>NC_037341.1:40055137-49088885 GCF_002263795.3 Bos taurus | reverse complement strand
CATAGACAGTAGCCCATCAGGCTCCCCTTCCCGGATTCTCCAGGCAAGAACACTGGAGTGGGTTGCCATTTCCTTCTCCAATGCATGAAAAGTGAAAAAGTGAAAGTGAAGTCGCTCATCAAGTCGTTCTGACTCTTCACGACCCCATGGACTGCAGCCCGCCAGGCTCCTCTGTCCATGGGGTTTGCCAGGCAAGAGTACGGTAGTGGGGTGCCCATTGCCTTCTCCGACAGCACAGAATACTTCATTCCTGATCTCCACCTGAGTTCCTTTCAGGGTTGTTCAGATCAGATATCGCTCAGTCATGTCTGACCTTTGCAACCCCAAGGTCACAAGTACAGGGCTAATGGCTCAATCCTCCTAGAACCAGATGGTAAGTGACAGTGTTAGTTGGCACTCTCCACCCTTCGAGTCTTCCTGAGACCCTTTGATAACAAAAGACAAAATAACAAAAGAAAAAACAAACCAAAGTTAATATTATATATAGCTCCTGTATGCATGGAAGATACCCATGAAAACTCAGTACTTCCCCAACCAAGTCACTACCTGAAATACCATCTCCAGCTAAAGACAAAAAAAATGTGGAGGGAGGACCCAGTAGGAAGATATTAAGCAAAGCCAATACAATTAAAATTTTTATGCAGATTTAAATCAGTTGCTTTCTCCATTGATAAGAGTTCTAGAGATTTAGTCATCCTTCTCTTTCTGGTACAGAGAGGGAGACACACTTACAAATGGAGATTTTCCTTTTAAAAAGGAAATGTTTCTTACAAAATAACTTCTTGGTTTTCATAGCTTTTCCAATCCCACTGTTTCTATAAAAATAATCAGCCTAAATAATCCCTTGTACCAAAAAGACATATTCTAGGGCTAAGTCTGCCCTGTTCAATACAATTTTTAAAAATTAATATTCTTTATTTTTATATTGCAAGAAGGAATTAATTTGAGAAAGATTGTACCTTTTCATAGATTCTAAATAATGTCTATACCAAGAAAAATGTCTACCATATTAACTGCTCAATAAATATATTGTAATGAGTAAGTGTCTCAAAAAACTTTCTCTCTTATCAGAAGAGACTGGAAGATTTCTGCCTTACTCTCTTTACTTTTGAGCCATCAACCTGGACCAAATCCAGGAGCCTGACAAAGCTTTCTGATCAGCAGCTCCATTTCCTACCCTCATTTATTCCCATGTGCTCCCTAACTGCTGAAAGTGCAACCTTCAAGTAGGGCAACCAATATCTCCCTGTCTGCTCACTTTGGTCTCTGTCAGGAGATTGGGGTGATTAGATGTCTTTAAAGTGCAGCATCCTGGTCATGAAAGAGGTAGTGGTCCTCCATCCTCCAGACAAAATTGCTGTATTAGCACTCTTAAGTCCAATCATAGGTGCCCATTTTAAAAGGAGCATTAAAAAAAAAAAAAACATTGGGTACTAAGTGCAATGCAGTTATTCTGGACTAGGTCCTGGAACAGAAAAGGGACTTGAGCAGAAAAGCTGGTGAAATCCCAGGGAAGTCTGAATTAGCCAACGATATTTATCTGGTTAATTTCCTAGTTTTGTCAAATGGACAGCCATGATATAAGAGGCTAATGTTAGGAGGAACTGGGTGAAGAGTATATAGTAACTCTCTGTGAACTTTTCTGTGAACTGAAAATTGTTGTTAGTGCTGAGTCGTGTTCCAACTCTTCCCAACTCCATGGACTGAGCCTGCCAGGCTCCTCTGTCCATGGGATTCTCCAGGCAAGAATACTGGAATGGGTTTCCATTTCCTTCTCCAGAGGATCTTCCCAACCCAGGGATCGAATCTGAGTCTCCTTCTTGGTAGGCGGATTCTTACTACTGAGCTACCTGGGAAGTTCCAAGTTTAAAACTACTCCAAAATAAAAATTTTACTAAAAAATATAGAGAGAATCCAAGATATTGGCCAATTGTTTGAGATATGGTGTCAGAGCTATAGTAGAGAGCCAAAAAAGTTTAGTGACAAGTAACAAAAGCACAGAGTAGTGGATGACTCTCATCATAACTACAACACACGCAGCGCTTGCATATATAGTGATTAAAGTGCTTTACCTATGTTAAATCTCTTACTCCTCACAATCATTTATGAAGTAGTTACAATTATTATACCCATTTCATAGATAAGAAAACTGAGGCCCAGAAAGCTTGAATTACTTGCTAAGGTCAACAAACTACGATGACTCAAACCAGTGTAGTGCACATTGGAGGTTTGATTTTCAATCCTGTGTTGTTACCATGAACCATCTAGAAACTAAGGAAATAAGTAGCAAAAAGTAAAAAGCTGAAGGTTCTTTTTATGAAAGATGAATTAGAAATAATAGTAGAAAGTAGAATAACATATATTTTTTAAAAAAGCAAAAACGTGAATCTGTTTTGTGTGTGAGTGCTTTTTCCTTGTACTGAGTCTTCATTGGGAAGCAAAGCTCTTAGTTGCTGCGCATGGGCTTTCTCTAGCCCAGTGTGTGGCTTGGTTGCTCCAGAGCATGTGGGATCTTAGTTCTTGGACCAGGGATTAAACCCGTGTTCCTTGCATTGGCAGATGGATTCTTAACCCCTGGACTACTAGGGGAGTTTCATGACATGGGTTTTGATGCCACCAACCAGTTAGGAAAAATTCAGCAATCACATGCTTTGAGTTTCAATTTTCTTTCTTTAAATGATAATAATGATTATAGTACAAGTGACAGATGACAAGACCAAAAGAAAAATACCTAAAAAGTAAGAAAATACAAACCATCAGCCATTTCTGCCAGGATTGATTTGGGAACATTAATACGGGCATTCGTTAATTAATTTAGTAATAAAGCTGAGTAATTCAATATTTAAAAAATAAGCTTAACAAGCCATCTCATGTTTCATAATTTAATAAATATAAAGCAATTGTTAAAATTAAATAGTTAATATAATTTAGTGCCACAATAATTCCTTAACTGGCTGAAAAAATTTTTGAACATCTCCGTGTGTGGAGCAGAGGGTCAAAGGTGGTGAAACGGAAGTGAATAATATGTATTTTCTGCCCTCAATATTTGGAAAATGTGTGAGTGATACAGACTTAAGAGATAATTGCCATAAAAGGTTATGCTATAATGTTGGAGATGCCATCTAATCCTGAAAAGAGAAAAAACTGTTTGAAGAATAAAAATTTTCTTTTGGTGACAACGAGGAGAACAACATCCACAGAAAAGACTGAAAAATGATAAATTCTGAGTTTGTACATCCGTTGTTTGGAAGGAAATTGGGATGAGTGAGGGCAAGGCCATCAGTATAAATTCAGTATGATTGGCAAATACCAAGAAAGGGAGTCAGCTGAGGTCTGTAAGCAGGAAGCCACTTTGATTAGATTTGATTTTGAAGAATGGCATTAACTATACTATTGTGCACTGACCTAATCAGGTCACATCTGGAACATTAGTTCAATTAAGTGTCCCATTTCAAGATAAAAAATATTAACAAATGGAAACATATGCAGAGAGGCTACTGAGATGGCAAATGAGCTGAAAACTCTCTTTAATAATTATGAGGGAGCATATTTAACTATTTTCTACTAATGTAGTCAAGAGACCACCCCTAACCCTTGATGTCAAACCCATCCCCTATACACTTTCACCCAAGTCCAGTGGTAAAGTATCTTCATTACTATGAGTGGATGCTTTATTTTTTGTGTGTGAGAATGCAGAAGGATAGGGTGGGAGCAAGTGTGTGAGAGAGGAAGAGTTAACTGAAGAATGGAGAAGGACAGGATCATTATCCCACCAGTCCTTTGAGTTAGGCATAAATCAACTACAGAGAAATGGGAAGAAACTAATAGAACTTCTGAGGGGAGTTGATGACAAAGTGAAAAGCTGATTCTGGCATCTGATATAATTTAAGACACAAAGGGGAGGGAGATGCCCCTTGCCTCTTCTTAGCATGGTCCCCAGCACTGTTTTTGTAAGGTTTGGAAATCTTGGCTTTTTCACTGCAGGCAGCGATTAATAGATATGGACAAATGAGAGTCAACGCAGAGCTGAGGCACATGGCGACATGGCTGAAAAGCTTGAAAATTCCTTTGGGGATCTCCAGATAGAGCCAAGGGCAATTTGAGGATGAGAACCTAAGTACTATGACATCACAGGTGGCAGCTATCAACCAATGGACAACTGACTACCAACCAAATATCATTCATCCTAGAAGAATGTAGACTAAAAAAGATGATTAAATCATATTAAGGAGGAATGAAATACTAGAGGAATGGGACAGGAATAACAGGTACAAATGATACAGGTTAGAAACTTTAATGAGATTAAGTTACTAGGTATTTATAAGTAACATCTCAAATAGTTTGAGATTTTCATGGGTTGTAAGCAAACCTGAAACTAATGCACCAACGTCCCCTAAAAGATGAAAGAAAACGACAGACCTAGATGAGAAAAGTTCCAAGTTCCATTGTGTGTGATTTTTTAGCTTAAACTCAGCTAAGGCTGAAAAATGAAGAACTGTCCACAGAACAAAAATAGGCCCATGAGAGTTTAAACTAAAAGTTAATGTAGAAAAGTAACTTTAGGAAGCCATGATGTCTTCAGGTTGGTTAAGAGAGTTTATAAGAGTTTGACAAGTAATCTGTCCTAAGGCCAAGAAAATGGTAACTGCAGAAGTAGCAATATACCATTGAACTAATGCTCAGTAAAAAATAAAAAAAATATAACACACACACATTTCTCTGGGGCTCTAAACACATAGAGGTCTTTTCATTGCCCAATTTTCCTGATTCCTAGGGCTGCAAACTGTTGATACAAAATGCCTTTGTTCTTTTGTAGGACTAAAATTGAGCATAACTCTTCACATGACCTTGCTAACTCAGCTACCAGAAACACTGAATTTTAGTTTCAAGAGTTAGGCAAACTGATAAGAAGATAAATAGGGATATGGGAAAAAATATAGTGAAGGGTGTTTCTACCCAGCAAGTAGCACTGGCCATGGATGCACAAGTTTTCTAGAGTCTTAAAAGCACGGGTGGAAGGACACTGGTGCAGCTAGTCCCTTGGAATGCTCAGGACTCAACCCCTCACAAAGCATCTAGATTTTTGTTTCTAAACTAATCCAGAGACTAGAGAAGATAACTCGGGCTCTTTTGCATATACAGCATGTGAGTGCATCAGTGTGAGTCTACACTTTAAATTTTAGTACAGCCTATTTCTCTTATTTCTAACTGAAAAAGTAAAAGCTCCATCCCCCTGGAGCAAAAACACTCTTTTGAAAACTATTACTCTCCAAACCTTTTTGATTTCCCACTACATCACTAAAATTAATGTACCAGCATCATTCATACGTTTATTGATTTATGCTTACAGACATGGCATATAAAATCATACCATTAAGTTAGCTATATTATAAAGGATTCACAAACATATTTATATCAAAGAAAAATGAAGTAAATATCAAGTGAATAATATCTGTAAAGATTTTCATTTTGCTTCACTTATCAATGTTACAAATTAATAATGCTCCAAATAATGCTAAAAATTAATAGTAAAATTAGAGCCCTGATAAATATAACTTAATAGTTTTTGATATCTAATTTAAGGTCCATTATAGCATAAAAGGAAATCTTATAAGAGTTTGTACATACCATTTGGAGAAGTACTTTGTTGAACAGTTTTTTCCTTCTCACCTATAGGTAACCAAAGTTTCAGGTTTTAATAGGGCTAGTCAAATTTCATCTTTTCACATAATAATGAAAAAGTAGTTCATCTAAATACATCTAAAAATCATATTAAGGCAAATATGTTATATTTTTCTATTAATAAATTTATTATAAATGCATTGAAACAACTTTGGAAGACTTAAAAATTCTATTTACAAAATTTAAGCATGCTGTATAAATATTTTATAGGTGATTCACTTGAATATTATTTTAGCAAAAAAATTAATCCAATTCCAAGTATCTTTTTTACAAAATGTTCCCTCCGTAGCATATGTATTTTTTAAAAATCCTTTCTCATCATCACCTTAAAGAGAAATATTGCATAGATGTTGATTTTCGTGAATGTTAGTGGAGCTCCTTTCCTAAGCTGTTAGTCATCACAGCAAACTTTACTGTCATTCTCATCTTTTGTAAAAGAAAATGCATAACTGATCTTTAAGTCTAAAACTCCCTTTAAATATTATGGGATGGCAGCTAGTTGTCACCAATTATATTCTCCTCTCTTCTTTAGTAAAAGACAGGTACAAGCAGGTAGAGCTGGGGTTTATATTTCTCAGTTCCCCTTTGCAGCTGTGTATGGCCCTGGGAAATAACCTCTGGCCAAGGGAAGGGGGAAAGGAAAACATGAGACTTCCTGATTGTCCTCTCCTCTTTCTCAAATCCTTCTCCTTTTACGGCTTTCAATGGACATGAATTCGAGGCAATCTCTGGGAGTTGGTGATGAACCGGGAGGCCTGGCGTGTTCCAGTCCATGGGATCGCAAAGAGTCGGACATGACTGAGTAATTGAACTGAACTGAACTGAATTGAAGGTGGCCCTGGCACTGAATTGTCTTTATGCAAATGAGAAATGCCTTAGAAGGGCAGAACAAGAAGACAGAATGAATCCAAGTCTTCAGTCATCATGAAGCTGCCAGTCTAACCCTGGATTGCATGACTTAGATTATTCTACGAGAAAGAGAACAAAACAGAAATGAAAGTTCTAGCATATTCTTTCTGTCCCACAGTGGATGGTTTTGAGCCACTGCATTAGAGAGGGACCAGGTGACTCTGTGGTAAAGAATTCGTCTGCCAATGCAGGAGACGCAGGAGATGTGGGTTCAATTCCTGGGTCAAGCAGATTCCTTGAAGGAGGAAAATGGCAACCCACTCCAGTATTCTTGCTTGGAAAATTCCACGGACAGAAGAGTCTGGCTGGCTCATGGGATCAAAAAAGAGTCAGACATGACTGAGAGACTGAACACGCATGCAGGCAGGCAGGCACTTTACAGAACACTGCTTCAGAGGGAAAAAAAAAAAAAACAGTCCACAGGGCTCATGGAAAGGAAGGAATCTATGGAGATGGCTTCCTTCCTTATTCTCCTTATGTTCTACTCTTGCTTTTTCTGTTAATTTAACCTTGAAAGTTAATTCCAGACAATTTAGCTTGTTCAAACTCGCTTTGCACAGTCATTTAAGAAAACACACAACAGCTTCTACCCAAAATGCTTCATTGGAAATAATCTCATTTAATTATTATTTAAAAAAATAATTTACTTAATAGTCTAAAAATTTGTTTAAATATACTCTGGGCATTCACTTTACCTCTCTTTTTCCATTTATCATCCCATATCTCAGTTTTCTCCATTCATGAGATGGTACCATTTGCTATCCTTCAATACGTTCACTTTTTCTTTCATTAGTGATACTAAGAATGCTGCTGTCAGAATATTGGTCTCCCTGGAAAATCCCAGGGACAGGGGAGCCTGGTGGGCTGCTGTCTATGGGGTCACGCAGAGTTGGACATGACTGAAGAGATTTAGCAGCAGCAGCAGCAGCAGTGTGTCTTCTTTATAAGCTTTGTGTGCTTAGAGTGTTTAACTTTGAGAGAATTTTGAACATCTTATATAAATTTATTATCTAGCTCTTGAGAAAGCCTTATGAAACTGAAAGTTGCCTCAGTCATGTCCGACTCTTTGCAACCCCATGGACTATACAGTCCATGGAATTCTCCAGGCCAGAATACCGGAGGGGGTTGCCATTCCCTTCTCCCAGGGATCTTCCCAAACCCAGGGATCAAACCCCAGGTCTCCCTGCATTGCATGTGGATTCTTTACCAGCTGAGCCATCAGGAAAGCCCAAGAAGGCCTTATGCCCACCTTTAAATTTTAAACTCAGGGTGCTGCTCCCCCACCATAATTAACTCTCATATCCAGCTGACCCTTCCAAATGTGTGCCCATGTGTGTAAGACCTTAACATACCAGGCCAGCAGAGCAGTATAGGATACATCACCTAGTTCCAAATCCTTGCTCTATCATTTACTAGAAGGATAAACTTGGGCAAATTACTTAATCTCTCATGCATCCATTTCCTGGGAAATAAAATGAGAATAATAATGCTTGTGCTTAATTACGGGGTTGCTGTGAGGATTAAATCACTGTTAAGTGCTTAGAACAGTATCTGGCACATAGCAAGCGGTATCCTTGTTATTATTTCAACCAACCACCTCATTAGATTTATCCCAGCTAGTCATATATCTTTGACAATCCAACATTTGCAATTCGGTACAAAGGTCTACAGTTGCACAGACGTTTTGGAGATTCTATCAAACCAGACATGTCAAAGTGAGAAAGCAAAATTTTACCAGTAGACAAAGCCAATTTCGGAGAAGGCAATGGCACCCACTCCAGTACTCTTGCCTGGAAAATCCCATGGACGGAGGAGCCTGGTGGGCTGCAGTCCATGGGGCCGCTAGAGTCAGACACGATTGAGTGACTTCACTTTCACTTTTTCACTTTCCTGAATTGGAGAAGGAAATGGCAACCCACTCCAGTGTTCTTGCCTGGAGAATCCCAGGGACGGCAGAGCCTGGTGGTCTGCCGTCTATGGGGTCGCACAGAGTCGGACACGACTGAAGCAACTTAGCAGCAGCAGCAGCAAAGCCAATTTATTTTATGCCTAGACTGAGATTCCCAAAATAATGGATTATTGGAACATAACCAATCCCATTCAATTACATATTGTTTATGGCTCTTTTGCACTATAACAGAATTGTGTAGTCAATCAAGATTGTATGGTGTGCAAAGCAAAAAAAAAAAAAACATTGTCCAGCTCTTTACAGAAAACGTTTGCCAACTCTAACTCTAGGCCATTGTTCATAGTTCTTTCTACTCAAAGGCAACAAAGATGGTTGTGACCCTGGTGTGCCGGGAGAAAATAGGCTGTCTCTCAAGTTCACACACACTTAGAACACCCTTTCTGTTCTCAGGGCTGAAGTTGTCCATCATGGTCCACCTCTCAAGCTGGCTGCTACTTTCCCATGAGCTCCAAACTCTGTTGCAGTGGGTGCACATGGTCAATGCCCTTAGAATTCCTCGACTCCTGCTCCCTTTGCCTGGTGGACTGGAAAATGATAAGGAAAGAAGAGTCAAGAGAGACACGTGTAGTGATCAAACGTATGGACACCAAGGAACAAAGGGGTGGGATGGAATTGGGAGACTGGGATTGACATATATACACCACTAAGTGTAAAATAGATAACTAATGAGAACCTACTCTATAGCACAGGAACTCGACTCAATACTCTGATGTGACCTAAATGGAAAGGAAATCTAAAAAAAAGGGGATATATAGACACATAGAGCTGATTCACTTTGCTGTACAGTAGAAATGAAAACAACATTGTAAGGCAACTATATTCAAATACAATTAGGTGAAAAAAGAAGGGAGGAAAGGCAATGGGCGTTCAGGCACAGTGGTGAGCAGTAGAGAGTCCCCACTCTTTTTAAATGTGAGTTCCACTATTCAACCCATCCGCAACTGCCAAGGGGCCCCCTCCCTAACTAAGTCACACCACTCCAAAACAGACACATGAAAGAGGAACTTAGACTAGTGAATTTTTATTTTATTTTATTTTTTTCTGGGATAGAAATGACTATAGAAATTCTCTGACACAGTGGTTTTCAAAGTATGATCTGAAGTATGTGAGGTAACTCTTCAGTGGCTCAATGAGGTTGAAACTATTTTTATAATAATATGAAGGTAGTATTTGACTTGGGAGAAGGCAACGGCACCCCACTCCAGTACTCTTGCCTGGAAAATCCCATGGATGGAGGAGCCTGGTAGGCTGCAGTCCATGGGGTCACACAGAGTCAGACAGGACTGAAGCAACTTAGCAGCAGCAGCAGCAGTATTTGACTTAAGTTCTTTCTTTCATAAGGAGACACTGAACTTACCCAATGCTGCATGACCTATATCACAGCCTACTGAATATAGAAGCTCATGTAATAATACAGTTGTCTTCTATAAAGTCAGACATCAAAAGTATTTAGAAAAGCCACTTAATTTTTTTTTTTCTGAAAATGTAACTAACTTTTGTGAAAAGATTTAAACTACTTTGTGAAAAGTATTAAATAGCATATATTGCACCTATTTTTGTTTTCAATTTCTTAACAAATATGTTTTAATTTCTCAATTTTAACTTCGTCTCTGATAAATCAGCAACATTCTGATAAATCAGTTCACTTAATTAAAAAAAAAAAAACAATTTGATAGCACTGGCCAATTTCCATGATGTAAATATTCCCTCCATGGTTGATTTCAAGCTACTAAATGATTTAACCACAAGATTGTAGAAATCTTGACTAGTTAACAATTGGCTCTCATAGCATGGACACTGGATTAACATTCCCCAGGGAAAAGAAACTCTATAAGACCTGAAGCTGTTTGTTGTTGTTTAGTCACTCACTCATGTCTGACTCTTTGCGACCCCATGGACTGTAGCCCAACAGGCTCCTCTGTCCATGGGATTTTCCAGGCAAAAATATTGGAGTAGGTTGCCATTTCCTTCTCCAGGGGAATCTTCCCAACCCAGGGGTTGAGCCCACATCTGCTTGGCAGGCAGATTGTTTACCACTGAACCACTTGGGAAGCCCAGGACCTGAAATGCTTTTGGAATATAAAGGGGTCCTGAGTCTATAATGTTTTCTAATAAAATTCCTTCCTTCCACAAATAAGGCAATGAGACTCAGATCCCCATATCTGAGGAAAGTGTCTGGCTCCAGTTTACCAAAGTAATCAAGTAGAAAGCCTTTGCCAGAATCCAACCTCTTTGCTCCTATTTCTAGAAGTTGAACTGGGGAAAAAAGGACTATTTTCCTAGCACAGTTTAGGACCTAAACCTGATGGATGTGAAAGATAGGGAAGGTACAGGGGTGGGTAATGAAGATGAAAGGAGGAGAATGAAGAAAGATAATTTTTATTATAAGTCTCAAAGTAGATACATGCATATAAAACATAAGGTATTTTTTAAATAAAAGGAACCCAGAGGTAAGCAAAATTAACAGAAAAAGTAGCCTGCTAAGACTAAAGTCTCTTTATTCCTTAAATCTCCCATCCCCAGTGAAAAGAATGTTTTGACAAAGGACATAATCCCTTCAAAAGAAATAAATCATAAGTCAAATAAACACATGGTGTTATGCAGTTCCCGTTTAGCTGAAGGATGAGGGCACAACAGTCCACTTTGAAGGAGAGCAATTACAGCTCGATGCCCTTAAGACACACTCTGTGCACTTCCTCGTAAATCAACGTCGATCTCCAAAGGAGAGACACTCAATTCTGCCCATAGGAAGAAGGCCTCCCGCTTGTTCATCACTCCCTAAGGAGAGGGACAGGGAAGCTTGGGTTAAATCTGCCTTATCTGAGCCTATCCAGAGTGTTCTCCAAATCTATTCAGACATTGGCTTATTATGCCACATTCCTGTAGAATTCTGTAAAGTACAGGACCAAGGTGACCTACTGATAACATATGAGCAAATCAGTATAAAATATATAGAAATCTGTGGAACACAATCCCAGGCACCATTGGTAAGTTAGAGTGACTCCCCTGAAATCCCATTTGTTCCTGATCTGACAGGTTTTGTGAAAAGGGACAGTATGATAGAGTTTTAGAAGCCAGACAAACAACATCTCAAACCACAGATAAAACAGCATTCTGACCACAGCAGCTGGTGTCACTGAGTATTTAAAGAAATCACTGTTAACTGCACAAGTGCATGATATCCAACTCAATCGAAACTGAACAATTAAATTCCAAAAAGGTTTCAAAAGATAAAATGTCCCTCAAGAAATCAACTTTAGGCCATCTTTTAGAACTTAAGAATACTGCTAAACAAAAATTCAAGTATATCTACTTCCTTCTCTAAAATCTCCTGTCTACCATATTTTGTTCTGTTTTCATAATACTACTGATTATAGTAGTATAATATACTACTGAAACATATCTTTATATTTTCTTGTTAGTTCATTTTTTTGTTTTTTTATTTTGGTCTCTTCACTCACTCAGAAAAGATGAATTCTATGAGACTAGGGGCTGTATTTTCAGAATGTCTGCCACATGTAGGATCTTAATAAATATTTTTTTGGATGCACAAATGTATGAACCAGGGTCATTCTCTCCTCTATTCAATCTTTCCTTCTCTTCTGTCTTCCAAATCTCATGTGAATGCCTTTCATTGGCAGACACTAAACTGGAACCATATGGAGAAGGGGGGCTTGGGGAATGCCATTCTGTATTTCTTCTCTGCCTAAGAACGTGTTGGTGGTAAACCTGAATTGAAATACACCATCTGTCATGGGGGTTTGTACCCTGGGTTTCAACCCCGGCTCCTTTCGTGTCACTTAACCAAGATAGTTGTAAAAGGTTTTCTGACATTTCCAAAGCTCCATCAGACATAAATGCAAAACCGTTATTCTCCTATAAGGAAAGACACAAAGTTTTCAAGCAACAAAATGGAATAGTGAGTGAGTTCCCCTAAACAAGCATCATAGAGGTAGTGATACTGAATTCCTTATGAACAGAAACTGGAAGTAAAGTACACCAGGGCTGAACAAAGAAGGTTGTTGTTGTTGTTGTTGTTGCATTTCAGTCTTTTTCTATTGCTTAATAAGCACTGCTCCTGATGTCAGAACAGGCAGAAAAGGAGGCTGGTGTGAGCTACATGCAGGTGTGTAAGCAGCTAATGGAAATGACAGCTAAGATGACATATAACCAGGGTGTTGAAAAATGAATTATCCATGTGGTTTAAATGGGCCAAGTGATATATTGGAACACCATGTGGTTTAACACAAAGCGTGGCATTCAAGATGGAAGATCCAAGTCCTAACCCTGGCTCTCACACAGGCCACTTTTACGAGACTGAATGAGTCATTTCAACCACACGGTGCTGTGGTTTCTCCCTCAGTCAAATCAGTGTAGCAAAATGTATTGGCCAGTCACAACATAGGATGTTGCGAAGAAACAAGGGAGCTAACAACAAAAGTAATCTATTCCGAACTCTGCAAGGTGCATGCGTTGTGCAAAATAATGACTCTTGCATGCGACTGTCAAGGCAAGACTCCCAAACTTATTTTGCTGAAAAACTCCACTTTTCTAAACTGGTGCAATACATTAGAAATATTAAACTTCATTGCTTTCATTCTGTGTTCCTTCCTTTCATATGAATTTACATTACATACCACAAGCATTTAGAATTAGAGAATTCATTTTCATTATAGCAACTGTTGCCAATACTTTGCAGTGTTTTACCATAGCTAGCAAGATCCTCTTTGGCCAGAAATATGCATCCTTGTCCCTGGATTCACAGTCTTATATTTAGCCCTTGCCAAGAGGCCGTTTCGGTTGCTCCAAATCAAATAAATTCTGAAGCCCACACAGTAAGTATTAGATCATTACTGAGCAGGCAGTACACAGGCTGGAGGTGCAAACAAAACTCAGGGCAAAAGGGAATCACTGCGCCTGAAATTAGACACAGAGGCGATTCAATTATGGCCAAGGGGGAAAAGCACAAGACAAGGAGTAGAAATAGCCAGAGTTAAATACCATCTCTGTCACTTACGGTGTGACCATGGTCAATCTTGAACAGGACTTCGGACCTCAGCTGTAAAAGTGGAATAATAGGTTATGCCAGGTGACAAGGCAAGAGGGCATACACGCCTCAATTCAGCATACAGAGTTTCTGTAAAAGGACACACTTTAGAGGCCACTGCCTAAGGCTTCATTCTAACTCTCACTCTAAACATGTGACCTTGGGCAAGCTGCTTAACCTCTCCCTGCCTTCAGTTTTCCTTTGTCTAAAACCAGGACAGTAATAGAGGCTACCTCACACTGAGTTAGCTTCAACCCTATCTTTCTCATCTTGTCAAAAGCCACAATTCTCAAAGCAGTTATCTTCAATCCACATTGCCATGTCTTCACTTCTCTTTTTCAAATTAACTCATTCAAAGCAGCTTTCTCTTCTTCCAAGAAGATGCTCTTCTTGTTGAGATATCCAATGATCTCTACCCATATCTCTAAATCCAACAGACTCCTTCTAATTTTTATTTTGCTTGACCTATCCATGACATTTGACCAGTTAACCACTTCCTCCTTTAACCACACGCACTTGCACACTTTTTAATTCAGTGTCAATACCACACACTCCTGCTTTCCCACCCACTTTTTTAGCTGCCTTGTCCAGATCTCTTTGTGGTTTGTCATCTGCTACCCATTTTTTAAATGTTGAAATTTACCAGCACTATCCCTGACTTCATGCTCATCTCTTTCTGCATCTTCCTAAGTGATCCTGCATATGTCTGTGGCTTCAGTAAATCTCACCTCTAGTCCAGACTGACCTTGTCTAATTTTCAAACCCAAATATGTGGTCCATTTATCTACTCAAGATGCCTCCCAGGCATTTCAAAATCAGTTTTCCAAGACTAGTGATAGCATTTCCATTTTCAGCTGTCCAAGCCAGTAGTTGGAAAATAATCCTTAGCTCCACCCTCATGGCTCAGAGGGTCAAGAGTCTGCCTCTGAACCTCGGAGACCCAGGTTCTATCCCTGGCTTGGGAATTCTTGCCTGGAGAGTTCCATGGACAGAGGAGCCTGGCAGGCTACAGTCCATAGTGTAGCAAAGAGTCAGAAAAGATTGAGCAAGTAACACTCCCACCCTTTTACTTCACACATCCAATCCATTATCCAATAATCTCAACTTCATCATTTATCAGCTCAAACATCATTTCCTAACAGTAGACTTTCTCATATCCAAAGATATAATTAACTTCCTTCCCTTTCCCTACACTATATTGTCCCATACATGCTTTCTCTACATTTCCAACTCTATTACATATAAATCCAAACCACCATCTCCTTCTGACCATATTTTACACTCATCCTAGAATGTATACAGTATCTGTCTTCCCCACTGAGCAACTTGGGTTTCACAGATAGCTGGTCTCAGAAACTTGCTCAGCCCATCTGAACTTCCTTCTGCTGATAACAATGCAGAGTGTGAACTACCTACACCCGAAACAGAGGATGCGACACAGCTTCAACTAATAGTGCAGTTGTAGTGAACAAATATGTCTTCCCAATTTATGCCTATGCAGTTTTTCTCTCACTTTGGTCCACTCTCCACCTGCTGCTTGGCAACCAGGTCACCTCCTCCAAAAAGCCACTTCTCACACCTAGGCCACTTGAGCAATTCATTCACCTCTTCTATGCTGCTCCCAAAGTTCCAACCATACCTTCATACTTCCAACCACAATTCAAATACAGCCTTGGGTCCCATTCTCTCATGCTAGGGCAACTTATTCTTATTATCGTTAATTTTTCTTTAATCTAGCAGAGAGATAGATATAAAAGCACTCAATTTACTTATGTACTTACTAATTTAAACTGACAAAACAGAAATGAGGCAAACCAGTCATTTGTCTAGAAACTAAAAATATAGGGTTTAGTCTTTTTCTCATGAAGTTGGTAGAAACTTTAAGAAAAAAAATGTTTTTAATCTCGATAAGAGACCATCACTGGTCATCACAAGTCATCACATGGCCTCCACGATGAGATGGTTACTCTGGGCATCGCTTGTCCAACATGTGAAAGCCATTCCTTAAAGCATTTCTGCCTATGCAGCCCTTATGTCTGCTGAAGAACGTGCTTGACAAATGCATTGTGGTCTGGTTCTGGCCAAGCAAAATTGGCCTCTAGCATCAGCTCCTCACACCATATCCTTGCCATCACCCAGCAAATGCCCTATATTAAGGGTACAGCCATTGGCAATAGAGAGTTCAAAGACACGACTGAGCAACTAAACTGATGACTTTAAGGGGAAATATTTGGTGCTCTTCGTCTATCCTTTGAATTTCACTTTTGCGAACAGAAATTTCACAATTGCTTTCAGTGACAAAGCCAGTGAATTTCATGATGTGAACTGTGCACTTGCTGCAGTGTTAATGGGTTCCCACTTCAGCCACCTGGCCTAGATGAACACACAGAGGAAGAATGCTGGTTTGGGCCACATGAACATTAAGCTCTTGTCAGATTTGACTTAACAGCTCCCCCGACACTACAGTGTCCAGTGAGAAGGTTCTGATCCTTCACTATGAGTTCTTTTCATAATTGATGCCAATGGAGTCATCAAGTATTTGAGTATCAATGATCTCCCAGTGGGCTGAAGCATGGAAGGAACCCTCTGCTTGGTGAAGGCATTTCAGTTTGTGGAAACCAATGCAGAAGTCTGCCCAGCCAATAGGACATCAGCTTCTCCTGTAATTAAGCCCCATCCAACTGCTTCCAAAAAAACTTTGAGAAGGTAAATCAGTAGACCATGTGCACCTACAGCTTGCCACACCCGAAAAGAACCACAGTTGGACCTCATTTTTAGCATTTCAAAGATTGTTACTTATAGAAGACAAAAAGCTAATTATGTTTGTATTTGTAAATATTACTCTAAATATTTTGTTTTTGTAACATTTGCCAAGGCTTTTAAAATGTGGTCCATTACTAACATATTGGCACTGTATGGTAGGATGGCTAATTTCAATAGAATATTTGGTTCACTTATTTCTTGGATCCTGTGTTCAATTGGAAATGGAAACAACTCTTTTTTCTCAGGCTTTCTTGCACCTTTGTGTACACATGAGTATTTCGACAGCCACCAAAATCTTCTGATCAAGTGTCCCAAAATTTTCTTCTTGAATTTCTTCGCATTAAACTGAAGTTTCTTTTAAGATCTTAGTTTTAAGATGCTAGCGTCAGTGGTGTAAGTTAACACTTGAAATGAATGTGTTTGTGATTGAAGTAAATGTGAATCATGTTTAAAAAAAAAAAAAAACAGTGGCAAAGTGACTTAACTGGTCATGCTGCTGCTGCTAAGTCGCTTCAGTTGTGTCCGACTCTGTGCGACTCCAGAAACGGCAGCCCACCAGGCTCCCCCATCCCTGGGATTCTCCAGGCAAGAATACTGGAGTGGTTGCCATTTCCTTCTCCAATGCATGAAAGTGAAAAGTCAAAGTGAAGTCGCTCAGTCGTGTCTGACTCTTAGCGACCTCATGGACTGGCAGCCTACCAGGCTCCTCCGTCCATGGGATTTTCCAGGCAAGAGTACTGGAGTGGGGTGCCACTATATTTCATATAGTTATTTTACTTATTTTGTTAGCTGACTTAGTGTCTACAAACATTTCTAATATTGGCTGGGTATAATTATAAAGGATATTTGTTGAACCCAGGGATTAATTATATTATGAATTCAAATCATTGCAATTATTTTCTTCCCTAAGGTACTCAATATAAAAATACATAATTAGAAAATAAACAGATTTAAAAAAAAACTATTCATGCTCACTAGTGTGAAAAAATAAAACTCTGATACTTATTGTTAATATTTAAAAAAAATAAACAATATGCCAATTTCCTTAGGCTTTTTCCAAAAGCAAATAATGACAGGTATTTGAAGAAACACAAGAAAATTTAGGGAAAACTTTGTCTTGAAATATATAATGCTCATGGCCTGATGGTATTAAAAGTTGTTTAGCACTGTCTCGACCTAGGAGAAGATCATGGAGAGTTATAGGACTTGGGCCTAATGATGAAAAGTCACATAAGTTGTATTACCCTCTTCTCCTCTGCCAAGTAGTTGGAGAATATTGCTAATTTTGTTGAAGAAACTCATGTTATATTATATTGCTTGAATCCCAAACATGTACAATATTCAAATTATACTATAATATATGTTAATACTGGAGAGAAAATTTTGAAACAATCTCTTTCAAAAGTTTTCTGTCTCACTGGGGAGACACAAAAGTAGAGAAATAAACTCAATATACTTGCTACTATTTGTAAAAAATAATAAGTCAATGGAGAGAAGGTAATGCATGGTAAGGATGAATGATTCAGGAGCATTTCATAAGAAAAGTGATAACCCTTGAGACTTGTTTAAATATTTTATTTGTTATCAAAGTAACACATTTTAACTGTTTTAAAAAATTGGACAGTACAGATTAAAATAACACCTGTAATCTAATGCCACCACCTGGAGTTACAATAAATTTTTAGACATTTTTTCATTATTTTCTATCCACTTTTGTTTATAATATTGGGTTATCGCTATATCTTATGATGTGTTTTCTGACAGCACATGTACCAGGCATTTAACAATGTACTGAACTTTAAATACTTTTAGTTAACTTTAAGTCTTTTTGTAAATATGACTTCTATACAAGCATCATTTTAAATTATTTGTTCTAATACACTAGAACATCCTCTAGTAGTGTGATTTTGTGTGTGTGTGTGTGGTTTTGAGTATCCTTAATACAGTTATTAGAAACTCAATTCTAATAAGTAGTTATCCATAAATCTTTCTCCTTTGAAATGAAAATTTGGTATAAAAATGGCAGAGGAATGAATCTGATTTTTTTTTTAAATGAACAAATTTTCACTGAATAATCAGCATTCAATACATGCCTGATGACATGATAGGCATTTTAGGCCTCTGAAACAGAACGTACAAAAGCATATAATACTGATACATAGTAGGAGTTTAAAATTCACAAGTACATTGTCTTGTTATTCTGAAAAGATAAGTCAGGTGAGGAGCAATGGACGATGAACCAGATCATGAATATACTTTTATGCCATGATCAATAACTTCCCTTTTATCCTGAAGGCCATGGAAATTCAATAAATGTTTGCTCAATGTAATTGATTTACTCGCTGAGGAAGAGTTTGCTTCCTTATGTAAATAAGGCTAGGAATGGGATATTTAGCAAAGGCCCAGCAGAAAATTACTCTTTCTTTAGGAAATGTGCCTTATCTTCTTAGCTGAAATTAGAGGAAACCCTCTTCTGACTCATTCAGGACTTCCAATGAGTTAATTAATCCAAAAATATGATAGCCACAAATACTTTTTACATGCTACACACATATTGAATGTTAATAAATTTCGAAACATAGACAAATGCTTCCGTTGCAAACTTGTGATGAGGACAAGTGTCTTCTTTGATGAGTGATCCTCAGAGTTCTACCTTCTACTCTGCATAAAACATCCATTATTCATAATATACGATGCCCACTTTTTATTTCTTCAAGTTGCAGCAAGATGTTTAGGATGTGCAAAGCACTCTAAATGCAGTGAAAATGTTTACACTGGAAAGTTTTTATCAGTCTTGTATTTTATGAACTTTTCCAACTTTCAAAATTTCTACTTCTAATTCAACAGCAAATTTTTCTTAGCTTGTATATCAGTGATTTCTGTAAAAACACATTCCACTTAGAGTTCCTTGTAAAAATAAATTTCATTTAAAATTCATATTCATTTATTTACTTAATATTGAATGCTTTGAGTCATCATATTAGCAAAACTGGCTTAATCAGATTTGGTTTACTTAACAGAGTAATCAGATTTACAATCGACCCTTAATAGGAGTTTAACACAGATGGAGGGACAAGAAGGGGAAGAGTGTTAGGAGCAGAGTTGTTAGCTTGCTGTAGATTTCAGTCAGTTTTCCTTACAGTGGGAGGGAAGGGCACTTTGAAAGACCTCTTACTGGAGCTGTGTCAAGGGAGTTAAACCACTGTGATCTTTCTTTTTTCGAAACTTCCAAAGTCCTTTATCTGAAACTCTCATCACTCTCTACCCAAATACATAATTATTTAGGTATGTGATTTTTTCCCCTTTGAAAAATGCATTTCTGGTTTTTCTTTGTGTTCAGTCTATGGGAGCTTTCATTAAATTTTTATCTTGTTGGTAAAGTTAAAAAGGTTGAAGTAATTCTACATGAACTTTAAAAAATATAAACATTGTTTAAATTGATAAAGACTTTATATGCATTATATTACTATTGTGGTGGATTTCCCCACAAGCATTTTAATCATGTAAACTCATCAATGCAATAGATATTTATAAACTACAGATTTTTTATGGTTAGGTGATGTAATACAATTTTTTATTTATTTTTTTTCATTAACTCGTTGGGTCTTCCCAATAACTATCATTATCCCCATGGAACCAAGAATCATGAACTACTTCAAGCTCACTAATTAAGTGGCAGAGCTGATAAAGGTGAGAAAAACTCTATTGCATCTCCTTATCACAATTTTTTAAATGTAATGATCATGAAACGATAAGAGTGAAAGTGTTCTAGGACCTTTGAGACCAGACAGCCCTGTGGTAGCAGTTCTATTTTTGTATATTTCTCCCCTGTGTATTCTCCATACTTCCTGTTCTGATCCCTAAGAACTGCTTCAGCCAGTCTGTATGGCTTTGGAGGGGTTTAACCAATAGCCGGCACTATCAGATGACAGCAAGATTGAAGGAGACAGTGCCCAGAAAATGCTGAGCCGCACTCCCACTGTATCTCAGTAGCAAATTTTAGCAGTGGCTGTGTCCCATGACAACTCCTATGAGGAAGTCCAGTTCCCAGGGGCTCCTGAAATACCATATCCTCCTGAAATATCATGTCCTCTTCCTTTCCCATCAGATTGAGGTTACAAACATCTTCTTTATCGAACTCCACATCCTTGATTGGTTCTCTTAATCCCACCTGTGCTCTTCTGTGTCCAACTCTTTGCCACTCTATGGACTGTAGCCCTCCAGGCTTCCTTGTCCATTAAATTTTTCCTGGCAAGAATACTGGAGTGGTTGCCATTTCCTCTTCCAAGGTATCTTCCTGACCTAGGAATGGAACCTGCATCTCCTGCATTACAGGTGAATTCTTTACTACTGTGCCACCAGGGAAGTCCCTATTGCCACCCACACTTCTGTAAATAGTCCCTCAACCCATTTTCCTCAAGATTTTGGCTGAGTATGCATTCTAATTCTCACCAGGACTCAGGCTGATACAATCTCTAAATATTCCTCTATAAATCCTAACATTGAATTTTTGCTATTCAAAGAAATTTAGACATTTTTGCTTTTTTTTTTCTACTTGATTTATGTTGCATAAATGCTAGGTCTAGCTGAGAGCTTGGAAGTAAAAGCACTCTGGGTATTTAATAAAATGTGATAAATAATTTGACAGTACTATCAAAAATTTAGCATGATTCTACCCTTTGACCCAGAAATTCACAACTTAGGCTTTATCATTTAGTAATACAACCTAAATGTTTAATGATACATGTCAGGTATCACAAACTTCAGGGCCCATGAGAATCAAGCAGGTACTATAAATGAGGAAAACCAGCCAAGTGCAAGGCAATGGAAAAGGCAAGAACTGTAGCAGGTGGAATAGATATGAATTTATAATTACAGCTGCCTCTACTCTGTCAAATCTTGTTACTGCAACTCAAGAAATGGACCCAGAAGTTATTTATCTTTAGATTTTTTTAAGATAAGAATCCAAAAATCTGGATTTTTCATCTAAATTCACTTGATTTATAAATGTTAACTCATTTTTTTTTTTTAATGTTTAAAGCAATTTGAAGGGACTTCCCTGGTGATCCAGTGGCTAAGACTTCACACTCCCAATGCAGGGGGCCCAGGTTTGATTCCTGGTCAGGGAACTAGACCCACATACCACAACTAAGACACGGTACAGCCAAATAAATAAATATTTAAAATAATTAAATAAAAATAAAACAATGTGAAGCCCAAACCAGATGAATCTTCACTCTTACTGTGGCCTTCAAGGGGGCCAGTTATTGAACTTTGTTAGATGTATAGGAATGCTATTGGTGACATTATTTGAAATAACAAACACTTAGAGACAAATTAAATGGCATTCGTAAGATAGATTTCATCATGCATACCTTTTAAGGACTAGTTTGCCACAATTAGAAGAACAGGGCAGATCTATACATATGAACCCAAAAGGATTATGCCATATATATTTGAGTTATTTTTCTAAAGCAATCTGGAGAATAATATGGAAGCAATGATCTAATATCTTCAAAGGGTCTTTGTAGGGTAATTGTGTGCTCATGAATAACATACAATGCAGAAAATACACATTGGGCTATTGACAGCTATTGATTTAGCTATGGTCAGTAGGAACTGAGATGATGGTGGTGTATTTATCTTTTTATTCTTTATTTATACAAATTTTATAGTGATATTGTAATATATTTGTATTAAAATTTTAAAAAGATTTAGCTAAAACCTAAACATTTCTGAAGCTTTATAACTTATCAAATAGCTTTAGAGCATTTTAGTCCATCATGAACCATCACAAAAAGAAATAGTTGATAATCAATAAATATTGGCTAAAGTTGTGCCAGGCATGTTTCTAATAGATATACATGAATTAACTCAGTGAAACCTCATAACAATCTTATTTTACAATCGTTAAATATCATTATTGTTATTTTCCCATTAACTGCTGGCATGAAAGAGTTTAAGTGACTTACCCAAAGTCACACAGCTAACAATTGGTAGAGCTGAAAATCAAACTGTTAGCTTATCTCAAGAACCCACACTGTTAACCCCAACAAAACAACAATAAATTCTGCCGTGTGTGTGTGTGTGTATGCTCAGTCGCTCAGTGGTGTCCGACTCTTTGCGACCCCAGACTGCAGCCTACCGAGCTCCTCTGTCTATGGGATTCTCCAGGCAAGAATACTGTAGTGGGTTGCCATTTCCTTCTCCTGGAGATCTTCCTAATGCAGGGATCGAACCTGCGTCCCCTGTGTCTCCTGCATTGCAGGCAGACTCTTTACCACCGAGCCACTGGGGAAGACCCTAAATGCTGTCCTGAAATGCCGGTAATTCAGGAATGGTTCAATATAAAGTAAGCTAATGCTTTTCAAGTTGTTAGTCACTAATTGTATAAATTGAATTATTTTAAATTCCAGTAATGTTTAATTCAGGATAAAATAGCTCTTTTTTATAGGAAGGCATAAAGAATTTTCCGTATCTTTTTTGAGTACATTTTTACTAAGGTTTAAGAACTTATAGATTTACCTTATCCAAACTAAAGTAGGCAATAACTGTCTTAAATATTCAGCCAAGGAAGAAGCACTTCAATTTCCAAGATGTCTTGTGAGAGATGCCAAAGCCATTATTTAAGGAAAAGTCAGGGGTCATTCCATTGTGGAGGAAAGAAGAGTGAAGTTGAGCTTATAAACACAGAAGGAAGGAGAGCAAAACATCTTGAAGATATACCTTTTACTATTAGATGCTTCTCTTCTTAGGGATAACCACAATAGGCATGTCAAAGAAGATCCATTGCTTGGACATATGGGCTTGGTATGCAACCAGCAATATGTGAGGACATGCTAATGTGACATCAAAATTTCCCCTCCATGAGTTTCTGCACTCTGTGCCACTGCATCCAGCATTAGGCAAGGCAGGACTGAGTTTTGACCAGAAGATTATCATTTTGCCACTAATACTTTCCAGGAAATGGCATTTTAAGGCAAGATCTATCTCATGCTCTTGTTAAGCCTATGTTAGTACTTAAACTTACTAACGGATGAAATTTGACATCCCTTCCTTCTCTTCTCATCTGTGCTGTTGTTTCAGTCATGTCTGAGCCTTTGAAAGCCTATGGACTGTAGCCCACCAGGCTTGTCTGTCCATAGGATTCTCCATGCCAGAATACTGAAGTGGGTTGCATTTCTCTCCTCCAGGAAATCTTCCTGACCCAGGGATCAAACTTGCATCTTCCTTCATCTCCTGCATTGCAGGAAGATTCTTTATCCACTGAGTCACTTGGGAAGCCCCCTTCTCTTCTCAAGTACTGGTAATTCTTACTCTGATTCACTGAATCAAACATACAGAACTTATCTGCAGGGTATTTTCAAGGCATTGAAACTAATGTTTTCTTTTTTCCTTTACTTTTGCCTTTTTGCTAACTAGAATAACTAGATAGATTGCATAGTTCATTCATCTGGAAAATTCCTAAAGTTATAAAAGTTGATTCAAATAATGCCTTATATATAAGAGCAAAAGAATGGGTAAAAATGTAACACATCACAAGATTATCAATCTCTATGAGGATATGACAAATAAGGGAAGAAGGAGAATGGTTCTGTGCCAAATTCTGCCAAATAACCTGAATTCATTAAAGAGATAAGATGAAACAAAAAGTTAAAACTCAGAGAGAGAGAGAGCAATTTAGGAGACTAAGCAGCTTATATATTTATTCTCCCCTCTGCCTTCTCCAAGCCAGGCTTCAGCAATATGTGAACCGTGAACTTCCAGATATTCAAGCTGGTTTTAGAAAAGGCAGAGAAACCAGAGATCAAATTGCCAACATCTGATGGATCATCGAAAAAGCAAGAGAGTTCCAGAAAAATATCTATTTCTGCCTTATTGACTATATCAAAGGCGTTTGACTGTGTGGAGCATAATTAACTGTGGAAAATTCTTCGAGATGGGAGTACCAGACCACCTGACCTGCCTCTTGAGAAACCTATATGCAGGTCAGGAAGCAAGAGTTAGAACTGGATATGGAACAACAGAATAGTTCCAAGTAGGAGAAGGAGTACGTCAGGGCTGTATATTGTCACCCTGCTTATTTAACTTATATGCAGAGTCCATCATGAGAAATGCTGGGCTGGAGGAAGCACAAGCTGGAATCAAGATTGCTGGGAGAAATATCAATCACCTCAGCTATGCAGATGACACTACCCTTATGGCAGAAAGTGAAGAACTAATGAGCCTCTTGATAAAAGTAAAACAAGAGAGTGGAAAAGTTGGCTTAAAGCTCAACATTCAGAAAACTAAGATCATTTCATCCAGTCCCATCGCTTCATGGCAAATAGATGAGGAAACAGTGGAAACAGTGGCTGACTTTATTTTTCTGGGCTCCAAAATCACTGCATATGGTAATTGCAGCCATGAAATTAAAAGACGCTTACTCCTTGAAAGGAAAGTTATGACCAACCTAGACAGCATATTGAAAAGCAGAGACATTACTTTGTCAACAAAGGTCTGTCTAGTCAAGGCTATGGTTTTTCCAGTGGTGATGTATGGATGTTAGAGTTGGACTATAAAGAAAGCAGAATGCCAAAGAATTGATGCTTTTGAACTGTGGTGTTGGGCTCTTGAGTCCATCCTAAAGGAAATCAGTCCTGAATATTCATTGGAAGGACTGATGCTAAAGCTGAAACTCCATTACTTTGGCCACCTGATGCAAAGAGCTGACTCATTTGAAAAGACCCTGATGCTGGGAAAGATTGAGGGCAGGAGGAAAAGGGGATGACAGAGGATGAGACGGTTGGATGGCATCACCGACTCAATGGACATGGGTTGGGTGGACTCCCGGAGTTGGTGATGGACATGGAGGCCTGGTGTGCTGTGTTTTATGGGGTCACAAAGAGTTGGACACAACTGAGTGACTGAACTAACTGCTTCTTCTTGCTACCATCATCCACATTGGGCCACATAACACAAGATCATTTTCCAAAGGTACAAGTAGGAGCCTAGAAGATAGATATGTAAAATTATCAGTTCTAAGACCAAAGCCTTACTTATACCAAGGACCAGAGTTGACAGATTTCCTGATTATATCTGAAGCAAAGGACCAGTTTAAGAAAGGAACAGACCAGGATCAATGAGATGACTTCGTCTCTAGTTAAACCATCTCATCCTTGCAAACCAAGATAAAAGCTACAGATATGAAAATATGAAATACCTTAAGATATTCTATTCCAAGATTCTACATGCTACATTTAGTCCTTCAAACCTTTTATCCTAGGTTTCTTTATTATCACTTTGTTTGAAAATCCAATAAAGCATTGGCAGTCCCAGAGGTTTCTTCAAGATGAAGAATTCAAGGGATTATTATAATACTGATCTCTTCTCAACATACACTAAATATTCTTAAAATGTTGATGGAGTGGTGACCTCTTTAGGATGTTTCTTCTCTCAGGGAAATACAGACAATATTTAGCTATAATTTCAGGGTGATGGCTGAGGATCATCCATATTGGAAATTACTGCCCTACATAGGTGCAGAACAAAAACAAAACCTACATTTATAGCTTTGATTACAATCTAAAGGCAGATGAAAACTAAATTTATGACTCTAATGCAGATCTTATTCTTAAGGTCCAGAGTATAGTACCAGCTGCTTTTTAGACATCCCAACCAGAATACAGTGAAAGTTGAGTCCAAATTGTGTGAACTATCGAAGAATATGGTCTTAATTTAGCTGGACTTGAATCACAACTCCACCATGATCTAGAGTACCTCTGATTCCTGCATGTATCTCATTAGACTGTGATGAGGACTAAATGTGTTTGTATCAAACACTTGTCTCAACATCTGACACAAAGTCAATAGCAAATAAATGTTATGTTATCATCACCAACATTATCAGCATGATCAACACAATGTACTCATATCCTAATGATATTGATATCGATTTAATTTGATATTTATAACATGTAACTCTTCATCCACTCCATAAAACCTGCTTGCCCCCTGAACTTCTTATCTTTTCCATCAAGTGCAGCACAACATTCTTAATTTTCTTTTTTTTTTTTTTAAATCCAAAACCTATGAAACATCTTCTCAATCACTACTCTCTATCTGGTTGTTCCCTACCAACACCAACAGCTCTTTCTTTTATCAAGATCCCATTTATTATTTGTGTCCTATCTAACTATATATATATATATATATATATATTTTTTTTTTTTTGGTACACATTGCATAGCATGTGGGATCTTAGATCCCCGACCAGGGGTTGAACCCATGTTCTCTGCATTGGAAGCACAAGTCTTAATCACTGAACCACTAGAAAAGCCCCAAACTACATTTTACCAAAAATATGTCTCTGTTTTTGTAATTCTCTTTCCCACAAACTTTATCGGTTAGTCTTAGTTTCTAAAAAGAGAAAAAAAAAAGTTTGTGTTAAATATCACTACCTTTAGAAAGATTTCTATATTACCCCACCAAATCAGGCAGAATTACTTCTCCTTCTCTATGTTTGCTCCTGTGAATGCCCAGGACACACTTGACCTACATCCAATGCAGACATTGTCATAACACATGGTAGCTGTTAGGCTTCTTGTCAACATGAGCGATCATTAGGGACTGTGTATTGTTTAACTCAGTGGACCCAGGACAAGCACCATGCCTAGTACATGCTAAGTACCTGCAAAGATTTATTAAATACATGTAGATAAAAGCAAGGATACAATTTTCAGTAGTAAATAAAGTATAATTTCAAAATCATCTTCTCCACTCATGACAGCAGCTGAGTGGAAAAGTAATTTAAGGAAACTTGCTAATCATTCCTGGGGATGGAAAAATTATAACTTCATCACCTATGTATTTATTTCAAAAGAAAGCAGTTATGTAAAAAAAAAAAAAAGTCAAAGTAACACTGTCCTTCATCCTCTGAGTTATATAGTTATGCAATTTTGCTTCCAATTGCCTGTAAAGCATGAACCACCAATGCACAGAGACCAGAGATTGTGATTATAATCACCAGATCTCTTCAATTTCTTAACATCCCTGCTCATCTCAAGATGTGTTTTCCCAAAAACAATTCTTACATTTTACTGGGTTTTCTAACCACAAAATACTACATTAGTCCATTTTTATAATAAAATATTTCTTTTATGCAAGCATGACTGATACACTCTACAGAGTCTGAGACAACATGTCTGAAAACATATATTTCATTGCCTTTGACTTATAGGCAAAAATGTGAAATGTCGAAAAAGAAATGCTTCATAATAGATCTCTAACTTCCTGACATTTGACAAAATTAAGTTACAGAGTTTAACCAAAGGGGGAAATATTTCTAAATTGAATCTATTTGTGATATACTGGTTGAAAATTCAAAACTGCCAACATATTCTGTTTACTCTCTTGGCATCTGTTGCATCTGCCAACTGGTGGCCAAAAATTAGAGCAGACTTAACTAATTAGAAGAGTCCCCATCTGGTAGCTGAACTTCTTGTTTATGCTTTCTTTACATTTTAAGTACAGAGATTCGAACCAGAATTTCTGTGGTTTGTAGAAGAAGAGACCCTGTGGCCAGCTTAGTTGCTATTGTCCTGCTGAGCTGAACTTGGCACAGATGGAAACGTTCTCTCTGTCTTATGGTCTCTCCTCCTGTGTTCCCCTTGGGATGAATCATCTTTACCACAAGAGTTTCCATTGTCTCCCCAAATACTTTCTCATTTATTTTTATCTCTATATGCCTAGATCTAAAACTGGGAATGCTTTATGGACAAATACAATTTCCACATGGAATCCATGATTTGGTAAAGCCAATACTATCTTTCCTAGGGATAAAACTAAAGGAAAGGATTAAAGAAAAAAAAATCATAGAGTGTTTATTTCTTTGTGGTTTTTATTTAAGTGTTGTGAATTTAGTTCAATAATAAAGCAAATGCCTGGCAGAATCAGCCAGCAGTTACAATCTCAGGCTTTAAATAAGGACTTCTATTGAAATTTTGGCCCCGCTTGCTATTAGGTTAAACTGATTGAACTTCATTAAACCTCAGTTTTCTCATATGCAAATTTAGAGTAATATTTTAATTGCTGTTTCACAGTATGATGAGAATGCAGCAGTACATGGCATTCAGAAAACTGGCAAAAGACTTTTTAATATTGAAAATAGAGGCCTAAAATCTTTTTTTACATAATAGCTAATAATCCTTTTTGATATAATACATGGTGCACCATTTGAGTGTTTTGAAGTTCAGTTATTTTGTGATATTTTTAAAGTTTCTCTTAGAAGCATTTCCCTGTGTATTTTTCAGTCAATATTAGAGGAATGTTAGAAACATGCTGGGTAGCAGAAGAAAGCAAGCATGAAATTAACGTATATGAAGAGAAACAGAATGACTCTATTCACTTTACTACATTTTGCCTGTATTCCAATGTTACTTTTTTCCCAAGTTGACAAGAAGTGACACAAATTTGAAAACAAACTTACTTGCAGAGATTGAGGAGTTATTCAACATCTGTTAAACACATACTATGTGCCAGCATTGTTCTAAGCCCTAGGACTATGAACATGCTTAAGACGTGTTCTTTGTCTTCAAAGACTTCACAATGTTTTGAGGGAGTCAGGTACATGAGTAAATAAGTTTCTGTATAAATAACCCCAAGCTTGTGTTTTAGTGTCTGGGAACACTTTCTAAAAGTGACTTCTGAGATGAATTTTAAAAGATTCATAGAAGATAGTGAAGCTCCCTTAAGTAGTAAAGATTGAAAAGCATTTCAGTTAAAAAGGGCATTGTGAGCCTAATTATGGGAGTGGGGTTGATCAACAGTATGGTTTCTTTGGGTAATAAAAAAGGTTTATAATTATGGAACTTTAATACACATGGCAGGAGGCACAGAGGAAGTGATGGGAGAGATGGCAGGGACTAATTGTAGAGGACCTCATGTAGGAGTTATTCCTTCAATAGTAATGAGAAGCTGTTGAAGGGTTTAATGCAGTGAAGTGGCATAGAGAGATTTTCATTTTCAATGACTCTTTCAACAGCATTAAGGACAGGACTAAAGGACTAGTCAAGAAATTTTGCTTAAAATTTTAATTCAAGCATTAGCTAAGAAAAGGTAACCTCAACTAGGGTAGTAATAGTTTGACTACAGTAGCTAGGCTAGATCTACAAAAATGCAAAATACCAAAGCCTCATTGATGAATAAGATCTGAGCATGTGCCAGCATGCTGAGGGAGGAGTAGTTTGAAGTTGAGACCATGGATTCACTACACTCAAGAGCAGAAGAAGAGAAGCCAGGCTAAGCAGGAAGATGAAGTTGGGTTAAGTTTGGAAAGCCTATTGCACATGGGGCCATGGGGAGGAGAAAGTTCCTAGCAAATTAAAACAATGTGAATATGGCATTATTTAGATGTTTGGAATGAGAAGAGTAGTTCAAGAATGGAAATGAGAGGGAAATAATAAACTTTTAATTCAAAAGAGGAATTAGAGGAAGAAGAGCCCACAAAGACACCGCAGAAGGAATGATCAGAGACAAGAGCCAAGCTAGAATAAGATCATGAAAGCCAAAACATAAAGCAATAGAGGGAGGGCAAGAGTAACAACTGCCTAATAGAGACCCCATAACATAAGAAGAACTGAAATGCATAGCAAGTTAGCCTGGACTCTGGAGTCAGACTTACTGGGATTTAAGTCCCTCTTCCACAACTCACCATTTGTATGACTTTGGACACGTTTCCCAAACTAGAAAATGATGCACTGTATCTCCCTCTGAGGTTTGCTGGACAACCTCAGAGTTGATAAATAAATAGATACAATAAATAGAACAAATGTAAGCAAAAAACCTAGCACACAGCTGGGAAAAGATTAATATAATAATCCCTGTGTGCTAAGTTGTTTCAGTCATATCTGAATCTTTGCAATCCCATGGACTATAGCCCACCAGGCTCATCTGTCCATGTGATTCTTCAGGCAAGAATACTGGAGTGGGTTGCCATGCCCTCCTCCAGGGAATCTTCTCAACTCAGAGATCAAACCTGCATCTTTTAAGTTTCCTGCATTGGCAGGTGGGTTCTTTACCATTAATGCCACCTGGGAACCCCAGTAATCCCTAGATAGGGCCAATTATTTTGATTATTTTTCCCCTAAAATATAAATACTATAAAATGATCCCATAGTGCAATTTTTATAGTCGACAAAATGACAATATGGTCTCTACCTGATTGTCGCACTATGAGAACTGTATGTTAATTGTTCCCCCAAACACCTGGTATATACCTGAGCATATGTATTAATAATGAAGCATAACTAAAATGGCAATTCATGGTCAGTTCTTATAATTACGGGCCTAACGTTTCATCAACTTAGGTAATATCTTTAAATATAGTGGAAATTACAAAATTGCAGTCATGCTTTGATGGAGGATTTATCACTTTATATGCAACAAATTGTAGACATTTAGGAGGTTTTGGCTCTAAAGTAGAAATAACTCCCTTGCTTGTCCAAATTGTCTATTCCAATACCCATAAATTTACATGCAAACTACCTGAGACAGTTGCTCTCAGAAAGACATTAAGTAGAAAAATATGAAACACACAAGAACCAAAAGGAGGCACAGCATACAATAAAGGAACTAGCGCAGCTGGAGTGTTACCAAATCAAATGCATTGTACCAGCTCCGTAAGCTACCCAGAACAGACTCTGCCTTCAAGAAACATACCCTCTAGTAGCAGAGACAAGACACTTCAAAGGACAAAGAACTCATATCAGCAAGAGCCCTCAGAAAAAAGCTTCAAAAGGAAGATTTTATCAGAGATGAAATATTAAATAAAGAATAAACTTGAAATAAGTTGAATCATTCAGAAATAGGTATCGTCTGTCTGTGTTGGGTACTCATTTCAAGGTTGAGGACTTAATGGCAAATAAGAGTTTATCAGAGCCAATGAGTTGTTTGTAAAGCATCAACTGAAAAAATTCTAGAGAGAGGCAGAACTTTCCTAGTGATATAATGGTTAAGAACCCACGCTTCTGATACACCAGGTACTGGTATGATCGTGGGTCAGGGAAGTTCCACATGCCCTGTGGAATGACCAAAGTAATAATAATAATAGAGAGAGGGAGTCACCCATGCAAGCAGTCTAAGGCTTTCCACTGAGTTAATAAACAGCAAAGTGAAAGACAAAACTAAATATTTTACTAGGTGGCCCTAGTGGTAAAGAATCTGTCTGCCATTGTAGGAGACATAGAGATGCAGGTTCAATCCCTAGGTCAGGAAGATCCCCTGGAGGAGGAAATGGCATTCTACTCCAGTATTCTTGCCTGAGAAATTGCATAGACAGAGAAGCCTATAATTCATAGGGTCACGAAGAATCAGACACAACTGAACATCTGAGAACACACACATGATATTTAAAACTATCTTGCAGTAAGAAATAACTAAGACTTGACTATTTTGTCAGTAAAATTATTACTCACTTGATGGTGTTACAACTGACACACTTCACATCGTTCTTATTATTTCATGTCATATAGTTCCTATATATTTCACCCTTTATACAATTTGTCAAAATAAAATGAGTAGTGGTTAGTCCAAGAACTTAACTTCCTGTGTGACTCTGTTATGTTCCTTACATAGTAGTCCAAACCATTCTTAATTCCTATGGGGAATAAACATTGTATAATAAGTTAAAAAAATAACAAGACCTTGACAAAGACAGGTTACTATAGATAGGCACCTCCTATGCTCACTGGAGGACATGATGTCTTAACAGCGTGGAGACAACTTTGTCTTTACACCAATGAGCTATGTGTAGAAAGACTGTCAATGGTGCTGCCTTTTTGACATCTTCTTGTGTTCTAGATTTTTGGATAGGAGTTTCTATCAATATTTAAAGAAGCAAACCCAGAATTATTTAAATGTAGCATAGACATAATTGACTGATCCAGTGGAGTTAACAAAATTAAGACATTCTGCAATAAGATTCAAAAAACTCTTGCAAAAATATTTCTAGGTGTAGGTGTGCTTTTCTTATTTTTTATAATGTAATGTTTCAAAAATTCTAAATAATTAAAAATGCATAATGAAATAGTAGGTTGAACAACACAAAATCAATATTTTTACAGATAAAAAGCAACTTCATCTATTCCAAACTAATATTTAACCTGGGAAATATAATAGCTAGTAGCAAATATAATAGGAAATCCATGTAACCTGCTCTCAAACAAAGAAATAAAACCTTACCAGTTATGGTTGAGCTCCTCATCAAAATTGAATTCCTCCACCAAATAGATGAACACCCTTACCTGCATGCCCCTTACTGATCTTAATCTCACTTCCCCATCTCCATGGTGATTATCTTAAATATGGTGATTGTCCTTATACCTGGGCTTCCCTGGTGGCTCAGATGGTAAAGAAACTGCCTATAATGCAGGAGACCCAGGTTAGATCCCTGGGTTGGGAAGTTCCCCTGGAAAAGGAAATGGCAAGCCACTGCAGTATTCTTGCCTAGAGAATTCCATGGACAGAGGAGCCTGGTGGGTAAAGTCCATGGGATCGCAGAGGGTCACAGGACTGAGCAACTAACACACGTATCCTTCCCTGATGGCTCAGACAGTAAAGAATCTGCCTGTAATGCCAGAGACCCAGGTTTGATCCCTTATAAGCATTCTTTACATTTGATTTGAAAAGTCCCCTCATGGCCATTCTTACCCAAATTTCCTGGAGCACGTGCACAAGAGTTCCCCTAAGATAATACCAAAGAGGGAAGGTGTTGGTTCCCTGGAAAAGGCTGATGGTTCTACAATGTGGCTCTTATAATTTATATTCTGACCAGTGAGTTAAAAGTTCACATGGCTCCACATGAACCAACATATCATTCAGTTCAGTTCAGTTGTTCAACTGTGTCCAATTCTTTGCGATCCCATGAACCACAGCACGCCAGGCCTCCCTGTCCATCACCAACTCCCAGAGTCCATCCAAACCCATGTCCATTGAGTCAGTGAGGCCATCCAACCATCTCATCTTCTGTTGTCCCCTTCTCCTCCTTCCCTCAATCTTTCCCAGCAACAGGGTCTTTTCAAATAAGTCAGCTCTTCATATCAGGTGACCAAAGTATTGGAGTTTCAGCTTCAATATCAGTCCTTCCAATGAACACCCAGGACTGAGCTCCTTTCAGACTTTTTTTTTTTTTAGTTCATTTATTTTTTAATTGAAGGGTAATTGCTTTACAGAATTGTGTTGGCTTCTGGTAAACATCAACATGAATCAGCCATACTGCTACTAAGTAATTTCAGTCGTGTCTGACTCTGTGTGACCCCATAGATGGCAGCCCACCAGGCTCCCCTGTCCCTGGGATTCTCCAGGCAAGAACACTGGAGTGGGTTGCCATTTCCTTCTCCAATGCATGAAAGTGAAAAGTGAAAGGGAAGTCGCTCAGTCGTGTCTGACCCTCAGCGACCCCATGGACTTCAGCCTTCCAGGCTCCTCCATCCATGGGATTTTCCAGGCAAGAGTATTGGAGTGAGGTGCCATTGCCTTCTTCATGAATCAGCCATAGGTGTACATATATTCTTAATTGCTTCCAGTGTGAAGGGTATGAAATGGTCTGTCACCATGGATTTAATTTGTGTCTTCATGTTCACTAGTAAAATAATTAACTTCTTAGGTACAAATATTGTAGATTCCAAATTTGAGCATAAACTATATATTCACTCCAAGTTTATGAACTATCTTGGCATATCTATGGGGCTAAAGAAGGAGATGACTTGAAATCTACTTGAATATGAGTCCTTGGCATCTCCTGGGAGAGAGGGAATTCCCGTGCATGCACCTAGAGTAAGGCCATGTGGGTACTGTCTACGGGGAGAAAGATATTGTTGGATCTTGTTTAGGATAGTCATTGGTGTTGCTTTTTGGACTCTTCATGTTTTCTAATTTTGTAACTCCACTGATCATCGGTCAGTTAGGCCTGTGATACATTTAGGATACAAGCCAGTGGTCTTCACCATCCACTTCTTTGGATCAGCCTCACAGATTCATGAATGAGTCCTAGAAAGAGGAAAATATAGTTATTAAAAATTCTGTTGTTCAAATCTAGAAAGAGATCAAGGTCACAATACTTTGAAGCTTCATAAGAGAGTGCATCACAAGTTTCACACACACAGTGTCTGCCATTTTTCTCTGTGTTCCCACTCTGGTCCTGGCCAAGGCTCTGACTGTGACTCCAGTTCTCTATGAACCTGTCTGCAATTGAACCCACCAACAGCCAGGTCCATACTAAGGCTTCAAATGATATTCTTACCATAGTTCTGCTCCAGATGTGAAACTAGTTCAGCTTCTTCTAGACTCCCCTGTTTTCTGCTTCAACTTCTGCCTTCCATTGCCTTCCAGCTTTAACAATAAAATAAACACTTCCCTTATACACATAGAAAAGAATATAAAAACAGAAGGAGAGAGCACTGGGCATTATGTGCCCATGTGCTTTGTTGTCAGTTTTTTTCTTGGCTTTGGTTTGTTGTCATCTTGAATGAATGTACCCAAATAGACAAAACAGTAATTATGCTGCCTTTATGATAGACTTCAAGAGATTAAGAGTATGAAAGAGAAAAGGAAAACAAACCAGAGAAAAAATAGTAAAGCTTAACATTTTGCTTCTGTTTGTGGTTATTCATCATACTTTACATCTTAGACATCCACCACCATATAGACTGCAAGCTCTTCCACTGCTGTTAGCACTCAGGTCAGCAGGTCTCACTCATGGCCTCATACATCTCCTAGGAGTATTTGTGAATACTATTAACAATCAACACCTTGAAGTCCACATAACTAGGTGGATGCCTTGAAGAATTAACTCTTACCCTTTTGGTTTTGCCAAAGAAAAACTGATTGCTGCTGTTAAATGAAGCGATAAATCAACATATTAAATTACTTTGGGGGTGGGGGAGAAAGGATGGGAGAAGGGAAAAGAATGTGATTATTTTTTACTTGTAAAAATAACTGTGAAAACTTCAAACATTTGAAAATGTTTCTGGGACTTCTCTGGTGGTCTAGCGGTTAAGATTGCACCCCCAAATGCAGGGGGCCTGGGTTCCATCTTTGGTCAGGAAACTGGATCCTGCATGCCACAACTAAGACCTGGTGTAGCCAAATTAAAAAAAAAAAGAAAAAAGTGCTTTCAAATGACAATGATAACTACCAGTTTGGGACATTATTATGAGTCAACCACTACTGTCTCTGTCTGTCTCTCGCACAAATACACACACACGTAGCCCAGATGTTCAGATCTCATCTGCCTGTGAATGCAGAAGCAAAATCTTTAAATTCCCTTTAGTGATTTTGTCCCTACCTATTAAATTATCCAAGAGTATAGGCAACTCCCAGGGTTTGCCTCCCACAGATTCTCTGTTTTTTTCACGTGTGGAGTTAGTTACTTAGAATTTCTCTCAGTTCTGCACCTATCCTTTTTCCTCTCTGACACTGGGACTAGGGTTTGGGAAACTCCATTTCTCAGGCTCCCTTCAAACTGGCTCTTCCTGTTTTCATAGAAGGGCCTGGCAGGTTCGTAGGCAAGAAGAATGGAGAAGGCAGAATGCAGCAGTTTCCCAGAAACCAAGCCTTTCTCTCAGTGCCCCTGCTCCACAATCAGCCTGGCAGGTCGCCCCAGCCTTAGCTCAAGGTCACCTTTCTTGTTTCTCTCACTAGACTAGTTGTTCCTGCCATCATCTACCTCCGAATTACCTCACTTCCTCTTTTGACTTTCTCAGTCCTTTCAACACTGTAATCAATTTCCTACATTAAATTCCCTCTGTTTGAAACACTTAAAGGATTGTCTATTTTTTTGACTGGACTTTGGCAGATGCACTTGTCCATTAATCAATCTCCTCAATATCCTGCTGGCTGGCCAGCAGTGTGGGGGCTAAAAAACATCCCTCTGTATAAGAATCTGCAAATTTTGGGGCTATATGTATGTATAGTACACACACACACAGAGGCATACCCACACTTTAAGGAGTATTCTCAGGGAGTGTATTTCAGTATACTTCCTTTTATGTAAAAATGCATTTGTATACACACACACAGATGTCCATATGGATTGTCACACTAATGATTATCTCATGGTAGAGAATATTAAGTGTTTTTGCTCTCATCTTTTATATTAAAAATAGGTATCATTTGATAAAGTTATTTTCATTTTGAAAAAACTTCAAATATTTTAAGAAAACATGAATGTGTTATAAAAATTTATATTCATTAATTTGATTATATTCATTGGACAGGGTTAGGTGAATAATTAGAGGTGAAATGTCAGATACAATGTAAAATAATGTGAGCACAATGTGTTTTTCTAATATATTTAATAAATGTTTATTAAATTAATATTATTTTATTTTTAAGTTTAACTTTATTATATTGCTTGACAAACTGTCATGTCTTCTATGAAAGCCAAATTCTCTTAACTTTGATCAATTCTACTCTAAGACATCCTTGCATGCATTAGTCTGGTACCAATTGGAGTACACAGTAAATGAACAAAAGGCTTTGAATCAAAAGAAAAGAAAGCACCAAATTTAAGATTGGTAATTACCTCTCGTGGGCACCTGTTTTTACTATAACTGAACAGCAGGATACTGCATGACTCCAAACAACGTCTAAGAAGAGGCATAAAGCAATTTCCACAGAACAAGTTAAAGACTGAGGGACTCCATTTTGCTGGTTTGTGTTGCAAACTTAATGTTATTTAAATGCAGTTTTTATAGTGTGTTAATAACAGTAATAAAAGAGAAAAAAATGACAACATACAGCTATGTTACAACAAGCAGATGGTGACTGGAGATGGGCTGTTCTCCAACTATTACTATTCTTTTCCAATTCATGATCGGTAAAAGGAATAAATGGTAGCATTCCCCTGCTCTGCCATAATATTCCAATGACAAGGCTCAGAACCTCACTGTCTTACCAGATCAAAATTCTATACAATAATTATTTACCATTCTAAATTCTGAATTGTTAAGTAAATGATGATTTAGGAAGTTCAAAAGCATCATTCTTTAGGAATTATAGACAAAATTTGTCTTCTGCCTTCATTAGAAAAGACTAACCATGGGCAATAATTTAGAGGAATAATTTATTAGCAAAGATATATTTTTATTCTCCTCAAAATTTATTTGGTGATAGTATTTTAGTGAACATCATAACGGAGTAGATCAGTCATAAATATTAGTGTATATGTTTGCAATCTGGTTTATGATGTCTTTTTGCTAACATGAATTGGCACTGATCTTTAAAATCCATTTGGGGACATATATACATTTGGAGATATATTCAGAAAAACATACACTGTACATCAAACAGATTCACCCAGTCATGGTGAATTTGTGATCTATGCTTAGCAGTTGGTTTTATGCCATGCAAATCAATGTCTGCTCTAATTATCTTTACAGTATATTGATTTATTACATTTGTACATCCTATCATATCAAGCCATTGCAAGAGAAATAGTAGCATGGAAGAAGCTGGCCTTTTCCATCTTTATGGCATCATTTCCAGAAATTTACCAGAATTTTATGTACCACTCTTTCTCAACAATAGGCTCCTAACGTCCTCACGCTCCTCTCTATTTTCTACACTGTGCAGAGTGTGAAAACTTTACACTGAAGTGTAAAGTACTGCTGTGTATATACACATTATTGTATATATGGATTATAACCGTGGGGCAATTTGTATTTTTGTTGTTGTTTAACCACAAAGTCATATCCAACTTTTTGTGGCTCCATGGACTGTAGCCCACCAGGCTCCACTGTCCATGGGATTTCCCAGGCAAGAATACTGAAGTGGGCAGTCATTTCTTTCTCTGGGGGATCTTCCCAAGCCAGTGATCAAGGCTGCGTCTCCTGCATTGGCAGACGGATTTTCTTTACCCCTGAACCTGGAATTTTAACTCAGTCCTCCCCTCCAATGACTACTGCTACCGGAAGAGTTCTCATCTGGTCCCTGATAACAGGCTCCAAACCATCTCCCTTTCTCCACAGCCTGGTGCCCCTATGATGGAAGTCAAACTACACCAGTGTAGTCTTTTTAAAAGGAGTATTCATCTTGTAACACATCTCTGGCTCAAGATTCTCCACTCAGTATTTAATAAAACTAAATTTTATCTAATTCTGTGACCTTATCTCTTCCTACACCACTCTTGAATCTTACTCAACTGCTACCAATTTTCAGAGTGTCATATAGTTAGCTCACACAATATTCTAAGAAGCCCAACTGGCTTCTTTCATTTAGCAATCAGATCAGATCAGTCGCTGAGTTGTGTCCCACTCTTTGCGACCCCATGAATCGCAGCACGCCAGACCTCCCTGTCCATCACCAACCCCTGGAGTTCACTGAGACTCACGCCCATCGAGTCAGTGATGCCATCCAGCCATCTCATTCTCGGTCGTCCCCTTCTCCTCTTGTCCCCAATCCCTCCCAGCATCAGAGTCTTTTCCAATGAGTCAACTCTTCACATGAGGTGGCCAAAGTACTGGAGTTTCAGTTTTAGCATCATTCCTTCCAAAGAAATCCCAGGGCTGATCTCCTTCAGAATGGACTGGTTGGATCTCCTTGCAGTCCAAGGGACTCTCAAGAGTCTTCTCCAACACCACAGTTCAAAAGCATCAATTCTTCGGCACTCAGCCTTCTTCACAGTCCAACTCTCATCCATACATGACCACAGGAAAAACCATAGCCTTGACTAGACGAACCTTTGTTGGCAAAGTAATGTCTCTGCTTTTGAATATGCTATCTAGGTTGGTCATAACTTTCCTTCCAAGGAGTAAGCGTCTTTTAATTTCATGGCTGCAGTCACCATCTGCAGTGATTTTAGCAATACACATTCAAAATTTTCCATATCTTGTCATGTCTTAATAGCTCATTTCTTTCCGTCACTGAATCCTATTCCATTGTTAGGACTTACCACATTTGGTTTGTCCATTCACATTTGTTAATAAACATCTTGGTTGCTTCCAAGTTTGGGCGATTATAAATAAGGCCACCATAAACCATCATGTGCAGGATTTTGTGTGGAATAATTTTCAGCTCAGTTGAATTGTGGGATCATATAAGCTTATGTTTAGCTTAGTAAAAACTGCCAAATGTCTTCCAGAGTGGTTGTACATTTTTCATGTCCTAACAATGAGAGTTCATGTTATTTTGATTCAACCAATATTTGATTCCTTCAGCTTTTAAGCCAGCTTAAATGTAATTGCTTCCCTGGTGGCTCAGAAGGTAGAGAATCTGTCTACAATGCAATGCAATGCAGTTTGATCCCTTGATCTGGATGACCCTGTGGAGAAGGGAATGGCTACCCACTACAGTATTCTTGCCTGGAGAATTCCATGGACAGAGGAGTCTGGTGGTCTACAGTCCCTGCGGTTGCAGAGTCTGACACGACTGAACGACTAACGCTTTCACTTTCAGAATTGATAGAACTCTGACCAACAGAGAAAGCATAAGAACAAAAGTGGGAAAAACACATAGGCATAATATAAGGATCCAAGTCCAGGGTACACAGATTGGGATTCTAGTTCTTTCATGTATTAAATGTGAGATTTTGGGCAGGTTAATTAACCTGTCTGAATCTGAGGGTTTTTATTGGTGTAGAAAGTAGAGGAAAAGGTCTTCCCAAGATTGTCATAAACCCTGAACATGACTAACTACTTAACAATCAGTATACATAAGAAGAGGATTAAGAGTTAGATTAGCACCCTGGAAATTAGAAAAATATAAGTGAAAAGAAATGGAAGTGTATGATTATATCTTCTTTTCTTACAAACTTCAGATCAGTTTTTCTTCTTTTTCTTTTTTTGCCTGTTAAAAAAAAAAAAAAATAGAATAAAGCTAAGATGTAAGTCTCAGAAATCTCTCTTTCAAAATGGCAGATCTGAGCCCTAGAACCTGTTGCTTTGAGTCTACCTGATTTGTTTGCCTCTGCCTGATTTACCTCCATGCATTTAATGAACTAATTAATGAAATGCAAAATTATCAGTTAGCTTAGTGTTCCTACAAATTGATTATATGAACAGTGGTGTCATCACTTTTAAGTGGAGAAAATATGAAATAAAAATAAGATGAATGCTGAAATTTTTACTAAGTGGATTTCTTTTGTTCAGTAGAGAAATTCACAAGGAGACAGCTTACTCTTGACTCAGTATTTTCTGTTCATCTCTTTGCATGCTGATCTAAAAGTTTCCTTTCTCTTCAAACTCCGGTAGAATGTGACAGCATGCAAATAACCACACCAATACCATATCAGTCAGTGTCTACCCAGGAAACTAAAATTCACATTAAGTACAACAGAATGAATTTAATGCAGGGAATCCTTAGACGGGCAATAGGAGAGGTGAGACACAAAAAAACAAGTAGGAAAATGAGAGATTAACAACAGGAAGTCACTCTATCACTGCAAAATAAAATGGCCAGAATCAGCTAACAGAAATGAACAATGGCCACAGATCATCCAAGTGAGACAGCTGGAGCCATAGAGGAAACAGAGCTCCTACAGGGAAGCAGTCTGAGGCAGAGAAAGAGGGAGAAATACCTTGAATTTCTCAATCCTCTCTATTGGATTTTCAGCCAATGTATTCTATTGGCAAATTGAGCAAATCTAACATGTATCCCGAGAAGGCAATGGCACCCCACTCCAGTACTCTTGCCTGGAAAATCCCATGGACAGAGGAGCCTGATAGGCTGCAGTCCCTGGGGTCTCGAAGAGTCGGACACGACTGAGCGACTTCACTTTCACTTTTCACTTTCATGCACCAGAGAAGGAAACAGCAACCGACTCCAGTTTTCTTGCCTGGAGAATCCCAGGGACGGGGGAGCCTGGTGGGCTGCCGTCTATGGGGTCGCACACAGTCGGACACGACTGAAGCGACTTAGCAGCAGCAGCAGCAACATGTATCCAGCTGACATGAGAGTCTGAGACACTCACCTGACAGCAGACAAACTTCCCATAAGACAGAACAGAGTAAGGGAGAGACACAAAATAGTTCCGAGGCCCATTGGGTCTAGAAATGGCACAAATACTATGGTAACAGGAAGGAAAAGCAGAAGGAAGGAAGAAAGGAAAGAAAGAAGAACCGATGAAAGGAAGGAAGAAAAGACAGACAGAAGGGAGGACAAAAGAAAGTAGGAAGGTGGGCTAGGAATAAGTCATTTAATGTTGGGTCTTTTTTTTTTTTTTAAGTGTCATACATATTCTCTGTTTGTGAAAAAGAAATGTTAGCTATTAAGATGTAAATGGACCCAGAGAGAACATCTATATGAGGATAAGAGTTCAGGGGATGTCACCACCAGAGAGAAACTGCTCTTTAATTACTGTCCCAATGGTCATGTGTGATGATATAATAATAGAAATCTAACTCATAAAAGGGAAACTAAGGTTTACCCTTTAAGCTCCAGGGTACTCCAGGTATGGTGGTGGTGATTCAAGACCTACCAAGGAAACTCTCATTTTAGATGTTCATTATAGCATGGTAAGCTAAAGCCACAAAAAAAATCCAAGTGTCAGATCTTTTACAGATCATAATTTATTTCCTGTTCCAAGTCTGGCAGGGATTAAGAAAAGAAAGTGTGGGGGGCATGAGTTTTAGAAAAAAATAAGTGAAGCACAGCTCCCAAACTTCAGAAACCACATCAAAACAAGAGTTCGAGTCTATTCAGCACAAAAGCACAAAAGCCAAGAAGAAAATAAATTGAGAATCAATAACCTCGAATTCCGAAGTCACCTGATAACTTTGAACAATGATATTTACCTTTCCTTTTTAAATTGAGGCAGAGTGGGGTCACAGAGCTGCATGGAAACCACAACCTGGGAAATTTTATCTTACCTGACAACCTCACAAATCTTATTTTGCCTCGTGCCCCCGACATAACCAGAGCTGTATGCATATCTTGATATGAGAAACTTGCCCCCAAAAAGAGTGGAACTAAAGGTTGTAGTGCTCTATAATTCTGTCTGTGTTTTTATTTCATTTATGTGTTCCAATACTTTTTTTTTTTTTTAACATGCCCATTAGAAGGGTAGTTAGGGAGAAGGAAATGGCAACCCACTTCAGTTTTCTTGCCTGGAGAATAATTGCTCCTCCATGGACGGAGGAGCCTGGTGGGCTACAGTCCATGGGGTCGCAAAGAGTCGGACATGACTGAGTGAGTTCACTTTCACTTTCACTTAGAATCAGTACCTTCGATATCCCAAATTTACTGTTTGTCTTTCTCTCTTTTTGCCTTCTAGTAGAGAAAAATCTAAACTCTCAAAAGATTCATGTATTCACATCATCAGAAATAGCTTACTTTAGGCCACCAGATCTTTAACTAAAAAGAGAAAAACATTCCATGATTTAGTCCCAAATCTTTGGACTTTATTATTGCCTCCTTTTGTTCAGTTTGTCTCTCAAAATTAGCCAAAGCTCTAAGGTCTTTTTAATGGTCACAAATACCCATTTAGAAAGCATCTGACTTAGTGGACAGGAAATGGCATACAAATATTATAGCTGCAAACAAGATACTCTTGGACTATCTGGATGACTGGGAAAAATGTCAGGTAGATTCCTCCTTTGAATAGATTCTCAATCTTATCCAGAATTTGTAGAAGAAAGGATCTTTAGCATATTTTAAAAGATGACTATAAACATCTAACTAAAATAGGTGAAACAAGTAAATGTAAGGGAAGCTTTCTCTAAGGATTCTGTTTCTCTGAAATGACTCAGAAGTGAGATTCACTATGGACAAGCTTTTTGCTTCAACAGGGCAGCACAGAGTACTTAACCTGGAGGTTTTCTAGCTGCTACATTGACTTACTATTCTAATTTATTCTAGTGTCATCCCCATGATTCAAATTGTTTGCCAGAGTGCCGCTGGAGGCTTAAACAGTGCCAAGAGAAAAGGCTGACAAGCTTTCTCAGAATCCCTTCCTGCAAGGACTCTCATCATTCCAGCTTGTGTTCATTTTCACCCCAAAACTGACCACTTTTAAAGAGACAGAAGTGGAGAAGATGCAGAGTTCATAAAGATCATCCACTTCAGTCCTTCACATTAGTAAATGTCTGAATCATCCAGAACAAATACTTAGTTTCTTGAAGACCTGAGAGAGGGTAAGAATGGGGGAGAAGGGAAAGATATATTGAGCACCTAACAAATGTCATCTCAACATCTGCAATATCCCTTGATACTGAATTCCATCACCTTCACATTAAAAAATTTCTTCCTTCTGCCTAATTCCAATCTTTCTTCCCTTATTTTTACTGCAATTTATTATATTTTTGTTGTCCAGAATTATAGAGAACAACTGTTGAGCAAACCTCCTCAATTTAATGTATGTGCGGATGAAGATCACAAATCAAAACATCCTTTGTGCTCCCATAAGCCCCCAAACCAACTCCATTAGCCATTCTCCATATAATCATTTTCATTCTTTCAAATATCTCGTAATTTTCCATTTTTGCACATCTCTTTAAGTACAGAAAAATAAAATGAAAAGATTACAGCCATTGGTCTGTCATCTGCTTTTCTCTACACTAAATCAGGTAGGCTTATTTTCATAATGGCATCATATTGCTGACTCACTCAGAGTTTACTCAACCAAGCCCCAGGTCCTTTCCTTTTGATTCTCCTGCATAGATAGTTCTTCCTCAAATTGCATTTATAATGTTTACACTCTTGTCCCTAAGTAACTGAGCAAATATATTGTGGTTATGTAAGGAGATGTAAGGAATGAAAGACACAGATTTTAGAGAATTGCACTGGAATTACTAGTTCGTTCCAGCACCAAATATTAAGAACAAGTTTCATTTGAGGAATCAATTAGGATGAATATGTCCCAGTTGTTTTTTTAAAGTCTCACTAATAAAAATAAAATGTTAAGCTGGTCAACAAATTATCTCAGCTGATCTTAATTCCTTAGGCAAGAGATGACTTATAAAGGGAATCATGCTTTAAGGCAGCAAGAATTTGCTAAAATAAGTGAACGAAGGAAAAGGGTTGATTTATCAGAATATTGTGAATAAAATCTGAAAATACTATAGAAACAAGTATGAATTTAGATACCTGGATGCAAAACAAACAAACAAACAAAAAGCAAGAGACAGAAAGCTGGTTCCTCTCAGCCTCTAAGTAGTTTCCAATGAGGATGTTTCTATCAGTTCAGTTCAGTTCAGTCGCTCAGTTGTGTCCAACTCTTTGCAACCCCAAGAACCGTAGCACACCAGGCCTCCCTGTCCATCACCAACTCCCAGAGTTTACTCAAACTCATGTCCATCGTGTCAGAGATGCCATCCAACCATCTTACCCTCTGTCATTCCCTTCTCCTCTCACCTTCGATCTTTCCCTGCATCAGGGTCTTTTCAAACCAGTCATTTCTTTGCATCAGGTGGCAAAACTATTGGAGTTTCAGCTTCAGCATCAGTCCTTCCAATGAATATTCAGGACTGATTTCCTTTAGGATGGACTGGTTGGATCTCCTTGAAGTCCAAGGGACTCTCAAGATCTTCTCCAACACCACAGCTCAAAAGCAAAAATTCTTTGGCGCTCAGGCTTTCTTTATAGTCCAACTCTGATATCCATACATGACTACTGGAAAAACCATAATTTGACTAAACAGACGGACTTTGCTGGTAAAGTAATGTCACTGCTTTTTAATTTGCTATCTAGGTTGGTCAAAGCTTTTCTTCAAAGGAGTAAGTCTTTTTTAATTTCCTGGCTGCAGTCACCATCTGCAGTGATTTTGGAGCCCCCCAAAATAAAGTCTGCCACTGTTTCCACTGTTTCCCCATCTATTTGCCATGAAGTGACGGGACCGGATGCCATGATCTTAGTTTTCTGAATGTTGAGTTTTAAGCCAACTTTTTCACTCTCCTCTTTCACTTTCATCAAGAGGATCTTTAGTTCTTCTTCACTTTCTGCCATAAGGATGGTGTCATCTGCATATCTGAGGTTATTGATATTTCTCCCAGCAATCTTGATTCCAGCTTGTTCTTCATCCAGCCTGGTATTTCTCATGATGTATTCTGTATATAAGTTAAATAAGCTGTTTCTATGTCTAGGAACAAATGATAAAATACACAGCCTTAGAGCAAAGCTATATGGATATTCCTTTGGAAACAGGGACATTTCTCAGCAAAATTTACTCTTAATAGGATATGCACCAATTTAGAAGTATAACCAGCTTTCAGAAAGCCATAATTATACTAGCTATAAGAAATAGCCATTATTTTATCTATTAGGGAGTACAAAAATAATTAGCAAAAATCTCAATTAAATGGGGTTGGCATACCAAAAGGGGGAGCCCTCATACCCTGTGAGGATAACAGAGTTCAACAGGAAGAAGGCTATTCTTGCCTGACAAGGACTCAGCCAATGAAAAACTATGGATTCTTCGTTTACTATAACGTTTCCAACTTCCTTTTCTCTCTATCAAAAGGGGTCTCTCATTCCTTGGAGAGTGGGGACTTGCAGGTGGCTTGTAGTAGTTGCAGACCCTGAATTGCAATCCTCTACCAATCACAAATAAATCCACTTTTGCTAGAGAAATCACTGGCATTCTATATGTTTTAGGTCACCAATAGTTGTTTCAACATGCCTACTGAGATATCACTTAATTTATTCTCATAAAACCTAAGTATATAGTTTTTTCCCAAATTGATTGGAATTTGTGGGTACCTTACTTAGCAAATACAGGAACTCAAACTTTACTCTTTTTTGACACCACCATTCATTTGGTCTCCCAAGCTCAAAATTTCAAACATTCTTATCCTTCCTTTATTCCATATGGTCAGTTGTCACTACAACCTGTCAAAGTTGAGCATGAGTTGGTTCTTTTCTCCCATGACCAATACATGTACATCTTACTAATTTCAATATTCTGCTGATAGATGTAACAGTTCCCAGGTGATCTTTTGACATTTGTTTATCTTTTTGCTGTTAGAGTGGTTTTTTAAAATATTCTTTTATAGTTTTAATTTTATTACACCTCCTTTTGACTTCTATATCACTTAGGACATTGGATTACAAGTTACAGAAAACTCATTTGTGTAAGAAAACTTAGTCACATGATTATACATAGCCACTTGGGGGACTAGGAGATGTAATCTCCATTTGGGTAACCATAGACAAACTAAAGTCAGGGTTAAAATCTGTCCATCACTGAAAAGATAGAGAGACAGATCCTAATATTATTAGTCTTTTTACTTTGCAGTTGTTCTTTTCTTTTTTTTTTTTTTTGGTAGGATAATTGCTTTACAATGTTGTGTGGTTTATGCCTTATAGCAACTCAAATCAGCCATGATTATACATATATCCCCTCCCTCTTTTGTCTCCCTCCCCACTTCCATCCCACCTTCCCCACTCTAGGTCATCACAGAGCAACAAGCTGGGCTCCCTGTGTTATATAGCAGTTTCCCACTAGCTATCTATTTTACACATTTTAGTGTATATGTTTTGCTTTTAAAGGACTCTTGTAATAGTTTTTTCTTAGGTTGAAGTAGGTATTATGATTAGTCTAGCAATATTTTTTTTAAAAAACTCTGCTCTGCTAAGGTTTAATGTTCTGCCAAGATGCTCCTAGGCTGCCTCTGGAGCAAATAAATAATTGAGCAATAAGAATTCTGGCCCCTCAATTCCTCTTCAACAAAAATAACACTATTTTTACCTGATACACATATATATACAGAAAGTGAGAGACTCTATACCACATGCATTAATCATAGACATTTTCTCATCCCGGGATAGATAAGTATTCTTGACAAGCCCATCTCCATTACTTGAACAATTAGTTTTTTCAAAGTCCAATTGTATTGAAAGCAAAAGATTGAAACTCTTCTCAGATTTTACTATATAATAGAGAAGAAAACTGGAAGAAAATAGTCTGGTATGTATGTAAGAAAATTTTTCTACTTGGAATGTGAGAAGGAAATATTCCAATTTGGAATATAGAGAAAGCGATTTATAGATAGGTACACTCAATTAATAGGAAAGAATAACTTTGGTCTGAAATGAATGTTAGATTCCAGTATTTTTACCTTCCTGTTGAGTACTTACAACTTCCTATCAAGTCTTATAGTGACTGGTGTGGGTATAAGAAATGGTATTCTTTGAATTCCCCAAGTCTTTCCCACACCCATCCACTTAATTTTTTTTTTTTTAATATTTTTCTGCTACTTGTTTCTTGGTATTTAGAATCTTAGAGCATTTTCAATAGGCAAAAAGCTGACCTCCAACATCTAACACACAATTATAATTTCAATTCCAAGTGAACACCCACTCAATCCCTTTGACAGTAATCTGTGCCAAAGCTTTAATACATAGGGTGAAATCTCCCAAGGCTAGAACTTTTTCTTGGCAGAGGAACATCAAGGGGATGAAAATGCTTTGAAAGAAGAAGGACCTAAGTTTTGTTTTGCTGTTTTAATTTTTATACATTAAAACTTTATCTTTGCCAAGTGCACTTCTTCAAGGTTTAGCCTGCAATGTCTGTCAGATAGAAAGTATATATTCTTATGAGATTTTGCTACAGTGGAATTTGTTAAAGGACATCATGTGGTTTACATTTTCAGAGATAACTGAAAGGTCTTGGCACTCATATTCCCAACCTGGCTCCAGTGATCTTCATATTCTTTCACTTCCTCTCTCAGAATTTAAATGTGGAATTCACATCACTTTAATACTTTTACTCATTTTTTTCCTCTCAATTTTGCTTCCTCATTTCTGATTATGCTATTTTTCATTTTAAAATTCCTATTATTTCTAATTTTATGTCCTTTGCATTTTATCAAAGTACCCATTACATTCTGGATACATGAAGAAAAATTAAAAATAAACCATCCATTTCTTTGAATAGTGTTGATCTACCATATTAATCTTGTGTGAGGTATTTCCTCTGGTCAAATCCAGGACTTACTTTTCTATTCTAACCTTCATTTTCTTTGTTCTCTTAATTCTCACTAGAGGCTTTCAGGATAACAATTTATTATCCTTCTCCACGTAGTTTCTCAGCACTCATTGCTTAACCTTTTATCCAGAAATCTGTAACTGGGTAGTCTTTTTAATAAAAAATCTGAGTGAATGTATAATACGTGCTATGACTGATATAAGACATATACTCAATTTATTTGCCCCTCTCCAAAGAGAAATATTTTATTTTAGTAAATTGTCTATATTTGTTAATGTTTCTACTCTCCTCAAGTAATACAGAGACAAAACAATAGCTCTTTAAGACAATAAGTCTCAGGAATCTGAAAAATTTTGTGATGGGTAAGCATATCTAAGTGATCAGTGTCAAAGACAGGAATGTTGGTTTCAAAAATCTTAGTCTTCAGTAACTCTACATCTTCCTTTTCTGAAACCTAACCCCTCAACTCCCTCACATGGCTTGAGGACATAAAGATCTAAACCATTCAAAACCACTTAATTTCTGAAAACTAATTAAATACCCAAATAACATTTCAAAGAGTAAAGATCAAAGATATGGAACTACAATCAATGGAAAATATTTTTCTTTTTAGAATAAGGCAAATATATTATGTAAAGTAAAATTGAAGCATCTGCCACTGTTGTAAATAGAAATTGCCAGGCAAATTAAAATTTTTATTGGCAAGTTTGCCATGTGAAACAATATGGAAAATACTGGACATTTTGTTTAAGATGGTAACATTAGGGTGATTACATTTATTGTTCAACTTAGGACGCTTATAAAAGTTAAGGGAAGCATTATTGATAATTAGGCTGGGACAGTTTCTAAACAAATCAAGACAAATGATCATTCTAAAAACAAGTCACTGATAAACTTCATACACTTAGATATAAAAACAGCCCATAATTCCATAACTATTTCTTTAATAAAAATGTTAAAAGTTTCCCCAGATACACTAAACAAATTAGAAAGGAAAAAATACAGATAAATTACAAGGGGACAAGTTTCTGTAAAAGAAAGATGGTTAGATAGCATCACCAACTCAATGGACATGAATTTGAGCAAACTCTGGAGATGGTGGAGGACAGAGCAGCCTGGCGGGCTGCAGTCCATGGGGTAGCAAAGAGTCAGACATGACTGAAGAACTGAGCAACAACAAAGTCTCTATAAAAAGCACCAAAAAGCAGGCAGAAGAACTACCACTGTGGATAAACAACGAGGTCCTAATGTATACCACAGGAAACTATATTCAATATCCTGTGATAAACTATAATGAAAAAGAATGTAAAAACAGAAAATAAGGTGTGTGTGTGTGTGTATATATATATATATATGTATCTGAGTCACTGTGCTGTACAACAAAGATTGGCACAACATTGTAAGTCAACTATACTCAATTAAAAACAAAAAAAAAAGACTACCACTACTATAATTAGTGTCTTAGAATAGAAAAGACAAATGGATACATGGAATAAAAGAAGTGTCCTGATTTCTCCTTCAATTCAAAATAAAATTGAGTAATCAAGTAGAGATAACTTTAAAAAAAAAACTCTAATCCAAGTCAATATAGTAAAATTAAACAAAAGTACGAGTTGATCATCTAAAAGTGTTGGTTGCTGCTGCTGCTGCTAAGTCGCTTCAGTCGTGTCCGACTCTGTGCGACCCCATAGACGGCAGCCCACCAGGCTTCCCCGTCCCTGGGATTCTCCAGGCAAGAACACTGGAGTGGGTTGCCATTTCCTTCTCCAATGCATGAAAGTGAAAAGTGAAAGTGAAGTTGCTCAGTCGTGTCCGACTCTAGTGACCCCATGGACTGCAGCCTACCAGGCTCCTCCGTCCATCGGATTTTCCAGGCAAAAGTACTGGAGTGGGGTGCCATTGCCTTCTCTGAAGTGTTGGTTATGTGTCTGATAATTTAGTCATTAGCAGTAATCAAAACTTCTACGGCATGATATACTCAGATATCTCTTTGTTAACAGTTTGTTCTGTGATATGAGCACATAGATAATTTATCAATAGATTAAAGAATTTTTCCTATTATTTAAAAGAGAGCTAAAATTGCATAAAGAAGGGAAAGTGCTTCTTACAAATATGCATTGTTGTTGTTCAGTCGCTAAGTTATGTCTGACTATTTGCAATCCCATAGACTGCAGCACACCAGGCTTCCCTGTCCTTCACTAACTCCTGGAGTTTGCTCAGATTCATGTCCCTTGAGTCAGTGATGCCATCCAACTATCTCTTCCTCTGTCACCCCTTCTCCTCCTGCCCCCAATCTTTGTCAGCATCAGGGTCTTTTCCAATGAGCTGGCTCTTCACATCAGGTGTCCAAAGTATTGGAGCTTCAGCATCAGTCCTTCCAATGAATATTCAGGACTGATTTCCTTTAGGATTGATGAGGTTGATCTCCTTGCAGTCCAAGGGACTCTTAAGACTCTGCTCCAGCACCACAATTCAAAACCACCAATTCTTCAGCATTCAGCCCTCTTTATGGCCCAACTCTCACATCCATACATGACCACTGGAGAAACCATAGCTTTGACTATACAGACCTTTGTTGGCAAAGCAATGTCTCTGCTTTGTAATGTCCTGTCTAGGTTTGTCATAGCTTTTCTTCCAAGGAGCAAGCATCTTTTAATTTCATGGCTGCAGTCACTGTCTGCAGTAATTTTGGAGCCCAAGAAAGAAAAATCTGTCACTGTTTCCCCTTTTTTCCCATCTATTTGCCATGAAGTAATGGGAACAGATGCCATGATCTTAATTTTTTGAATGTTGAGTTTTAAACCAGCCTTTTCACTCTTCTCTTTCACTTTCATCGAGCAGCTCTTTAGGTCCTCTTCACTTTCTGCCATAAAGGTGGTGTCATCTGCATATCTGAAGTTATTGATATTTCTCCTGACAATCTTGATTCCAGCTTGTGCCTCATCCAGCCCAGCATTTCACATTATGTAATCTTCATATAAGTTAAATAAGAAGGGTGACAATATATGGCCTTGATGTACTCCTTTCCCAATTTTGAACCATTCCGTTGTTCTATGCCCACTTCTAACCATTGCTTCTTGACCTGCATACAGGTTTCTCAGGAGACAGGAAAGTTGATCTGGTATTCCTATCTCTTGAACAAATTTCCAGTTTGTTGTGATCCACACAGTCAAAGACTTTAGCATATAATAAATCCATCATTAAGAAAACATTCAACTTAAGCAATATTGAAATGTATTTGGATCATTAATAATAACAAAACATTTTCTAATCTCATATACCACTCATAATATCAACTCTTTGCAACCCCATGGACTGTAACCCTCCCAGCTACTCAAGGCAAGAATACTGGAGTGGGTAGCCATTCTCTTCTCCAGGGGATCTTTCTGATCCAGGGATCAAATCTACATCTCCTGCACTGCAGGCAGATTCTTTATTGTCTGAAGCAGCAGGGAAACTCCAGCTCTAATTAGAAAACAAAGCTACAATATTTATTTTATTATCACTGGAACAGAAATCAAACTTTTAAAGTGACTGTCTCACAGGTTATCTCTGTTTGCAAGACTCTGTCCTTGTTTATATATCTCACCTGTGTTTAGCAAGCTGTAATCCAATATTTCATTCTATAACAAATAAATTCAAATTTATAAAAGAATATTTAAAAACTTGCTCAGATTACCTATATCTTCCAACTCAATTTTTAAAAGTAAGCAAAGCTAAAGTGTCTTTCACTTTTTATTTTTTACTGTAAATGCTTTTTAGCAAATCTAATTTCAGAATTTCTTATATAAAATCACAAATTTTCTTTCATACAAAAGCAAATGGAACTTCCCATTTTTCATTGATATGAGGAAACAAAATATGTTCTATCTTTCCTAACATATCAATATCACTAAGTTATTACTTCCTTCACCAGAAAAAAAAATACAACCCAATTCTCACAGAAAGCAGTGTAGCAATAGTGAGCTGGGAGTTTTCTTAAAGATCAGTACAGTTACTATAACGTCTGAATGCAGATTTTTTTCATCTGAAACTCTATGGTTTTGAGATCAAATAGGTTTAATGTTAGTAAGCTTGCCAAGATATTTTTGTTTTTATACAAATAATTAGCTATAGGGTCTTATGAAATGAGAATCTTTTTCTTCTTTTAATATTGTTTGCTTTGTTTCAACTTTCAAATTTATCTTTACTTTGTGTTTCCACAGTACTGTGACTCCTGGAAATGATAAGCAACCCCTTACCCTCGTTTTTGGCCAGATTGAAACCTCCCTATGTCGGTACCACCAACAGGACTGTGGTTAGAGCAGGCACGGTTTGGTGGGACCATTAATTCGTTTGAGGCTATAATTTTTGTTCCAGTAACTAACACTTCATTAAGTTGAAATAGTTTCATTATGAAAGGAAATATTCACAGAGAATTTAACCAATGAATGGAAAATTACTAAGTTTCCAACCAGTTTGATTCAGACTATATATAAAGCTTATTAATAAAATGGGTTCACATTTTGAATTTTTTAAAAATTTTAATCATAGGAGAATGAAGGCAGGAGGTATTTGTAAGCTTTCAAGTTTACCACAGCGAAGCAAAAATGGCATGTAAAAATACATAATTACTCTTTAAAAATGTGTCAGCCTATTTCATCGAAATTGAATTCAGGCATATGCTTTGTTTTCTTTAAAAATATATATTATTTCTTCAGATTCATGCTTTTACTTAAGCCAGAAATTTAGTCTTGTTTTACTTCATTCATCCATTCACCATTAACTGAGAACCCACTTTGGTCAAAGCATTGAACTGGAACACCAAGGCAAATAAAGCTGTCATCTGCCCTCCCTTGGGGAACCAACATTACAGGCAGTGATACAGAAATTACACAACCAAAGTCAAGATTATTTCATTACAACCATGATAAGCAATGTGAAGATGAAGTCCAAGGTACTAAGAATGCTTCTCTGAAGAAAGATCACTTAAATTAACACCTGAATGTGCAGGTCAGGTTAGGGGAGGAAGGAAGATGGGAAAGATAATCAATTTAATAAGAATAGACATCCTGAGAGGGAAAAATAGCCTCGTTCTTTTGAGGAAAAATAAAATAATAAAATAGCCTACTGAAACTGAAACACAAAGAACCAAGTAGAAGAGTCCTGACTCTGGGTCAGATGGCTTGGATTCTAATCCTAGGTCCGCTGTGGCTTCCATGTTGTCCATCTTAGAGAAACTTCAGTTTCCTTATCTATATGATAAGGATAATAATAGTCTTGACGATAGTTGTTATAAAGGTTCAATAGCTAAATATTTCATCTTAAATGTTTATGGTGGTGCTGAAACCCTGTAACTGAGATTTGGGATTGAACCCATGGGCTTTTAACTGAGATCACACACCTGGTTTCAGGACTTCGTGAAGTTTAGTTTCTTGATGTCCCACTGCAGAAAGAATTCAGTGAGAGACAAAGAGGTGAATTTATTTAGAGAGAAATGTACTCCACAGACAGAGTGTAGTCCATCTCAGAAGGTGAGAGTAGTCCTCAAATATGGTGTGGTTATTTTTTTATGAGCTGTGTAATTTCATAGGCTGATAAGTGGGAGGATTATTCCAACTATTTAGGGAAAGGGGCGGGGATTTCCAGGAACTGGGCTACCACCCACTTTTTGGCCTTTGATGGTTAACCTCAGAACTGTCATGGCAGTGGTGGGTGTGCCATTTAGCTTGCTAATGAATTACTATAAGCATATACTGAGGCTCCAGAAAGTCAACTCATCTGCCATCTTGGATGTATTTGGTTCTAATCAGTTTATGTCATGTCCTTGGGCTCTGTCATTATTTTAAGTTTTGTGTCCTTCCCCTGTGTTTCAGTGCCACGCACACAGGAAATGCTGCAGAAATGTTAGCTCTTTTTACTTTTGGTCCCAATTAGACCCTAAATATGTATGATATTTACTATAGTTTCCTTCAGTGAACTTTATCTTCAGTTATACAGTAGGATGAGAACAAGAATTCTTTGTATTCCCACAGTAGCAGTTGTACAATGTAAAGCAGATGGACATTATAAAGGAAACACCAGCACTCATTTTCTAAATACCATTTGCAAAGATCTCATAAGCTCCAGTCACAGGAAATTAAGATTTTTGTTGTTGTAATGGTCATTATTATCCAGAGAAGACAACGGCACCCCACTCCAGTACTCTTGCCTGGAAAATCACATGGACGGAGGAGCCTGGTAGGCTGCAGTCCATGGGGTCGCTAAGAGTTGGGCATGACTGAGCAACTTCACTTTCACTTTTCACTTTCATGCATTGGAGAAGGCAATGGCATCCCACTCCAATACTTTTGCCTGGAAAATCCCTTGGACGGAGGAGCCTGGTGGGCTGCAGTCCATGGGGTCGCTAGAGTCGGACATGACTGAGCAACTTCACTTTCACTTTTCACTTTCATGCATTGGAGAAGGAAATGGCAACCCACTCCAGTGTTCTTGCCTGGAGAATCCCAGGGACAGGGGAGCCTGATGGGCTGCCCTCTGTGGGGTCGCACAGAGTCGGACATGACTGAAGCGACTTAGCAGCAGTCATTATTATTATTATTATTATTTGGTTTAGTTTTGCTTTAACTAAACCAAGTCTTTAACTAATTGAAGTCTTTAACACTTGGGAACATTGTTTTCTGTATCTATTTCTTAAGTCTAGAATTAAGTTTCATTATTATGGCCAGCTTCTTATAGTAAAAATTATTTTAGGTCTTTTTGAATTACTTTAGGTCCTTTTTACGAAAGTAGGATCCATAATAGAGTCAGTTCAGTTCAGTTCAGTCCCTCAGTCGTGTCCAACTCTTTGCGACCCCATGAATCACAGCACGCCAGGCCTCCCTGTCCATCACCAACTCCTGGAGTTCACCCAGACTCACGTCCATCGAGTCAGTGATGCCATCCAGCCATCTCATCCTCTGTTGTCCCCTTCTCCTCCTGCCCCCAATCCCTCCCAGCATCAGAGACTTTTCCAATGAGTCAACTCTTCGCATGAGGTGGCCAAAGTACTGGAGTTTCAGCTTTAGCATCATTCCTTCCAAAGAAATCCCAGGGCTGATCTCCTTCAGAATGGACTGGTTGGATCTCCTTGCAGTCCAAGGGACTCTCAAGAGTCTTCTCCAATACCACAGTTCAAAAGCATCAATTCTTCGGCGCTCAACCTTCTTCACAGTCCAACTCTCACATAGAGAATAATGCAATATAAACATAGGTATGTGTCTTTGGACCAAATTATAAGCTTTAAGCTTTAGTGTTGATTTGTAGCTTTTGTTCTTTTCTTTTCTTCTTTTCTATTTAATATCATACTATTTTTACATATTCTATATTATGTACTTAACACAAGCTATAATTTTTATTTTGAGTCTTGACACCTCATATTTTATTAGGTACTTCTTATTTTGTTGGTCAATTATTTTTCCTTTACTGTTTTTCTTTGAAGACTGTATATTTAGGGGCTTTCACCGTAGAAAGATTAGCGAAGCCAGTTATTTTAATGGCATTCGTTACATATCCAGGAGATGATTCCAGCCCTGTTCTCTTATCTAAAGTCATAAAGTTCTCACAAATAGCTTATAAATGCAGAATTTACTATAGAGACCAACAAACCCACTGATAGTGATGCTCTTAGTCCAAGTACTTATCTGACATTCCTAGGGCAACAGAAATTCAGACTCTGGATAAATCCCTCTGCTCTCTTGGAAAGGTTCCCAGTTTTACTGATGTTCACTCAGGAAGAGATTCAGGATTTTTCTAAATTTATCTGAAAATGAAACTACTCAGGGGAGTGACTACAATCCATTTATAGTCTGGCTCTGCATGAACATCTATCCTAAAATCTGCCTACAATTGTCAAAGACTAAAAGTATTCACTCCTGAAGACCAAATTAATACTTGCCTTATTTGGTTTCCAAATGCTGTGTTAGGGCTTTCAAATGTTCATTAAAATATTCCAAGACCCATATGGTTTCCCAGTTATCCTAATTTTAAAACATGCAAAGCTTTTTTTCATTACAGGCAATATCATGAACTACCTCATTCTTAATTGTCTTCAGTTCTACATTTTTCCCGATTATAAAATTAATAATTAAATCATTATAACAAATTAAGAAAGCAGAGTAACACACATCCATCACCACTCGCTTCCCCAAGAAGATTCATTGTATTATATTTCAGCATATTTTCCTTCTAAATCTCTAATACTAGTTAAACAAAATGAATTTTTTCTCATGTATTTAAATTCCAGAAAAAAATAGCGTTTTCCTATTCAAATGAAATCCCTAAGGGTCTGTATCCACATATCCTTCACCTAATAGAACACATTAACTTTTCTTGCATCTCTGTAGCATTTTAAAATATAAAGAGAAGCATATTTTACAATTGTCACCATTTCCAGGGTAATAGTCTTCCAGTTTGAAGAAGTGCAATGAGAAAGCTATATGAGAATCAATGACCCTCTTTAGATAGTAGGAGAGAAAAAAGTGCCTTAAGTTGAACAAAGATACAAGCTAATATTCTTTCTAGATTTTTGCATTTTGAGAAAAAAAAAAAAAACATAAAATGAAAGCACTAAGATCCCCTTTACTTCTTTCCTTGCCAAAAAAAACTTGTCATCCTAATTAAAGTGTATTTCATGATTCTGGGTTTTTTTAAGTAAAATTACACACCAATTGTGGTTGAATGTGATCCATCCATTCAGGGCTTTATGTAAACACTATTCTAATATATAATATAAATATATGCATCAAAACACTGAACATGCCATATTAAAATAATAAAAGTCCACTCCTGTATATTTAGCAATGTAATGTCTGTTAAAAAAAAAAAAAAAAAGGCAAAAAAAAAGCAGTGAAAGAGAACTGATGAGTAAGCTTAAGAAAGATGATTCAATCTTTATAGAATCTCAGAAGAACAGAAGTCAGTGTTCAAAGTGGAACATTTGTTCACTTTTCCAAATTTTGCCCAAGCTTCTATCCAACTACATTCTCCTTAATTCTAGCATATCACAGAAGCATTAACACTCCAGTCTACCTCTATTTGTCAGTAAGAGTAACAAACTTGTTTCCTACTTCTCTGAGATATAAATTGTTCTTTTCTCATATTTTACTTTCCTTTTATGGACTTTGAGAAAGACTACTTCATACAGCTAGTTGACTCATTCACCCCATATTCCACAGCACTTAAATGTATTGCTTAATCTATTTTAATCTCATGCAATCTAAGAAAAGTTTCCAATTAGTTTTCCAAATATGTTTTTGATCTGCTCTCAGGAATCTAAATGATTCTTGAAAAAGGTGGTAGGTCTTGCTTTTCTTTTGTTCTTCAGACTGGCTAAAACTATGTTCTGTATGTAGTGAGGACTTGATAAAGAAATTTGGTTACATAATGAAAAAAAATAAACAGTAAACTTTGGTAAGGAATGCCATGAATATCTAGCATAACCAAATAAAGTAAATCTGCTGCTGCTGTCACTTCAGTTGTGTCCGATTCTGTGTGACCCCATAGACAGCAGGCCACCAGGCTCCTGCGTCCCTGGGATTCTCCAGGCAAGAACACTGGAGTGGGTAGCCATTTCCTTCTCCAATGCATGAAAGTGAAAAGTGAAAGTGAGGTCACTCAGTCGTGTCCGACCCTCAGCGACCCCATGGACTTCAGCCTACCAGGCTTCTCCGTCCATGGGATTTTCCAGGCAAGAGTACTGGAGTGGGGTGCCATTGCCTTCTTCAAAGTAAATTAGCACAGATAAAATTATTCTATGGTTCAAATAATGAACATGCAGTATCAGTATCATTGCTACCAGATTAAACTCTTATAATCAAAATTTTATAGATGTAATATATAGCCACTTGCCCTTTTAATAAGAAATTCAATGATATAAATTTGGCTTTGTGCAGTACAACTAAAAATACTGATCATCCAAATAACCAAGATGGTGAGGCATCTTCCTTACATTTGAATTACTATTTTACATATCTATTTTCTAAGACCTGATAATTGATCTCTTTAACATGCTCAAGAAGCTATCGAAATATTGATATCTGAAAGAAATTTTGCCTAGGGATCTGACAACATTCGAATGCAGTAAAAATCTTGAGGTTATCTCTAAAATAAATATAATAAAAGCTTTTACACCATTTCCTATAAAGTCTTTCAACACAGATCAATAGTCTAAGTAAAAATAACTCTACAAAGGGTCAATGAAATGTAGCCTAAGTACACAGTTCTCTGATAATCTGGCTTAATTTAAAGACTAATATTGAGTTCTGGATAAAGAGAAAAATCCATCTGGATTGCAATTTATTCCAAATAAATTTGAGGAAAGTATTGGCTCACTGAGAGATGACTGAAGATATAGTACTGTCTGACAGCTACATAAGAGGATAATAATCTTCGATGTCCAGTAGCCAAGTACAAAGTAGATTTCCTTGGCTCTTGAGAAAGTTGAAAAACCTTAAAAGATTCAATGCATATGCAAAACACTACTCCATTTTGGCCTAGATTTGATCCAAGGGAAGATCCATGGATAAGACAAAAAATACCAGACAATGACTGTGATCCAACTCCAATACAAATGGACTAGAAGTCTTGAAATTCTACATCTTGAAAAGACATACAGATTTTAACATAAAAGAAAAATTCAAGCAACTGTTACACAGTTTCAACACTGACCATTAAAAAAAAAATGAACAGAGTGTCCCATGTTAAAATATTTGCAAAATAAGCTTTTCTTTGAGTTGCTTTGCTATTAATATTACAAGATATAGAACAATTAAAAGATGGAGAATCTCTGTTAAATTGTACAAGATAGTTTGGGCAGAGTTAAACTGTTCTTTCTACCCATTACTTGTTACTAGAACTGTCTTTCTAAGAGCTCTCCTTGTTTGGGAAAAGAAAGACACATCACATGTACATGAACATATTAGCAAATATAAATGATGTAGTAAACAAGTAAATTGTTATCTATAGACTATTAAGTTCTTATCAAAATAAACAGGAAAGCACAATTTGACTTTACTTTTTTACTTTGACTTAATAATAAAAGCTAAGTTAACCTGTATAGACTGTTTACTAAATACCTGGCATTGTGCTAAATAGATTTTTTTTAAAAACTCTTCTAAGCTTTCTCTTTTTAATGAAAAGAACCCATTGAGAGGTGATGATACTGAGTCTCAGAGATTTTATATAAATTACACTAAGTTACAGTTAATAAATGGAGAAGGCAGTATCTAAACTCATAATGACAGTCCCTAGTGCTGGAGCTTTTAAGCAAAGCACTGTGAAGTCACCACTATGGAGTGACTATGAATGTCTTCATAGTTATTAAATTAAACTAAGAAAGTGAGGTAAAAATCCAAAAGCTAGCTACATAAGACTGCAGTTCAAGGAATGAGAAAGTTATGTCATAAGCTAAACAGAAAAGAAATCAAGATAAAAATTTAAGGCAGGTTTAGAGGTAGTAATGATGGAATAATGCCATCAGAGGAGCTATGATTGTGATGATTCTTTAGTTCTAACATTGTCATCTTGTCAGAGAGATGAACAAAAGAATCCATTTGGGGAACAAAGAAGAAAATCAGTAGAAAGAGGGCCAGAGACTTCTCAGAGGAATTAATCCTTGAAGTCAAGAGAAGGAAGGACATATTAGAGAAAGAAAAAAACAAAGGCAAATGCAGGGCTTGATGAAGAAAATAACCCACGAGCTTCAGGGAATGGGTACTGGGGACGGAAAGAGAGGGAGGAATTTCTGGAGAAAAGGAGTATCAGATTGGAGGCTAGTTGAGCTGCTGAAAATAATGTTTCTATATTTGTAAATTAATCTCTGTAGATATCAGTTTGTATACCTAACTCTAGAATTAAAGCAGAAAAACTATAAAATGCATCTAAAGTGGCCAGAGAAGTCTCTAAGAACGTGCAAAACTTGTTAACTTTGGACTGGTTGTGGGAGAGCTTAAAATTCATTCATTTGATTGAAATGGTGGAGATAAAAGCAGACCAGAAAAGGCAGAATTGAAATTGGATAAGAGAAAAAATAAGAAATCAGATGAGAAGTCCTATCACTTTTTGGCCTAAAGGAGAACAGCATGATTAAAAGACCAGAGTTAAGAGTTAAGAAACATTTGTTTTTATTTTTTATTTTTACAGGATCTGGAGAGAACTAGATGTTCCATCTGAAGACAGATTTTTTAAATCATGAATTGTGGTCAGTGTTTTCTAACCTGAAATCTCCAGGTCTTTTGAAATTCATCATTAATTGTTTAATTCATCCAGTAGTTAATTAACTATGGCTTTGAAATTGTCCCGACCTAGGGGACCCAACACACAAGAAACTGGAACCTCAATGTTGTGGTCTGATTGGAGAAGAGCAAATAACCAGGACTAGAAAAGTGCTTGCCAACCCAGAAGAGTTTTGCTCATTGAAGGATAGCTTCATAAGCTGAAATCTGGTTTCATTTGGGCTAACATTAATATTCAAAGCTTTCAATCTATTGTTGGGAGTATAGTAGGAAGACTTCCGGTTTATTCTACTAACCAAGAGCAGCTACATGGACTGAAGAATCTTGGTTTGATTGGCAGAAGGGGGAGAATTTGTCATCCTGGGAGGACTGGCAACTGGACCTATATTAGTGCTCGTGTTTCCAAGCATAGGGCTTCCCTGGTGGCTCAGTGATAAAGAACCCACTTGCCAATGCAGGAGACACGGGCTTGATCCCTGGTCTGGAACAATCCCCTGGAGAAGGAAATGGCAACCTACTCCAGTATTCTTGCCTGGAGAACCCCATGGACAAAAGAGTCTGGTGTGCTACATTCCATGGAGTCACAAGAGTTGAATGTGACTTAGGGACTTAGGACTGAACAACAGCAACAACAATCCCAATCGTATCTACTGGTTGCTGTTGCTACTGCTGCTAAGTTGCTTCAGTCGTGTCTGACTCTGTGCGACCCCATAGACGGCAGCCCATCAGGCTCCACCGTCCTTGGGATTCTCCAGGCAAGAACACTGGAGTGGGTTGCCATTGCCTTCTCCAATGCATGAAAGTGAAAAGTGAAAGTGAAGTCGCTCAGTCGTGTCCAACCCTCAGTGACCCCATGGACTGCAGCCCACCAGGCTCCTCCATCCATGGGATTTTTTAGGCAAGAGTACTGGAGTGGGGTGCCACTGGCATTCATTCCCTATCTGAAGAGATAGGTGAGGCTGAGCCTGCATGGGACAAAAATGCTCTGAACACAGTGAAAGCAGGACCTATGAAGTTACTTCTTATTTTTCCCTCTCTTGTTATTTAATTTTTACTTTATTACGATCTATTTGAATGTCTATTGCTAATTTCTAAAGCTAGAGCATAAATTTTTAAGAAAGAAGACCAGGACTCATAAGTTATCATATTCATTCCATCACATGAAACCCTTAAATTATACTCAACATAAGTTGATCAATTGGTATAAATATAAAGCCTCTTCAAAGATTAAAAAGTGATATAGCTATATAGAAGAATAAGAAGTCCAAGACCCTCCTTTTCCACAGTTATTCAACAAAAATATGTGGAATGATTCTCTTTATGAGAAATCTTAGGAAAGAGCTCAAGGGCCCCTGTACCCCAGATGAGCATATAACCAACTACATCAAAGCCAGTAGGAATATGGTTGGAGTCTTGTCACCATGAACCCTCTCACATAATCAGAACAAAACTCCCAGCTTCTGGCTTCTTCACAGAGAGGCAAATAGAAGGCTGAAGAGTGTACATTCAAGTTTCTGAACTTGGGAGGCAAGGGCTGCCCATGGGATTGGTTTCCATCTTGCTTATCTCAGAGCACTGACAGGACCCAGCACAATCAACATGCCTAGGGGCCACTGAGAACAACAACAAGCAAAACAGTTGTGCATCATTCTACTTCTCCAGAGGACCCACAGTACAGCGGACTCAGACTGACACAGTTCAGCATCTACATCTTTAAGGGGAAAGAGAACAGTGGAGCATGCCTTCAACATTCCAGGTTTCCAGGGGCTGCTTGAGGGTATAGTTCTGTCTGTTTCAACTTGGGGACCTGATACGACCTGACATAATCTAAATGCCTACAGGACGTTGAGACCAAAAAATAGTTGGTGTCATGTCTCTACTTTAAAGGACCTGTGGCGTAGAAGACAGACACCAGAGGGGGCAAGAGATTACAAGTTCCTTTTTTAAAAAAGAAATAATTTTTAAAAAGGAACAGTGTATCCCTTTAATTAGGAATCTACACAAAAGATTTGTTTGTGTAGATTTATAGTTAGAGACACATTCATAGGAAAAGTTTGAAAGGCCCTTAGAATATCTATTAAGTCTGATGGGTAAAGGTCTTTCCCTGTATGGATCTAGTCCATAAAGATTGGGAAAGGATACTGTTTTCTTATTAACACGGGTACCAACACACAGTTACAAAGAACGCAAAGAAAAAAAAGGAAATGGCCCAACCAAATGAAAAAGATAAATCTCCAGAAAGGAACATGAAAGAAATAAAGTATATGAATTACCTGACAAAAATCCAAACTAACTCGTAAAGATGGTCAAGCTAAAGAAAATAACACATTAAAAATATATAGAGCAAATTCAAAAATGAAAATAGAAGAAAACAGCAATTTAGCAAAGAGAAAATATAAACAAGAGCCAATCAAGTTTTGGAGCTAAAGAATTCAATAACTAAACTGAAAATTGTATTCAGTGGAATTACATATATTTCCAAGGACTGAGTGAAAAAGCTGCCAACCAAGAATACTATATCCAGCATACCTGTCCTTCAAAAATAAAAGAGAGATAAAGACTTCCCCAGATAAACAAAAGCTGATGGATTTTATCACCACTAGACCTACCTTACAAGAAATGCTAAAGGATGTCCTTTAAGATAAAATGCTGCTGCTGCTGCTGCTAAGTCGTTTCAGTTGTGTCCGACTCAGTGCGACCCCATAGACGGCAGCCCACTAGGCTCCTCTGTCCCTGGGATTCTCCAGACAAGAATACTGGAGTGGGTTGTCATTTCCTTCTCCAATGCATATAAAGATGCTAAAAAAGCAACACAAAAGCATATGGAGCATAAAGCTTGCTGTTAAAGATAAATATAGACAAATGTAGAATATTATAATTCTGTAATAGTGGTTGATAAATCACTTTAATTCTGGTATAAAAGTTAAAAGGCAAAATGTAAAAATATAATATAAAGCTATAAAAATATACTAATGGATACACAATGTATAAAAGATGCAATTTTTGAGATGAATAACAAAGTTAGGGTTAGAGATGGTAAACTGTAGAATTTTTATATGTGATTGAAGTTAAGTTGTCAACATCAAGAACAAAAAAACTGCTGTAACAGAAAGACATTTTTTGCAAGCCTGATGGTAAACACAAAATATACATAGAAATGAAACAAAAGAAAAAGAGAAAGGAAGCAAACTATGTCACTAAAGGAAAAAAAAAGAAAAACAGCAAGAGAGAAAAAAGTGGACAAAAGAACTACAAGACAGGAAAAAAAAATGGCAATAGTAAGTGCTAAGTCGTTCAGTTGTGTCCAATTCTTTGCGACCCTATGGTCTGTAGCCCAGCAGGTTCCTCTGTCCATGGGATTCTCCAGGCAAGAATTCTTGAGTGAGTTGCCATTTCCTTCTCTAGGGGATCTTCCAACCCAGGAATCCAATCTGCATCTCTTACCTCTCCTACAGGAAAGGAGACACAGGCACTACGGTGCAGGTGGATTCTTTACCACTGAGCCACCATTTTTCCTTTAAATGTAAATAGATTGAATTCCCCAATCAAAAGACATAGAGTGCCTGAGTATATTTTAAAAACAATACAATAAAAAAGCAATAGAATGAACATTCTTCTCAAGTGCACTTGGAACAGTTTCCGGGATAGAGTATATGTTCGGCCACAAAGTCTTCATAAATTTTACAGGATTGAAATCATATCAAGCATTTTATCCAAGTACAAAGATAGCAAGATAAAAATTACATAAAGAAACTTAAGAACTTTACAAATATATGGAGTTTAAACAACTGACCAACCAATGGGCCAAAGAAAATAACAAAAGAGAAGTTTTAAAACACCTTGAGACAAACAAAAATGGAAATATACCAAAATTCATGGAAAGTTTATAGTTATAAGAAACAAATAAGTCTTTTTTCTACCTCAAGAAACAGGAAAAGTCTCAAGTAAAAAGCCTAATTTACTTACATCTCAAAGAACTAGAAAAAGTACAAGTGAGACCAAAGTTAGTAGAAAAGAGGAAATAAAGATTGCAGAAGAAATGAATTAAATAAAAAACAGAAAGACAATAGAGATGATCAATGAAACCAAGAACTGATTCTTTGAAAAAAAAAAGTGTTTTAGATGACAAGACTTTAGCTAGATTCACCAAAACAGAAAAAGCAAAAAGGAGAGATGGGGGGACTCAAGTAAAACCAGAAAAAAAGAGATGTTACAACTGATACCTCAAAAATAAAAAGGATTATAAAAAAATACTATGAAAAATTATACTCCAACAAATTGGACAACCTAAAAGAAATAGATACATTTATAGAAACATACAACATACCCAAACTAAATCATGACAAAATAGAAAATCTGAACAGACTGATTACAAGTCGGGAGAATGATCAGTGATCAAAAACCTCCTAACAAACAAATGTTCAGGAAGGACCAGATGGCTTCACTGGTAAGTTCTATCAAATATTCAAAGAAGAATTAATACCAACCCCTTCTTTAACACTTCCAAAATATAAAAGAGGAGGGAACTCTTCCAAATTCTTCCTTTTATTTAATGAGGCCAGCATCATCCTGATTGTAAAACTAGACAAGGATGCCAAAGAAAAGAAAATTCCAGGCCAATATCTCTGATGAACATAAAAACAAAAATCTTCAACAAAATATTGTAAATCAAACTCAAAAATACTTTAAAAGGATTATACCCCACAATCAGGTGGAATTTATTCCAGGGATGCAAGAATGATGCAACGTCTGTGAATCAATCACTGTGATATATCTCGTTAATGAAATAAAGGGGAAAAATCATATTTCAATAGAGCAAAAGCATATGACAGAACTCAACGTCCATTTATGATAAAGACACAACAAGGAAGATATAGATAAAATATACCTCAACAAAATAAAAACATATATGACAAACCTTCAGTTATCGTACTCAACAGTAAAAAACTAAAAGCTTCTGCTTTTTTTAACACAATTTTTAAAAAGGATTTAAAAACTCATAATGGAAATTAAGAAGACAAATATAAATTTACTGCCACCATTTTGGAACTATAAAAAGATGGGACTCTTCTAAAACATTGAAACAACAAAATTAAAGTAAACAGTAAAGTGTACAAAGCATTGAATTATGCTCAGAAAGCGGTTATTTGAAAATGTAGTTCAGATGAAAAATATAAATAAGTTCAAGAATTTTTTATAAAATTAGCAGAAAATAACCTCAAAAGAAAATTAGTTGAAATTGTAAAATTTTCTCTATTTGAAGTTGAGATCACAGACAGTGATGTGATCTCTTAGGAAAATAAAATAAATTCCCTGATGAACTTGACCTCCATGTAGTTCAGTAATTTTTATCATAAGGTCACTTAGCCAAGCTAAAGAAAAAGCCAGGGAGAATGACACTGACACTAACAGAGATGAAGTAAGGAAGGAAACTTTCCAGCACTTGAAAATTTTATGCTCAAAAGTGCTGATGACACAGCGGGAATTAAGCCTTTATCCCTGAGCTAGGTCTGGTTAATATTTCATGAAGTCATCTCTCTTCAGAAGTAACCATATTAATTCAGTGGCTACATTGAGATCTGAGAGCACACAGCTTCCTCACATACACACTTTACAGAGGCCCCGGCTTCCTGTGAAACCTGCTGGAGTTCTGTCAACACAAGGGAGTCGCCCAGTGGAAAAGCCTGTAATACCATGTTTTGTAGCAAACAAAAGGAGGGAACAAACTTTGTAGAGCAGCCCCAGGAAAGCTAATGCAACCAACACACTTCAGAAACCTGTCAATCATTGAATTTCCAGTTCATTTATTATTTCCAGAAGATCCCCCTTTCCAAATGAAGTTCTACTTGGAAATCCAATATATAAAACAGGAGAAAGTAGATACAATCTGCTTGAAATGGGATGAGGAATACAGAGGTCTGCTTACCCTCCTTGGTTCTCCTGTCTCCATAGTGTCTCCCACATTTTGGGAGAACCCCAGGGCTTTTCAGAACATAGTTTGAAAAAGAACCGATATAAGCCATGTCTATGAAGAGTTCAATTTTCTTTTTGTTTTAATTTAAAGATTGCTGAATATTTTCATATAAATGAAATTAGCATAATATTCACAAAAAATTTTAAGTCATTATTCTTGACTGTCAACAGATTTGTTAGGTAACTGATTCAGGGAAGCCCTGGAATATAATACATTAAAAAATTAATTAGCTATTTAAATTTATTCAGGAAATATTTAATGGTATTCCTGATCTACCAGGCATGGACAGGTCCTGGGGAATATAGAGAGAGCTTATAAGGTTGAAAGTTCAAAAGCTTTTGTGTATAAAATTGGGTCACATTGATTTAATATCACTTCACAAATCTCAACATTTTGGGACCCACGACTGGGTGCCAAACATGATTGGCAAGAGCCAGCTCTTTTGGGGGTAACTTCTCCCAGATATTTCTGGAAATTTCTTGAGGTGCTTTGCTGTGTCTACAGAGCATACTTGGTCATTTCTTCCTGCCAGTGGGGTGGGAACTCAAATATACTTCTTAAGGCTCTAAGTCACGAAAAAGCAACCTCAATGATCCTCTGAAAATGCTGCTCCTATTAATTTACCCCCTTCTCACACGTGCTTGTTTACCTCAAGCACAGCCTCCAATGTAGCTAGGGGAAAGAAAAACCTTTGAATGTTGGATTCACCAAAGCATACTGAGCATCTTATAGGTTTAATCCTCTACAGTTCATAGGGATGTGCCTTCTGTCACTGGCCTGGTACAATGCTGTCTCATCACAACAGATATAATGGATCCAGAGCATGAAAGGGGAACTTTGCCCAGCCTTTGTTTTGCACTCAGTCAGAGGGTCCAGCCTGTAGGTTAGGTGAAATGGAAACACTCTGACTCTCTACCTCCTTCAGGGTTTAGGCTCCATCTGAGCCTGTGTTAAGCACATCAGAAGCTGTTTCATGTGAGAGGATGGTGAATAAAGAGGAGGCAAAAGGAGATAAATGGAACAGGAATTACAAGGAAAGCATTTAGAATATTTTATAGTAATTAAATTTAGTATATTTTACAGTAATTAAAATGAGAAACAATGAAGATCTAACTCTTTCTTGTGGTAGAGGTATTGCGAAGAGGCTAAGAGCTGAGTAAAATCTTGAGAGATAATGCAGTTGAATTGACAAGAGTATAGTTCATAGTTAATACTTGTTAGTGTGATTATATATATTATGGTAAGTAGCCAAGATGATAAGACAGTTAAAGTGATTTTTGTTTTTCAGAGAGATTGCTCACCAGGAAGAAGTCTCTTTCTGGAAAAGGAGTATGTTTCTGGAAAAGGATTATTTACAGACCTCCAATGGCTGTTGGGCTATAAAACCAACTCTTGGTTTCCTGGACAGTGAGTGTTAATCACTCAGTTGTGTCCCACTCTTTGTGACCCTAGTGAATGTAGCCCACCAGGCTCCTCTGTCCAAGGTATACTCTTGGGAAGATTACTGGAGTGGGTTGCCATTTCCTTCTCCAGGGTATATTTCTGACCCAGAGATCGAACCCAGTTGCCCCACATTGCAGGCAGATTCTTTACCATCTGAGCCACCAGGGAAGCCCTTGGAGCTTAGCTACTTGAAGCTTGGTTTGTAGACAAGCAGCATTTGTGAACTTGTTATTAAATGCTGAATCCTTAGCCCCATCACACCTCTTCTGACTGGGTAATTCATTCGCACATTGCAGTTTGAGAAATACCACCACAGAGGAAGGCAGGATTACTGTAAAACACAAGTGGTCCTTACAGAAATATACAACAAATATCACAAAGAGGAAGCTTAGGTTAGTGTAACCTACAGGGAAACCTAGCTCAGAAAAACAATCACCTCTGCAAAATGTAGCATATCAAATCTTCCTAACTGGACAGATTTCCATCACATTCAGCACTAAAATACAACTTAACAAAAGTTTAAATGCAAAATGTGAGCAATTGATGTCCAATTAGATAAATGACAAAATATATTATCAAGGGCAGCATTAACTTGGGTGAAATGATTTGAAGGAAACATTAGTAGCCATTATAGCCACAAAACTATACAAGATAATATTTACTACCAAGGCGGGCAGGGGGGACCTCAAAAATATGGATAAGAAAGAAAAGAACCAGGGTTAGGACTTTGCTTTTGTCACTCATCATTGGGTTATTCATTCCTAATGAAAATAGCTCATGATTCAAAATTGGCATGTCATCTGTGTAATGATGTAATTAGGTATGTGCTCATTGTGCTCAGTCGTGTCTGACTCCTTGCGACCCCATGGACTATACCCTACCAGGCTCTTCTGTCCATGGAATTCTCCAGAAAAGAATACTGCAATGGGTTGCCATTTCCTCCCCCAGGGGATCTTCCTGACTCGGTGATTGAACCTGCATCTTCTGAGTCTCCTGCATTGCAGGCAGATTCTTTACCTGCTAAGCCAGATACATGTAAATAAACTGCTAAGTAAATCCACATTTCATTTACCTTCTGGACTTCCTTTAAGTTAATTTTTTTTTTCTTTCTAATGGTAAAACCCAATTCATGTGTAGAATTTTGCCAAGTCCCATATTTATTGCTCCTATAGCGGTGTTTATTAACCCATGGTCCCTAGACAGATCACCTGCAGAATCACATGAGAGCGCTTTGTAAAAATCAGTCTCCTAGATTCAACACCAGACAATGATTCATAATCTTTGGGGATGGAGTCTAATAATAGGTATATTTAATAAAATGCCTAGGTGATCTTCCTTTATTCATTTAAATATTGTACAATGTCTGGCACTGTGCAATGAACAAGAAAAATACATAATAATTGCAAACAGCCGTTCCAACATAGTGATCAGGAACACCACTTTCAGGAGATGACTTGGATGGTTGAGACACTTCGCCAAGATTCAGAGGGAATAAAATTTTAGTAGTAGTATCAAGCTAGTCCTAAATGTATAGGTATTGTGTTTGTGGAGCCCCAGAAGCTGGACTGGTGTGTTCAGTATTACAGGAGTTCAGTTCAGTTCAGTTCAGTCGCTCAGTCATGTCCAACTCTTTGTGACCCTAAGGACCACGGCATGCCAGGCCTCCCTGTAACGGAGTTTACTCAAACTCATGTCCATTGAGTCGGTGATGCCATCCAAACATCTCATCCTCTGTCGTCCCCTTCTCCTCAGACCTTCAATCTTTTCCTGCATCACGGTCTTTTCAAATGAGTCATTTCTTTGCATCAGGTGGGCAAAGTATTGGAGTTTCAGCTTCAACATCAGTCCTTCCAATGAACACTCAGGACTGATCTCCTTTAGGATGGACTGGTTGGATCTCCTTGAAGTCCAAAGAATGCTCAAGAGTCTTCTCCAACACCACAGTTCAAAAGCATCAATTCTTCAGCGCTTAGCTTTCTATATAGCTCAACTCTCACATCCACACATGACCACTGGAAAAACCATAGCCTTGACTAGATGCACCTTTGTTGGCAAAGTAATGTCTCTGCTTTTAAATATGCTGTCTAGGTTGCTCATAACTTTCCTTCCAAGGAGTATGCATCTTTTAATTTCATGGCTGCAATCACCATCTGCAGTGATTTTGGAGCCCAGAAAAATAAAGTCAGCCACTGTTTCCACTGTTTCCCCATCTATTTGCCATGAAGTGATGGGACCAGATGCCATGATCTTCGTTTTCTGAATGTTGAGCTTTAAGTCAACTTTTTCACTCTCCTCTTTCACTTTCATCAAGAGGCTCTTTAGTTCTTCTTCACTGTCTGCCAAAAGGGTAGTACATCTGCATATCTGAGGTTATTGATATTTCTCCCAGCAATCTTGATTCCAGCTTGTGCTTCATCCAGCCCAGCATTTCTCATGATGGACTCTGCATATAAGTTAAATAAGCAGGGTGACAATATACAGCCTTGACATACTCCTTTTCCTATTTGGAACCAGTCTGTTGTTCCATGTCCAGTTCTAACTGTTGCTTCCTAACCTGCATACAGATTTCTCAAGAGGCAGGTCAGGTGGTCTAGTGTTCTCAGCTCTTTAGGAATTTTCCACAGTTGATTGTGATCCACACAGTCAAAGGCTTTGGCATAGTCAATAAAGCAGAAATAGATGAGGAGTTAGAGGACTTAGTTCTGGACATTGTCAGTATTAAAAATCATCATCATAACCATCTCAAACAAGGAAGAATGAAAGAGAAGAAGTTAGAATGCATCCAAAGTGTCCCTCCATCAAGCACATAGGATTCCCCATTAGGATCCTTAGAACTATTTCAGGGAAATGCACAACTAAAGGATCTTCAGAGCAGGTGGGAAAAGAACAAGAGAAATGTGATTGGTGACTTTATTTGTTACAATTCTTCCCATCCATTCACTTTCCAAAATTGCCTCTCTGTCCCCTTTCTTCACCCAATATATCCTCAGGAACATGAATTTACCTTGATTTACAAGGACCCTTGAAAATGTCTTCTTAAGGACCTTGTAATTTGAGAGTAGGAGCAAGTTTTCAGAACACCCTATCAAAATACCTGGCATCTTGTTTATAGACTATATAGAAGCATATTAGTCATAGAATATTAGCCTTCCCTTGTTAGCATATGGGAAGAAAACCATATGGAAGACTTTTCAGTGAAGTTTTATCTCCAGACTAACTAGAAAAGATACTCATGATGACACATTGGGAATTTCCAATACTTCTTTCAGGGTAGGCAGATACTGTCTACAGATTCATACACAACTTTAGAACTACTTGAAAAAGTGTCAAAATGTCTACCCCAGCTCTCCAAAATCGCTTCATACTCAAAAAAGTGAAGGCTTATTCAGTACACACATTTATTTTAGTTTTCTTCCTTTCTATGAAAGTTGTCAATTGGTCAATGTATTCTTGAATGGAGCCATATATTCAGAATTGGAGCATAGGAAAACTGTATGAGTCAGGCACCCAGCCCCCAAAGCTAGAGATTTCATGAAAGTGGAGAATTATGAATTCTTCTATCCAGAGAGTAAAAGCAGAAGCAAACTTACATAGTCAATTAGTTATATCTCCTTGGTACTATAATTTGAATGAGTCAGGATGAATGGCAGCTGCGGTTGTAGAGGTAGATCAAATTTGTCAGAAAAACCAAGAGGAAAGAAGAAGGAAAAAAGAGTTCTGTAATGGTTTAAATGACTATAAAGCAGGATCAAGAGGCTTAGAATGGCATCCTAAGTGGAAAGGGTCTGAAAAAGGGAAGCATCGCGTTATTATTAAATGTGTAAGAAACAAAGGATAATTCTGGGTAGTAGGCTAAAGATCTATTTGAAATGATGTTCAACAGAAAAAGGAGTGGATTTAAGACTGCAGATAGTATAATTGGATACTAATCTTATATTTAACTGTGAAGTGATTTACAAAATAATCCCAAAAATGAGTGAGAAAGATTATTTCCCCCTGAAACTGACATAGAAGCAAAATTATATTGTGATATTCTACTAAATAAAATGTAATTCTGTTTTGAAAGAAACTTGAAAGAAAACTATAAAAGAACTGAAACTTTAATAAAATTTAAAGATATTAAATTTAAGGCTATTTTAAAAGTATGTTGGGCTTCAGAGAAGTAATATGGAAAAGACTATAATAGCAAAGATGTTCATTTTAATGATCAAAGGGGCCAAGAGTTAAATAAATAAATTTTAACATTATGAAACAAATGACTGAAAAGTGAATAAAATCAGAGAATTTAACTTTTTAAATTATTTAATTTGAAAATAATTAAATTTCAACTATGTAAGATTTAGGTCCTTGATATGACAAAAAAATAATAAATAAATAACTTGAAATTATTTAGCTGTAACTTAGAACCAAAGTCTAGCTACTTCTTTCTTTTACAGACTTATAAATACAGAATTTTCTATACATAACTGATGTGTTTTAAAATACTTATCAAGTTGAATTCTTGACTAAATAGCTGTGCAATTTAATGAATTAATAAAATACAATGAGCAAAACATTCAAATACACAGAAGTGAGATTTTATTTCTACAAAGCCTCAGATTTGGGACAAACTACAACTCTTTCCAAGCACGCTTTTTTTTTTTTTTTAAAGTATTCGGAGATCAGCCCTGAGTGTTCTTTGGAAGGAATGATGCTAAAGCTGAAACTCCAGTACTTTGGCCACCTCATGCGAAGAGTTGACTCTTGGAAAAGACTCTGATGCTGGGAGGGATTGGGGGCAGGAGGAGAGGGGACGACAGAGGATGAGGTGGCTGGATGGCACCACCGACTCGATGGACGTGAGTCTGAGTGAACTCCAGGAGATGGTGATGGACAGGGAGGCCTGGTGTGCTGCAATTCATGGAGTCGCAAAGTGTTGGACACGACTGAGTGACTGAACTGAACTGAACTGAAGATCATTTAGGGTAAAGAAATAATAAGGATACCATAATTAAATGAATTCAAAATACTCTTAGGAGTACAGTTTATACAGTCATCCCTCAGCATCCATGGAAGACTGGTTCCGTATTCTAAATGTGTACCTTTTGTGCAAAAAGAAGGACCATTAGTCAAGAATCTCAGGAGTGAAATAGCAGGAAGGATTATCAACAATATTATCAGTTTCCCTCATTCTTTAAAATCCTTGGAGTTGCCTTTAATTTCACCACTAACTTCTTGGGATACTACCACTTCACATTGGGTCACTAGGAATGTACCAACTCCCACTTTTGTCTCCATCAACTGGAGCTAATTTTTCCCTGAGTGATTCTAGTATGCCCAACCCAGTCCAATTGAATCAGTCTCTGGAGAAGACCCAGCATTTCATTTTTAAAATTTGCCCCAGTGCAAATTGTGCATCCATGGTTGATAACTAATGCTTCATTTAACCAGGGCTTCCAAACTTTATTGTGTATGTGAATCACCAGGAATCTTGTTAAACTGCAAATGCTGACCAGGTAGTTCTGAGTTAAGGGCTTCCCCCTTACTGTGGTCTACGGAGGTAAGTGACCAGTTTAGCAATCTTTTTTTTTCCTTTCTCTTGTTTTTATCTTATTATCCTTCCAAACCTCCTTCTTTTCTTTTCTGTATTGAGATCCTTTTGTCTGGTGATACCTTTTGTCTTGGAGTCTGGCTCTTGGAAAAATAGTTTTCACTTGTATGAGGGGAGGAAGTGGTTAATATTCAAACCTTCCTAAATATAAGAGGAAATATTTTATCTGTAGTAAATGTACAGAATGAAATCAAGACAGTTGTTTCTATTTTACAGCAATGGAAAAGCCCCTAGTCAGCCACAGTTTGTTCATTTGCAGGTCTCATCTAACATCCTATAAGATATAATCATAAAAAGAACTTGCTGCTGGAGAAAGAGAGAGAGCAAGTTTATAATGGTGAATAAGGTATGTTTTAAAGAAAAATATACCCTCTTTTGGTAAAACATCCTTCTCCCTTAATCTCTCCATCTCTCTCGTATCACAATGATTTTTTAAAGTATCTTGATGATAGTGTTTCTCAACTCAGAGTAAAATCACCTAAGGAGCTTTTCAAAGTAGTAAAGCCAAGACCCCATCTGGAACAACTGATTCAGTCTTTTGAGCATCTGTGATTCTTACAATTCCCCACACAAGCACACAGAGTGAGTTACAAATCCCTGATAAAGATAGAGAAGATGTGCCATGGGCTTTTGGGCCCCCTACACTGCAAGGCCTCCAAAAGGAATGGGCAATGAAAATTAAGGAGTTAACAAATCTCAAGAGATTTTTGAAAGTGCATTTGATAAAATTCAATAGTAATCATGAATTTAAAAAAATAATAAGCAAAAAATGAAACAGGACAGTATTTTTGTTCTGTTCTGAATACTTAATCTGATTATTGTTGTTATTTAGTTGCTAAGTGGTGCCCAACTCTTTTGCAACCCTACACATGGTAGACTAGCAGGCTCCTCTGTCCATGGGATTTCCCAGGCAAGAATAGTCAAGTGGGTTGCCATTTCTTTCTCCAGGGGATCTTCTTGACCCAGGCATCGAACCCAACTTTCCTGCATTTACAGACAGATTCTTTACCTCTGAGCCACCAGGGGAGCCTTAACCTGATTAAGTATTCTATCAAAAACTTATATCAAATTATTAAACTTTTGAAGTGTTACCTTAAAAATAAAGCATAATTTAAGGACAACTTTGTTGCTGCTGTTATTTACCTTTGTGCTGAAGGTCTTAGCTAAGGAGCAAAGAAAGAAATAAGGTATGATAATTATTAATAGAAAAAAATACAAAAAGCTATTATTAGGTGTAGAGGGTATAAATATTCTCATGGAGAGTATAGAGAGAAATTTTCAGATCTAATAGAATTTGGAAGACTTTCTGGATACAAGGACAAAATTTTTTTTTAATTAATAAAATTCCTATTCAACAGCAATAACAGTATTATAAACCTGCAAAAAGTTTTTAAATTACTGTTAATAAAAATATGGATAAATTTTAGTACTATATAATGGAATAGAGTTCAGCACTAGAAACAATAAGTTATTACTTTAGTCATCAAGGATAAATCACAAAAAAATATGATTTTGAAAAGTTTCATAATAAAGCATTCCCAATTATACCATAATAATACCATTATTAATGTTTATAAGTGAATAAATTAATAGTATTAGTTCAGTTCAGTTCAGTTGCTCAGTCGTGTCCGACTCTTTGTGACCCCATGAATTGCAGCACACCAGGTCTCCCTGCCCATCACCAACTCCTGGAGTTCACTCAGACTCATGTCCATCGAGTCAGTGATGCCATCCAGCCATCTCATCCTCTGTCGTCCCCTTCTCCTCCTGCCCCCAATCCCTCCCAGCATCAGAGTCTTTTCCAATGAGTCAACTCTTCGCATGAGGTGGCCAAAGTACTGGAGTTTCAGCTTTAGCACTATTCCTTCCAAAGAACACCCAGGACTGATCTCCTTTAGAATGGACTAGTTGGATCTCCTTGCAGTCCAAGGGACTCTCAAGAGTCCTCTCCAACACCACAGTTCAAAAACATTAACAGTATATGTATATATAATTGGAGTTTCTTCAGTGGCCCTAGTAGTAAAGAACCCACCTGCCAATGCAGGAGACATAAGAGACCTGGGTTCGATCCCTGGGTTGGGAAGATCCCCAGGAGGAGTGTTTGGCAACCCATTCCAGTATTCTTGCCAGGAGGATCCCATGGACAGAGGAGCTTGGCAGGCTGCAGTCCATAGGATTGCAAAAAGTTGGACATGACTGAAGCAACTTAGCACAGACACATGTACGTAGTTAAAGTATGTGCAGGAGAATAAGAGCTGTGTTGAACTGAAACAGCAACTTTAAGATAACTATTGCCTCAGGTAAGAGAGAACAATGAAATAGAATAAGGGTAAGAAAGAGTTTTAACTAGTATTTGTAATATTTCCTTTCTTAAAAAAAAAATCCAAAGCAAATAGGAAACCCAAATGTCACCTTTACCATGAATATTTGTGATGTGATTCCCTGTGCTTTTTGATATGCATGAGACGTATTACAATAAACATTATTTTTAAAACAGCAATGAAAGAAATATGAGGGTAACTATGGTCATAGGGAATCGCAGAACATGAAGAAGGAGGCGTTTTCAGCAAGAAGATATTTTATCTTCTTGAGCTGCTACAACAAAATACTATAGGCTTATAAACCACTGAAATTTATGTCTCACTGTTTTGGAGGCTGAGAAGTCCAAGGTCAAAGCACTAGCTCATTTGGTGAGTAGTGAGGACCATCTAGCTATAACGTCACGTGGTGAAAGGGGCCAGGAGTCCCTAGGGCCTCTTTCATAAGGGCATTAATCCCATTCACAAGGGTTCCACCCTCATGTCCTAGCCCTCTCCCAAAGGCCCCACTTCCTAATGACATCACCTTGGGGATTAAGATTTCAGCATACATATTTGCAGGGTACAAGGTGGGGTATAGGGGTGGACAGACATAAATATTCAGTCCATAGCAGAAGGGGTGCACTTGGTTGGGTGGTTAAAAGCTCAGTGATTCATTCATTGACATATCAGTAGAGTGGACAAAACTTCGGAAACATGTATCAGATGGATATGCATTTGAATTTCTATGCGGTCACATATTAGCTGCATGGACATGGTCAGTCTTAACTTCATTAAGCTTCCATCTTTTAATCTGTAGATGTTAGTAATCATCATTCCTACTCTGGGGATTATTTTGAATATCAAACAAGATAATGTATAGAAAGAATTTATTATGCATATTGGTGACCTAGTCATTTGCATTACCTCTCTCAAGCCTGAGAGAGTTGATTTAGTGAGATAACCTTCCAAGTGTAGTAAATTCAATCCAGTTGGGATCCATCTGTGCTTCCAAAGAATTTACAATATCATTAGGGATGTGAAGTGTGGGAGAAAGATCTGGAGTCAGATAAATGGGGCTTCATGTCCAGGCTCCTCCACCTAAGTGACTTAAATCTCTCTGTTTTCTTTCCAAGACTAAAACAATGGAGATAATAAAACATTTTTCACAAATTTGTCCCAAGTACTGAATGAGATAAAGTATGCAAGAATCCCTACCATGAAATATAAAAGACTTGCTTAATCAATGTTCATTGTCTTTGCAAAGACAAGAATAATAAGAAACGAGAGGATAAATCACCAGAATGGGCAATCAAATGCCAGAGTGGGTGGTACAGATAGTGCTCCAGGAAGCATGAGGGTAACAAGCATGAAAATGTAGGATGCACTACAATTTTATTCTGGTACGATTATTCCAAAGGTGCACTCCTTCTCAAGTCTAGGCAAAATTGTGTGTTTAAGGAAGAGACAAAATAAAACTCTTCCTTCATCTCTCAAAGAAGCTATTGAATTTTTGGCTCATTACCTTTGAGAATTTTCTTCATCAATCTTCTGAAATATGATCCCTTGAGGCTTCATTCTCATATCTTATCTAGTTCAACAAACCAGTTGTCTTATCTTTTCCTGTTTTAATCTGGAGGTTTCCAGGCATATTTGCCTAAATTTTCATGCCTCATTTGCAAGGCAGAAGATTGTCACTAAATAAGCCTTGGCAACAGACTGCATGGGTGCACGATTAGTCTGGAATCCTCTGAAAGAGCCGAGATAACCCCGGCAAGAGAGGCTTATCTGGCTTGTTTTTACAAATCGAAAACAAGTTGCTGAACACGGGTTTATCTCAACCAGGAGAGCTACTTCAATGATTCAGATAACTTCCTCTTTGCCAACCAACTTTCTGTTATCAGGAAATACTACACCAAGAGGCTGACTGTGTAAAATATGTAGAAATTTTCATCACACATTTATATTCTGGCTAGAAGATGATGTTGTTTAAAGAACAGGCAAGTGTTGAAATGCCACTGAACCTGTACAAAGTCCCTGATAGTCAAAGAGCAACCCCAGATAGGCTCCTATGTCAACAGCACTGTGAGTTTTTGTTTTGCCTTTATCACGACTTGATGTACAATGAGCCATTTACCTGACAGGGACAAAGGCAATTGTCATTTCGAGCTTTCATTTGTAAAGGTGTATTTTGGAGTCATATGACTTGTTGATGCTCTGTACTCAAGAGCTTTCTATTTCTGGTGTTCCCAGAAATCTCCAAGAAATTCAGAAGATACATTTAGAACTCCTCAAGATTAAAAGCTTCCTGTAAAAATTGAGGGGGGTGGAAAGAGACAGGAATTCTGAAGGCTTCAAAGGAAAGGAAAAAAACATGCTAATTTTCAGCCATGGAATTAATTACCAAAAAAAAATAAGTGGTTTATCCTGCCAACAAGGAAAGGTGAGTGGAGATGCTGCGTCCACAGTTTGGCAAATAGAATCCTGGGTTGCCAGGGAAATACCACAAAGGGGAGGGGAAAATATTATATGGGACGACAGTAAGAAGGACAGAATCTGACAGTGGGAAGAAGCAGATGCACTCCAGTGACTGCTCTGCAGGAACTTTAATAAAGTTGACTCAGCCCTAGCAACTGCTAAATAGCCAGTCTAATCGAGCATTTAATCAAGCCTTCTAACAGTCACAGGAACAAGAAGTTGGAGGAAATGCTGAAAAGCAAAAATAAGCAATAATGATTCTTTTGTATGTGGCAAACTGCAGAGAGACCAACTAACTCTACTTCTGGAGGATTTTCATTGAGTGAAGGGAATCAGTTCCATGTTAAACAGGACGCTGTTTAAATCAGCTGCCAATAATTGGGTAATAAAGAAGAGGAGCCTGTCAACTGGAACACATTGATGACATAAGAGTGACAAAAGGGAAAAACAGGTGTAAAGAATCGAAGTATAAAATAGCTAAATCATTTACCAACAGAAAGCTTGAGAGAGAAAAAATATGAAATTTTTAAAGAAACCCAAGTCTATACTTAGGAACTGTGAAACTCTTAAAATATCTATGAAAGAATTTTTTTTTTTTAGTCTGTGAAAAATCATTCTAAGCCTCTTACGTGAAATACAAATTCTTAGCTGGAGTTCACTCTAGAATTCATGTGTGGTTCAAAAAACAAGAGTGTGGACCAGAAGGAAAGAAAGTGTAACATTAAACAGCTTACTTCATGATCTGAGATTCAGTTTTGCTCTCCCCATGAAATGGGAATGATATTGATCTCTTGACCTTAATGTGATGATTAAACAAGAACGTTTATAAATGCTTCCACACTTCCTTGGCATATAGTAGATGCTTAGCCATTGAAGGCAGTCATTATTGTCATCATCACAGTCACTAGGATCTCAACTTACTATGCCATAAAGACCTAAGACACAAGGAACTTTGCCTGAGTTCTAAGGGGAGAACATGTAATTAAATAGAGATTGAAACCAACAAATAACAAATTTTCTAAGGAATTTTTTTCTAAAGAAAAACAGTTTAGGGAGAGCAAGCACTGTTGAAGGTAGTAATGCTTACATGCCAGTAGGGTTCAGTGTTATGAAGTAGGAACCAAATCAGGGTTAGGAGGTCATGACATCATAGTGATTGCAGGAAGTATCCAAAAATGGCTTTAGATATCATTGACTTCCTTGCTGAAAGAGTTTTCTCTTTTTAAGTTTTATTAGCTCCTAATTAACTCAAAGGGAAAGTACCAGTAGGTTCTAAACCCTCTGCCTTTTTAACATCTCCTTAACACTTATTAATCCCCCTTTTAACAAAGAGAAGGGGCTTCCTTGGTGGCTCAGACAGTAAAGAATATGCCTGCAATGCAGGAGACCCGGGTTTGATCCTTGGGTAGAGAAGATCCCCTGGAAAAGGGAGCTAACCTCAGATCCAGAGTTCTTACAGGTAAGCATGTCTACCTAGAATTTATTAACGTGATTTATTTTCACAGTCTTTATTCTCTGTCTTTTGTTGATGACAATATATTGCTTTTCCAATTAAAGTTAGTGATAAAGAACTTCCCTCCAAAATATGCATATCTGCATAAAAATGAGTATGTACAAAGAAAAATATTAACCAAACCATTGCTCAGCTTGTCATTGTTAAATGTCCTTGGTAAAATTGTTTCAACTTTCTATGCCCTAGTTTCTTACTAATAATATAGGGTAATAATTATGCTTACCTCATAGGATTTGAAGAAGGCAATGGCACCCCACTCCAGTATTCTTGCCTGGAAAATCCCATGGATGGAGGAGCCTGGAAGGCTGCAGTCCATGGGGTCGCTGAGGGTCAGACAGGACTGAGCGACTTCACTTTCACTTTTCACTTTCATGCATTGGAGAAGGAAATGGCAACCCACTCCAATGTTCTTGCCTGGAGAATCCCAGGGACAAGGGAGCCTGGTGGGCTGCCATCTCTGGGGTCGCAGAGTCGGACATGACTGAAGTGACCCAGTAGCAGCAGCATAGGGTTTTAAAAGGATTAATCAAATCATGTATGTGACGTGTTTAACAGAATGCCTAGTGTATAGCAATAGGCTCAATAAAAACTTGCTATCATTTTAGAAATCAGTTCTTGAGTCCAAAGCATCATTCTATGTAACCAATCTTCTTATTTCACAGTCTGGTTATCCAAATTATCTCCTACCTAAAAGGGATACCCTGGAGGATCAGTGGGTAAAGAATTTGCTTGCAATGCAGGAGACACAGGAGATGAGGGTTCGATCCCTAGGTTGTAAAGATCTCCTGGAGAAGGACATGGCAACCCACTCCAGTATTCTTGCCTGAAGAATTCCACAGATAGAGTAGCCTAGGCGGGTTATGGGCCATGGAGTCGCAAAGAGTCAGACACAACTGAGTGACTAACACTTTCACTTTCAATAGGAATAAGTTAATATTATTCTTAAATAAATAGTACAAAACATGTACATCCACATGGCCATAAAAAGGTGCCAATTATTTCACTCCCAGTAGTTGTGCTCAGGAATAGTTTACGACTCTTTGCGACCCCATGGACTGTAGCCCGCCAGGCTCCTCTGCCCATGGGATTTTGCAGGCAAAAAATACTGGAATGGGTTGCCACTTCCTATTCCAGGGGATCTTCCTGACCCAGGGATCAGACTTGAGTCTCTTGCATGTCTTATTTGATAGGTGGATACTTTACCACTAGCACCACCTTGAATAGACTTTAAAAAATTAGGCAAGATTATCTAGTATATCAAAAAAGAGGTACACATAGCTATATGTGATTGAATGATAACCAAACTAACACCAAGTATCCCAAAAGCCATACAATAAATGCTTCTGATGTTCTCAGAGGTTAAAGAAAGCAAGGCGAGAAATGTAAAAAAATAGAGATAAAGGAAAGCGAGGAATGAAGGGACATAGTAAAGAATTCCTTTTAGAGTATTTTAACCACTATTCACATTCCCATCACTGCACAAATCTCTGTTGATTAGAAAGACCAATTCTTCCACTCCCTCAGATGACATGGAGTGGAGACAGAGAGCAAGTCATCCTGTATGTTCTCCATGACAGGAGTAGAGGAGGAAGTACATCTATCTCTAGTGCTTGTAAAGGGGCCTACACACCTTAGGCTTAATTTTCTGAAGTTACAAATAAAGCTAAAAAGCTGATAAACAAAAAGTAATTTAGTTTTACTAACTTCTTACCAACTCAAAGAACTGCCTCAAATTTAGACTTGCTGGATTCTATGAAGTTCCACACCAAAACATGAAGATGCTGATAGATTCAACTTCCCCCAATTTTTCCCCTATTTCCTATCACCTGTACTCCATCCCTAACTGTGAAAATTCTCACAGACACATGTATTGTTAAGGACTAAATATTTGCATCCCTCCTTTTAATTTCATATGTTGAAACCCTAAACTCCCAGTGTGATAATATTGGAAGTAAGGGAGTACTTAAAACTAAATGAAGTTGTAAGGTAGGCTCTGATCCCATAGGATTAGTATCCTTATAAGAAGAGCTCTCTCTCTCTCTGTCTCTTTCCACCTCTCCCACATGCATGCGTGTACACACATACAGACACACACACACACACATATTGAGGAAAGGCCATATGAAGACATAGGGAGAAACTAGCCATTTATAAGCCAGGAAGAGAGTTCTTTTATTTTTGGCCGCGCTGCGCAGCATGTGGGATTTTGGTTCCCTGACCAGAGATGGAACCCATGCCCCCTGCTGTGGAAGTATGGAGTCTTAACCACTGGACAGGGAAGTTTCAAATTGGTCGGAACTTAGATCCTAGACTTCTAGCCTCTAGAACTGTAAGGAAATAAATTTCTTTTGGTTAAGCTACCCAATGTATGGTATTTGGCTTTGGCAGCCCAAGCTGACAAGCATGTATAAACAGCCTGCACTGCGCATCCAAGCCCTGTCCACATTCCCTGCAAGTAGCAACCCTTTGGTCACCTTGTACCCGAGGATGTGTGCAGTGATTACACAGGATGCTGTCAAGAGAAGAGCCTTGGGCAGAGGCCCATGCATGCCCTGGAAGCCCATTCAGAACTGTTTGTCCAGGGAATTTAGGAATTATGAGGACACAGAATGTGATCTGAAAGAGGGGGCACCAGCTCTGCTGGAGTATGCATCTTTGACTCTAAGAAATTCTCACCCTACAGAGAGGAGTATGAATAAAGGAGGCCCAGAGGGTCCTTTCAGTGATGTGAGCCTAATGCTCAGTGTGCACATCTAAAGACTCACCTACAAGTCTGAGGTGTCTAAGAGAATTGGACCTTCTCTTTTCAGAATCTCTGGTGATTCTGGTGAGCATGGCCCATTGGAAAACACTGTTCTAAAAAGGGAGTATTGTGTAGTGGCTAAATGTGGTTAAATGCATTCAAATTCAAATCCAGTTTTGAATACTTCCCCTATCATACTATCCATGGAATACTGCACAAATTATTTATTTACACCTGATTTCCTCACTGTCAAATGGGATAAATATAGTATCTAATTCATACGGTTGATATGAGAATGAGATGAGTGAACATATATAAAACACTGATTCATGTGTCTGACTCAGTAAAAAAAGAAAAGTCAAGAAAATTAGAAAACATTCACTCCTATTTGATATAGCCATAGGATCAATGTGCACGGAGAAAAAAGTATTTGTCAAGTTGATTAATAAACTGCAAGCACTGTACAGGTAAAGATATTTAAACCAATGTCTAATGTAAGTTTTTTGACAGATAAGAAATTTTAAATCTTCCATGTGTTCTTCCTATATTCATTATCTTTCTCTTTCATTAACTCTCATAATTGAAAGTTGGTTTGAAATATGAGACGCAATTGGGCTGTCAAGGGGATAAAATTGTTGTCTCTGCATAGTGTGAAAGTCATTCTGTCTCTGGTACATAAATTCCCATTAGTAAAAGTGCAAAGTCCATGTCCACCTAGAAGTTCCCATTTCCAGGATTACCAAATTGTCCTGTGATAGAATACCTCTCTGCTTGTTTCCAGCGTACTGAATTCCTAATGACTTTCCCCCGTGGAAAAGACATGGTTAGTCTTACAGACGAAGCAAATGCTTATTCAGAACACAGATCTAAAAAAGCATGCAGGCTAATGAAATAATATTTCAGATCTCACATTTCCATGTGGCAGAACAGGAATAGAAAGAAATCCTACTAAAGCTGGTACTGACATTCCCAGATGTGCAGCCATTAACACATGCTAAAACTGGCTTTTTAAAGAGTCTATGCATTTTTCTCCAAAGGAATATAAAATATCGTTCTCCAAAGCAGCCCCATAATGCTCTGTCTTCCTTAACTTAGGAGTTATCAAAGCAGCAAGAGATGTTCTGGAACATTGCCACCGTCGTGAATGCCATGAGTAGAGAAAAGGAAGGTGATATAAATCAGTGTGCTATTTCTATTCCTTTTTGGTTCTTTTGAGTTCTTACAGAACCATACAATATTGATTTAGGGCGGGATTAGCCCACAGTCATCTATGCATCACTGAAAGTTTTAGTTGAGGGCCTGTTTATCCTTTATTGTTTACTGCCGTCCAACATATCTTCTGGTGATAAAGACGGGGTTCTGTCAAAGTGCTCAGTGAGAGTAAGCAGTATAAATCCATTCTCCAGCAGTACTGGTAAACTATTAAACACAGCTTCTGCTTGGACCAGGGGTGCACGCTGTGTTGAAATGACTCCTTTGGGGAATATTGAAGAATTTTATGTCATCCAACCTTTCAAACTGTATTAAAATGCAGCCCAGACATTATCATAATAATTTATATCACCTAGAATCAGAAGCTATTGATTATTCACCAGAGAATGAAGCCACAAGAATCATCCCATAAAGCCTTAGGACCGTACTATATTTACCACAGGTTCTCATAAATGCCAAGTCCAAACTTGGGTTAGGTTTTGATTCCAACTTTGTTTTATCAAAAATCATTGATGGTATTGCATATATATGTATATGTATATATATATACATATATAAAATAGTTTTTAAAACTATGAACTATATATATAGTTTTAAAAACTTCCTTGACAAGATTTCTGAGCTCAGCATCCTCTCTTCAGGACTGAATTGAGGACACGTTTATTTATTTATTTATTTTAAATCAAACAAAGGTTTACCTTTTTAATATTTATTTTTATTTATTTATTTGGCTGTGCCAGGTCTTAGTTGCAGCAATGCAACTCTTAGTTGCCGCATGTGGGACTTAACTCTCCTACCAGGAATCACACCCAGTCCCCTGAATTGGGATCATAGAATCTTAGCCACTGGAACACCAGGGAGGTCCTGAGTACACAATTGTGTATGAAAATGCTCATGTTGAAATTTCTCAACAAGTTTACACTAAGCATAAGAATATGTCTTAGTTGTCACTATATTTCAACTCCTTAATATCATAGCTAACTCATAAGGGGCTCTTAATTAAATATTAAAATAAAAATATAAGAATTTCTATTCAATAGTAAAAAGGCCATCATCTTTAGTGGTTCTTGCCACTAATTTTATTTTTATCAAAACACTTTTACTCCTGGACCTTTCAACAGATTCTTCAAATGGCAAGTTTCAAGGAGAAGGGGTGTGGTAGAACAATTACGTTAATGCCCCCACCCCCAATTCACCCTTTTCTGTGTCCCAGACTTTTGTCATATAAACTTATAATCTCCCCAGCTCTGACACAGGTCCTGATTATGTGACAGCGTTAGTCGCTCAGTTGTGTCCAAGTCTTTGTGACCCCATGGACAGGTTCTTCTGTCCATGGGATTTCCCAGGCAAGAATAATGAAGTGGGTTGCCATGGCCTTCTCCAGGGGATCTTCCCAACCCAAGGATTGAACCCAGGTATCCTGCACTGTAGGCAGATTCTTTACTGTTTGACCTGATTATGTGACGTGCTTTAGCTAAATAAATGTTTTGTTTATTTAGCTGAAGAGTTGTGAGTGTGTGTTATATAATATTAGCTAACTGATTCAGGGAACTAGCTTTGTCTTTCTGTATTTGATTTTTGTGCTAAGCCTTCTGGAAGAGAACACTCCTCTTTCTGCTCAAAAGTAAGAAAAGTAGAAATTTTGTCATCTCCTCCACCTAAGTCATTTCTAGCTTACACCTTTTTGATAAAGTTTTACATAATATGCATTATAATCAATCACTTTTCCACTTGCATAATTAGTGCCATATTATTTTTTTAAAAACTTTTCTGTTTGATTTGTTCTTCCAAACACAATGAAAACTTTAGTCTAACTGCATAGAAAATAGAATTTGAAAGCAGGGTATATCATTTTTTCCCCTCAAAATACCTACATTGCTGCTAAAAATGAAATACATATAGGCATGTAGGAAGACGATGCATGTGAAGCAGGACATGTAGCTTTCTTTTCAGTTGTGGAACAGAACTTTTCTCTAAGTATAAGATGGAGCCAAGGGAGTCAATGGTGCCTTCTCACAATAACTATGATGTTCAGGGTTCAATTATGTGTAAACTCACAATGCAGCTTTGGTGGCCCCACAAGAGTAGGACATCACAATTCTCTTTAGGAGTTATACTGATCACGAACTTCTACAAGAAATTTTTTTCCCTACGCCAAGCAAAGACTCTTTGGCATGTCACCATATAGCACAGAAATGCCTTTTGCTTGGTGCTAATGATTCTAACAGACTCTGAGCTTCTTGAAAGTATAAGTTGGGTTTTATTTGTCTGCTTATCCCAAGTATTGAGAAGGTATGTAGAAGCTACTTAATATTTGCCAAACAGATGGCAGATGATTAAATACACATTCATCTCTGAAGGCACTTCTGAAATAGCCTGGTGAACTGTCATGGGAAAGGTAAAATTAAAAGAGCAGAGAATTGAAACTAGACCCATCTATGAAGATCAGGCATTTTGCCAAAGTACGTTGCTCCAGGCCCTTGAGTTTCAACAAGAATCAATACTGTCACAACTTGTCTTGTCAATCTGCACTTAGACAGGTGAGTATACTACTGTATGTACTGTTCTTTGTTAAGTTTTACTACAACTTTAGTCTTTATCAGGAATCACAATTGTTCCTGCCTATATAACCAGACCAGACTGATTCATTTATTCCTCTGTTAATATATTGAACCCCATTTGTATGTTCCACATATTCTCCATGAATGGTCAATCAGAGTGTGAAATCTTTAAACAAATATTTTAAAATAGTAACTGCAGTTCCAATGATGGTGGAAAGTATTTTACTATTCTTTAATTTCTCTTCAGTTAGCGACATCAGGAACTTCTTATAGAGGAGGTAACATTTCTGCTGAAATGTAAAGAATGAATAGGAGTTAGTTTAATTCCATATTGGATACATACTCTATGCTAAAATACGTGAATACCACAGTGAATAAAAAAGATGTTTGCTTCCCTCATGTGACTCATATCTAATGATGGAGTAATGGGCAAAGTTTCAATTTCACTGTAATTTTACCAAATACAATAATATTAGGAAATCATCAAACCTAATAAAAAAATAGAGATGATGGAAGGAATCCTTTCCTATTCTGCTTTCTTCCATAGAACTGATATAGTTCCTGGTATATGGTTCAAACAACAAAATCTTATTAAATAGATAAATGGACGTCACAAAATCTGTGTTACAAGGTCCAAATATTCACTGACCTACATAGGCAATGATCAGCTTGCTGTTGCTCAGTTGCTAAGTTGAGTCCTACTTTTTGTGACCACATGTGCTGCAGCACACCAGCTAACTCAGCTTTAAAATTGCCCCACTCACATGAATTTGAAGCAATACAACTGTTAGGAGAATTTTCCCTAGATATTAAGCATCCATAATGCAGCCAAAAAAATTAAAAACTCAATAAAATATACTGTCCTTCTGTCTGAATGCATGTGGGGATTAAAAAGAAGAAACATGAAATGATTACGATAGCTCAGCAGAAAACAGAAGTCATTCCAGGTAGTTAAAGAAGAGAGACATTAATACAGAAGACTGAATATATTGGTAATTGAAGAGCTGAACAACTAAGCAGGGGATTCTGAGGCTACCCAGATGTTGAACAATCACAAGAAATTTCTACCTCTTACTTCTAAGAATGGAGGGAACAAAGGAGCAAGAGCCTTCAACTAGACGGTGGAAATAATTCGGCATACCTGGTGGGAAATAGGACCTCACTGGAAAGTTCTCCACCCAGAGCTGGAGGCACAGAGGAGAATCATCTTCCCTAGAAACAGTGCCTGTACAGAGAGACCGAGATGGGGAGAAATCTTCTGGTTCAGTGGTGTGCTGATCGTCAGGTTTTCCCTCTGCAAAATAAATCCCCAATTTGTAGTGTTTGCCAATTTCCATGTTGTAAATATTTCCAATGTCATTGATTTCAAAATGCCAAGAATGAACAACCTACTGGAAAAGTTAATGAGGATTTCAATGTTCCTGCAGCTAGTATGAGGTGGTTTCAGCACACTGCTGGTGCTTCTTCCTGCCCTTCTACCAAAGTTTCCTTCCCTAAAACCAGGGGAAGAGGCAGCCTGAGAAATGCATAAAACATTCACAGAACCTGGACCCAGCAGCACAGAGATTACCATGCTATCATCTAAGGAGTGCCAGTCACACTTTGTTCTTTGTAAATGTTGCCCTTGGAACTCACCTTTCTACTCTACATGGGCTCAACACAAAAACACACTTCTGTGTTTTCTGGCTTCAGGATCCATTGAAAACATACAACTAAAAGCAATCATTAGAGAAAAGCTTTGCTTGAGAATTATATCAGTAAGGATTCATCAAGGTTCAGAGAATGTAGGAAGCAGTGATTTTTTTTTTCTTTTTTTTCTGACCACTGTAACTGCTAAAGTGGAATTCCACTTTTATGCCCTGAGGAAAATACTTAGATTTTATAGCTACAAAGGCTGTTTAATGGTGTTACATATGGACTGTCAGGATGCCCATGATTTATGCACTGTAGGAAAGGCTTTTCAAATTTAACTCAATCTCTAGTTATTCTTTCCACCGAAAGCAAGGATATAAAACCATCCTGTGACTGTCACAGCCTGGCAAAAAAAAAAATTACATTGAATTAGTTGAGGCATGATTCATCCCATCTCCATTTTTTTTTTTTTAAGGTAAAAGCTTGTCTTTGATTCCTATTTATTCTTATACCAAACATTCATTCTGGATTTTTCTTTAGACTCAAAGTGTGTGTGTTCATGCTCAGTCATGTCTGACTTTTTGTGACCCCATGAACTGTAGCCCACCTGGCTCCTCTGTCCATGGGATTTTCTAGTCAAGAATATTGGAGTGGGTTGCCATTTCCTTCCCTGGGGGATTTTCCCCAATCCAGGGATTGAACCAGCATCTCCTGCATTAGCAGGTGGATTCTTTACCACTGCGCCACCTGGGAAGCCCCAGACTTTCAATAGTCAATGCCATGCATATTTAACCTCCCAAGAAGTCTCAAAATATATGTCAGTGAGATTGTCCCTGATCTTCACTTAACTCTAAAAAACAAAGAAAATTTGTCTGAAGTTAAAGTACTAATGTATTCAGTTTGGAGAAGGTTTTATCTTTAAATAGCTGGGATCTGAAAACAAGTATGACCATTGATTTTAATAGCCATCATTTCCCCCAAACTTCCCCTGGGTAAGGATTTGAAAGGGATTGAGGTTTTCCACCTATTTTAGAGTGAGAAGCTCAATTCAGCTGTTTTTATGTCTGGGAGCTGTCTGGGGGATTACTTTTATGCTATCCTAAAATGTTCAACCAGTCCATCCTAAAGGAGATCAGTCCTGGGTGTTCATTGGTAGGACTGATATTGAAGCTGAAACTCCAGTACTTTGGCTACCAGATGCAAAGAGCTGACTCATTTGAAAAGACCCTGATGCTGGGAAAGATTGAGGGCAGGAGGAGAGGGGGATGACAGAGGATGAGATGGTTGGATGGCATCACTGACTCAATGGAAATGGGTGTGGGTGGACTCTGGGAGTTGGTGATGGACAGGAAGGCCTGGCGTGCTGCAGTTCATGGGGTCACAAAGAGTCAGACATGATTGAGTGACTGAACTGAACTGAACTGAAAATGTTCACTATTAAAACAATGTGTTAGTTTTTTACATTATCATTGACATACTATGTTTAATAAATATTTATTAATATTCCTATCTTAGAGATATCTCAATGTCTAAAAGAAATAAGTATACAAAGATTTTTCTGAAGTGTTACACTGATGGAAGTGTATTGCTCTGGGATCTGAATGTCCCTTGTATGACTAACAATGCAGTACTCACAAAACCATAATAGATATTGGAAAATAAGCAAGATGAACCTTCTGGAAATATAGGAGCTGGAGGTAGATAATATTTTGTTAGATGGAAAAATTGTGCATATATTAATAGTTTAAGATAATCAAAAGATATGAAAATGCTAACATTTGCTATAAATTCTTAAAAGCCAATCATTTGAGAATAAAGTTGGGAAGAAGACTTAAACATTTAAATATTCTTGTAGGGTAACAGAATTTACCAACCCAAAATTTATCTCTTTGGCATGAGCATTAATTTAGGCTGTTTATTTTTAAGAAATAGTAGACTCAAACAGTCTTTCATTTTACCTACCTTAATTGCCTAAAAAATTTTTAAATAAGAGGCCTTTTCCCAGAATAGATCTACCACCAGTCATATCTACAAAAATAATGGGACAGGTGTGATAGGGAGGAACTATCACAAGGCCTAGGGATCAGAGAACACTCTCTTGTCTTATTGTCTCTGCAAGGCTCAGAAAACATTTGTTTATCATTCATTTGCTTGTCCATCTCCATGGTAATTGCCTTCCTCCTGTTTGAACTCCCAAACTCTTATCCCAACATCCTCTTTTATCTTTAGTTGAAGATGGTATTTAAGGTGAGGGCTTTGGTCATTTTTGTGAGTTGATCAGTTTTCCTGGGTCGCTTAGTCACTCAATCTTGTCTGACTCTTTGAAACCCCAAGGAGTCTAGCCCACCAGGCTCCTTTGTTCATGGGGATTCTCTAGGCAAGAATACTGGAGTAGGTTGCCATGCCCTGCTCCAGGGGATCTTCCAAACCCAACAATCAAACCAGAGTCTCCTGTATTGCAGGCAGATTCTTTACCATCTGAGCCACCAAAGAAAACCAAGAATACTGAAATGGGTAGCCTTACCCTTCTCCAGGAGATCTTTCCATTCCAGGAATGGAACCGGGGTCTCCTGCATTGCAGGCAGATTCTTTACCACAGAGCTACCAAGAAAGCTCTAATCTGTCTCAGGTCAATGTATTATTATATGAGACAAAAGAACCTAAAAGGATAAAGGAACTAACCACTAGTTAGGTTCATTAGTTCATTCCTCCTCCTAGGAGGAGAAAATGACAACTCATTCCAGTATTCTTGCCTGGAGAACCCCATGGACAGAAGAGCCTGGCTGTTATAGTCCATAGGGTCTCAAGGAGTAGGACACGAATGAAGTGACTTAGCACACGTGCACGAACCGCTTCAGTTCCTAAATTGTACATCAAGTGCCCAGAATAGAACTTTGCTGGGGAGAAGTGTATGTGTGTACATGCCCTTGCACATATCCATTTGTTAGGTAATGTGCATGACCATACTCATTTACTTTTTTCCCTTCTAGGAATTCTTTAGATGTTCTAAAGTAAGCTTGTCAGCAATTTTCTATGAAACCTTAAACAATTAACTTAGTGTATTTACATTTTCATTAACTTATTTACAAAAGGGGAAAATAGTGTTGACATTAATAATTTTACTTATAGAAATTTTTAAATTATTTTGCAATGATTTGAGAAAAGCTAATTAGATTAGTGTCTATTCAGAATTTTTCTAGAGTTTCACATCATATACTCTCCAGAGTAACTAAGCTTCGACTTAGGAAACTGATAAAGCTAAAATAACTTCTTTTTTTTAACTTTACAATATTGTATTGGTTTTGCCATACATTGTCATGAATCCACTTTAAAACAATTTATTCCCATAGTTTATGTAGCTTACATACTGAAAGCATTAGACCAATCATCAAATAGATAAATTATTATTATTAAGAGTATGTTATGGAGAGTATGTATGTTTATTATGAAATACAACAAATATAATTATTAAAAAAATTCTATACTCATCAATGATATTATGTTTTCAAACAAATTATGTACATTTCCATTTCCGTCCTTGTATTTTTTTCTACTGGTATTGCATTTCCCCCCAAAAAGAATCATATTTTTATGCAGTTGCCATTGTTAAAGGAGTTATTCTGAAATTTAATTCTAAACATGTGCAGATAATATTATAGTCATCATTTACTGAATTAAAACAGCTTTTCTGATGTATGTATGCATGTCTCATGCTAAGTCACTTCAGTCCTATCGACTCTTTGCAACCCTATGGACCGTAACCTGCCAGGCTCCTCTGTCCACGGGATTCTCCATGCAGTACTGGAGTGGTTCACCATGCCCTCCTCCAGGGCATCTTCCCAACCCAGGGATCAAACCCAGGGATCAAACCATTGGCAGGTAGGTTCTTTACCACTAGCACCAGTGGTAAACAAAAGGGAAGTCCTTTCTGATCTATAATATCTCACAAATCTCCATTGCAAAGAAATTCCCATTTGTGCAACAAGATCAAAATTCAAGTAAAATGTTATTTTTCTTTCAGATCAACAGCTTTTTGACTATTCTCTTTGTATATCTCTCTTTTAGGTAGAGATTTTTAATACACCTAATCATACATTTATATTTTTCTCAGGTTTTCCTTTTTTTGATCTTGTATGTATTCTCTTCCAAGGAACTATTCACAAATTCAAACAATTAGTAAACTTCAGATTATTATGTGAACATATAAGGTTGGGAATTATTTTCCAAATACTGGTGAGGGAATTTCCTTGCAGTTTTGGATCTATTATTTGCTGTTAATGAATAAGTCATGCAACAAAATCATGAAAAACATAAAATTGACATATATTGACATAAGTTGCATTTTAAAAAGTCAAAATCTCCCTTTGTAAAAGGCTAACTTCTAATTTGTATAGAAATCTGTAAAATCCTAGAGGCTATGTGAAAATCCCCACAGTGCTTTCTGAGACAGTGAGACTTGAGCATAGCAATTATTCCACTGTTTGTGGTTACAGAGCAGTTAACTTCTCTCTGATGTGTCCTTAGGAACAGAAGGAAAATTGACATAACCAAGATTTTAATGTTTTTCTTCCTCTCTTACCTAACATCTTGGCATTGATTACTTTATAGTATAGGAATTATAGCTTTTTTTCCTTAACAGCAGGGAAAATGGGTAATATTAAGCATATTTAACAACCCATTGAATATGAAGTGAAGTGAAAGTCACTCAGTCATGTCCGACTCTTTGCGACTCCCCGGACTGTACAATCCATGGGATTCTCCAGGCCAGAATACTGGAGTGGGTAGCCTTTCCCTTCTCCAGGGGATCTTCCCAACCCAGGGATCAAACCCAGGTCTCCCGCATTGCAGGCAGATTCTTTACCAACTGAGCTATAGGGGAAGCCCATTGAATATGGATAATGCTTAATCATAATAATGCCAAATGATAGTAGCAACCAATAAGAATGGATCCTGTCTATATACAACTCATGCAAATCAGCCGAATAGTAGTCTTGACACAAGTTCATTGTGACAAAGAAATTTCCAGAAACACAAAAAGTTCCTGTTCCCTACTCCTTGTCATGGTCTTTAAGTATATTCCTAATCTCTGGTGTTTAAATAGCGAGATAAAATACATATAGATACAAACATAGTCAACAATATTTTTCTTTAAGTAGCAACTCGGTAAAAAATTACTAGGCTCTAATGGAAGGGAAATTGAGGGCTAAGAAAAGAAAGCTGCTTTGAAATCTGCTTTTGTCCCAAGAGGATTTGATGATCCAGGAAAATTATAATATTTGTTTTGTCAGCTTCATAAAGAAGCAGGGACAGAAATCAAAGCATTGCACATATTAGGTGGGAAGCTGAACAGGAAACCCAGCTGAATAGACTATATACTTAAGGTGAGGATGAATCAGAAATAGTATATCCCACATGGATTTATACTCATATTTTAATCTCCCATGTTGTTTAAAGATGTTTTAAACCTTAAAAACATGTAAAAGTAGTACTGGGGGCTGTGTCCATGGTCTCCTAGCAGAAACAAATGCCAATTTTCTTTGGATAAAAGTATTTTCATTATCGAATTTATTTTGTTTTTGAAAAGATTTTTATCAAATGAATTGTACAATACACAGTGATGATGATTCACACAAGGAAAGTAAACATTGTAAGCAGGAACTAGCAAAAAATAACAAACAAGAGGAACAAATCTGCATAGAAATTGGATTTGGGAAATTTTCAGCCCAGACTATACAGTAATTATATGTCTACATTTAAAAAACTAAGACACTGACTGTAAAACTATAAGCTATAAGATGTGACATAAAAGATTTGAAAACAAAATATAGTTTCTAGAATAAAAATATTGAAATAAATAACTCATTAGACAAGTTGTCTAGACATAGGTAAGAAGAGAATTACTGAATTAAAAACTAAGTTAGAAGAAAATATTCTGAGACAAAAATACAGATAGAGGGTAAAAGAGAGACTAGTGTGAGAAAGTCAAACATAGGTTTAATAAAAATCCAGAAGAAGAAGAGAATGAGGATCGAATAATGGCATTATTTAAAGAGAAAATAAAAAAATAAATAAAAAAAGAGAAAATAGTTGAAATTTTTAGAAACTAAAGACATCACTACCTATTCTAAAAGCTCCAAGAAATCCCAAGCAGATTAAGCAAATTAAACAGTAGATTTAAATTCTAACATATAATGATATATTAAAAATAAATGTACTACCTATTCTAGTTGTCACAGATTGCCAAACTGGATTATGAAAAAGATAGATATAAAACATAAGAATTAAAAGTTAAAGTGTAGCAAATGAGATGCCATGAAAAACCTACATTTAGAAAAAGCTGGAATGGTGTCAGACAAGACAGATTTTTAAGCAGAAATATTGATATTAAATTAAAAGCCACATCATAATGATGAACAAGTTCCAATCAACAAGGAAGATACCTCAATTTTAGATCTGTGTGCAGTAAGAGCATGCCGTGTGTTGTGCTTAGTCGCTCAGCCTTGTCTGACTCTTTGTGACCCCATAGACTGTCGTAGGCTCCTCTGTCCATGGGGATTCTCCAGGCAAGAATACTAGAGTGGGTTGCCATACCCTGCACCAGGGGATCCCAACCCAGGGATCAAACCTAGGTCTTCGACATTGCAGGAGGATTCTTTACCACCTGAGCCACCATGGAGGCCCAGTAGTAGCATAGCTGCAATATGTATCAATCAAAATTGATATTAGACAAATCTACCATTATGTGGATGATTTTTTACACCTCTTTGATAATTGATAGGAAAAATCAAACAAAAAGGCAATGAAATATAGAGAAAATTTGAACAGAATAATTAGCAATGTGTACCTTAAGAATATTGTTAAAAATTGGTCATGTACCAGATCCTAAAACAATTAGGAGCAACATCAAAGTATTGAAAATTACACTGGATGTATTCTAAACTAGGACACAGCAGAAAATTCTGATAAATTTAGAAATTAAAAAGACACCAATCAAGGCAATTAACACTGGAAAATCCATAAGTACCATGATCAATAAGTACCAGGGACTTAACAAATTTTTGTTAAATAGAAGAAAATCCTGTTAAGTTTAGAAATTCAAAAACGCACTTTTAAATAACCCAGTGGATAAAAAAGAAATTACAATGGAAATTAGAAAACATTTCAAACCAAAAAAAAAAAAAAAAGAAAATAATGAATACAATAGGCCTTGACCCAGTATTTTGTTTCTTTGGCACAATGACATTCTTTTTTTTTTTTTTTTAAATGTCTCACTTTCACTGATGTTTAAATATCTCCTTGTCTCCAAGTAATGGAGGGTGCATTTTCTTAAATGATACGTTCTGTATTCCTTTCTTCCCATATCTAAAAAATCTTTAAATTTTGTCTTTCTTTTAAGTGATCTTTACATCTGCCCACTTCTCTTCATCATCACTGCCATTTTGCTAACTCAGGCCACCATCACCACTTCTCTCTTGGTTTACTGCAACCGCCTCCTACATGGTCTCTCCAATCCTCTGCTGTCCATTGCTCATCTGAGTGATGTTTCTAAAATTAAACCCAATCATGTCATTTCTCTGCTTTTCAAAGAAAAGAAGAGAAAAGAAACAAACAAACAAACAAAAAAAACAGGTTGGCTGTCCATTTCCCATGGGATATAAAACATTTTTTTTTTCTAATTTTATTTAATTTTTAAACTTTACATAATTGTATTAGTTTTGCCAAATATCAAAATGAATCTGCCACAGGTATACATGTGTTCCCCATCCTGAACCCTCCTCCCTCCTCCCTCCCCGTACCATCCCTCTGTGTCGTCCCAGTGCACTAGCCCCAAGCATCCAGTATCGTGCATCGAACCTGGACTGGCAACTCATTTCTTACATGATATTTTACATGTTTCAATGCCATTCTCCCAAATCTTCCCACCCTCTCCCTCTCCCACAAAGTCCGTAAGACTGTTCTATACATCAGTGTCTCTTTTGCTGTCTCGTACACCGGGTTATTGTTACCATCTTTCTAAATTCCATATATATGTGTTAGTATAAAACATTTTTAATCTGTTTTGAAAGATTTAGGAAAGTCCCTCAATCCATTTACCTCTTCACTTTCATTTCTCATAATTATTCTCCTTAAGCTCTAAGCTTTAACCATCAAGATATTTAAATTTATCTTATTATCTATGTCTCTGAGTACTTGTATTTTTTGTACTTCCTGATAACAACTCTTCTCCTGTGCATCCTTTTTCATTTAACTAATAGGTAATCATCCTTTAAATCTTGGTTTACAATTCCACTGCCTTTGAGCACCCATCTTTACTTACTGAGCCTAGGTTAGATGATGTCTTTCCTACGTTAACATACTCTAAACTATCCTATCATAGCACTTCATAGACAGTGTGTTGAAAATATCTTCTTACTGGTCTGTATTTGCCCACTTGATTGTAATTATATAAAGGTCAAAATTAGATGTAATTAATATTATAATTCTAGCACCTAGAAGTATATCAAAAGATTGGATTAAAAGTAACACCTAGCTATATTATATATGAAAGTAAATTTTCAAATATTTCAATAAAAGGCAAAAACACTCATATTGGGCTTTCTAATTGTTCAATTTGTCTTGACCTGAATCCAATTCACTGACACTTTCTTCTGCTGTCTCAAATCTATCATTCACCCTCTAGTGAATTACTGAACATGATTTAGCCAATTATCAATACAACAATGAATTATGACCAAGTTCATTTAATTTCAGTTATGAAAGGGCATTTACCTCTGTCTCCCTCTCTCCTCCCACTAAAATGTAAGTTCTTTTAGCTCAATGATTTTTGTTTTATAGACTGACACACCTAGAATTGTAGAGTAGGTCTGCCACAACTGAGGAGCTCAATAAATATTTTTGAGTTAATGGAAGAGTAAGTGAATACTGTGTAATTTCATGAGTCAATAAAAGATAAATTAGGAAAAGATATTGGTATTTCAGATGACAATCAAGTAAAGTAAAATGTTACCTATGTTGTTTGACCTTGCTGCTGCTGCTACCGATAAGTCGCTTCAGTCGTGTCCAACTCTGTGCAACCCCATAAACGGAAGCCCAGGAGGCTCCCCCGTCCCTGGGATTCTCCAGGCAAGAACACTGGAGTGGGTTGCCATTTCCTTCTCCAATGCATGAAAGTGAAAAGTGAAAGTGAAGTGGCTCAGTCATGTCTGACTCTTAGCGATCCCATGGACTGCAGCCTACCAGGCTCCTCCGTCCATGGGATTTTCCAGGCAAGAGCACTGGAGTGGGTTGCCATGGCCTTCTAGAGTGTTTGACCTTATAATGTGATAAATATATATGTTTTTATTGAATATATTTATTTAGCTATACCTTTTTTGTTACTACTGTTCTACATGGCTTATATGATTTAGTTCCCAACCAGGGATTGAACCAAGGCCCTTGGCAGTGAAAGCACTGAGTCCTAACCACTAGATTGCCAGGGAATTCCCAAATTTAGCTGTATCTTTTGAGAGAGAGAAAAAAGGAAGGGGAAAAAACCAGCATGATGCCATGTGACTATTACTTCTGTTATATTTAGTTCTCTTTTAAAATTTGTCTTAAATTATCATAGAATTTTTTTAATCACGGGAATATAAAGATTAATTCTCACCTCCACTAGCAATGCCTATCTGCTTACTCGTTCTGATGGATAGTCTCATTTTCTCCAACCCTGAGCATACCTCCAGATATTTAAACCACAACTGTGGGTTCTTTGGTCTAGACTTGCAAGTTGTTCGCTCTGAGGTAAAGGGCCTTGCCTTGTTTTTTTGTGTCCCCGATATTCTATGCAGGACTTCATTACCTAAGCAAGCCTCTGTATCTTTATAATGTGCTCTCATTTCTCCAGCAGGTGAGCCAGTGCACTTTTAGAGTTTTCTTTTATTTTCTTAACATCTTGCTGCATGCCATTTGCTCAATTGTGTCTCTTTGTGACCCCACAGACTATGCCTCACCAGACTCCTCTGTCCATGAGATTCTCCAGGCAAGAATCCTGGCATGGGTTGCTATTTCCTCCTGCGGGGGATCTTCCTGAGTCAGGGATCCAGCTAACATCTCCTATGTCTCCTGCATTACAGGTGGATTCTTTACCTACTGAGCCAACCAGGAAAATAAATATATCTATGTATCTGTCTGTATTTATATCTATTTACTTGGATATGGATGTTCAGTTGCTCAGTCATGTCTGACTCCTTGTGACCCCATGGACTGTAGCCCACCAGGCTTCTCTGTCCATGGAATTTTCCAGGCAAGAGTATCAGAGTAGGGGTTGCCATTTCCTACTCCAGGGGTTCTTCCCAATCCAGGGATCCAACTCATATTTCTTATATCACCTCCATTGGCAGGCGGATTCTTTACCCTGGAGTAGAGAATGGTTACCCACTCCAGGATTCTTGCCTAGAGAATCCCATGGACAGAGGAACCTGGTGGATTACAGTCCACTGGGTTGCAAAGAGTTGGACATGACTGAGCAACTAAACATTTTATTGCATCACACAAAAATAAATATTTGTTTTTGTACACCTGAATCCTGGTCCTTGTGTTACTCATGAAATTCCACAGTTTTAGATCTTACCATTATGGCATCCGTTAGCTAATACGGATATTTTTGTCTCTTTCAAATAAATCTCTTATTATAATAATTTGAATTTTATAACAAAAGCAATACATATTCATTGCAAGGAAAAAGCAAATGTGTTCCTCTTTGAAAAGAAAAATCATAGTTAATATATGTTCCTCCACATTTTTCCTGTCATAGAATTAGATGGATATTGATGCTTATTTAGTCACTTACTGCAATTAGAATCATAAACTTGATTTTCCTATCAACAATATTTAATAGTAAATTTTCCCATGGCAATTAATACATTTTTATTTATCATTTTAATGGCTCAATAGTATTCCATGTTATGTTAACCATTCATATTTTATCTATGTTTTTACTCTTCTAAACAATGTAGTTTTGTATATACTTGCATATATATATATATGTTATGATTTTTTCCTTAGAATAAATTCCTAGAAATGAAGTTATTGATTACAATGGGCAGAGAGGTATCTTTTTTGTAATGAATGGCTTGATCATTAAAGTATTGCATTCTTTGACCTATGCCTTCATTTTCAGCATTGGTAGAGGTTACTTCTAAACACCTTTGTGAGCTAATTTATGAGACATAAAAATTTTGGATATTTAGATTCTCTTTACAATAAACAATATTAAGTTATCTTTTAAATTACTCAAAATCTAGTCAGAGCAAATGAGAAAAACATCACAAAGAGTTTCAGCAGTTAAGTGTGGTTTGTTGGCATGTAAGAGGTGGCAGGTCCACATGAAGAGCTCTGAAGTAAATCACAATTATATCGTGCTATAAAAGTATCAACCCAGTGGAGGAGCACAATTAGGTGCCTAATTATATGGGAAAATGTAATCACATCCAGGGTGGGAGCCTAAGCCACAAAATCTGTTGCTAAAGTTTCCGACATAGTGTTCTATAACTCTGGGGCTCTGCCATGGCTTCGGTACTCTTCACAGATTCAGACTTTCCACAAATTTGCCCCAGATTTTACTTTATATCTCTCTCCTTAAGGCCTAAACTCTCTCATCCTCTCTGTCATATTATCTTCATTAAATTCCCTTTATAAATTTGCTTGGTTTCTTTCAGACAATCTGTCCACCTAAGCTGCCCACAGATTTGCTTAGTTAAGCCCTGCCAAAATTCAGCATTCAAAATTTGACACCCACCCTAAGATACCTTTCTGTTTAAGAAACCAGAAGTGCTTGGCAAAAGAATCCAACTCTCCATCAATTCCTCCTTCGAAAGACTACACCTAAATGAAACTCTTTCCTCTATAACCACAAAGTGTATCTTTAAGAGATTCATGAAAGTACAGAAGACACAGAGAACACAGAACCATACATTTGTCACTTTCTTTTTAGCCAATATGAAAAGCCATAAAAGTTTTAACTTGGGAGAGGAACGTAGATTTATGGTGCTCATGGTCACTTGATCCCAAGGAATCAATGGATATTATTTCCATATATTGTTTCCTATTAAAGCCCATGAGGGTTTTTTTGTTGGGGAGGGAGTGATAGAAAAAGAGGATCAAAAACATTTAGTCACTTAAATCTGTCTACTAACCCCATATTCATCTACTTTCATTTTAATTTCATACTAAAAGCCTTTTGATGAAAGCGAAAGAGGAGAGTGAAAAAGTTGGCAAAGCTCAACATTCAGAAAACTAAGATCATGGCATCTGGTCCCATCACTTCATGGAAAATAGATGGGGAAACAGTGGAAACAGTGTCTACTCATGCGATGAGTTGACTCACTGGAAAAGACCCTGATGCTGGGAAGGATTGGGGGCAGGAGGAGAAGGGGACGGCAGAGGATGAGATGGCTGAATGGCATCACCAACTCAATGGATGTGAGTTTGAGTGAACTCCAGGAGTTGGTGATGGACAGGGAGGCCCAGCGTGCTGCGATTCATGGGGTCACAAAGAGTCGGACACGACTGAGCGACTGAACTGAACTGAATACAATATTATATTTGAAGGTATTTTATTAATCAACCTTTCATATATAACAAAACATGCATATAAATTGAAATTCTCTCTTTTATTTTGACTTCCTGAGATCATGAAGCTCTAAGATAAAAATAAAGAATACAAAAAATGTTATTAATGAGTCCAGTTAAATCTGGGTTAAACCATATAAAGGGATACTGTGCAGCTTAAAAATCAGTAGTGACTCTATGTCTCTATAGACCAAGATTGAGCATATCTTAAAGTATGTCAAGTGTAAAACAAGGAACAGAATAATGTGTCAAAAGGAAGACTAAAAGAAGAATTTATATGCAGATTTGATTTCTTAAGCAAAAAGAAAAAAATCTTAAAATATTATTAAAACAATATGGGGATTTTTCTGACTTCCCCAGTGGTCCAGTGGTTAAGACTCTGTACTTCCAATGCAAGGGGCATGGATTAAATCCTTTGTCAGGAAACTTAGATCCCACATGCCCTGTGGTGCAGGCAAGGAAATTTTAAAAATTAAAAAAAAAAAAAAAACAAAGTCATCACCTATGATGAGAGTAGAGTTGGGTACTAGGGTGATTGAAGGATGCTCATGGAAAAGCAATTAATTCTAGGTTTTGAACTATTGACTGTTTGATATACATACATTTTTATGTCTGTGTGTGCATGTGAGATTACTACTAATATATCATGCAAAACACTGAAATATTATATAATTTGATAAATTATTAAAATAACAAGAATCCTTCTAAACAATACAAGTAGACATGAGAAGGGAATTTTGTGTGGCCACTTTACCCTTTAAAAAAAAGCTTCTAAGTTTTATGCCAAAAATCCTACAGTAAACTATTACAAAAATTAATTTTAATTATCTATCAGATAATAACTGAATTAACTCCTCTTTTCACCTCTTCAATAAATGTTCTTTAAAACCTTGAAGCTGCAAATTTAGTTTATTTAGTTTACTTAAATGGCTTGCCATATAATCTAATTGGAAAGGCTAATTTTATTGTCAAATTCATTAGTCCCATATGATATACTTTCTGCCAGAAAATGGCTAACTTGTTATTTCTATTCAGATAAGCATATATTTTCTCTTGACAATGACCCACTGCTGATGAACTAATTCTAAAATAGATAAGGCAGAGGTCCTCACCAAGAATTTGTCATTTAGATTATTTGGGTCACATAGCACGGAACATTTCTTACCAAAGTTTTCTTTGCGTTGCTTTTACTGTGTTCTCAACCAGGAGCAATGCATTTTCTGACAGTAGTCAAGGAATGGAACAGACCAAGCTTTGAATCAATTCAAAATCCTCACTCTTATTGTCTCACCCTGTGCTATCTTAATCCGAAACATCCTGATAATAGACCAAAGTACACGATTTCTCATAACACTCTTCATCCTTGAAATCTAGGACATCCTGCTACTGGTTTGGTTGTTTTGTAAAATGGAGGTTTTGTTGACATCCAAGTGTCCATTTGTTTGGAGACCTCTAGTTTAACACATACATATATATGTGTAATATATACATATATGTATTATATACATTATACTGAAGGTACATTATATACTATTGCACATATACATGTATGTGGCTGTGCCAGGTCTTAGGTGAGGCACTCAGGGTCTTCGATCTTCGTTGCAGAATGCTGGTTCTTTAGTTGAGGCGTGCAGGATCTTTTGGTTTCAGCAGGTGAACTCTTAGTTGCAGCATGTGGGATCTAGTCACCTGACTATGCAAACGAGGCACTGAATCAAGGCCCCCTGCTTTGGGAGCTCAGAGTCTTGGCCACTGGCCCACCAAGGAAGTCCCTGGAGACCCCTAGATCTTTTTACATAAGTGCATGAGTGCTCAGTTGTGTCTGACTCTTTGCAACCTCAGGGACTGTAGTCCACCGGGCACCTCTGTCCTCAGAGTTCTCTGAGGAAGAATACAGGAGTGGGTTGTCACTGCCTCCTCCAGGAAATCTTCCCAACCCAGTGATCAAACCCACCTGTCCTGCGTCTCCTGCATTGGCCGGCAGATTCTTTACCACTGAGCTACCAGGGAAGCCCCTAGATCTTTTTATATCCAGGAGCAAAGCACCAAAGTAAGATTTAGGATGCTTTATCTTTGTAAGTGTGGGAAAAAGCAATCATGAAAAGAGAGGTAGGAAAGCTATTAATACAACATATCAACTTCAGGAAAGTCCTTTGATAAGTTTTAGTGAAGAATATATATGAAAGATGGGATATTAGACATTAATTTCCTTAAAAACATTTCATTTCATGCCTGCCTCTTAGAGTTTTCATGTGCCCTGTGTGGTACTCATCTGGGGATCTACATCCAGTTTACAGCTCACTGCACCAGAGAACAGCAAGAGACCGGAGAACTCTACTGGAGATCATGATAGTATACAAGCTTACCTTTATCTTGGGGAGAAAAGAAAGGCAAAACAGGTGAAAACTGAGTACTCAAAAATGAACTAAGTTATTCTGGGAGGGATCAAATTCTAAAATGAATGGCAAGACTTCCCTGGTGGTCCAGTGGCTAGGACTCCATGCTCCCAATGCAGGGGGTCTGGATTCCAGCCCTGGACAGGGAACTAGATCCTGCATGCTTCAACTAAGACCTGACACAGCCAATTAATAAATAAAATAAAGTGAATGACACCGTACTTCCTCAAAATGACTAAATTGTGTTCTGTTGGAAAGAGTAGAAATAGGTTGTGAGCACAGGAGCAAGTTGAGTCAAGTTTTATTTCTGCATATTCCAGACATTCCGAGTAAAATTATCCCCATTACAATACAGATCAGAAATGGATTTGGAGATGAATTTCACTCAGCTTGAGTGAAATGCTATATGCTATATGCATATATGCTATATGCAAATGCTATATGACTTCCCTGGTGGCTCAGACGGTAAAGCGTCTGCCTACAATGTGGGAGACCCGGGTTCGATCCCTGGGTTGGGAAGATCCCCTGGAGAAGGAAATGGCAACCCACTCCAGGATCCTTGCCTGGAAAATCCCATGGACAGAGGAGCCTGGTTGGCTACTGTCCATGGTGTCACAAAGAGTCGGACAAGACTGAGCGACTTCACTTCACTATACTGAGAGTGAGAAAGGATTTAAACCGCTTTAAATAGCAGAGCTTTTATTTCCCTAAGGGAATAGGACACTCAAGCACACATGAGTGCATGTGTCCTCAGGAGTGTCCAACTGTTTTGGACCCTATGGACTGTAGCCTGCCTGACTCTCCTGTGCATGGAATTTTCCAGGTAAGAATACTGGGCTGGATTGCCATTTCCTGCTCCAGGGGATCTTCCCAACCCAAGGATCAGACCCACATCTCTTGCATCTCCTGCATTGGCAGGCAGATTCTTTACCACTGGCACCACCGGGAAAGCCCCAAGCCACCCTTCCACAGACATACACACAAAACTATAGAGAGAAAAGTGCTTTGGTTGAAGCCTGACTTGAGAGTCCAGATCCTCACCCACCTGGCTTCCTCTTTGCCCTCCAGATTGCCCTTGAGCTGCTTACATAGAAACATTAGGTTCTACAAGACACATTTATGAAACATCGGGCTATGATTATCTCTTTATAGACTTTGAGACCAAACTTGCAGTAAAATTAAAGCTTACAACAAACCTGAGAACCTCAAAAAAGGAAAAAAAGATGTTTTCTGAAATAACTGGTTCAGCACTGACAGAGCTGGGTCAGGCAGGCTGGGTTTGAATCCTAGCTCAGGTATTTATGAGTTATATCAGTAGCTTGAATAATAAATTTAGCAAGTATTTAAACCTACCCACATCTCAATTAGGCCATCTATGATCATCTACTTTACAAGATTGTTAGAAAAATTAGTGACGATACATGCAAAGCACTTGATACATGGTTTATGTGTGCATGCGTGCTCAGTCACTTCAGTCGTGTTGGACTCTTTGTGACCCTATTCATTATAGCCCACCAGGGTCCTCTGTCCTTGGGATTCTCCAGACAAGAATACTGGAGGGGGTTGCCATGTCCTCCTCAAGGGCATCTTCCCAATCCAGGGATTGAACTTATCTTTCCTGCATTGTGGAAAGATTCTTTACCCATTGAGCCACCTGGGAAGAATCGATACACAGTATACACCTGATATATAGTAGGAACTCAGCAAATGATAAATTGACTGGATTTAATAAAACACACATTTTTTTATTAAGTTGCATTTGACAAAGTTCCCTTTTGCATAGTTCATCAGTTCATACTCTCTTAAACAATTCATACCCTCTTCAACAAATTAAATTTCTTAAAACTACAAACTCTTTACTTGATCGTCTTCATCTTTGAGACAGAAGGAAGAAAAAAAAAACATGTAAGATCAGATTTTTTTGAATGTTCAGATATAGAAAATAATTGATGCTTTTGAACTGTGGTGTTGGAGAAGACTCTTGAGAGTCCCTTGGACTGCAAGGAGATCCAACCAGTCCATCCTAAAGAAAATCAGTCCTGAATATTCATTGGAAGGACTGATGTTGAAGCTGAAACTCCAGTACTTTGGCCACCTGATGCGAAGAACTGACTCATTTGAAAAGACCCTGATGCTGGAAAGATTGAAGGTGGGAGGAGAAGGGGACAACAGAGGATGAGATGGTTGGATGGCTTCACCGACTCAATGGACATGAGTTTGAGTAAACTCTGGGAGTTGGTGATGGACAGGGAGGCCTGGCGTGCTGCAGTCCATGGGGTCACAAGGAGTCAGACACAACTGAGCGACTGAACTCAACTGAGGTGGAAACCCTAGTGAGCAAAGGGAAGAGGGTGGAGGGGTCACAATGCAGCAAAAGTGCATTCAGATAGGCAAGAAATTAAAGCTATCATAATATATAGCAGAGGGTCATCATAATGTTTCAAATCACCAACAAATGATTACGTTATCTTCTATATTTTCTATTTATGAAATAAAGTAAATCACCGTAGAAATGCCACAATCGAAATTATCTTATTAAAAAAAAAAAAAACTTTGGCACTTAAACTTTTTTGTTTCCTTTCTCCAGAAAATTCATAGTAAGCCCCACACAATTACTCAAAAGTGATAGAATGTAATGGGCATGGAAAAGTTGATGACCTGTGAGCATACCACCTGATTTCACATTCAGTCAGAATAGCTGAGTTCAAATTCTACCTATACTTATCCTTAAGTATGTAACATCAGGCAAATTACTTTTACCCATGCTTAGGGTTCTTTAACCAATCTGCACAATGTCATTAATAATGATAAATATCCACAGGCTTGTTGTGAGAAATGAAGAAGAATTTACTGGAATATGGTAAAACTCAGCAAATACAGGATCTTAGTATTACCACTGGAAAATGCAATGGCAACCCACTGCAGTACTCTTAACTGGCAAATCCCATGGATGGAGGAACCTGGTAGGCTGCGGTCCATGGGGTCGCTAGGAGTCAGACACAACTGAGCAACTTCCCTTTCACTTTTCACTTTCATGCATTGGAGAGGGAAACGGCGACCCACTCCAGTGTTCTTGCCTGGAGAATCCCGGAGACGGGGGAGCCTGGTGGGCTGCCGTCTCTGGGGTCGCACAGAGTCGGACACGACTGAAGTGACTTAGCAGCAGCAGCAGTATTACTACTATTGCTCTTACTACCGTATTATAGTAGTAGTGGCAGAAATAGTATTAGTGCTTGTCCTAGTATTGCTAGCATTGCTGATGTTAGAGTCTATGCTCACCACATGTTGTTAAGTCCCTCAGTCATGTCCAACTCTTTGATGCCCCATGGACTGCATCACACCAGGCTTCCCTGTCCTTCACCATCTCCTGGAGCTCGCTCAAACTCATGTCCATTGAGTCGGTGAAGCCATTCAACCATCTCATCCTCTGTCATCCCCTTCTTCTCCTGCCTTCAATTTTTCCCAGCATCAGGGTCTTTTGTAATGAGTTGGCTCTTTGCATCACACAGCCAAAGTATTCAATAGGACCTTCAGCTTCAGCATCAGTCCTTCCTTGAATATTCAGGATTGATTTCCTTTAGGACTGACTGGTTTGATCTTCTGGCAGTCCAAGGGACTCTCAAGAGTCTTCTCCAATATCACATTTCAAAAGTATCAGTTCCTCTGTGCTCAGCTTTCTTTATGGTCCAACTCTCACATCTGTACATGACCACTGGAAAACCATAGCTTTGACTATACAGACCTTTGTTGGCAAAGCAATGTCTCTGCTTTGTAATATGCTGTCTAGGTTTGTCATAGCTTTTCTTCCAAGAAGCAAGGAGCTTGCCCATGACAGGCCAATAAATTGAAAGAGGATTTGGAGTAAGGAATAGTGACTTTACTCAGGAAACCAGCAGACAGAAAGAAGGTGGACTCGTGTCTCAAAGAATCATTTACCTGAGCTAGGATTTTGGCTTCTTTTATACTGAAAAAGTAGGGGATGTGACTGATTGTTGCAAACTTCTTGGTGCCAGAATCCTTTGTTGTTGCATCTGTCGACTTAGGTCTGGTCACCACGTTCTTATAAACCTCCACCAGACAAATCTTATTCTCTGTTCTGCAACTTTTTAGCTTTATGTGAATGGAAGAGTGTTGTACCTTTAAAGATCAGAGCCTTGAGAATAAGCTATTCTATACCTTTCAGACTGTAGGCAACATTCTTTTACAAAAGTGCAGAGCCAGAACTAAGCAAGCAATAGAGCACAAAGGCTAGAGCCAAAGGAATAGATTCAATATGGAGCTGGGTTTGTATTTCTTTGATACACTAATATTAGTGGGTCTCCTGCATTGCAGGCAGAATTTTTACCATCTGAGCCACCAGGGAAGCCCCCGTATTATTGATACATGTAGGTATTTTAATTTCAAAACCTTCAGATATTTTACTATTGGTTCCCCACTTACCTTACAATGTTATTCATAATAGGGTCCATTTATCAATTTTTAAAAATCTAGCCATCATTCCTAGCATGGTTCTGGACTTGTAGTAGGTACCTAGTAAATATTTCATGATTAGTTGAATACAAATTCATTTGCATTTCAACTCAACTTAAAATAACCCAGCTTCACATTTGATATCTTCGCTTATTCAACTCTATGTTGCAAACAGCTAATTAATGATGACATGGCACTGTTTAAGTTTTGGCAGACTATAATCTATGGGTTTTAATACCACCAACTGCCTAATTTGTATACATTGGTCTACATGCCAGGAAAATATATTCAAATTAAAGAATATTATTTGGTTAAAGAAAATCAGAGGAACGGACTTGCCTAATTACAACTTTTGGAGTCAAAAATTTAGCTTAGCAAAATGATTTTATTGATGCTTTCATTTATACTGAGCTTTGTTTATGTCGTAAGTACTAAAGAAACAGTATTTTGCCCCCAGGGATATTCACAGGTATAGCATTAGCCAAGTAAACATGTCATTAGTTGTGGTAACATGTTTAACATTTTTCGATGTAAAATGGAGTAAAAATATTTCAGTTATAAATAAATTTGAATTCTCATGTCCATGCAAATACCATTTTTAATACACAAATTTTCAACAGATAGGGATTTTTCTGGAAAAATTCAGAGGAGATAATCAATGTATGTTTGCTTAATTTTTTTTTTTTACTTCATTTCTACTCAATACAATTGAAATTAAATAGGTCTCTAATTTTAACAAAATGGAACATCATAAAATAATACATCTCATTTCATAGCTTATAAAAAACCAGGGTTTACAGTTTTGTCTTGTTTTTGAATTAATCAGATGTAACTGGTAGAGTTAAACCCACATGAATCATCTCTCAAAATCTCTTGAAGGGAACTTCCCTGGTGGTCTAATTATTGAGACTCCTCAGTGCCAATGCAGGGGGCACAAGTTGGGTCCTTGGTTAAGGAACTAAGATATCACATGCTGTGTGGCATAGTCAAAATTTTTTTAAACATTAAAAAAAAATATCTTAGAGAATTCAATTGCACCAAGCAGTATTACACTATAAAATTATATAAATTGAATTGATGGCATAGATAATAGACAGATAGACACATAGGCAGCTAGAACAACTAACAGATTGATAGAGGCATAGAGACAGACTTCAACCATTACATAATTATTTGTAATAATCCACTTGCTCAGATCCTCTCTTCTCTACTTCATGTATCTTTATTTTTTTTAATCCTTAATATACTGTAATACAATAAATCATCAGATATATAAATGCAGTTTTTATTATGTTGATTTTATGTTGGAGAAAATAGCCCCAGGAGAACTTTAAAAAAATTAAGTAAAGTACAAAGTGTAGAAAAGAAATTGATAAAGAAATATCAAAGAAAGTGTGAAAAGAGCTAGAATTTGTTCCTGACAAGCTAGAATGGATGATTCAATATAGTGGCAGACATTATTCATTGCCATTCTAATATCTGTTCTACTCTACCCTACCCAAATTCTGTGTTTGTCAATAATATTCCTTGCCTCCCTCCTGGAAAACAACTAAATCTCAGAACCTTTCTTTTAGCTAGGAAAACCAAGGTCCTGATCAGTGAGATGTCAGTGGGAGTGGGCAGCTAAAGCAGGGAAACTTCTAGGAAGGAGACATGGCAAAGGAAGAGATTCCAATGATGTGTCCTTTTTGCCCTTTGGCCTTATTCTTCCTGCCTAGAATGACTCTGGAGGTATCATATTGGAGACACAATAGGCACCTCATCACCACAAAGTAGTGAGCATTAAGATGAAAGCCACATGATAAGGCAGGATAATGTCTATTAAAAATCCAATTTTCTTTTTTTTCTTTTCATAAAAGGCTCTTTTTATGAAAAGAGAGGCACCCATCAAGGAGTTTACTTTTGGACAATATGCACCCACTCTCTAAAAAAAGAAAGTTCAGAGAAACTTCTGTGAGTGAGAGACTAACACGCGGTGGTCGGTTTAGTCACTAATCATGTCCGACTCTTTGTGACCCCAGGGACTGTAGCCCGCCAGGCTCCTCTGTCCATGGGATTTTCCAGGCAAGAATACTGGAGTGGGTTGCCATTTCCTTCTCCAGGGTATCTTCCCAAGCCAGGAATCAAACCCAGGTCTCTTTCATTGCAGGCAGATTCTTTAGGTTAACTCATGGTCATTTTTAAGTAAGGATGTTTGTGACTTCCTCAGGGAAACATTTCTGACACTTTAATTCATATCCACCATTACAGATTCTAATTTTTTGCATGTCATTTTTTTCTATAGCATTTATTGCAAATTTTAAATTTACTTCATCATGTTTTTCTGATCGTCACCCTGTTCTCCAACATTTATATGGAGGGAGAAACGTTGTCCAGTGCATTCCTGTGCCTAAAGGGCTTCCCAGTGGCTCTAGTGGTAAAGAACCCATCTGCCAAGGCAAGAGACATAAGAGACCTGGGTTCAATGCCCAGGTCAGGAAGATACCTTGAAGAAGCGTGTGGTAACCCACTCCAGATTTTTGCCTGGAAAATCCCGCGGACGGGGAAGCCTGGCGGGCTAAGGCTAAAGGATGCAAAGAAGCAACTTAGCACAGCAGCACAATATAATGTTTGATATATAATAGGAACACACACATATGCACTGTGAGGATACACTTTTTCTGTCTTTCTTTTGGTTGATGTTATGTAATGTTGAGAACACGTTGCAAGTCAGCCCGTTTTTTTAAGTGACTCACAAGAACAGCAAAGCAGGACTCACAGAGGTAGCTGCCAAAGACCAATTTGAGACCTTTTACCAATAGCTCCCACGAAAAACCCCAAAGTGATATTGAAGGAAAGAGTCCTTCTCTCTTACTCTTAACCTATAGGAAGAGATCCAAGAACAATACTGGAATGATTAATATGGAGTTTGCAGCACACAAGACTGTTGTTCGAAACACACCAGCAAAATCGAATTGTAAGAGGCTACAGCTATCTGCCTTCACAGTGTTGACAATGTGGAAGAATGGTTATCTCTTGGCAGGCTAGAATTGTTTTACATTCTTTCTAAGAGGACTTCCTGAAATGACTATGTGACCTTAACAAAAAGGTTACCCTGCTCACAAGGTAAGATACTCAAACAGAGGACATGACTAATCCATATTATGAGAGATTAGGGTGAAAGAATATTCCCAGTGAGCCTACAGAAGCAATGTTAAGTGTGTCATGAGAGAATAATTTCAGCAAGACTGTTCCTATCTCTCACATCACCTTCCTATGCTGGCCTGATCTCTACTCCTGGAGAAAGAGACAGCCTCGTGGTGAGAGGGTAGAAGAGGAAAGAGGAAAATTTAATACAGAAGACTTCCCCTTTGCTCTGCAATTTACAGCCTGAAGCAGATTCTAGCTGAGGAAACAATGATTTTCTATTAAGTTCAGAATTCTAATTTCACATTGGAATGAAAGCAATGCTACAAAATGAGATTTCTTTTTATTTTGGTGACTGAAAATGCCAAGAGGATTTTTATTATATGAAAATGACTAAAAAAGTAGAGATCTGTCTCAAAATTTTACTCAAGTTGTGAAAAAGAATAAGCCCAACAGAGTGCGTTTGATCAGACTGTTGTAATAGGGGTGAAGAAAGAAAAATAGTTATTTTCTAAGGAGTTTTATGAAGTTACACTCTATAGAGATGTATTCTTTCAACACAAGGCTTATTTTTGAATGAATGAAAAAGATGTACATAAATAGTCTTATTGTCAATGTTCATTTTAACAATTTATTGATGAATGGAAGTACAACCTAGAATTTTAAGTGGCAATCAGCTTTTCTTTTGTGCTTTAAAATTGTGTATAAAAATTAGCTAAATTGATTCTTTTTCTTATGTTATATAATATAATAGATTGCTATGTTTACTACATTAATGACTGAAAATTTTCAAGGCATTAAAATGTATGCTTTTAAGCAGAATTAATAACTTTTCTGTCATTTACTATCCATGGCGTACTACATAGATCGAGAAAACTATTCCTGCCTTCATTAAAGTTTTAAATAGTTATGAAATAGCAATACTCACCACATAGTTTAAATATTTTATGCAACATCTTTAATCACCTCTTTATAATTTACAGTATAGATTGTAAAATCATTACACATGTGGATTAATAATTAATATGTAATATTATCTTCTTATAAATATATGTCATAAATACATTTAAATCCTTTGCTTGCACAGTGAATAATACAGTTGTTTTTTACAACTATTACACACATTATAATTTTTATTTTATACTTCTGTTTCATGCTTAGATTTTCAGGCCAGATTATTGTCACCTCTTAACCATCCTGATAACTATCCTTTGGATTGTGCAGATAATTTGTTTGTGGTATTTATTAGGGCTATTCACAAACATTCAAGTTTTCCTTCCAGATATGTGACAGGATTTTATTTTCCCATTCCTTTTGAGAATAAGCATGATTCTCTGACTTGCTTTGGCTAAGGAAGTACAAGTGGAATTGATGTGCCACTTCCAGATGGAAATTTTAAGCACCCCAGTGTAATTCCCCTGCTCTTAGAAGCATGTATCAAGATGCAACATTTTTTGTGTAGGGATAAGGGATTATAGGGTTGTTTGTTTTTTGGCTGCACCAACTGGACTGTGAAATCTTAGATTTTCCCACTGGGGATCAAATCCACCCTCCCTGCATTGAAAGCAGTTTTAGCCACTGGACCAAAGGGAAGACCCTCAAAAAGCAATTTTTGTCAGCCTGAGACCCTGTCTTAGCACACATGCCTACCCATGTTAGTCATGTAAAGTGAATGAGAAATAAATGTTCTTTTGCTCAGACCCAACAACTTATTTATTCCTACAGCATAACCTATACCAAGAAGTGACCACTTGTGTCCGTTAAGGGCTAGATATAAATATTCTAGGCTTTGCAGGCCATAATATCTTTGTTACAGCTATTCACTTTCGCTATTGTAAAAATTTTTTTAATAATTTAAAAAGCACCCATAGGGAAAAAAGATAAAGGTACAGTTGTGACTGTGTTCCAATAAAAGTTTATATACAAAAACATTTGGTACTGATGAATCAAGGTTGGTCTGTGGGGCCCTGGTTTGCCAATCCCTGGTCTACCCTATCGTGACTGATAGACAGTTGGTTTTTTGTTTTGTTTTTTTTTGACCATTGGCTTTTTGTATCTGTGAATTCTGCATCCATGGATTCACCCAATTACAGGTTGAAAATATATATTTTTAAATCCAGGAAGTTCCAAAAAGCAAAACTTGAATCTACCTCACAACCAGCAACTAATTAAACAGCATTTACTTTGCATTCGATATTATAAGTCGTCTAGGGCTTCCCAGGTGGCACAGTGGTAAAAAATCTGCCAATGTAGGAGCCGCAGATGCGGGTCCAATCCCTGCATGGGGAAGAACCCCTGGAGAAGGAAATGGCAACCCACTCCAGTATTCTTGCCTGGAAAATTCCATGGACAAGGAGCCTGGAGGGCTACAGTCCATGGGGTTGCAAAGAGTCGGATACAGCACAACTGAGCGAGAGTGACTAATACACACATCACAGAGATGACAAAGTATATGGGAGGATGTGCTAGGTCATATGCAGATAACCAAGCCATTTTGTTATAGGGGACTTGAGTGTCTGTCCTTTATAATAAAAGGACAGATTCTTTACCTTCTGAGCCATATACTTGTATCTGGCTTCCCTGCTGGCTCAGAAGGTAAAGAATCTGCCTGCAATGCAAAAGACCCAGGTTAGATCCCCGGGTTGGGAAGATCCCCTGGTGAAGGAAATGGCAACCCACTCCAGTATTCTTGCCTTGAGAATCAGATGGACAGAGGAGCTTATCGGACTACAGTCCATGGGGTCACAAAGTGTTAGACACAACTGAGCCACTAACACACAGAAGAGTATCCGTGGATTTTGTTATCCTCTAAGTTCCTGTAACCAATCCCCTGCAGATAGTAAGGGATGATTGTAGTCTCCTAATGGAGTAATAAATACTTGGAGGTGAACTTAAAATCATGTATTTTGATTGATCACCATGTCTTTTAAAAAATATCTTGGAATTTAATACTTTCAAAGAAATCTTCAGATTTTTTGTGGTTTTCATTTTCCATGTATTTTCTAAATAGTATTAGGATTATGTTAAGTTAAACAAAAAATAAGCATGTTTCTACACCCTTGAATTGAAATATTTAAATATTTTTCCTTTTTCTTGGGCTACACATAAATGTATTGGCAAGATTTGGGAGACATTGTTTTACATTTCAATTATCCAATTATAGGAAAGTAAATCATTCCAATATATCAGACTTTATATTGGATAGAGACACAAGTACAAATTTGCCTGAATGCAATTAGCTCCCCCCCCAAAAAAAAAAATTATCAATCCAACAGGCAGTCTTTTTCCTAAAACTTAATGGTATTATACCGGTGGGTATATGGCTAAAATGCCAATGTATGTATTAAAAATTATGTGTTCCTACTTATATACATTATTCACACACAAACAGATATCTACAGTGAAAACGGTTAGAAAGGAAAATATTTGAGAAAGCATCAATTCTCTCCAAAAGAATTATATACTCTGTTCCAAATAATCAATAAAATCTAGATTCCTCTTATTCCTTGTGACTTACATTGATTTTTATTTTAATAAAATGTAATCATGTTCCTCATTCTTTTTTCTCAGACTAACTTCTTCATCAACATTTAAAATAAATGAAGTGAAAATATTAAAATGTATGTGAAGTATTTGAGTATTAGTGTAATAAGTAAGCACATATTTCAAAGAACACACTACTTTTTGACTATTAGACCTGTGAAGAAGTCATTATGCTTCATTCCACACAATTCAATGAATGGATTTTTTGACAAGGCAAATTGTAATAATTTCTTTGGATCCATTACTATTTTTTTTTTCATGTAAAAGCCTTTCACCCTGTGGATTATTAGTGTAGTAGATTTTTATGCTTCCAAAAGTGTTGATGAATTGGCTGGCCTACAAGAATGTTCACTTAATTAAAATTTTTTCTATTCATAAATTATTTAAAAAATTAGGTCAAATTATAGATTAAATGCTTCCCAAAGTCTTTAATTTTCATTCTGGTACTTGTGAGCAAAGATTAACAAAAGGAACTAAAGCACTGAACTTTATTTCTTTTTTTGTGTATATGCAACAAATACATATTTTGTGTATATGTGTTTGCATGTGTGTGTGTGTGTGTGTGTGTGTAAATGAAAACCATCTAAGCATGTAAAATATGCATTTGCTCTGATTTTCTAGATTTATCCTAAAAGAAATATTTAGAATCCGGTATTAAACCAGTCAACATTGTGGGTTTTAAAGGAAATGTTGCCCAGTCTTTCATGTACTACTCTAAATAATTAAATACTTTAAAATTCCTGGTTTGGTTTTAACCATGTAGATACATTTATTCCACTCATTAGTGGAACATCGTATAACATAACCCAAATTAACAAAATGCAAAGAATGTCATCCCAGCAGGAACCATGGAACATGAAATGAATTTCTATCGCTGAAATTTTTGTTAGAGCTCATTTGGATACACTCAATATGCTGTAGCAGTTACTTTTATGCGCCCAGTTCTCTGGCTTAATCTTACGATTTTTTTCTCCATAACAAGGTACAAAGATCTTTCAAATAAGCAACGTGTGTGGATGATTATTGTTTTGTTTTCTTTTGATATTTTTTCCCCTATGGGCTTGTTTTATAATTAAAATAAGCTTACTTACATGGAGGTCTTGAAACCTCCCCCATTCTTTTTTATATTTTAGAAAAATTCCTTTGTTTTTGAATGGTTGAAAAAATGCTTATTACTTGGGTTTAGGTAAATACGTTACACAAAAACTGTGCTCACCTCTCAGTGAGCGTCAAGACAAAAACACAGCCCAGGCGAAGAGTGGGAGAAGGGAGGATTTCTTACTTAACAGCAACTAACGACAACACCAAGGGTCTTTCCCAAAGCAGTGTCTCCCTGAACAGAAAGATTAGGGAAGTTTTAAACTAAGGAAAAGGGAAGTTGCTCAGTCATGTCCGACTCTCTGCGACCCCGTGGACTGTAGTCTACCCGACTCCTCCATCCACAGGATTCTCCAGGCAAGAGTACTGGAGTGGGTTGCCATTTCCTTTAAGCTAAGGGTACATGCATATTTATGAAGAGACTTTGGGCAATAGATAGAGTCCAAGCATTAGTCAATTGAAGTCATGAGGGTCAGAAAAGATCAACATCATCATCTCTTAGATTCCAGTTGATATGGTGGTTGAGTGCCTGAAGGGGGATTTTAATTCTTAAAATGCATGGTAAATTGCCTCAATCGTCTCCAACTCTTTGCAACACTATGGACCATAGTCCACCTGGCTCCTCTGTCCATGGGATTCTCCAGACAAGAATACTGAAGTGCTTTGCCATGCCCTCCTCCAGATCTTCCTGACCCATGTCTCTTATGTCTCCTGCATTGGCAGTGGGGTTCTTTACCACTAGCACCACCTGACAAAGCAAAAGACTTTATTGGAAAGGGTGCCTAGGCAGAGAGCATTGGGTGAAGGAAATGCAGGAAAACTGCTTTGCCACGTGACTCACAGTCTTCAGTTTTATGGTAAGGAGTATTAGTTTCTCGGCTTTCTGGCCATTCATCTCTCTTGGCCCATATTTGGTTTGACTAAGGGTCCTTCCTGGTGGTCTGTGTATTTCTCAGCCAAAACAAATTCTAACACAAAGGATTCTGGGAGGTTGGGAAGCTTCCCTGGTCTTTCAGTGGTTAGGGACTCCTCACGTTCACTACAGGACTGCAAGGGGCATGGGTTTGATCTCTGGTTGGGAAACTAAGATCCCACAAGCTGAGGCACAGGCAGAAAAAGAAGGATTCTGGGAAGTTGGTAAGACAGTATCAAAGGCTGGTATCTCCTCCCTTCTTTTGGCCCCTCCTAAATTTTCTCAGTTTTCAGCAGCACCATGTTTCTTAACAGTCAGGACCTCCTCTTGTGAGGCAACTCAAGCAAGTGGTGATAATTGTTCCTGGCCAAGGTGGAATGTTTCAATGGATGATTGATAGTTACTGAGATCAGTTCAAGGATAAGCACTGTGCCCAGGCTTAGCTCACAAAATGGCTTAGGTCAAAAATGGCTTCTCTTCTGCCAAGAATGGAGAAGGCGATGGCACCCCACTCCAGTACTCTCGCCTGGAGAATCCCATGGACGGAGGAGCCTGATAAGCTGCAGTCCATGGGGTCGCTAAGAGTCGGGTACGACTGAGCAACTTCACTTTCACTTTTCACTTTCATGTACTGGAGAAGGAAATGGCAACCCACTCCAGTATTCTTGCTTGGAGAATCCCAGGGACAGAGGAGCCTGGTGGGCTGCTGTCTATGGGGTCGCACAGAGTTGGACACGACTAACGCGACTTAGCAGCAGCAGTATGTCAAGAAAGCCAGTCCTGGTTCTCTTTCTCTGGGGCCCCCCCTATCCTTTTTGCTTACAAATATGTCTGCTTTGTAAAACAATTACTTTCTTTAAAAATAGCCTTCTAGATTGAAAAAATGTTATCAGAAGAAAACTATGAGGTACATTATTAATTTTTAAACTACATTTTCCAAAGGGGGATTAGAATCTGTCACCTCCATATAGGTAGGTCTTTCAGACAGAGTGTGCTAAGTCGCTTCAGTTGTGTCTGACTCTTTGCAACCCCATGGACAGTAGCTCACCAGGCTCTTCTGTCCAGGGAATTCTCCAGGCAAGAATACTAGAGTAGGTTGCCATTTCCTTCTCCTAGGGATCTTCCCCACCCAGAGAAATACAAATATATTGAGAGGGCAGGAAAAGCAAATGGGTGATACCAGTGCTACACAGACACCCTAACTAGAGGAAAACACTTACATCTCTAGACCTGGAGAAGCAAATGGAAGAAAATAAGGTTACGCAGAGCCCGTCAGTGTGCTGCCACTGAGATTACTGGAGTGACACTAGTGTTACTGCTACGATTAGACATTCCACTGCTAAAGCTAATTCTGTCACTGCATTTGCCCAAAACAATATTCTTGCAAACAACTTTATTCCAAGAGGCCCAGTCATCCACAAAATAACCCTTGCCAAAACAGAAATGATAGAACAATAAGTGGTTTCTCCTTTCCTCTTGCCTTTTCATCTCTCTCCTGTCAGTACCTCTTAATGGAAGATCCTCACCAGAATCCACCAACAAGGGAGCCTGTGAAGTACAGATTACAGATTTCCAGCCCTTGAAGTACAGGGAGAAGTATAGAAAGACAAAGTGTGAGTGAGGTCCAGAAGACAAAACAAGCATATGTTGTTTTTGCTATTTAGTCACTAAGGTATGTCTGACTTTTTGTGACCCCATGGACTATAGCCTGCCAGGCTCCTCTGTCCATGGATTTCTCAGGCAAGAACACTGGATTGCCATTTCCTTTTTCAGGGGATCTTCCCAACCCAAGTATTGACTTCAGTCTCTTGTTTGGAAAGCAGATTCTTTACCACTCAGCCACCAGAGAAGACTTACACATGTGGTATCCATGCATAACTCTGGTGCTCTCCCTTTCCAATGTTTGCTTATGTTTCAATGAGCACTATGTGAGGTGAAGCAAGAATGTATGAACAGGTCTACACTATAGCTCCAATCCAAGACTTCAGATTTTTCCTTTTGAACATTTTCTCACTCAAACTAGCCTTTCTTTTTCTCTTATGTTTCCCTTCTGGTTCTTTTTTCCTGCCAAAGAGGTTAGCGCATCTCAATTAGAAACACTCAAGTTATAAGCACTTTTTGTTGAAATGTGGTGATAACTGCCCCTCTCTCCCTTCTCTACTTTCTTTCTGCTTAAACACTGTCTTTGTGGCAAAGAAAACTAGTGCTCACCAAATTACCACATCCTCCACCACATCCCCAGTCTCCTAGCAGATACAATGGAAGACATGTGGCTCTTTACAATGACTATCTTGTGAGCAGAAGTAATATGTGTCACTTCCTCAAAGGACCTATTCCAGATGGCAAAGATAAAAGTGAAAAAGAGTTGTCCAACCTGTATCAAGCTTTACACAAGCAAAAAATTAAGCCATTGACAGTTGTGGGTTTTCCAATGATAATTACCTTAACTAGTAATTCTAGGAATCAGCGAACTAAAATGGACTGGAATGGGTGAATTTAACTAAGATGACCATTATATCTACTACTGCAGGCAGGAATCCCTCAGAAGAAATGGAGTAGCCACCATGATCAACAAAAGAGTCCGAAATGCAATACTTGGATGCAATCTCAAAAACGCCAGAATGATCTCTGTTCGTTTCCAAGGCAAACCATTCAATATCACAGTAATCCAAGTCTGTGCCCCAACCAGTAATGCTGAAGAAGCTGAAGTTGAACGGTTCTATGAAGACCTACAAGACCTTTTAGAACTAACATCCAAAAAAGATGTCCTTTTCATTATAGGGGACTGGAATGCAAAAGTAGGAAGTCAAGAAACACCTGGAGTAACAGGCAAATTTGTCCTTGGAATATGGAATGAAGCAGGGCAAAGACTAATAGAGTTTGCCAAGAAAATGCATTGGTCATAACAAACACCCTCTTCCAACAACACAAGAGAAGACTCTACACATGGACATCACCAGATGGTCAACACCAAAATCAGATTGATTATATTCTTTGCAGCCAAAGATGGAGAGGCTCTATACAGACAGCAAAAACAAGACCAGGAGTTGACTGTGGCTCAGACCATGAACTCCTTATTGACAAATTCAGACTTAAATTGAAGAAAGTAGGGAAAACCACTAGACCATTCAGGTATGACCTAAATCAAATCCCTTATGATTATACAGTGGAAGTGAGAAATAGATTTAAGGGCCTAGATCTGATTGAGTGCCTGATGAACTATGGAATGAGGTTGTGACATTGTACAGGAGACAGGGATCAAGACCATCCCCATGGAAAAGAAATGCAAAAAAGCAAAATGGCTTCCTGGGGAGGCCTTATAAATAGCTGTGAAAAGAAGAGAAGCAAAAAGCAAAGGAGAAAAGGAAAGATATAAGCATCTGAATGCAGAGTTCCAAAGAATAGCAAGAAGAGATTAGAAAGCCTTCTTCAGCAATCAATGCAAAGAAATAGAGGAAAACAACAGAATGGGAAAGACTGGAGATCTCTTAAAGATATTGCAGATACCAAGGGAACATTTCATGCAAAGATGGGCTCGATAAAGGACAGAAATGGTATAGACCTAACAGAAGCAGAAGATATTAAGAAGAGATGGCAAGAATACACAGAAGAACTATACAAAAAAGATCTTCATGTCCCAGATAATCACGATGTTGTGATCACTCACCTAGAGCCAGACATCCTGGAATGTGAAGTCAAGTGGGCCTTAGAAAGCATCACTACGAACAAAGCTAGTGGAGGTGATGGAATTCCAGTTGAGCTATTCCAAATCCTGAAAGATGATGTTGTGAAAGTGCTGCACTCAATATGCCAGCAAATTTGGAAAAGTCAGCAGTGGCCACAGGGCTGGAAAAGGTCAGTTTTCATTCCAATCCCAAAGAAAGGCAATGCCAAAGAAAGCTCAAACTACTGCACAATTGCACTCATCTCATACGCTAGTAAAGTAATGCTCAAAATTCTCCAAGCCAGGCTTCAGCAATACATGAACCGTGAACTTCCTGATGCTCAAGCTGGTTTTAGAAAAGGCAGAGGAACCAGAGATCAAATTGCCAACATCTGCTGCATCATGGAAAAAGCAAGAGAGTTCCAGAAAAACATCTATCTCTGCTTTATTGACTATGCCAAAGCCTTTGACTGTGTGCATCACAATAAACTGTGGAAAATTCTTCAAGAGATGGGAATACCAGACCACCTGACCTGCCTCTTGAGAAATTTGTATGCAGGTCAGGAAGCAACAGTTAGAACTGGACATGGAACAACAGACTGGTTCCAAACAGGAAAAGCAGTACGTCAAGGCTGTATATTGTCACCCTGCTTATTTAACTTATATGCAGAGTACATCATGAGAAACGCTGGACTGGAAGAAACACAAGCTGGAATCAAGATTTTTGGGAGAAATATCAATAACCTCAGATATGCAGATGACACCACCCTTATGGCAGAAAGTGAAGAGGAACTAAAAAGCCTCTTGATGAAAGTGAAAGAGGAGAGTGAAAAAGTTGGCTTAAAGCTCAACGTTCAGAAAATGAAAATCATGGCATCCGGTTCCATCACTTCATGGGAAATAGATGGGGAAACAGTGGAAACAGTGTCAGACGTTATTTTTCTGGGCTCCAAAATCACTGCAGATGGCAACTGCAGCCATGAAATTAAAAGACGCTTACTCCTTGGAAGGAAAGTTATGACCAACGCAGATAGCATTTTCAAAAGCAGAGACATTACTTTGCCAACAAAGGTTCGTCTAGTCAAGGCTATGGTTTTTCCTGTGGTCATGTATGGATGTGAGAGTTGGACTGTGAAGAAGGCTGAGCACCGAAGAATTGATGCTTTTGAGCTGTGGTGTTGGAGAAGACTCTTGAGAGTCCCTTGGACTGCAAGGAGGTCCAACCAGTCCATTCTAAAGGAGATCAGCCCTGGGATTTCTTTGGAAGGACTGATGCTAAAGCTGAAATTCCAGTACTTTGGCCACCTCACACGAAAAGTTGACTCATTGGAAAAGACTCTGATGCTGGGAGGGATTGGGGGCAGGAGGAGAAGGGGACGACAGAGGATGAGATGGCTGGATGGCATCACTGACTTGATGGACGTGAGTCTGAGTGAACTCCGGGAGTTGGTGATGGACAGGGAGGCCTGGCGTGCTGCAATTCATGGGGTTGCAAAGAGTCGGACACTACTGAGCGACTGAACTGAACTGAACTGAGTCAGAGTCAAGAGAAATAGCATCACTGGTCATCACATCCTTTTCCCTCCGTCTCCATCACTTTTTCCAGTCTCTGAATTCCAACTAGGTTTTACAGGAATAGTTTTCACTTATCTTATGGGTCATCCACATTCCTGGATTTCATTATTTTAATGGATACTTCCTTATGTAGATATTTTTGGCAGTCAGTTTTAGAAAAATGGGTTTAACAAAGTTTTCAGGTGAAATGATGGGAGTAAAACCCAAATCATAGTGAGTGGGAGTGAGAGTGAAAATTGAGGAAAACATGAACACAAGTAAAAATAATTATTTTTAGAAGATTGGCTGAAAAGTGATTGAGAGGTATAATGGGAAAGTAGGTGTGAGGTCCTCTGTGGTTGATTTGTTAAAACTGAAGATCCTCTATGGTGTTTAAAAGTGAGAAGGATTGATTCTCTTGAGAAAGAGGGTGAACACATACAAAACAGAAAGCAAGAGTGAAATGTGCATTCCTGAAAAGGCAGTAGGTAATTGGATGCAAAGCTCCAACCCTGGAGAAAGAATTAGTTTTCTGGGAGTGGAGGAGGAAATGATCAAAGCAAATGTGGGCAAGTATCTAGTTTGGCAGTGGAGAATGGAAGGATTTTCTGTAGGAGGCTGTATTATCGGCTGAGAACAAGGAGGAGATAGTGCTTAGGATGTTTAAGGAGGATGGAAAATGTTAAAAACGGCCATAGAAAAGAGCAGATTAGATATGTCACCAGAAAAAAATGTAAGGAATGGTCAAGCAGTATTCAAATCCCATTTGAACACAATGGTTCCAAATTTATAAAGGAAACAATGTGCTCTCTGGTGTGGCCTTCTCCAGTAATACTCAGATATTCTCAGTGGTACCTGTGCTGGCAATCAGATGTTTTGAAAAATGGGTTTTGCTAGGAGGTGTAACAAAAGAAAAAAACACGTGTTTTTTTATAATGGCAGAGAGTTATTGAAATGAAAACATATAAAAATCTGAGCCGAAAGATAGGAAAAATAAGTTATTTTAAAATTAGAGAGATTAACATACTACTATTTTTGAAGAAGTGGATATAGTTAAAGTTGCAGATTAATTCATCCCTGACTTTCTTAATTAAGCAGAAGGCTTGATTTTCTATAAAGAATAAGTTTGGGTATATATTGTAACTTGAACCATCTTTGTAAGGCACAGGTCATTTCTTTTACTACATGAAATGTTTGTGTGAGAGTCAAATTCACAATTTCACACTAAAATTTGTGTTTGTTTTTGTAAGGAGTGGGCATTAACAAATTGTTTTTAAAATTCACTGAAATGCATATTCTCAAATGCACATTTCCTAAGTGAAAGCAGATAACTATTTACTGAAGTTTTTTTCTGGTTCAAGTTGGGTGGCCTTAAGCTTTTCATCTAAAAGTTCCAACCAGCTCTGATTCTGTACATCAAATAACATTCAGCACGGGTATATACAACACGTATATGGATAAGTAATTAACATTATATATGAAACCACAATAGTGCGCATTCCTGTATAATGAAAGGCACAATTCACTGTTTTAAAGAAGAACAAAAATAAACAAACACAATAAAGACATACACCCTGAAGTTTAACTTCTTTGTATAATTTGACTAAGGTCCAAGGTTATTTTTTTGTTCCTAAATGCCCATGAGCTTCTTGAATAAAGTTAATAGTAGTTTTTGAAAAAGTGATTAAAGTTCTTCAAGGATAATATACGATGCAAAAAATATCAATAGAGGCTGCAAGAAATATTATCTTTTTATGAACAGATAATGAAAATAAATCAAACTAACAGTTTAATAAACTGAATATTTAAAAAAATATCTAAAAGGTTCAGTCTAAATTAAAGAAGTGAACTTGGCTGAGAAGAACTCGGATGGGATGATAAGAAAAACAGTAATTTCTATTTATGTCATAAGACAAATTTAGTTCTTATCTTTGTCTATCAGATTCTTCCTACTCGAGTAAACTTCTGGAAGGCAGCTTAGAGAATTCAACCATAAACTGCTTTGTCTTCTATCAATAGAATATCTTTATCCATTAATTCCCGAATTGATTTCTATAACCCTGGAGTTTGCCAAGGTAGAAATACATAAAGTAAATAACTGAAATCTAGGATATACATAAAAATACTTGCTGGGCCAGTTAGTTTTTCAATAACCTGTTAATATCTCACAAAGTCCAGTGAATAGATTATGCTTCTGTTCCAGAACTGGTCTCCATTCAATAATTTGTTTTCTGTCTTTTTTTTTTTAATGGAAATCTATTGTTCTTCCCAGGAAATGTAATGTATCAAAATAATCTCTGTTGAGTCTAGCAAAGCACTGACCTTCGCTGGACATTAGCCAGTTAAGAGTAATGCATGCAACAGGAGAAAATGGATACATCACATACATCCTCAGTTCATTAGAGCTGGAAAGAACCTTAGTGATTCTCGGGTTTAACACCCTCATTTAACTTACAGGAAATTGAAATCTAGGAGAAGTGACCTGCCAAAGTTTGCTCAAGTACTTATAATCTGGACCAAGACCAGAACTCAAATCTCAGACTCCATGTCCAATAATCTTTCCTCCAGCTGATGAATATAACCACAAAATACCATTTTTGCAACAGATTAGCTCCATACAATCTCTCTGCGATTAGGATAGAGATAGTTTTGTAGCCTCTTCAACATATTGGAGAACTAAACTTAGTTATGAGAATTAGCACTACGAAAAGACTTATTTTCCCATCCTGAAAATATGATAGATATCATAAGTAAAGAATATAAGTTTGTAAACTTATAATTCAAACTTGTAAATATCACTTAGCCCCCAGACTATTCATGGCACCATGTCTACTGAGATTATAAATTAACACAGTAGGAAGCAAAAATGTAATTGTTTAAATGGCTTCCAACTACTTCTTTACAAACTTATCATAAATTTTCACTTGTTCTGGCTTGAACAATAGAGAATATAATATATATTTCATCAATGCCACTACACCCATAAGGTATTCGGATGAAATGAGAATGTTCTATATATTCTATTAATAGAATAAACATGTGGGATTTTAACATTACAGCCTCTTGATATATGTATATAGATGGTGAACTTCACAGAAAACTGTGTGAAACATTGATGACTATAACCTATATGGGGCTTCGCAGATGACACTAGTGGTAAAGAATCTTCCAGCCAACGCAGGAGATGTAAGAGACATGGATTCCATCTCTGGGTTGGGAAGATCCCCTAGAGGAGGGCATGGCAATACACTCCAGTACTCCTGCCTGGAGAATCCCATGGACAGATGAGCCAGGTGGCCTACAGTCCACAGAGTCGCAAAGAGTCGGGCACGACTGAAGCAAATTAGCACACAGGGATGCATAACCTATATGTCCTATTTCTTCAATTTGGATATAAAATGACGTCTCGCTTTTACATAATGAGGCAACTAAAAGAGCTAAGATACCATCCTAGATAAATCTGTTTTCTGTGATATATTCAACAATTCCCTGGGAGTACTTACTAAGTCCTGGTCTCTGTCAGTATGCAGAGAAAAAAAGAATATAATCTACCCACCAGAGGGATCCATATGTGGTCAGAGTCATTAATGTCACTACACATGGCATCTCTGTTGAAATCAGGAACTACTATAGTCCCAAACATTTTGCTTAGGACTGGCAACATCCAGGTACACTACAATGAAATATATCACTGAGGCAATTTAGTACATTCTTTGTCCTCTACTGAAAAATTTCATGTCAATTGAGGATAATTTATAACCAAAGCCAAAGTCCAGTAAAATTTCTTTCTATTGTAAAAATAGTAATTGGTGACTGAGGAACATACCATGATAGTCTATGACAGAATAATCCTAGCATCCAGTTTTCAGGATATTGGCAGCAGAGCCTCTTACTCCAGGGCTGTATATAATTTGAGTTATTCCATCAAATTATAGGCCTGAACTGCTAATAGTGGGCTTCCCCATTGGTTCAGCAGTAAAGAATCTGCCTGCAATGTAGGAGCCACAAGAGAATCAGGTTTAATCCCTGGGTCAGAAAGATCCCCAGGAGCAGAGGATAGCAACCCACTCCATTATTCTTGCTTGGAGAATCCCATGGACAGAGGACCCTGGCAGGCTACAGTCCATGGGGTTTCAAAGAGTCAGACACAACTTAGCATGCTGATAGTAGGACAATTTACCAAGATCTTTCAGTTTACCCAAGTCCTGTCGACAAGGTTATTGTGGCTGGAATATGCAGCATCTTAATTTCAAGTTCACGATATGCCTGAAGTAGCATTTCCTAACAGTAAATTAGGCTTTGAGGTTAAACACAGACCATCCATCCAGGTGGCTCAATCCTTTATTCCCTAATGGCAAACTTTTATAATTATTCATTATTTTTCATTCTCATGCTTCTCTTGTCTCCTCCTCATACCATTTTCTTTTCTTTTCTCTCATACTGAATCATTTATAATACTTTGCAAATATAACATTTCAATTATTTTTTTCTCATGACCCAATTTCCCTCTCCATTCATATATCAAGTTGTTGGTTCGCTTTTATGACAAAAAGAATTATGGATTCTTGGTGTCTGCAAGAAAAGTCTTCTCTAAGGTAGCTTTCTTTTCTTGGGCTCCAAAAGCACTGTGGAAAATGACTGCAGTCATGGAATTAAAAAACACTTGCTCCTTGGAGAAAAGCTATGACAAGAAGAAATGATGCTTTCAAACTGTGGTTCTAGAGAAGACTCTTGAGAGTCCCTTGGACAGCAAGGAGATCAAACAAGTCAATCCTAAAGGAAATCAACCCTGAATATTCATTGGAAGAACTGATGCTGAAGCTCTAATACTTTGGCCACCTGATGAGAAGAGTGGACTCATTGGAAAATATCCTGATGCTGGGAAAGATTGAAGGCAAGAGGAAAGAGGCATGGCAGAGGATGAGATAGTTGGGTGGCATCACTGACTCAATGGACATGAGTCTGAGCAAACTCTGGGATAACAAATAATAAAAAATAAGAAATTCTAACTCTAAGTAAAAGAACCTATGTAATTGTACTTACAGTGACCTCAAGAGTACATTAATAAAGACACAGTTTCAGCCCTGTAAGTCTCAAAGCTTAGACAAATAGATATGCAAATAGCATGTACAACTAGTAAGGCATTTACAAAGTATTACAGGAGCAGAGAGACGACATGTGCAGAAGAATAGACATTGACCAGGAGAGGTAGTAGGGAAAGGGATATTCCAAAAGGAGTGAACAGCATTTGCAAATGCAAGCAAAAAGACAGAGCTGGACATCAAATATAGGTTGTGTCTCATTTCCAGATTATAAAGCTTGAAGAAGGAATGGCCAGGTAATGTTGAACAGAAAAGTATAGGCTGTAGTCTATACTTGACAGCCTTCTGTAAAATGGTAATTTTTATTTTATCCTTTATGTCAGTCATTCACAAATGGACAAAGGCTCTGGGGAAAAAATAGGGGATTCACTTGGGAACCCTTTTCTAAATACACATGGTTACCATATGTGTTTTGAAAAATGTCTCAGATGATTGATACAGCATCCCCTCCTTTCCACCTAATGTGAAAAATCTCTGCTGTGGATTATGGACAGCCATTGATGGATTCTGAGCAAAGAAGTGAATAAAGAGATTTGCCTCCTTTCTGGATGTATGGGTTCTTCATGGCCACTGGGTATCACTTCTTACCCAATTCCTATATTTAGCATTTGACCAATTTCCAGGATAGATCCAACTCCACACTTTAAACAGAAGTGCAAATATTTGGTAGAAAATTTCATAAGGAAGTGCAGAAAATAGCCTGCTTTATACAATAGTAATAATAAAAATTTCACTTAAATATTTCTATTCCCCTCTACTGTCATTTTTTCACTCTTCCTCTTTCCTTTCTCTAGTTTTCTAACAAAATCTCCTAAATCATCCTAAGCATTTTCATGTCTACCTTCAACTTGTGTACTCTAGTCAAGAAAACAATCGCCCTGCAAGTATTTTTTTTCAATCACTTCCCCTGTTAGTTTCACTTCTTTATTCCAAGTAGTTTATCAAATTATTCATTCCTTTTTTATTTTATTTACTTATTTTTAATTTTGTATTTTGATTTATCATATTATTCATTCCTTCTTATTTTACTTTTAAGTTGTTTTATTTGGTTTTGCCAGGTCTTAGTTGTGGCATGCAGATCTTCGATCTCCCTTGCAGCTGGTGGGATCTTTTTTATTTAAGTTGCAGTGTGTAGGACCTAGCTTCTGTACCAGGAATCAAACCTGGGCCCCCTGAATTGAGAGTGCAGAGTCCTAGCCACTGGACCACCAGGGAAGTCCCTCAATCCTTTTTAAAAGGAGAGTTTGTACATAATGAAAATGTTTTCTCTATTTTTACATATATTAGAAAAGTCAGCATAATCATTCATTTATTCATTTTTATCAACATTTCTCAAGTGTCTACTGTGTGCCAGCCCACCTCCATTTATAGCTGCTACCTAACTGTATGTCTTATCATCACTACCTTCCCAAGTCATATGAATGTTCTTACAACAGTGTAAAGGCAGTCATAAAATACCTTTTCATGTATTAACTTTATTTTACGATTATAGAAGCACTGTTGTGAGCTTCTGAAAAAGCTTTATCAAAGAATAGTCTAGGCTCTTGCATTTTTTTTTTTTAATGAAAATGTAGAAACTTTCACTAGAGGTAGAGAAATAAAATGGGTATTCTTATTCTGTTATACAAATAACAGATTTCCCTGTTAACTATACCAACTAGCCATCAACTTAAAAATAATATAATTCCTTTCTACATATAGGAAATTTATCCAAAAAACAATAACAGGCTCTATTTTTTATAATTCTTAGAATATTTCATATTACAAAACAATAATAAATTAATAAACACAGCAAAATAAAGGCATCTATCTAGTTGTAAACATCTTCTTCTCAACCAAGGATAGATGGTTGAAATTCTCCTCATGCCCTGTTTTCAAAATGTTGCACTTCCATTTTTGAAACTAATTTGGTGAGACTCCATGTATGACATTGAGAGAAATTGCATTTACTCTAAACTGTTTCCTGGCAAATTTGTTTAGCCCTCCGACAATAAGAAAATTACAGGGGGACATTGAATTACTCCCTACCCAAATCTAAAGTTTCAGTTGGGGATGTTTTCCTAAGAAATGTATTAATTTGAAGAATTCCATGTTCATATCTTTTATTTATCTAAGTCAAATATTTGAATAATACATCAAAACTATCCTTAATACAAAGCATGCTTTTTTAAAAACTCCCTTCAGACACATTATAGTTATGTATTTTTTTGCATGTGATCCAATTCTGTTTGAAGAAAGCTGCTTTGAATAACAGACAGTAGATTTCAGGAAAAGAGATTATTTAAAACTGGATTGTTATGTCAAATTTTCATTGTTGTTTTTTGTTAAAATGTTATATAATTGAAGTTATTTTAAAGAATATTCACATCCATCAAACAAAGAAAGGCATTAGCAAAGAGAAGCTACACACTTTTACTAAAAGTCCTTAAAATTCATGGTGGACTTTTCCCCCCTCAATTATTAGGTGCATGTCTGAGGTGGGGGGTGGGATATTAAAAGAAGTTATGTAAATTCATTTTGAATTAAATAAAAAAAAACTGACTGGGCATGTGAATTGCTTCATTAAATACTACGTACTCTTAACATTTGTGAAATATGCACAGAGGCTATTTAAGCTTGTCTGATTAAGCAAATAAAGATACAGGATTTCCAGTTAAATTTTAATTTCAGATAAACAAGAGACAAACTTTTAGTGTAAGTATGCACCATGAAACATTTGATACATTCTTATTTAAAAAATATTTGTGGCAGCCTGTATTGTTTCTGGGAAATCTAAGTACATGAATAAAGCATTGAGACTTTAAAGAAAAATAATTGGACAAGATGCAAACCTTATGTGGCTTTGATGCTTGCTGAATCGCTTGGAAATTAAGGTCCATCCCACTCACATCCTGGCATAAGGTGTCTGTGATTAATTTTTAAAGTTTGGACTTAGAGATCTGTCTGTTGTCAAGGGTCACAGAATTTGAGCAATGGGGAGACCATAAGCTTCTGTATCTGTACTGACATCAACACATTGACTAACTAGGAAAATCTGCTAGGTCTAATCTCATGGTCTTAACTCTCTGCTATAATTATTTATTACCGCATTCCCTTTGAGTCACACTGGAGACAATTCAGTTTAAATAGCAGTGTTGAATTAATGTATCTAATTTTCAAAAGCACCCAGCCACTTCACACATTTTCATCTACACATCTGAATATTCTTTGTTCTCTACCTTAGAATTGCCCTTTCTGTTTCTGAGTTCCTGTAATATCTTCCACTTGCCTATATGCCTCAGCAAAATATGCCTCTTCTGAGTTCTTCCAGCACCTTCTCATGTTATCAGATATTAATAAAAATCAAGCACTGGTGAAGGTGAAAATCCATGTGCATGCACAGACAGGCAGACACAAATTTACATACAGCGCTAAAAATGGTTCAATGCCCCTTTTAATTTTTCTCTGGAGTGGTTTGAGGAAAGAGCATCTATAAAGTATCTGTGCGCTTTGAAAATATCAGGAAGGAAAGGAAAAGAGGATATTATAACATGTGGATATTATAACATATATAACAAAGAGGATATTATAACATATATATATTATAACATATATAACATATATAATCCATATGGATTATATATGAGTCTTCTTTGAGCTTCTCTCAGAAATATATGGTAAAGATTTAAGTTATTTTGGGCTATACTATTAGGTTTTCTTTTTAGTTGTAGCACTGCTCTAAGACTGCAACAAATAGGCGTTCACATCTATGAGATTACATTCAGTTAACATCCTAATAATCACTAACAGATAAACAGACTTAAATGTATCTTATGCACAAAGTACTGTCCTTATGCAGTCTACATATTCAATCTCATTTAATAGCCAAGATAGTTGGATAAAGTAGTTTCAATCTCCATTTTAATAATCAGGAAAATGACATGCAGTGAGGTTTTGTAATTTCTCCATGGTTACATAGCACTTCATATTAACACAGGTAAATTATTGTACAAGGTGAATTTACTGTAATTTGCGCACTGGGTTAGATCTGAGGTGTCAAAACCAAAGAAGGAAATGAGAAGAAAAAGAAGGAGGGAAGAGGAAGGACAATAGGAGGGGAAGGAAGAGGACGAGGAGGAGGAAGGAAGAATATTTGGCCTCCTATATCTCATAGTCTATTAGGGACAATATATATGCAAAAGTGAATATAATAGTATATTACATTGTATAAAGATAATAAACAAGATAAAAACAATTGGTTTTACGGCAGATGAGGAGGAAGAGCTCAGTGAAGGTCACTCAGTCGTGTCTGACTCTTGGTGACCCCATGGACTATACAGTCCATGGAATTCTCCAGGCCAGAATACTGGAGAGGGTAGCCTTTCCCTTCTCTAGAGGATCTTCCCAACTCAGGGATCGAACCCAGGTCTCCTGCATTGCAGGCGGATTCTTTACCAGCTGAGTCACAAGGAAAGCTCTGAGGAAAAGCAGGAGCAATGAAATATTCACGGAGGCATTACAAACAAGACTTTGAATAAGAATCCATTAATTTTCAAGGTGGTAAGCACATGTGCATATGAAAAGGTTTGTAATTATGAAACCAAGTGATGTGTTGGTGCCTCTATAGATAAGATAAAACTGGAAAAATCATGAAAGACCTCATATGCATATAAAGGGCCTTGAGTTTCAGCCCAGATGGGATGGAGAATATAATACCTCATTCAAAAATAAGTCCACATGCCTCCATATAAAATTCAGACTCTGAAGTCTGATAGTCAAACCTTTGAAGAAACTAGCCCATACTGACTTTTAAAACTTCATACTCACTTACTCCTACAAATATTTCTTTCCAAACGTTAGTCTACTCATTCTTTCCTAAAATATGCCATGTGTACTTCTTCTTTTTGCTTTTGGCCGTCACTTTTTTATATACTTAAAACACACACACATACATACACACGGTTTCTCTATTAAAATTAAGTTAAACCCCTTCTTCTCTACTTCTTTATTATTCAATTACTAATGAGTAGCCTCTTAAAAGCGCTAGTGGGAAAGAATCTGCCTCCCAAGGCAGGAGACTCAAGAATCAATCCCTGGATTGGGAATATCCCCTGGAGGAGGAAATGGCAAATCATTCTAGTATTCTTGCCCAGAAAATTCCACGGACAGAGGATCCTGGCAGGCTACAGCCCACGGGGTTGCAAAAGAGTCTGACACGACTGAGCGTGCACACCCCCCAGCCTCTTAAAGCGTGAATTTGATAACTAACATGAGAATATTTTTATGAAAGGAATTATTTACTTAAAGAAAACACCTCAATGAGCTGTTTGGCAATGGTAGATTAAACTCTTAGAGCATAGATTGAAAGAGATAGCAAGAGACAAGACTCTTACTTGCTTCTCAGATTGTACTTCGTTTAGAAACTTTGTGTTCTCTTCCCCAATTTTGCCATGTATTCTTCCCATGTGCTCCAGCGTACTCTAGATCAACTTTCAGTACGACAGTCAGCAAGTGTATAGTAATGACCAGTGGACTGTACAATCAAACTTCCCACTGGACATTTGAACAGGGATTCTTGGAGGACAGAAACTATATAATCATGCCTAATGTTCCTGTAGTGCCTGGCACGTTGCAGGTACTTAAAAGCTGCTCTGTGAATGAATGAACAAAACAACCTCACCAGGACAGAGAACTGTTTCATGATTATATATGCTAGAAAAGCAAAGGGTTAATTATTCCTCGATAACAATATAGTAATTTGAAAACATGAATAGGAAATTAGCTAACAGACATCCTCAGGACAGTTCGTATGTCAGAAGAATATCTCATTATCAACCCAAGCCATGTCACAAAGGAGAGTTAATGACCTCAGTTGACATAAATAGGTCATGAAGGCAAATTAACTTTAAATCACTGTAGTCGTTAATGATTGAACTGAGACTGTCTTTAAAATGGTACCTGGGGCAATAAGATGCTAAAGATGCCATCACATTGGCCTTTAGGTAGCAGAGGGATAATCAGATGGAGATTGTGTTCTGAACTTTAAGTGACACAGGAGATCCACCGAGATTGGTAATAGTCAGGCAGAAAGTCAAAACTACTGAGATAAATATTCCCTTATCTCTTTAAGATTTTCATCAAAACAACCAGAGTCCCAGTCATTCTAGATGCATGTGATGATTATTTCTGAAGGGCTTTAAATAACAAAAGCTGTCAAATTTTTTTTAAATTTTAGATTAAGAATATTAACTCTTACTGGATTTTAGATGTTTATTCCTTTCATTGGGAGCTGGCCGTGGCGCTAGTGGTAAAGATCACTACTGCTAATGCAAGAGATGTAAAAGACACGGGTTTGATCCCTGGGTCAGGAAGATCCCCTGGAGAAAAGCATGGCAACCTACTCTAGCAATCTTGCCTGGAAAATTCCATGATCAGAGGATCCTGGCGGGCTACAGTCCATAGGGTCGGCAAAGAGTCGGACATGACTGAAGTGACTTAGCACAGCACACCCCTTTCATTTATAAAAGCATTCATTCAAGTATTTATTTATCCAGTGTGTATTGAGTAAAGGCTTCCCAAGTGGTGCTAATGATAAAGAACCCTCCTGCCAATGCAGGAAATGTGAGAGACTCGGGTTTGATCCCTACTTGGGACGATCCCATGGAGGAGGGCATGGCAACTTACTCCAGGATTCTTGCCTGGAGAATCCCGTGGCCAGAGAAGCCTGGCGGGCTACAGTCCATAGGGTCGAAAAGAGGTGGACACGACTGAAGCAACTTAGCACACATACATGTATTGAGTAACTACTGTGCACCAGGCATTAAGTGCTGAGAATATAATAATGAACAGCAAGCACATACTTGGTTTCTACCAAGTTTATAATCTAGCAGAAAAGACAGACACGGAACAAGTAATTGAAAATGTGATGAAAAATTCTGAAGTGGTATAGTTGGCTTGGGTAGCTTAGGTAATGTGATCTAACAAAACACTTACTTACAATTTCTGAGGGATAGAATGGGCTGGAATACCACTGGGAGCTCGGTTGACACACCTGAGATAAGTTTAGAGGAAGTTACGCTAAATATATGTTATTTTGCTGTTCTAGAGTTTAAAAGGTAAAAGCAAAGCAAAGTACACAGAGTTCTCATCCTTATATAGATAATTTGGTCCCAGGATGTTTAGAAGAAAAGGGACAAGTGGATTATTAAAGCCCCAACACGTTTTTTTCAAAAATTTTTATTGGAATATAGTTGCTTTACAATGTAGTATTATTTTCTGCTGTTTAGTAAAGTGAATCATCTGTATATATATACCCTCTCTTTTTTGAATCTCCTTCCCATTTATGCGCTAACCGGTAGATTTTCATTAATTATTTGTTTTATACATAGTAGTGTATATATGTCATTGTCAATCTCCCAATTCATCCCACCCCATCTTTCCCTCCTGATGTCCACACATTTGTTCTTTACATTCATGTCTTTAACTCTGTTTTGTAAATAGGTTCATCAGTACCATTTTTCTAGATTCCACATACAGGCATTAATATATGATATTTATTTTTCTCTTTTTGATTTACTTCACACTGTATGCTACTGCTACTGCTTCTGCTAAATCGCTTCAGTCGTGTCTGACTCTGTGCAACCCCATAGACGGCAGCCCACCAGGCTCCCCTGTCCCTGGGATTCTCCAGGCAAGAACACTGGAGTGGGTTGCCATTTCCTTCTCCAGTGCATGAAGGTGAAAAGTGAAAGTGAAGTTGCTTAGTCCTGTCCGACTCTTCACGACCCCATGGACTGCAGCCTACCAGGCTCCTCCGTCCATGGGATTCTCCAGGCAAGAGTACTGGAGTGGGGTGCCATCGCCTTCTCCGTCACACTGTATGACCCCTTATTTAATAGCTGAAAAGAATTAAAACCCTATGTGGTCATATGATGGGCTCCAGGATTACATGGCTCATAAATAGCAGAGCTAAACCAAGTGTTAAGTCCCTTGAAAGAATGTTCCCTGTACAGATGGCTAACAAACACATGAAAAGATGCTCAACATCACTCTAAGAAATGCAAATCAAAACCACAGTGAGGTACCATCTCACGCCAGTCAGAATGGCTGCTATCAAAAAGTCTACAAACAATACATCCTGGAGAGGGTGTGGAGAAAAGGGAACACTCTTAAGCTGTTGGTGGGAATGGAAACTAGTACAGCCACTATGGAGAACAGTGTGGAGATTCCTTAAAAAACTGGAAATAGAACTGCTTTATGACCCAGCAATCCCCCTGCTGGGCATACACACCGAGGAAACCAGAATTGAAAGAGACACATGAACCCCAATGTTCATCGTGGCAGTGTTTACAATAGCTAGGAAGAAACCTATATGTCCATTGGCAGACAAATGGATAAAAAGTTGTGTACATATACACAATGGAATATTATTCAGCTATCAAAAAGAACACATTTGAGTCAGTTATAATGAGGTGGATGAAACTAGACCCCATTGTACAGGGTGAAGTAAGTCAGAAAGAAAAACACCAATACAATATATTAACGCATATATATGGAATTTAGAAAGATGGTAATGATGACCCTATATACGAGACAGCAAAAGACACACGGATATAAAGAATAGACTTTGGACTCTGTGGGAGAAAGCGAGGATGGGATGATTTGAGAAAATAGCATTTAAACATGCATATTACCATATGTGAAATAGATCGCCAGTTCAAGTTTAACGCATGAAACAGGGCATTCAAAGCTGGTGCACTGGGACAACCCAGAGGGATGGGATAGGGAGGGAGGTGGGAGGGGGGTTCAGGACCGGGGGACACATGTACACCCCTGGCTGATTCATGTTAATGTATGGCAAAACCCACTGTACTATTATAAAGTAATTAGACCCCAATTAAAATAACTAATTAAAAAAGAATAAATAGAAAGTAAAATGTTAAATATAATAGAAGAGTTAAGTCCTATTACATCATTTCAAACACTGCAACATGGCACAACAGTGGCTATGTAATAAGATGTAATCAGCTTTTTCCTGTAAGAGAAAGGAAATGTAAAATGAAAAAAAAAAATGAGTCTTCAAAGTTCTTGTACAGATTTAGCACGGTGGGTCATTGTTTACTGTATTAATATAAGCAACTACATGGATAATAAAGGCACTTTTATAATAATAATAATAAAAGAGTGCTCCCTGTACACAACTGAGAGGAAAGGCAAGTTAATCCCCTAATACTCCCTGGTTTAGCTCTCACCAGAGTATTTTAGGGCTTCCCAGGTGGCGCTAGTGGTAAAAAACCTGCCTGCTAATGCAGGAGACATAAGAGACACAAGTTCGATCCCTGGATTGGGAAGATCCTCTGGGGAAGGTCACGGCAACCCACTCCAGTATTCTTGCCAGGAGAATCCCACGCACAGAGGAACCTCGTGGATTACAGTCCATAGGGTCACAAAGAGTCAGACATGACTGAAGTGACTGAGCACATTTTATTTTAAAAATTATCTTGGTAGGGGAGCCGTCACAGTCATAGGCTTTCAGAATTTGAGGAATGGAAGTTATGCCGAAGTTCCAAAAGGGACTTCTGCATCAGGGACTCTGAAAAGGAAAAAAAAAAAAAAAGAAGCCAAGATATAAAAATGGACTGCTAGAGAGAAATAATGCTACTCCAGGCAGGGACCTAAAGATGTCCCTCATTCCTTTGTCAGTTCTCTGAGCAGAGGCGGCACGGAGGTAGAGGTTGACAGGGAGGGGGATTAGCAGAGTTTAAGCTGTCTCATAATTTCTACTAGCTTTTTCAGTAATCTGTGCTAGCAACAACTGAGTTTCTCAGTCTTATATCAAGTGTGAGTAAAAATATATGTAGAATGATTTACTTTTTTAAAAAATCTATAACAGAAAATTGAAATAGAAACTTAGTCTTTTTCACTTAAAAACATTTTCCAAGACTAGTCTCTGGCATGCTTGCCTTCCTGCACTGCACACTTCCAACTCTACTGCTTTTTCAGGACACTGCTATTTGGAAATTCTGGAACACTTCAGCCTGCACCAGCAAAGAGAGCTGGTTCACTGGATGACTGTGTCACCACTTACCTCGTATTTTGCACCAGTGCAGCCTGGCTTGGACTGACCCACACAGTCACTGACAGCTTACTTCTTCCCTCTGTGTGCTGTGCTATGTCACTTCAGTCCTGTCCAACTCTTTGTGACCCTACGAGCTATAGCCCGCCAGGCTCCTCTGTCCATAGCATTCTCCAGGCAAGAATACTGAAGTGGGTTGCTGTGCCCTCTTCCAGGGGATCTTCCCAACCTAAGGATTGAAGCTGCAATTTTCATGTCTCCTGCATGGCTGGCGGGCTCTTTACCACTAGCACCACCTGGGAAGCCCTCTTCTTCATCCTGCTGCTGCTAAGTCCCTTCAGTCGTGTCTGACTCTGTGCGACCCCATAGATAGCAGCCCACCAGGCTCCCCCGTCCCTGGGATTCTCCAGGCAAGAACACTGGAGTGGGCTGCCATTTCCTTCTCCAATGCATGAAAGCAAAAAGTGAAAGTGAAGTCGCTCAGTCATGTCAGACTCTTAGCAACCCCATGGACTGCAGCCCACCAGGCTCCTCCGTCCATGGGATTTTCCAGGCAAGAGTACTGGAGTGGGGTGCTTTATGACCCAGACTCTATTTCCTGGCAACAAAAGGAAACAAATGGTTACCACTTTAAAGAGTTTAGCTTTGACCTACTTAGTACGAGAGGTGGAGATCAGGCCACGTGCAGCCAGGATTTGGGGGGTCTTTTGTTCCTTGGTTTAATGTTTGACCTTTCCTTGATATCTCTTCCTTTAACCAGCTTTAACCTTTCTCTTTGATCTCTTCTCTTCCTTTGTGGAGGACAGGAGCCAATTTCTGCCCACCCCCACCACTCACCACCCCTTTCAGCAGCTTTCCCTTTGGTTTTCACAGCAGTTCCTAAGGTATTGGCGCCTCTTCCGCCAGGCCCTCCCCCCAGACCGCCACCATCAGACTTGTCACCTTCCTGATTAACACCTCCACCATTCATCCCCATTTCTAAGTACTTGTGAGAGCTTTGTTCCAAGAAGAAAGTTATGCTTTTTGTGAAATTTCTCCCCAAAGCGTACTTTACTGACCATCTTTCACCACATTTCCTTTAACAGCAAGCGTTATTCATCCAATAGAAATTCAGATGAGAAAATCATATGAAACCTCCACTTTGGGCACATTGAGGAACTAACTGAACTATTTCAGACCATAAAGCATTACCTGGTACACTGAAGTGAAACTGTTTAAAAATTGGACCTTCATTGACTGCTACTTGTTTTTTTGCACAAAGTGTTTTCACAGACATTATTTTATAACCCTGTGAGGTAAGCAGGCCAGAAAAAAAGGAGGAAACCAAGGCTCAGAACAGTTGACTGACTTAGCAAGGCTAAGGCTGATATCCCTGCATTCACCGTTCACAACCAAATTTGACATGCCAACTTGTACACAGCGGCTGCTTGAGACCCTGAGTGTCACCCCACCTACAGGTCCAGCCCCTCCCAGGACCTCCCGTTCTTTCTACAACGCTTGACAGTATGGAGTGGGTGTACTGTGTTATGATCAACAGTTAGTTCTGATTGTCAACACCCCATATGCAAAAAACAAACAAAAAAAACACCCAATATGTTCTTGCTGTTAAGTGTGCCCTATTGGTCTTCCCGGGTGGCTCAGTGGTAAAGAATCCACCTGCAATGCAGGAGATGCAGATTTAATCCCTGGATCCAGAAGATCCCCTGGAGGAGGAAATGTCAATCCACTCCAGTATTCTTGCCTGGGAAATCCCAAAGAGAGAGGAGTATGGAGGGCTACAGTTCATGGGGTCACAAACAGTCGGACACAATTGAGCACGCACATGCACACATGCAGGTAATATCAACCTAGGACTACATCAAGCTAAATTTTCAGCCTTTTTGGCAGGGAAGAGGGTAGTTCAGGGATTGGAGAACGGTCCCAAAAGCAGTGTAAATTTCAGCTGCAAATCTTTGTGAATGCCACGTTGTGGTTAAGGAATCTTCAAAGATCTCTTTTTTCCTGCTCCCACCAAGAGTCAACATTGGCAGAGACAAGCATGCCTGGCCTTCTACATAAGAGTTTTTGTCTTTAAAAATATGTCATCCCTTGGTGTCTAAATTTTATTCAAGATTTGCCTTGATCTTTCACCCTCTAACCTGGGCCCTCAGCCTTGTCTGCTGTCCTCTGCTAACATGTGTCTGTTACAACTCGCTCTAGACCAGAGATCAGAGCTACTCACAGGCAAATGCCAAACCTAGCACTTGCTTACACATCTGGACTTAAACATTTCTGGGCACTGATTATTTCCTTTATTTTACTGCTTGTTCAGCCAGGCTTTTAATAAGATTTCATATTTAATCCAGCAATTTTTTTTTAGGTGTTTGATACTGACAGGGCGTTCTCTGACTAGCTGGTCCTCCCTAATGCCAGAAGCAGAAGTCTTTGACCCATAATTTGTTATTTTGTCCTTTATTGGCTGCCAGACATGCCATATACAAATCTTGAGGAAAAATGAACATGCAAAATTGGCATAGAAAAGTGGAGTTACGTTTCACGATAGTGCGTGGAAATGGACCCCAGGGGGTGCATGGATTCATGGGCGGCTGTGATGTCACTGAAATTGCTATCATCTGGAAAAGATGATGTGATCATCAGCCGGACACATGAGTTTAAGAAAAAGAAAGTTTACACATTTATTAACTAAGGTTTTCTTTAGACAGAGAGAGGACTTACAAAAAAAAAAAAAAGAAAAGAGCAGCAGCTGCCATGGGAATTCTAGTAAAAGTACATTACAGGAAGCGGGGACGGGGGTGGGCCTCAAGCCAAAACAGATTGGGAACCACTAGTGTAGGGGAAAAATGCACTCATGTCCATTTGGAAGAATAAGAAACTTTGATTTTCCCCTTTGTGCCAGGGAATACACATTCCCTCGAGGGCTGAAAGAGAGATGTTCTCTCCAGCTCTGTCCACAGTCACCTTTTCAGGCAGATTTATTCTCAGCCAAAGGGAAAGATCCAGCTCCAGATGCAAGGTATTCTCTTTGCCTGCCTGCTAACAGATTTGCTTATTAAAGCAGAATTTCTTGCTCTCTATGACTGGAAAAATCTTCTATGGGATGGAGTAAAGCAACGGTACATAGAAACCATCTCAAGCCATAGGTATATATGAAAGACAAACACCACATATTAATAGCAGGACAATGACAGCAAAAAAAAAAACTCTGTTGTCAAGCAACTACTGCATTTGAATACCTTTGCAAGAAAAGATTCCTCTAAGCACAAAGCGGGGAAAAAAGCCTTTAAAGGTCAATTAGAGGAAGAATTCTGGCACATCAGAAGAGATAAACTCATAGTAATTCGTTTACCCCACCAAAAAATTTACTGAACTCCTGCTATGTGCCAGGCAATGTTCTAACAAATTCATCAGTGAACAAAACATGAATCACTATAGTGGGTGGTATATTTTAACGTAGGTCTGTGTGGATTTCGGATCATTTTCCTACCCCTAGACTACAGCATCATCCTTTCTTGGATTTCCCAAAGCTTTGCCCTTCTCTGTTCTGTGTACATGCCTGCCCTTGTGGATTTTGTGTCCAAGAATAGTTTCAGCAGATTCTCAATCTACATGTAACTAATGGAAGAGGAAAGCCTCTATCCAGCTCCCATGGATTGGCCTTTGTGCCTGTGAGCTTACGTTCTCCCAAAAAAGATGATTCAGGATAACGATTCTGGCACATTATCTCATTAGGCCTCCTGATACTAAATGAAGAAGGCAGTTGAAAAATAACACTCCATTTCACAAGAGAGAAATCTGGGGCAGGGAGAGGTTAAATAACTTCTCTAAATCAAACAGCCAACAATTGGGCCTGGGACAAGGACAGAGATCTTAAAATTCACATCACATTTTCCATCCCTTCCGTTGCACTGACTTTAGATGAAGTTTAAAGAATTCTGGCAATAATCAAAGATATAGAAAGAGGAAAATATAAATTTAAAGCAAGTTGCTAGTTCAGAATATTGCTAAAATTTAGATATTGTCAACACTGATCCAAGATACAGAAAAATTAATCATCCACATGGAAATGCATTTTTTAATGAATTAGCATTTTCCTTAATTAGATAAAGCTGTAAGATTATATTAAGTAAATGTTTATGTTCCAGATGCCCCCTTTTTTTTTTCTAATACTGATAATACAGCAACAAACAAACCTCCCAGAAAGTATTTCACAATATTATGCTGCTATCTGAGCTTTTAAAATTCAAACTTGGAAAATAAAATGCATAAAGGAAAAAAGCAGAGGGAAACACATTTGTAAATAACCTGGAAACATGAAGAAAAGAGATCAAGCTGAAACTGAATATCCAGCTGTGTAAACACATTTAGATACTTTAAAAAAATCTCAAATTGATGGTATTCATAAGGCCTTCCTAGTGCCAAATCATATACTTCACATTAATTCTTCTGTGATTCCACATCCTTTCCACACTGCATCAGTCTCAACTGTCTGTTTCAGATGGAGCCACTCAGATTCCATGAATGTTTTTGTTTAATCGAGTGAACACTGTAAACTGTTGTTCTTGGTCATACACTCTACTCTTAAATAAAAAATAAGACTTTTGAAGATGAAAGATTGAGGTGCAGGTGCTAAATATTTGCAAATACATCCCTTACTCTCATAGATCTGAATTACAAGTAGAGAAGAGGAGACTTTGCTAGTTTCAGTTCAAAAAAGAGTGCTAAATTCTATGTAGAGGCAGAACGGTTTTCTGTACAAAAAGAAGAGAAAAACTAAAAATGACTAGAATAGAGACTTCCCAGACAACTTCTTTACTGCACTGAAAGTCAGTAACAGATCTAGCCACATGCTGAAATTCCCCTTCCAATTAAATGAAATGGATGGTAAGAAGAACCCACATAGTATGTGGTGTTGCAACAGGGGTTAATTTAATCCTTCATTTGTAATCTTCATAATAATGTTGAAAACACCGACTTTGAAGAAATGGATTATAAGGCAAATTCACATCTGAGTTCTAACAGATACAACTATCTTCAAGAATCCAACACACCAGCACCCTACTGTGGTCAGTAGGGTAGTGCCCAATGGATGCCAGCCAATCGAATTTGAGGGGAAAAAAATCTTCTTTGTAAATTGTAAAAAGTTTATTTTTGGATTTAATTAGTTGGCTTAGACTACACTATTGAAGACAAATATAGTTGAAGTCACAATATTTATTTACTACAAATGCTGGGACTATCAAGCTTTTATTTTACCTGTTTAGGGTGGAAAACTTCCCATCTCATGATTCATTAAATCCATGCGGGCATATAATACAATGTTACTCAATAAGAGTAATATTTTTTTTTTCGTCATACAACGGTAAGATGATAAGATCTAACAAATAAAAGTTCATAGTTAAATTTGAACATACCATGCAGTATTTGGGACATATCTATACTAAAAATATTATTCATTATTTTTTGGAAATTCTAATTTAAGCATTAAATGGGCTTCCCTGATGGCTCAGTGGTAACGAATTCACCTCCCAATGCAGCAGATGCAGGATTTGATCCCTGAGTTAGGAAGATCCCTTGGGGAAGGAAATGGCAACCCATTCCAGCATTCTTGCCTGGAAATCCCATGGGCAGAAAAGCCTGGTAGGCAACAGTCCATGGGGTCACAAAAGAGTTGGACATGACTTAGCCACTAAACAACAACTGTATTTAAATGACAGCCCTGCTCAAAAGCCTCACAATAACCTTATGGCTGTAGAGAATGTGAGGTTTGGGGCTAAGACTATTCAGCCCTGAGTTGTACTTTCTTAAATTGATCAAAATTCAACTCACTCCCTTGTCACTTTTAGATTTGCGACCAAAGTGGAGTGTATGATTAAGTGAATGAACTTCTGAACAAGTATAGTGAATACCTTCTTAAAATTCAACTTTAAAATCAAAGATGAAACTATATTTCTTCTAAACAGTTAAACCTTTTAAAATACAACTTTAAGGCTAATTTTAAGACTATTATTTCACAAAAAGAATAGTGTTAATGAAATCTATTCATCTTCTGAAAGACATAAAAACTATTAAAATTTTTAAAGGAAAAGAGGGCAAGAATCATAATGTGGTAGTATTGATCAAATAAAATGTAAAAGTTTATGCCAGCTTTAAGGGACAGAAGGTTATTGAAAATAGGTTAATTCGATTTGTTTATCTACATAAAAGATTTTATCATATAATGCATATTTACACATAAAAGTATTAAATTTCCCCCCAGATACTAAAATTTGGAATATCCATTATTTTTTTTAATATGTAATGTTGATATACTTGGATTCATGTTTTTTAAACTTTTCTTCTTAGGAAATAGCTTTATAAATTAAAAAACAAAATTCTTTACATTAAACACATCCAAGAATATTTATCAAAATAATTAAACAGACCAAAAAAAAATCAAAATACAAAGCCCATCAAATATAAAACCTAAGCCCCAAAAAGTGTGCTTTCTTGATAACCAGTTCAAGTGTTTGTTACCAAGTGGGTCACCAGCGCTTAATCTCAAGGTACCCTAACTAGGGCCTTATAAAATACACCTCAGCATTGTCCCCTTAGGGAATGGAAGGGGAAACCCAACATGAGAACTCAACAGTTCTCACGCCCCCATGACCAAGGGTGGTCATACAGGTGTCGATTCCACTACACCATATAAGTTGCTCAACCATGTACACAAGTTGATTTTAAAGCCAAGTCCCTGGCTTTAAGACACATATTTACCTATACTTCAAATTGAGGTGATTTTTGTCTAGTAATATGAGTTAGAGTCATAAGTAGATGGTTATTTAAAGACTTTTCCAATTATAATTCTAAACAATGGGGGAAGAAGAGACTGGGACAAATTGAGAGAGTAGCACTGAAACATACACATTACCATATGTAAAACAGACAGCTAGTGAAAAGTTGCTGTATAACACAGGGAGATCAGCCTGGTACTCTGTGATGACCTAGCGGGTGGGATGGGGATGGGGTGGGAGGGAGGCTCAAGAGAGAGGGGCTATGTATATACTTATGGCTGCTTCACATTGTTGTATGACAGAAACCAACAGAACATTGTAAAACAATTATCCTCCAATTACAAATGAATTTTTAAACATTTTAGTAAAATAAATGTATAAATACTGAACTTAGTGTAATAAAGAATATTTTAGTTTGGTGTTTTCCGCATTTACAAGACAATGAGCAAATTGATTTAATAAATTTGAACTCAAGAAGATGTCACCAAGATGGCAGTGTAAGAGGCTTCAAACTCCATGCCCCTAACAAAGATCAGCAATTAGACAGCTATCCATTAACAGAAACAGCTTTGAGAGAACTGAGGAATCCAGTTAAGAAACTTCAACCCAACAGCAGAATAAAACCATAAAAAACAGGAAGGAAGAACAACTTCATCTTGCCTGCCTAATCCCTCGAGACTGCTTAGCACCAAGTGGCAACTTCCCAGCTAGAAAGCATTTCCCTCCCTAGGAAAGGGACAGTGGGTTAACGTCCAGCTTCCAAAGGCTTTCAGGCACTACACAAATGCCCTGCTTTGGTTTCTTCCACCCAGAAACCAGTAAAACTGAGATGCATACCAGCTACATAGTGGGAGTGGCTGAGGTTCCCAGTTACCTGCTCTGCCAAGACCCCTGGTAGCTTCACCACTGAAGAAACTAACAGAACAGCTGCCAAAGACCCTCTGCAGATTTCACTCATTTTCACCCTACAGATTTTCAAGTTCTCAGACTCCAGTCTGAGTCCCTCTCAGCACCCTCCCTCACCCCCAACCCCAGCTGGGAGGATTTATACCATGGAGCCATCTCTGGCTTCTGCAGCTGCAAGAGGGCAAGACAGTCACCCTGGACCCCTGTGGCTGACCCTCGCCATTGGGTCTGCTGAGGAGGGCTAGTCCCTTTAGTTGTTCACTGACAGGCCCTTGGCCAACTTTTGACATGGACCTCCAGATCTTTGTGTGTGTGTTGGGGGGGGGGGCGGCGGTGCGGGGGGACTTGGCAAATGTGAGAGTGTACTCCAGAGTGTTTATGAGTTCAATCTCCAACTTATCACTCACCTGCATCACTCTCCTGCAGCCTCCAGCCAGGCACCTGTACCCCATCACCCTGAATCATGTCACCAGCCTCCACTGCCATGCACATGCCCTTGGTGAGACCCTGTGACCACAGGAGCACACCCTGACAGCCAGGGCTTCCATAGCTGCTAGTGCAACCACAGTCAGCCCTGGATCTCACCACCACACGTGCAGCTGCCACTGGCCCCTGCCACTACACAGGCATCTGCAGGTGGCCCCACAGCCAAGTGCGTGCATAACACTGGCTCTAGTCCATGATCAAATGGGATTTATCTCCAAAATGCAGTGATAGTTTAATCTGATATGCAAATCAATAAATATGATATACCACATTAAGATAACGAAAGACAAAAATTGTATGATTATTTTAATAGATGCATAAAAATCATTTGACCAAATTTAGAATCTTTTATGATAAAAACTCAACAAGATTTGGTATAAAAGGAGCATGCTGTGCTGTGCTTAGTCGTGTCTGACTCTTGCAACCCCAGGAATGTAGCCTGCCAGGCTCCTCTGTCCATGGGGATTCTTCAGGTAAGAATACAGGAATGGTTAGCCATGCCCTCCTCCAGAGGATCTTCCCAACCCAGAGAGCGAACCCAGGTCTCCCGCATTGCAGGTGGATTCTTTACCATCTGAGCCACCAGGGAAGCCCATGAATACTGGGTGGGTAGCCTATCCCTTCTCCTAAAGGGATCTTCCTGACCCAGGAACCCAATCAGGTTCCCAATCTGCTTGCATTGCTGGCAGATTCTCTACCAGCTGAGCTACCAGGGAAGCCCAAAAGGAGCATGTCTCAACATAATAAAGGCTTTATATATGACAAATCCACAGCTATCATCATACTCAATGGTAAAGGTATTAGAAATGTCTCACTCCAAAAACCCTAGTAAATTTAGTAACTACAAAACTATTATGCTTCCTTAACAGTAACATATTGATCTCTACTACCTCCTGTATAATAATTCCCTATGAATTCTCATATGAAATGTACCTCGATTTTTCTAATAAAATAATACAAAATTCTAGTTAGGGCTATATGCCTGCCTGTTCAGCCCCTATGCCATGTCTGACTCTTTGCAACCCCATGGACTGTAGCCTGCCAGGCTGCTCTGTCCATGAGATTTGCCAGGAAAGAGTATTGGAGTTGGTTGCCATTTTCTTCTCCAGGGCTATACTCTTCCCCAGTTTCCTGGCTTTTTGTGATATGTAAGCCTCCTCCTGTTTGTATACTAGAGGAAGATCTAGCCCAGGGAACTGAGAACTATACTACTGGATAGCATGATTTCATTTAGTCGCTAAGTCGTATCTGACTCTTGGGACACCATGGACTGTAGCCCATCAGGCTCCTCTGTCCATGGGATTTTCCAGGCAAGAATACTGGAGTGGGTTGCCATTTCCTTCTCCAGGGGATATTCTGGACCCAGGAATAGCATATTTTTACAGTATTACCATTATGATTATACTTTATATCTCATTATTATGATGTTATTATCTATCATTACTATAGATAACGTGTCAGGCTCTCATTATATCAGGTACTATGCTAAATAATCTGCAAGCATTTTGTCACTTAATTTTTAAAAGAATTTTAGGGTATCAGTATTTTTTTAGTTATTCACTGGATTTCAAAGTCTTTTTTAAAAATGCTTTTATTTATTAATTAATTTATTTAGGCCATGCAGCATGCAGGATCTTTTTACCCAACTAGGGGCTGAAACTGTGTCTCTTGCAGTGGAAGCACAGACTCAACCACTAGACTGCCAGTGAAGTCTCAATTAATATTAATAGAACTATTTATGAATAAGAAAACAAAAGCCCAGAGAGGTGAGGTAGTTTGCCCATAGTTACCAAGCAGATGCCGTATTCCAATCTAGACATGTTAATGGCAGACTACAATCAACCAGTACCATCTACATACCCACATTTAGCCATCTTTAAGATTCAAAAGTTTTAATAAATCATTATATTTTTATTCAGATATAAAATACAAAAGTACTATGTTTTGTTTTGCCTTACTAATATACAAGAGAGATCATACACACAGGACTGGATAGACTTGAGATGTCATAAAAAGAATGTCTCAGTAAATTGAAAAACAAGCTTACATACAGCTTTTGTGAGAAAATCCAAAAAGCTAAACTTAACCACATGGGTAAAATGTAAAAAGTTAAAAACAGACAGTCATAATTCAGGTTGTCAGCTTTCAAAAAATTCATCTTTACTGGGTATTGTAAACTATCCTATGATGGCTTGCAAGAACGTAAAAAAAGTTTTGATGGCCGGGAAAAAGTGAAGTAAATTTGAGTATAGTCAGCAGAATGAGGAAAACTGAGATCAGGGGAAAAAAAAAAAAAAAAAAGTGGAGAGGGAGGCGGAGGAGTTTATCTAGAAGCTTTTAAGTTCAGGAAAGCCTGGGGAAAGTGGTCATGGAAACAGTATTAATAGTGACAAATTGACATCATTGATTATTAAATTAATGGAAATAGGAATAGCCTGTCTCTGAGCTTTTATCCAAAGATTTCAAATGTTTTAAAAGAGTCCCATGGTCAATTCTTTCCAAAGAGACTGATAAATTGAACATAATAAAAGCACAGATCAAGACCCTGTCAGCCAGCATTCTGGGATCATTATGTCCTCCCCGAAGGATGACCCCTCTCCCATGCTAGGAGCCTGAGGCTGACAACCACGAAATATTACACTGCCACTAATGATCCTGAAGATAGTAGGACACAGCTTCCAACTTACCTTCCCAGGGATTTCCTGTGCAAAGAGAAAGTTAGCTTGGCCATAAATAACCTGTGTGCCCATAGTCAGGAAGGACTACTTGACAACCAAATGAATAGAGACTATTTTAAAAATAGAGGAAAAATTACCCTTCACCAGGAAAAGACTGATAAATGAGATGCTTACCCTCGTCTCAGTTAACCATTTAAAAAGTAGGAACAGCCTGGATAGATCAGTTGGTGGTTAGACATAATCTCCAAACCATCTGAAGTGTCAGGCTCTGAAAAATCCACAAGGCACAGCAAAGCAAAAGGTAGGAAAGGGTGTGCATGGCACAGCAGAGGAGCTGTTAGCCGTTCCTAGACTCAGTTTGGTACATTGGGGTGGTATGATGGTATGATTTCTCCTGGGTTTTCATTCCAGCATCGAACGATGACTAAATAAATATAATTCAAAGAGCAAGGTATCTATATTTCAGTCCAAGTTAAATCTCAGTTACAGGTGATAAAGAGAGCAGTCCAGAACTTGAACTCAGGTTAATCCACCACGGCTCTTAATTAAATCCTGTCTTCAGAGATGATCCTTAAGCCACACAGCCAGGAGGAGTAAGATGGTTTGGGAAATACCAGTTGTGAGGGACTCTTCTGAGAAAGGAGACAACCCAGTTTAGAAGCCTGGAAGCCTGTGGCTGCTTCCCAGGTGGCTCAGTAGTAAAGAACTCACCTGCCAATACAGAGGATGCAGATTCAATTTCTGGGTCAGGAAGATTCTTTGAAGAAGGAAATGGCAACTCACTCCAGTATTCTTACTTGGCAGGCTACAGTCAATGGAGGTAACAAAGAGTTAGACACAACATAGCAACTAAACAACAAAAATAACAAAGCCTATGGCTAGTAAACTTAGACAAGAGCATTTGGCAATTAAAAGTCAATTTAGTAAAGTTCCAGTTCATCCCTCTGTTTTGGAACCAGAGAGAATTTTTATTATTCTTTCAGCCTATCAGTAGAGATTTCCAACACCTGAGCTTAATCTGTCCCTTACCTATTTAGTTCAGTTCAGTTCAGTCACTCAGTCGTGTCCGACTCTTTGCAACCCCATGAATTCCAGCATGCCAGGCCTCCCTGTCCATCACCAACTCCTGGAGTTCACTCAAACTCACGTCCATCGAGTCAGTGATGCCATCCAGCCTTCTCATCCTCTGTCGTCCCCTTCTCCTCCTGCCCCCAATCCCTCCCAGCATCAGAGTCTTTTCCAATGAGTCAACTCTTTGCATGAGGTGGCCAAAGTACTGGAATTTCAGCTTCAGCACAATCCTTCCAAAGAACACCCAGGGCTGATCTCCTTCAGAATGGACTGGTTGGATCTCCTTGCAGTCCAAGGGACTCTCAAGAGTCTTCTCCAACACCACAGTTCAAAAGCATCAAGTCTTCAACGCTCAGCCTTCTTCACAGTCCAACTCTCACAGCCATACATGACCGCTGGAAAAACAATAGCCTTGACTAGACGGACCTTTGTTGGTAAAGTAATGTCTCTGCTTTTGAATATGCTATCTAGGTTGGTCAAAACTTTCCTTCCAAAGAGCAAGCGTCTTTTAATTTCATGGCTGCAGGGATTTTGGAGCCCCAAAAAATAAAGTATGACACTGTTTCCACTGTTTCGCCATCTATTTCCCATGAACTGATGGGACAAGATGCCATGATCTTCGTTTTCTGAATGTTGAGCTTTAAGCCAACTTCTTCACTCTCCTCTTTTACTTTCATCAAGAAGCTTTTTAGTTTCTCTTCACTTTCTGCCATAAGGGTGGTGTCATCTGCATATCTGAGGTTATTGATATTTCTCCCAGCAATCTTGATTCCAGCTTGTGTTTCTTCCAGTCCAGCGTTTCTCATGAGGTGCTCTGCATATAAGTTAAATAAGCAGGATGACAATATACAGCCTTGATGTACTCCTTTTCCTGTTTGGAACCAGTCTGTTGTTCCATGTCCAGTTCTAACTGTTGCTTCCTGACCTGCATACAGGTTTCTCAAGAGGCAGGTCAGGTGGTCTGGTATTCCCATCTCTTGAAGAATTTTCCACAGTTTATTGTGATGCACACATCAAAGGCTTTGGCATAGTCAATAAAGCAGAAATAGATGTTTTTCTGGAACTCTCCTGCTTTTTCGATGATCAAGTGGATGTTGGCAATTTGATCTCTGGTTCCTCTGCCTTTTCTAAAACCAGCTTGAACATCTGGAAGTTCACGGTTCACGTATTGCTGAAGCCTGGCTTGGAGAATTTTGAGCATTACTTTACTAGTGTGTGAGATGAGTGCAATTGTGCGGTAGTTTGAGCATTCTTTGGCATTGCCTTTCTTTGGGATTGTAATGAAAACTGACCTTTTCCAGCCCTGTGGCCACTGCTGAGTTTTCCAAATTTGCTGGCATATTGAGTGCAGCACTTGCACAGCATCATCTTTCAGGATTTGAAATAGCTCAACTGGAATTCCATCACCTCCACTAGCTTTGTTCGTAGTGATGCTTTCTAAGGCCCACTTGACTTCACATTCCAGGATGTCTGGCTCTAGGTGAGTGATCACACCATCATGATTATCTTGGTCATGAAGATCTTTTTTGTACAATTCTTCTGTGTATTCTTGCCACCTCTTCTTAATATCTTCTGCTCTGTAACCCTTACCTATCAGACATTGAAATAAGTTCAGCTTGACTGGAACTCTGTGTATGAAGATATACCTCAAAGATTTGACCTTTTGACAGGGAAGAGAAATATATTTTATTTGACAGTATGCCAGCCACACACTCCATGTGAAAACCTCCATAATGCTCTTGAAGAGACATAAAATATTAAAGTAGGTATTGAATTAAGGCCATAATGATGCCCACTATAGCAAAAGTTCTGTAATGAGGCACTGTGGATAATATAGCAATTTTTAACAAAGATGATGAGAAACATTTGTTTACAAATAATGCAAGGTAAGAAAATGAAGATTGTTTAAACTCTTCCCACCTTGCCCCATTCAACTGTAACAGTCACATACATGCCACCCAAATCCATGATGCAAGATAACTGTAAAGAAAAATCTGAGCTGTTGGGCGAAAGGAATAGAGAGAAAATGTTAAAGGAAGAAAATGATCTAACTGTTATACACTACTGATGAGAATATAAATTGGAATACACTTTGTGGAGGGAAATTTGGCAGTATTTATGAAAATTTAAAGTGTGTTTACTCCTTGACCCAATAATTCTACTTCTAGGATTCTAATCTAGAGAAATACATTTGCAGGTGTGCATAAAGGCATGGAAATGGTTCATTATGCATTGTTTACTAGGCAGAAAAAATGGAATCAAACTAAATAACTATTAATAGATAGCTAAATCGTGATTAAATTCTCAGAATACTGTGCAAAGATTTAAGTGAATGAGGAAGAAGTGTGTGTTTTAAAATATGACTCTCTCCAAGTCATATTATTAATTAGAACATGAGTAGAAAAGGAAAAGGCAGTGATAATAGCTAACAGATAGGTATTACAGTATGATTAAACTCTGTTTTTACATTGACATGTGTGTTAGATATACATAAATACCTTGACAAAAATCTGTGAAAGAGTGTTATCCATGGTCACCTGTGGAGAGAAACATGGGTTTCTGGTGAGAGGTTAAGAGAAGTTTTAATTAAGCTTTTTATTCTATAAATTCCTATATTATTTAAATATTTTAAAAGTACATAAAGATTGAAAAGGGAAATGTTATTAAATATTACTGAAAAATTCAACAGGAACTGCTGAAGATTTGTCAGTTAGCTCAGTTGTGCCCAACTCTGCAATCCCATGGACTGCCAGGCTCCTCTGTCCATGGGATTTCGCAGGCAAGAATACTGGAGTGGGTTGCCATTCCCTTCTCCAGGGGATCTTCCTGATCCAGGGATTGAAACCAGGTCTCCCGCATTGCAGGCAGATTCTCTACCACCTGAGTCACCAGGGAAGTAGCTAGACAGTGATATTATTCAATACCCAAATCCTGGGGCGAGGCAGGGCGGGGGTGTCGGGATATCTCATGTCTTTTACAATCCAGCAGAGATGCTGCTTCACCTGCTCTTCACTCTGAGACCCAGACTGACCACTGGACGTCACATGGTGGTGCCCACCTTCCCTCCTCCTCCTCCTTTTGCTCTCACTTTGTTCTCCAGTTAGTGCCAGAAATATAAAAAAAAATAGTTTAAACACCTTTCTCTACTGAAAGGTTTTTCCAGTAGTCATGCATGGATTTGAGAGCTGAACTATAAGGAAGGTGAGCACCTAAGAATTGATGTTTTCGAATTGTGATGCTGGAGAAGACCCTTGAGAGTCCTTTGGACAGCAAGGAGATCTAACCAGTCAATCCTAGAGGAAACCAACCCTGATATTCATTGGAAGGACTGATGATGAAGCTGAAACTCCAATACTTTGGCCACCTGGTGCGAAGAGCTGACTTATTAGAAAATACACTGATGCTCGGAAAGATTGAAGGCAAAAGGAGAAGAGGGTAGCAGAGGATGAAATGGTTATATAGCATCACTGACTCAATGGACATGAACTTGAGCAAACTCTGGGAGATAGTGGGGGACAGGGAAGCCTGTTGTGCTGCAAATCCATGGGCTCACAAAGAGTAGGACAACAGCAACAATTCTTCTGAAATCCCTTGCTCACCCCAGCTGGAACTATTTAACCTCAGCATTTTCTCACTGATTTCTCAGGTTCACAACACCCTCAGGGCACTGCCTTCATGTCCCCAAACATGGTCACACTGTTGCTTCCCTAAAGCATGCAAGTGTCTCCAGTTGCACTATCCACATACATTTCTCTACTTACAAAATGTTCTACTTTACCTCCAGAGTTTGCCTTTCTGGAACGTTAATCTGATCATCAGTTATCTTAAAATTCTTTGAGTCAGACTTTCACCTGAGGAGACATCATGAAAGTGTTAAGGCTGTTTATGATTGGACTCATCCTGCTTGACTTCCTTCTCTCTGGTGGTTCTTAAATAAAGACTTCCCACTGTAGGGCTTTCCTGGTGGCTCAGTGGTAAAGAATCTGCCTGCCAGTGCAGGAGACACGGGTTCCATCTGAGCCCACATGCCATGGAGCAACCAATCCTGTGTGCCACAACTATTGAGCCCGTGCTCTAGAGCCCAGAAACCGCAACGACTGAGCCCATATGCTGCAAAAGCTACTAAAGGACACACTTGAGAGTCCATGATCCACAGCAAGAGAAGTCACTACAGTGGGAAACCTACACGCTGCAACTAGAGAAAAGCCCAGGCAGCAACGAAGACCTGGCGCAGACAAAAATAAATAAATAAAATTACATTTTTTACAAAAGGTTTCACACTGCAGGAATAGCAAACTCCCTAGCATCATCTAGTTTTTTAAGCTCTGTTGGTTTTGTAAATGTTTCATCCTCTGCTTTAAGCTCTGGTGCCCTCCTCAGGAGCTCCTACTTGTTCTAAAAGAATCAGTTCAAAGCTCTCATTGTTTCAATCCCTGATATGCTCATGGTGTTTATGGAGGTACCCTAAAAACCTAGGGCTTCTCACTGCTTCTGCATTCATTACAAAAATTGAAATTGTTCATTTATTTGTCTGCTTTTCCCATAAAGCATGTCTCAACACTGTATTCTTGTGTCCAACTCAGCACCAATAAGATTTAAGAAATGTGAGTTAAACAAACACCCCAGTACAACTAAGGTGAGAAGGATATAGGTCACTTCCATTTGGCCCCTGCATAGCACACTTTTTTTTTTTTTTTTAAGAATGTGAGGCACACTTTTTAAATCCACACACTCACCCTTGATAAGGAATTGGGTTCTTAAACAGGATCAAACAAAGCTACCATCATAAAGTGCTCATCAGACCTCAGTCCCTTTGTCTAGGGCTCTGATCTCTTCACTTTCTCCAGCATTAAGTTGCAACCCAAACGGGACTCCTGGGATGCCTTGCTGATCCTATTCATAGTGCCAATTGTCTCCCTGTGTCTCACTGAGCACACTGTTGGCTGAACCCATGGTAGGCAAGGTGCAAGCTAAGAGGCTGGAAGAAAATTCAAGGAGCCATAGGAACTGCAGATACATTTATTCTCTCCTGGCTGGTGCAGCAGCCGTAGCAGCAGACGTAACATAACATAACATAAATGCACACAACTCTGCAGGGCTGTTCCAGGTGAAACTTATATATTCTTACAGAACAAAAGTAGCCCGTGGCCAAGAGAGTACCTCGTAATGCGCATGCTCGGTGCCATAAGTGATCTCAGCTGTTACACAACCATGCAAAGTCATTGTTTCCAGAACATGGGGCAAGAGGGCATGAGAGCATGGGGCAAGAGAGCCTGACTGGTGCCATCTTGTTAATTTCCTCACACTGAATCACCTTGCCTTCAAGAATGCTATCACATAGAAACGCTGGCATTGAACCTCTGTTCCCTTGCATAATTAACACCAGTGACAATTAATATAAACTGTCCTGTTGGCATTATAGCAACTTAGTTCTTTTAGAGTTTCTACTTTCCCTAGACTTCTAACTTTGAGGCTTTTACATGGTATCAAGGCATTTGATAGGGCTTCCCTGATACCTCAGTTGGTAAAGAATCCACCTGCAATGCGGGAGACATGGGTTCCATCCCTGGGTTGGGAAGATCACCTGGAGAAGGGAAAGGCTACCAACTCCAGTATTCTGGCCTGGAGAATTCCATGGACTGTATAATCCATGGGGTCACAGAGTCAGACAGGACTGAGTGACTTTCACTTTCACAAGGCATTTGGTTGGGATCAGCCTCAAACTCCTAGGATCTATAAATCATCAGTCCTTGAACACATGGCTTGATGGCAATGAAATAATCCCGCTACCTTCTAACCTTACTAGAACATGAAAATACCTGAGAAGCTATCTGAACAACTCTTTATCTAGACACACCACACTTTTCTGAGGACTTAGTGCTGCCCTGGACTTTCCTGGGCTCCCAAGTTTAGGATTCCTTCCTCCAGGTTCTTCTTATGTCCTGCTTCTCAATAATTCTGCTCCATCTATTTTCATCCAGGGCTAAAAATTTATCCTTCTGTTTGCTTCAAAGGCATCAAGTAAAATCTCCTTAGTGGACTGACATGTTTGGAAATCAAAAGCCCTGAAGATACCACTTTTTTCTACTTTTTGACATGTTGCTTTCTTTCTCTAAGGTAATGGTTCACTATCTACTTGAAAGGATAAAGTGAGAAGGAGAAGTATGAGAAAAAAGAAACTTCCACAGGTAAAAAATGTTATCCTACTTTAAGAGTAGATAATGATGTTTCAAATAAAATATTTTTCTACATGATTTTGGTTGTGAAGTGCTTTGCAGCACTGGTTCTGCTTCTAGATATGGTTCACCCATGCTGTTACTCCTAAGAAACATGTTTTAATAGTGTACTTATGTTGGTGCAAAGGTAATTGCAGTTTTGCATTTTTGAAATTTGACATTTGATTTTGCAATACATTCTTAACTAAAGGTGATTATGTTTTATATAATTTTAATGTGCATTTATTGTTTTATGTTTTTGCTAATGAATTATCATTTGCTATTTATTTTATATGTATTTTAGACCATGGAAATGATAGACAAAAAGCAAATTCAGGCGATTTTCTTATTTGATTTCAAAATGGGTCATAAAGCAGTGGAGACAACTCACACCATCAATAATGCATTTGGCCCACAAACGCTAATGAATGTATGGTGCCGTGGTGGTTGAAGGGGTTTTTCAAAGGAGGTGAGAGCCTTGAGGATGAGGAGTGTTGTGGCCAGCCATCAAAAGTTAACAACCAACTGAGAACCATCACTGAAGTTGATCCTCTTACAACATGAGAAGTTGCTGAAGAACTCAACATCGACCGTTCTATGGTCACTTGGCATTTGAAGCAAACTGGGAAGGTGAAAAAGCTCAATAAGTGGGTGCCTCATGAACTAACTAAAAATCAAAAAAATCATCATTTTGAAATGTCATCTTCTCTTATTCAATGCAACAGCAACAAACCATTTCTCAATCAGATTGTGATGTGTGAGGACAAGTGGATTTTAAAAGACAACCAGCAATGACCAGCTCGGGGATGGACCCAGAAGAAGCTTCAAAGCACTTCCCAAAGTCAAATTTGCACCAAAAATAGGGTCATGGTCACTGTTTGGTGGTCTGCTGCCAGTCTGATCCACTACAGCTTTCTGAATCCTGGGGAAACCATTACTTCTGAGAAGTATGCTCAGCCAATCAATGAGATGCACCAAAAACTGCAATGCCTGCAGCCAGCAACGGTCAACAGAAAGGGCCCAATTCTTCTCCGAGACAATGCCCAACCACATTGCATAACCAATGCTTCAAAATTTGAACGAATTGGGCTATGAAGTTTTGCCTCATCTGCCATACCCACCTGACCTCTCTCTCACCAACCGACTACCACTTCTTCAAGCATCTCCACAACTTTTTGCAGGGAAAATCCTTCACAACCAGCAAGATGCAGAAAATGCATTCAAAGAGGTCATTGAATTCTGAAGGATGGATTTTTATGCTACAAGAATAAACAAACATTTCTTATTGGCAAAAATGTGTTGGTTGTAATGGTTCCTATTTTCATTAAAAGAGATGTGCTTGAGCCTAGTTATAGCGATTTGAAATTCAGGGTCCAAACCACAATTACTTTTGCACCAACCTAAATATTTCATTACCTGTATTGACTCCCATTTGAACTTGTTGTAAGTATTTTATAAAAGTTTATTGAAATGGAATGTAAAATCAATTTCACATACTCTAAACCCAAAGAGCAAAGAAGAGAGGATGTTGGCAAAGCTGAAAAATCCAGGTGTGATAACAGATGGATAAGCTATGTAAAATTTATTCATAACTCTCAATTATTCAGTAAATAACTATCTATATTATTCAACTGGGAATTAAAATAATCAGGGAATGGTTAAGTTTCCATACTGATATAAACTAGTGAGCAGAGATGTAAGCATCCATTAACACTTAGCAGAGATGGGTCATTTTTTTCCTAAATGGTTCTATACAGAGATGGTAGGTATGTAGAGAAATAAGGATTCCATAGTAAAACACATTTGAGAAGTGCTATGTATCACACCTGGGAAACTTTATGCACATTAACATATGTAAAACCTCTGAGGAGTTGTGCAAAAAAAGAAGCTGTTTCACTTTGCTTAAATTAGTATTTTTTAAACTTATTTGAGCATACTTTCTTTCTGTCTATGCATACCCCACATGCTAGTATTCCTAGTATCATCTAATGAAGCAAAAACATTCTGCAAAAAAAACAACTTTTAGGATTATTCAATTTTAAATTCATTTTTTTTAACCTGACTTCCATTTCTTTTCTTAACTATTCTTTGGTAACTTATCTTTTGCCACAGAACCAACCCTCATTCATTCTATTAAGTAACTGGTGAGTGAAAGTCGCTCAGTTGTGTCTGACTCTTTGTGACCCCAAGGACTATCTATTACAGTCCATGGAATTCTCCAGGCCAGAATACTGGAGTGGGTAGTCATTCCCTTCTACAGAGGACCTTCCCAACCCAGAGTTGAATATTTGATGAAGGAATGATGTGCAAAAATTGGCTTAAAATGCTTGTCTTTAAACATTTATATATATGTTTGTTTATCCACGCTATTGTCTTCTGTCTCCTGATTTCTATGTACTTAGAATGAATACGCTTTTTCTTTTCTTTTTTTTAAAATTGAAACTTACTGGCATAAGAATTACCTTTACATTAAACTTTGAAGACTTTGCAATATTGATAGTTTTTTTTTTAGATATTTGAGAAGAAATGACAAGAAAACAGCTCTGCTTTGTTTCATTTCAAAAGTAATATTGTGTTATCAACTAAAAAAAGATCCCGCATCTTTCAGAACCCTGGTCAAAGTGGCCAGAAAGCAAAGGCAAATTTACACAATCGTGGAATCTTAAGCCATTCACATTTTACCGATGGACAGGTGCTTGAGTGGACCTTATGTTCAGATAAACAGTCAACTTCTTCCCAGTTAGAATAATTTTTCTCTTCTCAGCTTTCCACTTTGGCCTCTGGAGAAATGAGCCCCTCTTAACTTCTCTTCCATCAGGTAAAGAGAATTCACCTGAATGGTGAAAGCCTGAAAGATACTGGTCAGATCCTGCTGCTGCTGCTGCTAAGTCGCTTCAGTCGTGTCCGACTCTGTTAGAACCCCATAGACGGCAGCCCACCAGGCTCTGCTGTCCCTGGAATTCTCCAGGCAAGAACACTGGAGTGGGTTGCCATTGCCTTCTCCATTGTGTGAAAGTGAAAAGTGAAAGTGAAGTCGCCCAGTCGCGTCCGACTCTTAGCGACCCCATGGACTGCAGACTACCAGGCTCCTCCGTGCATGGGATTTTCCAGGCAAGAGTACTGGAGTGGGGTGCCATTGCCTTCTCCAGGTCAGATCCTAGGTGTGTGTAATTTTTCCTTAAACACAGGAAGCAGGACTGACTTTCTATCCCAGAGACCACGTGAGTCTTGCATTTCCATTCTCCATATGTAGACCAGTGTCTCTCAAACTTTAATAAACACCAGAATCATTTGGAAGACTTGATGAAAGCAATGGTGGGCGTCACTCCCAGAATTTCTGATTCATTAGTCAGGGGTTAGGGCTTCCTAGGTTGCTCAGTGGTAAAGAATCTGCCTGCCAATGCAGGAGATGCAGGAGACATGGATTCAATCCCTGGAGGAGGAAATTGCAACCCCCTCCAGTATTCTTTCCTGGAGAATCCCATGGATTGAAGAGCCTGGAGGGCTACAGTTCATGGGGTCACAAAGAGTCGCACGCATGCATGCAGTTTGGGGTTAGGGTCCAAGAATTTGCATTTCTAACAGGTTGATGAGTGATGTTGATACCGTGGTCCTAAGACTGCACTTTGAAGACTTCTGTGCTAGACAGAACAGAAATGGCCTTTTTTGCACCAGTTATCCAGATTTCCATTATCTCTGTTCTAGCATCTCCTTCTCTGCATGGGCAGGTAATTTAGGTAAGTCTCTTGTACAGTACAGTACAAGTCTCTTGTACTACTTGTACAGGAGATTTGTAATTCAGACAGAAGCTAACTGGCTCATTTTCCTTTAAGTCTAAGCCATTATCCTCCCACACAGGATGAATGGTGAACTTTGTACTTTGGAGGAAAAACTGAAGGGGCTAACCAATATGTGGCTTATAGTATTTTTTTTTTTTTTGCATCTGGTTAAAACTCATAAGAGAAGTGGAGCAAGTGATTAGATAGTCTTTTGGATCTTCTCCTGGTCTCACCTATTCCTCTTCCATCAAAAAAAAAAAAAAAAACCATCCTCACGCAACAGAGATATTCTCCTGCTCAACTACTCAGAGGTGGGTACGTGTGATCTTTCTGCATCTATAATTTGTAAGAATTCACACTTTTTCTAGTAGAAGATCCTTGTATCAACATAAGATATGTCAATGTCTGTCTTCCTGTAGATAGAGCTTTATTGAGCCTTTTACACATGAGGAAGTCTTTTTATGTCCTTATGTCATTTATAGTTAGTTCACTGCCACCAAACCATGACACCAGAATGCACATTTAACACTGAATTTAATATAAGAAAATTTAGAAATAATATAGAATATTATTTATATTCTAGAATATATTTATATTTAATTATATAATTATTTATTATATATTTATATTATAATTATTTATATTATAGAATATAATATAGAAAAAGACCAGTTTCCTAATGTTCAACATAATAATCAGTTTTTCTACTGTGCTTAAAATAAAATGAGAGAAATTCAACAAATGAAAGGCAAAGCCTGTATTTTTCCTTTTTTAAAGTTGAGCTATAATTGACATAAACACTGTATCAGTTTTAGGTGTACAACATAAAGGTTTGATATACGCATATATTGAACATGATTACCAGAGTCAATTTAGTTTATTAGTCACTCAGTCGTGTCTGACTCTTTGCAACCCCATGGACTGTAGCCTGCCAGGTTCCTCTGTCTGTGGAATTCTCCAGGCAAGAATATAGAGTGGGTTACCATTCCTTTCTCCAGGAGATCTTCCGGACCCAGGGATCGAACTCTTGTCTCCTGCATCTCCTGCATTGCAGGTGGACTCTTTACCACTGAGCCACTGGGGAAGTCTGAAAAGAGGTACAGATGAATCTATTTGCAAAGCAGAAATAGAGACACAGATATAGAGAACAAATGTATGGATACCAATGGGGGAAAAGAGGGGTGAGAGGAATTAGGAGTTTGGGATTGACATATATACACTATTATCTATAAAATAGATATCTAATGAGAACCTACCATATAGCACAGGGAACTCTACTTAATGCTCTGTGGTAACAAAGAGGAGATACAGGTATATGTGTGGTTGATTCTCTTTGCTGTATAGCAGAAACTAATACGACATTGTAAAGCAATTAAATTCGAATAAAAAAGTCTCCTTAGGCTATAAGTAATAAAAAAAAGGATATGAATCACTGCTTTAAGATGTTGCTTCCAAGATAAACTCTAATTCACTCCCAAGACTTTTGTTGCTGTTGTTTGTATAGTGTTTATTGAAGACTTCATATAATGAGTCTGTGATATCCATATTATGATTCTGCTTGTTGGTAGATGAGGTATTGAGAATTTTTTAGAAGAATTTTAAGTCACAAGCCTAGTACATAGCAAAGGCAGTGTTTAAGGTCAAGCCTACTGACTCCATACACAGGCTTCTAAGCAAGATGTGTGCATGTGTGCTAAGTCACTTCAGTCATGTCCAACTCTGCAACTCTGAGGACTATAGCCCACCAGGTGCCTCTCTCCATGGGATTCTCCAGGCAAGAAAACTATAGTGGGTTGCCATGCCCACCTCCAGGGAATCTTCCTAAACCAGGGATCAAACCCGCATCTCTTAAGTCTCTTGCATTGGCAGGCAGGTTCTTTACCACTAGCGCCACCTAGGAAGCCCCCTAAACATGATGCTGTTATACAATTCAAAGACTTTTTTTGTTTTGCTTTGTTTAGTCATGTCTCAACTCTTTGCAACCCCATGGCCCATAGACCACCAGGTTCCTTGGTCTGTGGAATTTTTCCAGGCAAGAATACTGGAGTGGGTTGCCATTTCCTTCCTGACCCAGGGATGGAACCCGTGTCTCTTGCATCTCCTGCATTGGCAGGTGGATTCTTTTTTTTTTTTAAACTTTACATAATTGTATTAGTTTTGCCAAATATCAAAATGAATCCATCACAGGTATACATGTGCTCCCCACCCTGAACCCTCCTCCCTCCTCTCTCCCCATACCATCCCTCTGGGTCGTCCCAGTGCACTAGCCCCAACCACTAGCGCCACCTAGAAAGCCCAAATCAAAGACTATCAGAACACAAATAACTCTGAAAGTCTAGTCCTTAATCTTTGAGTTATAGACCCTTATATCTAACGGGCTACCTGTTGTACTGTTCTAATCTAAATCTGATATACTTGAATATCTCATTGGCAACTCAGTTTTTTGCTGTTTATTTAACTGACCTCAGTTCAGTTCAGTTGCTCAGTGATGTCCGACTCTTTGTGACCCCATGAATCACAGCACGCCAGGCCTCCCTGTTCATTACCAACTCCCAGAGTTCACTCAGACTCACATCCATCAAGTCAGTGATGCCATTCAGCCATCTCATCCTCTGTCGTCCCCTTCTCCTCCTGCCCCCAATCCCTCCCAGTATCAGAGTCTTTTCCAATGAGTCAACTCTTCGCATGAGGTGGCCAAAGTACTGGAGTTTCAGCTTTAGCATCATTCCGTCCAAAGAAATCCCAGGGCTGATCTCCTTCAGAATGGACTGGTTGGATCTCCTTGCAGTCCAAGGGACTCTCAAGAGTCTTCTCCTACACCACTGACTTACCTTGCCATAATTGATATGCAATAAACTGCACATAGTAAAGGTGTATAATTTGTTAAGTGTTGTCAAGTAATACTCTCATGAATCCATTCCCCATAATAAAGACAATGAACATATCCATCATTCTCCAAATTTCCTCAAATTGCATCGTAATATCTCTTTCCAGCTTTTCCCTGGGCCCCATCCCAACCGTAGCAACTAATGATCTGTTGTCTCTTGAGTGTTTACTATTCTCAGTTTTGTTCCTGGCTTGTGTAGATCCAGCTTTCCATCTGTTATCATCTCCTTCCACCTGGTGGATTCCTTGTAACATTTCTTGTAGAACAGTCTGAAGCAATTCTTTTATCTATTTTATGCCTGAAAAAGTTTTCATTTCACTTTTGTTTTGAAAGGGATTTTCACCGAGGGTAAAATTTGAGGTGACAATTTTTTCTTTCATTATTGTACAGATACTATTCCACTGTCTTCTGCTTGTATTGTTTCCAAGAAATCTGCTGTCATTCTCATCTTTGCAACTGTATATAAATATTCTTTTTATCCATGGGCATTTTTAACATTTTTCTAAGTGTTTTTAAGTCATTTTATTTCTCTGTATAGTTTTCTTCATTTGTGTGTGTGTTTATAATTCATTGAGTTTCTTTAATTTGTAGGTTTATAGTCTTCATCAAGTTTAAAAATATTTTAGATGTTATTCCTTTAATATTTTGCATCTTTCATTTTCCTCCCCAGTTTTACATATATTAGGCTTCTTGAAGATATTTCACAGCTCATTGATAACTCTGTTCCTTTTATCTATATTTTCTTTGGTTGATTATGCTTTTGGTATTCTATCTAAGAACCATTGCATAATTCAAGATCATAAAGATTAACACCTAAATTTCCTTCTGAGAATTTTATTGTTTTTGCTTTTACAATTAGGTCTTTGATAGATTTTGAGTTAATTTTTTGTATATGCTGTGAGGCAATAGCTCAGCTTCTTTATTTTGCATGTATATATCCAATTATCCCCAAATCATTTGCTGACAAGACTGTATTTTCCCCATTTAATTGTATTGGCACCTTTGTTGAAAATCAATTAGTCATAAATGTGAGGGTTTATTTCTTGACTCTTAATTCTATTGCATTTATCCATGTGGCTATTCTCATAACAGTACCTCACTGTCTTGATTTCTGTAGTTACATATTGAGTTTTAAATTTGGAAAGTTTAAATCTTTGTTCTTCATTTTCATGATTAGTCTTACTATTCTAGGCCTTTTGAATTTCCATATGAATTTTAGAATCAGCTCATCAATTTTTGTACAGAAGTCAACTGGATTCTCATAGGAAACAAATTGAGTCCATGGAACAAATTTGGGAACACTGCAATCTTAACAATAATAAGACGTTCAATCCAAGAATATGGGCCATCTTTCAATTTATTTAGATCTTTAGTTCTTTTAGAAATTTGTAGTTTTCTGAACATAAGTTTTACTCTTTTTTGGTTTAATTTGGACCGAAGTATTTTATTCTGTTATTATAACATGCATGACCTTGTAAATAAAAGTTTTTCTTAATTGTTGGGAGGTAGCTTACTGTTATATTGTTATTGTATATTGTATAATATTGTTATTATTGTATAATTGATTTGTTATATGTTGTGCCACAATTTTACTGAGTTTATTTATTAGTTTTAATCTTTTTTAGTGGATTCTTTAGGATTTTCTATATGTAACATCATGTCATCTGGTACAGAACAGTTTCACTTCTTTTTCCCCAATCTGGATGCTTCTTATTTTCCTGCATGATTAATGTGGCTTAAACCTCCAGTACAATGTTGAATAGAGGTAGCAAGAGTGGGCATGCTCTTGTGTGATGCTGGTGTGATGCTGGTGCTCAGTCCCTCAGTCGTGTCCAACTCTTTGCGACCCCATGAACTATAACCTACCAGGCACTCTGTTCATGGGACTGTCATGGCAAGAATACTAGAGTGGGTTGCCTTTTCCATCTCCAGAGCATCTTCCCAATCCAGGGATCGAACCTGCATCTCCTGTGGTTCCTGCACTGAAAATGGATTCTTTACCACTGAGCTACCAGGGAAGCCCAAGAATGATGCTAGCTGTAGGTTTTTAGATTTTTTTTTATTAGATTAAAGAATTTCCCTTCCCTTCCAAGTGCGTTGTGTTTTTATCATGAAGAGGCATTGAGTACTGTCAGATGATTTTTCTACATAGATTGAGATGATTGTATGATTTTTTTCCTTTTATTTTATTAATGTAATAAAGCCACATTAATTTTTTTTTTTTGTTTGCTTGTTTTATGTTGACTCACCCTTGCATTCTTGAAATAAATCCCACTGAGTCACGGATGCAAAAACCTCTTACCTGGTCTGTCTTCCCCCCCCTCAACCTCTCATCAAATCATCCTACTAATAGATATGTCTTTGTAAAATAGAAATCTGCTTTAGTTATTAACTTTTAATTTCTCTTTACAACCTTTGGTGTAAAACTCAAATTCAACATTGCATTAGACACTCTTTGACCTGGCCTAGTGGGATCTCTAGGCTGAGGGCATACTATTTCCTCTTCATAAGCACCATGAACTGCTTGTAATTCCTCTTATATATAATATTCACCTCCAAGTTCATGCCTCTTCATATGCTTCACCTGGAATGGTTTTCATCATCTTTGTCTTGTTAGCTCCTGATGATATATCAAACCTGATTTCAAGTGCATATTCCTTCCTGAGGCTATTTCTCATGTTCACTCTCCCAGTAGGGTATAGTTCCCTGTTTTAGGTAGTATCTCATTTTATCTAAATCATGGTATTTACTATGTCATATCAAGATGATTTCTGTATGTTAAAGGTCCTGAGGGAGGACCTTCACATTATTAAAATCATGCTTTAATAATATCTATTTCTGGTGGCTAGTACAGGTCAAGGTCATAAGATTTGTTGATGTTCAGTATCTACATGTATGTATGACAAAGGAGTTCCTATACAGTAGGAGATCAAACCAGTCAATCCTAAAGGAAATCAGTCCTTCCAAGCAGGACCAATGCTGAAGCTGAAGCCCCAATACATTGGCCATCTGATGCAAAGAACCTAACTCATTGGAAAAGTTCCTGATGCTGGGAAAGATTGAAGGCTGGAGAAGGAGACGACAGAGGATGAGATGGTTGGATGGCATCACCAACTCAATGGACACAAGTTTGAGCAAACTCTGGGAGATGGTGAAGGACAGAGAAGCTTGGTGTGCTGCAGTTCATGGGGGGGTCTCAAAGAGTCAGACACAACTTAATGACTAAACAATAACAATAATACTTTAAAGAACTGCAAAATTCCCAAATACTTATCATTGATTCTATTACTTATACGGAAATTCTCTGGAGCATTTATCATAACCCTGAATGACTGTTTGCCTGTGATATATTTAATATCAAATCTCCCCTGAAGGCAGACACCATTTCTATTCTGTTCACCTTTGTGTCCCCAGCACTTAACACAGTGCTTGTATATATTTGTAGGATGTAGAAATGAATGAATAATTGCCCCTTCTTTTGCATGAAGGAGTTATAAATCAGCCTATTCTTTTAAAGTAGATCATACTTGATGGAAGTAAACTGTTCACTTTCTGGATAACTTTTCAACTTTTCCCCTCAGGTTAGTTGGTTTTAGCAGACCTGGAGTCCTAAAATCATTTAGTTTGACATGAAATTAAAATCGTCTAATTTCACACTTCATGCATTTACTCTTCCGTTAGTTTATAAAAATAACTAACTTCAGGTCCCTGCTCCAAGCAATTTATGTGAAATAACTCTTAGGACACAGATAGGTATAATTACCCTGGTAACCATTAGAGCCTTGTCACCGGATATTTCGGCCTCCTTCTTGTACACGGGGTAGGATTGCGCTATCGGCCTTGGAGCGCCTCTGGCCAGTGATTTATGAGGGGAAGTGACTCTGGTCGCGTCTAGGAGAATGCTCTTGCTGCAGACACCCTTCCCGTGCTCTTTCTCCTCTGCAATGTGACTGGCAATATTACCGAAAGTGACTGCAGTTTCTACTGGGTGTCCTTGAGTAAGCATGATATGGGACACAGACCCCTGCTGGTCTGAAAGTGTGTGTTAGCAAGAAGTATCATCTGTTGCTTTATAAAATTCAGATGTGAGGGTTTTTACTGTAGCCCAGTCCAGATCAGCGTGACAGGTCAAATTATCATCCTCATTTGCAGAGGAAGGAACTTAGAGAGTGGGCAACAGAATGATATCACTGCCACCGCATGACATAGGCCTGTGGGATTCCACTCAAACCATCTCCCACAGACTGAGTCCTTTTCACCCTCTGCTTCACTGCTTTGCCTCAACCTTACCCATCTTCCGGTTGCGACACTCTTTCTCATGCACCCAGGAACACACAGCTGTCTATATTCAAAAGGAGAAGTGGATAATAATATATAGAACCTGTTTAATAGGGCTGAACCTTGGAGAAGTATTTTTCTCCTCTGATTGAGTACTTTGTCATTTTAATAGGACAATCATAGTTTCACAAATCATTTAGTTAGGACAATTTCTGGGATAATTACCTTGTCAGTTAAATTTTAAAATATTGAAATTAAGGTTGAAGTTTGAAAATTATTCACAGCTTTTGCTTTCTCCTTGTTGTATAAAGCCACCAATAATGTCCAGAAAGACACAAATACTCTGATACTGTAAACCCAAGATCAAATGAAGTGTAAGCAATTTTTCATAGTTGTTTACAAGGTCAATGGAGTAAAGTATAATTCAGCTGACTACAGAGGCAGGGGGATATTATTCTTATATAAAATGACTTTAATATATTTGCTAAAGTAAATTATTCAAAAAATTAGTAAAATGATTTTTTAAAATGACCCTTTTTAATGCTTATAAAGTTAATACACATAAAGTGCTAATAATTAATTACTAAGGTTTTTACATAGAAACAAAAGGCAAGAAGGGACATTAAGCTTCTGGTGTTATTTTCACTATGGTAAAGCGGCCCTGAGCTTCCCTGGTGGCTCAATCTACCTGCAGTGCAGGAGACATGGGATCCATCCCTTGGTCAGGAATATCTCCTGGAGAAGGAAATGGCAATCCACTCTGGTGTTCTTGCCTGGGAAATCCCATGGACAGAGGAGCCTGGTGGACTACAGTCCATGTGGCTGCAAAAGAGTTGGACATGACAGAGCACTTAAAACAACAGCAGTAAAAGCAGCGCTATTTGAATGGTCTAGGACTTCACTGCCTTGTACAACAACCAGCCACATGTGGTTATTTAATTTCAGTAAAATGAAAAAAAATAATCAGTTGCTCAGTCATACTGGCCACATTTCAAGTGTGGCTCTTGGTGGGGATGACTATTAGTATGATGTGAGTGAAGGAAGCAGTGTGTGCCAGGAAATCCAGAGGAGGGGAATTTTCGGTACTGTGTTGAGAACACAGTGCTTGAGATTGTTCCTGATCTGAGTCTTGACAGTTCAGTAATGAGGAAGACAGGCAAATCAATGTGGGAAGGACGCTCTTATCAGAGGCAGCATCAAAAGTCATGATATAGATTCCAGGAGTCCCCACTGTGCTTGTGAAATGAGCACCAGTGTCTTTCCACTAAGGAGCAATATGTGATAAGCTGCCAATATCTATGGGGGCCAGGCATTGAAGGTTTTACAAGGCAAATAGATTTGTGTTTTATCCTGTAAAAAAGCAGGAAGTGCGAAGCTTTTCAATACCTGAATAACAAGGTCAGCTATGCGTTTTTATGGAGTTTACTTCACAACTGCAAGGATATAAGCCAAGTTGTATCATTTCCTGTTAGTCGCTAAGTCCGGTCCGACTCTTTGCAACACCATGAACTACAGCCCCCAGGCTCCTCTGTTCATAGGATTTCCCAGGCAAAATATTGGAGTGGGTTGCCATTTCCTTCTCCAGGGGGATCTTTCTGACTCACGGATCAAACCTGCATCTCCTGCATTGGCAGACAGATTCTTTACCACTGAGCCACCAGGGTACAGCCTTTAAAAGTCTGAATCATCATATTGTACACCTGTGACATGCAATATTGTACATCAAATACATTTCAGTTAGAAAAAAGAAAAGAAAGAAATCGAGAACAAACGGGTTTGGCAATTTCTTATGTGTTTATTTTTGTGATTGAGATTGTTCCCCTCCATTCAAAGTCCTTGCTTAAATACCCTCGATCCTTAACCCTTCATTATTTAATCAATAAGTATTCTGTTCATTGACTATTATGTTTAAAATAGTTTCAGTAGGTACTAAATTGAAAAGAGGAAAGCAATTCTAAAGACTTTTAATCCCCAAATATTCCCCAAATGTTACTCTTTTTTGTTAAAACCTCATCTCCTGGAAAACATTTTTAGAGCCATTAACCAGTGGTTCCATTTTATCTTAAAAAAATGCTTATTGAATGCTTACTATTACTAGATGCAATTCTAGAAGCTAAGAACAAAGAAGAAATGAGCTCTGACTCCTCTGATTAACCAACAAAGTTGTTCTAGTATAGTTTTACCTCCTCTTCCCTTCCCTGCCCTCTTCTGGTAGATACAGAAAAGTTTTCTGAAATAGATCAAAGTCAAGTAGTTGGAGGAGAAATTGCCTGTAATTAGTATCTGTAGCATTAGTTCCTTATTTAAAAAATAATGGCTAGAATAGCAGAAATAGGAATAAATAATAGTGGGTGTGAGAATTATTTTGTTGTAATTTCCTAAGAGAAATATTGTAAATATCCTTTGTTCAAAGGAGACTTTTTTGTACATTCCTTGTGCTTGGGAAAAGAAGGAAGCTATAGTAATTTAGAAAATATACAGTGAGAGAAGGTAAGTTTTCTTGAATTTTAGTCTTCTGTGACATTTCCATAAGACATCACTTACTTAAAATAGAAAAATTACCTGTTTTTCCTTCCCCATAAATATACTTCAAATATGCTAGGTTTTTTCTTTATAATATTTTTTTCCATTTGTGATTATTTAAATAACTGATCACAGAAATCTTGAGTAATTTCAGACTTAAATTATGAAATTTCATTACAATTATAATTATGGAAAATTCTCCATTCATGTTTGATATAACTGTAATTCATAACAACTCAAAGGGAAAAGGAAATTTTATTTTTAGAAAGTATATATTGTGGAAAGATAAAAATGTTTTCATTTTTTCAGGTTTTTCTATATTTTGTTAAGGAAAAAATAACTAAATTTGGAAATGGGGCAAAAATAACAGATTGAACTTTCAAGGCATGATCTAAATAAAAGGTTTATTACCTACTCTCCAAGATGGTATAACTATTATTGCTATTTTGAAGCAACTTAGCAGCAGCAGCAACATTACCTTTAGAAAAATGATCAGTCATAATTATGTTTTTGTCCAGAGGAAAGGCCAATGATTCTTAGTAATGAAGAAAACCCAAAAGGTTATAATCATTATTGCCAAATAGAATATGAAATATTTGCATCTAATTTAGCAATCTTATTTCATCATTCGTTCCCCCCACCCCAAGTCTTTCATATCCTTTTTTGAACCAGCTTTGTCATATTGCTGGTTCCTGCTTTAATGAGTTCGTTAAATCTTTTGCTTGTATTCACTCTGCCTCTGAGAATGTTTTTGTTGTTTGTTACATTTTGAAGTGATGTTTTGACTATCTGAAAATTAAATAATTATCTAGTTATTCTATTTACCACTAAATCCATTATGATGGAACACATACCTGAGGATCCCATCTGTAAAGATGGTGCCCATAACCAACAGAATTTCTAGAAATATTTGTGGATAAGCCCAGGTTGATTTAGTCATCTGGGAAATAGAAAACGAACAGGTCCTAGAAGCTGTAGAGCTCAATTCTTTGAAAGAATATAGAAGCCCTGAAGAACCTGCCAGCCCTGGCTCTTAAAATTTACAGTAAGACAGAGTAGACTGTCTTGGTTATCTGCTTTTGTAAACTTTGCATGTTTGGTAAGTGGTAAATGAGTGATTATATGCAAATTGATTCACCAAAATGCAAAGTAGCAGCATGTATTTATTTATATTAATAAACATAGTCAATAAACAAACATGCCCTTAGGGGAAAAATGGAAAAACACAGTTTTAAAAAGGAAAATAAAGAATCTCTTGATGGCTGATTGGATCCTAAACATTCATTATCAGTACCTCAATTTTTTGACTTTATGGGAACTGTTTATAACATTTCCCCAAGAATTCCATGAAAATTGTGCCCAGAGAAGAAATCATCAAGTTAAAACAACTTTTAAGGTGAAGCTTTTTGTTGTTTTGTTGTCTTTCATGTCTTCCTTTCAAATCAAATAAATTTAAAACATGACTGAATATATTAATGCTTATTAAATGTTGATTTATATTTCCTTAGTCCATCTTAAAGAGATCAGTTATCAAAATCCATCAGGGATAATGGTGTGTGTCTATAGGCAGTACTATTTAGGCTGTTGTTTATACCTTTAAGAAATATTAAAAATATATTTCTATGTAAAAGACCATTCTATAACTGAATTTAAGTATTAACAGAGTTGCACATTGTTGTTTGTCTTGAAAAGAACAATTCTTGTTAAGTTAAAAACATTTTAGAGTTTGTTTTTGAGGTTAAAGTGGTTGGGGGCAGAAAGGTTAAAAAGAGGAAGTTTTGGCAGCCTCAGCACTTGAGTGCATGTGAGTATAGTCTGGCAAAAAGACATTCAGGAGTGGGCCTTGTTAAAATGAAGCATTTATTTTAAAACTTAATTGAAATGAAAATATGTCTGCTTAGAGTCTGTTAAATTCAGCTCCTTGATTTCAATCAAAGAAAATGCTCCTGAAAGTTGTGTTTGTACCAAACTTTAGTTTCATGCTGCTGCTGCTGCTGCTGCTAAGTCGCATCAGTCGTGTTCATGACATAAGGTTTAAAATGGCAAAGAAAACTGTGCATTATCCAGAATCCAATGTCTTCAAAAGTAAGTGATGTTTCATTTCCTTTTGGATGTTAAGATGCCTCTGAGGTGGTGGTGTTGGAGAGACTAGATGGCTGAGGACACAAAGGCATCAAGTGGGAAACATTTCCCCATGCTTTTGCTGTGGACAGCTTCAACCAAACATGTCAAGGAAAGCTTAACTGTGGTCTTAAAACATGAGATTGTCTGGGAAATCAGAGCCAGCTGGCATCAATTCAGAAAAAGAGGTTTTTCCACTGCATTTGAGAATACTGAAATTGCCATCACCGGTCAGTCAAATAAGGGCATCAGGCAACCTACTCTAATCCTGCTTGCCAATGATGGTGCCTATGGAGAGACTTCCTGTAGCTTCATGTTTGCATGCATGCAGAAAGTATGATTGCTGGATTACATAGCAAGGACAGCTGCTGTTGGCAAGGAAAACTGATTATTAAAATTGCATCAGCTGATTGCAGGATTACAAGTTAAAGAGCAATACACTGTAGGAAAAAACAAAACCAATTTCATTGTATAATACCTCTGTGGGCCATTTATGTTCACTTGCTCTCTGTTTTCAAGTTTTGGTAGCTTGTGTGCATGCTAAAGTGCTTCAGTCCTGTCTGATTTTCTGTGACCCTATGGACTGGAGCCTGCCAGGCTCCTCTGCCAGTGAGATTCTCCAGGCAAGATTACTGGAGTGGATTGCCATGCTCTCCTCCAGGGGATCTTCCTGACCCAGGAATCAAACCCCTGTGTCTTACGTCTCCTGTATTGGCAGGCAGGTTCTTACCACTAGCGCCACCCAGGAAGCCCTTTACTCTATTAGACACCTTCAGTAAGGTATCATTCCTGAGGTGCTTTCTTAGAAGCTACCCTGTTAATTAAGAAGTTACCCTGTTAATTAAGAAGTTACTTAAAAGTTGTACTGTTAACAAATACTAAAGACTTTCCACTGAATATATTATCTTCATTTTTAAAAGTCATAGGGGAATAAAAGATGAGTTTCTCCTAAAACTTCAATAAAATTTTATTAAGATAATGGGAAGACTTTTTGTCAAGGGTATTAAAATAAACAATGAAATGAAATGAAGCAACTAAAGTACAGAAAAGACACCAAAATGAGAAAAGATTTATAACTAACAACATTAACATTTAATCACTGTACAGGCATATCTTGTTTTATTGCCCTTTGCTTCATTGTGCTTGGCAGATACTGTTTTCTACAAATTGAAGGTTTATGGCAGCCCTGCCACAAACAACTCTATTGGCACCATTTTTCCAACCACATTTTCTTGCATTGTGTCTCTGAGGCTCATTTTGGTAATTCTTGCAATATTTTTAACTTTTTCATTATATTTGTTAAGGTGATCTGTGATCAGTGACCTTTGATGTTACATCGCAAAAAGATTATGACTCGCTGAAGACTCAGATGATGGTTAGCTTTTTTTTTTTAAGCAATAAAGTATTAATTAAGGCACGTACCTTGTTTTTTAGACATAATGTTATCGTACACTTCAGTTCAGTTCAGTTCAGTTCAGTCGCTCAGTTGTGTCTGACTCTTTGCGACCCCATGAATTGCAGCACGCCAGGCCTCCCTGTTCATCACCAACTCCCGGAGTTCACTGAGACTCACGTCCATCGAGTCAGTGATGCCATCCAACCATCTCATCCTCTGTTGTCCCCTTCTCCTCCTGACCCCAATCCCTCCCAGCATCAGAGTCTTTTCCAATGAGTCAACTCTTTGCATGAGGTGGCCAAAGTACTGGACTTTCAGCTTCAGCATCATTCCTTCCAAAGAACACCCAGGACTGATCTCCTTTAGAATGGACTGGTTGGATCTCCTTGCAGTCCAAGGGACACTCAAGAGTCTTCTCCAACACCACAGTTCAAAAGCATCAATTCCCAGCACTCAGCTTTCTTCACAGTCCAACTCTCACATCCATACATGACCACTGGAAAAACCATAGCCTTGACTAGACGGACCTTTGTTGGCAAAGTAATGTCTCTGCTTTGAATATGCTATCTAGGTTGGGTCATAACTTTCCTTCCAAGGAGTAAGCATCTTTTAATTTCATGGCTGCAGTCACCATCTGCAGTGATTTTGGAGTCCCCAAAAAATAAAGTCTGATACTGTTTCCACTGTTTCCCCATCTATTTCCCATGAAGTGATGAGACCAGATGCCATGATCTTTGTTTTCTGAATGTTGAGCTTTAAGCCAACTTTTTCACTGTCCTCTTTCACTTTCATCAAGAGGCTCTTTAGTTCCTCTTCACTTTCTGCCATAAGGGTGGTGTCATCTGCATATCTGATGTTATTGATATTTCTCCCAGCAATCTTGATTCCAGCTTGTGCTTCTTCCAGTCCAGCGTTTCTCATGATGTACTCTGCATAGAAGTTAAATAAGCAGGATGACAATATACAGCCTTGACATACTCCTTTTCCTATTTCGAACCAGTCTGTTGTTCCATGCCCAGTTCTAACTCTTGCTTCCTGACCTGCATACAGGTTTCTCAAGAGGCAGGTCAGGTGGTCTGGTATTCCCATATCTTTCAGAATTTTCCACAGTTTATTGTGATCCACACAGTCAAAGGCTTTGGCATAGTCAATAAAGCAGAAATAGATGTTTTTCTGGAACTCTCTTGCTTTTTCCATGATCCAGCAGATGTTGGCAACTTGATTTCTGGTTCCTCTGCCTTTTCTAAAACCAGCTTGACCATCTGGAAGTTCACGGTTCACTATTGCTGAAGCCTGGCTTGGAGAATTTTGAGCATTACTTTACTAATGTGTGAGATGAGTGCAATTATGTGGTAGTTTGAGCATTCTTTGGCATTGCCTTTCTTTGGGATTGGAATGAAAACTGACCTTTTCCAGTCCTATGGCCACTGCTGAGTTTTCCAAATTTGCTGGCATACTGAGTACAGCACTTGCACAGCATCATCTTTGAGGATTTGAAAAGGCTCAACTGGAATTCCATCACCTCTACTAGCTTTGTTCGTAGTGATGCTTTCTAAGGCCCACTTGACTTCACATTCCAGGATGTCTGGCTCTAGGTGAGTGATCACACCATCGTGATTATCTGGGTCATGAAGATCTTTTTTGTACAGTTCTTCTGTGTATGCTTTCCACCTCTTCTTAATATCTTTTGCTTCTGTTAGATCCATACCATTTCTGTCCTTTATCGAGCCCATCTTTGCATGAAATGTTCCCTTGGTATCTCTAATTTTCTTGAAGAGATCTGTAGTCTTTCCCATTCTGTTGTTTTCCCCTATTTCTTTGCATTGATAGCTGAGGAAGGTTTTCTTATCTCTTCTTGCTATTCGTACACTTAGGCCACAGTATAATGCACAGATTAAATTTTATATGCACTGGGAAACATCACGTGACTCACTTTATACAATATTCACTTTATTGTGGTGGTGTGGAACCAAAACTACAGTATCTCTGAGGCATGTCCATGACAGTTGTGTACAAATCCAGAAATGTGCACCAATCTTAAACCTCTTTTATTTCTTTTATTGGTCTTGCACAGTTCTGAGTCCAGAATCAATACTAAACAAACATGAATTCATTCACTCAAAAAATCAATCACAACCACAATGAAAATTTAGTAAAAACCTGCATTTTACTGGGGATACCATTAGGAATTTATAAGATGTTATGAAGCAAAACTAAGAATGCTATCCTTCCTGTGGTGTTCATAATTAGCATAACTAAGTACGTACTATCTTTTGAAAAGCATGATTAAAATCATAAATAATATTTTGAACTAATTAAACAAAATCAACACGTTGGGGTAAATTTTTATGTGGGCAGTTTTTAAAGTTAGATTCAAATACCGTCTTCAGGTCGGGAAGATCCCCTGGAGAAGGAATGACTACCCACTCTAATATTCTTGCCTGAAGAATTCTACGGACAGAGGAGCCTGGAGGGCTACAGTCCATAGGGTCACAAAGATCAGATACACTGAGAAACTAACACTTTCACTTTCAGTCAAGTGACAGTTTTTTGACTTAATCCAAATATCTGAACACTACTGAGATATAGGCAAAATATATTGGCTTGTTTAATGTATAAAGTTGCCTTGTTTCTGAATGGAATGCTTTAGTGCTGACTAGCGTAATAAGCAGAACAGCAGTGCCACAAGAAAAACATTTCATAGAGAAAATCAAGCTTTTGGGGAACTCCGCAATCACATCCACACTCTGCCATCTGTGTCTACACTGTCTCCGTTGCCAAGTGTGACTACGAAGGTGAACAACTCCCTTCTTTTCTAAAGCCATCCTTTCCACTTGGGCATAAGATTCTACCTTCTTTCCCCTACTCACCTATTAGAGAACTATTTATTCCTCCCTCTGATGCAGATGAATAAAGTCCCCCTCCCTCCACACACACTTTGCTAAGAAACATATTCTTATTTCTCACATCTTAAAACAAAAAACTTTCTAGCGATTTCAGTATCTCTTGTCAGTAATCACCATTTTTTTCTTTTTTGTCCGATCCTTTTTTACACCAAATCTCCCCAAATTGTTTCTATGCTCAGGTCTCCAAATCGCTTCCTATTCTCTTAAATTTCTTCCATCAGGCTGACACACTCACCTCTCCCAGTGAAGTACTCACGTCCATGTCACCACTGACTGGGGTCTACTTCATGGGCACATAACCTGTGCAGCTGCCCAGGGCCTGGAGCATCATTGAGTGCTCTGATGTCACCAGTCTGAAATTCTCAATCTTTAGACAAGGAGGCCCCAACGTTCAGTCTGCTCCGGGCCTCACACAAGATACCGCCTACCCTGCTGGTGCCCTTCACGTTGCTAAAACTAGTGGACAATCCTCTGTATTTATCCTACTTTACCTATTAACAGTATCACCCAGGTCAATCGCTCCTTCCTTAGTGATACATTTTTATTTTCCTTGGTTTCCAAGACACCTCAATTTTCTTTTTATCTCAAAGGCTCCTTCAGTTTTTGTCACTTGTGTCTTCTTCCCCTGACTACAAATATTGGGAATATTTTCTTCTTTAATGGTTCTCTCTCTACATTATCTCAGCGAGTCCCATGATTTTAAATACTGTCTACACACTAATACCTCGCCAACTCCCAAATCTAGACTCATAGACCTAACAGTCTGCTTGACTTTTCCATTTGGATCTTAAATGTAGCTTGTCCTAAATTTAACTCTTTTCCTTACACCCTCCAAACCTGATCCATCAAATCTGTTCTTCTAGTGGCTCAGATAAAAAAATCTCAGCATAATTCTTGACTCTTTCTCTCACACTCTACATCTAGGCAAACTAGTTTTGTTCTACTTCCCAAAATGATCTCTGGAATTTTAAGTGCTGATCTGTTCCTCACATCTCTTGCAGAAATGACTAAACTAGCTTCCAACCGGTCTCCTGGTTTCTCTCCTATTATGATTTATTCCATAAATAACTTCCATGATTTATTTCAATCACAGGAGAGTCCCATTAAAACAATCCTCTTCTAAAAACACAAAACTACGTCTGCATTTTGCATAAAGTCATAGTCCTCGAGGTGGCTTACCATGTCCTAAATGATCTGATTTCCTCCCACCTCAATGTTTTTCTGAGTGAATTTCTAAATTCTGTCCCCCTACCTTACTCTTCCCCAGCCACATGGCTTCCTCGCTCTTTCTCAAAATTCCCAGGAAGACTCTCTCACCCTAGGCCTTTGTACCAGCTGTTCACTTTATCTGTCCTTCCTTTAAGTCTTGGCTCAAGGGAGGGCTGAACGGTTTAGCCTATTGAATATGACATCCATCCACTCATCTCCCTTTAATCTGCATTACTTTTTTTTCTCTAGAGCAAGGGTCCCCAATCTCTGAGATCTAATGCCTGATGATCTGAGGTGGAGCTCACGTGATAATAATAGAAATAATATGCACGATAAATTTTAATGCACTTGAATCATCCAGAAACCATTCCCCCTCCTCCCCGCCTCTAGTCCGTGGAAAAATTTTCTTCCACGAAACTGGCCCCTGCTGCCAACATGGTTGGAGACCACTGAGCTAGAGCATTTATTGCTGCTTAACATGTTACTTATAGATTGTTTACTGTGTCTGTATATTTTATGTCTCTCTCCCTCCCATAGATACAGGAATTTTGGTTTGTGTTCTTTCATTGAGATAGTCCAAATGTCTGGAATAATCCCTGGTAGGTAGGAAAGGCTCAATTACTATTTGTTGAATAAATGAATGAAACCTGGGTTTATACTGCATGTCATCACCAACAAACAACAAAACAATGACAATGATATCTTCATTAGAGAAAAAAAATAATCAAGGCAATTATAAAAGATAAAATTATAGAAAACAAACCATCATAAGGATATTGAATTGAGCTTTGTAAACTCACTTGTGTATGTATGCTTTTTAGGATACATCAGTCCATTCATTAGGTAATATACACTGTGTAGAAAGAAAATATCTAAGGAAATAAAAGTTCTGAAAAAAAAAATTCACCAACTCTATGACATCCATTCATTCATCTCTCTTTAATCTGCATTACTTTTTTCTCTAAAGTAGGGGTCCCCAGCCTCTGGTATCTAATGCCTGATGATCCGAGGTGAAGCTCACATGATAATAATAGAAACAACATGCACAAAAAATGTAATGCATTTGAATTATCCAGAAACCATTCCTTCTCCCTGCCTCCGGTTCAAGCTTAAAGTTTACACCAACTCTAAAAACTGACTGATGGGGACTTCCCTGGAGGTCCAGTGGTTAAGATGCCACACCTCTACTGCAGGGGGCACAGGTTCAATCCCTCACTGGTGAGGGAACTAAGGTCCTACATGCTATGTGGCACGCCTCCCCCACCAAAATAAGAAGAGCTGACTGATACATAAACAAGATGAGGGGGGGCAAATATTGCTTTTATCATGTAAGAGACAGTGCATGTTCTGGGAAAATGTCTGTTATTTATTCTTGGTTTTTGAGTTCATACTCAATGGATGAATACTCCTGGAAAACTACTTATGCTTTAGTGCTTATGCAATTTTAACTTGGAAATGCACCTTCTATTTATGGAAATATAAAGAATTTCAATTATACTTTCTAAGAACCCTTGCTCTCCTGGTCTCTATTCCTTACCTGAAGAAAAAACTTAATGATATTTATTAATTATTGAACAGGGTGTTGGCTGAATGGGTTGTTACCTCACACAAAATGTTTTATGTAAATACAACTGACCCTTGAACAGCTGGGTTTTAGGGGTGCTGACCCTCCATGCAGTTGAAAATACACAGGTAATTTATAGCTGGTCCAATATATCTGTGATCCCTTTATATCTGAGGTTCTTCCTATGTATATTCAACCAACCATGGATCATATAGTACTTTGGATATTTACTATTAAAAACAAAAAAACCCACATATAAGAGGACCTGTGCAGCTCGAATGCATGTTGTTCAAGGGTCAACTGTACCGCAATATTTATGAAAAATGAATTTCAGATGTGATATCCTGAATATATTGGAGAACAGTATTATAAACCTAACAATAAGATCACATATACAAATCACTTATTTTTACTTGAAGAAATTCTTTATTCGTTAAAACGATCAACTCTTTATATCATGAAAAAGCCCCTCCCTTCCCACGTACTGTTTTCTTTCCTTTGCTAGCCCTGTTATTTTTACTCTAAAATCTGACCTGGAGAGGGAAATAAGGACATCTTGGGCATTACTGGATGTTAACTTTAGCAACTTCAAATAGTTTTGGAGATTTGTTTCTACTGGTGTGTTTTTTTAAAAAAAGAAAAATTGTAGTTGGGGTTACAAAGATGGAGAACAGAAGTACAAAGTAATTAGCAGTATGATTAAAAAAAAAAAAAAAAAAAACAGGGCTTTTTTCTCCCCGGGCAAATGTTTTTCATCTTAAGCAAATTTGGCTGCGGGAGAGTCAGGCAGGTGCTGCTGCCACAGTGCTTTCGGGTTTCCTGGCAGGGATGCACCGGGACCCGAGACAAAACCCAGAGGAACCACAGCTAACCTCAGCCCTTTGCCCAATTTCTTCCCTGCCAGTTACCAGAGTTCACTATTGTTCATGCTCCAGGGGTCACACGCACTCTGCCTGTCTAGGGGTGGAATTTATTCTGAACAAGTGTTTTGTTTGGCTTGCAGTATTTAAAAAAAAAAAAAGTCTGTCACTGACATTCAAAATTAGATTTCATAGAAAATTTGCTTTGTCCAGTTTTTCTTGAAAACTTCAAATCTGGGAAAGCAAGTCAGCTTGGCAATATTTGTAGAGCTGAGAAACGGCTACCTTAGGTGGCTGAGGAAAGAATCTGCCTGCCAATGGAAGAGGTGTGGGTTTGATCCCTGGATCAGGAAGATCTCTTGGAGAAGGAAATGGTAATCCACTCTAATTTTATTGCCTGGAAAATCCCACAGAGGAGCCTGGCGGTTACACTCCATGGGGTTGCAAGAGTCGGACGTGACTTAAGGACTAAACAACAACATATTTAGTCGCTAAGTCATGTCCAACTCCATAGGATTGTAAAGAGTTAGACATGACCAAACGCCTTAGCACACACATCACATATAGCCCTGTGGTTCCTGAAGTTTCTTCCAGCTGGTTTCCGCCTCACAGGCCATTTAACTGCTCCTTTTGTGCACTGTGTTTCTGACGCGGCCAGCCCCAGCGTCTGAGAGATGGAAGACCAAAAGGGAAGGGAGGGATGTCCACGCTGAGGGGCTCTTCTTCTCTCCCCTCAAACAAGGGTAAAGAGCTGATGGGCACATAGTTCTGCTTGAGTGGGATTCTGATAGTCCTGGGTGAGAACAGAGTGTGTTTAACTTTATCTGCAAAGTTCTCCCCAGAGAAGCATCAAATTCTATATAAGGAAAAGAAATCATATTAAGTGTTTTTACTACACTTATCTAGAGAATGTTGCCTCCAGCTGTGAAACAAGTTTATTACCATTACGATCAGACCCTCAAAGCCTTTATTCTGCTGTTTTCAAAACAGGGGAGAAAAGAGAGAGCTAGAAAAAAAAAATAATAAAGGACTTGTTAATTTGGATTCACAAAAAATGAGAAGTGAAGATTTGTGCTAGGAGGGTAGACAGTAATTAACTTGAAATTTTCAAAACAAATCTTCTGAAGAAAGGAGTTTTTTATATACTTCACATGCTGTCCTTTTTGCTTTTTTCCTCCTGGTCATAAACATTTGGGTGAGTCTTTTTTGCCTACCTGGTTTTCTTCTGCCTCTTGCCTCTTTCAAAATCCACCTTCAGGAAATCTCTGATTAATTTCATCTTAAGCATCTTCATACATTAATATAAATTTCTTGAGATGATTTATCAGGATCTTTATATCATATTCATGGGTATACTAAATTGTATTCAAAGTTAGACTTCAAAAGCAGGATTTTTTACATATCATAACATTATCATTATCCAGTACTCAACACTCAATACGTGATACTCAATAAATGTTTTTGAAATAAACATGATTTTTATTGTTAATCTTCCTAAAGAAACTTGTATAATTTTTTTACACAAAATCTATCAATAAGAGATTGATTGGTTAAAAGAAAAAAAAAAAGCAAAGCAGAACAAAACAAGTTGAGAGAATCCAGGTTTTTTCACTTATCATTTTTTTTTAAATGGTGACTTGAATTCACCATCTCAACTCATCAGAGCCTGTCTATATGTTACAACAGTCTGAATTTCCTATTGCTACATGGATGAAAGTGAATCCATATAAACCATACCAACACCATCATGTATAACTGGTGGTAAAACTTTATTATTCAAGTTTAGATGTAACAGACATCTTTGCTGCCTGAAGATTGTTTGCATAAGAAATACACCAAGAACATGTTTGTGAGTAGAAATGAACATGCACTATGAAAACAAAATTAAATAAAACAAAAAAAATTCCATGTGTTGTAAGAACAGAACTATTATATCCAACATTCTAATATTCAAATCAGGACTACAAATTGAATTTTTTCTTAGCAACATGAATCATTCCGTATGAAAGACATTTTCTGCTGGTGAATATTGCTGTAAGTGAATTTTACATTGGCATTATTGAGATGCTTCCCATCCCTAACCCCCCCTCCCCAATTATTCACGTTGTCACCGTAAAGAATTTGGCATTTCTTATTGTGATATTTGCCTTGTTGGTAGCCATTAAGAAACTATGGTTTTATCAGCCTTGTAATAGTTTTGCCTCTTCATAGTCAACACAATAGGCTGCCTGATTATGATATTTACAGCTCATCTTTAAAAAAACGACCCCAATCTTTCCTGGCCCTTGGGAACTGAGAGTTTAAATAAGCCCCTTGGCCATATAATAATACTTGGCACTCTCATGGTGCCTTTCAATCAAGGATCTCAAAGTGCTTTACAAACAAGTACTACATTACCATTATTATTATTAATATTATTATTATTAATATATTTTTTCCATTTTACAGGTGAGGAACCTGAGGCACGAAAAGAAAAAAGTGATTTGCTGCAGATCATATAATGAACAAAAAATCCAGGAGTAAAAATTAGGATCCAGTTTTGGGACTCATGGGTCTTGAAGAACCATTTTCTCTGATGAAATCTAAATGTTATTTCTGTGTAAAAATTACTCTTGCTTTTCTCTGCTGTAGGACGGAGTGAAGTTTCTAGCTCTACTTTTTCCCTTCAAGAGAACATCACGTTAGGATACATTATCCAGTTTCCATGTGTGGACCAATTTGAATTTCACATTTTCTTCATCCCTGACTTGACACACTTCAACCCTAGCATCTTCCAGAGGTCCTAATTACTGCAGATAACTGTGGATGCTTTCTAAATCACTGATGGTTAGCAGGAACATGTGTGTCCACTGTTGGTGAAATGCTAATGGAAACCCACAGGAAGTGCTCTCCAATGAAGCCATGGCTTCCGCCCTTGGCCAAGTCTTTCTTTGGGAAAATAACACAGCCCTTCAAAGTCCTGGTACATGTTTCTCTATCCTCCTCTCATTTATAGTGGCCTGCTGATAGAATTCCACTTAGTACCTACCTTTGGTTAGCATCTTTAGTCTCATATTTGGATTTGATTTCATTCCTCCGTTTTCTCCTGTGATCTAGGACAGTCAGCAAGCTTTCATTTACTTGATCACAAAAGATACCTTGCTTTTATTTTTTTTTTGCCATGGTTCTCAACCCAAAGATAAGAAAGGTGTGGGCTCAAAATAAACTTTAGGCAAAAAACTGGCATACAGCGCAGAAGCTGGCTGTCAGCTTCTTTACCACCACGGGATGTTCGATCTTCCCCCTCTAGAATTATGTTCATGCTCACGAACTAAACAGGCAGGCAGTTCAGAGGTCTTAAGACAGGTCACCTTTGATGTTTTGCAGCCACATAGCAGGAGGCTAATCATTACTTTAGTAGCTGTATTGATACTCTTCAATTAATTAAGAAAAATGTATACCCTCAGGCATTTAAAAATCTATACATTTAATATTTTTGGAGCTGTATTTGCATTGGATCATCATAGATTATGTGCACATGTGCAATCATTAACATAATGTGCTACCACAGGCTTCAACAAAGAGCTGTTAAAGATAATCACTTTTTCTCTTCTTCTCATTAATATTACCTTAGAAAAAAAAATCCCCATGCTTGTTTTCTAAAATCTACCTTTACTAAAAGAGAACAGTTTAGAAGAAAACATCATTATCTTAAAAGTTGATTTTTCTAAAAGAACATCTCAATATGTCATGTAGAAAGAACGGGCACCCTCTTTCCCTTTGAACTATAGAGTTAACATATTAACCATGAGAGCTCCATCCTTTTTTCATGTACTCAGTGTAGTGTCTCTGAATCCACAATCTTCTGAGGTGGGCTGGCTCTTTAAGAGTCTTCTATCCCAAACAACAATATGAATACATGGATGAGAGATGAAGAGAGAAAGAGTGAGAAAAACGAGAATGAGAATGCATGAGCTGGTCCTGGCTTAAAGTTTGATCCAAAGCCCGATTCAGAATCTGGACACATACTTTAAAAAGACGTATGTTTTTTAAATGACATACAATTTTACCTAGCGTATAGTTTTTATCATAGGGAAAGCCTTTTCCAAGAAGGGAAATTCCTAAGTCATCTTGAAAATCCTTAAAAAAAAAAAAAAAAAAGATTTTAAGTATCTAAACAGCTCATTTAAAATTACAATTTAAGACAAAATAGTTCAGAAATCCTAAACCCAAATAAAAATAAAGATACCAATCAATCAATTTTGTAAAAATGTATTTTGAGAGCTAGGACAAAGGCTTTCAAAAGTCAAAAAAAGGGGGTCTTTTAGTGTTTTGATAAATTTTCATCATGTTTCATAGCCCAACCTCTTCTCCATCAAAATATGAAAAAAAAATAAATGAAAATAAAATAATCAATAATAAAAGGCATACAGAATAAGATCTATTGACAATGCTATCTAAGAATATTCTACCTACAGTAGACTGACCATAAATATTCCAAGAATAGTGATATGTATTTCCAATGCTAACCATTACTACTTGTGTGTCTGAGGAAAAAAAAAAAAAAACGATGAAATAGAGAGACATATATGCCAAGAAAGAACAACATACTTGTGTCTGATACACTGGAGAAACTGCTTAAATAGTAGTTTTGCCCAAAAAGCCATACCTGTACTATTGCCCAAGTTAACCAAACTTCGAGTATTTTCTACTTTGAGCAGCTCACATATCGTGGTGCTTGAGGATTGCCACAGTGCACGTTGTTTCTAGTCCTTTCCCTAAGAAAATTAAATACTGTTTTGTTGTTTGGGAAATCTCCTCTTTAGATCTTTAATTGCCACCTCTCCAATCTGCCTGTACATTTTGAGATGCATTCATCAAAATTCCTAAGAAAGATAAATGACATCACATAATTTGAATGTCAAAGCCCCTCATTTCACCTCTTTATCTCGATTCATATGAATTATATTAGAGCTATTTGACAGGTGAGATCAGAAAACAACCCTTTATAAATGAAACTGAAGCAAAAGGCTTAGTCCTGATTTCTTTCTCTCTTTTTCTCTCTTTTTTGTTAACATGAAAACAAAAATCCAAGAATGGAAATGACAACACAGCATCAGAAAGACAGTTTGAACTTCATTCACTACAACAGTCACAAACTGGTTGAACTCTACCTGCCATCCAACTTGAAGAAACGAAGACCTGGCACTGGGAAAAAGAAACAAAACCCAAACAAAACAATACAAAGCAACTGCGAATTAATGTAAAAATGGAGTGCAAATGCAACTACAGAATGCGATAAAAACATCAGTGCTGCAGATTCCAGCAGCACTTATCAAAATAATTTCTGAAATGTTTCATCTGAAACATAGACAAAGCAATAAAAAGAGGATATATGTTTATCATTTTAAGCATAACAATGTGAGTTAAGAGCTTAAAAATTAAAAAAAAAAAGTACTTGGAATGAATAGTGCTACCCTTTTTTTTCCTAAGTAGGCATAAAAATATTTTCATTTCCTTCTTGTTTTCATACCATTATATCAAGAACGTTCATTTGTTTCATGTTACCGTTTACAATTTTAATGCACACACACACACACACACACACACAAAGGATATCTACCGCAATAGAAATAGTTGCTTCATTACCTTGTTTGCTACATTTGCAAATGTAAACAGCTAGGCAGAGTCAGAACTGACTCTAATGCATGATGGAATATCTTTGTTGCATACGTACACTGTAGAAAATAATTATTCAATATGTCAGGCACCATTATTTGAAATGTAATACATTAATATTTACTAGAAAAATAAGGTTTTTTTTTTTTTTCCTATTTGTTCTCCCAACTTCTTTAATGAAATAAGTTAATCTGACAGTGCATCCAGTAGCTTGTAATATCTTCTACATCTCCGTGGCAAAAAATAAACTACTGGTTGGGACGATATAATGCAAATTATTAAAGTCAGTCCTTGTACATACATCCGTGTAGCAAGCATTGAGGCTCGACTAACAGCACCTTTAACCAATTATTTAATGTTCAGTTATTTAGCCCTATTTCCCTGAGCAGTTATGCTGAGGCTTTCCCTTCATGGATAGTTTTACAAAGCCTTAAGTATTAAAAGTACTATGAAGAACATACTTCTAAGAATCCTATTTAATGCTACTTAACTAAACCTGTATAAATCTAATGGAGGAATTGATTGGTACATATACCAACTGTCAGCCTGTGGTAACGTAACTTTAGACGCTGCCTGACCACAAAGTTTGGAAATTATATTTAAACCAAAAGAAAATAAATAAATACAGCAGGTTACCTTGTGGAGAAATACCATGCGTTCTACATCAATGAATGCCATGGTCTGAACTTTTGTATCCATCTAGTCTTTTGAACTGAGGGGATCCCTTTAGTTAGAACATGCCAAATGAGATTAGTGACCCAAAGGAAGCTTAGAAAACAAACCCAAGCTGGTTCATCACATACAAGAAAAAATGATCTGACTAAAATAAAATTACTATGTAGCACTGAGGATATTGTTTTTTAAAAATGCATATATATTTGGACAAAATGAACCTAAATCGCAAACAAGAGGACTAGTTTTGAAAGGAGTATGTGAACATCTAAAAGACAAAAATATCAGAGAGGGTGTGCATGTGTATGTACAGGCAGGGCTGGCCAAAATCATCGTGCCACCTTCTGTCACTTTTCCCGCTGCTCTCTCCCCAAGCCTAACCACAGCTCGCATTTCTAGGTCTAAATTTGAAACATGATCTATGAGAGGATTCTTGTCTAAGAGGGCGCCATTTTCCTTTCACTGCCCTGGAGATTAAATTTCTCCTCATCTGCCTAGGATTTCATGATACTTCGAAACTGAGGCAATAATTTATGGGTTTTTGAACAAATGGGCCAGTGGCCAGCCCAATACTGCTTTAGGATCATAATATGTAAACCCTTCCAAATTCTAAACAGCTTTGATCTCTTTCTATACAAACATCATAATTATAGTCTGCTGATACTTCTTATGGATGGTTTCCACAGTACACATTCACCAAGATGGTTTTGACTTACTAGGTTCTAAATCAGGACTATTAACCATCTTCCTTTTTTTTTTTCTCACTGAACATTTGTCTCACTTTTTAATCTTGGTAACCTACTCATCAAAAGAAAGAATAATAAAAGAAGGGAATTTCATGTTGGATAAGGCAGGCTCTATGAAGTATTTTTTTTTAATAGGTCTTCATAAGACATTACAAGCTATTGAATTCCCATCAAGAAAACCTATTTCTATTTAATTGTGCTAAGTGCTAAGGTTTTACTCTTTAGGTTTTCCATTTTTTTCCACTTGTGCATTGTTCCTATGCAGGCCCCTCTGGATATGAGTTGTGAAGTCATATTTGTCCGTGCAAAGATGCTGGCATATGCTGCACTGGAAAGGTCCACTGTCACCATGGCAACTCATATGCAAAGCATACATCACTTCATCCAGAAAGACAATGCCACAGTGCACACATTTTGTTGAAAGTTCATCTTGAGTACTTCTATCAACTTTCTCTGTTTTTACTACATTCAAGGGACCTTCATTTTTTACATTTGACGGTGCCTTCGTTTTCTCCTTGGAGGCACCATTCGCAGTTGGCCCAGGTCTGGAATGCTTGATCGCCAAATCTAGAGGAATGTCATTGTCTGATCCAACAGCTGAAAAATGAGGAGGCAGATTGAAGGTGGGATAAGGCACATAGTTTTGGCAAGGATTTGGTAGGCCAGGCACGTGACTCAAGTAGTGCGGATTCCCAGGAACGGAGAGCTTATATTTACTCCAGAACCGCAGCCAATCAGCTTCACTCTGGAAGTCATTATGTACAAAGGGAAGTCCGAAAAGGGGATACTGGTACTTTTCAATAGGGCTGCCTGGTGGTGAATAATTTGGGTGCTTCGCAGGTCTCATGTACTTTTCTATGGGACTGCCTCTCTCAGAACTTCCTTTCCCTTCAGATACGGATGAACTGTTTCCTGGGTCTCCAGTACTTTCCTGAGGACTTTTTATCTGAATGTGCAAAGGTTGCATTCTTTTGTGAATATCCAGAGTTTGGCTGACCAGGACTGGCTGCTGAGCAGAATGGCTTTTAGTCAATGAACCCTGGGCTTCGTATTTACTCAGGCTGGGGAGTGGAATTTCTCTCTGGTGACCTTCAGTTAAGTGATCTTCCGACCGCCTCTCTAAGGGGCTGCCGTTGACCTGCTCCTCACTGCCAGCCCTCTGCTGTTTGTTGAGCTGCTCGGCCTGAAGTGCCTCTGGGTTAAGGCGCTTTCTTGTTCTTCTCCTAATAATCTGCTCACCGTTGTTTTGTTTAATGATGTTTAAAGGCCTGGGAGTCTGCAGGGAACACACACACAATACATAAAAGGAAAACATTAAAAAATACATTAAAATGCATTAACAATTCCTCACAAATATAAACCATGTTCAAGTTCAAAGCAAAGACAGGCTTTATGTTATAGATTTACTAAATCTCCTCCTTTTGCCCTAAGCAGGATCAGAGGACAGAACCAAAGCACACTCTTTTACCCTAATTAAATCATGCCCATCTTTACAGAGAGGACTGAAAACTTTAATCTACTTGAAAACAGCCTTTCCAAACTCAACAGACTTCAGAATCACATTATTTTGTGATAAAACAATATAGAAAGCTAGTTGAAGAAATGTGATTTTTCTAAAAGATTTCTCAACTTTTGAGTCATGCACCAAGAAGATGTCAACAGTAACAGAGGAGATTGGTTTTGATGACAACTGTGGAAAAATGATACAAGGCTGTAGACTGAACTATGTCTTCCTCCCCATCCCCCAGATACTCCCTTCCAATTCATATACTGAATCTCTTACCCCCCAGTGTGACTGTATCTGAAGATTAGGTCTTTAGGAGGTAAATAAGATTAAGTGAGGGCTTTCCTGGTGGCTCAGATGGTAAAGAATCTGCCTGCAATGTTGGAGACCTGGGTTCAATCCCTGAGTCAGGAAGATTCCCTGGAGAAGGGAATGGTTATCCTCCAGCATTCTTGGAGAATCCCATGGACAGAGGAGCCTGGCGGACTACAGTCCATGGGGTTGTAAAGAGTCGTACACAGCTGAGTGATTAACACACAAGATTAAATGCAGACATAGAGTAAAGGCAGCCTTCTGCAAGCCAGGAAGAGACTCTCACCAGAACCCAACCACACTGCACCCTATCTCAGACTGCCGGCCTCTAGAAGTGTGAAAATAAATGTCTGTTCTTTAAGACATCCAGTTTATGGTAGTTTGTTATGTCAAGGCCCAGATGACTAATACACACACTCTCCTAAATAACTGCGAGTGTGGATATATAATATTAAACATCAGAATATAAATAATCAAAGGCAAACTGACAGAACTATAAGGAAACATATCAAGTGAAGTGAAAGTGAAATTGTTAGTTGCTCAGCTGTGTCCAAATCTTTCTGACCCCATGGACTGTAGTCCGCAAGGCTCCTCTGTCCATGGGATTCTCCAGGCAAGAATACTGCAGTGGGTAAGCCATTTCCTTCTCTGGGGGATCTTCCCAACCCAGGGATTGAACATGGTTCTCCTGCATTGCAGGCAGATTCTTTATGATCAGAGCCACCAGGGAAGTCCAACAGTTGCTCAGCTGTGTTGGACTCTTTGTGACTGCACAGACTGTAGCCTGCCAGGCTCCTCTAACCATGGAATTCTTCAGGATCAAAGCCATATCCAGTGAGAGGTTTTGTGTGTGTGTGTGTGTTTTTAATAAATCTCCCACTTTCATTTCTTTTCCTCTAATTATATAAGTATTTATTATTAAGGAAGATTTTTCCTGTTAACAGATGAAGCATTTGTTTTCTGTTGAAAATCTAAATTTATTTGTAGGCTTGCTTCAAATATCCTATCTGTCATTCTACTCTGTACTTAAATAGAATGCTGACTTTCACCCAGCTTAAGTATGACATGACTGGTATTTATGTACATGTTCAACAGGTGTTTATATTACATGACTAAAATCCACAGATAAGACTATAATAAAAACTTTACTTGCAGTAGGAGCTTTAACTTCGATTTATAAAATCAAGAGAATATGTTTAATAAGTGAATGCATATTTACAAATTAAAAATTCAAAGAATCTTTAAATGGGCTAAAATCTGATTTTTTCTAAAAGATTACTGAAATCAGGAAATAATCTCTACATAAAATATGAACATGAACAATATGTAATTTGTGAATTATACCTGGAAATGATGTATCTTAATGCAAGACAGTATTTTTTAAGTGTTAAAACACAAATCCTCTTGGAGTGTTTTTATTGTCACAAAGATATTTTGAAGGATAAAGGAGAACGCACTTGTTATTGAACATCAAATTACTGGTTTTAGAATGAAAATGTCACATCCCTTGGATAGTCCATGTTCATTTACTTTGTTCAGAATTTCAGATTTATAAAGATCTCATATTTCAAACATACATATTTAATCTCTATCCTTCTTTTTGAATATAAGCATTTAATGCTGAAAATATTCCTCTAAACACTGCTTTAGGTAATTTCACAAATTTTGATATATTTTAAAACTTGTATTTAATTATAATATTTAAATACAATTCAATATTTTAACACAGTATTATTTTAAAACAGCTACATGATAACTTTCTAAGATAAACATGTTATTTTATATTTTGATTAAGATGACACTATTAAAACTCACTGAACACTATACATTAGATCTGTGCATTGCATTGTACATAAAGGTTATATTTATAAAAATGTAAATATATGGAGTTGATGGGAAAACTCAAGGAAACGAAGAGTTTTATCCTGTAGAACACAGAGTGGAAGAAATATAGTGTCTGTTTTAGAATCCTAAAGAAGACCAATATTTAAATGACAGGTAAAGGAATTACAGCCCATAAAAGAGACATCAGAGAATTATTATGCACAAATGTATAAGAACTAAGAGCATGCAGGGCCATGGAATTCATGGAGTAGAAATATAGGAAATTTAAGATTTTAAAAAAACCCTCAAAATCAAAAACATCTCTGGGGAGATGAATATTAAAATAATTGTTAAAAATTTGTTCATTTATATTGCAGTTGTTAAATTACCATAACCTGGAAGAGCAGTAGTTTAATTAATATTTGGCCTTTGATTGGACAGCATTCAATTAAAATCATTAATGTCAGTACTCATTAAATGGAAGCTTATTGCTTGCTTAAATGGTGAAGGCTTAAAAAAAGTAAGGTGGTGGTGGTAGGTGGAGATTCCTTCTACTAGCTACATGCTAATAACTAAGGTTTTCACAGTTTACTACCAATTAGTCTTGTTGGCAGTATGCATTTTTTAAAAGAGTGCTTCCAGTGGTCCGTTTTGGAGGACATTTTGTCTAAAACTGTGTTCCCTGTATTCTAGATAGAACTGTATTCTATCCACTGGCTGGTGCTGAGAGCTGTGGTAAAATGCCAAACTAAATGCAAAAGGCAGAAGGAAACAGATTTTTGCTTACTAAATGGGGCATTCCTATTTTTAAAGGCAGCTTTGGTCAGCAGATAAACTTTTTTTTTTAAGTTTTTTTTTTTTTTTTTTGGATGTGGACCATTTTTAAAGATTTTAAAGAATTTGTTACAATATTGTTTCTGTTTTGTGTTTTGGTTTTTTGGCTGCTGAAAGGTAGTGGGATCTTAGTTCCCTGACCAGGGAATGAACCTTCACCCCTGGCATTGGAAAGCAAAGCCTTAACCACTGCACCACCAGGGAAGTCCCTAAACTTTCTAAATCAAAAAGAAAAAAAAAAAAAATCCTTCGGGAAGTCAAATGCATATAAAGATGGGAGATTTGTAAGTTTAAATTTTATTATAAGATTCTACCTAAAACTTGGTTAGAAATAACTGACATAGCTCAGACAGTCATAGAAACTAGCCAGCCAGAGATCTTAAAACACAGAACACCTCAGCACCTTCCTCTGCTCTGCTGTGTGCTCTTCAAGCCCTCAGATGCTGCTGGAAGCCCTGGAGAGAGTCACCTGGCATCTTGGTCCCAGTAAGAACCACTCTTCTGAACTTGTCCTACTTCCAGCCTAGATGACACTTGCAAATTCCAAAAGTAGACTGGAAAAGAAGCATTTTTTCCCTTGCCCTATATTTTATACTGAACATGGGAGAGTCTTCTTGCTTTTTTTTTTTTTAATTTATGTACTTTTGAGCTTTAAAAGTTTCTCCTTTCTACCTAAATTAATGTCACTGAATTCTGATACCCACTCATTCACATAATGGTTATGTGAAGTTCCCAGAAATCAATCATTTTCCTCTTTTATATCAAAAGAAACATAATGCATTAGTAATGATCTCACATGAATCTCCCCATAACATCTAAGGCCGGTCCACCATAAATCACATGTGCGCTCAAAGCAAGTGGATTAAACTCTGCAGGGGCAGGCACCACAAGCCAGGGAATGGTACTTATCACGCCACAGACCAGGCTGTTTTATAAAGCTTTTCCTGAAACAGTCTAACAAGTTCTTACCGAGTGAAGCTTCTGGTAGAGACCACACGCATTGCATACATATCCGCCATTTGCATTCTTTCGCCAGAGAGAGGTCTTTGTGGTCAAGCAATTGGCACAAAAAACACCCGAGCCTCTGCGCCTCTGAAATGGGGGAAAAAAAAAAACAAGGTCAGAGGTGAGTCACATGATCAGTGGAGTTAGACCAAACCAACCCAGGAGTTTTGTCTTTAGACTAGCAACAATGACAGTATAAAACCACGCTGCCCATAATGAGGTCAGGTTCAATTGTGTTTAATAGGCACCACTGGTTTTCATTATAATTAACCCTACAGTGATGGATGAGGTGTGTGCAACACCAAAGGCTTTTCACAGAAACAGCTTTAACTTTTTGAACTTTGGGGTTTGTGCCTTTAATGATGGCTCCTAAATGCTGAACCCTAAAATATACCTTTTAAAAGTGTCAAAAGTCAAAAGACAGAGCATGGCAATATGTTTAATATATTTTGGAAAAAGCGGTGCCCAGGCTACCTGAGCTTCAAAATATAGTCAAACTTGGAATAAGTGCAGCATGTAAACCACTTACAATTAAACCTGAGGCATGTCTTTCTGGATGTCATTCATGTAACATAAGTATTCAGACACTAATAAGACACTCAGTTCTAATTTTTCATTTGCACCTGTAAAATCTGAAAGAGAACACCCTCTATCTCCCAAATCTGAGAGGAACAGAAGAAACTTCTGCCAACTAGAAGTACAGTATTACTAATGAGAATCCTTATGAGGAGCCTGCTTAAGCCAGACAACATAGTCCCATCAATGGCTATTTATTTATTTTATTTGACTCAGACTTGGAAATCACAAGCGTTTCTGAAATTTTAGGATGAATTCTCTAATCACCAGATTGAAAAATAATCCAAGAATATTTAAAAGTAGATCGTTAGCATTGCTTGTTCCATTCTTGCTATCAAGTAATGATTCCATTAAACTTCTCATTGAAACAAAAGTCAGGCTGTGTTCATAGGCGCAAATACTAACAGGCAGGAAATGGAACTCTGGCTGAAGAAGAAGAAGGAAAAAAAAAAAAAAGACAGCCTGAATTGCAACTCTGCTCTTTTTTCTCTAGGAAGCAAAGCCTTTAATGATAAAATATGCATGTTAGATAAGGAGTGGAAAAAGTCTTGCTGGAACCCAATTTTGTGATACATTTAAAATTACAAACACTATATGTCAAAATTTCAGGGATTCATAAAATTTAGGCAATTTATTTAACTCGAGTCCATACTGTAGACGAGGGGTATCCCTGCCAAGAAAATACAATGGTTATAATTGTACTCTGATACATTTCAAATGGAAAGCTTTCTGCAGACATAATTTTGGCTTCAAGACTGGAACACTTTCTTGGCATTGAAAGGGCATTTGATTCATCGGGTGTTTCACAATGTATCACTAAAAAGACCTGGTGAGCAGCCAGTTCCCTATAGGGTAATTTTTCCATCCAGATGCAAGTGCTATCAGAGGCCCTCGTCAGCTAAACTAATTATGATCTTGCAATTGCTGATGCCTGCTCACTCTAACATTCGACATCCTCCATTAATCATCAATACAAGGAAAATGAATGAAACGTAAAGAAATGAGGACTGGTAAGCTGCATAGCCATAAAAATCTGAAATGAGAGCAATAATTTAACAAGATTGGGGGAATGTTTTTAGTGAGCACAAAGTCAAGCTAACAATTGCCCTTTTCAACCAAGAACACAATTTCATTAGTGTAGCAGGTTGTGCTACTTCAGGTGATGTAATAAAAGCTAGATTTTTCACAAAGATAATCTCTGGCTCCCCTTTTCTCCTTACTCCCCTGATCCCCCAAATCAGGACCAGGAGCGTATAATAAATTTCTCAGTCTCAAAACAAAACGCTGGGTACTGGTCCTCAAAGTCCCAATAGGGACCTACTGCAAAAGGACAGACTGCTATTTCCCTCAAATCAATGAACTATTAGAGCTTGTGTTTATCAAACACTCTGGGGCTCCCTTTATCCGAGGTAAGCTGGGGAGCCTAGTTAGGTTATAATTGTGAAACTTCCCTGGGGCCACGCTGTCTTTTCCCCAAGATCTAAATAACATGTTTGGCAAATAAACACCAATTTGATCCACATAAAGGCAATGTAAATGTCCATTTGGAAACTAACCCACATATATGGCTGCGGCTCAAACCTGAATGTATAACCATTCACGGCAGCCTGCTCTTCTTTCCTTACGTCCTGGCTGCTTGACACGGCATGCCAAAGTGGGTGTAATCCTGGTTTTAGAGAACGCTTCAACCTTGCATACTTTTGCACTTAAGTCTCTTGCAAAGAAAATGCCCTTCATTAGTTCAAGGGAAAATCCTGAAATTACAGTGCTGGTTTACACATGCACATCTTGCTTTAACCAGCATTTAGGCTCCAATAGAGGCTGGTATATTTTAGGTGAACCATATCTTATTTTAAATACATCAAGAGTAATTTGGATTCACTTATTTGGAGTCAGTATGGCATGGGGGTTAATAGATTTAGCTTGCATCCAAAACATGCCTCTGTCTTGAGTTGCTGGGTACGACTTTGAGTGAATTACTTAACTTAGCAGTACTTAAATGCTCCCCTCTTTAAAGTGTGAGCTGCTGTGAGTATTAATGTGGACAAATGGGCATATAATTAAAACAATGTCAGGGATGTAGTAAGCTCTCAAGTTATCGATCCATCATCAACCCATTAGGGATTAAGCTGTATTTCTTTTGTTAAGAGAAAAATATTCTGTTTCGTTCTTATCACTTTAATCTACTTATTTTACATTTTAGATATGCTTAAAGCATACGGTTGAGTATTAGAACATGCATTTCATTTGTGTCATTCTTATCAAATATGAGAATGGAAAGTTGAGTCAGAGTGAAATATCTAGGTGTTCACACCTAGAATTCAATAGGAGCGTACTTGTGTGGGGGCAGAGAGTAGGAGGTAGGTGAGAAATATTTCATACATTTAGTTACCTCCCATCTAACAAATGTATCACTTTGGTAAGCACTGTAGAACCCTATGTTTGATGAACTTGGAAATTTCGGAAGCAGCAGAGTAAGTGGGAGAAGTGGGCAGTGTCCTTCGCTGTGTGACTACAGAACGGTGGACCATGACGCATCTCTCTAAACCACATCACAGATGACAGCCTGACCCCAGCGAAAGCCGCACTATGCATAATGTCACCTAGCTGGACCGAGTATGGCATTTTTTCCCATGTCACCAACATCCTTAACCCAATCAAGTGCTGAGAAAAAGTCTGTTGCCAAAGGAAGCAAAATAGAAGTTTCCCTTGCCTTACTTTTTAAAAACAAGCTTGTTAAAGAGAAAGAAAGGCATTAAAGACCTTATTTCATTCAGTTTATCAGGCACAACAGAGTTTTAAAACAGTTTTAATTCTCCTTTATACTGTGTTAAAGACAGAAATCATGTCCCCTAACAGTCATCAAATAGCCTAATAAGTACCTAGGACAGTGCTGTCTGTCTTGAGTGGCTGAATATTATTAAAGTTGAAAATCATCTCTCTTGCAATAATTTTTATCACTAGTCATTACTCCTGTTTTTGAAAATAAAGTTTTTTAAAAAATATTCCGTAGAAATGTCTCCCATTTGGATTGACAAATTTATCTTCAGTTGGGCAGAGATGGCTAATTACGTTGGAGACAAGAAAATCAAGGGAGTTAATTTCCCCAATTCTACATTCCAGGCTTTTTTTTTTCCCTCTTTGAAAAACAGCTGAAGCCAGGTACCTGCTAAGTCCTGAAGATATAAAGTCAGGACCATCTCACACGCTAATAAAGTAACACTCAAAATTCTCCAAGCCAGGCTTCAGCAATACGTGAACCATGAACTTCCAGATGTTCAAGCTGGTTTTAGAAAAGGCAGAGGAACCAGAGATCAAATTGCCAACATCCGCTGGATCATGGAAAAAGCAAGAGAGTTCCAGAAAAACATCATTTCTGCTTTACTGACTATGCCAAAACCTTTGACTGTGTGGATCACAATAAACTGTGGGAAATTGTTCAAGAGATGGGAATACCAGACCACCTGACCTGCCTCTTGAGAAACCTGTATGCAGGTCAGGAAGCAACAGTTAGAACTGGACATGAAACAATAGACTGCTTCCAAATAAGAAAAGGAGTACGTCAAGGCTGTGTATTGTCACCCTGCTTATTTAACTTATATGCAGAGTACATCATGAGAAATGCTTGGCTGAAACAAGCACAAGCTGGAATCAAGATTGCCGGGAGAAATATCAATAACCTCAGATATGACACCACCCTTATGGCAGAAAGTGAAGAGGAACTAAAAAGCCTCTTGATGAAAGTGAAAGAGGACATTGAAAAAGTTGGCTTAAACCTCAACATTAAGAAAATTAAGATCATGACATCTAGTCCCATCACTTCACAGGAAATAGATGGGGAAACAGTGGAAACAGTGTCAGACTTTATTTTTCTGGGCTCCAAAATCACTGCAGATGGTGACTGCAGCCATGAAATTAAAAGACGCTTACTCCTTGGAAGGAAAGTTATGACCAACCTAGATAGCATATTCAAAAGCAGAGACATTACTTTGCCAACAAAGGTCTGTCTAGTCAAGGCTATGGTTTTTCCAGTGGTCATGTATGGATGTGAGAGTTGGACTGTGAAGAAAGCTGAGCACCGAAGAATTGATGCTTTTGAACTGTGGTGTTGGACAAGACTCTTGAGAGTCCCTTGGACTATAAGGATATCCAACCAGTCCATTCTAAAGGAGGTCAGTCCTGGGTGTTCTTTGGAAGGAATGATGCTAAAGCTGAAACTCCAGTACTTTGGCCACCTCATGCGAAGAGTTGACTCATTGGAAAAGATTCTGATGCTGGGAGGGATTGGGGGCAGGAGGAGAAGGGGACAACAGAGGATGAGATGGCTGGATGGCCTCACTGACTCGATGGACACGAGTCTGAGTATACTCCGGGAGTTGGTGATGGACAGGGAGGCCTGGCGTGCTGTGATTCATGGGGTCGCAAAGAGTCAGACACGACTGAGCGACTGAACTGAACTGAACTGAAGAATGAAGCTCTACCTCACCTTTATACACATCATTAGAGTCATGCATTGCTGATGGTATATGTGTATGTTTTAAATAATATAATGGTTTCTCCTTTTCCTACAAGCTGCTTTTAAGAGTTAATAATAGGGGATTCCCTGTGATCCAGTGGTTAGGACTCTGTACTTTCACTGCTGAGGGTGTGGGTTCAATCCCTGGCCAGGGAACCAAGATCCTGGAAACTGAGCACCACCCCCGCAAAAAGGAGTTGATAATGATTTGAACCTCCATGACTTTGTGCAGGAGACATATGCACTGTCCTTTGAGAGATATGGATAAAGACACTTCTGGGAGAGGAAATGATAGGAATAAGCAGTTAGTGGATAACATGAAGGTGTACGTGAAAGGCCCTCCTTTCAGGCTGAAGGAAAGCTGTCCTCTTACATATCCAAAGCTACGCATGGTCATAGCATGGTCTGCCCCTGGCCTTCTCTAAGTGCACTTCCTATTTATATGTGGTTTCAGCGGAGGGCTAGACTGAAGGATGGTCAGCAGAGAACCCAAATCTACATGAAAGTCACCTCAATGGAAAATGTCTAAAGAGGAAATTCTGGAATCAACAAGGAACTAACTGCATTTAACTTCAAATTTAAATAATTTGCCCACTAACTTTTAGGTCGAATCTGTATGGCTTGTATGTTATTTCTGCTGGCTGGTAATTTCCTGTGTGAAAAAGGAAGATTGGTGATGACAGGAATAGTTCATTGCAAGGAATTCTGAGGCCAGCCCCCATGATCAGCATCTCCAAGGCTTTTCAGTTACTGAGAATTCTTTGGATCACTTCTTTCCTTCCCACGTTTCAAATGTATTATAACCACCATACCGATTTTCACAACAGCAAGTTAGGTGATGAATCTGGACAATCATCCATGCCAGGATTTGAAACAGAAAATGACAAACCACCTTTTAATAAAAGTACATTTTAAATCTAATATAATTTTTTTTTTCTTTTCCCTGCTGGAGAGTGCACCAAGAAGTGTAATGACTAAATAACTAACAGAAGAAATCTCTAGTCTTTAGGCTCACAGCTAACTACTGTAAGGCATCATGATCACTAAATTTTTCTCAAAGTTTCTGATTCAAGTTTCGCTTTTAGGGGGCTTAAATTCTCAGTCAATTACAGATCCCTCTGTGTTAAGCACTGACACATACTTTGGTAAACCCAGATGAGTCTTCAGAAAAGAACAAGAATCGGAAAAAAAGTTTTAAATTGGTTCAGCTATTTTTATAGCTTATTTTACTATTTGAAGATCAGCCAAAAGCAAACATTTTAAGGTTTTCAAATTTCATTATTAACAGAACTTATTTCATTTGATCAATAAAAAGTAAATTTGATTGAATTATTCATTCAAGTGGTTTAACATTTAGAGTCATGGATATTCATCTCCAAGATATTAAAAGTCCCCATTGGAGAAGTTTATCTGTGCAGAAATGATCCTTTATAATAGTTTTCTATGAATAAAAACCATACTGAAACCATGTAATTACATAACAAGCCTTGATAGGCAGAGTATTTACTCACATTTTTTATGGTTTTATATCTTGGCCATTTTAAATCAAATCAACTTGAAATTTGATATACATGCTGTTAGTCTGGATGCACCTCAAATATTTTTAACTCTTTAAACAATTCTATGTTTATTTGATTATATCAAGAATCCTTTGAGAACTTCATTTTAGGGAAATGTACAGATGGCTATGATGGAACCTTCTGGTACAACTCTGTAGTAATGAAACTTCAGTGGTAAATATAATTCAATTCAGTTTGGGGACTAATTATTAAATGTCCACTATGTGCCTGGCACTGTGCTAGAAGCTAGAGTTACAGTGAAGTATATGGCAGACATGGTCTGTAATCTCTCTGTTCACAGCAGAATCTGCTAAAAACATACCATATATACAGTTAACATGATAAAAACTGAGACTGTTGATGAATGGTGACAGTTTGATTCATGTAAATTATATGAAAACATTTCTCAAGAAACCAAAGCATCTCCCACAAATACATCTCACTTAAAGGCTGAAAGTTATCTAATAATCAGAGGGGTTACTCTCTGTGCTCCTTTATAAAAATGGATAATAGTTTAGTCATTTCAGAAACAAGAACCTTGCTTATTGTCCCATCAGTAATAATGTCCTGCTGCTGCTGCTGCTAAGTCGCTTCAGTCATATCCGACTCTATGCGACCCCATAGACAGCAGCCCACCAGACTCCTCTGTCCCTGGGGTTCTCCAGGCAAGAATACTGGAGTGGGTTGCCATTTCCTTCTCCTATCAACCACCAAAAGAGTTGATACAAACTAAATAATGCGTTCATGACTGTCACTATAAAATTGAAATTCAATACCTATTGAATAAATGATAAATATTATTTTAGCCATTATCACTCTTATTCACCACCAAGAGACAGACACCAAAGGTCACTCTTTCCCACTTACCCCCATTAAGGAATTAACTGACTATTGACTACCCACCAGCAGAGGCTACAGAATATAAAGACCACCACACCTAAAACAACTTAAAACAGACAGTGGCTTGCAATGAACACCTAAATAAATTCACAGCCAGAATTTTATCAGAAGCACAGGCTGGCCAGTATTTTAGCAAGAGCAGGGAGACAGCTTTGCCAACAGAAAGCAATAGATATCAATACCTTGGCTGACTTTTACTCCAAATAAAATTATAAAGAATCAGTTGAAACAGGCTGTATAGCAAGTCTATGCCTACTTTAAAACAGCCCTCTATGCCCCCAGATTTCTTGCCAGAAAACTGAAGAGACTCTACAAGGTTCAGCCAAGCATCCATCTTATAATCACCTATCTCAGAGTTTGGAAACAAAACCTGTTTACCCTGCTTATTAAATTCACTTCCTCAACACATCAGAAATGCTAATGGAGACCAGTGTAAACTAAACTGACATCTTTGGCTAGAAGCAATGGAACAACTTCTGTTCCAGGACATGAGGCAATTCATATTCTAGCAATCATACATTGTACCCAGGTATGAATGTGCCCAAGACTTTTCCACTGACACGTCACCACGCTGGAGTTGCCCAATATATCAGGACATGTTAAAACAGATTAGCTCCATTTCTTCTGAGATGCAATTGGTGACTCGCGGCGCGGGATTGCAGAAAATGAGAGTTCCCCGGGGAAATCCCACATTTTAAATTATGCGTATGGATTCTTCAAATCTTCTGATTTTAGAAATTTATCATACAGATGATATAATCTACTACATAGGTCTGAAGGACCCCCATCTCCATACTTAGACTTACTCCATATTTGGAAAATGAGCAAAGCAAACATGTGATGTCATACACAAATTACTTAACAGACTAGAACTAGAAAAACTCAGATCTTTAGAGTTCTAACCCATGCTGTTTCTGTAACAATGTCCTGCCTTTACAGCAATATGTATTTGGACAGCTGAAAATATAGCTGAAGATTTATATCTACACGGTCTTTTCATTCCACATGAAAGTCACTATTGTCAAAAGAACTGCTCAAGCCTCTTACTGCTTCTATTTCTGCCACCACAGATCCATTTTCACCTTTCCTTCAGTTACAACAATGGTCAAGAGTGTTTCAACAGGGACTTTCTTCTATGCCAGTGCCAAAATCTGACACTGAAAAGGGAAAAAAAGGGGGGCTTTTTGGAGGCACAGTTAAACCTAGTAGTTAAGTAAATTTCAGCATGAGAATATGAGAATCAATTCTGTTTTAATAAAGTTATTGCAATTTTTATTTAAACAATATATTTGGCAAACATTTATTTTGGGAATTCTTCACAGTATAGAAAATAAGCACCTTGGTGATAGGGACTTTTCTAGAAAAAGCCTAAAGTTCAAAAGGTTCAGCTTCGAAGCACTTAATTTAAGAAACAAACAGAGGTATTTTATGTATTACTTAAGTAGGACTGGTTTTATGATAGATAATGATGACATGGTCATTTTGAAAGAAAAGGAAAATAACAGATAATAATCAGTAATTCTTTTCATATTTGCTAACAGATAATAACTAGTCAATGAAGTGTTACCATCCTCAAGGAATTTACATCTATATCAATGGTTTCTAACATTCTTGGGAGTCATAAACTCTTTTGATAAAATTTATGACACTCTCCCCAGATAATAAAAAAGATATGTAAAATATTTTGCAAATAACTTCAGGCTGTTCAAAAGAATGTCCTTCATAAAGTGCATCCAAAGATTTCACATGGATCTGAGTACCCATGGATTGTGAGGTTAAGAACTCCTGATATATATTTATCTCAGTTTGGATTGAAAATGAATTACTTGGGATTATTATTCTCTCATTTTACTGATGAGGTAAAAGACTGTGAATGATTCTTTGACTTAACTAGTGTCAAAAATACATCCTAGTCTCTTAAGTCCAGGCAAAAACACATGACTTTTTCTAAAAATCATTTTTGGGACTTCCTTGGTGGTCTGATGGCTAGGAATCCGCCTGCCCATGCAGAAGGACATTGGTTCAACCCCTGGTCTAGGAAGATTTCACATGCTGCAGAGCAACTAAGCCCCTCGACCACAACTACTGAGCCCGCACTCTGCAGCAAGAGAAGCCACCACAATGAGAAAGAAGCCTGTGCACTGCAACCAGAGAAAAGCCACATAGCAACAAAGACTGAGTACAGCCATTTTCGAATCAGTTATCTGGTAGACTCGCGTGACTACTTCTTGTCCCTTTTTGAAAATCACACATCTAATATTTACCAAGTATTTATTTTGTCTAGAATGATACACTACAGACTTAGTTTCTCTACCTGACACCTTCTAAACAAACCTAAGACACAGGAATTATTACTACATTATTATCATTATTGTTATTCTATCCACTTTACACGTAGAAGGCAACGGCACCCCACTCCAGTACTCCTGCCTGGAAAATCCCACGGATGGAGGAGCCTGGAAGGCTGCAGTCCATGGGGTCACTGGGGGTCAGACACGACTGAGTGACTTCACTTTCACTTTTCACTTTCATGCATTGGAGAAGGAAATGGCAAGCCACTCCAGTGTTCTTGCCTGGAGAATCCCAGGGACGGGGGAGCCTGGTGGGCTGCCATCTATGGGGTCACACAGAGTTGGACATGATTGAAGTGACTTAGCAGCAGCAGCATCCACTTTACATATGAGAAAACTAAGCCTTAGAAGCATTTTTCATATACTAAATAGTAAGATCTCTCACTTCAGAGCCACAGTTCTTAACCATGTTTCAGGTCCTATTACTAAAGAAGTGATTGGGGAATTTTACCAAAAATATTTCACCATAGCTTAGCTTTGAAGAATCCTTCTCTCTTCAAACCACCCTATAACAGCTGATTAAATTATGCAAGTTTTGAGGTACCAGAAAGAAATGACTCATCCTTGATCAGATATGGCAACGATCTGTGTTGAGGTTGAAAGATACAGTCGAAGCCAGAGGAACGCAGCATTTGGGAGATGGGGTAGTGTGGGGAAGGCGGATGGGTGTAGTGCGTGAGTTTTGATACTGTGTCTCAAAAACTAAAAATAAAAAATATATGTGAACAAAGCCTCTGTTGAAAAGCAAAAATTAGTGCACTGACTTAGTGCCTAGAAATGCCATCATGGGAAGGCAGCTGTGAACCAGGAACTCATTTGTATTCGCCATGGCTAGAGATGGGGCAGGAAACACGGTACTGGGCTTTTGAGAAGTGCTGTAAACATACATGTTCAGGTAACAATGTACTAGACCTATTTTATATATTGGTATGTTCCTTGGCAGAGACCTTTTGCAATGTGTGGAATCCTCATTATTCAAGATAAAATACTGCCAATTCTGAAAAATGAGGTCGTTTTACCAAATTCCTCAGATTTGAATAATATGAAAGTATTTTTAATTACTTTTCCTTAAACATTTCCCCCATTATTAGATATAGAAGTACATGTTCTTCAGTGGCCTGTGCATTTGACTCTGATACTTTTCATGTGTGATACAGTTTCCATTTCATTATATATATATAAGAGCAAAGCCTAAAATATTCTTAACTCTATAAACATGTTTTACCCGGTATTGAGTTGAGATCAGACATTAGATAACATACACTTTGCTCAGCAGAAAGATGGTAATTGCCACTTGTTTTCACTTAACAATAGCAACAAAATGTATAGAAATACAGTTAAATATCCTGGTTTGAAACAGTTAAGAACTATGTTAAAAATCTGCAAATGGATCAATAAGAGACACTGATATCAAATATACAATTTGAATTAAATAACTAAAAACTTTACTAGACCATATTGTAATACTTCTTATATCATTTCATTCTCTGTGATTTTTAAATACACGGAGGTGGGGGGGTGGACTTAAGGGAAATAAACCTAAATTTCATTTAACTTCTGAATCTATAAATAATTCTTTTAAAATACTATCTCATTTTTTATTCAACTTTGTATTTCTTCATGACCCCAAACCAGGTATTTAAATACACTTTTCCAATATTTAAAATAAGTGTCTAGTACATTTTGCCATTGTTCAAATGAAAGATTTGTCTTTAAATGAGGATGCTGTGACTGTTACAGGTAAAACCCAACTCTGGCGGATAATTTCATTATAGAGGCTCTGGGCAGACAGGGATGTCTAAGCTGATTTTTAAAGTTTTAATGACATTATTTTAAAAAGACAACTTGGAATTATGCATTTCCTTAACAGTAATGATGTAATTTTGTAATAAGTGAAATCTTTCATGGGAAAACTGCTTCTTCCATAACTCACACGGTCAATTACACAGGAAAGTACTGTAATCGGGCTGTCCTTCTGTCGCCCCCCACCCCCCACCCCCACGGTCAAAAAGCTCACGTACACGACTTCCTTTTCCATTACCAACTTGTCTGCAGTACCATCTGTAAAAATGAACACATACCTTGGGCTGCTCGTTTCTGCTTTTGCACGTCCATTAGTGGGACTGGCTGCAGCTGCTCAAGAAGAAAGCAAGGATTGTCTTTGCTTTTATATAGATGTATATATTCCCCCTCCAGTCCTGCCATATCAGCGTGAGGCAATACATCGTCTTGGGTAGGGAACTGTACTTAATAACCTGTGCTCCGACCCGCTTCTCTGTGCAATCTGGAGTTTGTTAATCACACTGTATCACGTACCAAAGCAAGAACTACCTCATCACACCACGAACTCTCTCTCGAGACAACCCCTCAGTCATTCCTTCCAAAAGGAACAGTTAAAATCATTTCAGACTTTGACATTTCGTACAGCAAGCAGAATACCAGGAAACCAGTACTGAGGGCTGGCTGGACATCCTGAGACACAAATCTCCTAATGAGTGAGATTTTATTTCATGAGAGGGGCTCTGATATTGCAATACAGCAACGAACTTTTTTGGGGTTTTTTTTTGCTTTATATATTTTTTAAATTTGTTTATTTTTTTTTGTTGAAGAGTAATTGCTTTACAGAATTTTGCTGTTTTCTGTCAAACCTCAACATCAATCAGCCATAGGAATATATATATCCCCTCCCTTCTGAAACTCCCTCCCATCTCCCTCCCCATCCCACCCCTCTAGGTTGATACAGAGCCCCTGTTGACTTTCTTATACCCTCCCTCTGATTTATATATGTATTTTTCTGTTGGCATTATTTTTTCCCTGGATTAAGGTTATTAAACTGTCCACAACCTCTGCAGAAGACGCAAATAAATTAAAGCAAGGAAGGACCCTAAATTAATTTTTTAAAGTCATTTACCTACAAGAAATAACATTTCTCCTTGTTGTGGAGTAATAGGAATAATAATAAAAAAGAAAACACCATCAATTATTAAGCTCTTAAAAATATTTGAAAAAAAAGATTCATAGAGAAGCTGAAATTTAAAACACATAAAAGAAAAAAAGAGAGATCCCCCAAATGGTTTAATTGTTTCCCACATTTATAAGTTTACCCCAAATAAATCAAAACTGCTTTTCTTCATAAGAAGTAATCCGTTGTCAGTGTGTATGTAAGCTTAGCTTTTGGAACTCAGAATGCCAATTCCGCCTTAGACTTTCACATACTAAATTGTTTTAAATCATCAAACAACCCTGCTTTCCCAGAGTTTAGGTACAGGAGAAAGAATGCTGGATTCTAGTTATTTACAAATGCATGTCACTCCTAAGGGACTGGGGACTTTTGAAGAGCTTTTTTTCCGCCCCTTTAATCTTTTGTATTATCAGTGCATTGCACATAGTTGGTGTTTAATTATTGACAGTTTTATTGAACTGACCTCTATCAGAGAGGATACTGCTGATTTTAATAAACAGTCTGTTAAAATGTACACATATGTGTACATATACATACATGCTGTGATCAAAACGTTATCACTTTAAATGCAGCTGTATTCATGAAATATAAATGGTGGTCATTATCACAGAAAATAGGACTCAAATTGAAAACAGTTTCAGCTTCTGAGACATAAAAGAAAATTAATAAACTCTGTACCATATTTAAATAATGTATTATGTGACAGCAGAGAAGAGGAATGAGCTTTGTTTACATGAGCTTCTGATCAATTTTCAGAACTAGCAGAAGTGGCATATGTTGGTGTGTATTTGTGTATACATGTATATATACACACAAAAACAGATATATACATACATGTACATATGTGTATATATTCACACATACACAACTGAATCCAGCAAAACATTTTCAGCACTAACACATGGTGAAATGTCACGAGTTGCTCTTACTTTCATTAAAGCAATACAATATTTTATAAGTGAAACTAAAGTACCAACAATGTTATTAGACTAAAGAAAAAAAATTCCATGAGTTTTCTGGAGAGTTGCGAATAAATATAATTCACTACTTGTACATAAGATTGTAGGGGAAAAAGCAGTAAGAGTACCTAAGAGAGTGTTTTCAATGTCAGCCTAGTAAATATTGATTTTATTAGGTGGGAAATAAGACATCAATACTTTGTGATTTACTTTTATAACTATGTTAGAGTTCTCCCAATGCACATATGCACTCAATTAACATAAATATAATTGTATGAGAGAATACATGTATCAGACACTCGGTGAGCATTAAATTCCTTTCTCTCTTAATTTCAGAAGATAATAAGTATAAATAGATATTAGATTTCAGAAGATACTGAATAACTGAATAAGCTTTGGACATGTAAAGTTCAAGCTTTGTAGCTACATATTTATGTAAATGTGAGGAAAACATATACAAAGGACCTCAATTTATTTTATTTTTAAGTATGAATAGTGATCCTAAAACTCTCACATAAAGATGACTGTCCTAAAAAAGTATATACCATTAATTATACACTTAAAAAATAGAAATCTCTCTCTTGCCTTCTGTCTTTTGACTTCTCTCTCTCCTTTGTTTTTCAACTGTGTTCCAAAAGACCTTAAAGGATTCATTACACAAAGCAGTGTGTGATGACTTAGTCACTTACATAAGTTTCACAAGTATGTCAAAGATATATATTTCTCATCCTAAAGCTAAACAGAAATGTGAAGAAGGAATAAGTGGCCTTGGGAATTTTCTAGAACGTAAAGAAATGCACTGTCAGTTAAGGTCAAGTTCCCTTATATATATAACTCATTCTAGCTGCATGTAATTTTCTTCCTTTCATGTGGTGTGATCACTTAGATTGTATATATTATCACAAAATATGACAATGGATGTTTATTTCATAGATTACACAAAGTGATTTGCTTAAATTCATATACATCACAACAGAAAACTTTATACAAGAAATAATTTTGGATAAATTTATGTCCATAAACACTCATTTGGAATTTGACATCCTCTATTTCATATGTGATTAGTCGCTTCAGTCATGTCCAACTCTTCGCAACCCCATGGACTATTTTATATATCTATATATAAAACACATATATAATATATTCACATATGTAAGTATAAATATACATGTAAATAAAACACATTTAAAGAATATATTCATATGCACACAAACATATATTTAAAATACGTATATGTGTGATTACATGAACACATTTCTTTAAAGTAAAGTGGTTTCAGGGTCATCCAGTTTAATAACTTAAAAACTTTAGGGACTGGTGGTCTTATATTTTAAAATGTGTGCCTTTAGAACTCACAGACTTATACTTCTTTCCCAGGTTAAAACGTTTGTAACAGACAACAAGATAAAATATTTTAGATGAGAAAGTGTAATGGCAGAAATAATGAATGAATGACCGTAAGAAACCAGCAGGTAGATTTCATGAAGAATTAATCATTTATGTATGACTGAAGGAATTCAGGGGATTCCCAGGTGGCACTAGTGGTCAAGAGCCTGCCTGTCACTGCAGGAGCTGTAAGAGATGTGCGTTTAATCCTTGAGTCGGGAAGATCCCCTGGAGGAGGACGTGGCAACCCACTCCAATATTCTTGCCTGGAGAATCCGATGGACAGAGGAGCCTGGTGGGCTACAGTCCATAGGGTCGCAAAGAGTTGGACGTGATTAAGGTGACTTAGGATGCATGCAAAGGAATGTGTAGATATTATATGCTTCAAAAAGTTATGTACTTGCCAAAGGAAAAGTTAGGTGGCTAGATCTGACTTTGGTCATCCCTCTTTTTCTACCTATTTTCTAAGATTTTATCATTTTATTAATTTTATTATAATATTATACACACATGTACACATGTACTTAGAATTAAACATATATGTATACTTCGTTGCCCATGTGTATACTTCCTTGGCAAAATAAGAATGGAAATAATCAGATTCCTTTAAATTCATCCCAAATGAAGGCAATCCTTTTAAAATAAACACAATGGACTAGTACCAGACTAAAATTCAAAGCAATTCGCATTTACCAAAAAGAAGAAAATAAAGGTAAAGAAAAGTGTGCCTTAAACATAAAAGTCCTAACTTTTAAGGAAGAAAATCACCATTAGCAGAGGTTTAGCTAATTAGTCAATCTAATGCAGGGCTTTTATGTTTGTAAGTTTACAAATTTCAGAAAATGACCGAATTATTCCACTTATATCATTAACTTGACCCCTTGCAGGATTTGACCTTCCTAATAGATTTGTTTTATAAGATATGACATCTCAAACAGCTGTGCTATTCTTTCTCGAACTTGACTTTTTTTTTTTTAAGAAAGCATGAAAATAGACTGACTTACCAAGGCAAAAGTATTGATGGTGGGGGAAGAGAGGGATCAAAAATGGAAAAATAATATGATTTCCTATCTGAGGGAGTTATTTTGAAACTTAGAGAAGAACATGAAAGTAACATTTGTGGCCTATTAAGGAAGTGATGCAGAAAGCATTTGAAAATATCACAGTGAACTGAGTTCATTATAAGGAGGTATGATTTTTAAAATGGAGAAACAATTCCTTTGAATGTTCTGATTTTCAAAGCTCCCACCAATAGGTGTATGCCATTATACACTCATTGTAAATGGGAATATGTTTAAAGTTGTTAGGATGGTTCTCTGCAGTTTTTTATTTTTTAAAACTAAATATAAATCAGGATTAAGATAGACAACCAAAGGGAAATTTTTTTCTAAGCTTTTTACCAGGCAAATAATTTGTAAGCACATTGGGAATTTTAATCTATGTTAAAAATACCTCTAGACAGATAGATTTCATATAGCAACTACATAGTTTGACTTAACTGATACTGGTCTGACTCAGAATTCTCTTAATGATAAAAAGCAACACTGGATTTGTGGAAGAAATATAAAGGGACAAAACACATGTTTAATGATCATGGTTTCTACCCCTACTCAATTCTGTATCAAGTTTCATCTTGTAGAGCTGGTTATGTTGCAGAATTATTTTCTACCTTGGCTCCACATGGCATGTGACTTAAAATTCAAGAAAGCACCTCAGACAAATAACAAATTGTTGCACAGTACTAGAAGCACATATGAAAGCTATTTTTAATTTCAATTACACCTTTAATACATTAATTACCTGCTTATCTAAGTGCTGCTTCTGATAGGTTTACCACTGCCTCGTTCATTCTGGGCACAGTGTTCTTTTTACAAGAGGCAGAGGCATTTGAGAAAAAAAAAAAAAAAATTCAGACAACTCTGTTTCCATTGTCTCAGGGATAATTGTTACCTTTCTCCTTTTCAACTTTCAAAGAAAGCAGTGTCTATTTTGCTCAGGGCAGCTGTTTAGGCTCCTGCTGTCACAATCTTTTCAACTTGAGTAGATTTAGGATTATTTAAAAATGATTATTATATCACACCAAGCTTTCTATTGCTGTTAATAATTGAGCATGCATAATTAATGTCCACATACAGCACAATAAATAACTCAGAATATATTTATATATACTCATGCTCACTTTTGTGTGTATGTATACACATATTCATATATTCTATGTGGGTGATTCTAAAAGGTTTATTCTGAGTTAGGAAAAAAAAATTTAGACAAATCTGTAAGGGGAATGTAATATTGAAAGTCTAGGATGTAATAGGGGATTCCTGGGTGGTGCAGTGGTCAAGAGTCCACTTGCCAATACAAGAGACGCAGTAGACAAGGGTTCAAGCCCTTGATTGGGAAGATCCCCTAGAGGAAGAAATGGCGACTCACTGCAGTATCCTTGCCTGGAAAATCCCACAGATAGAGGAGCCTAGCAGGGCTACAGTCCATGGGATCCCAGTGACTGAGCATGCACACATGCAAGACATAATAAAATTATTTAAAGTTTTATCTTCTATCTGTAGTTCTGAAATTCATATTTCAAAACAAATTCTGAAAACAATATTCACTTCTAACAGAGGGGCTTTTGGAAGCTGATCCATTCTTTTACTTTATTTACTATGCAATATTCTATTGAAATGTGATTCCTGAATATTAGCAGAGAGGTTTTGCTTTAAAAGTCTAACAAAGCAATTTACACCAGATTATCGTAACAGACATTATATTTCACAAAAATTGTCTTTATCACAAAATTATTATTCAAGTACATTTTTCAGCTTAAATAAAGTTTTAGTTTAAATGACTGGACATGCTTTATTAGATAAATATATAATTTTTAACTTGGTGATACTGGTGTAATTTTCCATTGGAACTCTAAATAAAATTTATTTTGGTTCAAGCCATAAACATTGGTTTCCTTTATCTTCCTTCTAAGTCGATTTAGATTTTCCTTAACAACCAACACACAGCCTTCTCCACCCTTTTATTTCTTTGAATGTTTATTACCTGTTGAAATCTTCTTGGCGTGGAGAAGTCACAGACAGGAAAGGAAAAAACTCACAACCTAAATGCCTGATATTTAATCAATAAAAGGATTTTCTCCTTTAGGAATTCACTTCTCTATAAACTCGGCCTCCTTTCCCCTTTTAGGAAAAGAAAGGAAAACTCTCTGCTTTGCATGAAATCAAAACACTCAAGTCACAACAACACAGTGAGGAGCAAGAAAAACATGTTCTTATCGACTAGTTCATTATATTCATTTCTTATTTGTGAATACTGTTGCTAGTCATTTTTTATTATACAAAGATGACAAGGCCTCTGAATCTAAACTCATAATTCTACTTTCTAAGTTGCTCAGAGGTATATGTGAGCTTCTCAGCTGGCTCAGTGGTAAAGAATCTTCAATGCAGAAGCTGCAGAAGATGTGGGTTCAGTCCCTGAGTTGGGAAGATGCCACGGAGGAGGAAATGGCAACCCACTCCAATATTCTTGCCCGGGAAATCCCACGGACAGAGGAGCTTGGCAGGCTACATTCCATGGGGTCGCAAAGAGTCAGACACAACTGAGCGACTGTGAATGCATGCACACAGAGGTCATAAACATTCATTAAACCACTTCTCTCTGCGAAAAGAAAAATCTACTTTTCTGGACTCAATTTCATTTCTGGAATAAGGCAAAATTTTCTCAGAGGAAAGTTGATGAATAAGATGACAGAATCACCCAGGTAATACCCAAGGGTGTTACTAAAACTTATAATGGATTCATATGGCCTGGACACTAATCAGAATCAGAACCCCACTGTCTGTAGTATGCAGGAGCAGAATTTAGGGGACCCTCTATGAGGCCAGGAGCCGCCTCTTCATTACTATTGATAGATGGTGGTGGTTCCCAGGGAGTGCTCAGGGAGAAGCTGGGATTCCCACGGTATCACGGCCCCTCAGTTCTGGGGACCCTGGGCTGACACTAGTCCATCAGGATTAACATGTTCTGACTCGGTTGAACATCGTTCCCAGAAGTGTCACTTTAGTAAAAATCAGACGCAACTAGCAACACATTGGTGTGATCTCACGGCTCAAAAACTGGTGGTGATCATTATTCTAAAGACTCACAACAATGTTTTCTCCAAAGTCAGCAAAACCTGAATAAATTGGCAGCTTCCTCAGGTGGTGGTTTTGAAAGCCTACACTCACTTGGTATAAGTTCTAGTATGTTTATTTATAAACGTCTTATTACTTTAAATTATCACCTCATGTAAGAAAAGTACAGTGCCTTTGAAATGTTTACAATTTTGAGGGGAGGTAAGGTAAATATACATGAAGCAATTAAGGGGATGGTGCAAGAAAGGAGACACGTCTCAATCTCAAGATTTTTATGATTCCTTTGCTTCTAAGTGCTGTAACCAATGTGAACTGTGAAAACACTCACACACAGACTCTGTCTCTCTCTCTCCGATCTTAGGAGCTCACGCAAGTAGGTGGTGGACTTGAGTAAGCTTTTAATCATTACTCATCACTGTATCTTTTAGTTTAGTTTTTTTTTTTTTCAGTTGCTTGTGGCAGAAACTACAACCCAAACCAGATCAATATGAAGATAAATCTGACTCATGCAACTGAAAAAACTGGGAAAAACCCTGACTTTAGGCATAGTTTAATCAGGATTCAAATACTATCACAAGAGCACAATCTGTCTCCCTCTTTGGAATATGCTTCCTCCTTGTTGACTATAGTCTTACTCATGTAGACCTTATCCTTGGTGACATCGCTGTTGCACAATGAAAATCATATGCTCACCTGAACAGGTGAAGGGCAAACAAGGATTATACTTTCCTGTTGGCTCAACTCAGTGTCCCCCAATAGGGGGCCTTGTTGACCAAACTCAGGTCATGTCCCTGTCCCACTACGGCCAGGCGGAATGTATGATGGAATGCCTTGTTGTTTAGTCACTTCAGTCGTGTCTGACACTTTTGCGTCCCCATGGACCGTAAACCGCCAGGCTCCTCTGTCCATGGAATTCTCTAATCAAGAATACTGGAGTGGGTTGCCAAATCCTTCTCCAAGGGAACTTCCTGACCCAGAGATCGAACTGGGGTCTCCTGTATTGGCAGGGGGATTCTTTACCATTGAGCCACTAGGGAAGTCCACAAACGCCTGAATTACTTTATTAGGTCTAGGGCAGTTTCTTTAATCTGAGTTACAAATCACTTGTCTTATCAAAATGCAAATTTTTATTTAGTAGATCTGAAACAGGACTTGAGATTTGGCATTTTCAATCAACTTCCTGTCTGAGTAACACAGATCTAAGCACATATATAAATAAGCCCTCAATCTAGGGCAAAATCAGCTTCATCTGAACTAGATGAAATAAAAATGAGGGAAGTGTGGATTCTCTAAAGAAAAATCAAATACTGCTCCCAGAAGGGAGGCATTAAAAATAAGTTAAAATTAAAAAAGTAAAATAAGTTTCTTCTATAACACACACACACACACACTCGTCTGAATGTTATAAGTAGAGAAATCTTTTAGTAAGCAGAGAATTTCTACTTAAGCAGAGGCAATCCTGATCTCATTTTAGGAGTCCTTAGGAAATGGCAACCCACTCCAGTGTTTTTGCCTGGAGAATCCCAAGGACGGGGGAGCCTGGTGGGCTGCTGTCTATGGGGTTGCACAGAGTCGGACACGACTCAAGTGACTTAGCAGCAGCAGCAGCAGGAGCCATTTAGTATTTTCTTTGGTGTGAATAATCCTTGAAAGGGTTCATCATTATCTACACTTCTCATGTAACATTTTTGATAAAATCAATCCTTGCCATTTTCTATTTTTTCCACAAAAGCCACACTATGAGAAAACAGTATAATGATCACTACACCACCAAAGAGTCTGTTTAGAAGAACTTGGAAAAACATTGTTGGCATGAAAAGCAAGGATACCCAGATGACAGATGCCGCGATTAACGATTTGAGATTCAATCTATGCCATTTCCTTAGTTCACAATGAAAATACAGGATATGTGTGGACAGTTCACAATAAAAGTCCTTGTGGATAGCGCACCTGAGAACTCTCCTGAAGGTTTATCTGTACTTGAAAGACCGAAAGACCTTTTCAGGTATCACAATGATGACAAAGGTCGCATCAGATTGTTTTCTGAGTGTGTGTATTTACTATCCTGTGTCAAGTATCAAAAAAGTATTCAATGGGTCAATAACTGATCCCATTGGCCCATATGTCAAAAAAATTGACAAAAGTGTCATCCTTTATCTTCTAGGAAGACTGAATAATTACATGGACAAGAAGAAAGACTTACCTTCTTTCATGTGAGATACCCAAATGAGCTGGGGAAAAAATATACCTCTTCTGATAATCACTGATATTTACACTGTAAATATTAGATTAACTATGGTGCTAGTGGTAAAGAATCTGCCTGCCAATGCAGGAGATGTAACAGATGTGGGTTCAGTCCCTGGGTCAGGAAGATCCCCTGGAGGAGGGCATGACAACCCACCCCAGTACTCTTCTCGGGAGAATCCCATGGACAGAGGAGCCCAGTGGGCTACATTCCGTGGGGTTGCAGAGTTGGACACAACTGCAGTGACTTACCACGCACTATCAGTTTCAACTTTTGGTCTCTACGTATCCTGAAGGAGTGGTCTACACTTCTGTTTGAATTCTGCATCACTAGATATGTCTCTAGTTTGTCTGGATTATAATTCAGAGTTAAAGAGACTATGAGACTACTTTCTATATTCTTTCTAAGGTAAAGAATAGCTATGAGTTCTATTTTCCTCTATGAACTCAAAGCGTCTTATAATCTAGCAAGTTTATTTTACAAGTGAAACATGAGAGTATTAAGGCTAAAATATTAAAATGTGGCATATTTTTTTATACATCTAAATGAAAGCAAACTGATACCACCCAAAAGATACTCAAAGGTCTAAAGAGCATAAAGAGTGTAAGGCTCACTTACTGCTAAAAGCATGCAAATCTAGCAGGGAGAAGTCTTCCATGCACAGGATTGCATAAGCACCAAGGCCATAAAACATACAAAATGGGAAAATCAGGGGATATTTATCTGTAGTTCATTTTCTCATTCATTAATATTTGATACTATTCATAGAGTATGTACCCTGTGCCTAGCACCTTGCTGATACTATGGACACACAGCTGTAAAAGACAAGACCCATCATCTCAAGGTACTCACCATCTATCAGGGAAATCATATAAGCAAAGATCCGATAAGTGCTCTAACAAAATTATGAGAGAGCTTCTCAATAGGTTCTGACTCAGAAAAAAATAGTAAAAGCTCCCAAATTTTGAGGGCTTCCCTAGTGGCTCAGCAGTAAAGAATCTGCCTGCCAACACAGAAGTGGGTTTGATCCTTAGGTTGGGAAGATACCCTGGAAAAGAAAATGGTAACCCACTCCAGTATTCTTGCCAGGGAAAGCCCGTGGACAGAGAAGCCTGGTGGGCTATAGCTCATGGGGTTGGAAAGAATCAAACTGCAAAGACTAAGCAACAACAAACTTTTCTGAAGGGTCATGAATAAAATGCACGTAGAACACCCTGTATTATGCCAGTTGCATAAAAGGTGTTCAATAAATTAGTCCCCTTCTTCTCACTTTATATATTTATATAAAAGGGAGTACAGAGAGTGTAAATAACAAATGATCTCCAAGGTCCCTTCCAGTTCCAGTAATCCATGAATAGTTCATTCTTTTCCTAGGCGATCAGGAGTGACCTCACCAGCTCTGAGACTCACATTCCCTCCCTCCTTTCCCTCTTCCTGTCTTTCTTCCCCTCTCTCTCCCTTCTCCCAACCTTCTCCCTTCTTGTCTCTGTTTTGTTCATTTGTCATTTTTCAGACTACTCAAGTTCCAGGCATTATACACTGGTGATCCTACAGAAAACTTTCTTTCCCAATAAAAGAAACACTCCAAGATCATCTTATGGCAGTTCTTAAAAACATGATATGATGACTGGTGTCTGATCTGTCCTAATGTAAGAGATATTCATAGTAGGATGAACTCATGTTGATTTCACTCCCTTAACAGATATTTGTGGAGTACTCAGTAAAATGCACTTCCAGGTTTGTCTTTTGTTGAAGGGAGGGATCCCAATGGTCTTAACTGCCTGTGGAGATAGCATTAGATGTGTTTCTTTTGCTAACATTAGACAGTCAACAAAGTGCCTGAGCCGGAGTGTAGGTGACGAGTTCCTTACTGGCTTCAGTCATCGTTTCTATAAACTAGGAATGGAACTCATCACCCAGGGGGCCTGAGGGAGTAGAAGTGAGCCTTTCAGGATGGTAAGTGTTATGATTTCCATTTTCTGGCACAGCGTACTGACAAGCACAGGACCCTAGGAATCTAAAGACCCACATTGTAGACTGGTTCTACTTGGGATGATTTTTCGACTGGAACAAATGATTATTCTCTCAGAAAATTTTCACTTTTTTTTTAAATTAAAAAAAGGAAGGTATGACATCCCCATTGCCATTTTCAGGGACACTAACAAGATAAGAAAAATGAGGACACAGGAAATGGACGTGAAAGTAAAAGTCACACCACAATGTCAGGGCATTTTAAAGGCTATCAAACGGACAGAAACTGAACTTGTTAAAATGGCAAACAGAGCAGGGACATGATGGAGTCATTAGTTTTTCAACTGGCCTGTAAGTGATTTTCCGTGCTATCATCTAGGACACATTTGGTTAACTATGTCATGTCCTTCAGGTCTTCACCAAGTTTGTTTTTAAAGCAAACCACTGGTAAAACTGAAATTTATTTTCATAATGAAAACGTTAGACTTAAAGAGCAGAGCTTTTATTCGTTAGCTACAGGGGACATTCTGTACCCTGTTTACGTTATTATTAGCACTTTGCAGCTAACAAGCAACTTTTAAACACTCCTCTGCAACAGCTGGGAAACTAAACCTTCCAGCCGTTGGTCTCTTCTGCTGAATGTCCAGAAATGCAGTGTTATGACATGTAAGAACATCCACCCTAACTTCCTTTAAACTAAGAGAGCTCAAGACGGTAGGAAAGGACGGGAACCAACCAGAGTCCTTTCCTGACTATATACAGTGTCTCACCCTCTGATTAGAGCCCAGGGCACCCTGGCCCAGGGAGCAACAGCTGTTTTCTGTCTTTTCATTCCCTTCTCCCATTAATGTTATTTCGATTGTGTTATGGGCTGCACTTCAGATCTAAAAGGAAACATTGAGTTTTATTTGAATGTTTAAATGATTAATGACCCTCTAGTGTAGTTGTCTTCTCATAATTGCCACAGAGTAAGCTGCAATTTACTTTGAAAATCCAGACCTCTGTGTATTATGGAGAGCAAATGAGAGCTCAGATATTGACCACTATGTGAAAAACCCATTTTATTATTATTATTTTTAAAGATCCATCCATTCCCCAGTATTCTATACAGACAAGTTCTTAAATTTTATGTCAAGTAAAAGCCCAAAATGTTTGTTCTGGAAAAATCAAGTTATAGCCTCACTCTTCACGGGTGCAAGGCTGGGTGTGTACATAGGAAGAAGACAGAAGGGGAGACAGAGGCTCAAGTCACGAGGAAGGGCTATGTACATGAGGCAAGACTCTGAGTTCTTCAAAAGGAGGACAAGCTTGGTTTCATCTGAGAGCCGTGCACAGCTGTCTGCCTAAGAGGAAGGAAGTAGTTACGTGCTCCTATCATGTAATCAGGAAAAGGTGCCTGCAAGTTGTTACAGACCACGTGGGTCTTACACTTTTCTATTTTATACAGAGAAAACCCCCACATCCCAGTGAGAGTCAGAACAGCAGTCTACATCACACACATAACTCCTAAAAATATAGATGTTTACATTTGTATAATGGAAAGAGACACCGTGTTTGCTTTCCAGGGTTTCAGCCCTAAGTCTTAGAATAAGTTTGCATTGGTCTCCCAGCTTTTCTTTTGGGGAAAAGACAAAGTACATTAAAGAATCAATTCTGAGGTTCGGTATGGCGTATGAGGATGATGGGCAAATGGTTTCAAAACTGACATGATCAAACCACAGTGCCTGAGTTACCTACATAGTGCTGTCAGTCCATCGTGTTTTTCTTTTCAAGTCTTCTGGCTAAAATGTTTTCTGACTTTTGTCTTGGCCAATTTTGGGCCACACTGAATGTTAAATAAACTATTATTTAATCAAATACAGGCATATTAGTCTCACTCCTGCTGACAACTTCAATTAGAATATTTTTGCTTTGTTTAAAAAAAAAAAAAACCCTCATGATCTTTAAACTGTTAAGACCTCGGCACAACATCTGGTAACAATTTTTGATATATCCAACCATCAAACTTCTATCTCCGTGAAGTGGTTTATCCAAGATTTGTTTTAATTAGGCCGCCTTTCTAACTTCACATGGCTTTCAAAAGGCAGAATCACTCAGATGTTTTAAGCTGTAAACTTACTGAAAGGTTCAGAGGCTGTAATTAGAGCTTCGCCAAGGTGGACTCTTTCTGTTTATTAGTTAGATAGCTAGGTTCATTCAGCTGCCTCTTAACAAGGACAGTAAATGATGTCTAATTTTAGCACATGGGTTTTTAATTTTATCAAAGCTTAGTACTGATCTTCAACACCTTCCCTGACTTGCTGGTGTCTGTATCAAAAGCAGTTTGGGTTCAACCTTCTTCCATAGGAACCCACATTCCAAATGCACATTTCACTGGGCAGCCCAGTTCAGTTTTAAAGTTTTCCACTTAGACCAAGTCCAGGTTAGAGAGCCATATCACTATGACGATATGACTGGGTAGTGCAGCCTCTGCTTGAACAATGCATCTAAAAACAAACCTACTTATAGATTCATTTTAATAAAGCGTCTTCCCTCTGTCAACCAGAGCATCTTGTAAACTCCTGTTTGGAGCAAGAAGTTATACTCACCTTGGATGCTTTTTAACATATTTGCCTCTGTATAAACCTTTGGGAGTATAAAAATCCCCACTCATTTATTTGCATCAGAGGCACAGATTAAAGGCAGAAGTAATGTGGAAACTTAAACTATTTATTTTATGAGGTAACTATTTTAAAATCCTCTGGGAAAATAATGAAAAATGGCCTCATTATCCCTCTTTGGTGAACCAGGCTTCGTTCTACCAAAATAGGTCTCCCAACCAAGTGTGTGTGTGTGTGTGTGTGTGTGTGTGTGTGTTTTGAGGTTGATCGTAGCCTGTGGCTTTTCTCCACAAGTTTTTGATGTTATTCCCTTTGAAGCACTAACACAACTTTATAGCTTTTTATTATTATTAAACTTCTTCATAAATGCACAAGTTTCTTACCATGGTTCACAACGCCAAAGAATGGACCCATAGGATCACTAATATTTTAACTTTTCTGGGTAAAATTGTATAGAAATAACTGGAGTGAAGTTCACTATTGAGTTTACAAGATGCAAGGCATGTCGATATTTGAAAACTTGGAAGACTGACTTCAAATGTCAGACTTAGATTCACCAGAATTATATAAACAATCAAATTCTCTGAGTGGATGACACAGTGTGGGCAGCAACAAAACATTTTCACCCATTGATTTTCTGAAGGAAGAACATACATCTCATATTCTCTTTGTTTGCAGAAATGTGGGAGACAAGTCAGTAGGAATTTTCACCTAAAATTGCAAACTGTAGCGAGTTCTATATTTGAAAACTCTCTAACTTTTGTCCATGACAAGAAAGAGAGGGCTTCACAAATATATACGTAATGTATGTAAAGATTTCAAAGGGTTTACTGTCAGAGTTCTCTTTCTGATGAGCACACAACTCAATCTAGGCAGTGTAGCCTGTGTTGTTTGTTGATGTGTTTGTAGGAGGAAGGTAGATCACACAAGGTCTTATAATAGGAAAACTTCAACTAGCTATCACTATTTAAAAATTGGGTGATCTCACATAAATCCATTTTTCCCCCTAGGAATTCTTGGAACTTGTAAAGTCCAACGTTGCTAGTTTCATTCTCTCTCATGGCAAGACACAGTGGAGGTGGTTATGACTGCCTCTTTTAGAAACTGTATTTGGCACCTCCCCACAGGACCTCTGAGCCTTGGCATTTAGACAACCCGCTTAGCTCCCATAAGCACTTAATTTTGCCATGATAACTTTCAAGTCCTTTGATATTAGTTATCCCAGGCCTTTTCTGTCTGAGTTGCCTTCATCATCTGGAGTTACTGGAGCCTGCCAGCCTGGATTCACATCCTGTATCTGACCCTAGTTAGCCTGTGTGACCTTAGGTGAGTTGCTTAAACTCACTTTGATCCATTACTTCATCTGTAAAAAGGGTATAATAATGGTACCTGTCAGGTTGTTTCACAGAGTAAAGGAGTTAATTCGGTGCTTAGATAGTGGTAAGTACTCAATAAATGATAGTTATTATAACTATGATTTCAGACTTCAGTCTTTTTCTGTTACTCAAAGTTAGAAAGCTCATACCTCCTGTGACTGATGATCATCTAAAATGCAATCTCTCTGTAAATAAATATTGTAAATTAGATTATCTCTGACTTTAGTGTATCTCTACGATGTCTTCAAAATCTAAAATACAGATCCCCCCGTCTCCCCAAACTTTTAAAGTTCTCCATCATTCAGTGAACAATGTGACTGAGTACCCACCTCCCTTCCCCATTTGTTCTAGCTGATCTTTACCATCTAATCTTCTACAAACTCCCTCCATCCTCACTCCCTAGCTCTATCCACTTGGGATCACATGTCATTCACTCAGACTCTGTACTTGCCAGTCTTTATTTTCTCTGATGGAGACTGTGCTTTTTTTTTTTTTTAATCACCCTGTTTAGTGTCCAACACAGTACCTGCAATAGAGATGCTCTACACAGTTCTGTTAAATCCATGAATGAATGAAGAATGAAGCCAACTTAAGTTCTTCTTATCCATCTTTCTAGGTCCAGCACAAAACACTTCTACCTCCTCTTTTAAGAAGAAAGATCTTTCTTTCCAACATTCTCTGATTTCATTTTTCTGGTAGTTCTAACATTTTCAAAGTATAAGTTTTCTGTAGTGTTGGTGTATATGGCTACTTCCATTAAACCATGAGCTAATAAAGGCCAGAGGACACACTCTTGGGGGGTCATTTAAAAATGTTTTGCAAATCATTAGTGCTTACTATTCAATTGAATCATGCTTTTAAAAAATCATCTCAAAACCCAATAACTGTTCAAAGAAAATCTTTGTTTATCAACAACTGGTTCCTCCTCTTCTTCATTATTTGTGTGGCTCTATTACTTTCCTATCCACTAAGAGTACCATTTCTAGATTAATTATCTGAAGACAATCTTAACATTTACCACTTCTTTGTTCACCTTTCATCTTTTCACAAGTCAATCAATAAATTCAAAAATTACTTGTTCCACATTCTTAAGGCTCTTCACAATCTAGATTTTTCAATTAGCATCCCCTACACTTCCTTGAGAGGCTTCCCCTAAGGCCCAGTGGTAAAGAATCCATTTGCAATGCCCAGAGACATGGGTTCGATCCCTGGGTTGGGAAGACCCCTGGAGGAGGGCATGGCAACCCATTCTAGTATTCTTGCATGAAAATCCCATGGACAGAGGAGCCTGATGGGCTACAGTCCATGGGGTCACAAAGAGTCGGACACAATTGAAATGACTGAGCATGCACACATGCAGATTCCCTTCCTTGAACCCTCCAAGTAAACCAGTTTACTCCAAGTTTCTCACACAGATGTTGTACATTCCCAGCTCAGTGCATTTTCATATACTGTCTTCTGCCCTCCTCTCAACCTTCTAAAACCTGCTGTAACCTTCAAAGCCTAGGCGAACAGTCCAGATTTCAAGAAGCATTCAGTGCTAAAACGTGGTGGCTTCCAGCACTTCTTCTAAGCCAGGTAACTTGCTTTATTGCCCCTATGCTCTCATAACCAACCTCACCAGCTAAATAAACATTTTATTTTCTCTTTCTACTTAACCTTTTCTCCATTATCTCCCAAATTTCCCTTCAACAGGGAGTCCTGTTGAAACCTTCTCTACTCTCTAATCATGCACCTGAAATCACATTCCTCTTTAAGGTGGTCCAGAGATGCTGGAATTAAATTGCATCAAAATCCCTTTTTCACTTAAGGGAACAAAAACAATGAAAAATGGAGTTTATTTTTATGTACTAGATTGAATTCTAGGAGGTGGGAAACTGACTTTTAACTAAATGAAGCAAAATTTTGTTCAGTAAAGAACTGACAAGAATTAAAAGCTCAATTTCTAAACTCAAGAAAAGGAGGTCACTGATTTAACTTACAGATAATCTTTCTTTCAAAACATGGCTGTTTCAAAAGACTAAATTTATGTAAAGAGAGATAGTCACCAGAGAGAAATCACTAAAATAATATATTACTGCTACACTGCCACTACAGACTTAAGAGATTTACCTATAAATGTCAATGCATAAAGCTTTTCATATAAAATGCAGCAAGTTATTAACCTCAATTTCACTCATGGATTAACTTATAAAGGATGAATATAGGATGCATATATTTATCATGATGATTTTCCCATTAAGTAAATACTATTCTTTGTTGCAATATTTTTCCTTTCAAATGCTACTTTAAAATTTTGAATTTGGATGAAACTGCCATAAAATGACCACTGGGCTTGCACACATGTGGATGTTGTGATGCTGGGTGTGGGTATATGAGTTGCAGTTTGTTTCACCTTTGCCAAGTATTCCTTTATAGAGTTCGTTAAAAATTTATGGATGTGTATAGTGAGAATGTTTAAAACACTCAGGTAAGTGTTTCAAGCTATTGTAGAAATACTATTTACATAAAAAGCAATGTGCCGTGTATACGTTACTAGTATATGTTTATTACTCGTTCCCCCATAAGAAAATATTTTATTTACTATCAAACCAAAATAAGAAAAAAGAAAAAAAAAAGATTGCTTCCTCTAATCTCATGTTTTTCACCTGCACCAGCTGCTTCTAATTACCTGCTCCCACCTGCAAGACCCCACGGAGTTGTACTGAGTTTGGTTCCTGTTTCAAAAACAACCAGGAAAAGTGACCTGGGCCTGAGGCAGAAGGCTGCTTCAGTTCGGAGAAAGAATCTTGCATCAATTTAGTTTCCTTGTTTTTTCTCCTCTAAAATTCTTGGTTCCCCGCTTGTGGCATGGTTTCTAATCACTTATATTTTTCAGTCCCTGATGTAAGCATCCTCCCAGTTTCGTTCTTACTCTGCATTCTCTCTCTATCCATGCCTATTCGAGAATCCCCAAATGCTAGAACTAGTTTATGGATTACAATCATGAACCAGTTATGGGGATAATAAAATCTCATTCTGACAAAGCTGAATTATAGATTGGACCTCATGTAATTCCACTTTATTTTTATACTTCAATCCTTTTTAGGGCTTCCTCGGTGGCTGAGCAGTAAAGAATCTGCCTGCAATGCAGGAGACTCAGGTTTTGGGGATCCCTTGGAGGAGGGCATGGCAAGCCACTCCAGCATTCTTTTCTGGAGAATTTCATGGATAGTGTAGCCTGGCAGGGCTCCATGGAGTTGCAAAGAGTAGGACACGACTGAAGTGACTGAGTATGCATGCAAATTCTTCAACCCAGTAGAATGTGGTTTATGAGGTTGCAGATTCAGTCTTCCTTTCTGCTTTCCTGCAATGTCTTCCTGTGCTTCAGGTTCAGTTTTCCTCCTGATTTTCAACCCTTAGCCTTGCCCTGTTATTCGGGATGGTAAATCTCTTGAGCTAGATTCTCAAAGTGTGGTCCATCATAGCACCAGCATCAAAATGACCCAGGATTACTTGTTGAAAAATGTGGTGTCTTTTACCCCATCCAAGACCCACTGAATTAGAACCACTAGTTATAAGGTCTACAATTCTATCTGAAATCTATATTTTTAATGAGGTCCCCTAGTGATTCACATAAGTGTTCAAGTTTGAGTCACTTCTAAGTCCTTCAGCTTTGGTCGGATTTTGATCAAGTCCAAGTTCGAGTTCTGCTACAAGTTCTTTATCAAACCTACTTTGCTACACCCTTGTCCCATACCTGCTCCCTTGTGATCATTGAAACATGAGATAAAATGGAGTTTTTCTGATTTGCTATTGAATTACTTGAAGGGATTGGAATTTCATATGTAGGAAAGTTGTTTGGCAATTTGGATTATCTGCCTATATATTGTTCTTGGTTTATTAGATTTTCCATTAATTCTACAAAACAGAAACAACTGTATCACAAATTCTTCCTTTATGTCTATAAGAGGCTTACAGGCTGATGAACTTTTGTATGAAAGAGAGAAGTAATAAAAATTATCATAAAATATGCTAAAAGTAATTTAATGTATGCCCAAGATGCAATGTGGGCATAAACAATTCCCAATCAAACCCAGTTTGGGGTTTTATTTGATTAAGCCAACCCTTGTTTTTCTCAAGCCAATCCCCCTCCCCCAACTGTATTGAGAAGTAATTGACATACATCACTGTGTAAGTTTAAGGCACAGAGCATGATGGTTTGGTTTACATATATTGTGAAATGATTCCTACAAAAGGTTCCTCTAACTATCCATCATTTCATATAGATTCAATAAAAACAAAAACAGAAAAAAGAAAAAAAAGATCTCCTGTGATGAAAATTCTCACTGACTCTCTTAACAATTTTCCTATCCCTTCACCAGGCAGCAGTGTTCACTGGAAGCATCCTGTTGTAAGCATCCCTGCTGCTGCTGCTGCCGCTGCTAAGTCGCTTCAGTCCGACTCTGTGCGACCCCATAGACGGCAGCCCGCCAGGCTCAGCCCTCCCTGGGATTCTCCAGGCAAGAACACCAGAGTGGGTTGCCATTTCCTTCTCCAATGCATGAAAGTGAAAGGTGAAAGTGAAGTCACTCAGTCGTGTCTGACTCTTAGCGACCCCACGGACTGCAGCCTACCAGGCTCCTCCGTCCATGGGATTTTCCAAGCAACAGTACTGGAGTGGGGTGCCATTGCCTTCTCCAAGCATCCCTAGTTCTTACTTATCTTAAAACTGGCAGTTTGTACCTTTGGACCACCCTCCTGCAATTCTCCCTTTCTCGCCTCTGGTAAACCCAAGTCTCATCTCTTTTTCTATGAGTTTGTAAACTTTTAAACATTTAGCATAATCTTCAATAACTCTAGGTTTCTTCTTTTGAGGCGAGGGGGCTAAAATTAGTTACACTTTAGAACTAATGTGATGCTCTTAGAAGGCCATATTTTATATATCTCAGAAGAAATGTCAATAGCGCTATTCAGAAATAAATTGGCAGTTTTTGTTTTTTTTTTGTAAAAACAAGTGTTTTAACTGTTAACTTCTGTGATTAAATACTTAGAACAAATGAAACGTATGTTCAATGTCATCTGCTATGAAATCGCTATGTAGAGATCTGAGTCCATTAGTTTACTTTCATAATTGTTGTCAAAGTTAAAATGTATTAAACCTTTGAAAACAGAGACTAAAATGTCTCAACTTTCTAAATCACATAAAAGAGAATACATTTTATGCTTGCTTTGCAAGCCTCTGATGTCTTTTCCTTTTAACTACACTAAATTACTAACTTGCCATGATGACTAACATAAAAGGACCAAGCAAAATACTGTTCACTTACCAAAGAAGATATATAGACTCATAATAATAAAGTCCAATTAATTTTCATTTCTGTAAACTAAAGAACAACACTACAAGCAAGAACTATCTTAGCTATGTTCCCAATCTTTATTTTGGAAGAGTCCAAATATAAAGCAGGTTCACAGAATTTCATTAGTATATTTTATTCTTTTCTACCAACCATACTGATCATATTGCTTTAGACATTTTCACTATTCTTGTGATGTTTGAGAAATGACAAAATTAGAGAAGAGGGATCTGATAAAGATAAAGCATGGCACAAAAGCTAGATGGATAATTGCCTTCACAAATCTAGCTGGGCGCTCATCTCTCCTAATTAGCCTCATTACCATACTTTAAGACAGACTAGCAGTCACTCAAGACCTTGTTCCTTTTTCGTCAGAACAAGCGCTGACAGCCAAATGGACAACATATGGAAAACTACCCTCTTTCCGGTTCTTCTTCCATGCATGAGGCCTCTGGAAGAAAATGTAGGCCAGAGAAAGTTTCTAAAATCCATGCTCAAATGTGTGTCTCTAAATAACCTCTCTTCATCACCAACATATCACAAATTTGAGTGTTTAGGTCCTACAGTGTGTTTTCTATAAGACTGTTGATCATTTTCTGAAAGAACATAAAGTATATAAGCACCCTAGTTCTGTCCGATAGCTTCATTTTTAGGATCTCTTCACAGTTAAACAATTATAAGAAAACCTTTAGACCTCTAATGTTAGTTTGCCTTCGACCCACGGTGATAGGTCCTGAAATTCTTTCTTAAAGACCAAATGGAACGTGATCACCCTTTGAAAGTGACTTTTAAATATCGATTTAAAAAATATCAAGTAGTCCTTGAGTACATATTTTTGTTGTTTTGTTGTTGTTGTTGTTGTTTAATCATTAAGTCATATCTGACTCAGGTCTGCAGCCTGCCAGGCTTCTCTGTCCATGGGATTTCCCAGGGGAGAATACTGGAGTGGGTTGCCATTTCCTTCTCCAGGGAATCTTCCTGACCCTGGGACTGAATCTGCATCTCCTTCATTGGCAGGTGGATTCTCTACTACTGAGCCACCTGGGTAGGCATTAGAGTACAAATAATTGCCAATATTGTCTCATTTGCTGGAGGAAAACCTGCCATAGAATAGAATTTATATATAAAAGAAGAAAACATTTGGTGATAGGATGAGGTTCACATATATTCAATCATGGTTATTTCTGATTAATTTACTTTTTATAAAATTAATTTTGGTAAGCTTTTAAAAGTATGTTCAATATACCATAATATTGAAAAAGGTTACTGATTACATTAGTCATAATACTCATATGTTATTCATTTCCCCATTAAAAAAATGTTTCAGCTACTTTATTTTGAATTATTTAACTATGAAATACTTCTATAGATTCTTTCGAGGCCCATTCGTTTATATAATCACAGGTATTATGCTTTTTCCTGATCGCTTTTCCAGTGCTCTGAAGATTTTTTGCTAGATTTAATTTTGCTTTTGTACTGCAAAACTTATGATGCAATCTCAATGGCAACAAAATCAGGAAAATGGATTTTCTTCACTTTGCAGTTTGGGGAAACTAACAGTCCATTCAGCGTGACTGCAAAATACCCTGAAGGCCAATATTTACTAAGCATGGCACACACACAGGAGCCTTGTTAAAAATCCACAACAAATCTCTCATTGCAAACAGATCCAAAGGCTTCAGAGCTTCTGCAACTGTCTGAGTAATGTTGATTCTGACAGCAGAAAGCTGCATTCTTACCAATTCAGCAGCCAGCTCCAGGTCTGCTGGCCCCCTACCAAGATTTCATGATTTCTCGTCTGTATTCTTTGCCACATATCCCTTTTGTAACAGGCTACCAGAGATTAAGAGCATCAATATTAAGGTGAGCTTTTCTTATCTGCCTACTTAATATTCAAAGGAGACCGGTAAACACCAGCAAGTTGTTTCACTTGATCATTCCAATAAAGGCATACATAATTAATGCTGTGTTCCCATCAGACTGTTGGAAGAAAAATAACGGTCAAAGCAGCAGTCCCAAATAACAGGAAATACTTTGAACTTCACACATAATACTATAAAATGCATGTTGTCTTCACTCGGAGATGCCAAAGTAATATGTGATTAAAAAAAAAATACACACACACAACACTTGGAAGAGGAAAAAAGAGAGAAAATTTCTTGTGTAAAAAAAACAAGTCTATGGGAATGTGATGAACTATTATCGACAAGCATATCTAGCTCTGAGCCACTGCTGCTGCTGCTGCTGCTAAGTCACTTCAGTTGTGTCCGACTCTGTGTGACCCCATAGACAGCAGCCCACCAAGCTCCGCCATCCCTGGGATTCTCTAGGCAAGAACACTGGAGTGGGTTGCCATTTCCTTCTCCAATGCCTGTGTGTAATGGAGAATTCTGAGAAGTACGGGTCCAAAGTTTTTTACCAAAATCTGATTGTACATTGAGTGAGTTATTTCTGAAATTCATTTCTTGCACCCACCTATGCAGCCTGGGAAACATCTGTTCTGATCGTGCTGTGGAGCCAGAAACTGAATTCCAAACCCGATGTGATTAGATGATTGGTATTTAGAATCCTTCTAGGTCTGCAGGAGCTGCTGTGAACGGCACAGGCCTTGCTGACCATCTTAAATGCTTTGAACATGCTTTTCATTCTTCACGCTATTTAACTTTCAAATGCCTTACATTCCGTGTCCAAAAATTAGATAATACAATTAAGCGCCAATGATTTTGTGAGGACCGAGTCCACAGAAATCACTAGCTAATGCTCTCTTTTGAAAACAACTTTTAACCTTGAACTTGAAAGTCACAGTACGTATGTTGCTCTTTTCTACCTTTCCGTTTTATAAGTTTAGAATCTGGCTGCCTGGAAAATCTGTGTCAGGAACATTTTTTCTGCTCTGGAGTTACGAACTGTAACTCGAGTGTCACCCATGCATCCTCAACAGCCATTACACATGAAAAAAACAGAGCAGGGAAAAGTGGTTCTGCTCTCATGTGTCTCATTCTTGCCTCCCCCTCAAGAAAAACAAATTAACGGCAGAGCCTCGGGACAGTTTTCTAATATTCAGACCTTACAAAAATTTCATGGATCCATAACACATGCTTTGGGGAGCACAGTAAGTTATATACGTTCAAGACCATTATGGAAACCCATCAAACAATAGAGATCGTAATCAGAACTTGGATGGCACATTGCAGATGAAATTTGTCCTACTACCCTTGAAAGTGTGGTGTGTTTGAACATAGAGGATGTCCAGCATCCAGCAAATTCCTCCTCTAGCCTATTCCTTTTCATATATTTACTTTTAATTTTATTTATTAGGATTACATGATGTAACACAATTATGGAAGGAAGTTAAAAACTGCATATTGATGTTAACTGATATATTTATATGTGCAGAGCTCTATTCAGGTCAGTGATGCTCTCCAGGTAAACGTCTGGCATGCCATTAACTCACAGAGGGATCCGAACCACTTCTGAAGGGCATCAAAGCTAAATTCGGTTGCATGCAGACTTAAACGTACTCCTGTTTCCCTATTCATCTCTCATTCATTCAAAATTCATTCCTTTTTTAAAACTGGTGCCTTCTGTGTACCAGACGTTGTACCAAGTGCATCGTTTTACATTTTAAGTGACTAACGGGGATAAAAGGAGAAAAAAAATGACCTATCTCATGCACGGATACCACACGTCAAACAAGAATGGGACTGATGAACACATGAAAGGAACAGACAGCAAAAATGCAACCACTTTGGCCAATAAACACTGGGTCACTTAAGGGAAGCCCCTCCAGAGTTACTGCTTCCTGATTGATGTAATCCTAACCACAGCCTGTGGTCCAAAAATTGCTAATCAATCATGTATACATTACAGGGAAAATCAGGTTAACGTGTCTTCATGCTGTTGCTTCCGTGACGTTCTGGTCCACCCTGGCAGAAGATACCCTGTGCAGAAAATCAGCTGGGTGGTTGTACCATTCGTTTGTTTTCACCTCACCGTTTTGTTATGATGTATATAGGCAACGAGCCTCATGCGGCCTTCCTAATCTGAAAATGAGCCAAGAGAAAGAACGTGCTCAGAAGTGTTGAAAGAAAGACCCATTCTGTGCCCAGGGAACTGCATCTAATACAGGAAATGAACACAAGTTTGCTGTAAGCTGTCCAGCTTCTGAATCAGCTGTTCCTCACTCAGCATCCTCCTCCCTCCCCCATCCCCACCTCGAAAACCCAGAGCTAAAAGCCAATACTAAAGTCTTGAAAAATGTGTGTCCCCCCGCCACTTCTCCCGTGTTCTCTCAAAGCTGTGTAAATCTAACTTGAATAGTAAGCGGCTTTATTTTAACAAGTGTGAGTTATCGGAGTTCGCATATCAAATTAAACCCAATGAATTCTGGACTTGTTTTAAATTTCAAGCCAGAGGCCCTAACTCCCTGCATTTCACTTGGCGGCAGGCCAGACTCAGTAATAAAGTGCTAAGCAGAAGACAGGAAATACTAGAGAAGTCGAACAATGTTATGACAATGTTTATAACTTTTACAGTCAGGCCTGGGCGCACATCTGCACAGCATCAGACTCTGGTCAGACCCGCAGAGAGGAAACCATTCCTTAGCTGGCAGCGTTTCTCTCCAGCCAGATGTTATCACTTTACTGGTATCTTTTCACCAAACACACAAAATATATATTATATATTTACATTTCTGAGAAGGAAATAGGGGAGAGGGGTTGTCTCTTGTTTGGAAGAAATGGTACCTCAAATGAATTCAGTCCCATAATTGATTTATTCTGACAGATCTAAGACAGTTCACAGACAATGGCATCTTTCCTTTGATGTGCTTTTCTGTATGGGGTGGAGGCGTAGGGGGAAGCTATGTTTGATGCCATAGACTGAAATACAAAGAAACTTCCAAGTCCCGTGGCCTTGGCAAGCTTGGAGAAGGCTCAGATGCTTAGAAAATTAGGCAGTCACCTGACAAGTATTTATATAAATGAGACCATATTAGTGGCATTTCCTTGAGCACAGATGTAACGTAAGAATTTATCATTTTGGTTGAAACGGAGGAAACTAATGTCTCTTTTACCTAAATCATTTCAAGAGCCTGACATATAAAATGTCGTATCACCATTAATAACGCTCTAGATATATCAGTACGGAAACAGAGTTTTAACAAACCTAGGCTAACGGAAAACAAAACAAACAAAACCGAAAAATCTCAGTGGGTGTTTGGAAAGAGTATTAGCCATCATAAGAGTTTTATAAGTCCTTCATCCCTCATTTCTAAACCTAAAGTTGGATGCAGTCACATTGGTTCAGTGTTCACTGGCAAAACACAAAAACAAAATCAAACAAAAATCCCCTCCATGATTTTGGATCCGTTTCTCAATTTTGCTAATAAGAATGTGTGTGTGTATGTGTGTGTGTGTGTGTGCACGTGTGCACGCGCGTGCATGCACCACCCCTCTGCCCCATGTAGATATCTCAGTGAACCTGTTCCACACCTGCCTTCAGACAATTCATCACGTGTCATCACGTGTCTTAGATAAAGCTGAAAGCTAGTTCAAGACGTGAAACCCATTTGTGGGCTTGGCACCCTGGGAAAGCCACATCAGCTCTATCAACAGTAACTACTAAAGACACATTAAAATGAACTTGGTTTTCAAAACACCTGCACAGAGTCATGTACCTACTGCAGTGTCAGCTAGAAAAGACTGCCAATCTCTAAAGTACCCAAACTATAAACAGGCAATTGATTTGGATAAATTTGACTACATAATACCTATGGATTGCTGTTTGCACTGAGATAATTTTTATTGCAATGTATATACATTTGGCCCTTTACCCAAGTTAATTCTTTTTCTGAGTAAGAGAAATCTCTACTTGCAAGCGAATTTACTCAACTTGGTCATCCAATCTGAGTTAAGCTGAAATAGGGTGTCTAGTCTGGTTATTCCCAAACTCCTCTATTTATTAGTATCACCTTGGTTACTATTAAAATGTGAATAAATGCCTAGGCTTCAGCCTAGGATAGGACTTCTAAGATGGTACTCTGCAATCTGGATATTGGGGTCTACTTTCTCTTTTTTAAGTAAAAAGATTTATTTTAAAAGTTTAGAAGTAATGTTAGAATATAAAATATTCCAATACATAAACATATAAAGTTGAAAGTCTCATGTAACCTACACTGTTCACAAAAGCCATTAACAGACTTTTCTATGCATCATGAAGCCTCTCCATCCTGTACAATTTTGCACGGTGTGTGCGTTATACTGGACCAAGACGTACCGCACAGTGTGCCTGTGTGACTGAGTGGTGTCTGCTATATTGTCTACTCAATATTTGAATATCACCTTGGATACAGTCATTCAAATTGGCTGGCCTAAAAACTTTCAAATAGTCTTCTAGTAATGTTTTAAATTATTCCACTTGTACTACTGTACTTCCATGGTATGACTGTTTGTCTTTTAAGTTTTTCAAGGTTTTTGGCTTTTATGCAAAGTAAGCTCCACTGTGTATAAGTTGTTTTGACATATTTAATTCCACAAGAGGATTCTGACCACCAGTTCTTTCATCAGCATTCACACGACTGCAGTGATAGAATGCTCTGTTACTTAATAGTTTTTCCAGAGCCCAAGACACTGATGCTTGATTAATCTCAATCTGATGTAGTCAACACTGATATTATTATCACTGTGCTTTGATGGATTGGATTATTTGTAAATCCTGTAGCACTCCTCATTAATTAACTCTATGAGGTGGAAGCTGGCTGAGTTCAATTTTATTGTGTCATTCTCATGAAATTTGCAAAATTATCTTCAAATATAGAATGTTTGCAAAGAAAAGAATTCTATACAACAGAATGAAAGAACATTAGAAGATTCTTCTTTCCAAACATTGTTATAAGCATGAAATGTAAATCTTTTGTAATACTAACATTACACCTTAAACTCTCTATACTTTAAAAATGTATTCCCATTTCCTAAACTTTTTCATAAGAGTCCATTATTAGATTAGTTAGCAGAGATATAAGTGAGGTCTCGATAAGCTTTTGACTTCCAGAGAGTATATGGATTTATTTTTAAGAATGGTTATAGTATCTTGGTCAACTTAAACACCATCATTTGTTCCAAGTTCTTATGTGTTTTTAAAGGTCTTGAGAATTCATTCCTGGCTTTGAAGGACGCCAAAGGTCTGTTGGTATTTTCACATTACTTTTCTTGTACTTTACAGCACATAATTGTCTTTATAGTTGTTCTCGCTGCTCAGTTCCACACTGACCTATTTTAATGGCACCAATTTCAACAAAGGCAAAAAAAAAAAAATTAAAAATTAATCGAGTTAAAACCTCAGGTTGTAGCAATACCTGCATCAGAGTTTAATTCCACATAAGATATATGCCTCTGTAAGATATTTTGTCCACACGACCCAAGAGGTTACAATTTATTAATAGGAGGTTCATGTATTCAATGTTTAATAGACTTAGCATGTACTACCAAATCATGGAAGCTATAATTTGAGTGCATGATCATTTATGGCTTATATACATTATTTCTGTGGTATTCAAACATTTTTTGTATCAGTGAAAACATTTTTTCAAACCTTGCAAGGATGTTCAATCTGTATAATTATGTATAAGTGAAGCTGTGAAGAGAGAAGCCTGGATGGAATTCTTAGGGCTTCACTGCTGCTGCTGCTGCCGCTAAGTCGCTTCAATCGTGTCCGACTCTGTGCGACCCCATAGATGGCAGCCCACCAGGCTCCCCCGTCCCTGGGATTCTCCAGGCAAGAACACTGGAGTGGGTTGCCATTTCCTTCTCCAATGCATGAAAGTGAAAAGTGAAAGTGAAGTTGCTCAGTCGTGTCTGACTCTAAGCAACCCCATGGACTGCAGCCTGCCAGGTTCCTCGGTCCATGGGATTTTCCAGGCAAGAGTACTGGAGTGGGTTGCCATTGCCTTCTCCACCAGTGGAATACTACTCAGCAATAAAAAGGAACAGAGGATCAATACAACAGGTGATCTCAAAAAACATTATGAGTGTTAAGAAGTCAACAAAACATTACTACTGGGTTGGCCAAAAAGTTCATTAACATCTTACAGAAAAACTCAAACGAATTTTTGGCCAACCCAATACTATATGACTTCCTTTATATGGAACTCTGCTGCTGCTAAGCCACTTCAGTCGTGTCGGACTCTGTGCGACTCCAGAGACGGCACCCCACCAGGGTCCCCTCCCTGGGATTCTCCAGGCAAGAACACTGGAGTGGGTTGCCATTTCCTTCTCCAATGCATGAAAGTGAGAAGTGAAAGATGGCTTCCCTGGACCTGCACAATTAACACAGTTTGGGGAATCCTGACTGAACACCAGAGCAAACCTAGACAGGTGAAACTAAGCTTATTTTCCAGATTTTGAAACATGGCTGAGAGACCATACAATCATCTAATAAGCTTCAAATCTGAGTCTCTCCCCCCAAAAGCCGAAATTCTTTTTTTTTTCTATACCATGTGGCTTTTTTTTGAAAGAGGAAAATACTTTCTTTCACAGTTTATAAAACATGGTATTATATTTCTATAAGTAATAGCAAATTTTTCTAGATTAAAAATTAAACAATCTATGATGAACCTCAACAGACATCCTATTTAATCAGCTGACCTTGAATTATATGCTTTAACTTCTCAGGGTGTCCCTCCAGAACTTTGAAATTTTTAGTCCCCTTCTTTCTTGATGATTCAGAATTGATATTGTTTTCCATTCCTAAATTCTTATTCTGGTATGGGACCTGAATTATATCCTGAATATCTAATTAACCTATAAGATATTGTTAACTTTTAAGATGTGTTTTCTACCTTTTATTTTACAATATTCAAATGAATAACAGTTGGGATTAAGAAAAAATTCAAAATATTTTAGAAATCTTGTCAGAACTACTCACTTTGGCAATGGTCATCTTTAGGTTTATACGTTGGAAGATCATCTGGAATATTTCTCAGTATGTTATTTGGGAAGATTGTCTAGAATATTTCCTAGTATATCTTTAAGCAAATCATAAAGAAATAATAAGAAAAATATGTATCTCCTCTATTATATTCCCCCCCCAAAATTCAAAGAAACATGCATGGACATATTTCTTTCTTCTTTCTTAGATAGAATAAAATTCTCACCATTTAAGATTATTTGCACCTATATTTACAAAGAAATTTGCTAAGAGAATGACTTAGGAAAATCTTAATAAAGCACATGGAAACACATTTTTTCAAGGGGTGTTCTATTCAAACTAATGCAGTACAGCATCTAGAAATGAGGATACTTATTTGCTCCTCTAAGAAGTGTCTGGGCTTCTCAGGTGGTACTAGTAGAAAGACATGGGTTCAACCCCTAGGTCAGGAAGATCCCCTGGAGAAGGAAATGGCAACCCAGGCTAGTATTCTTGCCTGGGGAGTCCTATGGACAGAGAAGCCTAGTGGGCTACAGTCCATGAGGTTGCAAAGAGTCAAACACGATTGAAGCAACTCAGCATGCATGCAAGAAGTGCTCACTGAGAGCCTACAAGGCATCCTGTAATCTGGGGACAGAACACACACAAAAAACGGAGACAAAAATTCTTGCTTTCATTCTAGTGGGGAAGAAAACTATTCAAATGCTCTGAAGAGAACAGAAATGCTAAAACACTGTTTTCCTAAGAAAAAAAAAGAAGAAAAAGCATGAAGAGAGAAAGTACAGTATGCACCCAAAACAGTACTGATGCAAAGAAGAGGAAGTGGTTCATTGAGACTGATTAGATAAAGCAGAGTAGCTTTACTTTAAAAGGTAAACAATTTAGGTTAGTTTAGATTGATTAAAATATTGGTAGGTTCACTTTAAAGGTTAAGAAAAAGCAAAACAAAAATGCCATCAAGGCTGGCTCAGATTCAACATTTATAACGATGGGAATGGTGAGCAGTGCTATAGACTGCCAAACAGAAGAGTTTAGGGACTGTCAAAGCAGGAAGGGCAGTGGGTTAGTACCTACGGGGGGAAGGGAATGGAATAGCTCAGGAAAAGAGTTGGTGGTGACTACTTAAAACAAGGAGGACAATTAAGGGTTTTTGAGCTGGATATAATATCTGTTTGTGTGTTGCTACTGCTGCTGCAGCTGCTAAGTCGCTTCAGTCGTGTCCAACTCTGTGTGACCCCATAGACGGCAGCCCACCAGGCTCCCCCGTCCCTGGGATTCTCCAGGCCAAGAACACTGGAGCGGGTTGCCATTTCCTTCTCCAATTCATGAAAGTGAAAAGTGAAAGTGAAGTCGCTCAGTCGTGTCCGACTCTTAGCGACCCCATGGACTGCAGCCCACCAGGCTCCTCTGTCCATGGCAGTTTCCAGGCAAGAGTACTGGAGTGGGGTGCCATTGCCTTCTCGGGTTTCTGTGTTAGACATATACATTTGTGGGAAGTATGGGCTATAAATTGGAGAAGTAAAAATTGCAGTCCGTTTAGGAAGTCCGTGAGGTTCTGATGACTAAGCAGCAGCAACCAGAAGGAAGGGTTAAATTCAAGACAAATTCTAGCACTGCCTGAAGTCACATGACTTTTAAGTTCCTTTTCGACCCTGACGTTCAATCACTGGATGTGAGGAAATGGAAGCGGGGCAGTCAAAGAGGGGGTTCCCTAGGGATATGATCTGGTAGCTTACAGAATGGCTCACAGGAGGCTGTGCTCTTAGACTGTTTACAGGGTTCCAAAAATAGAAGCACTATTGAGTTGCTCAGAAAACTTTTGTAAATGGTGTATAGCACATGTGAATCTAGAGATCTCTTAAATGAATAGTTAGTCTAATTCAAAAGGGCCACCATACTGTAGTCTTCTTAACATACATACATCTATCTAATCATATCACCAATAGCAATTTGAAGTGACCAGCTGAACCAAATGGGCAAAATCAAAGCCCAGTATGCAGTTGCTGTTGGATATTCACTACACGTCTATGGGTCTCATCTGTAAACAGAAAGGGCTGGATACATTATACAGATAGGCCCTTCATTCCCATTGGCTATGATTCTAGGAAATAATGCTGCCAAACTTCAAATTTTAACAATACATTTGTAGAAAATTAATCAGATGAGACTTAAAATACAAGTAATTATGTATTTAATGAGGCAGTATTAACCGAGGCAGAACCTGGTACTGGTATATCCTGGTATATCCAGCACCAGGGAAGCATAGAAGAACATAGAATTTAGCACCTAGAGAATTCATTTTGAAAGAGCAGAGTATCATTTGATTATGATAGACATCGGTAATTCTATTTTAAATTAAAATCATTTATGGAGAATTGAAAACTATTTGCCATTAAAAAGAAAATAAATCTTTCCAAAACTATGTTTAAATTCTAGTTTTAAAATATAATAAAAGACAAAACTACTAGATTAGTTGTGAAGGCCAACTGTTAATGCAGGTTTGTGCTTTTCCAATGCATATTATTGACTTAAGCTAACTGTTGAAATATAAAGTCGTGTTGCTGTTAACCAACGAGTAGATGAAGTTAACTTATAATTTATAGTAAACAGACAAATAGTTAATAGTCTAGGATCCTTAAAATATCTTAAATAGCCATTTATTGCCTCATTTACACTTTACCTTATTTAACATTTTTTCTTCATGGCAGAAAATAAAACTTCGGAGAAGTGTAAGGTAAAATACCAGCACATATAATTCTGAAAATGGAGTAGAACTTAAAACACTCTAAAGCTAGACAGAGTCCATGAAAAACTAAAATGTAAGAGTCACTATGAATGAAAGCAATTAATTGGTTGCTATTGGTTTTCCAAATGGATTTCAAGTCACTGTAATGTCACAGGCCAAAATAAGTGCTTTTACCCATTAAAGATTCACAGCTTGTTCACAAGTCTCGTAAGTTTTAAAGTTTATCTTTTTTTTTTAAACCAATTTATATTTGAGGGCAGCCAGCAGTTCACTATATTTCCCAAAGTTCCAGTTGGTGATATTTCTAACATAGTCCCCAATTTATTTAGTTTTTGAGTCTTACTTCAAACAGCATCAAAACCTCCAGAATCATAACTGGGGTGAAAGAATTGTGTAATTTTCTTACCAGTAATAATGGGTTTGTAGAATGACAAAGTTAAATGAGAAAGCATGTGAGATGATAAAACTATGACCTCCAAAGGCTTTTAGACTGCTGATTTAGTGATCTTTTAAGTGGAACTGCCTGCCTGAATTTCTGAATCATGAACAGGTGTTTAGGTGTGCAGAGTCTCATTGATTTTACTGGAGTTACACTATGAAATCCCCTACACTACTTTGATTGTTCCCCTTATGGAGAGCATAATCAAATTCAGACCACTGAAGTTATCCACATGTCTCTGAAGCTAGGGTTTTGTCAGCATAGAGTTATAATAAATGGATATCCATGTCTTTTCTGAATACCAGTTAAGTAAAAATAGTGCCAAAATGTGGCCAATCACGTATAGATATTATAAAAGTTGAAACTATGTAATACAGGTTTGCCTGGTGGTTCAGTCAGTAAAGAGACTGCCCGCAATGCAGGAGACCTGGGTTCGATCCCTGGGTGGGGAAAATCCCCTGGAAAAAGAAATGGCAACCCATTCCAGTATTCTTGCCTGGAAAACTCCAGGGACAGAGGAGTCTGGTGGGCTACAATCCCTGGAGTCGCAAAGAGTTGGACATGATTTAGCAACAAAGACCAAGTGTGGAATTATGGGCAACATACATATATAATATGTACTTTAATAACACACTAGTGAGTTCTTGTCAAATAAATTAGCTACATGTTAGGAATTCATTTTTTAAAAATATCAGAAAGGTATTGAGCAGGGAGGGATCTTTGTCTCTTTTGTTTAGGTGAGTGCCTGAAGTGGCCGGCACATAGTAAGTGTTCAATAAATAATTGATAAGTGAATGAACTGCAAATCCTTAAATGCAATCATCTTCTCAGTCAAATGTATGATCAGACTGCAGATTAAAAACTAATTTTCCTTTTCTAAATATTGCCTTCTTATTTTACACAGTAAAGCCCCCCCACAACACACACACACCATATCAGGTTCAAAATATTGTGTGGCGTGTGGGATCTTCGTTTCCCAACTGGGAACTAATTTCCCAACTGGAAACTAAGTAACTAATCCTTACTCTGTGCAATGGATATGCAGAATCCTAATCACTAGGCTGTCAGGGAAGTCCCACAAATATTATTTTAGAGCAGAATTTTGCTTTTAGATTACAGGGACATCACATGGTGGCAAAATAATAAAAGGAGTCAGTCACGTGATCTAGAAATGAGTTAAGAGCTAAGCCTTTGTAAACAAGTCAAGCCTTAATAAACACCATGACATTCTCATTCTGGAAGCTTCAGAATTGCTTTTATTCAAAGAAAGGTCTAAGAAGCAGTTTGGACAACTAATCTTTCTACATTCTCCACCCCATGTCCTCACCATGCACCTGGCTGAACCCTTGTGAGATGCACTAATTCAACCAACAAACAGCCATTGATCGCCTACTATATTCTAAGCCCTGAGCATACACATATGAGTAAGATCCAGTGCCTGATATACATAAGTCCTTCTTGTAGCTGAGGCCAAACTACATAACAAATAATTCAATGATGGCCAAATAAGTATATATACAGGAGTATTTATAAGGCCCTGCAGTAGCCAGGCAGTTAACAATTTTGCCAGAGTACTTTGAGTAAGGTTTCGTTGTTTCACAAACAGAAGGGGTGAACAAGCAGTCATGGCAGAATTCTCTCTACATGATATAAAACACGAAAAATCTGGGAATCATAGGTAGTAAGATCACACAAATACTATTTATTAAGAGCTCTTTATGTGCCAGGTACTGTCCTAAATGCTTTATATGTATGAAGGAGATACAGAGACAGATAAATACTTATATACATCCATAGGTAGATACATATGAATCAAGAGAGATAGTCACATATATCCATAGGTAGATACGTAGGTGATACATAGGTAGAGGCAGACCATCAATGCCATCTTTTTTTTAAGGCAACTAATAGTTCATATTATAATTATTTGTTTACTCAGATGCATTCCCTCTAAAGACCATGAATCCCTAGTGGACACTGTCTTATCCGTCTATGTGCCTCCAGCAACACTTAAGGTTCCTTCCCCATGGCAGGCATTCCATAAAAGTTTCTTGAACTAATGAACACCTGAACCAGCAATCTTTGTGGTATGTCTCAAGTCAATTAATATTTCTATGCTTCAGATTTTTTTCAATCTAGTTGGTCTCTAAGGACTTTCTGAAGTTAAAAAAAAAAAAAACATTATGAAGTTTTCCTTCTAAGTAAGTTATCTCTATAAATCTCAGTTAGATGGGTAAAAAAGAGAATATGATTGTTCCAGGCTATGAATAAAAACTGCCTGCACAAACTTTATTCTTGAACCCATCAGTGCTAAGTTCAAGATGTTTAGTGGCTGTCTGTAGGTCCAGATTTATGTTCCTTTGTTTTTTTAAATTAGGAATGAATTTGAACACATATAAAAACAACATAATGAAAGTATACTCTAACAGATTCTCACCTTAAAGCAAACAAACAATATACACAAGTAAACAAAGCAAACCTACCATCAATGGAGTAAATACCTCCTGTTTGCCCGTTTCTAATACTGCTCCTTTTTCCTGTACAAGGGATAACAATGATCCTAATTGGGTGTGTATCTTTTCTGTTCCCAAAGAGCCAAGCTCACAGCCAGAAGGAAACAAAGTTCATCAGGAGAGTACCTTGAAGAAATATCTCAGTTTCAACAATGCCCTGGGTCATCACAACTGGCCCCCAAGGAATAAGACTGTTCCCAAGCAACTCCAGTACTCAGAGAACACATACACAAAAAATCTCTGCAAACAATCTAGCAGCTGCCCAAGTAGAAGAATCATTGTGATCAGTCACAGCTCCTTCATATGATGACTTAAACCAGTAAAGAAATACATAAGATAGCAAGAGGCAGTATACTGCAGTGGTCACAGCTGGAGCTTGGGCAAGTTATTCAACCTCCACTGTACATCAGTCATCTCCTTTTATAAAACAGAGATGACAATGGTTATCTACTTCATAGAGCTGTTCAGCTTAAGTGACTTGCTGCATGCAAAATGCTTACAAAAGTATCTGCCATACAGTGAGGACACAAAAATTGTTAACTGTTACTGTATCTTAGGTTCACAAACAAAATTTTACAAAGGGAAGAGTTAATTCCTTTTCACCATCTCTAAAAATCTCTCAGAGACATGCATGTATACCTCCCCCAAAAAGAACACACACGTCTGGAGCCTAGAGGTCTATACCCACAGAGAAAGATGACAGTCAGGCTCCTGCTTCTAGTCTTTGTTTATTCATCCAATGCCCTCATTGAGCACGTATGAAATATCATTCCAGGTAAAGGAGGCATGGGGGATTCAGCATGATGAACCAGACGGGACACTGCCCGAAAGTCACACACTAAACACACAATTACACCCTCATTTGACTAAATGTAGGATCCTTCATTTGCTAACCCAAAATGTCAACCCATTTTGAGCCTCAACTTTCTCATCCGTAAAATAAGGGCATTATTTATTTTACACGTGCTCTCTCTTCTTCATCTTGCTATTAGCTGAAATGAAATAATTTCTATAACCAAACTTTGAGCAAGCTGAAACATCATCTGAATCAGAGTTCATGATATTGACTTTGGCTTGGCTATTCAGATACGTTCCCTCAGAACTATTCATGGGTCTATCCAGGCAGGGCATGAATCGTGGAAGCCACGTGCCACAGAGCTTAGGTAGAAACCTACCCGACCACCACAATTTCCCTCACGTGGACTGAACATAAGATCCTCAAAAACAACAGCTGGATATAAAAATGAAATTTAGTATAACCAACTCAAACACCGAGGAAAAGACGTGTTCACTGTTTTCTAAGAAACATTAATATTTTATCTTCGGGGGATAGTGAAATAAGAAGTAATGTATTTTGCCTCACTCCTCATAAATTCTGTCTAAATTCCTAGACAAAACAATGACAGAATTCACGTAAATACTCCTAACCTTAGGGTCAGACTGGGGACCCCACGGAGTGGTGCAAGGGAGCCTGGCCAGCTGCTGACCACACTCAGTGTATGAAACCAAATACCCATCCCTGGGCTGGCCAACCTGGAAACCCTCATTATAAGAACTCCCAGCTTTGCTAAAGGAACAGGCTAAAGTGTTGCATTGATTTTAGGCTATCAATTATTCAAAACAATGTAATTAATTTTAAATTTTACAACAACTTCCTGAATTCACATTGTAAAAAGGGAACAGTCCCCAGCATGAATATTAAATTTCAGTTTTCCTTATTTCAAAAGAGGCAGCTTTCCTTCATAGACATGGCTGTTAATGATAGCTTACAAAGTACATGCTGCAGCTTTGGTTCCAAAGCTAATATTTTACTAAAATATATAATATAACATTCAAATAAATTATATCCATCTTTCTCTAAATTAGTTCATAGCTTGATTTTTAAGTACCTCTCTCCCCAATTTGGCATTTTAAATATCAAAATTGTTTGTACATGCTCAGTACTTTGCCCCTTTACTGCTATGTAGTTAGCGCCTGACAGCTGTTTATTATGAAAAGCAAAATAGCCAAATAGATGTCCTGATGTATTTCTGTACTTCAGAGTCTGCTAAGTTATTAATTTTCAAATAAAAGAAAAAGAGTAAAAAGGCCTATTAATAGAGCATGGAATTTCCTACTTTTAGGTAAACTTCTTGCTTTTTATTTTCATTACATCACCAGATTATATTACCCAAATACTTCATCCACTCCGACAACCAGTTTAACTATAGTGATGTTATTTCCTGGTTTTGACCCTGTATAAAAGGCTACAATATTGGGTCAAATGTTCTGTAACCTGCTTATTATCAGTTATTCCTACATGGAATTTAGTATAAAAATTCAAAAATTATAATGAAGGATTTACATCAGAGCTGCTATGTAATTGTACACAAACTATTAGGAACCCATTTGAACTCTGATGGAGTAGTTCACTATTTGTGCTTGTCTGACAAAAGTACAATAATATCAGTAATATTTTATATGATATAAAAGATTAGGTTTGAAAATTAGCATTACAAATGTCACACTGACTTCCAGCAGGAAATGTGCAACAATATGTGACAATACTGAATAAAATGTTGAAACATGTTTTCCTTTTGTTTTACTTTACTCATTTTTGTAATACAACACTGGTTACTGGAAAATGCCTTACAGCTTTATTCAAAACACATGTTCAAAGATTTGAATGAAAAAACTTTGACTCTCTCTGGAACATCTAACCGATATATCATTTGTGTGCTTTAAATTTTTTCTTACTGTCAGGAACACTTTTATGTCTTTAAGATTTATTTAAACTAGTTTATTATATAATGAAGCTTGTCAGATCATAGGAACAAAGTCAAACAAGATGTGCTATATCAAAGTATAACGTTTAACATATAGATTCAAGTACACATATCAAGTACAATGCAATCAAGCAAAGTTTAATCTGAAAATGCAAATGTTTCAGATTATTAAAGCCACATCTGTCCTTTGAAGCACAATTTAGAGTGTTTATCAGAAAGCTATGTGTAATTATTCTCCCCTACCCTAGACTCTGTAACAACAGCTTTCTTAAGAACTTTCCAATTTCACTTGAGAGTAGGGGTTTACAGACTTAACCACCAAAGAATATAAGATCACAAATGGAAAATTAAAAATCTTTACAATGTGTCCTATTATAATTGCTATGTTTTGTTGGTAAATCAGGGTAATATTTCAAAAGGCATTTCTCCAGGGTTTAAGAAAAATTCTAAATGCCTTTGGAAACCAATTCAACACAGTCCCAGGCATCAAAAAAGCATGCTTAAACTCATTATTAAGAGTTTTCAATATAAATTTTTATAATACATTTGGCTTTCTTTGCCTCGGCCAACAGAAACCATCAAAGGCAGCAGTTTAGCTAGTTAGCATTCTGAAGGACGAAGGAAATAGGATAGAGCTTTAAGTTCCTGACATTCTCAAATGTTAAATTGATCTAAAAAATAAATCTTTGTGTATTCTCTTATATACATCTATTCACCATATATAAAAATATACTTTATATATTATATATATTTTAATATTACATATAAAATATTTAAATTTTATATGTAATATCGATGACATATATATATAATAGAAAAGATACATAAACTATTCTTAGTGATATTCTTAAGCTTGAACTTGTGGGAATTGAGTTGTTATAACATTATTCTAGAGCATATATCTACTTTCTGTGCAAAGATGATTCTATTATTACACACATAAGAACTGACTATGACATAGAAGCTTTGGGCTCACATTTATAAAATCTAAAGATGAGGGCTCATTTCACTTTAGATTATAAAGGCTCACATATACTATAGTTGTTATAAAAAAGCAGTAATTGACAAAATTAATTGGAGTCTCTGAAACTTATTATAGTGGAATTAAAAATTAAATATGTATTTTATTCTGAAAAAAATCATTGAGACATTTACTGTACTCAAGGGTGGAGATACAGAACTTGAGACTTTAGATCATTAAGGCTACCTCTACAGAAGCAGGTAGTTAAAAACACGTGGCACCAACTCTGCTTATGCACTCAAATTCAATCCAGAACTCACAAGCTGTTACACCCATAAACTTCCATGCATTAATTTGGAGATAAAACGAAAACTCAATATTTTAGTTTTAACTTATAAATTATAATCTGGCTTCAGTCATTAGAAAGTAGTAGCTACAGGCACTTCTGCTTGACTTTTTAAACTTGTAAAAAGTGAATTGACTAATACCTGTGTGATGCCACAGACAAAGCAAACAAACAGTTGATCGTGCTGACTTGATGTTTTTTTTAAGCAACTGGCGTCCGGAGTTTGATGAAAAGATTAAAGGGAAACATTACTCTGTAATATCATAAAGTGCATCCTAATATATTTGGAAAAGGAAACTACTGACAAATATACTATAGGCAAATGCTTTTTTTTCCCTTTCCCTACAGGTTTGAGAGTCTGAGAATTTTTCTGAAACCTTAACGCAAACTCTTCAACAAAGTGATGAAGGGTTTCTAATGAAACACCATCTAGTTTCAACATGAGAAACAATTAGTATGCCGAAGAGCTTACACACTGGGAAACATATGCAATCACAAAACTCTTTTGAACAGATACTGGCTGGCTCTTGTGCAGACAGAACTGTCAGGGTAAGGCAGGCTCAGGATGAAAGCAGAGAGGAGGGGCCGAGGCTGAAGCTACAGCATGTTGGTAGAACTGCTCTTTTTCTTTCCCTCCCATTTCACAAATGCCCAGAGGCATTTCTGCAGTGGAACATCTTTGCAAATTCTAAAAATAAAGTAATAAAGTTTGATTTCTCATCTTTCACAATATTTGGACACATTCTTCCAACTTAATTTCCTTTTTGTAACGGTAGTATGATTTGCATTATGTTACATTGCTTCATTTTACCATAAAAAAGTTCATCTCTAGAGAACTACTCTGAAATTATGCACCACTTTAATAGACCTCCCCTCAGAATTGGATAAAAATAATTTTCTCATTGTAATCGTATAGTGTAACGGTTAGTAAGATCTCACCATAGACCTGTATTTGAAGCCAGGTTTGAATTTTCTTAAGTGTTGAATCATATTCCCATATTAGGTTCTTATTTCACTCCAAAAGCATCTACATATACAAAATGACCAGAATGAACATATCAAAAATTTGGAGAAGTTACAACATAAGAAATCAGGTTTGACATTACTTGATACCCTCATTTAGAGCGGTAGTGTCCTTTTTTTTTTTTTGCCCCATCTTTAAAAAGAAAAAGAAAAAGCAGTCTGGTATGTGGAAGGAAAAGTGACAAACAAAACAGGGAGGGCAAAACCTGCTGTGTGACCAAAACTGATCCAGAAACACTGCCTTGCTAGGAAGTCAGTAGTACAGAGGTGTGAATGCAGGACCCTCTTGACAAAAAAGGAATTTGGCCTTTAGTTTAATATATATATATATATATATATTCCTAGTTAGCTCTTTAAATATTTTTTGATGTGGTTCATTTTTAAGCTCTTTATTGAATTTGTTACAATATTCTTTCTGTTTTATGTTTCAGTTTTTTTGACTGGAAGGCATGTGAGATGTTAGCTCTGAGACCAGGGATTGAACCTGCACCCCCTGCATTGGAAGGGGAAGTCTTTTAACCACTGGACTTCCAGGGAAGTCCTCCTAATTTGCTCTTTAAACATAAATAAACCTTATTTATTCTAAACTCTTTTTCTAAAGGATCTGAATTGATACACGTGTATCTCAGACCCTAGACCAGAGAAGGCAATGGCACCCCACTCCAGTACTCTTGCCTAGAAAACCCCATGGACAGAGGAGCCTAGTAGGCTGCAGTCCATGGGGTCACTAAGAGTTGGACACGACTAAGTGACTTCACTTTCACGCATTGGAGAAGGAAATGGCAACCCACTCCAGTGTTCTTGTCTGGAGAATCCCAGGGACGGGGGAGCCTGGTGGGCTGCCGTCTATGGGGTCGCACAGAGTTGGACACGACTGAAGCAACTTAGCAGCAGCAGCAGCAGCAGACCCTAGACAGAGAGTGCATGCACGCATGCTAAGTTGCTTCAGTTGTGTCTGACTCTTCTCGACCCCATGGACTATAGCCTCCTAGGCTTCTCTGTCCATGGGATTCTCCAGACAAGAATACTAGAGTGGTTTGTCATGCCCTCTTCCAGGGGATCTTCTCAACTCAGGGATCAAACCCACATTTCTTATGTCTCTTGCATTGGTAATGTGGGTCCTTTACCACTAGCAACACCTGGAAAGCCTAGACAGTAAGAAGACATGAAGAAAATGAGGAGGGATAATTTACAACATTGAAAATGATGTGGATAGCTATGAAAGAGGATGGAATGGAATGTGATTGCTGGCACTCTAGGAAATGAGAGCAACATTCAACAGGATAAGACACCAGCCTTACACATCAAACTCCTTATTGATACACTTATCTTGCCATGTAAATTAACTCCATGCTTGGAGCACACTGAAACCTTCTCTGCTACCTTAGCGAGAGATATCATCATTTTCTTCCAGACTGATCATAAACGAACTTCTTTTGGCTGAAGAAAAACCTTTGTAAACTTGGATGTAAAAGAAACGGTATCCAAGTGAGGTTCCGCTGTACCAGAGATGAGAATAACCCCGCCTTCCCCTTTCATGGCTGACACTCTAGAGTTTTCTCACCTACAGAAATTGCCCATGAAGATTCTACTACTATTTGCTGTAGAACGCTTTACTGATGAGAAGTGACACACTAGACCTCTGTTTTTGTTTTCGAGTTTTACTTCTCAAAATATTCAGGCCACAGTAATTTAGGAAACTGGAACTCATCAAGATCCATCTCTATATATTTTCAGTTCATGTTTTTAAATAGTCAACTTTCCATTATCTTCAAAGGATCAGATGCCCTGCAGTTTATTTCTGACAAATCATCCGTTTTATTGTTTCTGACATTGTTACCCACTCTGCTTAATTAAACGTTTATTTACGTATACGGGATATTTGCTTAATTTAATCCAGGATTTTAGGAGAGAGAAATGTTCCAGGAATAAAAATAATTTCCCTTGAACATAGGAACCAGCAAACAGTACATCTGGATGGATGTCAACTCCCAGAATAAAGTGGCAGAAGCGGTAAAATGGATTTTGAAGGACAGGGTGGAAAAAGTAGGCAGTGTTTCCAGGCTTCCATGAGCCACATATGAACTGTGTAGTTACAGTATTTGAGTTATGGAGAATTTTCAGATTAGAGAGACTCTCCAATGAACAATAAAACAAAATCCCACGTCAAAGCGAAATGGAAATGTCTTTGTAAAAAGCTTCTTACTCCTCAATAGCACACAAAAAAACTGAACAGCAGCACGGAATGGCTACCTTGCTGGCCTATCATTTTGAAAAGCAGAAGTAAAGTGTACGTATACTGATGTTTCCTTCTTCCAAAGGATCCGTGCACAAATGGAGCAATTAGAAATTAATGAACTCATGATACATTTTGAAAAGGGGATCTGCAGAGTCCATTACTTGTTTGCTTAAACGTCATTAGACTTTAACACACACACATATGCACAATCAAACAAAAATCCCAAGTGGCAAGATGAAATAGTGTGAAGTGGCCCAAGGTTCTTATTCACAGTTGCATAACAGGCTCCTTGATCTGCAATGTGCTTGGCAGCAATTGCCAGAACAGATATTGTGCAAGTTACAAATTAACTAGAACGTCATTAACTGGTGGTAAGAAGACAGTGCCTGGTGTTGTCTTCAGTAAATTGGCTATTTGAGGAAAAAGTTTTTCTAGCTATGCCTTTGCCCATAATGCCCAAATGGATATAGCCACAATTATATTATCATTTCTCTTCCAAAGACTATTTATGGGTTATATATTGTTGTTGTTGTTTAGTCGCTAAGTTGTGTCCAGCTCTTGTGCAACACCGTGGACTCCAGGTTCCTCTGTCCGTGGGATTTCCCAGGCAAGAATATTGGAGTGGGTTGCCATTTCCTTCTCCGGGGGATCTTTCCAACCTAGGGATCAAACCTGCATCTCAAGCTTTAGCAGGCAGATTCTTTATCACTGGGCCACCAAGAAGCCCATGAATTATATATACTCAGGATTAAAAAAAAAAAAAATTGACTACTACACCACATCAATGCTACCCACTGGTTACAGCCCTAGTCAGTTTCCTTTGAAAACTTTTTGAAATATAAACCTGGAGATTATTTCATAAAAGATTATTACTGAAACCAGAATGAGTATATCCATGTCCAGCCTTGGACATGCTTTGGTCATTGACGGCTTGACTCTATGATTGGGTGATAAGGACAGGATTTTAAAGGATGATGTCTCTTTTTACTCTTTGCTTGCCTGGTCGATAACTCTACGAACTTTTACTCTTTATTCTTTTTTTTAGCAGTATTATTAGGGCTTCTACTCAGAGAGTGGAACATTCTATGGATCAGCAATCTTGATTCACACTTCCTTAAACTTAATGTCCTTTCCAGTACTGGGCTAAAACACTGAAATGAGAAATAATACCATGCAACAATTAAAATAATTCTATGCAAGATCAAATCACTATCCAAATTGGAAAATGCAGAATTCTGTTTACTTATCCTTGTTTTGCACTTATATAAACATTTTAATGCATGCTTTTACATATTAAAAATATAATTATATGTGTTGGCAGACAATTCCACAAAAGACTGTTGTCTAACTATAGGCTTATCTATGAATGTTATGTATATAATATGGACAGAATAACAAGTACTTGTGTTATTATAATCAGGCATTAGTTTGGTTGAAAAAAAGTGCCTTTGTTTTGTCTCGTGAATGTTATTTTACCAGAGATCAGTTATTTAAGATATTTTAACTTTAGCCACTGAAATGAAAGAATCTTTCTATTAAACATAATGACAGCAGTATATATCATTTAAGAAAGACAAAAAGCAAACAAATGTAACCAAATGGGTAACAGGCAGCTACTAAATTAAAGTTAATAACTAACATATCTACCTCTCATAATCTCTGTGCCAAATATGTGAAAACGTATTAGGTTTTATTGGTCTGCATTCTGGTGAAGTTCCTTTCATTTTGTCTTACAGATGATCTCATAGATAGTAAGCATTCCATTAGATGGAGCCGATCTTGAGCCAGTTCCTCACTTTTCAGAGTTTATTTCTGGGCATAGAATCTTTACTTTAAATGTGGGCAGCAGCAGTCTCCATAACATAATGCAGTACTTCTACAATTAATGCAAAAATCCCATAAAGATTTGACTGAATTGTGCCAGGGTCTGAAAGCACTAATGTGATTTGTTTGCAGAGAATGATGCAATTTCATGGGGAGTCAGATCAACCAAAAGTTTTAACATATATGTATCCATCCTCAGACGCCTAGGGTATGCACCACACATCGTTTTGCTTTTAATTACAGTGGATCTTTCCTTCCATGTTTCTTTGGATATTTAAAAGTTGGGTGGGGGGGGCAAAGCCTCCTTAATTAAAGCATTCAAGATGATACCTGAGCTTTCACTTGTGTTGACCAAATGGTTTATGCCTATTTCAATCACTGCCATCTATCATCCTTAATTAGCATCTACCCAATAAAACAGCTCACTTCTAAAGTATATTAATTACTGTTTTACGACTTTGGTTCCTATTATCCTAGCTGTTCAGCAATGGCTATAAAAAGTGTGACATTTCCAGCACAAAGGAGCAGTATATGCTATGTGTGATTCATGTTAAGTTACATTAATATTTAGAGAAGTGGTCTGGAATAAGCTATGTTTTCTGACTTCGGGCTCTAAGGAGTTGTTTTGATTTTCAGCACTAGAAATATGTCTTTCTGAGAGAGACGAGGAAGCAAAACTTTCTGCTACAAAAATTTCAAAATCATTCAAGTTATGAGTGGCAAAACCAACAATAAAGGAAGATGCCAGGTTTCGATGAAATATTTTGTTCTATAAACTGTATAACCATAGTGTGCTGGGGAGAGTCTCTTTTGTGATACTTGTCCATAATTCAGAGACTTGAGAATCATTACACTGTGAGCTCTTAAATAAATAATTTTAAATTATTTTCATGATTTAGCCAGTAGGAGTCCTGTAACAGAATTTTCTGTAATATTTACTGAAAATTGTTCACTATGGATTGCCAAGAGTTTAGCATTACAAGATCTTACTAACCTAATATAACAATTCTGGTAGCCAGGGGGAAATAAATATTCCCCCTCCTTCCAAAAAAGAAAGAAAAAATCAGTTGAAAAATTTTAAGTTACTGAAAATTCTTAAAAGCAATTAACAAAACATACAGCTTATTTCCATCACTGTCATGATACAAAGAAGCTCAAAATGTCTTTTTAAAAACCTTTATTTAGGACCATAAATAAATCCATGGAGTCATGACAACATATTCTAGAATGGATGGATGGGAGGAAAAGATGAGAGGGATAAGGGGGAGGAGAATTCACATTCCTTTGCAAAGCTTCCTTTATAATTGATACTATTCTAGAACTGGCTTGTGCATTTCTGTTACACTTTCTTCCACTCCATTATTAGTGAGAAGAGAGAACAGTTCTTTACTCTCCTCTTAGAAGAGTGAAAAGTTTTATTTCAAAGTGACTCATTAGTAAGCAGAAACAATATAGTGTACAATGGTATTGCCAACTAAGCAGCCTGCAAATTTCATTTATCAAACTATGAAGGCAGTTGAAGTATTTCTGTAATTTGTATATGGAGAGTCAAGGCAAATTTTCAGTTTCAAGCAAAGGAAATTTAAAGTGAAAAAAAAAAAAAAAAAACTTCGGGGAAAGGGAGTTTTTAAAAGTTGTGCATGTGGATTTAGTACTCTACTTAAAAGACTATAGAGATAAAAATTCTCTTTGCCCACAGGTTATAAAAATAGCAGACCATAATGGTGCAGGCCTCTCTGGTCACTAAGAAAAAAAAAGTAATGGCTTCCCAGATTCAAAAGAAAATTAAAATCAAGAGGAGAATGAAACTGTTTTCTTCCTGAACTAAAATATGGAAACTAAAGACAATAACTTTTTATTGCAGGACTTTTTAAACTCTAAGTGCATAAAGCAGAGGATTAAGTGAAAATCAGGTTCATAAAAAATGCATAAATGGTATTTAAAAGACTACCATAACAAAAGCATTACTTTATGAACTTTTCTTATCATAAAACACATATTGAGTCATGTACTATTTATAAATTTAGCATGAATTTGAATAGCTTCTAGGGATGATGGCAAGTAATTTCAGGAGATTTTTATTATTTCTGTTCATTATAAAGAAAGCACAAAGACACACACACACAGTTCCTACTTCTTTCACCTTTTCCTTTCCTTATGAAACCTGGATCACTCGACTTTTGCAAATAGTTGGTACCAATTTGAAATTCTTCTTGGAAACCATCATAACTGCATAAGCACCTTTAGGGTATTGCACACAGAACAAAAGCCTGATAAGGATCACGAAATTTGAAAAGAAACCAGTTTAGTCTTAAAAAATGACATGTTAATGGGATGACCATGTACTTAAAAAAATTATCCCAAGATTTTGTTATTCCCAGTTTATATTTTGCCTGTCATACACTTTAACAGTGCTACCTCAATAGTTAGTTATTTAAACTCAGGACTGTGCCTCATGAAGAAACACAATAAACACACTCCAGGAATGCTCTGCTGTCAATTACCATTCAATTTCCTCACTTATCTCACTATGTGAAAGGAGTCTCATGTACACTACCTTTCCCATATTTATTGTCTATGATGTGCTCTAGTTTCATAGCTCAATGAGCTTGAAGCAGGGAAGGTTTAAAAAAAGAAAAAAAAGAAAACCCACAAAGTTGTAGATCTTTAATGATAATATACACTTGACCACAAATGGATGTTCAGAAAATCCATTTTTGTTTAGGCACAAGGAAATATGCACAATTTGTTATGCAGCTGATTCAAAAGCGGCTCTAAAACAATTGTTGGCAATACTGAACTCAAGTTGGGACTAGTAATTAGCACAATAAACTTTCACAGAAGGAATTATTTCCCTAGGAAGCATGGCAGGCTCCCACTACTGAAGTTTGGCCAACTAATCAACCTTCTATTGAACATATAGCTTGTGGTTCCTCTTTTGCTTCACAGCATCTATTTCTGAAGAAAGTCACGTTGTAACAAACAAGTAATTCTAATTAAAAATGTGAGGAAGAGCTAGGCGGAAATTTCATTTTTGCCTAACCAGCAAGCAGCAGATCTTGGTTTATATAGATTTTGCAAATCTAGGTCCTCAATATTTGCACAAAATTATAAATTTTCATAAATGTTTGAGCTTCGAAGGACCAACAGGATGAAGCAAAACAGAGAACCATACAATATTGGGAGCTGCAACTGATATGATGCCCTTGATTTCTATCCAAAGTCTAAACAATGAATAAAGACTATTACTATTTCTGAAAATACACTCAAAATAAGACTCAAAGACTGCTTACCACACTTCCATGCTTACTTTTCCTCTACCTAACAAATATATTGTAAATAACATAGTTCCTTAACATGTGTGCATTTTTCAAAAATAATAAACTATTGATAATTGATAATAAGTGATACTTTGATGATATAAAAAATATCACATCACAAAATAACCTTACATTTTATAGACATATTACAGAAACATAGTAATATGCTAAAATTAGTCAGAATAATTTCCTTACTCTCCATACCTTTCCTATGTGCTACGTGCTAAGTCGCTTCAGTGGTGTCCCTCTCTGAACTGTAATTCACCAGGCTCCTCTGTCCATGGGATTCCCAAGGCAAGAAGACTGGAATGGGTTTTCATTTCCTCCTCCAGGGATCTTCCCAACCCAAGGACCAAACCCCACGTCTCTTGTGTCTCCTGCATGGGCAGGCATGTTCTTTACTGCTAGTACCACCTGGGAAACCCTACACCTTTCCTACTAGGTTAAAAAATTGAAATAACACCCTGAATAGATTGAGAGAAATGTGTCACAGAAATACCAGGACACTATTTATCATTCCTGGATATGGATTTAGAAAATACTGATATGGAAGAAAGCATAAACTTGGAAGATTAATGAATTTATAATAAACTAATATGTTACAGAAAGTTGAAAAGAGCACTGAGGAACATATTTACTGAGCATAAAATAGAGATATGCCAGAGGGTACTCTAGGCATCCTACTGTGCTGTTCCAATGGCTTACACATCATTAGCTCTGGACTAGTTGGCTTGCTTCACATCTTACAGAGGTCTTCAAAAGCCTAAAACGGCTTTTGTATCTTCATCTTATAGGGGAAGGCTTTTAAGTTATCTCTCAACTGCCATTCCAATGACTTCCTCCCAGCTATTAGAAATTCTAACTAAAGACTGATCTAGAAGCTCTACCATAGACATAAATTTATAACCAATGAACTCCAATATGGTTTAGCATTATAGATATATTGATGCTTCCCCAGCTTCGACCCCCATTTTGGAACCAAGTCATATCTTTTGAGCATAAAATATCCACTGTCAGCTCCCCAGGCTCAGAGTTGCATAGTAGTAAGTTCCATTAGAACACAATCTCTTGTCTCCATTCCTGTACCCCAGTATCACATATCACATAGCAAAGGGCAATAAGATTTTACTAAAAAGATTGTTTCGTCAATCTATACTTTTTTTTTCTCATTTAACATCATTCATATCAATAAATAAGAGTAATCTGCACTGTCCTTTACATGTGGACATAGGGATCCATTCCATAGTATCAATGGTGTATTTAGCAAAGTCTAGGCTATAAATTGCTTCCAATCCTCTTCCCTTACTTGTTCTCTTCTTCTGCTTTCCTTTCCCCTTTTCTTTCTCTAACAGAAACGACATGATGAGCTTCCATATGTTTCATATTTCTTTTGACTAAATTACTAGAAGAAGTAGATGAGCAGGATTTCTAGCACGGTATGTGGATTTAAAATTCTGTTCAGTCAGTCAGTTCAGTCGCTCAGTCGTGTCTGACTCTGCGACCCCATGAACTGCAGCACGCCAGGCCTCCCTGTCCATCACCAACTCCCGAAGTTCACTCAGACTCACGTCCATCGAGTCAGTGATGCCATCCAGCCATCTCATCCTCTGTCGTCCCCTTCTCCTCCTGCCCCCAATCCCTCCCAGCATCAGAGGCTTTTCCAATGAGTCAACTCTTCGCATAAGGTGGCCAAAGTACTGGAGTTTCAGCTTTAGCATCATTCCTTCCAAAGAACACCCAGGACTGATCTCCTTTAGAATGGATTGGTTGGATCTCCTTGCAGTCCAAGGGACTCTCAAGAGTCTTCTCCAACACCACAGTTTAAAAGCATCAATTCTTCAGTGCTCAGCTTTCTTCACAGTCCAACTCTCGCATCCATACATGACCACTGGAAAAACCATAGCCTTGACTAGACAGACCTTTGTTGGCAAAATAATGTCTCTAGTTTTGAATATGTTATCAAGTTGGTCATAACTTCTCTTCCAAGGAGTGTCTTTTAATTTCATGGCTGCAGTCACCATCTGCAGGGATTTTGGAGCCCCAAAATGATAAAGTCTAACACTGTTTCCACTGTTTCCCCATCTATTCCCCATGATGTGATGGGACCAGAGGCCATGATCTTCGTTTTCTGAATGTCGAGCTTTAAGCCAACTTTTTCACTGTCCTCTTTCACTTTCATCAAGAGGCTTTTTAGTTCCTCTTCACTTTCTGCCATAAGGGTGGTGTCATCTGCATATCTGAGGTTATTGATATTTCTCCTGGCAATCTTGATTCCAGCTTGTGCTTCTTCCAGCCCAGCATTTCTCATGATGTACTCTGCATATAAGTTAATTAAGCAGGGTGACAATATACAGCTTTGACGTATTCCTTTTCCTATTTTGAACCAGTCTGTTGTTCCATGTCCAGTTCTAACTGTTGCTTCCTGACCTGCATACAGATTTCTCAAGAGGCAGGTCAGGTGGTCTGGTATTCCCATCTCTTGAAGAATTTTCCACAGTTTATTGTGATCCACACAGTCAAGGTTCTGTTATGTATTGTCAAATAGATCTCCAAAAGGATACATCATTTTACATCATCAAAGTACTCATTAGCTCTTACCTATGCAACATAGGAAGAAAAATAGAATTTCATCCTTATTCAAATGTATATTCCTTTTGTAAATAATGAGAATAAAACTCACATAATATCCTTAATTGGTCAACTGTATTTCTTCTTTTTTTTGAATTCTACTGGCTTAGTTTTAGTGCCATATACCCATTTCCACCCCCGCCCCAAAAAGTTATAAATTGAGCGTTTTCAAAAAAAAATATTTATTTATTTGACTGCATCGGGTCTTGGTTGTGGCATGCAGACTTTAAGTTGCAGCTCATGATATCTGGTTCCCCAACCAGGGATCAAAATAGGGTCCCCTGTATTGGGACCATGGGGTCTTAGCCACTGGACCACCAAGGAAGTCCCTGTAAATTGAATCTTAAAGACTAGAAACATTACTAGCTCTTTCACAATGTTTACTTTCTATGTGCTTGCAGGTGAAGCACAAAGATTTTCTACATGGGCACAGAAGACATGTTAGGAAATTCTGCTTTGAAAATGGAATTCAGCTAACTTTCAACTAACAGGTTTTGAACATATACTATGTGTAAGGCCCTAGCATTATGAAAATAAAATAACACACCAGGCAGAATTCCCTGACTTGAGTTTATCTTTTCAAGTTATGTAAGAAGACAGTTTTAAAAAATTAAGTATGGTGGCACTAGTGGTAAAGAACCTGAATGCCAACACATAAGAAACACGGTTGGATCCCTGGGTCGGGAAGATCCCCTGGAGGAGGGCATGGCAACCCATTCCAGTATTCACACCTGGAGAATCCTGTGGGCAGAGGAGCCTGGTGGTGTATGGCCCATAGGGTAGCATAAAGTTGGACGTGACTGAAGTAGCTTAGCAAGGATGCACGCACACAATTAAAAGACTTATTATTTAAAATAATAAATACCCACTGAGTCAACAAACACTAATTGAGCACTCACCCAAGATTATGAGTGAGTCACATGTTGATGTTACGTAACTTAAAGTCTAGTATAAAAGGCACAAGCAGACAGATATCACTATTCAGCTGAAAGTATTGAGTTAAAGATTCCTGTGACTTGGAAAAGATTTTGGGAGTAAAAAGTACCTGGCCTGGAGCTGCTTGACATAGGAAAAAAATACAGTGATCTGTATGAAGAAGAAAGTAAAATCAAGGGAAAATATCTCCTTTCCTTGTGAAATGTTTCTGATCTAGAAATGTTGATGATCAGTATTAAACATTTGTCCGACTCTTTGCGACCCCAGGGACTGTAGCCTACCAGGCTCCTCTGTCCATGGGATTTTCCAGGCAATAGTACTGGAGTGGATTGCCATTTCCTTCTCCAGTGGATCTTCCCGACCCAGGGATCGAAGCCGGGTCTCCCGCTTTGTAGACAGATGCTTTACCGTCTGAGCCACCAGGGAAGTCCTTAAACACACACATACACACAAAATATGACCTCTGTTAATTTCTCAAAGAACTTTATCTTTTCTAAAATCTTATGCCTAATATCAAAGTAGGAAATGGCAACCCACTCCAGTATTCTTGCCTGGAAAATTCCATGGACAGAGGAGCCTGGCTGGCTACAGTCCATGGGGTCACAATGAATTGGACATGAATAAGCAACTGAGTATACATACCTAACATACCCCTTTTTATGTGTATTTCTCTATATTTAATGGCATCATAAACCACTGACAGCTAAGATACCTATTTATCTATCTATATATTACAGGAATAAATGGGTAGCAAAGAAAAAGCTTTTATATTAAGAAGCGGTAAACTTGTCACAGATTTCACATTTAATAAATAATTGAAGCCAGAAAAATAAGCAATGGAAACATGACATAAAGTCCAAATGTATTTCTTAGAAGATTCCTCCCAAAAGCATCTGATCATGACATCAGAAAGTCCTTACAATAGTGCTGTAGGCAGAAAGGACTAAATAACTTTCCAGTGCTCAGACCCCGTGATGATTTTCAACTCTCCAAAGAAGCAGAGGCTAGAAACCATTGAGAGGTGGAAGAGGGATATAGTTTTATTCATATTTATACATTTAAATTCCATAGCATTTACTTCCATTTGTTTTATATAGATGAAGAAGTTTAAACATGTTCAGGGATTTTCTTTTGCTCAAACTGAAGATGAACATGTAAGTCAGATCACTAGCAACACAAATCTTAATTCCATTTAGAAGCATGTGATCTTAGGAAATTCATGTTTCCTTTCTGAGCTGCTCTACCTAATCTATAGCTTTTAAAAGGAAGATTAAATGAAATACTATACAAACCACTTAGCAGAGTGCTCAGCATAAAGGAAGCGTTCAATAAGTGGCAGCTATTATTATTAAGATGTTTATACATACATAAGAACTCAACATGAAATTGGCTATCCAAGTGTCCAAATTCATTTATAGAGTTTAGAAGGGAAAATGTCAGTTAACAGATTTTATTCTATGTCTGGCTAATTTCAATATGAAGGATCAATGTTATAAGGCATGGCAAACCTGATGGCTTCTAGGCATGCGGAGTTTTTAATCTGGTAAATTTAGTTCAGTTCAGTTGCTCAGTCGTGTCTGACTCTTTGCAACCCCATGAACCTCAGGACGCCAGGCCTCCCTGTCCATCACCAACTCCCGGAGTTCACCCAAACCTACATCCATCGAGTCGGTGATGCCACCCAACCATCTCATCCTCTGTCATCCCCTTCTCCTCCTGCCTTCAATCTTTCCCAGCATCAGGGTCTTTTAAAACAAGTCAGCTCTTCGCATTAGGTGGCCAAAGTACTGGAGTTTCAACTTCAACATCAGTCCTTCCAATGAACACCCAGGACTGAATTTTTTCCTTTTAATTCATTTGTTTTTCCTTTATTCTACTTTAATGCTTCCAAAGATCAAAAATCTGGAACATTCCATCAAATTGGGAAACTATCTTAATTCATAATCTCTCACTATAAGACGAATGCATGTTAAGGATGCATACATAACCCTCAGAAACAATTTCTACATATGTATATATCTATTTTTTAAAATTCCTTTCATTAACAAGTTTTAAATAGAAGCCTTCTTTGAAAAGATTCCTTTCTATAAATGATAATATTCGTATGTGATGAACCTCTTCTGAAGAGCCAATTAATTAGTTAACAGGACTTGCTGCTGTGTAATTTTTTCATGCTAATGATTTGATTCAATAAGAACACTAAATTTATGTGCATTTCAACCATTAAGATAAGTAGACAGATTTATTAACATTGGTTAGGAAAAAGGTTGACTACAAAATATTTTTAAGCATTTTAGACTAAAATAAAATATCAAATGCTATGCTTCTTTTTCACCACCACAAAGAGAAATATTAGGTGTGATTTATTATTTGCAATGTGTTGATATTTGCTTTTTCTTATTTGCTGTTGACATTTTTCTAAGTACCATTCCTTTCCCCCAAGAATCAAGGGAAAGGACAGATTCAGAGAAAGGTAACTATTTTGTAAATAAGATATAGACAGGTTTGACTTGTTTGCCTATTTTTAGATCAAAAATTTCAGGTTTACAAATAACTCTTCAAAAGGCTGGCTGCTGCTGAGAACTAATGAAACAAATTAAGAAGCAAAGTATGACCCTAGCCAAGTATTAGCACTATTCATCCAATAACACAGAGTTTAAATTTCAATTTGTCTTAAAACTTTTCTGGTGCTAGGAAATGGAGCTCATAGAGTTGCTTACCAATCCCTCATTTTATTCCAAACAGTCCTTTGATCTTAAGCAATCTCAACCATTCTCCCACAAACATTCCAATACCAACTGTACTATTTATTTGTCCTTAACAATCACAAGGGTGGGAGAATATGCTGGAAATTAAAGCAAGATTGTTTCATAACTTAAGCATTAGAGCACCTCATCTAACTGAACTGGATCATCCGAAAACTAGGGCATAAAAACGATGATGAGAACTCGATTCATGCCAAAGTATGAGCAACTCCTTTCACTGTGTGAAGCTCCTGTCGGCTCATCACAAATAAAGAGGATTACTATTTGCAGAACAGAAATTGACCATGTTTAGGACGGCTTTCAGGAACACATGGAAACCTGAATACGTACATCTGCTGAGAAAGTGACTGTTTTTCTTTCCTCTGAGTTTTTCTAAAATGTTTTGGTATACTTCAAATATCAAACTTTACCCTTAAGGGTCTGATGAACAAATATTCTACTGAGTACTGCTTCAGATGAAACGCTACGAAAGGCGCTATGATGAATACAAAGATGAAAGACGGTTCTTGGGAAATTTCAATATGATCAGGAAGAAAGTATAATGATACAAATAAACACAATATAGGGCAGGATAGGATAGTGTTTTTCATATATTTCAGAAAATGCTAAGGAAAGACAGAGAGATAAAGAATCCTTGGACTAAAGAGTCAGCATAAATGAGGGGCTCAGTTAGGACACCAAACTGGTATATTTCACCGGGACATTCCCCATATCAGGTCATTAACTTTGCTGTTTGACTATCAGTTTTAAATGAAAACTAACTATTCAATAGGGATTAAAAAAAACACATGATTAAAAATGAGGGTAACTATATATATATTTGGACATTTAGAGTCCTAGCTTGACACATTTTGGTTATGTGTAAGATGAAACTCAAGCCTCCATATGAAAACTGATTCCACTAAACCATAATTTAATGTACAGGTCAATTCGGACACAAAAATCTCATGGTAATAAAGAATTAATTTTGCGGTTTACAGAGCAGTTTTCCTTGCTCCAATTACCAAGAATATCTAAAATCCTTACGGCAAGAGACAATGCATTAAATCATGAGTAATGGCTACATCTTCTCTTGCAAACAGCACGTTACTAGGAGAGCACACCCACCTCCCAACTTTCAAGTCAAAAACTGCATAAACATGGGCCTTTTAGTGTTTTTCAAATCCCAGCAAAGTTGGAAGACATCAATTTAATAGAAGGAAGTCCCTAAGGCAAGGTAACTCCTTTGAATTCTTTTTGGCTCCTTTCATCAAACATCAAATCTAGAGAGTATGAAAACAGCGTCAGTTGACCATCAACACAGTTCCAGCAGCAAAGGAAATAAGAATATAACTTAAATAGCCAGGATCCATATCCTGTGGGCATTTCAGATGAAAGAACTCCACCTTAACTGCAACCAAAATGAATGGAAAGCCATGGCAAAACCCAGAAAGAAGACTAAAGTAATTATTTCCATGTGAACAATGTAACTTGTAATACAATTTACTATCTTCTGTAATAAGCAGTTGCAATTTGACATTTTCATGAGGCTTATTTCACTGTCTTGAATTTCTTGCATAGAAGCTGGTCTAGTCCTCTTTGTGGGCAGAGGCCAGGTCTTATGTAACACATAGATCTCAACACAGAATAAACAGTAACTATTTGCTAATAAATAAAGAGTTTGTTATCAAAATAGACATATGACGATGACTTATAAAAGATAGGAGGTGGTGGGAAATGATCAAGTATTTGTCATTAGAATGTCCTAGACATCATGCTAGGTACCTAAACCTTTATATTTCATTCTAACTATCCCATGATAAAGAAATAACTATCACCATTTTACAGATGTGATTTACACTCAGAGAGAAGAAACTAGCCTTAGTTCACTCAGCTAGTGAGCAGCAAAGTCAATATTTAAATTCTGGTCTGTTTGGTTCCCAAACCTTTGTAGATACACACTGTAGGTATATGTGGAAAGGGACTACCTACTTTTTTTTTTTTTTAATTCTAAGTCAGCTATGCTGCTGCTGCTGCTAAGTCGCTTCAGTTGTGTCTGACTCTGTGCGACCTCATAGACGGCAGCCCATCAGACTCTGCCGTCCCTGGGATTCTCCAGGCAAGAACACTGGAGTCGGTTGCCATTTCCTTCTCCAATGCAGGAAAGTGAAAAGTGAAAGTGATGTCGCTCAGTCGTGTCCGACTCCTCGAGACCCCATGGACTGCAGCCCACCAGGCTCCTCCATCCATGGGATTTTCCAGGCAAGAGTGCTGGAGTGGGGTGCCATTGCCTTCCTCAAAAGTCAAATCTTTTATACAGTGAAAGCATCTTTTTTCATTAAATTAAGCCAACATCTGTGTATCTCAAAACAAGGGAGACTACCTCCCAGCTAGAAAAGCTAAGCATTCTTCATTTTCAACATAATGAGCAATGGCATGTGATATTTTTTAGCTTAAGCCTAAAATAAGGTTCTGACAAAGAAAACCTATGTAAACATACTATCACAATATGTGTATATTCATTTTAAATATCTAATATTCAATATTTAAAGATTCGATAGAAGTGAGAATAGTCAATATTGCATATAGATTTGCAACTTTTAGTCTTGTAACACTAACCTGGGAGAAGCAAGTCAATACAACAGAAGAAATATCTATAGTATCAAAATATTACAAACATTTCGAATATTACCCACAAGATGAAAACAGAGACTAGAGGTCAGGTTTCCTAAATCCTTGTCCTGTTTCCTTTCAGTTGTTTAGAGTATTGCTTTCATGTTATTTGTTTTGAAATATATCATAAAAGTATTCTTGAGAACACTTCGGTGATTCAGCTTCAACTAAATTAACATCACAAATGTATTACTTCTGTAAAATAACACTTTCTACAATACCATCTTCAAAATTTGGTATTTGAGGGAAGATGTTATATTAGTTAGGGCTTCCCCAGCAATTCAGCAGTAAAGAATCTGCCTGTCAACGCAGGAGATGCAGGTTAGAACCCTGGGTCAGGAAGATCACTTGGAGAAGGAAATGGCAAACCACTCCAGTATTCTTGCCTGGGAAATTCCATGGAGAGGGGAGCCTGGCAGGCTATAGTCCACGGGGTCACAAAGAGTCAGACATGACTGAGCAACTCAACAACAGTAACAAAACTCATTTAATTATTGCTAGACTCAGCAACTGAGCACACACACACTCTGTATTAGTTTCCAATTTTATCTCATGGGAAGAGACTTCAAAAACTCCTAGAGTAGTGCTTGATGTATTTAAGAGAAATTCCAGAAATACTAATGAATGAAAGAAGTCTTGAAGAACCCGTTATCCTGAGAACTACACTTGGTGAGACGATGGAATTTGGAACTCTTTGGAATAAGCAGAGCCCTAAAATGGGCCCCCCAGAACTCTAGGCTGCCCTGACTGACACATACCTTCTCTGGTCACTCAGTAACACCGATCTTGGTATTGCTGTGAAGGGTTTTCGCAGATGTAAGTAAAGTCCCAAATCAGTTGACCTTATGATGGGGAGATTATCCAGGTAGTCTGAGCTAATCACATCAGTCCTATAAAAACAAAGAGCTTTCTCTGGCTGGTATCAGAAGAAAATTTCAGATACATGTAGCCCACCTTGCCTAGAAGAAACCAAACATTCATGGAGGCTGCAGGGCAAGGAACTGCCAGTTAAGAGCTGAGAGTGGTCCCTGGCCAACAGCTAAGAGTAGAAGGAAAATGGTACCTCAGTACTACAGCTGCAGAGAGATGAACTGTCAACAGCCAGTGAGCTCAGAGGAGGTCTCGGAGTCCAGGTGAAAACTACAGCTATAGATAACACCTCAGTGTCAGCTCCGTTAGACCCTAAGCAGAGTATCCATTCTCCTGACCTACAGAAACTGTGAGGGGATAGACTTATGTTATCTTAAACTGCTAATTTGTCATCTGTTACACAGCAGTAGGAAAGTAATATGATTCTTTAGTTCTCACTTATAATTGTCTCCGTTTTTATAAATGGAGTATGACTGCTTTACAGTGCTGTGTTAGTTTCCGCTGTATAACAAAGTGAATCAGCTATATGCATACATATATCTGGGCTTCCCAGGTGCTGCAAATGGTAAAGAACCTGCCTGTTAATGCAGGAGACACAAGCAATGTGGGTTCAATCCCTGGATGAGGAAGATCCCCTGGAGGAGGGCATGGCCATCCACTCCAATATTCTTGCCTGGAGAATTTCATGGACAGAGGAGCTTTGTGGGCTACAGTCCGGACTATGGGGTCACAAAGAGTCAAACAGGACTGAAGCAACTTAGCAGGCACCCATGCATAAATATATCCTCTTCCTCTTGAACCACCACCCCCATCCCATCCCTCTAGGTCACCACAGAGCACCGAGTTGAGCTCTTCCTGTGCTATCCCTGGGCTATACTGCTTCTTCAGCTTTTTATGTATCCCATGCTTTCTGAATAGATACAGAAATACATTGTTGTCAACTGATATAATCAATATGATGTATGGCCACTCTGGAGGAAAATGGTAAAGAATTTTGCCATAATACTTGCCAGATTTTAGTGTGGAGTTGAGGGAACAAGGCATGGACATAGGAAATATAGCTCAATGATAATCTAAGTCACAGGCTGAGTCATCAGAAGGGTTTGAGCTAGAACATCGTATGATTTGGGAACATTATCTGGCAGAAATTGCTGGGAGGACAGGAGAGAAAAAAGAGACCAGGAAGGCCAAGTAATAGACCACAGGCACTTCATCAAAAGAGAGGAAAGGAATTTCCCTGGCAGTCCAGGAATTAGGACTCCATGCTTCCCACTGCAGGGGGTGCAGGTTCAATCCTTGGCCAGGGAACTAAGATCTCACATGCCATGTGACAAGGCCAAAAGGGTGGGGGGAAAGAGAGAAGGAAAGAGGCCTGTGGTCAGCAAGGGGGAATGAAAGAGGAGGAATTCACTGTGACATAATTGAAAGACTAGATTCCACTGTCCTTTTTATCACACTGTGAGATGCTCATTTCTACCTTAGAGGATAGTGGAATCTTTGCAGTCCATTCATGCAAACAAATCTTCATTGGGTACACCCTATGTGCCAGGCACATGGCTAGTAATAGATATACATGAGACAAACACCATGCCTTGAAGGAGCTCTCAGTTCAGTCTCTCAGTCGTGTCCGACTCTTTGCGACCCCATGAACTGCAGCATGCCAGGCCTCCCTGTCCATTATCAACTCCCGGAGTTCACTCAAACCCATATCCATCAAGTTGGTGATGCCATCCAACCATCTCATCCTCTGTCGTCCCCTTTTCCTCCTGCCCTCAATCCCTCCCAACATCAGGGTCTTTTCAAATAAGTCAGCTCTTCACATCAGGTGGCCAAAGTATTGAAGTTTCAGCTTCAACATCAGTCCTTCCAATGTACACCCAGGACTGAGCTCCTTTAGGATGGACTGGTTGGATCTCCTTGCAGTCAAGGGACTCACAAGAGTCTTATCCAACACCACAGTTCAAAAGCATCAATTCTTTGCTGCTCAGCTTTCTTTATAGTCCAAATCTCACATCCATACATGACCACTGGAAAAACCATAGCCTTGACTAGACGGACTTTTATTGGCAAAGTAATGTCTCTGCTTTTTAATATGCTGTCTAGGTTGCTCATAACTTTCCTTCTAAGAAGTAAGCATCTTTTAATTTCATGGCTGTAGTCACCATCTGCAGTGATTTTGGAGCCCAGAAAAATAAAGTCAGCCACTGTTTCCACTGTTTCCCCATCTATTTGCCATGAAGTGATGGGACTGGATGCCATGATCTTAGTTTTCTGAATGTTCTGAGAAAAAGCAGAAAGTAAAAAAGCAAAAAAAAAAAAAAAAGACGTAAGAGAGCGCTAAGTGTGCTGTCACAACACCTAGCACTGTTGAATAAGCAAGAAAGATGACAGATGAGAGATGGAGAAGAAAAGAGAGTGAGAGTCAGCACAATTTCAATTTTTGTGCAAGAAAGACTGAAGAAAAGGTATTACCCATGAAAGAAACAAAACCAGAATACAAACCTGAAATAAACTTCTCCATAGCTGTTTCCTCCTGGATAAATGAGTCTAGTAATAAGACTTGCCTCACAGGGTTCACAGAAAGCAAAAAGCTAATATATGTACAGTGCTTAGAATGGAGCACAATAGAGAACACTATGTGAAAATAAGCTACTGTTTTTATTATTCACTCTTTAAAAAAAAAATCAATAGTGACTACTATTGATACCACACTCTCTATTGTTGTTAAAGGTACTCTATAGAGGAAACACTATTTCTCTCATACAAACAAAGGTAGCAGATTGGAAGATGTTACTGTAAATCTGAGGTCAAGAGTAACAGATTATTTTAAAAATTTTTCAATGGATTGTTTGTGTTTTCTGGCATTTATTAAACATTAGGAATAGTGGTTCTTGATTGGAACATGGATAGAGAGTCTAGTAATGGAACAGATGAGGGTTTTCATATTCATCAAAAAGAAAAGGGCATGGACTAAAAAGATTGAGAAATATTGCCTTTCCACATACGGAGACATCTTTATAACCCAATTATAGCCATGGCTTTGACACAAATGACATTAAAAAATGAGTCTGAAAATTAATTTTCAGATAAATCCAATAAAGAATTAACCTGCTTGCATAAATTGAAATCTGCAAATTGTACATCTCACTTCCAGTTTTAATAAAAATGTGTGCTACCGTTCTCAGCTTCCACAACTTCCTAATTACTCATATACTGAGAAAAGCTGGTTCACCATCATAAATTTGCTAATAAAATATGAAGTGGTAAAAATGACATACACAATAAAGGAGACTATTCCTAATGCCTCATTTCAGCTCCTAGTAATATTAGTAGCAAAGGGAACATTTTAGCTGTTTCATGACACAATCAGGTGTGGCTTACTACGTTCCCAGAAGCAATGTACCTAAACCTCATAGGCTATGACATGATGCCCTGCCTCATGTGACGGGTCAAGTGATTATCAACTAATGACATTTTTTTCCTCATAAAAAATAATAAAAGTTGTAACAACTGCAATAGTTTAAGTGAAGAAGTAAAACTGAAACAAATGAAAGAACTATTTATATACATTCAGAAAACGAAGATCATGGCATCTGGTCCCATCACTTCATGGGAAATAGATGGGGAACAGTGGAAACAGTGTCAGACTTTATTTTTCTGGGCTCCAAAATCACTACAGATGGTGACTGCAGCCATGAAATTAAAAGACACTTACTCCTTGGAAGGAAAGTTATGACCAACCTAGATAGCATATTCAAAAGCAGAGACATTACTTTGCCAACAAAGGTCCAGCTAGTCAAGGCTATGGTTTTTCCTGTGGTCATGTATGGATGTGAGAGTTGGACTGTAAAGAAAGCTGAGCGCCAAAGAATTGATGCTTTTGAGCTGTGGTGTTGGAGAAGACTCTTGAGAGTGCCTTGGACTGCAAGGAGATCCAACCAGTCCATTCTGAAGGAGATCAGCCCTGGGATTTCTTTGGAAGGAATCATGCTAAAGCTGAAACTCCAGTACTTTGGCCACCTCATGTGAAGAGTTGACTCATTGGAAAAGATTCTGATGCTGGGAGGGATTGGGGGCAGGAGGAGAAGGGGACGACAGAGGATGAGATGGCTGGATGGCATCACTGACTCGATGGACGTGAGTCTCAGTGAACTCTGGGAGTTGGTGATGGACAGGGAGGCCTGGTGTGCTGCAATTCATGGGGTCACAAAGAGTCAGACACGACTGAGCGACTGATCTGATCTGATCTGATCTGATTTATATATGTGAATAGTAACAGCAGAAGTGTAAGCAGAGAATCTAAAGCCATTATCTAAAAGTCAAAATGTAGCCTGTTTCCCACCTCCAGGACTAGGAACAAGGCACAAAGCTAAAGTAACTCCCTCAGGGCCATCCATAAAGAGGAAGAGAAAGCATGTTTCTCTTGATTTTTAAAAAACTGTTATTTTTCTTTTTAAATTGTCATTGTGTATGTGTTGGGGGAGTGTCAAAGTGATCCATCAATTTATTTTAGTTTTAGTATAAGTGAGACAACCAGTGAGTAACTGGCTATTTATTATTTCTTTTTTTTTTTTTTTTAATGTGAACCACTTTTTAAAGTCTTTATTGATTTTTGTTACAATATTGCTTCAGTTTTATGTTTTTCATTTTTGGCTGTGAGGCATGTGGGATCTAGTTCCCCGATCAGGGATCAAACCCACAACCCCTGCAACGGAAAGGGAAGTCTTAACCACTGGTCTGCCTGGGAAGTCCCTGGACAGTTTTTAAAACAGTCCCTCTTGAATCTTTCAGAGACCAAATCCTTCCTTTTCATTCAAGATGGCTTTGGAGAATTTATACACAAAGGCAGAGGACAAGATATTTAATGATACAGACAAGATATTTCATGATACAGATTTTATCTTAAATGATAAGATATTTAATGATACAGATATTTAATTTGGAATTAAAATAAGCTCATAAGTCATTGAGGCTTACTAAAATTGAGGTAGGGCTTCTCTGGCGGTGCAGTGGTAAAGAATCTGCCTGCCAATGGAAGAGACACAAGAGACGTGGGTTTGATCCCTGGGTCAGGAAGGTCCCTTGGAGTTAGAAATGGCAACCCACTCCTGTATTCTTGGCCTGGAAAATTCCACGGATGGAGGAGCCTGGTGAGCTACTGTTCACAGGGTTGCAAAGAGTTGGACATGACAGCACACACACACACACACACACACACACACATACACACAGTTGAGGTTAAGGTATGAATGTTTCAATACTTAAAAAATGTTCCCATAAAAATAACTACATACTCTTTTTGGTATGTCACAACGACTTCTACATTTTTTTTTAATAGTGACAGCATTCCTATTCTCTAAGAGTACAATTCTGATGATTTTTACTCTGCGTTATAAGGACACCCTTTGTCTATAGGATAACAATCTATATGACTTAGTTTAGTCTTCATATCCATATCCAGCTCCCACTGTGTTTAAACTTGGATACATACCTAGTCTCAAGTGAATTACGTGGTACATACATTTTCATTTAGAAACGGATGAGATATATGGGATGCTATTAAAATGCTAGCATTTTCCTCACAGCATGTGGGGACGTATTTTCTTATTTCATTTTTGTGCAGCCACATTGCCCAGTTATTCCCAACATACAAAACCAAAACTAAAACTCTGGTTGAATCCTGGTTTTAAAATTTGCAACAAGTTTTTAAGGAAAAACAAAGCTTTTCCCCATTCTGCTTTTTAGAAAAGAAGCAGAATTCTTCCTGCAGCATTCAATCTTTTCTAATTAAAAAGTTTACAGCCTACGACAGAATTCAGTTCGGCATTCAAATATTTCTGTGTTTACTAATACAGAGTGAGATTTTTAAACATTAATTAAAGAGCACGCATTTTGTTTTCATTTACTTGTATCAAAAGATCATGAATTATGATGCTCTGAGGACACATTATGTTCTAATTTCAGAGCCAAGTGTGGCTTTAAGTAGGAAGAAAAAAATGTGCCTGTGACATTTTGAATACAACAATAAATGCTATCGGAAATACACTTTTGTTAGAATCCTAGAATCCCTAGAAGTATGAATTCAACCTTTTAAAAGAGTTTCCTTAAAGTTACAGCTTTCTGAATCATTTAAACTGTTTTCTAAAAACACTCAAAAGCAAGTGCATGGTATTTTACCATTTTTATAAATCTAGCAGTATGTTTCTTATTTTCTTATATTAATTCCTTATAAGAAAGTAATGTTTCTTGATTCATCTTAAGCTTAATTTTTTTAAAGCCATTTCCTATGCTATACATAAAGATGCATTGTAGTGTTTTGTGTCCCTCTGTCCTCTGCTAGGGAAAAGTCACTGATCCTCTAATGTCCCATTTTTACCTAATAAATTGTGAAGAGGAAGAAAGAATGAAATAATGTCTATGGAATTTGTCTGATGGCTATCTCTACATTTTGCTGTACACTTGTATTTTTATATAGTTATCAGTGCAAAGCACATATAGAGGTTCTGTCAAATAAACATTTTATCTTACTAAATAAAACAAGGGCATTTTTCTGGGACATCACCAAGTTTTATAGGGAATTCTTAACTGTTTCAATTCTCATAGAGTCCAGAAATTATAATAAGCAAGTAGTAAGTCTGTAAAATAACTCTTTGCATTACAATTTTTCCTTAAAAGGTAGGATAATTTAAAATATCTTTATTGTGAGGATAAATAAGCATAGTTGATTATGCCATTACATTTATTCATAATCTTTCAATTATAATTTGCATCCTAAAATCCATAAAAAACATACCCTATACATGCATCTGTATGAAATGTGTGTTTATGTAAAGAAAGATAACTCTTTTCCTAATACAGACAATAAATAAAAGTCTAACAATTTGGAATCCCAGAGTATATATTCCTACTTCCACTAAAAGAGGCTGTACATTTAGTACAGTAATCAGCATTTTTTTAGTCTTTTATTTCATATCCTTCTTGAGTCAAAGGACCTTTCTGCTCTTAAAACTTGTGTTTATCTTTTATTGTTGTTGCCAACAGTCTCAGGTTGTTGGCATATATAATTCCCATATAATTCCATTATCCCAGACCACATAATTAATCTCATGGAATTTGAAACTGTGATTATCTTCTAATGAAACTTTCCTTTAAATTACTATCAAGGACTAAAACAAAAAACAACAAAAAAATATTCTTCCAAAATCTTGTAACCTGGAAATCAATCATTCCTCCATCCAGATTAAATTGAGGATAGACTGACAGCTCTTTGACTACAAACCTGGCCAGATCCTTTGTACTCAGTAATCCAATTCCAATATTATCCAAACACGGCATAATGAAACAACAACAACATACTGCAACAAATATTCTCCATTTTAGTTTTTCAGAAAAATTTTTCAATGTATCATTTAGAATGTCAGTTTATGGTTAACAACTCTCTTTTCTTCCGAAGTGCTAACTGGAAGAAAAACGAAGTAGACATCTGTACTTCCACTGTTTAATAATTAGACTTTGCTGAAGTTGGTTCCAACTCCTTTTTCTGCAGCTTTGTTACTCACGATCCTCTTTCGTGAGACCTTTGTGTCTGTCTTTTTCATGTCACAGGTAGCTGCATTTGCCAGATTTTACCTCCAAATAAAGGAGTTAACCGCATGAATCTTAGACTCTAAGATATTCCACTGAAGAGAGAGTGTGTACAGTCCAGTAACAGATCCTACTGTTACTCGACTCATTTTGAAGTACTGTTGGTTTGCTTTTGTCCTTTTGCTTCGGCTTGGCTGTGGTCTCTCCCCTCACAGTGCCAACAGAAAGCCTCATGGAAAGCTTGGTAATGCTGCCTTCCCTACTGACAAGAACCCAGCAGCAACGAGGCCATTAGAATTATTTATTGTCTAATGATACATATTCAGAGGACAAGTTAACCCAACCTGTAACAGGTTAAGCAACGAAGAATAAAGCCAAGCACAAAGTGGTTAATTCAAATGTTTAAAATAAATGAAATTGTGGAAAGCTAATAACCTTGGAATATACTTACTTTTTGTAATCTTTCTTTCATAAATGAAATATTCCAAGGAGGGCCTGATGATTATGAAGAGTCAAGAGTCTTTTAACTTCAAACCAGTTCTCACTGGGCTTCTAATATATGTATTTAAATCTTTGAAAAAAAAATACTGAGAAATAAATTTTTAAAATTGGGGGAAGGAGGCTGGATTAGTCAGGAATTACTTCAGAGACTATGGATCTTAAAGAAAATATTGACTTTAGGTAGAAAAAAAGGTGGAGGGGGCGGCAAGGGAACTCCTAAAAAGGGACTTTGCTAAGCAAAGAGGTGAGAATGCTCATGAAATACATTTGGGAGGTAATCGGGACAATAACTAGATACATTTTCACAAGTAACTAGAGAGCCATATAAATTAGCAGGAAGAGCCCAAGTTTCATTGCTAGAATATCTAAGCATCTTGTGAGGAATAGGAACTGCTGAATTTTTGAGGAAATAATTGTATTTACTGAATGCCAAGCACCAGGCATCACTAAATTTATCATTTTTATTTAATTTAATCCATGAATCTCTATGGGGGTAGGTGCTCTTGCCATCCTATTTTATAGATGAGGAAACTAAGACTTGAACAATTAATTGACCCAAAGTCACACTGAAGAGTAAGTGGCAGAAACATGATTGGGACCTACATCTTTCTGAAAAGTAAATGAATCAAACAGTATTATAAAGGTGAAAAAAATGGAACAGAAGTGGTTTTGATGGAAAGGAGGGGTAAGATATAAAAAAGGGAAGCCTGGTTAAGACCACAAGCTCTCTTTGAAGTGTAGAACATTATGCTTGGCGTTTAGCCTGCACTTAAATAGCTGTTGACTGGACTATTAGCAGAAGTCTGGAGCTGATAAGATTTTGTCACTTTCTCTTTGAACTTCACAAGTTTTCCCCCACATCATCATAATAAGCCACTAGTCTTTACTTCCACAATTTTTTTCCAGTTTTAAAAATTGACATCTACTGTATGTCACACCATGGTCTACAGCCCACCTTTGAAACATATTGGTGGCTTTGATCTCCATGCTTCTACAAAGACATTTTTAAAGATACACTTCATGTATAATGCCATCATTATTTATACTGCTGGCATACTGGTATAGATCTTCTAATTATTTGAACATTTGCATTTTAATGTCATTTTTATATGTTTGACCAAAACATAATTTTCAAAGACATGCTGTAAATGGTTATGTATTACAAAGGTAATTAAAGATTTAAAGAGATGCAGGTATCAGTTGCCATGCTAGAGCAGGGAATTATTTTAGTGGAGAACACTGAATTATACAGGAAACAAAATTTTTCTGTAGCCAAAATGTATTTCATGTATCTTTCACAAGATTCTGTCACAGCTCTGAAAAAATATATTCGATCATTTCATTAACAAAGCTTGAACTCATGCTGGGGCATCTCATTCTCAAGCACTAGATTTAACAATGGGACTGTGAACTCCAGTGTCCATGGCAACAGTAGCTAATTCTTCTTTCCAATCATGGTGGCAATTCTCTCCCATGGCTTGAATCAGTTACAAAACAAAATACTCTCAAAGACCTTTCTGAGCCAATAGCCTTGCAGCTAATCTGCTAATAGGAAATAATCTGCAGCTAATACACACATTCCAGGGCAGCAGTGTGTTTTCTTAATACTTTGTTTCGTGGGCCTCTTTCCAAAGAAAGCACGGTAAAGAATAGAAAACAGACATTCATTAAAAATAGTATTATGCTACCTGGCCACTATTAATGTCTAAAACTTGCTGCAACTTGCAGAGTCTGTTAAATAGCAAGTCGAGAGGAGGCAACGCAGCAACAAAGAGAATGAGAGCAAACTGCTCATGCCAAGAGGGTAAGGGCTGAGTGAAGAGAAAACACTTAAAACAATGATTTTCAGCAAAGTTTTATATTTAACAAGCTTATTATTATTATTATTTTTAGTCGTTACTCTTTGTAGAATCTGTCATTGCATGCATTCTGCAGACCAGCAACAAATATCTCAATAGCCTTGTAAAGCTTTTTTTTCTTGGTCCCTACTGTGGAATAATGGAAATGGTTTAGCATTGAAATTAGTTTTTCACCTCAAGGGTCAAAGTTTAACCTCTTGAACAAGTCTAATGACCGAAATCATTCTAATTACAGACAAAAAATGGTCTTCCCCAAAGCCTGATCTAGTTGATGAATCAGCTCCCAAAGCTCAATATTGTTTTTTTGTTCAGAGGAAGACTGGGATGTTTTTGCTGGAAAGAAAAGTCACGAATAATCATAAATAAAGATGAAATACCTTTTCAACCCACTTTGAGTTGAGACTTCCTCTTGCTTGGGGTTGGGATGGCTTGACACAGCAGTTTATCTGATTCCGTGTTCCAGACCCTGCATCCTACCTGGCTCAAAGAAAATGTGATGACTGAGACTCTTCATTTGGGAAGAAGTATGGGTGGGTTCCCATTATTCCCTCTAGCCACAGTTTCCCTTCTACATTTTACCAAAAAAAAAAAAAAAAGAAGAAGAAGCAAAATGAAATCAACAGAAGTAGAGAAGGAATGAAACCTTTAAAGTTAAAGGAATCGCAACACCAAAGGGTATCTCTTCATCCTCTTTAAATCCGTTTTATAATTCTGGTTGCTATGACAACATAAGGCAACTCTGTATTACCATGACAATCTGACACAACTTTCAAAAAACAGTAAGTACTGTTTTATTCTGTTGTTCAATTGCTCCCAAGGAAACATGCTGTTACTTACTTCTGTGATGAAACCTGTACTATAGTCTAAGAGATCTTACGTCAGAAAAATAAAAGCTAAATTATGGTGGAAATTGCAGGAAAAAAAAAAAATAAAGGTCTGAGTTAATCACCTTTTGAATGGGATCTTATTGAAACTTTTTCCTATTCCTAAAGAATTTGAAATAAAGTGTTTTTCATTTGAAGAACAGAAACAACTTACAAGAGGGCAACTGCTTATACAAAATAGTACTGATTTACCTTCTCAATTACTAAACATGTTTCTCCATTACCTGTCCAACATGAAATAAAAATCTATGAAAGGGCTATGGGAAAATCAGATAACCAGGTTTAACCTGAGTAATGGCTTATTTTGAGCTCATCATACAGTTCAAACAAAATTCTATACAATCCAAATTTTAAGGTGACTTAAGCATACACGTGTGCCTGCTAGGTCGCTTCAGTTGTGTCTGACTCTTTGTGACACATTGGACTGTAGCCTCTCAGGCTCTTCTGTCCATGAGATTCTCCAGCCAAGAAAACTGGAGTGCGTTGTCATGACATCCTGCAAGTGATCCTCTCAATCCAGGGATCAAACTTGTGTCTCCTGTGTTTCCTGCATTGGCAGGTGGATTCTTTACCATTAGTGCTACCTAGGAAGCCCGAATTAAGCATGGTGTTTCTTAAATTTGGAGGTACCTTCAAAAAGGGAGTAGTTGGAGTCTCTTAGTTCCTTTCCTGGATAATTAGTTCCAATCGTCACTTTATAGTCAATGATTCAACACCTTTTAAGAGTCCTCTTTCCATCACCACCACCCCATCCACTCCTCCCATTGTTTCTCACATCTCATATAATAAATTAATAAGTGTATCTGTTGGGCAACTACAATATGTCAAAACCTGCATCTGAAAAAAAACCTTACAATAATTATTCACAAATAGGTGCTATTTCTACTAGGTGGAAAATAAAATTGCAACTTAGAAAGTCTAAGGAACTAAGGAACTCGCAACAAGACTCAGGCACTGATTAGCAGAACACGATTTGTATCTGCCTCTTTCCTTCCAAAACTCAAGTTCTTTCCAATCAATGGATCGCCTTGGAAATAAAGAGCATTTTCTAGACCTTGTATTATGACAATAAGCAATAAAGTCTTTAGAATATGACAAGCAATTTTTAAGTATAAAAAACACAGCCTACATCTGGATAAGATTTCTTTCTGCTCCAAATGGGTAACTATTTTGCTACATATTAACATTAATGTTAAAAGACAGAAGAATGAATCATTTAGGCACAAAAGAAGATAAAGACTTTAAATGTGATTAATATCCTATAACAAGTTTGTCTTAAAAAGTATGCAAGTACTTGGTTTTTTAATTCTGAAATATAATGGCCATCATTTACTACTACATAACCAGGAAAGGGAAAAAAATAAAGTAAACTTTGCTGTCAGCATTTTTTTTCTGGTCAAGTCTCAAGAAAAATGAGATAGAGTGAATTTCTCAATACTGTGAAGAAAGTATAATGCCAACTTCATAACTGAAAAAAGCAACATCAACAAATCCACTGAATTACTAATTTTCAAATAGTACATAGAGCGAAGTTGCATTGTATTACAACATCAATTCCCTACATTTGTATCTCAATTTTAAATCAAACTTTTTAATATATTTTACGTGCTTCTAAAATTGTATTTTTATATTTATACACACCTCCCACACCAACGTTTGCTGCTTATAAAGTTTTGATGCTAAATCATCAAATGTCAATCTCAAAAATACCTTTTGTCTCAAGAAGTGTTCTCTTGGGTCCAAAGCCAGAGAAGAAAACAAAGATACAACTTTAGAAAGTTAAGGTAAAAAATGTAGGTATCAAATATAATCTTCACTTTGCTCAGGGATTATTTCTTCAAGTGAACACAGAATTTGGAGAAGGAAATGGCAACCCACTCCAGAATTCTTACCTAGAAGAGCCTGGCAAGCTACAGTCCATGGTCTCACAAAGAGTCAGAAATGATGAGGCAATTTAGCATCCATGCACAAACACAGTATTAATTTAATTCAGTGCTTGTTTTGTGCCATAGAACACATCTGTTCCCTCTTTCCCTTACTTATGATAGTTGTAGCGTATATCAAGTCTAGAGATCATGGGCTCAAGGGTCCTCAAGTTTTAATTCTTCTGAAAAGCAGAGGAAATTGCACACAAGCAAGCTAGAAAAAGTAATTAAAGGGGAAGGAAGAACTCTACCAGTTCTCTGGGGCATAACCATGGGACCTGAGCAAATAATTCTCCCATTTCATGTTGTTGAGTTTCAAAGAAGACAAACCATCTGTTTGCTCAATTTGTGACGATCTGTATGACACAAAAATATCAGAGGTTAAAGGTATGTTACGTGAATAAGCCTCTGTAGAAGGCATCTATTGTAAGCTTAGGTTTTGATGGGTATATGCCAACAAGATGCATCCTTGTGATATTAAAATATCACAGGAATACATATAAAGTCAGTATCTATTGAATGTTTATAGATGTCATAGACACCAAACAAAAAAAGAAGACATTCTCAATGCTGTCAAGGAACTAGGAGCTTGGATGAGCTTTATCAATATCTGAGCTTATTCCATGTACAAAATCCTATAGGAAATAGGGGAAAATTTAAAAGAGATGAACCTTGCCTACAAGGAGTTTAGAATATAGGAAGTTGAAGATTTATAAAATTTTGTTTATAATAAATATAAGAGTTGCCAAGAGAATTTTGAGAGACACAAATATTCCTAGAGTACAGATAAGAGAGGGGAAAAGACTTCACCAAGAATAGCATTTAATAATAAATGTTTTGTCTTTTTCAGTTAACTTTATGACCTTAATCTGAGCAGGAACAAAGACATTAAAAAAAAAAACAAAAAAAAAACCTTATATTATTGGTGATGTCTTAGCATTTAAAAAAGCTCCATGAAATTGAGGATTTTTTTTGTTCATTGTATCCCCAGTGTCTTCCTAGAACAACGTCAGTTTAGTAACCAATGTTAAATATCTTACAGTGGAATTAAGAATTCATGACCTTAGGCATGCCTCCACCCCCTGAGTCTATATTATACTAAGATACTTTAAGCCAGTGTTTAACAGCTACAGACAAAGGCTGGCAAATTATTATGAAAATCAGCAAGTGAATGTGCTTCACCTAAGATTTCTTTGCTCTTTTGAACACTACATCTTACTGTTGGAGAAGACGATCAATTCCAAGGTGGAAAGTTATGTTGGTTCTTTCGCCCTATTCTCTGTAGGAATAATCTTGAAGTTCAAAGCCAAGGATGAAATAAATTCTTGTCTCCAAAATTAAGATAAACATGCAAAAGATAAAATCTTCTCAGTCAAAACAGATGGAAGGAAACATGAAGATCATGCCTTTATTAAAAATAAAATTGACTATCAATCGATCAGATTCTCTTTTCTCTACAGTTTGAAGTCCTTAGCAGATTGGAGACATCAAAAGAGAAAGGCATAGGTGTGGGGTAAGGAAGGTCATCTAACATCACTAGCAAGGCAGAAATATTAGTCATATGTTGAATAAAAAGACAAAAGCAAAAACCATATAAGAAAGGTGCAGTGTAGAAAACAATGGGTACTGCTTTCTACTGCTTGCTACCTTATGATGCTGCTGCTGCTGCTATGTCACTTCCATCGTGTCCGACTCTGTGCGACCCCATAGACCGCAGCCCACCAGGCTCCCCCGCCCCTGGGATTCTCCAGGCAAGAACACTGGAGTGGGTTGCCATTTCCTTCTCCAATGCATGAAAGTGAAAAGTGAAAGTGAAGTCGCTCAGTCGTGTCCGACTCTTAGCGACCCCGTGGACTGCAGCCTATCAGGCTCCTCCGTCCATGGGATTTTCTAGGCAAGAGTACTGGAGTGGGGTGCCATTGCCTTCTCCGACCTTATGATACTAAGAATCAATAAAGATACAAAAGATATCACAGTTGTTTCACTGACTTTAGGTAGTTTACCAAACACTTTAGGAATACTTCTCCTCAATACCTTTTTTTCCCAGTTTTAATCTTGGGGAATAATTCCAGAATTTAGAGAATTCACTTATGTAGGACTTGACAAGCCAGAAACACATGTAGTAGAAGCCATGAATATATACTTGAATCTTGTAGTGTGGAGTTTCATGTATTTGAAACAAAAGGTTCGTGTTACACAAAGTAAAGAAAATCAAACCAAAAGGAACTTCATGTCATGTAGTTCTTTGAGGAAATGCCAGGAGGGTTGATGGAACTATGATTCATCACAAATATACTTCTTATCACTAAAAGAAAACACATAACTCCAGACAGAAATGAGCCAGTCATGGTTGTTTACTGAAGTTGTAATAAAGCAACCTGTTTCTATCACAAGTATTTACCACCTGGCAAGTGTGGCAGACCTCAGGATAAATACCATAAACTAGAAATGTTTACTCATCCGTTTAGCCTAGTTATTATGATATTCAAGTTTTTTGGAAAATGAAGTACCTTTATATCCAAAAATGACAAAGCCCTCAGAAATTACATATTTTTTTGCACTTAACAATATTCTTATGTCTCAAGCAGAATCTGTGATATAATTATTATTATTCCCATTTTTATTTAATAGAGGAATAAATTCAGGAATGGATGAAGATCTACTTTGGCATAAGTATTATGCAGGTTCAGAGATGACACACTTCTTGGTTATTCCCTAAACTCTGAAATTATGTTGATCAATAACAAATGGCAATTGACTCAAATTTATTACAATTTATCTCCCAATAAAATTGTGGTCACTTTGGGTTGTCATTTCCTTCTCCAAGGGATATTCCTGACACAGGGATTGAACCCAGGTCTCCCACATTGCAGGCAGACACTTTAACCTCTGAGCCACCAGGGAAGCCCATTTGAAGATTACTCCAGTGTTCTTGCCTGGAGAATCCCAGGGACGGGGGAGCCTGGTGGGCTGCCGTCTATGGGGTTGCACAGAGTCAGACACGACTGAAGTGACTTAGCAGCAGCAGCAGCAGCAGAACAAAAATTTCCAGCAAATGGAAGGTGCTCTATGCTAGTGACATGTATGTACTACTGATGAATCAATATGTCCTGCTTCTTTGGAAAACCAAAATAATTTTTGGTTTTATTAATAATACACAAAAATAAGATTAACCAGGGCCAGCAGCTTTCCAGTGTTTTAATACTAGGTTTCTTGTCTTTTCTTTTTCTTTCCTTCATTTTTCTGTTTGTGTGCTCTTTACCCTCAAGAGAATATTTGCTGTTTTGTGTAGGCAAAATTTTCTAGGTTTTAAAAGTCTAAGATTTTCAAATTGAGATCTTTTATAGATCAGGTTTTACAACAAACAACAGAAAAGTTAAAAGCAATAAGAATGCAAGAAGAACCTTTAATCAAAACCATAAGTTAGGGGTGTCTCCCGAAACACAGTTTTCTTTAGTAATGGAGTCGGTCTGTCTGAAGTGTTTCCATACTATTTCCTGGGGGCAGAAGAAATGCTGCTTCATTATTCTTGTAGGTTAAACAAAACTTAATGAACACAGATTAAAATAAATTATTGAGTTTGTTTTCTAAGTCTGAGCAACATAACTGACTATGCAGTATAAAGATATTTTCATACAGTTGGGCTGAATATAGGGAGGTGGGATACCATGTGGCGTTATTTGTGACACTGGGTTAAACATGAAAGGCTTTCGGAAAATGCGGGATTTATTCCTTAAGTTACTTAAGTTCAATGCCATCCTTCTGTCATTACCAAACAGGGCAGGGTTCTGACTAATCAGATTTGTCTCAGCTAGCCACCTCCTCTAGTGCAACAGCAACTAACATACTATTATTAATACCTCCTTAATGAATTCTGTAAGAATCTTCATGCTAAATGTTTGTACCTTCAAATAATTTCTGTAGAAATAAAAACCATACTTTTAAAAAACATTTCTGCCACTTGATCATTTCACGTGGGAAAAACATAGAAAGAGGTTGTCGGTATTCAGCTAACTTGAATATAAACATATAATGAACTTGGATTTAATGCCAATATAGTTCAGTCATGCATGCGTTCCTGACAATGACAGAGAATCCCAAACTTCAAGCATGTGAACCAAACATCCCCCCAGTGTGCGTAAAGATCTAGCAATGGAGTGATTTCTTCCATTGCTCTTTTTCACAGAGTCAGAGGTACAGCATGTAAGGAGCCCTGTGACCTGGAACAGTGAATTCCTAACTCCTCTCTTGGCTGTAGTTATAGCCACCAGTCTCTTCCAGGCATCATCAATATCATGGGATTACTCTTCAGAATCAGTTCTACGATTCCTAACCATATTTTCTCAGAGTCCCTTCTTACTTTATGCTTCCTGGGTTAACTCATATATTTGTTTACTTATTCATTCACTAAATACATAACTGAATACCTGCCTATGTTCCAGGTACTACATTAGGTGGTTAGAGACGTTAAAAGGAAGAAAGATGATTCTGGCCTCAAGGTGTTTACGGCTAGTGGGGAGACTAATATGCAAATAAAAAAGATGATATAGTGTAACTGCTATAACCTAGGTATCCACAAACTCTAGTTGAAGCTTTGACCATAAATGAGAAATCTCATTTATGCCTGTGATTTCAACTAAATCTTAAATACCCCCAATTTCCAAATCTGTATAGTCAAAAGAAGAATCTCTACTTGGAGCCACTTTCTCATCCACTTAGTTTTAAGGAGTGGACCCAAACATGTGACATTCAAAGACAAACAAACAATATCATTATCACTAAGATGATTCCCACCCACCCACACACCAAAAAAAAAAAAAAATACGTCTTAGTTCTCTATCTTTGTAATGGTATATTTTTTTCACATTGTCAGCCAGGGGAAAATAGGAGGTGATTTTCTCACAGGATGTATCTAATCTTCACCAACTCTAGGTAACTTAATCTCTTAAATTTCTCAGAAACAGTACTCTTCTCTAAATTTATTCCATTGTCTTAATTCAGGGCTTCTATTGATTTCTAATTGGTATCTTCTTATTTGGACACCGTCACTGCCAGCAGAATTCTAAAATGCAGATTCAATCTTGTTCTTCCCCTGGTTAAATTTTCAGTGATTCACTATCAAGCTGTGCTTAGTCACTCAGTGGTGTCTGACTCTTTGCAACCCAATGGACTACAGCCCACTGGGCTCCTCTGTCCATGGGGATTCTCCAGGCAAGAATACTGGAGTGGGTTGCTATGCCCTTCTCCAAGGGATCTTCCCAACCCAAGTATTGAACCCAGGTCTTCCACATCGCAGGCTGATTCTTAACCATCTGAGCCACCTTTCAAATCTACCTTCCTTGCATTTTAGAGCCAACACATACTTAACTATATGGGAAATAAATTCTCCTATGTGGACTACAAATGAGTTAAGAATGGAATCATCTAAAACAGGGGTCCCCAACTTCTGGGACCTAACAGCTGATGATCTGAGGTGGAACTGATGTAATAATAATAATAGAAATAAATTGCACAATCAGTGTAATGCCCTTGAATCATCCCCAAACCATCCCACACCACCCATCTGTGGAAAAACTGTCTTCAAGGAAACTGATCCCTGGTGCCAAAAACGTTGAGGACCGCTGATCTAGAAGAATAAAGTCACCCACTTAGGATATGCTACAAATGTGAGCCCATTTTTTTCTTGATAGAGCAAAATACAGTCAGAAGACCAGGGCAAGGTCAGGTAAGTCACCACAGTCTCTTCCAAGCTATGATTTTAGTTTCCTAAATCATAATGATCAAAACGAGAAAGTCCACAGAGGATGGACTCCAGCAGCTGAAAGCAGATGAGAATACCTTGGAGGCCTGGGCACTAATCAGCCTTAACTTCAGAAACTAGAATAACGAAAGGCTTACTACCTCCAGTCACTGGCTCCCTCCCCCTTATCTCTTTGATGGAGAATTCAGGCAAAACACAAGAGAAAGTTAAACAGAAGCCACAGAACAGAAATGGGGACATTCACAAGGTCTGAAGTGTCCGAGCACCTGAAGGCTCTCTGATATTCCAGCTTATATGGTATCCAGGCCCACAGCAAAGTCCAGAGTGAAAATAAAATATCTAGAAACAATATACTATGTCTGGCCCACAGGAGAAGCTCAAAAAAATGCAGTGTGTTTGAGTGTTAGACAAACAACTAGATACAATAATGAGACTGTTAAAAACAATAAGTCAACTAATCATGCTTAGAATTTTAAAAATACACATATATGTACATGTACACATATTTTTTAAAATGGCATCTCATTTATTTAAAATTTTATTTTTTGTTGTTTTTCAGTCATCAAGCCCTGTCCTACTCTTTGTGACCCCATGGACTGCAGCACACGTGTCCCTCACCATCTCCTGGAGTTTGCCCAAGTTTGCAGGATGCATAGTCATCATTATTCATAGTGAATATTTTTTTTAGATAATTTATTTTCATAAGTCTTCAATGTAAATACCTAGAAATACTCTGGCTTCCTTGATACATAATGTAATGCTAAAACCCTACTGGATGGTGTTTCTCTTTGTATTCAAAATAGTCTAAGATTGACACGTAAGATATTGGTGAATTACTATACAATTCAACTATACAATTCAACCCAAAGTTCGGTGCTGCCTGTCAAAAAAGCTGCACTCAAATTTTTTTTAAAAAGAAAACAGTCAAAAGAAATAGTTCAAATCTAATCACTGATTAGGATAAAACCCTCTTATTTTCTATATTTTAAGAAAAAGCCTCCTTCAAAATTACTAGAAATAATTTTAATAATATTTAATATTAATTACAAATATTTTATAAATAAATCATAATAGAATAAACTTAAATATCCTGAAATAGAGAAAAATATAGGGTAAATACATATATATAGGGTATCTTCAAACTAAAATGCCAGACAGGATTCAGTTTTATTTAAAATTAGATGGCTGGGTCAAGCTTCTTAAAATTGCCACAGCTCTAGAAAAATCGTAATTCTGGCTGACAAAATGAAAAAGTTAAAAATTGCTTTGAAAGAGGCAAAAATCATTTATCAGCAAGGATGCAAATATACAAACAATTGCATTTTGTCCTCATCTTGATTGATTCTGGAGTTATTTCTGGGTTGACAGAAAAGAACAAACATTCCTTTCTTAACATGGTAATGTAATTTGTACCACCAACTTACTATTGCAATGAAAACCATGTTTTCCCTTATTTGGTATTATCATGATGGTGCATTAAATTTATGTACCCTTACCATTATAGATGACAACTTACATATTTTTCCAAGAGCTTTTTTAAAATTATACAACTTGCTTATTGGTCCCACGCTTCCCATCTCAGACAGGGTAACTTCCTGGCATCCCTTCTGTGTGCGTGTTCAGTTGCTCAGTCGTGTCCAACTCTTTGTGATCCCATGGACTGTAGCCTCCCAGGCTCCTTTATCCATGGAATCTTCCAGGCAAGAATACTGGAGCAGGTTGCCATTTCCTACTCCAGGGGATCTTCCTGACCCAAGGATTGAACCCGTGTCCACTGAGCCACTTGGGAAGCCCTACATCCTTTTCATCATCCCTCAAACCCTTCTCATAGCTAACCGGTCACCAAAACTTGTGGGTCAACTCCACTACAATGCTTCTACTTTCAGAAAATTATTAGGTCTCACTTAGACTGTGTATCAAAAATACACACACATAGATACATATATAAATATATAGTCTGTTTTAGCCTGTCCTAAAATAGGAGTTGCAAAGTCCAAGATATCCTAGGACAAAAGGAATGGGAACAAGGCACTACCGGTTGAGAAATTCTGGAATGTCTAAGGACTACTATAAAAGCAACTATTTCCATACTTCTTTTTTGTTTCCTTTTTGTTTTAAGCTACTGAATGATATATGGGTGGAACAGGATCATGAGCAAATGACTTGTACCACCTAAAACATGAAGTGCAGATGATTTCAGAGTATTCAAGATCCCTTCCATCATCAGAATGTAAACTTGTGCTCTTATCGTTCACTGCTCTCATGCACAAAACTCAAAGCTCTCAATTGGAGAATTGGTTCTTTCCCAACCTTTAAATACTTTTTTGTTGTTGTTTTTAAACAAAAACAAGTGGTAGAATAGGCAGCTTCAAAAATCTTTTTAAGGGAAATGATTTTCTTAACATAGGTCAGCCCATGTGGTTATGAGTGATACTGATAGTGCTGAGTCATTTTCCCTGAAATTATTATCTGCTAGGCCTATTTATTTCTGAAATCCCCCAAAGATTGTTGATTTTGAAATGTATGAACACCTACCTCAAGAATTCATCCACAGCTAGCTCATATATATTCAAGTAACACTTTAAATTAAATAAAATTGAAATAAAGTAAAAAGGAGAACTTATTCAGGTATAAGAAAATCATTCACTGTAAAAATCACCATTAGATAAGTGTTTTCTTCAAAGATACGGCAATTGTGTGGGGGACTTTGGTTGACATTTTTGTAAGGTACAAGATACATGCCATCAGATCCAAGCTGAGACCCGTTATCATCTGTTATTCTGGCAAAAAAAAAAAAAAATGTCTTACCAAGTTCAGCAAGCCTCTGTAAATAAATGTGAAATAAAAGACAGTCCTTCTCAGGGTATCTGGTAGAATGCTCTGAAGGTTATTGTCATTATCAATTACCATTTATGGATGCTTTCAAGGAAAGAATTATGACAAATCAACCAATGTACCAAAAAAGACAAGAAAGAAGTGTCTTATGAAATATAAAGCTGTCCACACCATGTTTGAAATATAACGAAAACCATGTTTATGCACGACTGCTGTTAACATGGTTTCACTTGCAGTGTAGACAGGACGGTAAATTATCACACATTCCCCTAACAGGACTTGGCCTCACTTTGAAATCACAGTGGTAATATTTTTAATATGTAAGAACTCTTACCTGAGGCTAGACGTAAGAGTCAGGGAAATGCATGTGTGCCAAAACTGTTTTAATGTGTGACACAACCACACATTCCTCCTTTTTCTAAAATGTCAGCTGCATGTGACGTCTTGATAGCGTTATCTTCTCTAAGTGTTACATGTGATGTGTTAGTTAATGGCCTGAAATTACAAAACCCTTGGCCATGCCCATTTCTACCTATACATACAAGCATTTCTTAAAACTTTCTCTTAATCCTTTTAACAAATAACAAATAATCTAACTACTTACCAGAGGTATGCATTTGTTCCAAAATCTTTATACATCATTCTTGAAAAGTGATCTTGTAAAGCATTGGCAAAAACTTAGACACCTTTGTTTACCAAAGTTAGGTCTTAAGCCTTATGGAGGCAATTTGAAAGATTTTGAAAAATGATGACTTACAGACTGAATGCTTGTTTAGACTTAAAAGCTTCCTGATTTAAATATGTGTGTGTGTGTTTAAGTGTCTACAAATGCTTTCCTCCCAAAGTTTTATTTATTTGGAACTTTCTAAGCAGGTGGAAAGGAGAGTATTTCAAAACTATAATGAAAATCTGAAGATCTATCAACATTAATCCACAACTTAATTTTAGAAAATAAAACATTTGATTAATATGTGATTATTTTTTGAGTCAAAACAGTTTTGGTTTTTCAGTGAGAGCAGTCTACCTTGTTAACCAACTATAAAGATTTATATGATGTCACACAGCTTTCTAAAATGCTGTTAATAAAGTATCCAAAAGAAAATGTAAGGGAAAGAATGCCATATATGATTTAATAACCTAAGTGACCAGGAGATAAAATCAGAAGATCAGAACTTTTCTCTAAAGAAACACATTTTAAATTCTAATTTACAAATCTGTATGGGAACAAAAAATTAAAAGAGGGATTCGACTTCATATACCGGGTTATCAAGAGGCCCAGGAAATGAAGTTCTGAGATAACAAAAGAGAATACAGTTTAGAAATAAATTGTCAGAGGTAATTAAGAATTGAGAATTATCCCTAGAGTTGATTTCATAAATCAAATTTCTCTAAGTAGAAATCAAACAGTCTTAATGGAGCTCTTATCTTACAGCATTATAAAAAGACATTTATAGAACTGTCATGTCATTGTTACTATTGCATTGTCTGGTCCATTACATATTAAGCATTTAGAGAGGCTTTGTTCAAATAACTCTTATTTAATTGGAGGAAAACATTAAATATTGGTTTAGCATGTGTGCATGTATAAGTTGTATCCAACTCTTTGTGACCCTGCGGACTGTAGCCTGCCAGGCTCCTCTGTCTGTGGGATTCCCAGGCAAGAATGCTAAAATGGGTTGCCATTATCCTTCTCCACAGGATCTTCCAGACTCAGGGATCAAACTCGTATCTCCTGTGTCTCCTGCATTGGCAGGCAGATTCCTTATCACTGTGCTGCCTGGGAAGCCCATTGGTTTAGATACTTACCTAAACAGGATGACCTAAATTTAAAGAAAAGAGTCTCTATCTTTAAACTGTTGGGCAACAACAATCAATTTTTAAAATTATATTTGGACAATTATAGCTATCTCTTTTCTTCAAATATCTACTATTAATACAGGTAGTTCCCTGTATACTCAGAAATTAAGAAGTCCTATTTGCAAAGTGTTTACAGTTAACGTCTGTCCTGTTTTAAAACTTACAATTTTTTTTCTTCACGATTGTGCAAAGCACAAACATGAAATGATATCTGGTCATTCTCTGAGTTCGATCTCTAAAAGGTGAGGAGAAAACGGGAAGGTCGAGTCTAATTTGGTTTTCAAAAATACATTTAAAGAAAGAATGGTTCAGGTTAAAAATAAAGACGGCTCAGTTTTATCTCTTACAGTAAGGAGCCGAAATACGAGCTGAAAACCCATGGAAGCTGTACTCATTTCTGCTCACAAAGAGCTGTTCTACTGTCTGTCTGCAAATAAATCTCCTCAGTAAATAGCTCCAAGGCTGAGCTAAAGAATATTGTATGGATCAAAGAATTCATGTCTTCCTGTGTAAAGTGGACAGGCCGCAAGCTCACTTGTTTGTCTAAAACAATTAGAGCGAGTATGAAACGGAGGGGGTTGGTACAAATAAGTTACAGCTGATTTTACTCTGCAAAATATTTAAGGGGGGTTTCAAATTAATAACCACCCAGGCCCCCAAACAGCCTAATCTTTGTCAATTGGTGCCAAATTATGCAAGGTGCTGCCAATTCTGGTTGTCTAACAAATCAAGGCCAGTGTATGTTACTCCTCGGCTGAAGTCTGATTGATGCTGGTCATTATATGGGCTGATCTCATTTTCACACATGGAATCAATATGGGAGCCAGATGTTCATTTACAGAGAAGCATTGAAACGACTCATCTACACGCAACTTTATCCCGGACTACAGAGCCCCACAGACCCATCGCCTCTCCTCACCCATACAAAGCTTCACACAGTACAAAACCTATAAAACATTCTGCTAATATTACTGTCAGCTGAATGACTTTTACAGTACTATATAAAGTTGACAGATAATACATGCCAGTCCTAATTTGAGATAGACCTTTTCTTTGGGGACCTCAACCATTGAACAAGCAAACAGATTGAGAAGTAACATTTATTACAACACATAAATCATTTTCTTACAACTACGATAGGTCTGGCCTGAGGGTGAAGCCTCTGTATAGGCTGTGAATCCTAATGACTGCTTAAGTTACTAAATTGTCTTGCCATTCCACGGCTGGTGTACAGGAAAGAGTTGGTCTAGCTTTCAAAAGGAGGCTCTGATCACAATAATTTTTGTATTCTCTTTCTTGCAAAAAAAGACTAATAACTTGCCTTTCTGAAATAAAAAAGTAAAACATCAGTTTCACTTGAATAGTAATGACCACCTTACCATAATTATTCAAATTAGATAGATAGGTGCTCTATTTCAATTCATGCAAAAATTACTGCATGATTCAACACGAGGACTAAACTCAAGTTTACTATAAATATACACAAGGAATTTGTCATTTTAAAAACAAAAAGTGTAATATATCACTAATATAATGGAATCAATGTTTATGGCATGAACTTTCTTTGGAGAAAAATGATGTCATAATAAAGAATGAAGGGGTAGAATATAAAGAAAGGATGATAAGCAAGCTTGAAGGATTCCTGCATTCTTTGAAGAGCGGACTGAAAGCAAAATTCTCCAAACCTGAAAATACTGACTTCATACTATACTAAGTTGACAAATCTAACATGCTTTTCACAACACAGTTAGTTGCTCTTATGCTTTTCCTATAGTACTATTTTGAAAACGCATGGGTTACCTGAATACAGTGAGACCGTATTTCATATGCAATAGTTTTTCTGTAATTCCTCAACCATCTTGGCCTCAGTGGAGTCTTCTAATTGCATTTAGTCCTGCTCAGTACTTCATGAAGATAATCCAAAGGATGTCTGTTTTTCATCAGGTAACGACCATTAAATTTGGCTGTATTTCCTTCTAAATCTTGTTGAATGGCATAAGAAAGAGAAGCTAAAAAACCTTTTCTTGTAACTCTGCTATTGTTTCTGAACCCAGACCTCTCTAGAATTTTAGCTCCCTACTGCAGAACTCAGAGGCCAGTGCCATTTGGAAGTGAATCCAAAATACTCTCCACCTTCTGATTGACTTTCCTGGAGGATTTGTGTCTAATGCATCGTTCAGCATATCCTGGAAAGACTGGTCACTTCTAAGACAAGTTTTATATAGTGCAGCATTTGGGGCCTGTCTTTCTTTCTCTTGAACTAAATAAAAAGTGTCCCAGTAAATATTCTCCTTTATGATTTAAAAATTCCTCTCAGTGACTCCTTATGCTGAATTAAAATTCTAGCAAGCTAAGGACTAAGTAATAATACTTAGCTAAGGATAATAATACTTAGCTAAGGAGTAAGTAATAAGTCATATCTTGTTTCAAGATATGACCACATAGGCTTCCATGGTGGCTCAGTGGTAAAGAATTCGCCTGCCAAAGCAGGAGTTGCAGCTTCGATCCCTGGGTAAGGAAGATCCCTTGGAGAAGGAAATCGCAGTATTTCCTTCAGTCCAGTATTCTTGTCTGGGAAACTCATGGACGTGGTTCCCATTCCTTTCTCCAGGGGATCTTTCTGACCCAGAGATTGAACCTCCATCTCCCGCATTGGCAAGCAGATTGGTTACTACTGAGCCACCAGGGAATTTCATCAGTGGCTTTACTCTTAACCAAAGTTCGACTCTTTTAGCATGACACTCAAGTTTCTAACTCTGTGTCTTCAAGTATAATTCCTTAAAGTAAAGATCTCCTGGATTCAAAAGAATGCATGCTCAATCATGTCTGACTTTTTGACCCTATGGACTATAGCCCCCCAGGCTCCTCTCTCCATGGGATATCCCAGGCAAGAATACAGAGAGGGTTGCCATTTCCTTTTCCAGGGGATCTTCCTGACCCAGGCGTAGAACTCGTGTCTCTTAAGTCTCTTGCATTGGCAGGTGGATTCTTTATCACTGAGCCACATAACTTGCATCTTCTGCTAGTATCCACACTATACCCAATCCATCCCACTTATCTTAGTCTTCCCAATCCTTCAAAGCCCAGTCCAGTCACATATTTTCATACACATCTGGAAATACACTTCCATGTGCCATTTCCCCATGGTTCTCCTCTTTAAAGAAACACTGGAAGTATAAAGCCATATAAACACATATACAAAACTTGGCTTGTAATAGATTTATCCTCTATGATGTTGTTTTTTTTTTTTTTTTTTTCCCCAAAGGCTAACAAGGAACTTTAAGGGTTCTTAAAATCCTAGAGTTGCAGACACTGAACTCACTGATCACTCACACCAGAGCTCAGGTCAGCCCTCTATAATTCAGGCTTTCCTCCAAAAACTATTAATCTGTTCTTCCCAAGCCATAAATTTTAAAGTAGCTATTATTACAACTCAGTTCTCTGGGACTTTGTCTCTTAGGCTCTGAAAAGAATGTTAAACTTCTGACAATGACACTGTTCCTCAACTGTCAATTTCTTATTGAAAAATTTTCATTAAGATTGAAAATTTTTTGCAGGGAGTCCTGTTTTGGCTTTAACCTTGGCTTTTCCCAATGCATTTCCCATCTTGAAAATAAGTCCTTCTTTTACCTCTTACATAGCTCAACAAGTCAATTCAGAATTCAGCACACATGTCACATTGCTTTATTTATCAATATTAGATAATTCCTCCTGCCATATTGAAGCATTTTGAGGAAAGCTATCTATCCTTTATCTCCATTTTGAATGTCAAGGTTATCAGAATTAGTTCCAGATACAGATGTTAGAAAGTCTCATTCAATTGAAGAAATAAATGTAAAGGATTTTAAGGACGTAGTCAAGCGATATTGGATCACTAATTCATGCACCTGTTTCAAGGACTAAATATTAGTCTTAGAGTAGTTTGTTTTACTTTTTTTTTTCCCCTTTAAAGTTGTCCTTCATTAAATTGTTTGGCCTTCTTTTAGGGGCACTTGTGCCAAAGGCTATGCATGTCAAGAGTTTAAAAAGCATAGCTCCTGCCAAATCTGAAATTATTGCCTTTCCGGTGGAGGAAAAAAGCTACAGACATGTATCAGGGAAAAGAAGGACTTTTGTCTCTTTCAATCTGAATTATGTGCTGCAACAAAACTTATCTGTAAATTTTCTACATGACTAACATTATGCTCTATCAGATTTTCTTTAAAATAAATATATATATATTGCTGCTTAGAAACCATTTTTTTGTTTTTTTGTTTTTTTCAGGAGACAACCAAAAGACTATGCCTGCATTTGATTGGTCTTTGTTTGGCAGTATGTCTTCAATTTTGTGTGGGTCCAGACAAAAATGACCAACTGTCTCTGTTGGGTATCTGCCTCCCAGAACACGTCCCCTGTGCCCAAAGTTTCAGTTACTCTCCCTTTTTGTTTGCCGATCTAAAATTGATCCCTATTTGCAGTAAAGTACCACATGCTATCTATCACTCCTGAAGTGAGACTTTGGGTTCCAATGTTGTAAAATTCCCACAACAGATCTGGGATGCAATGAAGACCTGACATATTCTGCGTTTCCCCAAAGGACAAAGGACTCTTTGGTTTACATGATAAAAATGAGAGAACAAGGACTTTTATAGGGGATCTTTTATACTGTCAAAGATATTCAGCCATAATCAATTCAACCACGACAAATTCAACTTCCACAGTGAATCTAAACCATATTTAGCAGCTAAAACACAAGTTATATTTAATTAAGAAGTTAAACTATATGTGACATCCACAAAATGGATAACACAAAGGCTTTGCCACATAACTACACTTAGTTGAAGACAAATGCATTTTAAAATTTTAAAATATTTATCCCACGAAAAATTTAACATATTAAATTTACAGCTAAACAAAATTTTGTCTTTAGAAAAAACTATGATGACAAGCCATTGCCACCATCTTTAAACAATGAAAAGCTACCTTCATTCTCAAAAGGTGGCAAGATTTCTGGCCCTTACTAAGAATGTGTAAGGATTTCCACTTAAAATTTTCTATTTTCAGGGGTTTATAAAAGCTATAAAAATTCTCTCCAAGCTGAAACTTGGCAAACAAGAACTCAGCATGAGGACATTTTTTTTAAAGCCTAAATTTAAAAACAGTATGTTCACGTACTTTTTTAAGCACCAGAAGACAAAAAGGAGAGAATTTTTGAGGTTTTAGTTGCCTTTTTTTAAAAAAAATCTGCATTCCTCAGGAACTACTTTGCTTTTAAAAATGGAAATCTGCAGACTATAAATTCAAAGTTTGGCCCCTTTTCTTCATGAATTTGATATAATTTAAAATGGAGCTGATCATGAAGGGAAGAAACTCATTGTTCTCCGAAGACTGTTTCCAGAAATAACTATACAGTCCTCTCCTCCAATATGGATTTGAAAGATAAATGCATCACTTCTTTTTTTTCCCCCTGAGCTAAAGAAGCTATTTTCATGAGTGAAAAAGTTCAATGAATCACCATCATATTTTTGGTCAGAGAATACTATATTTTCTATCTCTGCCTCCACTAAAACATATATATATATATATATGCACATATATATAAAACATATGCTTATATATAATAAATAATTTTATTTATTTGTCATTATCTACCACAGCCTTGGAGAAGGGAATGGCAACCACTTCAGTATTCTTGCCTGGGAAATCCCATGAACAGAGGAGCATGATGGGTTACAGTCCATGGGGTCACAAAGAGTCGGACACAACAGACAGATTAATATACACACACCAAAGGCTTAGATTTTAGTCACAATTTAGTTCCCTTGAATTTTGTGTGCATATGTTAAATTCCATAAATCAGTTCAGTTCAGTCACTCAGTCATGTCCAAATCTTTGCGACCTTATGGACTGCAACACACCAGGCTTCCCTATCCATCACCAACTCCCAGAGCTTGCTCAAACTCATGTTCATCGAGTCAGTGATGCCATCCAACCATCTCATCTTCTGTCATCCCCTTCTCTTCCTGCCTTCAGTCTTTTCCTGCATCATGGTCCTTTCTAATGAGTCAGTTCTTCACATCAAGTGGCCAAAATATTGGAGCTTCAGTTTAAGCATCAGTCATTCCAATTAATATTCAGGACTGATTTACTTTAGAATTGATTGGTTTGATCTCCTTGCAGTCCAAGGGATTCTCAAGAAACTTCTCCAACACATGGAAAAGTAAGGTTATTATGTGAGGGCATGCATGTGTACAAAGTCACTTCAGTCATGTCCGATTCTTTGTGACTCCATCAACCATGGCCCACTAGGCTCCTCTGTCCATGGGATTCTCTAGGCAAGAATACTGAAGTGAGTTGCCATGCCCTCCTCCAGGGGATCTTCCCAATCCAGGGATTGAACCCCCAGTTTCTTATGTCTCCTGCATTGGCAGGTGAGTTCTTTACCTCTAGCGCCACCTGGGAACCCCAGGTTATTGTATACATACCTCTAAAAATATATCTTACATATATGTCCTAATAAGGCTGGTCTAGTATTGCATCAAACACATCTCAACATATTTTAGAATTTTAACTATTATTTCACCTCTCAAAATATCTAACTACTCTGACCCAAATGCTGTTATGAGGAGTGGGAAGGCCACACAAAATGTAATGAATAAGGCCTGGTTCATGTTTCTAAGCAGTCCATAATCTAATTTATGGAACCAGACGCAAGAAATGATAACACTTATATCCATACTCTCTTTGTATAACATACACACACACCATAATATTAGGTTTTAGTCACAATTTAGTTCCCTTGAATTTTGTGTGGATATGTTAAATTCCATAAATCAGTTCAGTTCACTCAGTCATGTCCAACTCTTTGCAACCTCATGGAGTACAGATTCCCTATAAAATTTTTTTCAAAAAAGGTGGCCTCCGTTGGCTTATTATCTTTCTTCCATCCTTGAATTTTAGAACACTTATATAGTTAAGCAACCTTTTCATCACAGTCTGGTTTTAATTTTTTTTGGCTGTGCCATGTACTATGTGGGATATCGGGCTCGAGATCGAACTCTAGCCCCCTGCATTGAAGCACAGAGTTTTAACCACTGGACCCACAGGGAAGTTCCCACCATCTGATTTTAGAACACTTTTTACCAATGCAAATCTTTACCTCAACCCCATAGTGATCCTCTTTCTGAAGCAAATCAATCCTGCTCACCCAGAGGCCAACTCTCCCTTGCTCTTCCCAGAATTCATTCTACTTCCCTTTCGGAAGTGTCATTTCTGCCTTTGGGACTTCGTTATCAGAGTTTGGAACTCTAAAACCTAAAGTCCATTTTTTCCCGTGATTTTTCTAACTTCTTCTTTTCCCGGGGCTCTGTCACATGCCACTCCGCAGTCTGATATCTGCTTCCATAGCCTGACCCACAAAGGGCCAGCTCTCGTCTCCAGCCTGCTGCCCCAGGGGCAGGCTTGGTCTTGCTAAGTCATCCAGAGTGTCTGCAAAAATGCAAGGCTGAGCCTGACTCAGTATTTTCCCTGTAGAACTTTCTCAATTAATTCACAACTGCCACTTACCTCCTACTTACACTAGAAACTGGATGAAAATAAATAGTATCAAGAATTAAACTGAATAGACAGGTCAATATCTAAAGAACCTCAAAGCAAGAGAAGGAAGTGAACATGTTAAATCCAAAACAAAAATACTATTTTGATGTAAAAATCAAAAACAAAATCAAAGTGAAAATATCTTGACCACTTCAAGGATCTTCACTGAAAATACAGCAGTAGGTGTAATGAGTGTTTAAAATTTGTTATTATTAGATAAAGCATATGTTTAACAGGAACTTCCCTTTCCCTTCTTTCTTATCCCATGGTCAACTCTCAAGCTATTATGATTTTTAATAGTTTCACCTATAAATTATTTTTAAAATATCCTTAAATTATTATGATTATCATTATTTATACAATGATTTAAGTTTGCCATACTGATGTTAGTTCTCATTTATACACATTATAGTTTAATTTTGCAGTGAACTATTACACGCCATAATTCTAAACACATTTCACTTGAGCCTTTCAAATAAACAGCAGGGACACAAAAATACAGCTGAACGGGAAAAATTACTTCCCAGGCAAGGATAGGAAATGACTGTGGTTCCATTAATATTCTCATGTTCAAATGCATGACGTCTACCATCACAAGATCTTTACACTGTAATGTGTCAATTCCAATATAAGAAAAACAGGATATATTTTGGTGTTGTTTTTTTTTCTAATATGGTTCTTGTATGACAAAGAATAGTAGAGTAAAAGGCCAAAAGGAATCTCCAGAGATGACATACAAGTACATATTTGATATAATTAAGCTGGTATAGAAGGGAAATTTGTTGCCGACTTAAGAAAAATGGAGTAACTTTTCCAGGGCCATTGAGTAAGTTGAAGGGAATCAAGCTGGAATACAAAGACATAGCCTCATTTTCCAAACTCTTTACTTCTTTATGTAGCATAAATGACACGAAGATCTTGGTGGTGTCACCCCTGTGACACCATGTTGTAGAAGTCAAGGAGATCTGACATTCTCAAAGACTAAACTCCTCTTTGACAACTATGATCCAAACAGATCCAGAAACTTAATGAAGTGACATTAATAAGTTTAGTTGAAAAGTTAGAATTAGTTCACCATTTTATGCAGAAAGAGTTTAATAATCTGCAGAATACTCAAACCTATGCATTTTGCCATGAAGTATAAATTAAATTAAATGCCAGATACCGTTTTCCTATGACTTTAAATGTAACTAGTTTGGTATGTAGCATTAGTATAAACATACTGATCAATCTCTCTCTCTTTTTTTTTTTCATGTAACCGAACTAAAGTGTTAGTGGCTCAGTCATGTGCAGTTCTTTGTGACACCATGTACTGTAGCTCGCCAGGCTCCTATGTCCATGAAATTCTCCAGGCAAGAATACTGAAGTGGGTAGCCATTTCCTTCTCCAAGGCATCTTCTCGACCCAGGGATTGAACCTAGCTCTTTTGCATTGCAAGCAGATTCCTCAGCATCTGACCACCAGGGAAGCCCTCAAGATATTAATAATGACTCTTTTAATAAGCCTTAAGTGTTTCACCTGAATATTCATTGGAGGGACTGATGCTGAAGCTGAAGCTCCAATACTCTGGCCACCTGATGCGAACTAACTCACTGGAAAAGACCCTGATGCTGGGAAAGACTGAAGGCAAGAGGAGAAGGGGACATCAGAAGATGAAATGGCAGGATGGCATCACTGACTCGATGGACATGAGTTTGCACACACTCTGGGAGTTGGTGATGGACAGGGAGGCGTGGAGTGCTGCAGTCCATGGGGTCACAAAGAGTCAGACGGACTGAGCCACTGAACTGAAATGACTGAAGTGTTTCACATTCATAGTGTATGGAGAAGGAAATGGCAAACTGCTCCATTCAAATGGGAAAATGAATCTAAAATATTTAATACTGGAACTTAAATACATATATTTTTACTTGTCTCTAAATTTTATATTTCTTGTTGACCTCTAGTCAGTATTCCTAAGAAATTTAAGAAACAGATATTTGATATTTTTATGTAAAGTAAGTTAGAATCTTTGAAAAGACTTAAAAAAGATGAGCTGCCACAAAATTAACATTGGTTTGGCTACAGATGATCTGTATAGAAAAATAAGAAAAGTTATAATATCCAGAGGATAAAAGGGAGCAAAATATACCACTCCAAAACATAGTTCCCTGGTACAGATTACTTTGCACTGGTTATTAAAGAAAAAAAAAACAAAAAAACAGTAAACACATCAGAAGCTCCAAAAATTGAGAAGATACCCTTTTATAAAAGATATTTACATTTATAAGAGATATCCCCTGGTGGCTCAGATGGTAAAGAATTTGCCTGCAATGCAGGAGACCTGTGTTCAGTCCCTCAGTGGGGAATCCCCTGGAGAAAGGAATGACAACCCACTCCAGTATTCTTGCCTGGAGAATCCCATGGACAGAGAAGCCTGGTAGGTTACAGTCCATGGGGTTGCAAAGAGCCAGACACAACTGAGTGACTAATACTTCTCTCCATTTATAGAAGTGTCTCCTGAAGGAAGAAAAGAATGACTCTAAACCTCTGAAAACTCTTTTATCAAAGGAAAAACCAAGGACTTGAATCTGCATGACAACTTTAGCCTGGTTTGCTGTCCTTTTTCTGGTTTCTCTCAAAATTGGCTCCACACCTCCCCCAATACCACCACCACCAACTCTCTCCCCAAACATCTTCTTCTGTCTTTAGCTGGAGGTGGTATTTAAAGTGGTGGTTTGGGCCAATTTCCAGAGTTATCCAGTTGTTCTGGGTATCTCCCATGCATACAAGAGGTCTACATGTTATTAAACTTCTGTTTGTTTTTCTCCTATTAGTTAGTCTGTCTTTCTTACAGGGAGATTTCAGCCAAACACCTAGAAGGGTAGAGGAAAAAATGTTTTTCTTCTCCTACAACTTCTACTCTGAAATTATTTCACAACTGCCTTTCTGTTTTTATCCGATTGTTAAAAATTAGATATCCAAAACTAGAAAAAATATGTAAAAGGGTTGGTTTAGGAAAAAAAGAGGAGGTAAGACTACGGTCAGTAGTGTTGACTCAAGAGAAAACCTCGATGTCATGTTCTGCTTGTTTCAGTTGCAATAACGTGCTTAAGGTATTCATGTTTTAAATAGCTGCTTACTTTAACTCACCCACCTCTTTTTGTTTTTTGATTGTCTGTTCAATAACCAATTGATCTAAGATCTTCCACTTTACAGTAATCCAGTGGCTCTCAAACTGGGGTGATTTTGCCATAAAAGGACATTTGGCAAAGACTAGAGCCATTTTCAGTGTCACACTGGGCAGGGAGGATGCTACCGGCCTCTAGTGGGTAGAGGTCAGGGGTGCTGCTATGCTACAATGCATAGGATAGCACCTCTCAACAAAGAGTCATCTGGCCTAGAATGTCAGTAATGCTGCTGTTGAGAACTTTAGTCCAACAACAAAGAATATGATCAATGATATACATCATGTAGAACAGGATTTTAAAATTTGTGTGTGTGTGCTCAATGGTATCCGACACTTGGCAACCCCTTGGACTGTAGCCTGCCAGGATCCTCTGTCCATGGAATTTTCCAGGCAAGAATACTGGAGCAGGTTGCCATTTCCTTCTTCAGGGGATCTCCCTAACCCAGGGATTAAACCTGTGTCTGAGTCTTCTGCAAGAGGATCCTTTTACTACTGAGCCACCAGAGAAGCCCATTTAGAAGTTTAACCATTGCGTAACATCTTGTTAATATCTTTAAATAACAATAGCCAATGTAGGGATGACAACATTAATAGCAATTTGATTTTCATCTTCACACACATTTTATCATTGGATCCTCACAACGAACTTAGAAAAGCAAGGTATATATAATTAGTCCCATTTCCCAGGACAGAGCACTGAGGCCCATCAAGTAGAAACAGCATGAACAAGATCATTTGAGGCCCAGACTAAAACACTGATACTCTTTTAAAAATTGTTACTGAAGTATAGTTGCGTTACAATGTCAATTTCTACTCTACAGCAAAGTAAATCATTGGAAAAGATCCTGATGTTGGGGAAGAGTGAAGGCAAAAGGAGAAGGGGGTGGCAGTGGTTGAGATGGTTAGATACCATCACTGACTCAATGGCCATGAATGTGAGCAAACTCCATGAGAGCAGAGTAGAGTAAACTCTACTCTATGAGACAGTAGGGGACAGAGGAGCCTGGTGTGCTGCAGTCCATGGGGTTGCAAAGAGTCGCACAAGCTTTAGCAACAGAACAACAACAACAGTTAAAAAAGCAAAAGGTGAGGAAGAACGTTCTATTTCATTTTATCACTACAGGAGAAAGGTAGTGGTAAAAAATAATCAGTTTCCATAGTCTTTGATATGTACATTCCTAAAGCAAGAAGATAATCTGAGACTCTTGCACTTTTAAACCAATATACTATAGTTCATCTAAATCTATAACAATCACCTTGTTTGTCAAAAACAGGAAAGATTTCTGCTTTGATATTTATAACAAACTGTTTTAAATACGAAGTCTGTTTCTTCCTATAAGCTTCAAAGTGCCAGTCTGTACTCAATGAATTCTTATTATCATTTAGATGGATATTCTAATTACTTTCTTATTCAAATAATGCAAAAGCTTCACTTTTTGAAAGTCTGTGCATAAACACATACCTTCCCTGGAAGATACTTGCTTTTTCTGCTCATAGGAGGAAAGAAGATCAAGGGCCTCAACTTGAGGACCTTTTTCTCCCATGATTCTGATAGAGTCACTATTAACATGAGGCAGAGTAACAAGCTGAAGGACTCCACATGGGTTCTGAAGACCTACTTACCAAGGACAGCATTAAAACAATAACAAGAGTATAGGGAGAAGCTTCCAGGATTCTATACATACGGGAAAAAAGTCAGATAAATGGTTTGAATATATTAAATATTATATCTTTCTGTATGAGAGAAAACAACTTTAAACACGCCTGGTGTTCTAACTATACTAAAGTTTAATCCTCCAAACTCTGATTTTCAGACCACTTTGGAGAGAAGAACCCAAAGCCCTGACAATCCTTCATCAGTTTCAAACTGGGGTTAACTGACTCCAGGCTCTGCTCTTCACCATGACCTCTGTGGCTTCCTTGGTTGTGGAATGACTTAGCACTTACTTCTGCAGTTGTTTTGGACCCATATTTGTGTTAATTATGATTATTATTTGACTATTTAGTATGACTCCAAGACAGCATAATAAGAATGAATCTAGTAGAAGATAAAGGAAACAAAAGATTTTTCATAGAAGACAAATTTTGATTATCCAGGCTAAAGCAAAAAGCTATTCTCTCTCTTGAAAATGTTACAAAATTCTTATCATGAGATAAGGTGTTCAAAGATCAGGACAGACAAGAATGTGAGAGAAAGGGATTAGAGAGATGGTCAGGAAGATAATCAACAAAATATACTATTCTTCTAGATTTTCATGATAGTTATCATGAAACTGGACTTGTCAACTTTTAAAATCCTGTAATGTACTGTGATTTATTTTCTCATTCTAAATATATACTCATTTTTAGCCCAATTGCATATCCATTATTATGAAATATTCTTCTTAAAGGAAGGCCTCTAATTTTTGTAAGCTTTAATTAAGGCACAACAAAATCTAGATTCACACTGTAGATGCTAATCAAAATAGAGAAAATTATTAGGCACAGGAATGTACTTGTCATTAAGCTAAAGAAACAGTATGACCATCTGAAAAAAATTAAAAATTAGTAGATTGGAAGAGTGAAGATGACTATCCATCACTGTAGCACTATCTGTCAACTTCAAAGTAAATAATCAGATAGAAACATAAACTTATTCTCTCATAACATCAATAGACACAAATATTGTTCATACACAGATATAATGTGTAAAGGTATGTTATAAATACTTTTGACCTTCTGTGATTATCAAGGTCATGTATATTATGTGCCACTATGTAGCATTTTCCTAAAAGGCAGGAACCATCTCGTGCCCATTTTAATGATGAAAAATCCATTAATATTTCATCTTAATCTTAATGTATTATTTTTACAATAATATATTTCAACGTTCTCTGTTTTTTATTCTTGTTATTAACTTAAAAGTAGTATTCTCATGGACAGTGAACTTGACAGGAGAAACCCCGAAACCAAATGTGTCATGGAAACAAAGTCAAATTTCAGTCATTAAGGCACACTCTATACAAACTACGTAGAAACACATTCTTCAGATAAATATAATTTCTTGACAATATTCCTAGGGAGGATCTACTCTCATAAATGCTCATTAGAGTAATCCTTTGAACTTAAATTTTTAATTAACTTTGAAGCCCACAATGTAAATTTGAAATATGTTGTCTTTAGAAATCTGTTCCAGTTAGGGGTTTGGAATAAACTATAATCTAATAAAAAAGGTTCTCTTTCAACATAATTTATTTAGTGAGTCTAAGTCCATTTCAATAGATGATCATTGGTTTAAATAAAAACCTCAAGAGCTGCAATTTAAAAAGTATGTGCATTTTGCTCTTTCCAATGTATTTAAATATACAATAGATGTGAAGCCAACAAAAAATACTAAATTATTTAGTCATGAAATCCAGTACACATAAAAATATTTTATATATTACAACTTTAAATTAAAAAAGCTTTGGCTAACATTGTAAAGACAATTATGATACTATAAAAAAAAAAAAAAACAAAGTATGTTACTTGAATTATATATTTATTAAACACAAGTGAAGGAGTAAGGTTTTGACATTTCAAAAGAAAAAGATCAATTATAATGGATATAAGGTTCTTCCAAAACTCAAAAATACTAATTATTAAACACAGAAACCTAGAACACGCTTTTCAAGAAATACCTCTTACAAAATTCCTAACTGTATTTTGGCAGCAGTTCATGCCATTTCTAGTTTCCACTTGATTCCATCTAAACTATTCAATTCAGCAAAGCGGAGGGGGAGACTGACATCGAGATTCCAGACACTGCTTCATATACGTACCTCTTCAATGTCAATGTAACCATGATTGTTCTGCTAATTTATCAAAACAGAAAAGGTGGAAATACTTTAAAAAAGCAGCATTAATACATGCCCTGATTGTGATTGGCAGTGTTAATTATAAAGGGGTTTGATCCTGTCAGCAGTTTCAAGATGATTATTCTTAGGTTTAAATTCCAGGAATGCTCTGTATATATGCACAGAAATATACTTTGTGCACCAGGAGACCAAAAGAAATAGACTAAGGAGCAGGAAGAGTTAACACAGAAAGAACACAGGACTGGGCATTATCCTGGTTCATCTCAGATCATGCATCTCCCAACTCTACTTCCCATAACTAACTATAGATTCCTGATGCTTGGTCAAGCCACTTAACACTTTGTATAAATGAACTTGGAGAAGGAAATGGAAACCCACTACAGTATTCTTGCCTGGACTCTTCTCCACAGTATTCTTCTACAGTATTCTTCTCCACGGACTGAGTTTGGTAGGCTACAGTCCATGGGGTTGCAAAGAGTTGGACACGACTAGATGGTGAGTGTGCATGCCTGCTAAGTCGCTTCAGTCGTTTCCAACTCTGTGCGACCCTGTGGACTACAGCCTGTCAAGCTCCTGTGTCCATGGGATTCTCCAGGTAAGAATACTAGAGTGGGTTGCCATGCCGGCTTCCAGGGGATCTTCCCAACCCAGAGACTGAACTCACATTTCATGTCCTCTGCATTGGCAGGAAGATTCTTTACCACTAGTAACAACTGCACTCATCTCACATGCTAGTAAAGTAATGCTCAAAATTCTCAAACCAGGCTTCAGCTATACGTGAACTATACCAGATGTTCAAGCTGGTTTTAGAAAAGGCAAAGGAACCAGAGATCAAATTGCCAACATCTGCTGGATCATGGAAAAAGCAAGAGAGTTCCAGAGAAACATCTATTTCTGCTTTATTGACTATGCCAAAGCCTTTGACTGTGTGGATCACAATAAACCGTGGAAAATTCTGAAAGAGTTGGGAATACCAGACCACCTGACCTGCCTCTTGAGAAACCTATACGCAGGTCAGGAAGCAAGAGTTAGAACTGGACATGGAACAACAGACTGGTTCCAAATAGGAAAAGGAGTACATCAAGGCTGTATATTGTCACCCTGCTTATTTAACTTCTATGCAGAGTACATCATGAGAAACACTGGGCTGGAAGAAGCACAAGCTGGAATCAAGACTGTTGGGAGAAATATCTATCAATAACCTCAGATATGCAGATGACACCACCCTCATGGCAGAAAGTGAAGAGGAACTAAAAAGCCTCTTGATGAAAGTGAAAGAGGAAATTGAAAAAGTTGGCTAAAATCTCAACATTCAGAAAACTAAGATCATGGCATCCGGTCCCACCACTTCATGGGAAATAGATGGGGAAACAGTGGAAACAGTGTCAGACTTTATTTTTCTGGGCTCCAAAATCACTGCAGATGGTGACTGCAACCATGAAATTAAAAGATGCTTACTCCTTGGAAGGAAAGTTATGACCAACCTAGATAGCATATTCAAAAGCAGAGACATTACTTTGCCAACAAAGGTCCACCTAGTCAAGGCTATGGTTTTTCCTATGGTCATGTATGGATGTGAGAGTTGGACTGTGAAGAAGGCTGAGCTTGAAGAATTGATGCTTTTGAACTGTGGTGTTGGAGAAGACTCTTGAGAGTCCCTTGGACTGCAAGGAGATCCAACCAGTCCATTCTGAAGGAGATGAGCCCTGGGATTTCTTTGGAAGTAATGATGCTGAAGCTGAAACTCCAGTAATTTGACCACCTCATGAGAAGAGTTGACTCATTGACTGAACCGAACTGAACTGAACACCTGGGAAGCCCAAAATAGATGGTAAGGACAGTCCATCAGTAGTTAAATTTATTGTTCATGAAGGCCTTAAAAAAACTAAAGACCTAATTTTAACAAGCACATTTTTAAGCTGACATTAAAATTTTTTCTCAGCCCTATTATGAAAAATTATCCAAAACTTGGGAATAAGGGCAAATAAGGAGTAAGTAGCATATTCTTTCAATTACATACTGGGGGATTATTTAAAGGCTCAATAAGAATTACTGAATTATCTAGGGGAATGTATCTGTTTGACTTTGCTATTTACTGTTAAAGACTCAGATTCTGTGAAGTTACACGTTCATTTTCTTTCCAAAAGAAATGATAACCCCAAAGGCTCTGTTCCCATTGTCCTACTGGACACTAGGTCTGGTCCCTAAGTCAGACTGTTATTCCTGAGGGACTTATATAACTCATGTTCCTCTAATTTTCCTTCAAACCAGCTTTGTCATCTTCCTGGTTCTCTTATTAATCAGTTTTTAAAAAAATCTTTACAATGTGCTTATATTTGTGCAAGTACACTGTTTTAAACTTTCCTAAAATTATTCTTGGACAATTTTGGAGATTCCACTGAGATACCTGAGTGGACTGACCTTCCAGAAGTAGTTAAGCAAAGGCACTCTGTTCTGGTTCCAGAAGTGAATCCCAAACAACAATAAAACTTTTTGTGTAAATTTATACAGTAAATAATTTCCTATATCCAGAGTGAATTAATAAAGTATATGATACTGTTGAAGTTAAATGAGATGTGTTATGATTGCATTTGAGAGATGTATAATGGCATTCATTCCAATGCTTTCAGATTTTAAGAAAATAAAGAAATTGAACTTCTAAAATTTAAATAAGCTAGTCTTTAAAAAAAAAAAATCTGCAATCCTCATGGAATCTGCTAGCTCTGAGCAACTTAACATAAGAATACAAATCCAGGTTTATATAACTGAGGTATATATAATTGAGGGCTTCCCTGATGGCTCAGTCAGTAAAGAATCTGCTTGCAATGTGGGAGACCTGGGTTCAATCTGGGTTGGGAAGATCCCCTGGAGGAGGGCATGGCAACCCATTCCAGTCTTCTTGCCTGGAGAATCCCCATGGACAGAGGAGCCTGGTGGGCTACAGTCCATGGGGTCGCAAAGAGTCTGACACGATTGAGCTACTAAGCACATACTTGATGCACATTTTTAGATTACCATGATTACTGCGACCATTTTGGTTTGAATACTACATATCTTTCCTTAATTTTGTTGATGGTAAGTATAACTCAGGCTTACATTTCATTTTTATAAAATTTAGTTTTGTGTCCTCATAAAGTGAAAGTTGCTCAGTCATGTCCGATCCTTTGTGACCCCCAAGAACTATACATCATTGAAATTCTCCAGGCAAGAATACTGGAGTGGATAGCCTTTCCCTTCTCCAGGGAATCTTCCCAACCCAGGGATCGAACCCAGGTCTCCTGCATTGAAAGAGGATTCTTTACAACACTTTTACCAGCTGAGTCACCAGGGAAGGTCATCATAAAGAAATCAGTTAACCTGAAATTCCTAAACTATTTTTTGTTTTGAAAAACTAAAAATATTGCTTTTACTTTTAATGATTCTAGTTTCATTGCTGTCTTAAATTTAAATGCTAACATTTTTCCAACATTATGTCTAGGACTGAGAAAAATGTAAATAATAATATTATGTATCAATAATAATTGCATTCTGTAGTTTGTCAGGCTAAACATAATTGAGTTAATCAATCTTTAGATAACTAGTACATATCTAAGTAAGAAGAGATATTTCTAAACTTATCATCAATTTGTCAAAATTTCAGCATCACTATATCTGTGAGCCATGTTAATATAAGTTTGTATTTTTCCACTTAACAAAAGTATAAAATCAATGAATGTGAATGCAGAAAATCATGTGATAGCATTTGTGAGCTTTGCAAATCTGATAAAATGGTTGTGAGTAATAGCCATATCTCAGATCTACCTCTTAGCACTCTCTGTGAAACAGAAATTACTTAATTTGGTTAAACATTATAGTTAACATGGTGATTAAGATTTCATATAAATAATAGTGGCAGAAAAGTCTAACTGAGCAAGCAAGTTATAGAATATGTTCTTTGTCTACCAAGGAGAACTAAAAAAAAAAAAAAAGTAGTTTCCAAAGTGAAGTGTCTGGTCATTCCAAAATATGACCAAGTATAATAAAAGATAAAACTTGAGTGTCACAATAAGTTGTGTAAGAGTTGAGGGAAGGAAACGTTATTTGCATCAGTTTAATAATATCAGAAAATAACAAGCCTGAAAAAGTAATAAAATGTGTTAATTTTGGCAACTTGATAGATTTACTCATAAAACAATGCAAAATAAAAAGAGCTTGTGAATCCTTTCTCACCATAAATTCATGCAAAATCAGATCTATTTTTAATCTCTGCTAAAATGATAAACTGGTCTTAGAGCATTTAGTCTGTTCTGAGTAAAGGTTAGTAAAAGGTTATTTTTTAACTTTCTGTTCACCAGAATAAGTTTCTATGCTTTGAGCTTTTTGTGGTATGCCCTTGATTCTAAAAGATCTCTCTGGTTCCTTATGATTATGTTGCTTCTATGTTAATTTAGGGCTTCCCTTGTGGCTCAGCTGGTAAAGAATTCACCTGCAATGTGGGAGACCTGGGTTTAATCCCTGGGTTGGAAAGATCCCCTGGAGAAGAGAAAGGCTACCCACTCTAGTATTCTGGCCTGGAAAATTCCATGGACTGTATAGTCCATGGGGTTGCAAAGAGTTGGACACAATTGAGCAACTTTCAGTTCACATGTTAATTTAGAAATCTGTACTGTCATTCTGATTAATAGATAGCCATGCTATTGTCTCTTAGGCAGCTTGGTCCTATCTTAGTCATCCAAAGCTTCTCCCTGATACCCTTTCCATTTTACTTTTTAGAAATCAGATCTTAAATTCAGAGAGAAAAGAGACTATACTCAGAACATTACAACATAGCCCCAAATATGTAAGCTTTACAGGCCAAAAATATATAAGAAATGTAAAAGACAGGGCAAGGCAGGAAGCCTACAAGTTTAAGGTGCTTTGCTAAATAGAAAGAAGCATCCAAGAACACTAGCCTTGGACATATTACTCCAATGCTTGGTGCCCAGGTGATTGTCCTAACCCTCAGAGAGATAACATGCGAAGATTGTGGACATGTGATGGCTATGTCTTTTATCATACACAATATCCAGAAGCCAGGTTCCTTGCATCTGTCCGTGAAAACCACGTGGAAAGTTGTCCCAAACTCTGCAAACTCTAGTTTGAAAGATCACTGATCTACTTCTAAAATTACAATCTGAATATCAGGATGTTTTTCAAGAGACTAGGACTTTACTACTGATAAGCCAATCTAAAATCACTGCCTGAAAGAGTATGACAATAATGCTGTCTGCTTAGACATGGGTTAAGTCTCCAGTTAAGGTTCAGCTGGTAAACAAGGAGGCTTCATTCATAAGTCACCAATGAACCACCAAAAATGATATTCAAATCAGTTATCAATTGTAATGAATTGTTGGCAGTGGATGGTTAAGAAGGTTATTGTCAAATTCAAAATACAAAAAGAGTTTTAACCAAAAACACACTGGGTCCAGAAAGTTCCTTTTACTCTAACTTCCTAAAAAGCTATACAAATTGAATTTATTTTTGAATCACAACTATGATTAGGTTATTAAAATAGTCAGAGAAGTGGGTGAAATTTATTTTATCTGCCTATATAGATGTTAAGTATACACATTAATCAAGGATTTGGCATTAAGTAGGCCATTTTATTTTGTATTCTTTAGCAATGACTGGCACGTGTTGACAGACTCCTGAATTGTTTCATACCACAAAGTTCACATAATCCTAACATTTGTTTTGGTTACATTTTCTTCGTATTTCTAAGAATAAGATTCAAAGAAGCACATGCCATTTATATTAGTATCAACTCTCTCAAATATAAATCTGTAGTAAATACACAATGGATAGAAAGTTCTCAAATGATACAGAGACGGCATTAAAACGTTGGTGACATTTTTCAAACTGGTGTACAAATGCAGTTACATTAACTAGCACTGAATAACTATCTAATGTCATCAACAAAAATTTACTGGCTCAGACCAGAGATCAAAGTTAACTGGCTTTAAAAAACTTTAGGATAGTGGTTATAATCCCATCCTAAAATTCAGAATTTCTCTAACTTTTATATAGATCTTAGTATTACTTCTAATGAAGGAGCCTAAGTTCAAACAACTCTGTCCTTTAAAGGTATGTTGTTGTTGTTGTTTTTGGCTAATATAGAAGCTCATTGATTAAAGATTTTAAAAAACGTATCAAACTTTTCTGAAAGCATCTGATGCATTTTATCTGAGCATTAAATCTTAACACTGTACCATAAACTAAGTATTAAGGACAAGCTTCTGGTTAGGTATTTTGGTATACTCTGAATTCAATGAAATCAGACTTACTCTTCTTCCTACATACACATGGCACTGTATACAGTTGAAAACATTCCCATAAAACACAGAAAGCCTATTTGAGAAAATGCTATTAACTTCGTGTCCTACAAATTAAATTTTACATCTAAACCCAGATACAATGAGGATTTGCCTGCATTTTTAAGAAACCAGGAAAGCAGACTCTATATTTCAAAAGATTCACACAGTGATCCCCATCCTTGTGCAAAGATTATGCTCATAAGCACAGACACTTTTAACCCACAGGGAAGATACTTCTTCATAAAAATGGTGGAGATGTGATGGAAAATAGCAACAGAAACACATTTTATGGGTTTCTGGGTATAATAGTAATAACCATTCAGCCTGACTCTGAGATAAGATTCCTGAAAATCATAGCCTTAACACCTTAGTAACATGAAGTAGAATCAAAGCTTCCGAAGCAAGAAATATGATGTAACAGTAATATAATTATTCCTTTTATTTGTCCTTACAGTTATTTTCAACATGCTGATGCAAAACACAAGTGCTATGGATTTTGACCTATCATGTCAAGTTTTGACCAATTATGCATTGCTCAAAATTAAAATGATACAACAGAATAAACAGAGCAATAATTTTAAAAATCCAATAATATTGATTATTTTCATAAATATATGAGAAATTTTGAGAGCTGATCATAATACATTGCAATTTACTTCATTCACATTCATAAATTAATACCAACTGTAATTGGCATTAATGATTTATTTAACAAATTTAACAAAGATTTAACATTTATTTAACAAATATGAGACACTACTATTTGTCATGTTTTACAATTTGTTCTATAGACGATTTCAGTTTATTATAATACAATAGTCCATTTTTCTTTAGTTTCTTATGTATGGTTCAAATTTTAAAATAAAATTTTTTCATCTTTATGTATGAAGAATGAAATTCAGAAATGCTAAGTGTGAAGTTGACTTTGAAGCCATGTCTTTATACCACACTGGGTTAGAGAGTATTGGGAGGCAATAACATTTGTTTCTTCATTCACAAAATTGAAACTATGCAGGCTCAGTTGGTAAAGAATCTGCCTGCAGAGCAGGAGACCTGGGTTGGGAAGATGCCCTGGAGAAGGCAATGGAACCCACCCCAGTATTCCTGCCTGGAGAATTCCATGGACAGAAGAGCCTGACCCACTACAGTCCATGGCGTCCCAAAGTATCAGACAAGACTGAGTGACTAACACTTTCACTTTCACGCAATACTCAGGCATTGAACTAAGCCCTGGGACCATAACACACCCAACAAGGTCCCTGTCCTCATGGAGTTTATAATCTCCTCTGAGTAACAGGGTCTTGTTAAGGTATTATTGGAGATATTTCATGCTAATAGGTATGTAAGAAGGTAAAAAATAAAGATACAATAAAGGGAGATAATTGACAAAGCAAGGTCTCAGAGAAGGTACCAAGAGTAAGAGTCAATGATATAATGAGAAGGAAGAACCTTCAGTTTTTTAATTGCATTTAGCTAGACAACATAAACGGAGAAGGCAATGGCACCCCACTCCAGTACTCTTGCCTGGAGAATCCCATGGATGGAGCAGTCTGGTGGGCTGCAGTCCATGGAGTTGCTAAGAGTTGGACACAACTGAGCGACTTCACTTTCCCTTTTCACTTTCAGGCATTGGAGAAGGAAACGGCAACCCACTCCAGTGTTCTTGCCTGGAGAATCCCAGGGACGGGGGAGCCTGCTGGGCTGCGGTCTATGGGGTCGCACAGAGTCGGACATGACTGAAGCGACTTAGCAGCAGCAACACAACATAAATCTCACAGGTATTACACAGACCATAAGTTCTTTGTTTCTAAAATACAATTAAAAGATATGAAATGTGTGTTAGTCTGAGACTAATTGAGATTAGGTCTTATAAACCTATCATATTGTTTTAAGAACAAAGTATTTGATGAATTTAATAGCATGGACACATACTAGAACAGTGGTAATAAAGAATGATTTTCTAGAGCTGAAATCTTTACTACGGTAGCCACTAGCCATATGTGGCTGCTTAAATTTAAAATAATTAAAACTAAACATAGGAAACTTTTTTGGTGGTCCAGTGGTTAAGACTTCACCTTTCAACGCAGGGGACATAGGTTAGATCCCGGATCAGGGAGCTAAGATTTCACCTGCCTTGTGGCCAAAAAACCCCCCAAAACACAAAATAAAACAATATTGTAACAAATTCAATAAAGACTTTAAAAATAAATAAAATTAAATATAATACAAAGTTATGTTGGGTGCAATAGAGACATGAGACTATTTGGACAGCACAGATTACAGAAAATTTCCAACATTACAGAAAATTCTACTGGAGAGTAGAGACAGGAAGAGTCTAAATATACTGAAATTTAGAGGGGTCTCTAGGAGTGGGAATCAAAATAGGGCTTCCTTTGTTTGGTATGACTAACAAATAAAACTTAAAAAACAACAACAATGACAACTGCCTACTAAGCAAATCTTTCACCTAAAATAGTTATGGTGAGACAGGCAGTAAACACTGAGAAATAATGGAGAGCAGGAAACTAACTGGAAATATTTTACAATATCAGATTAAATCAGGTTAAAATGGAAACATGTAAAATACTCAAGAAATTTCTGGGTCATTTATTTATACTGATAATGCTGTAATGGATCGCTTTGGGGTCTATTTGCAACAGGAGGGAAAGGGGCAGGGCACAACTTTTGAAAGAATGACATAGCCCAAGCACACAACATAAACCAACTATAATCAGATGGAACCAAGATGGCAGACAAGACTAGACCTTGATCTTCAATCAGCAAATGAAATGACACGCCCAGAGGTGCCAGGAGAGTTCCAAGGCTCTGTCAAAAGACCAAGGAGTGGGCGGTGGCCCAAATCCTGGATATCTCCACCCCTTCTCCCAAAATAGTTGGAATAACCCTCCCATTCATTAGCATATGAAACTACCCAGCCTATAAAAACTAACCATGACATTTCATGGCCACACTCATCCTCTGCCATGGCCCACACTCTGTCTGATGAGTGTGCTTCTCTCTGAATCTAAATAAATCCATTTCTTACTTATCACTTTGTGTCTCACTGAATTATTTCTGCCATGAGACACCAAGAACCTGAACTTCACTATGTCCTGAAACCAAGTATTGTGGGTTTCAGCTAGATTAAAATCCCAAACAGGGTGTTGGCTGGGTTTAAGTCCCAGCCACATGGGTTCAAGTTCCAACCAGGGTTTTAGGTGGGTTTGAGTCCCAGCCACGTGGGTTCAAGCCCCAAGCAGGGTTTTGGCTGGATTCAAGTCCTAGCCATGTGGGTTAGAGTCCCAGCACATGAGTTAAAGTCCATCCCCACTGTGAGGTAAATGGTTTCATATTTTTCTATAATCTGAAGATTTTGAACTAGTAGATAACACAGAAATAAAACACTAGTGTTATTATTATCTTTCAGCAGCCTGAATTTCTTTGTTCTGTTTTCCAATAAAACACTACTTCTATAATTTGGACAAAGACAAAAAAGTTAAAAGGAGGTTAACAGAATTAACTTTGAGAGAGTGAAGAGAGAGGAGAGAGAACAGGCTAAGAACTAGAAATTAAAAAAATAATGAAATCACAATTAAAAATCACAAACTCATGCCTCACTTAAGAGAAGGCCATAAACTATGTGCTAAAGACAAAACATTAGTTCTAGTACATTAGAAAAGGAATCCCCAGCTTGCCCTGCCTTAAATTATGTGGCAAAGAACCAGACTATTTGTTTCTACTAGCAATAAATTAGCTAGTCACATAAGGATTAATTGCAAAACTGACCCTTGAAACACTGCCCAGTAGCCCAATTTTGAACAATAATTCAAATTTGGTCTTCTACCAGAAATTTTTAGTAAAGAGAATCTGAATGTTTTAATTCATAGGAGAGAGATATTGGTGTGAGGCTTCCTCTTACAAATTTTTTCCAGCTACCTACTTACTCTCCAAAGTGTGTACATTAATGTGTTTCTCCTAAGGGGCCAGCACCCTTAGGGAACGTATGAAGACTATGCATTTCATATCCATGTATTCCAGGAGATATGAAGTTCATAATAAATTTGAATTTTCATTACTTGTGGATTCAAGAGTTTAATAAGAAGGTGTTGACTATATAAGTGATGTAAACAGAGATTTCAACCCTCAGCCATTTTTTTCATTCTGCCTTTAGCTTTTTCTTTTTTTAACTTTTAGCAGTCACTTAAATCTTCATCCTCTAATTTCCAGTCTCTCAAGGAAATGTGTGCTCTGCCTAAGAATGATATCATTTAGGTAAGTATATCAGTATATATTTTTCAGATATTCAAAATTTTATATTTCATGTAGAAGGTGAAATAATTTAACCCGAAATGTGTGAGGTTTTGTTCACTACTGATATCAGAAGAATGAACGGTTAAGGATCATACTTTTTCTGACAATCTAACCAATAATGCATTCAATCTCTCCACATCTTTCATGCTGAGTTCCTATATAAAAGAAAAAAAAAAAGGAAAGAAAGAAAGAAAAATTCAGTGGTAGGCTTGGAACAAAGAGAATAAAACAACAGTTATAACTGTACTCCTTTACTTCATTTCTAATACACTAATGGGCAATTAATAATAAAGCTGAAGCTCTATGAGGTAAAGGTTCCTTTCACTAGCCAATTATACCTTCACTTGAAAATGGTCCTGAGGAGAAAAGTCAACTTAAAAAAATGCAGTTAATAGATGAGGAGATATTTACCTCCACAAACACTCGAGATAATTGAGCATTAATAAAAAGAAGCCATTCTGGTTTTCTATTTCAGCTGACATTACCTCCTTTGAGCTAAGAGAGTTGAGATAAACTGTTCTGTCCAGGTAAGAATCAAACGGTCACTGTTCTCCATTCTCAAAGTGTCAGAATCTAAGACACCCCAAGTTAGAGCTTTCCTATTCCTTTATCAAGGAAATAAGGACAATTTTATTTCCAGCCATCTTAGATTTCAATGGATAAGTAAAACTGGGGGAAAAAATCAAAGCATAAGTAATTACTTGTTGGTAGAGCCCCAAAACAATAGTTTGAAATGTGCCTGTTCCTCTTTTTACTTGTCTTCTCTCTGATTTAGCATTAAGAAGCAATCACTGAAGGAAAAAAAGTAAATAACCTAAATAGATAAGATAAAAGACATGCCCTTTAATGACAATGTAAAACTCAAAACTAACCTTTTACTAAGCGTGGTAACTTGTAAACTGGGAAATTCAAGTCACAAAAGTTGTTAAACTAATCTTTTGTTAAGTAACTCTAAGCCCAATGCACATCTGTAATAGGGCATTGATTACAATAATAACTAACACGCATTGAACACTTAATCTCAGCAGATATTGCATTGAATTGAGTTATATATATTCTTTTAACTCTCACAATACTCAGAGAGTAAAGCCTTCCTATAGCCAGGAAGGAAGGATGTGAAGAGAATCTGATTTCATAACCATACAAAAGCAAAACTGACTTTCAGTTTTAAGTGATGATAAAGATTCAAACACTCCTGATTTCACTTTTATATCTGGATAACATATTCACGTGATACCTGCACCCTCACTGACAATTATTAATCCAGCTACTATACTCAGAATGGTGGATAAGCAATAAATGAAAAAAAAAAAAACAAAGTTCAAAACTAACCCAGTACATAAACAATGGTCTAGCTACTAGGTATGTCTTCAACCACTAATCACTTTAACCCTTATAAAATAAAACAAGAGCTTTAGATCTAACACTATTCAGACTGAAGATGATGCAACATGCAGGATATAAAAATGATGTAATAAAGTATTTATTTATAATTCTTATACAGGCTATTTCAAAACAGAATTTGAATGAAATCAGAATAAACTCACATAACATAGAGCAGCTAAATACTATGAGCACAAATCAACATATAGAAGAGTGACAGTTAAAGACACCATGCAAAGAAGTGGAATTAAGAACAGTATCACTGGAGACTGTGGTTATAACATTGAGGAAGTGATGCTAAGAAAGAGATGATGAAGAACCAAGTTGGTGTGGTGACACTGGGAATAAGAGGAAACGGATATGAAAACTGGCAGAAAGAAGACATGTTGGACAACTGGCTTTAAGGAAAGAATGAGTATGAAGAAGAAGAACTAAAGAATCTCTTGATGAAAGTGAAAGAGGAGTTGAAAAAGTTGGCTTAAAACTCAACATTCAGAAAACTAAGATCATGGCATCTGGTCCCATCACTTCATGGCAAATAGATGGGGAAACAGTGGAAACAGTGTCAGACCGTATTTTTTGGGGCTCCAAAATCACTGCAGATGGTGATTGTAAGCCATGAAATTAAAAGACACTTACTCCTTGGAAATTATGACCAACCTAGATAGCATATTCAAAAGCAGAGACATTACTTTGCCAACAAAGGTCCTTCTAGTCAAGGCTATGGTTTTTCCAGTGGTCATGTATGGATGTGAAAGTTGGACTGTGAAGAAAGCTGAGTGCCGAAGAATTGATGCTTTTAAACTGTGGTGTTGGACAAGACTCTTGAGAGTCCCTTGGACTGCAAGGTTATCCAACTAGTCCATCCTAAAGGAGCTTAGTCTTGGGTGTTCATTGGAAGGACTGATGTTGAAGCTGAAACTCCAATACTTTGGCCACCTGGTGTGAAGAACTGTCTCATTTGAAAAGACCATGATGCTGGGAGAGATTGAAGGCAGGAGGAGAAGGGGACAACAGAGGATGAGATGGTTGGATGGCATCACCAACTCAAAGGACATGAGTCTGAGTAAACTCTGGGAGTTGGTGATGGACATGGAAGCCTGACATGCTGCAGTCCACGGGGTTGCGAAGAGTCAGACACAACTGAGCGACTGAAGTGAACTGAACTTTCTAGCAGGGAAGGCACAGAAATGGTGTACCTAAGAGTGGTAAGGTAAGCAAATATGTGAAATCTAAGAGGACACTATCAAACACCTATGCAAAGTTTTACTGTGGTTTTAAATAATCTGATCTCAGTAAAAAAAATTGTTTTTTCAGTAAAATTTTTAAAGTAACAACTGTATATACAACATGTAGACTGAAAATTACACATATATTTTTTAATTATTAAAACCATCCCCATATCTTTATAGTTATTAAAAGACACAATCTGGAAATTGGTGGAAAAGAGCTGTCTTTAGCATTTACAGAACTTATACAGAAGAAAATAAGTACCTTTATAGGACACCTTCATGCAGTCAACATCTACAACTAACTCTCCTGAATAAGAATAGAAGGCTTATCCTGCAGAAAGACTTCACACCAACTTTGCTCCCCATTCATGTGGGAGTGGAAACATCCACAAGTTGTTCCCACAGCACTAAATCTGTAGTACATCACAGGAAGTCTTTGGTGTATTTACTCCTGTGCGAACAGTACCCCTGATGTTGAGAGATCAACGCCCGGTAGTTACTTGATAACACTAGTGTTTAGCATCTGGTAAACCAGCACTTGGAAAGTACAGGTCCTCAAAATGCACAAGATACAAAGCTCACAGAAACAGATAACTAACAACAAGTGTCAGGGATATATAAAGATGCTCTGAGTTTAGAAAATCTCTGCAAAATTAAATCAGCATAGGTACTTAGAGTATTCAAATCTATGAGGGCTGGGTAAAGAAAGAAAAATAAAAGGAAAAGCTGAGAATGCTTACCTGCTTCCTATATTTTCCCCCTAATCTGGAAATATCAGTGGTTTAAAAAATCCCTCATGTTATTAGTTTCTGACGCCTTCTTTTTTGAACACATTTCATAATCCAAGCATTTTCTGTCATTATTCTCTGAAAATGACTTTAATTCCATTATAATATTCCATTACAAAGAATATGTCAACATGTATCTTACGTGACTTTTCAATATTTTCTTTAAAAAAAAAAATTATGTGGCTGCATTGGGTCTTAGCTGCTACATGCAGGCTCTAGAGTGTATGGGTCCAGCGGCTGTGGCTTGCGGGCTTAGGTGCCCCACAGCATGCGGCTCTTAGCTCCCTGACTAGGAATCAAACCCTCATGCCCTATATTGAAAGGCTGATTCTTAATCTTACTAGAGCACCAGGGAAGTCCCTAGATATTTTTTAAAGATGCTGACATATATCACTACGTGTCAACTCCACAACTAGTACTGTGCTGAATATTTGGGCTGCTGCTTAGTCTCTCAGTTGTGTCTTACTCTTTGCAACCCCATGGACTGTAGCCCAGCAGGCTCTTTTATCTATGGAATTTTCTAGGCAAGAATGGCAAGAGTGGGATGCCATTTCCTTTTCCAGGAGATCTTCCCAACCCAAGGATTGAACCTGCATCTCCTGTGTCTTCTGCATTGGCAGGCAGATTCATTACCACTAGTGCCATTTTAGAGGACATAGATGAGTTAAAGATAAAGTCCAGCCATGGTAGAACATGCAGTCTGCTTGAGGAAAATCAGGCACGAATAACCCAGGGAGTTGGTTTAGAAAGAGCATTTAACCAGTATGAGGAAACGAGCCAGCTGTGTGGCCCTGGGTAAGAAGGAAGAGAAATGGAGTGATCATACTTATCAAACTTGGAAACATGTGCATATCAATGTGAAAACATGAAGTAATATCAAGATAAAGGTAGTAACTACATTAGAAACAACCACTTTCTTAAGCATGCCAATTGCCCTAAAAGAATATGTAAATAATTTTCATATCAAAACACATAAGGTGCTTAAAGAACTTCTGGTGGAATGATTTTATGAATTAGCAAATGATAGGCACTAAAAAGAAAGGCAAAGAGGAAAACAATCATGTAGACTGAAACAGCTGGAGGTTTCCTGAGGACGGCAGACTGCCTAGTTCCTAACTAACTACCGATACTAAACTAATGCCAAAGTATCCTCGTAAGGAAGGAGTCTGGTAAGTAGGCTACCTGACAGATGTGTCATCAAGTAACGTGTTGATGCCACAGGTGTTGCTGAACCCACTACCTATGATACTAAACGTTCAGCTCCAGACATCTCTCAAAATCGAGAGGCGGGGAACTGAAGGGAGAAAACAAAAAACCCAAATAATGTCAGAGTCAAATGTTAATAAGATAGGGGATAATTTAATATAGTTTTACAGATGTAAACGGATTGGCAGAAAGGAAGACCGAAAAGGAAGGACTGATGAAAAAGTCAGGAGAACAGATCAAAGGAATAAAAAGACTAGTCTAGAAAAGAAGTGGGAGAGCTCCTCTTCCTATTTGCATGAAATGAAGCTTCAGAAGCTCTTGCAATAAAACAGAAGCAATTATGTACCAAAAAAAAAAAAAAATGAGAGAGTTTAGAATGGTAACCAAAAAGATTAGAGGCAAGAGAAGACCCTCATTGGTGAAGGAGATCATAGGTAACCAAATAAAGATCTGTGCAAGGATTGTAACATCTGTGGAGGGCCAGCAGGAGAGAAAGAGCATACAAACATCTGATGATGCATAGATTGGGCATCCTTTCAGAAAGATGGAGAAAACTGATAAGGTCAAAGAGAGAATGGGAAGATGTGGTCAAAGACTGAGGTTTCTGAGTTCTCTCTTTTAAGGGGATGTCTGTACAGAGTGATGAAATGTGAAATACTGTAAGTCCTCAAAAAGCTGAAGAGAAAGGAGTGTAAAGGTTACTGACACTAAAGAGGTTGAGATTTTCTTAGGAAAAAAAAAAATACTGGAGGAGTCACAAATTTACAAAATAATCCTCAGATTGGATAATTGGACACTGGACAGTACATGTCTGAACCACATTCTAGTACAGTTAGCTACATTGGCCCAATATTTCTGAAACAAGTCCACATGGTCTAGGAAGGAAGTGGAATTGAAATTGGAGTGTAATTTTTACATATTTCTGATAACAATACACCAAATATTTTTAATGATTAAAACCTATAAATCAGAGAATAGATGAAGAATGTACAATTCAAAGACAGGCTTTTCAAACATTTTCCAGTGCAATAAATTCTACAAACACTGACTGAACGACTACTTTAGTCAAGCACTAAGCTTGGCATCAGAACACATGGATAGGACATACCCTCTGTCTTAAAAGCTCAGAGTCTAGAAGGGCAATAGAGCCATAAACAACTCATGACACTATGGTGCAATTTTAGAACTATCAGTGAGGTCCACAGACAGAGTTATTATCTAACAGTAGGACCAGTCAGAGAAAGGTTCTACTTGGACATGAGTAGCTGGGCTGAGTTCTGAAGCATGAATATGATCATAACCACCAGCCTTCAGAACACAGGCACAGTGTGTTAATTACCTTAGTATCGCTGGCTGCACAAAAAGGGCTTAAAATTTTTGATTAGTAAATGAGTTCATCTCACTGGACGGCAAAATACGAAAAGGGGATGTCAGGAGATGAGCTGTATGAGAGTGGCCAGCCCATGAAGAGATCTGTAAGCCACGTTGATAAGGCAGTGATGGGCTTTCAGCAAGAGCAAAACAGGATCATGATCCGATTTCATAAAGATGACTCCGCTGGCAGAGTGGACGATGGATTACAGAGAGCAAACCCCAAAGCAAGAGAATTGTACCAGTTGTGAAAGTTTAGAAGAGAAAACAAGGCCCAAACCAAAGAAGTGGATGAGAACACAAATGAGTGATCAATCAGATGTGAGATATGAGTACAGATAAAGAAAAACAAGGTGAAGCGTTTTAATTTCTGCACTCTAATTTTACTGGATGGTCCAAATTTTTATATTGCAGCGACAATGGTGAATGCTGGGAATCTGAGAGTAAATTCAAGCCTGATAAAACTTTCAGCACTTTGTTAAGGGCTCCAAGATGGAAGATTCCTAGCCTTAAGTTGTGAGGTTATCTGTTAGGTTGTCCACAATACTCGATACCTCCCCTGTACCTTCCCACTCCATTGTCAATGGAAGTCAGTGGAAAATGAGTTCAGTATTTGAAATGTTGCCAATGATTAAAATCCATCTACAGTGTCACATATGGAGGACCTATATGAAAGCTTTGACACCAAACAGGGCCAAATTATTTTATTAAACTTTTTATTTTGTATTGGAGTATAGCCTGATTAACAAACGATGTTGGGACAGTTTCAGTTGAACAGTGAAGGGACTCAGCCATACATATATATGTATCTATGAGAGCGTGCTAAGTCACTTCAGTAGTGTCCAACTCACTGCGACCCTAGGGACTGTGGCCTGCCAGGCTCCCCTGTCCATAGGATTCCCCAGGTAAGAATACTGGAGTGGGTTGCTATGACCTCCTCCAGAGAATCTTCTCAACCCAGGGATCGAACTCATGTCTCTCCCTGCTTTGGCAGGCATGTTCTTTACCACTAGCACCATCCGTGAAGCCCTTGTACGTATCCACTCTCTCTCAAACTACCCCCCAACCAGGCTGTGAACAGTGCCAGATTTGAAGGACCCCATTTCCTACATGTAACTTGTCTTTTTGAAAATAGGTTTCCAAAAGACAGTGATTAAGTTAAGATAAAATATTTTGTGTCCAATTGTTAAGAGAAAATAATGCCTACATAATTAGAATAAAAACCATAAAAGTTTCCTACCAACTTCCTATATATTTTCTTTTCCTGACTAGCAAAAATAGTTATATGATTTTGTTAACTTAAAATTTTCATTTTAAACTCCCTCTGAACGTATCTTAGTCATCTCAAGCTGCCATTAAAATGCAATACACTGGGTGGCTTAAACAACAGAAACTTATTTTCTCACCTCTCTGGCGGCTGGAAAGTCCAAAATCAAAGATTCAACAGAGTTCAGTTTCTGGTAAAGACTCTCTTTCCAGCTTACAGACAGCTGCATTTTTGCTTCTGTGCTCACATGACCTCTCCTTTGTAGGCACCCATGTGGAGCAATAGCAAGCTCTCTGAGTCTCTTCTTTAAAAAAGCACTAATCCCTTTAGACCAGGGTCCCACCGTCATGTGCTTGCAATGCAGGAGACCAGGGTTCCATCCCTGGGTCAGGATGATCCTCTGGAGAAGGGAATGGCAACCCACTCCAGTATTCTTGCCTGGAGAATCCCATGGACAGAGGAGCCTGGTAGGCTATAGTCTGTGGGGGCTGCAAAGAGTCAGACAGGACTGAGGGACTAAACACTTTCATTTTCACTTTCCACCCTCACGACCACATCTAACCTTAATTACTTCCCAAAAGCTCTATCTCCAAATACCATCACATGATTGGGGTGAGGGAAGGGTTACAGCTTAAACATATAAATGTACGTGGGACACAAACATGCAGTCTATAACATACAGCAGAAGACTTCTGAAGATAAAGACATTTTTCCATATAAGCTTTGTATTATGTAAAAGGAAAAATGATAATGCCTCAAAAGTCAATCCCTTTCTTGCCTCTTTTCTACAGACCAAGATATCGCAAGTAAATCAACAACAAAGATTTCAGAAAATGTTAAAGACATGATACTAACTGACAGGAACTGAATCCGAAGGAGAAAAACGTGCAAAAATAAACTGTATTATATATTCTTTTTCAATTACTATTTCTAAAAATTATTTAAGTAAGACAGAAATACTCTCTATAAAGTTAAAAATTCACTAGGAACTTCCCCTGCTGCCTCCCCAAAATCAATGTCTTAGGTTTTAGAAGGTGAAAAAAAAAATTAAAAGAAAAAAAAGTATCTAGAGTAAAAACTTATCGTACATCAGAGCCAAGACTTTTGATTCACCTGCTTTGAATATAAGATAAAGTTAGTACTTCAGCTCATCTTAAATCTTAATTGTTATTTAAGAAACTGTAGCATATGCGTGTGAGTAGTATTTCAAACCCCAAAATTTCACATTTCACTTTGAGGGATTATACTAACCACTATTACACAAATAGATACATACAGTCAAGAAATCTATCATTTCCTGTCATAACAGAATTTCTTAAAATTAAATTCTAAAGAGAGGCTGACGGGCTACAGTCCATGAGGTCGCAACAGTTTGGACATGACTGAGTGACGAACACACACAAAAGAGTAAAATCAGATAATTCTTATTCAAAATATGAAATCACTGCGGTAACTAAAGGTAAAGTACTAGGGTATTTGTTACCAAAACCACTCAAATGAGTACAGGAACACGACACAGGAAAAAGCAAATATTTATGTAATGCAGTTCATTGAACCTTGAACTTTTAAGGCATATTTTAAAAGTTAACCTAAGTTACCATAAAATAACGCTTCACAGGGATTGTAAAATATCATTTACATAGTTTCAATACTCCACATTTTCACCAATGTACTTTTGTGTGTGTTCTTTTATTTCCTTATTTTAATCAATATAAAAGTCAGTATTAATTTAAGTGATTCTAGTTTTCCAATCAATCTGGTCATGAATACAATCCAAATTGATACTTAATACGATGATGCTAAAGCTGAAGTTCCAATACTTTGGCCACCTGATTCAAAGAGCCAACTCATTAGTAAAGATCCTGATTCAGGGAAAGATTGAGGGCAGGAGAAGGGCGTGACAGTGGATGAGATGGTTGTATGGCATCACCTACTCAATGGATATGAGTTTGAGCAAACTCCAGGAGACTGTGAAAGACAGGGAAGCCTGGCATGATACAGTCCAAGGGGAAGCAAAGAGTCGAACACAACTTAGTGAGTGAACAACAATAAATGCTGCATTTTATTGTAATGTCTGGAAGTTAAGTGAGTGCTTACAAAACACAGCTGAAGTTTCTTTCCTTTTCAAGAAATAGATGTATTTTTAATATTTCATAATTTTAAAAATATTAACACACATTCAAAGGTCTGCATTTTATATTGTGAAGGTCTTTCCTTTAAAATCTATTAAAATAAAATAATAAATTGCCTTTGGAGAAAAGCCAATTTTGTTTGACATATTAGCAAAAAAATTTCCACGTCACATCATATATCATGAATAAAATGTTATTACAGAGCTACAGAGGGAGCTCACACATATCTGATTTTCTTCTATCTTCTCTCATTAGATAAATGAAAGCTGTTTTAAATTTTCTATTAGATGACTTCTTTTAAAAAATCTATAATTTCAAATCAACTGGGAAGCTAACTTCAAACACCTAACTTCTTCCACTCGTAAGTCTTTTACATGTAGCTTAGTTTTTCTTTTTATAAAAACTTATCCAACAAATGCCTTTGGAAATGTTCATAGTTATGATTCATTTTGTTTACTATATTGTGTTAAATAAAATGTGTTCTCAGAATTATACATGTAAATGTTTGAGAATGGAAATCAAATCTTGTTAAACACAAGCAGTCAAAAATTTCAAAATCAACTCTGCTTACAGAGCACTATACAGAAATCCAATTAACAATCACAAAAATTCAATAAAGCAAAGAAACTCAATCATATATAAAAAGCCATCAGGGAATAAAAACATTTGCCTCCCAAACTCTGGAGTAAGTCTACGTAGGTCAACTATGGAGCTTTCCTGGTAGCTCAGAGAGTTAAGAATCTGCCAGCAATGCAGGAGATCTGGGTTCGATCCCTGGGTCAGGAAGATCCCCTGGAGAAGGGAATGGCTGCCCACCCACTCCGGTATTCTTGCCTGGAGAATGCCATGGACAGAGGAGACTGACAGGCTACAGCCCATGGGTCGCAAAGGGCCGGACACAAATGAGTGACTAACACTTTGACTTTTCAGGTCAACTATGCAAAATGTATTTAAAATCCATATTTATTTCTTATAAAAAATATTCTCTGATCTCCATGCTTTGGGACTTCTCTATAAAACAAGCACATCTCATGACTTCAAAAAGATTTTTTTTAATATAGATGAAAATGTGTCTGTAAGATATCAAGCCATAATCCAGAAAATCCAGCTATTTAAATTTTTATTTATTCATTGTTTAAACAAAAGGTCCAGGGTTTGTTGGTACCTGAAGTAACAGGTAACTGAGCTGGCTGGACTTCAGATAACTTAAACACTGGACTGCTGATCATCCTTGCTTCTAATTTGCTCCTGGTTTAATCTTAGTCACATTTTACAAAGCTAACACTTATCCTCCAGTGTTCTACTAATTGCTTGGTGCTATGTTGACTACTGGGAATGAACCACAAGATACATCACCGTAAACTGCAGGGAGTGCTTCGATGATCAGGAGGTTAAATACTCTCCATCAGCAGAAAGGGAGAATTCGTTACTAACTCAGTGGTACAAATTATTTCCAGGTGGTGATAATTATCACTTGTGGTGTTTGATATTCCGGACTTTGCATCTAAATTTATACTTGACAAGTTAAACTTTTCATCGTGTGCATTTTCCTGTAATCTCTCAAAGGCCAAAGACAAGGATAGATGGATTAGTGATGGGTGAAACCAATTCCACCCGAAATGGCAACACTTAATTACAAGCCTTGTTGTTTATAATTAACTGTGTAAATCACTAACTTGAAAGTTTCTTTTCAAAGTAGTTAAAACCAACTCTTTTCCCAGGGGGATTTAATACTGTATATTATTATATTGTTAAGTATTATTTTGTTTGTTCTATGAACAGGATACACAAATGACACATTTTATAGACTGTCTTGACAGCAAATTTGGGAAATGTTCATGAATTGCAACAGTATTGCCATTTTGTACTTCTCAGTATTTCAGGCCTTTCTTTGCCATATATATGTATGAATGTGTATGTGTGTGTGTGCATGTGTGTGTATGTAATTGTATTATCTTTCTTATGATTTCATAAGGAAATTTCTTATATATATATATGTATATACACACACACACATATACATACATATGAAATCATAAGGAAGATAATACAATTATATAAATGACCATGAGGAAGTAATGTTTAAGAGTAGAATCATAAAAAAAAAGAGTAGAATCATGTCAAATTCTCCACAATTTCAGAAAACAAAAAAATGATCTTCCAAATATTCCTTCTGAGATGTGTTCGTTTTTCTGTGAGCAATATTTAGAATCAGAAAACATTTACAGAGAACATACTATGGGCTGGATACCTTGTAATATGCCTTGTAATATTCTAATTTAATCATTTCTATTTGTAAGTATTAAAAAATACTGAAAGGCAGGAATAATAACTCATATTTTACAGACAATTAATCCAAAGTAACCTATTTGTGGTCACTGAGCTAGTAAGAGGCAGGAAGATCTAGAGTTTGGACTCTGTCCTTCTACATTTAAGCTTTTGTTTTTTCAACCAATCTTGCCAACACAACATCAAAAAAGTAGAGCATTCACTTACCATGAAGATCTACTTCAAAGCAAACCACAAGGGAAAGAAAAAACAAATGCATATACAGTGAATTATAGATGCCTATAAATATCACATCGTGTTAAAACTGAGTCAACCTAAAAGTAAGTATGTTAAAACAGTTCTCTAGATTGTGACATGCATTCAGGTGAAATCTACTGCTGGCCTATACTGTGTCAGATACTGGAAACAGAAGGCAAGGGAATCAGAGAGTCCTTCCTCACTCCACTGCAGACAATGCATCAGCAGAGAGCTGTCTATAACACAGCACAAGAGGTTCATCCACTGGCAAAGATCAACAAGCGTTACCAGAAAAGGTGGTGGGAATCAGGGTCAAGCTCACTCTAGTTTCTAATGTAAAGCTAAAAAAAAAACCAAAAACAAAAAACCTCTGGAATCTAATTCAATCTTTTTAGCTTCAATTAATCCATTTTCACCACTATTTCCAAATCCTTAGGTCCAATCCCAGCCTCTCCCAATTTCTCATTTTCCTGGATAATTCATCCCAAGGGCCTATCATGAAGCATTTGAAAACCTGCTCCCAGGAATCACGTTTCTTTCACTCCTCAAAGTCTGTGTCGATTATTCTTCTGTTTAAAGAGAATTGGGTACTATTTGGCAAATCCCATACTCCATTTCTTTCTTGACTGCAATAGTGTTTGCTGTGTTCCTGAGCGTGCCAATCTCGCTTCATCTCTCAAAATCTAGAATTTATCATCTGGTTGTATGTCTCCTGGATTATGAACTCCATCAGGAAAGAAATATTAACATCTTTTTGTACAAAATAGCGCAAGTGCATAACAGACACACTAATCAATACCAATACTGTAAAATACACAAAGGCTATAATCACAGCAGAATACTGCTGGGAAAGTATATAGTTTGTAAGAAAATGTAGAAAATATCAAAGGATATTTAAAAATCAGTAATAATATAAAACTGCTGCTGCAGTCGCTTCAGTTGTGTCCGACTCTGTGCAACCCCATAGACGGAAGCCCACCAGGCTCCCCCATCCCTGGGATTCTCCAGGCAAGAACACTGGAGTGGGTTGCCATGTCCTTCTCCAATGCATGGAAGTGAAAAGTGAAAGTGAAGTTGCTCAGTCGTGTCTGACTCTTTGTGACCCCATGGACTACAGCCTATCAGGCTCCTCAGTCCATGGGATTTTCCAGGCAAGAGTGCTGGAGTGGGGTGCCATTGCCTTCTCCGAATATATAACTAAGTACAATATAAAACTAAGTACACTCAAAACAACCAGCTGAAGACTGTTGATTTTATGTGCATGAATAAGACCAATAACTACAGAAGTCACCTCACCTGAGCTGACTGATCAGTAGAGTTAAAAAAAAGTCAGTTAAAGTGAGGAATCATTATAAGTGCCATATATATAGTATTATTTTGTATCTTAATTGGTTTTTACAGTATTCAATTAAATCATTTGTCATATGGTAGAACACATAAAATATATTTTGCACCAATCTTTGTATTAAATACCAAGTTATCTTTCTCACATAAATCTATGACCATAATGGGTCCACTAAGATTTCCAAATGTTCATGATTTTTTTACCCAATCTTTCTTTGAAAATTGTATCACCCACACAATCTGAATCTTCAAGTGATACACTTTATTAAATCTTTCTAAAGCATTCACTGTTGCAGTCATGGAAGAACTTTCTTCTCATTCTGAAATGTCATAACTTCTTATACTATTTATCTATGTTAAATATGATAATAAGTTCCAAAGCCCTAGCAGGTTTGGAACTATCCCCACTGACTCTTGGTGGATACACAAATCAACTAGCAGCACCGGAAGTGTATGTAGATTACATTAGAGAATAGTCTACTACCTGGAGTTACTCAGCATGTGGTGTGGCGACCAGATGCAGGGAGCACTGGCTAAAGGGAGATGGAGTAAGAGGGTTTCTACTGTATCAGCTTAATATGTATCTTTCTTTATCATTATAGTGCAAACTTTTCCACTTCACTTTCACTAAATATACCTTAATGCTTTCACTATGAACCATTAAAAGCAAGTTATGATAATCTTTATTCTAGCACAACCAATTTTCATGGGTGATGCCAAGGCAGTAGAAGCATTTCATATTGCCCAGCTAAAGTGTAACTTCTATATGTAGACACACTTCCAAAGTTACATGCACAAATTATTTGTGTTTTAAGATGACAAGTTCACCATTAGAAAAATTAAATAGGTCCAGAGGTCAAGCATTCCACTTGGAAACACTACACTGTTGAGCTCTGACAGTTACATAGGTGGCCTCATATCCAAAAATTAATCTTTATTAAAGAGCATTCAACTTCAGGTTCCTCACTTGTAAAATGAGAAACTGGACTAAGAATCCACTCATCCTTGATACAGTTTATCATTCTGATATGGATTTTTTTTAAGGACCATATTCCATTTTAAGATATATTGACACATTATAGTCAAAATTCTAGACTGTAACACAATATTTATTAAGTGAGCTGTCAGCCATAAACTGTGCCAGAACCTCTTATATGCACACACAGCAGGGCCCAAGATGAGTAGCACTGTACTGAATTACACCAATATGAAAAGTTAGAGGTCAGAGAAGCCACCCAGAGCCCTGCAAAAGCCAACAATGCGACTTAATGTCCTTTCCACGTCCAGAACAATTCTCCATGTGGCTTCTGCAAAAGAGATTAATGGTGATAGGAGCAGCGAGTGGAGGAGAAATGCACGATATGGAAGCCCAGCCAATATTCCATTTGTAATTTGTCACATCTCAGCACAATAAGACTACTGCAATTTACAATCTACAATGTTGGCAATTTACAATTCAAATGAGTGCCTTGATTTTTCAAAGAATGGACTGTGTACACATCAGTCAGGATGACACAAAAATGCCCGGTCAGGTTCATTTTAAATGCACGTTTTATTTGATACTGTTAACTAATCACTATCATTACTTTTACTGTTTACAGATGCAATATTTATTACACAAAATGTAATTTGGAATCCTTTCTTGCACCCAAACCTAATTCATTTCCTGACTTTTCCGAAATATTTATATCCTGATTAGACATATTAGGTCTTTAAAGCTGTTATACTAAGATGATTTATTTATTTCTGGGGCAGTGTTAAAAAAACTACTCTCAAAGAGTAAGGTTGAAAAGGAAAACATCACACTGAGTCTTTTCCAGGACTGAAAAAAAAAAAAAAGAAAAGATGGGGAGGAAGAGGGAGGAAGCTTAATTCAGAGCTAAGGAAGGGGATTTAGGCATCAGCTACTCCTGCATTTGCATCCTGGTTTTAAATTCTGACTTCCCAGAATGGCTTATGGCAAGATTCTTAACTTGGTTGCATCAATTTTCACATCCATCAAATGGGGATGATGATACCCACCCTCACAGGCATGTTGTGAGAATTAATTAGTGCTTAGGAAATGCTTTGAAGATGAAACAGGCTATATAAATACTAACTATTATTATTACGAGAGAACTGTCAAATGCTATAATTAAACAATTTTCAGTCTCACAATATGACCTCCTCCAAAACAATCATAGTTCTACCAGGAAAAGCACCAGCTCTAGTTATTACTCTTTTCAATTTACTGAACAAAATTCAAGAACAAAACCTCTGCCTTCTATTTATTACCTGCAAAAAACAGAGAATCCATACTTTCCGAAAGTTTGAAGCTTGACACAAACAATGTCATGAAGTAATTACAGCAGTTTTTGAACCAGGTTGACATCCTAAGGGATGTGGAGGCCCAAAGGAGAGAGAGGAAAAAAAAAAAATAAAAGACTCGGGATATTTTCGACAGCAGTTGAAGCGTGTGGGGAAAATGAGCAAGTTGTACAACTGTTACTATTTCCATCATCATCTTCTATGGAGGCAGGATTGGTTTTATAGAAAAAGATACAGCTTCAAAGATGTTAAGATACAACACTGAGGTGGTAAGTATTAAATTAAATTTTAGTTTGTGTGAGTTCTATTGCTTTTGTTGTTGGTTATGTATTTTGTTGTTTTAGTTGATAAGTCATGTCCAGCTCTTTTGTGAAGCCAGGACTGTAGCTTGTCAGGCTCCTCGGTGCATGAGATTTCCCAGGCAAGAATACTGGAGTGGGTTGCCATTTCCTTTTCCAGGGGATCTTCCAGATCCAGGGACTGAACCCACGTCTGCCACGTTGGCAGGCAGATTTGTTACCACTGAGCCACTGGGGAAGCCCTGGATTATGAACATCCACATCTAAAATCAAGTTTTTGCAAATTTTGTTTCATTGAAGATAAAGAATAACTTAAAAACTGCCAAGTCATTAACTCTTCAAACACTGCTTAAAATTTCATTTTTTTAATTTTTTAGTTATCTATGATTTTTCCTCTGAAAGAACTGTTAATTTTTTTAAAATACTATGTCTTTGATTTTACTTTATGCAAAGAAGTATCAAAAAATATTTTATACCATAAAGATTTTAAAAATTGAGGCTCTTTATCAAACTGAAAAATGGTGAACCTATTTTTTCCTTCACCAAGATGCATTTTAGTAACTTGTCTGAGGCCGGAAGTCTTTTCTCTTTCTATGAATCATGAGAAAGTCAAATTAAAATGAAGCAAAAATGAAATGATGCTTCAAGACAATGAGTCTAATTTATTTTTGGATTTTTTTAATGGCCCTCTCATCAGTGTGTTGATCATTTACTCATCTTATAAAATCCTCAGGTTTTTCTCTGACAACACTTTGAAGAATGAAATGAAACTGCTCTAACAGCACGTTCTAGATGCTCCTGTCTGCCCAACATGGGCTTCCCTGATGGCTCAGTGGTAAAGAATCTGCTTGCAATGCAGAAGACATAAGAGATGAGACTGGATCCCTGGTTTGGGAAGATCCCCTGGAGGAGGAAGTGGCAACCCACTCCAGTATTCTTGCTTGGAAAATTCCATGGACAGAGGCACCCGGGGGGCTACAGTCCATGCAGTTGCAAAAAGTCATTTGTGACTGAGCAACCAGGTGTGTATGTTCAACATAGTACTGACTCAGCCTTAACAATAAAACATGAAAATGTAAATATCCTCAACAGGAAGGCCACGGATTTTTTTTTTTTCAAATCATTACTTACAATTTATCAAGGCAAAATTAACTAAAAATGTACTTTAAACATGAAACAAAATCCTCTTAAGTTATCAGATGATTTAAAGAAAATTTCAGGCCAATAGAGGAATAGCTCTTAACCCCTGAAGCATCAGTTTGGTGGCTATAACAATGGGAAGGAACCAGAAGAAACTGGTGCTTAAGAGGAAAGATCTGGTACCCAATCTCCAATTCAAATTCCAGCCCATTACCAAGTAGTTCTTTGCCTTCTCCAGACCTCATTTCCTTCATCTGTAAGAAGGGGTAGTAGTATCTGAGTCATGGATTGCCATGAAGATTTGATGAATTAACATTAATATACAAAATGCTTTCCCATCTGGTCCTCGGGAACTCTATAATCCTGACCTAGATGATGTTGGATTGCACACGTGTGGGAATGTTAGGAGGGCAGTGAATTCTCGTTCCTGTGTCTCCCCAGCATCAGCTGAGAAGCCAGTTAGTGCTGTAGCTAATGTTGCAGTATGGGAAGAATTTCTTCTAATTATACCTGAAAAGAGTAGCTAAAATTTGTACTGTATTATTTTACTCAATAAAATTAACAGGCATCCAGCAACCTCAGAAAATCCACTAAATGGACAATACCTACACTAACATGCAGGTAATTATACCAACATGAACCTAACCATTTTTAAACCATTTTTTAGCCATTTTTGCCTGACAGAGTCACTAAAGTCCACTAATGCTTTAACATCTGTATTAGTTCAAATGACTCATTTTATTACATTCAGTCACTTCATTCTCCAGGAAAGTGTAACTTCTGTGGGATTTTTGGTTTTCACTTTTTGTGAATCACAAAAAGACTTCAGAACTTACGAGTAAGTGAACCTAACTGGAGGAGCAGGAGAAGGGCAACAGTATAGAGAAGGAGGAGGAGAAAAGTTCCCACTGTTAAATACACTCGTTTTAAAATATAAAGGATACATGATATCCAGATGTGTATGTATTGTCCCTTAAGGTGAAAGAATTCTAATAACTGTTTTTTATGAGAATTCTCCAAACAAAATCCTCTTTATCAGCTCCTCACCTGCAGTTCTTATATGTAATTTCTGAAGTGGATGCTTATGCACAATTTGAGAAAGTAGTTCCTTACAATGCTTTCACTTTGTTTTTCACTCTGTCAGAAATTACTTCTATCACATGCAGGCCAACATACGGAATAAAATTTTGATGAGCAAGGATACTGAAGTCAAGAAACCTAAGACACTGCTGTCTGTGGATCTAATATTAAAGTTCCTTCTACTGATGTCAGTGTGGTCACCTGTGTGATTAAACCACATGAATTACACTTTTCTATCCTCTATTCACTAGTACTTTGATTGGATGGTCAAGGAATTCAAAACTATTCAATAGTTAACACTGTTTTTTTAAATGTGTTTCTAATTCTTATCTACATAATCCATATCTCTTCTTTACTATATCTAAGGGCCTTCAACATGAGACACTATTGAATAATTTTAAAGAACAGGTAATCATTAAAATGTTATAAAACATTTAGTGATGTCAGTTATTTCACTCTTGAAACTATTTGAAACTAAAGCCAAAATAAAAACAACTGAACAGATCTATATAATATTCTATACTTACTAAAAATGATTATAGTAAAATCAGTAGTCATTTCATTATGCATATTATAGGTGATTTAGTTAGGATTTATGAAAATAACCCAAATAACCAATGATCTCTCAACAATCAACCTCAAAGTGTGTTTTAATTACACATTATAAATCCATTATTCAAAGTTAGTTTTAGGACAAATGACTTCACTATTTCATTTCAAGAACAGGTTCTAAGAAGTGAAAGTGAATATGAAATTGTATAAGTGAAATGCATGTATTACAACTCACTTCACCAATTTTGATTCTTTTATCTCCAGATATCACAGAATACATACAATAAACCTGAAAACAATACAAGATATTTTCTAATCTGAAAATATATATATACAACAATGACATTATAATACCTTTATTATTTATTATCATCCCTCCCTCAAGGAAAAACAAAAAAGCCTTTTCAAACAGTCTGAAGTGTAAACGTGACCTGATATTACTGATATGCCAAAACCTATTTAAAAAATGCCCAAAAAAGAAAATGCCAAGAGTAGGCAAAAGTAACTTTCAAAAGAAAAAAAGTCACAAATTGAAATATATATATATATATGTAATATATAATTAAATCATTTCATGTAATACACACATATCTATGTATAAACATATGCATGCATACATAAATATTTGAAAGTCATTTGCAATAGGTTTTGAACAAGAATCACTGCTACCTACAAAAAGTGCAATGTAAACAAACAAAAAACCATAAAAACCTTATACCAATCAGTGACTTTCCTCTGGCAATCAAATCAGCATTCAATGTCTGTAAGTAACACTTGGGATGCTATTTAATTTCAGAAATATAACAGATCTCACATAATAGTATTTGTTCTGCAAGTCATTCGGAATTTGACATGTTTTATCCTTAGTGTTTCAAGGAAAGAAAACACTATATGCCCATTGGATAAAGTAGGAAAAAAGTATAAATGTAATCATCTTGGCATGTAAAAATATAACTAACCTGCACAGAGCTTTTAACATTTAACTAAATTAGTATTTCCATAAATTGACTTTAAATTTTTTCAAAATTACCTACAATTATAATTATTTAATACAAACAGACATCATAAACTTGGGCAAAGCAGTTAAATGCATAACATGACTGTGAGATGAATAAACAACTTCTACCTTGACGGAAATTGGCTAACTTTTAAACATGAAGAGGTTCATTCTAGATCTAGATCAAGAATGGTGAAAAGACGACAGATGTCCACAAGTACAGGCAAGAGGCAGTTATTAAATAATTCTGAGCAAAAAAAATCTGAATCCCGTGTTAATGCTCCCACAAAGGCCCACTTCAAATGTTTAACTAATAAAACTGTCAGTACAGCTGTCAACTACATTTGAAGTTTATCACTGACTTTGCAATTTCCAAGAAATTAGGGTTTTAACCTAGCATCCAAATTACAGGAAGTTTACTTAATTTTACTTTTTAATTATATTAAGAAATATATCAAACAGTATAGTTCATGTCTGATAAAATCATGAAAATGCCATATCAAATAGCAAACAATCAAAAGATGTTTTTATTACCCATAGTTTGTTAAAATGACTATCATTATTTTTTGTTTTAAATCAAGGCAGGAAGGTTCTCTCTTTTCCCTTCTATTTTATTTTTTACGATTTATTTATTTACTGGTTGTGGTGGGCTTTCTCTAGTTGCAGTGAGTGGGGGCTACTTTTGTTGTGGTGTGTGGGCTTCCCACTGTGGTGGCTTCCTTGTTGTAGCACACGGGCTCTAGGCACACAGGCTTTGGTAGTTATGGGCTCTAGAGCACAGGCTCAGCAGTTGTGGCACACGGGCTCTGTTGCCCTATGGCATGTGGGATCTTCCCAGACCAGGGATCAGATGGGTGTCCCTTATACTGCAAGGCGGATATTTAACCACAGGACCACAAGTGAGGCCCCTCGCCTTATTTTGTCATTCTCTGTGCTAAACTGAAATCATCCAGTGAGACTCTCTAGCTTTCAACTGGGCCAGTGAAGCTTGAGGTTTAAGTTCATGGGCTGTGCTGCAGAGTGACTTTGGTGTGAACTCTTAACACTAGCTCTGGAATCTTAAGCAACTGACTTGGTCTTCTGGTCATTAAAAGCACCACACATTAGTCAGTGGTCAAGGTGGCAAGCAATAATCACAACTAGCTTTGGGAAAATCAGAACTTTTTGGCTCCCTCATCTCTCCCTGCTTTCTCTCATCAGATTTCCTGTAAAGAGATCTGCATCGGCTGTCATACAAATAAAGGCTTCACCCCTGAATAGTGGTAGCCTTTATGGTCGCCATCTCTCCATCATTCTGGGCCTATTATACTTACCTGGATTTTTCTTTTGAATCTTGTTCTCTGCTTTGAACAGCTAAATAACCACCTAAAAGTTAAATTGTACTAGGGTAAAAATGCTAGAAAGAAATTAACATGTGGCTCCTCAAAGAATCCGGAGAAGCCAGTGGCCCCCCACTCTGGTACTCTTGCCTGGAAAATCCCATGGACGGAGGAGCCTGGTGGGCTGCAGTCCATGGGGTCGCTAAGAGTCAGACAGGACAGAGCGACTTCACTTTCACTTTTCACTTTCATGCATTGGAGAAGGAAATGGCAACCCACTTCAGTGTTCTTGCCTGGAGAATCCCAGGGCTTGGGGAGCCTGGTGGGCTGCTGTCTATGGGGTCGCACAGAGTCGGACATGACTGAAGTGACTCAGCAGCAGCAGCAGCCTCAAAGAATCACTTCTATTTTCATAGAAAACACTTACTCATAACAAGCTGAAACCTAAAGAAATCAAAGCTTAAATTAGGACTATTATAAACCCAATCAGTAAGATTCACTTGGAGGATTGAGGAAGTGGAGCATATGTTTTATAAACCTACAAACCAAGACATAAGGGGGAAGGAGGGAGGTTGAAATCACATTTGAAAATCCTGAACATCAAATTCTTTTATCTTTCTAACAGGCGTATTACTTTCCAGTGGATCTATAATTAAAGTTTCAAGATATTGGTAAATAAGACTATATTCAAATTCACAAAAGAATTAGTAAGGGATGAAAAATATTGCCAGCAAAATCTCTGATGTGTCTTGTTCAGAGTGCCAATCTTAATCACATAGGCTTCTGATTGCTAACAATTAAAATCCTGATCTCCTTTTTCTCCCCCCCTAATAGATGAAAGCCTTTGTGAAGAAGATGTAAAATTTGCCCTGTCATATTACTGACAAGTGGCACTGAGCTGGTAAAGTAGTGTATTAATACTGATTACACTGATTAATAGTACCGTAAAAATTGGTTCAATGGCGCTTTAACATTTTTTAAAGGAACAGATGAGAGGCATACTGGGCAGAATATATAATTGGTTTATCTCATTCTACTGCAAAGAGAAATCTTTGAAATTTATGAGTTCGGTGGAAGCTTAACTGTTTCTAGTTTTAATCAATAAATTCATTTAAAAAGAAAATGTTTAATTAAACATCTTTCCATCCTGCCCACCTATCCCAACTACCCTACTATGAGGAAGCTTTAAAAGAGAAACTGCTCAAGGTTTAGGACAGAGCCTTTTAAATTCAAGCACTGTCAATCTTCTTCATGAAAATGAGTATGTACTCAACATTGTACTATTGCCACAAGAGGCACTATTTATTGATTATGTTTCCAATATGACAGGTTATAGGAAATATCATACTGTATAAAGTGAGAGCATCAATACTATAAGCACCTCTAAGGAAGAGCAAGAAGTTTCAATACATGCATTGATAAAAAGTGTTCTCATATACAGGCCACTTTATAATATCAACCCTAGAAGATTCAAATAAAAAGGATTCACCCACCCTCTTCTGACAGCTAAAGGATTATACTTCCATTGTGTGGCTCACCCAAGTTTTTCCAACGAGTTAAGACAGATTTAGGAATCTTGGTCAAGCAGACTTTTCACCACAATACCTTTTTAAAAGCAGCCCTTCAGAGTAAGACATAAGATACACCAACGAGTAAATATAAAATTGAGCTTAACTGGAGAAGCTCAAAGAAGCCACTTGTTTGGGGTAGTGCTTTTCAAGTTACAACTATGCAGCAACAATCTGATGGGCGATGCTGACCTCAGAAGCTTGAACGGATAACAAATGTGGCAAAAGCCTCTCCTTGTTTAACAAAGAAGAATCAAGAAAAATTTCTAGTGGTAACAAATAATCTGTGGAGTCTTAAATATCTCTAACAGTGGGCTTTTGGAAAGAAAAGTCATCAAAAATAACTTTGTAACAATAACAGAGAGAGGCAGTCCTGGTGGGGGTTTAACAGCCAAGCATTCCAGCTCTTAAGTCAGACACAGGTGGACTCCCCCACCTCCCCGTGGCAAGCCTGCTCAACCAGGAAGTAGCTGTGGGACTTTGGGGAAGTCACTTGACCTCTCTGAAGTTCAGTATTTTTATCTTTAAAAGGAAGGTGATAATAATCTGTGCCTCACTCATGTAAATGAAAATTCATGTACAGTACAATCCTTTTAACAGCCATGTGTTATCATTATCAACTGGAGGTGCCCAATCAAGAAACAGCTGCTTTGCAAAGTAGTAATCTTCCTAACACAAGAAATCTTCTATGAAGCCTAGTAAGGATCTGTTAAAGAACATCATGTAAGGAATTCTTGGCACTGGGGAGGAGGTTGTTCTACTTGATTTCTAAAGCCCTTGGTATTCTTGGAAATCTGTAACTATTCCTGAAGGTCTCTTTTGCACCTAGACTAAGTTTAACCAACTTGTACTGTGCTTCAACCACTGTTAATGCAAAAAACATTAACAAGAATCAGTCCCTGCTCCTCAACTGGAGGAGAGAGAAACACAGAGAATTTCATTCTAAGATGATTTTTCAGTGATACATGCTCCATGAACTTCAGGTTCACAAACAGTCTCCTCAAGACTGAATCCTAAGGATACAAAATACAGGTGACCTCTGTGCTAAGGGGACTCCAGCCTTAATTCTGAAGACTTGTAAAAAGACAGGTACATCCCTCCAGCTGAAGTATGAAGGATAGATATCATAGATACAACACTGGAAGCAAAAAGGCTAGTTCACCAATCCAAGATATTTTTGTTTTCAAAACCAGATTACAGAAGGAAAAAAAAAATATTCAACAAATTATCTGTCCTAATTTTCCAAAGTATGCAAGGATTCCATGATTCCATGATGGGGGTGCAAAAACTGAGCCTATCTAAGGCAAGTTTCAAAAGAAGAGGAACAAAAACTTTTCATGGCTTCACAATTCAAGTTCCCATACAATTCCAGTGCTGGAAAATATGGGTTGTTCCAGAAAAAAACCCATAGCTTCGCTCAAGTTGTGATTAAGTTTAAAATCTATACCTAGTATATATATTGTCTTTTCTTCTAGGCTTCTCTGGAGCAAAAGCTCACATACATGTGCTTTGGTTCATGTTAAATATACATTAAATATGTCCATCTCTGCAAAGTAAATGTGACAAATGTATGCTGCTAAAACCTTTATCGTCAAAGCTGGATAACTCACATGCTTTATATGCAGGGTATTGAGAGTTCAAAGAAGCAAAGCAGATTTTGATTATTATGATGCTTCCAGTAAAATGAATGAAATGATTACTCGCATAATATTTTTTCAAAGTGCTTTTGAATAGACTTGTATCTATTTTCTAAAACATCGTATATAGCATTAAAAACATAATTGAGCAGAATATGATTACAAGGAACAAAATTATGTTCAAAGGCAGAAGTAAATGCATTCTAAAATCGAAGTTGAGGAGAATACATTTGCAACACTTAATTTAGTGGCTCCCTTTCGGAGTTGGGTCGCTAACACAGCAGAAAAGCAAGCCAGCTTGTCTGCTCTCACCTCCATGCAACGCCTGCCTTTTGCAGGTGTGCCTCAAGGACTTCTCCCTCTTACCCTTTGAATCATCTTGCAGACACTAATGAGCATAGCTCTTCAGCTTTAATTATTGGCCCCTGACAAGTCAACATAATAGGAATCAGCTTAACCAAGCATACTCCCTAGTGACATGTTCAATTACTCAGGTTGTACTTCTCCGGGAGAGGTCTGAGGGGTTGCTAATTTAACACTGTCAAAAAAATAAACATAGGTATCACTTACAGTTTATCTTTTGACCTTTATGTCACCAAATCTAACAGGATATGCTTCTACCCTTCCTCCCCCCGGAAAGGATCGGCAGATTAAGTGTGCTACAAGGCCTTTCCAAAAAAATTAAAGAATGTCCTGACATCCACGCTAGTGGATGAAGTTACAGAATGTGCTTTATAATCTGAAAATGCTGGAATTTCTTAGAAGAGTTACTTCATTTCTCTTTTAAAAAAGAGACACATAGAGTATACTCTTGATCGGCTGTTCTGCTACTATCCCTTTCTTGGTTCATATCAGAAGAAAATATAAATCTGCTCAGTTATCACTGAGTATAAAATAAAATGCATATTAAACTAAGAATTTTAAGGATAATTTTTCAACAGAAATTTCTAAGCATACTGCACAATGGGTGACAGTGGTTTACAGTAATACATCCCTTTCGTAGGGTAAAGAAATAAATTAGCATTTTAAATTCAAAACTACAGCACAGTAACTTTTAGCCAGTTAACTAAAAATAACTCAAAACTGCACTGTCATTGAGCTATATCATTAACACTTCTTTTAATTTCTGTAATAATTTCGTTGTTACAAAAAGTGTTCCAACTTAATTCTTGTAAAGCTTACAATCTCCCTTTTACACAAGTGATTGAAGACGCACTATCTGTCAGCACTTACTTCTTTCTTCAAAGCACTCTCACCTTCAAACTTTAATCCTGGCAAAATCCAGTGGAGAAGGTCCATCCAAGAAATGACTAATCAAGTTTGCCCTAGTACAATGGTCACAGGCTACACCCCCTCCACCCTGGTTTCAGAATGCTGAAGTGTAAAAAGGCATCACTATTTAATATGGAAATGAGGTGTCTAGAGGTGGCGCCGTAGTAAAGAATTCACCTGCCAATGCAGGAGACACGGATTCGGGAAAATCCCTGGACAGGAAATGGCAACTCACTCCAGTATTCTTGCCTGGAAGATCCCATGGACAGAGGAGCCTGGAGGGCTACAGTCCTTTGGATCAAAAAAGTCAGACAGGACTTAACGACTAAACAACAAGAGAAGAGAATCATCTTTACAAATGTGTTGCAACAGCGAAAGGAACTCAAAGCATGTGTCCTAATGATAATGGGACAATTGTAACTTCACATAAAAATTATTTTTTAAATAATATCAAAACTGTATATTTTCTATTACATTATTATAACTAACATTCTTTCAAAAAATAATGTCTTTTACAAAGATTATTGTGATGCGACCTTTATAAGGGTCAGGGCCTTTGTATATTTGTATATATCAATTTGTAATTTTAATGCCCAGGTCAGTATTTGGCTCATTTAGAGTAAATGCTCTAAAACCTATTATTAAAATAAAAAAGGAATGAGTAAATAAAGCCTTGCTACATTCCTAATGTTTAACTCACTCTAAAGACAGATGTATGCCAATTTTTCAAAAAGTAGTTCATATTTCTTCCTTTCTTAGCATACAAATACATAACATACTAATACTTTCTAGAATAGAAAAGCATTATTGCTGTTTGTGATAATAAATGTTACTTTGCAATATTCTATTTTCCTCCTTAATAAGTGGAGGTTACTTTTATAAGTAAATAGCAATAAAAAACAAGTAAATAGACAAACTAGTAAAGTGTAAACATCATGACATATATTAAAGGTTTTAATTTTCAATCCATTTATTTTTCTAGGTTAAAATACAATGATGATAGGCATTACTGATATTCAGAAACTGAATGTTTTTCCTCTTTTTCACAGCAGCAGAGAAGTAAGTAAATTAATATAAGTATTACTGAATTCTTTAACAGTAAGAGCTAGCCTTTGGAAAGACAATATCTAAATTTCTGATCTGATTATAAACGGAATATTTGAGGGTCATGGTCTTCCTTGTACAATTATTATTATCAGTATTATTAGTGTAATTAGTATTATCAGACTCTGATAACTAAATATTTGCTAAACTCCATTTCTAAATGTATAGACAATTAAGAATTTATTATTTTTTCCTAAAATCCTCCACATTTCTTTGTCTACTGCTTTTAGGAAAACATTTTTAATTTTGCAGAGATAATGCTAATATTGTGGAACGTTCAACAGTATGGAATACTAATACAGATTTCCATGTGAGTATTAGTATATTATTTCTCATTCACCAAATTAGTTCCTCTAAAGCATTCTTAAGTTTAACGCAAAATAAACAAACAAAGGAAAATCTGTAAAACTGTCTCAGCATTCCTAGGCATTAATGAATAAAAGGAGAGGCTTCTTCTTCTTCTCAAGCCCTCAGAGTAGACTTAAGGGTGACGCCCCATCTGCCCACCTGTCTTAAAAGGAAACCTTTTAAAATGACAGGACAGTCAGACCTCCCAGCCCCACACAGAGCCCCACTCCAAACCCAAGGCACCCACAGAAGGTGTTTCTACGGCCTTGAATTCAATGACCACGCCTTTCTCGGAACCAATCTTACTCCAAAAACATGATAAAACACCATGCCACACAGAATAACTGATCTAAGCTGACAAAGCTGAACCGTACTTCATTTTTAAATCTTAAACTCAGATACCCGTGCAATCATTATATGCAAATACAGCTACACATTTCAGCAAATGAGGGTGGTAAGTAACACTGTCTTACCACCTCAGTTCAACAGCACACCCCTCAGTGTCTGGTTAAAGGTGTGAGTTATCAATGTAATAATAGAAGCAGAAATAAATTAACAGAGCGGAGGCCAAACGAAGAGATAAGTCTTCCAAAGAGATGAGAGAAAGAGGCAAGTCAACGGAGCTCAGAGATAAAGGGGCGGACGCTCCAGGTGGCACAGGTTCAGAGAAGGCCCTCTGAGAGGTATGATGATGTGACATGGAAGACAGGAGGCCTGGGGTAGGTGAGGAGAGGGACAAAGGAAGGACCAGGGAGACGGAGACCAGCTGGATAACGAGCATGAATGAAACAGGGCCAAGAGGTGAACATAAACGGTTCCACCTCAAACACTGAGCCATTCTTCCACTTGGTGGTTACAGACACCTCCTTATCGCTTCCCCAAATATCTTTAGGAATCACATTCCCTAAACACCCGAACCCTAGACGCTATTAACTGTCAAAGGCAAACACAGCACAACAGGCACTGAGCTTTCACAGGTCAAGCTCTTCCGAATGGATGATTCTAAGCGATTTATTAACAGTGAAAATGACAGGTTTTGTTCCCCGTCCCCTCTCTGTTAACCTTGCTGTTATAACTTTCAGGAAAATACCAAGTAGAATTTCAATTAAGAGTGTTTATTACCAGGTCACACGTTCCAAACGTAGGAGCATCCAGGGTAAAGAAAACAGATTATTTTGACATTTGTGTTTCTCACTTCGACACTGAGAGTTCTTTTGTAATGATTAAAAATGAAAAAGGAAAATTCACAGTCATTCATAATGTTTCCAATATGTTATCAAGCACTTGTGAGCTTTTCCATGAATTTTTAAAAATCAGATTCCTTTGGCAAGTAATTATCTATCCCCCATCCCAGTGAATCCCTTAAGGCTGAGGGGCCAGGACACTGACAGGTAACATCAGCATATGGGCAGGTGGGCAGAGCTTATACCAGTCAATTTCCACATATGCAAGCCAGCAGCCAGCACACAACACCTTCTGCTAAGACGAGGCTTATACCTCTTACAGCACTTTAAAGAGTAAGTGTCATTTCAGTATATTCCAACAACTCTGTGTGCTGATCTCAAATAGAGACAGTAAAAGATTAACCATTCAGTATTTTTAAAATCAATGTTTACATTAGGGGAAAAAAAGATTAACCTAATATGCTGGCAACCTGAAGATATCAAGGTTCGTGTTGGCTATTATGGCTTCCCCCGAAAAGTTTTGAATTTGTCTTCAGAAAAATGAGGTCTTTTTAAAGACTATAACGGAGAAACTGACTGGTATACATTTTTCTGAATGGTTGTTTTTGAAAAACCTTGATTTTCTTAATCCCCAACTTCTTTTTCTTTACTGACACAAAAGTGACCTACTTATATTGGCTACTACTAATCCTGGGACTTTCCTGGTGGCTCAGACGGTAAAGAATCTGCCTGCAATGCAAGAGACCCGAGTTTGATCCCTGGGTCAGAAAGATCCCCTGGAGAAGGGAATGGTAACCCACTCTAGTATTCTTGCCTGGAGAATTCCATGGACAGATGAGTCTGGTGGGTTACAGTCCATGAGGTCGCAAAGAGTTGGACATGACTTAGCAACTAACACTTCACTTCACTACTTCTGCAAAGCCTCCATACCTAGTTAGTAGGACTGACTCTGGCTCCAACCCCAACATTTATTGTACAGGTCTTGAAAATCAATATCCTTTATTCTGTGTCCTTTCCACATTCATCTGGCACACTGATACCATATCTGTTAAAAGGGAGGGTCACCGTCATTCCTATGCCAATCCATAGGCCTATGTTCTTCCTTCCAAAACAGACTGCATGCTTCTTAAGCCAAGAAGCATATCCTATTGTTATATATTCCTGATACTTTTTGCTCCTTTACACACAAACATCCATTTGGTAAATCTCATGACCTAATTAATTTGGGAAATCATCTACCTAGGATCTCAACCATGCCTAGAGGCATTTTAAAAATTTTATGATGCTAAATACACCAACATGCCATATTTTCAAGATGCTTACAATCATAGCCTTGGCAACTCTGACCCCAGTAATTAATGTCAGTCAATGCAAAGGATAGGTTCAGTGCTGACGTTAACTGTTTACTTAAGACACTATTTCCCATTCTTACGGTTTCCAAATTCACAGGAGGATGAATGAAACCACATTGAAACTTTATCCTCTTCCCCACCAAATGTACAAAGCCTACACCAGACCCATGAAGATGAGCAAACATGACCCTTAAACAGAAAATGCTATGACTACGCCTGCTCCTAACATCACAGCACGCTTCAATCACCATAACAATTGTCTGTCTTTCATCTCAAGAGTTGGGAAGAATATTTCTAGGAAACACGCACTTGTCAATGACACCATGTGCTTGTGCATGCTACGTCACGTCCAACTCTTTGTGACCCCATGGACTGTAGCCCACCTGGTTCCTCTGTCCATGGGATCTTCCAGGCAAGAATACTGGAACGGGTTGCCATTCCTTCCTGTAGGAGATCTTCCTGACCCAGGGAGTGAACCCGTGTCTCCTGCTTTGCAGGCAGATTCTTTACCCACTGAACCAACCATCAGGGAAGCCCCACATGTCAGTGACACCATGACACACAAAAGTACTACTTCTAAATCTTAATCTAACATTAGTAATTATGATATACATAAGTGGTGTTGACCAAGAAAATCTAACACTGGGACTCAAGGAACCAGATTCCTAACCACAAGGGTAATCCTAAACTGAATCTGTTTTGTGAATTCAGTTTAGGATTGCCCTTCTTATTGACACAAATCAAAGATTAAGCATTATATGCTTAAAATTTCTGGGATAGTCTATAAACTATGGCCTATGACCAGGGATAAATGGGCACATGATGGTAAACAATATTTGAGTAAATTAACTTACAGTATTGATAAAGACAGCAGTCATTCATTGCTAACGTTGAGAAAGGCTCATAAAATAAAATCTACTATTGGCTTCAAAATCACTGCAGATGGTGACTGCAGCCATGAAATTAAAAGACACTTACTCCTTGGAAGAAAAGTTATGACCACCCTAGATAGCATTTTCAAAAGCAGAGACATTACTTTGCCAACAAAGGTTCGTCTAGTCAAGGCTATGATTTTTCCAGTGGTCATGTATGGATGTGAGAGTTGGACTGTGAAGAAAGCTGAGCACCGAAGAATTGATGCCTTTGAACTGTGGTGTTGGAGAAGACTCTTGAGAGTCCCTTGGAGCGCAAGGAGATCCAACCAGTCCATTCTGAAGGAGATCAGCCCTGGGATTTCTTTGGAAGGAATGATGCTAAAGCTGAAACTCCAGTACTTTGGCCACCTCATGCGAAGAGTTGACTCATTGGAAAAGACTCTGATGCTGGGAGGGACTGGGGGCAGGAGGAGAAGGGGACGACAGAGGATGAGATGGCTGGATGGCATCACTGACTCGATGGACATGAGTCTGGGTGAACTCCGGGAGTTGGTGATGGACAGGGAGGCCTGGCGTGTTGCAATTCATGGGGTCGCAAAGAGTCAGACACGACTGAGCTACTGAACTGAACTGAACTGATTGGCTTCTAATGAAAGCTCTTGAAATTTTAGATTATTATAAATGGAAATCAGTAAACAAGAAGACCAAACCAGTCAATCCTAAAGGAAATCAGTCCTGAATATTCACTGGAAGGGCTGATGCTGAAGCTAAAACTCCAAAACTTTTGGCCACCTGATGTGAAGAACTGACTCATTTGAAAAGACCCTGATACTGGGAATGATTGAAGGCGGGAGGAGAAAGGGATGACAGAGGATGAGATGGTTGGATGGCATCACCAACTTGATGGACATGAGTTTGAGTAAGCTTTGGGAGTTGGTGATGGACAGGGAAGCCGGAAGCCTGCAGTCCATGGGGTCGTAAAAAGTTGGACACAACTGAAAGACTGAATTGAACTAAAAACAAGGAGAGGAAACAATGGCAGCTCAATGTTTAAATCCAGCTATTTCAGCTCTTCCCTGGTGGCTCAGACTGTAAAGAATCTGCCTGCAAACTGGGGGAGACCCGGATTGAATCCCTGGGTCAGGAAGATTCCCCTGGAGAAGGAATTGGAAACCCAATCCAGTATTGTTGCCTGGAGAAACCCATGGACAGAGGAACCTGGAGGGCTGCAGTCCATGGGATTGCAAAGAGTCAGACACAACTGAGTGACTAATACACACACACACACATATGCACAGAGAAAACCAGACCCTAGAGCAGAGACCAGATCCACTTAGGTACCCTGGCACCAGACTTACATGGAATCCAAAGTTAAAGTCTGGCATAGAGAGCCTTGTTCCTCAGTATTTCTCACTGCTGCAAAGCATTTTAGCAATTAAGTATGAGAAAATACTGGTGATAGCATGAGATTCACTTCATTGATTTAAACTCCTCCATTACTGGCCTATACTTAGTCCTTTTTTTTTTTCTTACCATCTAGTCAATGGGGTTCTGTACATTTAAGATTTTGCAAATCTGTAAAAAAATAAATTTCTGTAACAGTTTATTTTTATGATGGATTGCATGTGCTTTTAGGATTATCCAATTATCTAGAATCAAACCTGCTAGATACATGAAAGCACCTTGCTAACATAAAAACAAATGCTGGTACTAGAAAAGATCAAGAATCTTTGGAATGCTTATATATATGTGTGTGTATATATATATATATATATTTTTTTTTTTTAAGAAAAAAGACAGGGAGGTGAGATTTAAAAAATAATTGTTTTTTACAGACACTCCACCTAAAGATTTAATTTGAAGGGTAACATTCCTGCTAGAATACCTGTGGTCTTTAGTTGCCCTTACAGGAGCTTGAGCTTTATTTGAATTATACCCGTGTCTTAAAATCTACTAAACACTATAAAAATCTCAAGATAAAGCTTGCTTTTACTCTTTCATGTTAATGCTTCAGCATTGCAAAATGTACTAATGTTTATGAATGACAAAATCCATTTTGAAATCCTATGAAGATGTTTGAGCCATTTATTTTACACAAGTTTATTAATATGAATAAAAATACCATATTTATTATCATCCTTGCTTGGTATCTGCATATCAATATGTTACCCAGCAGCACTCAGAGTACTGATGCACAAGTGAGAGGATGTTACTCACTGGTCTTCTAAAACCAGGCTTTAGCATTTTAAATCTCGACATTCATCTTCATATTGAATGATTCTTCGGATAACACTCAATTCATACAGTGTCAATTTTAGGGCTATAATAAGACTTAAGTAGGTGTGAGCTTATTCTGACTTATTATTAAGCCTTAAGCACCACAAATATTTTATGTTTATTAGCCTTAAATGTTCACATATACAAAAACAAAGTAACTACCTAAAGAGCAGGGCTATTTCTACCAGGTCTACTCCCAACTAGTCAGTACCCAGCCTAAAGTCTTGCTCTTAGTAGGTACTGATGTGTTTACTGAATGTGTGCAAAAACGTAGCATCAAGCTATTTGAACCATAAGAGGACATCATTTTTAGGGTAATGCCATGTTTATAAATAAAATTTGGCATCAATTTCCAAACACTCAAAAAATTTCAATTTCTTATAAAGTTCAAATTCCTTACAGTTGTGTTTTAAGTGCAACACCCCCCCACCATGTGTATCCTTAATATAAAACTGAATCATCAAACTGTTGCTTTTACATAACAGCCCGTGATGGATAAGCAGCCTTTTAAGTCTTTTTATACAATTCTTTCAGTAATAGTTTATACTTATACAAATCATTTCCCAAAGATAGAAAAAGGATTACTGTGGGCATTCAAAATCTACCAAGGCTACTTCCCACAACTATAAAACAGGTCAGAAAAATATAAGCGCTAAAATCAGCGATCAATATCTGGCCTGTTCCAAAAGCAGTCCAGGGAGAAAAATTTTATTTAGAGTCCTTACAACATTAATGAGGCAGAGGAATCTTTGCTGACTAAAGCCAGGAGTTAGCAGAGAAAAGAAACAAAGACTGTTTTCATAAAATCATGACAACCACGTTGCTAAGGTGTAAAGGGGCCGTTTAAATATCTAGGTTACTCTGTGCCTTGAACTATTTTGAACATTCCAGGGAATTGCTGCTGAATCCATTTTAGGGAAGTCCCAAATGCAAAATTACATGCACTGTAAGGAAAGTTAAAAGAAACGTTGACAACTGTGAGTGGGTAAAATAATTTGTAAACTGGTGTAAACTGCCTGTTAAGTTATAAACTTTACTTTTATCAGCTCTGGGCAGAACTTAGGTGTCTTTTAGAAACTAGACTGGACAAATGCCCCAAAGAGATATGCATATTTGTGTTTTCACAATGCTACCTGGCAGACAGCTTGGTGAGGAAACAAGTAATTATTTTCCCTCCCCTTTTGACTGGAGAAATATTAAGAAACATCAGCTTAGCAGACAGAAAGTCCCTGCTGAGTTGGTAACACCAAAAAAAAAAAAAAAAGGCCTCAGCCCAAATGCAGAAAGCTTGCTTTTAGGAGGTAAAGAAGAAGGATATAACTGATTTCGCTTTGCTGTACACCTGAAATGAACTGCATTGTAAGTCAATGATACTCCAATAAAAATTTTTTTAAAAAGATGGAATCTAAACTTCCTTACCATTTTGACAATGACATTCCCTTTCCTTATCACCTCTAATACATCTACTAAAACTCAGGGTACAAAAGGCACAGTTTTATTTTCATAAAGATGAAAGTAACATTAACATTAATCAATGCTATGATTTCTTTGTAGTAACACAACTTTTTCCTATCTGAATGTTTCAAAACATTTTATAAACAGAACTCCAAATGGTGCAAAGTGAGATAAGTGTGACTGTTAGATCTATTTTTGAAATGCTTATTATTCACTTCTGACACTTACCAAATATTAACCTATATTCTAGTCATTTGCATGATGGCTAATCCTCCCTATTACACTAAAAAGACCATGAAGGCAGGGGTTTATCTTGGTTATTTATATATAAAGCCTGTGATGCCTGGCACACTCACACACACAGCACTTGCTACTTGTACAAAGCCATGTGGTTCAACTTTAGGAAGCCTGTCTGAATAATAATACAGGACAAGCCACATTCTTCTATATCAGCTGTATCGGAGGAAAGGTGATATTTTGTTCTCAACTTCATCCTGTTTTTATTTTTTCCTTACTGCAGAACTCCAGTAGCAAAATGGGGTGCAATTTTGAAGGCATATAAAAAACAAAAGTAAGTAATGAAAATAAAATTTTATCCTTGGTGACCATGCAAGTAAAATGGATTAAATGAAACTTCCTACAGGTGACAAGGATAACATGAATAATGTCTCAAGATCCAACCACACCCAACATACATCTTTAAGTTACTGGCTCAAATCACGCACAGCTACTGAAGGAGGAAAGCAAGAAATACAAGGAAAAGTACGTAACCTGTTCTGATCACCCTAAACAATACTCCCAGGCACATCCTGAAATACTGAAAGTATATATACCATCTAAAAAGAAGGTCTCCAATTGCTAGCAAAAAAAAAAAATATCTGGTGGTTATCAACCTCAACCAAGCTTGCTGAGGGAAAGGAAGCCAAGTGCCTTAACCACTTGCAGATCTTGATCAACAAATCCTAAAATATTTTTCAAAACGTAATGACAAAAAAGGGTTTAAATGCTTTTAGTGGTTGTGTAAGAGTTCCCTGAGTAACAAGCTATGACCATACATCAAGACTCTAGCAATGTGAACCAAAAGGGGAAAAAAAAAAATAGTTGATAGAATAATAAAGGTTCAAAGAAGGTAATTATGAGAGGTACTTTTTTTTGCAAACAGGTAAAATTCATGCTCCTAACAAAAATTATGATTTTTAAAGTAACTCAATGATATTAAAAATGAAAATCCTAACTCAGCAGAATGTTTTAAAAGTATTTATATGAAACAGAGAGACCATTCCCTGTATTTTCAAGTTCTCAATATCCCTTTGACTCTGACTTTTCTGATGGAGAAAGAACATGGCTATTTATCAATACTCTTGTCATAGTTCTTTTGGGGGGATATTTTTGATATATATTTTTTTAAGTTTCTTACTAAAAATCTTTTTTTTTTTGGTGTTGGTGCTTAATAGAAATCTGTAATTGGACTTAGCAAAGCATTATTCCCTCTTCTCTTTATCCAAAAAGAGCTGAGACTTTTTTGGTCAGTCAGTGTGACTGCCAAAAAAAAAATGCTTCACCAAAGCTGTACTGCAGTTTATAGAAGGGGAAAAGTATTTTTCGGTTGGATTTTAGGAACATGATTTATTTAAAACAACCTTTCAGGCTAACTGGAAATGGACCCTATTCAGGACTAAACAAAATTTTGAATGTTTTTAAAAGTTTCTAAGTTCGAGGCAGTGCACTGATAAGAAAATATACTTCTCTTTCTAGACAACAGAATGTACTTCCTTTAACAAAAATTAAAAGAGAAGAAGAGCAGCTGTTTCAAAGGTGGGGAGGAGATATATAATTTATCTACGCTCTAGGACAACACAGACATAAACAATGAAGGCATGCCTACGGTTCCTGTGTGTGCACTCATGCATTTTTTTTTTCCTCTCTTTCCATTAGTTTTATTAGATTGGCTAGGATTTACATTAAAGGTTGCTGATCACCTAAGGCAAATAGCACGATCAAATGGATTAAAGGAAAGGCAACCAGCCTCAACAAGCACCACATAAAAACGTGGGTTCTGTGAATGAAACTCTTGTCTACTGTACTGACGCACTGTACCCACTAGCAATGACTGGATAATTCTTGAAAAAGAAAAAATAACCACCCAACGCATGCTTATCATGAAACTGGACTGGGAGTCCTTCAAAGGTGGACAATAATCCTTTTGGAAGGGGGAGGGTAAGGGTGTGCTTTGGCAGATTTCCCCCCTACTTTCCTGTTGCTTCTTAGTCACCCCTCAGGAAAGGCAACTTGACACTGCTCTCTGTGACCAACCTGGTCCAGCAAGATTTCTCACACACCCAGCACAAAAGGCTAACCCCTTACAAAGTACTTATTTCAGATTTACGTCAAGGTTGAGTGAACTGCAGCCAGGGAACTGAGCTCAAAACATAATATAAAAGTCTCCTCTGATAATCAGTAAACCGGTGGTTTAGCTGAAGGGGGGTGGGCCGAATTAAAATTTTGTACTGTTTCATTTCCTCTTATGCAAATGCAAAAGAGAGAGAAGAAAACTCACAGAAACTGAAGAATGATATACTCTTTGTTCATTAATTTCCTTGGAAAATCTAAGACTTTCAAGTGACCATAGGCGTTTACTGTAGCAATTTAAATCTTCTATGGGAGCCAACCACGTGATTTTTAAACTTGTATTCACAGGCCCTCCCAAGTCTTTCCTGTACTCACTGTAGTCCCCTAACTGTCATAACGCTTAAACTCCAGCTGAGGTATTAGGTGTTATGATAACTCATGCAATGATAATGGGTATTTCTGGAGTATATCTCTCCTAGGGGAACCAATGCAATCTTGGGTCTATTTAACATTGCCAGAGGTAAAGCATGCGCAGGAACCAGAGAATCAATTGGTTACCAAGAAATCTGCTTTTACCACCACTGGAAAAAAAAAAAAAGTGCACTTTCCTCTTCAGTTACACACCCCCTAATGCCCCCACAGAATTCTCTAGAGAACCAGAAGCATCCTACGCATTCTCGCAGAGAGAAGTGCTCATAGCTCTCGCCTATCCTCCCCAGTTACGAATGTAGCCTGCCAACATTGCTAAAAGGCCCAGGAACTTATGTCAAATCACACCTTACACTGTGAAGAAGAAAATAGGAAAATATCACTGATTAAGTGAGACACTATGAGACCCTTGTTTGGATTTACAGTGAAGATGTACTATGATTTTCTTGACTCAACTATACGCGTTAGAAAAGAAACTATGCTGTCGTTTTTACAAGGTGCTTTTTAACCCCGCATCTACTGTCTTTAACACTTTCTTTTTAATGGTGTGGCCATCTAGCTACACCTGCTTTTTTTTTTTTTTCTCCTTTTTTAAACATGCAAAAATTTTGCAATAAATGCCTGGTAGGGGACACAACAGCAGAAACAAATAAACAATAGAGCCTGATGATGGAAAGTCTATTTACACAAAAGTTTGAAGCAGAAATCAATTAGGACCGTATCAGTTTATACAGAGAGAAATGACAGTTTATTTCATGTGACTGGACAATATGGTGACAGATGGGTTTGGAAAGCTTGAAAATAACTGGTGTATGTTTAAACAGCTGATAATACCCATTACACACGTACCGTATGGGCCATCAATTATCCCTTTCCAGTTTTGGGTGCCAAAATGCTGAATTCAACCAACTCCTTCACAATGTTGGGACCCCAACATTGAATGGACAGATTTCTGTCCATTCCTGCAGCAGGCTCGGATAAGAGGAACACGATTTGCTACAGCAAGAGGCCACATACAGGAACTGATGAGATAGGTCTGTCCTTTTGAAGAAGGATATTTCTCTGACCACTGTCTACATCCATTGTAGGTTTTGAACATTAACCCCAATGGATGTAACTTTTATAGGTTTCTAAATAATGGCACATACCCTTGAATGTTAACAACAGGGTCATACCAAAAACAGTCAAACATTTCTACGTACTCTATAATACATAAACAGAGATTTTTAATAAACATCCAGGTTTCTAGAATATGGCTGAGTGACAGGAAGATTCTTATGGAAAAATAATGTTTAACACGGTATTGCCACATGGGTATATGAGACTCCTGGGTATACACAGAATCGCAAAATTGGCTTGGGAAAAAAAAAATCCTCATCTTCATTCACTGTTGAAATTCAAGTTAGAGACTTTGGGGTTTTATTCTGACTTCTGACCTGACAACCCTCAGGTGTGAAACAAGGACTCCTGCCGACAGAGAGAGAGCAGTTAAATGGCATGTAACAATGTGAACTGTTTGTTGACTGGAAGCAGTGCCGCTGACAGCACAGGTGTTTTTCTTTTTAAGTTCACAAGGCGCTCACAAGTGGTTCTTCCAACACTATCTTTTAGCAGGCTGGCCTACAACAAGATGCAAAGTCTATTTTCAAAATCCCAACTATGTATTCTGCTGGTCAAGTCTGACAGCATACACACCTGTCAAAAGAAGTGGATGAAGATGAAGGATGGTTTACGCCGCAGGGACACTAATTAGATAAATGTTAATATCAGCGGTCTCTTGATTTAACTGCATTGGAAAAAATGATAATGCATTTTTTTCTTGTTTTCTTTATTACAAAACATACTAGAGTTTCCTGTTTTGATTTTATTTTCCATTTCATGAGCCTGTGCTTTCATACATATGTCAGTGAACTCGCCAAAGTACTACAAAGCAAAGTAGCACAGAGTAAATCAAAACGAAAAGAAAAAATTCCACCGATTGTCTCGGCTTCTGTAATTCAGTGGAAATTGCAGAAGGTGTCTTTCCAAGGTGAGCTGGCTGAGAAAATGATCCTACGAGCAAAAGCTATTGAGGTAATTCACAGTACCATTTCATACACATATTCAGTACATTAAAAAAAAAAAAAAAGCTCCAAAAAATGAAAAGCATCATATGCTCCATAATTTTGATTTCACCAAAGGACAACATTTTTTTTTTTATCACGCCAAATTAAAAGAAATGAAAAAAATTAACTTGAAACTTCAAAGGGAAAGAATTTCTAAGTCCACGTGTGAGTAACACTGTCTACCTCGCAATTTAATTTTCCCTTGAAGTATACCTCCACAACGACACACAGGTGGACACGTGCATGGTCAAATGCTATCCTAAAGCCAAATGACACAGTGCATTGTGCCCATTCATATCTAACCATACAACTATTTACACAAGCTTGTGTGTGCATATTTATGTGTGTATGTGTCTATCTGTTTACATGTCATGCAGCCCCTTTGTTTGAGGTCTTAGGAGACGATCAGAAAAGCTACGTGGAAGCAATCTAGACAGGCTGGAAGTCTCCAACAAGACTTCTCCAAAGCAGGGAGGTCAGAACTACGGAGAGAAACTACACTTCTGCTTCTCCAAGCCTGAAGTAAGGAGAACAGTTGATCAATCGCCCAAGGCCAGTTGGCAGAATAGAAAATGGCCAGGATCCAGGTGCGCAGAGTATCAAAACAGCAGAAACAGCTTGGCCAATGAGCTCCAGGCTACTGGGCACTCAGGGAGGGCTGCGTCCAGGTTCCCTAAGCCATGGTTTCTGGGTTCTTGTTGTTGTTTTTGCATTTCTTTCTTTCCTCTTCTTTTTGCAAATAGCCAGCTGGCATTCTTAGGGCCAGAGGAAATGTGGAGAATGGCAGTGCTCCAGAAATCAGAAAACAGTGAGAAGAAACAGAATGTCATCACTTTTGCCACTCATTCTTCCAAATAGGGATGATGACTCTTCAAGTCACCACAATGTGGGCCTCTGACTATCTGTAAAAATGTAAGACAGCTACGGAAGTGATAATAAAATCGGGGCTAGTCATACACTTCCAATGTACCCAGGTTTAGTTAAAAATCAAAACTTTTCCAAAAATAAGTAGCTAAAAATGGCTAGTACCTCTAAATCCCTCACACTGTTCTATAAAAGAAAAAAAAAAATACGATGAAAAACAGAAGGAAAAATTGAGAAACTAAGACAATGCCATTGCTCTGACATCTGATAAGATAACTGTGATAATCTTTCCATAACTTAAGTATATTTGCAGCATTTGCATTTCCACTTTTTACCTTAAATCCGTCTGCAAATCTTACTCATCTGAAAAAATTTACATTTTTTTGTTCCTAAATATTCTTAACAACTGTAGCAGTTTGCACCTTTGAAAGAAAAGGCTGGTTGACACTGTCAAGTCATATGCTATCAGTCAAACCCAAAATATACTTGTTCTAAAGACAGAGAGATCAAGGGATAAAATGATTCACCACATGATGAAAAAAAGTAGCTCTGATAAACGGCATCAAGGGACTAAAACATCAGCATAACTGAAAAAGTGAGTACAAGAATTCTTACTTGCACACGTTTTTTCCCACCCATTGATTCTTCATTCCTATCTCCAATGCCATTCTGATCTAGCAAAATTCTGAACAGACACAACATCTGCTGCTATCAGAAACAAGAGACTAATCCAGCATTACCTGCCCATGTGTTCATGTGCATATCCTGACACAGAAATTACACTTCGAGGAATGGAGCCTGGAAGAATCTATAAACACGGTATCTTTGAGAATACTCTCTATAATAGTGATGGAAGTTGCTCAGTTAAAAAAAATAAATAAAACTTTCTATCCAAGACAAGAGCTTCCCAGGTGGCGCTGGTGGTAAAGAACCCGACTGCCAAGGCAGGAGACACGAGAGACCCAAGTTTGATCTCTGGGTCAGGCAGATACCCTGGAGAAGGGAATGGCAACCTGCTCCAGTATTCTTGCCTGTGAAATCCTATGGACAGAGGCGCCTGGTGGGCTACAGTCCAGGGGGTCACAAAGAGTCAGACACAACTGACTGTGAGCACACACACACACACACACATCTAAGACAAAGTCTTCCTATATATTCAGAAACATATTCAAGGCAAATACAAGAAAGAGAATTTGGAACACTGGTACAGTGACTTAAAGTTCTAACTGCGTTGATAACGTCTCTTCCAAATCCCTGAGACAAGTAGCCTGGCTAAGAAAGGTACCACCCACCAGGTCACACCTATATAATATGGACAGTAGAGGAGTGTGTGCCAGATACCTCTCACTGCCAAGGTGGACTTCTCATGTGAACTGGCTCCATTTCTGTTTCCACTGTAGAATCCACAAAGTGGATATGATTCCCTGTACTTCCTGCAACTCTCTCAGGATGACTGGAGAGCAGAGTGAAATAACTCCTCTTCCAAGTGTTCATGATGCAGTAGAGATGAAAAGACTGGAATCAATGATCTCCTAGTTCTAAGAGGCTAGGCTTTATTTCCTCTCTGATGCTGGGTTTCAAATCATTCCTTTGCAAAGAGACTTTCTAGGTAGTTATAGAATTATACTCAAGACATTAGCTAAAAGAAGGGAATGAAAGGAAGACTGGGGATGGGAAAGAAAGAGAGGGAAAAATAGGAAAAGCATTTACTGGGCCATTTGCTATCACCAACATTCAAATACTGACATGGAAACCTGGTTTTTTCTCACTTAAAAAGATAGGAGAACACTTTTCTCTGATATACAAAAAGGACATTTACTCATCAGTAATTCTGGGTTAGTCTGTAATAAATCAACGACAATAATGTGCTGCTAACCCTAACTGTGGTCTTTCTAAGAGTGAACAGTTACAAAATATAACAACCGCTTTTGAGAAACACTTTCTGTGTCCAAGGCCCAAACATAGCTGTGGAACTTCACAAAGTCAATTGAATGGACTTCATTCAGTATAAAGCTGCATCCTGTAATTTAAGGAAGGAAAGCTTCTTGGTAGAATCTGCAGTGCTGACCTATATTTTGCCAACCCCAGTAAGATCTGGGGTTTACAGACTGTTTGAGATTTCTCAATTAATCCTTATGAGTCTTTAGTAAAGAAAATTAATGTACTAAATTTCCATGTAATAAATTTATGTGTGTTAGTCACTCAGTCGTGTCTGATTCCTTGTACCCCATAGACTGTAGCCTGCCAGTCTCCTCTGTCCATGGAATTCTCCAAGCAAGAATACTGGAGTAGGTTGTCATTCCCTTCTCCAGGGGATCTTCCAGATTCTTTACCATCTGAGCTGCCGGTGGGTGCCAGGCGGGGATGAGGATGACAGTTGGTACCAAACAAAGTAAAACAGAAATTTCTGAGGTTCCACGTCTTGAAAAATATATACTTTTGCAAAAAAAAAGTTTAGAAAATATTTAAGTTCAAAAGAGCAATTATTTCAGAGTAGAAAATAGTCTTAAATATCTTAAAAACCATAAATGTACCTGCAAGAAACTGGATGTGAAGTTTCTAAATTAAAAAAAAAACAGTTCTAAGAAATGATGCATTATATATAAGATTTCAGGACCTCACTCATATTTTCCTGTGGAAATAAATTGGTGAGGTGCCCAAAAATTTCTTAAAAAGACCAGTGTACCCCAAATCTGTCAATTTAATAACTCAAACACACCAACAAAACAGTATCAACAGAAGTAACACTTTGCAAAAATGCTAAAGTTTCCAAGCCACTTAACCATCTCTTTTTTATTAAATCTGTGAGTCAAATTAAATGAATCAAAGCAAAATTATTAAGCATATCTATTGGAGTAAATATATTTTAAATACTGATATTTCAAAATGTAATTAATATAAAATTGTATCATATGATAATTTTAATATTGATCTTTTTTCACATCCAGTCTTAGGAATCTGCTGTGCATATTTCAGTTCAAATAAGTGGCACTTCAGGTGCTCCATAAATGTGTGGCAAGTTCCTACTAGACTGTAAAGTGCTGCTTGAGATAAACTGCTCAGACTCAAGTTCAGGACTCCCACACCAGGCTCCTGCTGTGATTCCCTGGCCTCTTGTTCCGTCTTGTTCATCAAATCAAAATTCAGCTCAGGCATCATCTCCAGTGTGTCTTTGTCTTGTCTCAGACCAAAATAACTGCTGCAAACAGTACCGCCTTCTCTGCTGCTACACTTTGCATTAAAAATCATCCCGTTTTGGGACTTCCCTGGCAGTCTAATGGTTAAGACTCCATGTTCCCAATCAATGCAGGTGGCACAGGTTTGCTCCCTGGTCAGGCAACTAAAAATCCTGCATGATGCAGCCAGAAAAAATAACATCATCCCATTATGCTTCCGTCATCTCACAGACTTTGTTCAAGGTCAAGGACTTTTATTCATCTTGGCCTGAGCACTGAGCCCAATGCACAAAGGACAAAACCTCCAAACTTGACTAACTGTGTTATTTTGGGGCAACTTACTCAACTTCTCTATACCTTTGCACCTTCTTGTAAATAGAGTTGCAGCTGTTCGGCATTACAGTGTTGTTCAGAGAATTAACTGAGATTATGCCTGTGAAGGCGACTGGCATAATTCCTGGACATAGTGAAGTACCCTTTTACTGTACTTCCTCTCAGGAGGCAGAAACCATGTATCAATTCAACAAAAAGTGATTTTCCAAACACATGTATTATAAAAGAATGACAGATTAACTTGAGAAACAAAAATGGACATGGTTTAAGAGTTAATCAAGATTATAAACATGTATAATATATAAACACACATACAGGTTCATGCACGTATTTATACATGATTCAAACTATACTGTATTTCATCGAATTCTTAATGCCTAGATGACTTCAGATTCTCAAAAATTTACCCTGAAACATACGTGCTTGCATGTGCGTGCATGCTACGTCGCTTTGGTTATGTCCGCTCTGCAACCCTATGGACTGTAGCCCGCCAGGCTCCTTTGTATGTCTGTGGAGCCCACCAGGCTCCTCTTCTCCAGGCAAAAATACTGGAGAGGGTTGCCATGCCCTCCTTCAGGGGATCTTTCCGACCAAGGGATCAAACCCGCATCTCTTATACATTTGGCATAATTACAGATTTCTCAGCATTATATTTCAGCATTTTAAAACAGATATTCTGTTTTCTTCTTCTAATCTCCCCAAGGTTAAACTGGGTTTATAAAAATGCAGTTTGCAATAAAATATTCAACAAATAAGCATGTATTAAAAGAATAAATTGTTGTTTAATATCTAATTAATTTATCTGATAAGCTGATGTTTTAAGTTCTGATTTCTGGTATGACATACACAATGTACCATTGCTCTCAAAAGAATAAATCAGAAAGGTTTTTTCACAAATGACTATTTTAGGGGAAAAATGGCTACAATTAATGGGATCAAAATTTTGCCCTGCCCTACATCTCTAAACAAATTTAATAATTATCTAAGTTGAGCCATACCAGCATATATACTCCTTTTACTAACACACATCAATATAATCCCAATTAAAATACTCTGTAAGATTGCCTACAGTATTTCAGATCGAAATAGCTTCTACTGAAATAGACTTTCCTGCCACTCTGATTTAGCATCTCACTTTCCCTTATCAGCAGATGGTAAGCCAAGTACTATTTAAATCCATATGTCTTCCATGGGCATAGTTCAGATACTGAATAAAAAGATGAACAAATGTTTTAGAGCTAATCACATTAGCCTTTGAGTGAAAAAAAGTAACCAAGTACAGTTTCACTTCCTGCAAATGACTTTTACTACATCACATTTAGATGATTGAAGGAGTTATATCTCTGTAAACCACCCAGACAAAAATAACTAACTGTACAGAGCAAGACTGCAGCAGAAGAGTTTCTTGATTTTGACTACTTCTTCATGAATCCTTCCTATCTGCAGGATGCCAACCCTGAAAGGCAATGAATCTGGTACCAGAGGAATACTATAGTTAGGCAAAATTCAACACCATCAGGGCTAAGAATAGAGTAAATCACCAGCTTTCTCTTGCATTACAGTTATACCCCTCCTCACTCTTCTCCCCAGATTACAAAGGTCAAGAAAACAAAGAACTCCATTTGAAGAACAAAGCTCTATGACTTTATAAATTTCAATTCCACAGACACAACTCATACTTTTATTCATTTCTTCTAAGCAAGAAAATTGAGATGATATTAAGTTTTTAGTACAAACTACACATGTATTCCTGAGTTCACAAAAGCTTTCAAACTCTCCTTTCCAGGTTTTGTCTCTAGTAAATGGGATGCTCCATGTTCAAGGAATAACATCTATGATATCCTTCTCTTCCTCATATCACATTTTCTAGTCTTATAAGCCTTTGATCCCCTGACTTTATCATAAAATTACTGAAATAAAGGATCCCATTGCCCATTCCCTCTTATTTTGAACCCAGTATGCAATGTTTCCCTTCTTTACAGGGAACAGTGGAGAACAATGAAACTTTCTTCAGTGTTCAATTCCTCATGCTCTATAAAACCATTAACTGTGCACAAGATTGATGATTTCAACCAAAACGTAATTTAGAGTCATCATTTAAAAAAAGAATTTACACAAAGTAAATACATTTTGGATAAGTGAATTAAAAATAAAGATAAACAGGTTTTACTGGAACTCTTAAACCTAGAAACACATTGGCAGATTGCTATATCAAAAAAGTCTGTCAACCCTGAGAAATCTCTATTTCACCAGATAAATCAGAAAACTGTTCATACTTTAAATGGTCCAAGAAAGCTCAATTTTTAATGTAAACCCCAAACTGGTATATTTTTATTATTTTTTTGACTCAGAGTAAACAGCTCACCAAATACTTAAAGGCTATTGTGAAAATATATATATAAGTAATAACTAATCCTTTTGTCCTAAAAAGGATACTTAAATATTAATGTCTGTAATTATAAACTTAATGGTAGGAAATTATATAAGCAATATTGCAGTCTCACACAGAAATTAAAAAGGTGGTTTAGTATTCTTGCCTGGAAAATCCCATGGACGGAGAAGCCTGGTAGGCTACAGTCCATGGGGTCGCAAAGAGTTGGACACGACTGAGTGACTTCACTTTGACTTTCTTTTTTCAAATTTTAAAAAAGTACATATATCCTCATAGAAGTCTACTCAATTAAATATGTATTAACTCTAGACCTTCTATGAGATGAGCAATATGTCAGGGCTGATGAGAAACAAAAATATAAAAATGCCATAGCCCTTCTCTCTCAGGAGCCCACAATCTATTAAGTGAAAAAAATTCACAAAGGAATAAATTATAAAATCTGGTATTTGCTGTTTCTATCATATCACTGCTCTATTGTGTTCCAAACTTGTCCAAATACCCCTTGGCTTTCAGAGGAAAAACCTCAGAAACACACACACACACACACACACACGCACAAGTACTTCAGTGGATCTCAATTTCACGTCCAGAGAATATCACAAAAATCCTAACACTGCAATGAAATTCATCCATTAAAATCAAAAGGACTGGAAACTAGTCCTTAGAGATCAAGTCCACATGAATCCCAACTCAAAGCCATGTTTAAAACTCATCTGATTCATTAAATACAGAACAGTTAAGACATCTGACTGAACCTGAATAGCGCAGTCAGTGTCTAGTCACAAAATGGGAGAACTAGTTTGGTCTGGTCACAAAGATGGATAATTTATGAATCTAAGCTCATGGGTCCAAGTGTAGAATCCAACTGTATTACGACTTGACCTCTTTCAGAGCTTTTACCCACCTATGGTTTGGGGTTAGCAATTATGAACCAAGTGAGATTGATTAAGTCATGATTAGAGTTCACAGTCCTGTGAGTATAGAAAGAATCTCTTAGAAACAGTCTAGATATAAAACTTAAAAGGCTTATCTTTCATAAAGGAATATCAGTGCATTGAAGACAGTTTGTTTACTTTTAAAAGATAATGATCTAGCTACAGAGAGTTTTTTTAAAAACTGCCATAAATTCTGTGATCATCACACAATGGATGGTGGTTGATTTAAAATGCATTTTAATTTATACTTATTACAACGAAAATTTTAAAACTTATGATTTTTATTACCATTAAATCAGTAAATAGACAAGTAAAAAGACATAAACCTATCTCTCAGATCCAAATTGTTTACAAAAACTGAAAGCCTCGAAGCTTGGGAGATTTGAATTAAGACTTCCATTAACCCCCTACCAATATCCCGGGAACGGTAAGAAATTTAAACAAAAGGAAAAGCAATGCTTTTAAAATGACTTAATGTAATACAGTATTAAGATATGTAACAGTTTGAGCCATTAAACAACAGGTGACATATCACAGGCAAGAATTTCTTTTTTCTCAATGACTAAATACATTAAATAGGACATGAAAATGAGCCAAAGGATTAAAGCTAAAAGAAATGATTAGTGAATTAATCAGAACACCAATAAATAAAACTAAAATACAATAGTTCTTATATATAATGAATCAGTCAAACTAGTACAGTGTGTATGGCATATGCTTTAAACAGGTTTTCAAGATTTTTTTTCATTTATATTTCTTTTGAATAGATGTAGAGTATGAAGAATTATTTTTAATTTATATTTGAATACAAGTAATTTACATATATGCTATATACACTATACATATATAAAGTATAATGATGCTTCTGCTACTTATTTATACTAATTAAAGAATTTATTAAATTCTTACTTCAGACTGATTTAAAGAACCCAACTCTGCTCTAAAATTTATTCATTCCTTTGAGTTTATTGTAAGTATAAATAATAAGATCACTGAGGTATGAACGTTTCTGCAAATTTCTGAATCCTATCAATTAACAAATAATTTGGCCACACAGAGGATCTTAAAATTTAATCTCATATATGTCAAAACAGTAACTGTCACTCTAGAGCAGGGCTCACCTACTATGTTATATTTTAAGCCGGAGTTATAAAGCTCACCTTTGAGTTGTTTTAGCTTTTGGACTTCGATTGCTCCTCAAGTTCTCCAAACACCAAAGCACTTGTTTGTTGGTTTACTGCATACTTGCATCCTAGTAATCCCTTGCCCATCTATTGAAACCCCAACCATTCTTGAACCAACCAATAAGAAACCTCTTCCAGGAGACTTTTCTTGCTGGCTTTATTAAGAAAAGAGAATTTCTTCTCTTAAAAAAATTTAATTTGGGATTAACATATGCATACCACTATGTGTGCGTGTGTATGCGTGCGTGTGTGTGTGTGTACACTATGTGCTTTGCTTAGTCACTCAGTTGTGTCTGATTCTTTGTGACCCCATGGACTGCAGTCCACCAGACTCCTCTGTCCATGGGGATTCTCCAGGAAAGAATACTAGAGTGGGTTGCTATGCCCTCCTCCAGGGACTCTTCCCAACCCAGGGACCCAACCCATGTCTCCCGCATGGCAGGCAGATTCTTTACTATCTGAGTCACCAGGGAAGCCCCATATATACTATATATACAAAATAGATAATCAACAAGGACCAAGGAACTATATTCAACACTTAGTAATAAACTATAAGGGAAAAGAATCTGAAAAAGTGTGTGTGTGTGTGTGTGTGTGTATATATATATATTCAGTTTTATATATATACACATGAATCACTTTACAGGTGAATCACATTTTAGGTGAATCACTATACACCTCACTGTTTCCATTCTTTCCCCATCTATTTGCCATGAAGTGACTGGACCAGATGCCAAGATCTTAGTTTTCTGAATGTTGAGTTTTAAGATTTTTGCGGGGTGAGGACTCCAAAATCACTGCAGATGGTGACTGCAGCCATGATATTAAAAGACGCTTGCTCCTTAGAAGGAAAGCTATGATCAACCTAGATAGCATATTAAAAAGCAGAGACATTACTTTGTCAACAAAAGTCTGTCTAGTCAAGGCTACGGTTTTTCCAGTGGTCATGTATGGATGTGAGAGTTGGACTGTGAAGAAAGCTGAGCGCCGAAGAATGGATGCTTTTGAACTGTGGGGCTGGAGAAGACTCTTGAGAGTCCCTTGGACTGCAAGGAGATCCAACCAGTCCTTCCTAAAGGAGATCAGTCCTGGGTGTTCATTGGAAGGACTGATGCTAAAGCTGAAACTCCAGTACTTTGGCCACCTCATGTGAAGAGTTGACTCGTTGGAAAAGACTCTGATGCTGGGAGGGACTGGGGGCAGGAGGAGAAGGGGACGACAGAGGATGAGATGGCTGGATGGCATTACCGACTCGATGGACAAGAGTTTAGGTGAACTCCGGGAGTTGGTGATGGACAGGGAGGCCTGGCGTGCTGCGATTCATGGGGTCGCAAAGAGTTGGACACGACTGAGTGACTGAACTGAACTGAACTGAGAGTAGACTAGGGTCTCGTAGAGTAGAATCTAATCAGTCTACAATTCTGCCCACCTATCCACCCCATTCCCAGCCATTCTAAATAAAATGTGATAGATGATAATCAAGTTAAAGGTCTGTCTAAATATATTTGATCTAAATCCTATTGATTCCTGATTTCCTTCTAAAATAAAAATTTCAGAGTTTATCACCTACACATAATTGTGTATTACCTGAAGGTAAGAACCCTAATTTACTCATATCCATTCCCTTTACAGGATCTTTCATGGTTCCTGAAACAAAGTAGGTGCTAAATTATTATCTATGGGACAAAAAAAGTTAAAGACCAGTATATCAGGGAATTATTCTACAAAGTTATCATTTACTTTGGATTTCTAGTTCTTTCAAGCCTGAGTCTAGGTTAGTTTGGTTTAACACATGTTGCTCATGCTCAGTCGCTCAGTTGTGTCTGACTCTTTGTGACCTGTGGACCTAGCCTACCAGGTTCCTCTGTCCATGGAATTTTCCAGGCAAGAATCCTGGAGCAGGTTGTCATTTCCTTCCACAGGGGATCTTCCTGACCCAGGGATTGAACCCGCATCTCTTACATCTCCTGCATTGGCAGGAAGATCCTTTACCACTGTGCCATTTGAGAATCCCAAAACATGTTGGTTCCTTGAAAATAAATCCTGAACTTAAATGAGTATTAATGTATTTAAATTCACATACAACCAATTATGTACTCAAAAACCCCAAACAAAAGAGTATATTGCTAAAATTTCACAAACTATACATACATACAGTCTCTAGTCTTTGAAAGAACTTTGCATATAGCAGTGAGATGATTGAAAAAGAAAATGAAAATGGGATTTAGAATAAAGTGATTTTCTACACTTCCTTTTAACACCAGAGTTTCATTCTTACCTTACCTTAAACTACATAAATAACTTTGAGAAAAATAAAATAAATTCAAATAGTTTAAAATAGAGTTTGTGTGTGTGCCAAGTACCTTACTGAGTAGTTGCTGGCATCAACTCTATGTGATCACCAAAGCAAATTAACTTTAAGAATCTTTTTGGAGACAGTAAAATCCCTTTAAATATTAAGTATAGGATATATGTATATGTTAAATATATGATATGTATAATATAATATATGTATACTATATATATATTTACCTTGTAAGACTCATTACATTACCCTATTTAAATATTCTTTGAATGTCAAGATGACTAAGGAATCTTTCAATCGTAAAAGTGAACTAGATCACTAAATCTTTGTTGGTGCTTCAGAAGTATACCTTATTCAAACTCTCATATTAACTTTTCCCCCATAATAATTTTTACAGGAAATGTTGGGGTTTGTTATTTCCCAGTTACCACTTTGAGGCAGTTCTCACGAGTAAAACGTTTCCCATTTCCGAAGAATACATATACACATAGGGCTGGTAAAGTAACCTATACTCGCCATTAACTCCACTACCATGTCACCCCATAGAGGAAACTGATTTTAGGGAAGCTAGTTTGAACAATTTAAAATTGTAAGCAAGATACAATTATGTAGTCACAATATATTCAATGCAGCACTATTTACCATAGGAAAAATTGGAAGTAACTTAAAAGTCTGGCAACAAGGGATAAATAATCATCTTTTCTGGTACAACCAGTACAGTACATAATGAAGTACTATGAAGTCAGTAAATCTGATGCAGCAGAATATACACTAATATGAGAAAATGTTTATAATTTATTATAAAGTGAAAATGAAGGCTACTTAAAAATAAACATACAAATCTATGTTTGTATGTGTATGTTTTTGTGTGGGGGGGATACATTACATTAAAGTGTTGAGTAGTCATTTTCTTCCTTTTGCTTATTTATATTTTCCAAAATGTCTAATGAACGTATATATTTTAATAGGAAAGAAAATGTCAACAAACACTAATTTGATATCCTTTTCTCTTTCACAGACCTTTCCTAATTTGTCATTTTCATCATCAACCCCACCCTAGAGGCAACCTCCTCTCCTGAAACCCACAGGGACTGAGTACAAATACGGTCCTTTTCATCATGACCACTAATACTGCAAGTAATTCATACATGAATGTGGTGGTGGTTGAGTGGCTAGGTTGTGTCCGACTCTTGCAACCCCATGGATGGTAGCCTGCCAGGCTCCTCTGTCCAAGATTCTCCAGGTAAGAATGCTGGAGATATTACCTCTGAAGGAGCATAAAGAATCTGAGATAGGTTTACAGTTTAAAGATTTCAGTGGGACAAAACTGAATTATTCACATCCATTAAATAGAGTTTGAATGATTCACAGCCAATTTTATTTTTATAATTGTAATGAAACAGCTGGGATTAGAGTCTATTCATGGACTCATAAGAAATTTGCACCCCACCTACTAAAATTAGTTTCTGCATCCAAAATTCTGATTTGAACATCTGACTGTGAACAAAACAGGCATCATCACTCAATGCCAAGAAACTGAGGAAATAGACTTTAAACATGTCATATTCTCACCAGAATTATTTTATTTCTCACTGTGCAGACTTCTCTTTATTGGCATTCATAAGTGGCCCCTTAATAACATGATTCTTTGAATCAAAGTTATTGTCAAAGAATGAGCTTTCTTGTATAAGATAAGCCCCAATAATACAATTGTTGAAGATTTTAGACTGCATTGTTTATAATTTATGGGTTGTCAGCCATTAGAGGGAAATTAGACTTAGAAACTTGTATATCAAATACATGATGTCTCTTTGGACACTAGAATCACTAAGATATTTGTCTTAAAGTTGACTCAGTTATCACAGATCTAAATGTTTAAGGCTTTATAGAAAATTTGCTTGGTCCCAGAGTTTGCAACTTTAAAGAGATGTGAGCAATTGTATGCTTCTAACTCTATAATTTTCCAAAGAAGGAAACAGGGCATTAAGATTGAGTGACTCACCCAGGGTCACACAGCTAGTTAGTCACAAAGTGAGTCGAGAACACAAAGCCTCTTTTTCCTCCAATCCAGTACTCTTTCCACTACATCACAAGGGAAGAGTAAAAAAGAAAATATAAAGTATAATTTTACTGGAAAATAAAATCCTTTCAAGCCTGAATCACAACCAGAGACACTCCATTAAAGGTGGAACACACCCACTTCCAAACTCATCTGTAACTTGAGAGGGCTATGTATAAGTTGGATATATTTTAGAGTCTTAAAAATATTTAAATTCTTTGTGAATTTGAGGTAAGCTCTAAATTTTCATTTTTTAAAAAATTCTGTGTGAGATATATTACTATAGCATAAAGTTTTGAAAGGCATAGTAACTGGATATTTAATTTGTAGACTATAGACTGACCATCTAGACAAGCCACATTTTAAAAACCTCCAACTTTTCTTGAATCAGTTACATGATTCAGGCAAAGTAGATATATTTTCTTGAATTATCAAGAAAATTTTAGGTTGTAAATTCCTGACTTTTTAAGAGGAATTAAATTAACCCAATGTGTATCTCCTAAAATATGGCCAACATTGCTTCAATTGTAGCACGTTTTGCAAAACAGATAAGACTTCTAAAAAGTTATAAGTAAATAACATTTTCATTTTTTAAGGTTTCAGGGAATAAATATTAAAAGTCTTATTAACTGAGGTTTTATTTTTAAAGCAAATGATTATTTTCAAGTAGGGGGAATAGTTCTCTCAAATGTTCCATTTGTAAATTTTTAGATTTTCATATATAAGTCTGACTTATCTCCTGTTTGTAAATGACAACAGACATGTCTTCATAAATGTCATTAATTGGTTAAGAAAGGCCCGAGTTTCTGTATTTTTAGGCTATAACAACCACACTCAATGTTAATCAAGAAAATGGTTTTTTTTTCCCTTGTCTTTTTAATACTTTCTTAAGAAGTAGTAAAGAAAGACTATTCTATCTGACATTCTGAAAATCCTACAAAAGTAAAATACTTTCTAATGGAATCAATGTAAATATTTTGGCAACAATGAAGAATAAAGATAATTAAATTTCATATTTTAAAGAGGAAAAATTAAGTTCTTCTCTCTTATATTCCCTCAAAGCCCACACTATTATTCACCACATCCAAGACACCTCCAGGAATGTAAAAACTAGGTCGAGAAACTGTAAAGGGTAGTGAAAACATCATCCATGGAGGCAAAATGAAAACAAGCAAAATAAAGAGATTTTTTTCCCCCTACAAAAGGAAAGTCTATCTGAGCTAACTGCTTTCACTAAGAAACATGATTCAACTCCGCTTAAGAACATAAATAGTACTTAGAAATAAATTCTCTAAAAAATAAACTGTACTGCACACGTAATATAAGGGAAGCATATCATATTGTCTGGCTATTGGATATTTGTCGTTTTTCATACACATAAGAAATAGCTCTTAATGAGTATCATTTGCTTTTTCCTTAATTATCTGCATTCATCATCAGTCAATTCAGTTTAACAGTTAATTCTTAATTAGATATTTCTAGGATATTATTTTCCAAGCAATATTTATTTATTGTGTCTCTTAACCATGACCTGTTTACATGACAGTTAACTTGAACATGAGACAACACTTGCTATCAGTCATGTATTTTCTTATTTAAACATTGTAAACTGTATTTTCCCTTTTAGAAATATAGGTGTATATCCTTAGTTTTGCTGGTTAATTGTGATCCTACAGACAGGTAAATCTCCAGGTATGAAACAACTTACCTTTTTCATAATTAATATGTCCAAATTAAATCTTGGAAGGGTGAGAAACATTTTAAAATTAAACATGTAAAATTATGTGTGAGAGCTATCTGATCATCCTAACATGGGAGATGATACCTCCCAACTTACAAATGTCCTGTCCTTACAAAAATAAAATGAAAGTAAGATTCCTTTGCCTTATTTCTAATCACTGATAACAGAATAAAAAATATAACAAGATGAATATTATGGACTTTTTCCAAATAAGGTCATCATCCAGATTCTATTCTACTTGTAAATTATAGTTAAACATAAACATCTATAAGGGCTTCCCTTGTAGCTCCGCCGGTAAAGAATCCGCCTGCAATGCAGGAGACCTGGGTTTGATCCCTGGATTGGGACGATCCCCTGGAGAAGGAAATGGCAGCCCATTCCAGTATTCTGGCCTGGAGAATTCCATGGACTCTATAGTCCATGGGGTCGCAAAGAGTCGGACACGACTGAGCTACTTTCACTTTCACAAACATCTATGAGTGAGAGCCTGGCAGGCTACAGTCCGTGGGGTCACAAAGGGTCAGACACCACTGAGGGACTAAGACAACACAACATAAATGTAAATGCTGCTTCACCAAAATAAAGGAGACAGCTTCCCGGAAGTTCACTGAAACCATCTGAAGCTCCCTGAACTAGTAACACAACCACACCAGGTCCTGCTTGCCAAGCTTCCTTCAGTTTATTCATAGACCATCCCAGTAATCAACATGCTTGTCTACAAACACTTAATGAAAGTTCACTAACAGAATCAAAGGAAACGGAGAGTAAAAGAATATAACAATGAAAACAATATTTTCTCTTTTTTTGGTAGAAGCAAGTAAGAAAACACATAGAAATCCAAGGTAAAAAATTTTCCTGGCTTTTAGGTAATCAACACTTCTATGAAATCCATCCATTCATCAGACTGGACTTTGCCAGAAGAACATTAAGATTCACTCCAAGGCTGTGTGTAGCTCATGGCTGACACACTTTTGAATCATTCTGCATCTGTGCTCTTGAAACTTGGGCCACTTTCTGAATACTGTTCACTTCCAACATCTAAGAACATTCAACAATAGGGTCCTTTTTGGGCCCTGTTATCTTCTGACTCATGCCGTCTGTGAAAAAAAAAAAGGAAGCCAAGCAAAAGATAGTTATACAGGAAATAATTAACAGATAACTGTGCTGAAGGATACCATTTCACAGCGACTACAAACTTACAGCCCACTTCACTAAAAGATACATCTGCTTCCCCTGCCTTAGAAACCTGGGCCAGCAGAACTATGCCAGACTTCACAAAAAGCCTAGGTTACAAAAAAAAAGAAAAAAAATGCACTTTTAAAAAATACTTGAGCCAGGGGAGCTGACTTAAAAGAAAGAAAGTAGAATAACAGAAAATCCCATTGGTCAAACATATACGTATCAAGTTGATTGTAGTAGTGATCTATTGTCAAATATGGTATATTAAATGTAAAAGATAAATAGCCAATAAAGGGGAAAAAAGCTACCTAGATTTTCTTTAATAAAAACAAAATGATTATGTTCACTATTAAACAAAACTAAGTGGATGAATGATTGCTATTTTAAACTAAACCTATTATATTCTTGAATTTAAATCATACTGTTTTAAATCATAATCTTACAATGTACAAGGATTGTTCATCTCTGGATAGAGTCAATGGTTTTTAATATTTTATTCTTAGGCAAAACAAATATCAACAGTTACCTCAAAAGAAACTTCACCAACATGGCTTATAAACTACTATTTCATAGCTGATGATCAGGGAAGTACATACTCCCCATTTGTCCTGGTTTAGACCTTCTCTATGGTATTTGACATATGCAAGTAAAAAATTCAAATGGAGTCAGGAAAATACTTACGTACCTAAACACTATGTTAAGACAACAGTACTTAAATGATAGCTGCTTCTATTTTCATTAAACATGAAGCAAAACAATAAATATCAGACTTCTCACTAAAGATCATCTTTAGTTTAAAAGAAGTTCCTGCGATCTTCTGTCAATGGTTGTAGAGGCATTCAACAATGTTGCCTGTTTAAACGTCTGTTTGGCTGCCAATGGACTGTCCCCAAAAGAACATTTTTGCATCTCAATGGACTGTCCGGTATCAACAATCTTTAAACTATAAATTTAACGCCACTGAAGAAAGAGGGAAATAACACCTGCTTTGTACTGTCTTGGTATCACATTTACAAAATGAACAAATCATCATACTCCTTTGCACTTATCTAGAACCCTGCATCTGACAATCTCAAATGGCCTGACAAACATTAATTAACTAAGTTGCTCAGCACTCTTGGGAGGATGGCTGGCATCACGATCCTCTCTGGGATACAGATGAACAGGATCCTGGGAGGCCCTTTCTTTGAGCCAATGGTTCAACTTGGATCTCAACACCCAGAACTTGAAACTCAACTCCACAGCCCTGGCCAGACATCTCTGTCAAAACCAAGCAGTGCAAAAGGTACAAGCTAAAATGGACAAACTTCCCTAAATAAATGCACACTGCAAACTAAAATCAATCACAAAGAGATTTATATTTTGCCTAGGTGCAAGAGCAATGTGGACTGATAACTAGGGCATTTGCACTGATGGAAGAATTAGAGATTATCAGTTATCTGACTGTGACATTCTCTTCTGTCATGACATGGAGAACTTTACTACATAAAGTAAAGATCTGCCAACCAAATGTTTTATTTAAAAAAAATTGTTTTAAACGTATTTTACTTTGGCAAAATCTTTGTGAAATTTCATGACAGGTGTTTGGTTCCTTTTAATGTGGTTATCAGCTAAAAGACAAAGCTTTCTGTGTTATACAGTCCAATCTAAAACGTTAATTACAAGAATGAAACCTAGAATTTTTCAACTAGGAAATAATAAAATGAATACAGTTACATCTGCATAAGAAAGCTACCAAATAAACAACATCCTTGTGAAAATAAAATTTCTACAAGATACTGGTCAGAAAATAGCACCTGACTACACTGAGTTATGACTATACTAGACTGTTTAGTTTAAAATGAGAAGGGAACATCTATTTGAATACAAAACCAATTAATTTTGCTTTCAGCAAGCAGTATTAAATATGTTAACCTATTCACGGAGCTAAACTTCAATGATGCATACTCAAAACATTTTTAGGAGCTTATTCATGTTTTATAAGATCTAGAAGTTTTAAAAGAGGAAGAGTTAAAGTTTACCTGTACACTTGGATTATTTCTAGCAAAGCATCTACAGGTTTTAGTATTTCTAGTCATAAAAGGGAAAAAATGACTTATAGATATACTGTTAATCCACAGAAAAACCCAATTTTCGTAAAACAATTTACAAGATGAAGCTTATGTTAATGTGTTCCCTGCCATATTCAAAGCACAATGATAAACACAGGTCACATACACCATTTAGACATTTGTATAACAAGATCAATTTCATACGAGTAACAAGGGAAATCTAAAGACATACACTGATGAAAATATACATATATGAGCTGCCACTGAGTACAAAATTAAAAGCCAAACACTGATCTATGAAAAAAGGAAAGAGAAAAAAGAAGTGAAGAAAACTAATGAATATTTTGAAACTTGAGCTCTTCTCTGTGATTCTTATATTTCCTTCCTCACTTGGAGTGCAGCAAAATTTCATAACTAAAACCAGTTAAAAACAAGTATCAGAAAAACCAGTACACTGCAAGCAACATTATAATGACATGCTTTGTAACATAACCCTATCTCCAGTCAGCTTACTCTTAACACATTATTGACGGAAGACGTATTAATGCCACAGGCGTTAGTTTCTGCAAAAATCCCCCAGTTAATAATGTGTTAAAAAATGTTTCCATTATTTACCAGCATAGTGTTAAACTATTTTAAATTAATATTTTCCATACTTAATTCTCGATACCACTCTGCACAATAGTCAAAGATGATGGTCAAGTTTTTATTTTAGTATTAGAAACTACATGAATAAATGTATTTATAAATATACTTGTTCTATTAATGTTATATCAGATAGACTACTTAATTTAAAAAATCATTTTGAAACCTATTTTCCATTTCTTAAATCTCTTACTATTATTTTGAAACAAACACGCCAAACAGCAAGTTACTTTCAAGTTCCATTCTACTATTTAAATTCAAGTACTTTGGCCACCTCATGCAAAGAGTTGACCCACTGGAAAAGACTCTGATGCTGGGAGGGATTGGGGGCAGGAGGAGAAGGGGACGACAGAGGATGAGATGGCTGGATGGCATCACTGACTCGATGAACGAGAGTCTGAGTGGTCTCTTGGAGTTGGTGATGGACAGGGAGGCCTGGCGTGCTGCGATTCATGAGGTCGCAAAGAGTCGGACACGACTGACCGACTGAACTGAACTGAGTGATATATATTTCTGGGAGTCAGCTCTCAAAATTTAGTAGATGATGGCCTTTAAGTACCACAAACCCTACAGTGAGGAATCTGATAGTCATTATAAAACATAGTTAAGTAGCCTCTCGCTGAAGATCTTCTACTTCAGCATCTAATGCAGAGGAACTGAAAAGACAGTTGAAATGATGCAATAGAAAGTTGAAATCAGGGAATTAAGGAAGTGCAGGAATTGAGAAAAACAATTTTTTTTTTGAAAAGTATTATCATCCTCAGGCTGCTTAAAGAATAGAACTATCCTGCTCAGATTTTAGGCTGCACTGCTTCATAAATTACTTCATAATTTACTTCATAAATTACTGCTCACTCCAGATTCTTAAGTATATACAAATAGAGGCAGAAAAGGTAACATTCCAGAAACAGTCTAAAAGAGTCACATAATTTGATACCAAATGAAGATGTCATGGATGAAAAAACATTAAGTGGGGGGCGGGGGAGGGGGGAAGCATGGAAGCTCTAGTAATACATACATATGTAAGGCCATCAATTCCACCACACTGTCAAGATGCAACCTAAAATTTAAAAATCCTAGAGCATGTCCTTCCTGCCTTTTAGCCACTTGAGATCAGAAGCGTTCTGACTCCCTAAGAAAATGATGAGCGTGTACAAAGATAAAATGCATATTATAAGAAAGAAGCTCCCTAAATTGAGCACCCACTTGAAAAGCACAGGAACTATATTCTCTTCTTTCCCGAGCTATTTAGTTCAACTTGCTCCTTCCCGGTAGGCAGGAAGGATTGTCTCTCAGTGCACAAGAAGGCATCTCCTCTTCTGTATTCAAGCCCTTCCTTAGCTTCAGGGCATGACTGCAGACAGAAAAGGTAACAGCTTTTACAATTACCTGTGCTCCTCTAAGGGGCGTTTCTCAATGCTACTAGAGAAAACTCACAGACAGGCTTTAGAGACTCCGTAGGAAATGAGAGCAGAGCATCCAAGCCATCCTTGGAAAAAGTAATTTTTCTCCTCAGAATACATCCAAAGAGAACTCAGTGGTCTCTAACTTCCAGGTCAAAGCACTGGGCTGGCTGAACGGTATTTCCTAACCAGCTCTTTTGTAAAGGTTATCTGGTGTTTCTGATCCTACCTTCCACGCAGGAACAAAGCTTTGAAATCAGCCTGAAAGCTCAAAACTTCCTCAGAGTCAAGGTGAGATGCTGAAGTGGTGGTGCCTCAGGCAAAAAGCAAGCATCACTCAAGTGGGAGCTCACGAATTTTCAAAATCTAAAATATTCCTTGACAAGTCACAGTTTACACAGCATGAAGAGACTGCTCAAGGATCTTAGAGAGTTTTTGTTTTTTTTCCAGGTGGGACTATGTCTTTCTCCCTACAAGAGCCCAATAATATATAATTCATGGTTCTCTTCTTTGGATACTCTTCACAGCATTCACACTTGGGTCTATCTCATTTTTTCCTTCCTTTTGGCAATAACATAACTAGCATGTGTATGTAACTGTACTGTGAGTTTTAAAAAACACCACATTTCTGTATTCATATCTCACCAAGGGCTTTGCATTCTTAGTGATTTACATCTCTGCTACATTCCTTATTAACCATCAACTGTGTCACACCACTTCAAAACTTCAAAGCCATTTTGTCATTTTAAGGTAACAGATGTGTATCCTTCTGGGATTCCGAGCCTCCCTTTTCCAAAAGCACCCTTGCCGTGTTGCATAACCACCAGGAATGACTAACAAATATTCAATCAGAGCTGAACGCAGGGACAAACAAGTGACTTCTACCCCACACGATCGTGTGTGTGTCGCGTACACACAAACGCCCGGCAGCTGCTTCCTCCCACTTCGGCTGGATTACCTATAAACCCCCAGATTGACACGCACCAGTTAGTTGCACCTGGTTAAAGGCATGATACTAACGCTGGAGAATGTGGGCTCCCCCAGCTTTCCCTTAAGATAAAAAGGATTATTTAAAAAAATGAAACCTTCCTACCCGTAACAGGGACTGGGATTCATCCTTGGACTTGCTCTCTCCAGACGCGGGATACTGCTGGGGGAGGGCGCCGGCCTTCTCTCCGCCCGCGGGCGCCCCCTGCAGGAAGCCCTTGGTGTCCACAGCCAAGCCGTAAATAGGGCGCGCCAGGTGGGCAGCCTCGACGTTGGGGCTATCCCTCAGAGTCTTCGTCTGCTCCTGGGGGCCGGACACAGGGGTTAGGAGCCCCAGGCTGGCTTGGGTATAAGAGGGACTGCCCCGTAGGATGTCCGCCCCTCTCCAAGTCACGCTGCGAAGGTCATCGCTTGAACTCTCAGCCCAAGCCTTTTCTTTGAGCCCATCCTTGTCTTCGAGCTTCTCCCTCTTCACCACACTCTCAGCAACTGGCTCTCCCATTTTAGAGTCTGGATTGAGCAGACTGTAGACCTTGAGGTCAATCTTGGGCTCCTCCTTGATGGTGGAGACGGCATGGCCGTCCTCCTCGCCGTTGGCTGTAGTGCTGTCTTGTTCCTGGCAGTGAACAGTGTTGAAGTGCTCCAGTAGTGACTGAGTCTCGGCAGCTGTAAAACTGCACTGACGGCATTTGTAGCAGCTGTGTGCTCTCCTGCAGGAGAAGAAAACCGTCACTCGGAATCTAGCACACAGAGAGCTTAAAAAACTCGTCTTCAAGCACCTGAATTTTATCCCCTGTAATGTAATAGGCAGAACGAAATACAGTCTTCTCAGCACACCAGAAACTGGCATATACTAAACTAGCCTCTTATTTCGAGGTAAGGCATGCACTATTCCCGTTTGTTATATTAGCAATAGCAGGGATATGAACACACAGACACACTTCTGTGTACACACACCAGCCGAGCCACAATTAAAACTGGTTGATGTGCTTTATTATTGAAGGACCTGCTCTGTTCATTTTACCGTGACTGCATAATCATCAGTTCTATATTATTTAATTTACACCTGATTTCATCAATGGACTTTTCTGTTTCAGCTTATTTAAACTGAGATATTTTTCACTCTAAATATACATACATTTCTAGTGGTGAAGTATTCTATACAGCCTTTATATAAATTAAAATAAATTATACCAAACTGATTACAATGTTCTTTTCTATCATAAATTCAAATCCACTGAATCAACCAAATGTAGTTGACTACGCTATGCAAACTAGGGCTTCCGAGGAGGCTCAGTGGTAAAGAATCCAACTGCCAATGCAAGAGATGCAGGTTCGATCCCTAGGTCAGGAAGATCCTCTGGAGGAGAAAATGGCAACCCACTCCAGTATTCCTGCCTGGAAAATCCCATGGACAGAGGAGTCTGGTGGGCTACTCTTCAGGATACCAAAGGTCAGACACAACTGAGCATGCACCCTATATAATCTAGTAAGTAAGATATATCAGAAGCTCAAAAAACTTTTAAGACAAAGTTTTTTTTAACTGTAAGGACTTATGAACATTCGACCAAGTGAGTATCTCTTGGGTGCCAAGCAGCTTGAGAGGTGCTGTACTGATATATTCATTTAAGGAGGGTGTGTGAATGCGGGTTTATGTATGTGTTTTCTTTTTATAAGGCATAAAACAAGGAGACCTTATTGTTGGCTTTTGTAGCATCTCCTGCTGCTAAAGACAGAACAGTAACTGTTAAATGAAGACAAATGTTTGTTTAATAAAGAAGAACAGAGGCAGTGTATCCTAAAAGGCATACTGGAAAGGTGCACAAACAACTCAGGATAGGAGGCATACATTCTTTAATTGTAAAAACCCTGTATGGCTCTCTAATTAAACAACCATGTGAAACACTTGCTACTCCACTGATATAATGTGTTAGAAGTTACAACTTGAAACAGAGTAACAAAATAAGTTTTGAGAGCTATTGCTCAACTCAGGCAAAATAGGTAGTCCTCTATGTAATCTGTAGATAACCATCACCTATTACTCTGCTAGGCACAGGATACACACTGGGAAATACAAGGCACATAGTCTTTGTCCACCTGGTGTTTAGAGTCTAGTCAGGAATGACAAGCTTCACATTAGACTATAAATAAATATGTGAGGACATAGAGTGATAAACGCTAAGAATGAAATGGATGGGGTGATACTGGGGTGGAAGGGCTCCTTAAGGATGCCAGGAAGGCCTTTCTGAGGGAAGCACATCAAAGAAATGATAGAAAAGAGCTATCCTTGGAGGAGAAGAAGGGAGGGGAAAGGGCAGTACATTCTAGCAAGTCTGAGATACTATAAGAGGCCACTGATGTTTGAGAGGAATAAGTAAGAGAAAGCTAATAATCAACAAGCTTGAGGATCATCTAGAGTTTTGTGGACCATGGCAAGGAGGTAGGTGTCTTCAGAGAAAGGGAAGCAAATGTAAGGCTATAAGCAGAGGGGTAGCTTAGTTAAATGTGTGCTCTAATAGCTTTGGGACTTTAATAGTTTCCGTATTGGATGACTTCATTCCAAGACCTGTCTGATGGCGGAGAATCCAAAACAACATTCTCATTTTAAGGAAGCAAAACTCAAACGTATTAAGACATGTAACAAAACATCCGCCAAAATTTGTTGAGAGCAATTAACTCAGTACATGATTATCTTCTTATCATTAAGAGCCTACATTTGGTTGAATCAATAAGGATAAAGTTTTACTTTTTCAGGAGGCTGTTTTCAATCTTTTTTCTCTTATTTTTCTTCATTAAGTAGCAAAAATAAAACAAGAAGATATACAATAAATGATAAATAATTTGATCATGAATTGACCATAAAAATATAATATTAAGATAAATTATTCTCAAGTGAAAAAAGCCAGCTGTTAAGGAGAACATATATATATGAATCTTGCCACCAAAATCAAAGCCAGAAAACTTGAAACAGAATTAAGATCACAAAGGAAAATAGGCAAGACCCAAAATCTCAGACTTAGAACATCTGGGAACCTCATTCAGAGAAACTTCCTACCACTAACTATATCTGCTTATCATCCAATGTAATATAAACTCCTAAACTCAAACTGTATCCCCAAATTGTTAGCTTAGCTTTACAAAGCTTGATCAGACAGATAAAAATGAATTATCAGAATGGTTAAAAGTCTAAATATACCCAGGAAATACCCTACTGAAGATATACCACATGATCTATTCAATCCGGAAAATTAAACATAAACAAAACCCACCATCAGGAAGCACATTCACAAGCTCTGATTGACCTACATCCCAAGACAGTTCTAATGAGCTCACTACCCACTCTGGCAAGTATGCTGATGGTTTCCCTGACATGGTGGAGTCTCTGCTTAAACTCTGTGATGAAATCCATGCCTATAAATTAAGACTATAAACGGCCACTGCTACTTCTACCAAATGACCAAAAAATTCCAAAGGACAAATGTTCCCAAGAATTACAGTGATGTTATTTCAAGAAATAAAGACAATTCATTTTAGGGCAACAAGGAGAAAGAGTCAAGAAACAGGAGAGGAAATAAAAGATTCTCCAGTACAACACAACAAAATTATTTTAAAACAGCAGACTCACAGTTCTTACTAGAGGAGCAATTTAGTCCACTTTAGAGGTGCTAGAACCAGAATGCCTAAATTTCGGTCTTGGCTCTGTATTTTACTCTATCTATATGCAACTTTGGATATTTACTGAACCAGCCTCAATTTCCTCACCTGTAAAATGAAAATATAATACCTCTGATATGAGTTAGTCAATATAAATCCTAAAATTAAATAAAGGGCAGCTTATACGTGAATCTGCCTTTCATACTCCATTCAAAGGAGCTGGAACTTTGTCTTTTTTTATTTTTTTTTTCATATTTAAACTTGATTTTATTTTATTTTTAAGCTTTACATAATTGTATTAGTTTTGCCAAATATCAAAATGAATCCGCCACAGGAACTTTGGTTTGGTATTGTACCAAATGGTAATTTGGTATCATTCTTTTCTATTCTCCCATGTACCTTAACCACAATAGACATCACTCTTAAAACTATGTTTATTTCCTAGAAGATTCTTTAAGACATTACCAGGTAGAATGTATTTTATGCCTTTTCAGCTTCACTTAGTGGTATTCAATGCCTCAAAGATGAGGCAGTTTAGCAGTTTACTCAATTGTCAAGTCTTACTCTTTTTTCAATAATAGTATGACTACTATTATCCATAATCTTAAACTTCTGAATAACAAAGATAAAAATGGCATTACCTGTGCTTTATTACAATCTTCAGAGGTAGGAATGCATTGTGAGTGTATTCAGTAAGGTGGTTTAAAACCATACTATATCTAGTAATATATCTCAGTAACTAAGATCATGTGCCATCAATATCTACTTTATACTGCAATCTAGAACCGTCCTTGAACCAACCTATTCCTTCACCAAATAAAGATGAACACACCTAACCTTTATCCAATATTTGACTGACATGTCCTCCTAAATATACAAAGAGTTCTGGGTGTGTCTCGTCTAGGCAATGTATTCATCGCAAAGTATCACACCAAAACAAGATGTCTGGGACTTCTAGGTTTTCTAGTTCCAATTTTCTGCCCCAACAGACAACTCTCTCATTTCTTACAGGTCTCAGCAAGAGCTGTTCTGATATGCCCTCAGAGGATCTCCTATTCTGAATGATCAAGGTAAAACCAAGACAGGGACTGGAGGACTGTCCGAATGCAACTGTATAACAAAGCAGGAAGAAGACAGAAACTGCAGAGATAAGTGCTCAGTGAGAACCGGGTGTTACGTTGAAAAGAAAAACACATATTAACAGGAAGGATATTAAAGCAAGGTGGCAATAACAAGCTTAACGCACACACCTTTCTTTTGAAGACTTCAAAGCACTCACCCATATGTGATCTCACATTCCACTGATGTATAAAGCCTATTTTACAGATAAGTAAAATGGAGAAACAGTGTCTTGTCCATTTCATCTACATTAATTCTAGAATACAAGGCTACTACCTTCCAGTACTCTTGCCTGGAAAATCCCATGGATGGAGGAGCCTGGTAGGCTACAGTTCATGGGGTGGCAAAGAGTTGGACACGACTGAGTGACTTTACTGCCACCTTTCAGACAGATGTTCTATTTTTCTATCTTCAGTTGCCTAAATTTTTAACTTTATATAAAAATTAATGAAATCACTGGCAATACTGACAATGAAAACATGGGGGGTAAAAAATGAAAACATGAGGGGAAGGGAAAGTTCTTCTAATGGACAGAAGTAAGACCAACTATAGCAATGTTTTGCAAAATGGGATGCATGCAGTGCTGCAACTGAAGAAGTTCCTTAGCTATACAGATTCCAGAGCCTCTGTGCTCTATGCTCAGTCATATCCAACTCTTTGTGACCCCACTGACTACAGTCCACCAGGATTCTCTCTCCATGGCAGTTTCCAGGCAAGAATACTGGAGTGGGTTGCCCTTTCCTCCTCCAGGGGATCATACCCATCCAGGGATTGAATCCAGGTCTCCAGCATCTCACAGATGCCTAAGTGAAGATCTCTGGGCATAACCTGATAATCTGAATTTTTAGCAGTCTTCAGGGGACACCCATGCAGAGCTAGTCACAAACTACATTAGTAGATATATCCTGCTTCTAAACAATGGAATGAACAGACTCAAGCCAGCCTCTGATTCTAATAAAGCACAGATAATGCCTTTACTCTCTCTGTTATTTGGAATCATAAGATTCTGAGTGTGACTACTATTAATGAAAAGAGAGCAAAGCTTGACAATTAAGCAGTAACTGCTAAAGCACTCCATCTTTCAGGCCATTGAACACCACTAGGTGAAGCAGAAAAGGAAATTGCTGCATAATACTCCAGAGAACTGAAAGAATTCTTTCTCTGTATAATATTCATCAAATAAATGATAGGAAATATAGTAAAAAAACAACATTATTTTCAAAAGTTGCTACATGAACTTTTCAATCACCTATGCTAACATCATTCTTAAGCCCAGTATTCTTTAGTGCTTAAACATTCAGAAAAATCACCTGGGAATCTCATTATAATTCAGGTTTTGATTTCGGGAGCCTGGGGTGGAACCCAATAGTCTCTGTTTCTTACAAAATCCCAGATGATGCTGACGCTTTTGGTTCCCAGACCTTACACCTTACATAGCAGGAGTCATGAAACCATGGTCAGAAATAAGTCAAGATGAGTCTTAGTTAGACTGGAATGAACTCACAGTATACATACTCAGTATCTGATAGAAGAACATTCCCAAATGAATTCTTTATGATGAGCAACATCATTTTCCCTCTTAAAGCACATACTCCCACCTCTGAGAGTCAACCCTAACAGCTTTATAAGCTCAAACTATAAACACGACATTGTCAAGCATAATCCCCAAACAGTAATTCATCTTCTTTATTTCACTGTTTGGGGCTCATCTTTCAGTATTCTTTAGTGCTAGGCCATTTATATATATTATCTGACAACAATCACACAAAGTATCTATTTCCATCCCTACTTCATAAAATAAGAATGTGAAGTACAGACAAGCCAATTCATAAAAGAATACGGAGGGCATGATACAGCGTTTTAGCTCATGTCCACAGTTACTCATATGTACATGGTAGACAGTAGAGGCAATATTACTAACTTATTCAGGAACTAGTTCCTGAAAGATTTGGGCATATTCTCTGACTTGTGTCACTCTCTCAATGATAACTGAAAAGACCTTCAACATACTGCTGTGTCCTCCCAAAAATAAAAAGATTTTTTTAATCCCTAGTATAAAAAACATTATTGAAGAGTAAAAGTTTAGTCATTGACAAACTACATTAGTTTGGACTCCGCTCTAACCTCCTTACATGCATTTCATTTTATCAGCGTTAATATAAAAACCTCTAAAAGATTCAGAGAATTTTCCCTTCATTTCTCAAGATCCACCTTAACTACCTTCTCATCCATAAAACTTCCCAAATGACTCAACCCAAGAGAAAACCTACCATCTTCTGAGCTATAATGAAACTTTGTCATCCTCTGAAGATTTTTTTCACATTGCTTTTTATTAAAATGGCCTTTGATTTAAGTGATGGCATAAAAAGATTTATTTCATCACTTAAAAAGCTCCCATTTAAAAAATAACCATGTGGGTCTTACTTTACAGTTACATTGTAATTGCCTGAAAATCAAGATCAAAGCCCACACATCCTTCCACCCCACCCAGAACATCCAGAGCGTTAATAAATATCTTATTTAATAACCAAAGGAATGAACCACCACAGCCCAGGGAACACTAGACTTAATACATAGAGTCATAACACAGCAGAGAAATATTAAGAAGTACAGAGACATTTTGCAGATGGCGTATTTTGAGTGGCCCACTGAATAAAGTCTTTATTATTTTAAAACTTCTAGAACTTCTATCTCTAGCTACATTAAGCAAAACTAATTTAAAAGACACTGCAAATATATTTGCATTCATTTAAATTCTATACTCTGCTGCCATCTGGATAGCAAACATTCTCTTCATGCTACCTGAAGAAAAAAGATATCATTCTGTAGATAGCCCTGCCATGGCTGTCAGATAAAACACAGGATGCCCAGTTAAATGTGAATTTCAGAAAATATGCAAATATTTTAGAGTAAGTATGTCCCATGCAATGTTTCTGATATACTTTCATAAAATCTCAATTTGTCCAATGTAAAGACAATGAAGACAATCAACTTTGATAAAAGAGATAATCATCTTTTGCCTCCAGAGAAAACTGGATCAAGCTGCATAAAAAAATCAAATCGTACTTGATTCAAGTGACTTAAATTTCTTTGAGAAAAAAAGATTTTTCCTTATCCTACTTGACAGAGTTTTCATGTGTTATAAAAAGCATTTATTTCAGATCCATTAATATTTCAGTGCCTTTTATTCTAGTAGAAGTGTTTCATTCATTAGTAGAGACTAAAAATTATTTTCATAATTCATAAAGAACTGAGGTTTTCTAAATCCTAGAAAAATCGGCTAAGAAGCTACTCTTTTGCTCTACTCTGATAATATCTGTATGTTTCCATTTTCATAATGAACAGCTCACAGTATTTGTGAAGTCAGCTCTAAGCAGCACTTTGTTTTTCTCCTTTCTCCTTTATTTTTGCCATCACTTAAAAGGTTCTCCTTTACCCAGTAACCTGTATTTCACTTTCAGTAGTTTTAAGCACAGTTTTTCTGCCTCAATGACTAAATGAACATCAAAGTAAATGAATAAAGTATAAATATTAATCCATTAAGACTTCAAGGTATTTTTTGGTAATTAAGTAAACAAATACTGACAAATAAATTGTCACAAAAATGGAGTAAATGAAGTGATTTAATTGAAATATAGTTCAGTAGATGTGACAACTAGTAAAATTAGTCATATTTTGTGTCATAAGTCTACAGGTGTGGCACTTGAGATAACCAGCACTGCTGAACGTCGGAATGAAAAGCATGTGAAGAGAGTATTTGAGGGACAAAAAGAAAAGGAATTACAGATGTGTAGGTGGATAACCAATCAACTTTTAAATGTTGAAAATTGAATATTCAGCCTTAGTCAAGTGCAAAGGGCAGTACATAATATATAATCTAATGAAAACTGAAATTCTGACTGAGTAAGATTCCATTCAACCTGCTCATCCTGTATTTCTTAAATGAAATGATCTGATGAGTATTTACTCATTTGGAGTAATTGGACCCTTTTTTTAGAAGAGTGTGGGGTGATTTCACCTTCACATGGTAGGAGAAAACACAACTAATGTCATATCTGAAAAAAATCTCAATTTATGATTCACTTTCAAAAATGAGATGTCCCTATCAAATGTTAGAAATAGGAAGATAAATCTTTCCATGAAATAGACAGTAAACAAGATGTGGGAAATCAATTATATAATATATATAATTTACACAATATGAAATGGAAATCATGATTAACACTTATCTTATTCCAAGACTCAATAATTGTTCTTGTATAAAGTCTGCAGGACTATCAAATTTGAAATTTCTAATAAATTATGTGTCCAAATAAAGGTAATACAGTTGTGGGTTATTTTCTTAATGAACTATATCATCCTGGGTAACTTTTTGTGCCACAATGGGAATTTTCAACTTGAATTATATTTCAAAGTCTTGCAGGCAACTGATTTATTACATACTGTTCAAAAGAACATGACACATAAAAGACACAAATGTAGATGTTACTATTATGGTACTCACCCTTTTGGAAACTGTACTAATGCACTCTGTACTTAGCTTTTTCAGATGTGTTGATAATTATGTGCTTATCATAAAATCTATTCTTCAGAACTAGCAGGGCACAGAGTTCATGCTCCTTCTCAGTGCTCTTTTAAGAGAGAAATTGTAGAGTAGCTACATTAATTTAATCAGCCACAGTATCCAATGCTATTTCCTTCAACCTGAGGTATATATATTTTATGTGTAAAATATTCACTGTTTAACAAATTTTAACTCTGAACAGACAGATATTTGTCATCACATATACTACCAAAAAATATGTACATTTTCCCACATTCTAGTTAAGTGGATAGATAATGACAATATCATTGATTTTCAAGTAGTTCCTTAATGATAAGGGAAGTTAACTATTTATTCACTTGTTTGTTGTATATGTATATGATGAGAACTGATGCCTCAGTTTTATTTTAAAATTTTATTGTATAATGTTAGTCACACATGTGTACACACACATTATATACACATTTATAAAGAGGTTTGGCAAAAAGTGAAAACTGGAACATAATTATAGAATCGTAAAATATGATTCATATATATATATTCTTCATATATAGAGAGATTCAGACTGACAGAGTCTATGTACACATATATATACAAAAAGAGGAAAAATATTATTTATGGAGGAAAAATAATATTTATGGTGCAGTTCAATGTATTATATAAATGTGATGCACATATACAGTGCAAACATATGTGAATATATGTGAATATATGTATATAGTTTTGTTTTGCTGGTTTTTGAACTCTGTAATGGTGTGAAGCTACAAATAGCTGCCTTTGATTTGTTTTTATTCAGTCAAAATTATAAAGACACCCATGTTGTACTCAGTTGTCATTTATTCAAATTCACTGTTGCATAATATTCCATGTATGAAAAATCTGCAATTCATGTAACTAATCTCTTATGAATTATGCAGTCTTTTCTTGTTTGTTTCAGTTTATTTTTGTTTTGGTTGTACTGCTCTTTAAAAAATTACTACTCTGAACATTTTTTCACTTGTTTACTAATGGTCCCAAACAAGAAGTTTCCTTCTGAGGGTTGAAATGATGTGATCTTTGGGAATATGAGCGTCTGATATTTCCAGAATCTGATAAATTCACTTTATAAAATCATCAATTCAGTCACTCAGTCATGTCTGACTCGTTGTGACCCCATGGACTGCAGCACACTGGGCTTCCCTGTCCATCACCAACTCCCAGAGTTTGCTCAAACTCATGTCCATTGAGTCAGTGACGTGATCCAATCACCTCATCCTCTATCATCCCCTTCTCCTCCTGTCTTCAATCTTTCCCAGCATCAGGGTCTTTTCCAATGAGTCAGTTCTTCACATCAGGTGGCCAAAGTATTGGAGCTTCAGCATCAGTCCTTCCAATGAATATTCAGGACTGATTTCCTTTAAGATGGACTGGTTGGATCTCCTTGCAGTCCAAGGGACTCTCAAGAGTCTTCTCCTACACCACAGTTGAAAAGCATCAATTCTTCGGCACTCAGCTTTCTTTATAGTCCAATTCTCACATTCATACATGACTACTGGAAAAATCATAGCTTTGACTAGACAGACCTTTGTTGGCAAAGTAATGTCTCTGCTTTTTAATATGCTGTCTATGTTGTCATAGCTTTTCTTCCAAGGAGCAAGTGTCTTTTAATTTCATGGCTGCAGCCACCAATCCAGTGATTTTGAGCCTAAGAAAATTAAGTCTCTCACGGTTTCCATTGTTTCCCCATATTCATTCTTCCCCATCTTCCCCATTGTTTCCCCACTTGATTGCCATGAAGTGATGGGACCAGATGCCATGATCTTAGTTTCATGATTGTTGAGTTTCAAGCCAGCTTTTTCACTCTCCTCTTTCATTTTCATCAAGAGGCTCTTCAGTTCCTCTTCGCTTTCTATCATAAGGGTGGTGTCACCTGCATATCTGAGGTTATTGATATTTCTCCCGGCAACCCTGATTCCAGCCTGTGCTTCATAAGTACTGGCAAATATTCTCTACTTTATCCATTTTTTTACCTGTTATATATTTTTTGTCTTAACATCTGTGTTTTCTGGAATAAATAAAATGACCTCATTTTTTTACTTTGGTTAATACCTGCCTTGTGTGATGTCATCTATCCTTATCTTCCTACTATGAAGGTCTAATTTAATTACACTGAATAGAAGGGTATGCTCTATATTATTTTTTTGAAATCTGATTTCTTTTTGGTTTAGTATGTGACAAGTTTTATAAGCATTTTATATCTTCTTGAAAAGCATAGGCATTCTCTAATTGCTGGGTGCAGATATCACGTATTTTAAGTAAATCAAGTTAAAAAAAAAAAAAGGGAGTTCCCTGGTAGCCTAGTGGTTAGGATTCTGGGCTTTCACCACCATGGCCCAGGTTCAACCCTGGTCAGGGAACTGAGATCCCAGAAGCCTCAGAGTGTGGCTAAAATAAATAAATACATAAAGTTTCTTAATTTGTTGCTCAAATATTTTACATTTTGAAAATTTTTCTGTTCACCTTTAATAAGGGAGGTTTCCTAAAATGTGCTACTGTGATTGTGGTTTGTCATATTTTCTCTGTAGTTCTTCATTACTTTTTGCTTTACATATATATTTTATATTCATGTTTTATATATCAGTAATTAATATATCTTTCTGATGAACTGAACCTCTTCTCATTGGTAATGACCTGTCCCACATATACTTTTTAAGAGTCTAAACTGTATGCGATTAATAAAGCTACCTCAAGTTTTATTTGGTTTGTATTTGCTCCTATAACTTGGTATATTTTATTCTTTCAAACTCTCAGCCTTACGCTTTAAGTGTGTAACCTATACAGAACTTTAGTTAAATATTCTTTTTTAATATGTCTGATAATATTTTTAAGGGGAAAGTTTAATCCCACAGGTTCAAGATTTTTGATATATGGACTTTTTTTTACCATCTTTTTAAAAAATTCTATTTGTCCACTTTTCCCCATGTATCCTCTTTTGCCATTAAATAAAGGTCGAATTTGACGGGTGTTCTCTATTTTGTCGTCCATTTTCCTCCTCCAGAGCTTTGGAAGTCATGTACTCATCTCCTACTCTTTCCTTGGTTGCTGTTATTTAGTTGTTAAGTCCTGTCCAACTATTTTATAACACGATGAACTACAGCCCACCAGGCTCCTCTGTCCATGGAATTCTCCAGGCAAGAATACTAGGGCAGGTTGCCATTTCCTTCTCCAGAGGATCTTCCCTACCCAAGGATCAAACCCACACAGCCTGCATTGGGAAGCAGATTCTTGACCTCTGAGCCACCAGGAAAGCCCACTCTTTCACTAGTTATCCCTAAAACTATTAAAATATGCATAACAAAGTTCTGACTAACTCCAGACAATTCAAGCACCTTAGAACACCCTACTTCTGATCAATCTCCCTGCAAATTAACATAATAGTGTTGCCCAATATCTCAGTCCATCCCTTTATAACTGCATAAATTAGGCATGCTATGGTTGTTAAATATAATTATTCACAGTTCCCTGGTCTTTGCTTACGTGAAAATATCTTTTCTCTTAGTTTTGGAAGATAGTTTTGACAAGTAGACAACACTAGGTAGACTTTTTTTTCCCCCTTCAAAACTGTGAACAATATTCTTCTCTCTTCTGGCTTCCACTATTGCTGATAAAAATCTGCTATTAACCAAAAACTGTTTTCTGAATAGTTGAGCTGTTGTTTCTCTTTAACTGCTCTAAGGAATCTCTCTGCCTTGGCATTATAATTTTTACTACAACAGTCTATGACTGAATTTATTTGCATACAGATAGTCCTCCACTTACGATGACTTGACTTACAATCTTTCAACCTTTTAGGATGGTGCAAAAGCCATAAGCATTCAGTACAAACTGTACTTTGCATTTTTAATTTGGATCTTTTCCTGGGGTGATGATACACAGGATATGTGATACAGTGGTGCTGGGCTCAGCGGGGTGCCCCAGCTCCCAGTCATCCATGTGATCATGAGAAGAAACAACCAATAAAGTTACAACCATTCTGTACCCAACCATTCTGTTTTTCACTTTCTATACAATAGTCAATGAATTACATAAAATATTCATCATTTCATTATAAAACAGGCTTTATAGCGGGCTTCCCAGGTGGTTCAGTGGTAAAGAATCCACCTGCCAATGTAGGCAACACAGGTTCAAACCCTGGGTTGGGAAGATCCCCAGGAGAAGGAAATGGCAACCCGCTCCAGTATTCTTCCATGGGAAATCCCATGGGCAGAGGAGCCTGGCGGGCTAGAGTCCATGGGGTTCCAAAGAGTCAGACACAATTTAGTGACTCAACAACAACAAAACCCATCAAAAGTCAAGAAAGATCTACATATCTATTTAGTATATGGTATCCTACTTTATATCTGTATTTATGTTTTTCATCAGTATTAAAAACTCTTCTGCCATTATCTCCACAAATACTGATTGCCTATCTTCCATTTGATATTATTTTCTTCTGGGACTCTAATTAGATTCATGTTAGAACATCTTGTATTTTCATATCTTAATAACCACCATTGATATTGTCCATCCCTTTCCCCTCCTGTAAAGTATTCTGGCTAATACCTCCAGATTGAACTTTCGATTAACTCATTTGCTCTCATTCATTTGCCAATCTGTTACTTCTCCTATCCATATGATTTAAACTTCAGTAATTATATTGTTCATTCAAAAATGCTTTTGTTTCTTTTTTTAATATTCCTGGCTATTTATAGTTTCATGTAGCTTGATCAATTTGTAAGTGTAACTTTCATTTATTTAAACATTCATTAATTATTATTTTCTCAATGAAAACTGTTGATCGGAAGTTTCTGGGTATATAAAGCTATTATTTGCATTTTCTACAGATTTCACATGTAGCAATTTATAGCCTTGCCGTATAGTGAACTGTTATAATGGGGAGCTCATATGAGTTTATCTTGGGCCATCCAAAACATGGAGGTGGAAACTGGAGTATCTTGCTAGAAACAAATTTTTGTTTACCTCTGACAGGACTCAAGAAGAAGGTAGTAATATGGAATCACGTTAGTCACCTTCATGATGCCAGCTCACAGTGAAACCCTTGAATTCAACACCCTCTCTCTGCCAGTGATTACAGGCTTAGTCTCAATATGACTGCAACATCAATGTCAGTATTTTCCCTCTGTGCAAACTTGCATTGCCCATTTGCTCTCCCCAGACTGGGTTTAACTCCCTTTTGGTGAAGGGGAGAAAAGAAAAATTTCAGAAACTTCTCCTAATTCATGGAAGTCTAACATGTCACTAGGAAGTATGTTTTATCTGGTATAGTTGTTTTGTAAGGATATATTCCTCCTATAACACCAAAAGCATTAAATTATAACACTGAAAATTGTGAAGAAGAAAATAAGTCAATTAGAGAATGGGCAGGCTGGTAATGAAATAATATATAATAAAAGAAATGGAGTATGAGAAACAAATTCAAAGAGCGGAACATAACAACTTTGTCATGATGTAAAGTATGGGAGATCATAAGTAAATATAAAACATAAAGAAAGGGGAATTGGTCAAATTTCACTTACTAACTGGATAATGTTGGAAGTTCAACTCAGGTTAAACCTGGTTCTTTGGGAAAAGGCCCATGGGATGAAATCCTCACTGGGGTTTTTCTCTGATAGCTTTAAATCAACTCTCTTGCTTCTCAGCTATAGTTATTTCAGTTACATCATTTTACACATTGTATAGCTTCCCATTTACGCTATCTTTTTACTACATCGTAAGTCTTGTATATAAAATACTCAAAAGTCTAGAATATTCCACAGTAATAACAGAATTATGGTAAAAGTTTCCCAACATGAATAATATGAATAAATAAAAATTTAACTAGAAACTGTCATGATGTGGTAAACTTGTCTCCTCTTATAGTATCTTCAAAATTGGCATTTGGGGAAAGTGCTTTGATAGCAGATAACATTTTCAACATTCATGTGACTCCTTCCTTTTATATCCCTGGAGCCTCCAATGTTCAACTTTCAGTAGAGGTTCTTTATACTTCTTTTTGTTTGTTTTTTCTCTCTTTATACTTCTTACTGAGCTGTGACTCCTGAAACTATGTCTCCAAGTTTAGAATATTTCTATAAGAACTCTGATTAGAGATAAACTACTCAGCACCCTAAAGGACCTAGGACCACACAAACTACATTAGGTTTTAAAAATAAGTGCAAGAGTATTATAATGTTTTAGAGATAAGGGGTGCTAATTTTGTTTTAATCTAATAAAATGCTGAGAGGTTGATTTACATTCAAAATATAGTATCATTTTGTGAGTCCTCAGAAGGGTTCCAAGACCATTCAATAATCAAAGATTAAACTAAAACTCACTATGGGATTTTTACTTATTCATAACTACTGTGAAGGCAAAATCTCACTGGGATTTCATCTATTTAAATACTCAGTGAGTTCCCATCACTCCGGTGGGCACTATGCTAAATTGTGCAGACACAACAGTGAACAAAACACAGACTAGTCTCTGGAGCTCACTTTCATTACTGAATATTAACTAAACTCAGGTTACTCAATAATATTTTTATTCATATTTTATTTCTTAGGAGATTTTCATCTGTTTAACCAAAACATGGAATCTCTATTTTTCCAGCCAAGTTTTCAAGCAGTGGCCTCACCTTCCTCAAAAAAAGTCACTCATTCAAGGGATCAGGTATCTACATATATCTGTGTGTGTGTTTGTGTGTATATTAGCTAATATCTTCATGATTTTAAAAAGCCTCCTTCTTCAAAAAAAAAAATGAGTTATCTAATTTTTGTATCGCTTAAGAAATGTATATGCACAGTATGTATACTAACAGGGCTGGGAAGAAAGCTAACGTCTGCCTGCTCCAGAAATAAATTAGCATGCAGCTAACATCAAAAGAGCCAAAAACACTCACTGCAAGTGTGAACACATATTTGATTGCAGGACTGTCTTTCCCAGGGCTGACCTTATAAATTAAACAGTGTAAATCTCAAGGAAGTGTTTTCTGAGCATTTAGATTCACTGTGAACATTAGGATGCCCTTCAAATTAACTTCTAACATTATTAGCCTATTGTTGGACATAAACTGCTTCATTACTGGTGACTGAGAAAACATACATACACCGGTACGAACACAGAACTTATAAAAGAATGGGAGGAACTATTCAAAATCTCAGGATGTGAACATATAAATAACTAGATTTTTAAACTAGGATATTGAATCTGCATATGGAAAAGCTCTTGAAAATAGTAAATAAAGCTCTTTACTTTGATGCTTAGAAGCACCATAACAAGAAAATACCCAATACTTGGGAAGTAATATCTGAATGCACTATACTACAAAGATTTTGTGGAACTAATTCCTACTTATAACCCAGTCTCAGTTTAAATGCCCCTTCCTAGCGGAGACATTTCCTCCTTTACCATATTGGGCTATATTGTCACTAAGCCAATGCAGTGGTCTCCACTTCCATCTTTTCTGAAACTCTTCACTCTTACAATGAGCTGCTGAGATCTTCCCTACTAAACCATAAGTTCCATAAGGGCACCATCTATGTTTATCTTCTTTTCCTTTTTACAATCAATGCCTTGGCAATATGCATATTTTTGGAGTAAGTTAGTTAAGGAATGAATACATAAATTAAATAAAGACATGAATTCTAAGTCATCTCTAGAAAGCATGAAAGGTTAATTGGAAAAGTTAATGTCTACAATGAGAACAGGATCAAAGGAGAAGGGAAACATAATATACCCTACATCTATTTAAGAATCCGAAACACTTAGCAGCTTTACTCATTCAGAGTGTAGAGAAACTCAATTCTCACCTTCAGACTACCGTCTGTATGCAAAACAAGGATGTTGCTTAATTTTTTTTAAGCTAGAAGAATGTCTGATTTCATTTGAAAAGCAAAATAAGCAATATGTTCTCAAGTGAATTGTTTCCCAGCTGGAATAGAGAATAGAACGTATTATGGTGGCATCTTTCATTTGGAAGCTGCTCCATGAAAAATCATGGGATATGGGGTCACACTTAGCAAGGGCAAATAAACAAATTGTGGTAAATCCATCAGCATTATCAGCATCATTGTGAATTTTAAAATATATTCAGTAGCTGGTATAAAACAGATATGAAACGTAAGTCTAAACAGTCTGAAATAAGTGACCCAATTAAAATCTAGGGTTATCATGTCCAGCAATATGAAATCTGCAGTTCTATGATTTTATAGAACACAATCTTGTTCTATAACTTCCCCTGGTCACCACAATCACTCCCTACAATTCTTGGGTCAGCCCTCTGGATAATTTCTATCATTTTCTCCTGACTATGTTGTCCCCCCCACCCATGGCTTACCTGTAGTGTCGGGAAATCTCTTCTTCCACCTGGGTAATGAAATCACATTTGGTACATGAGTGTTCTTTGCTTTCCTTGACAGCCGGCTGCCCGTCTGGTCCTTGCAGGTGACTGCCTTCTTGCTTGACATCCGATGCCTGGGACTCGTGCGCGCTCTCATAATGAAAGAGGAGCACATCCACGTCGGGGGTGGAGAACGAGCACTGGTGGCACTGGTGTTTGACTCTCGAGCTCCCGGCCGCCCCAGGAGACAAGTGCAAAAGCAAGAGCGCACAGTGGGAACAATTGCTTTTTCTACAAGCGAATGGATAAGTGATTTCTCCAAGGTGCTTTTCTGGGCTGCAAAGGCCTCTGGGACAGAATGGACAGTGTTTAATGGTACACTTATGAATGTTGTGGAGCTGTTGATAATGACGAAGAAGCGGCCCCACCACAATGACGTCGGGGCCATGGCTCTTGGAATATCGAAAGTCACAGAACTGACAGTTGTAGCTCGTGACCATGTTATCCTCTGCTCCCTTGCTGGAGAAGTCCTTCTTCTTCACCCCACTAGAGCCCTTGTCTGCCTTGGTCATTGGCTCCCCTTCTGCGCTTTTGGCTAGATCATTCTGATTAATGACAGAGCCCCTGGAAAGCTTATCATTCAATTCTGGATTAAGGCCGCCTGACTGCACTCCGCCATGCTGCTTGCCGTAATGTTCTAGCAGCTTCAGTGAGCTCGAGGACTCACAGCTGAAGCTACAAAACTTACACCAGTAGTAACTGGTGGCCTCTGTACCATTCTGTCTCGAGTCAAGGGGCTTGATGGGCACTGAGTAACCAACGGGTGAGTCATCTCCCGCCTTAACTGTGATCTTGTCCTGCCATTTGCCCAGGTCTCCAGCATCACCAGACCGGACTGCTGGGATGGATTTGTTAGAGTTTTTCTCTGAAGGTTTTGCACCCTCAGAGGAGGGGAGAGAAGCTTTTATTTTGTTCGGGTGAGTCTGCAGAAAATGTTGTTCTAGTTCTGTTGATGAGTTGCCCATGTAAGTGAAATTGCAGAATTTACAGCGGAAATACTTGGTGTTTCCTTGGCAATCTGGTGTCTTCCGGCCAATGCCAATGAATGTTCCACCTGAAGTGACCTGGCAGAGAAGACACGCATGTTACTTTAAAGGTATCATTAATTCAGTGTTCTCTGTAGGCGGGTGGAGGCGACACTGCCAGGTACTCTACATCAAAAAATACAATAGTGCTTCTGCTTATTATGAAATCACTTGAATAATTAGAGCCAAAGAAATTCACTCTTCATTACTCAATAGCCACTCTCTGAGAGGCTCATTATGCTAAACATTTTTGGCCAAAGTATCAGATGAAGGTAAGTAATAAAAGTACTATAACAAATTCAAAGGATTTAATAATATATACTTTTAAACAAAAGACTAAGAAGATGACTTTCAATTAAAGGTTTGAAGACTGCCTCCTTCAAATCCTGCAGAAGCATCCAAATCACGGGATTTCTTGTCACAAAGCTAAGGGTTGCTGTCAAAACCAGAGGCAATTGCTCAGAGATTACTCAATGCAGGCACCCTCCGAGGAAATCCTCTGTTCAGTTCCTACGGCAATGAGGCTGCAAAGATGAAGTCTATCTTTCGGGTAAAATAAAAGTGGTAAATGACCACACAAAACGGTTCATGGTTAAAGCCCAAGTACGCAGTTAGACTGAAAGTAAAATGAAATCTCTGGGCTTGAAATCTTGGTGAAGGAGGACTAAGGTAAGGAATTTAATAAAATGTTTCCCAATCTAGAACAAATAAAATGAAGAAAAGCTTCATGAGCCTTGTTTGATGAAGGCTCTGTCTCATAGCAAAGACTCAGTTGCTCTGATGAGCTGGTCATGGGGATAGTCAAGGACTAAAATAAAATAATTCCACCATAAAAATCACAACAGCTTGGTTTCCTATCCAAAATTAAAAAATTGTATAGGTGCTAGGGCAACCACAGCCTTCAAAGGGCATTTTATATAAAACTCTTCTCTGGGTACACCACATCAGGCAGCTCAACTGAGTGCCAGCACCCAGCAGTCAAAATTCATGGTTTGAAAGAGTTTTGACAGAACTGGTCCAAAGGGGGAAGAAATTTCCTTTTTTAACAATCAGGGGAATTTTTAAAAATTTTCCAGCAACCAGATGTAACAGATTAAGCACGTGGCATAATTGTGTTCTTCCTTCTTTCACAGCTGCTCAAAAATGACATGTGTGATCACTGCTCATATCCAATTCACTCCATGAGAAAAAGTCTCAAGCATCTCAAAATCATTTAAAAGACTCTACTTAACATGCAAATAATATTCCTTTAGCGCACTGAGAGACATGGCTGTACACTACTGTACAGGACCAAGACAGAAGTCCATTCGCCACTTAAAGAGGGATGTGACCTGGATAGAAAGACTTAACCTCTCTGGTCAACAGCTTCCTCCCTGGGGGCAACCTTTAAACTTACTTCCAATATTACAGTTTGAGAAAATGTGCATGAACACACCAAGGGCTCAACATTTACTGTACATTAAGATAATAAATTACAAAGGACTCCCACAGTCCTTCATCGAAGATGACAATGTTTCACTTTAGACAATGTCTAAATTTACCATGGCAAACCCCCAGATTGCAGTCTGTTGACAGCACAGCATCATCTAATCAGAAGGGCAAGACTGGGGGCACCCTCCCAGGCAACAATCTGACAATTAATCACTGGTGTAAAAGATGTCGAGGTCAGACCACACAAGATAAGTCTAATCACCACTCTAACTGGCATTTTAGAAATCAAAGCAAATAAAACTTGCAGTGAAATGTAATGCATAACACTGTAAAATTCCTCCATTTTCTAATTCACTAGAAATGAGAAGAACCTTGCTTTCAAAAACAAAATGAAACCTTTCAATGGCATGCCGCCTACTCAGGTACTTGGTTCAGGAACTTCAACTTGAATCAAAAGGCACAAATTCAGAATTATTCCCATCTTCTCTAATGTAGGCAAAGAAAGCCAGTGTACAAGCTCTAAAGACAGAAATATGCTTCTCTGAGCTACCATGTTTCTCAGAGTTACCGAGTTGCCCTAGCAGAAAATGTTTTGAACTATCGCTTGTAGAATAAGGATTCCTGAGAAACCACGACACATGATCACTGTTTCTTTGATTTTGCAATCTTCAAGCCTCATGTTTCATGTCCACACTGCAAGGGCTGAGCGAAGAGCTCATACAGTGTTAAGAAAGCCCCAAAAGTGAAGATTTTGAAATGAATTAAAATGACTATGAAGCATCAAAATATCTCTTTCAGTAGTTGACATCAACTTTAAGAGTCAGAAAATCCATGCTAAGAAAGACTACTATCCGGTCACAGGACATTTCATACCAAAAACTGCCAGTTAAACTTTTTGGTCTGGAATTAATTAAACTACTGTGAAAACTGTATTAAATGTTTTGAGTTGGTAGTGTCTATGTGTCTAAACAGCGTGCAGCTATGCTCTGTCGTTTCAGTCGGGTCAGACTCTTTGTGACCCTATGGACTATAGCCCGCCAGGCTCCTCTGTCCAGGGGATTCTCCAGGCAAAAATACTGAAATGGGTTGCCATGCCCTACTCCAGGGGATCGTCCCAATCCAGGGATCAAACCTGTGTCCCCTGCATGGCAGGTGGATTCTATATGCACTGAGCTACTGAGCGAACTCCATTATTTAGGACGCTTTTAATGGTTATATGCTTTATGCTAAAAACTGCCTTCATATTATTCACTGTCCTTCAAACAAGCAATAACAGAAGGATCTCATTTAATGAAAAGAACAATACTGACATATATGGATTATCTATTTGCCTTCCTGGTAAACAGCATTTAATCACATTAGTATTACATATTATTAAAAGTTAATACACTATTGGAATTATATATCCTATACATTATAAAAGTCAACTTCAGTAAACATAATTACTCAGTGTTCTATCTCTTTTCTCTTTCAAAAAGAAGGTTTTAAGGCTACATTTGTGGCCATTTTTATACATTATAACAGATGTGGCAAAATATGACTGACGTATATCATTTAACTGTCATTCGGAAGTAAAATACAATTTCTAATTTTAGGACACCATACTTAAGACTATCGACCATGTCCATTTAATTTCATGACTCACAAATGTTGACTTAAAACAATTCTTTTCTAGATTAAACCCAAATACACAGCAAGAACAGTTAATGCAAAATCAATGTTTTGCAGCAAAAGTTTATTTAATCTTATTGCCAGGAAACAGCACCTACACTTTCAGAGAATTATTTGCAACTTTCCAAGCGGTTGAACCCAGCCATTGTGATAGAAAAAAACTTATTCACTAGCTATGACTATACTTAAAAAGAGATCACAGCAGAATAAAGAGTATAAACTTCAATGTTTCTTATTTTGCTAACAGAACTCTAATAAAAATCCATTAATCTGGCAATGCCTTAGATACAGATATCCATATTTAAAAATTCCTTTTAACCTGCAAATTCTGTTTGGGCCAAAACTGACACCTAATCTCTGTAATAGACATCAGGTTACAGAAGTAAACAAACTAGACCACACCTCTGTTTTTAAATTACGTATATTGAGGGCTTCCCTGGAGGCTCAGTGGAAAAGAATCTGCTGGCCAACTCAGGAGACACAGGTGTGATCCCTGATCTGGGAAGCTCCCACATACCTTGGTGCAACTAAGCCTGGGCGCCACTGCTGAAGCCTGTATGCCCTAGAGACCCTGCCCAGAAACAGGAGACATCACTGCGATGAGAAGCGTGAGCACAACTAGAGTACTCCTGCTCACTGCAAATAGAGAAAAGCCAGTGCAGCAACAAAGGCTCAGCGTAGCCAAAACTAAATTAATTAATTAATTACTTAAAGTAAAAGCTCTTTTAAAAAAAATACTTATATTTTATGATAAAAATTTATGGAGAAAATATTGTATTCATTTGTGTTTATCTTTACTTGCATTTGTTTGCTCTCAAGGGAAGTCTCAAGTCAAATTCTGTGAAAAGACACATTATTTAACTTTCTGGAATCTCAGTTTCCTCATCTTTAAGAGTATAAAGAATACTGTACCCCTTGCCACTTTTTAGGATTATTATGAGGATCAAGTGATAGAATGCACTTGAAAGTTATTTGCAAAGTCTAGATCGGTCTAGAATTCTTTGAGCTGATGGGAATGTTCTGTAATTGTCTATCCTGTTGAACATGGCAGGCTCTAGCCACATGTGGTTATTAAGCACTTGAAACAAAGCTAGTGCAAATGAAGAACTGATTTTTTTTTTTATGTTTTAATGACTTTTTCATAAATTTAATTAACTGAAATTTAAATAGCCACATGTAGCTGGTGAATACCATGTCAGACAGCACACTCTATAGTACTATTCACGTGAATGAAACTATTATTTAATAAATTGAACTATCTCATGAATTTCTCTGGCCACTTGAAAAGACTAAACAGAGGGGGAAGTAGTAAAGTCAAACTCAAATACTTGTCACTGCTAGTATTCTTAACTGTAAACAGAAAAGCTCAATTCTGTTGTTACTAAGCTAATGCTTTCATTTACATTCCTTTTTGGACCGGACCGAATGAATGGTATCTCATTCATCTTTGGAAGTAAGCAGGAGCACGATACACTTTGGTTGAATGAATGAACTAGTTACTGGAGATATGAAATCTCCCACCTACTTGGGATATGGGGGCTATAGTAATTCACAGCCTTATTGTCATTAACTCAACGTGACAAATGGGCTTCTTCAAACAATGAGACAAATTGCATCTTTCACCCCAAAACAAACAGATTACAGAGTCATTCACTTGTGAATCAGAGTTATACAGAAACACCCAAGATACCTGTTAGGGGATGAAAAGGAACAGATTTTATTATAAGCTGTTTTTTACTGATGGAGGACTATGACACCTTTTTATTCTATTTTAACCTCAGTTCTAAAAACTCTTCCTTCCATGTAGTTTGTTCTACATCTTTCATTTATAATTTATCTGCATATGGCTTTTCACAAAACTTTCACTACAGAAGTTAAAAATATAAAAGGTTGGCTCTTTTTCAAGGTCTTTAACCTCAATTTAGTTTTTTCCTTCTAATAATATGGAACAAAAACTAGTAAGAATCGTATCTAAAAGAATATGTGAAAAGGAAGGATCTTTTAAAGCCTTGAAACTCTTAAAATGACACTTTAGTAAATGTACTTATTTTCAATGGAACAAAAAGAGTTGTTTGAACTAAATACAAACTCTTCCTCAGATGTGGTTCATTTTCAAGTACTGTAATTGATAGCAACAGAAACAATTAGGAGGGTACTAATTTAAAAGGACTTGAGGTTACTGGTTGATCATCAAAAAAGTAAATTCTTGACAAAAAAGTTAAGTTGTTAAAAAATCACTGTTCAAATACTAAACTCACAAATAATGTGAAGAAATGTGTCAGGGCCCATCGTGGCTGAAAATAACTAAATTCAGGATCAAAGTGCTAATCTGCATTGGGGGTGTTTCTGTATTGCACAGTGCTTCAAAAAAACACTGCAGAATTTAGAGTGCTTCAATGATGTATCTTTGATGGAAATTAAATATTCAAAATTTCAAAAACAAACATAATTAAATGGCAATCAGCTCAGTCTTGTGTTATCATATATCACATATATATATATATATATATGTAGCCAGAATAAATCCCATAAACAACCTTGTCATTTGGATTTACAAAAGCCAACTATTTGGGCAGGGGAGGTGGGGGGGAGTGGATCCATAACTTAAATTGGTAGAAGGGGCAAATATAAAGGTAAAATACTGCCCATTCTTAATTACCTACATTTTTATAATAAACTTTTTGGATTACAGTAATAAACAGTCTATCTCAAACTGGTTTTCTCATTTTACTCAGGATAACATCAATTTAATTTTCTATGGTTATTTGGTATTTGGAGAGATAGAAAACCAGTAAACCTTAAAGTCAGTCTCACTAATTTAGAAGATAATCTCTTAGGAGAAAATATGCAAAAGAAAACTGAAAATGCAGTGTAAGTGGATGATAAGGCTGAGTCCATTATCCATAACACTCCTCTCTTGCATCTGATTTGCCATCACTGCTGGCTCAGAATGGAGATAAATATTAATTGCGTGTTTGTTCTAAAGAGGGTCTTAATGGGAAATGAGAGCTGAATCACTGTGGAACATCCTTCCTTCAGGGAATGGTGACTCGTGGCATGCCTCCTACATGCCAAGCACTGAAAAGACTCAAAGAAATGACAAACTCCCAACAGTCTGCATTTCAGTGCAGAAAATTCCCAGCTAAATAAATGACAACAGTGGAATATGTACTTCTGCTAAGAGATGTACCACGTTCCATGATCACACAGAGGAAAAGCACCTAACTTACCCTGACTGGTCTGCAAAGGTTTCTGAAAGGAGGTGACAACTGAGCTGTGGACAGATGAGTTGGCATTTGGGGTGAGACTCAAAGGTGGTGATCTCAGAGAGGCTTTTCAGGTGCAGGAAACAAAATGAGTAAAACATAAACGAGGATGATACAGTGCAGGCTGCTCCCAGGAAACATGGAGGAATTTGGGGGGTGAGAGAATTTGGAAAAGTAATGTCTTGATGGAGAGTCTACATTGAATTATACAAGCATACTTAAAATAATGTTTAATAAAAATTTATGGAAAATTTAATTATGCAAGTATAATTTAAATAATCTAGTTTTTTAGACTCTACAAAACACAGGAAGACTGATAAGTGGAATTTTTAAAGAGTAAAGAAAGGAAGGAAGGGAGGGAGGGGAGAGGGAAGGGTATGAGAAGAGATGGAGGAAAGCAAGGACAGTGAAAGAGGAGGGAAAGAGGAAAAAGAACAGAAAGAAACAGGAAAAGGAGAGGAGAGAAGGAGGTAGGAGTTGAGAAGGGAAAAGAACAGAAGGAAACAGAAAGAGAAAGAAAATAAACAGAGAAACCATTAAGAATGTGCTAAGAAAACATTAAGGGTGGAGCCGGGGAAGGAATAAAGAAGAGAGACAGGACAAATCGTTCCATTGTTTGGTGAGATACAAATCAGGAAGACACCCAAGACAACTGACATTTCCAGCCTGACTTGAAAATAGGAACCTAGAAAAAAAGGAGAGGAACACAAAGTTGTTTCAGGAAAGCAGCTAACAACTTTACTTCTACACGTGTTGACTTTGAGATGCCAGATGGAATATTAAGGTGGAGCTATTGGAAAAGACTCTGATGCTGGGAGGGATTGGGGGCGGGAGGAGAAGGGGACGACAGAGGATGAGATGGCTGGATGGTATCACCGACTCGATGGACATGAGTTTGAGTGAACTCCGGGAGTCGGTGATGGACAGGACGGCCTGGCGTGCTGCGATTCATGGGGTCGCAGAGTCGGACATGACTGAGCAACTGAACTGAACTGAACTGACCTGACCTGTCCGTCAGCTGGAAGAACAGGTCTTAGAATAAGCTACTGTTTATTATAAGATTCCCAATATGTTACTGAACACATGAAAGAATGCATGTGCTCTTTGAAATCAACAGGTCATCTAAATATTAAAGGAGCAATGCTGGAGAAGTAGAATTCCTAAGTTCCTCACAGTAGCCCCAACTTACTTTGCTTTTAGGATCCAGACACTTCACACAGCTCTGACCACGTGATGGGGAATGACACGAATTAGACATGCTAAGGGCATTCTCTGCCTCCACACCCATTCCTATACTTACTTGTAGGCAAAGAATAAAACCTAATTACACAACTTTAAAAACATGGAAACTGGATCCATCTCCTTAACATTGAATCTTCATAGAAAAACCAACCTAAATTGTGCCTCATAACCAGAAGAGGGGAATACAACTCTGAGACCAACTATTAACTCATAAATTCCTAAAAATAAGTCCTTCAAACAAGGGGAATATGAAGTAAATCAAATACATGGACAAAGTGTCCCTAAAATATGGGGATAAAAGACCGCATCCTTAATTGATGAAATCAAAATTTGGCCCTTATGCACTCTATCAGAAGTATTTTCTGTGGCCAAAGTACCAGTGAAAAAAGTAATTGAAAAAAGACGTATCAGCAAAACTCATTATCTTTTCAATGATTTCAACTATAAGCTAGTAAGTTCAAATTAAAGCAGCATCACACTACAGAGACTGGATAAGAGACCATCACAAAGTCCCCAAATTCAGAGTCCCGCAAAATCAATGAAGTCCCCAAATTCAACGTGACTCAGAGAATATGTATCAAACAGCCCTCGTGTACCATCTTGTATCTCCTCCCTTGGCCTGTTTGCTTTTCTGGTTGGAGTAAACTCAGTCTTACAGTTGAGAAGGCCTTATATCTTAGTGGTTGTCAAGATAGTTTTCTGTAGCCTACTTACCCTGGTTTACATCTCACTGACCCACTTCCGCAACTCTGTGAACCTGGGCAGGTTACTCTCCTCTATGCTTACTCCCTCCTTTTCTAAAACGGACATAATGGTAGTGTCAACTTCAAGGGTTTTTATGAAGATGAGCTATTTAATACATGTACAGAGCTTAGGTCTATATGCACATGTAAGAAACCCTTAATAAATGCTAGCTATTTCCAAAATTGGGGGAAAAAACAGGGCATACATGTAGTTTTGATTATATAAGCTAAAAAAATAAAAGAAGGATTGGTCAAATTTAAAGTAATACAGAAAAATAAATTTTACATTTGATTTTCAATTAAAATTAAACAAGGTCTTCTTCGATATTCTGAACATGCTTAACACTGACTTTAAGCTTTAGAATCCTATCATGAAGAATTCAAGAGGTCTAAGGGCTAATGATTCTCAGAAACAAACTCCATAAAGGAAATCAGAAAATGAAAGAGAACCGCTCTCCTTCTCCCAACTTTCCTGGGGTTAGTACACTCCATATGTATCTGTGTCTCCAACAGCTGTGTGTATGCTGTAATTACAATGACCCAAGAAAAAAAAACACTGAATAATCTGCTGACTTGATATGGCTAGCAGAACATGCCATTTGGGGATAAAATTTTTATTAAGAGTTGAATAATGCTAAATTTGATTGAATGCACAGATAGCCACGATTCCTTCTTCTAAACATTCTGCCTAGAGAGAAATACAGATATTCAAGAAAGTGATACATGTTCTCCAAACGATAGCAAATAAACTGAAAATCCAAGAAGGGTTGACATTTATCAGGCTGACCCTCCTATAACAAAGCCCAATGGACATTTAACCGTCATGCAGGTAAAAGGATTAGTGAAAACGGTCAAACTATTCTATTCCACCTGGGTGGCTACATTATCCAGCTCAGCTATCTTCATGATGAAAATAACCTGGTAAATGCCAGGACTTTGCTTTGCTTTTACGGCCTTAGGTTGAGCATATGTTTTATTTTGCACACTTTATTACTTGTTAAACAGACAAAGTCCTGAAAAATAAGTATGGCTTCACAGACCAAACACTCTGTACCCTAGAGAGAATCTGAAGTGACTCAAGTCTCATTCACCAGTTTGTTTTTTTTTTTAAATGCAATTGTCCTCAACTCAGAAAAACAAAGCAAGAGAACCTCCTAAGCTCCACAACTTCCCTCTTGCTCCAGATCAAAGGAAACAGAAGGCAAATAAATAAATATTTGGAGGTTAAAATTCAAGAAAAGTCAAAATCGACCAAAATGAGATGAATGTTCTCTGGATTTTTCTTTTTCCCAGACCAAACTGTAATCCCCTGTTCAAAGGAGTGTATGGGAACATGTTAAGAATCTTATAAAGCTCATAGAGTTAAATATGTTGAAAATACAAATACAAAAGATGACTTCCTAGCTTGAAAATCTGTTCTTCTTGCTTCTAACATGACATACTGTGCAACTCTGCTAAAAATATATTTATAAAACAGAAACATAGTGCTCCTAGCTCAAACACTAGACAGTCACTGAGATTCTTCTGCTAACCTTAAAAATTGCATTCAGGGTTAAAATGAATTTAATAGCTGGCATCCTGTAGCTCCCTTCTTAGAGGCCTGAATAATGCAGAATAACAGGGAAGGTTTCCTAATATGCAAAGGCAACATATACATCATGAGCATTTATAAACTTGAGCTAGCCTAAACACTTTCCCGTGGGAAGCACAACTTGACAAGACTCTGACTTTTATAACCTGATCTGAGGGCTAAGAGCTCCCCCATAAAGATGACGCAAACACCCTAATGCACCGCACATTAAGCCCCAATGAAACAGCAACGTCCATGTTTAACAACTCAGGCCTCCACTCAGCAATGGTTTAAATATAAGCATAATAAAGCAGATTAAAAAGAAAGAGGCTGTAATTACTTTTAGAAGAACTCAATCTCTTCTCCTATTATTGGTGAGCCTTAAAGGCTGAACACAGGTAGCAAAAATCACATAAAGGGTTGCATCCATCATGTTGCATCCATTATTTTTAAAAATTTAAGCATAGTAGTCGATAAAACATGCAGGGGAAATTTAAAAATTGAGAAAATAACATCCTGGTCTAGTCTATGAGTCTTAAGCTAGCCATTATATCTTTCCTTGTTTCTTCTTGGAAAAGATCAATATTTTTCTTCTGATTTCAGGGCTGGGTATGCTACCTCACGGTGTGGGAGGGGCAGGGGGCAGGAGGGATCTGAATTCAACAGGTTCAGAAATGCCTGTCCTGATTTTATGATGAACCTTTGAAATGATGTCCATTATCTGGCTGCAGATTTTTTGATTATGAAGGAGAAAAAGACATTCTTATTTGACATTCTTTTTTTTTTTTTTTTTTTTACAAATCTGTAATTCTTTGACTTCATGATGTATAATAAAGTTTACACAGAAGTGGATATGGTCAGTTACAAACATGTCCAAACTTCAATTATTAAAGCCAAAGAGATGTCAAATAATCTGAACTTGAAACTAGAAATCTTCAAATTTGTTTCAACTGTATCTTTTTCCCCCAACCCTATGTATCATGCTTGCACTCAGGTCAGTTCAAATTATTTAAAACCATCCATGTCAAACCAAAATATAGATAGATCAAAGCCACAGAGTTCTTAAGTCCTCTATTTTTGGCTTCTGTTCCTTTTTTTTTGGCCTAAAATGTCATAAATCTCTCATTAACCACCAACTGTCCTGAATGTTAAAAAAAAAAAAGTTAATTGAAAAAGATGAATGAATCGCTCATCTATTACTTCAACTGGTTTAAATTACAGATTGATGTTAATAATCCCTGGAATGAAATGACTATTTGTCTGTAATCCTCATATTTACCAACATCTTTCTATCAGAATACACACAAGCCATTAATTTGGTATCAATTTCTGACAAAACTGCATTAAAGAAATTCTACAGTCAGCATTTTACTTCCTACAGCTTTTAGTCTCCACACAGTTCACGTGCCAAGGAAAGAACCTCTCAAATGGCATTTCAGCAACACAAACATATGTGGATGAAAAGGGGCAGGGGGCGGAGTTCAGATGTGCTTTTATTCAATGTGTGCATATAGGGAAGCTCTCTGATATTTATTTCAGCATAAAAATATTAATAAGTTATTTATCTTCAGACATGTTTCTACATCAACATCTGGTGTGTGTATGAAGTATTCAAGATTAGCATTTGGCCTAAAATACATTCAGTGGCCTTTTCCCAAACTGAAGAAAGTTAACTCTCATTAGGCTGGTTTCTCTCTCCAATCATTTCTTTGAAAGGATCATCCACTTTTTCCATAGATCGCTGTCTCCTATTTTTAACCTATTATTTCTCTTTGGGAGGGGAAAAAAAAATGATTTTAACAAGATTATCTCCTTGCATGTGATCTCCTACCATTTCTGTCTTCTTTACTGGGCGCTGCCGCAAGGATTTAGGAGACAGCAGAGTCTAGGATCAGCTGTTTTATTTCTAGTTCTATTAGTTCAAACTCAGATAGCTCCCACATCTGTTTTATTTCTAAAATCACTGCCCAGGAAAAGTGTCCAGCTCATTCTACCCAAACATAAACTTTACTATAAATAACTAGGAACCTAACAAATAACTGTTTGGGGGAAATGGAAGTGTGTTTAAAAATCTGAATTCTTCCAAACTATAGGCCCTTAGTAATCTTGGTTTCAGAGCCTTCCTGACAGCCAGGATCAGCTTTCCTTAGAAGTTGTCCCCAGAGTGAACAAACTGAAACTCTGACCGGAAATCCAGGTATTAACATCATATTCCTCGCTAATTGTAAAACACCATTTCACATACTAACATTATTCACTTCTAACCCTTTTATCTAAGACACGTATTTGCTTTCCAATCATAGTTTGACAGCAGAGTGTATCTGACATAAGACAGTGAAATGATCTTTAATAAGACAGCAGTTCAAAGCATGTAGCTTTCATGCATAATAACTATGTTGGCTTAATTTGCTACGCCACAGAAATCATTCTATTTGTGGAAATTCACAAAGTAAGATGGAATTTTTAAGAGCGCTTTCCAAAGATGAAACTGGATTTTTTATATCTTCTTTATTTCTCCCTTAAAGTGATAAGACTGCCATTCTGACATTTTTAAAGGACGTGGAAATTTCTCTTCTGATCCCTCTTAAGAGCATTGCAAAATATATTCACTACCTGTTATATATAACCCGTTATCCTGCCTTTCTTAATTGGCACTAGGTCAAAAGAGAGGTCTAGAACAAATGTGTTATAACTACTGAGTTGATAAAAATAACTGATATTTTCAGGGATTAAGGAGGTCAAATAAAGTGTGATGCGATTTCATTAGTTCTCCGGTACTTCTTCTAATCACTCCTGTAGAAGGTTAATATTAAACCTAATATGTTTTGAAATCCCTGGCCTAATAATACAATAAAAATCTACAGACTGTAACAGAAACTAATACACTTTCTCAAGCTGATCATCAGTGTCAACTATACTAAAATTGCTAAAATGAAATGAATACATTACTTAAGTGTCTGTTCTGCATTTCATTCTATTTCAAATGGTGGATTTTTTTTTTCATCTCACATATGCCATAAACTAATACAGAGGGCAGATCAAAAAGGTATGCCATTTTTAATAAAAGTAGAAATCTAAATTACTACTAAATGCTTTCATAAATTGCCATTTTCCTTAAATACAAGAAGGAATGCTTTACTGGTCCTCACCAAGGTCATTCTGGTATCCCTAGTACTTACAATCACATTGACTTCTTTCTGAATCAATGTAAAATTTTATTTCCAAAGTTTCATTTGCAATTATGTTGCTTTTAAGTAGTACATCTCTGCACTCACCAGTGTGAGCCAGTTCTGGTCCAGTTTAGCGTAAAATCAAATCCTCATCCAAGACACAAGAAAGACTCTCCTTGAAGGAAAGACTCTCCCTGAAGGAAAGACTATAGCCAATTTTTATAATCTCCAACTAGAACAAAGCATGAATTACTATCATGTTGAACCATAAAGATTAGTGCCATTTTTGGGAGACTCTGAAAACATCAAATTACCATGAAATATGTCCAGAAATATGAAGCCTAGCTAATTCCATGAAAAGACTTCTCCCAGCCTAATAGAAATGTTGGGATTAGTTTCCATGATGAGAGGCTAAAGATAACTCTTGAACACACATTTGGATCAAACAAATGTGTCTGTCTCTTCTGCTTCATCAAGCAGGCTACCCCTTCGATACTGGGAGCTTGACTTTAACATGCATGTAAGATTTCACATTTCATTACTGACAACTTTTTCTGTACAAAGAGATCACAATACAAAGCACAAACCTGTACATCATAGGTCCCGTTTAGTAAAACAGGCCTTGAGGAACTGATGTCCTGCAACACACCAGAAAGCACAGATCGGTTGACTTTTTGGAAGTCTTTGGAATGGCTGAACTGCACCATATTATGAAGGGCCAAGATTTTGCTGTCCAGCTCAGCATCCTGCCTGGTGCGGTTATGCAGTCCTAAGTGATACTTTCGGAAGTGCTTAATCAGATCTGTGGGGTCGTTGCCATAGTAACCGTATCCACAGATATTGCATTTAAAGTCCTGAAGCTCTGGAGACAGAGGTGCCGGGTCTGGGTTGTCATTAACCAGTACGTCGGTTTTCGATTTATTCAGTCTGACACCCCCATCTGAAGGCACTTGTGGGTTTTTTGAGGCCACTGAAACTGGGCTTGAGCCTTGACAATTGGCTTGACCACTCTGCACTTGCCCTGTTTCCTCTGTAGCCTTCGGTGACATCTTCTGATCTTCCTTCATCTCCAGTGAGTCCCCTGATGGGGTGCAGGCCATATCTTGAGGGTCATCTGCCTCTGCTCTTTGAGGAGACTTCAAGGGCTCACAGACTCCCCCAGCAGCTGGAGAAGAGAAAGCCAACATATTTCTCTCTGTCACCTCATCATGTGAATAGGAGGGAAGGTTTCCTCCCTTACTGGAGTTTTCATAATTAAAGCCAGCCTTCTCACTCAGGACTGAGCTTTTCAAGTCCTTCTTGCTGCTAGAAGATGGATCCTGGACATGCAAGCTATGTTCCTCCTTATTATTTAGTTCTGTAGCATCACTCTGATCCGTATTTTCTGACATCTGATCTGCAGAAAATTCTTTGTTCTTTCCAGGTCCCTTGCTTTCTGTACCGACAGGCTCCAGGGTCTGACCCTCGCCTTCACTAGCAATGTTTCTCAGAGGGGGGTTCTTTTTCCGGACCATATCTGTAAAAACACAAGGGAAAGGAAGATACAGGGTTATTTGAAATTTGCAGGCATGTAATCTAATCGAGAACAATTTCCTTACTCTATTCAAGGCTTTTTAAGGCACAGAACAAAAAATTGTCTAGGAAAAAAAAATCAGTTTTAAAAATAGCAAAAAACTGAAACTGAAGCCAACAATTTACATTTAGAATTATTTTTGTCACAAAGGGTGGCTCATTTATTACTTTAAAATGATTTCATGAATATCAAGGTATTAACTATTATTACTAGCTCTATCCTTCCTATAAGTTAATCTTGCCTGCCAATTACATTTTTTGCTCAGTTTCTTTCTTCAGTTAGAGTTGATAGATAAATGTATCTATATTTATCCATGTTATATACTATGTGTAATATGTACACGTTATGTTTATAGAGTATATATAGTTGTTTATGTTTACAGAATATATATTTTGTGTTTATTTATATGATATGTATATGTGTATATAAACAACTATAAAGTGAAACTAGATACTGTTACACACTGCACAACCAAGATATAAATATAGTTTTAACCAAAATATCCTCAGAGTCGAAAGACAGAAAGAGCATGTTATAAACAAAGTGAAAAATGCCTCTTTACTTTTAGGAAAGGAGGATAACAAACGTTTCATCTCTACCCTACCGATAAATTATGTTAAGCCCCCTTTTGAGGGGGCTTGCCTGAAAGAAGGGGGACCTGGTAGACATCAAAGTGACCAGGCTGGGCTTTGCTAGTACTCCATCCAGCATGATGGAAACCTAACTTAAGGTTTCCAGGCACAGTGTGGTGGAAACAATACCCATCCCACCATTAGGAACTCAATGGAAATTGACTAAAGTAAATATTCAGTTGAACTATGTGACATTGTCATTCTGGCAAACTGTTAGCAGTTGCCTATGGTACACCTTCACACGCTAGCAAAACCATGCCTTCAGGGTCCACAGAAGAAAACGGTGGGGAGTATAATGAGTCAGAACTCTTAAGGAGTTATGTCTAAGGAGCTAAGAAACAAACTGTATCCTGTCAATAGAAGAATGCAGCAACAAAGCCTTGAGGAGAACTGATGTTCATGGCTTGTGTTCCTAAATTCTCCAACCAAACAACTGAAACAATTCTGTAAGCCATCACCCCAACTGTCTCTCAGAAAAATTCACCTGTAGACTGACCAATAAACCAAGCCTTCTTTACTAGCTGACGCTACCACAAGGGCAGATTTAAGACAGATAGTTACATCATGATTATCCAAAATGTCCTCTACTGGAGAATCCAAATCCACAGCACATTTCAGTTGTTCTCACGTATAATTTCTCACAAGTGCAGGAGAACCACACTGGCTTTGGATATGTGGGTAAATCTTTGCTTGTGAAAAGCCGCTTATGCAAAATTTTTATAATAGGAATCACTGAACCAAGACAATGCACTAGATAGAATAAGGAATTGGTTAGAAGGTAAAAATTCACCTTCTTGAATAACGTCACAAACAGTATAACTGTACTTAAGAGAATACACTGCTTTTCTTACATGCCAGAAACATCAGTCATCAAATATTCATAGACTCTCTCACATAGAACAGTAACAACCAAAAGGAAAACAGCTACTTATAGGATGAAAGGCTGCAGTTTCAAGGGAAGGTGATAGTCATGAGCCATGTAAGCCAGCCTGGCATGGGGATAGCGGATGGAGTGTGGTCTTTACCTTGGTGTCACTACCACTAGCTCCTAAAGTTACTAAGCCATGTAACCATCGTTAAAAAAAAATGGAACACTGGTTAAATAATTTATCTTATAACATTTGCATTTTAATGCCTCGTTTGTTGATGTTGACATTTTAGGAGACTTCTATTTTTCTGTCAGACGAGACAGTGCTTGGGAACTTGTGCCAATGAATGGAAGACTGGAAGGCAGTTTCACTGGTAGTCAACTAAGAAGGAAAGAAAAAAAAGAGAATAAAAGGGACGCTTGAGAATAAAAGGGAAGCTAGGGCCTAAAATATAAGAGTCTGAGTAAAAAATATACTGCTTTAACTTGACCTACAGAAAAGGAAATCCGAATTTACAGAGTATCAGCCATTCCCACATACAAAAATGTGATGATCGGGTACAGCATCAGGCCTTTCCCTCCAGAATTTCCTGTTTGTTTTTCCATTGGATTTAACATTGCTTCCATCATATAAATAAAATCCAACAGTGATGCACCAAAAATGACATAAATACAGCTATATGGAAAAGATAAAAATCTATATGAAAGTCAGGATTCATGAAGAAAAGAGGATGAAATAATCCAATTCATTAAGATTATCCTTCCATTAAAATGAAAAGAAAATGGTTTATTTTGTTGTTGCTGTTTAATCACTAAATCATGTCCAGCTCTTTTGCAACCCCACGGACTGTGGTTCACCAGGCTCCTCTGCCCAAGGGATTTCCCAGGCAAGAATGCTGGAGTGGCTTGCCACTTCCTTCTCCAGAGGATCTTCCAGACCCAAGGGTCGAACCCATGTTTGCTACACTGCAGGCAGATACTTTACCGCTGAGCCACCAAGGAAGCCCCAAAATGGTTTGTGCCCACATACCAAGGTCAAGGAGATGAGAAAAACAGCGAGATCTTACTAGCAATGGAACTAAGATAAACATTTATTAGAGGTGAACAGATAACAATGTGCTAATAATTGAAAAAATTAATGTATTTTCCCCCAAAATACATGGATCTTGCTGATTTATTATCATCATGAAGAAAAGTAATTGGTTATAGTTAAAAAACTATTCAACAAGCATTTATCTTGATTAAGAGACAATATGATTTGCTTAAATTATCATCCTTCCAAATTTCAGTGCCTTCTTCCACCCAAGAACAAACCTTTACAACTCATATGAGTCACTGAATAAAGCCCTTAATAATATACATTGCAAAGAATGTTAAACTGCTAAAACTTCAAACAAGCATCAGAAAGGTCACTTAGTTTTGTTTTGGTTTTTTTTTGCTGTGGAGGGAAGGGGCATGTTCTTTTTAGTTGCTTTAAAAAAAAAATCATGGTTAATTTAGTTGACTACACTTTGAAGTAGTTACAGAAAAAATAATTTTTTACTGGAATGATATCACCATAATTTTTCAGAATGACATATTATGTAAATATAAGCACATTTGCAATACTTTTAAGTGGAAGAAACTCCCCTAGCAACTCATAAGTTAGATACCATAAGACTAGACCCACCCTCAAGTTATTATCTCTAAGACAAATAACAGATTGCATGACGTTGTACTGTGTGCCAAGAACTTTTCCAGTTAACATTTTCACTTGAAAAAATAGATCACATACTTGTAAAATCATACCCAGCATTGACTTCATAAGGCATGTGGCTTTAGAGTGCTTTTTACAATTATTAATTCTATTAGTCAACTAGCAGGAGGGCTAATGCAATTGTCTTAGAAGATGCTCAGAAGACACAGAAGACATTTTGAGAGCTGATCTGTACATCTGCAAAACAAAACAAAAAAATGTTTTCCTTCCTAAATGATGTAAACATATTTGAATGAATCACACCTAAAATACATTAATATGCCAGCACCACAGGCTGCTTGAAAGATACCTGATAAAAGCAGGAGCAAAGCTTGGGCAAGATTTTCTCCCTCCGCTGGGTTTTAATAAAGCAGCAGGAGAAGGAGGAACATGATATAAAAGATTACAGAAGTCATTTTCACAGCTGACTGTGATGTTGGCAAAATTAGTTAAGCTCGAACTCCCCCTGAAACCTAAGAACCACAATACTTACCTATACTGGGGTGGGGATAAAACATCTTAATAATTACAGAGGGGATCTGCTCTGGAAAAGATACAAAGTACACCTGCCAATGCAGCACAGTCACAGCTAAAGACAGGGAGTGGTACCCATTACAGTTTCCTCCAGATTCGTAGTACCAGGGTATACATACCATGAGGCTGAGAAGAGAACTATTTCAATGTCATAAGGAATTCTGTATCAGATCTAAGTACACCTTACCAAGAGTTACAGAAACGTTACACGTTATGTGTCACCTTTTTATCTATTTTGTGTTATATTTTCATTTTGATAAATAAATAAGATTGTAAAGCTATGACTGAACCAGCATTTAACCATCCTTATATCATCATTTTTAAATTGTCTGAATGAAAGTATTGAGGTAGGGTCATAATATAATTGAACAGATATACTCTGTGTGTGTGTGTGTGTGTGTGTGTTCGCGTGTGCATGCACGCATGTGAATGCTAAGTCACTTTAGTCTGTACTAGACTCTTTGCAACCCTATGGACTAGAGCTCAACAGGCTCCTCTGTCCATGGAATTCTCTAGGTAAGAATATTGGAGTGAGTTGCCATGCCCTCTTCCAGGGGACCTTCCCGACCTAAGAATCGACTCTGTGTCTCTTGAGTCTTTCGCACTAGCAGGTGGGTTTTTACCACTGGCGCCACCTAGGAAACCATATATATATATGTATAATCACATCAGTGTACCTTAGTCATCAGTTTTGGCAACTCTTAAACTTTTCATTCTATTACACAACAATATTCCTCACACTGACTCCCACAAAATTTCAAAATGCCAATCAAAGTAGGTCCAGTATAGACAGTCATTTAGACAACAGGGTAATATATGAATAAAAAGTGAATGGACAAAGAAGCTGAAGAATCTGAATGAGCACTACAAAGCTCAAAAGTGACAACTTCAGTCCTCTATTTAATTATGAGATAAAAACTGACCAGGGAACTGGATAGGGATGCGGAGGGTGATAGTGAACATTCCCATATTTACATCACTTTCCACCTATACTTGGAGAAGGAAATGGCAACCCACTCCAGTATTCTTGCCTGGAGAATCCCAGGGATGGCGGAGCCTAGTGGGCTGCTGTCTATGGGGCTGCACAGAGTCGGACATGACTGAAGTGACTTAGCAGCCACCTATACTAACACATGAATACTATTATGTGCCACGGCAGTTAAGCAGGTTCAAAATAAATTTAGCTCCCTAAAAATGCTCTATCTGTATTAATTTTTATTACTGAGATATGACATTCCATTTGCAAAAAAATCTCAATTTCTATTATTTCCTCCTACCTTAAAAGTTTTCTTTGCATTTTTAGTGAAAGAGTTTACTATAAAAAAGCAATAGGGTACCACAATATTTCTGTGTTGCAGTATTACTCGGACAGGTTTATGCAGTGGAAATAATCAGCATTAGAGCTTAAAATAGAATTCTAGTAACTACTTTATCTCACTGATTAAAATGCTTAAATATACAAGGAAAAAAATTTTTTTCTATAAACAACTGTGAATTATGTTCTCAAAATGGCACCTTTAGAACCAAAGGAATATGTTTTCTATTATTACCCAGATATTCTGAACTGCCCACTATTTAGTTTTATTTCATCTATATGAATATCTAAACGTATACACAGATGCATGTATACATGTGCTCATGCTAAGTCACTTCAGTCATGTCCGACTCTTTGAGACCCTATGGACTGTAGCCCACCAGGGTCCTCTGTCCATGGGATTCTCCAGGCAAGAATACTGGAGTGGGTTGCCATGCCCCGCTCCAGGGGATCTTCCTGACCCAGGAATCGAACCCATGTCTCTTATGTCTCCAGCATTGGCAACCAGGTTCTTTAACACTTAGCCATCAAGAAAGCCCATATACACACATATATTTATGGAATACACTTGCTCAAAATAACCCTGTTGTAGATAATCAAAATAATTATCCTATCAAAGGAATAAGCTATCACAGTAATTTAAAAAGAGAGCTGAGATCACACATCCATTCAATGCAGATGAGGGTGAAGTTTCATTTCCATTAGAAGAGAAACTCCTTGAAGGTAAGAGATAACTCCTCTATGCTCTTTGTGGCAACTTGATCCTAAACACAGTAAAGAATCAAAACCTCTTTAAGAAGGTGGAACGGTACAAAGAGCACATGCAGCCAGTTTCTGAACCTGATTCAAATCACCTGCTGATGTAATCAAGGGCAAGCCCCTTTCTTTCTCAGAACCTCTCTACTTATGTGTATATTGAGGGAATTACAATAAATTATTTCTAACCTGCACTCTGCCTCTGAGACTCTAGGATGATGCTGGCTAATGGCTTAGGCACTTTAGTTTCCCCTTTACTCAATTTCCATGAAAGACTACAAAACACTAAGCCATCAACAACTAAGCGTGGCATCAATATCACTGACACCTACCATTCACTTCTCCATTTCCTCCAACTTCCATTCATTCATTCAACAACTGTACATCCAGCATCACCTATGAGCTGAACACAGAAAGCAAGAGGACTTCACTTTTAATATTTGTCATCAGTTTAAGAGAGGAAGGATGTTTTTCAAAAAGTAAAGAAAATATTATATGGAACTTCTCTTGCTCAAAAAAAACCTAAAATGAGTACCTACCTATCAAGTAAGGCACAATTATTATAAGAAATCAGCAAATGCATACAGGCAATGAAAGGGAATTAAAAGTAATTTTGGAGTGTCACTCTCCAAGTTCCAAGTATCCATTTTTTTTAATTTTGTAATACTTTTATTACAATTATTGTGATTTTTGCCATACGTCAACAGGAATCAGCCATGGGTGCACATGTGTCCCCCCATCCTGAACTCCACTCCCACCTCCCTCCCCACCCCATCTCTCTGAGTTGTCCCAGAGCACCAATTTTGAGTGCCCTGCTTCATGCGTCAATTTCCAAGTATGTATTTTTAAAAGTTCATTTAAGTTAAAAAATAGTACTGATGAATATCCTTCACACTATGTAATGAACACGCACTAATGATATGAAATTTGGTTTATATATATATGTATATATAGTATATGTGTATAATATATACAAAACCTGAACAAAACTGAAAATTAGAGAAGCAAGATGATGTAATCTCACCTCAATCTCTAATCCTGCTGAGTATGATTTGAATTTTAAGAAGCAGTTCTTATCATCATAATATATAATACCAGATGACATCTTCTTCTTGTTTTTCCAGATCATAAAACTCTCAAGGATTTAAAACCAAAGCTTAACACAAAAAGAAAAGATATGATAGTCTTCTCCTTAATATATGTTCCTTCCAGGCTTGTTTGTATCAACAGCCCAAGAGTATTGAGTTATTAACTACACATTTCTTATAGCTTTTATTAAAGAAAAAAATAAAAAGGAAAGAAGAAAAAAAGAAAAGCAAACTGCTTCTTTTGATCAAAAGTCCCCCACAAAGAATTTAAAGAATTAAGCAAATGATAGCAAAATAAAAGGAAGGTCGACTTTTGGGCTCTTGGCAAACTAGATAGCTTCCATATGAACAACATATAAAGTTCACTTTTTAAAGAACATATGTGTTTGCTCATTGGTTTAGAGGGAAAAAACTTGACCTGTCTACTCCGTATATACAGATCAAAATCAGATCGCTTAAGTGAACTATAAAACGCAAGAGGACATTGTTTATCCAGTCGCAAACCCAAGAATTGCTAGAGTTTAAATGTTTTCTGTTTCTACTTCAATGGTAGGTCACTTTTTTTGTAAACTGCTTCAAACTTCATAAACCCAATGTCAAATCCTGTTCTTTGCTATCCATGTCTATTTAATTTGCTCTCTCTGAATTGATTATTCCTGAATCTTTAAAGGTATTTTTGGACATCTTAAATCCTTTTGAGATTTAAATGTCATCACCTTCAAACAACTCCCATCAAATAAATCTCTTATTAATTCACATCAAATTAATCCATAATGATCGCTTCTATTAGCATATGCTTCAGAGCACAAAGCCCATTAATAGTCATCTGGACACTAGAACTAACTGGAGCTTTAGTGAGATAAAATGCACACTATTTAGATATCCGATTTCAAAGAGTTCTGATGCTGGCCCAAATACGTTTTATTAGGCTTTTATTTCATCATGCTATGTGCTCTATATTTTAAATATCTCATTTCAAATGTACTAGTCTAGGTAAAAGGAGATAGTCGATTAAGTAAGTAATAATGTCATATTTGCCAAAATGAGTATCCATGTATATATATACATCTTAGAGAAAGAATTTCAGTAAGTACTTACTCCTATTAAACAATTACAAAAAAGGAAAATGGGGGGGGGAGTTTGACTTTAAAGATTTTTAGACATTTAAAAGTCTAAATGAAACTGTAGGATATACCTGAAAAAATGAAGCATGCACCTACTTCATTAATGGGAAAACTGAAACAGAGTAAGTGTACATTATGGAAAATCAGAGAAAGGATCATTATTTTCCCCTTCATAACAGGTGAGAGGCAAATGTATTAAAATCTCTGATTTGAATAAGATCACAATTTCACTAAACAAATTAAGAAACATTACTATTCATTGCCCATACATATGTCATTCTTCCTTTTGTTTTCCTCTCCAAGAAAAAAAAAAAATTAAAAAACATCTACAATGACAACTGTTGATTCAAACAGGCCAATCTGACTTTGCATGTTTGCCTGAGCCAGGCTCAACTTTATCCTTTCTTCTTTGTTAAACTGAGACTGTTTCAACTGGTCCAAGGGCAAAGACCCAAACATAGCACTTCAGTTCAAAAAGAACAGCTCATGGAAAAGTATGCATGCATCTCTTTATCTAGACGGTTATGAGAGAAATTGACATTTCATTTGTATGTAAATTGGATTTCTACTGATAACAAAAATAACGAGTGCTGTGCTCTGTAGGAATGCCTTTGACTTTCTTCCTAGCGTTTGCCAAAATACATCTTTGTATATTAAAGGTAGTTTACTTTTAATATACAATGTTGCTTTGTCTGTTTTCCAATCTGTTATTCAATTGAAAAGAAAGTCTCAATTACCTCAATCCAGCTCTGTAACTGGCGAACAGCTGTCTCAGTCCTCCCATAAGAAATCTGTGTCAGTCACTACAAATCCATTTGGTAAATTAACATGCATGTACAATATGGTGAATCTAACGGATGCATGCCATGACAATTCAATAAGAATGCTCACCATCTTCACATAACTGCTTAACCAAGTGTATTAGGCAAAGTTTTGGCTCATTTTTTAAAATTCATTTGTTTTTGGCTGTGCTGGGTCTTCATTGCTATGCACGGGGTTTTCTTTAGTTGAGGAGAGCCAGGGCTACTCTTCATTGTGATTTTCTTCATTTTTTTTTTTGAGAGTACAAAACCAGATACAAGATTAAAACAATTGCCATGAAAGATATTGAGAGCTAATACTGGCTTTATATATATGAAAGCAAAAGTCGCTCAGTCCTGTCTGACTCTTTGTGACCCCAAGGACTATACAGTCCATGGAATTCTCCAGGCCAGAATATGGGGTAGGTAGCCTTTCCCTTCTCCAGGGGATCTTCCCAACCCAGGGATCAGACCCAGGTCACTTGCATTGCAGGTGGTAAAGAATTTGCCAAGGCAGGTGACATGGGTTCAATCCCTGGGTAAGGAAGATCCCCTGGAGGAGAAATGGCAACCCATTCCAGCATTCTTGCCTGGTGGGCTACAGTCCATGGGGTCAAAAAGAGTTGAACATGACTAAGCAACTGAGCACGCACACATACACACACACGCATATACACACATATTTTAAAATATTAATTTATATTATATGTAGTTCTGTGTTAACCTTCACTTTCTGTGTTAAATATAATATTTTTCATAATATGAAATTTAACAAATGTCATATACAACTCATAGCAATGTGTGTATATATATATAAATATGTATGCATATATACAAATGTGTGTGTATATATATATATATATATATAAATAGCCAGTGATGGGGAACATAAATTTCTGCCATCATATTCAACAGTTCTTGCTTACAACATTATTATTAACATAGCAACAACAAGTTACTGGTAAGTAGCTCGCAAACCCCTACTTGCTCATCCCTAAGGCACCAAAGGAAGCAGCTTAAAAACTCTCACCCATTAGATACTAACAGTTCAATAAGTAATCTGCCAGGTAAGGCACAAATATCATGAGATATCAGCAAATGCATACAGGCAATAAAAGAGAATTCAAAGTAAGTTAAGAGTGTCTGCTGCTCTGTATGTAAGTTCCAAGAGGCCAGGGATCTTTGTTTAGTATGTATTTTTAAAAGCTCATTTAAGTTAATAAACAGTACTGATGGATATCTTTCACACTGTGTAATGAAGAACACAGTGTGTGTTAGTTGCTCAGTCGTGTCTGACACTTTGCAACACCATGGACTGAGGCCCCTCTGTCCATGGAATTCTATAGACAAGAATATTGGAGTGAGTAGCCATTCCAATCTCCAAGGGGATCTTCCTCACCCAGGGATTGAACACAGTCTCCTGCATTGCAGGTAGATTCTTTACAGTCTGAACCACCAGAAAAGCCCAAAGAACACACTAATGATGTAATATCTGGTTTATATACCACCCTGTGTGCTGTGCTTAATCGTTCAGTTGTGTACAACTCTTTGCCATGCCATGGGCTGTACCCCGCCAGGCTCCCCTGTCCACCGGGAATTCTCCAGGCAAAAATGCTGGAGTGGGTTGCCATGTCCTTCTCCAGGGGATCTTCCCAACCCAGGTATTGAACCCAGGTCTACCCACACTGCAGGTGGATTCTTTACTGTCTGAGCCACCAGGGAAGCCCCAAAATACTGGAATGGGTATCCTATCCCTTCTCTGTGGTATCTCTTCCCAGTCTGTCCTCTTCTTCCTGAACCAGGAATTGAATCAGGATCGCCTGTATTGAAGGCAGATTCTTTACCAGCTGAGTACTACTAGGAAAGCCCATTATACCCTAGTTATTGCTAAATGCTTAATGTAAGCAACTCAGCATCATTTTCTCTTCTGATGAAAACAAAAAACTTTATAGACACAGGATGGAATCATTCGTCTTTTTTTCTTTTTAAGTACATTGAAATTTTCCAAAGAAAACTGGTCCTGTTTTAAACAGAAAATGTTTTAAAACTGGAAGGCAACTTATTATAGTAGAATAGGTTAAATCACTTTTTTCTGACTCTTAGGATGACAAAAGCTCTACGTATGAAGGGAAAGAAAAGTACACACAGAATTCCTTCATAATTTGTAAAACTTTTTTTTTTTTAATAAACCATTGTTTCAGGACAGTCTTCCCATGCTCACCCCAAACTTAGCTAGGCTCTACCTGGAATTTTACTATGATAACTTCTTAAGTACAGCTGACAAGAAGAAAATCAAGAATTTTCTCTATGTTCTTTCAATGATACTAGTTTTTTTAAAAGAAATGTAAGGAAGTTCTTTGTTCAAAGTAAGTTTAGTGGAAACTGTATACTTTATACCTGCCTCTTCACAGATGCAGTGTACATTAGCTACTACAGCTCTGAAAAGTCCTGGGAATTATACAGCGGGGGAGTCTGTTCTATTTGGATTGGAATTTCCCGATCGCATTTGGCTTTAAGTCACCTACTGCCATATACCAACAACACTAATGTTCTGCTGAGCACAGTGCCGGATGCTGCTCTGTACAGTAATTGTCTTCCTGTCTTAACATATGTAAAATTTCTAAAATATTACATAAAATAATACGTGATGTTTTAAAACAAAATAAGTATCCCTTCATTAATCAGCAAGAAAACTGAGATGTTTTGATATGAAGTAGACCATTTTGAAGGGTTTTGTATTTTTTTCCAGCCTGGTTATAAACATTAAAAGATCAGGATCTATTATCATTAAAGATTTAGATTCAGTATTTTAACAGAATGTGTAATGGTAGAGATCACAGTCATGCTGGAAGGCCAAGGGGAAAAAATGCATGAGATAAACATCAATGCACATTACAATCTCTGATATCCAAATCATATATGCATAAGCATGTATGGATATAAGCTGAGTGTTATCTCTGAGCTTAACAGTTTACACAAATATAACTGCATGAAGAATTTTTTTTAATGTGATTTATTTTTCAGTGATTCTTTCAAATGTTGCCTACCACATTTCATCAATTTAAGGCACTACCACCTTGGATACTAAATCTGCCTCATTCTTTCATAATAACTTAAAATTTATCTGATTAAAATTAGGAACAGAAATATGGCAAAGAGTTTAGGGAGCTAAAGTGTGTGGACAAAGGTTAGAGAATGACCCAGAAATGTACTGAGGGACTCTACAGTAGCATCAGTGGTTCTCAATTGCTTGAAAATACTGGACAGAATAGATCTAATCCACATGCAAATCCCATTCCCAGCTCAGTCTCTGCTTCCAGATTCATCTCTGCTCATAATAAAAGATAGAACTAATGCCTGGACCATTGTCAAGAAACATGTGTCTTAGGACTAAGTATGTGACTGCATCCTTTCCTATAAAGCTTAATAGAATCTGGTTTGTGTTTCTGTGTGTAGAAGAGAAATGATCTATATGGAGGGCAGACTCCCTACATCACCCTTGCAAATCAAAGGCTCTAGCTTCTTGGGCTCTTGGATTTTGTTCTACTGTTACTGCTTTCCCCTTACCCCCAAAGATGAAAACAAAAGATTAACAATAAATTTAAAAATAGAAATAGCTGTGTAGATGCCAAAGTAAATGTGAAACAGGGAATTAATTTGAAGTTAATTTTAAACTCAAAGCCAGCATAGGAGTGAGGTCACAGTGAGGGCCAAGTGTGAGAGGACCAGCACGTATTCAGGTTACTCTTAGACCCCAGAGCACCTCCTTCACCATTCACCAATCGAGAAAGAATGGTGATGTGATGCATATGAGTGGGGCTGCAGAATTAATAAGGGCAGAAGCAGGCTCACTCATTAAATACTTTATACAGCTAATCTATTCAATGTTCACATTCAAGTTCAACATAAACTTAAGAATCTATCTAACCACACACACGGACACACACATACATCTTTGGAAAAGATTTCCACCACGCGCACCCCAATTAGTCATTTCTTTTCTCTGTCAATCTTGTTGTGGACACCTGTCATAAGAAGAGTAAAGGAAAAAAATATATATTTATATAATTCCAGATTCAGGTGTTTTCCAAATAATTCCTTCAAAATCTAATCAAATTTTGAAAGAAAACAAAATTCAGAACTAGACTTCTTAGGCTCACAATTGTGAATGTTAATGTATATCATAACCTAAATTTTTAGTTAATACAAAATATTTCCTATGTTGTTACCATGAGCTGGGCACTATGCCAAGAATGTATTATCTCCTTTAATTTTCATTTTCAACAATTATTTAAGTAAGATACTATTATTGTTCACATTTTACAGCCGAAGTAACTAAGATTTAGAAAAGTTAGATCAACTTGCTGAGGTCAGAGGCTTAGGACATAGAAGAGTTAAGTCTGAAGGAGTCTAAAACTAAAATTGGTTTACCATTGCATTTCTCACAAACCCCCTAACATTTTTATGAACCATAATTAAGCAAGGCATTCACAGATATAAAACTGATATAAACTTCCTGATAACATTTTACAAAGATTATCATCAAATGCACTTAAGGTACTGGATCGGTTCTATCCTTGTGGCAAGCAAAAATACAACCTTCTCAATATTCTCATGGACTATAGTGTTATCCTAACTTTTGGATTGTCCTCCTAATACCCAGCACATTACTAAAGTTACCAAATTATTAAAGTCTCTAACTGGATTCACTTTACAAAAGTCTTCATAATTTTCTTGGGCAAAAGTTGAGTCTTTTCCACTATCATCTGTGGCAATGTATGCATGTCTCCATTTGAAGTACTTGCCACAACACAATGTAATTATTTGTTTATGGTTTAGGCTACCTCAGTAAGGGCTACCCTGGTGGCTCAGATGGTAAAGAATCTGCCTGCAATGCGGAAGACCTGGATTTGATCTCTGGGTTGGGAAGATCCCCTGGAGGAGGGCATGGCTACCCACTCCAGTATTCTTGCCTGGAGAATCCCCATGGACAGAGGAGCCTGGGGGGCTACAGTTCTTGGGGTCACAAAGAGTCAGACACAACTGAGTGACTAAGCACACACACAATTCATGAGGCTATAAAGTCCCCCAGACCAGAAAATATGCTTTTGAACTGTGGTGTTGGAGAAGACTCTTGAGAGTCCCTTGGACTGCAAGGAGATCCAACCAGTCCATTCTGAAGGAGATCAGCCCTGGGTGTTCTTTGAAAGGAATGATGCTAAAGCTGAAACTCCAGTACTTTGGCCACCTCATGCAAAGAGTTGACTCATTGGAAAAGACTCTGATGCTGGGAGGGATTGGGGGCAAGAGGAGAAGGGGACAACAGAGGATGAGATGGCTGGATGGCATCACTGACTCGATAGACCTGAGTCTCAGTGAACTCCAGGAGTTGGTGATGGACAGAGAGGCCTGGCGTGCTGCGATTCATGGGCTCGCAGAGTCAGCCACGACTGAGCGACTGAACTGAACTGAACTGAATGCCAATTAAAGTATTAATAAACCCATTCATGTATCATTGTTGTCCAGTTGCTAAGCCGTGTCTGACCCTTTCAGACCCCATAAACACCAGGCTTCCCTGTCCTTCACTATCTCCCAGAGTTTGCTCAAACTCATGTCCTTCAAGTCAGTGACTATGTTAATAAAAATTGATAAAAATTAATTCACATATTTAAATATTATGCATTATCAATGATTGGCAGAGGCTATGACACACTCTCATTATTAACAATGAAATTATTATTGTATCAGCACACTCTGATAATGACTATTCGAGGGAAACAGTGTAGCACATTAGGGACATACAAGTTTTTTAAAAGTTCAGTGATACTAACATGGCCCTCCCCACTGAGACTAGCCTACCAATGAGAATAGACACTCACAAAAGTTCTTATTGGCTAGATGGGAATTAGCACACTTAGAGAGTTCCACCTAGTGTCTATCTCTTCAAGGAAGGCCTGACTTTCTGGACATTAGTCTCACAAGGATAAAAGCTAGGATAATGTTATAGTCGTCTTATTAATGTACAGTTGTCATCTAGCCACTAAGTCATGTCGGACTCTTTGAGACTTCATGGACTGTAGCCTGCCAGGCTCCTCTGTCCATGGAATTTCCCAGGCAAGAATACTGCTGTGGGTTGCCTTTCCCTTCTCCAGGTGATCTTCCCAATCCAGGCATTTAACCCATGTCTTCTGTATTGGCAGGCAGATTCTTTATCATTGAGCCCACCTGGGATGCCCCATTGTTAACACAACTAGTAACAAACAAAATCAAGACACACAGGGACTCAAAGTACTAATTTTGACATTATTTAAGCCTTAACAAAGAATGAGATATCATAGTTCTGGATCTATGGTCACAGAGCAATAAACGCATAAGTATTAAGAAGCAAGAACTATTTATTTTTTGAAACTGTGAATCACACAACTATGTTGGGTTGACTTGAGTTCTATATATATATATATATATATATATATATATGTCTATATAAATTTACATACTGAAAATATTTGTGGACTGAATTACTTAATTAAAGGAAGGGTCATTAAAAATTAAGTACATTCTATATAGTAATAATTCTGCAATAATGCCTGTAATCAGTAAAATGAATTTTAGAAGTTCATATATCTGTGTGATTATTTGTCCTATATGTGAATATCATATGGTACTTAATGTATTTATGATATATTAATATACTAATATTTACCACAACTACATGCATTTATACATATATATTTTATTCACAAATTTTTACCACGTATCCTCTAATATTCCAAAATCTAAAATAGTCTCTATTAATAGCATAGTGTATAAAAATAGATACACGTTTGTCTTTTAAAGGAATAAGGTGGAACATAAAAGAATACAGTAAAGTCTCAAACATCTGGATCAGACTCCTAGCAACTTAAAGCATCTGGAATGACATAAAACCAGAAGTTCAATTTAAAAATGTGAGGATGCACACATGTGCACACACACACACACATTCACAGGAATACTCACAACATCTGAACTGACAACATTTATCTGAACTGTCAAAACTGGAACCAGCTCAGGTGTACATCAAAAGAACTGGTTCAAAAATTCCAACTACAGTGGAATGTATGGTCATACAATAAGATATTATACTGCAATAAAAATAAATAAACTGCATACAACAACATGGATGAATTTCACTAATGGGAATGTTGAGCATGAGAAGTCAGACATAAAAAGATGCATACTTTTAATGCATTATGAATGCTGGGCGTTAATGCATGCAATGTCTCAAAACACACAAAATCAATCTAAAGTGTGAGCAGTCAGGAAGAGTGATGAACTTCTGGTGAAGGGAAGAGAACAGAACAGGAGGGACCTGGAGGGCATCAGCAGTGTCTCTTGGTTGACATGAGAGATCATTATACAGGTGTATTTTATTTTGTAATAGCTCACTGAAGAACAGACTTTTGATTTATGCATTCTCCAGATAAAAAGTTATTGCGTATGTGCGTGCACGTGTGTGTGTGTGTGTGTGTGTGTGTGATTTTTCAGAGAGTCAGAAGTTGCTCTGCCAGGACCACAGGATACTTAATGCAGTGAGAGGAATCCTTTCAGATGCCATTCTCTGAGGGCAGACCAAGCCATCTAACGGAGTAGAATGCTGCTGTTGGCCACTCTGGCCGAGCCGGGATGTGCCAAGTTGGTAGCAAGATGGTATTAACAGAAGAAAGAAGAAAAGAGAAATGAAGGGAGAAGAAAATAAGATTTCTGGACAAAAGAGATTTGAAAGGGCAAAAGGATTAAATAGAGGTCAGAGACAAAAACAGGAGCAAAAAGCAACAGACGGCCCAAAGAAAGCAGAACCTAACATATAAGCAAACAGGAGAGCAATCTCTGTTTTGGACCCTGGTGGGGGGATGGGGGGGAGGGTCAGAAAGGGGCAAAACAAAAACACATCTGCAGTTACTAAGTGTATCAATAGGACATGGAAGCTGCATGAGACCACAGAGACAGGCTGAGTAAAGGTGGAAGAGTACGAATACTTGCTGAGCATCTATTATGCACCAGCCATCCGTTTCTTGGCTCACACAATTTTATCATTTAACCCTCACTGAAACGGTGAGGAATCTATTCGCCCTATTTTAACAAATAGGAAAACTGGAATTGAAAAGGGGTTAAAGTAACCCGCTTACCTGAGAAGACTGGATGGAAGAAATGAAAAACAGTCAATCAAACAATACTGTGGCTTTTTCAGGGAATCCACACATCAAAATTGAGTATTTTTATAAGGCAGAACAATGCTCTGTTGAAATGAAGTGTGGCAGATTCTACCCTGACCTAAGGTAATTGCTCTCCTTAATATGTAATAAGGTATTCCATCTCACACATTGAAGAATGATAGGTGTTTCTCATCTTGCACCAAAAAGATAAGTTAATAGGTAAAAATTCTATCAGTTTTAAACCTTCCACACGGTTAATATTTTCTTAAGACTTTGGCTTCTATTATCACGTGGCTTCTAAAAAAATGAACAAGCAGCACACAAATGTTAACAGAAAAACTCAAAAGTAGTGTGAGTTAATGTATTTCATGGGACATTTACTATTTGTTTTTTAGGCACACACAGACATAATATAATCACATTTTATCCGATGAAAATCACTCCAGGTTTGTGTGACATGATAATTTACCACTATTTCTACAAGAGAACCACAAAGTCCAAGATTATAGTCACCTAAATGAGCTTAAGAACCTTGAGTTTAAGCAGAATAAGAACTAGGTGGCTGGCCCCACTTCTTACGCTTCCTGGACATCAAAGCACAAATGTTCTAGACATTTACCTGTTGCCTTCAGGAAACAACTGGGGGTATAGATGGGACAAACTGTGAAAGGAGCAGCGCAATGCCTAGAGAACAGTGGCCCTAGTTGTTTTATTTAAAATTAACTGCTTCCATGATTCTTTTGAGGCTGCCCAGGTGGCTCATGGTTAAGAATCTGCCCGTAATGCAGAAGACACAAGAGATGATCCCTGGGTCAGGAAGATCCCCTGGAGAAGGAAATGGCAACTCGCTGTAGTATTCTTGCCTGGGAAAGCCCATGGACAGAGGAGCTAGCAGTCCACAGTCCACCAGGTTGCAAAGAGTCAGACACAGCTGAGCAACTGAGCACACAGCACACATTTCTTTTGAACTTTTGGTGACGTGACATTTCACAGTGACAGTTTTACCCAGTTATTTCAAAATCAGATGACTACAGAGTTCACCTAAACAAACAATACTGGGATCTAGTAAGATTATCTTCACACCTGCAAATGACGACTTGGTTATTTAGGCTACAAATCAGGTTTGATTCAGAAAATAAAATGCTATTACCAAAATGACTTCATGAAAAGGTTAATATATCATGTGACATCCAGCTCTTTTAATCTTGTTAAAATATTAAGAATGCCCTGTTTTAAGGTTGAAATAGAATAAATTACATTAAAAGTGAGTCATGATAGAATTCTCTAAGAAAACTGTAGCCTGCTAAGTCGGCTGCCATATTCTGGAGGGAAAAACAAAACAAAACAAAACAGGTTGTAGGTTCCCAAATATCCTGCCCTGGTTTATGAAAATAAAAATGGAATTCTCCTTCACAAAGTATCATGAATATGGTCCAAACGAGCTAAAAGAGTAGGTGAACTCTGGAATGTAAGGCCCGTAGTCCACAGTAGGAATGCTGAAAAAAATATATGAAATACTCTGATAATACTAACCAGTTAAAAGATACCATTACTCAAGAATACTTATTGATGACCAGGAATACTGCTTGAAAGAGAACCATTTTAGTCTGTTTCAGTAACTTAGAATAAAGTTAGTCTTGTCAAAATGTCCTATAACTTATCCCCTTGTGCATCCTTAACTCTCATGAGAAAACTCCAAATGTTTACCCAAATAAGCTGTTACCTGAATGTTTTTCCCAGCATCCACGGTCAAGTGTAAGTGCAGGCATCAATGTCCATCTGGCACTGAACCTTATTTTTTTGTGCAACCAAGACAAAAATGACCATATGCTATGATGACTAATGCTTATACTCAAGAATAAATTAACATCACATATATTCTACGAACAAAGCTAGTGGAGGTGATAGAATTCCAGTTGAGCTGTTCCAAATCCTGAAAGATGATGCTGTGAAAGTGCTGCACTCAATATGCCAGCAAATTTGGAAAACTCAGCAGTGGCCACAGGGCTGGAAAAGGTCAGTTTTCATTCCAATCCCAAAGAAAGGCAATGCCAAAGAATGCTCAAACTACAGCACAATTGCACTCATCTCACACGCTAGTAAGGTAATGCTCAAAATTCTCCAAGCCAGGCTTCAGCAATATGTGAACCGTGAACTTCCTGATGTTCAAGCTGGTTTTAGAAAAGGCAGAGGAACCAGAGATCAAATTGCCAACATTCAATGGATCATGGAAAAAGCAAGAGAGTTCCAAAACACATCTATTTCTGCTTTATTGACTATGCCAAAGCCTTTGACTGTGTGGATCACAATAAACTGTGGAAAATTCTGAAAGAGATGGGAATACCAGACCACCTGATCTGCCTCTTGAGAAATCTGTATGCAGGTCAGGAAGCAACAGTTAGAACTGGACATGGAACAACAGACTGGTTCCAAATAGGAAAAGGAGGACGTCGAGGCTGTATATTGTCACCCTGTTTATTTAACTTCTATGCAGAGTATATCATGAGAAACGCTGGACTGGAAGAAACACAAGCTGGAATCAAGATTGCTGGGAGAAATATCAATAACCTCAGATATGCAGATGACACCACCCTCATGGCAGAAAGTGAAGAGGAACTCAAAAGCCTCTTGATGAAAGTGAAAGAGGAAAGTGAAAAAGTTGGCTTAAAGCTCAACATTCAGAAAACGAAGATCACGGCATCCAGTCCCACCACTTCATGGGAAACAGATGGGGAAACAGTGGAAACAGTGTCAGACTTTATTTTTCTGGGCTCCAAAATCACTGCAGATGGTGATTGCAGCCATGAAATTAAAAGACGCTTACTCCTTGGAAGGAAAGTTATGACCAACCTAGATAGCACATTCAAAAGCAGAGACGTTACTTTGCCAACAAAGGTTCATCTAGTCAAGGCTATGGTTTTTCCTGTGGTCATGTATGGATGTGAGAGTTGGACTGTGAAGAAGGCTGAGTGCGGCAGAATTGATGCTTTTGAACTGTGGTGTTGGAGAAGACTCTTGAGAGTCCCTTGGACTGCAAGGAGATCCAATCAGTCTTTCTGAAGGAGATCAGCCCTGGGATTTCTTTGGAAGGAATGATGCTAAAGCTGAAACTTCAGTACTTTGGCCACCTCATGCGAAGAGTTGACTCATTGGAAAAGACTCTCATGCTGGGAGGGATTGGGGGCAAGAGGAGAAGGGGACGACAGAGGATGAGATGGCTGGATGGCATCACTGATTCGATGGACGTGAGTCTCAGTGAACTCCAGGAGCTGGTGATGGACAGGGAGGCCTGGCATGCTGCGATTCATGTGGTCGCAAAGAGTCGGACACGACTGAGTGACTGATCTGATCTGATTTGATCTGATATTCACTCAACATGTATTTTTGTGGGCATTGAGTTAGGTGCTAAGAATTAACTGGGAGGGAGGCAGACAGGAAGCCCATCCTCAGTAAGCTTCCAGTCTAGTCACAGAAAAGAAAACCAGGACAGGCAGGTGCCTGATCCAGAACTGGTATAAAAAGAAAGAGTTCTAGGGGTAAAACTGTGTGCAAACTAAAAGAGTAGAAGCTGTTCAGGTACGAGCAGAGGGTAAAGGGAATCAGGCAGCAGAAACAGCAAGTGGAAAAGGCCATCCTGTCTTAAGAGAGAATGTGACTTCTTAATGGAACTGAAGGAGACTTTGAAGTGTTAGTCATTTCAGTGGTGTTTTTGTTAAAATTTTCAATTCTGTAAAATAAAGAATAAAATGCTGTGGGAAATTTCTATTTTTCTGGAAGGAGTACACAGTTCATTTATCATCCATGTACACAAAACTTTAGATAAGCTCTTCCATCCAAAGTGTTTACTACTGGAACATGGATAAAACTTCTACATGTTATGGAAAAAGCGTTACTGTGATAAAAATAGCTTAATATCAACAATATTGTCTCTGATTTCAGTACAATTTTTTACCATCTGATAAGATAGTGCTAACCATCCTAAAGTTTCTTATCATAAGCAATTAGGTATAATCCTGGAAATAGGGTCATTATGCTCTGGATTAATTTATGTTCATTTATATATTAATCTATTAATGGTAAGTGCATATAATTTATTGAAAACTGATCTCTTCCCAAAAGCTTGATATTCTGGCTATGAAGCCAAAGTTGACACATTTAATTCTCAATAAAGTTTCTATTTACTCTGCCATGAATGCACAATATTAATGATTTAAAAAACCATTCTGGTTCATCAGATTGGAACATAAAGTACCACAACAAGCGCTGAATATCATGGATACATTCTGCTTATGGACAAGGACATTTAACACTAAAATTTCTAATCAATTAATTCACTCATATAGTCTAAATTTATTGAGCACTTAGTATATTTTAAACAATGCTGCTAATGACCAAAAGGGAAAGGAATTTTAAGAGAAAATGACTGCTTTCTAAGAAACAAGCTTCCTGTATCAATGAAAGTTCACAGTAAGCATCTCAATAAAAATACAGGATCACGTAGGATTATGCACCAAAATCAGCAGAGCAAACAATAAATTCCTTTGGAGACAAACAGTTAATTGCTAAATGTCCACTAATACTTTTATGAATATTATTATTATCTCCACTATTAATTTAACTCATAGTAAAAGAATGTAATGTGGTCAAGAGCAGTAGAAACATTTAAGGTAGATCAGAGTGAAGACGATCCCTAGGAAGAAATAAGAAATGCACAATTCTAGGGAAGAGAAAACAGAACTGCAGCAAATAGGACATAAAAGAAACAAAGGGTTACTCTCCAATACAAACACGTCAAGAGAAGAGTCTGCATCACTAAAACATGTGGTTACAAAGGTTTGCAAGATAGAATCTCGCATCCCAGTTGATGAGGCTGGAGCACTTGTAGAAAACAGGAACCCACTTGAAGTTTCCAAATAGAAGAGATTAAGAAAACCAAACCAGACATTGTGTAAAGTGTCCATTGAAGAAAAGTGAAAAATGAAGACTGTCACATATGTGAAAGAAAGTCAAATGTATTTCAACTCTGATCATGAAAGAATTAAAAAAAATAAATAAAAACTCAGAAATATCTTACCAGTACTAAAAAAAGGGTGAGGTTATTGACATACATTTGTGAAACATTAATTATACTGGATTACCTAGGCGTTTCTGTGTTACTCTGTATTTTACAGCTCAAATTGAGAGTTATTACTATCAATACAATATTTTATGTATCTGCTCCAAAATTGAAATTCCTGCCTGGACAGTGTTTCCCTTTGGTCATTCGTATTGATAGTCTCATGATCAACTGTATGAACCATAAACGAGTAGGTACCACTTAGTTTATTTCTTGAGTGGACTTATTGATGTTATTTAAATTTAGTGAATACGCTTCTGAAGCTTACTGAAATGGTACAAATATCAATCAGCTCACTAACCTACCTACTTGACACCTATTTGTTTCTGAACTGTGGGTCCATATTCAATATTTTATTTTAGCCTTGTTTCTCCTGAACCCATTCTAACTCTTAAGTTCTGGGACCTGCGGCCTTTTAAAAAGTTTTCCAAAGTAACTTAAAAGCAAGCCTTCCAAATTATCCCAGATCTTCACAGTTCCACTGGGAACTCACTCAGAAGCTGGTCAGAAACTCCATAACAATCCAACTAGTATATTCTGACCCACAGAATTCAGCAGTTAAAATAATGGCCAAGAAGACACGATCACTGAAAAATACCATTATACACAACACGTCTTGAAATAAAGATTTCAAGCCAGATCAATATAGAGAGAAGACTTAGCAGACATCAGATTTAAGTACTAAAGATCCATCTAAATTTTCATATTACAGCACTACTTCCTGGTTACCTCTCAAGTGTCCCAACTGTTCTACAACCAGATGGAATCTGTTTTTAAAGCAGGAACACTCCAAAATCAGGTTACATTTAGACAGAGAACAGCCTTCTTTGTGCCCATTCAGATTAATTCCTCCAAGACCAGAGCAGCAAACCTGAAGAGTGAACAAACGGAGTAACACGAGGTTACCTGAGAATCTATGTTAAGGCCAGGAAGGTGTCCTCAGGCACACCACACTGAATTTTTAGCCAGAAAATTTCACACTGTTCTCAGATTTGAAGTAATAGGGTTTGCAAACTGTTGTAGGCAGAGATCTCCTTGTACTTCCAAAAACAACCCCTGACATACTGCCTCATTTTTCTGATGTTGAATGGGATAAAGAGAGAAACGTACACATGTAAAAACACACAGCTGCACGCACACTCAAAGGATTACAGAAGCATATACACCATAAAGAAGAATGGTTCTAGCCAGGCTTCTTATCCTGAGTTTACCTGTATTGTCTTTATTCCTATAAAACATGTATAACATGTCTATCCTCCAGTTATTTTTTAAAGGGAATGAAAAGAGACGTGGATACAAATTAAATGCACAAACCAAGAGACTGTAAAGGGCGATGCAGTGTGACTGCTGGTCCACATCCTGCTCTCCCCTGCTAGGCTACAGGCTCCTAGTGGCAGCACACACTGACATCAAGATGCCCTTCTCTTTCTGACTTACTTCATTCTGTATGGACTTCCCTGGTGGCTCAGCTGGTGAAGAATACACCTCCAATGCGGGAGACCTGGGTTGGATCCCTAGGTTGGGAAGATCCCCTGGAGAAGGGAACAGCAACCCATTCCAGTATCCTGGCCTGGAGAAGTCCATGTACTATATAGTCCATAGAGTCCGCAAAGAGTCAGACACAGCTGAGAGACTTTCACCTTGACTCACTCTGTATGCAGTCTTGAGTCCATCCTCGTCTCTACAAATGACCCTATTTCATTGTCTTTTATGCCTGAGTAAATATTAACATATACGTGTGGAATCTAGAAATATAGTACAGATGAACTTACTTGCACGACAGGAACAGAGCCACAGATGGAGAGAGTGATCACTGGACATAGGGCAGGGGGAAGGAGAGGGTGGAATAAATTGGGAGAGTAGCACTGACATATACATACACTATCATGTGTTAGCTACTGCAAAGCTGCTATATAGTGCAGGGAGCTCAGCTCAGTGCTCTATGGTGACCTAGAGGGCTGGGATGGGGGTGGGGGAAGGTCTGAGAGGGAGGAGAGATATATATATACGTGTGTGTGTGTGTCTGTGTGTTCCAACAATATCCAGCTGTGGATGTGACTGGTGATAGAAGCAAGGTCCGGTGCTGTAAAGAGCAATATTGCATAGGAACCTGGAATGTCAGGTCCATGAATCAAGGCAAATTGGAAGTGGTCAAACAGGAGATGGCAAGAGTGAATGTCGACATTCTAGGAATCAGCAAACTAAAATGGACTGGAATGGTTGAATTCAACTCAGATGACCATTATACCTACTACTGTGGGCAGGAATCCCTTAAAAGAAATGGAGTAGCCATCATGGTCAACAAAAAAGTCCGAAATGCAGTACTTGGATGCAATCTCAAAAACGACAGAATGATCTGTTTGTTTCCAAGGCAAACTATTTAATATCACAGTAATCCAAGCCTATGCCCCAACCAGTAACACTGAAGAAGCTGAAGTTGAACAGTTCTATGAAGATTTACAAGACCTTTTAGAATTAACACCCAAAAAAGATGTCCTTTTCATTAGAGGGGACTGGAATGCAAAAGCAGGAAGTCAAGAAACACCTGAGGTAACAGGCAAATTTGGCCTTGGAATACGGAATGAAGCACGGCAAAGGCTAATAGAGTTTTGCCCAGAGAATGCACTGGTCATAGCAAACACCCTCTTCCAACAACACAAGAGGTGATTCTACACATGGACATCACCAGATGGTCAACACCGAAATCATATTGATTATATTCTTTGCAGCCAAAGATGGAGAAGCTCTATACAGTCAGCAAAAACAAGACCGGGAGCTGACTGTGGCTCAGATCAGAATTCCGTATTGCCAAATTCAGACTTAAATTGAAGACAGTAGGGAAAACCAACAGACCATTCAGATATGACCTAAATCAAATTCCTTATGATTATACAGTGGAAGTGAGAAATAGATTCAAGGGACTAGATCTGATAGATAGAATGCCTGATGAACTATGGATGGAGGTTCATGACATTGTACAGGAGACAGGGATCAAGACCATCCCCATGGAAAAGAAATGCAAAAAAGCAAAATGGCTGTCTGGGGAGGCCTTACAAATAGCTGTGAAAAGAAGAGAAGCAAAAAACAAAGGAGAAAAGGAAAGATATAAGCATCTGAATGCAGAGTTCCAAAGAACAGCAAGGAGAGATAAGAAAGCCTTCCTCAGTGATCAATGCAAAGAAATAGAGGAAAACAACAGAATGGGAATGACTAAAGATCTCTTCAAGAAAATGAGAGATACCAAGGGAATATTTCATGCAAAGATGGGCTCAATAAAGGACAGAAATGGTATGGACCTAACAGAAGCAGAAGATATTAAGAAGAGATGGCAAGAATCCACAGAAGAACTGTACACAAAAGATCTTTACCACTAAGATAATCACGATGGTGTGATCACTCACTTAGAGCCAGACATCCTGGAATGTGAAGTCAAGTGGGCTTCACATTCACATTCACATGCTTAGAAAGCATGACTATGAACAAAGTTAGTGGAGGTGATAGAATTCCAGTTGAGCTGTTCCAAATCCTGAAAGATGATGCTGTGAAAGTGCTGCACTCAATATGCCAGCAAATTTGGAAAACTCAGCAGTGGCCACAGGACTGGAAAATGTCAGTTTTCATTCCAGTCCCAAAGAAAGGCAATGCCAAAGAATGCTCAAACTACCGCACATTGCACTCATCTCACATGCTAGTAAAGTAATGCTCAAAATTCTCCAAGCCAGGCTTCAGCAATACATGAACCCTGAACTTCCAGATGTACAAGCTGTTTTTAAAAAGGCAGAGGAACCAGAGATCAAATTGCCAACATTCAATGGATCATGGAAAAAGCAACAGAGTTCCAGAAAAACATCTATTTCTGCTTTATTAACTATGCCAAACCCTTTGACTGTGTGGATCACAATAAACTGTGGAAAATTCTGAAAGAGATGGGAATACCAGACCACCTGACCTGCCTCTTGAGAAACCTATATGCAGGTCAGGAAGCAACAGTTAGAACTGGACATGGAACAACAGACTGGATCCAAATAGGAAAGGGAGTACGTCAAGACTGTATATTGTCACCCTGCTTATTTAACTTCTATGCAGAGTACATCATGAGAAACACTGGGCTGGAAGAAGAAGCTGGAATTAAGATTACCGGGAGAAATATCAATAACCTCAGATATGCAAATGACACCACCTTTATGGCAGAAAGTGAAGAGGAACTAAAAAGCCTCTTGATGAAAGTGAAAGAGGAGAGTGAAAAAGTTGGCTTAAAGTTCAACATTCAGAAAACGAAGATCACAGCATCTGGTCCCATCACTTCATGGGAAATAGATGGGGAAACAGTGGAAACAACGTCAGACTTTATTTCTGGGGTCTCCAAAATCACTGCAGATGGTGACTGCAGCCATGAAACTAAAAGATGCTTACTCCTTGAAAGGAAAGTTATGACCAACCTAGATAGCATATTCAAAAGCAGAGACATTACCTTGCCAACCAAGGTCCATCTAGTCAAGGCTATGGTTTTTCCTGTGGTCATGTATGGATGTGAGAGTCGGACTGTGAAGAAAGCTGAGCGCCAAAGAATTGATGCTTTTGAACTGTGGTGTTGGAAAAGACTCCTGAGAGTCCCTTGGACTGCAAGGAGATCCAACCAGTCCATTCTAAAGGAGATCAGTCCTGGGTGTTCTTTGGAAGGACTGATGCTAAAGCCGAAACTCCAATACTCTGGCCACCTCATGCAAAGAGTTGACTCATTGGAAAAGACTTTGATGCTGGGAGGGATTGGGGGCAGAAGGAGAAGGGGACAACAGAGGATGAGATGGCTGGATGGCATCACCGACTCAATAGACGTGAGTTTGGGTGAACTCCGGGTGTTGGTGATGGACAAGGAGGCCTGGCGTGCTGCAATTCATGGGGTCGCGAAGAGTGGGACATGACTGAGTGACTGAACTGAACTGAACTGAACACATACAGACATATACGTGGGGTTTGCAGGTAGCTCAGCGGGTAAAGAATCCACCTGCAATGCAGGAGACCCTGGTTTGATTCCTAGGTTGGGTAGACCCACTGGAGAAGGGATAGTCTACCCACTGCAGTATTCTTGGAGTTTCCTGGTGGCTCAGACAATAAAGAATCTGCCTGCAATGCAGAAGACCTAGGTTAAGTCTCTGAGTTGGGAAGATTCCCTGGAGGAGGGCATGGAAACCCACTCCAGTACTCTTCCCTAGAGAATTCCCCATGGACAAAGGAGCCTGTTAGGCTACAGTCTATGGGGTCACAAAGAGTCGAACATGACTGAGTGACTAAGCACATATATATATATACATATAGCTAATTCAACTGTACAGCAGAAACTAACATAACATTGTAAAGCAACTATACTCAATAAAAATTATTTTTAAAATGCCAGTTTCTGAGCTGCACTTAATATGCCAGCAAATTTGGAAAGCTCAGCAGCAGCCACAGGACTGGAAAAGGTCAGTTTTCATTCCAACCCCAAAGAAAGGCAATGCCAATAATGCTCAAACTACTGCACAATTGCACTCATCTCACACACTAGCAAAGTGATGGTCAAAATTCTCCAAGCCAGGCTTCAACTGTACTTGAACCGTGAACTTCCCGATGTTCAAGCTGGTTTTAGAAAAGGCAGAGGAACCAGAGATCAAATTGCCAACATCCGCTGGATCATGGAAAAAGCAAAAGAGTTCCAGAAAAACATCTATTTCTGCTTTATTGACTGTGCCAGAGCCTTTGACTGTGTGGATCACAAGAAAATGTGGAAAATTCTGAAAGAGATGGGAATACCAGATCACCTGACTGGCCTCCTGAGAAATCCCTATGCAGGTTAAGAAGCAACAGTTTGAACTGGACATGGAACAACAGACTGGTTCCACATTGGGAAAGGAGTACATCAAGGATGTATATTGTCACCCTCCTTACTTAACTTATATGCAGAGTACATCATGAGAAATGCTGGACTGGATGAAGCACAAGCTGGAATCAAGACTGCCGGGAAAAATATTAACCTCAGATATGGAGATGATACCACCCTTATGGCAGAAGGTGAAGAAGAACTAAAGAGCCTCTTGATGAAAGTAAAAGAGGAGAATGAAAAAGTTGGCTTAAAACTCAACATTCAGAAAACTAAGGTCAAGGCATCTGATACCATCACTTCATGGCAAATAGATAGGGAAACAGTGGAAACAGTGGCAGACTACTTGTTGGGGAGGGGGGGTGTCCAAAATCACTGCAGATGGTGACTGCAGCCATGAAATTAAAAGACACTTACTCCTTGAAAGAAAAGTTATGACCAACCTACGCTGTCTAGCATATTAAAAAGCAGAGACATTACTCTGACAACAAAGGTCCTTCTAGTCAAAGCTATGGTTTTCCCAGTAGTCATGTACAGATGTGAGAGCTGGACTATAAAGAAAGCTGAGCACTGAAGAACTGATGCTTTTAAACTGTGATGTTGGAGAAGACTCTTGAGAGTCCCTTGGACTGCAAGGAGATCCAACCAGTCCATTCTGAAGGAGATCAGTCCTGGGTGTTCATTGGAAGGACTGATGCTGAAGCTGAAACTCCAGTACTTTGGCCTCCTCATTTGAAGAACTGACTCATTTGAAAAGACCCTGATGCTGGAAAGGATTAAAGGCAAGAGGAAAAGGGGACAACAGAGGAGATGGAGATGGTTGGATGGTATCATCAACTCGATGGACATGAGTCTGAGTAAACTCCAGGAGCTGGTGATAGACAGGGAGGCCTGGCGTGCCGTAGTCCATGGGGTCGCAAAGAGTTGGACACAACTGAGCGACTCAACTGAACTGAACTTAATGAGAGGCAAGATGTACTTCTTGAACAGTTAAATTCACAGTCAATATATAATTTTTTTAAAAGGAGGCACCCAAATATTTTGGGGTAGAAAAAGAACAAATATTACTATATTTCACTTGTTTTCACTTTTTTCAAAAGTCGCTGCATTTTTTACTTTTAAGTCAGCATCTCTCTTAAACAGTTTGTGTACTAGAAGTACAGGGCGTAGCAGAATGTCTGGCACCTATGTCAGTCACTTCATGAGGTAATCCCTGCAAACTGAAAACTTTGTCTCCTTTAACAAACTAGGAGCCCTTAATATCTTAAAGAAGTTAATATCCAGCAGTAGTAGACTATGTTTATAGTGTCAGAATGCCTTCATTCCACAGTCTGTCACCAGGGAATGTTTTAAGCAATAGGAAGATTAGAAAATATTATCTAAATATAATTGTATTTGCATTTCATTTAATTATCAAATTTATAATTGCTTTCAAAGAAAAGAAATCCTTTATAAAAGGCATTTTGTAAAAATTCTTCATGTTGGATTGTTCATTTTACGCAGCTCCCTCTCCTAATATCCAACAATATATGCTAATTGGAAAAAGAAACAGGCTCATTACTGAGGTGATAAAACAAAGCTCTCATTTTGAAAAAGGTACTTTTTCCATGATGGAGAGTGTACTTTCTTCTAAATCACTGAAGGAAATCAGACCCTCTCCCCACTTCCCTACCTTTAAGAATCTTTGCAACAGCAAAATGATGGATGCGTTTTAAGCTCTAGAAGGAACACAGTCTAGCCTACAATTCAAAATTAAACCCACCCATTTGTTAGAGCTCACAGCAGCAAAGAAATCGTAGTGCCAATATGAAAATACATATGAGGCCAAGTCTCTGGGAAAGACCTTGCAAGTGAACTGTTGATAACAAATCAATCAAATCAGACTGCCCACAGTATATATTCCAAAGGGTTGAAAGCAATACAATTTCCCTTCATTGTCTTCATTTCTAAGGTGTTCATCAATGTGGAAGGATATAGTCCATGTTCAAATGGGGCAAAGCTCTCAGGAAGAGATAAACTGATGTACTGAAAACCAACTCTTCGAAACTTAAGGTTCAGGGAGTAATGCTGTCATTTGTATCCAGTCTCCGTTACACTGCAGGCATGCCTCTCAGGATCAGAGTCTGACAATGAACTTACTTATGTATCCAGGTACTTAAGACCAAGCAGTCCTGACCAATTAGCTTAACTAAACTCAATATTACTGCCTAAACTGGGGGTGGGTTGTGGTGGGGAACAGTCTGGATTCATTTGTAGCAAGTTTTCTGTAGAACTTAAATATTTCTGAAGAAATATGGTAAAGTGATTATCCTTCTGGAACTAGATCCACTGACACTGTCACATTAACTCACAGCTTGTTAAATACGGTGCAATCTTTCTATAACATTCTTTGTTTGAGACTAGAATTAGCATATGGGAATTGCTCTTTTCCTGTTAAACTGAAGTCATTACTAACTACTCATCTGTGACATGTACTCTTTCTTGTAACCAGGGATTTTAGCTTCACAAAATTTAGAAACTGCCACATTGTTTCTTGGCATCGCTTCCCAATGTGACATCATTTACATTTTGAAAACGCCGTTTAAGCCAAAACACTACTGGGTGCCAGGTTAAAGATGGCCCGAAAAGCGGCAGCAGGGTCCCTACAGGGATCAACTATGGTTCATTCTTCCAGTCTATACTTTCACGTGACTTTCATTAGAATCACACGGAATTACAACGAGCTTCACAAAAGCATTTCAAAATGGGTTATCAAATTACTGGAATACAGAAACGCCTTCCAGTTATTAAAGATCTGTACAGGATAGGGAAAAAAATGGATATGGAGAGGAAAAAGCCCATTTTCAGTTTCCTTAATTTCCAAAATCTAAGGGACAATATTTTTCAATAGGCACATAGTTATTAACAAACATTATATGCTGCTAAGTCACGTCAGTCATGTCCGACTCTGTGCGACCTCATAGACGGCAGCCCACCAGGCTTCCCCGTCCCTGGGATTCTCCAGGCAAGAACACTGGAGTGGGTTATATACATACACATATATATACACATAATAACCATAAACACAATACAAAATACAAATATAGACATGAACCTACTGAGTCTTGTATTGCAGAACACAAAATAAATAGGGAACTGTATCAAAATGAAAAAGAAGTTTGCAGAGACTCAGTATCATTCAGACCCTCAGTCTCATTTGGGAAATTCTTGAATGATTTCTAAAACTTCCTCCATTATCTGAAAATTTGCATACCAAAAAGAGAAATCCGAGTCATCTCATCAATACAGTCTGCAAGTCCCTAGTCAGAACTTGTGAATTTTTTACTCCAAATATAATTTGACAGCGGCACTTGCCAATGAAAAATTAGGATTAGTGTTCAGTAGGGCTCTCTTTTCTATCAAATGAAAAACAGTTCCAATGGTTCACTGTAATTTCCCCTAGAAACTCTGATATCTTATGTGTTACTATTAAGACAATTCTTTGGGCTTCTAACCTTAAAAAAAAAAAAAACTTTATTAATTTTAATCATTTTGTTATTTTTAAAAGACATTTTATAAATAAGTAAGGTCTTTATCTCTGATGGTAAAATCAGGATTACTTCTTGAGAAAATAAAAGAGAACACACACACACACTTCGTTTGAAAACTTAGGACACATGATTGTAAATGATGCTTCAGAACCACTATACCATAGACTATAACCTACAGTGGCTATGAAATCATATGACTATCTATTATTCTCCTGTGGAAAAAATGGGTGACCTCAGTAGCAACAAATCATTTTTATTCACAAAATGTACATGATCATGTAGCACTTATCCCATGTATGGAAAAATAAAAAAGGTAAATTCTGAAATGTCCAGAGAGAATCACAAAATATTATCTGTGAGAAACTACTCCTCTGGAAAGGGTCTGATCATTCTAACCAAGTCACCACAACCTACTGACAAGTAAGACAGTGATTAATTCTGAAGGGGAATTCTGTGAGACTCATTTTGGAGAAGAGGAAGAAATGTCATAAAATTGATACGAAAAGTAAGCTATGAGAGGAAATCTCTGGCTTTCAAAAAAGTCATGTATTAAAAAAAGAAAAGTCCTGTATGAAATTTAAGTACCAGTACAAATGCAATTTAAAATAATAATGAGGGCATAGTTCATGAATGACCCAAAGAACAAGGCACAGATGGGACAATGTGAAAAAATAACCCCAGAACATTTCTTTACAACAACTTTTACAACTCAGAGTGACCTCAAATACGAAAATTTATACAACAGAAAATTCAAACATAAGAACTGATGAATTAAGGCATATATTTTTCCAAGGGAACACCACCAGCTAGTCTTTTGGAATAAACTGATTCCCTTCTTCCCTATAATACCTGACAGCTAGAATTCCAGTCTGTATATATCCTAAATATAATTCTTTAAGTTAAGTTAAAACAAGGCCTTAGGAATACCATTTTTTAACAGTTTAGTGAGTACTCCCATAGTTAATGATATATGAAAACTATAAGGATTACAAACAGAACAATGATTATAATTACTATTATAATAATAGATAGTCACACAGGCTTTTGGCATTCACCTAAACTGTTCTACATATATTATTTAAGTTGACTCTTTGCCTTGCCCTACAACCTGAGCCCAAGTAATATAACTCACAGCCTATAGATGGGGAGGCTGTAAACTAGAGATCTTAGAGACTCTAATCTGCTTTTATTCCATCAAAGCTACTCCCATGGATAGGAAAACACAGCTACAACCTATGTATATTCTAAACACAGCTGGACGTTAACCTCATCTACACAATCACATGTCCCTGAGATGGCAGAAACCTCTTCATTTTAATTCGTGTTCTACCTAGCTGGTGAACAAATAAGCTTGAAAATAGGCCAAAGTCTTCAGATAATTGAAAAAAGAAAAAAGAAACAGAACCAAAAAGGTTTAAAAAAAATATTGTGATGCACATTTATGACCACTGAGGTAATAAATGTTTCCTAAACTCCAGAGTGGGGGTCCCAACAATAAGTAAAATGCAGGTAGACTCAGGCCTTCACTGGCAGCTCAGCGGTAAAGAATCTGCTTACAAAGCAGGAGACGCAGAAGTGTGTTCCATCCCTGGATCAGAAAGATACCCTGAGGGAGGGCATGGAAACCCACTCCAGTATTCTTACCTGGAAAGTCCCACCATGGACGAAGTAGCCTGGCGGGCTACAGCCCATCTGGCGGCAGACTCAGTCTTTATTATTTGTATATGAGAACCAGTGTTCCTGGTGCTGTAACTTCAGTACTTTGTTTTCATAGGGTAATTATTTAGTTTAGAATGTTGAGGACAGAACAGCACCTACTAATAATTGGTTTAGTATGTGTTGACGTTTATCGTAAAACTATCATTTTTTTTTGCAACATTTTAAAAGATTTGTTATATTAAATCATTTCACATACTTAATGGGTCAGCTTTTTTTTCAACCAATCCTCTTGAGTTCCATACTGTCTTATGAAATCAACTTACAATATCATTTTATATACTCTCCCTATGGAACTCAGTGTCAGCCTTAGTCTGTGCTCAGTCACGTCCAACTCTTTGCAACCTGCTGGACTGTAGCCTGCCAGGCTCCTCTGTCCATGGGATTTCCCAGGCAGTAATACTGGAGTGGGTTGCCATTTCCTCCTCCAGGGGATCTTCCTGACTCAGGGACTGAACCCGTGTCTCTTGAGTCTCCTGCAAAGGTAGCCGGATTCTTTATCACTGAGCCACCAGGGAAATGGAACTCAAAACTAGAAATTAATCTGTTACAAGTTAAAAAGGAGGATCTAAGCTTCTTTTTTTTTTTTTAAATTTTAACCAAGGCTTCAACATATAAATACTATCATCTAGAAGTTAAAATGTCCCCTCAGATTCAGTCACATATCAACTATTTTATTTACATCAGGCATACTGGAGTTATCAAGGCAAAAAGGAAGCAAATGGATATAAATTATATGAATCAATAAAGCTCCATCTTTACTAAATATCTCTTGTAGTAGTAGGGAATTTAAGGTCTACTAAAAGTACTGATGTTTCATGATATGGCCTTAATAATATGGGCTTCCAGAAAAGGAAGTTAACTGAGAGGATATAAAAAGCATGACCCTAAAAAGAATTAATTTAAAAATAAACTTGATAATGTACAGAGGGATAAAACTTGATAGGGATCCATGTTCATCAACTGTCTCCAAATTTGTAATTTAAGAAAAAAATGAAGGTCTCAATTCCCAGAACACCAGAAACAAAATTAGAAGCCTCAGGCACTCCAGAAGGGCTTCACGTGCTTATGAAGACTACTATATTATGATCGAAATTGTGATCTCGTGCATATAACTTTCTTATGTTTATTTATTTCTTATTTTTATTTTACAGCTTTCTTCTTTTTTTAAAATTCTACCAGTTTATTGCTACCAACCCATCTCCCTCCACCCTCGTACACGCGTGCTCAGTCATGTAACCCCATGGGCTGCAGCCGGCCAGGCTCCTCTGTCCATGGACTTTTCCAGGCAAGAATACAGGAATGGGTTGCCACTTCCTTCTCCGTTTTTACTCAAAGCTTTCTGATTGAGACTACAGGAGATCCTACTCCTCTGTCTATTGAAGAAGGTTTTGTGTTTAAGTACACATACTTCAAAATATCAGAAAGAGGTTTAAGCAGCTCCCTGAAAACTCAGTATGAGAAAGTGTGTAACACTGAAAGGCTCATAAAACTTTTTTTTTTTTTTTTTAATTCATGAAAAAACGAGAACTTCAGTTCTCATTACTGGCGACTGTCTCTCCGTGTTAATTGCACCGGCACCCAGACTACAGGTGAGTCAGAAGATTTAAACGGGAGTGCGGGTTTGAAAACCCATCCTGGAATTGGACAGGCAGAAGGAAATAAAATATGAGCGTTAGTTTTAAGAAGGACAAGCCGAAGAGGAAGCAGGGGAGAAGCCAAGAAGAGAGAAAGAGAGTTAGTGGAGAGAGGAAACCGCTGGGAAGTGGGGAGAAGGGCAGAGAGGAGGGCGATGCAGACAGGCGGAGGGACGGGAGGCCGGGCCGGGCCCGGCGGGACGCGGGTACCGGGGCGGGGAGCTCGGCGCACCCGGCGGGGGGCCGAGAAAGCCAGGCGGCGAGCGCGGCAGCTTCCGCAGGACTTCCTGCGACAGCACGCCCCCAGCCCGGTGCGGAGCACGCGTGGCTGCCGCGGCCCCCGGGCGCAGGCGACAGCGAGCGCCACCGATTCACACACAAAGCTCGGGTCGGTCGCTGCAGCTTCAAAGGCAGGGGCCCCCGAAAGCAAGCCGCCTCCTTCCCAGACAACCAACAACAACGCTGGCGCTTTCTGAGAAGCCCTTAACAAGAAAATGGAATCCTGGTCCTGTGACTGACCTGCGGTTCGGATTTTTTAGTTCTCCTTCAAAATGAAAAGGCAATTTTACTCTTGGCTTTTAGTTCTGGGACCGTTACTAACCACCAAAACACACTGGGGCTTTAAAGTTCATTCATAAAATAGAAATTCCTTTTTTATTATTATTAATCCAACAGAGACAAATCAGCTAATATTTAGATGACAAAAGGTCTTGTTTGTTTATCTGTATGTCCCACCCATTCCAACCTTTGATTTTCCTGTGTTTTTAACAAACAGAAGCCGAGTCAGAAAGCCAGGCTGTCAAGACCCCATTTGGAGCTGGGGCAGTTACCCAGGAGTGCAAATAATTTAAGAAACACAAAGCCCAGAGGATTACCAGGACAGCACTGCAGCCCCATGTCATTCAACAACTTCCCCTTACAAGAGTTTGCTGATCACAGCCTTTTTACTGTAATGGAGCCAAGAAGAGGCAGTCACTTAGACTAATATAGACTTTTTTAACAGGAGATTACAGTCTCGCTATAGAAAAAATACAAGCTGAACATGAATTATGACGAAAGCTAGACTTAAAATGTCTTATGTATACAGGCAATGGTTTTATCTCTCCAACAATGAATAAAGGTAGATTAGAGCTTAAGAAGAAAGCCGAATGGAACGGTTTTAAGAGGACAGTCACCTAGGGTTTCTCAAATCCCTTTCTCCCCCTCGATGAGAAATAAAGTAGAACTGACCAAGCCTGAGTGCTTTAGCCAGACTGCCTGGGTTCAAATCCTGATACTCGACTGCTCCTTGTTTGTCGGCTACGCAACTGATTACATTTCCCTGGGAAACGGGGATGACAGCAGTTCCTGTCTCAAGTGGAGACAAGGGAGTGCTCCACAACTGTGAACCATTATCATCATTTGCAGGTGGCCCCTCATGGAACACTAATCTCTTAGGATGCAGCCTTTCCCAGGCAAAAGTTAGCTCACCTCTGGCCGGGAGTGGCTCTCATTTATTTTTTTAGTGATCAGTGCTCACCAGGCATCTACCACATCAGTTGTGGCTCCAGGTTGCTCATTTCTATGCAAACTGTGGCCAGCCTCTGGGCAAAGTTTGCATGCCCTCTGCACCCTGATTTTCACAAGTGAAAACACTACGACCCATTTAATAATGTGCTCCTTCCCATCACTGAAGGGCAGCACACAGCTTTAGCAGACAGGAAACTCGCCCCGTGCACATGCTAACCAGCTGGCAAATAGACGCATCTTCAACAAAGTCTACTCCTCCTACATAGAGTCTGATAAGCTCCATTTTAAAGGAGCCAAAACATACATTTCCTTCCTCTATTTCTGTATTTAGCAGACACGAGAGCTGGACAGTCATGTCAGGGATTATGAAACTACAATAAAGAGATTTCTAAGCCATCAAGACTACCAGAACAGCAGGACTAAATTTCGCCTACTCACTTCCAACCAAAAATATGCACCCCTTCAGTTGTGGAAAAGTACAGAAGATTTCAAGGTCCCTACTCATTAACTAGAATGTACTCTTTCTAGTTAGGAAATGCTCTCCCCTGTCACTTAACTATTGTAAATTTCACACAGATAAACTCCAACTATCTCCTTCAAAAGATTTTTAAAGTTGCTGATAAACACAAGGTGACATCAGAAAACTATGTTTGAAAGATGCAATTAGCTAAGGTCTCTAGGGAGCTTCGGCATGTTTTGTTATAAAGGAAGAAATACACATATATCAGTCCTACAAGTAATGAGCTGTCCTAGAAGTAAAGAAATTCATTACATAGATCCTCTCCCTGATTTCTCCTTCATGGTTCTGGGTCCATTCAGAATTAGGAATACACAATAATAGCAAGCCTTAATAATTTCCCAGAATAGTTTAAAATAATATTTAAGTGCTTAACAAATTCACATATGAAATCAAAGGGACTTCCCAATTCCCAGATAAAAGAAAGTTTTCTAGTTTAAAAAAAAAAAAAAAAACTACAGAGAGAAGGCCAAGGATATGGTCTTAAAAAAAAAAAAAAAGAAATAAAAAAGCTTTAAAAATTGTTCCTTGGCTTTTAAGTGAAGTTAAAGTGATTAGTAAAAATGAAGCATTCAAAGAAGTCTCAGACATTCTTGTTTCAACACAAGAAACATCTCAGCAGCTATTATTCAGTTACCACTTTACTGGCCATCTCTCAAGGAGGCATGGATATGAAAAAGAGCAAAGAAGGGTCTAATATCCTCTCACTGCCATAAACCTGAGCTGCCCCAGGCAGCATTACTTATGGCTCTGCTCAGCTCCTGACAAACCCTATTCATCAATATCCTTGTTAGACCTTCCTACAGTTTAAATCATTCTTGCTCCCTTAACATCCAAACATCAACCACTTACAGGTAACTTTCACCATGAAGCCAGTACATAAACCACAAACATCAGAACATAACATTTGGGCAGACAAATATTCAACATATAGAAGTTAAAACTACATATTTCTGACTCACGACCTCGGAGCCTAATGTTATCTCTCACATTGGTTTTTTCCCCCTTATATACATTTTTCATTTCTTCTTTTATCATTGTTTAATTAAATTTTGGGGAGTATAGTTGCTCTACAATGTTGTGTTAGCTTCTACTGCACAGCAAAATGAATCAGCCATCCATAAACATATATCCCCTCCCTTTTGGATTTTCCTCCCATTTAGGACACCCCAGAGCACTAAGTTCCCTGTGCTATAAAGTAGTTCCCTTCAATTATCTATTTTATACATAGTATCAACAGTGTAACATATGTATCAATCCCAATCTCCCAATTCCTCCCACAGCAACCCTTTCCCCCTTGGCATCCATATATTTGTTCTCTATGTCTGTGTCTCTATTTCTGCTTTGCAAATAAGGTCATCTATACCATTTAGTCCCAGGGACGGGGGAGTCTGGTGGGCTGCCGTCTATGGGGTCACACAGAGTCAGACATGACTCAAGTGACTTAGCAGCAGCAGCAGCATACCATTTTTCTAGTTAAACATATATGCATTATGGGCACATCATTTATCACTTTGCATCTTTGACTACTTCATAGTACTTCAACTGCAATGTCAATAAAGCACAACAAGGTGGTCTGGTTTTACATTTTTCTATAGTTTGCAAAATGTATGTGGGCCTCCCTTCATCTCAGCTTCACTGACGCCGTCACACTTGGTTCAAGGACATTAATCAGCAAAAGGCAGAACTTGAAAGCACACTGCAAAATACAACATAAGTTGTAACCAGTCATATGACATTTTAAGAACAATACATTAGGGTAGACTTCAAATATGTTTATTAATTATGCAACATCAGATAATCCTCCTCCTCTCTGAAACCTGACAACCCAATTTCACAATTTTCTCAACATCTAAACGTCTTATGCTCTTCTGGCCAAAGTATTCTCCTCCTAAGTGCCAATTTAATGCAACACTTTTGAGAAACCACTGTATCCAAGACACTGTAAAAAGAATAGAAATGAGCTGGATGCGCTTTTACTCTCCTCACACTTGAAATGGCCAAGTGGATTCTGGTATGGTCTCTACTAAGGCCATAAATAAGTGAAAGCCCAGGGACAGGGTGTTTAAATCTCAGTGAGTAGAAATGGAAAGGCTTCAGGAAAAAGAAATACAGAAGTTATCATGTGAAGAATAAGTAGAATTCCTATAAGTAAGACTGGATGAAACAAAGGCATTTCAGAGAGGGGAGAGCATGAAGGAAGGTCAGTTGGGGAAAGTTCTGGAACTCAATACTACTTTAAGGATAGAACACACGGTACTGTAAAGATGGAACTGGTAAACCGGGAGCAGAGTTTAGGGTCCCACATACCAACCTAAGGATGACAAACAGATGCATAAACAAGGACCATGCACTTGAAGGCCGGCAATGTGGCTCAGGTAAAGAATCCGTCCGCCAGTGCAGGAGACACAGCTTCAATCCCTGGGTCGGGAAGATCCCCCGATAAGGAAATGGCAACACGCTGCAGTATTCTTGCCTGGGAAATTCCACAGACAGAAGAGCCTGGCGGGCTGCAGTCCATAGGGTCACAAAGAGTCAGAAACGACTGAGCAACTAAACAACAACAATAATATTGTACTCAGAAACCAACGCAGTTCTAGAGATGAACTGGAGTGATTTCATTCATATCAAAAGGTGCAAGCATACAATCCTCAAGGAAAATTGCAGCACTTAGGAGGAAAGCCAAGGACAGACTAGAACAAGCGCGGCAGGGGTGCAGGGCCCCTTGAGCCAAGCCAAGAGGGGACTCACGAGAATGGCTGGCAGTATCCGATTCATTGAAAACACGCAGTCAGATGGAAAGACCACTGGGCCTGGCTGCCGCAAGGCCACTGGCGTCCTCAATACAGCGGTGTCCACCAACGGAGTCATCATGGCAGAGCTCACTTAGTTAAGAAATGGAGATGCACATGAAAAAAGCCTCAGATTTAGGCTCTCGATATTTTCCCCACTCGAAAGTTATTTTTACATCTGAGTAGGTTTACCTTTATCTGAAAAAGGGAAACTGGATTCCATATCTGGCTTAGAAACATTCTAATTAATAAATCTCAAAGAGCAACATTTTGACTTTGTGCCATGCCAAGTACAAGATGAAATCCATCTGGAAATAAATGAAAAGTAGCCTTTTGTTTCATTTTACCTTTTTTCCAAAACTGTCAAGGGAACTGTATCATTTGCCAACTTTTCCCTCAAATCAATCCACTGCTTAAACCATAACCTATCTCTCAGCTTCAGTAACCATATATTAGCTACACAATTACAAGTGAATTTTTCTGAGATTTCAAGAACACTCTAAACAACTGCAGTTGGATTATAACCCAAATGAGCACAAGATAAATGCCATGTAACAACCTTCTATAAAACATCCAGGATACTTTTTGCTCACAATATGTGCTATGAGAACAAGCATAAAAATGTTTTAACATTGTTTGAGAAGGCATTTACCAAAAGGAAGCTGAATATATTCAGGGAGAATAGTTTTGATTCAGGGAGAATCAAATAAAATTAATTGTATACTGTTTTATCAGGAAAGCAAATCCCTTAATAAGTGGAAAGAAAAGAATGAAATAAAAAAACTCATCTTATTTAAATCTTATCTGGATTTGATATGTTTTAAAAGCCAACAAAAAAGTACTTTCTGATAAACAAATCTCAGAGTAAGAGCCACTTTAAATTTATTTTGATCAGCAATGCCAAGAGCACAGGGATAAAGTTCCAATCTCCTAAAGTCAAAGGAGAAAAATAGATACTTGGAATATAGGGAGAGAATCAAGTAGAAAAATAAATTCCAAAAATAACATCAAGAAAATCATTAAGAAAGGCTAGGGCAAGATAGGTGCTGATAGCATTTCCTATGGTTTGATTAGATATACACTGGATATTTAACAGTCAGGCCCCCCCAAAAAAATATATAAAGAGATAATAGCCAGAGGAAGAGAAGGAGAAAATCCTAGATATTTATATAATAATAATGGAAGTTTTCAGCCTTTCTCTGTATTGTATGCTCACTATACCAAAAAAGAGATTTCATGTAGGATGATCAGTGTAATAGTTTAAATGGCTCCTTAATCCATTTTAGAAAAATTGCTTTTTAATGTTAAAAGATCATTCCATTACTCTCTGACTTAATTATTTCTAACTGATTGATATAATTTTCCATAAGCAAACTATACCCTTTTAAAGGAATAACTGTGCACAGCCATTTATACAGGATTTTCACCTGAATGAAACATTAAAGAAACAAAATAATGATATTTTAAGGGGAAAAAAAAAATCTGCCCTCTGGCTAAGAAACAAATGGAGGAAAATCCAGACAAACAAAAGCAAGACCAACAGGTATCTTCACATTGCAGCTCAACACTCAGGTACAAATACAGACCCTGGACCAAACCAGCCCACTTCCAGGGGCAGACAGAAGTTTTTCTGCCTTCTGAAGCCACTCTGAAAGAGTCTGGGAATGTGTTGGGTCCAATACTTGTCTGCAAAGCAGTCACAATTCTTTAAAACAGAAATGGAAATGATGGCATGGAGGGAAGTATAAGTCACGAATTTCACTCATGAGGGAGTTGCATTAACACTTTAAATTATAAATGTAACTATTAAGATTGAAAGATAAAAAGAAACAAGGAATTACATAAAATACCTCAGATGTCTAAAAAAGACATTTTTTTCTTGTTTTTTTTTCCAATGCAACAGATTAAATGATTAAAATTAGCTTAACCATAATCAGTAAACAAATGTTAACTGCATCCATATTGAGTGGGGTCATAGATTAAAATGGAATATTAAAAAAATGCCTAAAAATATAAATTAAATTTATATTTTAAAATATTTCACTTTCCCTACATGTAGGCTGAAATTTATCATTCAAAAGACAGGACTAATAAGAAAAGCATTTAAAATAAATGAGATTCTTTCATTATTCTTTTGTTAATTTGTTTTTATAAATGCTGAGGAGATTATGTAAAATGCCACAAATGGTTTCTCAACCACATTTTAATAACTAATTGCACATTTCAGGCCTAATCTCACAGATGTTTCTGTAGTTTTCAACCTGCCAAGGGGCTTGTGGGTGTTACAAATAAAGAAATGTCCAGTCTCCCAGTTTCTTAGAAGATAAAAAAAAAATCCTTAATTCCAATGGGTTGCTTTTTTAAAAAATAGTCTCAAAATAGATAAACGCTGGAGGTATTTTAAGGGGAGAACAATAATACAAAGTACGGTCTTGTTAATGATTAATTCATAACCAATTCTTCAGTACCAACTGAGTTTTTTATACATGAACACAAAGAGACATCTCTTGTCAGGTGTTTGAAAGAAACATCAAGCCTAGATTTTCTGCTGTAACATTTTAACCTTTCACAGTAATTTCTAGACTAAATATTTGATTCTCATATCTTCACAGATATTAACACAGAAATAATATAGAATACGTCGCTGTCATTTAGTCACTGTCATGTCCGACTCCTCTGCAACTCCCATGGTCTACACCAGGTTCCTCTATCCATGGAATATCCCAGGCAAGAATACTGGAGGGGGTTACCACTTCCTTTTCCAGGGGATCTTGCAGACCCAGTGATCAAATCCGTGTCTCCTTCACTAGAAGGTGGATTCTTTATCACTGAGCCATCAAGGAAGCGTCAATATGGAATATACTAACTGATTTATTATATGATCATCAATTTCCCAATGCACATTAATGTGATATTCTATTCTCCCACCATCACAAAAGGAAAAATAAAGATGAATGCATAGCAAATATTAGGCAGGTTTCCTCCACAAATATCAAAATTGTCTAGTGTGCTAGGTATAAATCAGGATGGTGATCAGATGCCAATTCTAGTTTAGTCTTTTATTTAACTAGCCATGTAACCATGGAAAATCCACTTGATTGTCAGATTTCTCAATTATAAAATGAGTCTATTAGAATGGATAGATCTCATGTCCCTTCTATCACTCAAAACAGAACCAAATGGTCACTTTGACCAACACCTGAATTAAAGGAAAACAAAGAAACGAAATTTAAACTTGAGCATCAGATATAAGACAGACCATTCAAGGTAAATCCAGCCATTGAAGAAAGAAATGTTTCATTGGCCAGGGTCTACTTTTCCTCAACAAAAAAAATATTAAAAGATTCTCAAGAGTAGATCCACCAGTGCACATGTATGCAACATCATACACTCGTGCACACGATGAAATGTATCCACCAGTCAAGGAGACAGGGGCACCGACCTAAGAAAATTCTCCGACTAAGCACTTCACTCTACATCTAACCTCAGATAGGAGATGAAATTTATTCTCCCCTTAGTTTCCTTGTGTACATGGTTTTATTGATGGAACATAATAAACTAAAATGCACACATACTGTCGGGCTCACATAGTTTGCTCCAATATTATACAATCATCTTTTGTCAACATAAAGTTGACCAGCTATTTCTACAAAAGTGTTTATGCAAAAAGGCCCCGTTTTCTCCTACATTAGGAAAAGAAGTATAGTGGAATTTTGTCCTTCTTGATCTACAGCTCGAGGCTTTGAATTAAATCTAAAATCACTGTCCAGGATCTTTCACCATATTCCAAACAGGTAATCTTTTTTTAAGTATCTTTTCAAAATAACACTAAACATGATCTGAAATCATCATATTAGCCTAATTTCACAACAGGTTTTGATTACACCAGACCAAAAGTTTTGGAAAAACATTCGCCTGACATCACGGGAACCAAAACAAGGAGGTGGTTAGTTGAAACGCCCACATTTCTACCAGTGGAGACACCAAAATACTGTTAAACACACGGGACCGGATGGAAATAATGTACTTTCTGAGAGTCAATTCCACATTCAGGGAATAGTCGGGAGATGTGTTCTGGTTACTAGTTTGCAATTCGGTATCTATTTCTTAGGGCTTGATGCACTTGCTCCAAATGAAAGTATTTCAAAATAGTCTTTAAGATGAATGTGCAAAGTCGCTGCTTCTTTAGGGTAGCAGCCTTATTTCGTTTACACAAAACTATAATTTAAGGATGCCAATCATTTTAAGCAAAGCAGTCTGCAAAAATAAATAAATAAATAAAATACAGGCAACACCAGAGACATTTCTCTTTATACTAAAACATTTTTACAGTAAAATATATCAGGTTAAAGTCTTCACTGTATACACAGTTGAATTTTAAACCTGTGCATTTGAAAATATTTCACATTTTCTTAGGAATTTTGGAAAATTCTGTAGGACTCTTTACGCTATTTCAAAGTTGTTTAAATATTTTTTTTCTTTCTCCTTCAACCAAAATTTTTAATACAAATTGCCTAATGATATAACTAAGAAACAACTAAATTTTACACAGTTCATAATTTTGGCAACTAACCTCAAAGAATAAATACATGATTTTTGGATACCACTCCTGTTTGAAGTAAAAATAACTGCATGCAAATGACATGAGAAAGGATTTCTACATAGCGACTCCTTAGAAATGACCAAAATATCTTATCACAGGAGGTATGGCAGGGAAGCTCAATTTCTGATACCCTCAAAATGAGTTTCTGAAAAGATAACACACACATACAAGAATAAAAAATGAATGCAAAATTAATTTGCACTTTATGGGAGATAAAAAGGGTTCTATAAGTAGAAAACTCTAAAAAGATAAAGTATTTCCTCTCCTTTCTGAAAAGCTTAAAAAAACAAAACTCAATATTTCAAACTTACAAGCAATCCAAGAGAATTTGGAAAATATTTCTCTAAAAACCAATCCAGAATGCAGGATGTCAATTTGAAAATAATGGAAGCATATTTTGTTTTAAAATTTGAAAACTTTTTGAAGACAAAAAAAATCAAGTTAACATCTCAGTGATTAACTCAGGGGCTGCATAGCCAAGAACAACTTTCAGCACTTAAAACATAAAACTGTCAGTTTCCTCTGCTTGGAGACAAAACATACAGAAAGCAAATATTCACTGCTCTATTTTCCTAGACATGAAAGACAGACTAACTTGATAAAAGGTGATCACTGAATATTTCTACCTATTATTATATTTGTGCCATGGTTCCTAAAAATCAGTTACAAATTCCAAATCTCAGAACCATTTTTAGTAGATGGCTACTAACACTTCATTACCCCCAAACTCTGATGGAAATACAGTCATTCATTGAACTTCACTACAGCTCAAGGCACAAATACGTTAAACAGTCTATGCATGATGTTATTGAATATAAGCTACCATAAGCAAGTAAAACTCTACTAAAGATCTCAAAGGGCTGAAAGCATGATGCTTGGCATTCTATTTCTTGCAAATCTAAAGCATATTGATGGTGAGCATAATTTAAGTACTCTCTTCCCTGAATCAAGATACATTCATTTTGAGCATCATCCATGATCAAACGATCAAATTCATATTTATAAACTTGGAATACAGAGTTGGGTGGAAGCACTGAGTAACTAAACTTGCCTTTTTTTTTTTTTTGCCAGAAATATGTCACAGTTGGTGCTTACAATTGTTGAAAAATTACACCAAAACTTTATTTAATTTCATTGGATGCATTTCCTCATAGAAATGGAATAGCAAAGGCCTGCTCAAGAGCAAACAAGAAAATCAAATTATTAGTTTGCAGTATATAAGCTTCTCTTTTTTATGCAGCTCCCTCCCCAAAATATAAATATTATAAAGAAGGGAGGCAAAAACCCTAGAATTGGCTCATTTTTTTCACTGAAAGGAGAAATCTTTATTCCTCCAAAACCTGGAATATTCGATCCCAAAGAGGAAAAAAACAAACAAAAAAATGGTAATAAACCATAGCAGAAAAATTCAGAGGAAGCATGCTTGCTCTCAGTATAATTTTCTTTAGCAACCTGAGATGAACAACATCACGCTGCCCGTGATCTCTGCTTACTCCTCTGAAAACCATCCAGAGGATTTTCAAAAAGGAAAAAATTCTAGTTCTTCTTTCAAATGCCAAATTAACTTACTGGGCCTCCACTCCTGAAGGGAACCAGCACAGTAGCACACCAGAAGCTGGAGGATGCTTTATGTCACTCAAAGCCGGAACTGATGAGTGGGACCCCAGTGGGCTCGATCTAACTTTCCCAAGTACCACAGGCAACGAGGTCAGAGTTTTCCATGTCAAAAACATATAAATAAGTAAAGCCATACACAGCAACAGTTCCTTATGTTACAACGGTCTTGTGCAGTATCCAAGTCCCCCTTCTGTTCAGATATACATACTTACAAATCGTTCTAAATAGGAACCGAAAATGGGAAAAACAAAAAGAAGGGACATCTGCTTACACCAGTATCTACCACTCTGTTTTCCATTTCTAATCATCGTTGGTCTCACTTCTTAATTTTTATCATTGCCAGTGGAATTATTCAGGCAGTGAGATGAGCATGTATCCACCTAAGTAAATGTTAATGATGATTTACTGAACTATGCTAGGAGTAACAAGTACAAGACAGGTGTGTCGGGGTGTACACAAATATGCGGAACGGTAAAGGGTTAAATGTCTGACAAAGTGAACATGCAAGATCATGCACAAACATTTACACATAAAATGTGTACTTTATGATTTTTACTACTGGTTTGAAATCTTGAGCGACAGCTTTCTTACTTAAAGCTTATCAAAGTACAAAAAAAAATTAAATGTAAATAATGAGGGCACTCTTTCAACAACATAAATTGTCTTTAAGAACGGGACATTTCAAAGTAGAATAAACACTGATGGGACAGAGGGTAAAGTAAACAGTTTATTGTGATTGAGGTTTAGATGACATCGAGTTTCTTAACATAATTTACTACATCTTGCATCCAATGAATGTAAAGCAAATTCTTTCTAAATGCAAAAGAGAAACGTCTCCTTATTATCTGCTTATAAATGACAGAAAATGAGGTTTCATATTAACCCATAATTACTTAAATGTGTAATTGCTTACACTGGCCACTTATACCTAAAGTCAGCTTCTAAAGTGTACCTAAGTTTGCAAAACTGAGGAGTAAAATTTGCAATAATCTTTTAAAAACAATACACTGTACTTCCAATAGTAAGTTAAAAACAGTATAAGACATAATCATTTGTGTTTTTCAATTTATAATTTAATTAACAAAATTTTAGCAGCTAAATATAGAAAAATACACAGTTTTAAACAGTCTCAAGGGTACATCTATAAATAACTGGTAAAGAACTTTTAATCATTCAATAATCAGACTTAAATGTATAGAGAACATTTAATAACATGAGCCCTGATAAGAAATTATATATGTGTGTGTGTGTATATATAAATATCACCAGTCTTAATTTCCATCAGTTGAATGGTATTTTAAAAAATTAAAACGACCTAGATTCTCTTTTCAAAAATATTTCATGGTATCAAAGTAAAGCAGAAACAAATGCCAAAATCTCTTTTAGGAACTTTTGTATGTTCAGAAATTCTTAGTATTATAGTATTGAGAGATAAAACAGGCTAATATGTTTATTTCTACATCTTTCATAGCTAAGGATATGTGAATACTGACATCACAAAGAAGTCACATGTAGAAGTTTGTTTTAATTTGTCTTGCCAATCTTACCCCCAGTTCAGAACCAAAATTTTAATTAAATAAACCCTCAAATAGGTGTTGGGATGCATTAGGTAATTAAAGTGGATATTACAAAGACTAAAGTCATTTCAAAAAATATGTAATATGTTAAAATTCCATTCGGTGCCTGTAATGCAAAAACATTCTGTACGAGTGAGAATATAGCTATGTGCATGTGCGTGAACATGTACGCTCGCATGAAGTTAACGTGAAGTCACAAAATCATAGCCTGCCCTTGTGCATAGCTTAGAGAAAAAAAAAGCTGAAGTAGATTAGTAATGCTTGGTCCCTTTGCACATGAAGTGTATCATGTAATAGAGAAATTAGATTCCACAAACTAACTTCTGCCGTCTATATTTACACTATTTATAAATGTATCTGATCTCAGATATAATACATGCTTCTATACAGAGAAACAGAACTAGTGATTCACAAGATTCACTCAAAACCATACTGTAGAATCTACTCAAGAAACATACATTATAGTAAAAATGTTTGCTGATTTGTAATTTTCATAAATTCTATCCAAATTCAAGTGAAAAAAAACTCTGAAACAAAAATCTTTTTCATTTCTTTTTTTCTACAGCAAAAATATACTTAATGTCTAAATAGCATTTATGGTGTATCTATCATCCTATACTGGTTCATTCTTGGTTACTATAATAGTCAATTTAATAATAAAATAGTAATGCTTTTTTTAAAGCTCGGGACACAACATGTAATACAAATGTTTATTATTCTTTATAATTCTACACTACTCACTATCATGAATACAAATAATTAACAGATAAAGCAATTATAAATGCAAATAAGAGAACCATGCTTCTATCAAATAAAGGGGAAATATCACAGAAAATAAAGTATGGGCCCTTGTATATTTCTCTCTAATACTATTACAGAAGCCTTAAATAGCTGATAGTCTGAGTCATTTGTTTATTTGTGTTAAATAAAGTGAATATATAAGTCAACTTCTGACTTACTTAAAAGTATTTAGAACATTTTACAGAACTTATTTTGACTGTGTCCATTACCTAGATACTGAAGTTGTTGTATTGTGTTGCTTGATGAAATAGGACATACAGCAACCCTCAAAACCAGTATTACAAGCCTGGCAAATAGCATCACATTTGGGTGACGCACGGAATCCATCACCCTAGGGAAAAACGCATTGGATCATAGTACAAAGTCTTTACATGTTCCATATTATTTCTACATAACGTTTTAAGATGACAGAATTGTAAACTATAAAGTGCTATTGCATAAAACGAACAGCACTGTCACTTAACTGCTCCTCTCGATAGAAATTAAGGACTTAAAAAAAAATTATCTGCAGAACTATTTCTTAAAATACACCAAAAGATGGCATTTTTGTATAAGCATTTTTTGTGTGTGTCATTTCTTAAATTCCTTAGTAAATTTAGTGTAGGTATAAGTACTGTGATCATGATGGCTTTAATATATTTAAACTCCACTCATTTCAAACTTCAAGACTTTAAAAAGTAGGTCATGCCTTAAAAGATTCATGGTTTAAAGTATAGAGTTAATTGTTTAGCAAAGTGGATTCCACCATCAAGGTGTATTTTAGTATTACCCGTGCACATATACTACATACATAAAACATACCTGCGAGAGCATGCGCACATATCAGCAGTAATTGAAACTTACCCTGATACTTCAAGCATTTGCAAGTATTCATAGTGCTAGATTTCCTCTCACATTACAGACATACTACTGCTAATAACCAAAGTATTACACAAATTAAAATGTTACCTTTGTTCAAACAATACTGCAGTTCATTATATAACAGAAAGTGTCATCCTTAATTGCTCAGGAACGAAGATAGTGGTGGATTGTTGGAGAAGTGGTGCGGAATGGTTTGAGGCAAAAACCGAAACATATTGTTTAAGTAAAGCTTAAGGGGAGGGGATCATATGCGCAATTGATGTATTTTTTTTTTTTGGTATCATCTTCCACAAAGCCTCTCCAACCCCTCCCCAGCACTGAACAGTAAATAAACTACTGATATTAAAGGACTGCAGCACTAAATACCTCCCTTTGCCTTTTTTCCCCTTCTTGCAAAACTTTATTACTGTTACCTCAGTTTTGCAGTAATAAACCAACATTCAATCAACAAAACCATAATGACAGAGATATATTTGAAAACTTTGTAAAAAATAAAACAAGTCAAGATTCATGTTAAGGTACTTTTGCTTTGCTGATGTGAACAAGTTTTAGTTTAAGTTCCTACGGTTTTTCCTGACACATCCTTATGGTAAGGAGTGGTTAGCAGAGAAAGAATGTTTCTGATCTGAACTGAAGTCTATAGTTATAAGAAAAACTGAGAAAAACGTTAAGGTAAATCAAAACTGTCAAATTTTCATGCAGGGAATTCTTTTAACTTCCCTGAATATACAGAATGCTTTTAATGGTAATTACAAATACCTTAAAAGACATTTTAAGGTATCTGCGAGATACCTAATTTTCAGTATGCATTATTTTTAAAACACATTCTGTGTAAAAGGGGGAAAACAGAACCTCAGCACAAATTTAGGGTTAAAAGCAAAGCCCAAGACAGGTAACTGTAAGATTTAAACCAAGACACGTAACCATTAAGATCTGAACCTTACGAACGATCCCTATCAGAAATTTTGATACTTCTGGCCCCCCAAATAGGGCGGAGGGCCCCATTTCTGGGTGCAGTGTCTCTCCAAGGAAGGAAAAACTGGTACAAATCTTTTTGCCCTCTGAAAAGATTCTCCTACTTGCTAGCTTCTGAAGTTGCCCTTATGTCAACCAACATCACCAAGATAGCTCTAAACTAGAAAGTTCTGTCTGCCTGTACAAACCAGGAAGAGAGAAAATGACTATTTTATAAGAAAAAAAAAGAAAAGAAACTAAAAACACTGTGTGATAACAGGGTTAAAAATTATCCCCTAAAATTGTGAGGAAAAAAAAAGAGCCACCCACACAAACTGACCCTTAAAATTAACGCTTTCAATCTAAAAATATATTTTTGTAAAGTTTCACCTATTTTCCTTCCACTGCACATAAAAATGATTAATGTCAGAATGAAACTTCCACATTACAGACTCTTGCTAACAGGTGTAGCATTCTTTACATAAACATATTCATTGACCTGTCGCCATTGATAATCTTAATTAATTCATCGCAAATGAAACAAAAACAAATGTTTTACTCCCCCCCAATAAGAAATAACGCAATACAAATACCCACTCTCCCCCAAACCCAAAAACTGTTTAAGTTACGGTAACCTGAAATGCACCATCCATCACAGAGAGCAATTGGAGAAATCCAACAGGGCTCAGCAGGAAAGATTTTTAATAACAGATTGAAAAACAGAATAAAAATAACTGCATCAACAGAGCCTTTCTTCCTCAGGCCACAAGCCCGTTCTTACTTGAACTTTTTTTTTTTTTTTAAATGGCATTTTGGCCACTAAAACCAATCCAGAACATTATTAAAAGTTAAAAGCTACCAATTACTTCTGTCTGTTCTTTTAAAGCAAAGTTTGGCATTACGTCAGTTGGTTTAAAGAAAACAAGAAAGAGAGAGAGAAAGAGTAGGAGAGAAAGTTTCCTGCTTGTATAAACTAAACCACCAGGGAAGGTGTCTAGCCACTTGTAAAGTATTTACTGCAGGTTTTTAAAGAGCTAGAAACATTTTAAAAATTAAAAGTTTTCTTTCTCATTTTTAATGAAATGTACTTAGCAACGGAAAGCGTTATCTTTCATGTCTTTCTTTGGGATATTTCGATGCTACTTGTATTTCAATCAGAGCTTTGAGTCAGAAAATGATTTCCACTGATGCTTCAAATGTGAAGGGCATAGATAATTTTATCTTCATTTTTGCTACCTGGATTTGTGCTCTTAGGGGAAAAAAAAAAGTTTAACGATAAAAAGTAGACATTGCTCTTATAACAGCTACTGCAGCTGCAGTGACCATCTAGGCTTATTCATCTAACTAACTCTTAACAATTCAAATCATTTTCATCCACAGATCCTTCTGCAAATTCAGCAAAGGGGTTTCCTAAACCCAATGCTCTCTTTCTAACCTAAACCAAGTTGTACATTATTATACCCATCAGAGAACCAAATCAAAAGCCAACGAATTCAGTTCTCAGGAATCTAAGAACCACTGAGTGATGGGACTACTCTAAAGGTGACCATAATAGCAACATTAAAGACATTATTTATAAAGGTCATATGTAAGTGATAGAACATCCTATACAGATAAATAGCGTAAGACCTACTAACACCCGAGGATAAATTTTTAAAAGTGGTTATTCCCTCCGCAAAACTCTTTGCTACTGAACAGTGTATAAAACACCATTTGGTATTTTAAAATATTTCCTTTACCTACTGGTTAAAGCTTTTAGGAGATAAATAATTTTGATAATTATAAAAAAGTCTCCTCAATTTTTTTAACATAAAAATTGCAAAGTGCATTAGTATTCTCTATCTGTGATGAGAGAATCAGACTAAATTTCTACCTGATACAGGCTGTAAGAGTTCCTTCATATTTTATCTAAGGGGGACCTTCCAATTCCATAAATCATAACTAGCCTAGTAACAAAGAATTCAGTTCTTTCTCTATGGTGGGACCAAAAGATGAACGCAGTTATCACGTAGATAGACAAAGTAAAACCAAGTCTAGACATGCCGTCATTAATTTCCCCAAATTTCAATCAGCAATAAATAAGGAAGCTAAATGAGTAAACAAGACTCAGAATTAGTTATCAAGGCTATTAGTACTGAAAACCAGCGAAACAGGGGAAGAGAAAGAAACCTCTGTTACCTGGAAGCTTGACCAAGGATGAACAACAGAAAAGCAAGTCCATAAAACCTGCCTGGTTTTATCAAATTGATTGTAACTTGTGAGCTGCAATATTTGGGACAGGACTGTCTGAGTTTATAGTTTTCTGTGCCTGCCAAAAACAGATGCAAACTACCACACTGACTGTCCTGCGGAAACTAAATTAAGCAAAGGCAAATACCAAGTGGAAAGTTGTCAGCCTGTTGAATGAATAGCTGCATTTTACACACAGAGACTATCTTAATGAGAATACGTTTTAATGTGCACCAGTCATGTTCAGTGATCACTTATTGCAAAAATAATAATTTCCCCTTTAAATCAATTATAAACACCTGCCCCTAACTTTATTAAAGTCTGGTACACACAGTAGCACAGTGCCGTTATATTATTGTTATCAAAGGGATACTGAAGAGGAAAAAGTCTTACACACATGTATTGTAAGGAACATTTAAAGGCTGGTTTATCTATATCTGTGTTAATTTCAAATTCAAAATAAAGTTTCAGCTCAAACACAATCTGCTGCAAGCCCTCTGAAACTTTCAGTAATGTTTATTTAACTTCAAAAAAGAAGGTAAGACAAGAGTGTATTAAAACTTACCACAAATGTACAGATCATTAATTGCAAATTCTATTTCTTCTGCATTTCTTCTCCCTGGCTAGCTCTCTCCACAAGATACACACACACACACACACACACACACACACACACACCAAAAATAACAATAATAGAAACATCCCTGAAATACTAGAATCTTAAAAAGCAGCTTTTCCACAGATGCATTCACCTCCCTGCTTTGAAGGTTCTCCTTATGAATGAAGATTTCCTTGTGTGTAGCGAGACCTACCCTGTGGAAATGAGAGTAAACTCAGAAGTGGTACGTGACTTAAAAGAAAAGTAAAAATAATACTGAAAATACGGTAGGACCATGTGTAACTCACTTATGACTAGCACTCTCATATGGATTCTAACCTATTTTTAAGCAAGTATGAAGAAGATGTTATAAAATCCTTTAAAATCTTACTCTTCAAAACACTGAGCTCTAAAAGCAAACCAAACTTCCCAGCCACGATGACACTCTTCTTCCTTTAATGTTACCTTTAAGAGACAAAGGACCAAATCTAAAAAGCAGCAAAGACCCTGGCAGCGTCTAAAATTCAAAACAGTGACTAACTTTTTTGTGAGGAACTTGCTATGTTTCACCATTTATTGGGAGAGTGTCCGACTCCGTTACTACGTGTGGAAAAGCATTCTGCACACACATATACTAACATATAACAGATAGATCAGGAAGCCATAAACATCAGCTCGCCGATGGTAAGTAATACTTTGCCAAGAGAGTATTAATAAAGACCAGGAATGCCTCACATTTAGAGAAATCAAGTCCGAATGTTGGCACTAAAACTCTCTTTCCCCTTTAGGAGTTTTATTTTCACATTACTAACATCCAGAAATCGTCATCAAACTTTAGCACGTTGGTGGCCCAGTATACAACTCGATCTAGAGATGTTTCCATTCAAGGGTATAGCTTTAAAGGGAAGTTATGAAATCTAAGGACAGAGAAGCTCTAAGGCCCATATGTTTGACTTGTTAAGATTAAGCACGTCATTAATAAACTTTCACTTAAAGGTAAAAAAAAAAAAAAAAATCCTTCAAATGTTGGTATCGTTTCCAGACTGTCCTGTCAGCATCACAACTTACAGGAAACGCTTCATCTTCCCATACAAACCCTGTATTTATTCACAACCCTGGCATACGAAGGGAAAGAAAAAAAGCCCACACCGTTTTAGAGCTAGTTAGCTTTTATATATTAACCGGTGGAATATCTGAGAAAGCGGTCTAAGCAAATGAGTAGCATGTCAGAAACTTGACAACAGTGAGCTCAGGAACTTTCATTCTCATTTTGTCCACGTCAAGAACTGGCCGCCCTCATGACTTTTTCTTCGCTGCCCCTTGCATTTTTAACTCTGGCAGGCTTTTCTAAATGATCAACTTTTCCTAAAACCAGCAGGAAAAGTAACATGATGCCAGCCAAGATCCATAGGTTTTAACCTAAGAGCTGGAAAACTCGAAAAAGTGGTTGGAAGCTTCCTAGTTTATTTTTGCTTTGGACAATCACATTTTCAGCCAACGACCAGGCCTAGAGTAAGCATTTTTGGGTAATTTTGTCTCAGGCCCTATCTGTATTTTCCCTTTGTACTTAACTGTCGCTCTCAGCCCCTTTCCTGTTCACCTGGTGCGTTTACGCAAGTTCAATGAATCTCCAAAAGTTCAATGAATCTCCAAAAGTTCAATGAATTGGCCTAACTGGTCTGCGATTTGAACGTCTCCGCTAAGCTTCTCACTTCACTTACCTCACTTAAAACTCTAGCCGTGATTTTCCAAAATAGGATAAGGATGAATACGCTACTATAATTTTGATTCATCATTAAGCTTCATCGCTCTCACTCAAAAAACTTTCAAAGTCTCAATTCTGAGGCCTAAAAAGATATGAGGAAGTAAAGCGAGACCTAACATCTAATATTACGTCCAAGATTTCCCTCTGAAACCCACCAGTCCCTCTAGCCCTCTAACTTAAATTGCTTTAGAGTCTCGGGGCCATAAAACAGTAACTGACTTCCTTGGGGAAAAGGGGGAAACACCACCAGCTCACACAGGTACTAACAAAAAAAAAAAAAGCTTTCCCAGCCACAAAAACGGCTTTGCACTTCAAACGGCTCCCACCGCCGCCTCACCCTCAAATTATTCATGGGGTCTCATAACCTTGGAGTTATTTGAAGGGACAGCGGTGTTTGCCTTAGCCTTTCAAAGATGCGTCTCTCTAGAACCCAAACAGGAACTGGACAGAAGGCGAAGCGCCCGGCTGCCTGGATGTCCCACCGCTGTCAGGCATTTCATCACCGGCCAGTGTCCGCTGACCCGCGACCCAGGGCGCATCATCCGCACCGCAGAGGAAGTCTGCCCCTTCCTCGGCCCCTACGGAAGCGCCCCGGCGGCGAGGCCTGCCACATGGCACGGACAGGGCACAGACCCCTCGGCCCGGCTGCCCTGAGCCGCGCAGGGGCGGGGGCACCGAGGGATGCGACACCCTCCACCTCCAGCCCAGCTGGGCCTTTAAGGGGAAAAAAAGTTTGAAGCCTGGCTTTGCAAACTCTTCAAAGCCAACGCCAGTCCTGGGCTGTTTTCCCACTTTGGGGGACCACACGAAGGCCCCTCTCTGAGACCCTTCCGACCCTCCCGAGTTCGCCCAACTTACTACTCTGCATGCCGGTGCCTAACCTGCTCCCCGCTTGTCAGTAGCCCCAGAAAACTTGCGGTGGCGGCGGCCCCTCGGGTCCAACCACCCCCAGCTCCTCCGCTGCGCCCGGTAGGAGAGAATTAAAATCAGCCAGAAAGAGACAGCGAGGGGGGAGTGGGGCTGCGAGGGGGAGGGGGCACCGGCCTGAAACTTCTTTTTTTGGCAAATGGGGATTTGTTTTTCCTCCTCCCCGGCGGCTGAACTTGACCCTCCTGACTCCAAGGGCTACTGCAGTTTGAAGTCTGTCGTTTCTAAGACTCAGATGCCTCAGACCCACTAAAAGGGGGGGGGGGGGGGGGGGTGGAGAGCAGAAGGGAAGAAAGAAAGAAAGAAAGAAAGAAATCACACGCGCAAAAAAGGAAGAAAGAAAATGCATGTGAAACCCGAGAAGCCTGAGCTTGGCTTTCTGCACACTCTCCCTCTGCTTTTTTTTTTTTTTTTTCAAAGAAAGTCACTTTTAATTCCCAGGGCTCCCCGCTCGCGATCGCCCACATTTTGCGCACACACGCGCGGGCGCAGCACTCGCGTCGCGGCTCCGCGGGCCTGGCAGAGGGGCTCCAGCGCCCCCCGAGCCCCCCGCGGCCCCCGGCCCCGCGGCCCGCCCGGGCCTCCCCTCCTTACCTGTTGATTAATCGTCAAGAACACCCTCGGCAGCCCGAAAGATGGTGGCGCGGCGGCCAGAGCCATGAACCGTCTTCGTTGTTTGCAGAGTTGATCTTGGATTATTGGAGGGGGGGGAAGAAAAGGTCTTTCCTGCCTCCCCCCCTTTCCCTTCCTTCCCCCCCCCCCTTATAAAAAAAAGAAAGAGAGAGAGAGAAAGAGAAAGGAAATAGAGCAAGGATGTGCCCGGTGCCGGGTGGGAGAGGGGAGGGGGGGGTGTTGTTTTTTGTTTAAAAAAAAAAAAAAAATAGGCGAGAGAGCGATGGAGAGGACGCGAGGTCTGGAGAAAGGAGCAGCACCAAAAAAGAGGACGCTTGAGATTGCAGTGAGATCGGGTCTTTATCAGAAATGTTATCGCTTGTCAGGACCTCAGTCTCCGCGCATTACGTCAGTTTCAAGACACCAACACTATTAATATCAAAGGAGCCTTCGCGGAGGAAAGCGCCACCCCAGACCAAGCTCCCTTAAAGAGACAGCGCGCGTCCCCGCGCCGCCGCCGCCGCCGCCGCCGCCCCGCCCGGCTCCGAGCACCCGCCGCCGCCGCCCGCCCGCCCGGACCGGCCCCGGCCGCGACCAGCCGGCTGCGCGAGAACTTCGCCCGAGTCGCAGCGCGGCGAATGAGAGCTGCGCGGTGCAGGGACCCAGCTACCTTCCCGCCCCGCCTCTCCCCGCTCCTCCTCCCCCACCCCCCATGTGGGAACGTGCGGGCTGGAAAAGGAGGAAAAATCCGCAAGCTTTAGGGATAATGTGATAAAGACAAGGACCTACCTTGGGGAGTGGCGGGAGGGGGGGGGACAGGTGGGGGCCGGTGCAGGTCAGCCCAACCAATGGTCCCCAAACACTCGAAGATGCTCTCCTGAACAATCAAAAGAACTCTAAAAGTGTTTACCTTTTCGGTTGCTACTTTCCCTTCTCGCTCCCAATTAAACAGCGGAGGATCGTGTGTGTGTGTGTGTGTGTGTGTGTGTGTGTGTGTGTGGCCCCTCCCCCGCCCTTTTCCTAGGACGTGCAAGTCTTAGGACACCTAGTCGGTGGTCAGGGCTTGCCCTGCATATGATGGCCAGAGGGCTTGGAGGGGAACAACTTGAACTCTATCCTGAGTTGGAGAAGTGCGGGCTGAGGTTGCTATGGTTTTCTGAGCTGGAGAGAAGCTAGCAAGCTCAATGGGTGCTTAAAGGGGGTACGACAAAATAGATAAAATGGGGACATTATTCAAATGCAGCAAGATTAATACCTGCTGCTCTTTGGGGGTTTAGTAGTAGATAAGGGATTCCGAATTAAGCATGACATTCTTTTTACCAATTCACATCTTCAGATACTCTCATTGTTAAATAAAATTCTCTCAATATGAAGTTACTGAATCGAGAGAGGGGTTGTTTTTTTCTTTTTTTCTTTTCGTGAACTTCTAAAGATCAATAATGCATAACAGAAGACCAAGACAGAATTTGAAGTATAGTAGGTGCTAAAAACTAAAGAAACATTTCTTAGCCATTTGAACTTCATTTTCTTCAGTGGGGTGACTTTGGCGTGTTTTTCCTCTAGTAAAAGTCAGTTTAAGCTAATTTTGTGCTACAAGAAAAAACATCTTTCCTTCTCCAAACTACAAAATGATTAAAATTAGAGTTTTAGAGAGGTATGGCTCATGAATCTGTGAGCTGAAGATGAAGTAATTTCCTCCAAAATATTTTTCACTAAATGATTCTCGCATCTTCTCAGAGAAAAGATGAGCATATTTTCAAAACATATTATTATCAGAAGTGAAAAAACCAATCATTTTTTAAAAGTATGTGCTCTTTAGAACTTTTTCTGTAAGGTCTTCATTTCTGCTTAATACAGCTAGTCAGACAGATAACATGAATCCATTTTGTAACACTTTTGTTCCACAATTGTGTCCCATACACTCTATGAGTAGATAAACAACAGCACTTTTGCAGTAGAAACTAGTCAGGTAAAAGAGTCAAAACACAGTTCTACAATGAAGTAAACAGTGTATCCCTAGAGTAGTGAGAAGACAATGAATCTCGTATGCATGGAGCTGTTCATATGTTATCATCAATTTAAACGGATTTGGAAAAAGAGTTAGATTTATATATGGTCTTGCTTGCAAGGAAAATTCATATCAAACTCTTCAGTAAATCTCATAGTCACCTACTAATGACCACCTGCATATTTCCACACTAGAGTCATTTAATACTGTCCACCACCAATTTCCACTGTAAAAAATATTCATATATTAAATATAGAATTTTATTTTCTTTTTTAAGCCATTAATTAGCTTACCAACTTTTATGGAAATATGCACTGGCACAGTGAGAAGCATTTTTATTCAGGGGAAAAAAAAGGATCTGAGTGAAACATTCTTTAGCCGTGACTAACTAAAAATATTAGATAGAATAAATTTTGAAATATGTATCTAAATAGTAAAACCATTTGTATTTAAAGGGTTAATACCACCTAAAACTGCTGAGGCTGGTTTGGAACTGATAAAAAGCTGAGGCTATAGCATCCTACCAGCAAAGTTAAATAGTACAATCCATCACAAGTATTAGTTCCTAATCTCCTTCTGCTCCCCAAGACTTAAATGGTGTTTTAAAAGGGGACGTGATCTTCCTCTCTGTCACCCTCAAATCTAAGGCAATCGTCAAGAGTGTAAATTTACTCATATGAAACAATCATTGATTAAATTGGTTAAAAAATAAAATAAAATTACATGCTTTTGCAAGCACAAAACCCTTAAGATGGCTGGTGTTTTTCCACCTGTAATAATAAAATATTTGACCATTAAGTGTACCCCAAATTATATATTATATAAAAAGTTAAAGCCGAAGGTCTGAGGGTGAATTATGTCCTTTAATTGAAAGGATAAAGTTACACTTCAGGTACTAAGCCAACAAATTCATGGTCACTTAAAAATGTAATGAATGAAGTTTCACGGACTCAATTTTGCTGGTTTGCCTGAGAAATGAAGAATCTCTTCATGTTCTTTTTAGTATTTCGAGTTGGAATATACAGCAAATCAAAATGCTGTCTGTATCAATCCATTTATATTAACCACAAAAGATCTGTAGAGAACTTAATAAAAGCACAAATATTTTTTGTAAACTTTTTCAAGCAAATTACTTATTTATTTATGAAATAATTTATGAAGAAAATTTTTACCTCATGGTTTAGATATATTACATATGCTCTTGATTGACACAATATGTTTAAGCTCAAAGGCCCTCGAAGCATTAGCATTTTTTAATTCTAGTAGGAATATTTCAAAACAACCAGCTAATACATGAGGTCATAATTGTTTGACAGTTGTTTTTAATATATAAAATAAGTTATGTATATTGTTTTCCTTCAAATGTTTGTTGATTTGTTTTTATAGTCCTGGCATTTGCATGGCACAAACTGAATTAAAGGAAATATTAAAGATTTATTTACATTTATTATCTTCTGCTGTCAAACATATGCAAAGCTCTTAAAACCATTCTCTTCTTTTACTTTTATATGCAATGCATTTCTAAACGATGGAGCCTGGATGTTAAAATGACAACCTTGCTTTTTGAAGGGTGCACCAGAAAATAAAGAAGAAATTAAGAGAAATTTTAAAAAGCAAACAAAAGGAATAACTTCCAACTAAAATAACTTTTTTATGATCTTCCTTAATTCTTTGAATTCTGGAATTTTCTCTCAAGGCTGGACCACTGATGAAACAATTCCTTGAGTTGTATTAATGCTTATTTATTTACCAAAATCACATAGTACACTTTTTTATTTTAAACATTCCTTTCCCACCTTTTCTTGTAGTTTATTCATCAGAGATGCAAACAGGGATTAGTAGTTAAGCACAAACATACTTGTCTTACATTTTCAACCTTTTAGCACATAACTTACTTACAGTCCCCGTGCCTGTAATCACAATGATTTTACCTGATGGAACACGTATTTCAGAAATGTAATCCAACTGTTTACTCTAACACGTCATAAATTGCAATTCCTTTCAGAAACCTCAAAGATTGACAACCCTTGGTCCTAAATGCCAACTGCTTTACCACATACTATCAAGAAAATATTTATGTATTATTTGCTCTCAAGTCCGTACTATATCATGGGAAATGGAAGACCATTTTGCCTCCCAGCATATCAGAAGCAATTATGGAAACAGGCGGCCTTCCTTCAGACTGAGACTGAAGCAACAATGTGTGTATCAAAGGTGAACTTCCCTGAGTCCCTTTCTTCTTGCAATCACACACCACTCAACCTTTAAAAAACAAAAAAAAAAAACCCTCTTATGCGCAAATTATGATCATTTTCCAAACTACCTATTTCTGAACACCTCTGGGTGAATTTATTAAAGATAAATTCAGCTTTAAATAGCCTATATCTGGTTTTCAAATTCACACTTACACTTGCCAATCCTCCCCCTGCAATATCAGGCAACTGCCTAGTTAAACAGATGGGCCTTGCAGCCCACCCTAAAAGCCAACAAACATGGGCTTTATTTAATTAAAAGAGGAAACAAATTTCTGAGGTGTGGACACACACACACATACACAGCATGCATACATGCACATAAACACACACACACACACACACACACACACACACAATCCCTGTCTGGGTGCCTGAGAATAATAATAACATTTCTTGCTTTTTCATTAGTTTTTATGAATGTCCAACTGTATACTATCCATTGGATTGAAAGTAGAATAATATAGGCTAGCTCAGCACTGTCTATCCAAACCCACCCGGTGCGGGAAACAGCTGGACTCACTTCCCTTCTCTCACATCAGAGAGAAGTTTACATCTGAATGAACCCAGATCCACTATCTGACCCTGAAAACTAGGTGTTTTCCAATTTTCTCCGTATTTCTAACTTCTGCTCTCAGATCTTCTGCTGTAACACTTTTTCATCCCATTCACTCATCCAATTTTGTGCAATTAATATTCTAAGCTGTATATACACAAGCCCAACACCAAATTTTGCCTAAATATCAGATGGAAATATTCCACTGGACATTCAAACTTGTGAATCTGAATGGTAGGATACATGTCAAATATGACAATTTAGGAAGAGGAGGCTATGAACAAGAGACAACATGGAAGGAGGAAGGAAATAGACAAACCCTATCTCTGTTAAAGGCATGAGTCATCCTGACCAGAAACCTCAGACATTTGACATCTTTGGCAATACCCACCACCCCACAGGCCCCACATCCAATCAGTTACCCAGTCTTCCCATTGTTCCCTTTCTAAAGGCTTTTGTACCTCTTACTGCCTTTATTCCATCCACATGGACTCTTCCCAAATTAAAACATCATTATCTCTCCCAAGACATCCCTTGGAGCCTTTCCCCCTTCTCTCTCACCCTCTGTTCATTATTATACAGAGCTAGCAAGTCAGATCACCTCCCTTCAGCATTTTTTATTCCTCATGACAAAAATCCCAGGACTCCCAACTGCCAAAGGAGTAACACTGGGGGGCTGAGGGCATTCATGTTCTCATAACCCAGTCCTAAACCCTTTTCTGGCCTCATTCTTCACTCCGTTCTTCCATGCTCTCCTGACCCACTGACTGAGCCCTTCCCCAGATCCATCTGACATTTCAAATGCTTGTTTTATCCTTAGTGCCTCCTTCTACCCAGAAGAATTTGAGGGACCCTTTCCTTCTAGCTCTCCATGCTGAACACCTTCTCTTCTTCCAAGATCAGACTCAGATCCTACCTTTTGCTTGAAGCCTTCCCAAATTCCAAATGACAATCAGCAATGCAGGAAGTGAGCTTCCATTGGACTTGCTTCTCTCTCCAGGTAGTAATGCATCGTGGTGAATGGTATGATGCTGTTTGTTGACCTAACCACCCCCTAAACTGTAAGATTCTTGAGGGCAGAAGACCATCAGATCGTAGGTATTCAGAAACATCTGTTAAATTGAATTTGGAGGTTGGAACAGGCTCTTTACATTTTACTTAGACACTATGGAGTGCAAGTTTCAAATGCTCCATGTGGCCTTTTCTTCCTTTCTTTCTGTTCTTTTTTCCCTTAATACATATGGTCTGATGTATTATGTGCCAACTGAAGCTTCAGGGTGGTCTTCATCTCGGCAGCATATTTTTGGCATTGTATCAGAGAAGACGTTTGTCCTCTTCTGAAATATTGTCCTCATTATCGTTAACTTTGGATTCATAATTCTATGTTGCTCTAAAAATAGTGAATTAGATTGTCTTTAACTAAATCCTAGGCATTAAAATGTGGGGGTATAGAAAATGAACTTGAAAGCTGAGAATTTTTTAGATGGGAAGAGATTATTTGTAGTTTTAGAAATTATAAGTATATATTAGGAAAACTATAAAAGTGAGGTAGAGATAACTATTTAAGCATTAACAGTATTTTTTCTCTTTATTTTATAACATAAAAATATTGAATCATTTTAATATACATCAAATCTACCAATAGCTATTAATTTTGCAGATATTAAATTATCAAACACTTATGTGTTACTTAATCAGGGTAAAAGAGTCAAACATCAAGGTTCTCACAGGGATCATGTTTCACATGGTTACATGAATCCCATGGAAGTGTGTGTGAGCATGTGTGCATGTGTGTGTGCATGTGAGTGTGTGTGCATGTGAGCATGTGTGCATGTGTGAGCATGTGTGAGCATGTGTGCATGTGTGTGTACATATGCACGTGTCTATGAGTATGTGAAAGTGAGTGAAAATCGCTCAGTTGTGTCCAACTCTTTGCAACCCCGTGGACTATACAGTCCATGAAATTCTCCAGGCCAGAATATTGGAATGGGTAGCCTTTCCCTTCTCCAGAAGATCTTCCCAACTCAGGGATCAAACCCAGGTCTCTCACATTGCAGGTGGATTCTTTACCAGCTGAGCCACCAGGGAAGCCCCCATCTGGTAAATGAAAACTTCCATTTAGTTAACATTCCATCTTGGTGTTCACACAATTGATTCATCCTTGGTGTGTCTAGACAATTTGAAGGGCCTGGTCTATAGATATCCATGTAGACATGGCCAAATGATCCAATGAGAAGTATCATTTCGACTCCAAACTTTGTTCATCAGAACTAACTTGTATGCTGCTCGGAAGACAGAAGATGATCCACTTCTGGAAAGCAACAACGCTTCACTTTTTCTGTGCTTTATACCATGAGAAACAGACCACTCCGTCCCCCTGGGCTTCCTTGCCTTCTGGATTCTGGAGGGATTTGACCAATGACATCATCAACTCAAAGAAATGAGAGCAGAGACAATCAGGGAACAATCAATTATTCTTTCGACTCTATCCTGCCTGGCACCCCTGTACCATGGATACAGTCCCGTAGTGTTCTGGTAAAAAGCCCTCCCACTCTGACTGCTTGTGATTTTAGGCCCAGGTGTTACTGCTTCTAGTGGGTTTTAGGCCCTGGATGTTTCATCATCTCTTTTTAGGTCCTTAAACTCTGCCCATCGGAGAAGGCAATGGCACCCCACTCCAGTACTCTTGCCTGGAAAATCCCATGGATGGAGGAGCCTGGTGGGCTGCAGTCCATGGGGACGCTAAGAGTCGGACATGACTGAGCAACTTCACTTTCACTTTTCACTTTCATGCATTGGAGAAGGAAATGGCAACCCACTCCAGTGTTCTCGCCTGGAGAATCCCAGGGATGGGGGAGCCTGGTGGGCTGCCATCTATGGGGTCACACAGAGTCAGACACAACTGAAGTGACTTAGCAGCAGCAGCAGCAAACTCTGCTCATGACTTTTAAATGATTGTTCATTAAATACTTTTCAAATTTTTCTTTGAGTATCCCTCGTGTTATCTTCCTGGATTCTGATTGATAAAATCTTCTTTGTAACTGAGGGCCTAGCAGAGTCCTTTAAAATTCAATAAATTATAATTCAAAAAGTTAAACAAATGTATGTGGAGTAACTGTGATATGCCAGACATTGTGTTAGGTGTGAGTGTCCCAGGCGGAAATGAGCTGACATGTCCTCACCTACCTTGTAGATTTTATGGTCTAATTAAGTACTTACTAAATTAGCTTGCATGCTTTTTTAAAAAGTACAAATGTATCTTGATGCTGCTGTTGTTTAGTCACTAAGTAATGTTTTCGACCCCATAGACTGTAGCCTGCCAGACTCCTCTGTCTATGAAATTTCCCAAGCAAGAATACTGAGTTGGGTTGCTATTTTTTTTTTGCAGGGGATCTTCCTGACCCAGAGGTCGAACCCACATCTCCTGCATTGGCAGGCAGATTCTTTATCACTGAGCCACCTAGGAAGCCCAGTGGGCCTCACCGATTGAATGGAGGTGGGGCCTGAGAATGCAATTCAAATAAGGACACCATGCAATTCTTGTCGTCACTATAGAATGAGAGAGTGATCCTTTGACTATGACATATATTAAATCATTCACTACAACTGTGAAGATAAACCTTGATAAAGGTTAAACTAATTTGGGGAATAAGGTTGTTCATATATGGTGGGCAAGGTCATTTATTTGCAGTGCTTAGACCCTGAGGTTACTGTGTCTTCACAGGGTGGTCAAAAGTTGGGGATAGATAATGCTCTATACAAAGCTGTGATAATTATTTTTGATCATTGTGTTCTATCGTAGTAACTCCCACCCTCTCCTTCTTCCTTCCTAGCCAGCAACCACAAATCTGCTGCAGCAGCCCCAGCTGCTGGGTTTCCCCAGCAGAGCAGAGCCCTGGGCAATTGTTCCAATTTGCTCTAGTCTAGACTCTGGAGATAGCTCTGTCTGGAAAGAGAAGCTTGGACACTCATAGTTCAAAGCTAATTAAGTCAGTAAGATAAACAAGGTAAGACTCCTGGGAATAAGGAGAATTTCTTGAGCCCCAAGAAATTCACAACTTAGAAATTGAGAACATTGGTAATATTTGAAACTTCTATTTTATTCACCTCTCCCCAAAATATCCGAGGTCTTTGGATAAGTGAAAAAAGTGTTAGTTTCCCAGTCGTGTCTGACTCTGCAACACCAAGGCCTATAGCCCTCCAGGCTCCACCGTGCATAGGATTTCCCAGGCAAGAATACTGGAGAGGGTTGTCATTCCCTTCTCCATGGGATCTTCTCGACCCATGAGTCTTGGGTCTCCTGCATTGCAGGCAGATTCTTTACCATCTGAGCCACCAGGGAAGGGACATGCCAATGACTACAGATGACAATATCATGATCATTGTGAGTAGCTTTTTATTAAATGATAATATGAATTATCTTTTTATTCCTATTATTCTGAAACCAAGTTTTGAGACAGTACTACCTAATATGTTCTCAATATTCTTTAACTTCTTTTTTCAAAAGTAGTTCTGGACAAAATCCTTGAACTATTCATATCCAATTATTAATTATGATATAATGCAGAATATCATAGTACAATATATATATTCATATACGTATATTCACATGTATATTGAAGTTTTTAAAAAAGGAAACATAATCAAAGCATATCACCTACTCTTTTTCAAATATAAAGATAAATGAAAAATGCAACTACTCCTTCAATTATGCTTTGAGTTTCTAATTGCTGTATAAGTCAGGAATCCAGCACAGATTTGAGGTACCAAATTTTATATTATTTGAAGAGACATGTAATTTCATATCTTGATCTCATATTAGATGAGTAAAGGCAATTCTATGTTTAGACCACAAAATTAAAAATGAACATAAAGTAACTATCCAGAAACAACCCATTCTATGTGGCACATCTGAACAATTTGTCTAGATTAATATATGGAATATGTTCTAAAGATGGTCCAAGTATTGGCTGATGTTGTTAACTCTATGCTCTGGGCAACTGCACTGTCTCCACTGCTCAGAAGGATACTATGCGACTTTTAACATCATCAGTCAACACTTAAAATCTCGCTTGTTTGTCATGTGTCACTTCAGTTGTGTCCAACTCTGTGCGACACTATGGACTGTAGCCTGCCAGACTCCTCTGTCCATGGAATTCTCCAGGCAAGAATGCTAGAGTGGGTTGCCATGCCCTCCTCCACGGGATCACCTCAACTCAGGGATTGAACCCAGGTCTCCATTGCAGGCAGAGTCTTTACCACTGAGCCACCAGGGAAGCCCCAATTTCTGCGGAAGTCATGGTAAAATTTAGCCACTTTGTGCTGGACGTTAGGCCTCCTCTTCCTGTGGAACGACTATTTAGAGGGTATGCTTCTGAAAGCACAGATTTAGGAAGCACTGACTTTCCATTTAATGCAGATCTTCCCTCTAATTTTACCAATAAGAAAACAGAGGCTTAGGCAGTGAATGCCTGCAATGCTCAAGGACACACAAGTGATAATAATGGCTAACACTTGTGCAGGGTTTGTGATGTGCCAGGCTTTAATATCTCACATCTATTGTTTTTTGTTTGTTTGTTTTTTCACTTTTTGGCCACACCAAGTGGGACGTGGGATCTTAGTTCCCTGACCAGGGGTCAAACTCATGCCCCCTGCATTGGAAGCACAGAGTCTTAACCACTGGACCACTAGGGAAGTCCCTTTCAGATCTATTAATTCATTTAATCTGAATAAATATTCTAAAAGGTAGAGTGTTTTCCCTTTATTCCCATTTTATAGATAGGGAAACTGAGAAATATGCAATGACATAGCCAAAGTCCCGTGTAGTCAGGTGTATAACTGGGTGGATCAAGGGCTTAATGCCCCACTACGCTATGTTTTCATTCTGGTGGCAGAATTGAGACTCAAATGAAAAGCTACGATTTTAACTTGATACTTAACCTTGCAATGCAAAGTCTATATTGTGTGTGTGTGTGTGTGTGTGTCCCCCCACTTGTGGTAAAGCATCTGCTAGTTTTCAGCTACCAACAACTTTTCTCTCTTCCCTAGCAAAGAACACTGGTTCCATCTGAAGGAAGAGAAGCCACCATTTCTAATCCATAAAGATGGCTCACTGTGAGAAAGCAAGCATCGAACTCTAGCCTTGCTTATCAGAGCTTCACATTCAGGAACCTGACAGAGTCAGAGCCATGGAAACCTCAGAGTACAATTGGAGAGGATGTGTTGATCTTTCCATCACACTTGGTCCTGCAAAGATGTGAGAATGGAGCTCTTGCAGCTGTCTTGTCACCACAGAAGTTTTGAGTAAATACAGAGAAAACAGATGTTAGACATGGAGAGACAGACTGGGGTTCTGCAACATTGCTGAGACCTTTGAATTACACTGCTCCTCAGTCAGCTTTCCAGTTTCCTTAAACCAATGTGAATTGACTTCCCAGGTGGTGCTAGAGGTAAAGAACCCTCCTGCCAATGCAGGAGACATAAGAGATACAGGTTTGATCCCTGGGTTAGGAAGATGCTCTGGAGGAGGGCATGGCAACCCACTTCAGTATTATTACCTGGAGAATCCTGTTGACAGAGAAGGCTGGTGGGCTACAGTCCATAGGGTTGCAAAAGAGTCAGACACAACTGAAGCGACTTAGTACGTGTAATATGTATGCATCACAGAACTATACTATTATAGAACTTAAAAAATTATAATTGCATTTTTATCCAATTATAGGAGAGTCAAACAAATAAATTTTCATATTTTACCCAAAATGGTATTGCACAGATTGATGAGCTGTTTTACTTGCCAGACTTGGCTCTGTGTAATTTTTGACAGTATCCAACATCAAATCCACCCTCACCCTTGAATAGCAAAGACATGAAGATATTAGAAATGATTTAGAAATGCAATAGACATACCCAAAAACATCCCAATAACTGCTGTGAACAATAGCAGAATATTTGAGATATCCTGTACTCTCTCTTAAAAGTGAAAGTGTTAGTTGCGCAGTGGTGTCTGACTCTTTGTGACCCCATGGACTGTGATCCCACGTTTCTCTGTCCATGGAATTCTCCAGGCAAGAATACCTAACCGGGTAGCCATTTCCTTCTCCAGGGGATCTTTTTGACCCAGGGATCGAACCAGGATATCTGGCATTGCAGGAAGTTTCTTTACTGTCGGAGTCTCCAGGAAATCCCCTGTACTCTCTCTAGCTCTGGGATATTTGTTTAAATCATCAGTTGTATTTAACAATTTTAAATTACATGTGTCCTTGACTTCACAAATTACTATTCTTGAGTCAGTAGAAGACTTTATTTTTTGTACAGTACTGTTCAAAATATGCTGAAGGAAATAAAAGACTAGGCAAAATGTTCATCCTAACACATTGATAGTCTCCATAAGAAGAAGACCAAGGAATTCAAATCCACATGTGGGAATGGAGATTTCATAGAGGTCCTTGGTGGTCAAAGAAAGATGAGGGACAAAATTAAAATCTATTTGGTGTATAGGGAACAAAATTACAGTTACCAAAGGGGAAAGGGCAGGGGGAGGGATAAATTAGGAGTTTGAGGTTAGTAGATACAAACTGCTGTATAGAAAATAAATAAGCAAGGTCCTACTATAAAGCACAGGGAACTATATTCAATGTCTTGTAATAAATAAACTATCGTGGAAAAGAAAAAAGAAAATTTGGTGCACAAAGTTTACCTTTAGTGTTAGCCTAAGTGTTTGAATGATGATTACATATATCACATCTACAAGCTGTCAGCTCTAAAAAATTATTGTCCTAAAGATATCTAGGGATAGACTCAACGATCTTTCTGTCATATTTTGTTGTTGTTGTTTGTTGCTTAGTGGGTAAGTCATGTGCCACTCATTTGTGACCCAATGGACTCTAACCTGCCAAGTTCCCCTGTCCATGGGATTCCCCAAGGAAGAATACTGAAATGGGTTCCCATGCTCTCCTCCAAGAGATCTTCCTGACCCAGGGATTGAACCCTCATCTCCTGCATTGCAGATGCATTCTTTACCGCTGAGCCACCAGGGAAGCCCTGTTATCATTCTTAATAGGGATTAAATACTAACCTCTTGTGTTGCATTTCATCATTAGTTACTGAACGTATGAAATATGGCTCTAATGGTGTCTACTTTCTATTTATTTATAAACACAGCACTTATTAAAACAAGGTAATGCTGACACAATGTGTGAGACGCTAAAAGCACAAGAGAACTAGGTCTCGGATGTTACACCAAATCTAAAAAATCTGTTAAACAAGTAAAACATTTGAATTATTCTGACCTTCTAATACATATTTTCCAATGTATTCATGAAATAATGTTCATAAAAATAAAACTGTGGTGCAAGGCAAGATGTAACATAATCTTACTCTAGTCCACGTACAATCATAAAAAGTTAGACCTGAAAGGTCCATCTTAAATGCAACAACTTTAAGATAAGAAATGATAATAATCACAATAATGATAATAATTATTAATATAGAACATTTACTCCATGTCAGGCACAGTGTTACTCCATACTCTTTGAAGGAGTTATAATTATTATTCACATTTTAGAGATAAGGAAATTGAGGCATAGAGAGAAATTACTTGCCCAAGATTACATGGCTGGTGGGGGACAGAGTTAGGATTTAAATGTAAGCAGTCTGGCCTAAGAAGTTCTCCCCAAAAACAATTAAGATATTTTATATTATATTTTATACTTAGTGATGATATATATTAGTAATTATTAGGCTACAAATAATCTTTTCTTTCACTAAAAATTGGTCAATTATATAAATGCTGTGTTTATCAAGTGACTTTTGCTTTTAATTAATTTTTCTAAAATAAGGAATTATAAGTACTGTAAGTGCTCTTGAATATTATTTCATTATTCTTAATGGGTTTTTATTTATTTGTTTATTTTTTGCTTAGACCAAAGTATCATGAAGTCATATAACTAACATTCCCTGAAGTACATAACTATAATGAATATTGTATATTGTGAATGTTCATTGGAAGGACTGATGCTGAATCTGAAGCTCCAATACTTTGGCCACCTGATGTGAAGAGCCGACTCATTGGAAAATACCCTGATGCTGGGAAAGATTGAAGGCAGGAGGAGAAAAGGGAAAGAGAGGATGAGATGATTGGATGGCATCACTGACTCAATAGACATGAGTTTGAGCAAACTCCAGGAGATAGTGAAGGATGGGGAAGCTTGGTGTGCTGCAGTCCATAGGGTTGCAAAGAGTCAGACACAACTGAGCGACTGAACAGCAACAAGTTCTATAATTAAGATAATTTTGAACCTGGTTTATGTTGGCATCACTCAGCTAATCTTGTAGGCTAATCAGAGTGAGATATTAAGCCAGATCATATACCACATCTTGATTCAAAGTGTCCTAATAGCTTTCACGTCATTCTGTGTTAAATTCAAAGCTTTCACTGTAACCTGTGAAAGAGTCCCACCACTCCCCACTTTACCTCTCAATTTCCTATTACCCTCTCCTTCATTCCCTCCCCTCTAGCACCGGCCTCTTTGATACCATTTTATATGAAAATGCATTACTTCCTCAGGGCCTTTGCACCTGCTGTTCCCTTTGCTTGGAATGCTTTCCCCATGAATATCCCCAGGGCTCTCTCCCTCACTTCATCCAGGTATTTATTTAAAAATCATATCTTCAGCAAGGTCTTCCTTGGGCACTCAAAATGTTGAATCCCTCTTCACATGTTATGCCCTCTTTCTTGCTTTATTCTTTATCCCCCATGTTTATCAGCATAAGATACACTATGAAATTTTAGAGCTTCCCAGGTGGCGCTAGTGGTGAAGAAGTAAAAGTCACTCAGTCATGTCAACCCTTTGCAACCCCATAGACTCTAGAGTCCATGGAATTCTCCAGGCCAGAATACTGGAGTGGGTAGCCTTTCCCTTCTCCAGGGTATATTCCTAACCCAGAGATCAAACCCAGGTCTCCCGCATTGTGAGTATATTCTTTACCAGCTGAGCCACAAGGGAAGCCCAGTGATAAAGAACCTGCCTGCCAGTGCAGGAGATGTAAGAGATGCAGGTTCAATCCCTGGGTTAGGAAGATCCCCTAGAGAAGGGCATGGCAACCCACTCGGGTGTTCTTGCTTGGAAAATCCCACAGACAGAGGAGCCTGGTGGGTTACTGTCCATGGGGTCACAAAGAATCGGACACAAGTGAAGCAACTCAGCATGAACATATGAAGTTGACTTATTTACCTGTCTGAGATTTGTCTGTCTCCCTAACTGGAGTGAGTTGTCATTCTCTTCTCTAGGAGACCTTCCCAACCCAGGGATCAAACCCCTGTCTCTTATGTCTCCTGCACTGGCAGGTGGTTTCTTTACCACTAGCGCCCCTGGGGAAGCTCCTTCCCTGACTAAGCTGTAAGCTTTATAGGTCCTGGGGTTTTGTCTGTTTGGTTTGCTGCTGGATTCCTACACTGGTAACAGTAACTGTCATATAATAGGTGCTCAGTAATTATTTGTCAAATTAATCAATTAATAGTATTTGGATGTATTAAATTATTTTAAGAGCAATTTCCATTGCAAATGAGATAAACTGCAACATCATTAACAAGAATATACCACTCAGTCCCCCTACTTTGAATAGTCCTTTTTCATCCTTCAGGTTCTTTACTTGGCAGCTGTGATAATGGGGATTTTAATTATATTTATGAAGCATTCGAATTCAATTCATATCACCATCTGCTTTTTCTCAGCTCTCTAGACCAAGTTAATGCTCAGCTTGCTGCCAACTGAACTAATCGATTGGTTGATGAATTGATATTTTTTTTCATTAAACAAATATTTACTAAACACCTACTATGTATAAGGCACTGGGCTAAGAGCAAGAAATTCCAGACAAACAAGGATTCTTCTGTCATAGGGCTGATGATCTTATAGGGAAAAGCCACTACAGCCAAGGGTTGTCGCATGAGTGGTTATAGGGCCATCAGGGTACTTAGTACTTAGATGAAGGTAGTGTCCAAGGAGGCAGAGAAGATAGCAGACTTGAGTTAACTCAGATGTAGAATCACAAGGTGTTTCCCATGTATTGAGTATGAGAAATAAGAGGAAAGGAGTATATAAGTATGTCTTTTAGTGTATATACTTGAAGAAATAGGGCAATGTGGTGCCATTTACGAGGATGGAGAAGGCTAGGGAAGAAATAGGTTTTGGTGGGGCAAGTGAGACTTTCAAGTGGAGATGTGACATCTAGAACTTATAATAAAGAGATCCAGAAGGAAAGAATATGTGTGTGTCTAGATTTAAATCTCGATAGGTAGATATAGGCATATATCTCATCATCATCATCAGTATACAAGTGACATTTCAATCCATTGAAATAGATCACATTATTTCTAGAATAATTTTAGAAAAGATAGGCATTTACTACTGAGACTACAGAGATAACTAGGAACAAACATTTCTTCTCAACCAGTAAAGGAGATTTTGGGGAAAATCCATGTGAAAGATAAAAAATGAGGGCAAGGTGCAAACTATCCAAGAGGAAAGAAAATATTGCAAGAAAGGGAAGGGTGAGAGGTTGAGGTATGTGAGTCAGATTATATGGCATTCGGGTGTTGGAGACCTTGTCACAATCTTTTGCAGTGGAAAAATGAGAACTGAAACCATAATGGAGACAGTTGGAGAATGAGTCAGAGGTGAAGAACTGGAAGCAGTGCACCCTTTTAGGATGCTTGGCAGTTAAGGAGTCAGAGGCTAGGTTACTTGAAAGTATGGGTGAGGGCAAGACATCTTTTTTTAGGAGGGCAGATCCATCACATGTCCACATGTTCACCGGGAAAGATTCTGTAAAAAGGGAGAAACTGATAAAGCAGATAAAAAAGAACATGAAGTGAGAAACCAAATCTTTAAAGATGGTGACAGATGGCATCTGCAGCATACCCTCTTCCTTGAATAGGGGAAGGTACACGTGCTTCCTGATATCAGAGGGAAGATAAAGATACACATTGATTGAAGACTGAAGGCAAAAGGAGAAGAAGGAGGCAGAGGATGAGATGGTTGGATTGCAACACCGATTCAACGGACACAAACTTGGGCAAACTCCGACAGATGGTGAGGGACTGCTTGTCTTGCTGTGGTCCATGGGGTTGCAAAGACTCAGACATGACTTAGTGACTGAAGAACAGCAACAGTGTGTGTACATTTGATGATGGGAATCAGAGAAGTGGGAGTGTATTAGGCAGGTTGCTGGTAGCTCAAAGCTCCCAGGGAGAGCTTGAAAACCAAGCCTTAGCTTCCAAAAGTAACATGTGAAACTATCAGAACTAGCCTGATAAAGAAATATCTGCTGCCATGACTGGTCCCAAAATGTGACATTTGCACAGCTAGCACTTTTGCCCCCAGAATCTTGCCCATGCAGCCATCACCACAGTTTCTGCCACCAGGAAAGAAAGAGTATCCTTTCTCACTTCCTCTTCTTGTAGTTATAGCCCCTTAGTTAAAGTCTGATGCAGGAGTGTCTGATGGTGAAGGCTGTGCCTTCTCTCTGAGAATACGATAAAAGCAAGTATGTCACATGATTAGCTTCTATAAGGAGAGGTTTTTCTTTACTCCTTACAAAGATTCACATGGTAAAGAGTGAGTTCAAATGTTGGACAGAGGAAAGAAGTATGCCACAAGTATTACCAAGGAAGACAAAACATACTAACTTAAAAAAATCACAACAAAATACACAATAGGTATGTAACTTCATAGATTTTAAGCTAGGAAAAAAGGGAAATATTTTAGTTACAATAATGTAATACATACTTCAGCACAGTTGCAGACATTGTAATCCCTGATACTGAAGACTTTTCTAAGAGCAAAAAAGGTATTCCCAGTTTTAATATTTCACAACTTAACTATGATCCAAAAAAAATTTTTTTTCACCACTGGCATAGCTGTTACTCTGGTGTTCTGTGGTTCTGTTTTCAGCTCATTAGAAGCCAACATTATTCTTTATTCCTTTTACTATTTTTGAAATATTGATACATATTGATTCTAAGAAATTGTAGGAAAGTTTCAAAAAAGAATTTTAAAATTCTCAAATCCTACCAATTCATTTATATATATAATAAGACTCTTGCTCCTTGGAAGGAAAGCTATGATAAATCTAAACAGCATATTAAAAAGTGGAGGCATTACTTTGCCAATAAAGGTCTGTATAGTCAAAGCTATGGTTTTTCCAGTAGTCATGTACAGATGTGAGAGTTGGTCCACAAAGAAGGCTGAGAGCCAAAGAATTGATGCTTTTGAACTGTGGTGCTGGAGAAGACTCTCGAGAGTCCCTTGGACTGCAAGGAGATCAAACTAGTCAATCCTAAAGGAAATCAACCCTTAATAGTCATTGGAAGGACTGATGCTGAAGCGCCAATACTTTGCCCACATGATACAAAGAGCTGACTCATTGGAAAAGACCCTGATGCTAACAGAGATTGAGGGTAGGAGGAGAAGGGGACGATAGAGGATAGCATCACCGACTCAACGGACATGAGTTTGAGCAAACTCAGGGAGATGATGAAGACCAGGGAAGCCTGGTGCACTGAAATCCATGGGGTCACAAAGAGTCGACACGACTTAGTAACTAAACAGCAACAACAAATACATGTGTGTAGATATATATATATATATCTACACAAAATTTTTCATAAATGGTATATTAGGCATGTAGGTCTTTAATTTCCTCTTTATGCCTGGTAAAATAATCATATTTCCCCATTCTATTTACATCGTATCTTTAATGGCTGTTTAGAGTATTCACCTCTTAACTTTTAAATGTTCCCAGTTTTTCATATTATAAACCACACTGTCATGAACATTCTGCAGAACAGAACTTTCCACACACATATGGTTATCTTCTTAGGTGAGATTCTTAAAAGAGGGATTGCTGGGAGACAGGGTGTACACATTTTACCTCCTGGTACGTACTGTCCAAATCATGTCCAGAAATAAGTCACTGATTATAACTTTAACAGAATGGCATGAAAGTGCCCATGGGAACCAAGACTATTTTGAAGACACTTGGAGGAACTGGGCAGGGTTATATAATTTCATACCTTCTAAAGCGGCTAACCTTGATCTTCCAGAGTCGCTGGAGCTCTATAATCAAGTTGATATTTACTATTCCTCTCATATTTTTTCCTTCTGTGAATCAGTGAAGGAATGTAGTAACACAAAAAAAGCAGCAGTCAGCCGGTAGCTCCAAACTTTGTGTTGACAAGATTCAAAATCAAAGTTCATGGGTTTCTATTCAGCCTACTTGTTCACCTACACAGATTCCACAGGATAAAACCTCATAAAATGAGGTTCCATGAGAGCATCTGGTCTAATCTCTTCCCTTCACAGCTTCTGTTTGTTGTTGTTTAGTCACTATGTTGTATCTGACTCTTTTGCAACCCCATGGACTCTAGCCACCAGGCTTCTCTGTCCATGGGATTCTCCAAGCAAGAATACTGGAGCGGATTGCCATTTCCTCCTCCAGGGGATCTCCCCAACCCCAAGGATGGAAGCCAAGTCTTCTGCATTGGCAAGTGGATTCTTTACTACTGGGCCACCAGGCAAGCTCCCCCTTTACAGCTAAGGACATGAAAATCCAGAGAAATTTAGTAACTTACTCATATTCAAACAGTTAGTTAAAAAAAAAAATAATAGAACCAAATTTAGTTCCTAAGCTATCATATTTTCTTCTATCCATTTCTAGGTTATATTATGTCATATGAGTTCAAGCCATTCATAGATATGTCAAGCGTTTGGAGAAGTAGGTGATCTCTTTCAGGATTTGACTTTAAGCTGTATGTCGTGTGGCATGGCTCTGTACTCATGATTTGAAAGACATCTCTCAAAAGTTAGCATATTAAAACCAAAATAGGAATTGACACAAATAGCTTTTTCCACAACTCCTCCTAAAATAAATTCTTTTGAATGAAACACATTCCCCACTCCAGTACTTTAGCCTAGAAAATCCCATGGACTGAGGAGCCTGGAAGGCTGCAGTCCATGGGGTCGCTAGAGTCGGACATGACTGAACAACTTCACTTTCACGCATTGGAGAAGGAAATGGCAACCCACTCCAGTGTTCTTGCCTGGAGAATCCCAGGGACGGGAAGCCTGGTGGGCTGCCGTCTGTGGGGTCGCACAAAGTTGGACACGACTAAAGTGACTTAGCAGCAAGCATACTATGGGAATATGTGACTAAGTCTTTGAATATATCTATAGCAAAACAATAGTATATGACTAGTAATTTTGATCTTTTTTACCTTGGATGTTCTCACGATAGTGCCTCATGATAAATTTTGAAAAAGAAGGATTAGCTTCACTGCTCTTCTTGGTGAGCGCTTTTAAACCAATTTCTCATTGATAGTCTTCCCAAATACTATATTTTGGTGCCTAAATTAGCTTATATACTACCCAAAGTGTCACACGCTAGTAAGAAAATTTTCTGATTTAAAAGGCTATATTTTTAGGAGCTGTGTGATCTAAGGAAGAAAGATGTTATTTTCACATAATCCATTGAACCATTTCTGGACAAAAAACATTGAATATTTTCCTTTTCAGTGATAACATTTATTTGGAGATCTCCAAAGAGCTTCCACTTCTATATTGTTATCAAAAGCGTATATGGTCTCAGCCTTTTAGGAACTTACACATTCAGCCCTTGTAATACTGGTTAAGAAAGTATAATACATTCTCCCTTCACTTATGCAATATAGGCCACTAAAAATCACATATTCTTTTTTTCATTGCTACTCAAATATTAACAACAATGACAATGAATTACCTCTATCTTGCATATGTTTTTCTTTTCTTCAACCAAATATTCCTCATATTCCTTCCACTCCATTTTGGAGTATTACTCACTCAGAACAGACAATCTGCTTACTCAATGACCCAGATTCCACAGATCCAGATTTTACAAGGTAGACAAGCATGTGCAAATAAAAAGTACATTTTTAAGTTATGAGACAAAACCTCTCAGTCACTCAAATTCAAAACTATGTATTCATTTTTGATTCATTCTCAACCATATCCCATATGAACAGTCAGTCATCAAATTGTATTGATTTTTTCCTTTATCATGTAATTTATTTATATTTTTTCCTTCATTACAGCCATTTTTCCTTATTAAGACCTCTATCTCATGCTTCATCAGTTTGCTCCATTGTCCTCTTTCTGTAATCTATATTTAAATATTTATTAGAGACATATTTTTAAGCCCTTTAGTCCAGTTATTCTGCTTATCAAAATCTTCAGTGACTCCCATATTACTTAACCTACAGATGGTTAAACTTAGTGTACATTCTACATCCGTATGGCCATTTCATTTAAATCCTCATTCAAAACACTCTCTCCAACTGAATCTTGAAAATCCTTCCTAGAGCCAATTCATAATCTTTGTTAACACAAATTTCAGATCATCCTCTACAAATCAGTCTTTTCTATAGATCAATGAATGAATCAGATGTGACACCATGATATTTACACCATGTGATACCGTAGGCTTTCAGAATGAAATTTATCTCACTCTAGAATCAACATCTGTCTAAATGTGTCTCCAACTATCTTCTCATTTTTTTTCCCCAGAAACTCTCCATCGGCTCTTTATTCCAACCATACCATTTCATGAAAAACACCTTGTCTTTTCCACATCTATGAGTTGTCTCATAGCATTCCTCAATGTAAAATGACATTCTTGTTCCTGTCTTCCTAATGCTACTTATGTCTTTGCTACAACCTTTACTAGTCCCAGTTAATATATTGTGATAAATTCCATGCATAAATCTCTAGTCCTTTGGGTCTATATGATTCATTTAGTAATTGACCATATGATAGCCTTGACATTACTTGTTATGTAATTGTATATAACTATTTGACTCTTCATTTCTTTGTGTCTTGAATTGTGAAGTGGGTTGTATATTTCTGATTCATATTTTCTTCCATACTCTACAGTAGCAAGGGAGCTCATAAATACTAGCCAATATTCTAAGTAATTTTTTTTTCGTTCTCATGGGAGGAGAAAATGATTTAAAAAATCAATAATATAAGAATGATAAAAGAGTGGAAAGAAATAAATGAAAACAAGAAAATTAAAAATATAACCAAAGTTAAAAAATAATAATAAAATACAAGCTTATGTGTTGTGACCAAAGAGTGAGGTCACCATGCTAAAGATAATCTGACCTTTTGGAAACAGAAATCCTATCTGGCATTTATAAGCAAGAGCATGATATATACTACAGCAGAGAGATGAATTACACTAACTCTTCTTTCCCTTGGAGATATATTATCCAACTAACTGCCTGTGCTCTGTTTAGTTTTATAAAGCCAAATGAGATCATCCATATTCAGGCTTGTTCAACTCCACTCTCTCAAGTAGCAATCAAACAGCTGTCTTCAGTTGCAACTTTGTGACTCATAATGCATTCATTCCAAAATGCCCTTGTACATCTTGTAGACTGTATCATCATCATCATAATAATAGTAACACTTAAGCATTGTGTACAATCTTTTTCATCTTCAAAGCTTGCTTAGATTCTATAATGCAGTGAAAACGTGACAAGTTGAAAAGGTATGGAGGGCTTTATTGTTCTAGGAAAAGGATGTCGAACAGTGCAACCCTGATGACAGTGTGCAAGTCCCTGAGATGGTATACAGGTCGGAGTGTGCACCCAAAATGAAGTTTCTGAACTGAAAATGATCAGGTTGAAATGATCTCTCCCTTTAATGTTGATGGAACAGAGTCTTAGCCACTAGAGGAATAGCAACTGATTATGCAGTTGACTTCTGAAAGTGTAGTACTAAGCTTCAACTTACGAAGAAATGAATATACCATCTATCATTTTAAAAGCCTATATCCAAGCTTAGATGTCTAGATGCTCAACTTTTGGGAAAAGCTCTCCATACAGTCAAGCTAAATTTTAAGTGTTAGTTACAAGGTCATTCTTACCAGTAACCTGAACTGCTTGCCACACTCATTTTTTTGCAGGCTCCTCTTTCTGCAGCTTAACTGACATGTTCTTTTGCTCCTCTAACATATCCTTGGAGTGTCTTCACTACTTTAGCTGTTTGGGGCTCTCATTCAGAAAAATCAAAATTGCTCCAAATTTCCTTATTTGAATCCCAAAAAGAAACACACACACACACACGCTGCTTCCTTTTTGGACCTCAGTATATTTCTTTGTGAACCAACTCTTTCTGCTCAGTGTCTATCATCTATTACCTAGCTTCTCAATTTTCTCTTAAGAAGCCGTAAATGAGTCTTCCTAAGAAGGGGACGACAGAGGATGAGATGGCTGGATGGCATCACCGACTCGATGGACATGAGTTTGAGTGAACTCCGGGAGTTGGTGATGGACAGGGAGGCCTGGTGTGCTGCGATTCATGGGGTCGCAAAGAGTCTGACACAATGAGCGACTGAACTGAACTGAACTGAACAGTTTCATTGGCCAGACTAAAAAAGTTACTAGAAGAATTCCACCTATTTGCTTTTTTGAAATTAATATATAAGAGAGATCATTGCAATAAAACATGGAGGTCATTGGCTTCTCTGAGTCCCGGGTAGGCAGTGAGGGTTGTGGATGACAGTCAGTGGAGAGAGAAAGGTATTTGTGTGATGTTGATCTGTAAATACTGGTTGCTGGCTCCGATGCTGTGGCCCAGAGAGAGACTGCTCAGCACCCTATTTTTCCTCCCTGCTATTTCCTTTTTCCTTGGGTGGAGGGAACAGCGGGGGAGGGGCAGAGAGAAAACCAAACTACACCTCCTTCCCCTGTGGCATTCTGTGTTTATCCAGGAGGTCAGGGAACATATTTTCCCCCTGAGGATCCTTCCTGACCCTTCTGTAGACCCTCAGCAACGTTAATCTGGGTCACGACCCAAGGAAGGGAACCAATGATCTATGACAATTCTTAAATATCTTTCAGGTTCACCACAGAATAGTACATTTGCAGGGATTTTCCACAGACATTTTGCTTTATATTTGCTTAATTTATATCATTATTTCTGTAACCATCTCCAGTTCTTTAGGAACACTCATCTTTTAACATATTTCTTAGTGTTGACAATTTAATATAATGTTGGCATTCAACTGCAAACTCCATTAATATAGGTGCCCTTCTTGTCTTTAAGAAGCTAAAGGAAAATATATGTGTAATCCCCTCTAACTACCTTTATATAACAAAATATACTCTGAGCAGGTTTTTTTTTTTCATATTTTGGGTCTTTTTCTTTCATATATTTTTTCTTGATGCTTAATTATTTCAGTGAGTGTTATTTAGGAAGGAAAATTAATGCTTTTCTGAAATATAAATACTTCATCTCATTTCACATTCTTCTGAGCAATGCTATGTTTTTCCTAAACTAACTTATTCTTATATTTTTATTCTCTTTTTCTAAGTTTCTAAACCTTAAGATTTTTGTTTTCTGTTCATATCTGCTTACTTTAATTATAAAATACAGTTCAGTTCAGCTCAGTTCAGTCTCTCAGTCGTGTCCAACTCCTTGCAACCCCATGAATTGCAGCACGCCAGGCCTCCCTGTCCATCACCAACTCCCAGAGTTCACTCAAACTCACATCCATCGAGTCGGAGATGCCATCCAGCCATCTCATCCTCTGTCGTCCCCTTCTCCTCCTGCCCCCAATCCCTCCCAGCATCAGAGTCTTTTCCAATAAGTCAACTCTTCACATGAGGTGGCCAAAGTATTGGAGTTTCAGCTTCAGCGTCAGTCCTTCCAATGAACACCCAGGACTGATCTCCTTTAGAACGAACTGATTGGATCTCCTTGCAGTCCAAGGGACTCTCAAGAGTCTTCTCCAACAACACAGTTCAAAAGCATCAGTTCTTTGGCACTCAGCTTTCTTCAGTCCAACTCTCACATCCATACGTGACCACAGGAAAAACCATAGCCTTGACTAGAAGGACCTTTGTTGGCAAAGTAATGTCTTTGCTTTTGAATATGCTATCTAGGTTGGTCATAACTTTCCTTTCAAGGAGTAAGAGTCTTTTAATTTCATGGTTGCAGTCACCATCTGCAGTGATTTTGGAGCCCAAAAAACTAAAGTCTGACACTGTTTCCTCTTCTCATTTTTGAAATACCATGAAATCATTTACAATGTTTGGATATAGCATTTAGGAGTCATATCTAAAACAAAGGCTAAAGAGATACATCAAGATTCTTTTTTTCTTTTTTGTACATAGTTCTTATAGACTTGGGGATTGGAATGAGTGAATGCATGGGTTAGTTTGCCTTTTGGCATATGTGAGTTCTTGTTATAATGCGATATATTATATGTGAGGTTTGCTGTACAACATTATTTTTAAAATCCAACTCCATATAGTAACTTTTGCCAATAGTGTAATTCTTCTATAAGCACTCGTTACGATGATTAAATTAATTTTCCTCAACTTGAGCAAGCACTGAAATTTATATAATGAATATGTAAAGTCATGTTAGCTAAATTGCTTATGTTTTGCATATGTTCAAAAATATTCCTTGATGTTATCAGTCCAGAGTTAAGTCTATGAAATATTTATGATGCAGTGAGCAAGATCTCTAAGACAATAAAACTGTTTTCTCTGATTTTGAAGGAGACCCTTCATATATTTCTAACTTGTAAATTAACTTTTCTCTATAGCTTAAAACTTCCCATTCTCTCTGAAATGTGTGCTAAGGTACTATTATTTTTCAACAAAGTGCTCCAATTTAGAGACTGTTTCTTTTCTTGCATATGGTTCATTGATTAGAATATACATTTCAAAGATTTTATCTTTAACCCACATGCAAATTTCCTGAGTTAGGAATCCAAAAATTGTATAGGTATGCCACTTGTGCAGACATATCTTACTATGTAGGTTGAATTGGAGTAGCTCAGGGAAACAGAATAATCACGGTAGTATTTTTCACATTAGCAAACTAGGGCTGTGGCTACAACTGCTCTTCTTTGGTTGGAAGTCTTTACTTTCTCAGTTGTAAATTTTTAGCGCAAAAAGTTCTGAGAATCATCAACCAGTTGCTCATTTCAGTCTTGCTATCTATATTTAATTAAATCAGTAAAAAGAAGATCATGTTGAGTTTGTATAAGTATACAACTTAAACATGTTTCTTTTCTAACAACAAGTCAGATAAAATAGCAAAATATATATTAATTGTTAAGATGATATAAATATTGTGCCTATATCAAAGAAGAAAGCTAAAATAAAGCTTTTTCTGGGGTATCTTGTATGATGACATCTGAGTGCATTTCTTCACGGTAATAAAACACTACTATATTCAATCAACTTTTTCTAAATATTTAGAGAGTGTTTAAGATATTTTGTGAGCTTCCAGGGAGGCACGGTGGTAAGGAATCCAGCTGTCAATATAGGAGACGCAAGAGACGTGGGTTCAATCCCTGGATTGAGAAAATCCCCTGGAGTAGGAAATGGCAACCCATTCAATATTATTCCTGGGAAATCCCATGGACAGAGGGGCCTGACGGGCTACAGTCCATGGGTTCACAAAGAGTCAGACACGACTGGGCACAAATGCACACACACGATATTTTGTCTCTGTTTCTTTCTTTTACTTTTTTTTTTCTTGTACCCAGAGAATACTAAGTGGGAGTTAGAAATACTTAGAATCAAATAATCACAGAATTGAAAGGAATCTAAAAACTTGACCAATTGCCCAAGCAATGTAGAAATCCCTTTGTTCTATTCAGTCTCTCCCTAAACACTCCCAAAGAGAGACAGGAAAATGATTGCCTCATAAGATAGGCGGATTCAGTTTTTGGTATTTCTAATTGAAAGAAACCTCTTCCCTGGTTTCCTGCAACATCCACCAATTGTTCCTGCCTACGGACTCTGGATCTGCTCAAAACAATCTATTCATGACTGCGTCCTTCTACTTAACATCTTTGAAAAGGACTCTTTCAATCTTTTGAAGTCCTTCAGTGGTTTGCCATTAGGATGGGGGTACCCCTCATCCGCCTTTTCACTCTTGTTTGGACCGGCTTAACTTTGGCAATATCCTCCGAATGTTGGTGCCACCAAAACCAGAAACAGAAGTGCCACGATGAGTTCTGACTAGCTGTAGATGCAATGGTAATACTGTTTTTCTTCAACTAACATTAATAGACCCTGTCATGTTGTCACTATTTTAGCATCGCTGTCTGTTACCCAGTGGCCTAACACAGTATGTTGGCAGTTAAAAACCACAAGTACTTTTCAGACAGCTCTTGATATATACATTTTTATCTCTCCTGAAACAGTAAATAATTTTATCACCTTTTTAAAACACCCTACTGCTTTGGTTTAAATTATGGTTTTTGATAATCATTTTAGTGATTTGTGATGAAATTCAGAAATGAGGTGTTGGGCAATGTTTTGTTTTTAGGTTACCCATGAAGACTTCCAGTAATTACTGCATTTTTATTTTACTTACTTATAAGCCATCTATTTGATAACCTGATCTCAAATTTGACTGGGAGCTGACAAGTTTTCCAACATGGAGTTGATGCAATTTGCTTTTGCCCCTATTAGAGCACTGGAACATTTTCATGTCTACAGTCTTTTGGCACCTCTTCTGTTGTCCATAATTTCTTAAATATTACTGACACTGGTTTCATCATCACATCTGCAAGTTCTTTCAGCACCATGGCATGTTATTCATAAGGAGACTGGAACTCATTTGAAGGGTTAGGTACTTTCTACTATCTCCTCATCTATCCTGGTGTTCAATTCCCTCTTAACGATGTTTGTTCTAACTTTTCCAGTTTTCAAGATCATGCTCCCTGATAGAAAACTTGGGAAAAAAGAATTTGAGTAGTTCTGCTTATTTTTGTTGTTGTTGCCTGTTAACATTACAACATCTTTCTTAAGCAATGTGGATAACCCTTCCTTGTTCGTATTCGGAAATAAAACGGTCGCATTAACAAGAACAACAAAAATCTATTTTCATTTTCAGCATTCTGATCACTAGTAATTAAAGTATTAATATTAATCAGTGTACAGAGCTTTCTTAAGCCACGGCAATGGAGACCTCCCTCATATAGAAATAGTATGGGATCAATCCAAGATGAAATTTGAATTCCACATTCTTTTTAAGTGATGAGAGGATCATTAAAGACAATTTCCTTTTATTTTTTAAGTTAAATAAGTTGTTGTAAAATCAGGAGAAAGGTTTGTTTTCAAATCAAATAAAACTTGATTCAAAATCAAGTTCTTGGATTTTTATTAGAAAATATGCTCATCTTTGTGATTTTTACTTTGTATGTTTAAAAGTTTCCTTTTTAAAAGACTCTGCAAGACAGGAAAATTTGTTTTTCTAAACCTTGCAGACTTTACAATGGTTAGTAGAAGTTCTGTGAAGACAACATGGATATAAGGTCCTGTAAAAGATGGGAATCCATCTGACACTCAGGTTTAAGGATCCTGGAAGAACCAATGATTTGAGATCCTTTGAATATTTTGTAAACAGGTTACAAGGCATTTTGGGTTTCCCTTTTTACTATTTAGTATTTAGGAGATGATATGTATTAACTGTTTAACATATGGCTAAATAGATTTATTTACACAGGTTTGCCTATACGAAATACATGTCAATATGTACACATTTATGTATTATTCTCAGTCTAAGGAAACATTAATTAGCAGCTATGCATACAAATAGGCACCTTCACTACATCACTTTTTAAACCATACATATAAAAACATTTTGAGTTTTGCTCAAAAAGTGCTAATGCTTCAGAGAAATGTGACTTTATTTTTGTATATAAACATCTGCCAAAACAGTGTCTTTTCAGGCAAAATAGTTGAAAAACTGCAACTTAGTAAAGATAAATTACAAATGCACACACATGTTAGTATATCAAAAACAGGAGTAATATTAATCTTAATTTCTCAGGTTAAAGAATTACTGATAGCATTTTTAGGGGAAAATCTAGAGAAATTAAATGATACTCAATCATCATTACTGCAAAAATGGAAAACATATAGAAATTTAAAAATGGAATTGCTTTGCAAAATTAACCAAAAGTTCTAAAAAACACTTTAAAATTCATCACTGTGTAACAAAATTAAATAAATAGTAACACAACCAGTAGGAATAGCTAGATGGTATTTCTAAACATATGTGAAATAAAACTGTCTACATAATAAAGGGGGGCTGATAAGTTATGGAAAGGCTTATATACATGGTGATGAATATCTTCCTGGGATGTACGGAAGGGGTTATCACCAGACACCAGGAAATACAACTAAACATTCAGCAACAGCCCATGGGATTTAAGCCCATGGCTTGCAAAGACATTCTTCTGCATCGGGCTCAGTCCAAGCAGGCTGTCAGCGTGACTTATGTCATCCTTGTTCTTTTACCGCCCTTGTGATTCTACCTCTGTGTGGTTTTATTTCTTTCTCTTTTTCCAACTCGGCTTGCCTGCATACTTTCTCCCTACTTGGTCAGCTTGCTGATTGCTACAATGGTAGACTATCATCTGTTTTGTTTATCTCAAACAACTGCAGTGGTAAGGAAGAAATTATTCTAGTATTGATTCATCTTTTGCAAACCATGGTCTTTTGGTAACATTCAGTGGAATGGGACTGACTCTAACTATAGATCAGTTTAATTCATTCTGTACCATGGCTATTAATATAAACTACAGGTGAACTCCTGGCCAGCCATGTCACAGTTAATGCCATTGGGTGCGGGGAAATAGAAGAGAAGGTGAGCTGTAGGTCATGTGAGGGCAAAGCCTACATCAACTTTGTTTACCAGTTCTCAGCACTTAGCACAGAGTAGGTACACAAAAATATATGCTGAATATTCTCTACATGGACTATTTATAGCAACCCAGTCTCCAAAACTTAATAAAAAGTTATATGAACTGTGTGGACAGTGTAATTGTTCATGTTCTGATTTATATATACAGTTGTCTATATCTTGTATTCTATCCATAACTGTTGTCTTAGAGCAGAAAAATACCCTAGATACCATTTTATATACAATAAAATTGAAGTCTACCATAATTTGGATGTACAACAAAAATCTAAAATGCTTATATACCTAGGTAAATGCAAATATTTGAGTGTTCTTACTATATCCTAAGTTATGGCAATGAATTTAAACAACCAAATCAATAGTAACATGGAATTTACCTTCCATCATGGAATTTACATTTTGCTTTTCCTACCAAAGAACTGAGCTACAATGAGTGTGCTATATATATTTTAGAAAAATGACTTGCTCACTCAATTAGGGACCTGAAATTTCCATGCAGGTCTCTAAATCCTTAATATTTGTAATTTTTCTGATATTACAAATACTCCAATTACAGATACTATACTGGCCCTGTTAATCATCCAAATTATAATTTTCTAAATAACGTCAAGGTGAGATAAGCAACTTTTTAAATTATACCTACCTTTTGGTAATAGTCACAAAATAAATGTGATTCTGTAGGGGTGGGAAGGAGGGAATGATCGAGGCTGCCAAACTGCAGGAGTTCTCTTACATAATTCAGTGATTTCATAGGCATTATTCATCCCATTTTCTAGATGGGCAAAATGACACTGGGAAAACAATAACATACTAGTAATTGTCATAAATGGGTTTTGACCATAGAGATGCCCGGCTTCAAATCACACACTTGGGATCACACTACCTACAAGTAATCCTGTGCTGCCAAGCTAATCTGCCAGGAAATTAACCTTCAGAGTGTGACTCACTCCCAAAGGGATTTTAGGGCTACCGGTGCTCCATCGCACCTGGATCTTCAGGTGTCATCTTAGGGAGTCCCACTGAAACCTGATATATTTTCAATGTCAAAAGGAAAATTAAATACTGCATAAAACCACCAACATAGCCTGCATTTTTGACACTGACTCAGTAATGATTTCTATTTCACTTATAAAAGTAATATGAGCTAGCTAGCAGAAGACTGTGAATGTGAGTCTCCTTAAGAAATTAATATTCCAGCTTTCGAACTAAAACGATTGCCAAATCCCAGAGACATAAATCTTCTTGGAACCCTGCTGCAGTGGAATTTGTTGAACACAGTCTCTTGAAATACTTCTTTCCCTGGGCTCCTGGATGTTCTCAGGCATCTTTGACTTCTCTTTCTGAGTTTCTTTCAATCAGGGTTGTACTCAGGAATTGTGCATTCAAATGCTCGTCTAAGTCAATGCAGTCCCCACCCCACCCCCGCTGTGATCACATCCCGCTATCATGATTTTAACAACCAGAAATAGACTGGTGGCTCCCACATCTTTAGCTCTACCCTGATCTTTCCTCGGATCTACACATATGTAAATCAAAACTCTTGATGGACATTTCCCTTTGAATTTCCCAGTTAGCTCACATCTTGTTTGGACAAAGATGGACATTGCACAGTGATGAAATAGTCAATTCATCAGAAAGAAACAATAACCTTAATGGAGATATAGAGCTCAGTCTTGCCCGATCCTTTGAGACCCTTTGGACTGTAGCCCACCAGGCTCCACTGTCCAGGGGATTTTTCAGGCAAGAATCCTGGAATGGATTGCCATTTCCTTCCTCCTCTAGGGGATCTTCCCGATCCAGGGATTAAACTCCCATCTCCTGCATCCCCTGCATTGCAGGCAGATTCTTTACTTGCTGAGCCATCAGGGAACATTCTTCACTGTGCATTTGCTTTGTGATGTGTGTTAGTTTCTCCAGCCCTTAAACACAAGTCAGATGATGGACTTTCATGCTTATGGTTCATGAATGTGTTAGCCTCTAGCGGAAGGTGTGCAAGATCCTCACAGTGCCTCTCACTTCTTCAGCTTTAGGCTCCTCCTACTCAATAGCTCTCAAACCCAGCACCTCATCCCATCCAGTGTGGATCAGGGCTTCTTAAACTTCAAGGAGCACGTGAATAACCAGGGGATCCAGACCAAACAGATTATGATGCACTAGGGTCTGGGTGGAAGTAGAGGATTTTGCTCCCAGGTTATACACACACTGCTGTCTGCAGATCACACTTTAGAATCATCTCACTCAACTGTTTAAAATTTTTACTTTATGTGAGAACATAGCTGATTTACAATGTTGTGTTAATTTCAGGTTTACAGCAAAGTGATTCAGTTGTATGTTTACATGTTTCTATTCTTTTTCAAATCCTTTCCCATTTAGGTTATTACAGGCAGCAGTCCCTGGGCTATACAATAGGTCCTTGTTGGTTATCTATTTTATATATAGTAGTGTGTACATTGCCTCATAACTGTCCTCTTACCTCAGCCTACACTGACTCTAGAATGAATTGGAAAACAATCTACATCTGCTGCTTAAAGCTCTTCTCAGGCATGAGAGAAAATCCATGCTTCTTCCTCTCAAGACCTAGCTCCCATCTGTCAACCTCTCAAGACCATCCCACAACATCTCACAGATTTCAGTAGACCAATAATATTGGACTCATCTTAAGTGTTCTTTCTTTCAGGCAGTCTTCTCAGATTTGCAGCATCTTCCCTTTTCATTATGACATTTCCCATATGCTCCTGGATGTTTTTTTCCCTGTGTTTATTTTCTGTTATAGCTCCTTAAGGTGCAGGACCATGTCTTGATCACCTTTGTGATCCACTGTGCCTAGGATAACACTATCATATTATAGATGTTCAGTAATTTTTCTGAGTTAAACCAAACATGCTTAAATTTTCCACTTTCCCCTTTTGAAAGTGCATCAGCCTCTTGAAGGCAAAATATGAATATGCCATCACATTTTTAGTGGAAAACTGTAGCATAAGCTCTGAAACCTTGGACCCTTTTCAGAAACAGTAGTGGAGAATGATTCAACAAATTAATTAGAAACTCGTTGCTTCTAAGTCTTGTCTTTCTCTGTAGCACATTTTTTTTCATGAAAATTAGATAAATATCCTAATTTTTTATTATCTGGAAATATGGAAATGTATATCACATTACCTGCCAGTCATATTGCTTTGAGGAACTAATTTGTAATTATAAATGCCAGATATGAAGAGGAGAAACATCGAAACACAGAAAAAGTACTAGGTAAAGCCATAAAGTTAATAGGACTGAGATATTTTTTAAAAGAAGGATGAAAAATTAAACTTACAGCAATATCCAGAATATATAATTGATTTTGTTAATTTATAAACTGATTAACATTATTAATTTTAAACTATGTCTTCTCATTTTTAACATGCAGGAGTCTTATTTGAAGTGAATAATACATTCAACCAAAACACTCTGATGTCAGCTACAATCACAGATGAGGTAAAAAAACAAAGTTTGGGTTTCCTTCTGGCTGTGTTTAGATGACTTATTAAAATGTGCAGGTACGGGAAACCTCTCCTATTGGTAGACCCACAGCTGCACATTTCACTCCCTGCTTTGGCAACATACCAGGGAAAATTCATGATTGATGACCTGTGGAAAGATTAGAAGAAGGAAAAAAATATGCTACACTTGCTTCTCTGCAAGCAGACCAAATTTCCCTTGTTTTTAAATAACCATTTTTATCCTCAAAACTGTTTGCATGTAGGCAAATTCAGCTGATTTTAAAAGTTTCTCTCTATGAGAAATCATAAAGTTAAATAACTTTAGTTTATGGAAAAATGAACCTTTTAAAATTATTGTGACATCCAGTGTTCCCTTTAAGTTAATGCATCTCGGGACTAGTTCAATTGATTTAACAAATAGGTGATACTTTTAGGAGAATTAATAGACGCGTTACAAACATAAACCAGTTTCTACTGAATAGTTTACATTACTTTCTGACTTGCTTATTTTTTTGTGATCGAAAAAATAACATTATATAATTTGCTCCTACAATTTAAGGATTTAGTTCCTCTAATTTTCCAGGTGAAACAGTCTTTAATTCTCCACACCTACATTCTTTTGAATGGGTGAGGACTGCCCCAAAAGATCTCTGTCTTAAAGGAACAGCTTTTCTTTTTCCTTCTCTTCTGTAGGTGGCATTAAAAAAAAATCTTATTGCATTGCATAATTTACATAAATGTGACTGCTCCATTTGAAACTTTTACAAAGGAAAAACCCCTTCCTCATGACCAGGTAGTTTAGATTCTCATACAGGACAGGATATTCTGCTTTGGAAGCATACAACTTTATATTTACTCTGAACTCTTTGAAAGTTGAAAACAAGACTGTTTTCTAGCCAAAGGACATGAAAATCAAGTTATATATTGAAAAAGTGAAACTGTTAGCCGCTCAGTCATGTCTGACTCTTTGCGACCCCATAGACTGTAGCCTGCCAGACTCCTCTGTCCTTGGGATTCTCTAGGCAAGAATACTGGAGTGGGTAGCCATTCTCTTCTCCAGGGAATCTTTCTGACCCAGGGATCAAACCTGAGTCTCCTGCATTGCAGGCAGATTCTTTATCATCTGAGCAACCAGGGAATATGTTGAAAGGGCCTGGCAAAGTTCGACTTCTCAGAAAACGTTCCTGGTGGAAAGTTGAAATGGGGAATGCATGAGAGGACAGAGTGCATGAACTCATATCACGCACAACTTACTTCTGGAAATGATCCTCTTCCAGGACATACAAAATAATGAGTGTTCACTCACCTCATTTGGTAGAATTTCATTAAATCATATTTGCATTTACAAGGCACCATTTATCCAAGGATATTTATGGAGTATTATTATGAGACAAAATAGTCGATAAAAATGAAACAGGGAAGAAGAAAAAAAAAAGGATTCTTAGAAAATTATTTGTACTGAGATTAACATCAGGAAATTTTAGTAACCAAAAAACTATCCTAGGTAACAAAATTCTATCTGCAAATTACCACTTCTTAAGTACCTAAGAAACATGAAATCAGCATTTTTAAAATGTTGAGTTTGGGGGATTAAAAGCTCTATTTTTTGGCAGCAGGGTTAAAATTAAGCTCAACTTAAAATTATTTCATCTGTGAAAGAATATAAAAACATAAATTAATTCCTGGAAGTGTGGAATGGTATCAAAGGACATGAAAGAAAAAATGAAGTTTGCATGTTTACCAGGTGTTGTCTTTCTCTTAAAGTTACCCAACAGAATCAAAATTGAAATGCACCACTTCAAGAAAATATCTCTAACCTTGGAGTATTTCCTTTCTAAAGAAATAACTTCTCATTGTGAGGGAAATATATGGCAGTTCTAATACAGGCCTCAGAGTACTCAGTTTTGTGTGTGCTTGAATTATTAGAGTAGTACAATTGTTGAATGCTCATTGAAAATAGCATCCACAATAAATTGCATTCCTCTACATGTAAAGGGAAAATTATAATGAAAATAAGTGTCTTATTTGAGAATAATTGCATTCCCTCCAATCTAAATGAGACTACTTGCCTATTTCTCCCAATGCAATTATCCTTATCCTCCTTCTCAACCCCTCCCTCACCAATATCTCCTTTTCTACTGTGCACTGGAAAAAACAAGGGTACAAATTTGTTAAGAGTTTTTTTTTTTCCCCATTAATTCAAATAGGGACATTAAATATGTTGACTAATATTTTTAGGTGAAATCGTCCTATCAGGAACCACCTTCACATTAGACATCACTGATCAGATACTGACTTTATGAGATTTTCCTGAAAGTGAGAGCTAAATAAAGACATGAAATGCTGGACTTACTGCACTTGGCACAAGGCATCACCTACAAGTGCTTGGAAAATTTGTCTTATGATATGATGATGATGGTACAATACAGCCATACATAGAGCAAGTGGTAACCACTATAGTGACGCCCAGTTGCAAGGCATAGTTACTTCTATATATACTGTAATGCACAGAAAATTTTCAAAATTTAAACTTTAAGATCTAGTGTTCTGGGCTTACAAAAAGATGTAATAGATCTATATTAGCAATGGATATTTTTTATATCTTTAAAAATTACACCTTAAATTTACAGAAATTTGGTTTTCACTTTTCAGGTTAAGCATTTAGTTTTGAATTTTAAGGAAAGAAAACCAGCATCAATCCACTATTAGCAAGTCAAAAGTGATAATCTGTTGGAAAGAAATTTTAAAATTGCATCAAAGCTTAGAGAAATGTAGGATTATACTTTACTAGGGGGATATGAGCCTTTTGTTTACTGGAAAAGCTAGTTTCTGAAATGTGGGTCTGATATGCTAACTAGTTCTGCAAAATACATTTTAGAATCCTCACGTATAACCTGGCAGGTTAAAAAACATGTCTAGAATCCTCAAGAAATCACAACAGTGAAGACATTTGTGTGCTGGAGGAATTACTGTTTCTCATGACATTTTCTTTAGAAGTTCTCTTGGAATCAAGTTTCCAAATCTTGCTAGGAGCCTTGCTCATGAGGAAAAAAAATAGTTGTCAAATTCTAAAAATGAATGTTTGGGAATTACTTACTCGTGCTCCTAGCAGAGACCAGTTGTCTCAATAATTTTTTAAAACTCGTGATCCATGAAGCTCAGAAATAAACACTGTCCTAGCTTCCTATGCTGATTCTTAAAAGCGAAATGAGACATCTCGGATCCTGTGATGTGTCAAATGTTTGTGGTGTTCATTTTATTGATTTAAAATTTAATAAGAAAATAATACTCTGCTAGCTACGTGAAAGAAAAGTAGCACAGCAGACATCAAGCTGAGAGAAAATTCTGTGTCTCTCTCCTATAGTTTAATTATGGTAAAATCAGGTCAAGATAATTCTTCAGTCAAGAAATTTCAGTTTTATCTTCCTCCTGCAATTAATTTTAAAAATGCAAAAGAAAACATGGATGAACAAGGAGAAATGAACCCATTTTTATTCTTTTGGAGAATGAGAGATAATTTGGAAGACCTAAGGAATAGTCACATTTAAATGTCAGATTAAAAATATGCCAACGCAATCTTTTTTAAAGAAATACAATCTTTTTTAAAAAGTTTTTATTGGAGAAAACTATTTTTGCTTAAACATATCTAGTGTTTGTTTTCTTTGCCAATTCTTTACACATGCCCATAAATAAATAATCTTTTTTCATCTTTAATAAATTCCACATACCTGGTCTCAAATTACTAAATCATACTGGTCAGTATGTTTTGGATAAAGTTACTAAGCCAATTCAGAGAAAGGCTTCTTGAGAAACACCAGGGTGACATGGTCTCTTGATAGAAAATAACTCAATGATCTCTAACAGAACCATTTTCTAGAAAAAAAAATGGAGTCATGGCATTGATTTTTGATTAAGTTTAGATCCAGTTAGGATAGTTGGATATTCAGAAAATATCAATAATTTCCATTCCACTTCCAAAAGTGCCCATCACTTTAAAACTTTTGTCACTGCAATGTGACTGCCTTTTAAAAGTTGTCAGCTACTTAGAATAAAGGGGCACTCTTTGTTTGTCAGTTCATTAATTTATTTAAGATGTGTGTATGGTCAGCTTCATGAAGGTAATAAATCTCTTTTGTAGAGACAGATAATTACTTTAACATGGCAAGACACAATAACACAGGACTTAATACAAAGCAAGCTTAGCATATGCATGATAGGAAACAATAGAATGTAAGTATTAATAGAAAATAAAAAACTGTTCTCAATTACATAATCATGGAAGAGAGCACATTTAGAAGTCGAACATTTGATATTTTCTCCCTCTAACAAGCTTGCCTTATTGCTAGATACTTTCCCACATTAAAATTCCTCTAATGCCACCGTATTCAGATCTCTAGGGAACCCTGTCTCCTCTTAAAAATATTTTGGGGTTTCACAGAAATCATTTGCCTGTCTCACTGGATTGAACCTCAAAGACTCCTTTGACGCAAGTGTTATTTTGACCACGTGAGCATGGTTTCCATTTTTTAACTAGATTAAAACATGCATGAACAAACTGCTTATTGAACTTTAATGTCGCTTTGTTGCTTTGATGGCTTACAGATTTCTGTTCCATAGATGGTTTTCCCCCATACATTCTAAAAGTGAAATGATACATTGTAATTTGAATGATAATTTTGTTTTGATGATTTAATTGATAGCAGACAGAGGGATACGATCCCTGTTTTTCCATTTATGTTTTTCCCCCTTGCCGAACAGATGAGACAACTAGGACTTTCATAAACATCTGTATATAATTAAGGGATGTTACTCTAAACTGTATTTCCTTTACCTTCACCCGGGCTTTTCTTGGGGAACTGTATGGTAATCCTAGTTTAGAAAAAGAGCACCTTCCTCTTGTCACTCAGAAATCCTTGCCCTTTCTTTTTGTCAGTTTAGGTGATGATTAAAGGCAATCTGCCCACGTTAATTTTCATGACGCCAGGGAAAGTCTTCCCACACCCTTTGTTGTTATCATTCCGACAGTCTTTGCATCCAGGAACTCCATCTTCGGCAGAGCACTCTAATAATGCAGTCTTTTTTTTTTTTTTTAAACTAGGATTTTCAAAACCGTTCCTACGTTTTTACAAACCTATTTTGAAAAAGCATCGTGTAAAAAGCTGGGGGAAAAAATTAGAACATGGTTACTAATCTTCTTCCGTGATTCTGTAGCCATACCATATTTTAGAAGAGCTGTTTATCTTTGCATGGACATGTAAAAAAAAGGAGAATGCCAGCTGTTCAAACCTGCTCCACCTCTGTTGCATCCAAGAAGCGATTCATTTCCGTTTATCAGCTATTAAAAAGATTAGATTACATCCCAAATGGACTCTGACTTGACTTTCAATGAGGAGCATTCTCAATAGATGAAAAAAAAAGTTAATTCAGCTACCAAAATATCTCTGTTGGCTTCAGTCCCAACAGGACCTTACAGCCCAGGAGAAAGAAAAATTCTATCAGCAAACTGAAAAACAAATCAAAGCACTCTTATTGAGTGCTGTTTGGTTATCCTAACACATACAAGGTCAAAGTTTGAGAAGCTACTATATATTTATTTTGACCTGCTGCCTTGAGTTGTTCAAAGTTGTTTTGTATTTATAGAAAGTCATAGCCTCGGGAAGTCTTATGGCATTCCCTAGATAAATTGTTTTTCTCTAAATCTACCTTCTGAATTCCTCCGTCCACTCCTACGCACCCCTACGTGAGCACAGTTTGTATTCCTGGTAGTTGGTTAGACTTTTCCACTGAAAAGTTCAGGAAAATTGAAAGAATTTTTGTTAATCACTATGAGATTTATTGGAGGTAGAAACAGAGCTGGGGTGAAATCTTAACTGTTTTTAATGTCTTCTGAGAAGTCTAGTTTGGATTTTTTACACTTTGATTGAAACATAATTTCCGTATAAACTACTGTAGCTAAATAGTCTGCTGGAAGAAGTTTCACAAACTGGACAAACTCATATCTCCATTACTCTGGATCGACAAACAGTGAATGCCAGCATCCCAGGCGTGAGTACCTCTCAGGCTGGTCCTTTCTCTCTACCAATGGCACCCACTATCCTAAATTTTTACTTACCTTTTTACAGAGGAGACCCGGGTTCAATCCCTGGGTCGGGAAGATCCCCTGGAGAAGGAAATGGCAACCCAGTCCAGTACTCTTGCCTGGAGAATCCCATGGAGGGAGGAGCCTGGTAGGCTACAGTCCATGGGGTCTAAAAGAGTCGGACATGACTGAGTGACTTCAGTTTTCGGTTTAGAGAGGTTAGTGAACTATTATGAAATCACCACTTTCTTAACACCCACCATCCAGACAGGGAAGGCTGGCATGCTGCAGTTGATGGGGTCGCAAACAGGTGGACACGAACAACAACAAAATTAGAAAATCTGCACTGTGTCAGCTACCCCAAAGCCTTTCCACATACCTCATCCTAACTGTAGCTCTTGCCTCCCTTCAAACGTAATCACCATCCTGATGTTTATAGTAATATTGCCATTGCTTTTATTTTTATGGTTTTGGCACCCAGGCTTGACTCCCTAGACATTATCTACTTTGTATTTAATTTTGATAGTTCCAATCGCTCTCAGAGCATTTTCAAACAAGTATATACAATATTGATTTGTCTTTACTTGCTATCGGCACACTTCAATGTTTATACCACATGCTGAAAATCTTGGTATGATGAAGCTTGCAGGAGAAACAAAGTGTGTTAGTCAGTGGTCTGGGGAAAGAAAGAAATCAGTAACCAGAACTCTAACTCCCCTCTGAAGAGGCCCAGGAATGAAGCAGCCAGGAGGAAAAATTAACTACCTTCTCTTAACTGAGTTCTCCCCCCAGGCCAAATGTGTGATTACTGACAGACAGAGTTGCATTTTGCCTGTTTGTGCCTTACCTAGTATATGAATGAACAGAGCGCTCCAGTCTCCAGCCCTGACAGTCGCTTTTTCCTTGTAAAGCACATTTATTCATCACCTCATTAAAATGAAGAAAATGAATAAAATATAAACAAGTTAGATGGGAGGACAGTAAGGGTGGTCTACTATTAAATCCTAAAGCAGAAGAAGAGATTGCTCCGGGAGCAGACGTGGCTGGGTGTGTGTATGTGTGAGCCTTCATGGCCATTGCAAGTCTGTCTTTTGATTGTCATTAGCATTTTGTTCAAAAATGGGCCAAGACACAAGGGCAGGGTGTCTCAGCGGAAATTGAGGAGAAACAGCAAAATCACAGACACACATACACAAACACGCCCATAGGAAAAACAACCCTCCCCACCAAGACTTCTTGATATACACAGTATTTCTTTTGGCAAAGTTTAGACACATCTTTCTAGTTAACAAATGTATTCTGCTGTCAGCTCCTTTTAAGAATTATACTCCATGCTTCATGCCAAATAACCTCTTTAAATATTAATAAATAACTCAAGGTATCTTAGAGAGTCTATGCTTGAGGAATTATGCTAATACTTTGAATAGAAATGACAGAGGGAATCCCCCCTCAGATATCTGCTCCCAGAAACAGGCTTCCTCAATTCGACCTCCAAGCTGGTGCATTCCCACAAAAGAGGAGGGGGGCGGGGGGAAGGAAGTCAATTTCTTTGATTCCTTTGAGTTATACTGTGCACAGACCCAGTGAAAGGCTCCTTCTAAACTCTGTGGGTTTCATTGTCAAAATTCTCCAAATTTTGGTCAATCCAAATCTGGCCAGCCTGGTCTTAACCATACAACCGCCATCACGGCATTTCCTGCTTAAACAAGAAAGAAGAATCCTAAGGAGACAGAAGAACTCACTAAATCTCCTTCTGTTGCCTGAGTCCACGTGGTGGGACCTTGAAGGAATCCTTCGATTAATCCTGCTACCCTGGGGCATGTCTTGTGCTTCCTGTGCAGCCATCATAAACTGTGTGTGTGTGTGTGTGTTTTCTTGTCTTTATCCCAGTCAGCTGATTTTATTTTTGAGCCAATGATTTTTCTCTCGGTTATCTTTAAAATATTCCAAGTTATCCCTTCAGCAAATCACCCTTCCCACATGGACTTTGTCCAAGAGATATAAACAGCTTTGTAGTTGAGATATGCATCAACTGAGTTTCATGACATCAGCAAAGGCTGAGGTAATTTATAGAGGAGACTGAGGATTATGGAGAATGAGCGTATGATGTGATGGTGTCTTAGCCTTCTTCACAGGGGGAGGTTAAGAGAATATTAACTCCAGCCCTCGATTTCCTCCAAGCACAATATCAAACAAGCCTTGTAGCCATACCCATGCCATGCAACTCAAACAGAATTAAATATCTAAGTTTGCTACTATAAAGTGGCATTATTCTATCACTATGAATTAATATGCCCCTAAATCAAAGCTGATCCTCTTAGTTAAGTATTTCCAATATTGTTTTGTTCTGAATTAGGGGTATAGGACGTATAAAATATTATGACAAATTATTAGAAAGTCACTCTTCCATAATGCAAAAAGATATATAATTTGTTAATATTTGGGTAATGTGTGTGTATAAATACACAAGTATCTATGTGCATCTGTGTATGAATATAGATATCTATATACATATATAAGTATGTATGTGTATATATATAATTGCTATTTGAGCTAGTTATGTTCCTAGAGTTGCTGTTAATACTGAATTAGCAAATCCTGAGCCATTGCTCCTATGGGAAATATGAGGTTAAGTTCCTGGGAATCTCTAGTCACATCTTGATCAGTCAATCAATTTGTAACTTTTATTCTATGTTTCTGTTTAAAGACACCCTATTTAGTATATGTTGTTGAGTCACTGACATTGAACTCATAGTCAACAGCACTGTAACTCACACCTGAACAAGTCTTATCTAACATGTGAATTTTCTCTGTAAGTCACACCATAGCCTTCCTGTGCTAAGGATAAATAGAATTTCCTGGTGTTTCAGTGGTTAAGACTTGGTGCTTTCCATTGCAGAGGCCACGAGTTCAATCCCTGGTTGAGGAACAAAGATCCTGAAAGCCCTGTGTGTCGTGCCTCCCACCCCCCAAAATAGAATCTCTAGACCGCACATCAGCCCTCAGCCCTATTCTCGGGGACCATTTTAAATAGCAAAATCAGCAAGAGGAAAAAAAACCCACAAAAAGTGTACAAAAGGTAGCATAAAGTGTACTGTGTGAAGAGCTCATGTTTACATGAAAAGATGCTCAACATCACTCATTATCAGAGAAATGCAAATCAAAACCTCAATGAGGTACCATCTCATGCCGGTCAGAATGGCTGCGATCCAAAAGTCTACAAACAATAAATGCTGGAGAGGATGTGGAGAAAAGGGAACCCACTTACACTGTTGGTAGGAATGCAGACTAGTACAGCCACTATGAAGAACAATGTGTGGAGATTACTTTAAAAAACTGGACATAGAACTGCTATACGACCCAGCAATCCCACTGCTGGGCATACACACTGAGGAAACCAGAATTGAAAGAGACATGTGTGCCCCAATGTTCATCGCAGCACTGTTTACAATAGCCAGGACATGGAAGCAACCTAGATGTCCATTGACAGACAAATGGATAAGAAAGCTGTGGTACATATACACAATGGAATATTACTCAGCTATTAAAAAGAATGCATTTGAATCAGTTTTAATGAGGTGGATGAAACTGGAACCTATTATACAGAATGAGGTAAGTCAGAAAGAAAAGCACCAACAGTATACTAACACATATATATGGAATTTAGAAAGATGGTAACGATGCTATACACAAGACAGCGAAAGAGACACAGATATAAAAAACAGACTTTTGGACTCTGGGACAAGGCAAGGGTGGGATCATTTGAGAGAATGGCATTGAAACATGTATATTACCAAATGTGAAATAGATCACCAGTCCAAGTTCAATGAGTGAAGCAGGGCACTCAAAGCCGGTGCACTGGGACAAGCCAGAGGGATGGGATGGGGAGGGAGGTAGGACTGGGGATCGGGATGGGGTCACAAGTACACCCCTGGCTGATTCATGTTAATGTATGGGGAAAACCAGCACAATATTGTAAAGTAATTAGCCTCCAATTAAAATAAATTAGTTGATTAAAAAAAAAGAACCTAAGTTTACTGTATGAGGGTTGAAAGGAGAAGACAGAATGTTACCTTGGTAACCTCAGTTGGGAAGGTATGTTTCTGGTGATTCAACTTTTGTGCTGTTTTCTGCATATCTGTGTATGACTATAAAGTGCATGAGTATTGATTTGGAGGGGTACAAATAAATTTTAGTGAGTTGGCCAATGAAAAAATATGGAATCCCAAATAAGGAGGTTCAACTCTCTATAATATAGTGATGCCATATCTCACATTCATATTGAAGCACCATCACTGCCTGAATTGTCCTTCTGTTGTTAAGCATTTAGGTGTTTTTTTTTTTTTTTTAATAAAATTTGGTATTATCAATAAAACTTCTGTGAATAACTGTGCAGAAGTCTGTGTCCATGTGTCAGATTATTTCCTTTAATGGAATTTCCTAAAAGTGTCAAAAGTATGAATTCAAAGAATATGACAAATCTAGAGCTTTTGTAATATGTTCTTTAAAGATACATTTGCACTCCCAAAAGGACCTGAGTTTGAGCAAACTCTGAGAGATGGTGAAGGACAGGGGAGCTTGCTATGATTCAGTCCATGGAATCACAGAGTTGGACACGACTTAGCAACAACAAAGTAATGCATAGATGTTGTTTTTCCAAAGGACTGAGCAGCTCTTCACAATCCAGCCTCAGAAAAGTCTTGATTCTCTCTCTAGAACTCCACCTCTCACATCACCACTAGGATAAACCTTCTAGGCTAGGCGGCTGTACGAAACCACCCACAGGCCCACCGAGATTCCGCTTGCTCTTGGCCTCCGTGGCTGTCTCCCTGGCTTTCACTGATAAGGCCAACACCACCTTAGCTTTCTCATTTCCTGTTGGAAGCTGCTCCTCCAGTTTTCTTCCCTGATCCTCCCCACATTGAATTAGGGGCCTCTTTCATTTGTTCCTATAGATCCTCTCCTTGACGTCTACCATACCATTTACCTCAATGCCCCAAGTTATCCTGTTGACCTAGATTTCCCCTTTTTTAGATTTTAAGCTCTTTGAAGGCAAAAATTCGTATTCATTTCATATCTAAACACCTGGCACCCCACTTGGTATAATAAAGATTTTGTTGGAGTGAATAAATGAATAATGTGAAAGTCTTGCTTTGTTTATCAACTCCTTATGAAAATGAGTCAAGAGGATGGAATAACTCCACAAGGTCAGTGCTGAAGGTTGAGGTTGATGGCTTGGTTCTATGTGCTCACTTCTTTCTCTCTGGGATTCAGTGTAGGGCAGGGTTCAAGATCACAAACTTTGAAGTCAACATCAGAGTTGAAATCCTAGTACTGCCATTTATTGACGCTATAACTTTGAAGAAGTCATTCTCCTTTTTTGTTTTTAAATAATTTTATTTGTTTTTCACTGTGCTGGGTCTTCATTGATGTGAGGGCTTTTCTCTAGTTGTGGCAAGCAGTGGCTACTCTCTAGCTGTGGGGCGTGGGCTTCTCATTGTGGTGGCTTCCCTTGTTGCACAGCACGGGCTCTAGAGCACAGGCTCAATAGTTGTGACACACACTCTTAGTTGCTTCTTGGCGTGTGGGATCTTCCTGGACCAGAGATCGAACCCATGTCTCCTGCATTGGCAGTCAGACTCTTTACCACTGAGCCACCAGGGAAGCCCCATTTTCCTTTTCTGAACCTTACTTATCTCATCTTTAAAATTGGAATCATGGCATCTCCCTCCAAGAACCATTGTGAGGATTAAAGGAAAGAATATACTTAAAGTCTTTTATGTTCACATAAAGTTCTCAGGGTGTACTTGGTCATTTAAGATCACGTCATTTCATTCTGAACTCGGCTATCAGTTTAAACTTTCAAAACCTATTCCTGATTATTTCAACTCTAGGTTCAAAAATGCCTTTTCATCTTTAACCAACCCTTCTGTGTCGGTTCATCATGTCCTTATTCCCAGGACATATTCTATGACCATCTCCCCTTGCAGCTCCCACCAAACTGAATGGGCTGCCTCACGCTCGCCTCCTCTAGTCTTACTCCCTAACGACAGCCCATGGGTGATTGCTTCACCAGCCTAATCTCAGGCCCTTGCACAATGCATGCCAACAATGCTCTCACGATAAATTTCAAAGACGTGAATGAATGAATTCTTCCGTTCTTCCTCCTTATCACAATCCTTTGAGGTCTATGTCAGATGCCAGTAGGACAACCCCATCTGGCAGCCAAACCAAACTACTCACATCAAATCTCACACTCGCTCTGGCTCCTTGGAAAGCTTCTGGATTTTAAAGCAACCAAATTTGCTTCTTTCCTCCTTGGAACTCTGTGGCACTTTGCTTTTATCCTCATTACACACTTGCCTTATTTACATCATATTTATTTGCGCATATTATTTACTTTTCAGGACAGATGTTTTATAATTCTGTGTTTTAGTGGGTTCTCTACTTTCTAAGTATACTATCTTGCACATAGTCACTAATTAGTTGATATTTACTGGATTGAATCTATTGAAATGATCATGAGACTAAGTCCTTCTATCATACCACAAAGCAGTGCCTAAAATCATTTATTAGATGCTATCAAGTTCATTTTCAAATTAAGACAGAGAAAGAAATAAATTATATAACACAGGATTTTTGAGATAAACTAAAGAAAGTTTTTCTTTGCTATTTCTACATCTGTTGGGAAATATACATGGATCCAGTTAGCATGCAACTCAATTTTCTCTTACCAATGAACATGCATTGATATTTACATATTTCATATTTCTCTTCTGCATTCCTGTTACTTTACTGTCCAATTAATTGTGGCCTTCTATTGATGCTCCTAAGACTTTAATTTTCACAACTCTCTATCTTTTGTAGTCTGAAATAAAGACAACCAAAGGGCAACAGATGGTCTTTGTTAGCCTTCCTGAACCTACTAAAAATAATGTTAATAATCACAGTATTACCTTTTCCTTGTATACTACTTTATAGTGTACATATATCCTATAATATGATCCCTACAATCACACAATGGGGCACTTAGGGCAGGTACTGTTATCTCTGCTTTGCAGAGATGAGGAAGTTGAGATAATTGCATGAAAGGTTAATTGATACTCCAGGTCATTCTCTTGGTAAATGACTGAGATGTGATTCAAGTCCAAGTGGTCCAACTTGAACTTCTTTCTCGTCTATCAAAGTGTTTTCCTAGGAATGCTTGAGAGCAACAGTGAGAAAAGAAAGGTGAAAATGAAGGGGAAAAAAATGGCAGGAGGAGTATTACAGAGTGGTGGGGATGGATTAGGTTAATTTGGGAGTAAGAATATTCTAAGATGTCTCTGTGTGGAAGGGAGAGTTGAGTTTTGAAATGATGTTCTGTGCACACCAGTGGACACTGTAGAAATTTTAATCAAATTTGTGGAGGAAGGTATTCATCCTCAAATCTGAAATCTGGAAACCAATGTCTGTAAAATCAATATGCAGAATCTGTTTAGTATCTTATTTAAAGACTCAGAATTGTAATGGAACTCAGGTTTACATTAGCCATTTTTAAATATAAGAACAAAATATTAATGCTACTTCTTGTTCAAAATTGTGCTTAGTAATTAAATATTCAAGTTTGATACTTAAAAGCTTGCCCTCTCAATAACTGTCTACATCATTCATCATTTCCCTCTGAAATGAAAGCAAGATAGATATTTTTATTGATTACATTTTAGTAAAAACAATTCAAACACAGTAGAAAATATAAAGAAGTTTAAAAAAAATCTCACTGCCCTATTCACATATGTGTTTAAATACATCTCTTTAACTTTTTTTTTAAATAAAAATTGTATCACCCATCCATGCTGTTTCATGCTCCCTCCCCCTCACCCAGCTCCCTTCAGCATCATTCAGTGGATACAGCCTAACGTCTGGCACCTGCATTCCTTCAGCTCTTTATATATTGAGTCAAAACCAGTAGAGCCCAAAGGAAACCACATGTGTTGAGTGTCTGACATGTGAATTAAACCCAAAGTGGGTTGTTATGAATATGGCTATTTTCTGATGACAAAATTGCTGGGGATTAAATTTAAAAGCACTAAGCAAGCTGATAAATATAAACTCTCATGACAGATACTCTGAAATGTCAATAAAAAATTTCCCAGAGAAACAAAATGATATTCTCTTAGAATATATTAGGAAGAAAATAAATTTTAATTTCTGGCTTGTTCCTGTCAAAAAAGCCTTAAATGTCACCTAAGATGTAACCTCGCACCAAAATATACAGAATTCAATAGGTACATCTATAAATATAAAGACTTGTCCAATTTGTTTGAAATTAGTAGTTTATATGAAGAATTCACTATGCCACAAGACAACCAGTATTTTATTTTGTTCCTTTTAAAACTTCAAGTATTTTCAGATTATAATGATAACACTTTAGTGACATACTTAAAAAGGCAAACAGGGAGGCTCTGGACATGAAGAGCATCTTAATACAAGCAGAGTTATTGAAAGATAACCACTTTTTGCCTACTATACCCTATGGTAAGATAAAATCAATGTCCAAGACAAAGTCTCTCAAGGTATTTAAATTAAGTTGATAATTTTAATTATAGTTTGTAAAGTTTCATCAGCTTACCATAAATGTAAACAGAAATTCTAGCTGATGAATGAATATTCTAAATTAAATCATTTAAATGAAATATCCATTTTTTAGGCATAAGGCATTTTCTACTATGATATTAAAAAGTATTAATAAGAATATTGCAACAATGTCTCATTCACACAACGAAAGTATTCCTAAAACAACAACAAAAGGAAATACATTTTGGTAAAACAGAAGTGAAAAATGAATGAAAACAAAAGTTAAATTCATGGGAGAGATCACTTTTTAAAGGAAATTGATAATACAAAAATTTACTTTTTTAGTAAAGTTCTTTTTGAACTTTTGAATATGTTTCTTTTGAAAGTTTAAATTTTGAACTGTAAGGTACAGTGAGAAATATACATGCAAATTGTGCAAGTATTTGGGAGCAACTTTTAAAGAATTAATGATAGTTGAAATAATAATTGAATTGTGCTGTATTCACATTGGAGAAGGAAACGGCAACCCACTCCAGTATTCATGCCTGGAAAATCCCATGGACTGAGGAGCCTGGTGGGCTACAATCCATGGGGTTGCAAAGAGTCGGACACGACTGAGCGACTTCTGTGTGTGTGTGTGTGTGTGTTCACATTATCTCCAATTTTGAATTACTAAGTGCCTATGACATTTGTCCTAACTACTGCTGATCATTTTAACAGATGGGCTGTTTTGTCACCCTAAAGAGGAAAGAACAATATCTTCCTTTTCCTTAAGGTCCAGTCTTCTTTCAGGCCAAATTCCTGGATCTCTATGAAGTGACCAGGATGGGGGCAAAATCAACAAAAACGGACCTCAAACTTCCTTGAACAAGTTAATACATTATTAAGCCAATGTCAAAAACTCTCAGATTCCTGAACATGGAAGTATTTCTTTCTCCTTTGCCATATGTGGTCGCTTTGTACCAGCCAAACAACATAAACATTAAGCAGAACGGTGTTTAAAGTGAATACCTTGAAAATGCATTCAAGTATAAATTTTGTCCACAATTCTTCAAACCAATTTTTCAAAATCATTTCCACAATAATATTATTTTCCCCCTATTCTCCTTGGGTCTGCACATAATCTAGCAAGCACAAAGTATTCTATTTTGTTAGAAGTTAATCAGATGTCTGTTTCCCCTACTGGTTAGTTAGCTCTTTGAGGATGAGTTCCATGTCTTGTCATCTACGCATTTCCCAAGGTCCTCAGCATAACTTCTTCCATGCAACACATACCTGAATTGACCTTTGCAGAATTCAACACTTTGATCAATTTTCTCTTCCAAACGCTCTTTTTTGTGGGCTCCTCTGTTGCTTTTCTTTCTGTAACTCAGACAACTGCTTCTCAGTTTCTTCTTCTCACTCCTCTTTCTCTGACTTTAGGTGGTGAGGTTTCACAGAACTCTGTCCTGTAACTTCTTTCTTGCTCATTCTATATACAATCTCTTTAGGCAATCTCATATACTCACATGGTTTCAATTACCATCCATAAAAGCAACTCTGAAATTTATATCTCCAGCTCAGACCCCTTTTCTGAGCCTCAGATCATGTTTTCAAATGCTTACTTGTCATCGACAATTGAGTGTCTCACAGGCACCTTAAATGCAGCATGCTCAAAGTGAGTCCGTCTGACTTCCCCAGAATTGGTCTTCCTGGTCCAGTTTCCTCAAAAATCCACCATCTTCCCAGCTGCCCAATCAGAAATCTAGGAGTCTATCACTGTCTACATAGTTCAACTAATAGTCAGGTCCTACTGAGTCGATATTCTAATTATCTAAATTCTACTCTCATCTCTCAATCTTCACAGTCTTGCTCCTAGTTTGCATTACTGCTTAGACAATTACAATAACCTCATAATAGTCTCTCTGTTTTTTTCTCACATTTCATCAAATTGTTCTCCATGCTCCATCCTGAGATTGGCTTTTCCTGTTTAGCACCTTTCTCTAGCTTCCCATTGCACGTGGGGTAAAATACAAAGCCCATATATCACAGCCTCTAAGATTCTGTCTCCTGAATTCTGCCTCCTAGCTCTGGAGACCTCATCTTGTAGCATCCTTCCACCTTCTCATCCTATGCTTCAAATGTCCAACATCTCTCAGGATTGAGTACCTTCAACCCATTATTGGTTTATTCTCTAAAATGCTCTGTCCTTTCTCTCTTTTTTTCTTGCAGTCTAACATTAACTCTTACTCATTCTCCACTTTTTAGCTTACATGTCACTTCTTCATGATCATCTTTTCCCTTTGCTCTCAAAGCAGAAAGAGCTATTATAAACTCCCTTTCATTTGTCCTTTGTCTTTTATAATCTTATTTGGGCTCTCTTATCTTTTACAACATTCATCACATGTGCACACTGATTTGATGTGGCTCTCTCCATGTTAGACTGTAGGCTCCATGGAGATGGTAGTTATCCAAGGTCTTCTTCACTGATGTGTCCTCTGTGTCCAACACAATGACTGATACATAGTAGGGACTCAAAAAATACTTTCAGAACAGAGGGACAAACGCATGAACAACAGTACTTCCAGAAAAGTCTATTGGATGAACAGTTCAGTGTCCCGTGCTATTAGACAACTCAGTTTCAAGTGCGGAAACAAGGAAATGATCAGTTATATTTTATTCTTATTCTTGTTTCCATAAAGGATTGAATGTGACTACTTCAGTAATATTAATTCCAGATTCAATAACATAATTCATATGCTTAAGAGAGAGTGGAATTTTTCAACAAATGCTAAGATAGCCCAACTTGCTCATTACTGGTGGACAAATACTTGCAAAGAAGAGATTTATTATTGCAAAAATGACTTCATTATCTTCAACTGTTCAGATGAAAGAAATCATCTGTTCAGATTTTAAAAGGCACATTAGAAACATACATTTAGTTCTATTCTAAATATACTAAGAGGAATTGCTTTAAGTAATTCAGAAAAAAAAAATCTGGTTTACTTCCTTGCTTTTGCTAAAACATTAGATATTAAATTTTCAGAAAATATTGTTTCTACAGTATTTAGTCAGGTGTGTGTATTTATAATCTATTATATTTATCAATCAAAAATTTATTGTGGCAGAAAAAAATTGTGTGAACTGCCTTTTCTATGTATTTTCATCTTTATTTAAAATGATTAGAATAAAGCTATTTTTCTCAGAAAATAAACATACATACAATTCCTGATTAATGGAATTCTTACTCAGAAGGAAGTCCAAATTAGTTTATTTATTTCTCCAATGTGAAGAGGAAAAAGATAATGTGATCAGTCTTTTTCTTACTACACGGCACTCTGATCTGTTACACAGAACATTCTCACTTTCTGAAATCATGGAAACTTTTTGTTTAGAAATTGCTGAATCTAACTCATTTAAGGTCTATATATATATATATATATAAATATATAAAATAGAAATCAAGCTAAATTTATGTCTTTGGTAGCTAAAGGTCTACATTGGGAAGTGTCCACTATAATAAGTAAACATCAGACTAGAAAGGTTAGAATTTAGAGAGTTGTATTGCAAAAACCCTCCCTGTCTTTTAATTTTTATATTTTCCATGTATATATATATTTTTTACAGAAGGTTGAAGCACTTAGAACTTGTTTGGAGGCATGACTTTTGATTGGGGACAATCTTTTTTAAACTTTACTTTTATTTATTTCTTCATTCATTCATTGTTTGCTGTCATGAGTAGTAGAAAATACACGGAAAGGAACCGGAGTCATTGATAATATCCACACATAAACTTCAAGCAACAAAAAGTAAGTTTACCCCCACACACATTACAAAGCTAATTGTGCTATTGAAAGTTGAGCACCAGCACATTTTCAAGACAATTAAACCAAAAGATCAGTTTGAAAGCTTTGGCACGGAAGACTGATCCTTGCTAGTACTACCAAAGGCCAGTAAATGCGAGGTAGCAGAATTCAAACTTAAAGCTATGCAAATTTCTACAGGGACTTAATATATCACATCATTAACTTGAGTAAAATATCAATACTATTGTCCAGTGAATAATTTTCAGTTTTATATGATGTATTCAAATACTATTATATACTGAGCTCAATTCCTTTTCCTTCTAACTCTAGGTAATAAATCAAGAGAAGTATTTCAGTTTACTTATTGGAAACTATTTCAACTCCTATTCACCAACAGATTAAAACAAGTTAAACAGGTATTTTATAGAAGTATTAAAATGATAAAGCCACATATTAATCAGTTTAGCTGCCAAAACTATAATGCAGCTTCGCATAAGGAGTGGGGAAGGTATATTAGTCATGTCAGGAGATGGGGCAGCACTGTGCACATGACTCAGAAGGTATCACATGTCTACACCCCATGTACATACAGGTTGTATTTTAGAAGCAAATCTTCCCTTTGATGATCATTTATTTACGTAGCACATTTTCTTTCATAGGCATTCAAGGAGGAGTTTCTCAAAAAGGGATCACATAATTTGCCTTTGGTGGAAAAACGCACCAGTTCTGTGTCAGGAGCCACGACAGTCTGCCTTGCCAGGGTACCTTGCCACTGCCCTACTAACAGATCTTAGCCGAGTCATAAAAGCAAAAACTTTCAAAGGTGTAATCTACTCTAGTGTAACCTGATCCAAATCTCTCATTTTGTAGATTAATATGTGAGGACCAGAGAATCTCAGTGAGTGGATTCAGGCCATTGAATGTATTTTGTTTTTGCTTTAATTAAGTAATTGATTGATTAATTTATTTGTTGAATATAGTTGACTTACAATATTATATTAATAGTAGTTTCAGGTACATGACATAGTGATTCAATATTGTTATAGATTGTACTCCAAAGTTATTATTGAATATTGGGTATTTTGCTATGCTGTACGTTTCATTCTTGTATCTTATTTATTTTATACAGAGTTGTAAGTACTTCTTAATCCTCTTTCCCTACCTTGCCACTCGACCCTCCTCTCTCTACACCGAACCACTAATTGGTTCTCTGTAAGTCTATGATTTGGAACAACATGGATGGACCTGGAGGGTATTATAGAAATCTTTTCACTATATATGGAATTTATAACATAAGACAGGGACTTCCCTGGTAGTTCAGTGGCTAAGACTCCATGCTCCCGATGCAGAGGGCCCAAGTTCAATCCCTGGTCACGGAACTAGATCCCACATGCTTCAGCTAAGAGCTCATATGCCACAACTATGACCCACTGCAGCCAAATAAATAAATAAACATTAAAAAAAAGTAAGACAAATGAACAGTTGAAACAAAATAGGAATAAAATTATTGAAGGTGTTGATTTGCAGAAACAGGACTTGAACTTCTGACTCCCAAAATAGGTCTCTATCACCTTTAACAGTTGTCTCTAGACTTATTTTCCTAATTTTCATATCTCAAAGAGGCATTTTTAAAGTTCAGAATCAATATGTATTTGCCAAGATTTATTTTGCCAGAAGAGACATTAAAAACACACCCACCACTAATATTACTAAAGTTTAACAGAAGAGATTATTTTTTGACACACAAAAGAGGAAAAACAGAGAATCAAAGTAAAAGGAAGCATTTTAACTTAAATGTATTTGACTGAATGGAAATCTCAGTATATTGTCTTTGTCTTGCTCGTTTTGTTGTAGGCCAGCAACCTTTCACCATCAGTCAATATTCACCTTTACTGTCGTATCCTCATTTGCAAGCACTCTGTTTGCATTTCATACAAGGAGAGAATTCCCTCATGAGAATAAACTTCAGCACTGGGTTAGCACAACTGTAAAATTTTCCTCATCTTTTTTCCCTTTTTTCTTCTTCAATTCTGATGAGCTTATTTCAGTGACATCCCAGGCATATTTTTGAATGAGAACACCTTTCTTGGTTTAAGTAGTTTTGCAAAAGGTTAGAGTCTATCAGCGTAGCCCCTAACCACATGTAGTTATTACACAATTCAAATGTGGCTAGTTCAAATTAAGATGTGCTGAAGATGTAAAATAGATACCTGATTTCATACAAAATAGAACACAAGATTTGTATAAATAGTATCTGTATTGATTGCTTGTTGAAATGATGATAGTTTGAACATATTAGAGTACATGAAATATATTATTAAAACAAATTTTGCCTGTTTATTTTTACTTTTTTAATGTGGCTACAAGGAAATTTAAAATTACATATGCAGCTCACATCTTGGCTCTCATGACATTTCTGTTGGACAGCGCTGGCCTGTATTGAACCAATACGGTGGCCGGACTACTCAGGTTCCCCGCTTTCTCTCCTAGCTCCCCCTGTTGCTATCCTCAGAGCTTGCATGGCTTCCTCTCCTTTCTCCCAGAATGACTGAAGCCTAACAGCAGAGTGCACACTCCATATCTGGTGAGACAATGGTTTGAGAGGCATCACTCACTAAACCATGGGAGTCACTCCTAGTACTATTCTGTGCCTCAGTGAATTATTTTAGGCACATGTAGATTCTGCCTCTCCTATAAGATCTAAAGGGGTAAAGCAGAGAGAAGCATCAAGTTCTCTGAAATGCCAGGAGCATCTAAATAAATTCAGGTGCTTATCCTAGGCTCCTAAAGTAGATTCTGTCTACCCTGTAGAATACCAATGGGAAGCAGTACTTCTATCCTGCCAGCCTTTATTACACTGCCCACATTAGTAAACAGAGCACACAGGCAGAAACGTTCTGAAAAAGCAAATAGAAAATGAATGTGAATCGAAAACATTTGAAGTGCTTAACAACATTAACATTTTTTCATCCTTTTTCCTAAATTAAAGACATTGTTTATGACAGCAAATTGAGGGATTTTCCCTATAATTTGAGAGTGGCCACAGAAACTGTTGTTTTCTCTAAATCTTGATAAACTCAACCTTTTTTCAATTAGTGGGACATATTGACGTGAATATAGAACAGTAGGTGACATTTTTTCTCAACATATAATTCCATTTGCCGGTCGGGTCATGGGCTGTAGTTTTATAGGTTGAATGGCTGGTCTATGCATCACAGAATTATTCAGCACAGTATTTGATGATAACCTTACCCTACCTTCCAGGTATACAGCAGCTGAATACAAAGTGAGACTGTCTGAATGTATTGTTTAAAATGTCTCCAGTGACTCACTGGTCTATGGCCTCTGTCCAGGGAAACTGGTAATCTCCAAGTTGGCAAGGCCATGTTTTTGTATTATTTTCTGAAAGGCTTCAGAGACATGACTGTTGCCATGAGTTTTACATAATGGATAAAAAAGGTCTAGGCGGTCATCATTCCACACCTGGATTACTGTAACTGCCTGTTACTGGTTCTCTTCTGTCCCTTCCCAAATTTAACCCATCCTGTATATGGCTGCCAGATGAGTCTTTGGATATTTATCTTTTTCATCATATCAAAACCTACAGCATATCATCACTTACGAGGACTAGCACATCTGGTGTAAGCTCTTTATGACATCAGAGTCTTTTACATACAAACCTTGTGGGTTTGTGCTCAGTTGCTTCAGTTCAGTTCAGTTCATTTCCATCGCTCAGTCCTGTCCGACTCTTTATGACCTCATGAACTGCAGCACGCCAGGCCTCCCTGTCCATCACCAACTCCCAGAGTTCACTCAAACTCATGTCCATCGAGTCAGTGATGCCATCCAGCCATCTCATCCTCTGTCATCCCCTTCTACTCCTGCCCCAAATCCCTCTCAGCATCAGGGTCTTTTCCAATGAGTCAACTCTTTGCATGAGGTGGCCAAAGTATTGGAGCTTCAGCTTTAGCATCAGTCCTTCCAAAGAACACCCAGGACTGATCTCCTTTAGGATGGACTGGTTGGATCTCCTTACAGTCCAAGGGATTCTCAAGAGTCTTCTCCAACACCACAGTTCAAAAGCATCAATTCTTCGGTGCTCAGGTTTCTTCACAGTCCAACTCTCACATCCATACATGACCACTGGAAAAACCATAGCCTTGACTAGACGAACCTTTGTTGGCAAGTTAATATCTCTGTTTTTCAATATGCTATCTAGGTTGGTCATAACTTCCCTTCCAAGGAGTAAGCGTCTTTTAATTTCATGGCTGCAGTCACCATCTGCAGTGATTTTGGAGCCCAGAAAAATAAAGTCTGACACTGTTTCCCCATCTATTTCCCATGAAGTGATGGGACCAGATGCCATGATCTTCATTTTCTGAATGTTGAGCTTTAAGACAAGTTTTTCACTCTCCTCTTTAACTTTCATCAAGAGGCTTTTGAGTTCCTCTACACTTTCTGCCATAAGGATGGTGTCATCTGCATATCTGAGGTTATTGATATTTCTCCCGGCAATCTTGATTCCAGCTTGTGTTTCTTCCAGCCCAGCGTTTCTCATGACGTACTCTGCATATAAGTTAAATAAACAGGATGACAATATACAGCCTTGACATACTCCTTTCCCTATTTGGAACCAGTCTGTTGTTCCATGTCCAGTTCTAACTGTTACTTCCTGACCTGAATACAGGTTTCTCAAGAGGCAGGTCAGGTGGTCTGGTATTCCCATTTTCAGAATCTTCCACAGTTTATTGTGATCCACTCAGTCAAAAGCTTTGGCATAGTCAATAAAGCAGAAATAGATGTTTTTCTGGAACTCTCTTGTTTTTGATGATCCAGAGGATGTTGGCAATTTGATCTCTGGTTCCTCTGCATTTTCCAAAACCGGTTTGAACATCTGGAAGTTCACGGTTCACATACTGCTGAAGCCTGGCTTGGAGAATTTTGAGCATTACTTTTCTAGTGATCTCCAAATCTTTGTCACCCTGTGGACTGTAGCCCAACAGGCTCCTCTGACCATGATATTTCCTAGGCAAGAATACTGGAGTGGGTGACCATTTCCTCCTCCAGGGGATCTTCCTGACCCAGAGATCAAACCCACGTCTCCTGCATTTCCTGCATTGGCAGGCAGATTCTTTACCACTGAGCCACCTGGGAAGCCCATAAACCCTTTACCCATATTCAGCCTCATTTCCTATAACTGGAACCTCTGCCTGTTTTAGTCAGTCTTTATGATCCTGAACATTCTACACATGTGTGTCTGTTCTTGCACTTCCCACTTCAAATTCACCATCATCCCTGCTCATTATTGGCTATCTAACTTCTATGTTCAAGGTCCTTTTTTCATGACTCTTCAGTCTCCCAAAGATCTCTTTAGCCTCTAATTGAATGTACTACTAAATTACACACACCTTTGACGTCTTCCCTCTTTGTTCTCCCAGCTGTTAGTTTTTCCTCCCCGGTTGGATTGTAAATTCTTCGGTATTGCACATTAAACTCAGCACAGTTTTAAACTGGCATATTAAGAGCAAAGATATGTGTTCCCATAGACCTGTTTCTGAAACTCTAGCTCTAAATCTTAGCTAAGCTTTGTAAGGCACAGTTTTGTTGTCTGTAAAGTAGTGATAATATAGCTTATTCATGATGGCTGTTCAGTTAAATGAGATGTCCATGACAGATTTCCTATCTTTCTCCAAGAGAAGTTTTTGAAAGAGGAGGAAGAAGCAGAGTACATGGGGATATTTAAAGGAGGATTTAAAGGATTTAAGGTAAGGATTTAAAGGTAAGTAGCATGAAAAGAAATGAGTTTACTATAGAGGGGAAAATGGATACAGAAACAAAAATGATCAATGTGATAGTAAATTCATTTTGCATAAACTGGCTTTCATTATACCTATCTCATTATTTTTTTTTTTAGTGTAAGGTCACTGGCATTTAGCTATTTTATGTACCTAGAAAGAATCTAATATTTTCTATAGTCACTTAAAAACAAGGTTTTTAAACAAGTTCCCATTGCCTCTAAGATAAAAAGTGAAATCCATTAGCTGTATATGATCTAACCCCAACACACTTCTTTTTTTTTTATGTCCAGTTTCTCATCTACATTGTACTTTGAGCTCCTGCTGAATACGTTATTTTTTTCCTGAGATACTATATTTGAGTCTGCATTCTCTTTCTGCATGGAATGCACGTATTCCTCCCCCTCTTTCATCATTTTGTTCTTAACAACATCCGACCAATCCTTCGGGTCCTGACTTGATCATATATTCTCCAAAGATAAAACTTTCCCTTGATGGTCTCAGGAATTTTATACATGCCTGAATGTAAAGTGAGTTTCCCCCTAAACATTATCTTTCAAAAATGAGGAGGAGCATCTTAATTCTTTAAAAAGTATTTTCTATTCTGGAGAATTCTTTGCATTTCTATTTTGAATAATGATTTATTTGGGGGAAGTCAAATTATGCAGAAATAATGTCTTTAGGTTCTTAAAGATGTCCCTGATGAAACTGGGTAATAAAAGTTGGCAAATATATTTACACAGTTTTAAAAATTATTTTTCCCATGTGATATCACACCTGAAAAATTATATTATTGAAAATAAGTCTTCTAACAATCACTTTAAAATGTAATATAGGAAGTGGTTATAATGTGGAGATCATAAAAGTATTTGTAAAGGATAAATATTTTTAAGTGATTCCAATGTTTATTTACATAGGAACTTGAGACTTTAGATAAAATTTTAAATGATGATACCAAGATTAAACAAATGCTATACCTGTAACAATTTAGACAAAATGAAGATAACAAGCTCCAGAAAAACTGTTTGACGGGTCAGGAGCAGCTCTAGTGATGATAAAGACATTGATGTTAAAGTGCTAGGAAGAGTTTGAAAAAATTTGCTTCATGGAATATGTGAATGGTGTCTAAAAACAGAATTGCTAACTTTATATCTTAAGTAGATGCTATAATCTAGTCAACAAACTAAACAGTAGAAATTGTGCTTAACTAATTCATCATCTGCCTAAAATATTATTAATTCAAGTTTGTCCAAAACATTGTTTAGTTATTTTCCTTCTCTTTTTTCACTTTTATTGTGAAGATGGAGGAAATCACCTTACTTTTCGGTCACTGTATATTGAGACAGGCGCAGTACTGACTCCCTTCCCTGTGCTCTACTGACAGTAGTTTGATTCCATTGTGATGTAATTACTTATTTTCTTGTCTGTCTTCTTTCTGGACCATGAATGCCTTCAGCACAGGGTTCAGTTCCATATCATCTTTCTGTCTAAACATCTAAGCTGAAGCTTGGCTCAGATATCTTTTCTAAGAAATGGAAAACAAGTGCATTCTTAAAGAAATGATTAATTAATACTGCTGCTGCTGCTGCTGCTAAGTCGCTTCAGTCATGTCCGACTCTGTGCGACCCCATAGACGGCAGCCCACCAGGCTCCCCTGTCCCTGGGATTCTCCAGGCAAGAACACTGGAGTGGGTTGCCATTTCCTTCTCCAATGCATGAAAGTGGAAAGTGAAAGTGAAGTCGCTCAGTCGTCTCCGACTCTTCACGACCCCATGGACTGCAGCCCACCAGGCTCCTCTGTCCATGGGGTTTGCCAGGCAAGAGGACTGGAGTGGGGTGCCATTGCCTTTTCCAGTAATTAATACTGTACCATATTAAATGCTAACTCTTATTTCCATCTTTTGTTAAAATGCTGTAAATAACTGTGTAACCTAAAATAAACTAAACCTAACTTTTATTTTGACCTTTTGCAATTAGTGCCAAGGAAATGTCTTCTGAGTGAATGAATGAATGTGTCAATGATTCCTTTCTAAATAAAATTATATATATATATATTTAAAATATAAATGTATATCTTTCATTATGAAACATGCTATTTTCATATTTTAACATTCAGGAATTATGGTATGTCTTGGTGGCTCAGACAATAAAGAATCTGCCTGCAATGCAGGAGGCATAGGTTCAATCCCTGGAACAAAGAAGATCCCCTGGAGAAGGAAATGGCAATCAGCTCCAGTAGTCTTGCCTGGAAAACCCCATGAACAGAAAAGCCTGGTGGACTACAGTCTATGGGATCGCAAAAAGTGGGACACGACTGAAACTAACACTTTCACTTTCACTTTACAGTCTGAACTACACAATAGGATGGCTCTTTCTCACAGTTTAAGTGGTAAACCCCCCCCTTTTTTTTCTTTTGTTTATGGTACATTAAAAAAGGGTATTTCTTTTAAAAATGGTGACTGCCAACAGAGAGCAAAAGTTAGGACTTATTAATCACTTTCTATGTGTGAGGCATGACAACCTTGTTCAGTAAATAATCTGATCGTTATTTTATAGATGAGCTCCCCGCAAGGCATAAGAGGATAACTAAGGTGACGTAAGATCACAGCTGGCACCACATGTTCTATCTTTTGGGCGGAAAATTGTTTGACTTTCGAAAGGAGAGTGAAGAAATTATGAGAGGTTTTTACTTCACTTCTACAGATTTATCCTATGATTTAAAATGTATTGTTTATAGTACTTGTTAATCATGGTAACTGAAGGTATCATACCAATTCAAGTATAATAGTGATTATACTTGAGAAACTGCTACAAGGAAAACATTCAAGCTATTTGTGTCACTTGGTTAAATAAAACATGTACTTCTAAATTTTACTTTATTTAGAAAAGTAAAAAAGTAAAAGAAAAGATGTATGCCTATTGGGTACTAGAGAGAAATACTAAGACATTGTTTGCTACCTTGACTTAACCTAGTTTTCAAAATAACTCCATTGCTGTGAGTTCAAACACTGAAGTCAGTACAGCATGCCTCACCCATCCTAGTAACTCTAAAAACCTCCATCAGCTGTCCTTTTTTCCAACTGAGCAGAAACAGCAGCCACACATATTATTATTTTTAGACATCTTACTTTATTTGAAGGTGATGTGAGAAAGTGAAAGTGGAAGTTGCTCTGCCTTGTCTGACTCTTTGTGACCCCATGGACTATACACAGTCCATGGAATTCTCCAGGCCAGGATACTGGAGTGGGTAGCCTATCCCTTCTCCAGGGCATCTTCCCAACCCAGGGATTGAACCCAGGTCTCCCAAATTGCAGGTGGATGCTTTACCAACTGAACCATAATGTGAGACTATTTTGCCATTAAAGAAATGTTACAATCTCTTCAGAATGCTTTATGTATGTGTATGTATGTAGGTATATGTGACTGTTTTCACACATATACACATATTTCGTTCATTCAATAGTCATTGAGCCCTAATACTAAAAGGCAGGCACTAAGTTCAGTTCAGTTCAGTTGCTCAGTCATGTCCGACTCTTTGCAACCCCATAAATCGCAGCACGCCAGGCCTCCCTGTCCATCACAAACTCCCGGAGTTCACTCAGACTCACGTCCATAGAGTCGGTGATGCCATCCAGCCATCTCATCCTCTGTCGTCCCCTTCTCCTCCTGCCCCCAGGCCCTCCCAGCATCAGGGTCTTTTCCAATGAGTCAGCTCTTCACATGAGGTGGCCAAAGTACTGGAGTTTCAGCTTCAGCATCATTTCCTCCAAAGAAATCCCAGGGCTGATCTCCTTCAGAATGGACTGGTTGGATCTCCTTGTAGTCCAAGGGACTCTCAAGAGTCTTCTCCAACACCACAGTTCAAAAGCATCAATTCTTTGGCGCTCAGCCTTCTTCACAGTCCAACTCTCACATCCATACATGACCACTGGAAAAACCATAGCCTTGACTAGACGGACCTTTGTTGGCAAAGTAATATCTCTGCTTTTGAATATGTTATCTAGGTTGGTCATAACTTTCCTTCCAAGGAGCAAGCGTCTTTTAATTTCATGGCTGCAGTCACCATCTGCAGTGATTTGGAGCCCAGAAAAATAAAGTCTGACACTGTTTCCACTGTTTCCCCATCTATTTGCCATGAAGTGATGGGACCGGAGGCCATGATCTTCGTTTTCTGAATGTTGAGCTTTAAGCCAACTTTTCCACTTTCCACTTTCATCAAGAGGCTCTTTAGTTCCTCTTCACTTTCTGCCATAAGGGTGGTGTTATCTGCATATCCGAGGTTACTGACACTTCTCCCGGCAATCTTGATTCCAGCTTGTGTTTCTTCCAGCCCAGCATTTCTCATGATGTACTCTGCATATAAGTTAAATAAGCAGGGTGACAATACACAACCTTGACATACTCCTTTTCCTATTTTGAACCAGTCTGTTGTTCCATGTCCAGTTCTAACTGTTGCTTCCTGACCTGCATACAGATTTATCAAGAGGCAGGCACTAAGTAGGTCTACATAAAGTTTGTGTGGAGAAAAACAGGCAAAGCTCTTGCCTCCAGAAAGCCCTTTGTCTAATGGAGAAAAAAAAAAAAGACAAATACATTTACAAAAAACATAATCTAAATGATAGAGAAAAGAAAAGAAATGAATGTTAAATATAAAATATGAGAACTATACCCTCTTCTTATATTGTAAGAATTTGAAAATGTTTGTCTTATGAATTAAACTAGAGGATGTGATGGTTGCATGGCATCACGGATTCAATGGACATGAACTTGGGCAAAGTCTGGGAGATGGTGAGGGACAGGGCAGCCTGGTGTGCTGCAGGCTAGGAGGTTGCAAAGAGTCAGACACGACTTGTCGACTGAACAACAACAAATCCAAGTATGACTGTGATTTTGATCAGTAGAAGCAAACCAAAGTAAACCAAATGGGGGTCTCTTAGGGTGTAAAGAGGTAAGAGACATTTAAAGCTTCTTTCAGGGTGTGTACATGCATGCTAAATCACTCCAGTCACGTCCGACTCTGCAATGCTATGGGCTGTCCAACGCTTCCTCTGTCCACGGGGCTCTCCAGGCCAGAATACCAAAGTGGGTTGCCATTCTCTTTTCCAGGTGATCTTCCCAACCCAGGGATCGTCAGGGTGAGTACGAAGTAATCCCAAAGAGGGAGGGCACACACAGAGGGAGGGCACACTTTTGGTTTAATAAGGAAAAATATAATCAATACTTTGATTATAGATTAGGGGATAGATTAGGAGTAGATTAAGGGTTAGACATAGTGATCAGCAAGAGCGAGAAGCACCTCCCAGGTGCTGTTGGCAAAGAAAATTTTCTTGGCTATGGGGACTTCAGGATTAGCATTTCCTCACCAAGGCTAACCCCAGAGCAGCGGATGAGAAAACTTGAACTGTTTTAGCTGAAAGGAATTTTTTAAAAAAATTTGTATTGGGGTATAGTTGATTTACTATACTGTGTTCATTTCAGGTATACAGCAAAGTGGATCAGTTATACACACACATATATCCACTCTTTTTAAGATTCTTTTCCCATGGAGGCCATTGCAGAGTACTGAGTGGAATTCCCTCTGCTATACAGCAGCTTCTTATTAGCTACCTATTTTACACAGTGTGGAAGGCGATGCACCCCACTCCAGTACTCTTGCCTGGAAAATCCCATGGACGGAGGAGCCTGGTAGGCTGCAGTCCATGGGGTCGCTGAGGGTCGGACACGACTGAGCGACTTCACTTTCACTTTTCACTTTCATGCATTGGAGAAGGAAATGGCAACCCACTCCAGTATTCTTGCCTGGAGAATCCCAGGAACGGGGGAGCCTGGTGGGCTGCCGTCTATGGGGTCACACAGAGTCGGACATGACTGAAGCGACTTAGCAGCAGCAGCAGCAGCGGCAGCAGTTTGCATATGTCAATCTCAATCTCCCAGTTTACCCCTCCCCCCATAACCCTGGTAAACATTTATTTTCTACGTCTGTAACTCTATTTCTGTTTTGTATATGAGTTAATTTGTAACTTTTTTTTTAAGATTCCACATATAAGTGATATCATATAAAATTTGTCTTTCTCTGTCTGTTTTACTTTACCCAGTACAGCCGCTATGGAGAACAGTATGGCGGTTCCTTAAAAAACTAAAAATAGAGCTACGATATGATTCACCGATCCCTGGGCATATATCTGGAGAAAAGCATAGTTCAAAAGGACACATGCACCCCAATGTTTATTGCAGCACTATTTACAATAGCCAAGACTTGAAAGCAACTAAATGTCCATCTACAGAGAAATGGATAAAGAGGTGATACATATATACAATTGTCAGCCATTAAAAAGAACAAAATAATGCCATTTGTAGCAATATGGATGAACTGAGAGGAGTTTTTAAAGTTCATATAACTGTTTATTTCACAGCCATCTGATCCTTGACTGTCATCTGATTCCTCAGCATCCACATGGTATGAAGAACATGGCAGCTTTCAATGAGTACCTGTGGGCTCACTCATTTCTCTTGGCTTCATATTTTTATTCATTATCAAGGAACACATTGGAATTTTGTATACACCTTTATATGTGAGTTGCAAGTGAATGCTTGGTAAGGCTCATCAGAAAAAGTCAGCTTTGAAAAGGTGAACTGAAAGAGAAAGGAGTCCAAAAAGCAAACGGGAAATATAATTTTCTTTTGCAATGTATCATAGGGAGAAACAAATGAAGATAAAATGAAGTTAACCTGATATGCAAGCATTGTCTAGTATTGAAAAAGGATGAAAACTGAAACTGCTTAAGAAGGACAGACTGTAAGAGCTCTGTCATTCCATCACCCGTGAGTGGAATGAGGCTACTTAAAGCTCTCTTTTGAGGAAAGAGATGGGAAATTTCCAATTTAGTAATATGTAATAGAGTAAATGCAAATTACTGATGTTGTTTTTATCCTATTATCTTGAGAAGAATACTGAAGGCTCAGTTGATAGGAACCAATAACTCTTGATTCTTTAAAGTTTTGAATATTAAAAAAAGAGTAATATTACTACTGGGCTTCCTAGTTGGCTAAGTGGTAAAGAATCCGTCTGCCAGTGCAGGAGATTCGGGTTTGATCCCTGAGTCTGGAAGATTCCCTGGAGAAGGAAATGGCAACCCACTCCAGTATTTTTTCTGGGATAATCCCATGGACAGAGGGGCCTGGCAGGCTACAGTCCATGGGGTCTCAAAGAGTTGGATGTGCTGTAGCAACCAAACAACAGCAATGCTACTACTGCTACTATTACGACTACTATTTAGTAGTTGTTGAGGCTTTACCTCAGCATTACTCTGTATACTCTAGATGCAATTATTATTCCTTATAAAATTTCTATGAAGTAAGTACAGTTTTTATACAAATTTAAAGAATAGACGACTAAGAACAGAAAAGTATCTTGTTCAAAACTACCATATGTGGGGGCTGGAGCCAGGGTTTAACCCATACTCTAATTTCAAAGTTCATGTCCTTAATCAATAGCATTTATAAGTCCGTTAAAATGAAAATTATTTACTACAAATTAGAATAAATTTACTAATGTATTTTAAAACTATAATATCTTTTTTAATAAATAAGAACTCATCAATAGGATATCAGGTTAAACTGTTTGAAACATACAATTTGTAGGTCAAATGACCAAGTACTGATAATCTCATAAAGTTCAATGTGCTTCAAATTCATTGCTAATAACCTAGTAAGTGCAACATTTCAATGATCTCTTTAATATGCTACCTTTATTATTTAATTTTAATTAAAGTTTCAAAAAGGCATCACATATCTTTTAATGATCAATTCCATCAAAAAATAAGATCTTAATTTCCTGTACCACAAGTTTTCACAAAATTAACACCAGTTGTGCTAAGTTGCTCAGTTGTGTCCGACTCTTTGCAACCCTGTGGACTGTAGCCCACCAGGTTCCCTCTGTCCATGGGATTCTCCAGGCAAGAATACTGGAGTGGGTTGGCATTTCCTCCTCCAGAGGATCTTCCCGATCCAGGGATTGAAGCTGCGTCTCATACACCTCCTGCATTGGCAGGTGGGTTCTTTACCACTAGTGCCACCTGGGAAGCCCCTAACATCAGTAGTAATGGAAAATTAATAGCATTTATTGTCATCTTGATCTTGGAGACCATTAAAGTTATTAAAAAACTATTTCATCTACCAAGGAATTAATGAGCATCTAATAAAAATTACCAACAATAAACTAGTTTATTCTTAATTAATTCTGCTTTAGCAGACCATCAGGCTTCCCTCGTGGCTCAGCTGGTAAAGAATCTGCCTGCAATGCAAGAGACCTGGGTTCTATCCCTGGGTTGGGAAGATCCCCTGGAGAAGAGAAAGGCTACCCACTCCAGTATTCTAGCCTGGAGAATTCCATGGACTATAAGTCTATGGGTTGCAAAGAGTTGGACATGACTGAGCGACTTTCACTTTAGCAGACCATCCGATTCAGAATACAACCCAGAAGTAGCACCTTTATAAGAGAATTTTTCTTGGAATGGTATCAGGAACAATTTTCTTAGCAGCAAATATAATGTACCTTCAGCAGATGTAATCATTCACCATGTTAAACTCAGACTTTGGGGCTCTGTCACACAATGGGCACTGCACTGAACTTCTAAATTCAAACTTCAGGGTCCTTTTCAATCTTTTTTTTTTTTTCCCTATAAATATATTACATTTCTTCTCTAATCTTTCTACCTGGAATGTTCCCTTTATAACTTTTTTTTTATGCTTGCAGCTATCTCTTCACTCTGGTGCCTGGCAAAATTCTATTTTTTGTTAAGTTCTATCTCATATATCTTTATTTTATAAAGCATTTCCTAATACCTACTTCTGAGAAACAAACTCTCTCCTTTGAGTTCCCATAGTCTTTTGTTTGCACTTTTGTTTGTAATTTTGTTGTGTTTATCTTCCCTCTTACTTTACTTGTGTTCATGCCCCCCCATATTAGTTCTTTCTTTTGAATCTCAGTCTTACTGATGAAATCTCTTAAACATATAATCCATCTTTTCTCTCTTCTGTGGCCTCTCATTTAGATAATAATGGCAATATGTTTAAACTGATTTCTTGGTTTATCTCCTATCAGTTAGGATGCTTTCAGCTATGGTAGCAAAACCTCTCACTCAAACTGGCTTAAACTATAAGTACATTTATCATCTCCCATGAACAATTCTAGAGGCAGAACCAGCTTCACCAGAGTATTAGGGTATAAACTTCATTGTGGCTCAATGTTGTTGTTGCAGATCCACATTCTTTCCATCTCTTGATTCTGCTGGATTCAGTGTTTCAGCTTTGCTCTTAAGTCCGTTTCCTTCACATTTGCTTGATGGCTACCCACAGGTCCATGTGTCACATCCAGACTTTACAATGCCCAAAGGAAGGAAAAAAAAAACTATTGTGTCCCTTTGTCTCATACTTAGAAGTAAAAAAAACAAACTCCACTGAGAAGATCACTGGCAGAGAGTGTGGTCCTTATAGACTTTTCATCTCTTTCTACATACCTTTGATATCACTCTAAATTCAATGGAAGGGGGGCTGTATTAGAGAACTGGCCATAGGGAGCCCGTCATGCATTCATTCCTAAATTTAATAGGAATCTGTAATCTAGCGAAGAGAAGATGTGTAGGAACTAGAAGACAGGGAGTAGAGATGGGTTTAAGCAGATGAATTATAAATATATTTTGTGTGTAGAAACAAAAGTAATTAGTGATTGTTTGTAGGGGTATAGGAGAGGGAAGCTTCAGGGCAGAGCTCTGGCATGAGTATCTTGGGGAATGGAGATGTCACTTACGGAGAAGGTTAACATTAGAGGAAGAGCCTTTGGGGGGAAGGAATGTTGAAGATCAAAGAGTGGGTTTTTAAACATGTTAACATTTGAAATATTCAAGTTGATATTTCAAGTAGGCTGTCATTTATACCCATCTGAAGTTACAAAGAGAAATGCAGGCTGGAAATACAAATGTGGGGGTTGCTCTTTTAGAGATGCATTCAAAGACATGGGAGTAGATGAAAGGACTTAGGATGTCCACGGAGAGTGAGGATAAAGAGGACTGAAAGTTAGGGCCTATTGAACACCAGATAGAGAAGAAGGAATTGACAAAGGAAAGTGAGAAGAGTGGCCAGAGAAGTGAAGAATATATCAGCAGGGAATCATGTCACAAATGCTAAGAGAAGAGAATGCTTCAGAAAGGAATTGCTCAACAGTACAAAGAAAGAAAAAAAAAGGAAGGGAGAAAGGGAGGAAGGAAAGATGATTAACGCTTATGTAAAATATAATCCATTGATATGATTTGAAGCCAAAAAGAACTCACTCATGGGAACATGCACAGCAAAAAGGACAGAGATCTCCACTACAATGTCTTCCGACTGTCTTCTTTTTTGCCCAATTTGGCGGTACCTGAAGCTGTAAAATATTTAGAAACTGATCATTAAATGGGTTTTGAAAGCTCTTTTGTGACGATCTGTCTGCCTGCCTTTTATCTGATCTCTGCACCCAGTTCTGTGTTGGAACATGCACTAGTGAGAATGTCCATTATTATCACAAATAATGAATTAGATGACTCATGAAGCCTGTGTCTTCAAAGTCAGGCTTCCAGAAGAAAAATAAAAATTTCCATCATCTGAGTGTCTGACAATGCTTCCCAAGGAATGAGCATCTAATGACAGGATTTCAGGCACTAGGGGCCAAGGAAGGGGGAATATCTTAAAGTAAAAGTATAAGATCATCTCACATAAACAACTGCCTGTAGTTTGTGGCTTAAATCTAGAGTATATAAGTTTATATATATATAAGCTTATTTTTCTCAAAAGTAGATTATCTTTTCAAAATTTCAAAGAATATATCAACTATACCAACGATGTTGCCGCTGGAGCAGTTTCATGTTGATCAGTTTGATCACGACGACAAAGGGGAAGGACTTTCACAGGACCTAAAGTTGGAGTGTACTGAGTGTGGCTTCTCTTTGGAAATCAGGAACAAAATACATCTTAGATGTTAAAACCATGGGCATCCACATCAGAATAAATGGGAGTTCAATTCTCAGCTCCAAAATGTATTAGCTGAATTGAATTGGATAATACATAGCCACATTAAGCCTCATTTTTCCTTATCTGTAAAATGGTGATAATAGTATTATCAGTGATTACTTGGAAATTGTAAATTGTTGTGAATATTGTGTGTTGTATATAAGGGAGTAGGCATTAAATAAGTGTTACTATTACCACAATTATTATGATTGATAACAACTTTGCTATTCCTTAACCTAGGGAAAGTCATGAGGGATTCTAAGCCACTCACCAGTGCGATAATCTTGAGCCACTGCTCTTTCTCTCTGATCGTGTTTGTTTTCTGAAGCTGGTAAGCTGGTTCAGACCCATTGTTCTCCATTTCTCTCTTCTCCTCTCTGTAGGAGCTATCCGACTACAGGTTCAGCTCTTTCTCATCACCGCCCTGCTGCTATCAATTTTTTTCCTGGGTGTTGGATTTGGGGAAAGAATCCTGTTTAGTTGGCTCTGGTCCTCGTCTGCATTGGTCGATCTAGTAAAAATAAAAAGGAATTCTGATAATTCAACCTAGATTACTGAAATTCTACCTGGGGTTCTGGGCAATAAATGTCCATGGACAGAGGAAAGATGTGATACATATATACAGTGCAATATTCAGCCACAAAAAAGAATGAGATAATGATTGCCATTCGTAGCAACATGGATGAACCCAGGGAGTGTCACACTAAGTGAAGTGTGTCAGACAGAGGAGGAGATATATTGTATGATATCCCTTATATGTAGAAGTGATACAAATGAACTTACAAAACAGAAAGAGACTCACAGACTTCAAAAGCTTATGGTTACTGGGGGAACAGATGGAGCAAAAGGATAGTTAGGGAGTTTGGGATGGACATGTACACACAGCTACATTTATAATGGATAATCAACAAGGACCTACTGAATAGCACATGAGCTCTGCTCAATGTTAATGTGGCAGCCTGGATGGGAGGGTAGTTTGAGGGAGAGCGGATGTATGTGTGCCTATGGCTGAGCCCCTTTGCTGTCCACATGAAACGTACAGCATTGTTTGTTAATCAGCTATACAATACGAAACAGGAAGATTTTTTTAAAAAGAGCAGCTAGTAATGAAGATATTACTGGCTCCATATTCTTTGGGTTTCTGACAGGTGTGGTAGCTTTCAAAGAAAGGCATTTGAAATGCTTATGAGTTCTTATCTTCCCTCTCTCTATACATAAATATTATCTTCCCTTTCCTAGCAAGATTTGCAAGTGTTATCTTCCATTTATCTACCAGATATATTGCCACATTTATTTGACCATTAGCCTGAAATCAGGTATGGTTTGTATATATTTCAAGTTGGTTACTACTCCTATATAAGCAGGCATGATATAATTGATTAATGGAAAGCTATTAGAATAGAAAATTTGATACATTTAAATATCTCAGCTTAAAATTTTGACTAATTTTGCATATGATATTATTTCAAACTTTTTAAAGCCTGGAATGCTTTCTGCTTTCCTGAGTGATTTCACACACCTTAGATCATCTGAGTCTTGCAATAACCCTGCCAAGCACTAAGTGCTATTTTCATTCCTTATTTGCTAGCAAAAATTAAGAGTTCAAAAGATTAATAGGGATTGGATTAAGCAGCCCCATCACACTTAGAAAAAAAGATTTAAACTCCTTCCTATAACTTGAAAGATCCTAGGTGCTCTGTCCTCCTAGACTCTGTTCCCATCACTACATCCAGTCCAAAGCTAGTCTGCTCAGCCATGATACCCTGGTGTGTTTATTGAATATCCAATGCTCATCCCCACCTATGGGCTTTAGCACTTAACTCCAGTTACCTATTGCTGCATTACAACCACCTCCAAAGTTGGTGGTCCATAAAGCAACTATTTTATTATGCTCATGGGCTCTGCAGATCACAGATTTGTACAGGACACTGCAGGGGCAGTTTATGCTCCATGACATCTAATCTTCAGCTGGAAAGACTGAAAGGCGGGGGGTGACTCTGCTATCACCTGGAAGTGTCACTATGCACATGTCTGGTGATTGATGGTGGCTATTAGCTGGGGACTCACTTGCATCTCTTGGCTAGAACCCCTGCCTTTCCCCTCTATATGGCTGGACTTCCTCACAGCTTGGAAGCTGAGTAATAAAACCAAGCATCCCAAGAGAATGGGAGAAAATTGCATAGCAATTTTATAAGCTAGTCTCAAAAGTACATAGGCTCACTTCCACCAGATTCCATTGCTGAAGCTGATCACTAGATTTTGCTCAAGTTCAAGGGAGGAGCATCAGTGACATGTTGTAAGTAAAGATATTGGACAGGACATATTGTCTTGGCCACCTTTGGAGACTACAGTCTGCCATGCACCTGTATTCACTTTGTCTATATAGGTTTTCCCCTTCTCTTCTTTGTATTACTGGCTCCATCAGGCCATTCCAGTTGTTTCATAGGTACAGATATTTTAACCCATGAAAACTATACTTAAAATAGTATCCTTCTCCTCTCTCAGATTTTTAAAAATCCTTACCTAATTTTGAGTTGGCCAAAAGTTTGGAAACATCTTACAGAAAAACCTAAACAAATGTTTTGGCAAACTCAATATATCCCATATGCTGCCTGATATTCTGCTTCTTTCCTCCTTCCTCCCCTCCTTCTTTTCCTCCTCCCTTCTTCCCCTCCTTCCTTCCTTCAAATCCCTCTTCCCTCCCTCCCTTTCTTCTCTCTCTCTCGTCATCAATCAATGTATCTATATCTATTTATGTATTCACCTGTCTGACCAGCATATTCTAAGACAAGGGACAATGTCTAGTATAGAGTTAGAGTATATATATACTCAATAAATATCTTTTGAAGATTGAGGGAAGGAGAGGAAGGCAGGGACAGAGGATGAGATGGCTGGATAGCATCACCAGCTCAATGAACTTGAGTTTGAGCAAACTAGTGGAGGACAGGGACAGGGAAACCTGGCATGCTGCAGTCCATGGGGTTGCAAAGACGTGGACACAAATTAGAGACTAAACAACCACAACAACAAATATATGCATGAACGAATCCAATGAAATGAATAAGGTTATCAGATCATTTTGTTTGGAAAGCAAAGGCACCTAGGCCAGCAATAAGACCCCCGAGATTCAGGAGAGGGAGATGCTGAAAGGGGAGCCTGCAAGGTCTGGTGGAAGTGGGGTCTAAAAACCTCATTCTGCTAACTTCATAGTTTTGTCCTACCTCACTCTCTCAAAATTCCCAAATTAAGTTCTTCTGAGGAGGTTTATCACACTTTCCAAAACATGCAGACTACAAGAAATAAGCCATGATACATCATTCCATTGTTTAAACTTGTTGTTAACTCAGTCTTCACGGAACTGAGCCTTCCTTTAACTTGTAAATTTTATTGCTTCAATTACTCATTCTCAGAAATGCTTTTCTCTCCTTTGATTTTTTTCCACGTCGTGACTACAGATGATGAAACCAGAGTTTGGGAATGTCACCTCCAATTTTACCTGACATGGTATCAGGAATTGAGATTACTTACATAATGATCTTCAAACTGCTCTTAATAAATTACTAATGTTTGTGGTCTCTCTTTAGAGTTAAGCTGATGAAAAGAAGACCAGTGACTCTCACAGAGACCAGAATTATCTTCTGTGTTTAATAGCTAGCTTCAGATTTCCCTCTAAGTCAATGCCATAGATTTAAATCTAAATGATCACTCCTAAATTATCTATTTCCAACTCAGACTTCTCTTTCAAAGGCAAGATTTATATATTCAATTAGTTACTGGATATTTTCATTTTGATGACTCACCAGAACTTGACATATCTAAAATTTATTTTACTCACTGACCCTGAAAAATTTCATTCTGTATTCTCAGCCTTAGTGAATAGGCCCTCCAGGAGAAGTAAATTTCCCACAAAACTATGAAATCTAAACGTCTTGATCTCATATTTACATGAGTTCCTTTTAATATTATAATCTTGTAGTTTTGTATTCTTTTCATCAACAGGAAGCACATCCATTTTTTATATCAATAAAAGGTGAATATCCTCTTTTAAGCATATGATGCAGTTTTATTACCATGATCTAGGTTGGCCTTAATAGAAAACTGGCCCTGCTGGATAACATTTGCCCCAAAGAGAGGCCATAGGTCACTTCTTTAAAATAAAAGCCATCATTTTACTCAATATTTTACAATTCTAACTTTTTTTGTTACCAATACATTCATTGACTGTAAGTCAACCCATATAGTAACCTCATTATCAAGGGTATACATGAAAGCTACACTATTCAAATCTAAGTGTCCTGTGGGTATCTTACAAATAGATTTTAAGAGACTAGGAGGCCAGTGGGACCACCTTTTACATTTTTCAGACTATAGCTCTGGTCATGTCATACTATATAGAACTTTGTATTAGAGTACATATGTAAGTATTTGGGGGAGGGGGCTGAATTTGTTTGGTGTGTGTGTTAATTGCTCATTTGTGTCCAACTCTTATGACCCCAGTGGACTGTAGCCTGCCAGGCTTCTCTGTTTGTGGAAGTCTCCAGGGAAGAGTACTAGAGTGGGTGGCCATGCCCTTCTCCAAGGGATCTTTCCCACCCAGGGATTGAACCCAGGTCTCCTGCATTGCAGGCAGATTCTTTACCATTTGAGCCACCAGGGAAGCCTGTATTAGTTTTACCTGATGTTATTTTCTTTACTAATTTCTGGATAGAAAAGGAGTTTCCTTATATCCAACAACTATCCTAGTTGGAGAAGGAAATGGCAACCCACTCCAGTGTTCTTGCCTGGAGAATCCCAGGGACGGGGGAGCCTGGTGGGCTGCCGTCTCGGGTCACACAGAATCGGACACGATTGAAGTGACTGAGCAGCAGCATCCTAGTTAAGCTTCATAATAGTCTCAAATGTTAACAGCTTCATTCACAGTTTGGCTAAGGGCTTTAATCTGAATCAGACAAACCAATGGCTGCCTAGTAGATATTTGTCAGAAAATATAATTCTAAATTTACTACTGCTCCATGCTTGCCATGGCTTGGCAAGAGGAAACAATATTTCTAGAAGAATTCATGAAGTTTTTTAGATGAAATTCATGAAGTGTTTCTAAAAGCTATTCTTAGCTTATGTCAAACTATTAGAGAACTGAGTAGATAACCCATAGTTCATTTGTATCAAGTTGCTTTTTGGTATACTACTTTTATCCTAAATTTAGAGCATCATTTGAAACACTGCATAAAAACACTTGTTTAGTTCACTCTAAGAATCCTCATGAAAATGCCACTCATTAAGATAGACTGAAAATTGTCTAAATTCCTTCCTTTCCTTCTCAAGGTGACAAAGTTTGATAGGTTTCAGAATAATCGGAAAGTTTGGTTTTTACTATCTTCTTTTCAGGGAATGATTGTGGTTGAAACATTAATCTCTCTGATAGATTCAATGGTTGAGGGATCCCATAGATCTATTCTGTGCTGGTCTACTTTCACTTAGGTTTTTTTTTTTTTTTTAATCTCACTTTTGGAGAAAGAATACTCTAATTAGCAATTGCTTATTTAACTTCATTCATTCATTCATCCACATATTCAGGAAATATTTATTGATCTCTTCCTGGATACATATCACTCTTCAAGTCATTGAAGATAGAACAATGAAAAATAAATCCCTATACTCATGGACCTTAAATTTTAACAAAGGGTAAGATTGTTCCTGACTTCTGTATATGAGTCTTTAGTAGATATTTATTCAAATCATAGAAGCAGGGCAATCCTGATCAACATGTTTATCTTAAGGAGATAACAAATCATTGGCTCATAGGAAGCTGAGAGCCAAATTTGCTGTCCTTAATTGTTGATTATAAGTGCATGGTATAGTTTTTTTTTTTTTTTTTTTATTCTATCTCATTTCATGTCCTTGCCTTTATTTTCACTTTGCCTTATTTCTCTTTTTGAAGACTTTATTGAATTTGCCATAATATTGCTCCTGTTTTAGGGGGGTTTTTTTGGAGGGGGTTGGCCAAGAGGTATGTGGGATCTTAGCTGCCCTACCAGGGATCAAACCCACAACCCCTACATTGGAAGGCCAAGTCTTAACCACTGGACCACCAGGGAAGTTCCCTTTTGCCTTGTTTCTAACACTACATAATTTAGGTCACAGTGCTGAATATCTGCTTAAGAGTCTAAAATCTTTTTTTGAGTACCACTGAGTGTAAAACATAAAAGCATACATATAAAAATACTTTATACACTCCCTTCCTATTTCCCTCTGTCTAATTCACCTTATCGGAAACAACTTTCTAAAAGGCGACTTCCATCACATCATAAGCTTTCTAATATCTTGACTGACTCCCCAGATAGGGCCTCCATAATCCATCCCTGTTAGGCTGCCTCATTTGGGCTGTTGTCCTTCTCCCCAGCGGAAGTCCCCACTTCAGTGAATGAGGTGTAGATTCCCACAAGTGTTTTGCTGTCTCTCACCTCTGAACCTTTGCATTTGCTGCTTGCTTTGTTGAAAAAGCCCTTCCCTGCTGCACCCTCTTACATGGCTTGCTCCTTCCCTCCTCGTGTCATCTTCCCTGGGGAAGCTTACCCACTGCCGCAGGCTTGGTTGTGGGCCCCTCCTTTGGGTTGCCATAGTACCCTCTGCTGACGTGTACCCTGTACTTATCTCACTGTATTTATTATAAGTGTTAATTTGTCTGTTCTTGTCTGTCGCTAGACTGTGACCTTCTTCAGGGAGGGAACTCTCTTTCATCTGCATGTCCTGGGGCCGAGTACAGTGGGTGCCCCACAGACCAGGCTCAGTGCAGGTTTCTTGGGTGACTCACTGAAGCAGCGTCAGATTCCCAAAAGTTGCCTGGAAAACTGGCTCTCTTTCCTGAAGTGATGCTTATTTCCTTGCAGATGGAAAGCAGCCTAAGATTTACTTGCACCTTTTCAGTGACTGGATAAATATTGATCTCTCTTATACTCTTACCTCTTGAAAGCTGGTTCAAGATGACAAAGGCAGACCCCATAGAGAAATTTGGTCGTGTTCTTATAAGTTTGCTATTTGCTTTGCAGATTATGATATCCTTGACCAACACTAATCCTAACCTACAACAAACACTCAATAAATAACTTTGGCCACCTAATGTGAAGAGCTGACTCACTGGAAAAGACCTGATGCTGGGAAAGATTGAAGGCAAAAGGAGAAGGGGGAGGCTGAGGATGAGATGGTTAGATAGCATCACCAACTCAATGGACATGAATTTGAGTAAACTCTGGGAGATAGTCAAGGACAGAGGAGCCTGGTGTGCTATAGTCCATGGAGTCACAAAGAGTTGGACATAACTTAGCGATTGAATAGCAACAACAACAAGATAAATATTGGTTAAATGAATGATTCATGGGTTGAATGGGTGAATGTAGAGGTTTGACCTACATGGGATTGCTGGGCTTACAGTAAGAAGAGCTGATTGTATCTGGTGCTGGGAAATTTCTACTCTCCCCTCCTCTGCTCTCCACCATTGTTAATGATTGACACTTTGGGGTTAAGGATTAAGAATAAAGGCTGCAGGAATGGTATAATACTGTGTAGCCTTAGTCAATAAAATTACCTACTTTGTAAGACAGAGCAAGACCCATTTGTTGCAGTGCCAAGGGGGATGGGAGGGCAGGGTTGAGAGGTGGGAAAAAGAAATCTGAATTGATACAAACAGGGATGATAGAGGCTGACCTCGGAACCAAACTTCACTGCCTTTGCTTAAAACAGGCTCTGCTAACTCTATACATCACAATTTTTCCTTCTCACCCTGTTTGTGTCTTTTCTTCCACAAAATATTTACTTAGGACATATCACGTGCCAACTACCTTGGACATGCAATGGGTAGAATAGAGAGCAAAATAAACACAACTATTTCTTCATAGAGCTTGCAGCCTGGAATAAATAACTGATAATCTAATAAGTAATATCACAAATGCAAAGAATGCTATTGAAAAGGACTTTTCAGTGTGGGAATGCATCAGGAATACCCACCTTGGTTTCCAAAATTTCTTCATTTCCATGAGTGGCTGTTCACGGCTTTGTATCCAGCTAGTAGTGGTTTGCATAAGGTGTTCTTGAAAAAGTTCTTGTGTCTTTGTGGAAGGTTGCTGCTGCTAAGTCGCTTCAGTCGTGTCCGACTCTGTGCCACCCCATAGGCGGCAGCCCACCAGGCTCCACTGTCCCTGGGATTCTCCAGGCAAGAACACTGGAGTGGGTTGCCATTTCCTTCTCCAATGCATGAAAGTGAAAAGTGAAAGTGAAGTCACTCAGTCGTGTCCAACTCTTCACGACCCCATGGACTGCAGCCTACCAGGCTCCTCTGTCCATGGGATTCTCAAGGCAAGAGTACTGGAGTGGAAGGTTGGAGCTATGTAAACAATTCTTATAATGACCAAAATGTCCTGGCTCTCCCAGTTTCCTTAAGTTTTGTCTAGACTCAACCATTTTTAATTGACTGAGATTTTGTCAATAGTTCTCATGCCATTGAAGTGCTTGACTGAAACACATCAAAATATTTAATCTTTAATCCCTAAATACCACACTTCTCTTTTTAGAGATGAGAATAAGGGCAGATTTATGTGCATACATTGAATCTGTTTTTGAATTATCCTATGAAGTTATCTGAAAACATCATGACCACAATGTACCAAATCAACAAAGAATAGTAAAATTGAAGAATCACTTTTGAAAACCTCAACATAATTGAAATAATTCTTAGACACTCAAAGCTTGATAAAATGGCTATTGGTTGAAAGATTTTCATGAATCAGCTGTGGGTGTGTAAAAACAGGTTTATCAAGATTCTAAAACTTGTTTTATTTCTTTGTCAAACACATTGTCTGGGACAAAGTGATATGCTAGTTGAACAGAGCAAGCATCCGTTTTTGCTTTGGTTACCATATTATTGTCTATTAACAGCTTTTTTATATTTTCCTATAAACTATGAGATTAAATAAATATCAACTAAATGGGGTCATGTTGACATTTGATCTTGTTAGCATTCTATGTAATAGCCGAAAGAATTGACTGATTTGGCAATCAAGTCAATTGCAGATATTCAAAAATGAATAGTTAACTAACTAAACAAATAAAGATAAAATTATTTTTATAGCACTGTTGGACAAGAAATCTAGCTGACTAAAATTTGACTTTTTGAAAGTTGGGATGCTGGGCTGCAAACATGATCCAAATATCTGGATTTTGGCACAGTCCACCATGAAAAGGAGAATCCATTCCTTATCTACTACTTGTTGACTATTTCATATGAAGATTTAATAATGAATAACTATTTATAAAATTAATATTTTACAATGGAAATGGTACTGTTGTAGGACCCTTTTCTTACTGTCTAGCTGGCCAGGGAAGACACGTTAAAGTACATGATAATCCAGTCAATAAAATCAGGTGAAAAATGATAAGTTCCAGTTGAGCAGATAGTTCATTAGTATTGGTTGAGTCCAGAGGAAGAGAGAAGAGAGGAAATTTTGGTATGGCTACTTAATTTGAAGAATAAACAGGTGAGGGCAGAGTATTGGAATGGGAAAGCAATGCTGAAAAATGCCAATGTATTTGAGAGACTGAGGGTGAGGGTGATCAATTAGTCTGGAGCATGATTTTGGTTTTTGGTTTAGACAGTAATGAAAGAATGCTGGAAGGAGTTGTAGGTTGAGTTCAGGCTAGAGAGATTAATTTGTCTTCCCAAATATTCCAAAACAGTGACCTGTTTAGAGGCCAGACACTGGGAAAATATGGATGCAAATCTCAAATCCTTTTTGGAAATACGTAGGTTATAAAAAACTTGTATATACTTATTTGTACTATACGTGAAAATTTATCTTCAAAAAAAAATTCTGTTTTTATAAAAAATTGATATTGACATTTATCAAAAGAGTACTATTTCCTGGACTCTGTATTATATGTTTTACATGCTTGATTTCAGTTAATCTTTACATCTAAGATGCACTATCTTGCTTAAATCTCAAAATAAGCCTGTGAGCTAGGAGTTATCAGCACCCTTATTTAAATGATGAAAACACTATGCAGCAAAGAGATTCTGCAACTGCACAAAATCATAGATCCCAGGGACTTGAGGGCTGGTTAAGCTTGATTCCAAAGCCCAACTTGGAACCACAGTGCTAACGTCAAATACACATAACTCAAGTTAACTGGCCATGACATACATTGCTTGAAATCCTGCTGATGTGAGACCCTATTTCCATACTTCAAAATGATCTCTCTGAATCAGTTATTCTAAGGTGACAGATTTTCATTGTACAAAATCAAGTAATCAAATTTCAGGGAACAAAATAAGTAATGATACCCAAAGACATCAAATGAGAAATGCAAGTGTTAGTTTCTCAGTGTCAATGGATGGATTTGGTAGTCTATAATTTGAAAGTTCTCAAAGATTGTTCTAGGAAATGTGAAATGATTTCCTTATTATTTCCCACACTCCTTCCAGTGATTAGGAGTATAAACCTGGGAGCCAGATGGACGCAGGTTCCCCCAGCTTTGCTCCTCTTATTAGGTGACCATAAGATAACTTTGTTTACTTCTCTGTATCTTTCAGTCTCAGTTTCCTCTGCTGTAGAATGGGGATAATAAAATCCTTTCAGAGCACTGGTGTGAGAATGAAATGTAAAGATGTATAGAAACTTCTTTATGCAGTGCCTGGCACAGAATTAATGTTCAATAAGTAGTAGTGATTATTAGCCATTTTAGGCAAACCGGCATTGTTCCTAAGAAGAAAGAACTGTTCAAAGCAAACAATGAAATCAGAGTGGATTTCCTGTTCTCTGCCTTTTAAGCTTTTCATCAAAGGCAACACAATGAGGCAGAGCGGCTGAGAACAAGCCCAAGACTGAAGCCTCCTTCTCTGATTAATGCAGTGCTTTGAGCACGAGCAAATAATCTGAAGAAGGTTCCATTCATGCATGGCTTAACTTGAACCAAAGTGGTCAAGGATCTTCACAGGCTCCTTGCAGCTGAAGAATTCTAGGGAATTGGTTAACCTTAAAATTTAAACTAAAACAAATTTAGAGACAAAGTGTCATCAAGAAATAATTAAGCTTTGGCATTGTGGTGCCATCAGTAGCATATACATTTATCTGACAACGTGACCGATTTATTTAAAAATTATACCTTCATCCATTTAACAAATCCTCTTTCCACTTCTGGGAAAGCATCAGCCTAGCAACAGACTAAGTTGCTTACCTTTCCCATTCATCTGTACACCTTTTTCATGGGTATTTATGAACATGGGAGACCAGGGATAAAGGCAGTGCAGGGAGTGGTTCTACTCTGTACAGACAAGTGATGGGTGATATATTCCTGTATCACTTTACAGATCATCAAGTGCGTGCATATACATTATCTCACGTTACTCTCACACAGCAGAGAAGGAAAATGAGGTGCAGAGGATTAGATGCTTATTCAAAGGTACATGCCATGCTAAATGGCAAAGGCCCCATTAGCAGGCTGACCTTGAACTCAAGGTCAGCTAATTTTGCATCATACTGTAGTGCCTGAGCAGTGACATTCACAAACTTCTATGTAGTGCTTAATGGTTTATAATTCCTTCTAGGTACATAATTCTACTTGCTTCTCATAGCATTTTGGAAGCAGAAAAACTCCTGTCTCCACTTTAAGGACCAGGAAACAACAACAGATTTCAGGCAATTTAGGATTTGAACTTTATGGCTCCAAAATGGCATTCACTCATTGATTTATTCATTCACTCAACACCTACTTATTGAGCATCTCTTCTATACTAGGAAATTTGCTGGATCATAGGGAATATGAAAAACTCTCTCCCTGCGTGGAGTTCAGATTCTAGTGGAGGAGATGAACCTCAAAATAATAAGCCAATAAAAATTAATTTTGGTCAGGTAAAGAGAAATAGCTTCAAGGAGAATAAAGGGGGGTGGTGGGAAGAAGGCTCAAAAAGAGGGGATATATATCTACATATATATCTCCCTATATATATTTATATATATATATAATGGCTGATTCACATTGTTGTATGGCAGAAACCAATACATCATTGTAACACAATTATCCTCCAACTTAAAAAAGAAGAAGAATAAAGAAGAGGAGAGTGGTAGGGAGGGGGAGGAAGTTATTTTAGTCAGAGAGGAGAAGCAGGAACTTTCAAGGTGAATCATTAGAATAGAGATTTGAATGGAGTGAGCAGCAAGGACAGGATTTTCAGGAAAGGGAATCTCAGGGTCAAAGGCACACCAGCCTAGTGTACGGGAGTAACTACAAGATGACCACACAAAAACTGGTTTAGGTTGAATGCAAGTAGATGAGTATGGAGTAACAGGAAGAAACAAGGCTTTGTCATAGGACATCATGATTTTCTCAAAAGTCTCACTGAGTTGGAAGAAAACAACTTCAGCAGACATTTAGATGGACATAAGCCCTTGCAAACTTCCTTTCACTTCCAATTCATTTCTCTTCCTGACCTTGGTACAATCTTTCAAGCCATTTCCATTCTTACTGTCTCCTTTCACATGCATGAGCTCCTTTCACAGCTGAGCCATAAGCTTAACATCATGGCTATTTCAACGAGGCAATGAGACCATCTCATAAGCAAGAAGTCATGTGCTTCTTAGAGGGGTCTCAAGCCCTTCTATTTTGACTTTGTGTCCACTGGTCACGAGCAAGTCATTTTCAAGAACAGAAATGGGGACCTAAATTTTGGTAACCCTGAAGTCCTTCTAAGGGAAGTGTATCATTTGACACAAAGTAGAATCTGTGAAAATAAAGTCATTTATCAATGCCTGAGGAAAAGTACTACAGTCACATCATAAATTTATATAGATTTACTGGAAATCTAGGTTTTCATGAGAAATTGTTATTGACATAAACCTGATTATCGTGCCAACTATTGTGCCAGGGGTCTGAGAATTAGAATTGTAAAATAGGACCATCAGTTTATTTAATATAATTTTAATTAACTTACCACGTATTGTGTTCTCTCCAGCATGCACATAGTAAACGTTGCAATAGCAGAGGTTCTCTCCACTGAGTAGACCAGCTCTGATTGTAATAATCTACTAATAAAGAGTGAATTCAATTCAGTTCATTTCAGTCACTCAGTTGTGCCCGACTCTTTGCAACCCCATGAATCGCAGCACACCAGGCCTCCTTGTCCATCACCAACACCCGGAGTTCACCCAAACTCATGTCCATCGAGTCAGAGATGCCATCCAGCCATCTTATCCTCTGTTGTCCCCTTCTCCTCCTGCCCCCAATCCCTCCCAGCATCAGGGTCTTTTCCAGTGAGTCAACTCTTCACATGAGGTGGTCAAAGTATTGGAGTTTGAGCTTCAGCATCAGTCCTTCCAATGAACACCCAGGACTGATCTCCTTTAGGATGGACTGGTTGGATCTCTTTGCAGTCCAAGGGACTCTCAAGAGTCTTCTCCAACACCACAGTTCAAAAGCATCAATTCTTCGGTGCTCAGCTTTCTTTATGATCCAACTCTCACATCCATACTTGAGCACTGGAAAAACTATAGCCTTGACTAGATGGACCTTTGTTGGCAAAGTAATGTCTCTGCTTTTTAATATGCTGTCTAGGTTGCTCATAACTTTCCTTCCAAGGAGTGTCTTTTAATTTCATGGCTGCGGTCACCATCTGCAGTGATTTGGAGCCCCAAAAAATAAAGTCTGACACTGTTTCCACTGTCTCCCCATCTATTTCCCATGAAGTGATGGGACCGGATGCCATGATCTTAGTTTTCTGAATGTTGAGCTTTAAGCCAACTTTTTCATTCTCCACTTTCACTTTCATCAAAGGCTTTTTAGTTCCTCTTCACTTTCTGCTATAAGGGTGGTGCCATCTGCATATCTGAGGTTATTGATATTTCTCCCAGCAATTTTGATTCCAGCTCGTGCTTCTTCCAGCCCAGCGTTTCTCTTGATGTACTTCGCATATAAGTTAAATAAACAGGATGACAATATGGGCAATGTCAAATCTGCCTCTCAGTGTCTTTGCAGTTTCATCTGCACGTTTCCAATCTCACCATTTTAAGAAGCCAAATATCATTCCAGCTGCAGAGCTAAGGAGTAGTTCAACAGGCAGTGCTCTGTGATAGGAGGTGAAGTAGTTAAACAAAGAAGGGCAAGACTCCATGCTCCCAGTGCAAGGGGATCCCACATGTTGCAACTAAAGATCCTGCATGGTACAACTAAGACCTGGTTTGCAGCCAAATAAATACATATTAAAATAAAACATTTAAAAAAAAAAAGAAAGAAAGAAGCAGCTGCTATAATGGAAGAGGAAAATATTTCTCCAAATCAGTTAACCTGTGAAGAAGATTTGTTTTTCAATGACTTCTTATTCCCCACTATTTTAAAGTTTGCTATAAAAACAGGAACTGTGGGTTCATTTAAAGCTTCAGGATGAGCTTACAGCCCTTTATATTCGCAACCAATTTCTTCAGAGGGGTCTCAAGCCCTTAACTCCATAGATAACCTCTGTTGCTTATAACTTACCCCGTACAGAAAAGTTGGCAATAAGTAATGACCTATGAGGCCTTCAGGGTTTGTGTGAGTGTTTCTGAAAGATGACCAATAAGCCAACAGATGCCTTGGCCAGGGCTTCTTCCCCTTTCTTTCAGCCTGCTGACTGCTTCATGCCTGCACTGTACCTTCCCAACTCTCTAACCACAGAGAACAGCATTTACTCAGGACCACAGGATTTCAGTTCCCTTAGGAGTTTCTCTGCATCAACCTTATGCAAGAATGTTCATATCTGTGATTGCATTTGAAATGCAAGAGGGACACACTGGGTTAGCCCCCTTTCTCCCACCTTCCTCAGTCTCATTACATCTTATCTTCAAAAATCCCAACTAGATATGTAATTTGGGTACACTATCCTGGCAGTAGCTAAATACAGTTTTTAAAATAGAATCCTTTTTACTTAGGAAACATGGATTCAAATTTGCATTTAAACAAAATTAGAAACATATTCATCTTAAGGACCTCTGGGTTTAGTTGTATTTAATTTATAAAAGTCAGAGAGTCACCAAGTTTGGGTTTTCAGCACTTTTTTCTGAGCAAAACCTCATTTGATTTCAGAGGATCCCTGCCAGACAGGGGAACGAGGTGTTCTCTTCCATTTCATGAGTGGAGCAAGTTCTTACTTCTTGGTTTAACGCCTGCTTCCTTCCTGCTCTATTAATTTCAACTATATTTGGCACACATTTATAAAGAAGGAAAGTAAGAGGATAGAAAAAATTGCCTGATTAGAAAATAATAATAATGGCCAAGGTTTATTGAGCATTTAGTACATACTGTGCAGCTTCAGTAGTCATGTATGTATGCGAGAGTTGGACCATAAAGAAGGCTGAGCACCAAAGAATTGATGCTTTTGAACTGTGGTGTTGGAGAAGACTCTTGAGAGTCTCTTGGACTGCAAGATCAAACCAGTCCATCCTAAAGGAAATCAGTCCTGAATATTCATTGGAAGGATGGATGCTGAAGCTGAAACTCCCAATTCTTTGGCCACCTGATGCAAACAACTGACTCACTGGAAAAGACCCTGATGCTGGGAAAGATTGAAGACAGGAGGAGAAGGGGACGACAGAGGATGGGATGGTTGGGTGGCATCACTGACTCAATGAACATGAGTTTGAGCAGGCTCCAGGAGTTAGTGATAGACAGGGAAGCCTGGCGTGCTGCAGTCCATGGGTTACAGAGTCAGACATGGCTGAGAGACTGAACTGAACTGAACTGTGCAGCTTTTCTCTGGACCTCATTTTTGATGCGTCATCACCGAGGTCCTTGGGCTTCCCAGGTGTCACCAATGGTAAAGAATCTGTCTGCCTATGCAAGAGAGGTAAGAGACACAGGTTTGATCCCTGGGTTGGGAAGATCTCTTGAAGGAGGAAATGGCAACCAACTCCAGTAGTCTTGCCTGGAGAGTCCCATGAACAGAGGAGCCTGGTGAATTACAGTTCATAGGGTCACACAGAGCTGGACATGACTGAAGTGACTTAGCACACACACACGTGCACCAAGGTCCTTAAATAGCATGAGAGGTGGTGATAATCCCTTAACAAATTTATCAAATATAAAAAATATTTTGTCATAATAAAGCTGAATTTGAATATATTTAAAGGCTTAAAAATAAAACATAAAAAAACATTTGATAATTCCTAGATTTCTCTAGGATATAGGTAGATAGAAGTTGTTTCAATAGTTCTACTTGTTACTTCTACTGAGTGATCAATCATAAATGATTAAGATTTAGTATTTATTATTATTAGAATCATATAAACATCTTCTCACACCAGTTTTGTGGATACAAACTCCACAATTTGATTCAGCTATTTGTTATTTTAATCCCATTTAATTGGTGACAAAAAAAAATTCATTTCAGCCAGGCAACCACCTCAAGATTGGCTTTTTAGTATTTTCTGGGTTGAATTTCTTCTCAGTTTCTGTCCTACAAATTAAATTAGATCTAAGCTAGGGGGAAAAAATGTAAATGAAGGAAGATGGAGAGAAATAACTACCTGTGCTATGAAACAGAAGTATGAGGGGAGAAGGACATGGTAGGTAAATGCTAGTAGGTAGAGAATGAAAATAAATCTTATCCTTCTTCCTGGGCACAGAGCTGGACCATATTCCACAGCCTTCTTTGAATTCAGATGTAGCCATATGGTTAAGGTCATCCCAATGGGAAGAGGCGCTGGAAAAGGGATTTCACATACTTAGGAGCAATGAAGCCCATGTGCCACAACTACTGAGCCCTTGCTCTAGAGCCTGGGAGCCACAACTATTGAGCCCATGTGCTCTAGAGTTACTGTGCTCTGCAATACGAGAACCCACCACAATGAGAAGCCTGTGCATCGCAGGGAAGAGTAGCCGCCACTTGCTGAAACTAGAAAAAGCTCGTGCACAGCAACAAAGACTCAGCACAGAAAAAATAAATAATAAATAAATAATTTTTAAAATGCACAGAGCAATGATGGCACATATTCTAGATCTACTCCTCTGACTAATGTAGACATAAGTCAGATGGTTACACTAGTATCTTGGAAACTTTCGATGATTGCAAAAAATGTGATAGTAATATTTGGAAGTGCAATGCAGGACAAACACATTTTGCTAACTCCAGAAATTTGTTAGTCTTCAATGAGCCAAATGTCTTCAATTTCAGTATATTGAGAAGGATACTTCTTTGCATTATTTCCTCTGTCTAGAGTAATAGACTGCCTTCTTGTAGGGAATTCTTCTAAATTCTGTGTGTGGCTTTTATATTCCTTTAATTTTTCAATAATTACTTTTTACAATGTCTTATTTAGGACTTGACATTGTAGACTGGTATTCTTGAAAAATGGATATTTAAGAATCATTTTTTATAATCTTGGAGATAGTCCTCTCACCTTTATATTTAATTTTACATGTATTTAATATTACTTATTCTTTGGTTTTACAAACATAAGTTCTCTACTTAATCCATATGAATAACTTATAAACATAAGACTTATTGTTAAGAAAATAATCACTCTAAAATTAGCCAGATTTCTATGGCATACTTCATATTGTTTAACTCACTTTGGTGTCTTATATGTGTTTAAAAGCTGATGAAGGTAAGGAAGAAATATGATTTCTTCATGATGGATAAAAACCATTTAAGTGTTAAAACAAAAGGCCAATGTTGCCTTTCTTCTGGGAATTACTGTCAGAGAAAACATGTTTGGACATTTCCAAACATAGCATTAAAAACACCCCTAATTCACAGGGGGAGGAGAAATCCCAGTGTAGTGATGCAGGAACCAAAACACGAGGATCAAGTACTTGGTGACTGAAGTCATGGAAGCAGTTGATAGGAAATACACACAATCGACATACAGTTCTGCCATTCAGATGTAGTAAAATCTTCTGCCTTCAATCACAGAACAGATTCCCACTGGGTGTCTCCTCCCTTGTTGAAAAAATGATGAAAGCTAATCATTTCTGCCCTCTGTGAGCATACACGAGACAAAACATTAGAAAAACACACATAAGTGGAGAAAAAGAATGAAATTCTCAAACATGTGCATAAACTTTAGAAGTTGCTACCTCATGCCCCAATCTTTTCAAGGGGCCAAGTAAGCTGTAAAGAAGAGTGGAAGTGTTGACTTTTCCACGCAGGATATCAGTGAAGCTAGGGAATTAAAATCAGATCGTAAAAGCCAGCGTGAAGTCAGGAAGTCATAGAGAAGAATTTAAAAATAAAGCCACTAATCCAAATGAAAGTATCCCAACAATACCTAATATAGTAGTAACGGTGACTAATATCAAAGTTTCAACACGATAGCCCTTTCCTTCTACCCGTTTCAGTAACTAATACTGATTAAGCACAATCAAATCCAAATATAGGATGCAGGAAGAACTCTATTCACATGTACATTTTAACTCTAGCTGTATTGAAACCTTTGAAGCTTAGGTAATAGAGTTTAAGGAGATATTAGACAGCAGGTCTAACATGTTCATGACTAGGGATAAATAATATGAAGCTCTCCAGTATAATAATAATAGGGGCTTCCCCAGTGGCTCAGTGGTAAAGAATCTGCCTGCAATGCAGGAGACACAGGAGACTCAGGTTTGATCCCTGAATTGGGAAGATCCCCTGGAGAAGAAAATGTCAACCCACCCCAGTACGCTTGCCTGGAGAATCCCATGGACAGAGGAGCTCAGCGGGCTGCAGTCCTTGGGGTTGCAAAGAGTCGGACACGAGTGAGCGACTGAGCATACAATATGAAGCTCAAAAAAGGACACTGACTTGTCCACGGTCACCAAAACAAGCTCTAGAAGATCAATGGACTGAAAATTCACAGCAGTCTAGTGTTCTTTCTTCCAAATCTCATTCACATCTTTTGAGCCCACCTCTTATAGCAAATAAGGATTTTAAGAATAGTTACATTTTCTTCTTGCTTTTAATATTGTCATTTTTAGTAAGAAGAAGAATAAAAGGATAATGGCTACTATGTTTCCGGGCTCCCCGTCCCCAGTCCCTGGGATTCTCCAGGCAAGAACACTGGAGTGGGTTGCCATTTCCTTCTCCAATGCATGAAAGTGAAAAGTGAAAGTGAAGTCGCTTAGTCATATCCGACTCTTAGCGACCCCATGGACTGCAGCCTACCAGGCTCCTCCATCCATGGGATTTTCCAGGCAAGAGTACCAGAGTGGGGTGCCATTGCCTTTTTCTATGTTTTTGAACATCAGCCATTTAATCTGATAGTCATGCAATAACTAACTTGTTATGTAATATTATGATAACCACTTTGCAGATGGGAAACTATGGCTCAGAGGATTAAATAACTTTTCAGGATGTCACAGGGCAGAGATAGCATTCATATATGTTTATCTTAATCTAAATCCATATTCTTTCTACTTCTTAAATTGAGATAGTTGATTTACAATGGTGTGCCAATCTCTGCTGCACAGCAAAGTGACTCAGTTATACATACATATATATTCCTTTTTTTATATTCTTTTCCATTATGGTTTATCACTGGATAATGAAGATAGTTCCCTGTGCTATATCTTTATGACCTTGTTGTTTGTCAATTTTTAAATGTAACAGTCCATATTCTTTCTATTTTATATTACTACCTATTTTAATGTATTTGGGGGAGGGCGGGGGGAACCTGTCAAGAACTCCAGAGCAGAGCCCGTTACTGAAAATGTGGCTAACCATTCCAGAGACTACTGTTTGGCCATTCAAACATTGTCCAAAAGTGATTCTTCTGGTCAAGATGATCTCGTTTCTAAAATGGCCATCTCAACAAGAACCATTGGCAGCTTCCTAAACAAGGAAGTGATTAATTGAATTTTATTTTTAAAATGATACAACAGTAGTCACTGAGAGAAAGGCTGGTGAAAATTTTATGATCTGGTAAAAGTCTCCAGAGGCTGGCGATTGTACTATCCTAGCTGACATAGATTATGTCAGCCTTGCAGATGGTGTTAAAAAAAATAACCTTATATCCGTATGAGATCAAAACACCAAGATTGAATTTAACCCAGATGCTTGGCACTGTGTAGACATAACCTATGTCATATCTTCCATTTTCTGTTGGAGGCAGTAGAGGAAGGGTGTGACTACACACAGTTATTAAAGGAATGATATTTCCAGGCAAGCTTGCATTAATGCTTTAGGTGGTTTTTGTTTTTTTGGTTTTTTTTTTTGGTCTCCGTCCTCTGCTCCTCTGTTTAAATTCCTAAAATGCATCAGACCTCAGGAGTTTCAGGCAGACATACTCTGTTAGGAGTTGAAGGAAGATTTGCACATTTCATCTCTGACATGTGGACAAGCAGACGCTCAACTGCAGAGCTTTGACTGCTCACTGGCTTTCTTTGTCTTCATTCACACATAAACCCTTGCCAATTTCCCACTGAAATGCCACTGCAGATCCTGAAAAGTTTTTGGAAAGTGTCTCATGACTTTCAGTCTCCTCGACAGAAAGAGAAAACTTAGACAGTCTTATTAAAAAAAAAAATGTTGATGGCAGGGTTCATCATCAGGACAAGCACCATGAAAGCACTTAGAGATAATGGGTTAAGTGTAACTGAATCTGAAACATACCGCTTTGGCAGTCATCTCATTCACAAAATGTTGGAGTGGTTGTAGGTGATGCCAAGTTAAACAGGATGATGGACTCAACACAATACATGTTTGCAACACTAATAGGTCGTCAGCTTCAGGCCACCCACTTCCAGATGGCGGGAAGTGAGGGCAGCTGCCCCATCTCTGGAGAGTCAGAGGGTCTTCCTGCTCACATGGTCAGATATCCGAGGCCATGAAAAAGAGACAGAGGACCTGCTTGTCCTTGGTGTTTCATGATCCATGAGGAAAGGGACATTTATCCCTGCACTGGAGATCTGAAATCTATGGCCTCTGATTCATTTGTGATTCTTGGGTAAGCCAAGAGACAGATGGGTAAATGTCTTGCACTTCTATTTAGCAGAGTAACTAGGAGCTGTGGTCTTAAAGGGTCCAATGTTGGAAGGAACATTAAGGAGCCTGCTGGATATTTCAAAGCCATTTGATATGTATGGTGCCTTGGTCCAGAACCCAGAAATTTTTATTACTTTGGCTGTGCTGGGCCTTCCTTGCTTTGCCCAGGCTTTTCTCTAGTTGTGGTGAGCCAGGGCTACTCTTCCTCATAGTGCCTGGGTTTCTCATTGTGGTGGCTTCTCTTGTTACGGAGCACAGGCTCTCAGTGCTCAGGCTTCAGTAGTTGTGCCTTGCAGGCTCTACAGTGCAGGTTCAGTAGTTGTGGTGCAGGGGCTTAGTTGTTCCATGGCATGTGGAATCCTCCTGGACTGGGGATTGAACCCATGTCCCCTGCATTGGCAGGTGGATTCTTTGCCACTGAGCCCCAGGAAAGTACCCAGATATATTCTCTTGCCTCTTGCCAAATTCCCTTCTACCTCCTACTTTGTATAGTGTGTTGCTTTCTGCTGAGATTAGATATCATCCAGTGTGATGTGAACATCTTCTGACTCATGATATCATCAGGCTGCTAGTCCCCATGCTTTAGAATGGTAGGGCACACCCAGAAGCACAGGTAGTAAGTAATGACCCCATAGAGAGAGCATTATTTGAATGTCCTCCAGTATTTAAGTTGAAAAAGATCACATTTGTAGAAAAGTGACTTTTAAAAATGATTTCCATTTTGAGTTAAAGTGATGATGACTATAATTTCAAAAGAACAGTAAAATAATAATCAGATCAGATCAGTCGCTCAGTCGTGTCTGACTCTTTGCGACCCCCATGAATCGCAGCACGCCAGGCCTCCCTGTCTATCACCAGCTCCCGGAGTTCACTCAGACTCACGTCCATCAAGTCAGTGATGCCACCCAGCCATCTCATCCTCTGTCGTCCCCTTCTCCTCCTGCCCCCAATCCCTCCCAGCATCAGAGTCTTTTCCAATGAGTCAACTCTTCGCATGAGGTGGCCAAAGTACTGGAGTTTCAGCTTTAGCATCATTCCTTCCAAAGAAATCCCCGGGCTGATCTCCTTCAGAATGGACTGGTTGGATCTCCTTACAGTCCAAGGGACTCTCAAGAGTCTTCTCCAACACCACAGCTCAAAAGCATCAATTCTTTGGCGCTCAGCCTTCTTCACAGTCCAACTCTCACATCCATACATGACCACAGGAAAAACCATAGCCTTGACTAGACGGACCTTTGTTGGAAAAGTAATGTCTCTGCTTTTGAATATGCTGTCTAGGTTGGTCATAACTTTCCTTCCAAGGAGTAAGCGTCTTTTAATTTCATGGCTGCAATCACCATCTGCAGTGATGGTGCAGTTATATTTATTATTAACTATGATAATAGTTAATCCTAATTAGTAAATTCTGTTCATAATTGAATAACTAATATATTTAATAATGAATACAATGTTCCAGGCTCACTTCTAAGCACTTCAGTAACTCAGTTAATTTTCACAGAATCCCATATGATTTTATTTTATTTTTGATTTTTATTGGAGAATAGTTGATTTATGATGTTGTGTTAGTTTCTGCCCCAGAGCAAAGTGAATCTGTTATACATACCCATATATCCACTCTTTTTTTAGATTCTATTGCCAAAAGGGTCATTACAGAGTATGGAGTAGAGTTCCTGTGCTATAAAGTAGTCTCCTATTAATGGCAGCACTATTAACAATAGTCAGGACATGGAAGCAAACTAAATGACCATCAGCAGAGGAATGGATAAAGGTGTGGTTACACATACAATGGAATATTGTTGTTGCTGTTGTTTAGTCCATAAGTCATATCTGACACTTTTGCGACTCTGCAGACTATAGTCCTCCAGATTCTTCTGTCTGTGGGATTTCCCAGGCAAGAATACTGGAGTGGGTTACCATTTTCTTCTCCAGGGAATCTTCCTGAACCACATATGGAAACCCACATCTCTTGCTTGGGAGGTGGATTCTTTCCCACTGAGCCATCTGGGAAGCCTTACAATGGAATATTACTCAGCCATAAAAAAGAATGAGACAATGCCCTTTGCAGTGACATGAATGGATCTGAGATTGTCATACTAATGAAGTCCGTCAGCCAGAGAAAGACAAATATATGATATGGCTTATATGTGAAATCTAAATAAAGGAACAACTGAGCCATGCCATTTTAGAGGCAAAGAAAGTGAGACACACGGAGCTTAGGCTACCTGTCCAAGATCACTCAGTTGGGAAGCAGCAAAGGCATACCTCAAGCTCAGGCAATTCGGTTCCAAAGTTTGTAGTAGTTTCTATTTACAACCTCCTACTTAGCACCGGGCTAGAAACATACACAGAAGAACTAGGATGCACATATATGAAAACCAATAAGACTAGTTTCTTTTTTTAAACAATGACCAGAAATTTGGTTGAAAGTTAGAACCATCTCCTTCAAATGAGTCACCTTTGGAAGAAACACACTTAGAATAATGAAGTGTCATTCTTTAAAACATGTGTCACTACACCGCTGGCATTGCCATCACAGCTGGTTTATAAATAATACACACACAAAAATCAGTGCCCGTGTTTTAGAGTCTTACTTTATTTCTCACTAGAAACTATGACGCCTTCTTAATCACTGGACGATTCATAATTCCAGACTCCAAGTGACTCCTGGCTGTTTCCAAAACCCAAATCCACTTTCAAAAGTCAAAGATTTGTCATCTGAGGGAATATTCCAAACAATCTGTTTGGTCATAGATTCTTAGGGCAGGTTCCCAGATATTTTTGAGGTGGTAATTTCCTTGCAATATGAAAATACCATAGCACAGTGGCTGCCTGGAAGATGAGAGCTCTCAGTTGGATGACTAAGTTCAGATTTCTTTATGAGACAAGTCATTTCAATAGTTTTATAGTCAAATATTATCTATACGCATCCCTCAGGGACTTTATACTCTCACAGCAGAGGAAACCTTAGACATTAAAAAAAGGAATCAGGGAACAACCTATGACAGATGGAAGTCAAAGACCAACAAATATGGCAGAAACAAAAAGTGTTATGGGATTTCATGATGGTGAAAAAGAACATGGAAAGCAGCCAATAAGTCAGGAAGGCTTCCTGGAAGAGGTAGCTCTTGACCTGAGCCTTAAGTGAAGAGAAGAATTTGGAAATCTTTTAAATCATGTGCTAAGAGCTATTAACATGGTAGATGGCTGATAAATAATGACTAACTCAATTCCTGACCCTTTAATGTTTGCTGAAACATTAGAGACAGGAATGTTTAACTTTCATCCCTAACCATTCTGAAAACTATGGTGTCTTTTCCTTGATATAGCAAAAGTTGAATACAAAGTCAATAAATTTAAGAAAGAGGGAAAATGAAGTTCTTAGAAACTGATTAGGGAAACTTAAGTGTACTTGTTATTTAGAATGTGAGAATACATTCTAAAGAGATTTAGGACCTACGAGCATTCTTTACAATCCATGTTGTACTTGAAAATATTTGGTGGAGTTGCTACCCTGAGAAGTCCTGGAGGATACCAAAGACAGCCCTTTCAATATCCAATATTTTGTTGTTTGGTTGTAAAGTTGTGTCTGACTCTTTGCAACCCCATGGACTGCAGCATGCCAGGATTCCCTGTCCTTCACTATCTCCTGGAGTTTGTTCAAATTCGTATGAATTGAGTTGGTGATGCCATGCATGCACCCAATACTAAAAACAATTATAAATACTCAAGGATGAAAGTGACTGCTTCCTTCCAAGGATGGGCCTTATTCAGGTCCAATGAGATACAAGTTAATTCATATCAATAGCAGCATAATCTCGTTAACTATTATTTCCAAATTGACACCAACACCAAAATTCAGAGAAAGCTTTTGCAATGATCTAGTAATGCCCCAGTAGATTGAATACCAATGAGAAAACTGCTTACTCTAACATGTAAACATCTTTGAGGTAAAATTAGTCAAACAGTCTGCAGAATTAATTGACCAAGTTTTGAGGATCTTTTAGTTTTTCTTTTGGAGAAGGCAATGGCACCCTACTCTAGTACTGTTGCCCGGAAAATCCCATGGATGGAGGAGCCTGGTGGGCTGCAGTCCATGGGGTCGCTAAGAGTCGGACATGAGTGAGCGACTTCACTTTCACGCTTTGGAGAAGGAAATGGCAACCCACTCCAGTGTTCTTGCCTGGAGAATCCCAGGGACCGGGGAGCCTGGTGGGCTGCCGTCTCTGGGGTCACACACGACTGAAGCGACTTAGCAGCAGCAGCAGTAGTGGTTTTTCTATTTCTTCAGGTATACCTTTCTGTGTATAACAAGATTTAGTTATAAAACATAATGGAACTATTAGATCACAAAGTGTTTCCCTCTCACTCTTTCTTTCTTTCCTTCCTCCCATTTTCTCCTCTTTTTCTCCCTTTTCTCACTTTCTTTTTTCTCTTTTATCCCCCCTCCCTTCTTTCCTCCCAACTTCTCTTTTTTCCTTCCTTCCTTCCTATCAAGACACCTCCAAGACATAACTGAAAGAAGATCACTAATTAGGATATGGTCTATACTGGCATACAGTATGGTTATACCCCTGGCACACAAACAAGTTTCATGTTAATACAGTTTTACTGATTGGACCGAGTTGAAAGAAGACTCGAGATTTGTAAATAACCATTCAATATGATGAGTTGCCATGAGGTGACCACAAAAAGGGCGGATGAAAGATCTGTTTAAAGAAACACTCTGTCAGTGTGGCATCTTTTGTACTGCTGCCCACAAGAGCACGTGCAACAGCTCAAAATAAAGCAGTCCAGTATAAGAAACTCTTGAATAAGAAGAATTTTAAGGAATTAGACCATGGCTATAAATGTAACTAAGACAATTCATTTAGTTCTTATACTGTATATGATGAGTGATGGTGGGACATGAAGACGGCAGAAGCAGCTTCAGGTTTCTTGCAATACAGTTGAATGAATAATGTACAAAGTCACCCTTGATGTGAGACTAGTTAATATACAACAGTTAAAATGCTCGCTACACTGAACACAGGACTAAGGTATGCTTGGGGGCCCATGTAGTGGGAAACACAATACAACCATGGATGAAAAAGATTTTTGTTAGCTTTTTGCCAGGAATATATTACTTTACCCTTCTAATCCCACTGGAGGCACAACAGCTTCCTTCCAACTGTCACAGAAAGAAATTCAATATTGTGTGTGTGTGTGTGTGTGTGTACGTATGTGTGTATGTGTTTGCATCTTCTGAGGGGTCACACAGGGGACTCACATCTTTTACAGATCCTGAACTACAGCCACGGTTGTATAGAAAGGTATAGACGATGTCAATGAAAAGTGGTCTTCCCAGAACGGAGCAAACCAGACAAGGGTAACATTAAATGGCATCTTGAGTAGGCACAATAAAGACATAAGGAGGAAGAAACAGTTTGTGTTGTGTTTATTGAGTACCAGTTTTGCTTTTAGAAACCAGACTAACACTGTTCACAAAAATTCACCTCATTAGTCTAAAGGGGTGAAAAAGCTTCCTATGTTTGGGGGAATAAAGGTTTGGTGGTGGTTTCATTGTTAAGTTGTGTCCAACTCTTATGACCCTGTGGACTGTAGCCTGCCAGGCTCATCTGTCCATGGGATTCTCCAGGCAAGGATACTGGAGTGGGTTGCCATTTCCTTCTCCAGGGAATCTTCCCAACCCAGGAATCGAACCCAGGTCTCCTACACTGCAGGCAGATTCTTTGCCATCTGAGCTATGAGGGAAGCCAAAAAGAAGCCCAACATGGGGCTTGAACCCACAACTCTGAGATTAAGTCTCATGCTCTACCGACTGAGCTAGCCAGGCACACATGAGGCTTGGCTGTACAGTAAATCCCGTACTTATGAACTTTCACATTGTGAACTTTCAAAGATGTGAATGTGCCTCTTGCTCCAGCAAAGAACCAGAACCTGTACCAACAACGTCAGGCATGAGTAAAATAGCAGCTTGTCCTCCGTCTCCTATTGCTGATGATCCTTCAGCTCTACCATCTCCCACCTTCCCTCCCTCCTCCAGTCAGTAACTCTTCTTGCCTGTTCACTTGATGCCAACTGCTGTGTTCCAGCTGTTTTACTGTAGTACTAACTTTTCAAGGTACTATACTGTAAGAGTAAAAATGTTTTATTTTTTGTGTTTGTTTGTTTTATAATGTGTTATTTATGTGAAAAGTATTATAAACCTATTACATGCATACGTGTTAAGTTGCTTCATTCCTGTCTGACTCTGTGCAACTCTATGGACTGTAGCCCGCCAGGCTCCTCTGTCCATGTGATTCTCCAGGCAAGAACATTGCATTAGTTGCCATGTCCTCCTCCAGGGCATCTTCTGGATTCAGGGATCAAACTCACATCTCTTACATCTCCTGTATTGGCAGGTGGTTTCTTTACCACTAGGGCCACCTGGGAAGCCCATAAACCTATTAAGTACTGTACTATTAATATGAAGGTGATTGTGTTAGTTGGGTATCTAGGCTGACTTTGTTGGCCTTATCAACAGATTGGGGCCTACTCATGTAGAGGAGGTACTGTAGTAGATATGTTTTTATATCTCATCCTTTCCTGCCTTCCCTCAGTTCAGTCATTTTAAAAACTACCAAAAGTTGATTTTTTTCTACTCTCTAGTTATTTTAAGGCAGCTTTGCTCTCCTCTGGCATAGAAATCAAGACTGGAATTAACAGCTCCACCTGCTTCACAGGGATGTCCGTAAGTGTGTTTATCTCGTGCTTTCCCTAGTGAGGCTTTACAGTCATTTCAAACCACTGTCACTTCCCTGTCAACACTGCTGTGCTCTGAACCCAGGCTAAGAAACAGTGCAGTTTTCAAGGGCATTCATCACACAGACACACGGGTCCTGAACTAGAGGTGAGCTGTGTATACTCCTTAGATAGATGATGCAGTTTACTCTTCTTAAAGAAAGGGCCACGCCAACAGCAGGAACCTGGGCACCTAGGAGCTGGGTTATTTCAACAAATTAAGCTAGGGTGGGGACAGTTACTAAGACCAGGACTGGGAGTGAGTGTCAGAGAGACCAAAATGTAGAGAGAGTCAGATGGAACACCTACCGGTTCCCCAATTCTTACTCCTATAGCAACTGCTTAAGAAAATTGTGAGTAGTTAGCACAATGGAAACCCTCCAAGTTTAAAGACTTAAAAAGATGAAGAACATGAGAGTGGCTGTTTTGGAAATTCTAATATTGTCATTGAAACAAAGAAATGTCCGGGAGAACACAGATTCCCTTTGAGGTGTACAAGTACATATCTGAGGTGGGCAATAAAAAAAAAAAAATCAACGTGATGGATGAAGTGAAGAGAGAAGTCAAGCCCAGTAACTTCTGGCTAAAGACTTCACCACTATCTAACTTAAATTATAATCACACGGAGCCTGCATACTATTCATAATTAACAAAACATTTGTATATACTTACAGACATAGTAGCTAATAGATAGTAAGTGAAAATCATAAATTATGTGTAAATTGGGTTGATAGTAACCTTGCACATAGTTTTGTTACATGGTTTACTTTCTTCTCTGTTTTCTTTTGATCACATTAACCTATGAATTAAAAACATCCTTTTTAGAGAAATGGCAACCCATTCCAGTATTCAATGTCTGAAAAGTCCCATGGACAGAAGAACCTGGTTGACTACAGTCCACAGGGTTGCAAAGAATTGGACACCTCTGAGCAACTAATCATTTAGAGTAAATCAATCCAATATTTGCTATTTCTCTCCCAAAGAGAACCCTGAGTTGATTAGACAAGCATGCCCTTGACACTTTGTGCTTGGTTATTGTGGATATTCAATAAATAGTTGTTCAATAAGATCTATAGGCCAGAAGGATGAGGAAGAGTGGAGTGATCAGTTGTGTCTGATTCTTTGTGACCCCAAGGACTGTAGCCCACCAGACTCCTCTGTCCATGGGATTTTTCTGGTAAGGATACTGGAGTGGGATGCCGTTTCCTCCTCAAGAGGATCTTCCGAACCCACGATCAAACCCGCATCTCATAACTCTCCTGCATTGTCAGGCAGATTCTTTACCATTAACACCAACTGGGAAGCCCAATAAGCCAGAAGTCTACATGCTATCGGAGTTGAGAGGAGATGCAGAAGCTATAAATATTGAGAGGTGAGAAATTAACTTTTCACTAGTTGATCAAGAAATTTTCCAGAAGGTGGTGATGGCATTTCACCTGAGCCATGCAGGAGAGGTACATATGGACATGCAAAGATGCAAACAATATTCTGGGTGGTGATCCCACAGAAGCAAAGGTGTGGAGTTGGAGTTGTAGATAAACAAGGCCCAGGGCATTGATTAGTGAAGGATAGAAACAATGGGGAATGAAGTGGAAAAGGTGAAGTCAAAAAGAATGTGAAAGTATCTAGATTTTAATATGTAGGCAATGAGCATTCAATGAAAATTTCTGAGCAGATAAGGGACAAAGTAAATGTCATGATTTAAGAAAATTTATATACCTGTGGTGCTGGAGAAGACTCCTGAGAGTCCCTTGGACAGCAAGGACATCAAACCAGTCAATCCAACAGGTAGTCAACCCTGAATATTCATTAGAAGGACTGATGCTGAAGCTGAAGCTCCAATGCTTTAGCCACCTGATGTGAAGAGCTGACTCACTGGAAAAAAATGCTGATGCTGGGAAAGATTGAGGGAAGGAGCAGAAGAGGATGACAGAGGATGAGATGGTTGGATGGCATCATTGACTCAATGGACATGAATCTAAGAAAACTCTGGGACATAGGGAAGGACAAGGAAGCCTGGAGTGCTGCAGTCCATGGAGTTGCAAAGAGTCAGACACAGTTGAGAGACTGAACAACAAGAGTATGCTCTGTCTTAGAGAAAATAGATAGTAACTTCTCCTGGTAGCTGGAAATCAAAGTTTGATTCTCATACATGCATGGTATTGATACCCACATTGCTTTTGCCATATGTTCATATGTGTGAAGGTACAAAAGAAATATAAATTATCAATATATATGTGTGCAATTTATGTGCTCAAAATAAATTATCACTCATCTGAATGTTGCTATAGAACATGTACATAAACATGTGCATACACACATGCCTCTACTGGGAAAAATTAGATGTAAACTAATATTTATTTTATATACATTTTATGCAAAGATGGGTTCAATAAAGGACAGAAATGGTAGGGACCTAACAGAAGCAGAAGATATTAAGAAGAGGTAGCAAGAATCTACAAGATCTACAAAAAAGATCTTCATGACCCAGATAATCACGATGGTGTGATCACTCACCTAGAGCCAGACATCCTGGAATGTGAAGTCAAGTGGGCCTTAGGAAGCATCACTATGAACAAAGCTAGTGGAGGTGATGGAATTCCAGTTGAGCTATTCCAAATCCTGAAAGATGATGCTGTGAAAGTGCTGCACTCAATATGCCAGCAAATTTGGAAAACTCAGCAGTAGGCACAGGACTGGAAAAGGTCAGTTTTCATTCCAATCCCAAAGAAAGGCAATGCCAAAGAATGCTCAAACTACCGCACAATTGCACTCATCTCACACGCTAGTAAAGTAATGCTCAAAATTCTCTAAGCCAGGCTTCAGCAATACGTGAACCGTGAACTTCCAGATGTTCAAGCTGGTTTTAGAAAAGGCACAGGAACCAGAGATCAAATTGCCAACATCTGCTGGATCATGGAAAAAGCAAGAGAGTTCCAGAAAAACATCTATTTCTGCTTTATTGACTATGCCAAAGCCTTTGACTGTGTGGATTCCAATAAACTGTGGAAAATTCTGAAAGAGATGGGAATACCAGACCCTCTGACCTGCCTCTTGAGAAATCTGTATGCAGGTCAGGAAGCAAGAGTTAGAACTGGACACAGAACAACAGACTGGTTCCAAATAGGAAAAGGAGTACGTCAAGGCTGTATATTGTCACCCTGCTTATTTAACTTATATGCAGAATATATCATGAGAAACACTAGGCTGGAGGAAGCACAAGCTGGAATCAAGATTGCCGGGAGAAGTATCAATAACCTCAGATATGCAGATGACACCACCCTTATGGCAGAAAGTGAAGAACTAAAGAGCCTCTTGATGAAAGGGAAAGAGGAGAGTGAAAAAGTTGGCTTAAAGCTCAACATTCAGAAAACGAAGATCATGGCATCTGGTCCTAACACTTCACGGCAAATCGATAGGGAAACAGTGGAAACAATGGGTGACTTTATTTTTCTGGGCTCAAAATCACTGCAGATGGTAATTGCAGCCATGAAATTAAAAGACACTTACTCCTTGGAAGGAAAGTTATGAGCAACTTATTAAAGACAGCATATTAAAAAGCAGAGGCATTCCTTTGCCAACAAAGGTCCGTCTCGCCAAGGCTATGGTTTTTCCAGTGGTCACGTATATATGTGAGAGTTGGACTATAAAGAAAGCTGATTGCCAAAGAATTGATGCTTTTGAACTGTGGTGTTGGAGAAGACTCTTGGGAATCCCTTGGACTGCAAGGAGATCCAACCAGTCCATCCTAAAGGAGATCAGTCCTAGGTGTTCATTGAAAGGACTGATGTGATTGATAGCAGGAGTAGAAGGGGACGACAGAGGATGAGATGGCTGGATGGCATCACCAACTCAATGACATGGGTTTGGGTGGACTTTGGGAGTTGGTGATGGACAGAGAGGCCTGGTGTGCTGTGGTTCATGTGGTTGCAAAGAGTCGGACACGATTGAGTGACTGAACTGAACTGAATATTTCTTTAGCATTAAGTGTCTACTACATTCCAGGTACTATTCTAGAAGCTGAGACAAAGATGAGAAAGGTCCCTGCCTTTTAAATACACCGTCTATGTGGAGAAAGACCAACGAATGTAACAGCGTGTGAAGAAAGTTCTGCAGTTGTGTAAACACAATGTTAAAAAAACAAATGGAAGGTGAACAATAAATACTCCTCTAGGAGTAATAAAGCAGGGACCTTTTAGTAATTTGTCCAACATCTTAATTTTCAAACTAGGCCTGACAGAATACTGTTTTGAAGAATCCAGTGAAAAATGCCCTGTAGGAAATCAGCAAAGCCTAGAAGACATCTTACTTTCTTCCTTTGGCTACTATTACAATTGTGTGTGTTTACATTATGCTAATTATTTTCTGCAGGTCGATGCTTCACTGTTTTCCTAACATTCACAATGGGTAGCAGGTAAGAATAGTCAGACTGATGCTCGTGCAAGACCGAATGATAGTTTGGTGATTAAGCAAAACTTTTACAGGAGGACTCACCAAAATGAATATGTGGGATCCTAAAAGTATTGATAGAAATAATGATATATATAGTAGAAATAATAAAACCTCTTCTTTAATAAATTGTCCTCTTGACTTTAGAAAGGAAAGGAACAAAATAACATCTAATTCTCATTTCCTCCTTTCTTTCAATTTCATCCTTTCATGGAACATACGTCTCAGATTAAGGCTTTTGAAGTTAGAGGAGAGCTAGGATTCATGGGAAGGAAGGCGGAAGAGTGGAGGAAAATTTCCTGGAATCTGGGTGCATCGAGATTACAGACAACCTGCTCTCACAAGAACACTCCTCCGGGGGTTTGTCCAGTAAAAAAAAAAAAAAAAAAACTATGACTGAAGCCACCAGAAAAACAAAGGCAGGTGCAATCTGTAGAAGCAAAAACATTGGTGTAATTTAGGGCTATTTTGAAATTAGTTCATTAAGGGACCCAGCAAATCCATCCTGCTTCTAGTTGCTGCTGCTGCTGCTAAATCACTTCAGTCGTGTCCGACTCTGTGCGACCCCATAGACGGCAGCCCACCAGACTACCCAGTCCCTGGGATTCTCCAGGCAAGAACACTGGAATGGGTTGCCATTTCCTTCTCCAATGCATGAAAGTGAAAAGTGAAAGTGAAGCCGCTCAGTCGTGTCCGACTCTTCGAGACCCCATGGACTGCAGCCTACCAGGCTCCTCCGCCCATGGGATTTTCCAGGCAAGAGTATTGCGGTGGGGTGCCATTGCCTTCTCCATCTGCTTCTAGTTACTGAGTGGATAAAAGATGCTTGGATTCAGTGTCAAGCAGGAGAGCCTCAAAAGTAGAAAATATATCCACTTAGATGACATTGACTTGCATAATTTTGAATTGGCAGCAACACCATTATTTACTTCTTCAGCTTTCTTTTATATTTGCTGGCTCATGTGTTGTTTTTTTTTTTCCCTCAGCAAAATAGTTTTGTTATGCTTGCTTTTACTGCAGAGCTATCCAGGTCATGTCTTCAACAGATGAATAAGATTTGTGAACCAGTTATATTGTAGTGCTATTCATATTGCCAAAGTACAAAATTCTGCAACTCATCGAAGAGAGGCTCTATTGAATTAGTGCCCCAGAATAAAGCACTAATCTGATGATGCAGGAACAATATAGTTAGTGTATATTTACAGTTGTCTAATATTTTTTTTAAAACATGTGGGAAATGACCTTATTATAATATTGTCTAAAATGATACTTTTTTTTTTTTGCAGGGATTTTATTTGTAAACTTTGATTTCTTTCCACTGAGGGAGATGGGATATTTTCAAACATCTTCTCTTGGGTTGTGGCTGATTTATAGCAATAGGTAATGTGCAAACACTCTGTATTGTTATAAAAATTCCCTATAAAAAGTTAAGTTATTACCCTTTTAATTCCACAGCTTGTATAGCAAATGTAAACACTAGACAAATTTAACCAATGAGCATAAACCTTCTAACTCAGCTTTCTCTTACTATACATCATTTACTTTTGACGGCATAATCCGTGTTACATTTTAAAGTTAAAGTGCTCAAATACATTATTAACCTGAATACTGCTGTCATCTTGAATAAGCCTTTAGTCTGAGGCTTGACGAGCATGGTACTGAACAGGAATCTTCATGTTAGTGGCATTAGTATGAGCAACATAGGCTTTTTTATTTCCTTTTTTTTTTTTTTTTTTTTTAGCATTAACTCTCATTATACCTGGTGATCCTCAAGCAAGAACAAATCCCTCAGGTGAGAAGACATCAGAGAGAAAAACCCAGAAATCCATATCAAGTTTATTTCACTTTATAACTCTCTGTTCAGATGGCACAGTATACAAGCCAGGGTATAAAATTGTAAGAGGGAACTGCTGATGTTTTTAGAGGAGATAGGAAGCAGCTATTTATTTTCATTGACGTACTCTTTGGGGAGGCTGTCTTGGATAATAAGAGCCTTTGGAGTGCAATGACGCCATCAGAACAACTTAATGGAAGAGGAAAAGAAAATGAAGCCAAGGCAAGAAAGGAAGAAAAGAGAGAAGAGGACAGGAGGGAAGAAAAGAAAAGAAACTCAGGGGAATAAGAAGGAATCCCTGTTTTGCTCCATGGAGTAAAGCAAAGCCTTTCAGTGGTTTTGCTTTACTTTACAACCCCCATCCCAGCCACTCCCACCCTACAACCCCTGCCACCAGCACTGGGGCAATGAACTGAGAAAACACGGCTTGCTTAGAAACTGTTTTTATTTTTCTTGAGAAATTTTAAGTCTCTGTCAGTTGAGTAGATTAAGAATGTTGGAGCTCATGTATACAGAGAAATCCAACGAGGAATTCCACTTGACAAGCTTGGCTCAGTAAATTCTATGAAATAAGAGAACTCCATGTCAGGGGATTATGGGTGATACAGCTAGGATAGATTATATGATAGACACGATTTCGGGTAGATAATCAACAAACCTTTTTGGAAAGGGCCATGTGTATCTGGTCAGTATCTCCAGGAATGACATTTAAGAAGTACCTGGTTGCACGTTCACCACTGAGCTTTTCTAATTTATACCTGCCAAGTTGATTTCCTTAACAATCATAAAGCATAATTCCCTCCAGTCAGAACCCTGGTCAATTTACTCTAGTTTATAATTGTCCTAATCATCTGCTGAAATCCTAGGTGGGCAGGATTAGAGGCTTGGCTCGATCTCCTTCCAGGACAAAAGTCTTCAAGAAGTGCTTCATGGAACCCAAGTTCTGTGAAAAGTTAATAGATGTCTCGTAAAGAGAGGTCATGTGTTTAAGTTATCTTGGAAGGACTTGGGTTAATCAATGACAAGCAAGGGTTTTACTGTGGGACTTCTCAGAAACTTTCACAAGTATTCCTATTTTCTCAGCTGGGGATAGATGATGGAGAATTTTCAAAGTGATTTTTTTTTTTTTCATGAAGCATCACATTTTCCACAGAAGATTAACTGTAGAGCACCATTTCAGGTGGCTCCATGCTGGTGTTGCTTGGGCTTCCCTGGTGGCTCAGAGGTTAAAGCGTCTGCCTGCAATGTAGGAGACCTGGGTTCGATCCCTGGGTCTGGAAGATCCCCTGGAGAAGGAAATGACAACCCACTCCAGTATTCTTGCCTGGAGAATCCCATGGACGGAGGAGCCTCGTGGGCTATAGTCCACGGGGTCGCAAAGAGTCAGACACGACTGAGCGACTTTACTTTCACTTTACTTTCAAGGAAATTTGCAAGAAATTCACAAATCTTGTCAATATTCTAGACAAGTGCTGTGTGATAGAACTTTCTGCCATGCTGAAAATATTCTGGGTTGTCAAATATGATAGCCATAGTTATGGAATACTTGAATGTTGTCAGTATGGCTAAGAAACTAATTCTTAATTTTTCTTAATAAATAAAAGTAAATACATATATTTAACTTTACTTATTTAAAAATTTTATTGGAGTATAGTTGATTTACAATATTGTGTTAGTTTTAGGTGTACAGTGAAGTGAATCAGTTACACATATACATATATGAACTCTTTCTTAGATTCTTTCCCAGATAGGTCATTACAGAGTAATGAGTAGAGTTCCCTGTAGTAGACAGTAGGTCCTTATTAGTTATCCATTCCCTTGTAGCTCAGCTGATAAAGAATCCGCCTGCAATGTGGGAGACCTGGGTTCGATCCCCGGGTCAGGAAGGAAAGGGCAACCCACTCCCGAACTCTTGCCTGGAGAATTCCATGGACAGAGGAGCAGGACAGGCTGCAGTCCATGGAATCGCAAACAATTGGACACAACTGTGTGACTTTCAACTTTATACATAGTAGTTTATGTATATCAATCCCAATCTCCCAGTTTATCACTCCCCTTACCTGTTGGTAACCATGAATTTGTTTTCTACATCTGTGATTCTACTTCTGTTTTATAAATAAGTTCATTTGTACCTTCTTTTTTTAGATTCTACATATAAAATATATTTACTTGTATTAATTTAAATTCAAACAGCATGTGTCTGATGGCTACTGTACTGGACAGCACAGGTCTAGAGAACGACACATACCAGCCAAAGGGGGCTTAGCAAGACATGCAGGTTTCCATGAGGCCCTAAGCCTTGCAGTGGTCAGTGATCTGCCAGGCTGGGAAGTGGACTTTTTGCTGACACAGCATGGAAATCCAAACTTTTTCAAGCATAAAGTGATTTTTCAAGCATAAAGTGATTTTTCCTAATCAATGTTGCTCTAAGTTATCTTTTCTTTTTTTTTTTAAACAGCAATTCCCAACATGGGCATTTGTTCCTGCCTGCTTTCCTTCCCCTTTTTTCCAGATGTTTTGATGCACAAATTACAGGGAATAACAGATGTTTCAACCTGCTCTGAAATCTTGAGCCAGGGATGGTCAGCATCTACCTCATCTTTTACGTACTCCATCCAAGATGAATGTGCTTCTGTGGCTGAGCTCCATGTGTTCTCCACATACCTAGCCCATTCATCAGAGAAGCCTGTTTCTACATTTTTGTGTCCTCTTCTGTCCCTGAGGCTTCCTCCCACTTGGCCACGACTTTTTTCCTGTTTGAGCCTGGGATCACAGTGCATCTGCCGGTTGGCACCAGATTAAGCTGTTACTTGCAGTCAAATGAAAGGAAAACTTGAACACTTTGGGGAACTTTTCCCAGTAAAGAGGACAACACTTCTGTTCCATTTATAAGGAGAAAAAAGGGAGTCAGGGCGGTGTTCCACTTTGGTTCCAAGCCCTGTAAATGCGGAAGGTATAAGGAAGATGATTTTCAGGGAGAATATTTTCCCTTCTCAGCTCAGGCTGTGGTCAAACAGCTTAGAAGCTTCACAACTGTTCTTTCTCTTGTTGGCTGATTGGGTTCCAGAACATTGCAAAAGATTTATTTACAATCACCCAAAGAGCCAGAATAGCCTCACCTTCATCTAGGAAATAATAGCTGTTTTGTGCTATTTCTTTCAACAACAGTGATTCATTATGTAGCGCTAGACTTTCCCTGATACTTGTAACTGTCAGGCAGATTTCCTATGGTTTGTTCACACACAATAGACCTATTTTGTCAAATTTAACCTGGAGATGTATAATTATCTGCATGTGTAGATACGAGTGAACTGGCTTATACATATATAAGAATGCAGATGCATTTATTAACACGTGTTTCTACAATGATGTCATTCTAAAATGTTTCTCATGGCCATTGTCAGAGTACTCCCCTGAGGACCCTTCCCCTGGTCATCTGCACATGACAGACAGACAGAGCTTGAAAGGACTGATGGCTTCTAGTTGAAATGTACATGTTTATTCCTCTTCAGGGCATCGAAGTGAGTTGCACTGTTCTGTGGCTAAAGAAGAGAGAGAGACAATCTAGAGTTTTCAAATTTCTGATATGGAGGTTAACTAAAGGAAATGTTTTCACATACAACTGTTACTGTGAAGGTGTTAAAAAAGATACCTAGAAGTTTATCAGGGCTTCCCTGGTGGCTCAGTTGGTAAAGAATCCACTTGAAATGCAGGAGAGCACCTGCAATGCAGGAGACCTGGGCTTGATGCCTGGAAGGAAGATCTCCTGGAGAAGGAAATGGCAACCTACTCTAGTATCCTTGCCTGGAAAATCTCAGTGACAGAGGAGCCTGTTAGGTTGTTCAATTGTGAGGGTTAATTCCACACTCTCTTTTGTATGTCTTTGTTTTCTCTTCTAGGTACACGTCTGAATCCCATGAAATGCAGGAAGGGGGGTGTCAATCACCCTCCCCATGTATAGGGATTTATAGATTTCTCTTAACTCATTACATGGGTAAGCCTTGGACTCAGTATTTTTAGCCAAATTTTATTTTAGAATTTGTTTCACTTAATGTAAAAAATCAATAAGACCACCATCTTGATACTCATCTTCTTTTGAACAAAAGCAGGAACATGCATATGATATAAAATAACAATGTAAGGCACCAAATTCCTAATCATCATTTGTAAAGAAATGTTCTTCAAAGTTTAAGAAAAATGATCTGTTGGAAGCAGACCAACAAATCTGTCTTTAAGCAAAAGCCTATCTGAAAATTCCAAATCAATTTTAAACCACTTGCTTTATACCAATTTGGTTTAAACTTTATATAGTGCTCAGGGCTTCCCTGGTGGCTCAGCTGGTAAAGAATCCACCTGCAAAGAGAGAGACCTGGGTTCGATCCCTGGGTTGGGAAGATCCCTTGGAGAAGGGAATGGCTACGCACTTCAGTATTCTGGCCTGGAGAATTCCATGGACTGTACGTATAGTCCATGGGGTTGCAGAGTCGGACATGACTGAGTGACTTTCACTTTCACTTATATAGTGCTCAAGGCTAACAACCAAATTTCGAATGGCTTATAGATTCCCAACAGTCCTTAAAACTTATTAAAACCATTTAGCAAATGGGAAAGCTAGCTTGCAAGACATTCTGTGGCCTGGATAACAAGACATTCTGAGTTGAAGACAGTGATTTGTCTAAAATAATTATCTAAATAAGGTCAGGTATAAATGAAAAGTCAGAGCCAGTATAGATGCCATACATAAATATAAACCAGATAATTTCTTTTCATAAACTTGAAACGCAAGATTAGTCTAGACCTATGTTTTTAAAAAATCAGCTTTAACTATAAAAATCATCTTTCCCTATTCTCTTCCTGCTCGAATGTCATCTACTACTTAGGCTGCTATTGGTAAGAAAGACATATATTATTTTCAAGATCTTTGCATTTTTGCTGGTATTCATTCACTAATTTGTTCCAGCTGATGGACTAAAGTGAATGTAGTAACCCAGAAGCATGTATAATAAAATACCTCAAGGTTTAGCTCGACTGGAAACTTGGTGAGTCAAGTGTGTAACACACAGTCAAAAGAATTAATGCAATCACAAGTTGCACCCAAGAAGGTGTCTGGAAGAAAAGTACATAAAATTCTCTGCACAGATTAGGTCAGACCTGGAAAATTGAGCTTATTTCTAGGTGACACAGTTTCAAAAGGATGCTGACAGACTGATTATACTCAAACAGAGTAACCAGAATTTTGAGAGACGTGACAATCATGACATATGCAAACTTAGGTATTATCATACACCAAAGAAATGATTCAGGGTTGGGGATTTGTGTTTCTCTGACTGGGTAAGTGTTTTCAAATATTTTAAAGGCTTATGTATATAAAAATGTCGTTCTTACAGAGCGTAGAACTAGTACCAAACACGATGACCGCCAGAGAGTCAAATTTCCTTGGACTGTAAGAACTTTCTAACTATACTTTTTAAGAGCATGTAGAACAAGGTGGAATGAACTGCCATTTTCCTTGAGGAATTATAGGGGAAACTGTCCACAAATCCCCTATGAATTGCAATTACAAATGACTCGTTGGATGTGGCAAGCAATTGGCTTGGCTGTCTGGAGAGGTTCTTCCTGTCTTACATTCTTTGAAATCATCACTGAGTATCTGCTGTACTTTTTCCTTTTTAAGAAATTACTTTAGCAAACTAGTTCAACAAGGGTGAGAAAATACGTTTGTCAATGGTTCTTGTGGCTGACATTGTGAACTCAGAGTATGCCAAGACCTCTGAAAGTTCAGTGACAAAAATCAGAGATGTGTGACTACTGCTTAAACAAGCAGAGAGAAATTATGCAGAAGAAAATGCACTTCATTTATTCCCACAGTCACAGTGCAGAGAAAGAAACAGACAGGAAGAAAGAGGAGAGACACTGGAAAGCCCTGCATCTGTCGCTTTCCCTTTAGACGAGCGCTGGGTCATCACCGATATTCTGGGGACTTACAGATAATTGGGGAAATGGGTATCAGTTTGGAAGGATCCTTTAAGCTCTGCTGACTGGATTTCCACCATAGCTTTCACTATAGCCTGGGTCAGAAGCAGTCCAATAAAGGCAGTTGCCTTCTTTCAGCTGACTTTGAGTCCCTGAGTCCTGTTCTGTTGTCCCCTTCTGTCAGTGTTCATGCCTGCTGCAGCAGGAATATCATCCATAGCTCCCTGTCTGAGTCAGGGCTCTGCTGAGTTCAAGGCTGCTGTTTCCAGAGCCACTAGTCTTGCACCTACCTGCTTTCTCGACTAGGCACCTTGCTCATTCACTGCATGGCTCCCTTCACTTTTTAAAATAGCTTTGTTGCGGTATAATTCCCAAACAAAAACCAGCAGAGACTTAAGGAATGCAATTTGATGAGGTGCCGGTTTTTTCATCCTCCGCTCTCTGTCATCCTTGGGACATGGGTTTTATTCTAGTTTGGGGAAGTTTAACTTTTATTAATAACTTTGAAGTCTTCAACTTATTTCTTCCCATATTCAGTCTTAACCTGAGTTCTATCCATCTTTGGCTGTACCCTAGCTTCCCTAATCCACTGTTGTTCTCAGCATGGTTGTAGCTCTTCCTGGAGACTATCAGATGCCCTAGGTTTTGTTTTGTTTTATTTTTTTTAAGTGAACAGCATCTCAACCAAATGCACTGTCCTTTCTGAATACCTAGAAGAGTTGAGGCTCATCTCTGATGACAACATACAGTGAAGGTGTGGTTGAGTGCTTCAGGAAAATGCACACTGGTTTATTCAACAAGTGTTTCATGAACAGACAGCGTGCTAAGCTATATGTGGCCTGAACGCTAAGTCACTTCAACCGTGTCCGACTCTTTGCAATCTTATGGACTGTAGCTCACCGGGCTCCTCTGTCCATGGATTTCTGCAGGCAAGGCAACTGGAGTGGATTGCCATTTCCTCCTCCAGGGGATCTTCCCAACCCAGGAACTGAACTCCTGTCTCTTACTGCACTAGCAGGCGGGTTCTTCACAACTAGAACCACCTGGGAAGCTCTATGTTAGTTACTAAGAATAGCATGTTGGATGAGGAGAGTTCTCTCTTCTTAAGGAAAATCTCACACTGGGTTCACAATAGCATGTAAGTCCTTCATTTCTCTCCACCCAGTTTACTAAAATTCTTGTGATATTGTATTGCTTTAGCTCTACGTGCACTAAACTATCCTCATTTTTCTTTTTCCTTTTATACATATCTGAGAACTCTGCCATTTCTTCTCACAATTTTAAGGATGCCTCCATTCTGACCTTCCAAGTCACTTCTAAAAATGCATTTGGAGGTTAGAAAAAACATCTTAAACTCAGATTTAAATATGGGGGTGGGCGGGTGGTAAATCACACAGAAAAAGCATTTAACAAAGCAATTTATCACTTAATTTTTGAAGACATATATGTTTCAAGAGAATTTAATTTGCATATTTCTGACTCATTTCCATTCCATTATCATAAGCTCTTTTTAAAGAGTTGCACATTTTTGCATTTTCAAAGGATGCATTTGTGTCATCTATGACTTCCTAACCTCTGCTTTCTGGAATTTGACTATCGTGAAATTCTTCTTTTGTCAAATCTCTGTGCCCCTTAGCTGAGATGGAACATTCAGCCATCTTCTGGAACTGTAAGGAAGGGGAGAATGTCAAATTCAACTGGGTTTCCCATCTGTATGAAAAGCCACACTATTGCCTTTGACATTTGGTTCTAGGGTTTTCATTAAAATTCTTGCATCATTTCAGCAGCATCTCTGAGTTCTTCACATTTACTGAGTTGTGAAAATAAAAACTATCCTCGATGCTTGGTTGGTTAGGTTATAATAGGTTGTCCAGTGGCGACACTGAGGTATTCCTTCTACATCATTTTATAACTTGTCTATTGATTCATCTCAGCATCACGCTCTTACTAATAAACACTATTGCTGACTTGGGTCTTGGAAGGAGTCTGTCAAAACTCATGTCCCATTGTACTTTACATAAAAAATGTCCATGTTGAAATAATGAAGTGTCATAAGCTACATTTAATTCCAAGACAGCATTTTAAAACAATTGGACTGAGGTTTTTTGAGCAAGGATACCACATTGTATGAAATTAGCCCAGTGCCTGGCACAAAGATAGTGAGTCATGCTACTAAATGTTAACTTCATTGAATGTTTACTGTGTGTTAGGCATTTTCCTAAGTTCTGCACATGGACTATCTCATTTAATGCTTCCCAAACCTCCATAGTACAATTATTATCTTCAGGTTACCAAGGGAAAAACCCAAGCAGAGGGAATGCAGTTCAAGTAATACACACACAAAATTATGCACATATATGAATGACACACATTTAAACAGGAGTCAACTTTGAGTTCCAGGAAAAATAGTGACCAGATCAAGAACCTGTGAACTGCATTTCTTATCTTTTTAACAACAAATACCCTTAAGTAAATGACCTTACTGCTTCCACGCCTTGGTCTTCAGCAGGAAACTAAGTGTTGAACTAGACAGAAAAATCATCTTCCATGACTATTGGTTCCATGAAAGAGTGCACAGCTGAAGGTGTCTGAAGGAGCTCAGGCCTCTGGGTTGGGTGCTGAGCCATGACTGAGAACAGAACACAGAGCTGGGGTCTGTTCAGCCTGTTGGTCTTAAGGCTGGGTATGGCTTGTCAGCTGCTGCTTATTTTCCTTACTCAATCTTTTCTTATCAGAAGCAGAAGGCATAAAGGATGCCATCTGGGATTGCTTGTTTAGATACAGCATGGTGTTAACAAGTTTTTCTCTCTCCTCACTCTTTCTTGTTTATTGCTGCTTGCAAGGAGCAGGGATACACATGTCCAAATGCAGCCGTTGCCCAGGCTCTGTTCTTCATCATGAATCTGGGGGCCGGAGGGATGTGGGAGATACAGACTGTGAGTAAGCGGAAGGGAAGGCAAGTAGCTTGGGGGCAGGAGTGGACATTAGGTTCTGATGCACTGAGAGGAGCTCTGAGATTAGGTCGTCTTAAGCCATGAAAGAAAAGGCATGAGGTTTTATTGACACTTTTCTGGGAGTCACGATAAGATATTGCATATTCCCAGGAAATTGGAAATTGACAAAAAACATGGCACTTTTTAACCCTGTTAAGAAATTCTGTGTTTACAATTTAGCACTGTTTTAAGAACCTGGGTTTTCGAGTCACACAGGATTTGAAGCCAAGTTCCTCCACATGTTTACTAGTAGTGGATGCTGCGTGGCCACATCGAGATTCCATTTGCACCCACAGCACCTGCTATGACTATTGGCTGCCAGCTGAGGTTACAACCACCCCGCACTTTGGAGAAATGCCTTGGGCAAAAATGTGAAGGCCTCCTGAGAGCCAGGGGCTGGCTCTGATATGGAGACCTCTTGCCTCAAGGTGGGATCAGCTCCAGAGTGTGCCTTGTGGTTCAGAGCTCCATGTGGCACCCGAGTAACAGTGGACTCTGAGGTTCCAGTCTTCCCCTAAATAAATGACTACTTCTGGCTCTGCTTCTAAGGGAACTGACTTGTGACATCAGGTGAATTTGGGAAATAACAGCCTCTCTGCTTCTCGTCTCTCCTCTGCTAAAACAAGACTGCTACTGTCTCTGACCTTATCACTTTGTGGTAGATAGGAAATGTTCTGGAAGCATTTAGCATAATACCTGGCACAGAGTGTAGCTCTATTAGATGGCTAGACTATTTGTTAGCTTATTTGTTATGTTGATTGGGGATTCTGGTAACGTGATGCTTTCTCAAACATTTGGAAGCACCAGAAAGAAGAGGTTCACCTCCCCTGCTATGGAATGAGCGTGTGTGTGTGTGTGTGTGTGCGCACACGCATGTGTGCACATGCACGCACACACAAGCTAAGTTGCTTCAGTCGTGTCTGACTCTTTACAACCCACCAGGCTTTGACTATAGCCTGCCAGGCTCCTCTATTCATGAGATTCTCCAGGTGAGAATACTGGAGTGGGTTGCCGTTCCCTCCTCCAGGGGATCTTCCCTACTCAGGGATGGAACCTGAGTCTCTTATGTCTCCTGCATTGGCTAGAGAGTTCTTTACCATTAGCACCACCTGGGAAGCCCAGTTCAGATTTAAACAAACACAGGAACAGACTACACCAATCACAGGAAAGACCTCGAGGTCCCAGTGCCCAGTCTCATGCTGCAGAGTGATACATCTGTGGGTTGTGTCGCTCCGTGCCTACTGGCTGTTGGCAATCGTCTGTATTTGTGCAACAGAACACTGCTCTCCTCAGACAGGGGAAAAAAAAGTATATGTATATACATATATGTCTCCATACTGCTCGTGTCTAAATTAAGACATGTAAAAGCCAGTTCCTGTAAGCCAGCAGGCAAAACCAACAGCAGTGCCGGCTGTGAAAAGAGCAGACTTCCCAGACACTGGCGCCTCCCGGGACGCCTCCCCCATCGTGCTCATGGGCCCTCTCCAAACTGAAGACGGGAAACCGCATGGCACCTTGGAGCAGATGTTCATTCAGAATACAGTGAACTGAGTGCAGGTAAAGACATAAAGTGTTCAATCCTTCTGAGAGATAGCGAAGGGCAGGGGGCGCCTGGGCATCTGTAGTCTACGGGGTCACAGAGTCTGATGCGACTTAGCAACTGAACAACAACAAGAGCAGTTGAGGAACCACAGCCTAGAAAACAGCACTGGGTGTGCCATTCAAGAGAACTAGGAAGAATCATTCTGGGGCTGATGGCAAAACCCCCTCTGCACATTGTGGTCTTGACAAACCCCACCTACTCTTTACCATCTGCTGTGAATATCTTACCTCGGGTCCTCGCCTTCTGGGCAAGAGAATTTCCGATGTGCTCATAGCCCCCAAGTGTGAGTTTCCATCTCCCAGGGAATTTCACTGATCTATAAAGACTTTCTGTGGACAGCTAGACTATCAATTACCTAAGGACTGGCGAGCTGATGATTGCCTGGCTTCTTACCATAGTGCTCAGCACACAGTATGCACTCAACTGACACGTGGCTTGAATTGATTTACCGATCTATTTACAATTTCTGAAGGAATTAGCCCAGACAGATGTTGTAATCAGCTCAAATCAATCCATTTTGCTTGTTCAGTCCATCTCATCTTCAGTAGGAAGACAGTGAAGGACAGGGAAGCCTGGCATGCTGCAGTCCATAAAGTCACAGAGTCGGACATGACTGAGCAACTGAAGAATAACATCTTCAGCACAGCCAGTCTTGCCAGGCTGGCTTTGAAGAGAGTCTGTCATCCTGTCGTAGGGCTGACATAACAGATGACCACCAACCTATTGGTTTGAAACAAGAGAAATGTGTTCTCTCACTGTTCTGGTGGCCAGAAGTCTGAAGTCAAGGTGTCAGCAGGGCTGGTTTCTTCTGGAGCCTCTGAGGAGTCTGTTCCTGCCTCTCTCTTAGTTTCTAGAAGCTACTGACACTCTGGCCTATAGTTGTATAACTCCAGTCTCTGCTTCAGTCTTCGCATGGCTTTTCCCTCTGTGCATCTTTCTCCCTCTTTTCTTCTCTCACAGGGACACCTGTTCTTGGATTTGGGGCCTTTTCTAACACCTGATGAGCTCATTTCACTATCCTTCACAATTTTATCTGCAAAGATGTGTCTTCATAGATGTTCATCCTCACAAGTTGTACATGACTCTCTTGAAGGGCTGCCATTCCATCCAGTACCGGGTCCTAAAATTTGCAAGGTAATTTCTAGGAGTGGCAGTTGCTTACTAAACCACACATGAGATATCCAGCATCAGGCGAGGACTCCTGTGGGATCAAATGGCACTTGGAATAAATGAGTCACAAAAAACTGTGAATAAATATTGAAGTTTAGCCAATTGATCCTCCCCTTCTCACCTGAGGCTACAACCAATCCAGCTTGTCAGCCAGCTCATTCAGCTTTTCATCCTGATTTTCGTTTCTTCTCAAGGCTTCCTTATTTCAAGTGGCAAGATGGAGGGCATTGGGGAAGATGTCACTGAGTGCTTTCTTTTACTCTTTGATTTAGAGGAATTCCTAATTCTACCGATTCTATGCTCCTCCCTCACACCATTCTCTGATAGTCTTCCTTTCCTGATCATATTCTTCCTTTCCTGATCATAGTCTTCCTTTCATAACATTTTACTATTGAAGCTCTTCATAATTGCTTGGGATTAAGCTGAAATGAGGCCCCCTTCCACCTCTAACTGGCTGTCTTGTCACCTCAGTTTGCTTTAAGCGCTCATCAGAAGACCTGCTAAAGAGACACTAGTTCCTTCTCACACGGAAACAGAATTTCAAAAGAGAGCCCTTGAGAAAAGAAAATATTCTCTTCTCCTTTCCTTAGCATAAATATTCTCTTCTCCTTTTCTAAGCATATCTCCTTTTCTCAGTATATATTCTCCTCTCTTTTTCTCAGTGTATCAAGTACATATACTCTACAATAAAAATAAGGTGTCTGAGAAATTCCATTAAGTGTGAGGATCTAGTTTTATAAGCTTATGTAAGTGAATTGGGTCCGAAGGAAAATTATTTTTCTTAAATCAAACCTACCTGTTTATCTATCCAGCTACCATGGACAGGAAAACAAACAAAAAACAAAACAGTACATCCAAGACTTAGACCTGGTTCGAGTCTCTTTCTTTTCTATCAATTTGACATGTTTCATGAGGGCTGAACAGACCAGAAGAAAAATCGTTGGGGAAATTCTGAAGACTAAGTTTTTTTTCCCAGAGGATTGCTGTCACCACTTGCTCAAGGTTTTATCACCTTAGAAACTCTGCCAGGATCAGACACACCCAGGCCTGAGCTGATGTGCTGTATGCTCCTTCTTCCTTGTCGTGAGCAAACTTGATCATTCTAGTGTCTTAACCCTAAGCTTCTTTCTCTTTACAATCTCAAGTCTGCTGGATAAAAAACACAGACTTGATTTTCTTCTCTGTGCAACCAGACTGATCATTGCATCACCTTAGAAACAACTTCTTCATATGGGATGTTAAGGAGACAGGACCTTGGTCTTTGCTTTAAAATACTGATTGAATCAAATCTTGTTCCTCTCTCTCTGCAATGTCCCTTCTCTAGCACATTTCCCAAGACGGCCTTAGTTTTCTCAGCCAATTTGCATTTTGCCTCTTATGGTCTATATACATTTAAAAATTTCTACCTTTGAACTGAGCAATGTCCCCTAGCAAATGTTTCACTCGATAAAACTGAGATTGCTGTTGAAAGACCTGCCTTTAGCTGAGTATCAATTTTTGCTTTAAACAACTGTTCAGAGCCAAGGAGAGGGACATCATAGAATATTTCAAAAGTAAATTTCCCTCATATTGTGGTATTTTCTTGACAGTTTAGATTCAGAGTTGTTTCTGAGATGATCAGTTCAGACAGCAACCTCTCATGTTCTGAGGACACCACAGAAAAAAGAAAAAGAAAAAACTGTTCACACAGAGTGAGTCTTTCTTTACATCAGTCTGTTGGATCACAAATGAAATCTGGAAGAGCGAATTCATACGTGTTTTCCTCAGGGCACCTGAGGGTCAGAGGACAGAATTTATTTTCTTGGTTTGCCCTAATCTGGCTGCCTCCTGTTTTCCTTAGACACCAGGCCATTAAGCATTGTGTAGCCCAGACAGATTTGAGACTCACAGAGATGAGGCTTCCTTTGGCCCATCCAGAAAGTTCTTTCAGAAATGCGTTTTGAGCCCTTTGACAAACTCTGGGCATCATAAACTCCTGCTGCTTTCCCTCTCTTCCCTCCCCCTCGGTAATCTCTCCCCTTTACGCCCTCTCTCTTACAGCGAGTTCCCTGTTTTTAGCTGAGTCACAGCAGCTGGCTGGCACCTCCAGGGTCATACTGTACGTAACACAGAATCCTCTCTGTTGGCTACCATGGTGCTTCAAAGAGGGGCTGTGGCAGCTGCTGCAAAGCATGCTGGGTCCTCCAGCCCAGCCCTCCTTTGAAGCCCTGAAGCAGGCGGCTGGCAGGAGCCTGGGGGTGCTCAGGGCTCCAGAATGCCTGGCGAACATGGCCTCACAGAATCCCAGGGCTCCTGCTGCTGCTGAGATGCTGCTCAGAAGCAAGCCCTTAAGAAATTCAGAACAAAATCCAGGCGGACAGAGGCAGAGTCATATGGCCTCTCAAAGCCAATGGCTGCCAGGAAATAGTCTTAAACCTGCCAGAGCGTTGGCACCCGGCCTTGAGCCCTGCCAGCGGCTGAACAGTGGGATGGCAGGATTGGTCACATTCTCCTTTTCCAGTCAACTGGATTGTTCCCCGGGCTCAGAAGAGTGCATATGGAAGCAGGAAGCCACCATCTATCACTTTCCCTTCCAAAAATAAATGCTGGCCCGTTTAAGTAAAAATATACCCTAACCAGGTGGAACAATACAGATTTTCATGGGAGAGAAGGCAGTCTTCTGGCTTTCAGACGCTTAAAACTGGATGGCTCCCCACTTCCAAAACGGTTGTCTGGAAGCTGAATATTTTACAAACTTTAGATCCTACAGCGCTCGGGGTGACTTATTTCTTCTTTTTTCCCACTCCCTTCCACATTATTGATTCCTATTTGATTCTTGTTCTAAGAAACAAATTTCTTTTAGAGATACTTTATAAACCAAGCATTATGCTAATGATGATGATAATAGCTAAGGCATTTCTTGCTCTTTTTGCAGCTTGGTGGGAAAAATTGATAGAATATTATTAACTTTGCTTAAATAAATATATATATGTATGTATATACATATATTACACATATTCTTTGGCTTCAAGGTAAACTAAAGGAAGACCTGTTGCTGCTGCTGCTGCTGCTGCTAAGTCACTTCAGTCATGTCCGACTCTGTGTGACCCCATAGACGGCAGCCCAGCAGGCTCCGCCCTCCCTGGGAAGACCTAATTGATCCCAAATGGCAACTTTTAAATTACTAAGAAGCCCACATCACATTCAAGGCATGATTTGTAAGGAAAGTTAAACCGATTTATACAAATGCTAAGCAAAAGAGATAAAAGATAAAAAGATAAAATGAGATGAGGGTAGCAGCTGTTTTTTGTAGCTTTATGGAGACATTAATACAAACTTATAAAGGCAGATTACTTACTGTTATTGTATATACAGGCACAAATTAAAGCAAATATTAAAATACAAGAAATGAAGTACATCATCTCAAAATATTTATATTTTCTAGTTAAAGAGACTCAGTGAAATACAACAGACAGGCTATTTCATCTCAAAAGCCAAACTTTTTAATTAGGATGGTTTTCTTCAACTGTTAATGCCAAAGAATGCCAAAGTTAAGCAAAAGTATTACTTAGAAGATGGAAAATAGCAAAGGAAAAAGTGACATTCGAAGTGAACCCCTGAGAAGTTATTAGTAATGACTTTTCTGAGATGTTAACACCTGCAAAATGTGACAGAACAGGTTCATCTCGGATTCAGTGTGTTAAAATGTTTTTAATCCTGGTTAAGCCATTTTTAATAAATAAATTATAATTGATTTACTAGAAGCCAGATGATTCATCAGTGCAACAGGTGCAAATATTTTAGAGAATTTGTGACCTGCCTGTACTTCTTTTAAAATTCTGAACTATTTTTATACTTACAAAAAAATCTATATTCTTTTTTTTTTCAATCAGAGAGAAACTGATCGTTTAGAGGCACGATTGAAATGAGAAAAATATCCCACAATTCTCCTACACAGAACAGCACCTGTTGAGAAAGAAAATGAAAACTGCATTCAAGGAAATACATAAATGTCTGCTAGCTCAGCAACTGTAACATCATCATCTGCAATGAAAAAGATGATGGAGACAAACAAGAGTTGTTGATGAAAGGAGATGAAGAGGAATTAGCTGTTTGACTATGAGCAATGAATTGCTTAACCTGAGATTATGGGGTAGGTGAAAAATCAAAATGATTAGTCTAAAAATGTCAGAAAAGTAGACATCAAGAACTTATAGAATGTTAGGTACATAGTAGTTACTCAGCTAAAGCTTTACTATTTAAAGACAGGCCTGCTCCAGACGTCTGCAGAGCCCGGAACAAAAGTATAAATGGTGGCCCATTTGCCATGGATCCAAACGTTTCAAAGTTTTAAGAAATAGTTAAAGTAAGATGCGTTCTATCTACATCCCTTGACGAATGTACTTTTCAACATCCAGAAGGCCAGGTTTGAATGTAGGATTCTTGTAAACCTTGGTGACATGTCAGCCAACATGAAAAGCTGGGCAATGGCCCTGGCTCACCCATTCTCATCCTGTCCACACATATCTTCCTTTTACACCATGACAGTCAAATAAACACTTGAGCCTGTAGGTCTGACATCTGAACAGCCCACAGCAAAGGGAAGCCCAGGGCCAAACCAATGGCCTTGAAGTATTCATACTACGGTGTGGTCCATTCTCAGAAAGACAGACCCAGGGAAGAAGCCCAGGCAGTGACCATTTGGGGTAGGGTATTGTACCCAGACAGTGGTCTAGAAGATGGAGCAGGAGCTGCAGGAAGACCTGTCTTTGCTTCCCTGTGTGGGAAGAGCTACAATTGCAGATGGCATCTAGGGCAGAAGTAGCTCTGACAGGTCTAAGGGAAGTATTAAAATTATCTCAGATAAAAACTTCCAATTACAAAATACTTAAGTCATGGAGATGTAAAAAATAAGTAAATAAAATCACCTACTCTAACTCAGACATATAATAAATATACAAAATACAGTGCATGTAAAACATGGCTTCAGGTGAGATGAATTTTGGTGTTAGAGTCTGTGATTTAATTGCTATTACAGCAACTGTTTCACTGTAAGAACAACAGAAACTGATTTTGGATATCAATTTTGTATCATACAATGTTGCTAAACTCACTAGTTCTAGCAATCTTTTTTTTTTTTTTTTGCTTTATTCCTTAAGAGTCAGACATGAAAAGGGCTTCCCTGGTGGCTCAGATGGTAAAGTGTCTGCCTGCAATGCAGGAGACCTGGGTTCAACTCCTGGGTTGGGAAGATCCCCTGGAGAAGGAAATGGCAACCCATTCCAGTACTCTTGCCTGGAAAATTCCTTGGACGGAGGAGCCTCGTAGTCTACAGTCCATGGACTTGCAAAGAGTCGGACACGACTGAGCGACTTCACAGACATGAAAGAGTCAGACCCGACTAAGCAACTAACACAATGAGGATGTTCTACCATGTCTTCTGAGAATAAAGATAATTTTACTTCTTTTTTATTTGTCTTTTGTCACTGGCTAGGACCTCTGAAACAATTTGAACAGAGATGGTAAGATTGGATATTCTATGCTTTTCTTGATCTTCCGAGGAAAGCATTTCAACACTCAGTATGATGTTAGCTGTAGGATTTTTGATTATATCTTTTATCAGGTTGATGAAATTCCTTTTTATTCTTAGTTTTCTTACAGTGTTTATTATGAATGGACACCGAATTCTACCAAAATTTTTTCTTCATCCCTTGAAATAATTATGCTTTTTTTCTTTATAGTCTGTTAATGTGGAATGATTTGAATTTTTGAATGTTAAACCAGCTTTGCATTTTTGGGGGGAATAAACCCCATTGATGTATCATTCTTTCAAATTCAAAGACAGAGTCCTAAGTCTGTTGCTAAGTGTGTCCAGCTGTTTGTGACCCCATGGACTGCAGCCTGCCAGGCTCCTCTGTCCATGGGATTTCTCAGGGTTGCCATTTCCTTCTCCAGGGCATCCCCCCAATCCAGGGATGGAACCCATGTCTTCTACTTTGGAGGCAAAGTTTTTACCACTGAACCACCAGGGAAGCCCTTATATTATTTTTACTAGAATCAACTTGCTAAAATGTTTTAAATTATTTTTCATCTATGTTCATGAGGGATACTGGTTTGTAGGTTTATTTCCTTGTAATATTATTAATTTTCACATATAATGCTGACCTCCCAGAATGGGTTGAGAAATATTCTCTCTTATTTTTCAATGTTAGCAAGGGTTTACATAAAACTGACATTATTTATTTCTTTAATATTTGGCAGAATCCATCCAGGAAGTCAGTTGGACCTGAAGGGTTTTTTTTATTTTTTGTGGGAAGATATTGGACAATATATTCAACTTATTTAGTATGTATAGCTTGTGTATTTGAACAATTTGTTCATCTTAAGTTGTAAAATTTATTGACCTAAATTATTCATTATATTCTATTATCCTTCTTATACTGTAGTATTTATAATAATGTCCCCTCTTCTCATTTCTAATATTGATTATTGGTGTATTCTTTAATTTTTGATCAATCTGGCCAGAACCTTATTAATCTTACTGATCTTCTCAAATAATAGCTTTTGGTATCATTGATATTTTCTATTGGCTTCATGTTTTTAACTTCTTTGCTTTCTGATCTTTTATTGTTTTTTTTTTTATGTCTGTTTCCTTTTTTCTGTTTAATTTCCTCTTATTTTTCTAGTTTCTTAATATAGAGTATTAGTCATTGATTAGAAACATTTTTTCTTCTTTATTATGAGTGTTTGATGCTGTAAATTTCTCTTTAAGTATGACATTCTGTGAATTTTATATGTCATGTTCTCATTTTGATTTCATTCAGTACAAAATACTTTATAATTTCCCTTTTGATATCTTCTTTGATCTATGGGTCATGCTTCCTTTTACAGATTGTACTTTTAGACTTGTATCTATAAAGTTTTATAGTTTTGTTTTACATTAGGTTTTTGAATTAATTTTTGTATAATATATGAGGAGGATGTTGCAGTTACTTTTTCTACAAATGGATGCCTAAGGATTTCAGTACTATTTGTTGACAAGACTATTATTTCTGTTATAATGGCCTCTGAAATTTTGTAAAATTTCATTTGGAGTATACTTTAGTGGGTTTATATCTGGACTTTCTATTTTGTTCCATTGACTTTTCTATCTATGCTTTACTTATATCACATTGTCTTATTATAGATTTACAATATCTTGATATCAGGAAGCATGAATTCACCAACTTTTTATTCCTATTCAAGATTTTCGGGGGCTATTTTGATTCCTTTTTTTCCATGTAAAATTGAAAATCTTCTTGTTGATATCTCAATAAAGCTTTTCTGGAATTTTGATTGGGATGGTGTTGAATAAATAAATCAAGTTGGCATCATAACAATATCAAGTCTTCCAATCCATAAAACAAATACATCTCTCCACTTGTTTAGATATTTTATAAATGTAGTGATTGTTTTGTAGTGTGCAGCACAGAGATTCTGAACATATTCCTTTAGATTTTTATATGTGTTTCCATTTTTTTGTACTATTTTAAATGGTATTCCTGACTCGGTAAGCTCTTTCAGTATGGTTCAGCCTGGTATTTCTTGGTGGTTCTTTCTTAGCGTTAGGGACTTTCTTCAGATTTCTGTAGATTTTTAAATCATCTCTCTCCCTTTCCCACGTACCTCCTCCCTTTCTGTGTATCTTTCTTTTCTTCTCTACTCTGCTGTCCCCAATTTCACAGCTCTGTCCCTTCAACTCAGAATCTTGCGAGCTTTGTGTTGGTTTTCCCTCTCTGGAAATTCTCTCTAGGCAGTAGGTGGGGCACATGGCACTCAACTAGTGTGTTTCCCTTCCTGTAGTAATTCTTGAGCAGCACTGTCTACTGAGCAATGTCTGAAAAATCACTGTTTCGTGTATTTTCATCTCATATCCCTGTTTCAGGTAGGAGGGTATAGCTAGTCCCCATTATCGCTGGAAACAGGCTTTTCTACTGCAGCTGTTGACATGAATTATATTTAATATACTTGTACAAAATAACCTTTCCACTCTGCCTCTACTTCCGGCACACTAAACTTCATTCAGTCTTCGTATATACTGAGCTACCTCCTAAAGGGCCCTTGTACATAGTCTTTCCTTTGCTCAAAACGCTTTCTCCTCAGTCTGCTCAATTCCTACTCATCCTTCAGGTTACAATGCAGTCATCACTTCAGGGGAAGTGTTCCCTGACTTCCCTAAATTGTCAACTCTTCTCTTATATGCTCTCATAACGTATCTTCATAACATTGGCCTCTTCTAATTTTATATTTATGTGTATCTATTTGATGCACGTCTGTTTCCTCCTCAAAACTGTAATAAACATAGGGAGTATGTCTGTCTTTGCCTATCATTTTATCCCATACAGTATCTGGCACATAGTAGGTGCTCATTAAATATTTGTAGGAGTGGTAAACAAACTGAGATTATGTCCATATTCATCTTTTGTGCAAAGTTTTATTATTTCCTATATTTTCTTTCATAGGTAATGCACCAATTAGTTATTATAGCTTTTCCCCCATAAAATTAAAATTTTCTAGATCTCATCAAAGCAAAATTAACAAAAGGCCAAATGTTCTATCGAATTGTAACAACACTCACTATTCAGAGACAACTAATTTAAATCTCATTGTTAACTAAACCGCTGATAGGAGAATTCTGCAACCAATTAGTGCACTTAAATTGCCATTTACTCATCACAGATGCAGTAAAGCACAACTTGGCACAATCAGACAAACAGAATCTGACTCATGAGGAATATCAGATTTCCTTACTTCCATTTTGTTTTCATCTTTCTAGTTTGTTTGAAAACTCATAAAAACCATATGATGAGTTTTCAAATAAAACTAGTGGTAATTCCATGCTGACTTTTTGCCCCCTATAGTTTGAGTTTGTACTTGAGGGCTGTGATCCTCATATCACAAACACACGTCTCAAGGAAAGATTCTTGCATTGCATCTTTTATATTACAAGGTAGATGGGGAATCTGATGGCTAATTGCTTTTCAGGTGGTGCTTCTATCACTTGCATTTTTAAGTCAGTTTAAATGTTGATGTCAAAAAAAATGACTTATTTGATAAGTTGGTGTTGTGGTTGCTTGTCAGTCGCTAAGTTGTGTCTGACTCTTTGCGACCCATGGACTGTAGCCCACCAGGCTCCTCTGTCCATGGGATTTCCCAGGCAAGAATACTGGAGTGGGTAGCCAGTTCCTTCTCCAGGGGATCTTCTCAAACCAGGGATCAAATCCATGTCTCCTGCATTGGCAGGTAGATTCTTTACCACTGAGCCACCAGGGAAGCTATTTGATAAGAGATGTTAATTCGATTGAAGCAGTTATCCTATATTTTGTGTAGTTGTAGGAAGAACACATGAATTGATTTACTTCTTCTCAATTGTTGTTATAACTCAGAGTATATCTCTAAGGTTAGCCATTACTATTTTCCCACTTAAAATAAAGACATATTTTATTATAATCATCCTCAAATACAGCAATACTCCCAAAGCTAAAAATAAAATTTGAGATCTATTGAGAGATACATATAAAAGATTTTCCTCTCCTTTGCTTTTGTTTCACTATCTGAAAAATCTGAGAAATAATTGCTACTTACCTTCCCAGCAGAAAAATTATGAGGATTGTTAAAATAATGTATGTAAATTACTTCGCTGTCAGAAGCCCTACATACCTGTGTAATATATTACGCTGCTAAAGACTCATATTAGTAGACTTTAAATTTTATCTTAATGCTCAAATAAGTAATCCCCATATACAGCTCAATATATTGGCCCTAATTTTTCTTTTTAAGGAGACAGGTGCTGCTTTAATTAATTTGAATGGACACAGATTTAAAACTTCCCCTGTAAGAAAGCACTGTTGTCGTAATGTTACTGTTAAACATAGTTGGAAGCTTATTCTCATTTCCATGGGACTTCTCCCTGTTTTGAAGGTAGCACTTTTATTTTAATAATTCCGATTTCCTGATAGAAATGCAACAGTCCTGGTGATGTATAATCGTAATGTAAAGTGTCTGGGTTTTGGGAGTCAAGCATTTCTGGATTCACAGACACTAACTGTGTGACCCAGAGCACGTTCCTTTCCCCCTCTGTGAGCGTATGTCCTTTTGGTGTCAAATGGGTTATAATCCTGTAGGGTTTCCTGAGGATTAGTGACCTTCACATAAAAAATGGAGTTCTAATAGGCTATTCAATGAGTGGTCACTATCATTATTATTGTGTATTTTGTACCAATAATAAACACTGCACTGTGTATGCACTAGTGTGACCTGCCATTAATAATTAAGAAAAAACTTACACAGGCATACCTCGCTTCAGTGTTCTTTGCTTTATTGTGCTTGGTGGATACTGTGTTTTTTACAAATTTAAGGTTTGTGGAAACCCTACATTAAGTCTATCAGCACCATTTTCCCAACAGCATTTCTTACTTTGTGTGCCTGTGTCAAATCTTGGTAACTCTCACAATATTTCAAACCGTGCACCAGCAATAAAGATTAGTAGTCACTGAAGGTTCAGCTGATGGTTAAAATTTTTGAGCAATAAAGTACTTTCAAAGTAAGGTATATACGTTACTTTCTAGACTACACTGAATAGACTACAGTAGAGTGAAACATAACTTTTATATACACTGGGAAAGCAAAAAATTAGATTTTATTACCATGGTCTGGAACAGAGCCTTCAGTATCTCCCAGGTCTGTCTGTCGTAGCTATGTTTGGTCACCATGCAATTTAAAATTGTTTCCTTAAGTCTTTTTTTTTTTTAATTTAATTAAATTAATTAATTAATTTATTTATTTATTTTTACAAATTTTAATTTTAGCCCTTTTGATAGGTATATAGTTATATTTCATTGTTTGATATTTTTTTTGGCCACACTGTGTGGCATGAGGGATCCCAGCTCCCTGACTAGGAATTGAATCCATGCCCCATGCATTGGAAGTGCAGAGTTTTAACTACTTAGCTGCCAGGGACGTCCCTCGTTATGTTTTTAATTTATGTTTTTCTAATACCTAATGATATTGAACATCTTCTCATGTGCTTACTTGCCATTTGTGCATCTTCTTTGCTGGATTGTCTCTGCATATCTTTTTGCTTATTTTCTAATTGAACTGTTTGATTTTTTAATGTTGAATTTTGAGAATCCTTTCCATAGTCTGCATACAAGTCCTTTGTTGGATATGTGGTTTACAGATGTTTTCTATCAGACTGTTAATTGTTTTTTCATCCTCTTAACCTGGTCTTTTGCAGAGCACAAGTTTTATTTTATTTTATTTTTTTTTAATTTTTCAGCACTTTATTTTTTTTTTATTTGATAAATTTAACGCCTTTTATTGCCATACCTCATTTTACTGTGCTTTGCTTTAGTGAGATTTATAGACACATGTTTTTATTTATTTATTTTTTCCTTGTTAATTTTCTGTTTAGTTGATCTATCCATAAGTGTGAGTGGGGTATTAAAGTCTCCCACTATTATTGTGTTATTGTTAATTTCTCCTATCATACTTGTTAGGATTTGTCTTACATACTGCGGTGCTCCCATGTTGGGTGGATATATATTTATAATTGTTATATCTTCTTCTTGGATTGATCCTTTGATCATTATGTAGTGTCCTTCTTTGTCTCTTTTCACAGCCTTTGTTTTAAAGTCTAATTTATCTGATACGAGTATTGTGACTATTTTATTTTATTTTTAAACTTTACAAATTGTCTTAGTTTTGCCAAATATCAAAATGAATCCGCCACAGGTATATATGTGTTCCCCATCCTGAACCCTCCTCCCTCCTCCCTCCCCATACCATCCCTCTGGGTCGTCCCAGTGCACTAGCCCCAAGCATCCAGTATCGTGCATCGAACCTGGACTGGCAACTCATTTCATACATGATATTATACATGTTTCAATGCCATTCTCCCAAATCTTCCCACCCTCTCCCTCTGCAACAGAGTCCATAAGACTGTTCTATATTGTTGTCGTTTTATTCCCATTTTGCAGATATGGAAACTGAGGCTAAATGAACTAAAGTAATTTTCTCCAGGAAGAACCAGGATTTGAATTTAGATCTGATGGATTTCAAAGTATGAGCTGCTGCTGCTGCTGCTAAGTCGCTTCAGTTGTGTCCGACTCTGTGCGACCCCATATACGGCAGCCCACCAGGCTCCCCCGTCCCTGGGATTCTCCAGGCAAGAACACTGGAGTGGGTTGCCATTTCCTTCTCCAATACATGAAAGTGAGAAGTGAAAGTAAAGTCGCTCAGTCGTGTCCGACTCTTAGCAACCCCATGGACTGCAGCCTACCAGGCTCCTCCGCCCATGAGATTTTCCAGGCAAGAGTACTAGAGTGGGGTGCCATCGCCTTCTCTGCAAAGTATGAGCAACAAGCCTTAATTCTGAAATTGAAGTGTTTATCTATTGTTTAAGTTACTTTTTCAATAAATGCTACAGATGGCGATCTGTATTTTGTATTTATTTTATTCCATGTCTAGGGTATTTTGATTGTTTGTTTCTTTTTGCATTGTTTTAACAGCTTTTGAGGTAGGAAACAATTTTGGAGTTTAGTTAAATAGGAAAATGTAGGATAGCTTTCAAATCTGCTTATGTGTATATGTGTTTTTTCTATAATTTTGAGCATTTATTCATTATTATATGTTATCACCAAAGTTGTAGTGAGGGGAAATGGAGTGGTTGCCTATATCCCAAAAATATTTCCCTAGGAAGTACAATGTGATTAATTTACGTAGGAAGGGTTAGAGAAGTAGTTGGAGAAGAGTTGGAGAAATCAGTGTTTACACGCTTATGACCACATAAATAGTTACCACCCCTTTTTACTTCTCAAAGTCTCCTCTTTAGTATTAGGTCATGAGTCAGACACGACCGAAATTACTTAGGAGCAGCAGCAGCAGCACATACCTGATGGCTCAGCGGGTAAAGAATCTGCCTGCAAAGCAGGAGACACAGGTTCGATCCCTGGGTCTGGAAGATCCCTTAAAGATGGAAATGACAACCTGCTCCAGTATTCTTGCTGGGGAAATCCCATGGACAGAGGAGCCTGGAGGACTACAGTCCATGGGGTCGCAAAGAGTCAGACACAACTGAGCATGCACAAGCAGAACTAATATTTATGATCTTTTGCCTGTCACCTCTCCTTACAAAATCATAATTTATAATTGTCAACCACTTAACAGATAAGGCCATTGAAGCCCTACAGTCTTACTCCTAGTTTTATTATAAATGACTTTATTGATAAGTAGCAAGAGATATATAAAAGGATAAATACCACTTGGTATATTCTGTGAAGAGTTCATTAATTGTATTTTACATCTGTGTTCAGCATTAATAAGCTTACAGACTCACAAAGGATATGAAAGAAGTCTAAGAAAGACTGAACTGTTTTAATATTACTTTAATTTAAGTGAAAGCAATTCACAAACATATTTTACAAGAAATCAATTTGTTACCATAGACTTATTATAGAAGTAGTACCCCCTGCCTTCTATTTAGTCTTGTCCTGAAAGACAAAAACCACTTAACTCTTTAGGTGTTCTTCTCTGGAATATATCTCCATAGGTATTTTTTCCATAGTTTTAAGTAATACACTTATCATTTCTTGATTTATAAATTTTACTCTATTTTCCTTTCTTTTGAAAGATGGAAATTTAGATCACTTATACCAACACTTATCTTTCTGCCCATTCTTATTGTACTTATAACAATATTTTAATTAGATCAACAATCAGTGCTTACATGCATATTATTGTTGTTTAGTTGCTCAGTTGGGTCTGACTCTTTGTGACCCCATGGACTCTAGCCCACCAGCTTCCTCTGTCCATGGGATTTCCCAGGCAAGAATACTGGAATGGGTTGCCATTTCCTCCTCCAGCTTACATGCATATGACCACATAAATACCAATTACTTCATTCATATAGGTATTATGTTTTTAAGTCTTTTTGCACAGATGTTTGTTTTGCCAATAGTTTTTAATCACTTTTATTATTTTCTAGGTCTATTTTTCATGATTACATATTTAATATATTTTCAAATGCACCATTATACTAGGATTTTTTCCCCCTTTTTCCTGAATTTCTCCCTACCGGACTCAAGAGGAGAGTTTTTGATCATTTCAAATTGTTAATCACTTGCTTGTAAGCTTCAGAATGATGGGGACAGTGTCCACATCAATTACCTTTATGTTCCCAAAGTCTAGGATACTACTTGGCACATGGTGTATTATACACTCAGGACATAGTTGTGGAATGAATGGATAAACAGTGTGATTGGGCTTCCTTGGTGGCTCAGATGGTAAAGAATCTGCCTGCAATGCAAAAGACCCATGTTTGATCCCTGGGTTGTGAAGATCCCCTGGAGAAGGGACTGGCCACCCACTCCAGTATTCTTGCCTGGAGAATTCCATGAACAGAGGAGCTTGGCAGGCTATAGTCTATGAGATTGCAAAGAGTTGGACATGGCTAAGCAACTAACACACACACTTAAATACACATATTTTTTAAAAAGAGGGAGCTAAATATAACATTCATTACAACAAGCCCTTAAATGGTCTCAGCATCGAACAAGGGAGCAGAAAGTATTTAGAAAGAGTCCTTTCACAGTGTTTCTCTCCTCTCTGTTGTAGTCAAGGAAATTAACAAGTTCTTTATGGGATGCTTTTGTCCCATAGATTGGATAAATCCAACTGTCTCTTAGTTTTCTATGTATCTACTCAAAACGTTAAACAAAAGTTGTTAGGAAACAACTAACACACTACCAAATAGTGAATTATCTTTGAAGTTTCCTGTATTTGAACCAGATGTGGCTCATACTACTGATGGTCCCTTGTCATAAGTTTGTTCATTATTTATTTGATAGTGTTTATGGCTCTGCTGTTCCCTTGAGAGAAAAATTTTACAGTTGCATTCTAATAAAAATTGTTCTGAGTTAAAAAATTAAAAAAAAAAAGAAACAACAACAAACACAGACATTTCTATCTTTAATCCCAAACAGGCAGGCATCTCTCTCATTTCCAGGCTGAAGGGCTTTGGGAAGTACAAAGAGTAGCAAAGTGTCTGGAGGAGAGGAAACTGTCTCTCTTTGACTCCTCCACCATCCTTCTCCTTCTGCTCTTTGTCAGTGAGAACTTGTGTTCTTCAAATTCTGCTATTTCCAAAGCAAATATTTTAAGCCATTGTTGGCTATAACTCTCTTATGACAATGTAAACTCAACCAACATATAAAGCACAAATACAGATTTGTCTACATCTTATTGATAAAATGCTTGCAGCATTATCCAGAATTAAGGTGCTGAGATGTGATTTATGGCTTGCCCTTGGAGAGAGCTTGCCAGGGGGCTGAGTGGTATGGAATCTGCCTGCCAATGCAGGAGACACAGGAGACGTGGGTTTGATCCCTGGATCGGGAAGATACCCTGGAGGAGGAAAGGGCAACCCATTCCAGTATTCCTGCCTGGAAAATCCCATGGACAGCTGTCCATAGGGTTGCAAAGAGTCAGATACGACTCAGTAATGAGCATGCACATGGAGTGAGAAGAGAAGAAAAAGTTTGGCTGAATTCAAAATAAATTGACGTGAAACACTGACACACAAGTTGACATGCCGCCATTGCCAACTAGCTTACTCCCGGATTGGTTTCCAACACACCTGCTACTGTACTTTTCTTTATTTACCTGTGGCCTCCAAAATCACTGCAGATGGTGACTGCAGCCATGAAATTAAAAGACGCTTACTCCTCACAAGGAAAGTTATGACCAACCTAGATAGCATATTGAAAATCAGAGACATTACTTTGCCAACAAAGGTCCGTCTAGTCAAGGCTATGGTTTTTCCAGTCGTCATGTATGGATGTGAGAGTTGGACTGTGAAGAAGGCTGAGTGCTGAAGAATTGATGCTTTTGAACTGTGGTGTTGGAGAAGACTCTTGAGAGTCCCTTGGACTGCAAGGAGATCCAACCAGTCCATTCTGAAGGAGATCAGCCCTGGGATTTCTTTGGAAGGAATGATGCTAAAGCTGAAACTCCAGTACTTTGGAGTACTTCTCCTCATGCGAAGAGTTGACTCATTGGAAAAGACTCTGATGCTGGGAGGGATTGGGGGCAGGAGGAGAAGGGGATGACAGAGGATGAGATGGCTGGATGAATTTAACTGATAGTACAAGGAAGCAGGGATACATCTTTGCGTGGTTTGAGGAGGCCATGGGAATTCTGGGGTGTTGCTTTACTCTTGAAAAGGAAAGCATTTTCTCTGAATCTAAAGTTTTAAATTCTTCTCCTAAGACACACTGTAATTAAACAGCTTGTGTGCCGCTTCATAAAACATATGGGAAGCCATCGCTTGTTTTATTTAGGATAGGGTGCTGCTGTGGGGAGGATCTGTCAAGTCTTTGTCTAAGGCCTTAGTTATGAACAGAAATTCATTGGCAAATGTCAGGTGACAGAAGAGAAGGTTAGTCATAAAATCAAATGCAGTGCAAATCTGAGGATGTTTAACATGTTAAATATTGTCCCCGCACATGAATTTCCAAACAACAAAGAATCAGGATGGAGAAGAGACGTGTCCTTGTTATAAAAGAAAGCTCTGAGAATGTAGCAAGTGAAACTCTCTTTTGCATTGAAAATCTACTGTGAGCTTGGGAAACTAAAGACGCTTCTTTTTGTAACTCATCTTGGCCTCTGATGTTACTCTAGTCAATCTACTTATCTTTGTCATGTCTCCAGAGGCACACGGGCAAGAATATAAATGGAAGCTCAGCCCAGTTCATTCAGAGCACAGAGGCAAACTTCAAGCTACTTTCAGAAATAACCCTGAAAAGTCCCCAGTCTCCCAATAATACCCTGTATTTTAGCATCAAGACTTACTAACAAATGCTTAGAATGACAGTAAGAGGAACAGCAGTTTTTTTTTATAGCAAAAACAAAAGAATGGGAAACCCCAGAAGGTACTGAACTCTGAACTGCCATTAATGACCGTATCAAGATTCCTTCTGCAATTGTTCTCATTAACAATTTCAACGAAAACCTAGTTTTCCCCAGTCAAAATCAGGAACATTCACCTATACTGACCATGAGCATGTTTTTGGTCATGCCACAGCAGCATGTGGGATCTTTGTTCCCCAACCAAGGCTGAACCTGTACCCCTTCCCTTTGAAACACAGAGTCTTAACCACTGGATCACCAGGGAAGTCCCTGACCATGAGTATTTATGCATAGACCCCAATGCAAACTTTAAGATCTGAAAATGTAGGCAAGTGTTCAATACTTAAATTTGCCTTTTCAGAATGACCCACATCCCAAAGTCTTCATTTTAGGTGAGAGGCAAGGAGTGTTAAAGGGAATTTAGAGTTAATAATTTTAAAGGATTTTGTCTGTTTATTAAAGCTGCTTTTCCTAATAAAGAATATAGTTTCATTCATCTTCTTTGTTAGGAAAAAATGACAGAATTTCTGAGTGTCAGAGTGTCTTCTTGTTAATGACAGAGTTTCTGAGTGTGTGTTAGTGCCATATCCTTCAAGGCTCATTCTATTTCAAGTTCAATGATAATCTCTCCTCATCTAAGAAATTCCTTCCAGTCTCTGAACCTGTTCTTTCCTCTGCCCTCAGTACTCTACCCAGAACTTTACAAGGCTCATTGCTTCCCCTCAAATTGATAAATGTTTAGGTGTTACCACTCTTAAGATACTTCCCTATCCACTGTTTGTATTCCACATCACTTTATTTCTCCTTACAGTATTTTAATTTTCTTTATAATACTTACAATGTCTAAAAGTCACATTATACTACAGATATGTTAATATTATTATTGTAAAATAATATTGTCTCCTTGATTTGTTACTGTCTTTACCTATAAAATATAAATGCTTAAACAACACAGATTTTTTATTTATTCACTGCTGTGCCTCCAATGTTTACCATATTACCACCACATAGTATCTACTCAATACATATTTGTCAAAACAGTTTTTGAATGAATACATGCATTACTGAACCAACATGATAAAGTCCAAATGCTTTGCAAGGTATATAATCTTCAACTCAAGGTTTCATTATAAACTTTTGGTCCCAACTCCCAACTTCTACATGTATGGTCTATGTTTCAGTCTTATTGAACTACTTTCTTATTAACTATACTATTTTAGAAATCTCTACCTTTGCATATGAGGCTCACTTCTTTATGAGGAGCTACCATTCAATTTCAAATGTTGCTTCCTATGTGAAAATATTTCCAGTTCTTCTGGATTGAGATCTCTCCCTATATTGCCATAGCACATTATATAAATTTCTACTATAGTATTTATCAGGTTCCAGAATAATCTTTTGCTGTGCAACCGTCTTATGTCATCTTATGTCTATGGCCTTGCAAAATGGGTGGCATATAGAAAGTACTCTGGACAAGTTTACCAAATAGGCAAATTCTATAAACTCAGCAACAATTTTCTAACAACAAATCATTCCATAAGATTCTTTAAAAAAAAATCAGTGTTATACTCTAAGGATGTTTCAGTTTTTTCCGGACTCTCTAAGCAAGTGAGAGCAAAAAAATGAGCAAACAAACAAACAAAAAATGGAAAGTTGTCGTGTAACCTGGAGAAGACTGGTAGTTGACATTTAATAATATTCAAATACTTGCAAGGAACAAAGCTAAACAACCGTATTATGTCCCCTCAAAACGGCCAATTGAGAATAGACCAGACTTCTTATGAGTGTGTTCTTTAGGTAAGCCTTTTAATAAAGCTTGCTGATTAGAGACTTATGAATTGTATTTCTAAGAAAGGGTGTGGAGTGTCATTCTCTGCCAGTTGCAAAGGATATACCAGACAGGTATCTCTTTGAGAAGTTTACATGAACTAAAGGATGTTTTGCCAGACTATAATTCTATGAAATTGAATTTTCTAAGACCAAGAAACAAGATCCACAAGAGAAATTACTATAGTTAAGAATAAACATATCCAAAAGAACTGAAAAACAATCTCATCCTACCTTTTTTGTATATGTACTATTTTATGATGGGTAAAGGTTCACATTTACTTGACATGCTTTACAGTTGGGAATCTTTGAAAGAAAAAAGTGTTAAAATTATTTTTTTCTAAAGTAGAAAAGTCAAAATAGAAGTAACATTTCTATTTATAGATTTAGAGGTCAGGTCCTACATGTAGAATTAAGCTGAGAGAGAAACATTAAATATTTTTTTATTAATATTCTTTTAAAACCATTTTTCATCTATTATCAGGTGGCAGCAGAGTTACTGTGAATGTTAATATGATTTGATCCCTTGTACAGTAGAGACTGTCCTCTTAAAAAGGATTTACTTTCTCTGGTTTCTTGCAGACCCAAGTAGAGAGGACATCTAAAAATAAGGAAGTTTATTATAGGAAATCAACCCTAAATATTCACTGGAAGGACTAATGCAAAAGCTGAAGCTCCAGTACTTTTGGCCACCTGATGCGAAGAGCCAACTCATTGGAAAAGACCCTGGTGCTGTGAAAGATTGAAGACAGAGGGAGAAGAGGGTGACAGAGGATGAGATAGCTGTTTGGCACCACCGATTCAATGGACATGAACTTGGGCAAACTCCGAGAGATGGTAAGGGACAGGAAAGCCTGGCTTGCTGCAGTTCATGGGGTCCTGAAGGGTCAGACACGACTTGGTGGCTGAACAACAATACCTAATAGCTTTCAGTGTTGAAGATACTGAGTCCAGTTTCCCCCTGTGAGTGTGTGAGACCATGGAGTAAATACCACTGATGGGGAGTTTGAGGATAAAAGTTTTCTCAACTCGCACCTTCTGTTAAGACACCAGGTGGAACTCCCACAGTACTAGCTGCCTCACTCCTTTAAATAGGCAGAGAAAGTTAGCCTCTCTGGTAGCTGGTGACCATTATAAAGAATGTCTGAGAAGAACAACCAAAGTCTGCTTCTTTGGCAGTCATTCCACACAGCTTCCTCGAGATGCTATTGGAATTCTTCCCCTTGGGAAAGAGTCCTCTCAAGCCGAGTGGAAATGGAATGAGAGTCCTTAGGGGCATGGCCTGTGGGTCTTTGGAGAACCTGGGGGAGGCTGAGGGAGATACTTCTGTGTTCCATGGCTCAGGAGGACCCACACTTGCCTTCACCTGTGGCTCTGAAGGAAGAAGACAAGGCTTGGAGAAAGAAGCTCACTCTAGAATGGAGATTAAAGCTAATGAGAAGGAAATTAAAACTACTGAACATTTTCTCATCCACAAGGTTCAAATCTTTTCCTAACTTAGGCACATGATTGGAGTGTGTGTCCAGTTCAGTAGCAATGATTTGGCTTTCAGAGAGATGTGACACTAAAGTGTCTATTTTCAGGGAGAAGAAGGTGAACAAGGAAATGACAAGTTCACTGGATTCATGTTCACTTTTGAGAATTTAATTCTTTCAACTCTGGACAAATTCATAGATTATATTTTAGTCCACAGAGTGTTTCAACAGTTATATTCTGCTACATGAGTTTTTGTATTTCCTTATATTTACTTGTCTAGTTTGAAAACTAATCCCTATATTGCTCTATTGATCTTCAGATCTTTAGCATATTTACTTTTTTTTTCTTCTATATTTACTTCTTAACAAGCAGTTACACTTGCAAAGTGGATTGTAATTGGCCAAGACCAGCGCTTTGATATTTTTTAAGGAAAAAAATTAAGAAACAGCAGGATAAGAGGCAATCTTGGCAGACTCCTATCCTTCACTTAGAAGCCCCATTTGCAACTTTCACGTGCATCCGTTTCATGCTTAGCTACATTGTGCATAAAATACTTCGGAGTGTTTGTAGTGGTTTAGGACATGACACTTATCTTCCTTAAACATGGAGGAAGAAAGAAATGGAGAGAGGGAGGAAAAAAGAAGGGAGGGAGGAAGGAGAGAAGGGAAGAAAGAAAGGGAAAGAAATGAACTGAATGAAGAATATTCCTTCCTGAAAAAATATGTGGGCTCTTTTCTCAAATAATCTGCTGATGAAAAAAAAAAAAGTCACCTGAAATTCAGAGTAAATGTTCAAACCTTCCAAGTTAAATTTCTAGGCATTTATGTGAAAACTTTAGGTTGTCTGGTGACAGGATGAAATGAATGAAAACAAAAGTCTCTCAGTCGTGTCTGACTGTCTGCGACCCATGGACTATACAATCCATGGAATTCTCCAGGCCAGAATACTGGAGTGGTTAGCCTTTCCTTTCTCAAGGGGATCTTCCCAACCCAGGAACTGAACCCAGGCCTCCCACGTTGCAGGCAGATTCTTTACCAGCTGAGCCACAAGGGAAGCCCAAGAGTACTGGAGTCAGTAGCCTATCCCTTTTCCAGTGGATCTTCCCAATCCAGGAATCAAACCCGGGTCTCCCACATTGCAGGCGGATTCTTTAGCAACTGAGCTATGAGGGATGCCTCTGAGTAATTTTCCCAACGTTCTACATAAATTTTATTCATAGACTCAGCTCACTAAAGAAATGGAATTTCATTCCATGAAATATTTTTAGTCTTTTTATATATTTCAGAGTTACAGAAAAATAATGATTGTGACTATGACTATATAACCAAAACATTTTGATAAAAACTGAAAATTTCAGACAGTAAATTGACCATCTTGTTTTCCTGTACCAGAGATCTGCAAATAGGAGTTTGATAGAAACTGTCATTAAGTAACTCCTCACTGAAGAGGTAACACCATCACACAAAAGGAAACACATATCAGCTATGTGGCTCTTTTTAATGTTACCAATTCCATTGTTTCAGACTGTTTACTCTTCTCTTACCATTCAATCCTACTTTGCCTATTTATCTTTCCTTAGGTTTTAACTTCTTTGGTTAGCAAAGCAGCCCTCATCTTATTCTGATAGTACTAAACTACCTTTGAGTGGTAGGGATCTGGTAAGATGAAGTCTTTAATGCATATGTGCTTCTTGCAGAGACTTGGGGCAACTATTTTCATCAACAGAGATTTTGTCAAGTGATTTCAACTCTTTGATTCAACTTTCTTTGGGAGGATATATGGAGTAATAATGATGGTGTGCATGCATGCTAAGTTGCTTCAGTTGTGTCTGGTTCTTTGCAATCCTATGGACTGTAGCCCATCAGGCTCCTTGGTTCATGGGATTCTCCAGGCAAGACTCCTGATGTGGATTGCCATGCCCTCCTCCAGGGGATCTTCCTGACCCAGGGATCGAACCTGCATCCCCTACAGCTCCTGCATTGCAGGCTGATTCTTTACCTCTGAGCCACCAGGGAAGCTCAATAACGATGATAAGAACAATTATATTGATATGTTTTCAGGCAGAGTGCTTGTAGAACTACCGTCTTTTATAGCCATGAAATTAGTTCTTTTAGGAATAGGAAAACTCCAGCCTCTCACTTCCTAACATCAAATTCATATGTGGGAGTCCTCTCCTGTCTCCTTGTTATTTTCAGTTATCCCTCTTTTCACACTGAGGATGATTAACAAACACAGACATGAAAACTGGAGCAACAGCTCTTTAGTCCATGTTTTGAAATGGTATAAGAGATGGTGGGCTACATAGACATTATTGGAAAAGCTTGGGCATCTCTGGGAAGGAAGGAGGCAGCAAGTAGAGAAATTTGAATGTTCCATTTCATAAAATGTGATGTACAGTAAATAAAAATCTCCTCTTCCTCTGCAAAGCAAGATAAAGAATGTCCAATTCTCTTGATGGATCAGAGTAGAGTGTGTCAATTTCATTGTAAAACTGTGCCATTGTCGTCTGCATAAAATACGAGGAGGCAAAGATAAGTGGATGTCAAAGTATAATTTATAATCTAGACCTTCATCTGTAAAATTAAATGAAAAACAAACTCACCCAAGGGACATTTGGAAGGTATTAAGTGTTACGGGCTTCCCTGGTGGTTCAGACAGTAAAGAACCTGCCTGGGATGCAGGAGATGCCGGTTCAATCCCTGGGTCAGAAAGGTCCTCTAGAGAAAGACATGGCAACCCACTCCAGTGTTCTTGCCTGGAGGATCACATGGACTGAGGAATCCTGACAGGCTACAGTCTGCTGCTGCTGCTAAGTCGCTTTAGTCATGTCCGACTCTGTGCGACCCCATAGATGGCAGCCCACCAGGCTCCCCTGTCCCTGGGATTCTCCAGGCAAGAACACCAGAATGGGTTGCCATTTCCTTCTCCAATGAATGAAAGTGAAAAGTGAAAGTGAAGTCGCTCAGTCATGTCTGACTCCTAGCTACCCCATGGACTGCAGCCCACCAGATTCCTCCATCCATGGGATTTTCCAGACAAGAGTACTGGAGTGGGGTGCCATCGCCTTCTCCAACAGCGTACAGTCTACAGGGTTGCAAAGAGTCAGACATGACTGAAGTAATTAAGCTTGCAGTATTATATGGGTTGGCCCAAAAGCTTGTTCTGATTTTTCATAGCATCTTATAGAAAAACCCAAACAAACTTTTGGGCCAACCCAACAGACCCCATCCTCACATACCTTTAGAAAGAAAAAAGAAAAGAATTTACAAAATAAATGTGGCTTTTCAGATCATCTATCTCTATAACCCACAAAAGTAGAAAAGTAAGTAAAATTGAGATATCCCTCCATTGTCACTTAGGCAAGTGGTAATTTGTAATAATCTTGCTATTATTTATACACCCTCTCTGAAGTAAACTCTATCTAAAGAATTCAGTTTGTTGCTCTGGTCCCACGACAAGCTTTCTAAAATAGAAAACAATGGACGTACTGTCAACACTAGAATGATATTTTAAAATATATAGAAGTATTAGAAAGAGTTTCAAGAACATCAGAATGAAGAGTTTGACTTACTGTGTGAAAAAAAGATAAAGAATATGTGTAGCTTGGCTAAGTAAGAACTAAGTGGGAACATGACAACTGCCTGCAAACTGTTTGAAGATGTGAACACAAAGAAGTGGGGATGATGTTTGGTAGCCTTAAAGAGAAGACTCAGATTCACAAGTCAAGTTCATCTCATTCTTTTTAATCCTGTTGGGATTGAGGACTTTACAGTGTTATACCATTTAGGTAGAAATTCCCTAACAAAGAAGTGTGCAGATTTTTTTTTTGAAGGGGGAGCATATTATTAAATTTCAGATCATGTTAAAACTAGATCTGAAAGAGAAACTATGTCCATAATTGTCAGTTACATCTGCATCTAATTAGAGTGACAATTGTGTCATATTAAGGGCATAAGAATGTAACTTACACAAATTATAAGGATCCAGAGAGGATACAATGGCTTAGCACACTTAAGAAACGATATTACAGTTATGATTTAAAGAATATTAACAATGTACTTAAAGCAAAATACTTGGAAAGGAGATGAATAAAAATGAAAGTTCAAAGAGTTGTCATTAAATCTTAGCTGGATTAAACCAAAACCCTCAAGAAGGTCATGATGTCCTTAGCAAGAAATTCAGTGCCATCAAAGTAGTACTCATTTAAAATAAATAGGTTTCTATGTCTTATTATATTTAGTACTATATTTCTGTATTATGCAACTTCATATCATTTACTTGAAAGCATATTGCCATTGTGCTACCAGGGGATGTTCCAACCTGACAATCAGAGTTGGAGAAATATTTCAGTCAACATTAAGAAACATAATCACTTAGCTAAATTAAATAATATTATATCAAATGTGTAGTTGAATACATAGTTGCAATACAAAGACTTTTTTCCCTTAGGATATAATGAATACAGTAAGGGAAAGAGTAGCACAATAGAGGAAAAAAGCAATGCTCATTAACTACTCTGCTGCTGACCTATTTTCAATGCAAACAAGGTAAAATTCCTTACCTAGAAATGCCTTTATAACTCCAACATATTTTTTACTTACTCTAGCTCAATATTTTCTGACTCTCACTTTGTGTTTGAAAGTTGAATAAATCATTTAACTTGTACTTCTTGTACTTTTGTTCTTGAAATAGTTTATATGTATGTAGATTTAAATCCTTCTTTGAAAAGACACTTTTAACTGACAAAGAATAACTAACTTACATTGGATATAATTACTTTTAGCCTTAAGACTTTGGCATGCCATATACTACAAAATCCATGCCAGGGAATACCAGCCACACCTACCAATGAGATGGCCTTAAGAAATGTACTCATTTATTTTTCCCTCTGATACTTGATAAGTCAAAATAAATTATGACTGTGTAAAGGTATTCTGATGTCTGTATAAAAAGGTAAGTAGTATCATTCTCAATGAAATTTTAAAAATTATAGTCAACATTTCAATACACTAAAGAGTGCCATATTGAGAGTTTTTTTTATTAAAATAGTTCAGATTTAAGTAATACTGAATTAATCATGGAAAATTATATAGTATTGAATATCTGTGTATTTAATAATTATTACTGACAAGAATAAGCTTACTTGTAGACATAAAGTATAAAATGATATGCAAAAATAAAACTGGGTTGGTGGATTATGGCTGATAGCTTTTATAGTTCCAAAATCCAAATTTTGGTCATATGTCCAATAAAACTATAATTTAATATATATTATTCATTCAGTAATAAAATTATTACATGAATTTTGTTGTAGTAAACACTTCCAAAGTGAGAGAAGTAAAGCAGCTTAATTTTTCTTAGAAAAGATAACTCTTGCTTACACATCCCATTTTATGGATGTGGTATTACCATTTGTACTTGTTTACATTTTAAAGGTTCCTAAGCCTTGCCCACACACTGCTTCTACTCTGTGTCATTTATTCTTGCCCTAAATTTTAGCAGATAAAAACTTAAATATATATATATATATATATATATATAAACCATGCATAACCCTGCCAAATACTAACCTTCTTCTTTAATACAGCTGTCCTTTTCAACAGAACTCTACACATGCAGATTTCTACGTGGCTCACTGCTGACTATTTTACAGAGGTGAATGCTTATCAGCTAATGCCAATAATGGGAATCAAAATAATTTTTTGAGTGACCATCAAGCCTCTATTGTTCTGCAGGTATGGCTATGTGACTATCTTTTACCAAGAGAAACACAGTTGCTCTCAAGAACAAAAGTGATTCAGACAGATTGGGCTCAAGCAGAGAACACTGTGGGTTCTTCAGGTCTGGCAGAAGAGTCCACCCACCCGAAACTGTCAGGACATTCCTCTCTTTTATGGTTGCTCCCATAGCAAGGAGAGAGTCAGAGCTGGTTCTGACAATCTGGCTCTGAAATATCTCCCTCTCACGCTTCATCTCACCTCTCCTGCAATCATCCACAAGACGGATTCAAGTTGCCTCTACCTGTGAGCAAGCACAGGCAGGCAGCCTCATGCCTTTGGCATCAAGTACAGAAAGAACAAAACAAATTAAAATGCTTGAAAATGTTTTGAACTTCTGTAAAGATCTTAAAGAGTTTGCTTGAAAGACGTCATTTTTAAAGTCCTTTGTTCCTAACAGAATTTTTTTTTCCTGTAGGAGATTGAAATGAAGGAATCATTCAGGGGAGGAAAATATTCATTTGCTAAACAATTGAGCTTCTACTATGAGCCCCAGGCACATAGACACTATAGTTACTGAAGATTCAATGACTAAAATGCTCTTTTCCTTGGGAGAAACATTTCAATGGCACTTAGTGTGGGTGGTATTGTATTTCAGCGGGATTTTTCTGTATGCTTCTAATGGTCAACAGTATAGCTGGAGATGCATTGTATAGTTTAACAGAAAGTGTTAGGAATGTCATATTTGGATCTGATACTGATTTTTGGGCAGTCCTAATCTATATTGGGCTTCCTCAATGGCTCAATGGTAAATAATCCATCTGCCAATGCAGGAGATGCGGATTCAATCCTTGGGTTAGAAAGATCCCCTAGAGGAGGAAATGGCAACCCATTCTAGTATTCTTGCCTGGGAAATCCAGGAGCTTGACAGGTTCCAGTACATGGAGTTGCAAAACAGTAGGATGTGACTTAGCGACTAAACAACAAATCTATAGTCACTTCAAGGAAGAAAGAAATATTTCAGTTCAGTTCAGTTCACTTCAGTCGCTCAGTCCTGTCCGACTCTTTGCAACCCCATGAATCACAGCACGCCAGGCCTCCCTGTCCATCACCAACTCCCAGAGTTCACTCAGACTCACATCCATTGAGTCAGTGATGCCATCCAGCCATCTCATCCTCTGTCGTCAAGTCTTTTCTAATGAGTCAGCTCTTCGCATGAGGTGGCCAAAGTACTGGAGTTTCAGCTTTAGCATCATTCCTTCCAAAGAAATCCCAGGGCTGATCTCCTTCAGAATGGACTGGTTGGATCTCCTTGCAGTCCAAGGGACTCTCAGGAGTCTTCTCCAACAACACAGTTCAAAAGCATCACTTCTTCAGCGCTCAGCCTTCTTCACAGTCCAACTCTCACATCCATACATGACCACTGGAAAAACCATAGCCTTGACTAGACGGACCTTTGTTGGCAAAGTAATGTCTCTGCTTTTGAATATGCTATCTAGGTTGGTCATAACTTTCCTTCCAAGGAGTAAAAGTCTTTTAATTTCATGGCTGGCATCTGTTTTCCATCTATGGATGTCTGTATCCTAACATAGAAGTGTATACATACATACATATATGTTTCTATTTCAGCTAAGATCCACTGTAAATTTGTGTCTGTTTCCATCTTAATTATGATATGTTATTATATAAGATGTGGGCACTACAGAGTATGTTTTTCCTGTCCATTTCATTCCTGGAATAAAAAGAAATTTAAAAAAATTTTTTGCTAAAGCAAAAAAGCCAAATCTGCAAAAAGATATAAAAATTGAAAAATTAAAACAAAAACCCCAAACTGTGAATGTTTCAAACAAAATGTCTGTGAAGACATATAAACACTTATGAGATGCATTGGAGATTGAGTAGCGTTGAATAAACCTTTCTTAGCCTGAAGTTAGGCAATGCGGAGAGGAATCTAAGAGGAGATCTAGGGCTCCAGTGTAAATGGTGTTGAAAGAAATAATACAAGACTTGAATCAGTTTTTACATATACCACAAAATAATCAGGAGGATCTTGCCCAATCCATCTAATCCCCTTGGCTTGGTCTTCTCTTCTGTAAAACCAATGGATCTAGACAACTCTTATGCATAGAACAAACAAACAATGAGTGTCTGCTGGTGGTCAATACTAGAGTTTAGAAAATATTTTCATGTACACTCTTTATTTCATCTTGGCCTTATGTTGTGTATGCTTAGTCACTCAGATGATGTGTCTGACTCTTTTGTGACCCCATGGAGTGTAGCCCACGAGGGTCCTCTGACTATGGGGACTGTCCAGGCAAGAATACTGGAGTGGGTTGCCACACCCTCCTCCAGGGGATCTTCCCAACCCAAGGATCAAATCCAGGTCTCCCACATTGCAGGCTGATTCTTTACCATCTGAGCCTCCAGGGAAGCCCTGGCCTTATGTTCAGTTCAGTTCAGTTGCTCAGTCATGTCCGACTCTTTGCGACCCCATGAATCACAGCACACCAGACCTCCCTGTCCATCATCAACTCCCAGAGTTCACTCAGACTCACATCCATCAAGTCAGTAATGTCATCCAGCCATCTCATCCTCTGTCGTCCCCTTCTCCTCCTGCCCCCAATCCCTCCCAGCATCAGAGTCTTTTCCAATGAGTCAACTCTTCGCATGAGGTGGCCAAAGTACTGGAGTTTCAGCTTTAGCATCATTCCTTCCAAAGAAATCCCAGGGCTGATCTCCTTCAGAATGGACTGGTTGGATCTCCTTGTAGTCCAAGGGACTCTCAGAAGTCTTCTCCAACACCACAGTTCAAAAGCATCAATTCTTCGGCGCTCAGCCTTCTTCACAGTCCAACTCTCACATCCATACATGACCACAGGAAAAACCATAGCCTTGACTAGACAGACCTTTGTTGGCAAAGTAATGTCTCTGCTTTTGAATATGCTATCTAGGTTGGTCATAACTTTCCTTCCAAGGAGTAAACGTCTTTTAATTTCATGGCTGCAGTCACCATCTGCAGTGATTTTGGAGCCCCCAAAATAAAGTCTGACACTGTTTCCACTGTTTCCCCATCTATTTCCCATGAAGTGATGGGACTGGATGCCATGATCTTCGCTTTCTGAATGTTGAGCTTTAAGCCAAATTTTTCACTCTCCACTTTCACTTGCATCAAGAGGCTCTTTAGTTCCTCTTCACTTTATGCCATAAGGGTGGTGTCATCTGCATATCTGAGGTTATTGATATTTCTCCGGGCAATCTTGATTCCAGCTTGTGCTTCTTCCAGCCCAGCGTTTCTCATGATGTACTCTGCATAGAAGTTAAATAAGCTGGGTGACAATATACAGCCTTGACGGACTCCTTTTCCTATTTGGAACCAGTCTGTTATTCCATGTCCAGTTCTAACTGTTGCTTCCTGACCTGCATATAGTTTTCTCAAGAGGCAGGTCAGGTAGTCTGGTATTCCCATCTCTTTCAGAATTTTCCACAATTTATTGTGATCCACACAGTCAAAGGCTTTGGCCTTATGTTAATCTGGTACAAAAATGATTACAATCACATTTCACACTACAAGTCAGTGGGATTTGGGGGAGTTTATTAAAAGTCTAAATGTTCTCTAGATTCTCTTCCAGATGCTAAAAATTATCTTTAAATTTTTAACTATAAATGAGGCACAGGAGTAGTGTGTACAGTAGTCATGTGGACACAATACTCTTCACACTCCTCTTCCACCTCTTTCAACTCATTTCCCACCATTTCTTTCCTGTTTTCTAATATCTTCCTTCAACTACCATATACACTATTTTCCTGTTCAGTAAATATTTTAGGCTTTGTAAGCTTTACAGTTTTTGTTACAAGTACTGTTGTAGTATAATAGGATCCAAAGATACATAAACAAATGGGAGTGAATACTTTCCAGTAAGGTATTATTGAAAAAGACCCTGATGCTGGGAAAGACTGAAGGCAGGAGGAGAAGGGGACAACAGAGGATGAGATGATTGGATGGCATCACTGACTCTATGGACATCAGTCTGAGCAAGCTCTGGGAGTTGGTGATAGACAGGGAAGCCTGGCGTGCTACAGTCCATGGGGTCACAAAGAGTCAGACATGACTAAGCAACTGAACTTCACTGACTGAAGGTATTGTTTACAAAGAGAGTGGACCGTATTTGGTCTGTAAGCCATGGTTTGCTAATATCTGACATAAGCTGACTTTAAACATTTTTTTAATTGGTAATAATTCCAAAGTCCATGCAAGACATAAAGATTAAAATAGTCCTGCTGCTGCTGCTGCTAAGTCGCTTCAGTCATGTCCGACTCTGTGCAACCCCACAGACGGCAGCCCACCAGGCTCCAGGATCCCGCTGTCCCCGGGATTCTCCAGGCAAGAACACCAGAGTGGATTGCCATTTCCTTCTCCATAAAATAGTTCAGAATAACTCTTTTTTTGGTGTTCAGTCACTAAGTCGTGTCTAACTCTTTGCAATCCCATGGGTTGCAGCACGCCAGGCTTCCCTCTCCTTCACTATCTCCCAGAGTTTGCTCACACTCATGTCCATTGATGCTATCTACCATCTCATCCTCTGTCGCCCTCTTTTCCTCCTGCTCTTGGTCTTTCCCAGCTTCAGAGTCATTTCCAATGAGTCTGCTCTTCGCATCAGGTGGCCAAAGTATTGCATTACAGGCAGATTCTTTAACACCTGAGGCATCAGGGAAGCGTCAAACCCTTTAAAGTCATGCATTTTAAGTTTTATGTGGGCATAGGGCTATCCAATAAATTTATAATATGATCCTTTACAATAACAAAAAGCATTATAATATTTTAGCTGGTGTTACTTTTATATTTGTACTTGTGAATGAAACTACTCACATTTGTTCACATTTATCTTACAAAGCATGTTAGGCTCTTGAAAAAGGACTGAAGGTTGTTTTTTTTTTTTTTGGCATGGTGGAACTGAGGTCTTATATTTGGATATTAGATAGAAATTCTATATTTTCTTAATTAAATTAAATATTGTATCTGGAATTACAGTAGGTTACTAAGGCAGGAAATAAAATTAATTAATTATTGACCCCTCAGCTATTAGATAATCAAGGATATATACTGAATGCCATCTATCTTATTTATTAGGTATGATGATTGATATCTTAAAGTTTTTTTTTCTGGCATCATATTGGTATGAAGCTCTTCTAGCCAAACGTGAAGGTACTTGGAGTTTTTTCTTTGTTACTAATCTTTTAAGTAAAATATACCAGGAAAACAGTCCACAGATGTATTTGAGCAATTATCCTTCTGTTTTGCAATTTGAATAGATGTGATACTAATGATCAAGTACAGGGTTTGTAACATCTCCGCAAACACCATCTCTCCTTGTTATGTCATCATGTTTGCATCATCTCTCGTCTTCTGCAGTAAATGCTTGTTAAAAACTCTAAAGGGATAACAAAGGGACAGGGATCATATTCAACTTCCCACTTTACAGAAAGAGGAAACTTGGACAAAATATGTAAAATAATTCTTTTCAGACTTTGAAACACAAGCAGTACAGGACTTCAATCTCTGAAAGAAAGGGGAAAAATGAGGTAGAACTTAATCATTTTTTTCAACTTTAAACTTTTTATTTTGTTTTAAGGTAAAATCAATTAACAATGTTGTGGTAGTTTCAGGTGAACAGTGAAGGAACTCAGCCATATATATACATGTATCCATTCTCCTCCAAACCCCTCTCCCATTCAGGCTGGCATATAACATGGAGTAGATTTCCATGTGCTATACAATGGGTCCTTGTTGGTTATCTATTTTGAATATAGCAGTGTGTACATAACCTTCCTCAACTCCCTAACTATCCCTTCTGCCCTGGCAACCATAAGTTCATTTTCTAAGTCTGTGAGTTTCTTTCCATTTTGTAAGTAAGCTGATTTGTATCATTTCTTTTTAGATTCCACATATAAGGGAGGTTATACAATATTTCTCTTTCGAAATGAAGTAAAACTTAAGATCACATTATCCTGACTGGAGACACATTCCAGGTTGTGGAACAAGAAATTGGAATCCTAAGTAGAAATAAGCAGTCGTGCTGAGTTGAGAAGTCTGGAAACTGAGAAGAAATCATCAAGTCTAAGCTAGTGGAAAGTTGTGTGGCATAGTTTTAGGGAGGAGGGAATTATGAAAAAATTTTTCTATGATCTCTGGAATACAAACATGCATATATGTGTGGCTGAAATCCATAAGACAATATAACTGTCATTCTGTGAGTTGAACTGTTCTCAGATCACATGCAGGACTGAGAATCATTTAAGTCCCCATCAGTCAGAATGGAAATTTCTTCATGGTCAATTGGAAAATTTATTGGAAACTGTAGAAGGGTTGGTTCTTGTAGTAAGACTAAAATGTCCTAAAAGTAAATTCTACTTGAGACCCACACAAACAAAGCTTAGAAATTAAAATGAGCCTCAGAAGATCAAGCCAAAATGAGAGTACTTAACACTTTGTCACAACAAAGCTGTTCGGAAAAGAAACCTTAAAAATTCATAGTGCTCAGCATCCAATGAAAGATTATCAGCCACTCTAGAAGAAGGAGAATTTGACCTATAACAGGGTGGCAAAAATCAGTCATTAGAAGCAGATAAAAATAATAGCAAAGAAAAAATTAGTAGACAAAAGCATTGAACAGCTATTGTAATCATATGATAGTATTTAAAGGAAAACAGCTAGTAAATGGAAATATGGAGGCTGTATATAGCATTAAGATGAATGTCTAAGGGAGAAAATTACAATAGCTCAAGTGAGATATTTGCTGAATATGGGGTGTTTTAATTGAAATATAGTTGAGTTACTATATTGCATTACATTCAGGTGTACAGCAAAGTGTTCAGTTATATGTATCTTTTCAGAACCTTTTTTATTATAGATTATTACAAGATATTGGATATAGTTCTCTGTGCTATAAAATATTGTGAAACAATACAGTATTATTCTCCTCACAAAGAATCAGGAAAATGTAAAGTGTCCTGAAAGGAAGAGAAAAATGAATAAGGCCATATGCAAGATGAATTAGATGTTGGAATTATCAGAGGACTTTAAAGCAGCTGATAAAACTTTTTCAGTTAGATGAAAAAAGTATGTTGGTAATAAATGAAATACTAAAAACTCAGTGCAGAGAAACAGAAGATGTAGGGAAAAAAAAGTGCCCAGTGGAAATTTTAGAAATGAAATATATTCTGTCTTAAATTAAAAATTCATAGGATGGCCTTAGTGAGATAACAAAAGTGCTAAAGAGTCTTGTCAGTAAACTTGACAGGAGGTCATTATAAGTTATGTAATTTGAAATAAAAGAAGAAAAATATTAAAAAAGTAAGCAGGGTTTAAAGTGTCAGTGGAATAATAGCAAAAGTTATACATGAGCTTAACTGGAGTCTTAGAAAGACGAGAAAGTAAAGAGCAGAAAAAATAGTCAAATACACAGTGACCAAAAACATCCAAAATTTAATGGCAGACATATATTTACAACATCAAAAACCTTAGCGTACCCCAAAAAGGGTGAATAAAAGGAAGCCAATTTATACACATCATACTGACCCTGATTAAAATTAAAGATTAAACAAAATTCTTAGAAGAATCCTGGGAAAAAAACAAATATAAGAGGAAAAATGATTCAAATGACTGAAGACTTCTCATTTGAAACTATATAAGTCAGTCCATCTTAAAGGAGATCAGCCCTGGGTGTTCTTTGGAAGGAATGATGCTAAAGCTGAAACTCCAGTACTTTGGCCACCTCATGCGAAGAGTTGACTCATTGGAAAAGACTCTGATGCTGGGAGGGATTGGGGGCAGGAGGAGAAGGGGACGACAGAGGATGAGATGGTTGTATGGCATCACTGGCTCGATGGATGTGAGTCTGAGTGAACTCCGAGAGTTGGTGATGGGCAAGGAGGCCTGGCGTGCTGCAATTCATAGGGTCGCAAAGAGTCGGACACGACTGAGCGACTGAACTGAAACTGAAACAAGTCAGAAGACAGACCAGCTTTCTTTTTTTGACAGAAAAAAAAAATCTGTCAACTCAGAAATGTTTAGCTTCCAAAATATCCATCAATAATTAAGGCAAAATAAGCACATTTTCATATAATAGAAAATTAAACAAGTTGTCAATAGCAGATTGACAGTAGAAGAGATAATAAAAGATCTTTAGTCTGAGGAAAATGAAAAGAAGGAACTTTCGATCTTCATAGAAGAAGAAAATGCTTCAGGGGTGGCAAATCTATGTAAATATTAAGAAACATGTTCATTCTAATATTATTTAAATTTCATAGAATTACTTAAAGTAAATTTTATATTTTCTTTTGGGAGTTGTGACTGTGGCTCAGATCATGAACTCCTTAATGCCAAATTCGGACTTAAATTGAAGAAAGTGAGGAAAACAACTAGACCATTCAGGTATGACCTAAATCAAATCCCTTATGATTATACAGTGGAAGTGAGAAATACATTTAAGGGACTAGATCCTATAGATAGAGTGCCTGATGAACTATGGAATGAGGTTCATGACACTGTACAGGAGACAGGGATCAAGACCATTCCCATGGAAAAGAAATGAAAAAAAGTAAAATGGCTGTCTGAGGAGGCCTTACAAATAGCTGTGAAAAGAAGAGAAGCAAAAAGCGAAGGAGAAAAGAAATCAGCAATCAATGCAAAGAAATAGAGGAAAACAACAGAATGGGAAAGACTAGAGCTCTCTTCAAGAAAATTAGAGATACCAAGGGAACATTTCATGCAAAAATGGGCTTGATAAAGGACAGAAATGGTATGGACCTAACAGAAGCAGAAGATATTAAGAAGAGGTGGCAAGAATACAAAAAAGATCTTCATGACCAAGATAATCACGATGGTGTGATCACTCACCTAGAGCCGGACATCCTGGAATGTGAAGTCAAGTGGGCCTTAGAAAGCATCACTACAAACAAAGCTAGTGGAGGTGATGGAATTCCAGTTGAGGTATTTCAAATCCTGAAAGATGATGCTGTGAAAGTGCTACGCTCAATTTGCCAGCAGATTTGGAAAACTCAGCAGTGGCCACAGGACTGGAAAAGGTCAGTTTTCATTCCAATCCCAAAGAAAGGCAATGCCAAAGAATGCTCAAACTACCACACAATTGAACTCATCTCACACACTAGTAAAGTAATGCTCAAAATTCTCCAAGCCAGGCATCAGCAATACGTGAACCATGAAATTCCAGATGTCCAAGCTGGTTTTATAAAAGGTTGAGGAACCAGAGATCAAATTGCCAACATCCGCTGGATCATCAACAAAGCAAGAGAGTTCCAGAAAAACATCTATTTCTGCTTTATTGACTATGCCAAAGCCTTTAACTATGTGGATCACAATAAACTGTGGAAAATTCTGAAAGAGATGGGAATACCAGACCACCTGACCTGCCTCTTGAGAAACCTATATGGAGGTCATGAAACAACAATTAGAACTGGACATGGAACAACATGCTGGTTCCAAATAGGAAAAGGAGTACGTCAAGGCTGTATATTGTCACCCAGCTTATTTAACTTCTATGCAGAGTACATCATGAGAAATGCTGGGCTGGAAGAAGCACAAGCTGGAATCAAGATTGCCGGGAGAAATATCAATAACCTCAGATATGCAGATGACACCACCGTTATGGCAGAAAGTGAAGAGGAACTAAAAAGCCTCTTGATGAAAGTGCAAGAGGAGAGTGAAAAAGTTGACTTAAAGCTCAACATTCAGAAAATGAAGATCATGGCATCTGGTCCCATCACTTCATGGGAAATAGATGGGGAAACAGTGGAAACAGTGTCAGACTTTATTTTCTTGGGTTCCAAAATCACAGCAGATGGTGATTGCAGCCATGAAATTAAAAGACGCTTACTCCTTGGAAGAAAAGTTATGACCAACCTAGATAGCATATTCAAAAGCAGAGACATTACTTTGCCAACAAAGATCCATCTAGTCAAGGCTATGGTTTTTCCAGTGGTCATGTATGGATGTGAGAGTTGGACTGTGAAGAAAGCTGAGCACTGAAGAATTGATGCTTTTGAACTGTGGTGTTGGAGAATACTCTTGAGAGTCCCTTGGACTGCAAGGAGATCCAACCAGTCCATCCTAAAGGAGATCAGTCCTGGGTGTTCTTTGGAAGGACTGATGCTGAAGCTGAAACTCCAATACTTTGGCCACCTCATGGGAAGAGCTGACTCATTGGAAAAGACTCTGATGCTGGGAGGGATTGGGGGCAGGAGGAGAAGGGGACGACAGAGGATGAGATGACTGGATGGCATCAGCGACTCGATGGACATGAGTTTGAGTGAACTCCAGGAGTTGGTGATAGACAGGGAGGCCTGGCGTGCTGTGATTCATGGGGTTGCAAAGAGTCGGACATGACCGAGCAACTGAACTCAACTGAACTTAATATATTAAACTTGTTACATTTGACAACTTTAGGACAAAGGTTTCAAGTGGAGGGAATAAACAAATTCCCTACATTTTATTTGGGGTGATAAAATACTTATTGCAATTAGACTGTGAAAATTTAAAGTTGTATATTTTAATCCCTGGAGCCACTGGTAGAAAGATACAAAGCAATATGGGTAAAAAAAGAGGAACTGATAAATTAGAGTGGAATTTTCAAAAATATTTTCAGTTCAGTTCAGTTCAGTTCAGTCGCTCAGTCATGTCCGACTCTTTGCAACCCCATGAATCACAGCACGCCAGGCCTCCCTGTCCATCACCAACTCCCAGAGTTCACCCAAACTCATGTCCATCAAGTCAGTGATGCCATATCCAGCCATCTCATCCTCTGTTGTCTCCTTCTCCTCCTGCCCCCAATGCCTCCCAGCATCAGGGTCTTTTTCAATGAGTCAACTCTTCACATGAGGTGGCCAAAGTACTGGAGTTTCAGCTTTAGCATCATTCCTTCCAAAGAACACCCAGGACTGATCTCCTTCAGAATGGACTGGTTGGATCTCCTTGCAGTCCAAGGGACTCTCAAGAGTCTTCTCCCACATCACAATTCATCTAAATCATCTCAAATAAGACATGAGAAAGTAAACAGCGTACCGAAGCATAGAGGAACAAACAGAAAATTATTAGTAAAATAGTTGACCAGTATCTGACTATATCAAAAACTATATTAAATGTTAATAGAGTACAATTATTACACTTTAAGGCAGGGATGATCAAAATGGATAAAAAACAGAATCAACTATCAAAGACAGTGACATTTTTCAAGTAACCCTTATTTTACATATTAATAACCCATAAGCACAAGAGTAAAAGTGAAGTGAAATGAAAGTCGCTCAGTCGTGTTAGACTCTTTGAGACCACATGGACTACACAGTCCCTGGAATTCTCCAGGCCAGAGTACTGGAGTGGGTAGCCTTTCCCTTCTCCAGGGGATCTTCCCAACCCAGGGACGCACAAGGGTGATGCTGCTGGCAATGCTCCAAAGAAGCTGTGAAATGCTTCCTTTCAGTGAAAAGGGGAAAGTTCCCAATTTCCTTTGCCTGTCCGTAGTTTTGTGGCTCAGATGGTAAAGAATCTGCCTGCAATGAGGGAGACCTAGGTTCAATCCTTGGGTCAGGAAGATCCCCTGGAGAAGAGAATGGATACCCACTCCAGTATTCTTGCCTGAAGAATCCCATGGACAGAGGAGCCTGGTGGGCTATATAGTCCATGGGACTGCAAAAAGTTGGATACAACTGAGCAACTAATTTTCATTTTTTCTCACTTTCATTCCTGTATGTATGTATTTATGAACGTATGACCATTTGCCTGTATGTATTCCTACCAGACCAGGGGCGTCCCAAGTGCCTCCATGGTAAAGAATCTGCCTGTCAATGAAGGAGACCAGGTATAAGAAAAGAGTTTGATCCCTGGGTTGGTAAGGTACCCTGGAGGAAGAAATGGCAACCCACTCCAGCACTGTGGCTTGGAAAATCCCATGGACAAGAAAGCCTGGAGGAGTGCAGTCCATGGGGTCGCAAAGAGTCGGACACGACTTAGTGACTGAGCATACACACACAGTTAATTATATAACTAGTTGTTTTCCTACCCCGCCCCCACACAGTATATTATAAATCCACGGTGGAAAGCAATCATTTCACTACCAATGGCAAAATGAGGGACTGGCACTTCACAGTCATTCAGTATGCTTTCTGGATAAATAAACGCATTGTATCGGTGAGTGGACTTTAACCATCCGCTGCTACATACAACATGAGCTTTTTGAGGGCAGGGCATTGATTTGATTTTGGTCTACAGGTCTTAGTAAATGACGTATAAAGCTGTTCAACAAAAGTTTAAGAATACAAATTGAAAATGGTAAAAATTGTGACCAAAGGACAGAGATAGGAAATAGTGGCAGGGTTGACAATGGGGTGAAAAACCTATGACTATCATGGATAATTCTCCTTTCGCAGCTAAAACACATAAAGTCCAGAAATTAAGACTCACAAAACCAAACAGTATTTTTGAAGGGGATATATTATGGAGGTAAGGAAAGGGTGGTGAGGTATGACAAGGAAGTCAATTGAGCAAAAGCAAAGAAGTGGTTGAATCAGGGTGGATGAAAGATAAACTACCTACTCCTCTAAATTTTTTCCTGGACGTACAGTACTATACCTCACCTGAACACAGATGGTGAGAGGACAGATGAGAAGTGCTATCTGAACCACAATAGCAGAAAGGAATCATGCCTGTCAAGAATCACATCTACTTCTAACCCAACCTTAGTCCTTTGAGGACCAACACTCTTGAGGGACAACACTTGTGTAGGACACATGCTTTCATGAGCAGCATCTTAGCTACACAGCAGCCCCAAGCAGTGTTTCATTTCCTCCCTCATTCTTGGGTAGATATTAATACTAGTTTTATAGTCTGAAGTGGAGTGTTGAGCCAACAGAGGAGCTCTTTTCAGTGTAGACATTAAGTAGAAAATAATCCTTTGGGCAAAAGGGGTTCAAAGCATCTACGTCATTGCCTACACTGCAGAGGATTAGTATACAGCAATGAAGGAGGGGATCTCTGATCTCATAGAGAGAAAGAGAAGCAAGTATCCATCAGTGGGCTTGTTTTCAAAATGATTTGCAGAATACTAAACTTTCTATGGATGTCACTTGTTGAAGATTTAGAATTTTTTTAAGCAAGTGCATGCGCTAAAACCAAAACTTACACACGAGGCCTTGAAACAAGAAGCAGTCATCATAACATAGACCAAATGGCATGGAACAGAAACTTGGTAGGACATGCACACGAAGACCACAGTGGAGCCGGAACATGCTTGGCCATACTTGCTGAAGGTTGTCAGGGCTCCTTTTATTAGAGTCCTGGAGACTCAGACTCTTGTGTAGTTCAATGTGATTCTTCCTATTCAAGAACAATTTACTTCAATATTTTTTATAGGTAAAAATATATAGTGATCATAAATGCCCAAGTGGTAGACTTAAATTGATAATAAAAATTGAAATAAATTGATAATAAATTGAAATAAAAAATTATTTGTTCATAATTATATAGCAAAGATAACCAAAAATGCTATTGATACACTAATACAATTTTGAAAAATTCTGAAGAAGCCAGCCTCTAGACCATTAACTAGTTTTTTGGGAGTGGTATAAATTACCAAAAATCTATATAAACACTTGAAACGCAACTATCACAAGTAAGGGTAATTTTAAGATACAAAACTATCTCAATGTAAGAAAATGAGATATTGGGCTACTAAGGACAGATCTTTATAAAAATATCCAAAGGATACATCGCCTGATGGTACATCACCATATGCTTCCCCAGAGATTACAACCAGACTCTGCTCCTACAGATGGGAAAACCAGGTTAAGAAAAACCCAAAACTAAAAGCCAAAAAAATAAGCAAAACAAACCAGAAACATCACATTGTCTGCACATTATATGGATAAGGCTCATTACTACTCGGATGTGCTGTGTGTTCTGCAACCATAATGTTTTCTAGTCTGGTAGGGTTTTTTCCTCCTCTTTGTTCAGAAGATTTGTCTTTCCTGTACAATATAAAGCAGAGCCGATCAGATGGCCAGTGCAGTTTCTTTGAAATGTAGCCAAGTGAAGGTTGAGGCACGTCCATGCCCTTGTCTGGTGGCTCTTTTAAATCTTCATGCTATACACTTTAAAGACTGAGGCTGACGAAATAGCCTCCAGGACTGAGGGTACTTTGTACATAATATGTCAGATGTCTGGGAGGGGTAGCTGATTGTTTACCTTTGAATTGCTTTCCCTCTGAGGAAAGTGTGAGTTACCATTACAGCATTCCATGGGGTGGGGAGCGGCGGTGCCTATGCAGTCATCCTGCAGGGTAACCCTTCCCAGGGATGGAACAGCATCTCTTTCACACAGCTAGTAAATCTGAAAGTTAAGTCTAGAAGGATCCTAGTATCATAACTTTAACAAATCATATACTTGGATTACTCCAGAACAAGTCAAAGCATACGCAATGCCGGTATCACCAGCTCATTCTCCTGTCTTAAAACATGGTTTACACTACTGAAAAAGAATTAAATATCCAGATAAATATCCAGTAGGATAGATGAAGACAGGAAAAAAAAAATCAATGAACAAATGTGTTGTATCATATCGAGGCCTGTGACAGAGCGAAAGAAAGAGTGAAGAAGAATAAAAATGTGGTTTACAAGCATTCTATATTCCTAAGATGACCAAAAAATTTTTTCCTTAGAATTTTCCCTATATGACAGCTATCAATCTCACTGAAGTTCAGATTACAGTGTGTGTGTGCATGCTAAATTGCTTCAGTAATGTCTGACTCTTTGCAGCCCTATGGACTGTAGCCTGCCAGACTCCTCTATCCACGGGATTCTCCAAGCAAGAATACTGGAGTGGGTTGCCACACCCTCCTCCAGCGTATCTTCCAGACCCAGGGTTTGAACCTGTGTCTCTTATGTCTCCTGCACTGGCAGGCAGGTTCTTTACCACTAACACCAACTGGGAACCCTTCATATTACAGTACTAGTCAACAACTAAGAGACTTTTTTCCACTCCCAGTGTGACTATTTTATACATATTCTGTCTTTAGCTGGATTTAACTTTCTGGGATTTTTATTTTAGGTCACAGAGACGAGCAATGTGAAAATCATCTTCCTTTGTTTGTTGTATGCACAAACCAACTAAATCAATGTTTTCATATTAACTATTTGCATAATTAAGGTGATCGGCTCTATCTACCTTTATCTCATAATCAATACTTTCCCTATTATGTTCAAACACTGAATCTGTTTAAGCATATCTAATCCAAACCACATGGATTTCAACATGCTGGCAATATCTTCCCCTCTGCTAATGAAATTTCAAAAGTCATTTTAAGCACTTATAGAGTGAAGCATAGTATAAATACCTGAAAGTGTGAACATGAATATAATAATTAGAATATCTGGTCTCTGTTTGCTTCACATTATAGCTGAATAACATGAAAGTAAGACTTATTACCCAAGTTCATTGCTTATTATTTTCTTATCTCAATATAATCCTTTAGAAGGAATCCTGAATATTGCTTATTACATCTTACAATCACTGAGTTGTCACAATCTCTTCAAACCACCCCAAATGGAGGGACTGGCAGGGATACAAATAATGAAGGGACATTTTTTCTAATAGCTTCACCCTAAATTTACCCATCCTCTTTCTTTTCAAGAAAAGAAAGAAAACTTGTCAAGTTTTACTTTTTCTCACTTCAATGGAAAATGAAAAGTCTAATTAATGACTGAATATCATTGGCACTCAACATACAGTGATACATTGGGTTGGCCAGAAAGTTTGGGTTTTATGCAAGGCATCATGGAAAAATACAAAATTAACTTTTTGGTCAATCCAATACATTACAGTCTTTGCAAGCCTAAGAGTAATTTCCACAGAAAAGGGCTAGATGCAGCTCCTTTTGCAGACTTCTGCACCTTGTCCTTATGGCCATCGTAACACTTACTACATTGTATTCTCTAAGTTCTTGCTCTTTGCTGGTTTTACTTTCCTGTTTCCTCTACTAGACCAGAGCTCCTGGAAGCAAGATCCATGTTCTATGTATGAATCTTTGTATTTCAGTGTCTATTGACCATATTAACAATGCCTGCTAATAAATATATATTGAATGACTAAGCTCTTAAAGAAGATGGTCAATGAATAAAAGAAAACAAAGTACTGACTTGTGTAGAGTAAAAATAATTGCTAAAGGCAATTAACAGAAACACTTTACAGATAGATATCTGGCATTGTTGGAGGGCATCCATTAAGTTAACTGAAATACATTATAAATATGTCTAAAATTACATTTTTAAACATATACTCATTCTTGCTTTAAATTCCAATTTGTGAAATGTTAAATTTCTACAAACTTTGCATAGACTTAATGAGATGAAGCCAACTAAGAGCCAGAAGGGTTTGAAAATGCTCAGTGAAAGGAAAAAAAATTTTCCCAGGGTAACCACAGTGCACCCAAAGAAACTGATTATGTATCAGAAGATAGAGGGGATTCAGGATGAGGATACCGATTATTTGTGTTAGGAAAACAGGATGTATAACAGCTGAGTAGTAGACTTGCTGTTTGACTTACTAGATATGTATTACTGGAATTATTTTATAATAGCTTGAATTTCTCTTCATTATGCTAATTTTAGCCCAAGACCCTGAAATTTCACTCTTGAAGGAAAATATTCAGGAGAATTATCTTAAATAATCAACACGTTAATTGATTATTAACATGGTCCAATGGTGAAGGCTTTGCCTTCTATTGCTGGGGGAGCAGTTCCATTCCTGATCAAGAAGCTAAGATCTCATATGCCTTGCAGTCAGAAAAATCAAAACACAAAGGGAAGCAATATTGTAACAAATTCAATAAAAACTTTAGAAATGGTACACATTAAAAAAATCTTTTAAAAAATGCTTTAATGTTCTAAAATTTTGCTTTAGCCCTTCAGGGACCCCATGCTGAGGGCTTAAAATTTTTTTTTGCAAAAGCAACATGCTCATGTAAATGCTTCTCTAACCCTTCACTTAATTTCTTTCTTTTTTTTTTTTAACCAAGATGGAAACAAGGATTTTATATTTATTTATTTTTGCCCTTCACTTATTTTCTTATAAGACCCATGCTGTCCAACACAATCCTCTTTTTCTGTGTGTGTATTCATCGTTCAGTCATGTCGGACTCTTTGTGACCTCATGGACTATAGCCCACCAGACTTGTCTGTCCATGGGATTATCCAGGAAAGAATACTAGAGTGGGTAGCCATTCCATTCTCCAGGGAATCTTTCCACTCCAGGGATCAAACCCAGGTCTTCTACACCGCAGGCAGATTTTTAACCATCTGAGCCACCAGCAAAGCCTCCTCTTTATCTTTGTGATTTCAGAATTACTGGCTCACATCATGTTCCCTTGATCATGCATTTTCTTTTCTCTGATCTGTGATGACGGTTCTTTATCCTTTGCTCCGAACGGTCTTGCTGTGCCTGGGAGAGCAGAGACTCTCTCCTGGTACATGGAGCCCTTTCTTGAATGTTTCAAAACCTTTGATATGACAAACAGATTCCTGTAACATGTAACTGCACAAGACTTTTTTTTTACCCGTACGTCTGTTTTCTTTCCATTCCAGACACTTGTTATCTAAATAATGACACAGTACCTTGATTATGGGTGTGTATACATGGATATGGTGTCAAGAGTCTGGCTTTTTGCTTTCAAATAAATAGCTCATGAAATTGAAAAAAGAACAATAAACAAACAAATTTTTTTTAATATTTCATTTGTTTAGGGATAATAATAGCCTGGGCTTCCCTAGTGGCTCAAAGGGTAAAGAATCTGCCTTAATGAAGACAATCACAAGAGCAAAAAACAAGTGGTTAAATTACACAATAGTCATCTAAATAAGATCCTAATTTGTTGTTTATGTTTATTATCAATGTTAATATTATTGATATTTTTACCACACTGATAATTTAGTGTAGAGATATCATTTGGAAGTAACAAAAGTATATATGAAATGTTATTTTCTTGTGAATGGATACCCTGGTACTAAACTTTTGTGTCTAGTTGAGAGTCAGATTCCTGTCACTTTAATCAGTGATCTTTCAAAAGTAATAATATAAATGTGCCATTCATAAAAACCAAATACAAAACTTTTAGATAACAAAGCAGATAAATTCAGTCGTGAATATTTGCATTACAAAAGGATGAAACTTCACACACACACAAGATATGCCGCTGAGTTGCCTTAAAAACCCTTCCCAGCATTTTAAAAATAGGATTGGATTTATTTTAAAACCGATTAACTTTTGAGGAACACATCTTTCTGCAAAATGAGGCAAATCTGTATATTTCCACACTTTATAATTTACCAAGCCACTGACTTGTACACAGTTGGCCTATTTGGATTTAAGGGGAATAGTCATAAATGCTACTGCAGATATTTTTCAGAGGTTTGAAAGAACGCATTTCTGTAAGGCGGAGTTCAAGAAATGCAAAAGTCACCAGATATTTAAAGAGAACTTCAAAACCATGTCAAGACTTCATGAAATTCCATCAAATAAGACATGAAAGTACATTACCTAGAAAAATATTATTTCTTGGTTAGTTGTGTATGACAGTGCAAGAGATCAGCGAACAGCAAAGGTCTTTTTTCCCCTTTCTGACAGATAGGGAGACAGTAAAGAAAAATTAAAGAAGGTTGCCTGAAGCAGCACCCAAAGCAATAACTTTTATGTCTCCCTTCGTGTCATCCTGGAAGCTGGATTAACTTATCTCCTTAAACACACTGCTGAATAAAAAAGAAAAAACTGCAGCAATTAAGAAATAGTATTGGCTGACTATTAGGAGAATGAGACCAAATTTCATTGATTATTATCTTATGTAACTTATTCCTTTGGAGAAGGGAAGGGTAGGGAAGGAGCAGGGAATGCTAATGGGAGGGGGAAACAGTCCATGATATTCAAAGCTATGTCCAGAGCCTCATAAAAATTGAAATTAAAAAACAAATCTTAGAAAGGAAGCATATTGGATAAAGACTAGCAATTGTGCCATTTGGTCAGATAAATGGCAAATTTAGAGCTGGAGAAGCCTCTGATTTACGGCCTATAAATCTTTCTACAAAATATTTCATATCCGTTTAATTCTCCCCATCTCTACTACCAGCACTGGGTTTAAGCCTCTGTCATCCGTCACATGGATTATTTAGAGCATGGTCTCTCCGGAGCCACATTTGTCTCTTCCTACTTTCCTCATAGTGATTACATCACCTCCCAATTCCCAACTTTTGGACAAATTCCTGCTGTAGTGACAATATAACCCTAAACAACAACTTGGCCTGGGAGGCCCTGTAAGCCTGGTTTGTATCTGCTTCTCTATATCACTTCCTTACCACTGGGCACTACACTTTGTACTAAGGAAGATCAAAATTCCCCTCACATCCCTTTCATCGGTATGAATACTTAAGTTACAGGTGACAGAAAGCTTTGCTCAAAATGGCTGAAAACAAGTAACAGGGCTAATTACGAGTGTTTTAAAAAAGGAATTTCCGTGTTCACTGCAGCACTGTACAATAACCAAGATACGAAAGCAACCTAAATGTCCATTGACAGAAGAATGGATAAAGAAGATGTGGCACATATATACAATGAAATATATATTACTCAGCCATAAAAAAAGAACAAAATAAAGCCATTTGCAGCAACATGAATGGACCTAGAGATTGTCATATTGAATGAAGTAAGTTTGACACAGAAAGACAAATATCATATGATATCACTTACATGTGGAATCTAAAAAAGGGGTACAGATGAACTTATTTACAAAACAGAGTCATAGATATAGAAAACAAACTTACAGTCACTAGGGATTAAAAGGGAGAGGGATAAATTGGGAGACTGACACTGACATATACATGCTACTATTTATAAAATAGATAACTAATAAGGACCTACTGTATAGCACAGGGAACTCTCCTCAGTACTCTGCAGTGGCCTATATGGAAAAGAAGCTGAAAAGAGAGTGAATATATATGTATGGATAACTGATTCACTTTGCTATACATCCAAAACTAACACAACATTGTAAATCAAGTACTCCAATAAAACATTTTAAAAAAGGAATTTGTGTTTCTAAAATGACAGAAAGTACCCATATAGTCTTTAGGAGGGCTGCTGCCTGTTTGAATGTTTGTGGTCCCTTACGTCTCCTGAGTTACATGTAGAAATGCCCAGTGTGATAGAATTAGGAGATGGAAACTTTGGGAGGTGATTAAATTTGTGATTTTGACAATATTGCTTATGAGTTATAGCAAATTTACCATTGTGATGGATCATGTCAATAACTGGGGGGACATTTTGTTTGTGTGTGAGCAGGGGCTTAAGGGAAGTCTCTATACCAGTCTCTCAATTTGGTTTTAGACTAAAAGTGCTTGACAAGCACTTTTTAAAAAATCAACAAATTTATGGCTTTTATGAGGAAACTTATTTTTCATTTTGTATGAAATTCAAAAGGTAAAGAAATCAGTTTTTCAGGCCTGCAACTATTGTACAAAATGCAGAGTATCTCTGTGAACACAAGTTTGTAGAAACTTAGGTTCTATAAATTGCCAGATGTTGAGCCTTTTGTTATGAAGGATCTGTTTTTATTTTTGTTATTGCTTTCCCCTGAAATGAATACCTAAAGAAAAGTATATACATTTAGCTAAATAAGACAAATAGAAATGATTCAAGCTCCTCCATCCATGGGATTCTCCATGCAAGATTGCTGGAGTGGGTTGCCAGTCCCTTCGTCAAAGGATCTTCTTCTCTACCCAGGGATCAAACCCAAGTCTCCTGTGTCTCCTGTATTAGCAGGCAGATTCTCTACCACTGAGCCACCTGGGAAGCCCTATTTCCCAGGACATTAGGAGATAAACTAGGAGATAAAATGACCCCAGTTGACAAGTGATGAGTCATCATTCTCAGTAATTAAAAATTAAAAAAAAAAAGTCTCATTAATATCAGTACAAGTGCTTCTTTCTGGGTGGCAGTACCACTGGCCTTAACCATGGCTTTGACTGCTTGATTAACATGTGAGAGCAGCAGGCAAACTTTGCAAGTCACTGATCCAGGTGAGATGGTTGCTGAAAGGCAATATTTCCATTCATTTATTTGCTCTGAGTCAGTTCTTTATTGATCTTACTAAAATCTTTTATTGCAAGTCTTAATCAGAATTAGCCCTCATGCTTCTAGGTCTTCAGGAATAACAGTGGCCAGTATGATAGTATTGCATATACCCTTTTATAGGGTTTATCTCATAATGAAGACTATGCAGGCTTTGAATAGGAGATATGTATGTATACACTTAGAATTACAGAAATTTAATCTTATTCAATTAAAGGGAAAAAAAGAAAGTATAAGATAATATGCATAACTGTATTTGTGGTTTTGGATTTGTTATTTCTGAAATAACACATAAGAAATGGTTAACACTGGTTATTTTAAGGGCATATTTATCTGAGGGTGAGGTGAAATAAATGGGGGCATTTACGTTTCACCCCACAATTTCTACACTATTTGAAGTTTTAAAACTGTAACCATGAATATTTTTACAATAAAAATGATAATGTTAAACAGATTAATAAGAGCTGCCTACAGTGAATTCATTTAAAGATGAATTTAAAAATTCCAAAGTGAATTCCTAATGAAAAATGAAAGAAAAATATCTCGACATGCTCCATGCTGCTTCAATTCTTCATCAGGGAGTGGCTGACCACCCTGAGACACTGCTTGGTGCTTTAGGCCAATGCCAGTCACCCCATCCTCCATGCCTTCTCATGGTGTGTGTGTGTGTGTGTGTGTGTTACTCACTCAGTCATGTTCGAGACCCTTTGAGACCCTATGGACTAGCTCGCCAGGCTCCTCTGTCCTTGGAACATTCTAGACAATATTGCTGTGGGTTGCCATTCCCTTTTCCATGGATTGAACCTGTGTTTCCCACACTGCAGGCAGATTCTTTACCATCTGAGCCACCAGGGAAGCCCCATTGTTATGATATGACTACTCATCCTTACATTTCTTCATAGGGTATTAATTAGAACACCTCTCCCCTGCCGTGAATCTTCCTTTTGGCCTTGTGGAACTCATGATCCATCATCAATAAACCACTTTAACCTATTTATTTTACGGACATTCTCTTTTTCGTGTTGCTTTAACTGACACATGGCTGTGCACTGAAGATGTTCCATTCACTACTTTCCTCTTAACTACGGTTGGATTTTTGTCCCTCAAGCTTCCCTGTGCATGGGTGTCCTTGCTCCTTCACATTACCACTTCCAAGCTCTTTTTCTTTCTTCTTCCTTCAAAACTTCTTTGAAGTATGTTACTATGGACCTCTTCTAGGTCATCCTCATTCATTGATTAGTTTCATTAGCATCCAGCTCACTGATTCTTCCAGCACTGCTGCTGCTAGGACTATAATTGGTGACTTGCATGTTCACAGTCTCTGACCCACCCATCTCTCTGACCTCTTTAATTAGTGACCTTTAAGCTCCAATGATCTGAGCCACCCACTCAAGTTGCCCTTCCCTTTTCCGAATGATACTAAAAACTAGAGCAAATCCAAAATCTCTAAGTCAAATATCCTATCCTTTGGCTTCATTACTACTCATTCTATCTCTGTTTCTCCAGTCTTTCTCGAGCAGGGCTGAAACCTTATTGATACTCAATCTACGGACTGTGCCGTGTTCTCATTGCATCACTCTCCTCACATCTTCATTCCCCAATTTACCAGCTTAAATTCAGCCATTCAGCATGTAACATCTCTTTGCAAATAACCTTGATTTGCTTTCAACACTCTCCTCTCATCTAATCTGGAAAAGATCCAAGCCTAAGTATTTATATGCTAAATCTAACTATCTCTGTTCTCATTACTGTATCAGACAAGCTAAATACTGCAAGACCCGAAACAAGTATCTGTACAGATCGCTGTCACTTTGCAAGTTGCTGCACTGTCTGGAGATCTGACTACATTTAACTCTCTTCATTTGCTTTCACGTTTTCAATCTAGGGTGACTATTGCACCTTTCTCTATTTAACTCTCCCATGCCTGGTTCACTGTCAGGTGCTAACTTCATTGCGTATTTCACAGAAGAAAATAGAAGCACTTTATCTTCCCACTATTGACTCTATCATCATTTTGCATCAGATGGAATCCACATAGTCTACATCCTTATTAAAATGAAAGAAAAGTCCTCTCTCTTTTTAAAACCTTGACTTCTACCTTGTCTTCCCAAGAAATTTGTTCCTATAATGGAACGCTTACTTTCTCTCTGACACTATCAATTCTCTTTCTGAACTGTCTCATTCAGTTTGACATACAGGACTTCCCTGGGGGTCCAGTGGTTAAGACTCTTCACTTCCAATGCAGGGGGTGTGGGTTTGATCCCTGGTTGGGGCACTAAGATCCCACATGCTGCAGAGCATGGCCAAAATTAAAAAAAAAAAAAAAAAAAAAAGCTGACATACAAACATGTTTTAATATTTTGAATCTTAAAACACAAAATAAAAATCTTCCTTGACCCACTAACTCCTTTGTTTAATATCCATTCTTTCTATAACTCTTCATAATGAGATTCCTCCAAATAGTTGTCTACATTTATCATCCTACTTTTTCTCCCCTTCCATTTTTTTTCTTCAATCAACAACAACCTAGTGTTTTCTCTCATTAATTTTCTGGTCTTACAGTGGTCGCCAAAGACCAGTAGTGGCACCATCTAGAGATAACGCATGAGGTTTTCTTGTTGTGGTGGTTGCTTTGGTTTTGTTTGTTTTAATACTGAAAATCCCAGAGTTTCCCTTATTTCTGAATTTCTTGGGTCCTAAATACTTAAAACACTCTCCATTCCATGGACTACTCAGAAAATCTCTGAATTAAACACTTCTCATGGCTGTCGCTTGCAACCAATGAACTTGATCATAATCATATGCTAATTTCTACACAAGTGGGTCATAATTTGTATTCTCTGATCTATTCCTTATATCCACCCATCTACTCCCAAACTGATTTTATCTAATTTATATTATTAAAAAATTTTGTTTGCTGGAGAGAAAATGCCCAAATAAAATTCGGTCTTCCCAGAAATTGCATTCCAGTGAAAGTAAACAAAAATGCTGGAGAGAAAATGCTTCTTTTTAAAACATTTCCTCCCAAAATTATTTTTATTCTTTTTGCCTAATTTTCCAGATGAATTTCAAATTTCAAGTTCCAAAAAATAGTATTGAACATCATTGGCAGTTTGATTAGAATTTCAAGTAATTTAAAATAATCTATACATTACTTTTGGAAGAATTGACATATTTACATAAGTCGTATCATGTATATATTACCTGTTTGTCTTCCCAGAGATTCTGATATTTTTTCATACCCTTTATTAAAGTGTTTTTTTCCTTAGAGTTGTGTTTCCTTCAGCATTTGCTATGTTTAGTTCTTGTAGCGTAGTTCTCTTGTTGCTATTGTAAATGGGAGATTTCCCACAACTCAGCATATAGTAGGAACTGTCTGAAAAAGTAGAGAGAAGTTGGCTGAGTCTTTGAAGACTCTTGGGTTAAAGAGAAGGTAAGCATTGGGAAAAGTAACTTGAGATTTCCCAGCAGTCCAGGGTTTAAGACTCTGCATTGCTAGCACAGGGGGGCGTGTTTTCGATCCCTGATTGGGAAACTAAGATTCCACATGCCAGTTGGCATGGCCATAAAGAAATAATTTTAAAATTTTTTGAAAGAAAAGGATATGTGGCCTGGGCATGAGAAAGACACTGAAAGCAGACTGGTAGAAGGATCTAGGAAGCTCTTTGTCAATATCAGGTGTGCCATGTAATTTGTACTCAATTCTCATTGCCCTGAAAATGACTTTTTAGGGCCAGTTTCTATATATGAATATTTTCGTATATTAAATGTTGAAGTCCATAATGAAAATTCAGTCGACAGATTGTACTGTAGTTCTTGAATATATTGCAAGCCTGTTGCTATAATTTTGCTGATTTACTACTTAAAGTATGACTGAAGTTGTTATCTTTGAGTAATGAAGTGTTATGTGATTTGGGTGTTTTTAGAAAGGGACTTTTTCCCTCCCAGTTAGATCATTTGGAGCATTCTAGCTACTGGCTGCCAAAATAGTGAGACTATAGTCATGGAACTTAGCACCACAGGCTTCCATCTATGGCCATGTTTCCAGATAAATCTTTTCTCTCAGATATTGCCTTTTATCTTGGTGCAAAAGACTTAAAAAAGATTTGTTTTCCTTTCCATACTAATCTCAGAGGATATCTTGAGTATGTTTTACTGAGAAGTTTAACACCTTTTTCCCACCTGATTCTGAGGTTTTCCCACAATGTTCAAGGCAACTCTCTGTCTGTGGTAACCACTGTCTAGGCTATAAAGACTTCAGATACAGAGATGATATTCAATGCCATTTGATAGCCCTAGGGTCTAATACAGTATGATACTCAAAAGACACACGGGGAATACATACATATATATGTGTATATATTTGAATATATACATATATATATATATATGGATGCATATTTTAAAGTATAACTTCTTAATGAGCTAAATGTTTTTACAGGTATTTGACAAACATATGTTGGTCACTTACCATGGGTCAGGTACTATATTAGGTGCTTTAGATAAGAGCAGTGAACAGGACAAATAAAATTCTGTCTTCCCAGAAATTGCATTCCAGTGAAAGTAAACAATAAAATCCTGAACAATTATATAAGTAAGATAATTTCAGAATGAGGTAATAGATCAGGGATGAGGGCCAAGTTCAAATCCCCAGGTAACGTGCAGAAGATAAAGGAGGATGGGAAGTGAGGGCTGCCATTGAGACAGGTGGTGATCCAACTGGCTGTGGTGACATGGGAAGACGAGAGGAAAGGATTTCAGGAAAGAATAGTCAAAATCATCACATGCTGCTGAGAAAGATCAAGTGAGTAAAGGGTAAAAATGTTCATTGACTTGGGCAAAATGTAGGCCGTTGGTTCTATTCATTGTCTTTTGTCATGGAGGGTCAGCTCTTAGGATTCGAATTCCAGACAAACACAAACTGACTTGAACTGGTGATTTGACCATCCATTTGACTCAGCAGATGGAATTATTGGGTTGGCCATAAAATTCATTCAGGTTTTTCTGTAAAAGGTTATGGAAAAACCTGAATGAGCTTTTTGGCCAACCCAATGTATTAATATCACTGACGGCCCCATGTGAAAGCAAAGATTGACAGTCCCTCACAAAGGTGGTACTATTGTTAGTAAAGATGGTTGATATGGTGCTAACCAGAAAAAAGAGCAGCTCTCTGACACAATGGTAAAGACAGTATTTAAATTTGTGGTGAAAAGATGAACAATAACTTTGTTGGGAAAATTGGAGGTTTTAGTAAAATAAAAATATTAAGCCCATACCTTACAGCACGCACAAAAATACACTCAATATCTAGCAGTAAAACAAAAACAGCAACAATGACAGAAACAAACTGGAAGCTTGGAAAAAATGCATTAGAGAATATTTTTATGATCTCAAGATGGGAAAAATATAGATACACATGCACACACACACTCTAAGGGCAACAGCCGATGGTGACAGATCTCTATCTATATCTACCTGCAATCAGTTACTAGGTGATCTCATCCCGTTCTCCAGATTCAAATATCAGGACTCTCACATCAATTTCATTAGCTTTGCCGCCCTGCCTGTCCCTCCTACTCAAGTGCATGAATTTAATTCTGTGTAACAAAGACATCGTTAAATCCTCCGTCTCTGCCCAGTCAGGCTATATGCAATTCTGTTTACTGGGCTTTTTTTGGTGAAATCCATGGAGCTTTTTGGTTTTCTTTTTCTTTTTTGCATGCTCTCCAAACCGGTGATTCTCCTTTGTTCACTGATCATCTTTTCAGTGCTCTAAGTAAAATGTTTAGAAGAAATCAAGATAGAGAATTTTTTTTAAAGAAAGAACAAGTATTAGAATAACTTTTAACAGCTGGAATATTTATTTCTATCTCATCTGTTTGGACCCTGATCCATCCTCTACTTGCTGCCCTTCCTATAATGTCAGAATCCTTTTTATACAGGAGCTGGTGTATAATAAAGGAAAGAGAATTATATGCCTGCTCAATATAACCGTGCTTGACATAGAGAGTGGACTTCTGTTTGCCAGGTTCGGTGTGGGGCCGGCTTGACAGGGAGTTGGGGATTAGCAAATGCAAACTATTATATATAGAATGTGTAAACAACAAGCTCTTATTGTGTAGCACAGAGAAATGTATTCAGTATCCTGTGATAAACTATAATGATGAAAAATCTATGTACAACTTAGTCAGTATGCTGTGTAGCAGAAATTCACCCAGCACTCTAAATCCATGGTACTTCAATAAAATTTAAAAAATATATAGACAATACTGTATTAACACTAGATAATACTGTATTGGCATACTAATCCATTCCTCTTTTGCCCTATATATATATATATATATTTATAGCAGCTCACTCATACTTTCATTTCATTCAGTAAATATTTAGTCATATGTTCCTCAGGAGTAGTGAGGAAGTCTGAGAATGAAATGAGATATAGCTATTTTATCCCTTCTTGCAACAGCAAAGTGCAGCAGATTCCTTGCATGATATTGACAACACTTTGTTATATTTACAGAAAGGATGGGGAACGCAGATTAGAACACCAAAGTTTTAGAGATAAATGGAATCTTCAAGATTAGATAACCCAATATTTTTCTACAGGTGATAAAAGTAAGTCCTAAAATGATTATTTCTTTATATCATATAGACATGCAATGATGAAGCTGGCCCCTAACCTGTGCTTCCTGATTTTATATCAGTTTTATACTAGATATTCTCTCTAATCACAGTTATGAAGCTGATTTAAAATAGTGTCAAAAGAAAATCTGGATGCTTTGAAATGGAACTTTTACATCTTGGATGTGGGGGGAAGAAGCAAAATTGTTTCGATGCTTAGTAGAATAATCTATGGTTTATGGAACAACTCAGCTAGAACTAAAACTTAAACCCACTTACTAGACTCAAAGCACCACATTAATGTGACTATGAATTTAATAGTGAAATATATTTGAATTAAAGTAATTTTCTGTTAGCCTGCCTATCTTGTAAGGAGTATTTCAGATTTTTGATTCAATCGCCTCTTTAACTTGGATTGCCTAGAGCTAGTAAAAAACTGGTTTAATTTCTTTTTCTAAAGGTCATGTAAACATGTATGCTTAGTGAATTAGATGCAAATTAAATTCCCTGAGCTTCATGCTTCCTAGTTAAGTTCCTTTCCTATTCTTCACATGTAAGCTCACATCTGACAGCAGAATATTGACTTTTGAGCTATGGTAAAAATCACAATAAAACAAAAACATTTGACATCTGCTCCATAAAGCAGACTTATAGGGGATTGAGTGAACAAAAGTGTTCTTTATTAAAATATTTTTCAGTACTATTATTTTATCTTTCTTTATGAAGCATTTGCATGACTTTTCCTTTTTCTGTTCTGTTTTTAGAAGAACAGATCTAATTCACCACTAGATATTGAATTAAATAAGGCAGGTTTAGATACAATCCAGGGATTAAAAATTATGATGCAGATGAATATTTAATAAAATGCACAAGATATCATGTTATATAAAAGCAAAGAAAGGCTTAACAAAACATTATTGCACATGATGAGTCTATTTTGTTAATGGATGTAGAATGAAGAGAGGTCAAATATGATAATGGTTATCTTGGGGTGATAGGAGGCAAAAAATTTTACTTTTTTCTTCATTCATTTTCCTTTTTTCTACATTTGCTGCAGTGAATATGTGTTACTCTTTGGTCATAAAAAAGAGATTATTAAAAAATAAAGTTTGTCCATCTGAAATAGTATTAGAAATCTGTAATAATATCTCAGCCTTATAAAACTAATCTTGTTTTATTTGAAAGCAGAATAACACTATGTATATATTTTTTAACATTGTGACAATTCTGAAACCAGAATACTATTTTCTGAGCTACATTTTAATTGGTACAGTAATTGTTCATTCTATTTTGAGCAAAATTTGCATAATAAAATGAAATGATCTTGATTATTTTCTGATAAAAGGAAAGTAATCTTCCTTTTAAAATCTTAAGCTCTACAGATTTTTAAAAGATTCAAATATAACACTAGAATAATGCAAAGAAAATATTTTAAAAGCATTTGAAATATCATTGCTCTTTTAAAATCAACAGTTTTAAACTGCTCTGACATGAACAACTTTATCCATATGACATTTTCTCCCTTTTCAATTGTTTTTTTGGGATAAATTCCAGAAATACTAGGTTAAGGAATATGAACATATTTATGGCTTTTGAGATGTAAAGTAACATTTTTTTCCTGAAAAAGTTGTTTGATTTAAACTGCCAATAGCAAAGAATGCATGCATTCTGCTTTGCAAACATCCACATTCATATAAGGTTAAAATATTATTTAAAAATTTTACTTATTTAATAATATAAAAAGGTAGCTTGTTATTTTTCTCAATTTATATTCTTTTAATAGCCAGTGAGTTTGAGCATTTCCCCATATGTTTGTTTACTAATTATCAACTGTCTCTTCATCTTTTTTTTTTTTTTACTGTATTAGTGTCTTGATGTTTTCTTATGAATTTTTATGGGCTCTTAAAGATGAATTAACCCTGTCCTACAAATCTTTTCTTGATGAATTTCAATTACATATATATTTATGTATATTTTTTATAATATAAAAATTTAAACTTTTTATAATTGAATATGCTAATATCACCCTTTATTTTTCCTGTTCTTTTAGATTCTAAAGAATTTTTATGCTTCTACATAGTCATTAAACATGCTTCTTAGATTAACCAGTATAAACACAGATATGGTGTGATCTTGTCTTATATCAGTCTTGAAACTGGTTAATGATTCCATTTTACCCCTCAAAATATAGATTCAAGTATATTATGTGCTCAAGAGAAATACAGATTTTGCTGATGATTTCTTGGGAAGAAAAAGAAGAGATATTAAAGCATACATACATTTTTCACTTGGCAAAACTTAGGATGTCTATACACATTCCTAACTTCCCCTGAATTCCCTTTGTGTATGTCAAGAAACTTTTCTTTCTTCTCTCCTTTTTATATTTCAGTATCTGAAATCTTTTCTATTTTCTGAAACAATTTAATGCTTGCTTCAGTTGTGCATACCTACTCTGAGCTGGGACAAAGGAAACTCTTAATTTAACCGAACTTGATTCCCCGAAACTCAGCAGGTAACTGTTATTGCTCAGTCTTACTCTTAGAGTCTTAGCTCATGCAGCTATCAACAAAAATGGTCATTTCTTAGAGGCAAATTCAAATGTTAAGAAAAATACACTTTTTCTTGACTTTTACACTGATATTTTCATTATAGTATTATTTAATATGAACATTCAATCCTTTGTCTCAACTGTAATTTCCTCTGTGAAATTAACTTATGGAGTGAAATTAATTATCTTTCAAAATGCTAACTAGTTTAAAAACATTCACTTAATACATATTAATTGGTTAATTAATTCACACTTATTGACTATCTGGGCAAGGCCCTAGAGGTCTTACTTTTAGCAAACTCACAGAGAAGGAAAGGCATAGAAATATTAATAACTTGATATAATAAAATATGACCAGTTTTCTAATAGTATATGTTATAGGGAACACTGAGGTTATGTAATAGGTAACAGATAACACTGAGGCTATTTAAGCAAGATAATGGGAAGATTTTACATGGAGACAAACTGAAGGGCAAGTAGAAACAGGGCAAGAAGAGAAAGTGTGGACTTCAAGCAAGAGGGAAAAGTATATGAAACAGTGAAAGAAACAACGCATGGATTCTCATTACACCCCCTTGTTCCTTCAAGAAAGCAAAAATCGCTGCACTCATCAAGAAGAAAGCTAGCTAGAAGTATCTTCTTTACTAGGACTTGACCCTCCTGAAACTTAAGCAAAGGTAATACCCTGCTGTATTAATGTTTGGTTAATAAAATAATACTACAATTTGACAAGATTATGACAATGATGATGGGGGCTTGAAGGTAGCGTTGCTCTTCACTCAAAGCAAAACCAACAAAGCAGAATCATTGGTAAGTGATTTCTAAGATAACAACTAGCTTTAGACAAAAATCAATATAATTAAAATTTTTTGATAGCAAGTGTAAGGAGTAGAATTTTTAATGGCTTCATAGGCTTCATATCTTATTTTCAATTAAAAAGTATAAATAACTGAAACATCACTAGGAATCAAATGTCAAAGAATATAATATAATATGTTTTCTAAATAACATATTGGAGACATAAAGATAATGGAATATTCTATGCTCAGAATAGAAAGAAGCTGAACAAAATACTTTGTGTCTAGAAATATTCACAGAGGCTCACAGGGTATTTTTTAGAACACATTTTTTCCCTAGCAGGTACACAGAGCCTAAATTTTATTTGGACATATATATAACAAGTAATAAATTGTTTTTTGTTTGCAGAAGTACATATTTAGAGATCTGCATTTGTGATTATTGGTGAATTTAAGAAAGTAACTCTATAGAATTTGAAAGTCATACCATTTGCAAAATTGTTCAGGCCTATTCATAAAGACTTATTTCCCTGGACTATCTTTAAAAACATATGTGTATGACTGTGTCTTTTCTCATACTTCACTTTTCTTATGTATTGTGACATATAAAGGCAATAAAAGAACCAAAGCAAATGGTCCATCTACAAGGAGAAAAAAGTGTACAATGAAAAATAATTTCCATTCGTTTTTTCTTTCCTACAACAAGCAATTATTTTTTCATGTTACTTTTAGTAGATATTTCTTTTTCTCCCCTCTCATTTTAATTTATACTCAAAGTGATTGAGGAAAGATACAGTGCCAATGAAATAAAAATATAGCTACTTTACAAAAAGTAAAAATGATTTGTTTGGTGAGATTGAAAATATGGAAAATGGCCATCATATTGTCTACCAATTCATTTGGCAGAGTTGTTTGTTTTAGGCAGAGGAAAAAAATAGCTCAAGCAGAGACTTATCAGAAAGATCTGAAATACAATTTTCACACTTGTCTGGAAGTGCAGTACACTTTATGTAACCCAATACAAAGCAATTTGTACATTTATAAATCCATAGAAAGCACAGCAGGTCCAGAAAACACCGGTTACTGGTGGTGTCTAGACATGGAGAAACTATGATCTCAGTTAGAGCAACCCAATATTTACTTTTCCTTTCCTAAGAGCAGTGTACCTCATGATCTCAGTGTGCAGGGCAGCTGGGAGAGGGGCAAAAAAACAAGTTCTGCACTGGGTGGCAATCTTCAAACGCAGCCAGGGCCTAGACATTCCAGAATCAAGGAAAATTTTCAGGAGGATACCTACTTAAACTGTATGTAAACATATTTCTGTTGTACAAGCTCTCTATTTTCTATTCACCCCAAGAACACAGTACATATAACAATCAATTCACTTAAAAAAAACAAACAAAAAACTGTTCAGTTGATGAACTCATGAATGTTCTGTACCATGAGAGATGGAGAACATCTTGAAATCGGCTTTGTATTAATGCTGCAGATGCTAACCTGTGATTCTCTCTTGTGTCTCCTCTAAACTGCTTGGATTGGAGTTCAGTGTTTTAAGATCAGGGAATTTTACATTTGACCTCAATTTGAAGGCTTTAGTGTCATCCAATCAATTATTTTGATTAAGAAGTCATAGTGAATTACCTCCCCCCTCCCTGGTTTTTGTTTTTGTTACATTAAAATCAGGATTCTGGGATTATATTATAGTCTTGAATCATATCAAGCAGTTCAAGTTTTCTAAAGCTCCTTTTTAAAGTGTCTTAGCATCTTAGTACCACCTGAGGGGTACCTCTTGTTTTCGCAAACACCACACTGAGCATTTCCTTTCCAGCTGTGCTGTCCAGGACCACAGGTTCCATCATGCCTGGCTTCCTATGGCCAGGGCCTGGGGCATTTCATGCCAGGACCTGAATTGTTTAATAACAAAGGGGCTACCTTCACATTTTTCTATATCTCATCAGACCTGTGTAATTCTTTAAGCCATAAACACATACTCCATTGTGGCACTTAAGAAACACTGAAAAAAGTATCATAAAAATACAATTCAAATAAAAAATAGGCCCTCCCAACCAACCAATCAACCAACCTTATGAAAAACAAAAGCAAGTCTTCAGGATTTACCAACAAGGTGATTTTTAGCTTTCGTGTCACACCAGCATCATGCATATTAGGGAAGATGCAGAAATATGAGTATCACCTTTACACAAGAACAGAACAGACAAGTGAGATGGGATTGTGAGGTCCAGAAGCGAGCAAAAAGGTGGTAGGCAGACAATGGTTCTTCCCTCAGGCCATATTGAGGAAGAAATGGAGATGAAGAAAACTGGGGAGTCTCGAGAGGTAGCTGTTTTCTCTGAATATCAGCGTATCATAATTATACTTTCATGTACTTGAACCAAGTTGTTTAATGATGGCAGCAACACAACTGAATAATGTTGGGTATGCCTGTAGACTTTGTTTCTTCTTTTTTTTTGGTCCATAATCTCTAAGGACATTCTTGAATGAAAGGAGAGATGGCTCAACATTTTCCTTTACATGATCAGAGCTGTGTTACCTGGGGTTGGATTTTGGAAAGCAAGTGTGAACAGAAGCAGAAAGTATTATTATGGGGTTTAGGGGTGAGATGGCTGTCCTCTGTGGATTTATAGCAAAGACTGTAGAAAGTGTTATTGTCCTCTTGTCTTTTTTCCACAACTGATGAGGCCCATAGGGAAACTGTAATTTTCCAACAGCCAAGCTTATGTCAAAGGAAAATAAAAAATGAGGAGATATGTCCAAAGTCACATAACTCATGAAAAGTAAACAGGGACGCAACACTTGACATTTTCTCATTTACCAGGTAGAGCACCAATCAGATCGTGATTGGTAGTCACATCACCCACGTAGACTTTTTCCATGACTTGGGCCATACTTTGTGGGAGATAAAAATATGGGCGTGTGTTGTGTACTACCTCCTGGGTTTCTATTTTTCTGGAATTATTATAGGTATAATTTGCTTTGGTTATTTACAAAGTAAACTTTACCAATTATTTTCATTATCACTGGTATAATCTAGTTGAAGCTGTTTTGCAGAAAGGGACCAGGAGCCTGCCTCTAGCTTCCTGGGTTGTGGTTTTCTTTCATTTTGTTGTTACTAAATGTCCTGATGGATCTAATTATTCTGATGCCATCAGTTTCATATATTAGGGTTTTGTTCACTGTTCTAAGGGCTTAATGTTATATCAGCTGATTGTATCCAAACTCGACAGCATATTATTGTCTCTGAATCAGTTGGGTAGTTATGCCTTGAAAATTTATACCACTTAAAAAAAGAAAAGGAGTCCATATGGTTTTTTCTAGCTCCACTAGTTTTAATTGGATCAAAAATGGAAATGTTTATCATACCCATCTCAGAGAGTGATGGATGATACTCATGTTAATACAGGTTATATTCCATTATAGCAATGCTCTTGCCAAAATAAATTTTTGTATAAGAGAAATTATTTTCAGGTCCCAGTATACTCTCAAGTGATATTTAATTTATTCATTCATCAGGGAAGGAATCAAGAAAGATTTGACATTTGAGCACAGCCTTTGAAGGATTAGATAAAATGTGGGCTTGGGAATGGAAGGAAGAAAGGATACAGTAGGCTGAAGGGACATTTTGAGAATCACATTAAATTAAAACAAAATCTTAACAACATTAAAAGGTTTGTCAAAATCTTTTTGTTTGTTTGTTTAAGTTCTAGCCCTTTGAGATGCCATCCACAAAACTTTCATACTCCTTGCTTCCAGACAGAATTGATTAGCCCTCTCCTCCGACTTAGAGCTTCTATCTCACTATTTTCCTTACCGTACTTAAGTCGTCTTATAACTGATTACATGCTTGCCTCCACACCAGCTAAAGCACTACTAGAGGGTAAAAACTTTATACCCTACCTCTCAATACAAGAATAACAGCAATCGTATCATTGCATTTGTTGAATGTCTACTCTGAGCCAGGTACTGTGCTAAGCAGTTTACATGCATTGATAGCCAATAATCCTTGCTATGAAATGAAGGATATCATTTCCACCGTTTTACAAATGATGGTAATGAGTAGCAATGCGGTGAGGATGCTTGCTCTGAGTTCCTTTGCATTTGTGCTCAGCTGCTCAGTCATGTCTGACTCTGCAACCTCATGGACTCGCCTGCCACACTCCTATGTCCATGGGATTCTCCCTGCAACCATACTGGAGTGGGTTGCCATTTCCTCCTCTGAGACCCTTTACTGTGTGCGACAGAGCTGAGGTATGACGTTAAGTGCGTGGTATGGCTCCAAAGCATATAATCTCACCCACCCAGGTGCCTTGTTGCCTTGTTAATAGCTCCGTGCCTGGGGCTCATGCTAAGCACTCAAGAACTGTCTGTGGAATAAAGAAAGGAATGCACGAAGAAGATTGTTTCAAGTATATGATAGAAAGGAGGATGAAAAAATTTGTAAGACTTCCATGTGGTTAAAGAAAAAAAAAATCTGTCTGTGCATCAGTGAAGAACCCTCATAGTGTTGGCAAAATAAACAACCTCTTGGAGTTTTCAAAACGGGATTTGCCCTGCATAAGTTTAAAGTAGAACGTCCTCGAGGCATTTCTGCAAATGTGCATCCGCCCAGACTTGAAAGGCTAGTCCCTCCCATCCTTCTAATGATGATCGGACCTAGACCTACTCCAGAGGCACCGCAACCAGCTTTTTAAACAATTTCATCAGCACAACCTCGAGCCTCATTTAATCTTAAACAGTAACAGGGAGCCCTGACAACCAGCTTCTGGAATACAGCCCAGCTCCCAACAGTGCCTGCCCCAACAGGTTCCCATGATCTGCGCCACGTGCGTGCTCAGGATGGATGACGGCAGCGGGGTCCACAAGCACCGCTGTAGGAGATGCTGAAGGAACTAGATCATAGGCAGGGTGCGCAAAAGAAATGTGCGAACGGACAAGTCGGGGCCAAGACAGAGGTGAGGAAGACACAGCTAGGAAACCACAGCAGTACCAGTAGCAGCGGCGGCAGCAAACTAATCTGTTGTAGGCTTTTTACTGTCGAGAGGGTTTGGCAGAACTTCCAGAGCTACAGGAGGGATTTCAGAGGTGGAACCAGAACACTGGAGGTCACGGTGACCTGCTCAGTGAAGACGGACTGAGATTGTTTTGACTCAGCCTAGCAACAGAGAAGTCAGCGCAGCCCAACAACTTTGAGACATTCACCCAGACGGCCTGATATGTGTGGGTGCTCACTGCTGGTAAGTAGGTGAGTGCACCCAAAACCTTTTGTAACACAAGCCTAAGGAATGGGAAAATGAGTCACTCACTTCCTAAATTTGTAACCTGCCCATCAGAACTAACACAGCAATTGGCAAAGTTTGCCTGAATGAGCAGTTAGTGACTTTTTGCCAGTCTCCTCTCCTACTTAAATATCTCCTTCCCTTTTAGTTTTTCTCTACTAATAACATTTAGTATATTAAAGCCATTGGCTGAATCTGAATTCCCCACAATATATTGTAATGGAATCATATCATGCATTCAAGTTGTTCAAATGTATATAATATAAACGTAAATGTATCCGTTTTCCTATAATTCCACAACAACAAAAAACTACTTCATTAAAAAATGGGCAAAAGACTTAAAGATCAGATCAGATCAGATCAGTCGCTCAGTCGTATCCGACTCTTTGTGACCCCATGAATTGCAGCACGCCAGGCCTCCTTGTCCATCACCAACTCCCGAAGTTCACTCAGACTCACGTCCATCGAGTCAGTGATGCCATCCAGCCATCTCATCCTCTGTCGTCCCCTTCTCCTCCTGCCCCCAATCCCTCCCAGCATCAGAGTCTTTTCCAATGAGTCAACTCTTCGCATGAGGTGGCCAAAGTACTGGAGTTTCAGCTTTAGCATCATTCCTTCCAAAGAAATCCCAGGGCTGATCTCCTTCAGAATGGACTGGTTGGATCTCCTTGCAGTCCAAGGGACTCTCAAGAGTCTTCTCCAACACCACAGTTCAAAAGCATCAATTCTTCGGTGCTCAGCCTTCTTCACAGTCCAACTCTCACATCCATACATGACCACAGGAAAAACCATAGCCTTGACTAGATGGACCTTTGTTGGCAAAGTAATGTCTCTGCTTTTGAATATGCTATCCAGGTTGGTCATAACTTTCCTTCCAAGGAGTAAGCGTCTTTTAATTTCATGGCTGCAGTCACCATCTGTAGTGATTTTGGAGCCCAGAAAAATAAAGTCTGACACTGTTTCCACTGTTTCCCCATCTATTTCCCATGAAGTGGTGGGACAGGATGCCATGATCTTCGTTTTCTGAATGTTGAGCTTTAAGCCAACTTTTTCACTCTCCACTTTCACTTTCATCAAGAGGCTTTTGATTCCTCTTCACTTTCTGCCATAAGGGTGGTGTCATCTGCATATCTGAGGTTATTGATATTTCTCCCAGCAATCTTGATTCCAGTTTGTGCTTCTTCCAGTCCAGCGTTTCTCATGATGTACTCTGCATATAAGTTAATACATGTCTCCAAAGAATATATACAAATGGTCAATTAGCCCATAAAAAGATGTTCAGTGTTACTAATCATTAGGGAAATGCAAGTCAAAACCACGCAGAGATACCATTTCATAGCCATTAGGATAGCTATTGTAAAAATAAAACAAAACCAGAAAATAACAAATGTTGACAAAGATGTTGAGAAATTGAAACCCTTATGCAGTGCTGGTGGGACTATTACACGATACAGCTCGGAAAACTGACTGGCGGTTTGTTAAATTAAAACTAGGATTACTATATGATCCAGCACTTTCAGTTCTGGATATATATGTGATCAAATGGAAAACAGAGACTCAAATATTTGTACACACAGATTTATAACAGCATGATAGCTAAAAGATAGATGTAAACCAAGAGTCCATCAACAAATAGATAAATAAAATGTGGTAGACCCATACAACAGAATATTATTCAACCTTACAAAAGAAAATTATGACATCTGTTGTAACAGGTTGAATCTTAAATATATTATGCTAAGCAAAATAAGTCAGTCACAAAAGGACAAATACTGTATGAATCCACTTACACGAGTCATCTAGAATAATGGAATTTACAAAGACAGAAAATTGAATGGTGGTTGCCAGGCACTGGGAAGATGGGAGTTAGTGTTTAAAGTGTGCATAGTCTCAGTTTTGGAAGATGAAAAGCATGGTTGCACAAATATGTGATTGCATGTACTGCCACTGACCTATACATTGAAAAATAGCTAAAATGGTAAATTTTGTGTTATATATGGGCTAGTGTTCAGGTGCTCAGTCGTGTCTGAGTCTTTGGGACCTCGTGGACTGTAGCCCACCAGGCTCCTCTGTCCATGGGCTTTCCCAGGCAAAACACTGGAGTGGGTTGCCATTTCCTCCTCTCAGGGATCTTCCTGACCCAGGGATTGAATCTTCTCTTATGTCTCCCATTGGCAGGCAGGTTCTTTACCACTGTGCCACCTGGGAAGCTATTTCACCACAATTATTAAAAAAAAATACATTCACTATTAAATACTATGTTTTACTATATACATTTCATATGTACACATATTGTTTGAAGTTGTTTATATAAATGATATATACTTTATTATACTTCATGGGTAACTTAGGAAGTTTTAACTGGTCATTTTCCTCTATTATTGAGTTTACAGGCTGAATTTCTAACCTCATCATTGTGTAGCATGCAACTGCACTGAATATGCTCCTCAAATTTTAAAAAGATTGGTTATGGCAGAAAAGTGAAACAAGATTGCCTTATGGACTAAAATATAGGGTGCACTATGATAGATAATTGTTCAAATTCCCAATAGTTTTCTCTGAATCCATTAGGTCACTAAGCATCCAAATCTCAAATGACATCTCCATGTCAATTTTGATAGAGTAGCCATGGATAACTTGGTACCTTTTGTTTGTAAAAATCACTGGTCAAGATTCAAGCCAAGGACTTTTATTTCTTGGAAGAAAATGACAAGGTAAGTAAATTTTATATGAGTTCATATTACTTTATGAATTTTGCTGACAAAACACATCACAATAGATTGCACATAAAAATTGGGGGTAAGCATTATAACCAGCACTTTAAAAGGAAAATTCATGAAAGCCATAATAAATTGGAAAATTCAGCTTTATTACTTTCAAAAATTATGTCAATCATCTCATCATCTGTCAGTTTAACCATCCCTTTGTAATATGTTGTTGAAAAGCCTACCATTGTCTACAGGCTTGTTCCAAAAGCACCCACACATTTTTCTTTTTTCAACATAAGGAATTCATTTTCTACTCATAGTACCTTTTGCTGCAATCACATTCAATTCTGTGGGTCTTGGTGACAAAGTAGCCCTGAGAGCTATTACTGGAAATAGAAATAGGAAACAGTGGGATCTCTGAGCCTGTTAACTTCCTTATTTCAGAATCTTAACAGAAGAGTGCAGAAAGGTCACCAGGAAAGAAAAGCCATGTTTTAAAATGGCTGAAACTTCTTCTGCAACATAACATCTACTTGGTCGTCACAGCAAAGGGTATAATCCCTCTTTCCAAGCAAAGATGGCAGAACTCAATCACAAAAAGACTTATTTCTGTTCCCTTTTAGAGTTAATTAAATTCATTTTTCTTGACAATCTAGAGCCACAAGAAAACTTCCTCTGTTCAACGTACTGTGCAAAGAAACTATGAATGAATGTCCTGTGTATCTTTAAAGGCAATGGCAAGTATTGGCCATTTAACACCGGGAAACCATAGAGGCATATCAGGAACTCCATCACTGAAAAAGGAAGGGTTTATCTTGCCAGTCTTCCCATGTCCTACATAGAAGTTCCTGGAGGTGAGTATGATCTGGCTCTAACCTGAGGCTTAGTTATGTGATTGCCGTCTCTCTTATTCTGTGAAAGATAACACTGGCAGGATACTGGAATGATGCTTGATTCTGTACTTAGAACTGAGATTTCAGTTGATAGCATTTTCAGAAAATCTGAAACCCATGCTCCCTGATCTACCTGGTAACTTGATTTTTTGCCAATGGGGGTGTTCATTAAGGAATAACTTTTCACTGTAAAGGCACCAGAGTTTTAATATGTTGAATTGGACAGAGGGAATGGAAAGTAATTATATCTATATCAAGGTATCCATCTTATTATTTTACAATTATTTGTTTCACACAATTTTAATATTCCTAAACGTTTTCTCAACTACTCTACCTGAGATCTGTTCTATGGGAATAAATAGAAGACCTCTTTCCCCTCAGGCGTCTATCCAAAGCCCCAACAATTTCTACCCCTTTAAAACTCATTGAATTGTTGTTGAAGCTCTAAATTGTGTCCAATTCTTGTGACCCCACAGACTGTAGCCTGCCAGGCTCCTCTGTCCATGGGATTTCCCAAGCAAGAATATTGGAGTGGGTTACCATTTCCTTCTTCAGAGGATCATCCTGACCCAGGGATTGAACCCACATCTCCTGCATTGGCAGGTGGATTCTTCACCACTGAGCCACCAGGGAAGCCCTCACCACAGAATATCTAATGTCAAAAAGAGAATTGAGACTGTCACTCTTAGAAGACAGAGCATCTGTCTGGGTCAAGCTTTATCCTCTCAAGTTTTGCATGTGGCTTTGCTAAGGTCGGCATTCATTCACTGCTTGCTGAACTTGAATTTTACTGCAATATGCTTTAGTTATCTCATCAGCCACCATCTTATGGATTTCTTCAAAAAAGCTGCTTGAAACAAAACAGTAGTATAAAGAGGGCTCCAAGAGTTGTTCCTTTTTTTTTTTTCATTTGTTTAAGTAACAAATCTTAAGAGCTTTAATTTTTAGTCTCACACATATAAACTTCGATAGCTGTACATAATAATTTTCATTCTGTAGGTGCAATGTTTATTGGCTTATACAAGGTCTAGAAATGTTACAGCCAAGAGCATGGCCCATATTTCAAGATACTTAGTCTTATGATTTATAATACTTTTAATGTCTTATTTTCTCATATTGGGAAGAATTCATTTGGTGATATTCTGTGATTCATGATGCTGTACAAGATTCTCTATGCAGCAATGTGGAGAGAAAGTTCCTGTAATTCTAGGCAGTGACTCAGATTCCAACATGTCTCTGTGGCTTTCTCTTCAGACTGGTCCTGTGTAGACAGGATGATTAACTCAGCAATTACTGCAGGCTTGATGATATATGAAAAGTAGAAAAAGCAGTGCTTCTGATTCCCATGTTCAACAAGCTTATCATCTCTCTGGTGAGATCAAAAGACCAGATAGGGAACAAGAAGATACTGAGGATTTAAATGATGAGACACCAACTATTTCAGCAAAGATCCAGCAAATCTTATTGAAGAAGTGAGATTTAAATCAGGCCTTGAAAGAAGACTGTACTTTGAAAACGCAAAAGAAAACTCACTACAGGATATAGAGAATAAAATGTAATATATAGTGTTATTTAAAAAAAATATGAAGTATATATCTGTGTTTTAATTTCTTTGTGCTTGAAGAAAGAAATGCAAGAATCTAAAAAAGCAGCTAATCATGAGAGTGATGAACAAGAATAGGATGGAAAAATAAATCTAAATGTAATGTTTTGCATTGTTACGATTTTTGAAACATATGGATTATTTACTCAAAAGATTAAATTTTAAGAAAAATGAGAGCAAGCACCATAAGAATTTTCTACTCTAAATTCAATGAAACTTAAGAATTTTGAAAGAAAAATCTGTTCTGTGAGCAAAAAAAGTATGGAAAAGACTGGCTTAAACAAACGTGGGAATTCTTTACTTCCATATTTTCCAGAGACTTTTGTAGGCTAGTTATCATTGTTAGTAACCAACAGGCAGTTAATATTTGACAGCATTTGCCAAATATACCCAAAATTACTTTCTTCTTTTTCTATCTAAAGCACATGTTAATATCTTAAAGAGCAAAGTCTGAGAAATCCTATTATATGTATTCAATTGGCCAGAGTGAAGAATAGGATTCTTTTAATATTTACTTTGAATATTTGATTTGACTAGAGGTGAAGAGGGCACGGAGTGATGGTCAATGAATTTGCACGTGAAGACTAAACACGGTATCCTTCTTTTCATCCTTGCATGCGTGCATGTGAAGTTGTTTCAGTCGTGTCTGACTTTGTGTGACCCTATGGGCTGTAGCCTACCAGACTCCTCTGGCCATGGGATTCTCCAGGCAAGAATACTGGAGTGAGTTGCCATGCACTCCTCCAGAGGACCTTCCCAATCCAGAGATTGAACCTGTGTCTCTTACGTCTCCTACATTGGCAGGAAGTTTCTTTACCACTAACAACACCTTCTTGGTCCCTTAAATAGTGTCTGGTACACAGTCTGCCCTCAATTACTGTTTACTGAGTTCAACTGAAGCAAATTAGGAAAGATTTTTCAAAATCAAACATAGGAGTTTAGATTCAATATGACCAATTAATGATTTCTCGATCACAAGCATGTCATGGTTTCAGTGATCAAGCTTTGGGAAACTAAGTGATGGAGCAGAGTACATATCAGCTTTGGATGCGGTGAGCTTGTCTGTTTTTATGACCATAGGCAAATTATTAAGCTTTTCTGAACTTCATTTTCTTTGTAAAAGAAAAAAAAGAGATTAACACCCATCTTGCAGGGTTACTGTGAGGATTAAAGGAAATAATATGTGCCCAGTGCTTAGCATGAAGTGAAGTGAAGTGAAGTCGCTCAGTCGTGTCCGACTCTTTGCGACCCCATGGACTGTAGCCTACCTGGCTCCTCCGTCTATAGGATTTTCCAGGCAAGAGTACTGGAGTGGGTTGCCATTTCCTTCTTCAGGGGGTCTTCCAAACCCAGGGATCCAACCCAGGTCTCCCGCATTGTAGGCAGATGCTTAACCATCTGAGCTACCAGGGGGTCTGATAAATTCTAACTATTTTTACCAACTAGATAATGACATTATAAACTAGTTAAAAAGGGGAAGAGGCCGTCAATAGGGATGTAAAGGCTCCCTGGAACAGGATGGGGTTGTGAAAATACACCAGAGAAACTAAAAGGGAAAATCCAACAGGATTCATTAAAAAAAAAAAAAAAAATGCTTGGCACATGAAGTAAATAAGAGACCAATATTTTGTATTCCAATGCAAATGAGGATGGTTTGTAAAAGTGATTAAAAAGTATGATTACTGAGAATATCTGACTTTTAGAAAGTACTTTTCTACCTTTACACATAATCACGTTTTCCCAATTACTTTCTTAAATATACTTTCAGAGAGTTCTGACTTGATCAGCATAGTATTTATGGGGTTTTTAAAAAACAAAGAAAACATATTTTCTGGGATAGAAAATAAACATAAGTAAAGAAGTGACATTCTTTAAAAGGGGGCACTTTGAAAGGTCAGTGCTGTATTCCAACCTCATGGATTCATTTACAGATTTAAAATGATGCCAAGTTTTCTAGTGAATTAAAAGAGCATTGGTCTATTTTGAAAATGATTATACAGTGGATTACAGTCTAAGAAGCAGTGCAGCCCACTGCACAGATTTATAAAAAGTGTGCTTGAAAAAAATTTTAAATATGAATTTATATTAGTAATTAATGCTTTCTTAGATCAGTGATAAGGAAAGAAAAGTGAATGTGTTTTATTAAAAGAACAGCAGGCTGACTGCCAGGAGTGGAACCACCTTAGCCTGAAGCCTTTTTAAGTAAAATGTGTCCCACCTTTGCCTTCCCAAACAGGAAAAGAAATAGATAAAGATGAGTCATTATGCTCACTCTGTTAATGAAATGATAAATTTAATTAGAAAAGACGCTTACATGAAAAGTGTATTTTTCCTGAAAAATCATTTAAACTTTTGGCTTTACTGAGGTATCATGAGACATGAGGTATTTGTCCTGAATCATGCAAGACTTGAAGGAAACGGAACTAGTCTTCGTTGCCAAAAAAAAGTCAGAGAAAAATGATCAATGAGGTTGCGGGGTAATCTAAGCTGAAAGAGTGTAGAGCACATGTGATTCCTCCACAGCCACCCATGAATAATTCCTAAACAGAATTTTTTTTTCCCAGTCTGATAACTAATGCTCACAATACAAAAGTCATGTGGGGGTCGCATACACATGTGGTGTCTTTTGAACAATGGATATGATAAACTAGTGCCATTGTACAAAATTATCCCCAAGTCTCATAGCAACCTGTCTCCAATCACAGAAGGAAGAAAAGGGATCTGACCATGCTACTCTCTCATTTAAAATCTTTAAGTAGGGACTTCCTTGGTGGTCCAGTGGTTAAGACTTCACCTTCCAATGCAAGGGTTATGGGTTCAATTCCTAGTCAGGGAGCTAAGATCCTCCATGTCTAGTGGCCAAAAAACAAAACAGAAACAATATTATAACAAATTCAATAAAGACTTTAAAAATGGTCCACTTAAAAAAAAAGTCTTAAAAATAAAAATCCTTCAGAGTTGCTGTTGGTTTACTTCTCGTGAAGCCATGTCTGGACGCGGCAAAGGCGGCAAAGGTCTGGGAAAGGCGACGCTAAGCGCCACCGCAAGGTTCTGGGCGACAACATCCAGAGCATCACTTAACCTGCTATCCGCCGCCTGGCTCATCGTGGTGGTGTGAAGCGCATCTCCGGGCTCGTCTACGAAGAGACCCGCGGGGTCCTGAAAGTGTTTCTGGAGAACGTGATCCGGGACGCGGTCACCTACACCGAGCATGCCAAGTGGAAGACAGTCACCGCTACGGACGTGGTCTATGCTCTCAAGCGCCAGGGCCGTACTCTCTACGGTTTTGGCAGTTAAGCTTTCTCATTTGCTCTCAGGAGCTTGATTTCAACCAAAGGCCCTTTTCAGGGCCACAAAACAAACAAACAAACAAATCCTTCAATAGACCCTCCAAGCTCTGAGGACAAATTCCAAATATTGGAGTATGCAAGGAATAGATTTGATTCCTGCCTGCTGTTTAGGATCTAATATATATGGCTAATAAATGCCTTGAATGGACTTCCCAGGTGACACAGCAGTAAAGAATCCACCTGCCAATGCAGGAGGTGCAAGATGTGGTTTAATCCCTGGGTTGGGAAGATCCATGGAGAAGGAAATGGCAATCCACTCCAGTATTCTTGCCTGGAAAATTCCATGGACAGAGGAGCCTGCCCAGCTACAGTCCATGGGGTCACAAAGAGTCAGTGTGACTGAGTGACTGAGCAGCAGCAGCAGCAGCAAATGGCTTGAGGTTTTCTGATTTTCCTTCCTGGTCAGGTTTGGAACATCCTCCTATGTTCATCCTAGAGCATTCAATGGTAGAGTCATGCTATTCAGAAAGTGTTCTTCTTCTACACTGTTGGTGGGAATGTAAATTATCCCCACCATGGACAGGAGTATGGAGGTGCCTTAAAAAAAAAAAAAAATAGATCCACCATATGACCCACTAATCTCACTGCTGGGCATATATCCAGAGAAAAACATGATCTGAAAGGAAAAATGCACTCCAGTGTTCATTGCAGCACTGTTTACAATAGCCAAGGCATAGAAGCAATCTAAATGTCCATTGACAGAGGACTGGATAAAGAAGATGTGGTACAGTATACAATGGAATATTACTCAGCCATTAAAAAGAATGAAATACTGTCATTTGCAGCAACATGGATGGACCTAGAGAGTATCATACTGAGTGAAGTAAGTCAGACAGAGAAGGAGAAATATCGTATGACAACCCTTATAAGTGGAATCTAAAAAAAAAAGATACAAATGAACTTATTTTACAAAGCAGAAAGAGACTCCCAGACTTAGAAAAGGAATCTATGGTTACCAAGGGGAAGGGATATTTAGGGAGTTTGGGAAGGTCATGTACACACTGTTATACTCAAAATGGATAACCAAAAATGATCTGTTGTATAGCACTTGGAACTCTACTCAATGCTATGTGCCAGCCTGGATGGGAGGAGGGTTTGAAGGAAAATGGATACATGCATATGTATGGCTAAGTTCACTGTTCACTGAAACTACCACAACATTGTTAATCAGCTATACCCCTATACAAAAATAAAAAGTTTGAAAAAAAAATGTTCTTCAATCATTCCTTCAAACCCCACTCAACTTAGTGTTTTCACTGCCTCTCTCTCATACTACTTATCTCTTCTAATGGTGTTGTGTTTAATTGCTTTCTCGTCCACTAGCATATGAACTTTGAGAGCAGGGACTCTGTTCCCATAACTCTAGCAGACAGAACAGTTTGTGGCAGCCAGTAGATACTGGTAAATAAAGGAAGTGAATGAAACTCAATTAGATTTCCAATACAGATGGTTTAATCCAGGTTTCAGAAACAGCTGAGGTCAGTGTCAATCCCTAGGTATATGTAAGTTTTTCATGGATCATTGAGGCTGTTCAGTTTCTCAAACTAGTTCCCTTGGAATATATACTATTAAAAAAAAATCTTTCTCTCTACTTAAAATTCTTTCCTATGTAAGAATCACTAAGAAGACACTTGAACTCTAGATACACCAGGAATTTCACATTCTTGGCAAACACTTCAAGGTTCTTTCTTCCCTGAAAGGAACCCTTTTCTATGAATCTGATAGAAAACTATGGCCCTTTTCTTGTCCTCTTTGCTAGAGGCTATTTAGTAAATGCAGTGTGGCTTTTCTAGAGAAATCTTACTGATCAATGGAAATAAAACAAAAATACCACTGGAACGATATGAATCAGACTTATACCAGGAATATAAATATCTCTTCATACAGTCTTATTTCAACGTGCATATTAAAAATATAAAGGTTTTAAATTGAAATGTTGGGGTGTCCTTGCCCCCTTGATGTGTTTATAAACTTCAGAGATACAACAGAAACTGAGAATTCTCTACTACATTTTGTCCAAATGATATAGAGATGAAGAAGGCAGGCTCTTTGTTGATGGTTTGATAAAGCAACTTTATCGTTCCTACTAGTGGCTTTAGAAAAAATCCCCACATAACTGAGTACACACATTCCCTAAATAAACTTACTATTCTCTTCCTAAATAGATTCCACTTAACAGTTGTACATTATATACACCAAATATGCACAAACATATGTGGTATTTATGTATGTGTGTCTATGTGTGTATATAATGAGTTTCCATGACTATAACCCAAGCCTGCTCCCAATATTATCCAAAACATGTCATGTCATGTTGTCAGGAAGATGTAACATTCTAGAGTCATATTTTTTCTGTTTGAACAGTCTAATTATATGATAGTGATTGGAGTCTGTAGCTATCATTTACCTTCTAAAATATTTTGTCAGAAGCCCTAGGGCTTTTTATTCCTTCAGGCATTTTTTTTTCTTTTAATTAAAAAAAGAAATTTAGGTGTGGCATTAGATGTCACCACTGAAGAATATTCAAAAAGATTACATTTAATGAAAGTGAAAGGAAGGAGTAACAAGGGGTAAATTGCTCTTGGCTTCACCTTCCTGTTGTAGCCAGACTGGACTAAATGTCTCTGTTATTGGAGCTTTTTTTAAAAAAATTTTCTTTTGGTCACAGAGTGTGAGGAATATGATGGTTAGATCTCCCCATGACTGTCTGCCTTTACCACTGCTAAGATGAGATACGGACCCACGAACATGTCAGACAGAAAGTGTCTCTGATAAAAGAGGGACCATCCAGAACACAGGCTTGCCAACAGAGGAAGAGTTCAGATGAAAGAGCCAAAAATCAGGCTCAAATATCCAGTCTGTGCTATGTGAGTATAAGGGAACAGGCTTATTCCTGTCGAGTTAAGGAATAACTCATAAGTCAGCAGGGGAACCAGGCCACTCTGTTTCTTCCAAGAAGATAACTGAAGTATTGGCAGTTCTTCTGGAAAATAACCCCACGTTGGAAGGGTGGGAAGAGATCCTGAATTCCTTACCAAAATTCTGCCAAACTTGAAAAATAGGAAATTCTGTCTTGGAAATTTTATTGATTTAAAAACATATTTGAATGACATTAAAAACTAAGGCTTATCTTTTGTCATAAATTGAACTCAGGTGATCTTGAGTATTTTCACGGCAACAAATTCTTAAAAATACAGAAAAAACAGTTGTAGCTATTTTCAAAGCTAGGGTTGTAATCACCTGAAACCTAATACATAATTTTGGTTGATATTTTCATGTGGCTTCTTTCTTCTTCAATGTCTGGATCAGTGACTATAGTAATGATAACATCCTTCCATGCAAACTAGCTTAAAGTTTAAAAATATTTCACAATATTTTTTCAAATTAAAAATGAATTGAAAATATTTATTAGACTTCTTTCTTTTTTTTTTTTCTCCCTTACCAATATCCCTTTGTCCTTGGGAGCTAAAGAAATGAAATCAGTGATGATTCCTCTAATTCAGAGTAAATTTTCCTTTTGCCTTGCATGCATACTAGCCAGATGAGTGGGCAATATTTTGAAGGTTGACAATCTGCTTCAAGTCTTAGGAAGCAGACAAGTCTCTGAAGAAAGAAAAAGAAGCAGGAAAAAAAAAGCCTGGTCAACACAGATTTGAGATCTTAGTTTAGAGTTATAGGAAGTATATAAACTTAGTAACAAAGAGGGAAAAAAAATTCTACTCTGCTATTTATGAATGTTGCAATCTTAGGCAAATAGTTGTTTTTGGCTGAGCCTCAGTTTCTCCATTTTGAAAGTGGAAAGAGAAACATCTACCAGTAATGACCTGATAGTTAAATGAGTTTAATAGTCTACACCTAGCTTGATGCCTGATGCTGTTGTGGGCTCTCCACCAAAATTATTTCCCTTCCCCTCTTCTCTCTTTCACATTATTCTTGCTTTCAGACTATACTAATGCCTCCTTTCTTTCTTTTTTTTTTTTCTTTTTACTGAAACTAAAGCTACCCCAACTTCTAAATGTTAAGAAATCTGTGGTGCAGCAGGTATGTCCTGTTTCAATGTGGCTCCAGTTATTCAGCATTATTAGTCGATCCATTGGTGCTTCTAAGCACAGGCACACTCCTGAAAGTTACTCAATAGAAGTCCTTTCAGTTAAGCATTTCCTTAATCCTAGTTACTTCACCGCGGAGTAATACGTGATGACTGAATTCTGCTGACCTAGAGAAGTCACCTCTAATTTTATTTCTGATAGCCTTTAATTAGGAAGATCCAAAGCAGCCTGACAATATCTAATGCCAACATATGTCCCCAAAGGCAAGGAGCAAAACCTTCCAAAAGGTCTTTTCTGGGATTTGTCCTTTCATGTCACTAAGTCTGACACTTTCAGCATGGAAACACAAAGCCAAAAGGTGTGTGTGTTGAGGGGGGTAGTTGAGGGGGTTTGGGGAGGCGGGGAGAGAAGTCAGGAGGGGAATGGGGAGAGAGGAAAGAAATCATGGAACACTCCTCAGCTTTGCGAGCATTATCCAATTGTGGACAAAGTCATCTGCCCATATCTGTCACCAGATAGCTCAAATCTGTGAGTAAAAGTTGGGAGAAGGACCATCTTAAACAACAAAAATCTTTGTGTTAACACAGCCTCTGCTTTTGGGACTGGGGCTTTTAAGAACAGAATATCACATTTCTGAAAAAGCTAACTATGAAAGTAACAGTATTTTCAGCCACAAGTCTCCCTCTCCCCGCCCTCCACCTCCAACAAACAGAGCTTCCGAAATGCAACACCTATCAAATATTTCCTCAGAAATGCCAGATTGCTGGGATTGTAAAGAGTTCTACCTTTTTTTTTTTTTTTTTCCTTTTTGACATTTAGACAGATTGAGTTTGAGAGAGGAAGTGACTCTGGGTCCAGACTGCCCCACACCACTGTCAGAGGAAAGAACTGAAGTCAAATGAAGTGATAATATACTGTAGAATATTTAACAGAGCGCAAGGCAGAGGAAAATGGCAATCTGGGAATATACAACTGATCCCCAAAATAGACACGGTCTCCAGTGCCAGAACAGATGCCAAGTACAGTAGATCATAAAATGGGAAAATTACCTCTGCCCCGTGGGCTATGTGTTGACACGGGGGAGATGGCTCCCCAGCAGTCAGAGTAGCTGGGTCTCCATTCCCAGTCACAGTCATCATTTGTCATGGACCCTGCCAGCTTTCCTTTCTACTCCTTTCTGTATATTCATCGGTGTGGAAGCTGGTAAGTAACCCCTTAATGGCTGCTACGTGCTGCGGTGGGATTAATGACAGATAAAGTACTAGTCTGAGCTCTCGGATCATGTTGTGAATGAAATCAGAGGGTTCTGTGCAGGACATTTTGCAAAGCTCTTTCCATTTCGTGGAAGACTCAAGGTGACTAGGGACATTTAGATTTCTCTCTCAAGGAAAGATAAATAGAGTGATGAAGGAAAAATACACTCCCTTCTATGTGCTTAATAAGCAACCTGCCACCTTCTGGGGGAAAGGGGGTAAGAATGCTTACGTGGTGGCTCAGAATGATGTAAAGGTTGAACAATTGGCCAAACAAACTTCATCTTGTGCTGAAAGCCACAGAGACAGGAATGATGTTTCCAGAGGGAGGTACCTTTTCAAGGAAGACAGCTACCTCATATTCATAGTGGAGTTGAGGAGATTTACATTTTCAAGTCCTATTTGTCTTTTTTACTGTATGGATAAAAGAAAGTAGTCAGTTTTCCTCACTTCCTGGCAAATTTTCACTGAATCTTTCTCCTAGGCATGTGACTCTTTGCTAGCCAGCCATTGAAGGCTGAGATAATCATGAACAGAAAGAACTAGGAAAAGTTTTTGTCCTACATTTCTTTCTTCTTTTCTTGTTTCCTGCCTTTTTTCTTCCTCCCATCATTTCATTTTTTTTTCCTTTCAAACCCAAAGACACTCTGTAATATCCTATACAGAGGAAAAACAAATGAAGAAAAATAAACGTTAAAGAGACGAGATGGATAAATAAGGAAGGAAAAATGACCAAAAAGAGCCAAAAGAAATCAGTGCTGAAAGTTTTGCTGGATTACATTATGAGACAATATGCATTCAAGAATATATGTACACACACACTATGGAAAGTTTTCCACAAAAAAATGATTACTCTTGATTCCTGAACTTATAAAAATTAAGTGACCTTAAACCCTGGCTGAAGTTTTTTCAGGTGTGTGAATCTATAAAGTTTCAGTAAAAAGAGAGTTGCTATTTGTGGAAAGTTTAAGTTGCTATTATGTGAGGCAGAAACTAGAATAAGAAGAATGGTTTACCCAGAATTTCTATTTAAATCTTGTGGTTTTTAGAATAGAAATTTGTTCAATCTTAGTGAACAGGAACTTCCCATTTCAAAGAAGAAAAATTTATAAAAATTTCAAAACATTTCTTCATCCAATAATTTTTTAATATAAATTTATTAATTTTAATTGGAGGTTAATTACTTTACAATATGGTATTGGTTTTGCCATACATCAACATGAATCCGCCACAAGTATACACGTGTTTTCATAAAATGTTAATTGATAAGTGGAAACTAGTTTTCTTTTGCAGATTTACAGAGTATTAAGGGGACAATTATATTGGCAAATCAAGTTGGACATTTCTCACGTATAAAATGTTTGTAAAAGCATTTCCATACTTTATATAAATCTGTATATAATTAGGATTATCTTTTCCTGGTAGACCATATTGGTAAGCATAGGAGGATTTTTTAGTATGAAAACAGAAACAACTGTTTTCATTAAGAGTGAAATTAAAGTTATTAAAGTTCAGAGATACATGTGAAACTAGAGAAAAGCCTTCTCTATCACATAAATACAAGTACTTTTGATACTTTGATGTGGATTATTTATTTCTCTGTGAATTCATTCTCTTAAATACGTTTTAGTTATAATTATATCATCTGCATAATTTAATAATGATGACATCCGTAGGTTATTAACATCCATAACTTCCCAGATATATTATCTACTTTACATTTAATCCCTAAATTAACCATATAAAGTAGGAAGATGAAGGAATTAAAATTCGAACTTGCCTAAGGTGACATAGCCAGTCAGTGGCATAACTGAAGTGGAATTGACTTTTTTACCTACGCTCATTCCTCATCATCACATCTGTCTATGGAATCTGAGTCTATTTAAGCTTCAACATGAGCAATAAATGACATTGTATCTGTAAGCATCTCCCACTTTTAATAGGTACACAGTTCCCAAAGATAAGTTTCAACACAAAATTGCAGTTCTGTGATAGAAGCATGCTGGAGAGTTCACCTTTGTAACAGTTTCAACTAAAAATCCAAGTTGACCTTTTGGTTTTTGTTTTGTTGTTTTGGCTAAAAAAAAGAATGTGGGTTCATGCTAGAGTATGCCCACTGGTGAAAGCTTTTTTTTACTCTGAGAACTCTCTATTTATTGCTAATTCTTTATCTTACATATTGTTATGATTTTAATTTTGATGGAGTTGTAAGACCCCATCGTTGTATTCCCTCGTGCTGTGTTCTTGAACGTTAATTATATAAAAGTAGAACAATTTTCCTGCACAAAGGAAAAGGATGGGGAAAGGGAGGCTGTCTGACAGTCTCAATTATTCAGTTTCTCAATAATACACAGGGCACTATTTCAACCTGTAGCAATTTTCTGGCACCAGGAGTATCAAAAGCATATTCAACGGATGAGAGGAAGGGGGACAATTCCTTCGATTAGACTGGCAATTGACCATCTGCTTCAGAGGGTAACGTTTAACCTGTAGGTAATCACGGGGAAATACCTTGATGATGAGTGTCAGACTTTATTTTTTCCTGGATGGGGGCAGGGTGGGATGGGAGTGGTTAAAATACAAGACAGACAGCTGCCCTCCCATCCTGTTAGAATCATGGACACATTCAATACATTTTAAAGCATCTTCTCCCCAAACCAACCAGAAAAAAAAAAAAAGCACAGTGTCCAATATTCAGTTAAATAAAGTCAAATTTAAGCTCCATCCCCTAATATTTCCTTAGGAAGATAACTCCTAGCATCGGATGAATGTATAGTGTGGGTTATAGGTGTTCCTGCATTCCTCTTAAAGCCACCATCTGAGGACTAAGATGGTTAAGGTCAAAGGAAGGATTCTGAAATTTTTATTAATATTTATGTATTATTTCAAGGTTTTTGGAAGTTATTCAGGGCTTTTATTGGATAGAGTAAAATTCTATGCACTTTTGAGAGAAGAGTATGTTTTTGTCAATTAGATTTCTATCTTATGTAGCCCAGCATGAGGGAACATAATACTGTTAGATAACAGACTTACAGGTGGCTGCAGCTGAAGGAGTAAGTGATCTTGGAATCATTTTCTTTGTGTTTAAATTTGTTTATTATTAACACAACATTGTAAACCAACTACACTTGAATAAAATAAATTTAAAGAATTTTTTTGTTGTTTTTAGTAATGGGAATGTTTTTTGAACATAACCTGAAAGCTATTTTTTTATTGACAAATAGTTGGAGAAAAGAAAGAAAGAAGGTATTCCCAGATACCCAGCTAGAGCAAAATTTACACAGAAACATTGCATAGACCTGTGCAGTAACTTACAGCGTCAGGAACATCCAGTGCCTGGAATTATATTAATAGCAGTTCCCTCTTAGCTCTGGTAATGCAAAACTCAGGTGTAGGGAATTTCAGACACACTGAATTATTCTATTATCCCCTCTAATACCCCCAGCAAGTGTCACTACCAAGACAAATGTCAGGATGTCTGTTTTATTAAGTATTAATTTATAGTCATTTATTCATTCAATAAGCAAATATTTGGAGGCAACCTGCCCTGTACCAAATACTGTTCTAGGTTCTTGGGAATGCAACAGTGAACGAAAACAAAACAAAAAATACAAAATTTAAGAAAAAGAATTCTCTGCTTCTGTTGGAGATTACATGACAGTGAGGAAAAACACAATAAAGAGACAACTAATACACCCAGAATATAGTAGTTAATGATAAATGCTAAGAAGAAAAATTAAGTCAAGGAAGGAGCTAGAAAACCCTGAGAAAGTGGATGCTGAAATTGTAGGTAAAGCAGCATTAAAGATTCCGAAGAGGAAGAGCATGAGTAACACAGCTAAGGGGAAATGGCCCTAAACATATGCTGTCCAAATACAGCGGCTCCTAGGCTCAGACGGATAGCATAGCGGACGGCACGGATGTGGAGAAGGCCCATCTTTGCAGGAAGTTCTAGTGGATGGTGCTGCTCCCAACAAAAGGAATAGACAATACACAGGCTCTGAATTGGAGAGCAACAGAGGAAGCCATGAGAAGACCAGGGTGGTTGTGGCTGAGCAAAAGTGGTGGAGGGAGATAGGAGAATCGGTCAGAGCGTTATCGAGGGGCCAGCGCACACAGAGCCTCTCGCAGGTCCTGCATGGACTGTCAGGTATCACCCTGAGCCAGAGGGATAGCCATGTGTTGAACAGAAGAATGACACGATCAGATTTGTGTTATTTCAGGGTCACTCTGGCTGCTGTTTTGTGAAATAAGTAAAAAGAGGCCAAGAACACAAGTTAGGAGACCATTGTGATGATCCAGAAAGAGGTGATGACGGTTTACAATAGAGGGTAGTTGTGAGAAGTGGGAGATTCTAGATCTACATGGGAGTAAGAAAAAAAGCCACGTGGAGACCACTTATTACCATTTAGGTTCTAGACCCTCACTCTCAGAAATCATGGTTTAGTGGAACTATTACGGAACATAGGAATCTCTCTGTTTTCTCCAGTGCAAATTCTAATCCTCGTGTCCCATTTTGTCTCCTGACTTGTATCTGCCCTGCATCTCATTAAACTTTTGAAATAAATCTGTTTGGATTCATTTAACATTAACATTGCAGCTGATGAACACGGGGTGCTTCTGATGCATGCATTTAGGGAGCAATTAAAACCCCACCAAATGCCTCTCTAATATCATTGTGAAAGATAGGATGCTTGACAAGATTTTTTTTTTTTTTTGGCTCATGTTTGATTCCCCAGAATTAAGCTAAAAGGTACACAGTGGGTACCTAAGTGAGATGGTATTTCCACTCTTTTTATCAATGTGGCAGCTATAATTTGGCAAACAGATCATGGACATACATTTCTCCTAGGAAAGTTCTTAAAATTTATCTGTATAAGATAAAATCATCCCATGATTTTTTTCTCTTCTTTCATAAAGAGCACTGCCTACAAGTCTCCATGATGTGATAACTTGTAAAGTCACTATCAAAAAGTACTTGCAAAATTGTATAAATGTTGAACAAACATTTGCTTTTTAATATTGAGATTAAATCAAACATATTTTGCTGTTTCATTTTTCAGATACATGTAACTTCAGCTGGGAATTTTTTTCCCTTTTTCTGTTTGTTGTTTTCCCTTCATTACCTTGGAAAGTGAAATGAGATTAGACTTCAAGGAGGAAACTGAAAGAAATGCATTTAAGAGAAAAAAAATAGGTGAAGATGAATCAGGCTGAAATGAATAGTTACATTTTTGTCTACAATCTGGCATAACTGCTCTCATGATATAATCAGGAGGGGAAAAATGCTTCTAAGTATAATTTTCACATAAATCAAGTAGCGAATGAAAAGGAAAAATATACTTAATATTGCCTTTAGGACTATCCACAGGTAGGTGGAGGACCATATAGGAATAGACTATTGGAAAGTAAATAGATATTATGGATAGACAGAGAAGATGAAAATTAAGGATGGCTGAAAATTGTCTTTCAATATAATTTCCCTAAAGGTTTATTATTAATGATTTTTTCCTTTTGTTTTAAACAAGACCTTAAATATACCCCAGGGAGAAAACAATCATGTAGTCACAATCTTTAAATGTGAATTCATTGATCAGATCACTTTTTTCCTGGCAAAAAATCCTAGGAAAGCTTTAAGTATTTGATATCAGAAGTTTGAAAAGAAAGGCATGAAACAAAGACAATAAATCGTACTGCTTTTTAGGGACCAATTCAGAGAATAGTAAGAATCTGCATAGACATAATTTCTTGAAATGCAGGTAGTTTCGTGGCATATTCTAAAACATGGATAAATTGAGTGTACTGTTTCACCAATCCCTGTATGTGTCCCTGGACTTGATCTAAAGGGTGGTAGCTGAGTGCCTGGTAATCACTCTGGGAGCCCACTGCATTGCTTTCTGAGTTTTTGAGAAAATGCTTTCTATCATATTCACCCCTCCACATTAAGCCAAATAATTTTATCATGAGAATAAGGATGGCAAAGAAACTTGGGAGAGGCAAGGAAATGCAGGGTATGAGGACAAGGAAGTCTGGAGAAACTCTCCTATTTTTTTGGTCCCGAAACTCCCCTAATATTACCCCCTTGGTTTCAGCCATCACTAATTTTTATCCTCCCTATCTGTAAAATCCATTCCTTTTCCAATAGTTTGGTCCCATTAAGAAGTCTTTAGGAGCTGACTCCTGGAAAAAAAAAAAAATGTAATATGAGGTTAAGTCTTGGGAGGGACTTGGTATAGGAAGCCATGCAAACAGTGAAAAAAATGAGTATTTCCCCAGAGGTGGAATGGTAGTTATATTGCAGTGGTAGCAAAAGGATATTTGTCATGAGGATGACTTATCTCATTGATTTTGATTTTTCAAAGAAAAATAATTTTAAGGGTCTGGAGTTGAGAAAAATAAAAAGAAAAACCCAGAATGTTTCTGATACGTTTTAAACATTCTGTATATAACCCAAGAGTAAATATTCTCTATATGCCCTAAGTATTTCTCTGTAAAAATATTCCACTAAAACTTCATTAAGCAAGTAAAAATGGAATGAAGCATCCTATTTCAAGTGATTCAAGTTACATATAACACTAGCTAAAATTTCGGGGCACTTACTCTGATTAGGCTTCCCTGATAGTTCAGTTGGTAAAGAATCCACCTGCAATGCAGGAGACCCTGGCTTGATTCCTGGGTTGGGAAGATCTACTGGAGAAGGGACAGGATACCCACTCCAGTATTCTTGGGCTTCTCTGTGGCTCAGCTGGTAAAGAATCTGCCTGCAATGCAGGAAACCTGGGTTTGATCCCTGGGTTGGGAAGATCCCTTGGAGAAGGGAAAGGCTTCCCACTACAGTATTCTGGCCTGGAGAATTCCGTGGACTATACAGTCCATGGAGTTGCAAAGAGTCGGACACAACTGAGCAATTTTCACTTCACTTCACTCTGATTAGTACTTTATATGCATTATCTCATTTAATAAGAGCTTCAACACTATAAAGTAAGTGTGTGATACCTGTTTTTATGCTGAGGAAACTGAGCTATGAGATCACTCAACAAATAAGAAGCTAAGTCAACCCTGCAATCTTAATAATAGAATTCAGCTTCCTTATAGCCTGGACTCCAGGAGAGGGTCGATAAAAGGCAATCAAAAACCACCATTGCCAAGTATCATAAGATATTGCTTATATATGGAATCTAAAAAATTGGGACTAATGAACTTATTTACAAAACAGAAATACAGTCGCAGATGTAGAAAACAAACTCATGGTTACCAGGGGTATAGAGGGGCAGGGATAAATTGGGAGATTGGGATTGACATATACACACATTTATCTATAAAAAAATAACTAATAAGGACCGACTATATAGCACAGGAACTCTACTCAGTACTCTGTATTAGCCTCTAAGGGAAAAGAATCTAAAAAAAGAGTAGTAGATATATGTTTATGTGTAACTGATTCACTTTGCTGTATACCTGGAACTAATGTGCATGCTCAGTTACTCCAGTCCTGTTCAACTCTTTGTGACCCCATGGACTGTAGTCCAGCAGGCTTTTCTGTCCATGGGATTCTCTAGGCAAGAATGCTGGAGTAGGTAGCCATGTCCTCCTGCAGGGGATCTTCCTGACCCAGGGATCGAACACACGTCTCTTATGTCTCCTACATTGGCAGATGGGTTCTTTACCAGGAGCACCATCTGGGAAGCCCATACCTGAAACTAAGACAACATTTTAAATCAACTACACTCCAATAAAAAATGTTAAAAACCACCCTTGCAAATCTACTCTGATACCACACTGGGCCTGCAGTGGCTCAACTGGTTCTGCAGTGGACACAAATGGGCAAACATTTTGAGTTCAGTCCCTCTCCAAGCCTCTCGCTGATACCTTCTTCCCACAAAGCCTGCCTTCCTCTCTAGTCCCCATCTGTTGTTTTTGTCATAAATGTCCTCCCCTGGGACAATGACTCAGGACCACCCTACCTTGCTTCTTGCCTCTGGAACATTTCAATTTTATTGAACAGCTTCTTCTATAGCCTCCCAGTGTTAGCAGAGCACTCTCTTTCCTTTGCCCTGAACTGGAACCTAGTTTTCCCTGAAAATATTGTCTCACTGGCTTGTGCAGTTGAGGCTTCTCTTTCTACCGGACCGCAGGGCCAACTGTTTGGTTAGCACTGTCCTGGGTCTCTACCACCAATGAGAGAGCTTGTTCACCTCCCTCCAGGTTTATGTCCCCAGCTCCATCCCGCCCCCCAAACTTCCTCATAGCTGTCAGCCAACGCTCTCCCTGTCACTCACCTTTAGATTCATGATTCTGAGACCAACATACATAAAGGTTCTTTTTAAAATAAATGTACTGATGCAAAAAGAAGGATCAGTGGAAACAATATATATCAGGAGATGCAGAACCGTGAGCTGTTTTTTACAGTGACGTCTGAGACACCCAGACTTAGAATTCTTTGAAAAATCCAAGCTCTTTAATAAGCATTCAAGAGCCTACATCATCTGGTTCGTGCCTGCTTACCTCCTAAACATCCCCCTTCATCACTCTATTCCTGACCTTTTAACACCTGAGCTGTGCAGAACTTTGAGTGGTTAAAAGAGAGCATTCCATGCTCCTTCTTACCCTCCTTCAAACCATACTCATGCTCTGTCTTCTTTGCCATCCCAATCCGAGACCAATTTATTTGGCTAACTTGTAGCCTTAAGGCTCAGTTTAGTGGTATTTTTCACAAGACCCTTGACCCCATCAGGTTAGTGGCAGTGGTGGGAAGAGGAATTTAACTCTGTAGTCATCTCTCTCATGCACTTCCTTCGTGGTTTTACAATCATCTATTACGTGTCTGTCTTCCCCACTAGACTGTTTAAAGAGATGAACTATGGTGTAATTTTCTCTTCCCCACCCCCCTTCCCAGCGCATCGTGGAGTGCAGAGCACGGAGCAAACACTGGATGAATGCTTGTGCAATGACTGGATACCGCCAGTGTCTTCAGGGGAAAGGACTCACTTAGAAATATTTCCCCTTTTATTATTCCCTTTAAGTTCCTTCATCATTAGGACAAGGTCCTAACTGTGATTTCCAAGTTGTAATTTTGCATTTCAGAGACCAAACTGATGTTGTGATTTATTTTTTCCAGAAGCATGACTGCCTTTTACATTGAGGGCTGAGCTGGGGAAGCACACACTTTCAAGTTTTGTTTCCATACTCAGGACACTGAAAAATGCTCCCATTCAAAAAATCCAATGCTTTTAAAATCCCTGGCTCTTTCGTTTTAGAGAACATTCACGGTAGATGCCCCCCCTGAGTAAAATAAATGTAAAATCAGTGTGTATCAGAGGGCACATTTAAACATTTTAATTGAACTGCTAACCTAATCAGCTCCATCCTCTGATATATGCCCTCTCCATTCTCATTTCCTGAAGCCAAGAGCAAGAAGTGTGCCTCGTTCCAAGATGTGCATTACATGAGTGAGTGCCGCTTAATCAGCACATATAGGTTTCAGTCCTCAGATGTACTTTCCTTCCTTCTCTTGACTCCACATTGCCTTTATTCTTCCCATTATTTCCAGAATCTTCGTTAGGCTCCTACTGAGAACTCCAAACATAAGGTGGGAGGTGTAGGTGGGGAGGTATGTTTGGCCTTCAATAAGAAAGGTTCTGTGATCTCTGAGGCATTTGCCATATGGACTCTTACAGAGGCAGACACTGGAATGCTTTCTTAGAAGGCTCCGGAATGTTTCCAGAGACACAGGCATGCAAATTAAAACTTCGGCAAGGGCAGGACTGATTTACTGTACGCATTTGCCAGAGGCTTTACCAGAATATTTTGCAGCATGAATTGTAAACTTTTTTTTTTTTTAACAGCAAGAACAAGGAGGACATTATAAGCCTCCTTGTTCTTTAGACAAGAGTTAGAGAAGGTAAAAGGGTATGCTTTTAGTGTATGTTAATTTCTGTCTAGTGTGCCTTCTATCATGCCTTTTATTGTAAAATTTGGTTAGCAAAAATAAGTGAAGAGAAAAACGGGTTTTGACGAAAGAAGAACAGCTTCAATGAGGAAGAGGAGAAGGTTATTTTTGGAGGGGTAACTCTGTAGGTGCCATCATTGGCACCATCACCATAGAGTAGCTATGCCGTCTGATCCCATTGCTGTTTTGGAGGTTCAAGTGCTTATCATGTTCTCGACACACTGTGAAATGGTAGCATCGCATCACTAGTGTGCCAGAAGGTAGCGCTGGCATTTCTACTGGTGGAAGGTTTACAGAAGGAGACTGAGTCTAGCCGTGAACCTACTGAAGTACAAGCAGGTGGTGCAGCTTTAATGTAACTTAAATTTCCAGAGCTACAGGTCTCAGGGAAGTTAATGAATTGTGGTTTTACAAGAAAATATACATATAAATCATCACCTGGCAGTTCCAGGAATAAAAATGAACAGTGAGTTGATTAGCAAAGACTGTTTCCCTGCCATCCTGCGTCCTAATTCTTAACTTGACTCAAATGTTAATACTTTATACCTGAAGTCATCATCAAAATAATTATTTACAAACGGCTCTTTAAAATTACAGAACAGAATTTATTGTACATACCTGAAAAGACTCCACATAAAATAACTCCTCAATAATATTTACTGACTACCAACGTTTTAAAGAGTGAACAAAATTGCATATTGGAAGTTCATAGAAACAATTATCTTTTTAAAAAATTGAATGAACTGGAAAACTTGTGGGTAGAGCACCTTTTTAAAATCAGAAAGAGAATGATTTGTAGAGCTGAAATTAATTCTTGGAAACAATGTTTTTATCACTTGATATCCTAGACCCAATTCCTTTAATTAAAAAATTAGTACAGTAGAAAAAATGCCTGGTAAAATTTTAAATATGTCTAAAAAGTGTTTAGTAATATTCGAAATTTGCTGAAGCAGAGCTCTTCAGTATCCTGAAGGATATCATAAAATTATTCATTTGGCTTTTGTCTGAGAAAATATCTTTAAAAGCTATAGCTCTAATATTAATATCCTGAGCAGAAAATGCGTGATTAATTGGTAAGTAAAGTTTTTAAGATAAAATGGAATGGATTAGAAATATTTTTTCAAAAAATATTCAATAATTCAAAGGTATAAGGAACTATACATTTTCCCCCAAAACGCACACAGACTTAAATGAAAATCTGCACTCATGCATTGTCAGTCACCAACCAAGCTGGCATAGCATTTGTGAGAAGTAGTGCGTGAGAGTTAAAAGTGTGAATTAAGCACCAAGGACCGATTCTTAATGCTGAAGTACTGGTTACTGGTAATTTTTTGTTTTTGTTTTACTCCAAGGAGTATTCTTCCTATAAACATTTTCCCAGAATGTTCTACTTTAAATTATATATTACTTTAAGCAATAATTCATCCTTGCAACACCTGTCAATTCATCTATTTCCTAAATCGCCATTATGCTTTTAATCCTTTGCTTTGGACTGCTGTGTGCTTACAGCTGTTGATCATTAAGGTCACAGCTGGCCTGTAATGAAGTAGTCCTTGCAAAAAAAAAAAAATTATTTATGTTTCTTCTCATGTTCCAGTGGACATTAGCTAAAGCCAGTCCAGAAGCAGATAGCCGGCCCTGTCCAGGCAGCTGGTTAGCAGAGTTACACACTGGCCTGGAAATCACTTTTTCTGCAGCTAATTTGAGTTTATAAACATCGAATAGGGAAGATCATATGCTGTCAACTAGATTCCTGGAATTTACACATGTGACAAAACTACTTGTTTATATTGGAAAAAAAAACAAAAAAAAACCAAACAAAAAAAACAACCCCCTCACCGCCCCCAAAAACCACACAAGTATTCAGGTGTATTTGGAATAAGAACCTTTCAAAATACAGCTTTGTAGGTGGTGGTAAGTTCTGGTTGCCAGTGCCTTCCTAGATTAATATCAGCGTGATTTTGTGTACACCTATTTGACAATAGACAGCGGGACAGTGGAGCAGGTTATTACACCAGTGAAGTAACCCAAAGTATGCAAATTGAAACAAAGAGGCTCTTTCTCTTAAATAAAATAGAGAATCCCTGGAAGTTCTGAATCAGGGTGAAAGCAAATTCCATTTTTATCAAAATTGTTTTCTAAAATGATGTCATTTTTTCTACATATAAGCCTCTGAAAGCCAAAGAACAGACACAGTAGAATATTGATTAATTATTAATAAATAATTAATAATACCTGTAATCATGATTTGTCATTTCACAAAGTAGGAGTCTTTCTTCATTTCATCCCATCATCAGTCCAGTTACCCAACAACTGTTGAAAGCAGTAAAGAGAACAAATTAAATGAAGCTACTTAGATTTGCCAGATAAGCCACAAATTAAATACTCTCTTAAAAGAAAAAAAAAAAAAACATTTCAAGTCTAAGAAAAGAAGTCAGTGCTGGTTGATGAATATTGTCACTTGAAGATATATTTATGTCATGAAATCTTTTCTTTGTCACTTGAAAATTGTCAACAATCTTTGCCTTATATCTGGTTCATCTTGAAAGCCACAAATGGCATGATTTAACTGTTACATGGCCTTGGGATAGTAACAGTGGAAAAGAAAACAGAGAAAAATAAAAAACAAAGGCAATGATAAACTTTAAAACAGCTCATTCAATCTCCGAAAGAATGGGGAGAGATTAGAAAGATCTAAGGACAAAAAATAAAACAAATCGGAAGCTGTTGGGTTGGCTATAAAGTTCATTGGGTTTTTCTGTAAGACAGTATGGAAAAACCTGAGCAAACTTGTTGGCCAACTCAATGTTTTTGTAAAACAGATTCTTTGGCAGGAAAAAAATAAATGATGTCTGAAGAACAGAGCTAAGGACCTATGACAGCAACATCTTAGCAGAGGTGGCTGCTCGAGACTCTGAACACAAAGCTCGGGCTTCCAAATGCAGTGAGCATTCACTAACATAGCAGTGATTGACTTGGGATATGGTATCTCTCAAAGTAGGCCTTCTTTTTAAAAATAAGTTTTGTTTTTTTCCTAACTCTTAGTACTTATTACAGATATTAGACGTGTTTCTCTAGTGTGGGCATGTTAACTCTTGATGTGCTGGACAAATTCCCGTTTGGGTACTATACTGTAAAAAGCAATAGAAAAATCTGGAACTCCATGTCATATAAGAAAGCATATGGCTTGAAACTAAATATAGTTTAAACATATGAAGCATATTAAATTAATTATTATAATTTAAGCGATTTGAAAAATGTCTTCAGTTTTTATGACATATGCTTCTAATGATTCACATTACCTGTAGGTACTTCAAAAGCATTGGGATTTAGATTCTCTTCAGTAATTAGGGGGTCAAATGATATGCTGGCTATATTAGGGAAAAGAGCCCTCTGAAAGTGGGCCACAAACCAAGATAATACCCTTCAAGACAGATGGGAACCAAGCCTCAAAATGTTCTGCAGTTGTATACCACTTCTGAATGCCATACTTTAATGCTGTGAGAAAATATAAAGGCTGTATCTGAAGAACGTCATACAATATTTGTACCTGAGGTTAAACAGAAGGGTTGTCCCACCCTCAGAGCCCATTTCTACCTCCTAGACTATTATATGGCGATGTATTTTCATGCTTTACCACCTCTGAACATCCTAATCTGAACCAAGTACCTATTTATTTACTCACTAAGATATTTATTCTATTAATGTTTATTGAATACCTATGTGTTCTAGACACTGCATTAGGTACTAAAGGAAAGATACTAAGGAAATGTGGTAAAGAAGAGAAATACAGTCATTGTGTGCTTGTATTTTCTATTCTGGTGGTCAGATGGACAATAAAAAATAAAAAAGAAGAAAAGAAAATTAAGAAACATCAAATATGGAAAGGAAAATCAGAAGAGAGTGATTGGTGGGAGATATGAGTTTCTGTCTGCAAAGCAGGTGACCTGGGTTCAATTCCTGTGTTGGAAAAATTCCCCTGGAGGAGGGCATGGCAACCTACTCTACTTTTCTTGCCTGGAGAATCCCTGTGGACAGAGGAGCCTGGCAGGCTACAGTCCATGGGGTCGCAAAGAGTTGGACATGACTGAACAACTAAGCACATGAGTTTCTTTAGTCTGGGCTGTTCAAACAGGCCACACTGAGCAGTTAGGTGACACGTTCTTGAGACTTCAAGTCTGAAAAGGCAAGTACGCCGCTTTTTAATCTTGGAGGAACAGCTGGTAGATGGGCCTTGAGCTGGGAAAGAGTGGTTCAGGAAAGAGCAAGAAAGCCTAATGGCTGGCTCCAAGCACATAGGGAGAGAGGAGAAGAAATGATTGTTGGGCAGAAGTGAGATGATACACAGCCCACAGTAGGCGTCTGTATTTTATTTAACCTAAAATAACCATGATAACCATAATGATGCTAATAGTAAGAGGTAACTCATTGAATATTTACTATGTGCTGGGCACTGTTAAGCACCACCTGCAACTACCAATAAGTACCTACTTATTATTTCCACTGCATAAATGGGGAAGTGAAGCACAGGGAACTAAAGGAATGGCCCTCATCACCAGGCTAGGCTGAAATGTCATTTGATGGTAAATACTCTATGCCTTAAATTTCACAGAACTTGCAAACATCCAAATGAAAATTCTTAATCCTTCCTTTTAGCTCAGACCCTCAAATATGCTTTACATAACCACTCTCTGCAAGCCATTGTACTCAGCACAGCTAGAGTGCTATCTCACAATTTAACCTTTGTTGAGACTCATTTCTTACAGAGACAGGCCATGATGGAGATTACATGGCAAAGTGGAAAAGCAACAGATGCAAGAAGTACCATTCTGGTTTGACAGGCTGGATGGAGTAGTGGTTAAGGGCATCTGGTTCTGTGGCCTCAGACAAATTATTTGATCACTCCAAGTATCCCACTTATGTATTGCTAAAATACAGATAATAATAATATTGCTTACCTCATGCAGGTGTTTATTCATTCATTCAACATATATTCATTGAGGGTCTTCTACTGCCTTTATGTAGTTCACATTCTATTGGGATAGGCAGAGCTCAGCCATGGGTAATATATGTTAAAATGTATAGCAAAATGTACGATATGTTAGATGGTATTAAGTGTAGTGGGGGAAAAAATAAAGCATTAAGAATGACAATAAGAATCAAGGTGGGGAAATAACTGCCTTTTAGGCGAGGAGCCCAGTTGAGAAATCACTGAGAAGATGACACTTGAGGAAAGATCTTTAAGGAAAAGAGGAATCCAGAGGCAGAGACTGAATTGAGAGAGAGCCTGCTGTTTTGGAGAAGGTCAAGGGAATGCAGTGTGGTGTAGGATCTACTGAGGCAGAGACATGACTCTGGTTTTTACTCAGAGTGAAAATGAACAGCCAATGGAGGGCAGTGAGCAAATGAGTGATACAATCGGACCTATGTTTTGACAAGATTTGCTCTGGCTGCTGTGTTTAGAAGGGACCATGGTGGAGAAAATACAGGCAAGGAGAGCCCTTAGAGACTATTGTGGTATTCCAGGTTAGGGACTGTGGTGGCTTGAACCAGGATGGTAGCCGTGGAGGTGGTAAGAAGTAGTCATATTCTAGATTTTGAAAGTAGAACAGACAGAATTTGCTGAGGGATCAGCTGTGAGATGGGGAAGAAAAAGAGGCACAGAAAATTGCAAAGCCATTGCTTATTGTGAAATATACGTAAGAACCTACATATAAAGCATGGAGTATGGTGCTTAGTACAGAGTGAGGGCTCCTGGACTGATCATCCTTATGTTAATTTCAACACGGACATTGTAATTTCTTCACCCAATACATGGCTTTGGTTCTGTCTGTATAATAGGTTTCCAGTCAGAAGCATGAACAGAAACTGCAAAGTGATTCATACGTTTAAATCTTTACAATAGACGTTTAACAAGGATTTGGGGAAGAAAGTTTAAACTTGGCCCCCATGAACAATTACTGTACTTAGTACTTACAGAGCCTTGATAGAAGTTCCCAAATGCTAAAATGAGAAGAACTAGAAGCATTAGGAAGGGAAGACAGAAAAATAGGTTCACTCACTAGGAGGGTTAAGGCACTGGGGAAATGACTAAGGTCTAGGGAAAGTTCCCTAGAACAAACCAGAGGAGTATTAAGGTGAATGGACAAAGCGCTAAGGTTTATTTTTGGGTTAAGAGAAACTAACAATGAACTGCAGATTTCCAATAATAAAGTCATTAGTCAAGGGGAGCAAGATTAGACATAATAGGAAATTGAAGGTAGAGTCCATTTTAAACTCACCTGCTTAGAAAATATTTTAGATAAAATGCTGACTAAATAAATCAAGAGGTAGATATTATATTTCAGCTTTTTAATCACTTTACAATAAAAATTAAGGGAATGTTATTGTCTGCCACTTTACTGTCTTCAAATGCAGATCTTAAATTGTTTTCATATATACTGGATAGAAAAAAAGGGCCGCTTTTATCATAACTGAACTATTTGTTCTATTCCTATTGTGAATCCTGTTAGATAGCTCTGTAACGTGTGCATTCATCTGAAGCACCTTTTTATATTTTAAGAAGTATATAGGATGTTTATCTGAATACTAGCGTTGGGATTTCTTAAAAACATATTACAAAAGTCACTAGTTTTTGAAGAAAGCTGAAGAACTGAGAAAGTCATATCACTAAAGAAGAATGTAATTTGCAGTGATTAAATGGTGGCTACCAGAAAGAACGGGAGATTATTCTAATAATTCTTTTTTTAAAAAATTTCATTACATTACCAGCTTCATAAGGAAGCTATTGACAGACACGTGTTGTGAGAAAAACTGTACCTCCACCTGCTAAGAAATTGTACTCATGGTTATGAAAACTGCCTGGCATTTTTAGAATCAGATGCTTCTGTAACTTTCTTCTGAAAGGTATTACCCCTTGGAACTTGCATTTTAATTAGTGATTATTTTCTCTGCTTTATTTCTATGTAGTGATCAAGGTGCTTGATTGAACTTTTTGAAAACAGGACATATGTATTGTTTTGAAGTAGTTTTGCATAAAATGTGAATATGAATATAGCAACTACATTATTTATTTGAATCACAAATACATTAGCAACTATTACCTTCTGTCTTTCATTTAGCTGTCTTGCAATAATATTAAAAGAATATTACATGTGTCTGAATTACTAAAGGTTTTTTTTTCCAACTCTGATTTACATATTATTCACTTAAAGCTAGCAATATAAAATTGCCTTTAATGTTTACTATTTCAACTTTAAAGTTTTTCTTTTTAATCAGAGAAAATCAAGTTGGCAAAATACAATTACGATTTTCTCCAATTACATTACCTTTAGGCAGTGCTGTCTTTTAGATTTGTAACATCCTCTGTTCTGGTACTATGGAATTACGGAATGTACAGTGTTTAAGTGTATGTTTCTAAAATCAACAGATTAGAGAGTCTTAGAAATACTATATACTGTATGTATTAAAACCATTTCTAGCACCTAAATGTACTTATTATGTTTAACGTTTCAAAGAGCAATAATTCTGTGTTGAATTAAAGACCTTAGGAAAGTTTGACGTTTGAGGGTGTATTTTTGAATTATTTAGATAGTATTTTAAATGTAAGAGGATACATCAGTTCCCCTTTAAGAATCACCAAAATGGTGTTATTAATTTCTTCCTTAAATATTTTTTAAAATCAAAAAGTTACGATTGGCCAGAGATTAACGGTGGAAAGTTTTAGAGTGAAGGGAAAATTATTCAGAAGGTTGAAAGCAGTTAGAGTTATAAAGGAGAATCTTTAGGTCAACTATGTAACATCAAGTCTCAAATGGAACAAAAAGTTTTTATTTAGTTTATTAATCTTAATCTTGATTTTCAAGGTGGATTAAAATGAAGCTGTTTTACTTTTTTCAGAACTTGCTCAATTTTGCTATTTTGATTAATTTTTCTTCTGTTTAAGAAAAACATTTTATTATTTGGAAACTGTTGTAACTGACATTAGAAATCCCAGGCTATTTTTCTATAAAGTTTCAAAACTATTATTTTTTAATTAAAAACTTGAACTAACTCTTCAACTCTTTCAATTACATGTTTTTTTCTTCTCTATGAAAAAGAAAATCACTCTTTTTGTCATAGGTTTATGCATTCTGTGATTACTGAAATATAGCAAAGAAAGTTTTTAAAAATGAATATTTCTAGTATAGTACAATCAGATTTCAGCACAGTGATCCTGATGTCTGGAAGATATGCTTATACTATTTGTCCAGAAAGCCTGAAGCTATCACTTAAGAAAAATCTAAGAGCATTCTATACTATACATATTATCTTTTAGGGAGGATAGTAGGGCAGGTATTATTATCCAAACATTTAATTAAACACAGGGGAAAAAAGAAGCTATATATTCAGCACTTCTTCCATTGATAGAATTTTTGGCAATGGGATATTTGGCCCTTGCAAAAGTCTAACTCAAGCTGTTTTTTGATTAATAAGAAAACTCAAGTGCAAACTGGAAGAGAAGCTTTCAATGATATCAGCAGCTATAGGAGAATTAAAACTGGGTTAGGAAATGATCTAACATTATGAGGTCAGTTCTGCCTTTTACAGATAGAAGTCGAACCAAATAACCTCGTTCCTTCATATTAGAAAACTGAAAACAAGCTTGCTTCTCAGAAAAAGAGAAGTTCATAAGAGACCAAAATCATAAACTGGGAGTTTCAGTCTGGCCTCATGTCTAACTTACTCCCAGGCATTGGCCAAGTTACTTAAACCTCAAATGGTTCATCTATAAAATGGGGATTACAATAATCCCTTCCCCTGTGATGATGCACAAAAATTGAAGCCTTGCTCTCAGTGCTTTTTGAAGTTCTTCAGTAAGCAGTAAGGCATTATTCAGACATGTGTAGAGAAAATAGCTTTGAGAAAAAAAAAAAAAAATCAAACAGGTCTGTGACCAAATGTAATGACTCTTGGAGATTATGGTTTAACTCACTGACCCACACCTTAGTTCTGTCGGCCTCGATGATATTAAAAATAAAGCGAAAGACATTACACAAAATAAAAAATTAAAAGTAAAAGATGGAGCAGATCTGCCTAGAACTGATCAACAGAGTGAAAGTAGGGGAAAGTGTTTTTGTATTCTAGTAAGGATGATTGTATAGATGGATCACTTACTTGGGCAGAATTGAAGCAAAAGTCTGTTAGGGAAGCAAGCAAGAATCTGGGGTCTGTAAGCACTTTCAGAGCAACTTTTAATTATGCAAACCTTTAGTCACACAGTTTCTAAAAAAGGGAATAGATGCCAGCTGAGAAATTCCTCCAAGCCCCCGCTTGCAGCATAACTCATCAGATCCCGGCTTTGAAAGGTAACAAGGACTCTCGGCAAATGCAGGACTCCATTGGGCCGAGTTACAGGAAGATTCCAGTCTATCAAAACAACAGCAGCAACTACAACCACAGTAACAATTAAATGAGCAGTTTCAGCTTGGTTTCCATTTTTAAAAAGACGGTGGTAATAATTTCTGGTCTGGTTCTCCAATCTCCGTTAGAACGTATTTCAAAGCGGGCAGAGAATTTTTTTTTTTTTTAATTTTATAACTTCCTATAAGAGGGATTCAATTTTCTTCCAGTTTTGAAGGTTTCAATACCTTATCTTAATAAAAACCATTCTAAAGTGCTTTCAAAACAAACAGGAATAATTGAGGCTAAAGAAGCACTCTGTCCTGATAATTTAACAGGAGAGACTGTTCAGGAGTAATAAATATTACTAGTTTTTCTTAATATCTTAAATATATCTCTTTATTTCCCCTCCATTCGGCAAAAGGAGTGCCAAATGCAGAGCGTGGGGCTAATTTTCATTCACAAACACAAAATTTTCCTTCAAGGAGAAGTGTTTTCTTAATCGCTGATAATAAAAGGCATCTGTGCCCTGTTTCATCTTGCAGTTGAAGAGTGTGAAATTGTGACAGAAGCGCACGCGCACACACACGCACGCGCGCGCGTGCACACACACACATTAACACACGCGCGCACACAGACATTTCTGTCTTCTGTCGTATATTTAAATCCCATTAGAATTCTCATTGAGCCCCTCCAAAATTTAGCCACAAGCAGACATTTTATTTAAGGAAAAAATCTTTCCATGGGCATCTTATACTATAAAACTTAAAAGGTCCCAACTGATGGGGGTGGGGATTGCCCAGAGCGCATACATTAGTCAATAAGGAACAGCGCTTTGATGTGTTTTGGCTATTGCAAGCCAAGTTCCTATTAATTATAGGTTGCTTTACCTTTCCACACATAATTTACCTTTATTAAATGTAAAATACATTTTATATTATGATTATACCAGAGCCAGGCTAGCTGACGATTCTCTTTTCTGCATTATGTGATGACAATAACTGCTATTACAAAACCTAACATACTTTTGGTGAGCATGATACCTAAAATGCGATCATCTCAGAAACACCTTTGAGCATAATTCCTAGGAGCGAAAAAAAGTGAAATATTTTAACATCTTCCATTTAACCTCATATACAATTCCTTTTGTTCACCTGTTTTGACTGAGGTCAGTGGAATTTTTGTTTTTTATTTTACGTAAAGCCAAATACCCCAATCTAATCACGATTCTACTCATTAACACAAATTTGAACTTTGTGTAGTTTGATTTTACCTACCAAGAAATATTCAAATTCTGGTGAGTTGATCTAACTCTTCTTTGAAGCTCTATAATATACAGAATTTGAACAGAAATATCAGTTTGCAAAGAAATGTACCTTTTTTCCCCTTCAAGATTCATAGTGAGTACATGAACAATTTGTATCTGAAAACACTCTTAAATTTATTTCTGCACATTCCCAAAAGAACCAGTAAGATACAGAGTATAGAAACAATTCCTGCAGAAAATATGATTTTAATTTTAAAAATCAAATCTGTGAACTAAACAAACCTTTGCTTTCAGTTTACTTTATCAAAGGATAATGACTTAAAAATTATTTAACTCCCAATTGAACAGTTGACTTTGAATAATCCAAGAAAAGTATATTCTGGCTGTGGCTAATTTTAAAACATAATTAAATTAATATCAAAATAGAAAGTACAGCATTTTGTTTATTTTTATGGTTATTAAGTTGGTGACCACTCAAATCATAGAGTGTGATGTGTAAACAGAAAAATTCAGCTGTCCATCTGTGAGGATTACACCTGCCATAAACATAGTAAGTTTACCACTGGAAAAGTATAACACTTCTCCACTTCCCACCCCCTTATTTTTGTATTAATAATATAAATGTTCCTGTAGATAACACAATTTAAAAAACACAAATTTTTCTGCCAAAAAATAAAAGTTAATTTGATAGATGCCAGTGCTCATCTATCATGGATATAGTTCAAGTGCAGTAATTGCAATTAACTAACATAATTAAGGGTTGTATTTCAATTTCAAGAAAGCCAACTGTGTTGAAATGTGTGTGTGATTCAAAGACTGGTGATACTCAGCTTTCAAAAGCCACTGGGTTATACATCTCCCCTACGCAGCCACGTCTATGGAATCAGTATCATTTGTGAACAGATAAAATAAAGATCACAGGATAAACACTGCCCATATAGCTTTACAGAGGAGAATGTGATAGCTCTGATCTCTTGTCTAGTTGCCCAGATTAAGGATTCAGGACAGGAGGAATCAGTCTTAGCAACAAACCATACTTTACATACAAGACACAGCCCTTCTTTTGCACAAACCACGTCAAAGCATGGTCCCTGCTGGGACCTAATCTATAACAACTTTTCGACCTCCTGCTTCTACAGCTTAATTATTTAGGATCAAATAGACAACTAGATACATTAACATGACCCTGGAAGCCAAACCCTGTTACTCTCTTCAAATATTCAACTGACCTTCCAAAGTAAATATTTCCCCCTGACCCTTCCACCACTCATTTTCTCTTAAATTGGTTGCTAATGCTTTGAAAAGTCTCCTGATATTTTGCAAGCAGCTTTAAAGTAAACAAACCCCGGACTGTATAATTTTAGTCTTATTGACTGGTGCTCTGATAGAAACTAAAGCACGCAAGAGGTCCCACAGATTGAGCATTATGTTAATCACACCAACCTTTTTGGCTCAAAGTTTGAGATCTTTGCGGCAGGCTTACAAAATCTGCAGCTTCTGCGTTAGCAGAGAGCTTTCTTTGTTTTGTGCCAAGAGGACCTACTTTGAAAGAATGAGGCAAGAGTGAGTGGAGAATATCAGCACCCTAAGCAGAATAAGGATTACTTTGACGCATGAAAATATAGGTCACGGCTATTTCCATGGCATAAGTACCACTGGCTACATCACTTACACCCAGATCATTTTGGGAAAACTACCAGCAACAAGAAGTGCTTAAGTGGACAGCAAACACATCTTGTCTTAACAAGGTACTTTGGGTTCCATTTACAATCTGTTGAACTTAACATCACTCAACTATATTGCTTGCCTTAAAAAAATAATGTAAATGAGCTAGAAGTTGAACAGTTGCTTTGCCTGTTTTTTTTTTTTTTTCCCAAGTTTAGGTGGTAGGGCACAGAAAAGCTAGAATGAATAGTGAAAGCCAGCAGTATTACTTTAGCATGTAGGGTGGGGAGTAGAACATAATTAGTTTTATAACATCAGTGGCCCATTCTAAAAGAATGCCTTTTTGAAGCAAACACAAACACACCCCATATGAATCCATTCCATTTTCAATGAATCGAAATGGTGGTAATGGGCAGAGTAATGCATTCACTCCAGTTGTAAACAGACGTTTTCCTCCATGTGAGGACATAATCCCTGCTGACACTAATGGGAGTGACACAGGCAGGGAGGAGAGAATAGCCCCTTTTGTTTGTCCTCACTCACATTACCCTAGAGTCCATTTTACAAGTCCAACTTCAAACCGGTGGAAAACACATCCTACGGATTGATAATGGAAAAATGAGATTAAGTGAGCAAACAGCCTTCCTTCTTTCTGTGATGTGGGAAGTTAAACAATGCAATGGAGAAGGATCCTGATTTTACCTTTTCTTTTCATTCTTTCTTTTGCCTCCATTACCCACTCTATTTAAGAACCTCTTCATGCTTGTAAAATTCCCTTTCTTGGTTCGTGTAAAAGAGTAATAAAACCATTATAGTTTTCCTTCGCCAAAAGGTACTTTAGAGACTAACCTTAATTTAGATCCAGACACTGCTAAGTCAAATACATCAGTGTTGGGAAAACGAATTAGAAGAGAGGTCATTTTTCTTACTAATTTTTAAAAAAGGTGTTGCAGATTGAAAATGCCTTAGGAATCATTCCTTAATGCTATGGCTACATTACAAAGTCATAATTCTCCCACTTTGACACTTGGGATTTCCAGTGGCTTATTTTTAGGAATCTACGTTAGGAATTAATTTTTCACTTACTGGTTCATATCAAGACAGATTCCCTTTACCAAAATGGTACCAAAAAAAACACAAATTTTCAAAATAACTATGCTCTAAATATTCTCACCAGGTAGAGATAGCCCCCAAATAACGACTTAAGCTTTCAAAAATATCCTTCAAAAGCTATTTACACATAGTCAACATTATCTTCCTCACAGAAATAAGCAGTCTAGAATTTGTCCTTCAAGCTGCCCAATTCTTTGCATGCTTTATTCACATCTTTTCCCCTTAAATGAAGGAATGTGTTTGTTGATACGTTTTGATCCTAAGGGAAAACTGATAAGATCTCAAACTGGAGACTTCAGTCTCCATTCATAGATGAAAAAGAAAATGAAACTCTCTTTCCATTAGTAAAAACCTGTTAACCGAGTGAACACAAAACTAATGGAATGTAATGAAGTGAAAATTCTTTTTTCATATTATTTTTCAATCCATAAAAATCCGTAATAGCTAAAAAGTTGAAATGCTAGTCAAATCTGAGAAACTGAAAGAAAACATATCTTCAGAGCTGGGCCTGTCACAATGAAGATGAGATATTAAAACCAAGATACTGATCTCATCTGTTCACTGAACTCAGTGAGATGGTTAGACCCAAGGATGTATACTAATGGTTTTATTCCCAAATAACCTACAGTGTGAGTAACTGTCTTGTCATCTTTTTCTTTTTTTAAGATGCAAGTTCCCCCAGAGGGATCTCTGAGATTGCTTTGGTGCACTTGTAACCCAGCGGCTCTGAGAAGCCATAGAGCCATCTGCGACAGTGCCATGCGGATTCTTCATTCATGAACAATTTATTTCATAGGAAACCCATTTTGGAGGTACTCATCATTGTTCTCACTATGCAATATGAAAGACTGCCAACCGTGCTTCGCTGCTTTTCAGATTCACTTGTCATGAACAAAATATGTGATTAAGTTCCATTTTCTGTAAAAGGAACTCTATTTGATTCTCTACTTGGGAACATAAAGAGGTGAAGGGGTATCAGGCTTTAATTATTCCTTGCCTTTTTAATCTCCAACATCTGGAATACTTCAAATTGGATAGTATTGTCACATTTTTAAAGGCACTATTTTAATTTTTAAAGGAGTATTAGTGTTTTTCTACAGAATGCAACAATGTGAACTAACACTAACAGGTACATTATTACGCCTGTGACTCAGCAGATGTTTAGTCTTCATAATTTAAACATGTTTGTAGTAGACCGCATTTTCCAAAGATGACTGCAAGAATATCCACAGTCTCTTCTTACAATACGACTTGGACACTCCCCCCAAAAAGGTAGAATCAAAAAGGTGGAATCCACCTGCTGCTCTTGAAACTGGGTGGGTTTTTGTGACTATTTTAACCAGTAGATTATGGCAGAAGCCACCCTCTGTGACTTCTGAGGCTAAGGCATCACAGAAGGCTTTAACTGCATGTAGGCAATCCAACTAGCCTGAGACTTCCATGCTGTAAGGAAGCCTGAACTACCACATGCAAAGGAACCACATGAAAAAGGCCTGAAATTACAGGAACAGAGAGATGCCAAGGCAATTCCCAGATATTCTGCTCCCTTCCACCTCTGCTAGTCTAGCTCCAGCCATTGTCTGACTATAACCACAAGAGAAACTTTGAGTAAGAGCTGGGCAGCTGAGAGTCTTGCCAGAATCTCTGAGCCACAGAAACCATGAGAGATAATAAAATGATTGTTGTTCTCTCAAGCCACCAAGTTCTTCTGTGATGAGTTACACAGAATTAGATAAACAAAACAGTGCTAAGTAACTTTTAGAATTAGGTCTTATGATTTTAGAGCATTTTGAAGATTATGTGCATGTGTGCACATGCTCAGCCGTGTCTGACACTTTGCGACCCCATGGACTGTAGCCTGCCAGGCTCCTCTCTGTGCATGAGATTTTCAGCAAGAATACTGGAGTGAGTTGCCATTCCTCCTCCAGGCTTGAACATTATATACAGGCAGAAGAATGTGTGTTTTTTGCTGTGTGAGTCAGTCTTTATTTTTAAATGAATATTACCATAGGGTAGACCTTGCCCTGAGTGAATCCACAATCAATACTCTTGGGACAGCTGAGGCATCTTTCTATCTCCTGTTCTGCATGTGGCACAGCCAATGGGAATACATCCAAAGTAAGTGCTCTATAAATAACTGCTCTATGATTAAGTTGAATTTGTATGTTCCACGAAAAGAGTTTATTTTAATTAAATATAGTAAAAATAATTTTCTATAATGCAGTATTCATTGTCATATGGAAACAGAGTCAATCAAACATAAATTTAATTTTGTCATGGTGCCTTTAGGTCACATTGATTGTGAAGGTTACAGAGCTGGTTACTTCTATACTGACGGACCCAAGACTGTTGATCCTAATGGTGAAGCTGCCTAGACTCACATATCACCTTTCACCTGGTGGCCCCAGTTGGGTTTCCACTTGTAATCTGGTTTCTTCCATGTTCTGATGGAATAAATCATATATTCAATCTCATTAAACAGGAATGGATTTAACTGGTTGGGGATGTATTTTTAAAATAGTCTAGGTATTTTTAGATTTTCTAGGTTGCTTGAAACTGTTGAAAAATTGCCAAATAGAAAGAGCTTTGCTGTCCTAAGAATCACAGTCTCATACATTTGAACAAAATGTTAATGCATATCTATTTACTTCAAGGTTCTGTTGAAATTATTCTATAAGATCTTTCAGCCAATAGTTGTCAAGTTGAACATATTAAATTAACAAAGATAATTAAGTATTCCATCCTTTGAGTTTGATAGGCTTAGTACTTCCAAAATTCCTCATACAGCATAAACTAATTCTCCTCATTATCTTCATTAGCTCCAAGGCCCAGCCCCTATCCTACCAGATCCTTAGAGACTCTGGCTCCCTCAGTATGCCTAGTGGGGCTTGGTAATAAACCTCAGAAGTACTAGGAATGACATTCGATGGGGAAACCTGACCGATAACAGACAGGAGAAGAGAAAAAGCTGCCCTCTGCCTTTCTTAGTCTCAAGATATCATGCATGACTAGCAACCAACCATATTTTTGTTTTGGTTTTAGATAAACAAAGTATATGGGCCTAGGAACCAAGTTGTGAAAACAGGAGATACTGTAATTAGTGCCTGTCACCATTATACTTGAGCTTCCTCAATGGCTCAACAGGTAAAGAATTCACCAATGATGCAGGAGATGTGGATTTGATCCCTGGATTGGGAAGATCCCCTGGAGGAGGACATGGCAACCCACTCCAGTATTCTTGCTGGGACAATCCCATGGACAGAGGAACCTGGTGGGCTATGGTCCATGGGGTTGCAAAGAGTCAGACACACTGAGCACACCATCATTCTCAGATATCTACTTATGCAACAGGTGCAGCCCATTCCTGTAGTTGCTGCTGCTGCTGCTGCTAAGTCGCTTCAGTCATGTCTGACTCTGTGCGGCCCCAGAGACGGCAGCCCACCAGGCTCCCCCGTCCCTGGGATTCTCCAGGCAAGAACACTGGACTGGGTTGCCATTTCCTTCTCCAATGCAGGAAAGTGAAAAGTGAAAGTGAAGTCGCTCAGTCGTGTCTGACTCCTAGCGACCCCATGGACTGCAGCCCATCAGGCTCCTCCGTCCATGGGATTTTCCAGGCAAGAGTACTGGAGTGGGGTGCCATTGCCTTCTCCGATTCCTGTAGTTAGGGGTCCGGTTTCCAGGGAGGATACCTCCACAAAAGGACACAGCAGTGGCTACATTGATGTAGGAGTTGAAACTACCACCTGGCCATTATTTTTACATGTCACACCTATAAATCAGTTGACAAACACAGGATATTCTGTATTGACTGGGATGATAAATTCTGATTAACATGAAGAAACAGGTTGTTATTACATAATGAGAGGAGCTTCCCAGGTAGCGCAGTGGTCAAGAATCTGCATGCCAGTGCAGGAGACACAGGAGACTCTGGTTTGATCCCTGGGTTGGGAAGATCCCCTGGAGTAGGAAATGGCAACCTGCTCCAGTATTCTTGCCTGGAATGTTCCGTGAACAGAGGAGCCTGGCGGGATACAGTACATGAGGTCACAAGAGTCAGATATGACTGGGCACGCATGCACGCACTACACAATGGAGAACAAACTGTGTCTGAACCCAAGAATATTCACTAAGGAAACTCATTTCTATACCCAATGATAACTGCTAATGGGTCATTGAAGACCCCTGAAAAGGAAGGTTTGTGCCACTCTACCTGGCAAGCAAATCAAGACAGCCAAAATATTGGGAGAAATTAAGAAATAACCCGAAGAATACTGAAGGGGGATGACAAGAAATATGAGACTCCCAGGTCCAGCTCTAGCAGGGAAGAGTTGTAGCTCAGTGGGTTAACCTTTCATGGGTCTTTTTAAGAGATTGGCACTAGTCAGTCTGATCTTCCTAGAATGTTCTTGCACCTCTCATCTTAAGAAAAAGTGAGAACATCTATTTCTTATATGGAATATGGATGTAATAACGGGTGAAAATGCATCTGAGTGGCTTATGTATTAAATTATGTACAGTAGGGGATTATGGTGGAATCAGTGTTGCCACATTTTTACTTTGAATAGCCTGCACCTTCAATATGTGCTCAATGGAGAGCCCCCATCACCATCAATTGTTTTATCTCCTAAGATTTCCAGTTCTTTCCTCTTCCCCCTGGGTCTGGACTTCAACAGTTTCATGGTATTATCCACTCAGCTCCAGAGCCCAAGGTCAAAGCAACCAGATCTATGGAGTCTCTGGCTTTCCCAGTGTCTGCCTGGAGGTCTTGGTAAATTCAGTTTGGAAATGCAGGACACTTAATAGTTTTGTAGAACAGTTTTTAATCCAATACAGATAAGACATGGGAAGGAGCTACAGGTAAGTTCATCTTTCTCTCCCCTACTGACTGTCTTATGTAGCTCTCTAAAGACATCTCATATGACGGACTGTTTTTCTTGTGAGACTCTGGATCACTTGGTAAGCTTTCTCTCTTTCCCTGCCTGTCTTTTTTTTGTCCATCACTCTCGTTGCCTAGAGATTGCATCACTTAATAAAATATTAGCATATATTCTAGAGACTTATGCTAAGACAATTGCTCATCTCCGAATAAATTCTAAACTGCCAGTGTTCTTAGTATGAGGTGCACAGATTTGCTATATCACCTCCCTCATTCTAGAGAATACCCATCTAGTAATAAAATCTCAAATCATAAAAACTTTAGCATCTATCTCACAATCATCTCTTATAAAGCTTTGGTAAAATGAAGCTCCCAGTTAATTATCATATATGCTAATGTATTTCTATTCATCACAATTTGCAAATTTATCATAGTCGATTCTCATGTTAAGTTTTATCCACCATTCTAGTTTGTTGAGTCTCTTTAGAACTTTATCTTCTAAAACTTTAAGTTCCGCTCCCAAACGATACAAACCGAACATGCAAAAAATGTGCAGACACATAGGCTGACTTTCTTAGCCAAATCATTGACAAAACCTTGAACAAGACAAAACTGAATACAGTCTCTGTGGCATGCCACTGTAGACTACTCACAGATTGATACTGACTGCTGTTAAGCTGTACCTATTGATCGTAGTGATTCAATCATTTATGAAGCCACCTAGGTGAACTATTATCTATTTTATCTTTGCGGATTCTTCCTTTATAGTTGCTTCCATGTCACAGTCTATATCTTTAAAAAAATGTTTTTATTAACTTTTCAATATAGAAAAGCACTTGAGAATTCAATTATGACTGATGATGTTCTTCTAAAGCCAAATGAATCCCTCTGGAAAACTTGGAGAATAATAAAAAAGTCTCTGATCAATTTAATAGTGCATTTCAAATGTCTTAAGATGCACATAACTCTGGGTTCAGTAATTCCACTTCTAAAAATTTGTCCTAAAGAAATAACCATAAAAGTGTGTGAAACATACATGTGCAGATTTTTATACAAGCAAAAATTAAAATAATTTTAGATATTAAACTTTGATACAACAGTAGACGCTCAGTGAAATGAAGTAAGCAAATCTTGGAGTTGGAATAAAATTTACTCATTAAAAATAGTTCTAAGGCTATTTAATGATGTGGGAAAATATCTGTATTAAGTGAACAATTAGCCAGATATCTTTCTGCTACCTTTTCGCTAGAAGTTTTTGGGTGGAAACAACAGAAATCTTTGATTATTATGAGATCAAAGCGCTAAATTTATCATTCTATGGGCTAAATATAGCATCCTGCTTATACCAATGTCTCTGTCCACGGAAGAGCTGAATCAGCTACAATTACGACGTGTGTTGCATACATGAACACATAGCACGCACAGTGGGAAATCGACAACAAAGTAAGAACCCAGACTAACCCAGAATCATCACCACAATCATACGAAACATTTTCTGCCCTGATTTTCAAAAGAAACAGTGTCAAAAGGGAGGAGAATTTTTGCCTGTGGACCCAATTGTTTCTGTGGCACTGAGGCATGGAGACTGAATAGCTCGAATTTTGGGGTTTGTTTTTTTTTTTGAGGTTAGTTACATGAAGATTATTTAAGGGTACTTTGGGGTTTGTGTAAAGTTGCTCAAAATTAATACATTAATTACCATACTGGAAAGAGTTGTGTTTGGATAGACAGACCTGCACCAAGAAGCAGCCAGATAGCAACATTAATGTAGTACCTATAGAATATGGGACTGCCATGCAATGCACTAGAGGTAATGAACTGTTCACCTCGGCAGACAGTTGTGTTCTCTGTCTCTCATGCACACATACAAACAAATAGTGGTGGAGAATTTTTCACACATTAAAGTATGGGGAAGTCATTCAGTTTTATACATGGTTTAACTTGAATTTTAGGTTGAAAGTGAAAGTGAAAGTGTTAGTCACTCAGTCGTGTCCAGCTCTTTGTGACGCCATGGACAGTATCCTTCCACGATCCTTGTCCATTGGATTTTCCAGCAAGAATACTGGCGTGGGTTGCCATTTCTTTCTCCAGAGGATTTTCCCAACCCAGCGATCAAATTCAGGTCTCCCACACTGCGGACAGATTCTTTACCATCTGAGCCACCAGGGAAGCCCTATTACCTATTTTATCTTTGAAGATTCTTCCTTTATAGTATGCTCCCGTGTCAGTCTATATCTTTAAAAATATAGATTGTATGCCTTTTCATTGCCTATTAAACATGCATTGTACACATGCTTTAACTATTAAAAAAATGCATTTATTTTTTTCTTTATTTTTATTTCAAATGTATTTATTTTAATTGGAAGCTAATTACTTTACAATATTGTAGTGGTTTTGCCATACATTGACATGAATCAGCCATGGGTGTACTTGTGTTTCCCATCCTGAGTCCCCCCTCCCACATCCCTCCCCATCCCATCCCTCTGGGTCATCCCAGTGCACCAGCTCTGATAAATAATGCATTTAAAAAGTCAAAATGGGGTAACAGTGGTTCAGGTATTCAAAATAGAGCTGGGGGGCCATTGTGGATATGGTTTCAGGCATGTTCCTATATTACTGAGAACTTGAATCTTCTGAACTGTATCAGACTCAAGGATACCACCAGCTGTTCTTAAAATAGAATCTGCCAGTTGTCAGCTGCAATGCTATAGTCTTAAGGTTCCCCCTATAACTATGCAACCATTTCAAACCCCAATTAATCCTTACTTAACAGCCACCCTAACTTCTTGCTACCTCCAATCCTAATCATGACAAACAATTTATATAATTTTGTGAGTTTTGCCTTTATGTCATTGTTGTTTAGTTGCTAAGTCATGTCTGACTCTTTTGAAGTTCCCTGGACTGTAGGCTGCAAGGCTCCTCTTTCCATGGAATTTTCCAAGCAAGAATACTGAAGTGAGTTGCCATTTCCTCCTCCAGGGGATCTTGCCAACCCAGGGATTGACCTGCATATCCTGAATTGGCAGGCATTTCTTTTCCACTGAGTCACCAAGGAAGCCCCTACTTTGATGGCCTACAGTTCAAGTACTTCTTGAATCCATGCCTCCCAGTCTATAGTCCTCAGTTCAGTTACTCGGTCATGTCTGACTCTTGCAACCCTATGGACTGCAGCATCCCAGGCTTCCCTTTCCATCACCAGCTCCCAAAGTTTGCTCAAACTTATGTCCATTGAGTCAATGATGCCATCCAACCATCTCATCCTCTGCCATCCCCTCCTCCTCCTGCCTTCAATCTTTCCCAGCATCAGGGTCTTCTCAAATGAGTCAGTTCTTCCCATCAGGTGGTTAAATTATTGGAGTTTCAGCTTCAGCATCAGTCTTTCCAACGAATATTCAGGAGTAATTTCCTTTAGGATTGACTTGTTTAGGATAGTCCTCAGTTTGGCTCAAATAAAACACTTTTATATTCCTATTATAGATTGGTTTACTGAATATTATCCATCGACAATAGAGAGACACACACAGAAATGGAGATAGACAGGAAATAGAACATGTTGGAGTGTTTTTAAGGAGAGTGCCTGTTTTTAAAATAATTTCCATCCTCTTACAACTCAAAGCTGAGTCACAGTGCAATAAACTGTTTTGATGAGTCACTATATACTTTAACCGGAGAAGGCAATGGCAACCCACTCTAGTATTCTTGCCTGGAAAAGTCCCAAGGATGGAGGAGCCTGGTTGGCTGCAGTCCATGGGGTCTCGAAGAGTCGGACACGACTGAGTGACTTCATTTTCACTTTTCACTTTCATGCATTGGAGAAGGAAATGGCAACCCACTCCAGTGTTCTTGCCTGGAGAATCCCAGGGACTGGGGAGCCTGGTGGGCTGCCATCTATGGGGTCACACAGAGTCGGACACAACTGAAGCGACTTAGCAGCAGTAGCAGCATATACTTCAACTGAATGCCTGTATTCATACAGCATCCCACAACTTTCCCTTTCTGTATCAGTTTTCTCTTGTACTGCATTCTGACTTTGTTTTCAGGCATTGATTCTGGCACACATCATTAGTTAAATTCAGTTCAGTCGCTCAGTCTTGTCTGACTCTTTGTGACTCCATGAACTGCAGCACGCCAGGCTTCCCTGTCCATCACCAACTCCTGGAGTTTACTCAAACTCATGTCCATTGAGTCAGTGATGCCATCCAACCATCTCATCCTCTGTCATCCCCTCCTCCTCCTGCCTTCAGTCTTTCCCAACATCAGGATCTTTTCCAGTGAGTCAGTTCTTCATATCAGGTGGCCAAAGTATTAGAGTTTCAGCTTCAGCATCAGTCCTTCTAATGAATATCCAGGACTGATTTCCTTTAGGATGGACTGGTTGGATCTCCTTGCTGTCCAAGGGACTCTCAAGAGTCTTCTCCAACACCACAGTTCAAAAGCATCAATTCTTCTCAAAGAAAGGTGCTCAGCTTTCTTTATAGCACACACCATAGTAAAAACCAAAATAAATGCTCAACTCGTTGGTGTTAAATTACAATGACTAGCAAAGCTTTGTATTTATGTTTTTCTTTTTTTGTATTTTTGTTGATATATACAAGTACACAAATCAAAAAGGTACAGCTCAATGCTTCCCCTACCCCCAAATTGGCACCTATATATAATGACAGTTCAAGAAATAGTATATTGCCGCATTAGGAATTCCCCACTTATCTACTTCCAGTAATTAATCTATCTCCACAAAGAGTAAAAGCTTTCCTGACTTCTAACATCCATGATTATTCTGACTTACTTTTAAACTTTATATATATGAAACCATAGATCATATTCTCTTTTTATGTGTAGCTCCTTTCACTGGGTGTTATGTTGGTGAGATTCACCAATATTGAAGTAGTTATAGTTTATTCATGCTCATTGCTATATTTTCTATTGTGGAATGAACCAATTCTACAGATAACTAAGTAGTTTTCATTTGCTGCTCTTACAAGTGGTAGTACTATTGGAACATCTTAGTTCTGTGAGCACATGTAAACATTTCTGTTGGTTGTACATCTACTAAAGCAACTGAGTATCAAAGAATAGGAATATGTTTAGCTTAAGTAAACAGTGGACTGGCAAAGTTTATGATATTACTTTCTCTGTTGTATTTACATTTTAATATGAGTTAAGACATCTTAAGCCATAAAAGTAAATCTCTAATTGTGGAATTCAACTGCCAAGGAGATATTCTGAGTACCAAGGAAACTTTCTGAATTACATGGGGACCATCCAAAGCCATCTGAACTTCGCCTACAACTGATTTTCATGTTGGGGCAAGCAGAGATCATAAAAATATTTTTGCTAGTTTATATTAATAAAAAATTGTTTCCCTTCTGAAACCAATTATACAATTCTTAGAAGGCCTTAACCAAATTTGTCACAAGTTGAATAGAGTAGACATTTCTGGTAAAATTGTTTGTTTGAAATCCATATTTTTTTTTTTTTATTTAAGACATAGCTTTTGTATAAAATTATAGAAAAATATGTAAGTTAATATAATACTAAAGAAACATTAGTGCTTCAGGACAAAAAATTTCTCTGAAGTGACAAAATATTTAGGAGAAAAGTTTGAATCACAAAGAAGGTTTTCAAACTTTTTATATGTTTTATAAGGAAAACTTTTATTCTTGAAGTGAATAGTACAAAGATATTTGCTAACCAGGGCTCTTGTAATTCAGAAAACATTTTGTTTAGCAGAAGGTTAAAAATCAAAGCAGAAATGGAAAGTGGATATATACACATGTATTTATACAATACTTTTAGAAATGTATCTTTACAATAGTTTTGGAAAAGACCCTGATACTGGGAAAGATTGAAGACAAAATGAGAAGGAGGTGGCAGAAGATGAGATTGTTAAATTGCATCACTGACTCCATGGACATGAATTTGAGCAAACTCTGGGAGATAGTGAAGGACAGAGGAGCCTGGTGCACAGTCCATGGAGTCATATAACTTAGCAACTGAACAACAATTTTTACAATAAGAATAGAGATTCTCAAGATTATACATTTTGATGTTCATTTGTTTGTGCCTCTCATATGAAGAGTGTCTTCTTGTTGTTTAGTTGCTCAGTTGTGTCTGACTCTTTTCAACTCCATAGACTGTAGCCCACCAGGCTCCTGTGTCCATGTGATTTCCCAGGAAAAAATACTGGAGTGGGTTGCCATTTCCTTCTCCAAGGGATCTTCCCGACTGAGGGATCAAACCCACATCTCCTGCATTGCAGGAAGATTCTTTACCACTGGGCCACACCCAGGAAGCCCCAAAGAGGGTGATATACTCGAATTAGTCTCAGTCTGCTCCAAGCAAAAGATTATGAGTTCCTAAATGGTAAAACTTGTATGCAGGTCAGGAAGCAACAGTTAGAACCAGACATGGAAAAACAGACTGGTTCCAAATAGGAAAAGGAGTATGTCAAGGCTGTATATTGTCACCTTGCTTATTTAACTTATATGCAGAGTACATCATGAGAATTGCTAGGCTGGAGGAAGCACAAGCTGGAATCAAGATTGCTGGGAGAAATATCAGTAACCTCAGATATGCAGATGACACCACCCTTATGGCAGAAAGTGAAGAACTAAAGAGCCTCTTGATGAAAGTGAAAGAGGAGAGTGAAAAAGTTGGCTTAAAGCTCAATGTTCAGAAAACTAAGATCATGGCATCTGGTCCCATCACTTCATGGGAAATAGATGGGGAAACAGTGGAAACAATGGCTGACTTTACTTTTCTGGGCTCCAAAATCACTGCAGATGGTGATTGCAGCCATGAAATTAAAAGACACTTATTCCTTGGAAGGAAAGTTATGACCAAACTAGACAGCATATTAAAAAGCAGAGAAATTACTTTGTCAACAAAGGTCCATCTCGCCAAGGCTATGGTTTTTCCAGTGGTCATGTATGGATGTGAGAGTTGGTCTATAAAGAAAGCTGAGCACCAAAGAATTAATGCTTTTGAACTGTGGTGTTGGAGAAGACTCTTGAGAGTGCCTTGGACTGCAAGGAGATCCAATCAGTCCATCCTAAAGGAGATCAGTCCTGGGTGTTCATTGGAAGGACTGATGTTGAAGCTGAAACTCCAATACTTTGGCCACCTGATAAGAAGAGCTGACTCACTGGAAAAGACCCTGATGCTGGGAAAGATTGAGGGCAGGAGGAGAAGGGGACGACAGAGGATGAGATGGTTGGATGGCATCACCGACTCGATGGACACGGGTTTGGGTGAACTCCAGGAGTTGGTGATGGACAGGGAGGCCTGGCGTGCTGTGATTCATGGGGTTGCAAAGAGTTGGACATGACTGAGCAACTGAACTGAACTGAACTGAACGGGTAAAGAATGTCTTAATCCTCTTTTTACCCAGTGACATAGCCCAGTGCCTTCCTATGTATTTGTTAAACTGAATCTTTTAAATTAGTCTACACATCAGGCTCTCTGACAATACTATCCTTCACATATGGTACCGATTACATGTAATTAGTCCCTGTTAATTAGATGGAACAAATTTGAGCTTCAGTGATAAAACTGAATTTGGAGCTATTAATTCATGAGTATATAAATTGTCTAGGCCTCATGTTTCTTAGATGATATTGGGATAATAATAGTTATTTCAAGAGTTGTGCAGAGGAAATGTGATCATATAGATAAATTGCTCAGTGATAGTAATGTAGAGAGCAGAAATTCACTATTAATTCTATTCACTTTGAAACATTGAAATTCTAGTAGGTAATTTTCCTCTTGCTCAAAAAAAAAAAAGTTTTTACAATTAAGGAATCTTAGAGTCAAATTAGAAAGAGAGTCTAGAAAAAAGGAAATGGGAGAAGAGAGGGACAGATGACATTATTTATAAGGAGGAGTAAGAATCTTGATTTGGTTTTCCTAAACTCGATTGTAAAATTAAATAAAGATCCTAAATGCTGTTCCCTCTTTTACTTACACAGCCCAATTGTAAATGGAAAATAGCTAGTTATAAAGTGAAGAACATGGACCTTGAGGTTTGAGAGGTTTAGCATTTACTATATTGATTACACATGGGTAATTGGATTAACCGCTCCAAACCTCAGTTTCTGTTTGTAAAATGGAAATAATATGACTCAGGGTCAACAGCATTAAATGAGATGACATACAAAAAACTCTTAAAGTGTCTGTCTCACAAGATATTAAACAAAATTAGTTCTCCTCTTTTATCTTTTTTTCTTTCTCCTTTGCCTTTTCCAGCTAATGACTCAGAGTTCTCCCAAGGAAAAGAAAATGGAAACAAATCAAAAGGTATTGTGCTAATTGAATGCTTAGCCCTACCCTCCAAAATCACAGTGTAGATATTAAGTCACACACAGATATTAAAAAATAAATCAAAAGAAAAAAGTAAAGGGCATAATTTTTGCCAACCTTCCTCTAAGTAAAACTTCTCTAATGCTGCTGACTTGACATTTATTTGCATATTTTGCCTACAAACATCATAGATTCAAACATGAGGTACCAATATTATTTTTTTCTGGTCATAATAGCACTTCCCATTTTGGGGGAGTGGGGAGGGGGATGAGGAAATGTTTTCATAACCATGAGGGTGGAATTGGAGTGGTTGTCTTCTCAAACACTTCACATGGCTGATCATAATGATGGGCTAGCAGTGGCTCTTGATCAAAGCTAGAAAAGTTAGAGCTCTTGGGATTTTGCCCAAAAGATGCAGGTCTCAGTCTCTTTGGAGAGCAAAACTGGGAAATAATATTTTTAGACCTTCCCTATTTTTCTTTTTTTTCCTTCTTTCTTTCTTTCCTTCTCTCCTTCTTTCCTTTCTTCCTTCTCTCCCTCCTTCCCTCCTTTTCTTCTTTCCTTTTCTCCTTACTTTTGATAAATATTGAGATATAATAAAAATACATTAAACTGCACATATTTATAGTATGTAATTTGATCCTTTTGAAATGTGTACTCACCTGGAAAATCATCCCCACAATCATTATATCAAATATTTACTGCATTGCTTTTCAAAAAAGAATCCTGAAATTATGAAGAAATTTTGCCAGTGGCCCTAAGACCCATATAGGCTCTGCCTGCATTTTGATCAGATGAGTCAATAAATCTCTACACCTTAGCTGGATCAAGTTGGGTTACCATCATTTACTACTAAAATTCATCAATAAATACCCTGATTACCAGCTCATCTAGAAAGCTTTTTGAAGCACAACTCAAATCAATTTTCAAATTCCTATTCATGCTAAGAAAAATGTACAACAAAATTAATCACAAGTGCTCATCAATGTTTGACGAATTAGAAGCAATTCAGAAACCATTTGCTAATTTTTCTTTCAGTGTGAAAAGGATTCATAAAGTTACTTAGAAGATTTAATCCATATTTCATTTTTCTGTTCCTCATCAGAATTATGGTGCTGGAGAAGGCTCTAGAGAGGCCCTTGGATAGAAAGGAGACCAACCAGTCAATCTTAAAGGAAATCAAGCCTGAATATTCATTGGAGGATTGATACTGAAGCTGAAGCTCAGATATTTTGGCCATCTGATGCAAACAGCCAACCCACTGGAAAAGACCCTGAGGCACACAACTTAGTGACTGAACAATAACATCAGTTCCAGTAAACATGACATTGTTTAAAAACCCACTGTGCTGAAAGATGTTCAGTTCAGTTTAGTTCAGTTCAGCTGCTCAGTCGAGTCCGACTCTTTGCGACCCCATGAACCGAAGCACGCCAGGCGTCCCTGTTCATCACCAACTTCCGGAGTCCACCCAAACTCATGTCCATTGAGTCAGTGATGCCATCCAACCATCTCATCCTCTGTCATCCCTTTCTCCTCCAGCCCTCAATCTTTCATATTATCAGGGTCTTTTCAAATGAGTCAACTCTTCTTATCAGGTGGCCAAAGGATTGGAAGTTCAGCTTCAACATCAGTCCTTCCAATGAACACCCAGGACTGATCTCCTTTAGGATGGACTGGTTGGATCTCCTTGCAGTCCAAGGGGCTCTCAAGAGTCTTCTCCAATACCATAGTTTAAAAGCATCAATTCCTCTGCACTCAGCTTTCTTTATAGTCCAACTCTCACATCCATATTTGACTACTGGAAAAACCATAGCCTTGACTAGATGAACCTTTGTTGACAAAGTAGTATCTCTGCTTTTTAATATGCTGTCTAGGTTGATCATAACTTTTCTTCCAAGGAGTATGCATCTTTTAATTTCATGGCTGGAGTCACCATCTGCAGTGATTTTGGAGCCCCAAAAATTAAAGTCAGCCACTGTTTCCACTGTTTCGCCATCTATTTCCCATGAAATGATGGGGCCAGATGCCATGATCTTAGTTTTCTGAATGTTGAGCTTTAAGCCAACTTTTTCACTCTCCTCTTTCACTTTCATCAAGATGCTTTTTAGTTCTTCTTCACTTTCTGCCACAAGGGTGTTGTCAACTGAATATCTGAGGTTATTGATATTTCTCCCAGCAATCTTGATTCCAGCTTGTGCTTCTTCCAGTCCAGCGTTTCTCATGATGTACTCTGCATATAAATTAAATGAACAGGGTGACAATATATAGCTTTGATGTACTCCTTTCCATATTTGGAACCAGTCTGTTGTTCCATGTCCAGTTCTAACTGTTGCTTCCTGACCTGCATACAGGTTTCTCAAGAGGCAGGTCAGGTTCTCTGGTATTCCCATCTCTTTCAGAATTTTCCACAGTTTATTGTGATCCACACAGTCAAAGGCTTTGGCATAGTCAATAAAGCAGAGATAGATGTTTTTCTGGAACTCTCTTGCTTTTTCAATGATCTGGCAGATGTTGGCAATTTGATCTCTGGTTCCTCTGCCTTTTCTAAAACCAGTTTGAACATCTAGAAGTTCATGGTTCACATATTGCTGAAGACTGGCTTGGAAAATTTTGAGCATTACTTAATAGTGTGTGAGATGAGTGCAATTGTGTGGTAGTTTTTGCATTCTTTGGCATTGCCTTTCTTTGAGATTGGCATGAAAACTGACATTTTCCTGTCCCGTTGCCACTGCTGAGTTTTCCAAATTTGCTGACATATTGAGTGAAGCACTTTCACAGTATCTTTTAGGATTTGAATAGCTCAACTGGAATTCCATCACCTCCACTAGCTTTTTTCATAGTGATGCTTCCTAAGGCCCACTTGGCTTCACATTCCAGGATGTCTGGCTCTAGGTGAGTGATCACACCATCGTGATTATCTGGGTCATGAAGCTCTTTTTTGTACAGTTCTTCTGTGTATTCTTGCCACCTCTATCTTCTGCTTCTCTTGGTTCCATACCATTTCTGGAAAGATGTTAAAATATATAAATTGTCTAAATATTCTTGCTTTAATATGAAATAGCAAATTTTCCTGTTGGGGTCATTGGACCCCCTAAGTAGAAGTCTTTGCCTGAGCCATACATGTGAAGGGGAAGGGCTATAAGAAATCATAAGAAGCATATTGCCTCATCTCACAATCTTCCTATTTCTAAAACATGGTCATCTTATTTTGGGGAAAAACTAAATTGGAGGAAATGAAATAATAAGAAAAATTTTGTTAGAAATACTCTTATGAAAATATGTTCTTAACTATCTCACCTTAGTGTTTGATTAGTCTAAACCTGCTAAAACATCCTGGTATTGGGATTTTAGGATCTAAGAATGTAATTTTTAAAAGTACATACTAGGGAAAAAAGAACATCCAATGAAAATTTGAGGGATTCTAGATTCTAGAAATATTGTTTTCTCTTTAAAAATGACCTTGGTCATTGTGAGATAGATTTAATTCAATTTATGCCTAAAATTAGACATTTGAACTCTTTCCTGGCATGGTTGTTGATCTCACTTAGGAAAATACATTTTTACTGGTTGGATTAATAATATTTTAAATAAAGAGAATAAGGCAGTAGATTCAGAGACAATAATTTAAATTCTCTTATAGAACTCAATGTGTAAAAACAACTATCAGTTTCACAAAAAAAGCTAAAGCTTAGTTGCTGCTGCTGCTGCTGCTAAGTCGCTTCAGTCGTGTCCGACTCTGTGCGACCCAATGGACGGCAGCCCGCTAGGCTCCTCTGTCCTTGGGATTCTCCAGGCAAGAATACTGGAGTGGGTTGCCATTTCCTTCTCCAATGCATGAAAGTGAAAAGTGAAAGTGAAGTCACTCAGTCATGCCCAACTCTTAGCGACCCCATGGACTGCAGCCTACCAGGCTCCTCCATCCATGGGATTTTCCAGGCAAGAGTACTGGAGTGGGTTGCCATTGCCTTCTCCGAAAGCTTAGTTAACTTTGTGTATTAGTCAACCATTGAGCCCTACTCAGCCTCCAGCAATAATTCGTAAAGTTCTACCTTATATTACCTTCCCTGAAATATACAAACTCATTTGCTAAGAAAGGAAACAAAACAGGCTCAGTATCCACAGTTGCTTCAATAGTTCTTTAACTGTTTCTCCTCTTTTATACTGATCTGAGCTCACTTTGGGCTTCTCTGGTGACCCAGCAGTAAAGAATCTGCCTGCCAATGTTAGAGACATGGGTTCTATCTGTGGGAGAGGAAGACCCACTGGAGAAGGAAGTGGCAACCCACTCCAGTCTTCTTTCCTGGGAAATCCCATGGACAGAGGGGCCGGGCAGGCTACAGTCCATGGGGTTGCAAGAGAGTCAGACATGACTTAGCGACTAAACAAGAAGCTCACTTCATGAAAAGAATGATATGTGTCATTTGCAAAACACTTGGCAAATTTACAAACGTTTCTAATGATATGATCTCCCCAGAATAATGTAGAAATCTTTTGTGATCTGGTATGGGTTAGCATTTTCATCAGAGATCACATCAGGAATAACTCTCCACATTTTGCCCAGCAGGGATTCAGAATTGACTAGAAATGACATTTACCAAAGAAGTAGGTGGTACATGCAAATCAACTACACTTGTGATGTGTGTTGCAAATATCTGTGGACTTTCAGATTCCTCCAGCTTTATCTCCATTCTTAGTAAGCTATGTGTCTCCTTGGTTAAATGGATCATGTTTTGTTGATCTTTGCATTCATGACGCTATGTACAAAGCAAATGTCTGATTTTTTGTGCAGATGAATAACAGCTTTAGTCAGGGTCTCATGATCTAAAGTAGAGTATATGCTAATTTATATGGAGTAGAAGTGAAGTTGGAGAGATAGAGTTGGGTCTTTGTGACTGTACTTGTCTTCACCAGAGTCCACATTAGTTAGAACTTAAGTATTTGTGAGGGAGAGGTAATAATTCACTATTTGGAGTCTTTTCTAGGCCATATCATTCAAGGGAAGATGGAGAGATATGAAGCAGCTAAGGAAATGCAACATTAAATATAAAATGGGTGTAGAGGATAGTGCAAACCCAGTTGGTCAAGACCCTTGGGGGAGAAAAAGGATTTTTCAAAAGATCTCTGTTAGCATGGGACTGAGTTATAATTAGACTTTATGAATAAAACAAAATAATAAAGAAAGAAATTTAAAAATGGGGCACATACAGAGCTGATCAAGAAGGGATTATCAAGAGACTATTACCCAACTACTCATTTGCAAATGAGCATATTCTCACCCAACCCTGTTTTCAGTTATGACTGAATGGAAGCTCTAATTGAATAGTCCTTTGTGGTGTCCAAAGTCCAAGACAGCAAGCAGTTCTTTTGTATGGGTTCATAAGTTTTCCCAGAACGAACTGTAAAACATTCATGCTTTCCTTGAACAGAGGCAAGCTGGCCTACCCAGTTTCTGGCAAATTTTCTTAAGCAACACAGACTCCCGACTTAATCCTTTGGTTTAAACAATCTGTAGTTAATACAAATTAGTGAAGAAACAAACAGAGACACAGGTCAGTCACCCAAAGAAAGATGTAAAAATAAAATAAGATGTATTTGAAACACACTGAGTGGGTCAGAGTTAAGCCCAGTACAAGTTAGGACAACTAAAAACTCATCAATCTGGAAACCTTCTTGGGTTTACAAGAAGCCTCTTCTGATCTCAGACTGTATTTATCTTCTAGATGGAAAAAAAAAGGGGGGCAATAAATCTCTCCATATCAAAGGCCTGTTTAGTAGAAATAAATTGAAAGTGTTTGGCCAATTAGAATGAACTAAATCTCCCCTAGGCAAACCTACTATCCATATACGTATTTAGCTTAAAGATAACCTGGGAAAGGCTGGCTAGCCAAAATAAAAAAAGGTGACAATTCTAAAATTTGAGTTACCCCTACCATCTATCACAGCAATAAAAAGAGATGTTTCTGCTCTATTGCGTTTTGTTGAAACTAAAAGTATAGACTGGAGAGATAAGTAAGCTGGACACATTTTATAGGAATAATAATAATACAGAAATAATTGTTGGAAGAGAACATAGAACAAGGGCACAAGAACTGGGTTCCTGTCCCAGCTCTGTCAGGCTCTGTATGACTCTGGGCAAGGTTTTACACTCTAAACTTCATAGGCTACTTTCTTGTAATTAAAAGAATAGTAACAGATTATTTTTTAAGTTTCCCTGACATCCCCAAATATCTATGATTCTAAAGGGAAGAAAGGAAGACATGTGTATAAATTATTTCAGAAGAGTCTCTAGTAATTGTTTCCCTTACAACTAAAATGGAAGATGGACGAAGCACATTGTCAAGACATCTTCAAAAAACACCTTTCATCATCAAAAGCCACCAAAAAGCGGGAATCAAATAAACTTTGGTTGAAACAGTTACTAAATAATATTGGCTAATAACTGGTGAGTACTTACTGTTCAAAATCTTATTTGGTCCTCAACACAATCCTTTGATATGCATATTGTTTTATAATTATTTTGAACATAAGCAAGCAGATACAGTCATAAAGTTCTAAAAGGCAGACCAGAATGTCACCTCAGGGTGCTCAGATTCCTAAATTCATATGTTTAATCATCACACAGATAGCTAAGTTTTCTATAAATCTTTAGTTTGTGCTTCAGGCTATGGAGCATATACTATATTTGCATACAAGCACTCCTTCAGTATTTCTGCTGTGGCATTGAAATGAATCCTCTTCCTTTGGTTTGTGTAAAAATATTTCTCTTAATTTACAGAGACTATTTGAGAAAAAAATGAATCAGTAAATTATGCTAATCTGTTGAAAGTGATAGAGTAACTCATTGGATTTTTAACATTCTCAGCATCCAAACACTATACGTAAGCTGGACTAAGACTCAGATGACTTCCATCAAGCTCTTGCTTCCCCAGTTGTTTTGGGACCTTGCACAAGTCATCTCATTGACTCTGAAGGTCCGTTTCCCAACTACAAAACAGTTCTTTCCTCACTAATCTCAATATCCAAAGGAGGTAAATGGAAGAGAGAGAGACTCTGGAGCTCGAGGATCCTGGATGGGAATTCTGCCAGGAGTTATGTTATTTTTCACAAAATCCTTCAGAATTTGAATCTTGGGTGTTTTGTTTGAAAAAATGAAGATGATAACAGTAGCAAATTCATAGGGCTAAAGTATAGATTAAATTAGGGAACTTTTCTCACACAAAATAGTTTAATACACAATAATGTGTGTATTTGGGGGGCTGGTGGTGGTGCAGAATCACCAGAAGTGTTTCTGAACATGGCAGTAGCATTCTGTCCTGGACATGATTACTTCCAACATACAACTCCTTGGGTGTGTGTGCTGTTTTATTTGTTCATTCGTTTCCCCTAATGAAGATGGATCTATGCCTATATATTAACTTTCTTTCTCTTGACTTTCCTTTCTTTTCTCTCTCTCTCTCTCTCTTTTTTTTTTTTTTTGTGGACCTCCAAATACATCATTTTAAAAGTACCTGATGGCAAAGTGTTCTACTTATTCCACATGAGGACTAACCCTTCCCTGACATGATTAAAAGTAGCATGCTTGTGTGCTAAGTTGCTTCGGTTGTGTCTTGACTCTTTGCAATTCTATGAACTGTAATCCACCGGGCTCCTCTGCCCATGGGATTCTCCAGGCAAGAATACTGGAGGGGGTTGCCATACTCTCCTCTAGGGGATCTTCCCAACCTAGGTATCAAACCCACCATCTCTTACATCTCCTGCATTGGGAAAAACCTCACCAGTAAATCACTGATACATTTTTTAATAGACACTGGAAAAATCAGAACTAAGTTCAACTGGGAATTTGGATTTCCAAGTCTAATTTTAGTATTAAATAATAACTATATTAAAATTAGTGACAGCAACTATCATTTACCATGGTAATTTACCATAAATTTACCATTTATCATTTACTATCATTTGTCATTTACCATTTAGCATGGCTGGACACCATGCTAAAACCCTTACATTAATTTTCTCAGTTATTCATTACAACTCTTCAGGTCACCATGTATATTCTGACCTCATTCAGTGTTGCTTTTCCTTGCCATGTCATGCTCACTGTCATCTCTAGATTTTTGCATGTACAGGCTGTACATGTACATGGCTTGCATGTACTTTTGCATGTACTTGGCTTTCTCCTCCATCACTGCTTCCCATTTCTATGCACAGTGACTATCTGTGGCAAATCTGTGACTACCTGTGACAAATTACATTTGGGGTCTGTATTCTCATAACACTTTCCCTTATCTCCTTCATGGACAAGAACACTTTGAGGTCAGTGTAGCCCCACTGCCTGCCCCATATTTATAGAAATTATGAATGTAGTAGGATTATTTCCTTGATTTACCAATGATCAAATTGAAATGCACAGAGTTTAAATTTCCCAGCATCAAATAGCATGTGCGTAACTAAGATTCAATTTCAAGTCAATTGGAACACAGAATCTGAATTTTAATAACTCTGTTTTTTTATGGTTGAGAGAGGGTGCTATTTTATTTTTTAAAATTGAAGTATAGTTGATTTACAATGTTGTGTTAGTTTTCAGTATACACTAAAGTGATATCTACATGTATATATTCTTTTCCAAATTCATTTCTCTTAGATTATTATATAACATTGAGTATAGCTCCCCATGCTACACAAAGTAGGTCTTTGTTGCTTATCTATTATATATATATAATAGTCTGTATATGTTAATCCTCTAATATATTGGATATATGATTTTGGACAAGTTACTTAAAGTCTTGGAATCTTGTTTTGCTCATCTATAAAATTCTTAGTGTATATTGGGATGGGGACATGGTGGTAGACCAGATGAACTCTCTAGCTCATTTCACCTCTAGCACTCATGAGTCTAAGTATTTGTATAAAAGATGATTTATAGATACAAAGTATTTGACAAGTAGACAAATATATTTATTGTTGAATTCACTCAAAGTCAAGACTATGGGCATATGGAACACTTTTCCACATTCAGCAATACTCACTCTCCTTAGCCAATTTTGAAAATGACCCATTCTTTCACTTTTGGAGAATTCTCACTCTTATTCTAATAGCAAAAACAGGTAAAAGTCTGCCCTTTTTCTACAAGAAAATTGCAGTTCCTTGATAGGTTAAGCTCCTTGGCTTTCAACCCCCTTGTTTATCCACTCAGGAAACTGGTTTACTGCCTCACAAAATAGCACACCCATGTGATTAGCACTTAATTATTCCGAGTCAGTAGCTGGACTATAAGCTGAGGTTAACTCATTCAAAATAAATCTGGATGTTGTTTCATTTGGATTGCAAAGTGACAAAATTTTGCATACCATCTACTACAGATTTTACTTATTCTGAAAGAATATGAAACTTTCATCCATTTCATCCATTTCTCTTTTAATGTCAAAGCAAAAATAAATCCTTCCATGTAAAAAAAGATTTTAAAAATTGGCTAGATACATTTAGACACATATTTAAATGTAAGCATTGCTCTATTTTACTAACTGGGAAATCATTGTTAAAAATTTATGAAAATGGTTCACTGACTAAGATGTACATTATAACAAACTCTTTGGGTTCATTTGGTCTAGTTTTCATTAACTGTTTCCAAGACAAAATAAGCATTTAGGATGAAATATGAATGGGATTCCCTTTGTCAGTGCAGTAGGCAGCCTGGTGTCCAGCTTTTTGTGCCTTTTCCTCCTAAATCATACTAGGGTTGGGCTGTGTGACTGAAAGTGTACAGCGATAATGTTGTCATGTCACTTCTAAGACTAGGTCATAAGCTTCCTCTGGTTTTCCACTTTTGCTTTCTTTCTTGGATCAGTGCCTTTGGGGGAACCAGCTGCCCTGTGCTGAAGGAACCTCAAGGAACTGAGGCCTCCAGCCAACAGTCATGAGAGTGATCCTGGGTGCAGACCTTTGGGTTTAGACAAGTCCTTAGGTGACTACAGCCCAAACCAACACCTGGACTGCAGTCTCATGAGAACTACCCAGCCAAACCACTTCCGAATTCCTAAGCCACAGAAACTATGAGCTAATTAATGTCTGTTGTTTTTAGCTGCTACATTTTTGGGTAATTTGTTATGCAGCAGCAGATAACTAGGGAATGCACAGAATGAAGACCTTTCAATTATCATTTATATATCATCCTTTATTAAAACTAAAAAAAAAAAAAAAGATGGAAATTGCAGTGGGTAGACTATATATAATATTAAGAAGACAGTATTATTATTGTCAAAGTAATATCAAAATACATAGTTTTTGAATTGGTTTCTGGAATTACTTGGGTGTTAATAGAACATTTGATTACTAAAATTTAAGAGGGATGTCTGCGACAGAGCGCGGGCAGCAGTGATGGCGTGCTGCGATGGCACACAGAGCACGGGCGCTGCTGAGAGGAGCTAACTAGTGTCCAAGGTCAGGAGCGGCAGCCAAGAGTGACAGGCTGCGGCAGCGCAGGAGCAGCCGAGAGGAGCTACCCTACGCCCAAGGCCAGGGGTGCACCCGAGACCAGCAACCCCACGTCCAAGGAGCAGTGGCTGCGAGGGAGCAGGAGGGCCTAGTGGAGCTCTTCCACGTTCAAGGTCAGGAGGGGCAGCAGTGAGGAGATACCCCTCGTCCAAGGTAAGAGAAACCCAAGTAAGACGGTAGGTGTTACAAGAGGGCATCAGAGGGCAGACACACTGAAACCATAATCACAGAAAACTAGTCAATCTAATCACACTAGGACCACAGCCTTGTCTAACTCAACGAAACTAAGCCATGGCTGTGGGGCCACCCAAGACGGGCGGGTCATGGTGGAGAGATCTGACAGAATGTGGCCCACTGGAGAAGAGAATGGCAAACCACTTCAGTATTCTTGCCTTGAGAACCCCATGAACAATATGAAAAGGCAAAATGATAGGATACTGAAAGAGGAATTCCCCAGGTCAGTAGGGGCCCAATATACTACTGGAGATCAGTGGAGAAATAACTCCAGAAAGAATAAAGGGATGGAGCCAAAGCAAAAACAATACCCAGCTGTGGATGTGACTGGTGATAGAAGCATGGTCCGATGCTGTAAAGAGCAATATTGCATAGGAACCTGGAATGTCAGGTCCATGAATCAAGGCAAATTGGAAGTGGTCAAACAACAGATGGCAAGAGTGAACGTCGACATTCTAGGAATCAGCAAACTAAAATGGACTGGAATGGGTGAATTTAACTCAGGTGACCATTATATCTACTACTGTGGGGAAGAATTCCTTAGAAGAAATGGAGTAGCCATCATGGTCAACAAAAGAGTCCGAAATGCAGTACTTGGATGCAATCTCAAAAACGACAGAATGATCTCTGTTCGTTTCCAAGGCAAACCATTCAATATCACAGTAATCCAAGTCAATGGCCCAACAATAACACTGAAGAAGCTGAAGTTGAATGGTTCTATGAAGACCTACAAGACCTTTTAGAAATTCCAGTCCCAAAAAAGATGTCCTTTTCATTATATGGGACTGGAATGCAAAAGTAGGAAGTCAAGAAACACCTGGAGTAACAGGCAAATTTGGCCTTGGAATACAGAATGAAGTAGGGCAAAGACTAATAGACTTTGCCAAGAAGATGCACTGGTCATAGCAAACACCCTGTTCCAACAACACAAGAGAAGTCTACACATGGACATCACCAGATGGTCAGCACTGAAATTAGATTGATTATATTCTTTGCAGCCAAAGATGGAGAAGCTCTATACAGTCAACAAAAACAAGACCAGGAGCTGACTGTGGCTCAGATCATGAACTCCTCATTGCCAAATTCAGACTTAAATTGAAGAAAGGAGGGAAAACCACTAGACCATTCAGGTATAACCTAAATCAAATCCCTTATGATTATACAGTGGAAGTGAGAAATAGATTTAAGGGACTAGATCTGATAGAGTGCCTGATGAACTATGGACGGAGGTTCATGACATTGTACAGGAGACAGGGATCAAAACCATCCTCATGGAAAAGAAATGCATAAAAGCAAAATGGCTGTCTGAGGAGGCCTTACAAATAGCTGTGAAAAGAAGAGAAGCAAAAAGCAAAGGAGAAAAGGAAAGATATAAGCATCTGAATGCAGAGTTCCAAAGAATAGCAAGGAGAGATAAGAAAGCCTTCCTCAGCGATCAATGCAAAGAAATAGAGGAAAACAACAGAATGGGAAAGACTAGAGATCTCTTCAAGAAAATTAGAGATCTCTTCAAGAAAATTAGAGATACCAAGGGAACATTTCATGCAAAGATGGTCTCGATAAAGGACAGAAATGGTATGGACCTAACAGAAGCAGTAGATATTAAGAAAAGGTGGCAGGAATACACAGAAGAACTGTACAAAAAAGATCTTCACGACCAAGATAATCACGATGGTGTGATCACTGACCTAGAGCCAGACATCCTGGAATGTGAAGTCAAGTGGGCCTTAGAAAGCATCACTGCAAATAAAGCTAGTGGAGGTGATGGAATTCCAGTTGAGCTATTTCAAATCCTGAAAGATAATGCTGTGAAAGTGCTGCACTCAATATGCCAGCAAATTTGGAAAACTCAGCAGTAGGCACAGGACTGGAAAAGGTCAGTTTTCATTCCAATCCCAAAGAAAGGCAATGCCTAAGAATGCTCAAACTACCGCACAATTGCACTCATCTCACATGCTAGTAAAGTAATGCTCAAAATTCTCCAAGCCAGGCTTCAGCAATGCGTGAACTGTGAACTTCCAGATGTTCAAGCTGGTTTTAGAAAAGGTGGAGGAACTAGAGATCAAATTGCCAACATCCGCTGGATCATGGAAAAAGCAAGACAGTTCCAAAAAACATCTGTTTCTGCTTTATTGACTATTCCAAAGCCTTTGACTGTGTGGATCACAATAAACTGGAAAATTCTGAAAGAGATGGGAATACCAGAGCACCTGACCTGCCTCTTGAGAAACCTATATGCAGGTCAGGAAGCAACAGTTAGAACTGGACTCAGAACAACAGACCGGTTCCAAATAGGAAAAGGAGTATGTCAAGGCTGTATATTGTCATCTTGCTTATTTAAATTATATACAGAGTACATCATGAGAAACGCCGGAGTGGAAGAAGCACAAGCTGGAATCAAGATTGCCAGGAGAAATATCAATAACCTCAGATATGCAGATGACACCACCCTTATGGCAGAAAGTGAAGAGGAACTAAAAAGCCTCTTGATGAAAGTGCAAGAGGAGAGTGAAAAAGTTGGCTTAAAGCTCAACATTCAGAAAACGAAGATCATGGCATCTGGTCCCATCACTTCCTGGGAAATAGATGGGGAAACAGTGGAAACAGTGTCAGAGTTTATTTTTTGCGGCTCCAAAATCACTGCAGATGGTGATTGCAGCCATGAAATTAAAAGATATTTACTCCTTGGAAGGAAAGTTATGACCAACCTAGATAGCATATTCAAAACCAGAGACATTACTTTGCCAACAAAGGTCCATCTAGTCAAGGCTATGGTTCTTCCAGTGGTCATGTATGGATGTGAGAGTTGGACTGTGAAGAAAGCTGAGTGCCAAAGAATTGATGCTTTTGAACTGTGGTGCTGGAGAAGACTCTTGAGAGTCCCTTGGACTGCAAGGAGATCCAACCAGTCCATTCTGAAGGAGATCAGCCCTGGGGTTTCTTTGGAAGGAATGATGCTGAAGCTGAAACTCCAGTACTTTGGCCACCTCATGCGAAGAGTTGACTCATTGGAAAAGACTCTGATGCTGGGAGGGATTGGGGGCAGGAGGAGAAGGGGACGACAGAGGATGAGATGGCTGGATGGCATCACTGACTTGATGGACGTGAGTCTCAGTGAACTCCAGGAGTTGGTGATGGACAGGGAGGCCTGGTGTACTGCAATTCATGGGGTTTCAAAGAGTCGGACATGACTGAGTGACTGAACTGACTGAAGAGTGATGTAGAAAGAGGAAAAGGTTCAGTAAAGAAAATAAAAACTGGAGAAATTATTATCAATGGAAAATCCATGCATTATAATAACAGCAACTAGAGCAGTAGTTCTGAAAGTTTTTGGTTTTGGGTGAGAAAGTCTTTTTTCAAATGAAAGCTTTTAGGGAACCCTGAGAGAGTGTAGCCAATATGTCCCTGTAGTAGCTTCAGAATAAACAGAAGAGAAACCGGAAAGGAATGAAGAAAGGGAATTGAATGGGCCTCCTACTTGAAAAACTGTCATACAGTGTTGACTAGAAAAGATGACAGAAAATATCCTTACTTGCTTCTTAGTATCAGGGAGAAGCTTTCAGTATTTTACCATTCAATATGTGGTTTGGTATTCAATTTTTGGTCGATATACTTTATCATGTTAATGATATTCCTTTTGGTTTGCTAAGAATATTTTTTCATAAGTGAATGCAGAATTCTAGTACTGTTCTCAGACATAGGTAAATAGGAACCTTGCTCTTGCTCCGTGTTTTATAAGGCTTCACTCTGCTCTTCTCCAGCTGTGTCCTTTTCTGTGACTGATTATATTGGTCATATTCCAACTTAATAATGTTTTACCCTTCAACATTCTCCCTACATTTGCTTCTTGACTCCAAAATATGAGTATTATAAATGTATAAAATGACAATGTGAGCATTATAGATTATATATAAATTAAATATATATATTTAATTATATATATTTAATTATATAAATTAAATATATAAATTATAAATTTATATACTGTGAGCATTATATAAATTATATATATACATTATAAATTATATATACAAAGTAATATATTTTTCTAGAAAAGTTGTTATTATCTAGGTATAAAAAAATAAGAGAACTCCAAATGCCAGAAATAAAAATAATATAAAATTAAATAAAAACATAATATCTTCATTTTCCTGTGGATAAACCAATAGATAAATTTTGTTTATCCATGTAAACATCTGAAAGTCAGGAAATTTCACTTAATATGTGCACTTCAAAATTTTATTAAAATATTTATTAAAATATTTGATAATACAGGGCAAACAGTCCCAATACAAACAACTGGTTGGAGCCATAAGCTAGTCTAAGGAAAATTATTTAAAACTTATATGTAAGAGAAAATTTGTTAGAAGTTTTTCTAAAAATTAACATATATCCTAAAAAGGTATTTGACATTAGCAATATAAAGTAGTAGAGTTGAAACAAAATCTAAACAATCAATAAAAGAGAACAATCTGTCATGCTAGAGGAAAGATTCAAATATATTCACTACAGAAGACATAAAATCATTGTCAAATAAAGAGGCAATTCAAAATATGCAGCCAAAAATGTAAAAAATATATATATATTATAGATACATGTCAACCAGTTATTTAACAAATATATTTTGTTACTTTTCTGGATTTTATGATGTTTTAGATACCTGTCAGATTTTATAATTTATAATTTATTGTGATTCTTTGCTAAAATCTAAATAAGTATTCATCATTTATTTTTATATATATCTAAGCTTCCCTGGTGGTTCAGATGGTAAAGCGTCTGCCTGCAATGCGGGAGACCTGGGTTCGATCCCTGGGTTGGGAAGATCTCCTGGAGAAGGAAATCGCAACCCATTCCAGTATTCTTGCCTGGAGAATCCCAGGGACGGAGGACCCTGGTAGGCTACAGTTCATGGGGTCACAAAGAGTCGGACATGACTGAGCGACTTCACTTCACTTCACTTCACTTCACCTCATACATGTATTTATGAAATTGGCTTCCCAGTGGCACAGTGGTAAAGAATCTTCCTGCCAATACAGTAGACCCATGCAGGTTTGATTTTTGGGTTGGAAAGATCCCCTGGAGAAAAAAATGGCAATGCACTCCATATTCCTGCCTGGAGAATTCCATGGACAGAGGAGCCTGGTGGGCTACAGTCCATGGGGTCGCAAAGAGACATGATTGAGCATGTGCACATTTATAAAATGAACTACTTTATTTTTATAATACTGTATTCTTTTTCTTAACTGGTTCCACACAACTTGGATCTATCCTTACCAGTTATGAACTGAGAGAGAGAACAGGAAAAAAGATAGTCATATGCTAGATAATTCAAAAGAATACAACTAGCACGGCAAGACATTAAGGAATGCCTTGGGAGATTTTATGAGGCCAAAGAACATTCTAATTCTCATTATGATCATTCCACAGAAAGCACAAATGAAGTGAAAATTGCTCTCATGCAATTTTGTTAGGGGGAAAAAATGACAAAAGAGGCAACAATGTGGAATGTGGACTCTGTTTTGAACAGATGCCATTTATGGGCTATTTTTTCAGGTATCTATTATCTATCAAAACTATAGAGATGAAAATTCCCAGGCAGGTTATGCTCTGAGACTATCATAAGTAGTTAAATTCATTATTGTTTAGTCACTAAGTTGTGTCCAACTCTTTTGCGACCTCATGGACTGTAGCCTGCCAGGCTCCTCTGTCCATGTGATTTCCCAGGCAAGAATACTAGGGTGGGTAGCCATTCCCTTCTCCAGGGGATTTTTCCAGCACAGGGATCGAACCTGAGCCTTCTGCATTGGCAGGCAGATTCCTTACTGCTGAACCACCAGGGAAGCCAAAAGTAGTTGAACAGTAGTAAAATAGAATTACTTCCAGAGAATTCAGAAACCATTTTTCCTGCCTTCTCCTGGTATCAATCAAAGATAAGAAGAAGAAAAAAAAAATGAAGATGAGAATGAAGGAGATAAGAAATGGGAAAGAATAGTGTGGGCGAAGAACAAAGGTGAAAATGAGATTGGTGGAAAAAAAAAAAAAAGCCATCCCATGCTCCTTTATGTATACACATTAATTTCCACTTAGAATTTTCCAGACTGAGTAAACTGAATTTTAATTAAGCACATTGTTCTGTAAAGCAGAGCTGGAGTGCAAAGTCGGGCATGTATGCCTAAAAGACTTTTATAGTTCTACATCATTATTGTGTGCTTTGTGAGTCTCAGTGCCCAGCAGAATCAATTGTATGTGGAAGACCTCTTCCAAAACTGCATTGCAAAAGTTTTCCTTTGGAAGGAATTTCCGGTAAATAATACATCACTTAAGATCCAGATTGTGTGTGTGTGTGTGTGTGTGTTAGTCCCTCTGCTGCTGCTGCTGCTAAGTCGCTGCAGTCGTGTCCGACTCTGTGCAACCCCATAGACGGCGGCCCACCAGGCTCCCCCGTCCCTGGGATTCTCCAGGCAAGAACACTGGAGTGGGTTGCCATTTCCTTCTCCAATGCATGAAAGGGAAAAGTGAAAGTGAAGTCACTCAGTCGTGTCCGACTCTTCTCGACCCCATGGTCTGCAGCTTACCAGACTCCTCCGTCCATGGGATTTTCTAGCCAAGAGTACTGGAGTGGGGTGCCATTGCCTTCTCCAGTTAGTCCCTCAGTCGTGTCCAACTCTTGGTGACCCCAAAGGTAGCCCATCAGGCTCCTCTGTCCATGAAATTCTCCAGGCAAAAATATTAGGGTTGTTAGCCATTTCCTTCTCCAGGGGATCTTCCCAACCGAGGGACTGAACCCAGTTCTCCTGAACCACAGGCAGATTTTTACTGTCTGAGCCATCAGGGAAGCCTCATGAACCTGGTTTAGATAAGGAAATCCATAATCACCACAACGCAACTCTGTGAACCAAATTTTGGAAGAAGACAAACATGATTGCTCATTACAATGCAGATTCTGGCCACAATGAAAAGAGAATCATTTTAACTCTTTGGTATGCAGCCAATTTTTTCTTTTTTCATATAGGTAAGTATCATGAAAATGTTTTCTCTTCTATAGTATAATGATTAAGAGAAGAGTGCACAGGAGTCAGGCAGACAGGGATTCATTCCTGCCTTCACACTTACTAGCTGTTTAACTTGCATAAATTCTTAACATCTGCAAGTCTGAATCTTCTTATCTCTGAAATGTGGATAATAATATTGACTTTATAGGGCTTTTGTGATGTATAAAAGTACAGACCATGGTCAAGTACTAACTCATACCTGACATAGAATAGCCACTACTGACCACTCAAAAACATCAATTAATAAAATGATGATGAGAAACAAAACCGACTCACAGAATATACAACTAGCTTCAAAGCAAACAGCGGTGTAATTTTCTTCCAGAAATAACTTCGAAATAGAGACCATTGCCAAGGAAGATATGAAACGGCAGAAATTTTTCAAGATGATTTCTCCAATTGCATGTATTATGGATTCCAAGAACCCTTCAAATCAGGAAAGAATGACAGAAGCAAAGACCTCCTTGAAAAGCTGTAGCTACGAGAAAGGACACGGGGAAGAAGGCAGTTGTTTGCGATCTAGCATCTCACTCAGAAATCAGACAAAGGCCTCTGTCCTCAAAAAAAAAAAAAAAAAAAAAAACTCTATCCCAGCAGCTGCCCCTCAGCTAGAGCAAATATCAGCTTGTTTTTCGATCATTGCCCAGAATGGTGTCTTATCACTTCATCCATAATATAGATTATGAATAAAAATGATGCTGTTGCGGGTCTGGCAGTGAGAGCTTCAGTTCATCTCAGCTAAGCTTATTTCTTTTGTTCAAAGGAGAAAAGCTGTTTACAAATAATCTGTGTATAATTAGTTACCTGGTTCTTAAACTGTTTTATTTTTATTTCCTCTCTTCTTGTGAAGCCATCTGGGAAAGCTGATTACTCCTAAGTCATTATAAGCTAATATGCAGTCTAGGTAGACTGGGTTTTGAATCTCTCTGTTAATGCTGGTTAAATACTTAAAACTAATTAGACCATTTTAAAAGGAGTCATTTATTATTATATAATGCTTCTTAAGAAAGAATCTTATAGTTCATGCTGAGTTATGCTACCAATTACATATTTATAAATCATAGTTTATATGCTCAAGTTCTGTTATGTAGGTGTATAAGAAAAAGGTAATTCTCAAATGAAAGAAAATTACATCAATGCATTTACAACTGCCACCAATACAAGGAAAGTTAGACACTCCTTTGGCAACCCAATCCAGTATTCTTGTCTGGAAAATCCCATGGACAGAGGAGCCTGGCAGACTACAGTCCATGAGGTTGCAAAGAGTCGGACACAACTGAGCGACTTCAGTTTCACTTTAAGGCATAAGACAAACCTTAAGACATTGAATACTGATATACTTTTCACATATCTCTATCATTTCCAGATGCAAACACTTGATTTCTTGTCTTAGTGATTGGTCAAATACAATGTAATTCAGACAGTAAAATGGAGCTGTGCAAAGTTTTCACACCTATCTTAATTTTAAGCCAAAAAATTCACCACCTCTCTGAATATCTGATAGGTTAACTGTGGTTTCCAACTCAAGAGCTTCCAAGTATTCATCTAGTTCTAAAGAGACAGCTAATTCCAATACGAATGTCAAGTTCTCTTTTATGTTCCTTTGAGATAAATAAGAAATGAGTATCTACTTAAAAAGAAATTTTATGAGATATATACAGGCTTCCTTCTCTCCTGCAGGAGCAAATCCACGCTTGCTTAACTTTTTGTCTTTATTTTCAGCACCATAGTGCTTAGGTTCATTATATGGTGGTGGTGGTTGGTGGTTTAGTCACTAAGTTTTGTCTGACTCTTGTGATCCCATGGACTGTAGCCTGACAGGCTCTCAGCAAGAATTCTCCAAGCAAGAATACTGGAGGGGTTGCCATTTCCTTTTCCAGAAATGCAGATAAAAATCTCAAGTCTCTCCTTGGAGCTCTGGTACATTCTAGAGATCCAAATGAGAAGTAAAAGGGATTGAAATTTCTTACTGATTCTAGTAAGCACTCACATACATACATACATTAAAAAGAATATAAAAAAGAATAAAAAATGTAACTGGCTTTCAGTTAATGCACTAGAAATGGGACTTACACCTAGGCGGATTTAGGTACATCCTCCTGAATTTGCATTTAGTTCTATGCAGAAGTGTCTTAAAACCTTATTAAGGCATCTAATTAAAGTAATGACAGAGAACTTCCACCAAATCTAATGAAAGAAAACAAAGATTAAATTTAAGTTAATCAGCTTTGAAATGTAAACAAGCACATTTAATCATTAAATGATTCCATTTATTTTTAACAGGTTCTTAGAAGTGAGTCTAAATAAACATCCCACCATTTTTCCCTGGTCTGCCCCAAATGTTCATTAGCATCATTAATCCATCAGTCAAAATCCAAAGGGACAGTTCATGCCTGGGATAAACTGATTCCAAGTTTTTGATGAATGGAGGCAAGTAGGTAGCCAAGATCTTTCACACAATAAATTCTAAAATAGTGCTCAGAAGTGTTGAGAGTAGAGACTTTAAAAAAAGTAAAATACAAAAGCAACTGGCATGAACAATGAAGGTTGTCACGGGCCTGCGATCCCAAGATATTATTTCATTGCTTTGAGAAGACAGTATAACAAGTGTTCCTGGTAAATTTGTCAGCAGTGCATTTTGGAATCTGTTTCCAGCCACCAGATAGTCAAGAGCAGAGGGAAATGTTTTTACATTTTGCAGAGTTTGGAGATGAAAGAACCAATTTCAGGGTTGATGAGGAAAGGCATCACTCAGCGGATGAGGAGCCGTCATGATGTAGTCACATTCCTCCAAACTGTTTCACCAGTACCAAGAGTTAGCAGCCCAGAACCCATTTTGACATAAGGAAAAGTATGGTTGAGTCTCTGTATTCTTCCTCAGATAATTAATGGCTTGCTTTGTTGGTTTGTTTTGTTTTGCGGTTACATGGGGTTTGCACTTCTAATTGAACAGAAGTTATCATTTTCCTGTGGGAGCTAGATTTACTATGAGCTACCTCAGCATCCTCACCATTTCTCTTGCTGTGACACATGATGGAAGAGGGAGGTATTCTCTGCTTAAACTTAGGGTTATTCATTAGTTTTGGCATGCTAGCTCTCATTTCTCTGATGCAATAAAACATATGAGCGAGCAAATGATCAAAAGTAGCCAAATTAGTGAGGTCCATCAAGCGTCCCTTCTAGTTTATAAGGAAAGTAAACCATTCCTAAATTCAGGGACGTTGCCTGTGTCATTCATGCATTCGGTCAACAATTTTTTTTTATTGTTGTAAGAACAATTTAACATGAGCTCTACCCTCTGAACAAACATTCAAGTGTACAGTAGTGTATTGTTAACTATAGGCAAAATGACCATACAATGGATAGAACAAATTCATCTTGTGTCACTGAAACTCTGTAGCCTTTGAATAGCATCTCCACATTCCCCACCCACCCTGTCCCTGCAACCTCCATTCTATTCTCTGCTTCTAGGTGGTTGACAAAGTTTAGATCCCTCATGTAAGTAGAATCATGCAATATCTGTCCTTCTGTGATTGGCTTATTTCACATTTGGCAGGATTCCCTTTTTTATTAAGTTTGAATAATATTCCACTGTATGGATATACCACATTTTCTTTATGCATTCATTCATTGACAGATATTTAGATCATTTCCAGATACTGGCTACTGTTAACAGTGCTGTGATAACACTGTAATGCAGACACCTCTTCAAGATTCTGCTTTCACAACTTTGAGATAAATATCTAGAAGAACTTACTAGGTGGCAGGCACAGTTCTCGGGAAAAGGGATAAATTAATTATCAAGGAAGAAATGACATGCAAACCCTTAATACTGAGCTCATTCTACTTATCTGTTACAATGTTGTGGTAGTTCAAATATCCATTCTCCATACAACCTCCAGAGTAATTTTTTTGGAAAGCATAAGTGCAATCATATCACTCTCTTGCTTCAAACACTTCAATGGCAGACTTTGCCCTCAAAATACAATCCCAGATCCTTCCAGTAGCCATGAAGTCCTGCACCTGCTGACCTCTGCCCCTTTCTGAGTCCCCTCCTGCATCGTGCTCATCCCCTTATTATTTTCATCGCTGCATTTCTGCCACCACGGCATCCTTTCAGCTCCTTGAATGCATCAATCTTCCTCAAGTCTGTTCTTTGAGGGGGGGAAAAAAAAAACACCTTTTTTATTTTTAGTAAACCTGTCCAAATATTTAGTCCTTCAAATCTCAGCTTAACTATAAACTCCCACAGGGAAATCTTTCAAGAGTTTCAGATTAGGCTGGAGGCCTCTATTACCCATTATTACAGAGCCCTGTATTTTTAAATAATACCAATTATCTCAGCTTTAACTAAAACATATTTGTCTAAGACCCATCTCTCTTAAAGGACCATAATGGGGGGTGGGAGCATAAGCACAGAGACAATATCTTCCTTACTTTGTGGGCAGCACAGTATCTGGTATGTAATAGAACCTTAATAAATATTTGTTGAATTACTGCATGAATGAAATATGTAGCATCCCAATGGCTTTCAAGCCCTGTTTAGTTATAGGACCTCTTGTGTTAAGTGATTGTTGGGGAAATGGGTTAATTCATCCACCTTGACAGTTTTTAAGACACTGTTAATAATATAGTTTTAAAATCACTGCCATTCAAAATCATCCTGTACAATGGGATACTATTCATCAATAAAATTATCAGTGACAAATGCTGCATCATGGATGAATCTCAAAAACATTACTAAATGACAGAAGCAAGATACACAAGACCACATATTGTATGAATCCATTTATATAGCACATCCAGAGAAAAGTGAGTTTCTGGATACAGAAAGTAGGTCCATGGCTGCCTGGGAGTGGGAAAGGGGATCAGCTGTGAGTGGTCATGAGGGATCTTCTTGAAGGGATGAAAATGTTCTAGTACTCATTTATGGTGATGGTGGTACCACTCACTCAAGTTACAAAAGATCATATACTTGAAATGGGTGGTTTTCATGATTTGAAAAATATACCTCAATAATGTGGTTTTCTAAATTATTATTATAAACTATAGCTGAGCTATTTCAAATCCTAACAGATGATGCTGTGAATCATGCTAGCAAATTTGGAAAACTCCTCAGTGGCTAAGGACTGGGAAAGGTCACTTTTCATTCCAATCCCAAAGAAAGGCAATGCCAAAGAATGCTCAAACTACTGCACAATTGCATTCATCTCACACGCTAGTAAAGTAGTGAATTCTCCAAGCTAGGCTTCAACAGTACATGAACCATGAACTTCCAGATTCCTAAAGGAAATCAGTCCTGAATAGTCATTGGAAGGACTGATACTGAAGCTGAAACTCCAACACTTTGACCACCTGATGTGAAGAACTGACTCATTTGAAAAGACCCTGATGTTGGGAAAGATTGAAGGCAGGAGGAGAAGGGGACGACAGAGGATGAGATGGTTGGATGGTATCACTGACTCCATGGACATGAAATGAGTAAACTCAGGGAGTTTGTGATGGACAGGGAGGCCTGGCGTGCTGCAGTCCATAGGGATAGGGTCTCAAAGAGTTGGACACGACTGAGCGACTGAACTGAACTGATAGCTGACTTTCAACTGCCTTTCTTGACACAATTGTCTTTTGCTTCACTTCTTCCAATTTGACATTTAAGAACACATTAAGCTTGCATTGTTTCCTAACAGTTTCATGGGGTTCATCTTGTCCAGAGATGGATTATCTGTAGCAATCGTATTTCTCTAAAAGCTCTACACAGGCATCTAACAGGTAATTAGATATTCATTGGCTGGCTGATCCCCAGTCATAACATATTAGCTTTCTCTGAGATAGGCCCTCTAAAATCTCTTTCGGGGAGGAAAACGTTATGGAAAAGATGAGGCTTGAAATAGGAAAATGCTGCCTCTGTGGGTAAAATGGAAGAAACTTTGAAGAAACAAATGGAAAGCATCACACTTTCAGGCAATTACAGACTCTTGGCTGAAATTCAGCTTCAGGCTTATCTCGTGGGGAGGAATTTTTAAACACTTCAAAGTCCCACCCAGCGTTATAGCTGTCACCTTAATCTACCCCAAAAACATCCATTTCAGAAAGTTAAAGTTTCAGAGTATACTGCTGAAGAAATCTGTAATTGGAGTAAAATATAACTGTGAATGCCTTCAGGGATTTTTTCTTTTGATATTGTGTGTAAACTGAAGTCAAGGATAAATGACTAAAGAACAAGAATTTCTTCAAATTGCACTGCAGAGCATAACGGCTCATTCCCGAAAAAGGTTGACAGAACCCCAGAATAAAAATATCAGATTTTTTTACTGCATCATGTTACACCTATCATCTGTGTCAATGATGGACCCTAAAATGACTTCCAGAGAGAGGAATAAATATTAGTAGAATAGGTTATAATCCAGAGATTTAAAGATTAAAGGCATTCACAAGACATAAAATAGATCTAAGGTTTCATTCTATTTTTAGAGTTACAGGACATGTCTATCTGATACTTTCACTGACAGTTTCTCCAGATAAAAAATATGTTCAGGAGAAAAGGAAAATAGATTACTAAACTTTTAATAGTAAAATATTATTGGAGGTATAATACCCATATTAAAGAGCAAAATTTTCACAAGTACAAATTGATAGTGCAAAAAAATATGTATTGTGTGTGTTTACTGCTATTCCTTCTATTATTGTTTCCATTTACAAGATACAACAGTGATCTTTACTTTTCACCCCTTTATTTTCTCACTTTATGTTGGAATACCTGTAAATGAATGTAGATTCAGTTCAGTTTAGTTCAGTCACTCAGTCGTGTCCAACTCTTTGTGATCCCATAGACTGCAGCACATGCATTTCAAATCCTAAAAGATGATGCTGTAAAAGTGCTGCACTCAATATGCCAGCAAATTTGGAAAACTCAGCAGTGGCCACAGGACTGGAAAAGGTCAGTTTTCATTCCAATTGCAAAGAGAGGCAATGCCAAAGAATGCTCACACTACAGCACATTGCACACATCTCACAAGCTAGCAAAGTAATTCTCAAAATTCTCCAAGCCAGGCATAAACAACAGGTGAACCGTGAACTTCCAGATGTTCAAATTAGATTTAGAAAAGGCAGAGGAACCAGAAATCAAATTGCCAACATCCATTGGATCATCAAAAAAGCAAGAGAGTTCCAGAAAAACATCTATTTCTGCTTTATTGACTATGCCAAAGCCTTTGACTGTGTAGCTCACCACAAACTGTGGAAAATTCTGAAAGAGATGGGAATACCAGACGACGTGACCTGCCTCTTGATAAACTTGTATGCAGGCCAGGAAACAACAGTTAGAACTGGACATGGAACAACAGACTGGTTCCATATAGGGAAAGGAGTACATCAAGGCTATATATTGTCACCCTGTTTGTTTAACTTATATGCAGAGTATATCATGAGAAATGCTGGGGTGGATGAAGCACAAGCTGGAATCAAGATTGCTAGGAGAAATATCAACAACCTCAGACATGCAGATGACACCACTCTTATGGCAGAAAGTGAACAGGAACTCAAAAGCCTCTTGATGAAAGTGAAAGAGGAGAGTTAAAAAGTTGGCTTGAAGCTCAACTTTCAGAAGACTAAGATCACGGTATCCAGTCCCATCACCTTGTGGCAAATAGATAGGCAAACACTGGAAACAGTGACAGTCTTTATTTTCTTGGGTTCCAAAATTACTGCAGATGGTGACTGCAGCCATAAAATTAAAAGATGTGTGCTCCTTGGAAGAAAAGTTATGACCAACCTAGACAGCATATTGAAAAGCAGAGACATTACTTTGCCAACAAAGGTCCATCTAGTCAAGGCTATAGTTTTTCTAGTAGTCATGTATGAATGTGAGAGTTGGACTGTGAAGAAATCTGAGCACCGAAGAATTGATGCTTTTGAACTGTGGTGTTGGATAAGACTCTTGAGAGTGCAAGGAGATCCAACCAGTCCATCCAAAAGGAGATCAGTCCTGAGTGGTCACTGGAAGGACTGATGTTGAAGCTGAAACTCCAATACTTTGGCCACCTGATGCAAGGAACTGACTCATTTGAAAAGACCCTGGTGTTGGGAAAGATTGAAGGTGGGAAAAGAAGGGGACAACAGAGAATGAGATGGTTGCATGGCATCAACAGCTCAATGAACATGAGTCTGAGTAAACTCTGGGAGTTGGTGATAGACAGGGAAGCCTGGCGTGCTGCATGTCCATGGGGTCACAAAGAGTCAGACACAACTGAGCTACTGAACTGAACTGAACTGAGGCTTCCCTGTCCATCACCAACTCCTGGAGCTTACTCAAACTCATGTCCATTGAGTCAGTGATGCCAACCAATCATCTCATCTGTCATCCCTTCTCCTCCCGCTTTCAATCTTTCCCAGAATCAGAGTCTTTTCCAAGGAGTCAGTTCTTTGCATCAGGTGGACAAAGTGTTGGAGTTTCAGCTTCAGCATCAGTCCTTTTAGTGAACATTCAGGACTTATTTCCTTTCGGATAGACTATTTGGATTTCCTTGCAGTCCAAGGAACTTTCAAGAGTCTTCTCCAACACCACAGTTAAAAAGCATCAATTCTTTGGTGCTCAGCTTTCTTTATGATCCAACTCTCACATCCATACATGGCTACTGGAGAAACCATAGCCTTAACTAGACAAACTTTTGTTGGCAAAGTCATGTCTCTGCTTTTTAATATGCTATCTAGGTTGGTCATAGCTTTTCTTCCAAGGAGTAAAGATCTTTTAATTTCATGGCTGCAGTCAGCATCTGCAGTGATTCGAGAGCCCAAGAAAATAAAGTCTGTCACTGTTTCCATTGTTTCTCCATTTATTTGCCATGGAGTGATGGGACTGGATGCCATGATCTTAGTTTTTTTGAATGTTGAGTTTTAACCCAGCTTTTTCACTCTCCTCTTTCACTTTCATCAAGAAGCTCTTTAGTTCCTCTTCACTTTCTTCCATAAGGGTGGTGTCATCTGCATATCTGAGGTTATTGATATTTCTCCCAGCAATCTTGATTCCAACTTGTGCTTCATCCAACCCAGTGTTTCTCATGATGTACTCTGCATATAAGATAAATAAGCATTAAAAAAAAAAAAAGATAAATAAGCAGGGTGACAATATACAGCCTTGATATATTCCTTTCTCAATTTGGAACCAGTCTGTTGTTCCATGTCTGGTTCTAACTGTTGCTTCCTGACCTGCATACAGATTTTTCAGGAGGCAAGTCAGGTGGTTTGGTATTCCCATCTCTTTCAGAATTTTACACACTTTATTGTGATCCACACAGTCAAAGGCTTTGGCACAGTCAATAAAACATAAGTAGATGTTTTTCTGGAACTCTCTTGACTTTTTGATGATCCAGCAGATGTTGGCAATTTGATCTCTGGTTCCTCTGCCTTTTCAAAAACCAGCTTGAACATTGGAAGTTCACAGTTCATGTACTGTTGAAGCCTGGCTTGGAGAATTTTTAGCATTACTCTGCTAGCGTGTGAGATGAGTGCAATTGTGCAGTAGTTTGAGCATTCTTTGGCATTGCCTTTCTTTGGGATTGGAATGAAAAATGACATTTTCCAGTCCTGTGGCCACTGCTGAGTCTTCCAAATTTGCTGGCATAGTGAGTGCAGTTCTTTCACAACATCATCTTTTAGGATTTGAAATAGCTCAACTGGAATTCCATCACCTCTGCTAGCTTTGTTCGTAGTGATGCTTCCTAAGGCCCATTTGACTTCACATTCCAGGAGGTCTGGCTCTAAGTGTGTGATCACACCATCATGATTATCTGGGTCATGAATATCTTTTTTGTATTGTTCTTTTGTGCATTCTCACCATCTCTTCTTAATATCTTCTCCCTCTGTTAGGTCCATACCATTTCTGCCTTTTAGTGAGCCCATCTTTGCATGAAATGTTCCCTTGGTATCTCTAATTTTCTTAAAGAGATCTGTAGTCTTTCCCAGTCTATTGTTTTCCTCTAATTCTTTGCACTGATCACTGAGGAAGGCTTTCTTATCTCTCTTTGCTAGTCTTTGGAACTCTGCATTCAAGTGGGTATCTCTTTCCTTTTCTCCTTTGCCTTTTGCTTCTCTTCTTTTCACAGCTATCTGTAAGGCCTCCTCAGACAATCACTTTGCCTTTTTACATTTCTTTTTCTTGGGGATGTTCTTGATCCCTGCCTCCTATACAGTGTCATGTATCTCTGTCCATATTTCTTCAGGCACTCTGTCTATCAGATCTAGTCCCTTGAATCTATTTCTCACTTCCACTCTATAATCATAAGGGATTTGATTTAGGTCACACCTGAATGGTCTAGTGATTTTCCCTACTTTCTTCAATTGAGCCACAGTCAGCTCAATTTATTTTTGCTGATTGTACAGAGCTTCTCCATCTTTGGCTGCAAAGAATATAATCAGATTTTGGTATTGACCATCTGGTGATGTCTATGTATAGAGTCTTCTCTTGTTTTATTGGAAATGGGTGTTTGCTATGGCCAGTGGATTCCATTGACAAAACTGTGTTAGCCTTTGGCCTACTTCATTTTGTTCTCCAAGGCCAAATTTGCCTGTTACTCCAGGTATCTCTTGACTTCCTACTTTTGCATTCCAGTCCCCTATGATGACAAGGACATCCAAGATGGATGGGTCATTGTGGAGAGTTCTGACAGAATGTGGTCCACTGGAGAAGGGAATGGCAAACCACTTCAGTATTCTTGCCTTGAGATCCCCATGAACAGTATGAAAAGGCAAAAAGATGTGACACTGAAAGATGAACCCCACCCCCTCAGGTGGGTAGATGCCCAATATGCTACTAGAGAAGAGTGGAAAAATAACTCCAGAAAGAATGAAGAGAAACAATACCCAGTGATGGATGTGCCTGGTGATGGAAGTGAAGTCCGATGCTGTAAAGAGCAATATTGCATAGGATCCTGGAATGTTAGGTCCATGAATCAAGGTAAATTAGAAGTGGTCAAACAGGCGATGGCAATGGTGAACATCGACATTTTAGGAATCAGTGAACTAAAATGGACTGGAATGGGTGAATTTAATTCAGATGATCATTATATCTTAGAGAAGGAAATGGCAACCCAATCCAGTATTCTTGCCTGGAAAATCCCTGGATGGAAGAGTATGGTGGGCTAAAGTCTGTGGGGTTGCAAAGAGTCGGACATGACTGAGTGGCTTCACTCACTCACTCACCATTATATCTACTACTGTGGGCAAGAATCCCTTAGAAGATATGGAGTAACGCTCATAGTCAACAAAAGAGTCCAAAATGCAGTACTTGAGTACCATCTCAAAAATAACAGAATGATCTCTGTTCATTTCTAAGGAAAACCATTCAATATCACAGTAGTCCAGGTCTATGCCCCAACCAGTAATGCTGAAGAATGTAGATAACCATGCTGCATCTTCTCTTATGTGACTAAGGACACATGAGGAATGATAGTTCTATGTAGAGACTTACTTGAGTTAGTCCCATGAAATGTCCTGACTAGGATTTGAGACACAGAAACCAAATGTTACATTTTAATTATTGACCTGTTAAATATTTTTTTTAATGTATGTGATATTTGAATTAGAAAAAGAATCTATTATATAAAAATTAGGTCATATTTCTTCAAGAATTTGCAGGGACGATTCAGGTACTGGTCTTTGTTTTCCAACATGGTCAAGTTTCTCCATAAATGAATCTTGAATAGAGTCCCTAAAATAACCACAATCTTTTCTAACCCATATTGAAACTAGAAAAAAAAAAAAAAACCTCTCCTCTTGCTTTAAAATAATGAAATGAATTATTTTTCTGTGTTTTATAGCATTTCAGGTGTTTCATAATGGAGAATTTTCATATTGGCAGAAAAGGGGGCACCTGGTTCTTCTTTACTTTCCTCTGGTTTTCACATGCAGAAAGTGGTGAGGGAGATGGTCTGGTGTATATTTTTCTTTTTGAGAAGTACCATTTGGTGTTTCACTTAAGGAAACTGGTTCACCATCAAATCTGTAAATTTTACATGATATTGAACCTTTCTGGACTTAATTTCTTACTTATGGAATAAGAGGGTAAGTATATAGTATGATCTTTTAGGTCTTTTCCAGTTTTTTTAAAAAGTAGTGATCCCTACAAACAGATCCTCATAGCCACATGGAGCATGAGCCCTGCTCATCAGATTTGTAAAGATAGCTGTAGGTCATGTCATGCAGGAGGCAGCCAGCAACATTATTTCTAGTGAACAACTAAAGCACCTTGTCAGTTCAATCTAGTCGCTCAGTTGTGTCTGACTCTTTGTGACCTCATGGACTGCAATAAGCCAGGCTTCCTTGTCCACCACCAACTCCTGGGGCTTGCTCAAACTCATGTCCATTGAGTCGGTGATGCCATCCAACCTCTGCATCCTCTGTTGTCCCCTTTTCTTGCCTTCGATCTTTCCCAGCATCAGTGTCTTTTCCAGTGAGTAGATTTAACCAGAAAGCATAATGACACTTATGGCATTATACAAGTATCTCTTTGTTGCTCTTGTTAACTTTTCATCATATTTTAAAATTTGTGATTTGCCATGTATATTTGTGTTTATGTGCATGAATGTGTGGTATAATATGGGGGATATCTATGTAGAAAGAAAATGAAAACATTTAATAAATTAATTATAGGAGACAGACACATATGGAAGAGATATTTTCTAATGCCTATTGGTGTATGCTTTTCTCTTTGTGTGTGTGTGTGTGTGTGTGCACGCATGCGTGCATGTGTGAGAGAGATGAACACATGGTTTTTACCCATCTGATGTTTATCCCTGCTTTGTTCTAGCAGCAGCTCCTCCCTCAGTTCTGTCACTGACACAGCCCCTCATTGTTGAGCCATGTGAATTGATGGGTTTGACCTTACCCTGGATAACAGAGGTGGGCAAGTGAGTCAAGATATCTGAATAGAGCAGTTTATCTCTGTGGTCACATTGACTTGGTAGGAATAGGGCAGATTTTGAGCCAGATCAATGCGACTTGAATCTTGGGCTTTATGGGTGCTCTTAGGAAGGCTGAACTTTCTCATTCTCTGAGGATGTGTGAGATGGCAATCAGGAGGAGGGATCTGCAGCTACCAGCGATTGTCTCATTTCCATGAGTGAAAATCGAGGAGAAAGTCAACCAAACAAACAGCAGAGGCAGAAGAGGGAGAGAGAGGGAGAACTGGAGAGAGAGAGAGAGAGAGAGATGAAGATAATATTTGAGTCTCCTGACCTAATCTGACCTAACCTCCTTCTTAAGTCTCCACCAGACTCTTCAACTCTTCAATTCTGGGAGTCAATACATGCCTCTTCTTTTTGCAGCCAATTTGCTTTGAACTCAGAGACCCATGATGCAAATTGACATGTTTACCAGAGGTTACCTCTGTCTCCTTCTTTACCTCCCTTTGTGTGCACCTTCCAGATTTAACTCAGGCATTATGCTGTCTGAGAACACTTTCTTGAGTCTATTTGTCTTGAGTTAGATGAACATCCTTTGCACTGTGTTGCACTAACCACATACTACTGTTATTACTTGTTAACATCTGTATTGCCTTCACTATATTTCAAACTCTGTGTGATTGGGAACCTTTTTCTCTTCCTTTGTATCCTCAGAACCTATGGGAAACAGTTGGCTACCATTTGGTAATTGACTGAATATAATGCAATAAAATTGCAGCCTTCCAAATTTTAAAGACAGAGAAGATGCTCCTGGTTGTCTTCACATCTCTGGGCCAACATGTTTAAATATACTTTTATTTTTACTTTCAACCTATTCTCCTATACATTTCCCCACCCCATCCCCCTCAGTGGCCTGTCTTCCTCAAATCTCTCCCTAAGGAGGTTTTAATTTATTTATCCATCCATTCAATAAAAGTTTAAGGGTCTCTTAAGGCTTCCCAGGTGGCTCAGTGGTAAAGAATCTGCCTGCCAGTGCAAGAGATGTCGGTTAGGTCCCTGGGTTGAGAAGATGCCCTGGAGATGGAAATGGCAATCCACTCCAGTATTCTTGTCTGGGAAATCCCATGGACAGAGGAGCCTGGCAGGCCTCAGTCCATAAGGTCACAAAGAGTCGGACACGACTGAGTGACTGAGCATGCACGCACATGACTTAAGAATTGCACTAAGCATGAAGAATATAATGTTAGACAAAACTCAGGTTCTCATGTACCTTATAGTCCAGGGTGTGAGATGGAGAACAATTGCAATAAAGTCTGGTTTGTGCTAGAACTGAAAAAAAAGGTGAGGAAACTACAGTGGGACATAGCTTGGGGAAGTCACTGGATGTCTGCTGAAGGAAATTATTTTATGCTAAACTCTGAGTGGTGAGCTGTTGTTAACTATTCAGCTTGCCTGGGCCATTTCCTGGTCTTCTTTGAGGCTCAAGACTGACCCAAATGTTATTTAGCTAATATGAAGAAATTGAGGTCTAATCCCAGATTCTGAACTACTGCACCATTTTAACTCTCTCCCATGTTCAATAGTGGTCCTCCTAACATATAACTCTGAGGTAATACAAGTTTTTATGAGGAAGGTCATTTGGGATGAGGGGGAAGAAAAGTGAGATGACTTGAAACTTGGACTGGGAACCAGAGTAGTCTTGGGGAATTGCTAGGCTAAGTGTTTTGGTTCATTAAAAGTGATCAATAAAGGAAGTGACTGAGCTAAGAAAAAGAAGACATGTTGGCCAGGAAGGAAGGAAAGATTAGGGAATGAGTTATCATCAGATGAAATTGACTTGACACTTTGATATTACATTCAAGAATGAGAGAGACCTATTAGTTTAACTTACAAACATACAGTATGTCCAGTATTCATCATCTAACCCAGAAGTTTCCACTCCCAAAGTAGGCTATTAGAGTGTACTGATTTCATGGGCGTGTAGTACTTCTCAAGTGGAGAATCACATTATTCTCACTGAGGTCTTTGTGGATATAAAACAGCATTTTAATAGAAAGCACAGTTTAGATAACTGACTTCCTAACTCTAGAATTTTATATCATTAATAATCTGATAGCTTGACGTAGCTGATTTCATGTGTTATTAGTAGATAGTAGTAGATCCATTGTTACTTTTTTGCTTTTGGTTTTCACAATTTCAGTATAAATTTACTAGAGTAAGAGAATCAAATGATATAGTAAACTTCCAGAAAACAAAAAAGGTGAAGTATCAAGGATTAAAAAAAAAAAAAGATGTTAACAAGGCCCTAGGAATATAAGATTTCCCTGCACATTACACAGGGCTATTAGTAAGAATGCAAAATGTAAATAAGGTTTTGACATTTGAACAGCACAAAACTCCTACCTGTTTTGTTGTGCAAAATGTAGAGCATAGTGTTGCTAACTACAGAGAAATAGGAATGCGGACCACAGTTGGCCAGAAAAGTCACTGTTACAGAGATTCTGATGGCAGAATATTCTCTGAGTTTAGGGGCAATTTATTTTGAATATTCACTTTCAATCCTGAGTCAAGCTAACTCCCATTTCAAGTAAAAAGATGCTTTAGATATTGATTAGGGAAGAGCTAGGTACTCTTCCAAAGAAACCTGTATGACTGAAGTTAATTTATTGCTTATGTGGAATCCAAATGTCTGTTTCTAATCAGCGGATGGCTCTCCTCCAAGCCCTTCCTCAGTTTTGGCTCCTCTGTCTTCCACAGGAGGCTCCCAAGGTTGTCAGGATTACCTGCGTTAGGTTGGAGGCAGAGCTGAGAGGGTGGAAGAGGGTCAGCCACTGAAAGTCAGACACAGCCTCTACTCACCCGCATGGCCCCACTGATGGAGCTTGGAAAGCAGATCCTGCTGGGCAATTGGGCTGCTGAGGAATGGACCACATGCTTTGTGGAATGAAAGTCTTGATACTCCCTCCTGGACTACTCCCATCAACTCACCGTTCATTTTTCTTTCTGCAACAACAACGGAACCTCTGTGACAGCTGACCTTTTGACAACACAGGGGTGAGGGGTAGCGACCCTCTGTGCAACTGAAAATCTGAGTACAACTTTATAGTCTGCTCTCCATGTCTGTGGTTCCAGATCAATGGGCAGATACAGTCAAACTCAATCATGAAGTATTGTAATAGTGCGTGCATGCACATCATCTCTTGGAGACCCCATGTACTCTAGCTCGCCAGGCTCCTCTGTCCATGGGATTCTCCAGGCAAGAATACTGGAGTAGGTTGCCCTTTCCTTCTCCAGGGGATCTTGCTGGCCCAGGGATTAAACCCATGTCTCTTGAGTCTCTCACACAGGCAGATTCTTTACCACGGTGCCACCTGGGAAGTCCTATTATAATATTTATAGTAAAAAATCCACAATCAGGCCCTTGGAGTTAAAATCTGTATTATTCAAGGATCAACTTGAACTGACTGAAGCTTAATAGTTCTCCAAGCTTGGTACATACTTTCAAAGCCAAAATTTTTATTAGATACAGGAGATAGATAGGTAGATAGATAAAAGCATCAGTTTAGTTCAGTTCATTTCAGTCGCTCAGTCCTGTCCGACTCTTTGCAACCCCATGAATCGCAGCATACAAGGCCTCCCTGTCCATCACCAACTCCCGGAGTTCACTGAGACTCACGTCCATCAAGTCAGTGATGCCATCCAGCCATCTCATCCTCTGTCGTCCCCTTCTCCTCCTGCCCCCAATCCCTCCCAGCATCAGAGTCTTTTCCAATGAGTCAACTCTTCGCATGAGGTGGCCAAAGTACTGGAGTTTCAGCTTCAGCATCATTCCTTCCAAAGAAATCCCAGGGCTGATCTCCTTCAGAATGGACTGGTTGGATAAATGCATAGATATTCAAAAAGTTTGCTACATATAAACCACCTAGGTAATTTAGACACATACACTTTTTGAAAATTTTTGGTACCTTAATTTTCCTTTTCAATTTAATAATAAGTTGACTTACTTTTAAATTTTCTCAGTAACAATTTTACCTGTCCTAGTCATCAGAAGGCAATGGCACCCCACTCCAGTACTCTTGCCTAGAAAATCCCATGGACGGAGGAGCCTGGTGGGCTGCAGTCCATGGGGTCACTAAGAGTCAGACACGACTGAGCAACTTCACTTTTCACTTTCATGCATTGGAGAAGGAAATGGCAACCCACTCCAGTGTTCTTGCCTGGAGAATCCCAGGGACGGGGGAGCCTGTTGGGCTGCCGTCTATGGGGTTGCACAGAGTCAGACACGACTGATGTGACTTAGCAGCAGCAGCAGCAGTCATCAGAAAAACAGACTTCCTTTTTAGTCTTCACTCTTCTAGGTCTTACTTCTGAAAGACAGGGCTGTGCCTGCGTAGTTCCTATCTCTTCACCAGGTCCCTTTCTTAGTCAGTCACATGTTATGTTAAATTGACTAGAGAAATTGTTTCCTAAAGGAAATTAAAGTGCAGGGTTAAGTGTTATACTGACTTCTATTGGTCACTGGTTCCTGTTCCAGCAATGCTCATACCTCATCAGAAGGCACACTAGAATTAAGACTTCACTTTCTTTGCAGACATAACAAAAGAAAATGACAGGGCTCAAACATTGCCTCAGTGATCAATATAATTGAATGATCTTAATTCCAAATTTAGTCCTATCTGAATTATTAACTTGTATTAAGAATAAAGTCAGAGTGAATTTTATTTGTTGAGTCTCTATTTCCAAAACCATAAATGTTGGCCATCCCAAAGCAATTTTTAACCATTTTGTCTGCTTCCTTTTTTCTCAGTAATGTGAGAATTATAATCAGATCAGATGACATCATCTCATTCATTCTGTCTGTTATAGGAAGTATTGAATATAAACAAATTTCAGAAGAAAGATGACTAAGGGAAAGGATAAAAATGGATGACAGTGGATGCTACTCAAAACTGGTAAGAAAACAAGAATGGGCATATAATAGCAAAGCAAAAATTAGTACCTGAAAATAATTGGAATCCAATAGCTCTTGAAACTGTGGAAAAGCGTCTTTTTGCATTCAGAAAACATGTATTTTATATTAAGAAAGAAACACAGAGCTTACTAGGTACTTTTGAAATCTAAACCCATTCCTATTCTCTCCTGCATTTAGAACCAGGCCCTCTTCCTCTCTGAACCTCAACTTAATGCCCAGACTTGATGGGACAGTTCAGTGGTTTGGCTAGAACCTGTCTGAAACATATATCAAAAGGTTTAGTGGCTCCCACTCACCACCGTTCAGCAGTCTTCATTTTTAAATGGATATCAGTCTTGTTGAAAGATTTACTTTATTGTGGGGAGTTGCAATATTTCTCTATCTTGCCAATAAGCCTCTGTGGTAAGATTAGCTTTGTCTTTTTAAAGAAAATAACTCTAGAAGTTTACTTTATGGGAGCTGCCTTACTGATCATAGCTATTCATTCACATGGAATATAAATAAATATAAATACAGTCACCCATGAGAAGACCTCAAAATATCTTGTAACTCATTATAGATCAGTAGCCCAAAGTTTGGGTGTATATTTAAAAAGCTTATAAATTGAAAAGCTCTTAGCCTCTAATTTCCCAAAGGTAATTCTTCTCCTTCTTACCTATTTTTAAAAATTATTATTCCCAGAGAATAAATACAATGGAAGCCATTATTCCCTCTTTATTCACAGATTTCCTTCTTAATCTCCAAGATTTACCATCAACTTTGTTATAATGATCATCTGCCACAGTGATCCCTGAACTTTGGGATTTTACCTAAGAGAAATCACTTCATACATAAATAAAAATTGGAAAGCAACATGAGATTAACAATCTTTTATTTTGCAAATTCACATAGTACAAAAACTCTGAGTAATGTCATTTTTTCATGAATCAAAAGGTGGTTTTATACCCCCATTAAATCAATATTCTTTTTTGTTTTTAATTTTATTTTATTTTTAAACTTTACAATATTGTATTAGTTTTGCCAAATATCGAAATGAATCTGCCACAGGTATACCTGTGTTCCCCATCCTGAACCCTCCTCCCTCCTCCCTCCCCATACCCTCCCTCTGGGTCGTCTCAGTACACCAGCCCCAAGCATCCAGTATTGTGCATCGAACCTGGACTGGCGGCTCATTTCATACATGATATTATACATGTTTCAATGCCATTCTCCCAAATCTCCCTACCCTCTCCCTCTCCCACAGAGTCCATAAGACTGATTTATACATCAGTGTCTCTTTTGCTGTCTCGTACACAGGGTTATTGTTACCATCTTTCTAAATTCCATATATATGCGTTAGTATTCTGTATTGGTGTTTTTCTTTCTGGCTTACTTCACTATTACTGTTTTCATTATTTCATAGGTAATAATTCATTATTCATATATTCATATAAAATTCATATATATTCATATAAAATATATGAATTCATTATTCATATATTCATATAAAAATTCATATATTTCATAGGTAATACTTCATTATTACCTATTACTGTATAATAGGCTCCAGTTTCATCCACCTCATTAGAACTGATTCAAATGTATTCTTTTTAATGGCTGAGTAATACTCCATTGTGTATCAATATTCTTTTCATGAAAAGTTTGGCACATTTTCCTGACTTTTCACATTGTATTATTCTTTCAAAAACCAGTACAAATCCAGGTACCGATCTATAAGAACTCTTTTCTACTATATGATCATATAATATTTTTTAGTTACCTTGTTAATTTCATACTATATCCTATTTAGCATACTTTGAAATACATTTGAAATGCTCTTATGTGTGTAAGGGCATTCCTTTCAGCAAGTCAGTCTCTTACCTTCTAATGTATGTCTAAGTAGAGAAGCAGCTCCAAATGAATGAATAAAATGCAAAGATGGAAGTATCTCCCAATCCTCTTTACATAAAAGGAGAATCTCTCTCCTCTACTTGGTAGAAAAATTATTACGACTAAACAGTGCTGTACACAGTTGTTAATTTTCTCATCAATATGCACAGTTATTCATGGACAAGTAGGACTTGCTCAGGTGGCAGTCTGCTGTTTGAATTAGCTTCTTTCCTTTAGAAACACTGGATGCTCGCTCAAGGTAGCTCTAGATGGGGGGTACTTATGGTAAGGATTGGGAGTTTGAAATTATCAGGTACAAACTAGCATATATAGGAAGGATAAACATCAAGGTCTTATGGTACAGCACAGAGAACTATATTTAATATCCTATGATAAACCAGAATGGAAAAGAATATGAAAATTTGTGGTGTGGCATGTGTGTGGTCAGTCATGTCTGACTCTTTATGACCCCGTGGACTGTAGCCTGTCAGGCTCCTCTGTCCATGGAATTTTCCAGGCAAGAAATACTGAAGCAGGTTCCCATTTTCTTCTCCAGGGGATCTTACTGACCCAGAAATTAAAACTGCATCTCTTGTGTCTCCTGCACTGGCAGGCAGATTCTTTACCACTTGTACCAACCAGGAAGCCATATATATATATATAACTGAGTCATGTTGCTGTACACCAGAGATTAGTACAACACTATAAATCAACCACAGTTCAATAAATGAAAAAAACGGGGGAAATTCTCTTAGAAATGCTTCAGAGGGACAATTGAGGCATAGAATCTTACCATCACCCCATAGGAAAGCCATAGAAGGATCTTTCCTCAAGAGAACAGGATATAGGTTTTAGTTTCAGGAGCAACGGGGGGAATAAAATCTGAACTTCTAAGATAGTGACCCATAAGTTAACATAACTTTCTACCCTATAGCTTCACTTTTCTCTCAATACCTATTGGCATATATATATATATATATATATATATTTTTTTTTTTTTTTTGCTTTGCTATGTATCAGTTAAACTTCTGCTTCTTCATCATTTCTGCTTCTTTACAATTCCAGTTCACAATATAACATAATAATAAGGATCATGGGTTCTGTACTGATATAAATCTGGATTTGACTGCAACCTCTGCAAATAGTCAACAGCTCAGACATATGTAATAAAATTTACCTCATTAAATTTTAAAAAATAATTAATTTAAATGAAAAGAAGAGATAATGCTAGTAAAATAGCTTCTCTATCAGCAGTGGTCAATACTGTTGATCAGTATCTTATTACTCTTTTATTAGTTCCATATTGCGTGCATGCTAAAGTCACTTCAGTCATGTCCAACTCTTTGTAACCCTATGGACTGTAGCCCACCAGGGTCCTCTGTCCATGGAATTCTCCAGGCAAGAATACTAGAGTGGGTTGCCACGCTCTCCTCTAGGGGATCTTCCTGACCCAGGGATCAAATCCGCATCTCCTGCGGCTCTGGCATTCCAAGCGGATCCTTTACCACTGAGCCACTGGAGAAACTGTATTTCCATATTACTAATTTAAATTCCAAAGGAAATTATCTTTTTACTATCACCTCCCATAGCAAGACATTTCATGGGTATATAGCGAGCCTATAAATTGGCTGTCTTAGGGTAACTACCCAGTCTTGTCCTAATGACTATGGAAAGGACATAAAGTTAAGGTTCTAATATAGTTACTATATTAGATATTCTATATATCTAATATATATATCATAGTAGAATATTATATAATATTCTACTATGCAAAATATAGTCCCATAGATTTACCCTTTAGTAGAAACCTAAGACAAGGCTGTTTTGCTTAGAAGAGCTGTGGGTGTAGTAGATTTATGGTATAATTGACACACTGAGTTCATTTACCAAGAAAGAATTCAGAAGATAGTCTTTTGTGAAATAAATGCACCTTATCCTATGATTAGCTATTTATGTAATATTGGGATTTGAGAGATCCCGGTATCTTACTAGTACTTCACTGGTATATACATATGACATGCTGAAACTAAGAAATGGAAACCAACCAAAGGGAACTAAATAAACAGGCAGTGCATGTAGTTAGAGGGTTTTGAACCTGTAGACATGTTTAGACCAGGTTCATTTCAACATACGGGCAGAACATTTGGTTAGTTTATTCTTACTGTATCCAAACCCATGATAACGCCCTACTTTGAAAGACAGAGATATAGAAACAGTATAATTACCGATGGAAAACTAGTGCAGATAAAATAAGAATAACCTAAGCTTTAATTCAAACCTCAAACCATAAGCCCAGCCCAAGACTTTTTTTAGGTTCTTATAGGTTCAGATAACTTTGGACTTTCAGAAAACTTTTTCTCAAAGTGACACTTTTTACTCTGTACCCACAAGAATAAGTGGGGCAAAAATAGAGGACAGGACAACTCCTGTTCAGAGCTTGAGTTCCTGGCTGGGCTTTTACAATTTCTTGCCAGCCGATGAACAAGAATGAAGAGAGAATGTAAGGGATGTATGTAGGTAATCCAATTTAGCATTCATTATTGACTCCCCGGAAGGCCCTAAAATGCTGTCGGATGACACAGAATTTAATCTTAAAAAATAAGACTATGATTACATAATATATAATCAACAAGAGCAAGTAAAGAGTAAAATTCCCCATCTGTATCCATCTTTATCTTTCTTGGTATTCTACTTCCTGCCAAATCTCAGTGACTTTATGACAACAGGATTTTCTTTTTACCTACTTCTTATTCTTTTTTCCCTATTTTTTCTATATATCCTTTTCCTGTTTTATCTTTTTTTCCTTTCCTTCCCTCTCCTTTTTTATTTCCTTTCTTATGTATTGAATAAGGACTGAACGCACAGTACTCTACTAGAAAAGCTAGGGGAGAATTATAAGACCACTTCTGTGATCCCAGGAAGTGTGTCACCAGCTATCTGTTTGTTCCCTGAACAGAGAGGCTGCAGAAGACTTATCCCGCACCTTTCTAATTTGACTTTAGACTGAAATAGTCTGTATCACTTTCCTTTTCCTTTCATTAGAGTACCTATTAATAATTGTATTGTATTACCAAATTGTATTACCAAAGCATCCTTTCTGATGAGACTGTAATGGAAAGTGTACTGTTTGCCTGCCTAGTCCCCTCCTTCCCTTAGGAACCTGTTTCTTCCCCACATCCTCCATGCGGTTCTGATGAGATTGCTCTGCAAGCCACAGCTGACAGGTCCACACACAGACCCAGGCAGAGGTGGCTAGTCATGCCATGTTTATCAAATGAGCCTAAATGAAGGGAGGCTGTCCCTTTCCAGTGGCCATGTTCCTTGTAATAGGGAGGAAGCCAGTCTGAGAACAAAGCCAACTATCCACAGAAAAGGGGATATGAAAGTAGATGAGAGGGTCCCGATGGAAGTGTTCCTTGCCTCAAATTGAGCCTGAGACAGAGTAGAAACCCTAACTTGCTACACTTGACTCTGGAAACTTATGGGACATTCATAAAGAGTCAGCCTAAATTCAAGTCATGACCAAGCAGAGTTTGAAGCACTTTAATTCTTTTTGCAGTTTGATTAGTTCAGTACAGTTGCTGTCATTATCATGAAGGCATCCTGAATGATAAAAGTTGAACGACAGACAGTTCAAGAGGGTGCTAAGTCTAAGAGAAAAGCTGCAATTTGTTGAGATGAAGAGGATTTCATTGTCCCAAGAGATGTGCCTGTCGGAGATTCCCAAAGAAAAAAGACAGGTGATTTTAAACCCTGAATTAATCTAGTGTCAAACAGACTTCCATTCAAATTCCAACTCTGTCTTTTAAGAACTGACCAACTTTGGGTGAGTTACTTGACCTTTGTATTTCTGTGTCTTGATTTTTAAAATGAGAAAAATACAACGCAAACTGCATACTTATTTTAAGATTAAAAACAGCACTTGTGTACAGCTCTCATGAAAGTATGCGATGCACACTAGACGCTAAATAAATGGTAGTCACTGTTATTGACGAACATTTCTGGGAGAGCCATGCCAGGGCAAGCTCCTCTGGTCACTTTCATCCTCTTCAAATGAGCAGAAATAGTTTTAGATCCTGTGGTCTCCTGCTGGCTGAAGGAGGAGTAGCTGCCAATGAAACCACTCCTTCAGGGAGAGTGTTACCACTGAAGTCACCTAACGTGAGACAGCAGTGGGGTGGTTTCAGGGAGATCATGGACCAGAGAGGAAGGGAAGGTTTTGAAATGGATTAATCAGACTTTGATTTGTCATCTTCTCTGGTTATAAGAGTGAGGTAAGTATGTTAGAGTGAACCCTTATAAATTGATATCCTTCAAATTATGTGCACTGCAATTTTACGTAGGAATACCAGATCCTTTGTAGTAAGAGTCCAAAAATTACCTCCTTTTTAATGCTGCTTATTTATTCAGTAAGTATTCATTGATCCCCTGTTACAGGTCAGACATTATGTTTGGTACCATGACAAAAAGAATTAAGATCTTCTGCCCTCATAGAGTTTCCTATCAAATCTGTTTCTTTAACCCTTTGTTAGGACTGATACTCATTTCTGGGGAGTTCCCATCTATGACCTCTGTAACTATTTTATGACTAATTTTTCCCTGAGGAATACATTGTGTAATTGGATACTGGCCAGCTGTATTTGTATCATCACAGGTTGAATACAATGGAAGAATCATTTCTCATGGGAGCCATTTCTGCTGTTTTCGTCATGACTTTGGTAATAACCTGGAACATGGCCTGGTGCTTCTATAATGCTTATTTTGATGTCTACTTTTGCAGTCAACTCTTCCAAATACCATGTGACACTCTCACTTATTCTCAGTGGTTTGGCACAAAGTGCAGAAGCGATTAAATCAAAGTAGATCATCCCCCCCAAAACCATTTTTGTACATTTTTCTCCTTCAAGTTTCTGGCCATATATCAGCAATACTCTTTTTGTCTTTTTACTCTTATTTTTATTTTTTCAAAAAAAGACATGATCACCATGTTTCTAGAATAAGATATTAGAGGGAGGCAGTACACAGAATGAGAGACAGGTGATTTTTATAGTACATTTGAAATGCTCAAAATGTTATTTTGAATTGGTACTGCTGCTGCTGCTGCTGCTAAGTCACTTCAGTCGTGTCTGACTCTGTGCGACCCCATAGACGGCAGCCCACCAGGCTCCCCCGTCCCTGGGATTCTCCAGGCAAGAACACTGGAGTGGGTTGCCAGAATTCATACTAGGGATCTCCAACTGGGGAAGAGAGCAAGTATTCTGATTTCTATTTTGAAGATAAGAAATGGACACACCTCAATTATAGTCATATGACAAATCAGTAGTGCTGTCAAGCAGGGACTGTAGTCAAGATTTCTAGTCAAATGTGCCATTTACTTCATCAAATGAAATTGAAATATATGAATACAATAATGTCAATTCAATGAATCACTTGCTTCATTATCTTTGAGTTCTGCCTCCCATGATCTATGTAGGCTATTAAGCCAGGATTAAATAATGAGTCACCTACTGAACTTTAGAACAATTCAGGCATAAAACAGACTCTGCTTTGCCCCAAACTTACTTTACCCGTTGCCAGCAGGAAGAAATACAGAGACTGGCAGTTTCTGCCTGCACACGCACATGCACACACACACACACACACACACACACACACACGTGCGTATATGAACATTCACACATGAAAGAGGAGAAAAAGTTAAGAAGTGGATGGCTAAAAAATTAGTCTTTCAAAGGACCTAGACTGACTCCATGAAATGAATGCCCTTTCTCTGCAGAGATTATTTTGAAAGAATAATGGCTTGAGATACAGAGGAAAAAGGAAGGACTAAGAAGCAATAACTATATTCCAGAACTTGGGGTAGGCTTGTTATACAGGTCATCATAGTGTAACCTCTCAGACACTTTGATGTAGCTCTTATATTCATTATGTTTACAAAACATGGTTACATAAAAAGAAGAATAGGTAGTTGCTAAAATCCATGTAGTGAGTGAGTGATAATCCAGTATGCACACCTCATGTCTAACTGACTCCAAAGCCCATGCTTTCCCTTTTCTACTATACTGTGTAATGGGGACCAACTATTAGGACAAAATAGTAGGGTTTTGTTTTTGCGCTTGTTGAATAAGTGGGGGTTGACTATCAGCTTAAAAATGAAAGAATGCTTCAGAAATATGTTATATCTCTAGTAGTTTATCTATAACATGGCATCCAAAAGAAAATTCTTTGAGGATTTTTTCTGGATCTTTTTTAATTCTTTGGCTTCCTCACTGTGGAATAAATTGTAGGCTTCTTTTTTCCATCTCTTTTATGGTCAAAGTCCCTTGTGGAAAATTTATTTATATGCTTTATTATTTCAATTATATTTTTGTTTTTCTCCACTGAGACTTCAAAATATAACATTTTTATGATAATTACTAAAAGAATATGAAAATACAGAACTAATCTGATGCTTTACTATATTCACTAGTATTTCTTCTGATCCCTCTGCTCACTTTGCCTTTTTTCCTGTTAGTCAAATATGATTATCTCTTACTTTGTATCCTAGGATGTTTGCACATATAAATTAGGAATATTGGGGTTAACTTCTATGTGTAATAAAGAGTAATTATTCATATACAGTGGGCTAATCAGTTCAACTTATGCTTCAAGGAGTTAAAATGTTATAGGCACCATTCAATTCCATATTATTCATTTTCTCAGATGTTGTACTAATGAAAATAATTGTCATTTTTTGAAACAATTTCATGACTTTCATACATCTTATTTTGGCAATTGGTTTTACAAAGGGCACACAATAGCACCATCTTAGCATGGTTGGGTCAGGCCAAATGAGGTGCTGGAAAAGGAATAAGCCATGCAGGAATGCTGCCTCCTGGCTCTGTTAATTAGGTACAAACTGAAATACCCAACATTTCAGGAAAGAGGCTGCGTGAGTGAGTCATGTGTATATCAAGACTTCCCTTCAAACCCCTGCATTCTTTTCTACCATGTCTAGTGTACACTATGTTCTTCTATAATTATAAATGTATGTTTCCCATCACCACAAAGACTTCTCATTCCTTGAAGGAAATGCAGCTTCAAAAGGCTTAAATTGTGAAGGGCAGGCCCCCTTCTGAGAGCTGCCACTGCTTCGGGGTGATTTCTCCTCTAATTTATCCACAGTAATACCAATGGCCAGCTTGGTGCCTGCATCTTACCATGTTGAGATTGGCCTGAGGCTTTGGCAGTTTCAACTTTTGAAAAGAGCATCTTTGAATTTTGATAGTGAAAATCTCATTATTGTCTTAAAAAAATACTTATGTAGCATGCTCCCTTATTATCTAAAGAGAGAAAGGGTTCCAGGCTTTCATGATTCTAAACCTCACACATAAAGGATTTTAAAGGAGAACAGGCACTTTAATTAGAGGATAAACTCCACATTGAGACTGTTTCAGGTTTTAGTTGCTGAGAGTCAAAAGTAAAGTGACATCCAACAGAAGAAAGGATCTAGAAATATAAGTTTAAAATGTGATGATCTAAAAAAACATGTAACATACTTTAAGACAGTAGCAGTTTGAGAGAAAAATATGTTCTATTTTTAACCATCTTTTTTTAAACTCTAACAATTACACTTTTTGAAAGTTTCTCCAGATAGCAGCTTCCAAGTATGAAGTCATGTCTGTCAAAAATTATAACAGCTTACGCAGACTTGTGCCAGGCACTGTGCTAAGCTCTTTTTAGGGGTAATCTTTTGTAATCTTTTCAATTAACCTATAGAGTTGCTAGTATTATCTCATTTAACATATGAAGAATCTGAGGTGCACAAAGGCTGAGAACGTTGCCCAGAATCACACAGTTGGAAGGCTGTGTAACTAGGTTTGGACACCAGACTGTAAGACTTCCTCACTGTGCCTATAACATGTATGCGATGCTGTCACAAATATTTCTTGTTTGGGGATAATCATTTAAGTAGCTTAAAAGGCACACACTGCAAAAATTGCAATCTGCCTCTACAGATTTTTGGTGGTGCCCAACCAAATAATATCCCCCCAAATGTGTTCTTATGGTGGCGTATCAGAACTGACTTCTGCCGTTTCAGTGACCGGTGCTCAACCATGGTCTGAAGTTATTAGATGGAAAATTTCAGAAATAAACAATTGTTAAGTTTTAAGTTGTCTGCTAAGTCACATGAGGAAATTTTGTGCTGTTCTGTTCTATCTGGCCCAAGATCCCCAACCATTGACATCTTCTGCTCCTGACATCCAACCATGGACATAACGGCTGGATGATTCAGGGTCACCTGAAGGAGATGATCCTCTCAATAGTAGCCACAATGTAGCTCATCAGGCACGTAGGTATTTTATCATCTTACTGCCTCACAAGAAGCACGGTACGGTACAACAAAATATTTTGAGAGAGAGCAAGCTATCACATTCATATAACTTTTATTGCAGAATATTGTTCTATTATTAATTATTGTTAATTGTTACTAATCTCTTACTGTGCCTAATTCATGAGATAAATTTTATCATAGGAAATATGTATTAAAAAACACAGTACATATAGGGTTTGGTACTATCTGTGGTTTCAGGCATCCACTTGGGGTCTTGGAACATATCCTCTACAAAATCCAACAGAGAAATAATCTTCCCTAAATGAGGATAACAATAAAGAAGGTATCATTTAATGAGTGTTTACCATATCCTAGGTAGTGCTAAGTGCTTTAGAGAAATGTTCTCATCTTAATCCTCTCATAGCTCTATCAGTCAGGGGTTATTATTTCCATTTTAAGTATGTGGTGATTTTGGCTTAAAGAAATTGTTTAACTTGCTCAGAGGCACATGGTAAGGGGTGGAGCAAGAGCAGAATGGATGCCTGCTTGTTTTGATTCCAAATTCCATGCTCTTGAATTGTAGCACTAAATTGCCTTCACACAGAAGGACACAAACATACACAGATCCATTTACTGAACATACACATTGAAGCAGACATTCCACTGGGAAGTTTATATTTGGAATTTCTTGACCTTACGTACCCCTTTTATCAGTTTTCATTGTATTCATTTTTCAGATGAAAGGATATTCCTCAGTCACTGGATTTTTTTTTCCCCCACATAAAGTTTGGAGAAAACAAGAGGTAAGTTCCAAAGACCAGAGAGAGGAGACTCCAGTGCTGGTCTGACTGGGGCCAGTTCTCCTTTATCTATTCTATAACGCTAGTAAGGCAAAGGAGGCCCCTGCAATCGCATACACGTGAGCAACTAAAACTGACAACCTCCTTTGAGAATTCATGGAAATTTTCACACATCAACCTTCACCATCAGGAAGGTCACACTGAAACTTTAATGTAAATAATATACACTTCTGTCTTTAGAACTCTAACAACCATAGCAACTTTCGCCCAATAGTCAGTAGTCAGTAGTAGTTGTAATAATAATAATGGATTTTTATTATCCTTTTACTGTTCAAAATACCATTTTCACAGTGCTGCTGAAAGGCAGTATTCTCTCTTCTGCTTCACTAATGTGCTTGGTACTGAACTGGTTTTAGCACAAACTGCTTTTATGACCTTATACTATGCCATTGGTTAGGGATGAGAAAACTTTATTGGCCTCACCACCGAATCTGCAATGTCCAGACAAGTAGAATCATTTTTTATGGTATCAGATGTGTTTTAGACACTCATTCTGATACACTCTTATTGATGACTTTGCTTCCAAAAATACAAATGCAAGGAAAAATGCAGAAAATTATGAAGTGTTTTTCCAAGTCTGTGTAGCTTGAAGAAGATGGAAGCCATGTTGTGAGTGACAGCAAAAGTTTCAAAGATGTTTCTTTCTCTCCAGAAGCTAAGTCATGTCCGACTCTTGTGACCCGATGGCATTTATCACTTACCAAAGGCTAAAACCCACCAATGACTATGGTGACTTAAACTCTAAAAAGGCAGAGGATTAAATAGTAGAAATGGAGATACAAAATATCAATCAGGAAGACCCATAAAACCTGGGAAGACAAGCACAGCCCAACATGCCAACATGACAGGAGCCTCCAGATAAAGTGAAGAATCCAAGCTCCCACACGTGGGTGTGTTTGAACCAGCCATCAATGTCAAATAGAGTATCTTGAGTCATTTTATCTCAGTGATTCACAAGCAGGTCTGGGCCATCCCAAGGAGACTTTGCTTGATGCGGAAAATAAGATAATGAACCTCAAAGCAGCCTGAGATCTAGGCTTTACTCTAATCTTGGCTTAGATTCTGGCCTCATCTGTGATAACTTGCCCATCCTGAAATGATGAGGTTGGTACTGCCAAGCCCTGCCCAGCTCACCCTGGATGGTGAGACAGTGGTCAAAACCACCAACTGTAGGCTGAAAAAGACCCTCTCATCCTGCCCACCTCTGAACCAATTTTTACCCCAGACAGGTTGGAGTTAAGAAAAATCATTCTAAGGTTGTCAAACTTAATCTCAAGTCACTCTCACTGCCATTTCAGCCTTGACCTTGGAATCTCAGTCTCCATCCACCTTGTTATCCAATTCAGGTGCTTAGATCTGTGCCTGAGTCTCACATTTAATAACTTCTCCAATCCCCTAAGATCTATAAGCCTAGTAACTCCCTTAAGTTTTCAGACAAGAGAGTTATGCTCTTAAATACCATTAGGTACTGTTGGCCTGCTGTCAACTGAATTCTTTATCAACATCTCCCATCAGCCTGACTACAGCAATAAACCCACTCAGTTCTGGATACCAGGCCTGACCTTTTAATATCACTTGCCTTACTGCACAGGTATCTATGGATCACAGCACATGTTCTGGATCCAGACTGGGCTTGCAGTTTCCCCAATTCCTGGCAGGTAACTTGGGCAAATTCATTTCCTTTCTTTAACTTAGTATCTTTGGCTAAAAGAAAATTTAGGGTAATAATAATTGTGCCCATCTCATAAAGCTGGTGTGATTAATGAATTGATGTCATCAAAGTACATAATTATTCATTTTCAATAAATAGTCATCATTCATTTCTCATTAGAAATTATGCTACAAATGGATGTAAAATTCCATTCGGATTTAAGTATTTGATCATGTTAGATGTTGTTCTGTTCTTTTCTTTCCTATACCATGTTCTTTCTCCTATGTCTTACTGCCTTCTAGAATAGACGCTTCTGTATTTAGGTCAGATCCAGATTCCTCCTCTTCTATGCCTGTCTCATTCTACTGTAATCAGTGTTGTCTGGCCCAATAAAAGCTGAAGAATTGAAGAGATTAAGCCTTAGAATGGAGCAGGATGATATCCTAGGGTTGATGTCTGAAGACTTTTCACTTATGTGGTTCTGGAATGGAAAAATTGATGAATTATTGATGAATGATGAATTGATGAGTTAAAGGTGTGCTTTGCCAAAGTTGCTTGAAAATAATGCCCTCTTCTAAATATTATTCTTATTTTATTTTCTTGGGCTTTATTTTATTTTATTGGACTTTATTTTCTTGGGCTCCAAAATCACTGCAGATGGTGACTGCAGCCATGAAATTAAAAGATTTGCTCCTTGGAAGAAAAGCTATGACCAATTTAGACAGCATATTAAAAAGCAGAGACCTTTGCCAAAAAAGATCCGTCTAGTCAAGGCTATGGTTTTTCCAGTATGGATGTGAGAGTTCGATTATAAAGAAAGCTGAGTGCCAAAGAATTGATGCTTTTGAACTGTGGTGTTGGAGAAGACTCTTGAGAGTCCCTTGGACTGCAAGGAGATCCAACCAGTCCATCCTAAAGGAGATCAGTCCTGAATATTCATTGGAAGGACTGACGCTGAAGCTGAAGCTCCAATACTTTGGCCACCTGATGTGAAGAACTGACTCATTTGAAAAGAACTGACTCATTTCCCTGATGATGGGAAAGTTTGAAGGCAGGAGGAGAAGGGGACGTCAGAGGACAAAAAGGTTGGATGGCATCACCAACTCGATGGACATGAGTTTGAGCAAGCTCTGGGGGTTGGTGATGGACAGGGAAGCCTGGCATTCTGCAGTTCATGGAGTTGCAAAGAGTTGGACATGACTGAGCAACTGAGCTGAACTGAACTATTATTCAGTCCTGTGTGCTTCCTAGTGCTATCTGAAGGGCAGAGAAAACAGTCATGCACCATTTCTCCATATTTTCCAAGAAAATTTTATCTTCAGACATACTTGCCCTTCTCAAGTTTAGCCAAAAGCAGCTGATACACTGGCTAGATCATGATTCCTGCCAGTTGATCAGACACAAGTCACTGCCTCATGTCTTAGACATTGACTTTTCAAAGCAGCAATACAGCAACTCTGTTAGACTCAAAGAAATGGGGAATGATGGTATCTTCTTAATGCTTTTTGATTCAAAAGAAGTTGCCATTCTTACCTGCTGACATAGGAATAAATCTATAGGAACAAAGTCAAGAAAACTTATGTGCAATTTCCATTAATAGGATCTCTGTGGCAGGGAAGAAACAAAGCCAAGAAGAGCCATCAATAAATTTTTCAGTGTTGCTGAATCAGGAACTGGTAGTCTGAAGGGTTTACTTAGCTCAATTTCTGATTGAGGATTATGGCATTGTGGTTCAACTGGATAAAGTTTAAAGACTTCCTTTTATATTATTTTTAGTTTCCTTTTTTTTTTCTTGTGTTTTCTGCCTATTTTCTTTAATGTCCAAATATTCTTCCTTCCAACACAAAAGTTTCTTATTGATGGAAGATTGATTCATCACTTTATGATTTTATGAAAGCTATTTCTTCTGAACAACAACAAAAAAAAGGTATAAATGTATATATTCACCACTTCTAGTGTGTTGAAATCACAAAAACATTGTATATTCCCTCAACTTTAGCCAACTTCAGTAAGTGATAGATAAGCTGTCTAGGTTTTGGTGGGCAGAAAGCTTTATCACAGTTTGATTCAGGGGACCAGGCTTTGTAAAAAAAGTGACAGAACAAAAAGAAATGGCAGCTATAAGAACATTTTTAAAAATCGAGATTGCTTAACTTGGAGAGAGAAAATGATAACAATGCTTAAATATATCAGAGTGAAGATAACCAGTTTCCTTTTCTGTTTTCCCCAGAAAAGATAAAACTTGAAGAGAATGTTTAGATTTTAATAAGAATGTGGGTTGACATATGGAAGAATTTCTTCACTTAGAAAAATTGAGTTCTAACTCATGGTCATGGGCTCTTGATCTCCAAAGACATTGAAACAGCCTTCTACGTTGGATATTATTTATATAAGATTATAAGATGGCAAGAAGCCAGATCATGAATTTTCTCAGTGTTTGTCTAATTTTGTAGTAAAAGTCATGGCTACAAAGCTTTGAGCCCTTTCCAGGTGCCAAGTACTTTATATTCATTATTTCATTCAATACTCAGGGTGACCCTAGGAGGTTAGTATCACTAGACTTTTCAGACAAAGGAATAGGTTCAAATAGGTTGACTAAACAGCCCAAGGTGTCAGGGATGGAGCTGAAACTTGATCACATATCACCTGTGTCCCAACCTTAAATTTTTAACCATTAAGTGTAAATGTACTGTCATTATTGTTACCAAAAACCCAGCCTCTCTGTACACCAGCGCCCAATCAAATCCCAGAGACAAGAGTTTTATGTGAAGTAGAAAAGGACGAAGACAGTAAAGAATTCACCTGCAATGCTAGAGACCTGGGTTCAGTCCCTAGGTTGGGAAGATCCTCTGGAGAAGGGAATGGCTACTGGCTCCAGTAGTCTTGCCTAGAGAATTTTATGGACAGAGGGGCCTGGTGAGCAACCCCATGGGGTTGCAAAGAGTTGGACATGACTGAGTGACTAACACTTAGAAAAAGAGCTTTATTGCTTTGCTAGGCAAAGGAAGACACATCAGGTTTCTGCCTATGTGTCTCCACCCTGGAGGGTTTTTATAACAGTGTTCAAAGGCAGGGAGTCTGACAAGATTAGGGTGTGAGCAGGGTGTGCACTCACTTAATCTCACCTCAGGTGGTCTGGTCTCCTAATCTCATCTCCTGATGAGCTTCCCGGGCCCTTTAATTTTGCCTCAGGTCCTTTCTTGGCTGCTCCTCCTTGATTAGCAACTGTTACAATACACCCTTTGGAACTCAGGAAAGTTCAGGGAGACTGGAGTTCTGCCTACTTTCAAGAAATGAGGGACAGAAAAGCCTCCATGCCTGGAGGGTCCCATTCAGTCTCACTGTAACACTGACCTCCATATTGAAAAATGTCAGAGTTTAATTTTGAAACATAATTTTGAAAACCTGTTTCACAATCAAGTCTTTTCCTACCCCCTGTCCATACTCAGCTTCACTCTGAATTTCAGTTGTTGTTTTTTTAAACAATGCCTCATGTCTATTTTTTTTAAATTCCTATTTCAGATGTCAAGATTAGAACCTGCCATTAAATCAACCTTTTCAGCCCTATCAATATTTCATATTTGAAATGTAACTCAGCTGGATACTGAAAGGATAGGTGTGTCATGGCCAATTCAATCACTGAGACATAGAAACTGTAGAAATACAGCTCAAAGCCTTTGGTTAAGAATAACCAGCTTGTTCCTGATAGCTACACCCCAGGCTTTTCTGTCTACTTTTACTTCCCTGTGAAACAGGCTTAAGCCACAGCATCTCAGATTATATATTTTTCAGGCAAATGCCTGTCTGTAGCATAAGCAGGGTTGGCCTGAGAAAAATCATAAAGTAGGTCAACTTCAGTTTGATCCCCACCCAACTGTTTTCTCAGCATCCTTGTCCGTGATCCATTTCAGGTTCTGTTTCTATTCTTCCCACCCCAATGACCAGTGTTTAAATGCTTGAGGTGCTTGATGCAGTCTCACCTTTGTTCTCCTTCCTCACCACTTCATACCCATATCAATGCCCTTTTGGGTTCTCTGTTTTCCTGTTAGCTTCACTATTAGGAAAAGTTAAAAGTTAGTTGAAAGTTGTCTGACTCTTTGCTACCCCGTGGACTGTAGCCCACCAGGCTCCTCCATCCATGGGATTCTCCAGGCAAGAATACTGGAGTGGGTTGCCATTTCCTTCTCCAGGGGATCTTCCTGACCCAGTGATCAAACCCAGGTCTCCCGCATTAGAGTCAGATGCTTTAACCTCTGAGCCACCAGGGAAGCCTGGTTGCCATATAAGGAATCTGCCACCAGCAGGTTCAGAATCACATTGTACCTATTGCCTATTATCCGGACCGAAAGAAGATGATCTCTTTAGAAGAGGCTGTATGTCAAATTAACTTAATGTCTGCAACATACCTATCTCCAAAGCAATTCTACTTGTTAGGGGAACAGAGGATCCTGGTTGGTTGACCCCAGCTCATGCCTCATTCCTCTAGCAGGGAATGGGTAGAAATATACTGGTAGATTCACCTGAAGTATACAGAAGAAGTTTTACAATAAAAATAGATTTCCATCACGAAATAAGTGGTAAATGTCACCATAAAGGGGGAAAAAAAAACAACTTATATTTTGCATAATCTTGGCTATCTTTCCTGATTTGGGAAGATCTTGTATGTCTTATTTCACTCTTGGTTTGTAGAGTAAATATATTGGACATGATATTTTAGTCAAGGATGAGTCAATTGTAATAAAAATGGAAAGAATCTAGTTTTGATGCATCATTCAACCTTCCTTTCATTTGGAAGTCAATGTCAGATTATGTCTTTATTTAATATTATTGATAAACCATTCTCTTTTATTCATGAAAATTCAGATTTCTAATTTCAAGTATACAAGTACATATTTTAAAATATTTGAAAGTCAAAACTGATCATTTCTGTTTAGAAAGTGAAAGTGAAGTTGCTCAGTCATGTCCGATTCTTTGCAACCCCATGGACTGGAGCCTTCCAGGCTCCTCCATCCATGAAATTTTCCAGGCAAGGATACTGGAGTGGGTTGCTATCTCCATCTCCAGGGGATCTTCCTGTCCCAGGGACTGAACCTAGGTTTCCCACACTGCAGACAAACTCTTTACCATCTGAGCCATCATGGAAGCCCAAATCCCCAAAATATTAGATTGAACCCGCTGAAGTTACTGATATTTGACTACTTTTGACCTATACAGAGGGCAACCTCTTATGGATCAACCTGATACATATTTACCACCTGGCTGGGTATATAGGTTTATTTTTTATGTGCTCCATGTGTTGCAATATTGCAGTCATTAAATGTGTGACAGTTTTTTGGAGAAAAGAATAATCAGATTAAAATGATTGTTGGTTTGATGATGAGTCACTTGTTAATCAATTCAATGATTAGTGCAGATTAAGTGATGAGTAGCAGAACAACTGTGCAAAGAAGTACTATTGTTATTTGATCATTGAAAATAATCAAAGTATAACTTTGCACCAAGGCTTTTTTCCTCTCTTTCTCTCCCCTAACAGCAATGTGAGAGTAATCAATTAATAATTTAATCTACTGCTTAGCACTTCATTATTGTAATAATTAAAATGAAATAATTCTATGTACTATATAAAACAAAGCAGGTGGTTTCCTGAAATTTTAGATACAGATGGTTTCTGTAACATATCTATTTCGTTCATACCTAAAGTAGGCCTTCCTAGGGCAACTGGGCAGAAACAAATATCCTCATTCCCCAATGTTTTCAGCTGGTGGGTATGTGCTGTATGTGAATGTTATAAATGACAAGTAGTGGCCTATACTTCTGAATTGTATTGTGATAAAAGAGATAAACAATTTATTTTAATATGCTTTAAATAATGCATTATTTTATTAGGTTTTCTTCAACAGTATTAGTAACTTCAAACTCTCTGCTATCAATCAGTAGTGTTTGAAACTGTCTGCCTATTCTATGAATATCTTAGGAGAAAGAGATGCTATGTATTTTTGATATGCCATGTACATTAAAGGCTAGCAGCATTTCAATATATGAAAGTATATGTAAATCTTCAATTATAGAATGATAGATCCCTTAGAAACAATAACATTTTCTGAACTGACATAGATTTGTTTGACATAGGGAAGAGAAATAATTGTTTTAATGAAATTTTAGGCAATAATGCTGGTGAAGGAATTGTATTAAATTTCAAAAGAAAACATTTGTATTTTGGCCAGATCATGTCATAGAGCATTCACAAATTTTTACAGATAGAAGCTGTTTCAAACTGTACCGTGTTGCTCTATTATAACAATTGGTGGTTTCATATTTATGTAAAACTTGAGGTCCTCATATCTTGATAAATCACAGATGACTAACGCTTGCCTCCTCTGACATTTCTACCATTCTCTGTTGCCATACTTATTTACACTATGACTTATTCAGAACATGTAGGCCAGACAGTGTTGCCATGAAAGACAAAGAAAAGAAAAGCTTTTCACTATTCAGTGCTTGTCAACATACACAAACAAGATCCATTCTGGATTTTGTAGAGAAAAGGCCATGTAGATCAACTCAAGCTTTGGCATATAGCCATGTTGCTTCTGCCAAATTAGACAATTAATGAATTTGAGTGGAATACATCAACATTTTTAAAGAAAAGTACTTCTATTAGAGGGGGTGATATTTCTTTTTATTTTTATAAGCACTTACATCACACTAAGTAGGTACTGGATATTGTTCTAAACGCCTTACACATAATAATTCACTCGATATTCATAACTACTCTATGTAGTAAATATTGATTTATCTCCATCTTATAGATGGAAGAACTAAGGCACTGAAAGGGTAAGTAACTTGACCAAAATGACGCCATTAACAATGACATCTGCTTTGCAAAGTACTCTCAAGTACTTCCCTGGCCAAACCTAATGGAACTTGGTTTTAGTTCCTACTTTCTGCTTGTCTTTTCTTCCTAACATTGAATCTAAGCTCTAACAGCTAAATATTGGGTTGTGTACTTATATATGAATTTCCAGTACTCTGGTTGCTGCTGAGCTAAAGTTCTTTCTCATCAGGTCCATTGTCACCATCCATAAAACCGATTTCTACTCTTGACTTAGATTCAGCTGGGTGGTAGTTACCTGATGGATGACTGGTTTGGTCTCTGCACCCATCACTTAGACCTCTAAGCACTACCTGTTCCTGAAGACTTCTGGTCAGTAACTTCCTATTAATCTTCTACCTTGATGGCTTATCTGAAATCCCATCTGTTCACTTTCTTTCTTTAGATGTAATGATAAAAATTGCAATTATTCAGAATGATGTAAATTATAATGTAATTACAATGGATTTTCAACATCTTGCCGTATTTGATTACAGCTATTTTAAAATAAATTATTATACACAAAATTATAACCCTTTGCATATTTTTCCCTAACTGTATTCTTTTCCCTCTCTACTGATAAATAACCACTAACTTGAAATAGATGTACAATATTCCCATGTATGTATTCTTTCCCTTAAATGTGGGTGTATCCACAAAACAATTCATGGAATTGCTCTAAAGATGTGTTGCTGCTGCTGCTGTTAAGTCGCTTCAGTCATGTCCGACCCTGTGCAACCCTAGAGACAGCAGCCCACCAGGGTCCCCCGTCCCTGGGATTCTCCAGGCAAGAACACTGGAGTGGGTTGCCATTTCCTTCTCCAATGAGTGAACGTGAAAAGTGAAAGTGAAGTCACTCAGTCGTGTCCAACTCTTCACGACCCCATGGACTGCTGCCTACAAGGTTCCTCCATCAATGGGATTTTCCAGGCAAGAGTACTGAAGTGGGGTGTCATTGCCTTCTCCAGCTTCTAATAAATAGCATCACACTGCATATATCATCTGACTTGTTTTTATCTGTTGAACTTTTTTTCAAATTTAATTCTGTTGATGATACAATTCTATTTCATTCTTGTTAATTGATGTATACTACTTATTACCCAATTTTACTAATATTTATTTGTTCATTATAACATTGGTAAGTAGTGACGGCACTTCCAGAACGTCTCTATTAAAAGTCACATTCAAATTAATAAAAAACCTTCTATCTACTTGCATGCATGTAAAATTTTTCCTGTGATCAATTGTCTTTAAGTTTTTTGACTTTATGCCCCCCACCAGGACTTTTTAATCTTTTTGAATCTCATACACTTTTTAAAAACTAAACTCCAGACTTTGTTTGGATTTCACCCGTTGCTCCACTAGTCCTCTTTTCTGTGTGTGTGGGTGTGTATATGCGCCGTATCCAGGCTTCCACATTGCCTTTCATTGTCGTGTTGCCCCAGTTTCCTTTGGTGTGCAATAGTTTCTCAGTCTTTCCTATTTTTCATGACTTTAAACATGGAGGAATATTGGCTAAATATTCTGTAAAACTCAGATTTTTCTGATGATTTTCCTCATGATTAGCCAGGTTTAAGGGTTTTAGAAAAGACTGAAACAAGGGTGACATGAACTTCTTATCAAATCAACTAGTACATGATAGCCATATGATATCATGGTAGCGTTAACCTTCATCACTTGATTAAGCTAGTGTCTGTCAGGTTTCTCCACTGTAAAGTTATTTTCCCCATTCTATACTTTATTCTTTTGAATCAAGTTCTAAATCTAGCCCACCTTCAATGGAGCCAAGGAAGATGTAACTCCAACAATAAATGAGGGAATATTTACATATAATAAACTGAAAGTGAAAGTGAAGTCACTCAGTCATGTCTGACTCTCTGTGATCCCATGGACTGTGGCTACCAGGCTCCTCCATCCATGGGATTCTCCAGGCAAGAGTACTGGAGTGGGTTGCCATTTCGTTCTCCAGGGTATCTTCCTGACCCAGGGATCAACCCAGGTCTCCCACATTGCAGGCAGATGCTTTATTCTCTGAGCCACCAGGGACTCTTCTTAGAAATCTTAAGATTGGTATCTAAAATTGTTCATCTACAGATTTAAATAGTTACGAAACTTTCAGTTTTCACCATTTCATAATACTGACATCCTTAAATAAAATGGCTACATCAATAGAATCCAATAGAATTTAATTGCCATGGCCATTTGATACTGATTATAATGCATTTTATAATATCACATTAAAGAGTTCTTTTTTAACAATCAGAAATTTTACATTGTTCTTTTTTTCCTTTGACTTCATACTCCCATTCCTATCTCCTTGGAGAAGATTTTAATTAATCTAATTCTTCAAGTATTTTATTAATGCACTTTTAATTTTAAGTGTATTTTTAATTTGAAATTATTTCTTGGAACTGGAAGATTCTAATTGTTAAAAGAAAATCTCATCATGAATTGAGTTTTCAGTGCAACTGCTTTTAGTAGACAATTGATCACAGCAATATACACATATTATAAATTTAAAAATGATTACTAGACAAAAAGATAAAATATTTTACAGGTTGTCATACTGCCACTCAGATATAGAACCAAGCTGCTTCTTCATCCAAAGCCTTCACGTTTTTGCTATTGTGGTGTAATTTCAATATAGTAAGATAAAAATTGTTTTAGTGTTTCTGTAACTTGCATTTTAAATGCAGTGTTGACTTTGAAACAAATCCAGAAAAGAAGATGGTTGTAAAAAACATACTATATTTGTAATGATTATATAAATATTAAAATTTACTTTGCTTTCTATGGTTCAGTTGGGCTTCCCTTGCGGCTCAGCTGGTAAAGAATCTGCCTGCAAAGTGGGAGACACGGGTTTGATCCCTGGGTTGGGAAGATCCCTGGAGAAGGGAAAGGCTACCCACTCCAGTATTCTGGCTTGGAGAATTCTGTGGACTAGTCCATGGGTCGCAAAGAGTTGGACACGACTGAGCGACTTTCACTTCATTTTCACTTATGGTTCAGTTCAGTTGCTCAGCCGTGTCCGACTCTTTGCAACCCCAGGGACTGCAGCACACCAGGCTTCCTTGTCCATTACCAACTCCTGGAGTTTACTCAAACTCTTGTCCATTGAGTCAGTGATGCCATCCAATCATCTCATCCTCTGTCATCCCCTACTCCTCCCGCTTTCAATGTTTCCTTGCATCAGGGTCTTTTCCAGCGAGTCAGCTCTTCACATCAGGTGGCCAAAGTATTAGAATTTCAGCTTTAACATCAGTCCTTCCAATGAATATTCAGGACTGATTTCCTTTATGTTGGACTGGTTGGATCTCAAGAATCTTCTCCAACACCACAGTTCAAAAGCATCAGTTCTTCGATGCTCAGCTTTCTTTATACTCCAACTCTCATATCCATACTGGAAAAACCATAGCCTTGACTAGACAGACCTTTATTGGCAAAGTAATATCTCTGCTTTTTAATATGCTGTCTAGGTTGGTCATAACTTTTCTCCCAAGGAACAAATCTTTTAATTTCATGGCTGTAGTCACCATCTGTAGTGACTTTGGAACACTCTCCCCCCAAAAAAATAATAAAATCTCTCACTTTTTCCACTGTTTCCCCATCTATTTGCATGAAGTGATGGGACCAGATGCCATGATCTTCGTTTTCGGAATGTTGAGTTTTAAGCCAACTTTTTCACTCTTCTCTTTTGCTTTCATCAAGAGGCTTTTGAGTTCCTCTTCACTTTCTGCCATAAAGATGGTGTCATCTGCATATCTGAGGTTATTGATATTTCTCCCAGCAATCTTGATTCCAGCTTGTGTTTCTTCCAGTCCAGGGTTTCTCATGATGTACTCTTCATTTAAGTTAAATAAGCAGGGTGACAATATACAGCCTTGACATACTCCTTTCCCTATTTGGAAACAGTCTGTTGTTCCATGTCTAGTTCTAACTGTTGCTTCCTGACCTGCATATAGGTTTCTCAAGAGGCAGGTCAGGTGGTCTGGTATTCCCAGCTCTTTAAGAATTTTCCAGTTTGTTGTGGTCCACATAGTCAAAGGCTTTGGCATAGTTAATAAAGCAGAAGTAGATGTTTTTCTGGAACTCTCTTACTTTTTTGATGATCCAGTGGATGTTGGCAATTTGATCTCTGGTTCCTCTGCCTTTTCTAAAACTAGCTTGAACATCTGGAAGTTCACGGTTCACATATTGTTGAAGCCTGGCTTGGAGAATTTTAAGAAAAGAAGATGGTTATAAAGAACATACTATATTTAAAATGATTATATAAATATTAAAATTTACTTTGCTTCTCTGGTAAAAAATGTATTAGTGAATTTACAAACATGTTCTAGAAGTCAGTAAAAATGTACGATCAAAAGTAATTTGCACAAAATTTCCACAGATTTTGTTTTTTGTAACTCCATGAATTACATGTCTCTTGAAACTCTTTTTACCTGAAATATAAACTCAAAAAGGTTAAAAATAAATTCTCTTTTATATTACTAATTATAATTACCAGTTGCAGAAAATGTGGTACCTTCATAAGTCATTTTTGGAAGCACTTAATATTTGATAACAAAGAATAGTAATTAAATTCAGAGTCATTACTATAGTTAGCAAAACAAATACCTCGTAAAGAAATGACTTTGTAATTGATGATAATATCTAAGAATTAAATATTAATTATATGTTTTACAAACAAGAAAAGTACTTTACAGTGTATACACTATATATCTTTTTGTGGAAAAGAGAATAATTTAATATAATTTGGTAGTTATAGCTGAGGACTATTTCATGTATAACTGAAAACCTCTAAGGCTTAGAAGAGTATGGGGTCAGGAATAGTCAAGAAAATAAAAACAGTCAGTGAACCAAATTATCTGAGAAAATGCCTTAGTTTTGATCTATAAAAAACTATCAAATAGACAAAACCTTTTCCTTTTATGAATGTAGAAATGAAGTAAAAACTGACTTTAACTTTCATGTTTAGAATTTGAATTGCTTTCTTCATGATTTTGTTTCTATCCACTAAATTAATAGGCATATCTAATAAGTCTAAAACATTAGAGACTTTTAGCTCTCATTTTTAAAAACTTGAAAATATAATAAACATTTATTCAAGCAATCATTCATTCATTCAAACATATTTATGGTTTTTCTCATAGATCTTACTGCTTAGGGAATTGTCATTAAACAAATTAATTTCTAATTAAATATATAATTTTAACTGTAATTGTGATAATTATTATTAGAAAATTGTACCTTGAGAATGTGTATCAATAATAAACACAGAAAACCATGTCAAAATCTTAGATCATATCCCAGCCCCAAGCAAATCTTCACTGTAGCTCTGGGTTGGAAATATTCAGGATTGTTTTAAAATTAAATGCCTAAGACACATTTTTACTTTATGCATGTCAACCCTAAAAGAATGTGTTGTTCTGTTTAATAACACAATTCCTGTGCTAAAAATGAATCTAAATGTAGGATTATTATTTTCAAGCAGGGGATTTGTTTGTTTATTTATTGCTAGATCACCTTGTCTTAGAAAGGATTTACAGTGAATCAATTGAGATTAATTCATCATTATATCATAATCAAGACAAAATATTAAGGAGTTTTTTGCATGTAGATGTTTTCTGATTGTATCAGTTAAACAAATATCTTTGGGATTTAAAAAAAATGTATCGCTACATACACTTTTGTCTTAACTGAAAATTAAGCTTTAAGTCTAAATTAAAGATAGCAGAGATATGGTTGTATTCTAAATCAGCCACATTTCTCACTAAGATTTCCTAAAAAAGGCTTTGCATCTACTGGTAAGGATTTCAAACAGTTGAAACATGCTGGAAACCTGTCCTAAAACTGAAAGATAGAGTCACTTTCAGGGACTTTACCCTCAAAAAAAAAAAAATTCGGATTTTGCAGCATTTGTAATTTCTATTCTGGAGTAGAATAGAACACTCAACTTAGTGTTTCTGTTCAGGCTCACATTCAGTTACCATGCACACTATAAGAAAATGATAATTCCACCTGTTTAACCTTGATATTCTACAAGATGTAAATATGTTGATTTATATTAGGTTAAAGCCATTCTTTGCCTTGTTTGTGGTTATTGGACATGAGCTAATTTGTGAAAAGCTGGATTAAAAATAAAATTAGGAATTAATTTTGAAAAGCATCTCTGATGCTTTTAAATTTTCTAGCTGTGACTTGGTTTTCTGACTGCTTTATACTGCTCTTTGGCTGCTTTAAATCAGATCAAATTTTTGCCAAGTTTATCATCAGGGAAGATTCTCACAGACTCTCAGGTTACTAACGGCGGCATTGTCAGAATCAGATATCTGCTAGAGGTCCTCTGAAAGTCCTCTTACAGAGAAAACATGAAGAAAGCCAACTAGTTCTAGGTACTGTCATCTTGGAAGTATCTTTATGAGGTTATGTGGTGGATACACAGGCACATTTGTTGTAGGATCTTTGTCTGCCAAGGAGAGAAAGACATTCCTGAGGGTTTGCTGAAATTACTCACACATTTTACTTTAAAATTTTATTTTATTTATTTACTTCTGACAGCACCAGGTTTCAAGGCATTTAAAGAAATTTTAAAATAGCATGAAAACTTGAAGGGAAGCATGGTCTTGGGGATAAGGTAGAATATAGAAGATATCCAAAGTTTAGTTTTTATGTTAGTGTCAAAATGTGGTTAATTACGAGTTTAGTGAAGATGATATGGTTGGATCCTCTGTTTACTGTATTAGCCCCATTTATTTTAATGAAGTCTTATGCTACCTAAGTATGAATTCCATACTAATGCCCTATATCAACCATGATTGGGGTCTCTTGGTTGGTCCTGTGTTATTTGAGGGAGAAAAATAGAAGCATCCCAAGTATCAACTGGGGCTTCCCTGGTGCCTCAGTGGTAAAGAATCTGCCTGCCAGTGCAGGGGACACAGTTTTGATCCCTGGTCTTGGGGGATCCCACATGCTGCAGAGTGACTAAGCCCGTGCACCACAGCTACTGAGCCTGTGCTCTAGGGCCGGAAAACCACAACTACTCAGCCCACATGCTGCAACTGCTGAAACTCGAGTGCCCTGGAGCCCGTGACCCAACAGGAGAAGCTACTGCAATGAGAAGCCCACACATCCCCCCTAGAGAGTAGTCCCTGTTCCCTACACCTAGAGAAAAGCCTAAGCAGCAATGAAGACTAAGTGCAGTCAAAATAAATACATAAGTAAATAAAATCATGTTTTTAAAAAGAGAGCAAAAAGCTTTCAAAGTAAGCTGATAAAGATGAGATGACCTGATATAGCCTTCAACCCATTTCACTGCCTAAATATAGAAGGATACTGATTTATCAAAACTCTGTTTGTCATATCTAATATCTGTTTCATCCTAAGAAGCAATCATAAATGAAACTTAAATTCCTCAACTGGTTATAATTTGACCACCATTTACTGTTGTAGAGTCAACTTGATCCATTAAATCCAAGTAGTAGATTCAATTGTAGACCCTCACAATATTGAAAAGCAACATCCCCATGATTTCTAGGCTCTCATCAATTGCCCAGAGTTATTTCCAAACAAGTGCAGATACTATTTTCTCTGTTCTTCTTAGACACAAAATACTTCAGGAAATCTTGATCCTTATCTCCTTCCCATTTATACACCAGATTCCTGCAGCCAAATCTCATAAAACGACCCTGATGTTTTCTTAAAGAAAAAGAGTGTGAGTTGAGGGTGGTAGTGAGCAATTTTATTTGTTTCTCAGCTCAGAATCTCTGTGAGAAAGTCAGGTTTGACAGGTATTTATATTAGCCAATTATCTCACTTTTGCCCACTTTTCTTCCATTTTTAATTTATATACTTGCCCCAAGTGTAAAACACATGTTATTTTTGGCTGCCAAAGTTCTTGTCCTATTCCTGTGCACTCATTTCTGTGCTTGTTCCACCTTTAGGGTCTAATGTTGAACTAACATCAACTACAAGGGAAACAAAGCCACCTCTGAACTTTAGCTGTCAGCATAAGTTGAAAAGAGCAGTAATGGGAGCAAGATGTGGTGTGGGATGTGTTTTTGAGGATGGAGCCTCACCAGGGTTTATTAACCTTTCTCACTCTAAGCTTAGGCTAGAACGCGTGTCATAGTGTCACAGAACTCATTCCGTACAATGTCATTCTTGTCATTCTTCTTACATTTATTACCACTGTGTTGTCAGAAACTTATTAGGTTGGTGCAAAAGTAATTGTGGTTTTGCATTGCTAAACTTTGCCATTTGATATTGGAATGCATTCTTAAAGAAACATGGTTATGTTATACATCATTTTAATGCACATTTCTCACTTCATGCTTTTTTGCTAATGACTTATTACTTGCTGTGTATTTTATATTTATTTTAGACCATGGAAATGATGTTAGACAAAAAGCAAATTCGAGTGATTTTCTTATTCAAGTTCAAAATGGGTTGTAAAGCAGTGGCAACCACTCACAGCATCAACAATGCATTTGGCCCAGGAACTGCTAACAAAAGCATAGTGCAGTGGTGGTTCAAGAAGTTTTGCAAAGGAGATGAGAGCCTTGAAGATGCAGAGTGCAATGGCCTGCCACTGGAAATTGACAACGACCAATTGAGAGCAATCATCAAAGCTGGTCTTTTTACAAATATTATATTTTAGTCTTCCCTTTATTGAAGCAATTTCCTACCATACTTGACTTTGTTACCATTTTTAGAGCATTGAGCCCTTGAATTTTAATTGATAGACGTGGACTTTCTCTAAAGAAAAAAAGCACATTTGAAAAAGTAGACAAAGGGAACTAGCAAACCAGAAAAAGGGTAATATAAAGACTCATTTCCACTTGTTTCAAGCTATACTTTTTTAAATAAAGAATTGGGGAAATCAAAAAAAAAAAAAAGACTCATTCCACATCATATAAACAATTGTTTCTTTATAATATAGAAATTACAAGAGAAGAGTTTCTTCATGCTATTTGAGTAAGTCAATGTTTGCAGAGTTATAAAGTGGAGCTACCGCTAGCTTTTACCATGGGAACTCTGTATAGCCAACATTTTCCTGATAAATCAGAGCTGAAATCCTTGGATTCTTCTACACAGATTCCAGTCTACTGTTAAATATTTTTTAAAATTATGTAACCATATTGGGGTCAGAAAAATACAGTTTTGGGGGAATCTGGAAAACATATCATGATGTCCAAATCAGTTTCAGATCCAGGCTAAAGGATCTTTGACTCGAAAAATATTGAGAACTTACTACATGAAATACCTTTGCTGTTGTAGACAAAAATGAATATATTAAGTTCTCTGCAATAAAGAAGGCAAAAAATCTTGCAGGTCAATCAAGACATACATATAACTACAATAAAAAGAATTTTTAAGTCTCAGCATTTACAAAAATATGCTACAGTCTTCTGAGGAAAAATAATAATTTCAAGCAAATGTGAGCAAAGCAAATGGTAAAGAGAGAGGGATGAGTTGACTAAAAGTTGTCAAGATTTAAGCAGATGTATATAGTGTGGTTAAGAAGGTAAGGATTTCATGGAATGACTTGAATTATAGTATTTCAAAGTTGGAAAACCTTTAAAAGCAAGGTTGTAGGATAAAGATTTTGTAGTACAGTATGAGGTTTGGTATATTTATAGGCAAATAATGGCATAAAATGGGGTTTCCCAGGTGGCTCAGTGGTAAAGAGTCTGCCTGCAATGCAAGAGATGCAGATGTGGGTTTGATCCCTAGGTCGGGAAGATCCCCTGGAGGAGGTGGCATGGCAACCCAATCCAGTATTCTTGCCTGGAGAATCCCATGGACAGAGGAGTCTGGCGGACTATGGACCATGAGGTCACAAAGAATCAGACATGACTGAAGTGACTGAGTATGCATGCACACAATGGCTTAAAGTGATTTATGTTGAGTTTACCAAACGGCGTTTTCTATTCTGTGATGAATGCTCTTTTATCCTTTAAAAATTACTTTGAGGTATCAGTATTTTCTATGAGTTAAGTTTATCCAAATATTCATTTTATAGGTGCTATCTTATGCTCTTATGATCTGAAACATACCAGGTAATGATGGTCTTTGAATCATTCAGATGTTTAGCTGCTTGGCATTCTGTTGTGAAACAAAGGCAGAATGGGTGAAATGCTGTTATTTTTAACTCATGGCTTATCCATGATATTTTTCTCCTAACTTTAATGATTGAAGCTGCTGTCTGTGACTCAAGTTTTTTGCTGGGTCTGCTCACCACGCAGGAAGAGACTAATCTTCTGTGGTTCAATAATTTTCTTCCACATTTTGGCATTTCTGCCAACACGTGCGTTGAGGTCCCCCATGACCATCAGGTTGTCAGATGGTAGAGCAGCTGTGAGGAGTTTATCCAGATCTCTGCAGAATTTCCCACTCACTGGAATGTAGGAAAGTCAGGATGTTTGCACTGACAAAAAAATAAATGGTTATTTAATAAGTCCACACACTGACCAGGCGAGCTGGAGACAAGTAACCACTTAAACACTCAATGTCTGAAAATCTATTCCCCTAAAGTCTCATTTCTCCTCATGATATGTCTGTAATCACTGAGGAGAATTATTCAAAATATTTTGTTTCTAATACGATTCCTTAACAGGAGTTTCTCCTCATGTTTTTGCAATTAACAAAAAAGACCAACAGAGAAGCCATATTTCCACGATCAGCCTCCCAGAGTCTGAAACAACCCCACCCTAACTCTTCTGCCATCTTGTAGTGTCAGCTCTAAAGAAAATTAACCCATTGACACCTCACAAATACACTTCTAATTGCAAATTGCAATTTACCAGGGTCCTACACCAATTTAGCAACAAACCAGACTGAATACTTCTGCAGACCACACTGGGTTGAGCAGTGAGGCAGGTTTTTGCTCTCTGGGGAGAAGCTTCAGAATCCCTGGTCCATGTTATATCCGTAAGATAGGTACAGAGTCTCAGGAGAATGAGTATTGTGTTCATTAAGGTGTTTATTTTATTTTCTGTCTCTTGGACTGGGAAACAGGACAAAAAACATATGTTGGGGAAATGGAAGACATTTCATAACTTACAATATTAGGATTAAAAATTATAATATTTATTATAAAAAAAGGACTCCAATTACCATTTTACTGGGCAGAATCTTTGCAAGATGTATGCAAACGAGAAACGGAATTTCATCTTTAACTCATTATATTTCCATAAGAAGCCACATGGCTTGACTTTAAAGCATAATTCCACCCTTTAGTGAAGAATTGGCTTTTATTTTTTGTTGTTTTTATTTTTGAATTAGAACAGCAACTTCATTCTTTGTAAGCAGATTTTACAGTACATAGAAGTAGATTTCAAATTTCATTTTTTAAAATATAAAATGTAATACTAATTGAGAAAAACAGGTAAAACCAGAGGCTAAAGTCAATTTTTTAAAGAAAATAAATAAGCTTTTGATATCAAATCCTCTTCTGAAGTGAATTTTCTCATTAAGAAAATATCCCAGATTCTTTTTTATGGCATTGTGTCTAAAAGGAGATGACTTGAGAAATTAAAAAAAAAAAAAATCTTGACTTGCTGATGGCTGCTAATCTCTCAAAATGTTATTACACAGTCCCTTTCTGTGAAGCAAACTTAGTGGGGAGGAAGAGTACAGAACTTCTGCTGAAGTATAAATAAATGAAAGCTTTTTGCCTAAAGTAGAGGAGCTGGTTTTGCCCTGTTTTTATGAGCAGAGAAGGAGCTTTGAGATCTTCATTGTTCATAATGGAGCCAGAGGTCTTGAGGAATCCACCTGTGCACAAGATGCTCTCAGACATCCTTGAGGGAAGTCTTTTGCTCACCCCTCTTATTGGTAGAACATTCGTCAGCCTGCAAGGTGCTGCATTCATCAAATTTTTATTTTTTGCATAGGATACTGACTAGATTATAGAATCAGCAGTTCAGTGGTGGGCAAATGTTTTCTGCGAAGGATTCGATAGTAAATGTCTTGGCTTTGTGAACCATACAATCTCTGTCGCAACACTACTCTGTGTTTTCTAACAATGAAAGCAGCCATAGATACCATGGGAATGGCCGTGTTCCAATAAAACTTTATTTATAAAAACAAACAGTGGGCCAGATTGGGGGGCAGAGTTTGGCAAGCCCTGGCTTAGTCCAAGAAAACATATTTCTCCCATGTCCTGCACCTCCTCAGCCCCCATACATGCAACATACACACATGTACTCAGCCTCACAGAGCTATGAGCTGTACAGGTCAACAGAGAAAATTCTTTCACTGTCCTAAATTAGTTTCCACCCAAGTTTTACAAGCTGGTCAAGCTTCAGTGTCTAGATTCAGGCAGTTTCTGAACTGTATGATCCTTTCTGTGCACTAAGATAAGGAGAGAGAAAATAGGTTATGTGGAGTTGGTAGGGAATTTAAAAGATTTTTTTCCCCTGTGCCCAAGAGAATTGGCACCACTATTTGTTTCTCTCTTAAAACGTCAATATGATTTAGAAATGCATGTTTAATCAGGAAATTAAGTTATCTTAAAAAGGAATTGCTAATGGAGAGTCTGTCAGAATCCCCGCTGCCATTATTAAATGGGAGAGAACTGCTCCCTTCAGCATTTTTCATACCCTCATTAGTCTCATCCACTAAATCTTACCCCAAAAAAGATAATTAATTTTTGGCCTTACTGTGAAATGTTACAGTGAAGTAATCAAGGTGAATCTTTTACCTTGGCACATCTTAACCTGATGTTCCCTTTTTGTGTTATTCCATTCTGTATAGAAGAACTTCCAAGGATATTAGTTTTTGGTTCTTTGCCCCCTTTCAGCTTCAAACACAAAAGATGTGATGTATTTGTTCAATGGTCACCAACAAACCTGAGGCACATTCTGACTCTGTGCATTCCACAGAAGAGGCTGCATGGGACAGACAGGCATCCAGATGAGGAACACGGGAGAGGCAGGAAAGCTTGGGAAGCCTCTCACCATCACAAAGCATCAGGGACTTCCTTGGTTGTCCAGTGGTTAAGAATTTGCCTTGCAATGCAGGGGAAGTGATTTTGAGCCTTGGTCAGGGAACTAAGATCCCACATGCTGTGGGGCAACTAAGCCCATGCATTCTAGAGCTCATGTTCCACAACTGGAGAGAAGTCTATGGACCACAACAAAGACCCAGGGCAGCTAAAAAAAAGAAAAAAAAGATAAGGCAGAGGGGGGTCACCTCCTTAGTCTTTGTTCCTATTTGCAACTCTTGCTATGTTCTTGGGACAGCCACAGCAATTTCTCCACCAGAGGTATTTATAGGAAATACCTATAAATACCTATAGGGACCACCTACTAAACTCTTGTACACTTCCTCCATTCTTTCTAGACTCCAATGGGAAAATTTTAGAGTTGAAGAAAACGCTTGATAGCTCACCTGACCCAGTGGTTGTCAAACCTGGTAGAGCATCAATACCATTCAATGTCTTTGTTAGGATGAATGTTTTCAAACCCTTAAGAAATTCTGATTAAGTAAGCCAAGGGACGGAGAAGGCAATGGCACCCAACTCCAGTACTCTTGCCTGGAAAATCCCATGGATGGAGGAGCCTGGTAGGCTGCAGTCCATGGGGTCGCTAGGAGTCAGACACGACTGAATGACTTCACTTTCACTTTTTCACTTTCACACATTGAAGAAGGAAATGGCAACCCACTGCAGTGTTCTTGTCTGGAGAATCCCCGGGACGGGGGAGCCTTGTGGGCTGCCGTCTATGGGGTCGCACAGAGTCGGACACGACTGAAGCAACAGCAGCAGCAGCAGCAGCAGCAAGCCAAGGGAATCTTTATTTCAAACCTAGTCCCTGTGTGAACCTGATGCTTCCTCTAACTGTGGACCAGAATTTGGAATTGTTTATTTAGTCTGTCTCCTCATTCCAGAGATGAGAAAGTACATTTTGAGAGGTTAGGTAAATCACTAAAGTTCACCCAGCCAGTAAATGGCAGAGCTGGGCTCTGGTCAGTAAATACTGACAGAAGTGCAGCTACTTCTTAAGGGTGGACCCACAACCGACTTCCCTTATCAAGACTAGAACTCTTTTGTCTGTACTTAGCAGCCTTCTCAGCACAGTATTCCAGGCAGCTAGTACTGATGGAGTGAGTTGTCATATAAGAGGAAACATTTGTTATTCTAAGATAGAACACCAGAGTTGCCAGGTACCCATTTTTGAAACAGATGGTCTGATATTTTACATTTCTATCAGGTAAAAGGAAAAATCATGCAAATTCTGCTTTGATATTTTTAAATTGTCTTGATTATAAATCATGACCCTTTGAAAATGGATGCCAGTGTTTATGAACCACTGATGACTGGGTGGGGGAACAGTTCAGTTCATTTCAGTCACTCAGTCGTGTCCAACTCTTTGCAAAACCACGGACTGCAGCATGCCAGGCCTCCCTGTCCATCACCAACTCCCAGAGCTTGCTCAAACTCATGTCCATAGAGTTGGTGAAGCCATTCAACCATCTCATCCTCTGTATCTCCTTTGCCTCCTGCCTTCAATCTTTCCCAGCATCAGGGTCTTTTCCAATGAGTCAGCTTTTTGCGTCAGGTGGCCAAAATATTGGAGCGTCAGCTTCACCATCAGTCCTTTCAATGAATATTCAGGACTGATTTCCTCTAGGACTGACTGGTTTGATCTCCTTGGAGTCCAAGGGACTTTCAAGACTCTTCTCCAACACCACAGTTCAAAAACATCAGTTCTTCAGTGCTCAGCTTTCTTTATGGTCCAACTCTTACATTCATACATGACTACTGGAAAAGCTATAGCTTTGACTAGATGCACCTTTATCAGCAAAGTAAAAGTCTCTGCTTTTAAATGACCTGAACTAGCTTAAATGAATGCCTTAAATGAACTTAAAATGATCATTCAAAATGAACTGAGGAAATCTGTTTATCATTGATCTTAGGCATGAAAGGAGAAACTTATGTGGGACACAGAGTTTTTGAAGGGATCATTTCTGAGAACATTAAAGTTTGTATAGGCATGAAAAACTTCTCATGGTCCTTGGGGATCACCAGACTTGGATATAGGGATGCAAATTCAATTCCTTTCGGCTGTGTTGTGAAACATCCTGTGTAATAATACAAACTGCTGTGTGAAAGCAAGAGAATGGGTGTACTTTTAGAGACATGTAATAACCAATTAATGTGCACAGGAGATATTAACAAAGTATCAGAAATCTGCACAAAATTACATGCCAGAATAATATTCCCAAGAATCTGGGATAGGGTGTCCCAAGTGAGTACAGGTGAATTTTAAGTTTATGAAAATGTATCTTGTAAAACAGAACAGATTTTGAAAAAGACCAAATATTTAAATGGATCTATCATATGGTTCACCCAAGCCCATAGCTGTTACTGGTGGCAATCTGCCATCGGTGGAAAATTATCCTTAAAACATCCCTCTTTCCCTTCATTTAAGGCAAGCTGAGTCCATACATTAAATATATATATGCATATAATGATATTATATATATTCATTGGAAATGAATATGTATACATGTATATATAGATATTCATTGGAAAAGACCCTGATGCTGAGAAAGATTGAGGGCAAGAGGAGAAGGGGGCGACAGAGGATGAGATGGTTGGATGGCATCACTCACTCAATGGACATGAGTTTGAGCAAAATCCGGGAGACAATGAAGGACAGGAAAACTTGGCATGCTGCAGTCCATGGGGTCACAAAGAGTCAGACATGAGTGAATGACTCAACAACAATAACAACAAGCCTATATATATAGGCTTCCCTGGTGGCTCAGATGGTAAAGAATTTGCCTGCAATGCAGGAGACATGGATTTGATCCCTGGGTCAGGAAAATCCCCTGGTGAAGGGGGTAACCCACTCCCAGTATTCTTGTCTAGAGAATCCCATGGACAGAGGAGCCTGGCAGGCTACAGTCCATGGTGCTGCCAAGAGCCGAATATGACTGAGTGACTAACACTTCCATATATGTATGTATGTATATAACTGTGTGCTGTGCTGTGCTGAGCATAGTTGCTCAGTTGTGCCCTACTCTTTCCGATCCCATGACTATATCCGGCTAGGCTCCTCTGTTTTGGGGGATTCTCCAGGCCAGAATACTAGAGTAGGTTGCTATGCCCTCTTCCAGGGAATCTTCCCAACCCAGGGATGGAACCTAGGTCTCCTGCATTGCAGACAGATTCTTTACCATCTGAGCCACAAGGTAAGCCCGTATGTAACTATGAAAGAAAGTGAAGTCACTCAGTCGTGTCCGACTCTTTGCGACCCCATGGACTGTAGCCTACCAGTCTCCTCTGTCCATGGGATTTTCCAGGCAGTAGTCCTGGAGTGGGTTGCCATTTCCTTCTCCAGGGGATCTTCCCAACCCAGGGATGGAACCCGGGTATCCCGCGTTGTAGACAGACGCTTTACCGTCTGAGCCACCATATGTAACTATGTCTAACCTCAAATCCCCACAAACAAAAATTCCCAACTTCTTTTCATCATGAATCTGTCCTGGATTGTACGTTCTCTAACGTAGGCACTTTTATGTTCACTATCTTCTTCAGCAACATCCCCAGTGCCTGGGATACATTGGGAGCTCAAACATTTGTTGAATGAGTAAATATTTGAGTAAGTGGGTTCCCATTATTGATTTTTTTCCCAAATACTATAGTTATTGCTCTTCCTGCCAACAACTTCTGCTTTTCCTTCCCAATTTTTTACTTCCTGCTTCCTATCACCTTCTATGCAGACAGTGACTTGTCCATCCTTGTAGTGACCCATACTTGCAAAGGGATTAGAGTTGACACAGATGTTCCATTGGGTCCCCACCATAAAGCACATTTATCTTCTGGATAGAAATAATCCCTTCCAGTTGCTCTTTGTCTCTTGTGCATTTATTAGTCTAATACCACGAATCATGAGGGTGATAAACTAGTGTGCTTGGGGAGCTGTGGTTATTTCTAAATGTTGAATTTGATTTGCCATTGACTGCCAATTCCTCCCTGGACTCAGCAGTGTCCTTGAAGAGTCTTCCTGTCCTTCTTAACAACTGTCTTCCTTTGTCTTACAGCGACTGATTTGTAACTATGGGTCACTGATTTTGACCGGCTGCCAAGTACGGTATGGCTGAATTCATTTTATTATTTGTTAGGGAGCCACAGTATTCTTGACCATATATTTAGCAGGTTTATTGGACTAAATTTTAAGAAAACTCACTGGAGCAAATAAATGAGTACCTCATCTGATACTCAAGGGAAATGTTCACACTCTAGGTCAAAAGGTGTGCGGAAATAAGGATACCAGCAGTCTAAAAGATGAAAGCGCTTTGTCCTTGAAATAATGAGTGAATGAATGCTTCTGATAAAATTCAGGAAACATAGAAAGTTCCTATTATAAGTAGACTTCTTCTGAAGAGTAAGACTGATCTTAAAGACACAATTATATCAAGTGTATCTTTGTCCCACCATTTTTCTCTTTTTTCCTTTCCTTTCTCCTTTTCCTTCTGAAAAATAAAGAATTATTCATATTCATTTCCCTAAACATGAATACGCATTACAGTGTATATTTGCTTGTGGTTTCTTCAATAGTGAATGTACTGTGGAAGTCATTGTTTTCATTGTGTGTCCATTATTTGATGTTAAGGGCAGTATGTTGTATTGCATGTGAAATCTGTCCATCCTCCATCTATGACATTTGTAGCAGGTCCAGAATTTGCATCTTGCCAACTGCTTGCCTAAATGTTTAGATTAATTAAAGGATTATGACATTAGAATATAGTTCAATCTATCTCAATTCCCTAGATTACATTAACTAGTCATTACTAGAAACCTTCTGATTGAATTAGCATTATTGAGGGTTATGTAGGAAGAGGAGTGGATCTTGAGTAGAGGGAGTAGGGCTGAAGACAGCAAAGATGGAGTAGGAGAAAAGGCATTTTCAGTCCTATTTATGGACCCATGCAGGATGAAGTCCTGGCATCAGTGCCTGTCTCCACGTTGTTATCCCAAGAGACATCACTATAAATCCCCATCTCTTCATAAGTTCTGAATAAAAGAGAATGTTTCAAAGTGTAAAGGGCTCCTTTCCTTGGTGTAAGTCTTCCTGGACAAAAATAAAAACAAAATTCATCTAGGTATTCAGTCATTTATCAAACATTTACAAGTGGCCTGCTACATTCCAAAAACCATTCTAGGCACTTGGGATACATCATAATACAAGACAGATAGGGATACCTGCATTATGGACCTGTCACATTTAAAAATAACAAGGTGGCTACTGATGTCGAATTTCTGGTTCAACAAAATCCTGTTATTTCATGTGTTTATGCAATGAACAGTAAATGTGATTGCGTGTGTATTAGTCCCTCAGTCATGTCTGACTCCTTGTGACCCCATGGACTGTAGCTTGCCAGGTTCCCCTGTCCATGGGATTTCCCAGGCAAGAATACTAGAGTGGGTAGCCATTCCATTCTCCAGGGAAATGTGGTTAAGGAAGCACAAATTTCTCAAAATCAATGCTAAATATATCTCTTCAATTACTCATGATAATGCTTAAAACCACATTCCTATTGGGCAATCTTATAGTGAATTATCAATCTGTTTTAATCTTTTAGGGCTCCCAAGTATGATGTAAATAGCCCTGGGAGACTAGTCTCCAGGATCCCAACCCAAGCATCCTCATGAGTGCTGGGGAAGAAAGCAAGCACACGGCAAGATGATAGCCTGGCAGGAGACAGGAGGAAGGATCTCCAGGAGAAGAAATCGGGCAGTCCCTGGGGAGCAGGGAAGGTTCCAGCTGCCAGCTTGCCTCCTACTTAAATGTTGCCGAGAGCCAGCCTGGATTTACAATATTCATTCTAATTAGTATCTCAATATCATTAGCAATGCCAGATTTCTGTTAAAAAGTTATGTCCTAGAGACTGTTCTAGGAAGTCTTCCCCTTTACATCCTCCCAATGTTTCTTTACATCAATATGTTTTCTATATGTTGTGCTTACATGGAGAAGTCAGTAATGATCCGGAAGAGTATATGAGCCCTTGAGAACAGGTGACCATAGTCCTGTTTATAAACTTTGAATTTAGATATATACAAACAAGCTAAGGAGGCATGTGAACACTGCATGCAAATCTCACATAGACATCTGTGTCCTAACGTCTTCATGCCTGAGTTGGTCACGGAATATATCCTACCAGTAACTAGGATTCTCTCTTGAAAAAACTCAACTCTGCAGCTTTAATAGTTTAAAATTTCATTACTGAGAAGTTTACCTAAAAGAATCTTTTTAAAAATAAATTCTGATGTGATCAACAGAAATGCATTTTTCTTTGTCCCCCGACCCCCCAGTTTCAGGAACTGGAGTGTTTTTACATGTTGAAATGTTATAAAAAGGTTTACAGGTTTAGCCATATAGGTCCAAAGGCATTTACAAACAAAAACTAAAAACAAGAAGCAAATCACTCTAATCTCCTTTGTCTTTTAAATGGACCCCTGACATTGAAGATTTTGCCAAATCTCACATGGAGATGGAGTGAATGGATGTCATTAATGATTTATCTTTGGAGATTGAATTTAGAATATGATTAAGCCTCAGGATTCCTCTATCTTCACCACGTCATCTAAGGCTGTGTGTTGCCTTCAGCAAAGGACATGCCATTAATCTGTTACTGATTTGTGACTATTTGGACTTGAATCTAACTCATTTCTTTTGTTCACATCCACCCTATTATTTTTGGAAATTGAAAAGGAAACATGTAAGTTTCATTTGAAAAATTTAGTCATGGGCTATAAGGATGGCTTCGCTGGCGGCTCAATGACAAAGAGTCTGCCTGCCAATGCAAGAGACGTGGGTTCAATCCCTGGATCGAGAAGATCTCCTTGAGAAGGGAATGGTAACCCACTCCTGTATTCTTGATTGGGAAATCCCATGGACAGAGGAGCTTGGTGGGCTACAGTCCATGGGATCACAAAAGAGTCAGATATGACTTAGTGACCAAACTACAGCAATGTAGTAATTTCCTGTTTCCTTTGATGGATGCCTCATTGTTATAAGTATTTTCTCTGAATTCTTTTATATTCCAGTCACCTCTGCCCCCATACATAACATGTCTGTATAAGGGGGAACAAGTTATTTCAAGACACTATGGATTTATGAACGATGGTTTATTATTGCATCTTGGATTTTTCCTGTAAATGAGTTATTATACAATATGGGTATAAAGGGCAGTCACCTCCCAGTGGCAAAGTAGCTGAGAAAACAAATTCTTGAAGACAAATTTGCTTGGTGACCATTATACTAAAGGGAATTGGGTGGGCACAAGGGATTTGTAACTCAGCAAAGAAAAAGGCCAATTATTTATTTTTGTTGAGAATATTAATCAAAATATCCTCCAGATTTAGAATCTCTTATAAAAAGTATTGGTTCAGATGCCTTGGGTTGCAGGTATCAGATACCCTAATTCAAAATACTAAACTTTAAACAGTAAGAACGTAATACTTAAGATCACCGGAAGGCTTTAAGTAAGGAGGCTCAAGGTGAAGTACAGCTAGCGGCTTCTAAGAACCAGAAAGAAGTCGGGTTCTTTTCATCTCATCATCTCTAGCTTGAACCTCTTCGAGTTGCCAGTACTATATGTGAATTATCATTGCCAAGCACATAGTGTAGAACAAATTGAGGTCAGAAGGGAACCAGATAGATCTGATTCCAGCACCTTCCAGCTGTCTCAACCTTAAGCAAGTTTCTTAATCATTAGTAGCCTTAGTTTTTATCATCTGTGTATTGGTGACACCTTCATTAAGGGGTTGTTAAAATAATTGGAAAGAATAGGTACACAATGCCTGAGTTATAATAAATATTCATGAAATAGTAGCTGCTATTTTTATTATCTTGAACTATCTATTGTTCTTGAACTATCTTGAACTATTATTAGTTCAAGAAATAGATTGCTGGTTAGAGAAACTATACAGGGGTGCTATTTTGGCCCCATTGGGCAACATGTTAAGAAATCGCTCCTCAGGATGGGTCATGTTTAGAGCTTGCTAATCTTACCCATGTTATATTTATTTTTCTATCTTAGTTTGACCCTCTATCAGCTAGAATTCAGGCAGGATAGCAAAGCCTCTATGAAGACCTGGAAGGGAGGTATTAAAGAACCAGAGAGATGGTCATTACTCTACCCAAAGCACAGTTTGTTGCTTGCTGGAAAAACCAAGGTGCCAAGTAGACCTGGCCACCGCGGTGGGACCACCTCGAAGAGGAAGATGAGCTCAACAGAAACTGTAGCTTCTGGGGAAGCAGTTCCTATTAAGTAACCACAGCTTTGGACCAGGTCTGGGGACACAACTTTCTGACAGGAAGGGCTTTTGCTTCGTTTCCACCTTCTAAATCTCACACCAGCTCCCTCTTTAGCCAACTGTTCCCTAAAACAACACAGAGAGGGGGATTCTGGTACAAACTTACAATCAATTAACCAGCTCTAATTGCAGGAGTCAGGGTGGGAAAGAGGTTCCCTCCCTTCATATACAAATATATATATATATATATATATATATATTTTTTTTTTTATTCATTTACTCCTTCTCTTGTCCCCAGCACTGTTTGAAAAATAGTGTCTAGATTACTGCTGAAGGAGTCTACTTTTTGAGAATGTAACTCATTTTTGCCTTAGTTTTAAAAAATAATTTAAATATAAACTTTTCTTTTTTCCCCCAAAATATAATCAAGTGCAAACTATACTATCTATAGGGCTTCCCAGGTGGCTCAGTGGTAAAGAATCCACCTGTCAATGCAGGATATGCGGGTTCAATTCCTGGGTCAGGAAGATCCTCTGGAGTAGGAAACACCAACCCACTCCATTATTCTTGCCTGGGAAATCCCATGGACAGAAGAGTCTGGTAGGCAACAGTCCAGAGGGTTGCCAAGAGTCAGACATGACTAAGCACACAGACTATCTCTATACTACCCTGATATTTTAGCAGGTAAGTACCACTGATGGTATTGTTCAAGATCTAAATCTTGAAGCTTTCCTCTTTAAGGTATATCCCACCCACAGTGGAAACTGACCAGAGACCAGAGGCTTCATTCTTTCTCTACCTGCAGGAGGAATTGCAGATGCTTTTCCTGAGGGGAAGACTGTATCTCTCTACCAGACAAAGTTTCATTTTACTGCCACCTGCCACATATAGTGGCCACCACCCCAGGCTTTCTGTGGCTCATTCCTGTCCACATCCTTGGGTACAGAATATGTCCTGGTCAACCCCGCTTTCTTCTTCCTACCAGGAAAAAGAAGAAGAAAACATTTTCTGATTCTTTATGAGCCTCAATCAAGAAAGGTCAGTGTTTCCATCATATCCTGAGAGCTAAAATGGAGTGCCAGAGATATATTCAGACATAACAGGGAAGGGATCTGGGATTTGAAAACACACACAACTTCTGTTTCAGGTCATTTAGAAAGATTTTTGGATTATAGGAGCTGATGGTGGACAGATGTGTCTTTATAGTTCTGAGCTTAAAAAAAAAAAAAAAAACAACTTTGCAACATCTGATGAGAGTTTAGGAAATCTACATCTATCATGATACAAATGAACTTGAGCTAGTATGTTTTTGTCTTTTTTCTTCTCATGGGCAAGAGACTGGATGAATGGGAAAGTACTTACTAAGTGCTTAAAGGTATTGTATACAACATACACACACACTTCATCAGGCATTCTAAAACAATATTGCAAGTGGCCATTCAGGACCACAGTTGCTTAACTAAGACAATGAGTGATTTTTTTTTTCCCCTGGTGCATCTTCAGGAGCATACACATAGGTTTAACTGAAAGATTTTTTTTTGGGGGGGGGCGGTTGGAGGCTGGGTTTTATCTCTATGGTTACTCAAATAAAGCTACAGAAAAGGCTGCTATACTCTGGTCCTTTACCCAAATCCAGAAAGATATATTGGGAGATACTGAACATAAGCAATTATTTCAGCACCGAATTTATAAAACTTCAGTCACACAGAACCTGGATGGAAAGCATCAGGTTCTCGTCCTGAATTTGCCACTGTTTTAGCCACAAGAGCTGGAAATATACCTCTCAGCTTTAGTCCTCCCATCCTCATATCTCTTATTCTACCTACTTTACAAATCTCTCATGTGAAGACCTCATAAGGTGATGAATATGACAATGCTCTAAAAACTGAGAAAAGCTATCCAAATACAAGATGCTATATGTTACTATTTTTACTGGCTGTCTCTTACTGAGCAGTTTAGAGAACCAGCAATGTTACAAAAGATTAAGATCTCAGCTTTGCATCTCAATGAAAAACAGCACTTCCAGGACTGTAAGGCCCTTCTAACATCTCTCCTGGAGGTGGGGTGGGATAGGGGAATGCCTTCTGCTTAATCATCAGCATCACCACTTCCTCCGCTGAGAGTGATATCTGATGATGAATTACTCTAGAAGTTATGTGGCCTCAACCCTTGCTAAGTGGGAGAAATCTAAGCTAGTCATAGTATTTGTCTTCAGATGTGACAGAAACAAAAAATCAAGGTCCACAGAAACATTAATTTTGCCAGTATGTATTAGATGCTTTATGTTTACTTGTTCCCTATGCAAAGTTGCTCACCGTCTTTTGTAACCCTCCTCTGTCCCACTCCGGCTTCCCTGATAGCTCGGTTGGTAAAGAATCCGCCTGCAATGCAGGAGACCTCAGCTCAATTCCTGGGTCAGGAAGATCCCCTGGAGAAGGGATAGGCTACCCACTCCAGTGTTCTTGGGCTTCCCTGTGGCTCAGCTGGTGAAGAATCCACCCGCAATGCGGGAGACTTGGGTTCAATCCCTGGTTGGGAAGATACCCTGGAGAAGGGAAAGGCTACCCACTCCAGTGTTCTGACCTGGAGAAATCCATGGACAGTCCATGGGGTCTCAAAGAGTTGGACACGACTGAGTGACTTTCACTTCACTTCTGTCCCATTTAACTTCTTTTCTTCTAGGTAGTAATGAACAATCACTGCCTCATCTGTACACTCATTCCACACATTAAGGACCAATTCTGGGGTGAGGACTGAAATCAGTCTTGGTACACATGATGAACACAATTTCTGTCTTCACAAATATCATAGTCGAGAGTCAGGTAGAGGCAAGTGTAAGTGTATTATAGAAAGAGGATACATGCGTATTTGAACCCAGGACAGAGGATATTTGAGGAAAAATTAACATTAATCTCTGTTTGCCCCACTACTAGGCTGAGAGCACTTAATGCAGTTTTAGGGGATTCCCTTGGACTTCTAAACTGAGTCCTAAAAGCATGAGTAGGACTTGGTCCTACTAATTTCTAATTTAATTTCCCTTATATTATTTTGTCTATGATCTCATATTCTCTTGTTGACTATATCCACCATGTTTATTTGGCCATAAACAACTGGCAGTCTAAGCCACCACTGTAATTGCAACTTTCAGAAATAGTTTTCTGGTATCCACCAAATAGATGTAAGCCTGAGCTGAAATCACTTAGTTGCCTCTGGATTATTAGAGGAAAAAATTGATAATACTGATGACAGAACTACTTAATAAAGCTCTACATAAATTATTATAGTATCACTTCATTGCTTCTTCTGTTCTCAACAAAATATTGCTGAATAACCCTTCTTTGGGGTCTTCAAGCCAGCACATTCCAACTGGACCCCACTACCAACTCTCAAGAGGTCCTTTGAATGTTCTAATGTTAGTTTGAGCTTCATTAAGGATATTTTAACTGTCTTAAGATATGTAATAAAAATTATACACATATTTTGATACAATGATACCTACTGATTTGTGCAGATAAACTTATTTCTGTGCAAACCTCAGAGTAATATCTACTCTGTTACCCTGCAAAACTGTTTAAAAGCTGTTGCCACTGCAACTTCCTTGTACATATGAATTAGGACTTGCTCAATTCTGTAGGAGGAAAATAAAATGTATCAATACATTGAATGCTAAAACTTACTTGGCTGTCATCTATGACACTCATTTTCAGAATTTTTATTTATCACAATGACCTCTTTATCTTAAATGACTTCATGATGCATAATTGCTAGTAATTTGAACCTACAAATAGAAAAATATGTTTTCATACATTGGTATTCTGTCAAACACTTTTGCTTTGTTAAAAGATCCCTTTGCTAAGTATGCTTGAAAACTGTTGATCTAAGTGCTTGTCCTGCTTCATTTCTCATGCACAATAATCATCTTTGCAGGGTTTGAAGTTTCAACTTATAAATACAATTCAAATAAGAATAAGCTGCTGTTGTTGAATCACATGGATTGATTTTACCTCCCAGTGCTTCTCACAGGACGTGCAATATTGTTGCTTTTAAGGGTGACATTGATATCTGATATTTGGCCCTTTGCTTTTATTTTTAAAGTATTTATATATGTTTTTATAAGTTTAAGAGGGCAAAAGTCAGACACGATAGCAGCTGAACAACAATAAAGAGTGTTACATTACATAATTATGCAAGGCAAAGAGTGATACATCACATAATTATGCAAGGCAATTTGTTGCTCCACATACAAAGTTTGGATTTTCCTTTCTTCTTTATACCTTGTCATCTCCCTGCTTTTTTTATTTTATTTATTCATTTGTCATTTTATTTTTGGCTATGCTGGGTCTTGGGTGCTGTGTGGGCTTTTCTCTGATTGCTGGGAGTGGGAGCTACTCTGCAGTTGTGGTGCGTGGGCTTCTCATTGCAGCAGCTTCTCTTGTTGCAGAGCGTGGGCTCTAGGGCACATAGCTTCGGTAGTTGCAGCATGTAGGCTCAGTAGTAGTGGCTTACAGGTTCTAGAGCACAGGCTCCAGAGCTGTGGCCAATAGACTTAGTTGCTTCTCAGCATGTGGGATCTTCCCGGATCAGGGATCGAACCCGTGTCCCCTGTATTAGCAGGTGGATTCTTTACCACTGAGCCACCAGGGAAGCCCCATGCCTTTTTATTGTCATGTTTTAGTGCTGCCTGGTATCCAGGTCTGTTGCTATAACCTGAATTGACTCTTTCAGATATTAGTTCAACTCACTCTTATCAAAACCAAACTTATTCTGTGTCTAACTCTTTCAGAGTTAATGCTAATTCTGCTCTTTGATAATGAATAAATACAGTTCCCTTTTCATTAAAAAAAAATGCATTTTAACCTAAAAGTTAAAGCTCATGTGTTAATCTTGACTTTCATTGTCTGTGACTTCACAGTCAATGACTGCAAACGACTCATCAAGGGGTAGGACATTTTGACAGTGTAGGCAGCCACGTTCTTGGTTACTTAGTGCAAGATTATCACAATATATTGTAAAAATACTACTTATTTCTTAACTTCCATACATGTACAAGTCTAAAAAATTATGTCTCATTACCATTAACTAGGATCACTCCAATTTTGTCTGATAAGAAAAGACAGATTTTTGGTAGTAATGAATGTCAATATTTATTGACAGAGATAACTATTATCACAGAGGAATCAAGGGTCAAACTTTATATGAAAATATGCTCTCCTGACAACCGTCAGTCACGGAGCTGCTGTGAGAATATTCTGTGAATTGTCCAATTATCAGACGATTTTAATTGTATGTGTCCACACATTTTTCATTCTGTTCCTAGAAGTTGTAATTTATGAAGTTATTAAAACTGCTTTTTAAGCATGGCTGGGAATTGATGGTATGTAAGACATACTTTTTCTATCAATAAACCATGGAAAAGGATTTTTTTTTCCCTCTTTTATCATACTGTCTTATCAGAAGAAAATATTTTTCACTCAGCTCAGCTGTATGCAATAAACATGCAGATACCTATATCTACAATCTGATTGTTAACTCCACTCCAGATCATGTTGCCACAGACTGTGGAGGAGCGCTTCCTATTTTGTTATGAAAATTTCCCAGGCATCTGAGACAGGGATCTTTTCTACTTGGTCAAAGTGGGAATTAAAGACCCAAACTCCTTTTCTTCTGAAATTAAGAGCTTTCTAGGGGGCACGACAGTAAAGAATCTGCCAGCCAATGCAGGAGACAAAGGAGAAGCAGGTTCAATCCCTGGGTCGAGAAGGTCCCCGGAGGAGGAAATGACAACCCACTACAGTATTCTTGCCTGGAGAATCCCATGGAGGAGGAGTCTGGTAGGCAACAGTTTGTAGGGTTGCAAACAGTCATATACAACTGAGCATGCACACTCTAAGAGAGAAGTTCTGCAGTAAACAAGATCTCAGCAAAACACAACATCTAAACAAGAACACTTAATTATGTTTGAGTGCTGTTTTTTGAAGTTAATTGACGAAGGAGATGAATTTCCATTGAATCCTAATAACATTCCAGCAACTAACTTTCCAAAGAATACATGCACTGTAAGAAACTCGGGCATAGAGTTCATATAGCACACACAGTGGTGTCTCAAGAAGTCATTCAAAGCCCAAAGATTGGAGCAGAAATAGCGAAAAAGTTTTCTACTGTAGAATAGTTAAATTATCCATTTACAATGGAGTAAAAAAAAAAAAAAAAAAACGGTGTAAATAAAATTGTATTTAAATACAAACTGAACATTCTTGGCATTTCAATAGTCATAAACACAATACTTTTGGTTTTCTATTTTAGAGTAGCCATGTTGAAATAGCCTACATTACAACAAATTTAATGCAAACTCATTCTGATGTTACTCCCATGGTTTGAAAATTTTTTAATTGCCTTCTTCTAAGAATATTATACTCCCAAAGAACAGCAAAAACAGAAGAGATGCTAGATTATTGTCTCCTATGGTAGCTCAGCTGGTAAAGAATTTGCCTGCAATTCAGGAGACCCTGGTTCGATTCCTGGGTCAGGAAGATTCCGTGGAGAAGGGATAGGCTACACACTCCAGTCTTCTTGGGCTTTCCTGGTGGCTCAGAAGGTAAAGAATCCGCCTGCAACGCAGGAGACCTAGGTTGGGAAGATCCCTCAGAGGAGGGTATGACAACCCACTCTGGTATTCTTGCCTGGAGAATCCCCATGGACAGAGAAGCCTGGTAGGTTACAGTCCATGGGGTCACAAAGAGTCAGACACGACTGAGCAACTAAGCATAGCACTTTGACTTATATCGTTTTGTTTTTTTCCTAGTAGTATATGAATATACTTAAATAATTTTTAAAATTCAGTATTTACTTTAATTCACTTGGCACCAAAAACATTTCCCAGTTGGTTGGAATGTGAAAGAAGAAGGTAATACCAATAGGCATTTGTAATACTGTCAAATGCCTATGAATTGAAAAGAAAGCTGACTCCATGATCTAATTAAATAAAATGGACTAGTATACTTGGCAATTCTGAGCTGAGAAGATTTGGATGAATTATGAGGATACATACAAAGGTAAAACAGGACAAAGTATATAAGAATCAAAATAAAGTTTACTTTCCTCCAATATGTTGTATTTCACCCTAGCAATTCCCTCTTATAAATAAATAAAATATTTCACAAGTTCTAAGTACATAGTAAGTGCTTAATATATTTTAAATATTATTACCTTATCATCATTATTATCAGATATCTGTTGCATGTTTTGTAATAAAAGATGGAACCTAATTGACTGTGAAAGAATAATTGAATTGGTAATTTTTTCACATAAATATTAAGGTGATGGCAACACGGAGCTCTCCTATGGTGCCACATACCATGAAATAAAATAAATTAAATGTATTGGGCACTGGACCTGTGTTTTTGGGAAGTAGGTAGGCACCATTAGCCTCTTTTGCAGACTCTTAAGTCTTTCAGCCAGGTTGCTGGGCACTGCTCTGTTTATGTGGGGCTTCCCAGGTGGCACAATGGTAAAGAATTTGCCTGCCAATGCAGGAGACACAAGAGATGTGCGTTCGATCCCTGGGCTGGGAAGATTCCCTGGAGGAGGAAATAGCAACCCACTCTATCATTCTTGCCAGGAGAACCCCAAGGAAAGAGGCACCTTGCAGGCTTACAGTCCAGGGTGTCACAGTCAGACATGACTGAGTGACTGAGTACTCACACCCATGACCTGTTGATGTACAAAATCTGTTCTCTATGTGTGAAAAAGTAACTCAGAATCCCTGGGAACATCCTATACTGATTATCCATGACCTGCATCCTCTGCTTAAAACTTCATTCCATCACTTCACATGTGATGGCTTCATGTCAATGAATTTTAGTTTACTTTCAATAAAGTAAACTAGCAATTGATATTGACACAAAACAGTCTCACCATGTAATGGCTACTGGTTATGAAAATCAGTAAAAGAAACAGGGCCTTAGAATGTACTCCCTGAGTGACAAGGTGTTCTGACAGAGGATCTTTCCATGTTTAACCATCCATCTCCACCTCATTCAGGAAGTCAATCTCGCTGCTGAAGGTGTTACTGAAATATCAAGTGAAAAATTGTGCAAAGGAAAGATGACTCCTCCCAATAGTAAGTTCAGAAACACAAGATCAGACATCTGTGGTGAAGTGACTGAAATGTGTTCTCTACTGCTCTGTCTTATGTAAGTGTTCCCCTCTGAAACCATTTTATAAAACAGAATAAAATCACTCATAGATTCTTCTAGAATATCTGAACCTAACTTTTTTGAAACAAGTCTCATGAAAGGAAATGGAAAAACTGCATTCCAATATCAATATATAAGCCCTAAGAGGACAATTCAAATATAAGAAATATGGTGTGAGAGAATTAAATATCCTTTTTTTTTATTATTAAAAACTGCTTGAATTCAGAAATGGATACTAAAAGAAACAAGGTAGACTTAAAAATAAAAAGAGACATTAAACTTTATGTTAAAAAAATGTAGCAAGAAACCCAAATCAGGATTGTTTTACTAAAGGTCCAATATTTTGTTATTTCCACTATCCTTTGTAACATTAAAAAAAAGTTTAAAATAAGTTATTTTCGGTCTTGTAAATAATTTGTCTGTAGTATGTCTAATATTTACTATAGACCTACTCAGGAAGAAAAATGAATCTCACCAAAATCTCAAGTCAGGTTAAAAATGAGCTGCTTAAAGAAATTACCCCTGGGGAAGTATAAGAGGCAACTTGTTTTATAAGTGATGGGAAGGCATGAGGTTGGGATGATTTTTTTTCACTGAATAAAATAACTTTTATACATACATTCTTGAAAATCCCCATGCAGCTCTGGGAGAAATATTCCCCTTCTACTGGAATAAGACCATATAGCAATGGCACACTCTTTTATTAAGCTAAATTTCACACATTCTTTCTCACATTGCCCCCACTCCATCACTAAATCACAAAAACTTCTCAGTTAAAAGTCTCATCGATGGACCTACATATTATCATATTAAGTGAAGTAAGCCAGACAAAGACAAATATTATGCAATATTGCTTATATGTAGACTCTAAAAAAAAAAAAAAAAAAGACACAAACTTATTTCCAAAACAGAAAGAGACTCACAGACATAGAAAACAAACTTACGGTCTTACGGTTACCAAAGTGGAAAGTGGGGTGAAGGGAGTTAATTGGGAGGCTAGGATTAACATATACACACTACTTGTAAAAAATAGATAACCAACAATGACCTAGTATATAGTATATTGGGAACTATACTCAATATTATGTAATAATCTATAGGACAAAAGAATCTGGAAAAATATAAATATAAATTATATATATATAATATATAACTAAGTCATTCTGCTGTACATCTGAAACTTACACAATATTATAAATCAATTATACTTCAATAAATTTTTTTTCAAAAATTCATTTCATCTATATCCTTCATAAGGTCTATCAAACAAGGAGATAACCATGAATATAAACATGATCAACATCCTAAGAGGCTAGAAGAAATACAGGGTGACACTTTCTAATGTTCTCAATAGCATCACAGGTTAAACAAAAATCAGGATATATCAAACTGAATCAAGTGGTCCTTGTGAAAAACACAACTTTAGCACCAGCACCCCTCACCTTATCTATTAATTCTCCTAATATCTTTTCCTCTTTAAGAACAACTGTTGGAGCTGGCTTTCTCTCCACTTTGGATTTGAGCTGAACCAGGAAGTTGAGGGGTGCAGGAGGAGTCTGTCTCCACTGTTTACTCCCTCCTTTTAATGAAGCCTTCAAAAACATCCTTCCTCTTCAGTGCTCTGGTTAAATACGTACTCGGGGCCAAAGCACCTGCTGACTGATTACTCTATTTCACATGATAAGATTCAAAACAATTCTGCAGGCTTCCTGCTTGCCCTTCAAGTCCTGCTCCAGGTTATTTGCTCTGACTCTGTTTTCTCAGCATACTTAATAGGACACACACAGATGCTATCAATGGCCTTATTTAATCCTTTGCTGGTTCTGTGCAATTCTAAAAAAAAAAAAAAGTATATTGTACACAACTTGAAACCAAATTAAATTTGCCCTTCGATTTGTAAAGGCCCTGAAGATTCTAAGATGGAAAGCTGAAGCAAAATTAGTGCCTCTACTTTTATGTCATCTATTATAAACTATGGGAAGATGAGTTAAGGCTTTCCCTATCATGGTCTTCACAGAACTGGTGGGAGAAAATTCTATTTCTGATTCAGGATCCATTTTCTCCTTTCCTTTTTCACCCCCCTCTTACCTCTCCAAGAACTTCTGGAGAAGATAAATGAATAGGAAATTCTGATAGTCTGATCATTTGTATGTAGACCCAAGGTCATTTTTTGATTATGAGCTGCTGTTGCTCATTCCTCAGAGATGTGACCAGTGAGTTATAGAAAGGCTTTTTCTTCTTGCCAGGAAGATAGCTTTCTTGCACCATCTTCCCTGACAAAAATAGACACTTCTGCAAAATGTACCCATGGATACCTATATATCCTTGCCCTAGATGTATGAACTATTATCTTACCAATGTTTACTCTTGTCACCCTCTCTCTCTCTGTACTTCTCTTGTATAGAAAATATATATTTTTTCTGAATTATTCAAACAAGTTCCAATCATCATGAACTTTATCCAAAAACACTTTGGCATGTATTACCTAAGAACAAGGACATTCTTCTATAAAACCACATTCTCTCATAAGCCCCAAATTATAAATAGACACATTAATATTATTTAATATACATATTCCATATTGAAATTTCCCCAACTGTCCCAATTTTTTTTTTTTTTAGGATCTAACCAAGGATTATAAGAATTGTGTTTGGTTGCCATGTCTTCTTCATCATCTATCTTTTATGCCATCGAAAATTTCAACAAGTTGGCAGGTAAAACAACTTACAAACTGTCCAATCACTTCCTTATGATTAACTATTTCTCCATGGATACTACGTACACAATGTTGTGAATTTCCCATTATGTCATTTTAGGAAGCACATGTTGCCAATTGACTCATGATTGATGATGCTAACTTTGGTTACTTGGTTGAGGCCAAGTCTACCAGATCTTTCCAGTGTGAAAGAACCTTTATCTCTTTGTAATAAGTAGGTAATCTGTGGGATGATACTATGAAACCATATAAATGTTGTTTCCTAGTTACAATGTGTTTTATACTGTGTAGTGTGTTACACCATTCATTGATGATCTTTGCCTCAGTCAATTACTAAATTAAGATGGTTATTTTCCAATTTGGCTATTCTTCCTCCATTTGTAAGCTGGTATTTTTATGTAACAATACTTCTCCTTTTTCTTGAGTAATACTATGGATACAGGACTCGTTCTTTATTCAATTATTATAATGCTAAATATATATGAAATATATATGACAACATAAGAAGATGATTTGTATATATTAAAATTATCAATTATGAAACCCACACTTGGATTCTTTGTTATTCTTTTAAAATCGGTGGTCATGACCAGTATAGAACTCCTGAAATATTTATTCCATATTTATAGAGTTGCAAGGTTTTCAAATGAGAGAAAAATAGAAATGAAGTCTTTGTTTCTTGGAACTTGTTACACTAATCAGATAGCCAGTTGGTTATGGGAATTTTCACTTATGGAGAAAACAGAACTAAGCACTGAATTTGGCAATTTGGACCATGACAGTTCTCTGCATTTACAGGAAAACAAAAGTCTTCCATTTTGAGAAGTTGAGTTCTCTGGGAAGATAAAAATAAGAAACTGATTAACTGAAATGAAGACAGAAAAATATCCAAAGAACCAGCCAACACACTAATAAAAGAAACCCAGAAGCAATCAAAATACATAATTTGACTTGTATAGGCTTATAAGAATGCTGATGGTGAGCAGGGCATTTTTAATAAGAAAACCAGATGTGAATACATGTGATCCAAGTCCTTTCTTTTCTGGCCTTATGCAGTTGCATAGTTCAAAACTCAACCACTATATCAAGATGGCAGTCTTCCTCCATATAGTTTTAGGTAAATCTTGGAAGAGACAAAATGCAAAAGGGGTAGCTTTTCTTAATCATAGAATTAAGACATTTTCCACAGGTTTTCCAGGTTGTTCAGTGGGTAAAGAATCCACTTGCAATGTAGGAGACATGTGTTCGATCCCTGGGTTAGGAAGATCCCTTGGAGGAGGGCACGGTAACCCTCTCAAGTATTCTTACCTGGAGAATCCTGTGAATAAAGGAGCCTCGCAGGCTATAGTCCATAGGGTCACAAAGAGTCAGACATGACTGAAGCAACTGAGCACGTGTGCACACAGACATTTTTCACAGAAAAGTTCAACTACGTTTAGAGTCCAGACAATTTTCAAAAAAATTTCTTTTGAAAAGATTACAAAAGTTCAAAAGGAATATCTTTAATTATTATCTTTTGTGTCAACTTCCATTTATCCAAAGTTGTTCTATCATCTTCTCTCCATGAAACAGTAATATGAATCATAAGTGTATAAACTTATTTTTATAAAGTTATGATGAGAAAGGAAGGAAGGAAGGTAAGAAAAAAAGATAGAAGAAAGGAAAAGAAAAAGAAAAAAAAATCAACTTTCTATCTCAAGTTACCTACAAAATCAAGTTAAAATGATGAAGTCCAATGGCTTACTGTGTGGATGAAAGTCACTGAAATAGAATACAACACAGTTATGTTTCAGAGGTCCAAACGTAGTTCCTCAAGGTATGTGATTGCTCCCATACTGGGGAAATGGTATAAACAGTTCTTGAAACTTACAGAGGGAAGGAGACAAAGTGAGCGAGAGAGCTTAAACCTGTAAAGGATAAGCAGAGATGGGAGAGTTTTAAAGTGGTGAATGAGTACAGAGCCTGTAGAACAAACTGTGATAAGAGGTTATGAAAGAAAAAATAGGCAAAGTAATTTTAAATCACTGAGAATTACAAAGAGAAACAACAATAAAAGAGATCCATACCATAAGCCTAAAACTTCACATAGTTATCTCATTTAATCCTCCCAACAGTTCTGCATAATAGGTGTTATGATTCCCATTTTACAAATTGGGAAATGAAGATTCATGGAGCTTCTCTAATTGTTCCAATATTCTAGCTGAGAAAGGTAGGGCTCATGGAAAATACTTCCCTCACTGAGAATCATTCCCCTGGTGAATGATGGAGCTGGGGCTCTGATCCTAGCTCATCCCCTAGTCCAAGTTTAGCTGTACCAACCAAGTAGGCATTACAGGTGTGTGGTTCATCAGGAGGGTTCAACCTAGAGATATGGCTAAGGGGGGAAATGGAATTTCACAGCATCTGTAGCAACAGCACACTGAGAGGTGAGCTGGTAGTTCGGCTACTAGCATGCTGACCTGGCTTCCTGAGAGCAAGCAGACAACTGTATCCAGAAATGAGTCCACAAAACACAATCTTTAAAAAGAGCTTAAAATAGAATTATCACCTTAAAACTAGGTAAAATGATGCCATGTGATACAGTTAAAATTTAATTAATACAAGTTGTATGTGATCAGGTCTCTTCTGGAAAGATGTTTTGACATTGCCCCATTCTGATGACAAGTTCCTTTCCTGGGATATAACTGCAATGTCCTTGTCTAAACAAACAGCAATGCATGCCATGCATTCAGGGAAATGTTTGCTGTGAATTAGGATTTAGAATTGTTCTTTCCATTGGTCCCATTCCAGGAAGCAACTGACTGGTTTCATAATGGAACCAACCTAAAAGGATAAATCAGGGTGACCCACTTGGAGGCTTTCTAAAACAACGGCTACATCTGCATTTCTAAAAAGAAAAACAACTCAGAACATCCCAAATCAGAACCATGCCCAGAAACAAAAATATCCGCCTCGGAAAAGAGGATGAGCCCTGGAAGACATTTTAGCATCCTGTCATGTCAAGCTGATGATAATAGGTTTTAACTGGCACTCCCACCAAAGCCATATCATTCATTACCTTCTCAGAATAAATCTACCTGCTATGTCACAGGTTCGATTAAGAAGTCCTTACCCATTTGTAATTGCATCTTAATCTGAATTTGTGTACACTCCTTCATACAAAATGGATGTTTTTGGATTACATATTATGGGGACTGGTGTTCTTAAAATGAACAGCAGTTTTAAGAATCATAGGCTGGCATCAGGATTGGTCTTTTCTTCCCTCCATTTCAGTTCAGTTCAGTAGCTCAGGCAGGTCTGACTCTTTGCAACCCCATGGACTGCAGCGCACCAGGCTTCCCTGTCCATCACCAACTCCTGAAGCTTCATCAAACTCATGTCGATTGAGTCTTCAATGCCATCCAACCATCTCACCCCCTGTCCCCACTTTTCCTCCCACCTTTAATCTTTCCCAGGATCAGGGTCTTCAGATGAGTCAGTTCTTCACATCAGATGGCCAAAGTATTGGAGTTTCAGCTTCAGCATCAATCCTTCCAATGAATATTCAGGACTGATTTCCTTTAGGATTGACTGGTTTGATCTTGCAGTCCAGGGGACTCTCAAGAGTCTTCTCCAACACCACAGTTCAAAAGCATCAATTCTTCGGTGCTCAGCTTTCTTTAGAGTCCAACTCTCACATCCATACATGACTACTGGAAAAACCATAGCTTTGACTAGATGGACTTTTGTCAGCAAAGTAATGTCTCTGCTTTTTAATATGCTGTCTAGGTTGGTCATAGCTTTTCTTCCAAAGAGCAAGCGTCTTTTAATTTCATGGCTGTAGTCACCATCTGCAGTGATTTTGAAGCCCCCCAAAATAAAGTCTCTCACTGTTTCTATTGTTTCCCCATCTATTCGCCATGAAGTGATAGGATCAGATGCCATGATCTTAGTTTTCTGAATGTTGAGTTTCAAGCCAAATTTTTCACTCTCTTTCACTTTCATCAAGAGGCTCTTTAGTTCTTCTTCCCTTTCTGCCATAAGGGTGGTGTCATGTGCATATCTGAGGTTATTGATATTTCTCCCAGCAATCTTGATTCCAGCTTGTTCTTCATCCAGCCTGGCATTTCACATGATGTACTCTGCATATAAGTTAAATAAGCAGGGTGACAATATACAGCCTTGATGTACTCCTCTCCTGATTTGGAACCAGTCTGTTGTTCCATGTTCAGTTCTAACTGTTGCTTCTTGACCTGCATACAGATTTCTCAGGAGGCAGGTCAGATGGTCTGGTATTCCCGTCTCTTTAAGAATTTTCCATAGTTTGTTGTGATCCACACAGTCTAAGGCTTTGGAGTAGTCAATAAAGCAGAAGTGGATGTTTTCTGAAACTCTCATGCTTTTTCATCTTCAAATTAATCCTGGGGGGTGGTGTTAGTATCATCACTCACAAGACAGATGAGTTATTTCAAAAGACTAGCATAGTGATTCCTGGTTTATTCATACCCTGTTACTGTTACCCAGATTTTTTTAATTTTAATTATTTTTCCCCTTTGGCTTTTTAAGATTTCAGAACGTATCACAGCAAAGCTTCAGGATGCTTTGCTCCACATGGCAATTGAAAGTGTTTACTGAGTTAGAGCTGTTTGTGCCCATAAAATGCAGTCGAAATCTGAACTCTGCCTCATTTCCAGAGCATGGCTACCAACTGGCCACTGCAGGAGTCCATGCAGTTGGAAACAAACACTAAAGTTATTTGGACTTGAAAGCTCCCGGAAAGTATTTTAACAACTCCCAAGGGTTGGCAGTTTGGCAGATAAGGCCTCTGGCTAAGAGGCTCTCTGATGAAACTCTGTCTGCACTAAGAGGTGGGAAGAGAACTCACAGTAAGTGGGGGCACACCCTCTGCCAGGCACTGTCCAGAACAGTTATTAAAGACAGCTGCCACCTCCCGACACTTGCCCGTGGGCCACGTGCTCTACAGTCATTCAATGCATTTCTACTGTTGAGGCAGGTACAATGATTCCCATTTCTCAGTGAGGTTACTTAGGTTGAAAGGGTTGGGTAAGTTATCTAAGATAATAACCCTAATGAGTTGGAAAAGGGGATCAAATTTGGTTTTGTCTGAATACAAATGTTCTGGGTCATATACTACACTGCCACATGATTGAGTCTTTTTTTTTTTTTTTTTATGACCCTCTGTACTTAAAAGGGAGTTGAGGGGTGATGGTGAAGGTAATACAGAGAAAAGCTTTAACTGCAGCTGAATGTGGAGCTGTCCCAAGAGGCCCCCGAATCACAAAAGCCAGGTTGGACATTCCATGTAGATAACAGGGGATCACTGGCATGCTTGAAGCCGGTCTGGTCAAATGTTGACTGGGCACTGGATCTGAGCATGCATGAACTGGGGATTTTGTGACCGGTTGGTCAAGCAGAAGGAAAGCCCCAGTTAAACAATGCTGGTGGAGGCAGCAGGTAGGGCAGAGTTGAGAAATGTTTGCCATGAAATTGGATGGCAGGGCAGCATCTATGTACCCTTTCTGAAACTGCGGATGCACTGAACATAAAAAAAAAAGAATAAGAAAAAAAAAAAAAAAACCCCACCTGAATTCTTTTAGTTTGAGGTTGCCACAGAATGCTAGATCTTCTACTTTGGATGGAAACATCTTATTTTTCAATGGATATCATACGGCTGAAAGTTACTTTTCAAATTAGTGGGAACATTTTTAGAATAAAAGCTAACTGTCTCCAGGCAGTCAACAAGAAGAGCATATTAATCTAATAAAGATTGACTGGCCTATGGTTCCACCTTGAAATAAATGAGAACAATTTGGACAACCAAAGCTTTCATTCAAACAAAGTCATGCTGTGTTTAAGATTCATCATTCATCAGACATCCCGTAAACTTTCTCCCATTTTACCAGCACCATGATTGAGCACCAAAAAAGAGAATTTTTCTATATTATTTTTTTTGGTTTATATCGTGAAAGTTCTATATGAAAATGCTTTAGCACCATGTATCATAATAAATATTGGGTTTATTACAACTGTAACAGGTATTAATCATTTCCAGTTGTGAAGCAATTGCCTAAAAAATTGTGAGGCACACAAGTGGCTATTTTCATAAGTAAACATTCATTTCTTAAATTCAAAATTACTTATGAAATACTTGCGATATGCCAAACCTGCCTAAGGAACTTGGAATACAGCAGGAAGCCAACAGGTAAGAGCAATAGGTTAGAGAATGTGACATTCATTCTCCCCATTTGTCCTTTGCCTGCCAGGTAGAAACTCAGCAGTGGCTACTCTTTCCTACTCTCCAGTAGCTATAGCTCTATCTGAGCTCAGCTGACTCTGCCTTCTTTCCTCATTCCTCTCTCCCAAAGAGTATTAAAGATGGCCCACTGTTGTTAGTAGCTGGTTTCCTTAAAGCTGTCTACACCTCTGAAAACCATGCCTTTATTAAACTCCTTTTAATCCAGCCGCTTGAGTGAGTGCTCTCTCTCCCTGACTCACACCACTGTCCTGACTCACACACCAGCCTTGTCTCCTATAAACCCAACCCATTGTTCCCGAAGTCTAGCCACACTCCACTTCTTGGCATCCTTTGAATGCACCATCATGTCCATTGCTCTGTGTACTGCGCTCATCCCTCATCCTGGATTGCTCTTGACTCCTGTTTCTACCAGTCCAACTCCTATTTGTTCTACAAGAGTTACTCATATACCATGTTCTCTATGAAACATTTCAGAATCCCCCAAGGTCAAGTAACCTGTTATCCTCTCACAAGGTTTTGTTTATATTTCTATTACGATGTCTTCCAAACTTTAGTCATTTATTCACATTGCCACTTTGACAATTTTTATCATATTCTTCTACCACCGTGTATAGGTTAGTCTGCGTAAATCACTCCATGTCGCAGTAACAAAAATGTGAGATCTCAGTGGCTTAACAAAATGACATTTTCTGTTGGCTCATTCAAAGTCCAGCATGGATCCTGACTTCTCTCTAGGGAAGAACAGAAAGCAGAGGGGACAGAATGGGAGAGGGTCTTACCCTGACAATTAGACATGTCGCCAAGAACCTGCCATACTCCATTTCTGCCCACAACTCACCGATTACAACTAGTTACACTACCCTGCCTTACTGTAGGGTTTCCCTGGTAACTCAGTGGGTAAAGAATCCGCCTGAAATGCAGGCGACCCTGGTTCAGTTCCTGGATTGGGAAGGTCTGCTGGAGAAGGGAGAGGCTACCCACTCCAGTATTCTTGGGCTTCCCTGGTGGGTCAGCTGGTACAGAATCCTCCTGCAAAGTGGGAGACCTGGGTTCCATCTCTGGGTTGGCAAGATCCCATGGAGAAGAGAATGGCTACCCACTGCAGTATTCTGGCCTGGAGAATTCCATGCCTTACTGCAAGAGGCAGGTAAGTAAAGTCCTCCCAGGAGGCAGGAAGGAGACCAGATTGAATGTGGGTGAACACTAGGAGTCACCGCTACTTATCTGTACTAGACTTTGCAAAACCTGTGGGTTTTTTTTTCTTCTTCTTCTTTAAATCGACTCCTTTTTTTCTTTCTTCTTACAGAGACACATTTAAACAGGAAACTATGCATCTGTTAATAAAAAGCTCCTATTATATAATACAGCTTTTCTTTTTAACCTTTGTGAAACAAAACGACAACAATTTCAAGCTAATAGTCTACACATTACTTAGATAACATCTTATGTGCCATCCTCTGGGAAGCATCATTCTAATGTTAAAATAGCTAATATCCTGGAGCACTTGGCACCTGTCAGCATGAGTTCTAAGCACTTCACGGGTATGGATTCATTCTATTCTCCTAACGACTCACAAGTGGTAGATGTGTGTTATAATCCTCATTATAGAGATGAAGCATGAGAGACTCAGTGTTATTCCTGGGTCACCTTAGTAGTAAGCAAAGCAGAACATGAACTCTGGCAGCCTTATTCCAACAAATTCAAGTTTCACCTAATCTCCATCACTTGCGTTAGCAACAATAGGGCTGTTGCTCTCTTTGGATTCCCAGCACTGACCACACTGCCTGGTATGTTTCACGAGCTGAGTTCATTTTTGCTTTCTTGCTGAATGGATAAAGAATTTCAATGCCAGAACAAAGGTACAGGAATGACACTGATTTTTTTTTTTTAAAGAGGCAGAGAAGGTAATTATTTTTTACCGCTCCAAAAATTTTAAGTGAAAACCATGATTAAATTCCAAAATTGTGTTCCCTTTATGGCACTATCATGTCACTGACTCAATGGACATGAATTTAAGCAAAGCCCAGGAGATAATGAAGGACAGGGGAGCCTGGAGTGCTGCAGTCCATGGGGTCACAAAGAGTTGGACATGACTCAGCAACTGAATAACATCATACAGCACTATCTGATCTAAAGAGCTTGCTAAGGTCTATTAAATACACCTAGGGAAACCAGCTTGAGACTCATGTAGTCAGACCCTACTCCACACGTCGTCAGGATCCCAGGTCACAATGCCTCTAGGCCCCATAGGTGACTGAGCCCTGTGACATTCACTGCTGCTACTGTTGGCATTTTCATTCTGTAACTGCGAACCTCAGCTACTTCTCAGAGAAGGCAATGGCAACCCATTCCAGTACTCTTGCCTGGAAAATCCCATGGACGGAGGAGCCTTGTAGGCTGCAGTCCATGGGGTCGCTAAGAGTTGGACACAACTGAGCGACTTCACTTTCACTTTTCCCTTTCATGCATTGGAGAAGGAAATGGCAACCCACTCCAGTGTTCTTGCTTGGAGAATCCCAGGGACGGGGAGCCTCTTGGGTTGCCATCTATGGGGTTGCACAGAGTCGGACATGACTGAAGTGACAGCAGCAGCAGCAGCTACTTCTTAAGGAGGTCACCTAGATTCTGTTAAACATGACAAGTGTCATAAGACTATGCTACTTACTCTGCTTGCTTTCTCCAGGCAATACCAAATGGTCAATGTAATGATCTTTTTAGTTTGTACAAATGGAGAATAAAGATAAGCAAATATTTAATCATTTAGCTACTTATTAGCCTGATGAGGGCAATAATTACATTTGACACCAACTTGGGTTTTCTCCTCTTGAGTTACCACAAAGGAAAATAGCATTAAAGTGATTTGAGGGAGGAGAAGAGGCCATGTTGGAGAATAAAAAGTCATTTACTATTATGTTTGGAGTATTATATGTTATCTCATTTAATCTCAACTACTCTGAGAAATAGATTGCAGGGTCTCCATTTTAACAAAGAGGAGTTGAGCCTCAGAAAGGTTAAGTAATTTGTTCAAGGTCACGTAGCTAGAAAAATCTACTCGGTTGTATATTCTCCTTCCATCTAGCTTCTGAAGAAAATATGTTACTGTTTTGGTTTTAACTGCTAGCAATAAGGAGGAACTTAAAAGTTAAAAATAAGATTAAATTTCAAAAAAGGAAAGTTCTTGCCAAAGGCATTTTCACTAGCAGTCCACCGTAAATACCATCTTGGTTTCTTCCTAACTTTACCACTACATCTTCTATTCGAGAATCATGAAAGACCCTTCTGCTCACTTTTAACAGGAGGCCAAAGCCATCTTTCATTTCCTCTTTGTTTTTTTTTCTTTCCTTCACTTAGGAATTTGAGAGAAAGGCAAAAGACACATGGAAATAATAATAATAAAAATAATGGTTATCATTTATTAAGTGCTTACTATGAGCCATAGAACTGGTCATGTAAGTCTCTAGTTAGACCAAATAAGATTCATCAGATCAGATCAGTCGCTCAGTCGTGTCCAACTCTTTGTGACCCTATGAATTGCAGCACGCCAGGCCTCCCTGTCCATTACCAACTCCCGGAGTTCACTGAGACTCACGTCCATCGAGTCAGTGATGCCATCCAGCCATCTCATCCTCTGTCGTCCCCTTCTCCTCTTGCCACAATTCAAATAAAAGTTATCTTTTTTTTTTTTAACACAAAAAAGGATATTATGAAGCACTTCATCTAAAAAAAAAAAAAAATAGAGTAATGCAGAAAAATGAGATGGAAAGTAGCCAGGATGGTGTCCACCACTGGGACTGTCAGTCGTAAGAAAGGATTGTTGTTGTTGTTTAGTTGTTACGTAGTATTAGACTCTTTTGCAACCCCATGGACTGTAGCCCATCAGGCTCATCTGCCCATGGGATTTCCCAGGCAAGAAAACTGGAGAGGGTTGCCATTTCCTTTTCCAGGGAATTCTCCCAACCTAGGGATCAAACCCACATCTCATGCATTGGCAGGAGGATTCTTTACCACCTAGCCACCAGGGAAGTCCAAGAAAGAGTATTATGAGATATCTATTGCAGAAGTGGGAGGCATGGATGACCTAACCCAGACTAACAGGATAAGGTGAGAAGTAAAGCAAGAATGGATCATAAAGAGAAACCCTAGTTTTAAAAAGACATGGGTAAGATAGAGATTTAATGAGAAGGAAATTCCAAGACCTAAAATGCAATGAAAAGGAATTCACTCAGTTGAGTAATGTTTAAGGGTTTCATGGAAGCCTTGAGATGACTAGCAACTGAGTGATACGAAATAAACTTTTCTTTTATCTTAAATAGTGGGATTTAATTCTTCATATGGTTTTATGACTTCTGATAAGAAAGATTATGTTTTCATGTTAGCATGTCATAAAGAATTTAAAATGTGCAGGCTTTAACTAGATGCTCAAAAATTGAACACTGGAGTTTTAATAGGTGTTTTGCAAGTAATGTACTGCAAACCTATATCAGAGGGTTGGAGGCAGCATATGAAAATAGCAAGGTTTGTGGGTGTGAAGCTCAGGAAGTCTACAGAGAAACTAGCCAGTGATTGACAGCTAGGCACATTCTTTAGCCGACTCAATATGAATTTCAATAAATTTAAGAATTGAGGGCCTCAAGTTACAAAAGTGTTCTCAGTTAAATAAAGTCCTTCGAGAACTAAGCCAAGTTGTGACTCACATTGCACTAAAAAGAATTTTTTCTTGGGGGAGGGGAGCGCTGGTGGTATGGGAGATGGTTGTCCTTTAAAGTATTTGACAAAGCCAATCTTTTCGCCTATGTTGAAGTCTCTTAGAACACACATAATTAAAGTTATGTTTAAAATTATTTGCACACTATACATAACTGATATTACATTTCTCAGGTTTTAAAAAATGGCTAAAATGAAAAAATTATTTAATTAAAAAAAAACCAAAACACCAAACTTCAGACAATTTCCAAATCAAAAATATTATCACAATTATCTATGCCATAAAAGCCAAAAATTGTCTTAAAGGAACACAATTTAGTCATGGAAAGAAGCCACATAAAATTCCTGAAGAGTAAGATGGCCTCTACTACAGACTCTATATTCCATATTTGGGGAATGTTAGAAGAGGGATTGTTTCTTAGCAGTAAATAATATGAAGGCATCAGGTGCTATAAAACAGGTATTTATGAGGGGTAGCACTAAATCTTGTTCTTTCACAGTTTATTTTTGGCCCTTGTATGGGAAACTCTGTTCTTACAAATTTTAGGATCTACTCAAAAAAATCAGAATTTCACTATGTAGTTGATTGCTGCTGCTGCTGCTAAGTCGCTTCAGTTGTGTCTGACTCTGTGTGACCCCAGAGATGGCAGCCCACCAGGCTCCCCTGTCCCTGGGATTCTCCAGGCAAGAACACTGGAATGGGTTACCATTTCCTTTTCCAGTGCATGAAAGTGAAAAGTGAAAGTGAAGTCGCTCAGTCATGGTCGACTCTTAAGTGACCTCATGGACTGCAGCCTACCAGGCTCCTCTGTCTATGAGATTCTCCAGGCAAGAGTACTGGAGTGGGTTGCCATTGCCTTCTCCAATGCATAAAAGTGAAAAGTGAAAGTGAAGTCACTCAGTCATGGCCAACTCTTAGTGACCCCATGGACTGCAGCCTACCAGGCTCCTCCATCCATGGGATATTCCAGGCAAGAGTACTGGAGTGGGTTGCCATTGCCTTCTCCAATGTAGTTGATTAGAAGGAAGCAAATGTATGGAAGTTATAACAGTGCTGGAAGAGTTTACAAATGTAGTTGGATAAGGCAGTCCAGAGATTAGCAAAAGGAAGAAGAATCATCTGTGATGGGGGTGGGAGGGTGACAAGGAGGAAAACATATAACTAAATCCAGAAGTCAGGCTGCCTGGTCCAAGCTGGGATCTTGGAGGACAGATAACAATAGCTAGTTCAGTTCAGTCACTCAATCATGTCTGATGCTTTGCAACCTCATGGACTGCAGCACACCAGGCCTCCCTGTCCATCACCAACACCTGGAGCATGCTCAAACTCATGTCCATGGGGTCGGTGATGCCATTCAACCATCCCATCTTTTGTAATTCTCTTCTTCTCCTGCCCTCAACCTTTCCCAGCATCAGAGTCTTTTTCAATGAGTCGGCTCTTCGCATCAGGTGGCCAAACTATTGGCGCTTCAGCTTCAGTATCAGTCCTTTCAATAAATATTCAGGGTTGATTTCCTTTAGGATTGACTGGTTTGATCTCCTTGCTGTCCAACAGATTCTCAAGAATCTTCTCTAGTAGCACAGTTCAAAAGCATCAATTCCTTGGCACTCAGCTTAAATCCTAAATAAATTTGATGAAAAGGCAGTCATAGCCCACTTTGCAGATGGTAGCACTGAGTCTTAGAGCTGTAAAAGTCTTGTCCAAGGTCATTCATTTGGTAAATGCTAAAGCCAGTGTACAGATCCAAGTCTCAAAGTCTCTACAGAGTATACATGCTCAAAGTTTAGCTTTAGTGCTAATGTATATGTGGATTATTGATAAATTATTATTGGATAGAAATGAAGTTTTAAAAGTATACACAACCTATGTGAGCAGAGGCATTGTGCTTCTTTTCACACTTTTCAACAGCTTCGGATTCCTTTTCATGAAGACTTTGCCTTTTTGAATCACAGATGTAGGACTTTGTTGGAGAATCCTCAAATTTTATATTTAAGATTATATAGAAAAGTCATTTATTTTCCTTAGCAACTAGAGCTGTGTTGATGAGAGCCAACAGTCTTCTCCCTTGGATTCATATTACCCATTTGAGAGCCTAAAAGTATAAATTAATGGCAATATCTAAGTATATAATTAGACTGAATTCACAGTTCCACTGAAAAAATTTACCTTTGGATTTAATACTTAATAAAGTTAGCTTAGTATAGGTTCCACAGATATATTAATAGTAAAAGTAACTGCTAAAAAATCGGCAAAGGACTAGAAAAATGAAGCATCATTTTTTTCATACATTGTATTTGTTGAAACAATGTTCTGTATTTCAGGGAAATTAATCAGATGGCTCAAGTGGTAAAAATCCGCCTGACAACACAGAAGACACAGGAGATGGGGATTCAATCCCCAGGTCAGGGACGATCCCCTGGAGGAGGAAATGGCATCCCCTCCAGTATTCTTGCTTGGAAAATCCCGTGGACAGAGGACTCTGGTGGGCTACCATCCATGGGGTTGCAACGAGTTGGACACAACTTAGTGACTGAGCATAAGCATGCATTAAAAGTTCTAAGTTAAAACTGATATCTCCCAATGGCAGTCTTTCTTAGCTTCTTTTTGGTGATGGTCTATAGTTGAATATATTGAAAAATATTTTAGTGTTCTAAATGATATCCAGACTAAGAATGATATATAAAAGCAACTTCCTGGCCTTGTTAAAATTTCCTTTAGCAATCAACTATTTGAAATGTCTGAAAATGGATTCTTCTCTGGCTATTCAGTTTTTATTACCATCTTTCCTCCATTCTTTAACAAGGTTTCAATTACACTTGTAACAGTCTCCACTGTGACATATAATAGAAAAGCAATTGGCCTTTCATTTTGTCCTTCCCGCCTTTCTTACCATAGCTTTATGATCACATAATAATTTTAGCTATCATTTACTTGTGTTTGAATGTACAAACTGATATTTTGCTTACTCCTTCCCTAGGGTTGTTCATCTATATTAAACATCTCAATACTTTTAAAACAAGCTTAATAAATCCTTAACGAAATAAAATTGGAACCAATACAGACCAATCACTTGGAAAATTATGTAGGTGTGGTTCATGTCTAACTTATAGCCATTATGTTAAATCATGATGTCTGAGGCAGCTGGTTGAATTTATATATTAAACATAAATTTTCTAAGTGACATTTTTTCTAATACATTATGATTTTACTCTTCTGAACTTCAAGTCTTATTTCATTAAAATGACTCAAATAACTACACTAGAAACTCACAAAAATTTTAATCAAATTTAAGGTTTATGGAACATGTCACCTAAAAAATGTAAAAGCTCTATTGTTCTCATTTTTTTTGTTCCTTCCATTTAAAATCAAAAGACTTATACTTGATAGAAATGGAGAGTAAAGGACTGAATGTGAACATATTAGAAATCCAAATAGGAACAAAAATTACTTTGTATTTTACTCAAATGACGAGATCATTTTTTTTTTATTAAACTATTGAGAGAGATCAATTTATTTCAGGATGTGAACAATCTTTCTGTGAATACAGACTGGAAGAATAATTTATATATTTTCTCTTTGAATTAATATTAATTCAGAGGCTAGATTACCTGTGTAATATTTCATATAATAATTCTACAAGTGATTGAAATTCACTTGGAAAAAATTCAATAGGAAAAGGCAATACTGAAGTTGGGAAGCAGTATAATGTAGATGGGGTAGGATCTGTGGGAAGCATGAAAGTATGTGTTAACAGGATGGTTGTTGTTGTTATTACTTTACTTATTACTATGCTTTTTGTTTCTCCAACTGCCTTCTAAGATTGACACTCTCCAGAGGAGGGCCCTTATTACGCTAAGCACATTAGTATGTTTGACTGTGCAGTCCTGAAGCTTGGAATCAGAAGAGGTAAATTGGTCTGCATGGTAGTAAAAGGAAAAAGAGAAAAAAGAATGATCAACTTAGGGTAAAATGTAACTGCTTCTTATGACTCCAAATCTGCTCTGAATTCTACTAAGCTTTGAAGAAGCTTCTTAGGAGTGAATCTGTTGCAGAAACTGCTGAGGGAGCTGAGTTGTGCATTTGGACGGGATGTGACATACAGAGGTGGAGGGAGCCATGAAAACAGAATTCTCTAGAAATGAGAAGAATCATGAAAAATGCCATGGAATAGCAAGGTTTTAAAAATCATTTCTTATCTAGAGTCCTTCAAGGAAGATCACAGCTAAGACTTGGGTAGTTTCCAAGAGGTCTGGAATTTTATCTTGTTGGCGTAGCATTCTTTGGGACTACTGCATAATAAGTAATCAACATGTATTTGTTTAATGAATATTCCTCTTTCAGTTCAAACTGTATCCTTATAGTAATAAATTTCAAAAGTAGCCAATACCCATTTCTTCCTTTCCCTCACTTCTTTTCTATACCCATCAATCTCTGGCACTTCTTCCCTTGCTTTAAGCACATAATGACAGCATAACACCAAATTACCTGAATGAAAAATAAAAAGTTCAGTGAGCCATAGGCTTACTATATTATAAATGAAAATAATAAGAAATTTAGTGGTTCAAAAAGCATAAAGTATTTCCTCTTAAAAGCATTAAGTATTTCTTCTCATTAACCAATCATCAATGTAGTTCTGTAGACAATGAAACCTATTTTTAATAATTTTCCAGTTCTCTGTCTCCTCTCCTGACATCAATACTAAAAGGATCAGTCATGCTGTTCAAATCAGTGGAGATTTAAAGCAATGTAGAAGAAACCATGAAAAGGAAACCAAAAATTCCACACCCGCCCACCTCTGTTTCAGCTGCAAAACTTCCAAGATGAAAATCAACAGAGAAAAAGAGACCAACAGAGAGAGAGATGGATAAAGAAAAAAGCTAGTCTATGGAATTGTCCTTGAATCAGAAACGGAATATCCCCTTTGACTCTTTGTCAAAGTGCTGCTGCAAAATTATATTGTTCCCTGATGCAGTTTTTTTTTTTTTTCCCAATAAATCAGACTGCATAATCCTAAATGAAATCACACTGGGAAAAATCAAAGATTTAAAAACTTTATCATCTCACCAGAAAACAACTATCAAGACTGAGCTGTTGGTAACTTCCATCAAGATAAAGATTGTTTTACGCATTGTTGTTGTTAAGTCACTAAGTTGTATCTGACCCTCTTGCAGCCCCATGGACTGTAGCTCACCAGGCTCCTCTGTCCATTGGATCTTCCAGGCAAGTATACTGGAGTTGGTTGCCATTTCCTTCTTCAGGGGCTCATCCCAACTCAGGGATTGAACCTGTGTCTCCTGCATTGGCAGGTGGATTCCTTGCCACTGAGCCACCAGGGAAGGCTGTTTTATACATTATTTCTGTCAAATCAGTGGATTTGCTTGTTTGTTAGGCCATACACCTCTTCAAAATGAATTATAATAAAATAATATCAAGGGGAAGAATATTAACATTTTGGCAATGCAACTTCTTAGTCCAGATGGGGAACCACTTCAGCTTAAAATGTAATGAACAGGGAAAAAAGATGCAAACCTCCGTGCACTTTCTTTAATTCATAACCCAAATTTTCTGATGCATGCTTCCTTAAAATGTTTCCAGGTCTAGGGTTTGTTTAAACAATATATTTTAGCAGAACTCCGTGGATGTCCATTAATCTACTTGCAAATACACAAGTCATAGAGCAGAGTGAAGTCATTTCTTAAGTCTTCTATGTGGAAGAAACAGAACAAGCAGTGTACCTTATCTGTCCTAAAGAATAAAGCCTCAGCTCTCCAGCACAACTGGTTATGTAGCTTGTCCTTCAACTACTTCAAGGATAGTCATTTCACAAGTTCTTGATCACTGATTCAATGTTCATTTTATCTTCTTGTCTAGAATTCTCTTCTTATACATTTTAAATGATCATACTTTACATTGGGTCATTAGCCTGAATTCATTCCTTAGGTGGCTGACAGCCCAGAAGAATCTATTCCCAGATTGATAAATTGTTTGTCTTTATCCATATCTGTTTTTCCAAGTGAATGTTAACTTAAAAAAAGTTTTGGAGATCATTTTAATCCTATAGAAAGTTGCAAAAATAGTAGAGAAATTTCCCATATATCCTTTAGTCCTTTGTGTTATTATCTTATATACCTTATGCTATGCTATGCTATGCTAAGTCACTTCAGTCGTGTCCAACTCTGTGTGACCCCATAGACGGCAGCCCACCAGGCTTCCCCGTCCCTGGGATTCTCCAGGCAAGAACACTGGAGTGGGTTGCCATTTCCTTCTCCAATGTATGAAAGTGAAAAGTGAAAGTGAAGTCGCTCAGTTGTGTCCGACTCTTAGCGACCCCTTGGACTGCAGCCTACCAGGCTCCTCCACTCATGGGATTTTCCAGGCAAGAGTACTGGAGTGGGGTGCCATTGCCTTCTCCAATATAACCTTATACCATTAGGAAAATCTAATAAGTGAAAACTGGCACAAACGTATTATCTAAAATACAAATTTATTTTGATTTCACTACTTTCTCCACTAATGTTGTTTTTCCACATTAATTCAAGATTCCACACTACATTTGGTTGTCATGTCTCTTTATATATCTCCATTTCATGACAGAATTTTAATCTTGTCTTTCCTGATCTTGCTACATTTGATGAGTTGCTTGTTGTTTAGTCACTAAGTTGTGTCCAATTTTTTTGCAACCCCATGGACTGTAGCCCACCAGGCTCCTCTGTCCATGGGATTCTCCAGGCAAGAATTCTGGAGTGGGTTGCCATGCCCTTCTCCAGGGGATCTTCCCAACCCAGAGATCAAACCCACATCTCTTTTGTCTACCTGCATTGGCAGGTGGATTCTTTACCACTAGTGCCACCTGGGAAGCCCACAAGAAGGTATGCTGCTACATCACTTCAGTCGTGTCCGACTCGGTGCGACCCCATAGACAGCAGCCCACCAGGCTCCCCCATCCCTGGGATTCTCCAGGCAAGAACACTGGAGTGGGCTGCCATTTCCTTCTCCAATGCATGAAAGTGAAAAGTGAAAGTGAAGTCACTCAGTCGTGTCCGACCCTCAGGGACCCCATGGACTGCAGCCTTCCAGGCTCCTCCATCCATGGGATTTTCCAGGCAAGAGTACTGGAGTGGGGTGCCATTGCCTTCTCTGACAAGAAGGTATGGCCTCCATCAAATTTGAACATGTTTGTTCAGTCAGCCCACTTTTAGCCTTTATCAAGTATTTGATGATCTATGTTCCAGATAAATATGTGCAAGGGTTTGTCTCTCCTCTAATGTTGGTCTACTTTGCTTGCTACCACAGCTTTCTGATGGGACCAAAAAACGTTGTGAATTTGAAATTAATCTGGCTCGTCTACTCATTGTAAAGTTGGTAGTAATGCTGTTCTACTTTATTACACCCTAGAGGAGATCTGCTCCTTTTACTAAACAATCACACATGAATCTACTTCTAATCAATTTTTTTTAATTAGAAAAGTAATTTCCATTTACTTGAAACTTAAAATGTACATATTGACATTTGGAGAAAAAAGGAAAGAAAAACAGTTTCAGAAGTTAAAGCTCAGTCATTCTGCCCATGTGGGAGAAAAGAATCAATTAAGTTTGATTTAACCTGGGTTGAACTGTCATTTAAGTGTAAGACAGAGTGAGGGGAATACTTGCAATGGTAGAGCTGGAGGTGAAAATGAGATAGAGGCGATTCTGGAAACGAGGGTGAGAGGCTGCTGCTCTGTCACATGAGAACACGATTGAATTCCCAAATGCTTCTCTGTCTCAACTATACTGTCCTTAGTAACAAGTAAGGGCTGGGGATAGGTAAGATAGTTTAGTATTCCCAAGTAGACCAGGAGCTGAATGTGGCTCAGATCATGAACTCCTTATTGCCAACTTCAGATTTAAATTGAAGAAAGTAGGGAAAACCAGTAGACAATTCAGGTATGACCAGATTTAAGGGACTAGAAGGATCTCTGTTCATTTCCAAGGCAAACCATTCAATATCACAGTAATCCAAGTCTATGTCCGAACCAGTAACACTGAAGAAGCTGAAGTTGAACGGTTCTGTGAAGACCTACAAGACCTTTTAGAACTAACACCCAAAAAAGATGTCCTTTTCATTATAGGGGACTGGAATGCAAAAGTAGGAAGTCAAGAAACACCTGGAGTAACAGGCAAATTTGGCCTTGGAATATGGAATGAAGTAGGGCAAAGGCTAATAGAGTTTTGCCAAGAGAACGCACTGGTCATAGCAAACACCCTCTTCCAACAACACAAGGGAAGACTCTACACATGGACATCACCAGATGGTCAACACTGAAATCAGATTGATTATATTCTTTGCAGCCAAAGATAGAGAAGCTCTATACAGTCAGCAAAAACAAGACCAGGAGCTGACTGTGGCTCAGATCATGAACTCCTTATTGCCAAATTCAGACTGAAATTGAAGAAAGTAGCAAAAACCACTAGACCATTCAGCTATGACCTAAATCAAATTCCTTATGATTATACAGTGGAAGTGAGAAATAGATTTCAGGGACTAGATCTGATAGATAGAGTGCCTAATGAACTATGGATGGAGGTTTGTGATATTGTACAGGAGACAGGGATCAAGACCATCCCCATGGAAAAGAAATGCATAAAAGCAAAATGGCTGTCTGGGGAGGCCTTACAAATAGCTGTGAAAAGAACAGAAGCAAAAAGCAAAAGAGAAAAGGAAAGATATAAGCATCTAAAAGCAGAGTTCCAAAGAATAGCAAGGAGAGATAAGAAAGCCTTCCTCAGCGATCAATGCAAAGAAATAGAGGAAAACAACAGAATGGGAAAGACTAGCCTCTTCAAGAAAATTAGAGATACCAAGGGAACATTTCATGCAAAGATGGGCTTGATAAAGGACAGAAATGGTATGGACCCAACAAAAGCAGAAGATATTAAGAAGAGGTGGCAAGAATACACAGAAGAACTATACAAAAAAGATCTTCATGAGCAAGATAATCATGATGGCGTGATCACTCACCTAGAGCCAGACATCCTGGAATGTGAAGTCAAGTGGGCCTTAGAAAGCATCACTATGAACAAAGCTAGTGGAGGTGATGGAATTCCAGCTGAGCTATTTCGAACCTTAAATAGTGATGCTGTGAAAGTGCTACACTCAATATGCCAGCAAATTTGGAAAACTCAGCAGTGGCCACAGGACTGGAAATGGTCAGTTTTCATTCCAATCCCAAAGAAAGGCAATGCCAAAGAATGCTCAAACTACCGCACAATTGCAGTCATCTCACACACTAGTAAAGTAATGCTCAAAATTCTCCAAGCCAGGCTTCAGCAATACATGAACCATGAACTTCCAGATGTTCAAGCTGGTTTTAGAAAAGGCAGAGGAACCAGAGATCAAGTTGCCAACATCTGCTGGATCATGGAAAAAGCAAGAGAGTTCCAGAAAAACATCTATTTCTGCTTTATTGACTATGTCAAAGCCTTTGACTCTGTGGATCACAATAAACTGTGGAAAATTCTGAAAGAGATAGGAATACCAGACCACCCAACCTGGCTGTTTAGAAATCTGTATGCAGGTCAGGAAGCAACAGTTAGAACTGGACATGGAACAACAGACTGGTTCCAAAGAGGAAAAGGAGTACATCAAGGTTGTATATTGTCACCCTGCGTATTTAACTTATATGCAGAGTAGATCTTGAGAAACGCTGGGCTGGAAGAAGCACAAGCTGGAATTAAGATTGCTGGGAGAAATATCAATAAGATCAGATGTGCAGATGACACCACCCTTATGGCAGAAAGTGAAGAGGAACTAAAAAGCCTCTTGATGAAAGCAAAAGAGGAGAGTGAAAAAGTTGTCTTGAAGCTCAACATTCAGAAAATGAAGATAATGGCATCTGGTCCCATCGCTTCCTGGCAAATAGATGGAGAAACAGTGGAAACAGTGGCAGACTATTTTTTTGAACTCCCAAATCAGTGCAGATGGTGACTGAAGCCATGAAATTAAAAGACGTTTACTCCTTGGAAGGAAAGTTATGGCCAACCTAGACAGCATATTAAAAAGCAGAGATATTACTTTGCCAACAAAGGTCTGTCTAATTAAGGCTATGGTTTTTCCAGTAGTCATGTATGGATGTGAGATTTGGACTATAAAGAAAGCTGAGCACCAAAGAATTGATGCTTTTGAACTGTGTTGTTGGAAAAGACTCTTGAGAGTCCCTTGGACTGCAAGGAGATCCAACCAGTCCATCCTAAAGGAAATCAGTCCTGAATATTCATTTGAAGGTCTGATGCGGAAGCTGAAACTCCAATCCTTGGCTACTTGAAGCAAAGAGGTGACTCATTTGAAAAGACCCGAAACTGGGAAAAACTGAAGGCAGGAGGAGAAGGGGACGACAGAGGATGAGATGGTTGGATGGTATCATCAAATCAATGGGCATGAGTTTGAGTAACCCCCGGGAGTTGGTGATGGACAGAGAGGCCTGGCATGTTGCAATCCATGGAGTCACAAAGAGTCGGGCACAACTGAGCAACTGAACTGAACTGATGCCCTCTTTTCTCTTTAGGGGAATAAACATTTTCCAGACCAGGAGTTCATTTAGTTTTTCAAGGAACATTTGTTTTCTATCTAATGGCATACACTATCTTTAGTGTTGCTAACAGGTAGTAAATAAAATTTCCCAAAGCAGCTCAGAAAACAGAATGAAGGTGAATAGACATGTCAGCTATGTGATAAAAGATGCAACAGAGCTGAACACAAGATTTAATACTGGCAGAAGAGTGACATATTATGATGGTTATGAGAGTGGTTCCTGGAGTTAGGCTCAGTAGGTTTGATTTGGGCTCTATCGCTTACTAATTGTATGCCCTGGAGCAAGTAATGAACCTCTTCTGTGTCCTCTTCTTAAAATGGGAATAATAGGGTTACATGATAGAGATTTATGAACACTCAGCGTGATAATATTGGATTGAACCATATGAAATTGTCATGAATCCCCTCCTTTTGATCTACAGAAATGGCAGTTTCATATGGTTGAACCCCATGCCTTAAGTACTCAGCACAATGCTAAAAAGTTCTGTAGTGTTTTTAATTGTGCCCTCTTCCTCAAATATATATATAATATAAATATATTTCATATAAAATAAAAATATATTTATTTTAATATAAATGTAGGTTTTATATATATATATATATATATATATATACACACACACACGAGATCTATGGATGAGACCTTATTTGGAAATAGGGTCTTCACAGATACAATCAAATTAAAATGAAGTCATACTGGATTAACATCAGCCCTATAATAAATGACTGCTGTCTTTATAAGAAAAAGGAGAGAGAGACATGAATACCCCGGCACAGAGGAGACACACAGGGAGGAAGGTCATGGGCAAATGGAGGCAGAAATTAAAGAGCTGCATCTGTACTGCCAGGAACATCAAAGACTGCCAGCGACCACCTTAAGCTACAAGGAAGCAGGGAAGGATCCTTCTCTGGAGTTTTTAAAGGGAGCATGACCCTGCTGACACCTATTTGAAATTCCTAGACTCCAGAAGTGTGAGTGAGTAAACTTCTGTTGTTTTAAGCCATCAGGCTTATGGTAATTTATTGCATAGCCTTAGGAAACAAATACAGATAGCGATTGCTCAGTAAACGTTATCTGCAGTTCATCATTGAAACAGAGAGGGGAAATGATTCATTTTGTCAGAGAAAGAGCTACTCAAGGAAGACTTCAGTAGTGATCATTTAAAAAGAAGAGGGAAAGGTCATTCCAGATGAGGAAATGTCACGAACAAATGTATCAAGAAATAAATGTCTACTTCTACACAAATTTGATTGGAAGGTTGCAAGAGCACTAGAAAAACGTGATTTTAGGCATGATTGGTCTTTGATGGTCTTCTTAAGCTATGATAGCAATGTAGTTTCTGTGCCATTGACAATAAAATTTCAGAGTCATTTTTAAATATAAGAGTTATGTGATCTAACCAATATTTTATAAACAGAACTCTGGCAGCAATGTATGCCCTAGAAGAGAGAGGGGGAGGCTTCACAGGTATATTGAAATTGTCATGGTTTAGGACTATACAGTCCCAGAAGGAGAATAGGCAAAGAAGAGGAAGATAGAAAAAATATTTTAGGTGTAGAATTTATATAATGACATGCTATTTTGAGTGACTTAGAGGAATAAAACTATGATTATTTCCAGATTTCTGGTTTAGGATACAGGCAGATTGAAGGAACATTTACAAAGACATGGAACTTGAAAGACAGAATTTCTTTAGTGAGAATAATTAGAGAAAAACTGAAGTTGAGGAAAATATCCAGGTGAAAATTGTGTATAGCATTTGGACATGTAGATTTGAATATTTGAGGAGAAGTCTTTATTGGAGTTACAAACTTTAGAGCTATTAGGTTTTAGATAGAAGTTGAAAGATTGATGGTAAATGTGCTTATCCACAACTGGGCAGAAGGATAAAAGAAGACAGTTGAGCAGAAAAAGAGGGACACTATCATGAAGACTGAAAAGCAGGATCAAAAAATTATAGCCTAAGGACACAAAGATAATGGAATGGTAAAACCCAAAGAAGAAATTTCAAGAGAAGGATTATGTGAAATTCTACAAAACGGTTGTAACAGTTAGGACAGACTGAATGATGCAGTGGTAACAAACACATCCCAACTGTTTATGACTTAACACAGGAAAAATGGGTTTTTTCTCCACATACAACATAAACCACTGGGCGGATAGAGATTATCTAAATTCTTCAGGAACTAGGCTTATGAAGGCTCTACCTTGACACATACCTGGAAAGTTACTAAGGCAAGGGAAGGGGAACATGATGAATAATGCAGTGGCTTTTCTTTTTTTTAATCTTGTGGCCATGTGGCACATGGAATCTTAGTTCCTGAACTAGGGATCGAACCTGCACCCTCTGCGTTGGAAGCCAGGAGTCTTCACCACTGGACCTCTAGGGAAGTCCCTGCATCGGCTTTCAAAACTTCCACATCTGCTGACACACTTCATTGACAAAGTCACACCCCAATATCTAACATGGCAATGCCAAACCAAGTGGATGGCAAAGAACAATTTTATCATGTACCAAGAAGAAGAAACACAACAATTCTGTAAAAGTCCTAAAGAAGGGGACTTGAGGAGAAGAAAAAAGATTTGAGAGAGATACTCTAGGAAGTCAGAAGCATTGGTGATGCGATACAAATAAACAAACTGCTGAATGAAACGGAAGCATGCCATGAGATGGGGCAATTCCATTCCATTCCAATGAACCTGGGCAATATGTTTATGGGACTTTTCTCAGCCATTTTCAGTGTCTCTGTCAGAGGGAGAAATGAAACAAGAAGTTGGCTTGACACAAGTTTGTAATTGATCGATATCAGTCAGTGAAGGAAGTATATCTGCCTGTGACTGAATAGTTAACAGAATTGACTACAAGTTCTAGTTTGGTTGGGGAAGAAAATAAGGATGTGATGGGACAGGTAAACTTGAAAACTAGGGAGAGGCCAAGGAAATGGAGATGATTATTATGACAGTGATGTGGATGTTAAGAGGTCATGAAAGATCAAGAAAGATACAAAACTTTTGGGCTTCCCTGGTGGTACAGTGGTTAAAAATCCACCTTGCAATGCAGGAGACACCAGTTAGATCCCTGGTCCAGGAAGATACGACATGTTACAGAGCAACCAAGCCCGTGCACTACAAGGACTGAGCCCGAGTGTCCTTGAGCCCATGCTCCCCAAAAGAAGCCCCCAAAATGAGAGGCCCATGCACTGCAGCTAGGGTAGCCTCCCCTCACTGCAACTAGAGAAAGCCTTCAAACTGCAATGAAGAGCCAGCATAGCCAAAAATAAATTAATTAAACATTTTATTTAAAAAACTAATTTAGCTAGTTTCCTAGGATTTCTTGACTGTGATTGAGAATCTCCCTTTTCTCAGACCTTGGATTTAGTGTCCTTTTAGGGTTATGTAGTCAACTATACTATTAGACTTTGATGAAAATCAGTGTGTATCGATAAGCAGAGTTCAGGCATTGGAGCAAAAGCTATCTGAGTTTGAGTCTTGCTCTAACATTTATTACTGAATTAACTTGAACAAGTTATCTTGTCACTCTGACCTCCTGTATAAGACCTCTTGTATTTTTCATGTAGAAGTGGTGATTCATTCAACAAGTAAATATTAATTATCCATTTAATAATGTGTATTTATAGATTATCTACCATGAGCCAGACATTCGACTTAGCCTGGAATATAGTGAGTATACAAACTCAACTTTGCCTTTATCACTGAAGGACCAGCTAAAAATGGAATATTTAGGTCTCTGATCATATCTAGGGTGACAAATAGTCTTCCTTTTTTTTTGCGTGGAGAATCTGTATTACTTGTAGGAAGTTATGACCCCCAGACTCACAAGCTCAATTATGATTGAGCTCAATCAATAATGGCAATTTAGTTTCCTTTTGTTAGTGTTTGATCCAAAGATGAGAACATGGCCCAGCTCAAGCCAATTAAATATAATAAGTATCAGCTAGAGGGCTTCCAGGAAAAAAAAAAAAAACCTGATTAAAAGAAAAAGCCAACAGGAATTGGGCTTCTTTATCCATCCCATCCCGTTTCTGCAGCACAGGTCCCGTCATGTGAGAATATGTTGCTAGCCCTATCTCAGTTATTTTGAAACCATGAGGGGAAAGCTAAAAAAAAATGTACTAGTTGACCTCTTTATATTATTAAGTAGATTTATTTTATATTATTGGACTAAACATGTACATCCAGTCTTCATGCAATGTGAAATAATTAAGTGCTTTTGGTATTTATTTCATTTAGAGTTAGAAATTCTGAAACAAGCATGTGAAATGACTCACTCAATGAGCATAAGTCTTTCCTCTGTACTCCTTCAGGGTCTTATAATTTATTTAGCTATGACAAACCTAGACAGTGCATTAAAAAGCAGAATCACTTTGCCCACAAAAGTTCATGTATTCAAAGCTATGGTCTTTCCAGGAGTCATGGTCAGATGTGAGAGTTGGACCATAAAGAAGACTGAGGGTTAAAGAATTGATGCTTTCGATTGTGGTGCTGGAGAAGACTCTTGAGAGTCCTTTGGCCAGCAAGGAGATCAAACCAGTCAATCCTAAAGGAAATCAGTCCTGAATATTCATTGGAAGGACTGATGCTGAAGCTGAAGCTCCAATACTTCGGCTGCCTAATCTGAAGAGCCGACTCATTGGAAAAGACCCTGGTGCTGGAAAAGATTGAGGGCAAGAGAAGAAGAGGGCAGCAGAGGATGAGATGGTTAGATAGCATCACTAACTCAATGGACATGAATTCGAGCAAACTCTGGGAGACAGTGAAGGACAGGGGAGCCTGGCATGCTGCAGTTCATGGGGTTGAAAGAGTCAGACATGACTTAGCAAGTAAATAAACAAATACTTCTTAACTTGCCTTTAGTATCATGTGTGTATATGTGCGTGTTCTTTGCTAGCTAGACTGTAAACTTTCTTTAACCATTATTTCTCTTTTTTTTTTTTTAGAAATAAGCCAGAAAGAAAAACACCAATACAGTATACTAACGCATATATATGGAATTTAGAAAGATGGTGATAACCATTGTTTCTTTGCCTTTTTTTTTTTTTTTTTTTTACACTACAAAAGCAGTTTCTTCCAGCCAGGAGTCTCTCCCATCTCATAAAATGACCTCCCTCGCCTCCCCAATCCATCAAGACCTACAATTCCAAAACAGCAGAAATATTCCGGATTACTCATTTTCCCTCCCATCCACATGCTATCCATCCACAAGATCTATCAGCTATCTCTAAAATGTGTCTAAAATCTATTTTCATTGTAACCCAGTCCAAACCATCAAGATCTCTAGCCTTGGTTACGGGCAATACACTCCTAATAACTGGTAGCTTTTGACCACCCCCACTTCCCCTTCAAATCTTTCCCAAAAAGGCAGTCAGAATGACTTTCAAAATTGTAAATTAAATAATATAACCTTCTCCTCTTAAAATCTCCCTGATAGACTCCGGTTGTGATTAAAATAAAATGCAAAATCCTGGCTTCAGGCATAAGGCTCTAACATTCTGGTCCCTGACTCCCTCTCTTATTTATCACATGCTATACCCTCCAGTCACACTAGCCTCCTTTTTGTTGCTCAAACCCACAGAGCTTTTTTTCTGTCACAGTGAATTTGAACTTACTCTTCCTTCCACTTTCCCCAATGGCTCCACAAAGAGCTGTCTCCTCATTATAAGGTCTTGGCTCAAGTGGCACCTTTGCAGAAAGTTGTCCCTTGATCATCGATCCACCGTAAGAGGGATTCCCCTACTTCCATCCTCTCTCAGCAGTACTATCTTCTTCATATTCTTTATAGCTCCAGATGCAGATGATCTAATATTAGCTTGTTACCTTTTGCATTTTTATTGCTTGTTGTTTATCTTTCACCCAAGTAGAATGTAAATTCCATGAGATCAAGGACTTTTCCTGTCTGGTTTATAATACTGAATTCCAGCATTTAAAACAGTGCATAATAACTGTTTACTAAATATTAGCTGAATGAATAAAACTTGGTGAACTCTTTCTCCTCTTTATCCACTCCAGCAGCCAACATGGAGCCATGATTCAGGGCTATTCAGTAGATATTCATTTGTTCAATATATGCTTATTGAATATCTTATATGAAAAGGTTTGCATAAGGCACTGAGGAAATACTAGTAAAGAAGAACGAAAATTGAAATTTCCCTTGTAGTTGTGCTTCAGAATATTCAGGAAAACCCTTTACCTCTGTGAGCTGAAAGACATTGATTTCTGCTGATTTCCAAAGTGTGAATGTAGTTCAAATCCAGAAAAGCCATAATTTTTATTCTTAAAATACTTGTACTTCCCTTTTTTTCAATGTCAAATGAATAACTACATTTTCAACACTTGATGATCCTTATTATCGTGAAATATTCTGCAATTAACAAAAATATTTAGACAACATTCATTTGTAGAATCATAATATAAAGTATTCTCTGTTTTAAAATGAAATATTGCCTAAGGCTAGTTCTTACCAGGAGTCTGTGCTTCCACATTACATATGCATTAATAGTTTGTCTGAACTTGACAATTTTTAATTTTTCCTTGGCAATCCAAGTGTTTCTCTTACATTCATGAATCTCAATGCTCTCTTCTGGTTGCTGATCTCAAGTCCACAGCCTCTCATCTCTTTTTTAGCACTGCTTTTAGTTACAATGCCTGTTAACTCCTTACTTCCAAGAGTCATTTCTTTTAACGATAACTGCTCTTTACCAGTAAAGATTTTTTTCCTCAGAGAAAGGCAGGAACTGGATGTAAAACAAGCAATGGTACTAATTTGCCTTCAGATATTCCAGCGGGGCTTCCCCAGTGGCTCAAGGGTAAACAATCTGCCTGCCTTGCAGGAGATACAGGAGATGTGGGTACGATCCCTTGGTCAGCAAGATCCCCTGGAGAAGGGAATGGCAACCCACTCCAGTATTCATCCCAGGAAAATCCTTTAGATAAAGGAGTCTGGCGGTCTACGTGTAGCCCATGACTGAGCAACTGAGCATGAATTCCACTGATTGAAATAGACTACAAATCATAAGAGAGAACTCAAGGAACATACAAAATGGGAAGCAATCTCACTGCATAGCAATCGAGGTAAAAAAATCTTATTATTTTTATCTCTCATATTCAGTATTATCTACAACTGAGCACATAGGAAAAAACTGACTACACAGAATCGAAAGTTTTAGCTGTAAGTCAATTCAAAGTACTCTTAAAGCATCAACTTATTTATATTGAAGAGTGGTGAGATATTTAGGTTATGCATAAATTAAAGAAATAACTTATGAAAAGCAAAAAGGCAGCATATTTATAGAGATGATGAGCAATGCAAAAGTGGCAGAAGTGTCATGTAAAACAATCATCACAGCTCTCCAAGACTCAGAGCAGATACTGGGCACACTAGATTTTCTGAAGATCTGCAAATAAAAGAGAAAGTTGGAAAGCTACAAGCCTAAGATACAGCAGTCTCAAAGGCAAGCACAAGCTTCATAGATGGTGAGTAAAAGCCTTTGGAAGATAGGAGGGAAGCATATCTAGAACTTGAACAATGCCGGAAGTTAGGTAAGTTAGTTTGACAATGACATTGAGAATAAAAGAGTACCAGATAGTTATAGAGTGTAGCTATTTGGAAATAATAAAGCAGTTATATATTTTTTCAATTAAATAGCTTAAAGTTTTAGGAAAAGCAACAGAGTAGGATGTTAGATTTGTAATCAGTTTGGAGTTTTATTGGTAAACTTCTATTCATTCTTCAGGATCCAGCTCAAATGTGTCAAGTCTTCTTTGAAACTTAATGAAGGGTTGGACTGTTGTTCCTGAACCTTTCGTCATATTTCTGTTATAGAATTTGTGTCCTTGGATTCCCCATGTGACTTTTGCAGTACTTCTCACTAGTGTGGATTGAGTTTATTTCCTTGGCTCATCCATCATGAGCTCGGCCATTAGACTTCCTTTGGTCAATGGAATGTTTGGATGGAATTAGTGGATGGAATGTGAGCAAGAGTTTTAAACATATCTGTGCCATTTGGGTTGGTCTCTTGCATGGCTGTAATTTCTATGAGAGGAGAATCAGTAATCACTCCCTTCAACCAGGTGTATGAATGAATACATACAGGGTAGACCTGATTCCGACAGGAAGCTTTTCCAGCCTGACCCAGACATAGCAAGCCAACACTGGTTGAACCACAGTTGATTTGCAGAACTATGAGCCTGGAAGTTAATGGGTGCTGTTGTAGGCCATTACAATTTTTAAATTGTTTGTTACACGGCAAGATTTATTGCTTTACCATTTTAAAATATTTTCACATACAGAATGTCCTCTTCCCTGTAATGTGCTCTTACTGTACTCTGGATCTATAACTATTACAGTATCTCTCAACTGGTAAACTCTTGTGCTCAAACATTTGTCTCTCTTAAAAAGCTCCAGACAACTCTACTGTAAGGACTTATCATATTGGTGTTTTATTTTACTGTCCTCAAACTAACTGGCCCAAAGCACAAAATTGTATGTTTGTAATAGCACTGCTTTCTACATGCAAATATTCAAAGGAAAGATATCAACATATTTGTAAGACAAATCCAGTGTGAGAAGTTCTGAAACATCCATATCTTATTCACTATATATGATTTTATTTTAAGCTTTTAAATCTCTGTTTTAGAAGCAGAAAAATAAACCACAGAAAAGAGCTAAATAAACTATGTGGTATCACAAAAATATTTGCCTGGCATTCACAAAGTTAAGATTGTCAGTTTAAGTGCTAAGTCAATTCTAACTCATTTTTATTTATTGGAGCCTATTAAAAAGCTAACGACTACTCTATTCAGGCTCTATTTTTACATAACATATTTTTATGTTGCTGAGTAAATTCTGTTTAGACATAGCTTTTGCTCATATGAACTATTTTTGAATAGATAAAAAGCAGTGAAACCAGTTCCCAACTCAAAGGCTTAAATTACCCACACAACTGAATAGCTGTGGATGTAAATACATGTTAGGATGAAAATGTGGAATTTGTCTGTACCGTTTAGGAAAGCAATTTTATACTGAGTTCCGAATGTAGGGCTAGAAAATTACAATAAAATTTGATTTATACCAAAGTGAATAAACTGGAAGTCACAAAACTCTTAAGCCGAATTATCAAGTGGTTTTAAATAGAAGTCTATTGGGCTATTGGCTATAACTCTTGTTTTCTTAGCACCAAAGTGAGTATAGTATTTATTTACATAGGATAGTTTAAATACACTACCAAATGAGGTTACTTGCTTTTTGTTAAATGGGAGTGGACACTTTGCTATAGGCAGATCTCCGCTAAGGACTTTGCCTCTGGGAGTTGCCCTAAACTGAAGTGAACACCCTCATTCAAGATCACATCTCCCTTCCCTGTGGCAGCCTGAATTTAAGACTGGCTGATGCTGGCATATAAACGTGGACTCAGCCCCAAATTGGGGCAACGCTAAAGAGTCATCTCAGCTTTAGATTTCCAGTAGAAACAGCTGGAGATCGCCATTGAGACTGCATCAGAGACCAACCTCTCCCAGTGCCCAGGGGTGCTATTTCCACTTGGTCCCCAAAACATGTTTTAGTAAACTTCTTTTACACTAATATCTATCTCACTGTCTCTTTCCTGGGAACCTGGACTACAATACAAACCATGCCTAATCAATGCAACTCAACAACATAGTTGAATTGAATTGACTTTCATTAAACTAGGAGTTAGGACAAACACAAAGATAAAATGGTGATCTTGCCCTTTAAAAGCTGATAGTTATAATAAAGAAGCAGAGATGTAAACACAGAATTATCATAAAGTGAGGCTAGAAGTGAACAAGCGGTTAACTGACCACCACTGTTGTTCAGTCACCCAGTCATGTCCGACTCTTTGTGACCCGATGGACTACAGCATGCCAGGTCTCGCTGTCCCATACCATCTCCCTAAGTTTGCCCAAGTCCATGTCCGTTGCATTGGTGATGTCATCCAGCCATCTCATCCTCTAATGCCCTCTTCTCCTTCTGCACTGACCACTTTTTCATGTTTGTTACCTCTGGAAGCACTATTGACTGCCCCATAAGCTCCTTATAACACTCAAAGTTAGTCACCACCATAATTCTGGTTATTGCAGTGAAAGCCGAAATGATAAGTTCCAGGTTCAGGCAGAAGCATTTTTCAGCTGGAGGTTTATTCCTCATCTTTCTCTTTCCCTGTTATGGCAAATTGGAAGCCTCCAGCTGAAATTTCAGCATAATGAGATACAAGCAGTCTGCTTCACAGTGGCCTTTGCATAAAAGAAAAAAATAAACCCTCTGATGCGTGAAGCCTCAAGATCAGGTGGTTTGATGGTATAGGATGGCATAACCTAGCCCCATAGACCAGTCTGAATAATAGATGCCTACTTACCTATACCCATTTGGCAAGGAAGGTAAGACTTAGAAGAAATTTCCCAGATCTATGATATTTAAATTCTGTACTCAGTAATTTGGTTCCTAAATAGAGAAGACAGGAGACAGGGATCAAGACCACCCCCATGGAAAAGAAATGCAAAAAAGAAAAATGGTCATCTGGGGAGGCCCTACAAACAGCTGTGAAAAGAAGAGAAGTGAAAAGCAAAGGAGAAAAGGAAAGATATAAACATCTGAATGCAGAGTTCCAAAGAATAGCAAGAAGAGACAAGAAAGCCTTCTTCAGCGATCAATGCAAAGAAATAGAGGAAAACAACAGAATGAGAAAGACTAGAGATCTCTTCAAGAAAATCAGAGATACCAAAGGAACATTTCATGCAAAGATGGGCTCGATAAAGGACAGAAATGGTATGGACCTAACAGAAGCAGAAGATATTAAGAAGAGGTGGCAAGAATACACAGAAGAACTGTACAAAAAAGATCTTCACGACCCAGATAATCATGATGGTGTGATCAGTGACCTAGAGCCAGACATCCTGGAATGTGAAGTCAAGTGGGCCTTAGAAAGCATCACTATGAACAAAGCTAGTCAAGGTGATGGAATTCCAGTTGAGCTATTCCAAATCCTGAAAGATGATGCTGTGAAAGTGCTGCACTCAATATGCCAGCAAATTTGGAAAACTCAGCACTGGCCACAGGACTGGAAAAGGCCAGTTTTCATTCCAATCCCAAAGAAAGGCAATGCCAAAGAATGTTCAAACTACCGCACAATTGTACTCATCTCACACGCTAGTAAAGTAATGCTCAAAGTTCTGCAAGCCAGGCTTCAGCAATATGTGAACCGTGAACTTCCTGATGTTCAAGCTGGTTTTAGAAAGGGCAGAGGAACCAGAGATCAAATTGCCAACATCCGCTGGATCATGGAAAAAGCAAGAGAGTTCCAAAAAACATCTATTTCTGCTTTATTGACTATGCCAAAGCCTTTGTGTGGATCACAATAAACTGTGGAAAATTCTTTAAGAGATGGGAATACCAGACCACCTGATCTGCCTCTTGAGAAATTTGTATGCAGGTCAGGAAGCAACAGTTAGAACTGGACTTGGAACAACAGACTGGTTCCAAATAGGAAAAGGAGTACGTCAAGGCTGTATATTGTCACCCTGTTTATTTAACTTATATTCAGAGTACATCATGAGAAACACTGGACTGGAAGAAACACAAGCTGGAATCAAGATTGCCGGGAGAAATATTAATAACCTCAGATATGCAGATGACACCACCCTTATGGCAGAAAGTGAAGAGGAACTAAAAAACCTCTTGATGAAAGTGAAAGTGGAGAGTGAAAAAGTTGGCTTAAAGCTCAACATTCAGAAAACAAAGATCATAGCATCTGGTCCCATCACTTCCTGGGAAATAGATGGGGAAACAGTGGAAACAGTGCCAGACTTTATTTTTCTGGGCTCCAAAATCACTACAGATGGTGACTGCAGCCATGAAATTAAAAGACGCTTACTCCTTGGAAGGAAAGTTATGACCAACCTAGATAGCATATTCAAAAGCAGAGACATGACTTTGCCAAACAAAGGTCCATCTAGTCAAGGCTATGGTTTTTCCTGTGGTCATGTATGGATGTGAGAGTTGGACTGTGAAGAAGGCTGAGCGCTGAAGAATTGATGCTTTTGAACTGTGGTGTTGGAGAAGACTCTTGAGAGTCCCTTGGACTGCAAGGAGATCCAACCAGTCCATTCTGAAGGAGATCAGCCCTGGGATTTCTTTGGAAGGAATGATGCTAAAGCTGAAACTGCAGTACTTTGGCCACCTCATGGGAAGAGTTGACTCATTGGAAAAGACTCTGATGCTGGGAGGGATTGGGGGCAAGAGGAGAAGGGGACAACAGAGGATGAGATGGCTGGATGGCATCACTGACTCGATGGACGTGAGTCTGAGTGAACTCCAGGAGTTGGTGATGGACAGGGAGGTCTGGCGTGCTGCAATTCATGGGGTTGCAAAGAGTCGGACAGGACTGAGTACCTGATCTGATCTGAAGTAGAGAAGAGAATTGTTTTTTTTTTTTTTTTAGGGAGAAGAAATAGACCAATGACTTAATCAGAACTGGTGAGTCAGGAAACAATAAGCTTCTAGAGTTTGAACACTTAAACCAGCTGAGAAGACCTCCATCTGTCCAAACAGTGATAAAGTATGTGATAAAGTATGCAGTCTTTATGTGTGGGCACACTCTTCTGGGAAGGGTATCTGCAAGAATGTTTAGAGCACATTTTAGGTAAAATGCAGAGGTAAGAGATACAGGGGAAGAAAGAAAAATGGCAAATGGCCTGAAATGAGGCCAGAGAGCTGGAATTTATAAGGGACTTCACAAGTCCACTAAAGAAGTTTGGATTTATTTTAACCTAGGCAGTTTATTAAACCAAAGATAGTACTCTGCAATTTCTTCTTGCCCAGTTCATTTTTTACTGCAGTCCAAAGTAGGAAAAGTATCTCTTATGATTCTAAGGACAAAGTCTAATTTTTTACTTGGACCTGAGGACCTCTAGGATCTGAGTCTCACTAACTTCACCAATTATAGTAGTTGGTGCCTTACTCTTCAAGAGGAACTATGTAAATTTGAATCCATGCTCTACCAATAGCTACCTACGTGTTAGTCGGGATTCCCAGGTGCTGCTAGTAGCACCGACGGCTAGTGGAGCCAATGCAGGAGAGGCAAGAGACCTGGGTTCAATCCCTGGGTCAGTAAATCCGCTGGTGAAGGAAACGGCAACCACTCCAATATTCTTGCCTGAAAAATTCCATGGACAGAGGAGTCTGGCAGGCTATAGCCTGTGGAGTTGCAAAGAATTGGACACGACTGAGCGACTGAACATGTGTTACTGTCAGCATCTGTAAAATAAAGATAGTAACACTACTTACCTGAAAGGTTTGTATAAAATATTAAATGAATAGATAGATGTAAACTATTTACACTTTAAAAACTGCTGACACAGTATATGATCTCAAAGAGCTGAGAGCTCTGTGTTGATTCCTTAGCATCTATACCTTACCATTCAGTTTCTGGGATAACATCTGTTTATTCTTCGATTAACAGAAGAGATGTTACTTTTTTTCTGAGAAGGATTCAGTGGTCCTCCAGCATTCAGTGAGGTGATTATCTATATCGGACTTCCCTGGTGGCTCAGTGGGTAAAGCCTCTGTCTACAATGTGAGAGACCTGGGTTCAATCCCTGGGTTCGGAAGATTCCCTGGAGAAGGAAAGGGCAACCCACTCCCATACTGATAATCATAGGTGATTATCTATGCCCTTCCACAATACCTTGGATTTTTTAGTAGACTGTCCTGAAATTTAATCATATCCTTACTTATGTATATCTCTACACAGACTCTGATAACTGGAATGCTACTGAAGAATTTTCCTTAGAGGCATAACATGATACGTGTGTGTCTAAGGAATCACTCTGGCTTCTGGGTTGAGAATAAGTTCCCTAGAAGCAAGTCCCCAGGTCTGACGAGAGTTAGAAAGCAATTGCAGAGGTCTAGGTACGAGATGATGGACACTTGGACTGGGGTAGGAGCAGTGTGATTTTGATCTACTGTTGTATCCTGGACATGTTTTTCAAATTTTATTTTATGTTGGAGTAGAGTTGACACGATGTATATATTTTGAAAGTAAAGCCATAGTTTTCTGATGGATTAGATGTGGTATGTGAAAGAAAGAGAAGAGTCAAAAGTGATTCCAATTTTAAGGGTGGAGTTACTATCTACTGAGAAAGAGAAGACTATGGCTGAACAGCTTTTGGGGGAAAAAATAGAGGAGTTCAGTTAGAATGTTGGATTTGGAGATTTATTAGACATCCAACTGGAGATGATAGATATACAAGAATGGATTTCAATAGACAAGTTGCTTAGAGATGTACATTTGTAAGCTGTCATCACATAGATGATCTGTTAAGCTCTCAGACCTTAGAGTACCAGGACAGTGAATATAGGAGAAGAAGGGACTGACACCCAAATTTTGTATACCTCTGACATTTTAAGAGGTCAGGGAGCCAGAGAATGATCTGAGCTATAATAGCGCATTAAGCAAAAGAGAAAGAAAACTGAGAGTATATAGTGGTCTATAAAGCAAGTAAACATAATTTGGGAGAAGATTCTTATTCCTTTTTTTAGGAGAATAGGAAATGGTTCAGTAGAGGCCAAAGAAGAATAATGTCACAACGGAAGGTGAGTGACAGTGCTTACTTACTACAGGGCTTCCCCTGAGTTAGCAAGAGGGAACAAGATCTGACACTCAAGTGGAGTGATTGGATATAGATAGCGCTATGCATAGTTCTGGAGAAGGAAATGACAACCCACTGCAGTCTTCTTGCCTGGAGAATCCCATGGACAGAGGAGCCCAGGGGACTACAGTCCATGCGGCTGCAAAAATATGACTTAGTGACTAAACAAGGATAATTCATAGTTCACCTCTGATGACAACACAGCAAGGCCAGGTCTAGGGATGTAAGGCTGGTAGGGGTAATGTGACAGAGGGGTTTTTGAAAGTTCCCCTCCTTAGCTCTTTCAGATTTTTAGTCATCAGTGGAGCTTCAGTTTCCCTATGTGTAGAACTACGTGCTAAGTCACTTCAGTAACGTCCGACTCTGAGCGACCCTATGGACTGCAACCCACCAGGCTCCTTTGTCCATGGGATTCCCCAAGCAAGAATACTGGAGTGGGTTGACATGCCCTCCTGCAGGGGATCTTCCTGACCTAGGAATCAAACCCGCGTCTCTTATGTCTCCTGCATTGGCAGGCAGGTTCTTTACCACTCAAGGAAAGAACTCATGGGCCACCTGGGAAGCCCATGTATGCTGCTGCTAAGTCGCTTCAGTTGTGTCCAACTCTGTGCGACCCCAGAGACAACAGCTCACCAGGCTCCCCCGTCCCTGGGATTCTCCAGGCAAGAACACTGGAGTGGGTTGCCATTTCCTTCTCCAAACTAAGAAATTAGAAATATCGTATTTCTGTGATTCTGTAAGTGGGTAGTAATTTCAGAAGTACACCCTCAAAAAGATTCAAGAGCTGACTATCAACTCTGCATATTTGATTAGTAGTAGAGAACTTATAAAGCGTAATTACTACTATTATAGTCTCAGAAAATGAAAACTGTCCCATGTTTTATTGTATTTTGCTAACATGACATTCCCACGATTTCTGGCACATTTATGATTTCTATAGGAACAAGTGCAGAAACTGTCTTGGAGATTGACATAGCCCATCTGCTTTAAAAGAGCTTGTGTTATAAAATGCCATATTTTCTCCTAACATCCTCCCCTCACTGAAGTAGATTAAAAAGTTAGTATTATTAAGAAATCATCTTTTGAAGTAAATATCTATGTAGGATCATGAAAAGCTTTCTTTAAACAGAAGTAGTTAAATTGCAGAAAGTTGGTTAGCTCAAGTTTTTTTTTTTTTTTTCTCTTAATTCAGGATCATTAGTGTTTGACTAATGATGCGTTCCTATTTTTCCTTTAACAATGAGCTAAAAAAGTAATTTACAGTAACACAAGAAAATAAAAAAGAATACAACTTCTGCTCAAAGGGGACATGCTTTCCATTTTAAAATGCTGGTTTTTCCAGACCAAGGCTCCACTTAGGTTCTGAAGCCACTATAGATGAAAACAGGGATTTTCAAAAATTATTATGATTCAGGTAGAGTGTCTGAGAGGGAAAAATCCTGCCTTAAAATCTAGTGGGTTTTTGTTGTTGTTTACATCTTACCATTCACTGTTTTTATTCTTTCAGGTAAAAAGATCTCACAACTTCTTTGCAGATGAACTGTCTGCATTTCAATTTAAAGTAATGGTGTGAGCAATTTCACTCCATTACTTCCAGCTCCAATACGTTCATAGTGCCTGTGTTAATGCCTACCAACAAAACACGAAGGGAACAAAGGCTTCTAATTTGTATAATGGGCTTGAGTGAGATGGGCGCTTTCTCCTCATGGATGAACACGCTAAGAGATTAAAAATTTTTATAACCCAGAAACACACGGTATGTCAACATCACATGCCACTCTCAAGCAAATATACTGAAGAGAAGCAAAATCCTTTTCATTATGGAGAGTGTCTTATCAACACGCAGTTACTAGGAAAATGCATTCATGTTGCATATTTGCTGTATCAGTAGGTCACAGTTTTCTATGTTACTGAGTCTGAGTATTTTTTCAAATGAATATAAGAAAACAGAAGCACAGTAAAGTTGAAACTTCTAATCTTTCAAAGCCAATTTGTGGTACAACTGTAAATAATACCAACTGAGTCTGCTTGGATTACAAGCTACCATGAGGCTTATGAAAGGAGCTAAGTAGCTCAAGTACTTGCAGTTGAGTAGAGTAGTGTACAGAGATTCATATAGCATAACCTGTTAAGGCATTTTAACAGGTAAGCATAGGGTAGAGTGTTCAGTTATTTCAAAGATTAACACTCAAATGTGTACCCTGGCAGATAAACACAAATTAGACAGATGACTGCCCATATTATCTTCTGATCTCACTATGTATCTTTCCCATAAAGATCAGTGAGCATTTGAATTCATAGTATATTTGTACCTTTTTTATCAAAAGTATGGTCTATCAATATTTTTGATTTGGATATCAAAACATGCATTGTAAATTACATTAAACAGGATGATTCAAAGTTTGTTGCAGATAATTTCAGCTACCATCTAAAACATGCAAGTGTATCTGAATACAACAGCCAAAAAAAAATGGTATTCACTTGAAAGCTGGTCCAGGTAAATATTTCTATGACATTCGTGCTAACCAGATCATGTTTCCAAATACATTCTTTGATAAATGTAACAGACATGACAAATATTTTCTCACAATATTAAATAAGTTATATCTTTATGAAAGCATCAGATCAGATCAGTCGCTCAGTCGTGTCCGACTCTTTGCGACCCCATGAATCGCAGTACGCCAGGCCTCCCTGTCGATCACCAACTCCTGGAGTTCACTCAGACTCACGTCCGTCGAGTCAGTGATGCCATCCAGCCATCTCATCCTCTGTTGTCCCCTTCTCCTCTTGCCCCCAATCCCTCGCAGCATCAGAGTCTTCTTCAATGAGTCAACTCTTCGCATGAGGTGGCCAAAGTACTGGAGTTTCAGCTTTAGCATCATTCCTTCCAAAGAAATCCCAGGGCTGATCTCCTTCACAATGGACTGGTTGGATCTCCTTGCAGTCCAAGGGACTCTCAAGAGTCTTCTTCAACACCACAGTTCAAAAGCATTAATTCTTCGGCACTCAGCCTTCTTCACAGTCCAACTCTCACATCCATACATGACCACAGGGAAAACCATAGCCTTGACTAGATGGACCTTTGTTGGCAAAGTAATGTCTCTGCTTTTGAATATGCTATCTAGGTTGGTCATAACTTTCCTTCCAAGGAGTAAGCGTCTTTTAATTTCATGGCTGCAGTCACCATCTGTAGTGATTTTGGAGCCCAGAAAAATAAAGTCTGGCACTGTTTCCACTGTTTCCCCATCTATTTCCCAGGAAGTGATGGGACCAGATGCTATGATCTTCGTTTTCTGAATGTTGAGCTTTAAGCCAACTTTTTCACTCTCCACTTTCACTTTCATCAAGAGGCTTTTGAGTTCCTCTTCACTTTCTGCCATAAAGATGGTGTCATCTGCATATCTGAGGTTATTGATATTTCTCCCAGCAATCTTGATTCCAGCTTGTGTTTCTTCCAGTCCAGGGTTTCTCATGATGTACTCTGCATATAGGTTAAATAAACAGGGTGACAATATACAGCCTTGACGTACTCCTTTTCCTATTTGGAACCAGTCTGTTGTTCCATGTCCAGTTCTAACTGTTGCTTCCTGACCTGCATACAAATTTCTCAAGAGGCAGATCAGGTGGTCTGGTATTCCCATCTCTTTCAGAATTTTCCACAGTTTATTGTGATCCACATAGTCAAAGGCTTTGGCATAGTTAATAAAGCATAAATAGATGTTTTTCTGGAACTCTCTTGCTTTTTCCATGATCCAGAGGATGTTGGCAATTTGATCTCTGGTTCCTCTGCCTTTTCTAAAACCAGCTTGAACATCAGGAAGTTCAAGGTTCACATATTGCTGAAGCCTGGCTTGCAGAACTTTGAGCATTACTTTACTAGCGTGTGAGATGAGTGCAATTGTGCGGTAGTTTGAGCATTCTTTGGCATTGCCTTTCTTTGGGATTGGAATGAAAACTAACCTTTTCCAGTCCTGTGGCCATTGCCGAGTTTTCCAAATTTGCTGGCATATTGAGTGCAGCACTTTCACAGCATCATCTTTCAGGATTTGGAATAGCTCAACTGGAATTCTATCACCTCCACTAGCTTTGTTCATAGTGATGCTTTCTAAGGCCCACTTGACTTCACATTCCAGGATGTCTGGCTCTAGGTCAGTGATCACACCATCATGATTATCTGGATCGTGAAGATCTTTTTTGTACAGTTCTTCTGTGTATTCTTGCCATAAGATATAAAAAGGAAATTTCAAAGTCCACAGTCTTAAATTGCATGTTTAAATTAGATTCCTTTGGGCCATGCCTATCTGAAATTAATACAGTCCCTTAAATCTTTAGGACAGCATTTGCTTTACTTGGAAATAGGCAATCTTATATTATAAATTGCTCACAATGGTATTTTCATATGATGTCAAAATACCTGTATATGACTGAAAAAATGTAGTGAATATGATAAAGTATTTCTATACTTGACTGATTAATTACTACTTCATTTTCAGGTTCATTAATTTGTTTATTCAACCAATATTTATTGAGTGATTATTATTCTATATGGTTGAAGACTGTAGAACAAAAGAGACAAAATCTGGCCTCATGGGGTTCACATGAATGAAGATTGGAGGAGTTAAATCAAATTTATTATGATTGCAATTGACATTAACCAAAATATTAAGTTGAGGCATAAAAAGTAAGGAAGAACAACTAGCAGAATCACAAATTATCCTTTTGTGTACACTAACACATAAAACTAATAATTTGTTTAATCAGTACATTTTACTTTTTTAGTACATGGGAATATTTGCTGACTCAGGCTTCCTTTTTAAATATAAAAGTATTTTTAAAACTAAAATACATAAAACTCTTAAAATTCAATAATAAATAAACACATAGCCCAGATGAAAAAAGACGGCAAAATATTTGAACAAATATTTCACCAAAGAAGATGCATAGATGCAAAGAAACATATGAAAAGATGCTCAATATTACTTGGCATTAGAAAGTGAAAGTTAAACTAAAGTCGCTCAGTCGTGTCCGACTCATTGCGACTCCATGGACTGTAGCCCACCAGGCTCCTCCCTCCATGGGATTCTCCAGGCAAGAGTACTGGAGTGGGGTGCCATTTCCTTCTCCAAGGGATCTTCCTGACCCAGGGATAGAACCCGGGTCTTCTGCATTCTAAACAGACGCTTTACTATAAACAATGAGATATCACTACATACCTATTGGAATGACTGAAATCTAAGAAATTGCTGGTGAGGAGGTAGATCAACAGAGTTCTCATTCAGTGCTGTTGGGGATGCACAATGGTACAGACACTTTGGAAGACACAATTTCTTGCACAGCTGAATATAGTCTTACTGTATAATCTGGCAGTGGAAATCCTCAGTATTTATCCAAGTGATTTGAAAACTTATATCCACACAAAAATTAGCATGTGAATGTTTAGCGCAGCTTTATTCATAATCATCAAACACTGGAAACAACCAAGATGTCCTTGAATGGGTGAATGGATAAACAAATTGTATATCCTGACATTTGCAATCATTTTCTATGATAACAAAGCAATAAGCTATCAAGTCATTTAAAAAAATGGATGTCTTAAATGTACATTGCTAAGTGAAAGAAGCCAGTCTAAAAAAGTTACATATCACATACTTCTTTATGACATTCTAGAAAGGTCAAAAGTAGAGATATCAGTGGTTGTAAGACATTCGGTGACTAAGAAGAGAGTTGAACATATATAGGAATTTTTTTAAGGCAATAAAACCATTCTGTATGAAACTATATCCATTGGTCAAAATCTATAAAACTTTACAACACAAGGAGTGAACCTTAATATATGCAATTCAAAAGCATAACTTAGGAGGTTAGGGAGTGGGGAAGGAGCAGGGGAGATACAAAAACAGAATGCAAACTGTGAAAAAATAACCTAATGTTATTAGGTTATTTATCACAAATGTATGAAATGACTCTGAACAGGGTGATGAGAAAAGGGACAGAAGGAATACTAGAAATGAGTGGAATAAAGCTAAAAGCAAAGGAACTGTATACAAATACTCTAGTTGATAAAGTTGCATCCCAGTTGAATACAGGTTAAAAATTCTGAAAACACTAATGTATGTATATTAGAAATGAACTTTTAAGTGAATGGATGACAGACTGAGGGAGGCCAGGTTTTTCATCATTAGGGTGGGAAGTTACAGATAAACAAGGGGAGAAGACTAGAATAATGCATTTGGTAATGGATTAGAGTTGGAGACATCAGTGAGAAACATGTTTAACTTATACACAGGTTAATATACACCCATATATTCTTTGCTCTGTCAGCTAAGAGGACTTTGTACTGAGAATACCTCAACAGCAAGGAGAACACCTATGGGTCAGATCTTGGTTTCTTATTCAAATAAGAGGAACCAGGCATCGTTGGAGCAATAACTGCCTATAGGACTGACACAGGAAATATTCAAGATAAGCCTGCAGTATTTATACTACCAGAAACTAAAGAAGTACTCCAAAAAAATTGTTTCTTGATTGATTGATATTGCATGTCAAAGGGACTTTGGAGTAAAGTCAAAAGAATTCCCCAAGCTGGCAAAATTTGAGCAACGAGATAAACGAAATGATATTGGAATACAACTGAAAATATAAAATAAATAACTATGAGTCTATAATGATATGAGTAAATCACTGAATAAGAAGGTGAATAGACAAATATCCCTTATAGAAAAATCCAGAATAATTTATGTAGATATTCCACTTCTAAGAAGGTAGAATATGAGTTGTCACTTCTTGTGTAGGGGCTGCACATAGTGATTTTTTTCCAAAGAGTAAACTATGGAAAGGAGGAGAAAGAATGCCTTTAAATGGAGAAATCAAGCAAGTACTATCTCAGTCAAGTAATCAAGATTAACATCAATGGTGATAAGTCAGGTTTTTAATATGGACCATTGATATGATCTGATGAGAATGGCACTTGACCTCTCTGGTTTTTCACCCCAAATCCCATAACTCCAGTCTTATCATAAAGACAACATCAGACCAATTCTAATAGGATGTCCTACAAAATACTTGAGCAGTACATCTGTCAAAATCATCAAAAACAAAGTCTGAGTAACTATTATAGCCAACAGGAGTCCAAGAACACTTGATAAACAAAATATGATGTAGTATTCTGGATAGTATCCTGGGACAAAAAAAAGGACATTAGATAAAAACTACAGAGATTAAAGTATGGTCTTCAATTAAACAATAATAAAAAAAAAATTCCCACTTAATTTCAACAGACTTCTCTCTCCTCCCACTCTGATCACTCTTATATTCAGGGAATACAAATAGCTGTATAATCACAGCTATCAGAACACCCAGGGAATTGAGATTTCTCAGGAAACTGAGTATTCTACAGAGGGTGAAATATTAGTAAAATAAGATTCCCCACCTTTCAAACAGCACATACTCAAGTTGATTTAATCTTTTCTTGATGATTCAAGGTCTCTAGGAATAATAGTTGGATACAGGAATTTTTTTGGGGGGATGGGGGCGTTGTACATTGTCCTAATTCCAACAACTTCTAAGACAGAGGCAGCATCCCTTTTTGAAAAAACCATTTACACGCATGCAAAGGTAATATTCTCTTTGGGGAGCATTACATATGCCATGCCGCTAGCTCACCACAATCTCTCTTGGTTCTTTATTACAGTTCCTTCTCACTGTTCCGTCTGGTTCTGGACATAACTGGACTTCCCAGTGATAAAGAATCTGGCTGCAGTATAGGAGATGTGGGTTTGATCCCTGGGTCAGAAATATCCCCTGGAGAAGGGCATAGCAACCCACTCCAGTATTCTTGCCTGGGAAATCTCATGGACAGAGGAGCCTATAGGCTATAATCCATACGGTTGTGAAAGAGTCAGACATGACCTAACAACTAAACAATAACAACAGCTGGGCATAACTAGCTGGTCTTATCTGAGAACAACTACCATGTCACATCTTGTAAGTGCTCCTCACCTCTACTTGTTTCAGTCGTGGCAAGGGTCATAATATCTCAGTACTGGGATACCACTAGGGTAGACTTGGTAACCCATGAGTCCTATTGGTCATGGGAAGGGCATTTCTGATACCCTTATTTTTTTTTTAATACATCTTCTTTATTTTACTTTAATTTCAGAACAAAATAAACAAAACGTGATACATGACATCTAAAACCAATGTGGGAAGGGATACGGCTCGAGGCGTGTGTATCCTGCTTTAGAAAGAAAGCCAGAAATAAAACCAAGAGACATCAGCAGAGGGAATCAGGTGGGCTGGGTCACTGGGACTGCTGCTGGGGATCCATGGGAATGCCTATGAGAAAGGCATTTCTTGATGACTTTATATAAAATAATATCCACTATCAGGGGCTTCTCTGATGGCTTAGTGGGTATAGAATCCACCTGCAAGGCAGATGATACAGGAGACTATGTGAAGGAGGATATGGAGGATACGGCAACACACTCCAAAATTCTTGCCTAAAAAAGTTCCATGGACCGAGGAGCCGGGCAGGCTACAGTCCAAAGTGTCACAAAGAGTCGGACACAACTGAATGATTAAGCACAATATCTGTCTAGCTCTTTTCCCTGATTTATTTTCTGTAGCACTTATTACCATGGGATTTATATGCTTATTTGTTTACTTATTTATTGTTTATCTTCCCCATTTGAATGAAGTTCAACAAAGGCAGGCACCAGGCCTTTCTAGTTCCCTGCTCTAAATCCATGCTTACAGTAGTCAAAGTTAATGAATATTTGTTAAATAAATGAAGATTGAGCTTTCTAGGGTCAGAATGTTCCTGTGTTTCTAAAAAATTTTTGGAAGTCTCTTTGCTTTGTCTAATCAACTTCCTCTACCCTCACAGAAGTTACAGCAAGCATTGATGAATTAGACTTAAATAAACCATGGTTGATGGTCTGTGATGATCTCAGATAAGGAACTATCTAAATTGTGTGTATGGACTTTATGACATCAATATTGGCCATTCAAAGGCCTTAAAAATTTCTTGGCCACATTCTGGAGGTTTTATGTGAAGCTGTTAGATTGTTACACTATGAATTGAAAAAGACTTAACTGTTATTTTAATTCAATCCTGAAAAAAATCATGCACAGTACAGGAAGTATTCTTGGAAGCAAAAAATATATTCCAAAGCCAAATATAAGCTATTTTTTTAAGTATTCTTTTTAAAAAATCACATATTTGTGTCCCTTTTAGTGTACTCAAGAGAGAATTAGATTAATATTGACAAATGTCACTAATTTTATTTTCCCCAAACATTTTCAGATCATAAATAATATGCCCATATCCATGGGAACCACAAGATAACAGATTTTTTTCTTGAGGCCACATTGCCCCTATAAAAATATTTTTAACAGGCTAAACTGTCACTCAATTTAGAATAGTGCAAAATGTATTTCCTTTTGGCAATAAGCAATATTTTCATTAATAGCCAAAACTGATCACTGTAAAATTCTTTTATCTTTTTATATAGTACTGTGGAGCTCAAGGTAGTATCACAAGGTCAGAATGAATATAAAACCCATCTTTATTCAAAATACATTAACAAAGACATAGGAACACTCTGTGCATAACCCAACAATGAAACACACCAAAATGTCAGAACTGCCTTCATTATGGGAGAGTACCAATTGTTCTTAACACAAATCAAATATGTAACAAAAGAAATAAAATTACTTTTAGCTTCTTCACACACCTACTTATCTCACAAAATTTAAATATTCAGGGAGCTTGAACTTCTAGCTTTATTCTCCTCTTTTCCTTGGCACTCTATGTTTAAAGACTGTTTTTCTTACATCTTGCCTTTTGGAAAGGCCCACATTTGGCCTTCTCATGAATGTTACTCCATTCTCATGAAAAGTGGGTCATATAAACACAGAATGTTTCCTTAGCTGAATTCCTTCCGGTTCTATTGTCTCTTTCTATTTATAATGGAAAAACAATAATAATAAAAAAAGATCAAATTGTGCCCAGGCAGCATCCTCTTTTACTTTAGCTGCTTGGTCCCTCCTGTGGAGATGAAGTGACCCAGGATGGCAATGTGCCTCTTGGTTAATTACTTACAGGAGTCATTTTCTCACACTCAGATTCAGAACACAGGTCTGATGAAGTCAAGGAATGTTTACATCACCGTTATCAATTCCAGTTCAGGAGCCTAAGGAAAATAAGTAGAAAAGGAAAAGATGTGAACATACAGAAATACACATCAGCACAAAACTATGAAATGCACATGCAAAAAATGTTCATATCTGAAGCAGATAACTCTAAGAGAATTTACTTTTATTTAGGATTTGCTGCCCACTTTATTGGAGAAGGCAATGGCAACCCACTCCAGTACTCTTGTCTAGAAAATCCCATGGACGGAGGAGCCTGGTAGGCTGCAGTCCATGGGGTTGCTAAGAGTCAGACATGACTGAGTGACTTCACTTTCACTTTTCATGTTCATGCACTGGAGAAGGAAATGGCAACCCACTCCAGGGTTCTTGCCTGGAGAATCCCAGGGATGGGGGAGCCTGGTGGGCTGCTGTCTATGGGTTTGCACAGAGTCGGACACGACTGAAGCGCCTTATAGCAGCAGCAGCAGCAGCAGCAGCCCACTTTATGGGCTTCCCAGGTGGTTCAGTTAAAGAATCTGCCTACAATGAAGACTCAGGTTCAGTCCCCAGGTTGAGAAGATCCCCTGATGAAGGAAATGGCAACCCACTGCAGTATTCTTTCCTGGAAAATTCCAGACAGAGGAGTCTGGTGGGCTAAAATCCATGAGGTTGGAAAGAGCTGAACACAACTGAACACGTAGCATGCATATTACAGTAGTTCACTGTCCATACACATTTATGCTGTGCTAATATGGTACTGCAAAGAGATCAAACCAGTCGATCCGGAAGGAAATCAGTCCTGAATATTTATTGGAAGGACTGATGCTGAAGCTCCAACACTTGGGCCACCTGATGCGAAGAACTGACTCATTGGAAAAGACCCTGATGCTGGGCAAGATTGAAGGCAGGAGAAGAAGGGGATGTCAGAGGATGAGCTGGTTGGATGGCATCACCAACTCGATGGCCATGAGTTTTGAGTAAGCTCTGGAAGTTGGTGATGGACAGGGAAACCTGGCATGCTGCAGTCCATGAGGTTGCAAAGAGTTGGACACAACTGAGTGACTGAACTGAACTGAATATGGTACTGAGATCCAATTGCCCAGAGAGGAACCATAATTTGTAACCTCTCCCTCCTCTTGCATCTGGAGGTGGTTGTATCACTATTTCTCAGCAGTGAAACATGTGCAGAAGTAACATGGATCTCTTCCAGGTCAGAGGATTTAAGAATGAGGTGGACTGTCCATTCACTGGCTGCTTACAAAAGATGATGAGGTCCTAAGGGATAATGGAATTATGATTATAATAAGATTGGCCTTGGAACCCTATGAACTACCACATGAAGACCTGGCAGCCAACCAGTAACACCTTCAATGAATTACTACTTGAAGGAAACATACACTTCTCCTGCTTTAAGCTACTGTAACTTGGGAGTTTATCTGTTATAACTGCTAGTACTAACCTAACACACACTTTTTCGATTTAGGATTTCATTCCTGGTTGAAATCTCACTTTCTGGTATACCATGTTCAAGTCTCTGTTCTTCAGAGAAGAGTTATCTGATGGTTCCAGCTTCTACTGATTTTTCCTTTAGGAAAAATTTCATTCCTGGTTGAAATCTCACTTTCTGGTATACCATGTTCAAGTCTCTGTTCTTCAAAGAAGAGTTATCTGATGGTTCCAACTTCTACTGATTTTTCCTTCCCTAATTTCCCCTGTATTGTCTATGCTATATTCCAGTGGTTGTCAAACCTGGAAAGACACCAAAATCAACTTAGTAAATTTTTATAAAAAAAACTTAAGCCTCACTTGACCTCATGATTTGATTCTCTGATGATGCAAAACTGTGGATATGCACTTTTGAAAGCTCTCCAGAAGATGCTGACACACTCATATTTGGAAACTTCTGGCATGTGAGAAATTTAAAGGTTTTCATTTTCACTCTTTTTGTTCTTCTCATTATTTCTCGGGAGAGTCAACAATTTTAAATGAATAAATATCCATCCTTATTCACAGTACACAAAGATTTTCCCATGTGTGAAGCAGCTTCATCTCAAAAGAATACTTTCAAAACTCTTGAGGAAGACCACATGCCTTTGCAAAGCACCTCTTATAGGGGACCCAAAGCTGGATTTCATATTTATCTCCTTTCAAGCTGGTTTTAGAAAAGGCAGAGGAACCAGAGACCAAATTGCCAACATCTGCTGGATCATCGAAAAGCAAGAGAGTTCCAGAAAAACATCTATTTCTGCTTTATTGACTATGCCAAAGCCTTTGACTATGTGGATCACAATAAACTGTGGAAAATTCTTCAAGAGATGGGAATACAAGACAACCTGACCTGCCTCTTGAGAAACCTATATGCAGGTCAGGAAGCAACAGTTAGAACTGGACGTGGAACAACAGACTGGTTCCAAATAGGAAAAGGAGTATGTCAAGGCTGTATATTGTCACCCTGCTTATTTAATTTATATGCAGAGTATATCATGAGAAATGCTGGACTGGAAGAAGCACAAGCTGGAATCAAGACTGCCAGGAGAAATATCAATAACCTCAGATATGCAGATAACACCACCCTTATGGCAGAAAGTGAAGAGGAACTAAAAAGCCTCTTGATGAAAGTGAAAGAGGGGAGTGAAAAAGTTGGCTTAAAGCTCAACATTCAGAAAACGAAGATCATGGCATCTGGTCCCATCACTTCCTGGGAAATAGATGGGGAAACAGTGGAAACAGTGTCAGACTTTATTTTTGGGGGGCTCCAAAATCACTGCAGATGGTGACTGCAGCCATGAAATTAAAAGATGCTTACTTCTTGAAAGGAAAGTTATGACCAACCTAGATAGCATATTAAAAAGCAGAGACATCACTTAGCCAACAAAGGTCCATCTAGTCAAGGCTATGGTTTTTCCAGTGGTCATGTATGGATGTGAGAGGTGGATTGTGAATAAAGCTGAGCACCAAAGAATTGGTGCTTTTGAACTGTGGTGTTGCAGAAGACTCTTGAGAGTCCCTTGGATTGCAAGGAGATCCAACCAGTCCATCCTAAAGGAGATCAGTCCTGGGTATTCATTGGAAGGACTGATGCTGAAACTCCAATACTTTGGCCACCTCATGCAGAGTTGACTTATTGGAAAAGATTCTGATGCTGGGAGGGATTGGGGGCAGGAGGAGAAGGGGATGACAGAGGATGAGATGGCTGGATGGCATCACCGACTCGATGGACATGAGTTTGTGTAAACTCTGGGAATTGGTGATAGACAGGGAGGCCTGGCGTGCTGCGATTCATAGGGTTGCAAAGAGTTGGACATGACTGAGCGACTGAACTGAACTGAAGAATACTATCTTATACATACCTTCAAATGTGGGGATAAATGGCAAATATCTAAAACAATTTTGTTAATTAGAAGATGGATTGAATTTATTTTCATGCTTTCATATTCTTCTTCTAGTAAGTAATAATATCCTAAAAGACAGGGTTTTGCCTTAAGAATTCTAATTTAATTTTTGTCTCCCCAGACTTCCCAAATTTATGGAGACTGTGGAGTCATACTCTTCCTGTATTCTCCTCATTTTTTAATGTAAAACATTCAGCTTCATGTGAAGTCTCACCCATTAATTTTAGGGAGTCCCTAAGAAAGTCTGTCATGTTGTTATGTTGTATGTTTCTTCGAGAACTTGAAGAACCAAGGTACTTAAAGGTTAAAGAAATAACTTTCTCTTGGGCATCATAGGGGCATTATTGTTCATTCTAGTATATTATGAAGACCTTCATGGAAACAACTCTTCCTTTAAGTTAGGCTTCACCTCCTAGGGGTAGACCAGAAGACCAATATTTGTTACCTACAGTCATTTCTATTTTCTTTCCCATAGTCAATGAATTCCTTCCTTCTAGATCCTTTGACTTCTACTGTCAAAACCACACACACAAATAAACTCCTCTCTGTCTGCTTACCTACAGAAAGAGATGTAAGAGAGACCAACAGAATGTTAATTAGTAAACTAAATTTACATTTATATTGTTGATGGCAGTGACTTTAGTATTATGTCTCTAAGTAATTCACATTGTGAATATTTAATATTGACTGGATATCTATAACATAGATATGAGTTTAATTTTGTAGATTTTATACTTTTCTATTAAATATGAATGGAATATTATTCACAAATCTAATCCTTGAATTTCTCTATTGGCCATAACTTACATACAACAGATGTGTGCACTCTTAGGGACAGGCATAATAAGGTTATATTTATTTTTTATTACCTTCAAGTGGTCTGTATCTTTAAAGTTATCCTTAAAATATTAATAATTTTATATTTTAATATCAGAGCTTCAATTTTTCCTTGTTCTACCAAATGAGTTTCATTCTGTACTGAAATATTTTGGAGTGTTTCGTATGTTCACTAGCCTTATATTCATTTTCATCAGCTTTGTCTTGAGATATTTTAAGCTACAATGACTGAAATTTAGTTTAAAATTAGGTTAGTTGGTTTCCCATTCCCAAGTCCTTGTGTCTCCCAAAGTCAGATAATAGTTAAATTGGTTTCCTTTTCTAAGTTAACATGCCTGGTAGTGATTTAACTTTTTTTTTTTTTTCATAAATAACTGCTCTTTTAGGGAAAATATTCTTGCTTCATCAGGCAAACACAGGCCAAAACAGAAACCACATTTTCCCCCCCAAGATCATAAAAGGAGAGACTAATTTCTAGGCTTCTGTTTATTAGTTCCTTGTCATACAGTCTTAGATGGATATGTTATATAGATGATGATATAAATATCACGATTATTTGCTTTCATTCAATTAGGAAACTGACCTAGGTCTTCCCTGGCCAGAAACACCATTCTACAAAACATCATCTTAAATATCAATACTGCTGCTAAGTCGCTTCAGTCGTGTCCAGATCTGTGCAACCCCAAAGATGGCAGCCCACCAGGCTCCCCTGTGCCTGGGATTCTCCAGGCAAGAACACTAGAGTGGGTTGCCATTGCCTTCTCCTACTGGCTCTTTTTTATGATATGGCCATTTTCTGACGTGTGCTAAACATTTCTGTTTCCTCATGTCTTATATTTACTATGGTTGTTAGAGTCAGCTCTAATTTCAATAAAAGTATAAAGCTCCTGTCCCACTGTTTATTTCAAGATTCTCAGTACATGTTAGTTATTATCTCCTATCTTTACAAGAAGGTAATTATACAATTTTACAAGTAAAGCATCCAGATTTTGTAAATAAAGTTCAGATCTTTTAATTATGCAACTGCACCTGTTGAATTTAAGACATTTAGTCACATGTTCTACCAGCTTACTTAATTATTGCTCAGCAATTTACTGCTTTCTTATGCTCTCATCTGCCAGTGAAATAGAGAAATCTTCCATTCTGTAGTAAACTCATGGAGAGTTTTCCTTGTGGTTTAAGAACAGCCCAACATACTGGCTATTTTTAAAAGCTCATGATAGTTGCTATCTGCCCTGGAACACATTGAAAACATAGCTCTGAATAGAAACTAACAGAAGCTGTATCTCATGATTCTAACTTAAGGGTAATTGCACATTTTAGTGGAATTGAAAAATGATTAAAATCTTCCTTCAAAATGGAGTGGTTTATCCTGAACATGTTATACCAGATGTGCATACAACCAAAAAAATCAATTTCTTCTCAGAAACCTTAGGAATATTTTCAAATGGATAGAGAAAAATATAAAACTGTGATTGAATGTTATAATGACTCCCATGTGAATTATTGGCTCTCTATGAGAATAGAGGGAGACAGAGAAAATTTATAAAATTTCAGCTCCTGGTACAGCCTTCTCTAAAACTTACTTATTATTCAGGGTTGTTGTGAAGCTCACTTGAGCCAAAGTATATGAAAGTTCATTGCAAACTGTAAAACACTTTCCATATAAGTGAGTATCTGTTCATAGAAAATGAGTTCAAACATGAATAAAAAGACTTCGGTGATCTAAAAATCTATATACCATCCAATAAACATATAAAACTCTTTGATGAGTGATTCTAAACATAAGTCTCAAGTCTCATTCAGAATTTTTAAATCAGTTTCAATCTCAAGCTGTATTCCAAATAATTTATTCTCTTTCCTCTGTGAGCTCTCCTATGCAGATTTGCACGCAAAGTCATTATTACTTTTCATGCAGCACTCTGGAGTAGGGTCCATAACTGTTTTCCTATTTCTTGCACCTCTCTTTAAAATTCTGCTGGCAGCCAACTGCAACTATAATCAAAGCAATGGGCCAGTTCAAGTGTTTGCAAAAGCATAGCGTTTTGTTATGCAATTGAAAAATAAATACGGCTTTATCTTTCCAACCATCCAGCTTTGTTTCTGCCAAAGAGTGGTAAAAGTGAAAAGGAAAATATTTGTGGGAAAATGGGTGAAAATAATGAGAAATGTAGCAGATACAGATGGTATCGCTCAAGTTAGAGATTTCCTAATTTGGAAATTTTATGAAAATAGGTTGGCTGGCCACTTCAGCAATACCTTGCAAAGTAAGTAGTTCCATAGGTTAAGGCAGACCTCAGTTTTGCAGCCCCAGAAATATGATTTTTATCATTGCTACTCTAAATAATAGGCTTCCGTAAATTGATTCATGCCAAGCGCAGTCATCAGATTCTGACCTGAATGTCCCTGAATTCTTCACAAAGAACAGCATGAGTGTGAGCAGTTTTGTCAGTGGCTCAATATATCACTCCCTCTAGAAGCAAATTTGTAAGAAAAGTTCAATTATACTAGAAGGTTACTTGGTGAGCAAGGGAAAGGAAAAAGTGAAGCTTGGTTCAGTCCAACTTCAGATATTGCTTAGCACCAAGTATACTAAGATGAATAAGACTGTACACCTAGGAGATCAATGAAGTGGGGAACCAAAACATAAACACATTATTTTCTATCAGCCAGGGCTCTTAGCTGCAAGTGACTGAAACCAACTGTAACTTTTTCATGCATAATAGTTTCTTAAAACTAGGAAAGGGTTGCTCCAGGAATTGCTAGATAATGATGTCAGGGCCATATAAAAAGGAGTAATGCCCCAAATCACATAGGAGAACCAGTATGATGGGGACACCACTGCCAACATCTCCAAGCAAAAAACACTGCTCCTCACCCTCTTTAACCCACTTGAATGGTACACTGCCACTGCCCCACTGCCAGTTCTCTTCTGCCATTGAGACCCCAGGAGCTTCAGATGCTTTCTAAGAGCAATGCTGAGAGAGTTCCTATGGTCCCTGTAACTACTGGATTGGTACAACTAATTGGTGGGACCTATATTATGTGTTTGCACATCACCTGTAAGGGAACCTGGGTAAGCAAACATCTGGCATTTTCAACTCTTGTGGGACATTAGTCACTGGTTCCCTCAATATGGATGTAGTTCTCAAGCAGAAGGAAGTCGAATTCTGTGCAACCATTGACAATGGTCAATGTCTTCTACAGTTTCAATGAAGTAAGGGAAGTATAATAGTAGAAGCATATATGAAGCTATATGAAGGCAGAATATACGCATCAATGAACTGGCAAGAGTATTTTCATTATTATGGCTAAAAACTATTATAATCCTAAACATTCACCCCCATTAAAGTCAAGACAAAGAAGCAACAGCAAGAACTGACAATTAGCCTAGTACACAGGTAGTTCAAAATATCCTTACAAGGAATAAATTATTCTTTTCATTTGCAAATGTAGGTGCCAACTTCAGTCAGATCAAGAAATTGTACTCAGATTGCCAACTATAAGCAACAGAAAAAGGTGCCAAGTCAGGCATGTCTGGTTGTAACAAATCTGCTTTTTATAGTGTATCAAATGCATTTTAAAGATGTTTTTGGTTCTGCTTATCCCATCTAGGATTGACCAAAGTCAGGAGGACTGTCTCATGATAACTAAACACATGAGATTGATTGACAAGTTTTCAATGTTGAATATTGAAGATCATGCCCTCTTCTCTGGGAAGTGTTGAAAGTCCAAAAGACCTAATCTTATAATTCTTTTTTTTTTCTGGACATCATGTAGATAATGCTTTCTTGATAGTATATTCTCTATTTACACACACATATCCTAACTAGGTGGATGATTTCTCTAAAAGTCCATCACATTTCAGTAATAAAATAAAGCTCAGGTACCTGAATTAACCTTGAGTATTTCCCAATTTTTCTATGACCCGCATTTACAAAGTTTATCACAGGGTGGGAATAACTCTTACATGTGACTAACCTTTTCTTTTATATATTGATTCATAACAGTTTTTTTTCCAGAAAATAAATTTATTTCTAATTGCTACAAGTGCCTACAGTTGCATTTGACTGCAGCCTCCTATGTTCAGAACATACTCTCTGTATAAACTTTAGACCTGCACATGTCCATAATCACAGCAAAACTATGCTCCAGAATAAAAAGCACATCAACTCTGCCAACAACCAACAGAATCATCTGCCTGTCAAATGTCAGATTCCTCCCTGTTCCTTCCTCTTGTTTTCTTCTCCACTGGAGGTGGCTGATTCCCTGTGAATTACATTTCCCAGATTCCCCTTCCCAGTGGCTTCTCATGGGTTCTGATGATGGTAGATACTAACAAGAATATGGAAGGCAAAAAAAGAGACGGATGCAGAATATTTCTTCTCTAACTCTCTTTTGGATTTGTACCTTGGTGACCCTAGATTCCACTAAGACTCTAATAACACTTTTCATTCCTTTGTTGTCTCAGCTCAAGAAAGTTTAGTGTTCAGATGCTGCTAATCTCTGAACTGCCTCATTGTTCCCTATTAGCCTTACTGCTCTTCCACCCTCTTTGTAAAATCTTCATAACACAGTCTCTTGATTTGGATACTTGATATCAGTTCTAGTTTTCCCAACTGACCTCTGACTGATATTTTTCTCAATAGAATATAAATTGAAAATGAAAAGAAATATATGACTGTTGAAATACACAGAAAATATGAAATAATGAAATACATAATTTTGAAAGTGCATGCAAGAAAAAAGGAGGTGATTATAAATGACAAACTAAATCTTAAAGATTTAAAAGTCCTTGCCCATCCAACTTATAATAATAGACTAAACCTGAGACAAAGCAATAGAAATTGAGACAATAGTAACAGAAACAGTGGGGGAAACCTGTTTGATTGGCTAAAGATCGGCATCAATTAATTCCAGAAGTATATAGGAATTTGAGGACATAAAGTCTAAAAGAAGAAAAAATACTTCTGGTCAACCCAACATCAGAAGCCTATCCCATTTCTTAAGCTCAAGACCCATGCAGATCTTCAATTGCAAAAATGTATGGCAAAGCAACAGGAGAATGCTGCAGTTAGTTGAAGATCTCTCTAGAAACTTTCAGAGATATGCAAGGAGAGAAGTCACCTGCCTCAATAGAAGCACCATGGAGAATAATCTTGGTTGAGAACTATGCCCAATAAGCTGTATATCAGCAAGGTGGAGAAGAGTCTCCTAAGCTTTAAGTATTTGATAGAACAACTCATCTTAAAATTTTATGAAAAAGTTTCCAGATATTAACTATAAGATTGAACTCCTCCTAGTGACTTACATGTTACAAAGTAAAACACTTGCAGAAAAGTACTCTTAGGGTATACCTCATTCTTCCTTTATAGGAAAATCACAATGATAAAATAGTCAACAATAAAAAAAGATAAAAATTCATCTTAAACTATGCTTACAAAAATCCCATGACTTTCTTTACTAAGATTTCCCCAAGGGGGATGATAACATTTATTTTTTCAGTCCCACAAACAACCCAAGAGAGTTCCAGTTATTCTACATCCTTAGCTGTACTTGGGATTATCAGTCTTTACATTTTAATCATGCTAATAAATCTTTAGTTACATTTCAATGTAGTTTAAACATACACTTCTTTAAAGAATAAAGATGTTAAGCATTTTAAATGTTTTTTACATGCAATTCATGTATCCTTTTTTGGTAAAATGCCTATTCAATCTTTTGCCCATTTTGTACTAAATTATTTTATTTTGTGTAATAAAAAAAGAAAGCTCATCTTAAGTGTTTTAAGTTTTGTTGTTGTTGTTATTCAGTCACTTAGTCGTGTCCAATTCTGCAACACCATGGACTACAGCACGCCAGTCTCCCCAGTCCTTCACTATCTCCGGGAGTTTGCTCAAATTCACATCCATTGAGTCAGTGATGCTATTTAACCATCTCATCCTGTGCTGCGCCTTTCTCCTTTTGTCTTCAATCTTACCTAGCATCAGGGACTTTTCCAATGAGTCGGTTCTTCACATCAGGTGGCCAAAGTATTGGAGCTTCAGCTTCAGCATCAGTCTTTCCGATGAACAGTCAGAGTTGACTTCCTTTAGGATTGACTGGTTTGATCTCCTTGCAGTCCAAAGGACTCCCAGGAGTCTTCTCCAGTACTACAATTCAAAAGATTCAATTCTTTGGCACTCAGCTTTCTTCTATGGTCCAATTCTCAGCTTTAAGAAATAACAAATTATTGGAGCTCTATGGAATTGACGTTAGTGTTAATTACTATTTAAGAGTTATCTGGAGATTTCAATTGAAACTTGAAAAATTTGAGAAGTGTTGTGAATGGCATTGGCCAATGGCTCAACAGTCACTTTTAGTTACAACTCTGCCATTACCTCCTCTTACCTATGAACAGAATAATATTCTTAAAGTAAACTGGAGAAGGGCATGGCAACCCACTCCAGTATTCTTGCCTGGAGAATCCCATGGACAGAGGAGCCTGACAGGTTACAGCTCATGGAGTTGCACAGAGTCGGATATGACTGCAGTGACTAAACTCAATAGTTAAAAAAAACAAATAAAAGCCAGCCACTAAAAGAAAAATTTTAGTAAGATTTTTAAAAGTTACAAGTGGTATGAGGATACATGTGGGAAATGTAGCTTCTCTAGATATGATTTATAAGAAAGTCAAGAGGCACTCCATAAAGCTATAGAATATGAGGATTCAATAGTGTATGAGGGGTGGTGAATCTCAAAAAATGAATTACTATGTTTGCTTCACCAATATCAGAGGTTTAAAGAAATTTCTTTTGGTGGAGCTAGCAAAAAATAAAAATGGAAATCAATCCTAGATACAAAAATATCGACATACTGAACTTCTTAAGTGATATAGAGATGATTCTTTTATCCAAAGAAACAATTTATTCATTTAAATTTGTAAAACTTGTAAAAGAATGAAACTAGAACACTTTCTAACACCATACACAAAAATAAACTCAAAATGGATTAAAGATCTAAACATAAGACCAGAAACTATAAAACTCCTAGAGGAGAACATAGGCAAAACACTCTCTGACATACATCACAGCAGGATCCTCTATGACCCACCTCCCAGAATATCGGAAATAAAAGCAAAAATAAAAACAAATGGGACCTAATTAACCTTAAAAGCTTCTGCACATCAAAGGAAACTATCAGCAAGGTGAAAAGACAGCCTTCACAATGGGAGAAAATAATAGCAAATGAAGCAACTGACAAACAACTAATCTCAAAAATATACAAGCAACTCCTACAGCTCAACTCCAGAAAAATAAATGACCCAATCAAAAAATGGGCCAAAGAACTAAATAGACATTTCTCCAAAGAAGACATACAGATGGCTAACAAACACATGAAAAGATGCTCAACATCACTCATTATCAGAGAAATGCAAATCAAAACCACTATGAGGTACCATTTCACACCAGTCAGAATGGCTGCGATCCAAAAGTCTACAAATAATAAATGCTGGAGAGGATGTGGAGAAAAGGGAACCCTCTTACACTGTTGGTGGGAATGCAAACTAGTACAGCCACTATGGAGAACAGTGTGGAGATTCCTTAAAAAACTGGAAATAGAATTGCCTTATGATCCAGCAATCCCACTGCTGGGCATACACACTGAGGAAACCAGAAGGGAAAGAGACACGTGTACCCCAATGTTCATCGCAGCACTGTTTATAATAGCCAGGACATGGAAGCAACCTAGATGTCCATCAGCAGATGAATGGATAAGAAAGCGGTGGTACATATACACAATGGAGTATTACTCAGCCATTAAAAAGAATTCATTTGAATCAGTTCTAATGAGGTGGATGAAACTGGAGCCTATTATACAGAGTGAAGTAAGCCAGAAGGAAAAACACCAATACAGTATACTAACGCATATATATGGAATTTAGAAAGATGATAACAATAACCCTGTGTACGAGACAGCAAAAGAGACACTGATGTATAGAACAGTCTTATGGACTCTTGGAGAGGGAGAGGGTGGGAAGATTTGGGAGAATGGCATTGAAACATGTAAAATATCATGTATGAAACGAGATGCAAGTCCAGGTTCGATGCACAATACTGTATGCTTGGGGCTAGTGCACTGGGACGACCCAGAGGGATGGTATGGGGAGGGAGGAGGGAGGAGGGTTCAGGATGGGGAACACATGTATACCTGTGATGGATTCATTTTGATATTTGGCAAAACTAATACAATTATGTAAAGTTTAAAAATAAAATAAAATTTAAAAAAAAAAGAAAAATGGAAATCAATCCTAGATACAAAAATATCGACATATTGAACTTCTTAAGTGATATAGAGATGATTCTTTTATCCAAAGAAACTTAACTTATTCATTTAATTCATTTAACTAATTTTTTTCCCTTTAGCCAGACAAGGGCATTCTCTTAATAACTATGTGAAAACAAATGATTGTTCAGCTTCAATTGACTCTTATTTAAAAACTTATGAAATTAACATAATGGAAATTTGCCATAAGCCAAGACACAAACTAAAGGTTTGCAAAACACACAAAAAAGTCATGTCTCCTTTCTTTACTAAAAAACTCATTGCTCATCCAACCATGTAGAGCTGTAAACCATACTTCAGTTAAATAGCATAGTATAGTGAAGGGCAGTACATTTCAACTGTATAAAGTGCATCAGAGCATTACGCACAGCGAGTGTGATGGAAGAGGCTGATTGCCTTTGGGATTGCAACTATTTTGACGCTACCTACATGAGGCAAGAACACTGCTGTTACAGCCACATACTGTGGCTATTGTTAGAAATTCTGACTGTCTGCATTTAGCAACTGAGAATATGAAAACAAACATGGTTCCAACTAAAACAATAGTCAAAGTAACCTTTTCAATTGAATTGTTGCTTGCAATAATGGAACTGTAGTACACACCACGCCGTGTATTTGCAATCATTTCAGCTGTGTTTCTTTCACTGAAGATGCTTTACACATCTTTAATAGAAATCTTAAAAAAAAATCAGATTACTTGGCAGTCTTTGCAGTTCCCTGGTGCTTTTATTTATCTTGAAGGCTGTATCTATGAATGACACAAGAAAGCAGGAACTAAGAGGGTCTAACTACGAGGACTAGAGGATGAAAGAGGGTCCCAGTGGGTCTTGGATCCTGGTGCAGGACTTCAGTACAGTGTGCCTTTGGGCCATTGACTATACCTGACTGGATCACTCTGGACGAATATCAAAATTCACAGTGATATCCTTATGTTTCCAGGCCAACCTTTCTCAAAGATTTGGGTAGTGAGCTTAACAGCAAACCTGGCTTAGCTTTGCTGGCACTTGCTATTTTGAGAAAATACTCAAAGGTCCTTCCTGTCATAAAACACTGGATAGAGGAAAGCTAGGAAAAGTCCAACTTTAATTTCATGAATTTGCACTTGCAAAAACACATATCTTCACCAAAAATTAAGAAGACTTGAGAATTTGGCTCCAGGCAAAATTCCACTCCTGGGACAGCAGGATTGAATGCAGATTTCTGCTGTGGGCAAAACCTCACTATTATTTCTAGACAATGGGGCTTTCTGTAGTGAAAATGGTGGTGCTCTGCACATAGGATGGCCACCGGCCAGTTCCCAGTTTTCTCCAGTGAATTTGCCAGATTGGCTAAAGGAGAGAATATTTTCACACAGACTGGTAATATGTCTGATGAAACCTGGGGGGAAATTAATCCAGTTAACTTAAAAACAAAAAAAAAAAAGCTGAGGATCTGAAAGCTCAGAAAAAAATATATTAAATTACTTCCAAGGGGTAGAGTAGAGGCTCAACTTTTCTTTACAATCTGGAGGAAAATCACCATCCAGTAAGCTCTGCACTTGGTTGATGTCCTCAGGGTGATTTAGCTCAGTGCTTCTCTCACTTTATTGTTCATATTGAATCACCTGAGGGTCTTCTTCATCTTCTGAATCTCACTGTGGGGGTCTGGAAGTAGGCTGAGAGTATACATTTTAACAAGTTCCATGTGATAACTGGCCTGGCTAGTCTTCCCACCATGCTTTGAGTAAAAAGGATTTAGATGATTATATGATCATTGACCTAAGTATTTGATTCACGAAAACTCAATACAATAGCCCCTCCATATCCGTGGGGGATACATTCTGAGACCCCAAGGTAAGATGCCTGAAATCAGGTAGTACCTAACCTTACATATCCTAGGGTTTTTTTTTTTTCTATTTATATATACCTCTGATAAAGTTTAATTAGGTACAGTAAGAGATTAACCATAATAATATAAAATAAAACAATATATTACAATAAAAGTTATGTGAATATGCCATCTTTCAAAATATCTTATTGTTCAAATTGAATGCCTTTTCTATTGTAACTAAACCCTACATATTGTGGCTATAACTTTTCTTTATTTTGCAGAGTCGAGTAAAATTAACAGGAGTTTCATAAATAAATATTGGTCAAAACAAATTCAGTCTTAGAAAAGCTAGTTCCATTTAATCTTTAACAAATGTAAAGAATATGAGTGCCTCATATGATGTAAAAAATATGGATGCTGTAATCACTTTGATGAGTAGCAGAAATTAATACAACATTGTAAATTAACTCTATTTCATAAAGTAAATATTTAAAAAAAGAAAAAAAAAAAAGAAAATGGATTCTGTGAATCTTACATCTAGGCTGATTGAGAAAGGATCAAGGTATTAATTTAATCTTTCAAAGTATGTTCTTTTGCACATCATATCCCTGATTTCAAGTGGCTGTAACTTTGCAGTTTAAGGTCTGCCAGCAAAATAAGCACGGATTTCCTTTTCCTGCTTCACAATGTCATGGAAAGAAGATTTGTTCTTAGTGTAGATCTTAGCAACCTCAGTGTATCCTTTCCTTATTAAGTTGCAAAGTCTACAGCATTTCTTCAGCATATCCGAATTGCCAGCATCACTATTCCTGCTCTTTGGGACCATTCTTGAGTAAAATAAGGGTTACTAGAACGCAAACACTGTGGTAGATGCCTCAACAGTTCATCTGATAACTGGGATGGCTTCTAAGAGAGCACTTAGTGGGATATACGAGACAAAGTGATGATTCATGTCATGAGTGGGAGGGCGATGGTGGGAGAGTTCATCACACTGCTCAGAAAAGCAAGCAATGTAAAACTTATGAACTGTTTATTTCTGGAATTTTGCATTTAATATTTTCAGGCCAAGGATGACCACGGGTAACTGAAACCGTGGGAAGTGAAACCACAGATAAGGGAGGGACTACTGTATACTTAATCAACTAAAGAGAGCAATTGACTGAAGAATGATGTTACTGAAAAAGGTGCCTACATACCATGGACCACAACTCAGCAATTAAAAGGCATAATCTATCAAGTTGGATAGATTTCCAGGGAATTATACTCAGTGAAAAAAGAAGGGTTCTATCCTTGGGTTGAGAAGATCCCCTGGAGAAGGGCATGGCAACCCATTCCAGTCTTCTTGCCTGGAGAATCCCATGGACGGAGAAGCCCAGTGGGCTACAGTCCATGGCGTCACAAAGAGTCGGACATGACTGAAGAAACAGCACAGCAACGGTTAAGGATGAAGATGGGTGTAATTATATGCAGATGTTGAATTAGAAGCTAAGGGTACGCAGATAAACCAGAAGATTGGTATGTGTGATATAATGTCCTCACCTTACAGATGACAAAGGTACAATTCAGACTCTTGTCACTGTTAAACAACAAAATATCTTTGAGGAATACTCAATTTTATTTCCAATTCACTCTTTATTCTACCAATTAATCTCAACATAATATATATGACTGACTGGGCTCTATTGCAATGCAAAGCTCTTTTTCAAACTTCAAATTTTTTGAAATTTATTTAAAACAGATCAAAATATACTCATCTGAAACATAACTCAAGTTTCTAAATCTAGCAAATATTTCAAATTTGTAAAGATATATCCTGATAAATAATTAGGTTTATAGTCTCACATAGAATCCTCCTTAGAGAATTAGGGCAGATAACAGTGATCCCACTTCCCAGGTGGTGCAGTGGTAAAGAATCTGCCTGCCAATGCAGGAGGCACAGATTTGATCCCTGGGTTGGGAAGATCCCCTGGAGAAAGGAATGACAACCCATTCCAGTATTCTTGCCCAGGAAATTCCATGGACAGAGGAGCCTGGTGGGCTTCAGTCTATGATGTCACAAAAGACAGACACAACGGAGCACACATACACAAAAGTCATCCCAGCATCTCCTGCTAGGGCTTTGTGATCAATTTCTCACCTTAAAGCCATCTCCAAACTCTCCCAAGTGTGAGTATGGCAGACAGTATTGGTTGCCTACACAGAGATATTTTCCTTCTTCCTTCTAGCTGAATCTCAGTCTACACTGGTAGCAAAGTACCCATCTCAAGCCAGGCAAGGCAGTCTGTGCTGGATAGCTTTCATCTACCTCTCCAAATCTATCCTCCCTACATCCTCACACTGTTCTCTGCCCCACAGATCGATGGACTCTTTCATCATCTGGCTTGGGGTGGATTCAGTCAATGAGCTAGCTGACATTCAGACAAGATTGACCTTTAGGAGCAATATCAATGGACCCTTTCATCATCTGGCTTGGGGTGGATTCAGTCAATGAGCTAGCTGACATTCAGACAAGTGAGATGAGTAAGGCTAGGGTACTTTCCTTTCCAGTCCTTGTGGAGTTGCTGTTGCAGTGTGCTGGCTATATCAAATGACCCAAGGATAGAACTCCAGTCAGCTGGCACTCTCCACAGGACTCTGTCTTCAGTTTCAATCAATATTTCTTCCATTTTTTCCTTCAGGGCAAGGTGAGAGTGGAATCCCGCCTCCCACTCTTGCCAGCCCCCAGTGAAGGCACCGTCCCTTGTGGGTTTCCCTACACCTCATCCAGATTTTTGCTATATAGGTGTTTTCTGTTTGTTTTTCCTGCCTGTTATTCATTTTCTCAGCCTCCCTTTCAGCTAGGAGTGGTTAGGTGATTCAGTTTTTTCCAATAAACATGAGCACTTCAACTAAGAAATTCGGGAAATAGCCTTCAGTCGTGTCTGACTCTTTGTGACCCCATGAACCTCAGCACTCCAGGCCTCCCTGTCCATCACCAACTCCTGGAGGCCACCCAAACCCATGTCCACTGAGTCAGTGATGCCACCCAACCATCTCTTCCTCTGTCATCCCCTTCTCCTCCTCAATCTTTCCTCCTCAATCTTTCTCCTCCCTCAATCTTTCCCAGCATCAGGGTCTTTTCCAGTGAGTCAGCTCTTCTTATCAGGTGGCCAAAGTATTGGAGTTTCAGCTTCAACATCAGTCCTTCCAATGAACACCAGGACTGATCTCCTTTAGGATGGACTGGTTGAATTTCCTTGCAGTCCAAGGGACTCTCAAGAGTCTTCTCCAACACCACAGTTCAAAAGCATCAATGGCAGTTCAAAAGCATCTTCTGCGCTCAGCTTTCTTTGTAGTCAAACTCTTATTCTCTGATAAAAGACACAGCAGCTTTGGTATAGCAGCTTGTCTCCTTCCTTGATTTCTAATTTAGATGTTTGGAGTAGTACATGACACATGGAGTAACCAATCTGTGATTATGAATCAGGATAAAAGCCAACAAGCAGATGATGGCAAAGTGAAGAAGGATGCCAAAATCTGGGCTTTGATGACACTGTTAATGTGCAGTACTGCCTTATCCTGACTACAACATTAGACTTCTTGATAGGGATGCAATAAATGCCCTTCAGGTTCATATTTCTATTAATTGGATTTTAGTTATTAGCAACCAAATCATTCCTATCTGCCGGAGCAATCTATCTTTATTGCAAATACAGTCTTGCCATTTTCCTGCTGAACATATTCTAGTGGTTCATCTACAGAAGAACCTCCAACGTAGTATGAACATCTTGGCTTTATCCATCAGTTTCCCCACCCTGGCGTGTTTCACCTTCCATGCCACACTGCTCATTCCCATCTTCTGGAGCTCCTCACAGCATGGCATTCTAGCTGCCATGTCTTTGTGTTGAGAGCTCTCCCAGGAATATCTTTCCTATCTTCTTTCTCTAGCTATCTCTTACTCATCTTCCCAGAATACACTGGGTATATAGGTCAGCATTTTTAGTTAGAGAGAAAACAAATCTACTCTGGATTATTCGAGAAGTAAGATTGATGGAAGCAATTTGGGGTAGTTCACAGAAAGCTGTGAGATGAGGTTTAGAAAGTGACCAGGAAGAAGAGAAACTGACAAGCAGAAACAGAGGTGAAAACTCAGGTGAAATATGACTGGTGGGCCCTGCTACAGCCTTTCTGAGGAATGGATACCTCAGCTTACAACACAACCAGCGGTGGACAAGGGAACTCAGTGTCGCTGTTGCAGCCCTCTGGTACCAGAATAGGAGAAGCAAATGGCAACCCACTCCAGTGTTCTTGCCTAGAGAATCCCATGGACAGAGGGGCCTGGTGGGCTGCTGTCCACAGGGTCACACAGAGTCAGACACGACTGAAGTGACTTAGCATGCACTGGAGAAGGAAATGGCCACCCACTCCAGTATTCTTGCCTGGAGAGTCCCGTGGACAGAGGAGCCTGGTGGGCTACCATCCATGGGAATGAAAAGAGTCAGACATGACTGAGTGACTAACACACACACATCTGAGAGTCATAGTTTTGGAGAAAGTTTGATTCAAGAGCATACCACAAATAAAAGTCAAGTCTGCGGACTAGTTTTTGTCCATAATGTTGGAAATGCTCTCAAAACGGTGTCAGGGTAATAGAACAGACCATCAAAAATGGATCAGCAAGGTAGTCTCTACTTCTGCAGAAGGGTGCCCGATAATCAAAAGGTCTGGGAGCAAGCACACCAAGTAGGAGGTCCGCTGGGGTTTTATCCCTTAGATGCAGTTTCCCTCCCCTAGCTCCTTATAGGCTGAGGACCACAGAGTCACAATCTTCCCCAGATGTCCCCTAAGATTTTTACCAGCCAACGGTGTCATCAGCAATACTTGCAAGCTCCTGAGTGGAGGACTGTTTTCCCCACCCCTTTAGTTCTCTGTGCATGTCCAGGGTAAAAGCCCATGAAATTAGCCTGCTAAACTGTTTTTATAAGGAAGGAGAACCAGGAAGGGGAGAGACCAAAGGACTGGCAACAGAGCTGCTATCTTTAGAAACCTTATTCACAAGGAGATATATATATATATATACATATGTGTGTGTATATATATATATATATATATCCTATTCAGCTAAAACAATGAATGTGGATCATTTCTCTATTTCTCATATCTTCCCTTTTGGTAGAAAAGAGTATGTTTTCCTACAATAAAAAAAGACAACAATTTCATTGCCACTGTCCTGACTTCTGACTCTCTGAAATTGACTACTTTGAGAGGAAAGCCACATCTCTATCTACAGAAACTAAAACCAATGGAGAACATATGGGGCATTCTAATCTCTCATTAATCAGGCTTCCAAAGCAAAAAATTCCTTTATGTTACTTCAATCATTCTCCATGTTCTTATCCTTCAAGGAAGGAACACCAATTCACTTATCTGAGAGGTGAGTTCGGTAGGAGAGAGTGGACACAGATGGCATCCCCCTTCTGGATCTTTGGAATCCACCTATCAGTAGAGCTTGCTGTTCCCCACACAGAAAGACTTTTGTCCTTGTGGAAGTAGACTGCAACTTGGGGGTATATGTTTATTTCAGTAGAGTGTTAACAAATCCATTTGGCCTCATAAGTAACAAGTTATATTGTGTTTCTCAATAATAAAAAGGATATCTATGTATTCATTTGATTCTTGTACCTCTCTCTCAATAGGTTCCAAATTCAGCCAAAAAATGAATGTTTCTTATTGGATTCTTTCAAATGCTTAAAGTTTCCCATATATTTACATTCTTAACATGAAGTATGAGACCATCAACTTTCCTCACCCGCCATGATCTATGACATGGGCTAAAATACAGTTCCACACTTATTGAGTACCTATTAATGTAACACCCTGTGTTAGAGTTAGAAGATAAATGAAATGTGACCCATGCCCCTCAGGAGTTCACAGCTGAGCAGTATAAATTTATATTTCCAAATGCAGATTTGAGGTATATTTCCATGGTATAGATTCTTTAAAAAAAAAAAAAAAAACCCAAAACTGTAACAGAGAACTCATCTAAAGCAAGACTCATTTAATTATGATCACTGGGGGCAAGTCCTGGGGTGAGCTCCAGAGTCTCATGGCTCAGAAGATAGGGGTAAATGAGACAGAGAAAAACGAGAATAACATCTATTTAGTAGAGCACATTATAATCTAGTTACCATCAGAAATAACATGATGAAAATACACAGCAATCTGCAAGTGTCAATAAGACATACATGGACATTCATATTCAATAGAGGTTTATAACATCCACAGAACCATAGCAAGCTGTGCCCATCTTATAGACAGATAGGATGAATCCATACTGATTGTTTCAGCCATGGCTCAGGTGATACTATAGGCCACGGAAAGATATGTGTCCTCATTCCACAAAGAAAAAGGCATTGGCAAGACTAGAGAAATTATCATATAAAACAAGTAAGTCCTGGTAACTTAACCTAAAACTTCATTCTCCTATTAAAACTTGGCCCCAAATAAAATGTTGATTCTAAGACTTAGAAATCTTTACACTAATGTGTTGTTTGGTCCTGTCTGACTCTTTGTGACCCCATGGGCTGCAGCACGCCGGGCTCCACTGTTCTCCACCTTCTCCCAGCTGTCTAACCATCTCATCCTCTGCTGCCATCTTTTCCTTCCGCTGTCAACCTTTCCTGGCATCAGGGTCTTTTCCAATGAGTTGGCTCTTCACATCAGGTGGCCAAAGCATGGGAACTTCAGCTTCAGCCCTAATCAGTTCCCTTAAAAGCAGTGTGAAACGGTTGGTGTGACATGGCCCAAACCTACCTTCAGGCTTCAAAACAAAAGACATGTTAAAGAAGGTTCACTGGACCCTGGAAAACATGCACAAGGATTGTTGTATTAACTGAGGCAGAGTTAATATTTTTCTAATTCTCTTTGTACCTCATTTTCACAAATTCTAATTTCACTCATGTAAGAAAATAATCAAAACAGGTGATATGATTTTTTTTCTATGTTTTAAATTTTAAAAGTCCCATCTGTCACTAATTACACATTTATTTCATTATGCAGCACTATAAAAATAATTACTTGAGGTTTTTTGTTGACAATTTAGAGTTTAAAGTAAATACTAATTATTTTTGTTATAACTGTGTATTAAATTGAATAATTCACTGCTAGACATTTTTGGGGCTTCAAATAATTTTGTTTGAACTACATAAGACAGCAATTATTTAATTAGTGACACATCTGCCAATCTTATAAGTCCATCTTATAACATCTGAAGACACTTTTCCTTCTCATTTCTCCTTTCTTAGAAGCAGAGACAGACACTTCATGTGCAGATTTCAGAATTTTATAATAATGTATGTGACCTGCCCAGCCACTGGTCTGCTCAGTCACTCTCTCAAAGCAGCAAAGATTCTAAGCAATTAACAAATGCTCACAACTGTCATGGCCTTGAGTTGATGAAAATGTATCTAGATAACTGCAGTGCTTTCTACTTTAAGTGACTTCTTTTAGAAATTAAAATCTCTTCCCCAAACTCCAACCAGAAGTTGCTGTGAGTTCCATTTGGAACGTGTGCTAATAATAATATTTTCTGGAATAATAACAACAGGTTTGGATTTAATTAAACATGTTGCTCACTGAAGCATCTGTTTTAAACATTAATGAATGGCAGCTCCTATGGGATATCCAAATGGAAGTGTTTTCACTCCATCACACTATCCTAAAGTGTGTTTGGAATTTTCAAATCATTAGTTGGTCTTGTTTTGAGAGGCTTATCCAGGATAAAAAAGCAATCTTTCCTCAAATCATATTGATAGATGGAAGCCATTTAGGGGGAGACAATCAATCATAAAAGCAGTCTCTGAAAAGCTGTTATGCAATCCACAGTATTAAGAGTTGAGTTTTCCTTCCTGTTCACACATAACTCCTATTATCATGCATGAGAGTTAGTCTCTTATCAAGAAAAGGACACATCCCTTCCCAATTAGGCTAAGCTGCTTTGGGCAGAAGCCATTAAAAATAGCAGACATGGAGCTCCAGAGACTACAACTAACCTTAACAAGAATTGGAAGCCACCTCTGAAATAGCTATTATTAACTTGGAAACGTTATGTGAATAAATAATCTCTGAATTCATGGCTTGTTCACCACGTAAAGGAAATCATATGAGTAGGAGTTGTTTATACAGTGGTGCTATGCTTATCAGGCTTTATTAAAAATAAGTTGGCAGAGGGCTTCCCTGGTGGTTCAGTGGTTAAGAATCTGACTTCCAAGGTAGGGGACATGAGTTCAATCCCTGGTTCAGGAGGTTTCCACATGCTGCAGGGCAACTAAGCCCATGCACCACAGCTACTGAGCCTGCACTCGAGAGCCCTTGAGCTGCAGCTACTGAGCTCAGGTGCTGCAACCACTGCAGCCCGTGTGCTCTAGAGCCTAGAAGCCGCTGCAGTAAGAAGCATGCACATTACAACTAGAGAGCAGGACCCACTTGACACAACCTGAGGAAGCCTGTGCGCAGCAACCAAGACCCAGGACAGAAAAACATATTAATGAATTTAAAAAAAGAAGTGGGTAGACTTAAGTTTCAAAAAGACAGTGACTAAGTATTTCTTATCAATCAATCTATCCTTACCACATAGAGCAGTACTAGGCATAATAGGTACATCAAGATATTTGTTGAATTCATGATTGAATAAGACTAACACATTCTTTTCAATTCAGCAAGCATTTATTGAGACTTTACTTGACACTAGATCCCACGAGGGACAGAAGATGTAAATACTGTGTGTGTGTGTGTGTGTGTGTGTGCAGATATCTATAACTATATATCTATAAAGTGGAGAAAGAGAGAACTTCTGTTGTTGGAGGGTTCATAATCTCTCAGATGACACTAACATACAACTAATTTATTTGTTATTATGTGGTCAATGCCATGATAAAAGAATTCTTAGGGTGCTATTGGAGCACGGATTTGCACGAAATTATGGGAGTTATGGTATTAATACACAACATCTTAAACAATTTGTTCTGCAACAAAATGATAAGTTTCTGTTCAGACCATTTGAATTAACCAATAATATAAAACGTTCTAAGTATGATCATCAGAGTCAGAATGCTGATTTTGAAAAATATATTTTCAAAAGAATTAATAAAGACTTTACATCATACCAAAAAAAAAAAAAAAACTACTAGGCTTTTCAAAACTCTTTGGGATCATGATAGATGGATTCTGTGGACATAGAACAAAGAATTATGATGCCAGAAGGTATGTATGCCAAACTGGGGAAAGCCATGATGGTATGGATTTCTTTGGTCAGACTTGGGAAACGTTTATGATTTATCACATCTTCTCACAGAAAAGACAATGATGCATCAAGTTTGATCTCACACCTTCCAAAGCATTGGATGCTTGAGTTCATCCAATGGCAAGATGACCCATGCTGGATTTTCCGCCAAAGAGATATTTAGTAAGGTACCATGCACTGAGCTCTGATACATTCTCACAGGAGGAACTCAGGGGATTGCTTTTAAACCAATCCAGGGAACTCATACAGGGCTGGACTCACTGTGGTGAAGTGGCCCAGAGGTTCCTTGAAGGAAAGATACTTGTATACCTAAACTCAGATGCACCATCTATAAAATGAAAGAGCTAAATTCAGTGATCTATATGGTCACTGTAGCTTTTTCACTTCCCTTTCTTTTCTCCCAAAGTTTGAGAGTCAACAAGTTGGGTTGATTGAATTTAATTCCCATATCTTTTATTTTTCTTCCTGTCATTCTGAACACTTGGGAGTCCCTTGAGGCCAGATACTTTACCCTGTTATTCCTTGTATCTCTGTGTCTAGTAACCAATTTTGGTACATAATAGATGCTCAGTGAATATTGACTAATGAAGGAATAAATTGGGTAACATCTATACAACAACAACAACAACAAAAAACTGTGTGTTTCTTTCAGTTATTCCAAAGCAATATGAGATCCCATCTCTCATCTCCAAGTATCATCTGCTCTATTCGGAAGACAAAGCTTTTCACATGTAGCAGTAAAGACTATAAACTTGTTCATTTCATCCTCACAAGAACTGTAATGCCACAAAAACTGTTGAGGGCTTATTTTATGCCCAGCATCTTAATTGGATTATTTCATTTAACCCTCACAACAATTATGGGGTGAAGCTATCTCTATTCTGTAAGTGCAGAAACATGGACTTCGAGTAGTTTATTCACTTGCCCTAGGTCTCATAGCTGAGCCAAGATTTGAAAGCAAGGGATTTGATTCTAGAACCATAATTTTAACCTCTAGAAAAAGAGGACTGAGTTTACTTAAGTGTGGAAAACACAAGCACAAACGCACATACGCAAACACACAGGCAAGTGCCTATTGAGTAAGCTCCCTCAGTGGCCGCATTTTGTAACTCATAGCGCTTCCACATCTGCCAAGATTATTGCATCAGTGGTAGATGCCTGATCCAAGCACAGCCAGTATAGTCTCGTCGACATCTACTGAAACTGTCTGGTACCAGAGCTCTGATCTGTATGGCCAACAGTAATTAATTAAATCAATGGAGCTCATTGGTAACAGTAATATGGGGGCTAGAGCTATTGGTAGAAGGCAAAAATTGAAAACATACTGAGGAAAGCAGGCAAGAAAGGCCTGTGGCCAACACAATCAATGAGTAAGTAGAGGAGAGGGTGAGGTCGCTGGCTGGCACTGAGATTAGAATTGGAAAGACACAGCAAGAAAAGCAAAAACACAAAAAGGCTGACTCATACTATTGATAAAATATGAGTAAGTATCCACAAAATCCTCCTATAGAAAATGCTGTAGATAAGCTGAAACAGAGCAATGCTGAATCTTGAAGTATCTATTCAATATTAGTCACTATTCAATTAGTCTCTATTCAATTCTTATTCAGGAAGAAATTGTTTCACATTCAAGTCCCAGGGAAACTGGTTTCTTTCTTTGGGGCTGGGCCCTAACACTGTCCTTGGGTTTCCACAATGCTTAGATGTATGGCTTAGTTGGCTGTAGTCTTAGTATTATCTGTATTTATTTCCTGTTGCTACTGTAACAAACTACCACCAATTTAGTGGTTTAAAACAATGCAAATTTATAATCTTATACTTCTGGAGATCAGAAGCAAAAAATGGATCTCTGCGGGCTAAAATCTAGGTGTCAGCAAGACGTGTGTGTTTGCTTCCCTGGTGTCTCAGACGGTAAAGAATCTGCCTGCAATGCATGAGGCTCGGGTTTGATCCCTAGGTTGGGAAGATCACCTGGAGAAGGGAATGGCAACCCACTCCAGTGTTCCTGCCTGGAGAACTTTATGGACAGAGCCTGGCAGGCACAGTCCATGGGGTGGTAAAGAGTCAGACACAGCTGAGTGACTAATCCACTGTCCAAGACCATGCTCCATCTGCAGGCTCTAGGAAAAAAATGTTTCCTTGACTTTTCCAGTTTCTGGTGTGGCTCACATTCCTTGGCTCATGGCTTCTTCCTATTTCTCCAAAGCCAGCAGGAAAGCATCTTCACACTCTCTGACCAACACTGACTTATCTGCTTCTCTCCTTTCACTTGTAAGACCCCTTCTGAGGACAGTGAGCCCATGCAGAAATCCTGAACAATCTCCCCATCTCAAGGTCAACTGATTAGCAATATTAACTCTATTTAAATCCCCTCTAATACCTCTTTATTAAGAAGGCAGCCTTAATTCTCCTTTGCCATGCAATACCACATATTCACAATTTCTGCTATTGAAGATGCAGACATCCATAAAGGAAGGGAAATTATTATGCCTACCACACAGCCTATATGCTTAGAATAAACTTCATAGTATGTAAGCAAACGTGAGTGAATCTCTGATTTCTGTAACCACTAGATGATATTTTGCCAGTTCGAGTAGGGCTTCTGTTGCAGCTAAAAAAAATGTCTGGATTTATAGGATTTCAATCCCACATAATCAATATACATATTCTTCTCCTGCTTGGTTTGCCTTTTTCTCCTCTTGCCTATTTCCCTCTTACTCTCTTAATCCCCTGTTGTGAAAATTCAACTCTTGCAAAACAGAAATAGAGACACAGACACAGAGAGTAAATGTACCATACACAAAGCAGGGGGGGTGGTGTACATGGGAGACTGGGATTGACCTACACACACCGCTGATACTACTTACAAAATAGATAACTCATGATAACCTATTGTATAGCCCAGGGACCCCTACCTACACACACCGCTGATACTACTTACAAAATAGATAACTCATGATAACCTATTGTATAGCCCAGGGACCCCTACCCAGAGCTCTGTGGTGACCTAACTGGGACGGAAATCCAAAAACAATGGAATATATGTATACATACAGCTGATTCATTTAGCTGCACAGTAGAAACTAACAGAACATTATAAAGCAACTATAAGTCAATAAAAATTAATTAAAAAAAAGAAAATCCAATTCACTCAAGACAAATAATATTCTGTAAGGCAGCATCAAATGGCTGATAATGAGACAGGAGATAGAAATAATGTGCCATGGGAGCACAGAAGAACTGTGTATATGGTATGATCTTCAAAGTTTTCACAAAAGAAGTGATGACATTTAAGCTAGAAGATTCTGATGGGTCATCCAGATAGAAAAGACCCATAGCAAACAGAAGGAGAATGATAGAAATTATTCTCAAATTTTCTGATTTCTACTCTATTGTTCCTGATAATTACATCCTTATCTATTACAGTTTGGGTATACTAAGCAGTGTCTGTGCATATTTGTTGAATGAACAAAGTGAATAAAAGAATAGAAGAATTAAATAAATGAATGAGTGAATGAATATAATATGATGGAATGCTCAAAGTAGTTGTAAAATATGGATTAAAGCAGGTTCATTCTGATAAAAAGTGAGTGAAAGATCTGGATTTGCAGGTAACATTCTGCCATGAAGTAAGCTTTCTAAATGTGGATATTTTAATTAATCTCTTATGCTTCATCTTTTATCTATAAAATGAATATCTACTTATTTTAAGTACAAAATAATATACTACATGAAAGTGCTTTTTTTTCTTTTTTTTTAAATTTTATTTTATTTTTAAACTTTACATAATTGTATTAGTTTTGTCAAATATCAAAATGAATCCGCCACAGGTATACATGTGTTCCCCATCCTGAACCCTCCTCCCTCCTGCCTCCCCATACCATCTTTTTAAAGATGAATAAAACATGATGGATAAGATTGGTAAGTGAGTTGGTATATCATCTCTGTGTTAGTCTCTCAGCTGTGTATGACTCTTTGCGACTACATGGACTGTAGCCTGCCAGGTTCCTGTGTCCATGGAATTCTCCAGCAAGAATACTGGAGTGGGTAGCCAGTCCCTTCTCCAGGGGATCTTCCCAACCCAGGCACTGAACCCGGGACTCCTGCATTGCAGGCAGATTCTTTACCATCTGAGCTACCGGGGAAGCTGGTTAAGTAGGTAAATAGACAGATGATTAATAGATGGATATTAGAATGCATCACTTTATTTCTCACATTAATTTAATGCTATTTACTTTATAATGTTATTTACCTTGTCCTGTATGACACTAAAGCCATTTCATTTGCATTCCTTAACAGAAATTCATTAAGGAAAGATAAAAGTAAATGTGGAAACTAAGAAACATGAAAATAATGTTAGTTATTTTCATGGGAATTGAGACGGATTCACCAAAACTAATGAAGTATGTTTAAGATCACTGTATATTAATTAATTCATATAATCTTTATGAAAATCCTATGAGGTAATGGCTTTTATTACCATTTATGGATGATCTAGTAAGTGACCAAAATGAATTATGAGTGAAAAACTAACTCCGGAGTTCATGTTCCTAATCACATTTCTACTAAGATATAAAATAATCATTATTATTGCCATTATTATCATCATTGTCACAAAAATGAGTTAATTAAAACTATATAGTCAGTCACTGTCTATAATACTCTCTCATGCTCAGAGCTACCTGCGAGAGTAATACTACTATTTCACAAACAATTTAGTCAAGTTTCAAAATGTAAAGTTAATTGTTCAAAGTCTCCCAGCCAACAGTTAATACATTCAGGGGCAAATTCAGGCCTATCATTTCACTGGGCCAAGATGCTTTGCTTTGTTCCATGTAGCTTTATTCGTTTCAGCAAATTTGTTTATTAGTTTTAGCAAAGAGCTGAATGTCAGATCTGTTGGCCAGAGCTTTGTCAATCTGGCTTTATGACTCTGTTCCAGTGAATTTTGAAATGATTATTTTCTGAATACGTCAGATTTGTACTCAAAACACTTAAGAGCTTTATTAATTGATATGTTCAAATTAATTTGTGGTGAATAATTTTAAACCATCACTGTGAGGACTGATCAAGGATAACCAAGATAATCCTCAAACTTCATATTCTATTGTTTTCACTAGTTGTAATACAGGATCTGTAACTGGCATTAATCAACTTTTCATAAGGAAAAAATATATGTGGAAATTATTTCCACATAAAGTATGGAAATAATAATTGGTGGTAATTCCCTGCTCAGAATTACAATGAAATAAATTTCTTTACTTTTCCATAAGTTCAGTTCAGTTCAGTCACTCAGTCGTGTCCCACTCTTTGCGACCCCATGAATCGCAGCATTCCAGGCCTCCCTGTCCATCACTAACTCCCGGAGTTCACTCAAACTCATGTCCATCAAGTCAGTGATGCCATCCAGCCATCTCATCCTCTGTCATCCCCTTCTCATCCTGCCCCAAGTCCATCCCAGGATCAGAGTCTTTTCCAATGAGTCAACTCTTTGCATGACGTGGCCAAAGTATTGGAATTTCAACTTTAGCATCAGTCCTTCTAATGAACACCCAGGACTGATCTCCTTTAGAATGGACTGGTTGGATCTCCTTGCAGTCCAAGGGACTCTCAAGAGTCTTCTCCAACACCACAGTTTCCATAAGTTAGTTACTATATTTATCTTCATAATCTCTGTTGTTGCTCAGTCGCTAAGTCATGTCTGACTTTTTGTGACCCCATGGACTGCAGCACTCCAGGCTTCCTTGTCCTTCACTATCTCCCAGAGTTTGCTCATATTCAAGTCCATTGAGTCAGTGGTGCCATCTAACCATTGCAGCCTCTGCCACCCCCTTCTCCTATTGCCTTCAATCTTTCCCAGCATCAGGGTCTTTTCCAGTATCAGGGTCTTTTCCAGTGAGTCAGTTCTTTGTATCAGGTGGCTAATGTATTGGAGCTTCAGCTTCAAAATCAGTTCTTACAATGAATATTCAGGGTTTATTTCCTTTAGGATTGACTGGTTTGATCTCCTTGCAACCCAAGGGACTCTCAAGAGTCTTCTCCAGCACAACAGTTCAAAAACATTAACTCTTCAGTGCTCAGACTTCTTTACATCCAACTCTCACAGCCTTACATTACTGCTGGAAAAACCGTAACTTTGACTAGATGTACCTTTTTCAGCAAAGTAATGTCTCTGCTTTTTAATATGCTGTCTAGGTTCATCAGAGCTTTCCTTCCAAGGAGTAAGCATCTTTCATGTTCATGGCTGCAGTCACCATCTGCAGTGATTTTGGAGCCCAAGAAAATAAAATCTCTCACTGCTTCCACTTTATTCCATCTATTTGCCATGAAGTGATGGGACTGGATGCCAAAATCTTCATTTTTTGAATGTTGATTTAGAAGCCAGCTTTTTCTCTCTTCTCTTTCACCTTCATCAAGACACACCTTAGTTCTTCTTTACATTCTGCTTTTAGAGTGGAATCATTTGCATATCATAATCTCTAAACTAAAATAATATAGGTGAATAACATATTACCTTTTCTGTTATGTGGTATTTGTGACACCTTTATCATAAAGAGGCTGGTTTTTTATCTCAGCCAAATTTGACATCATTGATAAAGGTGGCAGATATAAAACGCTCAGTATTATATATGACAAATGGTAGATGGCCTGATCACTAGAATCAGTATATGTGAATTCATTTTTGATCTCTCTTTAGTTCTATTAAGTCATTCTTCATTTTCCTTACTATCAAACTATGCTTCCTTGGTTCTTCTCATATTATTAAATGGCATAACCATCCACCAGAATGTTGAAGCTGGAACCTAGAGAGTCCCTGTTTATAAACACTATCACCACTTCCTAGGTAAAATCCATCACAAATCTTGTAATTATGTCTCTAAAATGTAACTGATTCCACTTGCATGTATCTATCACCATTGCCATCACAAAACAAAATAGCAATATTTTAAAAAGCTTTTTTATAAAACATTAGAAGCTAATAGTATAAAAATTACACAGTGTGCCTAATATATGCTATTTTTCTAAATATTCAGAGATCTACATACTAAACTCTCACGGTTCCAAGGCAGTGCTTCAAAAATGCAAACTTCAAAATATATATATATCTCAGTGGGTAAAGAATCTGCCTGCAATGCAGGAGACACGGAGATGTGGGTTCAATCCCTGGGTTAGGAAGATCCCCTGGAGGAGGAAAATGGAAACTCACTCCAGTATTCTTGTCTAAAATATCCCATGGACAGAGGACCCTGCTGGACTACAGTCCAAAGAGTCACAAACAGTCAGACATGTACACACATATGTGCATTCAGTTCAGTTCAGTTCAGTTCAGTTGCTCAGTTGTGTCTGACTCTTTGCGACCCCATGAATCGCAGCACACCAGGCCTCCCTCTCCATCACCAACTCCCAGAGTTCATTCAAACTCATGTCCATTGAGTTGGTGATGCCATCCAGCCATCTCATCCTCTACCATCCTCTTTTCCTCTTGCCCCAATCCCTCCCAGCATCAGAGTCTTTTCCAATGAGTCAACTCTTCCAATGAGGTGGCCAAAGTACTGGAGTTTCAGCTTCAGCATCATTCCTTCCAAAGAACACCCAGGACTGATCTCCTTTAAAATGGACTGGCTGGATCTCCTTGCAATCCAAGGAACTCTCAAAACTCTTCTCCAACACCACAGTTCAAAAGCATCAATTCTTTGGCACTCAACTTTCTTCACAGTCCAACTCTCACATCCATACATGACCACTGGAAAAACCATAGCCTTGATTAGACGGACCTTTGTTGGCAAAGTAATGTCTCTGCTTTTCAATATGCTATCTAGGTTGGTCATAACTTGCCTTCCAAGGAATAAGCGTCTTTTAATTTCATGGCTGCAATCACCATCTGCAGTGATTTTGGAGCCCAGAAAAATAAAGTCTGACACTGTTTCCACTGTTTCCCCATCTATTTCCCAGGAAGTGATGGGACCAAATGCCATGATCTTCGTTTTCTGAATGTTGAGCTTTAAGCCAACTTTTTCACTCTCCTCTTTCACTTTCATCAAGAGGCTTTTTAGTTCCTCTTCACTTTCTGCCATAAGGGTGGTGTTATCTGCATATCTGAGGTCATTGATATTTCTCCCGGCAATCTTGATTCCAGCTTGTGCTTCTACCAGCCCAGTGTTTCTCATGATGTACTCTGCATATAAGTTAAATAAGCAGGGTGACGATATACAGCCTTGCCGTACTTCTTTTCCTACTTGGAACCAGTCTGTTGTTCCACGTCCAGTTCTAACTGTTGCTTCCTGACCTGCATACAGGTTTCTCAAGAGGCAGGTCAGGTGGTCTGGTATTCCCATCTCTTTCAGAATTTTCCACAGTTTATTGTGAATTATCACACAGTCAAAGGCTTTGGCATAGTCAATAAAGCAGAAATAGATGTTTTTTGGAACTCTCTTGCTTTTTCCATGATCCAGTAGATGTTGGCAATTTGATCTCTGGTTCCTCTGCCTTTTCTAAAACCAGCTTGAACATCTGGAAGTTCACGGTTCACATATTGCTGAAGCCTGGCTTGGAGAATTTTGAGCGTTACCTTTACAGCGTGTGAGATGAGTGCAATTGTGCGGTAGTTTGAGCATTCTTTGGCATTGCCTTTCTTTGGGATTGGAATGAAAACTGACCTTTTCCAGTCCTATGGCCACTGCTGAGTTTTCCAAATTTGCTGGCATATTGAGTGTAGCATTTTCACAGCATCATCCTTTAGGATTTGAAATAGCTCTACTGGAATTCCATCACCTCCACTAGCTGTTTTGTCATGATGCTTTCTAAGGCCCACTTGACTTCACATTCCAGGATGTCTGGCTCTAGGTGAGTGATCATACCATCGTGCTTATCCTGGTCATGAAGATCTTTTTTGTACAGTTCTTCTGTGTATTCTTGCCACATTATATATGTATATATGTGTGTATATGTATATATACCTGTGTTTATATATATAGTTAAATCCCTTTTAAATATATTAGGAACCAGACATACAGAATCTTGATTATAATCTGCTCTGTATTTCATCCCAGTTAAAAGAAACTGTATAGTGTTTAATTTTTTAAGCATTTGACCTTAAAGAAAGCAAAAATCTTATGTTGAATCATTTTCAGTAGCCATGGTTTTGGTCTTTAAGCATCTATCAAAAGTGCTTTTAATTACTATAACATGGACTTTGTTTATATAAAGGTTCTAAATGATTTTCAGATTTTAGACTGAAGGAATCCACAATTTTACAGTCAAAAGAAACCAACCCAAATGATGGTTCATCTTTGATTATAGTCCCCAATTCTACAATCATTTTTTTTAATGGAAGGATCAGCTAAGGTAGTCATAGGATTTTTACTGCTTTTCCTTGTTCTGTATTCTTATAGATTCTTACCAACTAGAGCTTATTTACAGATATGAAAATCAAATTCAAACACATTTAAACAACTAGAAGAAGATCTTGTGAATATAGAGCTTATAAACACTGCACTTTGGAATGTCTGATGTTGGCCTTTCTGGAAGTTATAAGCCTAGAATAGCTAAGTGGTAAAGAAATGAGAAATGTTCTGTAACTAGAACAAAGTGATGATATAATAGATTTTAAGAGAAGCTTTATTATATAGAATTTTTCCTAGTAATGGAAGAGTTATGGTTTCCCATCAAATTCTCCCACAAACTTCAAAGAAGTCTTTGTTGATTTAGTTACAATACACTCTTTATGTGGGATAATCTAGTACAACAAAAGCCTTAAACTAACCAAGTCATTAGAGTGTTTAAACTTCTAGAGGAGACAAAATTATACCTAATTTGGATCCTAAAAGTTGCTGGCTGAAACAAGAATGGGCAATCTAAAGGTCTGGCCAAGTTTGTTTTGATAGAATAAGTTAATTTAGAAAGCTGGTGGAAAATGATAGCAGGACAGAGAGTGAGATGAAAAACTGGAGAAAAAGAGTTCTAGACGAGGTGCAGGGAGAATTGGAAGAAGAGCTGTCTAGAAATGGCATGTATCTTGTTCCCCCTTTCATTGCCACCAACCTCTTCCCATCTCTTGTTTTGTTCATGTTATCCCCTCTTGACATTGATGTTTCTTTCTTTTAGTCATTAGGATTCCTTTTCTCAGGTCTTATCAGTTTCTGATACTTTTAATTTGACTTTTCTTTATTCCCTTTGTCACTTCATTTGCTTCCCTCTTTGAAATGTACACTTTTTATATTTGTTGAAAAGAAAGTTTTATAATCCCATTTTTTGCATAAGAAAATTAGATTTGGCTCTTTAATTTTTTTCTCTTGTCTTTCAAAATTAAAATCAAAGGATTCTTATGTACATTTCTCTCCAGATTTTGTGTGCATTAGTGTTCCACCATTAAAAATATATTGTATGATCTAGTGCTGAATATCTGGTTTGCACTTAGGCTGGTTTTCACATTAAGAAAATGACTCATTTGTATGGCTGAGCCCCTTCGCTGTTCACTTGAAACTATTACAATGTTGCTTATTAATTGGCTATACACTAATACAAAATAAAAAGTTTAAAAAAGAAAAGATGACCCTATCTTACCCCCTCCTCCAAATATAAATTTTTAAAAGTCCAGCTGATTTAATAACACTTTAAAATTTTTTATTGAAGTACAGTTTTTTACAATGCAGTTAGTTGCTACTGTTCAGCAAAGTGAATCAGCTCTCTCTATATATAAATGCCCTTTTTTTTTGAAGCAGTGACTTCAAGTAATAGATAATATGCATGTGTGCATGTCACTTTAGGCATATTGTACTCTTTGCGACCCTATGGGCTGTATCCTCCCAGGCTTCTCTGTCCATGGGATTCTCTAGGCAAGAATACTGGAGTGGATTACCATGCCCTCCCTCAGGGGATCTTCCTGATCCAGGGATCGAATCCATGTCTATTATGTCTCCTGCATTGGCAGGTGAGTTCTTTACCACTAGTACCATCTGAGAAGCCCAATAGATAATATATTCTTAGGAAAAACTGTATGCCTGGAGGTGGGAGTAAATAATTATATTTTCTCTTTATTTTTGATTATTTGATATGTAGTTGATACCACCCTAATGGCAGAAGTGAGGAGGAACTAAAAAACCTCTTGATGTGGGTGAAAGATGAGACCGAAAAAGCTGGCTTAAAACTCAACATTCAGAAAACTAAGATCATGGCATCCAGCCCCATCACTTCCTGGCAAACAGATGGGGAAAAAATGGGAACAGTGGTAGATTTTATTATCTCGGCCTCCAAAATCACTGCAGACAGTGACTGCAGCCACGAAATTAAGACGCTTGCTTCTTGGAAGGAAAGCTATGACAAACCCAGACAGCATATTAAAAAGCAGAGACATTACTTTGCTGACAAAGGTCCACAAAGTCAAATCAATGGTTTTTCTGATAGTCATTTACAGAAATCAGAGTTGGACCAAAAAGAAGGCTGCTGCTGTTGCTAAGTCGCTTCAGTCGTGTCCGACTCTGTGCGACCCCATAGATGGCAGCCTACAAGGCTCCCCCGTCCCTGGGATTCTCCAGGCAAGAACACTGGAGTGGGCTGCCATTTCCTTCTCCAATGCATGAAAGTGAGAAGGCTGAGTGCTGAAGAATTGATGCTTTCAAACTGTGGTGCTAGAGAAGACTCTTGAGAGTCCCTTGGACAGACAGGAGATCAAACAAGTCAATCCTAAAGGAAATCAACCCTAAATATTCATTGGAAGGACCGATGCTGAAGCCACCTGATGCAAAGAGTCGACTCATCAGAAAAGACCCTGATGCTGGGAAAGATTGAGAGCAGGAGGATTAAGGGACAACAGAGAATGAGAAGGTTGGATAGCATCACCAAAGCAATGGACATGAGTTTGAGCAAACTCCAAGAGACAGTGAAGGACAAGGAAGCCTGGTGTGCTGTAGTCTATGGGTTTGCAAAGAGTCAGACATGACTTAGCAACTGAACAGCAGCATGGCATTTGTTGTAGACTTTTTAAAAGGAACTCCACAGTAATATATTTGTGAATGACTGAATAAATACATAGATGAAAGCAAAAGATTCTAGTATAAATGTGATAAACTTATATCCCTTTGCAGAGAACAAGAAATAAAGTAGACAAAGTGACACAATATGATTTTTTCTACAGAAAGAATAAGAAGTATTATTATCAAGTACAGTAGGTTGTAAAATTTCTCAATATTTGTAGTCTCTCTGAGCATAAAGAATCTCATAAGTCTTTTTTTCTTATGGATTCCATGTAAAAATGGAATGTAAAAGGGAAAAAAAGATAATTCTGTAATATGCATAATCCTTGTGTATATTTTGTGTATATATGTGCATATTTTAATTGCATATGTACATATACCTATCTACCTACCTACCTAAAATTTTAACCAGGACCATTAAAGAACCAGCATTGTCACCAGTGGTACTCAATTTGGTTGGCATGAGGGAAAAGGGGTTTTGCAGTTACAAAAACTTATGTAGGGAAGTTTTCCAGAGATTAGGAGATGCTTTCTGAGAAACATGCCAGAATGCTGGTAAGAATAGCGATGGCGAGAGTAAGAAAAGTGGTGCATGTAAATTCATAAAATTTCTTGAGTGATTCTTATAACTTTTGATTGATATTACTGGTATATAGTCTTACGAAGAGTCACTAATAAATCCAATAGTCAATCAAATAGCTCAAGGTCTCTCAAAAACCATACAAAGTTGAAGGAGATTTGATGAGACTCTGATTATATCATCTTAAACATTAAGGATGGCTCACACTCCCAGTTTATGGGTGTCACCCAATTCTCAATAAGGCAAATACAGTGCATGATTTATATGAATACACCTTTATTAAATGATTTTTAAATTCAGGAGTATCACTTAGGCTAAGCCCTAGGGAAGAGTCCCACCACTTAATAAGATTTGTGGGTTTTAGCTTCCTGATTCATAATCACAGATCCAATTAGCTGGAAGTGATATTCACCTTTTCCATCATTCACTTGTCAGCATTGTAAGGCAAGTCCTAGCAATTAAATGTTGTGCAAAGTTTTCAGGTATCTAGGGCTGGTAGCCCATTAATGCAACAAACATATATAAACAGCAAATTAGTCCAACCACAGTGGAAATCACAATGCAAGTGAGATATGCTAATGGCTGAGCAAGGGTGGTGATGTGAGAAGCGTGACAGAAACACTCAAAAATTGTGAAAATAGAGACAAGAGGATTTGCTGATGGTCAGATGTGGCATGCGAAAGAAAAGAGTTAAGGATGACTCCAAAGAAATTGAGAAGATGAACAAGCAGATTTTACTAATTTATCTAGGTTAGGGCTCAGTCTTAGACACACTTGTTTTAAAATGTTTATTAAAGTTAGAGATGGCAGGCAGACAGTTGGATACAAATATCTGGAGAGAAGGGGAGAGGTCTGAACTGGATATATTTATTTGTAAGTCATCACATACAGGATTTAAAATCATGCAACTGGATAGTGGGGGTTTCCAGGAAAAATCTACAATTCAATCTTTCTTCTGATAACAACTAAAAACTCTGTTAAAAAAATACTACAAACAATCACCTGAGGACAATGAAAAGTGCATAAAAGCAGACTATCAAAAGCTGGAGAAGCAAATATATGGAAATTAACAAAAATAAACAATGCCTAAGGGACCTGTGTGACAATATTTATCAAAGATGTATGATAAAATGCCATAGAGAAAGGAGAAAGATGTGAAGGAAGAAAAATTATTTGAAAAATAATGGTGGAAAACTCCTCAAGTCTACTGAAACACATAAAATTTACAGATTAGAAAAGTTCAGCAAACCTCAAACAATAGAAATTCAAAGAAAACTATGCTGGGATATATCCTAATCAAACTATTAAAAATCAAAGGTTAGGAAATAAATGAGGAACATTAGGAAATATTTTCAAACTAGTTAAAGGGAAGTTAGAAAAGAATTATAGCTAATGGTAAAAAATTAAATATCTTCCTCCCTAATATCAAGAATGAAGCATGTATGCTCACTTTACTACTCTGTTCAACACTGTACTTGCAGTCCTAAACATTACAAGAAAATAAGGAAAGAAAATTCAAATCATAAAGATCAGAAATTAAGCAGTAAAATTTCATCTGCAGGTAATGTAATTTTTAAAATAGAAAATCCAAAGAATCTTCAAAACAAAAACTAGACTGGTAAGTGAAAATAGAAAGTTCACAATATACAAGATTACATGCAAAAATAAATTATATCTTTACATATTAGCAATGGACAATTAGAAAATATAATTATAAAAATAATATAATTTATAGTTATGCCAAAAGAAACCCTATGCTGTATACTAAGGAATAAGTCTAATAAAAGACATCTATGATCTCTACTTTGAAAAAAATTGCTCCAAAAAATTGAAATTAATGATGGCTTAATAAATGGAAATACATACCATGTTCATAAACTGGAAGATTCAAAATGGTAAAGATGGTAATTCTCTCAAAATTTGTATTAACATAATACCAATCAGAACCATAGCATGTTTTTTGAGGAGGTAAAACAATGACAAAATAATCTAGAATATATATGGAAATTCAAAGCCCTCTGAGAAAATAAAGTTTAGAAAAGAACCCTACCTGATTTCAAGGCTTATCTTGAAGCTATCATAATTAGGACAGTTTTGTAATGGCCAAGAGATAGACATAAATATAATAGAATGAAATAAAATCAAGAAAAACACTTACATGTACATCTGTTGAGTTTTGTTAGAGTTGCAACTCAGTTGGGGGGAAAAAAAGACTTTTCTACAAATCTTGCTGGATCACCTGGCTAACCATATGGGGAAAAAAGAGATCACTGACCCTTATCTCACATCATATACAAAAATTTACCCCAAATGGACATTAGGCCTAAGGGAAAGTCTGAGAAGATAAAACAAATAAGAGAAACATAGGATATTATCTTTGTAATCTTAGCATAGTAAGAAATTTTTTAGATAGAAATGAAAAATAGTAATCAAAAAGGAAAATTGATAAACTGGACTTCCTTAAAATGAAAAGTTTTATCTTTTGAAAAATGTCATTAAGAAAATTAAAATATAAGCCACTAAATAGGGGGAAATTTTTGATATCACTTATATCAGAAAAAAAAGATTTGTTTCACAGGTACACAGAGACTTATATTCCAATAAGTAAAGGAAACCAAACAAAACAGCAAACAAAAAATGCAAATGGTAAAAGATGTAAACAGAGATTCACATAAGTAAATGGAAAATAAGCAAAGGAAAAGAGGCCCCATCCCATTAGTCATCAGGGAAATCCAAATTAAAATCACAATTAGAAATCATCACAACCTATTAGAATAGCTATTTTTTAATTATCATGTAAAGCAAGCATCTCTAATCTCTTTTATTTTTCTAACATGAAGATTCCAGATATGTCTTCACTGGCCATATGGCCTTTGTCAAAACTGTTCAACTCTACAGTTATAGTATGAAAGCAACCATAGATGATAAGAAAATGAGTAGGCATAACTCCATTACTTACAGAAACAAATGGCAAGCCAGACTGAGATCTCAGGGCACAGTCTGCCTTATATAAGGTCTTGGCATGGACACTGGAATTCTTATACTGCTGAAAGGAATAATTAATGGTTCTATCACTTTAGAAAATATTTGGTCAGTTTCTTAAAAAGTTAAGCATATATCTAATGTATAACCCAATCATTCCACTTCTAGGAATTTATCTGAGAGAAATTAAAACATATGCTCAGACAAAAACTTGTACACAAATGTTTGTAGCCATTTTATTTGTAATAGCCCTAAACTAGAAACAACTCAAAGGTCCAACAACCGTTAAGTGGATAAATTGTGGCATACTCATGCAATAGTACAGGTATAAATTATTACTCAGCAATAAATGGCAACAAGCTTTGATACATAAAACAATATCTGTGAATCTCAAAATTATAACATTGAATGAAAGAAGCCAGGCCCCCCCAAAAGGACTTATTGTTTATTTTCCTTTGTATATAAAACTCTAGAAAATGCAAACTAATCTCTAGTGACAGAAATTACATCAATGCTTGCCTGTGAATTGGAGTGGGAGAATGCAAAGATTACAAGAGAAATAGGAAGTTTTTGAGGAGGAATGGAAATGTTTGTTTTCTCATGTTGTGGTAGCGACTATTTCATGGGTGTACACACATGTCAAAACTGACCAAATTGTACAGTTTAAATACCTGCAGTTTGTTATATTTTAACTAAATTTCAAAAAAGTTTAAGAGAAAAAAAAAAAAAACTGAATACAATCACCAAGGGAGTGAGTGTTGGTTAAGAGAAGCAAAAATCCAAGACGGGATCCAGGCAAACTCCAACATCTAGAGATGGGAAGATGAGGAACAACAAACAGACTGAAAAGAAATAGCCAGTAAAGTGAGAGGAAATCTCGGAATAGGTGATGGGTTTGTAATTCAAGGGTAGCAAGTGTACCAAAGCAAAAAAAGTGTGATAAGTGTGATCAACTGAATTAAATCCCAATGCCAAGTCAAGTAAGGTAAGATTGAAAACTGCCATAGGATTCAGCAACATGGAAATTGATGCAGACAATGAAAAAAAAAATTCATATAAGACAGTGGAGAAATCCTGTGATAAAGGTGAGCAGAGAAAAAGGATGAGAACTGAGGGATGTGGGTGTCAAGAGAAGTTTAGTTACTTCATTTACTATTTCTCCAAATAGGACCAATCTCCTTCAGAATGGACTGGTTGGATCTCCTTGCAGTCCAAGGGACTCTCAAGAGTCTTCTCCAACACCACAGTTCAAAAGCATCAATTCTTCGGTGCTCAGCTTTCTTCACAGTCCAACTCTCACATCCATACATGACCACTGGAAAAACCATAGCCTTGACTAGATGACCCTTAATTGGCAAAGTAATGTCTCTGCTTTTGAATATGCTATCGAGGTTGGTCATAACTTTCCTTCCAAGGAGTAAGCGTCTTTTAATTTCATGGCTGCAGTCACCATCTGCAGTGATTTTGGAGCCCCCAAAAATGAAGTCTGACACTGTTTCCCCATCTATTTCCCATGAAGTGATGGGACCGGATGCCATGATCTTTGTTTTCTGAATGTTGAGCTTTAAGTCAACTTTTTCACTCTCCACTTTCACTTTCATCAAGAGGCTCTTTAGTTCCTCTTCACTTTCTGCCATAAGGGTGGTGTCATCTGCATATCTGAGGTTATTGATATTTCTCCCGACAATCTTGATTCCAGCTTGTGTTTCTTCCAGCCCAGCATTTCTCATGATGTACTCTGCATATAAGTTAAATAAGCAGGGTGACAATATACAGCCTTGACGTACTCCTTTTCCTATTTGGAACCAGTCTGTTGTTCCATGTCCAGTTCTAACTGTTGCTTCTTGACCTGCATATAGGTTTCTCAAGAGGCAGGTCAGGTGGTCTGGTATTCCCATCTCTTTCAGAATTTTCCAGTTTATTGTGATCCACACAGTCAAAGGCTTTGGCATAGTCCAGAAGCTAAGAGTTCATCAAAAGAGAAGGCAGAGTATATGACAATAGATACAGATAGGTGGATAAATATGGTGATAGGAATTTTAGTGGTTCTCATCTTTGTACATTGGAAACAACTGTATAGTATTGTAAAATATTAATGCTTAGAAGTTTCCTCTAGGAATACCCTGAGTTTCCTTTTTAATTAATTTGGATTATGGACGAGGTATTGTTCCCATGTTTTTGTGTTTTGTGTTTTTAGTATGCAGGAGATTCTAGGGTGCATTGCAGATTGAGAACCACCATAACATAGAAATCCTCTTATGATTGCTTCAGTGCTTTTCAACGAATTAGAAGTAACGTTGTCCGCTAAGAGGAAGTATTGCAGTTTCAGGTGATACACAAAAGACACAAATCCAATTTCAACCAGGCAACTAAGTGACATGAGGTCCCTGATGCAATGAGAGAACAATTAAGGCAGAATTGCATCGGAATAAGGCTTCAGAAAAGCAATGACGGGGAGGGAAGAGAAAGATCAAGGCAGCCTGCCTAAGAGAAACACAGCAAGGAGCAGAAACAGAGGGATGGGCAACAGCGCAAGGTCTGCAGTTTCTACGTGGGCTTGGCAGAAATGTGGTGTAGTGGAAGGAGTCAGAAAAACTAGATTACTCTCATGGCTACACCACTCAGCACTTTTTGCTGGAGTTAAATTTCTTAAATGGAGAATAAGGATTGTAGTTAAACTCCAAAATATCTAATAAAACAGCTGCCACAAAAGGCTAGGTTGGAGACAACTGGCTTTTTCTTTTTAGGAAGTGACCTATTGAAGTGATTTGAATAGAAATCTGACCTGTCAAAATGATATTTACAGAGGATTCATCTGGAGGTGGCATGAAGGAAAAGATTGCAGAAAGTAAGGAAATTATTGTTTATCTAGAAATGAGGCTATAAGTCTGCAGCAAAGTGGTGGCAGTGGGAATGGAAAGGAAATGATGGATGTAAGATAAATTTTAGAGTAAAATTCAACTCATTAGATGACTAACTGGACAGAGAGAGTAAGGAGTCAAGAATGACTCAGTCTCACTCTTAGTTGATGGGGCAAATGGTGACAGAGTGCATGAGAATCAGGGATTGGGACAGAAGGAGCTGAATTTAGGCAGAAAGATGATGGATTTGTTTTTTGACATAGCTGTGGTTTTGTTAGCTATGGATGTGCCAATGAAACGCCCACCAGGCAGACGGATATTTGGAGCTGAGCTCTAAGCTCAGAAGAAGACATGACTAGAAGATGGAAATTGATGATTAGCCACCAAAGATTTGATTGTTATAGAAATGAGAATAAAATCTCCCAAGAGAAAAGCAAAGAGTTGAGAGGGAACTGCTGTTCCTGACATGAACCCTTTAGTTGCTGGAATGTGAACCAGAGAGAGGGGTTCCAGGGGAGAGGGTGGAGTGGAAACAGGCTACTCAGGACTGCAGGAAGTGGTTATTTAGAAACCTGATTGGAAATATTTTGCTATTTTAACAATTTGTTTAGCTACATCTGTCTGCGAAGGCTGAATGTCAATGTCAAGTATGAAACAAGATCAAATATTAATTTATACCAACTAAAGGAACATGCAGGTCATTTTCTCTGCAATTTCTACAAGTGAGGGTCAAGGCAGCGGCACTGAAAGCAGCAGTTAAGTCTTTATCAGGTAGGACTGGGGTGCGGTAAGGATCAAGTATTTGCATTTTCAACAAGCATCTCAGCTGATGCCAAAGCCTAGCAACATGTTAGCAGCAACTGGAAAAGTTACCTGGGTGTTGCTTTTACCTGTGAGAGCAAAGCAGAATAAAGATCCAACTTCCAATGCCAATCAAACAACATCTGAATTCAGGTTGACCAATTAAGGTGTATTTACTTACACACCACAAGCCCCAGTAAGGGCTCCCTGACTAGGATAATAAAAAGTATGAGTTTCACATACCAAAATATCTGATTGGTGGGAACTGGGGAGCCCATTTTTGTATGATAAATATTGTATTACTGCAAACACACGCCAGTGCAACAACAGTGGATCAGGCTGCCTTTGTTTCCAGGTTAATCTTTTCCCTGGCTGAATCCCTTCAATATCCCACAGACCGTTTTTGTGAAGGAAAGGAGAGCATTTTGGAGACTACAGCCATATTTATACATGGTCTAATTAAAACACGAATGGAATACAGGTCCTAAGAAAGATAGGAAAAATCCCCTTCGTATCAAAAGTGTACAGATGTTCTGTAGCTTTATGTAGTCTGAGTCAATTTCAGTGGAAATAAAAACACTGAGAGCGTCATAGAAATAACATTTGCTAAGGGAAAGTTGAGCTGGCAGGACTGATCTAATTCTGATTAAAAAAAAAAATCTCAGTTTGAATTTACAGGCTAAGATGGTTATAAACCACCCTGTGATCTGCCATATTCTGCTTTAGTGGTAGTTTTCTAACAGAGAAGATCCAACTCTGTGACTGAATAAATAGTCTGAATCACTTAGCAGAGCTGGCAAAACACATCTGCAGTGGTATACATGGGCTGTTTCTGCCTCATACACTCACACATGTGACCTGAAAACTGAACAAGAGTATACTCTTCAATATGCCTAGAAACACCAAGAAAGTCTCTTAGAATCACTCAAAATGACCTAAAAAAGAGGCCACATTTCTAAAGAATTTGGATTTTCAGATCGCTTTTCCTATGGTGCCAATAGCTTATTGGCGCCAACTTAATTAAACAAAATTACCAACCTTGGTGTTAACCTTAGCCCTTCCTCCAACCTGCTTAGATAAGAATGTGCTATACAATACTAGAGACTTAAACCTTCCTCACAACACACAACCCATGGCCTAATCATTGGATTTTTGTTACAAAAGCTGAGTGTATGGAAAATCTACCCCCAACCCCATACTCACACACTACAAAATCTTGCTCCATTTGACAGATGATAAAAATCAGTTTTGTTCATTCTGGCAAAAATAAAAATAAAGAAAATGTCCTGTAAGATAGCAGGTTTCAACAGACTTGGACAACTATCCTGGAATCTTGGAATTATGCTGAAATGAGGTTGGAGCCCTGAGACTATGTCATAGGTGAAAAGAGTGTTACATTAGTATTCTCACAGAACTTGTGGCACAGAAAAGAATCTTATACTCCCTTGTACCCTCTGGTAGAGTGCAGGTTTCTATAGGAGACAGGAATTCTTTGAAAGACATTTTTGTACTCGTACTACGTCAATATGACAGAGTCTTACAGGGAAAAGGAAATTAAAACAATTCCTGTAAAAAACCTTCCAGATAACTTACATTCAATCAGATGAGAAACTATACTAGAAATGGAAAAGTCCTGTTTGTATATATCCAGCAAGGAGAAGGCAATGGCACCCCATTCCAGTACTCTTGCCTGGAAAATCCCATGGACGGAGGGGCCTGGTGGGCTGCAGTCCATGGGGTCACCAAGAATCGAACACGACTGAGCAACTTCACTTTCACTTTTCACTTTCATGCATTGGAGAAAGAAATGGCAACCCACTCCAGTGTTCTTGCCTGGAGAATCCCAGGGACGGGGAGCCTGGTGGGCTGCCGGTCTCTGGTGTCGCACACAGTCGGACACGACTGATGCGACTTAGCAGCAGCAGCAGCAGCAGCAGCAGCAGCAAGGTAGGAAACTCTCCCAGCAACAGCAAATATTTATTATGTGGACTACCACTGCCACACAACAGATATCATCAATTGATTGAAAGTTATAGTGTTAGTTGCTCAGTTGTGTTTAACTCTTTGTGACCCCATGGACTATAGGCTTGGAGAAGGCAATGGCACCCTACTCCAGTACTCTTGCCTGGCAAATCCCATGGACAGAGGAGCCTGGTAGGCTGCAGTCCATGGGGTCTCGAAGAGTCGGACATGACTGAGCAACTTCCCTTTCACTTTTCACTTTCATGCATTGGAGAAGGAAATGGCAACCCACTCTGGTGTTCTTGCCTGGAGAATCCCAGGGACAGGGGAGCCTGGTGGGCTGCGGTCTCTGGGGTCGCACACAGTCGGACACGACTGAAGCGACTTAGCAGCAGCAGGACTATAGGCTGCCAGGCTCCTCTGTCCATGGAATTCTCCAGCAAGAAGAGGTTGCCATTCCCTCCTCCAGGAGATCTTCCTGACCCAGGTATTGAACCTGTGTCTCTCACATCTCCTGTATTGGCAGGCAGACTCCTTACTGTCTGAGCCAAGAGGGGAGACCCATCAGTTGATTATGGGACTCTTTTTCCGCTGAGCTTGGATGAGCCACAAGATTCTTCTCAGCAGAGCACCTGAGTAAGTCACTATTAATGGTAAACAAAAAGAAACCTGTGTTGTATCTCCCAATCTAGCATATTTGGTAAACAACTTTTAGGAAAGATACTTTCCTAGCATCTTCTCAAAATTCTTTTCCATACGGATCTTGCTAAAACAAAATAATTCTTTTATGTAGTTCATTTATTCATTCAAATTTACTGAGCACCTTCCTATGTGTCAGTTTTGAGGACTTGTAGCAAAACAGACAAAAACGTCTTACTCTGTGGGAACTTACATTCAAATGCTCATGAAATTGGGAAAGTGAAGCCAATTGATATTTGAGATTATATTGGTAATTTCCAATGTATTAATGTGGCCACCCATTACCAAAACCACCCAACTACCAATCCAGAGCATGCATGAACAGTTTTTATCTTCTGTTTAAATACAACTGACAACAATGTTAATCTGACACATGGCTAGTATACTCTGAGTATTACACACCGCAATAACATAGGATAAGTAACTAGCAGCTCAAGAATTTGACTATGATCAGTATTTACTATAATTTACTATGAAAAAAAGTGAAAGTGCTAGTCACTCAGATGTATCTGACTCTTTGCAATCCCATGGACTGTAGCCCGCCAGGCTCCTCTGTCCATGGAATTCTCCAGGAAAGAATACCGGAGTGGGTTGCTATTTCCTTCTCCAGTATTTACAATATTTATAGTAAATCCAAGCCCTCTTGTGATCCGTTTGTTGGGAGATTGGGGGACTTGGTAAGAAAGGAGGAGCACAGATTGAGGTCAGAATAAGTTATAAATAGGATTATTTCAACAATCTAGCACATGAAATTTATAACCAGGAAATGAATTTAGGAAATGATGATTATCTGTATCTTCTAACATAATAGTTTAAAAAATCACTATCGGGTTGTAACATGATTTATGTCTCAATTAGGTTCCTGCAGTCTCTCTGACTGTGTAATATATTGGTACCTCAGTGAGCTGACACTTCCTTGCAGAAATGCCAGCCATCCAAAGCTTCTCTTCATGTAATTGTGCAGCTAATCACAGGTAGCTGAAAGGACTGCTCCTAATATATAGGACAGTGTACCAGCTAGGCAGATTCCAACCATGTATTAGTACTGAATATTTAAATTTTTGCATAGCAAGGTTGCCCATGGTCTGGCTTTCATCTTTCTCATAAATCTCATTGTCCTTTTAACGTAAGAAATACTTGACAGCTTTATCAAAAAAGGCTGACAGTCCTGAGTCAAGAATTTAAAATTTTAATGCAGTTCCAAATTCTTTAAAGAGGAGAAAGGTTTAAATTTTTCTCCAGCTTAAAAATATTTTCAGACAGAGAAAATGCTTCTGATCAATTCGTAGTCAGAATTGTTCAATTGAAGCTCTGAATGTGTATGCAAAAAAAATTCCATACAAAGAGAAGAGGTTTCCTTTAGAAAATTAACCATCTTGTGAAGTAAATGCTTTGAGTTTGGCTAACCTGAAGACATTTCCTTTGGTTAAAGTAATTTAAATCTGGATATTTTTCTCATGGAATAAAAAATCTCTTTCTAAATTTTCTTTATGACTAAGTTGTTGTCTAAGATCAGATATTTGTGTATTCCAGGGTAACCACATCCTTACAGAGTAAAAATATTTTTATTTTCTATCAAAAACATGCTACTTTGTTGAAACTGTGTTACTGTTCTATTTAAAATGCATTATGGATGATGTATTTTCTTTTAGATTTAAACATATCTTGAAGCTTGAATGCAACAAGTTGCATGTTCAGCCAATATAAATGAGACTCGTAGTTTTAAAATATATATTCTTACTTGTTTGAATGTAAACATGAAAATCTGAAAATTGTAGAGTAATAAAAAGCTGTGCAATCTAATGTAAGTAGATTGCCATCACAAAACTTCGCAATCTGGATGGGAATTTAAATTGCTAATAAATTATTATTATTGTTCTCAATACCTACTTAACAGTTTCTGTATCCAGTATTTCGATAGAATCTTGTGGCTACTTTAGGAAGGCTATCATGTAAGTTTCCTAGGGAGAAATCTAGAGAAAAGAGAGGGAGATGTACAGACAGTGAGATGGAAACAAAACCTAGCAAATCTTCACTGGGCTCTCGAAAGCCAATGCTCCAGGTAGAGAGGAAGGAAAGAGACTCTGGCTTCTTCACCTGAACTCCTTGATGGCTCAGATCCCCTTTTCATCTTCATGAACTCCCACATGCACCCCACTGACCTAGCCTCATGCTGGGCTGACTAAGCTTTTGACAAATAACAGCTATTTTTATGGCATGATATCCGCATATTTATGGAATAAAAAAAAAAAAAAGAAAAACAGAAGGTTAAAGTATCAGCCATTTATCTCTGTCACCTCATCTCACCCCCTTTCCTTTCTCCCTGCCCAGCCCTTGGTCAGACAACATCTCACTGTGGCCCGCAAACCAGGAACCCAAGGAGCTGACATCAGTGCCTGGAGTCGGGGTAACCCCTGAGATGAGAAGGCAGAGCAGAGGTGTAAGGTAGCCCTGGGGGCCATGAGCACCACCTGAATCCCACTGGAGGTCAAGGCAGCCACCATATGGGCTTTATAATCACTGCTGCTGCTGCTAAGTCACTTCAGTCGTGTCTGATTCTGTGCAACCCCAGAGACGGCAGCCCACCAGGCTCCCCCGTCCCTGGGATTCTCCAGGCAAGAACACTGGAGCAGGTTGCCATTTCCTTCTCCAATGCATGAAAGTAAAAAGTGAAAGTGAAGTCACTCAGTTGTGTCCGACTTCTAGCAACCCCATGGACTGCAGCCTACCAGGCTCCTCCACCCATGGGATTTTCCAGGCAAGAGTACTGGAGTAGGTTGCCATTGCCTTCTCCGTTATAATCACTAATACCAACAAATCTCACTTTTGTTTTAAATACTACCCTTAGTTGGGTCCCTTTCCTTTGCCACAGAAAAAGTCCTAACACAGCTGTAGCTGCTGATTTTAGTTTTTGTTCTTCTGTTGTTTGTTTTTCAAACAGCCAGAATTTTCAAAATACAATATCTCTTCTGGAGTATTTACCCAATAAGAGTTATCTATTGATAAACAGATCACTTGCCCAGTCCCCATCTCTTCAAGAAAGATAAGCTTCATCTAAATTATTTCATTTGAATGATGACTGTCATTTATAACTTTATTTTTACTTCTGTCTCTGGAATTTCTTTGGAGAAGTTGTATGGATTCATTACATATTCTAAAGCATTATCTATAGATTATAAGATGAAGTCAAGCATGTAGCTGCTGATACTTTTGAAGTTGATCTGTCTTTATACTTAGAAATGTCTCTTAATAGTAAAGCTTCCCTGGTGGCTCAGAAGGTAAAGATTCTGCCTGCAATGCAGAGGACCTATATTCAATCCCTGGGTAGGGAAGATCCCCTGCAGAAGGAAATGGCAAACCACTCCAGTTATTCTTGCCTGGAGAATACCATGGATAGAGGAGTCTGGCAGGCTACAGTCCATGGGGTCTCAGAGAGTTGGACATGATTGAGGGACTATCACTCACTCATTCAGTTCAGTTCACTTCAGTCGCTTAGTCGTGTCCGACTCTTTGAGACCACATAGATTGTAGCACACCAGGCCTCCCTGTCCATCACCAACTCCTGGAGTTTACTCATTCGTGTCCATTGAGTCGGTGATGCAATCCAACCATCTCACCCCCTGTTGTCCCCTTCTCCTCCTGCCTAAAATCTTTCCCAGTATCAGGGTCTTTTCAAATGAGTCAGTTCTTTGCATCAGGTAGCCAAAATGTTGGAGTTTCAGCTTCAGCATCAGACCTTCAAATGAATATTCAGGACTGTTTTCTTTTAGGATGGACTGGTTGGATCTCCTTGCAGTCCAAGGGACTCTCAAGAGTCTTTTCCAACACTACAGCTCAAAAGCATCAATTCTTCAGCGCTCAGCTTTATTCACAGTCCAACTCTCACATCCACACATGACCATGGAAAAACCATAGCCTTGACTAGACGGACCTTTATTGGCAAAGTAATGTCTCTGCTTCTTAATATGCTGTCTAGGTTGGTCATAACTTTCCTTCCAAGGGGCAAATGTTTTTTAATATCATGGCTGCAGTCACCATCTGCAGTGATATTCAGTTCTATTCAGTTCAGTCACTCACTCATGTCCGACTCTTTGCGACCACATGAATCATAGCACACCAGCCCTCCCTGTCCATCACCAACTCCTGGAGTTCACTCAAACTCATGTCCATAGAGTCGGTGATGTCGTCCAGACATCTCATCCTCTGTTGTCCCCTTCTCTGCCTGCCCCCAATCCCTCCCAGCATCAGAGTCTTTTCCAATGAGTCAACCCTTCGCATGAGGTGGCCAAAGTATTGGAGTTTCAGCTTCAGCATCAGTCCTTCCAATGAACACCCAGGACTGATCTCCTTTAGGATGGACTGGTTGGATCTCCTTGCGGTTCAAGGGACTCTCAAGAGTCTTCTCCAACACCACAGCTCAAAAGGATCAGTTCTTCAGTGCTCAGCTCTCTTCACAGTGCAACTCTCATATCCATACATGACCACTGGAAAAACCATAGCCTTGACTAGACGGACCTTTGTTGGCAAAGTAATATCTCTGCTTTTCAATATGCTATCTAGGTTGGTCATAACTGTCCTTCCAAGACGTAAGCATCTTTTAATTTCATGGCTGCAATCACCATCTGCAGTGATTTTGGAGCCCCAAAAAATAAAGTCTGACACTATTTTCACTGTTGCTCCATCTATTTCCCATGAAGTCATGGGACCAGATGCCATGATCTTAGTTTTCTGAATATTGAGCTTTAAGCCAACTTTTTCACTCTTCTCTTTCACTTTCATCAAGAGGCTTTTTAGTTCCTCTTCACTTTCTTCCATAAGGGTTATATTCAGTTCAGTTCAGTTCAGTCACTCAGTCATGTCCGACTCATTGCAACCCCATGAATCCCAGCACGCCAGCCCTCCCTGTCCATCACCAACTCCCGGAGTTCACTCAAACTCATGTCCATCAAGTCGGTGATGTCATCCAGCCATCTCATCCTCTGTTGTCCCCTTTTCCTCCTGCCCCCAATCCCTCCCAGCATTAGAATCTTTTCCAATGAATCAACTCTTCGCGTGAGGTGGCCAAAGTACTGGAGTTTCAGTTCAAAGAACACCCAGGACCGATCTCCTTCAGAATGGACTGGTTAGATCTCCTTGCAGTCCAAGGGACTCTCAAGAGTCTTATCCAACACCACAGCTCAAAAGCATCAAATCTTTGGCACTCAGCTTTCTTCACAGTCCAACTCTCGCATCCATACATGACCACTGGAAAAACCATGGCCTTGACTAGACGGACCTTTGTTGGCAAAGTAATGTCTCTGCTTTTCAATATTCTATCTAGGTTGGTTATATTACAGGTTATATTAGAGGCCCCCAAAATAAAGTCTGCCACTGTTTCCACTGTTTCCCCATCTATTTGCCATGAAATGATAGGATCAGATGCCATGATCTTAGTTTTCTGAATATTGAGCTTTAAGCCAACTTTTTCACTCTTCTCTTTCACTTTCATCAAGAGGCTTTTTAGTTCCTCTTCACTTTCTTCCATAAGGGTTATATTCAGTTCAGTTCAGTTCAGTCACTCAGTCATGTCCGACTCATTGCAACCCCATGAATCCCAGCACGCCAGCCCTCCCTGTCCATCACCAACTCCCGGAGTTCACTCAAACTCATGTCCATCAAGTCGGTGATGTCATCCAGCCATCTCATCCTCTGTTGTCCCCTTTTCCTCCTGCCCCCAATCCCTCCCAGCATTAGAATCTTTTCCAATGAATCAACTCTTCGCGTGAGGTGGCCAAAGTACTGGAGTTTCAGTTCAAAGAACACCCAGGACCGATCTCCTTCAGAATGGACTGGTTAGATCTCCTTGCAGTCCAAGGGACTCTCAAGAGTCTTATCCAACACCACAGCTCAAAAGCATCAAATCTTTGGCACTCAGCTTTCTTCACAGTCCAACTCTCGCATCCATACATGACCACTGGAAAAACCATGGCCTTGACTAGACGGACCTTTGTTGGCAAAGTAATGTCTCTGCTTTTCAATATTCTATCTAGGTTGGTTATATTACAGGTTATATTAGAGGCCCCCAAAATAAAGTCTGCCACTGTTTCCACTGTTTCCCCATCTATTTGCCATGAAATGATAGGATCAGATGCCATGATCTTAGTTTTCTGAATGTTGAGTTTTAAGTCAACTTTTTCACTCTCCTCTTTCACTTTCATCAAGAGGCTCTTGTTCTTCACTTTCTGCCATAAGGGTGGTGTCATCTGCATATCTGAGGTTATTGATATTTCTCCGAGCAATCTCGATTCCAGCTTGTGCTTCATTCAGCCCAGCGTTTCTCATGGTTTACTCTGCATATAAGTTAAATAAGCAGGGTGATATATATACAGTCTTGATATACCCCTTTTCCCAATTTGGAACTAGTCTGTTGTTCCATGTCCAGTTCTAACTGTTGCTTCCTGACCTGCATATAGGTTTTTCAAGAGGCAGGTCAGGTGGTGTGGTAGTCCCATCTCTTTCAGAATTTTCCACAGTTTATTGTGATCCACACAGTCAAAGGCTTTGGCATAGTCAATAAAGCAGAAGTAAATGTTTCTCTGGAACCCTCTTGCTTTTTCTATGATCCAGCAGATGTTGGCAATTTGATCTCTGGTTCCTCTGCCTTTTGTAAAACCAGCCTGAACATCTGGAATTTCACAGTTCACGTACTCTTGAAGCCTGGCTTGGAGAGTTTTGAGCATTACTTTACTAGCGTGTGGGATGAGTGCAATTGTGCAGTAGTTTAGCATTCTTTGGCATTGCCTTTCTTTGGGATTGGAATGAAAACTGACCTTTTCCAGTCTTGTGGCCACTGATGAGTTTTCCAAGTTTGCTGGCATACTGAGACCTAAATCACTCTCTCATTGATAAACATAAATCCCATGGTTTAGTTTCTTAGTTTGTTTTTGTTGTTATTTTTATTCTTTGGTAAAGACTGAAGCGAGGTCCACAGAAATAAACATGGAAAACATAAAAACTTAGGCCAGAGTATGATAAAGCTAGAACTAGATTACTTCATAAAGTAAGGAGGCAATTCCTTTATAAAAGATTAGATAATATGTATTAAAATTATTAAATGTGATCGATTCAGTTATTTCATATAAATCCAACCAGACTATGCTTTTTAGGTACAGGAATCTATGTAACTATTGTTAACTCTTGAGGGTGGGTTTTCTAGGGCAAAAAATTCTGTGTGACCATAATAAAAATTCTGTGGGAGCTGATTTCAAAATGACAGCTCCGTTATAGCCATGAAGTTGATTTAATTTGATGACTGTTGCATGCGTGTGTATATTTGCCTGTGTATATAAACCAACTACCTTTTATCTGATATTTTTCATCATATAGCTTTACCTCCTCACATCTTTTCAAAGGCAGTCATGTGTGGATCATTCTAAACATTGTATATATTCTCCTTTTGAATAATGTAAGGCATCTATGGAAGTGTAGCATAAGGAAACTTCTAAATTTGAATGATATATAGAATGCAGTCATTTTTATATACATATAAATTTCCATTACAGATTTAGGTCATCTGCAGCCATCTGTTTGTTTTCTTTTGTTTTTTATTTTATTTTGCCATCTGTGTTACAAAATTTACAGAGTTAACAAATTTTGTTAATGCCTATCGATATACAACAAAAATGTGGAGAAAGTCACATTAAATTTTTTTTAATGTAGTGAAAATGACCACAAGGAATAACAATAATGACAGAAAGAAAATAAGAAAGGGCAAAAGAAATTCAAGTTATACTATCTTATCAGATCTTTTTTTCTTTTTTCAGTTTCAAACAACAAAACACAACCCAGAATAACTTTGAAAAAAAAGTATTGGGTTTTTTTTTTTAAGTTTTTTTTTTTTTTTTTAAGTTTTTTGGGTTTTTTAATGCTTCTCCCAGAAGGATATTGAGAGACCCTTAATGGAGCCTGTGACTGACCAGTCCCTGATGAGGCGAGGCCCCAGGGTTCCTTCAGGGACCCACCAGGGGTACTCATGAGGTTGTCATTGTTTAGTTGCTAAGTCATGTCCAACTCTTTGCAACCCCATGGACTATAGCCAATCAGGCTCCTCTGTCCATGGGATTTCCCCAGCAAGAATTCTGGAGTAGGTTGCCATTTCCTTCTCCAGGGGGTCTTCCAGACTCATGGGTCAAACCCATGTCTTAAGCATTACAGGCAGATTCTTTATCATTGAGCTACCTGGGGCTTCCCAATTCATGTGATGTCTCTTTAATAATAACAATGGCAGGCTGCGCGGCGGCGCGCGCTCCCAGCGCGGTGGATAACGGGGTCGGGCTGGAGGGAGAAAGGAAACCTGCCCAGGAGGCGGCGGCAAAATTTAAAAAATAATAATAATAATAATAATAACAATGGCAGCCATAATAATCTTAAGAGCTTCATATCTACTGAATATGCAGCATGTTACACTTTAAATTTCCTCGTGTACATTTCATAGTAGTTGTATGAGAAAGCTCACATTACTTTTCGTGTTTTCATAACAAAACTAAAGACAAAGAGTTTGCATAGATTTCCCAAGACAACATTGCTAGTCAGTGACAGAGCAAGGCATTGAATTCAGTCAATCTGGAATGAGAACCCAAGTACTTAAACAATCTAAGGATTACATTGTTCTCCTTCAGACAACCCCCAGCTTCCATGGTTCAGTTCAAAATTACAAACTTTGGAAGTGGGGATGCTTATGGCTCTAGCTTGGATCAGGTGTCCTCATTTGGATCAACTTTTCAGACAAAGGGCCAGGGTTACTATGTAGAAGAGGGTGGCCCTTTGCATTTTCAGGGAGCTATGGAAAGCTGGGTAGCCAGGACAACAGGTATCTCTAGCGTATCCATACTACCTTCATCCAGTCTTCCCAGTCAAATGTCATTGCTCCCTTCTGCAAAACCCAGAACTTTGTCCCCTTCTTGGCCCTCAGCTAACTTTGTTTTGTGTTATATGATGGCCTTGTCTATCACCACCTCTAGAAAACTTTAGGAATGCAGCGAGTTTTGCCTTTCTTTTATATAACCTCCACAGAATCTACTAGGTACTGGCCCATAGTAGACCAACTAAAAACCAGTTATTGAATTTAAAAAGTGACTATGACTGGTCAATGAAGGAGAAGAGTGCCATATCCCCTCCTACCATGTACAAAGACCAGGGAGTCACATGGGCAAAGGCAACTGAGACCAAAACAAATGTAGTGAGTAGAATACGACCTATGCATTCATTTTAAAATCAACACATGAAAACTACATTAGTTTTAGCTTCAGTTTCATGATTCAGCCTTTCCAGTGTAAATAACTTATAAGAGAAGTGAGACAAGCATCAGGTTTGTGGGAAATGTAAATTAATTTCAATCTAAAATTAGAAGAACCCTTCCCTCCCATGGACAGATGACCAGGGGACAAAAAGGGCAAGAGGAATCTGATGAAAACACCATGGAGAAACCACAGAACCACAGGACCCAGCAGGCTGATGGCCTTTTCAGAAAGGAAATAGAAGAGTCATTCGTCCAGGGTGATAAGAAGGTTTACACAGAAAGACAAATAACACAGGGCAAGTCAATGGAAATATAAATGGACATCATATTTACAATCTATCTTCTTTGTAGCCCTGGCTTGAGGCAAAAGTGAAAATTAAACATAGATGGTATTCAGGCATCCAAATCTCCCACTTTTGTGCCCTTAGAGTTCTGGCACTTTCTTCAAATTTCTGTACCCATTAAATAGCCAGCAGGTCCCCTCCTTTCCCGCTTTTCTCAATGGAACATGGAATCAGATGGCCCCCATTTATATGCTGATACAAATGAGTCAATCTGGATGGTACTTTTTCTTTAATCATGAAAGGAAAAGTTTAATCTCTGATTAAAAAAAAAAATTCCAAAAGCAACAAGTATCTGGGCAGATTTTGAAGGATCAGGATTCCTAACTCAGACACTGTGTAAAGCTACCCTTCATTGAAGAGAGTCCTATATAGGGAAGAAGCATATTCTCTGCTAAATTCTCCTTTGCACAGAAGAATATAATATCATGGGGGACAGGATATTTTGGCCCCACTGTGCCACTAAATACTGTATGATCTTCATTAATATATTCTACTCTCGGACTAATTTTCCTGTTTTTAACCCTCAGTTTCTCTTACTGTATAAACTATGGGGGAAAATACATTGCTTGGGGATATTGTAAAAATTGAGTATCTGTAATTGCTAGCTCCCGGCTTGGCAATTAATATATGCTCATTAAAGAGTGGTTATCCTTTTTATCTACACTGCTACCAATGTCACTACTTTTGTTACATTTGGTGACTAAACTCCAAAGTGGGATATCTGAAACTCAGAATGGGTATATGTGTTGAGATGTGGGATAGAAATATATGAACTTACACTAATATGCATATATACACACATAAAATCTTTAAAAAGAGAAGAAATTAAGCTTTAATAATATTTAAATATGGGGCTTCCCTAGGGGCTCAGTGATAAAGAATCCGCCTGCCACTGCAGGAGACTTGGGTTCGATCCCTGGTCCAGGAGGATTGCACATGCCGTGGAGCAGCTAAGCCCGTGTGCCCCAACTGTCAAGCTGGGCTCAGTCCAGCAACCACAACTACTGAGACCACACGCCACAGCTGCTGAAGCCCCCGTGCCCTAGAGCCTGTGCTCTGCAACAAGGGAGGCCACCTCAAGAGGAGCCTGTGCACTGCAGTGAAGAATAGCCCCTGCCCCCACTGACCAGAGAAAAGCCTACCCAGCAATGAAGACCCACACAGCCAAAAGTAAGTAAATAGAATTATATTATAAAACAATAATCATACTTAAAGTATGGATAGACATTCATCATCTTCTTAATCTGTGCACTGCTACTCACTGACCATATAGGGAAAATCACCATATGGATTCTGGAACAGAATGGAGTGTCCACAGTGCAGAAGGGTTGATACGGCACCTCCCACATTTGCCAGCTATGTATTACAAGTATTTATGAATTGTTAGTTTATTTTCAAGAAGAGTTCACACACAAAAAAAAGTGGCTTGAGAGAATTCTTGCAAAGAAACTATGATTTTAATTTGGTATTAAAAAGGCACAAGTTCAAGACAGTGACAGCACTGGCACATCCCCTGTTCTCTCTATGATCTCCTTGTCTGCCACACTGTCATTAAAACAATAACAGTTGATAAGAAGGCAGAGGCAAAAAAAAAAAAAATATTTTACTGGAAGTTGTCATCCATTCTCATTAACAATGCACCACTAATAAGTAAAATGTTTGTCATCTCCTTTAATTTTTCTATTGTTCTGCTTGCCCTTTGTTTATTTCTAAATAAATATTCAACTGTTAAGGCTGTGAACTTAAAACTTCTTTAGAATGCAGCATTTAATGAAAAAGGTTTGGAAACCTCTCCACTAAGTGCATGAGTCTCTTGCAGTTTTAGGATTTTTAACTTAATAGCAGGAAGAGGAAAACAATTTTACTTGAACCTGGGAAATTTTTAAAATATGGATATTTTATTCCCAAGGAAAAGAAAAGGAATCATTAATATGTTATTTGATTTTGTTCAATTCATTATTAAACATAGTAAACACCCTAAAAGTATAATATTTAGTTATCCCCCTCATCTTCTAGAACTTAGTCCTGTAAGTCTAGTTCCCAAAGGTATCATAAGATTATCTAATTCTTCTGCCCATCTTTTGCCAGGCCACTGGGAAGCTTTCCAGAGTCCAGGAAAATTTGGAACCTTGAAATCTGAATTTATCTCCAGAAAATTGTAAAAATAGCACTAAAAAAACAAAGTTATCTTCTTAAAAATGTACCAAGACAGTAGATTGGTGGGTACCTTAATATTTCAAAAGCCCTTGTTTATTCTTACATATATATTTCTAGCAATTAGGTTGATGAATTGAGTAAACCACCTCTATCTGTATCTATAGAGAGGGTCCTATCTTATTCCCTGTAAGTCTACTTCCAGAATAAATCATTTAATTATTTATTCTCTCTAAGAAAGGTCCTGCATGTTCTGTGTTTCATGTCCATGTGCCCTCTGGCTAATGGGAATGGTTTTATTTATTCAATAAAAGTAAGATACAGTGGTGTTTTTATTCTGAGGCATCACTTTTCTCCACTGAATAAGGACGCAAATTAATATAATATTCTGAACAGGCTTTCACATTTCCTTGCTCTTGTAGGCGAGACTTCAAAATTCTCTTAAGTCAAATCTAGATTCTGAAAACCATTTAAAAAAAAAAAAAACCTCTTTTTAACTGGGCAGATTTTTAAAACAAGAATCCTCTTCTAATTCTACTCTGTAGTTGACTGATCCTAAGATGGGAATTTGTGCCTCTAATTCTCTGTCTGTAAGCCTGGGAGTTTCAATAGGCATCATAATGTCAATGCGCTCACATGTTTCTGAGAGCAGTCCTGAGCAATTGCAGTGCCTGATGCAGCAGAGTCCTTGGGTGAAAGGCAGGCAGGACGTGCGCCTAAGATTTCTATCAGTGCTCATTTCCAGATGGAATCCTGGAGCTATACTGAGTTCACTCCTTTTTAAAATCTGTTCAGTAAGTGCTTACAGGGCTGGTATGGGCTCGTTTGTTTTTCCTGGTCACCATGGAGCTGCTAGTTTCAATCACAGAGCATCAGAGCAACTGGGAAAGAAGAGAAAATGCCAGAACTCACTGGCTGTCTTTGGAGAAGCTGAAGGGTGAGTAGCAGGAAGCAGAAAACCAAAAACCATCGCTGCCAATAAATGACCTAGACACTGTTTTCTTGGCATTCCTGTTCGAGTTCTTCATGGCTAGGCAAATCAAGACAAATGGGGAGGAGGGACAAAGTTTTCTCAAGGATTCATGGAGATGAATCTCTTTGTTACAAAGTAAGTGAAACTCTTTTGTAAAAAGTTCAGTTTTGGCAGAATAGCAGAAATGATCAGAGTTTGGATTCCGAATCACAGAGGCTGAGCACATGGCTCAAACTTCACAAACATCAGCTTCTTATCTGTAAAATGGGTATAATAACATCTGCCTAATGGAATCATTTACTGAAACATAAATCCTAAAACACAGTGCTGGGCACATAGGAAGCCCAGTAAGTGGTTACAGATTTTGTTATTTTAGCCATTGTAAATGAGATTATTCAACATTTAAACAAAAGCATATCATAGAACTATAATTGAATGCTGAGTTTTAAAACTTTCACTATATTTCACTCTAGGCTGAAAGACATGACATTTTTGAAAAAAAGCCGTATGATGTTTCACAGTATTTCAATTTCCAAGCCTGTGAAACTCCAGCACTATCTAATTTTAGTAGCTGCTAAGTCTTATACATCTTGCTTTGCTTGGTTGGAAATTAAATGCTTTCCTTGACAATAATCGTTTTTACAAACACACTGTATGAAAGTTAATACATGTGTTTTTTTAGGGAATCACTTAAAAGCTTGATTGATTTAACTCTCCCTGTGTTTCTAGACACTCCCCCACCCCCTCAACTATATGGTCAGGCTAAGATTAATGACAGAAAATCTCTTGAACAATATATCAAAATTCATAAGGCTGCAGGAGAGAAAAGACGCCAGTCATTTCACTTTTCGGAAATTCCGAGCCAAAATGCTTTCTGGCTAGTCTTCTCTCCTGTAGAAACACCTAGCCTTCTTAATTATCCTATTTTCTATTGTTAGTTATTCTCTATTAGGCTCACCCAGAGCTGCTATCAGTGGGTTTTAATCCCATCCTTTCTTTTGGAAACTCTATTTCCGTAGAACTAGAAGATTATTTTCCTGCTATTTGAAGTTCCTGCATGTCACGCCAGCCCAGGGACTTAAAAGCTGATCCTTTCTTTATCGTGGTTAAATTCTTGATAAACAGAGAAAGGTTTTGACGTTCAAACTAGCTCATTCTGGAACCTTTTAAAGGAAATGCTCTCTCCAGTCTTTTAATAAAACACAAACGAAAAGATTCTGGATTTAATAATATGAAACAGAAAAATTATTCCCTTCACCCAGAACTTTTGAGCTGCTTTGTTCAGATACTGGTCAGATGGCAAGAGCTGGGGGTGAGAAAGGAGCAGGAAGAAGTGGGGGGGTTGGTTCTGTTAGATGGCTGAAAATTTGGGTACCATTTTTGACTGATACTTCAGCAGAATAATAGGAGGAAGCTCCAAAAGGGAAATTCTTGGATCCGTCTACAGTATAGACCAGCTATATACCAGCTGAGCCACAAGGGAAGCCCAAGTATACTAGAGTGGGTAGCCTATCCCTTCTGTAGCAGATCTTCCAGACCCAGGAATTGAACCGGGGTTTTCTGCATTACAGGCGGATTCTTTACCAACTGAGCTATGAGGGAAGCCCACAGTATATACAGTGGAAGTCAAAGTGTCCTTCCCTATATCAGTAGAACACAGTTCCCAGGGCCATGGTGAATTCAGTGATTCCAAGGCAACCTGTCTCTTAATAGACTTGGTTCTTTTAATTTCTCTCTCTCTCTCCCTTGTCCCCCAGCCCCTCATATTCCTAAGGATGAGGAGCAGAGGGCATAGACTGATAAACTGAGATGCAGTGGAGGCAAGGAGACTAGGGTCCTGATGTTCAATATATCAGTTTACTGTGTTATCACCTGGAGAACAGAACTCAGAAATTTCTCATCATGTCCAGAGATATTCTTTTTCCTTCCATGCAAGGAGCATAAGAGCCTTTTAAAGGAAACTAAACACTTACTGTGTTCCCATGAACTAAATATCTACCTAAATGAATGGTAAGAGAAAAAACTCATATAGTAGCCACACGATTTCCTGTTAAAAAACAAAACAAAACAAAACACTGTGGTGTAACACAGTAGAACCTCTACTTAACGGCCAGACTTAAAATGGAATAAAAACTAAGGTAACTCTGGAGTGTTATTGCTAGGAGACTTAAAAATAATCACAGTAATAATAAAAGAAATGAGAAATCAAGTCACTAGCTATTTCCTAACTCTATACCACAATCCACTGTGCACAACTGCAACCATTTCTTGCTAATTCTGCCCACTGTGATGCTTCAAAGGCTCATTTATAAACGTACCTCCCTCGGTGGCCAAATTCCTATCACTTGAAGATCTCTCCTTGCTTTTGTTTCTAGCGTTCCCATCTCATTCAGGATGTCCAACATATAAACAGAAGAGATGGGGATTTGGATCAACATAGGTTCATTATAATCCTGCTTTCTGAATCTCGCCCATTTTCTCCTTCATTTATTCTAACCAAATGAGACAGTTGGGCACTGACTGTTGTGCATATTCTAGTCACTTTTTTTTTTTTTTTGAGTTATAGATACAACGCTTGATTGTCTGTTTGAAAAGCAAAGGGGAAAGTCCTTTGGATTACATTTAACATTGCACAACTGAAATGAGCTTACAAACATCTTTTTCTCTCTACCCGATCCTCTTGCTTTTATTGTGACGACTACAATAAAATAAAAGCACAAATGTAAAGAATTATTGGTTGAGATGGTTTTGGTCTTTCTTTCAAGCTATCTTTTGAAGTTTTCCTCTAGAACTCCAATGTTGCAGCCACCACGGCTTGAAGTATTTCCCCCACTGCTTGAGCCATTTCAAACATTCTCTTAGTATTAAAACAAATCAGAATCAGGAGGTATCTAATTGTGCTGGTTTTGATTTTGTTAATACAAAGTGAAAGATTAAAATGGAGCAGGAACAGAAAAAACATTTCTTAAAGCGGCAGTCACGGCAAACCACTAAAAGGCAAAGAAGCTAGAAAACCAAAGCCTTAAAAACTTTTTAGGAAAAACCAAACCAAAAAAAAAAAAAAAATCAGAATAGTACAATCTTTAGAGAGGTTGCTTCATAACGTCTTTATAAAAATGTTACTGTTTGGCAAAAGGCACTACTGTAAAGGTTTTCAAATAAATCATAACTGCTTCCCCCTGTAACGTTCATGAGTTCACACATCATATTTGTCATTTTTGGTGGCAGTTGGTGAGTTTTGTGGTGGTCTGGGTGCTTCCCCAACGTGCCTCTCCTTCCGTTTTGTTTTCTTCACCCTTTGTATGCTCTGAGATTCTCACTCACTCCCAGATTTACACTCCAGGTTTCCCTTTTTTGTAGCTCCATTATTATTCCAGCTGCAGGACGAAAATCTTAGAATTTCTAAGACAAGAATCTTAGAAATCGTAGAATCAAGAATCCACTCCCTACCTCCAGCCCCAAGACCCTTAATGCAGTCTTGAACTAAGCATCACTTGAACCAAAAGGATCTCGAGTCTCTCTGACTTGCTCCTTAAGCTACAGAATACTACTTCCTTTTTGTCATGACCATTATCGTTTCTCATATCACCTTACACAATAGCTAAGGTGTTGGGATGAACAGGTAGAATTTTCCCCATTCAGTGCTTGCTGTAATAACTCACTAATAGAAATTATAGCAACATCTCTGCTTTCCCCCACAATCTCAGTTTCAAATATTTGGGGGAAATGTCTCCATCCTCTCTGAGGATCACTCTCTCTTCCCCTGAGGGCTGGGGGATAAGCATACTTTCAAAGTAATGGAAGTCTTTCCAAGACTTCCATGAGCCCATGAACCCATGGATTATACCCTTTGGCAGAAAGTGTCTGAGCATGAGCCCTCCTCAACACACTCTTATGCTTCTTTTTCATACTCTTTTGAGAAAATGTAAGTGATCCCTTGTAAGCTGAATCTGATTCACACCTTGGTGTGAAGTAATCACTTACCACCCTCTGAGACAAATTTCTCAAACCCCAAACTGGAAAATGTGGCTTGACCACAGAAAATGCAGCATTTTGGACTGATTGCTATAATTAACACCTATTATGCATTTAGTCATAAAGGTATTCATTTAACTAACAGGAGGAGTAAGGCTTGAACTGAGATATGAAGGGGAAACAGGAGTTGACCAGATAGGCAAATGAAAGAAAAGTGTTTAGAGAAAAAGGAACAAAAAATATTAATATAAAGACAGAGGTATATGAGTGTGCGAGACATTTAGAGGGTCTACAGGAAGCTGGTTATTATATGATCACCAAGGGCTGCAGGATCAATGTCAGGAGAAGAAGCTGAATACAAAGGAAGAGGACAGATCATCAAAGGCTTTGTGTATTGAGCTAATGAATTTAAAATTTTGTCCAAAAAAAGAGTGGATGAAGGATTTTGAGCCCAGGAGCGAGATGCTCAGATTTGCTCTGATAAAGATGCCTGGTGGTAGCCTGGAAAAATGGATTGGAGAGGGACAAGGCTAGAAGCAAGAGTACTTGAGAGCCTCTGCAAAAAGATGGCTTACAGATTCTGAGTGTCCCAACTAGGGCTGTGACACTGGGGACGGAGAGAAAGGGCAGGCAGTTAGGGGAAACATTAGAAGGAGAGAATTGGCAGAACTTAAGAGCTGATAAAATGTGAGAGATAAGAAAAGAAAGAGTCTTGACTTCTCTTGATGCATTTCACAATTAATGGAGGAGATGTTGACCCTATATGGTAAAGCTCCCTGTCCACTTGTGTAGCAAATCCGTTTTTCCCTCCTAATCAAGGACTTTCTTGCTCTGAGTATACATCCCCTCTCTCTTTACTGTATCTCTGTTTACTGAATCATTCCTGTCAACATAAAACATGGTACAATAGCTCTTATCTTTAAAAAAAAAAAAAAAAAAGAGCTCTTTTTGACTCCACTCTCCTTCCCAAACACTGTTTGATTTCTCTGCCTTCTTTTACAGACAGATGTCTTATGTGAGTTATTGCTCTTTATTGTCTCATCATCCAATTTCTGTCAAACTTCACAGAAGTTTTTGTGCCCAACACTCTACTCGTCTCTTGCCAAGTGTCTGGTAAAAGTAACTTTGATTTCCTCCCCCTGGGCATACCTGGAGAACAGGCAGGCACAGTTCAGTGTGGTCTTGCTCAGGGATCTGTAGTATTTGTACGGCAATACCTGCATCAGTGATTAAGGGCCATCTAAGGTAGGGTTCGGAGAAGGCAACGGCACCTCACTCCAGTACTCTTGCCTGGAAAATCCCATGGACGGAGGAGCCTGGTGGGCTGCCGTCTATGGGGTCGCACACAGTCAGACACGACTGACGTGACTTAGCAGTAGCAGTAGCAGCAAGGTAGGGTTGTTATCGTTTAGTTGCTAAGTCATGTCCCACTCTTTGAGACTCCAAGAACTGTAGCCCACCAGGCTCCTCTGTCCATGGGATTTCCCAGGAAAGAATACTGGAGTTGGTTGCCGTTTCCTTCGCCGGGGATCTTCCCGACCCAGGGACTGAACTCACGTCTCTCACATTGGCAGGTGGATTCTTTACCACTAAGCCACCTGCGAAGCCCTCTAGGGTAGGGTGGGGAAGTATAAATTCCTCAGCATTCCTAGATGTCTGTGAAAGCAGGTTGCTGAAACCTGAGGCCAGTTTTCCTACACAGAGATGCAGGTACTGGCCTTTAACAAAAGCCAGTGTTCACAAAAGCCACCTAAGGGAGGGATACCCAAACTGGGGTCCCCAGATCAGCATCCCTTGAAAATTTGTTGGAAATGGAAATTCTCTGCCCCCCTCCCTCAAATTACAAGTCCTTCAGGTGACTCTGATGTACATTAAAGTTTGAGAACCACTTCCTAAAATCTCTGTGAAAAAAGCACAATTACATTATCCTTCTTGTATAAATAAGAGTCCAGGAGATTTTTGACTCCATTATTTGGACACGATGATAGTCCAACTCTGCATGTATTAACACAAACTTTAAAATCAAAATTATAATAACAGAGATGAATTTTTATCAAGAAAAAAATTTCTACAGCAGACAATATTATACCAATTTAATTTCCTGATGAGTTTTTTATATACTACATTTAAGTCTTTTACTATTGATTTAACATTAACATCACTGGGATTAATACAATTTACTATGTTACTTTTGTCAAGGAGCTTCAATTTATCAATTAAAAATTTCATTTTATCTAATTCAAACTTTTATGGTTATACATTTAGCTATTTTAAAATTTGTTTTGTGGCCATTATTTTTGTGAAGTCAATTTTCTTCCAGGCCAAATTTTGCAAACCTATATTTTGCCAACAAAAATTGATTTGTCAGTCAATTTTTCATCAAGAGCAAATTTTACAGCAAGCAGTTTTAACTATTGCTGGTTTCATTTCATGTCAATTATTTCTGTCAACTGTAAGCTGGATAAAATACTATATGTTTATCCTTATTTCTTAGCTAATCCATAAGAAAAACCATGGTAAATTTTTATCAAATATTACATAATCACCCTATTTACAAAATCCCCAAATTATCAAAAACTCTCTTTCAGGACATGCAGTTTTTCCATAACCTCTTACCCTTGAGAGTACCTTAAATGTGTGCTCCTAATTTCTTCCAGAGTGGATCTAGTAGATTTTACAAATGTGGAATGTGGGACACTGAGCTCTCAGAATTCAGCTGGCCAAAACAATGTGGAACTTCAACAAAGTGGTTTACTTTTGTTGTTTACTGAGTGCAAATAACAAACAGATTTACTATAGGGAAGAAACAAGGGGATTATTGAATTTTCCATAACGTATGCACCCAATTTCATGTCATCTCTCTCTCTCTGCTTTGCACTAACTACTATACCAGTAACGGAACAAACAGCATCAGTGAACAGATGTGTGGGGGCTTGGTGCATGGCAGGTTCAAGATCTTTGACTTTGTCATACAGCCCGGACATTTGTTCATCAAACCCATTTTTTCTTCCTCTTGAGCTTACATCTGTCTTACAGGGCCCTGCTTCCTTCAGAGTTCTCTGTGCACATGTGACTAGTATATCTTCATGAAATATGAGGACAAGTGAGACACAGCACTCTCACTGTGCTCTCCCCTCTTCTAGCTGTCTGACATGGAGAAAATCCTCTGGCGATGTCAAGAGTTAAGTGTTTCAAATGGCAGAGGAAGAAGAAACACATCCTAGGTTTCTGAATCGTTGCTTAAAGGAAAAGTTGCCCCACCAAGAATACCTACTGTGGAATATTATATTAATGAGAAACAAACTGAAAGGTTAAATTATTGAGATTTGAATGCTTGCTTGTTACAACACCCTGCATTATCCCAACCAACACAAAGGGAATAGTGGTAGTATACAAAGGCAGGATCAAAACACGCTGATATGGAACACAAATGCCCTTCAGTGGGTAAGTAGTTAAACTGTGGTCCATTCCTACTCATGGAATACAGGAAAAAATTAGTGACACAGACAACAACTTGGATAGATCACCAGGGAATTATGCTGGGTGAGAAAAGTCAATCTCAAAAGGTTACATACTGTATGATTTATAAGATGTATTTGAATTAACACAGTAATAGAGTGATAAAATAGTAGTTGCCAAGAATTAGGGGTGAGGGAATGAAAGTGATGAGTGCAGCTGCAGCTTTGTATCTTGATTGTGGTGGTAGTTACGTGAAACTGAACATAGGAAAAAGTCACATAGAACTATACACACACAGGTACATGAGGCACTAATGAGTCAGATGAAATTCTGTGGACTCTACCAACGTCAGTTTCCTAGAGTGGAGAGTTTACTATAACGGCGCATCACATTACCCTTGGGGAGAGCTGAGTGGAAGGCACACACAGAAGCTCTATGTATATTTTTTGGTAACATCCTATGAAATTTCAATCATTTCAAAATAAAACCCTAGAGGAAATGGCAACCCACTCCAGCACTCTTGCCTGGAGAATCCCATGGACAGAGGAGCCTGGTAGGCTACAGTCCATGGGGTCGCAAAGAGTCAGACACAACTGAGAGACTTCACTTCAAAATAAAATGTATTGAAAATATATGGATTGACTTTTCATAAAAGTTATAAAAGGATTAGACTTAAACCAAGAAAAATTCTGTGGTTCTCTGTGGGTATTATTTGGGTTCAAGGGGTGACCCTCTGAAAATAAAAATGGCTGGATCTTCACTGGAGAAAATGTACTTTGGCTTAAGCTACTGTTTCTAGTTAACTTCGGACCCACTAAATATATTTAATTGTTAACAGTTCAATGAAAATTTATCAGATCCTTTCTAAGAGCCAATTTTGATTTTCTCTTTCCTCTCTCTCCCCGTCTCCCAATTTATATCTCTTTCAACACACCCTCTTTTTAACCAAAGGGAAGGGAACAATTGTAATCTTTATGTGTGTGTATCACACATGTGTGTATATATATATATATATATATATATATATATATATAATCTTTATATTCATATATATTTTCCCCAACACATCATATTACTACTTTGGATTGAGGATTATAGTTAAATATTTATTTATCAAATATATATCTGAGTATTTGGAAATTCAAGACTTTACATTGGGGTTTCTGTTTGGGAATTCAGTCATACAACAGGAAGGATCAACTTGCTAACATCACTTACTTTCTGTGCCTGTGTATATTACTAACTGTAGGTACTTTTGGAGGTGTGCGTGTGTTAGTCGCTCAGCTGTGTCTGACTGTTTGCAACCTGCCAGGCTCCTCCATCCATGGCGTTCTACAGGCAAGAATAATGGAGTGAGTTGCTATTCCTTTCTCAAGGGACTCTTCCTGACCCAGGGATTGAACCCAGGTCTCCTGCACTGCAGGCAGATACTTTACTATATGAGCCACAAGGGAAGCCCACTTTTGGAGGAGTAAGTTTTTAATGGTCAGCAGTCTGTTAATGACTGCTTAACCAAATAGTTAAAAGTAAGCCGACACACTCAAAGACAATATTTGTTGACAAAGGTAGGAAATTTTCTACTGCCTCCACTAGTATTTATCATTTTATCACTTATATTTTATGAGATGTAAGTCTCACCTAAAATATGCTAACTATATTTCATTCATTTAATTCTAAAAGAATACCTGAACTCTAATTAAATCATCTTCTTCCTAACACTTTACTTATTATCAAGTCAGGATAAGCCGTCTCCCAAAATCTGCCCTAGAAAACAAAGGCCAGATTTATTGAAAGTTAATGTAAACAGGTGTGTCTACAATGATGCATTTGAAAAAAAAAAAAATGTTATCTATGTATGGAATGTCTACATCACTTTAATCCCCCTATCCACACTAATTTATAATGCTCTGGTTTCCTCATCCACCAAGAGGGATGGGTGCCCAACATGAATGGCTTCCTCTTACTTCAAAGAAAACTTCCCACTCATACGTCTCTTACTTGAGTCGCTCAAACGGCACCGAGAGAGATTCCTGTCTAACAGGTCTGCAGCACCTTTTCTATGGTTCATTCAATGACCTGCATCCTCTAAGCTTCAGCTACTCATCTTCTAAGCCAAATCTTTGTGGGAGTTAAAGCAAAACTGTCTCTTACATTCAGCCCTCATAAATAAATAACATTTGTTTTGTCTCTTGTGAGCATTTTAAAATGAAACAAAACAAAAATGAGGATAGCCTGGTATGATACGAACAGCAACTACTCACTTAAAAAGAGACAAAAATTAGTATAGTTGAAAGAGAGTTGGGAATTAAGAAAAAGACTTGCTCCTTTCTAGGTCAGAGTCTCCCTCGGCTATAGTGTGGCAGAGGAGAGACCCAGAAGGCGCTTCAACTCCCTGTGGGGAACTGAGATTGAGCTGAAAGCTGGCTGGGAGCTCCACAGAGCCCTGGAGACCAAATCACTCTGGAGCAGAGGGCTGCAGAGTGGAAAACTCCAGAGTTGGAACAGAGTCACCAATCAACTACATTTATCTGCCTGGCCAGAGCAGTCAGCAAGAATGGCCAGGCTGCAGGGAGCAACTGCCCTGCATTGCTTAGGCCAAGAAGACAGACTTGAGTCATCAGCAGTGAGCACAGCAAGGACAGGGGCAGACTGTCCACGTGCAAGTCAGCAGAGAAGAGGGAAGACCGGTGGACCTTGTGGAGCCCCAGGATCATGTTCTATGTTAGTCTTGCCAGAACAGACCCAGTGTGATCTGGAACCAGAGGAGGGAGAAGAAGTAGGAGAGTAAAACTCTGCAAATATCCCTGCCCCTAAAAGACTGCTGCTGCCTAAGTCACTTCAGTCGTGTCCAACTCTGTGCGACCCCATAGACGGCAGCCCACCAGGCTCCCCCGTCCCTGGGATTCTCCAGGCAAGAACACTGGAGTGGGTTGCCATTTCCTTCTCCAATGCATGAAAGTGAGAAGTGAAAGTGAAGTCGCTCAGTCGTGTCTGACCCTCAGCGACCCCATGGACTGCAGCCCACCAGGCTCCTCCATCCATGGGATTTTCTAGGCAAAAGTACTGGAGTGGGGTGCCATTGCCTTCTCCGCCTAAAAGACTGGGTTAACCTTAATATGACAGAACGAAACCACAGGTGATTAAACTAGAAGTAGAGGCTCATGAGCAAGCTGTTATAGTTTTACTTACTAACATTGTAACTGTAATTTTTAAAGCCCCTTGGTGGGATTTTTTACCTCAATAACCCGTAGGTGAGTTTTGCCAGAAGTGTGGGATTTAGATTTAAAGACTTGGTTTCAGTTTCCGGATATTTGTATAATTCCCTCCTCTCCTCCAGCCTTATTTAATTCAAGGATCTCTTCACAGAGGCTTTGCTAGAATACTCTGTCTGAAATAGCCCCTCTTCCCCCTCTCTCTCCCCTTACCCTGCTTTATTCTCCTTGTGAACAGGTACTACTCCATGGTGTTTCATTATGTAAGTATTCGTTTATTTTTTCTCTTCCCTACTAGAATGTAAGTTCCATAAGGACAGGAATTTGATTAATTTACAATTGTTCCAATGTGACACAGTACTTGTTCAATAAATGTATGTTGAGTAATTAGAAATAATCTAAGTCACTCAACTTCTCTCTTGTTTCCTCAGTTGTATATCAATGATCATATGAATACCAGTTCATCAGCATTGAGGAATAAATCAGAGTGTACCTATAAAGGCTCCATGAAATCCACAAGTAATTGATAGTATTTTAATTAAAACCTTGAAAATGTTTAACTCAGGGGCCCTCAAGTGATATCAACGTCATCCACTTGTTGTTTAGTCGCCCAGTTGTGTCTGACTCTTTTGCAACTCTATGGATTGGGATTTTCCAGGCAAAAATACTGGAGTGGGTTGCCATTTCCTGCTCCAGGGGACCTTCCTGAGCCAGAGATCACCTGCGTCTCCTGCCCATGTCTCCTGCACTGCAGGTGGATTCTCTACTGCAGGGCCTGCCCATGCAAAAGCCAGTGCTATTAACTGCAGTGTGTCTGCTACCCTCTTATTTTGGATTAGCAATAAAGATGTAGCCATGTTCTACTGCCATTGCTTTTAGAATAAAATTCAGACTCCTGACAATAGACAATGCTTTCAAATCTCTAAAGATCTAGGTTCTGCCTGCTTCCTGGTGTTCATCAAATACCACTGTTACTATTCTTTAGAGTTTAGGAACACCAAACTTCTTTCTGTCTCTTGACTACTCCAAGCTTTTGCACTCACAGATTTTTTTTAAGCCTCTCCTTCTCCTTGGCAAAGCTTCCTAAAGAGCTTAACAACGCTGGTCCCTTTCATGATTCAGGGTTTGACTCAAACATTAATCTCCTCAAATAGTTCTTTACTGATCACTTCCTCTGCAGGAGTCCACCCAATCATCAACACACATACCAACCTGCCAAAGTCATTCTCTATTCCAGAGCCCTGTGTTGTTTTCATGACAGCAAAAGTTTACATTCGATTTTTTCATAGCACTTAAAATGTTTAATCATTTCAGTTTCTTGAAGTTTGATATCAAAAGGGAGTTCTTTAACATAAAGAAAGTTCTTTATAAAAGTTTTAATTATTGCATTGAGATTGTTTTAACTTTTGAAAAATAATTATGACTAAATACTGGCTTTTGTGTATCATAAATAATTTTTAAATTTTATTATGCCCTACAAGTGTCTAAGTGACAAACTTACAAATCTACAAATAGATTTCTTTTGCTTTTCTCAGAACTAATTTATTTTTTATATCTAAGAGATAAAAAGAAATACTGCAAGATAGTCTAGATATAAAAATTAACATATTGAGGTCTTAAAGTAGCCCTCAAACTAAATTCTCAAACCCAACATTTTATCTTCAACTAATTATATAAGTGTGCTAAGAACTTGGCCCTAACTCTTAGATTTAACACAGAAATATCCTGATAGATCAGAAAGACAACAAAACTATTCCTTTATTAAATAAATATTTATTGAGTGCATAATTTATGTCAGTCCCTGTTTTAGGCATGAGTAAAACAGATCTTGGTGTTCTTTTATTGCTTACTATATCAAAAGAGACACATATTAAACTAATATACATGCACAAAATATCTAATTTATTATTATAATAAAAATATAAATGGGGGGAAAGTACTGAGAAATAGAATGATAAATCTAAACATAATTTAAACTAGGGGGTAACATGTAAAGTGAGTCCAAAAAGATGATTGAATCTAACTGATTGGAATTAGTGATCTAATCATTAAAAGGATTAGAATGAAATTGACAAGCAGTAGGCTTCCCTGTTGGCTCAAATGGTACAGAATCTGCCTGCAATATGGGAGACCTGGGTTTGATCCCTGGGTTGGGAAGATTCCCTGGAGAAGGGAACGGCTACCCACTCTAATATTCTTGTCTGCAGAATTCCATGGACAGAGGAGCCTGGCAGGCTATGTGCCATGGAGTCACAAAGAGTCTGACACAACTGAGTGACTTGCAAAGAGGACTGCTTGAGCAAAATACCCGGGACAGGATAACTTGTTCATATTTCCATTTTTAAAAGTTTGATTTCTAGTTTCTTCAATGCTTATTCATTGTATTTGAGAAGGTCACTTTGTCTTTCCAATATGAGTGCCATTGTCTATAAAATATAAAAAATAGAATGAAAATAAATTTTGGAGAATAAGAACTGTTTATGAAAATGTTATGAAGTTATAGATAAACTATAGTACATCCAGACAATGGAATACATTATTCAGCACTCAAAAGAAATGAGCTATGAGGCTATGAAAAGACATGGATGAAATTTAAGGCATAATACTAAGTGAGAGAAGCCTGTCTGAAAATGCTGCCTATGGTATGATTCCAACTATGTGATGATAATCTGTAAAAGGCAAAACTATAGAGACAGTAAAAAGATCAGTGGCTGCCAGGGTTTAGTGGAGAGGGAGAGATGCATAGGCAGGATACAAAGACTTTTAGGGCAGTGAAACACCATGTAGGATATTATCATGGTGGGTACCTCAAATGGTAAATTTGTCCAAACCCCTGAAATGTAGAACAGCAAGAGTGCCTCAGTGTTAACTACGGACATAGGTGATAATGATGTGTCAACGTAGGTTCATCAATTGTAATACATGTACTACTCCGGTGGAGAAGGTGAATGATAGAAGCTACACATGTGTGGGGCAGGAGGTATATGGAAACTCATTGTAGCACCTACTCAATTTTGCCATGAACTTAAAGCTGCTTTGAGAAAACAAGTTCACTAAAATAATGTTATGAAAAAATTATACTACTACATAAACAGTATAAAGTGTTCAGGTAATACTTTAGTAGCTTCTATTAGACTAACCTCAAGATAACAATTACAAATTCTGGAAACTATTTGATCATACTGAAAAGTTATAAGCAGGGGGCTTCCCTGGTGGCTCAGCAGTAAAGAATCTGCCTATCAATGCAGGAGACACAGGAGCTACAGGTTCAATCCCTGAGTCAGGAAGGTGCCCTAGAGAAGGAAATGTTAATCTACTCCAGTGTTCTTGCCTGGGAAATCCCATGGACAGAGGAGCCTGATGGGCTATAGTCCATGGGGTCACAAAACACCCAACTTAGCAATTAAACAACCACAACACCAACATCATAAGCAGACAGAAACTTGAAGAGATTTGACCTTTGAAGCAGAGAAACAAGCAGAAAAATATTTATATTTGCACAGTGACTTCCATGAAGGTAAAAATAAAGTCTTTAAAAATAGCCAAAGGATTGAAGTTGGGGACATGATCACATTATATAAGAGGAACAATAAGAAAGACAGATAATGTCTCACCAGACACAATGGAAGGCAGAATATAATGGGATAGCAACTTCACACTGATGAAAGATTTTCTAAAAAAATCTGTCACACAAGAATACTATCTCCAACAAAAATGCCTTCTAAAATCTAAGTTGAAAAAAAATTGAAGCTGAAATACCATTGCTAGCATATCCACACTATTATAAATAATAATGTTCTTTGGGATAAAAGAAGTAAAACCTAATGGAAATTCAGATACAGGAAGATTTGAAAACACTGCACGTGGTAAATATGTAGTTAAACATAACATAATTTTTCCTTTCTTTCTTAAATTATTTTAATGTCAACTTACTATTTAAAGTGAACATTTTAATGTATTTGAGAGATTATAACATTTAGAAGTAAAATATATAAAAGCAATAGCTCAAAGTGTGGTAGGGGTGTGAATAAAATTACATTGTTGCAATTTCTTATATTACAGTAAAGTAATAGAGTATATTATACATATATATAGTATATTACTATATTATATATATATATTATAATAACTTCAATATTTTGGCCACCTGATGTGAAGAGCAGACTCATTTGAAAAGACCCTGATGTTGCAAAAGATTGAAGGCAGGAGGAGAAGGGGATGACAGAGGATGAGATGGTTAGATGGCATCACCGACTCAATGGACATGAGTTTGGGTAAACTCCGGGAGTTGGTGATGGACAGGGAGGCCTGGTGTGCTGCAGTTCATGGGGTCATAAAGAGTTGGACATGACTGAATGACTGAACTGAACTGAATATAGTATATTTACAAGGTAGATTGTGATAAGCAAGATATGTATAAATTACTCACAAAAGCACTACTAAAGCATAATGTAAAAATATAGATAAAATTCAATAGAAGATATATAATAAAATACTAAAATATGGTAAGTTAAACACACACACAATCCAAAATGAGAAGGAAATGAGTAACAATCAAAAAAGAACTTGTTACAAAAAAATTCAAGATGATAGACAATTACATCAATATCTATGTCAACTGGGTAATTGTTTCAATTAAAAAGCAAATTTGTCACATCAGTTCACACACACTAGAACCATCTGTATGAAGTTCAGGGAAGGTATACTTCAAATACAAAGACACAAATAGGTTGGCAGGAGAGATGGAAAATAGTATGTAAATAGTGAGTATAAAAACTTGTGTGGCTATATTAATGTCACCAAAGGAGTAACCTGAAGCAAAAATTAACAGAGATTTTTAAAAAGGTGATTTCATAATAATAAAGGATCAATTTATCAAAAAGATAGAACAGTCCTATGTATATATACATCTGCTAGCCAAGCTCTCAAATACATGAAGCCCAAACTGACATAACAAAATAGAAAGCTATGCAAATCCACAATCAGAACAGAAGACCTTGATGCCCTCTTTTCAGTAAATGATAGAAGTAGACAAAAATCAGTAAAGATGCAGAAGATTTGAGTGAGTTATCAACCCATTTGATCTAATTGATAACTAGCAGAATATACATGTATACACAGTTTAGTTACCAAGGAAAATATATCTTAGGTAACAAAAGAGGTCTTAATAAATTTTAAAGGATTGGGATATTATAGAGTACAGTATTTGATAAAGATAGAAAAAAAATTAAAAGGTAATAATAATAAAATATCAAGAAAATTCACACATTTATAATAAGCAACATACAACTAGTTGACCCTCACTCAAAGAAGTCTCAAAAAATTTTTGAGCCAAATAACAATGGAAACATGTCAACATTCATGAAATTAAGCTAAGTAATCCATAGAAATCCAACCAGTCCATTCTGAAGGAGATCAGCCCTGAGATTTCTTTGGAAGGAATGATGCTAAAGCTGAAACTGCAGTACTTTGGCCACCTCATGCGAAGAGTTGACTCATTGAAGAAGACTCTGATGCTGGGAGGGATTGGGGGCAAGAGGAGAAGGGGACAACAGAGGATGAGATGGCTGGATGGCATCACCGACTTGATGGACTGAGTTTGGGTGAACTACGGGAGTTGATGATAGGCAGGGAGGCCTGGCGTGCTGCGATTCATGAGGTCGTAAAGAGTCAGACACGACTGAGCGACTGAACTGAACTGAATCCATAGAAGGACAAAATTCACCAACCATTCATGACAAAAACTCAATAATTAGGAGTGAAAGTGAAAGTCACTCAGTCATGTCCAACTCTTTGCTACCCCATGGACTATACAATCCATGGAATTCTCCAGGCCAGAATACTGGAGTGAGTAGAGCTTCCCTTTTCCAGGGGATCTTCCCAATTCCAGGGATAAAACCCAGGTCTCCAACACTGCAGGAGTATTCTTTACCAGCTAAGCCACAATTAGGAGTAGAAGGGAATGTATTTAATTTTTAGCATTTTTAATAAGCTAGAGTTAACATTATATTACTGGTGAAAAACTGAACATGTTCTTCCTAAGACTGAACAAGGCAAAGATATTTGCTCACTGCACTTATATTTGGCATTGTTTAGGAAGCTCTAATCATTGCTATGGGGCAAACAAAATAAAGAGGCATCCAGATTTAAGAGAGAGAAGTATTTCCTTAATTTGTAGAGAATATGACTTTTCATATAGAAAATCCTGTGGAATCAGCAGAACTAATAAAATATCTAGCAAATTTGCAGACCAAAGTCTGATTTTAAGACTTACCATAAAACTACAGTAACCAAGACAGTGGCATAAGGAGAGACAAATACATTAATGAAACAACAGAAAATTTAGAAACAGATCCATACTTACACAATTAATTGGTATTTGACAAAGGTACTAAGGTAATTCAGTGGAGAAAGAGCAACGTTTTCAACAAATGCCACTGGTGTTGGAACACCTTCATAACTATGGAAAAACAACTTTAATTCGAGGTGAGTGAACAAAACAAATATAAAAGCTAAAAAACATAGGAAAGTGGAGGCAGAAAAAAAATTCCTTTCAGAGGACAAAATAATAAAATAGCAAAAAAAAAAAAAAAACCTAAAATTTTAAGAATTGATGAGCTTAAGTCTGTGTATGCTGAAGTTCCCATCACTTCATGGCAAATAGATGGGGAAACAATGGAAGCAGTGACATACCATTTTCTTGGGCTTCAAAATCATTGTGGATGGTGACTGCAGCCATGAAATTAAAAGATGATTGCTCTTTGGAAGAAAAGCTATGGCAAACCAAGACAGCATATTAAAAAGCAGACACATCACTTTGCTAACAAAGGTCCATATAGTCAAAGCTATGGTTTTTCCAGTAGTCATGTATGGATGTGAGTGTTGGACTATAAAGAAAGCTGAGTGCCAAAGAATTGATGCTTTTGAACTGTGGTGTTGGAGAAGACTCTTGAGAGTCCCTTGGACAGTAAGGAGATCAAACCAGTCAATCCTAAAGGAAATCAATCCTGAATATTCATTGGAAGGAATGATGCTGATGCTGAAGCTGAAGCTCCAATACTTTGGCCATCTGATGTGAAGAGTTGACTAATTGGAAAAGACTCTGATGCTGGGAAAGACTGAGGGCAGGAGGAGAAGGGGGTGACAGAGGATGATATGGTTGGATAGCATCAGTGACTAAATGGACATGAGTTTGAGAAAACTCCAGGAGATAGTGAAGGACAGGGAAACCTGGTGTGCTGGGGTCGCAAGAGTCAGATACAACGTAGCTACTGAATAGTGCTAAAGTACACTAAAGTTGTTAATTTTGGAAGATAAGTGATCAGTGTTTCTTTTAATGTATGATTTATTTTTTTTATTTTATTTTTAAACTTTACAATATTGTATTGGTTTTGCCAAATATCGAAATGATTTAAAGAAACTTGTATAACTGAATGTTGGACTGGGACTCTTTGTATTGTGCAGCAATTTAAATTAAATACCAAAGATCAGAAAAAGGCTCCACATTTTAAGATCAGATCACTAGTTTAGGACCACTGACTTCTGAGAACATACCCTTTCTATTGTACCCAACTCAATACAACATAAATACTTGAAGAACTGGAGAGGGTGGGCTCTATGGAAGCCAAGTGACAAAGGCTCTGAAAGAGTCCCTCAGAAAGGGGGGAAGTTCCTGCAAAGCAGGGCCAGCATGCTATTCCCTGGCTGAAGAGCACAGGTTGGTCTGCGGAGCTCAGTCCTTGGAAGAGCATGATTAATCAGGAGTACAGCACACGATTGTTCTCAGAACTTCCACCCCACAGTGGAAAATAGAGGGATACCTCCTGTGTCCCTTGAAGTCAGGAGGCACACTTGAAAAAACTCCTACCTACTTCTTGCCTGGGCCTATTGATTAGCCTCTTCCAGTTAAGTTTGAAAGGACTCTAGTGTTCCCTAAGACAAAAACAAGGCAAACTGTACACCATCTCAGCACTCTGCAGCCCTCAGAGGGAACAAGAAAGTGCTATATTGCTTCCAGTGGAGCTACTTGAAAAGATACTTGAAAGAGAAGGATCAGTGCTAATTCTGATGCCCAACATGAAGAAAACATTGACTTATAACTCTGGAACAATGAAGGGCACACATGACTGCCCCCTGATGGAGAAGTTGAAGGGGGCTGGCTTGCGTGAAACAAGAAATAGTACTCATGGGCAGACTCTATACAAACAACCTCAGCATCAGAGGCCAGTAGAGACAGAAGAAAGGACATTTTCCCACCACCCATATGAAGACACTCCCATGCAGGGACCTTTGCCTTCTTTCTTCCTACCACCAGTACTGCAAAAGCGAGCATCTGCTCTAAGAAGGAGGAACCCAATCTAAGGAGAGGAACACGGAGGGGAGCTTGAAGGTTTTTTTAGAAAAATGACGAAAGGGAGGGATTTATGTATACCTCGGGCTGATTCATGTTGAGGTTTGACAGAAATCAGTGAAAATCTGTAAAGCAATTATCCTTCAATAAAAAATGAATTAAAAAAATGTTTTTAAATAAAGATAACTTAGTATGAAATTTCAGATGTAATGGTCCTGTAACCAAAATGGCTGAGACAAGTTTAAGTTGGGCCAAGCTTTCCTTGGTGCTCACTATCCAGAAGGAGAGAAACAAAACCATTTCATATTTTGCAGTCCAATGAGTAGATGCCTCCATAAATGTCATCCACTTCACTGTCATTTTGCAGTAAAATATATGTGGACCTTAAAATTAAATTATAATAAACTAAATTTGATATTATTTAAACTAGGAGTTAAGATCTATAGCTCAGATTCTTTTGTTATCTATTTAATGGGAGTCTCCTCAAACCATCATTGGGCTAGCAGTGAGTTATACAAATAACTATTTTTCTGGTAAGATATTTTTCACATAGCAGATTCTCGGAGTTAGCTGGAAATTTTAGAGATGGTGACTTCTTTCCTATGTGAATCTCTGAAGTAAAATTCAATGAAAGTAATTTTTAAAAGATATTCATTTGTAATAATTATACTTGAACTCTCCATAAGGAATAATTTAGTTCCATGAAAGTTGGCTTCTTTGATCATTTTCACATGGAATCTTTTATTTAAACTAAACTCAATCAAACTCATCATGAATATTGAGATTGATTTTTGAGGCCACAAAAGTAAATAGCAATCCTGTTACAGTTCTTGAACAGTTGAAGTCTCCTTTGCATTTCAACATATAAGTTTATTGTTTATGTAGAAAATCATAATCAAAGGGAAAATTAAAATATTTCATCTATGATAAAATACATTTTACAATTAAATCTAAACTTAACATAGTTCTCAAATATTATTTTTTATTTTATTTTATTTTTTAACATGACAACATTTTATTGGTTTTGCCATATATCAAAATGAATCCGCCACAGGTATACATGTGTTCCCCATCCTGAACCCTCCTCCCTCCTCCCTCCCCATACCATCCCTCTGGGTCGTCCCAGTGCACCAGCCCCAAGCATCCAGTATTGTGCATCGAACCTGGACTGGCGACTCGAATCTTAAGTGTTATGGACAGACTTCAGAAAGCAAGATTGACCAGACACAGAGAGGGATGCCTAAGTGGATTTCTAAATCGAGAATAAAAAGTTGAATTGCCCAAGCTCACAGTCAAGTGTGAAATGATCAATAGCTGTAAATTAGCACATGAGCCTCTGTTCTATATACATGGAAGACCTACATCATGTGTGTTTCTATATGTTTAGCAAAATGTGCTTATGAAATCATATTCAAAAAATCTTCCAGGTGAGCCAACTGCCAAAAAAATTTGTTTCCTTAACAGACAGAAACTAACACTTCTTCGTCGTGGGGCTATCATCAGTATTTGTAGAAAAGGGCTGACCAGAAATTATTTTTCACTAAATGGTTCTATAATTGCTCTTCTGTAGCATATGTTAACATAATTTATATCTTGGAGATGCCAAAACTGGATGAAAACTAAAACAATCAAGTCAATCATCTGGATGGTTAGTGTTACTGTCACAGAGACATAAACTGGGGCCAAATTTGGTAAGAAATCAAAGTCCAAACTAGCATAAGAGTAAACAGCCATGTAGCTGTTATTTATCGTTGAAGGATGTATATTTTCCTAAACATACTTAGATTACGATGGTCCCCCTAATGCAGCTCCCAGTTTGTCTGCCTGTCTCCCCACTCCCTTTCCTGTCGGTTACACTGCATTAGGAGTCTTCATGCCATCGTGCATCCTATAATTGGGGTCTTGATCCCTGCAGTCAACACACAGAAGGAAAAGTTTGCATCATTGTATACTGAGCTAATGTACAATGACTGGGTTTGGCCCAATTGTAAGTTTTGAAATAGTAACAAGGGGAGGAAAAAGCTCCCATTACTGGAGGGATAATGCATCTGAAATCACTATTTCATTTGGCCTCAGCTCTGGCCTTATTTTCCATGTAATAAATCCAGAAATCAAGAAAAAAAGGAGCCTATCTCAATTTTAAATCTAAATCTTTTCAGGAGCATATCTCAAAAAAAAAAAAGAAAAATTTTAGAATCCTATGGCCAATTAGGAGAGTACACATATTTGCTTCTTCCCTTAACTGAAAAATAATTTCCTTTCCTCAGATAAGATGGCTACAAAATCAGTCTCAGAAGGAACAAGCCAAGCAAGAACAGTAAGAGAGTGAGTGGGCATCTGCCAGTCATTCTGATCAGCCGTGTTGATTCTGGCAATCCAAAGCTTGAGAGACCCCTTTCAAGATCATCCTCACCTCCAAGTGAAGTTAAAGTGTTAGTCGCTAAGTTGTGTCCATCTCTTGAGACCCCACGGACTGTAGCCTACCAGGCTCCTCTGTCCATGGGATCCTCCAGGCAAGAATACTGGAGTGGGTAGCCATTCCCTTCTCCAGGGGATCTTCCCAACTCAGGGAGTGAACCCAGGTCTCCTGCATTGCAGGTAGATTCTTTACCATCTGAGACACCAGGGAAGCCCAAAGTGAAATGTGAAATCTAACAGAGGCCCTACAAACCTGCAAAGCCAGGCCAATGACCTATTTTTTGCAGTTACTCAAGCATTAGGTGAATTTTAATCATGGTTATTGTTCATATTCTTGGATCACTTGATATTTGCTCCTCAAATTGCTGATGTTTTTTAGCACTCTTTTTTTGGGTGAGTTCATGATTTGCTTCATCAATGACACTTTTTCTGTTTTTCTTTTCTTCTCTATACTCGAGCACAGGTCTAATAAAACAGTAAGTCCTTATTAGCTGTTTTTTCTTAAGTTGAATCTCCAAATTTTAAAGAAAGTGAAGTAAATAGTGAGGTATTAAGTGATAGCATTAATATTTGAAGTGGTCAGTCATCAGTTATGGTGTCTCATTGTCCAAAAGTAAGAGACTAGTAAACACAAAACACTGTCACTTTTTCTTTTTTCTTTACAACCTTGCTGTGATAATTAGCACATGTGCCTTGTTTTTAAGTACAGTAGAGTGGCATCGCCCGTATGAACACAGTTTTGAATTCCTGAGCCACAACACTAGTCGCTGTGTGGTTTGGGGAGCAAAGAATAGCTCCATTGATGAAAATCGATAGGAACTTAGATGTCTACCAAAAATTTTAATAGATTACAATAACTTAAGGATCTATTATCAGTTAGGGAAAAAACACAAAGAACTAGAAAATTTCTTTTTAGAGTGAATTAAGTTAGAAAAAAATAGCTAAATGAAGTGGTATCTGAACAGTATTTATCTGGAACCATCTAGAAGTTACACCTCAGAATTAAGACAGTCTTTCTAGTAAGGCTTCCAGAAAGATGTCACCTTTCACTTTCCCCAACTAGACTGGAGGGAAGGCGAAAGAGCAAGAGAAACTGAAGTCTGCTTCATTATTAATCAGGCTTTATTATATTTCCTTTGTTTTGAGTAGACTTGCTAATCTCTATCATGATGGATATTACTTAACCTGGGGAGTCATCATAACAACATGACCTTGACTTAGGAATCAGAAAGAGACAGGGTTTAAAGCATAAACCATACTCTCCAAATAATTTTTTAAATGTAGTTTCCCTTAGAAAAGCAACATTAGTATGTGTTTCTTCTTGCAAGACGGTGGAAAAAGAGAATCTATTTCAGCAGGAAAAGTCCTGCACTGAGTTCTTTTTTAATATATTTACTTATTTACTGGGCTGCACCAGGTCTTAGCCGGGATCTAGTTCCCCAACCAGGAATCGAACCTGGGTCCCCTGCATTTGGAGCTCAGAGTCTTTGCCACTGGATCACCAGGGACTCCCCCACACAGAGTTCTGATTTAACATACAAGTTAAAATATTGTCAAGATACCCAGAATAAACCTATTTTACTAGTAGACCAACAGGTAAGAATGAAACATTTAGTGCACTCCTGCTAACATCTTATTGTAAAATTTGTTTGAGTGTTTTTGCTTCTTTTCCACAGAATAGTACGTAGTAATTAAAGCCAGCAAGTCTCTGATTAGTATGAAAATGTTACTCTGTTATTAAGAGTAGTTAATAATGCCTTCTGTGCCAGTAATAGGCTAAAACCTGAAGAATCCTTAAGAGGCTTTTTACATGTAGGATGAAGACTTTATTGGCATGAGGACTAGGAAAGGGATGCTAAGAACAGCAGACTGTTCAAAATGGTAAGAACAGTTTACTTAATTGAGAAATTGGCAAGGCACAGTCACTCAGAAAAAAAGTTTGGCAGATCTGGTAATAACAGCTATGAAACTCAAGATCTGCCTGGCAAGGAAGTTATCAATGCCATTCTTGAAAGTTTTTATTCAATAAGTAAATACAGTCAATTGTTGGCCCCAAATTTCCAGCCTATCTCATAGATAGGCTTCCTAGCATACCCCATTGCAATATTATTAATTTCGGCCAACTTCCACATTTAGGAACCAACCTCCGGGGGGTCTTTGGGTAACCACCGAAAGTCGTCTGATGATTTGTTATTTGGTCCTATATTAATAATCTCTGAAATATCCGTAAAGCAAATATTGAAAAGTAAACCACTAGGTTAGAAAGAAACTGTACATTTTCCCCTGAGACAGTGATTTTCCCCTGTGGCACTGACCAAGGATCATGTACTTCATCTTTCAGCTCATTTAATAGTTAAAATTTACATGTATTTTTAAAGTCAGTTATGGCTCCATCAAGGAGAAGGCAATGGCACCCCACTTCAGTACCCCTGCCTGGAAAATCCCATGGACGGAGGAGCCTGGTAGGCTGCAGTCCATGGGGTCGCTGAGGGTTGGACACGACTGAGCGACTTCACTTTCACTTTTCACTTTCATGCATTGGAGAAGGAAATGGCAACCCAACTCCAGTGTTCTTGCCTGGAGAATCCCAGGGACGGGGGACCCTGGTGGGCTGCCATCTATGGGGTCACCACAGAGTCGGACACGACTGAAGTGACTTAGCAGTAGCAGCATGGCTCCATCATAATTGCACAGCATAGTATCTGGCACTTTGTAGGTATTACAACACTTTGTTCAATAAATGAATGTATGGATCAACAAGTAGATTATTTTTAGCACAGAAATGCTCTTCTACAAAACTGTAAGACATACAAAATTTACACATGTTCACTTTATCAAAAGTAGCCTGAAGTTTCACTAGTGTGTTGGTCATGTAGTCGTGTCTGACTCTTTGTAACCCCATAGCCTGTAGGCCGCTGGGCTCCTATGTTCAAGGGATTCTCGAGGCAAGAATACTGTAGTGGGTTGCCATTCCCTTCTCTAGGGGAACTTCCCAACCCAGGGATCGAAACCAGGTCTCCCACATTGCAGACAGTTTCTTTACCATCTGAGCCACCAGGGAAGTTTCACTACCCCGGGACATGTGTAGAATCTCAGCCATATCTACGAGGTTTTCATTTTCCTTGTCCTTGACCTAAAAGTTTACTAAGTAAACTGATTGTGTGAGCAAGTTTCCAGGAAATGTAAACAGTATTTCAGAGAATGTTCAACTTACTAAGGTCAAAATCTTGTCAATGTACTTGGAAGGCATCAAATTGAATTTAAATACTATGCTATTCATAAGATTAATCTAATTCATATATCTGCAGGGTATTTCCAGATAACCCTTCTATGACCATTGCCTCTAGTCATTTGATGGGGTCATGAGCAGTAAAGTTGCATTTAAAGAAGCACCTTTCACTGAATTCAGATGGTCTTTCCTTCAGTTGGTCTGAGTTAGGTAACAGTTAGTACTGGACATGGAACAACAGACTAGTTCCAAATAGGAAGAGGAGTACGTCAAGGCTGTATATTGTCACCCTGCTTATTTAACTTCTATGCAGAATACATCATGAGAAACGCTGGGCTGGAAGAAACACAAGCTGGAATCAAGATTTCCGGGAGAAATATCAATAACCTCAGATATGCAGATGACATCACCCTTATGGCAGAAAGTGAAGAGGAACTCAAAAGCCTCTTGATGAAAGTGAAAGTGGAGAGTGAAAAAGTTGGCTTAAAGCTCAACATTCAGAAAATGAAGATCATGGCATCTGGTTCCATCACTTCCTGGGAAATAGATGGGGAAACAGTGGAAACAGTGTCAGACTTTATTTTTGGGGGCTCCAAAATCACTGCAGATGATGATTGCAGCCATGAAATAAAAGATGCTTACTCCTTGGAAGGAAAGTTATGACCACCTAGATAGCATATTCAAAAGCAGAGACATTACTTTGCCAACAAAGGTCCATCTAGTGAAGGCTATGGTTTTTCCAGTGGTCATGTATGGATGTGAGAGTTGGACTGTGAAGAAAGCTGAGCACTGAAGAATTGATGCCTTTGAACTGTGGTGTTGGAGAAGACTCTTGAGAGTCCCTTGAACCGCAAGGAGATCCAACCAGTCCATTCTAAAGGAGATCAGCCCTGTGTATTCCTTGGAAGGACTGAGGCTGAAGCTGAAACTCCAGTACTTTGGCCACCTCATGTGAAGAGTTGACTCATTGGAAAAGACTCTGATGCTGGGAGGGATTGGGGGCAGGCAGAGAAGGGGACGACAGAGGATGAGATGGCTGGATGGCATCACCGACTTGATGGACATGAGTTTGAGTGAACTCCGGGAGTTGGTGATGGACAGGGAGGCCTGGCGTGCTGCGATTCATGCGGCCGCAAAGAGTCGGACATGACTGAGCAACTGAACTGAACTGAACTGAAGGGAAGTTTTAATATATATTTATTTAGGTATGTGAGACAAGCAGCAGGGAAGAGGAAAATCACTGTGAGTTGATAAATACAATCTGAGTCAAATGGATTGAAGCCCTACATTTTGAGTTTCTATAAAGGATTACATTAAAAAATGAACCTGGACCTGGAATTGTCCAATCATGAAATTGTTCTATATATCAGAACTGTATTGTCCAGTGTATGGCCAGCAATGGGAAGGTTGGTAGAAGTTTAGGGGTATGACTTCAGATATCCTGACTCAGAAGCTCTGTGATAGGCTTAGGAATCTATGTCTAAACAGTCTTATAGAAGCTAAGTTGAAAAACTGCTGGACTAAAGCATTGGCTTCCAAAGTGGTATATTCCTACCTGAGGGACATGTACAGACAACAAAAATTGACTAGAATTTGTCTTAAAAAAATACATACAGACACACACACATGCAAAGATATATATACACACACACACATATATTCTTATATTCGTGGGCTTCCCTGATAGCTCAGAAGGTAAAGAGTGAAGAGTGTGCCTGCAACGAGGGAGACCTGGATTCGATGACTGGGTCCGGAAGATCCCCTGGAGAAGGAAATGGCAATCCACTCTAGTATTCTTGCCTGGAAAATCCCATGGATGGAGAAGCCTGGCATGCTACAGTCCAAGGGGTCTCAAAGAGTCAGATATGACTAATACTCACACGTGGATATATGTGTGCATGTTCAGTCATTCACTCCTGTCCAACTCTTCAGACCCTATGGACTGTATGTAACCTGCCAGGCTCCTCCGTCCATGGAATTTTCCAGGCAAGAATACTGGAGTGTGTTGCCATTTCCTCCTCCAGGGGATCTTCCTGACCCGGGGATCAAACCCATGTCTCCTTCATTGCAGACAGAGTCTGTAACACTGCTGATGATATATGTATATACACATATGTATATGTGTATACACATATGTATATACACATATGTATATGTATATACACATATGTATATGTATATACACATATATCATTATATATGTATAATATCAGTTTCTACTTCAGTAAGTGGTTTATAGTATTTTATATAGATGTACATGTATATAACATAAAAATAAATGAATATACATTATAGGATGCCAAAATGTCTTTCCTTATGGAATAGACAATTGAAAACATTTGCAGACCTAGAGAATTGTATCTAATCAATCTTTTTGAATAAAATCCCCTGTGTCTGTGTTCAAATACCTTCAAATGGGTTCTACCCCCACCTCCAAAATAAGTACAGGGAACATGTCAAGAGTTTAGCATGAGTGATTAGGATTTTGTAGCTTCACCTTTAAAAATAAAGTGAAACTGTCCAACAAGTTAAGCGTGTTTTTCTGTGGAAGGCGTCAGAAAGGTTTTCAAAGGTAGGCTACCAAGGGAGATATCTATTATCAACCTAAATGGAGTCAGGTGGTTGAGAGCCAATAAAGAATTAGCCACTTAGGGGAAAAAAAAATCAAACAATGGAAGTAAATAAGGGTTTAGATTCTGCCTGTCTGATGCATAGGAACAATTCGTTTGGGGAGCTGCAGGGGTATTTGAAAATTTAAAGAGGGTGGAGCAAGGCTGTAAACATCAGATTTAGTAGTTGGGGATGCCGCCCCTGGTAACAAAGAATCCGGTTCCCAGTAACTGGGTGAAATTGACTTCAGCTGTCTGCATAGAGCTAGAGTGGGTCTTGATTTGAAGCCCAGGGAAAAAAAAGTCTTGAAAGCCTACAAAGTATGATCTTCCCTTTGTTATTCTCTTTCCTCTGTCTGTCTTGTGTTGTACTCTGCCTTCGATTTAAGAAAAATAAATGAATAAAAAGAGGACTGTAATTGAATTAAGGACAGTGCATCCCAAACTGCATAGCTCTTCACGTGAGACCAAAAGATTTGGTTTTGATCTTCGAGTAACCAGATGCCTCACTTTGAACAGATGCCCCTGACTTTAACACACACATACCCTCACCCGGTCCAAAAAAAAACCCAAAAACACACTTATAGCAAAACTGAGGAAGAAGGGAAAAGGAGTGGGTAGAAATGACAAATGCTCCCCGTTTTCCAAGTATGGGAAAAGAATAGGAGTAGTCCTTTCTCTAGTCTAAATGTAAGTTTGCCTGGTTGGTGACAGAACAGGAAGGGACTGAGAACACTGAACAGAGAAGGAGAAAGAAAAAAGTAACATTTGGACAGCTTTTGGCATATGTCCATTTCCTTTATTTTGTAAGGCTAAGGGGAAGATTATGCCTACCATTAGAATGTTGAGAAATATACAAACATTTTGTATTAAATGGATATTTGACTTTTTATCAGGTTTACGATGGCACCATTTTCATGGGCCTTGCTTTATTTTTAGCATAAGATTCTTGGATAATTATTTACTAAGAGACCTTAGGACTCATGGGTGCTTATCCAAATATAGTATTACAATTATTATTTTATTTTTTGCAGATCTTTGTTCTCATTTCACTATTATATAATATACACTATTATATAATAGTGTAAAGGAAAAAAACCTTCTTGAATAGCAAGGCATTTTTGACTTTATAATTGTTTGACCACTTTATCACTGATCCTAAACTGATGATAAAAGTTCCAAACAAGTCACTCCCAAAAGAGTTATTTTTCTAAATGGGCATCCCTATCTTTCATTTCCTTTCTCTATTTTTTCTCTTTCTTTTCTCTCTTTTTCCCTCTGTCTCTGCCTCTGCCCCCCTCTCTCCCCCTCTCTGTCACCCAAAGTAATAAATACAAGGCTTGAGCAGCAAGAAAACTATTTTGTAAATCTCCAAGCATGATACATACACACAAATGCACACAATAAGACAGTGAAATGTTCCCAGGGCTTTAAAGAAACAGGAGCAGACAAGACAAAAAATATTTTCAGCCTTTCTCTTTGTGCTCTAAAAATTTTTCCAGTAAACATGCTGCAAGCCAGGGGGATCATGGGTTCCTTTATTAGCATATATAAGTTTTAGCAACTGCTGAAAACTTATCTTGAAGGCATAGCAGATCTCTGGTAATTGTGCATGGTTTTAGAACCAGTGTTTCATGGGTGTGAAATCAGATGAAATATGGTTATGAGGTTTTTGACCCAGATATTACCTTCTAAGTTTTGCCAAGACATTATATGCTTGGATCTTTCATCATATTTGTTTATATAAAGAAACTGAGGTTAAGTGCAGACATGACACTGAAACATGTTATAATTGTACTCTTTCAAAATATCACACATGAAGCCTATCTCTGGGTGTGTATTCTTTTCTATATATAGTTTCATTTGCTAGTTTTCTGAGATCAAGCTTATATAACTTGAAGTAGAATGGGTACTTGCCTTCATACAGGGAATTTCATCTGATTTTTAGTTCAGTTCAGTCACTCAGTCATGTCTGACTCTTGGCAACCCCACGGACTGCAGCACGCCAGGCTTCCCTGTCCATCACCAACTCCCAGAGCTTACTCGAACTCACGTCCATCAAGTCAATGATGCCATCCAATCTTCTTAGCCTCTGTCATCCCCTTCTCCTCCCACCTTCAATCTTTCCTAGCATCAAGGTCTTTTCCAATGAGTCCGTTCTTAGCATCAGGTGGCCGAGGTATTGGAGTTTCAGCTTCAGCATCAGTCCTTCCAATGAATATTCAGCACTGATTTCCTTTAGGATTGACTGGTTTGATCTCCTTGCTGTCCAAGAGACTCTCAAGAGTCTTCTCCAACACCACAGTTCAAAAGCATCAATTCTTTGGCACTCAGCTTTCTTTATAGTCCAACACTCACATCCATACATGACTACTGGAAAAACCATAGCTTTGACTAGAAGGACCATTGTTGGTAAAGTAATGTCTCTGCTTTTTAATATGCTATCTAAGTTGGTCATAGCTTTTCTTCCAAGGAGCAAGCATCTTTTAATTTCATGGCTGCAGTCACCATCTGCAGTGATTTTGGAGCCTCCGAAAATAGTCTTTCACCGTTTCTATTGTTTCCCCATCTATTTGCCATGAAGTGATGGGACTGGATGCCGTGATCTTTGTTTTTTGAATGTTGAGTTTTAAGCCAACTTTTTCACTCTCCTCTTTCACTTTCATCAAGAGGCTCTTAAGTATACCAAATTTCAAAACAATGATTCACTCATAACCGCTGTCAGCGATTAGCCACCTTAAGAAAATGTTTACATTTTAAATCTCTTTGACAAAAGGTATCATTAAGATTCAAAACTTTAAGACTTTTTTAATGAAGTGACTTCCAGGGCACAAAAGCTTTTAATAGTTTCCAAAAAAGAAAAAAAAAAAAAAGAAATTCCAATAGTAACTTCAGCTATGTTTCCTTCATACTTTTTGTCACTAAAATCTATTCCATATTATCTCTCGTGTGAGCATGCTAAATCACTTCAGTCATGTCCAACTCTTTGCAACCCTATGAACTGTAGCCTGCCAGGCTCCTCTGTCCATGGGATTCTCCAGGCAAGAATAGTGGAGTGGGTTTCCATGCCCTTCACCAGAGGATCTTCCTGATGCAAGGATCAAAATCATGTCTCTTTTGTCTCCTGCATTGGCAGGCAGGTTCTTTACCACTGTGCCAGCGGGGAAGCCCTATTATCTCTCAGGTTCATCCAATGGGATGCTTATAGTCTACTGTTTTAGTGAATTATTTTTTCTATAGTCTCTTAGGCATTTTTACAGGAGGGCAGATAGCAACTTTGCAAAGGATGGTCAAATGCTTGCAATGTATCATCTTCATGTTATAGTGTAATGCTTAAACTCAACCTTAATAAAACTTCATAAAACCCCTAGATCTTCAGTATTATTAGTCTGCTCACATGGATGCAACATTTGGACAAGATATTTGGTATATGTCTTTCATACACTGTGACAGAATTAAATTTCCACAAACCATGTATAGGCAGACAATGGCAAATCCTCAGCTTGATGACTATAAAAAACAAACTCTTGTATACAAGGAACATAAAACTTAGCCAAGGCTGAATCATAGATTAGCACTCTGCTCATGAATACTGTTAGCAGCACCTAAGGGGTTTGGAGTAAACCACTTCCTCTCTTCTCCGTCTTTATAGAACAGATAGTTCTATAGCTTTTTAGTTCCTTGCTTACTTACATTGTGATGTATAAATCTGGCCTGATGGTGTCATGTCTTGCGAATATGAATGTAGCTGGAGAAGTTAACAGGGAAACCAAACCCAGCCCTTCTTCCTCTTCCAAGGTCTACTTCTGTCTGGCTCCACTTTCCACGGCACCACCATGAATTTTATTTTCCCTAGACTCCTCAGGCAAATTTTAAGGATATTTTTAGATAACTAATATTGGTTCATCTTTTTTAAAAAATTCAAAAAATACATGTATGTAAATAAGCACTTCATCAAGCAATAAATAGGTTCATATTCTTTTATGATGTGCATCATCTCAAATTTTTTCTGTCATTAAACATCATTTTAAAACAGGTGCAAATTTTCCATAGTATAGCAGTGTCAATATTTATTGCACTCATATCCTATTTTAACACTTAGGGGTTTTGCAGTATTCACTATTAAAATCAACAAGCAATGAACAACTTGATAATTGTTGTAGACATTCTTGACTGATGAAGATAAATTCTAGAGCATGAAAGAGCTTTGGTTTATTGTCATTTTCTTCCAAAAAGTTTTCCCAATTTACCCTCCCAACACTGGAGTCTAGGGGTATCTGTTTCCCTATTTCTTTTCCAACACTGGTTAATGATTAACTGAAAATTTAACAACAAAACTAAACATTATCTTAAGCCTGTTCATTCACTTAGAAGAATATCATATGGGAAACTTCTTAGGTTGGTCTGCTTCTGGTTAACTAAGAAAAAAATTTTGGAGCAGGTAGTCCCACAAGCTAGGGGAATGGGGAACACGATGGGATAGAGGCTAGGACAAGGAGAGAATCCATGCCTCTGTTTGGGCTGAAACGGGACGACTCTGGGATTTCCCAGTGACTCAGCAGTAAAGAATCTGCCTACAATGCAGGAGCGTTGGAGACATGGGTCCCATCCTTGGGTTGGGAAGATCCCCTGGAGGAGGGCATGGCAACCCACTGCAGTACTCTTGCCTGGAGAATCCCATGGACAGAGGAGGCTGGTGGGTTACAGTCCACGGGGTCACAAAGAGTCGGACATGATGAAAGCTACTGAGCACACAGGCACGCACACATTGGAAGACTCTATGGGGTTAACATGGAAAGTCTAGGCGTCACCAGAGATAAAGGCTTCAGCACTGAGAACAAGTCCTCTTTTCAACTACTCCTAACTCACAGGAGAAAAACTAAATTTGCCACCAATGCCCCTTTCATTAAATATTAAACAAAGACACTGGTAAGTAAAGGAGAGGGGACATATGGATTGATACATAGGTTGGTTTGTCAGCCAAATGTCTGCCACTGTGTATCCCAAGTCCTCTACATTTCGGGGTCATTCTTTTCTTTTACTCTTCAAATAGCAAGATGTCCTTTCCCGTGACATATACCATGAAAAAAAAAACAACAAAACTCCCACGGTTATATCATCTCTCTGAGAATTCTTAGGCAATTGTCATTTTCCTTTTCATTTATTCCTGTTCCCCGCCTCCCCACCTCTGGTTTGGGCTTTGTCTTAGTGGTTGCGGTTTCTGTCATGGTCATGTGACACATCACCCCATCTATCTGTCCAGATTGACACAAAAATTAGGCTTTTACAGGAAGCTTAGTGTAAAAGGAGAATTATAGTACAATATGGAAACAGGCTAATGTTAATATTCACTTTAACTGATCTAAATATTTACTCATGAATCTTCACCATACTTTTCTCACTGACTATGAACAGGTGACACAGATTTGAGGCGGATCTGGAAGGATATGTAAGAGTTAGCAGAAAGTTGGCAATATGCACTTCGGTCAGAGGTGTTTCAGGCACAAGAGGACATGGTTTGGTGAGAGAACATGGCTACATGATAGCAGCCGTATTTGTAGGCAGTGGTAGAGATGAGGCTGGAAAACTGGCAAGGAAAACACACAAAAAACTATTTGCCCCATGTCAAGTATTTGGAATACATCCTGAAGATGATGGGGATTTACTGTAAGGTTTCCAGCAGGGTTTCCGTGGTGGCTCAGGCAGTAAAGAATCTGCCTGAAAAGCAGGAGACCCAGGTTTGAGCCCTGGTTCAGGAAGATCCCTTGGAGAAGGAAATGGCAACCCACTCCAGTATTCTTACCTGGAGAATTCCATGGACAGAGAAGCCTGATGTCCATAGGATTGCAAAGAGTCAGACACACGACTGAGCAACTAACACTTTCACTTTTACTTTCCAGCAGGGTACAACATGATCAGATTCTTGCATTTAATTATCATATACTAAGGCATATATATGAAATCTAGAAAGATGGTGCTGATGAACCTATATGCAGAGCACCAGTGGAGACAAAGACGTGGAGGACAGACTGATGGACACAGCCTAAATGGGAAGAAGGAGAGGGTGGGAGGTATGGAGAGAGTAACATGCAAGCATACTTACCATATGTAAAATAGATAGCCAATGGAAATTTGCTGTATGACTCAGGGAACTCACACTGGGGCTCAGTAACAGCCTAGAGGGGTAGGATGGGGAGGGAAGTGGCAGGGACGTTCAAGTGGGAGAGGACATGGGTAAACCTATGGCTGATTCATGTTGATGTTTGGTAGAAACCAATGCAATATTGTAAAGCAATTATCTTTAAAGTAAAAATAAGTAAATTAAAAAAAAAATCTTATATTAAAAAAAATTGCCTTCTATAGGTAGTATGGAAGATGCTGCCATCAGAATCTAACCAGAAGTAAGATGATTTATAAGGAAGCTATTGCCATAGTCCCAGCAAGAAATAATAAAACCCTGAGCTAGAACTGTAACAGCAGGGTGTGGAGGACAACTTGAGAGATATTTGAGAGGTTGAATTGATGGGCCCTGATCCTGTCATAAAGAAATATGAAGCATTATAAAAAAAAATTGTTGTTTAAAATTTCAGCTCGATGCCTTCAGAAATAGCTAGCAATTTGCAAGTTCCTTGTGTAAGACAGATTTTTGCATTTAAAAACATTTATTTAGAAAAATGATCAAGAAAGTAGACTCTTCTTCCTTAGATGTCTGTTGATATGCATGATGAAGTTTGAGAGAATCAAAATCATTCCTTCTGGCTTTTTTTTTTTTTTTTGTAGCTTGTGCCCTTTAAACTAAATCCAGATCTAACAATTTCAGGCTATTATTATAAGAGGGAAATCATAAAAGCATTTTGCCAAAGCCACCCAAACTATACATCTTTTAGGAGATCTACCACTAAGCAGGCAAGAGAGAGAAAAATCAGAGAGCAATGCTTTTAAGATGAGAGACAAGAAGCAGATCAAACATGTTGGGTTGAGGTTAGAGCTGTCAGCTCCTTCAAATACTTGACTTACGTTAGAAAGATCTGTAGTGCAGACTGGGAGGCGGAACCGGGTTCTAAAATTGGAACCCTAGTAGGAAATGATTACAGTTCTGTGATTAATTTATGCAAAAGTAGAATCATACCAACTCATAGTCCAGGCTGGAAACTGAGTCTCTTTGTAATAAGTCTTGGAGTTTCTGATGTTAGTTTTCAAGTTATCCAACCCCTCCTTGGGTGAGTGAGTTTGCAGACCCGAATCAGACGTCACCTTTACATAGACCTTGCCTAGGAACTGCTTTTTTTCTTCAGTTGGTAAGTGGTTTCCTGCCCTTTATGTAATGTTTCCAAGGTAGGTTTCCAAATGGATGAGACATAATTTCCTGAGCCTGAATGCGAACAAAATTGCAATTGTTTTAACTAGTCCTATGGGCTTCTAGCTCAGGGCCTTAAACACTTATCATCTTGATCGTGGCTCTCACTACATTAAATGAGCAACTGTAATTAGCAACATGAGAACATGGTTGCATTTTGCCTGTCTTTGAATCCCGGTATAAATCTACCACTGGAGCTCAGAGATTTCAGGCTTTTGGTGATCGGACGAGAACACACAAAAGCTTCTAAGAACTACTGGAAAAGTGAAACAGTGGCTCCCAGCCATCGTTCTCTTGCGTCTCTGCCGCGTTAATGTGTTCCACATTCATCTCTCAGTCCGTATGCTCTGAGGGGTACTTGGAGTGTTCCAGAAGGAACATCTTACTCCCCGATTCTAAGTTATCAGAGTTTTATATCATATGCATGTACTCTGAGGAGCAGCTTCTACATTTATTTAGAACACACATATCTTAAAGAGTTGCTCAGGATTTTTTCTTTAGTAACTTTAGATGAAGTTATTACTTTGTGAAAATATCAAATCACATACAGAAAAGAAGAGAAATGAGAAGACTGTCTCTCTGTCTACTACTGTGTGAGGACCCAGCGAGAAAGCAGCTGTCTGTCAGCCACAAAGAGTTTGCTCACTAGGAACTCAACTGGTCAGCACCTTGATATTGGATTTCTCTAATCCCAGAACTACAAAATAGTTTTTATTGTTTAAGACAAAAAAGAATTATTTTTCTTTTACAAAGCTTTTATATTTTATGTTCACATTAAGTGATTTTCTGTTTCCCATCATAGGAATTTTCTTTGAAACTGTTAAAAGGGTTTTAGTATCTGGTCTCTTATTATAATAACACATTAATAGAGTTTTACTGAAAAGAAACACTGTAATTAGATTTGCCATATAAACTCTGTTAGCTAAACCACTCCATACTCTGCTGAAACAAGATGATATTGTTGCTATAATAGTATTTTTATGGATACATACACAAAGGTGAAGGGGTCACAGTAGCTCATGCTACTGTATATCTGGTTTTACCCAGTGACCTAGTCTGGTGTCTGAGACAAAAGCTAAGTTTGCAAAGGTAGTGGCTATGTTCAAACCCCCCTCCTTCTCCTTCCCTCCCTTTTCAGTCTTCTCTCTTCTCATCTCCTGCTAAATTCCTGAATATTCCATTCAGGTTGGGAAACTAGATAGTGAGACTACTACTATAGGTACTCAAGTAATTGCTGTCACTCTCCATCGCTAGTTTGAGAAGCTTTCTGCAACGCCTTAGCCCTACTTCTCGGCTGCCCAGCACATTCACAGAACAGTTTTCTGTTCATACTTGCTGAAGAATCACTGATTCTGTCAAGCATTGAAATTCTGCTTCTCAATAATTCAGCTTAAAAAGTCAAACGAGTGGGACTTCCCTGGCAGTTCTGTACTTAAGACTCCATGTTTTCAATGCAGGGGATGTGGGTTTGATCCCTGGTCAAGGAACTAAGATGCCATATGCCTCGTGGTAACAAAAGTCAAACTAGTAAAAATAAAACTGCTGCTGCTGTTGCTAAGTTGCTTCAGTCATGTCCGACTCTGTGCGACCCCATAGATGGCAGCCCACTAGGCTCCTCTGTCCCTGGGATTCTCCAGGCAAGAACACTGGAGTGGGTTGCCATTTCCTTCTCCAATGCATGAAAGTGAAAAGTGAAAGTGAAGTTGCTCAGTCGTGCCTCACTCTTAGCGACTCCATGGACTGCAGCCTACCAGGCTCCTCCGTCCATGAGATTTTCCAGGCAAGAGTAGTGGAGTGGGTTGCCATTGCCTTCTCCAAAAATAAAACTAATGAATACTAATTCAGAGCCACACCCCGTGTTAGGTAGGTACTGAAGAAATATGAGGAGCAAGATACAAATCCTCATCTTGATGTTCCTCAGCAAACATATATACTGTCTGTATGATGGACTTGCAGATTCGCATGGTGGCGTATGAGAGGAATGAGCGCCCTCCACAGCGGGCACCCAGGGGGTCAGGGGGCGCAGATGCTAGTTTACTTTCCTGGTAACTGTCACAAGCTTGTGTGTGTTCTCACCCCAGCACCTAAGGCTTAAATCTTCGCACTCTAATGACAAATTTACACTGGGATTCAAAGAGCCTCGGTGTCCCTGCTCTGACTTCTAAGGAAGAAGCAGCTTGGCTAGTTCATTTGAATAAAAGGCAGCAAAATAGAACTGGAGGAAGGAGGATGGCCTTAAATACCTGCATTAATACCTGCAGGTGAAACAACACAGAGTACTTTAAAGAGATACAAATAGACAGGAAAGGAGGACGGACTGGTGTAGGGGTGGCAGGGGGCTGACCGATTTGACCCATGAACAAAAGCAGTTTGGGGACCCTTTGGGAGAGAGCATGGCAGCTTGAGGGAGATCAAAAAATAAAAGCAATTTTTTAAAATTTGTTGCAGTGCATCATCCATTATAGTCTTCCATCTGGCAAGTTTAAGGAGCCACAGTAAAAATGTTAATTGTTTACAATGGTAGGATTGTATTTCCTCTGATGGCAACACTGTACTGAGGATTGTTCATGGGGTGGCACGATTTTATGGGATTTGTCTTTGCTTCAACATCGCCTGTGAATTGTTTGCTAATTATTTTGAACAAACTTGTTTATTTCTTCTAAATAAATTTAAATCACTCAAGTGTTATACTTCTAACTACTAACACAGTGCCAGGCACATTTTAGTTTTCCATATTGTCCTGCCCACCATTCTTTCCTCATTTTTTTTTCCCAGTGGCTCTATCTCACCTCTCTTTTGAGAATGACTCTTCTTCCCACTCGTTGCCTTGATGGGAATATAAATCAAGATGCCTTCCCACATCTATTTCTTCCAATCATCACAATGAAGGCAGGCTCATTGACTGCTCTGGTGGCCAAGATGGGCTTAGTATTTCCTTTTCCTTAGAGCATTTTCCTTATAAAGCTTGTGTAGCTTTGAGATGGAAATCTTTCATAAAGCCTCTTGCCAATTTATAACCCCAAACTGTCTTTTCTCAAGGACCTGGGAAAATCCCTTTGAAATGTAACCATCAAGACATATAGACCCCTCATCTTCCAGTATCTATGGGAGGATTGAACCCTAACTTTGGTGGGAGCATTGTGTCAAGTTGTAAAATTACCTCCTGTCATGATGATATGGGGCTTCCTTGTGGCTCAGATGGTAAAGAATCCACCTGAAATGCAGGAAACCTGGGTTCGGTCCCTGAGTTGGGAGGATCCCCTGGAGAAGGGAAAGGTTACTCACGCCATTATTCTGGGGGTTGCATTATTCTCCATTATCCATGGAGTCACAAAGAGTCAGACACAACTGAGCAACTTTCACTCACTCACATGACGATATGAGAAAGTTTACTTTCCTTTTGTGTTAAGTCAACTAGTAAGCATGGGTAGCCTACAACCTACTCCTCACCCCACCTCTAAACCCTGCTTCTCTTTGTTTCAGCAAGGTTGAGTTCGTAGTTCTCTCCTCTCTCCCCTCTTGAAATAGCCATGAATAAAGTCTCCGTTGTCGGTTTAGTTTTGTGCTGTGAAAGTTTCACTGTGTCACTGGGATCTTCAGGCACTCTGTTTCCCCTGGGAATGTGGATCCTGAAGAGAGTAATACAAGGATACACATCATGTAGAAATGAGATAACCTAACTACACTAAAAAAGTCACAACCTTTTGGTTCTTTCTCCTTAGATCTCTGGATTAACCCTCATTCCCTCGCCTTTTAATCCTGTGAGTTGCCCCATATACTTCCAATGAGCTCCCTTCTTTGTCCAGAAACTGTTTAGAAACTATGCTCACTGATGGATATGGGTTATCTATATTAACCCTCACAAAACCTCTACTAGGTAAGAAGTATCAATCCAATATTAAAGAAAAAGAAATTCAGAGTACTTCAAAGTCTATTATTTTTATAAAGGTCACCAGTTAGTAAAATCAGGATTCTGAAAATACATTCTCTTTCTACAAATGATCATTGAAATAAAACTCACAAATATAGATCCCATAAAATTACAAAGAACAAATTCACCTCAAGTGTAGAGTTTTGCTTTGTTTGTTCAATAAATGTCTCCCTTCTGTCCTCCCAACACTTCCTCATAATGACTTCTGTAAAAGGTTAATATCTCTCAGGACACCTCTTAGTCTGTCAGTGGGTCACATTTCCCTTCCCTAAATGTTCTAATAAAAGCAGAAATGCTTGACGAAGATGGAGAGATTTAGCTCTGATGATTCATGCGTTGTGCTATGCTTAGTTGCTCAGTCGTGTCCAACCCTTTGCAACCCCATGGACTGTAGCCCTTCAGGCTCCTCTATCCATGGGGATTCTCCAGGCAAGAATACTGGAGTAGGTTGCCATGCCATCTCCATGAGCATGAACCCAGGCCTCCAGCATTGCAGAAGGATTCTTTACTGTCTGAGCCATCAGAGAAAACCAGTTCATGCATTGGTCAATATCAATTTTTGTTTATATTTGAAAGGAAGGGGATTATGATTCAACTTCATACTTGCTACCAATTTCTACAAACTCATCTCTTTCCTAACTCATCTTTGTCACCTTCTAATCAATAACGTTCACTGACTTTTTTACTCTAAAGAAATAACAGGCTTTCAAGTCCCCTTATGACACAGTTCCATATTCCACATTCAATAGGACTATGACTTTAACAGACATGGCCTCTATTCTGTCATATAACTCTCTTTCTTTCCCCTGCCTGCCTTCCCTCACATACCATGTTCTGTCTTTCATTCATTCTTTTTCATTTTGCTTATTCTAATCCTTTTATTTGAAAGTCTATTTCAATACTCTCTATTTTGCATTAAGCTTCCCAGCAATTAGAACATCCTATACAGATCGATTTCTTTCTTGAACTTTAATTGTATTCCTGGTCAGCACAATTTATCCATCAATTTTCTCTAATTGTTGAAAGTTCATTAACCTTGTCTCTCAAGAACTGTGCCATAGTGTGGCATCCTTATGGTGAGCTAATGAGTTAAAAAAAAAAAAAGGGTAAGTTCTTAATTAAAGATCATCTTTTAGACAAAACTAGGTAATGAGCTATAAAGAAGATATGAAATGAATGAGTTTTACTTCCTTTCACTTAAAAAGAAAAAAAGATTATCTAAAAATCCTATAAACTACAGCTTTTGAGAAGTGTTTGTTCCAGATCAAATAGGATAACAAAATAAACAAGAGAACTCTCTTTTCACAGGTTAAATACTCCTTATTCTTTGATGCTAATAACACCTTCATGACAAGCCTGGGGAGTAATAATTATTAATTCAGTTTTGCTACTCAAGCAACTGATAGAACTTGAGTTACTTGCCCAAGATCACATAGGTGATTTAGAATTGGAACCTAATGAAAGTCTGTTACAAAATACCTCCATATTCTTGCTTCTATCTGCGGTAGGCAGAATACTGTATCTTTCAAAATGCCCATGTTCTAATCTCCGGAACATGTAAAGGTCTTATGTTATATGGCAAAGGGCAATTAAGGTAGCAAATGAAATTAACTTTGCTAGTCAACTGACCTTAAACTGGGAAGATTATTCTAGATTATAACCAGACATGTCTAATATCTAGATTATAACCAGACATGCCTAATATAACCACAAATGTCCTCAAAGAGTGGAAGAGGAAAACAGAAGAATCAGTGTCAAAGTGATGCATTCTGAGAAAGACTCCATTGGCCATTGCCGGCTTTGAAGACAGAATGGGGAGGCCATAGGACAAGTAATGTGAGCAGCCCCTAGGATCTGGAAAAGGCAAGAAAGGGGATCTTCTCCTGGAGATTCCAGAAATCAACACAGCTCTGACACACACCTCTGATTTTAGCCCAGTAAGACCCATTTTGAACTTCTAATCTCCAGAACAATAAAATAAGAAATGTATGTGGTTTTAAGCTGCTAAATCTGTGGTAATCTGGTGAAGTAGCAACAGGAAATTAATACACATTCCAAACTAATATTTGAAATTCCACAATGGTTTAAGATTTAACTAATGGCAAAGGTACATGAGTTTGATCCCAAAGGATTCTGAAGATACAGTTTAACCCGAGGAAGGCTACCTTCAAGATTTTTTTTTTTTGGGTCTCTCTTGGAAAAAAATTCACCTGATGCTAGAGAGTTTTTAACTTCTTCATCTAAGAATATTAGACGACTGAGGCAATAAGAAGATCTGAAACATCTACTACAGACTCATACCAATGAATTTGCTTTCATTCAACAGTATCAGTCCCTAAATTTAGTAGTTCCTACCAATTAGAGATAGAAATATCTTTTAATGCATACATATTGTCTTCCAGAAAGCTCTTAAAGTCACCAGTTTTTAGCTACCATAATTGGGGAACATGTATACATGTATATGAACAGATTTTCTTAAGTTACATAGTAATTACACAGACTAGGCTATGTGTCTCAGGCAAGAAAAATATGCGTATATCAGCTTAAAGATCTCCCAGTATACCCCAATTATGAGTTGTACAGTAACCATAAACCACAGTTATACAGTAACCCTAAATTATTTATTAATGCAATAAGTACTCACTGAACACTCATTATGTGCTAAACATTATTCTTGGTGATTGGGATATATCAGAAAATCATTGTATTTCCTAGAAAACTGTTTTTCTTGAGAACTTTTTAAATGTTCTCATTTAAACTTAACTCCTAATTCACATAGTATCTCAAGCTCCATAATCCTGATTAAAAATTCTGTTCCACTCATTATACTGAACGCTTGATATAGTGATTAAGAAAATACATTGTAGAGTCAGAAATTTGGGTTTGGGACACTCTCATCTCCTAGCTGGCACATTGGGCAAGGTAATAAAAATTAGTTGTAACTTTCTTTTCTATAAAATGGAAATATCCTATAGAATTGTTGGAAGCTGTAATTACAACTAATACATTATTCATATAGCATCTTACATGCTATCAAGTATCCAATAACGATCGTTATTGTTTATTGATCACTATTATATCATATTGCTTATATTGTATTACTTTGATCATACTTGTTATGCTGTTGCTATTTGCCCACTAATATAGGCCTGAAAAGCAAAAGACACAAATTCTGACTGAGACATAGAGGTAATTCTGCCATGATATTGACCTTGCTGATTTGTAACTTATTTGCACCTCCAGTTATAACAAGGCAATTGATTTTGAATGACCTTTACTAGTTTGTTTGGTTTTTCCTAAATTTAAGTGGTCTGATCATCCTATTCACTGAAAAGAGCATTTACCAGCAAACAGTGGTTGGGAGTAGGATGTATCTCTTTAGATACATTCAGAGGGAAAGCTGTTTCTACCTATTGTAAGCAGATTCATGACAGTAACACCGAACCCTTCCTTAGGGTTAAGATCTTATGCTTATGCTGAGTTTCTTATTCACGTCCAATTCTTTGCAACCCCATGGACTGTAGCCCACCAGGCTCCTCTGTCCATGGGATTTTTCAAGCAAGAATACTGGAGTAGGTTGTCGTGTCCTCCAGGGGATCTTCCTGACCCAGGGATTGAACCCTCATCTCTTGTATCTCCTGCACTGCAGGCGGATTCTTTACCTGCTGAGCCATCAGGGTCAGGTATGCACAAATCCAAGGAAGAGATCATCAGTTTTGCAACAAATATTAATATAACAGAATGGAACATAGTTTGGGCAGCCAGGCTGTTTTCTCTAGGTTACAATTAAAAAGTTGAAGCAATATCAGGGAGAATGTTCTGAGATCATCTTTCTAAACAACCAAAAGGAGAAAATTTAAGTATCTGACACTTGAGTGTCATTAATTAATTAATAAAAGTAATATAATTAATTACATATCTGATACCTGAATCAACAATCTATTATTTATCTACATAGTCTCATTTCCATTCCCCTTCCCCCACTGATTTCCAAAGAATTTTTTGTGACATTGAAATAAAGGAGTTTTGTGTCCATGTAAACATTTTTATTGGGCAAATAATGACTAGAAATGTTTCATTTTCATTGACAAGTTTAAGTACACTTCTTTTTTGACATTTTAGAAATTAGGCATAGGAATACAAATATATTTATCATCCTTTGGCTGAGATAATAGCTCCCCATTGGGACCCAATAAATAGCCTCTAATGTTTATTTAATCAATAAACAATTAAATTGGGATCCAAAGGCCAACAAACATACAGGCAAGAATCCATGAGTGTATGGCTCACCTTGGAACCATGCATTTAGCCTTGATGCACACACTTCCTTGCTGAAAGCAAGCGCTTTGCACATAAGCCACACACTGTGTTGATCTGAGAAACTCTGAGCCCAAATCCCAGTTGACAAAGCACACCTGCAGTGGCTCAGCCTTTCAACATGTCTCCTCCTGACACTAACCAGGTAGGGAAATGGGTGGGGTGGGCTGGGGTGGGAGGTGAGCCTTCAGCCCCATGAGTGTATCTTCACCTTAACAGCATGTGAGTGATTTCACAGAAATCCACCCAGCATTTTGGAGTAAATCACTTCCATCTCCCACGTTACCATGATCAAGCCAGAAGTGTTGTATTTGACATTGTGGACATCTATTGAAGACACTGATATTTTCAAACAAACAAAGGTTCCTGAGTAAGATGTATAAGACTGACAAAAGAGTGTTTTCACTGAAAGTCATTCTTTCCTCTTTTCTTTTCCTTCTGTAAATAAAGGAGGTTTTATATTTGTCCTGCCCAGCAGACCTTTCTGCAACAATGGAAAAGTTCTATATCTGAGCTGTTCATTACTATAGCCACTAACCATGTGCAACTAACAAAGATGTCTAATGGGACTGAAGAAGAAAACTTTAAAGTCATATATTAAAAGAAAAGAGGGCATCAGAGGATGAGATGGTTAGATAGCATCACCGACTCAATGGACATGAATCTGAGCAAACTCCGGGAGATAGTAAAGGACAGGGAACCTTGGTGTGCTGCAGTCCATGGAGATGCAAAGAGTCAGACACTACTTAGTGACTGAACAACAACAAAATTATTAGTGGCAACTGCATTAAATAACATAGATCTAGACATTGATGAGCACATTTCACATTTTGAAATTTGGGATTAATGAGAATTGATCAAATGAACAGTTTAGCAAAATAAAGTAGAAACTGATATAAGGAAACAGAGAGGCAAATTCATTTCAGCTATCATTTTCAGTGCAAAGTGTAATTGCTTCTTAAGTATAAACTTCCTCAGGCAACTGTAAATATTTTGTTCTGGTCAATAGTTTATAGTATTTTGATCAATTGGAAGGTACTAGATACCATGGTGGAGAAGGCGATGGCACCCCACTCCAGTACTCTTGCCTGGAAAATCCCGTGGACTGAGGAGCCTGGTAGGCTGCAGTCCATGGGGTCACTGAGAGTCGGACACGACTGAGCAACTTACGTTTCACTTTTCACTTTCATCCATTGGAGAAGGAAATGGCAACCCACTCCAGTTTTCTTGCCTGGAGAATCCCAGGGACGGGGGAGCCTGGTGGGCTGCCATCTACGGGGTCACACAGAGTGGGACACGACTGACGTGACTTAGCAGCAGCAGCAGATACCATGGATTTCTAGTTTTCAAATGACACTACAGCAATAAAATACAGTTATCACAAAAATACTTTTTAACAGTAAAATGAGAAAGAATCACAATATCATGGATTTGCTCATCTGTTTCAAAATGTTGGGAACAAGAAGACTTCTTCTTGCTATTCTACTTGAAATAACCCTTCATCAAAATGATGTAAGAAGTTTTTCTGCGTGTTCCCTTCAAAATAACACCCTAAATAACAAGAAGAGACTCAGATTGCACCATCAAAGAAAATGAAACCATAAGTAATCTAAATTATGCCACACATTTACAGACCTTTCACTCACCTCCATGCTAAGCCAGAGGTTTATTCTCCAGAGTGGTGGTCTCCAAGCCCTAGATCTGGGATCCTGTTGTTGGGGATGTATGTGTTTTCAAACTCATCCCAGTCCTACTGAATCAGAAAATCTGGAGGCGAGGCCCAATTGCCTGTGGTTTAACAAGTCTTCCAGGTGATTCTGTAGTATACCTAAAAACCACTGCCCTCAGATAACTGAACCAGAGAAGTTCTGAGGTCCTTAGCCCAGGAATAAGGTTGTCATTTAAATTCAACACTGAAGACTGGGGAATAAAGGGAAATACTTATTGAAAGACTCCAGATCTAGGACAGTAGCAGCCTCACAGCCCTTCAGACAGAAGATTGTGGGATCCACTATTGGTGAAACGAACTACCCCAGAGAAAATTAGCCAGTTAACAAGCTGTGGGCTACCTGATTGCCCTACACTCCACAGCGCTAATCAATTAGGTTTAAGTGCCCGATCTTAGATCTGATTGGATAGTCAAGGGGTGATCAGATATTCAAGGACACCAAGACAAACAGAAAATCTGGGCACTCAAGGGAAACAGATGATGTAGGGACCCAACGAAAGCCTCAATATATATACATATATAATTAATGATCTTTCAAAAGAGAAAAAAAGGAAATAAAAATATCATGATATGCACAAGAAGGGCTTCCCATGCAGCTCAGTGGTAAAGAATCACCTGCCAACACAAGAGACGAGGGTTCAGTCCCTGGTTTGGGAAAGTCACCTGGAGAAGGAAATGGCAATCCACTCCAGTATCCTTGCCTGGAGAATTCCATGCACAGAGGAGCCTGGCGGGCTATAGTCCATGGGGTCACAAAGAGTAGGACACAACTTAGTGACCAAACAACAATAATAAAATACATAAGGAAAATTTGTAGAAAGTAGCTGAAACCTCAAAATGTGATCATTGAAATTAGAATTCAATAGAAGATTTAACAGAGCATTAAATCAGGAATTCAGAAAATAAAACAGACAGTAGATAGTAAAAAAATAAATCAATTTGTTAAAAGACGTACTCAAGTGATCCAAATATGCAAAAAATAGGGGCCCAAATAAGAGTGTAAAATGAGAAAATGAGAGAGAAGAGAGAGAGAGGTGATAAGAGAGAGGAAAATTTTAAAGCAATCATGTAAGAACATTTTTTGGAAATGAAAAACAACTCTCTTACTGAACATTCAGCCTAATAAACAAGAAGAAAAGACACATCATCATAAGGTCTTAGAGTATTAGACATTTTTTTAAATATCCTAATCATTTCCAGAGATGAAAAACCTTGTCACTTAAACAAACTAGGGAATGAGATTGACATCTGCCCTCCCAAGAGCAACAACAGAAAATAAAATAAAATGAAACAATGTGTAATTAACTCGTAGTGAAATGAAGTTCAATCTAAAATGCGGTAGCCAGTCAGTTCATCAAGCAAAAGTAAAAAATGACAATTTCAAGTGTGCAAAAGATCAAAAAAAGTTCCTACCATGTATACTTTCTTGGAGAAACCACTAGAGAATGTATCACAGTAAAATCAATCTGGGTTCTCAGAGCAAGATTCTCATAAGAGCAAGGTTGAAGTACATGATATTTTCATGGAAAGTTATAAATTGTCACCTCAGACTATGAATCGACACAGATTCAAGGAGAGGGGAACTGGATTCAATTTCTCAATGAGGGAATGAAAAGATTCTATATAAGTCCAGGAGACAGGAGCTATTGTTGCAGTTACTGGTCCGACTATATTACATATTGACTTTTAGAAAGGAAGATTTGATACCAGAAGTATAAGCAAACCAACATGGACTATATGAAGACTTTTTCACTAACTCATTCTTTTTTTGGTGGGGGAGAGCCTCTAAAAAGAGGATGTAGTATCTAAGTGACACATATATTGATTGATATAGTCTAATATATAGCCTCTGATTGGCTTTGACCCACTCTCTAGTGAAAGGCTTCCAGGTGGCACTAGTGGTAAAGAAGCCATCTGCCAATGGAGGAGACGCAAGAGATGCAGGATGCAGGTTTGATCCCTGGGCTGGGAAGACCCCCTGGAGAAGTAAATGGCAACCCGCTTCAGGATTCTTGCCTGGAAAATCCCATGGACAGAGGAACCTGGCAGGCTACAGTCCGCGGGGCCTCAAAGACTTGGACATGATGGAGCAACTGAGTACACACGCTAGTGAAAAAGCCCTCTGTAAAAAGAAGGTAAGAACTAAGCTTTAACACAGTGATCCTACCAGAGAGCTGAGCTAAGTTATCACTCATTGCACATTCAGTTTAGTTTAGTTCAGTCGCTCAGTCGTGTCCGAGTCTGTGACCCCATGAATCGCAGCACGCCAGGCCTCCCTGTCCATCATCAACTCCCGGAGTTCACTCAAACTCATGTCCATCAAGTCGGTGATGCCATCCAGCCATCTTATCCTCTGTCGTTCCCTTCTCCTCCTGCCCTCAATCCCTCCCAGCATCAGGGTCTTTTCCAATGAGTCAACTCTTCCCATGAGGTGGCCAAAGTATCGGAGTTTCAGCTTCAGCATCAGTCCTTCCAAAGAACACCCAGGACTGATCTCCTTTAGGATGGACTGGTTGGATCTCCTTGCACGTTAGGCATTTTTAAATCTCTCTCTCTCTCTCTTATACATACACACGCACACACACTCACATATACATCATTTATTACTGGGCCAGCCTATCATTCTGTAATTATACAGTCCATTCCAGAAATACTTATGGGGCTCCTACTATGTGCCAACATTATGTAATACAAAAATGAATGAAGTCTGCTTCCTCCCTTTCTCATGTCATAGATTAATGGAAGACACAGACAGGTAAATAGATAACTGCCATGTGTTTGAAAAGGAGCTTTACCCTGGCCGTACTATGTGAATCACAAATTAGATTATATAGTGTAAAATCAGATTTTCCCTAATTTGTTAATGTATTTGTATAAAAACTTATATAACAACTAAATGTATCTCTCTACTGAAATGTATTATTGAAAAGAACAAAATTATAGGAAATTGTAATCTCCCAGTAAATAAAGCTACTATATTTAGCAAATAAAGATACAGAACACTGTGTTAAATTTGAATTTCAGATAAAATACGACTAATTTTTTTAGTCTAAGTGTCTCTCATGCAGTTTTAGGGACATACTTATGCTAAAATTTATTCATGGTTTATCTAAAATGTAAATGCAACTGGGAATTTTGCATTGTATGGGCAACCCTACCAATAAACCTAGGTTGTGTAGTTACAATAAGACAAAAGTATTAATAATGTCCTTTAGGAATTACAAAGAAAAAAATACCAAAAGTATAGAACATTGCTTATTTGGGTCTGCTATTAAATGGGCTGCATGTAGATAAGACTTACATTAATGCAAATGATAGCTGTCTTAATCCACAAAATTATTTTTAAGGTTGATTTAGCTCTACAGCAAGGGCTTCTCAGATTGCTCAGTGGTAAAGAATCTGCCTGCTAATGCAGGAGACATATTCGTGGGTTCAATCCCTGGATTGGGAAGATCCCCTGAAGGAGGAAATGGCAACCCACTCCAGTATTCTTGCCTGGAGAATTCCATGGATAGAGGAGCCTGGCGGGCTACAGTCTATAGGTCACAAAGAGTTGGACATGACTTAGCGACTAAAGCTCCTGCTGCATGCACTCACACAATAGCTCTAAAGCAACAAATGTAAGGGAAAAAACAGTGTTTATAGCATTTTCTAATTCATGAGGTAAATTAATGATAAGATCCAGGGTCATGAGGCAACAACTAACGGTGCATGGAATGCCAGGAACAAAGAGTATTTGCATGATCTTCCAGGATCTCGTTCTACTTACTTCTGTAGTCTAAAAAGACCATTTGGATCATCAGACTTTGTTTCCTTATATAAGAAGTAAATTGTCATTGCTGCCTTACTTTCCTGACTTATAAAACTAGGTCAATACATTAAGTGAAAAAATTGGAAAAAAAAATTAACAGGTTAGAAATGTGACCAAATGGCCTTGAAATCAAACATAGCCATCTTCTCTCGTAACCAGAAATACTCCAGACTCATAAAACTGTATTATATTTCTGCATAAATTGAAGCAGTGAGAAATTTCAACAAATAGTAATTTTCTGGGTTTACTGCATGATAGAAGCATCAGTGACTGACTTAATAATGCAAGGCATAGAAAATTAATAAAAATCTAGAATAGGCCTGCTCATCACAGAAATAAGAGGGGCCACTACCCTGTCACAATTTTTTATATCCTCTGAGCTGGGAAAACAAAAAGTCTTATCATGTTTATTGACAATCTGACAACCAACTGAGATATGGAGAGTCAATCCAATACTTGGAAAAAGGAAGCATAAACTTCCTTTCCAGGTATTGATGGCAGGCAAGAAGTCTTACTTGGGATGTTTTTTTGTTCCCTTTGAATTAACAGTAATAAATTTAATTTCTAAAGTAAGCAATTCAAGAATGTCAGTGTCTAAAGTGACTGCATCTATGGCAAGATCAAGACAAAAATTCAACTCTTGGTCATGTGAAGTTCAGTAGCAACTGTACCTTCTTGCAAAGGCAAATCCCTCCAAGTGCCAGGGCCCACCCAACAGAAAGGCAGTGATGGGTTATAAATACTGCAGTACTTATTGTAAAATGACTATAGATAAATGAGAGCAAGATAGAGACAAAGGGAGGAGACAAAACTTTGATAAGTTTTTGAATCTTCCTCACTTTCTTATTTCAGTATTTTTCTCCAAGTTTCCCAATAATGCATGGAGAAATAAAAATAAAATAAACAACAACAATAACAACAACAACAACAACAAAAAACAGAAAGATTACCAGAAAAGTTACCTTTCTCTACTTTAGACGTCCTGGTGAGCTACTGGCTCAGAAAACATACTAGATTTAAAATGTTGGAAGGAGGAGAAAGAGGAAAGAGAACCAGAGTTGTGGGATGTTGAGGGGACTGTGACAAAGGTAAGGCCAGAAACTAGGGACAATTGTGGGGTTATCTGGAGTGAGCCTTCCACGGAGATAGGGAAAAAGACTGTAAGCTGCTTTGATCAGTGTTATGCAATGTATTACGGATTTGACATTTTTCAAGAGAGCTTTACACTGATTACCAAAATAAATGAATTGGATGTTATATGTAATTTTAGAAGAAGGCATAGAGAAAATAGCACAGGTAATAATGTCAAAGAAGAGAGTGCCACAACATCCAAGCTGAGGGAAATCAAGTTTCCTAACAAAATCATTTATAGGTGTTAGAAGTATAGGATCAGATCCAGTAAAATTCTGATAGAAAAAAGCCAGAAAAAAAATATATATACAACACATATATATATTGGATGTGTGAATGTTGATAATGCATCCACATTCCTCTGAAGAAGCTGAAATGTGTTCATTACCTCATTTGGAGTAATTTTTTATGTATAAATTTTATTGTTCAACTTTCCTATTAAACTCCTACTGATGTTCCCAATTGTTTACAAACTAAATTCCAATTTCTTGGCATAGTATTCCAAGTCTCCTATTATCTGGCCCCAGTATCTCTCCCAACATTTTTTCACATTGTATCTACTCAAACCCTTATTGGTAGACTTCTTTTCTGATTCTTTATCTGTGTTTATCACATTCCCTCTTCTTGCAATATCCTTTCCGAATGGAATGGGTTTAAATCTGGGCTCCTTACTTCTTAGCTGGGATGGCTTAGACATTACTTCATGTCTCAAAACTCCCTTGGTAAGACAGACCTAATAATAATGTCTATACCATAGATATTCTGTAAGTATTTCTTAAGTTAAAGTGAAAGTGTTAGTCACTCAGTCGTGTCCGACTCTTCCACCATGCTCCATTCTCCAGGCAAGAATTCCACCATTCTCCAGGCAAGAATACTGGAGTGGGTTGCCATTTCCTTCTCCAGGGGATCTTCTTGAACCAGGGATAGAACCAGGTCTCCTGCATCGCAGGCAGATTCTTTACCATCTGAGCCACGAGCGAAGCCCAATGCACTTTTTTAAACAATGCATGTAAAAAACTTAGCACACGGCACAGCATATAACTGCTAGCAGTAATATTATTTTCTCTTCTATAAATCATATGCCTCTTCATTCAGCTTCATGGAATCTTCCCCCATCTTGGGCTTACCTCCAACTGAAGTGATTCTTTTTATTCTCCAGATCCCCATAACACTTGGCATATAGCTTCTTATGCCCTTTCTCCATTCAAACTTATCTTATAAGGAGTTGGGGCATTTTTTCTCTGCTAAAATTGTAAACTTAATCTTTGTTGGGGCTACATTATATTAATCACAGTGCTTCCATTGCACAACATATGTTGAACTTGACATAATGCTAGCCATGGCAGGGGCAGAGGGGAGTTAATTAGTTGGGAGGAAAGCTCCTAAGCTTTTTGGCGTTTCCATGCTAGACAGGCTTCAAGTGCAAGCATCCAGAGAAGGATGTAGGAATGAGCAAAGCAAGTCAAAAAAAGAAAAAGAAACTATAAATAGAAGACAGGGAAATGTAGGGAAGGAATAAGGGTTGTGCATATGGAAATTCACACCATTGTTGGGACAAAACTTAGCTGTTGTTGTTATTGTTCAGTCACTAAGTCGTGTCCAACTCTTTATTACCCCATGGACTGCAGCATACCAGGTTTCCATCTTTCACAAACTCATGTCCTTTGAGTCAGTGATGCCATCCAGCCATCTCATCTTCTGTCACCCCCCTCTCCTCCTGCCCTCAATCTTTCCCAGCATCAGGGTCTTTTCCAATGAGTTGACTCTTCGCATCAGGTGGCCAAAGTATTGGGCAAAACTAACTTTTATCAATGGTCTGGACATCTGGAAAAGAGTCCCCTCATTTTCCAATGGAGAGAGAATTTCTTCTTGGACACAAGAGTTTGATAACCCAAGTAATTAGAGGTTGTTGTAGTTCCAGAGTGTTTGAAGACAAAGGTAATTTATGTGCTAACAGAGGGAAGGGAAAGCTGCTGAACATGTGCTAATTGGCTCAAAGAAGGGGAAACACAGGAAATTCTGTATACTTAAAATGTGTTCTTTCTACTGGGTCCCCTACTCACTGGATAAAAGCAGGAAGTTTCAGGGACTGAAGAGCAGTGCTCATAGGAGGCCTGTTTCTGAGCACAGCAGTATTTTCCTCCCCATTTTAGTATTACTGAAAGTAAAATGCAGCTCCCACCAACAACAGGCTTTGGAGGATTTCTTTTTGGTTTGCTTGTTTTCATGTTTTTAATATCCAAAGGGTTTGGGGTTTTTCTAGTGGAACTCCTATTGTAATTTATTAGAGCCATTCCAGACTCCCAGCATCTGCCGCAGCCAAGAATCTTGTGGTTTTTCTCTCAGTTGTCCCATCACGCACTTCCAGGGACCAACATGATAAAAGACAAAAAAGCATAAAGGAAAATCCTTTACCTGTAGTTTAAAAAAAAATCAGTTACATAAGGACAGAATGAGAAATACATGGCTTGACTACACTTTCTAGGGAAAAGTAAAAGGCCTGGGGCTTCAGACCACAAGTTCAATAAAAAGCCATGAATGTAATGCTACTGTTTTAAAAGCTAATGTGAACTTAGGCTGCAATGACAGAAACACCATTTCTAAAGCAAGAGAAATGATAGTTTCAGGGTTCTCTGCCCTTCTCAGGCCACATCTGGCTTATTGTGTTCTCAGGATGGAGGAGACTATCCAGAAGAGAAAAGCCAGGAGGCTGAGACATCTGGAAACTAAGTCAACTGACTTATTGGCTGCAAAAACTAGAGATTTTTGCCCCGAGGAGAGGGGAGATGTGAAGTGGAAATTAGGAAGAGACAGAGCAGCTTTCCTCAAATAATTAAAGAAGTTGCACTGGGCGGAAAAATCGGCATTATTTTATTTTATCTAATATAAAGTGGCTTTGTTCTGAATAAGGGAGAATGGAGCAATGTTAAAGAGATGATGATTGAGACACATTATCAGAAAGAATGGTCTGAAGATTATAAATGTCCAACAATGATCTGGGCTAACTCAAAGTACTGAGTTTCCTATTACTGGAGGTGCTGATAACAAGTTGAGTGATAGCATGACAGGATCACAATATGGCAAGAAGTTTTCTCCAGTGGGGGACAGGTCGGACTCAGAATCTATCAAGAATCTGAGAATGAGACAGAGATTCAAAAGAGCTGAATGTGCTGAGGTGAAGTGGGAGAGGGGTATCATCACTCTTCTTACAATTTACATTTAGTGTACATTACATATCAAAGGTGGTCTGAGAGCAATACAGAGAAAATTACTCTTCGATCTACCAAGTATTGCTTAATAATTATTGCCTTCCTCTGGGCAAATTTTCTGTAAACTTTTTTCTAAATATATTATTAATCCCATTGACTTGTCATGAACCTGATATTACCATAAAATTATCAATTTTAGAATTCATGTTAGTGCCCAAAATTTTATTATCCAGTATAATTTTTCTGTTGGAGGAATGCTTAAATGACATCTGAAATCACACTATATCAAGGTCATTGCAAAATTTGCATAAATAACTGACTTCATCCCCATGGCTGAGTTGATCAGTACAATTGCATTAACAACTTTGGGCAAACAATCGGACTGAATTTCTTAAACAATCAAATCATCAAATATTTATTTACCTCTTCCAAGAAACTATAGGGAGACCGAGCTACTGATGATATGTCTGGATAAATACTACAACATAAGAGCATGGAACCCTGTGTACGAGACAGCAAAAGAGACACTGATGTATAGATCAGTCTTATGGACTCTGTGGGAGAGGGAGAGGGTGGGGAGATTTGGGAGAATGGCATTGGAACATGTATAATGTCATGTATGAAACGAGTTGCCAGTCCAGGTTCGATGCACGATACTGGATGCTTGGGGCTGGTGCACTGGGACGACCCAGAGGGAGGGTATGGGGAGGGAGGAGGGAGGAGGGTTCAGGATGGGGAACACAGGTATACCTGTGGTGGATTCATTTCGATATTTGGCAAAACTAATACAATATTGTAAAGTTTAAAAATAAAAAAAAAGAAGTAGGTATCATCATATCCATTTTATAGATTAGGAAACAAACAAACAAAAAAAAGAGCATGGAAAAAAAATTTAAACCGAAAATATTAATACTAGCATTTTGTTTCTGTTGTTTAGTCACCAAATCGTATCCCACTCTTCACAACTGCATGGACTGTAGCAAATTACTACTTGTATATCTAGGAATTCATAGGCTATAACCACCTTTAGAATAGGATGGTTATATTAGACTTTAAAAAGGAAATGAATTTTGTGATGGGATTTGAAAAATAGATGACATTTCACGGGTCAGAAGGAATGGCATTCCAAGTGCAATGGTGTGAGAAGGAAAAGGGGGACAATGGTGAAAAATATCAAGGCATACTTCAGAAAACAAAATTCATTTGGTTGAAGGCAAAGGACTGTGGGAGGCATTATAAAGAGATGGTTAAGAACACAGATTTAGGTTAAGCCCTGAGTATAAATTCTATCTCTAAAGCCATGTAACTTTGTGTATGCTATTCATATCTACCTGACTCTTTCCTTGCATGAAAAAAAGAAACAATATCTACTTCCTGGTTGTTGCAAGGATTAAATTAGATTATTTAGCTAAAGCATTTAGCACAGTACCTGGCAGATTGAAAAGACTCAAAAGTTTTCTGTTAAGTATTAGTGCCACATTCTGAATTTTTAATCCCCAAAATTCACAGTTGAAATCCTAACTTCTAAAAGTGATCGTATCAAGATGTAAAGCCTTGGGGGTGGTAAGGTTATGAATAGGATTAGTGCCCTTCTGAAAAAGTCCAGTCGAGCCCCCCTTCCCCTTCTGCCATGCAAGGTTATAGCAAAAAGAGGGCCATCTAAAGAAGCAGGTGCTCAACAGAAATTGAATCTGCTGGTGCCGTGATTTTGAACTTCCCAATTCAAGAAGTAAACGTTTGTGATTCATAAACCACTGGTTTATGGTATTTTTATTGTAGCAGCTTAAAACAGATTAAGACAATTCATGTTAATATTAAGAAAGTAGAGTATGAAATTAAAGTCTGAAGATGGACCTAGCCAAAGGGTTTGAGGTTCAAACTATTACTAAAGTGCATTTAGCAAGAGAGGGGAAGCAGCATGGTGATATTTTAGAAAGATGCATTAGAGAGCTTTCCATGGATTTGATTGGTGGGATGGACTGGAGAGGGGATAAGAAATGAAGTAAAGGCAAAGCAAGTGGATAAGAAGATAATGACAAGGTACATATTTGATGCTGTAAGTGCCTGAAGAGCAGTGGGTGTGTGGAGTTAAAAAAGCAAAGCAAAAATACAATCAAAAGGTATATAGGGACTTTACAGACATAGAAAGAATCAGACCTCTGAATCAAAGTTGATGACCTAATTTATGGCTTGAATATTGAGAATGTTCATACTAGCAGTAGAAACCGTGAAGTTAGGACGAGAACAAGACTGGGAAGTAAAACAGAGATTTTAGTTTTGTATCTATAAAGCTAGAGATGCTAGCGGTGCTCAGTCGTGTCCTACTTTGTGCAACCCTATGGACATTAGCTCGCCAGGCTTCTCTGTCCATGGGATTCTCCAGGCAAGAATACTGGAGTGGGTTTCCATGCCCTCCTCCAGGGACTCTTCCTGACCCAAGGATAGAACCCAAGTCTCCTGGGACTCCTGAATTGACAGGAGGATTCTTTACCACTAGAACTACCTAGGAAGCCCCTATAAAGTTAGAAGAGACATCAAAACGCACTTATTAAATGATTTTTAGGAACCCATAGATTTTTTTTCCCCAAATTTGCCTTAGAATTCAGTGAAACTGGAAAACCTGTGGATCACACTGACTCTTTTTTTATACAATAACATGCATCATTGTTTTGATCCAAATGGAAAGTCTGTGACATGTGGAAGAAGCATGCTGCAGATTAAAAATGAAACTACCTCAGTGACAGCTGCACAGACTTGAGTGTTTCTCTGCAAGGTTACTGACTGTGAGATGTGAAAAACTGCATGGAAAAGCCCACTCCATCTAGCTGGTGAATAAAAGAAACTCACAAACATTTCTGTGGGATAATTGATACAGATCACATCGAAAAGAGTCCTTTAAATTGTCCAGTTTAAAGAGAAAGAAGTGATGGAAAGTTTTCTGTTCTGGAAGATTTAAAAAAAAAAAAGAGTTTTAAAAGAAAGGCTTCAGTGTATATGCTTCTAATTACAATATTGTGAACAAATGTTTTATAAATAAAAGCAGAAGTTTTTGAAAATGTCCCAAACACTGAGAATGTCTATAGTGCATGGCAAATGTGGAAATTTTTTTCTAAATAGAGAATAATTTAACAGGGACATTAATATCTAAGAATAAGTTATTTTGCTAAAATAATTACTTTGAGAATGTACAATGCAGTGTTATTTATGAATACTATTATCCATCTATTGTTGAAGTTAAGAGATGTATATTCTTTCTCTGATGGATCAAATTTTAAACATCTACAAATTAAGAAAAAAATATACAAAATCTTCCTTGAAAATATGCTATATAAGAGAGATTATCTTCTCATATTTTTAATTTTGTGCTTAACTTGATTGATAACATACGAAGGGGTTGCAAAAAAAAAAACGATGTTTTTAAATGGTGTTTCCCAACCTCTCCTTTAAGCAGGCAGATGAACTGGGGAATTTTAAACAAAAATTTCATTAGTGATATAGTAAAATACATGAAAAATTATTACGTATATAGGCAAAATTGAAAAGTTACCACTATTTCAACAATTATTATTTTTTTTTATACTTGAAGTTTGGTCTCTGTCGACAGATGGGAAATGCTGAATACATCCAGGGTAAAACTACAGGAGAAGGCAATAATTTATATTACCTGAGTGGTAAAACACTGCTGGATTTCAATCAGCCCATAAAGGCAGTCTCACTCACTCTTTTTCTCTTGCTTTTGCTTCTTGGACAGCACAACGATAAATGTAAAGTTCCTGGTGACAATGTTAGGGGCCTAGAATTACCCTCATGCTTCATCAAATTTCCAAAGATGGCAGAAAATAAAAGGAAATGTAAACAAAAGAAGGCAAAACACATTTTTCAAAATGAAACAAGCTTTGTTTTGCTTGTACAATGTTTAAGGCAAAGGATGACTTTTCAAGCACATTTGCCAGGATGGTAATACAGTTAGGAAGACTGTTTTTTAATTAAAACCCACCAAAGTAAACAAATCAATAAATTCAAAGCTAGGCCTGGGTAATCTCACAGTACAATGACCTTAAGGGTCATTAATGTTTTCGCAGTGATAGAGCACAATGTGACTTCAGCGGCTGTCGGGCCAGAAACTGTCAAATGAAGGTAGATTAGATGAGTTATTCAAATCTGATGAATCAATTTTTAAATTCTCAGTAAGTCTCAGTATAAATTCAAGTATGCGAAGCTTCTCCCCTTCCATACAACTCTTCTAGCTAACTAGGAGAAGTTGATGTTGAAAAATAGCAATGCAGGGTTTGTTCAGGATTTCATGTATCAGACACAAAAGAATTCCTCTCCATGGCCGATAGTGTTCTCAAATGCAAGCTCTCACACACCTGGTAAGCGACACAGAGAGTTAGATGGAAAAAGGAGCTTCTCAGCTTCTCATGGCAACTAACCCATTCTCCTTTGATCAGCAAACAGCTCCACTGTCAAAGGAGCTTGGGGTGATGCCTCAAGAAAATCGGAAGGTCTTGCTGGGCAAAGGAAGAAGTAAAGGAGGATAGAAAATCTCTAAGAAACACAGGAAATCCAGCTCTTTCTTTGGAAAAGTGAAAAGGGCTTCTTTCTTCATGTTTGGGTTCACAGGTTTTTCAGTGTCCTGGTGTTGATGCTGGATCATTGGAGATTTTTTTAAATCTGCAAATTTCATGAACAGTTTTTATTCAATTCATAACCCACATATTCAGGAGATTCCTTGCTGCAATATCACTATTAATGTAGGATGAGGGGCTCATCAATACATAGAAAACTTTGTGGACGATTACTTGCCAATTGGGTGGCAAAATAGCACATTTTTAACTAGTTAGCAGAACACCTGTCCCATGTACAAAGTCAGAGGTGTCACCAGGAAGGACATTCGGAACATTCAGCAATCCATCTGCCCTTGTGACACTTTTTCTATCTTTTATTATGATGATCTCTATACATACATGTTTCATCTCCCTGGTAGGCAATGTGCTATGTAAGAGAAAATGTCCAGGGTTACAGTCAGACATAGTTGAGTTCACAACACCGCTTTGCCACTTCATAGTTGTATGCCTTTGTTAAGTTTTTTAACATTTTAATAAGACCAGTTCTTTAAATTGAATGAAAATGCCCACCTTGAAGGGGGTTTGTGAAGATTAAAGATAAGAGAGATCAACAACTAGATTCATATCCAGGTCACAAGATTCTTACCAGATTTAAAATGCAATCTGACTTCTAAGTAAACTACGGGTAATCCTTTAAGTAAGTTTTCTAAGGCATATTTAAGCACCCCCTTTACCAAACACCTAACATAGCAGCAGCAGGTCCATAGCAACTCAGTATAATGCCATGTGTCCAGCATAGAGATTGGGCAAGAAATGGGCAACCAAGCAATAGCAAAAACAAGGAGCAGCTCTGAATAACCAGGGCAAACTACCCTCTTCTTGGCCCTACAAAGGCAGTTCCATAAACTAGGACTCCCCTTCTCGCTTATGGTCTAGATTAGCACTGTCCAGTAAAACTTTCCAAGATGATGGAAAGGTTCTGTGTCTCTGTTGTCCGATATGGCAGCCAAAGCCACACGTGTCTATTGAGCTCTTACCATGTGGCTTGTGTGTCTGAGGAACTGAAATTCTAGTTTATTTAACTTTAAGAATAAATTTAGAGTCATATGTAGCTAGAAGCCATTGAATTAGACAATGCACATATAGATGTCAGGGAGAACTGGAACCACGTTAGACACAGGATAAATACTATGGTGACCAGGCAAACTTGCATAGCTCAGTATCCTGGGGTGTTTATTTTTAAGTTGAAGTTGTCATTAGTGACCTCTGCTCCAACTCTTGGGGGAGATTACTGCCTCTGCTGTTATGTCTAATTCTAATTTGTGGCTCAGTTCCCTCCTACTTAAGCCAAGAATTGACATGCCTAAGGTTCCTTAGGACAGTGTGTCTACAAAATTGGGCAGAGCTCTCTCCCAAGTCTTAAACTTTCATAGCAGGCTATCAAAAAGGCATTCTTCTTTCACTTTTTCTACATTATTATAATAATGCATATTAAATACATATATAAATATATGTATGTGTGTGGGTGTGTACTCAGCTGCTCAGTCGTGTCTAACTCTTTGTGACTCCATGGACTATAGCCCTTCAGGCTCCTCTGTCCATGAGATTTCCCACGCAAGAATACTGGAGTGGGTTGCCATACTCCAGGGGATCTTCCTAACCCAAGGATCGAACCCACAACTCCTATGGCTCCTACATTAGCAGATGTATTCTTTACCACTGAGCCATCTGGAAAGCTCAAATATATGTGTAATAATATATTACACTAATAAATGCTATACTATATATTGCTACACTGCTGCTGCTGCTAAGTCACTTCAGTCGTGTCCGACTCTGTGCGACCCCATAGACGGTAGCCCACCAGGCTCTCCCGTCCCTGGGATTCTCCAGGCAAGAACACTGGAATGGGTTGCCATTTCCTTCTCCAGTGCTCTTAGCGACCCCATGGACTACAGCCCACCAGACTCCTCTGTCCATGGGATTTTCCAGGCAAGAGTACTGGAGTAGGGTGCCATTTCCTTCTCTGATTGCTACACTACTATAATATTATTACTATAGCTCATGATTAAATTTGCTGTTTCTTACAACCCCCTCTTTCACAAAAGTTGGAGCTTTCCAGATCTTGAGTGACACGACATAGCATCACATTTCAAAGTCTTTTTCTTTCCCCTCCTTAATCAACAGGAAACCCAGGTACCCACACCAGAAATGGCAGATGCTGCTTACTGACTGTGGCACTCTGTCCACTGGGTTTTCATATAGCCTCTGAATCCTCCTAATTACAACCCATTGATTGTTTTTGATATGTAACACAAAATTCATTAACTTTCAGTGACATATTTTCCTTTTTATCCCAGAATGAGTTCCTTGCCATATAAGGTTATAAATTTCAAGGCTTTTAAGATGACCTTTGTCCTCATTGTTCAAGAATCTAAGTTCTGGGAAATATGGTAAGCATGACAGAGCTTCTTCCAGGAGGCCCTTTGGGTGTGCATGAATACACAACTTTTGGCAGCCTTTCTGGCATGGCAGAGCTTCACACACAGATTAGTTAGGACATCCTCTTGGCCTTGACCTGACTAACCAAGAAATCCTAAATATTAAAAATCCTGCCAAACACAGGTTGAAAAAGTCCCTTGGTGACCCTTGGCTAATGACTAGATATTTCTTGTTGGCTCTTAAGGAGTGAGAATTTTTTTCCTGCTCCATTCACTGGCCATTTTATAAACGAATTTCAGATGCTACTTGTAGTTCAGGAGCAAGTTCAGAAACTTTCTGACCACCTAGTTTAAGAGCTACATTTGATCAATGAATTTCTGGGTGTATATGCCAATCTTTCACATTTTAATCAGAGATATGGGCTCCCTAGGTAGCTCAGTGGTAAACAATCTGCCCGTGATACAGGAGATGCAGGTTCAATCCCTCGGTCAGGAAGATGCCCTGGAGAAGGAAATGGCAACCCACTCTAATGTTCTTGCCTCAGAAAACCCACAGAGAGATGATCCTGGCAGGCTTCAGTCATGGGGTCACAAAAGAGTTGGACACAACTCAGTGACTAAACAACAACAACAAGGGGTCTCACAAAGCACCCATGACTTCTCTGAACACTGCAGGCTTGCGCTTCACCATTCTAGAAGGAAGGTGAGAGAGAATGGAGGCAGAACATGGAAAAAGGGAAGGACAATAATGGGGCTGATATTGCTGAATGCTTCTTTCCTGTCTTTGTGCAGTGTTTGAATATTGCTCCCCAAATCATTCACTCACAGCTTTAGTCATTCATTTCTGTCGCTCTTTTATCATTGGCCCTTGTTAGTTCTGAATATTGCGGAGTTTTTGAAAGCTCTGATGGCCATGTCCTCAAGCTTCCTCCCCGGTTCCTGGAATTTATGCCGTAGGACCTCGGCCCTATTTCTGTCTGTGGTTTTGATTCCGGCTCAGATTCTGACTGCAGAGACATCCCCTCTCCTTGGCGAATGCTTTTTTCTCCTTGTGGTGGTGTTTCCAGTCCAGCTTGAGGAGTCATAAAGTGCTATTAAAACAGTCATCCCTCTTCGTCCATCCTCCGTAGTCATCACACAGTATTGCTATTGTCCTGGGGCTGGAGGCTGAGGCTGAGGCTGAATCGGAAAGTTGGTTTTAGTATCCCGGCCAGGCCAGGGAAAATAAATCCCTGAGTGAGAATATGGCTGGGTGTCAAGCAGCTGGAGAATCGGTCCGTGAGCAGGGTCCAGGGCCAGATTATTTGGGTGAGTGTGCATGGCTACCAGACATCAGTTCCATTTGACTAGTATGTTCTTTTCCATCCAAGTGAATGGATTACCACGGTGTCAAATAAACAACGTGTTGCCACATTTGGCCCCAAAAGAAAAATACTGGGTATCAATAAGCAAGTGGAAGTCCACATGAAAGCCCAACCGTGTTTGAGAAAAACAGGAAGGAGCCCTCAGGTATCTTGAAACGCCGTCATACTTCTTGTCAAAATGTTCTAGGGGCCAAATGCGTGGAGTCCCCACTGCTGTGACAACACTCTGGTGTCTGAAGCTCATCCAGCGCGGCCACAGATCCAAATTAAACTGGAGGTGTTTGTGGAGGCAGCCGCAAGGTGGGACAATGGCTCATTACTCAATTCATAATGCATTCAGGCAAGGCTCATTGAGTGCCTCCTGGTCGCCAGGCACAGAGATGGCATCTTAAGGTGGCGGGGAGGGTAAAAAAAGATTGAGAAGAAATTAAAAGTGAACAAGGCACAAACTCTTGGCTTACATTCTGGTGGAAGCTGCACACACAGAAGATTCTTGTAGCCTGCGGCAAAGTTTTATAATAGAAATGTGGGCAAACTGCTAAGGAAGCAAGAGGCAAGAACAGGTCAGTTTAGGGGATTTCCCTGGTGGTCCAGTGGTTGAGACTCTGACTGCCAATGCAGAGGACATGAGTTCAGTCCCTGGTCTGGAAGATTCCACATGCCACGGGACAGCTAAGCCTGTGCACAACTACGAGGCCTGTGCTCTAGAGCCCATGTGCCACAAGGACTAAAGTCCACGTGCTAGAGCCTGTGCCCCGCAACAAGAGAAGCCACCGCAATAAGTCTGCACACTGCAACCAAGAGCACCCCAACTTGTCCCAACTAGAGAAAGCCCACTCATAGCAATGAAGACCCAGTGCAATCAAAAATAAAATATATTAATAATTTTTTAAAAAAGAATAGGACCATCTACTAGAAAAGAGAGCACGGGGGATGTCTTCATGAAGTCATGACATTTGGGCTCTGGCTTAAAATACGCTGTTTGAAGGCAGTATTATTTTCACAATGACTAAAATGTATATTACAAACCAGAAGAAATCCCATGCCCCAAGCCCTTCTCAGTCTGTAACACATATCAGCATAGATGGCATTATGTAACTTTGTTAGAGGGATAATAACTTTTTAAAAAGACAGGAATAATAAACACCATCCTAAGCATTTTACACATACTGGTTAATTCAATTATTAAGTGATTTCTATGCTGTAGGTATTCTCCTTACTTTAAAATCGTGGAAATAAGGCACAGAGAAGTTAAATAAATCGTCCAAGATCACACTATAATGTCAAACATGGTGCAAAGTGCTTTAGACTAGTTCTCACATCAACCTTTGCTCTGAGTTACATATAATTATTTTGGGGGGAGGGGGTGGGGGGTTTGAGAAGGTTAAGGACCTGAAACTGAGAGTGGCTTAGTCTCCTCTCAGAAAGATGTTTCTGATAGACAGCCAAGTATGGTTGTCGATTCAGTGGCAAGGAAGTACATGTGTGGTGTGTTTAGAGAAAGGCTTCCCTATTGGCTCAGACGTTGGTTCAATCCCTAGGTTGGGAAGATCCCCTGGAGGAAGGTATGGCAACCCACTCCAGTGTTCTTTCCTGGAGAATCCCATGGACAGAGGAGACAATCCCGGAATCCCATAGAGCTGGACACGACTGAGGGACTAACACTGTCACTGTCCCTGTGTTTCGAGAAAGCAAAGGGAAGCATCATATATATCAAGGGGCTTGAAGATTATTCTCTAGAAATGGGGAGACGTTCACGAGGATAACATTATTGGAGTTTTCTATATGTATTTACATGCTCTGGTGGCACTTTGAATGGAATGGAGGGGAGAAGGGTACAAGGAAAGTCTGCTTGATGGCTACTGAAATGATCTCAGTCAGGGTGGTGGCCACTGACTAAGGGAGATTCATCTAAAAGATATTCTGGAGAAGGATCAAGAGGATCTGATCCCTGATCTAGTAGGAGAAATATGGTCTGGTGAGAGAAACAAAAGCCAACTCTAAGATTTCTCACTTTGCCCATTCTGCTGGAATATGTTGGGGCCACCAACTAAGATAGAAAAAGGAGAAGAATTGGTGAAAGTGAAAGTCACTCAGTTGTGTCTCTTTGCAACCCCATGGACTGTACAGTCCATGGAATTCTCCAGGCCAGAATACTGGAGTAGCTAGCCGTTCCCTTCTCCAGGGGATCTTTCCAACCCAAGGATCGAACTCATGTCTCCTGCATTGCAGGCAGATTCTTTATCAGCTGAACCACAAGGAAAGCCCTAGAACACTGGCATGGGTAGCCTATCCCTTCAGTGGATCTTCCCAACCCAGGGATCAAACTCACATCTCCCACACTGCAGGCAGATTCTTTAACAATTGAGCTATCAGGGAAGCCCAACAATTTGTAGGTTTGGTGGGGAAAAAAAAGAATTGGTTTCATTTTGGTGTGAGTACGAGGGGGCTACTAAGGTGAAAATGTCCACTGGGCAACTGAATATAGAGTTCTGGAGTAATCCACTGCTCTGTTTGTCCTGTGTGAGGATAATTCATTGCCTAGCTTTGGGAACATTCCTTGGGGGACAATAATATACGGCTGGCCCAACTTTATAGGGCTGACTTAAATGCTCCTAACAGCCATGTATTCATCTTTACAACATTCTTAAACTGAAGACATTCTATTAACCCAGTGTCACAGATGAGGAAGCTGCAAAACAGAGAGTGTAAGTCATTTCTCCAGTGCAGCACACTAGACGAGTTCCAGAGAGAAATTTTTCACTACCCAAGCAGCATTTCCCATATCCATGATTTCAGGCTTCTGCGGCTTAAGTTCCCTTTCTGAGAGTTTATCTACCTGTTCTGGGAACTGGAAGAAGAGAGAGATGCTGCGGATGCAGGTACAGGTGAGGACCCGCTGTGTTGTGAAATTCCTGGCGCTTCGACCTTTATAAAATTTGTATACTTGTTCTTGACTTGAAGGTTCTGCAAGACAGTTCATCCTCCAGTGCCTCTCTTTGCTTCACTATGGTATGGATGGATAAAAATACTTGCTTCCTCAGATGGTTGAGAGGATTAAATAGGCTCATCCATCTACCATACTCATACCTCCATCTACAGCATTTATTCCTGACACAGGTATGTGCTCCAGAAATTCGAATGAAGATGATGATCCTGCAAACAAGGAGGATGATGGTGAGGATGACTACCTATTTATCTCTATCTTATTTTGCTCAATGGTTTACAGAAGAAACACCAGGTCAAGCCCTGCCCTTCTAAACCACCACCAGAGAGAGAGAGTAAATTATTGCTAGTTTGTCAAGATTTAGAATTTAGAGGTCTCTGGCCTCTGCTTTTTGGAAAATACAGGGAAGGAGAACTGTGATGGCAAATTGAGGAGCAAGAGAAAGGACTTTTGTCAGGGTCCAGGCAGTCAGAAAAGCTCATTGTCCCTCAGTTAGCCTTCAATAGCACTAAAACCAATAAAGGGAATGAGACTTTACAAGACAAGGGGGTTAAAGGACATAGAAACCCAATGCTCTTGGCCTCAGGTGGGCCTATTCAGGTACCAGTGAAAGCCTGAACTGGGTCTTATAAGGGAAGAAATTCTAGGGGAACAGCCCAAGAATTTGCAGGACAGCCTTTGTTTGGACTTTTAAAACCAAGGAGGGAAAATGGTGGAAACATAAAAGACCAACTTGGACCATCTGGTTCTGTAACAGTCTCCCATCAACACGTCCTCACTCGATGAGGCCAATATAATAAATGAGGATAGATGTGCTTCGCTCCTGTCAACAGCCATACGAGAGGAAAGATAAGAGAAGCTTTTGAAATCATAGAGATCTTTTGGCTTTAGCTATTCCAGAGGCAATTAGTTCCATATGGGAAGCAAATCCACGCGGATAGATTTAACTATCAATTCTGTAGCTGCTTATCACAAGGCAGCGTATTTTGAAACACACAAAAGCTGGATCCTTTTATTGCGACACCTGCTTTTGCCCAGACCAGGCAGCAGTGAACTAGCCCTAGGTCTCTGATATTCCACATGTAAACTCATTTTAAGGAAATGAATGAATTATCCCTGGAATCAAGATTAATCATAATAAATTGCTTTTTTAAAACAAGTCAAATCGGAGCAACACTACTTGCATGGGAATGCTTATAACACAGCTTGATAAGTCCTATGGTGCTGGGAAAGATTAAGAGCAGGAGGAGAAGGAGGGGTGACAGAGGATGAGATGGTTGGATGGCATCACCGACTCAATGGACATGAATTTGAGCAAATTCTGAAAGTTAGTGAAGCACAGGGAAGTCTGGTGTGTTGCAGCCCATGGGATCACAAAGAGTCAGACATGGCTTAGCAACTACACAACAAATACATCCTAACATCTCTCCTTGTGCCATGGTAAATAACTAAGAGAGCCACTGAAAAAGACTTTCCAACTGTCAAACATTCTCTGCTGGAGCTTACAGTGAATAACTCTGAAGAAAAGAAATTAGACTGTGATAATTCATCCCTCCAGCTTCCTACAAGCTTTCCCTTATAAGTATTCTTATTTTTACCCATCCTTCTGCTTTAAGAGAGTAAGAAAAGAAGGTGAAGGGGAAAAGAGATAAAATAAGGAAGAAGTGAAGGCCAGAAAGAGTAAAAGGAAAGCTGGAGAAAAAAAGAGAAAAACAGAAAAGCTAAAGAGGAAGAGAGAACACTCCAGCCACCTCTTGCTCCTGCCCCCATTTCTTCTATTCTTTCAGGATCTGTGTCTCTCTAATAACTGCTCCCTCATGTGCATGGTGAGAAGCAGGGCACGTGAGACGTGGTGGCAGGAGTCAGCCTTGACAGGTCGCACAATTCTCAAAGCCAAGCAACCTCAAGGCTCAGAAGATTTCTGAAAATACCCATAGGACAAACCCATAGCCTTGAGGATTTGGGAAAAAAAAAAAAAAATTCAACCCATTATTCAAACATTTTGTGTGAAGCAAAATGCAGTGCATTTTGTCAGGCCATTTCCCCTTAATTTCCAAACCCATGTGTATTTCCAAGGGAATGTGATCCATATGTTTCTAATTCATTTACATTTAAATCATCATAATGCTGTTTTGCTGAGCTATTTGATGTCCAAGAAGCCTATGAGGCCTTTTACAAGCCCTTTTAAAGGCTTTCTCCTTTGAACCTACAAGTCATGGTTTTCCTGTACAGAATGTGAATTAAAATAAAGAAAGGTTATAGTTTCTCTTCAAACTAAATTCCTCTGTATTTAAATGGATAATAATAATGACAACCATTAAAACAAAATGATCTCTGAGGCAACCTTACATATAAATTTAGAGAAATCTACCAGTTGGGAAAAAAAAAATGCTCTGACTTTTCCAATGCAACAGCCATGAATAGGAATGGTTAGGTTCTACTTTGTTTGCAAATTAAGTTTAAAATCTTATTTGCTTTTTAAACCTGCTGATTTTTCTAAAGCCCAACCTACTTACTTTCAGACTTTGAACTACGTTCATGGATAATTATTGTGACTATCCTATAATATTTTTTAAGGAAGTTTTGAATGCCTTGGTGCTCAAATCACCTAGGTCCTCAATAAATTTATAACATACTAGAACATTGACTTGGTCTTTAAAAAAGTAACAATTACACTATTATCTACCATGTAATTGGCATATTGATACGAGCTGGGCACTATATGGCCTTATACATACTACTTAATTTAATATTTATAACAAATATAAGTTTCTCATGATAGCATCCCATTTCATGATTGCTACCTGTTTCTCATAGTTGCTTACCCATTGTGCAAAAACTCACGCGCAAAACTTGGCCAAGTTACTTGATTTAAGGAAACTTGTTGAAATTCATACAGCCAGCAAGCAGAAGAATAGATATCTAGGGGTTAGCAGTTACTACTTGCACAGCTTCCAAAAGGGCTGCTCTTAAAATAGGAGGAGTCTGGAAAACGTAGGATAAACTTTTGTTTACTGAGTTTCTACTATCTCTCAGCCACTGTGCTAAGCACAGTGGAAAACAAAAACAAGCAAAACATCACCCTTTTATTTAAAGAGCGCTGAGTTCAGGGATCTGGAAAGACATAATTGTCAATTGACACGCAATTGACACTGCGTGACTATAGCCTATAATTACATTGGGAAGAGACTGGAAGTTAGGGTGTATAGAATAGTGCTGGGAAATGGGGTTCACGATGCACTTTGAAGAACCAAGAATACACAAAATCCACTTAGGATTAAACCTGTCCCACAGGCTAATATACATAAGTTTACCTCTTCTATATGGTTTGGAATTTGTCCTGAAGACAAGGACCAGGTGTTTTGTTTTCTTGGAAGAGAACTTTGTACAGCAGAGCAAAGAATGAATTCGAAGACACTTAAGATGGGGAAGCCAGCTAGGAGGCTCTTTCAATAACCTAGTGATGGATGGAAGGCAGTGGGCTGGGGAAAAGAATTAATTATAGAGAACCTTACATTTCACATTTTCTAAATAATTTTGAAACACTAGGCCTTTTAAATAAGAAAAGCTCATTTTGCAGTATTTGCTGAAAACTCAGAATTTCTCTCTCATTTCCCAGTGTAATGTCTATGCATCCACCAACATACACGTTGGTCATCTACAATAAACACTAGCTTAATGATCATCTAAGCAGAAATGTTCCTTTCTGCTTCTTTCAATTCAAAAATGGTTTCTCACTGGGCTTTGTCTTTCTCATTGATATCAAGAAAATGATCTAACATAATGACTTCTCAAGAGAAAAAGAGAAAAGTAAGAACTCACAAGTAGAAAATGGCAAAATTATTTACATAAAATAGGTTTATTTCCCCCTAATGGAAAATCATCAATCACACCAGCATTATATGTATTGAGTATGCAGAGTCATCGATTTGACAATTAAGAGATCTCAGAATATCTGCCCATCCAAACATCTCCTCTCCCTTGTTAGTTTAGCCATAAAAGCAGTAGTTTATTTCTTTAACAAAGGTCTTTGGATCTTTTATGATTTGGGACTTGGGCTTTGAAGGTTGAAGAGGAGTTTTCAAAAAGTAGCTCATTAATATCTTAACGTTCCTAGATTGGCACTGTGACAAATGAGATAACTGAATTAACTGGATACACTCCAGTATCTTAAATCTCTCTTCTCTTTCTCTCATCCCAAAGTCTCTCATTTGGTATCATTGCATTTACTACAGTATTTCCACTTGTTCATTTCCTTTCATCACCCTCTCATCTGGACCCTGCCTCTCAGCTTCCAATCTTGTCCTGTTACAATCCCTTCTCCACACAGTTCAGTTCAGTTCAGTCGCTCAGTCGTGTCCGACTCTTTGCAATCCCATGAATCGCAGCACACCAGGCCTCCCTGTCCATCACCAACTCCTGGAGTACACTCAGACTCACGTCCATCGAGTCAGTGATGCCATCCAGCCATCTCATCATCTGTCGTCCCCTTCTCCTCCTGCCCCCAATCCCTCCCATCATCAGAGTCTTTTCCAATGAGTCAACTCTTTGCATGAGGTGGCCAAAGTACTGCAGTTTCCGCTTTAGCATCATTCCTTCCAAAGAAATCCCAGGGCTGATCTCCTTCAGAATGGACTGGTTGGATCTCCTTGCAATCCAAGGGACTCTCAAGAGTCTTCTCCAACACCACAGTTCAAAAGCATCAATTCTTCAGCGATCAGCTTTCTTCACAGTCCAACTCTCACATCCATACATGACCACTGGAAAAAACCATAGCCTTGACTAGACAGACCTTGGTTGGCAAAGTAATGTCTCTGCTTTTGAATATGCTATCTAGGTTGGTTATAACTTTTCTTCCAAGGAGTAAGCGTCTTTTTATTTCATGGCTCCAGTCACCATCTGCAGTGATTTTGGAGCCCCAAAAAATAAACTCTGTCACTGTTTCCACTGTTTCCCCATCTATTTCCCATGAAGTGATGGGACCAGATGCCATGATCTTCATTTTCTGAATGTTGAGCTTTAAGCCAACTTTTTCACTCTCCTCTTTCACTTTCATCAAGAGGCTTTTGAGTTCCTCTTCACTTTCTGCCATAAGGGTGGTGTCATCTGCATATCTGAGGTTATTGAGATTTCTCCTGGCAATCTTGATTTCAGCTTGTGCTTCTTCCAGCCCTGCGTTTCTCATGATGTACTCTGAATAGAAGTTAAATAAGCAGAGTGACAATATACAGCCTTGACGTACTCCTTTTCCTATTTGGAACCAGTCTGTTGGTCCATGTCCAGTTCAAACTCTTGCTTCCTGACCTGCATACAGATTTCTCAAGAGCCAGGTCAGGTGGTCTGGTATTCTCATCTCTTGAAGAATTTTCCACAGTTGATTGTGATCCACACAGTCGATGGCTTTGGCATAGTCAATAAAGCAGAAGTAGATGTTTTTCTGGAACTCTCTTGCTTTTTCCATGATCCAGCAGATGTTGGCAATTTGATCTCTGGTTCCTCTGCCTTTTCTAAAACCAGCTTGAACATCTGGAAGTTCACAGTTCACATATTGCTGAAGCCTGGCTTGGAGAATTTTGAGCATTACTTTACTAGCGTGTGAGATGAGTGCAATTGTGCAGTAGTTTGAGCATTCTTTGGCATTGCCTTTCTGTGGGATTAGAATGAAAACTGACCTTTTCCAGTCTTGTGGCCACTGCTAAGTTTTCCAAATTTGCTGGCATATTGAGTGTAGCACTTTCACAGCATCATCTTTCAGGATTTGAAATAGCTCAGCTGGAATTCCATCACCTCCACTAGCTTTGTTCGTAGTGATGCTTTCTAAGGCCCACTTGACTTCACGTTCCAGGATGTCAGGCTCTAGGTGAGTGATCACACCATCATGATTATCTTGGTCTTGAAGATCTTTTTTGTACAGTTCTTCTGTGTATTCTTGCCACCTCTTCTTAATATCTTCTGCTTCTGTTAGGTCCATACCATTTCTGTCCTTTATCGAGCCCATCTTTGCATGAAATGTTCCCATGGTTTCTCTAATTTTCTTGAAGAGATCTTTAGTCTTTCCCATTCTGTTGTTTTCCTCTATTTCTTTGCATTGATCACTGAAGAAGGCTTTCTTATCTCTTCTTGCTATTCTTTGGAACTCTGCATTCAGATGCTTATATCTTTCCTTTTCTCCTTGCTTTTTGCTTCTCTTCTTTTCACAGCTATTTGTAAGGCCTTCCCAAACAGCCATTTTGCTTTTATGCATTTCTTTTCCATGGGGATGGTCTTGATCCCTGTCTCCTGTACAATGTCACGAACCTCCATCCACAGTTCATCAGGCACTCTATCTATCAGATCTAGGCCCTTAAATCTATTTCTCACTTCCACTGTATAATCATAAGGGATTTGATTTAGGTCATACCTGAATGGTCTAGTGGTTTTCCCTCCTTTCTTCAATCTCAGTCTGAATTTGGCAATAAGGTTTTCATGATCTGAGCCACAGTCAACTCCTGGTCTTGTTTTGGTTGACTGTATAGAGCTTCTCCATCTTTGGCTGCAAAGAATATAATCAATCTGATTTCGATGGTGACCATCTGGTGATGTCCATGTGTAGAGTCTTCTCTTGAGTTGTTGAAAGAGGGTGTTTGCTATGACCAGTGCGTTCTCTTGGCAAAACTCTATTAGCCTTTGCCCTGTTTCATTCCGTATTCCAAGGCCAAATTTGCCTGTTACTCCAGGTGTTTCTTGACTTCCTACTTTTGCATTCCAGTCCCCTATAATGAAAAGTACATCTTTTTTGGGTGTTAGTTCTAAAAGGTCTTGTAGGTCTTCATAGAACTGTTCAACTTCAGCTTCTTCAGCGTTACTGAAGAACAAACAATTGCCTACAAAAATAAGATAAATGATATCACTTAAAACCTTTCAATGGCATGGCATATTATTGCTTCTCACTGTACTTATAATAGTGAAACTTTGATCCAGTTCCAGCTAAGCCCCAAGCTCACCTTGATGGCTTCTCCCCCTGTTGGTGAACTCCAGCTACTCCGGCTGTCCTCCTCAGCACACCTCCTGAGGCTTAGATCTCACCTCCAATGTCATCTCTTCAGAGAGACCTCTCTCAACAACCCAGATGAAGCACTGAGTGGGAAGACCCAAGTGTGGGACTGAATTAATAATGGTCCTAACCAGAATGCATTAAACACACACATGCACATACACACTCACACCCCACCGCGGAAGAGAGAAACAGAGTTCAATGATACTCTCCTTTCAATGAACCATCAGTGTACTACTGGATTGGAAAACCAAATACATGTCTTGTGAGTCCCAGTCAAATAAGGAATAAGTTTACATTAAAACTTATAAACTGCATCGTATCACCTACCTGGCTTGTTTCATTGCTTTTCTCACACTAGGAAATCTGGCTTATGTCTGAATTAACTAATTTTTTGAGAAAGCAAGCACTTTAAAAGTAAGACCTTATCTCTCTTATACATTTCATTATCACTAGTACATAGAACAGGACCTGATGTAGATCAAGTTCTAAAGGAACTTCTGTTCAAAGAACATCTGAAAACTTTTGTCATTGTTAACTTTACATGTCAACTTGACTGGGTCATATTACCCAGATACTTGGTCATAAATTCCAGCCTAGACATTGCAGTGAAGGCATTTTTTAAGATGTGATTAATATTTAAATCTGTATACTTTAAATAAAGCAGATTACCTTCCATTGTTGTGGGTGGGCCTCTTCTAAACAGTTGAAGGCCTTAAGAGAAAAAGACTGAGGTCTGCTATGTGGTATGTAGTAAGTTGGTTCAGTCATGTCTGACTCTGCAATTCCATGGACTGTAGCCCATCTGGCTCCTCTGTCCATGGGATTCTCCAGGCAAGAATACTGGAGTGGGTTTCCATTTCCCCCTCCAGGGGCTCTTCCTGACCCAGGGATCGAATCAGCATCTCTTGCATCTCCTGCATTGACAGGCGGGTCCTTTACCACTAGCACCACCTGGGAAGCCCAGGTGGAAGGTCTGCTAAGGAGGAAGAATTCTGCCACCAGACTGAATTTGGACTTGCAACTACAACTCAACTCTTTCCTGAGTCTCCAGCATGTCAGCTTGCTCTGCAGATTTTGGACTTGTCAACGTCCACAACTGCACGAGCCAGTTTCCTAACTCTCTGGCTTACACACACACACACACTCACACACACACTCACACACATACACACACATGCACACACACACATGCATTTCCTCTTGGTTCTGTTTCTCTGGAGAATACTAACACAGATGTGTGGACACTCCTGACCCAGTGAAGTTTACTAACCTCTTTAGATATTTCTCCTTTTACCCAGAATGCTCCAGTCAGGGTAAGAGCTGAGCTTAACTTTCTCTTTTCCAAACCCCCAAATTCTCTATCTCATCTTTCTTCCCTGTTCATTTTCTTCTTCTCCTCATACCCTTGCCATGTGACTTCCTGATGGAAGTAACTTCCATAATTTCTCTTCACATCATCCAAGCTTTCCATGTCACCCTAAGAAGAGCCTGTAACTCTACAATTCCTTGTTGCTTTGATAAATACAATTTCATTGCTTTGCTTGCTTTTCTCCTGCAAAACTTATGGTAGATAAAAGATTCCATGTTGCTTCATATACACACTTGGAAGTAAAATCAGAAGAATATAAGATAACCACAAAATGGGTTCATGCCAATCTGTACTGTCAAATATTATAATGCTGAGAATTTTAATTAAAAAGAAGTTATAAAGAACATGTGATTTTTGATAGAGAATTTGAGATGTAAATGGAAGTTAACTATAAGAGGTCTTCATTAAGGAGTCCTCTCTTCAATGAACTAGCTTTCTCAATACATTCAAACTGGTACCTGAACTGAAATGTAACTGTCTTTCATGGCTTCATGTGATCTTCTCACCAACAGGACTTTGAGTCTCTTTTGAACAAAGACACTGTCTCCTACATAGTAATATGCAAATAGGGTTTCACAATCCCAGGGTTTCACAGTCCTAGAGACCAGGGTGAGAAACATATATCTATCACTTACAACTATGTTCCCCAGTCATATGATTTACTTTGTTTAATATGGAATAATATGACACTTATATGATACATTTATCAGTGCTTGGTGCTAGTGTCTATGCTTGGAGATATAGTTTAACCTCCATAGTACCTAACAACATAGCACATAATAAAATAAAATCATTATATATGAAATGAAATGGAATGAAATGAAAATGATAGGGGGCACTTTTCTTTCTTATATTTCTAAGCTACACTGAAACATCACTGTATAGAGTTTTCCGAATTTGTAAGATCATGTTTTATTATTAGATGAGTCTTCCCTGCATACATGACATTTCACAGTGTTTCTGAAAAAGTATATATAAATTGCAGTCTTGATAAAAGCACTACTTTATTCTTAACATTGGATTCATCTATTGCCTTTACTTTAAATTCATGTGTGTCCTAAAAATGTCAGGTTTCAAAATTCTGTGTAAACTTGATTCTTTCTAGTGAAAGTGCAAGTCGCTCAGTCATGTCTGACTCTTTGCAATCCCATGGACTGTACAGTCCATGGAATTCTCCAGGCCAGAATACTGGAGTGGGTAGTCTTTCCCTTCTCCAGAGGATTTTCCCAACCCAGGGATCGAACCCAGGTCTCCGACATTGCAGGTGGATTCTTTACCAGCTGAGCCACAAGAGAAGCCCAAGAATACTGGAGTGGGTAGCCTATCCCTTCTCCAGGGGATCTTCCCGACCCAGGAATCAAACCAGGGTCTCCTGCATTGCAGGAGGATTCTTTACCAACTGAGCTATTAGGGATTCTTTCTACTTAGGGATAAATAGTGATAGATGTACAGGAATCATTTTTCTTAAAAACTTAAGGTTCAAATCTCACTAGGGCCGTATTTGACATGAGCAGCCACTTTAAATGCAGGAAAAGAAACCAAACATACACATTTATTCTAGACAAAAATAGTTATTGTAAAACTGCATTAATGAAAATATTCTAGCCTTTGAACAAGAGACTCATCAACTAGAAAAACTAAAATTAAGAATAAATTTCTAACTTAAAAGACATATACATATATATATATTTCAATTTATTCAGTTGGCATCCTTCTTGTCAGAGGCAAATAGACGTTTGAGACTGGTTTGATCTTGTTACAGAAGAAATTTCTCTATTTAGTGAAAAGCCCAGGAGACTCTCCCAACTCTAAGATTTTTTAGCTCTGTGATTTAGTTACTCCAGAAAATTTTTTAAGAGTTCATTCCTAGTATTTCTTATGTCCTCATTTTTGTTTGGTGTTATACAACTATGACCTCAGTGTTGAAAACCCAGAGTATTTTCCCGCACTCATTTTTTTTTTTTTTTTGTATTTTAAAAAACAAGAAGAAAAAATAGAAAGAACTACACAAGTGTTACTGAAATTTTACAGGCTAATTCCACTTAACTCTACAGTTATACAAATACATAATAGAATTAAGCAACATATAAAAAACATCTGCTTATATCACCACAGAGTTACATAATGCCTTCTGTATGGTTTTCAAAAACCATCTTGAGAACTAAGTCTAAAGTATTAAAACATAAAGTATGTCCTAAATGACCTTTATTAGATGTTCTAGTGTAAGAAACTTGAAAAAGAAGCCCAGGAGTATAAATAGATATAATACATGTAAAGTCTCTGTTATTTATGCTTTTAAATGCTGGATTAAACATTCATATGTCAACCTGATCTTATAGAAGATCAAAGTAAATAAAGTGTTTTCAAAGTTAAATGCTCAACACATGAGGTTACTAATTCTTCTGGAGTTAGAGAATAGCATTTGGTTAGCAAAAGGCAACTGAGGTTCTTGGAAAATTCAGATGTGACACTAGATCTGAACTGACACGAATGAATTTTAAAAACCTGCAACTAGATTCCAAATTCCAAAGAAATCAACAGTTCTCTTGGATGCTAATTTTCTAAAAACGTGTCCTGTTTGTCCTGGATTAGTGAAATAAGCACATGATATTAGAAACTGCAAATGGATTTATTTTTTCTAACTCCATGGAAGAAATAAGACAACCTGAATTTTGAAGGGTGAACAAGGAATATCTGTGAATCCTGTTGTGTCCATGGATGAGCACACTGGTATACAGGGCTCCACCTCAGCCTCTGAGATTTGAGTCAGGTTTCCCTGGCTGGCACCTTGACATTGCCTAGTGGTATACCTGCACCTACAGTGTCCTACCTAGAAGCTCTGCCCAAAGGCTTGGCATGAGGGGAACTGAAGACCATGTTACAAAGAGAAGTTCTGCCTGAGTAGCAAGTCTCCCCAGAGTGATCCTAACCTGCATGTGTCTGGGAAACGAGGAGCTCCCTAAACAGTCTACCGTGTTTCTTATTCACAAGAAAATCTAGCAGTCCCTGCAGAAGAACCAGTGAACAAGTATTGTAAGGACTGAAGGTCATCCTCCTGGAAAACTGAGCCAAATAATCTTGAGTAGAGGAGGTAAAGGTCAATATTTGGAAGCTGGAAACTCACTAAATTAAAGGAGAATGAAGGTACTGCTAGGGTTGTATAGTAGAGAATTATATATATATATATATATATATATTTTTTTTTTTTTTTTTTAAGCAGAAGGTACAATTCTTTGTTGTTCAGTCACTCAGTTCAATTCAGTTCAGTCGCTCAGTCATGTCCGACTCTTTGCAACCCCATGAATTACAGCACGCCAGGCCTCCCTGTCCATCACCAACTCCTGGAGTGCACTCAGACTCACGTCGATTGAGTCAGCAATGCCATCCAGCCATCTCATCCTCTGTCGTCCCCTTCTCCTCCTGCCCCCACTCCCTCCCAGCATCAGAGTCTTTTCCAATGAGTCAACTCTTCGCATGAGGTGGCCAAAGTATTGGAGTTTCAGCTTCAGCATCATTCCCTCCAAAGAAATCCCAGGGCTGATCTCCTTCAGAATGGACTGGTTGGATCTCCTTGCAGTCCCAGGGACTCTCAAGACTCTTCTCCAACACCACAGTTCAAAAGCATCAATTCTTCCACGCTCAGCCTTCTTCACAGTCCAACTCTCACATCCATACATGACCACAGTAAAAACCATAGCCTTGACTAGAAGGACCTTGGTTGGCAAAGTAATGTCTCTGCTTTTGAATATGCTATCTAGGTTGGTCATAACTTTCCTTCCAAGGAGTAAGCATCTTTTAATTTCATGGCTCCAGTCACCATCTGCAGTGATTTTGGAGCCCAGAAAAATAAAGTCTGACACTGTTTCCACTGTTTCCCCATCTATTTCCCAGGAAGTGATGGGACCAGATGCCATGATCACTTTCTGAATGTTGAGCTTTAAGCCAACTTTTTCACTCTCCTCTTTCACTTTCATCAAGGGGCTTTTGAGTTCCTCTTCACTTTCTGCCATAAGGGTGGTGTCATCTGCACATCTGAGGTTATTGATATTTCTCCTGGCAATCTTGATTCCAGCTTGTGTTTCTTCCAGCCGAGCGTTTCTCAAGATGTACTCTGCATAGAAGTTAAATAAGCTGGGTGACAATATACAGCCTTGACGTACACCTTTTCCTATTTGGAAACAGTCTGTTGTTCCATGTCCAGTTCTAACTGTTGCTTCCTGACCTGCATACAGATTTCTCAAGAGGCAAGTCAGGTGGTCTGGTATTCCCATCTCTTTCAGAATTTTCCACAGTTGATTGTGATCCACACAGTCAAAGGCTTTGGCATAGTCAATAAAGCAGAAGTAGATGTTTTTCTGGAACTCTCTTGCTTTTTCCATGATCCAGCGGATGTTGGCAATTTGATCTCTGGTTCCTCTGCCTTTTCTAAAACCAGCTTGAACATCAGGAAGTTCACAGTTCACATATTGCTGAAGCCTGGCTTGGAGAATTTTGAGCATTACTTTACTAGCATGTGAGATGAGTGCAATTGTGCAGTAGTTTGAGCATTCTTTGGCATTGCCTTTCTTTGGGATTGGAATGAAAACTGACCTTTTCCAGTCCTGTGGCCACTGCTGAGTTTTCCAAATTTGTTGGTATATTGAGTGCAGCACTTACACAGCATCATCTTTCAGGATTTGAAATAGTTCAAGTGCAATGCCAGCCATGTCCAACTCTTTGTGACCCCATGGAATGCAACATGCCAGGCTTCTCTATCCTTCACTCTCTCCAGTTTGCTCAAACTCATGTCCAATGAATCTACTTTTTAATAAGCTGTCTAGGATTATCCATAGCCTTTCTTCCAAGGAACAAGCTTCTTTTAATTTCATGGCTGCAGTCACTGTCCACAGTGATTCTGGAGCCCAAGAAAGTAAATTTTCCTGGCACTATTCTTAGGAAAATTTAAATGTTCTCTCTGATACAATGAAGTATATCTGGTTTTTGACCCCAGCCCAGAGCTTCAAAACCATTGGAATTTACTTAGTGATAGTAGTAACTCTGTTTGCTCACTCATGTGAGCACCTAATTAGATTCGGCATAGGAATTCGTCACCAGAAAGACCAATCGTGTGATTAGATGGTTGGAGCTTTGGGCCCACTTGATCTCTGACCTCCAAAGAGGTAAAAGGGACTGGAGGTTGAATTCAACCACATGATCAATGATTTAATCGATCATGCCTATGTGTGGTGGGAGTTTAGTGGCTAAATCATGTCCAACTCTTTGAGACCCTACGGCTCCTCTGTGCATGATCTACAGGAGTAGATTGCCGTTTCCTTCTCCAGGGGATCTTCCAGACCTAGGGACCGAACCTGGGTCTCCCGCATTGCAGGCAGATTCTTTCCTGATTGAGCCACCAGGGAAGCCATGCCTATGTAACAGAAGTCCAATAAAAACTCTGAGCAGAGGCTCAGAAGAACTTCCCAGTTGGTGAACACACTGCTGTGCTGAGAGGATGATAAGCTGTGACTCCACAGGGGGCAGGCATGGAAGCTCTGCACCTGAGACCCTTCCAGACCCTGTCCTACATTACCCTTTGTAATAAAACTTCAATCACGAGTATGATGCTTTCAAAGAATCCCATAAATCTTTCTAGAAGGTCAATCCTGACGGCCAGTCAGTCAGAGGTACAGGTAGCCCAGAAGCTTTAGCTGGTATCTGAAGTGAGGGCAGTTTTGTGGGAGACTGAGCCCTAATACCTGTGAAATCTGAAGCTAACTCTGGGTCATTTGAGCCAGAATTCTATTGAAGTACATCCACTTGGGGTGAAAACAGAGCATCTCTAACCTACAGAACTAGCTCATGTTCCTTTAGAGACAACAGTAATATACATTCATACATCCAGGCTCTCTGTCCCATCTCCATGAAATCAGAAGCGCAAGTCAATGCCATCTCCTGTGGTTGGGAATACATCTAAGCCTGATGCTGGCCTCAAAGCAAGAACAACCAGGCCCTTGTTGGAGAGGGCACAGCAGGAATCTAGGGAACACACCAGACCTGAAGTCATCAGAGATTTACATATGCCATGACAATGATGTTTAAATAAAGGTGAGGCAAAGGAGATGACCCTGGAATGGTCGGGAAATGGGGGTAGAATATAGTAAGAAATCAGCCTCACACTTAGGTGCAGGCCACGCTGTTATCAGGCAGTGAGTAGTTCTAATATCACCTAAGAGGCATTGGAAGTAAAATCTCCTAGGCTTGAAGGTTCCAGATTGAGAGGACAGCCGAAAGGAGTGGCCATATCATCAAATCCCCCCATCATCTCTCAAAGGATAGAGAACTTATGTGCACCAAGAGACCTCGACAGCAGGGAGCCAGGCAGAGACTGAAGCGAGAGAGAGAGACTGTGTCTCTAAATTAGCTAACATTAGTTAATGTCTACAGTAATAAAAAAAAAAAAATCCACCATATTAACAATGACAATACTAATGAATATTTACAGAATATTTTCTATATCCTGGACAATCTGCCAAACATTTTACATGTATATTCTCAGTTAATTCTTACAACAGCAGCAGCAGGTAGATACTATATTGTTCCCATTTTACACAGAAGAAAACTGAGGCATGGAAATAAGTGCCTGAGAGCCTGAAAGGCTGGAGAAGACTGGGGTCCACAGAAGTACAAGGTGCCCTGCAACTGGGATGATGATCCTTGTGTTTAGCTGAGAAAGAGTTAGGACGAGGTCAGGGAATGGCAAAAAAAAAAAAAAAAAAGCAGTGGTGAATGCAGTTGCTATTGTTTGCTTGTTTTGCAATTTAAAAAAATACAATATGGCTCACCAAATTGATCATGTAGTCAACAGAATCCCGTCATTATGGATTGGAAAACAAAAAATCAAATGATTTTCAGTATGAAGATTTTCTTTGCAAAGACATTCTTTGGATACTTTCCCAAAAGGAAAGTATAACAAAAGACCGTATATGCCCTTGACTGTATCATTCCAATCAAATAATAATCCAGGCTTCTTGAAGACTGAAAACAACATCAGGGAAGAACTCAGGAGCGGTACAATCCAGTGAAGGGCCTTGGCTAAGTCCCGGTATTTTCAGTCCCTCTGAAGATTCCCACACCTTGTGGACATATGAAAGGGCTTAGTATTTCGGAGGTTTTATTACCAAATCATAAATATTTTATTTACCCGAACCAGTAAGGAAGGAAGAAACGAGGGGGAATTTGGGCAGCTTTCTGAGGAAATCCTTGCCAAGGCCCCATTTGCATTGACTTTGCCCAGCACTCAAAAGCACTTTTGTTTTGTTTTAAATCTTTCATTCTGTTGGAATACAGCCATCAGGTGTGCAGTGCAGATAAACTCATCTGCCAATATCCGGGTTTAAATCTGAAAAATAAACAATGAACTTGATCAAGGTAACATCTTTCATGTTAGTATCTGCTTTGCTGCCTCCTAAGATATCTCAGCAATGGAATCAATATGAATGCTGTCCTTATAAAGACAAATCTACTGACCCACCACCATCCGGGTGACCGCTTTGAGAGTTCTCTTGAATATGAGAAAACTGGTCCTCACTCAAGTCTGTTGACCAAACCCCAGTGCACCCTGGGAAAGAGCATGCCGGATGAAATGGGTAGGCTGAGGTGGGAAAACAGCCATGGAACTCATTTCTGTAGGGATGGAATCCTTGACTTTGCCTTTGAAATTGTTCTAACTGATGCCATAGAGTCAGTCTTCACATCATGACTCAGTTGTTACATTCCTGTTGTTAGCCTCTGTTCTTTTCAGTCTCTACACATCTTTCAAACCTGCTTTTACTAACATGAAATGCTATCATGCCACTGCTTAAAAACCCTAAATGGCTTCTCTTTGCCTCCAGCACAAGCAGATTGAAGTTTAGCTTGTGGGGAATTGTGACTACTGTTACTGAATTAGTTTCTAATACTGAAAAATCAAGATACTTTACCTTTTACATATATGGATTTCTGTCTTTTCTTGTTAAATAGAGACATGTAGAAATCCTGCGGCCCCAGCCCCACCTGGACCGGAGCTAAGTGGCCACTATCCTCCACAGGACAGGGCATTCACACTGTGGCTCACCACAGTTCACGTGGTCTTCCCGAATTCACACTTGTCAGCTCCCACTTACTGGGCTGTTTGTTTGGGCTTCCCTGGAGGCTCAGCTGGTAAAGAATCCACCTGCAATGTGAGAGACCTGGGTTCGATCCCTGGGTTGGGAAGATCTCCTGGAGAAGGGAATGACTACCCACTCCAGTATTCTTGCCTGGAGAATTCCACGGGCTGTATAGTCCATGGGGTCGCAAAGAGTTGGACACGACTGCTTGTTTAATTTTAGAAAGATAGACAAATATTCCTGTGCACATTCATCAAGTAGACATACAGCAAACAGCAAAAGCAAACGAGCAAATAACAAAAGGAAAAAAGAACCACACTGATTTGCCACATTTTGCCCATTTCCATGGTGTAAACACTTCCGCCATGCCAGATTTAAGTGACCAATGTGAAATCACTGAATTCAAAGTTGAGAACAGATGTTAACAGTCCACTCCCATACCAACTCCAGCACCACTGTGATAAACACAAAGAAAGGTGCACGGTTCAAAATTAGAAAACAAAACAGAAAGAAGTGGCTTACATCCTCCCCTATTCTCACTTTATCTGCCTGGCCCAGGTGGACCCTTAGGTGTACAATTCTTGTGAGTGATCCAATAAAATTCATACTTTAAATGGCTAACAAATCTCTTCACAGCCTGACCCCAACCTAAACTTATAACCTTTTGCCTTCCATTACCCACATAACCTATTCAAATGGGTTGTTGCTGGTCCCTGCACATACTGAGAATTTAACACATTTATGTCTTCATGAATGATATTCCCTATACCTGGAACACCATTCTCGTCTTCCACTCCTATTATACATTCTCTTTGAAACTTTCTTTAGTGATGCTCCTCCTCCAATGTGCTGTGCACAGTTGTGTGCAACTCTTTGAGACCCCATGGACTTCCAGGCTCCTCTGTCCATGGAATTTCCCAGGCAAGGATACTGGAGTGCCATTTCTTCCTCCAGGGGATCTTCCCGACCCAGGGATCAAACCTGGGTCTCCTCCACTGCAAGCAGATTCTTTACCATCTGAACCACCAGGGCAGCCCCTGGTGATGCTGGGCAGAGTTAAATACCATCTCTGCTTCTATATCACTTTGCATTTGGGGTTGTAAACTGTGAGCTCTATGAGGGACCATATCTTATTTATCTGTGTATTCAAAATGCCTAGCATGCACTAGATCTCTGATAAATGCTTATTGAAAGCAAAATATAACTGAGCCTTAAATGAAGACTTAAGTTTCATTTTCAAAATGATACAACGCTCACACACACACACACATAATGGGCCAAAAAAGTTGTTCAGGTTTTCCCATAAGATGTTACAGAAAAATCTGAATAAACTTTTTGGCCAGCCCAATATATATGGCAATATATATGTTTCCTTGGTTTCGTTGCCAGTTTTCTATACAGTACATGCTAGAAAAATAAGAGTATTTATCTTGTAACCTCTAACTGGCCAACTGTCACCACTATCAAGTAGCATATTCTCATGAAAGCTAACATGGAGACCCTCCTTTTGACACACAGCCCTCGAGAAATACAAATTTGGCATTCCCCATCACAAGGCTAGCATGTGGGTTTATACAGAGCTGCTGATTCTAAAGCACTGAATTCAGATAGAATTTAGCTCTTAAAAACACAGCAGTCAAATACAAATGATGAGAAATGGATTGGAGGGATGGTTGGAAATGACAGATTTAGGAAGATCTCTTCCTCTCTTAGCTACTATATTGAAAACCATCCACATCTTATTTTTTTTTACTAATGTGTTGCCTAGCACAAAAGTTCTCAAAGTATTTTGTTTCAGAACGCTTTTAAGTATTTTAAATTATTGAAGACCCACAAAGAAATTTTGTGTATATGGGTTATATTTATCAGTAATTATTTACTGTACTCAAAACAGAAAATTTTAAACATAAAAATCCACAAGCACACATATCATTAGCCATCAGAAAGATGATGCCATTAGATATTATGTAGCCTCTGGGAAACTCCACTGCATAGCTGTGGGAGAATAAGAGTGAAAAATGAACATCATTCTTGGTAATATTATGATAGTCTTGACCTTGAAGATCTCTTAAAGGGATCTTGGGAACTTTTAGGGATCCCTGGACCACACTTTGAATACTGCTGGCCTAGCTCTTTAGGTTCAAACAAATATATTTGTTGAATAGATCAAATAGTTATAGCTTAAATTTATGGACAATATTTGCTACCAACATTACATTTATCCAACTGTCTTTAATGAATAATGATCAGAGCCTACTTGTTTTTGCACTTTTATTGCCATATCAACCAAGCAATCAGTTTCAGTTACTTGCCAGTAGACTATGAAACAGAAAACCCTTGGGACAACAAGGAAAAAAGTATTATGAAAGAACAATTACCCACCTTGTTTGAAATCTTTGTTCATTAGGTTGTAAAAAGAGACAGAAAAAAGAGGGGAGAAAGGGACATGTTTGATGGATCCAGTGAAGGCTGAAATTACCCATCTTAACAACCACTAAATCAATGATTTCATTATTGCTTTCCGATTCATACCATTATGAGATGTCATCTAAATAGAGAAAGTCTAAATTGACCTAGCTATAGTATTTGTTGTTAAGTTTGCAAGTGCTACATTGGACACAGTCTCTTATAAAACTCCTTTAGATAAATGCAGAATTGCCTTGGTTTACCTAGTTTTTCCATAGGTCAGATTCATTTCCCTTTCCATCTCAAGTTCATTTCAATGTAATAAATGTGCAAATAAAGGTATAAATAAATGATAATGAGACCTCAAGTTGCTAAGTATTTTTCTTATGTATTATTTAAGCTGAGACTCAGAATAGAAGGACATAAAGTCTTCTGTAGCAAACTGTGTAAATATCTCTCAAACAAGGATTTGAATCCATATACTTCTTCAATACAATAGCCATTGCTGTCTTGCTTTGAGCGTTCTTTACAATTTTCAGCCTGTAGCACATTTCATGTAGATTAGAGAGTCAAATAAATCATTCCAGTAGAGGACAATCTTGAAATGTCTGTCGGGGAAATAACTTTTCCATTTATTAATATTAATTTTTAACTTTACCATATGTTCAGCTCATTTTCCACCTCTGAAAGTGAGGGTTCGTGGCATGCATGTGTTTTTCTGAATAGTTGAAAGCATGATGTTACCCACCCAGTGGTCACTTTATAGCCTTCCCATTCCCAGTTCTTTATCCTGATTTTAGCTCAATCCCAGGTATGGCCACATTCTGGTAAATCCCTTAAGCGAGAAACACTGCAGCCAATTTAAACAAGAGAGAGGGCGGGAGTGCTGCTGTGAAGTCAGTTATGCCAATGGGAAAAACCAAATCAACTATTTGCCAATACTCTGTGGCCTGAAGGTTAATGTAGTGTCCAAATAGAACTTATAAAATAAGCCTTAAAAATGAAGCATCACAGAGTAGGGAAAAGAAACCACCAACTTAAGGTGATGAAATGTTTTTCTATTTCAACACTGAGTTGTATCTTCAGAATGTCAAATAAACACAACATATTAGAAATGTGTCTCATGTTGGTGAAGGATCACAAGACCAGACTGATATTGGTTATAGGCTTAGATATGATTCACTTTCAAGTGGATTTATGTTTGTATTAAATAAACCCAATAAGATGATGTTGTGCATTCAAACCTATTTGGCTTTATTGATGAATGTACAGTGGTTGTTAAATCTAGAAGGAGAAAACTTTTTAAACTATCAGACTAGGAGAGGGTGGCTATGAATTGAGTTTTCAGAAACAATTTTATTAAGTAATCAGTTGGGTTAGACAAAAAGGAACTTCAAAATGTTGTGAGACAGAAACTATTCTGGCATTGGCTCTTCATATTCTCCACCCTACCCTCCTCTTTCTTCTAAAAGGAGTTTCTTTACAAGTCACAAGTAGGCAAAGAGACACTTAAAAAGAAGAAAGAAAAAAACAGTACGAAAAAAGAAAATGTTTTGACTAACTAAAACAACTCCTGGGGATCATAGCTTTTGTCAGAATGACACTAAAATAGCTTGTTTAAAAGCAGATGCATACTAATACTACCACATGCACTTAGCTAGTTCAGATATATATCATCTTCCTGAGTGTTTAAGAAGATTTTTACTAACAAAATAGTAATATCAACAGTCATTTATTTTCAACTGTACTTTGTAGTATTTAATCCTCACACTGACTCTACAAGCTAGATGGTTGGGATTTGAACCTAGATCTTTCTCCCTCCAAATACTTCATTATTTGCACTAAGCAACAATCATGTCTAAGCCACTGCCAACTGGATAAGAAAACATATGCCTTATGCCCCCCATGCTTTTCATGTTAGAGTTAATAAGACTCACTCATCCAGGAAAGAGGGTTTCAGGAGGAGATTGGGGAGAAGACTATATTGTGGCTATTCATGTAAGGTGGATCCTGATGATAAGTTTCAGGTGCAACAAAGCCAACACTGAACAAACCTGGACTTTCTCTTTGCTGAGACCCCAAAGACACATTGCTGCTATGCCTATTATGCTGGGTGTTCTGGTAAGGGGAGTGAGTAAAGACCAAGATCCGCCACAGTCAGCATCTTACACATGACAGCCCTAGAAACTGTGGCTTTTACTGTTGATGAGCAATGGCTGGAAGACAACATCTCTCGATTTTCTGATGAAGATGACCAAAAACAAAAACCACCACCACCAAGACACTGTGTAAAGAGCTAGAAGATAGGCCAATGTTGTATCTACAATGGGAAGTGAGTCTCACCTGAAAGATCTTCTAGCATGTGCCCAACATAAAGCCACATACTATCTGTATTTAGTCAGTGGTCATTTGCCACTTGGTTAACCAAACTGTCAACAGCGCTTAGCAGTTGAAGTGAAAGTTGGGACTGGCAAACCTATTCTAACCCACTGAGATGTTAATAATAAATGGAGAGGTTCACCTGCATCAGTATTACACTGTATTTATTTTGAGGTGTGAAATAATTCTTGTTTATCTTCCATGTGAAAGATAAAAAAACAATTTAAAATGGTCTCTGTGAAGATTCTCAATTCAGGCATTCAATGACATTTGAACTTCTTTAAAGGGATAGCAGTAAAACACATTCATTTTCAGAAGTTTTAAGCATGAAACTGTATATTATAATTAAATTTTCTCACTGAGACACAATAAGTAATACAGATAAAAGTGGAACTGCTTTGGTGAAACCTGATTGGAAAGGTTCTGGAGGCACTCCTCAATACTAGATCCACCTTTCTGTCCTAACCACTCTCAAGAATAAAGTTTGATGGATTCTTCAGGAGTCCTTGGTGGCTCAGATGGTAAAGCATCTGCCTACAGTGCCGGAGACCTGGGTTCGATCCCTGGGTCAGGAAGATCCTCTGGAGAAGGCAACCCACTCCAGTATTCTTGCCTGGAAAACCCCACGGATGGAGGAGCATAGTAGGCTACAATCCACGGCCTCACAAAGAGTCGGACACAACTGAGCGACTTCAGTTCACTTCACTTCAGGAGTCCCCGGACTCAGTTCTCTAATATGATCAATAACACGATCGGCTGAATTTTTTTTCTTAAAATTGGAAATCAACTATTATATGGGCTATAACTTTAGAGTGATTTTTTTTTAAATAGCAAGAATATCATGATTCATACAATCCCATGAGTGCTGTCCATTTCAGGGTAGTCCAACTTGGAAACTAGACATTACTCCATTAACGATGGCATTGTTCAAAGCAGTTTTGGAATGTCTGTTTTAATATTTTCTCTTACATATTCTTTTGGATTCTGTCACTATTGGCAAATCTTAGTCATTTGAAATTGAATTTAATCTTTTTGAATAATCGAAATCATTCATAACAAAGGTTGTCGATGGCAGTAAATGGTTTGTCAGAGTAACACTACTTACTGTTTTAACAGACTTGGCAAGTGACCTTAAAACTTTAAGATATTTTTGTTCAGTTTAAAAACTTTTTTTTTTAGAAGAAAAAATCCACAGGAGATCTAAAAGCAATTTAGTTTGGAATAAGGATAGAATTTTACAAAGCAAGTTTTTGAGGATAACTTTGTGTAAATATATAAATTCTTGCTGAATAGTCTGACTTTTAAATAAGCATTTTTTCAATATAAAAACAATCTACCACTACAAATCTTAACAGCTCAGTGTTTCCCATTTCAGACCAAAAGAAATTCTACCAGTTTCTTCTTTATTATTAACGGTTATATAAAAATTAATTGGATCATTTCTGCATGGAACATTTATGGCCTTGAAAATTTTGTTAAAAAAGACATTTGATTGGTTAAAAAAAAATGAGAGTTATAAGATGAGAAAGAACTTCAGCAAAACTACCTCTGGATTGACTTTTTTAAACATTTTTAGTTATGTTATTTAAAAATATTATTTAATAAGTTTATTTTAAGATACTGATTTTAAGGAGAAATAACACAGTCTATCATTCAGAACATGACAGACTACAGAGTAGTCAGCCTGGAAAGTCTGACTACTTATTGGGAGGTCACTTAAAATTCAGAACTAGTTAAATGCTCCAGAGTGTCTACCATACATGCACAGACTCATTTAATCCTCAAGAGAAACTTAGGAGGTACATGTTATCTCCACTTTAGAACTGAAAAAACAGAAATACTCAGAGAGGTAAAAAAATTTTCCCATAGTCACATCCTAGAAAAATTGTCTTTTGGCTCCAGGCCCATAGTCCCTCCCACGACATCATTTCAATTCTGTGGCTACAAAGGCCAGTATGCTAAGCATCAGCAATAAGGGAAAATCAAGGAACATTAGAATCCTAATAGATTAGAATACAACATGAGGACTGTCTTAGGGTTCAGTTCCTTAGACAGGAAAGGCTGGTGGACATGTGATTTTGGTTTCAGTGAAAGGTACAGTCAGTCAGCTTATATAAAATGAGGCAGATCCAACCATGGAGCTGGGGCTCACGTTAGGTGAACAGAAGATCTGCTGGGAGAAAATAGGACCAGATCATGGATGACCTTTAAGACTTAGCCCACACAGTCTCCAATCTTTTTTCAAGGGTCTACTGGTCTCTTTGGAGGAAAGAGGCAAAGGACTGGATTAATCTGAAGTGCATTCTTATGGCCTGAGGACTTCTGAAGGTGGAGCAAAAACCAAGGCTATATGTCTTCCTTAATCAATACTCCTCAACTGTCTTCTCAACATTGTTCTTAAATTCTTACCTATTAGATCAGATCAGTCGCTCAGTCGGGTCCAACTCTTTGCGACCCCATGAATCGCAGCACGCCAGGCCTCTCTGTCCATCACCAACTCCCGGAGTTCACCCAGACTCACGTCCATCGAGTCAGTGATGCCATCCAGCCATCTCATCCTCTGTCATCCCCTTCTCCTCTTGCCCCCAATCCCTCCCAGCATGAGAGTCTTTTCCAATGAGTCAACTCTTCGCATGAGGTGGCCAAAGTAGTGCAGTTTCAGCTTTAGCATCATTCCTTCCAAAGAAATCCCAGGGCTGATCTCCTTCAGAATAGACTGGTTGGATCTCCTTGCAGTCCAAGGGACTCTCAAGAGTCTTCTCCAACACCACAGTCCAAAAGCATCAATTCTTTGGCACTCAGCCTTCTTCACAGTCCAACTCTCATATCCATACATGACCACAGGAAAAACCATAGCCTTGACTAGACGGACCTTGGTTGGCAAAGTAATGTCTCTGCTTTTCAATATGCTATCTAGGTTGGTCATAACTTTCCTTCCAAGGAGTAAATATCTTTTAATTTCATGGCTGCAGTCACCATCTGCAGTGATTTTGGAGCCCAGAAAAATAAAGTCTGACACTGTTTCCACTGTTTCCCCATCTACTTCCCAGGAAGTGATGGGACCGGATGCCATGATCTTCATTTTCTGAATGTTGAGCTTTAAGCCAACTTTTTCACTCTCCACTTTCACTTTCATCAAGAGGCTTTTGAGTTCCTCTTCACTTTCTGCCATAAGGGTGGTGTCATCTGCATATCTGAGGTTATTGAGATTTCTCCCGGAAATCTTGATTCCAGCTTGTGCTTCTTCCAGCCCAGTGTTTCTCATGATCTACTCTGCATAGAAGTTAAATAAGCTGGGTGACAATATACAGCCTTGACGTACTCCTTTTCCTATTTGGAACCAGTCTGTTGTTCCATGTCCAGTTCTAACTGTTGCTTCCTGACCTGCATACAGATTTCTCAAGAGGCAGGTCAGGTGGTCTGGTATTCCCATCTCTTTCAGAATTTTCCACAGTGTATTGTGATGCACACAGTCAAAGGCTTTGGCATAGTCAATAAAGCAGAAATAGATGTTTTTCTGGAACTCTCTTGCTTTTTCCATGATCCAGTAGATGTTGGCAATTTGATCTCTGGTTCCTCTGCCTTTTCTAAAACCAGCTTGAACATCTGGAAATTTACAGTTCACTATTGCTGAAGCCTAGCTTGGAGAATTTTGAGCATTTCTTTACTAGCAGAAATACCATATGATCCAGCAATTCTACTCCTGGGTATGTATCCAAAGAAAAAACACTAATCCAAAAAGATACATGCACTTCAATATTCATAGAAGCATTATTTAAACATCCAAGACATGGAAGCAACCCAAATGCTCATCGACAGACAATCAACTTAGGGAAATATGGTATATATATACAATGGAATATTATTCAGCCATAAAAAGGATGAAATATTGGCATTTGCACCAACATGGATGGACCTAGAAAATGTTATACTTAATGAAATAAGTCTGACAGAAAAAGATACTATATAATATCACTTTTATGTAGAGTCTAAAAAATAATACAAATGAGTTTATATATAAAACAGAAGCAGACTCACAAACATAGATAATGAACTATGGTTACTATAGGGGAGAGGGACAAATTAGGTGTACGGGATTAACACATAAAAACGAATACACATAAAATAGATAAAACAACAAGGATTTACTGTGTATCACAGAGATTTATAATCTATAGTGGAATATAATCTGTTAAAAAAAACGGAATCACTATGCTGTACATCTGAAACTCACATAACACTGTAAATAAATTATACTTCAGTTTAAAAAATCTTGCCAAGCAGAAGCAAACCACACCTGGTAATGAGTCTGTGCAACTCATTAGTACCAGGGTAGGTCAGCCAATGCCTCGGTGAAAAACAGTTGGGATAAATTAATGAATGCTAAACTCATAATAGATGACTAAAAGCCTAATATGGTATAGGGGAAAAAGCCTTCTTCTTTGATCGTGAAATCATTGAGAGAGGAAAAACTAAGTTTTGTTTTCCGTCTTGCATTTAATCATTGTAATAACTAATACTTTTAGAGATGCAGAGTCAAAAAGACAAACTCATCCAGGCTCACAGATCCAGTAGCACTGAGACCTGGATTTCCACACGCTGTCACTTTCCTACACCCTTGCTCATTAGATTCTTTCTTTCTTTCAGACTAAACAAATATTTCAACATAAGCAAACACACACACACTTGGCTGCCAATATCGGGGAGCAAATATGGAACTGCATAGCCTGTGGACTTTCTACTATGAAACAGTTTTAAATTCTCAGATTTTACTTGCAAATCCTCTATGAAATGGTTTTGTACACTGTGATTTGCAGTGTGCTTTTTGGAACTGGTCTAAATACACAAGTGCTGGCAGAAAACGCTTTGCCACAGCATTGCCACTACATGTAACTGCACATTATATCACTAGACCTCAAGATACCTCAATACACTCTAAGAATTTCACTGATACCACAATCCAAATGAAGCTTCCTCTCTGAAACAGATCAAGGGTATCACTTTGAGTTTCTGAGGAAAACTCAAAGATGCAACTTCATTGCAACAAATTCATCATTACAGGTTATTTGGTGAATAGGTATTACCTTTCTTGCCCACTAATTTCTACTAATTAAAAATACTGCTATAAAAGAAGGAAACTCTATCACAATAACATCACATGCTATCTATTTGCTTTTTGTGTTTGGAAAGTCTGATTATGAATCAGTGAGAGAGTCCAAGGATTTCATTCTACCTAACATTTGGTCTCTTTGGATCTTATGTTCTCTCTCTTTCCTGATACTCTCACTCCCAGGTTACATGTGATTTCCCTTACTACATGATGTGAAGTTTTGTTTCACAGTTACAATCACAGTTTATAATATTTCTTTTTAATCATAAATCGTTAATACCATTCTCCCCTACTAGACTATAAATACCATGACTATGCTGACTGTATCCCTAGCACCGTCTTGCTCAGTGGTTCAATAAGTAAATATCTGTCAATAAACACATTGTTAAACATATTCCACAGGGTTATTGTGAGCTTAAAAAAAAAAAGATGTTAATGTGAAAGTCCTTTGTAAACTCAGGAAAAAATGCTCTGTAACTATAAGCTCTTCTTGATCTATTGGTCTTTTCAATCAATATCCAAAGTAGGAGGAAGTGATGCTACATATACCATCAGACTGGCAAGTCCCCAAAAGTTTCTGGGCTTAAAGCTGGCAGTTAGCAAATGCTTCATCATCTCTGTGGGGGAAGAAGAAGAGAGAGAAGTGATTAATCTCTCTTATCACCCCCAGGGGACAAGCAATTCACATAATTGCTTCTATAGGAGGGAATAGAGAAAGAAGAAAACAATTTCAAAGACAGGAGACTGGTCCTTCAATATTAACTTCTTTGGGGGATTCCTGCGACTACTACTATTTTTATGGGTGACACTTGAGGACTATCATAATCAAATTCACTGAGGATCACATGCTATAGAAGAAAATTCTATAGCCTACAATTTATTTTTAAAGCCCATCTATCTAGAGTTCAAAATACTTAATGCCATGTCTTAAAGTTAACCTAACTAGGAAAGTCACAAACACTGGCAATAATCACCTGAATCATTCCAGCTAGCATTGTTAAAAAGTAGGCGGGGAGAGTCTCAAACAAATGCATGGCACTCAATCAATCAGAGCTTGGAGGAATGACTGTACACCTGGGGTATGCTTGGAAACTGATTGAAAACTGTGAGCAGCAAGCCATGAATACCGTACCTGTGGGTTCCCGCTCTGTTTCACAGTCAACATGCCCAGCTTCAGGATGGGCTGTGAATTTTGATCAGGGACCCTACTTCCAGTCAAACAAGGGCAAAGCAGAGTGTGAGAGGTCAGATAAGAGGAAGCAAACTTGTGTTCTGTTTGCACTGGCACAGTGGAGGGGTTATGATTTTGGAGCCAAGGAAGAGATAGCTTTATGATCTCCTGGGTGAGGGAAATTCCCAGAAAAAGCCACCTCTGAATATGTATATGTGGAGGCAGCATGGTTAATCATCATGGTGCACCCTGAAAGGGATCAAACCAGCACCAACTACTTTTGCTAGAAACAGAGGAGGTGTCCCTTTTCCCTATCCAGATGCAAATTGCTTCTGCAGAGAGCTGACTTCATTATATAAAGGACTGGCGCTGCCTGAGTCTGAGAGGACAATTACTGAGGGGCAGTGACCTTCTGTCTGATCTGAATATCGACTTAACTCGGTGCTGAATAATGCATAGCTATATTTATGTCCTAATTTAAATATTGTTTAATATTTAACTTGCTATTGCCCATTCACTGTGTTAAAATAAGTAATTCCTAAATAGCACGGACGTCATGGGTACTATGAATGCAGTCATGTTGACATTCGGGGTTTCTCAGAAAACTTATATGAACCTCAGTCATTGGAAAAGAATTGTGCTATCCTACCATATAGCACAGGAAACTCTGCTCAGTGATACATGGCAGTCTGGAGAGGAGGGAAGTTTGGGGGAGAACGGATACATGGCTGAGTCCCTTTACTGTTCAGTTGAAATTATCACAACATTGTTAATTGGCTATGTTGTTCAGTCACTAAGTCGTGTCAGACTCTGTGTCTTCATGGATTGCAGCACACTAGGCTTTCACATCCTTCATTATCTCCTGAAGTTTGCTCAAACTCATGTCCATTGAGTCCATGATGCTATCCAACCATCTCAACCTGTGCCGCTCCCCTCTCCTCCTGCCCTCAGTCTTTCCCAGCTTCAAGGTCTTTTCAAATGAGTTGGCTCTTCATATCAGGTGGCCAAAGTATTGAAGCTTCAGCTTCAACATCAGTCCTTCCAGTGAATATTCAGGGTTGATTGCCTTTAGGATTAACCAGTTGGACCTCCTTGCAGTCCAAGGGACTCTCAAGAGTCTTCTCTAACACCATAGTTTAAAAGCATCAATTCTTCAGTGCTCAGCCTTCTTCATGGTCCAACTCTCACATTTGTACATGACATAGCTTTGCCTAGCCAGACCTTTGATGGCAAAGTTATGTCTCTGCTTTTTAACACACTGTCTAGGTTTGTCATAGCTTTTCTTCCAAGGAGCAAGCATCTTTCAATTTCATGGCTGCAGTCACTATCTGCAGTTGATTTTTGAGCCCAAGAAAATAAAATCTGTGACTGTTTCCACTTTTCCCCCCTCTATTTGCCCTGAAGTGATGGGACCGGATGCCATGATCTTAGTTTTTTGAATGTTGAGTTTTAAGCCAGCTTAAATTAACTATATCCCAATACAAAATTTAGAAAATAACTTAAAAAAAAAAAGAGTTGTCCTGGAATCCAGGACATGTTATTTTATTCACTCTTGATTAGCTTTAAAAGATCTTTGCAGTATATGTTGCGGGGGAGCCTGAGGGCACTTCATTTTCTTCAAAAACAGTCTTAGTATTAACAAATGAACTAAGTTTTAAGAAGGTTATTTAAAACTTCGATCATCTTAATGGGGTTTTAAAAAACCCAATAAAGACGTCATCCTGATTTAACTGCATAGGCTATTAGTTTATTAAACACTTTGTTATTTGTCCCTTTATACACCAAACACTGATTCTAAGTGACAGCAAGCATCCAAAGGAAGAATAAACTAAAAGCTCAGTGTTCTAAGCATCTTGTGTTGAAGTAAAGTAGACAGAAATTCTAGATGACATAAATTATTCTCCCACTTTTTTTTAAACAGGTGCTCCCCTGTAATTTCAATATAATCTTAGATCTTACATAGAAATCTTTGGTGTAGGGATCTACAGTTATGTATGGATGTGAGAGTTGAACTAAAAAGAAAGCTGAGCGCCAAAGAATTGACACTTTTGAACTGTGGTGTTGGAAAAGACTCTTGAGGGTCCCTTGGACTGCAAGGAGATCCAACCAGGCCATCCTAAAGGAGATCAGTCCTGAATATTCATTGGAAGGACTGATGCTGAAGCTGAAATTCCAATACTTCGGCCACCTGATGAAAAGAATTGACTCATTGGAAAAGACCCTGATGCTGGGGAAGGTTGAAGATGAGAGGAGAAGGGGAGGACAGAGGATGAGATGGTTGGATGGCATCACCGACTCAATGGACATGAGTTTGAGTAAACTCCGCGAGTTGGTAATGGACAGGGAGGCCTGGCGTGCTGCAGTCCATGGGGTCGAAAAGAGTCAGACACGACTGAGCGACTGAACTGAACTGAACTGAGGGATCGGTACTGGGTTTGGAGCCAAAATACAGCAGTACATCTATTTTCTGCACTAAGTTGGGGCACGGGTGATTCATTGCCTCTGGATGCCAGTTTACTCACCTACAGATGAAGGAGTTGTATTAGATGTTCATCCTGCTTCCTTTCTGCTCCAACATTCCCTGGTTCTGAGTATCACCCACAGCAATTCTGTTAGGTAGGGATGGAACCATGATTCCCCCTTTCAAAAGTCAGAGACTGAAGGACTAGCTCAAGGTCATATATAATCTGAGGAAGCAGCCAGGCTTTGAAGACATTATGACTGCTAATGTCTAACTCATGCTTCCTTGCCAATGAAATAGTGTTCCTGAAAGAAATGCTGCATTCAGATGGATGAATAACAGAGCATCCACAAATAACTCAGTGAGATTCAAGACCACTCAACGTCTAATTTTATCATCTTTAAAAATTATAAGGCAGAAATAAAAGGGAATTTTAAATTACAGCTGGCAAGAGTGTTTCCAGTGGAACTTTTTGAGGCCTAAATCATATTTGGACAAAATTACTAACATAAGTAAATTAATAATTCAGCTGAGAGAAAAATCACACTGAAATATCATTTAATTGCAAAGGCAACCAGCCCCATTCTCAAGTTAAAACAAACAAACAAACAAATAGCATATCTCCTAACCCCAGCACAGACCTTCCTATTCATAAAATTAATTATGACAATGAGATTAAGAGGTTTAAAATGCAGACTGCTGTACCATACTTTGGTAGCACTATAACAACGACTATATTTAGAAGCTTTTAAATTAAAAATGTAAAAGCCTCGTATTTGTCTTTTTGGTTTAATTAGCTGCTAAGTACCATTCTGGAGGTTGTATTCATGACACAGGCTGATGGTTGCAAATCAGTGCTCTCTAAAGGATTCACAGCAATTCTTTCAATGAGATGTCATAAATGCCCCATAACAATGCATTTAATTTCAATTTAATATAATCACTTTTATATGGTAAATAGTAAAAAACAAATCCAGTGCCTTCAAAGGCCTCAAAATTGTCAATTTGTCTCCCGGTCTTCCCTCTGGCCTCTCTAAGAAAACACACAAATTACAGGAACACGTAAAACAAGTGTAGCAAGCATTACTCTGATTTGGTAGTTCAGTTCAGTTCAGTTCAGTTCAGCCGCTCAGTCATGTCCGACTCTTTGCGACCCCATGAATCGGAGCACGCCAGGCCTCCCTGTCCATCACCAACTCCTGGAGTTCACCCAGACTCACGTCCATCGAGTCACTGATGCCATCCAGCCAACTCATCCTCTGTCCTCCCCTTCTCCTCCTGCCCCCAATCCCTCCCAGCATCAGAGTCTTCTCCAATGAGTCAACTCTTCGCATGAGGTGGCCAAAGTAGTGCAGTTTCAGCTTTAGCATCATTCCTTCCAAAGAACACCCAGGACTGATCTCATTTAGAATGGACTGGTTGGATCTCCTTGCAGTCCAAGGGACTCTCAAGAGTCTTCTCCAACACCACAGTTCAAAAGCATCAGTTCTTCGGCGCTCAGCCTTCTTCACAGTCCAACTCTCACATCCATACTTGACCACAGGAAAAACCATAGCCTTGACTAGAAGGACCTTGGTTGGCAAAGTAATGTCTCTGCTTTTGAATATGCTATCTAGGTTGGTCATAACTTTCCTTCCAAGGAGTAAGCATCTTTTAATTTCATGGCTGCAGTCACCATCTGCAGTGATTTTGGAGCCCAGAAAAATAAACTCTGACACTGTTTCCACTGTTTCCCCATCTATTTTCCATGAAGTGATGGCACCAAATGCCATGATCTTCATTTTCTGAATGTTGAGCTTTAAGCCAACTTTTTCACTCTCCACTTTCACTTTCATCAAGAGGCTTTTGAGTTCCTCTTCACTTTCTGCCATAAGGATGGTGTTATCTGCATATCTGAGGTTATTGAGATTTCTCCCAGCAATCTTGATTCCAGCTTATGTTTCTTCTAGTCCAGCATTTCTCATGATGTACTCTGCATATAAGTTAAACAAGCAGGGTAATAATACACAGCCTTGACATACTCCTTTTCCTATTTGGAACCAGTCTGTTGTTCCATGTCCAATTCAAACTCTTGCTTCCTGACCTGCATACAGATTTCTCAAGAGGCAGGTCAGGTGGTCTGGTATTCCCATCTCTTTCAGAATTTTCCACAGTTTATTGTAATCCACACAGTCAAAGGCTTTAGCATAGTCAATAAAGCAGAAATAGATGTTTTTCTGGAACTCTTGCTTTTTCAATGATCCAGTGGATGTTGGCAATTTGATCTCTGGTTCCTCTGCCTTTTCTAAAACCAGCTTGAACATCTGGAAGTTCACGGTTCACATATTGCTGAAGCCTGGCTTGGAGAATTTTGAGCATTACTTTACTAGTGTGTGAGATGAGTGCAATTGTGCAGTAGTTTGAGCATTCTTTGGCATTGCCTTTCTTTGGGATTGGGAATGAAAACTGACCTTTTCCAGTCCTGTGGCCACTGCTGAGTTTTCCAAATTTGCTGGCATATTGAGTGTAGCACTTTCACAGCATCATCTTTCAGGATTTGAAATAGCTCAACTGGAATTCTGTCACCTCCACTAGCTTTGTTTGTAGTGATGCTTTCTAAGGCCCACTTGACTTCACATTCCAGGATGTCTGGCTCTAGGTCAGTGATCACACCATCGTGATTATCTGGGTCGTGAAGATCTTTTTTGTACAGTTCTTCTGTGTATTCTTGCCACCTCTTCTTAATATCTTCTGCTTCTGTTAGGTCCACACCATTTCTGTCCTTTATCGAACCCATCTTTGCATGAAATGTCCCCTTGGTATCTCTGATTTTCTTGAAGAGATCTCTAGTCTTTCCCATTCTGTTGTTTTCCTCTATTTCTTTGCATTGATCGCTGAAGAAGCCTTTCTTATCTCTCCTTGCTATTCTTAGGAACTCTGCATTTAGATGCTTATATCTTTCCTTTTCTCTTTTGCTTTTCGCTTCTCTTCTTTTCACAGCTATTTGTAAGGCCTCCCCAGACAGCCATTTTGCTTTTTTGCATTTCTTTTCCATGGGGATGGTCTTGATCCCTGTCTCCTGTACAATGTCACAGACCTCATTCCATAGTTCATCAGGCACTCTATCTATCAGATCTAGGCCCTTAAATCTATTCTCACTTCCACTGTATAATCATAAAGGATTTGATTTAGGTCATACCTGAATGGTCTAGTGGTTTTCCCTACTTTCTTCAACTTAAGTCTGAATTTGGCAATAAGGAGTTCGTTCGTGATCTAAGCCACAGTCAGCTCCTGGTCTTGTTTTGTTTGACTGTATACAGCTTCTCCATCTTTGGCTGCAAAGAATATAATCAATCGGATTTCGGTATTGACCATCTGGTGATGTCCATGTGTAGAGTCTTCTCTTGTGTTGCTGGAAGACAATGTTTGCTATGACCAGTGCATTCTCTTGGCAAAACTCTATTAGTCTTTCCCCTGCTTCATTCCGTATTCCAAAGCCAAATTTGCCTGTTTCTCCAGGTGTTTCTTGACTTCCTACTTTTGCATTCCAGTCCCCTATAATGAAAAGGACATCTCTTTTGGGTGTAAGTTCTAAAAGGTCTTGTAGGTCTTCATAGAACCATTCAACTTCAGCTTCTTCAGCGTTACTGGTCAGGGCATAGACTTGGATTACTGTGATACTGAATGGTTTGACTTGAAAACGAACAGAGATCATTCTGTCGTTTTTGAGATTGCATCCAAGTACTGCATTTTGGACTCTTTTGTTGACTATGATGGCTACTCCATTTCTTCTGAGGGATTCCTGCCCACAGTAGTAGATATAATGGTCATCTGAGTTAAATTCACCCATTCCAGTCCATTTTAGTTCACTGATTCCTAGAATGTCTACATTCACTCTTGCCATCTCTTGTTTGACCACTTCCAATTTGCCTTGATTCATGGACCTGACATTCCAGGTTCCTATGCAATATTGCTCTTTACAGCATCGGACCTTGCTTCTATCACCAGTCACATCCACAGCTGGGTATTATTCTTGCATTGGCTCCATCCCTTCATTCTTTCTGGAGTTATTTCTCCACTGATCACCAGTAGCATATTGGGCCCCTACTGACCTGCGGAGTTCCTGCTCAGTCATGTCCTACTCTTTGAGACCCTATGGACTGTAGTCTGCCATGGGTTTTTCCAGGCAAGAATCCTGGAGTAGATTGCCATTTGCTCCTCCAGGGAATTTTCCCAACCCAGGGATTCAACCCATGTCTCCGGAATTGCAGGTGGATCCTTTACATGCTGAGGGATTGGGGAATTATCTCTATTTTAAAGACAAAGACATTTAGAGTCAGGCTAACAATTCCACAGCTAATAGGCTATGGAAGCTGTATCTGAATACAAGTCAGCGTGATTCCACAGTCTGTGCCCTTTTCTAAACCTATACTGTATTCAGATGATAAAGAATGATCTCTGTATTCTGCCTCATATTATTCTACGAATGCTGGATGCTAAAGACAATGAAACACATGCTCATCTTACTTTGTCATCATTCCTTTAATGTGCCTGCCCAGTGGAGTGTCTGCCTCTTCTCAGGACCACCTTCCTCAAGTATAGGATTGGCCTAAAAGTTCACTCAGGTTTTAGTACAATCTTATGGAAAAACTAAAATGAACTTTTTGGCCAACCAAATATCTTTTTTGCTGCCTACACTCCCTCATTCTTAATTCACTGAAGTCTGGACTCCACTGAAGTCTAACTTGCTGAAGTCATTTTCTAATGCCAAAATGGTGCCAGGGAAATACAGGGAGGGAACTCAGCCCCAACTTTCAACAGAAAATTGGATTAAAGATTTACTGAGCATGGCCCCGCCCATCAGAACAAGACCCATTTTCCCCCTGTCAGTCTCTTCCATCTTCTATAAGCCTCTTATCCAAGCTTCTATAAGCTCTTATCCTTCTCCATCAGAGGGCAGTTCAGTTCAGTTGCTCAGTCGTGTCCAACTCTTTGTGACCCATGAACCTCAGCATGCCAGGCCTCCATGTCCATCACCAGCTCCTGGAGTTCACTCAGACTCACGTCCATTGAGTCAGTGATGCCATCCAGCCATCTCATCTTCTGTTGTCCCCTTCTCCTCCTGCCCCCAATCCCTCCCAGGATCAGGGTCTTTTCCAATGAGTTAACTCTTTTCATGAGGTGGCCAAAGTACTGGAGTTTCAGCTTTAGCATCAGTCCTTCCAATGAACACCCAGGACTGGTCTCCTTTAGAATGGACTGGTTAGATCTTCTTGCAGTCCAAGGGACTCTCAAGAGTCTTCTCCAACACCACAGTTCAAAAGCATCAATTCTTCGGCACTCAGCTTTCTTCACAGTGCAACTCTCACATCCATACATGAGCACTGGAAAAAATATAGCCTTCACTAGACGGACCTTGGTTGCCAAAGTAATGTTTCTGCTTTTCAATATGCTATCTAGGTTGGTCATAACTTTTCTTCCAAGGAGTAAGCGTTTTTTAATCTAATGGCTGCAATCAAAATCTTCAGTGATTTTGGAGCCCAAAAAAATAAAGTCTGACACTATTTCCCCATCTATTTCCCATGAAATGATGGAACCACATGCTATGATCTTCGTTTTTTCAATGTTGAGCTTTAAGCCAACTTTTTCACTCTCCACTTTCATTTTCATCAAGAGGTTTTTGAGTTCTTCTTCACTTTCTGCCATAAGGGTGGTGTCATCTGAGGTTATTGATATTTCTCCCAGCAATTTGGATTCCAGCTTGTGCTTCTTCCAGCCCAGCATTTCTCATGATGTACTCTGCATATAAGTTAAATAAACAGGGTGACAATATATAGCCTTGATGTACTCCTTTTCCTATTTGGAACCAGTCTGTTGTTCCATGTCCAGTTTTAACTGTTGCTTCCTGACCTCCATACAGGTTTCTCAAGAGGCAGGTCAGGTGGTCTGGTATTCCCATCCCATCAGAGGGCAGACAGACTGAAAACCACAATCACAGAAAACTAACCAATCTCATTACATGGACCACAGCCTTGTCTAACTCAATCAAACTATGAGCCATGTCAAGACAGGTGGGTCACGGTACAGAGTTCTGACAAAACGTGGTCCACTGGAGAAGGGAATGGCAAACCACTTCAGTATTCTTGGCTTGAGAATCCCATGAACAGCATGAAAAGGCAAAATGATAGCACACTGAAAGATGAACTGCCCATGTCAGTAGGTGCCCAATATGCTACTGGAGATCAGTGGAGAACTAACTCCAGAAAGAATGAAGGGATGGAGCCAAAGAAAAAACAACACCCAGTTGTGGATGTAACTGGTGATGCAAGTAAAGTCAGATGCTGTAAAGAGCAGTATTGCACAGGAACCTGGAATGTTAGGTCCACGAATCAAGGTAAATTGGAAGTGGTCAAACAGGAGATGGCAAGAGTGAACACTGACATTTTAGAAATCAGTGAACTCAAATCAACTGGAATCAGTGAATTTAACACAGATGACCATTATATCTACTACTGCGGGCAGGAATCCCTCAGAAGAAATGGAGTAGCCATCATGGTCAACAAAAGAGTCTGAAAAGCAGCACTTGGATGCAATCTCAAAAACGACAGAATGATCTCTGTTCGTTTCCAAGGCAAACCATTTAATATGACAATAATCCAAGTCTATGCCCTGACCAGTAATGCTGAAGAAGCTGAAACTGAACGGTTCTATGAAGACCTACAAGACCTTCTAAAACTATCACCCAAAAAAGATGTCCTTATCATTATAGGGGACTGGAATGCAAAAGTAGGAAGTCAAGAAATACTTGGAGTAACAGGTAAATTCAGCCTTGGAGTACAGAATGAAGCAGGGCAGAGGCTAATAGAGTTTTGCCAACAGAACACTCTGGCCATAGCAAACACCATCTTCCAACAACACAAGAGAAGACTCTATACATGGACATCACCAGATGGTTAATACTGAAATCAGATTGATTATATTCTTTACAGCCAAAGGTAGAGGAGCTCTATACAGGCAGCAAAAACAAGACTGGGAGCTGACTGTGGCTCAGATCATGAACTCCTTATTGCCAAATTCAGACTTAAGTTGAAGAAAGTAGGGAAAATTGCTAGACCATTCAGGTATGACCTAAATCAAATCCCTTATGTTTATACAGTGGAAGTTAGAAATAGACTCAAAGGATTAGATCTGATAGACAGAGTATCTGAAGAACTATGTACAGAGGTTCATGACACTGTACAGGAGAGAGGGATTAAGACCATCCCCAAGAAAAAGAAATGCACAAAGTCTAAATGGTTGTCTGAGAAGGCCTTACAAATAGCTGTGAAAAGAAGAGAAGCAAAAAGCAAAGGAGAAAAGGAAAGATATACCCATTTGAATGCAGAGTTCCAAAGAATAGCAAGGAGAGATAAGAAAGCCTTCCTCGTTGATCAATGCAAAGAAATAGAGGAAAACAATAGAATGGGAAAGACTAAAGATCTCTTCAAGAAAATTAGAGATACCAAGGGAACATTTCATGCAAAGATAGGCACAATAAAGGACAGAAATGGTATGAACCTAACAGAAGCAGAAGATATTAAGAAGAGGTGGCAAGAATACACAGAAGATTTATACAAAAAAGATCTTCATGACCCAGATAATCATGATGTGTGATCACTCACCTAGAGCCACACATCCTGGAATGTGAAGTCAAGTGGGCCTTAGGAAGCATCACTACAAACAAAGCTAGTGGAGGTGATAGAATTTCAGTTGAGCTATTTCAAATCCTAAAATATGATGCTGTGAAAGTGCTATACTCAATATGCCAGCAAATTTGGAAAACTCAGCAGTGGCCACAGGACTGGAAAAGGTCAGTTTTCATTCCAATCCCAAAGAAAGGCAATGCCAAAGAATGCTCAAACTACCACACAATTGCACTCTTCTGACACGCTAGTAAAGTAATGCTCAAAATTCTCCAAGCCAAGCTCCAACAGTATGTGAACCATGAACTTCCAGATGTTCAAGCTGGTTTTAGAAAAGGCAGAGGAACCAGAGATCAAATTGCCAACATCTGTTGGATCTTCAAAAAAGCAAGCGAGCTCCAAAAAAACATCTACTTCTGTTTTGTTGACTGTGCCAAAGCCTTTGACTGTGTGGATCACAGCAAACTGTGGAAAATTCTGAAAGAGATGGGAATATCAGACCACCTGACCTGCCTCCTGATAAATCTATATGCAGGTCATGAAGCAACAATTAGAACTGGACATGGAACAACGGACTGGTTCCAAATAGGGAAAGGTATACATCAAGGCTGTATATTGTCACTCTGATTATTTAACTTATATGCAGAGTACATCATGAGAAACTCTGGGCTGGATGAAGCACAAACTAGAATCAAGATTGCCTGGAGAAATATCAGTAACCTCAGACATGCAGATGACACCACCCTTATGGCAGAAAGTGAAGAAGAACTAAAGAGCCTCTTGATGAAAGGGAAAGCGGAGAGTGAAAAAGTTGGCTTAAAGCTCAACATTCAGAAAACGAAGATCATGGCATCCGGACCTATCACTTCATGGGAAATAGATGGGGAAACAGTGGAAACAGTGTCAGACTTTATTTTGGGGGGCTCCAAGATCACTGCAGATGGTGATTGCAGCCATGAAATAAAAAGACACTTAATCCTTGGAAGGAAAGTTATGACCAACCTAGATAGCATATTTAAAAGCAGAGACATTACTTTGCCAACAAAGGTCCGTCTAGTCAAGACTATGGTTTTTCCAGTGGTCATGTATGGATGTGAGAGTTGGACTGTGAAGAAAGCTGAGCGCCGAAGAACTGATGCTTTTGAACTATGGTGTTGGAGAAGACTCTTGAGAGTCCCTTGGAATGCAAAGAGATCCAACCAGTCCATCCTAAATGATATCAGTCCTGGGTGTTCTTTGGAAGGACTGATGTTGAAGCTGAAACTCCAATACTTTGGCCACCTCATGTGAAGAGTTGACTCATTGGAAAAAACCCTGATGCTAGGAGGGATTGGGGGCAGGAGGAGAAGGGGACGACAGAGGATGAGATGGCTGGATGGCATCACCGAATTGATGGATGTGAGTTTGAGTGAACTCCGGGAGTTGGTAATGGACAAGGAGGCCTGTTGTGCTGCAATTCATGGGGTCGCAAAGAGTCAGATCCATGACTGAGTGACTGAACTGAACTGAACTGAACTGAAACTATTGTCCATATTATGCTAGCTCTGTTTTGGAAAAACAAGAATCTTAACTTATCTGAACCATATTTTAAATACTCCCCCTGTCATCAGATAAAAACAAGCTCCTTAATGATGTCCTTTCTGATCTAGCTTCTTCACCTTTTTCACTGGCACCACTCCCTACAAAAGTTTTTCGAATGCACCATTCTCACTCATGATGACTTGGCTCAGGCTGTCCTCTCTATAAGAAACACCTTCCCCTTTAACAAAGTCTGAGTAATTCCCCCTTACTTAGACTCAGGGCTGAATTCAAGCTTAAAACAGCACTGCATTTTCTGATTCCAGCTGAGACTGAGCCAAGGGACTTCTTTTCTGTACCTTTGCTATCTAAGCCTGTGACTTCCAACATGTGCTTCCAGCATGGTACTTATATCACTGTATTATCATCGATGACTTTCTTCTCCTTCTCTGTTTTCTAATAGCTGTGAGGTTCTTGATGATGCAAGTCCATGTTTGGCACCCATCATCCAGCATGTGGCTGACCCAGGATGGGGACTCACGGACAGTGCATCCAGAGTTGATATTCAGCTTTGCAGCATAACCATGCTGGTTTGTTTATAATGCCTGTGTTATACCTGTTACTAATGGAGAAGGCAATGGCACCCCACTCCAGTACTCTTGCCTGGAAAATCCCATGGACGGAGGAGCCTGGTAGGCAGCAATCCATGGGGTTGCAAAGAGTCGGACATGATTGAGCGATTTCACTTTCACTTTTCACTTTTATGCATTGGAGAAAGAAATGTCAACCCATTCAAGTGTTCTTGCCTGGAGAATCTCAGGGACGGGGGAGCTTGGTGGGCTGCCATCTATGGGGTCACACAGAGTCGGACACGAGTGAAGCAACTTAGCAGCAGCAGCATACCCATTGCTAAACATTTTGAATATCACTCCTTATGCATGGATATTATGCCTGTATATGTCATTTGACATGTGGGATTGTTAATATCAACATAACAACTTGTCTTAGTAGCTAGTTCTAGTGATTTGATTCTTGACTTTGCCAAACACATTATGGCTGTGGATGTGTGATTTAATGCAATCAGGATTGTGCTCTATTGTTCCAACTGCAACAATCATCTAGGGTTGCTGACTGGAATAATAAAATACTTTGCTGACATGAAGAACAGAGATGGTAGATCAATCTCACCAGCAGATGCAGTAAGGGGACCAGAAATCCCATTATCACTGTCTACTGGGTTGGCTAAAATTGTTTGTTTGCTCTTTTCCATAAGATGTTACAGAAAACCCCAAAGAACTTTTTGGTCAATCCAATACATCTGACAATCACCCATTGCTCTAAGATAGCTCTGTTAATTTTAGAATATATTTCTACTAATTTCATTGCTAACTCACAACCTAATAATAAAAGGCAATAATAATAATAGCTAATATTTACCATACACCTACTAAATTCCAGGCATAGTGCTGAACACTTCATATTCAATATTCATATTATTTCATCTAAGTCTCTCAATATGACTACATATGCTCATTACCTGTGTTTACCAGTGTATTGGTGTTCTGTTGTTGTATGGAAAATTGCAACAAATTTAGTGACTTGAAACAACACATATTCTGTAAGTCAGAGAGATTCAAGGTCCTGTTTTATGCCTGAAACTATAGAACTCATGGGGGCTGGCCAGAGAACTTCTACACTTTCAATATCTCTGATTTCTCTGCTGTTGACCTTTAGAACGGACTTTTAAAGGGTTAAAGTGATTAGGTCAACCCCATCTGTGTATTTTCACTTTTGATTAATTCAAGCTCAACTGAATTCAAGTTCAATAACCTTAATTACATTTGTAAAATCTCCTTTGCCATGTCACATAATATAACCAGGGGAGTGATTCTTCATCCTATTCACAGGTTTTGCTCATTCTTAACAGGAAGGAATTATAAAAGGGAGAAGGTCACTGAGGGTCTTTGTATAATTCTGCCTTCCACAACTTGTGAGGAACCTACTGATTAGAGAAGTTATATTACCTGGCCAAGGCCAAACATATAGGAAGTCCCGAGTCAAGGTCCAAAACCGAACCCATACTATTCAAAGCTTTTGACACTAATCCCTGAGATGCATTTCTGACCCCAAAGGAACCAGGGCTTTGATGATCAAGATGGAATATATGAATCTTTACCCCTTCACACCAGCTCTCTTGCTTTTAGAAAAGCATTCGCTTCCTCATCTTCATTAAAAGTCTTTAAAGGTCAATGTCAAGTTAACTTCCTTTTACGCACAATTGCTAGAATATTTTTGCAAAGTATAGCTCTTATCAGATCACTCTTCAGCTCAAAAATCTCCCCCTAGCTGTCCCCCTCTTGCCATATCAAATCATAGGATCCCACCCTACATTTCTATCTTTATTTCAATTCCTCCCTATCATGCATTCTATTGGCCCCTCTCTGCGACAAGCACAATGTCCCAGGGAGTACATATTGTCTCCTTGGCCTGTGATGTCTTTTTCCTTTAAATTCCTTCTTAAAACTTCATCTCTTCTTCACCTTCATCTCTTCTACGGGACCTTTTCCAGTTCTTTCTGTATACACTGATCCTCTCCTTCTAGGAATTGCTATTAAAGTCAGCAGCACATCCTTAAGCATTAGACTATTTTCAAAATTTTCAGAATATCTGTTGCTTAACTAACTAGTTTGTAAGTTGCTTTGGGAAGGACCAAGTTATTCTTCTTTGACAACCTCCACATTCCTGAGAACAGCAGAAAAATCACATTGCAGGCAGCCAACACATAGAGCCTGATTGATGGAGCTCTCCCAAGTTGGATTCTTCCTTCTCAACCAAGAGAGTCTACCCAATGTTTAGAAAGCAGCTTTAGCTCATCCAAAGATGCAAACTGCTGTTGTTATGCATCCAGTTTGGTTTTGGACATCAGTATCAGGAATCTGTATGGCCACATGCCTTCTCATTCTGGAATAGGCTACGACTACCCTGGGGCTAACGGCACCCGCCCAAGCTTACAGAACAGACTTCTCTGACATTCCTTTTGCCTGCTCTGTTGCTCCCACCAATTACTCCCAGAGCTTTATTTTGATTAGGAATAAGAAGACATGATATTTGAGGATTTGGGTTTAAGTTTATGTGCAAAGTTAAAACAGAACATCTGAATTTGTTTGCTTTCTCAACAAAAATATTAGGAAATGCAGTGATATAAGATGTTCATGAGAGGCAAGAAGAGGTATGAAGGAAAAACACGATGAAAACTATTGTATACAATGCTGGATTTTTATGGATTTTAGCAACTTGGGAATAAGCTTTAGCATTTACAAGAGAGTTCAAGAAATGGCTATATCCAATTTTCATGTATCATATTTCCCCCCAAGAAATCTATATTTTTATTAATTTAAACTACTTGTGATAATTAAAAAAAAGAAAAAAACACCTACTCCTCCATGTCTTCAGGTTAATCACAGCAGGCAGAAGTGACTGACATGAAATGAAAGACTTCTTTCTAGGGCACCAGCCAGTGAGAGAAGCAGAATTGTCTTACTGTGACTTTTTAAACCTTAGAATGTCTTCCAGCCCGCCACCCCCAGGACAGCCACTGAGAGCATCAGTAGATTAATAACAAAGAAGAAATGAGCTTCCTACTCACCAGTGTAGGCATTCAATGTCACTCAAAGCTAGAATAATGAAAACAATTTAACATTTTATTGGTTTTCTCCACAACCACAAAAGCAGGTAATACAGACCATTCAGGACTTCTGTTTAACATGAAGATGAAACACACATCCAATCTCTGCCTTAAAATAGCAGATCAGAACCTTCAATTGAATTCTTGCAGGCATTTCTATTTATTTTTGTTTTACTGGAGATCATAGTATGGCCCTTTCATTTCTCAACTCCGGAATGCTGTCTTCCCCAACCTAACAGATCTGATGTATCAGTTCTTATTCTGTGTTTTCATACAGACACACCAGGCTGCATCTGTGGAAGTCAGGTGGAAGATTCACACCCTGGATCTCTTAGCATGGAAACTGGTCTTGGCCATGGTTTTGGTCTTGGAGAGACAGTGGACCGGGTGACAGCTAACAGTGATTCTAACGTTTATAGGATGGCCATCATCAGTAGATACAAAGTAAGTTGGGTGACTCATTCCATCTTTTGGGGCACTCATGTTACTAAATGAAACCAAGTGAATTACAAGGATGGACGAAGTGGCAATGAACATTTATTAAGCAGTTTCCATAGACCAGGAACATTGATAAGACCTTTAGTTTGGTGTTTTGACTTGACACAAATGCTTTAAGTAGTTATTAAGACGAATATTTTAGAGATGAAAAAATTAAGCCATTAATGACATAACTAATAAAGGTTGGTTTCTAGGGAAAGGAAAGCAAGGACAGACCCAGACAGCATATTAAAAAGCAGAGATACCATTTTGCCGACAAAGGTCTGTAGAGTCAAAGCTATGGTTTTTCCAGTAGGTGTGTATGAACAGGAGAGTTGGACCGTAAAGAAGTCTGAGTGCCAAAGAACTGATGTTTTTGAACTGTGGTGCTGGAGAAGCCTCTTGAAAGTCCCTTGGACAGAAAGGAGACAAAACCAGTCAATCTTAAAAGAAATAACCCTGAATATTCACTGGAAGGACCGATGGTAAAGCTGAAGCTCCAATACTTTGGACACCTGATGCAAAGAGCTGACTCATTGAAAAAGCCCCTGATGCTGGGAAAGACTGAAGGCAGGAGAGGAAGAGGGCTGCAGAGGATGAGATGTTTAGACAGCATCACTGAGTCAATAGACATGAATTTGAGCAAACTCCAGAAGATAATGGAGGACAGAGGAGCCTGCCTTGCTGCAGTCCATGAGGTCACAAAGAGTCAGACACAACTTAGCAACAACAAAAATAAAGGTTGGTACCAAAACTCAAACCCTACTCTCTAACTCCAAAGATGCTTCTGTTGCCACACTGCCCAACTTTCACTGGTTTACACTATTTGAATGCTGAGCTGAGATGTAAGGAATATCCAGCAAAACAAAAGTTAAAGCAATGTTTCTTAGAGTTAAATAGTCACAGCATGCTAATGAGTTCCCTTAGTCTAGTGTCAGCAAAATAACACTGTAAGAAAAATTATTCACTAACTCATCTGTCTGACACAAAGTCCCTTTTTGATTTCCCCCTCACTGAGTTCTGGAAAAAAAAAAAAGGAGCGCTCAGATACAAGTGTCATTTCGAGTCTTCCCAAGTTTTCATTTTATTTTTTAGTCTTTTCTATGTCTATTTCTATTTATTTCTCTGACGCGTATCACCATGGTGTCTAAGTCTCCAGACAAACACATTAAGCTAAAACAAAACATATGAGAGAATTGAAAAGAAAAGCTTCCCAGATCGCTCTCCTCTGGAGCTAAATTTTGTTGATTTAGAGATAACTGATTGAGACGTGAAACCCTGGGGCTACACTGGCAGTGCTCAGAATAATGGGCTTTGGTGGCAATTTGCTATGATTTAGCCATGGAAATGATGATTTACCTACAAACCATTTTTGAAACAGAAGAGTAAAGGAAACCCAGGCAAATAAGACACAGAAAGTAACCCATTTTGATCATATAAGATTCTTCACCTCTTAGAATAAGATCCCAACACTCCAAAGATACAAGAGTGAAAACAAGGTACCTAGAAGGCATGAGAGAGAAGAGCTTTTCTGTTGCTTTCTGTTCCCTTTTGGTTTACTTATCCAAGTCATCCCATGATGGCTCTGAAAATGCAGAGCCCACACAAAACTGTCATTACAGAAATAAGCAAACTGATCCAAAGGATGGGGCCACATAAATGTAATCTATGTCACTGTGATACTAACAGTCACTTTTTAAAAAACAGTAGGAGTAAGGCAGTGAAATAATAGCATTGGAATTCATTGTTAGGGAGAATGAACATTCTGTAGAAAAAGAGGAAATCTGCTATACAATATTTTATAAATACTCTCAAAGTTTGTCTTTTGGAAGTCTGATTCCACGCCCCTCCCATAAGCTTCACCATACATGTGTGTGCGCGCGCGCACACACACACACACACATTACTAAAGCCCATCTAATTCCTGGGGATCACGGTCACCATACCACTCCATTAGCTGCTTTGTAAAGAAACATCTGCAAGGTCAAGGGAGAAACATTCAACCTCCTGATGGACACAATCCTGGTGTTTCTGATCCCAGGGTACACAATGGATAATGACTTTTCGAAAACACAAATCTCATTGTGCATTTTCAATGGCTTTTCTTTTTTTTTTAACATCAAAAGCAAAATCTTCAATGTGACTGCAAGTTGTCACATGATCCGGCTGTGGCCCTGTGGTTTTTTCTGCAACCATTAGCCCAGCCTCCTTCACTCCACACATTCCAGCTTTTGTGCAGGTCCCTGAATAGGCCACACCCTCCTCAACTCATGCCCTCTGCCTACAACGTTCTTCCTTTCTCTCTGAAGCTGCCTTTGAAAATTATTTTAAGTAATGTTTATTGACTTATCTGATTACAATGAACGCTCTTGAATAAAATTTAGAAAATACTGATGAGTTTAAAAAAAAAAAAAGTGAAGATAATAGGCTCACAATCCAAAGACACTATTCAGTATTTGATGTGTTTCTTTCTCCTTGTGAACTTCTTAATGCAAGTTGTGAGCATCGATCTTTTCCAATGGTCAAAAGATAATTATTTCTTTCTCAGTTCTACTAATAATTACTTCTGAAAAAGTTTTGGAAACATTGTTTAATACAGATTTCCTAAATGAGCAAAGTCAGATATAAAAGTGAGCCTGGTGAATCTGAGGTTCTAGCTTTGTCAAAAAAGAATTTGGAGATGACATGATAAGTAAGAAGGGGATTTACTTGGAGAGAAACACACTCCACAGACAGAGTATGGGCCATCTCAGAAGGCAAAAGAGCTCAGAAGTATGGCGTGGTTACTTTTTATGGGCTGGGTAACTTCATAGGCTATAGAGTGGGAGGATTATTCTAATTACTTGGGGGGGGTGGTGGCGATCTCCAGGAATTGGGCCACTGCCCACTTTTTGACCTTTTACGGTTGGCTCAGAACCATCATGGCATGAATGGGAGCATCATTTGGCTGATGTATTACAGTGAGTGTATAATAAGGCTCAAGATCTACTAGAAGTCAACTGTTCCTCCATCTTGGACTCAGTTCTAACTGGTCTTTGTCATGTCCTAAGACTATAATGGCGCTTTCCTGGTGGCTCAGCTGGTGAACAATCTGCCTACAATCTGGGAGACCTGGGTTTGATCCCTGGGCTGGGAAGATACCCTAGAAAAGGGAACAGCTACCCACTCCAGTATTCTGGCCTGGAGAATTCCACGGACTGTATAGTCCATGGGGTCACAAAGAGTCGGACATGATCGAGCAACTTTCACTTTCACTTTCGGAAAGTGTTATTCTTTCAAATGTTGATGTTGTGCTCTGCCCACTTCCCTCCTATTTCAAAAGTACTTCTGAGCAACTCCTTCCCACATTTCTTTTACTGTCCATCCTATACACTACTCTGTATCTCAACTTTATTAATATAACCTAGTATATTAGACTCCAATTTTTTTAATTATATTTAAAATTAATTTATGAAGTTTCTATCTTAATAATAATTATTTTTATTCATGTATGAATTAAACATATAAAAATTATTCTTAAATCTTTATTTTAGCTATTTTAATGTTCACTAGTTTCTTTATACTTTAACTTCCTCTTTCTTGAGTTCTTTACGTCTTTCTCAATCATCTAAACTACAATATCAAACAGCATTTTAAATTATAGTACCTAAATAATAGATATTCTCAGCCTTAGTTAGCTGAGAAACTCCTTTTGTTTGCATAACAAAAAAAATTCCATGTTTTCCATTAAAACACAACTATTTTCCCTGAAATTTAAACAGTTTTTGCTTTGTGTCTTAGCACTTAGTGTTATGGAAGGAATGTCCAAAATTGCCCTGAATTTCTTCCTTCCTGCTTTTATTGTTAAAGCAATTTTCCCTTATCAAGATTTTTTTTTCAAGTTTTATCTGAATGTACCTTAATGTGGTTTATTTTTTAATTTCATCCAAAATAAAATGAGATTTGTCAAACTCCATAATTTAGAATTATCCAAGTTTCTGGAAGCTTTATTTAGGGATGACTTTTCTTACAGTTACTACTTCAATTGTTTTACTTTCTTCCTTGGGGAAACTGAAACTGTAAATTGAATCTCCATTTTGTCTTCCAGGCTACGCTCTTCTGAGTCACTATTTTTATCACTTTACTCTTTCCTCTGCTCTTTGGGAGACAGTCCCAAGTTTATTCTCTACATCCCAGATTTTCCACAGTGTCAATTCTGCTCTTTACTGCATCAATTAGGATGTGAATTTTATCACCACATTTTAAGTTTTCTTGGGAAATTTCCTTATATAATTATATCCCTTTCCCTCTTGGCTTATAATGTCTTCATTCCTACCTGTTTTCCTTTACAGATTTGTTTGTGTTTTTCTCAGAAAGATTCTGTCTTAAATCCTATTAGGAGGTTAACATGTGCAATGATTAGTGCTTCGCAGACTCTATCTAGAGCTGCTTAGAGCTTCCGCTGCCTCTTTAACTCTCTGAACAGGTGGAATATATATTATACAAACTATAATCACAGGTTAGTGCTAACATTTCTTTTCCTGGCTCTTCCTTCTTTCCCTTCGCATTCCATGATGCAATCAGTCACGCCACTGACAGCTAACAAACCACAGAAGCTCCACCCAACAGACAGACATCCACAGTTTATGCCTAGTTTTTAAGGAGACAAATGCCAATTGAATGTACAAATGAGGTGTTAATTTAGGAGGTGCTGTGTTAAGTAAAATAAGCCAAACACAAGTATTGTATAATCATATACATACAAGTATGAATTTTCACCATAGAATTTTCCAGCTAGATTCAAACAGTTGCATGTCTATAGCAAGAAACAGACAATGGGGTGGGATGCAACATAATTCTTTATTGCTCACTGGTCCTAATTCAAATAGGTCTGTCAATTACATTTCTCAATTCATTCCACTGATCGTATAATTCATGATAATTTCTCTGAGAAGTTTTGGCAATAGGCTTTCCCTTAGTCTTAGCTTTAAGTTTCCTTTATGATTGATAATTTTCTGAATTATAACAATTAAATTATTGGGAAATTTGGAAATATTGCAATAGAGTATCATTTGAAAATTAGAAATATCTTTCAAATTTTCAAAAAATAACTAAGGTCACCCTATCCTTAAAAATTCGAAGCAAATGACTTGATAGTCCTATGCTTGTGTGCACATTTCATTTTATTCTTTTCTGTATATTATAACATCATCATCATCATGTACTTTTTGTGTTTCTTCCTACAAATTTAGAATCCCACTTTACTCAAAATGTATAGTGTTATAGACTGATTTTCAAATGCTTCCCATGTCTCTTTAAATATGTTTTAAGAGTTATATTCTGGTACCAGTTAAAATGACTCTACTTCAAAGTCTTTGTACAGGCAATCTGTATCTGATTTTCTAAAGATAATTGAGTAAAAATATATACTGGTCTCTTTCTTCCATTCCCCTAAAAAAAATTGGTTACACGTTCAGACTATAACCAAGGAAACCACCAGTCACTTGGCAGTCTCAAATTGTAACAGCAGACTAAATATCTAGGAGGAAATAAACGTACAAAGTGGTAAGTGTATAAAGAGGAAATAAATGCCAAAAGAAGAAATAAGTGCATACACAGAGTATCCAGAAAGGAAGAAAATGAGCATGGCAGAGTGGATGGAGCACTGGATTTGGAGTTTCTAGACTCCATGAGTTCATGCAGCCATATCTCCTAGTAATTAGGCAAACTGAAAGAGCCTCCTAATCTCTCTGACCCTCACTTTCTGAATCCTTGAAATGGACTCTTTATAAGATTCATCCCTAATGGCTGTTATCACAATGAAAATCTATCATAACATGCTTTATAATAAAATGTTATAAACATAATGTCAAAGTGAAGTATGAGGACGCTTGAAGTATAGATGAAACTTGAAAACATTATGCTAACTGAAATAAGCCAGGCCAAAAGAACACATATTGTATGCCTCCACATAAAATATCTAGGATAGGCAAATTTATACAGACAGAAAGATTCGAGGTAACGAGGATCTGGAGGGAGAAGGGAATGGGGAATTACTGCTTAATGGTTGCAATGTCTCTGGTGTGATTAAAGAAAAATGGAAATAGAAATGGCTGCAGTGTTTCTGGAGTGATTAAAAAAGGATGTAGAAAGTGGTGATGGCTGCACAACACTGGGAGTGTAACTAGTGCCATCCATTGTTACATTTAAAAATAGAACAGAAAATTTTGTTATATCTATTTTAACACAATCATTTATTAAAATTAGTTTTCACTGGAGTATAGTTGATCTTATTTGCAAAATAGAAATAGAGACACAGATATAGGGAACAAACATACGGACACCAAACCAGGGAAGAGAGGTGGGAAGAACTGGGAGACTGGGATTGACATTTATATACTGTTGATACTATGTATAAAAATAGATAACTAAAATGAGAACCTACTGTATAGCTCAAGGAATCCTACTTGGTGTATTTTTTAATGTCAGGCTTTATCTTATTATTTTACATGTATTTTTTAAACCATTTGATACAACTTTGCTAAAAACCAGTTGATAAATTTAGGGTGATACTGCAGTACTTGTGTGAATACATAAACAACTTAAGTCAATCAATTTATATAAGCACCATGAACAAACATTTATGTAATGCTTAGGTACAGGAACTAGTCACCATGGCTACAGTATACTTGAGAGATAATTACTCACCCACTTAAAGGATAATCCCATCTATCATTTTAAAATGAGTTTTGGGGGATGTGTCTCATGATTTTCCTGTAGTAAAGAGGTACACGGGAGATTTATGATATAACTATGCCATATGTGAGCGTCCCTCAGATAGCTGTGATGAAAACGAATGCTATAATATATATTTTCACCACTCAGGAAGCATGAATCATTAGAACATAAATAAGTTTTCCCATTTCAAAACCTATTCATGTTATCCCAAGAGTTGCTGCTTCCACCTGAATTCCCCATCATGTCTGAGGCTCACAGTTTTCCTTTGATGTTATCAAAGCAGCTGAACCTCAGAGATCCTGGGGAACAATACTCATGACTTTCCGTATTGGCTCCTCTCCCCCACAATCCAGCATCATCCCATTTTCACTTTAACTTTCATGAAGCAATCTCATTCCCAGTGGGAGTGGCTGAGATCACCCTCCCATTCCCCATAGTTAAACCTATCAACAGTTTCATGATAAATACTCTCCCTGCACCAAAAACAAAATTGAGATGACTTCAGACCAAGACCTTAGAAGAAAGAAAGTCAGAGTTAATTCCCCAAACTGCAATAATTTTCATTTGTTGAATATTTTATCTCAGATGAATCATTTTATTTGTTGTAGTCACTTTCTTCTTAGTTTGATAAGTTAATTTAGACTGTATCGGCTCAATTTGAGCTGAATTACTGGGGGCTTTGTAATTGCTTTCTTGGTTCTAACATTGTCTCATAAATGATGTCTCATATTGAATTTAAGTCAGCAAGTATTTTGGAGGATCATATTATATAGAGAGCATGGTCATGCTCTATGAGATGCTAGTTATAGCAAAGTTGAAGATAATAGACCAATTCCTTGATCCTAAAGATATAGGATATGGAGAGGAAAATTATATATTTGTAAATAAATGAAATCTTAGGAAAGATAAAGTTTCCCTTGAATATGTTTATTTTTCAGAATTAGGACAATTTTAGAGAGAGAAGTAGCATTTATGATGGGTTTTGTGGCAACATTAGAATATTTATTAGCATAGCCTGGTGTGCTCAGCTGTGTGTTACTCTTTGCAGCCCCATAAACTATAGCCTGCCAGCTCCTCCATCCATAGAATTTTCCAGTCAAGAATACCAGAGCAGGTTGCCATTTCCTCCTCTAGGGGATCTTCCTGACCCAGGGATCAAACCTCAGTCTCTTGTGTCTCCTGCATTAGTAGGTGGATTCTCTACCATTGAGCCACCTGGGAAGCCCTAGAATGTTTATTATTGCACATTTAATCTGTTAAACCTAAAGATACTCAAGGGTAAGGACTATCTTAGTTATCTGTGTACCCTGGAAGCAATCAAGTTGTTAGGACAGGATCATAAATATATCTTGACTGGAATAAATACTATAAGATTGATTGTGCTTCTTATTTAGGAAATATGTTCCTAAGTTAACAAGGATTTTTATCAGCACTTATTTACAATATTTAATAACCCTTGTACAAGACTGATGCAGGGACTGAAAAGTTAAAACATAATCAGAATTGAATGGGACTGGATAGGACCCATTCTATCAACTAAGAAATCATGAGTTTGAATTCCAGCTCTGCTTATTAGCCAGGTGAACCTGAATGAGGTATTCAGTCTTTCTAAGCTTCCAACTTGTCCACTGAGATTGCTGCTGCTGCTACTGCTAAGTCGCTTCAGTAGTGTCCGACTCTGTGTGACCCCACAGACATCAGCCCACCAGGCTCCTCCGTCCCTGGGATTCTCCAGGCAAGAACACTGGAGTGGGTCGCCATTTCCTTCTCCAATGCATGAAAGTGAAAAGTGAAAGTGAAGTCGTTCAGTTGTGTCCGACCCTCAGCGACCCCATGGATTGCAGCCTACCAGGCTCCTCCATCCATGGGATTTTCCAGGCAGGAGTACTGGAGTGGGGTGCCATTGCCTTCTCTGCCATTGAGATTAGAAGTAACAAAATGTGATACACAGTGTTTGGGGATGATTTTAAAACATTAAGCCTTTCAAAAAGTAGAAATTTAAAATATGATTCATTCAATATATGAAGTTGAATTAGACTCAGCAAGATTCAGATTTCAAAAAAATCTTTTAATAATAATAGCACATGTGAATTGAATGTTGATTGGGCATCAATGTCAAAAATACTATATTTTAATTAATCTTCAAACCAACAGCAACTCTTAGAAGTATAGATAAAGAGACTTTGTGTATAAAAATACTTCATGGTATTTATTTGCCTAAGCCTGGAAGTGGAAAAGACAGGCTTTGAGCCCTCACTCTCCAAATGCAAACTATTACCCAGTGAAATGAACAACTGCAAACTTCTGAATCTAGTAAGAATACAACTTTTTAATTTGCCTTCTTCTAGGGAAGATGTTTTTCCTCCTAGTTCTCTTAAGGGTACTGTCTTTTCCTTTTTAAAGAAGGTTTCCCTTTCTTTGAAGAAGCCTTCAGCTCTGGCTTCCACCTCTGTCAGTGTCTTCTCCGTAAGGGAGAAAGATTCATCTGGTTAGAGTGAGGTTGAGGAATAAGGGTGTAGGCCAGGCTTGCTGATAATGCAGGCTCCTTCCTCCACACAGTTCCCTACACAGCGTGTTCTGCCTCTGCCTGGCAGGTCTGTTGTTGCCCTGATACTCTGACAAGGTGAGTAAGGTTCATTCAGGGGCAAAGAGTTGGAAACCTGAATTCAGCCTTGGTTCCAAGCAATCTGAATTAATTCTGATACCTTGATGCCTATCAAATTGCATTTATTTATCAGTTGGTTTAACATCTGGAGATAGAGGTATGATTACCCATTAATTTCAAATTCCAACACATGTGAAATTTGGCCAGTTATATGGGCATTTTTCCACTATTCTTGCAACTTTATTTCTTATAGTTACCACATTGATGCATTTAAATTCATTTCAGTGCAGAGACTAGAAGAAAAAAATCCAGCAATTTTTTCCAAATGATTATCAGCTTTCCCAATATGATTCATTAAATAGTTTACATTTTTTCTTAATAAGTTTAATGACAGCTTTTTAAACTCCACAACTGCGAAGAGATACCCCACATCCAAGGTAAGAGAAACCCAAGTAAGACAGTAGGTGTTGTGAGAGGCATCAGAGGACAGACACACAAACCATAATCACAGAAAACTAGTCAATCTAATCACACGGACAACAGCCTTGTCTAAGTCAATGAAACTAAGCCATGCCATGTGGGGTCACCCAAGATGGGCAGGTCATGGTGGAGATGTCTGACAGAATGTGGTCCACTGGAGAAGGGAATGGCAAACCACTTCAGTATTCTTGCCTTGAGAACCCCATGAACAGTATGAAAAGGCAAAATGATAGGATACTGAAAGAGGAACTCCCCAGGTCAGTAGGGGCCCAATATGCTACTGGAGATCAGTGGAGAACTAACTCCAGAAAGAACGAAGGGATGGAGCCAAAGCAAAAACAATACCCAGCTGTGGATGTGACTGGTGATAGAAGCAAGGTCCCATGCTGTAAAGAGCAATATTGCATAGGAACCTGGAATGTCAGGTCCATGAATCAAGGCAAATTGGAGTGGTCAAACAAGAGATGGCAAGAGTGAATGTAGACATTCTAGGAATCAGCGAACTGAAATGGACTGGAATGGGTGAATTTAACTCAGATGACCATTATATCTACTACTGTGGGCAGGAATCCCTCAGAAGAAACGGAGTAGCCACCATAGTCAACAAAAGAGTCCGAAATGCAGTTCTTGGATGCAATCTCAAAAACGACAGAATGATCTCTGTTTGTTTCCAAGGAAAACCATTCAATATCACAATAATCCAAGTCTATGCCCCAACCAGTAATGCTGAAGCAGCTGAAGTTGAACGGTTCTATGAAGACCTACAAGACCTTTCAGAACTAACACCCAAAAAAGATGTCCTTTTCATTATAGGGGACTGGAATGCAAAAGTAGGAAGTCAAGAAACACCTGGGGTAATAGGCAAATTTGGCCTTGGCATATGGAATGAAGCAGGGCAAAGGCTAATAGAGTTTTGCCAAGAGAACTCACAGCAAACACCCTCTTCCAACAACACAAGAGAAGACTCTACACTTGGACATCACCAGATGGTAGACACTGAAATCAGATTGATTATTTTCTTTGCAGCAAAAGATGGAGAAGCTCTATACAGTCAGCAAAAACAAGACCGGGAGCTGACTGTGGCTCAGATCATAAACTCCTTATTGCCAAATTCAGACTTAAATTGAAGAAAGGAGGGAAAACCACTAGACCATTCAGGTATGACCTAAATCAAATCCTTTATGATTATACAGTGGAAGGGAGAAATAGATTTAAAGGGCGAGATCTGATAGATAAAGTGCCTGATGAACTATGGATGGGGAGGTTTGTGACATTGTACAGGAGACAGGAATCAAGACCATCTCCATGGAAAAGAAATGCAAAAAAGTAAAATGGCTGTCTGGGGAGGCCTTACAAATAGCTGTGAAAAGAAGAGAAGTGAAAAGCAAAGGAGAAAAGGAAAGATAAAAGCATCTAAATGCAGAGTTCTGAAGAACAGCAAGGAGAGATAAGAAAGCCTTCCTTGGCGGTAAATGCAAAAAAATAGAGGAAAACAACAGAATGGGAAAGACTAAAGATCTCTTCAAGAAAATTAGAGATACCAAGGGAACATTTCATGTAAAGAAGGGCTCGATAAAGGACAGAAATGGTGTGGACCTAACAGAAGCAGAAGATATTAAGAAGTGATGGCAAGAATACACAGAAGACTGTACAAAAAAGATCTTCACGACCCAGATAATCATGATGGTGTGGTCACTCACCTAGAGCCAGACATCCTGGAATGTGAAGTCAAGTGGGCCTTAGAAAGCATCACTACAAACAAAGCTAGTGGAGGTGATGGAATTCTAGTTGAGCTATTTCAAATCCTGAAAGATGATGCTGTGAAAGTGCTGCACTCAATATGCCAGCAAATTTGGTAAACTCAGCAGTGGACACAGGACTGGAAAAGGTCAGTTTTCATTCCAATCCCAAAGAAAGGCAATGCCAAAGAATGCTCAAACTACCGCACAATTGCACTCATCTCACATGCTAGTAAAGTAATGCTCAAATTCTCCAAGCCAGGCTTCAGCAATACGTGAACCGTGAACTTCCAGATGTTCAAGCTGGTTTTAGAAAAGGCAGAGGAACAAGAGATCAAATTGCCAACATATGCTGGATCATGGAAAAAGCAAGAGAGTTCCAGAAAAACATCTATTTCTGCTTTATTGACTATGCCAAAGCCTTTGACTGTGTGGATCACAATAAACTGTGGAAAATTCTGAAAGAGATGGGAATACCAGACCACCTGATCTGCCTCTTGAGAAATTTGTATGCAGGTCAGGAAGCAACAGTTAGAACTGGACATGGACCAACAGACTGGTTCCAAATAGGAAAAGGAGTATGTCAAAGCTGTATATTGTCACCCTGCTTATTTAACTTACATGCAGAGTACATCATGAGAAACGCTCGGCTGGAAGAAGCACAAGCTGGAATCAAGATTGCCAGGAGAAATCTCAATAACCTCAGATATGCAGATGACACCACCCTTATGGCAGAAAGTGAAGAGGAACTCAAAAGCCTCTTGATGAAAGTGAAAGAGGAGAGTGAAAAAGTTGGCTTAAAGCTCAACATTCAGAAAACGAAGATCATGGCATTTGGTCCCATCACTTCATGGGAAATAGATGGGGAAACAGTGGAAACAGTGGCTGACTTTATTTTTGGGGGCTCCAAAATCACCACAGATGGTGATTGCAGCCATGAAATTAAAAGACGCTTACTCCTTGGAAGGAAAGTTATGACCAACCTAGATAGCATATTCAAAAGCAGACATTACTTTGTCAATAAAGGTCCATCTAGTCAAGGCCATGGTTTTTCCAGTGGTCACATATGGATGTGAGAGTTGGACTGTGAAGAAGGCTGATTGCCGAAGAATTGATGCTTTTGAACTGTGGTGTTGGATAAGACTCTTGAGAGTCCCTGGGACTGCAAGGAGATCCAACCAGTCCATTCTAAAGGAGATCAGTCCTGGGTGTTCATTGGAAGGACTGATGAAGTTGAAACTCCAATACTTTGGCCACCTAATGCGAAGAGTTGACTCATTGGAAAAGACTCTGATGGTGGGAGGGATTGGGGGCAGGAGGAGAAGGGGACGACAGAGGATGAGACGGCTGGATGGCATCACCGACTCGATGGACATGAGTTTGGGTAAACTCTGGAAGTTGGTGATGGACAGCGAGGCCTGGCGTGCTGCAATTCATGGGGTCACAAAGAGTCGGACATGACTGAGTGACTGAACTCAACTGGAAAATGGACCATAATGGATGCATGAAACTTTTGTATCCAGAATCCATTTTTTCTCTTTCTCTAAGTTTATCTTAAAAAACATAGATACAGATAAAATATGGTCTGAGTATAACTAAATTGTCACTGATGAAAAAATCAAGAGGATGAGAGTTTAATACCTCACATGGTGGGAGAGGCAGAGGTTTAAGATAAAGAGGGTCTCTGGAACCTGTCAAACCCTAGTTCTACATTATCAGATACATAATCATCTAATCTTTAACTCACTTAATATCACTAAGCCACAGCTTCACAACTATAAAACTGAATAAGAGTACTTCATTATAGGATTGATCTGAGAACCAAATTTATTAAAGAATAAACAACTTATCACCATGTTTAATGTATTGATACAATAAACACTAAGTGGTGACTTATTGTTTTTGCTATTACTATTATATTAATCATCATGATTTATTAACCAGTTACTGACTTTTCCATAGATAATAGAATAAATAAAATAATTTAGAGTTTGGTAAGAAAGAACCCAGTACAAAAGGATGAACTTTTACACTGTAAAATGTGTTAACCATTTTAATAAACATGTTTTAATTGTTTTTCATTGAGCTCATTTTAAAATAGGATCAATGAGCCATCAGTATCTTTGGATTATTTAAGCAAGAGGCAGAGTACTCACCCATGGTCTCTCCAGTTAGTAAAAGCATGTTATGACTATACAATACTGACCATGGTAAATTTATTTTGTTGTTTTGTCTTGTCATAATTGACAAAGTAAAAGATGGCATTTCTAGAATAAAATTTATGTTATATTAACATTCCAATGAACTCTTATTCTTTCCTCCTAAAACATTTTTGATTATGAGTACTGGTTATAACCTTTCTCAACACCCAACAACCATTACTATTTACTATCCTCTTGTTGTTCTTATTGTTCAGTCACTAAGTCATGCCTGACTCTCTGTGATCTCATGGACTGTAGCACGCCAGGCTTCCCTGTTCTTCACTATCTCCAAGAGTTTGCTCAAACTCATGTCCGTTGAGTTTGAGCAAATGCTATCTAACCATCTCGTCCTCTGTCGTCCCCTTCTCCTCCTGCTCTCAGTCTTTCCTAACATCAGAGTGTTCCAGTGAGCAGGCTCTTCAAATCAGGTGGCCAAAGTATTGGAGCTTCAGCTTCAGCATCAGTCCTTCTAATGAATATTCAGGGTTGATGTCCTTTAGGATTGACTGGTTTGATCTCCTTGCTGTCCCAGGGACTCACAAGAGTCCTCTCCAGCTCCAAAATTCAAAAGCATCAATTCTTTGGCACTTAGTCTTCTTTATAGTACAACTCTCATTCGCACATGACTACTGGAGAAACCATAGCTTTGATTATATGGACCTTTGTCAATAGAGTGATGTTTCTGCTTTTTAATATGCTATCTGGGTTTGTCATTGCTTTCCTTCCAAGGAGCAAGTCTTAACTGTGGTCAATTCAGATTTAGAAATTAAGTGACTGTCACTACCCTGGCTCCTAATTACCGAAGACATTCTAAAATTGAGACTTGGTTGCTAAGAAATATAGCTTCAAAGGAATATTTCTGGTATCTTTTGTTTATGTTGACCCTTAGATTAATGCAAAGCACAATATACTTCCAGTTGATTACTAAAATAAAATCCAACTGTGAAAGGAAAGCAATCAGAAACTATTCTCATGTTCAGATAATACAAGGTGAACCTGCATTTCCCCTTATTCTGTGTTAATACCTGTTTGAAACTGCACAGTGAATTGCATAATTGAGAAATTCAGAACCAGGCATTTTAAATAATAATATGTAGCAGTTGTCAAGGTAACTTGGGAAGGGTATTGAGGAATTTTTTTAAGTAAAAGGAAATGGGGACATTTTTATTTATTGTTGTTGGTGTCATGTTTGTGCTTTATTCTTTGCACTGATCCCACAGAATGCAAAATGTGATACCTTTCCAATCAGTGACTACAATAAAATATTTCCTCAGACTTTAAAGGAAGCAATCTGAAAATGTTCTGGTATTCTTTAATACTCTACAATATAAGCATATTCTGTTAACACATGTGCCTGTTAACTTTTAGCTGAATTAGAAGTAAGGCAGGAAAAGGAGATTTCTGGGAGAGAATACTATAAAGCTACAAAACTGAATAAGACGGTGATTGAACAGACCGTTGAAGCATCATACAATCTGGATTTTTATAAAAATCAAACCTTGGGCAAAATTTCAAACTGTTTGCGGAGATGCTACTGGATACTCATATGTCTATGTTGCTTTATTATTTTAAAGAAAGCATGCATAGCACTTTCTACGTGCCAGGACTCATCCTATCTTCTGTACCCACTTAACTCATTTGATCCTCAGGACAACCCTGTAGACTAGGGCCTGTAATTGTCCTCACATTTCAGATGGGAAAACTGAGTGATGAATAGATTAACTAACTCATTCATAATGCAAGATAGGAAATGCCACAGTTACAATTTAAACCAAGCAAGCTTGCTTTCAAAGTCTACACTCTTGACCATGCAGTTTCTCTTCTTGTGGGAAGGTCTGGAGTGCTTTTATTTTCTAAGCACAAGTCTAATGAAAGTAGAAATGTATTCTAGTCTCCGATCTGTGCTTGCCCTTTTGTGGATTTTGAGGGCAGAATGCATGTGTTTCCTACTGGGAGAGCTGTGGAAGAGCATTCTTGCCTCCTTGGTTTCAGAATATGTTCAGTTCCACCCTTTGGAGTTGGAAGAGAAGAACTGAGCTGATTGGGTCTTTGGGGACATTTTTTTGTTTGTTTTACCAGCTTTAGCAGAGCTGACTTCTGCACCTTCAAAAGCATGTCAGACCCACAGGCAGCCTCAGCTTGGGTGTTTTAAAGCACCACCGCTGACAGAGAGAGTCGTGCTTGTTATCTATGTGTTTCGTCATAAAACAAGATATTCTGGGGCCAGTGATAAATGCTTTTGTAGAGCATAATAATGCAATTTGGCTGGTCTTCTTCAAAGGAATTTGGACAATGGAATTAATTGTACACATCAGAGTGAAAAACAAAACCATTCCTAAAAAGAACAAACAAAATAGAACAAATGAAATGCAAATGAATTTAAGACAACTGTCTTTATGAGTTTTTTCTCCTCATATTTCTTAAAATAATTGCCAAAGCCATAGGTTTAAAATTGATGCTATAATATTTTGGTGGATAAACCTTAAGCATGCTACCTAGAGGTACAGAAAAACTTAACAGAAATTATTCTAAATATAAAGACTTTGTCCACTCATATTAGTAAATTTAAATTAAAATATCTGTAGTGTTACCATATATTTAACTCTTTCATCTTTCCAGTCTGGAGTTGAAATATTTAAGCACAGATAGAAAAATATTAATTCTCTTTGTACAGAGAATAAGAACAAAGAAAAAAGTACTTTCAAGGGTTTTAACAAAAGCACAAATATGGTAGATAATTATAAAACTGAGGTCAAGAAATTCTTTACTGTATGTCTTAGAATCGAGGTTTTAGGGTTCTGGGAGAGTCCTCTGGGCTGGTTTAAGGCTTTCTGCCTGATTTCCTAGAGATTCTATTTAAGGTGGAGTTTGAGGCTGAGGGGCAGAGAAGCTTCCTGGAGCTGGAACTTTTTTGAAAGAATAGCTGAGGTTGAAGGGAGGCAACCAAAACCAAAGGCTGGTTTCTAATGCAGATTTGTTTGGCTTTCATCCTTAAATGTGAATTTAAATATTCCACCCTCAAAATGACAGGGATTTATTTGCATGCAATCTTACAGCATCTTAAGATCAGGACCAAATCACAATGTATATATGTGCATGTGTGTGTGTGTATGTGAGAGTGAGTGAGAGAGTAAATGCAATAAAAGAATTATCATTTGTTCTCAAGAAAATAAGTCTTAAGACCTAGACGTATTCAGGACTGCATGATGAAATTATTTCTCAGACTTACTGAGCATTTGACTACATTTTTCAATGCCACCACTTCATGTGACAAGTGTTAAGCACAGGCCAATCTGTGATCCCCTCCTAGCCAAGAACTTGCACATGGCCATTGGGTAAGGGCCTGAGGATTATTGTAAAGAAGAAAATCTCTGAGGTTAAACTTTCTAACCAAGCCTCAACCGCCTTTCTCACCAGCCCCCACCACCCCAGGGACCCTGGCCCCTGATCAGTGGAGTATGTGATGGCAGAAGGGTTTCCCCCCAGCGCAGGACTCACTGGAGTGACTGTGGGCATGGAGTGACTGCTGTCTTCCCCAGAAACCTCTCCAATCTGGAGTGAATTTCAGTCATTTACCAAACACACTCCACATAAATTATTCCAAACCATGTTTACTTACTTGGGCCTAAAATCCTGTAGATGGACAAAGCACACATGGCCACAGAAAGAAAAAAAAATCCTAATTGGAGCCCAGCCTGGTGAACACAACTTTTCCTTCTCCATGAAGTTAAGTCCAGGTTTTAACCCTCTGGCATCAGATGTGACCACACAACAGAATATATTAAATTAAGAGATTTTTTCTTTTTTGGTCAAAGACATGTAAATAAATGATTAGGAAAAACAAAGCTAATATGAAAAAGAGATTCATAGATGAATTTATCAAGAACAGAAGGAGAGTTCTATAGTTCTTAAAAATTATGTCCCAAGCTCTTTCTCCTACAAGTTTATACTTAACAACAACAATGATGGGAACTTTTTCTCCTAATCTAACTATTCAATTTTAGAGATTTCTTGGGTGCTTTAATGCAAACACTTTCTTAGGGAATTGGTAATAGAAAAGTTTCTCTTTCAGATAATAAGATGCTTTTCTACTCGATTCTTTAGCTCATTCAACTTGAGGTTTCTAGGACCATATTACTAACTCACAAGACTGTTGTGAGACTTAATTAAGCAACATTTGCAAGATCTGTCAAGATGTTCACATAAAAGATGCTAAGAAAAAATCAAATCTGGTATTATAACAGAGGGCCTCCAAAGGAGACCTCATTCCATTAATATTTTTTTCTTAATTCTAACCCAAACTCAGTGTTTGACCAATTCCACTCTTTGGAAATACCTAGATAATGGAATTGTGATGTGTATGATCTGATTTCTTCTGACTTGCTTTTAGTATTGCATTCTTACCAGATCATCATTAACACAGTACCCCAGGATTATAGCATTTTCTTTATACCTTTTTTTGTTCGGTGGAACATTTGTTCAAAGCAAATAAACCACCCAAGAACCTCAGTCTGGTAGGCAAGAAAATACCTATCTTCCTGTTGTGCTCTAACAAGGACATCAGCTCATTTTCAGTTTTGACTGCTCTTCCTATTTTCCAGATCATCAGTGTCAGAGACTACTTGCTCTTGTCCTTTATTTGGAAGTTGTCTGCAAACACAACCTCCAAAATCCTTTGTGGGAGCCTTCAGGTCTGCTCATATTATTTATCTTGTTGCACCATTTTCAATCATTTTGGTTCTGTGTCATCCAGGCCAGCATTATTTCTAAGGTCCATCAATTTCCCATCCTGAGTCACTGAAGCTCTTAATTCCCATCACAGGATTCTAAGAACGTGCTCAGCATGAGAGGCATTGTGCAAGGTGGCAACTCTCAGTAATTTTACCAAGTTAAATTCCCTAGGGCAGGTGTCAGCTATTGTACTTCCCAGACCCCACCATACAAGGAGCATCAGCCTCCCGTGAGTGGCTGTGATGGCAGAAGGGTTTTTCTTCTACCTCCTATACACTGTAGAGACAGCAGGCAAAAGTCCTGTGTGCTTGCCCAAGAAGGCATCACCACATGGATTTGAGTTTTCATACTTTTTTCCCTTTGCCCTTGACATACAGAAAAGGAAGGTGGCATGTAGGTCAGAATCAAATACATAATAAGCCATCACTTGATGTTTGTGATGATGAATCATTTAGTCAACAAATCTTGTTGAGTCCCTCCTATGTACCAGATACCATTCTCAGAACAGGGGGTACTGGAGTAAGAAAAATAGATACAACCCTGCCCTTGTGGAAGGTATAGTCTTGCATGGGGAAAGGACAAAAATGATCCTCAGAACTCAAAGCACAACCAGCCGATTTCAGCAAATCATACCGAAGACCCAGCAATTCTCAACAGTAAAATTTTTGACACTTCAGTCCTCCTTCCCCAGACAACAGCTGTAATTCTCTTGACTTTAGCTGTAATTCTCACTGTTCATTCTCACTGTTCTAATACAGAAGCATCCAGAAACGCTTGTTTGAACCCTGCCCAAAGATCACTTAAGACAGAAGCTCCTATGGCCTCTGGAGTTGAAGTTAATATACAGCATGTCATGGCCCCGTCACTTGAAGGACTCAAGAGAGCCAAGAATTTGACTGGGAGAATGGCCTGGCCATTTATTGAGTCCTTCCTCAGAGCCTGTGTTCCTTCACTGCATCTTCACTCCTCTGTCACCAAGGCTGTTCAGCAGGCAATGGCCTCGACACATTATACTTAATGATTACTGTGGTTCCTACAACACTTCATCAACTCTGACTGAAGTCAAGATTGACTGTGTCACCCTTACTACCTTTATCTATCAATTCAGTTGTCTATTTTAAAAAGAAGAAGAAAATAGGTATGTCTGGGAGGGTTTATTTTTAAAGACTTCAGTAAATGATCTCAGAGTCATTTCTCTGAAATGATCAGAAGCCATTTCTTCTCTTTCCTGTAACTTTGCAAGCAAACTACCCCTGGGGTGATCCATTGTATGTTTCCTAGATATACATGTGGTTTAATAGCACTTACTTGACCAAGAGCTCACCAGCAAGTTATGGTGCTCAAAGAACCCTCACCTTCTAGCATCTTCTTGTATGTTCATGGCATTCAGCTATAAGGGGAAACTTTATCTTTGAATTTTTTTTTTTTTTTTTGGTAATTGTCAGGGGATAATGTGTTTAGCTGAGACTGCATTTTTTCATCAGAAGTAGGGCTTCTCAATTCTATGGAAAGCCACACTGGCATATTTTGGGATTAATTTCCTAGTAACAATGGATTTAATACAAAACATTCTTCTATTGTAGCAAAGAAAAAAGCCAAAGGGAGCAATATGCATTTTGCAGATTCTGCCAAACAAGGCAATGTTTGTTTATGCTTTAGAGAAAATGAATTAATGTGTTTTGTTTACATTTGCATACATCTTTCTAAAACACATGCATACACAAAACACAGTTGCTGTTGTGTTATTATTAATATTTTTTTATGGGGCCTCTTCCTGTCAGTCCATATGGCTTTGTCTGCACGGCTTTACCTTTCTACCCTAAGAATGAATCTTAGAGCCCTTCTTTACTTGCCATGACCCGTGTGAATGAGGTAAAGATCCTAGAGAACACTGATTTCTACTCTGGATTGACATCACCACCACAGTTCATGGAGAATATTATATATATCCCACAAGATTTACATGAAAACTTCATCCAATGAAAGAAAATTGATAAAATCTTTCTAAACAGTTACTTAGACTGAACAAGTGACCATTTTCAAGGCTTGGACAATGTAAATTAACAGAAAACATTTTCATCCCTTTAAAGAATCTGACCTAAATGTCTACTCAGCCTTAGGTTTTATTCTAAAGAACTTTTTTTCTCTATATATACCAGAAAGTCCTCCTTCTGATACTTCTTTGCCTTAACATAGCCCTAATGTAAGAGAGCACGTATTTTGCCCCTATTACTTTCTTACTGCTTTTTCCCCTGTACAATTCCAATTTGGTCACAAGTGTGTGAACAAAATACACTAATTGGCTATTATTTATATTTAAAATTTTTTTAACATGTAACATTTTTATTCCTTTTTCCTACTGTTCATTTTCCCTTCATATTTTTGCTTTCCTGTTTTTTAACATATGTGTACATGTATTGCATATAGAAATGGCAATACACTCCAGTATTCTTCCCTAGAAACCTCCATGGACAAAGGGGCCCAGCAGGCTACAGTCCATGGTGTCACAAAGAGTTGGACATGACTGAGCACACGTGCATGCACGCACACACAGATATATTTATAGGCTTAAGTTTGCATATGATTTATCTGTGTATAAATATAAAATTGTATTTATTTCTAACCCTATCCACTGAGAGGGCCACAAAGAAATAACACCCCAGTAACACTGATTACACTAAACACCCAGATCTTGGTTTCTCAATACCCTCCTCCACAAAAAGGAATCTGGGTTGTTTGGAGCAATAACTGATTTCAGAGCTATGACAGGCAAAGTACAAAATAAACTTGAAATAACTTGTGACTGAAAGGTGAGGAAATGCTCAAACAATGATAGAAAAATGTCAAAAATACACAAGGAGGGACTACTGTTGGACTTCAGGAAGAGTGTGAGCATCAAAGTAAGTAATGATAATAATGAAATACACCAATTAAATGAAGTCAGAATTTTTGAGTCCATACTGATATAAATATAAGTGGGAGAATCAAGAGTTCTTTCTTAAAATAAAAGACCAACTAGAGGCTTCCCTGGTGGCTAAAGAATCCACCTGCCTATGCAGGAGACAAGGGTTTGATCCCTGCTCTGGGAAGATCCCACATGCCACAGAGCAACTGAGCCTGTGCACCACCACTATTGAGCTTGTGCCCTAGAGCCTGGGAACCGCAACCACTGCAGCCTGCAAGCTCCAGAACCCACGCTCTGCAACAAGAGAAGCCACCACAACGTGAAGCCTGAGCACCGCAACTAAAGAGTCGCTCCCGCTCGCCACAGCTAGAGAAAGCCCGGAGCACCCAGGCTTACAAGTAAGTAAACAAGTAAAAATTTTAAAAAACAAGAACACCAACTAATAAATGTAAAAGAAATGGTGGAAGTAGAAAATTACCATTAAGTAACCATCACAGATCAAGCAGGAGGTAGACATCGTTGAAGCCAGAAGATTATGTAATCTCAGAATATTTTCTTGCAAAATGATAGGCAATTACAAAGGAAAATGTTGACATGATGAGGGGGAAATCTGCCAGACATCAATATGGCCAAATGATAAGTTTCACATGGCCCAAGGTGTGATGTATAAATATTATACACCCCTGATACAGTGTGATGAAGAAAACACAGCATCTTACCTGTAGTATTTCCGCCAAAAGAGTATGATCTGGTCTGGTTATGAAGAAACAACTTGAGACCTGATCAAGGACATAAAAGGCAGGGAAAGACCATAGAACTGTCCCAATTTGGAGGAGAGCAAAGAGATATGAGAGATAACTGACAGGAGAGTGCCTGGAAGGGATCTTAGACTTGAAAGGCAGAACTTCATTGAGACAAGTGACAAAATTTGAATTGGGCCTGTTGATTGAACAACTGGATCATTGCAGTGTTGGTTTCCTGGTTTAGAGGTCTGCATGATGCTTACATAGGTGAGTGTCCTTATTCTGGGGAAATACACACAGGAGACTTTAGAATGGTTAGGGCTTGTTGTTGTTGTTTTCTTTCTTTTTCTGGCCTCATTGTATGGCTTGTGGGATTTTAGTTTCCAACCAGGGATCAAACCTGGGTCCTCTGGGGGTGAGAGTGCAAAGACCTAATCACTGGACCTCCAGGGAATTCCCACGGCTTTGTGTTTTCAATTTGTTCTCAAATGATTTAGAATACCAGTGTTAATGGGGATACCAATGCACCTGTGTGTGAGTGCAGGGGGAAGGCAGGGATAGAGACACACGGAGATAGAGAAAGAGAAAGGTGACAAGCAAATGCTTTAAACAGTTGGGGAGCCTAGGTAGAAGGGATATGGAGTTCTGTACTTTTCATGTAACGCTTCTACAAATTTGAAATTATTTAAAATAAGTGGTTTATTTACTTATCTCAGACAGTTTTTCGGTTTTATTTACATCGTCTTCTCCTGGCCTGTGGTGGAAAATGGGAACAAAAGCTGAAGACTCTAATAGATGCTCCCATAAACTGAAAATGTGTTTGTAACCCATACTTAACATAGAAACATCAGAGGAGCCATCTTGACTTCTCATATCTTTCCTTAGAGTTCAAAAGAAAAAAGGAAAAGATTGTTTTGCATGGATAGGAATTTCCTCTTTCTACTCATTGGCGTGGAGTGGGCTTCCCTGGTGGCTCAGTGGTAAAGAATCTACCTGCCAATGCAGGAGACACAGGTTTGATTCCTGGGTCAGGAAGGTCCCCTGGAGGAAGAAATGGCAACCCACTCCAGTATTACTGCCTGGGAAATTCCACGGACAGAGGCACCCGGGGGACCACAGTCCATGAGGTCCCAAAAGAGTCAGACACGACTGAGCGAGTAAATAACAATAGCTCATTGGTGTCACTCTGTTGCTACAGAGGAGTCTATAATATTCTGATTTATAACACTTAGTGCCCACTGTGCACTTAGTAGGAGAAGGCGATGGCACCCCACTCCAGTACTCTTGCCTGGAAAATCCCATGGATGGAGGAGCCTGGTAGGCTGCAGTCCATGGGGTCGCTAAGAGTCGGGCACGACTGAGTGACTTCACTTTCGCTTTTCACTTTCATGCATTGGAGAAGGAAATGGCAACCCACTCCAGTGTTCTTGCCTGGAGAATCCCAGGGACGGTGGAGCCTGATGGGCTGCCGTCTATGGGGTTGCACAGAGTCGGACACGACTGAAGCAACTTAGCAGCAGCAGCAGCAGTGCACTTAGTAAATCATTACCATGTGCTTTGCTGTCTTTTCAATATTCTCCTGCAGAGTAAGGTGAAAATGCCTGGACTCTGAGTCAGACAGACAAGATTTCAAATTCTTGCTCTCACTTGTTTCTAGCTGCTTCTTTAATTGAGTCTCAGTTCCTTGGTAGGGTTATTGAGAGGATTAAATATATTTAATATATGATTTGGGCCCACAGCAGTGACTGGGTCATAAGGGATTCAATGGGTAATAGTGATTCTTACTACTTTTTAACATGTTATTACCTTTGCTCAGAGATGATAGACACAATGAACTGGAACGAGTTGAAAATTGTGTAGTACAGAGACCCTGCATATCAAGTAGTTGGCTTTGGAGAAGAAAGGAGAGAGAGAATGCGTGAGCCAACAACAGACAAACTATTCCACTCCATACACCTTGCCTGCCATCATCATTATCATTACCATCACCGTGAAGAGCATCAGGATTTTATCACTAACATTCATGCCACACTTGCTCTGTACCTATAGCATCTTATCTAATTCCTGCCACAGCACTCTGAGATGGTATCTATTCTCCGTCTTTTATAGAGAGGCTAAGTAACTTGTTCAAAGTCATCTAGATAGTAGGTACCAGAGCTGAGAGTCAAACCTAGACAGCCTGACCCAAAAGTTGACCATTCTAGTATACTATATGCCTAAGGGAGCTCCCCCTGGTGTGTCTTCCTACATCCAAATGGAAATTAGATAGTTATATCTGAGTCTTGGATCTCATGTTAATTTTCTGGCTTTAAGATTCTTGAGGTCTATTGGAAAATGTTGACACCCAGAGATCAACAATGGCCTTCCATGGAATTAAACAATAATAATAATAATCTAAACAGTAGCCTGAGAGATGCCTGTAGTATGTCAGGGGTGCATTCTAAGTGATGTGCAGCTGGCCATAACATTTGGCCCTGATGGCTCAAACTCTAATACTTGGAAGTAGATTCCAACTTGACAAAGGCAGAAGTTTCATCTTTTTTGTACCTACAGGGTTATCTCCTTTACTAAGCATAGACACATGAAAGGCAGGACCTAAATAGTTGGTAAGTGAGTGGATGAACACTTCTGCATCATTTAGTGACCCTCAGCAAGGACCTGTGTCACCTCTGTTATTTAACCAGGAATGAGTTTCTCTACCTCTTTGCCTCAGTTTCCTCATCTGTATAAACTAGAGATAATAGTTATAAACAGGGCTTCTCAGGTGGCTCAGAGGTAAAGAATCCACCTACCAATGCAGGAGACACGGGTTTGATCCCTGGATTGGGAGGATCCCCTGGAGAAGGAAATGGCAAACCACACCAGTATCCTGGCCTGGGAAATCCCATGAACAGAGGAGCCTGGTGGGCTACAGTTCATGCGGTCACAAAGAGTCGGCCACTTAGCAACTGAAACAACAATAGTTGTATATGCTTCATAGTAGTATTTGAACGTTAAATAAATGTATACAGGAGTAGTACTTATAAAACAGTGTCTGGCACACCGTGTTGGTATTACTTTTATTATTTACCCTAAGTCCCTAAAGACTACCCAATACAGTCCTCAACAACTGCCAAATTTACTTATAGTGAGTAGTTTCCCTGACAGTGACTTATAAAGTATTTAGACCTATTAGAACATGTACATTATCATCTCTCCATCTTACCAAGCGTTGATGTCACGCCTACTGGGCAAGATCAGTATTAACAGAGCGACTTTTGCATTCCCCACTCAGCCTAGAAAGTCTCTAATCCACTGGCACATTTCACAAGTCATTATAAGCAGCTCCAGAAATGATGCCAATCTTCTTTCACCTTTCGATGTATATGGTTTCTTAACTTTCCATATTTCAAGCCTTGGCTGATGGTTTTCTGCCAATTACTTTTTCTTCTTTTCCCAAAAGGTCTTCATTAACTTCTAATTGTAGACTTTCTTATCTGCATTTTTCTTGTTTAAATAAAATTAGAAATATAAATGGTCAGGAATTTTGCCATTTTGTATTCATCATATTGCCATGACCTGTCTTGTTTAACGTTTAGAATGTATTTCTTCCTCCATTAACACTTAATCATAGTCACTAAAATTAACTCTTTCAGTCCTTGCATCTTTCCTCCACTTGTTTTAAATACATACTCAGTTTTTAATCCCCTTATACTTTTTATCCAATTCAGATCATTTTTAAGCTAAAGATAATTTGAGTTCTTCATCTAACATATCTAACATTTTCCTTCATTAATTTCAAGAGTAATTACAACTATTTTCTTCAACAACAGTACCTGTCTCTTTCCAATAATGTAAGAGATTAAGTTTTTACTCTTGATGCATGACTTCTATTACATAATCCAAAATTTCCATTCTAAAAATGCCTGGTGCAACAAGTCAACTATGATGAACACATACTAAGAAAAGTTTTTAAAAGATATACACAATAAAAGAGATGACAAAACAATTATCTTCAAAACTAGTACAAACAAAATAGTATATGACTCACAGGGCTGTTATGAAGATTAATTTATTCATTAACCTTTTCTCTCTCTCTCTCTTTTAAAGTAAATATAGGTCTATACATTTTCTGCAAAACAGATTCTTCCTGACGTACTCAATCATTCAATCATTACCTATATCTTGACCTTATTTCTTTGGATTCTTACAAGTTGTCTAGGCACTGTTGAAAATGTCTAAAACACCACAGTGAGATCATAATCTCACAATCCCTACGTCAGTTCTCCAAGTCAGAACTTCAATTACACTAACTTTCCATGCATCGGGTTCTACTGGCGGTTTTAATTATATCTTTTATGACTAGATGAGCTTCTGAGATTGCAGACTCCCCCCTTTTTTTTTATTCCAGGTACTTGAAAAGTGCATAGGTCCTAGGCATTATATTTAGATAATTGTGTCCAATAACCAAAATGGCCCATTAGCTCTGTGTTGGGAAAATTAGACTCTTAATAAATGTACTGCTGGTGTGTTAATTTTAATAGAAACAATCTCCAACACTCATAGTAAAGAATAATGTTTAATTATACATTAAATATAGAGTGCTAATAGACAAATATCTAATAGAAAGGTGTTTCCATTCTTTTTGTATTCGTGTTATTGGTCATTGTATAATTTTACTTTTGATCTTGTTTCTCCATTTTATGTTCTGAGGTTTTGCAATGCATCTCATTCAACATAGATTTGGAATCTGTTGCAAAAATCAATTTGTACACATTGATTCTGGCTCCTGGTCTTCGAAGCAGTCTTTCTGACTTGAAGGAAGAAAGGAGAGAGAGAGAGAGAAAGAGAAAGGAAGGAAGGAAGGAAGGAGGGGGAAGGGAAGTGGAGGGAAGGAGAAGGGGGAAGGGAGGAGAGGGAAGAAGAGAGGAAAAGTTAACAAGCTGACTACCATTTATTAAGCATGTACAGAGGGTAATACATCCCAGCAATTTTGTTAATCACTTTGCCCATATCATTGAGTTTAATCTACACTAGGAAATTGTGAGACTTAAAGCAGTTATGTAAATTGCCCAGAGAGACACAACTATTAAACGTCAAATCTAGAATTCAAATCCATGTCTATTGACTTCAAATCAGGTATGCATTCATTTCACTCTTCAATCTTTCCTGCAAAGAGAGAGTAACTAATCTTTCTATTTGATTTTGCTTTTTTCTTGCAAGAGGAATTACGATCATCTCTCATGACCTACTAAGAAAAGACCATCATGAAGGGAGAGGTAGCAGATGAAGCTGGAGATATAGGCAGGAGCCAATTCATGGCAGACATCATGGCAGGCTAAGGAGTTTGGACTTCATCCTGTAGACAACAGAGAGTCAAGGAAAGATTCTAAGCAAGAGTGACATCATGAAATTCTAGTTATAGAACCATCTTTCTGGCAGGAAGCCCTATACAGGGTTGATTATGATGGTACAATCTGGAAACAAGGCTTCTGCTCTAATCTAAGTAAGAAGGTGCTAACTCCTCACGAAGGCAGTTCCACTGATGATGGAAGAAGAGGGTCAAGTTGTTGGTGGTATAAGGAATGAATTCAGTAGAACTTAGTGGTTGGATGGAGTCACCAGTGTAATGGACATGAACTTGGGCAAACTCTGGGAGACGGGGACAGACAGGAAAGCCTGGCGCGCTACAGTCCATGGGGTCAAAAAGAACCGTACATGACTTGGTAACTGGACAACAACAACAGTGATTCATTAGATTTGGGGAGTGAGGGAAAATGAGGAGTCATGAAGGACTTGCAGATTCCTGACCTGGTGTCCAGGCAGAGATGACAATGCCAGCAGTGGAAATAGAGCAGAGAAGGACCCTTGTCATAGAGAAGTCTCTTCTGCCCTCTCACCTCTGCTCACTTCCTTTTGCAATTAATTCCCCAGACATATCTCCTCTACCTGAAATCCTACCAACTGTTCAAGGGGCAGTTCAAATGCCACCTTCCCCCAAAAGACTTGCCTTGACTATATGAGAGAGAAGCAATCTCTGAACTCCTAGGAAACACATTGGTACAATTAGTTGGGTGAGCACCACATTCTGCCATGTCTGAGATTCATCTCTGAATCTTCTCATAGTTTACAACATCTCTTAGGATTGAAACTACATCTATTCTTTGCTTATTTGTATCTTCAATTAATATATTTAATGCATAAATTAGGTCCCAGTGATTTTAAATAGGAGAAGTAAAACCTAGTCTTAGACATTTTTCAAAGAATGTAGCAACTATCACAATATTGGAAGCACTCTGAAAGTAGGCAACATGTTGTACACCTTTTACAAACTGTTGTCTCAGACCTATAACTCAACTTAGTGCTCATCTCAATGCTAAGGGAGGGGCTTTCCCGGTGGCTCAGTGGTAGAGAAACCTCCTGCCAATACAGGAGACCACGGTTCAGTCCCTAGGTTGGGAAGAGACCCTGGAGAAGGAAATGGCAACCCACTCCAGTATTCCTGCCTGAGAAATCCCATGATAGAGGAACCTAGTGGGCTACAATCCATGGGGTTGCAAAGAGTCAGATACGACCTAATGGCTAAACAGCAATGCTAAGCACCAAGTTTGAGCCCATTCATATGTGTACAAACACTTTGATGTGGATGGCATCTCTTTATCTTTCTCCTTCTCCAGTCCCTCTATGGTATTTATCTTTTAAGGATGGCATCTTAGCAACAAACATGATCTCAGCAGATTTTGTTTATTTAAATGTAGTCATAACCTCCCTCACTCAGATGCACAGCTATCATCCTGCCAACCTCCTATAGTCTTTGCATTTGTACAAGGACATTTGAGCGCTTTCATTTTTTCCCATCTTTCATCATATGCTACAGAAAATTTTATCTTCTGCCCATTTTTTTTTTAAAGCTGCTAGCCTGCCAGTTTTGGCAGAGCAAGCTAGGAAATAAGAGTCTGGCAACAAAAAGGCACCAAGCAGCAGACAAACCTTAAGTTCTGCAAAGTAGTGATGCTCTTCAACCTGTTGTACTGGGTGTGAAATTAGATCCTATCAATGTCACACTCACCCCCAGAGCAAATGTCCCCTTGTGACAACTACATGCTGTGCTTCGAGCCAAACAATGGCATAAAATTTCCAACAATTACGTGTTGGGCACAGACTCTCTCCAAAAGTATCGGCATGTTATTGACTGGCCTTTAGCTACTCCCAAAGTGTCTCTGGTAACAAGTGGCCACCACTAGCTTTAAAAGCAGATGCTATAGATAATTGGGAGTAAAACAAGCATTCAACTCGGGTGAGAGCAGAAGCCTTCTGGGTACAGCATAAGACAGTGTGAAGTGAGAATGCTGCTTGTGAAAATCTGCAGGAAGCACTGAGATTACAATAGTAGGGGATATAAGAGACTATGTCTTTCTTTTTTTCTTCTTTCCTCCCTCCTTCCCACTCTTTCTTCCTTTCCTTCTTCCCTTTCTTCCTTCTTTTCTCCCTCCTCTGACTCACTCATTTATTCCACCATTTTTTTTTACTGAATACTTATTATTTCCATGCCAGAAACTATGTTTGGAACTGAAGAGTCAGTGGTGACCAAGTCAGAAAATGATGAAGGAGAAGGGAAAGTGGATTGCTATACAGATCACAAAGCCAACAGAATCAAGAAAAGCCTCAAAAACCAGTGCCATCCTCACCTAGGTTCTGCACATTAGCAAATGGCACCTCCTTAGGCGAATTCCTCTGACCTACATCCCTCCCTATATGTACAAAAGAATAACCAGAGACTGGGTAACTCCATTTCAGAAAAATTAGCAGAAGACCTACAAGCAATAAGAGCCCCTCTGCCTGTGGCTCTTACCTAAAATCCTGATTAGGGGTTGGGGAGGACTGATCTTTAGAATATTTAGGAAGCTGTGATTCCTACTAAGAGTTTTAATAGGAGCAGACTTCTCTTACAACAAGCATTTTAAAATGAGATGAACTGAACTTACAGTGAGCTTCAGTTACATGGAGGGAAAATGGGAAATAAATGACATTCTGCTGGGAAAGATGATGTGGATATTCAGCGTACGTGTGTGTGTGTGTGTGTGTGTACACAGATATCAGCTGCAGAGTCTTGAACATCATCCTAAGTTCACAGTCATCAAACAGTCATCAAAAGGAAAAAAGTTTTGGAAATATTCTTTCAAACCAAGTGTAGTAGATATCTTTATTATAAGACTTTCAGAGCCTTCTATTGCCAGTGTCATTACGAACTTCTGACAGGGAGACATAAAGATGTAGTGCATTCTACTCTCAATAGACTATACTTTGAAAATTGATTTAAAAAAACCAACTTCTACATTTTAAAAACTGAGATTCAGGGAGGTTAACTTATCCAAGCCACTGGTCGACTCTTGATTTTGATCTGTGGCTCTTTCCACTACCTCGCAGCTGTCACCAAGTGGTCCTCTCATTTTGATGTTACCACCTTCCCCTATCTTCATCTCTATGCTTTATTAAAAAGAAAATCTAATGTTCTCATATTTGTTTACTTTGGGATGACCCCAGCTATATCAGAAAAGAGAAGGCAGCTGACTTATTCTCAGAAATAGGAGGTTACATTCTAGGACTCAAGTCTCAAATGCAACTTCCCCTGAAGAAAAATGTTAATATAAAACCTACTACATTAGGCCAACTCAGAGAAGGCCCTTGGTGTTCTTGCTTTGGAAAAATTCTCAGTATAAGGTGTGTGTGCATGTAACATGCATATATGTGTGTGGTATTGGCTTTTTTATTGGCATATTTTGATTCCACCCCCTAATGCCTGATAACATTTCCAAGAACTATAGATTGATTCCATTTATTCATTCATTCCATTATTCATTCATTTACTAATACAACCAACCAGCATTCACTGAGCTCTTCTGGCTCTCAGTGCATAGGGCTTGATTCCCAGTCCGCAGGCCCACCATATTCCTACCTGACAGTGTGTTTATGTGGTGGGAACTCAGAAGTTTCTTCCTAGAATTCCAGATTCTGTTTCTACCCACACTTACTCCAAGCTCAGGTATGTCTGTTTTAATGCTGAGATCCACTCAATATGTCACCATTTAGCAAAACGGGAAGCTATCAATGAAGTGACCTCACTGACTTCCCAGAAGCAAATGAAAACCTCCCCTTATAGTGGTAGAGGGAAATGGTACAAAGTGCAGAGATGAAGGACAGTCAGTGCCTCAGAATATGTCACTGAGCAATGAAAGAAGAATCAAGTGCAGAAAATCTAATCAAAGACTCTGTACTGGTAAAGACTTTGGAAACTGGTTCTTCAAACTGGTTCTCTTGTGAAATCTAGGCTGGCAAAAATTAGGTTGACCTGAAGAACACATCTCCAACCCTCTGCTGACCACCTCACGTCATGATGTTGTTTGTTCCCCCATCCCATCACTCCATCACACCACCTGTTTCCTTTACTTCATACTACTGGGTTGACCAACAAGTATGAAATGGCCAATAATTATCACTCTCAGAAGTTATCTTTTTTCTTTTTCTATTTTTTTCTTTATCATCTCTTTACTCTCTGGAATTTATGTTGAGCGAAGAGCATTTTTTCACTTGTTTCTTGTCTTATCCTCAGCTTTTAGAACTTTATGGGCATATATCAGCCAATCAATAATACTTGTTGAATGGATGAACGCATGAATGAATGTGTGCAATGACTAAAAACTCTTTTCATGTCCTACCTCATCCTAACCTGTATAATAACCTATATTTTCTTGTATTTCCCATTTTAATTGCTGAGCTCTTTAGTTGAAACTAAATAGTCCAAAAAATTACTTTGAATTCCTCTGGAGCCTTACTATAAATTCTAATGAAAACATATTTATCACATGCAATTAGATTTAATTCAGGAAAGCAGGGCCAAACAGTTGTCTAGGCTGAAACCCTGCCACCAGCCTATTCCAAACATCCTCCAAAAAAGAAGTATTCAGTATGAGTATACACCAAAAGTCCAGTACATGTAGGGGAACTCTACTTTTATCAGAAATCTTCCCCCCAGCCTAAATTCTTTCAGGCACTGGGCCAGGGGTCCCTTGTGAATTTGGCTAGCTGACCCCATAATCAGAGAGGCAGTCTGCTGCCTACATCGCTTCACAGAAGATGACTTGTTTCTGAAACTCATCTCTGCATGCTTTGGTTGCTGTTTAAATGGATAGCAATCAGTTATCTCTGAAAAGAAAGCGTGCATGTTATAAGCATCTGCACCAGCAAGGAAGAAAGGTTTCCAGAAGCAATCTGGGCCTTCTTGAGAAGCAGGCAACCCCTCCAAAACTATCACCAAGGACAGAGTCTTTGATCACCAGGCACCTGTTTATTTCCTTTCTCTGCAGTCTACATCAAGTCAGCCACAAAACCCATTATGAATGCAGTTTTGAGTTTGTCTGGATGAAGTGGAGAGTAATTAGTTCCTTTTACATTTGGTAATTTTGTTAACACAACTCAGTAGGTGTCTTGTTAATTTGTTCATTACTAGGTGGATGAAAATGTGCATCTCTTCTGTGAATACCAATTATTCCTAAATGAGGTAATTTCACCAAGACAGTGAAATTTCCTCATTCTTCCCTGGTTTAAGAATATCACTGCCAAGAATGAACAGTTCCAAACAAAGAAAGCTGTGGGAGGCAGAAAATGGTGCTCTGGGTAGAAAAAAGCGGGGAGACCCTATTATTTTGCAATCTGAAAAGGAAGCCCATTTCCAGTGTGGAAAGGAATTTGGAGGGGAGGAAGCAGGACATGCTGGTGGCAGTGGCCCTGTCTGAGACTCCAGTGACCCTATATCTCTGTTTGCTCTTTGCAGAAACTAAAGGACATGTCATTGCAGGGATGTAATAAGTGGTCATCTCATCATTTCTGGGCAACTCGGTCATACTCCAGGATTTTTACCACCAGCGAAACCAAGACAAATCAGTTTCATGATCTTCAAAGGAGTTTTCAAATCCCACTTCTATCTCCTGCTTGGGAACACTTCTTTCTGAATCAGAGCAGTTACATAAGTCTCAGTCTCTAACTGATTGAATTTGGGAGGAATCAAGGGAACCAAATAGTGTGCATGGCAATGTTATCTGTAAGACCGAGGAGTGGAGTTACTACATCTCTGGGGTGTTCAAAGTGGAGAAGGAAAGGGTTCGAGTTCACTGACGACAGAGACTGTTCCTGCCTGCACTTTTGCCCCTGTACATAGCATGTTCCTGGAACAAAGCAAATAAGTCTACAGACTCCCATTTCCTCCTAAACTCCTGTGGCCTCCCCCTTGTTTACACAACACTCTGTGTTGAAAGCCCAGAGAAAATTGATGTCCTTTACTCGATGGAGTTGATCCACAACACACAATGGAAGGGGCTTACCAAGGAGTCTCAGTGACTCAATCTTTCCCCCTTTCCAATCACAGAGGATGGGCGAACCTATCTGGGAGTTTTCAGGACAGCTTTGGGGTGACCCACTAGAGAAATGGGGACGATGAGATGGCCTGTGGAGTCCCGGAGCTGCTCATGCCTCACCTTTGGCCCCTTCTGCCTTAGCAACCTCCAAGCAGTCTTCTCTACTCCAAATACAGCATTCTCTCTGCCCCCTTCTCCTTAAGTTAATCTTCAGGAGACTCCTATGTTTTTGGGAGAGTTAGGATGAATTATCTCAGCATTCTTTACTCTGTCTTAAGCAGGTGTGAGTACTGTCTTATAGGGCTTTACTTTCTTCCCGTTAGAATCACCTTTTGGGTCATCTTCACTTAAATGAAGAAACAACAGGGGACACAGACTATACATCCCATCCACTATTAATCCCCAAGTGATTAACATAGTATCTTCTTCTTGTTCTTTCACCTATGGGGAGGCTTGTTGGCTTAAACATGGAACAGGGACGCAGAAGGGGAAAACGGGTCTCCAGACTGAACTGTAGCCTGCCAGGCTGGATTTCCCAGGCAAGAATACTGGAGTGGGTTACCAAGTCCTCCTCCAGAGGCTCTTCCCGACCCAGGGATCAAACCCTCATCTCCTGCATTGGCAGACAAGTTCTTTACCACCAAGACACCAGGGAAGCCCAACATGGTGCCTGCTACTCCACAACTGCACAATGAAAACTGTTACTCATTTATTTATCATAAATGAATAACACTGTAATAGTCAATAATAAAAGCAACAATAAATAGCTAATAACTCTCATGTGATCAGAGCACTGTCCTATTTTGCATATTTTAACATATTCAACCCTCAAAATAAACGTAAGAAATAGGAATTATTATCACATGCATTTTAAGCATGAGGAAACTGAGGCACGGAGAAGTAACATCGCCAAGACTATACTGGGTCAGTGGCAGTGCAACAAGTGTTTGTTCCCTCTTTCTCATTAACTGCTGGAGAACAGGAATTGTCCTGGTATCTCACACAATGTCTAGTAAAGATCCCTGCATTCAAGCAGCGCAGTGCAGCTGCTAAGAACACAGGACTTCAAGTGAGACCATCTGCATTCAAATCCTGGTTCCATCACTTGTGGACTGTGCCATGTTACTTAATACCTCTGCGTGTCAATTGCCTCTTCTTAAAGCAGAGAAAACCACAGTACTGTCTCTCAGCTTGTAGAAGACCTCACTTAGCCCAGGCTCTGTTCTACGACAGGCGTTCAATAAATGCCAGCTCTCATATCTCAATGGCCAACCTGGTGCACAGCACATAAGAGCTGGGTGAAAGAAAGACTAAGTAAATGAATGAAGGAGAATGGAATGCCTGTATCCCATTGTTTCCTTCCAAGGCCCTAAGCCATGAACGGAGTTCTGCTCACCGTCTCTGGTGCTCACACAGCCTGGTTGTCAGCTCATGGATCCTGCTTGTCTGTTCACACCTCAAAAGCAGTAGAGGGAATGCTGAGCAGGAGGTGTCTTATTCCACAGGGCACTGCTAAAAGCAGGACTGATACAATCTGCACTTTTTTGTTCTTTCACCTATGGGGAGGCTTGTTGGCTTAAACATGGAACAGGGACGCAGAAGGGGAAAACGAGTCTCCAGATTGAACTCTTTACAATGTCATACACCACAGATGTAGGAAATCTGCTGAGCCCAATGAAATGGGGACACCTGAGCTAAAGACAGGGCTCTGGGAGACATCAACTCAGTACGTTTTCCATGCTGGCTGGGAGCCAGGTCCATGAGAAATTCTGCTGTCATTTCCTTTCACAGCCACTGGCAAATGAGTGTGAAATCTGGTGAGCTGAAGAGACAGGCATGGTGGTAGAGATTTAACAGCAGAGTTAAGTAGATGAGACAGAAATATGCTTCAGGACTCAAGAGACCTGGAATACGGAAGACAGAGAACAGAGGCCAGTACACCCAGAAACTGGAATACTTAGGAACTGTACTCTTTTCAACGAGGGAAGTAAGTGAGCAAAGCTGCAGGAGGATCCAGCTGAGATGGAAGCCATGTGGGGGCTGCTGGGTCCATTTCTCTTGGGTCCTTTCTGACTTTACCATCCTGGAAGCTTGCAGCTAGCCCTGAATATAAACACCACTTCTTCAGAGGAGCACATGTAGAATGTAACAGATTAATACTAACACATTCATTTAATTTCCATTTATTGACACGTCGTTTTTCATCCTGACATTTTTATCCCCAAAAGGGTTGTTTCATCAGACATGGAAGAAGACCGTCAACAGAACAGGATGTCTTTATGCCACTTCTTGGCTGATACCACAGCTCTGCCAAGACCACGAGGAGGCTTTTATCCAGATGGGCTCAGAAACCAGGTGGACTTGCCACAGAAGTTGGTGTTCCTGTCCTCCATGGTGTCTGGTCCTAAAGCGGAGCCGGGGGTGTTGGGGGGGGTGGTGGTCTGTGGTAGGCAAGTAGTCTCTTGGGCAAAACCACCATGTAACACAGACCTAAGGGAAATCATCTGTGCTTACCAGGATCAGGGAACCTGAATTTCCTCACTGCAGTTGGAAAGACCTCCAAAGAAGGAAGTGCAGACTTGGAAATAAGACTGACAAAGCCTCCTAAAAGTCTGTAGAGACTTCAAGAGGTAAAACCTCTAGGGGTACATTCCATCCAATTTGTTCGCCATGACTATTAATGTATAAACCATATAATAGGCCCCATCAGGAAATTGGGTGTTGATTCCCCTGGGTTTTGCAGAGGATCCATTGGTGCACAGAGAAGATGAATGAGTTTGCCTCAGGCCCTGCTGTGAGTCACTGAGAACCGGAGAATTACAACTCTGAGCTCCTGACTTGCAGCTCTGAGCTCACACCTTCAGGATCAATCTTCTTAGATCCACCACACAATGGCTTCAAAAGCTTTGAAGGCAATTAGAGGAGGAACACTGTCTCCTACTCGGACACACCTACCCCATTCTCCTTCTGGACCTTGGCACAGTTGCTGCCAGCGAGCAGGGAACAGGATACATAATTTAGTGCTTGAAGTCTTCCATGTCCAAGCGGACTTCTTAATGGCAGAAACCACGCCTTATAAGGAGAAAAGTTTGGAGATGGGAACTCTCCTTGGCATGGCTCATGAGGAGGAGAGTATGGGTGTCAGGGAGCAAAGAACCAGGCAGCTCATCTGTTTGTTCTTGAACTTGAAATTGAGTTTAACTACTATTCTGCTGTAGCATTGTTCTCAAAGTGATGACCCACAGTTCTTCAGAGAATGTCTTTTTTCCTTCTTGTAAATATATACCATATATATATACCATATAAAAGAAGCACTTGAGATAAAAGAAAAAGAGTTCTCTGATTCCTCAGCCTCTTATGATGCCCTCAGCCAGGTGTGTAATGCCAAAGGCATTCAAGGAGGTTTAACTGTGAATAAGGCCAGTTACGTTCTATGGAAAAGGGCAGGAATGATCACAAAGAATATTTCTAGCTCTTGCCTTTCCCATAGGTTAAAATAAGTGAATATGGAAAGCTCAGCTATATAGAAAAGTGAGAGGACTATGCTAATGAAGATTCTATAAACACTACCATGTAATCTGTTCTTGGCCAGTGGTGGGGATGGGGGTGGGCGGGGCGGAAGCTGCTCCAGAAGTTTAAAGGCTAAATCTGGCAAACTAAATTATGGATGCCCTTCTCAAGGAAGAACACTTTTGATCTACCACCCCCTCTAATTTAACTTGTCAGCTCTACTTCTAAGTCAATAACATTTGTGGGGCACCTACTCTTCTGGCAAGGATTGTGCTAGCTAAGTGTTAGAGGGCAGTGTCCATGGCTCTTTTCCAACCTTTACCAGGTCTGTCTGAAGACCATAGGTGGAAAACCATTCTTGAACAGAAATCCTTGAAGCTGGCGTCAGCGGCAATGGGCATGCGCCGTTCCACTTTCAGATAGCCCTCTGATCTCTGAGCATGACTGTTTAAGCACCAGCTGAGTTTCAGGGAAGGATGGAAACATCCTATATATCACAAGTAAGGTTGTTTTCTTCTTTATATAAGAAGCTCTGACTTCACATCCTCACTCTGATGTGAATTTACTCTGAGACCCCTAGAAAGCAATGCATCCATGTGATCATTTTATGAAACTGCCTAAAATCTTGCCTCTGGAATTTCTAAGTAGAGCAACCAAATTTGAAAGTTTTATTTCAAAAGGTTTCTAAAGCACTTACATAAGCAGAGATGGGGAGGGTGGACTTGGTATTCACGAGGAATAATGTGGGAGAAGAAATAGATGACTCAACTCAGGATACACCCCAGGACCACATCACCCTCTGAGCTTTCCGCATCAGATGGATGCCTTTCTGCGCTGAGGTCTCAGCACCCTCCAACCAGGCCTCCGTAATAATAGCCGGGCAAAACTTTATCAAAGGAAGCAGCAAAAAGGCCTGACAGATGATGCTGCCAGCATTTCGGCAGCCAGGTTAGCTTTGTTCTGATGCCATTCTGTCAGGTTTAACAAGCAGATATTAAGAAAAGTTTATAGAGAATCGAGATGAAAGGTTGTCGGGAGACATGAGAGCTGCCAGTGGGCACCTCACAGCACAGCTGGGTGTAGACTCTGCCGCAACTGGCTGAGAGAAAAAGAGGTTTGATATGGAAGCAGCTGCTTCCAACCCCTGCTAGAAGCGAGGCTTAATCATCTGGCACCCGAGAGTCTGGAGCTCCACCTGGAGAGGAACATAGCCACTGAGAGCATCCTGGGTGTGAGCCTCATCATTAGATTAGAAACAAATGATGTATTTGCAGGAACTGGATCCTTGACTGGTCCTGACCTGATATGACATTTCTCATCCAGAATGTTTTCTCCTAAGCACGCAAGGACAACTGAAGCAAGAAATAAGGAATGGGGTTCAAGAGGAAATTAGCCATTTTACCTAAGGGCTTGGGGGGTATAGACATGAAAAAGGAGAGGAAATGGAAACCACAAAAGGCTGGTGGCGTCCTGGGAAAAGGCAGGTTTAGAGCAAGGTGTTTCTGCCCTAGCAGGTGGGGCAAGCTGCTTGAGCTCTCTTTTATCAATTTCCAGTCATACTAAAGTCTTCCCAAGTCTGCGTTCCTTTCAACAGGACACTTTTTGAAAGCTGGATGAGTCAAGATGCCTCCGAAGGGCTGTGTGTCATCAATACCAGGAAGGTCAAGTTTCAAGCCCCGTGCAATCATGCTGTAACTCACCCATTTGTTCCCTCACTCTGCTAAGTCTTGTTTCTGCCTATCAAAAGCAGTCACAACACAGTTATTATATTGGTTGGGAAAATAAACGCAATTTTTCAAAATCATAACTCCTCTTCCAAATGTCTAGCTGTCTCCTGTCGCTCAGCCACGCATCTTTTCCAATGAACACTACTCATGCCGTCTTTCTGAACAAATAGAATTATAAACAGCAGCCACTCTACCTAAAATCATCAAAAGACCCGACACCTATCTACCAGAGGTGATGCAACGATGCTTGCACTGAGCGAGCTCCTTCTACCTTGAATTATAAATGTTATTTTTCTCTTACAGAAGTGAAATTCACATAACACCAAATTAACCATTTTAGAGTGGAGTTCTTCAGCATTTAGCACATTCACAATGTTGTACAACCATTACTTCTGTCTAGTTCCAGAATGTTTTTAAGCATCCCCTAAAGAAGTCCTGTATGCATTAAACTGTTCTGCTCCATTTCCATTCCCCTAGTTCCTGACATGACCGTACTTTAGTATTTTTTCATATATATATATTTTTTAAGATTTTTAATGCTTTAGTTTTTCTTTTGTTTCTTGGGGTTTTTTGGTCGAGTGACATGTGGGATCCTACGCTCCTGACCACGGATTGAATCCGTACCCCCTGCATTGGAAGGGCAGAGTCTTAACCACTGGACCACCAGGGCAGTCCCTGATATGTTCTTTGTCATGATGGGGTAAGCACTGCTGTTCCCATTTGAAGACCACTCAGATGGTAAAGAATCTGCCCGTAATGCAGAAGACCCAGGTTCGATCCCTGGGTCAGGAAGTTGCCCTGGAGGAGAACTGACAACCCACTCCAGTATCCTGGCCTAGAGAACGCTATGGACAGAGGAGCCTGGTGGGCCACAGTCCAAGGGGTCGCAAAGAGTCAGACACAACTGAGCAACTGTCACCTTCCCCGTCACAGGCTGGGTTAGGGGCTTTCTCGAGGTTCAATCACAATGAAGATCTCAGGTCTTGAAACAAATGCTCCCAAAGTTGAGGTCTCTGGCGTTTCAGAAACACATGACATTGCTCTAAGCTACCCATCAGAAGCCAAGCTTTTCACAGTCCTTTAAGAAGAGTATCATCATTCGTTTGTGAAGCTAGTGGGTTTTCCTTTGATGCCAAATGATAAATTTAAAGTTCATTTCGTTGAGACTCCTTTGAGATCTCCATTCCACAGGTAAGTAACACAGGTGACTCAGGGTTAAATGCTCTTCTGGCCAACAGATTTAAATCTACCAACAGATTTAAAATCACAAACCCTGAGTTTCCAGCCCACGCCTCCTATGCTGCTCTGGGATTTTATACACATGCACACTGACTTCCATTATAATCTCCCTATTTTTAGTTACACATAACTTTTAAAGAAGTTTCTCTTGGAAAGTGTGAGGGTTTTCAGCAGTTATTTTTGTGATTCCTCAGAAGGAAGACCTAGCTTTTTCCACCTCAGAAATGCCAATATTTTTTTTCTTTTTACATCTGACTCAAACAGCTGAATTGTAACATGCCCTAATTCCTTCTCATGTGGCTCCTCTTCATTCAAGGAGAGCAGTTTTACTGAATCCAAAAGAAAAAAAAAACTCAATTTAAAAATAATTTTTTCACATGCACAGTGAAAAAAAAAATTGTCTAACAAGGTTCACTTACATTGTTACCTGAGGCCATTGGGAGTTGTGCAAAGCACATTGCATAATTCCTCCAGGCTGTTGGTAGGTGTATTTTTTTCCCCATAAGTAGAGAGAAGAGTGTTTTCAAAGAGATCAGGAAGCCAGAAGAAAAAAAAAATCCCATAAAAATTTTCATACTGAGGCAATGGAGACTTTTTTCTCTGCCCTCTGTATTTCGATTTCTATTTTTAAAGCTAATTTTTTTTAAATTACTGCCCCAAATATCATAAAATATAACAGTACTGATAAGGCCTAAGGTACACTGAAAAATCCTAGATATGTGGATTCTGTGAAGATGTTTACTTCTGAATTCCCCCCCTACTTTCTGTTTCAACTTAGAGGTTACCAGTATTACTCTTGAAAAGGGATGTCACAGAATATTCTATCCAGTGACAGAGGGCCTTGATGCTGTGATTAACTGGGCGTTCATTCATTCAACAATTATTTTTAGCACTTACTCTATTATTCCTTTTATTTCTCAAAAATACCCTGTGGAGAAGCTAAACTTAGTCTTTTCCAAACCAGAAAAAAACCATCAATACTTCAGCAATCACAAAAAGGGAATATTCCATAAGTTTATTGATTAATAATTCAAGACTGTGCTGAGGAGCCAATAAATTACGGAGCTGGATGACTGATTGATTTATGCAAAGAACAGTGCATGTGAAGCCCAGTATTCTAAGTTCTCTCCCTGTGTGTACATATAGGTTTCGTATATGCAAAGAGCAGTGCATGTGAAGCCCAGTATTCTAAGTTCTCTCCCTGTGTGTACATACAGGTTTCGTATATGCAAAGAGCAGTGCATGTGAAGCCCAGTATTCTAAGTTCTCTCCCTGTGTGTACATACAGGTTTCGTATTCCTCTTTCACAGGCATTTCACGCACCCATAGCCCAATCCTGAACTCTCACACCCACGTCTCAGTGGCCACAGTGGAATCGGGGTTCAGAGAGAAGACAGGCACTGATCCAGCTATTCAGAACCCATCATGCGCTTGTACCTGGCAGCAGACCCACTGCACATTCTTATACCAAAAACCAAACTGTGGTTAGCATTAGAGTGATGAGGAAGAACAGAAAAATGGAAGGCAGGGAGGCCTACTGGGCATTAAGTACTAGCTCAGATATTAACAACTATCTCTTCATAAGGTACAATTCAAAATTTGCAATACCTATGCCAATTTATGCAGTTCACATGATCCTAGGGCGCTTACAGCTAAGCATGGGTACCCTCAGTTTTTCTGGGGAAAGACTTAAATGATCTCCCTCCACTGTAAGAGCTGGTACAAGGCAGAGCATGAATTTGAATCCAGATCTTCTGAGTGTCACTGTTTAAGTTATTGGCCTACATGCCAATCCCTCACACTTAAAGTACTGGGTTGGCCAAAAGTTTGAGTTTTTCCATAACATCTTATGGAAGCACCCAAGTGAACCTTCTGTCCAACCCAATATAACACTGAGGCACTCATTCCATTTATTCCTTAAATGTTTATGGAACAACCATGACTAGTCCCATCTCTGTGCTAGGCAATGTGATTCTGTGAAAAGCAAATGAGACCCAGTCTCTGAATTCAAGGCTAATGTGTCAAATACAGAAAACTCCAAAGAGGGACATTGCAATCACCACAGAAGCAACCAAACATGCAGTGGTGGTTCTGTGAAGGGAAAGGGACAACCAGGAGGAAACATCTTGGGAGAAACTGAATTTCACCTGGGTCTCTAAAGAGCCAGTAAAGAGAAAAAGATGCACCAGAGACACAGGGATGTGAAAATAAATGGCAGATTCAGAGTCAGTGAAAGTTGCTTGGTGCTGGTGAACTATCTGCCCCTGTCAATGTCTTGCTCACTGCCAGGCAATCTCTAGCAACTCCTTGCTACGGTTTAGTCAATCAGTTGTCTGACTCTTTTGTGACTCCATGGACTGTAATCCGTCAGGCTCCCCTATCCATGAGATTTCACAGGCAAGAACACTAGAGTAGGTTGCCATTTCCTTCTCCAGAGGATCTTCCCAACCCAGGGATCGAACCTGCATCTCCTGCATTGTCAGGCGGGTTCTTTACCACCCTGAGCCACCAGGGAAGACCCAACTTCTTCCAGTAGTGTCTTATTTCTCCTGAAGCAGAGCAAGTTGGTACTGTTTCTATATCAGTCTTCTGAAGTTTCTGTATTTTAAATGTTAGTGTATTTCTCATAGAACTGACTGCTCATAATTGGAAATTTGGTATTTTCTTGGTGTATTTGTGCTGTGTGTGTGTGAAGTAGGAAATCCAAAATCATTCATGTTATAACTGATAGTAAACATATTAAATGTGCCAAATACATACCGAGACTTGGCAGGGTAAAGACAGAGACAAGATTATGTTTTCTTCATGTGAGGCGGGGTAGGGACAATACTGCCTGTCTCTTCTCTCAACAGTTTTGGCAGCTGACAGACCACCTTAAAGAATTTATATCGCGGGATGAGAGTAAATGCATAACTGAACCACATGTCACATGGCTGCTCCTGTACTGCGGTGGGACACACCCACTGCGGATGCCAAGCATCCACCTGGAGGTGAAGAGGAGGGCTGATCTGGGGACCTGGATAGGAAGCATGACTTGGAACTGAGGTGTGATTTTCCAAACTTGGCAGTCAGCATGAGGAGAGAAGCAGACACGGACACACGGAACCAAGAGGGCATTCAGAGTCTGGAGTGTGAGTGGTGACCAGTCCTAAGAGGAGACAGAATCTTCTAGAAATGCAGCTGCCACATTTGGTCTTTAGTGTCATTCATGCAGTCATTCTCCCTCTCATCCATTCTTTCTTCTTTCTTTCCTTCTTTGCTTCCTTCTTTGCTCTTCTGGATAAGCTCTTTGTTCACAAAGATAGACCTACAAGGTCACTGCGCACTGAGTCTTTTTTCCAAACAAAGATGTAATTGTGAATATACGGTCTAGTTTTTAACTCAAGGAAATTTCTGAAAACTTCATCTCTTTTACCTTCACCTCAAAAGAGTGAAGGTTTTGCCCAGGATGTACTTTCAGGATGCATTTTGATAAGATTCCATTCAAATAAACAAAATTCTTTCCAATTAACCTGAAAATCAACGTCTCGTTGCCATCAGCATGAGCCCAGGACAAGCAGTCTGTAACAGCAAACAGGCTGTTATTCCCGCTTAAGCATGGATTGGAGAGGTGCAAAACATAGGGTTTTTTCCTCCAACTTTCCAGATTGCAGCCTAACCAGCCTGGCTGCTGCTCTTCTGTCACACCCACTATGAAGTGGCACACACGTAAATACACATGGGCACAGTCCTGGGAAAATAATAACACAAAAGCCATTTAGCAAGAAGGCAGCCCTTGTCCATGACCTGAGTGCCTCAGCTACCCACGTCCAGAGACAGAGCAAGGAAGAGTGAAGGAGGATCCTCTAACCACCCACCACATTCCCTGTGGTGATAAACCCCGGATGGGGAATATTGACACATGGGAGAGTCCCTGAGCTGACGTGAAACGTGGCTAGAAATAGCTGAAATTATTATTTTGATAAATAGTATTTCTACATGTTAAAATTGGAAAGGAATGAGCTATTTTCAGCTGTCTTTGGAAGTGTACCCCAATTATGGTCACCATGTTTAATCTGATGGTAAGGGGTGGAGGGGTACCCAAATCTTTGAAAAGCTTTTTTTAAAACAGGAAACATATGATTTTCTTGACTCATCTCTATTTTTAAAACCCAAAGTACATATTACCCATTTGCTGCAAAGATGAATCACTGTGGACATTTCATTTTCAATGAAATTTCATGTATCTCAGGTCTGGGATTGATTCACCAGCAGAGATAGCAGGATGGTCACAAGCGAAATAAATACCCAAACATGAAATGGGAACCAAAATTTACTGGTAAAACTCAGAAGAAAGTTTTCAAGGGTCTTTGGAAAAGAAAGAGAAAACAAAAAAGAGGAAAGAATAAAGGAAAAGGGAAGTTATTTCCTTTTCAGTTTAGACATTGACAAGTACCCTGAGAATCTATTCAATATTCGATGTGGCTTTGTTACCAGAGACAGCTGAGTTCACGTCTTGGCCCAGTAGCTAGCTGTGTGACCTTGAGCAATTTACTTCCTCTCACTGAGCTACATTTCCCTCACCAGTGGAATGGGGCCTGGTTATACTATAGATAGTTTTTATGAAGGTTGTGTGAGACCAGATTAGAATATAAGCTCCATGAGAACAAGACCTCTAGTTCACTGCCAAGTTCTCAGCACCAAATCCATGCTGGACATGTAGTCACAGAGACAGCTAATGCTCAGCAGACATTTACACAATGTGTTGCCAGATCCTGTTCTAAATGTTTTGAACATTTCAATCCGTGTAATCCTCAGAGCCTCCTGGGATGGGTGAGATTACTACCCCACTTCACAGACAAAAAAAAAACTGAGACACTCAGAGATGAAGTGTAACCCAAGGTCACATTAAGCAGATGAGCTGGAATTTGAATGTTGCCTCTCAAGGACCATATGGTTAAGTAGGCACTCAATAAATATTTCTAGAAAGAACTGATCGAATGGCATATGCAACACACTTGGAAAAATCACTGGCTGGCACTCAACAGGTATTGAGATAGTTGACCTTCCTTTTCTCTTTGTCTTCACATTTGAAAGAACAAAGCGATAGAATAATGCCCAACTCTGTCTCAGAGACCTGCCGTCTTGTTGAGGAAACAGGAATGAGGACAACTAGAAAATTATAAGTATATGGCAGAACATTTTAAGCTAAAATTTTTTGGCATAGGTTGGTGGTCCCAACTAGAGAACATTTTGCTCCGCCAGAACATTTGTCAGTGTCTGGAGGCATTTCTGATTGTCACAACTGGAGGTCTTTAGGAGCTTTAGGAGCGGGAGTAGAGGATGGGGAGGGCGTGGGGGCAAGGGGTATGCTACTGGCACCTAGTGGACATAAGCCAGAGGTGCAGCTCAACAGCCTTGAAGGCACAGAACAGCCCTCACCAAAAAAAAAAAAGTATCCAGCCCAAATATCTACTGTACTGAGCTCGAGAAACCAGGATTGAGCTACAAACCCTGATTAGTCTACAGTCACTCTAAGGTGAGACAGAAAAACATCTGGAAGCCAGAAGGGTTAGAGCAGATTCTGTTGATGCAGTAAGATTTTGTGAGGTGGTATGGTTTAAAAGGTCTGGAAGGGCGTGCCCAGGGAGGGAACAATGCCTCCATCAACCTTCAGCCATGTTTCTATCAACACATAACACACTTCCATGCAGAAAAAGACCAGGATCAACTAGTTAATCCTAGCATTAGTCAGAAAGGTCTGGCCTGTGTTCATACTGAGGAAAACAGTGGTCAAGACCAGAAATTACTAGCATTCCGCGTGAATGGGTGACACCTCTATAAACCCCATTAATAAAATATTTCCTATACACTTTTTATTCATCAGTTTGAAAAGAGGCTTGTCTGGGCACAATGTAGATATTGATATGTGTTTCTTCTCCACCCAAAGTCCATAAATTGCTTAGCAAGGGCTCCAACTGGATCCAGGCTTGAGATTCAGACATGTCATTCAGATTACACAGATCATGTGTAATCAACAGGTAGGACTAATCACAACACTTGCATTCCCTAGAAATCTTTCTGCATGTGTGCTTGAGGATTCTCCTTGAAGAAGACTCTTAAAGGAGCCAGACCTGACCATTTTGAGCCAGGAAAAAAAAAACAAAACTTCAGCCTCTAAAGAAAAATTGTGCATGTTAATGTCCACAATACCTTGCCATCAAATCCAACAAATATGAACTCCATGAGACCATATGATAATTCGAGGCAAGGAATATAATACAGAGTACAACCCTGAGAATCAAGTGCCTGGATTGGTAATCCAGCTATGCCTCTTATTAGCCATGTAACTTTGAACAAGTTGCTTAACCTTTCTGAGACTTCATCTATGAAATTTGATTAATAACATATAATAATACTATATAGATTGTCACAAAGCTAAAATGAATTAATTAATGTAAAGGACTAATTTATAGTGTTGGCAGAGGATAAGTACTTAGTAAAGCCCAGTTAATTACTGTTGTGTAGAAGAGTAAAGTATAATAAAGATTAAATTATCTGATATACTAAAATATCTGTGAAATATTTCAGCTTAAACTGTACTGTTTGAGGTTTCCTCTAACAGACAGTGACACAAAAGACAGTATACAGTTCTTTCTTATCCTACCACTGGTTACTTCTTATCTTTGGTCTACTTGGGAGGTCTCAGTATCTGCAAAGGACCCCTCTGTAAGCTGGTGTACTATAACCACAGGAGACCTTCCAACAGTTCTCAAGGGCTTCCTTCTGGGTAATGAAACTCCTCGATAAGTGGTTGAATGCCAGAGGCAGTGCTATTAATGCCCTATTAATATGATCTTATGATATTCACAGATTATTCACAAAAACTCAGATCATAAATATGATGCATAGAGCAATCTTTTTTCAAAAACTAATCTGCAGATACTCAACGATTTGCTCAGTCACACTAAAACAAGTGATGGAACTGAAGTTCAAACGCCCCTGCTATGAAACTGGAAAGAAAACACTTTTCACTATCCGGTGGACCACAGTCCAGTCCAGCTGACCACAGACCAGGCTTCCGTGAAGTGCCTTATTTCTCTGAGACCTGTATTCTCTCAATTAGGAGAATAAAAATGTGCTAATTATTACTGCATTCCTGAGTACTAGCTGAGACCATAACCAAAGTAATCAAATGTACTGAGCAGGACATACTGGTTACACATGCCTGGAACCCAACCCAACTGGCTCAAGTAGAATGAGGAACATATAGACTGGCAAACATCACATTCCCAAACACTGAGCTTCTTCAGCAGGCACAGCTGGATACAGGTCCTCCAATTCTACAATCATTATTCTGCCTCTCCCTCCTTGTTCACATCTGCAGTCCTCTATATCAGCAGGCCTCACAGTCAAACATTTGCCAAATGGTGCAAAGATGGCCACCCACACCAGGCTTCCAACCAGCCAGCTTAGCACCATAAGAGAGAAGAAAGTATGGTCCTCACAGTAGTACCATAAAAAGTTCTAAGATTGACACTCATAGGTCAAGATTGGGTCACCCACTTACGGTAAACAATCACTATGGTGACCACAATGCAGTGCTCTGATTGGCCCAGCCAAATCACATGCCCCTTCCTACACTGAGACTGGTTAGGAGGCCAGAGGCAGGAGGCATGGGACAAAAAATGGTAGGCTGTTTGCTACATTTGTGCTGTTACCAGAGGAATGCATGCTCTGCAATCAACCAGATACCATTTACACCAATGGATGAAACCAAGCAGAGCATGGTTTAGTCCAAGATATGTCATGAAGGATGAGGAATAAAAATCCAGGGCCCTTTGTCTTAATTCCATACCATGACTATAAATCAGTCATAATAATGAGTAGGCCACTTTTCTTTACCAGTCTAATGTCTATAACTTCTTCTGCCCTCAGCTATCAGCTCCTCTGAAACATTTTCTCTAGCCCCACCTTCCCCACAGACTGCATAAGGGGCTCTCATAGCAAACTTGTGCTTCCTTATTCCCAACATTGTAACATGAAGGACTCCCTGTTTATTTAGTTCATGCTATTCTCCGAAGCAAGGACTATGTGGATCTTACCACATAGCTCCAGTGCTAGATATAATTTCAATTATATTTCAATCACAGTTTTATCTTTTAAAAAAAAGGAAATCACAGGAAATGAAAAAAACATTAATAAAAGGCACTATTCACTGTACCATAGTTTGAGTACTGCTCATTTCATTGGGGATATAAATTTAAAAGCATAAAAAATCTGATGAAAATGTAACTTTGTAAACATTTTTTTTTTCTAATTTACCTATAAATTTACTCATCACCATCTGTTACTAGTCTGTAGTAAATGACATACTCTGGTCAGGAAACTTCTCAAGTATTTAATTAAGGCCTTCGAGTGAAGGTATTCACAAGCTTTGCTGCGCCCTTTATTACAGCTCCTCATGCACTGCAGCATGACATTTTGCTGCTGCTTTTGCTTGTCTGCTTATGTAACTGGAAACAAAGTAGTGACATTGTGGGGAGTGAAAAGAAACTTAACTCTTAAGCACAACTAAACTTGATCCCCAAATGATTCACATATTAGCTTGGAAAAAGTGTTCGTTCATTCATTCATTCACTTGTCCACTCAATGTTTAGTAAGCACTAGACATAAAGGATGGAGAAGGCAATGGCACCCCACTCCAGTACTCTTGCCTGGAAAACCCCATGGACAGGGGAGCCTGGTAGGCTGCAGTCCATAGGGTCACTAAGAGTCGGACACGACTGAGTGACTTCACTTTGACTTTTCACTTTCATGCATTGGAGGAGGAAATGGCAACCCACTCCAGTGTTCTTGCCTGGAGAATCCCATGGACAGAGGAGCCTGGTGGGCTGCCATCTATGGGGTCGCACAGAGTCAGACACGACTGAAGTGACTTAGCAGCAGCAGCAGCAGACATAAAGGACGGGGGAGCCTCGTGGGCTGCCGTCTATGGGGTCACACAGAGTCGGACACGACTGAAGTGACTTAGAAGCAGCAGCAGCAGACGCAGCAGCAGATATAAAGGACTCTATAATCTCTATGGACAGATAGAAAGAATGGGGAAATCACTTTGGAAAGCAAAAGACTCAAGGAGAGACATCATAGTTGAAGTCTGTCATATAAAGGAAGAATATTATTCTGGTTTCAGATGGCAAGCTGAAAAGTTACAGGAAGATTGAGAATATATGATCCTGACCTATGTCTGCAATTTTGTCATCGCAAGGTTGAAAGCCTGCTTGTGAATGAAGTCAGCATAGAGAAAAAGAGAGCAAAGAAATGAAAACCTCTTTCTAATGAAGTCATTTGAGCTCCAGAATCCAATCACATCAAAATCAGATCCACTCATGGATTTTTCACTAATATGAGATTTTTATTTAAATCCTTTGGGTTAAATAATGCATTTGGGTTGGTTGGTCTGAGTTTGGTACTTCTAAATAAAAGAATACTTAATGGTACAGGAAACATCTCAGTTCCTAGAACAATTCCTGGGACACCAGAAGCATTTAATCAATACGAATGGCTTAAGTCATTAAATTATTCCAACATAGCACAAATGTGTGAATGATCAAACAGTCCAGTCAGAGAATGAACACAGCATAATATAGTCTCAGGAAGGTCCCTCCATCACAAGAAATAGTCAACTAAATGCTAGAAAAATCAAAAGTCTCAATACTTTAAAAGGGTCTTAAACATCAATAGGAGGTCTATATTCAATGAATTCTGATGTTCCTTCCAATCCTGGTATTCTATGATTTTATGTTTTCAGTTCTTATCTGGGTGAAAGTTGGATAGATTTTGGATTTCACACTTTCTAGGGCAAATAGCTTGCCCCATTGGAAAGAGTGTCATATTCAGATTTATACCTAATCCATCACACCACCACCTTCATTTAAGAGAACTAAAAGCTTTGGATTGCCATCCACTAAATTCTTGGTAAGTGATACAAGTTATTGACACTCAACAGAGAGTTCTGCCCACTTATTTGCTTTTCTCTGAATACTTTGATATATGTCATGGGTATGTCTAAAATATTCTTGCCTGTTATTTGTGCTTTGGGGTATTTATGTGCAATAAATAGCCTTAAGTATGAAAAAATAGCTAGTGTGTGAACAAGCACTACTGAGACAGATGGGCCTACAGCAAACACATTTGGCCTGTTGCAACACAGAATTTCATCTTTAAGAAACTGCTATATAACTCATAAGATGTATTCAGCTGCAATACGGTCTAGATGAAACAGAAGGACTTGGCGGTGGTGGATGATGGAATGATGGTCCATCTATTCAACACCCGGCATTGCTCTCAGAGACGTATCTTCCATTTAAGGAAGCTGATCACAGTTCTATCACGATGTTTATCACTTACCTTGCCCTAGTTATCTTCTGTACACGTCCACTCCTTTGCTCCTAGGTGTGTGCAGTATTATCGTCCTGCATGCAAAGTGGGTTTGACATGTCCCTTCAGCTGTACAAGAAAAGGAAAGTAAATATACTAATGCGTTCCCTGGATGAAAGCTTAAAGCTGATGTTGTACACAGCTAAGTCTCCTTCTGGTGTTTTTCAGATTATTATTATGGATTTGGATGTAAGAGCGCACTTTGATATTGATGTGAAGGGATGAAAGACAGAACTCCTTTACAAGATTCACAGTGATCCATGTGGTCTCTGTGGACCTTGTCATTAATTATGTAATAGAAAAAATAAATTATTTAATAGCATTTTTTGCCTTACATGCAACTTGTGTGCAATCCTTTGCTATATAGTTTCCAGCAGACAACTGTGTTTTATCATGGAAAACTGCAGTGTTAAGAGTGAATGTGTTTAATTAGACTAAACATTTGATTTTCTGTATCAGTTCCAAACAAACTTGAACCCATCGCTTAGGAGAAAATGAACTCCTTATAGGAATCTCTTCTAGTATAGAGGTGTGGTGCCAGGTCTTTCAACAAATACAGATCTATCAAAACAGTCGATAAATACACATCTACTGTGTGGATGTTCAACAATTGAGTACACACGAAGGAACGTTTAACAGGGAAAATGCACATGGGTGAATTTGAAGGAAGATGTGAAAATTAGGTAAATCTGTTTCCTCTATACGGAGTTACTTGTTAACAGTCTCTCTTCTCAGAATACTGCTTCTACTGCTGCTAAGTCGCTTCAGTCGTGTCCGACTCTGTGTGACCCCATAGACGGCAGCCCACCAGGCTCCCCTGTCCCTGGGATTCTTCAGGCAAGAACACTGGAGTGGGTTGCCATTTCCTTCTCCAGTGCATGAAAGTGAAAAGTCAAAGTGAAGTCACTCAGTCATGTCCGACTCTTCGCAACCCCATGGACTGCAGCCTACCAGGCTCCTCCGTCCATGGGATTTTCCAGGCAAGAGTACTGGAGTGGGTTGCCATTGCCTTCTCCGAAGAACAAAGAAATACTTTTGTAAAATTATAGGAAGAAAATCATCAGTCAAGCACTTTGCTCTGGCTTCTCTCTATGTGCCAGGCATGGGCAATATGAAGATGACAGAGACACTGTTCTTGACTAAAACATGTTCGCATATAGAGAAGGTAAAACACGCTAAATTATGCTGAGCTGATTTGACAATGCTGGGCACTGTTAGCTGAAGGTAATATACAGGGATCAGAATTTAGATGGCTCTGGATTTTCCAGTAGCAACACAGGAGGGAAGACTTGGAAATTCCCATGATGATGGTGAATGGCAATGTCAGCCTTAGTGGCTGTGTTCAATGAAGAAGGGATCCAGTCCAAACTATATAGCAAGGCAGAGGGCCCTTGCCCAGGGCTTCTCAGAGTGAGGAACAGGGCTTTCAACATTAGCATCACCTGGGAACTAGTTACAAGGGAAAATGTTCTATCCCTACCTCAGAATACTTGAGTCTTTCGGGACTGGGGCCAAGGAATCTGTGTTATAATGAGCCTTCCAAGTAATTCTGATGAATGTGCAAGGTTGAGAACAACTGGTCTAGGTGATTATTCTTCCAGGAGATAAAATTGTAAGAGCATCTGCTGCTTGGGAATAATTTATGAAGATAATTGGACAATTGCTAAAGAGGCTGAGGATAAGTTAGCAGTAAATGTAATTAAATGGAAACTAAGCAAAGGAAAAGGAAATGATTAAACCCAGGAAAAACAAACATTATACGAAAAAGATCAAGTAACCATAGTTTTACTATATAATTCAGATCTGAGTCACATGTGTAGTTATCATAATCATGTAAATACTAAATACTGACCTGACCAAAATTATGATGTAACTGTGCTAGTAAGTAGGGTGAGTGACTGCAGGGTTGCTAATATAGTGGGAGGTGGGTGTGCGAAAAAGTGTGAAATCGCCATCTTCCACAGTAGAAAGCCCATAGATAGTACCTGAAATTGAAAAATCAAGTTGGAGAAACACACACACACACACACACATATATATATATATATTTGTAACTTAAAGGTTAATAATAGAAGTATCAGCAGAAGTTGAAAATAATTGGCTCCCAGACAAGGGAATGGGGAAAGCTGATGTTTTTTCATAGTAAGTCTTGCCAACTAAGTTGACCCTTTCTACTCTGTGCATGTTTAACTTGGATAAAAAGTAAAATCCAAAATAAACAAAGAATACATTCCCTCTCCTCTTTGAAGACATTTTCCCAGTTCGTTAATAATCATTATCTCTTCTTAACTCTTAGAGCACTCACTGTGTAGTCCAGGGGTCAGTAAATTATAGACCAGACCCCTGTTTTCATGAATAAAATTTATTAGAACTCAGCCACCTTCTTTCATTGACATATTATCTATGACTGCTTTCATATTACAACAGCACAGTTGAGTAGTTGTAGGATAGACGAAACAGCCTTGGTGCTATAAATATTTATTATCTGACCTTGTACAGGAGAAGTTCACCAGCTCTCAATCTAGTCTACCACCTAGCAACTAAAACAATTCTCTGAATTTTTGTGTTTTGTTTTTTCTACCAGATCTCACTCAATTCTCACCAACATGCTAGTAGGGTGTTACCATATTGCCAATGAAACAAGCTCAGAAATTCCAGCTGAGCTGTCTGAAAGGTTTATCTTCTTTCCACTGACATTGTTGCTTGTGTACCATCAGTTTTTCATATTTGTATAGCTTGCCTTTTCTAGATGAGAATTTCATTTAGTGCAAGAACCATGTCTTAATCATCTGTGTATCCCCTACTCCTGGAACACAGGAAGCACTCAGAACAAAGTTCCTGATTAGAGACAATGAAGAAGAAGGCAAGAGGACCACTCATGAGTCTTAAAGCAAAGTCCATGTATTCAAAGCAACTATTGTGATCCTGATTATTATATTTTCTAGAAGACCAACATATGCCCTGAGCTGCTTTTTAGTTGATGCTTCCTGAATAAATAAATAAAGCATTATTGTCTGGAAGAGGTCACAGGGGCAGGTATCAATAATGCCCATTCATCTTCTTGTGGTAAAGCTCAGGTTTCCTGTTTTGTATTTGTCTCATGCTAGACTGGAAGCTCTCAGAGGCAGAGGTTTCGTGTTTATGTGCCCAGGAAATTCTGGGCACCTGTGTTGTCCCATGACTAATTGCTAAAAATAAATGAGTAATAATGCATTGTTGGTGTGAGGTTTGCTTCATGTCCTGAAATGTATTCTGAAAACATTGATTATGAACTTTCTCTAACCAAAAGAGTCTTCCAAAAGCAGAAACCTGGTGAGAATTACTCAAAGGAAAATGACATTATTGTTTTGGTTGGAGAGTTTCTTATGACTGATATATAACTAGCTATGTACACTGTCAGCACTGACTTGAGTAAAAGCAATGCTGTTTTTCTTTAAAGTGAATAGAATTATTGAAGGAGAATTCATGGCTTGGAAGGAACCACAGAGTACATCTATTCTCACCATTGATCCCCATTACAACATTTCCTAGTTGTTATCCAGCTTGTACTTAAACACTTTGCAGAAAGAGAAATCCCCTACCTACCAAGATGGTCAGTTCTCACTTCAATTTGCTTATTCATACTTTCAAACACTTTAAACTACCTTTCAAATTTTCAGACATGGTTTCAGACTCTGTATGTGAGGTTGAAATGTGAGTTCTTACAACCTACATTAATAAATCTGGTTTTAATTTCTTAGAAGCTCACAAGTCTAATCCATCCTTTATATATGGTCCTTCAAGTATTTGGAGGGAATGTCCTCTTCCTTGGTCATTCTTATCTCTGTACTAAACATCTCCAGTGCCTGAATTCTCTATTCTTATGACATGATTTTATGTCTTCATCTCTATTCCAGTTTGTTTATACTCTTACAGAAATAGTATCACCAAAATTATTGCTCCAAATGTGATCAGACCAGCTGAAAGGGAAGTCTAGTGTATTACTCTTTCTTTGTTCACTGTATTTGTTAATACAAACTTAGTAGTCATCATGTTTGGGGCACGAAACTGCTAATATTTATTCCCATTGAACTAATTATTAAATCTAAGATCCTTAGCTCTTATTCAAGTGATTGCTTCTAAGTCACATTCCTCCCATTATATACTTATGGAATTAGTTTTAGGAACTTGGTTTCTTTATCTTATATATATATATATATATATATATATATGTATGTATTAATGTCAATATGTTACCAACTCCAGCTAATTGTTTAATTTTTTAAAGTTAGATTCTCGACTACAGAGATGAAAGACACAATTTCTGCTCTCCAGGAACAGAGTCTAGTGGTAATTATGGACAATTTAACAAAGATTCATAAATCAGGGTAAGTACAATGACTATAAAGTCAAAGTAATGATGACCTACAGAAGGAACACACAAACTTTTACTATTCTTGTTGTTGGAGTCTTAAGGGAGACAAATAAAAAGCCAACACTATGAAGACCTCTCAGAAGAGGTGATATTTGATGTGTGCCTTGCAGTGTAGTAGAAATTAACCAGGCCAAGAACAGATAAAGGACATTATAGACTGTGCTGTCCAACATGTTAGCCCTAGCCACATGCAGCTATTGAACACTTGACATGCAGTGCATGCATGTTGAGATGTGTTCTAAGTATAAAATATGCATGGAGGTGAGGAGTGAGGGGCTTCCCTGATGGCTCACTGGTAAAGAATCCACCTGCCAGTGCAGGAGACACAGGTTTAAACCTTGGTCTGGGAAGATCCCACATGACACAGAGCAACCAAGTCTGTGCGCCATGACTACTGAAGCCCTCACGCCCTAGAGCCTGTGCACCGCAACAAGAGGAGTCACCACAATAAGAACCCTACGCATGGCAATGATGGGTAGCCTCCGCTCGATGCAACTAGAGAAAAGCCCAAACAGTGACAAAGATCCAGCACAGCCAAAAATAAATAAATAAACACCTGATTTTGAAGTGGAAGTAAAATATCTCATTAACAATTTTTCTATTGACTGTAGGTTGAAATCATCATATTTTGGATATATTTGAGTTAAAGTACATTATTAAAGCTAATTCCAGCAGATTCTTTTTACTTTTCCAACTTGGCTACTAGAAATGTTGAATTTACTTCTGCAGCTCATGTTATATTTCTGCTGGATAGTATTGTTCTAAAAAGTAAGAACAGGCAGAGAGATGAGATGAATAATGAACAAAAACCAATTTGGATAAATGTACATATTATAATTCCAAACACATCATTAAGGAATATTTAAGGCTTTAAGGCCTTAAAGGCTGAAGGCCTGCCACTCATATCTTTCTTTGGGATTGATGCCAACCTTTCACATTAGTACAAGTCCACCTAGCTATACTGTGATTCAAATGATATTTCTTCATATTGCTCATAATGTTTGTTCTCCAAAACAGAAAACACTTTTTCTAATCTATCAGTCTTTCTGAGAAATGATGTTTCAATGTGTTCCACTGCTCCAAAGAAGATCCCTGAGGCCATTGCCCAGGTCCGCAGAGTGCTGATCAGCCTGGTATAACACAGACTGATCTTTCCCTCTTTCCCCATTTTATTTCCCCATTTCCAACTCCATTCCAGAGGAAACACTTCCCAAGAGACTCCAATCACACACAAGCCTTTCCACAGGCTCTGCTTTGCAGAGTACATCATGAGAAACGCTGGGCCGGAAGAAGCACAAGCTGGAATCAAGATTGCTGGGAGAAATATCAATAACCTCACATATGCAAATGATACCACTCTCATGGCAGAAAGTGAAGAGGAACTAAAAAGCCTCTTGATGAAAGTGAAAGAGAAGAGTGAAAAAGTCGGCTTAAAGCTCAACATTCGGAAAACTAAGATCATGGCATCTTGTCCCATCACTTCATGGGAAATAGATGGGGAAACAGTGGAAACAGTGTCAGACTTTATTTTGGGGGGCTCCAAAATCACTGTAGATGGTGATTGCAGCCATGAAATTAAAAGACGCTTACTCTCTGGAAGTAAAGTTATGACCAACCTAGATAGCATATTCAAAAGCAGAGACATTACTTTGCCAACAAAGGTCCGTCTAGTCAAGGCTCTGGTTTTTCCAGTAGTCATGTATGGATGCAGAGAAGGCCATGGCACCCCACTCCAGTACTCTTGCCTAGAAAATCCCATGGACGGAGGAGCCTGGTAGGCTGCAGTCCATAGGGCACTAAGAGTCAGACACGACTGAGCGACTTCACTTTCACTTTCACTTTTCACTTGCCTGCACTGGAGAAAGAAATGGCAACCCACTCCAGTGTTCTTGCCTGGAGAATCCCAGGGACGGGGGAGCCTGGTGGGCTGCCGTCTATGGGGTAGCACAGAGTTGGACACAACTGAAGCGACTTAGCAGCACCAACAGCATGTATGGATGTGAGAGTTGGACTGTGAAGAAAGCTGAGCGCCGAAGAATTGATGCCTTTGAACTGTGGTGTTGGAGAAGACTCTTTAGAGTCTCTTGGACTGCAAGGAGATCCAACCAGTCCATCCTAAAGGAGATCAGCCCTGGGTGTTCTTTGGAAGGAATGATGCTAAAGCTGAAACTCCACTACTTTGGCCACTTCATGAGAAGAGTTGACTCATTGGAAAAGACTCTGATGCTGGGAGGGATTGAGGGCAGGAGGAAAAGGGGACGACAGAGGATGAGATGGCTGGATGGCATCACCAACTCGATGGACGTGAGTTTGGGTGAACTCCGGGAGTTGGTGATGGACAGGGAGGCCTGGCGTGCTGCAATTCATGGGATCGCAAAGAGTCGGACACGACTGAGTGACTGAACTGAACTGAGGCTAAAATTACTGTTAAAAGGAGTGTCTCTGGAAGATCAGACCCTGCAGATGGGATTCAGAAATGGTTTCACTCTCTGGTTAAATCACAATAGAATACCTTTGATAATAACCCCTTGCATGCTATAATATAAATAAGATGTTTGTCGGTGGTTAATTCAGTCAAAGTGCAGAAGGAAAGGGGGCTTTCCTGGCAGCTCAGCAGTAAAGAATCCGCCTGCAATGCAGGAGATGTGGGTTCAATCCTGGGTAGGGAAGATTCTCTGAAGGAGGGCATGGCAACTACAGTATCCTTGCCAGGAAAATCCTCCATGGATAGAGGAGCCTGACGTGCTATAGTCCATGGGGCTGCAAAAAGTCAGACACGACTGAAGTGACTGAGCACACATGCACGCAGAAGGTAAAACGCTGGACTTGCGCAGTAGTACTGGCACTAGAATTGCATGAATCATAATCAGATCGAACCTAGATTTATCTGCCTAGTCCTTGAGTACATATTCGGAATGAATATCCTTAGCACCTGAGAAAATTCTCAGGCTGATTCCCTGATCACTGGCACACAGCTATTATGATATACATAAAGAGTCAAGGAAAAAAGCCATTTATCGGGTGACTCAAAAAGCTTATTAGAGTAAGCATGGTCAGGAAGAACAGAGGTCCATACAACTTGTGCAAGCTATCATAGGAGCTGTCATGCTACTGGAGATGTCTGACCTAACAGACCGATGGTGCTAGAGGTACATATAGTAGATTAAGATGCTGTCTGCAATCTCTGACAAACCCTGATGCAAGTGTCATACAGACAGCAAAGGGTTCTGCCACAAAGCCATGCCATTAGCAGTAGAGAGTAAGTTGCCATTTTAAAAGAAGTCTTTCTAGACCTTAGTGAAGACTGAGTGACTGACAATTAGACACTAAAATTTCAGCTGGAGCTGCTATCATAACACGAGTATAATCAGATCTAGTGAGTCTTAAGTGCAGGCATGCAGATCAGTTGCCCACTTGTATGATGGAATAAGTCAGAGAAGATCTAAAGATAACAAGTAAGCTGTATAAACTGGTGTCATCCCACATCATCTCTCTGCATCTCACTGAAGCCTCTCCTTTAATTTAAATCTATAGCCTCATGGGTGAGTCCCTAAAACTAGTTAATCCAGGAGGAACAAAAACATGGTCCTGGATCACCAAGTATTAAAGCTGAACTGAACTAGTGGGCTTCCCTCCTGGCTCAGACGGTAAAGAATCTGCCTGCAATGCAGAAGACCTAGGTTCAACCCCTGGGTTGGGATGATCCCCTGGAGAAGGGAATGGCAACCCGTTCCAGTATTCTTGCCTGAAGAATCCCCATGGACAGAGGAGCCTGGCGGGCTACAGTCCATGGGGTTGCAAAGAGTCGGACACAACTGAGCAATTAAGCACAAACTCATGGCCACCATTTACTTAAATCCTAGCCTGCTGCCATTTTGCTCAAAGCTATTCTTCCAAGTAAGTTCTACCAACAAAACAAAAGACATTATTCTAAGATGATGACAAGAGTCAAGAGCAAATACTTACATAATCTTACAAAACTATCCCTATTTGAATCGTGCATGTTTGTCATTAGCATGAGAAGGACTAGCCAGGGCTGGAAATGACCCAGCTAAACCTAGTCAGGAGCAAAGACCACAACCAATCTGTGAATGAATAACATGCCCAGTCTAGGTTAGCCTGGATCAGTGGATACCCAGTGACCACAGAGCTGTGAGATGTGGTAATAAATGTTTGACATCTTAAGTCAAAGAGTTTGGGGGTACTTTGTTACGCTGTAAGAGCTAACTGATAGAACTGGTAGCCTTTTCTCACACAATGAGACTGGCAATGGTGCACAATTCTCACACAATGAGACTGGCAATGGCACAAGTCCTGAATCAGAGCCTGCTGGACATGTTAAAAAAACAAGGAAGCTAGAGTGAACGGAATGGAGTGAATGAGCATAAATTCACAGGAAACAGATCAGAGAGGCAGTGCAGGAGGAGGAGACAGTGAGAGGCGTGTTGGCATGGTAAAGACTTAGGCATTTATTCTAAGAGAGATGGGAAGCAGCTGGAAGAATCTGACCTGAGGAAAGATGTGATCTGGATTATTTTTAACCACATTGTTCTGATTTCTAGTCTGAGAATAAGAAGGCAAATGTAGAAGCTGGGACAGTAGTTAAAAAAAAAAAAAAAAAAAACTACTGCAAATATCTAAGCAAAAGATGATGATGGTTTGGCCTAAAATTTCCAAGTAGTGGGGAAAGTTGTGAAACATGAGAAGACTTTAGATATAGTTTTATGACAGAGAAAAAGGAATTTGCTAATAGATTGAATACAGGGTGTCCAAGGAAGACTGGGGCCCAGGATTACATCAAGAATTTGTCAAGAACAACTAGAAAAGCCAAGATGACATTTGCTGAAATGTATTCCTGGGTCAAAAAGATCCCCTGGAGGAGGGCATGGCAATCCACTCCAGTATTCTTGCCTGGAGAATCCCCTGGACGGAGGAGTCTGGTGGGCTACGGTCCATAGGGTCGCAGAGTCGGACACAACTGAAGAGACTTAGCACGCATGCACACACAAGTAAGGCTGCAAAAAAAGTAGGTGTAGGGATTAGCCTATCTTAAGATACTCATAACTTCTATCATGAATTGTTTTTAAAGACTTGGAATGAGTCCCAATTGGATAAGTAGTCTAATTGAGATGAATATTTGAGTAACTCTGATTAAATGTTGCTTTTCAGTTCACCGCTTTTCCTCAATCTCATAAGGATACTAAAAGCTATCACGTACCAGTTCATAAAATTTAGGGAACATGCCTCAAAACATTCAGGGGTATTTAGGACTATATTTCTAATATAACAAGTGCAACCCTGTCATCTATTCTTCATGTTTACAGGATTCTATGGAAGGCCTTGTGATTTCATGTTATTAGCACAGAAAAGATGGGTAAGTTTGATTCCTATAGGAGGGCTTCACTTATTCTGTCCTTAGCAGAGACAATTTCCAATGGCAACCCAAAAACAGGATTTACGGATTTGGAAGGAAGGCCCTAACAAATCCACTGTTGAGCATTTCGATTAGAGTTTTGAATGATCAATATTCAGCAAGTTGCTATTAAAACTCAATTAAAAGTCTTTTCTCGTGTAGTGACATTTTGAGCATGGTGAGGAGGAGATGGGGAAGAGCTGAGCTTTTATTACAGGTGAAGAGAAACTATCACTTCTTGCTCCCAGTCTCCCCAAACATATCTAACAGACATCCTGATGACTGCACTTTTATAATCCTATTGTTCTCCCTTACAGAGTTGAGTTGGTTTATATTTCTGGTTTCATTGGATGTTTTTATTAAAAACAAAATCAGTCTGAAACAAGAAGTCAGGGAAAAATTAATTTAATCTGAACAGTCTTGATTGAAAGAAGCTCATTTCTTATAGTTCTGGAAAGCACATTTAAAATATACCAGAACTCTTTCAAAGCTGATGTGTATTCTAATGAAGAAAGAAAACTCAAATCCAGACTTTCATTTATATGTATAATCCACTTGAGATAGGAGGAAAAATGTCAAGCAGTCAAATTAAACAAGCCACAAGTAGGAGTTGAAATAAAAGACATTAGCAGAATCTTGATAGGAAATAGTTTTGTTTTTTTTTAAAGTTGATTTATGTACTAGGAGAAATATAGTGAAGGGTGCTGGAGGGGAACATGAGCAAAAGGTATACAATGTTACTGATGCAAAGGAAACAAGAGTGTATTCACATGCACAGGACAGGTAAGAACATATGCCAGGCAGAAAAGGACATTTTTTCTTACTGATAAGAATATGCCATTAGGCACCCAGAATATACTAAATCTGTAAGTAAGAAAATCTAATTAAACACAAGTTTGACAGTTGATATTTAATTTCTGTTCACTGTTTTAACTTCTTGCTATCAAGTTGAAGGATTTTTCCTGTTTGGGAAACTATTTCAAGAGAAAAGTTCTTGATTGAAACTGAGTAAGTAAGAAGACAGAATTAGGTATTAAAGAAATTAAAGTGAAAATAGACGAACTGAAACAATAAAGCAGGCTGCAGCATAAACAGAACATCTTGGTCAGTAGTATTTGTGGTTAAGAAGTTTTTTTTAAATTTCCAAGCCTTCTCTGAAATTGTCCACTTTTCTTACTATTAACGATTAATGAGCAATGATCGAAGCAGACTTTTAAATAAAAATATTTCTTCAATGTGCACACCTACTTTGTATGTCTGCTTATTGTCAAAATTTGCATGAGAAAGTAAACCTCACATGCTCAGAATAGATAATTAAGGACATATTTTTTTGGCAGAGTTATTCGAATCCTTTTTTTTTTTTTAAGAATTCAGATCCATCTTGAAAGGCTGAAGATCTCAGCCAACTCTAATCATATCTCTAGTTAATTTAAAGGAGATGCTCCTAAGTTTATCTCAAATGATCAGAGTCCCAGAAAATGAACACAATAAATACAGAATTTAGATTAACCAATTAAAAAATATAGCTGAAGGAGACGCTTGACGGACATACTACAAACAGAACTTTGAGGGACAGTTAAGGATTCTGCCACCATTTCAAGAAAATACACACCAGGCAAAAACTGAAAGGAGAGATCAAGGACGATGACAGGGTCTGGTGATGGGTGGAAAGGCTAACCCAGTCACAACGCGTAACATTGGGTGATGTGAACACTAGGCAGTACTTTTTTTTTTTTGCATTTTATTATTTTTTAATTGGACTACAATTGTTTTACAATGTTGTGCTGGTTTCTGCTGCACAATAGCATTAATCAGCTATAAGTACACATCTGTTCCCTCCCCCATAAGCTTCCCTGCAATTTCCCCCATCCCACCCCTCTAGGTCATCACAGAGCACAGACCTGAATCACCTGGGCTTTACAGCAGCTTCCCACTAGCTATCTAAGTGCATACGTATTCACGCCACTCTCTCAATTCATCCCATCCTCTCCTTCCCCCACTGTGTCCACAAGTCGGTTCTCTATATTTGCAACTCTATTCCTGCCCTGCAAATAGGTTCATCAGTACCATTTTTCTAGATTCCATATATATGCATTAATATATAATATTTGCTTTTCTCTTTCTGACTTACCTCACTCTGTATAACAGGCTCTAGGTTCATCCACCTCACTACAAATGACCCGATTTTGTTCCTTTTTATGGCTAAGTAATATTTCATTGTGAATATGTATCACATTTTTATTCATCTCACGATGAACATTTAGGTTCCTTCCATGTCCTGGCTATTGTAAATAGGGCAGCACCTAGTTAATTCTTTTTTTTTTTGGGGGGGGGGGAGATTTTTTTTTTTTTTAAACTTTACAAATTGTTTAGTTTTGCCAAATATCAAAATGAATCCGATGAATGTGGCTATGGACTTAACATGGACTTAACATACTCAGCACCCACAAAGATTCAATGTGATGCAAACAAAGACACTGCATATGAGAGGGTTGCAAAATGTTTGCACTGGGTCAGCGATCTCTTGAAAAAGCAAACTCTGGTAACAGGGAGAATCTCAGCCTTGAGGATCACCATCTGCTTGACAATGCACCATTCCCTCATTATTTCATCTTATGAGAAGCACATCAAGGTATTTGCTTCAAAGTAGAGTTGTTGATTAGAGAAGGCAGTGGCACCCTACTCCAGTAGTTGCCTGGAAAATCCCATGGATGGAAGAGCCTGGTAGGCTGCAGTCCATGGGGTCACTAGGAGTCGGATACGACTGAGTGACTTCACTTTATTTTTTTGCTTTCATGTATTGGAGAAGGAAATGGCAACCCACTCCAGTGTTCTTGCCTGGAGAATCCCAGGGACGGGGGAGCCTGGTGGGCTGCCGTCTATGGGGTCGCACAGAGTCGGACACGACTGAAGCGACTTAGCAACAGCAACAGAGTTGTTGATACCAACATTCTACCTGAAGTTGGCAGACACTGATTTTCACTTCCTCTCACTGCACTCTTTCGCCTTCTCAGCTCTGAATATGCTATGCTTTTATAAGGGTTAAGTTTCATGTTTATGTGGATTTCTCAAGTACCTGGTGATCCTTCTTTGGTAACACTAACTGCAAATTGAAAAGCCATAAAAATGCTTCAGTGGCAATTTAATTCTGCTTCTTAGGACTTACTTTTCATTAATTTATTATTAATAATATTGATTTAATGTCTTCAGTTTAACAGTCAACTGAGAAAAATGAAATTTTCTTCTCTAAAAGAACTTAAGCACAGCTACTCTTGGGTCATTGAGCTAACAATAAAGAAGAAAAAGTCTTAGTAAGGAGTAACTTGTTGTTACTAAATTGCTAAGCATATTCAACTCTTTTACCACCCTATGCACTGTAGCCTGCCAGGCTCCTTTGTCCAAGGGATTTCCCAGGCAAGAATACTGGAGTGGGCTGCCATTTTCTTTTCCAGGGGATTGTCTTAGTTCAGAGATCGAACCCATGTCTCCTGCACTGGCGGGCAGATTCCTACCACTGAGCCACTAGGGAAGCCCAGAGATTAACTCTGGAAACAACAACAAAAAAAATCTACCATTTTTGCTAACTTCACTTTTTGAATTTTGAGGGTACATAAATGCATCCTGGAGCTATCCTTGAATTTTTTTTTTTTTTAAAGAAACAACAGTAGCTTCCTAAATCCCACTGGAAATAGAGACCATTGATATTAAGAAATATCAAGGGAACCATTTGCAGCCAACTGCCTGATGTTACTATTATTCATAGAGATAGCACTTCAGTTATTAATATGGCAAGAAACAAGCAGTCCTGTGGCACCTACTAAGTTATCAAGAATAAGCTCAGAAATAAAGAGACAGAGGAGGGAAGGAATAAACTCCAGGTAGGACAGTACTTAATGACCCACCTAGATTTATAGCCGGAATGCCACAGCACAGAATTAGCACGAGTACAAATGAAAGGCTTCCTCCAAGGGAAATGTCCCCATGATTGGAAATGCCCCTCATGCTCGCTGCCCCAGATGGGAAGTCCCAGCTTCAGTTCTTCTCTAGAAAGTACTGGCTGCACAGCCATTTTTCTTGCCCTGTTGATTTGTAGCTTGATAGTCATCGTGACCCTAAAGCTAAGCATAAGCTACATGTGTTCTAACAGAGGCCATGCCAAAGTGTATGGAAAGAAACAGAGCCAAATATTCACAGATAAAAAAAGCAAACATTAAAACAAGAAAATCTTCCAAGGTTCAGAGGGTCACATCTTTGGGGAATACTTCACTACAAAATGGCCTGCCTTCAGACTGTACTACAGAGAATCCGAGCTTCTTCGAAGGCCAGTTTTATCATCATCCGTGTTCCATTCTCAGTGCCACTGACAAAGTGCCCAGAAAGAAGACATGTATCAGCAGAGCCACTACATGAAACACTCATTTCCTTCTTCAGTTTTAAGAAGCACATTGCTTTTCTGACTGCTTTAAAAAAAAAAATGTTTTCTCTAAGTAAATCTCTCGCCTATTATATCCCAGGGATGCTTTGCATGTGAGAGTACATCTAATCAACTACAGATTCTTACCTCTCTGCTAAATGCAGCGAAAAAAAAAAAAACAACAAGAAGAAGAAATTGTAACAAAAAGCATTAGTAATAATTTTCAAAATATCGTAAGTTGCCAGCAACTAATGGCTGGTGTATTGATTAATAGTCTGAAATAAACAATGGGCCCTAATGTTGTAACAAACTGCTGAAGTTTACTGCATCAATAACTCTGTGAAACCACAGTTTCAAGGATCTATTGCTGAAATAAAGCATATTCTTGAGCACCCACCACCCATGGTATTTATGTACGTACAGATGTTTTCCCCACCTAAATAAATTGCTCGGCTAGAAAATTGACCATTTCTATGATCAGAAAAATCGGTCAGAAAATTTGGAATATTTGAAGAGGTTTATCACCAGATAATGTGATCTTGCAAACTTGACAAGTTTTTTTGGTTAATCTTTTATGATTAACCTCCCTTTCATGAATAAATGCCAGCAGAAAGAGATACAAAAGAGTCTGATCCTGTGCTGGAAAAGATGGTGCTAATCAAGGGGTACTGACTTGAACCAGACCTTAGAAGGACAAAGTATTAAGGACTAAAGCATTAATCTGTTAAGCCCCCATGTCAGCAGAAGGAGTGGGGGCAGTGAGGGGAGGAAAATTGCCCTTTAGTAGAGTGCCCTTAATAGGATATACTAGAAACTGAACTTGGAATGAAGAATCACTTTGAAGCTATGTATACAGTGGAAAGCAAAGTGAAGTGTAATCAGAGCTGCAAGTAGCCTCCATCATAGTGTGGAATCCAAACCGTCTGCATATTCAAGGAAGAGGTATGCAGTGATTGACAATTTTTACTATACATACTGAGAATCCCAGGAAGCACTAGAAAGTACAAAGTCTCATTTTTAGTTACTCCTAATTATGAAAGCGAACTTTCTTTGCCATGGAGGCTTCTGTATCTCTTTTCCCTTGATGACTCAAGCAAGGAGGGGCCTTGCCTAGTCTGAGCTCCACTTCTGTTCAGTAACTACCACTTGGGACTTCCCTGGCGGTGCAGTGGATAGGAATCCACCTGCCAGTGCAGGAGACACAGGTCCGATCCCTGGCCTGGGAAGATTCCACACGCCTTGGAGCAACTAAGCCCATGCCCCACAACTTCTGAGCCCAAGCTCTAGGGCCCAAGAGCCACAACTACTGAGGCCTGTGTGCCTAGAGCCTGGACTTTATGACAAGAGAAACCACCACAGTGAGAAGCCCGTCATATTGCAAAGAAGAGCAGCCCCCGCTTGCCACAACTGGAGAAAGCCTGCGTAAAGCAACGGAGATCCAGTGCAACCAAACATAAATGAATAAATCGCCGTCACTCAGTGAGTTTCAACCACGTGTCTGGCACTTAGTCCTTGTCTCTACTCTTTGCTCCAAATCTGAAAGACAAGTATTTTCATCTCTCTTCACCCCTATTTTCACAAATGTAATATAAGTGACTTAAATCTGTCACATAGCTAGTACAGTATAGAGACGCTGGGTTTAAATTTAGGTCCAGACTCTATGAACTTTTCATGATGGCTCACTAGCACTCAGCACTTCCCTGAAGAAGGATGTACTGGTGGCCCCAACCATGTGGCTGTGGGCTAGCAATATGTTACACTAGCCACCTCCCTGCCCCTGGCTGGCTGTCAGTTTAGGGTGAATAGATTTCTACCTCTTTTGCATGTAGTAGTTCCACTCACTATAGAAAACTTGGGCTTCTGCCTTGATAATTGCTTTTATAACCTAGAGTATTTCAGACATGCCTGCTCTGTACTGCTGCCTTCCATTTTTACCCCTTCCAGACTTACAACTATCATGAAGGGGAACAGTGATTATTCATTCTGAACCAGGGACTCTGCCAAGTCTTTTAGAGACATTGTCTTGTTTACTTTTCACAACCACCTTATAAGGTATATATACACATGTGTATTATAACCATTTCAGGAAGCAGCAAACAGAGGTCCCAATAGATCCAATAATTTGCTCAAGGCCACACAGTTGATAAAGTGATAGAGTGAGGGTATAAACTTGAGCTCTCGACTCCAGTTCCAAGTTTCCAGCTACCAAGCTGCACTGCCTTTCTCTCACGCCTCCTCCAAGGAAACTCTAAATTCTAACACAGTGACTAGGGTCCCCTCTGCCTAACCACCTGAGGGTTGCAGACTGTCATGATTCAGTCAGTTTCTGAGATTTGGAGTCACCTCCTAGTACTTGAGCTCTGTGGACAAGTGCCTACAGGATTTTAACCCACTGATGTCCTCTGACTTGTGGTGCCGCGTGCTCGGTGTGGGAGATGAAAGCTCCCTTCAATACCCGCAGGCGAGGCTGAGCCCTGGGGATCAGTCTCACCAAACAGGAAACATGCTCTCTTCTCCTCCATCCAGCTTTGTCTGCATGTATTCATACCCAGACCATTCCTACCACAGAGAGGACCCCTGCGTCCTCACCCCGTCATTCCCTTTTGCAAAGGGATGGAGTGGAAGAGTTCTAAGAAGAACAGCAAGCTGATGCTGCTTTCCCCACAGTTCAGACAATCTGCTCATCTCCCTGCTCAGTCCAGGCACCCCTCCTGCTCAACACACTGCACAGAACCCTCTCTCCTGCATGCGTATTTCTTTCAACAGCAAGTTTCCTTAGGGCCAGACCAGAGAGCCCCCCACTCACATCCCACACCTCTAGCTCTCCAGCTCAGACTTGCTCAACAAGGTCCTGTGACAGCACCACAAAGTAAGGAAAAAGAGCACAAAACAGGAGTCAAACGGCAGGCGCAAAGGCTGGTGTGTCTTACGCTTGTAGAACCCGCTCTTCTGTCAGCCACATAAATTACCAACGTGCCCTCCCAAAACCCATCGTAAACGTAACTTCAAATAGTCAGAAAGCAAGATAGAGAGAAAAGAAATGGGCGAGGAATGAGATTTTGATTTCTCAGAGCAAAAACGCCTTTCATAGAATCTGTCTTTAGAAACTCACAAGGTCTTGCGCCATGACTAAAATACACTCGCAAACCAGACCCTGCCCAGGAACTGACAGGACTCGCAGCCGTTTTTTCCATCATCTTCTTGCTTCTGCATAGTCCTTTTGCACTTCTCATTTAAGCTCTGTCCATTTATCATCTAAATTAGTCTCACAGGCAGCTTTCTTTACACAGTAGGTATGGATCCTTGAAAAGATGAATAGACATCAGAGTTCTATCAGTTGAATCATATTTTAGGGAGTCCTCATGTTCAACTCTGTCTCTCTTCAACCCGCATCATTTCTCATCGTTTAAGTTAAAAGTTCTCTGCTCCATAATGTCTGTATTTAATAATTAATGGTCTGTAAACAAACATTTGAAAGCATTAGAGGAGTTCTCTATTTAAAGTAACCGAAAAATCCCCTAGAGCAGGGCACAGCAACCCATCCAGTATTCTTGCCTGGAGAATCCCATGGACAGAGGAGCCCTGACGGTTACAGTCCATAGGGCCATAAAGAATCACAGACGACTGAACAGGCAAGCAACTACATGATACGTAGGTTCAAGAACTGACCTTCCCCTCCCCAGATGCTATGGACAGAACTCAGAGGGACTTGGTGGTTGGTGAGAAGGAGGAGTTGTGGGAAAGTCTTTGATTCTAGAGAAAAGACTGGTAACTGGTGGTGTGTTGGAAAAGATGCTGGTAACTGTGAATCTGGTGAGCCAAAAATTATCCAGAAAAGTCTTGATGGATGTAGCTATTCAGGCATTTCCATCATGAGATCCTGATTTAGGAGGCCTGGGCTGAGCCCAGAAGTCTGTCTATAGGAAGTATTCCAAGTTACTCTGATTAATAGCCAGAGGACCATACTTTGAGAATCACTAGAGCAGAATGGTCTAGAACAGTGCTTCTCAACGTTATTATACCAAAGAATTTCTCCAGAGAGCTTACTAAAAACATAAATTCCAAGAGGATGCAGTTTCATAGATTGGCAGATATCAGAACTTGCATTTCTAATAAAATCCACAGACCCCGGTGTTTAGAATAGCACTGATACAACACAATGGTTCTCAGACTTGACTACACAGTGGAGTCACCTAGAAAGTAAAAACAAAACAAAAATAAAAAACGATTGATGCCTGGTTACCACCCCAAAGAGTCTGATTAAACGGGTCTGTAGCTTGGGCAGAAGGATTTTTAAAAATTTCCCAAGTGACTTTAATATGAAGCACATGAATGTCTTTCACTTAGCAAGTATTATTCAGCACCTGCTGATTGGTCAAACAGAATATCTGCTGTAACAAATGATCCAAAATCTCAGTGGTCTAACACAACAAAAATGTATTTTTTAATCATATAAAGTCCCATAGGGATGTCCCTCTTGGGAATGCTCTCCAGGAAGCTCTGCCCTAAACAGTCACTCAGAGACCCGGGTGTCTTCCACATTGTGACTCTGCCCTCTGGTGTTTCCAGGGTCATTCTGGAATCACCATGCTGACACACAGCAGGAAGAGGGAATGGGGCAGGAACCTCAGATTCTTAACTGCCTCAGTTATTCCACCGACTGGGGAAGGTGACGGAGAAGGCAATGGCATCCCACTCCAGTACTCTTGCCTGGAAAATCCCATGGACGGAGGAGCCTGGTAGGCTACAGTCCATGGGGTCTCGAAGAGTCGGACACGACTGAGCGACTTCACTTTCACTTTTCACTTTCATGCATTGGAGAAGGAAATGGCAACCCACTCCAGTGTTCTTGCCTGGAGAATCCCAGGGACGGGGGAGCCTGGTGGGCTGCCGTCTCTGGGGTCGCACAGAGACTGACTCGACTTAGCAGCAGCAGCAGGGGAAGGTGAAATAGCACACGGGCGTTAGTGAGCACCAAATTTCTGGCTGTCTGGTTGTGTATGAGGCACAATGATACAAGTGGGGAAGGGGGGCTTCCAAGGGTCTAGTTCTTAAGACTCTACCTTGCAATGCAGGGGACACTGCTTTGATCCCTTGTGGAGGAAGATCCCACATGCCACAAGGCAACTAAGCCTGAGCACCACAACTACTGAAGCCTTTGAGGTCTAGAGCCTGTGCTCCGCAACAAAGAGAAGCCACCGCAGTGAGAAGCCCGTGCACCACAGATGGAGAGAAGTGCTCATTCGCTACAACTAGAGACACTCCATGGGCAGCAACGAAGATCCATCACAGCCAAAGATAAAACCATACGTTCTTTTTATTTAAATTTATTTTTAATTTTAAAATAATTTTTTATACAGAGAATACAAGCCACAGTGCTGAATTTTGGGGTTATTTATTACAATAGTGTGGAGAAGGAAATGTTAACCCACTCCAGTCTTCTTGCCTGGGAAATTCCACAGATAGCAGAGTCCGGTGGGCTACAGTCCCTGGGGTCGCAAAGAGTCAGACACGACTGAGTGACTGAGCATTACAACAGTGAGCCTCTTTGACCAATGCAGCAAGGACTGAATAAATCTCATATAAGCTTTGCTTCTGGAAACACAGAGGTTATCACTTTTACCTCCACTTGACCTAAAAAGAATCAGCCTGGGACAAATCCATTTACAGAGAGGAACTCGAGGCAGTAGAATGTGGCAGCTGATACATGCTGCTATTAAATCTACTTTTCCTTTTTGGCATTTGATTATACAGTCTTGGGCTACAGCCTTGATTTCCATTATCAGTAAAACAGAAATAATAGTTTTTATCCTTCAGTGTTATTTTGAGAATTAGAGAAGACATGCTAAGTATATTACTCAGTAGGCCCTTGATACGTGTATATTATTCTTATGTATTATATTCTTACACTTTCTTATGTTATTACTGATGAATGCTTAAAACTGCCTAGTGTGTTTCCTCTAATAAGACTTCAAGTCCTCGAGACTAAGGACCATGTATGCAAAGTCGCATACATGTCCAACTCTTTGCAATGCTATGGACTGTAGCCCACCAGCCTCCTCTGTCCATGGGATTCTCTAAACAAGAACACTGAAGTGGACTGCCATGCCCTTCTCCAGGGGATCTTGACTCAGGGATCAAGCCTGCATCTTTTGCATCTCCTGCATTGGCAGGCAGGCCTTCACCACTAGGGCCACCTGAATTCTTGTAACTGCCTTGTGAGTTTCCTCTAATAAGACTTCAAGTCCTTAAGAGTATGGAGCATAGCCGACAATTTTTCCATATGGCGCCGTGTACCCAGCAAGTGAAAGACACAGAAACATTCCTTGATAAGTATCTGTTGAAGTTAGGTTCACCAGGGGTGAGTCTGGGAGCCTGAGGCTGGCAGCTGTCTCAAAAGTTTCCTATGAGAATTATTGTTCCTAACATTGGCACTCCTATGAGGAAAAACTCTATAAACATCCCCAAGGAACTAATATGATAGAGTGGAACTATTGCAAAATGAGAGCAGTTAAATTTCATGAAAAAGTCTGCACTTAATCATCTTCAAAATACTTTAGGATTCAGACTTCCACATTGGTTCTATTCACTCCTTCCCTCTCAACATTGAAAAATTCTTCACCAAAAATGTACCCCCCCAATTGCAGATTTAATCAACAGCCCACTTTATAGATGAGGATCTACTGCTCTAAGAGACTATGCATGTGTCCATGTTTAGGAACCTAAAAGTGGCAGATTCAATTCAAATCCAGTTTTTCTGCATCTAAATCATATGGATCAGGCTGGAGATAATTAAGAATAAGCCATAACCAGCGCACGTGTGCCAGGATACAAAAGGAACACCTGTCTGAAATGTCAATACAAAAACTAAGACGTTTTCATATATAAGGAAACAAATACATTGTGATGTAGAATCCACATTTTCCATAATATGTGACTATGAACTACAAAGAATTTTTCAATTTACGTGTGGGCTGTTTTGGAAGATGTCACCAGGCCCCTGGGTTGGGGAGGGGTGAGAGGTGCAGAGGTAGGGGCGGCCACTCGTGTTTGTTTCTCAGGAAACATGTAAGAAACACTGTCCTTCTCTGTGTTATTAAAGGGCCATTCAAATACCAAATAGAGTCCATTACTGGAAATCTGTTCAGATGCAATAATGATTTAGGCAGGTCAGACTTCCCAGAAATGAAGAAAAGTGCTGAAAATAAATAGGAGACAATAAATCTCTTAATGGTGCAAAGGGGAAAAATAAAGCAAATTATGTTTTATCTGGCAAAGATACCACGGTCAGGTTTGGGTTTTGGTTTTTTTTTTCCTTTTTTTTTTTTGGTAATTCTTATTTTTGCTTTCTGTAGAAAACAGTCAATGCAAAATTGACAAAAACTTAGATTTACAGCCTGTAACACGGTGTCCCACTTGAGCTTAACCCAGGATGTAGAGACTAGCCATTTGCAGAAAACAGTGGACCAGTGACCATTCTGGGAATTTATTTATGAGTTCATAGATAAAACTATTGGGGACTATTGATAGGACAAAAACATTTGAGTCACCCCTCCTCTGTGAGAGCCCTGGGGGAAATATCCACAGAAGAGGCAATAAATAAGAACAACTGAGCTTTTAAAAAAAAATCTAATTTTAAGTTTATTCCAACATCCAGTGCAGAGTTCTAGTAAGGTTAAGTCGAGGTAGACAGTTTTCCCTAGTAGCCAATAAGGACCTCTACCTCCCTCTCAGCTTAATCCAAATCTTACAACCTGACCACTCTCGAGCTGGCTCCATGATACTGGAGATGGACAAAAAACAATGCATATGTTAAAGAGGAAATATGCAAGGAAGGAAAAGAAGGACTAAAGGTTACCATATATGATGATATCTTTTAATAAAGAATGACCCTATACCCACTCTTAGGTGACCCCACCCTCATTCTGAAATGGGACAAAATCCAATGACAATCCTTGCTCCTAGATGGTGCGAGGATATAGAAAAGAGGCAAGATAAAGGGATGGGGAAAGAGAGCCTCACAAAGAGAGGAATTTCTTTTGGGTTCTAAGAAAAGAGACGGGAACAATGAGGACAATGAGCAGAGTCTGTGTGGGGTACTTGTGTCCCCATTCCCACTTTTGCCTCTGTCCTCTTTTTGAGCTCAGACAGAGAAGCTGGGCAAGAAATTAAAGAGTGGTGTTCACTGAACAGTATGTCAGATTCAGCACCATCTGGACTCCTCTGGAGTCTGGGACTAGCAGATAATACAGAATGAGAGAGAGGCAAAGAGAACATTCTTTCCATGACCTCCACTCAAACTATCAAAGATCACAGAGCTCAGTTTTGAGATACTCAGGTTCTAGAATGGTGATCTCTAGCAGCGGGTGTGCCTGGAGGAGCAGCATATTCCTTTCCAGAGAAGATGCCAACACAATGGCAAGGCCCTTTGGCAAGGAGGCTGCAATGGAGAACTAGTGGACTGGTTCCCAAACACAAATGAAAGGTCTTTGGAGATTAGGAAAAACCATGGAGGGAGCTTTGAGAACGGGTAATAACAATGAACATGTGTGTCTTATTTTGTAGTTTACGAATTATTCTCCCATATCTCATTTGTTTCTCACAATGAGCCTACCAGGTATGGGGAGCATCATTAGAATCCTCATTTTGCAGATGAGAAGAGTCAGCCTCAGAGTTATAGCAACCTGCCCAAGGTCATTCATCTGGTAAGTATCAAGGTCAGGAACTCAAAAACAGGACGGCTGGCTCTAAATTCTGTGCTTTTTTCCACTGGAACATATTGCCAGTTTGGAGTCATGACAGTTCAGTTAACCAGTCCTTCAGAAAAAAAAAAAATCTTTTGACTAAGATGACATCAGGGAGCTGAGAGTAATTCAGTACTAGGTCTACCGGGAAAAGGAGCTGCAAAAATCACAGGGTTGACCAGGACTTGAGTCCAGATGAGGAAAAAGATGCCACCTCAAGATTCCCATGAACTGCTTACTGAGAGTCCAGGAAGTACTGCCAAGGCTAGTTGACCAAGGGGTGGGTGGATGGTAAGAGGCTGAACCACCCTCTGGGCAGAGCAAAAGGAAGGAGTGTGTTGCCGAGACAGAGAATCTCCTTAATTCAGAATGCAAGCTATCTTTGTGCTCTTAGGCTGTTTTTTCTTTGAGTGATGAAATCCCTGGGTAGGATGAGTATATACAGGGAGAGTACATTCTCTTCCTGAATACAGACATTAACGAATCATTTTGGCCAAGTGCCTCACCTTGACCATTGTGCCCAATTACATATTTGGCTCAGAATCTCAGGTGCTAAAAAATAGGCAAGGGGTAATTTTCAAATATTCCTAGGGTGAATATAAAGTTAATAACTGAAAGAATGATCATTTAGAGCATGGGATGGCAAACTTTTTCTTGAAAGGGCCAGATAGTAAATAGATAGTAAAAGCCCTTCGGCTTGGAGGGCCACGTGGTCCTTATCGTAAGTACACAAACCTGCCCTTGGTGGCACAGACGCACCCATGGCATAGACAATATGCAGACAAATGAGTGTGGCTGTGTTCCCATAAAACTTCACTTACAAAAACAGGTAGTGGGGTGGATTTGACCCAAGAGCCCTGGTTTCTAATCATGAAGTTAGAGAAAAAGTGCAACTGCCTAAGGGCTTTGATATTTGCATTTCTATCTCTGAATCAAGTTGGACCATGGGAGGGCATAGAATACATCATATTAGCTATTTGCTATCAACTTTTATAACATTATAACATAGGACTTCCCTGGTGGCTCAGACGGTAAAGTATCTGCCTGTAGTGCGGGAGACCCGAGTTCAATCCCTGGGTCGGGAAGATCTCCTAGAGAAGGAAATGGCACCCCACTCCAGTATTCTTGCCTGGAAAATCCCATGGACAGAGGAGCCTGGTAGGCTACAGTCCATGGGGTCTCAAAGAGTCAGACACGACGGAGCGACTTCACTTTCACTTTCACTTTATAACATTACAATGGTATTCACTGTCACCATTAAGAAATGAAATTCTATACTTATTAACCTTTTTTTTCCCCTATATTCCCTATGAAATAAATGCTGCAAGTAAGACTTTTTGACAATGCAAACCAAAACAACAATGAGGTTTCACTCACACCAGTCAGAATGGCCACCATCAGAAAAAAAAAAAAAAAAACTATAAACAATAAATGCTGGAGAGGTATGGAGAAAAGGGAAACTTTCTACACTGTTGGTGGAAATGTAAATTGATACAACCACTGTGGAGAACAGTATGGAGGCTCCTTAAAAAACTAAAAATAGAGGTAATATGACCCTGCAATCCCACTTCTGGACATCCATCTGGGGACAACCATAATTGGAGAAGATACACCACCCGAATATTCACTGCAGCACTATTTACAATAGCCAGGACATGGGAACAACCTAAACATCCACCAAGAGAGGAAAAAATGAAGACATGGTACATATATATAATGAAATATTACTCAGCCATAAAAAAGAATGAAATAATTTCATTTGCCTCAACATGGATAAACCTAGAGAGTGTCAAACTGAGTGAAGTCAGTCAGACAGAGAAAGACAAATATCATATGATATTGCTTAAATGTGAAATCTAAAAAAAAAAAAAGGCACAAATGAGCTTATTTACAAAGTGGAACTAAAGTCACAGATGTAGAAAACAAACTTATGGTTATCAGCAGAGAAAGAGGGGAGAGGAGGAATAAACTGGAAGATTGGGATTGACATATACACACTTTTATATATAAAATAGATAACTAATAAGGACTAGTGTATAGCACAGGGAACTCTACTCAATACTCTGTAATGACCTTTATGGAAAAATAATTTTAAAAAGAGTGAATATATGCACATGTATAACTGTGCTATATTGTTTGCCATACAGCAAAAACTAGTACAACAATGTAAATCAACTATACTCCAATGAAATTTTTTTAATAAAATTAAATAAAGAATTTCTGACAGTGTTTGGTATTAGAATACATTTTTTTCCACCAAAAATTTGTGTGTTTTCTTCTAACAAAAGAGTCAAATATTTATTACACATTCCTTCTTTAGCTTCACTGGAAAGCTCTGAATAAGGATTTATGGTTAGTCCAGTAATTTTATGACTTTTATAGTTGGCATACTTTTCTCCTGTTTCAAGCATATACATACATTCTATGATGTTATAGCCTTTTTTTGTTCATTTTTTTAAATCTACCTCAAATTTTTGCAAAAAAGAAGTGAAGTCCAAATAAGCACACATAAATACAGAGAAATAGTCAACACTGAATACAGAAATCGAGCCAACTGAAAACAGTAAACTGAAGTTTTCACCCAACTGAACAGATTTGTCCAAAGGATCAAGAAGAAATTAGATTACTTTGATGGAGTGTGAGAAGAATTTCTCTATTAGATACCATCATTTTCTAGTCATTTCTAATTTCAGAAACCAACACAACATTGTAAAGCAATCATTCACCAATTAAAACACAAAGCAACAAAATAATGGAACAAATAGAAAAACAAACCAGTCAACCCAACTGGGAGGGGAAAAGGCAAAGAATACTGAGTTCACAGAAAAGAAAAAACAATGGACATTAAATATATTATGCTCAATCACACTATTAATCAAAAAAATGTAAAATAAAACAGCAAGAGATCTCATTTGGATTAATAGCAAATTTAAAGACAATTCAATTTTCAGCAAGATAGCAAGAAATAAAGATGTATACATTGACAGTACAGGTGTGCAATCGGAGGTAAATTGCTTTGCAGTGTTATATTGGTTTCTGAACGTGGAAATCCCTAGCAAAGTGGAAGATAGATTATCGATAGGTTATCTTCAATGGCCAAAAATTTCCCCTGTAGGTGTTGTTGCTGTTGTTCAGTCGCTCAGTCATGTCCAACTCTTTGCGACCCCAGGAAGAGCAGCGTGCCAGGCTTCCCTGTCCTTCACTATCTCCAGGAGTTTGCTCAAACTCATATCCATTGTTCAGTGACACTATCTAACCATCTCATCCTTTGCCACCCATTTCTCCCCTTGCCCTCAATCCTTCCCAGCCTCAGGGGCTTTCACAATGAGTCAGCTCTTGGCATCAGGTGGCCAAAGTGTTGGAGCTTCAGCCTTAGCATCAGTCCTTCCAATGAATATTCAGGGTTGATTCCTTTAGGATTGACTGGTTTGATCTCCTTGAATTCCAAGGGACTCTCAAGAGTCTTCTCCAACACCACAGTTCAAAAGCATCAATTCTTCAGTGCTCAGCCTTCTTTATGGTGCAACTCTCACAACCATACATGACTACTGGAAAAACTATAGCTTTGACTAGACAGACCTTTGTCGGCAAAGAAACATCTCTGCTTTTTAATTGCTGTCTAGGTACATCATAGCTTTTCTTCCAAGGAGCAAGTGTCTTTTAATTTCTTGGCTGCAGACACCATCTGCAGTGATTTTGGAGCCCAAGAAAATAAAGTCTCTCACTATTTCCATTGTTTCCCCTTCTATTTGCCATGAAGTGATGGGAACAGTTGCCATGATCTTCGTTTTTTGAATGCTGAGGTTTAAGCCAGCCTTTTCACTCTCCTCTTTTACTTTCATCAAGAGGCTCTTTAGTTCCTCTTCAATTTCTGCCATAAGGGTGGTGTCATCTGCATATCTGAGGTTATTGATATTTCTCCCAGCAATCTTGATTCCAGCTTGTGCTTCATCCAGCCCAGCATTTCTCATGATGTACTCTGCATAGAAGTTAAACAAGCAGGGTGATAATACACAGCCTTGAAATACTCCCTTCCCAATTTGGAACCAGTCTGTTGTTCCATGTCCGGTTCTAACTGTTTCTTCCTGACCTGCATACAGGTTTCTCAGGAGGCAGGTAAGGTGGTTTGGTACCGCCATTTGTAAGATATCCTCAATGAAATGAATGGCTTCCCTATTGGAAAGCTCAATTCAAAATTGCAAGTCAATAAGCCCCCTCCATGAAGAATTTCCAATTTACTTTCTGTTAAATCTGAGGTATCACTTGCATATAATAAAATTCACCAATTTTATGTGTGAAATTTGATGAGTTTTGACCGACGTACATGATCATATGTTACTACAATAAAAGTACAATACATTTCCATCATCTGAAAATTTATCTCATATTGGCTTGCAATCAAATTTTTTGTTCTGTCTCTGGATCCTAGTAACTACTGATCTGCTTTTGTCACTAGGTTTTGCCTTTTCAAAAAATTTCCATAAATATAATTATAAGAAATATATGTTTTTGTCTTCCTCTGTTTTCACTTAGCATAATGCTTTTGAGATTCACTGATATTGTTCTTTATAACAGTAGTTTAATCTTTTTTATTTCTGAGAAGTATTCCACTGTATGGATACACAACTTCAACATAATTTAAAATGCCTTAGTCTTAAATATGAATGGATCAGCTAACACTTAAGAAAAGCCTTCCATATTAAAAAAAAAAAAAAAAGGTGGGGGGGTTATACAGTGAATGAAAGGTGGGGGTAGGGGGGAAGACATGAAAAGAACAAAAAAGACTCAAATGATTTTTTAATTAGAAGTATCAGAGGGACTTCCCTGGTGGTCCAGTGGCTAAGATTCCACACTCCCAATACAGGGGGGCCCGGGTCCAATCCCTGGTCAAGGAACTGGATCCCATATGCCACAAGTAAAGATCCTGCATGCTGCACTGATGATGGAAGATCCCACATGCTGCAACTAAGACCCAGCACAGCCAAATAAATAAGATAAATAAAAATAAATACTAAAAAAATCTCTAAAAAGTATCTGAGATTCATGAGAATTTTTTTCCTTTCAATACTAGCAGAGTGCTATGAGAAAGGAACAATTAGAAAGCAAGAAACAGCTCCTAAAATAAAAAATATCACATTCTATGCTGTACTCTGAAATTAATGAACATTGTAAATCAACTACAATTTTTTAAAAAAGGACCATCCAAAGAAGTTTAATATCCAATTAAAATTAATTTCAAAAGGAGAGGATGGATAAAATAAGAAGAAAATTATTGCAGGAAAATGATAAGAAAACACCATGGAACTGAAGGACACAAAATGTCTAGATTGAAAAAGACCCATGCTGAATGCTCAGCACAATGAATGAAAAGCACTACACCAGTATATATCACTGTGACATTTCAGAATACACTGGATCCTGCTAACTACTGATCTAATTTTGTCACGAGAGTTTTGGTTTTCTGAAAATTTTCCATGAATATAATGATAAGATATGTATGTTTTCTATAAATGTAATTATAAGATATGTATTTTTTGCAAAATAAAGAGAATATCTGAGAGGCTTCCAGAGGAAAAAATATCAGCTTTAACACAGAGGGCAAAGAATAAAAAGAACACTGAACTTCTCATCTTCAGTGCTGAAATCCCTTCAAAATCCAAAGGGACATAGAGGATCCTGCTGTGATGTATGTCGGAGAGTGTTTTGCCTATGTTCTCCTCTAGGAGTTTTATAGTTTCTGGTCTTACGTTTAGATCTTTAATCCATTTTGAGTTTATTTTTGTGTATGGTGTTAGAAAGTGTTCTAGTTTCATTCTTTTACAAGTGGTTGACCAGTTTTCCCAGCACCACTTGTTCAAGAGATTGTCTTTAATCCATTGTATAGTCTTGCCTCCTTTGTCAAAGATAAGGTGTCCATATGTGCGTAGATTTATCTCTGGGCTTTCTATTTTGTTCCATTGATCTAGATTTCTGTCTTTGTGCCAGTACCATACTGTCTTGATGACTGCGGCTTTGTAGTAGAGCCTGAAGTCAGGTAGGTTGATTCCTCCAGTCCCATTCTTCTTTCTCAAGATTGCTTTGGCTATTCGAGGTTTTTTGTATTTCCAAACAAACTGAAATTATTTGTTCTAGCTCTGTGAAGAATACCGTTGGTAGCTTGATAGGGATTGTATTGAATCTATAAATTGCTTTGGGTAGTATACTAATTTTCACTATATTGATTCTTACAATCCATGAACATGGTATATTTCTCCATCTATTAGTGTCCTCTTTGATTTCTTTCACCAGTGTTTTATAGTTTCCTATATATAGGTCTTTAGTTTCTTTAGGTAGACATATTCCTAAGTATTTTATTCTTTTCGTTGCAATGGTGAATGGAATTGTTTCCTTAATTTCTCTTTCTATTTTCTCATTATTAGTGTATAGGAATGCAAGGGATTTCTGTGTGTTGATTTTAGATCCTGCAATTTTACTATATTCATTGATTAGTTCTAGTAATTTTCTGGTGGAGTCTTTAGGCTTTTCTATGTAGAGGATCACCTTCAGAATGGGAGAAAATAATAGCAAATGAAGCAACTGACAAACAACCAATCTCAAAAATATACAAGCAACTCCTACAGCTCAATTCCAGAAAAATAAATGACCCAATCAAAAAATGGGCCAAAGAACTAAATAGACATTTCTCCAAAGAAGACATACAGATGGCTAACAAACACATGAAAAGATGCTCAACATCACTCATTATCAGAGAAATGCAAATCAAAACCACTGTGAGGTATCATTTCATGCCAGTCAGAATGGCTGCGATCCAAAAGTCTACAAATAATAAATGCTGGAGAGGGTGTGGAGAAAAGGGAACCCTCTTACACTGTTGGTGGGAATGCAAACTAGTACAGCCACTATGGAGAACAGTGTGGAGATTCCTTAAAAAACTGGAAATAGAACTGCCTTATGACCCAGCAATCCCACTGCTGGGCATACACACTGAGGAAACCAGAAGGGAAAGAGACATGTGTACCCCAATGTTCATCACAGCACTGTTTATAATAGCCAGGACATGGAAGCAACCTAGATGCCCATCAGCAGATGAATGGATAAGAAAGCTGTGGTACACATACACAATGGAGTATTAGTCAGCCATTAAAAAGAATACATCTGAATCAGTTCTAATGAGGTGGAACTGGAACCTATTATACAGAGTGAAGTAAGCCAGAAAGAAAAACACGAATACAATATACTAATGCATATATATGAAATTTAGAAAGATGGTAAGAATAACCCTGTTTAGGAGACAGCAAAAGAAACACTGATGTATAGAGCAGTCTTTTGGACTCTGTGGGAGAGGGAGAGGGTGGGATGATTTGGGAGAATGGCATTGAAACATGTATAATATCATATATGAAACGAGTTGCCAGTCCAGGTTCGATGCATGATACTGGATGCTTGGGGCTGGTGCACTGGGATGACCCAGAGGGATGGTATGGGGAGGGAGGAAGGAGGAGGGTTCAGGATGGGGAACACATGTACACCTGTGGTGGATTTATTTTGATATATGGCAAAACCAATACAATATTGTAAAGTTAAAAAATAAAAGAAAATAAATAAATTTTTTTAAAAAAAGAAAAAAAAAATCCAAAGGGAAAGGGAACTCATTAACCAAGCATTCTAAAACCAATAGCCATCAGCCAAATGTAAATAAAAATGAATAGATGTAAGTAAGAAGAAAATTTACCTAACAAGTTTTTTTTTTTTTTTTTTGGGTAAGCCCATGAAAGAATGTACTCTAGCAAATGAAATAAACAGGAAGAGGAAAGGATGATGAATATAAGAAAAAGAAAGCAAAAATCCATCACAGAAGAATCAAAACCACCTCAGGATGAAGCCATAAAATACAGAGTTCACACGGGAAGAGAAGGACTGAGGACTCTGGAATAGAAAACTCTCGAAGAAAAGGAAATTTGATAGGACAACTGATACGATGAACATTTGAAAACAATTAAAATTTATAAGTAGCAAATTATACAAGTTAAAAAATGACCCAATTAGAAACTCCAGGAAAAATAATATTTTACAAATATATATATATGAAATATATAATATGTATATATTTCATATATATATTTCACATATATATTTCATATATAGATGAAATCCTGATACACTATTTGGCTTATCAATAAACAATACTTATAAATCATGATGATTAAAACAACCAATTGTGATTTAACTAAAAACAGAGATGTTAACTGCATTGGAGAGGGGGGAGGTATACCCAAATAAAATGTCATGTATCATCAGGAAATCAATAAATAAGTGTATGAAGCAGATAAATCAAGACATCAAACTTGATTGATGTCAAGCCTTCTAGAACCTTCTAGTTGCCTAAACCCCAAACTCTTCCTTTCTGATCCATTTTACATAAACCCAGAGCAACTTTCCTAAAACACAACTTTGATTTTCTTATACCGTCACTCAAAAATCTTCAGTGACTCTATCTTCAGTGAACAAAGCTCAACCTCTGTGATGGCTAATTTTATGATCCAACTTGACTAGGTGACAGGGTGCCCAAATATCTGGCTAAACATTATTTCTAGGTGAATCTACCATGGTTTCCATAGAGTTTAGAATTTGAATCAGTAGACTGAATAGAGCAGAGTACCCTCCCCAATGTGGGTGGGCACTATCTTATCTGATGAGGGACTGATTAGAACAAAAAAGCAGAAGAAGAGAAAATTATCTCTGGCTGTTGAGCTGGGATAGCCATCCTTTCTTGCCTTTGAATGTCTTCTATCTACCCTCTAGTTCTCATGCCATTAAACTCGAACTAGAACTCACACCATCAGTTCTCCTGATTCTTAGGCCTTTGGGCTCAGACTGAATGCCCCCAGTGACTTTTGTGGTTTTCCAGCTTGCAGACAGCAGATCATGAAACTTCTCATCCTCCATAATCACACGAGCCAATTCCTTATCATAAATCTGGAGAACTCCCGCTAATACAACTTACATAGCATGCCATTCAAATTTCCTGTTTAAACCAGTCCTTTGACAAATATGGAAGCTATCTTTCCCCAGAATCCTTTGTGCTCTCCTTCTGTCATATTTGCACCTAAAAATGCTCTCACCCCAACAACCCCTCCAAATTCACTTACCAAAATCCTACCCCAGTATAGTTGAGGTGCCTCAAGCTCCACCTACCCACTGCCCATTCTGAACAATTTTCTGCCTTTCTCTACCCTACTCACTACCACTGGCTACATTCCAGCTTCCCTCTTTTTTCTTTCCTGTCCCTTCCTGCTCTCATGTTGTCTCTCTGATAGGTGCACCCAGCCACAGGTCACCCTCCTTTCTGGTTCCAACACTTCCTGGGTTCTGTTAGGGCTTCCCTGATAGCTCAGTTGGTAAAGAATCTGCCCATAGGAGACCGTGGTTCAATTCCTAGGTTGGGAAGATCCACTGAAGAAGGGATAGGGTATCCACTCCAGTATTCTTGGGCTTCACTTGTGGCTCAGTTGGTAAAGAATCCACCTGCAATGCAGGAGACATGGGTTTGATCACTGGGTTGGGAAGATCCCCTGGAGACAGCTACCCATTCCAGTATTCTGGCCTGGAGAATTCCATGGACTGTGCAGTCCATGGGGTCTCAGAGAGTCAGACACGACTGAGTGACTTTCACTGGGTTCTGTTAACTCCATTTCCCCTTGTCCTTTCAACCCTAGGGCGACATGGCTACCCACTGTGGCTATAGTCTTCTTTTTCTTTCTTATTCAACCCTATCTGCATCTCTATAAGATCCTCAAATTCAAGAGCATGTGAACTAGAAAGCAACTATCAAAATGCCAACAAGAAGCAAGAGTCTAGCTAGATGAATCACCTGGAGTGAATGCTGTGGCCCATCAGGGTAACATATGCTATTCATCCCATTGCCTTCTATCATAATGTAGGTCTGCTTTCTTAATCCACAGATTATAAGCTTTTTGATTAGGGAGACCATACTTGGTTCATCTAGGTGCCTACTGTGTAACAGATATTCAATAAATGACTGGGACGTACAAGAATCATAGGCTGCCTATTCAACATCCTGACAAAGATCTGGTCATTAGCAGTTCCTGCATGGTAGAGGATTTTCACATAGCTTTCTGCTTTTAGATGTCATACTGATCAGGATTACTGGGAGGACACCATCCTGACAATAGTAAGCAAAGTGGTCAAAGAGAAGGTTCTAAGGAAGAGAGCACTCTGAACCAGAGATGTGTGAACGCGGAGCATTTCGAGACTGGCATCATGTCTTGAACAAGTTTTCAAAAGAATCAGACTTGGCCAAACCCAAAGAGAATTTTGCCAAGCACTTTTCCCCCTAATTTTTAAACCCATGTGTATTTTGAGGGAAATTCAATCCATATGCTTCTGATTCATTTACACTTAACTCATCAAAATGTTTTGTAAGAGTTACTTGATGTCCCAGTCTTTTGAGCTTTTGTGAAGAAATGCTTTCTCCCCTTAGAAATAGAAACCTTCTTTTGGCAAGTCACACCAAAGAACTGATCCCTAAAACGTTCAAAGTCACTTTCAACCTGAAGGCTATAAGGTTCTAAGAGTTCTTCACTGTATCTGATGGGATTTGCATCTCTATAGGAATCTGAGCAAACTCAGAGATGGTGAAGGACAGGAAAGCCTGGCGTGCTGCAGTTCATGGGGTCGTAAAATCCGGACACAACAATAACAAGGTATCTGAGGGGTTTTGTGGAAGAGCCACAAAGTGGAGGTCTGATGAACAAAAACTTTAAGACAAAGATAATTAAAAATTCCAAAATGGGAGAGGAGATGGGTCAACGTTGGGGAAAAGATGAAAGGAAGTTACAAATCAAACATCCCAAACAAAAAGACAAAGAGTAAATGGATCAATTTTCTGTGTACAAAAGTTCAAAGATGAGACGGGATGAGAGGAGACTGTGAGCAAATAGATGTCCCAGTGCGCATCTATCAAGCTTTCAGAATCCTGCTGTAGAAAACCAAATGCCTCGGCCATTTGGGAAGCAATTATGAGAATGTGTTACTAATTACTTCGATGTGCCTGTTTACTTGAGCAATAATAGTGGTTGCTACGGACCCTGCCAGCTTGTCTGCCTCACTTCTACCACTAAAGTTGGTGCTACTCATGCTTCGTGCAGTAGGTCCTTCCAAGTTTCTTTTCTTGTATCTACTGCAGAACTCACACATACACATTTCTGAAAAACACTATGCTCCAGGGCATCACAGAGAAGTAGCTATTTAAAAATACAGATAACCAGAAACTGGGGCAGGTCACTGGGGCTGTACATTGCTATCTCCTTGCAACCCATGACGCTGTTGTCACTGAAATGAAGTATCTTAGAGCACACGTTCTTCCTTTGTAGAATGGCCTATCTGAGATGTTATAAAAACGATAAAACTCAAGAAAACAAGAAAGCATTCTGCAAGGAGTAATAAAAGTAATCCAGTGGAGTTTTTAAATGTGGATGACAATCAATGTGGGCTTTAGCTTTAAGAAGAGCTGATTTTATTGATAAAATGCTGGAGAAAACTTCAGTATCGTTTCCTGGGTTCACACTCTCAAAGGAAAGGAGACCCAAGGGGGATAAATAAGAGACTATTTAAAAAGAAAAAAATTTGGCAACAGAATCACTTACCTTTTCAAGTATAAGTGAGAGTAGAGACGCCCAAAGAAAACAATGATTTTTCTAGCTGTGTCTAATGAGTTTAGGATTTTTTTTTTTTTTTTAAGATAGGAGTGATGAGAGCAGCAATTTGTTGCTGTTTAGTCGCTAAGTCATGTCCGACTCTTTTGCAACCCCATGGTCTGTAGCCCACCAAGCTCCTCTGCCCATGAGATTTCCCAAGCAAGAATACTGGAGTGAGTTGCCATTTCCTTCTCCAGGAGATGTTCCCGACTCAGGGATTGAACCCCAGTGTCTCCTGCACTGGCAGGCAGGTTCTTTACCACTGAGCCACTCAGGAAGCCCAGCCCATCAACAAACACAGGCCTAAAAGAATGACTTAGACTGGAAAGAACAAAGAAGTCAGGCTTGCAGAAACATGCTCATGGAAATAGGAAAGCATGTCACAGCTATCCTGGGAGCAAAGAGAAAAAGAGAGAGAATATTTCTATCCCAGAGCAAATCAGGTAATGTTATCTGATAACACTAAAAAAAAATCCATAATTTTTCAATCCCATTATCTGCCCTATCAAACAAAATGGCACTATGCGTGCGTTTGTAATCTTCAACTTGATTATGAGTTCCTTGAGGACAGACAGTAATCTTTGTTCTTTGTTCCTGCCTTTGGATCCAGAACAACTACCACAACGCTTGGTATCTAAGACATTTTAGCAAATATTTGTGGAATAAAAAGCTGATAACCCTAAGGCTGGCATCTCTGCTCCAGCCCTAGCTCTCTCCAAGTGAATGCAATCATCAAAAATTAACCTGAAGGTCATTCTGCTTCCTGTTCCACACCAGGAAGGCTAAGTCCTTAGGTCTGTTTGTCATCCTGGGGTTGGGGCATCTAACATATGCCTTAGCTAGCTAGCTGCATCTTCTTCCCTTTCAGCCCCATTTCCCAGAAGTGAGTGGACCATTAGTTGATCTTCCCAAGCTTGGCTGCATCTGTGCTTCTGCATCACTGCTAAGCATACCTCTCCATAGCCACTTGCAGGCCAGTCTAGCACTGAACCATGGCTATGGAACCTGCATTGGGGCATCCTGAGTGATTGTCTACCCTTCCCTAATGCCATCTCTTTCTAAGAGTGTCTCAGTTTCTGCTTCCTATTTATTCCAGATCCTGTTATCCCAGTTCTCCCAGCACGCTGTAAGCCTGACTGCCCCATGACAGCCCAGGCTGAAGATGCCCGAAAGGAAAGGCCATAGAGCTGCTCTCCAAGGGAGGGATGCCTCCAGACCCAGAAACATTACACTCAGGGCCATTAGAACAATGGCAGTGTGCAATAGGTCAGGCTGAATAAGCTTCTTTTCTCTTTCTAATTAGGGATATCAGAAGGATTACACAGATATATCTTGGTTTAAACAAGACATTTAGAATGATACAAGCACTTGGTGGCTCAGATGGTAAAGCATCTGCCTGCAATGCAGGAGACCCGGGTTCAATCCCTGGATCAGGAAGATCCTCTGGAGAAGGAAATGGCAACCCACTCCAGTACTCTTGCCCAGAAAATCCCATGGACGGAGGAGACTGGTAGGCTACAGTCCATGGGGTCGCAAAGAGTCGGATGTGGTTGAGCGACTTCACTTTCTTTAGAATGATAAAACCTTAAAGCCAGCAGAGTCCTTACAAAAGTGATGCTCTACGTTTGGAGATGAACTCTTTTGTGAATCAGATGGAAGTTAGGAACCCTACTTGTACAAGTTTATCTGGCAATTTCCAAGGGAATCATGTACTACATAGGGTTTCCCTGGTAGCTCTGATGGTAAAGAATCTGCATGCAATGCGGAATACCTAGGTTCAGTCCCTGGATTGGGAAGATCCCCTATAGAAGGAAATGGTTACACACCCCAGTATTCATGCCTAGAGAATTCCATGGACAGAGGGGCTTGGCAGGCTACTGTCCATGGGGTTACAGACAGTCAGATACGACTGAGCGACTAACACACACACACAAGTACTACATAACAAAAACTTTATTTAGTGATTAACAAACCTAACTGCTATCCTCGATCAGTGATGAAAAACAAAAAATGTTAGAGTAGATGGTATCTAAATGACATTCAAATAATAAGAGCCTATGATTCTAATAAAATAGTAATAATAAAAAGAAATTCATTTCTTTCTGCCTGCCATATGCCAGGTTCTATCCTAAGTACTTTGGCTTTATTTAACTCTCACAACAATGCTACAAATTTAGCATTATTATAATCTTCCAATGAAATAACAATACAGATGAGGGAATGGAGGCTGAGAAATGTTAAGTAATGTGTCTAGGGTCTTACAGTATGTGGCAGAGGTTAGAATTACAAGATGGGTTTGACTTTGTCTGACTTACAGGATTTGACTTTCTTTGTCTGACTTACTTCGCTTAGTATGACAATCTCTGGATCCATCCGTGTTGCTGCAAATGGCATTATTTCAGTCTTTTTAATGGCTGAGCAATATTCCATTGTACAATGTATATGTACCACATCTTGTTTATCCCTTTACATTTCCAGGGCAATAGTGTAGGGGAGGCACAGATTGGGAGTTTGAGACTGACATGTACACAATGCTATGTTTAAAACAGATAACCAATAGGGCCTACAGTATAGCACAGGGAACTCTGCTCAATATTCTGTAATAACCTAATGGGAAAAGAATTTTTTTTTTTTAATTTGTAAGATTTGACTGTCTCTGCAAGAGGATAGACAAGGTTACAACTTCCCAAACCCCAGCAGCTTAGAGTTAGGTGTATTTCCTCCTGACATTATATATGCCTCACATATCAGCAGGGGAGCTCTGTTCTTCTTGGTCACTTAAGAGTCCCAGCTAACAGAGCAACTACTCCTTCCAACATTGCCAGTAACTTTACATGAAAGAAAATGGAGCTCTTAGTGTCTCAAAGAGCTTCCCTCATAGTTCAGTCAGTAAAGAATCTACCTGAAATGCAGGAGACCCGGGTTCAATTCCTGGGTCGGGAAGATCCTCTGGAGAAGGAACTGGCAACCCACTCCAATATTCTTGCCTGGAGAATCCCATGGGCAGAGGACCCTGTGAGGCTACAGTCCATGGGTTCACAAGAGTCAGACACAACTTAATGACTAAACGACCACCAGTGTCTCAAAGCGGTGATTCAAATGCTGTAGTCCAGAAGTAAGGTATGTCTCCTCTGCTCATACCACACTGGCCGGAATGAGTCACGTGGGCAAGCCCAAGGGAAATAGAAATTGCAATCTTACTTTTTGCCTGGAAAATAAAATCTTGAAAATATTTGGCAAGCATCAAAATGTCTATTGCACTCAGGTATTAACAACAAATTCTATATACCTTCCACGTGAGAAATGAAATGTTATGTAGGGAGGTGTATCTAGCTATGTTTTTCCATAGTCTTGATATAATCATAGAACAGGGAATAAGCCAGGCCAAATGTCATTCCTCACCGTCTGGTTCTGTGTACCTCAAGTTTTATGTTATGACCTAATTGGAATGTAGCAATTGCACTAAATTCCAGATACCTGCCCATGTTCTGTCTTTAAAATGCAGCATATTCGAGTTTAAGGTTTAAATAGAGAAGCACTTCTAGAAGCAATCAAATTTGAATCCTCATTCCTTCTGATCCTTGCCCTTATTTTCTGGTGAAAGTTTTTAAGCAAACAGAGCATTTGTTGTGCTACCACGACTCATTAAGACAGTGCTGTTGCTTTCCTTTTTTATTTTATTTCCAAAATCCTTCCCTTCTGGAGACTTATAGTAATAGAAATAACTTCCTTGATTTTTATGTCTTCACATGCCTATGGTGCTTACTGGTTTGCGAAACAGGCACTTTTCACATCAGAGATCTCATTTCATCAGCCTTTCATATGGGCATTATTTTCGTTACAATTCTCCAGATGAAGAGCTGGAAGCCCAGAATGGTTGAAAAAAAAAAAAAAAAAAAAACCAACTAGCCTAAGGCCACAGCTGAAAAAGAGGTTGGACTGGCTTCAATCCCCCTCATCTGATCCCACAGTCTGTGCTCCTTCCTGTCACACCTCCCCAATCTTTGTGACAATTATCTTTAACTGCTGGTAAAATCAGTCATGGCCCATCCTCTCTTTTGTGCAAGAATATCAGAGACAAAAGGTTCCTTATTCCAAAATGACTCTGACCTCTAAGGCTCCCACAGAAGGAGGTTTCAAGGGGGAAGATTGCACAATTAACAACAGCCATAAGAACTTCCCTTGTCAGGCAAGTTTTCATTAGCAGGCGACAAATAAATAAATAAGCCCCTGAATGGAAACATTCCAGAAATGGGAGAACTAAGATTTGCCAAGCACCTACTATGAACCTCGCATGTAATACTGTTTGTGTTGATAATGGCTGATGTTTACCAACGGCTTCCTTTGAAAAAGTTCCAGGGCTAAGAACTGACCATGCACTGTGATGACCTTTTATCCTAGAGACACCCCCGTGATGCAGATATGGTCAGTATTTGTCTTTTGCACATGAGACCAAGCATTGGAAACGAGACTGAGCAGCTGGAAACTACCAACACCACACACGATTGACAAGTGGCTGAACTGGGATCTGAACCCAGAATGTTGAGCTCAAGAGCATGACTTCTTGTGATTTCATGACCACAGCAAGGCTGGTACATAGAAATCATTATTCTTACCATCGCACAAAGAAGTGCAGTAACTCTCCCAAAGTCACACAGCCAATTGTCAAAGTGAAAATGAACTTGAATTTGTTCTGTATCGAAGGCCAGTTACACCAGCGCTGAGGAAGCAAGTTAAAGGCTGTGCCTTTTAACTCAAGGCCATCTCAGCAAAGAGAAAAACACAGAGATAACCACCAGAGGATGCAAGACGAGCCAGACTGCACTTCCATTCCAGTTCTCAGTCTTACTGGGCTGTGCATGCTGTTAACCTTTGCGGTTCATGAAAGAGGGAATTCCTGATGGTTCCTGAATACCTTTGAGGCACTTTCCACTGGAGACTCACACGACATTGCTCCACTGCGAAAGGCTCCGAGCGTTTGCAGCGATCCTGGAGCACTGTTCCATCTCTTCAGGCTTGCTTATGGCCTTCATCTTCCAGCGCTCCTTTGGACACCCCAGACACCGCCCTTCTCCAGGGCTACCATGCAGCTAATACTTCCGTCCACAAAGACGATGCACACGCCACACACTAGGACGAAGCACGTCGCCTTTGAAGGGATGTTCTGCCTGCAGCGTCACCCTTTGTGCCTTTCACTTCACACTGGACAAAGTGAATGAAACCACTGAGCCATTTATGGTAGTCATCTTTCCTAGTAGTAGCTGATGAATTGTTGAACGGAGTATTGAAACAGTTTTCCGATTTAAAAACAATATCTACTGTGGTATGCTATGCTATGCTATGCTAAGTCACTTCAGTCGTGTCCGACTCTGTGTGACCCCAGAGATGGCAGCACACCAGGCTCCCCCGTCCCTGGGATTCTCCAGGCAAGAACACTGGAGTGGGTTGCCATTTCCTTCTCCAATGCATGAAAGTGAAAAGAGAAAGTGAAGTCGCTCAGTCATGTCCGACTCCTAGCGACCCCGTGGACTGCAGCCCACCAGGCTCCTCCATCCATGGGATTTCCCAGGCAAGTGTACTGGAGTGGGGTGCCATTGCCTTCTCTGTTACTGTGGTATAGTGCAGCCCAGATTTCCCTCCTGGAAATGAGCATAACCTGGGAAATCATGCTTTTATGATAATGTGCAACTGCAGAAACACAGCAAATAAAATAGCTGTCCCGTCAGAAAAAAAGGGCACCATCACCTCAGGACCAGAGAACTGGGCAAACAGGAACAGCAGACAGACAACTCTACTGCTTAATTTGCATTTAATTTACATTTTTGAGGAAAGAAAAGAAGGAAGTAGAGCCAAAGTTGATTAGGAAAGAATAAAAATTTGCAATCATAAAAGCTGAGATGCTACTTTCAGAATTAAAGTACTGAATTTAGGTACTGAATATAGTATCCCAGGCTGTGATTAAAATGGTTAAAAGAAATAATAATAATAATGGCAACTAACATTTATTTACTCAGGGCCTAATTTCTCATCACTCAAAGATTTGGCCCTTCTAAATGTCCATCTTAAAAAACAAACACTATGACCCACTGCATCCCAAGCAGCCCCTAATGAGTCCCTGCCTCTTCCTGCTGCTTCTCAAGGAGGTTCTCTCCATTACTCTCCTTCTAGGCCAAGAGAAGGAAGATGTCTTGGACTTCTGCTCTCTCCCCTTGATCCCTTGGCCACGTCGTTGGGGATGATGATCCCCCAACTAAAAGATTAGAGAAATAAGGCAGAGTAATTCTTTGCTCAGGCTTTAAATTCAAGGGTACAGACAGGAACAAATATCCCAGTTGCAAAAACATTTAAGTATCTCCTTTAAAGAACCTGCCTGCCAAAGCAGGAGATCCAAGAGATCACAAGTTTGATCTTTGGGTCAGGAAGATCCCCGGAAGATGGGAACAGCAATCCAACCCAGTGTTCTTGTCTGGAGAACCCCATGGACAGAGGAGCCTGGAAGGCTACAATCCATAGGATCACAAAGAGTCAACATGACCGAATGCGTGCACACACACACCTCACCTTGGAATACAGCCACTGTTGTCCTAATTCACCCAAGTGCCCCCATCCTCGTGCTCAAACCTCTCAATCCCTCCCTCAGGATCCCTGGGCCTTCTCTGCATTCAGTAACTGAAGGGTTAACGCCTCCATTTCAGGGAGAAGGTGACGGCTCCAGGACCCCACTATCGCCTGCGTTTAGTATCCACTACAGCTTTGTTCACCTAGGTATTTTTGTGAACTGTGATGAGTCTCAGCAATGCCCCATGACCCCTTAATATGTATGTTCTTAGCACAGGTTCTGAGAGAGTGCATTAATTTCTGAATCCTGGGGTTAACAAAACCAAACAGCTTTCTTTACTAGAGAACATCTTGGAGTTTTAAACATTCTAACGGGAACTATGAATCTTTGGGAGGGATGTGGAATATACTGGATTATTCCAAATTACTTGCAAACAAAATCTCTTTTTCATAAACACATTCACTGAGTCAGTCATTCAAGGAATACTTATTGAGGGCCTATTATATGTATGTCCCTGAGCACTATGGATAAAACAGTGATAAACATGTCAAAATCTGCATTTTTTTAATTGTCCTTCATGTCCTTACACTCTAGAAGGAAAGCTAGATGATAAACAAAAGTATGCAGAACACAACAGCTATGAAGAAAAAGGAAGACTTGACTTTATGAGGAGGGTGAGACCATCACAAGGTACACTGTAACCATTCAGTTGGTGGTAAAATCTGTTTGAAAGGATATAGCCAGCAGGATTTTTAATAAAATGATTAGGATGGTATGGGATGAAATGGAATAGAACAGAATGAAATGGGAGGTATTGGAGGGCATCTCCCATAGTAAACATAGGCACTGTTTATGAAATTTTCACTGTAGTTCTTCTGTATACTTCACATGGGGTCATGATACAAAATGTATTTCTCACTGTGGGTGTCAGGTGAGTGAGTCTGAAAGCCACTGGGGTAAGAAGACAGAGTGACAGGTTGGTCTTATATTTAGAGGCACTGGCCAAGGAAAGCCATTTAGAGAAGTTGCCGTCTGAGTGGAGACCTACATGAAATGGGACAGCCCAGTGTTCCAGACTGAGCTATGTAAAGACACTGTGGGGAAAGTAGGCCTGCAGGTTTGAAGTCAGCAAGAAGGCCCAAGGGGCTGGAACTGGTGAGCAAGCAGAAAGCTGGGGGGCAGGGGGGATTGGTTGACAGAGGAAGCCAGGAACCAGAGCATGTAAGCCTTTGAGGACTTGGAAACAGCTTTAAATTTCCATGTGGATAGTGACATGATCTGATTCAAGTTACAAATGGAATCACCCAGGCCCACTGGAGGGTTGGCCAAGATGGACAACAAGAGCACAACATGCAAGTCCCACGTGCTAGAGATGTTGCTGGGCATGCTGCTGCTGCTGCTGCTAAGTCGCTTCAGTCGTGTCCGACTCTGTGCGACCCCAGAGACAGCAGCCCACCAGGTTCCCCCGTCCCTGGGACTCTCCAGGCAAGAACACTGGAGTGGGTTGCCATTTCCTTTTCCAATGCATGCAAGTGAAAAGTGAAAGTGAAGTCGCTCAGTCGTGTCTGACTCTGGAGTGGGGTACCATTGCCTTCTCCAGTTGGTGGGCATGAACATTCCCTAAAACTGGATTTGGGAATCTTTGCCAAGACCAATCCCTTAGCACTTGGACATCTGCCACATGGATGACTGGATGGCAAGAGGAGTTGAAGGACAAGGGAAAAATGTAGAGTGGGTGGACTGTGCAATGGACAGAAGCCACCCCACCAGGCAGTCCTCCGGGGAACCAGTGCTGCGGCGGTCCTGAGGCTTCCAACCAGACGGTGACTCATAATTCCATCATCAACATAAAGGAAGAATTCCTCATGTGTCCACCTTCCAAGCATCTCCTGATTACTTCAAACCTGACTGCTGTGCTCTGCTTAACTTTATTCCTTCTAAGTAAAAATGCTGGAGAAAGTGGGCACATGAGGAATTATCCAGGTATGTACACAGGATGGAGAACCCTGAGATTACCAAGTGTCTTCCCTCCGTTCCCAGGCTGGGATTGCCCCCCTCCCCCCAGAGGTAGGCTAGGGACAATTCAGAAAACGCATCAGAACCTCCATGCACAATGTGACCATCATAGACACAACTGATGCAGACTGATGGTCAGGTTTGAAATGGGATAGTGCTTACTTCACAGGTAAAGATTCTGGTTCCACCTCATATATGCAAAAATACAGTATCTGGCATTGCTGAGTATGAAAACCTAAATTTAGAATCACTTCAAATTTGCCTCTGATTCCAGGAAGATTGCCAAAGAGAACGAGAAATAAAGAGAGCTAGAAACTTTGGAGGACAAGACGTTAAACTTGAAAAAAAGAAAAGAGAAAGAATACATCTAACTTGACAAAATACATCAACCGATTTCCATTCGTTTTTCTAAAAGTGAAGTGTGTAGTGGCTCAATGAGGCATTTGAATCTGCAAAAGGGAAGTGAATATTCATGAAGTTGATTTCCCTGAAAGGCCTGTGTTTTAAATGTACAAGGCAAGCAGTCCAACAGAATCATTTAAAAGTCAGGTTTGAGTATCTGGGTTCCGTTCCAAGGGTTCAGTCTAGTGGGGACTTGTGCTTCTGAGATGCTGGGAAAAGCCCTGGCGGATGGAGGCTGCTAGGAAAGAGAAGATAGTATCTGCTGTTCCTTAAACAAAGCAGTTACTGTATAGCAGGTAATTTGGTTGTGATATGCAGGCCAGCCCTGTAAGCTGGTGTTACTACCTCCCTGCTACGTACCATCTCAACTGTCCCAGGCCAGAACATTGCTGCCCCGTTAAACTGTCCATCGGGAAAGGGGGAGAGAGAGAAGCTACGTGTTCTTGATAGGGAACATGTTCAGAGAGGAAGCTGGCACCAAGACTGAATATAAGCAGAAAGAGGAAAGAGAAGTGTCTATAGAGAGAAGAGGATGGAGCTAAGGTCAAAAGAGCTTTAGAATGGAAGGAAGGGTCACAGCAAAGAAAGAAACTAGCAGGAGAGTCCACTCATTGGACCTACACAGACAAAGTTGCCCCAATCTGATATACACAAGTGTGGCTAAGACAATAAAGGATCCTCCTGCAATGCTGGAGACCCGGGTTCAATCCCTGGGTCAGGAAGATCCCCTGGAGAAGGAAATGGTAATCCACTGCAGTATTCTTGCCTAGAGAATTCCACGGACAGAGGAGCCTGGCAGGCTACAGTCCATGGAGTCACAAAGAGTAGGACATGACTGAGCAACTAACTCTTTCAATACTTTTTCATCCTGGAATCCTTCAGTGACACAGAGTAGCATTAACTGCATAAGTCTCTGCCATCTCTTTGCCAACAAAGGTCCATATAGTCAAAGCTATGGTTTTCCCAGTAGTCATGTACGGATGTGAGAACTGGACCATAAAGAAAGGTGAGAACCAAAGAATTGGTGCTTTTGAACTGTGGTGTTGGAGAAGACTCTTGAGAGTCCCTTGGACTGCAAGGAGATCAAACCAGTCAATACTAAAGGAAATCAGTCCGGAATATTTATTGGAAGGACTGATGCTGAAGCTCCAATACTTTGGCCACCTGACGTGAAGAGCCAACTCATTGGAAAAGACCCTGATGCTGGAAAAGATTGAAGGCAGAAGGAGAAGGGGACAACAGAGAATGAGTTGGTTGGATGACATCACTGACTTAATGGACATGAGTTTAAGCAAACTCCAGGAGATGGTGAAGTTCAGGGAAGCCAGACATGTTGCAGTCCATGGGGTCGCAAAGAGTTGGACACGACTGAGTGACTCAACAACTGCCATCACTGCCTCTGTGGAGCTGCGTCCAGGAAGCTACTGAGCAGAGATCCCAGAGCAGCAGCTCAGGGCAAAGCAAGACGAGATGCAGAGTAGGGCTTCCAGAGGTAGGAGAGGAGAACGTCAGGTGAGGATGTCTCTATTTGCACCAACAGCTCTCACCATGGGGATGAGATGGGGTCGGGGGAGGTTTGGGGATGAGTTAAACAAAACTGTGAAAATTAACATCTTTGGCACGTTTTAATCTTATTAGCATCCTGGACGCTCACATCCTATGTCTGCCAAAGCTTAGTTGGAAGAAATTCGGAGATGCAACCCGAGGACCTACAACTGCCTAGCTGAGTAGACTTGAATATGATACTCAAATCTTCACTTTCCCTTCTAAGTCACTGTGCTTTCTATATGAGTTAATGAGGATGAGTAAGATAATACTGGTGAGGAACTTAGTATAGTGGAACATGCTAAGTACTCAATGAGTATTCATTTGCTGCTATTATCAGGACAATTTTTAACTGATACCTAAGATACAGACTAACAAAGGCCTGTGGAATAATCTCTACCCCAGAGAAGAGGAAATGCCCTTTGATGTTAGATGAGATTGGGGGGCAGGAAATTTCCCTCTTGCCCTCTCAAAGTTTAACACATAGACATGTTCAAATAAAGAACAAGCATGGAACGTGAGCCAATTTGGGTCAAGGCACTGTGTTAGGCATGAGGAAAAAAAAGATAATAAGTATGATTCCTTTTCTTAAAAACATCTTTAAAAGAAAACACAAATTAATAGAAGTATAAAATATGTAGCAAATTTCTATTTGGAAGAGAATCAAATTCCAAAAAACGTTTTGGAATTTAGAGTTTAATTAAAGACTTAAAGTTTAAAATTTAAGATTTGAAGTTTAATTTAAGACTTTAAAGCCTATTTTCTTATTTTTGAAGTGATTACTTAAGAAAATTCTACTTTCTCATTCCTGTTTTTAGACTGTATAGAAAGAAATTCTATCTCTTTAAATGTCTGGTACAAAATGATTATTTCCTTCCTCTAACGATAAGTAATAATATTTTGGATCCACTTTGTGTCGACTTGGATTACAAACACGGATTCCACACGGAGTCTCTACTTTGGTTCTTGTGAAATAAGTGCTGACAACTGCAAGATTGGGAAAATGAGATGTTTTATGGCCAAGGCTGAAAAACAGATTTAATAAAGAATTAATCAGAATGTGAGTGTTCATGAGTATTTGAAAAATATCATGTTGTTATCTATATGACATTATCTTCACCTGTGGCCAGATTCTCTTCCTTCACTCTGTGTGTTTTCGTCATGACCTTATTCAAGTGTAGAGGGCTTGCTGCCATAGTGCCAAAGGATCTTTCTTAAAAAGCCCACATGCTGCTGCTGCTATTAAGTCGCTTCAGTTGTGTCCGACTCTGTGCGACCCTATAGACAGCAGCCCACCAGGCTCCCCCGTCCCTGGGATTCTCCAGGCAAGAACACTGAAGTGGGTTGCCATTTCCTTCTCCAGTGCATGAAAGTGAAAAGTGAAATCAGTCATATCTGACTCTTAGCAACCCCATGGATTGCAGCCTACCAGGATCCTCCATCCGTGGGATTTTCCAGGCAAGAGTACTGGAGTGGGGTGCCATTGTCTTCTCCAAAAAGCCCTCACAGAGGGAGTCAAAAGATTAACCGTGTCACTTGACCTTTCACCCAAAGTTTGGACCTAACTGGACATTTAATATCAATATGAAACAGGGAAAAATTAAAAGAATGCACTAAGGCTTTCAAAATTATATTTAACACTGTCAAAATCTTTTCACTATCATTAAGAGCCTGATGAAATTATTCTAGGCTAAGCCTTTTACTTGGGGAGGAAATAAACCTTTGCTTTGGCCTCCGTCTGCCCATTCACTGGATTTGGAAACTTTAATGTTATGGAGAAAAAAAAACAGAAGGCAAAGATCCATATTAAATTAATTACTTCTGTCTTATCACATTTACAAAAATAAAGTATATTGTGGAGAAAATCATCTGAAATGTTTTGAAGATTTTCTGTGGATTATGATTACTAATACTGTCACTTTTCCATTATCACACATGGAAAGCATTTTTCAGAAATAAATAAGAAAAATGAAGATCATAGACTTTTAATTTACAGTGAAGAGATAGATTTGGCCAATGTTTTCATCATTGATACTCATATTTCTCATTTAAATAACTTATCAGTCCTTATATTATAAACATCAGTTTTTCAAAGTGTTGAGTAGGGAAACGTCATGATTCTAATTACTTGTATTTAAAAAATGTGGAAGAATGAGAATTCTGTATTTTAAAATAGAATTTCAGTCCTTTTCAATGTCTTCTAAGGGAGACCAACATCCTGAAATGGAAATTTTCAAAAGTCTGCTTTAAAGAATAATATTTGTTTAAATAAACATAATTACTACTAACTAACTGAGTAGTGATCACAAAAACATAAAACTTTCTTTAAAGAAATAAAGAACATCTACATCCAAATGCAGTTATTCTTCAAAACAGCTCAGAAATAGGTAATATTATCAACATAACACATTTGTGTTTTTATTTTACAAGGCACTTTCTCGCATATCCTCTTATTTAAATCTTGTTGTAATCCTGTGGGGTAGGTTATAATAACCTTCATTTTAAAGATGAAGAAAAGGAAATTTCGAGCAAGCAAATTGCTTAAGGCTTCACAGAAAGTAGCAGCAGAGCCGTGACTTTTAAAATGTTCTTACACACCAAGACCAGAATTATTTCACCTATTCACAGCAAATCCTTGGTCACTATAGTAGTATTGTTAATGCACAAAAGATTAGTAGGATGTTGTTTTTAGAATCGCCTTTGGAACCCATGTATGAATCACAGAGAAAATAGATTTCATTATTCTAGAGTTGCAACTTGTTATTAATCAGTTAAAAGTCCCCAAATGAACAACCACATCATCAAATCATACCCCCAAATCAGAGCCACTCTCAAATCATGAACATTTTTTCCCCTCAGAGGATTTTTTAAAAGACTATTACTTGATCTTAGCAAAAAAAAAAAAACTTTGAAAACTGAAATTCCTAAACTGTTTTAATGAATGCAGGGTGTTTGAAATGAATATATATATTCATTTTTATACCTTTTATAAAACGTACCCTTTTATAATGGGTACGTTTGAGTTACTTAGAACATTTTAGGCTCTTCGATGAGAATAAATAAACCCTGTTATTTCACCTGTATTATTTGTATTTTAAATGTAATGTGTGACACCCACAGACAGAAATAGATCTTGTTCAGGCAAATTCTACCAGAGCAGAGTATCATTTTCTTGTTCTGAACACTCCAGAAACTGGAACTTTGAAAAACAATTAATCAAATCCAGCGGATTAAAATATCTCTTTTTAACAACACTTGAAACTGTTTTAACCAGACCTTTAAAAAAGAGAGTGGGAGAGATCAACTAAAAGGGACTGAACTCAACAGAAATGGATAGTTATTCTAAGTCTATATACTAAACTACACAATTACTAAGCAACTTTTACTACAAAGTTCATCTGATCTTAATCTTAATTCTATGTCCCCATTAGAGAACTGATTATATCTGGATCATTTTCCTCTGATTCTTTTTTTCATTGGTTGTAATTTCTGATTGTTCAAAAGCTAAAAATATTAAGGCAAAGAGTTTGGGATCTTTCTGTGTGCAGTTACTTAAAGCTGAGTTGTTAACATGGGGGGATTCACCACCTATAGTTTCTATAATTCTAGCTTACATTTTGTTTCAGTGTATAGTTAGCAAAGTGACTATATGAGAAGAGTGACTATATGCTCAGTCACTCAGTGGTATCTGACTCTTTGCTATCCCATGACTGTAGCCCACCAGGCTCCTCTGTCCCTGGGATTCTGCAGGCAAGAATACTGAAGTGAGTTGCCATTCCCGTCTCCAGGGGATCTTCCAGACCCAGGGTCAAACCCGGGTCTCCTGCATTGCTATATGCAAAGACTATATGACAAAATGAGAAGAGGATACAAGGCTTAACACCTTCTGACCCATTCTATTCTATATTCTGTAAGTAGACCCAAGATGCATACAGAAAATTCAGCTAGGGATCATGTTAAAAATGCAGCTTTTGGGCCTTACTCCCACAGACCTTGCTACAGTGGGTTTAGAGTTAAGCCCAGGGATTTACATAGCTCAGTCAGTAAATCATCTGCCTGCAATGCAGGAGACCTGGGTTTGATTCCTGGGTCAGGAAGATCCCCTGGAGAAGGAAATGGCAACCCACTCCAGTATTCTTGCCTGGAGAAGCTCATGGACAGGGGAGCCTGGCGGACTATAGTCAGTGGGGTCACAAGAGTGGGACATGACTTAGCGACTAAAAACCACCAGGCACTTTCCAGCCCATGTAGCCAGTCCCTGGACCACCTTTTAAAAGATACCGAATATAAACTTCTACTTACAATGTGTTGGTAAGCAGTTTAATTAACTCCCCTGGCTTTTCTCAGGAAAATAATTTCTAGATAAATGCAATCCCAAAGCCCTTTCCCAATAATTCTTAACTTTCTATATCCCATAACCAACTACCATATCCCAATTACCAAAACCTGAGATTTTTCTGTGTTATCTGCTCTTGCTTTTTTTCCCTTTTTTAGTTTATTTTTAATTGGAAGATAATTACCAATTGTGTTGGTTTCTGCCATACATCAACATGCATCACCCAAAAGTATACATATACCTCCTCTGTCTTGAAACTCCCTCCCACCCACCACCCCTATACCTCCCCGTACATTGTCACAGGGCTCCAGGCTGAGCTCCCTGTGCTATACAGCAACTTCTCACTAGCTATCTATTTTACACCTGGTAATGTGTATGTTTCAATGCTACTCTCTCAATTCATCCCACCTTCTGCTTCCTCAGCTGTATCCATAAGTCCATCATCTACATCCACATCTCTATTCTGGGCCTGAAAATAGGTTCATGCTCTTGCTTTATGGAGCAAAAATATTTTAGGCCAGTCTCTGATTATTAACAAGAGTTGTTAGTTGGGTTTCTCTGGTGGCTCAAGCGGTAGAAGAATCCACCTGCAATGCAGGAGACCCGGGTTTGACCCTGGGTCTGGAAGATCCCCTGGAGACGGGAATGGCAACTCACTTCAGTATTCTTGCCTGCAGAATCCCAGGGACAGAGGAGCCTGGTGGGCTACAGTCATGGGATAGCAAAGAGTCAGATACCACTGAGTGACTGAGCATGCATGTTATATTAGTTAAGGACCTCTAACTGGAGGTGACTATGATGTTTTCCTATGCAAACGTCTTTGAAAAGTTTATCTACACTTTACTGTAACAGTGGCGGAATTCAACAATTATTCTAAGTCTAGAGATATACATGGTGTGGTTTAGTCGCTAAGTCGTGTTCGACCCTTGCAAATCAATGGACTGGAGCTGTCCATGGGATTCTACAGGAAAGAATACTAGAGTGGTTTGACATTTCCTTCTCCAAAGGATCTTCCGACCCAGGAATCGAACCCAGGTCTCCTACATTGCAGACGTATTCTTTACCGACTGAGCTATGAGAGAAGCCCCTAGAGAGACACATAGGATACTTCTTTTGTGGTTTGATAAAAGCATGTAGATATATACCTGACAGACTAATGCAAATGGTAGGGAAACTGAATTTTAGCCACAGGAAAGTTACTGTATACGGCTTCATAGTTTTAATAAAGACATCATTAATATATATTGATATTACATTCTTCCTCTTTTATAAAATAATAGAAATTGGACAATTGATTACTTGGAGACTTAACCTCTGAAAATTATTTTTCTGGTACTATCTGGGCAGCTGAGTGAGAATCTCTTTGGACCTGCTCCTTTCTTTCCTGTTCATTACTGAGGTTAATCAAACCCTAGAACTTCCTCTTGTCTCAAACATAACTGCATGAGAAAACTGACAGGCATAAGGTTTTCTTTGATTATCCAGGCTGTCGGTGTTTGGTAAAAAGCAAGATACAGAAGACAAAGACATTATGAATGAGAGCTACTTGCAGGCCTATCAATCTTGCGCAAGATTCAACTCAAGAATTTGCACAGTCTTAAAGACAAGAATGCATAGTTACTGAAGGTCAAGTGCTTGCTCCAACAAGCTACCCCTTTGGTGACGCTCTCTCTGCCCCACATTCTAGAGACATGTCTTTCAGCCTCTTGGCCGTCTCTCAAAGGAAGGCCTCTCTAGATAAGAATGCTGGATTCGTGTGGTCTTGTTGTGAGAGCTACATTTTGGCTGTCTACCTCTTGACTGTGCTAAAAGTAAAAATATTTGAAAGTCCATGAAAGAAAAATAAACCCCAAACCATGCCAGGTAAGCCCCATTTTTCTATCATTATAATTAAAAGTCCAGCACAATGCAGTTTCACATTCTTGTCACCTACCTAGTTTAAAATTTTCCTATGTAATGTTCACTGTTTAAAGCAGTTGCCAGAGATCCAAAAGACATTTCCCTTTGTATGATGCTTTGAGTTTCAATCTGCCAAAATACCCACACAAAAAAATTCTCTGTACTTTCAACTGTTTTTATAAACCTAAAACTGCTCTAAAAACTAGTCTGTTCAATCTTTTAAAATCTACCATTACATTGACATAGTATTTATGAATATGCTAAACTGTATCTTGAAATTTTATCTAATGAATTATTTAATTGTATCTGTACAGACATGCTGCTCTTGAACCAAAATTTGTCAGGAAGAATTCTCTGCAAAAGCTTGTGGGCATGTAAATAAAGTAGATCTTTATAGGGTTGACAAGTGCTAGAGAAATAAATGAATGGAAACAAAAGTAGAAGGGAAATTATGATTTATTTTATTCTCAGGCACTTGGAAAGATTTAGAATGACATACTTATACATGAGCTCACTATAAAATTGAGAAGTTAGAAAACCGAGAGGTCAGACACATGATACAATTCCTTCAAGGCTTCTAGAAACTCTGGCCAAAAAATCATTCAATGAGTAGTGACCTGGAAAAGTTTGAAGTACCAATATAAAGTACACATAAATAATAGTAGCAGGAAGCTGTGAGACAATGATCCCTGGAGATACTTTGAGATATGAGTTGAGGAAAAGATAAGTATTGGGTGGGCCAAGAAGTTTGCTCGGGTTTTTCTGTAAGCTGTTATGGAAAAACCTGAACGAACTTCTTGGCCCGCCTAATACTACAGCATTTATTTTTTCATTCACCTGCCAAATGTTTACTAAGCATGTGTTGTTGAGGGCTGTGATTCTCAAACTTTGTTACACATTAGAATCACCTGGGGAGTTTTAAAAAATTCTGATGGCCCGCTCCTATCCCATCCCATCCCAAGGTACTTAGAGTGCCTGGGGATGGGGGTCAGGCATGAGTATTTTCTAAAGATCACTGGTAAACGCCAATGTGCAGTCAAGGTTGAAGACGCTTACCCATTCAAGAGAAGTCAATTGTGCATGTATTTTCCTCCTAAGAAACTTGAAATCTAGGAAGGAGATTAGTCATGTTGACAAGCAAATAGAAAGCAGAATTCAACAACACATGCTTTCAACGTGCCATCTCATTTTGAGGCTGGCTCAATGCTCTATCATCCCTCTAAGCAAACAGCTCTGGGACTCCAGAGGACTCTGCTAGCGAATATATTTGTAGTGATGCAGTCATTTTGGGGAACCTCAATTCCAGACACAGGCAGACAAACTGGAAAGGTCTCAAAGAAGAATAACAAAATGATTACAGGCCTGGGGGGATGAACTTGTGGGGAAAGATAAAAAGAACTAAATATGTAAAACCTGGCTAAGTGATGATTAAAGCAGGGCAGAGGGAGGGGGGGAGTTGCAGCGGAGGTGGGGGGGGGGGGGGTTGTGATAACAGTCCACTAATACCTGAAGGCTGCAAACATCAAGAAAAGAAGTGAATTGCTTTGGATAATGCAGAACACGTTAGTTAAAAGTAACAGGGTAGTATGAAAGAGAACATGAAGACACCATATTCGATAATCCGTGCCAACTGAGCAAGCTACTGAGCCATGGAGCTGGCTCCCAAAGGAGGGGTAGGAGCCACATCATCTGAGCTCCCATAAAACAAGTTTGGACAAAAACTTAGGAGATAGAAGAGCAATTCTGTATGACCTGCACCATGGCAGGCAGCGGGGGCAACTGAAGGGAGGCGAGAGAATGACTCAAAGCTTTTTTGACTCTAGTACCAAAATGATGGGAGAAGGCAATGGCACCCCACTCCAGTACTGTTGCCCGGAAAATCCCATGGATGGAGGAGCCTGGTGGGCTGCAGTCCATGGGGTTGCTAAGAGTCAGACACGACTGAGTGACTTCACTTTCACTTTCCACTTTCATGCATTGGAGAAGGAAATGGCAACCCACTCCAGTGTTCTTGCCTGGAGAATCCCAGGGACAGAGAAGCCTGGTGGGCTGCCGTCTATGGGGTCGCACAGAGTCGGACACGACTGAAGTGACTTGGCAGCGGCAGCACCAAAATGATATTATTAAAATTTCACCAAAAAACAGAAATGGAGAAGAGTCTTTCTCTTTAAATGTCATTACAAATGAGGTTGACCCATTAGTTCTTATTAATGTATTCATTATATATTCAGAAATTACACCCTGAGCTACAATTTGTATATGTTTTACGTGATACCTTGTCAGCTTTTCCGTTTATTTTGTTCTAATATAAATATAGCCATTAGTGTATGAACAGTTGCTTCAAAGACATTTAAGTATAGACATTTCTGCTATAGTTTTATGATGTTCCTAAACTGGGACATCTTGTTCCCTTACACCAAGCACAGAACATTTTGTTATTTATGCGCTGCTCCTAAATGTTACAAAACTGAGGGCGGTCATCATAACTAATATTTTCGGAGCATTTCTCTGTGCCAGACACTGTGTTACAATAATTTTATACCCACCATTTAATCTAAATTAGTGAGCACCACAACTCTGCGGGTAAGCACTGCTGCTTTTCCCATTATTTACATGAAGAAAACAGTTTTTAAGGAGGTTAGGTAATATATTCAAGGTCACACTGCAAGTGATGGTGCCATGAGAAGTGAAAACCCAAGCCTGCATGGCTCCAGAACCCACACCCTCTTTCTCCTATTTTTACAAAGTGTGTTTAAATAACATAAAACTGGAAACCAAATGAAAGTTGCCATCTTACAAATGGCCCTCATATATCTTATCATAATAATAATATATCTACTTTCTAGAGTTATTGTGATGAGTATGTATTTGTTAAAAATAGTTAGCACCACCTGGCACATAGTAAGTTCTTTAGAAAATGGAAAAGAAACAAATTAAAACCTAAAACCCACAAAACCATCCATTTTGATGCCAATTTCTTTTCTCATACCTTTTACATAAATCTAGTCATCATTCTTTTCTCTCCCTTTTACTCCCTGAGTTTGTACTATTTTCAGACAACCAGGAGGAAAACAAACTGATATATTAATTTTCAGTAGGCTTTCATGTCTTAACATTTGTGCCTTGATGTTTAAAAGAAGAATCATAAACTCGTAGAAACAGTAGATTGGTGGTTGTCAGGGGCTGGTGGGTGGGGAGATGTGATGGTAGTCAAAGGTTACAAACTTCTACTTCTAAGATGAGTAAGTTCTGGGGATCTACTTTACAGAATGTTATACTGTATGCTTGAAAGTGGCTAAGGAGTAAATCTTACATGCCCTCACCATATATACACACACAGACACACACACAGTGGTAATTATCTGCAATGGTAGATGTATTAACCAACCTTATTGTGGTAATCTTTTCACAGTATATGCCTATATAAAACTATCATGTTGTATATCTTAAACTTAATTTTAAATGCCAATCATATATCAATAAAGTTGAAAAGAAGAAGAATCATAAGAAAAGACATGGTCTGTCTAAATAATTCATTCATCTAGGAAATACTCACCAGGACATGTGACTGCCAGACCTCCTGGAGGCTGCATTCATGCAGAAAAGACACCGTAAACAATGAACTAACAGTGACTAGACAACCAACCATCAATACAACACTATAACATAAAGAACCTGATGTTATGATTGGTGTGGAGGACAGAGAAGCAGACTGTGGTTAGAGAGGATGACAGGGAAGTCTGCTTTAAGGAGATGATTGTTAAGCCCACAGCTAAAGGACAAGAAGAAACCAGATGTACACAAAGTCTAGGGAAAAAAAAACTTTCACATACAGTTTAACAGTGACTGCCAAATTCCTGAGGTAGGAAAGAGTTTAGAATATTCTAGAAACAAAAAAGCTTCGAAGAGTAGTGAGTGAGGGTGAAGATGGCATGAAAAGAAGTTAGAAAGCTTAGAGTGAGGTCACATCCTGCAGGAACTCCAGCCCAAGGTCAGGAACTGGGCCTCATTCTGAGCATGAGTGAAATCTTACAACCCAAAGATTTTTAAGTAAGGGAGTGATATACTCTGCTTAATATTTTGAAAAGTTTACTTTAGCACAGACTGGATAATAGGTAGTGTCCTGTGTTGCAGGACAGTGATGGCAAAAGATTGAGGAGAATGAGAAAATCGAAAAGTAGAGGACGTATAGTTTGTAGCTTTTATATTCACTTGTTGATTTTTCTGTTTCTTTAAGTGTGGTCTTTTTGATTGTCGATTGTATCATCTCCATATTGAAATAAGAAGTATTGCTTTAGACTAGCACTGCAGCAGTGGCTATGACGAGAGATGTATAAATGTGATATATATTCTAGAACTAAAAATGAAAGCAGCGGCAGATGGATTGGACATGGGACGCAAAGGGGACAAAAGGCGCTATCCAGGTTTCTAGCTTTATTTTTAGAGGCAGTATTTACTGAGACGGTGAAGCCTGGAAGGGCCAGGTTTACAGATAGATGGGTATACTTTGTTTTAGGCAGGTTAATTCTGAAATGCCCTACGGCATCTAAGTGATGATGCCAAGCAGCAGCTGGATAGATGAATATGCATGAAAAGGAGGTCTGGGCAGCAAATCCCAACGCAGGGGATTGTGTGTATGAACTATGTTTTCTTATTTTCTGTACTCTTGATGATCTGCCATCTGAGGCTTCACTGACCAGGGACAGACTGCCCTCCCAGGGCGAGGCAATCCTACAGACAGCTACCTAACATCTCCCCTGTGAGCACATCTTTCATACGCAGACCAAGTAATCAAGAGCTCACACCCCAGTGACCTCCTTATCAGGCGCTCATGTATCAAACCACCATCACCAGGACTTCCCCGGTGGTCCAGTGGTTAGGAATCCACTTTCTGATGCAGCGGACACGGGTTCAATCCCTGGCCAGGGAACTAAGATAGCACATGCTATGGGGCAACTAAGCCCGCAGAGCAACTTCCAGGCCTGCCTGCAGCAAGCTACAGACCCCGCACGCACCACGAGAGAGCCCAGATGCCACCACTGGAGAATCTGCACGCCACAACAAAGATCCTGCAGGCTGCAGCTAAGACCTAAGGAAGCCAAAAATGAATACATAAAAACCCACCATTCTCTGCCCTAATCAACCCACAGTTAGGTACCAGGCAACTAGGGCCCACCTCTAAAGCTCAGAGCCCACCTAAATTATTCAAACTATCCAATCATAAGCCTGCTAAGTTGCCTTCCTGCCTCCTCCAGTCCTTCCTAGGAAAACCACAAAAAAGCCCTCTGCCTACACGTTTCCCTTGCTTCTTCTGCCTCCTGACTGACCCGGTGCTCTCCAGGTAACCTTTCCAGGTAACAACGACACGCCCTTTCTCTTGGGAACAATGAGTGACAAACAATGTTCTAACGCCCATTGTCTTCTCATCTACTGACCTGACCATATATGTAATAAAAAAAAATACTGGGTACATTTTAAAACAGGTTGTCAGCATAACAATGATATATAAAGCCTTTAGAATGATGGTGATGTCTTACGCGGAGAGTGTAGGTGGGCAAGAAGAGACAAGAGGAACCTTCAGGGAGTCCAAAAGAATAAATATCCATATTTGGGGGTTTCAGGCTGTGTAGCAACTGAGTGGAAGAGTTATTTCCAAGCTTTCTCAGCACTCCACAAATCAGGCCATATAAGCCACTGCCTACTCCATATAAGTGTAAGATTGATCCCGTTTCACTATGAGAAATCTTCACTAAGCCCACAGGCACAGTGGAGTTTTCCTCCCAGAAAAATAACATGAAGTTAAAAGCCATCTACAAGAGTCTGTACCCATTAGGCAGAATTCTCCAGATAGAAAGCAACTATCCCTATGTGCTGATAAAAGGGGGAAAACACATCATCTAAACTCCTACACTGATACACATCTGTGGTCTGTATTGTCAAAATATAAGGCATCCAGACAAAAGCTGAGCTATGTCCCCAAATTAAGTCTCAGACAGGTTGAGCTAGAAAACAGTGTTCTCACAGTTCTGATGTGAAATGAGAAAAATAGGCGGTGTGTTTTCAGCGAAGTATAATGGATTCATTTAAAAGAATTCTCTTTTAATCTTAGATATGACCCTTTTTTGATACATATGGATCTTCTCATTTATAAAGTGACTGCAAAAGCAAGCAGAGTTTGGTCCTTTTTTAACTGGCAAAAGTAAAAATAGGCAGTCCTACAGAAGCCAGTCACATTTTTCACTCAATTAGACTTACTGGACCATGAATTTGAGAATTTGGGGACTATGATGTCAATCTCCAGATATTTGAAAAAATATCTCATCATTTATAATCATCCAGATTTTCACTTTCCATTTTCATCTTGACTGGAGTCACAGGGAAGCAATGTCAGTGAGATTTCCCAATCCCAGTGTTTCCATTCTGCCAGATTGGCCATGAATAAGGAAAATCTTATCACAGTGATGGAGAAAATGAGTAGACACCATGAACTGAAGTGTACGTTTTCTCAGAGACTAACAAGTAACGACAAAGGTTCAACAGTGACTAATGGATAAAATGTTAAGGTGGAGACAGCTCGTAATTGTTCAAATGCAGTCACAGGAGTCATGGAGCAGCCTTCACTTTGAAACCCAACCAAGTTACTGATGATGTGGAAAGGAAATACATATTTTTGTTCATTTAAACAAACAAACAAACAAAAAACCTTAATGCTTAATCAAAGGCCAGTCACTGCTTCTACCTCGAACAGCTGCTAAAAGAGGGTGTAGGACGAACATGTTTGATAGTTTTAGGAGTAATTACAGGATCAGATTTCTGGGCATGTTCTTCAATAAATAGGTCTGACTCAAAAACGTTTGGAAGGAGAAGCTGGTCCTGAGGAGGTTGGCAAGAGGGGGCAGAGGGAGGCAGAGCCAGAAGCAGAAACAAATGATGAGCTATGCAATAATCAAGCCATCCCGCCCTCTTCCTATTGTGGTTAAGAGACTGAAATATTAATCTCACACTGGGCATTTTATCAGAGGAGAAGCAGTGAGAAAGGATATCTTCTGCTGTTTCCTGTGGAGGAAGTGATACAAAGTTTGAGGAGTTGATTCCAGAATTCCCTCCTGTCGCTTCTGCATTCACCCAAAGTGACCACTGCGAACCAAGACTATCAGAGTGAAAGGCAAGCCATTTGTCCCTGGGATCTAGACTTCTGACTTCCCTCATGTCCTCATGGGCCAGTATGGAGACTGCAGACAGAGTTACCAGAGTAGGTCTACTGATTCTTTATAAAGAAGGACAACACTCTGTGATCCTGTTGGGGTTTTTTCAATTGTAGTTACAAAATACTGATATCACACTAAAGAAAAATCACATGTTTTATGTGAGTACAAGCATATTTGTAAAGGCATGTAAAAATAATATTTACATAGACATGTAAATGTATTTATTTTTAGAGAGGGGCATGGGAAGAAGAAAAAACATAATCTCACTAGAAATCTGGAGTAAAAATTATTCTGTTTAGTTATAAGAAATAAAAGGCTCATACAGAATTGGTTCACAAACTAAATGGTACTTCAGCTTAAAGACAGCAGTTAACCATTCACTTCCTAAGATAACTGTCTTGTCTTCCATAAAATCTGAATGAGAAATGTTTAATTCTTAAGGCTATAAAATCTTGTCATTTGATCTCATCATATTCTTTGCTTTCAAATCTGTTGTTGATTCTATTTATTTTATTTTTATATAATTTTCAAGGTTATTTTTTCATTTACACTTATTACAAAATATTAGCCATATTCCCTGTATTATATCCTTGAACCTTTCTCATACCCAATAGTTCATGTCTCCCATATCCCAAACCCCTACACTGCCCCACCCCTTGCTCCACTGGTAACCACTAGTTTATTTCTTATGTTTGTGAGTCTGCTTCTATTTTGTTATATTCCTTAGTTTGTTATGTTATTTAGATTCCACATAAAACAATATGGAGGTTTCTCAAAAAAACTAAAAATAGAATTTCCATATGACTAAAAATAGAACTTCCACATGACCTAGCAATTCCACTCCTGAGCATATATCCAAAAAAAAAAAAAACCCAATAATTTGAAAAGATAAATGCTCATAGCAGCATTACATACAATTGTCAATATATGGAAGCAACTTAAAAGTCCATCAACAGATGAATGAATAATCATGGAAACACACACACACACACACACACACACACACATGCAGTGGACTACTACTAAGCCATAAAAAATGTTTGCCATTTGCAGCAACATGGATAGACTTGGAGGGCATCATCATATATTTTAAACAGAATTATACAGAAAGAAAAAACTCAATTTTACCACCCAAAACCTCAATCCTGACTGAATCCTTCTTTAGTTTTGAATCATCTCTCTTTTCTTACAATCCCCCTCTCTCTTCCACTCACCTATATCTTATATAATTTCAAGTGCCACACTCAGGAGACCTAAAAGGAAAGAAGTCACTGTTGGTATACATTTCTCCCCAGAGCTGAACTAAAGCTCTGGTAGTGTGGAATGGGGATCTGCTATAGAAAAAAAAATAAATAAATAAACTGTTCCACTCACTGAGGAAGAGGTAGAGAAGAAGTAATGAAGGTGCAGAATTCAAGTTAAAACTGAAATCTCCACCAGGCACATCCTAATTTAGAATGCATATATGCAGAATACCAGCAAAAGAAAGAACAAACAAGAGTAAATGCTATCTCTTCTGGCAAACTCCTGGGGGCCTAAAGGATTTATTATGATCAATTAAGGATGTGGTGACCTGGAAGAACAGAAGTTGTAGTTTTGGCTACCCAGACACAGAACCGAACGTAACAAAACACCTCATGTTTAGAACCCCTCAAGACAAAACAGCCTGTGAGTGCATTTAAGCATGTATCTGTATATCCAAAAGACTTCAATTCTCTCATCTCAGAATTAGAAATAAAAGTTTCTTTACAAAGGGAGGGTTAGGATAAAGCAGGAACTAGTTATGATTAACACTTAGAAAATAAAAACATTAATGCAATTTTAGTTCCCAAAGAGATAAAAGTCATTATTCCCACTTAACTGTGACAAGATAAGTTTTACAGAAGTAATTGAGAAGTCCAGAGGGATCTCAAAAGAGTCGTCAGGCATATGGGGTTTCAGTAACAAATCATTTTCAGAATATTCTTGCTATGTAGAATCTTTGAGAATTAGACCCATCCCACCTCATTTATCATTTTAAATCTGCCTAAATTAATCTCAACTAGATATTTCAGATTATTTTAGAATTGCTCTGGAGTTCTAAGAGTTTACCTTGTTCTTACATCATTAGAAAATGTATGATTCTCTTTTTCTGCCTCTTAAAAATGTGAAGGTTCCGCCAACACTCCCCACTGAAGCAAGTACAGTTTCTGCCCCATGTCCAGGTATCCCCAAGTAATTCTGCCACTGATGTTCCACAGACCAGTCAGATAAAGGGCTCCACTGTTTCTGAGCACCACTCCTCACACTGGGTGCTGGCTGGCTGATAAGTGCCAAGTAAGGAGCAATGAGGGCTTCCCTGGTGTCTCAGTGGTAAAGAATCTGCCTGCAATGCAGGAGCCACAGGAGATTCAGGTTCTATCCTTGGATCAGGAACATCCCCTGAAGTAGGAAATGGCAATCCACTTCAGTAATCTTGGCTGGAGAATATCATGGACAGAGGAGCCTGGCAGGTTACATTCCAGTCCATGGGGTCTCAAAGAGTTGGACATGACTGAAGCAACTTAGCAGCAGCAGCAGCAGCAAGGAGCAATGAAGAGGGATTCCCTTGTCCCTCAAAAAAATCAGAAAGCTCTAAGCAGAATGGGCTGACTCTTGCAGAGAGATTGGGAAGTAGACAGAAAAATAAATATCTTCTAAATATATATATATATACACATATATATAAAGAGTAAACCTCCCATCATCTTAAAAACAGCAACACATAAGCACAGTCAACATGTCAGATACCACATGAAGCATTTTGTCAGTGTCATCTAACTGAATCCTCAAAACCCACCTAAGGAAACTGAAGATTCAACTATGACAATGAACAGATGCATTCTAACCTAATACCTAGATTCAAATCCTAGTTAACCAGACCCAAGTTGTTTAGAGGTGTTACTTTATTTCTCATTTTAATACATTTACCTTTGAATAAAATTATCTTAAAGCATTTATTCTGCCTTCAAAACCCACCCTAAATCTCTCCACTTTTCTCCATTTCACAGCCACCATCTAAGTCAGAGAGAAATCCAGGTCTTATAGGGTCCAAGGCTTATCCAAAGTGCGAGGCCATATTTAAAGAAAAGGCATACAAAGCTATGAATACAAAATCATAGGGAAAATAAACATGTGTTTAGAATGAGCACAGAAATCACACGTGAAGCTGTGGTACATATACACAATGGAATATTAGTCAGCTATTAAAAAGAACGCATTTGAATCAGTTCTAATGAGATGGATGGAACTGGAGCCTATTATAGAGAGTGAAGTAAGTCAGAAAGAAAAACACCAATACAGGATATTAACACATATATATGGAATTTAGAAAGATGGTAATGATGACCCTATATGCTAGACAGCAAAAGAGACACAGATGTAAAGAACAGACTTTTGGACTTGGGAGAAGGCCAGGGTGGGATGATTTGAGAGAATAGCATTGAAACATATATATTACCATATGTGAAATAGATCGCCAATCCAAGTTCAATACATGAATCAGGGGACTCAAAGCCAGTACACTGGGACAATCTGAGGGATGGGAAGGGGAGGTAGGTGGTGGGGGAGGTTCAAGATGGAAGACACATGTACACCCATGGCTGATTAACATCAATATATGGCAAAACCACTACAATATTGTAAAGTAATTAGCCTCCAATTAAAATAAACAAGTTTTTTTAAAAAATCACACATGAAATAAATTTTAATATTGAAAAACACTACAAACTTTATAAAACTCAGAAAAATGATGTACTGCTTTTACTGGTATGTTCACACACTTGCCTAATTTTCCATGTTTTTAGCTCCATACTCTCTGATCACCTCTTCACATGAAAACAATTTTTGGAATATTTCTTCATAAAGACAGTGGATAATCTAGCTTTTCCTCTAGCGAGCAGAGGATCATTCAGATCAGATCAGTCGCTCAGTCGTGTCCGACTCTCTGCGACCCCATGAATCGCAGCACGCCAGGCCTCCCTGTCCATCACCAACTCCTGGAGTTCACCCAGACTCACGTCCATCAAGTCAGTGATGCCATCCAGCCATCTCATCCTGTGTTGTCCCCTTCTCCTCCTGCCCCCAATCCCTCCCAGCATCAGAGTTTTTTCCAATGAGTCAACTCTTCGCATGAGGTGGCCAAAGTACTGGAGTTTCAACTGTAGCATCATTCCTTTCAAAGAAATCCCAGGGCTGATCTCCTTCAGAATGGACTGGTTGGATCTCCTTGCAGTCCAAGGGACTCTCAAGAGTCTTCTCCAACGCCACAGTTCAAAAGCATCAATTCGTTTTTTGGGCGGAAGCGGCTGTGAAGCCTAAGAGCAGAAACATGGGGGTGAAGCTTGAGGTGTTTCGGATGACCATCTACCTCACCTTCCCTGTGGCTATGTTCTGGATTGCCAATCAGGCCGAGTGGTTTGAGGACTATGTCATACAGTGCAAGAGGGAGCTGTGGCCCCCTGAGAAGGAGGACCAGCGCCGGGAGCTAGAAGAATTCAAAGAGAGGAGACGGAAGCAGCGGCAGGAGAAACTCCCTCGTGTGCCCAGCAGAGCCCCTGAGGTCTCTCCGTGCCGGAATTCCAGCCTGCCCTGAAGAATAACACACATACGGTTCTTTGTTTTTTAAAAAAAAACAAAAGCATCAATTCTCCGGTGCTCAGCCTTCTTCACAGTCCAACTCTCACATCCATACATGACCACAGGAAAAACCATAGCCTTGACTAGACGGACCTTTGTTGGCAAAGTAATGTCTCTGCTTTTGAATATGCTATCTAGGTTGGTCATAACTTTCCTTCCAAGGAGTAAGCGCCTTTTAATTTCATGGCTGCAGTCACCATCTGCAGTGATTTTGGAGCCCAGAAAAATAAAGTCTGACACTGTTTCCACTGTTTCCCCATCTATTTCCCATGAAGTGATGGGACCATTACTGAGAGCTTAAAATTTCTATTTCAGCATTACCACACTTTATTGCAGTGCTCCATAAATAAGGTCTCTGTCAAATTTGGAAAAATCACTTTCTACTTTCTTCTGTAGGTGAGGTATAAGATTTCAGAGCATTTCAAGTTTTTCTATGTAGATGACTAATCTTAAATACGTTTTGAATCAGCAAAACTCACTGAACAGTCTGCTGTTGATTTTTTTTTCTTTTTTAATTTTTATTGGAGTATAGTTGACTTACAATGTCACATTAGTTTCAGGTGTACAGCAAAGAGAATCGATTATACATAAACATATGTCAATTCTTTTTTCAGATTCTTTTCCATATAAGCCACCCTGTGCTTTACAGCAGGTTACTAGTGGTTATCCATTTTATATATAGTAATGTGTATGTTGCTGATGCTCTAACTGAGAATGGTGGAATGGTGTACTATGAGTTTTATGTATCTTCGCCTTGTCAAAACAGCAAGAAATTTAAATATTTTCCTAATATGTCATATGACTCATTCATCTCAGTTAGATTATCAAACAATCAACAAACTCTCAACTCCACTCATAATATGTCTCCTTAATAAATTAATGAAATTTGAAAATATGAGGGTTATACAGTTCACTTCCAGATGTCATAAAAATTTCTAGTGAATTTACAGTTAATCTTTATCACTTTGATTTCATGTCTCATTAGTTTTTAATCTGTATTTCTTTAGCTCTCCAATAAGTGTAAAGATTATGAAAGAAGTAGGCTTCATTTGTGTGATGCAACCACTGCAAAACACCTTTCCAAACTCTAGTTAAAATGACATAAGCCCAACTCAACTTCTCCCTGACAGACCCTAAAAATGCACACCATCACACCTCTATCACCCCACCCAAGTGGAAACACGGTGAAAGGAGTGGAAAGAAACAGCTGTCTTAACAGTTAACAGGCAAAATACGCTATGTCTGCAAATATCACAAATACATAAGGACATCATGAATACATTGTGCAGGTTCTTACCCAGCTGAAAAGGGGCTCCTATGAGCAAGGGGCCCTGAAGCGAAAGCTTCACTAGCTTCAGGGTGAGCCCACCCCAGGCCACCACCACCTCTCACCCAGGCAACTTTAGTAACTTTCTGACACCCTGTCCTCCTAGAATCTATTTCCATGTGGCAACCTACGAAACTTTCAGAAATAAAGATGAATTCATGTCACTCTCTTGTTTAAAACCTTTCAGAGGCTTCCCATTGCATTTATGATAAAGGCCAAACACCTCATCCCCAAATACTTGTCCTACGACCTAGATGCTGTCCAGCTCAGACTCAACCCATACCTCCCCCAACCATTACTCACACACTATCGTTACCCTGGCCTTGTTCCCACAGTTAACTGTCTCACAGTCCCAGTGGAAATTATGCAACGGTGTTTCATAAACTCAAAGCACTATATCCATGTTAACTATTCCTACCAGTAGAGTCAGGGGTAGAACGCATGTGATTAGGATGGTTGAGGGAGAAAATTTGTAGATTTTGATTCTCGCCAAAGCTATTCCTGCTCTTATCTTTCTTACTCCTATAAACACTGTTCTGAACCTCCACAAATGGAACTGCTACGAATACAGATCCAAGTTTTACAGCCACATAGAGAGTCACCATATGTGTGCATATGGTCCACACGTATACATACAATATGTATAAGCACATGGCAGGGGTATTTAGCTATACTAGCTTGCCTACATTACAGATATTTTATCAAATTACAGTCTACATTTAGAAACCTAGCTAGTAATTAAAATACAACGTATGGCACAGTGTTGCTTAAATTAAAATGGCAATGGAAAGTTTTAAGATTTTAGTCAGTGATTTCTAACAAGCCTCCTTTATCAGAGAGAGTCACTGTTTCTCAACATTATCTAGCAGTAATGTGGCTGCTCTCTTCAGGTCAGAGATGAAAAGACTGAGGAATAAAGAGCTGATTCAGGTCATGTGTAATCAATAGAGCGACCACACACACAAAAAAAGGTCTTGTTATTCCAGGTTTTAAGTGTGTTTGCTCCCTCACCACACTGGATTTATTCCCTGGAGACAGCAACATCAAGCATTTTTCAGCAACATGAAACAACTCAAAGACATACAGGAAAATTTAGTGACCAGATGAATATAAAGAGAACTGATAAGAAGAAGAGGGGGAAAAAATGGCAGAAGACCACACAGACAGGAGATCATTATAGCTGTTCTGTTATCTGCCCGAAGATGAAGGCTGGTGGGGGCGGGTCACAGGATGCAACCGACATGAAGTTTGAAAACATCTAAAACATCTTTCATTTCATATATCATATGTAACAGGCTTATCACTTTTCAAATGTGGTGTCTACAACATCAAACCACTTTGCATTGTCTGATGATTATTTCTTTAGATGATTCAACACTTTTACAGCACTGTTCTGGTTTGCCCAAACTGGTTTCTCTCTCTCAGTTTTGAGGCTCATCTCAAACTTAATATTCAAGTATTTCCACAGTCTCATCCAAAATTGGGTGCTGCCTGACTCACACTTCCCCTATGTACGTAAGTTCAGTAAGTTTCATTACGGTCCCTTTTCATAGGTCATGATCATCCTGTCTTTCTCCTATTGTTCATATGTCCACTGAAACACCCTTCTACTACCTGTTAATTCAAAGTCTGCTCATCTTCCAAGACATACCCAAATCCTTTTCTTCCATGTCCCCAAACAACTCACTCCATAATGTCATTGTCTAGAAGCACCTAGAACTCTGAAAGCACCAATTTGTGCTGTAAGGTATATATTTCTCATGTTCCTAAAACCTTTTATTCTCACAAGAGTCTAAATGCCATAAGAATACAGCCTTTTTAAATTCTCTGTTCAGTTCAGTTGCTCAGTCGTGTCCAACTCTTTGCGAACCCATGGACTATAGCAAGCCAGGCCTCCCTGTCCATCACCAATTCCCGGAGTTTACCCGAACTCATGTCCATTGAGTTGGTGATGCCATACAACCATCTCATCCTCCGTCGTCCCCTTCTCCTCCTACCTTCAATCTTTCCCAGCATCAGGGTCTTTTCCAATGAGCTAGTTCTTCTCATCAGATGGCCAAAGTATTGGAGTTTTTCAGCTTCAGCATCAGTCCTTCCAATGAATATTCAGGACTAATTTCCTTTAAGATTGACTGGTTTGATCTCCTTGCAGTCCAAGGGACTCTCAAAAGTCTTCTCCAACACCAGAGTTCAAAAGCATCAATTCTTTGGCGCTTTGATAAATCCTCTGTATCGAGTCTTAAACTAAGCTTATACTAGGGAGAAGACTCTTGAGAGTCAATCCTAAAGTAAATCAACCCTGAATAGTCATTAGAAGTACTGATACTGAAGCTGAAACTCCAATACTTTGGCCGCCTGATGCAAAGAGCCGATTCACTGGAAAAGACCCTGATGCTGGAAAAGATTGAAGGCGGGAGGAGAAGGGGACATCAGAGGACGAGATGGTTGGATGGCATCATCGACTCAATGGGCACTAAGTTTGAGCAAACTCTGGGAGATGGTCAAGGACAGGGAAGCCTGGTGTGCTGCAGTCCATGGGTCGCAAAGAGTCAGTAGGGACTGTTTAAATATTAGTGCATCTAATACACTAATACCTAATGCCTTGGCAAAGTTATGCCCATCTCTACATTTTTATTTTCTAAATTTAGATACCTCATTTTCTCACTCAGTCTCTGGAGTCAGACTGCAAGGTTTAGAGTCAGATTGCAAGGTTGTTCAGGTTTCTCCATCATTTCCTAACTTTGTTACCTTAGACAAAATACTTTACTTTTACATGCCTCAATTTTGTTAACTACAAAAAGAATGATACTGAGAGTATTTATGTTACAAGTTTAGCAATAATTAAATGATTTTTGTTACTGTTTTTTAGTTGCTCAGTCATGCCCGATTCTTTGCGACCCCATGGACTGTAGCCTGCCACGCTCCTCTGTCCATGGGATTTCCCAGGCAAGAATACTGGAGTGGGGATTGCCTTCTCCAGGGAATCTTCCCAAATTAGGAATCAAACCCACCTTTCCTGCATTGGCTGGCAGATTTTTTTACCACTGAGCCACCAGGGAAGCCCTACCAAGCGATATATCTGTGATCTCAAAACTATTTTCATAAGAGCTCTGGAAATTTGGCCTTTTTCATTCTCACTCTCTCAGTGGAGTCTTCCAGAAGCTACATGGCATGGGTTATTAAGAGAGATTGAATGAGAAGATACGAGAATCCAACTGTCTACTATTAAGCCAGACAAAGTTGCTCAAATGTAAAACAATGCCTTTACTGTTTCACTTCAACTGTTCTTTCTCTCTAGTTAATTTAAAAATCTTTATGGTCTTGATGTTCTGCAATTTCACACCATGTCTAAGCATGAATTTCTTTTTCTTTATCCTGCTTAGGGAACAGGGTGGTTCCAAAATCTTAGGGATTCATGGTTTTTCATCAGTTCTAGAAAATTCACATCCACTATATCTTTAAACAGTACCCCTCTTCCATTCTCTGTTAGACCTTTTCTTTCTAGCCTTGGCTCTAATATGCTATCTAGCAATCTTTTGAGTTTCACTTCATCATCTCAACAATGTTTTTCATATTTAGTATTTTTCCTTCTACATTTTTACTTGTTCTTTCTAATGTGTTTTTAATTGGCAAATTTTTTGCATCCTTTACATCTTTAGTCATTATATGTAGAGTTGCCACATGTAACATTTTATGTAATATTCTGTGTATATTCTGTATTTGAAAAGTGTAAATATCTCAAGGTTCTAACTCTATCATCTTTTGGCCCTAGATCTCTAAGTCAAAGTGGCTAGTTCCTCATATATATAGGGATCTTTGTGAGATTAGGGTTTCCCAGGTGGCTCAGTGGTAAAGAACCCACCTGCCAATCCAGGAGATGTGAGTTCAATCCCTGGGTCGGGAAGATCCCCTGGAGGAGGAAATGGCAACCCCCTCCATCCAGTATTCTCGCCTGGGAAATGCCATGGACAGAGGTGCCTGGCAGGCTACAGTCCGTAGGACTGCAGAGTTGAACATGACTGAACGATGTGCACCCACGCACGTGAGATTACTCCTTGATCTTAACTGCAAAAGTTCTGTAATCCTTCTTAAGAACTGGGGAAACTTTTCTGCAGAGAAGATTTGCTCCTGCAAATAGACAAGGAATGCCACTAAACTGGGTTTGCTTCAGGCCCCTTGAGCGTTTCGTCTCATCACGGGAGATCCAAGTTCTCTCATTATGTATCATGATGCCTGGAAATTCACCATCAGAAAACTACGTCCAAGCATTCTGAAGACATGTATTTTTAGGAAGTCTGTTAAAATGCAGATACTTCTGGGAGGGACAGTACCTTTGAGTTATGAGGTGCCTTTCAAAAAAGGACAAGTTGAAAGATTAATCAGAGCAATGTCCTGCTGTTAAGGCTTCTTAAAGCTGATTTTCAGAGGACTTCTCTCATGACAGTAGAAAAAAAAAGATCTTTTATGACTATATAGAATACAGATGATAAATTGATTTCAACTCACATGCTGCTCCAGTTTGGTGATAGGGGTTATCTGGAATGCTATATTAAGAAGGATTCAAAGTGAGATATACTTTCTCTCTCTCTCTCTCTCTCTCACACACACACACACACACACACAGAGTTTGACTGATTCGGTTTAACAAAGTTATTAAAACAAGCTCCCAGGATAAAAGGAAGGGGAAAACTGCAGGGACAAGATGATTTCCTCCAACTGATTCTTCACCACTTCAGAAGTATTTTACATTTGCAATTCATACTTAATTTTGAGAAATTTAAAACAACATAATTTCTTTTTTAAGCAACTTCTTTTTTATTGCTACTTAGATGTAATATTGTCTTTAGGAGCTATTTTTTAACTTTAATTTTATATTGGAGAATACTTGATTAACAATGTTGTGTGAGTTTCAGGTGTACAGCAAAGTGATTCAGTTATATTTGTGTGTATACACACACACACACACACACACACGTATCTATTCTTTTTCAAATTCTTTCTCATTTAGGTTGTTACATAATATTGAGTAGAGTTCCTTGTGCTATACAGCAGATCCTTGTTGGTTCTTCATTTTAAATACAGCAGTGTGTGCATGTCAGTGCAAAACCCCCTAACTGTCCCTCCCAGTCAACCCAACCTTCCCCCTGGTGACCATAAGTTCATTCTCTAAATATAAAAAAATATATATTTATTGGCCACACCACACACCTTCAGGATCTTAGTTCCCTGATCAGGGACTGAACCCATGCTCCTTGCAGTGGGAACACTGAGTTCTAGCCCCTGGTCCTCTAGGAATTTCCCTGCCGCTGCTGCTGCTGCTAAGTCACTTCAGTCGTGTCCAACTCTGTGCGACCCCATAGATGGCAGCCCACCAGGCTCCCTGTCCATGGGATTCTCCAGGCAAGAACGCTGGAGTGGGTTGCCATTTCCTTCTCCAATGCATGAAAGTGAAAAGTGAAAGTGAAGTCACTCAGTCATGTCCGACTCTTTGCAACCCCACGGATTGCAGCCCACCAGGCTCCTCTGCCCATGGGATTTTCCAGGCAAGAGTACTCGAGTGGGGTGTCATTGCCTTCTCCAGGGATTTCTCTAAAACAGCATAATTTCTTGTTTAAAATTGTATAACTATGTGGCGGGATATAGTCATCTTGTTTAAACTTTTTTTTTAAGAGCCTGGGATCATTAAAGCGCACACGCACACACACACACGCAACTTAAAAATGGAGAAATGCACACACATCTTTGGGTTTCCAGAATCACAAAAAGCAGCCACGTGCTTCTCTGATGTGTCATGTTAAATCTCCAGGGACATATGTGGTATGTTTCCCACACTTACAGCACCTCTCTTCAAGTTATTCATCGGGTTTTTCTATATGTAGGATACATATTTATAGCTCTGCATATCCATTCATATCATTTATTCATATATATCTTGAATAATAAATTGGCAAGTATTTTGTTTTTCTCATTCATATGGTGCTTGCATTATGGCATGTTCCCCTTTGGCAGAAGTTTCACAATTACAGGCCCTCAAAGATATAAACAAAAAAAATAATACATTTATAAAATATATACTATATATAAAATATATATAAAAACAAAAGTATATTTATAATAAATACATACATATATGTATACACAGTTTTTTCCCACCCTTATGTCACTTGAAGATGTACATAAAATTCAATTATCCAGTCACAAGAAAATTAGTGATCTTGATAAAAACTGGACAACTAATGAAAATTTTAGCTAATAAAAAACCATGTTTTTAGAAGTACTTATGTTACTTCCTGCCCCCTAAAACTGATTCTGGTGGACATAATTTAATCTTCTGTTTGTAAACTTTAAAAGAAGACTGCTTACTCCTCAGTCACCCATGACCTAATTTACTTATTCAATAACTGTCTATTGATTGTCTCTTGTGTTCAGTGGACAAAGTTAGACTCATTATAAACCATCCCTGGCTCAAACATCTCACAATCCAGCAAGGAACAGAGCTATGCCTCCCTAGTTATTTGTGATATGAATACAATAGACCATACATTAAAGAAAAAATTTAGAAGATAATTCTCCATTTCACCTGATCCTCAAAAAAAAAAAAAAAAATCCAGAAGATAGAGGCTTCCCTTGTAGCTCAATTGGTAAAGAATCTGCTTGCAATGCAGAAGACCCAGGTTCAATTCCTGGATTGGGAAGATCCCCTGGAGAAGGAAACAGCAACCCACTCCAGTATTCGTGCCTGGAGAATTCCATGGACAGGGGAGCCTGGTAAGGCTACAGTCCATGGGGTCACACAGAGCAGGACACGACTGAGCAACTAAGTTTCACTTTCAATGAACGTGATGCCTAGAGTTGAGGTCTCAGAACCCAGTGAAGAATATCTGAGGCTACTGTTATTGATGCATTATTTATGTTGCCATTGTAAGAAATGACCCATAGCAGTGTCTCCAGGGAGAGGTCTCCAAAGTCAGTATCTCAGAGACAGCTCTCTTGCCCCAAAGGAAACTTTTTCCACTCTTGCCCACCCACCACCAGTACAATGGGTCCCCCTACCAATGCCTATTAGGCCTAAACACTGCTGAATCAAATACTGACCTAACTTCTATTTTGTCAAGGCTCTACTTTCAAAGAAAAAGTGACAAAATTAGAAAATAATGAAAACCTATTTATGTTAGAGTAAAAATAGGTTTCAATTGAATTCACTGTTCCTATAAGAAATACCCTTGTAGGATATTTCTACACATTTGAAACGTACTTTTACTGAAATGACGTCTTAGACAAGAATTTGCTGTAATGGTGAGACTTTCAGATACAACGGCAGGCCTGAGGGAGAAATAAGATTTCCACATGGACATTTCCAGGCCCCTCTAATGAATGATGAGTAGATGGCTTCCTCTACCTACTGAACAGCCATCCCTGCACACAGTGCTGCAGCTGGGCTCCGGTTTTGCATTCCATGCATTTCCAGTTACGTGGGTGGAAGATTTCTTGGCACCGTCCAGTTTATTCTTAGCATGTGCGGGTCATGCCTTATTCAGCATGATGAGACATCTCATTGAATAATAAGGTGAAGATTATTTTTAAGGCCACGGCTAGCAAAACTGTAAATATTATCTAAAAGACAGACCAGATGAAGCCATAATTACTCACAAAACACAAGCAACAAAGTCAAGACATTTTTATAAGGGAGCTAAAAAGAGCCAAGGGCTTCCTCAGTAGCACTAAGTGGTTAAAAAAAAAAAAAAAAAAAAAAAAAACCCACCTGCCAATGCAAGAGACATAAGAGACACAGATTCGATCCCTGGGTTAGGAAGATCTCTTGGAGGAGAGCATAGCAAACCACTCCAGTATTCTTGCCTAGAGACAGAGAAGCCTGGCAGGCTACTGTCTATAGAGTCGCATCACAAAGAGTTGGACGTGACTGTAGTGACCTAACACGCACACAAGAAGAGCCGAACTGGTTCCTCCAATCTGGGAAATTCCAGATCTCGTTGCACCTGAAGGCCTTGGAGGGCCCTGTTGTTGCCAATACATCCTTCTGCAGAATTTCGGCGGCACGCCAGGTGCCTATACTTGATTCTTTATTAGCAACATCTCCAAACAACATAGGAGTTTTCTAAGATCAGATAAATGTGTACACATGTATGCATAAATATGAACTTCTTAATATGATTATGGGTCTTGCTTGGAGAGAGGAAGGGATGCAATTGAGTGATCCTCAGCCTGCTCATTAAACTAAGTCAGCTGCACATTGCTTAATATAGGAGACTGCTCCCCCACAATCTCTCCAAAGGAAGACTGGGCAGCCAGAGATGGTGGCTGATTAATAACGTGACAGGTGTGGCTGGCTGTCTCTGTGCTTTCACAAAATATGTGTTTGTGCTAAAGTCACTATTCATTATAAGTTAACACAAGGGTGTGGTGTTTCAATGTTTCCATGTTTAGCAATTATAAGCTGAAACTATTAAGTGTTTTGAAAACTTGCCAGAGAGCAGACACACTGAAAAATCCTAGCTACACCTCTCTTTATGGACATTCTTTTTGCTGATCTTCTGTTACAGCAAAAAATAACTCCAATCCCTCTCGCCACTGACACATTGTAATTTAACTTGTAAACCCTAAGCAAAAATAAATACTAAGTTTGATAACCTCTACTTCAAATAGAAAAGAGTGGTATTGAGGTGTTTTTTTTTTTTTTAAGTAAACTGTTAAAAGTAAAATTAAATCTCTCCAGGAACCTTTATTTTAGAAAGGTTGGTATTCAAATTTTGATTCCTCATGTTGAAACAGATGGGCAGAGCAGGAATAATCTTTACTGTATATTACTGAAAAATTCACTATTTGTGTGAAGGATTTATGTTTCTAACATACCAGCAAAATGTCTTCACTCTTCTTTTCCCACATGTCTTTGAACATTTCAACCCCTTTTGTGGCCTGAACCATCACCCCAAGGTGAATTATTTCTATTTCCACATTTCCTCTCCCGCTCACTTCAGTTTAACAATGTTTCTGCCTACTGGCTCTGCCAGCTGTCTCTCTCACATTAACCTCAAGCTCAAGCTGGTTGGAATGATTCATCCCCTTATCCAATAATTCAGCAAAACTTCTGGGCTTCTAATTGCTCTCGATGAAATCTCCATGTCTACAGTCACAGAGACTCAGATTTGCCAAGTCACCTTTTCTCTCCCTTTTCCCTTGTTTCTTTACAGAGGAATTTCTTCAACATCTGAATTGTTGGCATTCTGAGCATGAAAATTATTTGTCCAGAGAGGGAGGTTAGAAGTGTTTTGTGCATTTTGCAATGTTTGGCAGTCTCCCTGGCTTGGTCCTATGAGTTGCCAGCAGCAGCGCCCTCTCCTCAAGCTCTAACAACCAAAAGCGCCTCCAAACTTTATCAAATAACTGCTGAGAAGAGGGAGGCAAAACCATTCCCCTCCTCTAGCCAATTATGGGTAACTTAGAGCCCATTCGTTCTATCTATTCTTCTCTTATAGGCCCCGTGCATCATTTCTTTCTATCTCACTTTCATTTCAAGCCCTCACATGGACAGTCAAGATGTGTGCTGTTTTTTTTACAGGAATTCTTTAAGATGAACCAGATGTGACTTGACCCAAGACATGTCAAACTCAACAACCAGCAACCAATCCAGCAGGCAAGAAAATCTAAAGAAAATAAGTCTGAGAAATAGTTCTGGTGACTCCAAAAAGGTGGGAGTCTGAGGGCTTCAATGTTGATTTCACCTCTCACAGTTTAAGTTACAGGATTATTTTAGAATAGGAAAGACCCGAAAAAGAACTCATCACTTAACTACTAATATGCAGACAATCTTGAACCATGGTGTTGTGAACAGGGACACTGGGTTGTAGCAAAGGATGTAAGTATGTGCAGTGGAAAGAACATAGGATTAGGGCATTCAGGGGGACCTGGTGTGAATCCTGCCTTTGATAACGTGATGCTAGGAGATAAGAATATCTAACTTAGAAGATTAAGGACTAGTCTTAGTTGTAAGAACTTAGACTAGTCTAGTTGTAAGGACTAGAACAAGCAGTTGTTAGTTGTTATTTCCATATTATATCTTTAGCCGGAAGGGAGTTGACATAATTAGAAATCTCAAATACCTGGCACATAGCAAGTGCTCAAGAAACGTAAGCTGATCATGACAATGGATACTTCACACCGATGCTATTACAATACCTTTAAATGACATTAAGGGTGATATTGTGACGGTTCCATGAAGAATCCCACTTAGACAAAAACAACAGAGGATACATTCAGAATTTCCTGGGGAAAAAAAACAGGGACAAGAGTAAACCCAGAGTCAAGTGATAGACCCTTCTAGGTCCACCACTATAAAGTAATGATAATAATAAGATAGCTTTAAAATAGATGGTATGGGGAAGGAGGTGGGAGGGGGGTTCAGGATGGGGAACATGTGTATACCCGTGGCAGATTCACGTTGATGTATGGCAAAACCAATACAATATTATAAAGTAATTAGCCTCCAATTAAAATAAATAAATTTAAATTAAAAAAAAATTTTTTTAATAAAATGATGCTCAAAAGTTTATTATCATCCCATAGATATGCACTGATAGTCTTTTAATCTTTTTATTGTGAACATAAAATTAAAACCATTACACTGGATCTTTGACAATCAGCCTGAATTATCTTTCTAAATGCAACAAAGACCAAGAAGGACAGGTTTCTTGGGAGAGTCAGAAAACCCCAACAGCAGAGTGATGTCACAGACACCTAGGGAGGAGTTACCTCAGACAGAACAGTCTGTAAGATTAAGTGGTGCTGAATGATCAAATAAGTATTCAATGTGTCTGGCTGGATTAGGAGTCATGGAACTCATTAGTAAGAGCAATTTCAGTCTAATGATCATGGTGGATATCAGACTCCAGTGCGCGGAGGACAGAATGGGAAGGAAAGTAGTAAATGTCAGGTATGAGCATTCAAATGAGTTTGATAGTGAAAGATAAGAGAGAGTTGAAAGATACTGTGGGATTGAGGGAGGTTTTCATGTAAGTTGGAGGCTTTCCTGGTGGCTCAGACGGTAAAGAATTTTCCCACAGTGCGGGAGATCCAGGTTCAATCCCTGAGTCAGGAAGATCCCCTGGAGAAGGAAATGGCTACCCACTCCAGTATTCTTGCCTGGAGAATCCCATGGACAGAGAAGCCTGGGGGGCTACAGTCCATGGGTCGCAAAGAGTCAGACATGACTGAGCCACTAACAACTTTCACTTTCCTACAAGTTGAGAAAGACTCATATGTGCTCAGCTGTTCAGTCGTGTCTGAGTCTTTGTGACTCATGGACTGTAGCCCATCAGGCTCCTTTGTCTATGGGATTTCCTAAGCAAGAACACTGGACTGGGTGCCATTTCCTTCTCCAGGGGATCTTCCTGACCCAGGGATTAAACCTGAGTCTCAAGCATCTCCTACGCTGGCTGGCAGGCGGAATCTTCACCACTGAGCCACCTAGAAAACCCTGTGAAAGGTTCGATCACATTTAAATATGAAAGGGAAGAAGCTTGTTGAATTACAAAAGAGGAACCCTGTAATAGAATATGGTTCCTGAAGAGGTAAAAGGGTACCTGACCTAGAAGAAAGGCAGAAGAGTTAGGCTGAGATGACAGAAGAAGAGGGCAGGTTCATCTTTCATAAGAGCAAGTGGGAGGGGGAAAGGGTGGCTCCTTGGGCACTGAGTCAGCCACGGGAAGTTGAAAAAGTTCCCATCTGATGACTTCCATTTTAACAAATAAAAGAAGTTGCTATGTCATCCTTGCCTCTGACTCTATTATAAGTTAGATAGTATTTTTTTCTTTTATCCATTTTTCACTTGAAAGAATAGAGGGACTAAAATGGCCAATGGTTAAATAATATTATTGGTGGTATCCTTTAGATAATTCATAGTTCTTTTTTTTTAATCTAAGAGCCCTCCATCTCACACACACACACACACACACACACCAATCTGTACACAAAACAATGTCTAAGCTGTGTTGTGACTCACCGGTATTTTCTCAAATTGATAACATGTATATTTTAGTTACAAGTTGGTACAGGATCCGCTTAAATAATACGTGATCTCAGAGTTGAAGTGTTGAAATAAACGCCTCATGCAAAGATTTAGAGCTTTCTCATCAGAACACGGGGTACTGGAAAATCACCTGCTAAAATGTGGCCATTACTGTAGGTTTTGTGTGCAAAACAAAGGTGGGTGATACTGTACCTTGGCAGAGCTGCCTGCCTGCCTGACTGCCGGGTGTTTCCCATACCCGTGGAGGACTCAGGAGGTGGAGGAGCCTGCCAGACCAGTTGCAAAGTGCAGAACAAGCCTCGGGGCCTCCATAGACAATCCAATTTGCCTAGAGTGACTGTGCCCAGCCTTCGCACCGCAAAGCTGACCTTTCGACACAGGTAAGTTCAGCAACAATCACTTGGCCGCAGTCATCGATTCTGGCTCGTGCCAGAAATTCTACAGTCTCCTGGGCAGCGGCCACTTGGCAGCAATTTTCAGGAACTCTGCTCTGGGTGTGTGTGTGTGTATGTGTGCGCACACACACGTGCACTCTGGTTGCGTGTGGGTGTGTGCTCTGGGTGTGTGTGTGGGTGTTTGTATGTGTGTGTTCTTCATAGTTAACGTGATGTTTGCAGGAAGGGAGGAGGAGAAAAGAGGTTTGAAAGCATCTCTGTTTCCTCTTTCTGGCCATTGTCATGACACATTAGCTGCAACCCAACTTCAACAAGGGTATCTACAGATGAGGAAAAGGAAGGAAGGGGAAAAGAGAAAAGGAAGAAAGAAGAGAGAGAATGCAAAAACTGGGAAGCAAGGAAAGGCAGAAATGAGAGACTGAGTTAAAATCATCCTGGAGGGGAATTTTTGCCAGTCTAGCAGTTAGGACTCCAAGCTTGCACTGCAGGAAGCCCAGGTTCAATCACTGGCCAGGGAACTCAGATCCCTTAAGCTGCACAGCACAGATAAAATGAAAAAAAAAAAAAAATCATCCTGGAATGTACCTTTATATGAAACATCATTTCTTTTTTCCACCTTTACTTTCTTCAATTCAAACTTTGAACTTATTTAAGTGGATACAAAGAAACCTCTTTTTGTTATATTTTCTTATGTATTACATTATATTAAAATATATGTTGATATGTTACATAAACAATTATGTGTTATACTATTTGTTCTATATTTTGTTTCATAACTTTCAAAACTTCTGTATTTATGATATTTACATTCCTGTAATAAATTTCCCTATACCAATGGGATAACAAGGATGCTTGGTGGCATTTTCAAAGATACTTTTTTACTCAGGTCTACACAACACAAGGATAATTCCTTATTTAATATTACCAATGTGGACAGATAAGTGGCTAACTTGGGCCAAAATCTTTATCAGATGACCAGAACTTCACTTAGCATTGGGCTGGGAAAGAAACAAAGAGACAAGTACAACAGTCAGAAGCATCTTCTTTGAAAACATGCTCCTTCCTCATAATCTCCAAACGTGGTTCTACAGGAAAGACCATATCCACTGTACTTAATTGAAATGACTGTCTCCGTGAAAACAAGTTCCTCTGCTCTTTTTTCATGTTAGGGAACTGCACCTGCCACTGGTTTCAAGATGGAAGAGGATAAAGTTAACTCCCATCAACCAAGCCCAGCACTGAAGGAGCCCTTGCTCTAAACTGGGAGAGAAAACTTGAAATAGCATCTACTGATGCTTTTAGTGCAGTCTCTGGCACAGACTAAATGGTCACTAGCTTTTAGCTATTGCTATTTAATTGGAAGAAAAAGTCAACTGTTACTAAACGAAACCAAAGGCTTGTGAATGTGGGGGTAAAAAAGTAGAGGGATAAAGGAAAGGCCAATGGCTATTTGTAAGTAATGAAGATTTCTTAAAGCCACTAATGAATCCTGGAAAATGGAATCCAAATACCAGAGAATTAAATAGCAGTAAACATCCTAGAGTTGGACATGACTGAGCGACTTCACTTTCACTTTTCACTTTCATGCATTGGAGAAGGAAATGGCAACCCACTCCAGTGTTCTTGTCTGGAGAATCCCAGGGACGGGGGAGCCTGGTGGGCTGCCGTCTATGGGGTTGCACAGAGTCGGACACGACTGAAGCAACTTAGCAGCAGCAGCAGCATATACACATACACACACACATATATATAAATATACCCCATCTTCTTTGTCCATTCATCTGTTTATGGACACTTATGTTATTTCCATGTCTTGGCTATTATAAATAGTGCTGTCATTAACACTGGAGTGAATGAACCTTTTCAAATGGGAGTTTTCACCTTGTCCAGATATATGCCCAGGAACAAGATTACTAAATCATATAGGAGCTCTATTTAGTTTAGCTCTATGAGTTTTTAAGGCACTTCCATACTGTTTTTCATAGTGGTTGCACCAATTTACATTCCCACCAATGGTGTAGGAGAGTTTCCTTTTCTCCATGCCATTTCCAGCATTTCTTATTTGCAGACTTTTCGATGACAGCCATTCTGATTGGTGTGAAGTGATACCTCACTGTGGTTTTTATCTGCATTTCCCTAAAAATTATCAATGTTGAGCATCTTTTCATGTGCCTGTTGGCCATCTCTATGTCTTCTTTAGAAAATAACAAAAGCGTTTTTCATGCTGATAGACTCCATAATTATGAATTTAATAGTTATGTAATGTGCCATAATATCAGCTACCTTATTTCTGGACATTTAATTTATTTCCAATTACTTACTAGTATAAACAATGCTGCTAGGCATATACTGGAAGGTACAGCTTTTCTTCATATATATTGGACTATTTTCTTAAGATAACATCCCAGCAGTGGAATTAATTGGATACAAACACATATTTCCAAATTATCTTCCAAAAGTTGTATGATCTGGCTACCATTATGTGAGTTTACTAGTTTATCTACAAGAGCATATAATAAATTAATGTGTAATTAATTAATTAATGTCTAATATATTCATATTGTACTCCATAGTTTTTTGAGCTAAATTTATCAATCTGATGAAATTTCAAAATTTTTCCATGTTCATTTCAACATCTTACAAACTCACATTCAGAATGTTTGCCCTAACTAAGTAATGATGTCAAAGAAAAGAGATAAAATCAATAAAGTGTTATTGCTTTATTACAGTTTTTAAAAACTTCAAGATATGGTCTTGCTTATCACCTATGTATAGAGCAGGGACCTTGTTATTCGTATTTTCTCTTCTATGCAGCATTATCAGGTGTAAAGCTCCATTTAACTAACCTGAGTAATTAAAGCTTTATCAGTTAGAAATGACAGATGTGATATGTTTAGTATAAAGACACTATAAAACCCAATACCCCTCAGTCTATCATAATGTTTTATTACATGAAACACCTCAGTAGATGAACCAAATCTTTTCATTGTTCTTCAGGTACTTAAAGGTGATTAAATCACATAAATGTGATATTTCAAATTGTGGCTATTCATTAGCCCCGTCAGTGGTCACTCACATGCCAGCTAATGGCCAGTAGTAGTAGGCACCAGCCCTCAGTGGTCTTCATGTTGTATTTGTAATCTCATAGCAATATCTGAATCAACATACAAAAACTTATTTTCTGTATCTCCTTATGTATTAACATGAGAGAGTTAAGTCTATTAACTCTCTTTCTTCTAGACATGATCCTACTTAAATCATTCTAGAAAGAGTTATCCCATTCTCCAGGGGAGTGAATTTCATACTGTATTTAGAAGAATATGACCATCATATAAGTAACAAGATAGACTGACACAGGCCACTTTGGAGATTACAAAATCCCTGACATTTCTTAAAGCTGAATTACTATAGGAAAACAATTTGAATGAATTCATTGACATTACCACTTTGAATCACCTACACAATTTCAGTATTTGAATGACAACTACAATAGTTTCAGACTCTTGTAGTTTCTGGAAAGAAATACCATTTTTTGCACTTTATTACGGAGAAGGCGATGGCACCCCACTCCAGTACTCTTGCCTGGAAAATCCCATGGACGAAGGAGCCTGGTAGGCTGCAGTCCATGGGGTCGAGAAGAGTCGGACACGACTGAGCGACTTCACTTTCACTTTTCACTTTCATGCATTGGAGAAGGAAATGGCAACCCACTCCAGTGTTCTTGCCTGGAGAATCCCAGGGACAGGGGAGCCTGGTGGGCTGCCGTCTATGGGGTCGCACAGAGTCGGACAGGACTGAAGCGACTTAGCAGCAGCAGCAGCACTTTATTAACCTCTTGATTTGTACACACATGTAACAGTCTTCAATTTCTCCAAAACATTGCTTGACAATCTCTCCCACTTCTCACAAAAGGCTAAGGCTATTTTCCTTTTAGTTTCTGGAAGGAGAAGATTTCTTGACAACATATAATACCTATTGAATAACTCACTTGGTCACCTGGTCTGATACCAGAGTTTCCTCCATATCTTCTTTTCTTTCATAGGCCTCATTTTTAGGCAGAGAGTATACAGCTGTTCTCTGGTGTTTCTTTCACTAAAGAAAGAGTTGCCATAGAAATGCATAGATAAATAGAATTCTTATTCTCAATTTGACTAATACCTTCATTGTTACCCTGTCATTGACTCTGCCATATTTCTTTGAAGGGTGTTTCATGGTCAAGTGAGCTAGTAAGTCTAAGACATATCCATAGGAATAGAAGAGCAAATACAGGAATCAGTGACTTCTACTGGCCAATTGTTTCTGCATCAAGACCATCATTCAAGACTTCCAGGTCCTCAACACATTTTCACAGATAGACTGGTGCATGAAATGAGAAGAAGCAAAATTCCTAACTTTGTAAACAGTGTTGGATCAGTTGATTTAACATTCCTTGGACTTCCCTGGTGGTCCAGTGGTTAAGAAGCACCTGCCAGTGGGGGACACAGGTTCGATCCCTGATCAGGGAAGGTTCCACACACCACAGGGCAACTAAGCCTGTGTGCGACTACTGAGCCTGCACTCTAGAGCCCAAAGCCACAGCCACTGAGCCCACGCATCACAACCACTGAAGCCCACATGCTCTAGAGCCCAAGCTCTGCAACAAGAGAAGCTACCACAGTGAGAAGCCCACGTACCACGATAAAGAAAAGCTCCCAGTTGCCACAACTAGAGAAAAACCCACACGCAGCAATGAAGACCCAGCAACACCAAAGATAGAAACGCATAAATAAGTAAATAACATTCCTTGGTGGTCAGGAAGGGGGAAAACTCCAAAAGAGCTCCTTCACTGGGTATAGAGATTTAATTATCATGTGCATATTTATTATATTCTCAAATCTTAGTAATAGAGCCAAGGATATCCCCATTTAAAGAGCTATAAACTGAAACTCAAAGAGATAGAGCCTCGTATCCCATAGAAAGTCATCCGGGGGAACACATGGACCATGATTTCTTATTTTGCAACTCACTAGATTATTTTCCTTCCCATATGGCTGACTTGGTTGCTATCCAAATGAAGCAGAATCTTTTACCTAAAAAACAGCCTTTTCCAATTAACCAAATATATAAGAGAGGGAAGAGATTCTTTTGAGGAGTCAAGGACTGATCTCTCCTGGAGGCAAGCTACTGGATTTGATGGACCAGAGGCCAAATGGGTAATGACAAGTTCCAGGTTTTCATGTTTTGGTTCCTTGAGTGCCTGAAAGCATATGGAATGAGATTCTTTTCTGAGATGCTGCAGTGATGACAGGGAGAACAGAAATGTTCAAACTCACAGGATTTTAAGGAATGAAATGTATAGGGAGCTTTCTGGAGAACAATGGTAGAAAAAAAAAAGTAATGTAAGATCTGTCAGAAAATATCCTCAACTTTTACTATACAAATTGCCTTCTAGGAAAAATAGTCTTGACTCACACAAGATGGCTCATAGAAAAGAATAACTGGTATGTAGAACTGATAAAGGAAAAATTGTAAACAAGTACACTAAAATGAAAGGGGAAATTAAGATAAAGAAAGAAGGCAAGGTTTAAAGGAAGTGTATTGGTTTCCAAAATAGATTAGAGGAGATCAGCCCTGGGATTTCTTTGGAAGGAATGATGCTACAGCTGAAACTCCAGTAGTTTGGCCACCTCATGCGAAGAGTTGACTCATTGGAGAAGACTCTGATGCTGGGAGGGATTGGGGGCAGGAGGAGAAGGGGAGGAGAGAGGATGAGATGGCTGGATGGCATCACTGACTCGACGGATGTGAGTCTCAGTGAACTCCGGGAGTTGGTGATGGACAGGGAGGCCTGGCGTGCTGTGATTCATGGGGTCGCAGAGAGTCGGACACGACTGAGCGACTGAACTGATCTGATCTGACAGCACTCCTAGTTTTCTGTGTGTGAGGATTTTGGATAAATCACTTAACTTTCACTAGTGTCCTTCTACCCAAGGTGAAAATTAGGTTAGTTGGGGAGATGATGGGAGGTGATTTTGACAACCACTTAGCACAGTGCTTACAATATATTTAGTGGCCAAAAAGTATTAATTTCTCCTATGATGTGAGTCTAAACTATAACCTCGTTTAATAAAATGACATATCTTATACACATTGTCCATTGAAGCATGTATCTGAAATTTAAAATGCACTAATAAAGATGAGACAATCTTTAAATAATTATGAAATTCACTAAATAAAATAATAAATTGATTCCAGGTTTTAGTTCTTACAATAAAAAGCTTGAAACGTAATATAGTTATTTTAAATGCAAAAACATTTTTGGATACAATTCTGGATCTCTTACAGCATATTCTTTTCTTCTATTACGGTAGGTATAGGAATGCATGCACACATGCTCAGTCACTCAGTTGTGTCCCACACTTTGCGACCCTATGGACTGTAACCCGCCTGGCTCCTCTGTCCGTGGGATTCTCCAGGCAAGAATACTGGAGTGGGTTGCCGTGTCCTCCTCCAGGGGATCTTCTTGACCCAAGAATCAAACCTGTGTCTCCTGTGTCTCCTGCATTGCAGACAGACTCTTTACTGCTGAGCCACCAGGGAAGCCTAGGTATAGGAATGGGCCTACTTCAGTTGGACCTACTGATCTTTGAAAAGTATCAGATTAATTCAGTCATTTAAGAACTTACAGGTAGAACAAACGAGACTGGTTGGAATTAACCAGACTTCAATTTGAAACTGCATTTGGCCAAGGGAATGTGGATTGATTATTTCTAGATTACTCAACTTTTTTGGAATAAGACAAAAATCCTTATTATTAGCCTTAAAATTCTTGAATCAGTAAAATCCACTGATTTAAATGATTTCTCAAATTTTTTTTAACAGTCTGTGGTATGAAATACGCCAAGCAGTGTACTGAATTTAGTTGATGCATCACTGCTTTGAAATCTATGGTGTGATGTGATTCAAGGAAAGATGAGTTGTGTGGAGGTGCAGTGAAACTCTAAGGTTCTGAATCATTACCATAGATAGGACATGAAGTTTAGCAGCCTTTGAAAATGAAGAGTTAACATCACAAATGGTTTGGTTACCCTTGAAAGGAAATCTCGGTAATTCAGTTTGCTTTAGTAACTCAGCATTTGATTCCTGGGTCGGGAAGATCCGCTGGAGAAGGGATAGGCTACCCACTCCAGTATTCTTGGGCTTCCCTTGTGGCTCACCTGGTAAAGAATCTGCCTGCAATGTGGGAGACCTGGGTTCAAACCCTGGGTTGGCAAGATCCCCTGGAGAAGGGAACGACTTCCCACTCTAGTATTCTGGCCTGGTGAATTCCTTGGACTGTAGAGTCCATGGGGTCACAAAGAGTCAGACACAGTGAGCAACTTACTCTTTCACTCAGTAACTCAGAATTTAACTTTCACTCAGTAAGTCATCTTGTTAACTATGTGAACCTTTCTTATTGCCAAGGATCCTATGATCCACATACCTAAGAACCTATGGTTTGTCTTAATTACTCTTAAAACTATTAAATTATTAAACTATAGTTACTTCTCACAAAGAGATAGTTGGCATATTTCAATACTAATCATTTATACATATTGAATATTTAAGAAAGTATTTTTAAACAGAAAATTGCTATAAAAATATTAAGTATTCAGATGCAGGTTCGATCCCTGGGTCAGGAAGATTCCCTGGAGTAGCAAATGGCAACCCACTCCAGTATTCTTGCCTGGAAAATTCCATGGACAGAGGAGCATGGTGGGCCACAGTCCATGGGGTCGCAAAGAGTTGGACACAACTGAGCACTCACACACATGCTATTATATTTCAATGGCCATTCAAAAAGAATTGAGGATATCAGAGCACAGCTCCAAATTTTTCCACCCAGTTTTCCCTGTTAATTCTATTGATTTAACAGTTCTAGGACAACTCAGCAAACATCAGCTGGCCAAAATCCAATTCACCAAAAAGCAATGGGCTGAATGAATACTTTTTTAAATTTATGATCTAGATAGAGTGAGCACACTTTTCCCTAATCCTCCCACAACCACAATAACAACAGAATACAACATATATGTGTGTGTGTGTATACATACACACACATATATATAACATAAGAAAACAGTGACAGATAGAAGTAGGCTGAATAGCTAAGGACTCTGAAATTGCATAGTGGTGAGCTCCCTATGCTTTCTTTTGCCTCATATACCCAGATTTGGAACTGAAGATGCTAACAATCTAGAAACACCAATAAGTGCAGATAATTTTTTTTTTAAAGAAAGTCTCTTCTACTAGACCACCATCACCCTGATACCAAAAACAAACAAAGATGTCACAACAAAAAGAAAATTACAGGCCAATATCACCGATGAACATAGTTGCAAAAATCCTCAACAAAAAGTTCTAGCCAACAGAATTCAATAACACATTAAAGGAACCATACACTATGATCAAGTGGGGTTTATTCCAGGGATGCAAGGGTTCTTTCAGTGTACATGAATCAATCAATGTGATATACCATATGAACAAATGGAAAGAAAAACCATATGATCATCTCAATTAGATGCAGAAAAAGCTTTTGACAAAGTTTAACACCCATTTATGATAAAACTCTCCAGAAAACTGGCAGAGAAGAAACCTACCTCCACACAATAAAGGCAATATATGACAAACCCACAGCAAGCATTATTCTCATGATGAAAAACTGATAGCATTTCTTCTAAGATCAGGAACAAGACAAGAGTGTTCATTTTCACCACTATTATTCAATATTGTTTTAGAATTCCTAGCCACAGCAAAAAGAGAAGAAAAAAAAAAAGAAAAGGAATTCAGACTGGAAAAAAAGAAGCAAAAATTTCACTGTTTCCAAATAACATGATACTATACATAGTATACCTTAAAAACACCACAAAAAATTAGTAGAGCTAATCAATGAATTTAGTAAAGTCACAGGATATAAAATTAATACACAAAAATCCTTTGCATTCCTATATACTAAAATGAAAAATCAGAAAGATAAATTAGGGAAACAATCCCATTTACCACTACAACAAAAAGTAATAAAATACCTAGGAATAAACCTACCTAAAGAGACAAATGACCTATAAGCAGAAAAATATAAGATACTGATGAAAGAAATCAAAGATAACACAAAAAGATGGAAAGATATACACCATGTTCTCAGATTGGAAGAATTAATATTGTGAAAATGACTATTATACTACCCAATCTACAGATTCAATGTAATCCCTATCAAATTACCAATGGCATTTTTCACAGAACTAGAACAAAAAAGTTCACAATTTGTATGGAAACACAAATGATCCTGAATAGTCAAAGCAATCTTGAGAAAGAAAAAGAGAGGAATCAACCTCCCTGACTTCAAATTATACTACAGAACTACAGTCATCAAGACAGTATGATACTGTCCAAAAACAGAAATGTAGACAAATGGAACAAGGTAGAAATTCAATTCAGTTCAGTCGCTCAGTCATGTCTGACTCTGCGACCCCATGGACTGCAGCACACCAGGCCTCCCTGTCCATACCTACTCCCAGAGTTTACTCAAACTCATGTCCATTGAGTCGGTGATGCCATCCAATCATCTCATCCTCTGTCGTCCCCATCTCCTCTTGCCTTCAATCTTTCCCAGCATCGGGGTCTTTTCCAATAAGTCAGTTCTTTGCATCAGGTGGCCAAAGTATTGGAGTTTCAGATTCAACATCAGTCCTTCCAATGAACATTCAGTACTGATTTCCTTTAAGATGAACTGGTTGGATCTGCTTGCAGTCCAAGGGACTCTCAAGAGTCTTCTCCAACACCACAGTTCAAAAGCATCAATTCTTCGGTGCTCAGCCTTCTTCACAGTCCAACTCTCACATCCATACATGACCAGTGGAAAAACCATAGCCTTGACTAGACAGACCTTTGTTGGCAAAGTAATGACTCTGCTTTTGAATATGCTGTCTAAGTTGGTCATAACTTTTCTCCCAAGGAGTAAGTGTCTTTTAATTTCATGGCTGCAGTCATCATCTGCAGTGATTTTAGAGCCCCCCAAAAAATAAAGTCTGTCACCATTTCCACTGTTTCTCCATCTACTTGCCATGAAGTGATGGGTCTGGATGCCATGATCTTTGTTTTCTGAATGTTGAGCTTTAAGCCAACTTTTTCACTCTCCTCTTTCACTTTCATCAAGAGGCTTTTTAGTTCTTCTTCACTTTGCCAAAAGGGTGGTGTCATCTGCATATCTGAGGTTCTTGAAATTTCTCCCAGCAATCTTGATTCCAGCTTGTGTTTCATGCAGCCCACCATTTTTCATTATGTACTCTGCATATAAGTTAAATAAGCATGGTGACAATATACAGCCTTGACACACTCCTTTTCCTATTTGGAACCAGTCTGTTGTTCCATGTCCAGTTCTAACTGTTGCTTCCTGACCTGCACACAGATTTCTCAAAAGGCAGGTCAGGTGGTCTGGTATTCCCATCTCTTTCAGAACAAGGTAGAAAGCCCAGAGATAAACTTACTCACCTATGGACAACTTATATGACAAAGGAGGCAAGAATATACAATGCAGAAAAGACAATCTCTTCAATAAGTGGTGCTGAGAGAACTGGACAGCTACATGTAAATGAATGAAACTAGAACAATTCTTAAGACCACACACAAAAATAAACTCAAAATGGATTAAAGACCTAAATGTAAGGTCAGAGATTATAAAGTTCTCAGAGGAAAACACAGGCAGTACACTCTGATGTAAATTGCAGCAAGATTCTCTCTGACCCACCTCCTAGTGTAATGGAATAAAAACAAAAATAAACAAATGGGACCTAATAAAACTTAAAAGTTTTTGCACAGCAAAGGAAACTATAAATAAGATGAAAAGACAACCTTCAGAAGGGGAGAAAATGATTGCAAACAAAGCAACTAACAAAGGGTTAATCTCCAAAATAAACAAGCAGCTCATGCAGCTTAATATCAGAAAAATAACCCTATCAAAAAATGGGCAGAAGATTTAAACAAACATTTCTTCAAAGAAGACATATAGATGGCCAATAAACACAGGAAAAAATGATCAACACTGCTCATTATTCTTTACCAGCTGAGCCACAAGGGAAGCCCAAGAACACTGAAGTGGGTACCTATCCCTTCTCCAGTGGATCTTCCCGGCCCAGGAATCAAACCAGGGTCTCCTGCATTGCAGGCAGATTCTTTGCCAACTGAGCTATCAGGAAGCTCATTATTAGAGAAATGCAAATCAAAACTACGAGTATCACCCCACACCAGTCAGAATGGTCATCATCAAAAAATTCTACAAACAATAAACACTGAAGATGTAGAGAAACAGGAACCATCCTGCGCTGTTGGTAGGAATGCAAACTGATGCAGCCATTATGGAAAACAGTATGGAGATTCCTTAGAAAGCTAGGAATAAATCTACCATATGAGCCAGCAATCCCACTACTGGGCATATACCTTGAGAAAATCACAATTCTAAGAGACACATGTACCCACTGTTCACTGCAGCAATATTTACAATAGCCAGGACATAAAAGCAACTTCAACATCCATTGACAGATGAATGGATAAAGAAGTTCTGGTATATTTATAAATGAAATATTACTCAGCTATAAAGAGGAACAAATCTGAGTCAGTTGTAGTGAGCTGGGTGAACCTAGAGCCTCCTACACAGAATGAAGTAAGTCAGAAAGAGAAAAATATATATAAGGAATCTAGAAAATGCATATTGATGAGCCTAGTAGAAAACATATTTGTGGACACAGCAGGGGAAGGTGAGGGTGGGACAAATCGATAAAGTAGCATTGACATATATACACTGTCACGTGTGAAATAGATAGATAGTGGGAAGGTGCTAAATAACTCAGGGAGCCCAGCCTGGCACTCTGTGATGACCCAGAGTGGTGCTATAAGGGGAGGGGAGGGAGGCTCAAGAGGGACGGGATATATATATATCCTCAGATCATTATGATATGCATATATCATTATGACTGAGTCATGTTGTTACACAGCAGAAACCAACACAACATTGTTAAGCAATTTTCTACCAATTAAAAAATAAAACTTTTTTTTTTTTTTAAAGAAAGCCTCAACAAAGCCAACTCTCTCTCTAGCCAAAGGATCAGAAAGGGGCAGCCTAGAGATAAACGTTGTAACTTTTAGACAACAGTCTCTCTACTTCTGCCGAACACCACAGGGGGAAAAATTGTGCCCACATCCCCACCCAAACCAGAAAAGGCCTAGAAACAAGTCTGTTTCCATCCCAACCTGAGAGTAAGGAGGCACCCTGCCTCTTTCCCATTGAAGTGGTGTCGCAACACACGGGATGACTAGTAGAATCAGGACTTTGACCACCACCCAGTGGTAATGAGGCCACTGCCTACCCAGTGGTGTCAGTGGAAACCATGTGGCAAGAAATCATGAGGAACTCTGACCTCTGCTGGCCAGGGAATTATCATGGAAGTCTAGTGTGCAACAGGAACTCCCAATCCTTTTCACTTGTATCCAGGAGATTCCCCATCCTTGCTCAAGTGTCAACAGAGGCCAGTAGATAACCTGGACTTCTACCCTCACAGAGCAAGCAAGGGGTGGCACCTCCTCCCTCTTTCCCTGCTGAGCAGAGTCAAAATAATCCAGTTAAAACAGAAGGTTTAAATAATATTTAGAGTCTTATAACCCCAAATGTCCAGGTTTCAACTAAGGATTACATGTCATAGCAATAATCATGAATACCACAGAGGGAATGAAAAAAGACAATCATTAGATGCCAACACTCAGACAAAAGGGATGTTAGAATTATCTGAAGATCTTTAAAGGAGCCATTATAAAAATGTTTTCATGCACAATTATGAATACAAGCATACCTCAGATACTTGTGTGTTAATTTCCAGACAATTGCAACAAAATGAGTCACACAAATATTTTGGTTTCTCAGTGCATATAAAAGTTCTACTTACACTAGACTGTAGTCTATTAAGTGTGCAATAGTATTATGTCTTTAAAAAATGTATATACCTTAATTAAAAAGTATTTTCTAGCTAAAAAATGCTAACCATCATCCAAGCCTTCAGCAAGCTGTAGTAGGAACACCAAAAATTACTGATTATAGATCACCATAGCAAATACAATAATAACAAAAACATTTGAAACACTGTGAAAATTACTTAAATGTGACACAGAAACATGAAGCAAGCGAATGTTGTTAGGAAAATGGCACTCGTATTAATAGTTTTGCTAAATGCAGAGTTACCACAAACCTTCGACTTTTAAAAAATACACACAATATCTACAAAGCACGTTAAAACAAGTTATACTTGTATACTTGAAGCAGAAAGAAACTGGAAAGTCTCAGCAAAGAAAGAGTTAACATAAATAAAACCAAATGGAAGTTTAGGAACTGAAAATTTCAAGAACCAAAATAAATAACTGGATAGATAGATGAACTCAAGAGTAGAATGAAAGAGATAAAGATAACAATCACTAAATTGGAAGACAGAAGTTACCCAATCTGGAAAAAAAAAAAAGAGAGAGAGAGAAAATAGACTGAAAAAATTAACAGAGTCTGAAGAACTGTGGGACTATAACAAAAGATGCAACATCTATGTCATCAGAGACTCAGAGGAAAAGGAGAAAAAGGGCAGGGCTAAAAAGAATTCAAATAAATAATGGCTGAAAATTCCCCAAATATGGCAGACACAAATTTACAAATTCAAGAAGCTGAGTGAATCTCAAATAGGATGAATCCCAATAAATTTATATCAAGATACATCAGAATCAAGTTTATGAAAACTAAAAGCAAAGAATAAATTTTAAAAGCAATGACAGAGAAATACCTTCCCAATAATTGGAAGGGGAGCAAATTTCTCATCAGAAGTCCTGAAGACCTAATAGAAGTAAACAAAAGTTTCTCAATGGATGAATTAAAAGAACTTCCTTGACAGTATCCTATACTCAATGAAAAATCTACTCTGGAAAATAGTTTCTTTTTTTTTGGAAAACAGTTTCTTAACAAATAAAATATGTAACTATAAAATAACACAGCTGTTGCATTCCTTAGCACTTTTACCCTCAAACTGAAAACTATGTCCACCCAAACACCTGTACTCAAATTTCACAGCAGACTCATCTGTCATAGACTAGAATTAGAAACACCCCAGATATTCTTCAGTGATTAATAGCTAAACCATAGCACATTAATGCTGTGGAATACTATACAGCAATAAAATAGGAATAAAATATTGACACATACAATGACCTGGATATATCTCCTGAGAAGTGTGCTGAGTGAAAAAGGCCAGTCTCAAAAGGCTATGTACTAAATGTTTCCACGTATGTGTCATTCACAACATAAAATATTACAGAAATGGACAGCAGATTAATGTCTGCCAGGAGTTTAGAAGCTGGTAGGGTTGGAGGGATGTGGCTACAACATGGCAGCATAGGAGACAGGATTGGCGACAGAAATGTTCTGTGTCTTTGCTGTATCACTATCAACATGAATATCTTGGTTGTGATAACATACTACAGTTTTGCAAGACGTTAACCACTGAGGAAAACTAGATGACGGGTCCATTAACCTCATTGAATCATTTCTTAGAAATACATGTGAATCAACTCAAAATAGTTTAATTTTTAAAAAATAATCTGATAGGCTAAGATTCTCATTCAGATGACTTTTCCTGGTTTTTCCTAATACATTTTACAGTTAGCAAGTCAATGAACACTTCACATAGGGGCCTGGCAGACAGTGGCTGTGGGTAAGTACAAGGTAGAGCAGGAGGGAGAAAGAAGAAAATAAGGAGCCGAGTGACAACTACAGCTGACAGACTGGTTTACAAGGACACATGGACCAACCCTTTGGGGACCTCTAAAAATAATTGGGAAACACTCTGACCACAGACTCTTCAGACAAGCAAGGACTCACTGGATCATTAAAAGTAACTGTGACCCTGTTTTAAAACCATGGGCTAGTAAAAACTGAAACATTTACATTTTAACAATTTCCTCTGACCTTGAACGGCAGATTCATCTAGTGCTTACTTCATTTTTCTAGTTAAATAAATAAAAATCTTCAAGGGAAATATTTCCCAGAGAAAAGTAATATTGTAAATTCTCCAAGGTGCAAATCAACAATTTCATTTTGATGCCCATAAGTGTTCACCAGCTCTTCTCCGCATGTGGTATAAAGTCAGGTATAGTTGAGACAATCCCCTGGAGAAGGGCATGGCAACCCACTCCAGTATTCTTGCCTGAAGAATCCCTTGCAAAAACTTTTGCAGGCTACAGCCCGTGGGGTCGCAAAGAGTCAGACATGACTGAAGCAACTTAGTACACACATCCACTGAATGTAGAAAACTTTGAGAATTAAAAAATATATATATATAAACATGAAAAGATACAGGAAAGATATAATCAACCACCTAAACAGCAAACTGTGCTCTTCCATGTACAAATCACTACCAATACCACCAGTAGCCCATGAAACTATACACCCCACCCCCACCACCCCCACCCCACGCCCGCCACTCCAGGTTCACCTCGGACTTAGTCCCTTCTGTTCCTGCCTGAGCCACCTGGGCTTCACACCCATCTGGACTGCATACCTGAAGCAGAAGTGAGGAACAGTCATTTGTCAACACAACAAAGCTCTACTCAGGGCTCACTGTGTGTTATACGCCATGGTAATTATTAGGGTCATAAAGAAGCATGAAGTATGGCCTCAGCACTCAAGCCTTGGTGTAGAGGAGACATGTCAACAAATAATGCAAATCAGAGTGATTAGTGCAACAGGACACAGCTGGGCAGGGTGGACTAGATGCATGAAAACGAGGGAGAGATTCTGCACACAAGGAACATCCAATGTGGGAGTGCTATCACCTTAGGCCAATCTCTTCCCTTGAAGCAGTGAGGCAAAACGGGGCTGTCATCCATTTGATATCAGGGTACCTGCCTATTTCCCAGGAGGTTATGGAGTTCAAGTGCATAATCTATATAGGGGCTGAGATGTATGTCCAGTTGCCACAGATTTATCGGTGATGTTAAGCAAGTCCCGTGGCTTTTCTGAATCCCATTCTTCCCACAGGTAAAACAAGAGAGTGCACTGGGCTCTGAAAGACCATCCCAGCTGGAAGTCATTGCTATCTAGTGTTTAAAAAGGGCAATCAGAGCAATCACAACTCCTCTACCTTCTAGCGACCTGAACTTGGGCAAGTTGCTATCTCTCAATGCCTCAATGTTCTCACCTGAGAAGTGCCTCTCATAGGACTGTCAGAAAGATTCGTTGGGTTCATATGTGCAAAATGCTTAGAAGAGCACCTAGCTTACACCAAGTGTTGTAAAAATATTACCTACTGCTATTACAATAGTTTATTATAGATTCCCATTGGAGAAGGAAATGGCAACCCACTCCAGTGTTCTTGCCTGGAGAATCCCAGGGACAGGGGAGCCTGGTGGGCTGCCGTCTATGGGGTCGCACAGAGTCGGACATGACTGAAGCGACTTAGCAGTAGCAGTGATATTTAATTATTACATTTAAAGCATTGAAATATTTGATTGTAAATGTACAAACTCTTTACATACTCTTTCCAAGCGCTAACATTAGGAATTCAAAAATTAATACATCAATGAGTCAGATTCTGCCAAGAGCATACTCTTCAGAAATAAAGTTTTTGAGAACTTATATAACCTAGAGGATGTTTACTACATGATTTAATCATATTTCTAATGAAGAATTGATGCTTTTGAACTGTGCTATTGGAGAAGACTCTTGAGAGTCCCTTGGACTGCAAGGAGATCCAACCAGTCCATTCTGAAGGAGATCAGCCCTGGGATTTCTTTGGAAGGAATGATGCTAAAGCTGAAACTCCAGTACTTTGGCCACCTCATGCGAAGAGTTGACTCACTGGAAAAGACTCTGATGCTGGGAGGGATTGGGGGCAGGAGGAGAAGGGGACGACAGAGGATGAGACGGCTGGATGGCATCACCGATTCAATGGACGTGAGTCTGGGTAAACTCCGGGAGTTGGTGATGGACAGGGAGGCTTGGCGTGCTGCGATTCATGGGGTTGCAAAGAGTTGGACACGACTGAGCGACTGAACTGAACTGAACCACACACACAAGAAAATGCGTACACACTTCCAAAGCTGTCTCACCTCAAAATGACCTGAACACCTAATTTAGGACCCACTAGGTGCTTGCTATTCATTCACAGTCAGCAGGCCAGCAGCAGAGTAGTTGATGCAGTCAGTCTTATCTGGGGTTTAAGATTTTGCATTTGTAGAAGCTTCAAGTGCTGCCAATGCTGCCGGTTCACACAAAATACTCAGAGTAGCAAGACACGAAGCTACGGCAATCAGAAACAGACTTCAAAATGACTGAAATGATTGAATTAGGTATGCCAAAGTCCTGTTAATTGACCAAATCTGGAAAATGTCTTACTCGACACATTGTACAATCACAATCATGTCCATTGAGTATCTCGGGACTTAAATGGAATTCTGACAGGAGTATATATATAAACATAAGAGGTTCCATATTGGCAGGCATGCAGCTTGTGACTTAATTTATATAAAAAAATCTTCACAGTTAGAGATGAACTGGCATGGTCTTCATAAGTGGGTGCACATGACAGGGACAATATCCCCTGATTTTAATTTGGATAACTGTCAGAAGGTCTTCACTGAAAGACGTATCACAATCATTGTGAAAGTAGAATCTCAATATAAGCGTAGCTTTAAAAAGAGACCATAGTATAGTTTCTGCTTTTAAGATTGGTAGTAGGGGCTGTGGTTTTCCTATGAACAGAGTGAACCTGACCCTCAGAACTCTGTCCGGATCTCAATAGTTAGCTGTACAGAGTTTAAAGATTTAAATTAAAATTACATATATCTGCAAATGAACTTATTTACAAAACAGAAACAGACTCACAGACTTAGAGAATGGTCTTGTGGTTGTCAGGGGCGAAGAATGGAGGGAAGAGACAGGGAGTGTAGGGTGGATGTATACACTCCGCTGTTTTTTAAATGGACAACCGACAAGGACCTACTGTACAGCACAGGGAACTCTGTTCATTGTTATGCAGCATACTAAATGAGAGGGGAGTTTGGTGGAGAATGGACACTCATGTATGTAAGGCTGAGCCCCTTTGCCGTCCACCTGAAATTATCACAACATTGTTAAACGACTATACTCCAATATAAAATTAAGTTTTGTAAAAAATTGTATGCATCTGTTCAAACAGAGTGGCTGGATTCCCAGCAGCTGGAACAGAGTACTAAGAGGCTTTATTTTTTGAGGGGGCTTAAAATTAGAATTAATACTTTTTTATGAAACACATGAAAATAGAATGTTGTTGAAGTGAAGGCACACTGCAAGAGCCTGAAAGGCGGGCCTTTAGGAAGACTCGAAAAACAAAGTGATTGACAGCGGCAGCTCTTTATAACCGGCCAGGAGAGAAAAGAGCAAATTGTTAGCCGCCTGCTACAAAAGACACAGCAAAGCTACTGCTCTCCAAGTTGCTGAATAAAGGCGATGCCTGGACAAACGCGCCTCCAAACCTTGGAAGATGTATGACTCTGGGATTTCAGGGTTTTCCAAAAATACACGAAATGCAGAAAAACTTCCCTCCTTTGCCAAAACACGTCGGCCCTTTGTTTACATTACATTTTCCCCTTCTATATGTTGAAAATAATAAGACTCCTCACAGCATTGATAAGATTGAACGAAGGGGAAGGCAAGTGGGAGGCAGCTCAGTCAATTCTGTCTTGAAATCTTCTTTCACACCTCTCTCTGAAATGTAAATATGGACTTGGTCCAGCTCTCCCGTCCCGAGGACTCTGGCTGAGGGCAGTCGGTATGGAAGTCATTTCCCTTCTAGGTGCAGTAGCTGCTTTCCACAGACTCAACAAAGACACGAAATATCATTAACATCTGATTCTGAAAGGTTGACAACTGCTTCTTTGTTGTACCCAGCAGTCTGGGAAAGTTGCTGCAGATGACTCTATCATGAGCAAAATTATACCTATTAGGCTCTGATAGGATATTGGAATATTTCTCCCACTTGTGCACAGCGTTGTAGCTTGAATATGCCTATTGTTTTTGCAGTATCCATTACATATTTTAAATGGCATGGAATGATCATATATGTAAACATTACTTCAGCTGAAGCTGAGTGATGCTTGGCAAAGCAAGAGAGGCTGTCTGACCTCCTTGGGCCTTGGTTTCAAAGAAAGAGGTGCCAACGGACTTTAGCAGGGGGTGGTGGATTGTTACAGAAAGGAGTGAAATGGATGGACCAATGGGTGCCAGCATGTTAGAGAAATCTGGATCCCTTCTGTTGACATACACAGAAAGCTACAGGCCGCAAACTAGCTTCTCTACTTTGTGACATACAGAAGGAGGAGGAAAGGCTTGCCTAAGGGTCTGAAATAGCAAGAAGGAAGAGTCTGGAAGAAAAGAGAGAAGGCTTACTGGATGCAGCTTCAAGACTCATAAATAAAAAAAGGCGGTGGGGGGGACCCTCCAAATTAAAAAACACTTCTAAAATAGCCATTAATAATCACATACTCTAAGATAAAGCAAGACTCCTAAACTGTTTTTTTAAGCATTGATGTTTTTCTTTCTGCCTTCAGAAGAGGAAATGGAATTAGCCTAAAAACATGAAATGAGCTGCTTAAGAATTCTTCAAACTTCCTAGGGTGGTGAGGCATACAAATGGTGTCAATCTCTTCACTGTAGGCAGACTAGTGAGCAGAAGCACACGGGACATTAACGCTTCAAACAACCTATAATCTTAATTGTTTATAGAGCGGAGTACAAGCCTTCACCCCAAGATCTAAGTCCTGGAGCCCTGGATTCATGTCAGAATGTTTATTGATATTTTCCTAAGAGACACTCTGAAAATTATCCTTGCATTTTACTCACCATTAGTCTACATTTAGAGTGCATTTTCTGCCTTCTTACATTAGACTTTGATTTCCTTGATAACCAGGAACATAAACACAGGGAATAAGGACTAAGTCATTAGGTGAAGAATTGGGGCCATACAGATAGACAACAAATTTCCTCTAGGCCAAATGTACACCCAAATGTTTATTGTGTTAAATAATTCTGTTTTCTTGATAGAGGGCTCACACTCAGTTTTAGGCTGAAAACTGGGCCTTAGGCAACCTTACAATAACAAACTAATGGCTGTTTACTGCTGTGGAAAGGAGCAGAATTGCTTCTTTAACTCTACTGAAGTTATTCTCCAAGAATGAAGTCAACAAACATACTTTTTAGCACCTACCCTGTTTAAGTTACTGTGCAAAGCAAACACAAGGTACATGAGAGTATTATCCCCAACTAGACTGTAAGCTTTACTTACCAGCAAAGACAAAGTCAAACTGCAGCAAAATATTTAAATGATGAGCACCAATCATAACAAGACACTGGCACATGAGAGATATAGACAACAGAGGCCACTGGACATCAAAAACTGAAGCGATCCCATTAAGGAGACAGGGGAGGTTTGAACAAGGACGTGAGGTTTGCCCACCAATGAAATCATTGCTACTTATCAGAATTAAAAGATTAGCAAAAGGTAGTAATGTTCTCCAGAACAGTATTTTTTTTCTTTAAGTCTGTCTGGCTTTTTTCTCAATTGAGATTAAAAAAAAAAAAAAAAAGCCATTCTGCTTGTCAGTAGGCTGTCTCTTTTTAAAAACTAGAGACATCTTAATGATCGATCAATCCACTGACATTGAAAAGGATAAGCTACAGCACTAGCCATTTGGGGAAACTCAGCTGTGCTGTCTCCTGCCTATTGTGTTGAAATGAGCTGGAGACAAGCTGTCCTCACTACAACCAAACACACTCCCATGCACATCTGAACCTCAAGGTTCCAGACCTTCCAAGTTGTATTTTCTCTTTATGGAACTGCACACTCATTCACGTCTACACGTGTGCATGCACACATACACAGACGCACACACACTGCATAATCTTGCTCAAGAAATATTGTGGCTACAGCCATTAAATGTAAATAGATGCTTTCTTCTATTAGTAACAGAAGAAAGTTTCCATTTCTCTCCCTTTTAAATGCAGACATTATTGAGTATATGCCAGAGTCCAATGGGTAAGCACCATACTTTCTAAAGATGTTATGAGTTTATTAGTCTCAAATAAAGGGTTATTGCACAGTAACTCTACAATTAGCTCAACCCACCCAAAGGACAATGGTGGCAGTGTTTCCCAAGAGTTGATGAGGATTCCAGGTGTTTTGAACTTGGGTGATTATTCTCGCAACTCCAGCAACTAGTCAAGTGTAAAGAATTTGTTGTTTGTAATGTCCAAAGCAGGGCAGTATCTAAATTATTTGGAAAGTGTTTTGCAATTTATTAACTCTTAACAGGTGTGAAACAGAACAGTGCGAAATCACCAATTTATTACTCAACTGAGCCTGCCCTAAACAGGGAGAATTGTACAAAAATCTACTGCAGTTCAGAGGAAATAACTCAAGGAGTTTGTAAATCTTCACCAGTTCTTAAGCAATCTAGTCACATTTAGGAGATCATAACACTCACTGATCTCTTTTCCATGAAATGAAATCTGAGCTAAATTCCATTAACACCTCTTCCCTAAGTCGACGTTTCTCTGCCCCTTGGCTCTCTCCTCTTTGGAGCTCTTTCTCAAACTTTGGGTAGGAGGAATCCAACCTGGAGAGCAAAGATGATACGGGATTCCACTTGGAAGATGATTTCACCCACCTTTGCTCCTGATAAAAAGCTGCTGTTGATTGATTTCTTTGTCATGCTGGATGAAAGGATCTCCTAGAATCCTTGAGATACTAATCCGTCTCTTGATACTTCTCTGAAAAGTATTGTATGTCTTCTCATCAACCTTTTCCCCATTCTTCTTGGAATCTCTGGGCATCAGAATAAAACTACCTTAGATATCACCTCTTGTACCTGGGAAGCCAAACAGAACTTTCCTCCATCTCTCATCTTCACTAGTTTGCTCAAGGCTGAAATGAAATGCACAGATTCAAAAGGTCAAGCAGTAGCAAAACTATAAACTCACCCAGCCTGGCCTATGCAATTAGTATATAAAAGAGCAATGATTAAAGATAAAGGGTAGCTTGTAATGTTTAAAACTGACTAAAGCGGAAAAGCATGTGAACTTTCAAAGACAAGTTATAACAAGGATTTGATATATTACATTAGGATCAAGCAGTGTCTCATGTATTTAGCAGCCAGTAGTTATACACCAGAAAGGAAGTTAGAACTCAAAGCCCTGTAATGCAGGAGGAGGGTACCTGCTTAGTTTATTTTCTCAGATTAAATATCCAGCCCTAGAATGATGCAATCATAATTGACATTTTAATAACAATCCAGGCAGAATACCTTTTGCATGTTGGATAATATACAGTTATTTGATACTACGGGTAATAAAATTGTATTTAAAATACCATAGATGCCAAAGAAAAAGAAAGCTTCTCCTTAAAAGTAGACCTCAACCAGGAAAAAAAAAAAAAAAAACACCCTCTAATTTTTTCTGTAAGAAACTCTCATATTTTAAACCCAGTGAAGGGATGATAAGATGCCTTCTTATCTAATTACAATGCAGTTTTCTATTTGCCTTACATTGGTTTAAGTACAAGCTTTCTAAAACTTTCCATACATAACACAGGAAGGCACATACACACATAAAAAGACATGACTACCCATCCCAGAAGCTCTGTAAAATGGAAAAAAAAAATAGTACCTAATAGAGAGAGAGCAGAGAAGAAAAAATGAGCATCAACATCTTTGACTTCAAATACCTCATATGTATGAAGCATCTTCACTGAATGTCTGTAGGATGCATATTCAAATGCAATGGTGATGGTTATAACTGTGATAATAATTACAACTTCAAGATGGTCACAGTTTATTAAATATTCTCATCTGATTAGCCAAACAGAGAAGGTGGTCTTCTCCCCATTTTATTTATTTTTAATGTATTTTTAAGTGGGGGAGGATAATTGCTTTAAACGCAGCATTGGTTTTCTGCCATACAACAATGTAGATCAATCACAATACATATATCCCCTCTCTCCCACCTCCCACCCCATCCCACCCCTCAGGTTGTCACAGAGCACCAGGTGGAGCTTCCTGTGTTATGCAGCAACTTCCCACTGGTTACATATTTTACATACAGTAATGGACATGTTTCAGTGCTACTTTTGCAATTTGTCCCACCCTTCTCCCCATTTTAAAGATGATGAAAGGGTCAGGTAGCCCAGCAATTCTCAGGCCTCCATGAACAGTCAGTGATACAGCTGAGACCGTCACTCTAAGCTTCCAACTCCTGGTCCAGCACTCTCCCCACCACACCCTGCTGTGTATCCTCTCCATAAAAACGAAAAATGCATTCCAGGATTCCCAGTCTCTGTCCTTACAGCAGCTCATGAGAAGCTTTGGAAGAACTGGGCGTTCCCACTGTGTGCCATTTGACTTCTCACCTGTCCAGAGCCTGTCAAGGGTCTACTCTGCTCTATGACAATTTGAAAGATGGAAGGTGTTTCAAGTGCTCTATCCTATTCAAGCTTCCCTTGAAGCCCATTTCTCAAAATAAAAGTTAAGTAATATACAGCTGTTTTCTTCCTGTAGGCCAGGACACCACTAGCCACCTTCCCCTCCAAAAAATAATCTGGGTCCACATGAGATGTGAAATTTTGGCTGCCTACTGTTTGTATTTTCCTGTCCTACTATTTAACAGCAAATGATGCAAAGAAGTAGTCACTTCTCAGAGACCCCCATGGTATCTTTAGATATAGTCAATTCATACAAACCAACCGCTAAACATTTAATTTATGCTGCGTACTGGCACCCTTGTTCCATGATCACCACCATAAAAAGGCAAATTCCTCCTCTCTTACCCCTTACCTCCCACTGGATCTAACCAATCAGAAATCTCAGTCACACCTAAGTCTCATTCAGCCTCACTCCCCAATCTGTGACTGCCCTATCTAATCAGCTTCCAGAGATTCATTTTGTTTGTTGACAATTCTTCATAAATTTTAGTGATTCAGCCCTTCCTCTCCAACTTCATGCACAGAAACAACCCTCTAAGGATTTTCCACATTTGTTCGCAGTGGGTCTTCTGAGCAAAGGACAGGTTTAAAAGCTGACAGCTTAGAAAGAGAGAGAGAGACTTAGAGATGCCTCTCTCTAGAGGTATTTATTTACATCCCAGGATACAAACCTAGAGAGGCCTTTCCTCTCTCTCCTGATACATAATGAATAATCTCTCTCTGGAAAGGAGATGAAAGATAGGGTAGGGACCTTATAAAAGTTCAGAGTGTCCTCAAAGCCGGGGTCCTCTTCTGTGGCACACCCCATTACACATGATGGTAACACCCCCTGCTCTAGTCACACTGTGGACAGAACTGGACACCCTGGTGGACAGAACACACAAGGATGCTGCTTTGGCTACTGATTTTGCTGTAATAAAGCATCTGTCACTAATCCTGGGTCTTCTCTCTTCTGTCAGTATTTGTCTGTGAAACTGCAGCAGATGAACTTGTTAACTTTCAAGTAAGATACAATGCAGATCCTTCACATTTTTGGACTTAGCACCTACTGCCGATGCCTCAGCTTCAGTCAGGACTGTCTGCTTCCAGATTTCCTCTAATTCTCCTCAATGGTGTCCCACCTTCATTCTCTCTCCTCTGTTGAATATTTCTTCCTTTCAGCTATCACAGTGATCTTCTAAAACCCCTGTAATGTTCACTCTTCCTTGCTCCTCTCCCTTTTGGACAATCATTCACTTTAGGAGAAAGAAAATATTAACTTTCTTAGCCCAGCCTTGCATCACTTGAGCCCTCTTTAACATTTTTGTCAATGCTCTCCCAAGCTCCATCATCCTCTCTGCCTGGAATGCCCTCCTCCACCAGTCTCCTCAACCCATCACATCACCAAGTCTACCAGATGAATGCTTACTCAATATCTCACTGCATGCACGTGTGCTAAGTGGCTTAGTTGTATCCAACTCTTTGCGATCCCATGGACTGTAGCCTGCCAGGCTCCTCTGTCCATGGGATTCTCCAGGCAAGAAGACTGGAGTGGGTTGCCATATCCTCCTCTAGGGGATATTTCAGATCCAGGGATTGAATCTGTGACTCTTCATGTCTCTTGCATTGGTTCAGTTCAGTTCAGTTGCTCAGTCATGTCCAACTCTTTGCAACCCCATGAACCACAGCACACCAGACCTGCCTGGCCATCACCAACTCCAGGAGTCCACCCAAACCCATGTCTATTGAGTCGGTAATGCCATCTAACTATCTTATCCTCTGTCGTCCCCTTCTCCTCCTGCCCTCAATCTTTCTCAGCATCACGGTCTTTTCAAATGAGTCAGTTCTTCGCATTAGGTGGCCAAAGTATTGGAGTTTCAGATTCAACATCAGTCCTACCAATGAACACCCAGGGCTGATCTCTTTTAGGATGGACTGGTTGGATCTCCTTGCAGTCCAAGGGACTCTCAAGAGTCTTCTCCAGCACCACAGTTTAAAAGCATCAATTCTTCAGCGCTCAGCTTTCTTCACAGTCCAACTCTTATATCCATACATGATCACTGGAAAAACCATAGCCTTGACTAGACGGACCTTTGTTGACAAAGTAATGTCTCTGCTTTTCAATATGCTATCTAGGTCATAACTTTCCTTCCAAGGAGTAAGCGTCTTTTAATTTCATGGCTGCAATCACCATCCGCAGTGATTTTGGAGCCCAAAAAATTAAAGTCTGACACTGTTTCCACTGTTTCCCCATCTATTTCCCATGAAGTGATGGGACCAGATGCCATGATCTTCGTTTTCTGAATGTTGAGCTTTAAGCCAACTTTTTCACTCTCCTCTTTCACTTTCATCAAGAGGCTTTTTAGTTCCTCTTCACTTTCTGCCATAAGGGTGGTGTCATCTGCATATCTGAGGTGATTGATATTTCTCCCAGCAATCTTGATTCCAGCTTGTGCTTCATCCAACCCAGCATTTCTCATGATGTACTCTGCATATAAATTAAATAAGCAGGGTGACAATATACAGCCTTGATGTACTCTTTTCCTATTTGGAACCAGTGTGTCGTTCCATGTCCAGTTCTAACTGTTGCTTCCCAACCTGCGTACAGGTTTCTCAAGAGGCAGGTCAGGTGGTCTGGTATTCCTCTCTCTTGTTATTGTGATCCACACAGTCAAAGGCTTTGGCATAGTCAATAAAGCAGAAATAGATGTTTTTCTGGAACTCTCTTGCTTTTTCCATGATCCAGCAGATGTTGGCAATTTGATCTCTGGCTCCTCTGCCTTTTCTAAAACCAGCTTGAACATCTGGAAGTTCACAGTTCACATATTGCTGAAGCCTGGCTTGGAGAATTTTAAGCATCACATTACTAGCATGTGGGATAAGTGCAATTGTGCAGTAGTTTGAGCATTCTTTGGTATTGCCTTTCTTTGGGATTGGAATGAAAACTGACCTTTTCCAGTCCTGTGGCCACTGCTGAGTTTTCCAAATTTGCTGGCATGTTGAGTACAGCACTTTCACAGCATCATCTTTCAGGATTTAAAATAGCTCCACTGGAATTCCATCACCTCCACTAGCTTTGTTTGTAGGGATGCTTCCTAAGGCCCACTTGACTTCACATTCTAGGATGTCTGGCTCTAGGTGAGTGATCGCACCATCATGATTATCTGGGTCATAAAGATCGTTTTTGTACAGTTATTTTGTGTATTCTTGCCACCTCTTCTTAATATCTTCTGCTTCTGTTAGGTCACTACCATTTGTGTCCTTTATTGAGCCCATCTTTGCATGAAATGTTCCCCTGGTATCTCTAATTCTCTTGAAGAGATCTATAGTCTTTCCCATTCCATTGTTTTCCTCTATTTCTTTGCCTTGATCCCTGAGGAAGGCTTTCTTATCTCTCATTGTTATTCTTTGGAACTCTGCATTCAAATGGGTATATCTTTCTTTTTCTCCTTTGCTTTTCACTTCCCTTCTTTTCTAAGCTATTTGTAAGACCTCCTCAGACAGCCATTTTGCTTTTTTGCATTTCTTTTTCTTGGGGATGGTCTTGATCCCTGTCTCCTGTACAATGTCACGAACCTCTGTCCATAGTTCATCAGGCACTCTGTCTATCAGATCTAGTCCCTTAAATCTATTTCTCACTTCTACTGTATAGTCATAAGGGATTTGATTTAGGTCATACTTGAATGGTCTAGTGGTTTTCCCTCCTTTCTTCCATTTAAGTCTGAATTTGGCAATAAGGAGTTCATGATCTGAGCCACAGTCAGCTCCCGGTCTTATTTTTGCTGACTGTATAGAGCTTCTCCATCTTTGGCTGCAAAGAAGATAATCAATCTGATTTCGGTGTTGACCATCTGGTGATGTCCATGTGTAGAGTCTTCTCTTGTGTTGTTGGAAGATGGTGTTTGCTATGACCGGTGTGTTCTCATGGCAGAACTCTATTAGCCTTTGCCCTGCTTCATTCTGTATTCCAAGGCCAAATATGCCTGTTACTCCAGGTGTTTCTTGACTTCCAACTTTTGCATTCCAGTCCCCTATAATGAAAAGGACATCTTTTTTGGGTGTTAGTTCTAGAAGGTCTTGTAGGTCTTCATAGACCTGTTTAACTTCAGCTTCTTCAGTGTTACTGGTCAGGGCATAGACTTGGATCACCATGATATTGAATGGTTTGCCTTGGAAAGAAACATTGTCATTTTTGAGATTGCATCCAAGTACTGCATTTCAGACTCTTTTGTTGACCATGATGGCTACTCCATTTCTTTTAAGGGATTTCTGCCCACAGTAGTAGATATAATGGTCATCTGAGTTAAATTTACCCATTCCAGTCCATCTTAGTTTGCTGACTCCTAGAATGTCGACGATGTTCACTCTTGGCATCTCCTGTTTGACCACTTCCAATTTGCCTTGTTCATGGACCTAACATTCCAGGTTCCTATGCAATATTGCTCTTTATAGCATCAAACCTTGCTTCTATCTCCAGTCCTATCCACAACTGGGTATTGTTTTTGCTTTGGCTCCATCCCTCCATTCTTTCTGGAGTTATTTCTCCACTGATCTCCAATAGCATATTGGGCACCTACAGACCTGGGGAGTTCATCTTTCAGTGTCCTATCATTTTCCTTTTCATACTGTTCATGGGGTTCTCAAGGCAAGAATACTAAAGTGGTTTGCCATTCCCTTCTCCAGTGGACCACATTCTGTCAGACCTCTCCACCATGACCTGCCCATCTTGGGTGGCCCCACACGGCATGGCTCAGTTTCATTGAGTTAGACAAGCCTGTGGTTCATGTGATCAGATTGGCCTGTTGTCTGTGACTGTGGTTTCAGTCTGTCTGCCCTCTGATGCCCTCTCTCAGTGCCTCCCGTCTTACTTGGGTTTCTCTTACCTTGGATGTGGGATATCTCTTCACGGCTGCTCCAGCAAAGTGCAGCCACTGTTCCTTACCTCGGACTTGCAGTAGCCGCCCCTTGCTTTGGTTGGTGGTTTCTTTACCACTAGTGCTACCTGGGAAGCCCAGTATCACAATACCCAATTCAAATACTACCTCCCCTGGGAAGCTTTGTCAAACTCCCCAGAATATCTCTCTTTTCTTGCTTCATCTGGAACACCGTGTGTATGGTTCACACAACACACTAGCGAATATTCCCTGCTCACAGGTTGCTGTGATCCACTGGATTGTGACCCATCTCGCATGTCATGTATCTCATCCACGCCCCCCACCATAATGCAAAATGTGCATTCTGTTAACAATTGTTGAATAAACAAATACACAAAAGAACAATCGTTGAAACGTTTTCAGAGACCTCAGTTCTCATCCTCTGCCTCATCTACTTGGGCCTCTGCCCTCCTCCCGAATCCTTGAGGATTTCCAACGAAGTCACACACAGCCTCTTCCCAGGCTCAGTGGGCACCTGGCAAAGAATGACAAGCAAGGCGGCTACAGTGCTTTTCCTTACAAAGTGCACTTCACATTCCACACTTCTGCCGCCTCTTCAACCACAACCCTCCCTCTATCACCAAAATGAAAGCAATCTCAGAGATTTGGAAAACAGCTCTCAGAGTAACAGTTAAGTTAGATAACTGAGTCATGTCTGAAACATTTAAGGCTTTTGTTTGTTAACATTTTATTTACAAAGACATAATGACTCCTTCTCCCACTCTGTCAAGAAAATGAAGCTATTTCATCGAGGAATCCAATCCTATCTTCTAGACTTCAAATCTGAAGTATCAGTGGGTTTGATGAACCTGATTTTTAAACAAGAAGATCAGCCGGTTTGGTTTCATTGCTGGCTGCCAGAGAAAGAATAATTTTCTCTGGAAAAATGATGAACGAGGCCACCAATCATGAAGGTAAAAACAGAGCAAAGATAGAGAAACTGAAAATAAGGGGAGGGTATCAGGTAACATTTTCATTGGGACTGAAATTTTAATTGGGAGGATAAGTCTTCATTACAGACTTTGTCCCTGGAATACTTGGCTCAGAGATTCCAATGAGTGTTAAAATCATTACTGAATGGCCTCAATCTAAACAAACACCCACCTTTTCCATTTCACACTGAGATAAAATTACTTCACTGTGTACAACTGGAAAAAAAAAAAAAAAACAACCCTGGGGTTGTCAGCTTCTCCTTTCCCAGAGGAGTTGTGAAATCTTTTTCTCTTTCTCCTTATTCCTCTGCTTTTCAAATTTAGATGGAAGTCTTCTGAGAAAGTTTTCTGTCAAGCACTTAGACGAGTACCTGACTTATGTGACACAAGCATTTCTGCCCAGCACAGAACCAATTTCCCATGTGAGCACACACACAGCCATGCCATCTGAACAGAGGAAGCTCTGACCAGCGCCTTACTGGGGTAAACACAAGCGCTTGATGTTCGGCTGCTAAGTCGTGTTCGACCTTTTTATGACCCTGTGGACTGTAGCCCACCAGCCTCCTCTGTCCATGGGATTTCCCAGGCAAGAATACTGGAGTGGGTTGCCATTTCCTTCTCCAGGGGGTACTCCCGACCCAGGAATTGAACTGCATCTCCTGCACTGGCAGATGGATTCTTTACCCCTGAGCCACCAGGGAAGCCAAAACAAGCACAGGAGAAGCAGCCAGTTTAGCTGGAGAGAACAAAGCAGCAGGAACTGACAGAGAAGATGATACCTAAGATGTAGGAAAGGAGTGATTTCACTGGGAGAAATGCCCCTCCTATATTTTCAGTCACTCTGGCTGTCTGTGGCTCATTCCTAATTGGCAGATCAGGAAATGCAAAGGCTTTCTTCAGCCGGGATCATTAGCATGCAGGAACCTGAGGGCTTTGTGCCTAGAGCAACTTTTTATTATAAAGAAGATAAAAATGATGTATTGTGTATTATATTCCATCAGCAGAGATCATGAAGATCATAATACATGAAATACAGCCTTGCCTCACCCCACCTATCAATAGATAGATTGCACAGTGCAGTTCCAGGGCTACAGCTTGCCTTCCTTCTCATTTTATTTTTCAAGAAATGCACATAATGAAACCTGTAAAGCAAATCACTCAAAAGAGTGATTGGAAACAAATTAAAATGAGTAGTGTTTAAATAATTAACACCTGCCAAATGAGGAAGAAGGGCCTTATTGCTGATATTAAATCACATCCTTTAATGCCTGAAACAGATGACAGTAAGTAATTCCAAACAGTCAAGACAAGAAGCTAATTTTTAGTTCTTGGAAAGTTGAATGAGTTTCAATAAAATTGACCAAAAAACAACACCCAAATTTATAAAGTCTCATTTTGATTTAGTTAATTCTACTGCAGAAAGCTGGGCTTACATTAAACTCTTTCTTTGGTTTAATATACTATAAATGAACAGCTTTAAGTCAAGGTTTGAAATATATTCATTATTCAGTGAGCTAATGATGTATGTTCCACCTGGTTGCTGTGGAGTCTTGTGTGTAAAAAAAAAAAAGTGAGGATAGTGTCTTGTTACCAAGAAAAAATACTAGACTTGCCAAGTTTCCAGTCAATAAATATAACTCACAATAGGGCTGCCAGATAGGCAAAGAAGGATGCCCCCCTGCCTGCCCACCCACCCACCAGCAGGAGGATATCGAAAGAGGAGTATTATCCTACTTTGGGCCAAAACTAAAAATTTCAGCACTAAGCAAATAATTCTTAAGTCTCTCTATGCTTGAAGAAAAAAAAAGCTGTAACATGTCTGGGTTTAACCAGTAACTAAGGAAAACTCCAGCAGCTCTTTGCATTCCTATCTCACCTGGGGCTTTATGCCCAATCATTGAACTAGACTTGAGTGACAGTCTTCGTGGCCAAGGGCTCCCTTGGAACTCAACCCCTCGTGCTGCAACAGTGAGAACTACAGTGAAGTCCTTGGCTCAGAAGTCACCACTTTGCCTAACCCTGCCTCTATACTAAGCAACAGTGGGACTGTCTGTGGTCATGTTTCATTTCTCATTCTGTTATTTTTAAAATTTTACTGAAGTATAGTGCTGGAGAAGACTCTTAAAAGTCCCTTGGACTGATCAAACCTGTCAATCCTAAAGGAAATCAACCCTGAATATTCATGGAAAGGACTGATGCTGAAGCTGAAGCTCCAATACTTTGGCCACCTGATGCAAGCGGGTGACTCACTGAAAAAGACCCTGATGCTGGAAAAGATTGAGCACAAGAGGAGAAGGAGGTGGGGGTGACAGAGAAAGAGATTGTTGGATGGCATCACCCAATCAATGGACTTGAGTTTGAGCAAACTCCGGGAGATAGTGAAGGACAGGGAAAGCCTGGCTATGGGTCACAAAGGGTTGGACACAACTTAGCGACTGAACAACAATAGTTGCTTTACAATGCTATGTTACTTTCTGCTGTACAGCAAAGTGAATCAGCCACCTGTGTACATATATCCCTTCTCTTTGGATTTCCTTCCAAATTAGGTCACCTAATTTCCTTCCAGTTAGGTCACCACAAAGCACTGAGTAGAGCTCCCCGTGCTGTACAGTAGGTTTGCGTTAGCTATGCTTTATACATAGTATTATATATATATCAACTCCAATCTTTCATTTGTTCTCTACATCTTTGTCTCTGTTTCTGCTTTGTAAATAAGATTATCTATACCAATTTTTTCAGACAGTCTTCATGACCAAGGGCTCCCTTCCAACTCAACCCCTTGGGCTCAAAGAGTAGAGGGCTACAGTGAAGTCCTCGGCTCAGAATTCACCACTTTGCCTAACCCTGCCTCCAGACCAGGCGGAAGTGAGACTGTCAGTGGTCATGTTTCATTTCTCATTCTGTTTGGTGGAGGCTGATGAGGAAAAATAAGAGATGGTGATGAGGCTAACTCCCCTCCACGTTAATGTTAACATTTATTTTAATTAGAGTTGACGTTGTAACCACCTGCCTATCAATCAGTGAGGTTCTTTGACAACACAGATGCTTTATATTAAAATAGGTTTAAAATACAACCATTCTGCACCTTTGACGGTCCACTTGGGGCTTCCCAGGTGGCACTAGTGGTAAAGAACCTGCTTGCCCAATGAAGGAGTTGCAGGAGATGCAGGTTTGACCCCTGAGTCAGGAAGATCCCCTGGAGGAGGGCATGGAAACCCACTCCAGTATTCTTACCTGGAGAATCCCATGGACAGAGGAGTCTGGTGGGCTACAGTCCACAAGGCTACGAAGAATCGAACACAACTGAAGCAACTTAGCATGCACACAATGGTCCACTTGAAGTGTCTCAGCTATTTGATAGGTTTGCTTGTTTGTTTCTCCCCAAACCAAACAAGAGCATTGTCTCCAACAAGAACAACCTACTTATAAAAATCTTAGCCTTGTTAGAATCAGGACAATGACAATGCTTATGACATGAGAAGCCATAAGCTTGTTTTGCTGCTTTTCTGCAGTTCATTCCTAGAGCATCTTTTGAGAGAAGTTGTCTTCTGATCTAAAGGCATGTTCCCCAGAAAATGAGTTGGTGCCGGCTGACCTATAATCAGAAGTCTTTGGTAATCTGATTATTCTGGGGGAAAAATATGACAAGAGCTCCCTTCTTTTTTTCTTCTTCTTTTGTAAAACCAAAACTTTTTAAACAATAACATTTTAAACATTTGGAGATTGTGTTCTTGGCAAGAGACCACAGAAGCCAAGGAAACACTTCTAACTAAAGGTTCCTCATTGACCACAGAGTCTGAAGAGTTTATCTTCCCCCAACACCCAAGCATATTTTTTTTTCCTCCTATCAGGATGAGTTCACAAACACTATACAAAACCCTGATATATGGGAATAGTCCCATAAAATAGATGAACAGACAAATGAGCTACCTAAATTAAACTATAAGTCAATTAGGGCTTCCAAGCTAGCCTTCATTTTCTTTCACTTATACACTGGTGGCTCGGATGGTAAAGAATCTGCCAGCAATGCAGAAGACCTGGGTTCCATCCCTGGCTTGGGAAGATCCCCTGGATAAAAGAATGGCTACCCACTCCAGTATTCTCGCTTGGAGAATTCCATGGACAGAGGAGTCTGGCAGGCTCCATGGAGTCACAAAGAGTCAGACACAACTGAGCGAATAACACTTTCACTTTCACTTAGTAAATGCATCATTATTCATCATATTCTGTGAATCACTATCTGAGGTCGAACCTGAGATTTTCCTTTGGGACTTGTATCAAAAAGCATGAAGACATTTGAAGTTAGGAAATGCGGGTTTCTTTCCATCCTCACCACAAAATTCACAGATTACATAACGTCAGCGATGACTTAGTTTTTCTGGTGTGTAGAGTGAGTACAATTACGTCTACATTATCCACATCAACATTACAAGGTTACAATGACAAACTTGGAAAAGGAAAAATACGTTTTAAAAGTAAGAGGGAAAGAAGGGTAGGGGAGAATGAAAGAGAATGAAAGGGAAAGAAAGAAAAGAGGACGGAGAGAAGGGGGAAAAAAGGAGAGGGAAAGAAGGGGCGGTGGACACTGATTCACAAATACATCCAATACCGCATATTTGAGCCGTGTGCTTCAGTAAATAGAAACAGTGGCCATTTGGATTAACTGAAACCAATTAAAACTAGCATGAGGGCCATTGTCATACTGATATAATTTCAGTTTCCAACATGGAAATCTGTAATTTTCAAGTTTCATGTCTGTGATTCCAAAGAGGGCAAGCTCTGGAGTAGACAGAATGAAATGAGATGCCATCACACTTCATTTATTGTACTGCTGACTAATTATTCCATGAGAGTCCTGCCAATGTGCTCCTTTAGAGGGCAGTGAATTGGCATTGCTATAGTTTTCTGTTTAGCCCCAAAAAGCCTAAGACACATTCAGCCATGTGGAGAGGAGACCTGCTAATTCTGCTTTCTTTATTAACAGCTTCAGCGGGGTTGCTTCTTCCACACAGGCCCTTCTTATGTCCAACCTCCTATTTTCATCTCTTCCCCACATTCCATTCAGGTTAACTCACAGCGCAGCATAGTAGTTAAAGCTTTGCAATCACACAAACTGCATTCAACCCCAAGATTTGTTATTTGCTAGCTGTATGACTTACAGAAATTATTCCATTCTTTCATTGAACAAATGTTTGCTGTTCATCTACCGTTACCAAGTACTGCTCCAGGAAAATTCAAGGGTGACAAGAGAGAAAATTGCTGTCCCTGTGGGGCTCACATACTGGTATTAACATACTCTGATCACCACCAAAAACAAAAAATGAGTTTTAAAGGAGGAAAATCTGGGTCATTTACTTAGCTAGGAGACAGACCATAACAAGCACTCCATCAATGGCAGTTTCAAAATTATGTCACCATGGACAACAGCTGACACAAGGAAACTCTGTCTGTTCCTCTTCTCTCTCTGAAGAGCATCAGGAGTTATATAACCGTGACTTTCATTTGAAGTGACTGAGTCAGACATACATCCAAAAGAACAACCTCAGCTGGTCATTTCAAACAAAAGTTCCAGCCTGGGATATAATGTAGTAGCCTTGCCATGACATTAACCACAGGTCTTGCCTGTCTCTATATGCCTATATCAAGCATACAGAGACATGGGTCTTTTCAGATAATGATACTCTGGAGACATTCAATAAGAGAGAATACACCATAGTGGAGCCAGCCAAGTATATTTAGGCTTCCTATTAGCTTTATGAGTTTAGCCAAAGTTCTTATTTTCCCTGAAACCCCACTGCCAACACACCAATTGCATGCCATTTTTTGTTTACTGGAGAACTTTCCCCAAACATCTCCCTGCCTTTCTTCTATTCTGTTGAAATGTCTGCTCATCTTAGACAACCTCCTTGATCAACTGTATAAGACAGCAGGACTTCACGTCCCAGTCACCGTCTATCTGCTCATCACCTTTCATATATCGTCACAGCACGAAATCACCTGCCGATAAAGACTTGGTATTTGTTTGCTGCTACTTGCCTTTCCACTCTAGAAGGTTAGCAAAGATTTTATCTTTTTGACCACTGCTAAAACCCCAGCATCTCCAACAGGTCTTGACTCAAAGTGCTGCTCTATATTTGTTCAAAAAGTAAATAAAAATACTAAAAATTGCCTACAATGTCACTGGAATCATAGGTCTACTGAATTACAGCTAATGGATGTTTTGGTGGTTAAGGGAGTCCCTTGGCCCCAAATTACAAATCTCTGCCTGAATTCTGGCTTGTCTAATATCCCAAATGGTAGACAATTCACTCTAGCATATCAAATATTGCTTTCAGGTTTTTTGGTTGAGGTTCTTCCAAATATGTAAAGATCTATAATCCCCAATACCTTAAACAAGAGACTCGAAAAAGACAAGAAAGCCGGTGTTGCCACATTTCCTTTGTTCTCTAAACCAGTAAGTCTCAGACCAGAACCGCCTGGAGGAAGTGCAGATGGTGGATCCCCCACTTCCAGGGTTTCCAGCTCAGCAGTTCTAAGTGAGGTCCATGAATTTGCATTTCTAACTAATGCTGATGCCACTGGTCAGGAAAACCATTTTGAGATTCTTTACCAACTGAGCTATCAGGGAAGCCCTTGAGAATCATAGCTGATGCAAAAACAAAAACCTCTGCTACAGCCCTTCACACTTTCGCCCTACATTTGCCTCAGTTGACTTTATTGGGAAAGCAATGATTGCATTTACTCCCTGATTTTACAAACTTGAAAGTTATGCTCTGGGAGTATGGGCAAGTTTTACGTTTTAGTTCCATAATGAAATCTAGGCTTCAGCATCATTAACCAATCTGCTTCATAATGAAAATTAATTATTATGGTCATTAGACTAAATGGCTTCTGTCATCTGCAAAGACATAATTGGTACAGAAAATTGTTTCACAAGTATGAAATAATCAATCAGCTAAGGCTGGCTGTACCCATGCTTTTTCTATCTACCATCTTCCAATGGACCTACCCAGAAGTTACTGAAAATGGGAAGAGCTCATTTTAAGGAGGGATGGCATGGGTGGCTTTAACAAGGAATGGAAGATGTGTGGTGTATGCATTCTAAAATACACAACTTCATCTTCAGAGTGCACTTTTCATAATTCCAGGGGAAAGCCAAAACCATAGGGAGACCCCTGAGATGGGATTGGAAGAAAACACTTTCTCACCAAGGCACACTACAAAAAAGACAACCTTCCACAGATGTAAACTAATATAAGAACATGACAGTAGAAAAGATGGTAATGAAAAGTCAACAGAGGATGCAAGGCATGATTGAAAAATGCATAATTGAAATGTCAGAAGTAAAAGCATGAGACACTTAGGGGAAAGAGTTTTGGGAGAACATCTATTCTATGGACTCACTAATATAGGTCCCATCACCTCCATTCATGCTGCTAAGCATGCTTCTTCTGACACCTACACCTCTTCTGGGAATGGGGAATACCAGAGGAACCATGCTTGGCGATCAATATCCTTCAACAGTTCAAAACTGTTTTTCATTTTTTTAAATTTTTGTTGGAGTATAGTTGCCTTTCAATGTCATGTTAGTCTCTACTATACAGCAAAGTGAATCAGCTATACATATACCTATTAATATATATGCTCTTTTTTGGATTTCCTTTGGTTTCTAAGACTCAACCTACTTGGAACTAGACTATGCCTCTAAGGTTATTTTCTTGCTTTCTGAATATACAAATCTATCAAGTTATTTATTGAACATTTATTTAGCACCTATTTCTGTAGGGTGCAAAATTTTAAAAGCATTTACTGATGACTGGGATAGGGAAAAGAGACAAGGTTATAAAAGAAATTTTGTTTTCTACGCTTAAAAGTTTAAAATCTGGTTGGAGAGACAAAAATAAACAAAACCAATTACATTAGAACAATACTAATTCACATATCTCCCAGTAAAAATATAAAAGCAATTTAATAGGAGAAATATTTTTCTTTATGGATTAGCATGAGGCAGTATTAAATGCACACTCAGATGCATCTGTGGGTACAGATAAATATTCCTATGAATGAGAAGCTGATTTTGACCCCAATATATTCACAAAACAAATGGATGTTGACATATGCAAAGATGACTGGGATCATTTTAAGCTGATAAATAAATTACTAAATTAAGCAGCCTCAATCAAGCATTATTTGTAGGGGTACCATGCTACCAAAGTTTATCATGTTTGCTTTGAAGAAAAGTTCTTCATGCAGAAATGTGGCTAATTGGATATTGTTCTAAATAATATCAGATGTAGAAGGTAGCAATTTAGGGAAGATTGCCTCCTAGGATAACAATATTGAACAAACACGTAATAATAATGGCCCAGCAGGAATCCAAAAATAGGGTCAGCCATTCTCCATATGCTTCCCTCCCTCCCATGAGGAGCTAAGAGAGGATGTATTGAACCCAAGACAACTGAGCCATGTGCTTTCCATTGTGAGTCCCTTCTTGCCCTGCTTGCAGTGTAAGCACTTGACATTTTTATGAGTTGCTTCATCAGTACCAACCAGAAAAAGACTTTAATACGAGTGTGCGGTGAACATGCAAAGTCAAATAGTCTTCATTAAGATGAAGGAACTGATGCATCCATCTATCTCAGTGGGAGTTAGCTGCTTACACATATCTGAGGGATTTGGCTGAGTGCAACTTTCTTTTTTCCAATTCCCATTGTTTATAACAAATCTTTTATCATCTTGAAGTCTGAATTAACATTTCTGTCTCTACCAGTTCAGTTGTTTTTCCATTTGGCAAACTCTAGGTTTTTCCTGTTGTCTTCCCTTTGGGGCAAGAATTAGCATAGTTGCGCAATGTTTATGGTTTGCTGTTCCTTTATTTTTTGATGTCATCCTTGACGATGTCAAATCTTCGCTGAGTTGTATTGGGAAAGCCAAAGATTTCCATGAAGGGGGGAGTTTGGGAACACGGAATATTCAATAGCAGCCTGAGGTTTTGCTGGTGAAACTGCTTTGTTTTAAGCGCATTCAGCAAGCTGGACTCTCAGGGGCTATTTCAGTAGACTCCCCTCCAATTCCCAACCCTACAAACACACACATACACACACTCCATTGTTCCAACTGTAGAGTCGGTATAGCAGCTGTCGATAACAGAGTTCCACATTAGGGAGGCAGTAAGCAATGTGGTTACAAGGTCCAACTTCAAAATGAAATATCTCCTGGATTCAAACCCCAGCATTGCCTCTTACCAGCTGTGACCCTGGACCTCTTACTCAACCACTTGGATGGTGATAGAGCCTGAGTTTTTCACTCTATGTAATAAGAGAAAAAAATACCATCCAGGAATATCATGAGGAATAAATAAAATAGTATCCATAAAATGTTAGCAGAGTATCTACTGAGCACACTACTAGGATTACTGTCAATAATGATAGCTTTTTAACAATTAGAATAAGACTTTAGGACTCAGTGTCAATGTCTGATGATCAAGGGGTAGATTCTTGTTTGTAGATTATTCAGTAGCCAGATTCCTTATCCCTACAACCTCTCATTGCTCTGTTCATACAAACCATCTAATTTCTTATTCCTAAAGCCTTCCCTAGGCTGTTAAAGGGACAGGAAGGAAAATCATTTCTATTAGTATTTCATAGCTCTAATACAGATGGATTGGGGAAGCAGTTGAATCAAAAAAAAAAATTGGACATTAGTTATTAAAGATTCAATCACTTTTATTTTTCCTTCCCCCATTTCAGGAAAAGTTAGCAGTAAGGGGGAAAAAAGACTACATTATAGTACTTTAGGAATGTCTTGGGGAAAATAAATATGCCATCTAAATGCGAGGTATCATTATATTATTATCACACTGCATTCACGTAATAAGAGATTAAAGTGTTCTGGTTCACAGCAACTAAACTTGTTTCAGACTTTCCCATGGTTTCTTTGATATTCTTTATCTGAAGGAAGCTCCCATTTAGAACAATCGTTGCAATCTGTTGGTTTTAAACTAAAATCCTCTTGGAGATCGGAAGTATCTTTAAACCAATCATAAAATTAACAGATCACTTGTTTCCTCAGATTCATATCTTCCCAAGCTAAGGCAATCTTCCCTCATCCTATTAGGCCAGTAACAACTGGGTCCCTTATCCTGCTATATTCTAGGATACATTCATTGACTTCCTTCTTCTTCTAGAATTCCAGGGGGTAAGTGAACTTGCTGCTGCTGCTGCTAAGTCACATCAGTCGTGTCCGACTCTGTGCGACCCCATAGACGGCAGCCTACCAGGCGCTCCTGTCCCTGAGATTCTCCAGGCAAGAACACTGGAGAGGGTAAGTGAATTCGAGCAATCCCCAAAATGCTGAGAGTTCTGAAAATTCCATGGCACTGTATTACAAGTTGGCTTCTCCAAAGCAATCACTAAGAATGAGGTTGGGGTACAAGATTTTTCTTAGAAACCACACTTAGGAAGGGGGAAAAAAAGAAATAGGATGGGGCAGGGGAGAAATCAAATTGCGTGACAGATTCCACAAAGCCTTGGTCAACCTAGCAGAGCTCTCGAGAGCAAGAATTTTTCCATCAGAGTGTCTCCCATGGTACAAAATGTCTCAAATGTTGTATCCCCATCATGCTCAGTCATTCCAGATGCTGAGGGCTGAGGCAGCAAGTCCTTCCTTGAAGCAGATCTGGGCCCCTCCATCCCTTGCTCCTCATCTCAATTCTGACCTCCTTCTCCTAATAGGTAAGGTACAAGAGGAAAGGAATATATAAGTAGGTAGCCACATATTTTCATCAGAGTCCAAGATTATGTTAATATCCCATCTAGTTATTAAACACTCTGCCAATAGGAAGAATGACTATTAAGAAGTGGAGATAGAGGAGCAATGGCCATTCCTAGAATCATCATCTCTCTTTGTTTCTAAACTTATTCCTTTTCCATTAATTCTTACATTGCCAAACAGGTACCACCCCTTACCCAACAGTCCAAGGAAGAAATTTCTGAGGCATTCTCCACCCCCTTCTTCTCCAGCACTCCGCATTCTATTAGTCACAAGTCTTACAGAGCCTGTATTCCTAACATTCCTCTTGTCCTCCTCCCCTCATCTCTTCACCCACTAACACAAGTTAAGATTAGGTCGTATCACTTATACCTACTTACTTGCCAACAAAGGTCCATCTAGTCAAGGCTGTGGTTTTCCCAGTGGTCATATATGGATGTGAGAGCTGGACTATAAAGAAAGCTGAGCACCGAAGAATTGATGCTTTTGAACTGTGGCGTTGGAGAAGACTCTTGAGAGTCCCTTGGACTGCAAGGAGATCCAACTAGTCCATCCTAAAGGAGATCAGTCCTGGGTGTTCACTGGAAGGACTGATGTTGAAGCTTAAACTCCAATACTTTGGCCACCTGATGTGAAGAGCTGACTCATTTGAAAAGACACTGATGCTGGGAAAGATTGAGGGCAGGAGGAGAAGGGGATGACAGAGGATGAGATAGTTGGATGGCATCACCAACTCGATGGACATGGGTTTGGGTGAACTCCGGGAGCTGGTGATGGACAGGGAGGCCTGGCGTGCTGCAGTTCATGGGGTCGCAAAGAGTCGGACACGACTGAGCGACTGAACTGAACTGAACCCTTCCTTCACAATTCAACTTGCACTGCCTCTTCCAAGAAGCCTTTCCTAACTCCCAATGTCTGCAGCTCTCAAGAAGACCTCTTGCCATTCTGTATACAAACACTGATCTATGTGCCTCTCTACTGGACTTTCAGTTTGCAGAGACCCTGAGCAACATATTTGAATTTGTATCCCAGCATCTAATTAGGTGCTTTACACTCAAAACATCCTAAGTATTTGTGTGCTGAATGCATTCATTGCCCACCTGTGCTAACTTGAGCTTTGGGGCCACATAAAAACAGTCTCGAGGAACTTAGATTCAATCACATCAAAGGAAAGGAGGAAAGGAAAGCAAGCCTCAAGACACTAGAAAGGAAACCAACATGGTATCAAAAAAAATTCTTTTGAAAATCTAAGGCAACTTCCCTCTTGGTCCAGTGGCTAAGACTCCATCCTCCCAATGCAGGGGATGGGGGTAGGGAGTGGGGGGGCCTGGGTTCAATCCTTGGTCAAGGAACTAGACCCCACATGCCATAATTGAAAAAAAAAAAAAAAAAACAAATCCTGCATGCTGCAACTAAATAGTCCACGTGCTGCAACAAAGATTAAAGATCCTGTGTGCCACATCTAAGACCTGGCACAGCCAAAGAAATATTTTTGTTTTCAAATGAGACATTTGAAAATGAAACAGAAATATACATGAAAATAGGAAAACACAAAATTAAAGCTGAGTAGACAGACAAGGGAAGGGAGTGTTATAAAGCCTCACTTCTCAAATTATCAATTGAGTAATGTCAAGCTGATGTGAAAGAAAGCCAGAGGAAAGTGTAACCTAATCTAGCTATATTTTAAATGGCCAGAAAGAAGAGTAAATGAATGAACAATGCTAATTAATTAACTAACATTAAATAAAAATTTAAACATCCAGAAAATACTAATCAGTCATTTAAAATTTTTTTAAAGAATTGTTTTTCATGTGAACCATTTTTAAAGTCTTTATTGAATTTGTTAAACTATTGCTTCTGTTCGATATTTTGCTTTTGTGGCCATGAGGCATGTGGGATCTGGGCTCCCAGACCAGACATCGAACTCGAACCCCCTGCATTAGAAGGTAAAGTCTTAACCCTTGGACCACCAGGGTAGTTGCCCATTTGCAAATTTTTACCTCATCTTTTATTACAGTTTGTTCTAAGTATGACAGGAGATAATAGAGTTAGTGATAAGGACATGCTTCAGTTTGGAAAATAAATAAAAATACCATTTAAAATTTAGGAAAAAACCTATTCACAGTTCAGTTTCATGTTTCATGAGACAAGATTGGAAGACATAATACAAAATTTTACCGAGTAGAAGCAACAACAGAAGAAGGCCCCAGCCCTGTAAGAGTGGGATAGTAGTATTTTGAACAAAATGAAACTCATATGACTAATTAAGGAGAAAAAAATCAGATGACTCATTAAGGAAAAAAATATCAGTTTTTCATATGTAGATACATACATATTAGTATGTATCTAATATTAGTCTCCTTGCTGATATTAGATACATACTAAATGCACAGGGAGATGAAGTATCTTATTTTACATCAGATCATGGTTTGGTTTTGGATTTTTTTATCTTGTTCACCTATATGACACCACACTGACTCAGAGACAGACATAATATGAAGCCACCTGATGGAAACCTGTGAGCAGAGACAGACCCTAACGTGGCACATAAAAATAGGACATGTGAACAATGCGAGGGAAACTGCTATGTTCCTAGAAGATGAGTGACGTGAATTATCATATCAAGAACCTTAAAAATATAAGGGATGTGAGACCACGTTCAAATGTTGAAACAAAAACCACCTATTATTATTAGAATACTCTCTTTCTTCTTCAAAACTCCTTATTTCTTATCGATTTCCTCTAGTATATCTTCCTGTCTCGATTCCTAACCTCAGACATTATTCAGTTCTCATTCCTGAACTCACTTTTCTCTTTGACCAACCATAAAGTGAAGCGAAAGTCTGACTCTTTGCGACCCCGTGGACTATAAAGTCCATTGAACTCTCCAGGCCAGAATACTGGAGTAGGTAGCTTTCCCTTCTCCAGAGGATCTTCCCAACCCAGGGACAGAACCGGAGTCTCCCACATTGCAGGTGGATTCTTTACCAGCTGAATCACAAGGGAAGCCCAAGAATACTGGAGTGGGTAGCCTATCCCTTCTCCAGCAGCTCTTCCCAACCCAGGAATCTAACCGGGGTCTCCTGCATGGCAGGCAGATTCTTTACCAACTGAGCTATCAGGAAAGCCTTTACCAACCATAAATTCCATTTAAAATAATTCTGGAATTCTTATAATTGCTGCAGTGTAGCTCTTTCACAAACACAAGAATTTCATTTCATATTGAGTCTATTCATATGAAAGTCACATAGAGTGATATCTTTTAAACCCATTTCTCCTTTTTTGTCTCCACAACCATGGTCTAATTTTGATGTACAGCATCTCTCCTATGGATCACTGCAAGACTGAGCCTTCCCAGACTCTGGTGCTAAATGAGTCTGCTTAAAGGTTCTCTCTCTCTCTCTCTCTCTCTCTCTCTCTCTTGCCTCCTACTCAAATGCTTTTATCCTTCATCCTCATCTACAAACTTAGATTCCAACTTTGTCTCTAAACGTGGACACCAGACACCAAACTTCTCACAGGTATTCAAGATTCTCCATGATCTGGTTCCACCTACCAACCCCACGTCGTTAACTGCTCCTGAAACAGAGCCTTCATCTAACCACTCACCGAGTCTGTGCCCATCCAGTAGCTGCAAAGCACTCAAGTCATACTGCTAATGGTGAATCAGACCCACTGTGCAGGGTGAGTACAGAAGCTTAAAGATACTAGGTTCCTTAACCAAGGACATACTGTGAAAACAAAAATGGGATTAAAACTCAAGTTTTTCTCATTCCAAAGCTACCTTATTAATCACCCTTTACTCATAAGTTTCATCCAAAAGCTGCTTCTCTTAATCACTGTCTTTCTTCTGAACCAAAACATGTATAAATTGCACACACGCGGGCACACACACACAGAGAGAGTCTAGCTCTGATTAATGATGACATTAGCCAAGACTTTTACACTGTGAAAATTCCAAAGTATATAATTAGCCTTACTTATATATGTTAAAATAGATGAAAGTGTATTTGACTGATCCTAGTTCCTCAATATAAAACTAAAAATATATAAACCAAAGGTCACTGTGAAATTAGAAAATATTTCCATGAGCTTATGAGGACTTTTTGAAAAAGCTCCTGGGAGGAAAAAAAAAACTAAATAGATATATAATTCCCACATTTCTCTGCTCACTAAGACAATGAACTAGAGTCTGATGCAAATTCTAGTTTCTCTTTCATGCAAATAAATATGTGTCTGAGTTTGTCAGTTTCGTTCTCCTTTCATACTGAAATCAAAGCATATGAATGGCAATTTCTCCTTTCTTGGTGGCACTGAAGTCCCAAGAGCAGGGATCTATCCAAAGCCTATAATACAATGTTTGTCAGAGGTTGCAAAGTGGTGGCCTGAGACTCAATCTGGCCTGCACGTGTGTGCCATTGGCCCATGCAATGTTTTTCCTTTAATTGAACTAGTCCCCAGCATTCAAAATTCAAGAAATTTCACACAAAAAATCCAGATTTCCAGATTTTCTTGGAAAAGACAGAGATCTGGAACACCAAGCCCACATTCTTCCCAAATCGCTGCTGCTTCCTGGGGGCCGGGAGGAGGGGGGTTGTCTCTGGAACTCCCCATGCTTGGCCTGTCTTTACTCACGGCTTCTGTCTTGTCTTGTAGGCATGTCATTCTACACTCTGAGGATATAAAGGTGATAAGAATTTCAGAAAGCATTTGTGGAAGGACAAAGTGCATCAAAGAACATGGGAAGAACAGAAATGGGAAATCAGAACATCACTCCAGGTTTTCTGTTTTGTTTGTGTGTGTGTGTGTATTTGAAGTTATTCATTGAAATGCTCCTCTGTTAAGCTGAGAAGTCTACCGAAGTTTCTTCCACACCTCCTGCTCTCTTTCTCATTTCATCTACAACTCCTAAAATACAAAGTTTTTAAAAAAATAACAAAAACTAAAGTGACAGGAGAACCATTTAAATTTCTTTGCCCTGAGAATATATGTATGTATATATTTATGTATATATAGACATACAGAATATATGCATATATATGTATATACATATACACACACATATATTTATGTATATATATGTATATATGTGTATATTTATATATACATAAACATATGTGTATATATACATAATACATAAATATATACATATATACTTATATACATATATGTATACATTGTGTATATATACATAATATATACTATGTATATATACATACATATATATTCTGAATCACTTTGCTATATACCAGAAACCAATACAGAATAGTAAATCAACTATGCTTTTATTTAAAAAATAAAATAAAATAAGGTCATTTAATGTCTGGGTGCAATAATAAATGTGATCTTCTCTAAGTTTTTTTTTATTGTTTTTCCCACCACTCTCACGTCTGCTGCCCTGACTGGCAACACTCAGTTTTTGGAAGACAATTATAGTTATGAGGTGATCAAATATTATAGTAATATTTTTTAAAGTTTGATATTTTAATAGTAACTTACAGAATAAGTTAGAAAAAATGGCAGAACAGTTTGAGGAAAATACAAATTATAGGCATGAAAAGTAACCAAAACAATGTGTTCAGTCATGTCCAGCTCGTGACCTCCTGGACTGTAGCCCATCAGACTCCTCTGTCCATGGAGTTTTCCAGGTAAAAATACTGGTTTCCTACTCCAGGGAATCTTCCTGAGTCAGGAATTGAATCCGTGTCCCCTGGGTCTCCTGCATTGTCAGGCAGACTCCTTACCACTGTGACACCGGGGAAGCCCAAAACAAAAACAAATCCTGATAATCAAACAGAGCACTGGGGAGCGAGACGGGGTAGTCTTAAAACTAAATCACACACTACTATACTTAAAATAGACCATCAACAAGGGCCTACTGTAAAGCACAGGGAACTCTGCTCAGTATTCTATAATAAACCAAATGGGAAAAGAATTTGAGAAGAATAGATACATGAATACCTGAATCACTTAGCTGTACACCTGAAACTAATACAACATTGTTAATCAACCAGATGCCAATATAAAACAGAAATTTTTTAATTAAAAAAAAAACTAAATGAAGCAACAGAGTAAAGATCTTTGGTTTTAAAGATGTCTTTAGGAAAGATATTTTATTTCATATATATATTTCAAAATAAGCAGTCTCAGCAATTTCCAAAGGGTTATTATGTCATTTTTTTCTATACTGCTGAATAAAAGTAACCTGTGATTAAGTAGCAGTTCATGATTTAAGGAACAGATAGAATTCATTGAACATTTTATAAGAGCATTTCTAGTGCCTTCTCACCTCTTAGGAGCTAGTTTCGATTTATACACTGTAATTAAACAGATAGCCAGAGCCAGAGAGAATTCATCAAAGAAAATGGAAACTTATTTTTGGGTAATTAGCTACTCTGGTGATTGATCAGTTAGTTACTTCTTTATTTTTTCTGTTCACTGCCAATTCCAACTATATACTTTATCTTATTATCTAAGAATCTCCAAGTGGAAAATGTCTAATAATTTCTCAAACTCTGCCCAAGTGTCAATGAAAAGAGTAATAAAAGAGGAGCTCTTTCTTTGCAGAACTGGTTTTCCAAACTTTACATGTGAGCTCCTTTGAAATACTGGAGCTCTGCTCTGCCATTCCCATGGAAGTGGCTCTGCGTGAAAATGCAAGGCTAGAACAGCAGAATAAGTAATAGACCAAGGACTTATTAGACAATCAGGATATTAAAGAGAAAAGTGGATATTCTGGCTTGAGGTTAGGATAATCCATTTAAAATCTTCTGGAGAAGAACAAAGAGGAAACTTACTAATTTGAAAATTGCCATTCTTTTTTTTTTCAGAGCTACCACCAATTCATTAATGCCCCTTTTGAAAAATCTCTCAAATTTTTCATTTGGCAAACAGATTTTCTTCATTGCTTCATACTGATGGAGGGTAAGGGGGAGTGATGTCTTCTTATGTATAAAATAAACCATATGAATGTGCAAATTTAGACAAATGGGAAAATAAATGGATGGTTATTATGCAAATAGCAAAAGCCAAATGGATATGTAAAATGTCTTAGACCACAGTGGCGCCTTCTCAAAGAAAAGTTCTCTTTGCTCTTGCCTTTGAGCCTCAAAACCCTTAAGAACCCAAATCAACTCAAGAGATCTAGCTTTCAGCCTTTAGCTTATATTTATTTCCGTTTCTTCTTTGTCTAAACCAGATTGGACAGTCCTACTATATATAGGCAACTATAGGGAAACATGAAAGAATTAAGAAATAGGATTTTCTGTAAAATAAAGTCTACCAAAGATGAAACCACTAGTAGAAAAGTACCTTGCACCTTCGGAGAATACACTCAGCACCTCCTAGCATGCAAAGGACTTTTCCACGATGGAATTATCTTCTTGGAAAATGAGAAGGTCTTAGCAAGTAAACTGGAGCTGTACTTTTCAGCGGATATGTTTTACAGGAATTATCTTCTTCAAGGATGACAACCACTAAGTTTAAATTCTAGAAACTGGAAAGTTTCCTAAAACTCCCGTTGCCCTTTTTAATTGTAAACTGGCTGTCTTCTCCTTTCCTGGCCATCTTGTCAGGTGGAATTTGCTCGGGATGCTGGTGTGTGTGATCCAATGAAAGCCTTTTAGGTCTGTGGGCCTAGGAGTCTGCATTTCCTCCCCTCTCTCTGTAAACCATGTAAGTCTAGCTTCTTTCCTTTGGGTCCATTGAAATTGTACTATATGGATGGTCACTATCAATTTTTTAACAACCAAATCCAGAAGTCTTTCCTAGTCATCATGATCCTATGTCAAGTGTCTCTACTCCAAATCACTGGTCTCCCATACCTTCCAGCCCCTCTGGTAATATCAGAGGTTTCAATATATCAACATATAATAGATTATAGCATATATTATTAATATTTTATATTTCCCCTCTCTGACCACTAGATAATTTTTCCAGTCTTAACTACCTATTGTTCAAACAACAAATGATTTATCCTTTTAATTGATGGGTATTTGTTATAACCCTCTACACCTAAGATGAAAGTAAGTCTCAATCTCAGGCTCAGGAAATAGCCCTCATACACACGAGGCTTTCCTTGTTCTCCCTCTTCTCTCCTCTCTGCCCAAGATTTACAAATTTTGCCATACTTCCCCCAATATATCAATAGAAGGGAAACCAGAAGCTAAGACCTATTGCTGACATTGGAATCTGTGGTCCCAGACCCCAACCATTCAACTAACTTCTTATGTGGGTCAATTTTACACCTTTTGTGGACTAAAAATGAAAGTGCTAGTCACTCAATTGTATCTTTTTGTGACCTCATGGACTGTAGACTGCCAGACTCCTCTGTCCATGGATTTCTCCAGGCAAGAATATTGGAGTGGGAGGTCATTCCCTTCCCTAGAGGATCTTCCCAACCCAGGAACTGAACTCAGGTATTCCATATTGCTGGAAATCCCATGGACGGAGGAGTCTGGTAGGCTGTAGTCCATGGGGTCGCTAAGAGTGGGACATGACTGAGTGACTTCATTTTCACTTTTCACTTTCATGCATTGGAGAACGAAATAGCAACCCACTCCAGTGTTCTTGCCTGGAGAATCCCAGGGACGGGGGAGCCTGGTGGGCTGCAGTCTCTGGGGTCGCACAGAGTCGGACACGACTGAATCGACTTAGCAGCAGCAGCATTCCACATTGCAGGCAGATTCTTTACCAGCTGAGCCACCAGGGAAGCCATAGTCTGTGGAACTAAGAGACATCTCGAATACACCCAAACCCTCATGTGTTCATCAGTGAAAGTTGCTCAGTCGTGTCCAACTCTTTGCGACCCCATGGACTATAAAGTCCATAAAATTCTTAGGCCAGAATACTGGAGTGGGTAGCTTTCCTTTCTCCAGGGTATCTTCCCAACCCAGGGATTGAACCCAGGTCTCCCACATTGTGGGCAGATTCTTTACCAGCTGAGCCACAAGGGAAGCCCAAGAATTAATGGAGTGAGTAGCCTATGCCTTCTCCAGTGGCTCCTCCTGACCCAGGAATCAAACCAGGGTCTCCTGCATGGCAGGCAAATTCCTTACCAACTGAGCTATCAGAGAAGGTCTACCTAATTGATGTGATCCATACTGGTTTCCCTTCTATTGATATATTGGCAGAAGTGTGGTAAAAATTGTAAATGCTGTGCAGAGAGGAGAGAAGAGGCAACACAAGGGAAGCCTTGTGTGAGAGGGGTGAGGGGGAGGCAGGGGAGCAGGGAGGTGGGTATCTCCTATGCCTGGGATTGAGACTTGCTTCCATCCTAAGTGTATTCATCAGAGCATGTGACAAAATTGTCCCTCCAAATGACTGGCAGCCAGTCAAGGGAGTTAGTAGTGTCAGCTATGGTCTGCCATGATGACCTGAGGGCCTGGGCAGTCACACAGAGTTGTGTTTAAAAGTATTATCCATGGAATACGAGGAGAGACGAGGCCAAAGTTCTTAAGCATGCCTGTATCACTCTTCAAGGTGTCTTTCGTTTGCCCCTTCAGATTTACTCTTCCTTTTTCTCCAGTCTGCCCTAAGCCAGGAGGATGACTAGTATGGATGGCATCAATAGGACTCCAGTGTTCCCTGTTTTCTGATTGGGTCTAATCAACAGGTCCCCTGCCAGACAATTAAGAAAGGGAAAAAGCAAAGTTAGCGTATTATTGCCCCAGCTCCCTTCCTACAAGGCTGTTTCCGAGTGATGGTTCATTCAACACCACAGGCATCGAGCTGATTCTCCACTGACTCTCCCCTTCTGGATTCCAGTGCCCCTTTCGCCCCGACCCTTGCAGGCCCAGCGGTAACAGGTCTTCTGTTGCTAGTCCTGGGTTCCTGCATTCTTCCTTATGGCTCACCTGTACCCCACCCAGGTCTTTCTAATTAGTGCTCCCATAAACAAAACTCGGTGAGTTGTTCTAATTTTAGTGTGCTTCTATTTCCATTGGAAACCTGACTTACATTGCCAAAAAAATCACCAACAGACATACCTCGTTTTATTGCATTTTGCTTTCCTGTGCTTCACAGACACTGTGTGTTTTTACATAGTGAAGATTTTGGTAACCCTGCATCAAGCAGTCCTATCAGTCTCATTTTTCCAATGGCATTTGCTCACCTCACGTCTCTGTGTCACATCCTGGTACAAAAAGCAATATTTCAAGCTTTTTCATTATTATTATATTTATTGTAAGCTGTGTTCAGTGACCTTTGTTGTTACTACTACTGCTCACTGAAGGCTCAGATGATAGCATTTATTAGCAATAAAGAGCTTTTATTTAAGGTATGTTCCAGGTGGCTCACTGGTAAAGAATCTGCCTGCCAATGTAGAAGCCAAGGGAATGCAGGTTCCATCCATGGGGTGAGAAGATCCCTTGGAGAAGGGAATGGCGACCCACTCCAGTATTCTTGCCTGGAAAATACCATGGAAAGAGGAGCCTGGAGGGCTATAGCCCACAGGGTCACAAAGAGTTGGACATGACTGGGCACGCAAGCACAAACATTTTTTAAACATAATGCACACTTACTAGACTAAAGGATAATGTAAATGTAACTTTCAAATGTACTGTGAGTTTTTTATGTACACAAAAAAATTCATGTGATTCACTCTCTTGCAATATTCACGTTATTGCCGTGATCTAGAACCAAACCCACATTATCTCCGAGGTATGTCTCTCTAGGATTTTCGAAAAACACATATAACAGACCTCAGCCCAGACCTTCTGAATCAGAATCTTTAGCGGTAAAGCCTGAAGAGTCATTTTCAATAAGCTTTCTCATTGATGTTTACACAGTGACTGTAACGCACTGGTCTAAAGCAGGGCTGACAAATACGGCCCGTAGACCAGATCATCCACCCTGCCTTCTGTTTTGCTGTAGCCTGTGAGCTAACAGCGTTTTTTACATTTTTAAATGATTAACAGAACTCTAAAGAATGTGATGATCTGAAAATTACATGAAATTCTGTCCATAAAGTTTTATTTGAACACAGCCATGTTCATTGGTTTAGATATGGCCATGGCTACATTTGCGATACAACATCAGAATTGAGTAGGTGACAGAGACCACGTGACCCACATATTGTCTGGCCATTTAAAGAACAGAATTGCCTACTCCTGGTCTTTAGAGAAAGATGCATTTTTCACTCTTGACCTCTTGCTGAGATAGTCCCCTATTATCTATTTGGACTGAAGACTAAGAATGTTTCTCAAGTCATACAGACCAGTCACTGTGCAGAGTAAAGCCCTCTTACGCATTAGGAATGACAATTCCAACTGTTACAGGTTGTTGATCTATTTAATCATATGGATATTTACATGAGTACATACTGTGTTTTAAATGTTTGAACCAGAGCTAATGGACACTACAATTGGATATATTTAAGCATTCAGACTTAGGATCCTTGTAAGTCGCTATTTTCACATTTATATGATTTAATTCCTGCTCTCTAAATAGTTATGAGAAAGAAAAGAGAAAAAATTTATAACAGAAGGCATATATCAGGTAGTCCATAGCTATTCATTCCTTTCCTCTACCCCTATCTACCCCTTACCTCACTACATTTTTATTCTTTCACATACAAAAAAGTCAAGGAATAAGGACATCTCTCTCACTGGGAATTTCTCCAACGATCTGAAAGTTTCCAGGTTATTTGGGAAGGCAAAATAGGCCTTAGAAATGCACTAATGAGGAAATGAGCATCACAGAGGTCTTTATCTCGTCAAATACAATAGCCCACACCCTGTGGGCACTCCATAAACACTAACTGAATTGGATTTTATTATGCTGTTAGACCACATTCAATTCTCTGCTGCCTCCATCATCAGAAAAGCTGGCGTAAAGTATATGGAAATAAAAATTTACCCATTGGTCCATGCTTTGAAAGGAAAACTTGCATGCCGCAGCTGAGACATTAGGCTTTGATAGATTCTACCCTTAGGGTCTGTTTTTAAAGTGTAGCTTTGTTTCTCTTGTATCAGTATACAAAAGTTTTCTAAGAAACATGAAGACTTTAAGATTTGTTACACAGCATATATTGTATTGTACAATCCCCACAGTCCTACCAATCGAAATTGGCTTGAAGGCAAACGAAGCCTTGTCCCAACCTTAGAGAGGAAGACCAGAAATGAGAGGTAAACCTATCACTGACTACTCTTCCACATATGCTGAAGAATAAGGAACTGTATGTACAGTTTCAATACCTTGGAGATGGTTTCTTCAAAGGATTTTTTACACTGGGGCCCTGGGGGTCTCTGGAGAGCCAAACTGGAAGAATCCCTTCAGCCCCAACCAATTCTTCAACCACAGACACTTTGTTTTTGTCTATTTCGTGTATTAGAGTGAAAAATGGGTCTCACAAGTTCAAAAGTATTGAAAATGGGTGACCCATTGTCTCTTACATTGTATCAGGAATCAGCAAACACTTTCCTTAAAAAGCCAGACAGTACACACGTTAGGCTTTGCCTGCCCCATTGGTCTCTGCCACAACTACTCAACTCAACCATTGCAGGTGAAAGCAAACACGAACGATATGAAAATGAATGGCAGTGGCCGTGTTCCAATAAAAGTTTATTTGCAAAAACAGGTGTCACGCTGGATCTGGCCTGGGAGCCATAGTTCATTAACTCTTACTGTACATGATAAAAGTCAGTTCTGAATGAGTTAAAATGACTAATCTAAAACCCCAACCGGGTAATAGCTATGAGACCAGGATTCTTTCTACTACAGTGCTAATTAAGATCAGAAAAGGCAAAAATATCCAAGATACCTTATCTTCTGAAAGGTGGTAGATTGTATCAGAAAAGGTTCTATTCAATAAGTAAATGCCTAGCCTGTGGCTTGTACTACATCCTGCCATAATTCCAATCAATACTTTCATTATAATAACTTGTCTATTACTATATCTAAAAAATATGCCTTAAGGTGAAAAAGAAAATCTGTAATGTTCTTATGTAATATGACTCATTTGGTTTTTCCAATGTCATTCAGTAAAAGGATATGTCACTTAATTAACTATTGATTTGATCAGTCTATCTGTAACAAAATGGCATACATTTTACAACTTAAAGTGTTGTAAGTAAAAATTTATTTGATGTCTGCAATTCAGTGAATATAGCTTGATGTGGTCATTAAGTCATAAGCAAATGGGAATGAATTTATTCTCTGTCTCCCTTTCCATTCTGTTATACCTCTGGCAGTGATGTCAACATAACAGACTCTGATTCCCTTCATTAAGGTACCTTTCCTAATAACAGGGAGACACCCCACTGTGTCTTCCAAGTCCTATTCCCGACACTGCAGGAGATTCAGCCATTGCTCTTGGGATCCGATCCCCACATTCTTGCCTCTGCAGCTTTCATCCAAATACAGGGGAAGAGAAGAGGCTTCCCAGGTGTCTCAGTGGTAAAGAATCCTCCTGCCAATGTAGGAGATGCAGAAGACTCAGGTTCAATCCCTGGGTCGGGAAGATCCCCCAGAAAAGGAAAATGGCAACCCGCTCCAGTATTCTGGCCTGGGAAATCTCATGTACAGAAGAACCTGGTGGGCTCCAGTCCATGGGGTCACAGAGTTGGACACAACTGAGCAACACATAAGAAAGGCAGGGGGAACGAGAAGGCCCAGAGAGCAGTGGCAATCAACGAAACTTCATCATGGATGCTTTCTGACACTCCTTCTTTACCCCAAATTCAGTACTGTTTTGACCTTTCCCACATCATTAGTTTCAGTTGCTTGTTACGCCTTCCTTGTTCACAGGTTAGTAAAAGCCCAACTGGAAGGAGCAGTAAATCAAATCCGAGCATATGGGAAACAGCACATACCCCTGTAATTCACACAACATACGAGGCAATAAGGAACAGGAGAAACTAAAACTGCTGTGATGCACATCTATTCTTATGACAGCTATAATGAAAATGGAAAATAGTTTTAGCATAGCATTCCAGTTAAGTCTCAAGATGGTTGTGTTGTGGTTTGCCTGGGCTCATCTGCCCACAGAAAACAATGGAGACCTGAAATTTCTTTAGGAAATAATTACAAAGATTCACAACTCCCAAATGTCCATGAAACATGCATCAGAATTTTAAGACAATTTAAAGGGACAGTTCTCATACGTGAATTCCCATCACCGTAAGCAATGGAAACCAGGACTACATCCTACTTCTCTAGCCAAAAGCCATAGAAAAATATTTCCCAAAAGAAAACCAATCTTGTGCATCCTGTTTATTCTTTAGAATGATGGGGTCTTGAAGCTAGAAAAGATCTTACAAAGCAGCTGCTCAAACACCTTGATTTTATTCACAAGGAAACTGAGATACAGGAAGGTTAAGAAGGGTTTCCCAAGGTGACAGTGCTGGTTGGTAGCAAACTCAGGTCTTGGCCCCAGGTTCTCTAATCCCCACTCAGTTCTATCTGCTACACCCTTTGGCCTCTTCATTCTAGTTCTATTTACCATGCTGCTGCTGGTGCTGCTAAGTCGCTTCAGTCGTGTCCAACTCTGTGCAACCCCATAGACAGCAGCCCATCAGGCTCCACCATCCCTGGGATTCTCCAGGCAAGAACACTGGAGTGGGTGGCCATTTCCTTCTCCAATACATGAAAGTGAAAAGTGAAAGTGAAGTCGCTCAGTCGTGTCCGACTCTTTGTGACCCCATGGACTGCAGCCCACCAGGCTCCTCCGTCCATGGGATTTTCCAGGCAAGAATACTGGAGTGGGGTGCCATTGCCTTCTCTATTTACCATAGTTACAGTGTTAAACCTTTTAAAGCTTCTTTTCGTTTTAGAATGAAGCAATCAGTTAATACTTTCCATCTCTTTTCATGGGGGAATGACTGGCACAACAAAGACCTGGTGAAAATTGCTCAAGATTACTCGAGAAGTTTACAGAAAAGACAGAAAAGATGGTTTTGCTTGTATTTGTTTTCTGGTTTTGCTTTGTTTTCAATTTTCTGCCCATACCTTGCGCCAAGCAATCACCCCCTTCTAAATGAGGAATCTAAAAAGAAATGATACAAATGAACTTATTTACAAAACAGAAACAGACTCACAACTGTTTAGAGCAAGAACTCTAAATTTAGAGAAAGAACTTATGGTTGCTGGCGGAAGAAAAGGGGGAAAGGATAGTTAGGGAGTTTGGGATCAACATGTATGCACTGCTGTCATTTAGAATGGATAACCAACAAGGATCTGCTGTATAACACAGAGAACTCTGCTCAATGTCGTAGTAGCCCAGAGGGGAGGGGAGTCTGGGGGAGAATGGAAACATGTATATGTATGGCTGAGTCCCTTCACTGTCCACCTGAAACTATCACAATATTGTTTGTTAATCACCTATGAGTGAGTGAAGTAGCTCAGTCGTATCTGACTCTTTGTGACCCCATGGACTGTAGCCTACCAGGCTCCTCTGTCCATGGGATTTTCCAGGCAATAGTGCTGGAGTGGCTTGCCATTTCCAGACTGGTGTTAACTCTCACATACAGGAACCTCTGTTACATGTAACAGTCCTTCTTAGGGCAGGGCTTAAAGATTCTGTTTCCCCTGAAACTTAACTACAAGGTCTTCATTATCACATTTCCACATTCTTTCTTCTTGGCTCTAGCCTTTTGTTAGCACCTAGTTAGTGCCTCATTATGTATCTCTGCCCACCTTCCCCTCACTGCAGTTACTTGGCCTCAGAAAGAATCCGGCTCACAGGAAACACCAGATGGTCCAATCAGGCAACCGGAAAATATGTGGTTGGGGCGGGGCCAGTGCCGTGAGCTAAGGCGCGGGATCCCATTTCAGCTGAACTAATATAGAAGATTCTTTTACTCTCTAGAAATCAAAGATTATTAATCCCCATCCCCCTGCCTATTGTGTTTGGTTTTTGAGTCTTGTTTTAATGAAGCATAAAACCTATGTGGCCTCTTTTACTGCCAAACCCAATATTATGTTTTTAATGAAAAGGTGCTCTGGCTTCCAGAAAGAAATTGAGTCATACTCAGGAGTTAGTTAACTCATAAGAGAGGTTGTTGAGATAGTGGTCATAGAAAGAGCATTGGAATTAAAATAAGCAACAGAGATTAACATTTCTTTCAAAACATTCAGTGCTTATTATGTGAAAAGTACTCTTTTCATAAAAAGTACTGGTGAGGATGTGAAGCAACTAAATTCTGACATCCTACTGGTGGGACAGAAAATGATAAAGCCACTTGAGAAAACAGCTCCTTATACACTTAAACATACACTTAGCATACGAACCCAAAATATTAATACCATTCCTAGTTATTTATGCAAGTGAAATTAAAACTTACAATGAGGCATAGACCTGTACATAAATGTTTATAAGCAGCTTTATTCATAATTTCCAAAATCTAGAAATAACCTAAATACTCTTCAACTGGTAAATGGGTAAACAAACTGTGCTATACCCACACAGTGGAATCAGTTCAGTTCAGTTCAGTCGCTCAGTCGTGTCCGACTCTTTGCAACCCCATGAACCGCAGCACACTAGGCCTCCCTGTCCATCACCAACTCCCAGAGTTTACCCAAACTCATGTCCATTGAGTTGGTGATGCCATCTAACCAACTCAACCTCTGCTTTAAGTCCCTTGGATCACCTGCTAAGCAATGGGATTAGGATCACTGTGGGTTGTAGACTGGGGTGTTTGGAGAAACTGGAACTTCAGGTCTTCGGAGGTGTTTCTAGGGTTCGGAGGTGGGCCCATATGTGGCATAAAATGAGTAAACTTTTATTTCTCAACTGGAGTAGGAGGTTTTAAGTAAATAATAGAAGATTGCATTAACATATTAGGGAAAGAACAGTTTGTAGAAGACATTCAGTGGTAACCTGATAACCCTGAAATTTGCTCTGAGGTTCCCTGACGTCATACCTTAAGAGATGTTTGCAAAAAGGACAGCTAGTCTGGACAGAGGTGACTTAAAGATCCAGGTGAAGTAATCCTTTTAGAAGACGAACCAGACAGCAGTGTTGGGGCTGCCATTTGGGCCTCCTGGCTGCAGGGAGAAACCATCACCCACAAGTGGTCGCTGCTTACTCTGCACTATCTCACTTCAAGTCCACTTCCATTCCCTGGGATAGGCCTTATGATCCTCATTTTTTTTTTAATGAGATAACTGAGGTTCAAAGAGAGTAAATGATGTGCGTTAAAGTCAACTGCCAGGTCGAGGCAGATCTTGAGACTAAAGTCCAAGTACACAGTACATGTAACACAGTACACACACAGGGCACTGGCTCCAGGACCACCTTGGATTCCAAAACTGGAACATACTCAAGTCCCCCATACACAAAGGCATAGCATTTGCATATAACCTACACACATCCTCCTGTATACTTTAAATTAGCTCTAGACTACTTATAACACCTGTTGTTGTTGCTCAGACACTCAATTAAGTCTGATTTTTTGTGACCCCATGGACTGTAGCCTGCCAAGTTCCTATGTCCATGGGATTCTTCAGGCAAGAACACTGGAGTGGATTGCCACGCCCTTCTCCAGGGGATCTTCCGTATGCAGGGATAGAACCTACATCTCCTACACTGGCTCCCACCTGGGAAGCCCATTATAATGCCTAATTAATACAGGGCTTCCCAGGTGGTGCTAGTGGTAAAGAACCCACCTGCCAATGCAAGAGACATAAAAGACGTGGGTTCGATCACTGGGTCGGGAGGATCTCCTGGAGGAGGAAATGGCAACCCATTCTGATATCTTTGTCTGGAGAACCCCATGGACAGAGGAGCCTGGCAGGCTACAGTCCATGGACTCACAAAGAGTTGGACACAGCTGAAGTGACCTAGCAATATAATATAAATGCTAAATAAATGGTGGTAAATATAATGTAAGTGCTATGTAGTTAGTTGACCATGCACAGCAAATTTAAGTTTTGCTTTTTGGAACTTTCTGAAAATTTTTTTCAAATATTTTTGATCAAATATTAGTTGAATCTGGTGCTGCAGAACCCAAGTATCCAGAGAACCATGTGTACGCATAGCTCTTGGAGGTAAGAAAATCCATTAAAATTATTCATAGTAGTCAGGAAGGTTAAATAACGCTTCCTAAAACAGAAGAAAAGATCATAACAGACAAAAGACAAAAGAATTGGCTATACTCCTTGACTAATCGGATATGGGACAAAGGAAGAATCATAGGTGTTCACAGGGCCTAGGGAATCTGAAGTCTTATTTATAGAAACATGCACTGAAAGGCCACACAAATAAACCTTGACACAACCTGAAAGTCATGAACAGACTGTTTTTTAAGTATTGAATTACTATTGATTTTGCAACTGCAGAATGGCCTCACCTGTGTATCCAGAGTTTTGATCTCCCCTTTGCCATCCTTAGTGCCTCTGCCTAAACAAGGATGCTGCTGCTGCTGCTAAGTCACTTCAGTCGTGTCCAACTCTGTGCGACCCCATAGACTTCAGCCCACCATGCTCCCCTGTCCCTAGGATTCTCCTGGCAAGAACACTGCAGTGGGTTGCCATTTCCTTCTCCAACGCGTGAAAGTGAAGTCGCTCAGCTTAGTGACCCCGTGGACTTCAGCCCAGCAGGCTCCCCCGTCCCTGGGATTCTCCAGGCAAGAGTACTGGAGTGGAGTGCCATTGCCTTCTCTGAAACAAGGATGCTAAGACAGCGCAAACCATTTTAGACCAATACACTTGGCCATCAGCAGTCTACTGTACAGAAGGGAAGGGCTATATCAGGTCAAGATCTATACCCAAGACCTAAGATCCAAGGTATCAGACCAGAGTAGGTTGACCTTAATGATTTCTTAGAGCCACAATTTCTGCATTCACCTCTACTCCAAGAACTTATTTGCTTATTAACACTGGTAACAAGCTTAATAAAGAAACACTTTTAGGTATCATTCACATGTTGAAGAAATGAAACATTTAGAAATGACAATATGCCCCTTCCCTTTAATTGTAATTATCTGTACATTCAACAATTCAATTGACTGGGCATTTACTATGGATCAGGCACTGTGCTTTTATTAGTAAAAAAAAAGAAAGAAAGAAAGAAAATATCTCACCACTCTTGCCTTCACAGAGCACACAGTTTGGTTGTCAAAAACAATTACAAATAGAACTTTTGAAAAGCCAAAATCTTAAGTGTTCCAGAATTCTTCTAACCTTCCCTCATATGAACAGGCCAGTTTGTTGACCATAATAATGAAGCATGTAATTTTATCCCTAATGTTCTTGCATTTTGCCAAGAATCTTTGCTGTATTTTCGTTTACTCCTTACTCTTGACAAGATGGGAAATGAATGCTGTACACATCCATGGTGACTATGAAAGCGCACCCTCAGATCTCCTTCCATAGGGAATATAATTGACAGACCAGCCGCAGCTGCTGTGCTCTGAATACACCTCCATGCTCATGTTGGGATCACGCTTCCCATGGGTCCCTCCCAGCCAGTGGCTGAGCCCAGCAGGGTTACAAACACAGACCCCATCCTGCAAGATAGAGGACCCCTCTATGGGAGATTTTGGCCTGAGGGCTCCCAGTCAGCCTGAATGCAAACTTCCTTACAACTGGGCTACAGTCTGAGACTTCCTGTCCACCCATCAACCCAACTTACTTCTCTCCTTCCCAGGGGTCACACCCGCATCATGATCTGAAGGATTTTCCACCTCCTCCAGCTCCCTGCCTACCCTTCTTCCTTCCCAGGCATTTCCCTAATGAACTTCTTATACTTCTAATCCTGGCTTGATGTCTGCCTCTCAGAAGACTCAAATGCAATATGCACAAGCAATAATTTCCAAACTTGTCTTCTACAGTAAACCCTTCCTCACTAACATTCTGTAAATGTGGGACTTCCCTGGTGGCCCACTGGCTAAAACTCTATACTTCAAATACAGGGTGTGTGGGTTCGATCCCTGGTTGGGATACTAAGATCCCACAGGCTGTGTGGCATGGCCAAAGAAATGAAAAAAAAAAAAAAAAGATAACATTTTTTTATAAAAACTATCAATTTAAAAAAATTACCTAAAGGTGCACCCTAAAATCTTAAGTACTCTACTCATAGTCACTGTTCTATTGCTTTATAAGTATTTTTGAGATAGTTTCAACAGTGTATACTTTGATACTATGCAATAAGAATCCTTTCTAGAGAAAATCACCTTATTGTTTGGGTTCTAGTCCAAAGCAGAGTGGAGAAGCATAGTGGCTACTGAGCAGCTGTGGACTCTGACCTCACACTCTCTAATCCTGGTTCTTCTTACTAATCATGTGACCTCAGACCAGCCATTTAACCTCTCTGAACCTGCTTCCTCTCTAATATAAAGATGATAATATCCTCCTTGCTGACATCAAAGGACTATTTTAAGGATCAAATGATATAATTATGTGAAAGTGCCCTGGAAACTAGAGCACTATACAAAAGTAGCTATTATAATTATTGTCTTCTAAATAATAAATGCAATTAACCAACTTCATCCATATTTCCTGAGGGACATACATGGATATAAAGTATATATATATAAACATATATATATATATATACACCTCAGTAGAAGTGTGGGAAAAGTCAGAAAACTGTGGAAGCTTTCCACAGCAAGTTCTGCAAGCCAAATCTTACAATTGAAGTAGGCTATAAAATTACAAAACAAAAGCCCTACTGAAATTATCTCAACTTCTACAGATGAGAGTGAATACAAGACGCTGGTTTAAATGGAAAAGAAAAACTTCCAAGTTTAAGGTGATTTCCAAACCACTGTGATTTGGATGAACCTTGGCATCAAATATAATCCTTCCAACCTACTTGACTTTGGGTAGTAATAATAAATCTCACCACACCAGTAACTTGAGGTTTTCCTTGATTTGGTTATAAATCACTTTTCATAGGAACAAAAGAAGAAAAACATCCTCAAGGGTACTTGGGTATATGTGAATATATGTCTGTTTTCACCCTCTATATTCCAGAATTCAGGTGTTTCTGTGTGTGATGAAGTTGGCATAGAAAAGGAAAATAGCACAAACTAACAGGGGTAATCTTTTGTGTAAGTATCAATCATCCCAGATTTTATACAACTAAAACACTGAGACATTTCTTTGCAATGTGCTTAATCCTGAAAGCAGTAACTTCTATTTAAATGACAAGGCCTCAATCAAAAAAGGTTCAGAAAAATTTTCTTCTTCCTGGTTAACTGCAAAATAAACAGATATCCTGAAAGAGAAAGAGGCTGCCTTCTCTGTTGACTGCCTTGAAATGCAGGCAATAGTTGGGTGGCGTTTGGGACTGTACTAAACTAACCATTTCTTTCCCTCGGTGTTTGCTTTGAGTTTCCTATTTCATTACCCATGTCAAGTGTCTCTACATAAGAAGTCTGTGAGGTATATATTCATCCATTAAATACGGACACCACACAGCCCTGTTGGATATGAGAAACAGAAATTGACTTCTTCTTGTTCTTTTTATTTTATTTTTCAACTCCTGCCAACAGAGGAAATACTTGTAACCCAACAAACTAAGAGCAGGCTGCCTCACTTTCTGGATAGAGGCAACTCTGTAATAAAGCAAAAGGGAACCTCTTGTTCCACACCCCACTTCTCACCCCCCACATTCATGACATTTTTTTTTTTTTTAGGAAATCAGAAAATAAAGGCAGCCCATTTTTTTAGAGGCAGCATAAAGTTACCTCGATGGATTGGTAAACACTGAATTTCACCTGAAGGGTTCTGACAGGGTGATCTCTCTTAATTGTTAGTAATCTGGGCATGTCAGTTCTTGCAAATGCCCCTCAAACATAACTCACTGACCACCAGTAAATTCCCTTCAAACATACTCTACCTAACCACCAGAAAACTTTTCTTAAACACCAAAGGAAACACTGTATGACCAGTCTATAAAAATCAAGACAAAAAACTGAAGAGGCCTTGGAGAATGTTCTGGAACAAAAATAAAAAGAGGTCAAAGGGTAAATAAAGGTTACATTTTTTCATTCAAAAATGCAGTGAAGAGAGAACTAGCTTTTATCCATTTTCCCAAGCTTTCATGTCCTAGATCACCCCCATGTGCCCATCCAAATAAAGCTTCTAAATAAATATAGACACATGCACTCTTAGTGGGGTTGCAGTTCCAAATTAAACTCTGAACTCGCTTATGTGTATGCAAATAAAATGTCACGCTCATCAGGGGAGCATACTTTGGCATCATGCTGTATATGGTAAACGGCACAGAATCTGATCGAGGGAAAACATTTCTATGCCCAAAGAGAGTCAATTTGGCTGGATCTGCTTGTGATGGAATCGACTTGTCACAGATGCCACAAGTAGAGACAACCTTACCTTTTCACATGCAATGACACACATGCCTTTCTCTACGACCGTAGTCAGCCCTGCATATTTTTTTTATCCATTCATTCATCCATCAAATATAGTCTGAGTACCTACTACATACCAGGCACTATTTCAGGTAAAACACCAATATAAGTGTATGTAACACTGCTTCTACCCTCTAGGAGTTAAAAGTCTCTTAAGAATTACACAATCTGTACAAAGAAGCAACTAAAAGCAAAAATGCCCACAATACACAGGAGCTTACATAGCACAAAGCCTGTCAAGCAGCAGGTGTCCAATAGCTATTAGATGAATATGAATCTGAATAATTATTAACAGAGGGACAGGCAGAGTGCTGTAGTATACAAAGCTAGAATCACTTCTAGCATATAATAGGTGCACAATGAATTTTTTGATTGAATGAATGAAATAATAAATGCTATGGCCTAACAAAGGCAATGACTTCCCCATGAAGGGAACATTTAAGCTAGATGAACAAGGTGTGAAAGAAAATGCTAGGCAGGGAGAATAATCGTAACTGGCCTGTTAGACTATGCAACAAGTCACATGAGCTGAAGTATTAACTTCAGAATGTGGCTGCAGTTACTCCATGCTGCTCATTTATATGACTGCTCAACACTCTGAATCAGGACTAGGTAGTTAGTTTTATAGAGGCCAAGAAGAGAACCCAAGCCTACACCTTCAGGAAAAGGTAATAATCAATATGCCTGTGACACCTTCCTTATCATGAAGGTCCATTTGTTAATGGTGAAATGCAAAGTACATCAAAGGGAACAGGGTTATGAGTTTTCCAGGAAAAAAAAAAATAGCCCACTAACTCACCAAGGAGGTAAGAGGCAGAAAGAAATTATGGACAGGGCTTCCCTAGTGGCTCAGTGCTAAAGAATTCGCCTGCCAATGCAGGAAACATGGGTTCTATCCCTGGTCCGGAAGGATCCCACATGCCACAGAGCAACTAGGCCCATGAGCCACAACTACTAGCCTGTGCTCTAGAGTTCCAGAGCCGCAGCTACCGAGCCCTCGTGCTGCAGCTACCGACGCCCACGTGGCCTAGAGCCTGTGCTCCACAACAAGAGAACCCACTGCAATGACAAGTCCATGCACTGCAACTAGAGTACCTCCTGCTTACTGCAACTCAGCACAGCAACGAAGACCCAGCACAGCCACAAATAAGTAAATAAAATTATATAAAAAAAGAAGGCAAAGACGATGAAAGGCAAGAAAGAACTGAAGGAAGATGCTTGTCTTGAGTGGTTCTGTGAACTGTATAGAAGAGCAGGGAAAAAATAGAGACACTAATATTGAACCAAAATATCCGACAGCATAAAATCATTTTATGGTGCTTCAAATACTTCAAGGATGTGCTTCTGTCAAGAGAACACACTACAAAATGAAAACGGGCTTCATGAAATTAAAGCTCAGATTTTCAAAGAAAATATTTAACTTGGAATAGAAACAAGACTGTAGAACCAGATATTATTCCAGATTCTGTGAGATGAATGTTAAAAGACAGGAATGGGTCATATATGGTCGGGAAAGGCTTTCCTGCAAGCAGTTTTAGACTCTGATATAACTACAATGTATGCTGAGGATTTTTCTCTAAATACATAATAGAATCAAATGAAACAATGCAATCCAACTCACCAAAATTTGCTTTACAGACAACCAGTCAGGTAAATATAATTATGCCACAAAGTTAAACTTGCTCTATTTCTTTTCTCAACAGAATAGCAATTCTCAGCAGTTGTCTCAGCCATGTGATACACTGACCTGTTAAAGCACCCCCTGGTCACCACCATACTATCCACCCCTTGGTTTAATGCTCTCTTCACAATAATGCAGTCTCTGACATTGTCTGATGAAATAGAAAGCAGATCTATATTAATACAAAAGTAATAATTCTGCTTTAATTCAAAAGGAACAGTGCTCATTAAGCATATTTCTCCTGGACTTCCCGTTTACTGTTTAATTTGAAGTGGGTATCGGTCTTTCTGGCATTAGCTCATCTATGTCTGCATAAAGTATTTCTTTCCTTTTGTGCTGTTCCATCATGACTATTTCACTTCACTAGTTACTTGCAATGAGGAAACAAAAATAAACTTAAAACCCGCCATCATTAATGACAAGCAGAACTTTTCATAATTTCTATAATATTAAAAACTAATAGAAAATAACAACCTATTAATTTTCTGCTTTATAGTTTTAAAACAATTTCTCCATCATTGTCTCTCTTAATCTTCATTAAATACCCCCCAGTAGGCGCTGACAGTTAAAAGAAAGATAATAAAAAGTACTACTTAACTTCCATTTCCAGGAAGATGGAGTAAAAGCACTTTTCTCAATTTCCCACTAAGCACAGTTAAAAGCCCCGAACTTTACATATAAAACAAGCATAATAAACTCTGAAATACAGAAAGAATAAAGCAGACCAACAAGGGACCTCAGAAAACAAGGAAGGGGATAGTGGTGAATTAATTGCATTTTCATTTTCCCTTAAATACCCCAGACTTAACAGCTGAAGAAGCTGGCAATCTGGGAATATCTGCAGGTTCAGAAAAAAAAAATAAATAAATAAAACATTCTCTGTCTAGTCAAAAAGGCATCCTAGCAAAACAGAAAATTCTGAGACAATAACTCAATCTAGTCCAGGCAAACATAGACCAAAAAAGAAAGGGAAAACGTGCTCCCACTTCCACCCATGGCCACACAGGTCAATACAGGAAACCTAGGATCTGCCTTCACCTGACTGCACCACACCCCTCACAAACCATCTACTCATCAAGGTGGTATGAAGGAGGGTGAAGAGAAGGCCAGGAATTTCATGCCCATCAGATCTCTGCCAAAGTGTCAGTGGAAACCAAGTGGGGAACTTGGACTTCTCACCCCGCCTTATGCTGGGGAGTAATGATAGAGAACTAAAACTGAGCAATCTCAAGAATGAAAAAAAAAAAAGGCCCTAATTGCAGAATCTGCAGACATCAAAAGGATAATTAGGAAATACTATAAATTCTAATCACATAAATTTGACAACTTAGATAAAATGAACCAATTCCTTGAAAAATATAAACTGCCACAGCTCACTCACATGAAATATTTTGAATAGCTTTATGACTACTAAGGAAATCAAATCATAATTTAAAGTCTCCAAAAAAGAAATCCCCAAGCCCAGAAGTTTTCCCTGGAAAATACTTCCAACGTTAAAAAAGATTTAACCAAGTTCAACAAAATCACTTCCAGAAAATAGGAAAGAGAATACCTCCCAATTCATTTTATGAAGCTAATATTATCCTGGTATCAAAACCATCAAAAAGAGTAAAAATATTCCTAATTAATATATACAAAAATTCTTTTTAAAATGTTAGCAAACAAAATTCAGCAATATATGAAAAGACCTACATACCATACTCAAACGGAGTTTATTCCAAAATACAAGACTATATATTTCAATATTTGAAAACCAATGTTATCCATCAAGCTAACCATTTAAAAGGGAAAAATTACATGGTCATATCAATTGATGCAGAAAAAAAGATCTGATAAAATTCAACATTAGATCACTAGATCAGAAGTCTCACAAAAACAGAAATAGAGGAAAAATGTTCTCAATTTCATAAAGTGCATTATAAAAAATCTACAGCTAACATCATATTTAATAGTAACATTCTGAATGCTTTCCTTCCAAGGAGTAAGCGTCTTTTAATTTCATGGCTGAAGTCACCATCTGCAGTGATTTTGGAGCCCAGAAAAATGAAGTCTGACACTGTTTCCACTGTTTCCCCATCTATTTCCCATGAAGTGATGGGACCGGATGCCATGATCTTCGTTCTCTGAATGTTGAGCTTTAAGCCAACTTTTTCATTCTCCACTTTCACTTTCATCAAGAGGCTTTTGAGTTCCTCTTCACTTTCACTTCACTTTTACTTCACCACATAAGGGTGGTGTCATCTGCATATCTGAGGTTATTGATATTTCTCCCGGCAATCTTGATTCCAGCTTGTGCTTCTTCCAGCCCAACGTTTCTCATGATGTACTCTGCATAGAAGTTAAATAAGCAGGGTAATGATATACAGCCTTGAAGTACTCCTTTTCCCATTTGGAACCAGTCTGTTGTTCCATGTCCAGTTCTAACTGTTGCTTCCTGACCTGCATATAAGTTTCTCAAGAGGCAGGTCAGGTGGTCTGGTATTCCCATCTCTTTCAGAATTTTCCACAGTTTATTGTGATGCACACAGTCAAAGGCTTTGGCATAGTCAATAAAGCAGAAGTAGATGTTTTTCTGGAACTCTCTTGCTTTTTCAATGATCCAGTGGATGTTGGCAATTTGATCTCTGGTTCCTCTGCCTTTTCTAAAACCAGCTTGAACCTCTGGAAGTTCAAGGTTCACGTATTGCTGAAGCCTGGCTTGGAGAATTTTGAGCATTACTTTACTAGAGTGTGAGATGAGTACAATTGTGCAGTAGTTTGAGCATTCTTTGGCATTGCCTTTCTTTGGAATTGGAATGAAAATGGACCTTTTCCAGTCCTGTGGCCACTGCTGAGTTTTCCAAATTTGCTGGCAGCACTTTCACAGCATCATCTTTCAGGATTTGAAAGAGCTCAAGTGGAATTCCATCACCTCCACTAGCTTTGTTCATAATGATGCTTTCCAAGGCCCACTTGACTTCACATTCCAGGATGTCTGGCTCTAGGTCACTGATCACACCATCAAGATTATCTTGGTCGTGAAGATCTTTTTTGTACAGTTCTTCTGTGTATTGCCACCTCTTCTTAATATCTTCTGCTTCTGTTAGGTCCATACCATTTCTGTCCTTTATAGAGCCCATCTTTGCATGAAATGTTCCCTTGGTATCTCTAATTTTCTTGAAGAGATCTCTAGTCTTTCCCATTCTGTTGTTTTCCTCTATTTCTTTGCATTGATTGCTGAAGAAGGCTTTCTTATCTCTTCTTTCTATTCTTTGGAACTCTGCATTCAGATGCTTATATCTTTCCTTTTCTCCTTTGCTTTTCGCTTCTCTTCTTTTCACAGCTATTTGTGAAAGCTTCCTTGGAAGGAAAGTTATGACCAACCTACATAGCACATTCAAAAGCAGAGACATTACTTTGCCAACAAAGGTCTGTCTAGTCAAGGCTACGGTTTTTCCAGTAGTCATGTATGGATGTGAGAGTTGGACTGTGAAGAAAGCTGAGCACTGAAGAATTGATGCTTTTGAACTGTGGTGTTAGAGGAGACTCTTGAGAGTCCCTTGGACTGCAAGGAGATCCAACCAATCCATCCTAAAGGAAATCAGCCCTGGGTGTTCTTTGGAAGGACTGATGCTAAAGCTGAAACTCCAATACTTTGACCACCTCATGCGAAGAGCTGACTCATTGGAAAAGACTCTGATGCTGGGAGGGATTGGGGGCAGGAGGAGAAGGGGACGACAGAGGATGAGATGGCTGGATGGCATCACTGACTCAATGGACATGAGTCTGAGTGAACTCCAGGAGTTGATGATGCACGGTGAGGCCTGGCATGCTGCAATTCATGGGGTCGCAAAGAGTCGGACACGACTGAGTGACTGAACTGAACTGAATGCTTTTTCCCCTATGATAATGAACAAGAATGTCTATTCTCATTGCCTTTATTCAACATACAGCTATAAGTTCTAGCCAATGCAGTAAGAAAAGAAATGGAAATAGAATGCATAGAAATCAGAAGAGTAAAAGTAAATCTGCCCTTAACTGCAGATAGCACTGTCTCCATAGAAAATGCCAAGAAATCTACCCCAAAACCTCATATAAACTATTAAGTAATTTCAGCAAGACATGAGTTAAGCACAAAAACATTAATTTTATTTCTATATACTAGCAACAAAGTCAGGGAAACTAAAATTATAAGATAAACACTTATAGTCACTCAAAAATGAAATTCTTACATTAAATCTAACATTACATTTACAGGACTTATCTGCTAAAAACTATAATATGCTAATGAAATATATACCAAGGAAGATCTAAATAAATGAAGATACAACTATATTCCTATATTGAAAGACTCAATATAACAAAAATATACTTCTCCCTAAAAGACACACAGATTTGACATAATTTCTATCAACATCCAAGCAAGATATTATGTATATATGGAAAAGATTATTCTACATTTTATTTGGAAAGGCAAATAAATCGGAATTTTTAACGTTTTTGAAATACATGGATAAAGTGAAATGAAACCATCTACCCAATATCAAGACCTACCATATGGCTACAATAATCAAGATTCTGCAGTAGTGTTATAGGATAGTTACACAGATCGATAGAATAGTTAGAAACAAACTCACAAAAATATGCCTAATACAGAGAATAGTGAACCAGAAATAGACCCACACAAATATTCCCACGTAATTTTTAACAAAGATGCAAAAGCAACGGAATGAGAGAAAGTCTTTTCAACAAATGGAAATACATTTGTTAGAGCAACTGAATATCCAAAGGCAAAACTTGAACCTCAAACTAAGTCTCACACTTCATAAACTGATTCAAAATGGATAACAGACTTAACTATAAAGTGTAAAATTATAAAAGTTTTTTAAACATTTAGGATACAAAGCTAGGAAAGGTATTCTTAGATTTGACCAAAACAAGGCATAAATCATGAAAGAAAAAAAATGGTAAATTAGATTTCATCAAAATGTAAAACTTCTACTCTTTGAAACACCCTGTGAAAAGACAAATTACAGTCTGAGAAAAGGCTAGTATCTAAAGAACTCTCGAAACTCAACATTAAGTAAATAATCCAAATAAAAAATGGACAAAAGACATGAAGAGACATTTCAATAAAAATGACAAATAGCACAGAAAATTGACAGATAACAAATAGCACATGAAATGACATTCAACATCATGACACATTGGGGAAAAGAAAATTTTAAAAATAATGAAATATCACTACATGCTTACAGAATAGTTAAAATAAAAAAACACTGAGAATACAAAATGCTGGCAAGGATGAGGAGAAAATGGATATTTTAGACATCGCTGGCAAGGATGTAAAATGCTATACCCACTCTGGAAAACAATTCAGCAGTTTCTTAAAATAATAAACATGCAACTACCATAAGATTTATCAGTAACACTCTGAAGCATTTATCCCAGAGAAATGAAGATTACTTAAGAGCTATGCTCAGAATCTTGCACATGAATGTTTACATCAATTCTATTTGCAACAGCCCAAAGCTGGAAACAAACCAAATGTTCTTCCATAAAATGATTCTCTTCCTAGATTCCTGGCCAGTTCTGGTAGTACCTGACTTGGCATATGTCCTGGTCATCATATTCCTGGTTGCCCCTACAAAGGCTTCCAGTCCCCTTATATGATGGCTCTATTCTGCTTAGCTCATCTGCATACAGAAGTTGCCGCCTGGATCCTGGACAACTGATACTTGAACATTACTTTAAAATTTGAGTTTCCTCTAAGTTTTTCCTCTAAGTCTTGGGCAGTTAGCAATTCTGGTACACTGTGAGCCCTGACATTTAAATAAATAATGCTAAACAAGTTTACATTAATTATTTTAATTTATATGTGGTCTTATATAACAATAACCTAATAAAGTATGTTTTTGTTCAGTCATGAAGTCATATCTGACTCTTTGCAATCCCAAGGACTGCAGATGCCAGGCTTCTCTATCCTTCACTATCTCCCAGAGTTTGCTCAAACTCATGTCCATTGAGTCAATGATGCTATCCAACCATCTCATCTTCTGCCACCCTGTGCTCCTCTTGCCCTCAATGTTTCCCAGCATCAGGGTCTTTTCTAATGAGTTGGCTCTTCACATCAGGTGCCAAAGTATTGGAGCCTCAACGTCAGCATCAGTCCTTCCAATGAATATTCAGAGTGGATTTCCTTGAGGATCTACTGGTTTGATCTTGCAGTCCAAGGGACTTTCAAGAGTCTTCTCCAGCACCACCATCAATTCTTTGGTGATCAGCCTTCTTATAGTCCAACTCTTACATCCATACATGACTACTGGAAAAACCGTAACTTTGACTATACAGACCTTTGTTGGCAAAGTGATGTCTCTGCTTTTTGATATGCTGTCTAGGCTTGTCATGGCATTTCTTCCAAGGAACAAGCATCTTTTAATTTTGTGGCAGCAGTCACTGTCCACGGTGACTTTAGACCCCAAGAAAATAAAATCTGCCACTTTTTCCCCATCTATTTTCCATGAAATAATGGGATCAGATGCCATGATCTTAGTTTTTTTAATGTTGAGTTTTAAACCAGCTTTTTCACTCTCCTCTTTCAACTTCATCAAAAGGCTCCTTAGTTCCTCTTTTCTTTCTACCATTACAGTGGTATCATCTGCACACCTGAGGTTGTTGATATTTCTCCTAGCAATCTTGTGAGTCATCCAGCCCAGCATTTCACATAATGTATTCCATATATAAGTTAAATAAGCAGGGTGACAATATACAGCCTTGACGTACTCCTTTTCCTATTTGGAATCAGACTGTTGTTCCATTTCCGGTTTTAACTGTTGCTTCTTGACCTGCATACATATTTCTCAGGAGGCAGGTAAGGTGGTCTGGTATTCCCATCTCTTTAAGAATTTTCCACAGTTTGTTATGATCTACACAGTCAAAGGCTTCAATGAAGTGAAGTAGATGTCTTTTTGGAATTCTCTTGCTTTTTCTATAATCCAATGGATGTTAGCAATTTGATCTCTGGTTCCTCTGCCTTTTCTAAATCCAGCTCGTACATCTGGAATGTCTTGGTTTATGTGCTGTTGAAACCTAGCTTGAAGGATTTTGAGCTTTATGTTGCTAGCATGTGAGATGAGTGCAACTGTGCAGTAGTTTGAACATTCTTTGGCATTTCCTTTCTTTGGGATTGGAATAAAAACTGATCTCTTTCAGTCCTGTGACAACTGCTGAGCTTTCCAAATTTGTTGACATATTGAGTGCAGCACTTTCACAGCATCATTTTTTAGGATTTGAAACAGCTCAACTGGAATTCCATCAGTCCACTAGCTTTGTTTGTAGTGATGCTTCCTAAAACCCATTTGACCTCGCACTCAAGGATGTCTGGCTCTAGGTGAGTGACCACACCATCATGGTTTTCTGGATCAATAAGACCTTTTTTTGTATAGTTTTTCTGTGTATTCTTGCTACTCTTCTTAATCTCTTCTGCTTCTGTTAAGTCCTTGCCGTTTCTGTCCTTTATTGTGTCCATGCGACATGAAATGTTCCCTTGGTTATCTCCAAATTTCATGAAGAGATCTCTAGTCTTTCCCATTCCATTGTTTCCCTCTATTTTTGCATACAATAAAGTATGTATTATCCTCATTTTTAATAAGAAAATTTAGGATCAGCATGATTGAGTAGCCTTCCCAATGTCCTACAGTTTTGTTCCAAAAAGTGACAGAGTCACAAATTCATGTGGCTCCAAGTTCATACTTTTTCTGGAGCCCAAATTGCTGTCACTTTATGGGGGGCAGTGGAGGAGTAGGAATTGAGGAATTTACCATTTCTGCCCTGTTACTAAGTAGCACCTCTTCTGTTCAGCATTTCCCACCTCAACTGTCACAATCACCTAAATAAATGGCATTTGACTCTTTTTCTAATTGACATTTCCATTGAAATTTCATCTTTTCAATCTTCCCATATCTGCTGGGGGCAAAAACCATGTTCTTTTATGGTCCCATTGGTGCCTATCCAGGCTTGTATAAAGGACAGCACTTGAAAATTACTGGTGTATGAGACAAATGAATTCCCTTCTCACCCAGAGAAATAACCACAATTCAGAAAAGATCTATAAATGGGGAAGAGGAAAGGAATGTGTGCATAAAGCATCCTTTCCACTGGACCTGCTTTCCCAGCGCTTCTTCCACCTGCTTATTCCCTATAAGAAGCTATACATCAGTTCTGCTCCACTTGCACTATCTGAAGACTAGAGGGGGAACTTCATGCTCCAATATCTTTTAATAATATTGTATTCCCTCAAAATAACCTAGCTTTCCAATGGCATTTTATAAAGGCATCTTTCCTACACCCAGCACAGATGTATACATATGGATAAACCTATATTGAGATCTGGTACTTAATTATAGGGAGAGGGAGTAGAAGATTTTAAAACATTTACTTACTTAGCAGATATTTTCTGGACACTGAATATGTGACCCCCTCTCTTGGTCCTGGAACAAGTCCTTGCTCTGAGGAGTTTATGGTCAATAGGTGATGTGGACCAGGGCACAGGAATTAAGATACACCTAAGTCACACAGAGTCGGACACGACTGGAGAGACTTAGCAGCAGCAGCAGCAGCAAGTCTTAAGATACACCTAAGAAGAGGGCAGCAGAGGATGAGATGGTTGGATAACAACACCAACTCAACGCACATGAACTTGGGCAAACTCCAGGAGATGGTGAGGGACAAGGAGGCTGGGCGTGCAAGGAGGCTGGGCGTGCTGCAGTCCACGGGGTTGCAAAGAGTCACACATGACTTAGCAACTGAACAGCAACAACAAAGAAGTCTTGTGCAGAAATTGAGTGCAAGGCACAGGGGTGGACCCACTAACTCAGTCTTGGCTTGGAGTCTAGAGTGCCAATCAGGTAGGAAATTACAATTTCCAGAGAAAATTATATCCTAACTGAGCCCCCAAAGAAGAATGGATTTTAGCCAAAACAGGAAAGATTTCATCATGGCTATAGACTAGAAAATGATTAGTGAAGCAAGCTTATAAGTCACAAAGGAAATAAGGAGACTGTAGTGATAATCCAAGCAAGATATGAGAACAAAGCAATGCTAGACAGATGTGAACAACTTTAAGATTAACCAGTCTTGGAGATCCATTGAAGATGGAGATGGAAATGAAGGAGCAAAACAGATTAAGAATGACACGAGAGCTCTGGCACTGTCACCTGGGTGGATGCTGGTGCCACTCACTGAACTGGGAAACCAAGAGGAGACGCAGATTTGGGAGCTCAGAAGTGCAGTGTGGAACGTGTGTTTCAGGAGCTGATTCTGAGTTACTACCAGCATTTAACCCGAGATGATGGTGGTAACAACAGCCCAGGAGTCCCTCTTTCTCCTTGTCAGGTGTCCCAGAACCAACTTTATAGCCAGGGTGCCATCTCTTCCACTTCCGAGGCCCATTTGCCTAATTGTTTGATGTGACTTGACATTAAACGTAAACGTGTTTGGGTTCAAAAGACCTTACCTCGCAACCAAAATGTGAAATCAAAGCGCTGTATGAGTTAAGTGCGTCTGTCTGCACAGATGTTGTGCCCACCACATCAAAGGCGTTTTGCGCTTGCCATAGGGGATGGCTTCATGACCTTGGAAATAAATTTGAAATGTATGGGCTCCCTGAAACCACTGAGTTGACTGAATACGACTTGAATTATGGCAATGCATTATATTCACCATGGGGGGAAACCCAGTGCAAATTGTTGAATTTGAGGGATTTTTAACAAAAGAAATAAGAGACCCACAACCAAAATTATTGGATGACAAAGTAGACCACTTTTCAAATCCCCAGATAACAAACCATATTTATATACATATGTTGCTCTACAAAAATGTCCACTCAAACCATATATTTTTTTACTAGCTTTCCTCACATTTACCAATACCAGTCGCACTTCTTTATCATACTCACATTTTCCTACTGAAACAATGGTTGTGAAAAATGCTTTGACACTGACTGCACTGAATCACACTAAGTTTAGCTATAATATTAACCCAAGACCACAGTTACTTGTTGGTAATGTAAATAGTAAGTTTCCTTTTAAAACAAAATCTATCTGGTCTCACCTCTCCTAAATTCAGTATTATGTGTACTATGTATAATGTTCCCTTTTGCTCTTCTTTCTGTCATGGTTTGGAGAACTATGAAATATATTGTAACACCAAGAGAATAATTCCATGCAGTCATGAAAATGACCCACAAGATCCCACTGACTACACAGAAATTATATCCATTCTTCTAAACACCTTAAAAGAACTGTTTGGATATTTACATGATTTCCATATATGAAATAACCTTGTAAATATCTCATCCCTCTGATCAAATTATAGTTTTGGGCCCCCTATAACCTTTTTAATAACAAACACTATTTGTTATTTGACAGTCACAGGCCAAGCAGAATCTCCCTTCATCTTTAAATAATTCTATAGTAGATTTTGCTTTTATTTCCTACATAAGGAATACTGAGGCTCATAGAGGCTTAATCTAAGGTCACGCAGCTGGAAGAAAAAAAGCCAAGAATCAAGCCGAGGTTTGTATGACTCCAAAGCTCCTCACTCATCCACACTGTTGCTCATCTTGATTTGCTGCTCTTTAGGATAGATATGCAATCTCAAAATAAATTTATTTCGTGTGTGTGTATGTAAAATAAAGCTAACACTGGGCATAAAACTTGAATAAAACTTGGGTGTGCCCATGGCTGATTCATGCCAACGTATGGCAAAAACCACCACAATATTGTAAAGCAATTAGCCTCCAATTAAAATAAATTAATTAATTTTTAAAAAGTATGTGTGTACAACTACTTAAAGCTAATGCTGGATATAAAACTTGACATTTTATTTTATAAAATTTTAAAATATTTTTATAAAATATAAAAAATTCTCATATTTTATATTTTAATATCTGATATTTAGTAATAACATTTGAATAAATAAAGGTGAAATATACCTGTATTTTCTGTCAGACTGGGAGAATTCTACAGCTTACTCTATAAAAAAATTTTTTTAAAGTGCTCACTTTGGAAAGATGAGTTAACCCACCATACAAACAACCCACTGTCAGAGTCAAAACATGCAAAAAAGTTAAGCATGCAAAACAACACACTAAACTCACTATATTTGCTTTAACCTCTGAGAAAATTAATAATTAATTTCAAAATACTAATTAATTTCAAAAGATTCATATCATATATAAGAATTAAATGATAATCATAATGCTAATATCAGTCTTCCTTCACAGAGTGTCTAGTTATATGAAGGGTACTATGTCAAATATCAATACTTCACCCATATTGTCACTTCTAACGTTTATGAGGCCCTGTAAGAAAGGTATTATTATCCCCATTCTAAAGCTAAGAAGAGCTGGGCTCAGTACAATTACATAGGTAGCATAAGGTCTCTCAACCAACAAGAAATTGCCCTCAGACTTGAAAGGGAGAGATTTTTGATTCCATGAACTTGTGCTCATGCAACCTGATGCTACAGTGTACCCTGAAAACAACATTTTATAATGCTCAGGTATTTCCCTGAGACACTGTTGAAAACTCGAGGTAGTTGAAAGTCCATTCTATGCCTTCCATGTGTTAGCAACACTATAAAAGTTAAATTCATCGGCATCTGTAATATAAGAACTAATGGGATCAGTGTTCTTTGAAAATTATGCTTTTTTCCCAAATGTCACCTTATGTTCCACACGTATTTTCAAAAATGAATGTTCAGGTTTTAAAGAGGGACTAAACAAAACTGACAATGTAATTTTATCCAGGTACCAACACACACACACACACACACACACACACACACACACACACATTCTCTTACCTTCTGGGTTACTCTACCAGTCAAGTCGTGATAATAATTTACTATTCTGGAATATAGTTATTCTTCCAATTTTGACATAACTGCCATGTTATTTCACTCACATATTCCTCTGTCTACCCCAGTAGCCAGGGGCCATTTTTCATGCTGTTCATTTGCATCAGAAATTACAGGTTTTGATACCACTGCCACAGCCTGTGTTTTAAGTTTGAAATATATTGTAGCTAAACCTCTAATGTGGCTAATCTAGTTCATGATTCAATATGACTGCAGTTCTGGTTCCCTGAAAGGGCTGAGGCTGACAAGAAAGCTGCCCTGTGCTTATGCTGAGCAGCTCCTTGGATTCAGAGCCCCCCAGCTCAGGTTGAAAGAGCTCCCTGAGTAAATAGTCGTCTGAGGCTCTTCCTATCCCGGTCACCAATTTATTCTATGACCTTGGCACCATGGAGCCTCCTCTCCATGCCTTTTTTTTTTTTTAATAACTAACCATAAATTAGGAAGGCACGGGCACAGTTTTCTTAATTTCCTTCTCCTTTCTGCCATTCAGACTCCCACAGATGTGAAGAGACCTTTCCCTGGCACAGAGAATGGACGGCATCAACAGCTATTTCATCAGCTCCATCTCAGGACCAGGGCTGCCCTTTGGTGCTCACAGAACCCATTTCCGTCAGCCAAGAGGATGGGGAGGAGTGGGGAGGAGGAAGCAGAAACTGCCCAAGACAGGAAGAGACAGAGGCTGGGAGATTGGAAGGACCCTGAAGATTACTGGTCTCCTGCTCATTTTCCAGCAGTACCAAGAGCTAAAGCAATTTGCTCAAGGTCATCCAACGTGTCCTGCAACTAGTTCATTCATAAGTTCTTTCATTCACAAACTATCTATCGAGCACCCACCACCACGTCCTAGACTCTGTATAGAGTGCTGACGATGTAGGAAGGAGACAGACGCTCCTCCTGCTCTGGAGAGAGCACATTCACAGGTGTGACTAGAGAGGTGGAATAAAGTGTCAGGGGCAGGGTGACTTACATCCTGGTTGGTGTATGAAAATCCCAGTCAGTATCTGCTGTTCCAAATTAATTGATAGTAGCACTCCCTTTTTCTCTCAAAAGTATCTCTGTTTGGATACTTGGATGATAATTAAATAAGCATGTCAGTTGCAGATTATGAGAAAGGAGAATGTGAGATGGAGGCACAAAGGTAAGGCTTTGCATAGGTTAATCCCTAATAAATCCTGCATGACTGTTGTGTCATAGAGGGGAATGATCTCCTCATTCTCAAGGAGTCTTTTCTGTTTTCTCTGAGAACAAAGGAATTTCTCAAAGAAAAGGAGGAAAGCGTCTTTAAGCAGACTTCAGAGGAAAGAGCTTCCTGAACTGACTGGGCCCACCCTGATACCTGGATTTGGCTGTTATCCACAGCCACACAGGAGGTTTTTGACAGACCCAGGGAGTAAGTCAGCTGTCTTGACTCCCCATCCAATCCTCTGCTATTACGCTTCACCCAACTGACCACCAAGGATGGGTTTTTAAAACTGAGTGGATGGACCTCGTTTAACAAGTCTCTTGCAGCCTCTACCCAATGGTTCTCACCACCAGCTCTGCCACCAGCCCGTTGCCAGTCTTGCCAACACTCATCCCCGAGCATGGTATAAAACATAAATACACAAATTCTCACTTTAACAGACTCCATCCTGACATTGTCCTTACAACAACTGTGATAAAAAATAATAATGGCAACCAATTTTAATACATAATAATAATGATAAAAGAGTTACCATTTCCTAGCAACAAATTTCAGCTCCTAGGCTAAATACTTTATTCTGTAAGACAATGATTACATCATTCCTAACAACAAATTTCAGGTTCTACGCTAAATACTTTATTCCGTAAGATAATGGTTATAATTCTATAAGATAATGCTATCATGTTCTTATGATTATTCTGCAAAGTAATATTATTGTGCCATTTTTAAAGATGAGAAAACAGAGGACCTGCCTAAGGCCACACAGCTGATTAATGTCAGGGCGAGAACTAGAACCCAGATCTGTCTTGTCTCAAAAAGTCATCCTTTCCAGGACAGTACACTACTTACTCTGTTTCATTCCACTCTTTGAAGGGGAAAAATTGTTAAATTCTGGAAAATCAATTAATCACCAATATCTATTGAGCCCTACTATGATTAAGGCATCCATAGAGATTATAAATGCTCCAGGATTTGAATGTGGAGGAGATGGTTCACAACCAATTCATGCTTAGGGAAGGTTGCAAAGAAAAGGCAGGGTTTGAATCACAAATGAAAAGGAGGACAGCTCCAGGTGGCTAAACCCTGGGGTTGAATACTGCCACTAGCAAATCCAGTAAATAACAACTGGAGGTGGAGAATGAAGAGAATGGAGATGATGGGGGCCTTGCAGGGGTACACAATGATGGGTAGGAGTGTGAGTGCAGCTCATCACTTATCTCTTGGATCTTGGACTTATCTGGAAAATGGGAACTGGGGATATATAAAGCCTATCTTACAAGGTAGTTAAGAAAACAGGGGCTGATAGAAAAGAAACACTTTAGCACAGTAGATGCACAGGGTGTTCATTTGGCAAACTGTAGCTCTTACGATTACCTTAAGGTGCTGACAGCCATCTCATTGGCTTCCAGTGTCTTGCTGGTGCTGCAGGTAAAATGAAAATAGTCTTCAGTCAAGAAATACCTGGAGACTCCAATTCAGATGGCAGAGTCGAGGGACATGGAACTCACTCCCCTCCCACAAATACATCAAAAATACATCTAAGAATGGACTAACTCTCAGAGAACACCTATCAAACAAACACTAGCAGAAGACCTCAAACACTGCAAAGGACAAGAAAAGTCTCCAGGTAACCGGGTAGGTGAAAAGGAAAAAAAAAAAAAGAGGAAGTGGGATGGGACCTGCACCCCTGGGAGGGAGCTGAAAAAGAGGAAAGGTTGCTGCACGCTGGGAATCCCTTCATAGGCAGGGAAACCAGCCAGGACACAAAGAGACATTCAGAAGCTCAGAGAAGAGGGCGACAACTGGACTGTGGTGGCAGGGAGGATGAGGCCCTCACATACGGTCATGTCACCACCCTGTGCCCCCCAGCCTGAGACTCGTGTGGCTGGGTGCAGGAACACAGGGTTTAGAGGACAGACCCAGAGACAGGACTGCTGCTGGCTGCCCAGAGACAGCCTGAAGGGGCAGGAGTGTGCTAAGGTCACAACTGGGGTGTTCACGGAGGAAGCCGACACCACCGTGGAAGCAAGGTCCCATTGTGAAGTGGCGAAGAGGGAGCAGGGCCACCATAGCAGCCTCTTTCTCTGCAGGCTTCCACACCAACCACTGCCTGGGCCAGCTCCAAGGCCTTCGCAGTGGTGGGCTTTGTGAACATATGCAAGCATGAACACATCACACAGGGCCTGAGCTGGGGCCAGGGTTGAGCCCTCTCCATAGCTCCCACAGCGGGTGCAGGCATGTGACTCACTGCACTGGTGGCCTTATGAAAACAACATCTGAGGGACACCAGGGCTGATTGCTGCCATCCTCAGGGTTGAAGCCGGGCCGAGCATGGTGCCAACAGCAGTGTGAGCCCACGAAACATGTGACAAGTAACACAGCAGAGCACACTCACAGGTGGATAGCTCCAGCAGAACACCACTCAATGGCTCCTCTCCCAGTGGGAGCAATTCAGTCCCACCTACTTCCCACCACAGCTCAGAAGCATAGCTCAGAAATCGATCTGGGGGCTCCTACTCCAACAGCCAGGAAGCAGACTGGCCTCTGACAGGGCAGTAACACCCACAGAGCAAAGAGGAGGCCCCACTCAACATTCAGGGCAGTCTCTGGTCCCCACACCAGTCACACCTCCTATCAAGGGAATAACGGCCAACGTATACTGAGGAAAGAGGTGGCAGACATCCACGCTAAAAACAGCCTTCATACCAAAAATATTAAAGCCACACAACCTACACAGGGACACTCCCACATAAAAATAGTCCTCCAAGACCACAGTAGATAATTGTTCCTTCTAAACTCACAGAGCAAGAGAAATATAAGTAAAACGAGGAAGCAGAGGAACTACTCCCAATGAAATGATGAAGAGAATGCCACTGAAAGAGCAAACAATAAAACAGGTCTCTTCAGTCTAACAGACACTAAGTTCAAAAAGGAGATCATGAATATACTGAATGAATTAAGGACTACTCATAGAAAGGCCAATTGCTATAAAAAGCAACTAGAAACTATAAAAGGAAACAAGAAAAATTAGAGAAATTTCTTTCTGACTTACTTCACCTAGTATGATAATCTCCAAGTCTATCACGTTGCTGCAAATGGCATTATTTTATATTTTTATGGCTGATACTCCATATATGGTATACTATATTCCATATTTTATGATTTAGTATTCCACTGTATGTGTGTATACATATATATATGTATAGACACCACATCTTCTTTATCCATTCATCTATATATGAACATTTCGGCTGTTTCTCTTCTTGGCCATTACAAATAGTGCTGCTATGAACACTGGGGTACATGTATCTTTTTTAATTATAGTTTTTGTCTGGATATTGTGCTCATAAGTGGGATTGCTGGATCATAAGCAACTCTTGTTTTTATTTTTTGTATGTGGAATCTAAAATATAACACAAATGAACATATCTATGAAAAAGAACAGACTCACAGACATACAGAACAGACTTGTGGTTGCGGGGTGGAGGGAGGGAGTTTGGAATTAGTAGATGCAAAGTACTATATAAAGGATGAATAAACAACAAGTATATAGCTTGTTGTATACCCTACTGTGTAGCACAGGGAACTATATTCAATATCCTGTAAAAAACCGTAATGGAAAAGAATATGAAAAAGAATATACATATATGTAATTGAGTCAATTTGCTGTACAGCAGAAATTAACACCATATGAATCAACTATATTTCAACAAAAGTTTTGAAAAACTAGAGAACTCATTCACCAAGACGAAAGCTAAGCTGAAGGCAATGAATAGCAGAATGAATAATGCAGAAGAATGAATAAGTGATGAATAAATGATCCAGAAATAGAATAATGGAAATTACCCAATAAGAAGAGCAGACAGAAAACCAAATGAAAAAAAAAAGAAAGTAATATAAGAGACCTATGAGATAATATAAAGTGTGCCAGAAAGAAAAACGGAGAAAAAGAGGATTGAAAATGTATTTGGAGAAATTACTGCTGAGAAGTTTCCAAACCTAAAGAAGGAAATAGATATCTAAGTACAGGAAGCACACAGGGTCCCAAACATGATAAATCCAAACAGACCTACACCAAGATATATTATAATTAAAATGGCGAAAGTTAAAGACAGAGGATTCTAAAAGCAGCAAAAGAAAAACAGAGTTAATTACAAGGGAACCCCCATAAGGCTATCAGCTGATTTCTCTACAGAAACACTCAGGCCAAAAGAGAATGGCTAGATATATTCAAAGTCCTGAAATGGAAAAAATCTTCAACCTAGGATACTCTACCCAGCAAGATTATCATTTAGAATAGAAGTAGAGACAAAGAATTTCTCAGACAAGAAAAAACAAAAAGAATACAGCAATACTAAACCTATTCTAAAGGAAATAGTGAAAGGTCTTCTCTAAATAGAAAAGAAGAATCTATAGGAAAGAGAAAATCATAATTGGAAAATAAATCACTAAAATTAGCTGGTACATAGATTTTTTTAAAAATCAAAAAATTTCTGTGAAAGCAATGAACGGCAAAAGAATGAGTACAAAAATGCAAAAACAGACATCAAAATCATAAAATGTTGGGGAGGAGGGAAGAAAATGTAGTTTTTTTCCCTAGAATGTGTTTGAGCCTACATGACTACCAGTCTAAAGCAAGTAGACTTAAGAAGTAAACATACTTGAAAACCAGGGCAAGCACAAATCAAAAACACAACAGATTCACAAAAACCAAAAAGAGAACAAAAGCATAATACAAAAGGAAATCATTAAACCACAAAAGGGAAAACAGATAAAGAGAGAGAGACAAAGAGGGAATAGAAAATACCTAGAAACTCTTGCAAATCTTCCAGTCTTTCAGGGACACAATGCCACCCGTTTCCCACCAGATAGTGACTCCTCAGTTGGGGCAGCTAGGCTGCAGCCTCAGTTGTTCAGTTCAGTGTCCATATCAAATATTATTTCCTCAGGGTACCATGATATAAAAAGAGTCAGGAGGCACTGTGTGAAGGACCAAGCCAAGGGGAAAAAGTTCTATGCAAGGTTGGTGCATGCTTGTTTGCGCATGCTGGGTCTCTATAAGTTATCTTCATTTTTAAGGAAGAACATAAGGATTTATCGTTCATTTACTTCTTATCAGGAACATTTAACTGTATATTTTTCACTCTGCAGGGGGTACACAGAAATACTACAAGCAGCGTCCTGTGTACTTGCTTGTCTCTGAAATCCGAAAGATGCATTTCCACCTTGATTTGAGAAAATTACAGCTCCCAGCTAGCCTCCCTCTCCATCTTCAGTTTTCTTCCATTTCCTATTTTGTAAAGCAGAGGTTCTCTACCCTGGCTGCACATTAAAATTATCTGGATGGCTTTTTTAAATGTCTGGAGTCTGGATGTCACCCAAAATTTTGATGGTAAGGTTTGGGGTTTGGCATAAGCATGAGTGTTTTCCAAAAGTCTGCCCCACCTCCCAGGTGGCTCTAGTGTATAGCCAAGGGCTGGAATCTCTGCAAAAAGACTCTACCTTCTTCAAGAGTGTATATGATCAATTTCTCCAGGAAGATTGATTATTTAAGACTGGTCAGTATCTGAAACCTGGAGGAACATTTGAACAGAGAGGCCACTTTGCAATATAAGGAGACAGCAGTCACCATTAATTCTCCTGAGAATTTTTGCAAATACTCAAATGGAGACTAAAGAAAAATCTATATTCCTCCCCCTAACCCCCAATACACACAACATTACCAAATGCAGGAGTATGCAGTATAGCCACAGCTTACATGCCTCTAAGTAATAATGTGTTGATTTATAGTTTGCACAAATTGCAATAAATGGCATTTTCTGTTATGTGGAGAGTAATAGATTGTTCTGGAGTGGGTACAAGTCCATAACTCATTCGAGGGCTATGCTGATGCTATAAACTAAAGCTCACCATTTAAGCAGCTAATCCATGGTGTTTAATGCTGAGAATGGGTTTCAGGCTGGTATTCAATTTGGTGACCATCCATTATTTTAGTTGAAGCATAATTAACCTGATAGATATAAGAAGAAGCAAGAGAAATGTTTTCAGAGACTTTTCTCCTTTTTCTTCCCTTCCTAACCTCTCGCTGTATCTCCATGTTGCTCTCCAGGATGGTTCATTTCCTGCTCCAAAGGCAGACTGGGAACAAGGAAAGGTTGTTTCAGAAACCACTGGCACTGTGTCATTTCCACTGCTGAGCCATGAGTTAAGTGGAACAGGCTGGAGACTGTTGTATTTGCCACATACCATCAGATCATTAGTCTATCAAAAGTGCAATGGAAGTGAGTGACCAAAACTTAAGGTTGCTGGGGAAAATTTAAAAAAAAAAAAACCTTTCTTGGGTTTGGTTTTCCTCACTTCACAGATAGATATTTTCTCTTTCCTAGAAACTATGCCTCTCTTCTCAGAGACAAGAGATGAAGGAAAACCAAAGCAGAAAATCCTTGGACAAGAATCCTGGGTAGTCTTCACCCACTCAGAATCCATCAACTGAAATTAAGTCTTTTGAAAACAGACAATTCCTCCCCTACAGTTTAAGAGAAAAAAACAGTAACCCGTTTGTCCTGGCAAATGTCTGTGACCTCACTGCCCTAGAAGATTCTTGATGACAAGCTCTTCTAACTTTTCTATATTTAAGACATAGCCAAGCAGGTGCTACTGCCTCAACTAACATCAAAAGAGTCAAGACCTTTACAAATCAGCTTTATAGAAACAGCCAATATATTCAGGAATGAGTCTACATTCAAGAAGCCATGATGCCCTAGATTTATTTTTCTCAGATTCCATATTCAGATGAAAAAATTAAGTTAAACCATGCACCTACAGCGATATTACATAATGATAAATGTATTAGTTCATCAAGAAGACATAACAATTTTAAATGCGTATGCCTCTAGCTTCAAAATACATGAAGCAAAAACTGGCAGAATGAAAGGGAGAAATAGGCAAATCCACAATTTATCCAGAGACTTAAGACATTCTTCTCCATGTAGGCAGAACTAGTGGGTAGAAAATCAGCAGGAATATAGAAGTGACTTCACCATCAACCAACTGAACCTAGCTGTGGGAGAACTCCACCCAATGGCAGCTGATAACATATCCAAAAATGTCTTCAAAAATAGACAGTTCTTTTCAAGTTCACATGTAACTTTCACCAAGATGGAAAATACTTTGAGTCATAAAACAAACTTTAATAAATTTAAATGAATTGGTATCACACTGTATCCTCAGATTTTAATTGAATTAAGCTAGAAACTTTTTTAATAATTAGAGTGAACTTTGAGTTTTGCATAATTCCAAACTGAATTTGCAAAATTCTCTTCAAATACAAATAAAGTTCCCCTCCAATATATAACAAAGAAGGCAATGGCACCCCACTCCAGTACTCTTGCCTGGAAAAGCCCATGGACAGAGGAGCCTGGTAGGCTGCAGTCCATGGGGTCGCTAAGAGTTGGGCATGACTGAGCGACTTCACTTTCACTTTTCACTTTTCACTTTCATGCATTGGAGAAGGAAATGGCAACCCACTCCAGTGTTCTTGCCTGGAGAATCCCAGGGATGGGGGAGCCTGGTGGGCTGCCGTCTATGGGGTCGCACAGAGTCGGACACAACTGAAGCGACTTAGCAGCAGCAGCCAATATATAAAAAAGAAAAAAAAAGAAATTAATTACAGAAATATGACAAGAAAGTCTTTCCACACTTGGAAATTAAAATTAAATTTCCAAACAAGCCATGGATCAAAAAGGGAGTCTAAGGGAAAATTAGAAAATATTACAAATATTTTGAATCAAATAAAATGAAAATATAACAATAACAAAATTTGTGTAATGTACCTACAGCAGTGCTTACAGAGAAACATATACAACTAAATTCTTACGTTAGAAAAGAATAAATATTACAAATAAATAATCTAAACTTCCAACTTAAGACAAAGAAAGCAAAGAAGAACAAGGGAATTAACAACAATAAAATTATATCAATAGAATTGAAAACAGAAAATCAATAGAGAAAATAAATGAAACCAAGAGTTGGTCACTTGAAATGGTCAATAAGATTAATAACCTTCTACCAAGACTGAGAAAAAGAGAGGAAAGTCACAGATGACCAATATCAGGAATAAAACAGGAGGTATCACTGTAGGGTTCATGGCTACTAAAAATAAAATGAGACAGATTATGAACAGTTCTATGTATATAAATGTCAACTTATATAGAATTCTTCAAGACTCCAAAAAAATGAAAGCTCAACCAAGATAAAACAAATAAGCTAAGTAGTTCTAAGTAGTGGTGGTTTAGTCACTAAGTCGTGTCTGACTCTTGAGCCTGGCAGGCTCCTCTGTCCATGGGATTCTCCAGGCAAGAATAATGGAGTAGGTTGCCATTGCCTTCTCCAAAATAGTTCTATAACTGTAAACAAAATTGAATCTGTAATTTGAAATCTTCAAAAGAGAAAAATACAGGCCTCAAAGCTTTCACTTGTCCATTCCACCAAACTCCAACTCAATACAAACTGCTTCAGAAAATTAAGGAAACATTCCCCAATACATTTTATAAGGCTGGCATTACTCTCATCCTAAAAACAAATAAAATTGGCACAAAGGACTAAAGACCAATATCCCTCATGGATAGAGATGTAAAAATCCTAAACAAAATGTTGGTAAGCTGAATCCAGTGATATATAAAAAGAATAACATACCATGACCAAGTGTAGTTTATCACAGCAATGCAAGATTGGTCCTATATTTGAAAATCAATTCAATATACTATATTAACTATCTAAAGAGGAAGATGAGATAATTATATAAACTGTGCAGAAAAATCATTTGACAAAATATAACAACCCTTAATGATAAAATCTCTCAACAAACTAGCAACAGAAGGGAACTTCCTTAACCCGATAACAGGATGCGTAAGAAACTGACAGCTAACATTACACTTAATGATGAAAGATTGAATACTTTTCTTCTTAGATCAGGAACAAAAACAAGAGAAGGATATGCACGCTTATCATTCCTATTCAGCACCATCCTGGAAGTCCCAGCCAGTGCAGAAAAGCAAGGAAAAGAAATAAAGGGCACACAGACTGGAAAGGAAGAAATAAAACTGTTCCTAGACAGATGAAATATATAATTGTCCAAATAGAAAATCTCAAGGAATCAACAGAAACTCCTAAAATTAACAAGCTGGGGAAACAATGGAAACAGTGACAGACTTTATTTTCTTGAGCTCCAAAATCTCTGCAGATGGTGACTGCAGCCATGGAATTAAAAGACGTTTGCTCCTTGGAAGAAAATCTATGACAAACCTAGACAGCATATTAAAAAGCAGAGACATCACTTTGCTGACAAAGGTCTGTATAGTCAAAGCTATGGTTTTTCCAGTAGTCATATATGGATATGAGAGCTGGACCATAAAGAAAGCTGAGCACCAAAGAACTGATGCCTTTGAATTGTGGTGTTGGAGAAGACTCAAGAGTTCCTTGGACTGCAAGGAAATCAAACCAGTCAATCCTAAAGGAAATCAGTCCTGAATATTCATTGGAAGGACTGATGCTGAAGTTGAAACTCCCAATACTTTGGCCACCTGATGTGAAGAACTGACTCATTGGAAAAGACCCTGATACTGGGAAAGATTGAAGGCAGGAAGAGAAGGGGACGACAGAGGATGTGATGGTTGGATGGCATCATCGACTCAATGGACATGAGTTTGAGCAAGCTCCGGTAGTTGGTGATGGACAGGAAGCCTGGAGTGAGTGCTGTAGTCCATGGGGTTGCAAAGAGTTGGACACAACTGAGCGATTGAATTTACTAACTGACTTTATCAAGGTCACAGGCTGCAAGATCAATGCTCAAAAACTGATTCTATTTCTGTATACTAGCAATGTAAAGTTGGAAAACAAAAAAATTTAAGTGCCATTAATAACAACTCCAAAAGAATTAAATACGTAGAAATAAACTTATAAAACACATAAAGTATCTTTATACTATACTATTGAAAGTATAATATAAAATGCTGGTAAGATAAATCAGAGAAGACCAAAATAAATAAATAAATAGTGTCATACCATTATTCATGAATTGGAAGACTCAATAAAGATGTCAGTTCCCTTCAGATTAAACCACAGATTTAAGTCAATTCTAATCAAAATCTCAGCAGGATTTTTTTTTTACATATAAACAAGTTGACTTTAAAATTCATATAGTAAGGCAATGGAGTTAGAATAACTAAAACAATTTTGAAAATGAAGAATAAAGAAAGAGGAATGTTTTTACTATTTACTATAAAGCCACAATAAGCAAGAGAGTATGGTATTGGGGAAACGATTAAAGGGTTTTATCAATGGGGAAAAAATGGAGAACTCAGAAATAGATTCAAAAACAGGCTTGTTTTAACAAAGGTGCAAAAACATTTATGGAAAACTCTTTTCAATAAAAGATCTTGGAGCAATTAAGCATCTATGAGCAAAAAATGTAAAGATGAAAGTTTATTCAATGTGATCCAAAAATTAACTCAAATGGATTATAGAGCTAAAGAAAACATAAATCTATAAAACTTGCAAGAGAAAATCTTTATGGTCTGGAGATAGGCAAAGAGCCCTGAAGTATGACACCAAAAGCACTATTTTTTTAATGATAAATTTGCTTTCATCAAAATTAAAATATTTTCTTTGTGAAAGACACTTTTAAAGAGGATTAAACCAACTGCAGGAAAATATTTATAAGTCATATTTCTGACAAAGGATTTATATCCAAATACAAAATGAACCCTCAAAATTTAGTAAGAAAACAGATAATTCATTTGTTAAAAATGGGCAAAACGAATAGCACTTCACCAAAATGTACAGAAGATACAAAAATGGCAAATGATCATACGAAAAGATGTTCAACATCATTAGCTATTAGGAAAATTCAAATTAAAACCATGATGAAACACCATCACTCACTTATTAGAATGGCAAAAATAAAAAATACTGACAATAGCAAGTGCTGGCTAACACGTAGAATAACTAGAACACTCAAACATTACTGGCAGGAATGCCAACTGTACATTTTGACAGTTTCTTATAAAGTTAATACACTCATTCTGGGCATTTACCCTAAAGAAATGAGAACTATATTCACACGACAACCTGTACAGAAAAGCTGAAAGCAGTAAAACTACCAAAAACTGGAAAGAACACGAATGCCCATCAAGAGTTAAATAGATAAGTTATTGGTATATCCTTACAACTGAATAGTAAAATAAAAAGAAACAATAAAAGGATCAATTGAAAGAATCATGCCATAACTTGGAGAATTGCAAAGGGAGTATGCTACATGAAAGAAACCAGTTTTAAAAGATTACATACTGTAAAACTCCATTTTATGACATTTTCAAAAGGACAGAAACTATAGAGATGGAAAACAAATCAATGGTTGCCAGGTTACAGGAGAGAGGAGGATGTCATTTAAGGCACAGCTCAAGCAAGTTGTCTGGGGTAAGCGATCTCCACCCTATCCTAAATGTGGCCATGCTTACATGAATCTATATGTGTTAAAAATCATAGAACTATACACAAAAAGAAGTCAATGTTCTTTGTTAATTTAAAATCTATTTAAAAGCATGCACCTATGAAGAGCAATGTGTATATTAAATAACAAATACGGAATGTTTTAAAGTTTCCTTCTTTAAAGACAGGACAAGCAACAGTATGTCCTTCCTTAGAAGTAAACTGAAGGATAAAAATTAAACTAGTGTTGTCCACCAAGCCTGAATTCCATAAACCCCTGAGCTTTCTCTAACTTCTTGCCAACAGTCAAAATTGGCTACAGAGAAGACAGACTATGTGGCAGACTCTTCTATTTGACAGAAAGCCTCAAGTGGTCTAAAGGCTGAGTTGCTCGGCCTTACCATGCAAGCCTGGGTTAAGAGGCTGCATGAACACCGGCACAGTCAAGAAATTAGACCAAAACTCCTCTTTCAAAATGGCAAAGCTCTAAAAGAGATATGCACAAACTTTGAACAGTGAATCACAACTGGGTCTGAATCAGCTCATGATGCATGTCTCCTGGGGCAACTAAAGAAATGAGAGCTAGAAAAATAGGAAAGAACTAGGAAAGTTCATTTTGAAGCATTAAGTACAGTTTCAGGAAAGCAGAGCTGAGTGTAATTCTGCAGCCAAAACAATCAGACGGTAGGGAGAAAAAAATGGGCAGAAGACTTGAAAAAACGCTTCACAAAAAAAATTCAGATGGCCAAGAAATACTGGAAAGGACAGTGAACTTCATCAGTCATCAGGCAACTGCTGATTAAAACCACAAAGAGATACCACTGCACACTCCCCAAATTTCTAAAACGAAAAAAACAAACTCCTCAAGTGTTGGCAAAGACCTAAAGTAACCAGAACTCCCCTCTCCTGTAGTGGTGAATATATATCGGTATAATCACTTTGGAAACACGGTGGACATTATCTACTCAAGCTGAAACATGCATATCCTGTGACTCCACAATATATACTTCCCCAGGATGTATATACTCAATACTAATGTATGTTCACCAAACTACATGTACTAAATGTTCATGGTGACTCTACCCATAATGGCCCTGGATCCATTTCCTATTGCTGCTGGAACAAATGACCATGAACCACATGGATTAAAATATTACCAACGTGCTAGTTTACAGTCCTGGAGGGCAGCAGTCTAAAGGGGGGTTAAATGGAGAAAATCAAGGTGTCAAGCTCTGGAGGAGCCAAGGGTGACTCTGTTGACTTGCCTTTTCCAGCTTCTCGAAGCCGACTGCCATCCTTAGACTGCACATTCAAAACGCATTCCACGCCCAGCGTGACCGTGATCGCTGTGGGCTGGTGGACCGGCGCTGAAAATGTGAAACTCCACGCTCAGGGCTCCTGCCGCCCAGTCATCACAGTGACTGCCGGGACGCGCCGCAGCAGCGTAGGGTCGCAGGGCGTGGCTTTGAGTGACCTTTCACCTGTGCCCCTAGGTCCCTGCGGGCAAAAAGTGAAGTCAATCAGTCGTGTCCGACTCTTTGCGACCCCATGGACTGTAGCCCACCAGGCTCCTCCATCCATGGAATTTTCCAGGCAAGAGTACAGGAGTGGCTTGCCATTTCCTTCTCTAGGGGATCTTCCTGACCCAGGGATCGACCCCGCGTCTCCCGCATTGCGGGCGATGTCTGAGCCACCAGGTAAGCCCCAGTGCGGGCAGGGTGGGACACAAGACTGGAAGCCAGCAGGCACCGGCCTGGGCTCCAGCTGTTTTTAAAAAATACATCGCATTCCAAACTTTGCTTCCATTATCACATCTTCTCTCTGATTTTGCTTCCCCTGCCCTTTTTTTTTAATTAGTTAATTATTTTATTTGGCTGCAGCTGGGCCTTTGTTGCTCTTCACCAAATTCTCATTGCCGTGGCTTCTCTTCTTGCCGAGCACCATCTCTAGGTGCTTGGGCTTCAGTAGTTGTAGAACATGGGTTTATTTGCCCCCTGGCATTTGTGAGATCCTCCCGGGGACCAGGAATCCAACCCATGTCTCCTGCATTGGCAGGTGGATTCTTAACCACTGGATCACCAGAGAATCCCTGGCTCCCTCTTATGAGGACTTCTGTGCTTACACTGAGCCTACCTGGATAATCCAGGAAACTTTGCCCTTTTCAAGATCTTTAATCACATGTGCAAAGTCCCTTTTGCTCCCTAAGGTAACACATTCTCAGGGATTAAGATGTGGGCATCTTTGAGGGAACCATTATTTTGTGAACTACAAACACCAAACAGCAAAGTAGTCAATTTCCCAGCAACAGAAGAATGGGTAATTGCAGTGTAATTGCCCAATGCAATATTATGCAGCAGTGAGAACAATCATCAATGATTTGCAATATTGTGAGTGAACCTCAGGAACATAATGCGTGAAAAAAAGCCAGAATCAGAACACTGTAGGAGTTCTGGTGTATAAAGCAGAGAGAGGGGAAATCTCTCTATGGTAGAAGTCAGGATATAGTGATTACCCTGGATGTGGGGGTTCCCAACTGGGCTGGAATGTGAGGGGACTTTGGGGGATAGTGTTGATCCTTTGTGTCTTAATCTGGGAGCTAACTTGTTTGGAAATGTGTCAGTCTGTGAAAAAATCCATTAAACTATACCTGTAAGGTACAAGCACTTTTCTGTGTGTATATTTTACTTCAATGAAAAGAATAACACTTGTCATGACAAGGGAGGAAGGATAGGGTCTTATGAGCACAAGGAACCCTCAACTGCTGTAACTTGGGGTAGTGTGGAAAGCTGAGGCTTTAGACTCAGGTCTACAATCCCATCTCTTTCACTGATTCTCTGCTCTTCTGCAGATTACTTGAGCTTTTTGGTTAGGGGCTTCCTCCTCTAGAAAATGGGAGTAATAATACTTGCTGCCCAACTGAATGTGTTGCATATGTGAAATAACATATGTTAAAACAAGTGGAACATAACAAGGGCTGAGGAAATATGGCTTCTTCTCTCACTTTGTTCTTAAGTCTTTCTTTCAACAGAGCAAATACACAACATTAAAAAAAAAAAGGAAAGAAATAACCCCCTCAGAAGCTGCACTTTTTTTTCATCTTTCATGCCATGTTTAAAAATGTTCGCCAAGAACTTTATGAAAAGTTGCTCCACATCCTATAAAACTGATTTTAAAAAATCTTTGTTTCTTTATAAACAGTGCCTATTTCTTTGTAAAACTGCCAGTTTCATTGTGAAGGTTCTTTAACAAAGGGGAGCCACTTGAGATCATGAAAGCATCAGGTGTCACTTCCACGAGTCATAACTTCTTCAGGAAAAATTCCAGGAGCCTGGTGGAAATAGAGCCACTCTGCACTTCTTCCTACGAGGCAAACACGGCCTAGAGCATTTCACTTCTATCCTTGTGATCGGAAAGAATGTCTAGAGACCAAACCAAACTCACACGTCACTGGGCATATCTAGTCTTCCTTGCACTGCAGCAGGGCACGAGAAACAAAGATGAAATAAACATAGGTAGAAATGGTTTCCCATGAAACACAAGAACATGGCATAGTTGAAATTGGGATGGAAATCTGGAGCCTGAGAGACCATTTAAAGAGTTTGGGGCTCTTAGAATTACTGTGCTTGGTCAAGGTCACTCAGACCCACACACAGTCTGGTTTACAGCCCTCTTCCCAGGGGTTTTTAAGTCATGGTTTACATTTCCCATTGCAAGCCAGAATCTTTTATTTGCAAAGCTTAATTCTTTATTTGTATTTTTTACCCCCATTTTTATTGCCACTGGTGTTATTTCAACATCATTTAAATTTTGATCTCTATCTTGTACCCTCCCCTCTGCTGACTGCCCAGATTTCCCCATTCTATCTTTGCCCAGATGGCTCTCCACTCCCACTCCTCCGCGAGGCTTACTCCTCCCAAGTACGGACCTGTCTGCACCTCCACCAGGGTGTTTGCCCTGCTTCTTGTGTCGGTATCAGTTCATCACACCTTCAGGGAAACCTGGATCACTGTGTTTATCACCACAAACTATTTTTTTTTTAATTTTGATTTTTGGTTCATCATAGATTTTTTTAAATCAATTTTTATTTATTTTTTTGCCTTGTGGCATGCAGGATCTTAGTTTGCCAACCAGGGATTGAACCCATGACCCCTGCTGTGGAAGCATGGAGTCTTAACCCCTGGACCGCCAGGGAAGTCCCATAAACTATCTGTTTCATGCCCTATATCATGCACTCCTTCAGCACAAGAGCTGTGTTCTTTACTTCTGCCTTCCAAGTGTCTAGTTTAGAAAGGGTTCTATAAATGTTTGTTGAGTGAATGAGATGGATGTCAGTCTATTGGCCACCAGCTAGAGGCAGCAAGAAGAGAAAGTCCTCTTCCTTTTTTGTTTTTTTTTTTTTGGTATCTTCAAACAGTCTTTTGTTACAAGTGCTTTCATTTTTAACATCACAGTGCTTTATTTGCCCAAAAAACTAATACCAGTAATTATTCTTAGCCCTTTGCTCTTTCGTGTCTCTCCCCTTACTCAGAGCACATTTCTTACTGTACAACCATTTCCCTGATACATTAGACCACTTTCATCTGTCAAGTCAGTGATGTTAAGCCACATATAGGAAAGAAATGAGTGGAAGAACTGCAGGTAACTGGTGAAGTACGACTGCCTTATTCTTACCTTAACATCAGAAAAATTGCTTCCTGGCAGATAGAGTGACCATCCCATTCTGTTTATACAGAGATTTTTAATAGAAAAGGCTGAAGAGCTGTGAATGGTAACCAACCATTATGCATAGATACGTTTTTCACTTTGCATGATGGTTGTTCTTTTCCTCATCCCCAATTAAAATCTAAATTTAAAAACTGTAAGTCATTCTCCTTAACAGTACATTAATACAAGCTCAATTTTATAGGAAAGACAAGTCTTCTTATCAGACAGGAGCTCAAATTTGAAAATAAAAGCAAACGAAGTATCTCTCCAAGTCAAGCTCCTATAAACTGTGAAACAGTATAAATTGGTGCTTGAAAAGGCAGTATTAAAGGAACGATCAGTTTTCCCCAGTCAACAGCAGAGTAGTGATGAGGATAGTCTTTCACTGGGACTGAACCCTGGCAGTCTGATTTCAAAGCTCCTGCTATCTCCCATGAAAACAAGAGCAGTCCAAATGATCAATGCAAAGAATCCATAAGAACAGGCTGCTCTTTCAGAATTTTAGCAATCACAGGGAGAGAGAGATGGGGAAGTCACATGAAAGAAAAGCAGGGTCAAGAAAAATATTTTCAGGGAAGGAGAGTTTTGAGCCTGATGTAAGCTTGACCAGAAAGAGCTAAGGGAGGAGGAGAGATTAAGACATGAGGCAAGGGGTGGGAGTGGGGCTGGCAAGTAGCAGAAAATCGCCTGTTGTCCAGTGCCCCGCCGGAAGACTGTAACTCATGGAATCCAGAGAAGGATGGATGGACTTGACTCTGAAAGGTGATGAAACTCTGAAACAAGGAAGAGAAGTGAGCAGAAAATGGATGAACATAAAAAATAAATTTTATGTCAGAGAGAAAGGAGATTGAGAGTTCACCGATTTTGGCTTCAAGGATCTCTGAGAAATAGAAAGTAATTTCTTCTGTTGAGAGGAAAGGAAGTCGAGGGCTGGGGTTTGCACAGTGGAAAAGGAGCTCAGAACACCTGATCTTAGGCACAAGGTATGGAGGTAAAAGATAAGTCTGAGACTTTCTGAAATTCACTTGAGACCACAATTCAGGAGCAATCTTTGTGCTGTGATGAGCAAGGGCTTGAGAAAAAGGAGTTTGGTGCTTGACACTTTATTCTGTTACATAATTACTGCTTGATATGAGGGAGTTTATTAAAGCTCTCTTACTTCATTTCCCCTATAAAACAAGTTAATAATCCTTGCCCCCTTCCTACCCCATAGGACTTTAACAAGCATTAATTACTGTCTTCAAAGTGTCCCAAGTGCCTTGGGAAAGCCCTGGGTAAGGACTTTCTTCATCATTTTTATTGTGACTGCGATTGCATTGCCCCACCCTCTGTTTAGAAATGAGTTGAAATATAATCTTAACAACTTCCTTCACTCAATTCCAAAATGTGTTTGCTAAACCACCTGAAATTGGCCGTGGAGACATCAGATACAAAAAAAAGAACAAACTCCAAAATGTCTGGTGGCTTCTAAACTGAAAAGGAGAATTTCGAAGTTAAACCACAAATAGAATAGGCAGTCGTTTTAGAATGCATTGATCTATCCAGAATAGTGAACTCAAGGGAAGGATTTCAAACTGAACCTTCCCTCAAAGTACCAAGTGAAGACCAGAATGCCATCATAATGAATACCTTCATGCTTCATTTAGCAGTGTCTCAGTGCCAAGGCATCCATTGTTCTACACAGTTGGTTCTAGGTCATTATTTAACATAATCCCAATTCCTTCCTTCCTTCATTCCATTATTCAGTGAATGGATGTTGATCCTCTGCATGTGCCGACACCATGTGAGTCCTGAGACCATGCTAGCATCCGCTAGCCACACACACCTTTCCCCTTTGTATAATGGTTCTTCCATTATCTACGATGTTGTAGTACTTCTATTTTCATTTCTTTTTGATTGAAGCATAAAATAAACTAGAACTGAAACTCTGAGTCATCTGCCCATTGGCTGAGTTGACTATATTTATTGGTATTAGGGCATGGAAAGGACTGCATAATATCTCTGGTATCAAAAATTTGCTGACCTTCATCCAAATAACTGTTATCAAGTGCTAATTACCCCATGCATATTATGGGCCATGAAATCACTCGTGTGGGATTATCAGAACTTCACTTAGAAATGAAAGTTATTTTGCAAGTTCCTTTCTGATAATAGCAGCTACTTGTTATAGGATATGGTTGCTATAGTGATACAGGAACAATGAAAATTCTTACTTTTCTCCAAGTTTGCTTCTTTGAACTTAACTTGAGATGCTATGTGGTCTAGCTGATTCTCATGATACAGGTTGAGTTTTTCTGCTTCTTCAGACTGTATGAGATAGACTTATCTTTTATTCTTCTGCACTATCTGAGGACCTCAGAGAGGCTATAGTTGACAGGACGTTGGGATTGGAGGGGTGGAAGGAACAAAAGGAATTTCTCAAGACTAAAGTCATAGAGCTGTCAGTGCAGTATTTCTAGTTGACAGATTTATCATGGCTATGAATTAGGTTTTGTGGCATAGAGTTTGCTTTGAACCCCCAAAACAGTGTGGAGAGAGAATCAAGATTCTTGCAGCCATTCCATACTGAGAAATACAGAGAAGGTTGTTTATGTGGCTGTGTGCATGCTCACAATTCCTTTGACAATTCCTTATGTTTATATCATGTGAAACCATCAAAAACAGTTTTTTATGTGTCCTACATTTGAGTTTTCATATTGCTATATTTGGATCTAATTCTACAACCGCTTTAACCCCATCGGAAATCAATTTCAATTTTTTTCCCAAAATGCCTCACAAAATAAAGTGATCACCAGGGTCCAGGAATTTTGCCCCAAGAAAATGATAGGGAAGCAAATGTAAAGGTAAAGTGAGAGTTTACAGGGATCACAGCCTTGTCTAATTCAATGAAACTATAAGCCATGCCGTGTAGGGTCACCCGAGTGGACGGGTCACAGTGGAGGGTTCTGACAAAATGTGATCCACTGGAGAAGGGAATGGCAAACCACCTTAGCATTCTTGCCTTGAGAATCCCATGAACAGTGTGAAAAGGCAAAAGTGAGAGTTCAGAGAAGCCCAAATGTGAGAACCAATCCAAGAAGCCCAAAGAGCAAAGCCAATTATAGCCAATACAGTTTATATAGGGAAAGGGCAAAGATTTCCCAAGTCCCAATTTGTAGCCGACTGTTTTCCTATGACAGTAGCGACAATACTTTCCATTGCACGCATGTTCCTAGAACTTTGCCATTCTCCCATCAGGAAGTGAAGTCTGTCATAGACATAGAGAGCAGACTTGCGGTTGCCAAGATGGGTGATGGGGAGGGATAGATTAGGAATTTGAGATTAGCAAGTGCAAACTATTATATATAGAATGAATAAACAATGAGGTACAACAATATAGCACCGGGGAACTATATTCAATATTCTGTGATAAACCATAATGGAAAAGAATAGATGTGTATAACTGAGTCACTTTGCTGTACAACAGAAATTAACACAACATTGTAAACCAACTATACTTCAATGAAATAAATTTAAAAATAAAAGAGATGAGTCTATGTTCCATCCCTTGGAGTCTGAACAGGTCTTTGTGACGACTTTGACCAACAAAGTGGGTCAGAAGAGGTACTGTATGACTTCTGAGACTAATTTAAAAAAAATCACACTAATTAAAAAAAAATCCTCCTTGTTCCCTCAGGTAGCTCACAGAACCCAGGCACCATGTTCTGAAGAAGCCTGGACTGGGTTGGTTCACATGGAAAAGTACTGAGTTGCTTGCCCTCATCCTTACTCTCCTCCCATATTCTTTACACAATGAATTCCCATTCTGTTTAAATCATCTATTGGTCTTTTTGCTTTAATCATCACGGCTTTAAAAAATGTTTTAAAACCTGTTAAAGCAAAGTACCACTCAAGCTTCCTCATGAAATTATATTAGCCAGTTTTGGCATTTCAGTGTGCAAATCAACCATTAAAAATCATATATATAAATATATATTTAAATATTGAGTGTTGGCTTCCAGGAGCTGCTGTAAACACAGTATGTCTTTTGGGAGGACACAAGTTATTCCATAACATATATATGTACACACAGTTATATGCTTTCTGGGAACATTGCTCTGTATAACAGCTGAGAATATTAACTTATATTTAAATGACAAAGCTATTCCCCCCAACAATATATTAATTAAATGACTCCCCTCCCTATAAATTAGGGTTACCTAATTTACCACATGTTAAGTTTCAAATATTCTATAATTTGGATTTTTACATTCCATTGTAACCTATTTTTCTGCCTTTGTTATTGTTGTTTAATCACTAAGTTTGTCTGACTCTTTGCAACCCCATGGACTGTAGCCCACCAGGCTCCTCTGTCCATGGGATTTCCCAGGCAAGAATACTGGAGTCGGTTGCCATTTCCTTCTCCAGGGGATCTTCACGACCCAGGGATCAAGCCCACATCTCTTGCTTGGCAGGTTGGTTCTTTACCACTGAGCCACAAGGGAAGACTTTTACTTATTATACTTTCATAATATGTGTTGTTAACTTTCAGAATAACTAGCCCTCATTACTCTTATTTATTAAAATTGCCTTATTCTTACCTGTTTATTGTTCCAGATATTTTCAGAGGCTTTTTTTAATTCCATCAAAAATTAGGATTATATTAAAATTTCATTAAGCAAATATTAAGGGAAGGTATAAATTCTCATTTAACCTGAAAAGACACACAAATAAGGTGGAGCAGGTGGGCCTGAACTTTTCCATCCACTTTACACACTAGAAACCTGCCTCTTATTTCCTGCCCAGACACTTGTTGGATTACCAGGTAGCACTGACAGCTCCAGTCTGCAGTTCATCCAGGATCAAGGCAGCCTACAGGGCATCCTTGGCCTTTGTGCCTGGGTGCCCTGTGAACTTTCAACTCATTAAAGTGCTTCCCTGATCCAAGGTCATCTGGATCCTCCCTGAGATAGGCCTGGTTTCCCAGTGGCCAAACCAGCCACCCAACTTTCTTCTTGCCACATCCTTTCATCCCCACCAGGATGCCTGAGATTACCTGACCCTGAGCCAGTTCATTGTGTATGTGGGGTGACTCCAAAGGCAGTAGGAGTCAGGCTCTGGGGAAATGCAGAGATAAAATAATCTGAACAGACTCAAAGGTCTCAGGGCACATGACACAACAAGGCTTACCATGGCATCCTTTTTTTTAACTACTTTATTTATGTGTGACTAACAACAGAATGGGAAAGACTAGAGATCTCTTCAAGAAAATTAGAGATACCAAGGGAACATTTCATGCAAAGATGGGCTTGATAAAGGACAGAAATGGTATGGACCTAACAGAAGCAGAAGATATTAAGAAGAGCTGGCAAGAATACACAGAAGAACTGTACAAAAAAGATCTTCATGACCCAGATAATCAAAACGGTGTGATCACTCACCTAGAGGCAGACATCCTGGAATGTGAACTCAAGTGCGCCTTAGAAAGCATCACTATGAACAAAGCTAGTGGAGGGGATGGGATTCCAGTTGAGCTATTTCAAATCATGAAAGATGATGCTGTGAAAGTGCTGCACTCAATATGCCAGCAAATTTGGTAAACTCAGCAGTGGCCACAGGACTGGAAAAGGTCAGTTTTCATTCCAATCCCAAAGAAAGGCAATGCCAAAGAATGCTCAAACTACTGCACAATTGCACTCATCTCACACGCTAGGAAAGTAATGCTCAAAATTCTCCAAGCCAGGCTTTAGCAATACGTGAACCGTGAACTTCCAGATATTCAAGCTGGTTTTAGAAAAGGCAGAGGAACCAGAGATCAAATTGCCAACATCCACTGGATCATGGAAAAAGCAAGAGAGTTCCAGAAAAACATCTATTTCTGCTTTATTGACTATGCCAAAGTCTTTGACTGTGTGGATCACAATAAACTGTGGAAAATTCTGATAGAGATGGGAATACCAGACCACCTGACCTGCCTCTTGAGAAACCTGTATGCAGGTCAGGAAGCAACAGTTAGAACTAGACATGGAACAACAGACTGGTTCCAAATAGGAAAAGCGGCACGTCAAGGCTGTATATTGTCACCCTGCTTATTTAACTTATATGCAGAGTACATCATGAGAAATGCTGGGCTGGAAGAAGCACAAGCTGGAATCAAGATTGCCGGGAGAAATATTAATAACCTCAGATATGCAGATGACACCACCCTTATGGCAGAAAGTGAAGAGGAACTAAAAAGCCTCTTGATGAGAGTGAAAGAGGAGAGTGAAAAACTTGGCTTAAAGTTCAACATTCAGAAAATGAAGATCATGGCATCTGGTCCCATCACTTCATGGGAAATAGATGGGGAAACAGTGGAAACAGTGTCAGACTTTATTTTTGGGGGCTCCAAAATCACTGCAGATGGTGACTGCAGCCATGAAATTAAAAGACGCTTACTCCTTGGAAGGAAAGTTATGACCAACCTAGATAGCATATTCAAAAGCAGAGACATTACTTTGCCAACAAAGGTCCGTTTAGTCAAGGCTATGGTTTTTCCAGTGGTCATGTATGGATGTGACAGTTGGACTGTGAAGAAAGCTGAGCTCCGAAGAATTGATGCTTTTGAACTGTGGTGTTGGAGAAGACTCTTGAGGGTCCATTGGACTGCAAGGAGATCCAACCAGTCCATTCTAAAGGAGATCAGTCCTGGATGTTCTTTGCAAGGAATGATGCTAAAGCTGAAACTCCAGTACTTTGGCCACCTCATGCAAAGAGTTGACTCATTGGAAAAGACTCTGATGCTGGGAGGGATTGGGGGCAGGAGGAGAAGGGGACGACAGAGGATGAGATGGCTGGATGGCATCACTGACTCGATGGACGTGAGTTTGAGTGAACTCCAGGAGATGGTGATGGACAGGGAAGCCTGGCGTGCTGCAATTCATGGGGTCACAAAGAGTCGGACACGACTGAGTGACTGAACTGAACTGAACATATGAAGAGCTGTACATATTGAGGGTACACAACTTGATGAGTGTGGGATTAAACACATACCTAAGAAACCTAGTCAAAGCTATGGTTTTTCCAGTAGTCATGTATGGATGTGAGAGTTAGACTATAAAGAAAGCTGAGCGCCCAAGAATTGATGCTTTTGAACTGTGGCATTGGAGAAAACTCTTGAGAGTCCCTTGGACTGCACGGAGATCCAACCAATCCATCCTAAAGGAAATTAGTTTTGAATATTCATTGGAAGGATTGATGCTGAAGGTGAAGCTCCAATACTTCGGACACCTGATGTGAAGAACTGACTCATTTGAAAAGACCCCGATTCTGGGAAAGATTGAAGGCAAGAGGAGAAGTAGACGACAGAGGATGGGAAGGTTGGACGGCATCATCTACTCAACAGACATGAGCTTGAGTAAGCTCTGGGAGTTGGTGATGGACAGGGAAGCCTGATGTTCTGCAATCCATGGGGTCACAAAGATTCAGACGCAACTGAGTGACTGAACTGAACTGAACTGAAGAAACCATCACCATCATCGTTCCCCACTTTTGTTGGAAGAATAATTACCGTGAGCTCTTCTCTCTTAGCAGTTTTAAGTATACAGTATAATATTGTTGGCTATAAGCTCATGCTATAAAGTAGGTCTCCAGAACTTATTTATCCTATGTAACTGAAACTGTATCCTTTAATGGTCATTTCCTCCTCCCTGTAGACCCCAGAAACCTCATTCCACCTTCCGTTTCTATGAATTTGGCTATTTTCGATTCTATACATTAGTAAAATCATACAATGTGTTTTTGTGTGTCTGGCTTATTTCACTTACCAGTGCTACTCAGGTTCATCCATATTGTTGCAAATGGACAGATTTCCTTTTTTAAAAGACTGATCAATATTGCACGGCATGTATGTATCACATTTTCTTTATATAATCATCCATCAATGGACATTTCAGCTATTTCCATATCTTGGCTATTTTAAGTAATGCTGCAATGAACATGGAAGTGCAGCTATCTCATCAAGATCCTGATTTCAATTCCTTTTGGATAAATATCCAGAAATGGGATTACTAGATCATGTGGTAGATCTTTTTTTAAATTTTGTGAGAAACCTTCGTACTGCTTTCCATAATAGCTGTACTAATCAACATTACCATCAGCATTACAAGGGCTCCCTTTCCTCCACATCCTGTCAGCATCCTGTCAGTAGCCATCCTAACAGGGTATGAGGTGACACCTCATTGTGGTTTTGATTTTAATTTCCTTCATAATTAGTAATGTTGAGCACCTTTTCATGCATTTGTATGTCTTCTTTGAAGAAGAAGGTCCTTTGCTTATTTTTAATTGGATTTTTTGTGTGTGTGTGTGTTTTTTTTTTGCTATTGAGTTGTATTCCTCATATATTTTAGATATTAACCCCTTATCAGATTATGGTTTACAAACATTTTTTTTTCCATTGCATAAGTTGCTTTTTCGTTTTGTGGGTTCTTTCCACTGTGGTGCAGAAACATTCCAGTTTAATGTGTCCCTATTTTATTTTTGCTTCTGTTGCCTGTGCTTTTGGTGTCGTATCTGAAAAATTATTGCCAAGACCAATGTCAAACAGCATTTTCCCAGAGTTTTACAGTTTCAGGTCTTAAGATCAAGTCTTTAATTCATTTCGAGTTGATTTTTGTTTATGTTGTAAAGAATCCAGTTTCATTCTTTTGCATGTAGATATTCCATTTTCTCAACACCATTTATTAAAGATAATGTTCTTTTCTCATTGTGCATTCTGGCTGCTTTTGTTGAAGATTGATTGATGATATACATGTGGTTTATTTCAGGGCTCTCTATTCTGTCCATTGGTCTATATGCCTGTTTCTATGCCAGTACCATATTATTTTGATTACTATTGCTTTGTAATATAGTTTGAAATTCAGAAGTGTGGTGATTTCAGCTTTGTTCTTCTTGCTAAAAATTACTTTGGCAGCTTGGGGTCTTTTGCAGTTCTAAATACATTTTAGAATTATTTTTACTATTTCTATAAAATATCCATGGGATCTTTTCTTGAACACCTGATGACATAGGATTTCTGAAAATTACCAAGTGCCTGTCACTTCTCCATTCTTGTTACTGCTAAAAAGAGAAGAAAAGAAAAATCAGTATCCTATCAGACTCCAAGCCATTTTCTCCCTCTTTCAAAGTCAGTTTCTTTATCCCAGAAAAACACTGCAGAGATAACTAATGAGTTGTTTATTTGCTGTTCAGGCTCTGCTACAACTGCTATGACCTGTGAAGGGATATATCTTTGCAAAGCCTGACTGCTTTGTTGCAAAAGCCTGAAGACCACATATTCTCCTGCCTATAGACTAAGCCAGACAACTGATCACCCAGACAAGATATTTTTCTTTTTCATTTCTTTCTTTTGCCTTCTCCTCCTTTGTTCGTTTGATTTACAATTCTGTGCTGCTGAATGAACAATACACTTCCCAGCAGCCATAAAGCAAGAAAAATTCAGTTAGGATTATAATCACAATTTCAATTATTTACACATGTTAGAAAATATTGCCATTGGGTTCTCAGAGTTATTTACTCTGGTGTTTTCTTCTATTTGGAAGTGCTAAAATATTAGCTCTATTCATTGCAAACTGGTTGTTTTTAACATGATTCTTCCCCCTCCCTTGACCCTGTCTGAAATCCAATTTACAGTCTGCTAAAGGCCTCATAAGTTTTTTATGGATTATTTCCTGGGGTCACATTAATCTGGCTCCTTGTTACTTTGCACTAATTTCACTTTGCCACAGTAAAGTAACGACATTCGATCTCTTGGGAATTAATCCATAGAGACCTCTTAATGAGACAAAGCCAGAATGGAATACATCTACTGTATTTAATTGTCCCAAGCACAATGGAGAAGAAGGAAGAGGTTGTTCTGCCCTTCTGGGCAATGTAACTTGGGGCTCAATTCTGGGGAGAGAGGGGAGAAGTGAACAGAGAGAAACAGAAGATGCACAGTGAGAGCAGCCAGAAGCTGGGTATGGCCAAGGCTCAGGACTCTTTTTGCTTCCAGTGGGTTAGAGCCACGACCAGCAAACCAGGCAGAGGAGAGGCAGAGAGAGCAAACAGAACAGTGAAGAAGGACAGGTGGGAGGGGAGAGACTTCCCTGCTTTCACTGAACATATGCTCTCACAGGACATGACTTCTCTCCTCCAGTCATCTCGCTCTCAAAGCCCACTTTGTATACTCATTACAGGCACTTTTGTCTTCAGTGGAAACTTAAGTGATGAGAAGACAGAGCAAGATTCTGCTCCCCTTTTCTCTTGCGGAGGTCTAGGGTTGTTAAGATTTCCTTTTCCAAGAAACAAAAGCAACAAACTCTTGCAAAGTTTTGCAATGCGTTAAAGCAAAAACTTAACATTTATTTGAGAAGAAAAGAAGAGTTTCTGTCAAACTGTAAACTGACGATAAGAATGACTTGCAACTATAATTTTATGATGAATTGATACAGAAAATATGAAACAGTACCGATGAACCTATTTGCAGGGCAGGAATAGAGATGCAGACGTAGAGGATGGATTTTTGGACATAGTGGAAGTAGGAGAGGGTGGAACAAATTGAGAGAGTAGCATTGAAATACCCACTCCAGTGTTCTTGCCTGGAGAATCCCAGGGATGGGGGAGCCTGGTGGGCTGCCGTCTATGGGGTCACACAGAGTCGGACACAACTGAAGCAACTTAGCAGCAGCATTGAAATATATACAGTACAATGTGTGAAATGACTTCCCAAGTGGCTCAGCAGTAAAGAATCTGCCTTTAATGCAGGAGACAGAGGAGACACAGGTTCAATCCCTGGATCAAAAAGATCCCCTGGAGGAGGGTATGGCAAATGACTTCAGTGTTTTTGACTGGAAAATCCCATGGACAGAGAAGCCTGGCAGGCTACAGTCCACAGCGTCACAAAGAGTCGGACCATGAGTGAAGTGACCATGCATACATGCATCCACATGTAAAACAGATAGTGGGACATATGGCTTGGTGCTCTGTGATGACCTAGAGGGGTGGGATGGGAGAGCAGGGAGTAGAAGAGAGGTTCAAGAGGGAAGGAATATATGTATATTATGGCTGGTTCACATTGTTGTATGGCAGAAACCAATACCATATTATACAGCAATTATCCTTCATTTAAAAATTTTTAATAAATAAAAATAAAAAGCATTTAAAGAGAATATCTGTTGAGAGAATGTAGAGAGAATGCATGTCAAGCCCCTAGCATGGTGACTTGATATGAAAAGTCATCTAGAAAGGGCAGCTGATATTATTTACATTGCCATTATATTCTTCAAGCAGATTTTTGTCATTTAGCAACAACTGGCCACTAAAAACACACTTAGGAATAAATTACTTTTTTAAAATGCACACTCATCAAGTGTCTTCTTACTGAATTTTCATATCAGTCAGGTAAGATGAGCAGGTAGTATAATTCTGTTTCACAGATAAGGGAACAGGCTATGGAGGTTAAGTGAGTGTATATAAGCTCAGTCACTAAGTTGTGTCCAGCTCTTTGCAACCCCATGGACTATAGCTTGGCAGGCTCCTCTGTCCATGGAGTTTTCTAGGCAAGAATACTGGAATAGGATGACATTTCAAAGAGTCGGACACAACTGAGCGACTGAACTGAACTGAACTGAACTTCCTACTCCAGGGGATCTTCCTGACCCAGGGATCAAACCCACGTCTCCTGCACTGGCAGGCAGATTCTCCACTGAGCCACTAGAGAAGCCCCATGGGGGTTAACTAACAAATGGTAAATAGTTGCTCTGGGATGAGAACTAGGATGCTTCTCTCAGTTCTTTCCTATCTCCTCTCTTCTTAATTATCTTCCTGCCAAATGTGATCTGAACTTTTCCTGCTGTGTCAGAGACTGAAGGGGAAGTGGATGGAGTCTGTCTATCAAGACTGGAATATTAGCAAACTCCCTTGGCCAAAGCATACAAGTCACATGCTCCAAATTACTTTATCAGTAAAAGAGCTGATACATTGATCTCCATCTATATTGCAACCAGATCCAACTCTTGAACTGGAAAGATAAGAAAAGTGTGTTATATCCTGGTACCTTTCTCTCCGCCCACCCACAAATAATAAATAATATGTAAAGGAAAAATATCAATAACCTCAGAAATGCCGAGGACACCACCCTTATGGCAGAAAGTGAAGAGCAGCTAAAGAGCCTCTTGATGAAGGTGAAAGAGGACAATGAAAATCTGGCTTAAACTCAATATTCAAAAAACTAAGATCATGGCATCCAGTCCCATCACTTCATGGCAAATAGACAGAGAAACAATGGAAACAGTGACAGACTATTTTCTTGGGCTCCAAAATCACTGCAGATGGTGACTACAGCCATGAAATTAAAAGACGTTTGCTCCTTGGAAGAGAAGCCTTGACAAACCTAGACAGTGTATTGAAAAGCAGAGACATTACTTTACCGACAAAAGTCCATATAGTCAAAGCTATGGTTTTCCAGTAGTCATGTATGGATGTGAGAGCTGGACCATAAAAAAAGCTGAGCACCGAAGAACTGATACTTTTGTACTATGGTGTTGGAGAAGACTCTTGAGAATCCCTTAGACTGCAAGGAGATCAAACCAGTCAGTCCTAAACGAAATCAACCCTGAATATTCATTGGAAGGACTGATGCTGAAGCTGAAGCTCCAATACTTTGGCTACCTGATGTGAAGAGCCAACTCATAGGAAAAGACCCTGATTCTGGGACAGATAGAAGGCAGGAAGAGAAGGGGACAACAGAGGATGAAATGGTTGGATGGCATCACTGAATCAATGGACATGAGTTTGAGGAAGCTCCAGGAGATGGTAAAGGACAGTGAAGCCTGGTGTGCTGTAGTCCATGGGGTTGCAAAGAGTTGAACATGACTGAGTGACTGAACAACAACAAACTATCAATGAAAATGAGGCAACACTGGGGAACTGTATTCTATTGTGCAGATGAAAATTGCAAGTTGTCTGATCTTTATGTTAATATGAAGCCAGCATACAAAGTGGGAAAATTGCATTACCCTAATTGTTATCTCAGAAGATAATTTTATTTTGAAGAGACATTAAAAAGGGAAAATATTATTTCTGGACTTGGCAGAAGAGACAGTTAAATTGTGTGTTATAGATAGATGTGATCAAAATCAGGAGTTCAAATCATTGTGTAACAAAAAAGTTAGTGGCTGACCCTAATATGATACTAAATTAAAAAGTCATTATAATGATGATAATTTCATATACAGCGTAATCAAGGGCAGTTTTGAGTAATGGTAATTCAATGACTTTTTCTACATCAATACATCCACTAACATCCTTCAGATAAGATTTAGGCTGGTGCTTAAATTGTGAAACTACATTTAGTGAAGTTTCCATTTGTCCTTAGTTCATCCATCAGTTCTTCCCAAAAGACTTCAATAGCAGAGCATTCATTAATCACTCTTTAATATGTTGGATGCATTACATGATATATTTCCATCTCCCTTTCATTTAGACTTAGTTGCCAATATACTTTCAGAATCAAAATTAATTAAAAGAAATCAAGTTCAGTGATTAGGCATTGTCCCTGGCATTTGATCTTGAGTAGTAATGTAATGGAAAGAAAAGTCAATAGCTGATGCATTTTTCTAGCCTTAAATATTTCAAACTAAAACAAACACTTCTCTTAAAAAACTTCAAGGCATAAAAGTCCTTCATCTGAAAGGAGATTCCCAATTGCCAGAGAGAAAGAGCGTTGTAATTTAGGCATGACCAGTTGTCCCATAAATCTATCCAAACTATAGTAGGAACTAAATTTTTCAATGTGGAACCTCTGGCACAGAGTAAACACAATAGAAAAATTGAAAATGGGTAATGTCTAGTCAGGGAAGAAGAAATATAAACAAAATATATTTGGGGGAAATTCAACCTTACCAGTAGTCAAAGAAATAAAGATCAAACCAAACTTTCACTTTCAGATTTTTTAAATCAATAATTGTCAAAATTCTGTCCATAGCAAAGGATCCAGGGCTTGCTGATAAGAATTAAACACCTTAAACAATTTTAAAAATCAGATTAAATAGGAGATCAACAGTTTTCAGAAACTGGACAACTGTTTGGTAGGATAGTCAGTCTGAGAGAAGGGAAGCAAACAAGATAAGCCCTGCAAGTCACCCAGCATAACACCTGGGGAACACTTATTGACCACAGCTTAGGGACCGAGGACCCAACCAGAGCCGAGCAGTCTCCTTCAGCTGAGGAAATAAAGTTTGAGATTCAGAGAGCCCAAGGCAGATCGTATTTTGGAGACAAATTCTGGAGACGGGAGAGCTTCATTGATAAAACTCTGGACATGGGCAGAGAGTGACCCTGAAGTCTTTGGTTAACTCTTGATTAGCACACGTGAGAGAACTATAAAGGCCAAAGAAAGGGAGCAAGTAAAACAACTTCAGGGAGAATAAGTATAAAGAAGAGTTGCGGATTCATTTCGATATATGGCAGAACCAATACAATATTGTAAAGTTTAAAAATAAAATAAAATTAAAAAAAAAAAATAAAACAAGAAGAGTTGCTACTTTCATGAGCCAGAACAGAAAGAACTCCTAACACACAGGGCATTAAATAGAGTCCTCAGAGAATATTGTCTCAGGAGTATGGCCAAATTAACCCTAGACAAAAGACTGCTCTAGGTTTCCCTTAACAAAACTGACAACAAGTAACTGTGTCCCGGAAAGAAGCCCTGAATTATAATGTTTAAAGTGATTTTAAAAATCCAGCAACTAACAACAGAAAATTCACAAAATCTACTTTAAATCAAAAATCATTTTAAAAGCTATTAGTCATGCAAAGAAACAGAAAAATATGGCTCATAATGAGAAGACATGGCAATCAATAGGAACAGATTCAGAAATGGCACACACGATAGACTTAATAAAAGTCAAGGGTGCAAAAAAAAAAGTCAAGGATGCTAATCAGCGATAGTGAATGGACTTCTTACGTTTCAAAAAGTAGAGAAAACTTTATGATCAAGACGATGTGGAAAGTATGAAAACATACAAATTGTGGAAATGAAAAACAGTAATCTCTGAGATGAAAAATAACCCAGGTGGGATTGACAGCAGATTAGACACAGCAGAAGTAGATGGTATGGATAGAACAAAAAGAGTATACAACATGAAACACAAGAGAAAAGATATCATGGGGGAAAGGAAAGAATAGGAAACTACGGAACAATATTAAGTGGATTGACATATGTATAACTGGAGTCTCAGAAGAAGGGGAGGCAGTAAAATATTTGAAGAAATAATGGCTAAATCTGATGAAAATTATAAATTCACAGGTCTGAGAAACTGAGTGACTTTAAGCAAAAGAAACATAAAGAAAGCTGCATCAGTAATAAAAATTTTTTTAAATGACAATAAAAACAAAAGTAAACGAACGGGATCTAATTAAACTTGAAAGCTTTTGTGTAGCAAAGGAAGCCATAAACAAAACAAAAAGACAACCCTAAGAATGGGAGAAAATATTTGTAAATGAAGCAATTGAAAGATGATTAATCTGCAAAATATTCAAACAGCTCATGCAGCTTAACATCAAAAAAAACAAACAATCCAATCAAAAAAAAAAAAATGGGTGGAAGATCTAAATAGACATTTCTCCAGATAAGACATACATATGGCCAAAAAGCACATGAAAAATGCCAGCATCACCAATTATTAGAGAAATGCAAATAAAACCTATAATGAGTATCACCACACATTGGTCAGAATGGTCATCTTAAAAAAAAATTCTATAAACAATAAATGGTGGAAAGAGTGTAAAGAAAAGGAAATTCTCCTACACTCTTTGTGGGAATGTAAACTGGTACATCCCCTATGGAAAACAGTATGGAGATTTCTTTAAAAACTAGGAATAAAACTACCATATGACCCAACAATCCCTTTACTGGCATATACCCTGAGGAAACCATAACTGAAAAAGACACATGTACCCCAATGTTCATAGAAGCACTATTTACAATAGTTAGGACATGGAAGCAACATAGATGTCCTAGATGAGTGGATAAACAAGATGTGGTACAGATATACAATAGAATATTACTCAGCCAAGAAAAAAGAACAAAATAATGCCGCTTGCATTATGGACCTAAAGAATATTATGCTTTGTGAAATAAGTCATACACATATATATACTATATAACACAGATAACTAACAAAAAAAGAAGTCAAAGACAAATACTGAATATTATCATTTATATGTGGAATCTAAAGAGTAATACAAATGAGTGCAAAACTGTAACAGACTCACAAATATAGAAAATAAACCTGTGGTTTTGGGAAAAGGAAGGGGGAGGGGTAAATTAGGGGTTTTGGATTAACAGATACAAACTACCGTATATAAAATAGATAAGCAACAGTATACTGTATAGAAGATGGAATTAAAGCCACTATTTTCTAATAACCTAAAATGGAGTATCATGTACCAAATACTGAATCACTATGCTGTATTCCTGAAACTAACTTGTAAATCAACTGTAGTTCAATTACACAAATAAATAAATAAAGTATTTATATTTTTTGAAAAGCATGGAATGGAACACGGAGCAGTGTTGTGAAATTCTGGCTAGAAAACAGGCCATAACAGGCTGACTGAAGGGAGCGGGATTGTAGGAAGAATCACTACAGTGACGATCACGTCAAAATCAACTTTAATAACACCAAATAAAAGTCGCTAGAGATGATTTCTGCCAAGACAGAAATCGAAAATCGCATCCCACTGAGGTCCCTTCGGCGTTTTTTGCTGAGCCTTCTTCTGAGGGTGGCGCCGGGCGAGGCATGTGAAGTAGACATGTATCACCAGAGCCTAGCTGTCTGCTCCAGAAACCCTTCTGTTCAACTGGGAGGATTGTCAAGACCACCCTTGAGTCCCAGCCTCCTACAACCGTGTTTCCAGAGCCCTGAAGTCACCCTCAATAATCGGAGTGAGATCAGTCAATATCCTTCGTGCCCACATGGATGAAAGTCATGGCACAAGAGTCAGTGAGCCCAGTGTGTCTCTACAGATTTGCAGCATCTGGCCTACATCTGGGCCCCCTCAGATGCTTTTCTTCTCGGAGCCGCCTTCTCCAGCCATCATGCCTCCAGTTCTTGCTCCTCTTTGTGGAAACATTTCTTTCTCTGTGGAAGCAAGTTACTGAGGAGATTCAGAAGGAAAAAAAAAAAAAAACTTTTTCATTTCAAACAGGACATCCCCGATGGCTCAGCAGGTAAAGAATCAGCTTGCAATGCAGAAGACATAGGAGGCAAGAGTTTGGTCCCTGTATCAGGAAGATCCCCTGAAAAAGGAAATGGTTATCCATTCCAGTATTCTTGCCTGGAGAATTCCACGGGCAGAGGAGCCTTGGCGGCCTACAGCCCAAAGCGTCGGAAAGAGTCAGATACTACTAAGCACGCAAAGACAACACAGCAGAACACTCAGACTCATGCCACAAGCAACCATCCAGTGCCTCTCCTCAGACAAAGCAGGGCCACCGAGAACTATACTTGCTACCAACTGCTGAGCACTTACTGAGCTCAAGCACTGTGTGAGTATGTGATTTAATCCTCACAACACCACCTTGAAGCAGGTATTGTTATCTTCTCTTTAAAGATGTAGAAATTAAGATTGGAAGAATGATAATTTGGCAATGTTCTCACAGCTTATAAACACCAGAGTGAGGATTTGAACTCATGTCTATCTGACTCCACTAGCCTGAGGCCTTCTGACAGATAATGAAGAAAACTCCTGGATCCCTTGACATCTCTCTCTCTTTAAAAAAAAAAAAAAAATTCCCTTGACATCTCTCTGTCTTAAAAAAGTCAAACTGTTAAATGTAAGGTTGAACCATGTATAGTCTGTAATGGAACTCAGATGCCTTAAACAACAACTGCTGCTAAGTCGCTTCAGTCGTGTCCGACTCTGTGCGACCCCATAGATGGCAGCCCACCAGGCTCCCCCGTCCCTGGGATTCTCCAGGCAAGAACACTGGCGGGGTTGCCATTTCCTTCTCCAATGCATGAAAGTGAAAAGTGAAAGTGAAGTTGCTCAGTCGTGTCCGACCCTCAGCGACCCCATGGACTGCAGCCTACCAGGCTCCTCCATCCATAGGATTTTCTAGGCAAGAGTACTGGAGTGGGGTGCCATTGCCTTCTACACCCTCCAAATTTCTCCAGAAAAGTATTCAGTGTATATTTGTTATCAGAAGCCAGGAGTCATGACAGCCAAGTTATCTGGAAATAAAGGACTCAGATTTGGTTAGAGAAGTTCATTTGTGGCTCAACTGGCACATTTGCACTTCTGTAAACCTGAGGGTTTCTTCTCATTTATCCACACCTGTGCAAGTGGTGATTCTTCCCATTTGAGTCACCATTAGTCCTGGAAATACACCCAGACAGCTATCAGTAATCTAAACATGAATCCTACTGGCAGAGTACAGGAAAACACGTTCGAATAAATGATTTCGTGGAGAACAGGCTTGGGTTCAAATCCCAGCTGTGCCACTTATTAGACATGCTCCCCCTGGGGAAGTCATAGCTTTCCACACCTCAGTTTTCCTATTTGTGAAATGAGGATAGCAGAGCTTCACAGGAGTGTAACAAGGACAATGAGGTCATGTGTGTAAATCTCTTCACATGGTGGCACATAGAGAGCCGTCAACAAATGTTAGCTGTTAGTGCCATTACCACATAGCCCAGGACACGAGTGGCGATTAAAGCCAAGGACAAACAATGCAGACCGGAGCAATAAGCCCTTTCACTCCCCGTGAGCCTCCAGAGAGATCTGAGCAGAAACTGAGCGGAAGCTGGGCCACACAGAGGGGAAACTCGTCGTCAGCACCTCTGAAATGTTTCCAGACACTCCCCAGGTGTTGCACTCTAACTCGCCATAGTCTCACACTGGGCTCCTCTCCTGCCCTGGCTCCTGCTTCCTTTTCAGTGGTCCCTCCAGCAGGAGAAGACTGAGATGATCCATGAAGATAATTCACTGGGATAAGAAAAGAAAATACTAGGACTCCCATTTATATTTTTATGGGGTTTTTTAAACTTATATTTTAAAATAATCATAGGACTCCCATGGTGGTCCAGTGGTTAAGAATCCACCTGCCAATGCAAGGGACACAGGTCTGATCCTTGGTCCAGGGAGATTCTGCATGCCATGGGGCAATTAAACCCATGCGCTACAACTACTGAGCCCCAAGAACCTAGAACCCAGAGCCTGTGCTCTGCAACAGGAGAAGCCACTGCAGTGATAAGGCATGCACCACAAGGAAAAGTAGCCCCCACCTGCCGAAACTAGAGAAAGCCTGTGCGCGGCAACAAAGACCCAGAGCAGCCTAAAATGAATAAATAAATTTTTTAAATTTATTTATTTCTTTAAAAAGAAATAACTTTTAAATTAATTGAATTCTATTTGTACTGAATCGAGAGGCACATGTATAAATATATTTGGGAAACATCCTCACTGTTTTTTAACTAACAAGGAGTGAAATCTGGAAAAAAAAAAAAAGTGAAGATGAGTGTTCTATCCAGCTGCTAAAGAGCTACAGGTTATAAGGTCAAGTGCCTGGCACACCTCATTTGGTCCACAAGGGTCAAGTTGGTAAGCACCATCTCAGGGCTATCCACTGATCATTCACTGAAAGTGAAGTGAACGTGTTAGTCGCTCGGTCATGTCCAACTCTTCGTGACCCCATGGACTGTAACCCACCAGGCTCCTCTGTCCATGGAATTCTCCAGGCAAGAATACTGGGGTGGGTTGCCATTCTCTTCTCCGGGGGATCTTCCTGAGCCAGGGACCAAACCTGGGTCTCTTGACCTGCAGGCAGATTCTTTACTGTCTGAGCTACCGGGGAAGCCCCTAAGTGCCAGTTAATGTGTTACCTTTAGAGGTCAGCAGAGTTCGAACCCAAGTTATCGAGGCAGCTTGGGTCAGACTCTGGACTGGGAGTCAGAATACTTGGATTCAAATCCTGCCTCTGCTTTTTCTTGTGTGATGTCATTGGGTAAGTCATTTAATTCTGAGAATGTTTGCTCATTTCTTTCTAGATGAATAATACAAACCTCAAAGGGTTGTTGTGACTCTAAGTGAGATGATGTCTCTCCAAGGGCTCCAATCGCAGTTGAATCTAAACCATTCATCTCTCATACTCTTAGCTGAGCTGAGAGTATCGATGATGGATGGGTTAACGCTAGTTGATTGTCTGCTCTGTGGAAGAGCAGGAGAGCTGTTGTGTGTCATCCTGGATGGGAAAATCAATACAGGGAAGAATCTGGGGGACAGAACTAAAAATCTGCACTGCCTTGTCAAATATTGGATTCCCTGTCACAGACATGGTCAAGCTGAGGCTCTGTGTCTAGAGGTTTTGTAAAGCAGACTTGTTTCAAGTGAAAAGCTTGGTGTAGGCAACTTTTACTAAAGGTTTATCTCTCTAAGCCAAATAAAATGAGAACTGCTTAAAGAACAACATGATTACAAGCAATATTAGGCCCTCTGGCAGGTCAACGGAGAGAAGATGATTATTTGCACACAGGAGTAGCTTTTGATATACTTCCGATCATATATCTTCTAACTCTTCCACACTAGACCTACCTCCCAGCAGCCCCTCAAATCCCTGCCATATAAAGTAAGTCATTCAATAATTCACTTAGCCTAGGGTCCGAGACCATCTGATTTATCTCTACTTATAAAAATGTTGTCCTGGAAAGATGCTGGAGAGAAATAAATCACATCGGTGTCAAAACTATAAACAACTCATTCACAAATATGTTATCTTCAGCCTAAACTTACCTTCCAGGGCCAGACTCATAGAGTCAATCTACAACTTACCATCTAACTTCAACACTTCCTAAAATAAACGTATCATGTTTCCTTTACTCCTGGCTTCCGGACTTACTTGTCTTGATGAATGAAACCATCATCCATCCTTTAGCCCCACTCAGAAGCTGGAGTCATCCTTGCCCCCACTTCCTCCCTCGCTCCCCATACCCTGTCGTTTTCACATTCTAAATACCTCTTGAATGCATCTGCTCCTTTCCCCTCTCTTCCACTACTTACTACTTTCTTTTAAAAAAAAAGATTTTAATTTTGTACTGGGGTATAGCCAATTATGGGGTCGCAAAGAGTCGGACACGACTGAGCGACTGATCTGATCTGATCTGATAGCCAATTAACAATGTTGTGGTAGTTTCAAGTGAACAGCAAAGGGATTCAGTCATACATATACATGTATCCATTCTCCCCCAAACTCCTCTCCCATCCAGGTTGGCACATAACGTTGAGCAGAGTGCACCCTGTGCTATACAGTAGGTCCTTGTTTGTTACCCATTTTAAATATAGCAGTGTGTATATATCCATCCCAAACTCCCTAACTATCCCTACCCTCATACTTCCCCCCTACCCCCTCCCCACCGACCCCCCAGCAACCATAAGTTCGTTCTCTAGGTCCGCACCACTTACTACTTTAGAACAAGCTTCCATTACAACAACAGGAACAAGCTTCCTGTTGCCTGGACTATTGCAGTAGCCTCCCATGATCTTCCTCATCCAGTCTTGCCCCCAACCATTACTCACTACTTGGCCTTCACAATAATCCTAAAGCAAAGCTCAAAATGAGCCATAATTTACCATGTGTCTGGCTCTTAACTCGGCAGTCACCCCATCTCCTTCCTTCTCCCCCACCCTCTTCACTTCAGTCACGTTGACCCTCTGTCTGATTTTCATACTCTTATGCTTCCATTCATCACAGGGTCTTTTCTCAACCTTCCCTCTGCCAGGAAGACCCTTCCCTCCTTTATGGGCCTTCTTAGGTCCTACTCATCCTTCCTAAGGGTCACTTAAGAAGCATCCTCATTTCTTCAAGGAAACCTTTGGTTACCTCTTGGATCAGCTCAAATGTGCCTATTTTGTGCTCTTAGGGCAATAATTAGCACTTGTTACAGATAAAGATATATATTATTGGGTGATTATTCTTATTAGTATGCATTTCCCCCAATAAACTATAAAACACAGGAGGGAAAGAACAGTGACATTTTTGCCCACTACTGAGTCCCAGAATGTGCCTGGGACATAAGAGATCATCAATAAACATCTGGTTGATAATTAAACAAATCAGTAACGATGAATGAAACCAAGAATAAATGCTCTATGTTCTTGTGCAAATCTCTTCATATCTCCTGCCCTGATTTTATCTCTGTGAAATTAGAAGACAGGAGAAGCAGTTAAGAAATAAACAGAGGACTTCTCTGGTGGTCAAGTGCGTAAAGAACCCGCCTGCCAGGGTAGTGGACATAGGTTTGATCCCTAGTCCGGGAAGATCCACACGCTTTGGAGCAACTAAGCCTGTGCATGACAACTACTAAGCCCACGCTCTAGAGCCCGAGAGCTGCAAATACCAAGCCCAAGTGCTGCAACTGCTGAAGCCTTCACTCCTAGAGCCCGTGCTCCACAACAAGACAAACCAACGCAATGAGAAACCTGTGCACTGAAACTAGAGAGCAGCCCCTGATCATCGCAACCAGAGAAAGCATGCTCACAGAAATGAAGACCTGGTGCAGCCAAAAATAAACGAAATAAAAATTTTAGAACAGTGTGATAAATGAATCAGACCTTTAGAACTTAAAAAAAAAAAAAATGAACAGGAGAGGGAATTACAAAGCATCTAGAATCTCCAGCGACTCATATTCTTTTGTTTCAAAATGCAAAATCCTAAAAACCCTAATGGCATCGAAGATCCAAAAAAAAAGTTGTGCTCCTGCCGAGCTCACAAATACATGCTTCTTTCCTCCACAAATAGAACAAGCAGATGCTTTCTGCAGGGCTCAGAGCACATCTGTGCGGGTAAGGCCAAAGTACTGGGGTGTCCTGGGAAAGAACTGACTTTCACGTGAGCTCTCTGGTGTGCACATGCTCTCCCGTTCTTTCCAGAGAACTCTGAAATGGCCACTGTCAGAGAGTCCAGGTTGTGGTTTTGGCTGTATTCTTCCAGTTCACCTTCCGGTCTCATAGTTGAGAAATATCATGTTTAAGGGGGTAAAAGACGTTTTCAAGCAAGCATTGCTTGCTGGAGGGTGTCTCTCCTCCCTGCCACCCTCCCCTTCTGAAGTTCTCACATTTGAGTGTTGTCAAGTTATCAGGCAGTAACTAATCAAAACAAAGGGAATATGAGAAATGACTAAAAGTTTCACGCCAAGAATGAAAATCGCCTGAAGGAGGTGGTGGCACCAGCCAGTCAAAAGACTCTACTTTCTTTCTGAGAAAATAAGACTTTTTGACTTACAGTATTTTTTCCTAAAGATCTCCAAATCTTTTCCTTTCATGTATGTAAGAGGTTAACTGAAAAGAAGTTTTCTTAAGCAAGGTGGACACACTCAGGCCTGTGATGTCCTTTTTTAAATCAAGGCAGTAGCTGAAATAAATTGAAAGTGATTTCTTTATTCCCACAGGAGACAATGCTAAGAAAAGAGGTGGGAATGGGAATTATTTGCTCTGGGAGTCCCGGCCTGGCCACAGAGCAGTTTAATCTAATTTGCATATGAGGCTGGGAGTTCCAGGAACTGTGTTCCCAAGAGGCTCCTACAATCCCACCCCTATTTCCACCACTGTCCATGTGCTGCTTTTTATGGTAACTGGACATTAAGCTTCATAAAAGCAGCAAAGTTCAACTAATCACTTAGAAACCAGACGAGTGAATATACCACTCTGAAGCAGTGACGTCTTCAGGAACATTTGGTAGTTACTGAAACAAACAAGGGGATACTGTATCTACTGACAGTTAAGCCAAAAGAGAAAAAATAAGTTCATGTTTCCTCTTCAATATATTTTTCTCCATTCAGACTTCAGACAACTTCACCCTACCACACCCAGCTACTTGTGACTGGTTCCAGAGAGTGACACCAGCTGATGAAAGATGACATTCTTGCAACTCTTTCCCGCCAAAGACTCATGGTGAGATGGCCCTTCTCCAGTAGACTATACACTTCATCATTTGTGTCCGTCTTTCAGTCCCGGGAGAGACAAACTCCAAAGGGGAAATCACCCTTCCGAGGGGAGCTCTGGGTCAGACTTTGGGAAGTGGAAGCAGGGATGTGCAGATCAGCTTGGACTGCTGGCCACCCCCTCGGAAGCTGAGTCACTGACCTGGCCGATTCATTTAATCACATGGAAAGTGGTTAGACTGAACAAGACATGTAGTGATTAGTAATTCAGCCTGGTGTCAGAGCTTCGTGTTTTTCACTGTCAGACACCAACTGCAGCTCTTCTCTTGGAATCAACAGGAAGTGAGAATTGCAAGCCAAATTTGACACTACTTGACGTAACCAGGGATGGACATTGGCACTGATTTCTCCACCCAATAACACACAGATTTTAAGTGAGTCCTTCTAATGAAACACATCAACATAATATCAAGGGCAGACATTAAGAATTGAAGAACACCAATTTTGATAACTCAGACTTAATCCTTTCTTTTTATCTTTCATTTAATAACAAAGTAAATTAAAAAAAATTTTTAATTCCCAGAGATAGATCTGAAGATGGTACAAATAAAAATAAAGTAATATTTACTAAATAACTATTCACACTAGTTGGGGAAAATTGTGATTGAGAAAAACAGAAAATCTACTTTCCAGATTAATTATGTTTCACCATGATGCATTCGTGAAATATCCTAAACTGGGCACAGTAAGACATAGCCACGTAGTCAAAAGTAAAACAAACAGACTTTTTATGAAACATTTCCTATTTCTGGTTACAATTACAGTTGTGATGATTGATTCATGTTCAGCAATTTCCAACTATAGTTGTGGGACTAGCAAAAAGAATTTAAATTTGATCATTTTACAAGGACTGTTTCATAAAAGAAAGTAATATGTGTATGTCTTTGCACTCACTCCTGTTCTTTCTCTATTTTCTGTCTTGACTCTGCAATCCATTCCATACCTAGTCCCCAGATTACTTTTCCTAAAATATCACTGCTGTGCCTGAAATTGGTTGAAACCTGACCACATGTCAGTGGTCACTTAGCTAAACACAGATGAGAAAAGGTAAACATAATGGTTTTACCTTAAAAAGTTCATAGTCAGTGATACTCCCCTAGTCAAATTCTCCTGGTTCTTTACAGGACTATGAGTTCTTTACAGGTTAAAGTTCAAATTTTAACCTGATAGTCCTGAACTACTAAATTCAGGCCTTTCCAGAGTTATCTTCTCCCAAACTGTCCACACTCAAGCCCAGACCCCTGCCTCTCCACCTCATAGTCTAAAATGCCCCTTCCTTTACATATTCAAAATTCCCACAGAGCCTAACTCACTTAACTTTCAAAAGATCGTGTCTGGCCACTCTGCCTTTTCCTAAATTCCAATTAGTTAGATTATCTTTATCAATTTCAGCTTGACACTATCCCATACACTCTGTCCTGACCAAAATCAACTCTAAATACATAAATACATGCATACATATGAACCTATGAACCTATGTATATACATACCTATGTCTTAAAGCAAAGGGAGCTGGACTTGGGACATTCATCCTGTAACGACAACAGGGGCACAGGCTCCACTGGTGTAAGGAGGCTGGGATGATTATTTATAAACACAGGCATGGGGACTGGGTTGCAAGCCATGTTATTAGGAGAAATATGAATTTCTTGTGTAACTCAGATAGGATGGTCTTTAGAAGAAAAAGTAATTATTACCAGAGGAAGTTTTATTTCAGACTCAATGAGAAAACAGGAGCTCCCTGAAATCAAAGATTGTGCTCTTTCCCCACATCCCTCTGCAAAGCTTCAGAGTGTCTCCTTCCTGCTCCCTGTTTCTGACCGTCCACCACCCACAGCCCCACCTCACCCCAAAGAGACACCAATCATTAGCACCTGCCCTTTCTTAGAGTCAACAAAGATTGAGTGGAAGGAACAGTCTAGCAGGGCTTCCTTTTCTGTAAGGATGTGGGGTATATAACCTGAGGATAAAAGGATATCACAAGGTGGAAGAATAATAAAGAGGTATTCTTAGAGCAAAGGAAGAAGAAAGCAGGAGCTTGGGGCATGTCCATGTAGAAAACCCTTGGAGCCTAGACAGTACGGCCCTATCTGTTCATGTGGAACACAGGACTAAGTTGGCTCATCCAGTTCCTAATTCTTCCCTTTCCTCCTCATGATGTATGACTCTGAGGCAATTAGTTACCCAACTTCAGGAGGAAAAAAAAAAGAAAGATCAACAAATGTGGAATGAACCACCAGGGGTTATCCCAATACTTCACTGCACATTATAATAAACTATTGGGAAAGACATCCTTGATGATGACTAGGAACCTAGGAAACTCTAAAGCTGAAGCACCCCTGCTCCCCGGCCCCTCTAAAGCACCCTGCTCCCCAGCCCCTATCCCGGCTTCCACCATCTCCAGCAGGCATTCTGAGGGCCCAGGCATTGCCAGCACTGAAGGAGAAAATACCACCTTAGACTGAGAGGAAACCAGGACACTAAGAAGAAGCCTTCCTTTGACAGCATTTTCCCTGCGTCTCTCCACTTGACCACTGATGTTTCAATCACAATTTAAGCTCTGTTTTCATGTGATGAGTCATCTTCAGTCTTTCGAGTTATTGTGTCAAAATAGTTTCTTAAAATATGTCTGAATAAGTGTCACATTGGGAGAAAGTGCTCCTGGGCAGCTTCTCCATCCCAGTGACATTTCCACCTGTAGATCACACAGAAGGCCAGCATGACCTTGCAATAATTTTAATTTCTTCTTTCTAGATTCCCCACAACTTTGACGCCAACTGTCATTTGTCTTGGTTACACAAACCCCATAGTATCAAGCATGGCGTGCATCACTACTCACTCTCTTGGTCATATATGTCTGCTACAGCCATTTCCTGTATGTACCAGGATTCATTCACTATGTCCTTAATCACTTTCTTTATCTGTCCAACAAATAGTAATGACACATTCCCACAACCTTAGACTTGTAAAGATTAAATGAATTGGTATGACTTATGTGTTAACACCAGGCATTGGAAAACTTTTCTGTAAAGGACCCAATAGAAATATGTTTAAATTTTACAAGTCCTTCAGTTTCTGTCTCAATACTCACCTCTGTCATTATAGAACAAAATCAGCCCTAAGCAAATGAACATGAGTGTGTTCTAATAAAACTTTATTTATAAAGAGAGGTGGTAAACTGAATTTGGCCTATAGGTGATATTTTGATGGCTAGATGAAAACATGAGTGTTTGATAAATTTGGAGTGATCACACTTATTACCTGATCAATGCTGGCAGTTCTTTGCATTCACATTTGTTTCTTTTATTTCGAGTAACATCTGGAATTGAATTCTGGATACCCTAACTTACCTATCATCACCATGGCCACTGATGCAGAAAGGAAATGCAGGAGGGTTCTCATCTTCCTTATACGTGCATATCATCTAGTGGTAGGAAAGTGTAATTGCAATTTTTTTCACATCCTGGGCCTTGATAAAGCACATCCCTGGTCAGAGGGCCGCTTCCTCAGTCTGCCCACAGTGGGCATCTACAACTGGGCTAAAGGACTTGTCCGATCCTCTTGGCTTTGAGGAAATTTCTAACAGGCCTTTGATAGGCATTCTTACAACTCAGAGCTCGATGGTGACAATCCAAAAGTATGCACTGAGGGGATATAAAGATTACTTACTGGGTGAAGTTATCATGAAAACACAATGTCTTTGACTTCAGGAAAATGACTAAATTTAGATTTGTGCTATTTTTAAAATTTTTCCTAACTTTTCCTCTGAGTATCATAATTTGGATCATATTCAAAGGTGAGAAGGTAAGGAATTGAGTCATCATTACCGATGCTTCTTTTCATATGATATATATATGATATAGATCCTGGTAGTTTCCTGACCATATTTAATGTACATGCATGCATGCTCAGTCACTTCAGTCATGTCCAACTCTTTGCAACCTTTTGGACTGTAGCTTGCCAGGCTCGTCTGTCCATGGGATTCTCCAGGCAAGAATACTGGAGTGGGTTGCTATGCCCTCCCACAGGGGATCTTCTGGACCCAGGGATCCAACCCGCATCTCTTGTGTCTCCCTCATTAGCAGGCGGGTTCTTTACCACTAGCACCACCTGGGAAGCCCCTTAATGTGAAACAAATCTAAATATTTATGAATTTGTTACTATTCATTAACTGAGTAATTAATATGTTACTATTATGTTACCATTTCTATGATCTTTTCCATACACACCCACCAAATGCAAAACTTGGGTTTGTCAGATTGAGATATGTGTAAATAAAATTATGAACCTCTAGTTGAAGTCAACAAAAAAAATTAAGAAAAAAACTATTATTTATTCCACTAACTGTGTATTTAATAATGCTAACAAATACCTTGGAGAAACAATACAGTATAGGTATGTTTTTGTCTTAAATTAGCCTTCTCTAGAGTATTGAATGAACCCTTAGCATAAGGTGGAGGCAGCTGCTTGAATCCGGGTCATATTTCTCTTTACATCCTTCATGGATGCCGTCTATTGATCACTGCCTCATTCTAATTATCTTCCACACTGACCCATGCTACCTTTACTACTGCCCCAGATCATTGCCACTAACACTGACTGCTGAGAATTCCATCTCTCTCTCTGCAACTGTGCAGAGGTTAGAAATTAAGTTAATAGCATCTTCATAAAAACCATCATTCTAGAACTCAGGCTCTTCATTATTAATATTTTTGTGGAAAGCCTCTCCACCAGCATATTCTCTGGGAAAATTTTTGATACATGGATCCCTGAGGATGACTTTATTATTATTATTATCAGTATTACAATTATATATTAAGATTGCTTGTTATTGTGGTGAACCAATGATATTGCAGACCTTTTTTTTTTTTTTTTGGAGCAGAGAAAGATTGATTGCAGAGTCATGCAAGGAGACAAGTGGCTCATGCCCTAAAAAGTCTTGAGTTCCCTGAAGGGTTTTAGCAAAGGATTTTTTTTAACTTTCTGTTTTGCATTGGAGTACAGCCAATTAACAATGTTGTGACAGTTTCAGGTGAACAGTTAAGGGACTTAGCCAGACATGTATCCATTATCCAATCAGTATACAAGTATCCAGTATACATGTATCCATTCCACCTCAAACTCTCCTCCTATCCAGGCTGCCACAAAACATTGAGTAGAGTTCACTGTGTTATGCAATAGGGCTTTGTTGGTTATCCATTTTAAATATAGCACGGTGTACATCTCCATCCCAAACTCCCTAACTATCCCTTTCCCCCATCCTTGCCCACTCCCAGCCCCACCCGCCGGCAACCATAAGTTCGTTCTCTAAGTCTCAGCAGACACATTTTTTACATGCTATGTATTAAGAGTGAGAAAAAAGGAATTCTTCCAGCTTTATATTTTCTCGATGTGTCTCCCTCACTAAATAGAATTCATTTATGGACAGTTGATGAGTTACCTTATTAAAAAACTCTGACTTCTAATACCTTGATTTCCCCACCTACCACCTGAAATTAGTAAGAAATCATTGGACTTGAATCCCACAAGCAAGTTCACATCCCAGTGCGTATCACATCAGCAACACGACTGATGGCTGGAGTTTGGGATGTTTTGTCAGCATCAGAGGACGCCTCCTGCTTTCACAGCCTACCTCACCCCAGATGCTCCCGTCTGTCCCCCTTCCCAAGATTCATAAATATGCAGAGTTTCTCAAATGCTCTTTCACCACTACCACCATAGCAACCACCACCTGCCTTCTGGAGCCACTGGCTGGCCTGGGACCTGCTTCCCCATCTTTTTTCCTGGGCTTCCTTCCTAGGTACCTGGGTCTCCTCCCCTTCATTCCTACTGCCTTGACTTAGAAGTATCTCCCTCCACTGCTTTTAAGGAAATTCTCAACTCCATTCCATATTTCCAAATAAAAATCCTTATTGTTTCCCCCAAGGCGTGAAGCTGACCAGAAAAACTGGACTGAACTGGCCACAGAGCCATTTGGACTCTCTTTGTGATTTTTGGCTACCTGTCCTTCCCAGCAGTTTGCACCGACCTGTCAAATTTTCCACAGTGGTCATGAAATATACCCATTCTTCCTTATTCCTACTGTGGGACTCACCCAGCAAAATTTAGGATGCTCTTGGGATCATGTATAAAGAGAGTGCTGGAAATTAAAATAACATGGACAAAGTTCTTACAAGACCATAATTCTACCCCTGGCTATGACAGAAATTAGCTAAGTGATCAATGGACATCAATTTCCTCATAAAATTGGAGGCTGGCTTCAATGTGCAATCAAGTCCCTCTCAGTTCAAATAACCTATTGTTCTGGATGTATCTTTGCTTATTTTTTTAAAGAGGACACCTGAGTTCTAATTACAATCCACTGGTCTTCATTTTAAGTAAAGTTGCCAGAAAAGGACTTCATGATACCTGCTCCTGTCAATCTTCCATTGTTTGTTACCAATATCTTGAAGCTAAAGTTTTTACTGTCCTTCTTGGGTAAATTCTTCACTTTGGGCCCTGCTTCACATTTCTTCCAGAAATGCCTTTGCTGCTGAAAGATTCCAACATGGATTTGAAATTGCCCAGTTATAAATCCTGGACTTAACTCAAGTCAGAGCATCTTCCCCCCAACCCCCATATCACCCCCTCAGGGCCTGGTTTAACATGGACTTCACTGCCCTACATCTCAGAAACAATCTCCGGGTCCTTCTGGATACTATGTAGGTTTCCTTCAATTTCCCAATTTCTGTTTCCAAGCTCTACAAGAAAGAGATATTTTTGAATTTTTATTTATGGCCTATATCCTGCTTATGCCAGCAGATGCGTCAAAGATACCACAACTAAAATAGGATTTTTATAGGGAAAAAAAGAATTGAGGGCCTGAATTAATTGCTGACATCACACGCACTCCCCTAGAAAACCAGCTATTCAGAAATGACTCTGCTCCCTCCAAGCAGAATTTACCCCCTACCTCTTCGTTATTATTAAGGACATATGTACAGAGACAGGATCTGCGCCTTGCTGGACTTCTTCCATGCCAGCCGCTCATACCCCAATTGATGTTACAATCCTTCCTTTTTCACATTACAATTGGTTATTGTGCAAATGAATATGTCCTCCCAGGAACAGATTGTGACTTTACGTGGAGCAAGAACAGGCATCGGAAGCAGATGAGCACACAGCAAGCCAGGGCTGGGACCTTACCACAAATGCCCTCAGTAAGACAAGGGGAGAAATAAATAAACACAAAGAAAGAAAGAGAACGGGATAAAAGGGGAGGTAAATTATTCTAAAAGAAATTTGGAGTCAAGTTCTTGAAGAGATGTCATCTATTTTATAGTGTGTATTATACAATACATAAATTTTCTGAATTTTCATTCTCAAAGCAGAATCTCTAAGGAGGATCCTTGTGGCCTCAGCCTCAATTTTATCCCTCTACTTTTCCTGTGCACAGAACTTATATTCCAACAAAACAACTGTTTTACTACTTTTTGTTCCTACCTATATTTCTATAGCATTACTTATATTAATCCGACCACCTGAAATGTCTATGCTCAGCCACAAGACATTCCCATGCATTTTTCAAGGTTTTTCTCAAATATCATTCTCTTCAACATATCTTAAAATATAAGACTGGGACTTCCTTGGCAGTCCAGTGGCTAAGACTCATTGTTCCCAATGCAGGGAGCCAGGGTCTGATTCCTGGTCAGGGAACTAGATCCCACATATAGCAACTAAAGATCCCATGTGCCACAGCTAAGACCTAGTACAGCCAAATAAATGAATAAATAAACCTTTTCAGAAAACGTAAGGAAGAATGATGACCAGCCATGGAGACATCAGATCTGATGCCGTAGATGGACTGAGCCTGGTCATTTTTATGGTGGTTTTAGCTTTGGAAGCAGAGACACAACGGACTGCAGAGTAGACCTATCAATAACAGAGACTTAACAAGTCTACGAGAGAACTTTCTAGAACTGTTTGTTCCTTGCTGGTGATTTAGTAACCACTCCCTAAAACACATTTTATACCATTTGTCCAAAGTGAGGCCCTTCTCATCGTCGGCCAGGTGATGGTCTCTCTGAGTATGTACCTGGGAAGAAGGTGTGATGGGAAGTATGAATATACACCAAGAAAAATTAAAGGGAACTTATAAATTCAAAGGGAATTACATTTCCTAAGTTCAGGCAGTTTGTTAAGCACTTTTCACAATACCTAATACACTGAGTTTTCATTAAAAACAAAAGCACAAACAAAAAACCCTACGAGGTGGGCAGGAGAACCTTCATTTTATAGGAGTTTCAGGAATTTGCCCAGAGTTCCACAGTTAGTATATGGAGCCTCAGTTCTCAGCTCTTCCTCAAAGTCTTGTCCATCACTTCCCAGCAACAGACCAGCACGGTCTCATCCATCTAGCGTGTTCCATCTACCACTGCACACCCAAGTAGAGCTGCAAACATACTGATTTAAAAGTCAGCCATGAGAGAAGAATGGTTTAGAAAAGTTAAACTCCAACAGATCAAGCTCCACAGAGTTGGGAGTCCTTGGTTTCCTTCCCTATCTCCTCCTACGTTTCCTGTGGAGCCAAACATTTAATTCTCACCTTCAAAAAGTGCCTGTGCTTCTCCCCTTGCCTGAATCCTTTGTGGAGAATGGCTACTCCCTTCTGCTTCCTGTGTGAGCCTTTCTGCCTTGTCAGACACAGTTCCTTCTTCTGAATTCGCCTGAACCATCCTTTGATACATCCCTCTTTTAGCTGCAGCAGCTCACAGTCCTTTAATTTCTTGTTCACTTCTCTTGTCTCCCACTAGCTGGGAGCTCTTCAAAAGCTAAGTACTCTGTCTTATTTATCTCAGCGCCTTGGTGCTTTAGAACATGTACTGAATATAGAAATACATTAGAAGATGGAGGGACTTCCCTAGTAGTCCAGTGGTTAAAGCTTTGCACTCCCAGTGCAGAGGACACAGGTTCAATCCCTGGTCAGAGACTAAGATCCTGCATACCATGAGGCATGACCAAATAAAATAAAATTTTTAAAAGATGGATGTTTTACATACATGGAAACAGAAACTGTTCAGACCACTGAGTCTCAGGAAAAAAAATCCAAATCCAAGGCATAATTTTTAAAAATGTAAAAAATGGCTTTAAAAATGAGATGAAGTGAAGTATCTCCATGTTATTTGAGAAACATGGTTCTCACCACTCTCCTGGGAGACACAATCAGAAATGAAGGATAAGGAGGCCATTGAATAAGTATTTATTAAATTGAATCGTTTGTAATTGAACCAAATTGAACTGAAAGAGTCTCAGCTTCCACAGATGGAGATCACAGAGCTCTTTGGATGGAGAGTGGACCCAGCGGACAGAAAAGGGCTGTCAGTGGGATCAAAAGCTCTGGGTCATGACTTCTCAAACTTGGCTGCACATTACAATCACCTGGGGGGCTCTAAAAAAATTTGGATGCCTGATTACCACCCTGAGGGCATCTAATTTAACAAGTTTGAAGTGGGGCCTTGGCATCAGTATTTTTAAAGCTCCCTAGATGATTTTAATGTGCAACCAGCCATGAGACGATTCCTCCACAGAAAAGGTTACCCTGGCATCTCGGGGCGTTTCTGTGGCCCTGGGGCTAAAAATAGAAAATTAGATCTCTGGTACAGGGGTCCACTGGCATCTCATTTTAGACTCAGCAAGCCCAGGTTTTACACCTTCCCATCATCAGTGCAGCAAGAAGCATGCCTACAGCCTGTACCACCACAACTGGAAGATGGGAGGTAGACAGGGAAGGTCTCTGACATTTCTAAGTGAGTCAGACCCACCCTTTGCTCCAAGAAGGAGCCAGGGAAAACTCAGCATTCTGACTGGGATTCGGATGCCACCAAGCACTCTCTTCTACTTCCATGGTAGAGCGTTGGGACCAGGTAAAGATGCGAAGGAAGCACTTGGAAATGCGGTACAGCGGCAGCTGTGTCGCTGTAGGGGAGGAAAAAAAACTGCCCGAGGCTTTCCCTTCTCTTTAAGGCTTCTTCCGCACTTTGTTTTCCTGTTTGGAAACAAATGAAACTGTAAAGTTTCAAGATGTCGCCACAGTTGCACAATCCCACTCCCTCCCTCCCCCCACCACACACACCCCATTCACAATCTGCAAAAATAGGGCAGCCCCTAATCTTCCAGCCAGGGCCACTGTGTTCCCCCAGGTCACTCTTGCCCTAAAGCTGCTGCTTTGCAGGAAACTCAAAAACCACTTGGCTTCTCTGCTAAAGCAATGTGTTTTTCTGCTGTGTTTCCAAAAGGCTCTTGGAGATTCCATGTTTGTATTTTCCCTTCTGGCTCCACGTTCTCCTATGTAAATGAAGAAAGCTCTTCCAGTAGGGAAGAAGGCTCAGTTGGAGCTCTGGCTGATTTCAACCACATTTGCTCTCCCTTAAAGTAACTTTGCATGTACTGCTTAACGGGAATTCAGAGGAATTTAAGAAAAAGCCCTTTAAAAAATCGATTCCAAATAAAAGTGGAACTATACAAATTCATCTGAGAAATAAATACAGCAGCCATATTGTTCAACGCACTTAAATGTTATTTATTTCAGCCTTTTATTATTCCATTATTAACTATGCAACATTTTCCCTGCTAAATCTTTTCTCCCACACACACTTCATATTTGACAACATCTTATATTTTTTATGACTTTGTTTATGCACTTAGGTACTTACCTGAAACCCATACCATCTCCCCCCATCCCATATAGTTAAAAAAAAAAAAATCAAGGGGTAAAAAATCAGAAAAGTCACGTCCAAGGAGATTTCCCTTCAGTTCTCTCAGCTCCATGGCTAAGATTAGGCAAGAGGAATGAGGCAAAAAATTAATGCCTTTCAGAGGCAAAAGGAAAACCAAGAATACTGAAACAGTCTTGATTTAGAATTTTGATGTTTTGTTTATTATGAAATGTCTGTGTTGATTTTGATTTTTCAAATTATTGCATTAAGATATTATTTATCTTGATGACTGAGTTTGTCGGGTGCCTCTTACCCGTGTCTGAGTCTCAATTTTATTCCCCTTGAAGGATTGGGAACCAGTCACATAGGTTGACATAATAGAGACTTCAAGGAGTGATGTAATGAATCTCTTTTCATTGAAGTATTGAGAGCCTCATGTCTAGGTTGCTCTTGTGTATTGGCAGTGAAATTATTCCAAATAAGGTTAGTGTGATTAATTCCTCAGGGATCGTAGGAGCCATGGAAAGCTGTATTTGAGACTGCAGATTATGGCTGGACGTAGAGCCTCAAACCAAGGTACCTGCACTCCTGTGTCTTAGGAAGCTAACTGTCATTCACTTCAATTCAAGGAAATATCTGCTGAGCCCTCCATGGCCCAAACACTGTGCTAGGTGCTGGCTACAATTATGAATGAGATAAACTTAGTCCTGATCCTGCAGGTTTTAGAGCCTAGTTGCAACATTCGACAAAGAGTTTTAAAAATTAAAAAGTAACAACACAGTGCTCCAATAAAGTAATAGGAGAAGAGTCTTAGCACAGATGTAAGGACCTTGTATCTTGAGACGATCCTCCAAGTGAAAACATAGAAAGGAAGGGATTAGTACATGAGAAATTCTAAGGCTCTGAAGGGGTGTGTGTGTGTGTGTGTGTGTGTGTGTGTGCGCGTGTGTGTGAGAGAGAGAGAGAGAGAGTGTGTGCCTGCAGCTCAGACCTCCTGCAAAGCACAAATGGAAAATACACGTCAGAATGTCTGCATCTCGATTGTACTGCCTGCCATCTCCACACCCGATCAACTGAACGCCTGCTTTAGGCTGTCTGAAGAGTAGTCACTGAGGCTCACATTTGTCTATCTACACTCCCTAGTTGGGTTCCATTGGTGAAAAGGACACACATTTGTTAAATAACTGGACAAGGACTTGCAAAGTCTTGTAATAAAACAACCCATCTCTATTTAAAGGTAAATCATGCTAAAACTGGGGCTTCCCTTATGGCTCAGACAGTAAAGAATCCACCTGCAATGTGGGAGACCTGGGTTCAATCCCTGGGTTGGGAAGATCCCCTGGAGGAGGGGATGGCAACCCACTCCAGTAATCTTGCCTGGAGGAGCCTGATGGGCTGCAGTCCATGGGGTCGCAAAGAGTCAGACACGACTGAGGGACTGAGCACACGCTAAAAGTGAACCTTCATTGTTTGGTGTGATTGCTAAGGTCATCCCATCAGTTCTTTTAGGTGGAAGACTGAAGCAGTTTAAGATTCATTGTTGGGGTCATAAATTGAAAGCACTTTGGGAAAGATAGAAAAGAGAATGGTTGGAGGAAGCTTCTTTACTTAAGTCCACCTTTGTACATAGGACTTGATGCTAAAAGGGCTCTCTGTACTAAGAAAAGAATGAGCTCATTGATGGAAACCAATTTAACCTACAAGTAAAATGCCTCTGGCTGACTCTATCACCACAAACTGCGTCTTCACAAAATAAAACCTGGGTCACTTATTTCTTGAACTCAATAAATTTTGAGGTGGTCAGTTCTGTCAGAAGAACATCCATTCCTGATGTTTCATTCCAGGTGGAGGGCAGTGGTTGGCGTGATCCTGCTGGCTCCTCTCCACCTCCTTCACCTTGACTGGTGAGTCTGGAATGAGCACGAAGACTCTAGTTATCTCCTCTCGGGAGCAGGTTGTCAGGTTTTTTATTCCCCTAGAGTGAGGTCAGTGCCCTAAGCCAGCTGAAAAGATAAACCTAGTTCCTTCTGGGGTTCCCATGAGGAAGTCATAGACACATCCCATGGTCTTCATTCTTAGTTTCTGCAGTCATGAAAGTGCTATTTTGGCCTTCATCGACCTTCCTCCTTAGTACTCTCTCTCCATTGGTTCAGATCTTGAGCAGAGGAGAAGGGTACTATTTATTGCTCTTATGTCCCTGTGCCCCATCAAGTCTCCCTTTGGGTCTAATTGTTTAGCTTGACTCAACCTGATAATCAAGTTTAGTAAGGTCTCAATGAAATGCTAGAACTGAAAACGAATCTCCAAAAGTCTTTGAAGTCAGCTCTTGCCTTTCTAAGGCTGGACATCCGAGATGACTCACTCACATGGCTGGTCTGACAATCAGGAGTTCAGCTGAGGCTGTCAACCTGGGCTCCTATCACTGGCCTTTCTATGTGGTTTGAGCTTCTCATAGCACAGAGCTGATTTCCTCAGAGCAAGCAAGCATTCCAAGACACCCAGAAAAAAGCTGCAAGGCTTCTTGTAACTCATCCTTGGAAGTCACAGAATGTCCCTTCGGTCACGTTCTGTTGGCTAATCAAGTCACTGAGGCCAACCCAGATATTATGATGCGGAGTGAGACTCCCTCCTCCTGGGTAATATACTCTACAGGAGGGGGAGAGACCCAGGTTTGATCCCTGGGTCGGGAAGATCCCCTGGAGAAGGGAATGTCAACCCACACCAGTATTCTTGCCTGGAGAATTCCATGGATAGAGAAGCCTGATGGGCTATATAGTCCATGGGGTTGCAAAGAGTCGAACATGACTGAGCAACAAACAAGACAAGTTCAGTTCAGTTCAGTCGCTCAGTTGTGTCCGACTCTTTTCAACCCCATGAATCGCAGCATGCCAGGCATCCCTGTCCATCACCATACAGAGGGTAACATAAAAATACAACTAACTGGCACTTAACATACGCTCCTTGGCTCAGCAATGTTTCTACATGCATTCTCTCTTGTATGCCACTCTACAGCCAATAAATAGGTATTTCACTGGCCCCATCTTACAGATGAGGCAAGTTTTTTAATTGAGCTGGGCTATATAGCTAATGGTGGAATCTGAATTTAAAGTCAGGTCTGTTTAAACCCTGAGGCCCCTGGATTAACATAGATGCTAATTCTTACTGTGGGGAAGATCCCCCGGAGGAAGGCATGGCAACCCACTCCAGTATTCTTCCCTGGAGAATCCCATGGACAGAGGAGCCTGATGGGCTACAGTCCATAGGGTCACAAAGAGTCGGACACAACTGAAGCGACTGAGCACGCAGCATGTAGTCCTTACCATCCCATTAAATGGACAGCCACATTCTGCTTAAGGATCAAAGACAATAGTTGACTCAAGAAACATTAGAAAGCAAAGTTCACATCAACATATTTGAAAATATAAGAGTAACTAGGTTCACTAAGTCTTGCTCCGGTTGTGCATGTCACCAGAACCCTGAAATTTGTCAGTACACACGATTGTTCCAGCAGTAAATGCAGAAACACACAAGCTCTGCTGGGCAGATTGACTAGGAAAATGTGGTGCTTCTATCAGAAGTTTGTAGTTTTAAGATTCCCTTGTGTTTTAGTGGCACCAACACACAAAGGGAATTAAGCCATTTTGATCTCCAATAATGAGAAACATGGCTGACGTTCAGACCTGAAACCATTTAACGCAAGTTAATCCTTAAAACAAATCTGGAATGAAATGAGGGAGAAAAAAAATCTTATTATGGTAGACATCAACTAATGGGATACATTTCTTTCTTCTCAATTAGAAATGGCAGAGGGGTTTTAATTATTTTTCCTTAGCAAGCACATCAAAACATATCTACACAAAAACACAGCAAATATGTTATAAACTGATTTAAGCCAAAGAGCTCGTCAACACTGTTTGCAATTATGAAATCATTTGGGGATATGGTATTTTTTTGGAAGGAATTGTTTTTCTCTTAGATGCAAACCACATCATAGTCCATCAGGCATAAATCTTTTATTGTATCTTCAAGAGCAAAAGTGGAAATTGTGCAACAAAGGTGCCCCTGATAAAATGCAATGAAGCCCCACCCCCACTCCCAGAATCAATGGGATGAGATAACAGGGAATGTCATGACTTTAGAAATGCTATTTGTGGAAAAAAATTTGTTGAAAGTTGATGGTGCTCAAGGAGTTCCTAAAGGAATTACTGGGAACTTTCATCCTGTCTCCACACTTTACCTTATACATCAAAGAAAATGGAAGCATTTTTGGAGACTTCCTTGTCACTTGGTGACACTTGCTTGAGCAGTGGTGGGTGCAGTAGAGACAGGAAAGAACAATGTAATGTCTTGATGAGAGCACAGCTCCAGGAACTAGACTGCCTATATCTCTATTCTGGCTCAGTCACTTAACAGCTATATAATTCTAACCTCGGTTTCTTTATTTAAAGCTTGGAGGGACTTCCCTTGGTCTAGTGTCTAAGATTCCACGCTCCCAATGCAGGGGGCCCAGGTTCAATCCCTCAGGGAACTAGTGGATCCCACACGCCACAATTAAGGATTCATTTGCCACAACATGGTGAATGCAGCCATGAAAATAAAAGATGCTTGCTCTTTGGAAGAAAAGCTATGACAAACATAGCTTTTAAAAAGCAAAGACATTACTTTGCCCACAAAGGTCCGTATAGTCAAAGTCATGTATGGATGTGAGAGTTGGGCCGTAATGAAGGCTGAGTACCAAAGAATTGATGCTTTTGAACTGTGGTGTTGGAGAAGATTCTTGAGAGTTCCTTGGACAGCAAGGAGATCAAACCAGTCAATCCTAAATGAAATCAATCCTGAATATTCATTGGAAGAACTAATGCTGAAGCTGAAGCTCCAACACTTTGGCCACCTGATGTGAAGAGCTGACTCATTGGAAAAGACCCTGATGCTGGAAAAGACTGAAGGCAGGAGGAGAAGGGGATGACAGAGGATGAGATGGTTGGATGGCATCACCGACTCAATGGACGTGAGTTTAAGCAAGCTCTGGGAGTTGGTGAAAGACAAGGAAGCCTAGTGTGCTGCAGTCCATGGGGTTGCAAGGAGTCAGACATGACTGAGTGACTAAATAACAACAATGCCACAACTAAAAAGATCCACATGCCACAATGAAGGCTGAAGATCCTGTGTGCCACAACGAAGACCTCGTGCAGCCAAATAAATAAATACATAAATATTTTTTAAGAAATAAAATAAAGCTTGGCATAAAAATAGGACTCACTTTATACATTTGCTGTGAATGTGAAGCATATAATACAGCAGGGCTACCATATTATTTTCATTATATCAGTCTTCAATAGGAATACATGACAGAATATCAGAATAGGACATAGTCCAGAAGTGGTGCAGGGTCAGGCCAGAGAGGCAGAAATAGAAGTTTACACAGTCAATAACCAGAGCCAGAAAACCAAGAATCAGGACCAAATGAGCTAGGAACCCAAAGAGCAATTTGAGTGGTGAAGAAAAACTCAAGGAAAACAACTTGTAGGGATGGGGCCAGTGGTGCAATTACTTTGTTTCTGATTCAGTTTTATCACACAGAAGATGCCGCATCAACTCAGACATTCTGCCTTTGCATCCTCATTTCATCAGTTACCTGCTCCTTATTTTATTCTGGTCCAGAAATCCATATCTAAAGTGAATACAGAGAACATGAACCCAGCCATAATAAACTGGGATTCAGCACCAGGTTTGTAGTTTCAGAGAGAGGTGGAAGGAAGGAGTTACAAGGCAGGGGTCAACACTGGGGTGAAAGGCAAATATTTTCTTACAAGGAAAAAAACAAGAGCCCCAAATTTGAATCCAGGAAGATGGCCATTGCCGAACCCACAGCAAGGTTACACTCATGGAAAATCATTGCACTGATAATCAAAGGGTTTTTATATTTACCTTAGCTCCATGCTTCTCAAAATGATGACATTACTTGGAGACTGTTATTTTAAAAAGTCAACTCTGAGGCTCCATATAAATCAGGATACTTGGGGAATGAAGTCTAGTAATCCTCAAAATGTCCCCAGGACATTCTTATGCACCCTAAACTTTGATGACAATTAGACTGGAAGCTGAGCTAACTTAAGACACAGGTCTCAACTATGCACAAAATGCAAAAGGGTCGAAAGCCTCCACAGTACCCCCAGGGCAACCTCGATTGGATTTAAAAGTTTCAGCCCTTCACTATCCAGTGAAGGCTGTTAGAAATGGAGGGGGGCAGCCCAAAAATAACTTGGTGACGTAATTCTGTTTCCCTCATTGAAGAGCAAAAATGTCAGTGTGATGGTATTTGAATCAGATGGGGTGACTGTCAGACTTGAAGGCTTCTCCTCTTTGGAATCTATCGTTTATCTGAGGTCCTCAGAATAAGACTAAATAATTGGAAGGTGTGAACCATGCATTGAGGGAGTTGCAGCAGAGTCAGCAAACATCCAAGCACAGTACCCTCCACGATATTTGAATTGAGCTGAGTGAGCATCGTTTCTAAGAACTTGAAAGGTTGGCATGTGGAATAAGAAAGAGTCAAATGAACTAAACATTTATTGAGCACTTACATACCAAACTAGGTGTGGGTCACAGACAGGACTCTACTCTTTGTTACCGCCGTGTCTGCAGCCCTCTGCTGGAGGTGACCTGACGGACATGCAGTGTCTGATAAGGCACACTCAGGGCGTACTCTTAAAATAGGACATTCTGTCGTGAGACACTGGGCCCTTGAGCACAACAGGCCACCTAATACAAAGACAGGCAAACCTACCTCCTGCCCAGTGACCTATGAAGCCACCTGTTTCAAAACTTTACCCCTAAAGTAGCACTGAACCAAACCACTCAGATTCCCTTGGGAATTTGTACCCTAAAGACATGAGCTTTTCCTTTAATCCTCACTTTGACCCTAGACTGTTATGGCCAAGAGCCACTCTTGCCCATCTTACTAACAAGCAAACGAACTGAGCAAGGATAAACAATAGTCCATGTCAGGAGGAGAGCAACCCAGATCTCTGTGATGCCAAAGCCGGTAGAGAAGACAGACCTAGAGTCTCTAAAATGGTGCTACCAAAAAAAGAAAAAGAAAATCAGTTAAAAGAAAGAATTCTCTAGCAACTGGAGTGATGCCAAAGTGAGCCATTACAAGATCAGTAGAAGTTTCTCCACAAAGGTTGAATAACTTCTGCTCAGGAAGATACAATCTGGGAAGGAAAAACTGGACAAGATGGCTTTTACCATCTCTTCCAACCTTAAGATACTATACTTTATTGGCAAACAGCTGGGCACCATATTAAGTCAATTCCTTTTTTTGTCTTGGCAAAAGTAAAATGTATTCTTGCAGAAACATCTATTGGCAGTGTGGTTGCCTTGTAAAAGCAGAAAAAGAAGCTTGGAGAACTGTTTCTCTTCTTCTCAGGATTTTCAGATGGCTTACGTTGAGCAGAATTATAGGCATATGCAAAGTATAGCATGGTGGTTAAACACACTGGTGAAAGTGGATTCATATCCTGACTCTGCTACTACGAGCTGTATGATCTGGGGCATGTAGTTTAACCGTTCAGAAATGCATTTTCCTCATCTAAAACAATCTGCCTCTCAAGGTTGTTGCAAGAATAAAATGATGTATGGAAAGCAGGTAGCACAAAGCATAAATCAAACTGTCAATTAATTGTCATTATTGGCTATTATAAAGTTGGTTAATGGAACATCCATGTGTTTTTGAACTGCTTGATTACCCTACTGCTTGACCAGAGGCAGGAATCCTGAAAATTCCTGAGGGGAGAAAATGGAATGAAATAGAATTCGATATGTGAGGAAAAGAAAGACATTTTTTATCACTCAAGTTCTGTTTTTTTCTTCCCCGCTCGATATCAGTAAGATCTTGAATAAATGATTTGGCCTCCTACTCCTCAGTGACCTAACCTGTAAAATAAGAAGATATAATTTGTCATGATACTTTGGGATGCAAGTAACTAAATACAACTGGCTCAAACAATTGAAGCTTATTTTTCTATTATATCATACAGTCCAGAGATAGTAAGCTCCAGGGTTGATTCTGCATCTCAACTATTCAGAAACTGAGTTGGTCTCTGCAATTGTCTTGGCTCCCCTCTCATGATCTCAAGATGGCTAAAGTGTTTCCAAAAATTATATTCTCACATGAAAATATCCAAAGTGAGAACAAGGTGGGAAGCACTTTCCTTATGCAGTTTTGCCTTTCACCAAGAGGAAAATACTACCCAGAAGCACCCAACAGATGTCAGTTCAGGTCCCAGTGACCAGCACTGGGTCATATGTCCACTTCTAAGTGGACCTTTTACCAATCAGTGGTAAAAGGACATGATGCTATGACTGAATTTTGCTGTCCATTGGGGATGACTGAATTCATCCCCAATGTCTAGGAAAGGGATCTATACCACCACACATGTGAACAGGTCAGAGTATTGTTAATAATGAGGAGTGTAGAAGTCGGTAGGCAAACAGTAATGACTGCTCCTTATATCTGTCAAGAGTGTAGAGAAGCTTGAAGGATACCATGATGCATCTAACAAATGTTAAGTGCTTGACACATATTTGTTCCTCCTTTGTGATTAAAAGATTTTAAAGCCATAATCTTCTCAGGTTAAACTATCCCAAAACAGGAAGTATTGATTTACATTGATATATTAGGAAGTGCTATTTAATATACAAAAAGAAGCCTTTTCTTAAATGTCCCAACATCATATTTATGTAAACATGGGGTCTTGAATTCATTTAAGCTGCATTACAATGAAAGCAAATTAAATAAAGTATGCATATCAATTTTTGTTGAATCTTTGTTGTATCCAGTACACCCATATTAAATTAAATACATCTTTATAATTTTTATCATCATTCATTAAGAGTTCCTTGATGCCTACAGAAATCATGTTTGGGGATGGAAATAAAATGTCACACATAATCATTCAGTTCAAGAGTTTAAGTTTGGGGGAGAATAGTAGCACAGACACATACATATGTATAACTGAGTCCCTTTGCTGTCCGCCTAAATTATCACAACATCATTATTCAGCTACACTCCAATATAAAATTAAAAGTTTTTTTTAAAGTTTATAAAACCAAAATGGGGTATAGATATTGGTCTATAAAGAGATATGAGTATCAGGTTGGCCTAAACAGAGTTTTGAGAAACTCATTATATATTTTTTGTTGGTGACCCTTTACATAGTATTTAAATACCCCATACCATCCCAATGGTATGGAATTCCAATATTCCATACCATTCCATTCTACAGTGTCTTCTACCCTTGAGCAAGCTAGTTCCCATTTTGTGAAATCCAATTTGAGTTTTTTTCTTCCCCGCAAAGACTTTCTGGACTTCCCTCAGGCGATTATTTCCTCATCTGGCCTCCCCAGGCTATGCTTCTTCAGTCCCACTTGACACTGTAATTATTGGTTCATGTGTCTCTTTCCTTCGCTAGACTTGGAGGCAAAGGATTGTGTTGTATTCATGCTGTTAGCCCCAGCGCCTAGTGCATGGTTCAGCATACACTGTCATAGTGCAGGCAATGAATGAGTGTACTGAATGAGTGGCTTTTATGTTTTATGCACCTACTACAGTGCCAGAGACTGTAAGAGAAGATTCAGATACAACATCTTATCGCAATGTTATGAATGAACAGAATGAGCGATTAAGTCGTTTTCCTAAGGGGAAGCAGTTTACTGAGGGCAGAATCTCCATTTGAATCTATCTCTGTCCTTCTCCAAAGCCTGGATAGTTTCCAGTATGTTACAAAGTCTCCCTAGGGTCTTCAAGGCTGGAGCAATCCCCACAACAGTAGCCAAAAGTACCATTTATATATTGACTTTGACTTCTCTTGTTCTCTTTTTTATGATACACAACTAGGAGTCATACAGTTCATTTATCAGAAAAAAAATAAAGCAAACAAATTATTATTTTCATTTCCTTCTTCTAGATGAACTCAAGCCTACAGTGCTATAGTGAAAAGCTTTACTTGATGTGTGATTATTCTATAAATAAGCCACCTCAAGCTGGTGTCAATGCATAGAAGAGCTTGGTGGTCTACTGCTGGGGTTTTAGAGTTACAATCACATCTTTTCCTCCTGTTTCTGAAGAGTAGATATATGCATCAAACATAAAAAGATAAAGTTACTCATTTCTATTAAAGCTAAATTTACAAATAGAGCTTGATACCACACCAGATGAAGCAAAAGCAAAACAAATTAAAAGCAGAAGCATAGTGTAGACCATGGGTATTCCTGTGCTCCTATTCCATGCTCAGAAGTAACCTTAGGATTACTGATTTGATTTGACAAGTGCTATGATCCTGGAATGGAGAGGCACGGCTAACATTCAAGAGAAATCTGCTTATTAGAAAACTCACTCCTTAAATAATTGGCATTCTGACACACCATGATTTCTTGAAATCTTCATTATTGTGGCTAAATATCTTTGGTGAAACAGCAGCAAGCTCCTGATAACCCTAAATGTACTGACAAACTTCCTCCTCAACCTACTAAACCACTTGATGGCACTTCTATTGGCTCAGCCTCTTAGCCATAATATCTTCTCTGTAGAAATGCAAACAAAGAAAAAAAAAATCAACCATGGAAGAAGACATAAAAGGACTAAAAAAGATCTGTATCTCACCACCCACACACACCCATTTCCCCCCAGAGGAAAACTTTTAAGACTTTGGTCAAGAAGAACCAAAACCAACTGCATTCCCTACATCTGTTTCCAAACTCACAGCACACAATAAACTCAGTGGGAAAGGATTCGGCTTGGCTGGGAAGGCACCTGTGATCCAACACAGAAACTACTTTAAGTTGGGCGTAAATGACTCTTCCCTAAGTTGAAGGATGAGATCTATACGCTGCTTCTCTTCTACGTGAAAGTCTGAAAGATACATGAATGTGTGCACAGGAATGTGTTTGACAAGATACCTTTTCTAGGAAGCAACATTCCTTCCTAATAACAAGGACATGGTTTCAGGATCATAACGGTAATAAATAAATAATTATCAACTTCTTCATATAGGATTCCTAAGTGGCTCAGTGGTATAGAATCCACCTGCCAATGCAGGAGACACAGGTTCAATCCCTGGGTCAGGAAGATCCCCTGGAGGACAAAATGGCAACCCACTCCAGAATCTTGCCTGGAAAACCCCATGGAGAGAGGAGCCTGGTGGGCCACAGTCCACAGGGTTGTACAGAGTCGGACATGACTGAGCAACTGAGCATGTCCACAACTTCTTTCTATTCCATTTTCCACTGATGAGAAGTCAATGGAAAGGGATGGTGGAAGATGTTGAAAAGGCAATATTTTAACGAAATCTGTTACATCACGGTGGTTTACTTCACTTTGAACTGTGTTTTAATCAAAGCAGGTTGATTTCCACTCCATGAAAATGTTTCATTTCAAGCCACTGGAGTTTTATGAGTTTTTCTACCACATTTTACTGGAGCCTTGTAAATCTTATAAAATTCTGGAATGTCTAGACCATAAAAATCTGTCATTTGAACATGTTTTCTATGGAGATATTTCTCTCCCCTATGCAGACTCACAAGCTTTGCAAAGATTTGTGGAGGGGGAAAAAAAAAAAACCTTTAAGATATATCCCACAGTACCTGAGTTAAAAGATCACCTTTTTCAGTTGACTGGAATTTCACCTGTCACAGACAAACTTTTTACAGAACTGTCTAAAAGACTGAAGCCATTCATACTGATCACCATTTCAAAAGTTTATCATTCTTATTTTGTATACCTCTTACATTTAATCCTGACACATATTCAAGACACATGTAATACCAAACATACCTCTTATGAAAATTTTAAAGCCAGTGATGGATGTCATGAATAAACATTCATCACCAACATTAAGGGAGATCAATGTGGTTGTAACAGAATCAGTTTCCAAGAATGCTGAAAAGAGGACTCCCAAGATACAAACAAATCTTACAACAAGTAAGAAGTGCTAAACAACTTTGGTGAAACAGCACCAAGCTCCTGAATGTTATTAAATAAATCCCTTCTTTCTTATCAGGTTTATCAATCTGGCCTCAAAGTAAACAGAACCAAATGGGCATTACTTTTGATTTCTCAAAAACACAGACAATGACTAATCATGCAGGACAGCTTCTGCATTGTGATTCCTAAAGCTATTTGTGTCAAATCCTTGAGTCACCTGCATAAACAGTTTCCACACATGGTTGAATTTTGATGGATGAATCCAAAAATTTATTTCAGGCTAGTTGTATAATTCTATGTGAAACCACTTCTCTATTCTAAATATGAAAAGAAAGGTGCTAACACCGCTTACACTGTCTTCAGATAATTGGTGTCTAGGTTTAGGAAACCCTTTGATATTGGGAATTGATTCTCAGGAAGTAATTACAGTGGCTAAGAGTGGACTAGAGTGTCTAGGTTAATGTATCTGGGAAATTGTTTTGGTCTCTAAAATAGCAACCTTCTATGCAGGACACCTATGAGACTCACCACCCTGGGAATAGGTGTAAAATGCCTGAATATGAACATGTTAACTGAGTTACCTCTGAACTAGGTTATGTAGTGAGTACCACATGCTTTCCAAATCCACGCTTATTTCAAAAGGATGTTGCCCACTAATCTGGAATCAGAAGACCTACATTTGTTTTCTCTCACTTTCTTGCTCTGTGACTTCAAATCATTCACTTCTCTGAGCTCAGTTTCTTCATTTAAACTAAAATACAGATGATAGTTTTTAAGGGATTAGTCAACTAATTAAATAGCTCACTGGAAGGCCTCTCTGATTCCTTTAAGCCAAAAGCTCTAGAATGATATTCAAACTTGAAATAATGCAATGAATTATTCTGTGATTGGGCTTCTCTGATAGCTCAGTTGATAAAGAATCCACCTGCAATGCAGGAGACCCCAGTTCAATTCCTGGGTCGGGAAGATCCGCTGGAGAAGGGATAGGCTACCCACTCCAGTATTCTTGGGCTTCCCTTGTGGTTCAACCGGTAAAGAATAATGGATTATTCTATGATTAACATAAAAATTATTAATTCCATAGCATGTACATGCTCGGTCGTGTCTGACTCTTTGTGACCCCATGGACTGGGGCCCAACAGACTCCTCTGTCCATGAAATTTCCCAGGCAAGAATACTGGAGTAGGTTGCCATTTTTTTTATTCAGGTGATCTTCCTGACTGAGGGATTAAACCTATGTCTCCTATGTCTCCTGCGTTGGCAGGCAGATTCTTTACCACTTGCACCACCTGGGAAGCCAAATTAATTCCAAATTCTTATAAATTGACCCCATAGGTAGTATACAATAAGGACGTAATAATAATATTAAATGACTTTTGTATGGCACATTCCATGGCATTTTATATACTGTATCAAATCCTCATGGCTACTCACTGTGGATCATATCCAAAAAGGAAAACAAGCTCAGAAAAGTCAGGAAAATTGCTCAAAGTCACAGGAGATCACAGACTACAATTTGTCTGATCTCCACTATATCAAAACCAAAGGAAGGGGGAGGAGAAATTAAGAAGCACTCATTCTTAAGACTATAAAAGCAAGGTTATAACTAACCTCGTATACATGGTTACATATATACAAGCATATATGTTTATATATACTTAGCGCCATATGCAATGTGAGCCCCATAACGGATGTTACATTTTTATGAAGGAAGGAGTCAGATAAATGGGTCATCTTGATTTCATAGTTCTCCATAAGATTCACCTGTTTTTACTTATTTCCAGGCAAGAGTACTGGAGTGGGGTGCCATTGCCTTCTCCAATACGTAACTATAGCAACTCTCAAAAAAGCAATGTGGTATTTTGAAAAAAGAATGTATTGGGTTGGCCAAAAATTTGTTCAGGTTTTTCCATAAGATGTTATAGAAAAACCCAAACGAACCTTTTGGCCAATCCAATATTTTAGAGTTAGCAGCTTGACATGACTACCTGCCATTTGCAAGTCTTCTCTCACTTAATGTCATTTCCCAATCTGCTAAATGGAAATAACAACATTGTAGGCAAATGCACTTGCAAGCTATATTTTCAATATATATGCTGATGATTATTATTAGTAACAATCTACACTAAAAAAATATAAGGAGGGATAATATAATATCTTTTAACATATACGTATTTGTCATCAAAGCAGACATAAAATAAATTATATTAACTCAAATGAAGGGGTGGAAAAAAAGGAAAGGAACCATGTATTAACCAGACAGGTCCAAATTATAAAGTACTTTTAGAAAAATTATTTTTAAGCACTATACTTCAAGTCTGGAAACTGCTGAAGAATTAGTGTTGCTCAATTTTCAAAGAATCAAAATAAATGAAATTCTACTGAACATTTTTTAAACTATTTATGGCTCCCCAAAATGCACAAAATGACCCTAAAATGGATTTGGGCATGGAAGAAAGAAAGCATCTTGACAGAGTAAAATAAAGCATTTTGAATACAGAATTAAACTAGGTTATGGAGAATACAAGAAACAAGTTACTTTGGTAAGCAACTTCTCTGACTGTGCAATAAGTCATTATACATCCACAGTAAGGTGTGTGCTATGTTGGTGTCAAAAAGGAATATCTGACACCACTGAGAATGAATATACATACAAGATGAACTAGAGACACACAGCATGGCAACAGGAAGTAAGGCAAAGTGGACAACAGAGAACTGGACACTGAATACAGAATTTCAGTCTGCTACTCATATTAAAAAAGAGCCTGGCCCAGGGTAAAATAATTAGAACTATACTAATATATTGGTCTCTCTGGGCTTCACAGGTGGTGCAGTGGTAAAGAATCCACCTGCCAATTCAGGAGACATAAGAGACACATGTTTGATCCCTGGGTGAGGAAAATCTCCTGGAGAAGGAAATGGCAAATTGCTCCAGTATTCTTACCTGGAAAATCTCATGGACAGAGGAGACTGATGGGCTATAGTCCATGGCGTCACAAAGAGTCAGACATGGCTAAGCAACTAGGCATGCATGCGCACACGCACGCGCGCGCACACACACACACACACACACACACACACACTGGTCTCTACCCCCCACCACTGCCCCAACTCTGGTTCCTGACAAAAAGCAACTAAAAGTTTCATCAATAGTGGTGCTAGGAGAATCTTGTGTTCCAACATTTAATCTTTGATCCTGGTCCCTGACACAAAGCTCATAAATCCCTTGGAATTTCCTGGGTGATGGCTGTGTCTTCTGCTCTAATGAGGTGGGGACTCTTGGTGCACTCCTGAATGGAGCCTGGTCACCAGAAAGACCAAGCTATGGTTGGAAGCTTGGAATTTTCAGCACCATCCCTCATTCTCCAGAGAGGGAAGAGGAGCTGGAAATGGAGATAATAATTGATCTCACCTAAATGATGAAGCTTCCATAAAAATCCCAATAGTATGGGCTAAAAGAAGCTTCCAGATTGGTGAGTACAACCAATGATGGCATACTCCAACTCCGTGGGGACAGAAGTTCCAACGTTTTGGACCCTTCCAGACCTCACCCTGTATAGTTCCTCATCTTGCAGTTCTTCTGTCCTTTGTTAGTCACTCAGTCATGTCTGAGTCTTTGGGACCCCATGGACTGTAGCCCACCAGGCTCCTCTGTCCCCTGGCAAGAATACTGGAATGGGTTGCCATTCCCTTCTTCAGAGGATCTTTCAACCCCAGGAATCGAACCCATGTCTCCTGCATTGTAGGCAGATTCTTCACCATCTGAGCCACCAGGGAAGCCCCATCTCTGTCCTTTATCCTATCCTTTATTATACAATAAACTGATACAAGTAAGCATTTCTATGAGTTCTGTGAGTTTGTTCTAGCAAATACAGTTGGCCCTTCTTATCATGGGGTCTGAGTCCATGGGTTCAGCATCCACAGATTCAACCAGCTACTGATGGAAATTACTCAGGGGAAAAAAAAAATTCTGAAGTTCAGAAAAGCAAAACTTGAATTTGTTAAGTGCTGGCAACTATTTACATACATTTACATTGTATTTACAACTATTTACATAGTATTTACATTGAAAAGTATTCTAGAGACCATTTAAAATATGGGAGAGGATATGCATAGATTATATGAAAACACTATGCCATTTTATACAAGTCTTGAGCATCCACAAATTTTGGTATCCACAGGGATTCCTAGAACCAACTCCTTGCAGAAGTTGAGGGAAGATTCTGATCAAATTCAAGGAGGTGGGTCATAGGAATCTCAAATTTGTAGTCAAGTCAAGTCAGAAGTAGTGGATAACTTGGTGACTTGGGATTGGTATCTGAAGTGAGGGGTGGCCTCATGGGGCTAAGCCCTTCACCTGTGGGGTCTGTACTAACTCTGGTTAGTGTTAGAATTGAATTGACTTGTAGGACACCCAGTTAATATCAGAGAGAACTGCTTGGTGTGGGGAAAAAAAAACCTTAAACATCTGGTGTTAGAAAGGTTGTGAGTTTGGTCCTAGCAGGAGAATAAGGGAGAAACACAGGAAGACATAGTTTCCGACACACCCAACCTGTCAGGAAATGCAAATTGGAAAGTAAGCCACAACGGGTATAGTTTTTAGCTCCTGTAAGAGAAGCAGGAACTTCATGCCAGACTCTGGTTCTTTGACATTTCTCTATAGTGGAGAAAAATCATTTGTTAAGCTTCCCACATCTGGTGACGATAATGCTTAGAAACATCCAGCTGACTTTGGAATCACCACATTCATCTGACACTCTCTGTAACTATAATAATAAAGAAATACAGTTTTAACAATTATTGTCAACTTTCATTAATACTTGCCCTGTGATAGGCAAAAATAACCGCCAAGATCATCTCACTTTCACCTTCCCATTTACTCTGTGAGATGGACATTATCCACATTTTATAGATGAGAAAACCAAGACAGAGAGAGTTAAAGGAATGCGTTCAAATAGTAAATGATGGAACTAAAATTCAAACTTAGGCAGTTTTACCCTGGACTCCCCACTCTTCTTTACCATGTCATTCTACATATATTGAAATTTGACCCAACATCATACAGAACTAGACCAAACTTCAACACAACAAAGAAAACTCTCCATAAAACATTCTCAAGTCACGTCATCACATTGCTAGTCACGAATTAGGACATCTTACATCGGTCCTGGTCACCATAGCTCCCCTCCTAAATATATGGCCTGTGTTGCCTAGTTGGCCTAAGATCTAATCATACTTTACCGAGTGTTATTAGGGTTCCTGGATCTGCTCATCCTCTGCCAAATACAATAGGGTGTCCCTGTCCAAACAGCCTCCCTCAGTATGCAGAGTCAAGTAATTTAACTAATAAGTACAAAACTAATTAATGTTTAGAGAAATGTAGTTCCTATCTACCAGAAGCATGCTAATATTTCAAGAAGGACAATAGTAAGAATATCACACTAACCAAAAAGTTTTCATTCCATCACTGGAAGCAGTGTTTCCAGCAGATAAGGGCCTGCCATGGACTTGTTTCTCAGATAAACCTAAACTCAAAACCCATTTCTGTATCTTCCTGGCTATGTGATCTTAAGCCTCACAAAATGCAATATTCACACTCATGTAGATTTAAAATATCCACCTATGAAATAATTCAGATAAAGTTCTTTTTGATAATGGTAATTGATACAAAAAAGATCTTTTGTTTGGTATTATTATTATAAAGATACTCCTATATGATCTCTTAAATATTCTTGAAAAAAAAAAGCTTATAAAAGGAGGTTAGAAGTAGTTTCAATGAATTGCAAAAGTATTTTACCATAACTACCTTTTCATATCTCATGAGATTAATCAAAAGAAAAGTACCAGACAAAGGGACTGATTATTTTGCTTCTCAGAAAAGACTAATAATTTAAATTACTCTGCTACCTTGTACTTTCCACTAAGTAAATCTTCTTAGGCCAGAGCAGTTTGATATAATTTAGGTATCCAATGCCATCATAGGTTCTGCAATCCTTGAGACATGTGGTATAATGCATTTCCATAAAATAAGGCAGGAAAACATTGCATCTTGACAAACTTGGCCTTATATCCATTGGCTATTGGCATTTCTAGTGTAAGCAGTGTCTCCTTAAACAAGTTTTGCATTTTAACAGAGCTCACCAAATATGACAGTGCCTAGACTTCACCAGTTTGCTTCTGAATGTCAAGACAAGGCTTTCTGAATCAGGTGAGACACAAATTGTGTTTTTCCCCTAGAGGCACATGTCCAATAGTTGGTTTCCTCATGGGCAGCAAAAAGGGCTTAAGTTGCTAAAGTTCACTCTACCACTTAGAACCAGACACCAGGGCCTCTCATTTTCTTCAAAGTATAATTCAGAGACTATAAAAGAAAAAACAGCATAATTGAGATCAAATTTTACATTCTTAAAGAACACTATTGTAAGAGTTCAGGTTTTTTTAAAAAGCGTTTAATTGATTAGAAATCAATTAAACTGAGCATCTACTATATATTTTATATATGTGTGTGTGTGACTACATATATAACTCTCATAGGGTTTCCCTGGTGGCTCAGACTGTAAAGAATCTGTCTGAAATGCAGGAGACCTGGGTTTGATCCCTGGGTCAGAAGATCCCCTGGAGAAGGGAATGGCTACCCACTTCAGTATTCTTGCCTGGAGAATCCCATGGACAGAGGAGCCTGGCATGCTACAGTTTATGAGGTAGCAAAGAGTTGGACACAACTGAGTGACTAACACTTTCACCTCTTTCATATAACTCAATTCCACCCTTTGGTGGTGAAGAAGACAATAAGTGCTCCTGGTTCAAAACAGTCCTTCTATTTAAATTGATTCTAGGATTGAACCCCAGCCTCTCAAATTAGCAGCTGCCAATTCAACTGGGCCAAGGAGGTAAATGGAGACCATGGTAAAGCATGGACTTTGGAATCTCAGGAACTAGGGTTCAGTTCCTGGTGTCTCTATATTGTAATGTTTGCCACACCGCTTGACCTCTCTCAGCTTGAATTCCCTCTGCTGTCAAGTCAGGACATGTGCCTGCCTTACTGGACTGCTGTGAGCATTAGCTGGTCCAGATCATTGAAAGCATCAGGAACATGGATGCCACTCAACAAAAAGCAATTTCTTCCTCCCTTGGTTCAAGTCCAAATATCCTCAATGGATAATGGAAGCCTGTAAAGACAAGACACTGGGGTGATCATTTTGATTTGTCCCTGAAAACGAAGTGGGGCTCCCTTTAAATTAACTCCTCCATTTATGTTTGAGTCTTCTACCAGTGATGCAGAAGGCAAAAGATAACTAGCAAAGTGCCTCCTTGTATTATCCTTTAGATCATTTTAATCAGTGACACTCTAAGAATCAAAAGTACAAATTTAAAAATCCCTAAATGCTGGGATACCTGAATTTATAAATGCCCCCCAAAAAACTAATAAACTGTCATCATTTTCTACTAGAAATCCACTTCTCAAAAACCTTTTTCAGTTTAGAAAACAAAGCTCAAACACTTTGCTTCCATTCAGCTCAGCAGAGGTAGCAGCTTAGACATAAAAGTGCAAACGTTGCGAAGTAAAAAAAAAAAAAAAAAGAAGCACCCGTGGCTGGCTGCCAGCTCTTGGCCAATCAGTCCTCACAAGGAAGGTTGCGTCAGAGGCTTGCAGCCTGCTGGAACCTCCGCAGCTGCCTGCAGCACAAGCTTGGACCACCCAGGCCGAAGTGGACCAGCATCTGGAGGAAGGCGCAAACAATGGAGAACGTTAGAGCCTGCATTTCCGCGCCAGAGATTCTGTCACTCGGCTTAGCCTGGGCTTTGACAAAGTCCTGGGCAAAGAGGAGATGGAAGATCTGCTCAATGGCCCTACTATTAAATCACTGTCTTGGGTCAGCAGCCTAACCCCCAGAATGGAAAAATATTTTCTCAGTGGAAAATCACCCGTCTTCGTGTTCATGGATCTAGTTTTCAACTGGTGTTGGGCTCTCACCCAACGTAATTAACATCTTACCTGTGGGTGGCTGGTGGAATTGCTTTACACCTCTCTCATCATCCCAACACCTAAGACTTCCTGAAATGCTTTATACAAACAAATAGGAAATGATATTTCTAAAGATAGACCTTTCGGTCCAAGGCTCTCTGGTAGTCCCTGCACTCTGTTCTCTGCAAATTTATTTTTCTAATTTAAATGTCAGAAAACAGGCCCACATCACTCATGGGCTTGCCCAAACTCAAGCCGTGCCAACTTGTTATAATTACAAGGATATACAATAGCGGACGTGGGGGAAGCCTAATTAGAGAGTTGAACCTCGCATCCCAGATGGGAAGCCAAGTATGTGGCCTTATATCAGATCTGAATGAAAATCCTGGTCCGCTGATGGTGGATGGGTCTGGGAAACAAGCACCCTCATAGCGCCCAAAGCACAGATCCTCGGGAAAGCGGAGAGAAACCTCCTGCTAAGACTGAAACTGAAAGTAAAACCTGAGGGAAAACACTGATTCCAACCCAGAGACTCAGATTCAGTTGGTCCAGGCTGTATTAAGATTCTCTTTATTCACCAGGTGACACTAACAGACATCCAAGGTTGAAAAACCCTGCAAAAGATTCCTGAGATAATACTCCCCCCTCTAAAGTCTTCCCTGGTAACTCAGATAATGAACAATCTGCCTGCAATGCAGGAGACCCGATTTTGATCCCTGGGTCAGGAAGATCCCCTGAAGAAAGGGGTGGCAACACACTCTAGTATTCTTGCCTGGAGAATTCCATGGACAGAGGAGCCTGGTGGGCTCCTGTCCATGGAGTTGCAAAGAGTCAGATATGCCTGAGCGACCAACACTTTATCTGTAATGGAAATTTTAACTAGGAAGTCAGGGTACTGTGACAGAAATCAAGGAACTTACTAGATTGACCAGAGCAAAACATAGCAATAATTTACTGCACTGCACTATAAATGCTGGCTTTGCTTCTCAAAGTAGACTAAAAGCTTCAGGAGAGTGTTTTGTCTCGAGCTCCTACAACAGAGCTCTAGACCTGGTAAATGTAATAGAAGCATTCACTCAATCATTAGAAAGATGCTCAGAAAATATCACATTGTCTGTATGTTTAAGCAGAAAGACTCAGATTTTATAGAAATATGTTTTCTACAATTGTCTAAGGCACTATTCTCAAATTTTTATATGCATAAGAAGCTTATTAAATATGTAGGTTCCTATGCCTTTTCAGATCCAGGAAATTTCAATTTGATTCAGCAGCAACTTTATACAGATTTCTCCAGAGCCTGGTACAATCCAGGAACAAAATAACAAAATGACCCAATCTATATACCTGAGGTAAGAATCCAGCCAGTTAAATGATGAGAAACAGCCAGTTAAATGCAGGTAAGAAAACGGTCCTTTCATCTGAGCTTTTATTTTTTCCTAAACTTTTTATTTCATACTGGAGCATAGCCGATAAACAATGCTGTGGTAGTTTCAGATGGACAGCAAAGAGAACATTAGAAGCCAAAGATACATCACAGGTTTACAATACTACAGACACACATGAGTTGTATGGTTCATCACAATTCAACACACAAAGAGAATCACTCTTCCAGGTTTAAGACACGTAGTCAAGAGTGAGGTGAATGGAATACTCTGGATTCTGTGTGGAATCCTCAGCAGTGAGAGGCAGAGTTTCTGGCTGAGATTTACACTTCGTATTCAGTGAAAGGAATCCAGATAAGTTCCCTTCTAGAATGCACTGCAAAGCTCCAGTTGAAGTTGCATTTCACGTGTCCATAGGATGCTCTGCCGGAGCCATGTTTTAAGAAAACCAAAAAAAGCAAGCAGTCTTACACACTAGCTGAAGAGATTGATGATGCACCATGGCATAGAGTTCCAATATCTCTGCAAAACAGAAAGGTTCCTGCTTGTTTTTCTCCCTCCAGAGCTAGTGTGACCTCAGGATTTAAAAGGATTCTTCCTTCTTTAAGTCACAGCCTCAGAATTTAATGGTGCCATTGTATAGACTCCATTCAAATCCTGCTTTAGACACGTACTTGCTGGGTGACCTTGAGCAAGTTCTGTAACCTCTCTGAATCTCAGTTTCCTCATTTTTGTCATGGGGAAAGGATTGGTAACCTCATAGAGTTATTGTGAGGACCAAATGTAATTTACAGAGTACAGTGCTGGCACATACTAACTGATAATAATAATTATTATTATTAAATTTATTAATATATTAAATAATTCTAATGAATTATATTATTATTATCATTATTTCATCTTCCCCATCTCCCTCTGGCCCTAGGCAAAGTTCTTTAAGTTCAGTGGTCCAGGTACAATCCCCATGCTAATTCTATAGGTATTCTATTTGAAGCCTGATCTGTTTTCTCTATCCTTGTTTGTACAGGAGACCACCCAGAATTGGCCCAGATGAAAGCATTAGGTGGGCTTCTGAAACAAATAAACCCCCCAGTTTTAACAGCTTAACACTTGAAAAGCTGATTTCTCACATCACAGTCCAGAGCTGGTGTTTCTGATGGGTATGTAGTTTTTTTCAATGATGAAGGTGATTAAAAGACCTGCTCCCTCCATCTGTAGTTCACCATCCCCTGGGCCTCGCAGGATTCTGCATTCAACTGGCAGACAGGCAGATGGAGAACAAAGAAGCCCAGGCTGTATCTTAAAAACCCTGACCGTGATCCAGAGGAGAACACCATTTTTTCTGGTCTCCTTCCATTGGTGAGAAGTGCATGTGGCCACACCTAAAAGGGAAATGGGAGACAGAGCCTCTGACTGGCACCTTCCCCCCAGCAACTGCTCCCTACTATGCAAGGAGAACCCTAACTTTAGGTGGCTTGTCGGGCTTCTCTTGTGGCTCAGCTGGTAAAGAATCTGCCTGCAATCCAGGAGACCTGGGTTCGATCCCTGGGTTGGGAAGATCCCCAGAGAAGGGAAAGGCTACCCACTCCAGTGTTCTGGCTTGGAGAATTCCATGGACTGTATGGTCCATGGGGTCACAAAGAGTCGGACACGACTGAGCAACTTTCACATCCATCTCTACCAAAGAACTTTTAGCTAATTCGCAGGAAGGTGAGGCCCTGGAAACCTCTAATTAAAAGGAATATTAGAGATCTTCTGTATGGAGTAGGGAATGGCAACCCACTCCAGTACTCTTGTTGGAGAATTTCATGGACAGAGGAGCCTGATGGGTTATAGTCCATGAGGTCACAAAGAGTCAGACACGACTGAGCGACTAACACAAACATGCACACACACAGATCTTCTACCGCAACAAGCCACAGTGCCGACCTGCCTCAAACACCCTAGAACGGTTACCAGCCAGCACCACATCAACGTGAGAAACTCCTGAGCCATCTGTTGTAACACAGAATAAATGTATGCACACATGTCATCAGACCTCAAACTAAGTACACGTAGCTGACTATAGCTCTCCTTTCTACCTACTAAATGCACACAGCTCTTCAAATGTTCTTAATATACCATGGTTTGCAGACTCTTCACCATTTCAGACTCCTCTCTGCTGAACGTGAACCATTTGTCATGGTCTCAGAAGAATCTGACCCCTGCCAAATGGATAAGATATTCTAGACACATGACTGGAGATCCCACTGGGTGTCATCTTTCCTAAATTATACTAACCAGACTCCCAGTTCTTCCTTCACCTCTGGTTTTCTCTTTTGCCTACATTTTAATGTCTTTATTCACACTTTCTAAACCAAAAGATAGCCTTAGCCTCAACTTGTCTGCTCTCTTGTCACTGACATTCCTACCAAGTCACTTACTGGTCCATCACCGAATCAACGTTCTTGCATCAAACACACAGGGGCTGTTCAGAAAATAAATTTACAAGGTGATTTTATGAAACTGATTTTAAGAGATGACAAGTAATCCCTACAAGTATTTAAACAGCAGCTGATTGCTACTTTCCCATATAATCCAACAGATTCACACATTTGTTATACTACAGGATCAGCTTTTTTTATGTCCGCTGAGTCAATTGCCAGGTCCTTGGTTATTAAATCAACTTCATATCCCATCAGTGAACACAAAGTTTATTGAGTTCCAGGCATGTTGCAAATAATGTCTTCAAGAGACGGGATGAATTTTGCTGGAAACTGGGGCACAGTGACTTTTGCACATCTCAGAGTATTGATTTGCTTGTTGGTCCTCTGCGTGTTTCCAGGTCCTCGGGTTACACTCTTTCCCTCCCCACTGCTCTGCTTCCTCTCCAGGACTGGGCATGTCATTCTGATACACTTTCAATTAAAAATGTTCTTGCCATAAATTTAAACAAGTTGACCATGAAATCCTGCAGCAGAAACCACTTTTTTTTCATTAAAAAAAAATGGAAACACATGTTATAAAAGAACATTTAATGACATGGAAAAATATTCAAGATATATTGGTAGAGGGAAAGAGCAGATTTCTAAAATGCAAATGCAACATGAATCCATAGTGAAAGACAGAATGCCTAGTATGTGTGTGTGTGTATGTGCACATGTGTATGTTTGAACAGGAAAATTCTAGAAAGATATTCACCAAAGTCTTAGCAGTTAATCTCTTTGGGTGCCAAGTTTTCTAGAGATAATTTTTTCTTCCTTTTTCTTGATGATATTTTCAAAATTCTTCTCTAAAAGACATTAGAACTTTAATAAAGATATAACTTGGTGTTCTTTCCTTTAAAATTTAGTAAAAGTAGAAACATAACTCCAAACTATTAAACATCTCGCCACATGTCCAGAAAAATAGTTTCTTTATATTCAGGGTCTGTATTACTATCTCCTTCCTCTGCTTTTGGTGCTTAAAGAAACATTGTTTGAGCTGAATACCTGCATTCCCCCCAAAATTTATATATTGATGTTCCTGCAGTGTGACTGTATTTGGGGTTGGGGCTTTCCGAAGGTAATCAGGGTTAAAGAAGATCATAATGGTAAGGCTCTGATCTGATAGGATTAGTGTCCTTATTAAAAAGAGAGACAGACATGAGAGTACCCTCTGAGTTCTTTCTACCCCCTCACCCCATTTCCTTCATTCCCCCACCCCCGTTATGTAAGGACATAGCAAGAAGGTGGTTAACTACAAGCCAGGAAGAGGGAACTCACCAGATACCGAATCTGCAGGTACTTTGATTTTGGACTTCTCAGGCTCCAGAAATTAATGAGAAAACTAATTTCCATTGTGTAAGCCATTCAGTCTATGGTATTTTGTTATGGCAACCTGAGCTGACTAATGCAAACATCATGGTGCAACAAAATCATTTTTATTATCATGCAGAAATATTTAACATCATAGTTAATTTGAGAGGCAATCATATCATTTTGGTAACCCTTACCCATTGTTATCCAGACAGAAGAAGTGGCAGTGCTCTCCAACACACACACAAGTGAATTCCAAATGTTCCTGAACCACTTCTTCTTCTAGGTCTTTTGTGCCTGATAGACACATCATGCTCATGGCTGGGACCCTGGTGGTTCACACATGGTCAGTTAGGAATTCAATAGGCCTCTAGCAGACAGGGCCAGAGTTGTGGACACACAGATGGTGGGAATGGCAGGGGAGACTTTTTTATTGACTGGCTGGTGTAGAGGTAGAAATCAAAATGGCAGGTAGAAATAAAAAAATGTGGAAGGGCCTTGAAGAGCATATTCTAATTGATGAAACCCAAAGGTATTTGCTGTAGGCAATAATGTAAATTCGAATTAAATCAAGCCCAACAGCTCAAAGCAAAAACTCCTCCTACAGGATCTCCCACAACTTCAAAGGTAGAGCTGGGCTGGAAGAGAGGCAGAGGTCATGGAATGTGCCTAAAGCTTTGCATAGAATCAACAGATAAGTAAGTCTTAAATGTGAACTTGAACTTGAACTCGGGAAACTGCCGACCACACCTTTTTGGTCTCTGCAACTGCCGACCACACCTTTTTGGTCTCTGTCCCCAGGGTGGACACCCCCTCCCGCCAAATATTAGCATCTCTCTGAAGGCTCATTGTAACTGGACTCACTGAGCACATCCCTCCAGGCTGAGAGCTCCGGATGCAAAAGTGGAAACAAAGCTTGTACACAATCTCCCTCCCTTCCTCTTGGTTTGGGAACATGTTTCAAAATGCCACTTTATTAGCAGCTAAACAAAAACACCTCTTCGACAGGGATGAGGGAGCGTGGCATAAACATGTCATTCCCACCTATTGTTCTGCAGAGTCGAAATTCTCCTATGATTGATTATAAAAGGCAGTTATAGAGGAAACTGTTTGAGTCTGCTGAATTGAAAACAAACAGCGAGGCATTCAATGGCGAACAGATCTGATGGATTAAAACACACTGCAGAAAGACAGCTCAGGCGATGCCTGAATGGACCGAGCTGGAATGAGAGGAGACTCGGGCCGCAATTTCCAATCAGGAGCAAACTGGCAAAGCAACAGAATTCGAGGCTCCCTCACATTTACACTTTATCTGCTAATTAGCATTAACATGCACTGTAGAGGTATCTCACCAGCTTGTGGCACAATAAAAGAAAGGAATGTGTTATCACCACAGAATGTGTAATTACTTTAAGCACTGGCTGAAAATTGCAGGGTATTTCATTTCAGAATTTGTATATATTTATTGTTAGAGATAAACTTGTTGAAGTATATCTAATCTAATTTTATAATTCCTCTTTAAGATAATTTTAGTGTCAGCAAGCCAAGGGTTGAAGTAAACACTGCCATAAATTGTAATACATTAAAATACCAGAGCAATATATCCATTCAGTCATGACTTGATTCGCTTATTGTTCAAAGACAAAAAAAAAAATCTCAGATTACATCAAAACAAGAAATATACATATTCTGTTGGGTTGCTTCTACCATGTCAGGTCCCGTCGCTAATGGAATCTGCCAAAGGGAGGCTCCATCACTCAGCTCCTTGGAAATGGAAATCACTTTTTAAAAGAATCGTAGATTTCCGTTTCCCTTAGGTAGAATTTATTATTTTTGTAAGATCTCTTTAAATTGCCCTGTACCTCCCCACAAGGGAAATGCATTAGGACAGATTATTTGGCTTTAAATCATAACTAGGTTAATATTTGTTTTAACTTTGAGTTAAGACCTAGTTTAAATTCCTCCTTAAATTGTTAAACAAGACAATTTGGGGCTATGAAAAGGAAACTATACCATGTTTTTCAGTAATACGATACTATGGCAGAGGCTACCAAATCACGCAAAAGCAATTTCTTATTTTCCTACTAAATGCAAGATTATAGCTAGAGCGTTGCCTGCATACAGACTGTTCATTTCTTAGCAGCATTCTGTCAAGCCAGCAAGACTTGGAAAGATACAGAGCTAACACTGCCTCTGAGAAGGAAACACTGGATCTAACACTATTTCTGTTTGATAACTAGCAATTTCTCTGCCTTTTTATGCCCTTGTTTCCCCAGAAGAGAAAAAAAAAAATGGATATATGGGGTTGTATGATTCCCAATGGGCTTCCCCTGTTGCTCGGGGGTAAAGAATCTGCCTGTAATGTAGGAGACACGGGATCAGTTCCTGGGTGGGGAAGATCCCCTGGAGAAGGGCATGGCAACCCACTCCAGCAATCTTGCCTAGAGAATCCCAAGACAGAGGAGCCTGATGGGCTACAGTCCATAGGGTCGCAAAGAGTCAGACACAACTGAAATGACTTAGCATACACACACTCGTGGTTCCCAACATTGATGCTATTGTTACACATTTTCTCTCCCTGGTCTGCCTCCTGTTCCCTTGAGGAAGGCATTGAATTTAAGGCTCCCAGAGGATATATCTTATTATGATTCTTTTGGAATGAGCCCTAGGATTTTAATGTCTGCCCACTGGCCTCCCTGTTGTGTGAAAAATGGTGGAAGCTAATGAGGCCTTGCCTGACTCAGGCCATCTCGTAACACTGATGGATTGCTTCTCCAGGAGCCTTCCTACATGTTGCAATAATTAAACTATTATTGGAATAGTTGATTGAAAATCTTGAGACTCTGAAATTCTTTGCCTGGGGAAGCAACTTCACTCAGCGCATTCAAAACACAACTGGATTTTCCTTTTTATGGCTGCCTTTAAACTAGGGAAATTGACGTTTTATATTTAATGATTCCTAGTGAGAGCTTTACACAGAGCTCAGCATATTAAACATGGGGCCTTATATGTAAACAAAACCCGGGGGCCACCCTGTGATGTAATGAGAGTGGCCAGAATTGAGGTCTTCCCCAGGAGAAGGCAATGGCAACCCACTCCAGTACTCTTGCCTGAAAAATCCCATGGACGGAGGAGCCTGGTAGGCTGCAGTCCATGGGGTCGCTACGAGTTGGGCACGACTGAGCAACTTCACTTTCACTTTTCACTTTTCCTGCATTGGAGAAGGAAATGGCAACCCACTCCAGTGTACTTGCCTGGAGAATCCCAGGGACGGGGGAGCCTGGTGGGCTGCCATCTATGGGATCACACAGAGTCGGACACGACTGAAGTGACTTAGCAGCTGGGGGTCATGGTAATTTGGGCTTCCCTGGTGGCTCAGACAGTAAAGAATCTGCGTGAAATGCAGGAGACCTGGGTTTGATCCCTGGGTCCAGAAGATCCCCTGGAAGAGGAAATGGCAACCCACTCCAGTATTCCTGCCTGGAGCATTCCATGGACAGAGGAGCCTGGTGGGCTGTACTCCATGGGGTTGCAAAGAGTTGGACATGACTGAGCAACTAACACTACATTACACTGGGGCGGAGGGAACAGAGAAAGGAAGTGGCAGTTTATGGGGTTTACTGTAGTGACCCAAAGCACTGAAAAGAGGTACGGGCCCAGGTGCTCTGGCCCAGGACCAGTTAAATATTCATAAGATGCTGTATTTGTCTGATTCGGTCTATAGCTCCAGAGGTTGGGAAAAGAGGGGACTCTTCTTTCCAGACCTCATTTCTGTCTCGTTGGGCAGTGCTGTGATCTGTGATGTGCCCTTAAACAGCTGACCTTGATTCTGAAGTTGTTTTACCTCAAAAAACCTGTGTGTTCCCCATTCTACTGTTTCAGCTGGAAAGCTTTTGGAACCCTGCTGGATGAAAGCAACTGAAGACAATTTGAGGTCACCATTGTCCACTCCATGTGAAAATGAATGCAGTTTTTCAGCCGGGCTCTTCAATGAGGAATGAACTTGAGTGTGTTGACCTGATACTGAGACATAATTTTAAGGCCTTTTCTAGGGATGCCTTTAAATGAAAAATATTTCCAAAATAAGACTTTGTGTATGCACACAGGGGACTTCCCTGGTGGCTCAGCAGTAAAGAATCCACCTGCAAGCAGGAGACAGGAGACGTGGGTTCAATCCCTGAGTCAGGAAGATCCTCTGGAGGAGGGCATGGCAACCCACTCCAGCATTCTTGCTGGGAAAATCCCATGGACAGAGGAGCCTGGTGGGCTACAGTCCATGGGATCACAAAGAATCAGACACGACTGAAGAGGCTGAGCACGCACACTTTGCATGCACACAGGGTCTTACCACAATTCATAAGAAGGGTGAGTTATTTGCAGTTTTTGCACCCAGAATCTTACCTTTGGCCTTGCCCCGTGGCATGGCCTTGAAGCCTGACCCTGAGCCTTTTCTTGGCCAACCCAACATTAATCCATGAAAAGAAAACTAAAGGGATCAGGAAAATTCTGCCACTGGAGTCCTCCTGGGGTCTTCCTGTGACAGTCCATTCTACAGACACTCTAATATAAACACTCCTATGGCTTTTCTTTCCTCTCATTTAAAGCAATTTCCATATTTGCATTTTGGTTAATATCATTTGTAATACTTTTATTACTCTAATTTGAAATGCTACTTAAAACTATTTCTGTAAGCCTTTGGAAGAACTTCATAAAGTCACCTGACCTTCAAAAACCCACTGTGCAAAGGTCAAAGTTGAAGCTCAGTGATATATCAGTCAGGAAACAGGCACTCTCAAGGCATACTCCAACAGGGAACTTGAGGAGTACTTTGAGAAAGGGATGTGATACAAAGATTCAGGAAGAATTAATGTGAAGCCCACGGGAACTCTCAACAGCCAGGAGCTTGTGCCACCCTTGGGTGGTGGCATGAACTTGTTTCCAGCTATGAAAACCACCATCCTCTCCTTCATACACAGGAACAGAGGTCCCTGGTAGAGAAACAAAGAATGTGCAACCCAGTAGAGGGCAACCAGAGGAATCAACTCCCTGAACACACTCTCCTGCCCTCTCCTCTCCCACTGCTGCCTCCATGGGCCAAGCCAAGAAAGCAAGCTATCAGATGCTGTTCATACAGGCCAGGCTCCCAGGGCACAAAGCTGGGGGAAGGAGATGGAAAGCGGTTCTGGAGGGGCAAGCAGAGACTATCTATCACAAGTGGGTTACTCAAGTCATTTAACTTATCAGAAGGGATGCTTGATGGAAAACAGGCTTTTCATGGGTTCCTGGGCTACTATAAAGCCCACCAGTAAAACAAACTCGCTACCACTTCCCACTTCTTATGGATTTTCATAATAGTCCTCAGAGGCCCACAACCACTGTTAACAACCGTTGTCACCAACATCTTTATAGAAACACATATGTCCCACTTGTACATATGTCCAAACACGCTAAGCAGGCTTTTTAAGTACCTTTTATCAAGAGCTACTTTTACAGGTGCTCAATTATTTCCTAATTGTTTATATGTTTCTTTATCACAATGCCTTATTAACCATGCATTAAAAGGAATTTCTCTATCTTTGTGATTTTAGACATAATTTTATCATCTTATGGTTTTATTAATGGAGCCTATTTTTTTCTCATTTTTTAAAACATTTCTTTCTGGGTTTGTTTGTCAGACATCCTCTCCCCTACGTTGATGTTTTGATATGATTAACTAACTCTCTCATTCTCTCTGTCCCTGACAACCTAGGTTAGATCACTCAAAGATCATTTTTCCACTGTTGAACTATCAGCAGCTTTTCTGAGAAAATACTTCAATCAAAGCCATGACCTATCTCCTCTGCTGCTTCATTTTTAACTTTGTTTTTAGATTAAAAATCAGAATCAGGGATATACTATGGATTCAGCCTGTAATTTCATGTTGTATATGTTGAGTAACCCTCTCTCAAACTCAAATGGATCTGCTCTTTAACCTGTATTTCTATATCTGCTGCTGCTGCTGCTAAGTCGCTTCAGTCATGTCCGACTCTGTGCAACCCCATACATGGCAGCCCACCAGGCTCCCCGTCCCTGGGATTCTCCAGGCAAGAACACTGGAGTGGGTTGCCATTTCCTTCTCCAGTGCAGGAAAGTGAAAAGTGAAAGTGAAGTTGCTTAGTCGTGTCCGACTCTTAGCGACCCCGTGGACTGCAGCCTGGTACCTAAGGGGTTCATGTTCTTAGTGGCTAAATATGAGCTTCCCAGGTGGCTCAGTGGTAAATAATCCACATGCCAGTGCAAGAGCCTCAGATTCAATCTCTGGGTTGGGAAGGTGGCCTGGAGGAAGAAATGGCAACCAGCTCCAGTATTCTTGCCTGGGAAATCCCATGTTCAGAGGAGCTTGGTGGGCTACAGTCCATATGGTCACAGTCAGACACTGCTGAGTGACTACACTTTCACTTTCATACATTTATGTGTGTGTCTGTGTGTGTCTGTGTGTATAGTGTATGATGGTTAGTGTTGTAGAAAAGTGGGAATATGTCACACTTGGAGTCACACAGTCCTGGGTTTGATACCCCACTCTTTTGCTAGTTCTCATGATCATGGGCAAATTACTTAACCTCCAAACTTCCTTATCTTTGACTGTAACTTCATTATAGGAATACCCAGTTGGTGGGAGATTTTTAGGTTTATTAAAAGGGATAATGAGGGTTAAATGCCTGGACTGTGATACCTAACAAGTATCAGTAACTGTCTCTCTAGTCTCTTCCTCTCTCCCCACACTGATACCCTGTACTGTTCATGTGGAATCTGTCCTAGAGCGAGCACTCAGCCTGGGTTTCCCCGTCCTCTGCATTATGCACTCCCCTACAGGCAGGTCCAGCCCTCTCTTCTACTCTTCCTATTTGTTCCTATTGCTTTTTCCTATTCCTTCCCGCCCACTGCTGTGTCTATCAGAACTGACAAAGTTGAAGACCCATAGACCAGTGAACTAATGTAAACATGTGAACCAAGCAGGAATAAGATAAAAGTGGTTGATAGTCCTGCGTGATGCAACAAAGATCCTGCATGCTGCAACTAAGATGCGATGCAGCTAAATAAATTAAAATTTAAAACAAAGGCTGATTGATAAGACTGTAGAAAACTAGAGAATGTTCTGTCTCAAATACTAAGATACACACACACACACATACACACACACACGGAGAAGGAAATGGCCACCCACTTCAGTATTCTTGCCTGGAGAATCCCATGGATAGAGGAGCCTAGGAATCTGCAGTCCATAGGGTTGCACAGAGTCAGATACAATTGAGGTGAGTTAACATGCACACACACAAAGAAAAATACATCAGCCAGTTGGATTTGGCATGGGGCAGCCATCTTGTATACTTTCCTTCCAGAAGAATCCACTCATTGTTCCAAATCTCAGGTATTGTTGTGCTGCTGATGCCTGAGTTTGAATTATAATTATGAGATGTCATCTTAGAAAACTCTCTTCTAAAAGTATTTGCATATGACATATAAAAACCATATTTGGTGGATACACAAATAATGGATATACAAATATAGCTTTTGGTGGATATATAAATGTAATAATCAAGGTTTATGTGTGCTTATTTATCTTCACTAAAAAAGTTGTTGATACAAGCGGGTGTCTTGCACAGTGGCTGGCAATGTAATCGTTCTGTAATTATTTCTGATAAATCAATAAAGCCAAATAATTATTAAAGGACTCCTCTAAGGGCGACATCAACGAGTTCTTGGACAAATGAATACAGAGTGTGGCTACTATAAGTGGGGTGGTTTCTTGCTCAAAGATTCGGTGCACTCTGGGATGCAGTGAAATGATGTCAAGCTCTGTAAGCAGCATCTATAATCACACACTCAGAGCCAGACTCTCACATGCGTGCCATGTGGAAAGGAATGTGGGTCTTACACCTGTGGTGTTTGCTTTTTTTCAGACAAATATGCAAACTGATAACAAGACCATCTGCTTCTTCATCCTCAGATATAAAAGATGACTACACGTGCAGAGAACTAATCATTTCACTCCCTCTAACTGCTTGTCTCATTTCATAAACATCTTTGTTCATTTTAATAATGATTGCTTTAGAATTTTCTGATCCTCAGCTTTGTTTATATGTTCTTAACTGCCTAATAATGAAAAACTATCAAGTGAATTTCTTCAATTACAATTTCAACAACAACAAAAACGCTTTCTTAGAATTGAAATCCAAATTTTTATCCTTCCACTAAGCTGCCTTCCAGGGCTTCACTGGTAGCTCAGATGGTATAGAATTTACCTGTAATGCAGGAGACCAGGGTTTGATCCCTGGGTTGGGATGATCCCCTGGAGAAGGGAATGGCAACCCACTCCAGTATTCTTGCCTAGAGAATCCCATGGACAGAGGAGCCGGATGGGACCCTATTTTAGGGTCACAAAATAATCAGACATGACTGAGCGACTAAACACACACATGCTGCCTTCCAGAAATTATGGGGGATAATTAGGGAGGTGCTAAATGCACATTGATGAACAAGGATGAACCAGGATTTCTGACAAAATTAGGATGCTTAGAGAGAAAGCCCTGTGGCCATATCAGCTTGCTTCATGCCCTCACTCAGGTTTTGCCTGCTTGAATCTGCTCCAAGTCTGCCTATAGTTCCTGCCATCTTGAATCAAAACAGCTGCTGCTATCAGCACAGTCAATGTCTCTGACTTTCTGCTCATCCCCTGCTGATCATGGTAGAAGAAATCCCCTCTGCTATTAATTTTAGCAAGATTATAATGGAATTTTTCAAAAGAGAAACTTAGAAAACCAAGAGTAAAGAAAACGAGTAGAAAAGTATAGATCTCAAAACATTTGCAGAACACACAAGTGTCAACTGAAGGTAAGTATTGTAGACAGGCATAGCTGGTATAACTGATGAGACCTCCACCATCTGTAATTTTTCCTTCCCTCCACCCTATCTATCGAAGAATCTAAAATTCAGAAAAGGAATAAGGTTCTGGAATCTTTACTCCAGATTTATTCCTGCAAATTACCTTGGCCAAGCTAGTTATTACTGGACTTTGGTTAAGTCAGGTTAAGAGATTTATGCTTTATGTTTATTATCATTTTCACAGTTTTCAAGCCCCATATGATTTTTCAAATAAATGTAACCATACCTTTGTTAAAATAAAGGAGAAGGAAGGTCTTGGTAGAGATAAAAGAAGCAATAGGATCTGTCTACAGTGGTCCGTCTAGTCAAGGCTATGGTTTTTCCTGTGGTCATGTATGGATGTGAGAGTTGGACTGTGAAGAAGGCTGAGCGCTGAAGAACTGATGCTTTTGAACTGTGGTGTTGGAGAAGACTCTTGAGAGTCCCTTGGACTGCAAGGAGATCCAACCAGTCCATTCTGAAGAAGATCAGCCCTGGGATTTGTTTGGAGGGAATGATGCTGAAGCTGAAACTCCAGTACTTTGGCCACCTCATGCGAAGAGTTGACTCATTGGAAAAGACTCTGATGCTGGGAGGGATTGGGGGCAGGAGGAGAAGGGGACGACAGAGGATGAGATGGCTGGATGGCATCACTGACTCGATGGACGTGAGTCTGGGTGAACTCCGGGAGTTGGTGATGGACAGGGAGGCCTGGCGTGCTGCGATTCATGGGGTCGCAAAGAGTCGGACACGACTGAGCGACTGAACTGAACTGACTGAACTGAGAGTGGTCTAGAATAGAGTCTGCAAATGAATCCGTTTACTCTAGCAGGTGATGCGTTAAGGAAACCTGAGAATTCGTATGTTTGATCATACTCTTTAAACTTTTTTTTTTCACTTTTGTCTATGTTTTAAAGCATATGTAATATGTTATCCAGGGAATATGTATATAATGTTTAAATAAACACTCATATGTCAGTTTGGAGACCACCGCCCACACAGATCCATAATGTGGTGACTTCTACAGTAACACAGGATCTGGGGGGAATTGTGTGGAGCTAGAACAGATCAGAAGGTAAAAAGTCAGGCAGGAATGAGTCAAAACACCTAATATGCTGGACACTTCCTTTCTAGTATTTTCTTTATATCACATTTCTGGCCTCTGTATGATGACATCATGTGAAGGGCACACACTTTGCAACCAGACAGACCTTCCCTACTTTCTGTGTGAACTTGGGCACGTTCCTCAAATATTTACACCCAATTTTGTTTCTGTAAAATGGGCTGTGTGATACGTGTGTTATGTGTGTTACTATAAAGACTATATGAGGTCACGCATATAAAATGGTTAACATATTGCCTGTTATGTAGTGAGTTCTCAATAAACAATGCTCTGTTCTTTTCCCCTTGACTTCACCACCATCACCCTTCACCTGACCTCAGCTGAAGTCAGCTTAGACGTCATTCCTTTTGGGAACTAGTTTCAATCACCCACGGATCTTCATCATCTCTGCCACCCTGAAAAGCCCCAACATAGCCCCTATCCACATTATATTACCATTTTTTATATTTGCCAGTCTTCTTTCAACCTACTCATTTTTCCCACTAAAGCCACCAGATTGATTTCCAAAAGGGCTAGACCCATGTCATTTGTCTCTGAACTGGCTGTCCTTACTGGTGTCTGATAACCTTAGGAATAGCTTATTAAATGATTGCTGATTAAATGAATGAATGAATTTGCCCCCAATTTCTTTATCCTCATCTTCTTCCAACTTCCCACTGACCCATGTGGCTCGCTGATTCACTCTTTTATTAATTTCTCCCTGCATGTTTCACCACTGCCAAACTTCCTTCCTAGTTCTGAGCCATTTGCCCACTGGTGAGAGTGGTGGCTGAACTGTTTTCACTCCACAGAACTCAGGAGCAAAGGCAGGCAGCTGTGGCTGGAACTCATCTCTGCCTTTGAAACCTAAATGAAGCCATAATCAGCAAGCTCCAAGATGTGGTGAGCCTTGTCCACACTCAGATCAGTTTCCGTCTTCCTTACAGTAGTTGCTTGCCTGTTATACTGATATAATACAAGAGTGACCATGGAACTGCCACGTCCTTTCTGTGCCCTGTGACTGAGGCACTCCAACTTGTTTATCATAATGAAGCTGTATCAGGATCTACTGACTTCACTCTGTGGGAAAGTGATTTCCTTTGGCAAGGTCCCTATCACTCAGAGGATTTTTAAAATGTGCTAGTCATGTGTGGGAAAATGTTCAGCCTAAGTATTTTTCTTTATCTAATCAGTTCTCAGGACAAAGTGCAGACTGCAGAGCATCAGTACAGAGAAGGAACTCACCCATAGGAGGAGAAATCCCCCACCTAAGTTGAGAGACCAGAGAAGGGTGGTATAGGGGAGCCAGTCATTTTCACGCAATGGACAGACAGTGCCCATCTCTCCACCCAGCTCCACTGCTGCTCTGACCGCAGCCCTTACCAGATGATTTTATGTCTGGACAAGGGTTGTTCCCAACCAAAGTGAGGATCAGAGGATGGCTTATCCCTCAATCTTACTTTTAAGACCTCACCACAAACCTAAGTTTCTAGAATAGTCCTCAGTGTCCCCCAACCTCACAAATATCAACAAAGTATCCCTGACTGAATAGCCCTTTAACCCTAAAAAAATAGTGATTTCTTCCCATGGGGAGAAAAATTTGACTTCAGATTTACCAAAGTACCATGTTGATTACAACATATTCATATTATTTAGCAGCCATGTTATAAAGGAAACAGAATTAAAATCATCACTTGTCACCAAAGGTAGAATTATGCTCATACCTTTGGTATGATTGATGATTCTAATCATGCTTGTTTCGTGGGGAAAACTCTGAAATAAAGAAGATATTTTGGTGCTCGCTTTGGCAGCACATATACTAAAAATTGGAACGATACAGAGAAGATTAGCATGGTCCCTGCGCAAGGATGACACGCAAATTCGTGAAGTATTCCATATTTTTTACATATGAATCAGTTCTAATGAGGTGGATGAAACTGGAGCCTATTACACAGAGTGAAGTAAGCCAGAAAGAAAAACACCAATACAGTATACTAACACATATATATGGAATTTAGAAAGATGGTAACAATAACCCTGTATACGAGACAGAAAAAGAGACACTGATGTATAGAACAGTCTTTTGGATTCTCTGGGAGAGGGAGAAGGAGAGGGTGGGATGACTTGGGAGAATGGCATTGAAACATGTATAATATCATATATGAAACGCCAGTCCAGGTTCGATGCACAATACTGGATGCTTGGGGCTGGTGCACTGGGACCACCCAGAGGGATGGTATGGGGAGGGAGGGGGGAGGAGGGTTCAGGATGGGGAACACATGTATACCTGTGGAGGATTCATTTTGATATATGGCAAAACCAATACAATATTGTAAAGTTAAAAAATAAAATTAAATTAAAAAAAAAAGAAGATATTTTGTGGAAAATGGTGGCTGACTTGTGATGACTTTTAAATAAGGTAAGGCAAGAAAGAAAGAGAGAAAAGTTAAATATGAATAAAATTCTTCAAGTTTTTTACTCTTTAAATAGGCAGTATTCTGTGGAGATTAGATAAATAATAGCTTCAGTAAAATCAACAAAGAAATGAGCAATATATCAAATGGAAGTTTCTTTACTTTTATAGAGAAATCACAAAACCTGCTCCATCAGATAACTGCCAAATTCCTCTTCAACTTTTCCCAAAGTTAATAACCTGCTAGATATTCCAAAACTGTAAACTATGGAACTATAGTGAATTTTCTGTCCTGTACATATTTGTTCCTTGGGCTCTTCCTCTCTAAAGCATGATTGTTTTGGTCATCTTACACACAGGTCAATGTTTTTTAACCCAAAGAGATAACTGGCTGCTTTTGCACAGATTTATTCAAGAATAAACATTAGCTGGCATTGCAATACTGCTCTTATAGTATATTATGCATACTACTACTTGCCAGAATAAAGTTTCAGTTATTACACATACATTTATAGATATACACATATGTGTGTCTATATACAGACAAGTAGAATTTTATATAGAGAGACTCTGTGTATATGAAAATGAGACCTTTATTTGCTTGTGAAATGTGCCAAAATATTAAAATTAGATAATTCAGCCAAGTTCTTCACAGTTTTGCCTGAAAATACCTTTTAAAATTCATGCAAAGTAGATTCACTTTCTTGAGAATCTCAAATGAATCCTGGGCCAATCACTGTTTCACAAATAATCTATTTGGCCCTTAAGAATGCAGGAAGAAGAGGAAGAAGAAGTGGGGCAGGGAGAGGAAGGAGTAAATGAACCACGGGGGGGGGGGGGGGGGGGAACAAGTAGAAACAAATCAGTGCAAATTTACAGTAAAAGGAAATTATGTCTTAACTATCAGAATTCTCCCCCTTGCTCAGAGAATTGGGGACCAGGTCTTTCTTATTCCCTAAAATTCACCTGATTTTCTAACACAATCCTTATTTGAAGGAACTGATGCACAGTCATTACTATATCATAAAAATGGGTCCAGCTGGATTAAATTCCCAAAATGTATTCATTCCCCAAATCACCTAACATTCTCCTTGAGAACTTCCCTTATCCTTGCTACTCATCTTTCCTCTCTAGACTTTCATCACCATCCTTCACCTGGTTTATGATGTATTTCACATCTTCAGTTCAGTCACTCAGTTGTGTCTGACTCTTTGTGAGCCTTACTAGATAAGAATTGTTTGTATATATGTTACTCCAACGGGACTAAGGGAACAAACCTACTTGTAAAATCTGGGTCATTTCAGCCTAAAAAGAAATATAACAGTGTCTGTCTCCTTGTAGAGCTAATTAAATGTGTATTGCATTAAGAAATCAGTATTGAAAAAAAAAAAAACTGGAACTGCAGCCAACATCTATGTCTTCAGGTGGTCTGATCCACTGATGTCACTCATTGCCATCAGCAACTGTGGTTCTGTGACACTGAAAGTGAGCCAAAGATTGGTCAGGATTCCAGTACAGACTAAAACATTTTAAGTATGGTTAGAACTGCCCTATTCTTTAATCACAACACCCTTCCTCATGTCAGTATCTTCATATATTAGATTTTGCCTGCCCCGAATGAATTACACCAGGAAAGAACACTGTCATCAGATCAGTCACTAGAATAAAAAACTACCATGCTACAAGAGCTGTAAATAGAGTGTATTCATCTATTTGATCATTCATTGCATTGATTTTCCTTCTGTTTGTTTCTTTGTTTATATTTGGAGTAATCAGGTGCACAGAATTGCATCAACCCTAACCTTCAGTTCATAACCTGCCATCATCCTTGTCACATACAAACCTATTTCATCTACCTTTATTGGTGGTTTTTACTAATGACACCTGAATTTCCTTAACCCCAACATTCAACCACAGAACTAAAGAATTTACAGTAACTCACTTCTAAGTATTCCCTCCCCATTTGTCCCTCCTGTCTTCCATGTGAGGAAATCACTATCCAGAATTTCTTATCCCCTTCCTTTCATTTAGTTCTATCTCATAGTTATGTATTCTATATAATATCTTCATTTTATCCATTCAGAAAGTATATCATTGTGAATGCTTTCATTCACAAGATAGCAAAGATTTTGTTTTTTTAGAGATGCTTATGAGCTCCAGTTGGTGTACACAGGACACACAGGCAGGGTTCAGCAATTTCCAGCTGGAGGTTTGAGCCTGGGGAAGATGAAACCACTCAGGACTTTGGCTGGTCCCCTTGTCCCTAAGCCACAGCCTCAGCCTTGTACCCAGGGGCATGGCAGGAGCCAGCATTCTCTGCCAGAGGGTGCACTTCCCTCTACATCACTGGCTGGCCCTCTCTGGTGGATGGTGAATGAGGGCTAACCAAGCTCATATTTGCCATTCAAATGGCCAGTCTATAGTACCAGTCCCAAACTCAGTCAATATAGCTTCCCGCCCATTCCCTTCTTTATATTACTGTTCCAAAGACGTCTCCATAAGTGCTAGGCATTTACTCTTACAGTGTAAAAAGATAATGGCTCATCACCAACAAAAAGCAAAAGTGTTCTGTCAGGGGAGTGTGCAATTTCCTCGGTCCTGTCTCATCACAACAAAAATTTGAAGCTACGGACTGGTGTTAAAGCCCTCGGACAGACCATGTCACAGCTCTCAGACAGATCAGTGTTACAGCTCTGTGTTGCAGCTCGGTTTTATTTAGAAAATAAAGGAAAATACATCCTCGAGGCATGAGGGCATGAAGACCTAAAAGACCCAAAGAGAAGAGAGAGAGAAAGCGTGAGAGAGAGACCCCTGGCCCTTTGGCTCCTCTTTTTATATGTTTTTCTTTTCCTCCGCCTGGGCCGGCCCTCTGTAAACTGGGCTAGCCGGCCCTCTGTAAACTGGGCCAGCCGGCCCTGAGTGCTGTTTGTTCTACCTGAGGTCCTCGCGCCAGGCCTCGGACCTCCCTTTGTTCTATTTTCCTGGGCTTTTCCCTTCTTTGTCTTTTAGCCACCGCCATTCTGGACTCCTTTTTCCTATTCTAACTACCAAACAACGATACAAATGAACGCTGGAAAAAGGACGAATCCACCACGGAGCCGTCAGTGATGGCACGCCGCTCTTCAGCCTGTTCCTTCTCTTCTTGGATGCTATCAGCTCAGTACCTTCAAAGCTCAAGTCCCTGTCCTGTCCTTCCCTTCCCCCTGTCAATGGTTCTACTTGGGTAAATGGTCCCTGGGAGTTGTAGGCAGAAGCTAGAGATGATTGGGATCCAAAAGATATAAAAAAATACTGTTCTCTTCTGTATCTGTATCTCACTTTAGAATGTTTCGGTGTCTTTCATAGACAGTACATTATTGAAATTTCTTTGTGGAATGTGGGTTAGGCATTTTATAGAAGACAAAACTGAAACTCAAAACAATCAAGAAACTTGGCCAAGGTCACCTGCTGTTGAGAATAGGCAGGACCTAGACTTTCTGATTCCTATTGAAATGCTTTTCCTTTTACCCTCTTCTGTACCTTCTCCAGGTCCATACCCACAAACAAGTGAGGTCATCAACCTACAGTCTTTTTGTGGGGGATTGAAATCGTGCCTTCCTTATTCAGCTATTTTTCTCATAACATTTGCAAGAGAAATGCAATGAGACAGAGCAATCTTGGAAACACTCTCCTGGTGTATTTGTAATTTCAATCCCTTGCTCTACTTTGCATCACATGTTACATAAAGGCATCTTAAAGACAGGCTGCTAAATGTATTTTTAAACGGCTCTGTTGTCACTCTCTTGAAAAGAGGACACTTCTTTCTATTGTTCTTGATTATGTCTGTCCTCCCATTGTCACCTTTATTGATTGAAAGCCCTTCCTCAAAGATGCTAACAAACAGTCCTTCAGGACAGCAGTATAAAGCCATCTATGCCTCTAGAACCAAAGGAAATCAAGTTTACTCTGTTCGTCCGGCCCTGTGGGGGTTAATACATGCCCTTCATTCTTCTTATCACAGCGAGGAAGGCTCCCGGTGATTCCTCATGCACATAAACAAAACCACTTTCTCAGCTTCACCTCCGCCCTGATCCCTCTCCCCGCCACTGCCATTTTTCGGTTCATAGAGTCTTCCACCAAGAATGGCTCTCCTTAATTATGCTCCATAATTCATAACTAATCACCGGCATTGTACAAAGGAATGAAGTAGATTCATTTGAAAACATGGGGTCTTATGACCCATTATATTTCTGTACCTTGAACACTGTCTGCAACCTGATGGATTTCATTGGGGTTTCCATTTTTAATACTATCACTGCATGTACAGGAATTACAAAAATCTGCTGTGACATGCAGCCTTGTTTGGCAATAGCTAAGGAAAGGTTGCTCACAACCCACTCATGGCTACCTCCATCAAGAGCATCACCTGGGTCCTCTGGCATCCAGCTCCATGTTCTTCTGGCCTCCACAGGTTGTGGAAGCCCCCACAAGGCACCTGCAATCCCCAAGCCTCTATGAAATTGTTTTGGATTCCCCAGAGCTCACCAGGCTCATGTGGGCCTGAGTAAAGGGGGCAGGGGGTATGCCAAACAGCCGGTTTTTATTCTGGCATTTGCCAGAAGGGAAATTGCTAAAATGTTTTAGGGCCCCCTTAGGAGAATAAAAATATCACACTGCCTTTAGCTTTTATCCCTCAGTTAAAATCAATGTTTTCTAAAAGAGAGAAGCTTTTAATACCCTTACAAGAGTCTCTCTTCAGATCCAGCATCTACTAATTAAGCACATACTTTTGGCAAGAGTTTTAAATAACTCCATTCTCATAACAATCAGCTATTAATCATCTTCACATCGCATTTGTGGAAACTGGGGCTGGGGGACTGATGGTCTATGGAGGTCACACAGCCTACCTGGAACTCTGTTCTAAGTCACACCCCGTGTCACTGCCATCCTTCAATCCTGTGTCTGCAGCGGGAGATGAGGATAAAATGAAATACGCCGAGGCTGAGTCCTGTGCGGAGGCATGCAACCCACTAACTCATTCTTTCAACAAATATTTATTGAGACTCTACTATGCACTAGGCACTATTTTAGGTGTCAAAGATATAATGGGGCTCAAAAGAGACAAAACCCCTTGCTCTTGAGGAATTTATGTCCATTTGGTCACTGTCAACAAGCAAGATGCAAAAAAGCAAAATATATAGCATATTAGGGAGCATTAAGTACTGAGGAGAAAACATAAAATATCAAATACAGAGGAGAGATATGAAATGTCATGAGTTGGGAGGAAGGGAGATTTGGGGAAGAATAGACAGGGTAACCACTGAGGAGGTGGCTTCTTCAATATTTTTGGCATTTCACTTGCATCCAAAGCTCTTTCGGGTTGTTTTAGGGAATCCCATAATTTCATTTCTAGGAAACACAGTGTAAGAACTTATTTCCTTGTCTGTAAGAACACATTGTAAAGTAGTAAGACTATTATCAATTTGATAATATTAATCAACTGTCTATTATTTGCAAACCAATTTCGCCTTGGCTGGTGACTTGATGATGCATCTACAGGCCAAAAGCTGTGGTTGTGGTTCAGACAGTCCTTGGCTATTGCACAGAAGGTGGAGTGAACAAGAGTGAGGCTACGGGGTCACTCTTCCTACAGTCACATTCTGATGGCCCCCATTAGCAGTTTTGTAACTTTCAACATGTTTCACAACCTTTCTGTGCTTTTGAAAAAGCTGTTAAGATTGAGACGTTATTAGTATTCACCACATAGGACGGCTATGAGGATTACATGAGAGTAACCTCTACAAGTCTACACTCAGAAAGGGTCTGGGATGCAATTTATACATGTCATGTACACGTATAAATGTTAATTAATATAAGAGATATTGCTCTTGATGAAATAGTCATTAAAAATAAAGAAGCAAAGATACCTAATCAATCCTATTTCTTTAAAATAACACTGATGGGATCTGGTATGGCGAATATCCAGCACTAAGGAATGTTTTTAATTTAAGGTGTGAATATAAAATAAAAAAGCAGAGTTTCTTAGAAAAGAGTTTTAAAGGCAATTCCATAAGTGTCTTGAGGCATAATTGACCTCAGTTCAGGATTTTGAAGAGTATCACTCATTCAGTTCAGTTCAGTTCAGTTCAGTCACTCAGTCCTGTCCGACTCTTCGCGACCCCATGAATCGCAGCACGCCAGGCCTCCCTGTCCAACACCAACCCCCGGAGTTCACTCAGACTCATGTCCATCGAGTCAGTGATGCCATCCAGCCATCTCATCCTCTGTTGTCCCCTTCTCCTCCTGCCCCCAGTCCCTCCCAGCATCAGAGTCTTTTCCAATGAGTAAACTCTTAGCATCAGGTGGCCAAAGTATTGGAGTTTCAGCTTTAACATCAGTCCTTCCAATGAACACCCAGGACTGATCTCCTTTAGGATGGACTGGTTGGATCTCCTTGCAGTCCAAGGGACTCGCAAGAGTCTTCTTTAGGACACAACAATAATTGTTAAGATGATTATTTTTCACTAAAAAAAAATAATAATAACAAATTCTTCAAGGGTGGGACTGCATATCACCATCACCTGTATAGTCCTGGCCTCCAGGGCAAAGCCCAAGTATGGCATGCCTTACACTAGGTCTGTGGTTTTCAAACTGGTCAACCTGGGAGTTCTACAAAGATGCCTTTGGGGCTAGGCCCTGAGAGCAGGCTTCTAGACTCCTGCCTCTATTTCAATCACCCCGGTAGCTTCCCTGTCATTGATTTTTATATACTAGATCCCACATCAGAATTTATTATTTTTGTCATATTGCTTTAAATTTTTTTTGAATTGTTTAAAAATCAATACCCTATACCCAGCACATTATTCTAGTATGAATTCCATACAAGCATGCTTTCAGGATCTAACCCAGTGCTTGCCCCATAATAGCTATTCCATGACTATTTGCTAAGTGATCAGATTATGATGGAAAACTAGAATAAACACACATAACACACTTAATGTGGAAATCAAATCCATCCACCTTGAACCAGCACAAGCAACTATGAATTTAAAATAGACAGGATGGCTAAGGGTAAGGATTAGCATCTAGAGGATTTTATTTATTGTTTTCAACCACTGAATCCACTCAGAATATTAAGATGAGAGAGAAGCAATGTAACAGTAGATGAACAGATAATTAGTTAAAAGAGGAGACAGAAGTCCAAACTCTGACGTCAGTCAAATCTGGCCTGAAGTTCTTTATTAGCTATGTAACATTGGCAAGTGACTTAATCTTGCTAAGCCTCAGTCTAGCCGTAAAGTGGGGATAACAACAGAAACTGTTTCACTGGATTTTGTGCAGATTAAATAAAATATTCCACGGAAAGTTCTTTCTGTATCACACAGAAAGCAGTAAATGTTAACTGCGTATATGTGTCCATACATCTATATTCACATACATACTGTATATACACACTGTACATATACCCACGGTATGTATATACGTACTATATAAAATGCACACACACTAAGTGGATGTATATATATACACATACATGTTCATTAGAATTTTAAAACTGAGGAAAATATTAAAAATCATGTAATCCTGTGAATTTAATATGTGTTTATTAGCAGCATGACCCTCCTCTCAAATACATGGAAAAATCTCAATGTATGGGTTCTCTGGCTAAATCAAGAAGTTAGAGATGAGACACAGACATAGAGAACAGACTTATGGACACTGTGCGGGGGGAGGAAGGCGAGGGTGGGAGGTATGAAGAGAGGAACATGGAAACATACATCACCAAATGTAAAATAGGTACCCAATGGGAATTTGCTGTCTGACTCAGGGGAACATGAGAGAAGGGCTTCCATATGCTTGAAGGAAAAGAAGAGGATCTGGATCAACATGAGGGCAGGACTTCAGTTGAAATAGGGAATCAGGATGCCAAGCATACAGGTCAGGGGCAAGAGAACTGAAGCTTTGGAGCTATATGACCTGGTTTAAATCCAGGCTCTTGAACTTACTAGCTCTAGGACCTGGGCCATTTTATTTAATGAGTGTGCATATGTGTAAAATGGTGATGATAATAATAGCTAGCTCACAAAGCTGTTGAGAAAATTAGAACAATGTAGGTAAACTGCTCAACATGTAGTTAATTCTCAGTAAATAGTAGCTGTCCGTTTTGGATATGCCATAAACATCAGGCAAAAATCTTCATTATTCTGGGCCTGGTTAGACTGTTGACACATGAGGAAATTGGATTTGATTAATGGTTAAGGCTTTTCCAAAGAGCCTTAGAGTCTTGCTGGGTGCTAGCAAGAGAAATTAACACATAGAGTGCTTGTTGGAATGCTGAGATAGTGTGGTGGAACATATGTACACCTGTGGCTGATTCATGTTGATGTTTGGCAGACACCAACACAATAATGTAAAGCAATTATCTTTTAATTAAAAATAAATAAAATTTCAAAAGTGAAGAAAAGGAAGTTAGAGAGCCCATTTTCCAACCCCAAACACACATGCACGTACCCACACCACATTCAAGCGTATGGAAGCCCTTCTGTCTGATTCATAAAGAACTCAGCTCACAGTCTTCATAGATCTGATGCCCCAGCCAGGGAATGTCAGCTATGGCTTTGCTATCAACACAATTGGAGTCAGCTCAGTCAGCTCATGCTAAGCTTGCTGTTAAACCCTGTTTAAACATTTGGGGAAAAATGAAGCAATAAGTGAGAAAGTCACCTCAAGTATTTAGCTCTTTCCTGGCCATTTTGGTTTCATTTCTAAGGTGGCTTACTCTCAAAAGAACCAATTGACTAGTGCAGAGCACTTTCGTGATTAAGTTCCCAAAGAGCAGCCAGGAAGCCTTGGAGATGGGCTTATCTGGTTGTGTGCCCTTCCCACGAGCCCCAATAAATAAAGGGCTTCTCTGGTAGCTCAGGCAGTAAAGAATCTGCCTGCAATGCAGAAGACCCAAATTCAATATCTGGGTTGGGAAGATCCCTTGGAGGAGAAAATGGCAACCCACTCTAATATTCTTGCCTAGGAAATCTCATGGACAGAGGAGCCTAGTGGGCTACAGTCCATGGGGTTGCAAAGAGTCAGACATGACTGAGCTTTGACCTTCAAAAAGTGCATCACTTAATTTTGTAGATCAGTGATTTCAATGCAGGGACATTTTGCCCTTAAAAGAACATTTGGCAATGCCTAAAAGCAATTATTATGTTCACAATTAGGGGTGTGAAGATGCTACTTACATCTAGTAGGATGAATCCAAGGATGCCAGTAAACATCCTACAATACAAAGGCCATCCTCCTTGAACAAGGAATTATCTGGTACAAAATGTTAGCAGAGCCAGTGTTGAGAACAATTGATACAGGTAAGACAGCCCATTGAAAGAGAACATCAGCCTATAGGGTATAATTTAAATTATGTAAAGGCACTGCAGGAAAAAAATATTTGGCTAATGGAGAACAGCTCAAAGAGGAAAGCTCTGAAGTACAAGGGCTAGAATACAAGCTTTGTAATTGAACAAACCTGTATTTGATCCCAAGTCTGCCCTTAATCGATAGTGTCACTTTGGCCAAGTCTCAGTGTCCTCGTCCTTAGATGGAAATAAAAACACTGACCTTGCAGGAATATTATAATAATTGAGATGATGCATAAATTGTCCATGCCACCCCACCCAAAACTGATGGCTATTCTGGAGCGATTTTACTTTTCCAAGTTACAAATCATGTCAAAGTGACTAAAATAAACATAATAGTTGGAGTGGATTTAGTATGATGAAGTTATGTCAACAGTTTTAGTGATATGACAAGTCACCACATTGTCTCTCAAGCTAGTTGCTGCCCAAAGCATTGCGTTCCAGAACAAGCCCAGAATAAGAGTCAAGATGCCTGCTGTCTTACCCATGCTTTTGTTCCTTTCATGTTTCAGTCAGTAACTGTTTCATCCAGTAACTGGATGCCAGTGTCCCCTCCCAGTCCCCCAAACTTACATACTGTGTCATGCTAAGTCACTTCAGTCATGTCTGAATCTGTGACCCTATGGAGTGTAGCCTGCCAAGCTCCTCTGTCCATGGGGATTCCCCAGGCAAGAATACTGGAGTGGGTGGCCACGCCCTCCTCCAGGGGATCTTTCCGACCAAGGGATCAAACCCATGTCTCCTGTATCTTCCTCATAGTAGGCGGTTTCTTTACTGCTGGGTCACCAGAGAAGCCCCCAAATTCATATGTTGAAGGTTAATTCTTTTATTCTAATTAATTTTTTATTGCAATATAGTTGATTTGCAATGTTGTGTTAGTTTCTGCTGTACAGCAAGGAGAATCAGTTACACATATATATATATCCACTCTTTTTTAGATTCTTTTCCCATATAGGTCACTACAGAGTATTGAATAGACTCCCTGTGCTATACTGTAGGTCCATATTAGTTATCTATCTTATATATAGTGGTATGTATGTGTCAATCCCAATCTCCCAATTTATTCCTCCCCTTCTTTCCCCCTTGGTACCATAAGTTTGTTTTCTACGTCTGTGACATACATATTTAAAGTGTACAATATGGCAAGTTTTGACAAATGTATACATACATGAAATCAACATCATAATGAAGATAATGAACATATCCATCACTCTCAAAATCTTCATGTGCCTTGGTAGTGGCAAATTCCTCTCATTTTCCATCCCTCCTTTCATGGGAACTCATATCAGCTTTTTTTGTAACAGCCCAAAACTAGAAACAACACAAATATGCATCAGTAGTTAAATGCACTGCTGCTGCTGCTGCTGCTGCTGCTGCTGCTGCTGCTAAGTCGCTTCAGCCGTGACCGACTCTGTGCGACATTTAGTGGCAAAACCAGACAATATCAAACTGCACAGCAACAAAAAAGATAAGCTACTGGTACACACAACAACAGGACTTCCTAGGTGGTGCTAGTGGTAAAGAACCTGCCTGCCAATGCAGAAGTAAGAGACTCAGGTTGAATCCCTGGGTCAGGAAGATCCCCTTGGGGAGGGCATGGCAACCCATTCCAATATTCTTGCCTGGCGAATCCCATGGACAGAGGAGCCTGGTGGGCTATAGTCCATGGGGTCGCAAAGAGTTGGGCACAACTGAAGCGATTGAGTGACTGGCACACACAGCAACATGGATGAATCTCAAAATAATCATGCTGAGGACGAAAAGCACATATTATATCATTGCATTTTTATAAAATTCTGGAAAAATATTGAAATAATCTGCTGCTGCTACTGCTAAGTCGCTTCAGTCGTGTCCAACTCTGTGCGACCCCATGGACTGCAACCTACCAGGCTTCTCCGTCCATGGGATTCTCCAGGCAAGAACACTGGAGTGGGTTGCCATTTCCTTCTCCAATGCATGAAAGTGAAAAGTGAAAGTGAAGTTGCTCAGTCGTGTCCGACTCTTAGCGACCCCATGGACTGCAGCCTACCAGGCTCCTCCATCCATGGGATTTTCCAGGCAACAGCACTGGAGTGGGGTGCCATTGCCTTCTCCCATCGAAATAATCTAGTGAAGGTTAATTCTTAATATAATGGTATTAGGAGACAGAACCTTTGGGTGATTAGGTCATGAAGGCAGAGTCCCCATAAATGGGACTCATGCTCTTATAAAAGAGACTCCAGGAGTTCCTTCAACCTCTCTCACCATATGAAGACACAGCAAGAAGATGGCCACCTAAGAACCAGTTAGGTCTCCACCTGATGCTGAGTTGGTTGGTTAGTGCCTCGATCTTGGACTTCTGAGCCTCCAGAGCTATGGGAAAAAAAAAAAAAGCCTCTGCTGTTTATAAGCTAGCCAGGCACTCAGGTATTCTGCTGTATGCATGCATGCTAGTTCACTTCAGTCATGTCCAACTCTTTGCAACCCTATGGACCACAGCCTACCAGGCTCTCTGTCCAGGCAGATTCTCCAGCCAAGAATACTGGAGTGGAGATGCCCTCCTCCAGGGGATCTTCCCAACCCAGGGACTGAATGCGTATTTTGTATATCTCCTGCATTGGCAGGCGGGTTCTTTACCATTAACGCCACCTGAGAAACCCATTATTCTGCTACAGCATCCCAAATGAACTAAGACTCTAACTTCCCTCCTTTAGACTGCCACACAATTCCTGAGTTGTACAGTTCCACATATCCCCTTTGATTTAAAACCTGGGGTCACATGCTGACAATCTGAAGGACGGGACACAGGACACAGAAAACCTGGTCATTTTTCACAAAAGCTGTTCCTACCTGTTCTTTTTTTCCACCTTTCTCATTTCTCAGCATGCCATGCTTTACAATGTGTCTTGTTTTTTTTTAATAAACTTTTTATTTCAAAAAAATTTTTTACTTACAAGAGATTACAAAATAGTACAGAGTTCCCACATATCTACCCCTCATCCAGTTTCCCCTGAGGTTAACATCTTGCATAACCTGGATACATTTGTCAAAACCAGTAAGTTAACACTGATAAGATGTTGCTAAGTAATCTACAGACTTTATTCAGATTTCCTCAGCCTTTTCATGATGACTTTTCTCTATTTTTGTACAGCCTAGAAGTCAAACATCCCACAACCTCCAACAAGAAGATCTGTATCTTCAGAGCATCCACCAGAGTCACCCTGAAACTAACCAAAGATGAGTTTAGAATTTTGCAGACAGATTCAGGCCCAGGTCAGAGTCCAAAGGATAGAAGCAATTAGACCCTGGAGTTGAGAGATAGGGTTTAGGGGCCCTGAAGGCCCAGCAGAATAAATGAGCTGGGCAAGTGAGGCCACTTCAGGCCCCAACAGGTCAACTATAAATTTTTTTGGAGGGGGAAACCTTCAAATAGTCCCACTTTCCTGAAGAAAGGAACCTGGACTCTCTTGAAATTGTCGCTGAAGAACCTTTGAAATAATCCTCCTAGGCGAGTCTGAGCATGCTGCTTTGCTAATCAAGAGATGGCAGCTGGCACTCGATAAGGCCGTGGGTGGGTTACCATTGCTCTCAGTTGCACACACATGGGGCTCAGTAGGGCCTGGGATGGCCATGGTCTTAAACCAACTCATCTGTCATCAGTCTAGAACCGGTTCCAGCCTGGCTTCATACACAGGGTCCTGCTCCTCCACTCAGGCCCAGCTAACTTGGCTTGGAGAGCGTTTGGTCCCTTTGCATAAAATGCTTTCTGCAATTTATCGTTGCTCTGTGCCACCACATCCCTATCACACAGAAAATGGGATTTCGTCTGTCTTTTCACTGCAGAGGGAAATTTTCCTACATTGCATGTGTTCCTGATACAGCCCTGTTCTCGTGGGCTACAGGATAAGGAACAGTAAAATCAGACAAGCAGGTGTCACTCGAGGTACCCATCGCCTGCTGAGTGAGCTTGACCGTGTTACAGCCTTTAAGCTTGAGCGTCTTTCTCTGAGAAGTGGAGCAAACCGTACATACCTGAGTGGGCGGCTTTGAAGATTCAATGAAGAAGTGAAAGTATACTTTGCAAGTTCTTTGCTTAACATCTAGCACTTTGAAGGCCCTCAAGAAATGGTGGTTGTGGTTGCTATTGTTGTGATTATTAGTGTGGTTGTTCAGTTCCTTTATCTGTAAAAAGGTATATTCATTCATTCAACACTGAACTAGGTTCCAGGGATCCAGTGGCGAACAAGACAGACAAGATGCTTGCGAGCCTGGGAGTCACTTCCAAAGGCAGAGACACAGACAACAATCAGGTGAAGAAATGAATGAAGAATATGATTTCAGATGGGGAGAAGTGCTATGAAGGAAAACAAGGCAGTGCACTGGAGAATGGCTGGAAATGCAGAACTACTACAGATTCTATAATCACAGAAGTTTTCACTGAAAAAAAAATTACATTTGTGCTAAAAACTCAGTGACAACAAGGAAACAGAGAAAATTGGGGCAGAGAACGTCAGGCATGGAAGACAGCAGGTGCAAAGGCCCTGAGGTAGGAACACATTTGCAGTGCTAAAGAAGAGAGTACCAGTGTGACTGCAGCACAGTGAGCAAGGGGCACAGTGACTGAGACGAAGTCAGAGCAGCAAGGAGTCAGAGAGTAGGCTTAGACGTCAAGGGGAGGAATGTGGATTCTATTCCAAGGACAATGGAAAGCCAGGGGGAGTGTTTAAGCAGGGAAGTGATGACTTTCGAACTGCAATTTTTAAATATCATTTTAGCTTTGGATTCAATCATAAGAGGGCAAAAGCGAGAGCAAAGAATTAATTAGAAATCTAATATGCACTAACCCAGGGTGAGACGGTGGTGACTTGAGCCACAGACAGTTCTCCTAGTTGTTACGAAGAATAAATAAGCTCGTGTAAATGCTAGGACAATTCCTGGCACAGAGTGGATGCTCAAAATATTTTAATTCTCTTTTTCCAACTCTGTACTATAGCAGAGATCTCTATTTCCACAAAGCGCTCTAAGAGGCAGATAGAACGCGTGTAAGTGTGAATGCCAGAATTCTCATCAACTCTATGTTGATACAGCAACATTATAATAAGGCCGAGCAAATGCCAATTCCAGCCTGGTACATATTGCCTTGTGTTGCCGTTTTGTTAAAACTCCAAAAACCATTATGCTTGAACACTGTAAACTCGTTTATAAAAAAGTAGCATGGGGACCATAATGTGTTTTGAATGCAGTCTAGGATCGCCATTCTCCTCCAGTCCAAGGAGAAGATTAGAAATTTTCCAATATAAAACTACCAGATTTGTCCCTCAATTAATGCTGAAGGCATAATCCGGCTGTCTTGAATTAAAGCTGTGTACTTTGCTATCAGCGAATGGATACTAGAAAGGAATCCTTGGAAAATAAGAGCAAGAAATACGATGTTAATTGCAATTCAGATGAGGAATAAGAAATGTAACTGGTACTAGAGAAGCTTCGGGTTGGAGCATTCACAATGAGTCGGGAAATAGAAAGCATCACATAAGGTTTAAGAGTCTGGGTTCTAGGGACTTCCCTGGTGATCCAGTGGCTAAAACGCCACACTCCCAATGCAGGGGCCCTGGGTTCAATCCCTGGTCTGGGAACTAGATCCCACATGCCACAACTAAGACCCATCACAGCCTAATTAATTTTTTTTAAAAAGAATCTGAGTTCTAAAGAAAGATTTCCTGTGGGCGGAATATGTCATCCCCTCACTTATTCTTATGTATGTGTGACTTTGGGGAAGTCTCTTCACCTCTAAAACTCAATTCCTCATCTGTGGAATGTGAAAAATAATACCGCTCTCACCAGATTATGGTAAAGATTACACATGATCATCTACTCACAGTGTTTAGCATGATGCTGGCATAGGGTTTAAAGAAATATCAGTTATCTTTATTACTCTCCAGTACCCTGAGGCTCAGGTGAAGGAACTGGAATTGTTTATTCTGGAATTGAGAAGGCTGAGTGTGTAATTTAGATTCTTACCATGGAAATCACCACAATGTATTCAGTCCTTGGGGGCAAGATGCTGCGCCAAGGGTTTATGTTTAAAAAAGAGGAAAAATATGCAACTTCCAACATTCAGAAGCTGGCCTGGCTCTCCGAGCAAGGTCTTGTTATTCTCCTATTAGACATAAACCATCTTACAGAATTCCAAACTCAGACAAGGTTGCTGGGAGACCATGATAAAATGAGACAAAGCAAAGCCACTTCACAACTTCGTCCAAGTGCAGACAAAAGCAAGGTCGTGCAACCCTAAAAATAACGACATCCTCCTCTGTCCCCAAAGGAGTGCCTGCTATGCATTCACCAATCACAGATTTATACTCACGCTGGTCTCTGCTCCCTGTAGATAATTATTGAGATACACAGTCACATTGTGTATTACCTCTGCTTTCTGACAACATATAATCCAGAGTGAACCCTTCCCCAGATCACCCATTTAAAGCCCCAATTCTATGGCAGATTCTTCCTAATGCCCTCTTACTGAGCAATCCCACATTTGCCTCAAGTGTGTGTTCTCCTCGGTGCAACAAGTAATAAACCCAACCTGTGTAACTACAGATGTTTTCCCAGTAGTCTTCAGCTGAAGTGCGTTCATTTTTAAACGACAATATAAGGCATGTATTATTACCTCTATTCCACAGCAGAGGACACTGAGATTCAGAGCGATTAAGTTATCTCACCCAAGATCCTCCACATAGCAAGTGACAGAGAATGGGTTGAAAGTTGGGTCTGTTCTATTGCAAAGCTCAAGCTTAGAAATGCCCTGGTTGCATCCTAGTCTTAAGGGGTGCTCATATTCTGAGTAGGGTCCCACTGATGACCGAGCAAGAAAAACTGTCAAGAAACCGCAGGATGAATTAGATGGGGTTCAGGATCTTTTTTTTTTTTTTTCAGGATCTTCTTAATAGGAAGTGAAAATCACTCAGTCGTGTCCGACTCTTTGCAATTCCATGGAGTTGCAACCCACCAGGCTCCTCTGTCCATGAGATTTCCCAGGCAAGAATACTGGGGTGGGTAGCCATTTCCTTCTCTAGGGGATCTGCCTGACCCAGGGATCGAACCCAGGTCTTACACATTACAGGCATATTCTTTACTGTCTGAGCCACCAGAGAGGCCCCTTAAGTGCTGAAAGGGGGACTAATTTTCCCACTGTTGGAGAATTATTCTTTTTTAATTAAAATACGTTAAGATGATTTAAAGATGGTAGAGAGGTATTTTGGCTTTGGAAAAGTCAAGCAACTTAATATGACAAGTTAGGGGAGAAACAGACTGCTCTCACATCCAACAACTCTTATTTGATTCAGAGATCACAGTCTATGACTGAATGATACTTACATTAAGAATGATGATACAGAAACCATTATGGCTAATATTATCCTTTAAATGATTGGAAGCATCTCATAGGAACAAGAAAGAATACCTTTTTCTATTTTAAATTTATCTCAGTAATTGGATATGATAAAATTTTTTTTTTTTTTCAAGCAGAAAGAGGATAACTGGCAAGTGAACACTTAATGGGGGGAATATATAGCTTGCACAATTTAAAAATAAAATCTAACAGTTTGCATGTTTAGCACCTTTCATGCAAGAATTTCAGAACGATTTTGTAAAAATGATTTACACTTCCTTCCCGTCCTCTACCACCCATGAAGAAGCTTGACTTTACAACTATGAGAAAAGGCTCCCGTGAGAGCATGACAAACCTGGAGTGCCTGGGGAAGTGGAGGTGAGATGCGGAGGCCCTGAGTTGAAAGGAGGGCTTGGGTTGATCTTTTGAACAGGAGCCACTCACACATGTCAGCCCGTCTCCAGGGAAACAAAGCCCCTCCTTTGGGACCTGCTCTTCTCTCCCCACTTTGCCTCAATCACTCTAACCCTCCTCTAGGATCCCACATCTTCTTCCCCCTCAGCACCTGAAGTCAGATTATATCTGGTTTATCTGGTTTCTTTTGAATAGTCCTCAGAGAAATGATGGGAAGAAGTTCAGCAGGGATACAGGCTTTGAAAATCATGTCCTTGAGGGAGCACCTACAAAAATAATCAAACCTTCAAGTGGCCATGCTAGGCTTCATCTCAGCCAAGCTAAAGTGGGCTCCATCCATTTGCCCAACAAATATTACTGAGTAGTTATCTAGGCAGTACTGTTCTAGAGACTACAGCAATGAATGGAACAGAGGAGAATCTCTGCCTTTATGCGTATATATTCTAGTCAAGGGAGAGCTGGTAATCCAAACAGATTTTTTAAACCAAATTATATGATATATTAGAATGAACTAAAGATTATGGAAAGAAATAAATCAGGAAATGGGGCTAGAGATCTTAGAGGTTATTTTTTTATTTATTTTAATTGGAGGTTAATTACTTTTGTGGTGGTTTTTGCCATACATCGACATGAATCAGCCATGGGTATACATGTATCCCACCATGCTGAACCCCCCTCCCACCTCCTTCCCCACCCCATTCCTCTGAGTTGTCCCAGAGTACCAGCTTTGGGTGCCCTGTTTCATGCATTGAATTTGCACTGGTCATCTATTTTACATTTTAAATTGGAGGATAAATGCTTTACCGTGTTGTGTTGTTTCTGCCACACAACTTGAACCAGCCATAAGTGTGTGCGTGTGTGTGTGTATGAATAAATACATATATATGTATGTGTGGGTATGTGTGTGTGTGTATATACATCCTCTCCTTTCTGGACCTCCCTCGCACTCACCCCCATACCACTGCTAGATCATCACAGAGTGCCAGACTGGGCTTCCTGTGTTATGTAGCAGCTTCCCACTAGCTAGCTACTTTACACATGGTGGTGTACACGTGTCAATGATGCCTTCGTAATCCGTCCCACTGTCTCCTTCCCCCACTGTATCCATAGTCTGTTGTCTATGTCTGTTTTTCCATTCCTTTCCTGCAAACAGGTTCATCGATACCACTTTTCTAGATTCCATATATATATATGTGTTAATATACAATATTTGTCTTTCTCTTTTTGACTTACTTCACTCTTTATAATAGGCTCTAGGTTCATCCACCTCAGTTCAACTGACTCAAATTCATTCCATTTTTATGCCTGAGTAACATTCCATTGTATTTATGTACCACAACTTGACCCACTCATCTGCTGTTGGACGTCTAGGTTGCTTCCATGTCTTGGCTATTGTAAATAGTGCTGCAAATGAACACTGGGATACATGTGTCTTTTTGAATTATGGTTTTTTCAGGGTATATGCCTAGTAGTGGGATTGCTAGGTCGTATGGTAAATGATATTGGAGCAAAGATCTGAAGGAAGTGAGCGGGGAACGAGAGAAAGGAATAGTCTGGAACGATGGGCTATAGGAATAAAGGTCTTGAGTCAGAAGGAAATCTAAAGTTCCTAGAGTGTGGCTGAAAGAGAGAAAGTGAGGGGAGCAGCAATCATAGAGGTAAATGTGGAACAGGAGTTGGCAGATTGAGTAGGGTCTTGTGGGTCACTAAGAACCATAGCTTTTCTTCTGTATCAGATGCAGACAAACTGGAATTTTTGAAAACAGCAGTGACATCATCCTAGAATTTAAAGAAATCTCAATGTGAGGTGAGAGTGGAAGCCAAGGGTTCAGTGACTGCAACCATCTACATAAAAGATGATGGTGGCTTGGACCATCACCTTCAGAGGTGAAGGTGGAGAAGTATTAGGATTCTCATTATGTGTTGAAGGGAAAGCCAGTAATATTTGCTGACAAATTGGATATGGGGTATGAGAGAAAGAGAATAACTGAAAATGATTCCAAGCACTTTGGCCTGGGCAATTGGAAAGATGGAACTGTCAATTCCCAAGATGGGAGAGACGGAAGGTGCAGCACTTTGGGGAGTGCACTTTTAGCAATGTTTCATTTGAGATGTCTACTAGACATCCAAGAGGTGATGCCCAGAGTCAGCTGAACATATACATCTAGAGTTCGTGAAGAGGATACAGTTGCAGATTGACAATAGTGAGAGTGATGAAACTAGATGGGAGCAGTGAGAATGGATGTGGGTTACTGAGAAAAGGAATAAGCACTGAACCCATTGTATGCTGGGGAGATGGTGAAGAAGCAGTAAAGGTAACAGGAGGAGCTATCAGTGGTATAAAGACCAAAAATGAGTAGGATCTGAGAAGTCAAGTGAAGAAACTGTTTCAAGGAAAGGAAAGTGACCACTGTGTATAAGCATGGGCTCTAAAAGAGGACCAATGGATTTAGCAATATAAGGTCATTGGCCACTCTGAGGAAAACAGTTTTTGTGGCATGATGGAGGCTTTTATTGGAGAGATAGCAGTATACTTGTATACTGATGGGAATAACCCAAGAGAGGGGAGAAAACAATGATATGAGAAAGAAAACTAGTGGAGCAATGACCTAGAGTAATGTGAGGGGCTATGGAATCCAAAACTACCTGAAGTGGCTGTCTTTAGATAGGACTGTAGACACTTCCTCTCTGTGGTAACAGCAGAGATGCAAGAATAGGTTGGTACACGTGCTGAGAGGCAGGTAAATACGGTGGTGGAAGTCTGTGGGAAGTTATCTTTTGATTGCTTCTAGGCTTCCAGAAAAGTAGGAAGCAAAGTCATCTCTGCTGACATGGAGATGCTAGAGGTTTGAAAAGGAAAGAAAGGATGATAAATTAGCTGTCCAGAAGAGTAGGGTGAATACATTAAGAAAATGTAGTATGATCATTGGGAAGTATTACATATTCACATAAGCTTAACAATTAGACCAGTCGTGTGTGTGTGTGTGTGTGTGTGTGTGTGTGTGTGTGTTTTCCAGCCACATTCAAGGCACGGGTATAGGCATAGAATAGGCAGAGTTGGATTTAATCAAGGATAGGTTCTTTCCAAGTTAGCTCAAGGAAGCCAGAAATGCCAGAGAACTGAAAGGAAGTACAAGCGTATGATTACAATGACTGAGAACAGGATTTAAGATGGGAAGGGAGGAATGTGATTAGAAAGGAGGGTAAGGGGAAAGGTTGTAAGATGCATGAATTTGAAGAGGAATTAGGATTAGAAGGGAGGCAGGGGGGAAACGTGGTTAAGATCAATAGACTGCAGATCCCAGAGAGTTCAAGGAGTGATGGCGTCAGGCCTCAGAGGAATTAAGCTGAAAAGATAGGAAGTGGTGGTCAGATGGTAGGATGTTTGAAACTGAAATTATGGACAGGTCACTGGAAGCCTAGCTCCTAGAGTAGAATCATGGGAAGGAGTAGTTTAGAGGAAAAGTGCTAGGGTGAGATGACTGGAGAAAAGGTCAAGGAATTGAGTGGCTAGGATGTTAGAAGAAGCATCTGGTTATTAAATTAAGGGAAAATTAAGAGAGAATGACAGCCAACAGGAGTTCAAGTCTACAACAAATGCACAGGAGTGATCCAGGGGTTTACAGACAAAGAAGGTGGTGGCTACGATTGTCTGATGACAAGGGAGTCAAAACTGCAGGGATTGAGGGAAGAGGGAGGGAGAATTAATGGTGTGGAAGTGGAAATTGTGAACTAAGGAGATACCCAGATGCACCTCCAGGTCCAGTGGTCCAAGAGGTGATAGAGAAAAAGAGTTATAACCAGAGAGGGTTTCAGGGAGAGTGGTAGGCTCAGAGGAAGTCCAAACCTAAATTAGTCTAGTGCACACACCGTGCATACAGGCATACATTCTCATACACACACACACACACACACACACACACACGCACACACCTGGAACCATACAGATGGATGGATGTTTAAATGGGTGGATGTCATAGCATGTGAAATATCCCTCAATAAAGCTGATTTTTTTAAGGAAGTACATAGAGATCTTTAAGAGCAAGGGAATCAGATCCATTTTAGGGGAGGTCAAGAAAAGTTTCTTTAAGGAAGTATCTGATGACAACGTCCCAAAATGAAAAAAAAAAATCTTATATTTGTAACATATAATGATTTTACCTTTTCCTTCTTTGGATTCACTGTGCTGTGAATTTGATTCACGGCCCTTCCATCATAGTCATTTGGGTCTTAAATTGTCTACAAGCTTGTAAGGCCCCATGTGGAGCCAAAGAAGGTCTTCCTTGGTTTGATATCCTCTACAGCAAGGGTCCCCAACCTCTGAGACCTAATGTCTGATGATCTGAGGTAGAGCTAATGTATAATAATAGAAATAAAGTGTACAATAAATGTAATACGTTTGAATCGTCCCAAAACTAACCCCTTGTGGTAAAACTGTTTTCCAAGAAACTGATCCCTGTGCCAAAAAGATTGGGAACCGCTGCAGTCCAGGATGTAAAACCATGTCTAACTCACCAGAGGCTCACGTAAATATTTCTTCAAATGTGTTGAATTAATTTAAATATTTATTATTTCAAAGTATCTAAGTAACACCTCATGAAGGCATTTTCAAAAGAAACAGGAAATAGTTTTACAAAATTATTTATATGCAAAGTACATTTTCATATTTATTCATATGAAAAGTAAATTAAACATAAATGAGAATATTTTGTGTGTTATTATCATTAGCTAATAGTCATCTTATAGTCAGAGGCAGAAAGAAATGGTTGAAGTAAATATCAAAAGTATGTCCAATATGCAACTTTCAGAATTATATAGTGAAAAAAAACTAGTATATAATTGCCAGGAAAGCTATTTAAAGCAGAAATATGAGATTAAAAATGCCAAAGGTGTAAACAACTTTAATCTGCTAATTTATTACACATGCCTCTTAGAGCCAAGTTTTATTTTAAGCTTAGATCTTGGATATTTTCACTGTGTTGCTGCAAATGAAACTAAAATTTTCTAAACTCAAATGCTATGCATGTTTCATCTTTTCAATGTCACGCATTTCCTCTGAAACTAAGTTCATGTGTACAATTCAGGCATTGTGACTATATATATGCAATCTTTTCTCATAAGGACATTCTTCTACAGTCCAAAAGGCACTATGACAATGCTTACCCACGTCTGTATTCCATCAACATTCTGCATTAGGGAACAGGCAGGCTATAGAAATAAATAAAAGTTCCTTTTTTATTATTAGAATAGCAAACAGGGCTTTAACTAATAAAGATGATTCAGGGCCAGTTGCTGAGGAAAATCATCCTTTCAATCATAAATGCAGGAGGTGTGAAAGCGTATTATGGACCCTATATTACACACTGGACCCAATTACCTGCAACTCTTTCCCCTCTTATAACCCAGATCCCACTTTGGTTTCTGGACATATCTAATTCTGACTGTTCACTTAATCCTCTAGCTATATGAGGGAGCAGTCACAATAAAAAAAACAGGTCCAATCAGTTATTGAAGAAGTGATTCACTACCGAAGGTAAGTGGCTTTTGACTAGGTCTATGTTCTCAAACTTTCCAACAAGGCTCTGCTACCTCTATCCCTAAGAAACACAGTTCTCCAATTACACCACCATGAAATGTGACCTTTCCCTCCAGCTGGCACTGAGGTTTAGCCGTCATCATTAAAAAAGTACAGGTGTGCTGACAATTCAAGCCAGCACAACAGTGGCATGGTATGAGACTTGGTGGATGGGAAGGGGAAATTTACAGGAAGGCTTGCACAAAATTGAATCCTTAATATAATCGTAATAATGTGAGCTCTTTAAGCCAAATATTTGGCCTCCTCCCACTTCCCCCGTGAAATATCATGATTGACTGCGAGCTTATATAAAACTGCCGTTTAGGGATATTGCACGATTTGAATGCATGAAGTGCAAGTATTTGCTACATGTATGACGTGTCCAGTTGGACCTTGCCTTGTCTCCTTTGGCAATGCAGTCCCCAAAAGGGTGTTGAGTACCCTGACCAGTGACTGTTAAACACTAGAGAAGCTTCCAATTGTCCAGGTGACAAGGAAGGGCAAAACTAGGACCCGTGATGAGAAGAGAAGATGGATTCCATTTCTTCCTATGGAAGGACTACAGTGGGCAGCTTTCCATCACAGGAGGTGCTGAACAGAAGATGAGGGATCGTTTGATAAGACATCTCGAGGGGCTGAGACTAGTTGACCTAAAAGACCTCTTCAAGCTCTAAGGTTTTATTCCAGATCCCCAGGCAAGACACTAATGGTGCTGGCATGTTTCTTGTTGTCCGATGCACCATCTTATCTCTCACTTCTGGGTCTTTGCACAGCCCATTCCCTGGGCCTTCCACCCCCTTACCACTTCAAACATGAACTTAGATGTCACTTTCTTCACTTCCTTTACTTCCTTCCAGGAAGCCTTCCCTGTCCCAACAAATTTAGGTAAAGGCACCTTGCAGCATGCATTCACAGCACTCTACCCCTCTGCTGCCATAGCACCTACTCTTCTTGACCACAGTTTAATATGGGTAGGGAACATGTCCTTGTCATAACTGTATCTTGACTACAATTTCATATGGGTAGGGAACATGTCCTTGTCATAACTGTATGTCCATCACCTACACAAGGGCCTCTTAGGTAGTGGCGCTAGTGGTAAAGAACCTGCCTGCCAAGGCAAGAGACATAAGAAACGCAGTTTCTATTCCTGGGTCAGGAAGACCCCAGGGAGGACATGGCATCCCAACTCCAATATTCTTGCCTGGAGACTCCCATGGACAGAGGAGCCTGGTGGGCTATGGGACATAAACTCGCAAAGAGTTGGACATGACTGAAGCGACTTAGCACACATGCACCTACAAAAGGCCTACAGCATAGCCAGTTCTCAATGAATGTGTGCCAAATCATTTGGGTTGGCCATAAGTTTCTTTGAATTTTTCCATAAGATGTAACAGAAAAACCCGAATGAAATTTTTGGCCAACCCAATATTTTCTCATTGAAAACCTTGTTGTGTCTTCCCCAGAAATCCATTGCATCTAGAAATAGTTTAACCAGAGATACTTTATCTTGTTCAGTTACTCTATTTTATGGGTCTCAAGTCCTTATCCCACCCACGAAGTATTCCCAATAGAACACTGTTATCAGCTATATAGCATCACGGACTCAATGAACATGAATCTCAGCAAACTCTAGGAGACAGTGGAGGACAGAGGAGCCTGGCATGCTATAGTCCAAGAGGTTGCAAAGAGTTGGACAAAACTTAGTGACTAAACAACGATCTATACAGCATAGACTTGTGCACTGTCCTATTTCAAAGGCATCTTGGGGCTAAAGCTGTTAATGACTACTTGCTAAGGCTGCACATGCTTCAGTTCAGTTCAGTCACTCAGTCATGTCTGACTCTTTGCAACCCCATGAATCGCAGCACGCCAGGCCTCCCTGTCCATCACCAACTCCTGGAGTTCACTCAGACTCCCGTCCATTGAGTTGGTGATGCCATCCAGTCATCTCATCCTCTGTCATCCCCTTCTCCTCCTGCCCCCAATCCCTCCCAGCATCAGGGTCATTTTCAATGAGTCAACTCTTCACATGAGTTGGCCAAAGTATTGGAGTTTCAGCCTCAGCATTAGTCCTTCCAATGAACACCCAGGACTGGTCTCCTTTAGGGTGGACTGATATGATCTCCTTGCAGTCCAAGGGACGCTCAAGAGTCTTCTCCAGCACCACAGTTCAAAAGCATCAATTCTTTGGCGCTCAGCTTTCTTTATAGTCCAACTCTCACATCCATACATGACCACTGGAAAAACCATAGCCTTGACTAGATGGACCTTTGTTGGCAAAGTAATGTCTCTGCTTTTGAATACGCTATCTAGGTTGGTCATAACTTTCCTTCCAAGGAGTATGCGTCTTTTAATTTCATGGCTGCAATCACCATCTGCAGTGATTTTGGAGCCCCAAAAAATAAAGTCTAAAGGCTACTAAATAAAAGTGATTTAAGCCCATCCATAGCAAAACTATCTTTATGGCCACCATCTATTTGACCCAGGTTCTCATTTTGAGTGAAAGGGGCAGGGTTCTGATTAAGAATCTTCATGCTGCCTTGCCAGGGCCAGGCCCTACAAGGACCTACCACTCTTATCACAAAATGCTCTGATGGGTGTGGAGTACAAGACCCCTTGCTTGTACTTCCTGAAGCTCTCTCCTGGGGCTCACATGGATACATCAAAAACTGCAAGGAGTGTGTGGACACCCATCTAAGACTCTTAACTAAAAGAAAACAGTTCAAACCACTTTTCCACAGGATATTAAAGCCATCCATTAGCAATAATGATTTAATATCATCAAACAAACTCAAAATTGAGTCACTTACTTGACTAATAGTCAAATCAACAATTTCATCATGTCTCATCTACTTCCTCCTTTTAAACTAAGACTTCTTTATGGCTATTATGTGAAAACTACTCTAGTCATTTGAAACTCAGTAAGTATAGGTGGTTGATAAGAAGAATCAGGCCCCTGCCCACTGACCAAGACTAAAGATGAGAAACATTCACAGTTAACTGCTCCAGGTCCAGCCTCCAGCCATCTGCCCATTTCCTGATAAATCTGAGACCCTGTTCTATCCCATTCTTCCTCTTTAACCACAGTCCTCACTATCTTCATCCTCTGACACTTCAACAGCTGCACACATTCATTCCCTCTTGGCTACTGTCTATTTAGACTAAACTTTCTCAAGCTGTAATGTGCTCCAGCTTCATCTGAGCATCTTGTAAAATGCAGATTCTAATTTGATAGGTCTTGAGTGGGGCCTGAGATCCTTCTCTTGTCAAAGCTTATAGAGATCACTGATACTGGTGGTCTATGGACCATGCTTTAGAGTATCAGGGACTAAGGGCAAAAACTCAGCATAGAATCTGCTAATCTCAGCAGCTTCAGCAGGTCTGAGGTTTTTCAGCAAATTTTCTAGGGACAGGGTCTGTTAACTTCCATCTCAAATGACTTTATGCAAAGGTTAGGAACCACTGGCCAAGGCTTCTACTGTTCTATTCCATGTCTCCTTCTGGTCTTCTTCCCCCACTCTGTCCCACTAGCTGTTCCACAACCATTCACTCAGCAATCCCACCAGCAGCTGGGTTTCCATGCCTAAGCAGATTTACATTATTCGAGGTACTTGGTCTGCTGGAATCATTCATTTTAAGGAACACCAACAAAAAATGAGATTTGGGGTCAGTGACTCTGAGATATAAGGGCTACGACAGCATGATGCTGGGCAGTGAAAATCATTTTGAAAAGCAGAAAGACCTGAGTCTGACTCTTGGGTCTGCATCAACCTAATTCTATGACCTTACATTAGTCAGCTTCTCCAAGCTTCGATTTTCTCCTCTGTAATGAGATCTACTTGTAGGAACATAAAGTAGCGAAGACAAACTTCCAGGCACATAGCGTTTACACAATCAACTGGTTATCTGTTCCTTTCCTTTTTATCATAGAGGAAGAGCAAGGATAAATTAAGAGCTAAATTATTAATAAATACTTTTAAAATAAGATCTCCTAAGTTAAGACCACATTTTAAAAAGATCCATCTAGACTTGGATTCTGAATAATAAGAAAAATGACTAGTTTTAAAATACATTTAGGTTGGGGTTTTTTTTTAAGTATTTTTCCTCTCAGATCTAAAATAGACAAGAACTGAAAGTTTTGGAGGAATTTTTAAGGGAAAATAAGGAATTCTAACACCGTATTTCAACCTTTTTTTGGTTTAAGTAAATTGTGTTAGAAAATGCCTGCTAACCAAGAACTCACAGCAAATATGTATCCAATTTTAATACAACACTATAAAACTCTTCTGGAAAGTTAAAACTAGTTATTAAGAGAGTCTGGGTGGGAAAAATATTCTCTAGGGGTGAAATGATTTCCCATGTGAAGAACTCGGCTTAGGGACTCTTGATCATAAGCCTTTCAGATATTACATAATAAAAACGCCATTGGTTCCTTATCAAAGGACTACTCAGCCCTCCCTAGTACATTTTCACTGAACCTCAACGCAGCTAATCACGTAGAACTAATGTAAAACATCCCCCATTTCATGCTCAGTGTGATATTACACCTTCACTTGTTTGTCCCAGAAAGTTAAGCATAGAAAAGATTTCATGGCCCCTACACAGGCTCTTAAGGGCATACTTATTATTTTATCATAGTCTATTTTTAAAAACTACTGGAAGAATTTGGAAGAAAAGCTATCTCTTTGGTCCAATTTGTCAAATAACGAGAGTTCAAAGCTCTAGTTATCTCTTATTCTAAAATACTCTGTTATCCCTCAAGGATAAATTTTCCATTTCTGATAAGGTCCTTGTCCAATTCAAATTACAAGCAAAGGAAGTCTCCAGGGGAAAATGTGTTTACTTATTTTTCCACGTAACATCTTCAAAGAAACTGAAAGGAAGAAAGAACTGTTCCTAAGGATATCTTCCAGAAGTAAAAAAATTCAGTAAGACATTCTCCTCATCTTTCTAAAACAATCTTTATCTCCAAGGAAATTGAACCAATACTCAAGATCTTACCTCTCAAAGCAATGTTTTTCCAAAAGAGTTGTCCTTATTCATCTCATATAAATATCATCTGTGGAGTCATTCTGTATACCCCCAGAATTCACATTAAAGCCAGTTTAAAAATAATTTGCCATTTACATACGTTTTCACTAGATTGAAAGTTGAAAGCTCTTCAACCCTTGCCATTCCGGCAACAAAAGACAGAACCACATTATCTTCAGGGTCTCATTCAGCAAGATAGAGCCCTGGGCCTCTGAAAAAGATACGTTTCTCGTGGTGAAGGGTTAAAAGAGGACACGGAGCCACCCTCTGGAAGTCATTAAGTTACAAAGCCCCAAGAAGATAAAAGTTTCCATTTTCTAAAATGTAAATCAAAAACATATTCATTAGTATTGCAAAACAAACATGCAAATCTTCACCACTTGAAAAGCTCGGCTAAATATGTACAAGGGCTAAACCCAAAAATACATCTGGTCCTCGGTTACAGAACTTGCTTTTTTGGTTTTATCTAAAGAGTTTGTCTGTCTTCCATGGTTGGCTTCTTGGATTATTGCAATTCATAATAAGCCTTTTAGCTAAGGATGAAATAAACAAAGATAAAGTCTATGTCCTAGTTTTAAATGGCCCAGATGGGATGATTTTTCCATATGTTTAGCACACCCACTGTTTATTAATCATTGCTAGCAGAGCTTAGAGGATTACTGGGTTTATTGCCTGGGCAAGGGCTGAAATTTACAGTTTGTATAATCTCTGCACACCTTTTTAATATTCCATCCTTTCCTGATTGTCCTTTGCGTCTCACTCAGGTTGGGTGTGCATCCAAGTCTCTGTGTGTGTGTGTCTGTGTCTCCGTGTGTTTGTGTGACATATTATACTGCAGGGAATCTCAGCCAACTGATCAAGAGGAGGTTTTTGTGCCCAAATTTGGATACAATATCAGTCTCCAGGAATGTGTTACATCATAACAATGACAATGTGGGTAAAACTGGCAATACTTGACTCACCACCCTTTATAGTGATTTACTTAGTGTCTGGCAATCTGTTTTTCATATGCTGTTTGTTTCTCATAAACAGTTTCAACATGGGAGAGTATGGTGTCAAGATAACAGTTATATCATTTGTCACTGCAGAACATCTATTGGGCTTGCCAAGAAAACAAGAGTCTTTTATCTTAGGCTTCTTACAAGTGCTTGAGTTCTGGTGATTCTTTCTCATCAACGTGCTGGATTACTTCTTTGAAAACTGACCATCACCATCTCAGTTACATTATCATTTCAATTTCTTGTAAGTAAAATGAAATCTGCAGAAAAGTTAGCATAGGGGACTGTGGAAAAGAAAATACTGAGAGAGAGAGGAAGAGGAGGTGATTCTCAGACAAGGCACAGTCCCTGAGAAAGGAGCATCCAAAGCAATGAGTTAATAATATTAAGTTCAAAAGCACGTTGCCTGTTTCCTGTCATGTTTTAAAAGGAAACAGTCTCGGATAAGGTATATGACCTCCATTTTCATCAGTGTACCAAATTCTTAGGCACATTTTTAGTTGTCAAATGGCTTTGTGTGTGTTGGGGGGGGGGGAGGGGAACAAGGAGAATCTTTCTATCTTTTTATATCACGATCATCAAGCCACCCTGTCAATCTGAGGGAATTCTGACAGAAGGCGTCCATATTTGGAACATCCCCTAAAACTTGGAAGGAGAAAAAAGGGGGGCAGATATTCTTTAAAATTTCTTTTAATAGAATTGGTTAAGACAGTTAATGTAGAAAACATTCTATTAATCATGGATGCTTTTTATAGTATTTTTACATGGGTTTTGAGATGTAGTTTTATATCTTCAACAAATAGAGGAAGGGAAGGTCTCCGTAAAGCATAAGAATAGACAGCTGTGGGCTCAGAAAACTGAATATTCGGTCATTCAAAAAGTCTTTGAAATCACTCTGCTGGAGTCTTGTGTACAATAATTAAACTCTGAACAAGAATCTTTTATGACATCCTACCCTATGCTGTGGGCATACAACATTTGTCCCGTAAAAAATAAAGAATGTGTGCTCAGGAACCAGCCGTTTTCAAACAACTTACCTAACAGAGAAGCATTTCGCTTATTATGTCCATGAATGGAAATGATCTGACTTGTACTTGGAATATCAGTTCTGTGACCCAGACAATGGTCAGATATTCTGGGAAATCTACACACACAATCTCCTCCTGATAGCTCGCCTTAGTCTGTGTAGCCAGGAAAGCTGCTCCGTTTAAAGCATAGTTGGCAGGCAAGTTGGTACCTCAGCCTCATCCAAGGTATTTAGGCTAAGCCTACTTTTCTATTCAAAGAAAAAAAATGTGACTATGACTAACCAAGAGAGGAAAATATTGTTCCTTTTAGGGATCTGGTGCACAAAGCACAAAGGGTGGGATGGGGTAGGAGGGGGAGCAAAAGATGGACGGGATGGATGTACACCTAGAGCTGATTCACTTTGTTGTACAGCAGAAACACAATATTGTAGCACAGTTAGACTCCAAATTGTAAAAAAAAAAAGAAAGAAAGAAAAAAGAGCAGATCTAGCCCATTACCCTACCAACTTTGGGGCCCACTGCCCCGCATCATGCCATATCACTTTCTTACTTTTAGCTTCTCATTCCCCTTCTCTTCCCCTGTCCCAATTCTCCCTAACTTCAGTTCTAGTTCAGGTCGTTTCTACTCCATGAGACCTTTCCCACTGCCAAAGTCCATATTGATGTCTCCTTTCTCTGGACCACTAATGCTCAGTCTGATTGACTCTAAAAACAGATACATAACCATACACAGCCTTGCATCATTAATAATAGCTTCATGTCTTTTTTCTGTTCGCTTTTCTTGACTATATGCTCCTGGATGACAATGATTTTTTTTTCTGAAATGTACGAGAAACTATTGCAGGGATTCCCAGGTGGCTCAGTGGTAAAGACTCTGCCGGCCAATGCAGGAGATGCAGATTTGATCACTGGGTCTAGAAGATCCCCTGGAGGAGGAAATGGCAACCCACCCGTTCTCTTGCCTGGAAAATCCCATAGACAGAGGGGCCCTGGCAGGCTACAGTCCATGCGGTCTCAAAGAATCAACATGACTGAAGTGACTGAATATGCACAGACAGTAACTACTGCAATGAGCACTTGTTATATGCCCAGCACAATGGTAGGCACCTTCCCTAAGTGATGTCACTAACTCTGAAGTACAGATTTCATGGAAACATATCTGTGCTGCCCACACACTGCCCAGAAATATGAACAGGGCTCCAGTGCCTAGATCAATGTGGAAGGCCCAATTTTGAGAATAATTCAAATATAACATAGAAAGTCTTAAATATATAGACACTTTGGAGCATTATAGTCAATGACCAGAAAAATTATTCTGGTAGAATGAAATTATTCTCTCCTCAGAACATTGGTTCATGTTGGGTTACTTTAAATGATCTTTTGTGACACTTCATTATTTGGATGCAATTTTCCATGGCTCCACCTAGGAGTTTCAGTCACTTGTTAGGACTTCCTGAGAGGACTGGCTAGAACTCCAAGTTTCTGAGTGGTCATTTTGTCTTTTGAAAATACCTGACTGCAGTATACCATTTAATAACAGTTATTTTCCTCTCTCCATACTTTCAGGAGTTCAGTTATACTTGGGAAGAAAATAAGGTTCCCCAAAACTGCTTCCACTGTTTCGTGCCTCATTCCTAGGTTCCATTCCTTTGGTGTTGAAAGAAACTTTATACCCCTGAGGAAATGTAAGAGGGGCCCATCAGAGACAGTCAAGCTGCTCCCTGACAAGCAAAATGTTAAAAAAAAAAAAAAACAAAAAGCTGAGGCTCAAGGCTCCTATAGGATCAAAATGGAAGTTCAGAAGTCTGGATGATTCAGATTATAGATCTACACTGGTAAGGCTATCCACACAAACCCCACCCAGGGCTGTACTTACATCTCTCAGAAAAGTGAAAGCCATGGATGCCAACTGAAATGAGAAATCATAAAGCCAACCTTGGCCCAGCACAGAGATATATTTTATCCTACCACATTTTTACATTTGCATACATGGCACCCTTCAAAGCCAGGAGTTTATATTTTCCCACCAAGGCTCAGCATGTGTGAAAAATGCTTTCCAAGAAACAAAGGCTGGCAAAGATGCAAATGTGAACTTGTGGGCAAGCAAATGCAGTTGAACTTAACAGAGATCTTGCCTCCATATCTTTGGATGAGCTTGGTAACAACCCAAGTCTCCACCAGATGAGAACCTTGAACCTCAAAGTCAAAAAGAAAAAAAAAATGGCACAAGGATAGAATCACTGGAAAAGCAAACACATTTCTCAATAAAGAACACTCTATTTAACTTGAAAAGGGGGGGTGGGGGTGGGCGGGGATTCGGCAAGAGATAAGCATGCTCGAGGCTGGGAATTATTTGCTAGTTCATTCTTCCTATAAAAAGGATTATCTCTGTGGCCACAAATAAATTCCAAAGCCTCTGATTCCATGAGAGCTTTTTTCCCTTGGAAAAGAAACAGGTCTAGGATTCTACCCTACTGCTTTCCAACTCTAAAAGAATTCTCAAAGCAAGGATGTAGACAGAGGACTTGTATCAAAGGAGGTGGCTGTATTATACAAAGTGAATGAAGTCAGAAAGAGAAAGACATATATGGTATATTAACACATACATATGGAATCAAGAAATATAGTACTGATGATCCTACCTGCAGGGCAGCAAAGGAGACACAGACACTTTGGACACATTGGGGGAAGGAGAGGGTGGAATGATGTGAGAGAATAGCTTTGAAACATATATATTACCATATGTAAAATAGCCGGTGGAAGTTTGATGTATGACACCGGGAACCCAAATTCAGTGTTCTGTGACAACCTAGAGGGATGGGGTGGGGAGGTAAGGGCGGGCATCAAGAGGGAGGGGACATAGGTATACCTAATGTTGATTCATGTTGCTGTATGACAAAAACAATCACAATACTGTAAAGTCATTTTCCTCTAATGTAAAAAATTATAAAAATAATACAGGGGGTGACTGGATTCACCTATTTAGTTTCTCTTCCCACCACCCTAATAAAAAGTTTTTCTGTAGGTTGTCAAATGTATATACAGGTGTAGGTCTTAGAGGGTATAAACTTGTATACAATACATATCAGAACCAGAAGGAAGCAGCTTATTCTGGCTAGAAGATGTGGAGGAAGTCGGGACCAGTCTGAGATTCCTGCTATACTGAACTCCATCTTTCCAGGGCACTGAACCTAGACCCACATTATGTCAGCCTTGAGCAACTTGAGATGATTTATGCTCAGTGGCATTGACTCTTTCTTTTTTTGTTTTTGGAAACAAAAGAAAAAAAGATGTCCAAGAGAGATTACTTGGAGATTTGAAAAAGTTATTTAATGCATGGTTATTTGCCTACATATGGCCTAGGCCTGTTGGGCATAATCTGCCAAGTATCTTAAATGGTTCCCAGGGAACTCCCAGCTTGGGCTCCACGGCCATGACTATTCTGTACCATTTTAATTGTTCCAATAAGATGCCACATGATGAACAGCCAAGCACTGATAAACCAGTAATTTCCCAATCTGGATGTAAAAACCAAACAAGAAATACAGAGATATTCCCTACTCAAAGAATGTCTTTTCAGTGATTATTCCGCTTTTAACTTTTTTTGCAAATAACATTTTATTTGGATCAGCTTCAATTGCCAAACATTAAAAAAAAAAAAAGACAAAAGCAGGCAGGGGAGAGTGGCACTGTGCCTCTCGTCTCAGGGTCCTCAGAAGTAAACCAACATTTCTGCGGTATGGTACCATGCCAATTCACGCAGGGGGAGCCAAAATCCTAAATGATGGCTGAGCTCATAAAACTGTTCTCTCTTATCAAGATGAGGTTTTAGGCTCTCCGATTTCAAGGGTTTGCTTTGATTTTTATTTTTCTTAGACCAGCACATGTAGCTCTCACATGTTTTGCCTCAGGCGTTAATTAATCTGGGTAACCAACACCTCACGTAGGAAAAAGCAAAATCAATGAACAAATAGGAGCTATTTATTAACTGCACACTCTGTGCAAGGTTCTAGGCTAGATGCTCAAAGAACACACAATGCAGCTGCATCCTGAGCTTCTCACAGGGCTAATTGAAGAACAGAGATGAGAGATAATGACAATAAAATACACGCTAAGTGCCAAAACACAGTCAGACAAACCAGTGTTTTCAGAGCTGGAGAAGGGCCTGCAGGGCCAGTTAGGAAAGGCCCGAGAAAACACTTGCGATCTGGGCTGAATCTGAAAAGGAAGAAAACTCAGACTAGCGGAGAAGAGGATAGACCTCCCTGACAACAGTAAACATGTTAAAAAAAAAAAAAAAGGTATTGCTGAATCTGACATTGTCATAGTTAAAGCCTATACATCTTCTTCTTTTCTCTAAACCTGATATAAAATTTTATGTTTATGCACCTATAAAGGCAAGCAGTCTTCAGGTAAATCAACAGTAAGCAGAAGGGACTTCCCTCGTGGTCCAGGGGTTGAGAACCCACCTTCCCGTGTAGGGACTTAGGTTCAGTCCCTGGTCGGGGAACTAAGACCCTGCATGCTGCAACTATGATCTGACACAGTCAAATATAAATAAATAAATGTTAAAAAAAAAATAAAGAAAGAAAGAAAAGAAAAACAATAGGTGGAGATTGACCAAGGCCAGGTAAACAGTTTGTAGATCGTATGGGAACTATGAGAACACTAAAGTGAAAAAAAAGAATAAAGAATAATCCTTGAAGGTGGCTCAGCTGGTAAAGAATCCACCTGCAATGCAGGAGACCTGGGTTCAATCCCTGGGCTGGGAAGATCCCCTGGAGAAGGGAAAGGCTACCCACTCCATATTCTGGCCTGGAGAATCCCCATGGACAGAGGAGCCTGACGGGCTGCAGTCCAGGAAGTCACAAAGAGTCAGACACGACTGAGCGACTAAGCACAAGGAATAATCAGTAAAATGAAGGAAGGTAGTGACTGTGACATACATTTGACCTGAAAACTAGATTCTTTCACAACCATGTTAAGAGTTACATGTAGAATTTTTCATCCTTGGGAACAAAGCTTCTCATGAGGTCTTTGAAGATGGCCTCTGTCATCCAGTTCTGCATACTACATGCCTGGTAAGCTTTCTGGGTTTACTATAAAGGTGCTCAGTTAGTATATGTCAGACTGAACCGGTCTAAATCACATTTCAATCTGATCAAAATGTAGAATTTTGTGAGCTGTCATTTTTCCAGTATTAATTGGTATAAAGTAAACTGTGCCTAGAATAACCTCAGGAAGTATTTTCTTATAACGTTATACTTTTAATCTCCTCGTGTTAATACTCTTTTACATTGTGGTTCAGTCACTAAGTTGTGTCTGACTCTTTGCAACCACACGAACAGTAGCACATCAGGCTTCCCTGTCCTTCACCATCTCCAGGAGCTTGCTCAAACTCCTGTCCATTGAGTTAGTGATGCCATCCAGCCATCTCATCCTCTGTTGTCCCCTTCTCCTCCTGCCCTCAATCTTTCCCAGCATCAGGGTCTTTTCCAATGAGTTGGCTCTTCGCATCAGGTGGCCAAAGTATTGGAGCTTCAGCTTCAGTATCAGTCCTTCCAATGAATATGCAGGGTTGATTTCCTTTAGGATTGACTGCTTTGTTGATTATAAACATCCAACCCATTTATGCCATCTCTGGACATAGAGAGAGGAGTCAGAATTTGTAGGATTCCCCTTATCTTCCTGGGCCCCTAATATATTCCTTAAGTTCTTATATAAAGAACAGCATAGCCCATGGCCTAGGGTGCAGCTGACCTCAGCATGATGGCATTGATTAAAAAAAAAAAAAATGATAAATTAGTGGTGTGTTGTCAGGGTGGCATTGGCTTACAGAGGGTGTAGACGCAAATGAGTTCCAGTCTCTCTCAAAGCAATAACAATTCACAATAGAAATTAGACAACCTTCTGAGGAGTAATTGAGCCAGTCAGAAATTAAAAGAACTATGTGTACACAACATAATGAACAGATTTATTAGAAGGAAATACACAGCTGACAAGAGAACTCTTGAGCCAGCAGGGAAACTATGGAAAAGGTTGCCCAACACAGTTTCAAGGCTTCACACTCACTTCTGGACAACCTTCTTGGTCTCCCAAAGACATAAGCTCTTCAGATCCTGCTTTTGGCTACTTGGAGATCCCAAGCCTGCATGTGCTACCAGATGACATGGGGAGCATATCAAAGATAAGAAAGTTCAAGAGCAAAGCAGAAACTCAGCTCATCAGTAGCCCTGCACTCGTGTGACCACCGTGAATTTCCACCTGGGTCTTTAATGAACATATTCATGATTCATGACCACTATTTTTCACTTTCCTGGCATACCCAGAAGTCTGGCATCATTCAATTTCCTATCCTCTGAGTCTTCATTGAGCAACAATGCGGTACCAGAGCAGTAACTCCACCCCCAGGTCCCACGGATGCGATCATGAATGAGCCTTTGTCACTCCTCTCAAGAAGCTCATTATGATAGATACGATCAAATCAAAAATTATCCTCCTGGCTGTGGACTTACAATCAAAGAGAAGATATTCGCTTAACACACAAATGGACATAGAAACAACACAACAAATGATGGCAACCTGCATGGATTCATATCAAGAGAAGGTTTAGCCTTTGGGACCAAAAACTGAGTGTGATGATCTTGTGAGAAGAGTGGGTTCTGGGACTGTAGAAGGGAATGAAAGCTCGAGCAGGCCATCAGTGAGATGGACTTATTCCTTCTGGGTCCTGTGTAGCCTTTGATGACTTTCCCACAGGTGTTATCCTGTTACCTCTGGGTGAAGCGCAGGAGGGAGCCAGGAGTAATGTTCATCTTTGTCTCCACAGCCACACCTAAAACCACAGTGAGAGAACTCCCAGGCAGAGGGACCCACCTCAGACACAAAGGACAATGCAGTAGATACAGAAACAAGACTCCAGAGAAAGAGGAAAGGGCTGGTCAGCAGATGGGGCCAGGACATGCTTTAACAAAGCCAGCAACGCCTCATCCAGAACTTTGCGGGGTGACTATCAGTAAGGATGAAATCATCCCCAGGCTGCCCTGAGAGACAAGAGGAACACTTAAGCCACCGACTCTTTAATAGATCACACTGACCCTCATTTAAACTAAAAACAGGGACTTCCCTGTTGCTCCAGTGGCTAAGACTCAATGCTCCCAACACAGGGGGCCCAAATTTCTGGTCAGGGAACTAGATCCCACATGCTGCAACTAAAGATCCTGCAGGCTACAACTGAGACCTGATGCAGTCAAATAAACATTAACTAACTAATTTAAAACATATCTATATGACCCCGCAAATGGTTTGGCAAAATCACTAGATCTTCCAAATGCATATTTGGCCCTCAAATATAGATGAAATTCCGCCAAACAATGGTGCTTCCTCACCTCTCCTGGTGTCCCCTCTTCTCTAGGTAAGATGTGCTCTTAGCCAATGGACCTATACCTCTCCATCAGACTTCCATGGGGATTAGGCATTTCAGTTCTTTCAAATCTTCAGGTTATTCCTGTTGTTTTGCACCGCTGGCTTTTCAGCCTGGGGATTCTGAGCCAGTGCTAACATTCATGACCCGTTCGGATGCACCCTTGGCCACCATGAAAGAAGGAGCTTACATTCTCAACCCTCCACTAGGCCTCCTCCCAGCCTTCCCTTTTCTATTTATCCCTGGAGTAGGGGATGACAGAGACCGTCCTAAACTTCTGATGTCATTTCTCTCCTCCTCTCTCCTCCACCCCTACATGGCTCCCTACCTCCCCAATCTCCTAAGGACCCCTCCTTATGATCATTAGTTTGAACTGACAAAAGAAAGATTGCTCTCAGCTTAAGGCTTACTCATTTGTTAATTCTCTCAAGGTACTGATTTGATTCCTCAATTATTTTATTTAAGTTCCCCTTGCTGGTACTCTCTCTCTCTCTCACACACACACACACACACACTCACACAGATCATCCATAGCCTCCTGCTTTTAAGGAATGAACAATCTAGCAGACCTACCCAAAATTAAATATAAAACGAGATGCCACCATCACAACTAATACCTGCACAATGCTTTGTGATGTAACCAGCATTTCCTCTTTTATCTCATTTAATCCTTAGGAAAACGCTACCTGATAAGAAGAGGACAGTCAACAGCAACCAGCCTTGATTCCAGGAATTTCAACCCCAAACCCTTTGCTCTTTCCCAAGTGAGATGATATAAGCAAAGTACAAAGAAGGTGCTGTTGGAATTCAGAGGAGGAAGTGCCATGAAAAACCGAAACCTTCTCAAAACCACATCACAGAAGAGTTTCTCCCCCGAGCATCTGGCTGCGCTGTCTCTAGTAACTAGTTTATCAAACAGTTGCTGCAAGTTCAGCCAACAGGGTCCTTCCCTTGAGCTGCTTCTGTCACACAGACGGGGCCTTTGTGGCCTCACCGTTGTTCTCAATTGCTTTGGAACATCCAGTTCATCTCTGTAATTGCAATGATGCTAAGGTTGCCAGATTTCTGTACTGAACAAAAGCATCATGAATTATCAGATTTTTACTAGAAGACATGGGAGGAAAAGAGAGGTTCACAGGCTTTGGGGCTGACTTAACCATCTCTAAACCAGGAATTTACAACATCAGAATTTCAATCACTTTATTCATTCATTCATTCAATAAATATCACTAATTCCCTACTTCATGTGAGTCAGTGGGCTAAGCACTAGGGTTATTACAGAAGTGAGCTAGCTAACGTGCAAGGTACATGCACAGAGCATGCATACCTACCTCTGCAGTATTTACTACACATCTGAGACATTCCACTTTCCTGACAATGGGAGAAGCCATTGACAAACCATTTCAATTCAAAATAACTCTGTCTGGGGACTTCTCTGGATCCAGTGGCTAAGACTCCACACTCCCAATGCAGGGCACCTAGCTAGGTTCAGTCTCTCGTCAGGCAATTAGATCCCACACGCCACAACTAAGACCCAGTGCAACCAAATAAATAAAGAATTTAAAAAAACAAAAATAAGCCTGTCATAGACTCCTGGCAAGGTGAACCCTGTTACTCAGTCAATGGCATTTTTTGTTCAACTTTCTATTTTGTACTGGGGTAGAGTCCATTAACAATGTTGTGATAGTTTCAGGCGAGCAGCAAAGAGACTCACCCATACATATACACGTATGCATTCTTTCCCAAACTCCCCTCCCATCCAGTCTCCCACATACGACATCAATGGCATTCTGTTCTCTGAAAAAACTTTGTCCAGAAGTTTCCTGACCATGCACTTTGGCAATTCCCACTTTGATGGACTTCTGAGCCTTTCAGGGCTTCCCCTCCTTGGGAGGAAGGGACACCTACGTCAGATCTGTCCTTCCCCTGCCCCTGGGAAGCTCTCTCTCTCTGACCTTCCCAGGAAGATGGTAATCATACATTTGAAAAACTAAACCCAAACTCACCATAGCCTCCCAAAACAACTGCTGATAAGAAAGTTGAAAAGCCATGTTTCAGGCTCTTCCTGTTTCTGCCAAGAAAGAAGTGTATGCTGGGAGGGCCTCCCACCACGCAGAAGTGGAACGGAAAACTCCATGTCCTGGCATTTTCCATCATGCAGGTGAAAGCTTTCCTGTCTTCAGGTCCCAGCAACTGGGCTCTGGAAAAGTAGGTTCATTATTCCAAGGAGCCCAGCTTTTCTGTGATCTCTCTCTCTTTCCTTCTTTCTGGTAATTTCGGTTTCTGCATTGCTCATGATGCAAAAGGAATTAGGGTGAAAAAAAAAACCAAAAAACACTTTACTCTAAAAGCTCCTTTGCAAAACCAAAAAGTCCTCAGTAATAAGTGTCATTTTTGCTGAGTTTACAAAAGCACCGAAGCCTCTGGATCAGACCTGTGTGTGTGTGCACTTAGTCGTATCTGACTTTTTGTGACTCCATGGACTGTAGCCTACTAGGCTCCTTTGTCCATGGGATTTTTTCCAGGCAAGAATATTGGAGCGGGTGGCATTTCCTCCTCCAGGGGAGGGTCTTCCTGACCCAAGGATCAAACCCACATCCATGTCTCCTGCGGCTCCTGCACTGGCAGGCAGATTCTTTACCACTGTGCCACCTTGGAAAGCCCCGGAGTCAGACCTACTCTGTTCTGAAGTGGGAAGACATATTTACCACACAGACGCTCTGAAAGCTGCAGGGGAAAGAAAATGAAAGGTGTAAGGGGGATCTTCAGTGGAGCTGTTGGCATATTCGCAAATCAAATGAAATGACATGAAGTAAAATAAAACAGATGTGATCTGGGGTAAATTATCTGACTCTACCTGGGTGTTCATTTCCCTAAGTTCCAAGTAATATTTACGTGTGTCTAAAGCTACTGTGCTTACTGATGACTATTATAGAATGACTCATTCTGATAAATGCAAGAAGACAAACCCAATAGAAAAGTTTCCATGAGAATTCAATTCTCAAGGCAGGAAAAAATTATCCCAGGAACCCAAGGAAACATTCAAGTGGCACATGCTTAATGCAGGGAGGACACCAAAAGGCTGCTTCTAAACCTGTGTTCCTCAGAACAAGGATCCTCCACCACACTCTCCCATCAAGTGCTCCATGGTCTTGTAAGACCAGGATACTCAACAGAGTAAATGCCCAAAGAACACAAGAACACTACTGTAGAAAAACCATGAAAACCCTCATTTTAACCTCTTTAAGTTCACTGAACCCTCCCTTTTAAAAATTTATTTGACCCAGATATCAGATTTTTTAAAAAGCATGTATTAATATTTCATAGATGGGGAACACTGCAGAGAAGGAAATAAATCCACCTTGAAAGAAGAATGGTTTCCCAAAACTGAACTGACTTCCTCAGCATGTAACTGGCTTAAGGGTACAGCAATGTCGTTATTACATGTCTGTCTAGAGCCTGCCAGGCTGAAGTCATGGCTAATGCATTTTTCTTTCTCTAATTGGCATTCTAAGCCTTGGCACCTGGTCCTTAATCTGAATCACAAGACCCCACCTCCCTTCAATAAAGTAACCTTACTGAAGCCACTTCTGCCTTGCACACAGCCAGCCCTTAGACTATTTTTAATATCCTTCCACACTTGTAGTTCCTACCCCCAGATCAGGTGACCACTGCTCCAGCCATATTTCATAGAAACCAGTATTTGTCTAGAACACATTAGCCCCACGTCAGGAAGCAAGGCTGTCAATCAAAATCTAACTGCCTGGAAATCAGCAGCCATTGAAGGTGCTTGTTTGAAAGATGGCTAATGGGACATGCAGCTGGCTAGGAAGCAATGGCGATGGGAAGTTGGACTGGAAAACCAATGGAGGTGCCTTCCTCCTGCTCAGGAAACCAGCCTGTTAAAATCCCATGACTCCGGCTATTGCAGCCTAGTAGACTTGGAAAAATAGTTGCAAGGCTTGACATGTGTAGGAGATGCCTCTGTAGATGGGGATCATGTCTGGGTCTCCACACTCTCTCATCATCAGCACCCTGATGCCATGCCCCATTCACCAGGAGAAGGATACGCTCTGGCGTGTTACAGGTTTAAAGCATTGTCCTCTGGGTTTGCATCTTAGTTCTGCAACTTCTCAGAAGTCACTGTCCTCAATGAACTTTAGTTTTTCTCGTCTGTAGGGGAAGAACACTGGGCCATGCGACAGCTAGGATTCCTTTTTGCTTTTCATTCATTAGATCTTTCAACACAAGAATTTGCCGAGCCCTCCCCAAGTGCCAGGCAGGGTGCTGGACACAGAGAGGTGGCCCCTACAGTCTGTAAGGCAGGTGGATGTTCGATAACATAAACTAACCGACAAACACAACCTTACCCGATCAAAATTGTTTTCAATAAAATATATAGGGACTCTTTTAAAAAGATTTTTTTGATGTGGACTATTTTTTAAATCTCTGTTGAATTTGTTACAACATTGCTTCTGTCTTATGTTTTGGATTTTTGGTCACAAGATATGTAGGATCTTAGCTCCCTGACCAGGGATTGAACTCACACCCCCTGCATTGGAAGGTGAAGTCTTAAACACTGGACCACCAGGAAAGTCCCTAGAGGGACTTTTAAGAGGAAATGGGAGAGAGAGAGATCTGAACTCCACAGTGCTCCCAACAACCATGAACAGAAACAGATTGGGAAATTAAACTTGTTGAGATACTAAGCTGGTCCCAGGCTGTCACTTTCTCCTCCAACCCAGGGATATAATTCACTGCTTGTAGCCCAGCAGGGAGGATGTTCAGGTTTTGAAGCTGCAGCTGCAAGCACTGTGATTGAGAAAAGATGAAAAGGAAAGGGAAGGGGGAGAAAAAGAGAAAGAAAAGTGCCAGCGCCCCCCCCTTCCAAAACCAAAAAACAAAACCAATCAATCAATCAAACAAATAAAAAAAAAGCCTCTCCCCATCTGCAATCTGGTTTGGCCTGACAGCCAGATTGAAAATCTAGGGCAGAACACAGGGGACCTCCCACCAAGAACTATAGCTGATTATTCCATTCTACATAAAAAAAAAAAAAAAAAGAGGGGAAGAAACTTCTCGGAAGTGCAAATGAGGACTGAGTTGCAATAAAGCACAATGGGCCACCATTTCTGAGCAACAGGGATTTCGTTCCCCGCATGGGAATGCAGTCTGACAAGACAAGTTCACTGCAGTTCACATCACCGTTGAGCACAAGGGCCCGGGAGGCTCACATCTGGGAGTCACCGTGCACACGCTCTATCACCGTTACAGCTGCGGGTCATTATTAGCAATAATAATAGATAATATTTACATAGCCCTTTTCAACTGAAGATCCCAAGGCAGATGACGACCCCTCCACATTTAGGTATGCACAGCTGCCCCCAACGACCTGCTGAGGGATGGCTTCCCTCCACTGCCATGCAGGTGAAATGTGGCAAATTACCACCAGACACTCCCAACTCGGCAGCAGCTCAGGATGGAAAGCTAAAGCAGTGAAATTTAAATATTAATTTAGGGTTTGAAAAAGAACATGGTTTCAGTCCTTAAGAAGAAGCAAAGAGGATGGTGGATGCAGGCCGGCACACATGTGCACGTTCAGTCGCTCAGTGTCCGGCTCTTTCTGACCCTGTGGGCTGCAGCCCACCAGGCTCCTCTGTCCGTGGGGATTCTCCAGGCAAGAATACTGGAGTGCGTTGCCATGCCCTCCTCCAGGGGATCTTTCTGACCCAGGGATCAGACGTGGTCTCCTGCGTCTTTTGGCAGCCGGATGCTTTACCACTAGCACCACAGGTTGTCATACGTTTGTCCAAATCCACAGAATGGACAAAACACCAAGAGGGAACCTGAAGGTAAACTCTGGACTTTGGGTCATGAGGACAAACTAACGTAGGTTCCTTGATTGTTACAAATGGGCTGCTCTGAGGCAGGCTATTGAGAGTGGGGAGACTCTACTTTCAGTGCAATCTTCCTGTGAACCTAAAATATGAAAAGTGAAAGTGTTAGTCACTCAGTTGTGTCAGACTCTTTTCAACCCCATGGACTGGAGCCTGCCATTCCATGGAACTCTCCAGGCAAGAATACTGGAGTGGGTTGTCATTCCCTTCTCCAGGGGATCTTCCCAACCCAGGGATTGAACCCGAGTCTCCTACAAGGCAGGCGGATTCTTTACCATCTCAGCCACTAGGGAATCTAAACATGCTCTCAAAAATATAGTCTATTTTTTTAAAGCAGAGTCATAGAATTTCTTCATGGGCTGGGCTGGCTGGTTCAATGTAACTCCGATGCATTCTACTTGAATCCCCAAATTACTTCAGAAAATGTTCCTGAGGATTTCTAGATTTCTTCAGAAACAGATTCTGGGATTCAAGTGCCAGGAGAGTGGTTGGGAAAACATCAGTCATGAGCTGGGAACTAGGGCAGGGAAAGGGAAGAAGCATAAAGAGTGCTTTGTATGGGGAGGCAGCATCTGGAGCTTGATCCTATGCAGGACCCTGGCAGACAGTGAGCATTCTCCCTGAGAGTTATCTTAACTGAGGAACAAGGAGGCTGTGGCTTTTATGCACCAATTCCTCCTTCTTCATTGGTTGAGGGTGCCTCTGGGGAAATCAGCTCCCTAGAACTTTCAACTTACCCCCCAGACCACAAGAGAACTTCTGCAGCCAGAAGAAAGAGTCCCCAAGCAGAGAGTGCACAGATGCCCCAGTACAGATGCTCCAGCCTCTTGGAATACAGGTGAATGCCAAAGAGGGCATGGGCAGGGTGGGCCCTGAGAGCCTCTGCTGCTCTGCTTCAGCACCCAACAGATCATCCATCCACCAACTCCAGCTTCTCTGGGCAGAGGGACTCAGATGTCATAAAAGACAAGAACACTCAGGTCCTGCTCTTAAAAAAATAGAAACATCTAAAACTGTAGGTGACAAAAGGCTTCTAATATCCATGATGGCATACTGTCATGCCTATCCAAAAAAGGTGGTAAGTTATTTGTTTTAGTAATTAACAGAGATCTCTGGTAAATCATTAATCTCATTCTGTAAATAGAGCAGGGTTTGGCAGCATTGCACATGGAAATTCTCACCATGGAAATATGTGGATGCCTTTAAAGCATTTCAGATTTCCAGGAGATATGTAAGCGGCCCTGGTGGCACATAATGAGATTGGTCTCACGATGTCCCCTTAAAACCACCGTTTCCTTCAAGGGGGTAAACAGTAATGTGAAACACGTTGCTTTGTGCTGTGAAGCTTTAAAGAACAGCGTTAACCACAATAATACTGAGGATTTTCCCTTCATTAATATGCTAGTTAAATATACACCAGTGACAAGCTGCCCTGCCTTGTGATGTCCTGGGACAATGTTAAAAAAAAAAAAAATTTTAACATTGTCTGCTCCACCGATTGTGTGTTGAGCACGAAAAAAATTAAGGAAAAGCCTTTTGTTATTAAGAAACACAACAAAAGAGATTTAAAAAAAAATTCTTCTATTTATAATACACATTTATGTTAAAGTATTAAGGTGCTGGGCTTCCCCTGGTGGCTCAGTGGTCAAGAATCTGCCTGCAATGCAGGAGATGTGGGTTTGATCCCTGAGGTGGGAAAATCCCCTGCAGTAGGAATTGACAACCCACTCCAGTATTCTTGCCTGGAGAATCCCACGGACAAAGGGGCCTGGTGGGCTACAATCCATGGGGTCGCAAAGAGTCGGACACGACTGAGCAACTAAACAATAACATTCAGGTGTTGCTTAGAATGAGCCATTTGATATCAAAGACAAGATCCCAGGTTGAAAGTGAAAGGGTCAAAGGGGACCTAACTGCCCAACTAGCTCTTCCAATCAAAAACAACCTTTTCTCTCCCTTTATCTCTGCTTTCCCTACCCACTCCACTCCAAACCTACCAAGCTGAGGCATAAATGAGAAAAACTGACAGGTCAAGGACACACGAAAAAGAAATGCTGTTTAAGAGATGGTGGCCAATGCTGAGTAGCCTAAAGAAAGAGAGACTCTGGAAATTAACACGGAATTTGACTCTTCTTAATGTAACTAGACATACCTGGGTTTCTAAACTACACTTTGGACAAGTGCAGAAATCTCCAGTGAAGAAATGCATCTTAACATGTTTAGCTTGTTTTGTGTCTTTTTGCGCTTCCCTTGTGGCTCAGCTGGTAAAGATTCACCAGTTCGACTGAATCACTTCCAACTTCAGTAAAGAACACTCTGCTCCCCTTTAAAGACTTAAATTCATACACTGCATTAAGGGATTGATTTTTGGTTTTGATTTTCCTACTGTGGAGGCCAAGGATTTGACAGGAAATAAACAACCTTATAAAGGCCGGTCTTAAAAACTGCAACTTAACAAAGAGATGGTAAAGGTAAACATCATACCCATATGATGCTTCTGCTTGAAGCCAGTGTGGGTACCACTCATTACTTCTTTATCTTCCTCAATAGTATTAAGAAGGATGCCTACAACAGAGGGCAAAGAGCACTGGAGTCCTTTGTCTTGCAACAGGTACTTATTCCGTTTCAGAATCGAAGCATTAGAATAAATGCTTTTAATCAATCGTCTGTTTGTACACCCAAATGTTTACTGGGTGCTCTTTCTAGACCATGCACAGTTCATAGTATGAACACAAAGACTCCACCTTTTATGGAGTTTGCGTGCTGGTGGCTCAGGTCCTACAACAGCTCCTGTAGATACCTGACTGATGTTGGGTCTCGGTTCACAATGGAGTACAGAGGTATTCTGAACACTCACAAGCTCTCTCTCACCTGCTTCAAGGCCATTCTGCACTGACTCTGACCTGTATCCACCCGCCCACCCCCCGCCACCATCCCCACCCTCGCCTGGTCCATCTTCTCCTGGCCCCCACTGTTTCTTAACCCTGGAATCCAGCATTGCTTGTCCCATGGCCCAGGGAGTCTCTTCTCCAGAAGGCACATTCTTTTAGAAATAAGCAGCCTAAACACAAACCTCAAATCTTTCCCACAGATCCACTCCATGAGATTTAAAAGAGATTTTGAAGTTAGATCTGGATTCAAATGCAAACTCAGCTACTTTACTTTCTAGTTTTTTATCCTTTGGGAAAGTTACTTAACTGTACTGAGCTTACTTCTTCTTCAGAAAGGATAATAATACCAACCTCATACGTATGTTGTGAGAACTGAAGATAATATTTATATGCATTTAGAATAGTTCCTGTCACTTAGAATTCTCTCAGTTAGTGATGTTACTATTAAAAGGTAATTTTAATTTAGAGAGACCAATTCATTTACATTGACTGGTCTTGTAATCTGGATAAGTCATTTTCACAATATTATAGAGACATTTTTGGTCAATAGATGTGCAGCTTTCATCATGCGTGCTGGTCAGGAAGGATATTCATTTGCTTATTACCTAATAAATATTCATTTTTATGTGTAAACTATTGTGATTGGGCTAGAATTTAAGATCTACATATATAAAGCATGTATTCTAAGCCAGGTATTGTATAACATATTACATCCATCAGTTCACTTAAATCCCATTGGCCATGATTATTCCTATTTTACAGATAAGCTAGAGAACTCACCCAAAACCAGTCCATTGGCTGGAAGTCAGAGTGTTAGTCCAGAACTACCTGACTGCCCAGCAGAGGGACAGATTCATCATGGCAAAATTGCAAATTTACATTCTTTAGCTCATGATCTGAGCAAATTCAACCCAAAAAATGGATATTGAGAGAAGTTCCAATTGTAGCCTAAATCCACAGGCCTCAATTTGAAGGAAACTGAGCTGAATTGCAAAAACATGAGGTTTTAACCAGGAGAAAATTCTATTTCAAACTGAAAGGTAATAGCTTTAGATTCTTTCAGACCACATCTCTCTAGGACCTGTGTTTATGATGCAGGTAAGGGTGGAAGGAGCTGGGAGATATGAATCTGCCGATAAAAACGACTTCTAGCTGTTCTTCAATAAACCACAGATTTAGGCTCTGGTATTCGCCGCAGCTGTTGGCAGAAGGCAAAATGTTCTTTTACAGGCTGTTTGCTAGATGTGAATCAAAGTGACTTAGACTCAAGGCTGTCCCCTGGAGAAAGCAGAGGATGGTGAAGAGCCACAAAGCCATCTTATATTATCAAAGGCCACATGTGTTTCCCATTTAGAAGCAGGCCAGACAAGTAACACAAGGTAGAGTTGTTCTCTTGGGTTGTGGGATCTTGTCTGGCCTCCAGAAAGCTCTCATCCCCCCTGCCCTGATTCTATAGGGTCTCTTGGATGCTCTCAGCCTGTGCATTAACCAATCCTTTTATCTGGAACTCACCTCGGCTACTTGCCATCCCTCTAAATAGTAGACTCCACTCTTCTGCTAAACTCTCCTTTAGAGAGAATTCTCCCTGCTTCTCTAGCAACTCCCTGGCACGAACTCCTTCCTAATTAATGGTCTCTGGTTTTAAACTCTCTTTTGTCACTCACGGGCCCTTGTATGACTCTGGCAAGTCTGGCTTTCCACTGTGTTTTAAGACTCCGTCTCTGGCTTAAGTTCCAGACCCAACCTGGATCATCTCTTCAGTTGAAGTTATAGAAACAGGAGAAATGTTTGAAGAAACAAAGATGTACTATAATACCTGGAAGAAAGAGGGTCCAAGGAACCCACACCCGTTGTCTTTAGATAAGTTAAAGGCTACTGAATGGAAGAAAGTCTAGACTTCTCCAGTGGCTCACAGTAAAGAATCCACCTGCAATGTAGGAGACTGGGTTCAATCTCTGGATCATGAAGATTCCCCTGGAGGAGGGCATGGCAACCCACTCCAGTATTCTTGCCTGGAGAACCCCATGGACAGAGGAGCCTGGAAGACTACAGTCCATACGGTTGCAAAGAGTCAGAGACGACTGAAGCGACTGAGCAGGCACACACGTGGCTACGGACAGAAACAATGAGGGAAACAGCCCTTTACTCAACATAGAGAATTTAATGGCACCCAACTCCAGTACTCTTGCCTGGAAAATACCATGGATGGAGAGCCTAGTAGGCTGCAGTCCATGGGGTCGCTAAGAGTCAGGCACGACTGAGCGACTTCACTTTCACTTTCCACTTTCATGCACTGGAGAAGGAAATGGCAACCCACTCCAGTGTTCTTGCCTGGAGAATCCCAGGGACAGCAGAGCCTGGTGGGCTGCCGTCTGTGGGGTCGCGCAGAGTCGGACACGACTGAAGCAACTTAGCAGCAGCAGTAGCAGCAGAGAATTTTCTAGTAATTATGGTTGTCCAACAGTGGAATATGCTGCCGCTGTAAGTAATGTTTCCCTATAGCTAAAGATAGTCAAGCAAATATTTTATGATCGCTTCTGGAGAACGTTGTAGAAGAGATTGAAGAATTAAATAAGAAGTGGTCTAAGTACAACTAAGTCCCCGTCAAACCTTGCAATACTGTGATTTTAGATACTGAAATTGTTCTTCTCAGCTAACAGGTAACAGTACAATTCAATAAAACCCCTTATTGCTGCAACATTCCATAAATTAATCTTTTTTTTTTCTTTTTATGAAAAGAGTTCAGCATGCTGGGGAGTTCCGCTTATTTCCAGGGCAGTTGCTATTGTGAGGAGGGTGGAAACTCACATCGCTCTCCCTGACACAAACAAGGGCTTTCAGTGCCCTTTTCAAGAAGGATGAGGCAAAGGAGTCCCACAAGGGCGCTCTGTTAGAATCTCAGGAGAGAGTTCTGAGCATCAAACCCTGAATCCTGGCTATTGTGGGAGACGGCAGTTTGTTTGTCGCCTGGTTCCCACCTACAGTGGAAAATGTTTTTGATTTCAAGTTACCATCACTTAAAATGTCAAAACTATCTTCGCAGCACATAACCTGAGGCTATATTCAGAAAGCAAATGAAATTCCACGGAAGCCACTCACACCGCTCAGTGGATGGTGAAACCTCCCTTAAACAAATGTTCCTTGCTCAGGGAATTTAGAACACGAGTAGAAACACTTCTCTTAAGTTAGTCACTCAACTTTACTGCCTGCTCTCTGCCTCAAACACCAAAGAGGCCACGTGGCATTCCAACACCTCCAGCTTTAAGATGCTTATAATGATTCTTTAAGCTGTTATTTTACGGCAAAGGTTTTTATTACCACAGAGTATCTCCCTAAAGAACTGCGCCACTTCCATCTGATGGAATATTACACAGGCATTAAACACTATGTTCCAGACTTCTCTCACAGTCCAGTGGTCAAGACTTTATTCTTCCAACACAGGGGGCGTGGATTCAATCCCTGACTGGGGAACTAAGAACCCACATGATGCATGGCATGGCCAAAAGACAAAAAGAAGAAACATCATGTTCATAAAGAGTTCATAATGACTTGGAACTACACTAATGTTATCTTTGTCAAGTAGACAAAAACCAATGATGTATATTTACTAAGGAATAAAATCTATGCATTAAAGACAGATTTCTGGTCAAGATGCCATGGTAAGTCCATTCATCATGCCCTGTGCTCTAAATGTATAAAATGATTAATAAAATATAAGAAAGGAAAATCAAGAAGGCAGAGATGCTTCAAACACAAGATAAAGATATCTGTATATCTGTGGACTACAGATGGGGCAGAAATGCAAAATGCAGTCCTAGGAGGGGCTGAAATCATAGGTCTGGTGGGATCTGGGTTCAAACCAGGCAGCAGTAGGTAGGTAGTAGGTAGCAGTAGGCAGTAGGTAGAGGTTTGTCTCTTTAGGGGTAGAGGGGGATGGGATCACAAGTCAGGCTCACTGCTTGATGTCAGGGATGGACTAGAGTGGCTTCTCTCAATCTTTTCACTCTAGAGGAGGCACAAAAGTAACAACAGTTCAGGCCAAACTCTGGAGCAAGTGCATATCCATAAATGTGAGTCCAAGAAGGCTGGAGGAAGCAGCTGCCAACTCATCTACCCTCTGCCCCTGTGACGGAGCCACAACACTGCCAACATCACCCCAAGAATAACCCAGTGTCCTAGGGCTATCATAACAAAGTATCACCTGGGGGGGGCTTAAACCAACAGATATGTCTTCTCTCACGGTGTTGGAGGCTAGATGTCCAAGGTGTCAGCAGAGTCTGCTGCCTCTGAAAGCCCTGGGAAAGACTCTTTCCTCGCCTCCTCCAGCTTCCAGTGGCCCCTGAAGTCCCTTGGTTTATGGTGGTATAACTCCACTCTCCGCCTCCATCTTCACAAAATTATTTTCTCTTGTGAGTGTGTCTGTGTCTAAATTTGCCTCTCTCTAACAAAACATCAGCTACTAGATGACCTCATCTTGAGTACATCTGCAAAGACCTTATTTCCAAGTAAGATCACACTCACAGGAACCAGTGTTAGGATTCCAAAATATCTTCTTAGGGGACATGGTTTTACTCACAAAACATCATGAGGCAGGAATCCATACAACCACCTTCATCAAGCCTGGCTATGGCTGGGGGACTCAAAGAAATGAATGAAAGGAAACTGAAAACCCATAAGAGAGAAATAAACAAAACTAAAATCCCCTCTACTGAGAAAGAGCACAGAAAAAGATTTTTCAAAGTGCATGGGGAAATACAATGCCAAAAATGACAGCCAACAGATAAATAACTTGAACACAAATGTACTCCAGTATGAAAATAATTTTATAGAAATATCAGACTTTAAGTTGAAGTACATTAGAGAATAAAATGGAAGCCAACATGTCCATTAAAAACTATAAGGACCCAATAAGCAGCCAGAAATCAAAAAAGAGTAAGAAGCTATGAAAAAGGATCAATGAAGCCTAAAAAAATAAAAATTGTGGTCATTGAAATAAAAATGCCATGACAGAACAAACCTTGGACTGCTCCTAATCGAAGAGAGAATTCATTCATTAGAAGATGGTCTTGAGGGAGTCACCCAGAAGATGACACAGAAAGACAAAATGTTTTCTTTTTTGTAAATTAGGACAACTAAGAGCTTTTGAAAAGAGAATGAGAGTCTCCAGTATTTAACAGCAGTCCCCAAAGTAGGGGCCTCCCAGGTAGCTCAAACTGTAAAGAGTCTGCCTGCAATGCTGGAGACCTGGGCTTGATCCCTGGGTCAGGAAGATCCCCTAGAGAAGGGCATGGCAACCCACTCCGGTATTCTTGCCTAGAGAATCCCACGGACAGAGAAGCCTGGCAGGCTACAGTCCATACTGTTGCACAGAGTCGGACACGACTGAGCGACTTTCACTTCACTTCACTTCCACAAAGCAGAGAACACAGGCGCTGGCAAAGAAGCAACATCTGAAATGACATTTGCTGAGAACCTCAAAGTGAAACAACGTGAGTTCTCAGAGCAATAATGCCTTCTGATAACATAAAAATAAATCCAGCCTGGCAGGACATTAAGGATCAGGGAATCATCTCAAAAGGGGCAGAGAGAAGATACTGAGTACACAGAAATGAGCAAGAACTTGCCCTCTAAAGGGCTTCCAAGCAACCAGCATAGATGGCACGGAACAGAGCAGTGGCGCCCACAAAGCGCTGAGGGTGGGGTAGCACTGATCCAGACAGGAGAGGCTTCCTGTGGTCCGGCGTCTAGGAGCCCACCTGCCAATGCCGGGGACACGGGCCTGATCCCTGGTCCAGAAGGATTCCACACGTCACGGAGCAACTACGCCCATGCGCCACAACTACCACGCCCACACCCTGCAATTAACTACTGAAGCCCGCACACCCCCGAGCCTGTGCTCTGCACCAAGAGAAGCCCCCCTGCTCATTGCAACTAGAGAAAACACAGCACAGCAACAAAGACCCAGCACAGCCAAAAATAAATGGAAAAATAAAATAAAATAAATCCAGACAGCAGTGTAATGGTGGAAGGTTGAAAATGGTTGGCTTCTGGAGATATTTTGAAGGTAGAGATAAGGAGTCTGTTGATCATTACCTATAAGCTGAGAGAAAGAGACTAAATTCTACACTTGATTTTTACCCAACCCTCCAGGACATAACCAATGTTTCTCCGTGTCTTCCTAATCGGCAACCATGCTCTAGGCAGAGCGGCCCCTTCTATGGTCCTCTGGGACGCAGAGCTAGGCTGCCCCTCACCCAGTCCTCACGGCTGAGAGAGCCTGAGAAACAGACTCGGAGGAAAAAAAATAAGCCTTAAAAAGGTTCAAACTCTGACTTGTGTAACACCATCTGCCAAATATAAAGACAAGCATGAGAGAAGTTATTTCTATCTCTTCAATTGCTTTTACTTAAACGCACAGAGGTCCTGGAGGAGAAATGCTACCTGAAGCGCCCTGTATAATCTCTGTCTCTCCCGCCTCCACTGCCTGCATGATAATCAAACATTTCCCAAGAGGAAGAAGAGCACCGTGCAACGAAATACAATATACTCTTTGAAAACTCTATCCCTCTCCACGATCCTCTGAAGGATGCACTGCACACATCTGCTTTATCAAGGCGCTTCATAGGCAGTAAGTACTCTAGCATTAGAGATTAAAAACAAAAAACTAGCTACATCCCTATCTGGTTTTTGGTCCTCAGAATTTCTTTTTTCCTTAGTAAACACCCTGGTTAACTGAGGAAGGGAACGTTTTATTTCAAACCCTAACCAGACCTCAGTACTTGGAACTAAAGCTATAGTCTAAAGAAGAAGAAGAAAAAATCACATTATCATTTTATATCTTTTTCATTTGAAAGCATGTTCTAAAATGGATAAACTAGCCAAACAGTTTAATATTTCAGAGGGGAAAAAAAGACAAAGAGCCATTTTAGATAAGGGGGAGGGGAGAATACTTACTGTAGGTTGTTGGCAGGCAGCCACGCTGTGCACGTTTTTACATTTTTAAACAGTACTTACCCAATGCTCTCCTTAATCCCATTAAATGAAAACTTTCTCTAATTTTAAAATTAAATTTCCTGTATTTCCTGATAGGTTTCCAAGTTCTTCTCCCTCCCTCCTCCTCTCTGAGTCCCAGGGTATTTCTACAAGAAGAGGGGTATTAGCCTCCTGGACAGATTCCACTTGGCATAATTGCCCTTGGCGTCGCTTTACCCCTTTGGGGTTTTCCACTGGGCACAGGCTGTTCCCTTACTTCCTGTCCGGAAGTAGTGGAAGTATTGCCCTGAAGCTGAGGCTAGGAGGCTGTGACCATTCCCCCCGCCACTGGGGGGCGTGCTTCAGACATGTGCTCGTCAATAATACAAGCATTGTACTCCAAAATTCTTTAATCCCTCACTCCAAACATAAATAGATTTTGAGCACACAACTTCAACATGTATATATTTATTTATAAACTACATACTTGTGAACTACATCTTATACAAATAAGTTGCATGTTCTTGCTCGGTGGCTTCAGCCGTGTCCGACTCTTTGCTACCCTATGGACCGCCAGGCTCCTTTATCCATGGGCTTCTCCAAGCAAGAATATTGGAGTGGGTTGCCATTCCCGCCTCCAGGGGATCTTCCCGACCTAGGGATAAAACCGCGTCTCTTATGTTTCTGGCACTGGCAGACAGATTCTTTACCACTAGTGCCACTTGGGAAGCTCCCATAAGTTGTATGATTTTATAAAGTATAATGAAAAAAATTAAATAGTGTTTTAATATGTTTTATTTTAATAATGGAACAAAATAATTAAATTATTATTAATAATATTTTAATGCAAGCAAAGGGACTGAGAATCTGACACTACTTTTTAAAATTTTGGTGATATTGAAACTCAATGATGTATTTGTCAGTTCTGGGTATTTGGGTTCCTAATTTATTGCTGAAAATGATGCCTCCCACAGATACATACATCCCAGTGGAAGAAGGGCATCACTGACTATACTTGTATAGCCATGAATATTATTTATGGTATTAATTATACAAAGGTTTTGGTTGAAATTCAGCTAGTAAGTTTCATCTTCCCTGATGCCACTCATTTTTGCTTGCAAACTAATTGGAAGATACTTCATTTTTATGTTTCACAAATGGGTTTAAAACACACTGAAACTCTAGAGTTTCAAGCAGGTTAGAAAATTCTGTTCTAAATGTCGTTTAATAGGCACATATAAGAATTTTTGTAGACAAAACATGTAATCATTTTGGAGACAAAAACATACCAAAAACAATCTAGCTTCTAAACTTGCATCTTTAAAACACTCCATGGTAAGAATTTATTTTGAAAATAGGTTATTTCTTATTTATTTTCAAAATAAATAAATAACACTTATTTAAAGGGTCATATCAAATATATTTCCAAAAATATCTCTTTCGTAGCATTTTAGTGAGGGTCACTTGATATAAATTTGAAACTCATATGACTTTGTAAAAACAAACAAAACAAATATTAGCAATTTATCTTTATAATTGATAACAAAAAATTTGTAATGATAATTGTTGAAACTCTGCAGTACAAAATATGGGCATTCATCATCTCAATAAAAAATGTTTAATTTCTACTGTGTTGTATTACTCAAGGTTTTCCAGAGAACTAACAAAATACATTGAGAGAAAGAGATTTATTTTAAGAAAATGGCTCACACAATTTGTGGACCCTGCTTATTTAACTTATATGCAGAGTACATTATGAGAAATGCTGGACTGGAAGAAACACAAGCTGGAATCAAGATTGCCGGGAGAAATATCGATAACTTCAGATAGGCAGATGACACCACCCTTATGGCAGAAAGTGAAGAGGAACTAAAAAGCCTCTTGATGAAGGTGAAAGTGGAGAGTGAAAAAGTTGGCTTAAAGCTCAACATTCAGAAAACGAAGATCATGGCATCTGATCCCATCACTTCATGGGAAATAGATGGGGAAACAGTGAAAACAGTGTCAGACTTTATTTTTGGGGGCTCCAAAATCACTGCAGATGGTAACTGCAGCCATGAAATTAAAAGATGCTTACTCCTTGGAAGGAAAGTTATGACCAACCTAGATAGCATATTCAAAAGCAGAGACATTACTTTGCCAACAAAGGTCCATCTAGTCAAGGTTATGGCTTCTCCAGTGGTCATGTATGGATGTTAGAGTTGGACTGTGAAGAAATCTGAGCGCCAAAGAATTGATGCTTTTGAACTGTGGTATTGGAGAAGACTCTTGAGAGTCCCTTGGACTGCAAGGAGATCCAACCAGTCCATTCTAAAGGAAATCAGTCCTGGGTGTTCTTTGGAAGAACTGATGCTGAAGCTGAAACTCCAATATTTTGGCCACCTGATGCAAAGAGTTTACTCATTGGAAAAGACTCTGATGCTGGGAGGGATTGGGGGCAGGAGGAGAAGGGGACGACAGAGGATGAGATAGATGGATGGCATCACCGACTCAATGGACATGAGTTTGGGTGAACTCCAGGAGTTGGTGATGGACAGGGAGGCCTGGCGTGCTGCGATTCATGGGGTCGCAAGAGTCGGATATGACTTGAGCTACTGAACTGAACTGAACTGAACTGATGCTAGGAAAGATTGAAGGCAGGAGGAGAAGGGGATAGCAGAAGATGAGATGGTTGGATGGCATCGCTGACTCAATAGACATGAGTTTGAGCAAGCTCCAGGAGTCGGTGAAGGACAGGGAAGCCTGGTGTGTTGCAGTCCATGGGGTCACAAAGAGTCGAACATGACTGAGTGACTGAACTGAACTGAATTTATGGAGGCTGGCAAATCCAAGATTCATAGAGCAGGCAGCAGGCTGGGAATTTAGATAAGGGCTGATGTTCAGTCTGAGTCTGAATTCTACAGTCCATTAGGCCTGAAAGTCATGTAGGTTCCTAGGCTAGAGTCTTGAGGTAGAATTCCTTCTTTAGAAAACCTCAGTCTCTGTTCTTAAAGCCTTCTACTAATTGGATGAGACCCACCCACATTACGGAGGGTGATCTTGTTTACTTGAAGTCTGTTGATTCACATATTAATCACTACTTTAAAAATGATGTTCATAGCAACATCTACACAGGTGTTTTGACCAAACAACTGGGCATCATGTTCTAGCCAAGTTGACACACAAAATTCATATTATATGTATAGAAGCCATTTTATTTTCTATAAATGCATGTGTTCATTTCAGTCGCTCAGTCGTGTCCAACTCTTTGTGACCCCATGAATCGCAGCACGCCAGGCCTCCCTGTCCATCACCAACTCCCAGAGTTCATTCAGACTCACGTCCATCGAGTCAGTGATGCCATCCAGCCATCTCATCCTCTGTCATCCCCTTCTCCTCCTGCCCCCAATCCCTCCCAGCATCAGAGTCTTTTCCAGTGAGTCAACCCTTTGCATCAGGTGGCCAAAGTACTGGAGTTTCAGCTTTAGCATCATTCCTTTCAAAGTAATCCCAGGGCTGATCTCCTTCAGAATGGACTGGTTGGATCTCCTTGCAGTCCAAGGGACTCTCAAGAGTCTTCTCCAACACCACAGTTCAAAAGCATCAATTCTTTGGCGCTCAGCCTTCTTCACAGTCCAACACTCACATCCATATATGACCACAGGAAAAACCATAGCCTTGACTCGACGGACCTTTGTTGGCAAAGTAATGTCTCTGCTTTTGAATATGCTATCTAGGTTGGTCATAACTTTCCTTCCAAGGAGTAAGCATCTTTTAATTTCATGGCTGCAGTTACCATCTGCAGTGATTTTGGAGCCCAAAAAAAGAAAGTAGAAAGTCTGACACTGTTTCCACTGTTTCCCCATCTGTTTCCCATAAAGTGATGGGACCGGATGCCATGATCTTCGTTTTCTGAATGTTGAGCTTTAAGCCAACTTTTTCACTCTCCACTTTCACCTTCATCAAGAGGCTTTTTAGTTCCTCTTCACTTTCTGCCATAAGGGTGGTGTCATCTGCATATCTGAGGTTATTGATATTTCTCTCAGCAATCTTGATTCCAGCCTGTGTTTCTTTCAGATGCATGTGTATGTACATGTAATTTTATAAAATTAAATACTTTGATGCAACTCCCCATTAATGTGAATTCTGTGGCCATACCTGGGAAGCAAATAAAAGTCACCTGTCTGCACTGACAGGTTCCCACCATGACTGCCATCTGTGACTCATGAAATGAGACTCTATGACCTAAGCGTGCAGTGCCAGCCCATGTATTAAATGTAAGGAAAGCTTTCTTTCCACCTTAATTTTTCAGATACAAAAATGTAAACAAAAATCGAACAGTTTTTTTTACTACATGCCCATCTGGAATGCATTGGTCTGAAGCTTTAGGAACTTATAATGAAGAACATCTCAGAATAATAATTTTCAGGATACAAAAAGATCACCTAGAAACTGTGTTAATAGTACATACTTCTAGGTGATAGCCCCTGAAAGCTTTACTCAATAGAACTGGGATAAAACCCAAGGATCTGTGCTTTTAACCATCATCCCAGAGATTCTGATGTAAGGGTTCATTGCAGGCATCACCACTGGCCTGTGTTGTCACAGACCAAACGCTCAACTCCAAGCACTGGTTGAGTGTCCACCGAGGACCAGCTACTGTACCCAAGAATACTGTGTGTTCCTTCTCCTCCAAAGGCACAGACTGGGACTAGCCTCAAAGAAGCAAGTCTACTGGATTCTCGTCTTTTGAAAAGTACAAGCTGTTATTATCAAAACCAGTAAACATATTTTGTATGTAAGTCTGTAAGGTGGCAATTGTTTAGTAAAAATATCTCTCACTTCTGCACCCTTAGACGCAGAAGAGGGTCAGAGAAGTTACCCTGACTGAGGACTGGAAGAACTCAGCTTCCAGTTACAGCTCTGCCACCAACTAGCAATATGACCTTGAACAAGTTATTAAATCTTTCTCTATCTCAGCTTCCCTAAACATAAAGTGAGGGGGCTGGAGTATATTATTTGTACTAGTCAAACATGCTATGACTCTGCCTGCACCTGGGAAATCAAAGTAGATCTTTCTTTCTAACAAAAGGAGGGTGCATATTCAAATAATCAAAAGAGATAGATGTCTTCAGTACTTTTTGTTCACTCAGTTAAAGTTCATCTGGTTGATATAAATGAACCAAGCCAGTGGTGCAGGTCTGTCCTATTTCCGTAGTGGCCCCACTCTCCAGAGATCAACCATATCTCAACCAAGTCAAAGAAGCATAAAGTGGAAAAATGAAAATGACCCCAGACCAATCTAATCTGCCAGCCTTAGGCACATGTGCTTTTTTTCTGAGTATGCCCCATGCCAAAATAAATAAATTGTATCAATTTCATGGAAGGGGTGGGAGATAGAAAAAAATCATCCAAACTAGTTGTTTAATATCCTAGCAATAAAGCAAACCACTCATACATTAAATTTATTTTTAATAAAAATAATATTCCACGAATGGACTCATTTTACTACTGTGCACATGCATTTTAACTTTCCTCCTCTTATCTGCATAATGATATAAAACTCTCCATATAGATAAGGATTCATCAGACAGTTTCTACATTCATAAGCTGTAGTCCAGAGCAAAATTGTAAAGTAAGTGATTTGTCTCCAATGGCACTCCATTTTTCATCACTTCCGACAGTCACTATTACGATTCAAATAAATGTAACATGTCTGATTAGTCCTTTAGATTATTTGAGGCAGTTTCATATACATCATTTTACGAGGTCCTCAACCACCCTGAGAGTTATACAGAGGAGACAGTATCTCCACCTTACAGATGAGAAAACTAAGTTCCAGAGAAGTGAAGTGTCTTACTAAAGTTGAATAAGAAAAAGCAGCCATTTGTGCCTTGCACACAGATTCCCTGGCTCCAAGATTTAAGGGGGTCCCGTGATGATGGTGCTCAGGCCAACGAGTGCACCCATCTGTCCCCTGAAGCTTTTCTCCAGGTGTGGGACCATCCTTCCACATCATCTCTCCTTTGTCCCATTCCTTAGGGGCCTTCTTTCTCAAGCCATGTATCTAAGTGAATTCTTACTAAAATGTTAATGAATGCCACTGAGTTTGTATTTTCCTCCAAACCAGCTTGTTCAAACCAAAAAAAAAAGTCTCCCATTTCTAAGACCAAACAAGACCCAAAAGTCTGCCCTGAAGTGGCCACAACCTTCGAATCCACCCCTAACCTTTCAGAACATGCTAAAGCTCTCCTTTAATCAGTTTTCTGGAAACAGCAAGTCTGGCTCTCAAAGTGGTATCTTTGACTCCAATATAGGCCCAAGATTCTGGACCCAATGACATGAGCTATCAGATACAAAATTAGCCTCGTGGGGTTAACATCAGACCTGGTCAAAGCCCCAGTCCTCAGCGCTCTCATTAACTATGTCTCTGCAGAGAAAAATAAACAAAGATGCTTTTAGCGATTCAGCCCAAATGCTGCTCTGAAGCCAGGAGTTGTTTACATTGAGAAGAAAAGACTGCTTCTACAGCACATCTGAGCAATTTCTCTTGTTTAAAGTACACTGGATTCAGAGTTGCAGCGTGTAGTAATTAGCATGCTCTTTTAATATGTGCTTTATTAAAAAAAAAATCTCAGCAGTAGCGATTTTCTAACACAGGCCAATAAGTCTTTCTTCATAGCGAAAAATAATACAGATTTCCAGCTTTAATAAAGCTCTGAGAATTATTTACTGATATTTTTGGTAACGAAATTGTAATAGTAATTTGTTATCATGTAGTACCTTTCGTATCAGCATAGGGAAAACCTAACGTAGTGAAAACCTATTAAAACTGTGGCAGAACTTATATGCTCATTTATGAACCAGAGACACTTTTTCATGAAATAGGTCATGGAAACTGTTCACTGAAAGAAATATATAGCACGAAGCTAAGGCTCTAAGAACTTAAATGACCCAAGATTACCCGGTTAGTAAGAAAAAAAGCTGGGATTTTGAGTCCAGATTTCTCAATGCTGGCCTGACTCTCATTCTCTCCTGGCCCCCCTCCAAAAAAGGCAAACAGAGGTTATCACTGTGTGGTCAGTAGGCCTAGGACTAGTGTCAACTAATGATGCCTGAGGCAAAATGACAAGCCACAAAGGTCATCTTTTGTCTCCTTGCTCCTCAGGGCTCCCTTTCCTCTTGCCTCCAAGTTCTGTTCTGGAAGCTCTCCCGGGGTCTGTTCTGGAAGTTCTTCTAGGTTCTTCTCTAGAAGCTCCTCCAGATTCTGTTTTGGAAGTTCCTCCAGGATCAGCTGTGGTACTATCTGAAGCCACAGGGAGATCCCACTAAAACCAGCTCTCGAGGGGCATCTCTGGTGTACATACAGTGATGCAACATGGAGCCAGGGACACATCCCAGGGCCACCGCAGGACAGAGGTCCCAGTGCTCTTCCTCACACTTGCTTGATTGAGCTCTGTACCTTGTCCAGCGTAGTGACTCTGCCAGGAGTAACTCCACGATAGTACAAATCGCCCAACCACTGTCTACTCGGCCATCTTCCCAGCAATTTCCTTCCAAAAACTGCTTAAAAGAGGGGGAAAAGCCTAACTTAACCACATTTCTTCTTTGTAGTCTCTCCTTCTTCTCCTTTCTAGTCTCTCCTTTCTTGTCATTTATTACCCTCCTGTTAGAAATACAAGTGAAGGTGTCCACGATACATGAGCTTACATGCCATGAGATCTTCATTTATATTCTCTTTAGGAAGTATGCAGCACAAAGAAGAACACAACTTAATGCTCCAGAACCTCTAAATCAGCAAAGAGAAAGAGAGAGGGGATGAGAGAGAAAGCTGAACAGGGAGCCAGAGAGCAGAGACAGAGGGAAGGGAGAAGAGAGTGGGCTGGAGAACATCAGCCTTTATCCTGCAGTCCAAACACACAGGACTTCACATCCTGCCAAGTAACCCACCCCTACTAGGGATATTAGTGAATCGTGTGAATTTTACTACAGAATTCATGGGAAGCAGGGAGAGAGGTAGGAGGGAAGAGGTTAAAGAGTTTACATCACATGCCCCAAAGCCTACAACTTCATGCATTCAACAAACCTCCTCTCCTAAGCCTCTCTGAGATACCATACTAGATAGGTAGATAGGTAAGTAGGTAGGTAGATAAGAGACATAGATACATCAGTTCAGTTCAGTTCAGTCGCTCAGTCGTGTCGTACTCTTTGCGACCCATGAATTGCAGTACACCAGGTCTCCCTGTCCATCACCAACTCCCGGAGTTCACTCAAACTCATGTCCATCGAGTCAGTGATGCCATACAGCCATCTCATCCTCTGTCATCCCCTTCTCCTCCTGCCCCCAATCCCTCCCAGCATCAGAGTTTTTTCCAATGAGTCAACTCTTCGCATGAGGTGGCCAAAGTACTAGAATTTCAGCTTTAGCATCATTCCTTTCAAAGAACACCCAGGACCAATCTCCTTTAGAATGGTCTGGTTGGATCTCCTTGCAGTCCAAGGGACTCTCAAGAGTCTTCTCCAACACAGTTCAAAAGCATCAATTCTTCGGTGCTCAGCCTTCTTCATAGTCCAACTCTCACATCTATACATAACCACAGGAAAAACCATAGCCTTGACTAGATGGACCTTTGTTGGCAAAGTAATGTCTCTGTTTTTGAATACAGTACATAGATATATAGATACATATCTTTTCTGATCCCAGGATCCCTATCATCACCCCAGTCCTAGTATCTATCCTCCCTGATAGAGAAATATGGCTTTACCCTAACCTTTCCAAACATGCATACCACATTACACAAACACTTAGGAAAGAGCCCTCCAAGATTCAGTCTCCCTAGGAGGCCACAGGAGATTAAAAATGGCATTTCTGACATGGATGGACATAGAGACTATCACGCAGAATGAAGTAAGTCAGAAAGAGAAAAACAAATATCATATATTAACACACATATGTGGGATCTAGAATAATGGTACAGATGAGCCAAAGCAAAAGCAGAAATAGAAACACAGACATAGAGAACAAACATATGGATCCCAAGGCAGGTGGGGGCGATGGATTGGAAGACTGGGATGGACATAAATACACTACTACGTATCAAGTAGGTAACTAATGAGAACTTACTGTTTTAGCATGGGGAACTCTACTCAATGCTCTGTGGGGACCTGAATGAGAAGGAAATTCAAGAAAGAGGTGCAATATATATACAAATATATATATATGTATGGCATTCACTTTGCTATACAGCAGAAACTAACAACATTATGAAGCAACTATACTTCAATTTTAAAAAATAATAAGAATAGCAATTTTCTCCTGTAACTGATAGACAATAGCCTAAGTATTTAGGGAAGAGGGACAGAAACTTGAATTTTCAAGTACTTATGCTTAAATACTCCGGTGTCGTTAGATATGTCTGGCCCAGTGGCAATACTTAAAGTTTTTATACTTGGTTAAATTGACACAATAAAGGACCAAAACCATCTACGCTTTCATTGCCCAAGTGGAATTTCCATCTCCACCCCTTTTGTGAGATGTGGAATATGCCTGCAACGAGAAAGTAAGTAGCACTAATTTAAAGGGTGTTGACATGACAAGAGAGATCGGGAATGCACTGTGAGGTCCAGCCAGCCCCAGCCACCTTTTGAGGCTTCAAGATAATTCAGGACAGGCTTCCAATTAGATGTGAAATATTTCCTAAAAGAAATGCAAATGGATGGAGAACTGGGTAGGAAGGAGATGCCATATCAAAATCTACCCATTTCCAATGGCGAACAAGGGGGTTTTTTTACTGTTGCTGTTGGCTCCAAATGGCAACTAATTCCCTCCACCTAAAGAAGTTCTCTAATTGCCTGTGCCATCCTCCACATCGACATTTGGCGGAGCCTGGGAAGCACGTAGATGGAAGCACTGTAGTGTTGGCAGCAGGGCGGGAGCTGAGTCTTCGGACACAGACGGAATGACCTCATTTGCAGAAGGCTTTGGTGGACAGGAATAAAGACTGGTTCTCTGAAATCTGGGAAGGGACATTTAGCCTCAGAGAGTAAAGGTTATTTTATCAGGAAATAAATCAGAGGTCTGTACCGTGACCACTTTTTTCCAGGCACATCTTGGTGATGAGGGTGTGGATTCAGACCACAGGAATCCCAAAACCACCCGTCCTCCCCATCAGCTCTCTGGGACACCAGGCGCATGGCTGGTGAAAGCCCCAGACAGCGGCGTTCTTGAGTCTTCGCTTTGTGTCTTTCTGAGTGTGTGTGGTTTCTTTCACTTGTGTTTGTATTTGGCATTTGTTTTTTTTGTTTGTTTGTTTGTTTGGACAGTCCCATTTGGAGGCTGGTGGTTGCTGTCTTTCCCTCTGTGGGAAGTAGCTGCCAAGGAACCAAGTGTCTGCCATGCCCAGCTTTAGCCCCTCTGGCCAGCTGCCAGGCCTGAGGTGCCGGCTGGCGCTTCTGCTGGACTGGCTCACAAGATGCAAAATTCCAGTGGGCATCAGGGAAGTAAGGAGAGGCGCACTTGGGGGCAGGAGTGAGGCAGGACTCTTCCAACCTGTCAGGCAGTCCCCAGGGAGTGGCAAGTGCCTGTCACAGAGATGTCCATTCAGAGTGAAAATACTTAAGCTAATGAAAATACGCAGAGGCAGCGGATACCACACACTTGTGGCCGATCAATACATCCTGTTGAATAAAAGTAACACATGCTCTTTTTTTTTTTCACTGAACAAGTTGTAAACTTTATTTTTTTCAACTATGAAAGTATTAAAACACATGAACAGGAGACTTGAAAAATATAGAACAAAATTACATATAGGTCCACTATGATATTAGTTGCTCTGGTGTGTTCAGCTCTGCAACCCCATGGATTGTAGCTCGCCAGATTCCTCTGTCCATGGGATCTCCAGGCAAGAATACTGGAGTGGGTTGCCATTCCTTTCTCCAGGGGATCTTCCTGACCCAGGGATCAAACCCACATCTCCTGCATTGCAGGCAGATTCTTTACTGTCTGAGCTACCAGGAGAGCCCAGTTCCACTATACATTACAATTAATTTTTTAAGTAGATAAATTAAGATTTTTAGTTGGACTTTCAGTATCAAACTCTCAAAAATTAATAGAATGAATAGACAGAAAAGTAGAAGGATACAGTAGACCTGAAAACCTCTATGAAGTAATTCAACACAGTTAAGACTTATACAATTTTCACATAAAAGCAAGGTACAAATTCTAGTCAAGTTCCCATAGACTATAAACCAGGAGACACTGGGACATATCCAGGGGCATAAAACAAGGTGCAAAAATTTCATGGTCTAAAGGTATTGAAATCATACGGAGTCTGTTCTCTTATCACTGGTAACACATGTTCTTATGATGGGGAAGGGGAAGTAGAGCTTGGGGTCCTAGTGGACAGACATCTACTAAACGACAAAAAGGAGGGATACAACTGCCAAGACCGTTGGACATCTTCCCTCCTGTGGCCCAGAGGTGTGTCCCACCTCAAAACCTGAAATAAACTCGAACACCCCACCTTCAGAGAAAGAAGATGGAGTTATTTTTTTTAAAATAACACAGGCTCTCACTTTGAAGCTATTTCAAAAGCCTAAGATATAATTTAGTTTTGAGGGGGGGAGAGCTACGAGAAAGGAAAAGAAGTAAAAACACAAGTTGTAAAAAATAAAATAAAAGTAAAGTCCTAGAATTAAACTTTGCAACCAAAACATAGGCCTTTGGATTTCTCATCAATCACGGCTCTGTGTTGCTGTTTTGGTGAATAGATTTCTGAATTTTATTTTGAATGGTATAATTTTCAGATTAAGATGTTAAAAGAAGAACAGGCTCAAAAGGGAAAAAAAAAAAAGGAAACGACTCTATGCAGCTACTTCATACAAGTGAGGCCGTGGACACAGATGTGCCTAAATGTTTCTTCTAACTTTCCACTATCTCTGAGGTCTGTAAATTCACTCTGCTCAGAGAGCTGGGCCTGTCTGCATATTATCAGAGATAACATCAGGTCAGCGCTCCAATTACCAAAACCCTGTTTTCAGAGACTTAACTCAGGTATAAAATGTGTTTGGGGCTCCAATGTGGCAGATAACATCTCAAATCAGCAGTTAATTCTCTAACATGTTTTTCAAGAGCAAACATCTTCTAACTGCTTATTTTCTGATCCCATAGTGCAAATAAACACAAAGTCATACATTAAAATTATCCATAGCAAGTCTCACAGTCAGCAGGACCTAACTAATTGGGTCCTGAGAAAGTAGTACGTGGAACAATGCTACTTTTCAAACGGGACATTCTTAGTAGGGAAATATTCAACAGGAGAGCAGGGTGATAGGGGAAGGAGAAAGCTGTTATTATGGAAAATTCCTTGGAGTGTATCTTTGGAATATCAAAAAGAAATCTGAAAGGAAAAGGAGAAAATAACTTCTTCATTAATCCTCCTCTAAAAGCTCTGAGAAGGAAATGGCAACCCACTCCAGTACTGTTGCTTGGAAAATCCCGTGCACAGAGGAGCGAGGTAGGCTACAGTCGATGGGGTTGAAAAGAGTCGGACACGACTGAGCGACTTCACTTTCATTTTTACTTTCAAAAGCTATGAGAACTTCGCAGGTGGCGCTAGTGGTAAAGAACCTGCCCGCCAGTGCAGGAGACATAAGAGACATCAGTTCAAACCCTGCGTCAGGAAGAGACGTGGGTTCGATCCCTGGGTCGGGAAGACCCCCTGGAGGGGGGCGTGGCAACCCACTCCAGTATTCTTGCCTGGAGAATCCCATGGACAGAGGAGCCTGGCAGACTAGAGTCCATAGGATCCAAAAGAGTGACTAAAGCTATTTAGCATGCATCCAAGCAAAAGTTCTGTAGGATGTTTGTATTCATGTCTAGAGCTGTCTCTTTTTCCTTTTATTCTTCCAGTTTTATTGAAATATAATTGGCATTAATATGTTTGTGTGGTGAAATAACTATACTTGTGGCGATTATTTTGAAATGTATAGAAATATTGAATCACTATATAGTGTAACAGGAACTAATAGTGTTGTAGGTCAATTATACTTCAAAGATAAACAAGCTTATAGAAAAACAGATCAGATTTGTGATTACAGGGGTAGGGGGGTGGTGGGCAGGGAGGACTGGATGAAAGTGGTCAAAAGGTACAAACTTTCAGTTATAAGATAAATAAGTACTAGGAGTGTAATGTACAACATGATAAAGATAGCTAACACTGCCATATGTTGGATATAAAGTTGAAAATAGCTATCTGATTTTTGAAGCACAAAATATGATATTATGATCATGTACCACCTTTACACTGAGCATTCATTCAGGGGCTTGGATGACTAAAACACAGAAGACATGGCCACTGGCTTCATGGTGTCAGGCTGAGGATATGGAACAAATAAAAAGATAAAGTATGTGGTGGTATCAGTCACATACTAAACACATTGGCAATAAGCAGAGGTGGTGGAGAGAACAGAAGTGGCCTAGAAGGCCAGGCTCGCTAAATGGGGTTATTAGTGTCAACTTGAGAGCCGAGCTGCTTGGGATTAAACTTGACCCTGACTTGGGCAAGTTGCTTAATCTCTGACACCGGCTTTGCTGGAGCAGTGTCTGGCACACGGAAGCACTAACCGTGTAAACTGGTGAAAACTGATACGAGAAAGGTTGATGTCAAATGAAACAGATTCAGGGAACAGATATGAACACTCTGCTCCTTCATTTTTTCTTCCTGTGTCATCACTGTTTCCTCATCTGTTGCCTGAGATTCCTCGAAGACCACGGACAGAGTTCCCACCTCCCATCGCAGTTCCTACCAGGCACCTGAGGAGAGGACAACTGGACTCAAGTCGTCTTCTCCTCCCTCGGTGTTGCCCTCCCTGACTCAGACCTGGGGGTGGATGAACGTGGCTCCGCAGAAACCCTAGCTCTGCTGCTCCCCATTTCCAAGCATGGCAACTCCAAGCCGGATTCTTTCAGATGCAAGTAGCAAAACTCAGACTCAAACCAGCTTTTGCAGAAGAAGGGATTTTGCAGGAAGGATGCTAAGGAGCCCCTAGAATGCCAAGGGGCCCTCAGACCAGAAGCTTGGGAAAGGCGGGGACAGGAGCAGTTCTGGGGGCTTCCAGGCCTCAATCTGAAATGGATTTTCCTTTTTCTTCTGTTTTGTTTTGGGGTTTGGGTTTTTTGGGGGGATTTTTTTTTTCTGGCCACATATGTAAGATCTTATTAATTCTTCTCTGACCAGGGGTAGAACCAGTGCCCTCTGCATTGAAACCTCAGAGTTTTGACCACTGGACCACCAGGCAAATCTCTAAAATGCATTTTCTTCACTTTCTGTTTCTGCTTCTCTCTGCTATGGCTTTGTTCCTTCAGTCTGGTTTTCTCAGGAGGAAGAAAGCAAGGCCACCAGCAAGCAGCTCCTGGCTCACTTCTCTCTGTTTTGTCATGAGAGAGAAAAGGGTCCTTATTCTCTTAGTTTCAAGCTGCAAAATCCCAGAGGATGACTCTGGGCTTGGATCCCATGCCCAGCCTTCTGCTACTCCCTCTGGGAGGAAGTGAGGCCGAGACACTGTGTTTGGGCCAGCTGTCTTTCCTAGGACAATTTCTGTGGTCAAGTACATGGAGTCCAGTAAGAACATGCCAGCTCTCATCACATGCAGATGTGTTAGGGTTGGGGGAGATGGAAGCTGTTCCCCAAAACAATGAAGTGCCGTTATGTAGGGACAAAGTGGTGCCAAGAGGACAGATATCTTCAACATTATAGAACGGTGTTGGGGAGATAGTACTTTTACAGATGATTCTCAGACTGAGTAAAATATGTCATTTTCTGCTTTCACAGATTCTTCATCTCTCATCCTTCATGATATACATCAGTCCCTTCTTATACACACTACAGTATTTAAAATGGGGCTTCCCTGGTGGCTCAGACAGTAAAGATCTTCCTGCAATGCAGGAGACCCGGGTTCAATCCCTGGGTTAGGAAGATACCCTGGAGAAGGGAATGGCAACTCACTCCAGTATTCTTGCCTGGAGAATTCCACAGACAGAGGAGCCTGGTTAAAATAGATAACCAAGAAACTTCCCTGGCCATCCAGTGGTTAAGACTCTGAGCTTCCACTGCAAGGAGCATGGTTTGATCTCTGGTTGGGGAACTAAGATTTTGCAAGCTGCATGGATCTTTATTTCGGTGCAGCCAAAATAAATAAATATATATAAACACACATAAAACAGATAAGCAACAAGGACCTACTGTATAGCACAAGGAACCCTACTCAATGTTCTGTAATAACCTAAATGGGAAAAGAATTTGAAAAACAATGGATATACGTCTAAGTGTAACTGAACCACTTTGCCGTACACCTGAAGCTAACACAACATTGTAAATCAACTATGCTCCAATGTAAAATAAAAATTTTTATTAAAGTCAATCAAGCCCTTCTATTTCATAAAGGCAAAATGCATCTGTGTAAGGACACCACATCACGCAGTTCTAAAGACCTCCGCTCCCTCTGCATTCTGGAAGGCAGAAGACCGAGTCAGTGCGCCCCTCGGCACTCTCTCCCTGCCTTGCACACGGTGCCTTCTCAATAAAGTGAATGCTGCTCAAACTCATGAGTGAATGATCACGATGCAGTTTTCTTTTTCAAATGCAACAGTGAAGTTACAAAACACATCAATCATATGTCTAGGTTAAAATACAAGTTCTTTATTTAAATTTATTTATTTTTAATTGAAGGATAATTGCTTTGCAATATTGTGTTGGTTTCTGCCACGTATCAACATGAATCAGCCATAGATTTATGTATGTCCCTCCCTCGTCAGTCTCCCTCTCTAAAATACAAGTTCCTTCGCTTTCACTGAAGGCAAGCTATGTTATCAATGTAAACCCCAAACTACGCCATATTTAAGATACAAAAATAATAATACCTCCCTCAGAGATTGTCATAAGTGTTAAACAAGATAACATACATGACAGTGAATACATGTGACTCAGATCACTCATTTCCTACTTTCCTAATAACTCTGTTCTTTCTGTTTTTTCCTTCACTACCACCTCAGCCCCTTGAGGAAAAAAGGGAGCATCTTATTACTGAAAGAGGAATTTAAAATAATTTAGTTCAGTGTTCTCATATGCAAAACACTGACTGTTCATAAGCTGAAGAATGTATTTCTAGGGGCCTTTGAGAACTATGAAAAAAAATCAGTTTTATTTGCTTTCCTTTCAAGAATTATGTTAAATTAATATAAGCATATTCTGGGTAAATTCAATGACCATCTTAAAAGCAAGCACTGCCACCAAACTCATGCTAACACTTAGGACTTTATTGATGATAAATAACTGAAGAGGCTAAACAAATTTTTATTCAAATTTCATTTATAGATGGAGACATAGACAGACATAGATTTGGACATACATATATACCAAAGCGGACACTACATTTGTATTCAGCCCTCTGCCAGGGACTTCACCCACACACACTAACTCAGTTCACCCTCTCCACAGCATTCAGATAGCTTTACTACCCAGATTCACATTTATGAGACTGAGATTGCTGAGGATCAGCAATTTAAGCAATTTGCCCAGGGTTTCAAAGGCAGAGAGAGGTGGGAATCAGGACAAGTCTCATCATAGCTATTGTCAGAAAGCCCTCCTTCATTGAACAGAATCAACTCTGTGTCCCTTCAAAAGCCTCTCCAGCTATTTCTCTTATCAAAAATTCTTTTCTCAGCCTTTCAAAATCTTATCTAACACAAGGAAATAACTTCCAGTAAAGAAAATAGAGAAAAAGAGCTGTGTGTTCCTACTGGATGGATGGATAAATGAATGAATGTGGATGGATGGACAGATGAACAGAATAGCCAAAGAAGTGCTCTCTGGCAGCCTCTAATTCTTTTTTTTTTTCTTAATTATTTTTATTGAAGTATAGTTGATTTACAATGTTGTTAATCCTGTTATACAGAAAAGTAATTCGGTTACACCTATATATATTCTTTTTTTAATATTCTTTTCCATAATAGTTTATCATAGGGTGCTTTTTAATTGGAGGATAATTGTTTTACAATGTTGTCTTAGTTTCTGCTGTAGAACAATGTGAATCAGCTATATCACTTAGGTGATTTTCTACTTTTCTCTCCAGGACACCTAATCCAAGAACAAATTGGATTACTAGAATTAACTATTTGACTTAGAATTACTTACAAAAAGGAAGAGACTTATAAGAATTAGTAACTTCTTAGCAGCCAAGCACTTTTTAAAAATGCTTTAGGTTGGCAATTGCCACCACCCTTAAACAAAACAAAGAATTTTCAAAAAAACTAGCATTTCCTATCTTACAGTTTAGCATGAGGGCACTAAATCTGTTCATACGTGTTTTTGTGTTTCATCCTCACATCAAAGCATGAAAAACAGATATCATTAGTCCCAGGTATTCTTATTCCTCATTTTCAAACAAGGAAAGTGAGCCTCAGAATAAATCCCCTGCCCTAGGTTGTGTGTCTGCTTGACATGCATGCTCACTTGCTTCAGTTGCGTCCAGTGCTTTGCCACCCTGTGCCCACCAGATGCTTCTATCCATGCAATTCTCCAGGCAAGAATAGTGGAGTGGGTAACTATTCCCTTCTCCAGAGGATCTTCCCAACCCACTGATTGAACCCAGGTCTTCTGCATTGCAGGCAGATTCTTTACCATCTGAGCCATCAGAGAAACCCTTATCTTAGCAATTATGAATAATGCTGCAATGAACACGAGAGTACAGATATCTCTTTGAGATCCTGATTTTCATTCTTTTGGACATATACCCAAGAGAGGGATTGCTCAAGTCATATGTTGTTTCTATTTATAACTTTTTGAGGAACTTTCATACTGCTTTCCATAATGGCTGTATCATTTTAAAATCCCGCCAACAGCATACATTCTATTTTAACATCAAATTTGCCTTTTGTCTGCATCACCACTTTTTGTCTATGGAATTTATATACAGTTCAGTTCTCTCACAAAGAAAGTTAAGGATTATCCTGCATCCAGAAGACCAGTAAACGGGATGATAAATCACATGACAACACACGATACAGGTGAAGCTCCAGCTCTCAGGGAAGTTTTATCCTGGAAAAAGATGAACAAATCGATTTTTAAATAAATTCTTACAGCACAATATAGGAAAAACAGAGCGAGTCATATCAGCTTACAGAAGTTAAATTCCTGCTTTAGAGGCAGAACAATTTAAAAACTACTGCCTAAACTACTTATGGAAGCAAAAAGGCTTTCATGTTCCAACTTCTCCCTTCCTCCCAAGCTCCATCTTTTGATATTCTTCAACCTGTACTCAATGTTCCAACCACTGTTTTTATTTCCCCAAACACTACATGCTGATCTATGATTCTGTGCCTTGCTTTATTCTGTTAACTCCTCCTGGAACAAGTTTACCACACACCACACAACCTATATTTCTTGCCTACCTAGAAAACTTCCAGAGAATCCAAAGAGATGAATCTGAGGAAATTTCCAGACCCTCCACCTCCCTATCATAGGGTCATGCCTTTCTCTGCACTACCTCCAAGCCTTGAACCTCTTATGCAGAGATAATTATGATGTCCTGTTATAATGTGGACACTCATTCACTCTGCTGGGCTGTGGATACTTTGAGGACATATACAGGGTTTTATATTTACTGATGATGCTGTGAAAGTGCTGCACTCAATATGCCAGCAAATTTGGAAAACTCGGCAGTGGCCACAGGACTAGAAAAGGTCAGTTTTCATTCCAATCCCAAAGAAAGGCAATGCCAAAGAATGCTCAAACTACCACACAATTTCACTCATCTCACTCGCTAGTAAAGTAATGGTCAAAATTCTCCAAGCCAGGCTTCAGCAATACATGAACCGTGAACTTCCAGATGTTCAAGCTGGTTTTAGAAAAGGCAGAGGAACCAGAAATCAAATTGCCAACATCCACTTGATCATGGAAAAAGCAAGAGAGTTCCAGAAAAACATCTATTTCTGCTTTATGACTATGCCAAAGCCTTTGACTCTGTGGATCACAATAAACTGTGGAAAATTCTTCAAGAGATGGGAATACCAGACCACCTGACCTGCCTCTTGAGAAACCTATATGCAGGTCAGGAAGCAACAGTTAGAACTGGACATGGAACAACAGACTGGTTCCAAATAGGAAAAGCGGCACGTCAAGGCTGTATATTGTCACCTGCTTATTTAACTTCTATGCAGAGTACATCATGAGAAATGCTGGACTGGAAGAAGCACAAGCTGGAATCAAGATTGCCTGGAGAAATATCAATAACCTCAGATATGCAGATGACACCACCCTTATGGCAGAAAGTGAAGAGGAACTCAAAAGCCTCTTGATGAAAGTAAAAGAGGAGAGTGAAAAAGTTGGCTTAAAGTTCAACATTCAGAAAACTAAGATCATGGCATCTGGTCCCATCACTTCATGGGAAATAGATGGGGAAACAGTGAAAACAGTGTCAGACTTTATTTTTCTCGGCTCCAAAATCACTGCAGATGGTGATTACAGCCATGAAATTAAAAGACACTTACTCCTTGGAAGGAAAGTTATGACCGACCTAGATAGCATATTCAAAAGTAGAGACATTACTTTGCCAACAAAGGTCCGTCTAGTCAAGGCTATGGTTTTTCCAGTGGTCATGTATGGATGTGAGAGTTGGACTGTGAAGAAAGCTGAGTGCTGAAGAATTGATGCTTTTGAACTGTGGTATTGGAGAAGACTCTTGAGAGTCCCTTGGACTGCAAGGAGATCCAACCAGTCCATCCTAAAGGAGATCAGTCCTGGGTGTTCATTGGAAGGACTGATGCTAAAGCTGAAACTCCAATACTTTGGCCACCTCATGTGAAGAGTTGACTCATTGGAAAAGGCTCTGATGCTGGGAGGGATTGGGGGCAGGAGAAGAAGGGGATGAGAGAGGATGAGATGCTGGATGGCATCACTGAGTCAATGGACATGAGTTTGGGTAAACTCTGAGAGTTGGTGATGGACAAGGGAGGCCTGGCGTGCTGCGATTCATGAGTTTGCAAAGAGTTGGACATGACTGAACAACTGAACTGAACTGAACTGATATTCCCCCATAGTATTGTGGCCTGACTTTAAGCTTTATGATTGCCGAGGCATCCAGTTCAAAGATACCCATCTCAAAGAAGCACCCTGCCAGCCATAGTACCCATCTACTAGCAAACCAACCAGATAAAGAACCACGCCACCCCCACAATGAAGCTCCCTGTTTAAAAGCCCTTAGTAACCCAGATAATTGACCACTCGAATGATCCCACCTCTCCCTTCCCCACTCCCTAATTTCCACTCATATTTTGTGCGTACACACATGCTAAGTCGCTTCAGTTGTGTCCAGCTCTTTGCGACCCCATGGACTGTAGCCCACCAGGCTCCTCTGTCCATGGAATTTTCCAGGCAAGAATACTGGAACAGGTTGCCATGCCCTCCTCCAGGGGATCTTCCCGATCCAGGGATCAAACCCACGTCTCTTAAGTCTCCTGCACTGCAGTCAAGTTCTTTACCACTAATACCACCTGGGAAGCCCCAATTATATTTTAAATTCCCAGTAAAGAGTAAACCTGCTAAACCCTAGACACCCCACATTCAGACACTAATGAAAAGAGAGCCTCAAATCGGCACGCTCCTGCTGGACCCATGACTTCACTGTGTGACCCCTGGGCATGCCATGTACCTTTCAGGATCTGCGAGCAATAAATCTTGTTCCTCAGAGTCCCCTGATGGTTGTTGCTGAGGTGTGTCCCGCAGTTGTAATAAGAACCACAGGCTTGGTCCAGCCACAACATTGGCTCTGGTGGGGGATGTCCACCGGGGGCTCAAAGTAGTACAGACTCTGGTGAGTGCTTCGGGCATTCCTAGCTGATAGCATCACTATTAACAGGCTAACTCCACACAGTGAAGACCACTCAATTCAGCTCAGTTCATGTCTGACTCTTTGCGACCCCATGGACTGAAGCACACCAGGCCTCCCTGTCCATCACCAACTCCCAGAGTTTACTCAAACTCATGTCCATTGAGTCGGTGATGCCATCCAACCCTTCTCCTCCCCTTCGGCCCCTTCTCCTCCCGCCTTCAATCATTCCCACTAATGATGTTTAGTATGTGACAGATTAAATCAAACTGAGTCGATTGAAAAACAACTGAGAAGGTGTAAACTTGATGTTTTCATGACTTCACCTCCTTCCCATTTCTTTTGTTCTATGTTTGTCTCCTACACACACCTATTTATATTCTGGAGAGCTTGCCTCTGGCTAAGTTGTGTGTGCTCATAGTCCTTCCTTCTCCATTCTACTCCTTCATTCAGCAAGCATTAATTCCTACTGTGTCTAGACACTGTTATGAGCTAGGGATAGAAAGACGAGTGAGCCAAGATGCGCACTTCAAAGAATCCTAAAACAAAACTGAGGGAATATTACCACGTAAGAAGTGCAACAAAGTGCCTGAGGGGTCAGAGAAGAGAGAAAAACATCCAAAGTGAAGAGTCAGGAAACACCATCCTGGGGTTTTTTTTTTCTTTTCCATTACCTTTTATTAATAAAAGAATCACAATTTATGTCATAAATGAACAGGCAAATTATTAATTACATGATTTGAGATTCAGGACGAAAACCTATAAAAATGAGTTTGATATCCAGCAAAGTGGGCTTTCCAGGTGGAGCAGTGGTAAAGAATCTGCCTATGAATGGAGAAGATGAGGGTTCAATCCCCAGGTCGGGAAGATCCCCTGGAGGAGGAAATGGCAACCCACTCCAGTGTTCTTGCCTGGAAATTCCATGGACAGAGGAGCTTGGCAGGCTACAGTCTATGGGATCGCAAACAGTTGGACACAATTGAGAATTGAGCAACTGAGCACAGCACACATACAGCAAAGCTATATATATATATATATATATATATATATATATATCAGTTAGTTCAGTCGTTCGGTCGTGTCTGACTCTTTGCGACCCCTTGAATCGTAGCACGCCAGGCCTCCCTGTCCATCACCAGCTCTCAGAGTTCATCCAGACTCACGTCCATCGAGTCAGTGATGCCATCCAGCCATCTCATCCTCTGTCATCCCCTTCTCCTCCTGCCCCCAATCCCTGCCAGCATCAGAGTCTTTTCCAATGAGTCAACTCTTCGCATGAGGTGGCCAAAGTACTGGAGTTTCATATATATATTTAGCAAGCACATGGTCTCCCTGATATCAATATGCCTTTATTAGGATCTGTATTAGCCCTTCATTCATTAAAATTGTTTTTTCTCTTTCTCTTGAAAAACAAGTTCCAAAATATAGTTTATTGTATTAGCTTGTTCCTTTTTCACTATGGGCAGTTCACACAAGGCCTTGGGTTTTGAAATCACATGCTGCTGTGCTGTGCTTAGTCACTCAGTCGTGTCTGATTCTTTGCAAATCCATGGACTGTAGTCCACCACGCTCCTCTGTCCTTGGGGATTCTCTAGATAAGAATACTGGAGTGGGTGGCCATGCCCTCCTCCAGGGGATCTTCCCAACCTAGGGATTGAACCCAGGTCTTCCACATTGCAGGCAGATTCTTTACCATCTGAGCCACCAGAGAAGCCCTTTAAATCACATATATGTTCTCTAAATTCCCCTCAAAAAAAGATTTTTCCAGCCGTTTTTTACAAATAAAGTGCCCTGATCTTGGGAGATTTTTAATCAAAGCATTGCCAAGTTCACTTCCCATGTTTTCAAAGTTTATCTTGAAATCCCAGAGACATTTTCTGCCAACTCTGGCAGATCCAGAGCTTCTCCATGTTAATAAACTTTAGGACACTGGGAGCATTGAAATCCCACCATTATGCTGCTATTGTTGTTGTGATTAATAATCTTATAATAACACTGCCATAGAACATAGTCTGAGTGAACTACACCTAAAGGTATTTAAGAAAACAAAAAGGGTTTTTGCATCTCATTCAAGTAAGGCAGAGAAACCACAGAGGTTTAGCCATGCTGAATCAGAAAGTATCAGCAGATGATATTCTCATAGCACCTAAAACATATCACATAAAATTCTGCAGTTACTGTTTATGCTATATGTTTGCTATTTTAAAAATGGGAGAGACTGTTAACAAAGCAGGTCACTAATATAAGTGATTCAAGTCTCCATGCCCTCAGTGAGTTTCCTGAGGAAACAAGAGAACCCCTAAGGCAATGCTGTTGGGGATTTCTAGGGGAAAATGGGAATGGGGTCAAAAACATTTGGTTAACATCAGAGTCCTCAGCTTGAGGCAAAATCATGTCCACCAAGCATGATTCAGATTTACTTTGGTGTATCTGGTGAGGTCGATCCATCAGAAAAGCGTACTGGTTGACAGTTTTCTAGAAGAGAACTCATTGTAAGGGAAAAAGGAGTCAGGATGACAAGTTTGGCCCCATCAAAATGCTTTGATTTCCAGAGGTAATAAACAATTGCCAGGTGTGAACCCATCACTTGACCTGTTGAGAAATGGGCAATCTCACATATTCATGGGAGTGTGTCACGTGCTGCTACCAACTTGGGATCTCTCCTCCCTTTGAAAGAAGGAGCAGAGTCCAGGAAAAAGTAGGACTGAAGGATGGATGGTTCTGTGTTTTTGCTTTTGTAAATCCATTTTCTGAGCTCAAACTGCATGCCAACCAAAAGACACAGATTAGAACTCTGAATGCTGAAGGGAATTAAGAATTGCTGGTTGTCCCAGCTTCTAAAATTTGCAAAGGATGGCAGAAAAATTCTAGTGGAATTAATATATTTCTTATATTTGTTCCAGATGTGTTTAATTTATTTTTCATTATTTTCCCCTCCTGATAGAAGAATGCTCTAGCTCTCCATTTGTAATTTCTCTCAAAACCCCAGCCCTGAGCAGAGATTCTGCTAATGATTTTAGCCTGCTGGGTTGGGAGACTGGAGCAACTGGGCTACAGAAGTTGTTTTGCTCTTTTTGGGAAACGAGGGCCATTTGGAAGTCTGTTCTCCCTCCTTCCCTTGCCCTAGACAGAGCAGAAACTCAGTCACGCTCAACAGCTCTAAGTGAGGCTGATGTTTGTCAGATACACCTCAATGTTATGTCTGTTGTGTTTCTTAAACCCAATACTTCATGGTGAATGCAATGAGAAGGTGCGAGCATTTGAGCTTTGCCTATGGGGTTAGACTTAATGACCTTTGGGATTTTTTCCAGCTCTGCACTTTGTTGGTCTTGAGAGTTGTATAACCTCTGATGAGATATAGAGTCATCACAGAAGGATTCAGAACCATTTACAAATCTGTGTTGAATGTGGTAGGTCAAAGAATTGTAAGCATTCTTATCGGTAAGTCATGTGTGAATAAATGATCGAATTTTCTTGAGTTTTCTTAGAATGAATCAAAAGTTTTAAAAACATACCTACCCTTTGACACAGCAACACCACTTCTAGACCAGAAGGCTACCCTACTTCAGATGCCAGTCAAAAGTCCAGGCTGTTACCAGTGCTTCTGACTCACTGCCTATAAATCAAAGGGTCGCATAACCTCCTCCTCAGATTCAATTAATTTGCTAGAATGGCTCATACAACTCCAAAAAAAAAAAAAAACTGTTTGCTTACTAGATTACCAGCTTTTAATCTAGTAAAAATATTATTATCCTTAAAATATTACAAAGTATATTATTAAGCCTATCAATAAACAGCCAGATGAAAAGTAAGTACCTAGGGTGAGATCCAGAAGGGTCCAGAACAGAAGAGCATCTATCCCTGTGGAACTAGGATCTGTCATCCTTCTGACATGGGGATGCTGTTCACTAATCCAGGTGTTCATCAGATCTCACTGTTCAAGAGTTTTCATAGAGCTAATCACAGTCCTCCCTGCCCTTTCCCTTTTCAGGGGTCGGTGGGTGGGGCTGAAAGTTCCAACCTCCTAATCGCTTGGTCTTTCTGGTAACCAGCTCCATTCTGAAACTAAGCAGGGTCCCCATCCTAACTCACCTTATCAGCATAAAGTCCGGTGTGCTTTAAAGGGCCACCTTATGAATAAAGATGCTCCTGTCCCACAGGAAATTCCAAGGGTTTTAGAAGTCCTGTGCCAGGAGCCAGAGGCAAAGACCAAATACACTTCTTTTATACCACAAAGATTTTCAAAGAATTTAACACTAAAATGTTCATCTGGTGTTTTTAAAAATACTGTTTAAAAGGCAGGAAATATTTAAATGCCCAGCAAGAGGAGATAGGTTCAGTAAAACACAGTGCCTGTGTGCACTAGAATACTGTGCAGTCATCAACAGTGAGGCAGTAATGTCGATGTATCAAAGTGAAAGGTGAGATTATAAAAACAGCACCACAGTGTGCTTCCAGGTTTGCAGCAGAAGTACCCACATATACACTGAAAAAAAAAATCCTAAAGGAACTATGACCAAAAATGAACAATTATACATAATTACCACTGGTGATAGAATAAAAAAGGATTTCTATTGCCATCTCTTTATATCCTTTTTCTAAATTTCTACAATAAGTAATATTTTTATGTTGCAAAAAATGTTCAAAAGATCTATGTATTAATACATGTTATCAATTTTGTGTGCCATAGTTATTTATTGAATGTCCATTATTTAACAGGCCTGTGGATATGCAAATTACCCCCTAAAATCTTCATTAACTACTCAACATTGCTTTCTGAGGGATGTAGAAGCAAAAGAAGACTAGTACAGTGGTTAAAATCAACAAAAAGGTGGGAAAACATTTAAAATCACATTAACAAATGCAAAACTCCAGCCAGGACTTGCAACCTCAAATTCTTAAAACTGAACTCAAAAAAAATAGATGCTGTTCACCTATTAGTTCTAATTCCTATTCATTGTCTTGATGTGGTAGCTTGGAGAAAATTTTGGCCACAGTACTCTGCAGCTGTGCCCGTTGAGAAGTTTCGTCTATTTCCCTGCCCTCCAATTTGGGCTAGAGTGTGCCTCCATCATACCATTCTGAGCCTAGGTCTCCAGAGACCTTGTAGTTTCCACTTTTTTTTAATAGAAACTTTGACCACCACGTGAATCAGCCTGGGCTAGGCTGCTGGAGGATGAGCAAGCTCAAGAAGAAAGGTTCCAGTCATCCCATGCTCCAGACGTGGCCATCATAAGCCAGCTGGCCCCAGCTGCACCCCCCCGCAAGCTGACCGCAGACACATGAGCAAGCCCAGCTGAGGTCAGCAAAGCCCAGACTCAACCCACAAAACCACCCAGAGGAGGCCAATCCTAAATGCCAACCCACAGAACTGCGAGTTAAATAAATGTTAGCTGTTTGAAGCCACAACGTTTCAGGGTGGTTTGTCACGCAGCAAAAGCTAACCGATACACCTCCCCATCTCATCCACTCCTCCTCATTTCTCAAAGGAGGAAGCCAGTGAGGAGAATAGAGTACCACTAAGTCACATGGTAACTCAGAAGCCAGGAGAAAGACTTTATTCTCCTGGCTGCCATGCCGCTGTCCTGGCCACAGAATGCTCCAGCAAGGACAAGGTTAGCAGAGTTCATATGCAAGGACAGAATGAATACCTTGGCCAAACAAGCATAGGGAATGGGCTTCAGGTCAGTGTGAGCTCCATGTCTTCTTGCCAGCTCGATAGTTTGGCTGCAGGAGAAAGGCAAAAATACCACGTTCTCTTCTACCCTGGCCTCAGCCCAGTCAATTCCAGTATTTCCCAAGCTCAGAGACCACCTGGGAACTGGGTCCTCAGAGACCTATGAAGTGTTTACTCTCTCTTCTCTTTACTTCTCTTCTCTCCCTCCTCCTCCTCCTTTTCCTCCTTGTTTTTCTTCTTGAATCCCTTTCTCTCTCTCTCAAAAAACCAGGAGACCCAGGTCTCTTGACCACCCCACCCCAAGTCTTTCCCTGACCTCTCCCACCTCCTACTCACCCAGAAGAGGTCACACTTACAGAAAAACGAGTCACAATTCACAGCCTAAACCTAGCCTCAGGTGTGCCCTACAACCACTCATAAGATACTCCACTTCAAAGTGCTTGGCCCCAGACACTAGCCAATTAATCCTCACAGCCACCCTGTGTGTTAATTAGACCTCATTATTCACAAGTTATAGGTGAGGAAAACAAAAACCAGAAAACCAGGGAGCATGGCTGGCATCCCCAAGGCCCACGAGGCAGGATGAGACAACACCCCCCCCACCCCACCCCCAGCCCTCCTGGCACTGGGGCTGAAGCCAGGCAGGCGCTGACCACGAAGCAACAGCAGCTCCCCCCATACCCCCCCACCCCCCGGGGAGGCTCAGGCTCCAAGGCCGCTGCCAAGGGCGGCTCAAACTTTTCCTTTTCCATTAGCCACAGGTGTGTTTTACCACAGCCTAACTAGCAGCTACTATTTATTCTCTGGGATTTTCTAAAAATGTGCTTTTGCAGACTTTCAAGCCAAAGCCATTCCCAGCATCACTCTTTATTAAATCGAACCGCAGAAATGTATTGAAAAATCACGAGCATTTTGAAACATACTGAGTCCTTTATGGCCGAAATAATCTAATAGACAAGCTGTTGTTAATTTACAACCTTAATTTTCAGACACACTTCTTGAGTCAAAAGTACTTCCTGCTCTGTAATTCCTGTAGGGATACAGGTGGTCTCGGACTAAGTACACATCTACTGTACATTAAAATGTATTTCTTACTTAACTTAAACATTTCTGAAATCTCAAGTTTATGTCTAGACTATTTTAATCAGCTAAATGTCATAATAAGCCATATGTTGGTCTTGATCGGTTACATACACCAGCCCTACTCATAAAGTATCAAAAGGTGTTTTTAAAGAGAAGTCTGTGTTTGTTTTACCAAGAAAATGGTGCTTTCAGACTATCATATCAGACGTGCTGGCAGGCAGAAAACGACCTTACGTAACTAGTGGGAAAAAAAACGGGGTTTTTTCCCTCTTTCCCCACCCCAGGTACCATTCCATCAATGCCACTTTTAAATTTCAGAGTTTTGAAGCCATAAGCTTATATCGGTCCTAACTGTCCCTTGACCACTATTCACAAACATCAACACCAGGAGCAAGACAGTGCTGAGCAGGTACTTCTGTTGCTGCTGCTCTCTTTACTGGGGTTCTCTGCTGTCTCTTCATACCCATCTGAGTTGCCTGCAGGTCTCAACTCCCCTACAAAAAAAGCCACCGGGTCACCCAAACATAAGGATGGTGGCAAGGAGAGCACACTGCTGACTACATAGGTATCGAAACCGTGCCTGAGCACCTGCCACAATCCAGGCGTAGTGCTTGGATCTCTAGACACAGAAACAAACACGAGATCCTGGGGCCTGCATTCACGGAGCTGACAGTTTTATTAGAAGAAAGAGGTTGAACAAATAACTCCGCAAATAATCAGAGAAATACGTTTCCATTACAGCTCTGAAGAGAAAGTACTTGACACTGTAGAAGTTTATTCCAGGGACACAAACTGGCATGAAGAGACAAGGAAATGACGTGAGGCACTGACCTTAGGAAGAAATAAGAGCTGGTCTGTACAAGGTGGATTTGGAACTGGTAAATGGCGACTGTGTAGGAGAGAGGGAGGGATGGAGGGGTGGAGGGAGAGAGAGAGGAGGGGAGGTGCATGAGGCCAGGAAAGGGAAGGAGATGAGGGGAGGAAAAAAGAGGAAGGGAAGCGTAGCTGGTGGTCCAGCGGCTAAGACTCCTTACTCCCCATGTATGGGACCAGGAGTCGATCCCCGGTCAGGGAGCTAGATCCCACGTGCTGCAACTAAGTGTGCGCATGCGCAACTGAAAAAGATTTTTGTAATTTAAAAAGTCCTACAGGCCACAATGAGGATCGGAGATCCCCATTAATACTAAGGCCCAGCATTGCCAAATAAGCAAATATTAAAAAAAGAAAAAAAAAGAGGAGGAGGAAGAAAAGGGAGGAGGATGGATTCAAATCCATTTTCTTCTTATTTTGGGGGCTTCCTTGATGGCTCAGACAGTGAAGAACCTGCCTGCAATACAGGAGACCTGGTTTTGATCTCTGGGTCGGAAAGATCCCCTGGGGAAGGGATGGCAACCCACTCCAAAATTCTTGCCTAGAGAATTCCATGGACAGAGGAGCCTGGAATATAATTAAAAAAAAAAAAAAAAGGAGAGGAGGAAGAAAAGGGGAAAAAATGGATTCAAATCCATTTACTTTTATGACAAGCCAGGAAGCATCAGAAACTGTCTAAAATAATATAGTTTCCAATTCTAAAGAAACATGACTGAAAAAGCATTTATTAACCAAATTGGGAGAGGCGGGGGCCAAATCCTCGGGGCACTCTCAGTGGTCCCAGCACCTGTCTGCCTTGTTGGATGGCATCATCTGACTCAATGACATGAGTTTGAGCAAGCTCCGGGAGACGGTGAAGGACAGGGAAGCCTGGTGTGCTGCAGTCCATGGGGTCGAAAAGAGCCAGACACGACTGAGGGACTGAACTGCAACAATCAAATTGAAAATGAAAGCTTTCTTTTCAAACTAAAGAGGGTTCTTCGTTCAAACTTTGTAGAGAGGAAAAAAAAAAAAAAAGCCACAAATGATACTTAAAGGGAAACAGGTAAATTGGTTTTAATGTTGGCGTTTAATAAAGTTTTATGAACTGTGGATTGTGAATAAGAGATCTTGCATATGGAAATTTTTGGAAATGAAAATGGGCCGAAATCTTGTGTGTCCCAAGCCTGGAGAGAAACACGAGGGGAGTCTGCTTCCCATGATAGCACACAACCACATAATTGCTCTTGGTCTGCGTAATCAGTTGTCTGGGAGATCCTTTTTATGATGGTATTTTTAAATGATGGTGTTTTTTCTGGACATCTTCTCAGTGAATTCTCTGCATTTCCCCACTGGAATGAGCGATCCCTGAGGGGAAAAGAACGTGGTAGCTCCACTTGTGTCTGCAACAGAAGCACTGTCCTTTGTGTCTGTCACAATCCCAGGGCTGAGTCAGGATCCACGCTCTGATGAAGCCTGTCCAGGCACTGGGGTAGCTTGGGTCCTGTGCAGCAACTACTTCTGGTTCTCCTCCCTCCAAAAAAGATGGCTTCATTACACTTTCCACCCCCTTGATATGAGGCTGGCCATATGGCTTGCTTTGTCCAGTGAAATGTCAACCAGAATGGTGTAAGTCACTTCCAGGTGAAAAAGTGCTGGTCCAAAATTCACCTCTTTGTCTCCTCCTATTGCCCATGATCTGGCAAGTGCTTATCAAGGTGGAGCTCTGTCATTAGAAGCCCTGAGTGGTTACAGTGCCCCCTGCTGGCTGCACTGCACATGTCGCCTGAGAAATAGAATACGTTTCATTAAGCTAAGCTACTGAGGAGAAGGCAATGGCACCCCCCCCTCCAGTGCTCTTGCCTGGAAACTGCCATGGACGGAGGAGCCTGGTAGGTTTCAGTCCATGGGGTCGCTAAGAGTCGGACACGACTGAGCGACTTCACTTTCACTTTTCACTTTCATGCATTGGAGAAGGAAATGGCAACCCACTCCAGTGTTCTTGCCTGGAGAATCCCAGGGACAGGGGAGCCTGGTGGGCTGCCCTCTATGGGGTCACACAGAGTCGGACACGACTGACGTTACTTAGCAGCATTAAGCTACTGAGACCAAGGCGGGGTTGTAATTTTACTGTAACCTAATCCATTCTAGGTCCACAGGGATCAATGTTGGGATCCTTTTTTTTTTTTCATTTCTGCCTTGGCTCTCTCTCCCCTTGTGCCACCCTCTCACACCAAATTATCACTTGGAAATGCGTTGACATCCTGGCTGTCATTTCCTTGCTATGTGATCTTGAGAAAATTAATTTGCCATTCAAAACCTGTTTCTCTACCTGGAAAATGGGGCTAATAACATTACCTACCTCATAGGGTTGTTATGATAATGCCTGTAAAGCACTTAGCGCAGTGACTGGCCTGGAGAAATCACTCAATAACCATTCATTAAAAAGGAAGCGTGGGTAGATGTATAATTTCCAGAAGGGCTCCAGTGAGGAATGAGAATATTCCTCAGAGGATGGAAGGATTTTATCTGAATGTCAACTCCTGGGAGTAGGGGAGGAACTCAGTGAGCTGTGAGAGTTAGGGAGAATAGGCTGGGAAGCTCATGAGTTTGGGGAAACATAAACAGACATGTCTGGGTAGATTGGAGGATATGATTAGGGAGACATGGAAAGACAGATTAGAACAGTAAGTTGAACTTGGACACTTGATCCAGACCCAGAAGCCAGACCAAGAAGTTTGGGTTTTGTCTCACATTCTACTTATTCAGTAAAATTGGGCACCTTGTCTTTAGTTCTTATGAAAAATGTTTTAACTCAAAGTACATTTTCCTAATAAACCCAGATACAATCATGAAAAAACATCTGTTTTTCCCTTCATATTGTTCAGGAGCAAATCCCAGTTTGATTTTCTATTCAGAAGCTTGTTCAGTCCTAATGTAAAAAATACATAATGGCACTCAAGTGCTACATAAAATGATTTCAAAGGAATTTTCATTTAAAAAATGTTTAAGGAAGCCCCTTATAAGCCCCAAAGACACCAAAGGTAAGTGAATTCTTAGCCTTTTCTTCCACTTTCCTTCCAAGATAAAAGCTTTTCTAAAAGAGTAAGTTGGAGTGTGAGGCTTATTTTAATCTAACGGGTAGAGATAGTGAAGGACAGGGAAGCCTGGCGTGCTGCAGTCTATGGTGTCGCCAAGAGTTGGACATGACTGAGCGACTGAACAACAGAAGTCATTTAGAGTTAGTGAAACTTCTGAACTTTTCAGTATTTTTAAAGTTACCTTAATAATTTCTAGAATAATACATTAAATCATAGATTGTCAAAGTGTTTGCCAGGTGGACACCTTAATGAACAGGTAGTCACTGGTAATGCGTCTTAATGATTAGATGTAAATGTATTCTGTTACAATGACTTAAAGAATGATTGGAAAGGTTCTTTCTCCCTTTAAATGCAATCAGACATACAATTAGTCAGTAACAGGCACAAAACTGAATGAGATGGACTCCCCGTTCTCCAAGAGATCATAGTCTAATGTAAGCAAATGACAATATGCTTCAAGAGGCTACAACGGAAGTAAAACCAGAGTCTTATCAACAGAATACCTAAGAAACCATTTCCTTGGTTCTTACATATGGTTACTTTGTGTAATAAATTTCACTTGAGAACAGTAGAAGGTCCTGTTACTATTCAATCTAAGATTTAATTTCACTCTCATTGATTCCAAATTGGCAGATTCCAAACACATTAAAATCTCAATGCGTGCAATATATTACACCCATCTTCTTCCAAAATCTTCCCAAAAGAAAGTATCTTTTGCTCCAAATCTACCTCTTTGCCCTTTCCTTACTTGAAACCCTGATGCTGAAACCTTTGGAGGAAAATAAGCATCTGCTTACGTGTCACTAAGCTGAGAGCATCTTGGTGATGAGGACTGGAGATTTAGTTGTTGTTTTTTTTTTTTACTCCCTAGGCCTTAAGACATACTAATAAAAAGTGAGAAAGAAAATGACCGAGTGAATGAATAAATGAGTGAATGAGTACATGAGTAAAAGGATATTTTAAGAAAAAAGAGCTTTGTCCAGAGAACAGTCATTCTATTGAAGAAATTTCATCTAAGAACATACTGTAATCATAACATAATCACTGAATGCTCACCATCTGCTACATTTTGTTCTGAGCGCTTTGTATTTGTTCATTTAATCCTCATTGTACAAGGGATTGTCTTTATTTATTAAATAAGAAAAATGGACTCAGGTTACATAATGTAGGGAGCTGGAACATGTTTAAAAGTTCTTCACTTGGGTACATGGTCTCATAGGGGCTTTCGGGAATCTGCACCTAAATTCACCTGATAATTTATATACATATATATGTATGTGTGTGTGTGTGTACTTTAGGCAAGACGGGTCATATTTGATTCAGATACCCAAAGTGGACATGCCCTCTCCTCCAAAGTTAAAATACTTTATATTTTTCAGTCTCAACTTAGATATTAATCTTTAAGGAATGAAGGAGTCACACTAAATTGACTATAAATCTAGTAGTAATATTTTAAAATAAGGGTTTTCCACGCTCCAACTCAATTTCCTCCAGGTTCTCTCTTAAAAATAAATGAACACGCAAAAAGACCTTTAGAGCAACTAATTCCACCAAACTTCCTAAATGTCCATCAGACATTTCCATAAAAGAGACAGAATTAATAGTAAAACCAGGAAAGCTCAACAGTGACCACATGCTTGCCATCTCACAGCATTTTCTAGGGTCTCCTTTATCTTGGGGGTGGTACTAGATACACTCCCCACCTGCCTGGAAATTGGACTCCTCCTCCCCCTTCTAACTCTACTCCTGTCTCTCATTCTTCCTGTCTCCTTTGTTGGCTTCTCCTTGACTGATGGGCAATCCCCAAATCTCATTCCTCAAGGCTCTGCTGTTCCTTCTTCTCACACTTTGTCAAAGTTCTCATTCTGTCTCATCACTTCAGCATGAACCTCTAACCAGGCGACTCCCCAGTCTTTGTAATTCATGACCTTCCCAGAGGGCTAGTTGCACTTTTAATTGCACCTCGGACATTTCCAATGCATGTCTTGTTGTCCTCTCAAATTCAGCGCATCTGAAAGTTAACTCAGCATCTTCTCCATCAGCTCCATCAGACTGACTCTATTAACTGTTCTCTAGTTCCATCAGTGATACCACCATGATTAAGAGGGTCTGTGTTTAAAATCAATCCACCACTTGGTGTGACTTTTTCTCTCATTACCCTGTAGCCAAGATCTACCTTTCACAATATTTGCTTCCTCTGCCCCTTCAATTCCTTCTGCACACATCTTAACCTAGAACTTCCTCCTAACTTCCTCCTCCCAAACACACTAGTCTCTTGGATTTGTAGGTATCTTTCTCTCTGCACTTATTCCCTATGCATAGTTTGGGAGTTAACTCAAGTCCCATCTCTTCCACAAAGCCTTCTCTAGGAACTCTGTAATGACATCTTTCTTCACCAAGTGAACAAACTACTTATTTGACGCTAACCATAAAGACTAATAGAGTTTAGGAAAGGATGGGATAACCTTGTATGACCCCCTATTTGGGAGAAACTAAAGTCAGAAAATTTTCTGTGACCTGCCAGAGGTCATACCACTACTCTGTGACAGAGAAGTCCTGGAAACAAGGACTCCTTTTTCCTAGATAGGGCAGGTTACAGGTACAAGGCTCTCACTCTTTGGAAGACGAACGCATGCCTTTCACTTCTTTGCAGCCTCCTAAATGTCCAGCACAGTACTGAAAGTAAAGTGTTAGTTGCTCAGTCACGTCTGACTCTTTGCAACCCCATGGACTATAGCCTGCCAGGCTCCTCTGTCCATGGAATTCCCCAGGCAAGAATACTAGAGTGGGTTACCATTCCCTTCTCCAGGGAATCTTCCTGACCCAGGGATCAAACCCAGGTTTCCCGCATTGTAGGCAGATTCTTCATCATCAGAGCCACCAGGGAAGCCCCAGCACAGTATTAGGTAAATACTCAACAAATGGGAATAAGATGGAAGGAGAAAGAGATAAAAAGTGGGAAAGAAGAAGGGAGAGAACAAAGACTGTCTGGCTAAACTGGGAAAGCTAAGACATCCACATAGATCTTGGGCTGGCTGGGAGGCCAGGACCCACCACCATGCCAGCCCTCTCCTGAGAAGAGGAGAGAAGGCCAGCACCTGGATCCTACCTGGAGACCACAGGGACACCCTGTCCCGGCCTCGAGTGGCCGCCCACCTCCACCCGTACTGAGGGACTTTCCCCAACCTCCGGCTCCCTGTGTGGCTGGTGACTCAAAACTTCTCCTGTTGTCCAAGGTATCGTTTGTGAAGTGCTTTCTTGGAAGAGAAAATGTTTGGGGCAGCAGGGAGGGGAGCTCCCTGTGCTGGAGCCACAAGGAGGCCTGTTGTGTATGGTGTGAGAACACAGGCTGCTTATTGCCCTCTCTTCCCCTCGCCTGTGTTTATTTAAAGCTCCCACCGCCGCTGGAGCGGGTGTGGTGTGTGCGCGCACACGCGGGCCCAGGACGTCAGGCAGGAGGGTCGGGGCGCAGGCCTGTCACTGCCTGCGGGACCGCCGTCCTCACGAGCACAGGCCTCGGGGCCCGGGAACCAGGGAGTCCGGCCAGGACAGTGGGAGGCATTGGGAAAGAGCTGTTATTGTGTCTTTGGCAATCCTATAATTACTGTGCTTGCTGTTGTGATTTCTGTCTCTATTGCCATTGCTCTCGGTAAATCTGTTCCCACTTGTGTCTTCTACAGAGAGACCTTTTTTCAAAAACTGTATTAGATAGCCGGGCTGCCTGGTTTACTCTGCAAAGAACCTTGGGGGTTCAGAGGGGCTGGTCTCCCTGGGGTAACTCAGGAGATGGTGGAAGAGAAGATAGACACCCCCAGAGGAGACCTGCATTCCTCAGCAAGGCCAGGACTTCACTGCTGCCCTCCCCCACCCACTGTCCTTTTGCTCAACCAGAACCTCAATCGGTAGATCAACCGACTGAGTTGATCTACCAGTGGATTCACTGTCATGGACATCCTGTAGGCAGAGGGTGTCCCAATGCACTCAGAACCCTCTTCACTGCCCTCTGCATGTTAGCATCTGCTCCATCAAGAGGTGAGGAGGAGGAGGGAAGGGGGACCAGAGTCTCTATGCTCCCAGCAGAGGGGCGCAAGCATCCCACCTCTCACATCTTAGGACAAAGGGTAAAGCCACAGAGATGTCTGTGACTTACAGGAAGCAGCCAGACTGTTCTCTCACTGTTGGAGTCTTCTGCACACACACAAATCATGGCCCACATCTATCTCATCCTCACCTGGGTTCCTTCCCGGGGCATCTCTGTTTGCCAGGGACAAACATGAGTGAGGCTGGGCTTCACTTTCATCTCATTTTTCTTTTCTGTTCCCCCAAGAGAATCTCCGAAGGCAAGCAGGATTGAGGTTTTTTAGAGTTAGGAAATTGTCTTAATAATGACCATGGTGTGTTTTCCAGACCAGGGAGAGAAAAAGAATCTTATGCTTAGATCTACAAAGGCGATATGATTTCACAGTGGTGAGCAGATATTCCATTACAGCCATGCTCCGCCTCGGCTTTTTCTCATCAATTGAAGGCAAAATTCTGTTTTTCAGCTCTTATTCTACCAGGGGCTGGTGAGACACTGTATTTATAAAAAGAGGAGCACTCTCATTAAAATAACTGTTAGGTATTTGTAAATTTAGCACCAACCTTTTCCCCCATTAAGAATAACCATACAATGAATACATTCTTATATATAGCTTTTTTTTTAGCTTAATTTTTTCCTTGGAATAAAGTCCTAGCATCAGCATTACTGGGTCAAGTGTAGGAACATTTTTACAGCTCCAGATAAATATATATAATAAACATATATCTCCCCACATTGCTTTTTGAAAGACTTGTATGAGATAACAATGCTACCAGCAGAGAATGAACTTATTCATTTTTCCAGAAGGTCACCAGCACCAGTCATTACCACCTGGTATTAAATGGTATCTCAGCTGCAATGTGTTATTTTCTATCCTTTCTAATATCTAGTGGAAACAGATTTCTACTTTAACTGTTCTTCCTGCCCAAAATTGTCTTTGGTTATATGCTCCATTATTTTCCCAAATGAATTCTGGGGAAAATTCCCAGGGCAAGAATCCTAGGTTATTTTGATTGGAATTGTGTTATCTATCCATTAAAATTGTTGTTATTGTTGTTCAGTCACTAAGTCATGTCTGATCCTGTGACTCCGTGGCCTGTAACCTGCCAGGCTCCTCTGTCCGTGGGATTTCCCAAGCAAGAATACTGGAGTAGGTTGCCATTTCCTTTTGCAGGGGGTCTTCCCAACCCAGGGATCAAACCCCCATCTCCTGCATTGCAGGCAGATTCTTTACCACTGAGCCACCTGGGAAGCCCATATGTTAAATCCACAAAGTAAATTTAAAAATAATAGACAAATAGAAACATTGTGTTCCCTTTCAAAAAGAGTGTCCATTCATTCTGTTGTTTTTTTCCTACCCTTATCTGTCTGCAGCCATGTTGGCAGTTGTCAAGTGTGATGAGAAAGCCCAGTGCTCTCTAAGACACGCTCTCTTTTCTGGACTCTCCCAGGAAGACATGTCCCAGTGTCCCTGCAGCCATGGGTGGTCATGTGGCAGAACTCTGGGACACTAGAATATGGAGAAAGTGTGAATCTGGCCTCGAACATCCCTGGTGAGGACCTCCACGCCCACTGCCTCCCCTCCCAGCCAGATGCAAAGGATCCAGGGAGTACCCAGGACCCCTGAAAGATGGTAGGGCCACTGGGGAGAAGCCTGGTTCCCTAATCACCACAGAGACGGCCAACCTGCCAACACTCTGTTGGATCATGATATGTGGGAAATAAAGTTTTAACTGAGTCCAGCCCACTGAGATTTGGGAATTGTTTGTTTACAACAGAGAAACTTCCTACCTTTCAAGCTGAAGCTCAATTTAATTTAAAGACTTGTATTAGTCAAGGTTCTCTGTAGAAACCAAACCAATAGAACAGTGAGAGAGACATTTTTTTTAAATTGGCTCACACGATTGTGGGAGCTGGCAAATGCCAAATCTGTAGGGCAGGCTGACAAGCTGGAAATTCAGGTAAGAGTTGATGTTGCAGCCTTGGGTCTGAAATCCACAAAGCAAGCGAGCGGGCTGGAAGCTCAAGCAGCTTACCATGCTGCAGTCGTTTTTAAAAAATAATCTTATTTATTTATTTATTTTGGCTGTGCTGGGTCTCCATTGCTATGAAGGCTGTTCTCTAGCTGCAGTGAGAAGGGCTTTTCTCTAGTTGCAGGGAGAGAGGGCTTTTCTCTAGTTGTGGTGCAGCGGGCTTCTCACTGCAGTGGCTCCTCTCGTTGCAGAGCACGGCCTCTAGGGTGCACGGGCTTCAGTAGTTGTGGCGAGTGAGTTCAGTTGTTCTGATTCCTGGGCTCTCGAGCAGAGGCCCCATAGTTGTGGCCACAGGCTTAGTTGATCCACAGCATGCGGGATCATCCCAGACCAGGGATAGCACCCATGTGTCCTGCCCTGGCAGGCGGATTCTTTACCCCTGAGCCACCAGGGAAGCCCCACGCTGCAGTCTTGAGGCAGGATTTATCTTTCTTAGAGAAACCTCAGTCTTTGCTCTAAGGCCTTCATCTGACTGAACGAGGCTCACCCAATAAAGAGAGGGTAATCTGTTTCACTCAAAATCCCCTGATTACAATGTTAATCACATCTAACAAATACCTTCACAGCAACTCCGAGACTCGTGTTTGACTACACAACTAGGCACTGTATCCTAGCCAAGTTGACACATAGAATTAGCATCATAGGGACCAAAGCAATAACATTAAAAAAAAGAAGAAGAAGAAGAAATTGGAGGCATCATGGTGTAATAAAAAAGCAATTGGAGTTTGCATACAGGCAGAACTATTTAAGTAAACAAGTTCTTATCACTGCCATGCCCTTGATTTTCTCATTTGTAAAATAAAAATAGTATGACGTGTCAGCCAAGTCTGTAGTGAAAACGAAAGGAGACCATGTGCGTCAAGCTGAACCCACGAGGTTTGTCCCATGAGAGCCATGATTCTCCTCCCCTCCCGCTCAGACAGGAGCGGTGCCCTCTTTTGCAGCGGCAGCCTTAGAAGGAGAGCCCTGGCGTCAGCCCTCCACAGCCCATTCCTCAGAGCTGATTCACTGGACTTTCCAACCACTTAGTACACGTAGTCCACTTAGGCTACAAAAGCTACTTCATTATAACATGGGGAATCACAACAATTCAAGGACAGGAAATCTATTTACAGGTGGGCAAATTACAGGGACAGTAAAATTCATGAGCTCTTTCACTTGACCGGCTTACCAAAAATGTATGTAACTCATTTCCAAAGTCCACCCTGTTTTGCCCACTTTCCACCTGAATTAGATTCCTAGGGTTACCATAACAAAGCACCACAGACTGGGTGACTTAAACAGCAGACACTTATTTTCTCATCATTCTGGAGGCTAGAAATCTGAGGTCACACTGTTGACAGGGCTTGTTTCTTCTGAGGCCCTACCCCTTCGCTTGCAGATGAACCGTCTTCTCGCTGCGTCTTCCCTGGTCTTCCATCTGGGTGTGTCTGTGTCCTGATCACTATTTTTAAGGACACCAGTCATAGTCTCATTTTAATTGCCTCTTTTTAAAATTTATTTTTAATTGGAAGATAACTGCTTTACAATGTTGTGTGGGTCTCTGCCATACAACAACATGAATCAGTTGTAAGTATACACATATCCCCTTCCTTTGGAGCCTCCCTCCCACCACCCCACCCAAGACCACTATCTCCAAATACAGTCACGTTCTGAGGTGCTGGGGGTAGGACTTCAACATGTGAATTTGGGTGAGGGGATAGGCATAATTTAGTCCATAACTTACCCACTACCTCCATCCCAAGCACCCTCCCATGGTAATACACCCAAACCTATCAGCCTTTGTCCCTACCCCCCTGGCTTAAAGGGACAGAATATGACCTGGCCTGCTACCTACTGAGACCATGAGAAGGGATGAAAGATTAGAAGGGACACACACACATACTTTGTGATCAGTGTTCCACACTGCAAAGTCAGAGCACAACTTTGACCATGGAACTGAGTCCTCTAGGAATTGAATTGGAGACCTTGTTCACAGGATTAGCTAACTACCCACAAATGGAAAGGGAGCCTATTGCAAAATAATCACAACAGGTCAGGGTATTCCTCTTAACCTCTTTATCTAGAAACACCAACCATATTGCCTTTTACTGCTGCTGCTGCTGCTGCTGCTAAGTTGCTTCAGTCGTGTCCGACTCTGTGTGACCCCAGAGACGGCAGCCCACCAGGCTCCGCCATCCCTGGGATTCTCCAGACAAGAACACTAGAGTGGGTTGCCATTTCCTTCTCCAATGCATGAAGTGAAAAGTGAAAATGAAGTCGCTCAGTCGTGTCTGACTCTTCTCGACCCCATGGACTGCAGCCTACCAGGCTCCTCCGTCCATGGGATTTTCCAGGCAAGAGTACTGGAGTGGGGTGCCATCACCTTCTCCGAATTGCCTTTTACTAGAAATAACCAATATCTAAATTAAATGATTCCGAAGTATATGAACTATATCAATAATGAACATGTATATTTCAGATGAAAGAAGTATAAGCACTTAATTATCATCAATTTAAAAAAAAAAAAAGCAAAGGAAAAAGCATCTCAAGGCTCTGCTAACAAAGAGGCAGGCACCACTCCACATTTTGAACAGGTTTCTAAATCAAAAAGGGCAGTAAATCATGTTACTTATCATTTAAAAATAACTAAGTTTTAAGAAATGAAATTAGACAAGTGATTAATGTGTCAACTTCAGCCAGAGTTCCTTTGATAGTTGGAAGAAAATAAAAGCCAGCCAAGAAATAAACATTTCAGATTCAGGTGCTTCGCAATCTGTGCTCCAAATGTTTCCCCTGGGCTCGTGAAGAGGTGGCTTGCTCCGCATACACAGCAGCCAGACTGCCGGCACCAGGAAACTATCTTCAGAATAAGAGCATCGGCACAAAAGAGGAGAAGCCACAAAGCACAGTGGTCAGAAGCCCATTTGAGAGACATGGTCTTGATAGTCAAGGGGCTGGAGGGGTGGCGTGCCACTGCCTAAAGGGGAGGAGTGGCCAAGGAGCTGTTGAGAGAGGTTCCAGGTTTTTGTCTTACTATTTCCGTTTATATTGGGAACTCAATATGGGGTAGTGTCTTCCATACTGAAACTGAAATATGCTTACGATAGAGTTAGAAATAAATGTAGGTGACAGGACAGTGTGCGCAGAGAGAGACAGAGAGAGACAGAGTGAGAAAGAGAGAGAAGTGCATGGTAGGTTAGAGCATACACCCTAGGAGCCCCTCTGAGAGTGAAAGTGTTAGGCACTCTGTGTGTCCAATTCTGTGCAACTGCATGGACTGTAGACTGCCAGGCTCCTCTGTCCATGGGATTCTCCTGGAGTGGGTTACCATTCCGTTCTCCAGGGGAATCTTCCCGACCCAGGGATTGAACCAGGGTCTCTGGCATTGCAGGCAGATTCTTTACCATCTGAGCCACCAGAGAAGCCTCCAGGAGCCCCACCAGTCGACTCCAAATCCACACACAGGCACTTATGGGCTGTGTGGCTTTGAGCACTCTAACTCTGGATGCCTCAGTTTTTCTATCTGCAAAATGGAAGTGATATAACAACACCTACACCATTGGACTATTATGAGTCCAATAATAGTGTATTAATAGTGTGTTAACACACATCAAGCACAAAGATGCTACAGGATTATATAGTAGTTGCTGTATAGATGTGTAAACTCATCTTATTATAGTATGATTGTTTTATTTTGTAAAACAAGCTCCCCAAAACACTTTTTAATAATAATGTGTGTATTCGAGGGCCAAGGCTGGACAGGAGAACAGTAGACTCCACTTTAGGTGCAAAATTTAAGGGGTGCCAAAAAGTCTAGTGATCAAGATAAATAATATTTCAATGTAATGTTTTAGAAATCAAAGTAATGCCAAAAAAATCCAAGAACAGAATATCAAAATGTTAAACAAAGTCAAGATGAATATCATTGATATTTTTTTGCCTCAGGCTTCAGTATAGAGTCTGTTCATATCACAGTAAACTATCTGGAAGGTTACACACCAAACTTTTATTTCTAGAGTGGGAAATTATATCGAATTTCACTTTGCTTTTCATTTCTGTATATTTTTAACTTCTTACCATGAGAATATATATAATAAAATAAATGAGCCTTTTAAAAGTTTCATTTCTTAATGAAAACTAGAGAGAAAATCACGGGGTGATGCAAAAGTAGATCCAGGCAATCGACTGATTAAAAGACAATGAGGCCGCATACCCCACAGAGAACCCACTGGCAAACCATTCCCCTGCACTGCAGAGCTCATTTGTTAAAACTACAAAAGAGAAAGAAAGAAGAAATCGGGGATATAAGAAATAAGAGTAAAATTCATGTAAGCCTGCTGGGCTTCAAGCTTAAGCTTGGGCCCAGGCTGGGGCTCAAGCTGCCTTCCGTAAAAGGAAGGGGTTGGGGAAAGACCCCCAGCAGTACCAGTGGAGGGTCTAACCAGCATCTCCCTTGGGTTGAGTGAGGATCTCCCCTTGTCTTGTGTCCAAGGAAAGGGCAGGCCTTGTCCGGCTGTCCTGCTCCATCTCACCATGCCCCAAAGCCTGGAAGCTGGTAACAGAAAGTGGGCTGTGATTAATAATAGGCTATGTCTAAATCCCTAAAGCAGATCAATAGAATGTAGATACGAGTTGATAGTAACCTCTTTTTTTCTTTTCAGTCTATTTGTAGTAAAGAGAAGGTATAACATTTTCCTAAAATAGGTAAACTTCAAGAAAACTTTACGAAGCAAAACAATACCAGAAAAGTGGGGAAGGGACCATGGGTTATGAAACTTCATAGAAGTTTTGTTTTTTTTTTTTTTTCTAAGACCATTGATAGATCACAACACACTGAAAACAATGAAAGTTCACCATAAACCACTAATCTTTCCACATACAGGCCGCCCATTATCCTTTGGGTTTTTTTTTTTTTTAGAATATTTTTTAAATTTCAATAGTATTTATGAAGCTTTTCATTGAAAAAAATATAAAGCCCAAAGTTACAGTGACGTGTAATGCTACTATCTGGGTATCCCTTGTCAGCATTTGAATAAGAAAATAAGAAGCAATGCTCAAAAAAGAGGGGATGTATGTATGTGTATAACTGAGTCACTTTGCTGTACAGCAGAAACTAATACAACATGGTAAAGCAACTATACTCCAATAAAATATTTTTAATAAATAAACAAAATAAACATAACCCACTGAAGCTCTGCCAAGGTAGTAAGAAAATAGAAATGAAAGTTTTACCAAAGTATTTCTTATAATTTTATTTTTGTCAATTCCATTAGTTTTCTTACAGAGCAACTTTGCTTCTGCATGATTAAATATTAAATACAGAAAAGTATAAAAGTAAATTAGGAGTTTACCTTCAACCACACTTCAGATTCATCCAATTTTTCACCACAAAAGAAAGTATAAGAATTCTTTGGAGAGCTTTACAGACAGATTTTCAATGCATATATCAGCTCTTCTACATCTTAAATTGCACATTAAAGATTATACTAATCACAAAGCAACACATCTTTCTTTCTCACCCAGGTTATGGTATGAATTGTGCTCCCTCCAAATTCCTATGTTGAAGCCCCAACTCCGAATACCTCAGAATGTGACTGTATTTGGAGATGAGGCCTTTAAAGAAGTAATTAAAACAACACTGCAAAGTAATTTCCCACCAATTAAAAAATAATAAAAAAAGAAGTAATTAAGGTAAAATGAGGACCTTAGAATGGACCCTAATCCAATCTGACTGGTGTCCAAAGAGAAAACGAAGACCCACAAAGAGACACCAGGGTTCACGTGCACAGAGGAACAGCTGTGTGACGAGGCAGCAGGAGGGTGACTGTCTGCAAGCCAAGGAGAGAGGCCTCAGAGGAAACCAACCCTGCCAGCACCCTGACCTTGGACTTGCAGTTCCCACAACTATGAGGAAACACATTTCTGTTGTTTAAGTCACCTAGTCTGGGGTATTTTGTTATGGTGGGCCTAACAAACTAGGGTAACATATCAGTAAATGTTTGTGATATTTCTGTATCAGTGCTCACAGATTCACATTTCATAAAATCATCACAGCTTCTTTAAACTCTGCCCTATTGATTGGCACTGACATTGACTTTGGGTTTTTGACTAATTCAAATAATGTTGCAGTGAATATTCCTGCACTGGTATTTTGGCAGAATTTTATAAGGAAGTGAATTTCCAGAAGTGGAATTGTTGGCTCAACGTATAAAAGCACACATACTTAATTTCAACAGATATTATCCAATTGCCCTTCAAAAGTTTCCACTTCCACCAGAGGTGTGTAAAAATGACATTTTCCCCACATTCTCAATATCCCTAGCTTTTTCATTGTTATCAATCCAATAGCTAAAAATTGGTGTACTGTTCTGGTTTCTACCTGTGGACAAGTCTGAACATCTTAGAGGGCTGTCAAGAGTACAGGCTCAGGGGGTTGAATTCTGGAGCTGTCTTTTCCTAGCTGTGTGACACTGACCAAGTTGCCTAACTTCTCTATGTATCAAGCTTCTCTTCTGTCAAATGAAGCAGTGGTGGAAACTACCTTGTCACAGCCTTCCTATAAGAACTTCATGAGTAAAGAGACATCAAGGGCTTAGAACAATGTTTGGAATATAGTCATCTCCAAATTAATGTGAGCTATTATTATTTCTACTTAAAAAAATTATACGTGTTTTCTATTTGTATTACTCTTAATGTGCCCTGTGTTATGGACTGAACATTTACATCCCTCCAAAACTCATATGTTGAAGCACTAACCTCCAGTGTGGCTGAATTTGAGACGAGGCCTCTGAGAAGGTAATAAAGGTTAAATGAGGTCATAAGGGTGGGGCCCTGATCTGATAATTAGTGTCCTTATAAGAAGAGACACCAGAAAGAGCTCTCTTTCCATCATCATACATAGATGGGAAGAGATCATCTGAGCACACTGTTAGATGGTGGCCACCTACAAGCCAAGGGAAGAGGCCTCAGAATTAAACCTTACCTTGCCAGCACCTTGATCCTGGACTTGGCAGTCTCCTGAAATACAAGAAATAAATTTCCATTTTTTAAAATACCAAGCCTGATATTTTGTTACGGCAGCCCGAGCAGACTGATACTCCCTGTTTACATCTTTTACTCATATTTCTGTCCAATTAGTTTTTTGCTTATTGATTTGTACGAGTTTCTCTCATCTATACTACCTTAATTTGATTTGTAAGGACAGACGTGTTGACCAAAAGACCGTGATTGGGTGATATCTACTAGGGTCTTCCCACCAGGAAAAGATTGAAAACGTGAATCAGGCAGCATTTGAGGTAAAATTTGCATGCTAAACAGTGTAGATTTAAGGTGGCATGTGAAATGGTGTTCTTGACACCAGCACAAGTGTGGCATTCCATAATCTCCTCCAAAGACTAAGTACCAGGGCACCTTCACTTGACTTTGATTTTTTTAAAACACATCTCCCTCTCTTAAAGAAAAATACAGAGGGTATCAGTTACTTCTTACCATTGTTCATTTCCACATTAAAAATCTTGGGACTGAAATGCACTTTTTCAAATTTAAATCCAAAATTGTAACTTAATGCAGAGCAATTACAAGTAACAGATGCTGGAAGGTTAGCACTTTTTGCTTCCACAAGAAAGATACACATTGCATCCAAATTTTGGGATATGATATCCAAACTAACTTAAGAGCTGGCAGTGAGAGATCGCTAAATGTAAGCTCAAGCATATAAGCATTAGAGCTGGAAAGTATGGGGCAATTGGGAAACCAGACACATAAAAACTGCACTGTATTTGACAGACAGCCCCCTCCACTTGATTGGCACATCAGACCCCAAAGGTAAGGGGATAGAATGTCCCAGTAGAAGCATAAACCTCAGAATGGAAGTGCGGTGGATTCAAAACCCAGACCTACCATCTAACTAGCTATGTGATCTTGACCAGGGTAATTTAACCTCTAGGATTCAGTTTCCCCTGCTATAAAAGAAGAATGATGTTGCCTACTTTACTGAGTTGTAAAGATTCTATAAGTTAATGACTAGAAAACACTCAGTCCCTTGCCTGATAAATGCTAAAAGTCCTGCAAATGACTAAATGTCTCTACGACTCTCTCAGTACCTGAACCCTTTTATTTTCTGAGTTTTTGTGATCTGTCCAACCCAATTCCGTATTCACCAATTGACTGTTAAGTGATTATGGAGTTCTAAGTGCCCAATACCACCCATACAAGGAATAAAAGAGTAAGACCCTCGAGAAACTTCCAGCCTCATTAAGGAAGCCAAATGGGTACCTATGAAACAATTCGTGAACCAAACAAGGCTGGAAAAATCAAGTATGTTAGACCATAAATGGCCCTGGAACTTGAGCCCGGAGGTGTTTGGGTGGAGCAGGAGGAAAAGTGGTTTCAAGCTGTCAAGGTGGGAATCGGTGCCCAGGTCGGCACTGCTAATGAGCCGTGGCCAGCCGCTCCACTGACTACAATACTCCATCCCCAACAACCACTCAGCAGGACTTATTCCTCACAAAGAGCATCCCAGGCACAGAGTGGCCGTGTGGACTCAGGCCAGTTAGGTTCCCCTGAGTTTTCTTTTCCCTGTGGCCTGGGAGAAGAAGGTGGATGTTTCCTTTCCTCTGAAATACTTCACAGGTGACTTTCATGAGGCATCCTATGAGCTGTCATCCCTTCTCCTTATTGCACAGGTTCCCTAGCCAGGGGCAGGGCTCACAGAGGCAGGGGAGATGCCTCCTCTTCTTCAACTCCCCACAGCCAGGAGCCCTGGGCTCCCAGTGACCGACACAGCCACAGGTAAACACCTAAACAAATACACGAATGAATGCAGTTCACACATTCCCATGTGTCCTATATCAAAGTGTGGGACAGGCAGAAACAGGACAAAATGGGAAATAAGGAAATACAGCCCCCAAACGTGCTCGTGAGAGACGTGGACACCACTTCCCAGTAGTCTACCCCAGCGAGACTGGTCACAGCCATTCTTTGTTTCTTCCATGGCTTGGGTTCCTGGTAATAAAGCTGCAGAAGCAAAAGAACATTCCATTTGAAACAGGGTTTTGTTTTCAGAGGAAGTGGCAGGAGGTGGGGAGGGTATTTTACTTGTCATGGCAGCAAAATAGGCCCACCTAAAACTTGGTGGTTTAAGATGACAGCGTGTTCCTTCTCACGATCCTGTGGGTTGACCAGCTGCAGATGGACAGATCCACCATGGGGACCCTTGTGCGGGTGCAGCCTGAGGACAGCTGGGCTGTTTGAAGACGGCGTCTCCACGCGGGTGTCTGTCTCTCCCTCCTGTACCCCATGGCCTCTCTCCTAGGCCTGCTTTCACGTGGCCTCTCCTCCTCCAGGGCCTCCCCACGTGGCCTGGGTGTGTCTCACACCTTGGTGGTCACACAGGAGTCTCACTCTCTCCATGGCAGCCGTCCTCCAAGAGGCTGAAAGTGGAAGCTGCCAGGCCAGGAAAGAAGGGCCATCCTAGGAGTGTCCGTGTCACGCCCACCGTGTTCTACTGGTCAGAGCACTAGGGGGACTCCAGGGAGAGAGAAATGGACTCCATTTTCTGATAAGGGAGTGAAAAAATCCACATTTAGACGTGCATGCAGGACAAAAACGCTGCCGCAGCCAGACTTAGAAACTACAATCTGCCACTGTTTGCTGTCGCCACTGTCACTGTGGATGCTGTAAGAATCCCTGCTTGGCCCAGAGAAGGCAGAGAACACCTCAAGCCCAGTCCTACTGCTGTCGTATTTGACAGCTGAAAGGCAGTAAGACAAAGATGCTCCTTGCAACAAAGATTCTTCTATGGGCCCCCAGGGCTCCTAACCAGTACCCTCCACCAGCCAATGAAGCCTCTCTGTGTAGACTAGACAAAGGCACCCCTTCCTCCAGGTGGGTGCACAGCGGGGGAGGGAGGCGCCTCCCCAGGGCACAGCTGCACAGGCCACAGCCCTCCTTCTAGCGCGAGGCTCCCAGTGAAGCAGAAAGGCCTGCAGTGAACAGGCGATAACGACTGAACAACACTGCCAACAAGCGGCCCACAGAGTAGGGAGGGGAGAGGGGCTGGGTAGCTGGATCAGAAAAGAGAATTCCCCTCCCATGCCCAGCCCCTCAGCTCCCATGTGGGCACCTGAGAGCCACACCCCACAGCATCCCTCAAGGTGACGAGAATAACAGTGCATTTATAACAGGACAGAATACAGTTACATTACAGCCAGGAACCGAAGCTCATGGCAGCCGGCTAATCTAGGAAAAGAAAAGTAAGAAGGACTGCGTTATTTATAACCTTAGTGAGGTGACAGGGCCAAAACAATAGTGTCTAAAGTATTACCAAGGAACATAATTTTTCAGATGCGTAGTTCCTTTTTCAGAAACATATAATTCACTAGGGTGATTTAAAAGCACTGCCCTTTGCAGCTGTAAATTACCATTTGTGGGTGTTTGACTTCTCTGTCGGCTTATTAAGTCAGACCTTCGTTTTCCCCTTTCCAAGCTACAGCTATCAGTGTATGACTAAACTTTGGCAGGGTGTTTGCTCTGTCTTCGAGATGGCTCAGAAAACTACACCAGCTGCAGGTAGAAATTTCTAGAACTTGCATTCCTTCAAAATTCCTTAACATATAAACAAGAAATTTAACCATTTATATATGTAGAAAGAGAGACTGAGACTTCCCTGGTGGCTCAGACAGTAAAGAATCTGTCTGCAATGCAGGGAACCTGGGTTCAATCCCTGGGTCAGGAAGATCCCCTGGAGAAGGGAATGGCAACCCAAGTACTCTTGCCTGGAAAATCCCATGGACAGAGGAGCCTGGTAGAGGCTAATATGTGTATCTACATATCAATTCTCCCTCTGCTTCTATGATCAAAAACTTGAGGGACTGTTCACTCAAAGTGCTGCAGGAGCCTCTATTCAAGCTCCCCTAGAGTTGGTGGTGTCTCCTGCACCACCACCACCCCCTCCCCCCAGCTAAAAATAGGCAGTAAAATGTGCTTTCCATGGAATCTATGTAGTATCAGTTTGCATCAGGTAAAGCAAAACCAGAATCCCCAAAGCCTCGTGGGTTTGGAAACCCACCAAATCACTTTACTCTACCCACCCAGTACTGCTAGGTATGTAAAAATGTAAATATTTTATTTTATAGTTTATATGGGGTGTTTTATAGAGCACAGAAATCAGAACATGCTTAACGTGACACCATAAACCCACCAGGCTCTCATATCACCTGGCGCTGTTCCTCTCTTTCCTGCCCTTATCAGGGATGAGGGCAGCTCCTGCACCCATGAAAGAGTCTGACGTTCCTCACAGAAGATCCTGAACAAAACTGGGTCATTAGAGAGAGAGTGTGGAAGGGAGAAACAACTCCTGCCTCTCCTAAACTAGCAAACGTCACCTTAAGAAGCTCACATGGAACTGAATGCAGTGTTGCACATGTTAAGTTGAGCCAGGATTGTAAGAACAGCAGCTGAAATTCACCATGTGCCTGGCAAGCTCTCTCTCTGCTTCATTCTCACATGGTCTGTGAGGTGGGCACTAACGGCAATAAGGGCTTCCCTGGTGGCTCAGACAGTAAAGAATCAGCCTGCAATGCAGGAGACCTGGGTTCCATCCCTAGGTTGGGAAGATTCCCCTGGAGGAGGGCATGGCAACCCACTCTGATAATCTTGCCTGGAGAATCCCCATGGAAAAAGGAGCCTGTGGGCTACAGTCCATGTGGTCACAAAGGCTCAGACATGACTGAGTGACTAAGCACAACAGCAATAAAATCCATAGTAACAGCAAATACCCCTGTGGTGCTCACGCTGTGTCAGGCACCATGCTTCTTGTGTATCAGCTTGTGTCATCTTTACAACAGCTTGATGATGTCAGGAGACTTTATTCTGGTCATCATTTGATGAGGAAACAGGTGCAGGAACCTGCTCAAGCTTACAGAGATAGTAAGTGACAGTCTGACTCTGAAGTCAGTGCTCTTAACTATGATTCTACCCATTTCACAGAAGAGGAAATCGAGGTACAGAGAGGCAATGAGACCTATGCTCACAAACCTAGCAAGGGATCAGATGGGGCTCCACACCAAGTATGCCTGGCTCCAGAGCCCACGTCTTTCTTGTTGGGACTGACAAATGGACACAGACAGCAACCCAACTTCCTATTCGTTGAAGAGTGATTCCTTGGACTCTGCTTCCTGGCACAGTTGCTGCTGTTGGCCTCAGCTCTGCCAACCCCGACAGTGCCAAGCATAGTTTGAAGAAACAGCTTTAAGCATGGGTGAGAGGGAGCACTGCCTAAGTTATGTGATTCAAGCAGTAAAGCATCTGCCTGCAATGCAGGAGACGTGGGTTCAATCCCTTGGTCGGGAGGATCTCCTGGAGAAGGAGATGGCAACCCACTCCAGTATCCTTGCCTGGGAAATCCCAAGGACAAAGGAGCCTGGTGGGCCACAGTCCATGGGGTCGCAAAGAGTCGGACCCAACAGCACACTCATTCACATGCCTATGGAACATGAGTTCAAGGGCATCCAAAAATATGCTCCCTTCCTACACTTAACGTGTCATTCCCTTGACTTTTGGGTCTGTCTCTTGCACATGTAAAACATTATGCTACATCAATAATCTGTGTCTGAAATGCTTTTCCCAGACTTTTCCTCAGACAGGGAAGAAAAAAATAAAGGCTTTGAGGGGTTGAGGTAGGAAACGAGAGCAGACTTGGACCCACTAGGCATCCCAGACGGAGCCTACACGGTGTTCACCGCTGGGATTCAAATACATCTAAACAGACTTAATGAGCTCGTGGGGCCGGGCTGCCAGCAGAACATTTACATAAAGGAGTAAGAGGCCTTCTGGGAAAGCTTTCACCCCAGTTGCGAAGAGGGTTAGCAGACAGGCTTGGCCCGGTGACAAGGCCCTAGTCACAGGGAAGCAGATGCAGTTCTGGGCAGAGCACCGGGTTCTATCACTCAGCAGTCAGTATCTGAGCGTAAGGTGGCTGTGGGGGAGATGAGGAAGTACCCCACTTGAGTGGCAGTCTGACAATCTGAGGTGAGAGAGTGCTGACTCCCTACCCATTGGAATAGAGCATGACCTAAGGTGGGGAGGGGAGTGCTCTCCCAGGTGACAGTTGGATCCTTGAAGACCCCAGTTCATCAGTCCTGTGATTGGGCGAAAGAGACAGGCACACAGTATTCCCTGAGCTGGCAACCCTGTCCTGGGGAAGCCAGCACCCAGCCCAGGGACCTGGATGAAGATGAGTAACGAGAGCCCCAAAACTCATTCAAAGAAAAGCACTGCAGGAAACACTCTCTTACCCTGTTACAGCCCAGCTTTTCACTGAGGACCAGGCCTGATGTCAACCTTCCAATTACACATTCATTCACTCAACAAGTATTTCCAGAGGATACAGCTGTTTCTCCAGACACACCCTTTGCTCTCCACCCCTCAGCCGTATTAGCTTTCCTTCAGCTCCTTCTTTCACTCAGGCTCCACACCCCTCAACTGCCTCAACTTACGACACTTTACCCCACCTTCCCATGGTTGACTTCTCTTTGTCTTTGGTCTCAAAGTAGAAGTCACCTCCTTACAAAGGCCTTCCTGGCCCACCTATCACATGGATCCTCTGTTATTCCCTCTCACACCATATATCACTGATTGTAAGGAAGAACAGATGTGTGTGTTTCCCTGTCTGTTCCTTTTCTAGATCAAAAGCTGTACTCCATCCTCAGCACCGGTTCCGTGCCTGGCACACAGCAGGAACTCTATAAGTATTTCTCAGATAAGTGTTATTGCCTGAACCCCACTTAATAAATGATTCAAGTGCAGACCCAATGGCATCGGATTCCAGCTTATTGCGCCACCTCAAGGATCTCAAGTTCAGTTGTGAAAGAGACACATAAACACTAAGTAGAATCATGTGACTCATGTCATCATAAAGCTCTGCCCAAAGTGCTGTGAAAACATGGAAGACAGTCTGATGAATCTGGCTAGGGAATAATGAAAGCTTCTAGAGAGATGACACCTGGACAAATCTTAAAGGAAGAGGTAGCCTGGGGGTGCAGAGGCACAGTGGGAGCCTGTCCTTTGCAATGGAGGTGGAAATGGCTTGATGGTGTTCTCCCTCTCTTCCTTATCAGTAAGGGTTGCTTATTCTAGGCAGCTGCACAAAGATTCTTCCCTCATTCATACAGTAAGAGTGAATGGCACTTAGCAAAACACACATGGTCCCTGCCCTCTGAAGGCAAAGGGATAAAGAAACATGGTTGGCCCATAGGATCCATGGACAAAGTACTGAGGAGATTATCAGAGGTCATATCATGGAGGATCACACTGGGGAATATCCAGGAGATCCTGCTGACAGCCTGTCAAGCCCTAGACAGGTGAGTGATGCTGTTGCAGTTCACCCAGCCTACAGGCTGCCTGCCTGTGGTCCACAGGGAAAAAGTGGGGGATTAATGAGGCTTGATGTAAAGGTTAGCCACTATTCCAGAAGCAGAAACCTCAGTAAGGCTAAATGACTTATCCAGGGTCATCAGTTAGCAAGAGAGAAAAGGCTAGAGCATGGGCCTTCTACTTATGAGTCCAGAATTTATTGGGAAAAAGGAAAATGAAAACTATACAGAATTCAGCTAATCCATGATGTAAACTATAGACCACATATATCTTCCTATTAAAATGGTTAAATGTACACAAATATAAATATATAAGAAAAGAACAGGTGGGAGAGGGGAACTCCAGTATTTCTTACCACCAGCTCTCCACCTACAGGTAGCGTGTCTGTGCGTGCTAAGTCACTTCAGTCTGTCCAACTCTTTGCGACTCTATGGACCGTACCCAACCAGGTTCCTCTGTCCATGGGATTTTCCAGGCAAGAATACTGGAGGGGGTTGCCACACCCTCCCCCAGGGAATCGTCCCAACCCAGGGATCAAACCTGAGTCTCTTATGTCCCCTGCCTTGGCAAGCGAGTTCTTTACCAAGGTAAAGGAGTCTTTACCTTGGTAGCAGGTTTAGTGCTACCTGGGAAGTCCCACCCACATGTAGGTACATTCTTAACAGAGGCAGAATCTGAGTGTCAATGTCCATTCTCTAACCTCTCACTGATGTCAGCACTTGACAGTTCTGGCTGTTCTCAAGGGATTTCACCTGTATTTCACTTGCTGGAGTCATCACTATGCAGGTCTCCTTCCAGGACACACTGTCAACTTCACTTCTAATCTGCATCCCCTTAGGCCTCAAGACGATCTGCTCCGTGATTTCTGATCTATGCAATTAGCTTGGGCGATGTTATATATTTATATCCATAGGCACCATCTTAATTTGGAAGTAGAACGTGGAGCTAAGATAAGGAAAGGAAGACCAAAAAACCCTTCTTTTTGATCTGTCACACTCTACTGTTGTGACCCATTCTCTCTATACTGGTGTAAGGTCAGTGACTAAATTAGACAAAAATTTAGAATGAGGCAGCCTGCTCCTAATATTTCCAGCAGCAGTAACACTCTTGGCTTTCCTTTCTTCATGGGTTCGTTGCCAAGCATTTCTATCAGATGAGGTGAGGAGGCTTCCTCTTAGTCAAATGCTTTCCTCTCTCCCCCAGCTGCCAATCTTGTTTCTTTTTTCTCATAGTAAGTTCCAGGAAGCAGCCCTCTTGTGTGAAAACTCACAGTCATAAAAGGGCCATCCTTTATTTGATACAGCCAACAGTTAAGAAACGCATGGGCAGCACGGACTAGATTATCCAATTATGGTCAGATTTGAGAAGCAAAGCAGAGAGGTGACGGTTGGTCTTATTATAGGACAAATGGAGACTTAAGTGGTTGAATAAAATGATGCCTGCCAAGCATTATCACGTTGCCTGGCATGTTCTCAGCATGCCTGTCTGAACTCCATACGTTAGCACACCCAGCTCTCTTACAGCCTCAACTCTTGATCTCCTCTTGGTCTACACTACCTCTTCAGGGGTGATCTCCTGCAGGCCTGAGGCTCTAAATGTCCCAATGTCTTCACAACTCCCAAATTTACCATCTAGTCCTGACCTCCCCTATTAGCTACAGTCATATATGCAGTTGCCTGACGCTTCAAACTGTATCCCCTGCAGACAACCCCAAATTCAGCATTCCCCAATGAAAGCTCATGATTTCTGGCTCTGCTTCCACAACCTGCCCCTCCTCCATCTCAGTAAAAGGAACCATCATGTATCCAAAAACTTAAGAGTCATCCTCAGTCAACTCCCTTTCTTTCATCACCCCTGCCCTTTCCACACACACATCCAATTTGTCACCTGGATCCATAAGCACATTCTCCAAAAGATGTCATGAGTTGGGTAACTTATATTCACCTCTCCAGTTACCCTCCTAATCCAGGACACCATTTTCTTTTCCCTGGACAACTATAAACTTGCAGAATGGGTCTCTCTGCTCCCATTCTTGCCTTCCCATGATCCACTCTCCACAGAACATCCAGGGCAAAACTCTAAAATAAAACTCAGATCATCTCACTCCCCTGTGTGACAAATGCCCACAGCTTCCCCCTGAACTTCAAATAAAACCTAAACTCCTTGTTCTTCCCCTGGTGATGGAAGGCTCTATACTGACTGGCCACCTGTTTCTCTCTCTCAATCATCCTCCTGCTTTCTAACTACCTCCAGCCACATTCCCAGCCCATCCTTAACTGGTGAACTTCTGCTTTTCCTTCAAGACTCAGACACTGCTTCTTCCAGAAAGACTCTCCTGAGACCTGTAGCCTGAGTTGGATGCTCTTCCTCTGATGTCTGGTGACTTATTCTCTCTCTCTCTCACACACATACATATTCCGCTCACACTGCTCACATCACACTGGATTTTCTTCTCTGTTTAGGAATGATCAACCCACCACGTCATGAGCTACCTGAGGATGAAAATCATATTTTGTTCATCTCTGTGGCCCCCCGGAAGTGCTGTGCTATCGATGTTTATTGAATGGAAATTCACTCCTCCTCCTGGCAATATGAGCACCAGCATGCTATAACAGAAAAGAGGGAGGTAGGTGGGTAGCACCTGTTTTGCAAACTTTACTTCTGTCTGGACCAGTCCCCATTGGAGACCCTTTCCTCCTGTATAGGACACCCAGGCTGAGCCCACAGGATTTCTGGGTCTGGAGAACCCTGGGTAGTCACTGAGCAGAGGACATGTGTGTGGCCACTACGAGGCTTGAGTCTCTATGAGTCCCGCCAGGTGTTCTGAAGATTACATGTGAGGGTCAGACTCCACAGTACACAACACGCTGTCGTTCCCATCTGCCCTGACTCAAAGGAACAAGCAGAGAAATATATGGAAATCCAATGATAAAGAATGAGCCACATGCCTCTAGTTGGAATTTGCATAAGGTTTCACTTACTGCAACTTTCTAGAAAATGTCAGTGAGCTTAGCCAGCCATCCTGTGGGAAAAGCACAGGTGATGTGACTGCTTTGATCCCATGGTTTACCTTTAGGGCTACATCTATCAGGTTCAAAGGCTGGACAGATCTCTGTCAAAGGGCACCTCGATTGCTTCCACTCAAAACCCACTTTGAAGTCATCAGAAATGAAAGACTCAGAGTCGTCTCAGTTCCCAAACAGAAATATACCTATCTGCCTGTTGTTACTGTTGTTTAGTTGTTCAGCAGTGTCTGACTCTTTGTGCCCCCATGGACTATAGCCCTCTAGGCTCCTCTGTCAATGGGATTTCCCAGGCAAGAATAAATAGAGTGGGTTGCCATTTCCTTCTCCAGGGGATCTTCCCAACCCAGAGATGGAACCTGTGTCTCCTGCTTGGCAGGCAGATTCTTTACCACTGAGTCACCTAGCTGGATGCACACAAGTTTAAACAGTATTTAGAATAAAATGGGTTGATGGAGGATGAGTGCCAGGTGTGGCAGCCATGAGACCCTATCTTGTAGATCTCTAACTACAGGAAGCATCATTCACTAAGGGAAGCAGCTCTGAAATCCACTGCTGCTGACACCACAGTTGTGCTGAGGCCACAGTTCCCGTGAGCTGCTCAAGCACTGGGGATATCAAGGTGAACCTACTTCTGGGAAACACGGGAAACTCCTGTTCTGGCTAACTGTGGTTCAGAGACTTCCTAGCAGCCTTGTCCAGGGCTCCTTAGGCTAGACAGTGGGCTCGGACATTTCCACCCAAACTTCCTCCCTCTTTTCTTCACTTGGAGTCAGGTGAAACAAACAGGAGCATGCCTTATACTGCACCATATACGGAGCTAATTCAAGTTCCATATTATTTGATGTTGTTATGATTCAGACATATTTTTATAGTGCTTTCTCTCAGAGTCAAGATGTAAAGTCACAACACGAGTGGGGCAGATCTGTGATATCTGAACTGGGCAAGCTGTTCTCTGCACACCCCCTACCATTCCCACCCCTCCCACCAAGACTGAGATGCTCTTATGACTTAGATTCCCTGGTCCTCAAGTTCTTCACCTGCCAGATAAAGAGAGTAATGCCAGGATGGGCTACACGAGGATTAACAGTAATGTTTGAAGAGCATCCATTGCAGGTCTGGCCCATGGCTTTGTGCTCAATAAAGGCTTTTCTATTTCTATATTATTATTTCTGGTCTCCACTTCTAGGTAGAGGTTTCCAGAGAGGAGGAAGTTGTCTTCTTTGTATCTCCTCCTTTTTTGGTTTATTGCATTATAACATTACAAAAAAAAAGTTTTTTTCTATTTAAAAAACCTAGTAGTACCCCATTTAACATTTTTAAGGCTACACACACAAACTATTTTTAACAAAACGCAAGCAGGCTTGGAAGGGAACTGTTGGGATAGCTACTTGCTTGTTCACTTATTCAATGTTTATTTGAGAACCAAGCATTGCAGACACAAAAATGAAAATGACACAGCTCTCCTTTCATGATGATTAATCTAAGAGAAGGCACAGACAGAACAAATCATGAGATGCAATAATCACTACAGAGAAATGTAAACAGTGCTATGAAGCACGGTGGGGGGGGAGGGCGGCGGGCAGTGATGCGTGCTCAGGAGTCAGAGCTTCCCTAAAAAAGGTACAATTTGAACTGGTATTTTGAGGGAGAAATAGGAGTTTACTAGATGGAAGAGGAGGGATTAATAACTAATCTTAAGTATTCGACCTAGAAATCATAAATAATTGCGAGGGAAAGTTTAGTTAATACACTGAATCACCAGATAAGCAGAATGATATCTAGTTAAAATAGTACAGAAATGGGGCTCGTGGCTGTCGTTATTACCATCATCATCATCATTCTCTCTCTCTCTCACTTCATGGTTCGCAAGCCAAGTTGGTGGCACCCAAGGCAATCAGCCCCTCACTAGGAAACAACTTCGCTGGTGGCTCAGCTGGTAAAGAATCTGCCTGCAATGTGGGAGACCTGGGTTCGATCCCTGGATTGTGAAGATTCCTTGAAGAAGGGAATGGCCACCCACTTCAGTATTCTGGCCTGAAGAATCCCATGGACTACACAGTCCATGGGGTTGCAAAGAATCGGACACGACTGAGTGACTTTCACTTTTTACTTTTCAGGAAACAGCACAAGAGCTGAGTTATTATTTGCATGGTCTGAGCGCTTACTGGCAGAATAAGATGACAAGACTCTTGAAAAGACCTTTAAAGACGATGCCATGAAAATACTCACAGTTAAAACATCTTCCAGTGCAGGGGTTCATATAAAAGCCCCATCCTACCAACCACCTGGTAGCAAGAAAAGAAGAGTCCTCGGCAGTGAGAGCTGGCCATGTGATCACTGGGTTCAGAAATGCGCTCCCACTTCCATAATCCCCACAGTTCAGAACACTGCAAACCTCTGGAGGAGAACAGTGTGGAAACTATGATATACTCTTTGAGAAGAAAGGCAAACCAACCAGTTAACACACATTCAATAATTTCCCCTATCAAACTGCTCCAGCAACTTGTGAAAGTGGAGGAGGTTCTCTGGAACTAGAAGCCAAGACAGTGCCATCTTAGAGAATCTAGGGGTCTGCAATGTAGAAAAACCTTTCCCAGAAAGCCCCTATGCAGTGGATATGTCACACTGGGGCCAGCAATGACTCTTACCATAGTAGAGGGTTTATCAACTCGAGACTACAATCATTTAGGAAATCTAAAAGTCAGTTAACCCAACTAGCTTTTCTACAATGATGAAATAGAATGGAATGGAGCAGAATGAAACATGAGGGATGGAATGAAATAGAATAGCACATAATGGGATAGAGTTGCATCAGGTTGAGTAGAGTTGAGTAGAACAGAATAATAGACTCTATGAAAAGTACATAACATGTAAAGCTGATTTGCTTTGTAAAATGTCGCGAACCCAGGGGTACCTGTGTGTGCACATGCGTGCATGCACACACACAATCTGAGTATTAAAATGTATTTTTAACTTTGGGTTCCAGGCAAAAGAAATTCTATACCCACTCTCTAAGCATGCCTTCTCAAACTGCAGAGACTGAAAAACTAAAAATGGTATTTCCCACAATCTCTTGTAGCTAAGGGCTTCCTTGGTGGCTCAGCTGGTAAAGAATCCACCTGCAATGTGGGAGACCTGGGTTCTATCCCTGGGTTGGGAAGATCCCCTGGAGAAGGGAAAGGTTACCCACTCCAGTATTCTGGCCTGGAAAATTCCATGGACTATACAGTCCATGGGGTCGCACAGAGTCAGACATGACTGAGTGACTTTCACTCCACTTGCAGCTAAAATTTGAACATGATTTAGGTTGGCCAACCATATACAACTGTCTGACATTTGTTTAGTGTTGTTGTTCAGTCACCAAATTGTGTCCAATTCTTTGCAGCCCCATAAATTGCAGCATGCCAGGCTGCTCTGTCCTTCACTGACTTCCAGAGTTTGCTCAGACTCATGTCCACTTAATCAGATGCCATCTGATCATCTCATCTTCTGTCGCTCCCTTCTCTTCTTGCCCTCAGTCTTTCCCAACATTAGGGTTTTATTCCAATGAGTCAGCTCTTTGGATCAGGTAGCCAAAGTATTGGAGCTTCAGTTTCAGCATCAGTCCTTCCTGAATATTTAGGGTCGATTTCCTTTAGTAATGAAGGTCAAAGTCTCACTTCAGGTCCTTCTGATATTGCTGCTGATCAGCTTCATGGGGGCACTGGGTTGCCTGCAGTAGCAATGCCAGAAGGCCCAGTGTCCAGCTGCTGACCTCACAGAGGTAAGAAAGAGAGTTCTGGGGTTCTTGTTTTGCAGAGGTGGATCTGGAAGCTATAGCATCATTCTGAAGGCAGTGGTTGCCTCAATTATAACTCAGACAGTGGGTCCCTGCTCCCATCATTGCTGTGTCTGACTCCTCATCCTCTAGCATCATGACTGTGGCTGAGGTGGCAGCCTCCCCAACAGGATCATTCTGGAGTCACTCCTGAAGTCTCAGGCCACTCTTTCAGACATTGACAGATTTTATAAGCACCTAATTCCCTTTCTGATTAAATATAGCTAGGTTGGCTCATGTTAGCTGCCATTAAATCCTGTCTGATCATGGAAAACATTCATAGGCATTAAATAATTCACCCAAAGTCTCATCTCTGAGTTGAATTCATGGCAAGGCTGGTACTAGAACCAAGTTATTTCAACACTAAGCTCTCTGTGCTCAGTATTCACTCAACTACACATTGTAGGAATGGAAAGAAGGAATGAAATTAGCCTAAGGGAAGGGCTTAGGTTTGGGGTGAGGTTTGGTACCCAAATCTTACTCCCAAAGTCCTCCTCCCCTCTGGAGTTGTTGGCTAAGAAAGCATTCACACAGCAACAAATAACAAAACACTATTGTTTTAAAAATATTAAAAAAGAACAAGCCTCTGAGATTCCCATTAAGTGGCTTCTTAGGTAAATTGAGGCTTTCCGGTGGCTCAGACTGTACACAATCTGCCTGCAATGAGCGAGACCTGGGCTCGATCCCTGGGTTGGGAAGATCTGGAGAAGGGAATGGCAACCCACTCCAATATTATTGCTTGGAGAACTCCATGGACAGAGGAGCCTGGTGGGCTACAGTCCCTGGGGTTGCAAAGAGTCAGAACCAACTGAAGGACTAGGACTTAGGTAAACTGGAGAGGCACGTGAAATTTAGGCTTCTTCCCATTCCAGCAGAGATGGTAAGATCTGTGACCAGACTCCAAATGTCTGACCTAAGCACCCAAATCAATGAGGATGAACCTGTAACAGGGGTGCTTGGGTGTGGTTACCATCTCAGAACAGGACCCACGGGAGAGTTTACCACACACATGGGAATCAGGCAGAGAGAGAATGAACCATGAGCACCATCGATTCCTCAGGCTCTGACCATCCAGTTGCAGCTCTTTCTGCAGTGAGAAAAAGGAAGCTAGAAAATGGGCGGGATGAAGAATGGAAGGGCAGGCAGCTCTGCGCCACTATTGCGCAGAGGTGAGAAGATCCTGAGCTTCATCTCCTCTCCCTACAGAAAGGAGACCTGATGGGGAACTCCAGGTCCTGGGTTCCAGGGTACCCAGACAATGAGGGGAAACCTGAGGGTACCATGTTCTGGAAGAACTGGGAAAAAATGTTTGAGGAGAGAAAGGTTAACCAAAAAAATGCAGGGCATTGCAGAGATCACTTGCTCTGTTTCACCATCACACTCAAGAATCTTTCAGAATTTAGAGCTCTCATATCCCGTGGCTGTAACAGCGCCTAAATGTGGAAACGAGCATCTTCTCTGGATTGGTGTTGCGGAATGCAAACCTCTTACACCTCTTGCTGGCCCAATTTAGCTCCATTCCCTTCTAAGTGACGTTTGCTAATGGGCTGGCATTCATCTTACTCTGGTGAGTTTATTTTATCACAGACGCACTGAGGAGGGAAAAAATTGCAACTTACCACAATAAAGTAAATATCACAAGATAAATGACATTGTTGGAATGGAAACCACTTAGGGACTCAGAATGGTCAGATGCAAACAGTTTTTAGACTATTAGCTGTTAAAGGTTATGCCTTACGTCACCCAAAAGGGTTTTTCCCTAGATTTATAGCGTGATCTCCAGGAAGATTTATTGCCTTCTTAATTTTTTTCCCCCATTTTAACTTTATGAACCATCAGCCTGAAATTCCTTCTAAGTCGTTTAGGAATGAGGAGTTGCTGGTTTTTAAGAAATGCTGGTGGTACACGTTCTGCAAAGTTAATATTCTTATCATGAACCTGATTATGATACCCTTGAGTAAGAACTGAATCATCTTCCACTTGCTACTCTAGATTTACTTTCTAATGTTTTCCATCCCGCTGTCCTTCCCAGGAAACTGACCAGCAAAGATACAGAATAAGTGTCCATGCCTTTGGTTTCTAGTTGGGTACAGACACAGGAAGGGCTGGCCAGAGACAGCAGGGAGGCAGGCATTTATCCCCCCACCCACCCACCTCCCTCCTCTCTGCTCCCTGGCTGACTGCTTCCTTGTTGCAAAGTCACAGCTCCTGTCAGGCAGCTGTCTCCTCATAGTTCTCTCTCTCCAGTTTCCAGTAATCACTCCCTCCCCGTGACCAATTGTACCGTTTTTGACAAATGTTTTGTTTTCACTCTCAAAAGTGTAACCTTCTGCTGATGCTTTGGACTCAGCCACTTGCTTTGGTCGATGGAAGGTGTGCAGGTATGACATTCATCTCATCAGAGCAGAGGCATTCTATGTGCTCCTGCAGGTATGACATCCGTCTCATCAGAGCAGAGGCATTCTATGTGCTCCTGCATGGATTGGCTCTGCCCCTCTTACTCTGCCCTCCATCCTGAGAGCAGTCTCAGTGAAAGACTACTCTCAGCCTGGGTTCTCAAATAAGAAGACATATGGAGGTCACCCAAGCCTAGCTAAACTCTGTTGAGCCCAGCTGAACCCAGCTGAGGTCACCAGTGTCAAGCAGAAGCACCACCAGCCTACACTCATCAGGGAACATGCATGACATGGACACTAGCTGTCATAAGCTACCGAAATACTGAGGTTGTCTGTTATCACAGCAAAAAATCAACTCATACTCCACTCTCATTATTCCTTCAGGTCTAGGGGTTTGACCCAGGACCTACTGTTACTAGCTTCAGATATTTGCCATTCTCCTTGTGGTTGCCCTACACTCTGCCCAAGACTTCGTAGCTTATTTATTTAAAAATGCCTCCATCTGCCTGATATGATTTACATGATGTTTCTTGCTGAGAAACTGGTACAAGTCACATTTAGAGCTGATAATATTTTTAAAAAATCACAAAGAGGCCTGGTATGGAGTAATATTTACCATACTCTAAGAATAAACAATAAGGAGAAAAAGAAAGGTGAGAGGGAAGAAGAGGAGGGGAAGAACACAAGAAGTAGGAGGAGGAAGGAGAGGAGGGAAAGGAGAAGGAGGAGGAAAAGAGGAGAAAGACAGTGGCAGGGGAGGAGGAAGGCAAAGGAGAAAAAATAGAGGAGAAAGGAGAGGTGGAGAGAGGGAGGGGAAGAGAAGGGGCAAGAGAAGAAAGCAATTACTGAGGTTTCACTGTGTGCCAGACACTGCACTGAGAACTTAAAGATAATCTCATTCTGTTTCTACAACAATCTTGCTGCTGCTGCTGCTAAGTCGCTTCAGTCGTGTCCGACTCTGTGCGACCCCATAGATGGCAGCCCACCAGGCTCCCCCGTCCCTGGGATTCTCCAGGCAAGAATACTGGAGAGGGTTGCCATTTCCTTCTCCAATGCATGAAAGTGAAAAGTGAAAGTGAAGTCGCTCAGTCGTGTCCGACTCTTAGCGACCCCATGGACTGCAGCCTACCAGGCTCCTCTGTCCATGGGATTCTCCAGGCAAGAGTACTGGAGTGGCTTGCCATTGCCTTCTCCAACAACGATTCTAGGTACTATCAATTATGCCCTTTTACAATTAAAAAATTAGATGAGAAGAGAGAAAGCAGCTTTTTCAAGGTCACCCTCAGAAAAGTCCAGATAAATTCATCCATGGCCTCAACAAAAAAAGCAGAACAAACATAGTAATGGGTGATGGGAAGGCCTCCTGATGAGAGCATCTTGAAGGAGGCTGGAGTGATGCGGGTTATCCAAAACTCTTGACCAAGGGAAAGACATCAACAAGTATTTTGCAAAATACCAAACATCTTGTCTTTATAAAATGTAAGTCTCAGAGTAGAGAGACTCATGTGGATTCTGAGAATTTTGTGAAAGAAGTTCCATGAAACTGCCAAATATGTACACAGGTGAATCCCTTGTGGTACTTGGGTCATCCACGGGATCACCCACTGCAAACCTAAAGAAAGTGAATCCCAGGGCTCTCCTCTGAGTGCGGGATTAACATACCAGCTCCAATTGTCTCTTAGGGCTTTATTTCTGCCTGGAGTGTGTCCTCACAGAGGTGACAGTTTGAAAGAGGCTTCCATTCTGCATGGAAGTCTGGTGGTTCAGACAGTAAAGAATCTTCCTGCAGTGCAGGAGACCTGGGTTCGATCCATGGTTGGCAAGATCCTCTGGAGAAGGGCATGGCAACCTACTCCAGTATTCTTGCCTGGAGAATCCCCATGGACAGAGGAGCCTAGCGGGCTACTACGGTCCATGGGGTTGCAAAGAATCGGACGCGACTGAGCACAGCACAGCACAGCTGCCTCTAGAAATGCAGGCGGATCATTCAATTCTAATTCATCATTCAATCTAATAAGTCTTTTGGAGGAAGCCAGGCACAACTAGCTCTGCAGCAGCACCAATAACCACCTACAAACCATCAACATGTTATCTACCTACAGATTCAACTGTTGGATCCTTTAATCTTTCATTCCTATCAGTTTTGTCTCCTTGCCTATAAAAGGGCTTTCAAGTACCTGTACATCTGCCAAACTCCTTCACCTTCAAAAATGCAAACTCCTCCCTTGTTTAGTCTTTGCTGAGTTGGGATGAATGGCTGGTTGAGAAACACAACATTTCTTAACTGCTTGATACATGCAGCCCTGTATCTAGTCTCCCTTAATCCTCAGCAACGCTGAGAACAAGATATTATTACTCCCACTTTACCAGTGAAGAAGCAGGATCAAGGGGTTAAGTAACCCCTTGGTAATATAGTTCTTGGTCTTAAGAAATCTGGCTCTCTTCCCATCTAATGTTTCTATCCTGGTATAGACCACCTGGAACCAGCTATGCGCCAGCCATGCCAAGGCTAGAAGTGCCTCAGGGAATGGTGAAGCCTTATGGATACCTGCTGGCTGTGTGCAAATATAATGATATTCAAAAGCATCCAGTGCCCTCCCTGAGGGAAGATTTACTTCCCTGCTCTGTTGGCAGCAGCCTTGGCAGGACCCCTTGATTTTGCCAGAGCAAAATGATGAGCAAAGGAGATGTGTTCCTGTTTCCAAGCAGAGACTTGAAGAACCAGCTGAGAGTTTGCCACATTCTATTTTTATTTCACTACAAGTAACACAGCTTTCAAGGTAGAGGCTGCTCCCGCGGTCTGAGTCACAGACTGAAGCCGCCCCCAATGGACACAAAGCATGAGTGCAAGATAAACCACTGGTTCACAGGCCACAGAGATGGTGTCACATGTCACTGCAGCATGACAAACGAGCCTATTTAGAGCTCTGAAACTCCAAGGGGCAGATCCACTGCCCAATGACTGTTAGCTTTTTAAATGTATGACAAATACTCAAGTGGCCATGGGCCTACAGTCAGAAGGGGTCGGAATTGAATTCTGACCTTGTCATTTACAACCTGGCCATGTATCTTGGTGATTTGCTTAACTTTTCTGAGCATTCATTTCCTTCCCAGGTGGCGCTAGTGGTAAAGAACCCGACTGCCAATGCAGGAGATGTAAGAGACATGGGTTTGATTCCTGGGTCAGGAAAATTCCCTGGAGGATATGGCAACCCACTCCAGTATTCTTACCTGGAGAATCCCCTGGACAGAGGAGCCTAGCAGGCTATATAGACCATGGAGTCACAAAGAGTTGGACATGACTGAAGCGACTTAGCATGCAAAACTGAGACTAATGAGGACTTCCCTGGAGGTCCAGTGGTTAAGACTCTGCGCTTCTTGTCAATTCATCCCACCTTCTCCTTCCCCTACTTTTTCCACAAATCTATTCTCTACATCTGCATCTCCATTCCTTCTCTACAAATAGGTTCATCGGTATCATTTTTCTAGATTCCATATATATGCATTAATATACAAGATTTTTTTCTTTCTGACTTACTTAGCTCTGTATGGCAGACTCTAGGTTCATCCACATTACTACAAACGACCCAATTCCATTCCTTTTTATGGCTGAGTAATATTTCATTGCACACAGATAGCTAGTGAGAAGCTGCTGTGTAGGACAGGGGGCTCAGTTCAGTGCTCTGTGATGACCTAGAGGAGTGGGATGGGGCGTGGGAGGAAAACTCAAGAGGGAGGGGATATGCTTGGTTTGGTCCAGCCCCTCAGTCCTGTTCGACTCTTGCGACACCATGGACTATAACCCACCAGGCTCTTCTGCCTATGGGATTTCCCAGGCAAGAATACTGGAGTGAGTTGCCATTTCTTTCTCCAGGGGATCTTTCCCACTCAGGGATAGAACCCGGGTCTCCTGTATTGCAGGCAGATTCTTTAACAGCTGAGCCACCAGGAAAGAGGGAGGATATATCTGTATACATATAGTTGATCCCCATTGTTGTACAGTAGAAACTAACGCAATATCGTATAGCAATTATAGTCTAATTAAAAAAAAAAAAAGATTTCATGTTTCCATTGCTGGGAGCACACATTCTACCCCAGATTGGGGAACTAAGATCCCACATGCTGCGAAGCATGGACAAAAATAATTGAGAAGAATGCCTACCACATACACATTTGGAGTGAAATCTAAAAGAGATAACAAATGTCAAGACCCTCACTGTCTTTCTGGTAATCCATAAACATCCCTCCAGCCAGTCGCCATCCTGAAGTTCAACCTGGACACACAAACAGATGTGATCACATGCACCCAGCACATCTTCTCCAAGTCCTTGTCGCATTCCCCACCCACTGTGAGCCTTTCCTCCTGTTCCTGTCCTCATCCTGTTACAACCAGTGTTTAGACCATCCTGTCTTCCCTTATACATCTAGACCTTCTCTCCTTTTCCCCCTTCCCTCTCTCCAGCACCCCGCCATCTCCTGTACCCACACCTAGACACTCATCTTCCTTCTGAAACCTTCCCTCCCTCCTCCAGTAACAACTGCCTTATTCAAGAGCCTCAACCTCCTTCCCTGCATCTGTAATCATCACTGAAATGCTGAGCACAGCTGGATTTTCAAAGCCAATGGTTAATTACAGGGAGCTGAGGGTAACCCAATGGCGGTTTCAAGTATTTAGAGTGTAAAATAATGAAGGTACTAGTGAGCAGACAGCTGAAAATCATCGTACAACCCCCTGAACAGCTTCCAAGGGTTCTGATGAAAGTGCCTCTCCCCAGCTGGTTAGGTTTGTGCTTGAGCTTAGAGGCAGACAAGAGCCAAAGACCACCCCAGGGAGATGCACAGTGGGGAGAGTGTATCCTCAGACCTACAGGAGGATGCTGATAACTTCCCCAGTTACCATGGCAGCTGGGCTCAGAAAGGATTACACAGGAAGTAAGCAGCAAAGTCTTTAATGAGGTGATGACCTTGAGGGGCTAAGTCCCTCCTTACCAGACACAGCAGTCCTCTCCACCCCATCCCCATTAATGAATGACCCCCACTAACACCCCTCACACAAAGAATAGGCCTAGCCTCCCATGGATGAAGAGGGAACCTGATCAAATATGTCATAGCCCAGCTGAGAGGTCTTGAGTTGTCATTCTGTGCCCCCATCATGCCATTTATTTAGTTACTTATTTTGGCTGTGCTGGGTCTTTGTTGCTGTGCACAGGCTTTCTCTAGTTGTGGCAAGCAAGGGCTACTCTGTAGTTGCTGTGCACAAGCTTCTCATTGTGCTGGCTTCTCTTGTTGTGGCACATGGGCTTTGGTGCACGAGCTTAGCTGCCTTGCATCATATGAAATCTTTCAGATCGGGGATCAAACCTGTGTCCTCTGCATTGGCAGGTGGATTCTTAACCACTGGACCACCAGGGAAATCCCCTAGTATACCATTCTTTGCCTAATCAGCAAATTTTCAGACCACAATGGATAGAAAATATCTAAGAATTATTAATATATTACTCTACCAGCCATCATGTATTGTATAGATTCATCTACATGGAGGGAAGTTTGCTGAAGAGTCTTCAACTTTTAAAATGCAGTTTTTAAAGTATTTACTCTTTGTCAGCCCTGGGGACAAAGCAATGAAAAACTCAAAGCCCCTGCACTCAAGGAGTTTATGGTCCAAGGAGAAGAAATTGAAACAAGCAATTTTAACAGTGAGGTAGGACCAGCAAGAGTAGGGAGTGGGGAAATGAGAAGTGCTTGCCTTGTGACAAGTGCTCAAAAAAAGATTTAATATAAATGAATTTTTTAACTGTGGAAATAATCAACAACTGGAACACAGCACCAGGTACCTCCCTAGGACAGAGCATTTGTATCTTCTGTTCCTCTGCTGGGAATACGCTTCCCCCAATGACTAGCGTATGAGCTTCCTGTTGCTGCTGTAACAAATTTCTATAGACTTAGCAGCTTAACACAACATAAACACATTCTATTACCGTTCTGGAGGCTGGAAACCTAAAATCAAGGGATCAGGGACTTCTTAACTACTGTGGTTAAGAATCTGCCTGTCAATGCAGGGAACACAGATTCCATCCCCGGTCTGGGAAGATCCTGCATGCCGTGGGGCAATTAAGCTTGCATGCCACAACTACTGAGCCCATGCTCTAGAGTCTGTGCTCCACAATGAGAGAACCCACTGCAATGAGAAGCCCACAAACCACAACAAAGACCCAACACAGCCTAAAAAATGAAAAAAAAAATTGTTTAAAAGTAAGTATCTTTTAAGAAAATACATAAAATCAAGGAACCATCAACGTTGCATTCCTTCTGGAAGCTTCAAAAGAGAACCTGCCTCCTTAACTTTATCTGCATTCCTGGCCCCTCTGCACATCTTTCCAGCATCTTACTTTGGTCATCATATCTCCTACAGCTTACTCTGACTTTTTTGCTTCCCTTTATAAAAATCCTTGTAATGATCTTGAATCCACTGAAAAACAAACAAACAAACAAACAAAAATAACAGCCTCAAGATAATCTCCCCATCTCAAATTTTTAACCACGTTTGCAGAGTCTGTTCCACCAGCTAAGGCAGCACAGTCCCAGGTTCTGGGGAACGGGGTGTGGACATAATTGTGAGGCAATTATTCAGTCTTTTGCAACCCTCATGACTCCTGTTCTTAAATTCTCTGCTTAGACACTACTTACTTTTGAGAGTTTCTTGGCCAATCCAGCATCAAATAGACATACTACCTGTACCTATGGCACTCCCTATCTTCTTTACCCTAATTGACTTTTCCTCTTTATTTATCCCCAGCTGAAATACTATGTCTTTACTCATTTATTATTTATTGTTCCCCATCCCCACCATCACCACTAAAATATAAGCTGCATGAAGGCAGGAACCTTGCTGACCCTGATGTCACCAGAGCCTAGAACAGTGCCTGGTACTTAATATGTCAAATAAATGAAAGACAGTAACCTACAGAAGAGATAACATTAATAATGAGAAGTCAGCCAGACAAAGGGGTAGTAAAGAGAAGCCAGGGGTAAGAAAACATGAACAAGGCAAGACGCTCGGTTAACTCCAGAATCATTACTCTGAAGTGGACACTGTTGTGCTCAGTCGCTCAGTCATGTCTGACTCTTCGCCACCCCATAGACTGTAGCCCATCAGATTCCTCTGTCCATGGAATTTTCCAGGGGAGAATACTGGAGTGGGTTGCCACTTCCCACCCCAGGGGATCTCCCTGACCCAGGGATAGAACCAGGGTCTCTTGCATCCCTTCCATTGGCAGGCAGATTCTTTACAACTAGCACCACCTGGGAAGCTGGACACTGACGGCTACCCAACTAATAATCCATTCTTCCATTTCCCTTCAAATGGGACCCCAGTTTTGAGCATAACCCACTACTCAGGTACACACGTCCCATACACCCTGACGTGATGCTTGGTTCTTTGTCACACAGCCCCTGGCCCCAGGGAGCTGCATTTCCCAGGTTCCACATCAGCCATTGACTTGACCCATGGAGGTGCTGGTAGGAGATAGGAAGTGTAATGGATTAAATTATGTCCCTTCAAAATTTGTATGTTAAAGCCCTTACTCCCAGAGTGGCTGTATTTAGAGGTGGGGCCTTTCAGGAGGTAATGACAGTAAAATGAAATCAAAAGGGTAGGGGCCCTAATTTGATAGGACTGGGGTCCTTATAAGAAAGGAAGAGACACCAGATGCAAGCCCTCTCTCTGCACACACAGAGGAAAGACCACGTGAAGACACTGCAAGAAGGCAGCAGTTGGCAAGCCAGAAAGAGAGGCCTCACTAGGAACTAATCTTGACAGCACCTTGATCTTGGACTTTTATCCTCTAGGACCATGAAAATAAATGTCTGTGGTTTAAGCCACCCAGGCTGTGGCACTTCCATTAAGGCAGCCTGATCTGACTAAGACAGGGGGGAAAGACAAAGAAAAAGCCAGGGCATTTCTCTCCCTCCTTCCCTGACCCAGGCAGCTTTGTCTCATCAATGGTTCCAAGTGGACAGGCCCACATGGCCCCTGCATCTGCCAGGTGACCGAGGTCCCATCTGTGGTCCCTACACCTATGACTCTCTGCTAACCTCTGGGTGGCTACATCATCAGTGTTGACTTCTCAACTCTTCTTTACCTGTCTGATCAGTTCCCTGCATTGAGTCCCCTCTGTTTAAGAATGCACAAGGTTCCTTATCTCCCTGGTGGGACCTTGCTTGGCATCTCTTACGGCATAGAAGGAAGCAGCCCAGAGAGTGTTAGAGGGCACGTGGGGGCTAGTTCACCCCTTGACCATCAAATTGCAGGGGGCAGTGTCAGAGCTCAAGGTGGGACGTGTCCAGGGAGCAGTGGGAGCCAACACAGAATCATTTGCAGGAAGAGGAGGGCCATTTTCAGGGCTCCATTTTAGAAAGATCACGTTACAAAAGCCATCTACTCCAGCACCTGGAGAATTATTCTCTGGGGCTTACATGTTTCACATGGTTTCTCTAACACTGCATAGACACTACCTAAGATTTCTCTTCCAAAAGGAATGACAGCGAGAAGGAGAAAAGAGACAACATATTGTTCAGAAGGTGAGAGCTGGCCCTCCCACTGGCTCTGGACTAGGCATCTGACTCGTAAATTGTGTCTAACTCCTAAATCTTTCCTGAACCACAGCTGACACAGTAGGGCATGCTATGGAAACTCTTGTGTCCCATATACACCCTTCTTTGCTTTGCAAACCCCAAATCCTCGTGCTTAAAAGCCAAGAACAGTAGGGGTTGACACATGCAAGTCAGAAACTCCCTAGTCAGCAGTTTGAATACAGGATTTATCGATTCCAAGTAAGGGGGTCATATGGGTGATATAGCACATACCAGCTGGTAGCTGTAACTCAAGGGCCAACATCTTGATCTGAATAATCAATCATACGAAGCAAGCAGAGGCCTAGTTGTTCTCTGTCATCCTTCAGCAAAAGTTCTCCAGCTTGTCTCCCTCTCTTCCTTCAACTCTTTCTTCCTTACTCTTTTTGTTTGTTTGTTTGTTTTTGAATATTCTTGGAAACACTTCTCTGCCAATCACTGTCAGCAGCTACTCAGGCCTGGAGAAAGCAACATCAGATGCACAATGAGATGTACCGACTTGGAGATGAGCCACGGGGAGTGCGTGGGAGGGGGTCCTCCTTGGGAGAAAGAGCAGATAAAACACTAGATGCTTATCCAGCCCCCAAACACATTCTAATCTAGTAAGACTCATTCTTCAGGTGCGTGGACAGGCAGACACTGGAACTGAACGCTTCATCAGGCAGAACTGATTTCTTGTAATATTAGAAATGTTATTTTCCTCCAAGAGAAAGCTGCTGAGATTGCTAAGCATTGCTAATATATTTGAGGCAGAAGAGGACAAGACAACAGCCTCCAACAGGGCACGGGAACTAAATGGAAACAGACAGTGTCGGAGCTCAAGGTGGGGCCTCCTGTCCCCAGAGGCCAGGAATCATCCGAGAAGCTCTAATGACAGATGTCCTTGATTATCAAGGTCAGAGGGTCCAGCTGGGGTGAATAGGTGAAGGGAAACAGGTTTCAAGGACACTGGCTTATTTTAGAAATCAGCTAAGCTTTGTAGAGTTTAAGAAAAGCCATGGATTTCAGGAAGAGGTTCAAAGGAAATTTGGAAAATCTCCTGGTCCCTCTCACTCAACACTGATCTCACAAATCTGTTTGTCAGAGCACAAGAGGCATCCTCCACTGTCTACACAGGGTCACCCGCATACCAAGGACTCAGCAGGGCCCGTGGCTGGGAAGCAGCAGGCTTGGGTGGATAAGACATCATTGGTCTAATGCTGGGACTCCTGCTGTTAGTTTCCATATTAGAGTGTCACAGAGTGTCCCTGAGACACACTCACAGGACTAACTTCATAACCTGTTTTGGTATTTCATTATTTTTAATACAGGAGAGGTGACTGGGACCTCTCCAAATACTGAGAGGCCCTTGATATCAAGGACTTGATACAATCTCATCAATAGGACCTGCAAGTCCCAATGCTCCCCCTAAGGAGCAGACAGACCCAGGCTTCTCTGATACTTTATATATTGGGTTGGGCTTCCCTGGTGCCTCAGCTGGTAAAGAATCCACCTGCAATGTGGGAGACTTAGGTTCGATCCCTGGGTTGGGAAGATCCCCTGGAGAAGGGAAAGGCTACCCACTCTAGTATTCTGGCCTGAAGAATTCCATGGACTACAGTCCATGGAATTGCAAAAAGCCGGACACGACTGAGCGACTTTCACTTCACTTTATATTGGGTTGGCCAAATGTTCATTCAGATTTTTCTAGACTATCTATGGAAAACTTGAATTTTTTAGCCAATTCGTTTCAGTTGGGTCTCCTTAGAATGTATGCTTGGGATAGGAGTGGGGGTCTTTTTCCTGAAAAAAAAGAATAGAAACATTCATTCCCAAAGGACAGAACATGAGGAATGAACAGGAATAATTCTTTTTTAAACCCCTAGAATTTCTATGACTTTGTCAAACATTTCCACCACCCCTCTCCCTCTCTGGAAGGTCCATAGCCCCAGACTCTCACTCTCTCTCTCTCAAATACTCTTCTAGCCCTTCTTTCCGTGACAACTACTGCTGGTCTTTCCAGCCTGAGCCCCAGGAAATCCCTTCCATCAGTGAGCCTTCCTGACTTTCACAGCAACAGGCTCTTGCAATGTCGCCCTGCGACCTACTATCCTTCTCCTCCACGGCTCTCATCACAACTGCAAGTCACCGATTGCTTTTGTGACTATGCTTAACGCCTGTCTCCCCCTCCAGACTGTCAACCCCAGGAAGGCAGTGACGGCCCCTCAGGTCTCCTGCTGCAGAAAAGGTGAGTGACCGCAGGCCCCAGCAGCCACGCTCATCTGCATCCACCATGGCGTTAGGACAAGACCTTCTTCCTTCCCGTGGGCCGTTTCCAGCCACTGACCAAGGTCAGCTCGGAATGCAGGCCATTCCTGCCAGGTGTGGGACTTCTCCAACAGGCAACTTCAAGGGTTCCCTGTTCACTTGGCCAAAACTTTCTCAGAAACGGGCTGCAGTCTAAGACTCTTGCTACCCAGACTCCTTCCTTCTCTCTCTCCTTCATACGCTCATAGGAAGGCTCTCCCCACCCTTTTTTCTCTCTTTTCCTCCCCTTCTCTGTCCTCTCTCTTCCTAAGGACCCGGAGGACTCACACTAACATCGGCAGTAATGTCTGCTTTTTCCCCAAGGCCTGAAACAAGGTCTGGTGTACAACAGGCGCTCAATTAATATGTGTAAAATGAATATGTGCTCTCAGACCAGGAGAAGATCAGCCAAAAGAGTGTGGATGAATCAGCATGGATTGAACTCATTCTCTGGGAAAACGACACCAGGAATACGCCCTGAAGAATTGATACTAGAGCCCCATTATTCCTCAGAGCCGTTCATCACAAGCCATGCAAGCTCCAATCACCAAGCTTTCCTCAGAGCCTTTGTATTGAGAATGACCGTATCAATGGCTAGAGGAAAAAAGCTGTTCTTAATACTGCATCAGCACCAACATAACTACATTTCACTGAGCATCTCATGTGTGTTAGGCATTGACCACACAATTTATAAGCATAGATTTACTGAATTCTCACGATAGTGGTACATTACTCCCATTTTACAGATAAGAAAACTGAGGCTTAGTAAATCAGGATATGGTTTAAAAAAAAAGTCAAAAACTATTTTTGGCTTAAAATTATTGTATGTAAATACAAGTCCTATTCCTGACACCCCATGCCTTCTTCTAGCTTTCAAAGGAGCTGATAAAACTCAGTGTCAGGTGCTGAGTCTGACTTCTGCATCTGAGTTGCTACTTAGCTTGGACCTCGCATCAACCAGGAATACCCACGACTTACTTGATGAAGTTGGGCTTCAGGGACCCAAGGTCGTAGAAACAGACATGCTCTTACACAGATACTCCAGTTCTTACCAGTTTCAGGAAAACTAACTCAGTTGTCTTTCCCACAGTACAAAACCCACTTGCTAACCTTTCCTGTCCCTGATGAAAGCTGGCATCAGCCCTTTCTAAGATGAGGCATTTTATTATTTTTAGTCTTCACATTATCTCTGTGACTGCATTCAGAATCCCCTTACTCTGAGCTTATTGTTTTAGCCAGGCAACTAGGAAAGAGTCTATTTTTATTTCAGCCTTCCTTTTCTTTTAAAACTTATAAATGTGAAAATCTCTCTATCTCCTGACAATTTTTAGACTGACTAGTTATTACAAGTGACCAAGAAAATTTGGTTGAGCTTCCCTTTCAGCAAATATCGAGATGGGCAAGTTACAAAACCAACAGATTCCCTTTTTTTTAATTTCCCCCAAAACAAAACTAAACCATAATATTAAAAAGTGTATTCAAACAAAATCTAACACTCCCACTTCTCAAACTCCACTGTGGATACTCCTGGAAATCCCGCTGTGCCCACCCAGTTGGTTCCCACTCCTTAGTAAAACTGCCAGTGACAAGTGATATTACAGCCCTCCAGACGGGAATTCCCAGGTGACATTAGTGGTAAAGAACCTGCCTGCCAGTGCAGGAGACAAGAGATGCAGGTTCCATCTCTGGGTTGGGAAGATCCCTTGCAGTAGGAAATGGCAACCTACTCCAGTATTCTTGCCTGGAAAATCCCATGGACAGAGGAGCCTGGCGGGCTTCAGTCCATGGGGGTGCAAAGAGCTGGACACAACTGAAGTGCCTTAGCACCCACACACACTAGTGGGAATCCATTTGGTTCCAGGCTTATTTTGCCCCTGCGAGACAACCTCAATACGAGCCACTCAAGAGATGGAAGAAACCAGCTCACGAAAGAAAGAAAAGAGACCCTGTTCCCACATTGTTCCGCTGGTCTTTGACAGACTGCAGCCTTCCAACTCAGAGCTCTGAGGCTGCCAGACTTCTTTCGCCCTGAAGCCACATCTGGTTTCCTGATTCAAGTCTCTCCTTTGTCAGAACGGGTTTCTCTCCCAGCAGGGTCTCAGGTCCTTCTAATGCTTCTTAAGCCTAATTGGAGTCGGGGGTCTGAGACGTCTCAGCCGCGGTGGAGAGTCAGGTAGTCCCAGGGAGGGAGACCTTGGTCCCATTCCTAGGATTCGCCAGTTGTGTTGGCCAGAATCCTATGACCAGTGAGGTGAGCCAATCCCATAACCAGTTTCAGTACCTCAGTTTCCCCACTCATAAAATGCAGCTCTGGGACTTGGGAGTCTTAATGAGCATTGGCCCTTCCTGGATAAATTAACCAGGTGCCGGAAACATCTGTGGCTGAAAGCGGAGTCTGCTGTATAAACAGAATATAGTATTCTTATACACAGAACTGGAGCTAAAGCTCAAATACCAACTAAGCCTGACTTCATCCTTAGTCCTATTTAGTGAGCCTCTTGGGAAAAGTCAATCTCTTCTCCTCTGGACTAGGTTATATTTGAAGAACTCACCTTCTCATTTAGCTCACTCTCTTAGACTCAGGACAAAGGGTTTTCTGTAAAAAATAGAGGAACCAGTCATACTTAGTGCACCACTCTCCATTTAAATCATATAACGTCATATAACGATATTCCAGAAATAGATACCCCCAGGAGAATGTGTGTTCCATAAGGACATGGACAATATCTGTCTTATTCACCATGAAATCTGCAGAGTATTGATTCACAGAGGATACAAAAAAGGACTATTTGAACAAATAAATGCATAGATAATAGCCCTAGAAAACGAATACTATGTATGTTTGCATAGGAATTGGACTGGGCTTCCCAGGTGGTGCTAGTGGTAAAGAACTCACCTGACAATGCAGGAGACATAAGAGACGTGGGTTCGATTCCTGTGTTGGGAAGATCCCCTGGAAAGGGAAATGGCAACCCACTTCAGTATTCTTGCCTGAAGAATTCCATGGACAGAGGAACCTGATGGGCTACACTCCATGGGGTCACAAAGAGTTGGACAAGACTGAGCAACTAACACTTTCACTTTTATAGCTTCTCCTTCCACACTGTCTTCAGTTTATGACTTGTTAGGGCAGAAAATACTTGATAAACCAGTGAAGGCTCAACAAAGTCAACTAGACACAGCCAGTGGCAGATCAGGTCTCCAAATACCCAATTCAGTCTTCTTGCCTTTACAACTCATTGCTTTCCTTTGTCTAAAGTAATGGTCAGAAAACTATAGCCCTGGAGCCAAATCCAGGCCATTGCCTGATTTTTTTGTAAATAAAGTTTTATTGGGGCACAGCCACACCCATTTCTTTACATATGGTCTAAGGCTGTTTTCCCACTACAGAGACCACATGGCCCACAAAGCCTAAAATATCTGCTATCTAGCCCGTTACAGACAAAAATTTGCTGACCTCTGCTCTCTAATGACCTTTGCCTGGAAGTCCATCAGTCCTCAAGGTGCTAGTAGACAGCTGCTGCTAGACAGCATATTAAAAAGCAGAGACATCACTTTGCCAATCAAAGTCTGGATAGTCAAAGCTATGGTTTTTCCAGTAGTCATGTATGGGTGTGAGAGCTGGACTATAAAGAAGGCTGAGTGCCAAAGAATTGATGCTTTTAAACTGTGGCGCTGGAGAAGATTCTTGAGAACCCCTCGGACAGCAAGGAGATCAAATCAGTCAATCCTGAAGGAAATCAACCCTGAATATTCAGTGGACGGACTGATGCTGAAGCTGAAGTTCCAATACTTTGGTCACCTGATGCGAAGAACTGACTCATTGGCAAAGACCCTGATGCTGGGGAAAATTGAAGGCAGAAGAAGAGGGCAACAGAGGATGAGATGGTTGGATGGCATCACCAATTCAACAGACATGATTTGAGCAAACTCCAGGAGATGGTGAAGAACAGGGAAGTCTGTCGTGCTGCAGTCCATGGGGTCAGAGTTGGACACAACTGAGCGGCTGATCAACATGGAGTCACTGGTAGAGACAAGGCCTCTGGGGTCACATGATTCCAGTCACACAGCCCACACAGTCAATCCACCCTTCAGGAATGCTTGCTCCCAGGAGTGCAAGAAGCTTTACCCACGTTGATTTAAAACAAACAGACGACCAGTTATTTGTCCAGCAAAAACAGGTTTATTTGGGATCAACAAAGAATTGCAATTCTGCAACCATAGAAAGCTGTACGCAAGTCTCCACAGAACAAGGAGAAAAGTCTTTTACAGAGGGGGAAAGGAAGTTGGAAGGGCTGTAGTGAACAGAGCCACTGGAGCAAGTTAAAGTTCAAAGTATAGTGGCTTTTCACTGGCTGAGTTTTGACAGTCTTATTGGCTGAACTCTTGCCAGGCAAGAAGAGGAAGTCCCTCTTCTTCCTGTTGCTCTATGAGAAGGCTTGACCATGGTCCTTGGATGTGACAGCCCCTCTTCTGACCTCCTGACTCTAACTGAGGGTTCTATTTATTTATTTTTACACATTATCTTATTTAATTCTCCCAACTGCTATGAGGTATGCATGTGTGCATGCTAAGTCACTTCAGTCATGCCCAACTCTGTGTGACCCTGTGGACTGTATGTAGCCCACCAGGCTCCTCTGTCCACGGGATTCTCCAGACAAGAATACTGGGGTGGGTTGCCAGGACCTCTTCCAGAGGACCTTCCCAACCCTGGGACTGAATTTGTGTCTCTTCTGTCTCCTGCACTGGCAGGCAGGTTCTTTACCACTGGCGCCATATGCATAGTTATATAAAGACCTGTGATGCTAATACCACTGGACTGAGCACAATGAAACTGCTCGTTTTTTGTAGGTCAAATGTTGGCAATTTCACGTAGGTCCATCAAGCTAATACTCTCCATTTTAAAAATGAGAACACAGGCGCAGTGGGCCCACTGGCACTCAGGTAAGTGTTCAGATACTCACCAGCTCTTTGGCTAGGGCAGCCACTGGCTATACTTCTTCTTAAAACTACACTCTGTGTACCAAAGGCTGTGCTAATACTGAAGTAAAGAATTAGTCTAAGGCTGCTTAAGCAAAGCTTTTTCAGATTTATTTGACCAGAAAAGCTCTGGGATCTTACCCCTTTCCCCCTGCCACCAAGTAGCACCTATAAACATCCTACAAAACTAGTCTTTCTTGGCAAAACACATTTTAGGAAACACCTCCACTCCTTCCATCCTCATCAAACACCTCACAGGCGTTGCCCTCCTCAGTCTTCTGGCTGTAGCTACCTCCTGCCTCTCCAGAATGCCCACACAACTGCTCTGGGCATGCCCAATTTAAGACACACTGTACCTTGCTCCACAGGCAAATGGAACTTCATTTTCACTAAAATAATCTGAATAGTTCTTGCTGTTGCTGCTAATTCCATTTGCAGAACAGTGAAGCTCCATCCTTGGGTGACGTTGGATGTTCATTTAATACACTTTCATCATCCCATACCTCCTATTTGTAATGCAAATAAACTGCATCTTCCATTAAAACTGCTTGCTCTCCCTCTAAACCCAAATTCTTTATAGGATTTATGTGCCGAATCAGTTGCAGGCTTTTTTCCAAAGGCAGAATCCAAAATCTGAGGCTGCCTTTTAGTCCAGGTCAATCAAACAATGTGGTATTGTATATATGCTCAGTGGAGTTTTTCTTTCTGCTTTTTAAAAGAAAATAATGGATAGTATAAAGTTTACAGTCAGGGCCTCATTTATTACAAATTTTCTTCAGGAATAATATAAGTCCATAATTATGACATGCGTTCCTCCCCTGCCCCCTCTTAAAATATTAATTTGGTGAGGAGGTTAGAAATCTATCATAACCAATGACAGGCATCAGGGCACAAAAATAGCAAGGCTCGAGTGTAATATTTTATTGCCATGTTTTGAAACAACTGGTTAGGCAGATGCCACTGTTATCTTCCAGTTACTTCTCATTTTTCCCGAGTTTTAAATGCAAGCTGTGACAAATTAAATTCCTATATGCTTTTCTAAAAAAAAAAAAGACAATTTCAGAAAACACTGCAAAAAAAAAAAAAGTTGAAATAGGAAGAAAGGGATATTGGCAGCAAGCAAGATGAGAAATCTACTTTCAAGGTCTCCGATGAGTTGCTTCAATGGCCCCAAGGCATGTAGATACGCCTTCCCCACGCTGGCCATGCAGTCTCCATCCAGAAAAGACTTTGCACCCTACAATTGGCAGTTGCTAAAAATGCACTCTGCCGGCTAATTTTATAAAGGTACTGAAGAAGAAATCCCATCACCAAACGCTGAATTTTTCTCATTCTCTGGTGTAACACTTAAATATGACCTATTATATCAACTCTCAAAAGATATAATGGGTCATATTTCGGAGCTATTAGCTCAAACAGAATTGTGCATGATTTCAACTGACCGTGGAGAGAGTACACAAGGTGGTTATTTTTGCCCCCAACATCAATATGCTTTTCATCATCAACTATGGGGTCACTGTTCAGTAATTATATTTTTGCTAGAAAAATATATTTGAATCACATTAAAAGAAAAAAAAAATCTGACTCCTTGACCCTAATTAGGGGGAGTTGGGGATGAAGGTAGAAAACAGACTATCACAATTCTTTTGCTTCCTGCTGCTGGGATTAAAAACAGAATTCAGTCACCCAGCCTTCACTCAGGTTCAGGACGTTAGGTGGCACAGGCTTGTTTCTCTGAAGTGTTAATACCACTGCCTCTGCTGCCATCGGGAGTCAGGTAAACAAGCTCTGCTATTGCTACCCTCTGAGCTCCCTGTGCCTCTCACCTGCCTTTGCCTTCTCCATCCCTCTTCCTGCTTTTCCCCATCCCTCTTCCTCCTTTTCCCCCACCACCTCCTTCCCCTTCTCTCCCACCTTTTCCTCTGCTGGTTCTGGCCAAGCATGCCTGCAGCCTTGGCTTCTCTCTGCTCTGTTCAGAATCCTTCTCCAGGACCTGACACGACTATTACTTTTAACCTCTAAAAAAGGTGGCTACTCTAAATTTATTGCATTATTTTTTTCCAAAATCATCTTTAAAAAAGTTCCCCAGGCCTATTTCAGACCTGAATTTAAACTCCCCAAGCGATAATGACATACAGCCAGATTCAGCCGCCACTGTTCCAGAGGAATCTTTCACAAGGCTCTGAAGCCCCTAGATGCTTGTTAAAACACCAGTTCAGCTCCACCCTCAGAACTCCCAATTCCTAAATCTGGCAGGAGGCCTGCAAATTGGCATTTCTGACAAGCTCACAGGTGATGCTCCTCCAGGAACTACACTTTAGAGAACTATTGCCCATGGCTAAGTCCCTTAGGGTCAGGACTGCCTGCAATTCCAGCCCCAGGGTTGAGCACCAAGTGCTACACCTCTGTCGCCTGAATGACCACCAGAAAGTGCTCCAACATTAGTATGTTCAGTACGGAGGAAACACACAACAGTCACCGTGTGGAAAGTGTTAAGTCTGTGATTCCACTTTCATCACACAGAGATGCTCCATTGATAACTCTGAAACCTACTTGCCTGTGGTGCTGGGAAAGACTCTTTAGAGTCCCTTGGACAGCAAGGAGATCAAACCAGTCAATCTTCAAGGAAATCAACCCTGAATGTTTATTGGAAGGACTGACGTTGAAGCTAAAGCTCCAATACTTTGGCCAACTGATGTGAAGGGTGGCATCACTGACTCAATGGACATGCTGCTGCTGCTAAGTCGCTTCAGTCGTGTCTGACTCTGTGCGACCCCATAGACGGCAGCCCACCAGGCTCCCCCATCCCTGGGATTCTCCAGGCAAGAACACTGGAGTGGGTTGCCATTTCCTTCTCCAATGCATGAAAGTGAAAAGTCAGTGAAGTTGCTCAGTCCTATCCAACTCTTTGCGACCCCATGGACTGCAGCCCACCAGGCTCCTCTGTCCATGGGATTTTCCAGGCAAGAGTACTGGAGTGGGGTGCCGTTGCCTTCTCTATAATGGACATGAGTTTGAGCAAACTCCAGGAGATAGTTAAGGACAGGGAAGCCTGGCGTTTTGCAGACATGACTGAGCAACTGAACAACAACAAAGTTAGACACAAAGAGGGATGCAGAAGAGCTGAACTGATGGAGTAAGCAGCACTCAATTCTTTTAAAGGAAAATGCCATTCTTAATTGGTTGTCTGGTTGACTTTTCTTCCAAAAGGTAATGAAGCAGGCATCCAGGACATAAGAGCATCAGGAGAAAAAAATCATTTTGTCCGATTTGTCCGAGTGTGGTTAAATTGGGAACAGTGATTTACTTACTGCTGACACTAAATATATTTGGAAGCTATGAAGGATTTGCATGGCCAGCCTCTGATCCCTTTTAGCAGAGCAGCCCACAATTGCCACAGTCCGTGCACACAAGATGGGAGATTGTCATCTGAGATGTGTCACATAAGGGCTTTGTCAAAATGCAAGATCAACACCTTCCCTTTCTCCCTCTCTTACCCCAGATGATTTCTGAATTTCTGTACATTTGTGAATTCACAGAAGCAGCAGCAGAATGACATGAACATCACAAATGCAAATGTCTTTGTTTCTAACAAATTGCTCCAGTTCCCTGCTCTCCCCTAAGTATGGGAAGAAGAGGGAGTGGTCTCCTCAGGCCATTTCACCCTAAGATCTGAAGGCGAAGCAAAGCTAAGTTGTGGTGTTCCAACATGTCTGCATGTTTAAAACACACAGACACACACACACACACACACACACACATGCCCTGTCAAGTATCCTTTTCTATTGCTGATTTGTACTTTTAATAAGACTGACATCTGCATCTCTAAAGAAATATTTCACTGTCAAAAGAACCTAACTTAATTTTGTTTGCTTGAAGTGTTTTCATTTCAGACCAACTGTAGAATCCCCAGCCACCTGCTTACACCGCTCATCTCCACCAAGTGCCAAAAGCACACCTCTGCCATCCTTTTCTGAGCTGGGTCAGGGTGGCAGAGAAACAGTTATCAGAGGTTCTGAATTAGTCCCTAACATCTTGCTCGTTCCCGAGAATGTGTGACCATAATGCTCCAAATGCTCAGGAGGACATACGTGAACTCCACGGGGCAGCAGAGAGCATCTCACAAACAGAAAGGTGGGAACATGCAGGATCAACACTTAACACTCAAGCTCTTTTAAAATTGTTGAGACACAGAATAATACAAGAGTGAATGATCTAGGCTATTTTGGAAACAATATTTAAAGGTCTTGGAGCCTGTTTCCTCATCGGTAAATAAGAGTGTGTGAGGTGGCCAACAGCTCAGGCTGGGTTCCCTCCTGTTCTAGAATACTACTAATGTATCTGCAAAGGAACTTTGATTCCTCTATTACCTTGCAAGGCATTCTCAAACCCACTAAGGCCTAATAGCAAATAAGCCTTGGTATATACACGAGTTGGATTAGGTATTTTGAGGTTAAAAGCAACAGAAACCAACTCAAATTTGAAGGGGGAAAAAAGGCAGTGTTATTAAGATTCAAAAGTGTTTTTCTAAGACCCAAGGGCAGGAATACAAACAGGCTTCAGAAAAGGACTGGAAATAGAAAATCCAAGTGTTAGGAACTTGGAAGCTCTTTCCCACCTTTGTACCTTTCTGCTTCTTCCCCGCAAGCTCCTCTCTGCTACTCACCATTTTGTAACCTATACTACAAAATGTTTAACAAGAGGTTAGATAGTCCCTTGTGAAGAAACGAGCCCAAATGGACATTAGAATCCTTTCATCCCAATTACTATTTACCAGAAAAGGATCACTAATTGGGTGAGGTGTCCAGCCTGGTCTAATTATAAGGATGTTGGGGGTTCACCACTGGGATCCTATGAATTTAGGGGGTGGGCTAAATTAGGGGGAAACAGTTCCTCAAAATTGGTGGAAGATGGGGAGAGAATGGCTTACCACAGCAGAAGTGAAGATATCATACAAGCCGGAAGCTGCATGAGTTGACAACAATTTCCTTAGTGTTGTGCTGAGCAAAGAGGTTGTGCCAGGTACTCAAGAGAGAACTTAAGACCTGAGCTCCAGTCCTGGTCCTGCCACCTAGGAGTATGTGAGCTTTAACCAATCACACCTTTTTCAAGCTTGATTTCATCATCCCTGAGCAAAAACTACCAAGTACCAGATACACTGGCTTCATAACACATTTGTACACCTTTCCTATCCCAAATGAGAAAACACATGAACAAGTACTTTGCAAACTGTAAAACAATTTATTAATGTAAGAAATTGTTTTAAAAGCTGTTTCAAATGCAATGTCATCAGTCTATTCACTTTCTTTTCCACATGTCTGGGGCTTTCGCCTCCAGACAGGCAGGCACAGAAAATCAGAGGGACTGGAAGCCAAAACACCACCACTCAACGGTTAAGACCAGACTAGGTATCTTGTGTAGTAGCACATGCATTTTTGAATTTCTTACGCCCACTGCCTCCTGAGAGTGCATTTGTGTTATAGCACAGTGGGCAAGAAGTGGGAATCACCAGCTGTAATTCCTCTCTGTATCTCATTAGAGGCCTAGTTTCCCCTTAATGCACATGAAGACCTTTCATTAGCAGTAATGGTGGCTGTACGCATCAATGAGAAAAATAGACCCGCACCATTTTGATCCAGGAGATGAGGTTACTGGGACTCTTGCCTGACTGGAGAATTATGACATTCAGAGATGCATGATTCCGTCAGGGGAAAAAAAAAAATTAAAATCTTTAAGAATGAAGTGCAATTTTAAAAGCCTCAAAACAGAGAAGGGCAAAAATCAAAACCAAAGAATCACAAGCAGATTGAGTCCAGGAATGGGTTAAGGAAATGAAAGCCAAATGACAAGATAAACAAAGGTGGGGAAAGATTACTCAGGGGATCTGACAAAATAAGCACAGTTTCCAATACATACAAAGTAAAACGTTGGCAAGAAGACGACTCCGGCCCAAGAAGAAAAGGCAAGGACCATTTACCGTCAGGAGCAGTAAACACTGCTGAAAGTTAAACAAATCCTTTGCCTTCAGGTCTACAAAGGAAGATGGAAGATGCCAGAAATGGCTGTGCCCTGGAAAAGGGTCAATGAAAAAAAATATTACTGAAGGAAATAAAAGTGACATCTGGGTTTATTCCTTGAGGTTGACACAAATGCTAGAAGCAGTAAGAATATTTTCCAACTGCAATCAACTGTAAATAAGGCCTCTTGGAAGTCGGACACCCTGCATTGTTAAGGGTCTGATGAAGTGGTCCTTTGCTTTTGTCCAAATGTAAAAACAGCAATTTTTGGATTAAAACAGGAGAAAAATCATTTTTACGTTTCTTCACAGTACAGCATCCATGTGTTACAATTTCTTTATACAGAGGAATTAGAGGGGTTGGTAGGAGAGAAGGCACATGGAAAGAAACTTTATCTGTTCATAGGCTGCGTTTAGTTCAACAAGTCTATGGGTTCCCAAAGAGCTGGACACGACTGAGTGACTGAACTGAGTACAAGTCCTACAGTAAGCATGGATTCAGCATCCCACTGCCATCCCCTCAACTCACAAAGGTTCCTTGCAATACTTAAGTTAGTGAGGTTCTGAGGCTGCACCCAGTCTTTGGCAGTCTGCTGGCCATTGATTTAATGAAAAGATTGAAAATGGGCTGCCTACCTCATAGTTGTAAAAAAAAAAAAAAAGCAACTGACTTCAAAATCAAGCCCACCAAATCACACTGATTGTATTAAACTGATCACATGAGTTCATGTGACAGCTTAACAGCCTCTGAGAACAAGGAGGATGTAGGTATTTAAAGAATTATCTGGGACAGACCAAATCCCCATAGAAAGGCCCAAACTCTTCAAGTTGGGGGTGGAGGCTCTTTGAAACCATTCCACATACAGGGACTGTATTCCTAAAATCATGACTGAGGTTTCAGTATAGCCATTGTGGGTTACACTGCAGAGCCAAGCAGGCTTAAGATGCATCTGGGGACTTCCCAGGTGGCGCTAGTGGTAAAGAACCCACCTGCTAATGCAGGAGACTTAAGAGACATGGGTTTGATCCCTGGGTTGGGAAGATCCCCTGGAGGAGGTCATGGCAACCACTCCTGTATTCTTGCCGGGAGAATCCCACGGACAGAGGAGCCTGGCGGGCAACAGTCCATACGGTCACAAAGAGTCAGACACAAATGAAGTGACTTAGCATACACACACATAGGGAGTGTGCATCTATGTAGCAAGAAAGCTCAAGGCAACGGGTATTAGACCACAGCTGTTTGCTTCCACAATCAGTAATTTCCCAACAGCTCTAGCTCCCCAGGCCTCCTTTTCTACCTCAATAAGTCACATCAATCCCTGTCCCAATGGGTCCAAAGAGGCTCACACTCCAGTCTGGGAGTCACTGCCAGATAAGCAGGTTTGAACTTCTCCACAGCACATTCTCAGGCTACAGGAAGCAGAAACCACTCACTGCTTTTCCTGTCTTTATTAATACTGATAGACTCAGATCTTCAGCCTCTCCTTCATTACGTACCTATTAACCACCCCTTCCATACATGCCAAATAAAGAAGGGATCCTCTGCTGGCAAAGATGACTCGGATATGCTCTCTATAGATGGACACTTAAGTTATTTACTAAAATAAGCCCTAGTAAGCATTTGAAACTCCCAATACTTTGGCCACCTCATGCGAAGAGTTGACTCATTGGAAACAACTCTGATGCTGGGAGGGATTGGGGTCAGAAGGGGACAACAGAGAATGAGATGGCTCGATAGCATCACTGACTTGATGGACATGAGTTTGGGTGAACTCCAGGAGTTGGTGACGGACAGGGAGGCCTGGTGTGCTGCAATTCATGGGGTCACAAAGAGTCGGACACGACTGAGTGACTGAACTGAACTGAAGCATTTGAAAAGTTAAAAGTCACACAGTCCATATCCAACTCTTTGCGATCCCATGGACTCTAGTCCACGGAATTCTCCAGGCCAGAATACTGGAGTGGGTAACCTTTCCCTTCTCCAGGGCATCTTCTTAACCCAGGCATCGAACCCAGGTCTCCCGCATTGCAGGCAGATTCTTTATCAGCTAAGCCACAAGGGAAGCCCAGGAATACTGGAATGAATAGCCTGTCCTTTCCCCAGTGGATATTCCTGACCCAGGAATTGAACTGGGGTCTTTTTCATTGCAGGCAGATTTTTTTACCAACTGAGCTATCAGGGAAGCCCATGGACTATACAGTCCATGGAATTCTCCAGGCCAGAATATTGGAGTGGGTAGCCGTTCTCTTCTCCAGGGGATCTTCCAAACCCAGGGATCTCCCGCATTGTAGGCAGATGCTTTTACCATCTGAGCCACCAGGGAAGCCTCATCTTGACCCAATTTGAGTATCATCAGCCCCATTTCTGATAGAATTATGGTAGAAAAAGATACCTAATGAAAAAATTTATGAATGGTATATTACATATTTATTTTGAATGAGAAATGTTTACTGTAAGATGGAATTTACAGCTTAAGTAAAAAATTCTTTCATGACATTCTCATATCCACACCCGAGTTTAATGCCAGCATGGTCTGAAAGTAAAGTTGACGTTATAAAAACATACTGTGAACAGTGTAGTAACATTTTAGAAGGCACTAAAATTTAAATATTTAGATGTTGCACATGAGAAATTACTGTACATGAGCTCCATTAATGAGGTTAACATTAGATAATCACATCTCCATTTCCAAGCTTCAAAAAAGGAAGAAGAAAGTTCTTTTAGTTTTACCCCCATTTTAAAAGGACAAGATACTTTGGGCAGGCTAAAAGATTCATTCTCTTGGGCATTTTTAAAGAAAAATGCTACTTTTTCTAGAGCCTTATAAAACATTATCTATGATTATGGGGTTAATATCAAACAGCCTTTGCTTTTCTTGGCTTATAACATTTAATTTTCCATTGGTTAACATGCTAGCTTTTTCTGTTCTTTTTGTTCTTGGGTTAAGTGAATGATTTATTAGACCTGGTACTCAGTTTATGAGCTTTTCTCATTTCAACTTGAAGAAACTGCAAATATTTATAGAAGATGAACCACATGTATTTGTTCCTGAAAAATGTCAGAATTTAGCACTCAAATCAAATGCCGAACAGAAGCTATTCCCTAACACTACATACTGCGGAGATTTAATTTCCATTGACATGTTTTCCTAAACAGTTTTTCCCACTACAGTAATTCCTAACTCAAAAACTACTGAAATCTTCTGTTAAGTATATGCTCACATACTACTGAGTTATGGGCACCTAAATAGTCCTACAGAATTTCAGAAAGATTCCCATCTTTAAAAAATACAATAATGAATGAATGAATCCGTTAACCATATGCCACGAGGGAAACACTACATGAGACTATGTTTGAACCAACTTTCCTTCTTTTCAGTTTGCTCTCTGATCCTTCAAGGCCGCTTTGCTTTTATTCACAAGGAAATTCTAAATCTAGGCAACAAGAATTCGGGAAATGAACCAACAGTCTACCACCCACAAAGGCAGGGACTGGCTCTACCAATAATCCCCTCTGCCTAAGAGTCAAACTCAAACACATGCTCGCTCAAACAAGGAATCACCATGGAGGGACTGCAAAGCAGTATATATAATGTTCCTGAAGGTAACATGGCAATAAAAAGCCTCAGAACTGTATATACCCTTTGACCACTAAGTCTGCTTCTAGGAATTTATCCTAGGAAAACAAATTACATGTGAGCAAAAACCCAATATCCTCAATGGAAAGCCCCGGAGCACACCCTTGGTCACAGCTCACACGGAGGCTGCTCCACACCTACCACGGCTCCGCACAAGCCCGCTGGTGCTCACACCACTCTGTAAGTAATACACCTGTCTCCTTCTCTCCTCTCCTCTGGACAAGGAGAGTCAGGCACAACCTGTCTGTGTTGTTGTTGCTCAGTTGCTAAGCAGTGTCCAACTCTTTGCAACCCTATGGACTGCAGGCTTCCCCATCCTTCACCGCCTCCTGGAGTTTGTTCAAACTCATGTCCATTGAGTTGGTGATGCCATCGAACCATCTCATCCTCTGCCGCTGTCTACTCCTTTTGCCTCAGTCTTTCCCAGCATCAGGGCCTTTTCCAATGAGTCAGCTCTTCGTATCAAGTGGCCCATCTGCCTAAGGGCACACTAAAGGGAAAAGAAGGGAAAAGAGCCAGGGTGGAACCCAGCTGATTGATCCTAGGGTCCCAGTGCTGCCTCCAAAATAGTGTTGCAAAAAAAAAAAAAGGATTTCTCTTCTTATCTGTTACCCATTCCTTTTGACTATCTTTCTAGGGCCATGTCTTCAAAGGGAAAATCACAGCAAGAGTCTCACAGGCATACCTCCACCATTTTGGGGACTCACTGATTTTGGTGTTATACAAATGGCAGGATTTTTAAAAATTTTCTTTAAAATGAAAAATTATTACAACTGTCCTTTCCCACTGAATGTAGTACTTATTTCTCAATTCCTCTTTCTCCACTCATAAAACTTGCTATTAGCAGAATTATTAATACAGTTCATGGTATAAAAAAATAAACATGAAGTCCTCAATTCAAACACATACACACACACACACAGAATGAATTTCATTTTCATACAAAACATGGTCCTTTAGCAAAATGATTTTTTTTTTTTTAAATTCTTGTGCCCAGTGAATGGCCTATGAGCATGGGGACCGGCCAACCATCATCTGAAGAAATGAAAAGCCAGCCACAGGAAGTACACCAAGCGATCCCAGGGCTGAGAACAAGGGGTGCCAGGGCAGGAGCAGGAAGCCTGGGCTCCAGCTGTGCTCACTGGCAAGCGAAGAAGTCCGAGAATTCAGAGCAGGTGCCAGGGCTTCCAGGTCAGGCGTCGGGACAAGCAGCACAGGACCGGTGGTTGAAATGTGGCACCGAAAAGGTAACCAACGTGATGAAGCCTGTAGGTGTGAACTGGGGAAACTTTTGGTCGAGCCTGCTTTATCGTCAGAAATACACAGGTATAAGCAAAAGAAAAATAAGAAGCTAAACATAATATGTATATATATACACACACATATTGTCTAAAACCAAATGAGCGAGCAGTCAAGATTCCTTTATTTTTATTTTATTAATTGCTAGAAAGACTTTCCAATATTCCAATGTGCTTCTTCTAAGAGCTGCCCCAGTGTGATCTCAAGAGTCTATGTTAACTTCTTTTTCTGGCAACTTCCTCTTCTTAGCTGTTGTATTCTTGAAGAGCCTGGGCCATGAAGAGCTTGCCTAAGTTCTGGGCAGTGAACTCCTTGATGTTCTGGCAGTAAGTGTTAATCTGGCCTGTGCATTCAGGAAAGTGAAAAAGAGTCATAATGTTCCACAAATTGCAAAATGACCTAGAATACTAGTCACATGATAAACTCAGCATAATACAGAATTTTATTATGTTTTGAATCAATAACAAAAAAGAAGCAGACTCAAAGATACAGAGAACACACTAGGGGTTACCAGTGGAGAGAGGTAAGGAGGGAGGCGTAATACAGGGGTAGGGGAATAAGCGGTACAAACTATTAGGTAGAAAGTGAGCTAGAGGCTACACAACACAGGGATATAGCCAACATTTTATAATAACTACAAATGGAGTATAAACGTAAAAGAAACGGAATCGCTAGATTGCACAGCTGTTACTTACACAATATTGTACAGCAACTATACAGCAATAAAAATTGTTTTAAAAGAGTTAAGAATTCTATTCACTCATAAGGGATAATAAACAATTTCAGTTGTTTTGAAGATAAGCTATCTTCCATTCTTGGTTACATGGAGAATGAAGAAGAACGACAACTTTTTAAAAGACAATCAGCAGTTACTAGCACATGTTAGTTGTCAATCAAAATGTACTGACAGTGTAGATCAGACCAACACTGTAACTAAGAGAAGTGAGAAAACACCACTAGCTCTTCTCAGTCAAGTAGAAAGGAGACACCAACCAAAGAACAGAAACTGACCAGATCCCCCTGCCCCAGATGCTAACAACTACAGGAGTTTTGAGTCCATGCTCTGGAAGTATTAACAGCCTCCTGCTGCACCTCCAGAGCCAAGACAGAGCCAGAGTGGGAGTCCACGTGAGGGGAGGGCTCCATTACTGCCTGAGTCCTCAGATGAGTGATCTGATCTGATGCGACAGTTACACATTTCTTAAAAGTGTAAGAAATACAATTTTGCTTAAACTGGACCTTAGGTAAGAAATGTGTCTCAGTTTCCCAAATTTAATTTATACATGTACCAGAAAGCTTTAAGGAATTTGGAATTTTCTCCTGCTCTAAAATATGTCAACAGAAATGAGAAACTGTAGAGGATCAGCTTTTCTGTGAGTTGGATTTTCACACTAACAAATCTCTTGGACAACTGGCTGACTAAAACAAACAGTATTCAACCACATTAACACAGAAATAAGTTATTACAGCTCAGTAAGAGCATGAATGTTATATATTCAACATCAGGTCCTAGCACAGGACAAAAGGCCTCCACTACCTTAAGGCAGTGTTAAATGTTAGGTATCCCCTGAGAAACTCCATCCAGAGTTACACTCATGTTGCTACAATACGAGTCAAAGTAAGGGAGATGCTTCTTCGAGTCAAAAACTACAATTAATTTCACATACCCACATTCAGGCCAAGCTCAATCAGGCTAGAGCACCAAAAGAGGGGTTTCAGCTAAATGATCGTTTCCATTATGAGACAATAAACATTTTTTCTTGGTTTCTATGTTAGATGATCCACAATAAAAACTTTCTCATTTTAGAAAGTTGATATAATCCCACCTCAGAAGTGTCTGTTAAGATAAACACCGAGTGGAGCACTGAAAAGGACCTTAGAAATAACAAGGACTGACAAACTCTTAAATTTCAGAAATTACAGATGCCAGATTCAAGTTCATCATTCAACCATTTGAAATACACTATCTTACTGTTAGTGAACCTCCCACCGTCTTCCGCTTCCTAAAGAATAAAGAAAACCAGCCATGCTCTGCACGGCCAGCAGTACCTGCAATGAGCAGAGAATCCATCCTGGCAGGGGGCTGGTGTGGTTTGAAGAGTTTGGACAGATCCTCCTCAGGGAGCGGGGGTTCTCCTCGGCTCTGGCGCTGCATGTTCTCCTGCTGGCGACGCTGCTGATACTAAAATTCAGACGGGGGACGGCTGGGTTACTGTTCTCTACCCAAGGAGAAAAATAACACCTCCCTCACTTATGCGATAAGCAGAAATCCCACTGCTTTGATTCCAATCTCGGTTTTATAAACGCAACCCTTCCTAATCCTTGCCTCTAAGAGGCTAAATATGGCGACAGTCATGCCAATCAAAGAAAACTTTGTTATAAACTCTAGTGTCATTCTGAGTTCTAAGAGTCTAATCTAACTAATGATTTGGAAAAGCAAAACTGGTTATGTGAGGGGGCTTCAAAGGCAAAGAAGCTCAAGAAGAGTAAGCAAAAAGGGAGGAACTTGACCATTTATGACAACAGGGTAATAACAGCACTACAAGTATGATGCATCCTAACTTACAGAACTAAGTAATGAAATACCACAGTGTAGAATTTTTTCAACTTTATCTCTATTGACCAAAAGAACAATAATATTGATGATGTTACTATTATAACATCACTGTAACAACATACTATTATCATAATAGTAAATACTATTATTATTCTTAACAACAGATAAACCACCACAGCTGAGAATGAGTATTAGTTCAGATAACACTTCAAAAACTTTCAAACTCTGGATTCTATGATTCAACGCAGAAAAAGTGGGAGTATATATAAAGACATAGACCAACTATAAACTTACAGTTCTAATTACAATCAAGATGCTAATAGCTGTGAACTGCTTAAAACAGCAAAGGGAGTAATAGCCCATGCACAGCCTTAAAAGGTCAGGTAATGGCAAACCCAGCAGTATCCACAGGACTGGAAATAGTCAGTTTTCATTCCAATCCCAAAGAAAGGCAATGCCAAAGAATGCTCAAACTACTGCACAATTGCACGCATCTCACATGCTAGTAAGTAATGCTCAAAGTTCTCCAAGCCAGGCTTCAGCAATACGTGAACCGTGAACTTCCAGATGTTCAAGCTGGTTTTAGAAAAGGCAGAGGAACCAGAGATCAAATTGCCAACATCTGCTGGATCATGGAAAAAGCAAGAGAGTTCCAGAAAAACATCTATTTCTGCTTTATTGACTATGCCAAAGCCTTCGACTGTGTGGATCACAATAAACTGTGGACAATTCTGAAAGAGATGGGAATACCAAACCACCTGACCTGCCTCTTGAGAAATCTGTGTGCAGGTCAGGAAGCAACAGTTAGAACTGGACATGGAACAACAGACTGGCTCCAAACAGGAAAAGGAGTACGTCAAGGCTGTACACTGTCACCCTGCTTATTTAATTTCTATGCAGAGTACATCATTAGAAACTCTGGGCTGGAAGAAGCACAAGCCGGAATCAAGATTGCCGGGAGAAATGTCAGTCACCTCAGATATGCAGATGACACCACCGTTATGGCAGAAAGTGAAGAGGAACTAAAAAGCCTCTTGATGAAAGTGAAAGAGGAGAGTGAAAAAGTTGGCTTAAAGCTCAACATTCAGAAAACGAAGATCATGGCATCTGGTCCCATCACTTCCTGGCAAATAGATGGGGAAACAGTGGCAAGTGTCAGACTTTATTTTTCTGGGCTCCAAAATCACTGCAGATGGTGACTGCAGCCATGAAATTAAAAGACGCTTACTCCTTGGAAGGAAAGTTATGACCGACCTAGATAGCATATTCAAAAGTAGAGACATTACTTTGCCAACAAAGGTCCGTCTAGTCAAGGCTATGGTTTTTCCAGTGGTCATGTATGGATGTGAGAGTTGGACTGTGAAGAAAGCTGAGTGCTGAAGAATTGATGCTTTTGAACTGTGGTATTGGAGAAGACTCTTGAGAGTCCCTTGGACTGCAAGGAGATCCAACCAGTCCATCCTAAAGGAGATCAGTCCTGGGTGTTCATTGGAAGGACTGATGCTAAAGCTGAAACTCCAATACTTTGGCCACCTCATGTGAAGAGTTGACTCATTGGAAAAGGCTCTGATGCTGGGAGGGATTGGGGGCAGGAGAAGAAGGGGATGAGAGAGGATGAGATGGCTGGATGGCATCACCGACTTGATGAACGTGAGTTTGAGTGGACTCCTGGAGATGGTGAGGGACAGGGAGGCCTGGTGTGCTGTGATTCATGGGGTCGCAAAGAGTCAGACACGACTGAGCAACTGAACTGAACTGAACTGAATGGCAAACCAGGGTAGGCTAGTAAAAATTTTAAGTTCTTAGATTCCTAAAGAAGGGAAGTAACTTGCCTTGAGAAGATTTCTATTTACTATAAGGCATGAGAACAGAAGTTAGACAAATCTAAAAAGGGTTATGAATGGTGCTAAGAACAAATGTCAAGTGTAAAAATTTATGACAGAATTCAAAAAAAACTCTCTTAAAATTGGTTCCCAGAATCAACTGTCTCATTAGTGACAGACTCTCAACTTGATCTTCCAGTTGAGCCTGAACTATAGGAAGGGCCAGTAGGAGAAAGGATCAAGATGGTTTTATTTTGCCCAGAGACATTCAACATTACCGTCTTCATCACCATCTTTTCAGTTAAAAAAAAAAAAAAAAAACAGTATTTTATGTATGCTGAAAAAAATACATTTTAAATTTCAGTAAATATATGAACATTGAAATTAATTTTTAAATAAAATACTCTCAGAACAACTTAGTTGTGCTTAGAATTCTATAGTTACCAACACCTAAAGTACATTGTAATGAACAGACTAATCAAACACTCGCATGGATGTACATCCTGGAATCAACTGTCTATGAACCAAATGCTAAGAATATTCTGGAGCAATATAGTCCAAAACAGTATTCCACGAACTGTGAGAATCAATCATGTGGCCTTCAGGCAACACTGACAAAGAAAAGTATGATTGGCCAGAGCAGTATGGATGTGCATATGAGAACATCCAGGTAATCCTAGGGTTTTTCTGTATTATACTATCTGTTTCACAGCAGTTGGTCTGTGATAGGTTATTTGATAGGTTATTTCCTATCAAAACTGCTTGCTCTTAATCACAATTGCTCAGTTCTTAAAATGAACTGGAGATTGATAACTGTACTGCAATAAGCCACTAGCAGACCAATTACAGTTAGTAAAGAAATGAGCTGTGACCCTCCAGAATCTCTCTGCCTGATTTTCTCAATAAATGTAGCCCTTATTTGCATAACCTTGGCATTACCATCTGAGCTTAAAATACTAGCTTTCTTTAAGATAGGTATTATTAAGTACAACTTGCAAATAATCTATTAGGAACATATTATATAAAGAATAATCTTTTAAAATACGATACAGAGTTACCAGCTAAGAGTCAATGATTTATTAATTTAGGTCATTTTGAAGATGACTCTTGAAGCATCATACTTAGAAATGAATTCTATGTTAGCTGATTTTCCCAGATACCAACCTGATGTTTCTGCTGCTGCTGTTTACTCGTGTTCCTCATATACGTGTTGTATTTAACTATATCTTGACTCATTTCATCCACTCTGTCCATCAGCAACTGGAGTGTCTTCCCCAAGTGATTGCTGAAATATAAAGTACAGATACTGACATGTCGAACTTTTAAAGTTAAAGCTCTGCCACTGCTCTAATGTGATGTGCCATTTGCTTTAAAAAAAAAAAAAAAAAAAGCACACACATACAAGAAAGCAAGGGTGGAGGAAAGAATGTGAGTCAACATGTTATTAAACTTTTTGTATCAAATCCACAAGTGTAACTACAATGGTATTTGAAATAGTTCAGTTTCTTACTGTGAGAGCATACACACGTCAAAGCAGTAAACAGTTAAACGTAGCAGCAGCAGGGTTATCTAAAACGTGTACTTTTGGAACACCAAGTTTAACCTAAGCTCACTACTCCTTACACTTCCTTATCCCCACCACGGCCCTCCCTAACTGTGCTCCAGACATTCAGATTAGAAGTCACAGAAAGGAAGAACCAGGCAGAGACTTGACACTTCTGGCACGTGATTTCTCTACCTGGCAGGTTCTGAAAGAGTAACAGCAGCATTTATTCTGCAAGGCCAAATGAAGAGGGCTCCTTTCCCTCTACCCTTCCTAGAATCTGAAATATAGTCATTTTTCATCTTTTCCTCTCCAGAAATTTCAACTGTAGCTTACTTACCAAAATCTTCTTATAAAGTGATGCTAACGGTTTGTACAATGCCCATCATATTCACTGATTTCCTCCTGCAACCATCTCCTACCATGGTGAGGCCCACTACACACAGATGTAATCTAAAAATAACTAGCTGACAAACAGGATTCACTCATTCGTTCCCAAAGACTATTTACTAAATGACTATTCTGTTCCAGTCTCAGTGCTGTTACTAAGGAGCGCTGTTAATGAGGAGACAACAGTGAATGAGACGTTCCTAGTCTTGGTCTTCACTAGCTTACAGTTGACAGGAAGAAGGGAAGAGACGAGATAGACACTTAGATAGTATGGTCAGAATATTTCTTTTAAAAGACGACAGGTTGAAAGCAAAGGATTAGAAGGCATCAGCCATGCAAAAAGTATTCTAGGTGGAAGAAAGCACAAGTGCTGAAGGCCTGAGATGGGCAACAACTAGACAGATTTTAAAATATGGGGCCTGATGTGGGAGGAACAGAGACAGGTTAGGGAGGTCAGACAAGCACGTATGAGGAACTGCTGGCTGTCCATGCAACACTCCAAGAACACAGTGCAAATGAGACCTGTGACTCTAACATGAACGGTGCCCTGGTGACATGCTGCTGCTGCTGCTGCTAAGTCGCTTCAGTCGTGTCCGACTCTGTGTGACTCCATAGACGGCAGCCCACAAGGCTCCCCCGTCCCTGAGATTCTCCAGGCAAGAACAGCGGAGTGGGTTGCCATTGCCTTCTCCAATGCGGGAAAGTGAAAAGTGAAAGTGAAGTCGCTGAGTCTTGTCCAACTCCTAGCGACCCCATGGACTGCGGCCCACCAGGCTCCTCCATCCATGGGATTTTCCAGGCAAGAGTACTGGAGTAGGGTGCCAATGCCTTCTCCACCCTAGTGACATGTTTTGCCTTAAATTTTAAAATGACCACCCTGGCTGCTATACAAAGAATACACTGGAGAGTAGAAACCAGAAGATGGTAAAGAGTCAGAAAACTAAGATCATGGCATCTGGTCCCATCACTTCATGGCAAATACATGGGGAAACAAAGGAAACAGTAACAGACTTAATTTTTTTGGGCTCCAAAATCACTGCAGATGGTGACTGCAGCCATGAAATTAAAAGATGCTTGCTCCTTGGAAGAAAAGTTATAACCAACCTAGACAGCATATTAAAAAGCAGAGACATTACTTTACCAACATAGGTCCATCTACTCAAAGCTTTGGTTTTTCCAGTAGTCATGTATGGATGTGAGAGTTGGACTATAAGGAAAGTTGAGCGCTGAAGAATTGATGCTTTTGAACTATGGTGTTGGAGAAGACTCTTCAGAGTCTCTTGGACTGCAAGGAGATCCAACCAGCCCATCCTAAAGGAAATCAGTCCTGAATATTCACTGGAAGGACTGATGCCGAAGCTAAAACTCCAATACTTTGGCCACCTGATGCAAAGAACTAACTCATTGGAAAACACCCTGATGCTGGGAAAGATCGAAGGTGGGAGGAGAAGGGGACAAGAGAGGATGAGATGGTTGGATGGCATCACCGACTCAATGGACGTGAGTTTGAATAAGCTCCAGGAGTTGATGATGGATAGGGAGGCCTGGTGTGATGTAGTCCACACGGTCACGAAGAGTTAGACAGGACTGAGTGACTGAACTGAACTGACAGAAGTGCTGGAAAGAATGAAGAGAAATTAGAACACTCACACATTTGTAGTGAGAATGTAAAACGGTGCTGCCACTGTGGAAACCAGTTTGGTGGTACCTCGAAGAGTTAAACACAAAGTTACCACATGACCCAGCAATTCTATTCCTAGGTGTGTATATAAATATATGTATACACACACACTCAAAGGAACTGAAAAATCATGCTCGTACAAAAACTCGTACGTGTATGTTAATGTCTGGATTATTCAAAACAGCCAGAAAGTGGGAACAAGAAAAGGATAAATAAATTGTGATACATCCATATAATGGAATACTACTGCATCATAAAGAGAATAAAGTATTGATCCATGAATGAAACTTAAAGGCATTACACTAAGTGAAAGAAACCAGACACAAATGTCACTTATCATATGGCTCTATTTATATGAAATGTCCAGAAGAGGCAAATCCACAGAGACAGAAAGTAACAAGTGACTGCAAGGGGATGGGGGATGAGAATTGGTACCGATTTCACAATACTGCAAATATATTAAAAATGTATTCCTTAAAAATGGTTAAAATGGTGCCTTCCTTTTCTGTGAGTTTATCTCTGCTTTTAAAACTGCACACACACACGCACGAAATACACTGTGGTATTAGACAGTAGTGGCAGTGGCATGCACTAGCCCCGTGGCAGTTAGCACAGAGGAAAACGGGCAGAACTGAGAGAGGAATCAAGGGTGACTCCCAGTTTCCATGCCTGAGCAGATGCATGGTTGGTTACAGCACTTAAGACAGAAAAGAGACTGAGGAAGAAACAGAATGGGAATCCTGGGAATGAGTAAAACTAGATCCAGCTAAAACATGAATTCTATATGGATTCCATCTGTAACCTAAACAAAAAGAAAGCTTTGACTCTTCATCTTAAATAGCAGACAGAGCACAGGTCTGGCCTCTGTGGGTGTGTATAAATCAATCTTTTAATTCTAGGTTTGGCACTGCCTACCTTACCTTGAGAGCTTGGCCTGATGACTTAACCTAAAAATCAAGTGCTTTTTGCAAATTAAATCTTATTTAATATTTATCTTATTATAATCTTGTGAATCACCTTTAACTTTCAGATATTTCTTCTTCCTTGGAAATCAGATTAAGTATTCACTCTGGTTTTTTTTCCAATTTCTTAATAGTCTGATTTTAATTCATCTGTAATTTGAGCTGATAGTGCAAGATGAGGATTAAAAATATTTTTCCCCCAATATCTAATCAAATGTCCAGATCGACTGATTATTTACACTGCTTTCCAAATAACTTCTGAAATTTAACAATACTGTGTCCTCTCGCATGCATTCTTTCAATATACATTACTAAGTACATACTTACTTTCCCAGTCACACTCAGAACATTCTACTGAGAAGAAGGGAACACAAAGAGAGAAGTGCAACACAGTGGTGGGAGACTATAATAGAAGAGAAGCATAAAAGATAGTTTGATAGGATCAGATGAAGACCCTCCAGATTATGTGACAGCTGTATTTTGAGTTTTTGAAGGAGTTGGAGATGGGAGCTGAAGACAAGGAACACGGGGAGGGACACTTCAGATACTGTGTGTAGGAAGCCTGTTCAGAGACACTGGCATGAAAAGTGTGACACATCTGCAGAACCACAATTAACTCAGTACATCAGAAGCTCGGAAGAAGGGCAAGATGAGGGGAAAAAGAGAGCAATGAACCTGAAGAGGCAAACAGTCACACAGCAGAGACTCTTGGAAGCCAGGGCTAGAAGTCTGGATTCTATTCTAAGGACAAAGGGGTCTCAGCCAAAATTCTAAGCAAAGGAGTAATGTGATCATACACTTTAGTTTTAGCAAGATAACTGCAATGAAAGAGGAAAAGGTCAGAAGCAGGAAATTAAGAGACTGTGAAAGTAATCAGGAAAAGAAATAATGAGCCCCTGACCGAAGGTAGCCACAGACAAGGATGTAGATGAGATCACCCCAGGAATCACATACAGGAAGACAGACCCCAAGGAACACATAGTTTAGGGATGAGCAGAGGAAGGCTGACTGTGGAGAAAGACAAGAAACCCAGTAGTAGAATCCTAGACTCAAAATATTTCAGGAAGAATCTGTTATCAGCACTTTAAATGCTTAAGAGTCTACCATATCCAGCAATATCGTGATTAAGTCATCTTGTGTGGCTTGAGCAAAAACTCTAGCACAGAACAGATGGAACACTGAGTGTTTAGGATAAGTGGGAAATGAGTAAATACAGACAGTGACATGCAGAAAATCCTATTAAAAAGTTTGTAAAGGAAAAAATGAAGTAAATGGTGAAAGGAAATGGATAAACTGATACAAGGTCAAAAGGTGTTCTTTTTGGAACTTCGTCTTTTAAGATGAGAGAAGCTTAAACAAGTTTAAATGTCCTTACTTATTCTTAGGAGATGCACGTTCAAGTATTTAGGGGTTAAGTATCAGGTCTGTAATTTACTTTCAAATGGTTCAGGGAAGAACCCATTTATGTCTACAAAGAGAGTGGGTGCAAAGGTATACAAGTAAAGGTTTATGCATGTTTATTGTATGATTTAACATTCTTTCAATTTTTCTCAAGAGTCAAGCATTTAAAAAAAAACTTTTTATTTTTTTTAAATGGAGAAAGCCAGTCAACAAATGTAACAGAAAAGAATCAGTACAAAGAGGAACTGGAGATACTGAGGAAAAAGGGTGCAGAAAAAGAGAGACCAGATGAGACCTCAGAGAGACCCTGAACTCTCATGTTCACCAGTGAAAGAATTGAAGCCCAAAGAAATACGAAATACTGTAATTCACTACAGGATTATTTGTTATATAAGTCATTTATATCCTGAAGTGCAAAGAAATTCAGAGAAGGGAAAGGTCAGCCCCAATCCTTGACTGGGTGATGGAGGAGAGGGTAGAGAGACAGGAAAAAGCCACTGAGGAGAATTACTGCCACTGCAGAGAAACATCGAGTATTTGTTTCCAGATCTTGTATCCGGGACTCTGACTGCACCGATTTCAGCAACAAGAAAGGTACTACCAGAACAGACCTTCCCTCACCACCAAAAACTGTCTTTCATGTAAAGTACTAACGTCACGTGTTATATAGGCAAATGTTATACTGGAAGAGCGCAAGCACAGGTATGCAGACTGTAAACATCTCATAACAGTCTATTACAAGAATGCTCTTCAGAAACCTAACCAGCAAGAAATACTTGAAAATCTGCACAGTTCACGTCTTGAAGGGTAAAAGGAATTAACAATAATACAGAACTGTTTCACAGATAACGTTCACAGGGAATCAGGTACATTACCAAGAGCAACTTTATGGGGATCTTTTCAGTACCAGTGCAACCAGAATACTGAAACAGAGTTACTCTTCAGAGTCTCAATAATACAGTCTTTTCTTTTATTGCCCAGGAAACAAAGAACTGGAAACAGATAACTTAAACAGATGTGAACCAGGACGCACAGTGATAGGCCTGCTCTGGCTGCAGTGTCAATTTGTCCTTACTATCCTTCATGTATGATGCCCGCACTTAGTTTATTTTTTAAAGAGGAAAAAAAACAGATTTTTTTTCATGTGTGAAAAACTGAAGGCTTGTGTAACACATTTTTAAAAATTAATAAAGGCTGTTATGAAATAACCACACCAAAACTTCCATCTAATAAAATTGAGAATCAGAATTTTTCAAATGAAAGGGAATGTAGTATGTTTTATTCATAGCATAGAGCTAATTTATCAGGTAAATCAAAAAACTGATACACATATGGGTTGTGAAAAGCAAGACCAAGCAAAGTGTTTATGGAGCTACTTCAGAATGATTTCTGAGGCAGTTTCTTAGAAAAAATTTGTATGGCAAATGATGATTAACATCATCGTGCTACTAATGTTAGAAATTAAAATCTGAGAGGCATGAAGGTTACATTTATTTCAGTGTTTTAAATTAGTATTATCAATTCGGGTCAATGTAGCAGTCCATTAATATAAGCACAGCTTCAGGGTTGCTTCTTTTTTTCTCCCCAAAGGAATAGCAATTTACCCTTTTAAACAGCTTCACATGGAAAGCAAAGGCCTTTTCCTATTTCACATAAAATACAGAAGATAAAAACTATAATAAAATAAATATTTGTCCTGATCTTAGTTGCTATGGTGAACTAGGAACAGTTTCTTGGCTATTATAAATGCTGCTTTGGACAGACAGACATTGCAGACCAGCTCACTGGTAATGGGAAAGCAGAGAAGGGCTGTACTTGTTTTGTATGATCAATAAAGGAAGCTTGGGAAAAGGTAAAGACATAAATTATATAAGCAAAAGCTTTCACATAGTAAATTTAAAATTATTATATAACTATATACTTAATACATCAAATTGTAACCTTGCATGTTGAAAAAGGTTCTTAGCTCAGTGCTTTAAATACAGGTGTGCCAAGTGTGTTTGTGAAAGCAATCAAGAAAAATATGACCTTCTAAAAGAGACAAATTAAAGGACTATTATGAATGTATGTTTGCAGTCAAACAGTACACTCTTTAGTGCCAAATGAGCCTTACAACCTGGCTGTATTACTTAGCACTCCGTTTACCATCCAGTTTCCATCTCCTTCCTCTGTAAAGACTTTCTAATGGTCTCTGTGATGAGTTCAAGCAATGGGAAGGTGGTTCTTCAACCACAGCCCCACCCGTCCTGGTGCATGGACAAGAGCACTGGCACACTGTGCTTCCGGGTTTATCCTCACTTGTCTTATACTGAGGAAGCACAAAGCCTGTATATTCTTTTGTAAAGCTTCTATCTGGGATAACTAAAAATCTGATGAATACTTGAGCTTCTGTTCCAAGCTGGCTGCTTTAAGAAAACACACCTTGTTTTTCATTCAGCAGCTGCATATTCATAGTTTACCTACACCTACCTGCTGATAGCTTCCTCCCGCCACAGAGAACAATCACTAGCATCAAGCTTAAAGAGCATTTAGGAGGAGCCACTCCAGTACTCTTGCCTGGAAAATCCCATGGATGGAGGAGCCTGCTGGGCTACAGTCCACGGGGTCGCACAGAGTCGGACACGACTGAGCGACTTCACTTTCACTTTTCACTTTCATGCATTGGAGAAGGAAATGGCAACCCACTCCAGTATTGTTGCCTGGAGAATCCCAGGGACGGGGGAGCCTGGTAGGCTGCCGTCTATGGGGTCGCACGGAGTCGGACATTGACTGATGCGACTTAGCAGCAGCGTACTTGACTCTGTTCATATTTCTGTTAAAAGCAATAAATGAGGGGAAATGAAACATTAATTCCATAAAGGAAATACCCTGTTTTGGCACACCTCAGTCAGCACTTTACCAATATAATAAATAGTATCTTAGCAACTAGATAGCTAAGGCAGTCAGGATGGGGCAAATTATGTTACCACTGGCTAACAGAGCAAAAACCAGTGTCAGGTTCAGAAAATTCTAATTTTGATTGAAAATTCAAGTGGAAAGTTTACTGCTATACAGAGTCTACATCTGAACAAGGGCAACTGCCACAGTAAAACAAACAAGCATTTCTGGTTTTCTCCTACACATTATTAAGTATCCAGACATAATACCATAGCCTCTAATGTTCGTGTACAATAAATAAGGCTGAGCCACATCAAAAAACCCCTCCTCCATGGGCATTTACCATCTCAAAGCAAAAATGACACGGCAAGGCAGCTGTCAGCTACAATGACAAGAGGTAATTAGTATTCAAACCTCATCTCACTTTATCAATAACCATGGTGCTCTTCCGGGCTTCCCTCACGGCTCAAACAGTAAAGAGAATGCCTGCAATGCCAGAGACCTGGCACTGCAGGTTCAATCCCTGAGTAGGGAAGACCCCTGGAGGAGGGCATGGCAACCCACTCCAGTATTCTTGCCTGGAGAATCCCATGGACGGAGGAGCTTGGTAGGCGGCAGTCCATGGGGTCGCTAAGAGTCAGACACGACTGAGCGACTTCACTTTCACTTTTCACTTTCACGCATTGGAGAAGGCAATGGCAACCCACTCCAGTGTTCTTGCCTGGAGAATCCCAGGGATGGGGGAGCCTGGTGGGCTGCCGTCTATGGGGTCACACAGAGTCGGACACAACTGAAGTGACTTAGCAGCAGCAGCAGCAGCAGGACAAGTACTACGTGCTGTTACTATGTCTTAAGAACCTCCCAACATGCTTAAGTCATTTTTTTCCCCTTGTTTCACAGGTAATGTCTAAATTAAAAAATCTTTTGCAGAAAGTGATTTAAAAAAAAAGGGGGGGGACTTTTCATGAGACAGGGTTGCTTACCTGCTAGCAAGACTGAGCAATTCATGTTTGTCTGCTACAGCTGACTTCTTCTCTAGCTCCCACATTAGAACGTTGATCAGATGTGAATTTTTAATTACAATCGGCACTTCTTCAAACATGTGCTCAAAGGTGATATTTCCCTTTTTCAATCTGCAAAGCATGTTAAAAATACTTTATAGTCTGGTGGTCAGAAGTAAGTGTTAAAGTGACTATTTCATACATTTTACATTTTTCCTAATTACAGGCCCTCTTCAGGGTTTTTGTTTGTTTCATTAGCAATCTTTAAAAAAGGGAGAGAATTACAGAATCAAGCACAAGTTGAGTGATTTGAACAATTCGGAAAATGATCTGAGTTGGAGCTGTAAGACCAGAAAATAAGACTCTTGGCCACAGAAACAATTCTTTCTTCATAATCCGGTATCTTTGAAATTCCACATACTAAAAAATGCAAATGTCATATGAAATTATGCTATATAATCTATATCTAAAATATTTAAAACAAACAGCTAGAAAAGAGAAATACTCTCATTCTTGGAAAGTTCACTTTAAAAACCAACTGAACTCAAAGAGATTAACAATGAGCAGGACACTCACAGGCTATTCCACACACAATGGTTGAAAACACAGCAAGAATACAACTTCTCACAGTTTAATTATAATTACCATACCCAGGAGATGTTCATGAGTTAGCTTTTCTTTTAAAATTCTTTGTATGTTAATTTCTTTAGGAGCCAAATGGGAAATTAGTCATGAACTGTCTGTCCCAAATGAAGTCAAAGCCACTAACTTTAATTTATTAAGAAATACATATTCCTATAATTAACAGAAAATGAAAGAATTTGAAATTAAAAAAAATTTTAATGTAAATATCCCAGTGCCATTATGCAGGATCACAAAACAGCTTTAATAATTAGTTCTCTGCATTCCTGTCACCTATAAAATTTCCCAAAAGCCACACTCCTTACTAAACCCTTAAAACGTTGTCTTTCCACACCCCGTCCCCCACAATGAAACAGGAGGTCAGAAAATAAGACAAACGGCTCACAACTGTTCTGACACAGAGCTTACAATCTGACAGCCGCTGAATACTCATCCCATCTCCTTTTATTTAATCATGTATTTCTTCAAATCCAGTAGCTAATTAATTCTCATTCTAACTGCATTCACCCATGGTGAGAACAACAGATGAGACATTCCATAAAGAACAGTTTAAACATGGAAAGGGAGAGATCAAGGGGCACTCAGCCATGCAGACACTTCTACCGTCCACATGTCAGAAGCATTACCGCACCACCGCCGAGGACTCAATTCGTGTGGCAAACTAGTATCTTAAAAGAAAAATGCCCAGTCCTTAACATATGCCTTATAGGCCCCCAAACACTTACGCTTCGGGAGAAAAATCCTTTTCTTTACAAACTTCCATCAATTTAGGAGTCAGTCTGTATGCCTTTAGTGAGAGAGACCCTTGGGCAGTTTTTATGGGATCTCAAATAAAGAAAAGAGAAAGAAATTACTAAGAATTTTGTCACTACCAGTGCTCAAATGACACTGGTTCTGAGCACATTCTGTTAATTATTGTACAATCTTAGCAAAATGAAGATCAAAATAAACATAAATGAAGAATAAAATAAAAATCAATGAAGATCAGAGCACAATCTGAAGCAGATTCAAAGCAATATAGCAAACGCTAAGTGAAAAACTATCATCCTACTTATACTAGGCAGAATAACTTCCACCTGAAACTATAAATATAAGATACAAAATACAGTTATTTTCAGGTCTACTCAACTGGAACCAGCAATCTTGACAAAAATTAAATACAGCATATGTTCCATACATCTTATATATATCTTGCATAATTAAAAGCAAAATACTAATATTAAATATGAAAACTCCCTGGATGCACTTGTGTATTTCCTCTGTCCCTAATTTAAATGAATGGCCCTGCAAACACTTTATCCATCCTAATAATCACTGCTCACATTTTTTTAGTTAAAGCAAATTCTAAAAACAAAACCACTAAAGTCAAGGTGCAATCACAAGTGTCTTTTTAGCTTTAAAGAAACTAATTTTGTCAAAACTAACTGCTTAAACACTCCAAGAGTAAGGGAGCTTAGCACTTGCTGCATGATAACGGCTCCGGCATGCCAATATTCGCCTAAAACCTGTGTTAACATTCATGTTGCCTGAAACTTAACACAGTGAAACTTTTAGCAATAGGTGATAAAATGAAAACCAAAATAGATTGAAACAAGTGGAAAATTCATCAAGGTCTGATGATGCAATGTTTCCAGCCAATATAAGTACACTTTAACAACTTGTTCTTTACTGTAATCCAATTGTTAACATACTGAAACAATTTGGGGGCAGCTCATAAGATTGATCGTATTCATTAGTATTTTTTCTGACAGATACTCAGGACGTTACATTTACTTCTCAGCTGGAAACTATATGCAAGTCTGCCAGATATGGCAAACTGTGAGTGTTTGGGGAGGGGGAAGGCTATAAAGCTGTTAAATTGCCTACAGTTCTGATACAGCACAGAACATCTGGTCTGGAGAGCTTGAGGAAACACCATTAAATCGGCCGAAAAGAAAAAAATCTTTGTGCTAAGAAACAGTCCAGGTTTTGTACGCTGCTGTCAGAGGTATAAAAAAAAAAACTTGGCACACTGTGTTATGATTGGTCAGTCACGTACAGAGCCAGACACTCTAGCAATCGGGGTTTGTTAGACATCTGGTCTAGTTCCACCAGCCCCTTCAAATGAGGGAGGGGAGATGGAGGAATAAAAATGAAGCAGCTACTCCAGCATTCCAAAATGTACACATCAGGGCTCTGATAGCAAGAAAAATAAACAGAAAGAAGGAAACCCTGTCTAGACTTAGCTGCTGCTGAGGCTGCTGCAGAAACAGGGTTGGTATTTACTTGGGAAGGCCTGCCAGGCTGCTCTTAGAGGCAAAAAGACAGAAAGCAAAAATAGTAGTAGCAATAATATTAAGGGAAGAAAAGAATAATAAAGGAAACTCCTACTAACCGTAAATGAGAACGACAGACTCCTCAATGGCATGCTGGTAACTGAACTGAGAATCCAGAAGGGCCCGGGTGACGAACGAGCCATAGTATGTGGACTGGTACCAGCCCACGTGGAGGTGGTCGATGTTTACATGGCGCAGGCTCCGCATCATCTCCATCTGATATTGGACTAGATGATGGGCACGAGGGGGACAAAAGAACAACTGTTTAATGACATCACCTATATGAAAAAACAAGCCTTTTTGGAAACAAATTTCTATACAGCTATTTCTTATCTACAGGGAACATTTTTCCAGATTTTTAAATTCACTCACTTTACAATAAAGAAAACAAATTAAGCCTTCAAATCATTAAGGCATTCCTTTTCTCATTAGCCAAAAAACATTCTGTAGAAACAGTATTTAAAAACTAATAATATTAATAGTAATGACAGTATATTAGTAGTAATATAATATAGTATAATAGTAATAATTTTAATAGTAATATTAACAGTAATAATAATGCTTTACTGCAAACAAGTAATTATTTATTAAATGTGGTCTCTTTTAAGAAGAAATTTATGAATTACTAAATTGGCTGGCTGTAAGAAGTTTTGTTTGAATGAATAAGTTGAGAGTAGTTATCACTGTTTTCAACAAAGCTTTTAGAACTAAGAAGTTAAAACCATCAAGAAAACTAATGGGGAAACAGTTAACTACCACATGATTTAAGTATGAATAGGACACAAGCTGCAGCTGATTAAAAATATAAGAATTCATTTTTGCCTTCGTCTGGTGCCCCCTGCTGCATGTGCTAAATTTTAAAAAGAATTTTTTTCTTGTCTGGGAGTTCCTTTACATTAAGTAATCAATATTACTTATTAGATAAGTCATATGCTAATCACCATGTATGGAACGGAACAGTTGAATTAACTTTTATTGTCAATGACTCTAATGTACATTATTAACTCAAAGCCGTATTACCAGGAAAATCGGTGCAAATTGACAATACAATAAATAATGTATTTTAAAAAGCAATATAGCCCAATAATGAGTAGCAAATACGTAAAACAGGAGAAAATTTTATAGTTAGTGTAATAGTCAAGCTATTTCTGTATAATAAATGCACTTAAACATACTTGTTTAACTCAAATCGAACCATTTCATTTTTTAAATTTTTAATCAGGTTTCAGCAAAAGTGGGTTAAATGTCATTTCCTTGGCCACAGTGCTATGGTTTTACAAATCAAACAAAATTTAGGATCAAAGAATATAAAAGAAACTTCCTCAGATGGACATGGTCTTTTCAACGCCTGTTACTAGGTAAAGAAATTATAAATCTGCTTATTCCAACCAAAGTTGTATTTCTCATGATAAAAGATGGCAGCCAACTCATCAACTATTCAGAATTAAGTGCTTTTTGAATTTTTCTTTTTATATACAACATGATGGTCTCAAGAAGCAGCAGTCTAAAACTAATACGGTGATCCTGTATCAAATATCTCTTCTCTTAATTTTTTCACTCTCAAGCATATAAGAGATCCCCTTCCTAGCCAGTTAAGAGATTTCCATCAACCACATAAAACTGGGATAGAACCACTACTATGATCTCTATTTTAAAATTTCACAATTCTTTTAAAGTAAAATCACTGATTTGGCTAGTAAATTTTAATCAAATGTAATTTATGAATGAAAAATTCTAACATTACCAGTAAAACAGGAGCCAGAGCTAAATTTAGTATTTGTTTTAGACGGACAGGAAAGTAGAGAGAGAGATCAATTACAAGCAACTGACAGTGCAGAACACGACTGTATGGGATGAGCTGTTTTTAAAACAGGTCCTTCTTAAACACCTGTCAACGTACAATTTAGTTACAAAATAAGCACAAATCAGATTCTACCAACTTGCAATAATAATAAAGAAAAGACTTGGAATCTAGCAATCTAGGTTTTCATGCTGGCGCTGGGATTTCTCTCATGGGGGATCTTGCTGTCCTTCTCTGATGCTCAGTTTTCCTATCTCCAAAAAGATCTGAGAGCTCATCCCAGTCAAAATGCTCTGACTCCACACTGCTCACTGGATATGCTACTTGTAAGTAATGATTTTTCTATAAACTAAAGCCAGGCCTCTAGCAGGCATTAATAATTAAAATAAAAATGCCTATCTCTAAGAAATATTTAATCTTACTAATAAGTCAAACAGCCTGAATACAACAGATTTAATAATAGCATTTTCAGGAAGCATGAAGTAAAACATCTTACAATTGGTAGCAAACATCCAGATTCCTTCTTCATACAGAGTCTTACCTTCCTCAAAGCCCCTTGAATAAGGATAAGAAGGAAAATGAAGTATTTCTCTCAGCGAGAAAAGAGACTAAGAGATATGAGTGAAGCCTGTTGCCTTATGGATTTACCATTGTAATAAAAATTTATTTTTAAGGTCACAAGAGCTTTCATATGATGAAAAAACAAATTTAAGGGTTAAGAACAATGAGAGGGGAGTTAATAAAACTGTTCTTGAAAAATCTACAATGAACTGAAATTTCACTATTACACAAAAAATATGTGAAGTTGCAGGTCGTTCTTCATCTTGGTTTATAGACTTTAAACCATTCATTTTTTAAATTAAAAAACACATTTTTTTTTTAAAATGAATGTTTTCTTGGAGGTATCACAGGGAAAGAAAGGATCTAAAAAGACTGCAAGTGACCCTTGAAAAGCTGAGGCTGGGGTGCCAGAGCTCCGAAGTGAACCTGGGTGGTGCACTGAGGCCCAGTCCTTGCTGCAACTACACAAGAGGCTCCAGGAAACGCACAGTGTAAACAAGCGGTGGTCAGGCACTCAGTCGTGTCTGACTCTTTGCAACCCCAGGACTGTAGCCTGCCAAGGTCCTCTATTCATGGGAATTCCCAGGCAAGAATACTGGAGGTTGCCATTCCTTTTCCAAGGAATGTTCCAGACCCAAGGATCAAACCTTGGGTTTGATCAAACCAATGTGTCTCCTGCAATGGCAGATACATTCTTTATCACTGAGGTACCAGGGAAGCAAAGCTTAAAGAAGTTACTTTGATTTAATTTAAAAAAATTCTAAAGAAGTCATATTTACCCTATTATATGCAAGCAAGAGACAACTCAAAAACAGCCAAGTGAATTTTTATCTCTGCGGTCTTTTAGGTCCGTGTCCTTGCTCTAACGCTCACACAAGACATGACAGACTGTTGGCGCCTTTCTCAGTTTTTCCCTTCCTCCTCCAACCCAGGTTCTCAAAACGTACAAAATCAACCCCTACAAAAGCTAAACTCTCTCAAAACTGTGCTCCCAACACTCCCACCAATCAACGTAGCTGAGCTGCCACACCAGCTGACACGCATTTATCCCTCTGACAGAAGGAAGAGAGTTGTGACACAGTGGCACGGCAGCAAACTTCACATAGGAAATAAGGGATGGTCATTCCAGATTCTCATCTCCCAGGCAAATGCCACTGCTTTAGTGGCTTTGCTGATCCCTCTCAGGAGTTATGCTGGAGGTGAAAGGGAGAGATACTGGAGGTGGGTAGGTGAGGTATGAACAAGAGACCCAGTTTAGCTAGGATACTGGATGAACTGGGATGAGAGGAGCTCATGTTATCTGGAAGGGACTGTGAGGACGGGTGTCCCAGCCCACAGGCTTTGGCGAGTGGGGACTGCTGCCATTTCCTTCTCGTTCCCGGTCATCCTCACTTAATACCCCCTAACCCCCCGCTGGAGTTTTAAAGGAGGGGTAGAAAAGATGTGACTACACAGGGAGATAGGTTCACTTCTAGCCAGGGACTGCCTCACACCTCCGAAGGAAGAGAATCAGCAAAAAGAAACACAGGAGAAGGAAAAGAAAACCAAAAGTTCCTTGATATAAAGTGCCACAGCTCCCTACTGTGGAGCTAATGCGGATTAATGAAATAATAAACAAGCTTTTACTGGCAACTTTGCTGAGTTGGTTCAGGGTTACAGACACTTTCATTTTTGTTCTCCAAGTTCTCGGATTTAACAGAAGCCCAGGCAGCAACTCCAACCAATGACACTCACTTCTGAGTTAATGGCTAAATATTTCTGGAGAACTTCCCAAAGATGAATAGCAAGGAAAAACCTTTTGGGAGAGGGAAATACTTCAAAATTTATGATAATACTCAACAGAAAGGCTCAGAATTGTGTAGTGAGAAGTTTATGAAAGAATGTTTTAAACATTGTTCATTTAAAAAGCAAACACACCCTCTCAACTGAGGAGAAGCAGTGCATAGCAAATGAATTTCAAAGACAAATTGAAAGTTACTGCTAAGCCAACTCAAATTACTAATACACAAACTACACTTAGATGCAACTGAGGTGGTGCTACAAAACTTGGAAGGCTATAAAAATGAAGTTTTATAAATCTCTTCAACCTCTACAATCATCTTAATTGGTTAAGCCTCTCCCAAGCAAAGGACAGCATGGTTTACAATACTGAATAACTGTTCAGTTTGGCACCAGTATATTCATATTCACTTTTTCCAGATATCTTCTTTTCAAAACAGGCAATTTTAAATTGCCTAGAGCTAAAACTGTCTTAACTGAGGCAGGGTGCCCAATAGTTAACTATTCCTTTCAAAAATCCATCACATTTGTAGGGCTTTCCCTAGTTTTTATCTCCAAATATGAAAACACTGAAAATAATATGCAGTATTCTATTTAAACGCTATGCTGGGACTCACACTGGCAAACAACCAAATAAGACTTTGAGTTCTCCTTAAGACCACTGGGAAGGATGGTGGCTTAGAAGCTTTTCAGTTCAGCAGAATAATCAGTTAGTATTTTTTTCACCTCAAATTTCCCACCTTCATTTTAAAAATCATCTTTATTTTATTATTTTAAGTGAGCCCTCATGAATGCAATTTATCACCAAAAAAACAGGAACAAGGAATTAACACAGTTGGCCAGGTGGGGATGAGCTGAAAGAAGAAAACTGAAACATACTCTAAAACGATCTGTCTGGCAGATGTGGGGGGGGGGAGGTGGGCACGCAGTGAACTGGGGAGAGCTTACAGATGTCTTTTTAGAGAACAGTTAAGGAACCAAGGAATAATCTAATTTAAATTTTAAAAATTAAAAACAATTCAACAGATCTATTATTTGACTACTTAACATTGCAGCAAATAAATCTAAATCATTTAAAAAATACAATAAAACCACATTTTAAAATGTGCATATGTATTGACATAGTGTGGAGAAAAAGGGAGAGAGCTAAGCAACAGGAAAGAAACTAGCACTTAGTGAGCACTTATTAAGTCAGCCTTCCTGTTAAGAGGTCTACACATGGTACTTGACTTTCTTCCTCAGGATGACTCTAATGAGACAAGCAATCATGATTATTGACATCTTTTTAAAAAGTTGTGTATTACAGCATGTGAAGGGGCAGGACTCAACTGGACTTCAGACTTTCTGACTCTGAAGCCAGGCAACCACCCATTTACAGGATCTCATCTCTTCTTATTAGTAAAGTTGAGAGAATTATTTCTGAATCAATAAAGCATAACAGAGAGAGAGTAGAAACACACAATTTCTAGGTTTTCAGAAACCATAGCGTGTGCATGTTTGTTCACTAAATTAACCAATAATTTAGCACTACCAGTAAGATTTTAAGTGATAAAACTACCATCAAGGATTTTTAAATGTCAAAGTTGAGAATTATCACAAATATATAATCAACCTCCTAAAGCACTGCATTCTATGTTAGTATTTTAAACTTCTGCCAAGATTACTTTGAAACCAAGCACTGGCTCAGATCAAAGATGCACAAACACATCAAGAAAAGGAACAAAGAGAGACCAGATGTAGTATACATGCTCTTTGCAGCAAGAACAAACTAAGCTCAGCCAAGAGATGCAAACAGCTTTAAAAGCAAGCAAACAAACAAAACCCCACAACTCTGAAACAAATCGATGATTACCACAAGCATCACAGGGAAAATACATCAAAATTTCCTATCTGTCCTGGCATTAGGGCTGTCCTAAGGACGGCTTGTAAGAAAATTATCACAAAGCTCCCTCCCAGCAGCGCCACAGGTCACAGCGAGTGCGGATGGGTTATCAACTGTGAGGCTCTACCCCAACTACTCGGTGCTTTCCCCTTCATGTCAATTTCCTGCCAAGTGACACATACGTCTCAGGCAATGTTCAAAGCTAGGAGCAGATGTAGATTTAAGCAAACAGAATGTGCATTTGAAAAAAACAATTAAATAAGAGTCTACTTTGGGTAGGAGAAGGTAATGGCACCCCGCTCCAGTACTCTTTTGCCTGGAAAATCCCATGGACGGAGGAGCCTGGTGGGCTGCAGTCCATGGGGTCGCTAAGAGTTGGACACGACTGAGCGACTTCACTTTCACTTTTCACTTTCGTGCACTGGAGAAGGAAATGGCAACCCACTCCAGTGTTCTTGCCTGGAGAATCCCAGGGATGGGGGAGCCTGGTGGGCTGCCATCTATGGGGTCGCGCAGAGTTGGACACGACTGAAGTGACTTAGCAGCAGCAGCTGCTTAGGGTGGAGTACACGTTTCTTAAACGTCCATAGTCTCTTCACCAAGTCTGCATTTATGTATTCATCTGTTTTCCCCTCAGTTAATATACCTGTTATTAAGATCACTCTGGGATTGCTTAAGAATTATGGTAAAAGCTCAGTTTCCCACAATAAAGTGTCCAATATAAATTCTACTCTACTTAGACATGAATCTATTCTATTTAAAATGAAATAACAAAAATACTTTCTTAATCTTACCAGAAATATCCTTTAAACTGTTCATTTGTTCTGGGTGGTTTAATTTCTTCTTTAAAGTATTTATGAATTCTGACATGTAACTTCTTCTGTATGCCAATCTGGGAAAGGGGGGAAGGGGATGTGTGTGCTACTCTACCTTTTAAAACCAGCAAGAGCTTAGAAAACTATTGGAAGCCAGAGGGTTTTTTAAGGGGTTTTAATGTAACTCAAGAAGTATCCTATGAAACAAACTGGATTCTTCACAGAAAATACTACTGCAACAAATTCATATAGTTGTAAATTTGTCCATAGGGGTTCTTCAGGCAAGAATAGTACAGTGGGTTGCAATGCCCTCCTCCAGGGGATCTTCCCAACCCAGGGATCGAACCTGCATCTCTTATGCCTTCTGCATTAGCTGGCAGGTTCTTTATCCCTAGCGCCACCTGGAGAAGAAGTCGCCTATGAAATAAACAGGATTCTTCACAGAAAATACTATGTATATACACAACAAATTCATACTCTTATGAATATGACTTGTTACAATGAAGAGCACAAATGTTAGAAGACCAAATGAGAATCTCTGGATTTAGAAAAATAAATATTTCATGCTCTTTTCATGAGGACAAATAACACTCCAACATATTTACAGATATATATACCATGTACTTGTTTAATGTTGGCACAAAGTGAGGTGCTAACAGAAATATGTCAAAATTGTGATTGTTGTTAATGTACTAGGGAATGGTCACAATCATTAAAAAATTATACATATATAGGTAGATGTTGCTGTTTACTAAGTCGTGTCTGAGTCTTTTATGACCTCGTGCACTGCAACCTGCCAGGCTCCTCCGTCCATGTGATTTTCCAGGCAAGAATACAGGAGTGGGTTGTCATTTCCTTCTCTAGGGGATCTTCCTAAGCCACGGATCAAACCTGAGTCTGCTGCACTGGCAAGCGGATTCTTTATCACTGAGCCACCAGGGAAGCCCCAGATAGGCAGACAGATAAAAACTGATATATCTCCATCTTAGCATGTTCATGAAGCACAGGAAGTAGCTTGCATTAAAATGTAATCAGTGAAATCACATCTAAGGGAAGTAAAATTAAAGAAGGTGGAAATTAAAGGTGAGGCAGAGACCTGAACAAAGTGAAGCAAGCCACAGATATTTTGGTTAAAACACACAAATTTAGCTCTGAGCACTGGCAATCAATGGAGAAGGAAATGGCAATCTGTTTCAGTATTTTCGCCTGAGAAATCCCATGGACAAGGAAGCCTCACCGACTACAGTCCATGGGGTGGCAAAGAGTCAGACACAACTTAGTGACTAGACAAACAAATGGCAATCAAGGCAAAATGGAAAACATGATGATTTATATTATCCAAAAGGGGGAAAACCAAGATCTCAAAGTAGATTTTCTCTAGTTCTTAACCCTAAAATAAAATTTTCACGTGGGGTTTTAAAGAAAACTATTATGCAGCTTTTTGAGATGCAAAAACATTTTTCTAATAGAACAATTACAACTGATTTACCTTTAAAAAAATAAATCTAGGTTTTTAAAATAAAACAAGGAGAGGCTGTCTCATGATTATTTTTTCATAAAACAGAAAACAGTTTGTACAACTTAGCAACAGAAGCAGCAGCAGCAGCAGAAGAAAAGAAGGGCTACTGAAATGAATTAACAGTTTCATCCTATAAGAAACTACCTAACAAACTACCTACTGAACTACTGTAAAAAAACAGACTGGGGTGCATCAGGAGTAAGCACTGAACGCTTTAAATAAAGAGCAAATGATCCTTCTTGGAAGTACTGTTTGCTGTGTAGGAGCAAACCTGTTCATTCTGAAACCATTTACTGAGCATCACCTGTGCTGGGAGCTTGATGAAGTTATGCTGACACGATCTTTAAAGACAGTCCCTCCTTCAATACGAGCTGTTGGTTAAATAACGCTTTTATCTCTCTGTACCTTAATTTCCTCACCTAGAAAACAGTGGTTTCAACTTCCAACCATCTGATGATGGCAGTTTTAAAAACGTACCTCCAGTCCGGACGACTGCTTGCTTGTAACGAGCATTTTCAAGGGGGAGTTCCATAGGTAATGCACTCTGTAAAAGCATGCACTGACTTTTATCAATCCCACCCTCCACACACACCTACTAATTTTGTTTTCTCCCTCCCTGAGAGGTCCTGAGTCACCAATCTTGACCACCTTCTCCCATATTCAGCTCATATAATACTCTACCTGCTCAGTAGCTCTCAAATCTGTTTTCTCCAAGGCAAAAAGCACTTAGAAGTTTTCTAGAATTTTAACTGGGAAACTGCTTATAAGAGGCCAAGAAGAAAAAAATTTAAAAAGCACATGTGAAAGTTGCTCCCTCCTCCTAAAGAGAAATACTAGAAAGAAATATGCTGAAATGGTAAAGAAATACGCTGAAATGGTAATGGCAACAGTTCTCCAGGGTGTGGGATCAGAGATGATTTCTGTTTTCTTATTTATTCTTACCTTTATTTTCCTTAGTTTTTAGCAAAAGGAGTGTAAAATACATATGATATTCAAGGAGTTGCTGCTGCTGTTTAGTCACTCAGTCGTGTCTGACTCCCTGCAACCCCATGGACTGTACCCTACCAGCTCCTCTGTCCATGGGATTTCTGAGGCAAGAATACTGGAGTGGGTTGCCATTTCCTTCTCCAGGGCATCTTCCCGACCCAGGGGTCAAACCCACATTTCCTGCTTGGCAGGCAGATTCTTTACCACTATGCCACTTGGGCCGTATTGAAGGAGTACATACACATGTATCAGTAAGAGTTTTCTTTTGCTGGCCAACTTATTACATTTAACAGAGTCACCAAATAATCTGGATACCAAAGCTCCTAAAGTGTGGGAGCAGAGAATTCGGCACAAGATTATTCAGAATCTGAAGTAGCCAGCCTGGTCTGAATCCTGTCTGCTATGGACTGAACTGTGGCCATCCCAAATTTGTAGGTTAAAGGCTGCAATGTGATGGTATGTGGGGACAGGGCCTTTGGGAAGGAACTGGTTTTAGTTGAGGTCATTAGACTGAAGCCTTCACAAGAAGGGAGTAAGTGCCCTTATCAGAAGAGATACCTTAGAGCTTCTTTCCTTTCTCTCCATCCATGGGCAGTACTGAGTAATGAGGCTGTGTGAGGACACAGTGAGAAGCTGGCTACAACCCAAGGAGACAGTGTTCACTAGACACCAACCCTGATAGCATCTTGATCTTGGACTTTCAAAGCTGAAACTGAAAAATAAATTCCTGTTGTTCAAACCATCCAGTCTATGGTATTCTGTCATGGCAGCCCAAACTCAGTAAGACCTCATCTAAATTTAACACACATTAGTTGTGTGACCTATGACAAATTATCTCAGCCGAGGTGTCTGCTCTTGTAAAATGAGAATAAATCAGTATCAACCTCGTGAAGTCATAAAGAGGATTAAATGAAAGCCTTCACAACAAAGCAAAGGCCTTCTGAGGATTACTGAATATCCTCAAGAAGAGTTCAACAGGTTTGCACTGTCACCTATTATTCAGAAATGCTATTTACAATCTAGAGCCTATGGAACTTATCTGAGTCGAAAGTTTTTGAGAACTGGGTTTGGTTAACTTGGTCCCCAAGTATTGAGTAAATTCCCCATTTTCATCTGCATTTTGGGAAGACAGAGAAATCAGGAAACTGGGGAAGAGAATCAGAGGTAGTATATGTGACAAGAAAGTCCATGAATTTGTAACATCAACTTCATGAAAAAGAATTCACATGTGCAAATATGAATAGGATCAAAAAACAACCTACCATGAAAAAGGATTACAAACGGAAAAAAATACTTCTTAGATACTAAAACTATAAGCTAATTATATTCAGTACAATAAAGAACAGATTCAATAAAGAAAGAGACAAGCTACAGAAATTAGATTTCGAGAAAAGGTAATCTTGGGTGTTCTATTATTACTGTGTATATAACAATATAATTGCATTGTACTATATAAGTTTCTATCTCCTGATTCCATTTGTAACTCTTCGGAAGGAAGGAAGGAAATCAGCTTCCTCCCCCACCCCACAACAGGTGACTTTACAAACTACACTGAGAACAGGAGTGGAAACGGGAAGGAGACTGAGCAGCAGCGTGCCCCCTACACAAGACACTGACTGGGCATACCGCCCACCCAAGTGACGGGACTAGACTCAATTTCAGTACAGCACACACCTTTCCAATGTGCCATCTACTGCTTACTGGGGTGATCCACTCCTTTACCTTCAAAGGTCAGGACAAGTGGATTAGAAAATTCGTATTAAAGATGTTCTCAGAAGCAAGGGGCTTCCCTGGTGGCTCCGATGGCAAAGAATATGCCTGCAACACAGAAGACCTGGGTTTGATCCCTGGGTCAGGAAAGATTCCCTGGAGGAATGCATGGCAACCCACTCCAGTGTTCTTGCCTGGAGAATTCCAGGGACAGAGGAGCCTGGTGGGCTACAGTCCATGGGGTCTAAAGCTTGAAGGATATAATCTTGTAAGAGTGTCTTAAATACAACCCAAAGAAGGGAAAGCTGGCAGGAATGGCAAGTGACAGGAGTTACAAAAAAGGAAAGGTTAGGAAGAGGAAATAATTTTCTACAGATTAGTTACATCAACAAAATAACCATACCCTCTATCCAACCCTTTCTTGCCTGTCTCTTTGCCTACATGCTCAGTTCAGTTCATTTCAGACACTTAGTCGTGTGCGACTCTTTGCGACCCCATGGACTGCAGCACGCCAGGCTTCCCTGTCCATCACCAACTCCCTACACGCTCAGCTTCATCCAAACTTATTTTTACATGGTAAGGAATAATGAGGTGTATGCTGAGAACATGACCAAGCAGAAACCCTCATAGCCACCACAATAAATCTGAGGTTTGATTCTCATGGCTTGTTTTCAATGAGGCCCTGTTACTTCCCTGTTACAATCTCCTTTTCCCAAAACCATATGAATATATGCTTTTGTGGAGAGAGGGTGTAAAGCTTTCACTAAATTCTCAAAGGGGATAAGATCCAACAAAGAGTAACAAGCACTGAGATACAGTGGAGAATGAGCCAAACATGATCCTGGCTCTCAGAGAACTACCATTCCTCTAAGCATGCCGTGGAGGGGGATGAGGCGGGGCAGGGTGGGGGGTGGGGTGGGGGGTGGTGGGCAGCAGGGAGAGACAAGATGAGAAGTAGTAATCAGTTCAGTTCAGGGGCAGCCAAACAGATCACCAAAGACACACCATCAGAAAAAGTAGAAATGACAGGCCAAAGTTCCCGAGGAAACACCAGTTTTCAGCAGGACATGCAACAGATGGTCACTCTTACCCCTGTCCTACCAAGACCAGGAAGTCCATCATGGGAAAAGGTGGACAGAGGTTTCATCCAAACGACTCTGCAATTTAGATTAGTAATTCCCAGGGTGGACAAGAGAAAATACTCGCATTTACCCACCAGGTGATATGACTGGAGCTATTAATAGTAAGCTAAGACTGGTCTCAAGGTAAGGAGTGGAAAAATAATAATAATAATAATAAAGGCAAGGAGTGGTGATCCCAACACAGAGGTAACCCTTCTTCATTTGAGATGAATACATACTCTGGGGAAAGCTGGTCTCTAGTAAAAATGTTACATTCTAAAAATAAACTTAGCATAAACTGTGTTCTGCTATGTTGCAAACGTCCCTTGGAATACAGTTCTAGAGTCACACACACTGAAAGCCTTCCTCAAGCAACCCAGTGATCCTGTTGTCTTTGGCAGCTGTCACAAGGAAACCTCTAGAAGCCATTACTGAAGCTGCTCTAATCATATGCTACTATGTAATCTGAGGCTCCTGAAGATGGTTTTCTATGGTGGGCCTCTCAGAGAGAAGATGAAATAGAGAGTACAGGTGAGAAGCAAAAATCATTGAAAGGCAAAAAAAAAAAAAAATTTATTATAGAAAGATGCTGGAAGGCTACAAAACAGACCAAATAATTCTCTTCCACAATTGGCAGGCAGGATCCTGCCAGATGTTTGAAATAGAATTAACCTCTATGGACTACACTGATAGAAATAAACTGCACAACTATAAATAAATATCTAGGGAAGCATAAATAACTATCTAGGGAAAGGCTATCTTTGTTTTACTTTCCCTGAACTTGATTGTTCAACCCTCACTTAAACCACCAAAAAAAAAAAAACTGTCCCTCACTGCAGTATCCAGATATAGAGCCCGCAGCTTGTGCCGAGGCTTTAGAAAATGTGCCAAAGGCAGATCAAACAATACCTACTTACAAAGCTAATAAGTTTAATCAGAGTATTTGCAATGTTTCAAAGCATTTTCAAACCAGGTAGTATCACCTTAACAACAAAAGCCCTCTTTTATCCCCAAAGGATATGTATCTATTCCTTGCAGAAAAGACTATGATAGTCAGATAAAGGCAATACAAACAGCTTATAGATGCTTCCTTCTTCTATTTCGGGGAAGAAAAATCTTGAATAGCAAATTCGTCCCTTCATATATTCACACTGCAATCTATAACATGCTTGTCCAGAAACAGGGCAAAAAAGACAGAACAGGTCCCCGCAGCTGACATTCTAGTAGAGAGGAGCGGATATGACACAAGGGGACAGCTAGCATTCCTGGGTCTACTCAAATGCTCAATGTTCCCTAAAGAGAGTAACTGGGTAATCCCATACAGTTTTCTGGGCCTTTAAAATGAACAAACTAGCTCTGTTAATAACCACCAGGAAATCAAGCTTGGGAATCAAAGGCCTGGCTACTTACCTTGCAAAATAATACAGTGCGAAAGAATAGTTGCAGACTGAGAAAACAGCAGACTTGAATGGCTCTGCCATTATATACAATAAAATAAGGCAGAGGAAAACCTCCAAATAACCAAACTGCCCTTAAAAATACAGCTTAAAAATCATCTAATTTTTAATTTACCTCAAATGAAAAAAATGATTTGGATTAATGCTTATCACATGGTGACAGTGATCACAGTAAACAGTGGCAAAATGGCAGTGATTACCCGTGTGAGAAATCTGACATTTTCAGAGTTAAGGCATGGACCAGCTAAAAATCCTCCATGAATAAAATTTCACGTGCTCCTTTTCCAGGTTTTTAAAGTGGAATCAATTATCTCTAATGGGCCTTTGGGTGCGAACATTCCAGAGGTAAATGGGAGCGGGGTTAGTTTCACTAAAAATATAATCGCGAAACCCTAACAAGAAGAATGGTCAGAAGAAGGGAAGAAGTAACAAGAATCCCAGTTAAGACGTGACAAGAGTGCTAGACTACCGAGCGTATGTGGGTGCTCACAAAGAAAACAGGCCTCAGGCTGATCTCTGAAGGGAGGAGGAGAGGGTCGAAAAACACTAATTTTCCTCCCTACACAATTTCAGTTCATACTAAGAAGCACTGAAACAATCTCACACGTGAATCATTTGTAGAACATTTAAATGGATATTGGCACTCAGAAAAACCACCGATTTCGAGTTTTTAAAATGTTACCCTAATTTTAATTACATACATAAAAGTTTAAATAAAATTAAAAACAAACAAAACTGCTGTATATCAGTGGCAGAGATGATTTGCATTTACCTCCGGGGCTTAAATATACAGCCTGGAGATGGAAGACTTGGAGTACAGGTTATATATCTAAGAAGTTTCTTTTCTCCTTCTGTTTCTACTAAATTAGCAGTTCCTTAATCAGACTTGTAGGTCATCAGGAAAAGCAGCCAGTATTTTTACTGTCAGATGATCCTACATTTATGAATGAATGTAACAGACTAGATTCTAATCCTTGATTTCACCAAGTTCCAGAGCTACAGATGTAGTTTTTAAAATAGGCCTAGCTATCTCTTCAATTTCTTCCTCTAATAAACTAGAACTATCAAAGCTCAGTAAAGTAGGAACACTTTACTCATCCCAGTATCATAATCTCAATGTTTAAAAGTGTGATACTTTTACTCAAAATTAATACTGTAAAGCTTCTCATGGTATTGTATGTTTAGCTAAAACATGCCATTCAGCAAATTATTTGAAGGAAGAAATGGAAATAGTTTTTATTGGCACTTGCTACAGTTATAGAGAAGGCATCTATACAAAGATTCCAGCAGGCATCTTTCTCCTTACATGCAGGTTAGAAAAGCAGGGTCAGAGTTAATCTCCTGTCCCACATTTTTAATTGAATATAAAGATAAATATTGAAAGACTGAAATTTTAATTTTATTATTTTCAATATTTCCTTCCATACTAAATTAAGGCTAGAAAGCATAATAGCATTATTTTATCAAGTCTAAAACTAAGCATACGAAAGAGAGTTGGCAATTTTAATTCCAAGACACCATGGATTAAAAGACACCTAATTTCATAAGAGTTCAGATGCAAAGCCAATGAACCTGTTACCTGTAAAGAAAGCAGTGTGTGGGCAGGCACTGTGGCAGCAATGCTCTTTTCTTGTCAAAAATACAATTGTATTCTATCAGTACCCTAATATACTTTTTCTGGCCTATATAACTCACAAAATAGTTAAGTAAAAACTCTCTTCTCTTTAATCATGGATTTCCCATGATAAACAATAAAATCACCTGGCACTTTTCCTTCATACAAGAGTAACATATATGCTAAGACTGAATGCTTTTGTGCACATCAATAGTGAAGCTGAGTATCTAGTAACATGCACATATAACAGCAAGTCCTTCTGCATATTCTACACAATTGAAAGTACACAATATTAACTAGCCGTCATTTTGTAAAGGGAAGGATACAGGTACTCCACCTTCTCTCCAAACACAGCATTTCTCATTAACTTTGCTGTCACTTTTACAAGGTTCTCTGCAACAGTGCGACTTCTGCTTGTGTTACTTAAAAAAAAAAAAAAGAAGTGCTACTTTGAATGCTGCTCTGATAGATGGGACTCTTGTCCATCGTTAGCAACAAGATTCATTATACTTGGAAATAATTCTTTGGAAAGCAATACAGCTTAAACAACAATGAGGGAAATCATTCAATAATACAATAATTTAATGTAATATAATATGAAAGATTAAAAGGGCTTTCCTGGTAGCTCAGCTGGTAAAGAATCCATCTGCAATGCAGGAGACCTAGGTTCAATCCCTGGGTTAGGAATTTAATGTAATATAATATGAAAGATAAAAAAGGTAAAAACACTCTAAAATTAAAAATGTTAAACACATTTTAAAACCTTAGAAGGAAATATACCAAATTATTAACTATCACTGTATTAAAGATATAAGATGGATAATTTTTCCTTTTTCCAAACTCTCTGAAATACTGTTCTATTAATTTTTTACAATTCAAAGAGTGTACTTAAAACAAGAAAAACTTAGCAAGGGCTGAAAGTTCAAATAGAGTACATTCTGTTCTCTAATTCATAACAAAATTTGCATGCTCACAAAAGTGATAGTTAAGTTTAAAGATATAGATAAGATAGGAAGAGAAAAGGCAAAAAAGAGATGCAAGATTTTGAGTTCAGTAACAGAAGCATTTCAAGAAGTAAACCAGATGTTCCTACTATGGAACTTCAGCAGAGGGTCCACCAGACAAATTCATAATGTCAAAGGCTACATTCAGATCAAAGAGCATAAAAATAGGGTCCATTTGCTACAGAATTGTCCAAGACACTGAAGGGATCAAGTCACACTAAGCTCTCAGCAAAACTCAAAATCAGCCGAAGGCTGTTGAGTAGGAAAGCAGTGCAAAGATGAGAAGACTGCTTCCTCGAGCATGTCACTGGGAAAAGGAAGCTCCGCAATGGGGTCCAAGCACAGAGGTCAGAAGAGTCTCATTTGAGGCCATAAAAAAACTTAAGTTACCAACAGTAATTAGCAAATATTCATTTTATTTGTTTTTACTGCCAAAAAAGCAGTAGAAGCTTTACTTTACTTCTTTCTCCCTAAGCATCTCTCTTCTACTTTACTGTTCTATAGATCAAGTAATATTACGATCCTTTCTCCAGGATTTCTCAAAACCAAATGAAAAAACTCTTTTAAAAAAGACATCCCTGTCGTCAGAAGCACCATGGATCAAATGCCCTCACAAAACACTTTACAGGTCACATTTAAGAGGGCAGACGATGCATACTCTGACTAAATTACCTGCAATAAGTAAATAGCGAACATTATTCTAAGTGCTTGGTCTGTATCTAATAAATTTACCTTTCCTACAAAATTAAAATGGAATTTTACTAAAGACCTGCAGGGTGGCATGAAGCCACTTGAGCAGGAAATGTTTGATTTCTTGGAAATAAGTCTTAGCTTCCAATTGCCAGTTACTTCGATTCAACAACCTAATCAAGAGAACATATAAAAACGAAATGTTGATATGCTGTTTGCTATGGTTGTGATGCACAAACTTTCCCCAGGACCTCTGCTTAGATGATAATCATCTGACACTGAATTATGACTAGTACACTAAGTGCCTGTCCAGAGAAAATCAACTACACTCATATGATTGTTGAAGGTCAAAAATATCTCAGAACACCTACCATCCACAAACAGTAACATCTTACAGACGGTGTCATAAAACAAAAATTTCAATACACATCTGCTCTCCTATCAGGAATAAGAACAGATAAGGCCATAGTCCAGACATTGTCACAATGCCCTAAATACCGAATTTATCTCTTTAGTATCAGAGATCAGCCTACTTCCTTACATAACTTCTGCAATTTTGAGTGTTCCTTGTGTACTAATCTGCTCGGGCTGCCATAACAAAATACCAGAGAAGTTTACTTACTCATGGTTCTGAAAGCCGGGGGATCCAAGATCAAAGTGTTGGCTCATTCAGTTCCTGGTGAGGGCTCTCTTCCTAGCTTGCCAGCCTTCTCCCTGGGCCTTCACATAGTAGACAGAGAAGGACAGCAAGCTCCTATAGGGGCTCTAATCCTATCAGACCAGAGTCCCACCCTCATGGTTTCATCTAACCTATTACCTCCCAAGGCCCCATCTCTAAGTACTATCACAACAGGGGTTAGGGTTTCAACATATGGACTCTGGAGGCACACAGACATTCAGTCCCTAACAAGGTCTATTTAAATTTCTCAATTTGTAAATGGTGCGTGTGGATAGGGATGTATGACAAATGCAAAAATGTTTATTTAAATCATAAAAAATTTATTAAAAAAGACTGATATTAATATCCATAAAAAGAACTGTAAGGAAACAATACCAAAATTGGGCAGAAGCAAAAAATAAAATCTCTGATTATCACAAAGATGCTGTTCTGTAAATGCTCTGGTCAAAACAGTGCTCAATGATTATACAACCCAAGCAGGTTACATACATTGAATTCTTTTAATTTTTGCCCATCTTTATTCTTCCGAAGCCACAAGATGAATAATAATAGTCTACATTTATTAGTAGCCATCCCAACAGTTCTATGGTGTAGGTATTATTATCCCCATTTTACAGACAAGGAAAGTTTAAGAACCGTCCATTACGGTAGCACAACTTTAGAATGTAGAATTTTAAAGAAGAAAATAAAACCTGTCTCTAATAATTCTCTATCTGGAAAAAGGACTATTCACAAATCTGTAGCCTTTCACTTAACTATTAATAAAAAGAGCCTGTCTTTGTTCTGTGTTTTAATCTCAAAGAGAAGCTATTATGCTACAACCACTGGAGAGAGCCAAGATGAAACTGGGCAGAAAGGATCAAGTTTTCACCAGATGGAAGTCCTGCAGACATGAGGGCTTTTTCCAAAATATTTGATTGAAAGTAGGAAGAAACAGAGTGTATCTTCTTAAATGCACTATAAAACTGTCCTTGCTGGATCCCCCACTAAAGTGAAGATGTAGAATGAACACGAGTAAAGCAAAGTTTCCAAAAGAGAAGATGCCAGATTCCTCCCTTTCTTCAATTAATACTCATTTTTAATTACCTTGCAGCTATTATATTCATATTATTCCAAAGAAACAAGATGATGCATTCTTCAACATGATCACTACTTTTACAAAGTTAACACTCCTAACATTAACATAAAACTGCTAAACCATTATGGATGGGAAGGAAAAACACAGAAATCTGGAATATCATGAAATCTTTTCCAGACTCAGAATTATGACCAGTGCTAAAATTCAAAGATTGAAGGAAATAGATAAGAAAATAATTCTTTTGAACTGTAAGCATACACTACAGGAAGTATGCATAGCATGAAAACATTTTATAGTGTTTATAAATCAACATCCTGCAGATGTTATGATTAAGAATATCTACAATTTGTTCAATTATAAAATGTTTTAAATTGTCAAATTAGCAAGAAACTCATATTTGCTTCAAATACTTTTTGGGAAGGAATATGTAAATCATAAATAGTTGTTGCACAACCAACAAAGAACACTACTTTACTGTTCATTTCATAAGAAGTATATTCTTGAAATATGCATCTTCCCAAACCTTTTCGTGCAGAATATACACACACAGTATCAATGACAAAAGTATAAAATGTGGCTGTAGGACAATTTATTTGATATTATGCAAATCACCCAGTCTTTCAGGTTATAAATGCCTGTGCCTCTTCTCTTATTTATAAATAGCCACAGTCTGCATAAAATGAACTTCAAATTCTGATTTCTTAAAGAGTGACTGATATAAGAAACTAACCAGAAGTTTGCCCTAAAGAGAAATGGAACATCTGGTAAAATGTGTACATGCTTCAGGATCTCATCTGCTGCTAAGGTTAGTATTCCAATGTGATGGCTGTCATCTCCACGCTAAGTGGTAAAAGCCTCACGTACTGAAGAGGCATCTTCTTCAACCACAGAGTGCGTTCTTTTTCTCAGCAATGTGCTAACAACTGGGCCTCACAGAGTACTCGGAGAACTATTTCTGTAATAACTACACCCTTCAGTTCAAAACACAGACCATTCAATAGACTGCTTTCACCATGGGGTTGCTGATTGCATCCCTCTCCCACATATTTTAACCTCAGCATTAATCAAGTCAAAATGTGTGCTACTTCTTGTCTGTGATCCATCAATCTATTCTGCTTTTATTTTTCAATTCACCAATAAGAGAACCCAGAGAAGAAATGGAAGAGGAAAACTGAGAGAAAGTCCAGGTGACCAGGAGCTATGGCATTATTAATTCGAAAAAGAGCCGCTTTCACGAGCACACCATGCTCAGTAGCCTTCCTCCTCCATTTACTTTTAACTTTCAATTTTCTGCCATAAACAGCAACAACAAAATTCTACACTTACTGCAATATAAATTGCCTTACATTTGTGACACTTTTAAAAGCCCCTACTGTGCCATCAAAGGTTCCCAAACAAGGAAAGATCTGCACAGCAGGAGAGGAACCCACTTACATTTTCTAACAGCTGTGAAGGATCAGTCCCCTCGAGTAACAGAAATCAAATGCAAACTGAAAAGTGTTTAGAAATAAAATGTTTCCATCACCTCACACTATCAGCTACTTCCATTAGTATCCAGGAAAGGGACATGGATTTTACTCAGCATTTTAATACAATAAACTTTACTGACAGTAGAAAAGAGAACACAATTACAGACTAATCCTACTATTAAACACAGGAAGTCATCAATGAAGAAAATGAATACTAAACTTCCCATTTCAGCCGCTTCTCTACTGGACTAAACAACAAATCACAAAAGCCTTAGGGAAGAGTTTACAAGTGTTATTTATGAAGCTTGTTTAGGGTTCCGTATTCTGAATTAAAAACATATTACTTAAAATATAAAACATTTAGCATCACATCAGGAATTGATTTTACACCAAGTTCAAAGACGATGATAAAGCCCTATGGAGGGAATTTCATATTATTGTGATGGTTCTGTAAATATCTTGACTACCTACTAATCAGAAAGGATAACAAAGTCTACAGGTCCTGGAAAATAAAAGATGTGTGACCAAATGGGCTCAAATCATCCATAATACACTAAAAATAGAAGGATGTGAAAAGATATTCAAACATCACTACAGAGTGAATCCCGGCTCTCCAGTTCCAGATGACTTCCGCCTGTTATTTCTTGAGCACCTATCTCAATTTCCAGATACAAAGGTAAAAGTTGACAGCCAGCTTTAAATCAAGACATAGTCCTTGACTTAAAGCAGCTCAGAGTAAGTAAGAAAGCCACATTAGAAATGTTTGTGTTAGTCGCTCAGTCGTGTCCGACTCACTGGGACCCCATAGACTGCAGCCTGCCAGGCTCCTCTGTCCACGGAATTCTCCAGGCAAGAATACTTAAGTGGGTTGCCAAGCCTTCTCCGGGGGATCTTCCCGACCCAGGGACTGAACCCAGATATCCTGTATTGCAGGTGGGATTCTTTACCCCTGGCACCACCTGGAAATCCCATTAGCAATACCACACGATAAACTGAAGGTGTGTGGGTTGCAGAGTTAACACAAAGGGGAATACAGGGACGGGCAAAGAAAACTTTTTACAGAGGTTCAAAACCTGTGCTGTTTTGAAGGATGGGTAAGAGCTTGCCAGGCAGAAAAAGTTAAGAGCTATAGCTGAGCCTGAGGAAACCACCATGCAAGGTATAGAGTATAAAAGACTCCAAATTTTTAAGGAGCTCTATAAACAATCTCATACTATATAATATGCACAGGGAAAGGAAGAAGAAATAAGGTGGAAACCACACACCTGAACCAAATCTCAAAGTGTCACAGGCCAGGGGGACATGGGCTTTACTCTGCAGGTACGGAGGCGCCAGACAACGGTTTTAAAGTAGGAAAGTGACACTCTGAGACTTCAAGATTTTTTTTTTTTTTTTTTAAGGTATCACTCTGGAGGGAAGAATGGACTAAAAAGGAAAGACTTGGGCAAGAAACCTGTTAAAAGGCTACCACAATAATTCCAGCAAGAGATGATAATGAAAGCCCGAAGTTAGGTAGTAATGTAGATAGAGTAGTTAATATGAAAAATGGAATATGCTCAACAACTTTACATGTTGACTTTAAAAGGAGCTTGTGCAAAATGTTTACATGAGCCACCAAGTAAAACATCAAAATTCCAAAAGGCATTTTAGGCTGTGTACTGCATTAAAGTAACACTGCAAAACAATTTAATTAGTAAGAATCAAAGTTTACACATTCAAGAAAAGGACTAGAAATACACACTGTGCCTTTTCCAACCTTGGCATTCCAGTAAAAGACACAAATTACCAACTGTTATCACAAAATACATTAATCAACAGTGCAGCCTAAAATATTCCAAATAAATAACTGCTATAATTTGTAATTACATTATTTGTTACTATACTATACTACCTAGAGAAAAATAGATGTAGAAATTCAAGAGAAACTGTTTCAGCCATTTGATGGGTTTTACGAAGTATTTTCTACTTGGCTCAATTTTTTTTTTTCCTTTTAAGTGAGAAGGGCCAGGAGAACTTTGTTTAATCTGGGGCATTTTTACAGGGTTTTAAAACAGCATCATTTCCAAACTGCTTTTCCCATGACTGCTTTCATTCCTGGAATGATTTTCAAATATACTGAAAATCACCTAAATTTACAAAAATCTCTAACAATGAGGACTGCAAAGTTATTTATGTACTTTATGGTTCCTTTTAAAGATACTTGTAACAAAAACTTGGTCACAAAAACAATCAATCATTCATTCAAGTAAGAAACCTAAAATGCCCAAGACACCAATCTGGCAGGAATCAGGCCTGACTACTGCCTACACATACTTATACTACAAGCTCTCTCTCTCTCTTGTCGCTAAGTCACGTTCGACTCTTGCAACCCCATGGATTATAGCCTGCCAGGCTCCTCTGTCTGTGGGATTCTCCAGGCAAGAATACTGGAGTGGGCTGCCATTTCTTTCTCCAAGGGATAAGACCTTCCCGATCCAAGGATCGAACGCAGGTCTCCTGCACTGCAAACAGATTCTCTACAACTGAGCTATGAGGATAACACAAGTTAAGGTTAGTTAAAAACATAGTGCTTCAGAAAGCCAAGAGACACCTTCTGACCACAGCTTAAATGTAACACAAGAAAATGTTACTGTCAATGCAAAGCAATAAATAAATACTATATTTAGTCAGCCCAATTTAACCCATAATTTTCCTCACTTTTATCTGTATGATAGTCACATAACTTGGAAAAACTAAAGAAACATTTGAATATCAAGGGAAAAGTTTCAAAAATTCTGAAAGAAGCAACATCAAACTCACCATAAATATGTGAGAGAGTAGGGAAATGCCTTTCTCTGAATGAGCTCCAGTACTAGCTCTAAACACAGAACGGTGTCTACTCTCTCTGGTACCCATATCTTAAGGAAAGGTCCTATACGGCCAACTTCAGCAAACAAAACACTTTGACAGATACAGTGCTTTTAAAAACCAAGACATCTTACATAGAAATTGGAAACAATTCAATAGCCCATTGAGGACAGAATGAGTAAATAAAATGTGATATTCACACAATAGGATATAGCAATTAAAAAATGAATGAGCAACAGAGGATGAACCTCAGAAATATAAGGCTGACTAAAAGAAGCAAAACAAAGAAATCGTAACTGTCATTACATTTATAAAGTTCAAAGATAGACAAAATCAAATTAATAATACATAAAAACACGTAAAACTATGCAAGATAAAGCTTCACGAAAAGTCAAAATCCTAGGTATTTCTAGGGGGAACGCAAGGGAGTTGTGATCAGGGAGATTTGAGGGGTTATATTATATTTCTTAACCAAAGTAGCAGTTCCGTGGATGTTTGCTCTATAATTGTTCATCAAATTGTGTTTGTTTTATGTACTTCTCCTGCAAATAGATGTAGGAATTCAAGAGAAATTGACCCAGCCATTTGATGAGTTTTATGAAGTATTTTCTACTTGGCTCTTAATTGTTTTTTTACGTTAGAAGGGCTAGGAGAGATTTCTTTAATCTAGGGCCTTTCTACAGGCTTTTAAAACTGTACATATTCTTAAAAACTCAAATACAGTCAGAGGCCCTATCACATTAAAAAGCAGGATTCTCTGTATTTTAATTAAAACTATTACAGGTAAAATGAATCACACCAGTAGGAAAGTATACATAACATGAACATATCTCAGAAAATCCAGGGGGGTCTGACATCTTAATGCCGAATCTACTCCTCCCACATGTGATAATATATTTCTACCTAAAATAATCACTATCACTTTAACAACTGCTGAAAACATTTCTATTTTCACAATTACTACTAAAAGTCAGTCTTACTAGTTCTTAGAAAATACTAAGCCCAGGCAGGACCTTCTTCTTACTGGCCCCCACTCCTTTTTGTTGTTGTTTCCTAGAAGCAAAAAGTCAGCCTAGAAACTTGGAGCTGACAATTCTCTGACACATCACTAACTACTGAAGTCATTTGTCTATATTCTGAATACACAGCAACCTGAAACAATCAGATGGAGGGCAATATAACTAAAAAGAAAAATAGCTCATCTCTTTCTTTATCCCTGAACTCCATCACGACAGCACTTTAAAATACAAAATGGTTCAGGGGGACAAGAAATTTGAAAAGAAGTTCTAACTGAGCAGAGGCAACTTACTTTGCTTGCTAAGTATTGCAGACACTGAAGCCCAGGAAAGGGTGTACTGAAATTATTAACTCTTCCGACTGCTGTTAACATTACTTTTGATTCTGACTACCATTTCTAGGTTAACTTATATTAGGGTCTAATTATAACCTACTTTTATTATTCTCAGTGTGTAAAAGAAAAATGTCTTAACATAATAGATGCAGCAAATATTCAAAGATTAGTTCTGCTCCATGTATTCACATTAAAGAAAATTTAAAATACAGGTAGAAAATGCTTTAAGTATATTTGCTAAATTAAGCAAGTGACTAAGAAGAAAGCCACTATTCTTAACATATTAATGGCTCTGACAAATGTGAGAATGATATGAACAAGTATCATAGCTAAGGCAAGGAATTTACACCCAAATTAGTGACAGTGTTGTATCTTTGAGTCAACCCCAATGTTCACTGTTCAGATAAACACTGTTGCCTAGTATTCACAGACCCAGTTCAGTTCTGTCGCTCAGTCGTGTCCGACTCTTTGCGACCCCGACTCTTTGCGACCCCATGGACTGCAGCACGACAGGCCTCCCTGTCCATCACCAACTCCCGGAGTTCACTCAAACTCAGGTCCATTGAGTTGGTGATGCCACCCAACCATCTCATCCCCTGTCGTCCCCTTCTCCTCCCGCCCTCAATCTTTCCCAGCATCGGGGTCTTTTAAAATGAGTCAGTTCTTCGCATCAGGTGACCAAAGTATTGAAGTTTCAGCTTCAACATCAGTCCTTCCAATGAACACCCAGGTCTGATCTGCTTTAGGATGGACTGGTTGGATCTCCTTGCAGTCCAAGGGACTCTCAAGAGTCTTCTCCAACACCACAGTTCAAATGCATCAATTCTTCAGCACTGGGCTTTCTTTATTGTCCAACTCTCACATCCATACATGACCACTGGAAAACCCATAGCATTGACTAGATGGACCTTTGTTGGAAAAGTAATGCCCAAGAGGCATTTAATAAACAATCTTAGTGCAAGCATGACTTATTACATAATAAGCTTGATGGCAGCTCCTAATGAGAGCAAACATTTAAGTTAAGAGATACAAGAAAAACTTTCATTTTCTATTTTAAACAACTGCATCCACGATACACATACATACCACACTTTGAAGGAAATGCTGCTAACAGTGCACAGAGCAGACTCCAGTTCAAGACCAAATGCCACCTTTTGGTTTTGACTATCACTCCCTCTCCGCTCCCTACAAACCCAGCATGGGTAGTCGGGGTTGGGGGAGGCAGGGTGGAGGGGGGAGAAGGGAGACACATGCTTAAAAAGCCCCAAGGGCACTCCGAACAATGTATTCAAGTGTTCTTTCTTTTGGTTGTTTAACATGTACTAAATAATCTTGCATTTCTTGCCTGCCACACTTTATGCACTTTTCAGTTATTTAAATTTTAATTTTGCTTCAGAACACTACTACCAGGAACTTTTATTAAAAACAAACTTTTTAACGGCTACAAAAGACATGCCCTTCTATTAAAAATAGAAGGGAGAGAATAGAACTGGACATTGGGAGATTAGACACAATTACTTTTGACATTATTTCTCTTGGAACAAAAGGTTTCTCACAGCTAGTGAAATCACCAATAGAAAATTCCCTCTTCCCAGTGCTCACTTTTTAACACTGGCAGACAAGGTCCTGTTTTCTAAATTAACAACCTGCTAAGAAATCCTCCACAGTCAATAAAGCAGAAATAGATATTTTTCTGGAACTCTCTTGTTTTTTCGATGATCCAGCGGATGTTGGCAATTTGATCTCTGGTTCCTCTGCCTTTTCTAAAACCAGCTTGAACATTTGGAAGTTCACGGTTCATGTATTGCTGAAGCCTGGCTTGGAGAATTTTGAGCATTACTTTACTAGCGTGTGAGATGAGTGCAATTGTGTGGTAGTTTGAGCATTCTTTGGCATTGCCTTTCTTTGGGATTGGAATGAAAACTGACCTTTTCCAGTCCTGTGGCCACTGCTGAGTTTTCCAAATTTGCTGGCATATTGAGTGCAGCACTTTCACACCATCATCTTTCGGGATTTGAAATAGCTCAACTGGAATTCCATCACCTCCACTAGCTTTGTTCATAGTAGTGCTTTCTAAAACCTGCCTCTTGAGAAACCTATATGCAGGTCAGGAAGCAACAGTTAGAACTGGACATGGAACAACAGACTGGTTCCAAATAGGAAAAGGAGGACGTCAAAGCTGTATATTGTCACCCTGCTTATTTAACTTCTATGCAGAGTACATCAGGAGAAACGCTGGGCTGGAAGAAGCACAAGCTGGAATCAAGATTGCCGGGAGAAATATCAATAATCTCAGATATGCAGATGACACCGCCCTTATGGCAGAAATTGAAGAGGAGCTAAAGAGCCTCTTGATGAAAGTGAAAGTGGAGAGTGAAAAAGTTGGCTTAAAGCTCAACATTCAGAAAACGAAGATCATGGCATCTGGTCCCATCACTTCACGGGAAGTAGATGGAGAAACAGTGGAAACAGTGTCAGACTTTATATTTTTGGGCTCCATAATTGGAGAAGGCAATGGCAAGCCACTCCAGTACTCTTGACTGGAAAATCTCATGGACAGAGGAGCCTGGTAGGCTGCAATAGATGGTTTCGCTAAGAGTTGGACAGGACTGAGCGCCTTCACTTTCACGCATTGGAGAAGGAAATGGCAACCCACTCCACTGTTCTTGCCTGGAGAATTCCAGGGATGGTGGAGCCTGGTGGGCTGCCGTCTATGGGGCTGCACCGAGTCGGCAGCAGCAGCAATCACTGCAGATGGTGATTGCAGCCATGAAATTAAAAGACGCTTACTCCTTGGAAGGAAAGTTATGACCAACCTGGATAGCATATTGAAAAGCAGAGACATTATTTTGCCAACATAGGTCCGTCTAGTCAAGGCTATGGTTTTTCCAGTGGTCATGTATGGGTGTGAGAGTTGGACTGTGAAGAAAGCTGAGTGCCGAAGAATTGATGCTTTTGAACTGTGGTGTTGGAGAAGACTCTTGAGAGTCCCTTGGACTGCAAGGAGATCCAACCAATCCATTCTAAAGGAGATCAGTCCTGGGTGTTCATTGGAAGGACTGATGCTGAAGCTGAAACTCTAATACTTTGGCCACCTCATGCGAAGAGTTGACTCATTGGAAAACACTCTGATGCTGGGAGGGATTGGGGGCAGGAGGAGAAGGGGACAACAGAGGATGAGATGTCTGGGTGGCATCACCAACTCGAAGGACATGAGTTTGGGTGAACTCTGGGAGTTGGTGATGGACAGGGAGGCCTGGTGTGCTGCAATTCAAGGGGTCGCAAAGAGTGGGACACGACTGAGCGACTGAACTGAACTGAAGAAATCCTCCTAGCATCCCACTCTGACACCACCCTTTTTACTTATTGGACTGAACTAAATCTAAAGGACTAGAGGGATAAAAGCACAGAAAGATAAAAACATATAATTTTGCAAACACTTTGAAAGGCTCTCAAAATCCAATAAAAGTTTACAATGATGTCAATAATATGAAATAAACTAATAGAAACTGGAGAAAAGAACAATTCCCTTCATAAAACTTACCCAAGATTCCTCTTAATGGCAAATTCTCAGTGCATTCGAAAAGACTGTTAGATGTGTAAACATACAAACTATGTACTTTTTCAGGACTTCAATTACATATAAGGCATCAATGCAGTAAGGGCCAATTAAATTGCTGATTTATAGAAAAGACCACCTCACTTATTATCTTGTACTAAAAGTAAATATTGCTTTAAAATCTAACCTAAGTGGAACTTAGGCAAAACATTTAGAGAATGTATTGGTATAATAAATGACTAAGAATCAAGACAGGATTCCACACCACAATTAAGGAGGACTCAGGAAAAGTACTATCTGTTTTTCAAAAAGTCCTTTACCTGATACCCACACTGAATATACATCTTATATAGTAGCTCTGAGACTCTAATGAGTACCTCTCATTCCTATGACCTCTGACATCACCACTCTTCCTGGTTTTTGAAAATGAAAGTCACTCAGCCATGTCCGACTCTTTACAACCCCATGGACTGTACAGTCGGTGGAATTCTCCACAAAATTCCATATTCATATTCATGTATTGAATAGCATACACATGTCGTATATGCATATGGAATTCTCCAGGCCAGAATACTGGAGTGGGTAACCTTTCCCTTTCCAGGGGATCTTCTCAACCCAGAAATGAAACCCAGGTCTCCCGCATTGCAGGCAGATTCTTTACCAGCTGAGCCACAAGGCAAGCCTAAGAATACTGGTGTGGGTACCCTATTCCTTCTCCAGCAGATCTTCCCAACCCAGGAATCAACTGGGGTCTCCTGCACTGCAGACGGATTCTTTATCAACTGAGCTATCAGCGAAGCCCAATAAGCAATAGTCATGAATAATAATAATAAAGACTTGATATAATAATTAATAATTAAGACCTGATAAAAGATCAGCATATTTCAATGACTACATCAAGAATGAGATCCCAAAGCACTATACAAATTGTTTCTGAAATAGTTTATTATTTCTGCCTGAAATACAGGGTCCAATGACTAGGGCTTCAGAATACTTACACAATGGAGAGGGCTGGGGTGATATCAGCATGATACCAAATTTCTACTACATATCATGCTTAATCCTTGTATCTTGCTTAGTCTTCTTGAGGAAAAAAATCCATATAATTTAAGAGTAAAATTAATGAAGTGTAAATCTGACTATAAAATATGTGAGGCAGAACACCCTTGCTCCAAAAATAGAATGAAAAGCACAAAAACAAACAAACAAAAAAAAAACCTTTTTAAAGAAAACAAAGCAAATGAAACAAAACAGGAACAGTTAAGGCAGCATATGCAGTCAAACAAAAAAGGCTAGGACACCAAGCCTCCCTGTGTTACAATAAGGGCACAGACACAGTAGTCTCACTGTAGCTTTTCCAAGGAGTTCCAGATCACCCCTAGGGAAATACTTAACCTGGATGAAAATTTTTTATAAGAAAGAATTAAAAAAGGATAGAATTTTAAGATTTTAGAAAAGCATTTAAAAAAAAATGCATGCCTATTTATATACACCTGGATGTGTGTGTTAGTCACTCAGTCGTGTCCAACTTTTAGTAACCTCATGGCCTGTGGCCCACCAGGCTCCTCTGTCCATGGAATTCTCCAGCCAAGAATACTGGAGTGAGTTGCCATTTCCTTCTCCAGGGGATTTTTCTGACCCAGGAATTGAACCCAGGTCTCCCGCCTTGCAGGCAGACTCTACCAACTGAGCCACCAGGGAAGCCCTGGTGGATACTGAATACTGAAGACATCTGGATACTGAAGATCTATTGCTGCCTTCACCAACCCAAAGGCTGGCAAATTTGCTCACTTTCCTCCTTTGTTCTACCACCAGTAAATACCTTGCTACAGACTGGGAACAATATGGGGCTTTACTCTACCAGTGAGCTTTATGAATTAAACTGGAATCAGGATGGTTCCTAGGTGACACAGTGGTAAAGAATCCGGCTGCTAATTCAGGAGACCTAAGAGACATGGGTTAGATCCCTGGGGCTGGGAAGATCACCTGGAGAAGGAAATGGCAATCTACTCCAGTATTCTTGCCTGGAAATTCCATAGACAGAGGAGCCTGGCAGGCTACAGTCCACAGGGTCACAAAGTCGGACGTGACTGAGCACACAGCACAGGCAGGTACACAGAATGCCCACAGCCCTCTATTGTCCATACATAAGTCACTCTCCCTATTCCTTACAGCACCACTTCAAAGAGGTGGGGCTCCTTCTGCATTAGGTTACATTTTTACCCCCTTTACTAGGAACCTCTTTCTGAGCCTATCCTCCTCACACTGAATTAGTACTAATGGTTTATGTTTCTTCCCTCAGGGCCTAAATCTTTATTTGTTCCTATTAAATATCACACTGTTTAAAAATCTTCTAAATTTCAACTTGCCCTGATTAGTCTGAATTATACAATGCAAATTAGACCTCTCAACAAGGCTTGATCTTGAAATGCAATAAACATAATCGCAACTGATTAAGTTAAATTATGCTACCACAGAAGATAGACTTTACATATTTCATATGCTTCCAAGCTATAATGAACTCTAAATTGTACCCCAAATGTACCCAGAGTTACGCTTTTGTGAAAAATACAGTATCTACCACTCATTAAGTGTTTACTATGAATCAGGTACTGTCTTAATGTTTTACATGCATTCTTACTTAATCCCCAGAACAACCCTAAAGGTAGATGGTATCACCACAGTCAAGAGCAGATCACATTCGACTGCAGCAAGATCCTATCCCTGAACCACTATACTAGAGAGGTATGATCATGGCTAGTAGGTATCTATGGTTTCACATGCAAAATAATTGTAAGAACAGTTATTATTACCGTAGCTTTAACATGTTGATCGATGTGATATAAAATAAATTCGACATGGCTGATTATTCAAAAAAGTAAACCTATACATTTCCTACACATTTAATTCAAAATTGAGTTTAAGGTGCAATTTTCTAGATCATCATGTAAGTCTAGTCTACAAGTCTAGACTTAGCTGTCACTCACTAATGCAAATTACCCAGAAGACATCAAACTTCTCATCTCTATCCCTTTGGTCATTCCCACCACCAATGCTCAAACTGGTCTTCTTGCAGTTTAATATTTTTTCTTAAACCAGATCTGAACATTGTTAAAATACAAAAACCTTATATAGTTGCCCACTGTCAGTGGTACAAAGGTCAAACTCTTCAACAAAATGATCAAAACTAATATACCCTGTGTTGTAGGTATCAACTGTCTCCACTTTACAGAGGCGGAAACTAAAGCTGAACACTGGAGTGGGGTGCCATTTCCTTCTCCAATGCATGAAAGTGAAAGGGAAGTCGCTCAGTTGTGTCCGACTCCTAGCGACCCCATGGACTGCAGCCTACCAGGCTCCTCCATCCATGGGATTTTCCAGGCAAGAGTACTGGAGTGGGGTGCCATTGCCTTCTCCGGCTTAACTGTCTAGAAGGTAACAAAACTCATCCTGAGTAGGATGGTGCAACAGCAGCTAAAACAAAAGACTAAAACCAACTATCAATTTCCTTAAGCCTTCAACTTCTTAAAGAAAACTCCTCTTCACTTTTTAGTCACTACTTAGCAAAAACATCAATGGCTAAAAGCAAGTATAGTTTATTGTTCCTGTTTTTAGTGAATCAACCAACATTCTTAAAAAAAAAAAAAAAGACTTATACAGTCTGAAGGGAAGCCAGAGCATCCATAAGTAAAACTGGAATCTAATATGGAAGTTAAATTTAGCATGCTTGGAGTTCAGAGAGTCCATTTATAAGGTAAAAGTTAGGTTAAACATAACACTGGTACTTTTAAACACCTTTTTTGAGAAATGGGATGGGATTTTTCTATCACTGCTAATTTACTTAGAAATTACATGCTTTCCCAAGTTAAATCCACCCTTCTAAATACAGAGTATGCTCAAAACATTCAACCAGCTACCTTTAATCATATAATAAGACTTCTGGTCTAAATTTACTTTGTTAAATTTCTTTATTCTAATCAGTTGTCCTTCAAAGCTAAGAAGAAAAAATACTTTTTCTAAATATGTTCAAATCAGGGGAAAATATATTCTTTAATCACAAAACTAAAACTAAGGAAACTAAAACACTAAAAATGTTTGTTACATTATTCAAACACTGATAACACTATTCCACTACCTAAAGGATCACTTAAACTAATTTAGCTTTGTATGTAATTTACAATCTCCCTTTTTTGGTTCTAGCCATTCAACAAACATTTTATTGCGCATTTACCCTACATATAAGGGAAACAATACATCTTAGCTCCTGAGCTCAGTAAACAACCAGTCTAATAAAAGTGAATAAGAGAAAGAGGTAATTAAGATTAAGTCTGACAGTCCTCATAATATTTACTAGTTACTGAAGCATTTTCATTTATCTCCAAAAATTCTTTGCTACTTTTCCCACCAGGAGGTAGAACTTAACTCTCCCCTTAAGCAGTAACTTACTTCTAGGGACAAATAGTAACTATTCAGTGGAGAAACCTGGCCGTCATCCCCTAAACTGAGTGGCCAAGGTTAGTATCACCAGTACTAAGACATGTTGAGATGATGTCCTTCCCAGTATGATGTGATTAGAAAGGCATTTCTCCTGTATTCTTCCCCAAATTCCATAACCTCAATCTAATCATGAGAAGGCAACACACAGACCAAACTGACAGACAGTGGACAAGAGGCCTGACAGTACTTTCCAAAATGCCAGTCAGGAAAAACAGGGAAAAGGTGGACTGCAGGAGACTAAAGAAACGTGACAGCTAAATGCAACAGGTATCCTGAACTGACCTTTGAACAGAAAAAGGATGTGAGCAGGAAAACTAGAGAAATACAGATGAAATCTGTAGTTTACTTAATGGTGGTGTGCCAATTCTTAGTTTTGACAAATGCACCGTGGTTATAAAAGATATTAATAATAAGGGAAACTAGGTAAAGGTTATACAAGGACTCTTTGCAATTTCTATAAATCTAAAATTATTTCAAATTAAGAGAAGAGAATAATCCACTATCCAGGAACAAGGCAGATTTTGGTTTGGGTAGAAAACAAGTGGTTCAGTAAGCTGGCATTAAGGCGGGGGGCGGGGGCAGGAATTGAGGGTAATGTCACAAGAGAGAAAAGCAGGAACCACGTATCCTCAAGATTTAGCTCAAATCCCACTAGTTACAACTAGTTACAACCTAGTGCTTAAGTGGCTTCCTCTTCTGAAATCACTTCCTATACAGCCAATTGTACATAACCAAGCACCACCTGGGAATAGTACAGAACTTAACTTCATAAAGTAGCCAAGTGCTCAACACAATAAGTGCTCAAAAAATGTTAACCATTACGACTGAGGTTGTAATGTTATCATCACCAATACAATAATAATGACGACAATGACGATGATAATGACGACAATGACGATGATAATGACAATATTCAAAGATTACTGCCTCCCCATGGCTAGTTTTCAAGACTTTTACTTTTTAGTGATCTTTCCCAGTTAAAAAGAGAAAAACAAAAACTTCTTGCTATGTGCTTACTAATAGCTAGGAAAAATACCTATTTTATTAATAATAGCAAAATTTTGATGTACAATTGCTTTTTTCCCCATACAAAGAGCCATAATAAAGTTAGTCAACAGATACGAAGAGATATTTGGAGTCAACAATCAAATAGAACTTTAAGAACTGCAGAATGAGGAAATCAAAGGGATGTCTCTGAAATTTCAAAATAATCAAGCTTCCAAATCTCCCATGTTTCACATATGATCAACTGCAGACTGATAGCATTCAAGGAAGGGAAAACAAAACTTCCAAAAGTTCCAAAATAAGAATATAAAAGATAAGGAACATGAGCATCCGTGGATTCTGGTCTTCACTGACTGCAGGGGCCCTAGCACCAATCCCCCTTGGGTACCAAGGGACAGCCGTACATCCTTTCTTATTTTCTTAACTGGGAAGTTAAATATCTGAAATGTTTCAAACATCCCAAAGGAAAAAACAAGCTATTTAAGGCTGGTTTTCAATTATTTCAAGCATTTTTTTCTTCATCTCTTAATTTCACCAATTGTATGTCCATGTGAAGCTCTCACAGTGGCACAGTGGTAGTATACGCTATGCTGGTGGTCAAAGTTGTGTTGACACCAAATGTGAAAGTTTGAAGAGGTCCTTTGTACACAAGGTATTTTGCAGTGTATACAAACTATTGCCAATAATACTGTGTGGGACCACACATGGGAAAATGTTAATTTCTGCATCAAATACTCCTGATATTGAAGTTCTGGTGGGCTATAATGAATATTCTCCAACACCCAATTCATATTCCATTAAGAGATGAATCTGAATCAGCCAGAATGAATTTAGATACTCAATAGTATGTCTGAGATGGCACAGCATAAAAGTAAAAAAGTTTATCTAACTTATGTGAAAAGTTACAGCACATAATATACAACTCTGCCCATGTTGCTTAGATATTAAACCATTAGGAGTAGACAGTAAAGTCGCAAAGTTAACTGAGTTGTTTCTTCCAAGAGAGAAACTCTTTTTCAGCTGAAATATCAATGTTCTATCGTTTCTGTAAATTACAGAGATTTCCAAGATAGAGTGATAATTTAAAAAGGGTATCAGATACCACCTTATCCAAGTGACCAAAGTTAACATCACCAGTGATGTCATGTGGATAACATTCTAATCCAACAGGACGCAGTAAAAAGAGCACTCACCGTTCTGGGTTTTCTCCTCAAAACTCTAGTCTAATCATGGAAAAATATCTGACAGACCTAAACTGAGGGACATTTTACAAAACACTTAATTGGTACTCCTCAAAACTACCCAGATGAAGGAAAACAAGGAAAGACTGAGGAATGGAACAGACCAGAGAGGACTACGGGAGACACGACGACCAAAAGTCACGTGGGATCCTGGACTGCATCCGGAAAAGCGAAGGACACTGATGGAAAAACTGGTGGAATCTGGATAAAGTCTGGAGTTCAGTTAACAGTAATGTACCAATGTTGGTTTCTTAGACTTATGTACCACAGGAATGTTAAGATGATAACATTAGAGGAAGCCTGGCTGAGGACTATAGAAACCTCTCTAAACTATCTCCGCAAGTTTTCAGTATACCCAACATTATTTCAAAATAAAAAAATGTAATAAAAAAAAATTAAAACTCCAGAAAAACTTGTTTATAAAAGTTATCTAGGAACAAACTTATGGCTGCCAGGGGTGTGGGGGGCTTGGGGGGAAGGGACAGTTAAGGAGTTGCGGATGGGCATGTACACAATGCTATATTTAAAATGGATAACCAACAAGGACCTACTGTATAACATATGGAACTCTGCTCAGTGTTATGTGGCAGCCTGGATAGGAGGGGAGTTTGACGGAGAACAGATACATGCATGTATGGCTGAGCCCCTTCCCTGTTCACCTGTAACTATCACAACATTGTTAATTGGCTATACTCCTGTACAAAACAAAAAGTTAAAAAAAAAAAGTTATCCAGTAGCCACAGATAAACTTTCTTGGAATGAACACTATCACTAATGCATTCAATCACCAAGCTAAGTTTCATAAATATTTCAAATACACCACCAAGAAGAAAAATCTGAGATTAAGTCACAGTATTATAAAGAACATGACAGTCATTAACTCAACTACATTAACTTAAGACTCTTGAGTTCAGTAACTTCTTACTACTTACTGAACAAAACCCAAATTCCTATAAGGCTCTAAATGACAGAGCCCCTTATTTCTCACTCAGCAGGATTTATTCAGATAGCCAAGCTTTCTGAGAGTTGCTAGACAACGGCAAGCTCATTCCCACCTCAGAGATGGCCTTTGCACTTGGTTTTCTTCTAGTCCTGGTTCTCAAACAGCTGAATACATCTCAGGACCAGGGACCCATTTAAGGTGGGGTGCCAACTGCTAAAGTATCTGTTCATTTCTTCCACTCTACTTAACACAATGTATAATTATTTCACCTGGTTAACTATCTTATGTTTCTCTCCTCTAGGTGTTCACTAGGTTGTCTCTAAATATCTGGCAAAGTTCCTGAAACAGCTGGACTCAGTAAATATCTTTTGAATGAATGAATGAATGAATCTACCAACTTGTAAAAACTATTCTCAAGACAGGACATGACTGTCTAAAGAATTCCATCCCATGAATGGACAGTTCTGTCAGAATAGTGAAGTAAATCTTCTTTACTCTTTATTTCTATTTTTAGTAGATCATAGTTCTGTCCCTTGGAGCTTTAATCCTCTCTTAAGACAGCCCTGAAAATATCAATCCATAGCTATATCACACTGACTCTTCCAAACAACATGTGTACTTTTCAAAATGCCCCCCAAAGCTCCCTGAATTGAAAAATATTTAATATTTTAGTAAAGCTTTTATTATGCCCTGCTGGTTATCAACAGCTCACATTTGTCTTACCCACCTGCTCTGTGATACACACCAGTATCTAAGAACAGATGCTTTTCACAAATTATGCAAGAGGAAAAGGGATGACAAACAGGATTTAATTCTTCTAGAATATGTCAGATACTAAAGCTATTTGATACAGGAGGTCAAGCCCTCAAAATGTGTGTATAAACCTGAACTCAACCTTTTGCCATTTCTTCCAATTCTCTGGTATCACCTTTTCACTCTTATTGCTACTGCCCACATTTCACTCAAACCTCCATTATCCATTCTGTTTTTCCTGCTTCTAGACCAAGATAGACAGACAGATTTTATATCCTCACACCCCTGCTGGGGAACCTAGAATGACACACAACTGCTTCAAGTTTAAGCCTCTTTTTTTTCAAGGATTCTGTCTTCCATAATCTGACTCTATTATTATTTCAGACCATTCCCCCAAACTAAGTCTTTGTTCTAAGTGACAGGCCTCATATTTCCCTGCTTGTATCACCTGCTTGTTTCTAAATCTATGGCTCTGCATTTTATGAGTTCACCTTTCCTCAATCAATGAGTCACAAACCTCTAAAACTTAAAAGCACTACCCTACTTTCTAAAATAAGAATGTTACAAAGCTCTTGGTCAGCAATTTTTCCAATGATCAAATATTTTCCTATTTTTAATAGTTTTTCCTTTGTCTTATCATGGAAAACAAAAAGGCTGTTGATTGATTAACACTTCCATACGCTTCTTTCAATACCAAGGGCAAATCAGGTATAGTAAAAGGAGACCATTATATTCTTAAGTGCCTTTAACCACTTAAGGCTTAAAAGTTATTCTGGGACATGGAAACTTCAAGCCAAGCTAACAACAGTTGTAAGAGTACTCAAAACTCAAGACAGTGAAAATTAATGAGCACATCAATAAATGTACAAAGCATTTTACATGTAAACTTTCAAAACAGCACTTTTAATATGCTAAGGACAATAATATCTTAAATTATTAAATCTCCCCTGTCTTCTTTTTACTAATCAAAATGAATATTTATGTCCCTAGGCCAAAACATTTGCTTAACGATGGTACTTAACAAAGATACTATTAGGTACTTGTGAAAGACTATTTCTAAAATTAGTAGAAGGAATATCTGTTGATTTTAATGACTAAAAATTTCATTCATCTATATCAACAGGCTAACTAAAGTTTAACCTTTCAAGTTCAAAGACAAAAAGCAAGACAATTTATCAAATTCTGTGATTAGTATAATTTATTCATTATGGGTGAAGTAGTTAAAAAATCTTTCCATAAATTCTCAAAGATGTTCATCAAAACCACTTAATACCAGCTGAAGGGAAACCAATAGCAGTACCACATTCTCAAAACATGAAATATATATTTTAAATGCATGTATTTATATCAAACAATAATTAACTGAATTATGCCAAACAGCATTATAGTGCCCCACTACTATATGATAAACAAAAGTGTAATTACGATCCAAGTAAAAATCTAAAGAGAAGCAAAGTCAGATGAACTTGATACTCAACTGCTGTACTTTCAAGCTTTTAATTTTGTTTAAAAGCTTTTCTCATTCTAAGGATTGCTGAGCTGTTGAACTTGCACCTCCCCAGAATTTCAGCTTGGCCAGGGCCTTTCTTTTCAAAAATCTCTCTGCAATGAAAGAAATTATGGTCTAAATCACAAAGATGACAAGAAACCTTAGCAATTTAAATAGACAAGCCTTGAAATAATATTGTGATCAAAGTATCAAGCAGCCTAATAAAACCCAGGTGGCTCAAGCTTATCATATATGGTACTCATTACCACAATTGCACTATTTAATCTACTTCCTGGTGTCAACAAAAACTTTCTGTTATTAATTCCCTCCAGTTATGGATCTGCTTAAGTTACTGCAGTTTTCTGATAAGACAGCTCTTTGTCCAAAAAAAATTTTTAAAAGAGGGAGCGAGTCTCATTTTAAATGTTTCAGAACTAGAGCCATGGCTGGTAAAAACCACAGAAACCACAGTGGCTTTGTATTATTAGTCATCTATATAAGGTTATGTTAATTCCTAAGGAGGTACCAGATGACTTATGATTAACACAGTTTTATAAGGGCTCCTATGTTTACATCAAAAAGGTAACCATATGCATACGCAAAGAACGGCTTTACAAGTTCTAAGCCTCAGATTCAAACAAGAGATTTACCTACTGACAAAGCTATATAGGTTAGATTCTGCCAGTCAATTCCTCTTACCCATATACAACTTCTCCATCATTCACATGGCTACAACTTGTAAGATTTTAAAGCAATTTTCCCATTTATAGGTCTTACTGACCTTTTAAAAAAGTATTTAAATGTTTCTCAGGAAACTTGTTTTATAGTATAATTTCTTTCCAAAAAGATTCCATTTAGGCAAAGTAAAAATGCTAGCATTATTACATCTACCTCAACAATGGTGTCAAACCCTAAAGCAGCATAAAGATTCTATCCCCCTCCCCACAAAAAAACTGAGAAAAATATAACAGGGTGGCAAGATCATGGTTACTGTCTTTGGATTTTCTACTTGGTCTCAAGCATAGGTACCACAATATCCAAAAGGTGAAGTTGACAGCTGAATGTGTTTCAAGCCTCTGGTTTACAGACAGCTGGCTGTACTGGGTACAAAGAAAAACCACTCACCACTCAGCGTTTCATGAGTGGCACCCAGTGTTCACACAGATTCCTTACAACTCACAGATCTATTTCCTTTCCACACTCTCTTCTCTTTCACTCTGCTTGCGCAGATGGCAGGCACAGCAGATTGGAAGCACTGCACAGCATACTACTTAAGCATACTGTGTACTCAGTAAAGAAGGAAATTCACATGACAGGCTTTATCAGTATTGTCTGTTTAAGGCATCTACAAAGCGATGTATTCCAGAAAGTCTTCCTGTGTCAAGTCACAGATTGATCTCCAAAGTTAAATTAAACCATCTATTCAACCTATTGTTTGTAACCGCATTTGACAGCATTTAATAAGAATGTATTTTCCCTCCCTTAACCTAACCAGATCAATTTATACTTTTAATTAGGTCCTTTTAGCATTGAAATGGGCTTAAGAGTGCCTGAGCTGACTGTATATATTCAACCATCACTAATTTTCTGTTGACCTGAAGGTTAGAATTGCCCTTCATTTTTATTTAATACCTCGTATACAGGCACAGACTTAAGAAACTTTCTGAATCTAGTGTTAAATTCAACAATCCAGCTGTGCTAATAGTAATGATAACACCAAAAAGTCGCCTTTAAGTAAATACATCATGCCTACATGTCACAACTACATGCATCTATCTCTCCCTCACTCACAACGATTTCAACAAAACACTGGGAATATGGAAAACCCTCCTAAACTGTGGTGAATTAACATAATAGATGAGCAGGTTGGAATTTCAGCCTCTAGATTAGCCACTTATTCTAAACTTGGGCCTCTCTAGGCTTCAGCTTCCAAAGTGTACAAAAACAATCACAAAAGTTCCTCTTGTGATCCACTCTGCAAATGTGAAAACTGAGACTAGAGACCCATGATTACAATTAGTAATAAACCAGAACTTTACCAGAACTCCATCTAAATTTATGTCTTTCAGAACGTTTGCAAGGTCTGTATATAAATGATTCAAAAATTTTTCTCAACCAAGAGCTATAACGGTAAATGTATACACACACCATTTCCACACATGTGGAACTGGCTGCAACTTATTTTTTATCAAGCTGCCTATAGGATGAGGAGACAAGAAACAAAGAAATACAAATCTGGATTCTAGCAATACATTAGTCTCATGGTTAATCATGTCAAACATCTCCTAAAGGAGCAGGGAAGTAACCCAGACATGCTTACAGTGATTTTAACAGTTCACAGTATGTCTAATACCATCCCATTCCTCATTCATTCGTCAGAAAAAATGGCTAATACCCACAAAGGTGTTATGTCACCACTCTTCATATAACCCTTCACCCTCTTCTAATAATGAATCTTTGCAATGTTTTATTTTATCTGTGTTTCAAAGTAGGAATGGTGGTAAGAGTGGTATGAGGAGGAAAAGAAGAAATTTCTAAATTAAGGAGAAATAATTCACCTTAGCAAGTCTTGCTCACAGACTTTTAAAACTGAGTATTTTTGTTTATAGATTAAATTATTGACAGAGGAAGTTTTACCTAAAGATTTGGGAACCCCACCCAAGTGATATCAAAAATAAATACAAAATATTTCTAATACAAAAATGAAAAACATGGTAATTTACAAATCTTGAGGAACCATGTTATTTTACAAAATAATGGAATTACCCTGAATCGCAAATCCATAGATGTGTAGATTTACAGACACATATTTATAATTCTAAGCTATTCTTCAACTACACAAAAACCTTCCAGAGACTTGCACCTGAATAGCAACATAATCTTCACTTAGTATACTAACAATCTGATTTCACTAAATAATGTGCTAACAAATCTCCCCATGCTTCAAGTCACAAACATTGCTCAGAACAGCTAGGTTCTTGAAATAATGAACACCTCAGAAAATATCCTTAGCAGGTATAGACACGAAATGGCCACTGGAAATGCCTGGCACATAGTTCCCCCTGAAATACTGACCTGATGAGTGAATAACAAAGGGATAAAGAAAGAAAAGAAAAGGAGAAGGTAAAGTGAGAACAGAGCAGCCTGGAAGCTACAGTAGCTTGAGGACAAATGCTATTTGCGGAGGAACTGCTGCTGCCGCCTTTTACTGCTTGCTGGGGTCATTAACGTGTGCCCCAAGCCCAAAGCCCCCACGAGGACTCTGCTGCGGGACTCTTACGACCATTATTGCTGCCTGTGGGACTAGCAGCCTGCCACCTAAAACTATGTGCTCAAGGTCCTCACCCATCCAATTCTACAAAACAGAAACAAGACAGATATATTTCTGCAAAGACCACTGAAATAGCTGTAATCCTCTCACCATTCAAGGAGGAGAGAAAGGTTGTCTGTACATTAAAATGTCTGTAGGTTAAATATTAGAGAAAACAAAGGGTGAATGTGCAGAGGGTGAAAAGAGGGGCGATGCAGGGTTGCATTATAAACTCAGCCATTATATTGTTACTTAAGTCGAAATAAATATTGCCTTTGTTTTCAGAAATATTAGAAAGCATCTAAAATGTACTGAGTAAAAATTACTGATTAAAAAAAAAGGCAGCAAATAATCCTCATGTTGAAACGGGATAAAGATATGAAAAGATCAATCTAAAACTGGTAATAGGTAAGTCTTGGAGAGTAATCTCAAACAGATAAAAGTTTCAAGAGCTATGAAAGTTTCACCTAGAGAGACGAATACAAAACAAACAGAACACTTCACTCTTAATAAAAAGGGCAGTTTGCAAAATACAATATTAGCACCAAAACATCAAACCTAACTATAATTAATCTATCAATCTACAAAACTTGCAGGTCAGATAATACATTGAATTGGGGGAGTGAAGCCAGGTCACACTTCTCCTGGGTAAGATAGAAAGCTAGCTTTAAATGTGATGATTAGGACAATTTTTAGTAAAACAGAAATAGCAAGGATCTTTGGTTACACACTAACTGTGACTTTTTGACATTTTAATTAGTGCCCAGACAGTTCATTTTTAATGGTTATTATCTTAAAGTTTAATAATGAATTCAAATATCTATACCTAATGTCATTGTGGTTCAAAAGTAAGGCTATTTTTATTTAATTAAAATTTAAACCACTGGGAATAGTAATTTAAGGATTACATTTTTAGACTTGGGAAACAGGAATTTTAAATACTATTTAAGTATTGTATCCACCTGTAATTTTCAAATCTTAAAGTATTACTTTAAGTCTGCACAAAATTTGAACAGGTTTTACTTGGCTTCTCTCCAAACCATAGCACTTACGCTTCAGGGACCAAGGGAGGGTACAGTGTAAAGCGCTTTAATTTCTTAAAGCAGAAAAATCTTTTCCCTTGACCACATTTTCAATAGTATATCCTTCCACGCACAGGAGTTTCTCAATTCACTTAAAAAGCGAGGGGAAAATCCTAAATTTTAAAACACGAAGTAAACACAAAAAATATTTTTCAAGCTTTTAAAAAGAAGCAGACCTTGCTCCTACTCTTGTATTTTAAAATCTGCAGACACCCAAACTGGAAGAACGAAAAAGGCATACAAACATCAGGATTGAGGCTTTATATCTGGATTTTACTTCTCATATTCTAATCACCTTAATAAGCCAAAAAAACTAAACATATAAAATATGGTTAAGGTTATTAAGTTAGTTTCAAATCACAAACCGTAGCTTTCTGAGTGATCAAAATAATTTAAGTAAGCAATAATCTAAAGTTCATTACCCTGAATATTCAGCAATAAATCACTCAGTGTGAAGGATTTAACATTTTCAAAACACCACCGTGAATAACCACCAAGCATCAGTACCCTGGAGAACTGCGGCATAAGTCAGAGGACAGAGTCTCTCCAGTTACCTGACTATACAGTATTTCATTGAAAATGACACATATATGAAATAGTTTATTAAATATTTAAGATTTATTAAGCATTCTATTTAAATACCTATTAAATATTTTAAATAGAGCTAAATGAAGCAAGGGTCCTGAGTTTCTATAAACAAAGCACTCAACTACCATCAGGCATCTTTTTATGTATTAAAAGAGCCTAGATGTCAAAGACAACTTCACTACCTGATAGAAAATCAGCAACAAAATTTGAAAAATACTATCAAGGGACATAATCAGCTCTGAATAATAAAGATGCCAAATTAAATATATATTAAATAGTTTGTTCTTTGTTTCTAGAGATGCTTGTGTTATATATGAGGGCCCCAAAATGTGAATAACTTAAACAAACTCAGAAGACATAACTCCCTTAAAAATTACTTAAAATGCAACTGATAATCAACTTTACCTCCCCTGTAACTGTAAAGTCATCACTCAAAAGGAATGAGTAGCTCATATCTGAGTGTTGCCATCATTTTTTCCTTTTCTCACTCTAAACTTACATCAATTCTATTTCACAATTCTTTACACACTTGTCTCTCCCACCTAAAATCTTTCAAAGCAGTAACTAGATTTCGTATCTGTGTCTTTTTCACCACCCACTCAATGTAATTTGCTGGATAAAAGCTGAAAAGAAATTTTTTCCTAAGATATCTGAAACATTTTTATCATACCTCCTCCACTTAATAATCTGAGGCCACAAAGTAAATTTGCTCCTACTTCTCCAATAAGTTTCAAAACACACTCCAATATGGTCTACATAAACCTTCAATATTTCTACCAAGAAAAGTTCTTTGGGAGAAAAAATAAAGCAATAAAAGAAATGGGTTTTTTTTAAAAACTAAATTTGTCAAACAGATCACAGTGATCGCTGACTGTTCATACAGATAGAAGATAATACAAAATAATAACTAAACATCATGTCTTTCCACAGAATGTCCCCATCGGTCTGAGAAAGTATGAAAGGCTTTCTCTGTTCTGACTCAGTGCTTTCCTGAACTCAAAAGCAATACACAGCTGAAGCAGTAACCACCGGCTAGGTTTAAAGCCATGTTGCCCTCACCCTGTGGGCCGCAAGCAAAGGAGAAGGTGAGACTTCAGGAAGCAAGTAATTAAGCAGAGACTTTCTCCAATGTAAACTGCGGCTTAGCCAGGTAGAAAGTATGGAAAATAATGTAACTATACAAACCCACTCTCTCCAAATCCAGTGATACCAAAATAACACCTATGCCATGAAAAATTACTGTGATTACATTTCATTTTAATTACATTTTGGCCAATCCATACTTTAGTCTTTAAAAAGTCTGTTGAAGGCTACACTACTACCTTTCTTTTGGAAGCCTGATGATAAAGTGATAGTGTACGGCACAGTGTTAAGTAGTGTTTCTTGCTCTAACACTAAACTTGAGTAACAAAAAAGAAAATAATTTTCAAGTGCCTGAAAATAAACAGAAAGGTTAAGAGCTCTGTGTGTGTGCACACTGCTTCACTGTGTGAAATGACTTCAGTAATTACAGTCAGTACAGTCTCAGCTAGGCATCAGCTCACTCCCCTGACTCCATTTTAGTAGCACAATAGTCTTCATGCTTCATTTCTCTAAGAAACTTATTTGAAGGCCAAGGATCATCCTCTGTGACTGACTTAACAGGAGCAAAATTTTCAAAATTGTCTATTCTAAATATGAAAATTATGGATTTGGCTCTGATTCAGAATAAAGTAAGCTTCTTATATCACCTGCAATATTATATTGATTTAGTTGACTGAAAAACAAGACAGTGAGTTATTGGATCTGTGTTTAATTCATTGCACTTTATAACCATATTTAAGGAATTTGATTGTATAAAAAGTATCTGAATCTTATCAGATGAAAATATTTTTCCCTTTTAGCAAGCCTCGGGTTGCGTGTCTGAGAAAACAAATTAGTCTCTAGTTCTCCTAAGCTTGATAATAGTGCCCCCTAATGGGAATTTTAATATGAGTTTTCCTACTTAATTTTTAAAAAATCATATATTCTCTAATATGAGCACATTATCTCTCTAGAAAGTAAATTCTGTAACATAAAAGTGTATCAAGATTTAAACCATTCAAATGAGAGTTATCACATATGCCAAAAAAAAAAGAGTGAAACTTCACGCCAACAGTTTCTTATTTTCTGAATCACCTTATTGTAACATAAATCCACTATAGCACTACCCAAAATGTTAACCTCAAATGCAAATTCTCCTTCAGCTATGTTCCGAGTATTCAGTTAGTGAGCAATTAATATGTGCTTGATCAATCAGATAAAAACAGGTTCAGAAGTGAGTTATTCAGAGTCACACAGATCCTAACTATAGAGCTGAGATTTCCACCTGAGTTTTCTGGCCTCATACCACTGTCTTTCCACAATGCCTGGTCACAAATCTACAACCATAAGTGAAAGCCTTCCTTTCCTACTACCTACAGATGCATGTTGTGAGCTCAGTCAAAGTGTGTGTGACTGACTCTTTGCAACCCCACAGACTGTAACCCGCCAGCTTCCTCTGTCCACAGGATTTTTTAAGCAAGAACACTGAAGTGGGTTGCCACTTCCTCCTCCAGGGGATATTCCCTATGCAGGGATCAAAACAGCGTTCCCTGTGTCTCCTGCATTGCATGCAAATTCTTTACCATTGAGTCATCAAGGAAGTCCATTATCTACAAACAGTTCTCCCAAATATCAGTAATTCAATGTGTGAGTTTTTTTTTTTTTTAAAGGAAAAATGCAGTAAAATTAAAGCAAAACTACCATTCTGATATTTCTAGGTGCACCAGCAAAATACCCGATAATACCAGCATTTTCATTATTGTGCCCACAAACAGTCTAGACTGATTGTCAGCGTCAAGGGCAACATCTAAAAGAAATAAACAAAAAGCCATCAATTCATGATAAAAAGAACTATTTAACTTTATGAGTGGGAAAAGAATAAGAAAAAGATATATATAAAAAAGAAATGGTCAGTTTTTCTTAAAGAACTAGACAGTAAAAAAAAAAAAATTCAGGCCAGGTACCCGTATGATCTCTGTCACAACTACTCAACTAAGCCGCTGTAGCAGTAACACAGCCACAGAAAATACACAAGTGAATGGGCACGGCAGTGTTCCAAAGAAACATTACAACCGGGATGGCAGGGGAGTCTGGGGGAGAATGAATACATGTATATGTATGGCTGAGTCCATCTACTGTCCCCTTTAAACTACTACAACATTGTTAATCGGCTATCAGTTCAGTTCAGTTCAGTCGCTCAGTCGTGTCCGACTCTTTGCGACCCCATGAATCGCAGCACGCCAGGCTTCCCTGTCCATCACCAACTCCCAGAGTTCACTCAGACTCACGTCCATCGAGTCCGTGATACCATCCAGACTTTTCATCCTCTGTTGGCTATAGTCCAATACAAAATAAAAATTTCAAAAAAAATTTCATATACAAAAAGCAGGCCCACAGATCACAGAATCTCTAGTTTACACTGGGCACAATAACAAACCAAAAAAAAAAACCAAAAAACAAAAAAAAACACACGACAACGCAATTCAAAATATGTAATCACTAAAATTATTAAATGTTTGGTGAGTGCTTTACTTCCTTAGGGTGAAAGTCAGAGCAAAAGATCCTTCCCTGAACAAACATGAGTTTTAGCAACCATAAAGCAACAGAAAAGCAGTAAGCAAAACAATAGGCCTTTAGCATGATTTAAAACAATAAACATGCACAACTGTAACGGAAAAAATTAGCCTTTATCAAGTTTGATAAAAATCTAATGGTGACTGCATACTAATGTTCATTAAGATAAATAAACAGATTAAATGAGAGAATCTAAAACTCAAGAAGAAATACTGGGCACTGCCTTAGATTTTTCACATATGTAAGAAAAATGGCAAGTCCTACTAGTTTCCAAATTAGCTTTCCTCACCTGGAAAATGGAATGAATAAAGCCTTCAACTATGCAGAGTAAATGATTATGGAAAATGCACATTTAATACACAGCAAACAATGTCCTGTAGTATTTTTTATTATTTAATGCTAAATTGAAGTCTGTTGCTACCTCAGTGTTATTTTTAAATGAGCTTCTTAAAGCATATGTTAATGAAAAGGCACACAGGCCAATTATCTCAAGTCCATAAGAGAAGTTAGCATCCAATGATCAAGATCTTTGGTCGGTTCATCTACCATAATTGCACTAAACATTATTTCTTGCTCACAATTCAAATTAAGTATTTTAGGACTTCCCTAGTGGTCCAGGGGTTAAGAATTCGCCTGCCAATGCAGGGAACACAGGTACAATCCCTGGTCTGGTAAGATTCCACATGCCACGGGGTCGCAACCACTGAGCCTGTGCTCTAGAACCCATGCTCTGCAACAAGAGAAGCCACCACAATGAGCAGCCTGCACACTACAACCACTCTGTGTAACCAGAGAAAGCTCACACACAGCAATGAAGACCCAGTGCAGCCAAGAAGAATTCATTAACAAATAAACTGAGGATTTTATAAAACAAAATTAACTACTTGAGAAAACCACGAGACAATGTAAACTATCCAGGAATGGATTCTGCTTCCAACTGTGCCACTAACAGAGAAACTGAATAATTCACTTCAAATGAACCTCTTAGGCTCACTTATAAATCAAAGAAAGTATGCTAGCAAGCCATGGTCTTCCAATCTAAAATACTTATTACTGAATTATAACTGTGCATCTCTAGATAGGGTGGTGAATATGGGAATCAGTTCAGTCGCTCAGTCATGGCCGACACTCTTTGCGACCCCATGAATCACAACACGCCAGGCCTCCCTGTCCATCACCAACTCCCGGAGTTCACCCAAACTCATGTGCATTGAGTCGGTGATGCCATCCAGCCACCTCATCCTCTGTCGTCCCCTTCCCCTCCTGCCCCCAATCCCTCCGAGCATTAGGGTCTTTTCCAATGAGTCAACTCTTCGCTTCAGCTGGCCAAAGTATTGGAGTTTCAGCCTCAGCATCAGTCCTTCCAATGAACACCCAGGACTGGTCTCCTTTAGGATGGACTGGTTGGATCTCCTTGTAGTCCAAGGGACTCGCAAGAGTCTTCTCCAGCACCACAGTTCAAAAGCATCAATTCTTCGGCACTCAGCTTTCTTCACAGTCCAATTCTCACATTCACACATGACCACAAGAAAAACCATAGCCTTGACTGGACGGACTTTGTTGGCAAAGTAACGTCTCTGCTTTTGAATATGCTATCTAGGTTGGTCATAACTTTCCTTCCAAGGAGTAAGCGTCTTTTAATTTCATGGCTGCAGTCACCATCTGCAGTGATTTTGGAGCCCAGAAAAATAAAGTCTGACACTGTTTCCCCATCTACTGCCCATGAAGTGAGGGGACCAGATGCCATGATCTTAGTTTTCTGAATGTTGAGCTTTAAGCCAATTTTTTCACTCTCTTCTTTCACTTTCATCAAGAGGCTTTTTAGTTCCTGAAATCTATTAATAAAGGATTAAAAATATCTGTCAAAACTAAAGAAGCCTAACTAAGAAGCCTATCAGTTCAGTTCAGTTCAGTCACTCAGTCGTGTCCGACTCTTTGGGAATAGAGATATCCAAATACTGCCAGAATAGACTGAAGAGAAATCCCAACCATAATCTTGTGTTTTACACACATTTAATAGGCATATTATAGCCGTTCAAATGAAACAGGGAGACTCTGGCTGGCTTAAGATGAAAAAAAAAGTTTTTAAAAAAATTCGAATACTTAAGTGCCTAGAATAAAACAGCCTTGGTTAGTTTCTAAAAGTACTACTTCAATTAAAAAAAGATGTGCAGACCAAACTGCAATATCAAGGTATCAATCTCATTAAGAATATACTTTGTGTTACTACACGTTCAAGGTACTATGAGGACATGAAGTCAAATGAGATAACATTTTACCAAAGTTAAAAGTGATCAATGAATGAAAGGAATTTAAAAAACAATCACATTTACAATAGCATCAAAAAGAATAATATACTTAGGAACAAACTTAACCAATGCAGCAAAACACGTGTATGCTGGAAATTACAAAACAGTGCTGAAAGACAAAACAAAAGGAAAAGACATCCATCAAGTATTCATGAACTGGAAGATTTAATACCGTTATGCTGTCCATAATACCCGATGTGATCTACAGATTCAATACAATCCCTATCAAAATACCAATGGCATTTCTTTTTTTCTTGCAGAAATAGGAAAAAAACTATTTAAAATTCTTATGGAATCTCAAAGGACCCTAATAGCCAAAATAATGTTGAGAAAGAAAAACAAATTTGGAGACTCACACTTCTTGATTCCAAAACATATTACAAAGCAACAATAATCAAAAGAGTACAGCACTACCATATAATTCCTAGAAGAAAATATATGGAAGAAGCTTTGTAATACTAGAACCTTCAAAATACTGGTCTTGGCAATGATTTCTTGGAGATTACACCATAAGTATAGGAAACAGAAGCAAAAATGGACAAGCTGAATTATATTAAAGCTTCTGTGCAACAAAAGAAACACCAAAAGTGTGAAAGATAATACCTGCAAACCATATGGAGTAAATATGCAGAATATATAAAGAACTCCTTCAACAAAACCCAAGAAATTAGCAAAGGACTTGAAAAGACATTTCACCTTCTAAAGAAGACATAAAAGCAGCCAACAAGCATATGAAGAGGGGCTCAACATCACTAATATTAAGAAAATGTAAATCAAAACCACAATGAGAGACTGCCTCACACCTGTCGGAATGGCCATCATCAACAAGACAACAAATGCTGACAAGAATGTGAGAATTCAGACAACCTAATTTTCAACTAGATTAAAAAAAAAAAATCCTTTAGGATGCTGACCTTGGCCTTTGGTAGGATCTTTTTAACTACTATTGGCCTTTGCTAACAAAGCAATTACACCTGCAGCACAAACATTCTGAAATGCTTAAGGAGTATCTTCTTTCTCAAGTAGACAACTCATCTCTTCTTAAACAGTAAGTCAAAAAACTACAGAAGGAAATGGGTGTGGGACAAAGCGACGATTTCTGTCCTTCAGACTGTAATTGGTAAGCTGCTTTCACAATGAGAAATCAGCACAGCTCCTATCCAAATTATCAGAATCACAAATCCCGAATAACTAAAGGCCAAACTAATCAAGTTTTTGATAATATAACTTCATTTCAGAGAATCTGTAGAATCTTTTTCAAGAGACTGAGAACTAGGTTACTCTGATGAACTCCTGGTAACAATTATGAAAGGTTATGGTGAACACTGGATCAATAACCATTTGTGTGAGTACCCTTACCTTCATCAAAGTCAGCATCATCTTCAGTGTGCTGAGGGAAAGGAAAACAGTTGGTAATCTCAAGTCGATCTTCTACAACAAGGCCCAAAAGCACTCCTTGAACCACCTCAGTTCCTTGTCCTTCTTCCTGGTAATGTTTGATAATCTTTAATACCACCTAAAAGAAAAAAATAGAAGTTTAAATATCACTCTTATAGTTTACACTTCCTTTATTTCAAAGACAAAATAAAACTATACTGATGAACCCACAATTATATGACAGAACTGACCAAATTTCTTACAAACCATTTCCTTTACCCTTACATAAAAAAAATCTTACATAGTCTAAATGTACACCTGAAACTCTTAGAATTTGAAGATGTGTCAAAAATGTCCATGTGGACTTCCCTGGTGGTTCAGTGGTAAAGAATCTGCCTGCCTATGCAGGAGACCCAGGTTCGATCCCTGATCCAGAAAGAGCCCACATGCCATGGAGCAACTAAGCTGGAGAGCCACAACTACTGAAGCCTGCGTGCCCTAAAGCCTGTACTGTGCAACAGAAGAAGCCACTGCGATGAGAAGCTCCCATACCACAACTAGAGAGTAACCCCCACTCACCACAACTAGAGAAGGGTCCGTGCAGCAACAAAGACCCAGCACAGCCAAAAATAAATTAAAAATAAAATTATATTCTAAAAAAGTCCATGTAGAACACTCACAACCTTTAAGTCAAAGATGCATAAAGGTCTGGCATCCAAGAATTCCTTCAGTTGAATCTAACATTACCACTTCAACCTGAGACTATTACAGAGAAAGTGACCCCGTTAACCTTTGTTAACAGCAATATCCTGTCACAAAAGATAAAAATATCAGTAAGACACAGAGATAAAGATATCAATTATCTGAACATCTAAATACAGAACCCTCTGACATACTCTCAACACCTCAAGACGGTTCCTGGACAGAGCATCTCATTAATCAGAGGAAGCAACAACAGGAACATGTATCCAAGAACTTGCTTGGTAACAGAGAACATAACGACAGCCCAGGCACCAGCACTACCTAATTTTTCTCAACAATAAGGATATACCAAATAACCTCTAATGGAATAGCCAGCTCTTCTATTTACTCTCTCGTTTAATATTCCCATTAAAATGAAGAGGTACACTACATGACTGAATAGGCAATTAAAAGTTCACAGTAACAGTCATAATCAATAATAATTCCTACAACATGAGTCTCTTAATATATTAATGGGCTTTGAACAGTGCTTGGCACATAGTATTATTAACAGTAGTAGTCTGTATTATTCAGTACAAGGATATGGCCTGAGACTAAAGGGTAATACAGTCTAAAATACAGTGGAAAGCTATCAGAGGGAAAAATAAGTCTAATAACAAAATGGGAATTAGAGTTTTACTGATTAGTGTTTAACTTAAAACAAGTATATTATTGATAGAAATAAATCATCAGTAACCAGTTAATAATACAGGTTACAATTATTGAACATCATGTACCAGGCAGTATTCTAATTATTATACCTGTATTATCAATCATGTAATCCTCGTAACTACCTTAGGAGAAAGCACTATATTATACTCATTTTACAAATAAGAAAGCTGAAGCAAAGAAAAGTTGAGTAAATGGCTAAAGATCACACATCCAGGAAATGGCAGAACCAAGATTTAAACTCCAAAGCTTATGGGCATATTTTAACAAGATGATTCTCACTCATATCAGCAGCTTAATTATTAAAACCATGAGTTAGGAACAGACATGAAGCAAAGACTCTGTGATGAATGGACTCAGAAAGACTTTACACCAGTTTAAGATCCAGACCTAAGAACAGCAAGCAGTCAGCAGGGAAGAGCTCAACACAGAAGGACACCAACTAGACTGGCAGACCTTCAACACTGTGAAGTGGAGAACGTGCATAAGCCTTACACATTTCTGTATAAAAGACCTCTCCATTTCTTGAAAGGCACAAAAATAGGCTCTAGGGGTCATGCAGGAAGAGGAAGAATGGTTTCCAGCTCTAGCATTTATTAGCTGTGACCTTGGGAAAACTATTTAATCTTCCCAAGTCCTAGATTTCTGACTTGCAAAATGGAACCGTTTCACAGCATTACTTAAGACTATTAAAAATGAGAAAACTGTACAGTAAAGATGTCACACAGGATCTGCCCTGAAATAATGCTCAATAATCAATATTATTGACTTTATCAATAAAAAGAAAACTGTTTAATTCCCATTCAACTTAACTCTACCAACAACAACCATTTTCACAATTAAAAAATAAAAGAAACATCGGTGACTAAGAAGGGCTAAACAAAACTGATAAAGAGTTATTACAAACACACCTATCGGCTTGCCCAGGTTACCTAGTTTCCTGAATACTGAACCCTATTAATGAACCACAGCTGAAATCAAAGTAAATGAGAGATGCTAGAAGATATCTGAGCTCAGTGTATATCTCTGCACCAACTGATTCCTAACAGCTGATTCCTACATGTGGGAAACGGAGTACTGATGACTAGGGCCCAGCATAATTTCACCAAAAGCCAGACCAAAATAACTTTATTTCCCTTTATAAAGAAAATAGAAGTGAGAAAAAACAATTATTATCTTTAAAAATGAATTAGCATAGTTCAAAAATAGCTTATACTGAAACACCGTCTTACTTTAAACAAAGTAAACTGGGAAGGGGTTGAGAGCAAAGTAATGGAACAGCATGGCAGCCTGGTATGCCTGCCCCAAGAATCAGTGCAATTTATATAGTATCCACAGAAGCGCAGTCCTCCAAGTAAGAGAAATTATTATCCCGCTCTTTCCTGCATCACTGACCTGCTACAGCCAGTTCTCTACAATGACCAAGAGAAAAGCTACCAGTAACAGTATTCACCTGAGTAATGGAAAAAGCAGATTGGCTAAAGACAATCAACACGAATAAGTGTACCCCCTAAAGGACTAATTATCAGAGAGAAAGTTTAAAACCCTGTGATGAGAACCAGTTCAATGAATTAAACTCTCTCTACAGGCTGGGGACAATCACAAAGGGCACTGTCCAAACAGTGAGGCAGCAGAGGATGTGTCTTACTTTGAAAAGCAAAGTAAGGACCACAGGTGAGTTTCAGGAAACAGGGTATCCATTTTAAGGATGAATTCTCTCTAGCATTTCTGGGTGACCAAAACAGAAAGCCATAGGAAAGTCCTGGTGATCATTAAAATAATTTCCAACTCTAACATTTATGATCTTGCCAATTTAATAAAGTCGAATATAATAAAGCATTCAGAAAACAAAAAACTTTTAACAAAACTAAGCAAACTCATTCTTCATTTTGACATTTTATAGCCTTCCTATTTCCCGCATACACACTAACATCTCAATTCTTTAGTTCAAAAAAAAGTAGTGGAATTGCATTACAAACTTCAGAGGACATTTAGATGTCAGAAGGAAATTCCTGAGCAGAAGCAACCCATGGACACATAGGCTTCTGCTACTTTATACAAATAATGAAGAACTTACTGTATCTAGAAAAACATTCCATAGATTATCGGTATTTATGAGTAAGACAGAATCCATGTACTGCTCATGGTCTAGATACTCAATATGTATCTGCTAAAGGAATGAATGGTAAATACCGGTCTATCACTTTTGTCAAAAGCACTCCACTAAGTGCCTCAAATGCGGTTACTCATTAAATCCTCACAATCCCTCTAAAGAGTCAGTAATATTATAGTCCCATTTTACAGAAGAGGAAACAGATAATCTGACATAGATTTATTATAGCAGGGAGGTGAGATCTGACTTCCGACACCAAGGTATATTTAATTACTTCACAATAACTGAGTAACTTGAGGCTTCAAATAGGTTTTTTGTAACAGAGCTGAAACAGAATGTGGTGGCAACAGCTCCAGAAGAAGTCTCCATAACAAAGTTGTAGAAACAGGGTTACTACATGGAGTAAAAAAGTTCAGTGAAGGGTTTACAGGGACAGGCAGCAAAAAGACTGACGGAATGGTGCTAGTGGTCACATTTTTTGTGCCCTAATCACGAGACGTCTAATAGCATGAACAACTGCCACTGGTTGTGTAAATCCTTCCATAACTAAGTGAGGTTCAGCTCTGTACTTCAGCGGCACTGTCCTCACTAAGCCACAAGATGGGAATGTTCCACCACACAAGTCCTGCTCTAGTCCTGCTTACTGGCCTTTCATTTTCTCTCCCCCTAACCACTCATATGCTTCTGTCCACAAAACAGTGCTGACAGACTTTTAATTAACCCTGCTTATTGATGTCATGCTCCCTATTCTTAAAAACAAGATACATGGGAGTTTAATAGCTCTCCAAACAAAAGCATACTCTTCTATTTTGTTTATAAGTGTCACAAATGATCCCGCATGCTCAGGAGCTCTATATCATTTGTTCCTAGCTTATCAAAATGACCAGGGGAGTTTTTTTAAATAAGTGAAGAGAGGTCTTTACTCTGGTGACATATTACAGCCATCAGTATTTTAAAAAATACAGATGCCTGAAACCCAATCTCTGAAAATCAGAGGTAATTAACCTGGCCTGGGGCTCCTTATCCTGTATTTTAGGGTTTGGGGGGATGTGGGATTTCTTTTTTTTGGGGGGGGGGTGGTTTCTATTTTCATTTTCATATTCTCCAGGTGATTCTAACATCCTGCTGCTGCTGCTAAGTCGCTTCAGTCATGTCCGACTCTGTGAGACCCCAGAGACGGCAGCCCGCCAGGCTCCCCCATCCATGGGATTTGCCAGGCAAGAGTACTGGTGTGGGGTGCCATTGCCTTCTCCGCCTAACATCCTACTTCATTCTAATTTTTAATGAGGTAGCATGGACCAGCCTTTGTTTCTGTTCTAACACCTCAGGTGATTACAATGAATTCAAATGATTATAAACCACAAGTCTCCTTCTTTGTTTAAGACTCCTTGTGTTGCTAAAAACCGGGTACACTGAGAAATACAGACCCAAGAATGAACCTTTTATTTACAAAAGCATAAAGAGAAACTTAAGCCCTAATTGGAAGGATCTCCACAGTAAAGAAATGAGAGGAAAGATAAAGTGAGCAGTCCAACTGAGAAGCACCCAAGTGCCCTATCAGAGTTAAGACTTATTCTTTATAGCTTGACCCCCTAATCTACAACTACTTATGAACTTGTGCCGGCCAGGTTACTTTATCCTTTTTATCAGTGGGTAAATGAAAAGTCTTCTATAAATTATGCCCTAAGGGGCAGAAACAAACTAACCAGCAGAATCTGAAATTACCAAATTCTTCTACACCTCCCTAACACTGTCATATTCTGGGTCTAAATGCTTATAAATAACTTCCCTGATGTGACCTACACAATCAGTGTTGTTCTTGGAATAGGTCAGCAGTCTTTAGAACCGTCTCCTAGCTTTCTGAAGTCTGCATCTTCTCAGGATGGGCAAATCTTAGTAAAGAATTCCAACTTGCAGGACAGTAAACAGATTTCCTGTCTGCTGAAAATACCTGAAAGGAATAAATTTTTTTTTTCCTTACTATCATTTATTATTCAGTGTGGGCAATCTGAAAAAGCAAAACAGACTATCTGTAATCTACAATGAACAAAATACTATTTAAGTGTCTGGCATTAAAAAAAAAATGAAAACCTAACTTTGTCCAAAGGCTAAAAGCAACAAAGGATTTAACTTCCATAACAGAAAATATTTTTATTATAAAGTATTCTGTATTTATTATAAAATACAGAAAGTATTTTATAAGATAAAATATAAATAACAATCTAAAATATCCAAATAAATTATACTAGAAGTCAATCAACTTAAACTTTGAGTTAGTTAATAAGCATGATGGGTAAAATCTTCCATCCTTCCTAGAAAAGGAACATTTAACAGAATCTCTAACCAAAATCACATCAAAAACTTTCAGTTCCATATCAGGGAACAATTAAACCTGGCCAAAATAAAGATTATGCTTTCTGATGAACTGGAGTAATTTTCTATCAAATATGATGTCTACAAAAACCAGTTACTATAGAAAAACTTGAAAGCCCTGCAGAGAATCACCAGAATTCTACAATTGTCATTTTCTTTCATTCATTCATAATCTGTTCACCCAGATACTTCAGTGATTTCCACAGGCCAGTTTTACCTCTGCCAGGCCCTATGAATATGAAACCAAATCAAATACATAAGGTCTTTACTTCCATGGGACTTTTATTTTAAGAACACCAGTTCTCAAATTTTTTGGTCAAAGGGCCCTTTTAACACTCAAAAATTATTGTGGACCTCAAAGAACTTTTACATTGATATTTCATACTGAAATTCAAACCAAAAAAATGTTCAAAATACTTTATTCACTTAAAAAAATGCATCAGACACTAACTTAAATTACGACATTTTCACACTTCTGTAAACCATTTACCTTTTCAAAAAGAAATTTTAATCAGGATAAAAGAATGACAGTGTTCATAGTTTTGTAAATTCTATTAATGTCTACTTTAATAAAAGACAACTGGATTTCTCATTCTGCTTCTGCATTCAATCTCTTATATAACACATAATGGAGCATCTGAAAACCTCCATTAGACATTCATGAAAGAATGAGAGTAAAAAAGATGAATAATGTTTACTCATTATTACAAAAATAGTTTAAACCTCAGAGAGTGCTGGGGGTTCACACTTTAAGAACCACTATTTTAAAACGAAAATTAAGAAAGTTAATGTGCTTATAGATTGTTTAAAGCACTAAGAAAAAGACAGAGAAATGTGCTGTTAAGCTGGGGCGATCTGGTAAAGGCCTCTCTCAGATGACACCTCCGCCGAGGGCTGATGAATAAGCACTCAGCCCTGTGAAGACCTGAGTGAAGAGAGTATGTGTTAACTATGATTTTAAATACTAGTTTAGCAAAAGAGACACAGATGTATAGAACAATCTTTTGGACTCTGTGGGAGAAGGCGATGGCGGGATGATATGGGAGAATGGCATTGAAACATGTAAATTATCACATGTGAAACGAATCGCCAGTCCAGGTGCACTGGGATGACTCAGAGGGATGGGATGGGGACGGAGGTGGGAGAGGGGTTCAGGATAGGGAACACATGTACACTCATGGCGGATTCACGTCAATGTACAGCAAAACCAATACAATATTGTAAAGTAAAATAAATAAATAAAACTGAGATTAAAAAAATACTAGTTTCAAAGAATACTAATATTTGCTTTTCATAAAATATACAAGTTGTATTCTAAGGGTACAAAAGGGCCTAAAGATAGACGAACAGGAGGGCAGCAGGAATACACTCTCAGGCTTCTGCTAAAAGTACTGTTACACCAGTAAGAAACCCAATCTGCTGGCAGACACAGATACTACTGCATAAGTTAAAACTAATAATTTCACATCGTTTTTGTTGATGAATTATGAGTCAATATATTAATAAAATCCTTTCAGAAAAGGTTTGCCATGACTTTTATAATCAGCAGTATTTCTAAGAGAAGTGTCAAGGTTATTTTACTTGGTAAATATATGTCTATGAAGTTACCACCCAAGATTCCTCTAATGAAAGTGGCAATTTGAAGTTCAGAGTTAAGAAGCAATTTAAGAACTGTCTCTGGAACTTTCAGGCCTATGAAGTACCTCAACCTTCTCTATCCTGTGTGCAGGTAGAAATGTGAAATAAACTGCGTTTCTGAAAAGCTTAACTAGCCAACCAAACTAGAAGAGAGAACTCACAAACCAGAGCATTAACTCTCTGAGTTAATACAGCAATACCATAGGTACATCACACTTAGATACAATCCCCGAGAGCAAGGAGCTGGGTTGCAGCCCAGTCTCAGTCCTGGGTCAGGAAATGGGGTGTTGGCCTTGTTTGACTCAGAAAAGTGGAAACTGAGATCTTTCCAAAAAGCTAGAGCTCCCTAAAAATTGTTGGTGGGAAGGGAGAAAACAGTAATTGTGGTATCTTAATATTAAATATAAACTTACTATATAACCCAAATTCTGACTCCTCAGAATTTACCCAAGAAAAATAAAAAATATTCACACAAAGATATGCTCACAAACGTTCACAGCAGTACTATTTGTAATAGCCAAAACCTGGAGGCAAACCAAAGGTCTACTAAACACAAATGGATAAACAACTGCAGTAGCATATCCATTCTGTGGAATCCTGCTGCTGCTGCTGCTGCTAAGTCGCTTCAGTCGTGTCCAACTCTGTGCGACCCATGGACGGCAGCCTACCAGGCTCCCCCGTCCCTGGGATTCTCCAGGCAAGAACACTGGAGTGGGTTGCCATTTCCTTCTCCAATGCAGGAAAGTGAAAAGTGAAAGTGAAGTTGCTCAGTTGTGTCCGACCCTCAGCGACCCCATCCATGGACTGCAACCTACCAGGCTTCTCCATCCATGGGATTTTCCAGGCAAGAGTACTGGAGCTGGGTGCCATTGCCTTCTCCCTATATGGAACTCTAGAAAAGGTAAAACCACAGCTGACAAGTGGTTGCCTTGGGGCCAAGGTGAGTGGGAAGATACTGAGAGCAAAGGGGCACTAATAACTGTATAACTGTGGTGCCCATAATACAATTTATTTACAACTATTAACACTAAAGTTCATCAAACTTTACATTTAAAATGAGTGGGTTTGGACTTCCCTGGTGACACAGTAAACAGGAATCTGACTGCCAATGCAGGGAACACGGGTTCAAGCCCTGGTCCAGGAGGATTTCACATACCGGGGAGCCACTAAGCCCATGTACCACAGCTAATGAGCCCACGTGCCACACCTAGTGAAGCCTGCTCCACACGAAGAGAAGCCACCACAATGAGCAGCCCGCACACTGCAAACAAGAGCAGCCCCTGCTCACCACGACTAGAGAAAGCCTGCACACAGCATCAAAGACCCAGCAAAGCCATACATAAATACATAAAAAATTAATTTAAAATGAGTGAGTTTTATCATGTATAAATAACACCTTAACTTTAAAAAACTGGACATACTTTTACAAAGCCTATTTGATGAAGAAACAATTCGTATGTATCCACTCCAAATTTTATTCTTAATTTCAGAGTTCAAAGATCCCAAGGAAGGTCCAAGAAATTAGATTAAGAACCACTGCTACATTCTGACATATATACACATATAAAATATAAGCTCAAGTTTATAATAAGTCTAAATAATCAAAATAAATCTGTATTATTTTAGAAGCCAAGTAAATATTTAGACATTTTCCTTTAAAGTATTTTAGAATTTAATAAGATTAATTAGGTAATTAATATGTTATTTCAGTTACCCAAAAATATCTGTTTAGGAAAAACTAATTCACCACAAATTGGATATTTAAGTGTTTACAAACACGCACACATGCCCCATCAAAAAAAAAAGACGTCTAAAATCCACACTACCCAAAATTCTACATTAACAAGTATACTTCTCCAAGTGCATAAACACTAAAAGCAAACATTCAAACCTGAAGGCTGCAAATAACTAAAAGAGATCTAAGAAGTTCTTAAAGTCATATGCAATATTTTGTGTGTATGTACCTAAGGGCATGTTCTTGGAAAAAAGATCCATGGCATTTGCCAGATTCCCAGAGGCCCAAGACATACAAAAAGTTAGAAAGAGTTTTAAAAATTAAGTAGTACTAAAAATGTATTATATATATATACCATTATGCATTTATGTTTATATGAACAACGGTGTGGAAGGACATACCTTTTATGAACTTTTATTTTATTTATTTAGTTCTAATTACTTACTTAGTACTAAGCAAGTATTTGTTTTTAATTCAGAAAACACCGAATAAAGAAATAATTAAGGGAAAAGATTTTAATCTATAGCAATCATTGCAATTTACTGCATGGAGTTGCACAAAGAACTGATTTAATTTCCTTTTTTGACAGTGCTACTGAGTTGATGGAATGCTATGGACATAAGGTATGTCTTGATTTTAGTATGTTCTTTAGGGTATATTAAAAAAATATATGAACTGAATGAAGCATGGTTAAGTGGCTTTGAAAAAGGGAGCAAAAGGAAAAATCCACACACTATAAGCCTGAGCACCTGCTGACTTTAAATTCTAATCTCTTGCTGATATAGTTACTCCCCAACTCAATTCACAGATGTCGCTGCACACACATATACAAATTACCAGAAAATACCTATATGTACATGCTATCAAGACGAAAGAGGTAACTTCTAGATATATAGACCAGTTTTCAACAAGCAGAGAGATCTGTTTAAGAGAAGTCTAACCTAAGCCAATTATAAATCAGCAAAATATCAATTCAAACTTTGCACAAACTTATCACAATAACTCTTCCCTAGGAAAAGCAGTAGGTTTCCCACTGTCTTTGTAATACACATAAAAAGGATCTGTTGAAAGCCCAGTTTAAATGATTCGGGACCAAACTAGTTTCGAATTGTTGGAACTACACCATCGATCATTTTTAACCTTCCTTTACAAAGCTAAGCTCATAAAGAATGCTCAGAGGTTGCAACCTGTGTTGTGCACCTAGAGTCAACAGTGAATCCACTTGTTCATCTTGTTAAAAGAGTTCACAGACCAAGAAATGCTGACGTTAAAATGGTTTACCATGGAATCGAATCATAAAAAGTAAATCTAGTGGTATTTAGCAATTACAATATTATTGAGATGCTGGTTATAGGAAGATGCTATTATATAGAATAGGTACAAAAGTCACTAATTTATAACTGTGCTTCTCAAACTACAAGTGGCGAAGAATTCATTTTCCTCCAGTCCACCTCAGACCAAAATTTCAGTCAAAGAATAAAAATTATTTACTAGAAAGCGAAAACAAATTTAACAGACATAAGAGAATACAAGCCCAGGGATCACAAGCCTGGCTACATAACAATATTAAACTGCTGTCAAAGCTTCTAAAGACCGAGTCTCAATCCCATGCTTATCTCAGGCAGACCAGGGACAGACAGGTCAGGGACCACACCTCACACCTTCCAACAGCACTGGTTTACAGGCCCTGTAACATTAGGAGGTACAGTTCTCTCCCAACTTCAGGAGTGGAACATTCAGAGTTTATAACCAAACACTTCCTAATTTACCTCACTGATAATGAAGTCTCTCAAAATATAACAGCACCTCAACAGATATGAGCTCTAAACTGTGTAGCTATCAAATCCATAGCTTTCCCCAACCCTTGCTTGCTACAGAAGCAGACAAGCACCTGCTGGGTTCTGACCACTACCCTTAGTTTTGATTCTATTCCGAACATTGTATTTTTTAAGAAAGGTAAAAAACAAAAAACTCATTTCAGCAGCAGAAGCCCACTTTGAATCACATGCTCTGTAAGACAGAGTTAAGATAGTGAATTATTATTGCGTAAGCCCAGCTGAAGCCCCAATGTGCAAACCTTGATCTGCTGTCTTCCACTTATTGTCTAGTACACAATAACTCTAGAACTAATCTTTATTTTTGTCAGGAAAAAAATAATGCTCAAGTGAGAGAGAAAACTTTCGTAAAAGCTTAAAACTTAATTCTTGTAAGTACACACAAATGTGAGTTTCTGGTCTGTACAAACTGGAAAATCATACAGCATAGTTAAGCCTGACCACTAGAATTCAAAATTATATTTGAATGCCAGGTCTGGGGCCGTAGGCAGGTTATTGTATCGTCCCCAGGTTATTACCTGGGCTTCCCTGATAGCTCAGATGGTAAAGAATCCGCCTGCAATGCAGGAGACCCCGGTTGATTCCTGGATCGGGAAGATCCCCTGGAGAAGGGAAAGGCTACCCACTCCAGTATTCCAGCCTAGAGAATTACATGGTATGGGGTCACAAAAAGTCGGACACAACTGAGCAACTTTCACTTTCATTCATCACCTCTCCTGTGAGATAAATGAGTCATTCAGTACCTATCTCACAGCATCCTTTGTTCAGTGTCTGATTCTGAGACCCCATGAACTGCAGCAAGCCAGGCTTCCCTGTCCTTCACTATCTCCCGGAGTTTGCTCAAACTCATGTCCATTAAGTTGGTGATGCTATCCAATCATTTCATCCTCTGTTGCCCCTTTCTCCTCCCACACTCAAATCTTTCCCAGTATCAGGCAACCAAAGTACTGGCGCTTCAGCTCCAGCATCAGTCCTTCCAGTTAATCAGGGTTGATTTCCTTTAGGATTGACTGGTTTGATCTCCCTGCATCCTTATGAGGACCAAAAAGTCATTCAGCCAAAATACCTAGCATACTGTGCCTGCTGCTGCTGCTAAGTCACTTCAGTCGTGTCCGACTCTGTGCAACCCCACAGACGGCAGCCCACCAGGCTCCCCTGACCGTGGGATTCTCCAGGCAAGAGCATGGAGTGGGTTGCCATTTCCTTCTCCAATGCATGAAAGTGAAAAGGGAAAGTGAAGTCGCTCAGTCGTGTCCGACTCTGTGCGACCCCATGGACTGCAGCCTACCAGGTTCCTCGGTCCGTGGGATTTTCCAGGCAAGAGTCCTGGAGTGGGGTGCCATCGCCTTCTCCAACACTGTGCCTACTAAAGCTCAATGAATGCTAGCTACTATTATAATTACTATTATTACAATAAATATTTCAACCAATCTCATTCATTCATCCATTCATCTATCCCACAAATACTTAGTGAGTGACTAGAATATGACAAATATCCTCATGATGCTTACACTTGTCTCCTCAGAATGTTTGGTCTATTCCTTCGAGATCTTTTTCAGCATTATAAGAAACAAATATGACTTATTAAAAATCAGCCACCCGACACCAAACTTCCATTTTCTATTAAGACTTATAACGCACTTGTACCTAGAGCTTTATTCTTTGTTGTTTGTTATTCAGTCATATCCAACTCTTTTGTGATCCCAAGGACGTCGCCTGACAAGCTCCTCTGTCCAATGGTACCTGGAACCATCTCTTATAATAATCAATACCACAGGGTTTCAGGACAATACTGTTTTTAATCTGCTTTAAAAAGTCAATGGTCTGATTAAACTGATTTATTCAAAATATTGCGTCTACGTGTATGTGTATGAACAGATGTTAAGTTTCTTTAAAAACATCATTATCCCCACTAAAAATACATACTAGATCCACTACTAGAGTTTCTTAAAAGTTTGAAACAAAAAAGGCAAAGTCCAAACTGTTCCAGTTGCTGGCCAGACAGAAGAGGTCAGACAGGATGCATGATTCTTAGCTGGCTTTATTCCAGTTGTGAAGATTCTGGGAGGTAAGGTCCACAGCCTGAATTTCTCACATCAATCACCGTCAAAGAACAACTATTACAGTAAAAGAATTTAAGTCTCAGAGAAATTGTAATGCCACAGAATCTCCCCTTAGCATATTCAGTAAAGTCAATATCTAGACTTTCATTTAATTCTGGCTTCTCTCACTGACTGATCTGTGAACTTGGCAGATTTCTTATTTGGTTAAGCCTGGATCATTTTTTTCTAGCACTGAACAAAGAAGGTAGTTACTGCCAAAATGTAAATTCAAAAAGCAGAAAGCAGCATTAGTCTTAAATTTAACACATTTTATGGCTCAAGTGGGATGGGGTTCTATTTCATAAAGGGCTGAGTCAAATAATAAATAGGATTTAAATCACTGCTGTTAAGTTTTGATGTGAAAGAAATTCAAGTAACTTCAGTAAGGGAAAAAAAAAGATATTTTGCTCCTGACACATATGGGATTCATTACAATACACTTAGTCAATATCATTTTTATAATACTGAAGTTGAAAAAACACATTTTGTAATTATTCTCTTGTATCTACGTTCATTGATGGCCCACAGTATTAAAGTTAAATCAACTAATAAATACGTGTTGGGCAAGGGGGAAGAAGGACAATGCAACCTCAAGAAAGTCAACAGAACAGCTCTACTCTCATCATAAAAACGAGTCATGAGAAAGTACAATGATGCAATTGAACATACAAATGTATAATTTCAATTAAATGTTAACTGATAAGGATGTTTAACTTATAACATTAAGTTTATACTTTACCAACTCAATATATATAACCAATCAGCAAATTTCCCCACATATAGCTAAAAGATAGTTTTCCTAAAGTAAAAGGCTTAGATGGAACAAAATTTCCTCTCATACAAAACAAAAAAAATTTCAAAGTTCTTATAAGCTGTCTGCTTCCTAACAGTTTAATTTTATTATATTCAGAAGCATGAACCACTGCTTCATCAGCAAGCCTTAAGGTGATCTTTAGGTGCTTCTATAACAGTTTATTTCTGCTTCCTTAACAGGATGCAATATTTGCTAAAATAGGTCCAGAAAGAAACATTAAAAAAGAATAGGATTTCCCTTATGAAATGAAAGTGACAATTTCTTTTCACTACCTATTCTTTTTGGCCTTTTGATTTGTGAACCATGCATACCCAGCAAAATGGCTGTTTAATGAAATAGGTTTAATATATTAAAAACACTTCAATTTTCCAGCATAAAAAGTATACCACAATAACCCCAGGAGGAGGTGATTATTCATGCTTTTTATCCTCAAGAGGTCCTACAGAACAAAACTGAAGATGATGGATTTCTGTACAAAATGTAAAAAGGGTCTTCTTCTATCCCAAAGAAAAAGATGCTGGTCTTGTTTTAAAGGTTACCATTAAACCAAACTTGAAAGCAGTATACCTACAAGTCCTCGTTTGAAGGCTGTAAACAAAAGATAAAGAGTAAAGTTTTGATTTTATTTTGTGTAATGAGTTTTTTTTCCAAAGGGCTTTTGCTACTAAGTAAGTGATCTTAAGAGAATCCAAGGGAAACTCTAAGGGACAAAGATAACACCAGAAGACTGGGTGACCTGGGCATACATGTGAGTGTTATCATTATCAGACAGGAAATATTTACTGAACTGATGAATCACACTGTAACAAGCATACTAACAGGCATATTTAATTTTAAAAAGAAGGATTAAGAAATCATAACTTTCAGTTGGCAATGGTGCCAAGCAACAGCACTTGATACTCTGTAAGTGGGAAAGCACACGGAACCACACAACTATTTGAGAGAGCAGTTTGGCAACGTGCTTACTATGCTTAAAAACATGCATAACCTTCTTTAACTCATTAACTTCAGTGATAGGTATTTATTAAAAACCTATTTTTATAGGTATTTCATTTTATCCAATTTATTAAAGCATTGGAAAAACAGAAATGTTAAATTACAAACTCTAAATGGTGTAACAACCCTCAAGTTATGAGCTTATAAACTAATTACCTTTGTGTTTTTTATATTTCTCCAGATTTTTATGAACATATGTTTTTACTAACATCTAATGTTAGTAATTATTGCTATCCCATATATACAACAAACATCTGCTACTTGTATCAAATGAAAACTAGCTGGAGACAAGGATAGAAGGTAACGGTATTGAGAAAAAAAAAGTTTCATATTAATCATCAGGATACAATGAATACCTATAGCATTTAGGTATTTGAGAGAAAAATAAATCCTTAAAATTTTATGTCAAAATACGGTTAATATTCAGACCCAAAGAGTGAAAAAGCTTTATACTTTTATTAAGTTAATACTCAGTTACCACTATTTCACTGAATTCATTTTTTTTTTTCTTGTATGCTTGGGCTTGATACCAAAATCAATAAACTCCAGAATATGGTGCTTGTATATACCAGTACCACTTTAGCCCTTTCAGTTTTGATGAAACAAGTAGTTTTCATCAAATAGATGGCTTTGTAAATTATACTATACTTTGCTGTCAAGTCTAATCTTTACAGGAGATAACCATTTTATAGAATGATCTTGTACGAACAGTAGTTTGCAGAGAAAAAAATAAGCTATTCTCTATTTTCCCATGTCGAGCCAAATGAAATAATATTCAAGTAGCACAATTTATTTTTTTCTCTTTTATTTTCACTTTACACAGTTTAATTCATTGATTTTAACTGGAGTATAATTACTTTAAAATATTGTGATGGATTTTGCCATACATCAATATGAATTGGCCACAGGTATACATGATAAGTGGAAGTGAAGTCGCTCAGTCTTGTCCAAGTCTTTGCGACCCCATGGATTGTAGCCTACGAGGTTCCTGCATCCATGGAATTTTCCAAGCAAGAGTACTGGAGTGGGTTGCCATTTCCTTCTTCAGGGGATCTTCCCAATCCAGGGATGGAACCTGGGTCTCCTGCATTGCAAGCTGATGCTTTTACCATCTGAGTCAATATGATATTTTACAACAAAATTATGAACTAATTACCCAGAGAAAAGCAAATGCAACCAAGTTTTTATGTGAGTGCCAAAATCAGAAACTTTTATCTAGAAGACTATCTAAAGTCAGCTTGGTAAGGTAAGAGAATCTGACCACAAAAAATAAGAACTGACAAACACCCTCTTCAAAGCCTAATACTTTATAGAGGCTTTTCTTCCCAACATTGGGGCTAAAGGCCCAGAAAAGGGTTGCCAAGGCTGAAAATAGCTGGATAACCTTGTGAAATCGTGTACATTAAGATCAGAAATTCTGATCATAACAGAGTTGGTTGAAGCCAAAGGTGACAAAAGAGCAAAAGATAAGAAACCAGTAGTCTACAACAAATGCTAAGGAACTTCTCCAGGTGGGAAGTACAAGAAGAAAAAAAAAAAAAGACCTACAAAAACAAACCCAAAACAATTAACAAAATCATAATAGGAATATGCTGCTGCTGCTAAGTCGCTTCAGTCGTGTCTGACTACATGCGACCCCACAGACGGCAGCCCACCAGGCTCCTCTGTCCCTGGGATTCTCCAGGCAAGAATACTGAAGTGCGTTGCCATTTCCTTCTCCAATGCATGCATGCAAAATCGCTTCAGTCATGTCCGACTCTGTGCGACCCTATGGACAGCAGCCTACCAGGCTCCTCTGTCCACCAGGCTCCTGGAATTCTCCAGGAAAAGAGGACTGGAGTGGGTTGCCATTTCCTTCTCCAATAACAGGAATATACATAATGATAACTACCTTAAGTGTAAATGGGTTAAATGTTCCAACCAAAAGGCACAGACTGGATGAATGGACACAAAAACAAGACTCATATATATGCTGTCTACAAGAGACCCACTTCAGGCCTGGGGACACATACAGACTGAAAGTACGGGGATGGAAAAAGATAATTCATGCAAATGGAAATCAAAAGAACGCTGGAATAGCAACACTCATGTCAGATAAAACAGACTTTAAAACAAAGACTATTACAGAGACAAGGAAAGACACTACATGATGATCAAAAGATCAATCCAATTAGATAAAACAACTATAAATATTGATGTACCCAACACAGGAGAGCACCTCAATACAAAAGGCAAATGCTAGTAAGAGCCATAAAAAGGGAAATCAACAGTAACACTGTAACACTGGGAGATTTTAACACTCCACTTATACCAAAGGATACAACTGCACTCATCTCACACACTAGCAAAGTAATGCTCAAAATCCTCCAAGCCAGGCTTCAACAGTACGTGAACCATGAACTTCCATATATTCAAGCTAGATTTAGAAAAGGCAGAGGAACCAGAGATCAAATTGCCAACATCTGCTGGACCTTCGAAAAAGCAAAAGAGTTCCAGAAAAACATCTACTTCTGCTTTACTGGCTACACCAAAGCCTTAAACTATGTGGATCACAACAAACTGGGGGAATTCTTAAAGAGATGGGAATACCAAATCACCTGACCTGTCCCCTGAGAAATGTGTATACAAGTCAAGAAGCAACAGTTAAAACTGGACATAGAACAACACACTGGTTCCAAATAGGGAAAGAAGTACGTCAAGGCTGTATATGGTCACTCTACTTATTTAGCTTATATGCATCATGAGAAGCGCTGGGCTGGATGAAGCACAAGCTGGAATCAAGACTGCTGGGAGAAATATCAATAACCTCAGATATGCAGATGACACCACCCTTGTGGCAGAAAGTGAAGAAGAACTAAAGAGCCTCTTGATGAAAGTGAAAGAAGAGAGTGAAAAAGCTGGCTTAAAGCTCAACATTCAGAAAACGAAGATCATGGCGTCTGGTCCCATCACTTCATGGCAAATAGATGGGGAAACAGTGGAAACAGTGACAGACTTTATCTTTTAGGGCTCCAAAATCACTGCAGATGGTGACTGAAGCCATGAAATTAAAAGATGCTTGTTCCTTGGAAGAAAAGCTATGACCAACCTAGACAGCATATTAAAAAGCAGAGACATTACTTTGCCAACAAAGGTCAGTCTAGTCAAAGCTATGGTTTTTCCAGTAGTCATGTATGGATTTGAGAGTTGAACTATAAAGAAAGCTGAGCGCCGAAGAATTGATGCTTTTGAACTGTGGTGTTGGAGAAGACTCTTGAGAGTCCCTGGGACTGCAAGGAGATCCAACCAGTCAATCCTAAAGGAAATCAGTCCTGAATATTCATTGGAAGGACTGATGCTGAAACTGAAACTTCAATACTTTGGCCATCTGATGCGAAGAACTGACTCACTAGAAAAGACCCTGATGCTGGGAAAGATTGAAGGCGGGAGAAGGGGATGACAGAGGATGAGACGGTTGGATGACATCATCGACTTAATGGACATGAGTTTGAGTAAGCTCCCGGAGTTAATGATGGACCGGGAAGCTAGGAGTGCTGCAGTCCATGGGGTCACAAAGAGCTGGACACGACGAGTGACTGAACTGAACTGATACCAATGGATAGATTATTCAGGAAGAAATAATAAGGAAACACAAGCTTTAAAAGACACATTAGACCAGATACACTTAATTGATGTTTAGAGGACATTCCATCTGAAAGAAGCAAAATACACTTTCTTCCCAAGGGCACATGGAACATTCTCCAGGGCAGATCCCACCTTGGGTCACAAGTCAAGCCTCAGTAAATTTAAGAAAATTGAAATCATAATGGGCATCATTTTTGACCACCCTGCTATGAGATTAGAAACCAATTACAGGGAAAAAAAGACCGTAAAAAACACAAACACATGGAGGTTAAACAATATGCTACTAAATCCACTCCAGTATTTTTGTCTGGAGAATCTCATGAACAAAACAGCCTGGCCGGCTACAGTCCACGGGGCCGCAAAGAGTCAGACATGACTAAGCGACTAACATACACACACACACACACACACACACACACACAACCCAGAGATTACTGAAGAAATCAAAAGAGGAAATGTAAAAACGCCTAGAAACAAATGACCAAAAAAACACAATGAACCAAAACCTATGGGATGCAGCTAAAGCAGTTCCAAAAGGAAAGTTTATATAATAGCAATACAATTCTACCTCAAGAAACAAGAAAAGTCTCAAATAAACAATCTAACCTTACATCTAAAGCAACTAGAGAAATAACAAATAAAACTTAAAGTCAGAAGAATGAGAGAAACCATAAAGATCAGAGCAGAAATAAATGAAATAGAAACAAAGAAGACAATAGCAAAGCTGGTTCTCTGAGAAGATGACCAAAATTGATAAACCTTTAGTCAGACTCATCAAGAAAAAAAGAGAGATGACTCAAATCAATAAAATTAGAAGTGAAAAAGGAAAAGTTATGGCTGAAATACAAAGGATCATAAGAGACTAATACATGTGAACAACCTCGAAAATATGGACAAATTCTTAGAAAGGTACAAACTTCCAAGACCGAAATCAAGAAGAAATATAAAATATGAGCAGATCAATCACAAGTAATAAAACTAAAACTGTGATTAAAATCTTCCAACAAACAAATGTCCAGGACCAGAAGACTTTGCAGGCAAAGTCTATCAAATACTTAGAGAAAAGCTAACACCCATCCTTCTCAAACTCTTCCAAAAAACTGCAGAGGGGGAGGAACATTCTCAAGCTCATTCTAGGAGGCCACCATCATCACCCTGATACCAAAACCAGACAAAGCTATCACAAAAAAAGAAAATTATAGGCCAATATTACTGATAAACATAGACACGAATATCCTCAACAAAATACTAGAAAACAGAATCCAACAACACATTAAAAGGATCATTTACCATAATCAAGTGGAATTTATCCCAGGGATGTGAGGATTTTTCAAGATATACAAATCAATGTGATTGACCATATTAACAAACTGAAGAACAAAAACTGTAGGTTCATTTCAGCTGATGCATACAAAGCTTTCAACAAAATTCAACACCCATTTAATGATAAAAAAAAAACTCTCCACAAGGTAGGCATAGAGAGAACCTACCTCAACATAAATAAAGGCCATATATTATATTACAAACCCAGAGCAAACATCATCCTCAATGGTGAAAAACAAAGCATTTCTCTAAGACCAGGAACAAGACAAGGGTGCCACATTCGCTACTATTCAACATAGTTTTGGAAGTCTTAACCACGGCAATCAAAGAAGGAAAAGAAATCAAAGGAATCCAAATTGGAAAAGAAGTAAAACCGTCACTGTTTGCAGAGGACATGATAGTATACACGGAAAATTCTAAAAATGCTACCACAAAACTACTACAGCTAATGAATGAATTCAGTAAAGTTGCAGGATACAAGATTAATAAGCAGAAATGTCTTGCACTCCTACACTAACAATGAAAGACCGGAAACAGAAATTAAGGAAACAATTCCATTTATCATTGCAACAAAAAGAACAAAATACCTAGGAAAAACCTATTTAAAGAGGCAAAAGATCTCTATGCAGAAAACTATTAAGATACTTATGAAAGAAATCAAAGATGACACAAAGATATACCATCTTTTTGGACTGGAAGAACCCATATTCTGAAAATGATTGTACTACCCAGAGCAATCTACAGATTCAATGCAATCCCTATGAATCCACCAATGGTATTTTCCACAGAACTGGAACAGAAAATTTTACAATTTTTATGGAAACACAAAAGACTCCAAACAGCAAAATCATCTTGAGAAAGAAATGGAGCTGGAGGGATCAGGCTCTCTATACTACAAAGCTACGGTCATCATGACAGCATGGTACTGGCACAAAAAAAAAAAAAAAAAAGAGAAAGATCAGTGGAGCAGGCTAGGAAGCTCAGCCATAAACCCGCACACCTATGGTCACTTAATCTATAACAAAGGAGGTAAGAATAGAAGAACAAAGAAAAGACAATCTCAATAAGTGGTGGTTGGAAAACTGGACAGCTACATGTAAAAGAATGAAATTAGAACATTTCTAACACCATACACAAAAATAAACTCATAATAGATTAAAGATCTAAATATAAAGCCAGACACTCTAAAATTCTTTAAGGATAAAATAGGCAGAACACTGTTTGACATAAATCACAGCAAGATCTTTTTTTGACCCACCTCCTAGTTATGAAAATAAAAACAAAAATACACAATTGGGACCTAATTAAACTTAAAAGTGTTTGCACTTAAAAGCAAAGGAAACCATAAACAAGACAAAGAGAAACCCCTCAAAATGGGAAAAAACATTGCAAAGGATTAATCTCCAAAATACACAAACAGTTCACGCAGCTCAATATTAAAAAAAAAAAAAAAACAAACAACCAACCAAATCAAATGTTTAGAAGATGTGAAGAGAGATTTCACCAAAGACACACAGATGGCCAACAAACACATGAAAAGGTGCTCAATATCACTAATCACTGGTGAAATGCAAATCAAAAATATAATGTGGTATCACCTCACTCCAATCAGAATGGCCATAATCAAAAACTCTATAAACAATAAATGCCATCGAGGGTGTGGAGAAAAGTGAACCTTTTTATACTGTTGGTGGCGATGTAAACTGATACAGCCACTATGGAGAACTAAAAACAGAACTATCACATAACCCAGCATTCCCACTACTGGGCATATTATACCCAGAGAAAACCATAATTCAAAAAAGACGTTTAAAAAGAAGACACATAAACCCCAATGTTCACTGCAGCACTATTTCCAACAACCAGGACAGAAGCAACATAGATGTCCACTGACGGATGGATAAAGATGCTGTGGTAGATATATACAATGCAATATTACTCAGCCATATAAAGGAATGGATGTGAGTCAGCTGAGCTGAGGTGGATGAACCTAAAGTCTGTTACACAGAATGCTTTATATTACAATATGTAAAACAAATAGCCATTGGAAAAATTGCTGTATAACACAGGAAGTTCAACCTGATGCTCTGTGACAACCTAGGGGGTCAGATGGCTGGGGCCTGAGAGGTGCTGGGAGGGAGGTTCAAGAGGGAGAGGACATATGTATAATTCTGGCTGATTCACAGTGTTGTATGGCAAAAACCAATACAACACTTAAAGCAATTATCCTCCAATTAAAACTAATTTTAAAAAAATTATTTGCAAAAAAAGATACAAGCACCCCACTGTCTACTGCAGCACTATTTACAACAGTCAGGACACAGAAGCAACCTAAATAGACATCAACAGAGGAATGGATAAAGAAGATGTGGTACATAAATGCAATGGAATGTTATTCAGTGATAAAAAGAAATGAAATTGGGTCATTTGCCAAGAAGTAGATGAACCTAGAGACTGTCATACAAGCAGAGTCAGAAAGAAAAACAACAAATATTACATATTAACACATATATGTGGAACCTAGAATAGTAGTATAGATGCCTTAGTTGCAAAGCAGAAACAGACATACAGATGTAGACAAAAAACTTATTAATAACAAAGGAGAAGGGCAGTGGGATGAATTGGGAGATTGGGCTGACGTACATACACTTGCGCTTTGCGTTTAGTCCCTCAGTTACATCCAACTCTTTACAATCCCATGGGCTACAGCCTACCAGGTTGCTCTGCACCAAGGAATTTTCCAGGCAAGAATACTGGAGTGCCATGCCATTTCCTATTCCAGGGAATCTTTCCAACCCAGAGATCGAGGTGATTCTTAACCACTAGCACCACCTGAGAACCCATATATACACTAGTATATATAAAATAGACAGCCAATGAGAATCCACTGAATAGCACAGGGACTCTACTAGGGCTCCATGATGACCTAAATGGAAAAGAAATCTAAAAAAGAGGGGACATGTGTATGTATACATATGGCTGATTCTATGCAATATAGGAGAAACTGACACAGCAGTGTAAAGCAACTATACTCCAAAAAACAATTCCACTGCAACACTACTGACGCTAGCCAAGACAGAGAAGCAACCTTATAAAAAGGCAATGGATTTCAACAAGCTCTCTGACCTTAAGGGCAAGAAACTATGGCCAGGATGTCTGCAGGGTCATCCAAGTCTTGAAAGCAACCTGAGATGAAAAAGTCAGATGGACTTAGGTTTGCCTACATGTGGCAGGTAACTTCACTTAGGGATACCTACGAGTACTGAAAGATGAACTCCCCAGGTCGGTAGGTGCCCAATATGCTACTGGAGATCGGTGGAAACTAACTCCAGAAAGAATGAAGAGACAGAGCCAAAGCAAAATCAACACCCAGTTGTGAATGTGACTGCTGATGGAAGTAAAGTCCGATGCTGTAAAGACCAGTATCACATAGGAACCTGGAATGTTAGGTCCATGAATCAAGGCAAATTGGAAGTGGTCAAACAGGAGATGGCAAGAGTAAACGTCAGCATTCTAGGAATCAGTGAACTAAAATGGACTGGAATGGGTGAATTTAACTCAGATGACCATTATATCTACTATTGTGGACAGGAATCCCTTAGAAGAAATGGAGTAGCCATCATGGTCAACAAGAGTCCGAAATGCAGTCCCTGGATGCAATCTCAAAAACGACAGAATGATCTCTGTTTGTTTCCAAGGCAAACCATTCAATATCACAGTAATCCAAGTCGATGCCCCAACCAGTAACACTGAAGAAGCTGAAGTTGAACGGTTCTATGAAGACCTACAAGACCTTTTAGAACTAACACCAAAAAAAAAGATGTCCTTTTCATTATAGAGGACTGGAATGCAAAAGTAGGAAGTCAAGAAACATCTGGAGTAACAGGCAAATTTGGCCTTGGAATACGGAATGAAGCAGGGCAAAGGCTAATAGAGTTTTGCCAAGAGAACGCACTGGTCATAGCAAACACCCTCTTCCAACAACACAAGAGAAGACTCTACACATGGACATCACCAGATGGTGGATACCAAAAACAAGATTGATTGTATTCTTTGCAGCCAGAAGGAGAAGCTCTATACAATCAGCAAAAACAAGACCGGGAGCTGACCGTGGCTCAGATCATGAACTCCTTATTGCCAAATTCAGACTTAAATTGAAGAAAGTAGGGAAAACCACTAGACCATTCAGATATGACCTACATCAAATCCCTTACCATTATACAGTGGAAATGACAAATAGATCCAAGGGATTAGATCTGATAAGAGTGCCTGAAGAACTATGGATGGAGGTTCATAACACTGTACAGAGACAGGGATCAAGACCATCCCCATGCAAAAGAAATGCAAAAAGGCAAAATGGTTGTTTGATGAGGCCTTACAAATAGCTGAGAAAAGAAGAGAAGCTAAAGGCAAAGGAAAAAAGGAAAGATATACCCATTTGAATGCAGAGTTCCAAAGAATAGCAAAGAGAGGTAAGAAAGCCTTCCTCAGTGATCAGTGCAAAGAAATAGAGGAAAACAATAGAATGCAAAAAACTAGAGATCTCTTCAAGAAAATTAGAGATACCAAGGGAATATTTCATGAAAAGATGAGCACAATAAAGGACAGAAATGGTATGGACCTAACAGAAACAGAAGATATTAAGAGGAAGAGGCAAGAATACACATAAGAACTGTACAAAAAAGATCTTCACATCCTAGATAAACACAATGGTGTGATCACTCACCTAGAGCCAGACATCCTGGAATGTGAAGCCAAGTGGGCCTTAGGAAGCATAACTACAAACAAAGCTAGTGGAGGTGATGGAATTCCAGTGGAGCTATTTCAAATCCTGAAAGATGATGCTGTGAAAGTGCTGCACTCAATATGCCAGCAAATTTGGAAAACTCAGCAGTGGCCACAGGACTGGAAAAGGTCAGTTTTCATTCCAATCCCAAAGAAAGGCAATACCAAAGAAAGTTCAAACGACCACACAACTGTACTCATCTCATATGCTAGCAAAGTAATGCTCAAAATTCTCCAAGCCAGGCTTCAACAGTACATGAACCAAGAAGTTCCAGATGTTCAAGCTGGATTTAGAAAAGGCAAAGGAACCAGAGATGAAATTGCCAACATCCGCTGGATCATCGAAAAAGCAACAGAGTTCCAGAAAAACATTTATTTCTGCTTTATTGACTATGCCAAAGCCTTTGACTGTGTGGATCACAACAAACTGTGGGAAATTCTTAAAGAGATGGGAATACCAGATCACCTGATCTGTCTCCTAAGAAATCTGTATGCAGGTCAAGAAGAAACATGGAACAATATGGAAGAACAGACTGGTTCCAAATTACGAAAGAAGTACGTCAGGGCTGCATATTGTCACCCTGCTTATCTAACTTAGATGCAGAGTACATCACACGAAATGCCAGGCGGGATGAAGCACAAGCTGGAATCAAGACTGCCAGGAGAAATATCAATAACCTCAGTATGCAGAGGACACCACCCGTATGGCAGAAAGTGAAGAACTAAAGAGCCTCTTGATGAAAGTGAAAGAGAAGAGTGAAAAAGTTGGCTTAAAACTCAACATTCAGAAAACTAAGATCATGGCATCTGGTCCAATCACTTCATGGCAAATAGGTGGGGAAAGTGCAAACAATGACAGACTTTATTTTGGGGGGCTCCAAAATGGTGATTGCAGCCATGAAATTAAAAGACACTTGGAAGAAAAGCTATGACCAACCTAGACAGCATATTAAAAAGCAGAGACGTTACTTTGCCAACAAAGGTTAGTTTAGTCAAAGCTATGGTTTTTCCAGTAGTCATGTATGGATACAAGCATTGAATTATAAAGAAAGCTGAGCGCTGAAGAATTGATGCTTTTGAACTATGGTGTTGGAGAAGACTCTTGAGAGTCCCTTTGACTACAAGGAGATCCAACCAGTACATAAAGGAAATCAGTTCTGAATATTCATTGCAAGGACTGATGCTGCAGCTGAAACTCCAATACTTTGGCCACCTGATGTGAAGAACTGACTCACAGGAAAACACCCTGATGCTGGGAGAGACTGAAGGCAGGAGGAAAAGGGGACAACAGAGGGTAAGATGGTTGGTTGGCAACACAAACTCAATGGACATGGGTCTGGGTGGACTCTGGGAGTTGGTGATGGACAGGGAACCCTGGCATGCTGCATGCAGTCCATGGGGTCGCAAAGAGTCGGACACAACTAAACTGAACTAGTACTCTTCCTGACTCTCCTTAACATACGTAGATCATTCATTAACACCATATGATCACATGCCAAGATGAGTAACACAAGTTCTCACCATAAAAATAAAAAGTTCAGAGAAAAGAAGAGACTGATGTGGCCCAGAGCAGCACTGCTCAAATATTAAAATGTTATAAATCACCTGAAACAACAGATCAAGAGAAATTCTGAGATACTGTGTTTCTGTCTTTCTAACAAGCTACCAGGCAAGGCCAATTCTGCTTGTCTTGCTGGTCCTTGGACCAGACCTGGAGTATCAAAAGTGTAATATACATAAGGAAGGTTAAGATTCAGACTGGTTTAGGGGGATCAAAGAGGGTTTTTACATGAAAAGTCCAATAGGAAGAATTAGCTTGATCTTACCTAGGAATAAAGAGATCACCTGACTACAATGACAATTAACTCGTCCATTCTATAAGGATACACTTAGTACCGACTGCACAACGTACATAAAAAACAGGCTGTCAAGTCTATTGGAATGGACAGTTAACATTACCGAGGGATACCATTTCACACAAGGAAAGCAAGTCATCTCACTGTCCATTAACTTGTAGAAGAGGAAAATTATGTTCTACGCATGCAATGAAATGCTAAGTAGTAATGACAATGAATGAATTAGAGCTCCTCACTCTAGAACAGAATAATCTCAAGATCATGGTGTGAGATACATATATTTATGATTCAAGAAACAGGTGAACATGCAATATGATTTAACTAACACTTCATCCTTTTTATTAATATAAACACACCAAAGTAAACAAGGCATTCGGGGATACTCTGTGTGATACAGCTATAAAGAAAACCAAGAAATTACTGAAACAAAGCTCACAAGAGTGATTACAGGTATAAAAAAGGGATGGGAGAAAAGCATGAAATGGAAAGGACTTCATAGAGACTAAAAATTCTATTTCTCAAGTTAAAAGCCAGGTAAATGGATATTTATTCTGTGATTACTTAAATTATGTATTAAAGACATTATTTTACATGTATATCCTGTTGTTTTACAGTTTTTTACTAATGTTACCAATGATCTTATTAAAAACTAAATCAAGAAACTGGTGATGGCAGATTCTAGTAGCATTGAGTTGAAGAAAGATTGGAAGACCACAAATACAGATGAATTATTTAACCACTGACATCAAAGGAAAGAAGTGGGAAAAAAAAAAGAAAAAAAAAAAAAAAGAAGTGGGGACTAAGAATGAACACAAGTGAAAGTCGCTCAGTCATGTCCAGCTCTTTGCAACCCCATGGACTATGGAATTCTCCACAGTCCACAGAATTCTCCAGGCCAAAATACTGGAGTGGGCATACTTTCCCTTCTCCAGGCGAACTCCCCAACCCAGAGATCGAACCCAGGTCTTCCACAATTGCAGGTGGATTCGTTACCCACTAAGCCACAAGGGAAGCCCAAAAATACTGGAGTGGGTAGCCTATCCGTTCTCCAGTGGATCTTCCCGACCCAGGAATTGAACCAGGGTTCAATTCTGCATTGCGTCTGCATCTGCATTGCAGATGGATTCTTTACCAACTGAGCTATCAGGGAAGCCCAAGAATGAATGCAAAGTGCTAAGTAAAAAGAGACAGGGTTGGACATTTTAATATGGAAAAGCCTGACAATCGCCACGTATTAAGAGAAAGGTATAAGTAAAGATTGATGAAACAAAACTAAAGGTTCGAAAAGAAAGGCTCAAGAAGAAAAGGAAATCTGGTCCTGGCTATCACCAAGGTGCCAGAAACAAATGTGATTAAACATCAGACTAAGCAAATTAGTCCTGGGTGGCTGGAATGAGCCATTCCTATGAAGCATGGGAATAGTGGCAAGTTAACCTGAACACAAAAGCCAAGGACATCTTGGTCAGCCTTGAACTCATTGCAAAGGCACTAAAAACATTTCAAGAGGGAAGTTAACCATGTCTGAACTTCCACATTAAAGTGCATGTTTTAATAAAAGTATGAAGGATGGACTGAAGCAGGCTAAGAGAACAATTAAAGACGCTATGAAAATAATCTACAGAAAAAGATATCAGAACATGAAATGGAAGTACTACAAAAAGAAACTAAAATACTTTTTTCATCAATTTATCCTATCTATCTCAATTAACTAATTCAGTTTTGGAACATAACAGATGAAAAGTCGTAATACCTGTCTGCCCTCAGTAGCTTGCATTCTACTGGGGGAGAAAAACAAGAAAACAAACAAAACAATTGCAAGTAGTGGAAAATGCTATAAAGGAAATGAAGGTGATGTAATGGAGAGTAATGGGAATGAAGCTATGTTTTACACGGTAGTTAGGCAAGGCCTCTCTTGAGATGCTGACACTTAAGCCAATACCTTAAAGGCTCAAAAAAAAAAAAAAAAAAAAAAGCCACGGAGTAGGAAGATATATTTCAGACAGTATTTCAGGCTGAGAAAATAAAACACTGAAAGCTGACTGTGACTGAGGCTTAGAAGAAAGTAGGTGAGTCTGAAGAAAGAGACAATAATAGCAGGGCCTTAAAGACTGAGTAAGAATACTACATTTTAAGTGGATCTGGTTGGTGGAATCTAGAAGAAAAGCAAATGAAATGTGATATATTTTGGACGTAGAACCAACAGAATTTGCTGAGGGACTGGACGCCAAGGGTAAAATAAGAACAAGCATACCTTAATGCTCAGGTTTTGACTTTTCAAACAGGTAGATAGCAGTTCCATTTACTAAGATAGGAAAGAGTGAGGTAAGATTGATGCGTGGAAGAGAAGCAGGGCAAGAGTCAAAAATTTTATTTTGGACACATTAAGTTGGAAGTTCCTATGAGATATCCTAACAGTGACAGCAAGATGCGTAAGAGTAGCATTCAAGAACCACCTCTGACAAGAAACATAAACCTACGAGTTATCAGAATACAAATTTAATATTTAAAATCTTGAAAAGAGGGCCTTAAAGAAAGTCTACTACTATAACTGTTGCAAATGTAACAGCAGCAGCTAAAAGTACATGTTAACACCTTTTACCATTTAACTTACCAAGCACAAAGAGATTAATAATATGCCCGACGTCATTCAGCTAATTTTAGCGCTGGATTTCAAGCCAAGCCGTCTGACATCAGAGTTGCGCTTTCATCTGTTTTGTCAAGCAGAGACCAGGTGGAAGGACGCCTAAACCCAAATCCCAAGGCACTCCAATATTCACAAAGAGGGAAAGAAGTCAACATAAGGTATTTATTCCAATAACGCGGTTTCACGTAACCGCTGAACCACAGGCTCAAAAGTGGCTACAAACTAATCTCCACTCGGAAAGTTACAGATGTCAGATCCCAACAGGGAAACAAAGTTTACTCTTCCCTTCCAAAAGCCCTATATCCTTATCGACACCTCCGTCACATACTTGCCTCCCAGAATAGTCATTCTCCAAATACCCTGTCCCAAGCATCTCAAAACAAGCCCCGAAGAAATCTGTCACACACACACACACCCGAGCCCAGGTCCACTTTCTGAGTCCTCAACTCCCCGATGAGACGGCAGAGAAGGAGGCCGCGTCTTCCGAACATAAAGTGAAGATAAAGACAGAAGGTTTTACAGGAAATCCTTGGCCCAGCTTCAGCAAGCCCAGAGGGGAGACTGCCGGAGAGCACGCCTGGCAAGACCGGGCTGGGGAACTGAGCTCCCCACGTGGGCCGGGAGAAAAGGAACCCCACTCACCAAGCCATCTATCTGCACTTGCTTCACGGCTGAATCTCCGGATCCTCCTTTGCCTTTGCCTTTGCCTGCAGCGCCGGTGGTAGAGCTGGAAGAGGTGGCAGATGAACCGGTGCCTTCCTTGCGGGACGCCATCTTTCCAGCCGGACAGGAAAAGAGAAACGTGAGTTGCCGGAAGCGGAAGTAAAGTTTCACTTGACGTCAGGCGCAGTCTGGCGTTCGATGGGCGGGGCTGTTAGGGAAGGCGGGCGGGGCTGTTAGGGAAGGCGGGCGGGGCTGTTAGGGAAGGCGGGCGGGGCTGTTAGGGAAGGCGGGCGGGGCTGTTAGGGAAGGCGGGCGGGGCTGTTAGGGAAGGCGGGCGGGGCTGTTAGGGAAGGCGGGCGGGGCTGTTAGGGAAGGCCGGCGGGGGAGGCCCCGCTCCCTTCTCTTTTCCAACCTTTCTTCGGCAGTGGAACGCCTTGCGCATGTGCATTGTGCTTTTGGGAGCTTCTTTCGCATTGAAAACTTTAAGAAAGGCAAAAAGAAATTTTTGAAAGTGTTTTCCCCTTTATGTTTAATCGGTATTCACTAGGTAGTGAATCATAATTGCTTTATAGCTAGCATTCATGTAGCGTGTCATTCGTATAAAGTGCTTTCACTTCTAATTTTTTTAATTAATCGGTAGTCCCAATGTGACAAACTATGAAGAGCTGTACTTACTTCAATAGCATATTTGGCAATTGAGACATGATTTGTCAAACGTCATTCTGTTCATTAATGGCGAGCTTATATTGAAGGTTTTTTTTAATTTCTTTCCAATTTTTGTCCTTGGCAATATCTAAGATTTTCCAGTCATGTATGTTAATCACACTACATGTGAAACTGATTGGTGTCATTTCAGGGGGACTCTGAAGAGCTCCAGTACTATAGTCCTTTATGTCTCAGTACACAGAAGAATTCAACAAGAGCAAAGTGGTAGATAAAAAGTGATTTGTTAGAGTAGAACACTTGTGAGGCTTACAAGCAGGTGGGCAAGAAATGCCATGCCCCAAGAACTAGTTGGCTACAGCTTTATAATCAAAGGAAAAGAGGGAAAGAGGAGATAACCTCCCTTGTCTTTCTTGAGTAGACATCATGTTTTCATCATTAGCTCCTCCAGGCTGAGCAGGGGAGTTTTTCTTGTCCCTGTGTGGTCAAGCTAGGTCCACAAATTACTTTTTATGCATGCAGGGAGCATTTCGGAGGGATCACTGGGCAGGATGTGGGTCTCTTGCCACCATTGTTTTATTGTTTGTTGGTGTGTCCCATGCTTCTCCTGCATGGTTTTCTTGCTAAGCAAGCCTGCTTGGTTTTGTGGTGAGGCAAACCTGCTTTCTCAAGTAATCATTAACTTACAGGGGTCTCTCATATTTTTCTACTTATAGAAAATCCCTAGTGGGATTAACTATTTAATCACCTATTTTATCCTGTCATTCTGTCCCTACCACTGGGTTTTTGTAATCTAACCCTAACTAGAAAGGGCCTAGAAGTGATAGGGACAGAATGTGTGCGTGTGTTCTAAATTGCTTTAGTCCTATTGAACTCTGTGCAACCCTGTGGGCTGTAGCCCCCAGGCTCCTCTGTCCATGAGATTCTCCAGGTAACAATACTGGAGTGGGTTGCCATGCCCTCCTCCAGGGGATCTTCCCGACCGAGGGATCCAACCCACATCTCTTACATCTCCTGCGTTGGTAGGCGGGTTCTTTATAGCTAGCGCCACATGGGAAGCTCAGGGACAGAATGTGAAAGTGAAAGTCGATCAGCCATGTCCAACTCTTTGTGAACCCATGGACTAGATAGTTCATGGAATTCTTCAGGCCAGGATACTGGAGTAGGTAGCCTTTCTCTTCTCCAGGCTCTCCCCAACCCAGGGATTGAACCCAGGTCTTCCGCACTACAGCGGGATTCTCTACCAGCTAAGTCACCAGGGAAGCCCAAGAATAACTAGAGTGGGTAGCCTATCCCTTCTCCGGCAGATCTTCCCAACCCAGGAATTGAACCAGGGTCTCCTGCATCTCACGTGGATTCTTTACCAGCTGACCTACCAGGGAAGCCCAATAAGATGAACAAATAGTTAGCTTAGAAACCCCATTAGGGAATTGTAGATAGAGAGGGAACTTTAGAGGGATTTGGGAGACTACAGTAAGACTAAGGACTGCTCAAGAAAGTAATGGAAAACTTTCTGAAACAATGTGAGCCTACTTGAATCATAAAGCAAAGCAAGTCACTTAGCATCAAAGTCAGATTGGTTTGCTTAACGATAAAATCAAGCTAACCTGCTGGCAACAAAGCCATGCAACAAAAACAGGAGACATGCCCCAAAACAATAAAACAATGGTGCCATGAGACCTGCATCCTGCCCAGTAAGCTAAGGGAATTAATAACCCCCCAAAACATTGTTCTTTGGCCCCTAAGACATGTTCTTTGTGCCATTCCCCCCAAATAATAAAAAAATTGTAGAAAATAACTATAATCTGTCCAGTGCTATCAAGTTAATGACTTCCAAAACAGGATCTGCACACACACACACACACAAAATCATTTATGGGAAGATGAGTTCTCAAAATGAAAGTCACCAATATACTGAAACCTAAAAATATGTTTCCAAAGCGCTGTGACAGTCTTGGCTTGACCATATGGGGAGGGACAAATAAACTTCCCTGCCCTACCCAGGTAGGAACTGGTGTCCAAACATGAAGCTTAGTTAAGAAAAACAAAGATCTTCTCCCCCTCCTCTTTCTTCCTCTCATTATAAAAATGTAACCCACTGAGCACTCAGGGCAGTGCAACATTTGCCTGCATGCTTGTGAATCTTACAAGCATCCTATTCAAATAAATCACCTCTTATCTATCACATTGCCTCTCGATAAATTCCTTTCTGCGTTGAGACATAAAGGACTGTGAGACTGAAGCTCTTCTGGAGCCCTGACGCCTAACGGGTTTCAGAAGGAATGACATGTCCTTCACTTGAACACCTAATTTTAATTAAATTTTTTTAATTTAAGAACTGGAGCGTGTTCAGCCCTTGTACATCTTCATTCCCTTATCTTTACTCTGTATCTCAATACTCCTCCTGCAATGCCGACGATTCCTGAATTTATATTTACCCAGACCTCTCCACTCAACTCCACAATGGCATGTCTATCTATTCAACATCTTCACTTAAATGTCCCACAAGCACTTGCTCCAACTTAACCTTTCAAAAATTGAGCTCCAGATACCTCCCCCTCTTGAAAAAAATGTTCTTCCCCAATCTTCTCCAGTCATTAGATGGCAGTTCTTTTCTTCTACTTGATAAGAACAAAGCTTTTGGGACATCTTTGACTCCTCTGTATCCTTCACACTCGACCAGTGATTCATTGGAAGCTTGTGTAAACTCCATGTTAAAAATGTATTCAAGGGCTTCCCTGGTGGTCCAGTGGTTAAGAGTCCACCTTGCAATGCAAGGGACGCTGGTTCCATCCCTGATCCGGGAAGACCCCACATGCTGCAGGACAACTAAGCCTGTGTGCCACAACTATTGACCCTGTGCTCTGGAGCCTGGGAGATGCAACTACTGAAGCCCAGGTGCCCGAGAGCCCATGCTCCATGATAAGAGAACCCACCACAATGAGAAGCCTCAAAGGGCAACTGGAGAGCAGCCTCTGCTCGCTGCAACTAGAGAAAGCCCAGGCAGTAGTGAAGACTCAGCACAACCAAAAATTAATAAACAAAATTATTTTTAAAATGAAATAGTCTTAAAAAATAAATAAATAAAATGAAATAGTCTTAAGCCTAAACATATCAATAATTAGATTAATATAAATGTTCTATATTAAAATACAACCATTGGAAGAATTTCAAGCTGGTTTTAGAAAAGGCAGAGGAACCAGAGATCAAATTGCCAACATCCGCTGGATCATCGAAAAAGCAAGAGAGTTCCAGAAAAACATCTATTTTTGCTTTATTGACTATGCCAAAGCCTTTGACTATGTGGATCACAATAAACTGTGGAAAATTCTTCAAGAGATGGGAATACCAGACCACCTGACCTGCCTCTTGAGAAACCTGTGTGCAGGTCAGGAAGCAACAGTTAGAACTGGACATGGAACAACAGACTGGTTCCAAATAGGAAAAGGAGTATGTCAAGGCTATATATTGTCACCCTGCTTATTTAACTTATATGCAGAGTACATCAAGAGAAACGCTGGGCAGAGTAATATCTCTGCTTTGGCAAATAGATGGGGAAACAGTGGCTGACTTTATTTTCTTGGGCTCCAAAATCACTCCCAAATCACAGATGGTGATTACAGCCATGAAATTAAAAGGTGCTTACTCCTTGGAAGGAAAGTTATGACCAACCTAGACAGCATACTAAAAAGCAGACACATTACTTTGTCAACAAAGATCCATCTATTTAAGGCTATGGTTTTTCCAGTAGTCATGTATGGATGTGAGAGTTGGACTATAAAGAAAGCTGAGCGCCGAAGAACTGATGCTTTTGAACTGTGGTGTTGGAGAAGACTCTTGAGAGTCCCTTGGACAGCAAGGAGATCCAACCAGTCCACCCTAAAGGAGATCAGTCCTGGGTGTTCATTGGAAGGACTAATGTTGAAGCTGAAACACCAATACTTTGACCACGTGATGCGAAGAGCTGACTTATTTGAAAAGACCCTGATGTTGGGAAGATTGAAGGCAGGAGGAGAAGGGGGCGACAGAGGATGAGATGGTTAGATGGCATCACTGACTCGATGGACATGAGTTTGGGTAAACTCCAGGAGTTGGTGATGGACAGGGAGGCCTGGCAAGCTGCGGTTCATGGGGTCACAAATAGTCAGACCCAAATGAGCAACTGAACTGAGTTGGAAGAACGGATAAAAACACTGATAGAGTGGCACGGTGGATGGAGTCCACCTACCAGTGCAGGAGCTATGGGTTCAATCCCTGGTCCAGGTAGATACCATGTGCCTCAGGGCAACTAAGCCCATGCGCCACAACTGCTGAAGCCAGTGGGCCCTAGAGCTCATGCTCCCCAACAAAAGAAGCCACTGCAATGAGAAGCCCACGCACCGCAACGAAGAGTAGCCTCTGATCGCCACAACTAGAGAAAGCCCTCACAAAGCAATAAAGACCTGGAGCAGCCAAATATAAATAAGAAAAATTGTTTTAAAAAAAACTGGTAGAATGGATAAAAACAACCTAATAGGCTGTCTAAAAGAAACTCATATAATGATATAAGCACATTGACAGTAAAATGATGGAAAAATATATCATTCATCAAAAGAAAGCAGAACTGGCTGTATTAATATCAGATAAAGAGAATTCTGAGCTAAGATAATCAGCAAAGATGGAGGAACATATATAATGATGAAATGGTCAATCACCAAAAACACAGCAATTCTAAATGTGTATGTTCTAGCAACAAAGCTGAACTTACTATGTTGAGAAAAAACTCATAGAGCTCAAAGAATAGACACATTCACAGTCATAGTTAGAGATGTCAACTCTCCTTTTTTAACAATTGATAGAACAACTACAGAGGAAATCAGCAAGGATATAAAGGAATTCAGCAAAATCATCAATCAAAGGATCTAATCAACATTTATAAAACACTCCACACAATAGCAACAAGATACACAGAACCCCATGGAACACAGAAATCATATCCTGAATGAGGAACCAACCTCAACAAATTTAAAGAAATTAAAATTATTCAAAAAATCATTCAGAGCATGTTCATCAAGCAGAATGGATTCAAACTGGAAGTCAAAATATAAAGGTAACTGAAAAATTTCCAAATACTTGAAAACTATACAAAAAGCTTCTTTTAAAATTTATTTTTAATTGAAGGATAACTGCTTTATAACATTGTATACAACATGCTTTTAATAACCCATGGATCAAAGAGGAAATCTTAAGGGAACTTTTAAAACACACTGAATTTATTCAGAGGAAACTGAATGAATATGAAAATATTAATATAAAATGTCAAAATTCATGGCGCACAGTTACAACAGTACTGAGAGGAAAGTTTATAGCTAAATGTATACATCTGCATTCAGATGCTTATATCTTTCCTTTTCTCCTTCGCTTTTCACTTCTCTTCTTTTCACAGCTATTTGTAAGGCCTCCCCAGACAGCCATTTTGCTTTTTTGCATTTCTTTTCAACGGGGATAGTCTAGTGGTGGTGATGGAATTCCAGTTGAGCTATTTCAAATCCTGAAAGATGATGCTGTCAAAGTGCTCCACTCAATATGCCAGCAAATTTGGAAAACTCGGCAGTGGCCACAGGACTGGAAAAGGTCAGTTTTCATTCCAATCCCAAAGAAAGGCAATGCCAAAGAATGCTCAAACTACCCCACAATTGCACTCATCTCACACGCTAGTAAAGTAATGCTCAAAATTCTCCAAGCCAGGCTTCAGCAATACGTGAACCGTGAACTTGCAGATGTTCAAGTTGGTTTTAGAAAAGGCAGAGGAACCAGAGATCAAATTGCCAACATCCGCTGGATCATGGAAAAAGCAAGAGAGTTCCAGAAAAACATCTATTTCTGCTTTATTGACTATGCCAAAGCCTTTGACTGTGTGGATCACAATAAACTGTGGGAAATTCTTCAAGAGATGGGAATACCAGACCACCTGACCTGCCTCTTGAGAAACCTGTGTGCAGGTCAGGAAGCAACAGTTAGAACTGGACAGGGAACAACAGACTGGTTCCAAATAGGAAAAGGAGTACGTCAAGGCTGTACATTGTCACCCTGTTTATTTAATTTCTATGCAGAGTACATCATTAGAAACTCTGGGCTGGAAGAAGCACAAGCTGGAATCAAGATTGCCGGGAGAAATATCAATAACCTCAGTATGCAGATGACACCACCCTTATGCCAGAAAGTGAAGAGGAACTAAAAAGCCTCTTGATGAAAGTGAAAGAAGAGAGTGAAAAAGTTGGCTTAAAGCTCAACATTCAGAAAACTAAGATCATGGCATCTGGTCCCATCACTTCATGGGAAATAGATGGGGAAACAGTGGAAACAGTGTCAGACTTTATTTTTTTTTTGGCTCCAAAATCACTGCAGATGGTGACTGCAGCCATGAAATTAAAAGACACTTACTCCTTGGAAGGAAAGTTATGACCAACCTAGATAACATATTGAAAAGCAGAGACATTACTTTGCCAACAAAGATCTGTCTAGTCAAGGCTATGGTTTTTCCAGTGGTCATGTATGGATGTGAGAATTGGACTGTGAAGAAAGCTGAGCACTGAAGAATTGATGCTTTTGAACTGTGGTGTTGGAGAAGATTCTTGAGAGTCCCTTGGACTGCAAGGAGATCCAACCTGTCCATTCTGAAGGAGATCAGTCTTGGGATTTCTTTGGAAGGAATGATGCTAAAGCTGAAACTCCAGTACTTTGGCCACCTCATGAGAAGAGTTGACTCATTGGAAAAGACTCTGATGCTGTGAGGGCTTGGGGGCAGGAGGAGAAGGGGACGACAGAGGATGAGATGGCTGGATGGCATCACTGACTCGATGGACGTGAGTCTGAATGAACTCCGGGAGTTGGTGATGGACAGGGAGGCCTGGTGTGCTGCAATTCATGGGGTCGCAAAGAGTCGGACACGACTGAGTGACTGAACTGAACTGAACTTTGTAAAAGATGGTATATCTCAAATCAATAACCTAATCTTCCTCTTCAAGATCCTAAAAAAATAAGACCAAAACAAGCCTGCAACATGCAGAAGAAATTAAACAACACTAAACATATTTGATCATCCAAAGAAGGTTGCTCACAACCATTCAGTTGTACTTTTGCAGCCCTCCAAAAGGCAGTTTTGATGTTGTGGTTGTTATTTTCACTATGGATATTCATATACTGGAAAAGACAAATTTACCCTATATTCCCAACAGTATGTTCTTCATTCTCTCTATCCAAGGAATTAAAGTTTTCAGCAAAGTTCTATATTTGCTGGAAATATTTCAGATTTAGTCAGAGGCACAGAGAGAGGATGGCAAGGACCTTCCAAAGCAAGCTGTGGGTTGATTACCACATGGGGACAGGAACCAAAGGAGAGCCTGCCATACATGAGTGAAAAAATGAAAAAATAAACAGTCTGACTGGGTCTGCTTTTGTGGCATGGTAACTCAACCCACTCAGAAAACACAGCCCAGTGAATATATCAGACTGTGACCAGTCCATGCCTTAGACCCAGCATTAGAGCTGTTTCTAATACAGTATTAGAGCTGTTTCCTCTCAGTTGGCTAAGACTTACCTAAATACCCTTCAATGCAATAAAATAGACACCAAAGTTGAAGCAAAGAATTTCTTAAAATGTCACTTTATTCCTACTCAGTATTAGGATGAGCCAAAGGGTTGTTTTTTTTTTTTTTGAACGTCAATTTATTCCTGTTCAGTTGTTGGCTTTTTCCAGCCCTCTACAGAAGGCAAGTTTCCTTTGGACATCTTGACAGTCTGAGTTGAGCAAGGGCTTTTAGGCAACCTCTATAGAGCCAACTTAGCATCGGTTCCAGCCCTGGTTTGAAGGAAGAGGGTAGAAAGTCCTCTGACCTTTCTATTTACTGTCTCTCTGGGAAGTAACTATATGCTCATGACATACAAGTGAAGGATGGTTCTTCTTTGGTAACCATTAGGAACAAAGAAACCACCATTTTTAATAAAATTTTCAGTGGGAGCCTGTAAGGGTGTATGCTTTTATCTCATCTGTGTAGATTATTTTCTAGGAAAGGAACAGAAAAATCTCCTTTTCTCCTTTCATCCCCTGTTACGGGATGGTTACAAGTTCTCCCCAAATATCAGATTAGTCAGTTCAGTCGCTCAGTCGTGTCCAACTCTTTGCGGCCCCATGAACCGCAGCACACCAGGCCTCCCTGTCCATCACCAACTCCCCAAGTCCACCCAAACCCATGTCCATTGAGTCAGTAATGCCATCTAACCATCTCATCTTCTGTCATCCATTTCTCCTCCTGTCTTCAATCTTTCCCAGCATCAGGGCCTTTTCAAATGAGTCAGCTCCTCGCATCAGGTGGCCAAAGTATTGGAGTTTCAGCTTCAACATCAGTCCTTCCAATGAACACCCAGGATTGATCTCCTTTAGGATGGACTGGTTGGATCTCCTCGCAGTCAAAGGGACTCTCAAGAGTCTTCTCCAACACCACAGTTCAAAAGCATCACTTCTTCGGTGCTCAGCTTTCTTTATAGTCCAACTCTCACATCCATACATGACCACTGGAAAAAACCATAGCCTTGACTAGATGGACCTTTGTTGACAAAGTAACGTCTCTGCTTTTTAACCCTAACTCCATTGTTAGGGTGTCATAAGTAAGAAGGTATATAGAGAAACAGAAAGTCTACTTTAACACTACTCAGTTATAAGGAAGGATCAGAAACACGCTACTCTGGAAATGAGAGGAAAGGGCAAGCGCTGTCTCATCTCCTCCCCTCTAAAAGAACACATAGTTCCATCACAATTGAACAAGGCCCGGGGAACAAAAATCAAACGTAAGCAAAGCCAGAAAAAAAAAAAAAAAACATACAAATGGGGCAAAACTGAAGTTGTGAATTAAATTCACACACTCTTTAGAAGTTCATAAATATTTGCTTGACCGAAGAAAATCATTTGGCTTAAAACGCTAAACACTTGGCTTAATATTTAACTAGAATGGAAAAGATGCCTTTGGGAGATACTTGAAAACAGCTAATAGCAACACTTCTGCGTTCAGCCTCTTCACGATGGTATCTGGGATAAAACAAGAACATATACAGAACATCCTAAATGTCTTTAAGGTAAAACATTATACAGGTAATATTATTTTTCCTTTAAAAATAGATTTTGTTGTCTAGATTTAACAAACAGTCCATCGGTTAGGTTAGCCCATCGGTTTGGGCTATGAGCAACCAAAAATAAATGAGTAAACAAAAAACAGTTTAAATTATTTTAAACAAGAAGGACATATGTATACCTATGGCTGGTTCATGCTGATGTTGGATAGAAAACAAAATTCTGTAAAGCAATTATCCTTCAATTAAAAATAAATTAATTAAAAAAGAAGGAGATGTATTCTGCCACACAATTAAATGTCTAGAGGTATGTACACTACAAATGAAGCAGCATAAAGACTCCAGTTCTACATTTTTATGAGTCTCTTGTCTGTCTTCTGTCATGTTTTGGTTCTGTCCACACCCTGGCTGAAGCTCCAATACTCTGGCCACCTGATGGGACGAGCCAACTCACTAGAAAAGACCCTGATGCTAGGGAAGATTGAAGGCAAGAGGAGAAGGGGATGACAGAGGATCTCTTGTTTGGATGGCATCACCAACTCAATGGACATGAGTTTGGGCAAACTCCAGGAGATATTAGAGGACAGAGAAGCCTGGCATGCTGCAGTCCATGGGGTCTCAAAGAGTTGGACACAACTCAGCGACTGAACAACAACACGAATTGGCTAGCCACCCCTATAACCTCAAAATAGCTGCTAGTACTAAAGAACACAGTACACTTCATTTTTATAATTCTTGTAAGAAAAAGAAAACCTATTCCCCAACTATGGGGAAAAAAGTCTTTCTCTTTAATCTTAGATTGATTTAAATCATATGCCTTCTTCTGTATACTTATGTGGAATGAGATTAAGGGAGGTTATACTTTGAAGAACCAAATGGTTTGTTCAGTATTATGAAAAGTCACAATAGGGTAAAGAGAGAGCCAATGAAAAGAAAATAATACTATGAATTATATTACCTATGAATCAGCATGTAGGTATTTTCTATATGTTTGTTAAAATAATAATAGTTTTTAAAATGATATTTGATCTTCTCATCCCAGTATTTTGATGTATGACCTACCAACTAATATTAAAAGAAAATGAGTCCCATTGAAAACATTAGCACAGATTCTAAGAGTGACTTTTATTTGGTATAATATCACGCAATTAATACCTTGTATTGGTGTAATTCAGTTATAAATACAAGACTTTGAAATAGTATTCTACTGAAATATTTAAAGCCTGTTTAATTTCTTGCCACCAGAAATTCAGTTTCTGCCCTGAAGTCTCCCTGCTGCTTAAAAATATATACTAAACCGTGAGTGAAAGGGTTGTCTTCAAAATTTTGTTTAATATAAATAAATAATGTTTTTAGAAAATCCTTTAATGCCATATTTGACATAATTCTCAATTTTTAAACTCCTTTAGGTAATAGTAATAATATTTGCTTACCTAGAGTAATTTTATAAGGATTCATTAATCTTCTAAAAATGCTTTGATAGGTTAAAAAAAAATGACCCCATACAGCATGAACTTCTCTGGCAGTTTCAGTTATGATTTCATTAAATTTCAAATGATGGTTTATTTATTACGCATGTATCAAAGTACAACATTTTGCACATTGCTACCACTTTTCAACTTTTTGCTTTTCTCTCCCATTGTATTAATTAATTGGAATTAATTAATTGGAATTGGAATAAAGTGGAATTAATACCACTGAACACTTTGTTAGTGAAACTCCAGTGGAGAGCATTATTCACACCTATTGTGAAATACTTAATTCCTTTTAACTTACCTCACATGGCAGTATTTTTTCTCTGTATAATTTCATTCAAATAAACTATTTAGCAAGCAAATTTGATAGTCTAATTTTACACCCACCTGACAACAGCCATCTGTTAACCAATGGTGAATTATGTGCTGATCACTGTCTGGTTTAGAAATATCCTTGACAAAGAGGAATCCCTTGTGATTTTTTTTCTAAGACACAGTTTCTCCTTCATCATTTCAGGAAGAGTCCATGGTACTAGCTAGGCCAACAGACAGAAATTTTGCTTGCTTCCTTTAATTGACAGCTGGGTGACACAAACATTTCCTTGATGTTTCTTGCCCAAGCAGCTAAGGGTCTTCATATTTAGCTAACTTTTCCAAACAGGAGATACATCCCACTGACACTCTTAGTTCAAATCAAATTGTTTATACTTTCAAAATAAGCAAATGTCAAGATAGCCTCTATAGAATGTAAAAAGATTTAGTTTATTTTATTTGAAAAAGTATTTTACATTTACATCTACTTCTGCTTTATTGACTACGCCAAAGTCTTTGACTGTGTGGATCACAACAAACTGTGGAAAATTCTGAAAGAGATAGGAATACCAGACCACCTTATCTGCCTCCTGAAAAATCTGTGTGCAGATCAAGAAGCAACAGTTAGAACTGGACATGGAACAACAGACTGGTTCCAAATTGGGAAAGGAGTACGTTAAGGCTATATACTGTCACCCTGCTTATTAACTTATATGCAGAGTACATCATGCGAAATGCCAGGCTGGATGAAGCACAAGCTGGAATCAAGACTGCTGGGAGAAATATCAATAACCTCAGATACGTAGATGACATCACCCTGATGGCAGAAAGTGAAGAGAAACTAAAGAGCTTCTTAATGAAAATGAAAGAGAAGAGTGAAAAAGTTGGCTTAAAACTCAACATTCAGAAAACTAAGATCACGGCATCTGGTCCCATCACTTCATGGCAAATAGATGGAGAAACAGTGGAAACAGTGGCAGACTTTATTTTCTTGGGCTCCAAAATCACTGCAGATGGTGACTGCAGCCATGAAATTAAAAGACGCTTGCTGCTGGGAAGAAAAGTTATGACCAACCTAGACAGCTTATTAAAAAGCAGAAACATTACTTTGCCAACGAAGTTCCATCTAGTCAGAGCTATGGTTTTTCCAGTAGTCAGAGTTGGACCATAAAGAAAGCTGAGGGTCAAAGAGTTGATGCTTTTTAACTGTGGTGTTGGAGAAGACTCTTGAGAGTCCCTTGGACAGCAAGGAGAGCCAACCAGTCCATCCTAAAGGAAATCAGTCCTGAATATTCACTGGAAGGACTGACGCTGAAGCTGAAACTCCAATACTTTGGCCACCTGATTCGAAGAACTGACTCACTAGAAAAGACCCTGATGCTGGGAAAGTTTGAAGGCAGGAGGAGAAGGGGACGACAGAGGATGAGATGGTTGGATGGCATCACCAACTCTATGGACAGGAGTTTGAGCTAGTTCCGGGAGCTGGTGATGGACAGGGAAGCCTGGTGTGCTGCAGTCCATTGGATCACAAAGGTGGACATGATTTAGCAACTGGACTGAAGTGACTTTACATTTCAAAAACAAAAAACTTATAAACTAGGATTTTGAAACTGTTCAAAGAAAGGGTAATTATATTGGCAAAAACTAACCAACATCGAAATTTCATCAAAGACATCTGCCAAGATAAAATTCTCTGATTCTGGCAAGTAGCTTTAACTTGGGCTTCTGTGATGGCTCAGTAAAAGTAAAAGAACCAGCCTGTAATGCAGGAGACGGGAGTTCGATCCCTGAGTCAGGAAGATCCCCAGAAAAAGGAAATGGCGACCCACTCCAGTATTCTTGCCAAGGATATCTCATGGACAGAGGAGCCTGGAGGGCTACAGTCCATGGAATCGTAGGAGTCGAACACAACTTAGTGACTAAACAACAGCTACAACAAACAACAGCATACTTCCATGCCCTTACAACCGGAGCAGGCAATGGCACCCCACTCCAGCACTCTTTTGCCTGGAAAATGCCATGGACGCAGGAACCTGGCAGGCTTCAGTCCATGGGGTCGCTAAGAGTCGGAATGAATGAGCGGCTTCACTTTCACTTTTCACTTTCATGCATTGGAGAAGGAAATGGCAATCTACTCCAGTGTTCTTGCCTGGAGGATCCCATGGACAGAGGAGCTTGGTGGGCTACAGTCTATGGGGTGGCAAAGAGTCCATTTGGACTGAGGGACTGAGTACACACACAGTTTTAACTTAGTTTAACTAGGTTTAACTTGGTTTAACTAAGTTTTAACTTAGTCTGTCAATGTTTGGTTATGGCTGTATATAAAAGAAAAAATGTTTCGATATAGGGTTCTTCTTGGGTGAAAAAAATGTACCATTCTGGTGAATGGTATTGATACTGGGGGAGGCTCTGCATGTGTGGAGGCAAGAGCTACATGGGGAATCTCTGTATTTTCCTTTATATTTTGCTATAAACCTAATACTGCTCTAAAAAAAAATACAGTTTCAAAAATGAAAAGAAATCAAAAATAATATTTTTAAACTACAATATAAGTTTATTTTTCTTCTTATGTAAAACAAGCTCAGAGGTAAAAAGGCTAGATTTGGAAAGGCAGTTTCATAGTCACCGATGGCCCAGGCTCTTTCTCTTTTCTACTTTGCTAGCTTAGCACATGGCCTCCATCCTCTCATTTACCTCTTGCTCTAAAATAGGCTACAAAGTCCCCTTTATTACATCCAAATCCTGGGAGTGGTTAGAAAGATGATGGAAAAAAAAAAACAAAAAACGGAACTGCCCACCACCAAATGAAACCAATTTCCTTTAAGCAGCTTTCCCAGAAGTCCCTTGTAACATTTATACTTAACATATCTTTGGCTAAAACTTAATCCTATGACTATACTTAACTGCACAGAGTCTGGGACATGGATTCTCTTTTCTGGGCGCACTACTGTCCAGAATGAAATTAGGATCCTATTACTAAAGAAAAGAGAAGAGATATTGTCAATTCACAATTTGTGTCACATCCATTATGTTACATGTGGGATTTTGTGGGAAATTTCATGCAGTCATTAAAAATAATAAAAAAGTACTATGCCAATTAACTCGGAATATTCGTGGAGAGGATTTTTACGAAGATCATTAGGTGAGAAAACTAAAATAGACAGAAGTTATAAAATATGATTTCATATTTGAATAGCAAAGTGACAAAAATCTCTAAATATGTATGCAGTGTACATGCAAATGAGTATGTGAATATGAAAAAAGTCACAGAAGGGTACCCAGTAGATTATTATGTATTATTTTGGCAAGGAAGAGGAGATGACTGTCTTGTGTTGTTCTATTGTTCCTCTTGTTATAGTAGGCCTGGGTTATTTTTATAATTTGAAAACCATAAAATGTTTTTTTTAAATATGGCAGCAGAACCAACCTTTGTAACACCTTCCTTTATATATAAAAATTCACAGTAAGCAGGTCCCAGATGGAGTTTAGAGGATCATAGTGAAGGACTAATAGTCTCTCAATGCAAACCAGTCTACCTAAGTCGCTTTAAATTATTTATTTTGGGAAATTACTTATTTAAGGAATATGTTAGCTGGGTAAAAGTAGGGGAACATTGCATTCCTTTGGAGCTAATGGATGTTAACAAATGTTTGTAAATATTTAAATATGAATATAAGGAAGAATAATATCATGACAGATATCTTTGCTGAATTATTGGAATATGAGCATTTATGAAATTAAACAAAATAAGCTTTATGAACTGTATTTAATATTTACCTATTTAATTCCATTTAGGACATGAATCTTTCATGAAAAGTCTGGTTTGGGAATTAGTCATAGCTTGCAAGAATAAATCATACTTATGTCAACTTGGCTTCATCAAAATTTCATGAAGAAAGAGCTTCACAATTGTGTACAACAACATATAAATTATATTTGATCCAGGTGTAATAAAGAATATGAAGACTATGAAAAAATAAAGAAAAATAAATTAATCCCCTACTGCAACTGAATGTCTATTTGGCCTGGAAAATGTCCAGTGTTTGAGTGACCTGAGGGGGAAAAAAAAACAGCAGCTAGCAATGCTGAGACATTACTGTTCCTGCACTCTAAGTTCAAGAGAATTTTCAATAATTATTTTTAAAAGTTAATAATATTATAATAATTTTCAAAGTAAAATTTCAGGTTCAAACTTATATCCAAATAGTTTGTCCAATAATGGCAATATTTGGTTCCTGCCTTTGTTGTGGCCAAATGTTGATTTTTCAATACTAGGTCATTTGGTATCAGGCAAAGATATACTCAGTAGACCCGGAGAAGGCAATGGCACCCCACTCCAGTACTCTTGCCTGGAAAATCCCATGGATGGAGGAGCCTGGTAGGCTGCAGTCCATGGGGTCGCTAGGAGTCAGACACAACTGAGCAACTTCACTTACCCTTTTCACTTTCATGCATTGGAGAAGGAAATGGCAACCCACTCCAGTGTTCTTGCCTGGAGAATCCCAAGGACTGGGGAGGCTGGTGGGCTGCCGCCTATGGGGTCGCATAGAGTCGGACATGACTGAAGTGACTTAGCAGCAGCAGCAGCAGCATACTCAGTAGACCACTTAATGAAAACGTCCCATTGGGCAAACAGTGACACTTTACTGCAGATAGTCCTTCTGGAACACTAATATGCATAATAAATGACTTGCAGGAGATTGTAATAAATGTCACCTCCTCTCTGAATAGTATCCTTCTCCCTCAATACTTGTTCTGAATCAAATGGGCATATTAAACAAGCATACTTGCAGCCTTTCTGCATGTCCCAGGATCATGTTTTGAGAAACACTGATGTAACAGAAAATTCCATTTTAAACTTGATAATCACCAGTATCTACTGTCTTCTTGCTTGTGAAATAAGGGATGGTTGTGTAAATAGCACTCACATACACAGACCTTGAAAAAAATTGCTACAGTTTACTAAATTGAAAAAAATACAAAAAAATAATATGACTCAACCCTAGTCCTGAACCACATATTTCTTACTAGTGAAATGTGGCCAACAGGATGGTAGATAAATCTGTGAGTCTGTTTTTAAAACTGTTTTAACTGTTTTGCAGGACTGGGATAGTATATTTTCTCTGTCTGTGGTGGGATTATAGTCAGAGTGGGGTTGTTGGCACACAGGGATAAAGAGAGTATTCAGATTGAAAGGTCATGAGGAATTCTACTCAAGAACTGTGATTCCAGTCCCACAGTAACTCTTCATGGCTTCCAACTCCTAGATTTATTTTCGGTTAAAAGATGCAGCCATTTAAATGATGTTGTACTGGGAATCAAGACAGGGTTTGCATTATAAATTTCAATTTCAGTTTCATAAACCTGTGTCTTCAAATAAAACCGCAAATGCAAATAACACATCTCTATCATTTTGTAAGTTATTCTTCTGCGTTGGTTCTTTCAATCTTCAGCTAGAACTAGATCTGGGACAGATCCAGGTCAAAATGCAAAATCCCATACTCCCACTCTCTAATTATTTTGCCTAGAATTGAAGTAGATATGTAGCAATTAGTCATCGGGACTCAAAATTTTCAGATTCACCCTCTTCATTAATCAAGTTGACCAAGTAATTTCTAAACTTTTGGTCTGCTTCGTACCTCTCTGTTAGTAGCCCAGTAGGTAATCTTCCTACCTTAGAGACTATAGACATAAAAGAGGTTCTTAAAAGTCATCTAGTCCTGCCGACCTATTTGCCAGTGAGGAAGTTGAACCCAGCTTTTGTGGGGAGTTGCTCAAGGTCAAATAACTTGGGTTAGGGAAAGAATGAGAACTCTAGTTAGGGACACTGACTCTTGGAAAAGGAAGCTCTTGAGAAGTCCTCCTGAAACGTTCCTTGCAAGTCATTTAGGATGGTCTCCAGAAGAAATGCAAAATGGTAGTATTTTCTGCCCTGACATTTGCCTCTTTAGAGACAGTGGTCTTATGGGGGAGATGTGGAGGGGTGCCAGAACACTTGAACTTCAGTCAGGAGACCTGGGTTCCACTGGTAGTTCTGACACTATAGGACCAGGTGTCCTTAGTACTCAGGCTCAGCTTCTTTATAGGAAGGTAACCATTGCAAACCGGCCCAATCACAGTCATCCAAAACACTTTGATCCCTTTCTTCCCTCATTTGAGAATTATTAGCCTCTTGAGAAACCTATATGCAGGTCAGGAAGCAACAGTCAGAACTGGACATAGAACAACAGACTGGTTCCAAATAGGAAAAGGAGTACGTCAAGGCTGTACATTGTCACCCTGCTTATTTAACTTATATGCAGAGTACATCATGAGAAACGCTGGGCTGGAAGAAGCACAAGCTGAAATCAAGATTGCCGGGAGAAATATCAATAACCTCAGTATGCAGATGACACCACCCTTCTGCCAGAAAGTGAAGAGGAACTAAAAAGCCTCTTGATGAAAGTGAAAGAGGAGAGTGAAAAAGTTGGCTTAAAGCTCAACATTCAGAAAACTAAGATCATGGCATCTGGTCTCATCACTTCATGGGAAATAGATGGGGAAACAGTGGAAATAGTGTCAGACTTTATTTTGGGGGGGCTCTAAAATCACAGCAGATGGTGATTGCAGCCGTGAAATTAAAAGATGCTTACTCCTTGGAAGGAAAGTTATGACCAACCTAGATAGCATATTCAAAAGCAGAGACGTTACTTTGCCAGCAAAGGTCCGTCTAGTCAAGGCTATGGTTTTTCCATTGGTCATGTATGGATGTGAGAGTTGGACTATAAAGAAAGCTGAGTGCCGAAGAATTGATGTTTTTTAACTGTGGTGTTGGAGAAGACTCTTGAAAGTCCCTTGGACTGCAAGGAGATCCAACCAGTCCATCCTAAAGGAGACCAGTCCTGGATGTTCATTGGACTGATGCTGAGGCTGAAACTCCAATACTTTGGCCACCTCATGGGAAGAGTTGACTCATTGGAAAAGACCCTGACGCTGGGAAAGATTGAGGGCAGGAGGAGAAGGGGACGACAGAGGATGAGATGGCTAGATGGCATTACGGACTCGATGCACATGAGTTTGGGTGAACTCCGGGAGTTGGTGATGGACAGGGAGACCTGGTGTGCTGCGTTTCACGGGGTCGCAAAGAGTCGGATACGACCGAGCGACTTAACTGAACTGAACATTAAAGGAGGAAATACAAAGTAACTTATCTAGAACAGTGCCTAGGCTATATTAAGTCTCAATATTTTCACTGATTACTATAACGCCAATTTTTCAGCTGCTGCACCAAATAACATGCAAGAGGGGGTGTGTGTGTGTGCTCGCGCGCGCGGGCGCCAAATCGCTTCAGTCGTGATCGAGTCTTCGCGACCTTATGGACTGTAGCCCACCTCTGTCCATGGGATTCTCAAGGCAAATTCTTGAGAATCTGAAGTGGGTTGCCATGTCCTCCTCCAGGGGATCTTCCCGACCCAGGGATTGAACCGTCGTCCCTTAACATCCACCTACATTGGCAGGCGGGTTCTTTACCACTAGCGCCACCAGCGTGTAGTACTTTTAGTCTGACACCCGACTGCGCATGCTCGCTCCTAATCGCACATCTAGTTGTTTTCCCGCTTAAGTGCAAGCTCCGCCTCCGAGGGCGTGTCCCTTAGAGCGCGGGCACCACGATGAAGCGCGCGCTCGACTAGGTGTGACGTAAATCTGGGCGACAGATAGGGCGTTTGCTTCCGGGGCCAAGGGCATTTGTTTCCGGGGAAATAGATATTGCCGGTCGTGGGTTAGTTTTTTGGTTCGAAGCTGCCTCCTGGTCGGGTGGCCTGGGTCCGGGAAGCCAGGCATGAAGATCACTAGGCAGAAACATGCGAAGAAGCATCTTGGCTTCTTCCGCAATAATTTTGGAGTCCGCGAGCCATACCAGATACTGCTGGACGGCACTTTCTGTCAGGCGGCTCTACGGGGCCGCATCCAGCTTCGAGAGCAGTTGCCCCGCTACCTCATGGCGGAGACTCAGCTGTGCACCACCAGGTGGGCCTGGACGGTCCGGGTGGAGGCGCGGGGGACCCGCGGGTGCGGTAGCAGCCGGGCCGCAGCTCGCAGGCATCCATCGCGAGCCCTGCAGGGGCAAAGCGCCCCGCCCAGTAGGAGCTGACCGTTCAGCCGGGACGCGGAGGAGGGTGGGCGAGTATCTACCGTGTAGACAGATGGTAGTGTCGTGGGGGTATTTGCTTGTCGTTAGTCTGAAGACAAGCGCATGTCCTTTGCAGTTCAACCTGGCTTTCGACCCCAGTGCTACCGGTTTTGTGATTCCGGCAAGTTATTTAATCTCTTGAGCTTAGAATTACTCATCTGTTAAAAAAAAAAAAAAAAAAAGCTCGTAACTACTTATACATTTGCTATAGAAGTCTGACGAGGTATAGTATTTGGAGATCGTTTATTGGTATCTCAAAACCTATCTTCTCGAAGTGGTTGCTGGTTGTTTGCAAAGCTTTTCCCAGTTTAAGAATTTTTCAAGCTTCACAACTGCCTCATGGTGTAACATCTTCGATTCCCAGAAAGATAAGGCCAGACTCGATGTTAAGAACTTTGTGCAAGGTCCTCTGTTTATTCAGCTGCCTTTTTTGAGCACCAACAATATGCCAGGCACTGCTCTAGCCAGAGGATAACTAGATGAACAGGATGATCTCCCAAACCGAATGGCCAGCTAAGTGTATAAAGTGTTAGTCGTTCAGTCCTGTCCGACTCTGTGCAACGCTATGGACTGTATCCTCTCAGGCTTCTCTGTCCGTGAAATTCTCCAGGCAAGAATACTGGAGTGGGTTGCATAAATCAACCGCTAATTGATACGTTTGACTCCAAGTGTAGTTTCCCCATTTCCTCAAAGTGTGGGAGCATGTAAGATGAAACCATGTGGGGTTGTTTAGAGAGAGGGTGGAATCAAGGAAGGTTTCATAGAGGAAGTGACTTGAGCTCAGTCACAGTTCAGTTCTGAAGGGAAGGACATTTTTTGAGTGAAAGATCCCTTGTAGAACTCTTGAACGAAGGAGTGAAGTTGTGAAATGAAAGGGAAAGAGGTTAGAGCACAGTGTATACTCAGGAAAGAAGCTGGGAAGAAGATAGAGGCTGCATAACAAAGAACTACTATTCATAAACATAGTAGTTTTTTTTTTCGTTTGTAGAATATTTCCTTTAAAAAGTGAAAAAAGAAATTTTAAATGACTATAAGACCACACCAGTGACTTACTACTGTCATTCATCCAGTTCTTTGCACACACACACATAAGAATGGGCTCTTACTCTGCGTATGATATTAATGGCCTGCCCTTCTCACCTAATGCTATGCTATGCTAAGTCACTTCAGTCGTGTCCGACTCTGTGTGACCCCATAGACGGCAGCCCCCCCAGGCTTCCCCGTTCCTGGGATTCTCCAGGCAAGAAGAGTGGAGTGGGTTGCCATTTCCTTCTCCAGTGCATGAAAGTGAAAAGAGAAAGTGAAGTCGCTCAGTTGTGTCCGACTCTTAGCAACCCCATGGACTGCAGCCTACCAGGCTCCTCTGTCCGTGGGATTTTCCAGGCAAGAGTACTGGAGTGGGGTGCCATTGCCTTCTCCGCTTCTCACCTAATAGTACTCCATAAACAGCTTTCTGTATTCAGAACTTCATACAGATTTCATCCAGTTAGAGAGCTTCAGATGGGACATAGATATCCTTAATTTTTGATCCCCTTTTCCTTCAGGACTGCCAGATCCTAATGGCCTGTGCTCCAGAGTTGATTTCTTTTGTCTACAAACCTTGTCCATTTAGCTCTGTCTGTCATAAATATTAATATTTTTAATACAGTCTGTAATATACATGTGTTTGAAAAGTAGTGGGTGAAATTATATTTTGCTCCATTTTTCCCCATAAAGAATTTAGATTCTGAACTTCTGGAATATTTCATGCACAAAAATAGAATAGCATGACAAAATATCTACCACCCAGCTTTTGCAGTTATTGACATGACTATTCTTACTCATTTATTTCCCCCACCCCCCCTTAACCTTATTGATAGGTTATTTTAAAGCATATTGTTCTGTTAATTCTTGGTGTGTGTCAAGAGGTAAATGCATTAGACATGATAAATATCTTCTAGAAAAGATAACTGCAGCTATGTAAGGGGTGAGTTGGAGAAGCAAGAGAATGAAAACAGGTAAACCCATTTTTTGGTTGTCTAGTCAAGAACTAATGGGAGAGAGGAAAGGCAGGAACCCCAGGGTTTTACAAGGAGATGTCACAGAAGTAAATACCAACCTGAGATAGAACTACCCACCTATGGGACAGGGTAGAGGTGGGAGTGAGAAAGCGAAGATCAAATAGGATTTCGGATTTCTAAACAAGGTATCTGAGAAGATAATAAATTCAAAGCATTAGCAAGCCCTGGAGAAGTTTGGAGACAGGAAAGTAGTTTGATTTTAGACATAGTGAATTTGATGAAGAGCTGATGGTAGGCCATCCATGGGAAATATTCAGTAAATGTTTGCCAATTTACTCCTGAAATTCAGAATAGCATTCAAAATGGGTAACTATAGAAAGCAAAATCTCTTCAAACAAATAAACTAATGGGATGATAAAAAGGATGAGGCAAGGTAGAGACAGGCAAGGGTTGGCTCAGGTTGAAGAACCTTTTGACTCACTATTTCTCATAATTTTTAAGTGGGATAGAGGAAGTACCTGAGGATCTTATTAAAATGCTAATATTTGACTCCTCCATAAGAGGTTCAGATTTGTGGATGAGAAATTAGGCTTCCCAGGTGGAGAATCCGTCTGCCAGTGCAGGAGACGCAGGTTCAACCCCTGGGTTAGGACGATCCTCTGAAGTAGGAAATGGCAACCCACTCCAGTATTTTTGCCTGGAAAATTCTATGGACACAGGAGCCTGGTGAGCTATAGTCCATGGGTGAGTTGGACATGACTGAATCACTGAGCACACACACATTGGTAACAGTTTGAAAAACAGCACCTTAATATGAAAATGCAAAGTGAAAGAAAGTTGTGATTGCTTTTAAACAAGCTGGTGAGTTGAGAATGTTTACTTTTCTGAGCTGAAAATACTTTAAATTAAAGGTTTATCAATTTGTACTTGAAACAGAAGCCTTTAGCACTCTGGTTGGGGCATCTGTTGTCAAACTACTTAGATTCACATTTCACTCTACCACTTTTAGTTGTTTGAATTTGGGCATGTTACTTGAAATCTCCCAGAATGAGCTGTTCTAAAATAAGGATAATTTTAAAGGAAGCTGCCCGACTTTGTAGGGCTGTTTTGAGATAAGGGAGAATTTATGTCAAGAGCAGTTAGCATGCTGCCTGCATATGATAAATGCTCAGTACATTTCGGCTATTCATTAAGTTCCTTCTACTTGGTGTATGCATTTTTCCAGGTCTTTTGAGAGTGAAATGGTTACTGTATGGCTTGTAGTTTTTGAAAAAGAACTGAGATTGTTTTTTATACTTGCTTTATGTGAATAACTGATATGCATCTGTTATAATTGTGAGCTGCTAATAACATTTTATTTTCCAGATGTGTGTTAAAAGAGTTGGAAACATTGGGAAAGGACTTATATGGGGCAAAGCTGATTGCCCAGAAATGCCAGGTTCGAAATTGTCCCCATTTCAAGAATGCAGTGAGTGGATCAGAATGTCTGCTTTCCATGGTGGAAGATGGAAATCCTCACCATTATTTCCTGGCAACACAGGTGACATGTTTTAAAACCAGAGTCAATTTTAATCATCTCTGTTTATACTTTATGTGGAGCTATTTGTCATTAGAAGAAATTAGATGGATTAAGCATAATGGTTTTCTTCTTCATTACTAAAATATCCTTTTAAATAAAAAATTATTGACATAGAGATGTGATGATATGTTTTAGGGCTCTTAAAAGGAAAGTAAGTAGAGCAAAGATTTTACATTTTATGTTTATACATGTTTTTTCATGTGTCTATATGTCATACTATTTATGTATATATGTATTTATATATTCATGTGTATTCATATTTACATATGAATACATATATTCAGAAAGTTGTGTTTCATATTATTTAAGACCATACCACCAGTATGGAACTCTTTCAGGCTTTTAAAGACTGGGATGCAGGGGAGGAGAGACTCTCTGGGTGAATATTAATAAGTTCACATACGTACAGATTTCTTTAAATATGCTTGTGGAATATTAAAATTACACAGTTAGAGGCAGAGCTAAGTGAAGAATCTGAGTCAGCTAGTTCCTACTTTATTTCTATTCTTTCGATCTCTGTGAGCATTCTTGAAACATGTATCAGAGTAGGAATGATGGATATCACTTAACATATTTACCGTTGCATTAGTTTGTATTTTGAGGTCCTAGAAAATTAGTGGTCTTAGAATATTGATCAGTATAGAATATTGATAATTCCAGTTCACATTGTTGATGCTTAACTGTGCTCAGTTTTTATGTTTTTTTTCTTTTGTCATAAAATATACTACCGTTAGGGGGACATACTGATTTGAGAAGTAAAACCGGTGATCTTTTATTTTTAGTATAGTCCTCTTTAAGTTCTTAGAAATCTATTTAAGGTATCTAATTATTATATTTGAACTAAATAATTCTATTTTTCTCTTTAATAGGATCAGAATTTGTCTATGAAAGTAAAGAAAAAGCCTGGAATTCCTCTCATGTTTATTATTCAGAACACTATAGTCTTGGACAAACCTTCTCCCAAAACGATTGCGTTTGTTAAAGCAGTAGAGTCCGGTCAGCTTGTCTCAGTGCATGAGAAACAGAGTATCAGGCAACTCAAAGAGGAACAGGGTTTAGTAAAAGACCCAGAACAGAGAAGAAGAAAAAAGCGCAAGAAAGTAAGTGGCCCCAATCCTCTTAGCTGTTTGAAGAAAAAGAAAAAAACACAGGATACGAACTCATCTGCCTCGGAAAAGAAAAGGAAAAGAAAAAGAATCCGAAACAGATCTACCTCAGAAGTACTTTCTGAGAAGCAGAATGCAGAAGGGTAATAAGTCCTTTGGTTACTTTTAAAGACTTTCAAATATGAAAATAAATTTCTTTTAGAAACTGAAAGTACTTATTTTTATAAATGAATATTGACCCACAAGCCTTTATAAAATTATTTTTTAAAAACCAGTGGATGTATTTAGGTGTAATCATTTTTACTTTTCTTACAGAACTTAGAGGGTTTTTTTTTTTTTAAATGTAAAACTGTTAATCTTTTTCTGTCTTAGTGCTGTCCCCCACCCTCCAACATTATGTGGAGATGGTTTATAGTACCAAAATGCTTGTGACTAAAAAAGAGGTAATCCTTCTCATCCTTCTTTCATGTTCACAGAAGCAACTTACTCTTGCAACTTATATAGTGGTTGTAGAATTTACCTTTATGTTTCCAAATAATATGAATATGTTGCTATCTTTTGATCTGCTGATTATTTATTAACTTTCTACTAGAAAGAGTGAAAATTTTGCTTATTTTACTTAACCATTTTTCTAGTATATTAATATTTCAGTATTTTTACATCCCAAATTCAGTATTTTCATTATGAAGACTACCAACTTAATTTACTACTGAACCAAGTAGCATGCTGTGGTTGACGTTATTTCTTATATTACTTTTTTTGTTATTTCAGAAGTTAATAATGGGCTTATTTTCTTCTAGCATCTGACTTGATCTTGCCATATTCAATAATTCTGGAAAGGATCTCATAATTTTTTATATGATTGTTGTTATTCAGTTGCTAAGTCATGTCTGACTCTTTGCAACCCCATGGACTGCAGAACACCAGGCTCTTTTGCCCTTCACTATCTCCTGGAATTTGCTTAAATTGGTGTTCACTGAGTCCGTGATGCTATCGGATCATCTCACCCTCTGCCTCCCACTTCTTTTGCCTGCGATCTTTCCCAGCATCAGGGTCTTTTCCAATGAATTGGCTCTTCTCATCAGGTGGCCAAAGTATTGGAGCTTCAACTTCAGCATCAGTCCTTCCAATGAATATTCAGAGTTGATTTCCCTTAGGATTGACTGGTTTGATCTTGCAGTCCAACGGACTCTGAAGAGTCTTTTCCAGCACCATGATTAGAAAGTATCTTTTTAATATAAATTTATTTATTTATATTAGAGGCTAATTACTTTACAATATTGTATTGGTTTTTCCATACATCAACATGAATCTGCCACGGGTGTAGTTCTTTGGTGCTCAGCTTCTCTATGGTCCAGCTCTCATGTGTATATATGACTACTGGAAAAACCATAATATCAGGTAATTTCTTTCCCCTGGTGATACTTCTGGAGCCAGCTCTCTGACCTCCAATGTGGAAACATTTTCTGCCAGGTATATTCCTCAGCTATCACCTAGGTATTTCCTGTCCTTATCCAGAGAATCTATTCTGTAGCCTAGATTCTTCCTTCTTGGTTTCCTCTTCTGTGGTGGAGCATAGAGTGTTCAGGAGGTACATTTTTTGAGGCTCAACCAGTGTGTCTAAACCTATATTTATTGTACCAATAATCTAGCAAGATAAAGAATTCTCTATTCCTAATTGTTTATAAGACCCTAGGGGGAAAAATCCCTTTACTCATTTTGAGTTCCATTTGTCCAGTGGAGAGGATGATTTTCTTTCAGGTATACATGTTAACTTCAATGGCAAGAATTCTCTTCCATTCTTGGAATAATACTGTCTCAGATTGGCTTTAAATATTGTTTTTAAAATGTCTTAATAGTTCAATTAGGAATTGAATAATCTAACTTTTCTTTTTTAGGCCCCTCCCAAATTGTTTCAATCATCAATCAGGCCAAAATTAAAATGTTTTTACACTGTAAGATTGAAGTATGAAGTTCTTAGATTAATCAGTAGTTCCTGACTTAAGAGTCTGTGATACCTTCAAATAGTGGTTCTTAATCTGTATCCTTATAATATCATGATCATGTATGAAGTACTTCATGAATAAGTTCTTATTCATGGCTAAAATAAATGACTTTAAAAATATGTGACAATTCAAATTTATTCCTATAGAAATATTCTAAGTTGAATTCAGAGATGCTTTTTTGATGGAAAGTGGAATTTTAGCTTTACACCAGGAGCACCACATAGGCTATATTACCTCTCAAGCCAGGTGAGTGTTTTCTGTTGTCATTTCATGATTCTGTTTAAATTGTTTATGTGGGAACATTTTTTTAAAAAGGAAAGCGAAAGTACTAGAAAAAGGTGAATATAGTTCTATAGTTTTGTGAGGAGAAAACATTTGTCAGTAATGACAAGAGTTGAGATTACTAAATGTAGACAAACTGATAAAGCAAGTGAAATGCACACTGATAATACTTGTTTCAATGTTCTCAAATGCATAAATTTTAGGTATTTTTCTTTTTAACAAGGTTTGATTGCCTATTAATAGAACTGGTGAGCTGGGAAAGTCAAGTCATTTTTAATGAATAGTAATTTTTAAAATATAAAAAGTACTATGCATTATAAAACATTTAATATCTTAAAATTTTGATTGCTGCTAAGTTGCTCCAGTCGTATCCAACTCTGTGACGCCATAGATGGCAGCCCACCAGGCTCCCCCGTCCCTGGGATTCTCCAGAGTGGGTTGCCATTTCCTTCTCCAATGCATGAAAGTGAAAAGTGAAAGTGAGGTTGCTCGGTCGTGTCCGACCCTTAGCAACTCCATGGACTGCAGCCTACCAGGCTCCTCCGTCCATGGGAGTTTCCAGGCAAGAGTACTGGAGTGGGTTGGTGAGCTGGGAAAGTCAAGTCATTTTTATAAAATAGTAATTTTTAAAATATAAAAAGTACAATGCATTATAAAACATTTAATATCTTAAAACTTTGATTAGTCATATGTATTTTTTCTTGGCAAAGTTTACTCTAAATGTAACAAAAGGATCTCATATCTTTGTACTAGTTCTTCAGTGAATATTACCCATTGCCACCACCTGAAAATTGCTAGTGCTACTTGCTTTATTTCTCTGTACAAATTAGAGAAGGAAGTGGTGGGCCGTAGGAGTACGCACATATAATCCATTTTGTGGTTTGGAAAAGAAAATGTTAAGAACCTCTTTACAGGTTAGCAACTTGTGTTGTTGGGGATAAAATACATGTGCTTTTGCATTCTCTGAAGTTTGCCAGATTTCAGATTCTATATTCCCTGTATTTTCAAAGCGCTACAGCCATTTCTAAAAGGAACCAGTCATAGCTGCCTGGTGGCAGGTTGATTACACTGGATCCTTTCCATCATGGATGGAGTAGAAATTTATCCTTAATGGAATAGAGCCTATTCTATATATGAATCTTCTTTTCTTTCCCATTATGCTTATGTCAGTATCACTTAACAAAATGCCTTATTTGCCAACGTGGTATTCTGTCAACACTGCTTCTGATCAAGGAATTTGTGGTATTAAGTGGTCTTGTTCTAATATGTCATTATGTAAGTAATGCTATTTTGGAGACAAGACTTTGAAAGGATGGATATTCTCTTAGAAGAATATCTTACAAGACACAGTATGAGATTTGAACCAGAGGTCAACATATGGTGTGTCACTTCCATAGCTAGAATATATGGGTCCAGAAATTAAAGAATGGAAGTCGGAGTACTTCCTCTTACTATTATGTTTTATAACCCACTCAGAATTTTTAATTGCCCTCAAACTTTGAGCTTTGCTGGCTTGGGGGGGTCTAGTACCCAAAGGAGAAATGCTTCTACCAAGGGAAGAACAATAATTCCATTAATTTGGAAGATGAGACTGCCACCAGGTCATTTGGGGGCTTCTTTTTTTAAACATTTATTTTTGTTTGGCTGCACTGGGTTTTGATCGTTGCACGCAGGCTTCTCATTACAGTGGCTTCTCTCGTTACTGAGCACAGGCACTAGAGCGCGCAGGCTCAGTAGTTGTGCACGTGGGCTTAGTTGCTTCACGGCATGTGGGATCTTCCCAGATCAGGGACTGAACCCGTGTCTCCTTTATTGGCAGGCAGATTCTTTAACACTGAGCCATCAGGGAAGCCCTCAGCTAACATCTTGGCTGATTTCATGTGAGGCAGGACCACTCAGTTAAGTCACTCATGAGTTCTTAACCCATGGAAACTATGTGAGATACATGTTTGCTGTTGTAAGCAAATAAATTTTGCAATAGTTTGTTATGTAGCAAAACAACTAATATAATAATGGAAGTTTAAAATATCAAATATGACCTTGTGACCAGTTACATAAATTGTGCCTCTAACAGCTATGAATATTTTCTTTCTTGTTATGTGTATATGTACCTAGAACTATATGTGCTTAGTCGCTCAGTCGTATCCGACTCTGTAGCCAGCCTACCAGGCTCCTCTGTCCATGGGGATTCTCCAGGCAAGAATACTGGAGTGGGTTTCTATGCCCTCTTCCAGGGGATCTTCCCAACCTAGGATCGAACCCAGATCTACATTGCAGGTAGATTCTTTACCATCTGAACCACCAGGGAAGCCCAATAACTATATGTGTATATGTATATATTAATATGCATACACATATACATTATATAACTCTTGCCTGGAAAATCCCATGGACGAAGGAGCCTAGGATGCTGCAATCCATGGGGTTGCTCAGAGTCGGACACGACTGAAGTGACTTAGCAGTAGCATACATTATATACATGTTATACATATATAAATATATGTGCATATACATTATGTATAAATGTACAATATATATATAAAAGAATCATACATTCACACATATATACTATCTTTTCCTAATTAATTTTTACATGTTTTTTAAATTTATTTTTTAATGAAGTACAGTTGATTTAGTGTTGTATTCATTTCTTCTGTACAGCAGTGACTCAGTTTTACACGTATATACATTCTTTTTTAATATTCTTTTCCATTATGGTTTATCCCAGGATATTGACTATAGTTCCGTCTGCTATACATTAGGTCCTTGTTGCTTATCCTTTCTATATGTGATAGTTTCCATCTATTAACCCCAAACTCCCAGGCCCTTGCTCTCCCACCCACTACAAGTTTTTCTTATTTGAGATTAACTTTACCATTTAATCTTTTGGTAACAGAATTTCAGCTGGGACTGAGATTGAAATTAAGGGGTAATTAGCATAGCCTGTGTAGCTACAATGACCATTAGTATTTTGCGTCTTTTGATTTTGTGAAGTGTGAGAATAACTTCTTTTGTATGAAGGACAGTTGCATCATACAACCGGGAGTTGTTGAATTATTGTATGAAAATTTAAAGTGTAAAGAAGGGTGCACATGAATGCTGAGCAGCCAAAGGTGAGGCAGCTCCAAGTCCACCTTTCTGTGCTCTGTATTGTGGCACTGGAGCTTTGCAAACCACAGTTGTCTGGTGGCAGTTTTCTCTTAGATTCTGCCAATGAGGGGCACTAAGGCAGGACCTGGAAGGAGCATGGAAGAAGAAAGGGTGTGCTTCTTCCTGTGAACTTACTATAGACTCCTTGAGTGCCTGGGGTTCTTGAGAGTGCCACTTCTTCACTCTAGCTGCTGCAGTTTCTTGCCAGCAGTCCCTAATCCAATTATAACACTTGTAGAACAGGTTTTTTTTGCCTGCTCCCCTTACCCCTGACCAGAAAGCTGGCACTAGCTGGCTGGAGCCCATTCTGAGCTGAGAGACATTGGAGTTTGCCTTCTCAGCTATTTCAGCTCCAAGGGCTCCTTCTCCGTGTTCTGTTTTAATAATCTTTAAAATTTCTTAAAATTATTTTTGGTTGTTCTGGGTCTTCGCTGCTTTTTGTGTGGGCCTTCTCCAGTTGGGGCCAGCGGGGGCTACTCTTTGTTGAGATGTGTGTGGGCTTCTCGTTGCGGTGGCTTCTCTCATTGTGGAGCACAAGCTTTGGTAGTTGCAGCATGTGGGCTCTAGAGTGCAAGAGCTTCAGCAGTTGTGATAAACAGGCTTAGTTGCTCTGAGGCACGTGGAATCTTCCCAGACTGGAGATTTACTCATGTCCCCAGTCTGCATTGGCAGATGGGATTCTTATCCAGTGGGCCACCAGGGAAGTCCTGCTTTAATAATTCTAACCTCTTCCCTCTATCCCCTTGCTTTAAGGGCAGAAGTTGGTTCCTGCAGTTGCTACCTCCAGAATTTTTAGGGTTCTCTTTCTACTGTTTAGTGTCCTGGTTAACAACTTGATACCTGATTAATATGTGTTTGTATTAAATTATCTCTTTCACATGACTGGTGTGGTTTTTCTCTCCCAACTAGTCCCCAGTCTAAGGATTCCAATTAGCCAGGCCTGATTCAGGTGTTCATTCTGGAGCTAGAGGTGAAGGGGTCAGCTCTACTCAAATTGTATAGACTGAGATTGGATAAGGTTTAGTCCTCCTCAAAGAAAAAATGGGATACTATTATAAAGAGAGGTGAGGAGGGATCAGGCGAAAAAATCACATCTGAATATGAGGATAATCTTTAAAGATAATGAGAAGTTTTCACAACCTTTTTCTCCCATATAAAAATAGCCCAAATAAAATTATTGTGAAAGTGAAAAGACAAATGGAAATCAGATGCCATTTCACGTTCACTAGGATGGGTTATAATCACATAGACAGGAAATAACAAGTGTTGTTAAGGATGTGGAGAAATTGGAACCCACATACATTGCTCGTGAGTGTAAAATGGTGCAGCTGCTTTGGCAATCCCTCAAATGCTTAAACATAGCATTATCGTATTATCCAGCAATTCTTTCCCAGGTATATTCCCAAGAGAAATGAAAGCATGTGCCCACACAAAACTTGAACATAAACATTCATAGCAGGATTATTCATAATACCAAAAAGTGAAGACAACCCAAATGTCCATTAACTGATAATGGATAAATGTGATATATATATATATATATATATATATATATAAATATCCATATAATTTATTTGGCAATAAAAAGAAATACCTATGCAAACTACAACATGAATGAATCTGGAAATACACTAAGTGAAAGAAACCAGTCACAAAGGATCATATAGTGTATAATTCCATTTATATGAAATGTTAAAAATGGGAAAATTCTATAGAGGCAAAGTGGATACCTAAGGGCTGGAAAAGGTGAAAGGATGGAGGCAAGGGGTACAGGATTTTGGAGTAATGAAATATTCTACAGTTGATTATGGTGATTAGATGTACAACAGTGTGGGCATATTAAATCCTTGAATCTGTACACTTTAAATGGGTGAATTGTGTTACATGAATTATATCTCAGTAAAACTGTTAAAAAGTATTGCACAAAAGTATACAGTGGACTTCCCAGTGGTACATCCAATGGTACATTCTTTACCATACAATGACTCTGATAAAGAATCCACCTGCCAATGCAGGAGACTCAAGTTCAAGCCCCAGTTCAGGGAGATCCCCTGGAGTAGGAAATGGCAACCCACTACAGTATTCTGGCCTGGAAAAGCCCCTGGACAGAGGAGCCTGGTGGGCTATAGTCCATGGGGTTGTAAAAGAGTTGAAGACAACTCAGCGACTGAACAACAGATGTACAATACATACTTTTTATTCATGAATTAGTCATACAACCAAGTGGATTGAACAAAATATATTTCTGTGCTCTGAATATTTTAAAGGAGCAGCTGAAGAAGAAGAAAAAAAAAAAATGTATGAATTGTTTCCAGTTTCTTTAAAAGAAAAAAAATTACCAGCAAGCTCTTTGGGTGGTAATGTTTCATTTCTTTTTGTCCTAGAAATGAATCCGAAGTGGCTCTCTGCCAGTTTGCTCATGCTCATTAGCCACTCCCTGATGCAGTCAGAAAAATACCATCTGTTCCTTTCAGTTGTCAAAAAGTTACAAATTATCTAAACCTTTCCACAGGTAGTAAATCCTGAAAAGGTACATCTTCCAAATGATCATCATTTTCTATAACTATTGTACAATGGTATTTTGTTTAACTTGATGTGAAAATGATAATCCCTAGGTAATGAAATATTTAATCTCCAAAACTGAATTAGCAAATGTCAGTATTTTACATGGTGAGCAATATGAGCATGGTGCTGTTTAGCTGTATGATGTAACAATGTCCATACTGGCACTTAGAAAGTTTTCTGTATTCAGGAAGAGCAGGGCATGAAAGGAAATTATCTGGGAATCGCATGGATGTTTAGAAGAGTCATATTTGTTGTTAGCATATGCTGTCCATGTTTGTGCCTGTTAGAATGATGGCAAGCCCAGACATCTGGGCAGGTAGGTAGCATCCCTGATTAGAATAATTCAGTGTTTTTTTAAAAGTAAGTTAATTTTTGGTTGCACTGGGTCTTTGTTTCTACACACAGGCTTTCTCTAGTTGTTGCGAGTCGGGGGCTACCCTTCGTTGGAGTGCACAGGCTTCTCATTGCAGTGGTTTCTCTTGCTGTAGAGCACAGACTCTAGGCACACAGGCTTCAGCAGTTGCAGCACGTGGGCTCAGGAGTTGCACCCTGACGGCTCTAGAGTGCAGGCTCAGTATTTGCAGGCACACAGGCTTTACTGGCCCTTGACATGTGGAATCTTCCCGGATCAGGGGTCGTACCCGTATCTTTGGCGTTGACAGGTGGATTCTTATCCGCTATCCCACCAGGGAACTGCTAGGGTTTGTATGTCTCATCGTTTCCTCAAAAAGTACCTTTACATGCTAGTTATCACTAGGCTTTTCTTTGATTAAAGTTCAAAGACGACAGTTTTATTTTACCCTTGTTTTCCAGTAGTGCTTGATGTCATTTCTGGTACCTAGGTCCTTACTAAATGTTGAGTGAGTGAGTGAATGAATGAATGAATCAAACTGGATGGAATGAACTCTATTATTATCACCCATATTCCAGGGTCTCTAGCCTTCCTAACGCATGACTGTCAGTATCACACTGTTTCTTTATTGTGTGACAAAATAGGGACTGTTTAAATTTGCTTGCCAATGTAGCACATACATGAGGAGGGCATGGCAGCCCACTCCACAGTCTTGCCTGGAGAATCTCCATGGACAGAGGAGCCTGACGGGCCAGTCCATGGGGTTGCAAGAGTCGGATGTGACTGAGTGACTCAGCACAGCACAGCGCATAGCACATACATAGCTCCAAACTTTATTCCTCGAGCACTTTGCTATTTGGAAATAACCAGTTGTTAGAAAAAAGAATCTTATATTTTGGTGAAAGGGAAGAAATACTTAGAAATAGTTTGATTGGCAAAATATCATGTATCCTAACTGAAAAGTTGTTTATTTCATATGCTTCTAAAATCATTGACTACTTCTCTCTTCACTGTGTTATGAATTATTCCGATTGTGGTAAAATGACAGTGGGTACATATTGGGGGTATTGAGAGTGTCCACTTCATTGCACATAAGACACATTCTTTGTTAGAACAAGTGTGGTTGTAGTGCGTGACTACCCATGGGGCCCCTTCATCAATTCTGGAACTCCGTTTCTCAGAGGTCATCAGTACTTCCCAGAGGACAAAGATACACTATCTTTCCTTTCCATCTCTGTCAACCAAAAGAAAAGCCTATTATAAGGAAGCATCCATCTAACCACATTCAACAGTGCTGTCTGATTCAGTGGCCTTCCAACTGTGTCATTATCCTTTGCACTCATACACACTCTGCTCTGACATTCTGAAAAGACAGTTTTCATACCATTCCTCATTATTCCTCTCTGCAGTGAGAAAGCATTTTAGTCTCTGGATGTAATGTCCTGTCATCATGTACCTGGTCCCTACTGTGCTCTGGCTAAACACACTCCAGACCATCTGAAATTTTAGGGGTGACTTTGGAGAGGTAACAAAAGGAGAAGAAAGTGATTCTGCTAAAACCGAAAAAGGAAAAGGGAATTCAGAAATAGGTATATATGATTGCGTCTCTTATTTCTGCTTTGCAAGTAAGATCACCTTTAGTATTTTTCTAGACATAGAGAACAAATATATGGATACCAAGGGGAAAAGGATGGTGGTGATACGGAGTCCTGCGCCAAGGCCACAGACATGGAGCCAAGAACAAACCAGAGGGCTCCAGAGGAGCCCACCTCTGGAACTGAGCAAACCCCTTTGTAACTGTTGCTCAAAATACCACCCCCCTGCCACCCCACCCCGCTCCCCTATCCTTACCAGCCAGCTTCCTGACCCCAAATTAGGCAAAAATTCTCATCCTGGTACTCACCCTATTACCATAACCAATCACGTAATGCCAACCTGCCAGCAGGAATTTTCTTTGGCTTGAGGCTATAAAAATTGGCAGCCTCAAGGAATCCAGGAAAAACATCGACTCTCCCTGGCCTGTCAGGAGGTGTCAGCCCACTGCACTAGCAGTGCCCACATTATTTCTGCTCTTTGTTCTTAATAAACTCAATCCTTTCTGCAATATTCTGTGTCTGAAAATTATTTTCCAACCTGTGTTAGGACTGCCACACAGGTGGGAGGAATTGGGAGATTGGGATTGACACATATATAGCACTGATACCATGTTATCAGTACTAGATAAAATATATAGTTATACTACATAAAATAGTTAACTAATGAGAACCTATTGTATAGCACAGGGACCTCTGCTTAATGCATTGCTGTGACCTGAATAGAAAAGACCAAAAGGGAAAGAATATATGTAAATATATGGCTGATTCACTTGCTGTACAGTGGAAGCATTTATAAAGTAACTATACTCCAATAAATACTAATTTAAAAAAAATAGGTATATATGAGAAACAATGCTGTGAGACAGTGGCTCTTAGTCTTACATGCATCAGAATCATGGGGAATAGTAAAAACAATGAATAAATGCCCAAACCCACCTGAGAGACCTAGATTCCTTTAGTCTGATGAGATTTGTGTAAATTAAATGTTCCTTATGTGTTTCTAATGTGCCATCAGATTGAGAACCCAGCATGGAAAAGAACTTGGGTTTGGAAGTCAGGCAGTTCCAGGTCCAATAAAATGGGGTAACTGTCAGCCACAGTGTTGTTGTTTTTTTCCCCATGAGCGTATGTGTTAGTCATTCAGTCGTGTCCATTCTCTGCGACCCCATGGACTGTGGCCCACCAAGTTCCTGTGTCCATGGAATTCTCCAGGCAAGAATACGGGAGTGGGTTGCCATTTGGGTAAATGTGGATTGTAAATAAGATAGTTTCTGGGCCTTAGTATATGGTTAACAAGCTCAGTTCCTAAGGCCACAGCCGCATCAGCATCAGCTGGGAGCTTGTTAGAAATGCAAATTGAAAGCCAGAATTTACCAATCAGAATCTTTGGGGGCGGGGTCTAGGAACTTGGGTTTTAACACGTCTTCCAGGGGATCCTTATGCTGGCTAATGTGGGAACCATGCATTAGATGAGAAGAGAACGCCAAACCAGGACAGAAGGCAGCACCAGGAATCTGGGACCGCCACCGAAATTTCAAATGTATGACCAAGGAACCAGAGTCCAAGGCTAGAGCCAGAGACACCCCAAGGAGTAAGTATAAGGGAGAAGTGGGTCTTTCAAGGAAACTGGTGGTGTTTCCAAACTAAGGGGAATGAACGTTAGTTAAAAACATGGCTCTTCCCTACAAATATGGAGGGGGTGTGGAATTATGGCGTTTGTTTTTGAGGATGAAACAAAAATGATGCTGGCAGAAGTGTTTTTCGGTTAGTGTCTGGCCCGTAGTAAGTATTTAGTGAATTATATGAATTTTTTTTCAGAGAAGGCAGTGGCACCCCACTCCAGTACTCTTGCCTGGAAAATCCCATGAGTGGAGGAGCCTGGTAGGCTGCAGTCCATGGGGTTGCTGAGAGTTGGACACAACTGAACGACTTTGCTTTCACTTTTTACTTTCATGCATTGGAGAAGGAAATGGCAACCCACTCCAGTGTTCTTGCCTGGAGAATCCCAGGGACAGCGGAGCCTGGTGGGCTGCTGTCTGTGGGGTCACACAGAGTCGGACACGACTGAAGTGACTTAGCAATAGCAGCAGCACATTGCTAATTGGGGATGTTCAATTTAATTAGGAACTATAATCTTTGTGCTTTATGTTTCTGGCGTTAAATGGTTAAAGAAAATATTTTAGGTGATACAAACAAATTTTAACACCTCACAAAGTCTCCTTTGGAAAGCCGGAAAATGGGGTGGAAAGCAAAAACTTTATAGGGTAAAAAGTAAGAAATGAGGAAGAAAAATAGGAGATATCTGATTGGCTGGAACCATAGTCAACCTTGTTTATATCCAAAATGTATGAACAGCTCACAAAATTCTATTAAAAAAAAAAAAACTTGATTTTAAAATGGGCAAAAGATCTGAATAGGCATTTTTTCCAAAGAAGACATATAAGTGGCCAACAGACACATGAAAAGTTACTCAACATCACTAATCATCAGTGTAACACAAAGATTATATCATTTGTAAGTTATATTATCATTTGTAAATATTTTCTCCCATTGAGTAGGCTATCTTTTCATTTTGTTGATGGATTTCTTTGCTGTGCAAAAGCTTTTAAGTGTAACTAAGTCTCATTTGTTTTTGCTTTTGTTTCCTTTGCCTTAGAAGATAAATACTGCTACAGTTTTTCAAAAAGTGTTCTGCTATGTTTCATTCTGGGAGGTTTTTTTTTCGTAGTTTCAGGTCTTACATTTAGGTTTTTAATACGTTTTGAGTCTGTTTTTGTATAAGGTGTCAGGGAATGTTCTAATTTCATATTTTTTACAGTTAGCTGTCCAGTTCTCCCTGCACCACTTATTGAAGAGATAGTATTTTCACCAGGGTATATTCTTGCCTCCTTTGTTGTAGATTAGTTGACTATAAGTGCGTGGACTTATTTCTGGGTTCTCTATTCTGTTCTATTGATCATGTCTGTTTTTGTGCCACAAAACCATAGCTTTGTAGTATAGTCTGAAGTCAGGAAGTGTGACATGTCCATTTCTGTTCTTTCTCAAGATTGGCAATTTGGAGTCTTTTGTGTTTCCATACAAATTTTGCAGATAATTTGTTCTAGTTCTGTGAAAACTGTCATTGGTATTTTGATAGAGATTGCCTATTTTCCTTTTTGGTTGCACACTCCTAAAAGACTTGGGACTTTATCTTATACTCCTTTTTATCTAAATTAATTAGGATTTGCTTTGGCTCTGAATAATAGGTAAAAATGATAGTGTCTTGAATGAGTGTATCAGCTGTTATTGTTTAGTTGCCAAGTCGTGTCTGACTCTTTTGTGACCCTGTGGACTGGAGCCCACCAGGCTCCTCTGTCCATGGGGTTTCCCAAGCAAGAATACTGGAGTGGGGGTGCTGTTTCCTTCTCCAGAGAATCTTCCTGACCCAGGAATCGAACTGAGTCTCCTTGGCAGGCAGATTCTTTACCACTGAGCCACATAGGAAGCCCAGGTGTATCAGTCAGGTAGGTATTCCTAAATAACAAGCCATGCTTAACTCACTGGCTTAAATCAGTAATCCTCTACAGTTGTTGTCTGTGTTTTGACTGACCTAGGCTGAAGTTGATGGGATCGTTCGCAGGTTTGGCAGCTGAGGCAACTCTGCCACTCGCTGAGGTCTGTGGTTTGATTGGGATGGCCTCCTTCTTCCTTGGGTTGGGGTGGGGGCAAGGCTAACCAGGGTTGTTCTCCTGGTAAAATAAGAGACACCAAGCAGCAAGCAGGCCCCATAAGGCCTGGTCTCAGAATCAGCCCCTGTTGTTTCTACTCACGAAGAAGTCACATGGTTGAGCCTGCAGTCAAAGGGTCAAGACACATGCCCATGACAAGGCCATGAAAAGGATGGGGGTATAGGGAGGAGCAAAGAATTAGGGGCAGTTGTTCATTCTGCCACAACAAGATATAATTTTTTTTTCATCTAAAAGTCCAAAAGTTCAAAAAATTCTCAGGAACTCAGGTTGCTTCTTTTTTTAGGCTGTGTGGCCTGTGAGAATATTAGTTCCCCCATCAGGGACTGAACCTGGGCTCCAGGAAGTGTAAGTGTGGAGTCCTAACCACTGGACTGCCAGGGAATTCCTGCTTCTATCTTGTTGGTCCTTGGTGCATGGCCTCATAGTCAGGGTTAACTCATGGATTAAGGTGGCTTTCTTAGCTCTGTATCTGGTAGGAGGAAGGGACAAGATGAAGGGGACAAAGGGCACAGGCCAACTGTCACTTAAGGGAGGTTCCAAGTAGTTGTCACATGACACTTCTACATCATGTGGCCACTGTTGGTTCCAAGGGAGACTGAACACATAACCTTTATTCTACTTAGCCATATACCCAGCTAAATCAGAGCATCTATTACTAAGGAGGAAGAGAAGAATGGATATTGGGAACAAGACAATGATTTCTGCATATAGCCTTATTCAGAGTATGCTATGCTATGCTATGCTAAGTCACTTCAGTCGTGTCCGACTCCGCGTGACCCCACAGACAGCAGCCCACCAGGCTCCCCCGTCCCTGGGATTCTCCAGGCAAGAACACTGGAGTGGGTTGCCATTTCCTTCTCCAATACATGAAAGTGAAAAGTGAAAGTGAAGTCGCTCAGTCGTGTCTGACTCTTAGCGACCCCATGGACTGCAGCCTACCAGGCTCCTCCGTCCATGGGATTTTCCAGGCAAGAGTACTGGAGTGGGGTGCCGTTGCCTTGGTGCAATAAATATTTGTTGCTTTTACTGTAAATTTTTTACATGCTGTGAAACAGGGTTATTCTTTATGGAAAAAGAGAATAGCTATTCTTAATAATAAGAATAAAAAATGTTTTTTAAAACTCAGTGGTGCACATGTTTGGCACTATAAGTTCTTTCTGGTCCCACAGTCACAACGGACTGAGAATTTTTTGTATGAAAAATCGCTAGACTTGACTCAATGACTCTAACAGTATTCAAATCAAGGGATTGAAACTAATAAAATTCAAAACCACAACGTGGTATCACTATGCACCTATTAAAATGATGAAATTGAAAAAACAAACAAATGGTGGTGAGGACATAGAACAACGGGAACTCTGGTAGGCTGCTGGTGGAAGTGCAGAATGGTCCAACGATGTTGGAAAACAGTTGGCTGCTGCTTGGAAACAGTCACTTACTGTGAGACCCAGTAATTCCACTCTTAAGTATTAATCAAGGAGAAATTGAGGCGTATGTCCACACGAAAACCTGTGTTTTGTGCAAATACTTACAGCATCTTTAGTCACAGTCACTAAAATGTACTGGAAACAAAGTGTCTATCTGTAGGAGAATGGATGAAGAAATTCAGTTACAGCCATACAATGGAATACTACTCAGCAGCAAAAAGAAATGAATTACTGAAGTAATTCATGCAGTAAGATGAATACATCTCAGAATAATTATGCCGAGTTAAAAAAAAAAAATAAAAAAGCTACAAACTATGTGATTTCATTTATGTGACATTCTGCAAAAGACAGAATTATAGGAAGAGAAACTGATTAATGGTTGATAGGGGCTGAGAGTGAGAGAAGAATGATGGAAAGAGCATAAGGGAACATTTTGGAATAAGGGAGATATTCTTGATTCTTCAAAATTGTATTTTTTGTCATCTTTCATAGAACTGTACACCTAAATATAAATTTTACAGTATATAAATTGTATATCAGCAAATGTGACCCAAAAAATTCTTTTTTACATCTTTTTTTTTTAATTGAAGCATAGTTGATTTACAATATCATGTTAGTTTCAGGTATATAGCACAGAGACTCAGTTACATAGATTATTTTTCTGAATCTTTTCCTTATAGATTATTATGATGTGTTCAAATAGTTCTCTGTGCTATACAGTAGGTCCTTGCTGTTTGTTTTATAAATAGTGGTATGTATCAGTTAATCTCAAATTTCCATTTTATCCCCCACCACACTACCCCCTTTGGTAAGCGTAAGTTTTCTATGTCTGTGAAAAATTATGTTTCTTCTATCAAAAAATAAACAATGCAAATTTAATGAACTCAGGAAGAAAAGCTGATTGATTTTAAAGTGGTGTCTGAACTCAGGAAGAAAAGCTGATTGGTTTTAAAGTGGTGGTTGAAGCTATTTTGTATTAAGAAAATAGTGGGAATTCACTGGCAGTCGAGTGGTTAGAACTCTGCACTTTCACTGCCACCTTGAATCCCTGATTGGGGAATGAAGATCCCACAAGCCAGGCACAACCAAAAAGAAAAAAAAAAAAAAAAAGAAAGTCAATTATTTTTATAATAAAAGATTCATTTATAACCTAGAATTAACTCTAGCTTCAAATAATTAATTACTTTTACATGTTTTATTTTAGCCTCATATCTGTAATTGTTCACCATGAAACAGATAAACCCATTTGGGAAAGTGCTTCTCTCTCAGCATTGTTTAATAGTGACTCAGGTTATAGTCCATTGGGTATTGAAGGGCCAAAAGGAATTGTTTTCATAATGTAAAATGTCATATCCTGGAGCTGTGGAAATTGTATGAGAAAATTCTGTAAGAGTAATTGTTCTGTTCTGGTAAAAGAAAAGATTAATAATAACTGTCTCACAGATTCAAGATAATAGTGCTTTGCTCTCATTATCACCTAGCCTTAACTAAACATGAGAACCAAAGATTTCCCTGAGGAGGAGCTGAGGACCCCATGGTGTAAAGAAATACATCCCCCTGAGTGGAGATAAGATGTGTGAGGGTGGGCTGAGGAGGCGAAGGGGGTATAGCAAGAAAGTTAGTCCCAGGGAGAGACTTACCCTCAAAAGGTTTAGGTCTAGAGACCTAAAGAGAAAGACACTAGAGAAAGACACACACTGACAAGTAAGGCAGTAAGGTGTGACAAGTGGACAGACGTGTTAAATTCCACCTCTGGGGCCTTGGAGGTCATGTGGTTTACATGAAGGGGTAGTTCTACAACTGAGATGAGAGAGGAGTGAGTGTTCTGTGTAGCTGGAGTAGTTGAGCAGGACGTGGAAATATGAAGGCTTCAGAGTAGGCAGTTGTGTGGGCTTGAAGTTTGGAGAACAGACGGGGTGTGGTTACAAAAGAGGCTGGTACATGTGGGGAGACAGACAGGAGGCAGCTCTGTGAGTCCCTGCAGAATTTTACCTCCATGCTCCAACAGGCATGGAGAGCCAGTGTGGAGAGTGGTATAAACAGATGACCCCCAACTTACGATGGTTCAACCCAAAACACTTTGTTGTTTAGTCGCTCAGTTGTGTCTGACTCTTTTGAGACCCCATGGAGATCGCCAGGCTCCTCTATCCATGGGATTCTCCAGGCAAGAATACAGGAGTGGGTTGCTATTTCCTTCTCCAGGGATTCTTCCCAACCCAGGGATCGAACCCCCATCTCCTGTATTGGCAGGCAGATTCTTTACCACTGAGCCACCTGGGAAGCAATTCATATTCCATGGAGACCATACTTTGAATTTTGATCTTTTCCAAGGCAAGCAGTATGCATTATGATAGGCTTCCCTGGAGGCTCAGCCAGTAAAGAATCCACCTGCCATGGGTTCAATCCAGGGGTTGGGAAGATCCCCTGGAGGAAAGTATGGCAACCCACTCCTCTATTCTTGCCTGAATCCCAATGGACAGAGGAGCCTGGTGGGCTACAGTCCGTGGGATTGCAAAGAGTTGGACACAACTGAGCGACTAAGCAGGCACATTCCCTTATGATGCTGGGCAGTGGTGTTGAGCAGAAGCCCCCAGTCATCTATGTGATCACAGGGGTAAACAACCTACACACTTGCAACCTCTCTGTATCCATATAATCATTCTGGACCCATATGACCATTCTGTTTTTCACTTTCAGTAGAATACTCAGTAAGTTACAGGAGATATTAAACATTTTATTATAAAATAGGCTTTGTTAGATGATTTTCTCCAACTGTAGGCTAATGTAAGTGTTCTGAGCACTTTTAAGGTCAAAGGCAATGGCACACCACTCCAGTACTCTTGCCTGGAAAATCCCATGGATGGAGGAGCCTGGTGGGCTGCAGTCCATGGGGTCGCTAGGAGTTGGACACGACTGAGCGACCTCACTTTCACTTTTCACTTTCATGCATTGAAGGAAATGGCAACCCACTCCAGTGTTCTTGCCTAGAGAATCCCAGGGATGGGGGAGCCTGGTGGGCTGCCATCTATGGGGACGCACAGAGTCAGACACGACTGAAGTGACTTAGCAGCAGCAGCAGGCCAAACTATGATGTTTGGAAGGTTTAGATGTTGTTGTGTTAGTCGCTCAGTTCAGTTCAGTCGCTCAGTCGTGTCTGGCTCTTTGAGACCCCATGAATCGCAGCATGCCGGGCTTCCCTGTCCATCACCAACTCCCAGAGTTTACTCAAACTCCTGTCCATCGAGGCCGTGATGCCATCCAGCCATCTCATCCTCTGTCATCCCCTTCTCCACCTGCCCCCAATCCCTCCCAGCATCAGAGTCTTTTCCAATGAGTCAACTCTTCACATGAGGTGGCCAAAGTATTGTAGTTTCAGCTTTAGTATCAGTCCTTTCAAAGAACACCCAGGACTGATCTCCTTTAGGATGGACTGGTTGGATCTCCTTGCAGTCCAAGGGACTCTCAAGAGTCTTTTCCAACACCACAGTTCAAAAGCATCAATTCTTCGGCACTCAGCTTTCTTCACAGTCCAACTCTCACATCCATACATGACCACTGGAAAAACCATAGCCTTGACTAGACGGACCTTTGTTGGCAAAATAATGTCTCTGCTTTTGAATATGCTATCTAGGTTGGTCATAACTTTCCTTCCAAGGAGTAACTGTCTTTTAATTTCATGGCTGCAACCACTATCTTCAGTGATTTTTCTCAGTTGTGTCCAACTCTTTGTGACCCCATGGATAGTCTGCCAGGCTCTGCTGTCAATGGGATTCTCCAGGCAAGAATGCTGGAGTAGGTTGCCATTTTCTCCAAGGGATCTTCCCAACCAGGGAATAGAACCCGTGTCTCTTATGTCTCCTGTATTGGCAGGCAGGTTCTTTACCACTAGCAACACCACTAGGAAGCCCAACTTGGTTATATACATATATATATTCCTTTTCAGATTTTTTTTCCCTTATAAGTTAGCACAAAATATTGAGTATGGTTTTCTATTAAGTGTACTTTGTACTTAAAGATATTTTCAGTTTACTATGCGTTTATCAGGATGTAGCTCCATCATAAGTCAAGGAAGAGCTGTATCTGAATTTTGAATAAATCACATTGGTAACTCTGAGGAGTATAGGGTAAGAGGTAGTGGGGTGGACAGTGGTGATGGATAGACCATTAAGGAGATTATTGCAAAACTCCAGCTGAGAGATGATGGGGGTCTGAAATGAGAGGCAGCAGCCGTAGAAATGAGTGGGTCAATTCTGAGAGCTATGTAGTACCTTCTTCAGAATAAAGTTGTGAGAAAAATGTAGAATCTTGGATAAGGTTCATTTTTGGAAAAAAATAAAGATTAAAAGCTATATCATCATCTGCTCCAGCCTTACTTCTGTAGTAAATCCATCACCACCAGCTTACTGTTTCATGCCCTGGCGTCTTGTCTCATATCTTTTTATTGGCTTCATTCTGAGGCAGGGTCTCCAGACAAGGCCAGAAAGATGGCCCAGCACTTTTAGGCTTATGGAGAAAAGACCTAGAACTGGGGATGCTGTTGAGTGCTACTTCTTAGGCTGGGTCACCGTGGGTGTGTGTGGACGTATTTCACATAGAGAAGAGAGGTGTATCGGAAGATAAAAGACAGCAGATGGCATCCATTATATATTCCAGCTTTCCACAGTAGATGGGGTTTTGGATTGGTATATAATATCATGTTGCTGCAAAGTTAAAGAGACAACTAGGCTAACTGGCTTGGGTTTCCAGGGGTAAGTGCGGGTTCATCTGGTACCACCCAATGGTCTATGTCTGCTCTGTCTTAATATTTCTCAGGATGATTATTAATGATCTAAGCTGATTGACTTTTATCTCATACAAATGCTGAACCAGACCAGTACTAGGGGAACAGGTGTAAATCAGGATAGTCCTGAGCAAGCTGAAGCACAGGGTCACTCTCATTCTGGGTCTCTGCATTCAGCTCAGTTTCCGGAAGTCTCCTGGTTAGTTGATGCTTGCTTCCTTTGATCTGATTCTAAAATATGGTGCCAGAGTTATTATGATCCATCTTCTGCCTTCTTGCCATGTGTGTTGGGGTGGTTCCACTTCCTGGTCCTTCCCTACTTTTTCTTCTCCTCCATTCCTCCAACAACACCAGAAGATATGAATGTTAGCCTAACCCCCTTCAGGAGATGAACCAAAGGTAGGATCCAGTGACCATTTGCATTATATCAAAATTTTCATCCCTAGGCTTGTATTTTATGATATTATATTGATTTTTTAATTTTTTTGGAAAAATGAAAAAATTGCAGGTGACAACAAGAATAAATCATTTTGATTATTTGTGTGTGTCTATATCTTGAAGTATCTTAGCATTATCTGTATTTTTCTCTCCATAGACTGGGCACCTTGAGGACCAGAGACATGTTTTATTAGCCTTAGTGTCTTCATTTCTTATCACAGTGCTTGGGGCTTGTCAAACATTTCAACTAAACTAAAATCTAATATCAAGTTGATGGTTGTGCTGTTAAATTCTGCAAAAGAGTTAAACTGAGGAATTATTCAAATGGAGAACCTACACACTTTTATTTGTGTCCTCAATATAGATTGAGCAGTAGATCACATACATTGTTAGAGTGTGACCATGTTTAATCCACTGCTCTTCTTGGTAGTGATAACAGATACATACCGTCACACCAACCCTGACAAGAGTATGGTGTTTGTGTTCAGTGGTATTTAGCGTCTGAGGAGCAAAGCAGGCCAGATGAGATAAGTTCTGATTGATCAATTCTCTCAGCTAAAACTTAGCAATTCTCGTAATATTTTTCACAATGTTAGGCCGAGGCGGTGTGCTGGTAACTGTTTACCATCCAGCTCTCCTGAGGATGAAGAAAAAAAAAAAAGGCTCTGATTTGTAAACCTTGCCAGTTCTATGATGTAAATACTCCGACCATCACTGATTCCCAACTACCAGCATGATGTAACCAGAGGAGGAGCTGGAAAGAGGTGCAGACTGGTGAGAGTAGGCTCCAGCATACCCGGAGTACATTAGTGCAGGATTGTCCCAAGCCTGAAGCAGATGTCTCTATATTTTTAAAAAGTAGAATTTTATTTTACTTATTTAAAAAATTTTTTTTAACTTTTACTTTTGGATGTTCTGTGTCTGTGTTGCTGTGCATGGGTTTTCTCTGGTTGCAGTGAGCGGGGCCCACTCTGTAGATGTGAGCTAGCTGCTTCTTGCGGCGGCTTCTCTTGTGGAGCACAGGCTCTACAGCGCTCGGGCTTTAGTAGCTGTGGCACAGGGCTTGGTTGCCCTGAGGCGTGTGGAATCTTCCTTGACCAGGGATCAAACTCACGTCCTCTGCATTGGCAAGCGGATTCTCAACTACTGGACCACCAGGAAAGTCCTGGTGTCTCCTTTTGATATTCATTCATTCAACAGACAGCTATTCATTGACCACCTCCTATACAGGTGCTTGGGAAACAGAAAAAAAGCAAAGATTTCCAAGCCTATGGGATTTAAATTCTTTTGGGGAGGGTGGAGACAGAAGATGAACAATAAACATATTTAACAAATGAGTTATATGATATAGTAGAAGCTGATAGAAAGTGAAAGTTAGTCATGTCTCTTTGCGGCCCTGTGGACTATACAGTCCATGGAATTCTCCATGAATTCCAGAATACTGAACTCCAGAATACTGGAGTGGGTGGCCTTCCCCGTCTCCAAGAAGTTGATAAGTGCTACAAAAAACTAGATGGATTGAGAATGTAGGAGAGATTGTAATTTTAAACGGGATGGTTGGACTGCTCTGAGATGACATTTAAGCAGAAATTTGAAGGAGGTGAAAGAAGCAAGACTTCTCGATGTCTAAGGCAGGGGTGATCTAGACAGGGGGGCAGCTGGTGCAAAGGCTCTGAGGTGTGAGGCTGTGTGGTAAGTTCAGGTGGGAAAATGGAGGAGGGAAGAGGGAAGGAGGGAGAGAGACTGATTGACTGAAGGCAGAAGGAAAGGTCATGGGAGAGTGTTCCTATGACAAGGGAAGACAGACCTCATAGAATATTGGGAGCATTCTGGATTTTACTCAGAAAAACTGGAGAGCCACAGTAGGCCAAGCAGGAAGTAAAAACCCAGTGAGTAACTGTGCTCATAAGAAAAATCATATTATCTATTCTGAAAATAGTTACTCAGTCCCCTGAATAAAAAATTTTAAATTATTTAAATTAATTGGAAGCTCTAAATATTACATTTCACTTCTATCAGAACTTTTTTTTAATTCACCTTTATTATGCAGATAGTTTAGATATCAGGGAGAAAAAAACTCTGAAAATCTATAAAAAGCTTTTTTTGAAGTCTTTAGAAAGGCAGAGGTGATGAATCTAAGGAAACATTTACCTCATTATGTAAATTAGATGTAGGCACCCAAGCCATTATAATATTTCATTTGAAAGTTACTAAATGTTCCTGGCTTTGAGACAGTGTCATTTGCATCATTCTTTGCACACCTTGGCAAATTACTGTTGTTTTAGGGATTTGATTGTACAGATTGTTTGTGACCCTGTGGACCATAGCCCACCAGGGTCCTCTGTCAATGGAAATCTCTAGGCAAGAATACTGGCTGCTGCTGCTAAGTCACTTCAGTCATGTCCAACTCTGTGCAACCCCATAAACGGCAGCCCACCAGGCAACCCTGTCCCTGAGATTCTCCAGGCAAGAACACTGGAGTGGGTTGCCATTTCCTTCTCCAGTGCATGAAAGTGAAAAGTGAAAGTGAAGTCGCTCAGTTGTGTCCGACTCTTAGCGACCCCATGGACTGCAGCCTACCAGGCTTCTCTGTCCATGGGATTTTCCCGGCAAGAGTACTGGAGCAGGTAGCCATTCCCTTCTCCGGAGCTTCCAAACTCAGGAATTGAACCTGGATCTCCCGCATTGCAGACAGATTCTTTACCATCTGAGCCACCAGGAAGCCCCCTGTGCAAACTGAAACTAGTCCAAAATGATGAAAACAAGGGTGGATTCAATGGAGGAGACAGTAATATGTCCCCACACCTAGGGAAGGGTGTGAAGCTCAGCTTTATGAAGACCAGGAACTAGGAATTGGAATCAGAAATATAAATCCAACATAGCTACTCCCTCCAGCTCTGTGTCTTTCTCTCTAGGATTTTAAGGGCTCTTGTCTCTGGATTTTATCTGTACATTTGCTTTGCTTTTTTCACTTCCCAGATGACCAGTTGCCTCTTTCCAAGCTTGCCTTTTTCCTCCTCCATTCACTGATGTCCTTAACCTTAGAGTTTATACCACATTATAAAGCCAGGACAGACTGCTCATAAATCTATATTCAGCACTGACATATTTAACTACCATATGTAAAATATACAGGTAGTGGGAAGCTGCTATATAGCACAGGGAACTCAGCTCAGTTCTCTGATGACCTAGAGAGGTGGGGTGGGTGGGGGTAGGAGGGAGGCTCAAGAGGGAGGGGATGTATGTATACATATAGCTGATTCACGTTGTTGTACAGTAGAAACTAGCACAACATGGTAAAGCAATTATACTCCAATGAAAAATATCCATATTCTCCAGAACCTGAATTGAGTTTTTGCAAGAGGGAATCTGATTGGCCCCAGGGTCTGAAATAATTCAGTCTTGATCCAATCAGCTGAGTAGAAGGGAAATGTTCACATGCACTAATTAAACAAATGTTGACTGAGGGTATCACATGCTACTTGCTCTTACAGGTTTTATGCGTGCTGCAGGGACCATACTCTCCAGCGTCTATGAAGCTGAAAATGCACTGGTGCTTGCATTCCATCCTGTGTAGATGTGCGTGAAATAGGATGGTGTCAGAGAAAGGTTAACAGGCATCCTAGAAGAGTATCCTGTTTGGGGATCTGCCGAAAATAGAGATGTCACATCTCTCTGCACTAGGTCGTACTTTGATTCTTTTGACTGCAATTACAAGTTAAGGGATTCGCCTTCCCTTTATTCCATACCAAGCCAAGTAATCCCCTCTTTGCCAGAAAGTGAGACATTACAATGTCATTTATCCTTTCCTGTCCCAGCTAATAAAGTTCTTTATGATGGAAGTAGGTACAGGGCAGGGGCTGATTCACTCTACAGTGAAACCTCAGTTCAGTGGACCAGGCAGTTGTTCCATCAAATAATTGTTAATAATATCAGTTGAATTTTTTGATGATTTGCAATGTTGATTTGCAGTGGCTTAAGTACTTTATGTCTGTTATCTTGTTTAATCCTTACCAGTCTGTGGAGAAGGTCCTCATTTTTACACATGAGAAAACTTAGCAGAGAGGTTGAGTGAGTGGCTCTCGGTCTCTCAGCTGGCAAGTGGTGAGCCAGGATTTGAATGTAGAGTCTGTGGAACAATCACTAAGTCACACGCTTTCTAAGGCACTCCTGGTGATGGTGATTTTGGGGGGTTTGAACTAGTTTTAGTGCCTTTCCTGGTACATAAACGATAGGTCCATAGAGATTGCCAGTCTCAACTTTCATCAGCCTATCTGTATGTAAGATGTCAGGCACTCTGATTCATGGAAATATGTATTTCAAATGAGCAAGCAAGCAAGATTTTTTAACCAAAGGGCCTCAAGCAGAGGATTGGTGGGAATTACAAGTTCTTCCCCCTCCAGATATACAGCTTATCCTTTAAAAAGAGTGTGTCAGCCTTTAGAGTTAGATACTTCGCTTCAGTGTCTTTCCCAGGTTCTTTGAGCTAGCATGTGATGAAATCAGGATCTGAAAGTAGGACCTGTGGTCTTAACCACTAACTTACATTGTCTGAAAGGTACTTGTTGTGATGGTGATGGTAGAGAATTACAAGAGATGACACAAGTTGTGGTCTCTCAATCACATCTACTTGCCAGTAGAAGGGAAAATTTTGATGTTGGTGATGATGATGATGATAAGGAGGTGTCCCAGGTCCATTATAGTGAATTTTCCTAAGGGTCTCTTCTAAAATCCTTCAAGACCAACCCTTGTAAAGACTGCTATGACCATCCATCCCCTTAAACAGAGTTGATTGTTCCTTTCAATATCCAACAGTGACCATTGGATATATTTCCATTAAAGTATGCAATCTCACTATAATACTTTTTTTTTGAATTTACAGTCTGTGAACTCTATAGTCCAGAGATTTTCTCTATTCTGGTCACTACTGAATCCCTACCGCCTAAGCACTTGTCCTGTTGTGTGTAGTGGACACACTGTTGTCAATAAGAAAGAAAAGGCAGACAAACCAGTGCTTTACTGATAACTGATAACCATCTTCTGTGGCTCCTTTGGAAACTTTTTCAATTATTAGTTCCCCTATTTCCAGCAATAAAATTCTTCAAAATGTCCAAGGTTCTTTGAAGTCATTAAAGAACTAATCTGAGTTCTTTGTGGTATTACTTTATGACCCTGTACTAAGTCCAAATCCAATTACTATTGAGCATTCTTGTTCATATTGCAGTTTTTTCCCTTTTCCTTAGTATCCATAATAACCATCAGTTGCAAGTTTATGCATCTTGTCATGTTATATCTACCATCTATTTAGAGGTCACACTATGGCTTTTCCAGTGGTCATGTATGGATGTGAGAGTTGGACTGTGAAGAAAGCTGAGCACCGAAGAATTGATGCTTTTGAACTGTAGTGTTGAAGAAGACTTTTGAGAGTCCCATGGACTGCAAGGAGATCAGTCCTAGGTGTTCTTTGGCAGGAATGATGCTAAAGCTAAAACTCCAGTACTTTGGCCACCTCATGCGAAGAGTTGACTCATTGGAGAAGACTCTGATGCTGGAAGGGATTGGGGGCAGGAGGAAAAGGAGACAACGGAGGATGAGATGGCTGGATGGCATCACAGACTTGATGTGAATTTGAGTGAACTCCGGGAGTTGGTGATGGACAGGGAGGCCTGGCGTGCTGCGATTCATGGGGTCGCAAAGAGTCGGACGCGACTGAGCAACTGAACTGAACTGAACTGAATTTCAGTTCAGCAGAGTAGGCCATTTGGTTTGCCTATAAAACTTCTAATTAGCAGAAGTGAAGTTTATTCATTTAATCATGAATTTACTAATGGAATTTAAAATGCATTAATCTTATTAAAAATGAAGCCACATGGGTGAACTAAGGGGGATAGGAAGCCCTTAGGAATTTTAGGATAGAATAATAAAATGATTTGGGCTTCTCTGGTGGCTCATTGGTAGAGAATCTGCCTGCAGTGCAGGAGATGCAGGAGACACAGGTTCAATCCAGGGTAGAGAAGATCCCCTGGAGGAGGGCATGGCAACCCACTCCAGAATTCTTGCCTAGGAAATCCCATGGACAGAGGGCGTGGCTGGCTCAGTCTATAGGGTCACAAAGAGTCAGACATGACTGAAGCAACTAAGCATGCGTGCAATAAAATGACATAGCTGTACATTAAAAGGTTCTCTCTGGAAATTGTGTGGGAAAACAACCCTAGCAATACAAAATGGAAGATAGGAGAGTATTTGAGAAGATACTGGAAGATCCTGAGAAGATGTAGGTTGCAGTAAGTTAAAGGTGGTAAGATTTTGGATATATTTTGAAGAAGAGCTAACGATTTGCTGAAGGGCTGATGTAAGGTGAGAGAAAGAGGGAGGCAAAGACACCGCCAAAGTTTTTTTTTTTTTTTTTTTAAGTTTCAAGTTAAGATTTATTGGGGGCAAAATGAGGGCTGCAGCCAGGGAGATAGCTAGGTCTAAGAAACGACTCCAAAGAGTAGTGGGGAAGGACAGCATACATGTGATTTTGATAAAGGAGTACGTGCAATCCAGCATATTTATTTTCTAGAAAGTTTCTGCTGGTTTCATGAAGCTTCTGCTAGACATAAGAAACAGTTGTCACAATGAAGGATTCTAGTGCTTTTGTAGATATGAGGAAATACAAGAATTGGGCTCATAATATCAGCTCCTGAGAATATCTAACAAACTGAAGACTGTGCTGCCAGTTTTCCGAGAGCACAGAGCGCCTCATTTCTGCTCTTCACCTTGAACTCCTCCAGTGGGTGTTGAAGGTCAGCAGCTGCAGCAGCACATGATTTAATCCTTGTAGAGGTAGATGGCAAGCACCCACAGCAAGTGCCAATTTGTAGCTGACAATCATAAAGGCTGGAGTGTCACGGAACTCAGTCCCTAAACCTTGTCTCTTCTCCAGATATTCATATCATGGAAGATCTCATCCAAACAAATCAATAAGCTGACAGTTCCAGCCAGGACTCTCTCGTTAACTCTTATAACAACGATGTTTACAGACCACCTAACCATGGGTAGCAAAACAATGACTAGAAGTAACACAGAGACTTTAAAATCTACTTTCAGGATATTTTTACTTTATCTTGGGAAGCAGGGTTCTCTCCATCAAGTCGTTTTTTTTTAATATAAATTTATTTATTTTAATTGGAGGTTAATTATTTTACAATATTGTATTGGTTTTGCCATACATCAACATGAATCCGCCACAGGTATACATGTGTTCCCCATCCTGAACCCTCCTCCCTCCTCCCTCCCCATACCATCCCTCTGGGTCGTCCCAGTGCACCAGCCCCAAGCATCCAGTATCGTGCATCGAACCTGGACTGGCGACTCGTTTCATATATGATATTATACACGTTTCAATGCCATTCTCCCAAATCATCCCACCCTCTCCCTCTCCCACAGAGTCCAAAAGACTGTTCTATACATCAGTGTCTCTTTTGCTGTCTCGTATACAGGGTTATTGTTACCATCTTTCTAAATTCCATATATATGCATTAGTATACTGTATTGGTGTTTTTCTTTCAGGCTTACTTCACTCTATAATAGGCTCCAGTTTCATCCACCTCATTAGAACTGATTGAAATGTATTCTTTTTAATGGTTGAGTAATACTCCATTGTGTATATGTACCACAACTTTCTTATCCATTCATCTGATCTCCACACTGTTCTCCATAGTGGCTGTACTAGTTTGCATTCCCACCAACAGTGTAAGAGGGTTCCCTTTTCTCCACACCCTCTCCAGCATTTATTGCTTGTAGACTTTTGGATCACAGCCATTCTGACTGGTGTGAAATGGTACCTCATTGTGGTTTTGATTTACATGTCTCTGATAATGAGTGATGTTGAGCATCTTTTCATGTGTTTGTTAGCCATCTGTATGTCTTCTTTGGAGAAATGTCTGTTTAGTTCTTTGGCCCATTTTTTGATTGGGTCGTTTATTTTTCTGGAATTGAGCTGCAGGAGTTGCTTGTATATTTTTGAGATTAGTTGTTTGTCAGTTGCTTCATTTGCTATTATTTTCTCCCATTCTGAAGTTTTTAATCTGAATGATTAAAAGAATTTCAGTGACTGAGTTAGGACAACCTGAATGAATCTCAGTCTTATGAAATCTCATGACGGTATAAATACATTCTATTCCCTTGGGGGATAGGAAATGAAGCCATGTGCTTTTGGAGTATACCATTATCTTAGTCATATTGTGTATTTCAGTCAAAAAGGAATAAATTAGGTGTAGGGTGATGGTCCTGGAAGAGGAACTGTCCACAGACTTTGTTGTTCAGTTGTTAAGTCATGTCCGACTCCTTGGGACCCCATGGACTGCAGCTCTCCAGGCTTCCCTGTCCTCCACTATCTCCCGGAGTTTGTTCAACTTCATGTCCATTGAGTTGGTGATGCTATCTAACCATCTTATACCCTGCCACCCCCTTCTCCTAATCCACAGACTTAGAATTGGTGAAAAATGGAAGTTACACTAGGCAGGATACTTATGGTTACAAGTAACAGAAGACTTCCGTTTAAAAGACAGTTTATCGGGTCACACAACTGAAAAGTTCAGGGGTATGTTTAGCTTGTCTCATCTGGCTCCAGGTACTTGATTTTATTCAGACCACTCTCTGATTCCATCTTTCACTTATGCTTTTCTTTGTTTGGGTTTTACTCTCAGGTAAGTGTTCAATACTTGGTGGCTTCCAGAATCTGCAGTTTTGAGATGGAGCATAGAAGAAATCACCTCTGTGCACTGATATCTGTACATTAGAATTTATTAAATTGTCACTTGGATTATTTAATTCTTTAATTCTCATCTAAGTTTGTATAAAAATATAGTATAACTTACTATCAACCCTCAGTATGATCAATTGAGTCTTGTATTATTATAATCATGTGAAGATCATACTCACCATTGAAATTTAGAACTTTCACTCACTGCTGTTCATTCATATTTCCTTCATTTGGCTTCAGTCCCTTGGTAAAATTATATACGTCCTTGCAGGACGTGTATAATTTGGGGGGTGCAGTATAATGATGAATGCATTTGCTTTTCTGTAGGATTGCATTCTAGAAAAGAAGCTTAAATTCATTTTCTTCCCAGTCCTTTTTAGAAACTCTATTGCAAAGAATTTTAAACATGTAGGTATTTTTTAAAAATCCCAAAATAAGGACCTCTGATGCTGCTGCTGCTGCTAAGTCGCTTCACTCGTGTCCGACTCTGTGAGACCCCATAGATGGCAACCCACCAGGCCCCACCATCCCTGGGATTCTCCAGGCAAGAACACTGGAGTGGGTTGCCATTTCCTCCTCCAGTGCATGAAAGTGAAAAGTGAAAGTGAAGTTGCTCAGTCGTGTCTGACTCAGCAACCCCATGGACTGCAGCCTACCAGGCTCCTCCGTCCATGGGATTTTCCAGGCAAGAGTACTGGAGTGGGTTGCCATTGCCGTCCCCGAAGGACCTCTAGTGTAGTCTTAATATTAGAAATGATTATGTAATATGGGAAATTTTAGTTATATAATGCATTATTATTATCTATAATCACAATGCTCTGTATTAGCTCTCTAGAACTTACCTTCTAACTGGAAGTTTGTATCTGTTGACCAACATCTCCCAGTTCCCACATCTCCAACCCCTGGTAATACCATTCTATTCTCTGCCTGTATTAATTTGGTTTTTTTAAGTTCCACATATAAGTGATATCATATTGTATTTGTCTACTCTGATTTATTTCCCTTAGCATAATGTTTTCAGGGTCTGTCCATGTTGTCGCAAATGGAACTTCCTCTTTCTTGCGGCTGAATAATATTCTGTGCATAGCTGACCCTTGGACAAGATGGATTGCACTACATGGGCCCACTGATACAAGGATTTTCTTCAATAAATTATACTACAGTACTACACAATCTGTAATTGGTTGAATTTGTAGATGCAGAATTGTGGCTGTGGAGGGATGACTGTAAAGTTATACATGGATTTTTGACCGGGGAGGTGGTGCATCAATGCCTCTAAACCCTCACATTGTTTAAAAGTCAACTGTGTGTGTACGTCTGTATATAGAATAATATGTGCTTCTTCTCTCCCTCAACCATTCATCTATTGACTTATGCTTAGTTTGTTTGTGTATTTCGGCAATTATGAATAATGCTGCACTGAACATGGGGTTGCAGATAACTGTTTGATACCCTGTTCTCATTTTCTTTGAGTATATATTCATAAGTGAAATTTCTGGATCATATGGTAGTTCTAATTTTAATTTTTTGAGGAACCTCCATGATGTTTTCACTGTGACTGAACCAATTTGCATTTTCATCAATGGTACACAAGGGTTCTCTTTTCTCCACACCCTTGCTCAACACGATCCTTATCTTTTGTCTTTGTGATGATAGCCATTCTAACAGGTGTGAAGTGATGTCTCATTGTGGTTTTGATTTGCATTTCTTTGATGATTAGTGATGTTGAGCATGTTTTTATATACCTCATGGCCCTTTGGATATTGTCTTTGGGAAACTGTTTCCTTTGCCAATTTTAAAGTCAGATTATTTTTGCTAAGTTGTATGAATTATTTACATATTTTGGATCTTAACCTCTGCTGTGATATGATCTGCAAATATTTTCTTCCATTTTGTGCATTGCTTTTTCATTTTTTGGTGGTTTGTCCTACTGTGCAGAAGTTTTTTAGTTTGATATATACATTTACTAATTTATGCTTTTGTTGCTTTTGCTTTCATGTTATATCTTAAAAAGATCACTGCCAAGACCAATGTCAAGGAGCTCCTTTCCTATGTTTTCTTCCACATGCTTTACAGTATCAGGTCTTTGTGTCTTTAATCCATTTTGAGTTAATTTTGTGAGTTGGGGGTCAGATTTCACTTTTCTGCATGTGCTTATCCAGTTTTTTCAACATTGAAGAGATTATCCTTTCCCCACTCTTAGCTTCCTTGTCAAATGTTAGTTGAGTGTAAAGGGGTTTATTTCTGTGTTCTTGACTCTGTTACATTAATCTATGTGTCTGTTTATTAGCCAGTGTTGTGCTTTTTTTTATTACTGTAGCTTAGCATCACAATAATATAGTTTGAAATCAGGAAATGTGAGCCTCCAGCTTTATTTTTCAATTAATTGAAATTGAAAAACGCTGGGTCTTCGTTGCTGTGCATGGGCTTTCTCTAGTTGTGGTAAGTGGGGATTACCCCCTGGTTGCAGTGCCTGGCTTCTCACTGAGGCTTTTCTTGTTGCGAAGCACAGGCTCCAGGCACACGGCCTTCAGTAGCTACAGTGAATGGGTTCAGTGGTTTTGGCTCACAGGCTCAGTTGCTCCATGATGTGTGGAATCTTCCTGCACCAGGGGATCAAACATGTACCCCTTGCACTGGTAGGTGGATTCTTATCCACTGGACCATCAGGGAAGTCCTTGTTTTTTTCCTTCATGATTGAATTGGCTATTTGGGGTCTTCTGTGTTTCCATATATATTTTAGGATTGTTTTTTGTGTATCTGTGAAACACGCTATTGGAATTTTGACACAGGTTGCACTGATTCTGTAGATGGCTTTGGGTTGTATGGACATTTGAACAGTATTCATTCCTCTGATTCTGATCATTGGTTATTTGTATCTTCTGTTTCTTTAATAAAAATCTTAGTTTCTGGACTTCCCTGGTAGTCCAGTGGTTAAGAATGCACCTGCCAGTGCAGGGGACACAGGTTTGATTCCTGGTCCAGGAAGATCCCACATGAGCAGAGCAACTCCAGCCCTCAAGCCGCAACTATTAGAGCCCATGCTCTGCAACAAAAGAAGTCACTGCAATGAGGAGCCCGCACACTGCATTGAAGAGTAGTCCCTGCTCACTGCAGCTAGAGAAAACCCTCTAGCTGCACAGCAACGAAGACCCAGAGCAGCACCCCCCCCAAAAAAAACAGCTTCATTTCCATTGTACAAAACTTTCACTTCTTTGATTAAAGTTATTCCTAAGGATTTTATTGTTTTCCATGCAGTTGTGAATGGAAAGTTTTATTTCCTTTTTCAGATGTTTCATTATTAGTGTTTAGCAACTGATTTCTGAATGTTGAGTTTATATCCTGCAAATTTACTGAATTTATTAATTTCCAACGGTTTTTTGGGTTGGGTTTTTAGGGGTTTTGTATATAAGATTATACCATCTGCAAATAACAATATTATTTCTTTCTTTCTGATTTGGATGCCTTTTATGTCTTTATTTTGTCTAATTGTTCTAGGTATGACTTCAAGTGCCATGTTGAATAAGAGTGGTGAGAGTGGGCACCTTTGCTGTCTTTCGGATCTTAAAGATTTTCGACCTTTCACTGTTAAGTGTAATGTGATCTGTGGGCTTGTCATATGTGCCTTTATGATGCTGTGGTATGTGCCTTATGTGTTTAATTTGTTGAGTGTTTTTAATCATAAAAGGATGTTGTATTTTGTCAAATGTATTTTATACATATTTTGAGATATTCATTTAGCTTTCATCTTCCATTCTATTAATGTGTGTGTCACATTTTTTATTTGTGTATGTTGACTCATTTTCATGCCATGGGTAAATCCTACTTGGTCATGATGTATAATCTTTTTAATGTGGTGTTGGATTCAGTTTGATAATATTTTGTTGAGAATTATTGTATCTATTGTGAAATAAAATTTATATTTTATGGCAAGAAAAATTTAAACATAAAATTTCTCTGCCCATTGGTCTCCTCTCTCCCTTTCATTGTGCATTGGGTATCTGCATCATGTATCAACCAAACCTCCACATCAGCAGAAATAACTGCTCAACCATAAAGAGCAACATTTTCTTAGCATCACCAAGGCAACTCCTTAAAAGATAAGTCCTTTTTCATCTCCTAAGGGGTCACATGACCCACCACTTTGTACTTGCGGAAACTGTCAGTAGCATTTAATGTGCAGCCCAGTGTCTGAAGAAACATGCCTGACTGTGCTTGGACTTTTAATGGACAGAAGAGTTCTCAGAACTTTCTGAGAGGCTGTTCCTGCATTATAATCCTCAATTTGACTAAAATATTTTTTCATATCTTTCAAGGTTGACTAATTAATTTTTCTTTGATAGTATATTCATCAGAGATTTTAGCCTATAGTTTTCTTTTCCTGTGATGTCATTATCTCACTTTGATAGTGCTGACCTAAAATGAGTTTGGAGTGCTCCCTTCTCTTTTGTTTGTTTTGAAAGAGATTGTGAATGATTGTCATTAATTCACAAGAAACCCTCTGGTCATGGGGTTTTCTGTATTGGGAGATTTTGATCACAGATATTTAGTCTCCTTACTAGTTATTGTAAGGTTACATGATTTAGTCTTTGTAAATTGTTTGTTTCTAGAAAGTTTTTCATTTCACTAGGCCTTGAGTTGTCCGCAGTAGTTCATTATGATCCTTTGTGTTTGTGTAGTATCAGTTGTAATGTCTCCTCTTTTGTTTCTGATTTTGAATCTTAGAGTAGGTAAAGTTTTGTCCATTTTTTTTTTTTAAATCCCAGCTGTTTTTGTTGATTTTTTTAAAAAATTGTCTTCTGGATTCTATTTCATTTATTTCTGCTCAGATATTGTGTTCTTCCTTTGGCTTCCTTTGGACTTTTTTTTTTTTTTTTTTTCTGGGTTATGGTGTAAAGTTAGATTGTTTAAAATTCTGATTTTCTTAATATATACATTTACTGCTATAAATGTCCAGAACATTTTTGCAGCATCCTGTAAGTTTTGGGATATTCTGTTTCCACTTTTGTTTTGAGACAGTTTTTTATTTTCCTTTGATTTCTTTTTGACTCATGGGTTGTTCAACAGTATAGTGTTTAATTTCCACATTTTTGTAGATTTTTTCAGGTTTCCTCTTGTTACTTATTTCTATTTTTATACTGTTGTGGTCAGAAAAGGTACTTGGTATGATTTCAGTCTTAACTTTGCTATGACTTGTTTTATGGCCCTTTATATCATATCCTGGGGCTTTTTCCGTGTGCACTAGAGAATAATGCATATTCTGCTTCCATGAGACGGAATTTCCATAAATGTCTGGTTGGCCCATTTAGTCTAATGTATGGTTCAAATTCAACATTTCCTTGTTTGCTTTCTGTCAGCATGATCTGTTCATTGTTGAGAGTGAGGTATTGAAGTTCCCCACTATTACTGTCTATTTTTCCCCTGAGATCTGTTAGTGTTTGCTTAAATCTATTTTGGTGCTTCAATGTTGGGTGTCTATAATTGCTCGATCTTCTTGATTAATTGGCTCCTTTATCATTATGTATTGACCTTCTCTGTCTCTTCTATTTTTTGGCTTATAGTCTATGTTGTCTGATTTAAATACAGCTACCCCTGCTTTCTTTTGGTTTCCACTTGCATGAAATCTATTTGTACATCCCTTTACTCTGAGACTCTGTGAGCTGAAGTGAATCTCTTGTGTGAAACATATATGTGCATGCTCAGTCATGTCCAACTCTTTGTGATGCCATGGATTGTAGCCTGGCCGGTTTCTCTGTCCATGGGATTATCCCAGCAAGAATACTGAAGTGGGTTGCCATTTCCTCCTCCAGGGGATCTTCCTGATCCAGGGATCAAACCCGCGTCTCCTGCATTGGCAGGCATATTCTTTATCACTAAGCCACCTGGGAAACCTCATGAAGCATACAGTTGAGTTTTAAAAAAATCCATCCACCCAGTCGGTGCTTTTTGATTGGTAAAGTCAGCCTATTTCTGTTTGAAGTTGTTATTGACATGTAAGGACTTGCTAACGCCTCTGGTGGTTTTCTGGTTGTTTTGTATTTCCATTCTCCCCTCTCTAGTTTCTACATAGCTTTGGCTTTTTTTCTTTTTCTCGATCTTTTATTTCTTTGAAAAGCTTTATCATTTGTGCTGAGCTATATGTTAGAAATTGAACACTGGAAATAATAGTCTGATTCTTGGAAACTTTTTGGAAAATGCAAAGAAATTATAAAGAAGATTAGATCTGCAATGTGTGTGTGGAGTTTAATGAAAGCATTCACAATTTAGGTTTGATTAATGGAAACCTCCACTTACAAAGCTGAATACCTTTGTTAACTGGTGATATTCCATGGTGATGTGCTGTTTCCTCTTTTATCTTTTGTGCATCAACTCTAGGATTATTCCATGTGGTTACCATGAGGCTTACATAAGACATCTCATAGATAAAAGTCTATTTTAAGCTGATAGCAACTCAACTTTGTTTACAGAAGTTTCAAACTTTTACTTCTTCATTTTATTTTTTATGTCAATTTTGGTATTATAATTATATCTCTTAATATTGGTATTAGTTGTAATTATAGTAGCTATAATTATTTTTAGTATTCTTTTCCTTTGATTTTTATACTGTAGCTAAGTGGTTAACATCCCATGCAATTACAGAATTAGTTTTCTAAGTTTGACTTTATATTTTCCTTTGCCAGTGTATTGTATACTTTTGTATGTTTTTATGCTTACTCCTTGGAAGGAAAGTTATGACCAACCTAGATAGCATATTCAAAAGCTGAGACATTACTTTGCCAACAAAGGTTCGTCTAGTCAAGGTTATGGTTTTTCCTGTGGTCATGTATGGATGTGAGAGTTGGACTGTGAAGAAGGCTGAGTGCCGAAGAATTGATGCTTTTGAACTGTGGTGTTGGAGAAGACTCTTGAGAGTCCCTTGGACTGCAAGGAGATCCAACCAGTCCATTCTGAAGGAGATCAGCCCTGGGATTTCTTTGGAAGGAATGATGCTAAAACTGAAACTCCAGTACTTTGGCCACCTCATGCGAAGAGTTGACTCATTGGAAAAGACTCTGATGCTGGGAGGGATTGGGGGCAAGAGGAGAAGGGGACGACAGAGGATGAGATGACTGGATGGCATCACTGACTTGATGGACGTGAGTCTGAGTGAACTCTGGGAGTTGGTGATGGACAGGGAGGACTGGCGTGCTGTGATTCATGGGGTTGCAAAGAGTCAGACACGACTGAGCGACTGATCTGATCTGATCTGATGTCATTTCATTTCAACTTGAGCTCCTTTCAACATTTCTTACAGGTCTGGTGGTGATTAACTCCCTCAGCTTTTGTTTGCCTAGGAAAGTTTGTACTTCTCCATATATGAAGGATAACTTTGCCAGATAGAGTATTCTTGGCTGGCAGTTTCTTTTCTTAGAACATTAAGAATGTATCATTCCACTCTCTCCTGGATGTCTAGTTCTCTCCCCCAGGTGTGGGAAGTTCTTTGCCCCTGTTTCTTTAAATCTGTCCCCTTCTTCCTCTCTTCTCCTTCTGGACCTTGATTATCCTATTTATTTTTGGCTGCACTGTGGTCTTTGCTGCTGCATGGGCTTTTCTCTAGTTGTAGAGAGGAGGGGCTACTCTTTAGTTGCCGTGTGTGGGTTTCTCATCGTGGTGGCTTCTCTTGTTGTGAAACAGTCTCTAGAGGCATGAGCTTCAACAGTTGCAGCACATGGGTTTGGTAGTAGTGACGCGTGGGCTTAGTTGCTCTGCAGCATGTAGAATCTTCCTGGACTAGGGATTGAACCCATGTCGTCTGCACTGGCAGGCAGATTCTTATCCACTGCACCACGAGGGAAGTCCCTGGACTGATTATTCTAATATTTGTTCTTCAGTGGTGTCCCATAGATCATGAATGCCTTCTTTTTTTTTTTCCATTCTTTTTCTTTATTCCCTATAACTGGGTTATTCTTTATTTCCTGTAACTGGGTTATTTCAAAATTCCTGTCCTCTACCTCACTTGTTCTGCCTTCCGGGTGCTCTGCTCCACTGCAGATGTTCTCTATTGCATTTTCCATTTCATTTATTAACTTGTTCAGCTCTAGAATTTCTGTTTGGTTCTTTTTTTTCATAGTTCTTCTCACTATGCTGGCTCCTGGAAACCTCTCTTGTTTTCTAAAAGCTCAAGCTATAGTTTCCCCCTTGCCCACAACCTCTTGCCTGTTTTCTAAGCACATTCACCATCTGCAGAGCTTCCTCTTGGAAGCATGCGGGGAGCCAGCTGCAGAGTGGAGGGAGGTAGGGGGGTGTGGGTTTAGCACTCTAGGTGTCGGGGGTGCCTGTGGACTTGGTGGCTTCCTGGGTGGCACTAGTGGTTAAAAAAAAAAAAAAAACCATCTGCCATTTTGAACCTGTGTTTTTGCACATATGTGTGTGTAATTTCATTGAATTGTCTTTCTGAGTTGGGTTATATTTTTCTTTGGGTAGCTCATTGAGTTTCTTCAGAACAGCTATTTTGAATTCTTTATCAATCACACTACAAAATTTTGTGTGTTGAGCTCTGTTATTAGAGGATTATATTTATCTTTTGGTGATAACATATTTGAAACTTTATGTTCCTTATAGTTGCGCATTGCTGCTTTTGCATTTGAAGAAGCAGACATGTCCTTAAATCTGTGCTAGTTACCTTCAGATAGATATTCAGTTCCCTGGTGCTAGTATTTTCTGGGGTTTTCTCTGCCTTTGTGTGGGTACACCTGTTCTATTCATCTTGCTCCCTCTTGTGGCGGAATTCTTAAACTCTTATTTCTTCTCTGGTTCTTAACAACTCACTATGCCGGCTCCTGGAAACCTCTCTTGTTTTCTAAAAGCTCAAGCTATAATTTCCCCCTTGCCAAAAACCCCTTGCCTGTTTTCTAACCACATTCACCATCTGCAGAGCTTCCTCTTGGAAGCATGCGGGGAGCCAGCTGCAGAGTGGAGGAAGGTAGGGGAGTGTGGGTTTAGCACTCTAGGTGTTGGGGGTGCCTGTGGACTTGGTGGCTTCCTGGGTGGCACTAGTGGTAAAAAAAAAAAAAAAAAAATCTGCCAATGCAGCAGACATAAGAAATATGTGTTCGATTCCTGGGTGGGGAAGATCCCCTGGAGGAGGGCATGGCAACCCACTCCAGTATTCTTGCCCGGAGAATCCCCATGGACAGAGGACTTGGTAGGGAGCTCTCTGGCTGTGAGATTCCCAGAGGCTTGTGGGTGGGCTTCCTGCTGACTGTGTTTGCTTTAATGCCCCTTGACAGTCTTACTTGTCGCTTTGCTGATCTGTCTCCTCAGAGACATGGAGGTCCCACCTCAGTCCTCTTGATGCCGCTGGAGAGAAACAGGTTTCTTTAGCTGCATCTTGCACCCCTGGGATAGCTGCGTTCTCACTCACCACTCTCTTCTCTTCCTGCAGGGGGTTCACTTCTTTCTGATAGGTAACCCCCACCCACATGGTGTTTGGGGTGGGGAGACTGGTGCTGGTCAGGTTCTTACTGTCTTGGCTACATTCAAACACTTTTTTCCCTCAGATGAGGTACTGGAATCTTTCCTCAGGTATGCTGGACTAATATGTCTGCCTTTTTTAAAACTAAATTTATTTATTTATTTTTAAATGAAACAAAGATGAATATTTTTAATGATAAAAGGTACAATTCACAAAGAAGATAAGACATCATAAACCGTTAGATACCTAACAACAAAGAAACAGAGATACATAAACCAAATATCAGAAGAAATATAAGGGAAAAGAGAAAAAATATATAATATTTTTATTATATTAAAAATTTAACATTTCTCTGATACATATTAATATTTCTCTGAGAATATTCTATCAAGTGCAGAAAAAAGAATAGGAACATCTTGAATGATGTTATTAATAATTTAAATATGATACATTTCTATTTATGTTAATAAAATGTCTCTCTTGACTGTGGGTTTCTGCCCTGTTCAGCCCTCTCCAGGCTTTTTCCTGACTGCAAGTCAGGGGTTGAGACAGGTTTGCTGCTCAGCTGCTCCACCCTGTAATGAGGTCTGGCTGCTTGTTACCAGATACAGGAACCCACTCCAGTATTCTTGCCTGAAGAATCCCATGGACAGAGGAGCCTGGTGGGCCGTGATCCATAGGGCTGCCAAGAGTCTGACAGGACTGAAGCGACTTAGCATAGCATAGCTGGTGAGACCCCTCCTGGTTCCCTGAGCAAATGTCGCTGGATCTCATAGCTCTGTTCTAGGCTCTGTGGTTCATGGATGGATGTCCAATTCCTTGTTGGAAAGGGGCGACTAAAGGAGGAATGTCTTATGCTGCCCCAATGCTGTCACCCTGTCTGCAGTGTAATGTTCTTATATCCTATGCTCTTGAGATAATCACCACAATCAAGCTTATTAACATAGCCATTACCTTATGTAGTTAACAGTTTTTGTATGTGACAACTAAGATCTACCTGTTTTGGAAATTTCAAGTATACACTACAGTACTATTGAGTTGATAATATCACCATGCTGTACATTAATCAGTCCTAAAGGAAATCAACTGTGAATATGCATTGGAAGGACCGATGCTGAGGCCAGTACTGGCCACCTGATGTGAAGAGCTGATTCATTGGAAAAGACCCTGATGCTGGGAAAGATTGAGAGTAAAAGAAGAAGGGGGTGACAGAGGATGAGACGGTTGGATGGCATTATGGACTCCATGCACGTGAGTTTGAACAAACTATGGGAAATAGTGAAGGAAAGGGAAGCCTGGTGTGCTGCAGTCCATAGGGTCACAAAGATTCAGACACGACTGAGCAAATGAACAACAACAATTTATTTACCCCATATAACTGAAACTTTGTACCTTGTGACTAATAACCTCTTCGTTTTCCTCTCCCCCTCTCTGCTTCTATGAATTTGACTATTTTTAAAATTTTTTATTTATTTGTTTTTATTTTTTGGCTGTGCTGAGTCTTCATTGCACACAGGTTTTTCTCTAGTTGCAGCAAGTGGAGAGCACACTCTAGTTGCAGTGCACGGATTCCTCATTGTGGTGGCTTCTCTTGCGGAGCACGGCTCTAGGTGCAGGGGCTCAGTAGTTGCAGCCTATGGGCTCCAGAGCTCGGGCTCAGTAGTTGTGGTGCATTGGCTTTCCTGCTCCGAGGCGTGTGGGATCTTCCCAGACCATGGATGAAACCCATGTCCCCTGCACTGGCAGGGGATTCTTAACCCCTGGACTGCCAGTGAAGTCCTGAATTTGACTGTTTTAGATTCTGTATGTAAGTGGTACTAGATAGTACTTGTCTGTAAGTGTGGGACTTATTTTCCTTAGCATAACGTCCTCGAGGTTCATTTCTGTTGTCACAAATAACAGAATTTCTTTTTTGTTTTTTTGGATGCTGAATGATGAATGATATTTCTATGTTATATACATATCATATTTTCTTTTCCCACTCATCTGTCAATGAATGCTTCGGTTGTTCCATATCTTGGCTATTGTGAATAATGCTGCAGTGAACATGGGAGTTCAGGTATCACTTTGAGGTACTGATTTCATTTCCTCTGGATCTATATCCCAAAGTGGGATTGCCATATCATGGGGTAATTGTGTTTTTAATTTTCCATGACCATCTGTACTGTTTTCCATAATGCTTTACCAGTTTGCATTCCCACCAACAGTGTACAAGGGTTCCTTTTTCTACATATTTCCCCATTCGCAACTTCATCCAAATACCCTGTACTTTACACAGAACCTGGTGTATAAAAGATACTTTATTTTGCTGGATGGCTGTTAAAGGAGCGTTGTTAAACCTGCTACTCTGTTGTTATGGTGATGTTGCTATGTTTTAAAACATTAGCTTTTTTTTCTTCAAGAAATTTGCTTGCAGTGTCAGTGGTGCCTTTTTGAGAATATTTTAAAAAAATTTTCATTGAAATATGGCTGATTTACAATATTGTGTTAATTTCTGGTGTACAGCAAAGTGTTCAGTTCAGTCGCTCAGTCGTGTCCGACTCTGCGACCCCATGAACTGCATCATGCCAGGCCTCTCTGTCCATCACCAACTTCTAGAGTCCAACCAAACCCATGTCCATTGAGTCAGCGATGCCATCCAACCATCTCATCCTCTGTCATCTCCTTCTCCTCCTGCCCTCAATCTTTCCCAGCATCAGGGTGTTTTCCATTGAGTCAGCTTTTCACATCAGATGGCCAAAGTATTGAAGTTTCAGCTTCAAAATCTGTCCTACCAATGAACACCCAGGACTGATCTCCCTTAGGATGGACTGGTTGGATCTCCTTGCAGTCCAAGGGACTCTCAAGAGTCTTCTCCAACACCACAGTTCAAAAGCATCAATTCTTTGGTGCTCAGCTTTCTTTATAGTCCAACTCTCACATCCATACATGACCATAGCAAAGTGACTCATATATATATGCATATACTTTTCCATTATGGTTTATCACATGATATTGAATATAGTTCTTTGTGCTGTGCATAAGTAGGTCCCTTGTTGCTTATCCATTTTCCATATAATAGTTTGTATCTGCTAACCCCAAACTCTCATCCTTCCCTCCCAAGCTCTCCTCTCCCTTGGCAACCCCAAGTCTATTCTCTGTCTGTGAGCCTGTTTCTGTTTCATAGATGTGTTCATTTGTAGGACCTAATCATTTTATTCTGCAGGTGGGAAAGTACCCCAGCTCAGCTGACAGCACAGTAAAATCTTTTTCCTTGCTGTCTGCATATGTACATAGCTGCACGCATGTGCACATACACAGATATTGATGTCAGCCAGGGGTGCAATGAGCAATGCAGGCAGCAAAGGTCAGGAACAGCCAACTCTGTGCAGAGGAGGTAGGTACAGAGTCAACAGAGAGAGAGAGAAAGGCATTCCAGGTCCAGGGAATGGCAGCAGTGGAAGCTGTTTGTTTAGTTACTAAGTTGTGTCTGACTCTTTTGCAACCCTATGGACTGTAGCTCACCAGGCTCCTCTGTCCATGGGATTTCCCAGGCAGGATTACTGGAGTGGGTTGCCATTTCCTTCTCCAGAGAATACTTCTTTTGGCCCCTAGAGGAGCTTCAACCTCCTCTAGAGGTCCCCTCATCAATAATCTCCATGATTTTGTTATTCCATTTTTAGAGAAGTGCTTCCCTGGTGGCTCAGTGGTAAAACCTCATTGTCTGCCTGCCCGCATAGGAGCCACAGGAGCTACAGGAGACACAGGTCTGATCCCTGGGTCTGGAAGAAACCCTGGAGGAGGAAACGGCAACCCACTCCAGTATTCTTGCCTGGAAAATGTCATGGAAAGAGAAGCCTAGCTGGCTACAATCCATAGGGTCAAAGAGTTGAACGCAACTGAGCACACATACAAAAATAAAATTGTACCCTCAGTACCCAGCTGGGTGTGACCATCTTCTTGGGCTTCCCAGGTGACATTAGTGGTAAAGAATCTACTTGCCAGTTAGAAGACATAAGAGACATGGGTTCAGTCCCTGGATCAGAAAGATTCCCCTTGAGGAGGGCCTGGCAACCCACTCCAACATTCATGCCAGGAGAATCCCATGGAGAGGGGAGCCTGGCGGGCTATGGTCCACAGCATCACAAAGAGTCAGATACCACTGAAGTGACTTAGCATGCACGCATGCATGCCTAAAGGAAAGATCTGAAAATCTGCAAATGACAAAAGCATCTGCTGACATGTTTTTCAAGGTGTGAGTTTCTCTCTTGATCATACAGCCATAGAAAGACTGGTTCTTGGCTATTGATCTCTGGAGCTGCCTCTCTTAGGAAGACCTTGAGTTGTTGGATGTATTTACTTATTTAATATATATTATCTGGATGCTTGGCAGTTGCCAGGCACAGATCTAAGGCTTGAAATTCAGCAATAAACAAGTGATAGCAGGTCATGTATGGATGTGAGAGTTGGACTATGAAGAAAGCTGAGTGCCAATGAATAGACGCTTTTGAACTGTGGTGTTGGAGGAGACTCTTGAGAGTCCCTTGGACTGCAGGGAGATCCAACCAGTCCATCCTAAAGGAGATCAGTCCTGGATGTTCATTGGAAGGACTGATGCTGAAGCTGAAACTCCAATATTTTGGCCACCTGATGGGAAGAGCTGATTCATTTGAAAAGACCCTGATGCTGGGAAAGATTGAGGGAGGAGGAGAAGGGGACGACAGAGGATGAGATGACTGGATGGCATCACTGACTCGATGGACGTGAGTCTGAGTGAACTCCAGGAGTTGGTGATGGACAGGGATGCCTGGCGTGCTGTGGTTCATGGGGTCGCAAAGAGTTGGACACAACTGAGCAATTGAACTGAACTGAAAGAGGACACCCTAGTATAAGGTTCCTTTTCTGCCCTAGTCTCTAAAGAAACTCAATACAGGTCCAACCTCAGCAAGCATGCCAGGTCCATAGCCTCTTTGTAATCCCAGGGAGTCTTGCCTCTACCACTCCACAGGTGGTTCTTAAATACAAATTGATACTGTGTTAACTTAAGGTTCCTCCTGCCTCTCCCTCCCCCAGTTTTCCCTGAACAAAGCTGAATAGGCCAAGGATGGGAATATGATCAAACAAACCAATCTGTAGGTCAATTGATAGAATAAACTTTTCTGAGAATTTTGCCCAACAAGGACCAGTCATTAATTTGGACCCATTAGATTCTCTCCCCTTGGAATTTGACTGAGATGCAAAGATATTGGTTCTTTGCTGGGTGGGGGAATATTACCCCAAGGGACATCAGTGCCATGAGGAAGCAAGAACTTTTGAGTATGCAGGGGATAATCATATCAATAGTACCTATATCTTATTGAGGTTAAAGGATTAAATCAAATACAGTATTTATTGGAGTTTACTTTCACCACCAGACACATCCACAGCTGGAACTTATTTCTGCTTTGGCTAAGCCTCTTTATTCTTTCTGGAGCTATTTCTCTGCTCTTCCTAAGTAGCATACTGGACACCTACAGACCTGGGCAGCTCATCTTCCAGCTTTATATCTCTATGCCTTTTCATACTGTCCATGGAGTTCTCACTGCAAGAATACTAAAGTGATTTGTGACTGAAAAACAACAAGAACATATGCACTATTTAGCACAGTTCTGAAATATATGGCTTTTATTTTCCCTGTTCTGCAGATAAAGAAAATGAGTATACTAGAGTTCTCCAGAGAAACCAATAGGTGATTAGAGAAAGAAGAAAAAATTATTTATAAGGAATTGGTTCACATAATTATGGAGTCTGAGAAGTCCCTTGACCTGCCATCTGCAAGCTGGAGTCAAGGAAAACCAGTGGTATAGTTTCAGTTGAAGGCAGGAGGTGGCCTGTATCTCAGCTAGAAAATAGTCAACATGATTTCTCCCTCACTCCATGTTGTTGTCATTCAGTCGCTAACTCATGTCCCCGTCTTTGTAACCACATGGACTGCAGCATGCCAGGCTTCCCTGTCCTTCACCATCTCATCCTCGCCCCCTTCTCCAAGTTGGGGTGGGCAATCTGCTTTACTTAATCTCCTAATTCAATTGTAGATTTCATCCAGAAATACTCTCACAGACACACCCAGAATAATGTTTAACCAGCTATCCCACTTCCAAGGGCAAAGGAGAAGCCCCAGCAAGATGGCAGAAGGGGTGAAACTGCATTTAGAATCAAACCCCCTACCCACCAGAGATACTCAGAGGGCTCAAACATACCTTGTGCCAGAGACCCAGAGACGCCACAGAAACTGAGACAGAACTGTGTTTGGGTGTCTCCTGAGGTGGTATGGGCCAGCAGTGGACTGCTTCTGGGGCAGGGGCTCTGGGTGCAGTAGACCTGGGTATGGCATAAGTCCTCTTGGAGGATGTCACCGTTAACCCCACCATAGAGCCACCAGAACTTACACGGGACTGGGGAAACAGACTCTTGGAGGGCACAAACAGAACCTTGTGTGTATCAGGACCCAGGAGAAAAGAGCAGTGACCCCACAAGAGACTGACCCAGACTTGCCTGTGAGTGTCCAGGAGTCTCTGGCAGAGGTAGGGGTCAGCAGTGGCCTGCTGCAGGGTTGGGGGCACTGAATGTAGCAGTGCATGCATGGGACATTTTGAAGGAGGTCGCCATTATCTTCATTACCTCCACCATAGTTTGGCCTCAGGTCAAATAACACTGGAGGGAACACAGCCCTGCCCTTCAACAGAAAATTGGATTAAAGATTTACTGAGCATGGCCCCGCCCAACAGAACAAGACCCAGTTTCCCTCTAGTCAGTCTCTCCCATCAGGAAAATTCATAAGCCTCCTATCCTTCTCCATCAGAGGGCAGCCAGACTGAAAACCACAATCACAGAAAACTAACCAATCTGATCACATGGACCACAGCCTTGTCTAACTCAGTGAAACTATGAGCCATGCCATGTAGGGCCACCCAAGATGGACAGGTCATGGTGAAGAGTTCCGGCAAAAAGTGGTCCACTGGAGAAGGGAATGGCAAACCACTTCAGTATTCTTGCCTTGAGAACACCATGAACAGTATGAAAATGCAAAAAGATAGGACACTGAAAGATGAACTCCCCAGGTCAGAACTCCAGAAAGAATAAAGAGGCAGAGCCAAAGGAAAACCAACACCCAGTTGTGGATATTTCTGGTGATGTAAGTAAAGTCTAGTGCTTTAAAGAGCAGTATTGCATAGGAACCTCGAGTTAGGTCCATGAATCAAGGCAAATTGGAAGTGGTAAAAGGGGATGGTAAGAGTGAACATTGACATTTTAGGAATCAGCAAACTAAAATGGACTGGAATGGGTGAATTTAATGTAGATGACCATTATATTTACCAATGTGGGCAAGAATCCCTTAGAAGAAATGGAGTAACCATCATAGTCAACAAGAGTCCAAAATGCAGTGCTTGGATGCAATCTCAGAAACAGCAATGATCTCTGTTCATTTCCAAGGAAAACCATTCAATATCACAGTAATCCAAGTCTATGCCCTGACCAGTAATGCTGAAGAAGCTGAAGTTAAACGGTTCTATGAAGACCTATAAGACCTTTTAGAACTAACACCCAAAAAAAGATGTCCATTTCATTATAGGGGACTGGAATGCGAAAGTAGGAAGTCAAGAGATACCTGGAGTAACAGGCAAATTTGGCCTTGGAATATGGAATGAAGCAGGGCAAAGGCTAATAGAGTTTTGCCAAGAAAACGCACTGGTCATAGCAAACACCCTCTTCCAACAACATGAGAGAAGACTCTACACATGGACATCACCAGATGGTCGATACCAAAATCAGACTGATTATGTTCTTTGCAGGCAAAGATGGAGAAGCTCTATACAGTCAGCAGAAATAAGACCAGGAGCTGATTGTGGCTCAGATCATGAACTCCTTATTGCCAAATTCAGACTTAAATTGAAGAAAGTAGGGAAAACCACTAGACCATTCAGATATTACCTAAATCAAATCCCTTACAAGGGAAGTAACAAATATATTTAAGGGATTAGATCTGATAGAGTGCCTGAAGAACTATACCTGAAGAACTATGGAGGGAGGTTTGTGACCTTGTACAGCATTCATGTGGAGTTGCTCCTATGTATGTACATGTATTCATTTACTCAGTACCTTATGTGCTAGGATTCAGTGATTGAGATATAGCCACCTTTTCTAAAGTTTGTGATCTGTCTGGGGGAACAGACACATAACGAGTAAATTTTATTACATTGAGACTAGTGTTATAGTAAAATTCCTCTCAGCCATAAGATTCTTTGATTATATAATATGTAATATCTGAATTTTTTTCAGGGGGCATGAGTCAAGGTATACCTATAAATAAGAAAGTAAATTTATAAATTTTAAAGATTCATTCAACCTGAAGGCTTTCAGAAAGGCTTGACAGGGAAAGCAATATTTGAAGACTGAGTAGCATTGAGATATGTACGCTGTCATGTGTAAAATGGACTTTCCTGGTAGCTCAGTTGGTAAAGAATCCTCCCGCAATGCATGAGACCCTGGTTCAACTCCTGGGTCAGCAAGATCCACTGGAGAAGGGATAGGCTACCCACTCCAGTAGTTTTCTTGGGCTTCCCTGGTGGTTTAGCTGGTAAAGAATCTGCCTGCGATGTGGGAGACCTGGGTTCGATCCCTGGGTTGCAAAGATCCCCCGGAGAAGGATAACGGCTACTCCAGTATCCTGGCCTGGAGAATTCCATGGACTGTATGTATAGCCCATGGGGTCTCAAAGATTCGGACACAACTGGGTGGCTTTCAATTTCACTTTCATGTGTAAAATACTATTGAGTGAGAAGATGTTGTATAGCACAGAGAATTCAGCTTGAGGTCTGTGATGATCTAGAGAGTGGGATGGGGGTGGGGAGAGAGGTTTAAGTGAGAGGGGATATATGTATACATATAGCTGATTCACTTTGTTGTACAGCATAAACCAACACAACGTTGTAAAGTAATTATCCTCCAGTTAAAAAAGAAGTGAAAAAACAGATATATGCCAGAGACAAAGAGGTATTCAATAAATGTCTCTTAAGTCAGTGACATAAGGAAGCACCAGTCTTTCTTGACGCTGGTATATATAGTGTTGAGCCTTTATAAAAGCTGATTGCCCTATTTAAATTAAGTGTACTCTGGTAGAAAAAGTCTTTTTGAAGCTTCATTCTAAAGTAGGCACAGTTGGTTAACTGAATGAATAAATGACTGTATTAATAGCATAAACTACTAAATGTAGGCCAAATAGATTTATGTTGCTCACACTAGAGCCTTGACAGTTATGATCAGGGTCCAGTAGCCTTGGTTTCATGCCCCTGGTCTTTCATTAAATCATCTCTAAGGACTTTCTAGAATTAAGCCAAGATCTAAGGGACTTAACACTTTCCTAGCTTACATACTCAGTATTTGCTCAAGATTAACTGCCCTTTAGTGCTAATTTTCTGAGTATTTTCAGGCCTTTCCCCATGAAGTCACAGGACAGGATCATAACAAGAGCTGGGCCACTCTTTTCTTCATTCACACTTCATTAAGCTTGAGCATCACCATTATAGCAGAATAACTCCTGTTCTGACTTAACTCCAATGGGACCAATGTGTGTTTCTCCAGTGGGGTTCATGGACCAGCAGCATCAGCTTAGCTGGACCATCACCTGCTTAGCATGCAGATTCCTGGCCCCACTCAAACCAACCAAGTAAAAGCCTTTTTTTGTGTGGCAAGAAAGTATGATTTTTTTAATAAGCACCCTAGGTGACTGTGAGTCACCAAAAACAAGACCAGGAGCTGACTGTGGCTCAGACCATGAACTCCTTATTGCCAAATCCAGACTTAAATTGAAGAAAGTAAGGAAAACCACTAGACCATTCAGGTATGACCTAAATCAAATCCCTTATGATTATACAGAGGAAGTGAGAAATAGATTTAAGGGACGAGATCTGATAGGTAGAGTGCCTGATGAATTATGGACTGAGGTTTGTGACATTGTACAGGAGACAGGGATCAAGACCATCCCCATGGAAAAGAAATGCAAAAAAGCAAAATGGCTGTCTGGGGAGGCCTTACAAATAGCTATGAAAAGAAGAGAAGCAAAAAGCAAAGGAGAAAAGGAAAGATATAAGCATCTGAATGCAGAGTTCCAAAGAATAGCAAGAAGAGATAAGAAAGCCTTCCTCAGTGATCAATGCAAAGAAATAGAGGAAAACAGCAGAATGGAAAAGACTAGAGATCTCTTCAAGAAAATTAGAGAAACCAAGGGAACATTTCATGCAAAGATGGGCTCGATAAAGGACAGAAATGGTATGGACCTAACAGAAGCAGAAAATATTAAGACGAGATGGCAAGAATACACAGAAGAACTGTACAAAAAAGATCTTCACGACCCAGATAATCACGATGGTGTGATCACTCACCTAGAGCCAGACATCCTGGAATGTGAAGTCAAGTGGGCCTTAGAAAGCATCACTATGAACAAAGCTAGTGGAGGTGATGGAATTCCAGTGGAGCTATTTCAGATCCTGGACGATGCTGCTGTGAAAGTGCTGCACTCAATATGCCAGCAAATTTGGAAAACTCAGCAGTGGCCACAGGACTGGAAAAGGTCAGTTTTCATTCCAATCCCAAAGAAAGGCAATACCAAAGAATGCTCAAACTACTCCACAATTGCACTCATCTCACACGCTAGTAAAGTAATGCTCAAAATTCTCCAAGCCAGGCTTCAGCAATATGTGAACCGTGAACTTCCTGATGTTCACGCTGGTTTTAGAAAAGGCAGAGGAACCAGAGATCAAATTGCCAACATCTGCAGGATCATGGAAAAAGCAAGAGAGTTCCAGAAAAACATCTATTTCTGCTTTATTGACTATGCCAAAGCCTTTGACTGTGTGGATCACAATAAACTGTGGAAAATTCTGAAAGAGATGGGAATACCAGACCACTTGACCTGCCTCTTGAGAAATTTGTATGCAGGTCAGGAAGCAACAGTTAGAACTGGATATGGAACAACAGACTGGTTCCAAATAGGAATAGGAGTACATCGAGGCTGTATATTGTTACCCTGCTTATTTAACTTCTATGCAGAGTACATCATGAGAAACGCTGGGCTGGAAGAAACAGAAGCTGGAATCAAGATTGCCGGGAGAAATATCAATAACCTCAGATATGCAGATGACACCACCCTTATGGCAGAAAGTGAAGAGGAACTCAAAAGCCTCTTGATGAAAGTGAAAGTGGAGAGTGAAAAAGTTGGCTTAAAGCTCAACGTTCAGAAAACGAAGATCATGGCATCCGGTCCCATCATTTCATGGGAAATAGATGGGGAAACAATGGAAACAGTGTTCGACTTTACTTTTCTGGGCTCCAAAATCAGTGCAGATGGTGACTGCAGCCATGAAATTAAAAGACGCTTACTCCTTGGAAGGAAAGTTATGACCAACCTAGATAGCATATTGAAAAGCAGAGACATTACTTTGCCAACCAAGGTCCGTCTAATCAAGGCTATGGTTTTTCCTGTGGTCATGTATGGATGTGAGAGTTGGACTGTGAAGAAAGCTGAGCGCCGAAGAATTGATGCTTTTGAACCGTGGTGTTGGAGAAGACTCCTGAGAGTCCCTTGAACTGCAAGGAGATCCAACCAGTCCATTCTGAAGGAGATCAGCCCTGGGATTTCTTTGGAAGGAATGATACTGAAACTGAAATTCCAGTACTTTGGCCACCTCATGTGAAGAGTTGACTCATTGGAAAAGACTCTGATGCTGGGAGGGATTGGGGGCAGGAGGGAAAGGGGACGACAGAAGATGAGATGGCTGGATGGCATCACGGACTCAATGGACGTGAGTTTGAGTGAACTCCGGGAGTTGGTGATAGACAGGGAGGCCTGGCGTGCTGTGATTCATGGGGTGGCAAAGAGTTGGACATGACTGAGTGACTGAACTGAACTGTACTATCACATCTCCCTAATCCATTCATCTGCTGATGGATACTCAGGCTGTTTCCATACGTTGGCTATTGCGAATAATGCTGCAGTGGACATGAGAGGGTAGATATCTCATTGATATCCTGTTTTAGTTTTTGGATTTATAAGTAGAATTTCTGGATTATATTCTATGGGAGTTCTATTTTTAAGTTTTTGAGGAACCTCTCTGCTGTTTTCCATACTGGCTATGGCTATATTCATTTCCACAAACAGCATAGTCAAGTCAGTTCAGTCGCTCAGTCATGTCTGACTCTTTGTGACCCCATGGACTGCAGCATGCCAGGCTTCCCTGTCCACCACCAACTCCCAGAGCTTGCTCATGTCCATCAAGTCAGTGATGCCATCCAACCATCTCATTCTCTGTCATCCCCTTCTCTAACAGAGGATGAGATTCCCTTTACTAGGATTCCCTTTTTCTCCACACCCTTCCCAATACTTGTCTCTTGTCTTTTTGGTGATTGCTCTTCTGACATTAGTGAGGTGCTCTCTCATTGTGGTTTTGATTTGCATTTCCTTGTTTATTAGTGATGTTGAGCAGTTCATGTACCTCTTGGTCATTTAGATGTCTTCTTTGGAAAATGTCTGTTCAATTTCTTTTTCCATTTTAAATCTAAGCACTCATTTTTTGTTATTAAGTTATATGTGAGTTCTTTATATATTTTGAATATTAATCCATTATTAGGTATATGGTTTGCTAATATTTTCTCCCATTCTGTGGGTTGCCATTTTTTTTTGATGTGCAGAAACTTTTTAACTTGACATAATGCCACTTATTTATTTATGCTTTTGTTGCTTGTGCTTTCGGTGTCCTATCCGAAAAGCCATTCACAAGACCAATGGGAAGGAGCTTCTTTCCTATGTTTTCTTTTAAAGTTATATGATTTCTGGTTTTATGCTTAAGTCTTTAATCCATTTCAAGTTCATTTGTATGAGTAGTATAAGAGAAGAGTTGAATTTCATTTTTCTGCCTGTGGCTATCCAGTTTTCTCAGCACTACTTATTGAGAAGAGTGTCCTTTCCCTGTTGAGGATTATCTGCTCCCTTGTCTAACAGTATTTGATTATATATATGGGGTTTATGTCTAGGCTCTTAATTCTGTTCTCTTGGTCTATATGTCTGTTTTTATGCTAGTACCATACTGTGTTGACTACTATAACTTTGTATTATTGTTTGAAATTAGGACGTGTGATGCCTCCAGCTTTGTGGAATCTAAAAATTTGAACGCACAATTTCTCACTAGCATGCCATGCTGCATAATATCATTTTGCCCACAGTGGAACTTCTTTAAAAATTGGAATCAGTCCTCTCAAACCCCACCACTGCTTTATCAACTAAGATTACATTATATTCTAAATCCTTTTGTCATCATTTCAACAGTCTTCTACTTCTTTGACAGGAGTAGAGTCCATCTTAAGAAGCCACTTTTTTGCTCACTCTTAAGAAGCAATTCCTCATCCATTAAAGTTTTATCATGAGATTGCAGCAGTTCAGTAACTATTAGGAAATTCCAGCAATTCAGTCACATCTTCAGGCTCTACTTCTAATTCCAGTTGTCATGTTAGTTCTACCACATCTGTAAGTACTTCTTCCACTGAAGTCTTGAGCCCTTTCAAAGTCATCCATGAAAGTTAGAATAACTTCTTCCAAATTCGTATTAATGTCGATGTTTTGACCTCTTCCCATGAATCCTAAATGTTCTTAATGGCATCTACAATGGTGAATCCTTTCCAGAAAGTTTTCAGTTTACTGTTCCCAGATCCATCAGAGTATTCATTGTCTATGGTACTGATAGTTTTACAAACTGTATGTCTTAAATAATAAGACTTGAAAGTCTTAATTACCCCTTGGTCTATGGGATGCAGATCAGATCAGATCAGATCAGTCACTCAGTCGTGTCCGACTCTTTGCGACCCCATGAATCGCAGCACACCAGGCCTCCCTGTCCATCACCAACTCCCAGAGTTCACTGAGATTCACGTCCATCAAGTCAGTGATGCTATCCAACCATCTCATCCTCTGTTGTCCCTTTCTCCTCTTGCCCCAATCCCTCCCAGCATCAGAGTCTTTTCCAATGAGTCAACCCTTCTCATGAGGTGGCCAAAGTACTGGAGTTTCAGCTTTAGCATCATTCCTTCCAAAGAAATCCCAGGGCTGATCTCCTTCAGAATGGACTGGTTGGATCTCCTTGCAGTTCAAGGGACCCTCAAAAATCTTCTCCAACACCACAGTTCAAAAGCATCAATTCTTCAGCGCTCAGCCTTCTTCACAGTCCAACTCTCACATCCATACATGACCACAGGAGAAACCATAGCCTTGACTAGACGAACCTTTGTTGGCAGAGTAATGTCTCTGCTTTTGAATATGCTATCTAGGTTGGTCATAACTTTCCTTCCAAGGAGTAAGCGTCTTTTAATTTCATGCTGCAGTCACCATCTGCACTGATTTTGGAGCCCATAAAAATAAAGTCTGACACTGTTTCCACTGTTTCCCCATCTATTTCCCATGAAGTGATGGGACCGGATGCCATGATCTTCATTTTCTGAATGTTGAGCTTTAAGCCAACTTTTTCACTCTCCACTTTCACTTTCATCAAGAGGCTTTTGAGTTCCTCTTCACTTTCTGCCATAAGGGTGGTGTCATCTGCATATCTGAGGTTATTGATATTTCTCCCGGCAATCTTGATTCCAGATTGTGCTTCTTCCAGTCCAGCGTTTCTCATGATGTACTCTGCATAGAAGTTAAATAAACAGGGTGACGATATACAGCCTTGACGTACTCCTTTTCCTATTTGGAAGCAGTCTGCTTTTACATGTCCAGTTCTAACTTTTGCTTCCTGACCTGCATATAGGTTTCTCAAGAGGCAGGTCAGGTGGTCTGGTATTCCCATCTCTTTCAGAATTTTCCACAGTTTATTGTGATCCACACAGTCAAAGGCTTTGGCATAGTCAATAAAGCAGAAATAGATGTTTTTCTGGAACTCTCTTGCTTTTTCCATGATCCTGCAGATGTTGGCAATTTGATCTCTGGTTCCTCTGCCTTTTCTAAAACCAGCGTGAACATCAGGGAGTTCACGGTTCACATATTGCTGAAGCCTGGCTTGGAGAATTTTGAGCATTACTTTACTAGCGTGTCAGATGAGTGCAATTGTGGAGTAGTTTGATCATTCTTTGGCCTTGCCTTTCTTTGGGATTGGAATGAAAACTGACCTTTTCCAGCCCTGTGGCCACTGCTGAGTTTTCCAAATTTGCTGGCATATTGAGTGCAGCACTTTCACAGCAGCATCGTCCAGGATCTGAAATAGCTCCACTGGAATTCCATCACCTCCACTAGCTTTGTTCGTAGTGATGCTTTCTAAGGCCCACTTGACTTCACATTCCAGGATGTCTGGCTCTAGGTGAGTGACCACACCATCGTGATTATCTGGGTCGTGAAGATCTTTTTTGTACAGTTCTTCTGTGTATTCTTGCCATCTCTTCTTAATATCTTCTGCTTCTATTAGGTCCATACCATTTCTGTCCTTTATCGAGCCCATCTTTGCATGAAATGTCCCCTTGGTATCTCTGATTTTCTTGAAGAGATCTCTAGTCTTCCCCATTCTGTTGTTTTCCTCTATTTCTTTGCATTGATCACTGAGGAAGGCTTTCTTATATCTTCTTGCTATTCTTTGGAACTCTGCATTCAGATGTTTATATCTTTCCTTTTCTCCTTTGCTTTTTGCTTCTCTTCTTTTCACAGCTATTTGTAAGGCCTCCCCAGACAGCCATTTTGCTTTTTTGCATTTCTTTTCCATGGGGATGGTCTTGATCCCTGTCTCCTGTACAGTGTCACGAACCTCAGTCCATAGTTCATCAGGCACTCTATCAGATCTAGGCCCTTACACCTTTTTCTCACTTCCACTGTATAATCATAAGGGATTTGATTTAGGTCATACCTGAATGGTCTAGTGGTTTTCCCTACACTCTTCAATTTAAGTCTGAATTTGGCAATAAGGAGTTCATGGTCTGAGCCACAGTCAACTCCTGGTCTTGTTTTTGCTGACTGTATAGAGCTTCTCCATCTTTGGCTGCAAAGAATATAATCAATCTGATTTTGGTGTTGACCATCTGGTGATGTCCATGTATAGAGTCTTCTCTTGTGTTGTTGGAAGAGGGTGTTTGTTATGACCAGTACATTTTCTTGGCAAAACTCTATTAGTCTTTGCCCTGCTTCATTCCGTATTCCAAGGCCAAATTACCTGTTACTCCAGGTGTTTCTTGACTTCCTACTTTTGCTTTTCCCACTTCTGACAGAATGTGGTCCACTGGAGAAGGGAATGGCAAACCACTTCAGTATTCTTGACTTGAGAACCCCATGAACAGTATGAAAAGGCAAAATGATAGGATACTGAAAGAGAAACTCCCCAGGTCAGTAGGTGCCCAATATGTTACTGGAGATCAGTGGAGAAATAACTCCAGAAAGAATGAAGGGATGGAGCTAAAGCAAAAACAATACCCAGCTGTGGATGTGACTGGTGATAGAAGCAAGGTCCGATGCTGGGAAGAGTAATGTTGCATAGGAACCTGGAATGTCAGGTCCATGAATCAAGGCAAATTGGAAGTGGTCAAACAAGAGATGGCAAGAGTGAATGTCGACATTCTAGGAATCAGTGAACTGAAATGGACTGGAATGGGTGAATTTAACTCAGATTACCACTATATCTACTACTGTGGGCAGGAATCCCTCAGAAGAAATGGAGTAGCCATCATGGTCAACAAGAGAGTCCAAAATGCAGTATTTGGATGCAATCTCAAAAACAACAGAATGATCTCTGTTCATTTCCAAGGCAAACCATTCAATATCACAGTAATCCAAGTCTATGCCCCAACCAGTAACGCTGAAGAAGCTGAAGCTGAACGGTTCTATGAAGACCTAATGGGATGCAGAAAGGATGTTTATTAGCAGGCATGAAAACAACATTAATCTCATTATCCATCTCCCTCAGAGCTCTTGGGTGACCAGAAATGCTGTCAATGAGCAGTAATATTTTGAAAGAAATCTTTTTTTCTGAGCAGTAGGTATCAGCACTGGGCTTAAAATATGCAGTAAACCATGTTGTAAAGCGATGTACTGTCATCCAGGCTTTGTTCCATTTATAGCACATAGGCAGAGCGGACAGATCATTCTTAAGGACCCTAAGAATTTTGCCATTTTGGAATGGTAAATGAGCATTGACTTCAACTTAAGGTCACCAGCTGCAGTAGCCTCTAAGTAGAAAGTCAGCTTATCCTGTGGACATTTGAAGCCAGACACTGACTTTTCTTTAGGTATGAAGCCCCTGGATGGCGTTTTTTCCCAATGTAAGGCTGTTTTATCTACATTTAAAATCTGTTGTCTAGTGCTTGTGCTCATCCTCAGTCACTCAGTCACGTCCGACTCTCTCTGACTCCTTGGACTGTAGCCCACCAGACTCCTCTGTCCAATGGATTTCCCAGGCAAGAATACAGGAGTGGGTTGCCATTTTCTACTCCAGGGGATCTTCCCAACCCAGAGATCAAACCCATGTCTCCTGCATCGGCAGACAGATTATTCACCACTGCCCCACCTGGGAAGCCTGCTGTCTACTGTGACCACCTTCATTCATGATCTTCACTGGATCTTCTGAATACCCTGTTGCAGCTTCTATATGAGCACTTGTTTCCTCACCTTGCACTTTATGTTATGGAAATGACTTCTTTCCTTATGAACCTCTGTTAGCTTCAAACTTTTCTTCTGCAGCTTCCTCACCATGTTGAGCCTTCATAGATGTGAAGAAAGTCAGGGCTTTGCTCTGGATTAGGCTTTGGTTAAAGGGAATGTTGTGGCTGATTTGATTTTTCCAGACCACTAAAACTTTCTCCCTATCAGCAATAAGGCTGTTTCACTTTCTTACAGTTGGTGTGTTCACTGGAGTAGCACTTTTAATCCTCTTCAAGAACTTTTCCTTTTGTGTTCATAACTTCATAACTGGGCTCACTGTGCAGAAGACCTAGCTTTTGGCCTGTCTCAGCTTTTGACACGCCTTTCTCACTAAGCATTATCATTTCTAGGTTTTGATTTAAAGTAAGAGACATGTGACTCTTTTTTTCCATGAACACTTAGAGGGTATTGTAGGGTTTTTAATTGGCCAAATTTCAATATTGTTATTTCTTCTGGAATAGGGAAACCTGAGGAGAGGGAGAAAAACAGGATTGACCGACCGGTGGGTGGAGGAGTCAGAACTTACACATTTATCCATTAAATTTGTGGTCTTATATGGGGTGGTTTGTGGCACTCCAAAGCAATTACAATAGTAATATTGAAGATCACCATAACAAATATAATGAAAAAGCTTGAAATATTTCAAGACTTACCAAAACATGACACAGAGACAAGTGAGAAAATTCTTTAGGAAAAATTGGTGCCAATAGACTTCAACACAAGGCTGCCAGAAACCTTCAGTTTGTTAAAACAAAACAAAACAAAACAAAACAAAAAAAACACACATCTGTGAAGCACAAAAAGTGAAGTGCAATAAAATAAGATATGCCTGCATAGATGTTTGATGCTATAAATTTCTAAGTTCTTTTTTGATTGTGTGCCATAAATTTTGACATGGTGTTTTTCATTTTCTGTTATCTCAAAGCACTTGGTAATTTCCCACTTGGTTGGGTTAGAATGTATTGTTTGCTTTCCAAATTTTTTCGTTTCTAAATATTTGGAGATTTTCTTGATATCATTTTTAATGGATTTCTAATTTAATTCTGTTGTGTTTAGAGAGTGTACTTTGTGTATTTTGCAAGTTTTTAAATTTATTGAGATTTGTTATATGGAACAGAATGTGATCTGTTTCTGTAAATACTCCATGAGCATTTGAAAAGATGTTTTCAGCTGTTGTTAGGTCACGAGCTCTATAAATATCAGTTGGGTCAAGTTGGTTGATAGTCTTGTTCAAGTCTTCTATATCCATAATATACTAGTCTGGGTTCTCTAGAGAAACAGAACCAATAAAATACATATAAGAAGAGATTTATTAAAGGACTTGACTACTGTAGTTATGGATGCAAAAAGTCCCACAGTCTGCCTCTGTGAGCTGGGGAACCAGGAAAGCTGGTGGTATAGTTCAGTCTTGTCCAAAAGCCTAACAACCTGGAGGCTGCTGGTTGAAGTCTTAGAGTCTAAAGGCCTGAGAACTAGGAGCTTCAGAGTCTGAGGGCAAGAGAAGATAGATATTTCAGTTCAATAAGAAAGGGAATTCACCCTTCCTTCACATTTTTGTTCTATTCGGGCCCTGAAGGAATTAGGTGATGCCCATCCCCTGGTGGCTCAGACGGTGAAGAATCTACCTGCAATGCAGGAGACCCAGGCTCGATCCCTGGGTTGGGAAGATCCTCGGAAGGGAATGGCAACCCACTCCAGTATTCTTGCCTGGAGAATTCCATGGACAGAGGAGCCCAGTGGGCTACAGTCCATGGGGTCACAAAGAGCTGGACATGACTGACTAGCACACACACATCCCCATGGAAAGGCATCATTGGAAGGATTTCATTGGAATGGCTGATGCTGAAGCTGAAGCTCCAGTACTTTGGCCACCTGATGCAAAGAGCCAACTCATTAGAAAAGACTCTGATGCTGGGAAAGATTAAGGCAAGAGGAGAAGTGGGTGACAGAGGATGAGTTGGATGGATGGCTTCACAAATTCAATCGACATGAGTTTGAGCAAACTCCAGGAGATAGTGAAGGACAGGGAAGCCTGGCATGCTGCCATTCTTGGGGTTGCAAAGAGCTGGACACGACTCAGTGACTGAACAGCAACAACATTGCCATTGGTGACATCTTCTTTACTCAGTCTACTGGCTAAAATGCTAATCTTTTCTGAAAATACTCTCCAGACACATCCAGAAATAATATGTGTGAAGCGCTATGAAGTGAAGTGCAATAAAACTAGGTATGCCTAAACTATCACATACAGTATTTTCACTGCCCTAAAAGTCCTCTGTGCTCTGCCTATTCATCTCCCTGTACCCACTGCAACCACTGATCTTTTTATTGTCTCCATAGTTTTGCCTTTTCCATAATATCATATAGTTGGAATCATCCAGGATGTAGCTTTTACAGATTGGCTTCTTTCACTTAGAAATAGGCACTTAAGGTTCCTCCATGTCTTTTCCTACCTTAATAGTTTATTTATTTTTAAAAATATTTATTTATTTGGCTGCAGCAGGTCTTGGTTGGGGCACACAGGATCTTTGGTCTTTGCTGTGGCATGCAGGGCATCTCTATCTGTGGTATGTGAACTTGTAGTTGAGACATGTGAGCTCTATTTCCCTGGCCAGGGATCCAACCCTGGCCCCCTGCATTGGGACCAAAGAGTTTTAGCCACTGGACCATCAGGGAAGTCCCACTTTGCTTATTTTTAGCACTGACTTTATTTTTGGGGGCTCCAAAATCACTGCAGATGGTGATTGCAGACATGCAATTAAAAGATGCTTACTCCTTGGAAGGAAAGTTATGACCAACCTAGACAGCATATTAAAAAGCAGAGATATTACTTTGTCAACAAAGGTCCATCTAGTCAAGGCTATGGTTTTTCCAGTGGTCATGTATGGATGTGAGAGTTGGACTGTGAAGAAAGCTGAGCACCAATGAATTGATGCTTTTGAACTGTGGTGTTGGAGAAGACTCTTGAGAGTCCGTCCCTTGGACTGCAAGGAGATCCAACCAGTCCATCCTAAAGCAGATCAGACCTGGGTGTTCATTGGACTGATGTTGAAGCTGAAACTCCAATACTTTGGCCACCTCGTGTGAAGAGTTGACTCATTGGTAAAGACCCTGATGCTGGGAAAGATTGAGGGCAGGCAGAGAAGGGGACGACAGAGGATGAGATGGTTGGATGGCATCACCGACTCAATGGACATGGGTTTGGGTGGACTCCGGGAGTTGGTGATGGACAGGGAGGCCTGGCATGCTGCGGTTCATGGGGTCATAAAGAGTTGGACATGTCTGAGTGACTGAACTGAATAGGTATATAGTGGTACCTCACTGTTGTTTTAATCTGTGTCTCCTTGATGCTATATGATGATAAGCATCATTTCATATGCTTATTTGCCATCTGTTTATCTTCTTCAGTGAGATGTTTGTCAAGATCTTTGGCCCATTTTTAAATTGGGTTGCTTATTTTCTTACCATTGATTTTTAAGAGTTCTTTGTATATTTAGTGTAACAGTCTTTTGTTAGATATGACTTTTGGGAAGATTTTCTCCCAATTTGTGGCTTGTCTCCTAATTCTCTTCAAGTCACATTGTTTTCCCTCTGAGAGTTAAAATATTTTGATCTATATTCTCCTGGCTTTGCCTTGTTTTCAGTATGTGATCTTCTGTCTTCTTTTCTGTTTATCTCTACTTAATGCTTTTTTTTTTTTTTTTGGCCACACCACACAACATGGGGGTCTTATGGGATCTTAGTTTCCCAACCAGGGATAGAACCAGGGCCCCCTGTGGTGGAAGCATAGAGTCCTAACCACCGGACCACCAGAGAATTCCCTAATTTATTTCCTGAATCCCATTCAGTTGCTTGTCTGATTTTTTATTTCAGACATTATAGTTTACACTTCTAGATGTTTGATTGGGTTCTTTAAAATTCTTTTCCCTATCTCTACTAAATGTGCTTCATCTTCCCTCTAGCTCTTAAAATAATGGGATATATTCTATTAACTGTTTTAATGCCCCTCTCTACTAATTCTATATCTGTGTCCTTTGGGGCCTGTTTCCATTGATTTCTTTTTCTTCTTGTCATGGGTTGTATTTCCTGCTTCTTTGCAGGCTTAGAATTTTTTAAATTGGATTCCATATACTGACTGTTAGATCTTGTTGAATGACTAGATATTTTTGTATTGCTAAAAGTATTTTTAAAATACAGTTGAGTTCCTTGGAAGAAATTTAATCCTTTTAAGTATGTTTTTTAAGCATTGTTAGGTAAGACCAGAGCAATATTTAGTCTAAGGCGAATTCTGTCCCACTATTGAGACAGATCTGTTTTAAGTATCAGCACAGTACCCTGTAAATTATTATATTCTCTTTTCTGGCTGGTAGGAACTATATTTTAGCCCTGTTTGAATTCCAAGTGTTCTTCCCTGTAATGCTTTCAGATGGTTCTTTTCCTGCCCTTGGTAGTTTATTTACATACACGTGCTGATCGTCAGTTGAAGACTCAAGGAACGTCTTCTGGCGATCTCTGAAGCTTGTTCTCTGCTTCTCATTCATCTCTGGTTCTCTGTCCTCTGAAGTCTAGTCTCTGGACTCCCTAATTCATCTCCTCCTTCCAGAAGGTTTGCTGAGTTCTTCCTAGGTTCCTTTTTTATACCCTGGAGCCTAGAAAGTGTCTCCAGACAGAAAGCCATGGCAGTTAGAGGAAATTCTTTCTTCCAGCTCTCAGGGAACATAGTCCTTTGTTGCCAATGTACAATGACTTGAGAGCAATTGTTTCATATATATTGTCCAGTTTTTCAGTTATTTCAGGTGAGAGAGTACTAGTTGCTGTTATTCTATCTTGGTTAGAAATATAAGTTACTTAAAATTTTTCTAATTTTATTTTTATGCATACATTATTTTTGTGTTCTTTTCCATTATGGTTTATCCCAGGAGATTGGTAGGGTTCCCTGTGCTATACAGTAGGACGTTGTTTATTCATTCTAAATGTAATAGTTTGCGTCTACCAACTCCAGCTCCCAGTCCAAAGCTCTCCCTTTCGCCTTCCCCACAACAGCCACAAGTTACTTCTGAATGTCTGAGTCTGTTGCTATCTTGTAGATAGGTTCATTTGTTTCATATTTTAGATTCCACATATAGGTGATCTCATGTGCTATTTGTCTTTCTCTTTCTAACTTATTTCAGTTCGCATGATAAAATCTCGTTGCATCCATGTGGCCACAGATGGCATTATTTCATTCATTATTTCTTTTCATTTATGGCTGAGTAGAGAAATAGAAGTTTCTCAAGGGTAGTGTTTTTGAGACGTTATTCCTAAAATGTTAGTAAACTTTGGGAAGGAATAGCTAGAGGAAAGAGGTCAATCATGGTTTAGTTTCCAAAGAAGGGGAGGAAATGCGTGGATATGCGTAAGGTGAATCCAAATGTGAATATTAGGATTATTGGACTATTAGGAATGAGTCTTCTGTTTTTGATGGTGGACATTCTGTGGACCAAGATGAAATCATTTTTACTTAAGGTCTCACCACTAGATGGGGCTATGTGGGAGAAAAAAATACCTGGGGAGATGGGTCTTCCAAATTTGGGGGCAGTTCTCTGTATTCAAGGGGCTTCCTTGTGGATCAGACAGTAAAGAATTCACCTGCAGTGCAGGAGACTTGGGTTTGATCCCTGGGTCGGAAAGATCCTCTGGAGAATTCAAAATGGATAACCAACAATGACCTACTGTATAGCACAGGGAACTCTGCTGAATATTATGTGGCAGCCTAGATGGAAGGGGAATTGGGGAAGAATGGATGCATGTGTTTGTGTGGCTCAGTCGCTTTGCTGTGCACTCGAAACTATCACAGTTAATTGGCTATACTTTAATCTTCAATATAAAATAAAGTTTAAAATAAATAAAGTAGATAAAAGCAAGGTCATACTGTATAGCACAGGGAACTATATTCACTATCCTGTAATATACTATAATGGAAAAACATGGAAAAGGATATATACACATGCATATATATATATATATATATATATATATATATATATCTGAATCGCTTTGCTGTACACCAGAAACTAACACAACATTGTAAATTAACTGTACTTCAATGTAAGAAAAATAAGAAAAAAATGTAGAAGAAGTAATAAACCTCTATGTACCCTTCATAAAAGTTAGGGGCCGTTGGGTATATGTCGAATCAGACCTTTCTCTCGAGCCTCTTATGTGGGATAATAGTCATTATTCATGACAATAGCAACTATTACTTCTTGAGTACTTGCTATGTGCAGGAATTCCTGAGATGGTTGGATGGCATCACCGACGGGATGAACATGAGTTTGAGTAGGCTCTGGGAGTTGGTGATGGACAGGGAAGCCTGGCATGCTGCAGTCCATGGGGTCACAAAGAGTTAGACACGACTGAGCGACTGAACTGAACTGACACAATTGATGTAAATACACAACAATCTCTGTGGGTAGGTATTTTATCATCATTTTCTAAATGAAGGAATCAAAGTTCAGATAAATAAAATGACCCATGTCTCTTGGGTATTGAAAGTTATAGTTGGGATTTAAACCCAAATCAGTATTATCCCAAAGCCAAATGATTATATACTATGTCATGCTGAAGGAACTCTAGCTGGCTACTTTAGTTTCCTCTGGAGAAGATGCTAAGGGACTAAGAATTTGGGATGTTTTTTGGTACCCAAATTCCGCAAAGCATCTTGAGGAGGAAGTTGTCATGCATAACCAGTATTGGCCTGGCTTGAATCAGTCCTGGAAAAGACAAACTAAGGGACTTGATGGAGCTCTCATTCATCATGAATCCATTTGGACATCCAGGGCAAGGTCTGGATTTTACCCTTTGAAATCTAAACTCACCTTAGACAGACTGTCAGGTTTCCTCTAGAAGGCATCTCATGTTTATCCAAGGCCTGGAGGAGAGTTGGTCAGGATGTCATGTAGTTCCACTTTAGCAAGTTCTTTCTATTCTATGTTAATAGAATCAAGAAAATTGAATTCTTATCATCTTGGGTAAGAGTTCAGAGCCTCAGTTGTTAAGGCTAGGATTTAATTTAATTTAATTCAATAGACATTATTGCTGCTGCTGCTGCTAAGTCGCTTCAGTCGTGTCCGACTCTTCGCTATTCAATGCTGATTCAATGCTCTATCTACACCAGGCACTTAGGTTGGGAAATCAAAGAGGTGTGAGACATAGACCACACCCTAGAGGAAATCAAAGTCCAACTGGGGAGGGGGATGGATAAACAGATAATTATGATTAGGTAGATTAAGTACAGGAGAAGGCAATGGCATTCCACTCCAGTACTCTTGCCTGGAAAATCCCATGGACGGAGGAGCCTGGTGGGCTGCAGTCCATGGGGTCGCTGAGAGTCGCACACGACTGAGCGACTTCACTTTCACTTTTCACTTTCATGCATTGGAGAAGGAAATGGCAACCCACTCCAGTGATCTTCCCTGGAGAATCCCAGGCACGGAGGAGCCTGGTGGGCTGATGTCTATGGGGTCGCACAGAGTCGGACATGACTAAAGTGACTTAGCAGCAGGTTAAGTACAATAGAACATATGCACAGAAGACTATGAGGGTTCAAAAGAGGGGCAAGTGGTCCTGGCCTGAGGTTGAGAATGTTAGACCAGGACTCTTCAGCTGGTTTCAGGAGCCGTGTGCAGAGTTTCAAGACCTTTAACTTATTATTGACTGGGGTATTTTTGCAGAAATTAATGCCAATGGCTGGCAATTTTAATTTTGGTTGGCCCCAAATTGTTATTTCACTAACACTTTGTGGGTTATTATATTCAATAGTTACACGTGACGCACCTGTAAAGTCTTCCAATTTTTTGTGAAACGTTGTCTTCAATCCACTCATCTCTAGAAGCAGAGGAGCACTCTCCAACAGCATGAGTTTCATTTTCACTTTCCATACCAGAATCAATCACTAAGGTTTTTTTGTTGGTCTCATATTCACTTCATCTGAATCAGAACTATATTCTGAAGAACTATAATCTTCTGAGACACTAGTATATGTCACTCAGACAATCAAAGTGTCTGCATGAGATTCACTGAAAAATTCTTCCTCACTCAAAATTTTGTGATGTGTCATTTTTGAAAATTGTGTGTGTATTATGATATACACAGAGTTGGAACAAAAACCTAATGGAGCAAAATGTGAATGATAACAAAATCATAAGTTGTATGATGAACCCTTGATCAATTTTAAGCTCTAATGACTTTGCATGGTGCTGTTAATTATATCACTCTCTAAAAACGTATTGATATGTCTTTGGTCAATTATACTAGATGCTCCCAGGCATGTAGCAGCCATGCCACATTGGTGGTGGTGGTGGTCCCATATGTGAACCCAGAGTCACTGAGAGGAGAGTGGAGAATTCCACATGGCATTATGAGTTTGCCTTTGATGTGCTTTGTGATTTGAATATGTCAGTGGGCCTTTTGCGTTTTATCAGGTGTCAGTCTTGTGACTGCATTTTTTAAAAAGTGAAAGTGAAAGGGAAGTTGCTCAGTCGTGTCCGATGCTTTGCAACCCCGTGGACTGTAGCCCACCACGCTCCTCTGTCCATGGGATTTTCCAGGCAAGAGTGCTGGAGTGGGTTGCCATTTCCTTCTCCAGAGGATCTTCCCGACCCAGGGATCAAACCCAGGTCTCCTGCATTGTAAGCAAGACACTTTACCGTCTGAGCCACCGCTAAAAGATGTATTTGTTTTTTGACTGCTCTGGATATTCATTGCTGCACCTGGGCTTTCTCTACTTGGTGCAGGTCAGGGCTGCTCTTCATTATGGTGCAAGGGCTTCTCGTTGCAGTGGCTTCTCTTGTTGTGAAGTGTGGTTTTAAAGCACAGGCTTAGTAGCTGTGGCATGGACTTAGTTGCTTTGTGGCATGTGGGATCTTCCTGGACCAGGGATTGAACCCATGTCCCCGTCATTGACAGGCAGAGTCTTAAACACTAGATCACCAGGGAAGCCCCTTGTGAATGCATTTTAAGTCACTTGTTGGATATTAACAGAAGTCAGGAATTCTTCTAGGAGATGATGGGGTCAGGATTCTGTTAGTGCAGAGAAGATTCTCCTGAAATATATATTGAAATAAGACTTCAATCTGATTACATTCTACAGTCCTAGAAAACAACAGGAACCAAGCTATGTTAAAATGTAAAAATAATGATTAATATCACCTCTTATAGCAAGTTGTACTTAATCCTTCTCTAAAATTAATTTGTGTGGTTTTTTTTTAAGTAAGATGTTGATCAAAGGAAAGTACAGAGACAACCACTATATTTGTTTTCTATTGCTGCTGTAACATGATCACATGGATGATATCTTACAGTTTCGGAGGTCAGACATCTGAAATCACTTTCATTGGGCTTAAGTTAAGGTGTTGGCAGGAGTGGTTCCATCTTAGAGGTTCTGAAGGCAACATATTTCCTCGCTTTTTCCCATTTCTGTGACCAGTTTCCTTGGCTTGTAGTTTTTATCCTCCCTCTTGAAAGTACATCACTCTGATTTTGCTTCTGTCATCGTGTCGTCTCTTCTGACCCTGACCCTGCCTCCCTCTTACAAGGACCAGTGTGGTTATATTAAGCTGACACCAGCACTCCAGGACAGTCTTTTCCCTTCATGATCTTTGATCACATTGGCAAGCCCGCTTTGCCAAATAAGGTAACATTCACTAGTTCTGGGAATTAGGTCATATTCAGGGACCCCATTATTCAGACTACCATAACTGCTGTTTATGTGTTTCTGGATTGACTTTTAATATTCTTCAAAAATTTATACAGTTCAGATTATTCTCTATATCTACATTGGTATTATGCTTTTTTTTTAAAGCATTTTTTAAAGTTTTTACTGCATTTGTTACACTGTTGCTTCTGTTTTTTTATTTTCTGGTTATTTGGCTGGGAGGCATGTGGAGTCTTGGCTCCCCAACCAGGGATTGAACCTGCACCCCCTGCATTGGAAGGCAAAGTCTTAACCACTGGCCCACCAGGGAACTCCCTCAGTTTTATGCTTTTTCACTTAATCTTATATTATTTATTCATCTTAATATAGTTTTTTGAAAGAATGATTTTTGATAGCAGCATTATTCTTCCATGGGGTTATGTCATAATTTTTTTTAGCCATTATATTATAATTTTTGTTAGGAACTTTGATTGTAAGTAATAGAAAGCCAACTCTAGTTGGTGGAAACAAAGAGAGAAAGTTGACTCTGGCAGTCTGAAGTGTGAAGGGTTGAACAACCAGGCTCTGTGGGTTTCAGCAGGGCTTCAGAAGCCCTTAAATGCTCTTTCACTGAAGCCTGCTATTTTCCCCCATGTCATGATTTCATCCACTAGAGAGGGGCTGGATGACCACAAGCCCTCTGTCTAGCCTGGCCAGTGCAAATTCCCTAACAGAAAGCAAACTCCCAGTCTCATTAAAGTCTGAATTTAATCTCAGGGAATTCAACTGCAGGTCCTGGTAGTAGAGGTCCTTGCTATTTAGAATGGTTCACGGACCAATAGCATCAGTATCGTTTGGGTACTGGTTAGAAATTCAGAACTCAGGCCCCAGTCAGGACATAATGAGCATCCTACGTTTCTAGAAAGGCTGGTTATAGATTACGAGATGGGACCAGCCTTGTAATCTGCCTTTTAACAATAGTCCAGGAGGCTTGCACGCCCATGGATATTTGAGAAGCACTGTTATCATAACTTATTTCTGTGCTTCTGTTTTGGTGGATGTTGACAAAGCCTGTGTTGACTGCCTGGCAATCGAGTTTTGTAGCTGTGAGGATGGACCAGAGAGACAATGAAAACAAGCAGCCCCACAGGCATCGGGAATCACACTCATACCAACTGGTCATTACCGCTGCACAATGGTTTCTGACCTCACGGGGAACTAAACTAGAACAGCCAAGATCTGCAGCTGTGGCATCCCAAATTTGTCTAAAGCACCCCCGGAAAATATGGCCTTGTCAAGTAAATCTTGGGTCCCTCTGATCTGGGCTCTGCCCCTGCCTGGCTTACCCCAGAGCATCAGCCAAGTCATCCTCCTGTATGTTTGTTACTAAAGTAAAAACAATGGGTAGTCAAGGGTGATGTAGTATCATTGAATGGATTACCTGTGAGCTTTTTCTTATTCTACACACACCACCTACGGACACCGGCATCTGGGACTGCTGTGATTCTTCTCCCGTTAAGAAGTGTGTTTACAAACTCTTGCTAGCCAGGAAATGTCCAGCTTTGAATAATACCTAAAAAGAAAACTACAGGAATTTGCAGAATGATTTAAAAATGATCCCAAATATAATAAATAATTGGTAACATGGGACTTCCCTGGTACTCCAGTATTAAAACCCCATGCTCCCAGTGCAGTGATGCAGGAGGTACAGGATTGATCCCTGGTTGGGGAACTAAGATCCCGTGTTTCATGGCACAGTCACCCAAAAAAAGTTGGTAACACATATATGGGTTAGTACAGGGGCACTGTGGACTTTGGCATCTGGTACAGCTGTATTGTCACAGAGTCAAGATACAGAACCTTCTGTGCCTGGGTCCAAAGCCTAGAGAGGATATTAGGATCTATCAGATAAGGTAACAGGGCTTCCCACGCGGCACTAGTGGTAAAGAACTTGCTTGCCGATACAGGTAGACGTAGGAGATACAGGTTTGATCCCTGGGGTTTGGAAGATTCCCTGGAGAAGGGCATGGCAACCCACTGCAGTGTTCTGGCCTGGAGAATTCCAAGGACAGAGGAGCCTGGCAGGCTATAGTCCACAGGGTTGCAAAGAGTTGAACACAACTGAAGCGATTTAGCACTGGAGCTCTGGCGATAAGGTAACAGAAAACTCACAGTCCAACCAGATTAAGTAATAGGGGCATTGAGCCTCTAACCTTAACAGCTGTTCAGAGGGAGGGCTGCTCTAGCCACTGGATGTCTGGGCTTTGTCTCTGTTTTTTCATTCTGCCTTCCTTTGTGTTGGCTTTGTATTTAGAGTAACGCAGACCTAGGTTCGATTCCTGGGTTGGGAAGATCTGCTGGAGAAGGGATAGGCTACCCACTCCAGTATTCTTGGGCTTCCCTGGTGGCTCTACTGGTAAAGAGTCTGCCTGCAATGTAGGAGACCCTGTTTTGATTCCTGGGTCGGGAAGATTTGCTGGAGAAGGAATAGGCTACCCACTCCAGTATTCTTGGGCTTCACTGGTGGCTCAGCTGGTAAAGAATCTGCCTGCAATGCAGGAGACCTGGTTTCTATCCCTGGGTTGGGAAGATCCCCCTGGAGAAGGGAATGGCTATTCACTTTAGTATTCAGGCCTGGAGAATTCCCTGGACTGTATAATCCATGGGGTCCCAAAGAGTCAGACATGATTGAGTGACTTTCAGAGTAACAACAAGATGGCCACTTGTTCCAGACATCAGTTCTTACATTCTACTGGTCCAAATTTCATCATGTGTCACGTCTACACCAGTAGCAAAGAAAACAGGTCCTCATGACTGGCTTAGACAGACAAAGACATACTGAATGGACTTGACGATGGGACCAGCCTTTCTAGCAACATAGGATGCTCAGTGGATCCCGCCCTATTTTCATTCTGATTCTCCCAACAGGACATGAAGCATGGGGATGTTTAGAACACAGGTGGGATGGGACTGGAGGTGGGGCAAGAGGAGGAAATATGGGGCAACATGAGGGATCCTTGTGTGAAAGAAAATGGTGTCTTTACTGTTTTAATATCTATCACCTAATTATGATATTTTCCATAGTTTTGTAAGATGTTACCATTGGAAAAAACTAGACAAAGAGTACCAAGAATGTTATTTCTTATGATTGCATATCAATATACAGGGATCTGAAAATCAGAATTTTAAAAGATTGTATTAAAGTAATAGTTATCTTGAGTTTTTTGAGTTTTTTAACATCCCCTTGAATTTTTCTCCCTTGGCAAGTGCCTCTCTTGCCTCTCCCACACCAAAGGCATACAAGCTAAATGCCACTTTCTAGTACATAATCTTCAGCAAACAAATGATTGTCCCCTAAGCCTAAGTTTCCTTATCTGCAAAATGGGAATGACCATAATTGTTACCTCCTGGGGAGAATCCCCTCTGCCTTTTCTAAAACCAGCTTGAACATCAGGAAGTTCATGGTTCACATATTGCTGAAGCCTGGCTTGGAGAATTTTGAGCATTACTTTACTAGCGTGTCAGATGAGTGCAATTGTGGAGTAGTTTGATCATTCTTTGGCCTTGCCTTTCTTTGGGATTGGAATGAAAACTGACCTTTTCCAGCCCTGTGGCCACTGCTGAGTTTTCCAAATTTGCTGGCATATTGAGTGCAGCACTTTCACAGCAGCATCGTCCAGGATCTGAAATAGCTCCACTGGAATTCCATCACCTCCACTAGCTTTGTTCGTAGTGATGCTTTCTAAGGCCCACTTGACTTCACATTCCAGGATGTCTGGCTCTAGGTGAGTGATCACACCATCGTGATTATCTGGGTCGTAAAGACCTTTTTTGTACAGTTCTTCTGTGTATTCTTGCCACCTCTTCTTAATATCTTCTGCTTCTGTTAGGTCCATACCATTTCTGTCCTTTATTGTGCCCATCTTTGCATGAAATGTTCCCTTGGTATCTCTAATTTTCCTGAAGAGATCTCTAGTCTTTCCCATTCTGTTGTTTTCCTCTATTTCTTTGCATTAATCTCTGAGGAAGGCTTTCTTATCTCTTCTTGCTCTTCTTTGGAATTCTGCATTCAGATGTTTATATCTTTCCTTTTCTCCTTTGCTTTTTGCTTCTCTTCTTTTCACAGCTATTTGTAAGGCCTCCCCAGACAGCCATTTTGCTTTTCTGCATTTCTTTTCCATGGGTTTTAGAAAAGGCAGAGGAACCAGAGATAAAATTGCCAACATCTGCTGGATCATGGATGATCCATGGAACAAGCAAGAGAGTTCCAGAAAAACATCTATTTCTGCTTTATTGACTATGCCAAAGCCTTTGACTGTGTGGATCACAATAAACTGTGGAAAATTCTGAAAGAGATGGGAATACCAGACCACCTGACCTGCCTATTGAGAAATCTGTATGCAGGTCAGGAAGCAACAGTTAGAACTGGACATGGAACAACAGACTGGTTCCAAATAGGAAAAGGAGTACATCAAGGCGTATTGTCACCCTGCTTATTTAACTTCTATGCAGAGTAGATCATGAAAAACGCTGGGCTGGAAGAAGCACAAGCTGAAATCAAGATTGCCGGGAGAAATATTAATAACCTCAGATATGCAGATGATACCACCCTTATGGCAGAAGGTGAAGAGGAACTCAAAACTTCTTGATGAAAGTGAAAGTGGAGAGTGAAAAAGTTGGCTTAAAGCTCAACATTCAGAAAACGAAGATCATGGCATCCGGTCCCATTACTTCATGGGAAATAGATGGGGAAACAGGGGAAACAGTGTCAGACTTTATTTTTGGGGGCTCCAAAATCAGTGCAGATGGTGACTGCAGCCGTGAAATTAAAAGACGCTTACTCCTTGGAAGGAAAGTTATGACCAACCTAGATAGCATATTCAAAAGCAGAGACATTACTTTGCCAACAAAGGGTTCATCTACTCAAGGCTATGGTTTTTCCTGTGGTCATGTATGGATGTGAGAGTTGGACTATGAAGAAGGCTGAGTGCCGAAGAATTGATGCTTTTGAACTGTGGTGTTGGAGAAGACTCTTGAGAGTCCCTTGGCCTGCAAGGAGGTCCAACCAGTCCATTATGAAGGAGATCAGTCTTGGGATTTCTTTGGAAGGAATGATGCTAAAGCTGAAACTCCAGTACTTTGGCTACCTCATGCGAAGAGTTGACTCATTGGAAAAGACTCTGATGCTGGGAGGGATTGGGGGCGGGAGGAGAAGGGGATGACAGAGGATGAGATGGCTGGATGGCATCACTGACTCGATGGACGTGAGTCTGAGTGAACTCCGGGAGTTGGTGATGGACAGGGAGGCCTGGCATGCTGTGATTCGTGGGGTCGCAAAGAGTCGGACACGACTGAGCGACTGAACTGAACCGACTGAGGGAGAATACTAGGGACGGCGGAGCCTGGTGGGCTACCGTCTCTAGGGTCGCACAGAGTCGGACACTATTGAAGCAACTTAGCAGCAGCAGGGTTTTTGTCAACTTTAAGCAAGATAATGCATATAAATAACTAGTCCAGGGCCTAGTATATAGCAAATTCTATTTGTTTTATTAAAATTTTTTTTGTTGTGGTATAATTACAATGTTGTCTTAGTTTCTACTGTACAACAAAATGAATCAGCTACATGTATACACATATCCCCTCTTTTTTGGATTTCTTTCCCATTTAGGTCACCACACAGCATAGATTCCCTGAGCTATACAGTAGGTGTAAATTCTATTTAAATGTTAGTTATACAACCTATTGTAACACGGTAACCAGAGCATCCATGTGAAAAATGTGCGTACATGGTAGCAGGGAGTAGATTAGATGGAAGATTCATTTTATTTAGTGCCTCAGTGTCCAAGCACCTTGAGCACTAAAAATGTAACCCTCCTCCTCAGGGCACGTGACGTGTATGGACAGTTCCCCCGGGGTCCCCTGTTTGGTTTAATGTGCTATGGTCACCATCTTGAAATTCTTATTAATTTTTTTTAACAAGGAACCCATTTTTTTGCAGTGTCCCCAAAATGTATGTAGCCAGACCTATCCCTCCTTAATCAAAGCCCATGTCCCCTTGGAGAAGGTAAGATAGACCAGTCTCTGCCTCCTCCCTTGCTTTTCCCCAGTAGTCCTGGGAAGTACGTTCAACTCAAGTAGAGGGAGTTCTCCTCCCAGACTTGGTCTCCCGCGGCCCCATATCTCCTCATTCAAAGATACTTTCCCAGCCCACCCCCACAAGTAACGCCGACCCTTAAGTGGAAACCTCCTTGGTTTCATGAGTATGGGTGGGGTTGTCTGTAGAGGGTTTTCCTCCAAATTTGTGGGTTTAGGTACTTGTGCTTGATCAGTTTTTTATTAGGCGGAAGAGTTTTTTGGACAAGACCAGGGCTCTACTTTGCCACAGTTTAAAAAAAGAGAGAATCTGTGGGTCTTGAAGAAACAGAGGAGGTTCAGGAAGAAAAACGCATAAAATCATTAAACTATCACTTTAGTGGTATTTCCAAGTTGTCAAAACCACTCTGAAGTGTCACTTGCTAAGGAGAAGCATTCCTGGGGTTTTACAGACCCTGGATTGGGAAAGAATTTCTCAGTGAGAATGCTGAGGTTGTAGTCAGTAAGATGATCCAGTGGAGAAATATTGCCTGTTTGTCCAGGTGCAGCACTTGTGTGCAAATGTGTGCACTCAGCCGCTCTGCCACTAGGGTCTGCCAAGACAGGCAGCTGTGCCCTGGGCTGGTGGGCTTAGCCTGGGGGTGGGGGGTGGGTTGCACCTCGCACCTCGCAGGAAAGTGAGGGGAGCCTGGGAGGGGGGCCTGTGGTTCCTCGTGGAGAAAGGATGTGCCTGGAATAACAAAGGAAAGAAAGAAAAACAAAACAAACCCGCAGCATAGGAGTTCCAACCAAGCTTAGAAGTGATGAAAGTGAAAAGAAAATTTTAGCTGGAGTCCAAACTGTGGCTAGGGTTATGACAGTTAATAAATCAGTGCATCTGGAAAATGTTCAGTCTCAACAATAAAATTAGGAAGCAATACTTTCATTCAACTAGTGTTATTAAAAAGTAGTAATTATTAAAACATTTATATCATCTTTCTGCAGGCATCTTTTATTTATTCATCATGAGGCTTGCCATCTCCAAGAAATTAAGGTATGTTGTGTGTATTGATAAAAATGGATTCTGCCACTTACTAACCATGTGGCTTTGGGTGGATTACTTAAGATCTCTGAACCTCTATAAGTTGAATTTCACAATAACTGTAATTTTTTATTATTTTAAAACCTTTTTATTTTGTATTGGGGGGTTGCAAAGAGTCGGACATGACTGAAGCAACTAACACACTTTCACATGGCTGATTAACAATGTTGTGACAGGTACAGGTGAACAGCAAAGGGACTTAGCCATACATAGACATGTATCCATTCTCCCCAAACTCCCCTCCCATCCAGGCTGCCACATAACGCTGCGCAGAGTTCCATGTGTTATACAGTAGGTCCTTGATAACTGTCCCTTCAAGTGGTGGTTTTCAAATATTTTGGCAGCAGCCTGGAGTAAACAACAATCTTTATCACAATGTAATATGCAACATACACCCATATGTGCATAAGCAAAACAAAGCTTCCATACATTTATCTTGTTTTTTTTGTTTGTTTTTTTCATTGCATTTTATTTAAGAAATAGTGGTGGAGACCTACTAAACTGATTTCATAGCTCACTGTTTCAAAAATGGTATTATGGGTTGGTCTGCCCATGAAATGAGTCATCTCACTATACAGAGGAAGCAGTGATTACGTTTTGGTGTGCACATTTCCATTCCTGTCATCATGCGTGTGTACATGTCTGTGTTTGTATAGTATGTGTGTATATAAGAATATGATACTCACAGATTTGTTACCAAGTTTTACATTTAATAATATACCATCAACATACCCTTGTTTTTATAATTTTTAAAATCTCCTTTATCCTTAAATACTCCCTCAGGTTTGTCTTTGCCTGACCAGCAATCTGTTACCAGGAATTTTTCACATTCTTTGGTGCAGCATCCATGCCTTTCAGGGCCATTTATGCCCTCCTTGGATTATAGAAATCATACCATGGGGTGGGCACTGTAGGTGCATCATGTACACAGTAGGTGCTCAATGAAGTAACAGGAATTGAACAACTCACTTGTCCCCACAGTGAGCTCAGATGTTAAGGCAAGATGTTCTGAGACCTCTTTCAGGAAATGAGGTCCCAGCTTAGGGCAACTTTCCTATCCAACAACCTGTAACTCTGGAGTTTGGATGACATAGCTGAATTTATTTGGTCCACTGACACCCTATATATTATAGAACCCAAGCTCTGCTATACCAGGAATTTATTCTGTAACCTGAAACTCTGAGTCTTCATTTACTCGTCTGCAGTGATGACGATCCTAACACCCACCTCACAGGGAGATGACGTAACAAATGAACGCTCTTGAACGTCTTGAACATTCTCAAGAGCTGTTGTGAAATGAGTTTTTTCTATAAACGCTCACCTGAACGGGATTTTTGTCCTTTGTAGACCATACTTCAAACCACAGCGTTTTCAAGTTCCTTTTGATGAATAAGTACACCTGGGTAGACATCCTAAAGGAGCTGTATTTTTTTTCAAGTTAAAATTTAGATTTCACTTATAAACATTTTTATTTATATTCATGACATAAGCAACCAATGTACCTTTTGGTCTCTCGGAGTCTGGTTTGTTTTATGACAGCACCTTCCAACAGGACTTGATTTGTTTCTGATGAGAACTCCCCCTAAACACTAGTAGATGTACTAGAGAAACTGCTAGGCCTCTAGACATACCACTGAACATAATTTTAGGTTATGCTGACAGGAAAAGGGATCCTGGAGGCCTGTGTGGTTTATTCATCTATTGGCCTGTGTATTGATTTGTTCAATAAACATTAAGTACTCACTTATTTTTGCCAGACACTGATGCTGCCAGAGGTGCTGGAGTTGAGATAGTAAGGATGGTCTTTGACCCTGGGAGCTCACATTTCTGTGGAGGAGGCTGACTCGTCAACCGACAACTCTACTATAATATGACAGGCCTGTAATAACACAGTAACTACTTGTTGAGCTCTTCCAACATGCCAGAGACAGTTGTGGAGCTGAGACTATATTGTGTACACACAGCGCTTGCCATCAAGAGTTCATACGCTAGTGTTAGGGGAAGAATTATGTTTTGGCAGTTATAGGCATAGAGGTGATGGTAGCTAACTTTCCTTGGGGAAATCATGGAAGACTTCCTAGAGCAGGTGATGTTTAAGCTAAGCCTTAATGGTTGAGTAGGGCTTCCTGGGTGGTTTGGTGGTAAAGAATCCACCTGCAATGCAGGAGACTCAGATTGGATCCATGAGTCAGGAAGATCCCCTGGAAAGGAAATGGCAACCCACTCCAGTATTCTTGCCTGGGAAATTCCACGGACAGAGGAGTCTGGCGGGCTACAGTCCATGGGGTCGCAAAGAATCAGATATGACTGAGTGAACAGCAGTGATTGAGGAGGGTCTTTGCAAATGAAGGCTATGGAGGTAGAAGCTATGGGAGAGGGTGGATGGGAGAGAGAGGGCTTTCCAATCAGAGGAAGCAGCATCTGCCAATGCATGTGTGGTTACCTCTGAGGGGAGTGGGAAGAGATGAAAAGATCAGATCAGAAAGGGATTTATGTGCCTTAAAAAGGAGTTTAGACTTCATTCTTTAGATGTAGAGGCTCAACATTGTGAGACTTATATGTTAGAATGATTTTTCAGTAGCAACGAGAAAAATGGATTTCTTTGGGACTGAAGTGGGCAAGAATGTTGTCAGAAAGAAAGGTTAGGTTAGGAGTCTGATCCAGTTATCCAAAAGGAAATTGATAAGTGCTTGAACTAAAAACAGTGGGGTTGAGAACAGAGAATAAGGGATGGATTCAAGAAGAATCTTGGATATAAAATCTGTAGACCTTAGAATGTTTGCTGGAGACTTCGTTCAGGAGTATTAGGGGCGAATTTAGTGAACCCTAGGTGTCTGGTTTCAGTGACTTAAGTTGTGGATACTTGATGGTATCATAAAGAGACCATAGGAAATTACCCTGTATGTGCCTTTGCTAATTTTCAGGTTGTTTGAAGAAGTCATCACTGTCCATGGTGCAGGCAGACAGCTAGTTGACTTGTGCAAGTCCTTTTAGGCTCAGAAGATAGTTTTGACATAGAAGACCTGGGTTCGATCCCTGGGTTGGGAATATCCACTGGAGAAGGGAATGGCTCCCCACTCCGGTATTCTTGCCAGGAGAATCCCATGGACAAAGGAGCCTGGTGGGTTACAGTCCATGGGTTGCAAAGAGTCAGATACAACTTTCACTGTTTTTCAAGTATATATACCTGTATGTATATATATGACCTAACCAATACTGACCCTGCTTGTTTAAGTGACCGCTGCATGTGTTTATAGATACCACTTTATTTTTTTCTCATTTTAAAATATTTGTTGTGGCTTTCTAATTTCAAAAGTAATACATGTTCATTATTAACAAAAAAACCCAGGAAATTTCAGAGAAGCATAACAAAGAATCAACACAGCACCATACAGAGATAACCACAGTAAGATTTCCAGATTTTTTCCATGAAAATACAGATAATGTACAAAATTACAGGTAGGTAAACACTTAAATGTTGCTTATTAAAATTGAAATTGCATTACTTCATGGGGTTTCCTACCGTTTAATAATCTAGTTTTACATTTGATATTCTATGTACTCACTTTAAACTATTCCCAAATTTAACTTAGAAACAGGTCTAACCCAGACACCTGGTCTTTAAACTCCTTCTACACTGAGCTAAAGCCCCTGCCTAGTTAGTGCCAGCCACTACTTTTGAAATCCTATCCTGTGAGATATCACTTTGTTTACTTTTCTAAAATAAATTGTATTTGTTTATTTTTGGCTCTGCTGGGTCTTCCTTGCTGCTGGGGCTTTTCTCTGGTTGTGATGCACAGGCTTCTACTGCGGTGACGTCTCTTGTTTCAGAGCATGGGCTCCAGGGCATGCAGGCTTCGGTGGTTGTGGCACATGGGGTTAGTTGCTCCGCAGCATGTGGGATCTTCCCCAATCAGGGACTGAACCTGTGTCTCCTGCATTGGCAGGCAGATTCTTTACCACCAGGGAAGCCGATATCACTTTATTTTTAATGACATGTTACTGCAGCAGTACGGTGTGAAGTTATGTTCCTAGGATCTGGAACCACACCACCTGGGCACAGACCCTGTCTCCATGCCTCACTTGCAGGCTGACCTGGGGCAAGGAATAGAAATGCTTCATCCCCGAATCTCCCTGCCTCTATTAAGTGATTATCACAACTATAGTTGCTTCGTAGTGGTATTGTGAGGATTAAATACGTTAACCTCTGGTAATAGAACATGGCCTGCCTGGTACATAGTAAGTACTCTATGACTTGCATCTTATTATCATGCCAAGAACAGCTCTACGAAACAGCTTCTCTTAAGAGTCCCTGATGCTGCTTGAACGGCGTGTGTGCCTGTCACTGACATGCAGAGCCCGTGCTCTGTGCCACAGCTGTGTGTGCATTCCGTCCTTCAGTTGCACAGCAGAGTCTCGAGGCCCTGAGTTCAGACAGTGTCATGATCCAGTGTTAAGTATAAAGACACAGAGGTGAGAGATGGTGAGCAACCTGCCCCATATCCCACAGCTAGTGAGTAGGGGAACCAGGACTACCTAGCTCTAATGCCCATGGATATAATCCAGGCTGTTGCTCAGGCAGCCAGTGACCAGAGCAGCCAGTCATTTCTAGTAGGACACTGGCTGGAAGGGTCTCATTATTCCAACAGCAAGAGCTGCCTTGGATTTCTGAGAGCCTTAGTCTAGTGCCACACAGGAGGATGTGCTGGGACCTAGCAGGTGTCCTTCCGTCAGTGTGCAGGAGAATGATTCCACTTCTCCCTTTATCTCTTCTCCCAGCCGTCCTGTCCATCACGTTGTCTCTCCTCCTCATCCTCTTCTTTCAGGGATTTAGACCTGCTTGTAGAAGCCTCGACACAAAAGATCCAATTTAGCAGGTTGCAAAACATTATAAGACTATGATCTAGAAAAGGTTTCAAATGGCAATTGCCTCAACCATGTTTAGCTGAACCGTATAAGCCTCTTAGAGGAGAATATACTTTGAATACACATGGCCTGTGTGTGTTCAGCTTATCCATTTCTACATCATCGCCTTCATGTCCTGCTGGAACTTGGTAAATATCAGGTCTCATTTTTCATTGTGCCTTTCAGTTAAGTTCTGCACATGCTGCTGAGTGTTAAGATGGATGTTGCCATCTTTCACAAAGCTTTCTCTGAAGCACAAAGATCACAGGCTGTTTGATACAAGTGTGAAATATTACTAATCACACTGTCTTTTTCGATTGCAAGCTAGGACTCTTGAAGGAACTTAGGAGTAAGTTATTGATATAGCTTATTTCTAGGGCACTGAAGTCAGAAATTTGTGCCATCCCAGATCACTGTTTATCATCTCAAAGCAGACTTGGGACCTATTCCAGCCCAAAAGTCTGCTATGGACAGCTTTCCTAAGTTTGTGGAAGTTGAGTTCTCTAAGCTTTGCATCAAAACACATGTTTTTCTCATGAAGACATACCCAACCTTTAGCAGTCTCTCATGTCATTTTCTCCAGATAAAGAAACCTGGTATCCACCCAAGTCTCATGTGTGCTGTCTTACTCCTGGATATTTGAAAATCTACACAGCAAAAAAAAAAAAAGAGAGAGAGAGAGAGACAAAACAGATAAACTGAGTCAATCTAGCAGCTATCCATGGCTTTTCTGCAAGGATTCACTCCAGAGATTCTTTACATTAAAAGCTTTTCTTGAAGCTTCAAGGTGATCTAGAAAACCCAATTTACACAAAACTTTTCTAGAACTTATATTTTCAGTGTGTGCTAAGTTGCTGTAATTGTGTCCAACTCAGTTGGACACAGTGGGACACAATTGTGCGACCCTATGGACTGTAGCCCGCCAGGCTCCTCTGTTCATGGGATTTTCTAGGCAAGAATACTGGAGTCTGTAGCCGTGCCCTCCTCCAGGGGATCTTCCTGACCCAGGGCTTGAACCCATGTCTCTTACATCTCTGCATTGGCAGGCAGGTTCTTGGTCACTAGTGCCACTTGGGAAACATATTTTGAGTAAAATGCTATTATTTATGTTTGAAATCATTGGTTAGCATAGTTTAATGCAGATCTAAAAAAAAGATCCCTTACATCCATATTTTTAAAATATGGTCTTTTGATACTCCATATTACAAGCAGACAAGTCCACAAAATTTTTGGTTTGAGAGGAAGTGAATTCTCACGGACTCACGTATAGTTCCTGTATTTCATTTTTGAACACATTGTCATATTCATGGTGTCATCTTATGAATTTGAAGGTGACTTGAGGCTTCATACAGGTACAAGCTCACAGAATCAAGAGAGAGAAATGTGTGGTTTTGCCTTGTTTTCTTTTAAAGTTACCATTCTGCTGGGTGCTTGTTAAGGACTGAAGGATTTGCAGAGTGCTTCATATACAGCTCATCTCATCCTTGCATGAGATTGATGAGGCTAGAATTGATTGTCTTCATCTTGCCCATGAGAAAACTGAGGCTCTTCTAGGTGAAGTGATTTGTCCAAGGTCACACGGTTACCTTTATAGTTCTTGATTTAAACGCAGCCTCGTGCTGTGTAAAAGGTCATACTATGAGCCAGTGCGCTTGCCACCTGACCTCAGCTCCATCTCCAGGCTGAGCCATTATGTTGTCAGGTAAAGATTCAATGGATACCTATGTGTTGCTATTCCCCAGCAGGTGTAAGGAGGGCAGTGGTATCTGTCGTCATTGTGGTGAAGGACAGGAGACATGCTGGATGAGAAGATACTTTCAGAGTACCTTGATATTATGTAAAGAGTGGCGATATGAGCTGGCGTCTCCCTCTGAAAGAGTGGAGGGTTTATACCACCCTGTATTATGCTTTTGTGTATGTCCACATACATTATTTCTTGAGAGATCAGGAATGCATCTCATTATTTTAATATACTTCATAGCATCTAGCAGGTTAATGAGTGTTAAGTAAACATTTATTGAATGAATAATAGGGTTAGTAGTTAAAATTTTTTTGAGCCCTTACTGGGAACTCAGGCAGTGTTCTAAATATTCAATATATGGTGAGCTCATTTAGGGGCTTCCCTGGTGGCTCAGATGGTAAAGAATCTGCCTGCAATGCAGGAGACCCAGGTTTAATCCCTGGGCTGAGAAGATTCCCTGGGGAAGGAAATGGCAACCCACTCCAGTATTCTTGCCTGGAGAAATCCCATGGACTGAGGAGTGTGGTGGGCTATAGTCCATGAGGTCTCAAAGAGCTGGACATGACTGAGCGACTAACACATACACACACACACACACACACACACACACACACACACACACACACTCATACTCATTTAGTCCTTATAACAGCTCTTTGTGGTAGGTTCTAACATCCTTCCCATTTCACAGATGAGGAAACTAAGGTACCAAGAGGTTGAATGACTTCGCCAAGAACACAGCTAGAAAATGGGAGAAGGAGAATAAAAGCTTATGTCCTTTGGCTCCAGAATCTTCTCCCCTAACTATTGTGCCCTAAAGCATCTCTATAAAATCCTGCCTCACTATTTCTCCCACTTCCGTTGCAATGAGTAGGCCCCTCCCTGTTTTATTTTTACCATAGCATTTCTCAATGCTGCCGTACTTTATACTTGTTTAATTGTTAGTTTGTTTTCCTTTTTGGTTTATCCTCCTACATTAGAAACATAAGCTCCAAGAGGGCAGAGGTTTCTATCTTCTTTCTTTACTGCTGTGTCCCTGACACTTATTCCTGACACATTTATGAATTACTAGTAAATATGGAACACTGCCTGGCACACAGTAGGCAGCGAATAGCTCTGCACTGAATGAAAATGACTGAATCATGGGCATGTCTGTAAGTTCATCGGAACTGGCCACTATTCAGGATCCATCCTGCTGTAATTCTGCTTGCAGTGGTGCTTTTGAATACAGTATAGTAAATGGTAGGTATATAAAACAGATTTCTCTAGGCTAAAGAATGCATAAGAAGTCACCCTTTGCTTCATCAGAACTTTGGTCCCCATGTCTTGCTTTCTTTCTCTTTCTCTCTGTCTCTCTCTCTCAGGCTATTTCTTTGGAGCACAGAGGTCCTCTGTGTTCACTTTCCTGCCCAGGCTTCTAAGACCGTCTCTAGAAGGCGCTCTGTGCCTTCACCCCATCGAAAGGATGCCTGAGGCCTTTGTGAACAGAGCAAGCCCTGTGCAGGGGCTTTATTGGCTTTCTGCATAAGCCAAGGAATATCAGCCTCTTTCTCTCTCCTTTACCTTCTTATTGGTCGACTCCGGACCACCAGGTTCTGGTCCATTAAAGGACCTCAACAAGTGGTGCCCAGTGTGGGGCTTGGTACACATAGGCAGATTCGGACAGAGTGACCCCAGGGCCTATTGAGGCCAATTCAACCCAAGGGGCCCCCCGACATTCAAAATGGAGATGAAACAACAAGAACCTCAGGAAGAAGAAATTCCAGTATGGGCTATGTCCACTCTAAAGATCTCCAGAAAGCACTGCCCTCAGCAGCATCACCCCTATGATCTCCCCACTTGGGGACAAATAAAAACCCTTACTAATCGAGCTGAAAATTTGGTCTCTCAACAGGGATTGCCTCGGAGTCCTGAATACATTCTCCTGGCAATGCTCAGTCTTTTGACCTGTACCTCCCCTCCACCCACCCCTGCTAGAGCTCGGACTAATACCCAAACCCCCTCTATTACAGGTGGTCGAATGGACAGAGAGAGGACCAATCGTTTCAACTAATGACTCTATACATATGCCCCCTCCCTTCACACCCTGGGGAGGAAGGAAAACTAATTAACATTTCTTTAGGCTATGAAGTCTTTCCACTGTGCCTGGGCCCAGAGAAATTATGCATAAACGTCAACCGACAAACTTGGGCTTTCGGCCTGCCTCCAAAAGAAGACTTTCGGACATTGCTTGGATTATTTACTGCCCTTTCTTTGTCTGTAAACCATGTTTATACTACTGAGACTTTAGGGAAAGAGTTAGGAAAAAATAAAAAAACATTATACAAAGGGTTTACTTATAAAAACTTTACTTATACTCCTGTTCATTGGGACAAATGTCAAGCCAAATAAAAAAAAATCAATGTTTGTGGCTAATCATACAATTGTTGATTGGGGACTCCATGGTATGGGTTATCTGACAGCTCAGATGATATTAACAACACTGTGTGTGATATGGAAGGTCACTGACACTATGATGGAACGTTACTATGACAAAGGACTTCTTGAGTGGCTTGACGGTGGATTAGCCCTACCTCATCCTAGGATCATCCTCGATAAACAGAGTGGGCCTGAACAATGGGACATTTGGAAACTTGCTGCGAACACCAGGACAACAAAGAACTTAAAACTTGGACCGGACATTTCATAGGGACGAGTCGTGGTCATAGTAACTCTTTCTTTCGCTATAATCAGTCATATTTTATACAGGCCTGTGTCCCACTTCCTTTTGTTATAGCCATAGAAAATTTACAGTTTAATAAGACTTTTACGTTCTGGAACTTGTATTAATTGCAAACTATATTCTTGTCTTAAAAAAAAAAAGTCAAGAAGTAGATACAGAATGGTAGCTGGAAGGGGTATCAGTGGTAGAAGAAGGTGTCTGTGGGTGGAAAGATTTACAGACTAAGAGGAAGGAAGATGTGAGTGGAGGTGATTGATGACTCAGCAAAGGGAGACAGGAACTGGTTCAGAGAGCCAGTGAAGGGGCCAACCTCTGAGAAGGTGGAAGACTGCCACTGCTTCTGAAAAAGGCAAGAGGAGGTGATGGCTGGTAATAATGCAGAGAGATTTGAAGTACAGAGAAATTGACAAAGACCCTATTGCATGCCCTCCCTTGATTTTCCCAGGATAATAGCAGGATGAAGGTCTCTGCAGATGATACTTAAGAAAACTCTGATTTAAAAAATGATGTCAGATAAAATTATGGTTTGCCACTACTGAAACAGGGAACAGGGGACCAAACTTCACCTCATTTAGCACATTCATTTCTTGTAGGCAGTCAATAACAATGACAGGTAGTCAAGACTGGGATATAATTAGTGTGAAATTTCTCTCTGTGACACTGTCAGGAAAAGGAGGTCTTGTTTGATGAAAGAGCACTGACGTAGGCTGTTTTCATTGACTACTTTTACTGGAACAAAGCAATTGCTTCATGCCTTGATGTTCCTATAGGATCAACCAAAGGTTCAAGACAGTTGGAAAAAAAGGACATTTTCCCTCCCAAAGTGATGTATGTAGTCACTGACTTTCTTAGACCAGGAAGTCACTTGTGATTCCTGGTTACTTGTGGCAATCAGATGCTGCTCTAACTAACATCACCAACTATATTGTTCTAGTCAATCTAACATCTGCTTCTAATTTATTACTCAAAATTTGCTTTTGCACCCTTTCTTTATTTTCCCAATATTCTCTGAGACACTAATTTTTTCTCAATCGCAATCATTTCTGTTTTTCAGGAATTCTCCTACTCAGGAACTCACTCTTTGTATTAGTTATTGCTGAATATCAAAATTACCCCCAAATTTAGATGCTTAAAGCAACAAACATTTATTATCTCATAGTTACTGTGTCAAGAGTCTGGGAACAGATTAGTTGATGGCTTTGGCTTAAGGCTTCTCACAAGGCTGCAAAGGAGTCCTGGCTTGAGCTGCAGTCTCATCTGAAAGCTCTCCTGGGGGAGCATCAACTTCCATATTGACTCCTCCATGGGGCAGCTCACAACCTGGTAGCTGGCTTCCTCAGTGAGCAAGAGACGCAAGAAAGAAGTCAGTCTTTTTGTAACTTAATCTTAGAAGTGACGTCTCATCACTTTTGCCATATTCTATTCATTAGAAATAAGTCACTAGGTTCATCCCACATTCAAGTATAGGGAGAAACTTGAATATCAAGAGGTGAGTGGGGCTTCCCTGGGGGTCCAGTGGCTAAGACTTCATACTCTCTACACTGGGGGCCCAGGTTTGAACACTGATCAGGTAACTAGATCCCACATACTGCAGCTAAATATCCTGCATGTCTCAACTAAGACCCAGCACAGCCAAATAAATAAATAATAATAAAAAGAGGTGAGGATCTCTGGGGACCATTCTCGGAACTGCCTGCCACAGTCACACTGGTGTCTCCCCGCTAACCCCTTGCAACCAGCAATAGTAAATCAGCTATAGCTCATTGTTGTCATCACTCTGCATAGACAAGCTATACTCTCCCAAACTTCACCCCACTAAATTTGGTTCAGATGTTGAAACTGAGGCCACTGCACATGCATCAGGAGAATATGAAATGATTTATTGCTCACATAATGATGCTTTCTAGGGAGATCAGGACTGGTTCCCAAGCTGCTCCAGTAAAGGAGAAAAAAAAAAGACTTGAAAGAGCAAAGAGAAGAGACTGATATGTAGTTTCATGGTGGTTAGGGGGTGAGTGGGATGAGGGTCCCTGTGTGGGGGTCAAGGCTTATGTGGTTTGAACTGCCTGCTGGCAGCAAAGGATGCCACATGTGGGCTTTCTTATCAGTTTTCCCAGATGTACAGCAGAAGGGGAAAAGGAAGTGGTAGGGCTTGAAAACTGTCAGCAGTCAAATATCAAAAACGGAGTCAGACTCTTTATTACCCTTGAACTTCAGTGGATAAGATCGGGTATTAAGATTCTAAGGTCTGATTCTGTGATGGATCTGATGATTGATTATTTTGTGTTTGAACTCACCCACTCACAGAAGCACATGCCTAAAAAAGTGAGTAGACTATAAATGTGTCCACATAGTTTAAAAATTTTCCAATAGTTTTGTCCTCAAAATAGTCACCTTGGGGAATCTTTTCTCCCCCAAATCACAATGTTATGATTTATCTAAAATATATTGGCATTTTGACAGTTGTCTTCAGCAAGTTTATATTTTGATAAAAACAGCTCAGAGTGTTTTTCAACTTTTGCTTTTCAGTTTTAAAATGATTTTTCTTTAATAGTTTGCTACATCTCTTCTTTTTTAGAATTAACTTTATTAAGGTATAATTTACATACAGTAAATCAAATTTATACATTTTGATGAATTATGACAAATATGCACACCTGTGAAACTATTGCCAAAATAAAGATACAAAAAATTTCCATCACAACAAAAATTGTCCTGTGGACCTTTGCAATCTGTCCTTGCTTATTCCCCCAGTCAGGTAAGGTGACCACTTTCCTGCTTTTTTGTCACTGCAGGTTGTTTATCTTTTTTTTCAAGTTTTATAGAAACTAACTTATGTAGTATGTTCCATTTTGTGCCTTTCACTTAACCTAAGTGAAGAGGAACTAAAAGGCCTCTTGAAGGTGAAAGTGGAGAGTGAAAAAGTTGGGCTTAAAACTCAACATTCAGAAATGAAGATCATGACATCCGGTCCCATCACTTCATGGGAAATAGATGGGGAAACAGTGGAAACAGTGTCAGACTTTATTTTTTGGGGCTCCAAAATCAGTGCAGATGGTGACTGCAGCCATGAAATTAAAAGACGCTTACTCCTTGGAAGAAAGTTATGACCAACCTAGATAGCATATTCAAAAGCAGAGACATTACTTTGCCGACAAAGGTCCATCTAGTCAAGGCTATGGTTTTTCCAGTGGTCATGTATGGATGTGAGAGTTGGACTGTGAAGAAAGCTGAGCACCAAAGAATTGATGCTTTTGAACTGTGGTGCTGGAGAAGACTCTTGAGAGTCCCTTGGACTGCAAGGAGATCCAACCAGTCCATTCTGAAGGAGATCAGCCCTGGGATTTCTTTGGAAGGCATGATGCTGAAGCTGAAACTCCAGTACTTTGGCCACCTCATGTGAAGAGTTGACTCATTGGAAAAGACTCTGATGCTGGGAGGGATTGGGGGCAGGAGGAGTAGGGGACAACAGAGGATGAGATGGCTGGATGGCATCACTGACTCGATGGACGTGAGTCTGAGTGAACTCCGGGAGTTGGTGATGGAGTGGGAGGCCTGGCGTGCTGTAATTCATGGGGTTGCAAAGAGTCGGACACGACTGAGCGACTGAATTGAACTGAACTAAATGCTTTTAGATTCATTGATGTTATCATGTGTATTTATAGTTGAACCTTCTTAACTGTTGAATAGTGTTCTGCTGCATAGGTATAACACAATTTGTTGATCCAGTCACCTGCTAATGGACATCAGAGTTTTCTTCATTGTTAATGAACTTTTATGGGCATTTGTGTATAAGTCTATAGATTGACCTATACTTTTATTTTTCTTGGGTAAACACCTGGGATTGAACTTAGTTATATAGTAGGTAAATATCCAAGTTTTTAAGAAACTGCCAAACTTTTCCAGAGGTTTCCCTGGTGGCTCAGTGGTAAAAAATCTCCAATGCAGGAGATATGGGTTCCATCCCTGATCTGAAAAAGGAAATGACAGCCTACTCCAGTATTCTTGCCTGGGAAATCCCATGGACAAAGGAGCCTGGCGGGCTCCAGTTCAAGGGGTCACAAGGAGTTGGACATGACTGAGCAACTAAGCAGCAGCGGAAGTTGTATGTTGTAACATGTCATTGTGGTTTTCATTTGTGCTTTCCTAGTGAGGAATCATCTTGACTAGTTTTTCATGGCATTATTTGTTCTCCAAATCTCTCTTCTCTGGTAGATTACTATTTAAGTCTTTTGTCTCTTTTTAGCTGGATTTCTTGTCTTACTGTAGAGTTGTGCTTCTTGTATATTCTGTTTACAAATCGATTTCTATGCGTGTATATATAAAATATCTTCTCCTAGTCTATGATTTGACTTTTCACTTTAACAATTCTTGAAGAGCAAAAGTTTATGATATTGATGAAGTTGTTTGTTGATTTTTTTATTTTATAATTCATGCTTTTGGTATTTAAGATACCTTTGCCAAACCCAAGATCATTACAGTTTTCTCCTGTGTTTTCTTTTTATGGTTTCATAGTTTCAGTTATATTGAGGTCTAGGATTCAAGTTAATTTTTGTTATGGTGTTGAGGTTCATTTTTTTCCTCAAATGGCTTCCCCATTACTCCAACACCATTTATTAAAAAGATTATCCATTTCCCATTGCGTTGTCCTTGTACTTTTGTCAAAAATCAATCTAAACTGTGTGTGTTTGTTGGTCTATTTCTGGATTCTGTGTTCCATTCTCCTGATTTGTCTCACTGGATCCAGTATGACATTGTAATGATTACTGTAGCTTTACGAGATCTTTGAGGGCTTCTCAGGTGGCACTAGTGGTAAAGAATCTGTCTGCCAAAGCAGGAGACACAGCACTCAGGGGTTTGATCTCTGAGTTGGGACAATCCCCTGGAGAAGGAAAAGGCACCCCATTCCAGTATCCTTGCCTGAAAAATCCCATGGTCAGAGGAGCCTGGCAGGCTATAGTCCATGGGGCTGCAGAGAGTCAGACACCACTGAGGAGTGAGCACACACATTTTTGAAATTAAAAAGTGTATATTCTTTAACATTTTCATTCATTTGCAAACTTGTTTCAGCCATACTCAGTTCTTTGTATTTCCATATCCTGTTGGTCTTTTGATTGGGAGTACATGGAACTTATATATCAATTTGGGAAAGAATTGATATTTTAACAATGAGAAGTCTTCTGATGCAAGAACACAGTACATTTCTCCATTTGTTATATCTTCTTTAAATTTACACTCCAATACAAATTTTTAAAAAATAAAAAATTCTCTTAGCAACGTTTTATAGTTTTAAGCACACAGGTATTACCTACCTTTTGCCAAATATGTCACTAATCTTTCATATTTTTAAATGCTATTGCCAAAGATATTTAAAAATTTAAATTTTCTGGTATGTTGCTCACACATAAAAATGTAAATAATTTTTGTGTATTGATGTCATTTCCTACAACTTTATCAAAGCATTTTAATATGTATTTTGGGGACTTTTTTACACAGTCATCCCCTATAAATGTTGCTATAAATTTTTTATACATGCCCTTTATTAGGTGGAGGACATTTTCGTCTGTTCTTAGTTTGCTGAGAATTTTTATCAGGAATAGATTTTGGATTTTGTTAAAGCCTTTTCAGTAGTTGCTGAAATGATATGACATTTTGATTTTAGTCTGTTAAAATGGTGAATGACATTGATTTTTCAAATATTGAAACAACCTTGAGTTTCTGAGATTAAACCCCACTTGGTAATTGTGTGCTATAGTTTTTTATATGCTACTAGATTTAATTTGCTAACATTTCATTGAGAATTTTTGCATCTATGATTATGAGAGATATTGGTCTATATTTTTTGTTGTTGTTAATGTTTCCTCTATTATTTTTCTCTGGACTAGTTCATGATTTTCTGCTCCTAATTATTTCCTTTTCTCTTTTCACCCCTTTCCTCTCCCCATCAGTAGCCACTGGTTAGTTCTCTGTATTTGCAAGTCCGTTTCTGTTTTGTTATATTCATTCCTTTCGTCTTTTTGGATTCCACATATAAGTGATAACATAAAGTATTTGTGCTTCTCTGACTTATTTCATTAAGCATAATATCTACCAGGTACATCCATGTTGTTGCAAATGGCAAAATTTTGTTCTGTTTATGGCTGAGTAATATTCCATTATAAATATGGACTTCCCTAGTGGCTCAAGCAGTAAAGAATGTGCCTGCAATGCAGGAGATTTGGGTTTGATCCCTGGGTCAGGAAGACCCTCTGGAGAAGGGAATGGCTGCACACTCCAGTGTTCCTTATTGGCTAGAAGGTGATATACCTCAGTGGGGTTTTCATTTGCTTTCTTCTTATGTGTGAGATTGAAAATCTTGTATTGTATTTAAGGGTCATTTGCCTTTCTGTATGTTCCTGTTATTTGACTTTTTTTCCCCATTGAGGAGTTGGCATTTTCCTGTCTTCAATTCTTCGAGTTTTTTAGACATGGTGATCAGCCCCCTCTGGTTGTAAACCTGTTCCAGTATCTTGTGTATATTTTCACTTTGTTTATGGTGTTTTTTTTAATCCCATGCATATGGTTTTCATTTTTATGAGGTAAAATTTACTCATGTTTTCTTTTATTACATTTGGATTTTGAGTCATATTAGAAAGGACTTCTGGTCCTCATGCATATTTTTAATATCCTCAGAGTTGAAATTCTTTGCCTACTGAGAATGGATGTTATATTTGCCAATAGCCTAAAATTATTTGGAATAAAATCTGATGAATAAGGTAGGACAGCAAATTGAATAATGACAATTTTGATTAAATCACAATGTTTTTGTGTAGTTAAGAGACTGGCTTTTATATCAAATGCATACATTTTTCTGAAGTTGATTCCAAAGTGGAATTTTAGAAATATGTAGCTGGATAATATTTTTAAATATTAACTTTCCCTTCTACTGTAGTTCCTTCCTTCCTTTTTCCCACTTAAGAAGGGAGTCTGGGGACAGTCCCGTGGTTAAGACTTCATGCTTCCGTTGCAGGGAGCACGGGTTCGATCGCTGGTCAAGGAACTAAGATCCTGCATGTCATGTGGCGTGACCAAAAAAAAAAATGGAGTCTATTCTGGACTTTACAGCCTTGGAGGAAATCGGCTATGACCAACCATGGGAAGGTTGATGGCTCTAGAGAGAAATAGCTAATGATACCTTTTAGCAAGAAAAAGCTTCAGCAGACTTATAAAGAAAAGTTTCTATGTCTCAAGCAACAGAGAACCACTGAACCTGAGGAAGCCATCAGAGAGGAACAGTGGATATCATATGGGTAGCTTGTGTGGACAGATGATCAACACAGAGAGCCCCTCCTGTATGATGTGAGACTGAGGAAGAACTTGGAATCAAAAGATTCCCAAGCTGGTTGGGTAGAAACACCAAGAATGATATGCGGTTTCTTACAAACTTGGTTGTATAGAGTCTTGAATTTGAAGTTTAGTTTATAGAAAAATAAATATGGTGTATACATTTAGATGAGATCTACTTTTTTTTTTTTTCAAATATTATGAGCAATGGTTAACATAAACTTGTAGTTTCCTAAGTGAGGGATTTGAAGAGATACATTCATTTGCTTGTCTGCTGAGAGGGTGGGTGGCTCAACTGAATTTGTTTCTGTCACCTTATCACAGGGCTTTTAATTTGAATGCTTAGATACCTAAGTGATCCCTCAGATCACTAGGAAATTGGAAGGCAAAAAGATTACATCTTCAATAACTTCTAATTGAAATATAGAATTTCTTTCTATTATAAACGTTTGCAACAAACCTTAGAAGTGTTAGCAATATTTATCATTTCATCAACAATAGACCTCACACAGATTTTCATCTCATAATACAGTTACTACAGGTGTATCAACATGCTCTTTACTACTTGTTGTTGTTTAGTTGCTGAGTAGTATCTGACTCTTTGTGACCCCATGGATTGCAGCACACCAGGCTTCTCTGTCCATGGGATTTCCCAGGCAAGAACACTGGAACAGGTTGCCATGTCCTTCTCCAGGGGATCTTCCCAACTCAGGAATCGAAACCTCATCTCCTGCAATGGCAGGTGGATTCTTTACCACTCAGCCACCAGGGAAGCCCCAAATTGTGGTAGTTTATAGATTTATTGCTTAATGTTCTTATTTATTTAACAAGTAAGCACTATTACTATATCACAAATATTTTAAATATTTTGGTAATTTATATTTGAACATAATTTGTTTTCTTTGTGTTCGTATGTTTTGTCTTGAGCATTTGCAGACATTATCCTGACAAATGGCCCATAGGCTTCAGTAGATAGTAAAATATGTTCTTGGCATAAAACAATTTGGGAGTGCCTGTTTGGTCAAATTCCAGGCTGGAGTCACCTCAAGAAGAGACAAGATAGCAATAAGGCAGCTCCTAGCTTTTCTTTTCCAGCTCCTCCTCAGCCAGAAGATTTGAGGATGTAACTTAACTCTGAGAGGATCTGACCTTGTACAGTCATTTCAGGCTCAATAAACCACAGGAGTCCAGCAGTTTATCTGTCTGACTTGACAGTTTCCACCAGGAGCGGCGTTTACTAGGTCTGAGGGCCTGAAACTGCTCTGCAAGCCTTGGCTGTTGACAAATTTGCCTCTCTTCTTAACTTATGAGCTGGTGCCAAGATGACTTCTCATATCAGTGAAATATCCTTAAAGCTGACATTCTGGGCTTGGGGCCTCTTCTCATTTCACCAGCACCAATTCCATCCTGTCTGAATCCACTGCATTCAGGGCCCAAGGCCTCTATCGTCTGACTCGCTTCTGCCCTCCCAAACAGCTTCTTCTCTGTCCACATCCCCTCCAGCTACGGCAGGTGATGGTGCCAAGGGGCTGGAGGATTCCAGCATCCAAGACTTGCAGGCCCCTGCCAGGACCAGCTATCAGCTTTCACCATCTGAGAAGAAGAGAATGGAATCAAAATCAGGCCAAAAGCAAAGGCTGTGCTGAGCTGAAGTCTCTGATCTTGTCTTTTTTTTTTTTTTTAAACACAAAACTGTCTGATCCAGAACCCCCTTACTTACAGATCAACCCGATATTAAGACTTCCCAGTCTCTGCTACCAAAGAACGTTTTACCGCACGCAACTCCATCTTCTGTTTTAACTGTAGTAATGAGAACTAACATTTTATAATGTCTGAAGTGCTTTTTTTAAAAAATTATTTATTTATTTTTTGGCTGTGCGTCCTCATTGCTGCATGCAGGCTTTCTCTAGTTGCAGCGCGTGAGGGCTACTCTTCAGTGTGGTACATGGGCTTCTCATTGCGGTGGCTTCTCTTGTTGCGGAACACAGGCTCTAGGTGCGCAGACTTCAATAGCTGCAACATGCAGGCTCTAGAGAGCAGGCTTCAGTAGTCGTGGCACATGGACTTAGTTGCTCCATAGGATATGGAATCTTCCAGGACCAAGGACTGAACTTGTGTCCCCTGCATTGGCAGGTGGATTCCTACCCACGGCACCACCAGGGAAGTCCAGAAGTGCTTTCTTAATTATGATTTTATTTGCCCTCCAAGCAATTGTGTCCATCAGGTGTTCTTGCTCCCATGTGACAGAGATGTCTGAGCCCTGATAGGTTTAAGGCTATCTCTGTAAAAGCACTGGCTGGAAGGTAACCTTGGCCTTCTGACTCCAGAGGCAATGCCAGTTTCACTGCCCTGTACTTTCTGCAGTCTATGTATGTGCATGCTCAGTCCTGTCTGATTCTTTGCCACCCCATGGACTACAGCCCACCGGGCTCCTCTGTCCTTGGGACTTCCCAGGCAAGAATACTTGTAGTGGATTGCCATTTCCTCCTCCAGGGGATCTTCCTGATCCAGGGATCGAACCCATGTCTCCTGCCTTGGCAGGCAGATTCTTTACCAACTGCGCCACCTGGGAAGCTTTCTACTGTAGAAAGAAGTAAATGCTCAAGCTTGTGATTTGTTGGCTGTTTGTGTTCTGCACTGAGGTTTTGTTTCTTTCAGACAACGTTTTAAAAGAATTCATATGCATTCCTAACATTTACAAATGTGTAAATTTCACATCAAATCCAGGTTCCTGAATTTTTCCCTCTCTGGATGAAATAAAAGGTTTGTATGTAGGGTATACAATACTGCAAGGCAATAATTAACTAGAGCTGAGTAGTGAGGTTTCTTTTAGATGGTGTGTGAATTACCTAGATTGCCACAGTCCCCACCACTCCCTGTAGAGTCCTGGCATTGAGGCTGAATATCAGTTGTCATTTATTATTATCTTTGTTCTATTTTTCTTATAGTAGAATTAAAAGAGAAATGGAAAACAACTCTTAAACTTATATCTCAAAAGTGGGAAAGTGAAATCTAGGCCTAGAGAAATTTGTTCATTTTTAGCCTTAATTACCTGAGTCATGTAGGAATTTGAGTGTGTGATTCCTTATGGAGACAGTTGTTCCCAAATCTGGATGCCCATTGTAAACATTCTGGAAGATTTTTAAAAATACATGACTCTGGGCTGTGCCACAGACAGACCCATTGAGTCAGAATCTTCAGGTGTGGGCCCCAGGATTGGGAAAGATTGAAGGCAGAAGGAGAAGAGGGTGACAGAGGATGAGATGGTTGGATGGCATCGCTGATTCAATGGACATGAACTTGGGCAAACTCCAGAAGATGGTGAGGAACAGGGAAGCCTGGCATGCTGCAATCCATTGAGTTACGAAGAGTCAGATACAACTTGGCGAATGAACAACAATGGCCAATTTTGTTAATGTTTCATTGAATGAAGACTTTGGTCTGGTCAGGTCTCCTGAGGCTTGAACCAGCATATAGGGTGGGGTTAATACCAGGCGAGTAGGGTGGAGGGACCTAGCTCCAGCTTCTGGGGGCACCTGCCGGGAACTGCCATATGGAGGCTTCTGGGAACAAGCTATGCCTAGTAAACAAATAAAAGTAGGGAATATAATGAATAATTATGACATTTCATTTGGAGTTACTTTCCAAAGCAATTTTGTGTATGTGGTTTTATTTCATGCTCAGGTGTGTATACTACAGATAGCCTAAGCAGAGATTCTGTACTTAAAGTGGGTCAGGGGTTGTTAATAGCTGCTGTGTGTTACGTTCCCCATAGACTGTCAAGAACCCCTTCCTCTCTACTAAAACATTGTTAAAAAAAAAAAAAAAAAGTCACTTAATAGGGACTTCTCTGGCAGTCCAGTGCTTAAGACTCCACGCTTCGGGGCTTCCCTGATGGCTCAGCTGTAGAGAGTCCACCTGCCAATGCAGGAGACATGGGTTCGATCCCTGGTCTGGCATGATCCCATGTGCCTCGGAGTAACTAAGCCTGTGTGCCACGACTACTGAGCCTGTGCCCTAGAGCCTGTGTTCCCCAAGAGAAGCCACCACAGTGAGAAGCCCTTGCACCGCAACTAGAGAGTAACCCCTGCTCACCACAACTAGAGAAAAGCCCATGCAGCAGTGAAGACCCAGTGCAGCCAAAAATAAATAAAAATTATAAAAAAGGGTTCTTCACTTCTACTGCAGGGGGCGTGGATTTGACCCCTGGTTGGGGAACTGAGATGATGCATGCTACATGGAGTGATCAAAAGTATTTAAAAACAAATAAAATTTTAAAAGAGAGGAATGATGGAATAAAAAATAATATTTAAAAAAATCAGTTAATAGTATTCATACTGAAGATAAGTTTGGCAGAGTATTAACACTATGTGAGCATCACCATAAAAGTGGCTTGGGGTGGGATGAAGGCTGTTGTGTTAAAAGTAAAAATTTGGTCTGAACCTGGTTGGTTGATGAGTGAGAGGCTAGTGAGATTATGGGAAACTTGGTCAAACAAATGTAAATGTTGCAGAGAAAAAAATTAGGGTGGTGTTAGAAAACAAGATAGGCAGCTTGAAAAGGAATTTAGTTATATGCCAAAGGGAACAGAGGGTTGGAACATAATTGCCTTAAGATTATACTTTACAATATGATCCTCTGGGCTGGCTGTATATAACTTCTGTGTAAGGATAAGCCTGTATCATCTTAATGGATTTTTGATAGAATACCAAAATTTTAAAGTAACAAGGCTGTGCTGCTATCAAGAAGTAATTCTCCTCATAACTCATTTTTTATTTTAATGTTCTGTACAGTGACTTGCTCATCACTCTTTTTTTCTTCCTCTTAACGATCCTAAGTATATTTTTCCAAAAAGCAACCACTGACAACCCTAAAGCCATTGTTCAGAGCTCTGACTCCTATAAGCCTCTCAGGTAATACTGTTCCTCGTATTCAATGTCATCTTTCTTATCCCGTCATTTGCTTTCTTGGCTGCCAAGCGTCTTCCATTTATCTGTCTCCTTTTTCTTGTGTCAGGCCATTCTGAGTGGTAATTTTTCATCCTGTCTATTTCCTTATCCCAGTGGTCCACTCATTTCCTTCAGGCTCCCTTTCCTTCCTCCTCCATGCCCCACTTCCTGACAGCACTTTCTGTCGTGAAGTTTTGAAGCATTTCAAGAGTTGACAGCTGAAGACGGTGATGGGGCTGAATGAGAAGATGAGCTTATTGAAAAGCCATCCCAGGGTTTCACATTAGAGCTCTTGGTGGCAAATGATGGAAAATCAACTCAGCTTAAGGAAGGAATTCCCAGTAGTAAAGACTTTGTATGCCAGTGCAGGAGACACAAGAGACGTGGGTTTGATCCCTGGGTCAGGAAGATCCCCTGGAGGAGGGTATGGCAACCTGTTCCAGTAGTCTTGCCTGGAAAATTCCATGGACAGAGGAGCCTGATGGGTTACAGTCCATAGGATCACAAAAAGTCGGACATGACTGAGCATGCATGCACATAGCTTATGAAAAAGGGAATTTATTGGTTCATGTATCAGAAAGGGTAAAGCAGGATAGGAAGGATTACTGTCAGAACCTGGACTCACAAACTAGAACCAGAATTCAATGAATTTTTTTTTTGATGTTTCATTCTATAGATGGGTTTCCCTTATGTGCTGGGAAATATGGCTACTGACTTTAAGCTCCAGATTCACATCCTCCAGCAGACAAAGGGCTTTCTCTCTCCTGCCCACCCCCTCCAACTGCAGATCCATATATTATTCCCAGGGAAGGCATTTGATTGGTCATGGGGTTGGGGGAAGGGACTGGGATATGGCACTAACAACCTCACCAGAACCATCCACAGGGAGAAGAAAAGAGTGGTTCTTGGGATTCTAGGACAATAAAAATAGTATATAAGCGTTATAGAATTAAAGCAACTTTTAATAAATTTTTTCCTACAAAATTATACGGGGAAGAAGTCCCTTCCTCTGTAGTAACGCTTATAATTAAAAAATTACTTTGAAGAAAAGATTTATAGTACAGGTATTCCCAACTACAGGGCTTTTTGTTTTAATCTAACACCATGTTAGATTCTTTTTAAAAAGTCTAGCATGCATGCATGCTAAGTCACTTCAGTCATGTCTGACTCTGCGACCATCTGGATTAACCCGCCAGGCTTCTCTGTCCATGGGATTTTCCAGGCAAGAATACTGGGGTGGGTTGTTATGCTCTCCTTCAGGGGATCTTCCTGACCCAGGGATTGAACCCACATCTCTTCACCACTAGCGCCAGTAATCCATACTGGTTAAGTAGTTTCCTCCCGCACTGACTCTGGGCTTGGTGGTTTGATTTGTTCTGGCCAGTTGGACAATAATACAAAACAGAAGCTTGAAACATGTGGGCATTGGGGCTTGCCTTCACCTACTGCTATTGAGAACCCTTTTAAGCCTGGTTAATGTGCTAGATTATGAATGGCATGGCCTGGTTATACCCATTTCTCTACAAACAGTGAACCATTGAGGTCATTGACCACCAGTTGAGCATGAAAACAGGAGTGAGCAAAGATGACACCACGTGGAGCAGCAGTGATCCATCCCTACTGAATCAAGCCTTAATTTCTGAGGACGGTGAGGCAGCAAACCATGTGGTCATCTGAGGGGAAGCCATTCCAGACAAAGAAAGTTACCAGCATAATATTCCTGGAGTATGATGGGCCTGACTTGGTCCAGGCATAACAAGGAAGCCTGACTGACTGGAGTGCAGTGAACAAGGGGAAAGGAAGTAGGAAATATGATCAGGGAGGTAATGGGCGAGAGTGAAGTTACCTGGGACCAGTGCCTACAGTGACTGGCGTTTACTCTGAGTGACATAGGAAGCCATTGGAAGGTATCGAACCGAGTTGTCATGCATCTGGCGGAGGTTTTAACAGGATCACTCTGGCTTCTGCCTTGAGGACAGTTTGATGTGGGGGAGTTGGCTAAGGTGCAAGGGAAACCAGTTGGGAGGGATGATCCAGGGAAAGAGATAATGGACACTTGGATGATAGCCATAAAGGTGGTAAAAGTGGTTGAATTCTGGCTATATTTTGAAAACAAAATAGCAGGATTTGTTGGAGGGTATGATGGAGGATGTATGAGAGACATTAAGGAGTCAAGGAGGGACCCCAAGGTTGCGGGTTTGAGGAAATGGTAGTTCCATTGACTTTGATGGTGAAGTTGCAGGAGGAACTTGTTTGTAGGTGAAGCTCAGAAGGCCAGCTCTGGACATGTTAAATATGATAGGTTCGATAGATATCTCAGGGGAGAGGTCAGGCGGGCAGCCAAGAGCTAAAGATTAAAGTCAGCTAGAGGTATAGGGTTCAGCGTCATCAGCATGTGGGTGCTATTTAAAGCCATGAGACTGGAAAAAATTACCAAGGGAATGTGCACAAATGAAAAAGACTTTCAAGGACTGAGCCTTGAGGTATTCCAATGCTAAGGATAGGAAGATGAGGAGGAAGTAACAAAGAAATCTGAGAATGAGCTTCTAGTGAAGAGGAAAAAATAAGCAGCAAGAGAGTGAATGTGAAATACCCCAGAAGCCAGGTCAGGAATATATTTCAAAGACGAACCAAGTGGTCAAAGGAGCAAATGTGCCAACAAAATCATTGTTGTGAGGCCAGCAAAATCATTATTGACCCTGTGATAATCCTATTACTGAGTATAAAATGACGAATGATTTCTGGTTCAAATCTTCTGTGAGCTGGATACTCCAAGTTGAACCTAGAGCAATGAAACTGTGTTGGGTCTGTTGACCAAATTGGGTAACATGAGGGTCAGACCTTGGACTGTAATGGATTCGTGGGGCCTTGTGAGGCTCTTGGCAATCCCTGTTTGTATCTGCTTTTAACCATAGTTTGGCTTTGTCACGTGCAGGGCCTGCCTGGGAATTCAGTCTTCACATGTGCCTCTAACCAGCCTGCCCTGTCAGAGCTAATCTATTAGCTGCTTTATGAGATATCCCATCTGGGCTGGGTCTTTCATGGATAGGTTTTTGGAGTCATTGCCACACACATGGTGAATGGAGCAGTAGAAACTATGACCTTTATCACAGTCAGATTGGAATTCGTTCAGCAGAGACTTGCCTGGGAACCAGAAGATTTTGTTTCTAGTGCTAACTCCATCACTTACTTAGATCTGGTATTTAGGGTAAGTTACTAAATTTCTTAGTATATTATCAGGAAAGGTTAGATTATACAGCTGTTAATAAATTAGCAGTAAAATCTCAGTGGCTTAACACAACAAAGGCTTATCCCTTGCTCCTGGTATATATTTATCCCAAGTTTATGAGCAGCCTCTACTCTCCCTAGTTACTCAGGGACCAGCTTGATGGAGGTCCCACCAGCTAGTAGCTTCTGACACACTCCCACCCTCTTTCATCCCTTGAGCTCAGGGGAAGAGAAGAACAGGACTGGGAGAAGAAAGTGCAAATGAGTTTTTCACTTCCTCAGTTCTGAAGAACTATGCTTCACTTCTGCTCAAAGCCCATGGGTGAAAGCTAGTTTTGTGACCTCACCTAACTATCGTCAAGTCATGAAGCGTAAAGAAACAAATGAAATCTTCACTGACCATTGTAGTCTAGGTCATGCTAAGTTTCTATATCTGTTACGATTAATAGCAATACTGTTGTTATTATCATGGACATATGATTATTTATCTCATAATAATACTATTATTTATCTCAGATGTTAGGATTAAGTGAGATAATTCAGGTGACATGCTTAATATAGAGCCTGACTCCTAACAAATGTTGGACAAGTTCTAGACATAATAAATGTATTATTATTATTATTAATAGGGCTTTCCTGGTGGTTCAATCGGTAAAGAAGCCACCTGCAAAGCAGAAGACTGCCTGCAGCATAGGAGACCTGGGTTTAATCTCTGGGTTGAGAAGATACCCTGGAGAAGGAAATGGCAACCCACTCCAGTGTTCTTGCCTGGGAAATCTCATGGACAGAGGAGGCTGGTGGGCTACAGTCTGTGGGATCGCAAGAGTCGGATATGACTTATTTTTATTATAAAGTGGGCGATAAATTGTTCTTTTGTTATTATCATCATCATCATTTTGTGATTCTCTTAAGAGCAAACTGATTTTGCCTAAGCCCTTAACCGTTTGTCACTTTTGGGTCATTGTAAAGTCATTCTGTCCTGAAGTTTGGCTTAGGATCAAGACAAGGGCTGTTGACAAAAACATTCCAGGAAAACTGGAATTGAAGACGGCTTCTCTTTACCTTCTTCCCTTGGCCTACCCTTTTTGCCAGTATTCCTGGCCACAAATGCCTCTGTCGGCAACCCAGGAAGAAGTCTGAAGATACTGGAAGCATTTAGCTCTTTTTCCTCCTAAGTGATTTCCCAGGGTCCAGAGCACTTCTTACATGTCCAGGCTCTCAGAGTCTGAGACACGGGAGGCTGCAGGGGCGGCTCAGTTTTCCTGGCAGTCAGGCTCCCTTGTAAACAATGGAATGAGGTGGACTTAAAAAAAATGGTCCTACCTGACAAGCAGACTTACTCTTGTCTGGAAATGTTTTTCAACTTTCTCTTTTCTATCTGGTTTGTCGAGGTATGAAGATCCCACATGACCTGATTTAGAAGCAGAAAGGTCTGTTGAGAAGCCCTATTTGTTGTTAAATATAGGGATGTGGAGAAGACTGTACTGAAGGAAGGAGAAATGCCAAGTGGTCCTTTGAGCCTAGACTCTCTACAAAGTCCAGCAAGATTGAGTAGCCCAAGAGTTAATCCTGCCCACTGTCTGCTACCTAGGCTTTGCTTCCTTACATTTGACCTTGGAATCAGTCCTGCTGTTTTTTACCTCCACATCCTTCTTCTTTTTAAAAAATTGTATTTATTTTTGGCTGTGCTGGGTCTTTGTTGCTTCCCATAAGCTTTCTCTAGATGCAGCGAGCAGGGGCTACTCTCCAGTTGCAGTGCACAGGCTTTTCATTGCAGTGGCTTCTTTTTTGGGGAAAGCATGGGCTCTAGGGCGTGGGCTTCAGTAGTTGTGGTGCACGGGCTTAGTTGCCCCACGACACGTGGGATCTTCCTGGACTAGGAATTGAACCTGTTTTCCCAGTGTTGGCAGGCAGATTATTTGTCATTGGCTCATCTGGGATGTTCCCCTTCTTTTTTATGCAATTATGTATTATGTGTGTAATAGGTATCTATCTTTTAAAATCTATCTGTCTAGGCCAGGTCTCAGTTGTGCCACGTAGGACCTTTAGTCACAGCATGCAAAACTCTTAGTTGTGGCATGTGAGGTCTAGTTCCCTGACCAGGGATCAAACCTGGGCCTTCTGCATTGGGAATGTGGAGTCTTAGCCACTGGACCATCAGGGAATTCCCTGCCCTGCTCTTCTATCTATCATCTGTATTCTACCTGCCAAATGAAATCACACTCATTCTTCAAGGTCTGGTTCAAATGCTGCTCACTGCCTCCTTGAAATCTTTGAAGATGTCATTGCAAGGACTATGTTTTTGTGGTATTAACAGTGTCCGGTGTTTAATAAATGTGTGTCAAGTTGAAAACCTCCCTCTTCGTTAATTTTATCCTTTAGTTTATGTTTTTGGAAGCCATCGACTATGTCAGAGTTTGTGGCAAGTTGTTTTTGCCCCAGAATCTCATCAGGAAAAACATTAAATATTGAAATTCCCCCAAACTTTCAAGTTTATTAAACTTGAAATAGTTACTCCCAGACATCATCCCTAACTACATGGTATTCCCTTACCTTCTGTGAAGTTGACTTGTAGATCAAGGTTTAACCTTCAGTTCAACTTAGTTCAGTTGCTCAGTCATGTCTGACTCTTTGTGACCCCATGGACTGCAGCATGCCAGGCCTCCCTGTCCATCACCAACTCCTGGAGCCTACCCAAACTCATGTCCATTGAGTCGGTGATGCCATCCAACCATCTCATCCTCTGTCGTCCCCTTCTCCTCCCGCCCTCAATCTTTCCCAGCATCAGGGTCTTTTCAAATGAGTCAGCTCTTCACATCAGATGGCCAAAGTATTGGAGTTTCAGCTTCAACATCAGTCCTTCCAGTGAACACCCAGGACTGATCTCCTTTAAGATGGACTGGTTGGATCTCCTTGTAGTCCAAGGAACTCTCAAGAGTCTTCTCCAGCACCACAGTTTGAAAGTATCAATTCTTCTGTGCTCAGCTTTCTTTATAGTCCAACTCTCACATCCATACATGACTACTGGAAAAACCATAGCCTTGACTAGACGGACCTTTGTTGACAAAGTAATGTCTCTGCTTTTTAATATGCTGTCTAGGTTGGTCATAACTTTCCTTCCAAGGAGTAAGCATCTTTTAATTTCATGGCTGCAATCACCGTCTGCGGTGATTTTGGAGCTCCCCAAAATAAAGTCAACCACTGTTTTCACTGTTTCCCCATCTATTTGCCATGAAGTGATGGGACTGGATGCCATAATCTTAGTTTTCTGAATGTTGAGCTGTAAGCCAGCTTTTTCACTCTCCTCTTTCACTTTCATCAAGAGGCTCTTTAGTTCTCCTTCATTTTCTGCCATAAGGGTGGTATCATCTGCATATCTGGGGTTATTGATATTTCTCCCAGTGATCTTGATTCCAGCTTGTGCTTCATCCAGCCCAGCGTTTTTCATGATGTACCCTGCATAATAGCTAATAGATAAAGAGCAATGACCACAGGCCAAGCACTGTAAGTGCTTTGCTTCCATTGTATTATTTAATCCTCATAGGATCCTTGACTAGTTTTTGCAGTAGAGAACCAAGATGTAGAGAAGTGAAGGCAGTCCCATGGTTGGTTTCTAGTTAGAGACAGAACTGTTACTCAATTCACCTTTCTCTTATTCCAATCTCATACCATCAGCTCAACCAAACTCTCTCAATAAAGAGAAACTATCAATTAAAAAAAATGTGTTGGAGTACAGTTGATTTACAATATTGTATTAGTTTCAGGTGTACAGCACCGTGATTCAGTTATACAGATACATATATTTATTCTTTTTTAGAGCCTTTCCCCCTAATAGTTTATTACAGAATACTGCCTTGAGATCCCTGTTCTTGTTGGTTATCTATTTTATATATAGTAGTGTATGTTTATTCCAAGCTCCTAATTTATTCCTCCTTCCTCAAAGTGTTTCCCCTTTGGTAATTATAGATTTGTTTTTGAAATTTGTGAGTCTATTTCTGTTTTGTAAATAAGTTCATTTATATCATTAAATTAGATGCTTTGTATGAATTATGTCATATGACATTTGTGTTTCTCTGACTTGACTTAGTACACCTATCAATGTTTAGATGATTGCTATTTACATGATTATTATCCATCCATGAGTTGGTTCTCTTGTTTATTTTCCTACTGTGTAGGAGACTGCCAGCAACTGGGATAATTAGAGTGGGACTTGAGAACCCCTTTGGCCAGATGCCCTGTGGAAATAATACTGTATCAGTCTGCTCAACTTGGACAACCTCATTCCATCTCTGAATTGTGTGGGAATTTCCCACTGCACAGCTGTTGGCCATTTGAGAACTAATTAGTCCTAGAGCATAAATAATAACTGACCACAGGGAGGGCTCTTCCTCCTTCCAGTTGGGGCTCCAGATGCTGGCTGAGTGTTTGACATGACAACTCTAAGGCTGGGGCTAACTTGTGGTATCTGAAAATATCATCTGGGAATTGCCTGCCTCAGAACCACAGGAATGCTTGTTAAAAATGCAGATTCCTGGGCCAGATTTCAAGCCTATAGATTCATAATCTCCCACATGCCTCTTGCATTCATAACATCTGAGAAACACTGCATTGTTGGGCTTTTGGAAATTTGAGAGGGTGAGACTTTTGTCTCTGTGTGTAATTTTTTTCTAGCCCTGCTTCTAAGAAGAGGTTTCTGTTAGGTTTATGCTTATAAAATGGTTATACAGTGGTTATCATACAAGGTCGTAGAGGCCATGAGCTGAAGCATAAAGTCAAGTAAGAATTCTCCTGTTGGGCTTGGAGAATCAAATAAAGGCCCTGGGAGAAATGAAGACAGTCTTATTTAAAGAGGAAGCAGCCAGCCTGTGGTCTTTGAAGTGGTGGCAGAGAAAACAGTCCTGGAAGCCTTGCTTTCCTTCCAGCTTTTATACTCCACGCAACAGAAGCCACACAGCTGGGGCTGGATCTGCATGATGTTGGAAGCAATTTTGGATCATATATCACATTTAAAAATCAGTGTTCAAGAAAATCTGGATTCATGGCCTCTCTTGATAAACCTCTAAATGTGGCATCACTGGGTCCTATTTTCTGAACCAGCAGTTGATGAGATTTTAACAGACACCACCCACCCCTCCCACTTCTGTTTGTCCAGTTCACCACTATCCTCCCCCTGCTGTCTTGCTGCACACCCGACCTTGTCACTCGTTTCCATTACCTGCTGGACGTGCCTAAGCACATACCCTCCTGACAATGCATGGCTGGGAGAGAAGTGGGAGGAATACTGAACAGGAAGCAGAGGCTCCTGGAAGCATGTTCTTGGAATAAGAGCCCCCCCACCATTTTAAATTCCTATGTTGACTCACTAGTTGAAAAAAATGTAAATGTTTAGAGGAAACAGCATGAAAGCAAGATGACAAGGAAGGACCAGAAAGTAGTCAAAGTAAGTGGCTCCAGTCACCTCCTAATGTCCAGGGCCCTCAGCTCTGCCTGGGAGGTCACATCCAGGGGTCGCTTCCCATATTTATGGAGCAAGGCTGGTTGTCTGTGTATGTCTTTGTCCTCCAGGTTTTATAAATGATAAATTCTTCTTCTTTTTTAAATTGGAATATAGTTGCTTTTTGGGCTTCCCTTGTGGCTGTTGGTAAAGAATCTGCCTGCAATGTGGGAGACCCGGTTTCAACCCCTAGGTCGAGAAGATCCCCTGGAGAAGGGAATGGCTCCCCACTCCAATATTCTTGCCTGGAGAATTCCATGGACAGAGGAGCCTGGCAAACATGGGGTTCATGGGGTTGCAGAGGGTTGGACACGACTGAGTGACCAACACACACACATAGTCGCTTTACACTGCTGTGACAGTTTGTGCTGTACAGCAAAGTACAGTATGAATCAGCCATACATATGTATTTATTTCCTCTTTTTTGGATTTCCTTCCCATTTAGACCCCACCAAGCACTGAGTAGAGTTCCCTGTGCTATACAGTAGATTCTTATTGGTTATCTATTTTATATGTGGTAAGTGTATATATGTCAATTCCAGTCTCCCAGTTCATCCCCCACACTTTTGGTGTCCGTATTTGTTCTCTACATCTGTGTCTCTTCCTGCTTTGCAAATAAGATCATCTATGTCATTTTTCTAGATTCCACATATGTGCATTAATACACAGTATTTGTTTTCCTGAAGTGATAAATTCTTAAATTATATCTATGAAAGCGAAAGTGTGAGTTGCTCAGTCGTGTCCAACTCTTTGCGACCCCACAGACTGTAGCCCACTAGGCTCCTTTGTCCAAGGAATTCTCCAGACAAGAATACTGGAGTGGTTGCCATTTCCTTCTCCAGGGGATCTTCCAGACCCAGGGATCAAACCAGAATCTCCCACAGATTCTTTACCACCAGGGAAGCCATAAATTACTTTTATAGAAGAGACTTAGAGACTTGTAGAAATGAATTTTTTTTGGTGTGTGTGTGTGATATTGTGTATATAGTGACAAAAGAAAAATGTTTTGACGCAGGTAGTTACATACTTCCCGATACTTTCTAGGTACGAGCTGTTGGTCTGGTTTGATGCTTGTTGTGTTCATAGAGTATGTTATTTGATTCTCACAAACCCCATGAGTTTGTGAGATCTTGCTACCCAACCTTAAAGATAAGGAAACTGAGGTTCAGAGAAAAGAAGAGGTTTGCTTAAGGCATATTAGTGGTAAGTGACAGTTGTTCAGTCGCCAAGCTGTGTCCAATTCTTCTCCACTCCATGGACAGCAGCACAGCAGGTTTCCCTGTCCTTCACCATCTCCTGGAGTTTGCTCAAGTTCATGTCCATTGCATCAGTGATGCCATCCAACCTTCTCATCCTCTGTTGCCCTCTTCTTCTTCTTCCTTCAATCTTTCCCAGCATCAGGGTCTTTTCCAATGAGTTGGCTCTTTGCATCATGTGGCCAAAGTATCAGTGGAGCTTTCAGCATCAGTCCTTCCAAAGAGTATTCAGGGTTGGTTTCCCTTAAGATTGACTGGTTTGATCTCCTTGCTTTCCAAGGGACTCTCAGAAGTCTTCTACAGCACCATAGTTTGAAAGCTTCAATTCTTCGGCACTCTGCTTTCCTTATTGTCCAGCTCTCACATCTGTACATGACTACTGGAAAGACCATAGCCTTGACTATATGGACCTTTGTCAGCGAAGTGATATCTTTGTTTTTAACACACTGTCTAGGTTTACCATAGCTTTCCTGGCAAGAAGTAATCGTCTTCTAATTTCATGGCTGCATCCACAATGATTTTAGTACCCAAGAAGAGGAAATCTGTCACTGCTTCCACCTTTTCCCCTTCTATTTGCCATGAAGTGATGGGACCGGATGCCATGATCTTATTTTTTTAATATTGAGTTTCAAGCTGCTTTTTCACTCTCCTCTTTCATCCTCATCAAGAGGCTCTTTAGCTCTTCATTTTCTGCAATCAGAGTGGTATCATCCACGTATCTGAGGTTGTTGATATTTCTCCTGGCAGTCTTGATTCCAGCTTGTAACTCATCCATTCTGGCACTTCACATAATGTGCTCTGCATTTAAATTAAATAAACAGAGTGACAATGAACAGCCTTGTCATACCCCTTTCTCAATCCTGAATGAGTCAGTTGTTCCATACAGGGTTCTAACTGTTGCTTCTTGACCTGCATACAAGTTTCTCAGGAGACAGGTAACGTGGTCTGGTATTCCCATCTCTTTAAGAGTTTTCCACGGTTTGTTATGATCTACACAGTCAAAGGCTTTAGCATAGTCAATGAAACAGAGGTAAATATTTTTCTGGAATTCCCTTGCTTTCTCTATGATCCAGTGAGAAATTTGATCTCTGGCAATTTGATCTCGGGTTCCTCTGCCTGTTCTAAATCCAGCTTGAACATCTGGAAGTTCTCGGTTCATGTAGTGCTGAAGGCTAGCTTGGAGCATTTTGAGCATAACCTTACTCACATGGGAGATAAGTGAAATTGTACTAAAGAATAGAACATTCTTTAGTACTTCCCTTCTTGGGAACTGGGATGAGGATTGACCTTTTACAATCTTGTGTCCTCTGCTGGGTTTTTCAAATTTGCTGACAATTGAGTGTAGCACTTTATTTATTTATTTATTTTTATTTTATGTTATTTTTTAACTTAACAATAATGTATTGGTTTTGCCATATATCAAAATGAATCCACCACAGGTATACATGTGTTCCCCATCCTGAACCCTCCTCCCTCCCCCCTCCCCATACCATCCCTCTGGGTCATCCCAGTGCACCAGCCCCAAGCATCCAGTATCGTGCATTGAACCTGGACTGGCGACTCGTTTCATATATGATATTATACATGTTTCAATGCCATTCTCCCAAATCATCCCACCCTCTCCCTCTCCCAGAGTCCAAAAGACTGTTCTATAGAGACACTGATGTATAGAGTGTAGCACTGTAATAGCATCATCTTTTAGGAATTTTTAAATAGCTCTGCTGGAATTCCATCACCTACACTAGCTTTATGGGCAGTAGTGCTTCCTAAGGTCCACTTGACTTCACACTTCAGAGTGTCTGGCTCTGAGTGAGAGATTGCATCATCATGATTATCCCGGTCATTGAGATCTTTTTCGCACAGTTCTTCTGTGTAGAAAGGTGAAGTGACAGAGCTGGGGTCTTAAATTCAACTGTGTCTGATTGTGAAGTCAGTAGTTTTTCTACCAGGGAGTCTAATGTTATATTTTCTCATTTTTTTTTCATGGTTTCAAGAGACATGTTATGGTTGAAGACATATATAATGGTATTTATTGGATTGTGTTATACTAACCAGTAGGTCATGCCACCTTAGAAATTTAACAGCATTTTTCTAAATAATAGGAATGTTTACTTGCTTTTAGGTTAGGACTATCACAGATGACTCATTCTAACTTCTAAGAATTTATAATTATTTTTCACTTATTTAGCATTGTATGGTTTAATATTTTTGGAAAAAGATCCTTAAACGAAAGTGTATTAAAATCTGCAATTTCTTTCAAAGAAAGTGGGAAAGTTTTGCCAATTAACTATAATGATCATTCTTTCATTTCATTCATTTTTTTCTGTAAATTTATTGAGATAATATTGATATATAACATTGTACAAAGAGCACAGCATGTTGATCGATACACCTATCTATTACAAAATTATTACCAATATGGTGTTCACTAGTTCCTGTATCTCTCCACATAATTACCACTTCTTTTTTTGTAGGGAAGATATTTAATATCTATACTCTCAGCAACTTTCAAGGATATAAGAAGATATTATTAATGATAATCACCATCATATACATTAGATTCCCAGACTCATGTCATAACTGAAGTTTATTCTCTGATCAACAACTCCCCTTTTCCCCCACCTCTCAGCCTGCAGTCCTACCATTCTACTCTGCTTCTGTGAGTTCAGCTTTCCTCGATTCCACATCAGTGATATCATACAGTATGTGTCTTTCTCTGACTTACTTCACTTAGTAATTATACTCAAGGTCTACCTATGTTGGAGTAAATAGCAGGATTCCCTCGTTATGATTGAATAATATTCCATTGTGTGTGATGTATATTTACATACATTTGTATTTACATTGTATATTCATATTTTTTCCCCATTTTTTTTTGTTGTTGTTGAAAAACACTGAAGTGGTTTCCATCAGTTCAGTTCAGTTCAGTTGCTCAGTCATGTCCGACTCTGTGACCCCATGAACTGCAGCATGCCAGGCCTCCCTGTCCTTCACCAACTCCTGGAGCCTACCCAAACTCATGTCCATTGAGTCAGTGATGCCATCCAACCATCTCATCCTCTGTCGTCCCCTTCTCCTCCCACCCTCAATCTTTCCCAGCATCAGGGTCTTTTCAAATGAGTCAGCTCTTCGCATCAGGTGGCCAAAGTATTGGAGTTTCAGCTTCAACATCAGTCCTTCCAATGAACACCCAGGACTGATCTGCTTTAGGATGTACTGGTTGGATCTCCTTGCAGTCCAAGGGACTCTCAAGAGTCTTCTCCAACACTACAGTTCAAAGCATCAATTCTCTGCTCAACTTTCTTTATAGTCCAACTCTCACATCCATACATGACTACTGGAAAAACCATAGCCTTGACTAGATGGACCTTTGTTGACAAAGTAATGTCTCTGCTTTTTAATATGCTGTCTCAGTTCAGGTCAGTTCAGTCATTCAGTCGTGTCCGACTCTTTGCGACCCAATGAATTGCAGCACGCCAGGCCTCCCTGTCCATCACCAACCAACTCCCAGAGTTCACTCAAACTCACGTCCATCGAGTCGCTGTCTAGGTTGGTCATAATTTTCCTTCCAAGGAGTAAGGATCTTTTAACTTCATGGCTGCAATCCATATCTTGGCTTATTCTTTGGTGATAGCCATTCTAGCTAGTGCGAGGTGATATTTCATTGTGGTTTCTGTTTTTTCTTTTTTGATTTGAAGTTGTGTGACTTCTTTGTATAATTTGAATATTAACTTCTTATCAAACAGGTGATTTACAAATATTTTCTCCCATCCTGTAGGTTACCGTTTCATTTTTTGATGGTTTCCTTTGTGCAGAAGCTTTTTACTTTGTAATCCCACTTATTTTTGCTTTTGTTCCTTTGCTTTTGGAGTCAAATCCAAAAAATCGTGAAGACCAATGTCAAGGACTTTACACCCTGTGTTTTTGTCTAGGAGTTTTACAGTTTGAGGTCTTAAGTTCAAGTCTTTAATCCATTTTGAGTTGATTTGTCTGTGTGGTATAGGATAGGGGCCCGTTTTCATTCTTTTGCAGATTTCCTGGGAAATCTTATGGACAGAGGACCCTGGTAGATTGCAGTCTATGGGATTGCAAAGAGTTGGACATGACTTAGAAACTAAAACAACAACCCAGATATCCCAATGTTATTTATTTGGTGCCTTTGTTGTAAATCAAATGGTTTATATATGAGTGAATTTATCTCTGAGCTCTGTATTCTAGTTCTTTGATCTGTTTGTTTTTATTGCCAATACTGTATTATTTTAATTACTATAGCTCTGAAATATAAATTGAAATTAGGAAGTATGATTCCTCCAGCTTTGCTCTTCTCAAAATTTCTTTAGCTATTTGGGGTCTTCAAAGTCAATTTCCCTGGGGGTTCTCAGTCCCTTTGCCAGATCCTCAAGTTGGGAAATCTGTTGTGGGTCCTAGAACTTTCTTAACAGTATGAGAATTTATTTGCTATAACTGTTCTGCAGTTTGTGGGTCATTTGCTTGGTGGCTCTATGGTAGGGTTAATGGCGACCTCCTCCAAGAGGGCTTTTGCCACACCCAGGACTGCTGCAATCCAGAGCCCCTGCCCTTGCAGCAGGCCACCACTGACACATACCTCTACAGGAGACATTCAACTACTCAAAGGGAGGTCTGGCTCAGTTTTTGTGGGGTCTCCTGGTGTCTACAAGGTTTTGTTTGAGCCCTCCAAGCGTCTTTGGTGTGTATGGGGTTTGATTCTAACTGTAATTTCTCCTCTCCTACCATCTTTCTGGGGCTTTTCCTTTGCCCTTGGACGTGGGGTATCTTTTTTTGGTGGGATCCAACACTCTTCTGTCGATGGTTGTTCAGCAGCGAGTTGTAATTTTGGAGTTCACAGGAGACAAGCACATGTCCTTCTACTCTGCCCTTTGTCATTCCATACAAAATTTTCAGTTCATTTCAGTTCAGTTATTCAGTCATGTCTGACTCTTTGCACCCCATGGAGTGCAGCGCGCCAGGCTCCCCTGTCCTTCACCATCTCCTGGAGCTTGCTCAAACTCATGTCCATTGAGTCGGTGATGCCATCCAGCCATCTCATCCTCTGTTGCCCCCTTCTCCTCCTGCCTTCAGTCTTTCCCAGCATCAGGGTCTTTTCCAATGAGTCAGCTCTTTGCCAGAGTATTGGAGCTTCAGCTTCAGTCCTTCCAATGAATATTCAGGGTTATTTCCTTTAGGATCGACTGGTTGGATCTCCTTGATGTCTAAGGGACTCTCAAGAGTCTTCTCCAGAACCACAGTTCAGAAGCCTCAATTCTTTGGTGCTCAGCCTTCTTTATGGTCCCACTCTCATATCCATACATGACTATTGGAAAAACCATAGCTTTGACTATATGGACCTTTGTCAGCAAAGTGGTGTCTCTTTTTTTTAATACACTGTCTAGGATTGTCATAGCTTTCCTTCCAAGGAGCTAGCGTCTTTTAATTTCATGGCTGCTGTCACCATCCGCAGTGATTTTGGAGCTCAAGAAAATAAAATCTGTCACCATTTTTACTTTTTTACCATCTGTTTGCCATGAAGTGATGGGACCAGATGCCATGATCTTAGTCTTCTGAATGTTAAGTTTTAAGCCAACTTTTGCACTCTCCTCTTTCACTTTCATCAAGAGGCTCTTAAGTTCTTCTTCGCTTTCTGCCATAAGGGTGGTGTCATCTGCATATCTGAGGTTATTGATATTTCTCCTGGCAATCTTGATTCCAGCTTGTGCTTCCTCCAGTCCAGCATTTCTCCAGCATCTCTCATTATAAGTTAAATAAGCAGGGTGACAATATACAGCCTTGACGTATTCCTTTTCTTATTTGGAACCAGTCTGTTGTTCCATGTCCAGTTCTAACTTTTGCTTCTTGACCTGCATACAGATTTCTCAAGAGGCGGGTCAGGTGGTCTAGTATTACCATCTCTTGAAGAATTTTCCACAGTTTGTTGTGATCCACACAGTCAAGGGCTTTGGTGTAGTCAATAAAGCAGAAATAGATGCTTTTCTGAAACTCTCTTGCTTTTTTGATGATCCAACAGATGTTGGCAATTTGATTTCTGGTTCCTCTCCCTGTTCTAAAACAAGCTTGAACATCTGGAAGTTCATGGTTCATGTACTATTGAAGCCTTTCTTGGAAAATTTTGAATATTTCTTTGCTAGTGTGTGAGATGAGTGCAATTGTGCAGTAGTTTGAGCATTCTTTGGCATTGCCTTTCTTTGGGATTGGAATGGAAACTGACCTTTTCCAGTCCTGTGGCCACTGCTGAGTTTTCCAAATTTGCTGGCATATTAAGTGTAGCACTTTCACAGCATCATCTTTTAGGATTTGAAATAGCTCAACTGGAATTCCATCACCTCCACTAGCTTTGTTCATAGTGATGCTTCCTTAGGCCCACTTGACTTCACATTCCAGGATGTCTGGCTCTAGGTGAGTGATCACACCATCATGATGATCTGGTTCGTGAAATCTTTTTTGTAGAGTTCTTCTGTGTATCCTTGCCACCTCTTCTTAATATCTTCTGCTTCTGTTAGGTCCATACCATTTCTGTCCTTTATTATCCCCATCTTTGCATGAAAAGTTCCCTTGGTATATCTAGAGATCTCTAGGCTTTGCCTGTCTGTTGTTTTCCTCAGATTATTTTATTTCTGTTGGAATTTTGTTAGGGATTACATTGAATCTGTTTATTGCATTAGGTAGTATGGATATTTAATAATATTAATTCTTCTAATTCATAAGCACAGAGTATCTTTCCATCTATTCATGTCTTCAGTTTTTCTCATCAATATTGTATAGTTTTCAATGTATACTCTTTCACTTCCTTAATGAAATTTATCCCTAGGTATTGTATCCTTTTTGATATAATTGTAAATCAGACAATTTTCTTAATTTCTCATTCTAATAATTTATTGTTAATGTGTTGAAATGAAACTGATTTTTGTGTACTGATTTTGTATCTTACAACTTTACTAAATCTGTTTATTGTAACATTTTTCTTAAGGGGGAGAGTCTTTAGGGTTATCTATATATACCTTGCTTATTTAACTTATATGCAGAGTACATCATGAGAAACGCTGGGCTGGAAGAAGCACAAGCTGGAATCAAGATTGCCGGGAGAAATATCAATAACCTCAGATATGCAGATGGCACCACCCTTATGGCAGAAAGTGAAGAGGAACTAAAAAGCTTCTTGATGAAAGTGAAAGAGGAGAGTGAAAAAGTTGGCTTAAAAGCTCAACATTCAGAAAATTAAGATCATGGCATCTGGTCCCATCACTTTATGGGAAATAGATGGGGAAACAGTGGAAAAGTGTCAGACTTTATTTTTGGGGGCTAAAAGATTACTGCAGATGGTGATTGCAGCCATCAAATTAAAAGACGCTTACTCCTTGGAAGGAAATTTATCACCAACCTAGATAGCATATTCAAAAGCAGAGACATTACTTTGCCAACAAAGGTCCGTCTAGTCAAGGCTATGGTTTTACCAGTGGTCATGTATGGATGTGAGAGTTGGACTGTGAAGAAAGCTGAGCGCCAAAGAATTGATGCTTTTGAACTGTGGTGCTGGAGAAGACTCTTGAGAGTCCCTTGGACTGCAAGGAAATCCAACCAGTCCATCCTAAAGGAGATCAGTCCTGGGTGTTCATTGGAAGGACTGATGCTAAGGCTGAAACTCCAATACTTTGGCCACCTCATGCAAAGAGTTGACTCATTGGAAAAGACCCTGATGCTGGGAGGGATTGGGGGCAGGAGGAGTAGGGGACAACAGAGGATGAGATGGCTGGGTGGCATCACTGACTTGATGCATATAAGTTTGGGTGAACTCCGGGAGTTGGTGGTGGACAGGGAGGCCTGGCGTGCTGTGATTCATAGGGTCGCAAAGAGTCGGACACGACTGAGCGACTGAACTGAACTGAACTGATATATATTATCATGTGTAAGTAGATACAGCTTTACTTTTAATTTTCTGATTTGGATGCCTTTATTTATTTATTTATTTTGCCTAATTGCTCTGACTAGGACTTCCAGTACTGTTTTTAATAAAAAGTTTAAAGAGTGGGCGTTCTTGCCTTGCTCTTCATCTTGGAGAAAAAGCTTTCAGCCTTTCACCATTTAGTATGATGCTAGCTGTGGGCCTGTTATATGGATTTTGCTATGTTGAGGTACATTGCCTCTACAGCCATTTTGTTGAGAGTTTTGATAATGAAAGATGTTGAATTTTGTCAAATGCTTTCTGTACCTCTGTTGATTCTTACCCTTTTGTTACTGAAGTGTATCACATTGACTGATCAGCAGATATGGATCCATCCTTACATCCCTAGAAAAAATCTAACTTGGTTGTGGTGTATGATCCTCTCAATATACTGTTATAATCAGTTTGCTAATATTTTGCTATTTTTGCATTTATATCCACAGGGATATTGGCCTATAGTTTTCTTTTCTTGTAGTGTCCTTGTTTGTTTTTGGTATCAGGGTAATGCTGGGCTGGTTAGATGAATTTGCATGTGTTCCTTCTCTTCTATGTTTTGGAAAGGTTGAGAACGTTTGGTGTTAATTCTTCAAATGATTAATGGAATTCACCAGTGAATCCATTTCCTCCTGGGCTTTTTTTTTTTTTATATATAGTGGATTGTTTTTGATTACTGATTCAATCTCACCACTTGTGATTTTTCTATTCAGATTTTTTATTCCTAATTCAGTCTTGTAGGTTCTAGAAATTTATCCACTACTCTGTTGCCATGTATTGTTTATAATATTCCCATATAATACTTTGTATTTCTATTATAAATTTGTCTCCCCTTTCATTTCTATTTTGAGTCCTCTCTTCTTTATTAGTAGTCTACCTAGACATTTGTCTATTTTGTTTGTCTTTTCAAAAAAAAGCTCTTAGTTTCATTTTTTTCCCTAATATCTTTTTTAGTCTCTATTTCATTGATTTCCACTTGAATTTATTATTTCCTTCATTTTATTAACCTTAGACTTTGTTTTTTCTTTTTTATAGTTTATTAAGATGTAAAGTTAGGTTGGCTATTTGAAATCTTTTTCTTTTATAGGTATTTTTATTTACTGCTATAATCTTCCCTTTTACAACTGCTTCTGTTGCATCCCGTAAGTTTTGGTTTTATCTATTTCCAATTTTTATTTGTTCGAATTTATTTTTTATTTCTTTTTCAATTTCTTCTTCAACCCATTCGTTGCTCAAGGGTATTTTGTTTTATCTCCACATATTTGTGAATATTCTAGTTTTCCTCTTGCGGTAGATTTCTAATTTCATACCATTGTTGTCAGAAAAGATGCTTGATATTGTTTTCTTTAATTTGGTGATGTGTTTGATGGTCTAATATATAGCTATTCTTGAATAATGTTCCATGTGTACTTGAGAAGAATGTGTATTCTGCTGGTTTTGGATGGAATGTTCTCTAAATGTCTAAAGCCATCTTGTCTAATGTATCACTTAAGTCCAACATTTCATTTTTGAATTTTGGTCTAGGCGATCTATCCAGTGTTGAATGTGGGGTACTGAACTCCCTACTATTACTGCCTCTTTCTCCCTGCGGAGATGTTTAGTATTTGCTGTAAAGCAAAGGCTTCCCAGGTGGTGCTAGTGGTAAGGAGCCCACCTGCTAATGCAAAGGACGTTAAGAGACTTGGGTTCGATCCCTGGGTTGGGAAGTTTCCCTGGAGGAGGGCATGGCAATCCACTCCAGTATTCTTGCCTGGAGAATCCTCATAGACAGAGGAGCCTAGAGGGCTACACTCCATGGGGTCGCACAGAGTTGGACACGACTGAAGCGACTGAGGACGCATAATGTGTATATTTGGGTGCCTTGATGTAGGCTATGTGAATATTTATAACTACTATATCTTGGTGAATTGAGCCTCTTTATCATTATGCCTTGACCTTCTTTGTCTCTTATTAATGTTTTTGGCTTAAAGTCTATTGTGTTTGGTACAAGATTAGTTGCCTCCACATGCTTTTTGTTTCTACTTGTAAGGAATATCTTTTCCCATCCCTTCACTCTGAAGTGAGTCTGTTGTAGGTAGTATATATTTGGGTCTAGATTTTAATCCCTTCAGCCATTCTGGGTGTTTTCATTGGTGAATTCAACTCACACATATCTAGAGTTATTATTGATATGCAAGGACTTAACTAATGCAGTTTTATTAATCATTATCAGTTTCTTTTTATGTTTCCATTGTTTGTTTTTACCTCATTTCTGGTTACTTTTGTAAATTGGTGGTTTTTTATGATCATTTATTCTGTGTCCCCTTTCTTTATCTTTTACACTTTTACTATAGGCTGTTGCCTTGTGGTTACTAAGATGGTTACATAAGACATCTGATACATAAAACAGTCTATTTTAAGATGATAGAAACTTTAATTGTCTACAAGAGCTTCACCTTTTTGCTTTTCTGCCTTTAAATTTTTGAAGCATTATTTACTTTTTATATAGTGTGTTCATTAACAAATTATAATAGCTACAATTATTTTTAATACTCTTTTGATATTTATACTGTAGTGAAGTGGCTAACACATCGTCCTAGTACAGAATTAGTTTTCTAAGTTTGAATGTTTACTTTTACCCATATGCTATATACTTTTGTACATTTTCATGTTACTGATTGACATTATTTCATTTCAGCTGGAAAAACTACTTTTAGCATTTCTTGCAAAGTGGGTCTAGGGCTGATGAGCTCCGCCAGATTTTTTTTTATGCTCTAGAAAATTCTGGGCTGGCAATTATTTTTCTTTCAACTTTGAATATGTCATTGCATCTCTCCTGACCTAGACTTTTAGTTGAGAAATCTGCTTAGAGCCTGATGGGAATTTCTTTATAGGTTATTATCTTTTTCCCTTGGCTGCTGTTAGGATTATCTCTTTATTTTTGATTTTTGACAGGGTCATTATAATGTGTCTTAGATATGGTTTTATTTGCACTGAGTTAATAGGGTTATATTAGCTTTGTATACTTGGATATATAATTCTCTACCCAGACTTGGAAAGTTCTCAGCTGTTATTTCTGTTTTAAATTGAGGTGTTGTTATCTCTGCAACCCCATGGACTGCAGCACCCCAGGCTGCCCTGTCCTTCACCATCTCCTGGAGTTTGCTCAAACTCATGGCCATAGAGTCGGTGATGCCATCCAGCCATCTGATTCTCTGTCGCCCCCTTTTCATCTTGCCCTCAGTCTTTCCCAGCATCAGGGTCTTTTCCAGTGAGTCGGCTCTTTGCCAAAGTATTGGAGCTCCAGCTTCAGTCCTTCCAATGAATATTCAGGGTCATTTCCTTTAGGATTAACTGGTTTGATCTTCTTGCTGTCCAAGGGACTCTCAAGAGTCTTCTCCAGCTTCACAGTTCGGAAGCCTCAATTCTTTGGCTCTCAGCCTTCTTTATAGTCCCATTCTCATATCCATACATGACTACTGGAAAAATCATAGCTTTGACTATATGGACCTTTGTTGGCAAAGTGGTATCTCTTCTAGGATTGTTATAGCTTTCCTTCCAAGAAGCAAATGTCTTTTAATTTTGTGGCTGCAGTCACCATCTGCAGTGATTCTGGAGCCCAGGAAAATAAAATGTCACCATTTTTACTTTTTTTCCATCTGTTTGCCATGAAGTGATGAGACTGGATGCCATGATCTTCATTTTTTGAATGTTGAGATTTAAGCCAGCTTTTTCACTCTTCTCTTTCACTTCTCTTCAAGAGGCTCTTTAGTTCCTCTTCACTTTCTGCCATTAGGGTGGTATCATCTGCATGTCTGAGGGTGTTGATATTTCTCCCAGCAATCTTGATTCCAACTTGTGCTTCATCCAGTCCAGCATTTCTCATGATGTACTCTGCATATAAGTAAATGAGCTGGGTGACAGTATGCAGCCTTGATGTACTCCTTTCCCAATTTTGAGCCAATCCATTTTTCCATGTCTGTTTTTAACTGTTGCTTCTTGGCCTGCATACAGGTTTCTCAGGAGACAGGTCAGGTGGTCTAGTATTACCATCTCTTTAAGAATTTTCCACAGTTTGTTGTGATCACATAGTCATAGTCAGTGAAGAAGAAATCGATTAAAAAAAAAATTCCCTTGCTTTTTCTATGATCCAACGGATATTTGCAGTTTGATCTCTGGTTCCTCTGCTTTTTCTGAATCCAGCTTGTATATCTGGAAGTTCTCAGTGACTACATATAGTTGAAGCCTAGCTTGAAGGATTTTGAGCATTACCTTGCTAGTATGTGAAATGAGTGCAATTGTATGGTCATTTGAACATTCTTTGGCTTGCCTTTCTTTTGGATTGGAATGGAAACTGACCTTTTCCAGTCCTGTGGGCACTGCTGAGTTTTCCAAATTTGCTGGCATAGTGAGTGCAACACTTTAACAGCATCATCTTTTAGGATTTGAAATAGCTCCACATGAATTCCATCACCTCCACTAGCTTTGTTCATAGTAATACTTCCTAAAGCGCACTTGACTTCACACTCCCTGATGTTTGGCTCTAGGTGAGTGACCACATCTAGAGTGATCATGGTCATCTGGTTCATTAAGACCTTTTCTGTATAGTTCTGTGTAGTCTTGCCACCTTTGCTTAATCGCTTCTGCTTCTGTTAGGTCCTTGCTGTTTCTGTCCTTCATGATGCCCATCTTTGCATGAAACGTTCCCTTGGTATCTCCAGTTTTCTTGAAGAGATCTCTAGTCTTTTCTCATTCTGTTGTTTTCCTCTATTTCTTTGCATTGTTCACTCAGAAGACTTTCTCTCTCCTGTTCTTCGGAATTCTGCATTTACTTGGGTTTATCTTTGCCTTTCTCCTTTGCCCTTTCTCTTTTCTCAGCTATTCGTAAGGCCTCCTCAGACAACCACTTTGCCTTCTTGAGGTGAATATATCATTAGTTTTAAGTGCACAACATAATGATTTGATCTTTGTATATACTGCAAAATGATCACAGGTGAACACCCATCACCATATGTAATTACAAATTTTTTCTTGTGAGAACTTTTAAGATACACTATTAGCACTTTCACTTATGCAGTACAGCATTAACAACTGTCGTCACAGTTGTGCCATGTATGACATCCCTATGACAGAATTCTAAGTTGATGTTTATACATTTTGACCTCCTTCACGCATTTCACCAATCCCTCCTTCCCCATGTACCTTTGGCAACCACTAATCTGCTCCCCGTATCTGTGAATTTGGGAGTTTTTGTTGTTTTAGATTCCACATATAAGTGATATCACATGGTCTTTGGTTTTCTCCGACTTATGTCATTTAGCATACTGTTCTGAAGTTCTATCCATTTTTGCAAATGGTGAGGTTTCGTGTCATTTTTTATGGCTGAAGAATATTCCACTGTGTGTCTGTGTGTGTGTGTATAAAAGACACACACGGTTTTTATCTATTCATCCATCATAGACACTTAGGTTGCTTCTATATGTTGGCTATTATAAAAAATGATGCAATAAATTTGGATGTGTGTCTTCTTCCGTTAGTGTTTTTTATTTCTTCCTATAAATATCCAGAAGCAGATATGCTAGATCATACGTGGACTCTATTTTTAATTTTTAAAGGACCCTCCATACTGTTTTCCATAGTGGCTACACCTATTCAGTCTAACAGTGTACCAAGTATTCCCTTTTCTCCACATCTTCACCAACACTTGTAATTTCTTGTCTTTCTGATAATAGCCATTCTGACAGGTGTGACATGCTATCTCATTGTGGTTTTGATTTCAATTCCCTGATTATTAGAAACGATCTGATTTTTTTCATGTACTTGTTGGCCATATTTTTTTTGGAAAAATGTCTGACGCTCTCCCCATTTTAAAATGATTGTTTTGCTATTGAGTTGTATGATTTCTTCAAGTTTTACCTATTAATCTCTTATCAGATATATAATGTAAATGTTTTCTCCATTTTTTTCTGGCAGTTTCCTTTGCTGTGCAAATGCTTTTTGGTTTGATATAGTCCTACTTGGTAGTCTTGTCGCTTTCTACGGTCAGATCCAAAAAAATCTTAGTTGAGACTGATTTCAAGGAACTTATCACCTGTTTTCTTACAGGAATTTTATGGCTTTACGTCTTTCAAACTTTACTTGATTTATAGTAAATTCTGTAATTTCCAGCCTCATTCTTTTGTACGTGGTGGTGGTTTTCCTAATACCATTTTTGAAGAGACCGTCATTTCCCAATTGTATATTCTTGGCTCCTTGGTTGTAAGTTAACTGGTAAAGTTCATATCTAGGCACCTTCCAGGTGGGCATTTTGTCTGCTCCCTCTGATTTGGGCCTGGCTCTGTGTGCCCGTGCACTCCTGAGTCGGTTAATTCCTTTGCTGTTTGCTACAGTCCTGTGGTTTGAATGTCAGCTTGTGAATCCTGCTGGTTATCAGAATTAGCTGATCAAGGGTCCTTCCCTCAGGCAGCAGCCATGAAAGCTGAGGCATCAGACATGTGTATGATCTCGTCTCAGGGATATAGTGGTGACTTGAAGCAAGCTAGACGTGTCTGTTGGTTTTCCTAGTCTCTGAAGAGGATCACAGTCAGCCCCTACAGGAGTGCTAAATTAGAAGCCTGAACCCTAAGCATCAGCTTTTTTTCTCCCCTCTGTGTATTTATATTAAAAAGATATTTTTGAATATAACTACTTTACAGTGTTTTGACGGTTTCTGCCATACAGCAACATGGATTAACTGTATGCATACGTACATCCCTTCCCTCCTGAGCCTCCGTCCCGCCCTTCTAGGTCATCACAGAGCACTGAGCTGAGCTCCTTGTTATGTGGCAGCTTCCCACCAGCTATCTTACCTGTGGTACTGTACGTATGTCAGTGCTCTCTCCACTTGCTCCACCCGTCTTCTTCCCCTGCTGTGTGCACAGGTGCTCTGTACCTCTGCATCTCTACCAAGCATCAGCTTTCAAACAGAAGCTTTTCTTTATTTCCTGAGTGCATGAAGTCTTAAGTGTCTTAAAAGTTCACAGATGGTGGTGGGACAAGTCAAATGCTTGAATGTAAAGATGGGTATGTTGCAAGTTACCTATTGAATGCCCTGGCTAAAGTAGATTTCTTAGATGGATCCAGCAAATCTCCAGAACGTTGTTAATTGGCTACATTTGTTTAGACCCCCAATGACACACCCCCACCCACCATGTCATAATTTCTATGTACTTAGCAATTACAAGACTGTAACTATGCCCCAAAAGATTCCTCAGCATCAGCCATTTATTAGTTTCATTTTAATCTTAATACATTCTAATACACCAATACACCTTGTAAAGACTTATTATTTTGTACTCTAAATATCTCTTGAAAAATTCACTATTTGTGTGGATAATTATTCTAGTTAAGGCAAAAAAGATGAAGCAATATTCTTGGGGAATGCCACCAACTGAATAACAATACTCCAAAATTTACAGCTTATAACACAACTTTTATTAGAAAAGTTATACATAACATAGCATCAACTATTTTCAAGAACAATATTAAACCTGATAAGCAACAAAAACCAGACTAACAAAATGTGTAACGAGAAACTAATGACCTTTCTATAATCAAACATTCAATTATCTACAATGTCTTTATACAAAGGGAGAAAAATCCATGGTTTACAGGCACATGATACTGAAATAAAGCGGCAATAGCAATTTATACAATTACCATCTCAAGAAACTGAATCATCAAAACAGGAATTACGAGTTCACAAATTTAAAACATCTCACATAATTTAAAATTATTGGGTATACACTGAAGTCTGAGTGATTTTTTTTTCCACACAAGTGCCAACACTTAAGCTAGAACTTTTAGTGTGTAATTTTGCCCTAAAAAGTTAAGACATGTTTTGATAATCATAACAGTCACATAATTTCTGGTGCTACCTGGTCTGTTACTATTTAAAGCCTTTATTTGGATGTTTTTCACTTAATTTATAGGAAACTATGGGATTTCTGTTGCAAAGCTATTACAGTTCCAAAGGAGTGTGCAAGCTTTGGAAAAAAAGATCAGTACTAAAACTTACAATAAATATCAAAGAAGCCATTAGTTTTTACAGCACTGTCTGCTTAAAGGTTAAGTCTACCAGTTGTACAGTTTCCCATCAGTCTGTCCTTTCAGTTAGCACAGCAATTTCTATTTTCATGATCTGAATACTCAAATATGTCCAAACATCTTTTTAAAACCTTGATTTACAGCTCCTGGAAAATCAGAGATGCTTTTTATACTCATTCTACTCTAAAAGTCTATTTCTGCTCATTTTAGAGTCTCACTAAAACAACAGATGTCAGCACAGTTAAAAAGTTTCAAATGGAATGATTTACAAAATAGGGCACTTTAAACCAAGTCCTACCTTTTTATAGTTACAGTACAATTTCACATACCAACCCCCACCCCCAGTGGTGAATTGTGAAATTATACTTTAAAACTTATCCCGAGAAGACAGTCTGTCTGGGGCACCATCCCCGAAGGCCAATGGTCCCTTCTAAGACTGCCGGGTGCTGCTGATGGGAAAAGACAATTTCTGTCAAAGATTCACACTACTGTTCTTAACTGTCAGGTGTTTTTCCCTGAAACGTTCTCCTTTAGAATGCAGTAATGGAGAACTAAGAGAAAAACTCCAACCTTCCGTTGCTACTCAATTATATGCGCCAATATTGCACACATCTGTTCTGGACTGATCTTGGGGTGCTTGCTTTCTCCACCAGAACACAAACACCATACAAGCAGTTCTGCTTAAAGAGGAAATGGGTAAATTTAAAATACTGGAAAAAATGAAAAAAGGCAGAGACTTTGTACAGACAAAAATCTAAATTTTCTGGAAGGGTTTTGTGTGCCCTACACACGGGGGCAATTTGTACACACTAGTGAAATGAACACTAGCTCTAACGCTTCTAGCTGCTCAAATAATGTGGAACCTTGGTCCCGGTGTTGCAATGATATCACTGTATGGTTCTTCCTGTGTCAGCTCAATAGCTTGTTGCTTTTTAAGAACCAAGAAGCTGTAGAACTTTGCTGCAGCTTGCTTTCTGTTCGTGTTTCGGCACAACTCAAGCAAACTGATAGATTCAGCTCCAGTTTTAGCGAGAGCTCGCTGAAATAAAACCAAAGAGGAAGGATTAAATGAAAGTAATCAGCAGACCAAAGCAGTAATTTTAGAAGCATACTATTTTTGTATATTATGTGAATGTTTCTCATGTTTAAAAAAAGCAAAGGGACAATGTTAACACAGACTCATTTCTTTGTAGATTTAATCGAACTGATAAAATAGTAAAATGTAGCACTTACAGTTTCCCAAACTTTCAACTATCCTTTGAATCTACTTTAGGAGACCCTGAGCATCTTGCCTGGTATTTCATAGACACTCAAGCAATCTCCTCTGTATCTGATACATGAAGGCCCAAGGATAAGTGACACTCTAACCCTGTACAATGATTTGACAAACTTAATGATTCAACACATTAAATCTGCTCAACCCAAAATAAGATGTATACACACACCAAGAAGCTCTGCTTTGCAGAGTAACAAAGGGAAAGTATTCACCTGGATGCTTTCCAGGCTTGATTTTAGCCTAACAGCTTATGTATTAAAGTAGTTTAAGGTATGTGGTTTTGGAAGAAGTTTCACAAAAGGCAGACTTGCTGGTTATACAGCATGTAACTTTTCCTTTTAAGGAAACAATGCCAGAAGCCTTTGATGAAATTTTTCTCTAAGCCTTCACTGGCATACCTGAAGACCATGAAGCATCTGCTGGGTCCTTTTGTTCCACCTTCTCTCCTCTTGATCCTGATCGCCCCCTGAAGCATCTTCATCCTAAGTGAAAATGACCCCACACAAAAACTGACAAAATTGCTACAAAATGAAGCATTTCTGTTATCTCCTGAAAGCTCTAAATTGTGCATTTTGGTTAGTGGAAAAAACACTTAGCATTTAGTTCAGTCTGTTCTTAAATCACAGAAGAACGTCCTCTGTGCATTTAGCTGACTACATGATTCTGTACTGATCTAGAAGCGTGGGTCTACACAGTGTGGTCCATGGACTAATGCTGGCAGGCAATGGGTTACTGGCCGCTCTAAGAAACTTACATCAAGTGTTTCAAAAGAAATGGGCTATAATTTATATTTAACTGTAATAGCCTGGTTCCCAGTCACCTGCCACCTACAAGACTGAGGTTGGCACCAGCCAAGAGCTGAGATACTCCCAAACTATATTGGAACTATACATAATATCCAAAGGACCAGGAGTTAACAATTTCAAAAACATCAGAAAGTATACTTTTAAATACTAATTGAACACAGTCTGAGATTCTCTAGAACACAGGCTGGAAGAACTCTGGGGCTAAATTCTTACTTTAAAACAATGTAAGGCTCATAATCAAGCCCTAAGTGGTTATGAAACCTATGCTGGCATAAATTACAAATATGAACAGATGGTAATGAGAATTAGTCTTGGAAGAAACTTTAAACATAAAGGTTTAAATAAAATATTTGACAGGACATCAAACAGAAAAATATCTAAGTCTTCTGTAACAATCTTAAAGATCCAACAAAAGCAGGGGCGGGGGTCGGGAAGACAAAAGACCCTGAGCAGCCAAAGTGTGCACGAGGAAAAGGAAATCCATTCCCAAACTACCTCTACTTTTTTAAAAAATAAAACCAGATCAGCCAAGTCACATCCCACTCCACTCTAACGAAAAAACAAACCCCTCACAAATAGAGGGGTTATACGAGAGGCAGATGTTAGTAGCAGTAAGAACTGACCCTCAACCACAAGACAACGTCCCAGAGCAGCTTACAATTTAGAAGTCAAGAAATCAGCGAAAGGGCAAACCTCTTGTACTCCAAAACCCACAAGGGACCAAGTGAGTTATTAAACACAGCATAAAACTTGAGGGTCTTGGTGGTCTAGCGCAGTGGTCCACAACCTTTTTGGCACCAGGGACCGGTTTTTGTAGAAGACAATTTTTCCACGGATGGGGTAGGGTGTGATGATTTGGGGATGAATCAAGAGCATTACATATATCGCGTGCTTTATTTCTATTACTACGTTGTGATATATAATGAAATAATTATAAAACTTACCATAACGTAAAGAGCCCTGAGCCTGTTTGCCTCCAACTAGACGCTGCCATCTGGGGGTGATGGGAGACAGTGGCAGGCGCTCCACAGCACTAGCATCACCACCTTGGCTCTACTGGCATCAGATAATCATAAGGAGTCCCTTGCATGCGCACTTCACAGTGGTTTGCACTCCAATGAGAATCTAATGCCACTGCTGATCTGACAGGAGGCAGGGCTCAGGTGGTGTGAGGATGGGGCATGGCTATAAATACAGATGAAACTTCACTCCTTCACCTGCCACTCACCCCCTGCTGTGAGGGGGGTCCCAACAGGCCTTGGACCAATGGTTGGGGACCCCTGGTCTAGACCTCTAATAATTTTGCTAAGTTTTGCTTTTATTCAAACATTTTTCATCACTCTGATAATTAATTCAGCTCCAATATGAAAAATAACAACAAGCTGGTGGAAGATTTTCACTAAATCTGGATGGGAATGTACTCATCAGATCTTTTTACATTTCCTTACCTCCTCCTCCTCATCATCTTCTTTCTCCTTCTCCTTCTCCTTCTCTTTTTCTGGTAAAAGTTCTAACTCCGGAATTAACTGACAGATATTTGGAGGTTCTTCTGGGGGCAGCTCTACAGGAGGTATTTCCATCTGCTCTGCCTGCTGAGGCTTAAAGCAATAAAAACAAGGCAATTTAAGGATGCACATTTTAAAGGTAGCTTCTTTTAAGTATGTAGTTGCTGCAGTTCTCAAAATGAAAAGAAATACTGGAGTCACACCTCCACACTTCCTCATAATCAAAAACTGATTACAAGTCTCAGCATTAGTTTACACAAGAAAATCCATTCACTGTCTTACTATCCTAGAGCAAAGGTGCTTTGTTTTTATACTTACTATTTGCAAACACTTAACAAAAAACCCTCAAAACTTTCTGTATTAACATTTTAGGAATAAACAGAATCCACTGACTCCAGGGCAATGCAAAAAGACTCTACCATTAATTAGCCTGGCACAGGCAACCATTACTGTTTAAGACTGCCTTAAGGTCACTGCAACTCAGCTTGAGTGCTAAATAGGCCTTTGGGCTCTTCCTGAAGCAAATAATACAAACGAGGAGACTATTTTTCTGGATCATTTCTTGTATTTTCTTCTCTAACTTAATACAAACAAACGAGAACATTAAAATACTGACAAGGAAACAATTATCCAGAGAGTGGTACTAAAGCAACCCACCTATTACCTGCTCCCCTTCCTCAACTCAAAGAGAAAAATATGCCCAGCCTTCTACAACTCCTTAACACCAGGTTGGGGTGGGGAGGGGGGGAGCTTAGAGAACTAGTTCTTAAAGTTGGCAAGGAATATTCTTTTGCCAGTATCTTCATGGAGGCTGAACCAAGAGCCTAAGGTACCAAAAAGTCTCCCTTTGTCCAAATTAATGTATTCTATAGACTTAAGCTTGGGAAGCTTCAAACCAGACCACCTTCCTTTTCACTTACAATAGCACACTGAAATGAACTTAATGGTGGCCAGCTTAAACAAAGTAGCAAGATGCTACTTTACTTTTTGGACAAATATATTCTAGTTTCTTAACGAGATAGCCTGAAACTACTTTGTACTATAGATATGCAGGAATGTTTGCTAAACAATAAAGCAGAATCTGGACGAGAACAGAGGCCTAGGAATAAATCTACACTATACGGTCAATTAATTTAGCACAAAGGAGCCAAGAGTATACAAAAAGGAGAGGACAATCTCTTCAATAAATGGTGTTGGGTAAACCAGACAGCCACATGTATAAGAATGAAATGGATTAAAGACTTGAATCTAAGATTTGAAACCATAACACTCCTAGAAGAAAATACTGGTAAGAAACTTATTGGTCTTGACAGACTTTTTTGGATTTGACACCAAAAGCAAAGGCAATAAAAGCAAAAATAAACAAGTTGCACGACATCGAACTAAAACACACTACAAAGGATACCATCAGGAAAATGAAAAGGCAACCTACAGAATGGGGAAGTATCTGCAAATCATTTATCTGATAAGAGACTAATATTCCAGATATATAAACAACTCAACTTAGCTCAAGAGCAAAACAAACTGAAAATGGGCAATGGATCTGAACACAAATTTTTCCAAAGACAATATACCTGATGACCAACAGGTACAAGAAAAGGTGCTCAAAACATCTCTAATTAGTCAGTGTAAATAAAAACCCCAAGATCACCTGACACCTGTCTGAATGACTAACCTGTCAGAACACCAAAAAAGACGAGAGAGAGCAGCAAGTGTTGGCAAGGATGAGGAGAAAGGGAACCCTCATGCACTGCTGGTGCAAATGTAAACTGGCTCAGCCATTACGGAAACTGGAAGTTCTTCAAAAAATTAAAACTTAAATTAAAACTAGAAATTTCACCTCCAGGTACTTATCCAAAGGAAATGAAATTACTATGTGGAAAAGATGCTTCCCTGCTCACAGCTAAGCTATGAAAACAACCTAAGGGTCCATCAACACATAAATGGATGAAGAGAATATGATACACACACAGATATAATATTCACCACAAGAAATTATGCCTTTTGTGACAACACGGATGGACCTAGAGAGCACTATGCTAAATGAAATGAAAGATGAGTCCTATATGACAGCTGTATCACTTACATATGCAATCTTAAAAAGCTGACATTCACAGAAGCAAAGAGTAAAATGGTGGTCATGAAGGCTAGAAGGCAGAGGAAATGAGATGTAGCAGATGTTGGTCAGAGTATACACTTCCAGTTATAAGTAAGTTTGGGGGATCTAATACACAATATGATGATTACAATGAACAATACAACTGTCCCTGTGTATCTGCAAGGGATTAGTTTCAGGATCCCTTCTAAATAGAAAAATTCATGGATACTAAAGTATCTTACATAAAACACTTATTCCAGACAGCCCTCAGTATACATCCATGGATAAGGAGCTTCAACCAACTATAACTACATACTTGAAAATTGCTCAGAGTAGATGTTGTGTGACAAGAAAAAAATCTAATTCTGTATAAAGTGATGGATAGTAACTAAACTTATCATAGTAATCATTTCACAATATATACATGTATCAAGTCATTATACTGTACACCCCAAACTAATACAATTTATATGTCAATTTTATCTCAATAAAAATGGAGGGAAAATGTTCCATCTTGCTAACAGTTATTTATTAGCAGGAAGCTTGTTCTATTTTATTCAAAATGTATTTAACAGGTTCCTTATGTTGCTTTTCTTATTCTATCTAGAACTGTCTGATTCACCATGGGCTAATGTTTGAGAAATAAAATAAAATTAGAACCTAGTATCAAGGAATCCATATTAGCCAAGGATGTTCAGGCCACTCTGAAGCAACACTATCCAAGAAGAGTCAGAAAAAAACAAAAACTTCTACACTAAAAACAACTCCCACTCAGGGCACACAATATTTAGATCCCTGGCTGCCATTTTTTCTCTCTGGATCCATTCCTTTTCTGCCCAAACCAAGATACTTCAAAAGGTCTCCTTAAATAACACTTGCTACTACTAGGGATCTAAAATATTGTCTGAACATCCCAAACATTTTGATGGAGACGTGTGCTTACAGGGATCATGGGTTCTGGGTCAATCTGTCCCGCTTTTCGTTTAACTCCCTGAGGTGGTGGTGGGGGCATGGCGGATTCATCCAAGTTTGTTCTGCTGGTCTCCATCGACTCCTGGAGGCGGCTGGGCTCTTCCAAAATGGGCTCATCTACAATTGGTCACATGAAGAGAAGACTTAGGTCATACAGTCCTTAACAATATTTTAGAACCATTTAATAGTAATATGCTACAACATAGGTACTTTCCCTAGTAAGGAAGGCAGAATAAAATTTTACCTCCACAAAAGTTACTCAATTTATAACAATACATTTAAAAGTGGGAGGGAGCTTTAAAAGGACAGGTGCCACTTCCAGTCCAAGGCAGGACAATCCTTTAGCAGACTAGCACCCAGCCAACTCCTAAACCTCTAAGCAATCAGAGAATATAAAGCATGTATTTCCCTGTTCAAAATTTGAGTACACTTCTTTGTTCCTGATTTCTTTTACTTGGGCAATATATAGGTAAAATTTAACCCAAATGTTCACTTAAACTTTATGAGGGAACTATTCTAGTAAAACAGACCGATAACATCACGCTGCTGATGTTGCTGCTGCTGGTCCTCTCTAGGAACCTCTGGATTTTCAAATTCTTTGAGGAATTCATCCAAATTATCAGCCTCTCCTCCTTTCCTCCTTTTTCGAAGATCTTCTGGTACTAGTGGTGTAAGACAGCGTGTAAAGAGCTATAAAAAATTTAAAAATCAATTATATAATCTCTATTACAAATCACAAGAAATGAAACCCTACCACTAACATTACAATGTTTTAATAGTTGGTGTATATATATATAAAATTGAGCACGATTTCTACTTAATGTTACACCATATTCACATTCCATTCTATAATTTGAAGTCCTGTAAGATTTTCATTGCAGCAATTTTAGATAATTTGAGGATGAAATTTTTTTATCCATTGTTTAACTTGGGGATTTAGTTTTAAATTTATTGACCTGCAGTTTATTTTCACATTCATACACTTAAAACTCAATCTAACTGAAATCATACCCAATAGCTTTACATAGTACCCTTTTCACTTAATGATATAGTAATTTTATATTATTTCTAGTATGTTTAATGACTGAATATTCCACTGAGTGGAAATATATATGCTTGTGCATATATATGCCACGCTTGAAAGATTTTTTAATATTTTAAGGTTCTTTAGAAAAATTTAACTGTAAATATAATTATTTAACATCTTCATAGAGTTTTTTCCCCCATATTTTAAATTATCTCAGGAAAAATTACTGAAAATGAAACTACTAAGTCAAAAAAAAAAAAAAACTTAAGAACCTTCTTCCAAATGACTATGATTGTGCACCGAAAAAACAGCAGTTTTAACAAAGCTTGCTGCTTTAAAGACTTTGTTTTTAAACAATCGGTTCTAAGAATATTTCAACTCTAGAAAACGGCTTGTAAATTAAAAGAAATTCTCATAAAGCCAGAAATCTGTATTGTGGGAAAAGCAGAATCAAGCCATGTTTTAGCCAGAAAGCATCATCTAAAGAATGGAGACTTGAACCACGGTACACAGTAAAGCAACAGAACTAATAATTTATCATAGGAAGCTGAGGAAGAACTATTATTAAAAACACCAGTGGCTTTTTAGAATAGTGAAAATTCATTCCACATCTTTTAGAAATGTAGGTGTCACTTATAATCTTCCAGATCAGGTTTATGTTCAGTATACTGTGGTTTAAGGGAGAAAAAAGATGCCATATGGCTGGCTGAACAATACCTGATCAAAAATGATTTAAACAAAAGGTTTTAACGTTTATTTTAAAAAACGATCAAAATCTGTATGAAATTTTAAATTCTGCAAACGCTATTACCTTCAGTAGTCTGTTATTCCATAAAGGCTGAGCAGGTAAAGAGAAGAGTTTTTCCACTCCTCCTGTCTCTTTCCACATCATCAATTTCTTGGTGGGTGGTGCCAGATCCAAAGTAGTAACAATATCAGAATAATCACTAAGCTGGGCTCTAATTGTCTTGCTATCCAACTCTTTGACACTGTCAACAATGAGCTTCCTCTTCCTCTTGGCTTTTGTTTCTTTGACTGGCATGATAAAAGAAAATAAGATCATCTTTCTGAGAGGCGAGCAAGAACCGTACAACTTTGGTCTCATTGTATTTCTGCCTTTCTACATGTCTAGAAGAAATGTTAAACTTTCATGAGTACAGAATCTATTTTAACTGATGCTTCCCAAGCATCATATAGAAGCTGACATATGATAAATGTTTAATAAAAATTTGCTGAATGAGTATGTATAGATTTTTAGCACAAAATGGGCAAAAAAAAAAAAAAAGTAAGAACCAATTCATCTTTGCCCATGTAGTTTTATACTGTAAACACGAAACATACCTCACCTCATTCAGAGTTAGACCCAAGCACTAGGTTTTGCCAATTAGCTAAGTGACCATTAAAAAAAATTAACTTCATTTTGCTAACGTCTTTATTTTCTCATCTGAAATATGGCCAACCACTTACAAGGGATTGTAAAATAATTAGTATAGTGTCTGGCATAGATTGAGGACTCCATAAATGGTTGCAATTACTATGATTTTTATTAGAAAAGTTACAATTCATATATGGCAGCTGCATAAGCAGCTTGATGAAGTGAAACAAGCCCAAACCCACTTAAATGAACCTGAAACTCCATCCTATACACTTTTGTGTGTTCACTTCTAATCCTTACTAAATTCTTACAAAGCAGGTAACATTATCTCAGTTTCTTAAGATACAGAAAGGCTCATGGTATTAAATACATTCCTCAAGATTTCATTCTGTCATACGTTATATAACTCTATTGGTTTTAAAGATAAAATATGCACGTGGTTCGAAAGTCAAGAAGCTGTTACACAGTGATGGCCTCTGTCCAGCCCCTGACCTCCACTACTGAGTTTCCTTTCTTGAAATTACAAGTTCAAGTTCTTTTAACAGCTGGCTACACTCAGCTGTCTTAAACAATGCAGTACTTGTCCTTACCTTTTTTAATAGATCTCTGTGATATCTGTTAATAATACAGTACATAATTTACTTAATTACCAAGGTTACCCTACTACTGAAGTTCCGTGAGGAAAGACTCGTTCATTTTTATATTTTCAGTTCCTAAATTGTGTTCGTTACATAGAAAAGTACTCTTTTTTAAACCAGAAGCCATGTACCAATTCTGGTCATCAGATTCTACGTAGGAAATCTCGAAAGTTAATCTTGTTTTAACTTAGAAGTAATAACAATATCTTGAGTCACACTGTAAATAGCTTATTCCATCCCACTGTACCCATAAACCATTTAGAAATTTTTAAGTTTCACATCCAAATTACATATTGCCTCTTCTACTCAGAAGAGGCACCTCCAATTATACTTTGCTATGCTTCTTATTTAAGCACTGTAACTGACTAGTCAATCTTATTATCTTACTGAAAAATGCCTTGCGGTGTTTTTAAACTGTTATACATGTGACCTGTTCACATTTTTATAACCCCCAAAGACTGAGATACATATGTGCAGGAAGCCTGTTTCATCCTTTGGAAGTTATTTCACAGCAACTTGTAAAAACATTCTGTAAGATACTAAAATTGTCATTGATTAAAGATTCTACGATAGATGTCGGACAAAGGAGAAAAATTATTTAAAATGAGGAGATTACTAGAAAGTGTGTTTGCTCACCAGTGATATCAATAGGTTCCAAAGCAAAGGCTTCTTCCTCATTTGGAACAAGCGTTGTCTGATCAGTCATAGTTGGCATTGGTTCGACAGGATCCACTGAATCAGGACTATCAGGCCCACCCACTATAAAAGCAGAAATTTGGTCACAAAAGTAAATTTGGAATTTGGAATTTACTATACATCCAACAAATGGTAGGGGAAAAACCCCTTTGAGTAACTGAAAGAAACCCACTGGTACCAAAGAGAAAACATTTTTCTAATTATAAGGTCTTTCCAGTTGACCTACTGGCCAAAACACAGGGAGGAGCACAGGGTTAAACACATGAGAGACTCAACCATAAGCACTGTTTAAGATTCACAGTTCATTAAAAGCTGAAATGTTTAGTTTTTGGTCTTCTACATGAAATATGTTTTTGGATGCCATACAGTCACACGCAATCACCGAGCATGAAATGCTTACTTGACACGTTATCATCCTCGTCCATATCATCATGTGCAGGCTGCTCTGGCAACATCACCCCCGCCTCAGACAGGGCAGGGGGGTCGTCAAAGATACCACCATCATTATTACTAATCAGCTTGTCATCTGAAATAGGGAATGTAACTTAGTTGCAGTTTAGAAAAGAAATGCTGAAAGATCAATAGCCAATCACTGGGAAAATAAAATTATGTCAAAATGGATTAAATTAAAAAATTTAAATCTGTATTCAATATGCATCTGTTCTCTTCATGGTAGTATATGGAAGTATTAAATACTTCCACACATGGGAAAAAAGTCTCCTTCTTAATTTTAAAACTTATACTTACAGACACAAATAGAGAAGCCTGAAGAATTAGTAAAACTTAAAATTCCAAGACAAGCACTTATAAACAAAATTAGGTATTGCTAACATTTTAAGGTTACAGGCTTATGGAAAACTTCAACTGAACCAACTGGTCACAACTCACACATACATACCTAGAGAGATGCTCAAGGCTGAGATTAGCAGCCACTCTAAAACACTGCAACTAAATAAAGAATTTATCGCCTTGTAGTGACTTACCTAATATACCACCATCATTTCCTTCTCCAAAATTGTCATCCTTATACTGGTCTTCATACTCTAAATGGTTAATTTTCTCATTAAGATTGCTGGTGCTCTGCTCAGGCTCTAATAGGAGATTAGAAGCACCAGTGCTTGCTAACATGTCATCGTCCTCGAAAGCGCTGCCTTCTCTCATTATCTCACGATCATCCATTCCAAAGTCACCTAAACAAATTTTAGTCAGTCATTAGTTGAAAAAAGTTCGAAATACTGCTGATACAAAAGAAAATGCATTATGATTTAATTATAATGCCATATTTGCCTAATAAAGTCTTATGTATCTTTGAATATTAAAACATCTGGTTTAAACTTTAAATCTTCAGGATCTACATTGCATAAACCGATTCTGGGGCGTGATCAGAAAATTCAAATAAGATCCAAATTTAGGTTATCCTAAATACGTTTAGTGACATAACTTCAACATTACAGCTAGTGGCTAATGATTTCCTTCTCTATTACCAAAATCATTTTCTTGTAGAATACTGATGTTTCCAACTTCTTCTCTCATGGTTATCTCTTCCACCCTACTCTGGTTCAGGCTGAACTGCTGGGCCACATCGATGTCACTATAAAAGAATTTCAAAAACAGTTTAGTCTTAATTCTCACTGTATTGTTTTATAAGGGAAAACATATCTCAATTCTATTCTATAAGGGGGGAAAAAAGTATACACACAACCTATGGAGCCTAAATATTTGACATTAAATAAATACAATCCAAGAATCTACATGATTTAGAAGCGAATTTCATTTGTATTTAAATTTTAAAAATGTTAATGACCAGTGAGCAAAATATAGTATGCTGAAATCACTACATAAAGCAACATGGTATACAGAGAGGAAGAACTTAGAGATGCTTGGGTTTTCATCAGGGCCCTGCTAGGCTATGTGAACACTGACGTTAACTGGCTTTTCTGGAACTCTGTTTAATATGAACCAACCTCAGATCGGGTGATAGTGCAGCATGCATTTAGTGGGGGAAAAACACCTGCACATAAGCAGACCCTTGCAGGTGAAACTAAGGGTCAACTGTACACATTAAATAGAACTGGCAATGTATCGATAAAGAAAGAAACTGGATGATCAGCACCTGGAGTTCATAATACTAATCACTCTTCCTTTTTAGCTGTGTTTAAAAAGGAAAAATTCCACCATAAAAATTAAAAAAACAAAAACAAAACACCGAAGTATAAAGAGAAAAAGTAAAGCAGTCAAATAGTGCTGAGCACTAATTAACACAATAAATTCAAAGTAAGTAATAAATTTACATTTAAGTCACAGATTGTTTTTTTAAAAAAGCAAAAAACCCCCAAAACATTGTTAAACAATAAATGGGGCTTGATGTAGAGGGTTTCTTGGTTAATTGTGCTACTTAATCACTTAGTCACAGTCGCATTCCTGTCATGGTCATGATAGCTGGCTTCTGAAGACTTGAGGGAGGCAGACAACACAGCACAGTGCTCTGTTACAATGGTCATCTCTGGACAACCTTTCTGTTCTCAAACGTGTGTTGTGACAATGACCTTCACTCGCTCTTTGTATAAAGTTATCTCACATGTTTATTAAAAGAAGAAAAGAACAAAACTTGTGGCTGAGTATAGCTTGGTCAAGATGATAAAATGGTAGAAGACTTTAGTAAATACCTCTGGAAAAAAATCATGAAGCTACAGTTCAAGTTTATTGATATCATCATGTAAAGCAAACAGCTAGACAGCTGTTCAATTTACATAATGGCCTAAGCAAATCAGAATTCTCTTTAGCAGTGTTAAAGCTGACATTGTTTACATGGTTTTCTTACAGAAGAAACACTTTTGGGTTATATGTTTCATATTTATATACTATCATAAATACAGCATATGCATTTTGGCTACATGTTAACTCAATGTCAAAACATCCCCCCAAAACTATGTTATTTGTAAGCCAGTAATGTTTTTTGGTACACCAAGTCAATAACTAAAGAAAAAGAGAGAGAGACATACTCTAAGTCAGGCAGTGGCTGATCAAAATCATGAAATTCTTCAGGTAAAGTAATGGCATTGTACGCAGCTTCTCGATTTTCCTCAGGCAGGTCAACAACACCTGGAAAAGTAACAGTAGGCTTCAAGCCCTGGCTAAAGCAAAGTTTACCAAGGGGTCAAGGAAGGTAAAATGTCAGTTTAATTTCCTAAGGTTATATTCCAGGAGGGTTGCTTCAGTACCACTGAAGCACAAGTACTTTAGCTTGTTCTATAATCCTAAGTCACACTACTTGAATCACAAGAAAAAGGTCAAAGCACTAATTATGAATTAAACTGAGAAATCTTTGATAAAAGGACATAGCATCAAATAAGTATTAGTAATAGCTTTCTATATGAGCATGAAATTTATGAGGAAAAGGAATGACTGCAAAAGAGTATCCCAAATGCTAAGAGGAATTAGTTATTCTAGAAAAGTGGGGTTAAATTATTTTTATTTTCTTTACATTTCCTCCTATATTTTAAAGTGGTCTATAATAAACATGCATTGATTTAAAAGATAAAAAGAAACAAAATGTTATTTTAGCAAAATACGCTTAGTAGCCACAAAGTAGAAAACAATCAAGTATCATGGCCTCTGCCTAAGCATTTTACTTTTAATCAAATCTTAGAATCTCAAAGATTGCACTATTCATGTTACAATAATTTGAAATAGAAGAATACAACATCAGTAGAAATTAACAGTATAAAGCAGCTCTCCTACACACTGAGATTGTTTTAATCAGAATAAAATTTCATCAATACTTAAAAAAACTATACAATTGTAATTATCTATGCAGATCGAAGTTTGGTTCTAAGGGTTCAGTTTTAGAAATCAACTATTACCTAAAACAAAACAACAAAGAAATATAGAGAACATTTTAAAAAGTTTTAACAACTTCAGTTAAAAGTGAATTTGATTTTAAGACTACATTAAAATTTTAACATTTTTTTTTCTGAGCTGTATTTTTAAAAACATAAAACAATGAGTTTTCAACACTTCAACCTCTGATGACTGCTGAAAAAGGAGTTAAAAGGGCAGCTCCAAAGGAATAACAAAAAAGGTCTGCCATAATTCCATTCATAGAACAAAACTGAAATGGGCTATCTCCCTTGAAACACTGCCTCTCCAAGCTTTGCCCATTTTTGAAGGGCTCCTTGTATTGCAATTAAAACAAACTATGCCCATCTAGAAATACATGCTTAGCAGTTTTCACCCTGAACACAATGAACTTCAAAGTTAAAACAAAAAAGTCAACAATACCTGGCCGAAAAGCCATCTTGATCTTAATGAATGCCTCATTACAATCTGCCAGGAGGTATTTGGCTTTTCTGTGATAGATTCGAACTACTCCCAGTAAGAGATGTCCTGACGTTCGGAGTGCCATCTTCACCTGCGGATTAACATTAGTTTATACAGTAATGTTCTGGTTTTAGAGAAAATTTCAAAGCCTGTATATTGTGCAATTTATAGGCAGTTTATCTCTCTTCATACTTTTAACCATTTATTTGAAGTTACCTCATAATCACGACTGAGCGACTTCCCTTTCACTTTTCACCTTCGTTCACTGGAGAAGGAAATGGCAACCCACTCCAGTGTTCTTGCCTGGAGAATCCCAGGAACAGGGGAGCCTGGTGGGCTGCTGTCTATGGGGTCCGTACAGAGTCGGGCACGACTGAAGCCAACTTAGCAGCAGAGGCATAATCATGTATATTTTTTCTCACCTGTAAATTTCCTGAGTATACATGAGAACAGACTGACAGAAATCCATGAATGAACATGGATGTGAATGTAGCTATTAATGAATGTAGCTATTAAGCAAGTATTAAGGCAACCCATGAAGTGTTACCATTAGCACATTAAGTATGTGACACTTTTGGATGCCAATCCAGAGTCACTGCTCCCTGTCAATTAACTGAACTCTGATTTTATGTGGGAAGTGAACATCCTCAGACTTGAAAGATGACAGTCTCGTTCATCTGTGCTGATGCTTGTTTCTGAGTGGGCATATAGCCTAGTTCAACTAACAAGGAGTATTAACTAGGTCAGAGAATTCTGAGACTTTCCCAATTAAAAATACAAAACAAAAATCTCCACAAAAAAACTGAACACTCTCTTCCTTCTCCCCTCCTGTGCTGTGAGCAGGTGGGGCTTACAGCTGCTTGCAGTAGCCCTGTAACCACAGGGCACAGGCGTGAAGACAAGGACAAGAAGCCAACAAACTAAGAAAGATGAGTCTAGGTGAGTCCTTGCATGACATGTTTTAACTGCTGAACCAATCCTAGATCTTCCTACTTCTAAAACTTCTAGTTAAACAAGACCGCTAATTTCCTGTCTAAGCCCCTTTTAGTTTTTACTACCTGACTGGAAAGCATCAGATCAGATCAGATCAGATCAGTTGCTCAGTCGTGTCCAACTCTTTGCGACCCCATGAATCGAAGCACTCCAGGCCTCCCTGTCCATCACCAACTCCCGGAGTTCACTCAGACTCACGTCCATCGAGTCAGTGATGCCATCCAGCCATCTCTGGCAGCTAGCATCATTCCTTCCAAAGAAATCCCAGGGCTGATATCCTTCAGAATGGACTGGTTGGATCTCCTTGCAGTCCAAGGGACTCTCAAGAGTCTTCTCCAACACCACAGTTCAGAAGCATCAATTCTTCGGCACTCAGCCTTCTTCATAGTCCAACTCTCACATCCATACATGACCACAGGAAAAACCATAGCCTTGACTAGACGGACCTTTGTTGGCAAAGTAATGTCTCTGCTTTTGAATATGCTATCTAGGTTGGTCATAACTTTCCTTCCAAGGAGTAAGCGTCTTTTAATTTCATGGCTGCAATCACCATCTGCAGTGATTTTGGAGCCCAGAAAAAAAGTTTGACACTGTTTCCACTGTTTCCCATGAAGTGGTGGGACCGGATGCCATGATCTTCGTTTTCTGAATGTTGAGCTTTAAGCCAACTTTTTCACTCTCCTCTCTCACTTTCATCAAGAGGCTTTTGAGTTCCTCTTCACTTTCTGCCATAAGGGTGGTGTCATCTGCATATCTGAGGTGATTGATATTTCTCCTGGCAATCTTGATTCCAGCTTGTGTTTCTTCCAGTCCAGCGTTTCTCATGATGTACTCTGCATATAAGCTAAATAAACAGGGTGACAATATACAGCCTTGATTTACTCCTTTTCCTATTTGGAACCAGTCTGTTGTTCCATGTCCAGTTCTAACTGTTGCTACCTGACCTGCATACAAATTTCTGAAGAGGCAGATCATGTGCTCTGGTATTCCCATCTCTTGAAGAATTTTCCACAGTTTATTGTGATCCACACAGTCAAAGGCTTTGGCATAGTCAATAAAGCAGAAATAGATATTTTTCTGGAACTCTCTTGTTTTTTCGATGATCCAGCGGATGTTGGCAATTTGATCTCTGATTCCTCTGCCTTTTCTAAAACCAGCTTGAACATCAGGAAGTTCATAGTTCACATATTGCTGAAGCCTGGCTTGAAGAATTTTGAGCATTACTTTACTAGCGTGTGAGATGAGTGCAATTGTGGGGTAGTTTGAGCATTCTTGGGCATTGCCTTTCTTTGGGATTGGAATGAAAACTGACCTTTTCCAGTCCTGTGGCCACTGCTGAGTTTTCCAAATTTGCTGGCATATTGAGTGCAGCACTTTCACAGCATCATCTTTCAGGATTTGGAATAGCTCCACTGGAATTCCATCACCTCCACTAGCTTTGTTCGTAGTGATGCTTTCTAAGGCCCACTTGACTTCACATTCCAGGATGTCTGGCTCTAGGTGAGTGATCACACCATCGTGATTATCTGGGTTGTGAAGATCTTTTTTGTACAGTTCTTCTGTGTGTTCTTGCCACCTCTTCTTAATATCTTCTGCTTCTGTTAGGTCCATACCATTTCTGTCCTTCACTGAGCCCATCTTTGCATGAAATGTTCCCTTGGTATCTCTAATTTTCTTGAAGAGATCTCTAGTCTTTCCCATTCTGTTGTTTTCCTCTATTTCTTTGCACTGATTGCTGAGGAAGGCTTTCTTATCTCTCCTTGCTATTCCTTGGAACTCTGCATTCAGATGCTTATAACCTTCCTTTTCTCCTTTGCTTTTCGCTTCTCTTCTTTTCACAGCTATTTGTAAGGCCTCCCCAGACAGCCATTTTGCTTTTTTGGATTTCTTTTCCATGGGGATGGTCTTGATCCTTGTCTCCTGTACAATGTCACGAACCTCCGTCCATAGTTCATCAGGCACTCTATCTATCAGATCTAGTCCCTTAAATCTATTTCTCACTTTTACTGTATAATCTTGAGGGATTCTTATGAAGTTTAGAGTTATAAATTCTTACTTAAAACTGTAATAAATTTCTGACTAAATCTAAGACATATCCGATGATGAATCTCTTACCCAATTAAAACACTGCTCTTAACCGAAAAATGAGACTCTCCCTTTATGGTTTGCCTTAGGAAATTTGAAATTAATAATGACTACGCCTAATCCTTCACGTGAGAAAAAAAGGAGGCAAAAAACTCAACCATGGCATGCCATTATCTTGTCCAGAATTAACAACTTTTAGAAGGTGGTACACAGAAAACAGAGTAGTGGTTACCTTAGAAGAAGGGGATGGGGGAGAGGCAAAGGGGTAAAGGGATCAACTGCATGGGAATGGATGGAAACAAAACTTTAGGTGGTGAGCACGTTGCATGGTATACAAAAGTTGAAATAAAAAATCTATTACATAATGTTATAAATCAATATTACCTCAAAGTAAAGTACTTAAAAATGAAGATAATAGTTTAAAAAAAGGTAGTGTTTGGACAAAGGCTTTCTTTCTTTCTAGATTAGTTTGGTTCATAATTTAGTCTAGAAGGAGGTAAAATGAGATGTGGAATTTTTGCTTCCGAGCTTGCTCATTATTAAGCGTGTGGGTGTGATGAAGAACACAGGCTATATACATCCAAGGACAGCTCTACAGGGGCTAAGAGGGACCGTGCCAACCAGAGCGGGGGAAGGCATGGAGTTCTGAGTGTACCATCTGTCTGACACTTGTTCTAAACCACTAAATCAACATTTCCCCGCCAGAACTGCACAATGAGAACACACATTAGAAATTTTTAGGTCATTTCACCCTGTGGAGGTATCTATTGTGATACATTCTATCACAATAAACCAAAATCAAAGAAAAACAGATTTAGAAAGGATTTTAAAGTTATAAGTGTCCCTAATGGCGTACAAAATACTCTGCACGTATCATGAAAAAATGTGTTTTTTTAAAAGCCAAATCAGCTTCAGTATTTGCTTATGGATTTTGTTAAAGATTAGCCACACATATCTATTTCCAGAAAAGAGTTCAATTTCTCCTTTCTCCATTTACTAATTCAGTAAGCATACCTATAAAAACAAAACATTTCTCAATTTGACCAGCAGTGCACACTGGTACAACTTCCCCACAGAATACATTGTTAATGCATCAGATATCTTAAAAATAAGTATGTCACCTGTTCCAACAATCATATTCCTAAAACATCAACATTAAAGAAAGACACAGAACAAAAGATTTTACAAATAACGGTTACCAAATGGTTGTTTTTTTAAAGAGGAAAATAAAAACTTATAATCATACCACTTAAAGCAATCTTTAGTAATATTTTAGCGTGCCTTCTAGGCTTTTATATGTGCATACACACAATTTTCCTTTTTGTGTGTGTATGTGTACCTAAAACTGCATATTGTTTTGTAATGAGCCTTTATCCAGGAAAAGCTCTGTCTATAGTATTATTGTAATTTTTAATGGCTGCATTAAAAGACCAGAGCAATTCAGAAAATTTGGGAAAAACTATGGATTAGCTCCCTCCTTTCAAAAAATGCAGCTGGGAAAATAAATCACGCACAATCACAACTATAAATTACAAGTCCATTATCCTTTATCTGAAGTCCTAGGGGTCAAATGTGTTTTGGAATTCAAAGCTTTTTTGAATATTATGAAGTTAATGCAGTACGCATGCCATTTATCAAAACATTCCCAGAAGTGTCTGCAACAGCCCCCCCCCCACCCCCAATCATACACATTAGTGTTTCTGCAGTGAATTTATGAAAACACAAATGACCTCACTTCAATTACAGTCAAGTGTGTTTCTGGGTTTTCCTGTGTATTTTAAGTTCTGTGCGCAAGACACTATGACACTGTACAATACAACTGCTAAAATGATGGCAGAGTTATGAACAGAGCTTTTCCTGAACGCAGTCTTGTAACAAAACACACAATGCAGTTTTTGTATACATTCATTAAAAGGGAGAAAAATTACATGTGTAACCCACGCACCCATGAAGGTCTAGAAGGCATACCAAAACACTGAAGGTTTCTCTAGGTGGTAGAACTAAAGGTCACTTATTTTCCCATTTGCAGAAAGTTTTCTAATTACTATTGTCTTCGAAATAATAAAACATCTTTAACACCAACAAATTCTACATTAATAACTCTAAAACTGGCTGAAATTCCATAGAAACTTTATAACGTACTCTAATTCCAAATCAAACTTTCACTTCTCCCCTGTAAAACATCTTTCCATATAACTTTTCTGAACAAGTCTCTGCTACATCCCAGCTTTATTCCTGGATCCTCTTGCTCTTTCAGCAATGAAGAACTACTCTCATTTAACTGTCAATTCTAATAGCTCCCAATGCTGATCCAGAGATCTGGAATCTTTAAAAACAGGGAAACTGGTAGATGTATGTGTATATGCATATGTAAAACTACAACATCCAGGAGAGGACCTTTAAAACACAGACGTAATATATGTATAAAAAAATTACATTCAAGGACTATACCTTTATTTTGAGATTAGCCCTTCATACATTTTTTATATCAACCTGTTTGTTCCTCAATGAAATGCTAATGATGTCAGTAGCTCTGTGTCTGTGTGTTTTAATGGTCCTTCGTTGGCAACACAAAAAACATGTATTAAGGCATACTATTTGTGAAATCCAAGGGTGGAAACCACTGCTTCAGAAGTTTCAGAGGATATCAAGAAAATTTCTAGAAACAGAGCAGCAAACAAAGCAGATAAGGTTAGGACATTCCTAAGCCTTCCATTCTAGTGGCACACAGTAATTAAATATTTAGGGAAAGTGCATGGCCAAGTACAAAAGTTCTATGATGGGGAAAAGGTTTGTATCTTCAAGAAACAGCAAGCAGGCTTGTGAAGCTGAGGCGGAGCAAGTGTTCTGGACACTGTCCACCATATGGATAAAGCAGTTAGATCTGGCTCCTGTAAAATTTTCCAAATGATGGGTCTTTATTTTGAAAACTTTATATAAGTTCTATAAATCCCTCAATCAAAAACACCTATACACATATTTAGTACAAAAACATCTAGAAAGTCAAATATAAAATATTTGGGTACTGCTAGACCATGCTTATCTGTCATTAAAAGGCAAATGAAAATTATCTTTGTACTCACAACAGAATTTTTAGAAACAGAATTTTTAGAGAAGAGAGTATCAAACTGAAACTCTGGCTAATTTATGGATTTTCTTTACCCTCAATATACACAGATGCCTGCCTAAGAAATCGTTTTTACAGAATTCTATTTCACACATCAGTGAACAATCCACAAAGTAATAAAAACATCAACATCAAACATACCTTTGGTGAGATGATACTCTCCACACTGCTCTCTAAATTACACTCAAACACATGGGCTTTGGTTAGCTTCTTATCCCAGTGGGCCGCAAGCCAAATTTTGGCCAGCGGCCCTCTTTTACTGAGGACAAAATGTGCGTAGAACATTGTTCTGGTTGACTATGAAACAGGAGGAAACCTGAGGGGGAAGAAAAATTAACACAAATGCCACATGAGAACCGAATTATCAAGATGTACAAGAAATCAGGCTTCCCTGAAAGCTCAGTTGGGAAGGAATCCACCTGCCATGCAGGATACCCTGGTTTGATTCCTGGGTCGGGAAGATCTGTTGGAGAAGGGACAGGCTACCCACTCCACTGTTCTTGGGCTTCCCTTGTGGCTCAGCTGGTAAAGAATCCAACTGCAATGAGGGAGACCTGGGTTCAATCCCTGAGTTGGGAAGATCCCCTGGAGAAGGGAAAGGATGCCCACTCCAGTATTCTGGCCTGGAGAATTCCACAGACTGTATAATGGGGTCTCAAAAGTGTCGGACATGACCGAGCGACTTTCACAAAAAATCTGAAGTTTCCTTTTAAATCTGAGAACTATGTATGAAAGGCTCAAGTGAAGTAGAGTATAAATTAAAAAAACAAAAAAAAACAAAAACCTATTGTTTAATTTTGATAGCATTAAGAAAAAGACTGCTCCCCCCATACTAAGGTGAAAAGGGGACAAAGGTCAGATCACTTTCATGCCACACTAATCTGTATTGGAACAGAATTAACACTGGATGGAACTTCAAAAAGGGTAGGTTTTCTGGTGACAATTTTTACTTACAGTGAAAAAACGTTTTTATCTTACAATAAAAGTGCTAGTATGTTTTTTCACTGTAAGTAAAAATTGTCATCAGAAAACCTACCCTTTTTGAAGTTCCATCCAGTGTTAATTCTATTCCAATCCAGATTACTAACTGTTAAAGTAAGAAGTAAGTTTGCTTTTGGCCAAAAGTTAGAAAATTTATTCCTCATGATAAGAAAAAAATGTCCAGGAAGAAAAACACTCAAGCACAGATATTAATCAATGAGGAAATTTCCATTTTAGAACCCCATTTAAAAAATGAGATTCTCAGCCAAATGCATTACACAATAATTGCTACCTCATGTCAAGCATTTTACATTTCACCAAGTTGATAAGTAAGTGGGTTGGCCCCATTTCACAAGTGAGTAGTTTAGAAAAGCTGAGCCTTAAAAAGAAGCATTACCTAAGTTTTCTCAACTCAGGAATTTGGAAAGCACTTGCCCTCTTATAATTTAAATACTAAATCGAGAACAATGATACAGTATACAATTCATCGTGACTGAAATATTCTTAGTAGAAATACAAGTATGTTATTTTCCTTTTAGTAATCTAATGTATAAATACTAAGGCAAAAAAACAGCCTGAAATACTCAAGCTCAGAGAACACATGAACTGTGTAAAACTGTAATTTCCCTTATACCATGTAGTTTTTCTTTTCCACAGATTTTTAAAAATCTTTCACCAAATGAATTCCTATTTTTTTCGAAAATGTCCGTAACTGGAAAAAGGTAAGTCATACTTCTACAGAAAGCATGAAAAGTAAGTAAAATTTTAAAACTTATTTCACACCTATCCCTTGCTCCCTACCATTCCTAAATTCTGGGCAAACACCAAATCTTCTTTAAACTTTATCATTTTGAGAATGTTACATAAAGGGAATCATTCAGTATCTGACTTTGGAATAGCTTTTTGGATTCAGCATCATGTTAAAACATCTATCAAGGTGTTTGGTGCATTTATTAATTGTTTCCTTTCGACGCTGAGTAGCCTTCCCTGGGACGGGTATGGTACCACAATTTGCTTAGCCATTTTACCTATTGAAGGACATTCGGTTGTTTCTAAGTTTTTTGACGATTTCAAATAAAGCTGCTATAAATACTTGTGTATACAGACTTTTGGTGAATATAAGTTTTCACTTTCTAAGACAAATAGTCTGAGCTGTAACTGGACAGCACAATGAATATTCCTTTAATTTTTAAAGAAACTTTAACACTGCTCCTATCAAAATTCTAGTGAGGCTTTTTAAAATAAGCTACCAACAAGATTTTTCTAAAATTCATAAGGAGAGGCAAAAGACCTAGAATAACTAAAACTAATTTGAAAAACAAAAACTGTGAAGACTCATTCTACCCAATTTTAAGACTTATTTTAGAGGTATAATAGTCAATTACTGTATAGTCAGAAAGACACACAAATCAATGGAACAGAGGAGAGAACACAGTAATATATCCACACAATTAAGTCCAACTCATTTTTCACAAAGGTGCAGAATTTAAAGGAGGTAGTCTACTACTTTTTGACAAATGACACTTCAGTGATTAGATATCATCCCACAGGCAAAACAAACAACAACAAAAACATAAAACCCTCAACCCAAATCTCACCCATTATATAAAATTACAGACTTAAATACAGAACTATAAAATTTTAAAGGGGAAAAAGAAAACCACAAGAAAACACCTTTAACACCTAAAGCTTCGTAAGAATTTTTAGACATCACACCAAAAACACGTCCCATAAATTTTAGGGGAAGAACCTATTATGAAGGAACCCACTGAGGATGCAAAGACAAGACAGAAAATGAGAAAACATATGTGCAAGCCACATATCTGAAAAGGACCTGGATCCAGAGTATAAATAAAGAACTCTCAAAACTAAAGAGTTAAAAAAAAAAAAAAAATCCAACTAGAAAAGGGGGGTGGATTTCAAGGAAGAGAATATACTGAAGGCAAATTAAGAACAAGCTCAGCACTGCTAGTTAAGAAAATGCAAATTAAGACTCACTGAGATATCACTTCACACCTCTTTTAAGAGCTAAAATAAAAAATAACGGCAACAGCTCATGCTGGTGAGGGTACAGAGAAGCCGCATATCTCATAAATGGCTACTGGGAATGCAAAATTTCCTTTTGAATTAGCTTAAGAAAAAAAGATCCAGACTAAATTTGAATTTTCATGATTTCACAAAGGGACCCTAACTTTAAATAACTTTGCTTACTGTACTTTCAATTAAAAACTGTGCTCATTCTTTGCAGTAAGGTACAGAAAATACATATATATCAAACATATTCCAGGCAAGAGATTTCACGCCTGTCAAAAATGTTTGGGAGGGTGGTGGTACAAGAGTAATCAGGTCAGGTCTGCCTCATCTTGATGCCAATAATTTGATGGAATTTTCATTCTCTGAAGTAGACGCTTTCAGGGGATCATTAATTCACACTAGGAAAAATTTTTCAAAAGAAAAAATAGGCTTCATCAACTGCCTAAAGTTGTGAAGTTTTTCTTGCACATGCGGAGTTAAGAAAAGAACTGAAGAAGAATTCAGGTCACCCTAAAGTAAAAGGACTAACCCCCCCCACCCCCCCAATCAAAAAAACAAAAGAACAGCACCTCAAGTGTACCCTATACCCTAGTAAATCAAAATATGCTTCCCATAATCAAAAAGAGCCCCCTATGTTGTAGCACTTCTACTTCGAGCCTTAAAGTTTGTTAGCATAAAAATCAGGCTGCCTCTATAGCATTATAAATATAGTCCACAGGATTTTGCTGAAATCCAATATGGCTTTGAAATGTTACTAAAAACACTGACTTAGAAATATAGTCACTGTTACGCACAATAAGCCCCAAGTTTTACTACAGAAGATAGTCATGTTCCAAATAAGTTAAAAGAACTCTTACTATTTAGCTCCTACAACACTCTGCTGCAGTCAAATACTAAATATGTATTTAATGAAAATGAAAATGAAATATACCAAGTGATCTCATAATTGATACATGTAAAAAATTTTGGAAATTTTAGAAATTGAAACTGGCATGTCTCAACAGGTGTCAGTAGCTCACAGCCAGCACTTCAGCTGCTGGTTAAGAGTTCCATGCTTAAAATATCCCAGCTATGTCCAGGCAAAGATTCCTAAACAGATGCTTTCTTGGCATTGGATGGGGAGTAACTAAAGCAGAGTGGTGCTAAAATTAATCTGGGAAACAATTAGCAACAGGAAATCACCTTAATAACTAAAGGAAGCCTGATGGACAGTAGTGATCAACTACTGGCTTATATCTAAATAAGAGTAAAATTTGATCATCCTCGCCTTTTGCAGCATTTCTTTCCCTTACTGATACCAAACCTTTAGCCTGCCCCCCACCCCCACAAAAAAAGGTTGATTAAAAGTTCTCAAGATTCTAAATTTTGGAAATCCCTTACAATAGATCTTAGCAGAAAGCCTACATTTCTGCTTACCAGAAACATAGCTTACCAATTTCATAATTTCTCAATTTTTTTCTAAAGCAGCAAACAACTTTTAAAAACTGATCCTAAAAAGTAATGTAAAAAATCTGATATGAAACGGCAGACTAGTATTTAGGAACATATTCAGGAATGCAAAAAATGGCAATTTAAGATATTTCAAAAAAACCAAAGTCAAATTACAGCTCATGTTTCTACAATGATGTTAAATCATTCTAATATTTCACTCATCTGTTAGAAAGCAGGGCAAGATAGTGGCTGTATAAATTGGTATGCCCTCTTTGAAGGGCAATTTGGCAAAATCTTATACTCTCCAGCCAGAAACTGGGCTTCCATTAATAAGCCAAAGGTATACTTGATGTATAATAATGATAGACCAAAAATTAAACTTACTAAGCTCTAAGGATTTTATGTGTCCATCCTCTTCATGACAGTCTTAGAAGATAAATACTGGCCCATTTTATAGACCAAGAAAGAAAAGGAGAGGTATAAGGAACTTGGCAAAGGTCACCAGTATTCAATGCAAATGCAGCTTGAACTTCAGAGCCCACAAGTCTAACTGTTTTGTTGCCTTGCCAGCTTGACTACAACAAAAGTACTAGAAAAAAACCTACCTAGCCCCTAAGACGGAGAAAGCAATGGCACCCCACTCCAGTACTCTTGCCTGGAAAATTCCATGGACGGCAGGGCCTGGTAGGCTGCAGTCCATGGGGTCTAAGAGCTGGACACAACTGAGCAACTTCCCTTTCACTTTTCACTTTCATGCCTTGGAGAAGAAGTGGGGACGCACCCCACTCCAGTACCCTTGCCTGGAGAATCCCAGGGACGGCGGAGCCTGGTGGGCTGCCATCTATGGGGTCGCACAGAGGTGGACACGACTGAAGCAACTTAGCAGCAGCAGCAGCCCCTAAGAAGTGATTTTAAGCAAATCAATACAATCATGCAATAGAATTCTATGCACTCTCAAAACGATGATAAAGTATTGAAAAAGAGAATTCTCTCTATACGTGTATGTTAACACGCACTTGCAGGAGCATAAAATACCTGCAGAATGAAAACAGAACTGATGAAACTGGTCACCTTTGAAAAGTAGGTCGGGTGAGAAAGGCCAGCCTACCCTTCTGCACTGACGGGCTTTTTTTTAACATAAGGCATATACAAATGTCACCTATTCAAAGTAAAAACAATTCTATTGAGAGTGCTTTTCCAGTCACTAGTGAATTAGGCTGGTTATTCTGTGGTGTTCATTTTTCCTAACCATAAAAAACTGGAAGGTGGAAATTCAGTGATTACTAACCTTGGAAAACATCAATATCTAACTCAGGTAAGAATGAACTGTCTTCTAGGGGGTGTTTGGGGGGAGGGTCTCCAGAACAAAAGGTATTTGCAATGCTAACACAGTAGAGCTGCGTCCCTTTTGATACTAAAGATCTCTGAAGGAGCGTTTTACAACCAGATAGTCCTAGGTTCAAGTTCAGCTCCCTCCTTAGCTGTTCTGTAACTGTTAAAAGTGATTTAACATGTGAGTCTCAGCCTTCTCAGCTCTAAAATGGGGATGTTTCCCAAAAAGGATTTTGAGAATTAAAACATCATACCCAACACAATGCCTTTATAGACGCAGTTACTCTGGGAAAAAATCTCCTCCAGAATATATAGAAGTTATCAAGATCATGCCTAACAACTCTGGTATCACAACATTTAAACATAAAACACAAAATCTTCATTTTCAACATCAAGAACTTTCCTTTCTGTACCAAATTATAAGAGAGAAAACTCAGAATCTTTGTGCTCCAATAAATTGGAACTCACCAGGAGAATCTCATCCTTAAGAAGTTAATTCTAGAGTGCAGTAATGTGTTGCCTCTAAACACAAAAAAGGTGAAGATTATGCGCTACCAGCATAATTGACTTGTATATAAAAAGCACAAAGTCCACTGAGTTATTCACTACTGTCACCTCATCTGCAAACTCTTAAATAATTTAATCACTGGATATGGCACAGGTCCCCATCAACGTCTTTTTAAAAGTAATTGATTAGCAGCCTCCAACAACAGCAAAGAAATTTAATGACCCTGCAACTTCAAAAAACTTCCCCAATGTGTCTTCAACATTCTGCACAATCACACAGCTCACTGGCATTGACATTCATTGGAAGAAAACAGAAATTTATTTTCTGGAATTCAATGATTACTCTAAACAGCGTAAGGAGAGCAGATGTTAAACTTTGGCTTGCAAAGAGAAGCCGATAAACACTAGCCTTTACCAGAAACCCTTAAAAACACAAGCGCGTTTTTGAACGCTGGAAGCCTATCTATCCAATCCAAAGGTGGCCAAACCCTCCAGCATTTCCCTCTTTGAAGAAGGTCGCGAAGTCTGGCAGCACAGCTCGACAGTGTCACCACTAAACTATTACAGATCCTTCTCAAAGCCTTTCTCAGTGAGGAAAAAAACACCTCCTATTTGTCAGAAACACACACCTCCCTCCCAAACACAACATTCAATATCCTCAATCTCCAGGAAAAGTCTGGGAGGAAAACCAATTATGCTAATTTCCCAAGAATCAGAGGCAACTTCCCTTGGTCGCGTTTTCTATTGGTCTAACATTTGCTATCCCCATCGTAACCATTTTCCTTTAAAAAAAAAAAAAAAAAAACGGGGAAAGGGGGAGCAGCAGCAGTCCCCGGCCGGGGGCCCGCCGCATCCTCCGGGCCCGCGTGTCTCCGATCCCGGCACCCGCGCGCGAAAGACGGTTGCGGCCCCTCGGAGCTGGCATCGCGGGCTGTCGCCGCCTCCCGCCCCGAATCCCGCGTCCTCCCAGACAGCCATTTTCACCCGAGGAGTAGGCGGCCCGGTCCGAGAGCGGGCTCGTTCAAACCTCCTCCTCGCCCTCCGCGGCCCAGGCTTTCCCCTGCTCCCCGAGGGACCCGCCGAGTAACGGCTCCTCTGGCCTAGAAACAGACCTGGACCATTTGTTACCTAACAAGAGACGATGCGGGCCCAGGCGGCGCGGGTCCCGGCCGACGGCGGGCCTGGGGCCAGGGACCCGGGGCGGGCGGCGCTGCCGTCCCGCAGCTCAGAAGAGAGGCAGCACGGCTCCGTCCCGGGGCGCGGGCTGTGCCGCGGTCTCCCTCGTCCTCCCGCCCCGCTCCGGAGTCCTGCTCCCCGACGGCAAGACGGCGGGGAACGGGTGTGTGGGGGGGGAAGCTGGAGCAAAAGAAGGGGTCGGCCGATTATCTTACCTTGCTCTCCGCCGGGAGTTGGGCGGGCTGGGTGGCCTGGGGAGGGGAAAAGGGTCGGGGAGGGGGCGGGGAAAGGGAGGGGAGCCCTAGTGCGGTGTAGCTTCGCAGCAGCTCCCGCTGCCGCCACAGCCGCCGCCTCCTTTTCCGATTCACTCAAACAAACAAGATGGCTGCCGTTACGCCGCGGCTCTTCCTGCCGCCCAAATCCTCGGTTCAAATCGGCAGGATGTTTACGGTCAAAAATGGCACCTGTGCGCCTGCGCAGCGAGCCTAGGACCCAAAAGGAGCGACGCAGGCGCAGCGACCATTTCCTTTTCCTAGGAACCCGCCCTCTGGTTAAGCAGCCCCGGACTGAGCAAGCGCAAAGGGAATTCTCTTGCTAGAGGGTCTTCTAGTTTCGCGACACTGGCAAGTGGCTCACGCACAGTGCTTGCCACTGAAGCGCTAATTGGATTCAGTTTTATTCTTTGGCTTATTTTAAAGGGGAAAAAAAGACAACAACTTGTCTCTGTGCAGTTTTATGTGCCCCTGACACATTCATTTTAATGATTCTGTAGCAACTAAGGTAGCATAAAACCATTATATAAGTTATTTAAAATGTAGGGGTTCATTCATTCATTCAACCTATATTTATAGACGGTCTTCTCTGAAACACATGCTAAGGTCTGGAATCTAATGACTATATGAGATAATATCTGCCTAAGTGCTATTTCCCAAAGTGCTTAAGAAAATACAATGGTCTTGCTCCCGCCTCCTGCTCAAGCTTCCTGGCCCCTCTACCTCACTGTGCTCCAGTCACTCCGCCTTTTAAAGTACCAAATGCACTACGAACGCTCCTGCCTCACGATTTTTGCACTCGCTGGCCCCCGTGCTTAGAACAGTCTTGCAATTCCATCCCTTCCCCTTTTGTCTGATTTCTTTTGCTTTTAATTTAAAAATGTTTTATTGGAGTATAGTTGATTTTCAATGTTTTAGTCTCAGGTATATAGCAAAGTGAATCAGTTATACACACACACAGTCTATCCACTCATTGATTCTTTTCCTAAATAGCCATTACAGAGTATTGAGTAGAGTTCTCTGTGCTTCAGTAGGTCCTTATTATTTTATACATAGTAGTGTGTATATGTCAATCCCAGTCTTTCCATTTATCCCCCACCCTCTTACCCGCTGGTTACCGTAAGTTTGTTTCCTACATCCCTAACTTTATTTCTGCTTTGTTAGATAATCTCACACATCTTAGTTGAAAAGCCACCTCAAGAGTCTTCCCTGATCCTCTGTATTATGTAGGATAACACTATTACTATAAGAAAAGGTCTTCATCCTGCCCCAAACTTAAGGGCTTTACAACAAGGCCCTGCCAGTTTCTGCTTGTATGACCATGAGTAAGTAACAGCCTCTCTCTGTGCTTTTGGTTTATCACCTGAGAGGATTGTTGCGAGGATTCATGAATTAATATGTGTAGAAGATTTTGGAATGCCGCATGGCCTGTTACAAGTAATCTAAGTTTTATTACTGTCTTCATTATCATTATCAAAATTATTCTCCCCTATAATTTTTTCCCCCTAATGAATGTCACCCTGAGCTAGACATAATGCTCCAAGCCAGAGGAGGAGAGTAGGATCATCATCTTTGGATGTGGACACCTAGCGCTTTTAATCCAGCCCAGTTGTATGCTAGTTTTTCAACTGCCCTGGGCCCTTCCAGTGTTTTCACACTATACAATACAACTCACTTTTAACTTTCTTGTGTTGTAGCAACAGGTGGATAAGAAAGTGAGCAGCTTTCTCCTCCACTTATTCTGGGTCACCTGATTTTGGCTTCGGGCAGGGTTCAACTCACAAGCTGGAGTCCATTAGCCTAGTGGTCATGGCAGCAGGAACTCAAAGCTTCATCAGGTGACCCCTATTTTAGCTGGGCAATGTTTTTATTTCTTATTTTTTAATGGGGAGTTTGACTACTGGAAAAAACATAACCTTGACTAGATGGACCTTTGTTAACAAAGTAATGTCTCTGCTTTTTAATATGCTATCTAGGTTGGTCATAACTTTCCTTCCAAAGAGTAAGCGTCTTTTAATTTCATGGCTGCAATCACCATCTGCAGTGATCTTGGAGCCCCCCAAAATAAAGTCAGCCACTGTTTCCCCATCTATTTGCCATGAAGTGATGGGACTGGATGCCATAATCTTCATTTTCTGAATGTTGACTTTTAAGCCAACTTTTTCACTCTCTACTTTCACCTTCCTCAAGAGGCTCTTTAGTTCCTCTTCACTTTCTGCCATAAGGGTGATGTCATCTGCATATCTGAGGTTATTGATATTTCTCCCGGCAATCCTGATTCCAGCTTGTGCTTCTTCCAGCCCAGTGTTTCTCATGATGTACTCTGCATATAAGTTAAATAAGCAGGGTGACAATATACAGCCTTGACGTGCCGCTTTTCCTATTTGGAACCAGTCTGTTGTTCCATGTCCAGTTCTAACTGTTGCCTCCTGACCTCCATACAGGTTTCTAAACAGGCAAGTCAGGTGGTCTGGTATTCCCATCTCTTTCAGAATTTCCCACAGTTTATTGTGATCCACACAGTCAAAGGCTTTGGCATAGTCAATAAAGCAGATATAATGGTTTTCTGGAACTCTCCTGCTTTTTCGATGATCCAGCAAATGTTGGCAATTTGATCTCTGGTTCCTCTGCCATTTTTAAAACCAGCTTGAACATCTGGAAGTTCACGGTTCATGTATTGGAGAATTTTGAGCATTACTAGCGTGTGAGATGAATGCAATTGTGCGGTAGTTTGAGCATTCTTTGGCATTGCCTTTCTTAGGGATTGGAATGAAAACTGACCTTTTCCAGTCCTGTGGCCACTGCTGAGTTTTCCAGATTTGCTGACATATTGAGTGCAGCACTTTCACAGCATCATCTTTTAGGTTTTTCCAGTAGTCATGTATGGATGTGAGAGTTGGACTATAAAGAAAGCTGAGCACTGAAGAATTGATGCTTTTGAACTGTGGTGTTGGAGAAGACTCTTGAGAGTCCCTTGGACTGCAAGGAGATCCAACCAGTCCATCCTAAAGGAGATCAGTCCTGGGTGTTCATTGGAAAGACTAATGTTGAAGCTGAAACTCCAATACTTTGGCCACCTGATGCGAAGAGCTGACTCATTTGAAAAGACCCTGATGCTGGGAATGATTGAGGGCAGGCAGAGAAGGGGACAACAGAGGATGAGATGGCTGGATGGCATCACCAACTCAATGGACATGGGTTTGGGTGGACTCTGGGAGTTGGTGATGGACAGGGAGGCCTGGCGTGCTGTCATTCATGGGGTCACAAAGAGTGGGACACGACTGAGCGACTAAACGGAACTGAACTGAACTGAATGGGGACTTTAAGAGGCAATAAGGATAGCTGTTGAAAATCCAAGCTACGTAGGGAAGGGGTGCGAGCACTGTTATTATTTTCAATGTTATTTCCCTCAACCAATACAGATTAAATGTTTAAAACATTTACAGAACTTCTGTGGTGGTCTAGTGGTTAAGAATCTACCTGCCAATGCAGGGCACATGGGTTCGATTCTTGGTCTGGGAAGATTTCACATGCAGTGCTGCCAACTGAGCCCATGTGCCATAACTACTGAGCCCATGCTCTAGAGCCTGTGAACTGCAACTTCTGAGCCCATGCACAACTGCCGAAGCCTGCACACCTAGAGTCTGGGCTCAACAACGAGAGAAGCCACCATAATGAGAAGCCCACACACTGCAACTAGAGAGCAGCTCCCCTCCACACAGCTAGAGAAAGCCCGTGTGCTGCAATGAAGACCCAGCTCAGCTAACAAACAAAAACAAAACTGTTACAGAAGTAGATGATCAACACACAGTAACAGAGTTCTTTAAGATTTAAACACAATTTCATAGACTTAATCAACAGAATTGCTAGACTTTCAAAGCATAATTCTCTATGACAAAATATATAGTGTAAGTAGGAGAGGTTAGATTAAAAGTAGGAGAGATTAGATTAAGAGAGCAATAAGGCAAATGGACAGATTTTCAGGATTAATAATGGAGTGTTAAGTATGAGTGTTAAGTATGTTGTAACAGAATTAAAAGTTATTTAAATAAATAAAAAATCAAAGTAAAAAATATTTGTTTTATGAGGTTACTAAAGTTCATTAGAGTCCAGAAAGAGTGAATAAACCCTTTAAGATTTGGTATAAACATTTTCCAGTCATTATCCATCCATTTTTCTCTGTTTAGATTCTGACTTTTCTTCTAATGTCAACAATATTTTTTATCTCTAAAGAGGATGGTACTATTTTGATCAAAAAGGGAACACATTCTAAGGACAACATAGTCAAAAATGTTATAATCAGATGTATTATATTTAAGAAGCAGCAGGACTAAGGACAAAACATTGGTATTGAAATATCATATTAAGATATTAAGTTAGCTAAATCACAGAAATGTTAGATTTCATTCACAATCACATGCTCAGCTTCAGGCATGTGGGTTTGAATCAGGATCCTGCTCTGGAGAGGCGCTCCAAACATCCCTGTCAAGGCCGTACTACGGGTCTGTTCAGGCAGGTAGGTGTCTGCAAAGAAATATCGCCAGGGGCCAGGAGTGGCCCCAGGGATGCTGCAGGTCTCTGGACCAGGTGGGAATGTGAATTTGTCAACCCCTGAGATTGAGGCTTCTCAGGTGGCTCAGTGGTAAAGAATCCACCTACCAAGCAGGAAAGGTGGGCTCGATCCCTGGGTCTTGAAGAAGGAAATAGCAACCCACTCCAGTATTCTTGCTTGGAGAATCCCATGGACAGAGGAGCCCAGAGGGCTACAATCTATGGGGACATGACTGAGTAACTACGCACACACAGTTAATCCCTATAGTCTTCTATCTTTTATATTGCTTCCCTACTGTTATCATTCATTGCTTTCATGCAGTGAGTCCATGAGAATCAGAGGCAAAGGTGATCATTGTATCTTATGTTTGGGATCTAATAGATCAATGGCTCTTCATCCAGTGCTGCCACCCTCTATGTCTGTGTGGTAACCATACACCTAATTACCATTCAGCAAGTACCTATTTGATAATTACTATATGATAACACTTTTCAATATATTTTTAAAATTTTTTAATATTTTAAAAACTTTCCATTCACTCTACATCCCCTTCCTGCCATTGCACCATTTTCAACTACTCTTTACATCAAAATTTCTTTAAAGAATTGTTCATGTTTTGCACCTCCAATTCCTTCCTTTCCACAATCTCTTCATTGCAGTAAAATATATGCAATACAGAATTCACTGTATTTAATTAATCACCTTAAAGTGTACAGGTCAGTGGCATGTAGTGTAATTACAATGTCATACAACTATCACTACTGTCTAATTCTAGAACCTTCTTATCAACCAAAAAGGAAAACCTATACCCATTCAACTATCTCTCCCTATTCCATCTTCCCTCTGGCCCCTGGAAACCACTAATCTCTGGATTTTCCTGTTCTGGATATTTTATATAAATGGAATTATACAACTTGTGACCTCCCATACCTAATTCTTTAGCTTAGCATAATGTTTTCTAAGTTCATTCACATTGTAGTGTAATCTGTACTTCATTCCTTTTTATATCTGTATAATATTCCATTGTATGGATATGCCACTTTGTTTAACCATATTCATCAGCTGATGGACATTTGGCTTGTTTTCACCTTTTATCTATTGTGAATAGTGTTGCTATCAACATTTGCTTAGTCATTTGTTTGAACACCTGTTCTCAATTCTTTTGGGTTTATCCCTAGAGGTGGAATTACTGAGTCGCATGTAATCACTGTGGAATAGCCAGACTCTTTCTCCAGTGTCTGCACTATTTTATATTCCTACCAGCAATGTATTAAGGTTCCAATTTCTCTAAATGCTCACCACCACTAGTTATTTTCTGTTTTATTTCTTAATTCTGTCCATCCAAGTGGATGTAAAATGGTATCTCATTGTGGTTTTGACTTCCATTTCTTTAATGACACTGAGCATTTTTTCACCTGCTTGTTGGCCATTTATATTTCCGCTTTAGAGAATGTCTGTTTAAATACTTTGTCCATCCTTAATTGGATTGTTGGTCTTCTGTTGCTGAATTGTATGAATTCTTAATATATTATGGACTCTAAGTTCTCATCAGGTATATTATTTGTAGATATTTTCTCTCTATGGGTCATTCTTGACAAAGATTAGCACAGAACCCAAAAATCTCAAATATTATGATATTCCATTGTGTGGGTTGAGAGTAGAGTTTTTTTTTTTTTTAATTTAGTTTGCCTACAGGCTTATTATTAGTAGAGATACAAAATTTGAAATCCTTTGTTTTCGTTGTTGTCATTCCATCACTAGGTTGTGTCCAGTTCTTTGCAATCCCATGGACTGCATCACTCCAGGCTACCCTGTCCTTCACTATCTGCTGAAGCTTGCTCAAATTCACGTCCATTGAGTCAGTGATTCTATCCAACGATTTCATCCTCTGCCACCCTCTTTTCCCTTTGCCTTCAATTTTTCCCAGCATCAGGGTCTTTTCCAATGAGTCAGCTCTTTGCATCATGTCGCCAGCCAAAGTATTGGAGTTTCAGCTTCAGCATCAGTTCTTCCAGTGAATACTTAGTGTTGACTTACTTGAGGATTGACTGATTTGATCTCCTTGCAGTCCAAGGGACTCTCAAGAGTCTTCTTTAGCACCACAATTTGAAAGCATCAAATGTTCAGCACTCAGCCTTCTTTATGGTCCAAGTCTCACATCAGTACATGACTACTGGAAAAATCATAGCTTTGACTATATGGACCTTTGTTGGCAAAATGATGTCTTTGCTTTTTAATATGCTGTCAAGATTTGTCAGAGCTTTTCTTCCAAGGAGCAAGCATCTTTTAATTTCATGGCTGCAGTCACCATCTGCAGTGATTTTGGACCCCAAGAAAACAAAATCTAATACTGCTTCTACTTTTCCCCTTTCTATTTGCCATAAAGTGATGGGACCAGATGCCATGATCTTAGGTTTTTTTTTTTTGAGTTTTAAGCCAGCTTTTCACTTTCATCCTCTCAGATCCTTTAGTTGTAGGCAATTCTAGAGCATATATCTAATATCCAAATATTTCCCTAAACATTGGAGTTTTTACACATGCAATTTAGTTCTCAGACTATTTGAAATATGACCATGGAACCATAATTAAAATAAATGTTAATGGGTTTAAGAAAGGCCACCAACAGAAATTCAATGTCTCTGAATCTTTCCTGATTTCTGAACCTTTGCAAAAGAATTTAAATTTAATGTACTGGATTATCAGGCTTGGAAATTTGGTTGTACATGTCTAACATTACAACTGATAGGCTGATTTATTTTGGAAGTTAGTAGACTCCTAAAATTTTTGTGAAATAAAGACAGCCCATGCAGAATTGCTATGAATGACCTACAGAAGATGTGTCAGTCAGGGTCTAGCCAGGAGATAGAAACCACTCAGAAAATTGAATGGAACATTTAAATATAAAGCATTATTATCTAGTAATGAACTACTAATAGCAATTAAGTAATTAAGGGATAAATAATTAATAGTTAACTAAATAAGAGGAGATGACATCTTAGCAATAAAGTAAACTTGACAGAATACAAGAAAAGCAGACGTAGGGAGGGGCTACTACCTCTACAGTTCGGTTCGGTTCAGTTCAGTCGCTCAGTCATGTCTGACTCTTTGCGACCCCATGAATCGCAGCATGCCAGGCCTCCCTGTCCACCACCAACTCCCGGAGTTCACTCAGACTCACGTCCATCGAGTCAGTGATGCCATCCAGCCATCTCATCCTCTGTCGTCCCCTTCTCCTCCTGCCCCCAATCCCTCCCAGCATCAGAGTCTTTTCCAATGAGTCAACTCTTCACATGAGGTGGCCAAAGTACTGGAGTTTCAGCTTCAGCATCATTTCTTCCAAAGAAATCCCAGGGCTGATCTCCTTCAGAATGGACTGGTTGAATCTCCTTGCAGTCCAAGGGACTCTCAAGAGTCTTGCTGAGGCTAAAACCCACGGAAGGAGAAAATTTGGAAAGAAGCCAACACTGACATACAGGCCCTGTTGGAGAGGGTGTGGCTGTGGCCTACTTAATAACAGAGAGTTTGCTGAAGTGCCACCAGCCAGGGCTGGCCAGAAACCACCTGTTGGGGCCCTAGTAAAACTAGTTGGGAATCAGCCGTCTGGGATGCTGGTGAAACTCACTGGGAAGTCACTTTCTGATTTTTGCATATCGCTGGCAAAACATGTTGGTGCATGAGTGCCTATGTGCTGCATGGGTGTCCTATAAGTTGTTTTCTGTCAAGAGCTGTAGGAGCAACCTCCCCCGACCACCCCAACCCTCCATCTTCACACAAGAACCCAAAAGAGCAGTCCCTGCCTCCAGCAATATCACTGCCTCGCCCTCTGCTGACAAAGCCTAACATTGCACTAGCTGACATGGGGAAATGTTTGCAGGGCCAGCTAGCACAAAGCAAAACAAACAAAGGTGAGTTAGGAGCTCAGAGACAATAAATTGATAACTGGCACAGATGGTGACCTGTGACCATTTGAAGGGAGAACCCAGGTTTAGGGTTTGTGAAGAAAAATTTCAGAGGTGGTCATTTGTGAAATTAATGGTAGCACTGTGATTAGTCTGAGAACAAAAGCTTAGCGATGGCTGAAGCAGGAAACCTGTAATAACTGAAAAATAGATTATGTTGCAGGTTATCTGAATTTGTGAGCCAAGAACTTCCCCAAACAGGAAATTCTCTCTTGGAACAGATCCAAAGATAATGCCAAAATAGGTACTATACAAATATGTATGAGTCAAGATCACATGTTCTAGATACAGTGTTCTGTTGCATGAAGAATTGGAGATATCAAAAAACAAATGATTTTGTGTTTTTCTTTATCCAGGAGGACTATTGTGACATCAGATCAAGCCTAGCTTTCAGGACCTGGAAAAAAGATGCACTCTTCCTTTTAGGGGTTTATCAATGAAGAATTCCTTTTTTTCTACAATAACAGTGGTTTCAGGGACAAAGAATAAAACATTTACACTGGATATTAATCCCTTATGGGTCATATCATTTGCAAATATTTTCTCCCATTCAGTAGACTGTCTTTTCATTTTGCCAGTGGTTTCCTTTGTTGTGTAAAAGCTTTTAAAAATTTAATTAGGCACTATTTGTTTATTTTTGTTTTTATTTCCCTTGCTTTAGGAGACAGATTCAAGAAAATATTGCTGCAATTTACGTCAAAGATTGCTCTGCCTATGTTTTCCTTTAGAAATTTTACAGTACCTGGACTCTTACTTTTGTATATGGTGCTATAGAATGCCCTAATTTCATTCTTTTACATATAGCTGTTCCATTTCCCCAGCACCACTTAGCAGAGACTGTTTTTTTCCTTGTGAATTATCGCTTCCGTCCTCAGATTAACTCACCGTTAGTGTGTTGGTTTATTTCTGGGCTGTCTATCCTGTTCCACTGATCTATGAGTCTGTTTTTGTGCCACTACCATACTGTTTTGATTACTGCAGTTTTGGAGCATAGCCTGAAGCCAGGAAGTGTGATTTCTTTAGATCTGTTCTTTGTCTAGATTGTTTTGGCTGTTTGGGGTTTTTGTGTTTAAAATTATTTGTTCTTGTTCTGTGGAAAATGCCATTAGTATTTCGATAGAGATTGCACTGAATCTGTAGATTGCCTTGGGTAATATGGTCATTTGAACAATATTGATTCTTCCCATCCAAGAACACAGTATATCTTTCCATCTTCAATTTCCTTCATCAGTGTGCTATAGTTTTCTGAGTACAGCTCTTTTTATCTTCATAGCTCATACAGCTCAACATCAAAAAAAAAAAAAATCAGACAACCCAATTAAAAAATGGGCAGAAGAACTGAATAGATATTTTCCAAAGAGGAAATGCAGATGTCTATCAGGCACATGAAAAGGTGTTCAACATCATTAATTAACAGGGAAATGCAAATCAAAACCACAATGAGATATCACCTTATACCTGTCAGAATGCTGCTGCTGCTAAGTCACTTCAGTCGTGCCCAATTCTGTGTTACCCCATAGACGGCAGCCCACCAGGCTCTTCTGTCCATGGGATTCTCCAGGCAAGAATACTGGAGTGGGCTGTGATTTCCTTCTCCAATGCATGCATCCATGCATGCTAAGTTGCTTCAGTCGTGTCCGACTGTGTGACGCTATGAATGTGCGACCCTATGGACAGCAGCCCACCAGGCCCCTCTGTCCATGGGATTCTCTAGGCAAGAATGCTGGGGTGGGTTGCCATTTCCTTCTCCAGAATGGCTCTCATAAAAAGTCTACAGGGACTTCCCTGGAGGTCCAGTGGTTAAAACTCTGTGCTTCCACTGCAGGGGCATGGGTTTGATCCCTGGTCAGGCAACTAAGATTCTTAATGCTTGTGGTATAGCTAAAACAAACAAACAAATAAATAAGTTGGCAAATGTTGGCAAGGATGTGGAGAAAAGGGAAAACTTGTACAATGTTGGTAGGAATGTAGATTGATGCAGCCACTGTGAAAAACAGTATAGAGGTTTCTTAAAAGAGTAAAAATAGAGTTGCTATATGATCCTGCAATCCCACTCATGGGCATACACCTGCAGAAAACCATAATTTGAAAAGATACATGTACCCTAATGTTCATAGCAGCACTATTTACAATTGCTAAGATATGGAAGCAACCTAAGTACCCAGCAACAGATGAATGGGAAAAAAAAAGAAAGATGTCTCACACACATACACGTACAATGGCATACTACTTGGCCATAAAAAGAATGTAATTTTGACATTTGCAGCAACGTGATGGACTTTATGCAAAGTGAAATAATTCAAAGAAAGACAAGCATTACATGTTATCACTTAAGTATGAAATCTAAACAAATAGAACCAACTAGTGAATATAACAAAAAAGAAGCAGACTCACAGACACAGAGAACAAACTAGTGGTTACCAGTGGGGAGACGGAAGTGGAGAGGGGCAATGTAGGGGCAGGGATGAAGAGGCAAAAACTGCTGGGTACAGAAGAAGCTGCATGGATCTACTGTACAATATGGGGAATACAGCCAATATTTTATAACTATAAAGGAAGTATAACGCTTAACAACTGTGATTCACTGTTTTCCAGACCTGAAACTTATGCAGTATCATAGGGCAACTATACTTCAATAAAAAAAAATAGAAAAAATATAAATTTGCACTTGGAAGCAAAAAATATATATATATTAACATAAGAAAACATCTGGAGCAAACAGTTCCTTGATAAACTCAAAGCCTCACATCTTTTACATCTTCCTGCCCTATCAGCCTAAGAATACTGGCTTCATGGCTGGAATATGATACCTGTTGTGGTAGGTATCATTTCATCTTTTAAGTCAAGAAGAAGGAAGAAAGGAATTGACATCTGTATATGTGCTCAACAGGCATCGTTGGTATCAAATTGTTTGACCAACATTTATTGAAACATCATGTGTGTGGCAATGTATCAGACTGTGGAATTTAGTGATTAATTAAAATATGTATATTCTGGGCCCTTTAACAAATCCTACAGGTTCAAATATGAGGCTTCTCCTTCCGAGGGTTTCCTTTCCCACCTCATTCATGCCCGACTGCACAAAGCAGAATCTACCTTGAACTCCTGCATACTCACAGTAGGAATATTCCTCTGTCCTGAGTCTTCTTGGTATATCCTGGGAGTTACCTTATTTATACTCACTATATCATATGTTTAGGATAATATTTTATGTAATGGTGCTTTGTGGCAGAATTCCTTAATGTAAAACCCTTTTAAAAAATATAAATTTTATTAGTGGTTGTCACAGTATTTATTCTCTCTCCTGCTTTCTCTCTTCTTCTGTCTTCAAAACCTAACAAGCTATTATGTTAGATGATATGAGACTCCCATCTTTAAAGAATATTCTCTTTGTTGTTAGGGTCTGACTTTCATCTGAAATGGGAAATATACTGACTAGGACAACCAAAAGAGAAACTCTCTTTTGAAAAATAATGTTCAATAATAATGACAATTTCTCATGATATAAATTACAACTTTAGAAGGGACGGTCCTTTCTGTACTTTTTGGGAACCAATTTTTTTTTTTTTTTTTGGCTGTGCTGTGCAGCTTCTGGGTTCTTAGTTCTCTGACCAGGTTCTGAACCTGGGCCCTCAGAAGTGAAAGCGTGGAATCCTAACAACTGGACCACCAGGGAATTCCCTGGGAACCAACTCTTAAAAACTCGTACAATAACTCTTTAATAAATAGAAAAAAACCCCACAGTGTGTTAAAAGTGCAATATAATTGACTCACATGTTATTCAATAACTTTGTATTACAAATTTTCATACCCATGAAAAAATATGTTGGCCCTATCCATCCTCTGATACCTTCTGCTTCACCCGCTTTCTGTATTAAGAAATCTCCTCTTACCAGGTTTGTCTTTTCAGAGGAGTAGCCTGTCCTTGGCTTGCCTCTATAAAATTATACAATGAAGAGGATTTTCCCTCTATGATGTTTTTCTAAGATGGTTTTCTCTTTGAAAAATGTTTTCAGTTTCAAAGGCAAACACCACAGATATACAAAAAAAAAAAGAAGGAAAAAACCACACTAGACACACAGTTTAGCTGCTGAACAGAATGTACAGAAGACAGGAAGCCAGAGCCAGATTCTCAGGCTCTGATTGTCCCAAATCACACAAGTCATCAACTGAGTAATCAGAAAAGGAAAACAAGCCATTTTTAGTTGAAAGAAGATTTGAATCCATAATATGCACTGTAAATCCACAATGGATGGTTTATAACCAAACAGCTGGTTTTTGTGACTTAATTTGAGTTACCCAGTGCAACATATCTTGAAAATTCCACAAAATATCCTACAGGATACATTATGCAAAATGCTCAAATATTGAGATGCACAATTTTCTTGTCCCTGGGGAGCAGTCTTAACAGTCATCCACAGCAGGTGCAAACTATTCCAGACAGAGGGCTGGGCTGGAAAGAATGTATTTTTTCATCAGTTCCAGAAATCCATGTTTCTGAGGGATTAGAAGAGAAATTTCTAGAATGGAGTAGGTGTTACTCATTCATTGGAAGAGGATTCTAGAATTGTTCATTTAGTTTGTGGAATCAAATAAACTCGGGCATGAGTCATTGTGGTCCTTTAGTGTTCCTGATGATCAGCTTTCTTGATGTCAGATGGGGGTGTAGTATTAGTCAGGGTTCAGTCTTAGATAACAGGGCACATTTGGATAAACTAAGATGAATGAGGCTATGGTTTTTCCAGTGGTCATGTATGGATGTGAGAGTTGGACTGTGAAGAAAGCTGAGCGCGGAAGAATTGATGCCTTTGAACTGTGGTGTTGGAGAAGACTCTTGAGAGTCCCTTGGACTGCAAGGAGATCCAACCACTCCATTCTGAAGGAGATCAGCCCTGGGATTTCTTTGGAAGGAATGATGCTAAAGCTGAAACTCCAGTACTTTGGCCACCTCATGCAAAGAGTTGACTCACTGGAAAAGACTCTGATGCTGGGAGGGGTTGGGGGCAGGAGGAGAAGGGGACGACAGAGGATGAGATGGCTGGATGGCATCATTGACTCGATGGACGTGAGTCTGAGTGAACTCTGGTAGCTGGTGATGGACAGGGAGGCCTGACATGCTGTGATTCATGGGGTCGCAAAGAGTCGGACACGACTGAGCAACTGAACTGAACTGAAGATGAATGAGATAGATGGTGAAGAAAAGCTGACTCTCTCAGGTCTCCAGGAGAGACACCCAGAATATCTTCTAAGACAAGGCCTACCTCTGCAACTGTCAGGAAGCTGAGGAATCAGAAAGGCCCTCTTGGCGCACTTCCAGAATCATGCTACATTAGCTACGGACTGGAGTCAGAAGCTTCCTCCAGCATTAGAGCTCCAGAGACTGACCATGCCTACTACATCCACTCCAGCAAAACCACATTACTGGCATCCTCACCTTTCCTTCCTTTTATTTACTAAGTGAACACACACATATTTATTGAGTGCACAGGACTTTCCTGGTGGCTCAGACGCTAAAGCATCTGCCTACAATGCGGGAGACCTGGGTTTGATCCCTGGGTTGGGAAGATTCCCCTGGAGAAGGAAATGGCACCCGACTCCAGTACTCTTGCTTGGAGAATCCCATGGATGGAGGAGCCTGGTGGGCTATAGTCCGTGGGGTCGCAAAGAGTCGGACACAACTGAGAGACTTCAATTCTTTCTTTCTTTCTTTCCTACTACAACAAATGACTAAAATATATAGTACATTAGAAGGTGACAGGGCTCCCCTGGTGGCTCAATTGGTAAAGAATCCGCCTGCAATGTGGGAGACCTGGGTTTGATCCCTGGGTTGGGAAGATCTCCTGGAGAAAGGAATGGCTACCCACTTCAGTATTCTGGCCTGAAGAATTGCATGGACTGTATAGTCCATGGGGTTGCAAAGAGTTGGACGCGACTTAGTGACTTTCACTAGAAGGTGATAAGTGCTATGGAGAAAAATAATATAGGGCAAGTAGAGCGTAACAAGTGGGTGAAGGAAGGCTCCCTAAGAAAATGATACTTGGGACTTCCCTGGCGGTCCACTGGTTACCACTCTGTGCTTCCACTACAGAGGGCACAAGTTCAACCCCTGATTGAGGAACTAAGATTCCGTATGCCACATACTGTGGCCAAAAATTAAAAAAAAAAAGAATGACAATGATACTAATACTTGTGTGGAGATTTGAGGGAAGTGAGAGGATAAGCCCCATGAGCTCCTAGGGAAGGAGTATCCAGGAGAGGAAACAGAAAGTGCAAAGGTTCTGAGACAAGAGGCTCCCTGGAAGTTTTAAGGAACAGAAAGGAGACCAGCGTGGCTGGAGTGGAGTAGAGCGAAGGGATAAGCCTTTTATGAGACAGTCAGACTTATTCCAAAGTAGAAATTTCTTAAGATGCTTCTTAAATAATTCATTGCTTGGTTTGCTATATAGACTATGTATTTTGAACTAGGATATTAAAGATTTGGACAGATTTTAAACTAACACATACTACTTGAAAGAACAGATCTATTAATATTAATCTATTTGAAGCTATTGTGCTTTCAAATAATATTCTGTACTTAAGGTATCATATCTAGTTTGGTGTTTTTTCTTTGTATTGTTTAAGTTTTATCATAAAGAATTTAAAAACACCCATCTTTGATGGAATGGTTTTGTGTGAAGAATTAATCAGTTACATGATTAAATTCTACGCTTTGGGAGATTCTTACAATTGGCTTCATCTTTATTATGGTACAACTATTACATCCGAAAGAAAATCTAAGTTGTCAGATGCATCACTGAAACATATCTTAAGGATGGAGAATAATAAGTAGGCCAGCTTTGACAAATATCTCTTTTCAACGGAAGGCTAAACGTGAAATAATGAACTCACATCTGTGTGAGATAGAAACTTCCATTTGACAAAATACTATAAGAAATAACATGCATATTCTAAGAATGCTGGTTTTTATCTGAGACACAAGTGATTTTATTGTAAGAACCATTGTATTGCCATTATAATCAAGAATTAGCCTAGGGATTTAGAGGAGTACATGGGAGCTAGGCTGAGGAGGAAACAACACAGAAGACATCTAAGAGACAGAACGTGTTAGAGCAGGCTTTCCCAGACTTGGCGTGACTGTTCTTGTGCCATCTGTGGCAGCTGTCCAGTGCTCCGGGTCTTTAGCAGCATTTCTGGCCTCTGTCTACTAGTAATATCTCCCTCTCCCTCCTTATGTGACAGCCCTAAGCGTCTCTGGATTGAGGATCACTGAGTTACAATCAGAAGAGTGAAACAACCTACAAAATTGATCTGACTTTGAAATCTGGAAGAGAAATCTCCACCTATGGATCTGGGAACAAAAGGACCTTCTGAACAGAGACCTAAAGAATTTAAAATTGAATCTTAGATGCAATTTTAATATTATTGGAAACCTTTGTTAAATAATTATTGGTAAAAATCATTAGTTAAGTATCTGTGTCCAAGTTTTTATGTGGACATAAGTTTTTAACTCTTCTGAGTAAACAGCAGGGAGTAGAATTTCTGTATCATATGGTAAGAACGTGTTTAGTTTTGTAAGAAGCTGTCAAACTGTCTTCCAAAGTGGGTGTACCATTTTGTATTCCTATCAGCAATGCAAGTTCCTGTTGGTCTACAGCCTCATCAGCATTTGGTGGAGGCAATGTTGTGGATTTTGGTCATTTTAGTAAGTGTGTAGTGGCGTCTCATTGGCATTTTCATTGGTATCTTCCAGATGACATATGAGGGCTTCTCTGGTGGCTCAGCTGGTTAAGAATTCACCTGCAATGTGGGAGATCTGGGTTCGATGATGTGAAGCATTTTTTCACTCATTTATTTGCCCATCTACATATCTTCTTTTGTGAGGGATCTGTTAAGGTCCTTGGCTCATTTTATAATTGAGTGCGTGCACGCTTGAGAGAGAGTGTGTGTGTGTGTGTGTGTGCACGTGCGTGTGCACTAAGTCGCTTCAGTTGTGTCTGACTCTTGGCGACCCTCTGGGCCGTAGCCTGCCAGGCTCCTCTGTCCATGGGATTCTCCAGGCAAGAATAGTGGGGTGAGTTTCTGACCCAGGGATTGACTCTGTGTCTGTTACATCTACCTGTACTGGCAAGTGGGTTTTTTTTTTGTTTGTTTTGTTTTGTTTTTTACCACTAGCATTATTATAGATACCAAGAAAATATAAGACTAGGAGAAAAACCTTGCAAAATACCTATCTGACAATTGACTAGGTTTCTTATTATTGAGTTTAACACTTTTTGTATATTTGGAATAACAGCCCTTTATCAGATATGTATTTTGCAAGCTTTTTTTCTCCTAGTCTTTTTATTTTCTCAATATCTTTTGCAAAGCAGGAATTTTTAATCTTAATGAAGTCTAGCTTATCAATTATTTTTTTGTGTGTGGACTCTGGCTTTGTAGCTTTATCTAAAAAGTCATCCCCAGGGCTTCCTTGGGGACTCAGTGGTAAAGAAACCACCTGTCAATGTAGGAGACGCAGGTTTGATCTCTAATCCAGGAAGACTGCACATGCCACAGAGCAACTAAGCTCGTGCACCACAAATGTTGAGCCTGAACTCTGGAGCCAGGGAACTGCAGCTACGGAGCCCACATGCTACACAAGAGAGCAGCCCCTGCTCACAGCAACTAGAGAAAAGCCCGCACAGCATCAAAGATCCAGCACAGCCAAAATGAAAAAAGAAAGAAATAAAATTATTTCAAAAGGTCATTACCAAACCCAAGGTCATTTAATTTTCTTCTATGTTTTCTCCCAGGAGTTTCATAGTTCTGTGTTTTGCATTTAGGTCTGTGATCCATTTTTGAGTTAATTTTTGTGTAGAGTGTAAGGTCTATGTCTAACTTGTTTTTCTTTTTAGCCTGTGGATATCCAGTTGTTCCAACACTATTTATTGAATGGAGGAAATTGACAGCAGAGAGGCTGAGTAATATCAAAAGTCACTAGGAAAGGGTAGAAGTTATATTTAAATGAAAGTGAAAGAGGAGAGTGAAAAAGTTGGCTTAAAGCTCAGCGTTCAGAAAAGTAAGATCATGGCATCTGGTCCCATCACTTCATGGGAAATAGATGGGGAAACAGTGGAAACAGTGTCAGACTTTATTTTTTTGGGCTCCAAAATCATTGCAGATGGTGACTGCAGCCACAAAATTAAAAGACGCTTACTCCTTGGAAGAAAAGTTATGACCAACCTAGATAGCATATTGAAAAGCAGATACATTACTTTGCCAACAAAGTCTGTCTAGTCAAGGCTATGGTTTTTCCAGTGGTCATATATGGATGTGAGAGTTGGACTATAAAGAAAGCTGAGCGCTGAAGAATTGATGCTTTTGAACTGTGGTGTTGAAGAAGACTCTTGAGAGTCCCTTGGACTGCAAGGAGATCCAACCAGTCCATCCTAAAGGAGATCAGTCCTGGGTGTTCATTGGAAGGACTGATGCTGAAGCTGAAACTCCAATACTTTTGGCCACCTCATGTGAAGAGTTGACTCACTGAAAAAGACCCTGATGCTGGGAGGGATTGGGGGCAGGAGGAGAAGGGGACGACAGAGGATGAGATGGCTGGATGGCATTACCGACTCAATGGACACGAGTTTGAGTGAACTCCGGGAGTTGGTGATGGAAAGGGAGGCCTGGGGTGCTGTGATTCACAGGGTCGCAAAGAGTTGGACACGACTGAGCAATTGAACTGAACTAAACTGAAAACTGAGCTGAAAGCTTTGTAGACTATACTTTTTAACTACCAGTAATTCTTGCCAATAAGTATAATAATGATACTGGTAATCACTGCTATTTCTTGAGCTTTGCTATATTAAAGGCATTTTGAGGGGTGGTGAATTAAACTGGACATGATATCATTTAGTTTTTAAAAAGAAATATATTATATTACATATGTATATATGCATATATATTATTGATTATGCTATAGGTAATATTTTTCACCGCATTTCATGGATGGACAAACTAAGACTTAGGGAGGTTTAGCATCTGCTAGTAAGCGGCTGATGCACTCTTTGGACAGAAGTCTGTCTGACTCCATAACCCATGGGTTCAACTGTCAGCTACTACTTAACTTTAGGGAGTTTCATTTTACGAGTGGTCTCTCCTGCAACCTATAGGCCTTTCCTAAGAAAGAGAAATAAAGCAACTCTTTTGCTTGAGTCCAAAGATAGGTCAAAACCCAAAGTCTCCTTTAAATTGTACAATTCCAGGACATCCAATGTGGCTTTACAACTCATCCCAGACTGCATTTATTACTCTTGTTGTTTCTGTTGATGTACTCTGCATATAAGTTAAATAAGCAGGTTGACAATATACAGCCTTGACGTACTCCTTTTCCTATTTGGAACCAGTCTGTTGTTCCATGTCCAGTTCTAACTGTTGCTTCCTGACCTGCACACAGGTTTCTCAAGAGGCAGGTCAGGTGCTCTGGTATTCCCATCCCTTTCAGAATTTTCCACAGTTTATTGTGATCCACACAGCCGAAGCCTTTGGCATAGTCAATGAAGCAGAAATAGATGTTTTTCTGGAACTGTCTTGCTTTTTCCATGATCCAGCGGATGTTGGCAATTTTATCTCTGGTTCCTCTGCCTTTTCTAAAACCAGCTTGAACATCTAGAAGTTCACGGTTCGCGTATTGCTGAAGCCTGGCTTGAAGAATTTTGAGCATTACTTTACTAGCGTGTGAGATGAGTGCAATTGTGCGGTAGTTTGAACATCCTTTGGCATTGTGTTTCTTTGGGATTGGAATGAAAACTGACCTTTTCCAGTCCTGTGGCCACTGCTGAGTTTTCCAAATTTGCTGGCATATTGAGTGCAGCACTATCATAGCATCATCTTTCAGGGTTTGAAATAGCTCAACTGGAATTCCATCACCTCCACTAGCTTTGTTCATAGTGATGCTTCCTAAGGCCCACTTGACTTCACATTCCAGGATGTCTGGCTCTAGGTCAGTGATCACACCATCGTGATTATCTTGGTCGTGAAGATTTTTTTGTACAGTTCTTCTGTGTATTCTTGCCACCTCTTCTTAATATCTTCTGCTTCTGTTAGGTCCATACCATTTCTGTCCTTTATTGAGCCCATCTTTGCATGAAATGTTCCCTTGGTATCTCTAATTTTCTTGAAGACATCTCTCGTGTTTCCCATTCTGTTGTTTTCCCCTATTTCTTTGCACTGATCGCTGAGGAAGGCTTTCTTATCTCTTCTTGCTATTCTTTGGAACTCTGCATTCAGATGCTTATATCTTTCCTTTTCTCCTTTGCTTTTCACCTCTCTTCTTTTCACAGCTATTTGTAAGGCCTTCTCAGACAGCCATTTTTCTTTTTTGCATTTCTTTTCCATGGGGATGGTCTTGATCCCTGTCTCCTGTACAATGTCACGAACCTCAGTCCATAGTTCATCAGGCACTCTATCTATCAGATCTAGTCCCTTAAATCTATTTCTCACTTCCACTGTATAATCATAAGGGATTTGATTTAGGTCATACCTGAATGGTCTAGTGGTTTTCCCTACTTTCTTCAATTTAAGTCTGAATTTGGCAATACGGAGTTCATGATCTGAGCCACAGTCAGCTCCTGGTCTTGTTTTTGCTGACTGTATAGAGCTTCTCCATCTTTGGCTGCAAAGAATATAATCAATCTGATTTTGGTGTTGACCATCTGGTGATGTCCATGTGTAGAGTCTTCTCTTGTGTTGTTGGAAGTGGGGGTTTGCTATGACCAGTGTATTTTCTTGGCAAAACTCTATTAGTCTTTGCCCTGCTTCATTTCGTATTCCAAGGCCAAATTTGCCTGTTACTCCAGGTGTTTCTTGACTTCCTACTTTTGCATTCCAGTCCCCTATAATGAGAAGGACATCCTTTTTGGGTGTTAGTTCTAAAAGGTCTTGTAGGTCTTCATAGAACCATTCAACTTCAGCTTCTTCAGTGTTACTGGTTGGGGCATAGACTTGGATTACTGTGATATTCATTGGTTTGCCTTGGAAATGAACAGAGATCATTCTGTCGTTTTTGAGATTGCATCCAAGTACTGCATTTCGGACTCTTTCGTTGACCGTGATGGCTACTCCATTTCTTCTAAGGGATTCCTGCCCACAGTACTAGATATAATGATTATCTGAGTTAAATTCACCCATTCACTTATTATTAGAGAAATGCAAATCAAAACTACAATGAGGTATCACCTCACAGTGGTCAGAATGACCATCATTAAAAAGATCTACAAACAATAAGTGCTGGAGAGGGTGTGGAGAAAAGGGAACCCTGTTGTACCGAGGGTGGGATTGTAAATAGATACAGCCAGTATGGAGAATAGTATGGTGTTTCCTTTAAAAACTAAAAATAGGGATTCCCTGATGGTTCAGTGGTTGAGAATCCGCCTTGCAATGCAAGGGACATCAGTTCAACCCCTGGTCTGGGAAGATTCCACGTGCCTCGAAGCAGCTAAGCCCAAGTGCTGCAACTACTGAACCTCAGGCGCCTGGAGCCTGTGCTCCACAGCAAAAGAAGTGACCGCAGTGAGAAGCTGTACACTGCAACCAAGAGTAGCCTCCACTTGCCACAACTAGAGAAAGCCCAAGTACAGCAACGACCTACCACAGCCAAAAAATTAAAAAAATAAATATTTTTTAAAAACCAACTAAGAATAGAACTACCATATGACCCAACAATCCCACTCCTGGGCATATACCTAGTGAAAACTATAATTCAAAAAGACACATGCACCCCAATGTTCATTGTAGCACTGTTTACAAAAGCCAGGATAAGGAAGCAACCTATGTGTCCATCAACAGAGGAATGGATAAAGAAGATGTGGTACAAATATAAATGGAATATAACTCAGCCATAAAAAGAAATGAAATTGGGTCATTTGTAGAGACATGGATGGACCTACGGACTGTCATACTGAGTAAGTCAGAGGAGAAAAACAAGTATCATATGTTAATGCATATATGTGGAATCTAGAAAAATGGTACAGATGATCTTATCTGCAAAGCATAAACAGAGACACAGATGCAGAGAACAAATGTATGGACACCAAGTGGGATGGGATGAATTGGGAAATGGGTTGACATACATACACTGCTGATACTATATATAAAATAGATGACAGATAAGAACCTACTGTACAGCTTGAGCAGCCCTACTCAGTGCTCTGTGGTGACTTAACTGGGAAGGAAATCCAAAAAAGAGGGGACATATGTATATGTATAGCTGATTCTCTTTTTTGTACAATAGAAACTAACACAATATTGTAAAGCAAGTACACTCTAAAAAAATTAATTTTAAAAAATCATGCAAAAAATACATACAGGCCACAGAGACTAAGTAGTCTGCTTCATGAAATATGGGCTGGCAGGAGGAGCCTTTGGTTTTCTAATGGGGAAATGGAGGATGCCAGTAATAACTTCCCGTGTTTCCATGAACATGTATTATTGGTGCTTGCATTCACAGAGTTGAATCCATAAATTTCTAGAAAATTATACTCATTTTCTTCATCTCAGAAATCAAAAGTTTCCAAGTAGGAAAGCAAATTGACTTTCCTGTAATTTTCTTAGTTCATTTCAGTTCAGGAGCCTTTCACTATCTGAAGTTTTCTAAGTGTAGCTCAAGGCAAATGAATCTTTCACTTTAAATAGCATGAAACATCTGGGAGTTACTTCTTGTCTGTTAAATTAACAGTTCATGGAATTCCATGAACTGTAGAGTTTGTCCTAAATTCACAGTAGGATGAAGTCCTTTTCCCTGATGGAAAACGTTCAGTGGTGTGCTGAGATAGGTTTTGCTCAAGACTGCATTTTGCACATGGATTTAATTGGGTGGTTCTCATTCTATTTTACTTTAAGATGATGTCTCTATGGGATGAAGTGAATTTTTTTTAAACAGAGGTATGATGCAGGAGGAATTAGTTATTAGCTAATATCAGAGACTGTTGATCCAGTCATTAGACTGCCAGGCTGAAGTGACCTGAGATTGGGAGACTTTTCAAGAGCACTCTTCTGATGGTAAAAACTGAACACTGTTTCATATGAGTTCTTCCCTTATATTACAAGTTCACCTTTTGGAATTCAAAACATTTGGTCAACATGAAATTCTCTCTCAAAACCTTTCTATAATATATATTCTTTTAAACATTTTGTGTGGAAAGTTTATTTCACTAAAACCTGGCAAGCCCAAGCATGCAACTCCAACATACAAGACTATTCCCTTTTGTTCTAAACATAGCACTGTCCTCTGGATGGGGTCCAACTTTCACAGAAAAGACCTGATTGATCCCCTCTCTCATTATAAACCTTTAATGATATGGACGACCCAAACACAATGCAAAATAAGAACGGACTGAATCTTAATTGCATTTGAAAACAGGCTGAATTCATATTAGTTTTCTGACCACTTTTAACCCACACTAAGTTTACTGTCAATAAAAGCCTCTCTGATTTAAAAAAATTATTATTATATCTGCTGCTGTTAAGTCATATCTTTCCATATTTGTGCAACTGCTTCTTACATTTATCCTTAGTTAATTTCTTATTAGTGTATTTTGGTTCATCTTAGTACACATCAGTATTTTTTACTTTTGTTTTTGTCAACAGTGTCATCTGAAAATTTGGGGTATGTAACTTTATCCAAGTCATTAACAATAAACAATGAAGCAAATAAATATTAACTGGCTAGCACCAAGGACAGAGTCAACACATAGTTAAAGCAGTTAGATAGATTCTGTTACCATGTGTATATTTACATAGACCCAACTTCAGTATTAATGTACACTTTTCTAACAAAAGACTAATTCACATGCCAGAAGGCTAATGGATTGATTTGTAACAGAAGATTTAACTGCTGTGACTAATGTTATCATCATGTCCATAGTTGAAATTCTTATTATCATCAAGATATCTGGGACTCCAACTCAATAATCAGAAAAGAATGTTTTGCAAATGATCTTGCAAAGCAAAATCAAGTTTAATATACCTAAGAATTATTTCATCTTTTTGTATTCACTCATACAGATTAACAAGAAATCCGATTTACCAATTGGTTGTGATTCAAACGTCAATTTGAGATTGTTTTAGTTAGAATTTGTAACATATTTCCCCTAGTAATAATATTACCATGGTGGTTAAATTCCCAGTTATTTCAGCAAAAGCCTGTTTGAACTGTAATGTGGATGAAACAATGTACTTTTAGCCAAAACAGGAAATGATACCTGTCTTAAAACTAAAAATTAAATCAAACACACACAACGAATGAAAACACTTAATAAAATATTCACAAAAATTCTCCTACCTTCAGTTTCTCTTGTGGTAAGCTGGCTCCCGTCTGCTTTCAGCACTTTCCCTCCATCCTCATGGCACAATGGGCATACCTGTAAAGTGGAATTTATTATGCTGCACTTTAATTATCAACTTATTTTTGCTCTCTTCTTTACTAGAAGAATCTTTTGTAAACTCTGACTTGCTAATGGAGGTTTTGAGATGTTTTTAAAGAAATTTTTGGAGGATTTCATTATCAGCATGATGCACGCCAAAAGGCCAACAGAAGGCCAGTTCAATGATCCACTATTGGTAAGAACATTTATAGGAAAAGAGGATGGTTGTCTAACCTTTTCTGAACTACAGAAAATAATGTTTCATAACAATCGCTGAGTGAGAGTCAGCTGACTGGTTTCTCAGAACAAGTCTTAAACCCTTTTAGTCCCAAATTGCTTATGCCTTTTATCAGTTCAGTTCAGCTCAGTCGCTCAGTCATGTCTGACTCTTTGTGACCCCATGAATCGCAGCACGCCAGGCCTCCCTGTCCATCACCAACTCCCGGAGTTCACCCAGACTCACGTCCATCGAGTCAGTGATGCATTTTTATCAGGAGTGCTAATTTCTTCCCAGAGGAAGTGTTGGAATAATAAAACAAAATGGGGTTCTGTTCCATACTAAGTTTGGACATTTTTTTTTTTACAGACATAATGTGGTCTTGTATATATAAACAACTCTGGTTTTTAAAAAAATATGTGGTTTGGTTCAGTCTTACTAATGAACCCAAATTTAGCTCTCCACATGTAGAGGTCACAGGTATGTATTTATGAGAATATTATATATAGAGAGACTGTGTGTGTGTCTGCAGATGCTTCACACTCTCTATGGAATCAAGGTCAGGAAGACTGTGCCCTCAAGCACTGTGATGATTTATGACAAAGCAGGTGTTACAGAGCATGTTGAAACAAAATAGAAAGAATCCAAGTGTTAACAACATTACATTTCAAGCCAGTAAGGACTAGTTCAAAAAATGAAAACCTGCAAGATATTAAAACTGCGGGGAAATCAATTTTGCCTTAGGAAAACAAGACCACATCAGTGTATCCTGAACGACAGATGAAGATGGTTAGTAAGAAGAGTTATCCAATATGCATGCATGCTCAGTCACTCAGTCATGTCCAACTTTTTTGTGACCCCGTGGACTGTAGTCTGCCAGGCTTCGCTGTCCATGGAATTCTCCAGGTAAGAATACTGGAGTGGGTTGCCATTTCCTTCTCTGGGGTATCTTCCCGATCCAGGGATCAAACCTGTCACTTGCATTGGCAGGCAGGTTCTTTACCACTGAGGCAACCAGGGAAGCCTAATGCCAGCATTATAAATAGGCTCTATGTTATATTTTAAAATTCTTCACTGGAGTAGAAACATTTCTACTTAAATAGAAAAGTTAAAAGCCGAAGATGTTCTTCCAGGAGTTAATTATTAAGCACCTCTCAGTAGATATTTATGATTCTTGGATGATGGAATCAAATTTTGTCTTTCTAATAACTACTAGAGATTATGAAATCCAGTAGAAATAATTTATTATATTAATTAAGAGATACTGTAGAGACAGGTTTAATAGTAATAGGAATCAGACAGTATTATTAAGGTTGGGGTGGATATATAAAATAATGCTTTTCATGACTAAAATTTATCTTGATTCACTTTCTTAAAATAACTCTTAATGTATTTCATTTCTCTGATACTTTTATTACAATTCTCTATGAATATCATTTAGCCTAGGTAGGGTATTTCATCAACTAAGTGTAAATTGTATTATGTCAAGACAGGAAATAATAAAGTTATGTGTGAGTGTTAACATATCTGAGACTAAAAGAAAAAAAATTAATCTAACCAAGATGCCAATCACAAAAATAAATTACATGAGTTGAAGAAAAATGTGAACGTCAAATAAAAAAGAAAAATAGCATTCTAAATCTAGCAAGGTGAATGGGTAGAGTTGAGTTCCAGATAAAGAAATATTTAAACTCATAACTATTACTAGACTTAATTTCAAGCTGACAAATTTCAATTTAGATTTTTTTCTTACCCTGAGTTGCAGCAATATGTCTCCATTTACTGATGAATCCTGTCAAGAATGACAATGGAAGACGAATTAAACCATCAGGACACTCCTCCTAGGATAGAATGCCATCTATATGAGGGAACAGAAAACAAATTAAGTGTAAAATTAATGTGTATCACCAGCATCCTCAAAACACTGACTCATAATCAGGCTTAAGTAAGCCTTTGTTATATATTCTTCAGCTTTCAATTGTCAGTAAGCATGGGGTCTTCAAACAAAAACAATATCTCCCCAGGAAGGCTATGGTAAGTGATGATAAATTGTCAAAAGACACATTCAAGAAAAGCAAAAAAATTACATAGGGCTATTTTTATTTAATTTTTTCTTTCAATTTTAAATTATAATTTATTTTAAAAACTTTTGTAAAATTTCCCTTTAATTAGTAAGAGGAAATTAATAGGCTTATTTTAGAAAAAAAATAGAGAGAAACTGAAAGCAGAAAAGTAGCCTGAGAAATGTTTACTAAAGAAAAGCACTCTGTTATTCTATACCTCTCCAAACTTTCATTGTTTCTTTAAGCTAACTGTGCCTATACTGAATATACATTCAAAATGTATATTGTATTCTGTATCTGATATGTTTGTGTATATATATATTGTCTTCTGTACTTTTATTCACTTAGTATAATATAAGCATGCTTGCATGTTACAACATCCTGTTGATAAAAATAATTCTTAACGCATTCATGGTATTCTGACTAGTGTATACAATCGCAAGATATAAAAAACTTTTTAACTTAATGCATACAAATAGCTATCCAAAGATTGTACCAACTTGCACCGTCGTATTAGAAGATTGCTTATTTCATTCTTCTTCCTAATATTAGCCTATTTCTGGACTGTTTGCTCCATTTCTCAGATCTCTTTATCAATTCCTAACCAAGTACTCCACAGTTTAAATAACAAAGCTTTAGAGTGTATTTTGCTATTGAACAGCCAAATGTCTCCAAAGATTCCTCCTTTTTCATCAGGTCTATAAAAAGTTTATTAGGCCTTCCCCCATATTCATATTGCAATTACGTTTAAAAGCAATACAAATAATCTTATAATTCCTTCAAGCCCTTCAATGACTTACCTTTTGTCTACTGTGGTGGTGATCAAGTAGGGGCTGTCCCATCCCCCAGGGGACATCTGGCAAAATCTGGAGGCATTTGGTTGTTGCAGCTGGAGGGGTGGGGTGCTTTCTCCTGGCATCTGGTGCCTAAAGGTCAGGGACACTGCTGAACATTCTTCACTGTACTAGAGAGGATGACCTCCCCCAACAGCAAAGAATTTCCCCCAATTTCCAAAATGTCCACAGTGTGGAGGTTCAGAAACCTTTGTAAATGGGGATAAATTGAAAATCCCTTGCTTGGCACATTAGTCTCTCTTTCACACAAGTTAATAGTCTTCAAACTGAGGTATGTATACTGATGGTCAGATTCCAGATTCTCAACATGATCTTCTGGAGAAGGAGCCAAAGTTCAAAATAATTCTTCAACATTAGAAGGAGGAAGAGGATACGGAGGAAGAGGCATATTTTTCATCCATCTCAAATCTTACTATGTTGCAATGCCCCTAGGCTAAAAAGAGAAAACACACTAGCAAGCCTACTTAAATCAAGACAGGGCATAAATCCACACAGCTACATCCATGTGGCTTCAGCCTTTTTTTTTTTTTTTTTTAATGGAATATACTAGTGTATTTAATAAATGCTAAGCTTATCTTAAAAGTTGGCTTAAAGCTCAACATTCAGAAAACGAAGATCATGGCATCGGTCTCATCACTTCATGGGAAATAGATGGGGAAACAGTGGAAACAGTGTCAGACTTTATTTTTTGGGGCTCCAAAATCACTGCAGATGGTGACTACAGCCATGAAATTAAAAGACGCTTATTCCTTGGAAGGAAAGTTATGACCAACCTAGATAGCATATTGAAAAGCAGAGACATTACTTTGCCAACAAAGGTCCATCTGGTCAAGGCTATGGTTTTTCCAGTGGTCATGTATGGATGTGAGAGTTGGACTGTGAAGAAAGCTGAGCGCCGAAGAATTGATGCTTTTGAACTATGGTGTTGGAGAAGACTCTTGAGAGTCCCTTGGACTGCAAGGAGATCCAACCAGTCCATTCTGAAGGAGATCAGCCCTGGGATTTCTTTGGAAGGAATGATACTAAAGCTGAAACTGCAGTACTTTGGCTACCTCATGCGAAGAGTTGACTCATTGGAAAAGACTCTGATGCTGGGAGGGATTGGGGGCAAGAGGAGAAGGGGATGACAGAGGATGAGATGGCTGGATGGCATCACTGACTCGATGGACATGAGTCTGAGTGTACTCCTGGAGTTGGTGATGAACAGGGAGGCCTGGCGTGCTGCGATTCATGGGGTCGCAAAGAGTCAGACACGACTGAGTGACTGATCTGATCTGATCTGATCCAAAGCTTATCTCTATGCTTAATTTTTTTCTAGATATTTCACAGGTTTATGATTCCATTTGAACTGAAAAACTGGTTTTGTCAAAAAAATAATCCGTTGGGCATATTTTAATTGGATTACATTGATTTTATGGATTAATTTAGGGAACAATGCTAGTGGAGGTGATGGAATTCCAGTTGAACTATTTCAGATCCTGAAAGATGATGCTGTGAAAGGGCTGAACTCAATATGCCAGCAAATGTGGAAAATTCAGCAGTGACACAGGACTAGAAAAGGTCAGTTTCCATTCCAATCCCAAAGAAAGGCAATGCCAAAGAATGCTCAAACTACCGCACAATTGCACTCATCTCACACGCTAGTAAAATAATGCTCAAAATTCTCCAAGCCAGCTTCAGCAGTATGTGAACTGTGGCCTTCCAGATGTTTAAGCTGGTTTTAGAAAAGGCAGAGGAACCAGAGATCAAATTGCCAACATCCTATGGATCATGGAAAAAGCAAGAGAGTTCCAGAAAAACATCTATTTCTGCTTCATTGACTATGCCAAAGCCTTTGGCTGTGTGGATCACAATAAACTATGGAAAATTCTGAAAGGGATGGGAATACCAGAGCACCTGACCTGCCTCTTGAGAAACCTGTGTGCAGGTCAGGAAGCAACAGTTAGAACTGGACATGAACAACAGACTGGTTACAAATAGGAAAAGGAGTACGTCAAGGCTGTATATTGTCACCCTGCTTACTTAACTTATATACAGAGTACATCATCAGAAACGCTGGGCTGGAAGAAGCACAAGCCGGAATCAAGATTGCCGGGAGAAATATCAATAACCTCAGATATGCAGATGACACCACCCTTATGGCAGAAAGTGAAGAGGAACTAAAGAGCCTCTTGATGAAAGTGAAAGAGGAGAGTGAAAAAGTTGGCTTAAAGCTCAACATTCAGAAAACGAAGATCATGGCATCCGGTCCCATCACTTCATGGCAAATAGATGGAGAAACAGTGGAAACAGTGGATGACTATTTTTTGGGGCTCCAAAATCACTGCAGGTGGTGACTGCAGCCATGAAATTAAAAGACACTTACTCCTTGGAAGGAAAGTTATGACCAACCTAGATAGTATATTATAAAGTAGAGACATTACTTTGTCAACAAAGGTCCGTCTAGTCAAGGCTATGGTTTTTCCAGTAGTCATGTATGGATGTGAGAGTTGGACTATAAAGAAAGCTGAGCACTGAAGAATTGATGCTTTTGAACTGTGGTGTTGGAGAAGACTCTTGAGAGTCCTTTGGACTGCAAGGAGATCCAACCAGTTCATCCTAAAGGAGATCAGTCCTGGGTGTTCATTGGAAGGACTGATGTTGAAGCTGTAACTCCAATACTTTGGCCACCTGATGCGAAGAGCTGACTCACTTGAAAAGACCCTGATGCTGCGAAAGATTGAGGGCAGGAGGAGAAGGGAATGACAGAGGATGAGATGGTTGGATGGTATCACCGACTCAATGGACATGGGTTTGGATGGACTCTGGGAGTTGGTGATGGACAGGGAGGTCTGGCGTGCTGCAGTTCATAGGGTCACAAAAAGTTGGACATGACTGAGTGAACTGAACTGAACTGAAGGGAATGCTGATGGACATGTATTTGTCTTATTTTATATCCCTTAATGGACTTCCCTGGCGGCTAAGACGGTGAAGACTCTGCTCACAATGCAGGAGACCCCAGGTTCGATCCCTGGGTTGGGAAGAACCCCTGGAGAAGGGAGTGGCAACCCACTCCAGTATTCTTGCCTCGAGAATTCCATGGACAGAGGAGCCTGGCGGGCTATTCACGGGGTCGCAGCGTAAGACATGACTGAGTGACTAACAATATCACTATATCCCATAGTAAAGTATTATAGTTTTCTCCCCATTTCTTGTTAAGTTACTTGAATAAGATCTTTTCTACCTTGACACTTTAAAATGACTAATATCTGAACATGCAGTTGGTCTGACATAGACTTCTCGCCCTGTGACTCTTGATTACTCATGCTTGTTTGCCTGGTGGACTGGTTGGGTCTCACTCATCTTTACATTCTCAGCACTGGGTAGGGTGCCTTACACATTGCAGGTGGGCCACAAATGTCTATTGAATGAAGAAATGATAGGGGCATTTATAGGCAGGACATCTGAATTTTAGTACCAAGTATTCCACATAGAGCCCTCTCCTTCCCCCTTTTTTTAAAAATAAGTATTCAGATTATTGTATTATTATTATGGGGAAATAGATGTATAGATTAAAGCAATTCCTGCCATTGTTTGTATTTTCTGCTATAACAACGATAAACTCTGCTTGAGCGGTTACATGCTTGGCATTGTGCTAAGAGCTTTGCCCATATTTACCCAATTCATTTTTTCCCCCTAAAGCCTACTACTAATCACTTAAATAGTAGACTTTAGGACTTCCCTGGCGGTCCAGTGGTTAAGATTCCACGCTTCCACTGCAGGTCACATGGGTTCGATCTCCTGGTCACTTGCGACCAGATCCCATGTGCCACACAGTGCTGCCAAAAAAATAAATACTCTTAAAGAAACAGACTTTAGAGAAGTTTTAGGTTCACAGTAAATGGAGCGAAAAGTACAAAGAGTTCCCCTGTCCCCTGTCCCCACCCCAACTATGCATGCACACGTACACACACACACACAACTCCACAGTTTGCCTCACAATCACTGTCAGATACCGGGGTAGGACATTTGTTACAACTGATAAACACATCATCATACACACACATACACACCGACATTTTCATTACTAGCTTTTTTATTTTGAAGGACTGTCTAATGTGTCTTGTCTTTCTCATTATAAAATGCAAATAAGCTTTCTTTTCTGAAGGCAAAGAATAAGCTCTACTTCTCTTAGTCCCACAAACTCTAATCCTGCCATGGGCAAGACCTGGTGTAAGGCTTTTCTAGAACTGTCTCAGGAGGCAGGTGGCGGGGTGCTGGTTGTACTTGAACACTGGGTGGATAGCAGGCAACTGGGAATACCAGGCTCCCAAAAGACATTCTTAAAACCAAATAGAAGAGTTGACTCCCATCAGAAAAGAACAATCCAAAGACTGGCCTTTTCTTCCCCTAAAAGAACAAAATGAAAAAAAGAAAAGAAAAAAAATCATTAAATCACTGAGGCAATCAGTGCTTTATTGAGAAAATACTGGTAGTCATGTTTCATTCAGAGGTGATATATTGACCGGAAACTGCATTTCTAGAAATCTGTCCTAAGGAATGAAGTAGAGTTGGGTGCCAAAACATGCAAATAATACAAACATCTGTAGCATGCTTACAATGTGCTATGTAGCTCATGTCATCAGTGAGGTTGGTGATGTAATCCTTTTTTTACGAGGGAAACTGAGGCTCAAAGTAGGAAATTGCCCCAAGTCACCAATCTATGAGGTAAAGTCCAGATCAACTCAAAATCTGATGACCTTGACTTTTGGGTTCAGCGTGTGGGTGTGTGTGGTGTGGTGTGTCTGTCCTTGTGTGTGTTTCAAAGTAGGGTTCAGCCTGTGTGTGTGTGTGTGTGTGTGTGTGTGTGTGTGGTGTGGTGTGTCTGTCCTTGTGTGTGTTTCAAAGTAGTTTTGTCCTAAGCAACGTCAGGGAAATCACAGTTTTGATGTCAGTTATATTTCCCCAAAACCAGTCCGAATACATTCCTTCTACAATCTTCAGAGAGGCCGGCTCTCTCTTTTATGTTATGGTCACCAGCACCCTGGTTGAAAGGCTAACACCATATGGCCTGAAGGCAGGACTGTGAGTGCAGAGCCCAACAGATCTCAGGGTCTCTCATGGATGCAGGGATTAACCTCAAATACTTTAATAATGGTACTGGATTCCTGGCTTATCCTATTCCTGGCATCCAAGAGCAGTGTATCTTTTAAATTCTTATCAATCACTTATAGGAAACGTCACTCATTACACCACTGTAAGGATTAATGCTGAAGTTGAAGCTCCAATACTTTAGCGACCTGATAAGAGCCAACTCACTGGAAAAGACCCTGATATTGGGAAAGACTGAGGACAGGACAAAAAGGGGGCGACAGAGGATAGCATCACTGACTCAATGGACATGAGTTTGAGCAAATTCCGAGAGATACTGAAGGACAGAGAAGCCTGGCGTGCTGCAGTCCATGGGTCACAGAGAGTCAGATACAATTTAGCAACTGAACAACAAAAATGCTAATTAACACATCCTCTGGTATAGATGTCAATAAGAATACTTTACCAAATAATCTACTCTGAAAATGTTGATCCTTTTTAGGACATCTCAAGTGCCATTTAATTGTCCTTGGGAGGTGGTAATAATATACAGAAGTGTACAAAAAAGATCTTAATGACCTGGATAACCATTATGGTGTGATAAGTCACCTAGAGCCAGACATCCTGGAGTGCAAAGACAAATAGGCCTCAGGAAGCATCACTATGAACAAAAATAGTGGAGGTGATGGAATTCCAGCTGAGCTGTTTCAAATTCTAAAAGATGATGCTGTAAAAGTGCTGCACTCAATATGCCAGCAAATGTGGAAAACTCAGCAGTGGCCACAAGACTGGAAAAGGTCAGTTTTCATTCCAATCCCAAAGAAAGGCAATGCCAAAGAATGTTCAAACTACTGCACAAGTGCACTCATTTCACATGCTAGCAAGGTAATGCTCAAAATCCTCCAAGCCAGGCTTCAACAGTACATGAACCAAGAATTTCCAGATGTTCAAGATGGATTCAGAAAAAGCAAAGGAACCAGAGATCAAATTGCCAACATCCGTTGAATCATAGAAAGAGCAAGGGAATTCCAGAAAAACATCTACTTCTGCTTCATTTACTATGCTAAAGCCTTTGACCGTGTACATCACAACAAACTGTGGAAAATTCTTCAAGAGATGGGAATACCAGACCATCTTACCTGCCTCTGAGAAACCTGTGTGCAGGTCAAGAAGCAACAATTAGAACCGGATACGGAACAGACTGGTTCAAAATTGGGGGAAAGGAGTACATCAAGGCTGTATATTGTCCCCCTGCTTACTTAACTTCAGAGAGGTGGACACAACTGAGTGACTGAACAAGAACAAAGGATGTGGCTTAGGGATAATTTGCATTATGCTCCCGAGAACAAGCCTACACACAGATGCGTGCACACATACACACATACCACAAAATTCTTATATTGCTGTAGCTTAAAATCAATTATCACACAGGCCATAGAGCAGCCTCAGCAAAAAGACACTACTAGTATTTTCACTCCAGTGTTATTACAATAATTAAAAAAAATTAAAGTTGAGTAAGAATGGCTTGATTCAAAAAGAAATCCTGACACATTCTTGGATTTCTCAGTGGCAACATTTTGATATTTTGGGCTGCAGAATTCTGTTTTGGGGGACTGTCTTGTGCTTTGAAGGATGTTTAGCAGCAGCCCAGCTTCTAACTCACTAGATGCCAGGAGTACTCCATTTCTCCCGGATGTGCCAATCAAAAAGCACACTGTAAAATGTCCACTGGGGGGCAAAACCACGCTTGGTGGGAATGACTGGTTTACAGGATGGAATACCACGCGCTCAGTTGTGTCTAACTCTTTGTGACCCCACGGAATGTAACCTGCCAGGCTCCTCTGTCCAGGGACTGCTCAGGCAAGACTACTGGAGTGGGGCTGCATTGCCAACTCCAGGGGATTTTTCTGACCGAGGGATCAAACCTGCATCTCCTGCTGACCACCAACCCACTTGGAATGCCATACTATGAAGCTATTAATAATAGCCTGTAAAAAAATTTAATGACCTTGGAAAATGTTCAAAATATTTTTTAGTAAAAAATCAGGATTAAACAAAATAAGTATGGTCCCAATTTATAAAATATAAAACGGATATATGCGCTAAAATGTAACTACAGCTAATCTTTTTTCATGTGCTTATTCTGTACCAAAGATTTAAGTTTTCACATGTGCTATCTATTTAATTTCTGAATAACCTTATGAGGTTGGTACCATTATTAACCTCATTTGACAAATAAAGAAACTGAAGCTCAGAGAGGTTAAGACACTTTGAAAGATAATATCAAAATATTAACATCAATCACGTTTGAATAGTAAAATTTGGGTGCTATTTATTTATCTCTTTATTTTTTCCAAGCTGTCCTCAATAAATATTTACTACCTTTTATCAGAAAACGTAAAGATATTGTAGAATCACAAACCTTTCTTTTAGAGAACAAAATGCATTTACTGAGTGCTTTCTTACTTTTCACATAATACCTATAGTCTTAGTCTTCTTCCTCTGACTTGACTTTTAAAAAAATTTCTTTTTTCATTGAGAAAATGAAATAATTTTTGAAATTAATTATGTCAATTATGTATAATTGACATAAGACATTATATTTGCTTCAGATATACAACATAATGACTTGATATTTGTATATATCAGAAAATGATCACCACAGTAAGTCTAGTTGCAATTTTTTTCCTGTGATGAGAACTTTTGCATATATCTACAATGGACTATTTGCAACAACATGGATGAACCTAGAGGGTATTATGCTTAGTGAAATAAGTCAGAGAAAGACAAATACTCTATGTTACCATTTATATGTGGAATTTAAAAAATAAAACAAATGAATATAACAAAACAGAAACAGATTCACAGATACAGAGGACAAACTAGTGTCATCAATAAGGAGAGGGATAAGATAGGGATGGAGGATCAGGGATGCAAACTACTATGCATAAAATAAACAAGCAGCAAGGGAAGGACTGATGCTGAAACTCCAGTATTTTGGCTGCCTGATGGGAACAGCCGATTCATTGGGAAAGACTCTGAAGTTGGGAAGGATTAAGGCGGGAGGAGAAGGGGACAACAGAGAATGAGATGGTTGGATGGCATCACCGACGCCATGGACACGAGTTTGAGTAGGCTCCGGAGTTGGTGATGGACAGGGAAGCCTGGCGTGCTGCAGTCCATGGGGTGGCAAAGAGTCGGACACGACTGAGGGACTGAACTGAACTGAAACAAGCAGCAAGGACATACTGTACAGCACACGGAAATAAAACCATTATTTTAAAATAACTTTGAGTAGAGTACAATCTATTAAAATGTTGAATCACTGATATGCACCTGAAACTAATATATCAACTGTACTTCAATTAAAAAAAGATCTACACTCTTAGCAACTTTCAAATACGCAATACAGTATTATTACTATAGTCATCGTACTGTACCTTGACTTATTTTTTAATAACATTTTCTTTCTAATTATTTGATCACTTAAATGTGTAATGAAGAATCTTCCCCATTATTCTAGCTCAGATGAATATTTAGTGCTTCAATTTAAAGCCCTGAATCACTGAAATAAAACTTTGATGAAATAAAACTTCTAGAAAAATAAGATACCCAGATACCGTGAAACATTTTTTTTTTCTAACTTAAAATTAACTAGAAAACTCAAAAAGTCCCCGTTGAGATCTTTTGAAATATATCAGCCAATATTCCTCTCCTTGGTGAAGAATGTTAACAGGCAGAACAGATAAAAATAGATTTAGTATGCTTTGAGGATGGTGAGTCCTTGAGCCTATGGAAGCTTAGGTTTTTGATATCCCAAGATCAGGACACAATACTGATGCTTAGGAAAGTAAGACTTTTTGACCACTGAAAGAGACTCTTTTTTTTTTTTTTTTGCCACTGCACTCTACTTGTGGAATCTTAGTTCCCACTGCTGCTGCTGCTGCTAAGTTGCTTCAGTCGTGTCTGACTCTGTGTGACCCCATAGACGGCAGCCCACCAGGGTCCCCTGTCCCTGGGATTCTCCAGGCAAGAACACTGGAGTGGGTTGCCATTTCCTTCTCCAATGCATGAAAGTGAAAAAATAAAGTGAAGTCGCTCAGTTGTGTCCGACTCCTAGCGACCCCATGGACTGCAGCCCACCAGGCCCCTCCATCCATGGGGTTTTCCAGGCAAGACTACTGGAGTGGGTTGCCATTGCCTAACCCTAACCCTTAGTTTCCACAACAGGGATCAAACCCAGGCCCCTGGCAGTCAAAGTGCAGAGTCCTAACCACTGGACCACCAGGGAATTCCCTGGGAGATACTTTTATGTTGCTACTTGCTTGTTTGAGGATTACTCAAAGTGGCAAACAAAATCAAAATCACAATGAGGTAGCACCTCACACTGGTCAGAGTGTCCATCATTAAAAAGTCTACAAATAACACACGCTAGAGAGGGTCTGGAGAAAAGGGAACCTTCCTGCACTGTTGGTTGGGAATGTACATTGGTGCAGCCTCTGTGGAGAACAGTATGGTGGTGCCTCAAAAAACTAGAGTTGCCATCCAGAAATCCCACTCCTGGCATACGTCAGGGCAAAAGTATAGTTCAAAAAGAGACATGCACCCTATGTTCATGGGCTTCCCTGGTGGCTCAGATCATAAAGAATCCATCTGCAATGCAACAGACCTGGGTTAGATCCCTGGGTTGGGAAGATCCCCTGGAGAAGGGGAAGAATATTGGCTACCCACTCCAGTATTCTGGCCTGGAGAATTCTATGGATAGAGCCTGGCAGGTTACAGTCCATGGGGTCATAAAGAACTGGACACGACTGAGCGACATTCACTATGTTCATGGCAGCATGATAACAATAGCCCAGGAGAAGGCAATGGCACCCCACTCCAGTACTCTTGCCTGGAAAATCCCATGGACAGAGGAGCCTGGTAGGCTGCAGTCCATGGGGTTGCAAAGAGTCGGACGTGATTGAGCGACATCACTTTCACTTTTCACTTTCATGCATTGGAGAAGGAAATGGCAACACACTCCAGTGTTCTTGCCTGGAGAATCCCAGGGACGGGGGAGCCTCGTGGGCTGCCGTCTATGGGGTCGCACAGAGTCGGACACGACTGAAGCGACTTAGCAGCAGCAGCAGTAGCAGACATGAAAACAACCTACATACTCACTGACAGATGAATGGATAAAGAAGATGTGAGACACACACACACACACACATGAGAATAGTACTTAGTCACACAAAAAATGAAATGCCATTTGCAACTAAATGGATGGAACTAGAGACCATCATATGATGTGAAGTAAAACAGAAAGATATCGTAGGATAGCATTTACATGTGGAATCTAAAATATGACACAAATGAATCTATGAAACAGAAACAGACTCACTGATATAGACTTGCGGTTGCCAAGGGGACAGGGGTAGGGAAGTGTTGCATTGGGATTAGCAGATGCAAACAATTACCCACAGACTGAATATACAACATGGTCTTATTGTATAGCACAGGGAACTATATTCAGTCCTGTAATAAACCATAATGGAAAATAATATGAATTATATATAATTAATATATAACTGAATTACTCTGCTATCCACCAGAAACTAACACAACATTGTAAATCAATTACACTTCAATAAAAAAAAAATGGCAAACACAGTTGGTTTCTGATCACTAATGAAAGCATTTTTTGTGTGTTGGTTATTTATGTTACCCTCTTGGCTGGGTAGAAAGAAGTCTTCATGACTGGCCTCTACTTACTCATCTGGCCTTGACTTTTCTTCACAATTCTTCTAAGTTCTCGACCCTCATTCAGTCTGTATTAGTTTCCCCCTCTCTATATTTTCCTAGAACTCAGTGAGCTACCATCAGAGATTTCTCATAGAGCTATAGGTGGAAACTTAAAAAATCTTCATAAGTTGCCTCTTTCTGGAAGGAGATGTGGGTCTAGTGATGACTGCTGCTGCTGCTGCTAAGTCACTTCAGTCGTGTCCGACTCTGTGTGACCCCATAGATGGCAGCCCACAAGGCTCCCCCATCCCTGGGATTCTCCAGGCAAGAACACTGGAGTGGGTTGCCATTTCCTTCTCCAATGCATGAAAGTGAAAAGTGAAAGAGAAGTCGCTGAGTCTTGTCCGACTCTTAGCGACCCCATGGACTGCGGCCCACCAGGCTCCTCCGTCCATGAGATTTTCCAGGCAAGAGTGCTGAAGTGGGGTGCCATTGCCTTCTCCAAGTGATGACTAGGTATCACTATTGAGTAGTAAACATCACCCAAAGCTCACGCTGTTTTTCATGTATTTTTTGATACAAAATGACAATATGATATTTGACTCTAAGCTTCAAAGTCAAGTTCCAACTTATGGAACATTCAGTCCCACTTTCCAGTCCCCATTCCAACACATTCACTAGGAAGGTATTTCTCAACAATAAACATCAAATACACAATTTTCACATGTGTATTGTGTCCTCGTCTAACATTCTCTTTATCCAGGTCCTCTTTCTTTGGAATCAGTCGATAAGAAAATAGAAGTTAGGTATACCAACCAAGATAGCATATTGAAAAGCAGAGACATTACTTTGCCAACAAAGGTCTGTCTAGTCAAGGCTATGGTTTTTCCAGTGGTCATGTATGGATGTGAGAGTTGGACTGTGAAGAAAGCTGAGTGCTGAAGAATTGATGCTTTTGAACTGTGGTGTTGGAGAAGATTCTTGAGAGTCCCTTAGACTGCAAGGAGATCCAACCAGTCCATTCTGAAGGAGATCAGCCCTGGGATGTCTTTGGAAGGAATGATGCTAAAGCTGAAACTCCAGTACTTTGGCCACCTCATGTGAAGAGTTGACTCATTGGGAAAGACTGATGCTGAGGAGAAGGGACGACAGAGGATGAGATGGCTGGATGGTATCACCGGCTTGATGGACGTGAGTCTGAGTGAACTCTGGGAGTTGGTGATGGACAGGGAGGCCTGGCGTGCTACGATTCATGGGGTGGCAAAGAGTCGGGCACGACTGAGCGACTGAACTGAACTGATACAATTTTAACCAAAGGTGCTTTAAAACGGGCAACCACAGACAGAAGAGCTAGACTCAGTAATACCCATGTCACTATAATACGTCTGAGCAACTTAGAATTGATTAGGTATTCTCAAGTTGGTTTCTGCCTCTAAAACAAAACTTTTATCACAGCCAGGAAAGTTATAAGGGGTTTACAGTATTGAGAGCCTTGGACCATCTTTGTCCATCACGTGGTCCCTTCTTTCCTACCCCTCATCCCCTCTTTCTGGCTAGATGCAGAACTCTGGAGCCATCTTTGTGTGTGTGATGGGAATGAGAAGATAATTTGGGGATTGAGAGAGGAGGATTAGCTTAGTATACTCATGTGTTTTGAAATGTATATTCTATAGAGATTTAAAAAATCAAATCAAAATGCTCAAGTGTGTGAGCTAGTCATTCACTGGAAATTATCTGCTAAAAGATGTTAGGTTAAAAATTAGCGAAGTGAATAACTGTTCAATCTATTAAATTAATATAGTCAACTGGCATGCACATACTAATGCATTTTGCTAGTAGAACAATTTAACAATTTAAAACCTAAACTATTATTAATGTCATGTATATTTTCTTTTACAACGTTAGTTTATCTAACGATTATTCTGCATGCTTATATATCACCCTTTACAAAACACCTCTAGTGAATGCTATCACAGGTGGAAGTTAGTTTCAGTAGAACTCAGGCTGGATGCAATAAGCTTGGAAGATTAACAGCTTTGCAGCTAGAATTCCTGGTTCAAGTCCCAGCTTTGACCCCTGTCATATTTATTACCCAAGTTACTTAGTGATCTTAAGCTTCAGTTTTCATTTCCCTAAGAGGAACACAATTACAATTGTCTGCCTTATAAGGGTTATTGAGAGACTAAATGATACATGTGAAGATTTCGGCACAGTGCCCGACATACAGCAGAAGTTTAATACATGACAATGATACTGCTGAAAAAGGAGCAGCAGGAAGGAGAGCTGGGGCCAGGAAGATCTGGATCATGGTGGTACCATTAAGAAAAATTGGAAACCCAGAGAGAGGGCTTGGCTGATCCAGAATGAGATTGATAAAAGCATATGATAGTCATGATCTGGTATGTCAAGCGGTTAAAAGTAAGTTTTTAGGAAATGGCATGTTAAGTTAACTCCCATTAGCCTGGGGAGAGGCTGCAATGTCTTTTTGTGGACAGCAGGGGGCCCCCAGGTACTGGAAAGCAGCAAGCAAGGCTCCTTTTTTTTTTTTTTTTTTATGTACTTTGCTTAGTTTTCTTATTGCTGGCAAAAGCTAAGACCTAGCTTCATTTGGTGTCATGGTTTAAAAGACAGGGATTAGAGAGGTGCAGCGCAAGCCATGGGACACCAAGGATAGCCAGTGACCTCCGGAAGCTAGAAGAAGAAACAGCTAGAAGAAGCAATCTTTCCTTCGATTCTGGAGGGATCCCGGCAGGGCTGACACTTTGATTTGGGACTTCTGGCTTCTAGAACTGTGGGAGGATAAATCACAGTCTGTGGTGATCTGGCCGTCGTAGGAAACTAACACACCTTCCTTTGTAGGAGAAGACCTGCATGCTGTGTGACATCTCCAAGGTCACAGAGTCAACGGGAAGCCAATCTCGCATTCCATCTTGCCTTTTAACTGTTCTTTAAGAATTTTATTTTTCTTAAAGAGATAGGAATACCAGACCACCTTACCTGTCTCCTGAGAAACCTATATGTAGGTCAAGAAGCAACAGAATCAGACATGGAACAACCAACTGGTTCAAAACTGGGAAAGGAGTATGTCAAGGCTGTATATTGTCACTATGCTTATTTAACTTAAATGCAGAGTACATCATGCAAAATGCCAGGCTGGATGAATCACAAGCTGGAATCAAGACTTCTGGGAAAGATATTAGTATCAATCATCTCAGATAGACAGATGATACCACTCAAATGGCAGAAAGTGAGGAGGAACCAAAGAGCCTCTTGATAAAGGTGAAAGAGTAGAGTGAAAAACCTGGCTTGACACTCAACATTAAAAAGTCTAAGATCATGGCATCTCGTTCCATCACTTCATGGCAAACAGAAGAGGAAAAAGTGGCAGCAGTGACAGATTTTCTTTTCTTGGGCTCCAAAATCACCACAGATGGTGGCTGCAGCCATGAAATTAAGACACTTGCTCCATGAAAGGAAAGCTAGGACAAACATAGACAGCATATTCAAAAGCGAAGACATCACTTTGCTGACAAAGGTCCAAATAGTCAAAGCTATAGTGTTTCCAGTAGTTGTATGGATTTGAGAGTTGGACCATAAAGAAGGCTGACAGCTGAAGAATTGATGCTTTTGAACTGTTATGCTGGTGAAGATTCTTGAGAGTCCCTTGGACTGCAAGGAAATCAAACCAGTCCATCTTAGAGGAAATCAACCCTGAATAGTCACTGGAAGGACCGTTGCTGAAGCTCTAATACTTTGGTCACCTGATGCAAAGAGCCAACTCACTGGAAAAATCCCTCATGCTGGGGAAGACTTTCCGTAAAAGGAGAAGGGAGAAGGGGGCGGCAAAGAATTAGATGGTTAGATATCATCACGGACTCAATGGACGTGAATTTAAGCAAACTCTGGAAGACAGTAGAGGACAGAGGAACCTGGCCTGCTACAGTCCATGGGATTACAAAGAGTTGGACACAACTTAGCAAGTGAACAACAATACCAAAAACCTCATCAAGTTGTATACAGCTTTCTGTATGTGAATCATACCTCAATAAAATGTTATTTTTGTTTGTTTGTTTTAGATAAAAGAAAACAGTTTAAAATCAGTACAAGCTTATGCCATATAGCACAGGGAACTCACCTTGGTACTCAGTCATAACCTAGAGAGGTGGGATAGGGGTGGGATGGGAAGGAGGTCTAAGAGAGAGGGGATATATGTATACGTATAGCGGATTCATGCTGTAGTACAGTAGAAACTAACACAACATTGTAAAGCACTTATACTCCAATTAAAAATAAATCAAAGACAAATTACCCAATAGAAAAAGAGACATTTCAAAGAAGAGATAATTCACAGAAAACTCAACATAAAAAAAAGTACAAGTTTAAAATAACAAACACTTATTATCTCAAGATTTCTGTGTTCAGGAATCTGGTGTAACTCAGCTGGGTTTTCTGCCTCAAGGTCTCGCATGAGGATGCAGTCAAGGTGCTAGATGGGGCTGCAGTCATCTGAAGGCTTGGCCAAGCGAGGATTTTCATTCAGGCTCACTCACATGGTTGTGTCAAGTTTCAGTCTCTCGTGGGCTGATGGACAGAGGGCTCATTGCTGTCCTCCAGCCCTTGCTTCATGGCTTCTCACAAGTCAGCTCATGGCATAGCAACTCGCTTTCTTCAGAAGAAGCAAGCAAGGAAGTACAAAAGACTGAGCAAGCTCAAACTCAGTCTTTCTATAACCTAATCTGACATTCCATTTCAAGAGGCCAGTCAGTGGTAAAGAATCCTCCTGCAATGCAGGAGGCGTATGTTTGATCCCTGGGTCAGGAAGACCCCCTGGAGGAGGGCATGACAACCCACTCCAGTATTCCTGCCAGGAGTATCCCATGGACAGAGGAACCTGGTGGGCTACTGTCCATGGGGTTGCAAAAAGTCAGACATGACTGAAGCAACTGAGCATGAACAGAATCTAAGAAGTGACATCCCATTTCAAGGGGCCAGTGTGGCACTAGTGGTAAAGAACCTGCCTACCAGTGCAGGAGATGTAAGACACTTGGGTTCAATCCCTGGGTCAGGAAGATCCCCTGGAGGATGGCACGGCAACCCACTCCAGTATTCTTGCCTGGAAAATCCCATGGACAGCTGTAGTCCAGTGGGTCACAAAAAGTCGGACACAACTGAAGCGACTTAGCACCAGGCATGCACACCCCCAACTACTAAAAATGTTTCTGACCATTACCAGCATTTCAATTTAAATCTGTGTCATCAGTCACAAAAAGCGTGCGTTTGCTAGCTTATTTCTTCTGCTTGGGTGTCTTTGAACAGTGTTTTCTGTGTGTGCTCGGTTGCTCAGTCGTGTCTGACTCTTTGTGACCCCATGGACTGTAGCCCATCAAGTTCCTATCTATGGGGTTCTCCAAGCAAGAATACTGGAGTGGGTTGCCATTTGCTCCTCCAGGGGATCTTCCTGACCCAGGATTGAACTGGTATCTCCTGTGTCTTCTGCATTGGCAGGCGGACTCTTTTACCACTGAGCCATCTGGGAAGCACACTGCACTAAATATGGCTCAACGAACATGTTGGTTGATTGAATAACATTTAAACTTCACTGGCAAGTTCAATCTTAAAAGAAGGTAATAATATTCACCAGCAGATTTTGCTTCCTGAGTTCTTCCTGGGTATTTATAACTATTCTGAAAATTGAAATTACCAATGAAAATAGTTAACTCGTGTATCTTATGTAAAAATATATCTATTGGAATGGGTATCAAAGTTGCTGTTGGACAAATTTGACATTTATTCTATTGCTCAAAACTCTTGAATATCATAGTACATAAAAGGAAGAAAAATGTCATAAGTTTTCTAGTTTCTGTATTTTTCTGGTGTCATGTTTAGCTGAATCTTAAAAGAAGGTTGTAATTGAAATGTCTTCAAGAAACAAAGCCTGAAGACAAGATAAATAGTCAAAATTATATTAAAATAACATACCCCTTTTATATTTGGTGTGGAAATGAAGCTGTGATGCCCTACTCAGACTATAAAGTGACAGTCTAAAATTACAGTGCCTTGTATATCTGCTTCTATATACTCTCTGTCAATAAAAAAGTTACTGTTATCTATATCTCACACGTAACTCATAACTCATTTAACCTAATAAAAGAGGAAGTGTTTTTGAACAGTTACTAGACATTTTTTGTACCTCCCAACAACTAGATTTTTCCTGTTTGAGGCAAATACGCTTCTGCACATCTCTGCTCAGAAATGATTCAGCCAAAACTCACAGTCTTCTGGATGCTTACATCTGCACTCTACTTTTAGAAAAAGGAAATAAAGCAAAAGGATAATCAGATATCAAGGCTTTCAAAAAAGAAAATACACTCATCTTCTTGGATTTCTACATTGGTTTAGTTCTCACTCAAACTATATAGCCACAGTAGGCCAGCTTCTCCTCTAGCCATGATTATCTTTTTTTCTACGACTCAGGGTGAGGAGTTGCCTGCCCAGGGATAGTGCTAGAAAACAGAAGAGGGTTGGTTGTGTGACACCATCGACAGATTTCGCTCGCACATCACAAGTGCCCCATCTGTTCACAGTTCATTGGCTGAAGCTAGTCCTATGGCCAAGCCTGAAGTCGCCGTAGTGTAGAAATATAATCTTTCCATTGCAAGAAGCAGAGAATACTGTGAGCAATAAAACTCACCAAACACACTTAGAAGAATGAATGAGATGATTATACTGATGCCAGGTGATCACTGACAGATTAAAATGGCCATCCAACCCATCAGAATGGACTGTGTCCAGGCTGAATTCATTCTTGTAGTTCAGACTTGACTCAGCTTCCCTTGCAACTCTAATACCAATTCTCTTGTATCTTTCAGAATCATGGCACTGTGATTTTCGCTGATGTAATGTTCAGAAACATGCCTCTACATCAAGAACCCCATCACATCCCTCACGTGAGAAGTATGGATAACATATACGAAGGGCCATAAATGGTTCAGTGGGCTCCTGTGTGCTGTAGTTACTCTCCTTAGTAACTGAGTGAAGAGGGAAAGATTATTTTCTTTTTACTTGTGAACAAATTGACCCAGAGAGCTTACACAAAGTCAAATGGCCAGCAAGGGGTGAAGCTGGGATCTGAAGCCAACATTTTGACCCCAAGGTTCTGGCAAATTAAGGAAGAAAGATAGTGACTACATTCCAGACATTCCACAACCAAAAAGAAATTTTTGGCAACTATTAGCCAGGAAACAGAATGACCATGTTCCCCACAGGCTCTCAAGTGATTCAAATCACTAACCTGTTTACTGAAATAAATTACAAAATATTTATTTTAAGGCTTATAAGGAAAGTCTCCTTTCTCTGAAGCCTAGAAAATATGTTTCTTTTTTGCACAGAACACTTGATAGAGAAATATTTGTTCCTTTTTTGCACAGAACACTTGAGGACATTCTGTTTGCAGTGGGAACACAGAGAACCCATTGCTTAAAAGAATAATTGTTCAGAGTGGATGGTTGAAGATGAAACGAAGAAGTGAAATTAGAGCTAAAGGTTTTCAAGGTACAGATAAAGAACACTTAGAAGAACTGGGATCCAGGCTTCCCAGGGAACAGCGATTAGGCAGGGAAACAAAGTAGAAATGAGTTGCAACAAAGGTGGGTATTAACTGGTGAATTTACGTAAAAGGATTGAGAGAGGAGCCTAGAATTTTGCATAAGGAATTTCTGACTTTTATTTTGTTGCTGTTCTGTATAAATTAGGAGGATGACATATGTAGTCAAAGTTTCCCAGGTGGCACTAGTGGTAAAGAATCTGCCTGCCAATGCAGGAGGACCTAACAGATACAGGTTCGATCGCTGGGTTGGGATGATCCCCTGGAGAAGGAAGTGGCAACCCACTCCAGTATTCTCACCTGGAGAATCCTATGGACAGAGAAGCCTGGCAGGCTACGGTCCATGGGGTCATGAAGAGTCGGACAAGACTGAGCATGCACACACAGGCACACACACATGTGCACACACACACATACATATGTGCATTCAACCTCCTGCTGTTCAAAAGGGCTGAGAGAAGGTGGCCTTGCTAAACACAGGGAGGAAGCAGGATGGCACTTAGGCTAGGGAAGAACTGGTTTAGGTAACTGGAATAAAAGAAAGTCAAAGTTCTAACCTACTTTAGCAGATTTTAAATGATTCTGTAACTGTATATTGCCTGATACAGAAAAAAGAAAAGAGCAAAACCCTTGGAGACACAAAGATTTGGTATCAAATCTTAACTCAGCCATTTCCTTTGTCTACTATATGACCTTAAACAAGTCTCTTACTTTCTTTGAACTCCAGGTTCCCATACAAAAAAACAGACCAAAACAAAACTAACATGGGATTTTTGTGAAGATTAAGTAAACTGTATACTATTTATATGTGTCTATATTTATCTGTATATCTATAAATATATCTGTATCTGTACCTGTGTCCACATCTATATCTATATGCTACTTAAGAGGTGCTGTATGAATGTTAATTGCTTTCTGCCTTGCTGTATTAATCAATTTGCTAATGCATTTAACCAATATTTAAGTGTTTGTTTCATGCTAGCATTGTGATAGTTTCTGAAGATGATGAAAAGGTGATGAAGACAGAGACACAGTCCTTAGGAAGCTAAAGGAGAAATAGATATATAGACCACATGATTCCAGACATCACATGGTTTCAAAAAGTTAGCTGAGACTTCTACATTCAGGCACTGTCGGCTGGATAGACTTGGGATCGCTGTCATGACCTGTCAGTGCATCATGAAATCCATATTGCACAAATGTACTGAAGAAATATGCTACAAGGACAGGAACTATTTTTCTTTTCATTAGAGGATGCTGTGCTCTTTTTAAGCAGGTCTGATATATCAATTTGGAGTCACTCTGGAGAATATCATAAACTGACGTGATTACTTCACATTTGTTTTAGCTCTCTGCTTGGTCTACTCAACTCCTTCTGCCTTATTTCTCTCCCCTTCATCCTTCTCTTTGTTCCGATGCCCTCTGTTTCTTTCTCTCCCTTCTTTTCATTCATCTAACAAACTTTTACACAGTGCCTACATTTCTCATGCTAGTAAGGTTATGCTCAAAATCCTTCAAGCTAGGCTTCAGAAGTACATGAACCGAGAACTTACAGTTGTACAATGTGGGTTCAGAAAAGGCAGAAGAACCAGAGACCAAACCGCCAACATTCATTGGCTCACAGAGAAAGCAGGGGAATTCCAGAAAAAACATCTACTTCTGCTTCACTGACTACATGAAAGCCTTTGATGATGTGGATCACAACAAACTGTGGAAAATTCTTAAAGAGATGGGAATACCAGACCACCTTACTTGTCTCCTAAGAAACTGGTACATGGGACAAGAGCAACAGTTAGAACCTCACATGGAACATAGAACTGGTTCCAAATTGGGAAAGGAGTACAACAAGACTGTATACTGTCACCCTGTTTATTTAACTTATATGCAGAGTACATTAAGCAAAATGCCAGGTTGGATGAAGCACAAGCTGGAATCAAAACTACCAGGAGAAATATTAACAACCTCAGATATGCAGACGATACCACTCCAATGGCAGAAATCAAGGAGGAACTAAATAGCCTCTTGATGAGGGTCAAAGAAAAAAGTAAAATACCTGGCTTAAAATTCAATATTCAAAAAACTAAGATCATGGTATCTGGTCCCATCATTTCATGGTAAACAGATGGGGAAAAGTGGAAGCAGTGACAGACTTTATTTCCTTGGGCTCCAAAATCACTATGGATGGTGACTGGAGCCATGAAATTAAAAGACGCCTGCTCCTTAGAAGGAAAGCTATGACAAACCTAGACAGTGTATTAAAAAGCAGAGCCATCCCTTTGCTGACAAAAATTCATGTAATCAAAGCTATGGTTTTTCCAGTAGTCACACACAGATGTGACAGTTGGACCATAAAGAAGGCTGAGCACCAAAGAATGGATGCTTTCAAACTGTGGCACTGGAGAAGACTCTTGAGAGTCCCTTGGACTGCAAGATCAAGCCAGTCAATCCTAAAGGAAATCATCCCTTAATATTCATTGGAAGGACTGATGTTGAAACTGAAGTTCCAATACTTTGACCACCTGATGCAAAGAACAGACTCACTGGAAAAGATCCTGATGCTGGGAAAGTTTGAGGGCAGGAGGAAAAGGGGGCGACAGAGGATGAGATGGCTGGATGGCATCACTGACTCAATGGACATGAGTTTGAGCAAACTGGAAGATAGTGAAGGACAGGAAAGCCTAGTGTGCTGCAGTCTATGGGATCGCAAAGAGTTGGATATGACTTAGCAACTGAACAACTAAATGCCAGATGTCATTTTAGGTATTGAGGTTAACAAAAGAAAGTACCTATTCTCATGCAGATTATATTAGCAGACAGTAGAAAATACATGAGAAAACAATAAGTATACGACAGTTGGTATAGGTATTCAGCAACACAAAGCAGGGCAAAGACACAGAGAATGACAGGAATCGAGGGGTGTACATATGCTAATTTAGATCAAGGAAGGTTTCTCTGATGAAGTGACATTTGGGCAGAGACCCAAACCCAGTAAGGGAACTAGCCATTCACGTATATGGAAGAAGAGACTCCTAGGAAGAAACAATAGCGAAGCAAAGGCCCTGAAGTCAGAACAGTAAAGCAGACAGGGTGGCAGGATGGAGTAAGCAAAGGAGAGAGAGGGAGGATCTGAGATGAACTAAAAGAGTTTCGTTGTGACTCCAGATATATTGCAAGGTAGAGCCTACAACATATGCTGATGAATTTCAGGCAGGGAGAAAGAGGGAGAAAAAAAATGTGTGGGTGCTTCCCAGGTTTATGGTTTGGGTGACAGAACAGAATTTCCATTTACTAAGTTGGGGGTAGGGTATTTCAGCCTGAGCTGTTTCCTTCAGTATTTCTAATAGCCAAAGGCTCCTCTGATAGCCCAGCTGGTACAGAAACTGCCTGCAATGCAGGAGACCCGGCTTTGACTCTGGGTCGAGAAGATCCAGAGAAGGGACAGGCTACCCACTCCGGTATTCTTGGGCTTCCCTCATGGCTCAGCTGGTAAAGAATCTGCCTGCAAAGCAGGAGACCTGGGTTCTATGCCTGGGTTGGGAAGATCCCCTGGAGAAGGGAAAGGTTTCCCACTCCAGTATTCTGGCCTGGAGAACTCCATGAAATGTATAGTCCACGGGGTCACAGAGTCTGACGTGACTTTCTCTTCACTTCACTTCACTTCAGGTTGGTACTAAGATTCTCCTAATTTTCTTTATGTCAAAACACATTTATTTTTCCTTTGAAGGCTATTTTTGCTAGATACAGAAATCTATGTTAATTTTTTTTCTTCTGAATCTAAAAAAATATTGTTCTAATATCTTTTGGCCTTCATTTTCTTTCCTGACAGGAAGTCAGCAGTCACTTGATGGTTGTTTACATATGTGGATATTTTTTTTCCTGTGGCAGAGTAAAAACATGTCTGCAAATTTTTTGATACTCCTTACTTCAAAACATGGAACCTAATCCGCCACCACTTAAATGGGGTCCAGATTTAGATACCTGGTTCTAGTAAACAGACTGTGGTGATGCTGTGTGATTTCAAAGATTAGATCATAAACTAGAACACATATACAGAGCTTCCATCTGACGGTCTCTTTCTCTGCCTTGTTCTGAGGTAGGCTGGCCACTACATCATAAGGACACTCAAGCAGTCCTGGTGAAGGATGCACATAGAGAGGAACCGAGGGGCTTCCCTGAGGGCCCAGTGGTAAAGAATTCACCTGCCAAAGCAAAAGACAGTTTCAATCCCTGGTCCAGGAAGATCCCACATAACTCGGAGCAACTAAGCCCCAGAGCCACAACTGCTGGATCCGTATGCCACAACTCCTGAAGCCTGTACACTCTGGAGTCCATGCTCCACAAGACAGGTCACCACTATGAGGGGCCAGTGCACTGCACCTAGAGAGTGGTCTCCACTCTCCACAACTACAGAAAAAACCCGCTCAGCAACGAGCACCTAGCACAGCCAAAAATAAATAAATTTTTTTTTTTTAAAGAGAGGAACTGAGGCTTCCTACCAAACACCAGCACCAACTGCCAGCTATGTGAATGATCCACCTTGCATGTAGCTCCAGTCACACCCGACTTTAGATGACTACAGTTCTGGCTGACATTTGACTGCAATATCACGAAAGTCCCAGATCGTTACCTAAGCTGTTCCCAAATTCTTGCCCACGGAAACCATAAGACACGATGTTTATTGTTGTTGTTAGCCACTAAATTTTGGGATAATTTGTTATGCAGCAATGGATAATCCATCTCCTAACTCAAATGTCTCTGCATGCTATATTTACTCTGATTTATCAATGCTTTAATTCACTTTATTTGTATAAAAGAAAAAAATACTGTAAAATTCAACATTAAAATGCACCAACTAATCTCAAAAATATACAAGCAACACCTGCAGCTCAATTCCAGAAAAATAAACAACCCAATCAAAAAAATTTCTCCAAAGAAGACATACAGATGGTCAACAAACACATGAAAAGGTGCTCAACATCACTCATTATCAGAGAAACGCAAATCAAAACCACAATGAGGTACCATTTCATGCCAGTCAGAATGGCTGCAGTCCAAAAGTCTACAAGCAATAAATGCTGGAGAGGGTGTGGAGAAAAGGGAACCCTCTTACACTGTTGGTGGGAATGCAAACTAGTACAGCCACTATGGAGAACAGTGTGGAGAGTCCTTAAAAAACTGGAAATAGAACTGCCTTATGACCCAGCAATCCCACTGCTGGGCATACACACCGAGGAAACCAGAATTGAAAGAGACACGTGTACCCCAATGTTCATCACAGCACTGTTTATAATAGCCAGGACATGGAAGCAACCTAGATGTCCATCAGCAGATGAATGGATAAGAAAGCTGTGGTACATATACACAATGGAGTATTACTCAGCCATTAAAAAGAATACATTTGAATCAGTTCTAATGAGGTGGATGAAACTGGAGCCTATTATACAGAGTGAAGTAAGCCAGAAAGAAAAACACCAATACAGTATACTAACGCATATATATGGAATTTAGAAAGATGGTAACAATAACCCTGTATGCGAGACAGCAAGAGAGACAGATGTATAGAACAGTCTTTTGGACTCTGTGGGAGAGGGAGGGTGGGATGATTTGGGAGAATGGCATTGAAACATGTATAATATCATATAAGAATCGAATCGCCAGTCCAGGTTCAATGCAGGATACAGGATGCTTGAGGCTGGTGCACTGGGATGACCCAGAGGGATGGTACAGGGAGGGAGGTGGGAGGGGCGTTCAGGATGGGGAACATGTGTACACCTGTGGCGGATTCATGTTGATGTATGGCAAAACCAATACAATATTGTAAAGTAATTAGCCTCCAATTAAAATAAATAAATTTAAATTAAAAAAAAAATGCGCCAAAATGCACCACACTGAAAAATATCTATCTATGGAGAAAATTATTAATTTGTGGTAAAACTAGCCTTCAAAAACACCATTTTGTCTTACTGATTTACTTTCACAGCTTGAACACTCTAATACTTGGTATATAATAAGATATTAAATAAATATGCTGATGAGTGAATGAATGAATTTGTTCCTTCAGGTTTTAAGCTTCTAGAGGACAAAAACTGTGTTTTAGTCCCCTTTTTATCCCGTATGAAACAATGCTTAACTGAACATGCTCCATTCACTATTTGTTGAATTAAATCAAACTTAGCTGAAATCCTTGTTGAAGAAAATGATCTAGAAGCAGAAGTGAAAAATTATGACAGAAAACTAATTTTAAACATTTATACTGCATATTGACGGGTGCCGGTTTTTAAGCCTTATCACCTATCACATACATGCAATAAAAACTACACAAAAATAAAGAAACCCCTAAATCTCTAAATTTATATTCAGTTGGTTCATAGTAGACCATATGGATTTTCATAATTTCCACCAATAGAACACATCTTCAAACGTTTCTAGAGAATCTTGATAGAACAATATACAATGATAGATATATGGATGTTCAGGTTGTAAACTACTGAAACGTGTTGAAATTGGCAGATTATCTGCAGAAGCAGTAACCTGCATTCCACTTTATCCAGTTATAGCCTTAATTCATTTCTGTAGAGTTGAATTTTATGAGCAGAGGGAATTTTCACATTCAGTCATGCAACATGTAAACTGAGCAATGTCTTTCCTCTTTTGGAGGTAGTGTGTATCCAGGGTGTGTCTCAGTGGCTTAGAATACAAGCTAGACTTTCTCAGTGCAAATCCCAGCCCTACCACTTACCAGTTTGGTGATCTTTGCCTTACTAAGTCAATTCAGTTGTGTCCGACTCTTTGTGACCCTACAGACCATAGCCCAGGTTCCTCTGACTATGGGATTCTCCAGGCAAGGAGAGGTCTGCAGTGCCCTCCTCCAGGGAATCTTCCTGAACCAGGGATCTAAAACGTGTCTCTTACATCTGCATTGGCAGGCAGGTTCTTTATCACTAGTACCACCTGGGAAGACTTACAGCTCAACAACTGCCTTAGTTTTCTCACCTGTGAAACAGAGACACTAAGAGTACCTTTCTCACAGGGTTACTGTGAAAATGGGTTAATCTATGGGAAGGGCCTGACACACAGTAAATACTAATAGCAGTTAGCTCTTACTGCCCTCAATGCCAATCACCAACTTGGAACAGTTTGTGGGAATTGTGGGTAACCTGTAAATCTTTATTAAATGATTAATTCTGAGAGTACTATATAGATATTTCTGCCCCTTTTTTGTGTGTGTGGGGGGGGGAGGTGTTTGCATTCTATGATCACATAAAACTTTTGTTTATTCCTTTTTAGAAATTCTTCATTAGACCCCAAAGAGGCAGCTGATTATGTTCAATGATAAAGGATATACAAGTAATATTGGCACATGATTACACTGAATTGGGATTTAGAAAATAACACACTTTGGAGTAAAGGACTTTGCCTGTTGTCCAGTCGCTCAGTTGTATCCGACTCTTTTCCGCCACGTGATGTGGCATGTGCACCACATCACGCCAGGTTTACTTTTCATTTTAACCTCTTCATAACGTGAAAGTGGCAGAATGGTCTCAAGTATAGAAAAGAACATGGAGTTTCAGAAACTGTCTCTTCTACATTGCTGGGCTTGTGGAAACAAGTGTGTGTGTACTCAGCTGTGTCTGACTCTTTGTGACCCCATGGCCTGCAGCCTGCTAGGGTCTTCTGTCCTTGGAATTTCCCAGGCAAGAATACTGGAATGGGTTGCCATTTCCTACTCCAGGGGATCTTCCTGACCCAGGGATCAAACCTGCATCTTCTACACTGGCAGGTGGGTTCTTTACCAGCTAAGCCACCAGGGAAGCCTTGTGGGTTCCCACAAGCCTGGAATTGTGGAAAGATTATTCTAACTTGCCAATAGGGCCAAGCTTCTCCCACTAGGCTGTCTTAGCAATGTTTGGGATGGCTACTGCTGTGGCTGCTGCTAAGTCGCTTCAGTCGTGTCCGACTCTGTGCGACCCCATAGACTGCAGCCTACCAGGCTCCTCCGTCCATGGGATTTTCCAGGCAAGAGTACTGGAGTGGGGTGCCATTGCCTTCTCCCTGGGATGGCTAAGGGGTCTAATTAAACTTTATATTCTCAACACCTGTCACAATGCCTGGCCGTAAAGTAGAAAGCCAGAGAAAAACATTTTAAGGGCTTCTGAAATATTAAATAATCAAAGCAACCTGGGTCTCAGACGTTCCATCCGGACCTCACTTCCACCTACTTGGGTGGACTTCAGTCTCTCCTTGGAATGACACTCAAGGAGCGAGAAAAAGGGATCCAGTTGAAAACTCTTCTCGGGGTCATGGGAACACACTTCCTTCTGCTGCTAAGGAGGGAAGGACAGACGTGAGGCTGTAGGAGTGGAGCGCCTCTGAGTAGCAAGCGATAGCCCCGTCCCACGCGTTTCCCCGCCCCCGCCGTCACCCGCCCTAATTCTCACACTTGGAAAGAAACCCTTTGCCATACAGCTCTGGAGCCTGGGAGCCGGCACCTCTGAGATGGGCCTAGAGGACTCCGGCCGCCGCAGAGAGGGCCCCTCCCGGGGGCCCCACAACATCCTCCACGCGGCCGGGCTCCGGTCCTCCACCCTGCGTCCCTCACGAGGCTTCCTCGAAGGCGGCAGGGGCGTGGACGGCCCGGAGGAGGCCCAGGCCGCCGGTCCGCGGCTGGACGAGCTCAAGCGGCGGCTGGTGCGCGCCTTCCAGCGGGCGGTGCTGCGCGGCAGCTCCAGGCGTTTGCGGGAAGAGGCGGCGGCGCGGGAGGCGCAGAGCCGGGCGCGCGTGGAGAGCGCCCTGGCCGGGCTGCGCGCCGAGCTGGTGAGCGTGCCCGCGGCGGGCTCTCGGGGCCACCTCGCCTTGGTCCTCGCCCGGGGCCCTCGGCTGTAGGCCGCGCACGTGCCCCACCGAGGACTGGGGAGGCCGAGGGCAGCTTTTCCCGGGCAGACGGTGAGGCCGTGCAGCGCGGGCGAGCTGGGTTCCCGACGGCACTGATGCTACTGCCTCCCAGGCAGCATCCGGGAGGGAACCAGTTCTGCAGAGCCCAGGTGCTAGCTGACTGTCTCTGGTGAGGGCTGAGTCTACTGGTGACACAGCCAAGACCCCCGCAACCACTCCTCCTCAGCTTGTTCTCTATTTTTTTTCTACCAAATAGAAAGTTCCCTCTAGGGCACTTACAGTGTTTGAACATGAAAGGGGCTGGGGCGGAAATTTCAATGAAATAAACTTAGGGGATGGGTTGAGCGAGTCCATTAGCAAATGTTTCTTTTATTCTGCAAGTTTTACTATTTCCTTTCTCCTTGGTAAGAATTCAGAAAACAGGAAATGGTAATAAGGAATTTTGTAAAATTGTAGCTTTTTAACATTAGGCAGGAGAACAGTAGGTAAATAGTTACTGTTTTGTAATTTAAACCATTTTCGAGTTAGGCAAAATTTGAAATAAGAGCAATTTAAGCTTTAAAATGGTGCTACTTATTATTATGCGTGGGAATCTGGTGGTTCAGCGGTAAAGAATACAGCTGCAATGTAAGAAGTGAAATGAAGTGAAGTCGCTCAGTCGTGTCCGACTCTTTGCGACCCCGTGGACTGTAGCCTACCAGGCTCCGTCCCTGGGATTCTCCAGGCAGGAGTACTGGAGTGGGTTGCCATTTCCTTCTCCAGGATATCTTCCCAGGAGACCCAGTTCAATCCCTCGGTCGGGAAAATCCCTTGGAGATGGGAATGGCAACCCACTCCAGTATTCTTGCCTGGGAAATTCCATGGACAGAGGAGCCTGGTAGGCTGCATAGTCCATGGGGTCCCAAGAGTTGGGCACAATTTAGCGACTAAACCACCATCACCATGAATATGCATAGTGGAGATTTGGAAAGTTATACTCTTTTGCATTGCATGCTAATAAAATAGTAAGCACTACCTACTTTAGAACTGATTCAACCATCAGTTAATTGTCTGAAACTTAAAACTTTACCTTGTTTCTATGTTTAAGAAGGGCAAGAAGGTAGTACATTAAATTTTCATTTAATTTTACCTGTGTTAACAATTTGAATTTGACAAAGAATGTATTAATTTTGACCCAGCCATATAGTGGCTCAGACATAAAGCATCTGTCTGCAATGCAGGAGACCTGGGTTTCGATCCCTGGGTTGGGAAGATCCCCTGGAGAAGGAAATGGCAGTCCACTCCATTATTCTGGCCTGGAAAATCCCATGGACCCAGAGCCTGGTAGGCTGCTGTCCATGGGGTCGCAGACATGACTGAGTGACTTCACTTCACTATCAAAGAAACATGATTTTCTTCCAACACCTGAGCAGTGGGTGGGTGAAACCCCTTATTAGAAGAGATGGCCTGGAGGGGCATGCTGTGGGTCAGGATGCCAACTGGATGGCGGAGACTGGGCTGAGCCAACCCTCTGCTGCTGACCTGGGGTGTCACCCCATCATACCTCAGTTGACTCATATTTAAATCAGGCGAAGAAAGTATATTCAAGAAGCTCCGAGACAGTTGAACTTTAGCTTCTAACTAGTCACTCCACCAGAAGGAGTTTTAAGCAAGTAATGTACCAGGGTGGGGATAAAGCAGAAAATAAAATTTCAAACAGGTGACGGTTCACAGCCCAGCATTAATATTTACAGTCTCTGCTCTTATTGTTCCTGTTACCTTAGGAATGCTAATTAGCAAGTTTAGGTTTCATCTGTACAATGGAGATAATAAACCCATAGAATGGCTCTAAGTATTATACAAGATAAATGTTACAGGAAGTGCCTAGAATATAGACACTATTCAGACTGGCTTTTACTGTTTTTTGGTTGTGCCCCCTCAAATGGCAGATACATAGGCATGAAAGATCAAGGGTTTTGCTGGAAAGAGGCAGAGATTGTCACACAGATGCTGTGTTCCCGAGACACAGACCATGGTCATTGTCTTGGCCACCACTTCATCGTTGTATGTGACCAGTCATGAAGAAGCAGCAAGAGAGTGTGGATCCCTAACATTATCACACTAGCCAGAACAAGCCATTTCTGATAATGGTCTCTTAGCCAGATTTCTGTAGGACTTGACACCCATCCACACCTTATTTGTTAGGGTGGTATTTGTGTAAGGAACAATGATGAACAGGCTCAGTTAATTTACAGACGTTGCTATTTTTGTTTTCATTTATTTTCACGTTGCTATTTTTGAGATGTCATTTATGCTATTACTTGTTTGAATTGATCTTCTTAATGGGATGGGTTGAATTCTGGGAGCTTGTGTGTGAATTTCAGGGGTTCTATATACTTCAAATTGTATGCCAAGCTTTGTGTGCACATAAAATTCACATCTTTCCCCAGAGTGAGTTAATAGTTTTCATTAGATTCTCAATGGATCCATGAGGAGAGAAAATTAGGGAACCATTGGTGTTCAGATTTCCTAAAGAATTATGAGTTACACGTACTTTTTTTTTTTTTTTAACTTAGATGGTAAGCTATTATCAATAATTTAACTGATTCTTGGCATGAAAGTACAGGATGGGTATTCATCAGTTCATCCATTTATTCATTCCTTCACTCAGTCTTTAAACAAATACACAGAGAACCCAACATGTTGTATGCACAGGCAGTGCACCCGTGGTTAAGGATACAATTAAGGATAGGAACAGACTTTGTGCTCAAAATCACCAGTTTAGTGTAGGCTGTGTGCTAGGAGAGGGACACGTACAGAATGCTGTGGAGGCACAGATAAGATGAGACAGAGAGGGCTTCTAAGAAGAGCTGGCATTTGGCTGGGCTCAACGGGAAGTGGGTGGCAAGGGGCAGAAAGGGCAGAAGATGTGGCTCAGTATGACGTGTTTATTCCAGGACAGGCAAGATTTCTGACCAGCTGCCCCAGGGGTGGGTGGGTGGGTGGGTGGGTGTGTGTGTGGTGTGTGGGTGTGTGGGTGTGTGGGTGTGTGGGTGTGTGGGTGTGTGGAGAGGGCCAGCAGATAAAGCTGGAAGAGCAGGGCAGGTTTATAGGGCCTCTGTGCCACACTGGAGAACTGAAGCTTCCTGTAGGCAGGGTGTAGGGGCTTCTCGTGCTGGTGGTTGTGTTGTCACTGTTTGTTTCCTGGATGTTCATTTACTTTATTCTGCTAACTCTTGCTATTAGAGAAATGGTTCCAAGTGCTGAAGAATGAAAAATATGTCAGAGGAAAACTGAACGAAATTATATCCGATGATTTTATTTTGCAAATTAGGAGGTGACCACTCATGTTTGCTTTTTACCAATGGAATGTCCTGGGTCACCCTTGGGTGATTTCTGATGGGGAGTTGATGTGGGGTTTTCAGCAGAGAGAACAGGGTTCTCCTGAACTGCATTAAACAAGACCCTAACTGAAGAAATATGCAGAGTTGGTTATTAGTTTTCAACTATAATGCAAAGATTATGCTGGACTGCCTCTTAGGTACACTGCCCGAAAGATCTATTTTTTCTTTTAATACATGAGGACCTTCACAAACTCCCATTGGAGGGAGGTTATAAATCAACCTTGCTCTACAACAGATTTCACTCTAGAGTGAAAATTGTTAGATTCTATAAGTACACATAACTGTACATGTGCCTCTAAGGGGTCATTAAATGTTTTGCTCAACAGGGAGGCTGTTTAAAATCCTAAGAACTTGAAATGACAAGTAATCAAGTAAATGGGCCTAGGTCCTGAAAGCTCAGGTGGCCCTGGGCAGTTATCCTGGAGCTCAGAAAGCTCATAAAGATAAGTGATTTCCTCGCAAATCACATGCCATTGCTTGGAAACAGCCTTCCAAGGACAGGAATTTTTCAAATGGATAGCTCTGTGTATCAGCTATTTTTGTTTTCATTGCAAGGCCATTTCGAAAGCTATTTGTATATCTGGATTTTACCTTGTCGTATAGAAAGTCAGTTTTAAAGTCAGGCCAAATAGTCAGAACTGGAGAATAAGATGAAAAATACATCTTTCTTGATGTCTTATTTTCCTTCCTACAAAATCCTTATATTTTTCGTGTGCAGAGAGCAGGTTCATTTGATCCATATCTCAGGCTAATAAAAACCCTTATTCTCTTTCTAACTTTCAGCTGGAAATGCGTTTCCAGAATCGTCAGCTGGCCAGAACTCTGCTGGATTTAAACATGAAAATGCAACAACTGAAAAAGGAGGACGAAATGGAAACTGCATTAGAATCGCAGAGCTCTGAAGATAATGCTCAGAATCTGGAATGAGTAAATGCACAGATGAAGCTTTGAACCCTAAGAATAATGCAGACAGCGCTGAAACAGTTCTAACAGTAACATAATGGATGCTTAGCATAGGATTTTAGGGGCAATTTTTAGACCAAAATCTTCTAGGCCATGGGGAAGTGCCAGTGCTATGAGAGGGGAGAGAGAAAATGGTGTGTTGACAAGTTTTAAAGTTATGTATTGTTTTGTGTGGGACATAGAAGTAAAAGAATGTACTGAGACTTACCTGTTGGACCAGTGGATAAGAATCTGCCTGCCAATGCTGGTTTGATCCTACGTCCTAGAAGATCCCACATGCTGTGGGGCAACTAAGCACCGAGCTGCAGCTGCTGAGCCACGCACCGCAACTGCTGAAACCTGCGCGCTCTGAGCCCGCGCTCCGCAGTAAGAGAAGCCACTGCAACAAGCAGCCCGAGTGCCGCAACTCGCTGTGTAATAGCCTCTCGCCTCCAGTAGAGAAAGCCACCATAATAATGAAGATCCAGCACAGCCAAAATAAATCAAGTGTAGAAGAAGAATGTACGGAAGAATGTCTTGGTGCCAATTTCCAGCATTTTCTCTTGTGCTATCTTGATTTTCTGAACTTTCCTCAGAGTCTCATTAATTTTTGTTCTACTTGATTATACTTCGTTTGTCTGCCCAGCCAGCTGTTTAGTAGTCTTCCCTCCGCACCCCACCCCACCCCCATTTTTTTGAAGAATTACTTCTGCCTGGATTCCAACCATACCCTTCAGGTAGAGTCTGCCATTAAGGGTGACTCACCACCTTGGATATAGTCATGCGAATTAAGGCGGTTTGGTCAGATTGTTCTCCGGAGCTTTTGAACTAGAACTAAGGGAGCAGATGAATCTTAGAAGGTGATGGTGGAAGCCGCAGAGGGGCTTGGAAGCTGCTGGCGGCTACCAAGTGAGAACGTTGCGCTTTTTGCAGAAGATTGAAAGGGCACCCCTGAGAGCCCAAAAGGGGAGAGAGAACTGCTCTTCCTTGGCTTTGGGGTCCAGCTGTTTAAATCCCCAGTCCTGGCTATCATTAGGATACATGAAAATTCTCTCCTAGCCTCCTATCACAATCTCCTTTTGCCAAGTCAACTGAGTTGGAGTTGTACGACTTGTACTCCAAAGATTCCTAACTAACACAATTCTTTTGTTATTAAGCTTTCAGGAGTTAAAGGGCTCATGTTGAATTAGAATAGCTACCTCTGCCTTAAAAGTGCTGCCTTCTGGATGCAAAAAATAAAGCTAATTTAAAAAATAGTTTCCATATTCATAATAATCATCTGTAAAAATTAATTTATAAAGCAGGTTATTTGCACATTTAATTAACAATAAAAATTAGTTCTGGAAGACAAAGGAGAACAGAATGGATGTGGTCTTTCTCTTAAATACAAAGTTTTATGTGTGTGAGGATTTGAGGATTTTCTGAACAAATTTTAGTTTGTCCTTAACTTTTTTGGGTTGCCATCTCATGCGAAGAGTTGACTCATTGGAAAAGACTCTGATGCTGGGAGGGATTGGGGGAGGAGGAGAAGGGGACGACGGAGGATGAGATGGCTGGATGGCATCACTGACTCGATGGACGTGAGTCTCAGTGAACTCCAGGAGTTGGTGATGGACAGGGAGGCCTGGCGTGCTGCGATTCATGGGGTCGCAGAGTCGGACACGACTGAGCGACTGATCTGATCTGATTAATGAATTCTTAAATTCTTTGGTACTTAATTTCTTCTCTCTGTGAAACTGAGGTACCACTAGGTTTCAACTTCCAGGACATTGTCAATGAGGTGTCAGCAATATCCTGAGACCTAGTCCCTGGATTTCTTGAGATATTCTGCATATGTGCTCCTGCCTTCCAAATATACAGGCTGATTTCTTAAATTGCATTTGTAAAACAGGTTTCATATATGTTTCTTCATCAAAGTTATAGAAATTCTGAAGAAAGAGGCAGTGGAATTCCTCATGATCTGTTCTTCAAAAGAGACTAATCAGATATTGGAGCAGTCATTCTAAAGTACATTTTACAACTTAACATTTATAAATTCTTGAGATATTGTGTTTGGCAGATATTCAGGATGCTTCACTTTATAAGTGCAATTCCTTACAGAATGCAGAGAAACTGATGTTAGTTAGCATTCATGTGAATGATTTGATTCCACTAAATGTGCTCAGTTGGGAATCAAAAGAAACTAAAAAAGAGAACTTTTGAAAATGGATGCATTGTTTTTGACATTGTCAGATAAAAAGTCCACAATTTATTGTAAAGTTCTTGGTCACCAGTTTTTTGTCCTATCTTTCAGTGATAAACTTTGGATCACCATATCTTTTAGGAATGACAGATGGAGAAACAGAGAAAGAAACTCTTTGTTTCAAAAGTCTCTTATTTTTTGAAGCCCTCATTAGAGGAGGTGGCTTGTGATATTAGCTGACACAAAGAGATACAGTGAGAACTCAATACATGGGACACTATTGCTATTAAATGTTTTTGCTTTGTTTCCCCTCATGAAGTGAATTCTGCTCTCATACAATAGCCTTCATCTTTTTTTTTTTTTTTTTTTAAGTAGCAGAAGCCAGATTGTGTTCATATATAGATGTATTTTTGCAACTGCACTCAGCTGTTTATTGTTTGCTGAATTCTGGTTCTGTTCGCTGCTCATAGACAACAGGGACTCTTTTCTACAGGATGTGGGAATGCACTTCCAATGGCTACACTTCCTCACTTTTCAGAGTGTTTAAATAAGTGAGAGCAACTGTGTGACATTTTCAAGAAATACGAGGTGGAAGGGACCAAACTACTGCCAGCTGGAGGGGAAAATGAGAAAATAATTATAACCTAAATGATGCAGCAGGGAAGCAGTAACTGGGTAAGTCAAAGTACGTAAGATGTTCACCCCAGTAGTGGATAGAGAGTGCCAAAGACGAGAACTGAGAAAACAGTTAAGTGAGGAAAATACGGTGTTAAGGTTTTCCAAAATGCTGATTTCTCACAGCTTTAATTACAGGGGAAACCATGTTAGTTGGGAACAGGCTTTCACTCTATGGTTCCTGGTTAGGACCTACCAGAGAAGAGGTGCCAAATTAATTATGACACTTAGGAGCTTTGCACAGGTTGTTAGGCATTAAATCCCTTTACGGGTGGCCTGGATGAATCCACATTTGGTTGCTTGCCAGACTGCTTCTGCTATTATAACAGGTGCTTCTGGAACACCAGCCTGGGCAGAGTGTGTTCTGGGTAAACCTGGGATGGCTGAGCCTGTACCAGTGTAACTGCAAGAATGCCGTCTCCCCTGGTCCCTGCCCTGGCAGGGTGCCGGGCCAACAGGCAACCGTCAGTTTGGTGTATTCACCACTGTTATCACTGCCAGAGTCCCTCCCAGCCCTGAGCCTGGCACAGGGCCGTCCGGTGCCAGCTGCTTCCTCTTGTTCATTGTCGCTACCTCTCCTGCCTCTTTGGCTGTGTCATTAACGAAGGTTATGGGAAGATTAGAAATATGGGTAGGTTTCAGGTTGAACCTATGCCACTCTGCTTACCTCTGCGTCTGGCAACCTCTTGTTTCACCTGGACCAGGTGCTTAACTCAGAGATGGGCATGGACCTCTCATAGCAGCCCGAGCCAGGTACTGCTTCTCAGGGGGCCATGCACCATCAGTGCTTCTGGGTCTTGGCTCTGATGAATGCTGGGGCTTACAAATTTCTACCTCTTCCTTAAAGAACACACGGCTACCATCCTTCTGTGCTGGGACCAGTGCAGGAGGGACCCTTGGGATGTAATGATAATGAAACCAGCAATGACACTGGGCCACCCTCTTCTGTGTCCAGTGTTGTTCCAGGAATGGAACAGTATGTATTAGCTTATTTAATCCCATGATGATTGGTATGCATGTAGACCATGATTTTGGAGTCATCTGGCCTTGATATTTAGCCCTGGCTCTGTCACTTGCCAGCTTTCTAACCTAAAGTAAACTGCTTTTAATCTCTTTAGATCTGTCAAAAGAAGCTAGTCAAAATGGGTTGTCGTTTAGTGGCCAAGTCATGCCTGTTCTTTGCAACTGTGTGGACTGTAGCCCACCAGGCTCCTCTGTCCATGGGATCTCCCAGTTAAGAGTACTGGAGTGGGATGCTATTTACTTCTCCAGGGTATTTTCCAGACCCAGGGATCAAACCCACATCTCCTACATTGGCAGGCAAATTCTTTACTGCTGAGCCACTGAAGCCCCAAGTCAAAATAGTATCTGTCTTATTTAAAACCTGAGGAGCTCAAGTTAAAGAACCTTGAAGCAGGTTTGGGAGACAGAGTGAGTGGTGAAGGCTCTTTAACTTCCTGTGTTTCTTTCTTTTACATCTTCAGTTCTACATGATCGTACTGCACTTTTGGACTCAGACCTTCCCTGTGCCTCTTTTCTTCGTCATGTCTTCACTGTGACTCTCTAACGTTCTGCCGCCTGCTCTCTGTTGTGATGTTGCCTCTTCTGCTGCTGCTGCTAAGTCACTTCAGTCGTGTCCGACTGTGTGACCCCATAGATGGCAGCCCACCAGGCTCCCCCGTCCCTGGGATTCTCCAGGCAAGAATACTGGAGTGGGTTGCCATTTCCTTCTCCAATGCATGAAAGTGAAAAGTGAAAGTGAAGTCGCTCAGTCGTGTCCAACTCTTTGCGACCCCATGGACTGCAGCCTACCAGGCTCCTCCGTCCATGGGATTTTCCAGGCAAGAGTACTGGAGTGGGGTGCCATTGCCTTCTCCAAGGGAGATATGAAGTCACCAGTGACTGCTACTTACCAACCCCTGAATCTGCCTGGCACACAGTGCCATGTGCATTTAAAACTTGGTCATCCCAGCAACGCTGTGAGATTGGAACTATTGCTTTATCCATTTTATCGAGGAGGAGATGAGTATCAAGGAGGCTAGGTGAGTGGAACTGTCAAGATTCTGGTCCAGGGCTGGGTGTAGCGTGGTTTTTGAGATCCTCCCGAGGGTTTCCCTTGTGGCTCAGCTGTAATGGAAGCCTGTACGAGGTGCTAGGCATATTTTCTGCAAGGGTCAGACAAAGAAGACTTCCTTGAGGACATGCTATTAAGTTCTTTCTGTTTCACCTGGAAAAAAGCCCTCATTCTGTGCCTTACATTCTACATAAACAAGCTGGGTGATCTGAACACACTACTCCACTCTGTTTGGGCCTCATTTTACTCATTGGAGAGCTTCCCGGTGGCTCAGATGGTAAAGAATCTGCTTGCAATGCAGGAGACCTGGGTTCGATCCCTGGGTTGGGAAGATCCCCTGGAGGAAGGGAAAGGCTACCCACTCCAGTGTTCTGGCCTAGAGAATTCCCTGGCCAGAGGAGGAGCCTGGTGGCCTACAGTCTATGGAGTTGCAAAGAGTCGGACACAGACTGAGTGACTTTGACTTTACTTACTGGAAAATGAGAGGAAGAGTGGAATGGTCTCTAAAGCACTTTTCTAACTTGGAGACTCTATTCCAATGCTGCCTGCTTGTACCTGGACCCTCCATCACTTACCTCTGACTCACCCAGACTGCCTGACACCTGTGGTTGGGGTGGGGGAGGGGAGGCGGGCTGCTGGCTGTTAATCACTGGCCCTGGGCTGTGAGTTGTACTCTCCCGGTCCTTGACCCCATCACGCCCTGGCTGTGGCAGCCTTGATGACAACGGGAAGCAATTCTTGTCACTCTCAGATGCCTCTCTGCTCTTCTCACCCGCACTGTGACTGCAGCCAGGGGAAAATGTCACATTTGCACTTCACAAGGAGACAAGCATTGCTCAGACCTTTTATGTGTTAGATTTTGGAAGCAGCCTGGCAGATTGCCTGCTGAGGGGGACGCGGCAGGCTGAGAGCGGTGTAATATGTAGCTAGGAGTGCAGTCTCTGGAGTCCGGTGACAGAGGTGGAAATCTTGGCTTCTTCAATGCCTCATTGTGCTTTTACTGCTGAAGTTCAGTTTGCTTCTTCTCTGTAAAGTGATAATAGTCACACCTACCCACCTGATGGACTTGTGGCGATCTCATAGATTAAGGTATGTGAAGTGTTTAGAATGCTCTCAAGTAGTGTTTATTATTTTAACAGCCCACCTAACAAACATCCTGCTCATCCTTCTTGTCTACTGGAAGTGCCCGATTCCAAGAGAGACTGAGAAGGACAGTTTCACTTTCCCCAGATCTTCTGGGAGTTTAAGATGGCTATGAAATCCAGTTTTTTTTTTTTTTAAGATAAATATTTTTTTTTTTAATTTAATTTTATTTTTAAACTTTACAATATTGTATGAGTTTTGCCAAATATAGAAATGAATCCGCCACAGGTATACCCGCATTCCCCATCCTGAACCCTCCTCCCTCCTCCCTCCCCATACCCTCCCTCTGGGTCGTCCCAGTGCACCAGCCCCAAGCATCCAGTATCGTGCATCGAACCTGGACTGGCAACTCATTTCATACATGATATTATACACGTTTCACTGCTATTCTCCCAAATCTCCCCACCCTCTCCCTCTCCCACAGAGTCCATAAGACTGATCTATACATCAGTGTCTCTTGAAATCCAGTTTTGTATAATAAGACATAAAGGAAATTTGCAGGGTTTTTCCTGAGAACCGGGCTTCCCTTGTGGCTCAGCTGGTAAGAATCTGCCTGCAATGCGGGAGACCTGGGTTCAATCCCTGGGTTGGGAAGATCTCCTGGAGAAGGGAAAGGCTACCCACTCCAGCATTCTGGCCTAGAGAATTCCATGGACTATATAGTCCATGGGGTCACAAAGAGTCAGACACAACTGAGTGACTTTCACCTTTACAGCACCATTTTCTCTTCCTACAAAATGAGGAATAGGAGTAAGCTCTCTTTCTCCTTATGTCCTTGCTGAGGAACACTCTCACATGAGGTGGGAAAGCCTGCACCTGCAGCAGCGACCCTGTGACCAAGGTGGGAGGTACCTGGACTCTTTGAGGATGGGAAGACAGCAAGATGAAGAGAAGCAATGGTTCTGATGCCACCAGTGAGGTCCTGAGCCAGCCCTGAGACTGCCTACCTGTGGCTAGTCTTGATCTCTAATAGAAGAGCAACATCGATAAAACTGAATTATTCATCACTTTTATTTAAGTATTTAGTTCCATGAACACAATGAAGGATCACTGACTGACACACCTGAATCCCAACAACCTCCTGGGATGACGGCTCAGGATGATGTATATCTGACTGCAACCTTAGATATCAGAAGCTACATGCAAAGGATTCCAGAAGCATCATTTAGTTGCTTAAAAGCCTGTAATGAGGACCCACCTCATGCAACAGGAGACCAATCAAAGCATATCAGAGTAAAATGCATCTGAGAGAGACTCTCTCCCTAATGCTGTGGAGACTCTGGAATTCTGCAGTAAAGGTTCTAATGAAAATATTTCCACATACTCACACTTGTTAAGAGAAAGACAGCAGGTCCAAAATGGAGTCACTTACGCTAAGCCCCATGCCATCAAACTGAGACTTAACTCAACTACAGTTTAGGGCCTCTGAGAAATGGAAGTTTAAACCAGTCAACCAGTAATCATGTGATCAGCGCTAATCAGGTAATTTGTCTGATAGAACCCTGCCATCCCCTAAAAGAAAGTGACCCTGCAATAACCAACCCACTTTTTTTTTTTTTGGCCTAATAGAACTTCCTTCTTTCTACTCTCTATTGGCTATAAAAGTCTTTCATTTTGTCAAGCTCCTATCTGCAAGATTGGATTCTGTCTGCTTCAAATTGATTTTTTCTCAAATAAACTCTTAAAATGTTTCAATATGTCTCAGTTTATCTTTTAACACACTCCATGAGGGATACCCAAACGCCTATGGAACCTACCACCTATCTGATTCTGTCAGAGAAGCCATTTTATTTTTCAGCAGTTGAAATAATTGGAATGAAATAATTTTCTAACGTGTTTGAAGAGTGAACTGGCAGCAAAGTACAGTAAACTGTTCGTCAGCTTTAAAATTTTATTTCAGGGAAGTTTAGCAAACTGTCCAAAGAATAAAAACCAGTCAAAATCAAGTCTATACAAAAATTGCTTCTGAATTGGTATTAAGGATGCTCGTCTCTTTAAACTTCTAAAGGATTCATTTAGGAATCATCATGCAAAGAAATTCCTCAAGATTTCGAGGTGAGATTGTCGGGTTACTGAGAGCACAACCAATGACTTGATGGTTTATTGTTTACCCTGAACCCTACAGCTTACCGAGTTCTTTATGGTGTATAATTTACCACTTGCTGTCATAGCCAAATGTTCATTAAACCCACAATAACCTTCTGGGGGTATGTTGCTTGAGGCTGTTGAAATTTGAGGGGCAGCAAGAAAGCTTGTTTGACTTTGGGAACATCATCCTCATCCTGCTTCCCAAGATGTCACTCTCTCTAAATGGCCAGTATTACCTCCAGGAGGAAGTACCATTCTGGAAGTCAGAAAATCCAGCTATGGGAGTCAGCTCTGAGTTGAACCTGCTGTGTGATATCTGGTGAACTGTTGATGTCTCTGGGCTTCAATTTCCCCATTTATAAAGTCAGAGGTTGAACTCAAAATGATCTTTAAGATTCTTGGGGTTAAGCATATTGTCTCCAACTGATGCTTTTGGAATCACCCTTGGAAACCATGCTGACACCAGTTCTTTGGCGTGGATTATTTTAGGTGGTGATATGAAAACACTAACCTTTAGAGTATCTGTATTGAACAATTAAAGAAGAGAATAGAAAAAAAAGAAAAATATAAAATTTAAATTCTTTGCACTTTATAATTTGGCCTTCAGGTCAATTGACAGGCATGAATGTAATAGTCCAAATATTCTTTTTTTTCTCCCTCCCTCCCTCCACTTTCCCTTCCTTTTTTCACTTAACTTTATTGTTATGCCTATCGGGTGCCAGGCACTATTCTAGGCATGTGTTGAACATCAACACTGAAATGAACATCTTGCTGGTGCTAAGCATAGGAGAAAGAACATGAAAGAAGGTGTTCTAGCTCTCATGGGTCTATACCTTGGATGAGGGGGCAGATAATTCATTAAGATACTATAGTGTAATGTGATCAATGTTGTAACAGGGGAGAATTTAGAGTGCTGAGGGAGTAAATGGGAAGCACACTTAACCTGGGTGAGACAGGAAGGGGAAGGCTTCCAGAAGAGGCGACTGGGGAGAGACGAGGAGGAACAGACAGTCTTTGGCAAAAGCAACTGCTCATGGAAAGCCAAGGGGTGAGCAAAGTCATCATCTACTAGGAGGAGATGAAGAGGCTCCTGGAGCTTATAAGGAGTATAACTGGAGTATAACTGAAGCTTAGAAGGAAAGAGTAAGATGTGAGGAGTAGGGCTTGAGTCGTAAGGAGACGTGGCTTTATGATGACAAACGTTGCAAGCTTCCCTTTGGTTTTCAGACTTTAACCTTAAAAGCAAGGGTAGCCATTAAAGAATATTTTAAAATTCAACTTTCATTATAATAATACATGCACATAATATATAAAAACAGTAAAGTCTAAAAGCCTTACTCAAAAACTTTCAGTGCCCTATACCTGAAATGGTACCCCTGCCCTGATACCATCCCAGAGGAAATCACTGTCAATTCTTTTGCTTTCAAAATATTGCCTCTTTCTTTTGTTGTTTTTGGACATTATGCTTTCTTATTATGACAGAGAAGAATTCTAGCTCTCTTATTTCTAATTCCTTTACTCTTCCCAATATTAAAATGGGATGGGAGGGGGAATATACCTTTTTGTAGAAGTCTACAGACAGGTTTCCACACACAGCACAATAGTAAGGAATACTGAATGTTTGGATTTAGTCATATCTCAGCTATTCTTAAAACAACTTTATAAGTTCATTAAGATAATTGGCTAAGTATTTTGGGATAATATATGTGTGCTCATAATTTCTGTCTACTTAGCTAAGAAACTGAAATAGTTAGAATCTAGAAGAATTTTACAGAAATTGAAACAACCACACTTGAACTGAGGGAAATGCAGATTTCACATCTTTAATGAGAGTTCAATGTTAGGAAAATGTCTCTCTTGATTTTTTGTCTTAAAGAATGTGGAGGATATTAATGCTTCTATACTTTGTGATTTGATTTATGCTCCCACTTTTCATGGCTCTGGTATCTTAAATAATAAATACCCTTAAGATTTCCTCAATATCCTTAGGAAGGAAAATAAAATAAAGGAAACACAAAATAAAGGAAGGAAGGATGGAAAGAAGAAAGAAAAGCTAAATACAGCCATTTATTTTATTCACTCATTCATTCAAGATATAGTTGAATCTCTTCTATTTATGTATAATAATCTATCTTGTTTATGGAAACCTACAAAGATATATGTGATGTAAAGGCAGAAATAAAGATACAAATGAGAAAGTGGGACAAAGAGAAATAAAACCGGGTGGATAATTGACACCAGAGTAAGATCAGTACTTGAAATATTAATTTTTGAGTATTTTTAAGCAATAGGTCAAATATTGAGCCTAAGCTTTCCAACAACTAACATTGAAATCTATTTCTAGAGAATTATCAAGGACAAATTATTATATATATATATATATATGCCTAGGAAAATAAGTTAGCTCATTGTGTTAATTCATTAACTGGAAAACAATTGGGTTCAATGAAGGCTTTCCAGAATGATGACTTTTGCCTTTAGCATGGAACATTAACCTCATAGAGCTATAATTAAAAACAAGAATCAATATTTTAAGAAATTGGAGTATAATTGCTTTGCAATGTTGTGTTAGTTTCTGCTGTACAACAATAAGTCAGCTATATGTATACATATATTTGTTTAGGCCAACTTCCACAGGACTGGAAAAAGTCAGTTTTCATTCCAATCCCAAAGGAGGGCAATGCCTCAAACTACCATAAGAGCACTCATTTCACATGTTAGCAAGGTTATGCTCAAGATCCTTCAAGCTAGGCTTCAGCAGTATGTGAATTGAGAACTTCCAGAACTAGATATAGAAGAGGCAGAGGAACCAGAGATTAAATTGCCAACATTCACTGGATCACAGAGAAATCAAGGGAATTCCAGAAAAATATCTATTTTTGTTTCATTGACAAGTTAAAGCCTTTGACTGTATGGATCATAACAAACTGAGGAAAATTCTTAAAAAAATGGGAATACCAGACCACCTTACCTATCTCCTGAGAAACCTGTATGTGAGTCAAGAAGCAACAGTTAGAACCTTACATGGAACAACGGACTGGTTCAAAACTGGGAAAGGAGTACGTCAGGCTGTATATTGTCACCCTGCTTATTTAACTTCTATGCAGAGTACATCATGTGAAATGCAGGCCTGGATGAATCACAAGCTGAATCAAGATTGCCGGGAGAAATATCAACAACCTCAGATATGCAGATGATACCACTCTAATGGCAGAAAGCGAAGAGCCTCTTGATGAGAATAAAAGAAGAGAGTGAAAAAGGTAGTTTAATACTCAAGATACAAAAAACAAAGATCATGGCATCTGGTCCCATCACTTAGTGGCCAACAGATGGAGAAAAAGTAGAAACAGTGACAGATTATATTTTCCTGGGCTCCCAAATCACTGCGGAGGGAGACTGCAACCACAAAATTCAAAGATGCTTGCTTCTTGGAAGGAAAGCTTATGACAAACCTAGACAGCATATTAAAAAGCAGAGACACCACTTTGCCGACAAAGATCCATATAGTAAAAGTTATGGTTTTTCTAGTAGTCATGTACAGATGTGAGAATTGGACCATGAAGAAGACTGAGTGTCAAAGAACCAATGCTATCAAATTGTGGTGCTGGAGAAGATTCTTGAGAGTCCTTTGGAATGCAAGAGATCAAACCAGTCAATCCTAAAGGAAATCAACCCTGAATATTCATTGGAATTACTGTTGCTGACCTGGAGAAGGAAACAGCAACCCGCTCCAATATTCTTGCCTGGAGAATCCCATGGACAGAGGAGCCTGGCAGGCTACAGTCCATGGGGTCTCAGGAGTCAGACATGACTTAGTGATGAAACCACCACCTGTTGCTGAAGCTGAAACTCCAATATTTTGGCCACTTGATGCAAAGAGCCAACTCATTGGAAAAGACTCTGACACTGGTCAAGATTGAAGGCATAAGGAGAAGGGGGCAGCGGAGACTGAGATGGTTCAGTTCAGTTCAGTTCAGTCGCTCAGTCGTGTCCAACTCTTTGTGACCCCATGAATCGCAGCACGCAAGGCCTCCCTGTCCATCACCAACTCCCAGAGTTCACCCAGACTCACGTCCATTGAGTCAGTGATGCCATCCAGCCATCTCATTCTCTGTCGTTCCCTTTTCCTCCTGCCCCCAATCCCTCCCAGCATCAGAGTCTTTTCCAATGAGTCAACTCTTCGCATGAGGTGGCCAAAGTACTGGAGTTTCAGCTTTAGCATCATTCCTTCCAAAGAAATTCCAGGGCTGATCTCCTTCAGAATGGACTGGTTGGAACTCCTTGCAGTCCAAGGGACTCTCAAGAGTCTTCTCCAACACCACAGTTCAAAAGCATCAATTCTTCAGTGCTCAGCCTTCTTCACAGTCCAACTCTCACATCCATACATGACCACAGGAAAAACCATGGCCTTGACTAGACGAACCTTTGTTGGCAAAGTAATGTCTCTGCTTTTGAATATGCTATCTAGGTTGGTCATAACTTTCCTTCCAAGGAGTAAGCGTCTTTTAATTTCATGGCTGCAGTCACCATCTGCAGTGATTTGGGGGCCCCCAAAAAAATAAAGTCTGACACTGTTTCCCCATCTATTTCCCATGAAGTGATGGGACCAGATGCCATGATCTTCGTTTTCTGAATGTTGAGCTTTAAGCCAACTTTTTCACTCTCCACTCTCACTTTCATCAAGAGGCTCTTTAGTTCCTCTTCACTTTCTGCCATAAGGGTGGTGTCATCTGCATATCTGAGGTTATTGATATTTCTCCCAGCAATCTTGATTCCAGCTTGTGCTTCTTCCAGCCCAGCGTTTCTCATGATGTACTCTGCATATAAGTTAAATAAGCAGGGTGACAATATATAGCCTTGATGTACTCCTTTTCCTATTTGGAACCAGTCTGTTGTTCCATGTCCAGTTCTAACTGTTGCTTCCTGACCTGCATAGAAATTTCTCAAGAGGCAGGTCAGGTGGTCTGGTATTCCCATCTCTCTCAGAATTTTCCACAGTTTATTGTGATCCACACAGTCAAAGGCTTTGGCATAGTCAATAAAGCAGAAATCGATGTTTTTCTGGAACTCTCTTGCTTTTTCCATGATCCAGCAGATGTTGGCAATTTGATCTCTGGTTCCTCTGCCTTTTCTAAAACCAGCTTGAACATCAGGAAGTTCACGGTTCACATATTGCTGAAGCCTGGCTTGGAGAATTTTGAGCATTACTTTACTAGCGTGTGAGATGAGTGCAATTGTGTGGTAGTTTGAGCATCCTTTGGCATGGCCTTTCTTTGGGATTGGAATGAAAACTGACCTTTTCCAGTCCTGTGGCCATTGCTGAGTTTTCCAAATTTGCTGGTATATTGAGTACAGCACTTTCACAGCACCATCTTCCAGGATTTGAAATAGCTCAACTGGAATTCCATCACCTGCACTAGCTTTGTTCATAGTGATGCTTTCTAAGGCCCACTTGACTTCACATTCCAGGATGTCTGGCTCTAGGTGAGTGATCACACCATCGTGATTATCTGGGTCGTGAAGATCTTTTTTGTACAGTTCTTCTGTGTATTCTTGCCACCTCTTCTTAATATCTTCTGCTTCTGTTAGGTCCATACCATTTCTGTCCAGTATTATCTACTCAAAGGACATGAATTTGAGCAAATTTGGTGAGGTAGTGAAGGACAGGGAAGCCTTGTGTGCTGCAGCCCATGGGGTAACAAAGAGTCAGACATGACTTAGTGAGTGAACAACAACAACAAAAAAATAAAAGCCAGGCTACCTGCATATTAAAAAACAGTTATCTTAATTATTTTAAGTAATCTTCCTTCTTCCTGCCTCCATTTTATCCTTTCTTATTCTACACTGATGTCAAGACCTTGAGTTAGATTTTACCCCATTGTAATTTTCACTCTCCTCAGTTCATCACAAAACTATTCTTACTGATACTCACTTCGGCCATGACATTAAAGTCATTTGATGAGCATCAATAGCCTGGGAATAGTTTGAGTTTATTCAGTTTATCCAAGAGTTGATTCATTTTCACAGAATTAAAAGTTAAAAAATGAAGCAAGATCAATACATGTGTCAAAAATCTCATGTTGCTTCTAATACATTTATTCACCAGGTAGTGAAAAATATAACCATATCCCTGTCTAAAGGCACACTTCATTTATGACACTGTCCAGCAAAGATCTGATTTCAGTTTATGGAAACTGACACACTGCTTTATGAAGTATTACTCAGTGCATTAACAGCTCATAATTTGGGAACAGCGTACAGTTTTCACTTTATACACAAGAGAGAGTAATTTCTGAAGTCCCTCCCACGTGCCAAGGTAGAGTGCAAGGACCACAGAAAAAACTGCAAGACTCAAGGAACTCAGAGTCTGGTGGGGAAGGGAGATAAGCCAGCAAATGATGCAATATGATGGTGTTAATATAGGTATTGTATAACAGGTGTTATATAAGGCATCTAAATTGTATTGGGAGTTGGGGAGGTCAGGGAAGGCTTTCCTTAAAAATTTAGGAGGTCTTTAGACTAACAGAGAAAGCTCATTTCATGGAATTGAGGAAATTACTTAAATTGGGCTTCATTTATTTCCCTGAAATACCAGGTCTGAAGGGAACCATGAGGTATTTAAAGTTTCCCTCTTAGATTTCAGGCAGGACTGTAGTTATACCCTTCCAGAAACATGAGAATCAAACTTACAGAAATAATTTCTTTTAAAAAACTGTGGTTAAAAAACACATAACATAAAACTGATTACTAGTGATATTTAGCACGTTGACAATACTGTACAACCATCACAGCTGTCTAGTTCCAAAACATTTTCATCAGCTCAAAATGAAATGCAATACCCATTAAATAGTCACACCCCCATTTTCCTTTCCCTCTAGACACTGGTAACCTTTAAAATGCTTTCTGTATTCTATGGATTTGCCAATTCTGGATATTTCTTATGATACATAATATTTGATGATATGACATGAGTTATATTTCATATGATATGAATATTTCATCTTTCATGAAATATGTGACTTCTTGTGTGTGACTTCTTTCACTTAGCATAATAATTTCAAAGTTCATCCATATTGTGTCACATATCAGCATATAGTATATTTCTTTCTTTTGTGGTTAATGATATTCCATTTTATGGATATACCACATTTTACTGATCCATTCATTAGTTGATGGACGTCTGGATCAACTTTTTAGCCACTGTGAACAGTGCTGCTATGAACATCTGTGTGTAAGTTTTTCTATGAACACCTGTTTCCAGTTCTTATGAATTTGGAATGAGAAATGAAATTGCTGGGCCACACGGTAATTTTATGCTTAGCTTTTGATAGAACCACAAACTACTTGCCACAGCAGCTACAGCATTTTACTGAGTTTATTTTTAATGAGAAAGCATTTCTTTCAAGGCTATCATGTGCTTTGTTAATTTTTTCTCTCTTGACTTTAAAAGCTCACTTGGAGGATTAATAATTTTTGTGAAACTATTAAAGGCATTCTGAAAGCAGCCTTTATATATTTAAATTAGAGGTATTATGTATTCAGGCATTCATTACAGTGTAGTGTACAAGAAGTTTGATAGTTCAATAAATTTATATGAAATTCAATCTCTATAGGTGTGAGCTTTTATAATCTTAGAAAACCTGAAGCTGAAAGGAGACAAATTGAGTTGAATTAGTTTGCCACCGTCTGACCTGTTTTTACTAATGAGCTATTGGAGGCACAAAAAAGTGCAATTCTTTTGAAGTATGGGCATGCTGACTGCGGTTGTTAAATCCATTAATTAAGCTATCTTTATTCAGGACATTCTCATGAACTGAAATCCAAGATTGCTTTAATCCAGAGTAGAAGCTCAAACATGGATGAACCAATGACATTTGCCCTGTTCCAGCCAACTTTCATAATGGTCTCTGAGAGATAACCAGGTAAAAAGCAAATTTGAGCTGTTTATGGCTCCAGACTGTTTTGAAAACTCTATTGAAAACAGCAGGCAATTACATATTTGTCTGAGCTCCTATCATATACTTGGCTCACAGTGGTGCTTTAGGAAAGATCATCAATGTAAAGTATTTATGTAGACCACTCCCCACAGCATCTGGATTCCTGGATGTCAGACTTTGAGAAAAACCTGTATCCTTGGCTTGAATCAACCCAAGACTGGCTACAGTGGATCAAGGTGGCAGCGGAAGCTCACACAGCAGGCTCCAAAGCCAAAACAAGACATCAAGAGCCCTGCCTCAATTTGTCTTTATTATTTAAAAATGCCTGATGCTATATAGAATCTCTCCATAACCTACTCAAGCACTTTGTTGGGAAAGGTGGTACATTCACATGTGAAAATGAAAGTTGCTCAGTCGTGTCCTACTCTTTGCGGCCCCATGGACTATACAGTCATGGAATTCTCTAGGCAAGAATACTAGAGTGGGTTGTCATTTCCTCTTCCAGGGGATCTTCCCGACCCAGGGGTTGAACCCATGTCTCCTGCATCTCCTGCACTTGTAGGCGGATTCTTTACCACTGGTGCCACCATCGGTGTATAATATTATGTTAATTTCAGGTGCACTACTTGGTGATTTGATATTTGCATACGTTATGAAATGCTCACCACGGTAAGTCTGGTAACATCTATCACCATACAAAGTTATTATAATATTACTGACAATAATCCTTATGCTGTATATTATACTGCTGTGACTTATTTATTTTATAAATGAAGGTCTGTACCTCTTAATCCCCTTCACCTTCTTTGCCCCCAAACCTCCTCCTCTGGTCATCACCCATTTATTTTCTATGAGCTCTGTTTTTGTTTTCTAGATTCCATATGTATGTGAGATCATATGGTATCATCTTTCTCTGATTTGTTTCACTTTAGCTTAATACCCTCTAGATCCATCTGTGTTGTCACATATGGCAATATTTCATTCTTTTTTAATGGTTGAGTAATATTCCATTGTGTGGAATATATATGTATGTACATACATATACATATGTGAGTATATGTATGTGCTGCATGTGCTTAGTCGCTCAGATATGTCTGACTCTTTGCAATCTCATAGCTGTAGCCAGCCAGGATCCTCTGTCCATGGGGATTCTCCAGGCAAGAATACTGGAGTGGGTTGCCATGCACTCCTCCAGGGGATCTTCCCAACCCAGGGATCGAACCCAGGTCTTCCGCACTGCAGGCGGAACTGGAATGGGCGTGGCAACTCACTCCAATATTCTTGCTTGGAGAATCTCCATGGACAGAGGAGCCTGGTGGGCTACTGTGTCTCCCTTATCCTTTCATCTGTTGATGGACACTCAGGTTGCTTCCATATCTTGGTGATTATAAACAATGCTGCTATGAACATAGGGGTGCATATAACTTCTCAAATTAGTATTTTTGTTTCATTTAGGTAAATACTCAGAAGTGGAATTGCTGATCATATATAAGCTCTATATAAGTTTTTTTGAAGAATTTCTACAATGTTTTCCAAAGTGGCTGTGCCAATTTACAATCTTATCAACAGTTAATGAGAGTTTCCTTTTCCTCACATCCCCTACCAACATTTTTTATTTGTTGTCTTTTTAATAATAACCATTCTGATAGGTGTGAAGTGGTCTCTTATTATGCTTTTGATTTGCATTTCCCTGATCAATGCAAAGAAATAGAGGAAAACAAGAGAATGGGAAAGACCACAGATGTCTTCAAGAAAATTAGAGATACCAAGGGAACATTTCATGCAAAGATGGGCTCAATAAAGGACAGAAATGGTATGGACCTAACAGAAGCAGAAGATATTAAGAAGAGGTGGCAAGAATACACAGAAGAACTGTACAAAAAAGATCTTCACGACCCAGATAATCATGATGGTGTGATCACTCACCTAGAGCCAGACATCCTGGAATGTGAAGTCAAGTGGGCCTTAGAAAGCATCACTATGAACAAAGCTAGTGCAGGTGATGGAATTCCAGTTGAGCTATTTCAAATCCTGGAAGATGGTGCTGTGAAAGTGCTGTACTCAATATACCAGCAAATTTGGAAAACTCAGCAGTGGCCACAGGACTGGAAAAGGTCAGTTTTCATTCCAATCCCAAAGAAAGGCCATGCCAAAGAATGCTCAAACTACTGCACAATTGCACTCATCTCACATTCTAGTAAAGTAATGCTCAAAATTCTCCAAGCCAGGCTCCAGCAATACGTGAACCATGAACTTGCAGATGTTTAAGCTGGTTTTAGAAAAGGCAGAGGAACCAGAGATCAAATTGCCAACATCCGCTGGATCATGGAAAAAGCAAGAGAGTTCCAGAAAAACATCTATTTCTGCTTTATTGACTATGCCAAAGCCTTTGACTGTATGGATCACAATAAATTTGTGGAAAATTCTGAAAGAGATGGGAATACCAGACCACCTGACCTGCCTCTTGAGAAACCTATGTGCAGGTCAGGAAGCAACAGTTAGAACTGGACATGGAACAACAGACTGGTTCCAAATAGGAAAAGGAGTACATCAAGGCTATATATTGTCACCCTGCTTATTTAACTTATATGCAGAGTACATCATGAGAAACGCTGGGCTGGAAGAAGCACAAGCTGGAATCAAGATTGCTGGGAGAAATATCAATAACCTCAGATATGCAGATGACACCACCCTTATGGCAGAAAGTGAAGAGGAACTAAAGAGCCTCTTGATGAAAGTGAAAGAGCAGAGTTGAAAAGGCTTAAAGCTCAACATTCAGAAAATGAAGATCATGGCATCTGGTCCCATCACTTCATGGGAAATAGATGGGGAAACAGTGGAAACTGGCAGACTTTATTTTTTTGGGCTCCAAAATCACTGCAGATGGTGACTGCAGCTATGAAATTAAAAGACGCTTACTCCTTGGAAGGAAAGTTATGACCAACCTAGGTAGCATATTCAAAAGCAGAGACATTATTTTGCCAACAAAGGTCTGTCTAGTCAAGGCTATGGTTTTTCCAGTGGTCATGTATGGATGTGAGAGTTGGACTGTGAAGAAGGCTGAGTGCCGAAGAATTGATGCTTTTGAACTGTGGTGTTGGAGAAGACTCTTGAGAGTCCCTTGGACTGCAAGGAGATCCAACCAGTCCATTCTAAAGGAAATCAGTACTGGGTGTTCTTTGGAAGGACTGATGCTAAAGCTGAAACTCCAGTACTTTGGCCACCTCATGTGAACAGTTGACTCATTGGAAAAGACTGATGCTGGGAGGGGTTGGGGACAGGAGGAGAATGGGATGACAGAGGATGAGATGGCTGATGGCATCACCGACTCGATGGACAAGAGTTTGGGTGGACTCTGGGAGTTGGTGATGGACAGGGAGGGCTGGCGTGCTGCAATTCATGGGGTCACAAAGAGTCGGACATGACTGAGTGACTGAACTGAACTGAACTGAACTGATGATTAGCAATGCTGAGCATTTTTACATGAGACTGTTTGCTATCTTTATGTCTTCTATGGAAATAATCTATTCATGTCCTTTGCTCATTTTTTAATCAGTTTTTTTAAAATATTGAGTTGTATGAGTTTTTTTAATATTTTGGATATTATCCTCTTATTATGTGTTTAGCAAATATCTTCTCCCCTTCAGTAGGCTGACCTTTCATTCGTTGATGGTTTCCTTCACTGTGCAAAAGCTTTTTATTTTAATGTAGTCCCATTTATTTATTTTTGCTTTCGTTTCCCTTGTCTGAGGAGACAGGTCCAAATATATAATTAAGATCTATGTCAAAGGGAGTACTCTCTATGCTTTCTTCTAGGAGTTTTATAATTTCAGGTTTTACATTCAAGTCTTTAATCCATTTTAAGTTTATTTTTGTGTATGGTGTGAGAAAATAGTCCAGTTTGATTCTTTTATATGTAGGCATCCAGTAGTCTCAGCATCACTAATTGAAGAGACTGGTCTTTTCGTCATTGTATATTTTTTGCTTCCTTTGTTAGATTAACTGACCACTAACCATGGGTTTATTTCTGAGCTATCTATTCTCTTACATTGATCTATATATCTGTTTTTGGTGCTTGTATCATATTGTTTCAATTACTATAGGTTTGCAGTAGTTTGAAATCAGGGTGTGTGATACTTCCAGTTTTGTTCTTCTTTTTTGAAATTGCTTTGGCTATTCAGAGTCTTTAATGTTTCCATATGTATTTTAGAATTATTTATTTTAGTTGTGAAATACTAATTCTTCCAATCCATGAGCCTGGGATACTTTCCATCTGTTTGTGTCATCTTCAATTTCTTTCATCAGTAACCTACAGTTTTCAGAGAACAAGTCTTCTACCTCTTTGGCTAGATTTATTCCCATGTATTTCATTCTTTTTCATGAATTTGTAAATGGAATTGTTTTCTTAATTCCTATTTCTTAGTTTGTTGTTAGTGTATAAAAACACAATAGATATGTATGTTAATATTGTAACCATAACTGTACTGAATTTATATATTAGTTCTAACAGTTTTTTGACAATCTTTAGGATTTGCTACATATAATATCATATTCTCTGCAAACAGTGATGATTTTACTTCTTCTACAGTTTGGATTCCTTTTATTTCTTTTTCTTCTCTGGTGTGGCTGGGACTTTCAATACGAAAAGTGCAACAGTGGACATCCTTGTCGTGTTCTTAAGAAAATGCTTTCAGCTTTTATGTGGAGCATGATGTTATCTGTGAGTTTATCGTATGTGGTCTTTATTATGTTGAGGTATTTTCTCTCCATGGGCCTCTCAGGTGCCACAGCAGTGAAGAAACTGCCTGCCAGTGCTGGAAACTTGGGTTTGATCTCTGGGTTGGGAAGATCCCCTGGAGAAGGAAATGACAACCCACTCCAGTATTCTTCCCTAAGAAATACCACGGAGAGAGGAGCCTGGGGGGCTACAGTCCATGGGGTCACAAACTACTCAGACAAGACTTAGCGAGTATACAATAACAACAACAATTTTCCCTCTACACCATTTTTTGAGAGGTTTTTACTTTTTTAATCATGAATGTTGAATTTCGTCAAAAAGCTTTTTCTGTATCTATTGAGATGATCATATGATCTTTATTCTTCAATATGTTAAAGCTATCATCGCATTGATAAACTTCTGGCTATTGAACCATCTTTGCATCTTTGGGATAAATTCCACTTTATGAAAGTATCAAAGAATTATTGAACTCAAGTTTGTTAATATTTTGTTGAGGATTTTTACATCTATATTCATCAGTGAGATTGGCTTGTAATTTCACTTTTTTCTGTAGAGTCTTTGGTTTTGATAGCAGGGTGATGCTGTCCTTGTAGAATGAGTTTGGAAGTGTTCCTCCCTCTGCCATTTTCTGGAATAGTTTGAGGAGCATAGATATTAACTCTTTTTAACATGTTTGGTAGAATTTACCTGTGAAGCAATCTGATTTCAATTTCACTTGCATGCATTGGAGAAGGAAATGGCAACCCACTCCAGTGTTCTTGCCAGGAGAATCCCAGGGACGGCGGAGCCTGGTGGGCTGCCGTCTATGGGGTCGCACCGAGTTGGACACGACTGAAGCGACTTAGCAGCAGCAGCAGCAGCAGTGCCATGAAGGTAATAACACCAAGTTCCAAAAAACACTTTACTACTAGCTTCCTGTCTTTTAAACGTGTGTCTAAATACAAGAACCAGACTTGAATAACACAAGTCTCTGACTCATTCACAAAAGGGAGCTTTGGGGCAATTTGCAGTAATCTATCCTCACCCCTTGAATGTTTCTGGCTGTTAAACTGCTTCTTTTAAACCTTTAAAAATAATAAACAGCTATATTTTGTCATTCTTATAAGAGAAAAGTAAGGATGTGCATTTTATAAAGGACTAAGACAGTGCTGTGACTCAAATATCCCTCAGGATTGAGGAATCAACTTTTAGAAGTGTAGAGTGAAAACATTTTTAGGATTTCTCTGTCTGAAGTGGTAGGATAAATTTAAAAATATAAAAAACGTAATCCTGGTGAGTCCAACTTAGCTTATATTAAAAAGCAGATGGAAGAGAAGAGAATTGGTAATGGAAAGTTAGCATAAAAAATTGAAGAACCACCTTATCTTTTCTATATGACTTTTAAATTGTCTATGAAATTATTTTGCCTCAGATGGTAAAGAATCCGTCTGCAATGCAGGAGACCTGGGTTCAATTCCTGGGTTGGAAAGATCCCCCGGAGGAGGGCATGGCAAACCACTCTTGGAGTGGGTTGCCATGGAGAATTCTTGCTTGGAGAATCCCTTTGGATAGAGGAGCCTGGCGGGCTAGAGTTCATGGGGTCACAAAGAGTTGGAAACAACTGAGTGACTAAGCACATAGGAAATTACTTTAATTTGAATAGTCTATATCTAATTGAAGCATGTTGTTCAGTCATACATTTTTCCATGTTGTCATGGAAACTGTCCACTCAGGACATTGATAGTTAACAAGGATTGATGTGTTCTGATTTCTACACTGATCAAGCTACATTTCACCTCTATAACTTTGAAACCACCAAGTTCAGTTGGATTTTCTAATCTTCAAAGTGTAATGGTTTGTCTTTAAGAGTTCACAGAGGTAATTCGTGTGTACCTGAGTAAACCAGGTCCATACGTGAAGATGATTCATATTGATTAAGATGTATTGTAGTTTCCTCATGGTAGCAGATATGTTTATAAAGTATAACCAGCTACAGTTAGAAGTGATAGTTCTTTCTACATGATAAGATATAACTTACAGTTGTACTTTTTAGATTAGTGAAGGAACAAATTGTGTGACACACCCAGTAATTTTAGGGCAGGCTGGCTGAAGTTTGGAGATTCAAAATCTTCAAACTTCAGTGTCATAAACTCTCTAAAGGTCTCCTGGAAGAAGATGCACTATACTATCATAAGAAAGGCTTGTGCCTTCGTATCACAGACCAAAAGAGGATGGGGATCGTTTCCCAATACTAATTCTGTGATGTCAGCCAAAAAACCTAATATGAAAACTGTTTTCTCCTTTATAAGGTGAGAGTAATGATACTTTCCCGATAAAACCTATGAAACCCCTTGGTTTATTCAAATACATACTAACTACCCTTGTGAATTCTGAAGGATGACATATTATACTTACAAGATCTGAGAATTAATTTCAACTCCTATTGGCACACAGGAGAGGTAACTGTGTTAATCAGCTGTGCTGCAATAACAAATAACCATCACATTTTAGTGGATTAGGACAACAAAAATTTATTCTTGCCTGTGTTCCTTGTCAATAGCTGCAGGTCAGATGGAGCAGCATCTATGTGAGACCTGTGTTATTCATGGCAGAGGGGGAGGGAGAAAGAGAATTAGAGGAAGTACATTATGCTTCTATATGCTCTTGTGGGAACAAACAAACAGCCAAAGTAAGTTATGTGACAAAGCTTGCCATTAATGAAGAAGTGAAGTACACTTCTCCCCCAAAGCCATTGCAAGTCTCATGGCAATGAATAAGTATATTTTAATCTCTTATAGGAAGTGAGAGTGAACTGGAATAATAATGCATCTAGTAGCTCAGACAGTAAAGAATCCGCCTGTAATGCAGGAGACCTGGGCTCAGTTCCTGAGTTGGGAAGATCCCCTGGAGCAGGAAATGGCAACCCACTCCAGCATTCTTGCCTGGACAATCCCACGGACAGAGGAGCCTGGAGGGCTACAGTCCATGGGGTCACAAAGAGTCAGATATGACTGAATACACATGCATTATATTATGATCACAGTAACTATTGCTATTACTAGAGAGGCTGCACTGGATGGTGGGTAAGAACATGGACTTTGGGTTTTTATCCTACCTCTAGAGTTACTTGGAGAAGGCAATGGCAACCCACTCCAGTACTCCAGTACTCTTGCCTGGCAAATCCCATGGACGGAGGAGCCTGGTAGGCTGCAGTCCATGGGGTCGCAAAGAGTTGGACACGACTGAGCGACTTCACTTTCACTTTTCACTTTCACGCATTGGAGAAGGAAATGGCAACCCACTCCAGTGTTCTTGCCTGGAGAATCCCAGGGATGGGGGAGCCTGATGGGCTGCTGTCTATGGGGTTGCACAGAGTCAGACACGACTGAAGCGACTTAGCAGCAGCAGCAGCATGCATTCTTTCCTCAATGTATGTTTCTCAGCTTCAGCAGACCTGAGCTCACAGGAAGAGAAGACTTAACTTTTCATGGAGTCTGAGTTTTAATTATTATGCTGCACATATGAATTAGTGAACTGACAAAACATTCTGGGGGACTAAAGTGACCAGTGGCCTTCCTTGGTGGCTCAGATGGTAAAGCATCTGTCTGCAAAGCAAGAGACCCAGGTTCGATCCCTGCATCGGGAAGATCCGCTGGAGAAGAGAATGGCTACCCACTCCAGTATTATTGCCTGGAGAATCCCATGGACAGAGGAACCTGGTAGGCTACAATCCATGGGGTTGCAAAGAGTCGGACATGACTGAGTGACTTTGTAGACTTTTTAGAATTTGAGAGTGACCAGAAAACCCATAGGACTGACCTGAAATTTCATCCAAATTGTCAGAGGAAAAGCTGCCTCCTGGAGCTGATATGCAGATGCTAATCTATGAAAATCAAATATCTTGTTTTCTGTTTATGCCTGTTCAGAGACCAGTAAGTGTTCACAGGTTTCCAACCCTCTTGTTTTCCTTATTAATAATAAGCCCCCTCATTTTCATCTGGTCATATGGATGCCCTCTAGTGACTACATGACGAAGCTTTCATTGCAGTTAAGTGTGGCCATGTGACTAAATTCAGACCAATGAGGTGTGGGTGGAAGTGCTATATGTACCTTCTGGGTCCCTTTCTGGTTTTTGTTTTTATTTTTAAGGTGCTTTATCTAGACCTTCTTTTCCTTATGGAAAGAGGCAACTAGTGGAGCAATTTGGATATCAGGGCTAATCAAGCAGCATTAGATTACTTAGTTCTGGGATAATACACAGAAGAAAAATAAGTTGTATTAATTTAAAACACTGTATATCTTGGTATCTTTGCTATAAATCTTCACCTGTACTTTACCCACTATAAAAGTTAGTATCTGAAACTATATTTTAGCTGCAATGAAAACCTCAAATATATGGCCTTAGTGTCAAAAGCAAGATGACCAAGAAACTTATCAAGGCTGGAAGGCTTATAACCTTTCTGAAATACTTTGAGAATTTTTTTGGTAAAACTTAAATGCACTGACTTGAAAGAAAGAGCATTTAACTTTAGAGAACTGGTTAGAAGAAGGTAGACTATCAGATATGTTGACTGTTTCTTGTTGATTTTACAAAGATTTCAGAAGAAAGAAATGAGCTTGGATGATTATTGGCCACTTTGTAAATGAAGATGGAAGAGAGTTCACTTCAGTTCAGTCGCTCAGTCATGTCCAACTCTTTGCGATCCCATGAACCGTAGCACACCAGGCCTCCTTGTCCATCACCAACTCCCGGAGTCTACACAAACCCATGTCCATTAAGTCAGTGATGCCATCCAGCCATCTCATCCTCTGTTGTCCCCTTCTTCTCCTGCCCTCAATCTTTCCCAGCATCAGGGTCTTTTCAAATGAGTCAGCTCTTTGCATCAGGTGGCCAAAGTATTGGAGTTTCAGCTTCAACATCAGTCCTTCCAATGAACACCCAGGACTGATCTGCTTTAGGATGGACTGCTTGGATCTCCTTGCAGTCCAAGGGACTCTCAAGAGTCTTCTTCAACACCACAGTTCAAAAGCATCAATTCTTGGGTGCTCAGCTTTCTTTATAGTCCAACTCCCACATCCACACATGACCACCCTAAAAACCATAACCTTGACTAGACGGACCTTTGTTGGCAAAGTAATGTCTCTGCTTTTGAATATGCTGTCTAGGTTGGTCATAACTTACCTTCCAAGGAGTAAGCGTCTTTTAATTTCATGGCTGCAGTCACCATCTGCAGTGATTTTGGAGCCCAGAAAAATAAAGTCTGCCACTGTTTTCACTGTTTCCCCATCTATTTGCCATAAAGTTATGGGACCAGATGCCATGATCTTAGTTTTCTGAATGTGAGTATAACTATACTAATGGAGTTTTTTTTCCTGCTTTTGGTGAGAAATGAAAGTGTTAGTCACTTTGTCATGTCTGACTCTCTGCAATCCCATGGAGTGTAGTCTGTCATGTTCCTCTGTCTGTGGAATTTTCCATGCAAGAATACTGGAGTGAGTAGCCTTTCCCTTCTCCAGGGAATATTCCTGACCAAGGGATCAAACCCAGATTTCCTGCATTGCAGGTGGATTCTTTACCATCTGAGTCAACAGGAAAGTTCCCTGCTTTTGGTCTATAGGCTAAATCTCAGGTCTAGAAATGGGTTCTGCAAGGTTGGAATGTCCATTTTATCTATACCTGAAATAGCAGGAGGTAGATTCATTCATAGCCTTTCTCAAGGAAGTTCCATAAGACAGTTCAGCTATCAGGAGGTAATTATGGCCTTCTGAGCCAGGCATCAGGTTAGTTCTTGTTGAAATAGGGAGAGCTGAGCTAGCAGCTAATAAAGAAGGAGCAGAAGCTGGCACTGGTCTAAGACTTTATTGTATATTCTCATATTTTATGTTCTCACTCAATGTTTGCTATTATTATGAGTAATAAATATGCCCATTGACTGAATGAATGGAGAACAGAGATGAAAAATATATATCACCATTAAAATTTTTTTAGAGGTAGGTGGAAATTTTTGAACAGCATTTGCATCATTTATGGAAAACAGAATAAATAAATAGAAAAGCCCTGGCCATGAAGCAGTAACAAGGTTCATTTTGAGCATGCATGATGCTTAATGCTTTATACAATGTAACCAGAACTATGACCTCCTCTTAGCTGGCTCTTAATTTGAGATGATCAGTCAGTCATATTGCAAACCAAGGATAAAAATGCTGGTAAGTCTCATCAGTGATAACTATTACTCTCTTTTCCCTTCATTTCCCCTCTCTCTTAGTAAATGTACAAAAGTTTAAATAAAATATCGTGCAAAAATATTATGAAAGAAAGTCACATGCTATGTATTTGGGAGAAATGTGTCCAAATGCTCAGACACAATCTGTATTTCCCCTTGGAGAGATTTTTAATTTTTCTGGGAAAATTTGAGACCTAGCCAGTGGCATTATGATTGTTGTTGCTGTTTAGTTGGTAAGTCATGTCCAACTCTTTGCAATCCCATGAATCGTAGTCTTCCAGGCTTCTCTGTCCATGAGATTTCCCAGGCAATAATCCTGGAGTGGGTTGCCATTTCCTTCTCTAGGAGATCTTCCTAACCCAGGGATTGAATCTTTGTCCCCTGGAATGCAGGCAGATTCTTTCCAGTGAGCCATCAGGGAAGGCCAATCCTAGGGTGACTCAGGTACAATTCATTCTAACATCACACATCCCCAAAGAACCTATAAAGTTGTGTAACAGAGAAGGGAGAGAGACTGAATGTCTCAGGGAATTGGGAAATGGAGTGGGATGCCTTTCCCATCCCTTGTCATTGGTTTCCATTCTGCCAAGGTCAGACAAGACAAGAGATGAGTTGCCCTAGGATGATTTTTTAATGCATCTTTGGGAACCAGTGGCCTGAGGTCCATTCCTGGGAGATATTTATCAAAATCTTGAAAGCCTTACGATTGAATTTCCTTATATTGTATGCAAGCAGCTAGCTAAGGAAAAAAACAGGGCAAACAATGAAGGGGACTACTGAAACACACAACAGAAGCACAGGGCAACCCAAGTGAATTCTTCATGTACCCCCTTGCCCCAGGAGGAGTGAGTGCCTCCCTCCAGGACCCCTGCAGACATCAGCTTCTCAAGATGCTTCTACCTGTGAAAGCAGTCTGTTATCATACACTCCGGACATGACTCCCCCAGGGGTTTGGTTGCTTGAACTATGCCAACAATAATCAGTTCCATGCTAGCAGGGGTAAGATGAGAAATAAAATTAAAAACTTTAATGAGGTGAAGGTAGAATCATTTCTAAAGGGACAGAACACTTAGAGGAAGTAAAAGAAGAAGGCCTAATATGAGGTTGAATTTGTATAGAAATCTGAACACTAATACTTAAAATTGCATTATGCAAACAAGGAAAACTATGGTGGACATGATTTCTTGATCACTGCTCTTTCTGAGGCATGGGAAACTGCCCATAAATGTTGTTGTTGAGTTGAGTTGCTAAGTCGTGTTCAACTCTTCGCAATTCCATGGACTGCAGCATGCCAGGCTTCCCCGTCCTTCACTATCTCCCGGAGTTTGCTTGAACTCATGTCCGTTGAGTCAGTGATGCCATCCAATCATCTCAACCTTTGTTGCCCACTTCTCCTTCTGCCCTCAATCTTTTCCAGCATCAGGGTCTTTTCCAATGAGTCAGCTCTTTGGCATTAGGTGGCCAAAGTATTGGCGCTTCAGCATCAGTCCTTCCAATGAATGTTCATGGTTGATTTCCTTTAGGATTGACTGCTTTGATCTCCTTGCTGCCCAAGGGACTCTCAAAAGTCTTCTCCACCACCACAATTTGAAAGCATCAATTCTTCGGTGCTCAGCCCTCTTTATGGTCAAACTCTCACATCTGTACATGACTACTGGAAAAAAACCATAGCTTTGACTATACAGACCTTTGCTGGCAAAGTGATGTCTCTGCTTTTGAATACGCTGTCTAGGTTTGCTCCTTTCCTTCTAAGGAGCAAGTGTCTTTTAATTTCCTGGCTGCAGTCACAGTCTGCAGTGATTTTGGAGCCTGACAAAATGTGGTCCACTGGAGAAGGGAATGGCAAACCACTCCAGTATTCTTACCTCACATAAACTTAGTTAGACTTTATGGTTTGACCACTGAAATTTCCGGTAAGTGCTTATTGCCTTAGTTTTATTGCCTCTATGGAAATTGATTCAACAAATTTTTATTGCTCCTGGTTTGTTGTTATTATGTTTGGGTTATAGAAATAACACATATTTATCTTACAGTGGTTCTGCAGAAGCTAAGTCTGAGATGGGGATTCTTGTTTAAGTGATCTGTTAGCAGAGTGCTTTCAGGAGCAGGAAATTAAGGGAGCAAAAGAAATGGGGAATTGAAGCAAGAATAGAGTCTCAGGAGGAGATCGAGATGGTGGAGAAAGAGGACACTGCACTCACCTCCCCTCACGAACACCTCAAAAATACATCTTCATGTGGAGCAACTCTCATTGAAAACAAACTGAAGACTGTCAGAAAAACCCTAATACAACCAAGGCTCTAAAGAGAGACCCATATGGAGTCAAGTAGGAAGGGAAGAGAGGCCATTTGATCAGGACCTGCAACCCCAGGAGGGGACATAGAGGAGGAGGGGTCCACAGAGGCTCAGACATCCTTCCTGGGGAGTGAGCAACTGGACCACATACTGGATGTCCCAGTCCTGGAATCTGACACCCAGGAGGTGCTTTGAAGACCAGTGGGGCTAGCAGAGGGCTGTGAGAAACCTGCTCATTTAATTGGGTTATTTGCTTTCTTTAAAAAAAAAAAAAAAACTGGCATCTGGTCCCATCACTTCATGGCAAATAGATGGGGAAACAGTGGAAACAGTGGCTGACTTTATTTTTCTGGGCTCCAAAATCACTACAGATGGTGACTGCAGCCATGAAATTAAAAGACGCTTACTCCTTGGAAGGAAAGTTATGACCAACCTAGACAGAATATTCAAAAGCAGAGACATTACTTTGCCAACAAAGGTCCGTCTAGTCAAGGCTATGGTTTTTAGGATGGTCATGTGTGGGTGTGAGATTTGGACTCTAAAGAAAGCTGAGCACCGAAGAATTGATGCTTTTGAACTGTGGTGTTGGAGAAGACTCTTGAGAGTCCCTTGGATTGCAAGGAGATCCAAGCAGTCCATCCTAAAAGAGATCAGTCTTGGGTGTTCATTGGAAGGACTGATGTTGAAGCTGAAACTCCAATACTTTGGCCACCTCTTGTGAAGAGCTGACTCATTTGAAAAGACCCTGATGCTCGGAAAGATTGAGGGCAGGAGGAGAAGGGGACAACAGAGGATAAGATGGTTGGATGGCATCACCGACTCGATGGACATTGGTTTGTGTAGACTCTGGATGTTGCTGATGGACAGGGAGGCCTGGTGTGCTGCGGTTCATGGGGTCGCAGAGTCGGACATGACTGAGCGACTGAACTGAACTGAACTGTTGAGCTTTGAGAGCTGTTTATAGGTTCTAGATATAATCTCTGTCCAATATGTAATTTGCAAGTATTTTCTTTAAGTCTACAGTTAGTCTTTTCATCCTCTGTATTGCTTCTTTTACAGAGGAAATTTTTAATCTTGATATAAACCAATTTATCATTTTGTTTTTTCCTTTTATGAATCTTACTCTTGGTGTCGTCTCTAAAAACTGCTGACCCAGCCTTGGACAATGCCTTTTATTTTTTCCCTTTGGTGTTAAAATTTTAAAATAAACATAGTCAAATCTGTTGATCTATTGATTTATGGTTTCTGGGTTTGTGTGTTCCACAGGAAGACCCACTCTACCCCCAGATTATAAAAATTATTTTGTGTGTATTATTTTGGACACAAGTGTTTTTTATTAACTTATTTTTAAAAATATAAAAGTAACTGTTGCTTAGTCATTAAGTCATGTTTCTTTGCAACCCCATGGACTGCAGCCCACCAGGCTCCTCTGTCCATGTGATTTCCCAGGCAAGAATACTGGAGTGGGTTGCCATTTCTTCCTCCAGGGGATCTTCTAAACCCAGGCATCGAACCTAGGTCTCCCACCTTGGCAGGCAGATTCTTTATTGCTAAACTACCAGGGAAGCCCATAAAAGTAAACATATCCATTAGAAATTTCAAAATGTAAAATTTCAAAAAGTAAAATTCGAAGAAAAAGTTGCCTTTACTTCTGCCTGCTTTATTTCTTGAGGTAGACATTGTCAATTATTTCTTGTATATCTTTGTAGAATTACTCTAAGCACACACAATCACAGACACACACATATACAACCCTGCACACACAAACTCACAAATTATCTTTTTTAAACTCAAAGGGGATCATAATGTATGTTTTCTTTTGTAACACTGTTTCCCACTTGATGTATTTCTACAGTAAAGATCATTCTCATTATTTTTAACAGCTGCAGGGACAAACCATAATTTATAGAACTTTTCTACCAATAATAAACAATTAGTTTACTTACAGGAGTTTTATTTCCTATGTAAAATAAAGTTGCAATAACATTTCCTGTACATATTATTTACAAGTGTTTATGAAGACTACATTCCTGGATGTAAATTTCTTAATTTGCAGGGTATGTGCTTTTACAATTTTGATATTATTGGCAAGCTGTCCTTTAAAAGTGAAACATCAGAATACACTCTTGCTAACAATGTATGGAAGTGCCAATTTTCCAATATCCTCACACCTATTCTGGAACTACCTAAGCTTTTATTCTTTGCTTATCTGACAAGTAAGACATTGTTCTCTTGTTTTTCTGAATTCTAAATAGACTTAAGAGATGGTGAATTTGTGTGCATGTATGTGTTTGTTATCAGTATAAGGTTGTTAATAAACACAATTTTACGTTTCACCCTAGAAAATTCAAATTCTTTGGAATATGTGCTAAGGTTTTTTACAGTAAAAGAAAGGATATGCTTCTAAAGCCAACAGAGGTGAATTTTACTTTCTGGAGAGTCAGCAACTTTCTACCTCGCTGTGCTAACAGAGAGGATGGGATTCATCATTGGTGTCATTAGTAGGAAATGTCCCACCCACCACATAATTCTAGAAGTCTAACGATCACCCACAGGTTTTCAAGTGAGGGAAGATTTGTCTGTAAACAGAGAAATACCTAATAAATAGTATCATTTTAGTTTTCTTTATTATTTAGTCATCCATTTATCTTTCTGCTCATTCATTTAAGTATTTGCTGTCATGCTCAGTTGTGTACAACTCTTCCATGACTTCCCGGACTGTAGCCCACCAGGCTCCTGTGTCTACAGGAGTTTTTCAGGCAAGGATACTGCAGTGGGTTGCATTTTGTTTTCCCGGGGATCTTTCTGACCCAGGGCTCCAACACACATCTCTTGGGCCTCCTACATAGGCAGGCATTTTCTTTACCGCTGTGCCATATTTATTTACCACCTAACTGGCATTGGCCTAGGGCACTGGAGACAAAAGGATTGTGTCCACAGACCCACAGTCTGATGTGGGGATGAAGACAAAACAGAGTAAATGGGTCTGAACAGATGTCTGCTGCTGCTGCTGCTGCTGCTGCTAAATCGCTTCAATCGTGTCTGACTCTGTGCGACCCCACAGACGGCAGCCCACCAGGCTCCCCCGTCCCTGGGATTCTCCAGGCAAGAACACTGGAGCGGGTTGCCATTTCCTTCTCCAATGCATGAAAGTGAAAAGTGAAAGTGAAGTCGCTCAGTCGTGTCCGACTCCCAGCAACCCCATGGACTGCAGCCTACCAGGCTCCTCTGTGCTAAGAGCCCTCCTGGACAGGAAGTTAGGCAAGGACAGAGCAGGGTAAACTTAAATCCCATAATGATGAGCAGACAAGTAGAGACAAAGGGCAATTCTACCTACTGGAGATTTTTGTTGCTGGATCGAAAACTTAATTAAAATACAAATTAAGAGCTGGATCAGAACAGTTTATTTCCACTGGTGATCTGAGGTAGGAATCAATCACCACGTCAGAAGATAGACTTAAAAACAAGCAAATTAGCAGCTCATCTGTCATTCCCCAGCCAAGAAATCTGCATGATAAAGAATGATCACCTTCTCAGCTATTAGCAAACAAGTTAAGACTGGGGGACAGGCAGGGCAGGCACACAGGGGTTTACAAGTAGGGGGTGTAAAGTGGATTTTTATTGCAACTTACAAGGATGGTCTTTATGAATGAATATTTCTATTTTTTTAAAAACCAGTTATGATAAAGAAAAAATTTAGACTTGAGAAGAATCAAAGTTAGTACTTGATATTTCTCTTATCACCTTTCATTTTCTATAGAGAAAACGTAAATAACATGATACGTCACACAGTTTTTTACTGGTCTGTATTATCACTGTTAGTCTTTATATATTAAGACACATTTGTAAGTAAATTACACAGTATGAAACTCCACTGACAATAGTGTATTGACATAGGAAAAAAATTCATTTTTAGAGTGAGTAACAGGATAAGTATTGCTTAAGTCTGAGAACCCAATTTCTATTCATGTCATGGAATAGAACTTCTTCTACAGGGTATTTTTTCTGAAAGTCTCTTTATAATAAGAGGATAGCTCTATTAAAAACAGAAGATTAAAATAAATATCTTCTAGACTGGACTTCAGTTCAGTTGCTCAGTTGTGTCTGACTCTTTGTGACCCCATGGACTGCAGCACGCCAGGCCTCCTTGTCCTTCACCAACTCCTGGAATTTACTCAAAATCATGTCCATTGAGTCAGTGATGCCATCCAACCATCTCATCCTATGTCGTACGCTTCTCTTCCCACCTTCAATCTTCCCCAGCATCAGGATCTTCTCCAATGAGTCAGTTCTTCGCATGAGGTGGCCAAAGTATTGGAGTTTCAGCTTCAGCATCAGTCCTTCCAATGAATATTCAGGACTGATTTCCTTTAGGATAGACTGGTTGGTACTCCTTGCTGTCCAAGGGACTCTCAAGTGTCTTCTTTAACACCACCGTTCAAAATTCGAACTTAAATTGAAGAAAGTAGGAAAAACCACTGGATTATTCAGGTATGACCTAAATCAAATCCCTTACCTCTATACAGTGGAAAAGACAAATAGATTCAAGGGATTTGATCTGATAAGACAGAATGCCTGAAGAACTATGGATGGAGGTTCATGACATTGTACAGAAGGCAGTGATCAAGACCATCCCCAAGAAAAAAAGACTGGACTTAGGGAAATTAAATTCCTCTCACTTGAAGTCTCTGTACTCCTCTTTCAAGTCTTGAATTCATCAGCTGTTCAGTTATCATCTGACCCAGGCATCTTACACCATAGGCCGAAAAGAAAATATCCATTGCCTATGAGCTAGATGAAGAGTGTTCTAATACTTTTACTTATTTTTAATTTTTTTTCTTGGTAGGTGATCTTTTTCTCTTCACTCTTCAACTTAGATATCCCCACTTGGCATTTCACTAGTTGGGGTTGAGGTCCATGTTTTTAGACTTATCTGATAGGATGACACTCCTCACCATTGGGATTTCCCTGACTCACGTCTTGCCTATCAGGGTCCCTGTTCTGCCCAGTCTTCCTCTGACAAACTCATCCATGCAGATGTGATAATGGGTGATCCTGACGGGCAACTCATGAAAGGGGAATGTGGAGGCAATCCCGTAATCCAGCAGAGCATGTGGCAGGCAGGTGTAAACTTCACTTTGAATGTTGTCATGTTATACTATACAGTCAGCTGACAAGGTTAAATTCTATGAAGCTCAAGTCTTCATTCTTCCTTCCATATACTGCTTCATCCTCCAGCCCTATCTTTTTTATTTTTAATTTTTTTAAATAAAAATTAAATTAAATTTTTAATTTGGCTGCATAAGGCCTTGTTGCATGCAGGAATCTCTGTTGCAGGGTGTGGGCTTATCTCTAGTTGTGGCACATGGGCTCCAGAGTGCACAGGCTCAGTAGTTGCAGAGTGAGGGTTTAGTTGCCTTGTGGCACGTGGGATCTTAGCTCCCTGACGAGGGATTGAACCCACATCCCCAGCAATGGAAGGCAGATTCTTAATCACTGACCACCAGGGAAGTCCCTCCAGCCCCATCTTCCTTTGGGACTATGCCCTTCCCCTCACGGCATCCAGTCTTTTTCAGTATGCACCATGGATTCTCTGGCTTTAGGGTCTTCCTCCAAGCTCTTCTCTCTTTGGGGGTGGTGATTTGGCCCCATACAGATGGCTACCTCCTATTCAGCTTTAAAAACTTGGTTGGAGTCACTCTTCCAGGAAGTCTGTTAAAGTTTTTGCCTTTCTCTTCCATAAATTCCATTTTAGATGATACTCCTCTATTTCCTTGGCACCCTTCTCATGACTCTCTCAGAACCGTTGTTAAAGACCATGTCTGTAATTTTGTTCATCTAGCACAAAGAAAGGTTGAATTAAAAGTAATTATTCATATTATTATAGTTGCTATTGTTCTCGTACTACAATCCTTAGCCTCTGCTTTTGTAAAATGACTGGATTAACTCAGGCTTGCCTTGGGGAACTATCCTCTCCTTCTCTGCTTCTTCCTCTGGGGAAGGTGATCCCCATCTTCCTAATGCCTGAAATATGTTTTCCCATCCATATAGACTTTTCATTGTGTTCCCTGATTTATGCAAAGTCTCCTCATATAAACTCCTTGAGGGCAGTAACGCTATTCAGTGGAACTATGGCCCCCACAGAACCTAACACAAGTCACTGAGTGACGTAGATATTAAAAAAATAATTTTGAGTGCATAAAAAATAGATAATAAGCAGGATTATATTTGTTGATTTCCGAGAATTAGAGCATAGTTTTGCTGAGTTAAATGTGGAGGAAGGGACAAATAGAGATTTGCAGGTAACTCTGAATGTGCTACACAACTATAGCTCCTCAAGAAAGACCACTGGCCAATGTTAAAATGTTTGCTGAAGTGTAATGATAAATTTTGTGACTGTGTTCTTCAGTGTCAGAAACAAAATAAGAAAGGTTGTTAGGCTTCTATTTACATATCTATTGCCAGCATAGTTGACAATGAAAGAATTCCAAAACTATACTGGATAAAGTTAGAAAAGATGTCTTGATTGATCAGTGGTATCTGCCATGAAAATGAGGAGGGCATGCCCATATCTTTACCATCTCAGGACTGCGCCATCTACTTTGTCATTCAACTGGATAGCAAGAATTGAAAACTAACTTCCCGCACCTGAGGTTGAAACCATGGTGTGTAGGTTTTTATTCTGTTGGGTATGATATAAGATATACTCTATATTAGTTTGGATGTTACAAAACACTGAGTAAAATTTGTATTTGTTTTAATTTGCCTATTTATTTATGGTTGTGCTGGATCTTTGTTGCTGCTCATGGGCTTTCTCTGGTTGCAGTGAGTGGGGCTCTTCTCTGCTGCAGCGCACAGGCTTCTCACTGTGGTGGCTTCTCTCGTTGCAGAGAACGGGCTCTAGGGCGTGCGGGCTTCACTACGTGCATCCCATGGGCTCAGTAGTTGCGGCTCACGGGCTCATTAGCTACGGCGCAGGGACTTACTTGCTCCACAGCATGTGGAATCTTCCCATATCAGGGATCAAACCCATTTCCTCTGCATTGGCAGGCTGATTCTTAACCAATGGATCACCAGGGAAGTCCCTTTATGGGCTCTTTCATGTTTATTTCTAAAAATCTAGGTTTTGGAAACATTTGTTTCCCCTGTAAGGAGGTAGAGCCTAATCGCTATCATTTCCCTTGAGGTTTGGCTTCCGAAGAAGAGCATACGGAAAGGAAAAAAAATGTGTGTATGTGTGTGTACACACATGGCAAGTAAACGGCCAAATACTTCCTAACCAAGTAATCGAGGTGAACATTCCCTGTGATAAGCCATATTTATATCATGTACTCTGCTACAATGTGATAGGGTACTTCACCTCTGTTGTCTTCTTCCCCAAATCCTTTAACTCCAAGTTTAAGCATGAGAAAGCATCAGCCAACCCTAAGTTAAGGGGCATTGTACAAAACATCCGACCAGTACTTCCCCAAACTGTCAAAGTCATGCAAAAATAAGGAAAGACTAAGAAATCGTCAGAGCCAAGAGTTGTATAAGCTGGTAAGATGTCTAAATGCAATGTGGCAACCTGGAACAGAAGAAGATTAGTGGAAAACTGGTGAATCAGATAAATTTGAAGTTAGTTAATAGCAAACATACTGGTGTTGGTTTCGGCTTTGACAAATGTATCATAGATAATGGAAGATGTTAACATTAAGAGAAACTAGGTGAGGGGTACATAGGAACTCCTTATTATCTTTGCAACATTTTTTGTAAATCTCTAATTATTCTAAAATAAAAAGTTCGCTTAACCAGCCACTGCTGCTGCTACTGCTAAGTAACCAGCCACTACACAACACTTATTAGTGAGATATATGTATTCTTGTTTGGGGTGTGCATGTGTATGTTTGTGTGTGTGAACTAAAACCTTGTTCAAATAATATACATGAAATTCAGGCTTCAGAATACAGTTTTATTTGGGGAGAATTTTGCCAGGGAAATGCTGTTGGTAATTTATTTAGTTACTAACTTTTGGCCTACCCAATATTTACCATTCAATTTTTTAAGTCACCTTTACCTTATAAGAGTTAGAACTTTTCTTCCTCCTTTCCTCTTTATAAATGAAGTACTAGAATAATACTCAGCATTTCCCATATTTCTCTTATACTCCCTCTAATTTCAAATACTACTCTGCTATCTTCTATCAAAAGTTTCTCCTTTCTGGATGTTCACTTGCATTTTTATATGTTTTTCTGAACTGCTTTAGTTTCTATTTTCTTCCAATTTACTTGCAAAACTCAGACACACTTTTATCAATCATGACATCAGTTGTGAATCTTAATCTTTAAGCAAAATAAAAGATTTGGTGTGACAATAGATATGTAAATTCAGCTGTTTTATCTTTAACTTTCCTGCTGACATTAGTTGGTACAGATTCATAATATTGGAGTTTAAATTACTTTCCCTGACTAGAAAATATATTCCCTCTGACTTGCAGCCTGTGAAATCACGTGCAGGTCTGCTGCTAACAAGGAAAGAGAAGAACACAAAAGCCACATTTGATGATGCTTAGCAAAGTCCATTTAATTCCACAGTAAGTGTCTTGTGGCCCTGAGGCTGGTGGTGCGGGGTCTACGCCTAGAATAACATCCTGCTCTTCAACAGCTATAAAATTAACTCAAAATTTATGGTTCTGGCCAGTACTTCTGACTTTTTATGTGTTAGTTATTAACTAAGAATATTTCACGGGGGAGATTTATTTGCTTAAAATGCACTGAAATTGCTTGCGTCAATGAACTATATTATAGGTGAAACTCAGTATAAATTATGTAGGAGGCGATTCAAAAATAACAGGATGACAAAGCTTGGAAAACTCAGTTATGCCATTTCTTCCCTTGATTTGATTTTGATTTAAATTTCACGCCAGAACCAAAAAAATGGTTCTGGTAGACAGTTACAATGAAAACGCAAGCAAGGGATTTTTGCATCAACAGTAACTTGTATCTGACTAACTCTTCTGCTGAGAATAACTCCATAAGTTGAGTTAAAACACAAAACAAAGGAAAAAGAAGATGTATGAAAGTACTGGAAATCAACTAAGATGACCAGAAATACGTGGCCATGATTCAGACAGGAATGAACACACATAGTAAATGCTAAATTTATCATGGTCTTATCCCCTCAAAGCATTTGCTTATATTTATCAATAATAGGAGCTTTGGAGAAGGCAACGGCAACCCACTCCAGTACTCTTGCCTGAAAGGTCCCATGGACGGAGGAGCCTGGTAGGCTGCAGTCCATGGGGTCGCTAAGAGTTGGACACAACTGAACGACTTCACTCTCACTTTTCACTTTCCTGCATTGGAGAAGGAAATGGCAACCCACTCCAGTGTTCTTGCCTGGAGAATCCCAGGGACGGGGGAGCCTGGTGGGCTGGCGTCTATGGGGTTGCACAGAGTTGGACACGACTGAAGTGGCTTAGCAGCTGCAGGAGCTTTAGATGCTAAGAAAAAGTGATCTCCTGAAACTTGTAACAGCCTTATGTAGGGAAGACAAAAATTGTATAGCATGCGTACCACGGCAGTCACAAAAATGTTAGCCCCAAAGTATATATGCAGTCTCCCTGTGAGGCATCTATTAGTTACAAAAGGATGCATGCATGCAATAAGAGGCTCAGAAACTAAGAGAGAGACAATAAAGAGGCTAATACCTATGGAGCAGAGACATCTCTTATCTGGTATTGGACTCACACTATTGTTATAAATGTATATCAGAGCTGGACAAAATGCGTAAAATAACTATTTGCAGCCACTGGATAGCAACCAACACAGGGCTTTAATTCTTTTTTTTTTTTTTTACTTGTTCTTTTCTTTTCTTTTTTAAATTTTATTTTATTTTTAAATTTTACAATATTGTATTGGTTTTGCCAAATATTGAAATGAATCTGCCACAGGTATACATGTGTTCCCCATCCTGAACCCTCCTCCCTCCTCCCTCCCCATACCATCCCTCTGGGTCATCCCAGTGCACCAGCCCCAAGCATCCAGTATCGTGCATCGAACCTGGACTGGCGACTCGTTCCATATATGATATTATACGTATTTCAATGCCATTCTCCCAAATCATCCCACCCTCTCCCTCTCCCACAGAGTCCAAAAAACCGTTCTATACATCAGTGTCTCTTTTGCTGTCTCGTATACAGGGGTATTATTACCATCTTTATAAATTCCATATATATGTGTTAGTATACTGTATTGGTGTTTTTCCTTCTGGCTTACTTCACTCTGTATAATAGGCTCCAGTTTCATCCACCTCATTAGAACTGATTGAAATGTATTCTTTTTAATGGCTGAGTAATACTCCATTGTGTATATGTACCACTGCTTTCTTATCCATTCATCTGCTGATGGGCATCTAGGTTGCTTCCATGTCCTGGCTATTATAAACAGTGCTGCGATGAACATTGGGGTACACATGTCTCTTTCAATTCTGGTTTCCTCAGTGTGTATGCCCAGCAGTGGGATTGCTGGATCATAGGGCAGTTCTATTTCCAGTTTTTTAAGGAATCTCCACACTGTTCTCCATAGTGGCTGTACTAGTTTGCATTCCCACCAACAGTGTAAGAGGGTTCCCTTTTCTCCACACCCTCTCCAGCATTTATTGCTAGTAGACTTTTGGATCACAGCCATTCTGACTGGCATGAAATGGTACCTCATAGTGGTTTTGATTTGCATTTCTCTGGTAATGAATGATGTTGAGCATCTTTTCATGTGTTTGTTAGCCATCTGTATGTCTTCTTTGGAGAAATGTCTATTTAGTTCTTTGGCCCAGTTTTTGATTGGGTCATTTATTTTTCTGGAATTGAGCTGTAGGAGTTGCTTGTATATTTTTGAGATTAGTTGTTTGTCAGTTGCTTCATTTACTATTATTTTCTCCCATTCTGAAGGCTGTCTTTTCACCTTGCTTATAGTTTCCTTTGTTGTGCAGAAGCTTTTAAGTTTAATTAGATCCCATTTGTTTATTTTTGCTTTTATTTCCAGTATTCTGGGAGGTGGGTCATAGAGGATCCTGCTGTGATGTATGTCAGAGAGTGTTTTGCCTATGTTCTCCTCTAGGAGTTTTATAGTTTCTGGTCTTACATTTAGATCTTTAATCCATTTTGAGTTTATTTTTGTGTATGGTGTTAGAAAGTGCTCTAGTTTCATTCTTTTACAAGTGGTTGACCAGTTTTCCCAGCACCACTTGTTAAAGAGATCATCTTTAATCCGTTGTATATTCTTGCCTCCTTTGTCAAAGATAAGGTGTCCATATGTGCGTGGATTTATCTCCAGGCTTTCTATTTTGTTCCATTGATCTATATTTCTGTCTTTGTGTCAGTACCATACTGTCTTGATGACTGTGGCTTTGTAGTAGAACCTGAAGTCAGGCAGGTTGATTCCTCCAGTTCCATTCTTCTTTCTCAAGATAGCTTTGGCTATTTGAAGTTTTTTGTATTTCCATACAAATTGTGAAATTATTTGTTCTAGCTCTGTGAAGAATACCATTGGTAGCTTGATAGGGATTGCATTGAATCTATAAATTGCTTTGGGTAGTATACTCATTTTCACTATATTGATTCTTCCAATCCATGAACATGGTATATTTCTCCATCTATTAGTGTCCTCTTTGATTTCTTTCACCAGTGTTTTATAGTTTTCTATATATAGGTCTTTAGTTTCTTTAGGTAGATATATTCCTAAGTATTTTATTCTTTCCATTGCAATGGTGAATGGAATTGTTTCCTTAATTTCTCTTTCTGTTTTCTCATTATTAGTGTATAGGAATGCAAGAGATTTCTGTGTGTTGATTTTATATCCTGCAACTTTACTATAATCATTGATTAGTTCTAGTAATTTTATGGTGGAGTCTTTAGGGTTTTCTATGTAGAGGATCATGTCATCTGCAAATAGAGTTTTACTTCTTCTTTTCCAATTTGGATTCCTTTTATTTCTTTTTCTGCTCTGATTGCTGTGGCCAAAACTTCCAAAACTATGTTGAATAGTAATGGTGAAAGTGGGCACCCTTGTCTTGTTCCTGACTTTAAAGGAAATGCTTTCAATTTTTCACCATTGAGGATAATGTTTGCTGTGGGTTTGTCATACATAGCTTTTATTATGTTGAGGTATGTTCCTTCTATTCCTGCTTTCTGGAGAGTTTTTATCATAAATGGATGTTGAATTTTGTCAAAGGCTTTCTCTGCATCTATTGAGATAATCACATGGTTTTTATTTTTCAATTTGTTAATGTGGTATATTACATTGATTGATTTGTGGATATTGAAGAATCCTTGCATCCCTGGGATAAAGCCCACTTGGTCATGGTGTATGATCTTTTTAATGTGTTGCTGGATTCTGATTGCTAGAATTTTGTTAAGGATTTTTGCATCTATGTTCATCCGTGATACTGGCCTATAGTTTTCTTTTTTTGTGGGATCTTTGTCAGGTTTTGGTATTAGGGTGATGGTGGCCTCATAGAATGAGTTTGGAAGTTTACCTTCCTCTGCAATTTTCTGGAAGAGTTTGAGCAGGATAGGTGTTAGCTCTTCTCTAAATTTTTGGTAGAATTCAGCTGTGAAGCCGTCTGGACCTGGGCTTTTGTTTGCTGGAAGATTTTTGATTACAGTTTCAATCTCCATGCTTGTGATGGGTCTGTTAAGATTTTCTATTTCTTCCTGGTCCAGTTTTGGAAAGTTGTACTTTTCTAAGAATTTGTCCATTTCTTCCACGTTGTCCATTTTATTGGCATATAATTGTTTATAGTAGTCTCTTATGATCCTTTGTATTTCTGTGTTGTCTGTTGTGATCTCTCCATTTTCATTTCTAATTTTATTGATTTGATTTTTCTCCCTTTGTTTCTTGATGAGTCTGGCTAATGGTTTGTCAATTTTATTTATCCTTTCAAAGAACCAGCTTTTGGCTTTGTTGATTTTTGCTATGGTCTCTTTTGTTTCTTTTGCATTTATTTCTGCCCTAATTTTTAAGATTTCTTTCCTTCTACTAACCCTGGGGTTCTTCATTTCTTCCTTTTCTAGTTGCTTTAGGTGTAGAGTTAGGTTATTTGTTTGACTTTTTTCTTGTTTCTTGAGGTATGCCTGTATTGCTATGAACTTTCCCCTTAGGAATTCTTGAGAGAAGGAAAGCATAAAAGGTGACCCGCATATTTCTGACAGTAGTTTGCAATGTTAGAGTTAATGGAAAAATCTCTTGAAAACGCAATGTGCCAAAATGGACAGAAGTAGAAAATCTTAGCATTTCCACATCTGCTTAATAAATTGCATCTGTAACAAAAAATCTTCCTCAAACAAAGAAAAATCCTCCAGGCCCAGATAACTTCACTGGTGGATTTTTCAGAACTTTTAAAGAAGAAATAAAACTAATCTCACAGAAGTTATCCAAGAGAACATAAAATAGAGGAGATACAGAGCAGCTAGACCTCTCATATACTGCTTGTGGGAGTGTAAACTGATGCAACTGTCTTGGAAAATTATTTGCCACTATCTACCAAACCAGAACTATGGAGCCCCCACGATCATGTTATACTACTTTTAGATACGGATCCAACAGATATAAGTTAGATATGTGCATCAAAAGGAATGCACAGGAATATTCATGGCATCATTATTCATGATAGAAAAAACTCATATGTTTAGGTAGAGTCAAATGGATAAATAAAGTGTGGTATAGTCAAACAATAGAATACTATCTATTAAAAAAATAAATTACAGTACACATTTCAGTATGGATGACTCTCATAGAAAATTGTCAGCTGAAAGACGGCAGATGCAAAAAGAGCCTAAAATGCAGTAGGATTCTACTTGTTCATGTTAATGTGCATGTTAAGTCACTTCAGTTGTGTCCAGCTCTTTGCAGCACTGTGGACTGTAGCCTGCCAGGCTCCTTTGTCCATGCAATTCTCCAGGCAAGAATACTCAAGTGGGTTGCCCTGCCTTCCTCCTGGGGATCTTCCCAACCCAGGGATCAAACCTGCATCTCCTGCATTGGCAAGCAGGTTCTTTACCACTAGTGCTATCTGGGAAGCCCTGTTCACATTTTTTGGTTTGCTTTTTAAAATTAATTTAACTGGAGAATAATTCATTTCAGTTCAGTCACTCAGTCGTGTCTGACTCTTTGCAACCCTGTGAATTGCAGCACGCCAGGCCTCCCTGTCCATCACCAACTCCCGGAGTTTACTCAGACTCATGTCCATCGAGTCGGTGATGCCATAATTACTTTACAATATTGTGATGGTTTTTGTCATACATCAACATGAACTGGCCACAGGTATACATGTGTCCATAGCCATAAAACTCATGCTACCTGGAAGGTAATTCCAGGAAGCATGAAGAGACAGACTTCCAGGTTCCTGGTAGTAAACTATACCTTGATCCAGGAGGTGGTGACACACCTGAATGACCTTGTAAAAACTCAATGAGTTGTAACCTAATGACTTACAAATCCTTCTCTGTGGATTATACTTCTTTAAGAAACTCCCTTCTCCTCTCCTTTCAAAAAGCAAAGTAAATCCTCAAAATCTTAACATGCATAATCCCTACTGTTTGAGGCCATGAGAAAATGACATGTATGTGTCTTAGTTGGTTTTAGAAGGCATCTCCCTGAATGAATGACTAACCCTGACTATGGAAGATGATCGCTAACATGTAGTATGATTAACATTGATTTATTGGTTTGCTTCTCTTTCTCTCCTTTTTCCAGTTACGTATGTGTGTTCTTGTTTGTGGTTAGTAAAGGCATGGAAGATCACTCTAATGCCTTTTCAAATGCTGATGACAAAGCATGTAGGCACACATCTGACACAGGGTTTCCCTAGGAGACAGAGTTCATCTCTAAACTGATTTTGCCCTACTCCACGACGGCTGTGATGACATTTTCTGCCTTAGAAGGAGGTTCAATATATACTTGTAAAGTACTGGGAGATGCCCAGGTATGGGAGCTGTTGAAATGACAAGGATTCATTTGAAAGAGATGTGGACTTTGGACCTAAAGTATTCTTCAGCCAAATAAGCCACCCAAATAGGTTGCTTACAGTCAAGTTTCTATCTGTATTTAGTCAAATCCTAATGATGCCTTAAACGTACAAGAACTTCATTTCCCACGTGGTTCTCCATTGACATATTGAAGAACCACATTTATAATAATATGAGAGCCCTGGCCCCTTCCCTGGCTATGGGATTTGTATCTGGAGGTGAAAGCCAGGGGATGTGTCTCTTTAGAAAGCTCCTCTGGTGACTGTCGTGTGCCACTCTGGTGAGAACATTCTATGTGGTCAGAGCCTAGAGGGGAGGCTGATATGGCAGGTGCTGGATATATCTCAGGCATGGGGAGGGAGGTGGAGGGGACGATACTTAAGCAGCCACTATCTCCAAGTCTTCATATCTTTACTTTTTAATTTTGCCTCCTGGGTCTCCCCAAGGATTTTTCTTTTTCCTTTTTAAAATTTTTACTTTACATCAGAGTATAGCTGATTGTGTGATAGCTTCTGGTGAAGAGCAAAGGGACTCAGCCATACATACACAAGTATGCGCTCTGCCCCAAACTCCCTTCCCATCCAGGCTGCACATAACATTGAGCAGAGTTCTCTGTGCTATATATAGGTCTTTATAGGTTCTCCATTTTAAATACAGCAGAGTGTAAATATCGATAGAAAAGTTTCTAATAAGTAAAATAGATGGTAATTTTAATGTTTTGGATCCAATGGGACCCAAAGCTCTCATTTTACATGAGGAAGCTGAGGCTCAGAAACTGAGCTGGATAAGGACTTCGTGCTTTAATCTTTCAGTCCCAGATACTTGGGAAAAATCACTTTTAAATTTATCCCACTTTTAAATTTATCTTTACCTAGGTTCCCACCACCTTCCTATGTTCCTGTTCCCCACCCCAACTATCCTTCTTTCTGTCTCTGTCTCTCCCTCTTCTTTCTTCCCAACCACGGTGGATGATCTTATTTTTATCCTGTGCAGGTCACAGACCACCACGATACATTCCCCACAAGGCACACTCCGTGTACACTATTCCATGAGAACACGTAGGATGAAAGACATGTTGGTAGCAAGTATATTTATCTGGTAGCTTTGAAACCTTGAGAACTTGATGTTTTTTGCATGTACCTATGGCTCCTACTCAGTGGTATTCAGGTATCTGGAAAGGGATACAGAACCGTCTCAGCAGAAGAAAAGCACAAAAGCAAAGGAAAACATGGCCCAACTCCCAAACTCCATTATTTGTGCTGTTTCCCAAATAGAAAATAATTTAAATATAGAAACCTGGAGTGTTTCATTCAGGTGGAGATGTCCTTAAGCGTAACTTCACCTTTCAAAGTCTAATTTAGCAAAGAAAATGTAGGCAGCATTTGTGTTTCAAAAGGAGTCTATGACCAGGATATCTGGGCATAGGTTCTGAGAAACTTTACTGCCAGAAGCAGAAGACTAAGAGTGTAAATAGACTTTATAATACCCCCCCATGTAAATAGGCTTTATAATACCCCATCCCCCTCTTAACATCCACCTCTAGAAGCCAGACCACCCAGAGGGCAGTGGGTTACAAAATGAGGAACTGAACACTTTGCCTGTTATTCTGGCGATGGATTTTATGAGGTGGAAGTCCGGAACACGCTTTAAAATATAATCTATAATTCATTGCAGATGAACTGTAAAATGCAGAAACATTAATTTTTACAACAGCCCTCATTATTTATGACATTTCCCCTGTCCTCTATTAAAAGTATTTCTTTGTTAGATGTATAGAATGTTCACAGCTGCTAGATTATTTATAGGGGGGTTAATGAACAGTTATAACAATTTAGCCATTAGAAAATTAAAGCCATTTAAAAAAGGTAACTTGTTTCTGAGGTGTTTTTGCATTGAATTAAAACCAGAACAGGAAAATTAAATTTATTTACCAAAACCTAATTGCCAAGTGCAATTGATCTAAAAAGAGGGCTTTGAAATTTTATGTGAGTCAGGGTACAGAGCACAATACCCCAGATGGTGTTTTGAAAATGAAGAATATTTATTGAAGGAATTTTCTTTGGAAGGCGAGCAGAGACAGAAATGGGATAAAATGAGACCCAAGACTCATGAACTTATTGAAGTTGCTCTGCTCATTCATTCATTCACTCAGCATATAAGAGACTGCTGGGAACCGGGTATTGTGCTACATATCAGGGATATAAAGATGAGAAAATAGGGTCTCTGTTCTCAAGTGGTCCACAGTCTAAAGCGGAGATAAGCTCCTGAAAACAGCACTACCCTTGGCCAGTGCTGCAAAGACGCTGATTACAAAGCAGAGTGAACTGTCTGTCTGTGGAGTCTGAGAAGATTTGCCAGAGTTGGGGATACTTGACCTCAGCAGACGTTGCCAAGTGACAGATGCTTACTTTGTTTGACTTACACAGAATGCACTTTAAAAAAAACAAAAAAGAAAGGAGAAACCCATCAAGATGATGTGGTTAACTGATGCTTAGATGTACTGAAACATATAGTGAAGAGAGAGAGAAATGTAAAGGAAGCAAGCTTAGCACACATAACTGGGTTCAAAAACAATGTGAGTATCTTCAAGAAGCAGAAATGGAATAGACCCGTGAAGAGGTAGCAGGCTAGAGGGAAGATGCACTGTGCCCTCAACTGGCAGTGGTGCCAGGAATTTGGTTTCTTCAAGGGACTGAGCATCCTCTACATGAGACAAGCATCCCTGCAACGCCAAAACAAACAGCTGGAAAAAGTACTGTAGATTACTGGCTGGGTCAAGGTACTTATAAACAGCTTTGTGACTGGGAGCTGAACAAAACCATACAAAGGCTTGGTAACTGTGTCTTTGTTCTTCTCAATATCATCGTAGGGCCTGTGACTTGCACGGGATTGAATAGACACTCCCCCAACCCTGCAAAAATCCATGGCCATCCAGAACCTCAGAATGTGACCTGACTTGGAAATAAGCTCTTTACAGATATAATTAGTTAAGTATCCTGGACTTCGGATGGTCCCTGAACCCAATGACTGAGATGTCCTTATAGGATGGGCAGGACACACAGAGACACACTGGGGAGAAGGTCACACGAAGACAGGCAGAGACTGGAGTGACACAGCTACTGCAAGCCAAGGATGCCAGTAACTGCCAGAAGCTGGAAGAGGCAAGGAAGGATTTGCACGTGTTGACCGTGATTTTAGGCTTTTGACCTCCAGAACTATGAGGGTATTAGTTTCTATTGTTTGAAAGCACCAAGCTTGTGGTAGTTTATTGCGGTACCCTTAGAAAACCAACATATAGCCCAGATCTCCAAACCTTAAAAGACCTGCTTTGGAGTAGGGGTGGGTGGGTGTGTGGGGCACTCTGAAGCAATTGTAGAGGGAAACACACAGGGACTTGGAGAGAGATGAGAGCAGGGGGATCCAGACAGAAAGTGAGTGAAAGCATGTTCACAGGCAGATGTGAGAGAGCCAAAGTCAAATCCAAACCCCCAGCCAAAAGGCTTCCTTTCAAAATGAGCCCAGATGCATAAACACATAAAGAAAACTAGCTTTAAGAAACAAAATCAACATAGAGACATGAATGTACTAGAGACACCATGAATTCTATAGCATGTCTGACAAAGACATTTTCCACATTTTACACCATAAATTTTATGATAGTTTATATTGATCTGGACTTTAAAATAATTGTGTTTAGGATGCTTCAAGAGATCAACTAAGGTTTTACAGTCACACAAAGGAAAAGAAATGATGAAGCAAGCTTCCATTTCAAGCTGCTTGAACATGTTTCTCTATTTTAAGTGTCTGACTCAGACCCAAGGAGTGTTAGTCTGACTCTGGTGTTACAAATGCGGTTGGCATTTCTTGAAATTAGCACTAGAATCAAGAGTGGGGCGAGTGAGGTAAGGGTGGGTAGCGATGAGGGAAGCTGGCAAAAGCTACTGTGGCCCAGTGGTCTAGCCCTGGGCTACAGCACATATTCACATTTTGTGTAAAGATTGCTAGCCAGCCCACAATTACTGTGGGCCTTGACCCTTGACAGTCCAGATCAGGCTTATAGAAATTCTGACCAGTTTTGCTATAATGTAGGTCCTATGCCTCGTTAACCCTGAAAAACGATGGAAGTGTATAAGTGTATATGCTGTAAATAAAATAAAATGAAGAGCAAATATCTTATCTCCTTCAGAGTACCTGGCTTTGCACCTGGATCTAGGTATTTGTTGGCTTGAATAATGAAACTGATTGTGATGTACTATATTAATCCAAATTCTTTGGTTATATCTATATGGCACTGTACTGTTAAAATAGAAAATGGAAGAAAAAGTCACCATATTTCAGAAAAGAGCCTAGTGGTTATTATGAAAACGGGATGTTAATTGTGCACTCTATGCCAGGAATTTTTCTAAGTGGCTTAAAATCTAGAATGGACTTTGGAGTCAGATGACATGGGCTCAACTACTGACTCCCACATAATGTTTGTGTGAACCTTGGATAAATTATTTAACCTCTCCAGGCTTCATTTATTTCTTATAAAATGATGATAAATGGGTACATTGTAAGACTTATATGTGATAATATATACTGTTTATCTCTACCTTTCAATTACATGAGCTAATAAATTTCCTTTATTGTTTGTGTTGAGTGGAGTTTTTCTTTTAACTGCAGCTGAAAGCATCCTGATCCAAGTACTATTATTATAACCTGTTGAATAACTGACTCATTCTAAAACGATGATACTTATTGGCAAAATATTACTTCAGGTTAATATTATTGACAAAATATTCAAATGACTAAATTTTACTTTTACATGTGAGCATTTAAGAACATTTCTGAAATAATAAATTCAGCTTTAGTCACATTGATTGGGAGTTGAAGAAGAAAAATCAAGCTGTAAAGGCCAGATTCATTCAGACAATCTCCATGGCCATGGAAACAAAAATATCATATCAGCCACTATTTATCAGTCACCTACTTTATTTCAAGAACTGTTTCTTAGATTTAATATGAGAAAAAGAAGCTTAGAGAATGGTTTTAAGGCCTAATACCCAGAATAGTACCCAGCACAAGCCAAGTTCTCAATAAATCATTCCTGCATATTAACTGCTTTGTCGTTGCCGCTTATTCACTAAGATGTGTCTGACTCTTTTGTGACCCCATGGACAGTAGCCCACAGGGCTTCTCCGTCCATGGCATTTACCAGGCAAGAATACTGGAGTGGGTTGCCACTTCCTTTTCCAAGAGGTCTTCCTGACCCAGGGATTGAACCCGCATCTCTTGTATTGGCAGATGGATTCTTTACTGCTGAGCCACCAGGGAAGTAATTAACTCTCCTAACACCTACAAAGCCAGGGTGCAGACCTCTGTCTTCTTTCCTTCAAAGTCTTTGCTCCTGTACTGTACCACGTTGCCTCTACGCATGAACAGTTCCATCCTTATTAGTAAGTGTGTTCACAGGTCTAATTGACTGGATTGGTGTCTAAGGCAAGTAGCTTTCAATGGAGAAAGTCTAGCTTCATCAGGGTCAATTCCTAATTTGAACACATTTACTATCTTTTCAGAAGCTAGACTTCTGAGATCACTGCCAAGAGCAAGAAAAGATATATAAACTCCAGGTTGCTAAGCTCAAGTAGTTTGTAGCCCCCAAAGGAATTCTTTCTGTTATAAATTACATGCCTTAAATTGACATTTTAAACCTTGCCCAAGGACTTCAAAAAGAGCTGAAATACTTGTATTCCAGACTGAAGAGTGGTTATTCTAAATAAAGTTTTGGAATTCTTATCCAACTTTGAAATTAGTATAAAAATATACTTCTTTCAATTTTTCTTAAAAATCTAGGCTCAAAATATTCAATTTATAATGTTTCAGTAATGTTGGAATTGAGAAAGTCTATTTTTAAGCATCCATTAATTTTTAGATTACAATATTTTGAAATATTTTATCATGCTCAGATTAATCAATGTGGAACCCATATAGTAAATTATGGTCAAAATGTTCTACATCTACAGAGAGTGGTCATTTTCATCAAGAAAAAAAAGAGATAAATGAGATGTATGAGATCTTGTTGCATTTTAGAGCCTTTGATGCTGCAGTTTTTACTTCACAGTGTAAAATTCAAGGTCCGGGTTGTCCACAGTAAATGAAGAACCCAGGTCCTGAGAGACCACAGTGGTTAATATGGTCTTTAAAACTTCCCATTAGAACCTAGCCTATGTGGTTAATCAATAAACAGCCTGGTATTGTCAGCATGTGTGTAATAAGAGCTACTATTTGTTACTTGCTCCCGAAGTGGTAGGTGAAGTGAGAAAGGATAACGAATGGAACGTGCCTAGCTGCTGAAGCTGGAAGATAAGCTTGTTGAATGGGTTACGACGGAGAAGCCTGGTAGGCTACAGTCCATGGGGTCGCAGAGTCGGACATGACTGAGCGATTTCACTTTCTTCTTTTCTTTCTTAAGTTATTTAACCATTCAGTTTCCTCAATGGAGAACAATGCTGATCACACTGTAGGTTGTGGTGAGGATTAGAAATACCATGTGGCATATGAGGCTTTGTGTATGGTAAGGTTTCAATACATGTCATCATTGTTTTCATTACTAGATTTGAAAGGCAAACTTACTTGCTTAGTGTCACTCTGCTAGGAGTGGAAGAGCCAGGATTCAAACTCTGATATAAAGTCTATCAAGATACCCTTTGTATTCAGACAATTTTCTTACATATGACAGAGAAAACTGGTATGGTGGGATGTGGCGCAGGGCGAACCTATTCCAGGTCGTGGACATTCAGGGTTTCATGGAAGGGATGATCTTTGATCTGGGTTTTAAAGTGTGAGTAGGATTTTGATAAATGAAACGAATCAGTTTATCCTCAGGCTCTATAGCATTTCAGTAGCATACAGAGTAATGACAAGTGGGTTTCCCTACTAACTTATTTACAATAATTCATTGACAGAGTGCCGGTATTGATTAGTGGACCAGAAGGAAATTTTTCTGGTATCTCTGCCTTTGCTTACTTTTCTGTACAAGTAGTTTTTCCTTTTTGTTAATCTTTAATCCTTAGAAGAACGCCTCCATTAAAGTAAAAATTTCAGATGCTGTATGTCAAAATACTCACTTTATCCAAAATGACTTTACACAGATGTGTTGGAAGAGACAACCATATATTCTGTTTAGGTCAAAGACATGTTGGGAGATATTGATAATTCAACCTGACATGTGTGATCTGAGCTCCAGCCAAACTCAGCAGTATCTCATTGTCAAAACTTCTGTTTACACACCTCCCACCCTGGGTTTACACAGCTGTATCCAGTCCAGTGGGATATCCATGGTAACAATAGCCCTTTAAATTGCCTTTTCAATCTGTACACATACTCCTTTTGGTTCTTCAAGAGATTTCCTTGTGAAATTCCCATCACAGATAAAGGATATGCTATTTAAAATGTCACAAAGGTATTGTAGGATAAACCTAACTAGACAAGGAGCTGAGAGATACATTCTGAATGTATCTTTTTCAGTTCTTGTCAAAATAGTTGTCATAAAGTCCTGTGTTTGAAGAAAATCCTGTAAAATACATACTTAAGCTGAGCACATATGAGTTGGTAGAAAGTAATTCCTTCTGGGATCTTTGATTTCTCTGACATGAGGCATCAAATGTATCAATACAACAGCCTTTGACAGCATCCACAAATGTGTCCCCATCTCAGTGGACAGAAACTCTTTTTTTTTAATTATCGGGTTTTGTGGGTTTTTTTTTTTTTGGTCACCTTTACATTTCTATATATAAATAACACAATTTTTAACTAAACAATTTGAATATAAATTGCAGATATCATGCTACTTTACTCTTGAATTGAATGATTTATACAAAATTGCATGTATTACATTATGTATATATGGGCTTCCCAGGTAGCATTAGTGGTAGTGCTATTGGTAGTACTAGTACTTGTCTGCCAACGCAGGAGATGTAAGAAACCTGGGTTCGATCCCTGGGTCGGAAAGATCCCTGCAGGAGGGCAAGGCAATGCACTCTAGTGTTCATGCCTGGAGAATCCTATAGACAGAGGAGCCTGGCGGGCTACAGTCCATAGGGTTGCAAAGTGTTGGACACAACTGAAGGGACTTAGCACTCATATACATTACACATACATCTGCATGTGAACTCATAGCATCGGCATATATACACTACCCATGTGTAAAACAGATAGCTGGTGAGAAGTTGCTATACAACACAGGGAGCCCAGCCTGGTGCTATGAAACTCCTTCTTTACCATGGGAAATTAGTGCCTGAAAAGGAGCTCTAGGAGAAAATCCACTTATTGATGGTGAATAATCAATCATTCAATCATCAAAAGGTTTGATTGAAATGCTATCTTTAAACAGAGATAAAAAAATTATGCTTTCTCTTACATTTAGTACAATGAAAGTTATATCTTTTCATGGCTCTTCTGAATTTATACTAAGTTGAGTGAATTTTATCTAAATCCAATGACATAAGTAAAACCTATTATACTTGGAGAACCTTACCTGGGAGTACCTTTTCTACTTCAAACACTTAAGCGTTGTTGGTGTTTTAGGGAGAGACACTGTGGATAATGTAGCAGTAGATAGTCCCAAAGAAAATGCTGTTTTATTTGGAAATGAATCTGTAGCCTCATGTAGTGTGTGTGCTAAATTGCTTCAGTCATGCCCAACTCTTTGTGACCCTATGGACTGTAGTCTGCCAGGCTCCTCTGTCCATGGGATTCTCCAGGCAAGAATATGAAGTGGGCTACCAGGCCCTTCTCCAGGGGATCTTCCCGACCCAGTGATTGAACCCGTGTCTCTTACACCTTCTGCAGTGGCAGGCAGGTTCTTTACCACTAGCACCACCTGGGGAGCCCAGCCTCCTATGGAGAACTATATATATCAGGTACTTTCAGGTGAGTCCCCTCTACAAGTATCTCCACAGTCCTTTTCTGAGCACCCTAATTCTGAGTGTGGGCTGAAGAAATATCAGGCTGATGTACCAAACAGCAAAGAATCTATAAACCAGATTGGACTTTCTCCAGCACCAGAGAATTTCATGAGTTTACAGATGTTCTTGGCCTTGATGCACAGGAGGTGACCTTTTTACTTCATGGGAACTATTAGTCTATTTGTTGGGAAGGAGCTTTTTTCACCAGGGTGAAAGCTTCATGTCATGCTTTGTGTAGTCTGTGTTACCTTAGGCCCGAGAGCCTAGTACAGTGATGCTCATGAGGCTAAATAATTGTGTTTTGGTTCCTACTTCCTCTTCATTCTTCACTTTTCTACCATGATTACATGATCGTCTCCCCTGATGAGTCCAGTGTTTTGAGAGGATGATGCTGTTCTGTTAAGCAGGCCCACACCTGGAACCCATGTCTGATACTTTCTAGGTATGTGATATTGGACAACTTTTTCTAAAGTTCAGTTTCCTCACCAATAAAAGAGGGATAGTGAAAGTTGTTCAGACGCGTCTCTTTGCAATCCCATGGACTATACAGTCCATGGAATTCTCCAGGCCAGAATACTGGAGTCGGTTGCCATTCCCTTCTCCAGGGGATCTTTCCAACCCAGGAATTGAACCAGGGTCTCCTGTATTGCAGGTGGATTCTTTACCAGCTGAGCTACCAGGAAAGCCCAAAAGGGGGATAACACAGGAATAATTTAGGGTTAGCTGAGGACCAAATAAAGTCATGTCTGCCAAGCATCATGAACAAATAATTGTTCTACCAGTGCTGGCTTCCTACCCTATCCCTCTATAGAACTTAGTCATCAAAACCACCTGTTTCAAAAGTTGCTTGTAAACTCAGTCACCCTTATACCGAACTGCAATAAAAAGGTTTAAAAGTTTGCTATTGCTTTAGTCACCTTTGACTGATTACTAGAGAAAGAATTTCTAACAGTGGAACTGCAAATATTCTGAAGAAATCGAAACACAGAGGCCAGTCTTTCATACTGAAAAATACTGAGAGGGAAGGGAAAAAATGACCATTTTCTGAAAGTTCTAGAAGGACTAGATGAACTTGAAACATCCTTCAAGGACTAGATGGACAAAGTGCTCTTTCTTATAGTGGTTTCTGTTGCAACTCAGATTGAAGCTGGGGATTGGAAATTTTGTGTCTATTTGACATACCACAGGACTTGATGAATATTAACAAATTCCCAGTGACCTAGGAGTACAGGACTGCATGGTTACTCCTCAAGGAAACAATTTGTATCTAAACCATTTCTGACAGGCAGGCAAGCTCAATGTTGTAAAACACCACAAAGGAGAAACTGCTAAATGCAAGCTGTTCATCAAACAGTTTAATTTGCCAAGAAGACAGGAGAGAGTAAACCAATATGATGAAGGCCTTCTGCTCAGCTTTGTAATAGAGAACATAAAATATATACCTTGAAAAATTGTTGACTAGGTCCGCAATTCACATAAAATTATGCTACTGTTCTGAGTACGTCATGCGAACATTTTTTTTTTTGGTTCCCTGTTTGGAAATTGCTCATTTTCAAAACTTCATGATTCATTTCCCACTGTCTCTTTAGAGTTAAGCAGGTAGAGTCAACAAACTTGATGTGAAGAGGTAGTTTATGATAAAGGTCAACGGCTCAGGCTTTCAACTTGTTTAAGTTTGGTTCCCTGGAAACAGAATCAGAAATGGAGTTTTGTGCATGTGAGTCTTACGATGGGTACGCTTGGGAACAACACACATATGGAAGAGTGGGGAGTGAAATGGGGCAGAAACTGAAGTTTAACAGTGACACAGTTGTAACAGAGGCCCCTGAAGATCCCATGGGAAGTTCTTTGCAGTCTCTCAAATTAATGTGAGGTGACTGGATCTTGGTACCTTTTATTGAGGGGCAAAGCCTTGGGTGAAGCATCTCCCTTTCTTAAGGGAACTCTCTTTCTGAAGGGAGATTTTAGGAGAAGGCAGTTATGAGTCTTTAGCAGTCAACACTTTGGCCAATGTCCAGAGTGTCCAGTAATGGATTGATATGTACTGACCTGGGTTTTCAAATATGGTAGCTGCATGGTTTAACAGTTATGTGAATTTGGGCAAGACATTTAGATCTCTGAGACTCTCTCATAGAATTTTGAAGGTTTAATGAGATTTACTGCTTGGTAAAGTAAAGGCGCAGGTGATGCTCAATAAATGTTACTGTCATTATCGCATGGAGATCTATGAAAATCATTGAGCCTTTTGTCCTCTGTACTCATATATCTGATGGCTGACTTACTTCTTATATCTGGTTTTGTCGCAGTTTCTTTTTTTTAAACTCTGTATTTTATATCGAAGTATAGCCAGTTAACAATGTGATAATTTCAGGTGCACAGCAGAGGGACTCAGTTCTGTGCTGTGCTTAGTCTCTCAGTCATGTCTGACTCTTTGTGATGCCATGACCTGTAGTACGCCAGTCTCCTCTGTCCATGAGATTCTCCAGGCAAGAATACTGAAGTGGGTTGCCAGGCCCTCCTCCACGGGATCTTCCCAATCCAGGAATTGAACTGGGGTCTCCTGCATTGCAGGTGGATTCTTTACCATCTGAGCCACCAGGGACTCAGCTATACATATACATGTAATCCATTCTCCTCCAAACTCTCCTCCCATCCAGCCTGCCACATAATACTGAATAGTGTTCTCTGTGCTGTACAGTAGGTCCTTGTTGGTTATCCATTTTAAATACAGCAGTGTATACCTGTTGATCTCAAACCCCCTAAGTCCACTCTCCTATCCTCAACTCTTTGTCTACTCCATCCTCAGGTTACAGTCTGAGAGGACACAGGTAATTCATTTGGAGAAACAGCTATGAGAACAGGAGCAAGAAAGAGAACAGGAGATAGTGAGAGCCCAAAGTTTTGATCATCTAGAGACCGTGAAGCCAGATTCTCTCCTGGACTTTTCAATAATATGAACCAATTTTCTTTCTGATTAAACTTGTTTCACTGTGTTTTTATCACTTGAGATCAAGAGTAGTGACCAGTGTTTCATGCTTCAGATTTTGTCCTCCTTGCCTCAGTGAAACTAATCTTTCCAGCCTGCCCTCTTATTGGGAGGTTTCTTCCATTGCCAAGCAGCTCAATATTTCTGAACCCCTGAGGTAAACTTTCAAGGAGCAGATAACTTCCAAATTAAACACTTCCACTCTGCTCTGCATTCCAAGCCTGGGTCAGTGAGAAGCCTGGAGAGCTGACAGCAGAAGTTACTGCTTGCCAGCCGCAGGGCCTCAGACTTGTTGATTCAGAGTCTAGGGTGGACTCTGCAGCTTTGGGACAGACAAAGGATAATTTCGCACTACCCGTGGGCACTGACAAAGACAAAACACCTGTGTGCTATTTTGTTGAGAATGAAAAAAATAGCTAAGGGTGATACTGATGTTGGACTTCTTTGGGAAAAATAAAATAGCCTATCCTCTTAAGGAAGTTTTACAGCATTTTGTTGCAAGGAGAGATAAGAAAGGCTTCCTCAGCGATCAATGCAAAGAAATAGAGGAAAACAACAGAATGGGAAAGACTAGGGATATCTTCAAAAAAATTAGAGATACCAAGGGAACATTTCATGCAAAGATGAGCTCAATAAAGGACAGAAATGGTATGCACCTAACAGAAGCAGAAGATATTAAGAAGAGGTGGCAAGAATACCCAGAAGAACTGTTCAAAAAAGATCTTCATGACTGAGATAATCACAATGGTGTGATCAGTCACCTAGAGCCAGACATCCTGGAATGTGAAGTCAAGTGGGCCTTAGGAAGCATCACTACAAACAAAGTTAGTGGAGGTGATGGAATTCCAGTTGAGCTCTTTCAAATCCTGAAAGATGATGCTGTCAAAGTGCTGCACTCAATATGCCAGCAAATTTGGAAAACTTAGCAGTGGCCACAGGATTGGAAAAGGTCAGTTTTCATTCCAATCCCAAAGAAAGGCAATGCCAAAGAATGCCCAAACTATCACATAATTGCACTCATCTCACACGCTAGTAAAGTAATACTCAAAATTCTCCAAGCCAGGCTTCAGCAATACGTGAACCGTGAACTTCCTGATGTTCAAGCTGGTTTTAGAAAAGGCAGTGGAACCAGAGATCAAATTGCTAACATCCGCTGGATCATGGAAAAAGCAAGAGAGTTCCAGAAAAACATCGATTTCTGCTTTATTGACTATGCCAAAGCCTTTGACTGTGTGGATCATAATAAACTGTGGGAAATTCTTCAAGAGATGGGAATATCAGACCACCTGACCTGCCTCTTGAGAAACCTGTATGCAGGTCAGGAAGCAACAGTTAGAACTGGACATGGAACAACAGACTGGTTCCAAATAGGAAAAGGAGTACGTCAAGGCTGTATATTGTCACCCTGCTTATTTAACTTATATGTAGAGGACATCATGCAAAATGCTGGGCCGGGTGAAGCACAGCTGGAATCAAAATTGCCAGGAGAAATATCAATAGCCTCAGATATGCAGATGACACCACTCTTATGGCAGAAAGCGAAGAACTAAAAAGCCTCTTGATAAAGGTGAAAGAGGAGAATGAAAAGATCGGCTTAAAGCTCAACATTCAGAAAATGAAGATCATGGCATTCGGTCCCACACTTCATGGGAAATAGATGGGGAAACAGTGGAAACAGTGTCAGAGTTTATTTTTTTGGGCTCCAAAATCACTGCAGATGGTGACTGCAGCCATGAAATTAAAAGATGCTTACTCCTTGGAAGGAAAGTTATCACCAACCTAGACAGCATATTAAAGAGCAGAGACATTATTTTGCCAATAAAGATCTGTCTAGTCAAGGCTATGGTGTTTCCAGTAGTCTTGTATGGATGTGAGAGTTGGACTGTGAAGAAAGCTGAGTGCTGAAGAATTGATGCTTTTGAACTGTGGTGTTGGAGAAGACTCTTGAGAGTCCTTTGGACTGCAAGGAGATCCAACCAGTCTATTCTAAAGGAGATCAGTCCTGGGTGTTCATTGGAAGGACTGATGTTGAAGCTGAAATTCTAATACTTTGGCCACCTGATGCGAAGAGCTGACTCATTTGAAAAGACCCTGATGCTGGGAAAGATTGAGGGCAGGAGGAGAAGGGGACGACAGAGGGTGAGATGGTTGGATGGCATCACTGACTCGATGTACATGAGTTTGGGTAAACTCTGGGAGTTGGTGATGGACAGGGAGGCCTGGTGTGCTGTGGTTCACAGGGTCACAAAGAGTCGGACACGACTGAGCGACTGAACTGAAATGAACTGAATAATCAGGTAATAGCAAATTATTTTAAGTTATTAAATAACACATAACAGGATACTACTTGATAAATATTTTTAAAGCTTCTTACACACACATTACCAGCAGAAATATCAATAACCTCAGATATGCAGATGACACCACCCTTATGGCAGAAAGTGAAGAAGAACTAAAAAGCCTCTTGATGAGAGTGAAAGAGGAGAGTGAAAAAGTTGGCTTAAAGCTCAACATTCAGAAAATGAAGATCATGGCATCTGGTCCCATCACTTCATGGGAAATAGATGGGGAAACAGTGGAAACAGTGTCAGACATTATTGTTTTGGGCTTCAAAATCACTGCAGATGGTGACTTCAGCCATGAAATTAAAAGACGCTTGCTCCTTGGAAGAAAAGTTATGACCAACCTAGATAGCATATTGAAAAGCAGAGACATTACTTTGCCAACAAAGGTCCGTCTAGTCAAGGCCATGGTTTTTCCAGTGGTCATGTATGGATGTGACAGTTGGATTGTGAAGAAAGCTGAGCGCCGAAGAATTGATGCTTTTGAACTGTGGTGTTGGAGAAGACTCTTGAGAGTCCTTTAGACTGCAAGGAGATCCAACCAGTCCATTCGGAAGGAGATCAGCCCTGGGTGTTCTTTGGAAGGAATGATGCTAAAGCTGAAACTCCAGTACTTTGGCTACCTCATGCGAAGAGCTGACTCATTGGAAAAGACTCTGATGCTGGGAGGGATTAGGGGCAGGAGGAAAAGGGGATGACAGAGGATGAGATGGCTAGATGGTATCACTGACTCGATGGACATGAATTTGAGTGAACCATGGGAGATGGTGATGGACAGGAGGCCTGGCATGCTGCGATTCATGGGGTCGCAAAGAATTGGACACGACTGAGTGACTGAACTGAACTGAACACACACATATATATTTATGGACTATTAAGATTGAATAATTTCCAAAGACTATGTACAATGTAGATTTCAGTAAATTAAAGATTTTCTGGTTCCACATTCTGGTTCCACATAGTGGCTAACTATGGAGTAAAGAGTTTCACTCTCCATAAAACACACAGGAACCGTATGTACTTAGCTTACTTTGGAGATATTCCAGAATAATCCCCAAGCTGCTTTCTCTTCTGAGCTTTTGTACTAATTGCCTGTACAAACATCACTCATCATATATTTAGCATATGCTTCTTACATTTTAACTTTTTTCAAAATTTGAAGGGTATGCAAAACTTCAGACATACAAAAAATACGAATTTTGTTCGTATAAGTTCCCTTATTTCTTATTTTTAATTGGTACAGACTGTTCTATTCTATATTTTCTGTTAGTATTATTTTTAAAATGATGGCCAATTGTAATATTTTACTAGTTAATCTTCCAAGTCTAACTTTTTAATTCCAAACTTAATTTTCCCAATTATAATCATGCATACACAATGTATCCCAATTATATAGTTAAATATAAAGCACACAATCCCAAGTTATATACACATATATGCACATGTACACATATGTGTGAACAGTATCTTCAAATAGACTGTAAACTTTCAATGGCAGACATCATGTATTTCATGTAAGGTTTTGACTCCCCAGTGCCAAAAACAGTACTTTGTACTTTGTAGGGACTCAGCAAGCAGCGTTTTAACTGTAATTGTTATGATGAACATGCATCATCTTGCAGACTTAAGTAAAACATCTAATAATTCAACATTGGCATGACTTTCTCATTCTAACAGGGTTATGTCTGATGAAAGAGCAAGCAAACCCTGGCACTTCCTCTCACTGTCTCCTTAACTATCAGTTTTTCTTATAACTTCTTGGAAATTTCATTACCTCCTCGTTAGAAGAGGTATAGCTGTGAGAATTCAATTGTATAAAGAATATTAGCAAAATGGATTCATATTCCTTCAGTGTAAGGAGAGGAAAGTCTAGAAACATAAGAGGAATGGACAGTATGGTATAAGGAAAATGTAAGAGCGTTTTTTTGCCATTGTAGAATTTGTTTCTATGAGAACTCTGCTTTCTACAGCTCAGGTACCTCTGTGTCCACTGCACGATGCCTTTTCATTTCCACACTAGAAATAGCTTTTGCAAAGCACAAAGTATTTAGTGACCAAAAGTAGGACACAAGGTCTAAGCAACAGGAATATTAAGTAGGAAATATTATCAAATCATTTAGGTACCCTTTTTTGAACAGTCCCTAGTCTCGTTCTAGATAGATAGAAGAGTAAAATACATAAGAAGGAAAATAATACTACTAGTCACCTATTTTTCTCATTAAATGAGGCAATGGCAACCCACTCCAGTACTTCTGCCTGGAAAATCCCATGGACGGAGGAGCCTGGTAGGCTGCAGTCCATGGGGTTGCTAAGAGTCGGACACGACTGAGCAACTTCACTTGCACTTTTCACTTTCATGCATTGGAGAAGGAAATGGCAACCCACTCCAGTGTTGTTGCCTGGAGAATCCCAGGGACGGGGGAGCCTGGTGAGCTGCAGTCCATGAGGTCGCACAGAGTCGGACACGACTGAAGCGACTTAGCAGCAGCAGCAGCAGTTGCCAAAAATGTGGTAGGTGTATTATACAACATTTTATAGCTTAAAAATCACAACCATAAATATACCTAGAGCTGGTGCCAGCCTTTTTGGTAAAACTGGAAATCCTTCTTAGGGGTGATTAAAGGGACCTGGGAATTGTCTTAGGAGGGATAGAGGTGAAAAGACAAGTGTTTGCTTCAAAACCAACTTGAATCTCTTTTTAAATTTTTCTTAGTCTCTTGGGGGACTTCTCCAGGATTAGCTTACCTGATTTAAGATGGTCTATTTTCCACTGGGTTATATTAACTCTTGATAATTGGCTCAGTTGGTAAAGAATCTGCCTGCAATGCAGGAGACTCGAGTTTGATCCCTGGATTGGGAAGATCTCCTGGAGAAGGAAATGGCAACCCACTCCAGTATTCTTGCCTGGAACATCCCGTGGACAGAGGAGCCTGGCGGGCTACAGTCTACATGGTTACAAGAGTCAGGCATGACTTAGCGACTAAACCATCACCATCCTTCCAGTATTATCTCCCTTCTCTTCCTAATGTCTGTTCTTGGTGCTTCTTATCCAAGTACATTCCATTATTTCCCCTTCCTCTTCACCAAAACCATTAGACATCCATCTTTTGGGCTCAAAGTTGACTAATAAACTAATGGATGTTTCTGTGTTTTGTTCTGAATACTCTATTAATGATCCCATGACTATTCCAAAAGTACCCATTTCTATAACACCAGTGAAATAAAACATAATACCAACTAGGGCATAGCTTTAGACCCAATGGAAGCAAGGCGAAAGGCAGTACCAGAAGGCTGACCTGTCCTGGAACCACAGTGAAGAAGATTGGAAAGGGGTCTTGTCTTGTAGAATAGACGTTCTAACTCAGAGAGGCAGAGAATAAGTAAGGAAACCAACATATATGAAAATTCCAGAAATGTCTGTGGAGAAAGTAAAGAAATACGATATGACAGTTACTGAATCACAGAGAGAAGTTCAAATTTCCCAGTCTAGGGAAAACTTTGCTAAGAAGTTTTTGGGAAGGGAATTATGAAAAAATGAGGGTTTGGGGTTTTGTTTTTTGTTATTTTTAATGAGTTCATTTTAAACTATGGCATTCTGCCCAAAACAGAATTTATCCAGACCAGTTCTGTACAGAAATTTAATGTGAGTGAGTCAGCTATACGATTTAAAGGTTTCTTGCAGCCATATTTAAAAAAGTAAAAAAAAAAAAAGAAGTGAAATTTTAATAATATATGTTAAAACAATGTATCTAAAATATCGTTATTTTAATGCATTTTGTTGTTGTTCCTTTGCTTAATCATGTCTGACTTTGCAACCCCATGGACTGCAGCATGCCAAGCTTCTCTGTCCTTCACCATCTTCTGGATTTTGCTCAAATTCATGTCTGTTGATTGAGTCACTGATGCTGTACAACCATCTCATCCTCTGTTGCCCTCTTTTCCTTTTCCTTTTGCCTTCAATCTTTCCCAGCATCAGGGTCTTTTCCAATGAAGTTCTTCACATCAGCTGGCCTAAGGTATTGGAGCTTCAGCTTCAACATCAGTGCTTCCAGTGAATATTCAGGGCTGATTTCCTTTAGGATTGACTGGTTTGATCTCCTTGCAGTCTCTCAAGAGACTCTTAAGAGTTTTCTCCAGGACCACAATTCCAAAGCATCAATTCTTCAGCACTCAGCCTTCTTTATGGTCCAATTCTCATAACTACATGAAACAAATCTTGAGATATTTTATATTATTATTATTATTATTTTTGTTTGTACTAGTTTTTAAAATCGAGTTTTTAAAATTGAGTGTGGAGACTTGGAGCACATCTCCGTTTGGACTCACCACTTGTGAGCGCTCAGCAGTCCCAGGTGGTGAGTGGCTGCTACTGGACACCACAGGTCTAGACCATAGGTTGATAGAATTTGGCTGCTTGAACCAAGTTTAGAAAACCACCTGGTTTTTTTTTTAAGACTTATCAGCCAAGCATCATTTTTTTTTCTACATTTTAACATGATTAAGTGTTTTTTTAAATTTAAATTTATTTTGTATTATAGTTGATTTACAATACTGTGTTAGTTTCAGGTGTACAGCAAAGGGAGTTATACATACACATAAAGCTATTCTTTTTCAGATTTTCTTTCCCATTTTGGCCATTTCAGAGTCTTAAGTTGAGCTCCCTGTGCTATACAGTAGACATGGTTAAGTTTTAAATGGTCATCTATATACTTACATATCAGCTTTGGTTTTCCCTTAAAACTTAAAATATTTAGTCTCTGGCCTTTTAGGAAAACAATTTCAGATGCTTGATATACAAAAACACAGTAATTACCACAAAGACTGTTAGGCCCCAGAAAACAAGACCCATCTTATTCCATTATCTTTCCCTAATAATCAGCACAATGCCTGGAAAGAGCTGAAGCTCAACATATTTTTAAAAAATTGAATAGATTTATATAAAAATGCTTTATGTTGAACAGACTGAAAAAATGCTGAAATCTGTGAAATGACCCTTGGGGATGGAGTGCTGGAAGACCATTCTAGACAGAGTGAAGAGCATTAGCAAAGGCACTGAGGAGCAGGTCAGAAGAAATCTAGATTGGTTTCGGAAACTGAAAATAGTGGAATATGTTGGAATAGGCTGGAATGTTGAGGGCAGGACAGGCATAAAGGAACTGAGGCCCAGAGGTTGGTCTGGCATACATCTCCAAAGGACTTTTGGGCATAACAACACTTGTAGGCTTAATTCTGAAGGCTCAGATGTCAAGTTTTGCAAGGCAAAGGCAGGTGAGATGAGGCATGGGCCAGGCACAAGATGAAAGAAAATTGCTAACTAGCTTCAGTGCAAGGAATTATATGCAAGACTCAATCAGGGGGAGAAACAGAGGAAGGAGAGGGTTGGAAGAAACAACCCTCTGAAGGTACCTTAAGGTCCTTCCTATAAACCATAGCCTCTCTTATAAAACCATATATATAAAACCAAAGTCCCTCTTAGAAAACCATATATAAGAGGGACCTTATAAACTAGAGAGCCTTGTTGGGCTCTCTGATAACCAGAGGAGCTGGTTTCATAAACCATCACTAAAAAACATTATCATTCTGACTAGCTCAAAAAATTTCCAAAGTGACTAGTTTGGCCGATCTATTGGCCAATATAAAAATATTTGCCTTTCATTTCCCATCTGTACATGGTATCATTCAGGTAGAATAACCATGAGTAAAACTTGCTCATGCATTGCTAATAATGCAATCGCAAAATCTTTACTCATAGTTAAATGTCCAGTATTAGATATTGAGTATAAATTGCTGTTGAGTAGACATTATTCAGCCAATAAAACTGCTGAGATATTTTGAAGAGAAAGACCTTTACATGATGCTATTTCCCCCAAAACACTGCAAAAATGAAAGGTGTTTTAAAGTGGTTAACAATTTTGAGAAATATTTTTTCATATTTTCCATTTGGATACATTGTATTTTTCTTTTGGAATTTTCAGCTAATTCTTTAATCTATTATAAATCAAAAGCCTTCTGACTTTCAAATATGTTTACCGACCCTTCAAGATCCTGTCTCAAGTGCTATTTCTTCTACAGAGTCTTCTGTGATCTCTTTCTATCCAAGTTGCCAAGTTGCCAGTTCTATCTATGCCAGTTCCTCATTGTGGCATGCGGGATCTAGTTCCCTGACCAGGGATCGAATCCAGGCCCCCTGCACTGAGAGCATGACATCTTAGCCACTGGACCACTAGGGAAATCCTGACCTTCTCTCTTTTCGGCAGAAAATTTAGTTGCCTATCTTACAAGAACTATAGCTTTTGAAATCTGACTAGCGTTCCTAACAAGGCTTTAATAGCAAACTTGAATTTCTGGTGGCCTTACAGCCAATCATATTTCAGGGAAAGATGCTACTACACTGAATGCCTGATGGATTCCTTCTTGGGAGAAGATAAGTGGCAGTAAATGGCTTCAAGTTTAAGCTGACACAGATAGGACTAGGGTCTCTGCAGTCCCCTGAGCATGAGCCAATGAGAAGGTTTCCTTTCCTTCTCAGCTTCCAGCTTCCGTCCTTGTTCCTAGGATGGAGTCATGTGCTTTAGGAGTTCTGTAGGCAAGGCAGAGGCTTTGCAGAAGGGGGATGAGGAGAGAGAGCGGCATGTCTCCTTCCCAGCGAAGAACAAAGTGTTCATTCCATGAATCTTGTTGATTGCAATCTTTTGGCTGACTTCTGTTGCGCTTCAGTTATAATTAACTTCCATACATTCTGTTGGGATTAGTGTCTTGTCGGCATTTCTGGAACTTAGTACAGAGAACTGGATGTAATAGCACTATTTATCTTCCATATGGGCACATTTTCGGGTGATGGATAAAGATAAGTCAAGAGCACCCACATGATTTCATCAAACTTTCATTTGTTTTTTTTTTTGTTTGTTTGTTTTAAGAGAGCATAGGGCAGGCTGGTTTTTTCCCTTCTTCTTTTGCTCAGCAGAAACAGCAAAGAGAAATGTTTAATAGAGTCAAGTATGCCCTTAAGAAATTCTTGTTGAAGAGTTTTTAGATCAATGCTCAGACGAATCCCATGCTCCCAGAAACTGACCTCCCTCTCCCTGTACATGATACCCTCTCCCTTGATGGTGGAAGCAGGTTTATTAACCTCCTTTCCCTTTGCAGTGATTCATGGCCATAGAGCGGAAAAAGCAGCTAGATGAAGTAGCCAAAGTTTTGGTTCTAGCGTTTCCTAAATGTGCAAACTTAGACAAGTCACTTTATCTCTTTGACTTTTGGTTCTTCTATCTGCAGAATGGGGTGGGATACAGGCTCCTCTGGCTGTGAAATTCACCAGGCAAGAATACTGGAGTGGGTAGCCATTCCCTTCTCCAGGGGATCTTCCTGACCCAGGGATTGAACTGAGGTCTCTTGCATTGCAGTCAGATTCTTTACCATCTGAACCACCAGGGAAGCCCGGGATTGAAATATGTACAAGTATATTGTGCATTTACTACCTGCCAGGCCCTATGCTGGACAATCTTGACACTTTATCTTGCTTATTCCCCACAGAATGAATGCAGCAAGATAGTTGTTTCCTTTTTGAAATGACAGACCTGGGATCTAGAGAGGTGAGGTGACCTGTTGGAAGTCACACAACTGTGAAGTAGCAGAACTTTTGTTGGTGCCCATGTGTGACAGCCCAGGCACGTGGCTACTAGACTACGCTACTTATTCTGGTTGTGAGAAAGAAGAAAGGGTGCCAGGAAGTCCATTGCAATGAATCCCACCAAAATGTAGGCATTATCACCGAGTAACACTCAGAGTGGTTACTGAGGGCTTGGACCTACAGCAGGTAATCAGAATCAGAGTACAGGGACTTCGCTGGTAGTCCAGTGGTTAAGAATTCGCCTTGCAATGCAGGAGATGAGGGTTCCATCCCTGCTCAGGGAACTAAGATCCCACATGCCGAGGGGCAACTAAGCTCGCACACCGCAACTGCTGAGCCTGCACATCGCAACTAGAGAGGCCGTAGGACAGAACGAAGATCCCATGTGCCGCAACGAAGACCTGACACAGCCAAAAAAAAGTAAATAAGTGTAAACAAGGAACAAGAGTACAGTGTGTTTCCTGATTGCGGGCATTGTCCAAAATAAAAGCTTTGTGCTGGCCACTGACAAACGGAAGACAGTAGAATATAGGGAGAGGAATGACCCTGCCGTGTTAGCCTGAAGTCCTGGCTTGGGGTCAGCACCCATCTTTCACTCCAGCATCATCTCCTACCACCCGCCCTGGTGCTCACAAGGCTACACCACTGGCCTGCTTTCCAGTTCTTCCAAGTCAAGCTCTTTCCCGCCCCAGGGCCTTTGCATTTGCTGTTCTTTCTAGGAGAGCCTTTCTACCTTTCTGTTTCCTTCCATTCTTCAGACCTCAAGCCAAATATCAACGTCATAGACGAGCCCAGATAACCCAATTACTTTATTTTTTGTTTGTCTACCTGTTAATCGTTTGGGTCTTCTGAACAGAGATCCTTATTCACTGTGCTATACTAGTGACTTGAACAGTGTTAGGCTCTTACTAGACCCCCAATAAACTAGTGTTGAGTGAAGAAATGAATGGCAGTGCTTCAGAGGAGACCAGTGAAAACTGGGTCCTGGGTCATGGGTCATGCTAACTTATACCCTTAAGTCCCACTGGGATTCCTACTGATCATTTCTATTTGAAGAACAAGATAATGCAATTCTCATTTCTTCACTTCTGAATAGATTTTCCTTCCTTCCTAATGTTCACCTGCCACCCTGCTTCTGTCCTTGGAGAAGGTGTCAGTTATAGGAAAGAGTAGGAGGACCTTTGAGGTTACACAGAACTGGGGTTAAATCCTAATTCTGTCATTTATAGTGTGATATTGAGTATGTCATTCAAGTTCTTTGAACCTAAGTTTCTTTATGTATAAAATATTTCAAAGGATTATTTTTGCTTAAATAAGATGTTTACAAAGCATTCGTAACAGAGTCTGGTAAATTGTTTTCTCCTTTTACCCAAGGAATTTAACTTTCCTGAAAATAAATTTTGATCTTGGAGGATTCTGCCTGTCAGTTGGTTACTGTTTAATTTGTTTTTGTTGGAGGAAACAAAGAGTAGAGGAAGAGACAATGGATGATTTTAGATGATATTATGATCTCCTGGTGGGCAAGGATTTTTGTCTGATCTCATATCAACATCACTTATACATGTTAGGCTATTAATAGGCATGGAAAAAGAGTGAGAAATTTAGGCAGTGATTTGAAAAAAAATCCTAAAAATTTTAAATCTTTTGTTTAAGGAACAAATTAAATTATTGCCCTAAAATATGAATACAACAAAGATTTTATGAAATGGTTACAACAACAAAAAAAGCTTAAGAAGCATTAACACAGCATTACTGTCTCCAGCCTTTGGGGACAGTCTTTAGATTGCAAAGGGTTGCTGTACAGTACTGGAAATCTTGGGATTAGGTAACACAAGTATATGCATATGTCCAAACTCATCAAGAGGTATAGATTACATGTGTGCAGTATTTTTATTAATTGTATCTTGATAAAACTTAAAAAAAAGAAAAAACAAACATCTAGTTTCAATGCTTTCCTGGGGTTTTCTGACATATATGGATTTCTACAAATTTCTAACACATTCAGGTTCTTTTTCATGTATGTAATACTAGACTAGGAAGACTATTAAACAGAAAGGGTTCTTTTGTTGAAGAGAAAAAAGTGATAATCCTTCTGACATTGATCCTATAAAAACCTCAAGCCCTTGAACATGGGGATCTTTCTCTTAGCTTAAATTAGTAGGTGAAAGAATTATATGTGATAGACATGTCTTTATATATATATGTACCTGTACATATATATATATAAAGGAAAATGCACATGATATATAGGTTTATAAATAAAGAACAAATATACTTAGTAGATAAAGGTTCGGAGAAGGCAATGGCACCCCACTCCAGTACTATTGCCCAGAAAATCCCATGGATGGAGGAGCCTGGTAGGCTGCAGTCCATGGGGTTGCTAAGAGTCGGACACGACTGAGCGACTTCACTTTCACTTTCCACTTTCATGCATTGGAGAAGGAAATGGCAACCCACTCCAGTGTTCTTGCCTGGAGAATCCCAGGGACGGGGGAGCCTGGTGAGCTGCAGTCCATGAGGTCGCACAGAGTCGGACACGACTGAAGCAACTTAGTAGTAGTAGTAGATAAAGGTTATCAAATTACTGATAAGTTTCTCTAAGGTAACAGTAAATGACATTGTGAAGGACAAGCTGAGATAGTATCAACTTAGAAGATAATCAGTGACCCAGCAATCCTACTGCTGGACATATACGGAAAAAGGCATAATTCAAAAGAACACCTGTGCCCCAATGCTCATTGTAGCACTATTCACAATAGCCTGGACATAGAGGCTCCAATACTTTGGCCACCTGATGCAAAGAGCCGACTCATTGGAATAGACCCTGATGCTGCAAAGGATTGAAGGCAGGCGGAGAAGGTGGCAACAGAGGATGAGATGGTTGGATGGCATCACCCATTCAATGGGCATGAGTTTGAGCAAACTCCAGGAGATGGTGAAGGACAGGGAGGCCTGGCATGCTGCAGTTCATGAGGTCATAAAGAGTCGGACAGGACTGAGCGATGGAACTGAACTGAACTGAAGCAACTGAGCACAAACCCACAAGGTTTGTATGTAAAAGACTCTGATGTCATAAAGAGCTTACACCAGATGTGCTAGTCCTCGTAAGTAATGATATGCTGTAGGTTTTGATATGATGAAAAAGATAAATATCCAAAGACTCATCTGGCAGCCATATACAGGATGGATTAAATTTGGGAAGGGACAGAAGAGAACCAATAATAGGCAGTTACAGTAATCCAGGTGTGGAATGATGACCGCCTAGACATTTTTTATCCATTATGTAAAACTCATGGCAACAGTCATGTCTCTGAAGCCTAGGGCTCTGTGGTCTATGGGGTTGCAAAGAGTTGGACATGACTGAGCAACTGAACAACAACAAATGTCTGTTAACAGAAGAATGGATAAAGAAGATGTGGTACACACACACACACACACACACACACACACACACACAAATGCACTACTACTCAGCCACAAAAAGGAGTGAAATAGTGCTATTTGCAGAAACATGGATGGACCTAAAGACTGTCATAGAGAGTAAAGTAAGTCAGAAAGAGAAAAATATTGTGTAATATCACTTGTATGTGGAATCTAGGAAAAATGGTGCAGATGAACTTCTTTGTAAAGCAGAAAGAGAGACACAGATGTAGAGAACTTAGGGATATCAAGGGGGAAAGGCGGGGGGTGGAATGAATTGGGAGTTGGGATTGACATATAAACAATACTATGTATAAAATAATTAATGAGAACCTACTGTACAGCACAGGGAAGTCTACTCAATGCTCTCTGGTGACCTAAATGGGAACAGAATCTAAAAAAGAGGGGACACCTATATACACATAACTGATTCACTTTGCTGTAAAACAGAAACTAACATAACATCGTAAAGTAACTATATTCCAATAAAAATTAAAAACATTCTCATTTAAACATGAAATTAAAAAAGAAGATAATCAGAACTAGTTTTCATTTGCCATATTATTTTCTCTTGAGCAAATAATGCCAGTATTATTTTATCTCCTGTAAGTGACGGGAAAAGAAATTAATATTGATGGAAAAAACACATTCATTTAAGTAAATGTCAGACAGCAAGGCCAGGTAAGGGCAAAACTGTTATTTTCAACATTTTAAACTGGGATAGGTGTCCTCTGCCCATGGTGTTGAGCTTATTCATTTTCCTAAGGTAAATTGCATTGTCTCTGCCAGGATTTCTCACTGTTTTTTTCCATTTATTCACAGGAAGTACCATTCCAATGATTTAATTACCTTATTTATAAGATGTGAAACTTTATAAGATAGATAAGAATTATAGATAAGATACCAGAGGATGAGATGGTTGGATAGCATCATTGACTCAAGGGACATGAGTTTGAGAAAATTCTGGGAGATGGTGAAGGACAGGGAAGCCTGGTATGCTGCAGTGCATGGGGTCGCAAAGAATCAGACACTACTGAGAGATGGAACAACAACAATAGATAAGATATGAACCTTTCTATCAGCTACAAGATGGACCTATGACTGATTTTTCGCTACTCAGGCCCTTGCAACTGTCATACAAAATATAACACTGTATTCTGGTAATCTATTCACCTTCCAGTTGTGAGCTTTTAGTGCTTCTAGTGCATAGACTATTTAGTTTTTTACTAAAGAGAATTAGAGCATAATCAGAAATTTAGTTTCAGAGATAAATCTTAAAGGTTAGGTCATCAGCGCAAATCTCAAAAAAAAAAAAGACAACCACAGAAACTATTCTGTTAAAAAAATTTTGACCTGCTTTGAGAACTAAAGTGAAAGTTCTAAAATTCATCAACCCACAATCCTAACATCTCTTACATCACTCAGATGTTTTGTTGGTGGATCAATAGTTCTACATTTTCTTTACTCACTGCAAAAGCTAATGAAGTTCAGTGTCTCTTACATAAAGACAAACAGCCAAAGTAATGAAAAGATAATTATAAAGAAGTAAATTACTGGAATTTAAAGGAAAACCAATTTCAGGGCATGGTGTTTCTTCAGTACAAAATTTTTGTTTGTTTGAGGTCATCTAAGACTGTGAACAGATTCAAAATGACTCAGTCCAATGTCAGAGTATTTGACATTGAAGGAAAAAAATCATTCTTTGAGCAGTCATCAGGAAATCAATTATTAAACAGGACGAAGGGGATGATTTTACAAATACAATGACAAGATTTCAAGTAGGGAAGTTCCAGAAGGTTGCAACATTTGTTTGATTTTTAAATTGAAGTTCATTATGCCTTATTTTTTAAGTTTGATGAAAATGCAGCAAATAATAAGGGCAGATCGACATTTTCAGAGCACAGGAAGTTCCCGACAGATTACAGATCTAAGAATAGCCTAGAAACAGTAGTACAGCACATGAAGAAGTGATCCTGGGTCACTCACTGGTTTATCAGAGGATATGTAATTCCATGGCCTGCTTTACGTGCGTGCTAAGTCTGACTCTTTGAGACCCTAAGGACTGTAGCCCACCAGACTCCTCTATGGAATTCTCCAGGCAAGAATACTGGAGTGGGTTGCCCTGCCCTCTTCTAGGGCATCATCCCCACCCAGGGATCGAACCTGAGTCTCTTATGTCTTCTTCTTTGGCAGGCAGGTTCTTCACCACAAGTGCCATCATATAATCACTAATGACTATACCAATTGTTGAATTTTAAGCACATCAGTCAGTCATACATTGCCATGATGGTAGGCATTTCTTGCTTTTGTTAACAACAAAACGAAGACCAAAAAAAACAAAAAACCTTTCCTTAGAAAAAGATGCTCTGCATGTAAAAATACAGTGTTTTCTGCTCTCTCAAACTTGTTCCTAATTGTTGACCAGGCATGTTTCCTAATTCCCAGGTGTGGCTCCCCTGATCTGTTTATGTTGCCTTCCATATTTCCCTTTATGTAAATTTAATAACATTTCTAATGCTCTTACCAGTTCTCTTTTGAGTGAAGCCAAGGTATGCCTGATGTCTGAACTTGATCTCTTTGGTCTGTCTTCTACTTTGTCATGCTGAAAAGTATAAACATCTGCCTGGACACAGTTGTTAAATGTGACAGATTATGGAGAAAAGTCTTTAAGCTGTGTCGGAATCATCTCCATATTTCTAAATGTAATTTCACCTTGGGATAGAGCTTCGTCAGGGTAGGTTTAGCTTTTGCTGAGTTCTTTAGGTAGCCCAGGATGAAACACTTCTCCAAGTTGCAAGGATTTGAATAGCAAGCACTCATGAAATGTATGTGAAATTCTGTTAGCCGACAGGAGACTATTATTATTCAAACCTTGAGTTCTTTCCCTTAGTCACTCTTGATCTTTTTTCCAGGGACATTTTCAAGAAGTAGAGGGGGCTGTCATCGCAGAGATGAGAGCTGTCTCTGTTGAGACCAGGTCTTGGGAAATTCCCAAGAGAAGCAATCTGTTTAGGATGCTACAAAGAACCAGAAATCACAGATTTTTTTTTTTTCCTTTCTAAGCCAATTAACAAAAAGTCCAGATCTTTTCATGATATTGGTGATAAAGATTTCATCACTAGAACTGACCCTTTGATTCAAATGTTTCCTAAAAGAGAGGTGAAGAATATAGTTTCCTGAGATACCAAATCAGTTTGAATTTCTAGAGCTTCTCATTAAGAATAATATTAAGTCACATTTATAAATGCTTACTATGTGAGTGTGTGTGCGTGTGCATGTGCTCACTTATCCCGACTCTTTGCAACCTCATGGACAATAACCCGCTGGGCTCCTCTGTCCACGGAATCTTCCAAGCAAGAAGACTGGAGTGGGTTGCTGTGCCCTCCTCAGGGGATCTTCTCAACTCAGGGATGCAAACTGCATCTCTTGTATCTCCTGCATTGGCAGGCAGGTTACCAGAGTCACCAGATTAGAACTAATTAATTCATTTTTGTCATTTAATCCTCTTACAACTTTACAAGGCAGGTCTTTTCATAAGGCCCATTTTATAATAAAACTGATGCTTAGAGGGATAAAAGCAGTCACTTAAGGCTGTTTTATTGCAAGGCTTATATGCTTATACAGCAGAGCTTTCTAGGATTTTGACAAATGCATTTAGAAATTTAGAGAAATGCCATTCTGAGGTCTTGAAATCTTTTAAATGGCACCCCCAGAAGTAAGTCATACATTGCTACATATGCCTAATGGCAATGCTTAGCCAGTGTGGGTGAGTGATACCCCGGAGGACTCTGAATGTCAGGAGGGGGCTGCTCTCCAAGGGGTCAGTCTCAGGCTGGTAGGGTCAGTTCATTTCTGGCTGCTAAAAAGATACAATATGTACTTTCCAATTCCCTTCTCATTCCCACATTCATAAACCCTATTATTCCTAGATATTCTTGAATTATGTAAAGATTCACTTAACTGTGTCTTGTGGTTGGGTACTCCCAAGCCTTTAATCGTAGCATCTCTCTCTGAGGACCATATTCTTACCATGCTTTATGACCCAGCTGACAATCTCTTTTCCTGTCAAGCCTTTTTTCAGCTTTGTCGTTGTTGTTCAGTCACTAAGTCCTGTCTGACTATTTGAGATCCCATGGACTGCGCTTACCAGGCTTTGTCCTTCTGTATCTCCGTGAGTTTGCTCAAATTCATGTCCATTGAGTCGGTGAAGCTGTTCAACCATCTCATCCTCTGTCATCCCCTTCTCCTCCTGCCCTCAATCTTTCCCAGAGTCAGGGTCTTTTCCAGTGAGTCAGCTTTTCAGCTTCTTAGGTATGATAAACTCCTCCATCTACTGCACCCCCACAACACTCTGTCCAGGCTTGTTTTTAGCACTTGTCAGATTCTAACACGATTATTTGTTTACCATCTGTTTCCTTTGCTAGCTCATGAGTTCTCTGATAACACGGATCATGTTATTTAATCAGTGCTAAGCACCATAGCAGGCAGTTAATATGCTTTTGCCAAGCAAATAAAAGGTTTGATATAAAGAAATATTTTACAAAGACTGTGAAATTGTAGTTGTTTTCCTTTTCAGCTTCTAAAAGCCAGCTGCCTCATTTGACCTTACACAGCTTCTCACATATCACAAAAATCTACCATATTTTTGAGCATGTGTCTGTGACAGCACAGGGAAGTTTCATCAAAGTGTCCAAAGGTCTACAGCCCTTTAGAAGGGCTTTCCAGTCTCCTAGGAGTTTATGGCAGCTTTCCACATGTAGAACATTCATTAAGAGGGTTTCTTACTTTAGTAAATGTCAGAGGAACCCCTGCAATCACGGGAGGTATTAGCAAAAGGGGGTCACATTAGAGAGAGGGAGTGTAGCTCCCTGGAGATGTATTAAAATTAAGGGTAACTTGGCCCAACGGTTGTACAATATAGGTGGTTCTTTAAAAAATTAAATACTGAATTACTATGTGACCCAACAATTCTACTCCTTGGTAGCTATCCAAAAGAACCGAAAACAGGTACTCAAAAACATGTATAAGTATATTCATAACAGCAGTATTCACAATAGCTAAAGGTGGAAAGAGTCCAATGTCCATCAATGGAAGGATGGATAAACAAATTGTGGTCTATTCACTCAGTGAAACATTATTCAACCATGTAAAGGAATGATAGTGCTTGTACATGGTAATATTGGATGAAGCTCAAAAATATTAAGTGAAAGAAGCCAGAAACAAAAGGTCAAATATTAGATGATTCCATTTCTATGAAGTATCAGAATTGGTAAATCCACTGAAATCGAAACCAGATTGATGGTTGCAGAGGGTAGAGAGAGCAGAAAATGGGGAGCAACTGCTTAATAAGCATGGAATTTCCTTTTGAGATAAAATGTTTTGGAACTAGACAGAAGTGATGATTGTACAACATTGTGAATGCACAAAAATGCACTGAATTGTTCACTTTAAAATGGTTAATTTTAGTGATTGTCAAGAGGGCAGGTAGGGGAGGGAAAATTGGAAGTTTGGGGTTAGGAGAGACAAACTATTATACATAGGCTGGATAAACAACAAGGTCCTACTGTGTATAGTACAGAGAACTATAGTCAATATCCTGTTAATAAAAAAAATATAACTGAGTCACTCTGCTATATAGAAAAAATTAATACAGCATTGTAAATCAACTATACTTCAATTAAAAAAAAAACCTGGGCGGGGCAAGGATAATTAGGAATTTGGGATTAACAGATACATACTACTATATATAAAATAGCTAAACAACAAGGACCTATTGTATAGTGTAGTGAACTATATTTAGTATCTTTTAATAACTATAATGGAAAAAGACCTGAACAAGAATATATATATTAAATTACTTTGCTGTACACCTGAAACATTGTAAATCAACTACACTTCAATTAAAAATGGTTAATTCTGCATTATATGAATATGACCTCAATTGAAAGACATAAAATAAAAGGGGACTAAAGGAAAAAAAAAAGTAGAAAAGGAGGTCAGAGGGTTATGCAGTGAGGACATGACCAGCTAATACTGGTTTTGAAGTCCTAGTAACACAAAAGCAAGGAAGGAGGTAGCCTTTAGAAAATGGAAAAAGCAAGTAACAAATTCTCCCCTAGAGCTCCAAGGAGCAGCACAGGTCTGCCATCACCTTGAAGTTAGCCCAGCGAGACCAGCCTTCCACAGCTAATCTCCAGCACAGTAAAATAATACATTTGTATTTTTCGAAGCTAAAAAAGGTAACAAAATATCATGCCTTGGCGTCACAGCTGAAAAGAACTTCCCAGATCTAGTACAATCCTGATGGAAATATGGTGAGAAAGATGGTCTTTTCAAGGTCACATAGCTAGTTGTCCTATTTATTTAAAAAACAACAACAACAACGTTTCCTTCTCAAAATAAAGAGATAGGAAGAGAAGAAGCAATGAATGGGGTTATTATTCTAATTTTATGAGAAGAAACAAATTCACTGAAATTAAGTAACTTGACCATTACTTCATATCTAATACTGTGTTTTAAGTATTTAAAAACATCAAAGTAATGAAGGTACATGAATGATAATTTTAAAAAATCACATCATAGCAGACAGAAGGACTTATCATGAATAGCATTCATTTCTGTGCTGTTCTTAAGTCTCTCAGTTGTGTCCGACTCTTTGCAACCCTATGGACTATCGCCCTCTGTCCATGGAGATTCTCCAGGCAAGAATCCTGGAGTGGGTGGCCATGCCCTCCTCCAGGGGATCTTCCTGCCCCAGGGATTGAACCCGCGTCTCTTACGTCCACCCACACTGGCAGGTGGGTTCTTTGCCACTAGCGCCACCTGGGAAGCTCCTAAAGCTCTGGAGCTCTCTGCTCAATCTTTTGCCTCAGAAATTGGCTGTCCACTGAAGGGAGAGAACCCTGCCTGGGATTAGAGAGGGAGAGCTGGTTGAAAGTAACAGCCTTCTAGAAAAAAAACAACCACCAAAGTTTTCTAGTACACCATTTTTTAAAATGTGTTTTTAAAATCAGAAAAACAGGCTTTAAAGGTCTAATTTTTTTTTGATAACATATTTTCTTGGAGTCATAAAAAATTAAAATCCTTTTCTCTTAAAAAAAAAATACAGATTTTTGGAAAGCAGAAATCTGTTCAGCTGCCCTTTAAAGGTTTGTGTTGTGTTTGTGCTAGAGGCTGGTGCACAAAATGCTTTGAGGCATTCTCTGTAGCTCAGGCCAGAAGACATGGGTCCTGGAGCTACATGTCTCCTATCTCACCAGAGTAACTGCCTTCTTTCTGACAACAGTGACTTAAATTTCCCTTACAGCTGCCTTTTCTTGTTCTAGACAGAGGTTTTCAAACTTGACTGTGCACCCTCAGGCACCCTGGAGGATATTTCAAAATTGCATGTAGGGTTGGGGTGAGGAGAGTGGAGAGTCAGGGGTATGAGAGCAGCAGGAAGAAAAGGCATGCATGTGGGTCAGCATTGCCACCCTCACTTAACCTAGAGAAGCCACAGTGGCCCTATGGATGCGTGCGTGCTGTCTCTTCAGTTGTGTCTGACTCTTCGCAACCCTGTGGACTGTAGCCCCCCTAGGCTCCTCTGTCCATGGGATTCTCCAGGCAAGAATACTGGAGTGGGCTGGTGTACCTACTCAGGGGATCTTCCCAACCCAGGATCAAACCCAGGTCTCTTGTATCTCCTGCACTGGCAGGCAGGTTCTTTATCACTAATGCCACCTGGGAAGTCCAACTCTATGGATCTTCCCACAGTATGTCGTTGGAAGAAAATTTTTTATTGAGGAAAAAAATGCCATTGCGGGTAAAGAAGAATATGTAGAACCAGAGAAATTGGGGTTCAGATCAGATCAGATCAGTCGCTCAGTCGTGTCCGACTCTTTGCGACCCCATGAATCGCAGCACGCCAGGCCTCCCTGTCCATCACCAACTCCTGGAGTTCACCCAGACTCACGTCCATCGAGTTGGTGATGCCATCCAGCCATCTCATCCTCTGTCGTCCCCTTCTCCTCCTGCCCCCAATCCCTCCCAGCATCAGAGTCTTTTCCAATGAGTCAACTCTTCACATGAGGTGGCCAAAGTACTGGAGTTTCAGCTTTAGCATCATTCCTTCCAAAGAAATCCCAGGGCTGATCTCCTTCAGAATGGACTGGTTGGATCTCCTTGCAGTCCAAGGGACTCTCAAGAGTCTTCTCCAACACCACAGTTCAAAAGCATCAATTCTTTGGCACTCAGCCTTCTTCACAGTCCAACTCTCACATCCATACATGACCACAGGAAAAACCATAGCCTTGACTAGACGAACCTTTGTTGGCAAAGTAATGTCTCTGCTTTTCAATATGCTATCTAGGTTGGTCTTAACTTTCCTTCCAAGGAGTAAGAGTCTTTTAATTTCATGGCTGCAGTCACCATCTGCACTGATTTTGGAGCCCAGAAAAATTAAGTCTGACACTGTTTCCACTGTTTCCCCATCTATTTCCCATGCAGTGGTGGGACCGGATGCCATGATCTTCGTTTTCTGAATGTTGAGCTTTAAGCCAACTCTTTCACTCTCCACTTTCATCAAGAGGCTTTTCAGTTCCTCTTCACTTTCTGCCATAAGGGTGGTGTCATCTGCATAAGGGAATAAAATAAAAACACCACTTACAATAATAAGAAAATAAGGCACATACATCGAAGACGGGTGTCTAAATAATATTCTTCAGCTAAGGCAAGATTCTAGAATCTGACCACCCATCAAGCTGTTAAGGGGAAAACTCCACTGTACATGCCGTGGTGGGGGAAGCCAGATTGTGTTGTGAGAATTTAAAAGAGAAAGAAAGTTAGATGAGGAAAAGATGGGGTGAGTTAAATATAATAAAACCAAAGTCTTCTTTCTGGGAAAGGAGCTCCTTAATAATTCAATTCACTGTGGACTCCGAAGTTGCAGGTGAAGCCAGAGAACACTCAGAGGAAACCAAATTAAATTTTTGCTAGAGAAAGAAAAAATGGAAGAACTAGACTGCCATCGTGAGGCAGAATGCTAGGAAATGGTGATTGAAGTGCTCCGGAGTGTTTGTAGCCCAATTTGGCACTGATACCGTGGTATCGATGGAGAAAGCGATGGCACCCCACTCCAGTACTCTTGCCTGGAGAATCCCATGGATGGAGGAGCGTGGTGGGCTGCAGTCCATGGGGTCGCGAAGAGTCGGACACGACTGAGCGACTTCACTTTCACGTTTCACTTTCATGCATTAGAGAAGGAAATGGCAACCCACTCCAGTGTTCTTTCCTGGAGAATCCCAGGGATGGGGGAGCTTGGTGGGCTGCCGTCTATGGGGTCGCACAGAGTCAGACACGACTGAAGCGATTTAGCAGCAGCAGCAGCAGCAGCAACCATGGTATTGAAATACCCTCAAGCTGTTCTAGTTTCCTAAGCAGTAGTTTTATAAAATTGATCTTAAAGATCAATGTGGATACATAGTAAAAACAAAACTATATAAACAATACAAAAAAGTCCACAGGGTATTTAAGGCTCTCTTTTTCACTCCAAGTTTCCCATACAAGAGGCAATTATTCTTTCCAGTTTATTGTGCATCTTTTAAAACATATTCTGTGCACGTATAATTAGTTATGTACTACATACATTCCTTTGGAACCACCAAGGATGTCTACTGCTCTGCACTCTGATTTCTGTTTAACAGGGTGTCTTGGAGCTTGTTTCCTTCCTTTTCTTGATTGCTTCATCTTTTACCAGATGAACATACCAGAAATTATTGAATCATTGTTACTCTAATGCACAGTTTACTTTCAGGATTTTTGCTACCATAAGCAATGCTGGGCATAACTGTTGAAAAAATTCCGGAAATATTAAAAAAAGTGTATTAAATTTGTAACAGGTGTAGTAAGACTGCACACCAAAGAGATGAAGCTATTCTATCAATCATGTTTGAGAATGATGGTCGACACCCTTGCCAATCTTAAGGTACTTTGTCCAGAATTATTTTCTTTCTGCAGTCTCTATTTTTCAACACAATTTCCCTGTGTGTGTATTCAGTAGCTCAGTTGTGTCTGACTCTTTGTGACCCCATTGTCTATAGCTCTCCAGCCTCCTCTGTCCAAGAGATTTTCTAGGTAAGAATACTGGGGTGGGTTGCCAATTCCTCCTCCAAGGGATATTCCTGACCCAGGGATCTAACCTGTATCTCCTGAGTTTCCTGCATTGCATGCAGATTCTTTACTGCTGAGTCACTGGGGAAGCCCCAGTTTGCACTGTAGAGTGAATCAAATGATCTTCAACTAAAAGATAGCAGATTATTCGGTCACTGCAACCATCCCATCAGCATTTGGCTCTTGTGGTTTAAAGGCATCACTGAGGAAGCATCAGAAATCATTCTTGGCGACCCCATAGACAGCAGCCCACCATACTCCGCCGTCCCTGGGATTCTCCAGGCAAGAACACTGGAGTGGGTTGCCATTTCCTTCTCCATTGCGTGAAAGTGAAAAGTGAAAGTGAAGTTGCTTAGTTGCAACCGACTCGTAGCGACCCCATGGACTGTAGCCCAACAGGCTCCTCCATCCATGGGATTTTCTAGGCAAGAGTACTGGAGAATGGAAAGCAGTGTCTGCTAAAACAGTAGACAGATAGGCTAGAAGCCCCCAAGTGGGGGTGGGGGAGGAATTGGGGGAGTGAGTCTAGAAATACCCATGGAGCATCTCACCTCTGACCTAACTCAATGAATAAATGAAGATCTATATGTTAATTATTCAGACAATCTTGTAAACCTGTTATGTACCAGCCCCTGTGCTGGATGTCGGGGCTAGAAGAGTGAGAAAGATGTATTTCCTGCCATCATTTTACTTGCTTATCCTTTCTGAGAGCACACTTGTTTTCTAGTCAACAGCACAGTGTTTAGTTATATCTATACATAATTTATGTTGTATATATTATATATATATATCTATAAAGCATTATTTATGGGCTTCCCAGGTGGCACACTGGTAAAGCATCTGCCTGTCAATTCAGGAGATGCAGGAGACATGAGTTCAATCCTTGGGTTGGGAAGATCCCCTGGAAAAAGAAATGGCAACCCACTCCAGTATTCTTGCCTGGAAAATCCCATAGACAGAGGAGCCTGGTGGGCTCCAGTCCCTGTGGTTGCAAAGAGTTGAACACGACTGGGCACACGACACACACACATTACGTTATTTATATTGTTATGTATATGTTTTGTCATAAGCATTTTTATTTTTGTCTTTTCTTAATAGATAAAACTATCCCAATGGGCAAATACTTCTTATCAGTTTTGCTACTTCTTTACTTCTACTCTTCACATTTTATGGAGTTCAAGTCCTACTTCACTCTTGAATCCAGACATGTATGGCACAGTAACGTGTGCTCCAAACCTTATGCAGACATGTGACACAGCTGTCCTAAACTCACACCTTCCTTGAGCTCCAGTTGCTGAGATCAGGAGAAGACATTGTTGAGGCCTTAAACAATACCCTTATCCAGAGGTCCCCTGATGGCAGCGGCTATCTGCCTACTGGAAGGCAGCCATCTGTACATATTAGCTGAGTGAGCGTTTCGGTCTACGCTGCTTTTGGCGTTACTATACTTGAATGACTAGTATGCATATGACACAGTGCTTAATAAATACCTTCACTTTTAAAGTGTTGTCTGGGATATAAGGCAAAATGGTCTCCAATGCCAGTTTTTAATGGATTTTGGATTTGTTCTGACCTTTTCTGGGCTTTCCCATGTCTTTTGGTAACCTACTTTCTTATGTGCCCCCCTGTCCAGCCCCCAAGAAAGATGCTCTCTTTAGGTTCTGATGCTAACATTTCTGCACCAACATCTGAAATTCAGGCTTTACAAGTTTTGCCTTAACACATTTAGCCCGGTATGTGCGTTCACCCACGGACAGCAGACAGACAGACAGACAGACAGACAGACAGACAGACACACACACACACACACACACACACACACACAAATCCCTCTCTGATCACTACGGCATGCCAAACTCATGCCCTTGGAGGTCATTTTTCTAAGAACTTGTAACTAATTCAGAACACAGAGGAGCTCTTAGATATATTTTCAAACAAAAGAGAAGGAAGCAATCTGTGACCTAACAAGAGGGTTAATACCAGCTGGTCATAGTTTAGTGAGTTTAATTACTGGAATTTCTATATAATATCACCCCAAATGACATCTGGCTTGGAACTGAGCATGAGATTCCTTTCGGGTGAGCAAAAGAAAACAGGCCATGCCAAGCTCTCCCCTATCTAATCCTTGTGCCTGATGCACATGAGCTGCAGTGACATTTCTGGGACTGATTTGTACTTGGTGAAGATAAGCTTGTTAATAAAAAGGCAAGATAAAATTGGCATTAGCTACTTTTAACAAGGAAGCAAAATATACAGTTGCAAAGTGAGAATGAAAAATGCTTAAGTTGGAGAAGGAAATGGCAACCCACTCCAGTATTCTTGCCTGGAAAATTCCACGGACAGAGAAGCCTGGTGGGCTACAGTCCATGGGGTCACAAAGAATCACACACACACACACACACACACACAAAAGAAAAATGCTTAAGTAAAAGACCAAGGAATTCTTTGTTTTACACCCAGCTCATTCCCTGGGTTCATTGATAACCTATTTTATTTCTAAGTAAATACTGGCCTCAAATGGAAATCAAATGGATTTTATTTTCACAAACATTGTGAGTTGGACTAATTTCAAATTTATTTTAAGTCAAACGTAAGCATTGATTAAATTGCTGGAAACCAAGCCTGGTATAGGGCGATTTGTTTAGTCGCTAAATTGTATCCGACTCCTTTTTGCAACCCCATGGACTGTAGCCCACCAGGCTCCTCTGTCCATGAGATTTCTCAGGCAAGAATACTGGAGTGGGTTGCCATTTCCTTCTCCAGGGAATCTTCCCAACACAGGGATTGAACCCATGTCTCTTACATTGGCAGGTGGGTTTTTTACCATTGAGCCACCAGGGCAGCCCATAGGGTGAGTCAACCCTATGTTTTGCTAACCCCTTTCGTTTCAAAGTGTGATCCATGAACCTGCATCATGAGCATCATCTGGCAGTTTGCTAGGAATGCAGAGTCTTAGGCTCTACACACAGACCTAATGAATCAGAAAATGCATTTAGCAAGATGTCTATGCACTTGGAAATTGAGAATCACTGGCCTATAATGTTGCCTTTATTTTCTTTAAATCTTTTCAAAAGCTGTTTTGTATTAGAATACAGTTGGTTAACAATGTTGTGCTGGTTTCAGGGGAGCAGTGAAGGGACTCAGCCACACATATACAGGTATCCATTCTCCCCCAAACTCTCCTCCTATCCAGGCTGTCACATAACATTGAGCAGAGTTCTCTGAGCTATACAGCAGGTCCTTGTTGGTTATCCATTTTAAATATAGCAGTGTGTACATGTTGATCCCAAACTCCCTAACTGTCCCTTCCTCCATCCTTCCCCTTGAATGTTGCCTTTCTTCTAAAGGGCTTCCCCCCGTAGAATAACTGAAAGACCATTTGCCTGAGTAACATAAACCAAGGGCCAAATTTGAGACGTTTCCAGCCTTCCAGCCGCACAGAGAGGAATGCACAGATGCATGCTCCATTCTGCAGTGCCAAACTGAAAGGCTTGCCATTTGTTCTGACTGTTTTATTGCCCTCAAACTCTGCACTCAGCTTCTTGTGAGGCTTCCAAAACACGACAAATCCATGGAAAAATTAATAATGTAAAGGTTTTCTAAGGCTCTTGGCAGCAGAAGGAATTTCCAGTGGGTTCATATTGAGGTGGGGGTGGAAAAGGAAGGAAGTTTGACATATAACATAATAGCAAGGAATTCCTAAATATTTGTCCAGCTTTCATCATCTCAGCCTGTTGAAAAACGAATTTGTATGTGATGGTTCTAGGATTTGTCCTTAAGAAATTCTGACCACTTAGCAGACAAGAAGATAACTATTTTGAGCTAAGGTCTTATGCATATAAGTTGCTTTATATCTTGAGTTTTGTGTGCTTTAGTGAGAAGTAAGTTGCTTCTGCCATCTCCAATAAGATATATTTAAGTTAGTATCTTCATCTCTTCCCCCTTCTAGTATTTTCATTTGGAAAGTAGACAGCTGAAATATTGGCCAGTGAAAGAAAACAGATTTCCCAATGAATAGCTGTAGTCCATGAAAAACGAGATTAGAGGGATGCCCAAACTAATTCCAGGTTATTACAATCTTCATCTCAAGCCTAATTCTCTGTGGTTTCACTCCTGGTTTACAGACAGAAATTTAAAGCCAGTATATTTTATCATCAATATCATTTAGTTCCCCTTTGACGGAAGCCTTTGCAATGTTCTCTTCAATTTCCATGAGAATGAATTTCACCTTTTATGACATTCAAAGACAATTATGGTGTCTTTATGAAAAATGATGTCACTCTGATACCAGCAATAAAATAACAATGTCCTAGTGCTGATAAATGTATTAATCATACCAGTCATCTTTCAGCTTTTCTGGTTTTGCTTTGGGAACTCCAGAAAACCTTAAGGTTTTTAATTTGTGAGCTCTCTAGAAACATGGCCAGAATACTTTACTCTTCCTCTGATTGAGTGCTCAGAAAATGGAGTAGAATGGAGTGACCATCCCACTAACAGGCAGGGTTATTCGGTCACTGACTAAATCAGAAAGGATGCTGCAGACTCTCACACATCTGTATCTGGGAGGTGGGGCAGTGATGGGGAAAGGCATCTCAGGTGTCCTCTGGTCTGTCTCCATGCAATCCACTGCTATTCCATCCCTTACTTTTAAGATGCTTTGAGTGTTGCCCTCTGGGAGACACTGAATTCCTGTTAAAGTGCTAGCCCAAAGTCCTCCTGGGACCAGGAAGAGGCCTGGGACCCCTCAGATTCTTAGGTCTAACTCTGTTCTTATAAGACTGCCAAGATTTGGAATAGGCTGAACAATGATAGATTTTTTTTTTTCATATGAATCAGTCAATGTACAGATTGAAAAGAGTGGCTTGCTCCATACAAATCAACATACGGAGTGCTTACTTTATGCCAAGACTCAAATAACATGCTTTCTGGATATCAAAAACATATAACACAAGCTTTCTATGTGTAGCTTATTGTTTTGGTTGGGGAGAATATGCTTATGGCAGGAAATAACTGCAGAATGAACAGTTTATACTTCCAGTTAGCATGCAGGCTTTTCTGGGATCCAAGCATAATCCATTTTAATCTAGCTGAGATTTTGATTTCAGAAGTCACAGTCTCTGGATACAGACCTTCAGGTGTAGGGTTTCAGAGATGAGGGATCACTGTGGGCTTCAATATTGAGGAGAAGCTTCTTGGCAGAGACAGGACCAGAGCACATTTGTGAGGCCAAGTGGGAACTGCAGGAATAGAGAGACAGCAGGGAAGTCATCCAAAATGGAGTGGTCAGAACAAGTCACAAAAGTGAGAGGAGACTGGTATGTGTCTGGAAAAATGAGAGTTACCTGATAGAAAAAGTACCAACTGGGCAATAATGGTGGAGGTAAAGCTAGGGCAAGATTTTAGAATCCATCAACTGCTGAGCAGGAAATTTACTTGATCCTGTGAGCTATGTTATTCAGACATATTTTTACCCTATAGAAAAATATAATGCAGATGATATTGTGACACATTCCCATGAGTTACTCAGAGATTTTCACAATTCTGTTTTCTAATTATAATCCCCCCACTCAGTTAAAACAATACATTGAAAGTCAAGTGAGAGCTGTTGAAAAAAGCAGAATGGATCCATAGTTAGGTTTTTTGAAAAAGTAAGTTCTTCACCATCCACTTATGATTAAAAACATGCAAAAAGTGGGCATAGTGGGAATATACCTCAACATAATAAAAGTCATATATTGCAATTGCACAGCTAACATCATACTCAACAGTAAAAAACCTGCAAATTTTTCCTCTTAGGAACAAGATAATGATGCTCACTCTTGCCCCTTTATTGTTGCCACTTTGGTATTGGAAGTTCTAGCCAGAACAATTAGGCAATAAAAAGAAACAAAAGGATTCAGAAAGAGAAAGTAAAAATGTCATTATTCACATATGATAAGATCTTACAGAATACCCTGAAAATCCATCAAAAAACCATTAAAACTAATACATGAATTCCGTAAAGTTGCAGAATAAAAAAAAATTAATATATTAAGTTGTCTGCACTTCTACACAGTAATAAGGAACCATCAGAAAGGGAAACTAAGAAAACATCTTCCTTTGATTGAGTGTAATCTACAGTTATATCACAAAGAATAAAATACCTAGGAAGAAATTTAACCAAGGAGGTAATAAAAGACCCATATACTAAATGTGTAAAAGACATTAACGTAAGAAATTGAAGAAAATGTAAGTAAATGGAAAGATATTCTGCGTTCATATTAGAAGAATTAATATGATTAAAATGTCATACTATCCAAAGCAATCTACTAATTCAATGCAATTCCTATCAAAAATACCAATGGTGTTTTTCACAGAAATAGAACAAACAATCCTAAAATGTATATGGAATCATCAAAAAAGACTCCAAATAGCCAAAGCTATCTTGAGAAAGAAGAACAAAGCTGGAGGCATTAAGTCTTCTTATTTCAAGCTATGTTCCAAAGCTATGGTAATAAAAACAGGATAGCATTGGCATAAAACAGAAACATAGATAATTGGGACAGAATAGAGGGCCTAGAAATAAGCACACACATATATGGGCAGTTAATTCATGATAAAGGAGCCAAGGATACACACTGGAGAAAGGGCTGTCTTTTCAATAAATGGTGTTGGGAAAACTGAACAGCCACAAGAAAAGCATGAAACTGGATTACTATCTTATGCCATACACAAATATTAACTCAAAATGGATTAAAGACCTGAAACCATAAAATCCCTAGAAGAAAACATAGGTTCTTGATATAGGTCTTGGAGGTGATTTTTTGAAGCTGAAACCAAAAATAAACAAGTGGGACTATATTAAAAAGCTTCTGCACAACACAGAAAGCCATCAGCAAAATGAAAAGATAGCCTAATAGATGGGAGAAAATTTTGCAAATCATATATCTGCTACATTGAAAATATATAAGCACTCACACAACTCAATTAAAAAAAGAACAACAATTTGATTTAAAAAGAGCCAAGTAGACATGTTTCTAAAGAAGACATAGAGATGCTCAACATCACTAGTAATCCAGGAAATGCAAATCAAAACCATAATGAGACACCATCTCACATCCGTTATAACAGCTATTTATCAAAGAGACAACAAATAACAAGTGTTGGTGAGGATATGGAGAAAAGGGAATTCTCATATACCATTAATGGGAATGTAAATTGGTCAGCCGCTATGGAGAACAGTACATAGGTTCCTAAAAAAAAAAATGAAAAACAAAACTACCGTATGATCCATCAATTCCACTTCTAAGATTTACCTGAAGAAAAAAACCCTCTAATTTGAGAGCACACGTGCGTCGCTGTGTTCATTGCAGCACAATTGACAATAGCCAAGATACAGAAACACCGTAAAAGTTCAGTGAATGGATAAAGAAGAGGTGCTATCGATCTATTTAACCTATCTGCCTAGACAATGAAATGATAATCAGCCATAAAAAGGTGAAACCTTGCCATTTTTGAAAATATGAATGGACCCTGGGGGCATTATGCTAAGTGAAAGAAGGCAGACAGAGATGACAAATACCGTATCATCTCACTTATATGTGGAATCCAAACACACACACACACAAACAAAAACCCATGAGAAAGAAAACAAAGGAAACAACAAGTTCATAGATACAAAGAACAGATTGGTGGTTGTCAGGGCAAGGGTGGGTGAAATGGGTCAAAAGATACACACTTTCAGAGGTACACACTTATAAAATAAATAAGTCATGGCGAGGTAATGCACAGCATGGTTAATAATACTATACTGCATATTTGAAACTTGCTGAAAGAGTACCGAATTATCACAAGAAAAAAAATTGTAACTATAAGATGATGGATATTAACTAGACTTGCGGTGATCAGTTCATAATATAAACATTGAATCGTTATGTTGCACACCTGAAACTACTAGAATGTAATCTGTTAATTATCCCTTAATAGAAAAAATGAAAAAAAAGGAACTAGACATTTATGAACACCTACTATGTGCCACATACAAAATACTTGACTTACGTTGTTTTTTCCTAATGTGGCAGAGAGTTTTTGAAACAACAGTTTTATTAAAATATAATTCACATACCATAGCATTCACCTTTTAAAAGTATACCATTCAGTGATTTTTAGTATATTCACAGAACTGTACAACTTTCCACACTATCTAGTTTTAGAACAATTTCATTACCTTAAAAAGAAACCTCATACCCTTTAGCAGTCACTTTCCACTCTCCCCAACATCTCAGCCCCCGGCAACCTCTAGTTTACCTTTTGTCTCTGTGATTTGCTGGCTCTGGACATATCATGTCAGCAAAAACAAGCAAAACGTGTCCTTTTTGTTCACCAACTTCTTGAACTGAACATGGTATTTCCAAGGTTCTTCCATTTGCAGCATGGATATACATCATTTTTAAAATCCTACTATTATCTTCTAAACTAGACATAATTATCTGTTCTACCCATAAGGAAAATGAAATCGTAAATGCTTTGCCCAAGGACTCACAAAGTTAGCAGAGAAATATTCACACCTAGGCCTCTGTTTCATGATTCAACAATTCCCATCACACCACACTGATTCTCAAATGCCTCAGAATTCTCCCTATTTTTAAACTGAAAACCACAACACCTTGTAATACACAAGAACTAGCACAATGATCTTGTTTCTTCCTGGCTCCATGCTCTCTCAAGACGAATTTGCATCCAAAAACAAGGAGACCGGTCTCCTATTCCTGGGGGTGCCATGACAACCCCACTACTTTTGAAATTGCGAGGCAACTCAAACCCAGTAGAGGACTGTGGGTAGCACCATGCCGTATTCTTTCAGACAAGGGGGTATTCACTACTCAGACCGGCAAGTAGCTCAAAGTTCCAATAAGAAAACAACAAACAATGAAAAAAACCAGCCTTTGGTTCATCAGTCACTCACCAGACAGCTGAAGCGTGAAGCTCACGAACACCATGAATTGAAGCCCGAAACACAACCAAGACGCCTCCATTCCACATCAGCACGCTCTCTGCCAAACTCAGTCTTGTAGACAGTATCTGTATCCTTCATTCTCACAGCCCCATTCACCTCCTTGTCTCCCATGTATCCTTTCAGACGCACCAAAGCCCTTGGTGAGTTTCCAGCAAAGCTTCCACATCCTCAGGATCCAGGTCGAGGCAATCCACCACACGGCCCCTGCAGGGCCTGGAGCCCAGTGCTCCGAGCTTCATGTAGATACAAGCATTCCTTGCAGTTCTTCAAGCCAGTCATCTCAGGAAGGCAAATGGTAGATCCCTCCACGCTGGCAAAACGGAGGAAACAAATACATATGCTGAGACTTCTTACATTCTCAAAATTGGGAGCTGGCCCCTTATTATTATGAATTTTAAAAGTCTACTGCTTTTCAAATAGCCTGACAACTCTGCCTGAAGTTTCAAACCAGCAAGGTCAGCTGATGCCATGGCTAGGCAGACTTCAGGGGAAAGGAGACTGGATCTTTCAAAACAAGCAGCAGAACACAAGTGATCTTAATTCACTGCAGCAGGCTAAGGTCACAGCAGATTCTTCTAGAGCTTGTAATTAGAGGCAAATTAGGCTTTGCATGACATTGCGTGTGTACTGAAAATTACACAAAAGAATAAAAAACATTAGGAAGTAAGAGAATAAGCAGAAGCGCTGCAGATAGGTTACCAAAGTAAAATATTTCTTCAAATTATAAAAGTAAGTTCACAAATTTTAGTATGCTTTTAATTCTACAGTTTTTTTTCTTTAATTCAATAACTACTGGGCTGTCGGGTAAGCTAAGCCAGGTGGAAATGCCTCTGTTGAGCTTTTATTCTTCGATGAGGGAAGGGAGATAGACCACTGCTTCATCAACCTAAGGTTATTCCTAATGTTAGAAGGACTGAAACGATGAAAGTTCAGGCTGTTACAAGAGTCATACGCAAGCTATCTCATCTGGACTTGGCCTTGACAACTGACATACCCAGCAAAGAAAGTGACAGATTGAGAGCTAGAGAAGGTAGTGACATTAGCCAAGTGAAGAGGGGGCAGGAGTGCTTTCAGCAGAGTGCAGCTGCACACACCAAGTTCTGGAAGTTAGAGGGAGCTATGTCTGAGGATTCTTCTGTGTTTGGGGGGCTGCTGTTACAAGCCACAGGGAATCAGTATGGAAGGAGACCATGAAAACAGTAATATTGCTTATTTATTGAACAAAAAGCTAACACACATTTGAGGCTATGTATCTTCATTAAGTGATGCTGTTACTTGGGGGGAAAAGGCAATGGAAAATCTAGTCATAGAAACTTGAAGCCAAAGGGAAAATTCATCACCTTTTAAAATATGCCAACTAGTCCTGAGAGAAAGGTAACAGCAGGTGATTCTTGTTCCATAAACAAACAATTGGGTTTGGAGAGAAGGCTAAAACCTCCCTGGGGGAAGATGACGGCTCCCTGGTGTCCTGTCGGCGGGTTAGCACAGCACTAGCATTGCTCCTGACAACACGGAGAGTGCCTTTCAGAGAACATGTTTGTCTTTGGGGTATAATCATTTGGCCCACTTAATAGAAGTCTCAAGCAGGTCAACCCTTGAAATAGGGCTCTCTCTTTTGAGCAGAGCTTGAACAAAAGGAAACTTAAAATCATTTAGAGGGAAAGGAATGAAACCTATTTCTGTCCTTCTGGAGACAAAAGATGTAATGCAATTGGTAATGCAATTGGTTAAAATTCAAGGGGAATAAAAACCTCTTGGGGCGGCGGTGGGGGCTGCAGCTTGCGGCCCTCAGGTACAGCCCTTGCTTCAAATGCAGGCTCGTGCTGCCATCTCGTGGTGGAAAGGCTCGCTCCACCTCAGCACGAGCAGGGAGCTGCCTGCTGTTTCTCCTTGTGCTCCTTATGGCCTCATCAGCAAGACGCATTAAACAAATACAAGGCAGAGAATCCAGCAGGGGATTTAACACTTCGTGGCCTGCCAGGAGTTAAATTCCCCTCAGACAACATTCCCTTCTTCATCCTCTTCTTTTGTCTTGAAAAAGCAGAATGTCGTTCTTTCAGCAGCGTGATTGGAAGCCAGCCCGGGCTTGCTTGCTGAAGCCACAATTTGACCTTTTAAAGCAGGCTGGAGGGTGGTAGTTCAGGCCATTAACTTCACTCTTTCCCCCTTAGGAAGGGCCTTGTGTTTTGCCTGAAGGGATCTCCTGAGGGTGCTTTTTATGGCCTGAATTCAGGAAAGCTGAAATGCTCTATCGATAAAATCCTGAAAGCATATTTCCCTCTCTCTCCCCACCAAGCTCTCCTTTTATTGTCCCATCCTATCTTTGAGAGATTTTCACCTATCCACCAAATTAGCTCTATTTAATCAAACGATTCACTGACTGCCTGTTTGGTATTAATCAAAGAGGCCCCTGTTGCCAAGTCAGGTTTCTAGTTACTTGGCAATGACAGACTCAGCCAGCCTGTTAATAATCCATTTCAGGCCAAAGTGAAAAGGTCTGAAGTTCTGGCAGCTTGTGCAGCCTTACTGTGGCTACACAGGCTGGATCTGTCAGGCCGGGGAGACACTGAGAACAGGCCACCCACTCCCAGCGGCGTCTTTGAAGAACCAGGTTGGAGCGCCTGACCGAGGTGCGTGAGCCCCAGGCCTCTGCAGGGGCTGACCACGGCATCTATCCTGCTGTCAGCGACAGTTCTTCTAATGCATGGCTAATGCAGAGTGGAGAAGGAAATGGCAACCCACTCCAGTGTTCTTGCCTGGAGAACCCCAGGGACAGGGGAGCCTGGTGGGCTGCCGTCTATGGGGTCGCACAGAGTCGGACACAACTGAAGCGACTTAGCAGTAGCAGCAGCAATGCAGAGTGTGAAACTGATCACCATTCTCGAGGAGAGCCATCTGTCTAACATGTGGACACGAATGTGAACCTGAGCTGGTAGACCTCTTAAGGCCAGCCAGTGTCCCCAGGATCTCTGACACTGTCTCTTTGCGCCTCTGGGTCTTTACCTCTCTTTAAGAGAGACTGAGAAGATTTTCTCCCATTTTTTTCCCCTTTCTTTTTTAAACCCAGAGGAAACTAATCCAGAGAATTAAAGCAGGTTTATTCTGAGCTGTCAACATCCCTGTGACAGATGATGGTATATGAGGAAGTCTGAGGACTGAGCAGGAGACAAGAGACGTTTTATGAGCCATGGAGGACAGGATGAGAGGAAGATGTTGTAAAGGTTCCTCTCCGAGGCTGGGCATGTTGGGAGAGACATAGAAGAAAGACTGGTTTTAGACCTTATCCTGGTAGTTAACTCTGGGCTCTGGGGTTGATGTGGAAGCTCGCTGGGCTCAGCTGCTCAGAATTAGAGAGGGTGGCCCACCTCCTGCCCCTCAGGGACAATCTAATACACTTCCATAATTCTCTAAATATCTCCCCCACCATGACAGTCACTAGTAAGTGTCTTGTCTTTCTCTCCTATGCCCAGATAAATGCAAAAATAGCATTTGGGAAAGTTACAAGTTAAACCCTCAGAATAAATATGGAAGACACGATATACCTGGAACATAGTAGGTGGTCAAGAATTATTTAATACATAATTTAATAAAAGCGTTAGTCACTCAGTTGTGTCCGACTCTTTGCGACCCTATGAACTATAGGCCCGCCAGGCTCCTCTGTCCATGGAATTCTCCAGGCAAGAATACTGGAGTGAGTAGCTATTCTCTTTTCCAGGGGATCTTCCCAACCCAGGGATTGAACCCAGGTCTCTTATACTGTGGATTCTTTACTGCCTGAGTCGCCAGGGAAGGATGCATGAATAAGTGATGAGACAACCAGACAAGTAAATAAGACAAGGGAAGTAACACTTAGTGAGTGCCTAATCAGACCTCATTTGTTCCACCCAAGTTATCTCAATAAAAAAGGAAGCTGTTCTAAGGATTCCCATAGACTGGAAATGGAATCAGAACAGGAAGCTCAGGAACTGAGAGAAAGTTGTATCCGTTGTTCATTCTCTTTTTCTGCAGGTCTGCTTTGTTTTCCTCTTTCTATAGATGTTTTTCTTAGTCTCCATTTAAAATTTTCTGCTTGTTCATAAAATATGCCTATCCATGATTTTAGCATGTCATACCACCAAAACAGCCCTCTTGCTCTCTCTTTTTTAAACCTTCTCCTTCATTGTTAGTTATTTCATCCTCCTCTTTTTCTAAATCTAAAAATCCAGAGAGAAGAATTTGATCAGCCCGACTCACTAATTTGTATGCTTGTTTTTGAATTGCGCCAATGGGCGATGGCTGCTGACTAGCCTATGCATTGTCTGCTTTGGGGTCAGGTGACTACTTTGGTCCAATCATTGTGGATGAGCGGAAGGTGGCATCCCAGAGCATCAACACAGACGTTACACTGAAATTGCAGAGACTACAGGGACCCAGTTTTCCTTTGTGGGAGGGATATGGAGGGATGGGTACTTTAAGCATGTCTGGAAAATTAGATACCAAGGTCTGTGAAAGTATCCTCCCAAGTATTGCCATATTTAATCTTCACAGTGACCTGTTGAGTGTAGCTGAGTTTGCTCGGCTTTATAGACGAGGAGTAGAGGAGGCAATGACACCCCACTCCAGTACTTTTGCCTAGAAAATCCCATGGACAGAGGAGCCTGGTTGGCTGCAGTCCATGGGGTCGCTAGAGTCGGACACAACTGAGCGACTTCACTTTCACTTTTCACTTTCATGCATTGGAGAAGGAAATGGCAACCCACTCCAGTGTTCTTGCCTGGAGAATCCCAGGGACGGGGGAGCCTGGTGGGCTGCCATCTATGGGGTTGCACAGAGTCGGACACAACTGAAGCAATGCAGCAGCAGCAGCAGCAGCATAGATGAGGAGAGCAAGGCTCAGCTAGTGAAGTAATCTGCTTGAGACCAGAAGGCTATTAAGTGACAGGTCCTGGATTTGGTTGAAAGTGAAAGAAAGTGAAATCGCTCAGCCATGTCCGACTCTTTGCAACCCCATGGACTGTAGCCTGCCAGGCTCCTCTGTCCATGGGATTTTCCAGGCAAGAATATTGGAGTGGGTTGTCATTTCCTTCTCCAGGGGATCTTCCCAACCCAGGGATCTCCCGCATTGTAGGCAGACACTTTTACCATCTGAGCCACCAGAGAAGTCGCTCAAGCTGTATTCCCCAACCCTTCCCTAAAGAGAGGGAATAGGATGTCAATAATACTTATAAAAATGCTTTGGGGTCCCACGTAGTGCAGGAGGTTCAGAATCTGAGAGCCCTTCTGAGGAGTCTGAGTTGGCACAGTTTCATGGTGTTTGACATCAATTCCCAAGCCCAGCAAGGAGGATGACCTTGGAAAGTACTGCAGATGGTCCCTCTCTATGATTAAGAAGTCAAAAGGATCAGGATCTGAGAATGGCTCTGCGGGCCACAGATCTTTCAGGCTCGTTTGACCTTGGTGGATCGTTCTTTCCCAAGGGTGGTCATACTGCATGTGTTCAGTGTGACTGACCAGAATGGAAAGAATTGATTGAATGTGTTCATCAGATTTGCTGTCAGGAGGCTAGTAAATGGATAATTATTGGAACAAGAATCAGATGGCTGGGTTGGGGGCGGGGAGGGGTGTTGGGGGAGGCGGTGGAGGAGGAGTGAAGACTAGAAAAGCATCAAGATATTTTCTCATGCTCTCCTTCTATATCCTTAAAGTTTTATTTCAGGTGCTTTAATTGCCGTAGTTGTTCAAAAATGCATCTTGATGTACCTGTGGTGCTACCATTTTATGTTTCCCATCTTTCTGTGGAATTGCCTCATTAATCACTAGATCCTGCTGATTGTGATTATTTTCAATGTCTCTAAAACAGTCTGACCTTATTCTTTCTAATTTTCTTTTTCTGTCTGGTTTAGTAGGATGGCCCAATAGCTTGTAGGTATCTGGGCTAACATGCTGCCCGATCTGTCCCCACTACCTGGCAAAGTGCCCAGCACCGGTACACAACAAGTATCTGCTGAATGAGTGAGTGCAATCAATCCTCACCTAAAAACACAATGCTCATTGCTAAAAATAAGACTGTGTTATTCTAAGACCATTACCCTTGCAACATTCCCTATGGGATTAGAAAACAATCCCAGCTCCATTTCTTTTACAGGTAGAGCATAAGAATAGCAAAAAGATTAATAAGTCTTGATCCTAACGTGCTGCCTTCATGGAGATAGTTAAATTCCCATCCATGTAGACCTTACTGAAAATTTTAAAAAGGGGCTTTTACTAATAGAAACGTACATCTTAATTTAAAAGACTGGAGATTTTTACTGATTAGCATCATATTAGATAGTTTCACAGGATTTTAGGGTGGGTTAACTAAGATTAAGGGCTTCCCCAGTAGCTCTGCAGTAAAGAATCTGCCTGCAATGCAGGACACATGAAGACGTGGGTTCCATCCCTGTGTCAGGAAGATTGCCTGGAGGAGGGTACAGCAACCTACTCCAGTATTCTTGTCTGGAGAACCCCATGGATAGAGGATCCTGGCGGGCTACAGTCCATAGGGTCACAAGAGTTGGACATGACTGAAGTGACTTTGCATGTATGCACGCATGCACACATTGGCTCTTAAAAGCTAGGTTACCATCTAGGGGATAATAATACGAGAATACAGTCTCCAGTGAAGCCTTTCAAAGACCCCTTTTCTCTCCAAGGAGGTCACAGCTACAACCATTGCAATTTGGAGGCTGCAAACTTCCACTTATCATTTTAGAGCCCTCAGGAATACATCAGTTGTTTGGAGGTTTTGAAAATTCTTTTACAAATTGCCGTCTTCTTTACCTGCTGTATGATGTGTGTTTCCAAGTGGGCACTGTGCCCTTCGCCTTCTGAAAACACTGAATAAATCCTTTGACTCACTTCATGAAATGATAAGTCTCTTTGTCAGCATTAGCAAGAACCCAGCTGCCCCATTAGAAAACGGCTTTTCCAGAAGTGAGAGCTCATGTATAACTGCTCACAAGAATGGCCCACAGTGATTAAGAAGAGTGAGTCTATCGTCACTCATGGAGGTGGTGCTGGATGGCAGTCCCCCCAAGCTTCCTTTCCTGCTCTGTAAAGCAATCTTCATGATATATTGGGATGCTTCATATGGGATCTATTTTAAACTGTGTGAAGTGACCCTGGCTTGTGTCTTTTTTTTTCCCTTGGGCACTGCATTTTTTTCCAGCTCAGTATTTCTCTACTGGAAAAGAGTAAAAATGTCAGGACCTTGCACAAATTGTACTGACTTGACCCTTGGAAGGCAACAGCATGCTTTCTTCCACATCATTACTTTTTATTACACTCCCGGCCACATCTCTGCAAAGGAGGGAGATGGGAAGCCTGGTACACTGCTTGTCGCTGGGCTGAATGAGTCTGCGGTTTGACCCTGCTTCAGCATATTTGGATGTGTTCATCATCCGCTCCTCCTCTTAAGTAGGTTCTGTGGTGGATCTGCACTCACTGGAGTTGCAGCCTTGGTGGTAGCCAGAAGTTCTCTGAGAGCTAGGGTGCAATTAATCACGCAAATGATGGAGGGCAAGAGTTGGATGAATGGAAATTCATTTGGGGAGTCTCCACCTCCATCACTGATTTCTTACCAAGCTGACAAAGAGCCAAACAGCAACTGCAGTTTTACCTGCTGACCCATTCTCTCTTAAAGTCTTTATTTAATATGTTACAATATTGTTTCTGTTTTATGTTTTATTTCTCTTGGCCCCTAGGCATGTGGGATCTTAGGCCCCCAACCAGGGATTGACCCTGTGACCCCTATGTTGGAAGGCAAAGTCGTAACCACTGGGCCACCAGGGAAGTCCCTACCCACTCCTTCTTAAAGGGCTAATGAAGTCAAGGTCTATGAGGGAAGTGGGTGGAACAGGGGTTCAGTGGTCAGATCTGAAAGATACAGAGTCTAGTCAATCCCTACAAGCAGGTTGTGGCATGACCTTGGGTGAATTACCTGCATTCATTTCCTCAGGCTTCTCCTCTGTGAAATGGGACTAGAAGTATTGATAAATTGGGTCCTGGTACCCACTGATCATGGAAGATGCACGAGTCAGAGAAAAGGCACAGTATTCTTGCTAAATATGATCTCAATGTGATCAGAGCACAATCTAAGAAGATCATTTAAGATAAAAGTAGAGACAGAAAGAGGGACAGTGGTCTGGGATTGTTAGGATGAGACGGAAGCCCAGAGGAAGGGATAGATTATGAAGTTACTTGATAACTATAGTTTTAAATTTTGGTCAGACTGTACTGACTCATTGGAACAATAATTTTCTATGGGGAGGGTACCACCCCGTAAAGAGTGTTTTTTAAATTCATGGAACCGTTTTGGTTATTACAATGACTAAGGAAGCTCTTGGTTGTTGGGGCAGAAATATTGGAAATCTTGTGATATGTGTTACACTGTTGCCCCAAATGAATTGTCCCATACCCATCTAACTTTTGAATGTCCGCCTGGACATTTATTAGATAAAGAAAGCCGATTTATCATTTTCCAAGCCTAGCAACTAACTTATTTTTGTCAGCACAATGCATTCTTTTAATATACGTTGAATTTTCTAAGAATTCAGGAGGAGTTACAATTCAACTATATAAACTGAGAGAACATTACATTTTGTCTTTTCATAACATCATTAGGATTTGTTTAGCTCAGAAAATTACATCACCAGTGGCAACACCACTTGTGAAGTGTGAGTTGCCAATATTACAGACTTGTGGGTCAGCTGGACTGTAGCAGTGTGATTCTATAAAAAGGTACACGCTTCTGCTTATTTCATTTAATATCCCAGTGTTATCACCTCCCAGCTGTTACTTTATGAAGTGCAAAGGATTTTATTATAAATTACTTTCCCTTTTACTTCTTCATATTATAGGTAGGCCATTTTATTGATTTTAAAAAAACATTATGTATGTAGATAGGTCCTATTATCGCTGAATCTCATATTAGGATGAAATGAAAAGCCTTCTGTTTTTAGTGGTCAATTGTAGTGGCTCTTTCTCACTAAGATTTTTCTCTCTAGGGGTTCAATATTATTTTTCTGGAATCTGACTTCCACCCATACCAGTCCAGTCAGAGAATCATAACTGTGTATATTTAACCCCCAGGTATAGACTGGATTCACATTTTCTCTGTGTCTCAAGCAAAGAGAGGATACACACAGAAAACAGAGGCAGTGTTGCCCAGATTCAAATTCTGGGATGTCTGAGCCTTAGCCCTAACCCAGCTGTTCTAGGAATCTCTATTACTATGGACTTTATTATCTCCTGGTGGATCAGCAGAAAAGAATCTGCCTGCAATGCAGGAGACCCGGGTTCAATCCCTGGGTCAGGAAGATTCCCCTGGAGAAGGAAATGGCCACCCACTCCAGTATTCTTGCCTGGAGAATTCCATGGACAGAGGAGCCTGGTGGGCTACAGTCCATGGGGATGCAAAGAGTCGGACACAACTGAGCGATTTTTACTACTACTTATTATCCCCACTCAATATATGTTCAAATTAAGGTTCTGAGAGGTTCATGACATTCCCAAGGTCTCAAAGGATGTCAGTGGTAGAACTAGAATTGAATTCCATTCTGTCTGGAGCCCAAGTCTGCTACATTATTCTACCATGACTCACACCCTCCAATATGAAGGGAATGAACTCATTGTTATTACATACAGCAATGGCAAGAATGACTAAAATAATTATACACACTTGTGTGTATAGACTTTAAATGTTTTCAAATGTACTTGAAAACTACCAGCATATTTGATCCTTTCTATAAATTTGAGAAGACTGAACAGGGATTGGTTCCCGTGGTAGAGAGCAGAAGGAGGTCTTTTGGAGTTAAACAAATGGGCACTCAATGTCAGATCCACAACTGGAACACAAATCTCTGAATTAATTATAACTTTATGCTCTTTCTACCATATTGCCTCCATGAAAGGTTCATTAAAAATAATACATATTTTAAAGATGCCTAGTGTATAGCAGATGTGCTGCTAAATCCTTTACATATACCATCAGATTTTTGAAATTAATTCAGTTCAGTTTAGTCGCTCAGTCATGTCCCACTCTTTGCGAGCCCATGGACTGCAGCACGCCAGGCCTCCCTGTCCATCACCAGCTCCTGGAGTTTACTCAGACTCATGTCCATTGAGTCAGTGATGCCATCTGACCATCTCATCCTCTGTCGTCCCCTTCTCCTCTTGCCTTCAATCTTTCCCAGCATCAGGGTCTTTTCCAATGAGTCAGTTCTTCCCATCAGGTGGCCGAAAGTATCACATCAGGTGGCCAAACTTAATTAAATGCATTTATTTTTGGCTTTGCTGGGTTTTTGTTATTGCGCATGGACTTTCCCTAGTTGCGGTGAGCAGGGCCTACTCCAGTTGTGGGCCTCTCATTGTGGTGGCTTCGCTTGTTGTAGAGCACAGGCTCTAGGGTGCCAGGGCTTCAGGAGTTTCAGCTCTAGGGCTCTAGTGCACAGGCTCAGTAGCTGTGGCACACAGGCTTAGTTGCTCTGCAGCATATGGAATCTTCCTGGACCAGGCATTGAACAGTGTCCCCTGCATTGGCAGGTGGATTCTTACCCACTGTATCACCAGGAATATAAAATTTAACCTTCAAACAACCCTATGGGTGGGAACCTCATTTTGTAGGTGAGACAACTAATAAGAGCAAATGATGTGAAATTCTAAATAGAATCCAGTTCATCATTATCAACAATGATAATGTTGGAAATAGACAGGACAATGCTCAAATCCCTCCCTTGTTGGACTGAACAATACTCAACAAGTTACTAGTTGTGACTGGTGAGAAATTTTTCCCCTTTTATCTTGGTGAGAGTGGTGAGAATAGAATAATGGAGGGGAAGGATTAAAATGGTCAGAACTACAGAAAATATTAATTAGATATGAAGCATGCCAGGAAAATGGTAAAGGATTGCAGAGGAGAAGGAAAAAAGAATTTTATCCAGAGCTAGTCAAGAGTGGCAAGAGTCTATTTTTGATAGCTCGACAGAAAATGTTTGCTATCAAATCTCATGTGGGTTCTGCAGAACATTTTATTCAGAGCCCTAAGACTCCTACCACATTTTTTTTTTTTTTTTACTTAACTCTGATTCTCTCCAAATGTTTTGATGAGGGAGAAAAAGAAATAGCTTTTGGTGAGGAAAGGGCAGACCTTGATCTCCAGTTCAAGGTCCTTGAAATTCAGTCTCTGGGAGACCATGCCAACTATTTAACCTCACTGGACCTTAATTTGGCCATCTGTGAAATGGGGTGGACAAAATTGAACTACAGAACCACTTTGGTGATAATGAGCTTCAATCAGTGCTTGGAAATGCCCAGTTACGGTCGGTCTCCAGGGAGCGGAACTTAAAAAGCTAACATAGGGGCTCAGAGCTGATGATTTTCAGATAGGGCTGGTGGGTGATCATTTTTTCATATGTGATCTTCTCTCTAATTGCAAAAAGATGACAGAGAGTAGAAAAGCTGTGGCATGAGCCCAAGGTTCTGCAGTTCGGATAGAAATATCCTTGGTTATTATATGCACGTGGAGAGCTCAGCTTCAAATCCCAATGCCCTTATTCTTAAATTACAGCTACTGAAGCACATCCTGAATTGGCTCCTCCAAACATAGCAGCATTTGTTGGGCTGCAGAGAGTGACTTCTGATCCCCTCAACAGCTGTCACAGGGCCAGCATGGTCCCCTCTTTCGCTCCTTTTAGGATATCACTTTGATTTGGGTCCCAAATGTCACTTCAAATCTGCATTCCTTGTTTCCTACTTCTTCAGTTAGCTAGCATTTCTTTTCTATGTTCTGTGCATTCTTACCCTATTGTGATCATCATTATTGTTTCAGTTCCACAGGCTTGTGAGAGCCATTTGAGCATCCCACATGAAATGGCGAGATAATGATAAAAATGAAATGACCACTAATATGAATGAGTGTAATAGAGAATGTATGTAAATATGTCCTTCTGTAAGGACATTCAGTAGGGTCTGGCGGTATAAAGGCATAAGGAAAAAGCATAAAGAAATTCTACGTGTATTTGTGGTTATAAGATGTAGATCAGTTATCCCGTGATTGAATCCACATATATACATTCTAATGCACTCTCTCCGGGAGTTGGTGATGGACAGGGAGGCCTGGTGTGCTGCAATTCATGGGGTCACAAAGAGTCGGACACGACTGAGCGACTGAACTGTACTGAACTGAACTGAATGCACTCTCATGTTGACCTCCCAGCTGTAGCTTGTATTTTTCTTCAGACAGGTAGAATATCAGATTTACCTCTATCCTGTAACTTACCAAACAGACTGCAGAATAGAAGCACAATGCAACTGAAAGCTTGTTTTTAGTTTTACTTATTGAATGTCTGTAGTACCAGCATCTACCTGAAAAAAACTGATGCCTGCCCTTAGGGTCTAATATAGAGTATGCCATGGACAAGAAAGTTCAAATGTAAGTTCCCTAAAAAGAGAAGGTGGATAAATCTTAAGTGAGGAGAGGAATACATGCAATGGAGGGGAGGGAAGTCCATCCAGCCCCTTCTGCAGCTGAGGGTGAGAGGTGGGTCTGCAGAATAGGCTTTGGATCCAAATCTGACTGGAGGCAGATGAAGGTCAAGGACAAAACTCTGACCAAGGGAAAAGACTAAGGGTTAACACAGGGAAAAACAATTTCTTGTCGGGTCCAATCCAGAAATAGAGAGTCAGGAGAGTCTAGCAACTGTCTCTGTTTTTTCAATGTGTGATAGTAGTCAGGTCTGCAGAGAGACATAGATCAAAGCAAGGCCAAGGTTAGTTAGAGGATCTCTTGGGCATGACCAAGAGAATTGTTGTTCAGTCGCTAAGTCGTGTCCAACTCTTTGCAACCCCATGAACTGCAGCACACCAGGCTTCCCTTGACTTTGCTCAAACTCACAGTCCACAATGATGCCATCCAACCATGTCATCCTCTGTCGCCCCCTTCTGACCAAGGGCAGGACCACACCATTTTCAGTCCTCCCCACTCCCTGTACACACACACAGCCCTGATACCCAAATTCACTTATATAGGCTCTAAACATGTCTATGCATTTCTCCTTATTAAAATAATATTATCAGACTCTAAAATAGTTCATTGTCCTGATACAGGCCACTGGATATCATTAAGATTTTTATTGGCTGGAACTAATTTCTTGACCTTTAAAAATTTATATCATGCTACTTGGCATAAACTTGCCATTAACAGGTGGGTGGGTGGATTACTTAAAACAGAAAAAGCTGACAGCATGGTCTAGGGAAGGCTGTTTTGGGAAAACACCAAAGTGGAAGGAATGGCTAACAAAAGGAGTCAGTGAAGCAGCTCTGCCATTCAAGGAAAAGACTTAAAATTAATATAAAAATAAATGAAGAAAGATCTGCAGACCCTAAGCATGGACATGCTCTTCTCAGTGATCTGACTAGTCAGGACTTCTACAATATTTCCATGCCCATAAGCAGTAGTAGCCTGGGGGATCAAACACCAAATGTGTCAGGAAAGTAATGATTTGTATTCACATAGCTGTGCAGTGTACCCACAGTCTGTTCATCCTCCACGTACCTGAGCAGTATCTCTAGAAAGCCCTGTTTGTGTTGACTTAAGCCCAAGAATATATTAGGATATTAGTGCATTCTCCATATTACCGAGCCCCATTTTCAAATGGTAGTGTAGCATCTGACTATGAATGATGAAGTCAATCCTGTCAAGGGGAACCGTTCAGGTTCAGGGTGATTCTGGAATACCCCTTCTTCCAGTCTCCTCCCCTGGTCTCCACCACTGACATCCAAGTTGAGGCCAACCAGTTATTTCAGCTGCTGTCCCCAGCCATGCTCATTTTCCATCCCTATGGTGGTAACTATTAGGGTAAAGGCTTCTGGCCAAAGTCAGGGCTCTGTGCCACTGGGCCTTTAACACTCCCAGTCCCTTTGGAAGGGGAGTTTACCATCCTAACTAGAAGACGGGGTAGATCCCAGTAATAGCACAAGCTCAATCTTCTCCCCCGCCTCAAAAACTGGGCATGGCAGGTAAGGGCTGCAGGCCAAGAATGAGGTCTAATTGAGGAGAAGATCCAGAGGAGCTGGGCTAAAGTCTGGTCCAGGAGGGAGTCTTTGTTAATGAAAACCCACACATCATTTTTGCGTTTAGTTTTGGGGAGATGTCACAGACCACCCATGAGACTTTCGGGGGAAGATGGAATGTTGTGATTCTTTGATATTGTTTCAGATGCTTTTCTCCATGTTGGGTGTAGTGTTCCTTGCTTAGAAAATAGGCAGCTACTCTTCAGTTCAGTTCAGTCACTCAGTCGTGTCCGACTCTTTGCGACCCCATGAATCGCAGCATACCAGGCCTCCCTGTCCATCACCAACTCCCGGAGTTCACTCAGACTCACGTCCATCGAGTCAGTGATGCCATCCAGCCATCTCATCCTCTGTCGTCCCCTTCTCCTCTTGCCCCCAATCCCTCCCAGCATCAGAGTCTTTTCCAATGAGTCAACTCTTCGCATGAGGTGGCCAAAGTACTGGAGTTGCAGCTTAGCATCATTCCTTCCAAAGAAATCCCAGGGCTGACCTCCTTCAGAATGGACTGGTTGGATCTCCTTGCAGTCCAAGGGACTCTCAAGAGTCTTCTCCAACACCACAGTTCAAAAGCATTAATTCTTTGGCGCTCAGCTTTCTTCACAGTCCAACTCTCACATCCATACATAACCACAGGAAAAACCATAGCCTTGACTAGACGGACCTTTGTTGGCAAAGTAATGTCTCTGCTTTTGAATATGCTATCTAGGTTGGTCATAACTTCTCTTCCAAGGAATAAGCTACTCTTAGATGTTTACAAATGTAGGGAAACATTGCTGGAGAGCCAGGGCATAGACTTCTCATCAGATGACATGGCCTAGACACCTAATACTGGTGTCATCTTGTGTGATTTCAGACACAAGTCATTTCAACTTCTGAGCTACAGAATCTCATCTGTAGATTGAGGAAAGCACTATAACCAGAAAGTGAAAGTGAAAGTCACTTAGTCATGTTAGACTCTTTGTGACCCCTGTGGACTATACGGTCCATGGAATTCTCCAGGCCAGAGTACTGGAGTCGATAGCCTTTCCCTTCTCCAGGGGATCTTCCTAAGCCAGGGATTGAACCCAGGGGTTCTGCACTGCAGGCAGATTCTTTACCAGCTGAGCCACAGGCAAGCCCACGAATATTGGAGTGGGTAGCCTATCCCTTCTCCAGCAGCTCTTCCCGACCCAGAAAGGAATCACACTGGGGTCTCCTGCATTGCAGGTGAGCTATCTTTACCAACTGAGCTATCAGGGAAGCCCTGGAATTGGCTAACTCTGGCTCATGGGTGAAATACAGTCCACCTCCTCTTTTCATATGGTCCATATACTAGGAATATTTTTTATATCCTTAAATGGTTGAATAAAAAGAAGAATGATAGTTTGTAACATATAAAGATCAGATGAAGGCACTTTCCTGGCAGTCCAGTGGTTAAGAATACACCTTGCAATGCAGGGGACATGGGTTTGATCCTTGGTTGGGGAATAAGGGGCTTCCCAGGTGGTGCTAGCGGTAAAGAACCCACCTGCCAAGAGATCCCTGGGTTGGGAAGATCCCCTTGGAGGAGGGCATGACAACCCACTCCAGTATTCTTGCCTGGAGAATCCCATGGACAGAGGGGTCTGGAGGACCAAAGTCCGTAGGATCACAAAGAGTCAGAAACAATTGAAGTGACTTAGCACGCATGCACACGGTTATGGGGAACTAAGATCCCACATGCCTTGGTGCGACTACTGAGCTCGCACACTCCAGAGCCTGTGTGCCACGACTGGAGAGCCTGCATGCTGTAACCACAATCAGACTGTGCACCGCAACGAAAGATCCCGCATGACTAAAGATTTGACACAGCCAAAGAAATAAATATGAAAAAAAATTGTAAAACAGAAAAAAAAAATCAGATGAAATTCAAATCTCAGCATCCATAAATAACATGTTGGGGGAAACACAGACATACCTGTAATTTTACACATTGTCTGTGGCTGCTTTTGTGCTCCAAAAGGGATTGAGGGAGAGACCATCTGGCTCACAAGCCTAAAATAGTTACTACTTAGCCATTTTATAGAAAAAGTTTGCCAAACCCTTCACTACACCCTCTTTGCCTAACTTAAAAACTAGTTGATGGGAGAAAAGTCTGCAAAGCTTGTGAAAGATTTTTTCATCATGCAAAGCCCCTATGACCCTGGGAAATTGTAATTATTACTGTTGCTTTTGTTTTTATATTGGAATCACATTTGTGGGAGTCTGAATATCCAACAGTATGACTAACTGACCCCTAAACAATTTGACTCTGCAGACTTTTCATTGACTTCTGCATGAATTGTTTGTTGAGAGATGAAAGAGAAGGACTGCTGTTTCTAATCTGGCTGCAGTGAAAGTCATTCCTTCTTCCCCATTAAAAATATAGCTGAGTCCTTGCCTAGGGAATGTATTTGTAACACAGTGCATATTAACAGAAAGTTGAGAATAATAAGCCACACTGATTTATAGAAGCATAAGAAAACATCTGCTCTTTGATTGAGATTTGTCCAAATGTAACATCCTAGCTTAAAATGTAGTAAAAGCAAGTTGCTCAGCAAGAATTCCTGGAGTGTCTACTGTTTCCAGAGTAATAGGCTGAGGAAAGAACTATGCAACTGGCAGGTATTGTCTTGGACAACCCTCTTTGCCTTTGGGCCACTGCTTGACATTCCCACGCCCCTACCCATGAATAATATGCATGCCTGAACTTCTAGACAAAAGCCCAGTTCTGGACTTTTCTTGAGTTCTTCGCTATGACATTGGTTTAGATGGACAATAAGGCAGTAGTGGTTGATAAATCTCAACAGATGGGTTGAAGTTCTATTGTAAAGTTACTTGAGTGGCAGGATGAAATGTTTGTGCTTCATCCCAAAGACAGTGAGGTGTTTTAAAGTTTTATAACTGGGGGTGAACAAGGGAATTGGGGCTGTCTTTCAGGATGATTAATCTGATAGCTGGGTGTGTAGGATGGATTGGAGTGGGTGAAGGCAGGAAGATCAATGGAGTGGTTTTGCCCAGTAGACCAGGCGAAGACTAATGAGGCGCTGAACTAGTGTGGGGGCCGAGGGGATAAGATGGAGGGAACAGATATTAAAAATCACTGCAGAAGCAATTGATTGAATGTGGGAGTTAAGGAAAAAGAGCTTTGAGCTATGGATGCCATTAATGGAAGCAGGGGAATGAGGAGGAGCTGGTTTGGGAGGGAGATAGTAAGTTTCGTTTTGGATAATGTTGAGTTGAAAGTGTCAGCAGGACATGCAGGTTGAGTGGTCAGAACAGAGGGTGGAGATGCCATTCCAGAGCCCAAAAGATAGTGGTAGAGGATGGAAAAAGAGGGGCAGGTCTACTCTGACACTGAGCTCAGATGCTGATAGCAAGACAGGAAGAAAGAGAGTGGGAACAAAGTAGGAAACCAGATAAAGATTAAAGAGTTTCACCTTAAGAAACCCAAGGAACAAAGGAAGGACAAGCTAGTAGTGTTCACGCTGATCAGAAAGAGAAATTGTGGAGGAGAGGATGGCATGGGGAGGGAGAGCAGTAAAGAATACAAGGCCAAACCAAAACAGGTCAGCAGAGGGACTCCACAAAGTCAAAATATAGATGTGCGACACAAAGCCAGTTTGTAGTAAACATTGCAATAAAAATTTCATTACCTAGTAGCTCATCAGTGTTCCAGAGAGAAGTAAATAATGTTCTCCCAACATGCTCTATAAACCTTCTTCCTCCCATTTCTCCACTCTGGAGACAATTTGGCTTTTCTTAAATCTGATTAGACTGAAATCCCCTGTTGACTCAGTTATGTCTTTGTTTTATCACATGTGTTTCCCAGTCGCCAAAAGTTGGGGAAGCGAATTTTTTAAAGGAAAACATTTACCTTTTCCTCTATCAAACCACCAGGTAGTTCATAGCAGGCTTTGTTCTCCCCTGGTTCTCTGCCTCTCATCACTTTATTTTTGTTCTTTTAGTTTGGAGTCCATTTGGGGAACGGATATATTACAAATGAGCTTCATGCTCATATTTCTTTTTCCATGCTTGCTTTTTTTCCCTCCCCTATTTTCTGAGTGACAATTGAGGTTTCTGGGACTGTAAAGAGTAAGAAGACTTCTGGGGCCCTGCTATTTACCACGCTTTACTCAGAAAGCTCGCTCTTTTGTTTAGAGAGATAGCTAGTATTGTTTTAATCAATAGATGAAGCAGCAGAAATTGATGAGCCCTTTGGTCAATTACATCAGATCATGGTTTTCATGATTAAAGTCGTTTTTTCAATGGTTCTCACTATGACTCGTTTGATTTTTCAGTGATAAAAGTCTAAATAGCAAAACCAGAAATCATCTAACTACTCATCATCTATTTGTATATACTCAGCGGATTGGGAAAGTATATGGGTGTGCATGCACACACATACACACACACACACACACAAGTGTGTAAGCATGCATGTATTCATGCGGTGTCAGTGGCAAAAGGTGTACAAACCTAGCCGGATAAGCCTTTTCAGCTTCCTTATTACTGATAAGTGGCACAGTACAGAAAATTCACAGACCAAGTTGCTGCCTCTTTATCTTTGCCCTACAAATGAGTCCTACAAATATGAACTTGTTTAAAATAAAGATTATCTCAGAAGCAGCTCTACAGCAGTTCATAAAATATACCCTAGGCATTTTCCATTGCAAAGATGAAAATAACATTATTTCCATTTAAAAATAATATAAAAATATTAAAAAGCCCCTTGGACAATGACTTTCCTTTAGGTTGTAATAACCAGCACAAGTCTTTTTCATTTATAAGCCCAGATCTGGGCTGTCCAAGCTGTGGACTACACTGCCAAGACCCTTGGCAGAGACCTGGGTGTGTGTTCAGCTACCAGCTTTGTCGGAGATCTAGAAGGAAGTATCAGCAAATGGCTAAAATTTTACTTGTCCAGTTTCTGAGACTCACCCCAGCAGTGCTGAGGTTGGAATCATGGGTCTGCAGAATGATTAGTTACTCTCTCAGCCAAATTCACCAGCCCAGTCATGAAGGCAGAAGTCTCCCCCCACTGTGGATCCTCTAAGTCCCTGCTTCTCATAATTAAAATGCAGCACAATAAAATAAGATGTGCAATTCTTTTATACAGAGTTACATTTATGGAAGACTGAATATCCAACAGCATGACTAACTTTTCCCTAAACAGTTTGAATCTGCATACGTTGCGTTGACTGAATGGCTGCATTGTTAGTTGAAATTTACACTTCTTATTTATACCACTAAGCTGAGACTGAAGTTCTTGGTATAGAATACTGATACATTACAGGATAGCAGAGCAACCATCAACATCCTCACAAGGTGGAGTGAATACTGTGGTGGGGTGTTATGTTATTGAGACTAGGACTAACCTCCTTCCTAGCCTAGGTCCCCATCTGCCTTCACACTTTTCCCCACATTCTTGAAACCATTTAGGTGTATCTTATTGGACTTCCCAATGGTCCAGTGGTTAAGAATCCACCTGCCAATGCATGGGACACAGGTTTGATCTCTGGTCCAGGAATATTCCATATGCTGTGAGGCAACTAAGCCCGTGTGCCCCAACGACTGAAGCCTGTGCACCCTAGAGCCCACGCTCTGCAACAAGAGAAGCCACTGCAATGAAAATCTGCACAACTCAACTAGAATGTAGCCCTCGCCCACCACACCTAGAGAAAGCCTGTGCACAGCAACAAAGACTCTGCACAGCCCCCCAAAAATAAATAAAATCATAAATAATTAAAAAAAATAGGAGTTATTAAAGCAGAGACATAGCCTGGGAAAGAGCTAGGTCTTCATAAAGAAACCCAAGCAGGTAGGTAAATGTTGATGGGGTTCAGGCAGGTAGATGTTGATACTGAAGCACTGGACCCAGACAGCTGGGCTTAGGGCTGAATGTGAATTTCACTGGATGCAAGGCAGAGAGCTGGTGGCAGGAGGGACACAGCAGAGGAGCAGCCTCTGTGCAGAACGACACACAGATGTGGCCATGAACCTGAGGTCAGAGCTAGGAGACTGGAGGGAGGAGAGGCAGCAGGCGTGTGGACTTCAGAGTCCAGTTTGACCCTGGGGGTGGCTGAGCGGGGCTGTCCTCCTCTCTCTTACTTCAGGACAGAGTCTCTTAGATGCCTCTGATCTCTTCCTGGACTTAACCTATGCTTTTGGTCCATAGTGGTGGCGTTAGAGGGGATTTAAAGCTCCTTTGGCAGAAATAGTCTTTTCCTGATTGAAGACCTCACTTAAAAACCAGATCCCGTCCACTTCCCAGTGCGAGACCTTGCCTGTGTAGCACCATTAGAGGTCTCCAGGCAACAGCTGCTGCTGACACAATGCTTAATCACTTCACGCCCAACAACGTGAGCTCTGGGGCAGTATTTAGAGACCAACACCGGCCAGATGATAACCAGGGGCTAGAGTGTCCCATCAATACACAAGTGCATAAATATTTATTCTTGGCAGAAATGCTTTGGATGGATGCTCACCTTTGGAAAGCATCTTTCCCAAATGCTGCCTTTTCTCAGTTCATTTAATTACTGTAGGGAGAATGTCTCATTTTTTTCTTTAGTAGTTGCTAAAGCTCTCTTTTTATCAGAGAAGTTATGAGCTAGGAAGAGCTGGAGTAAGAGAAGGTCAGCCAGAGGACTTTTCTTTGGTGTCCATTATAAAAGGATATGAAAACCCCACAGGAATCAAATAGAAATGCCTCTTTTATCCAGGATTCTACAGGTGACTTCTTACAAAACAGGTAAAATATAAAGCAGGCTAGCTCCTTCCAAAGGAGGCAACAACTTCACATGAAAAGAAAAGGGCAACTTGAGAGCAAACACATATGTGTAAATGCGATAATACCTTGAACATATTAAATAGTGTGTTTTTCTATTCCTCGCTCTCGTATGTCATATTCCCAGGTAGCCACCTAATGGTACAAATTCAGAGAAAATGGCATGGAAAATTCTAGTTTGTGAAGAAGAAGGAGGGAGTGCAGAGGGAGTTCTGATTTGAAAAGAAGAGAATGTAGAAACCTTAATTCTTTCACCTCCCAGCTCATCATCAAAAGGAGAAGAGAATGGAAGTAAGACATATTTGTCCTGACTTTCTCATTCTGCATTAAAAATCTAGCAGATACAAACACTGTGGAAAACAGTAAGGAGGTCTCTCAGAAAACTAGAAGTGGAATTACCAAATGATCCAGCAATCCCACTCCTGGGCATGTATCCATATGAATCCATCATTAAAAAAGGTACATGCACTCCTATGTTCATAGCAGCACTATGAACACAATAGCCAAGACAAGGGAAAAACCTGAATGCCCATTGACAGAGGAATGAATAAAGAAGAAGTGGTACATATATACAGTGGAATACTATTCAGGAAGAATGAAATAATGCAATATGCAGCAACATGGATGCAACTAGAGATTAAGAGATTACTTATTAAGTGGAGTGAGTCAGAAACAGACAAATCCATATGATGTCACTTATATGAGGAATCTAAACTGTGACATAAACGAACCTATCTATTGTAGGGACACAGGATCATGGGCACAGAAATGAGCCTGGTGATTGCCAGTCTCAATCTGCAGGGAGCTGGGAGAGGGATGGAACGGGAGGTTGAGGTTAGCAGATGTAAGCTTTTATATGTGTGCGTGTGCAATAAGTCGCTTCAGTTGTGTCCTACTCTTTGCAAACCTATGGACTGTAGCCCACCAGGCTTCTGTATCCATGGGATTCTCCAGGTAAGAATACTGCTCAGGGATTGAACCTGTGTCTCTTATGTCTCCTGCACTGGCCGACAGGTTCTTTACCACTAGCCTGGATGACACCACCCTTATGGCAGAAAGTGAAGAGGAACTGAAAAGCCTCTTGATGAAAGTTAAAGAGGAGAGTGAAAAGTTGGCTTAAAGCTCAACATTCAGAAAATGAAGATCATGGCATCTGGTCCCATCACTTCATGGGAAATAGATGGGGAAACAGTGAAAACCGTGTCAGACTTTGTTTTTTTGGGCTCCGAAATCACTGCAGGTGGTGATTGCAGCCATGAAATTAAAAAATGCTTACTCCTTGGAAGGAAATTTATGACCAACTTAGATAGCATATTGAAAAGCAGAGACATTACTTTGCCAACAAAGGTCCATCTAGTCAAGGCTATGGTTTTTCCAGTGTTCATGTATGGATGTGACAGTTGGACTGTGAAGAAAGCTGAGCACCGAAGAATTGATGCTTTTGAACTGTGGTGTTGGAGAAGACTCTTGCGAGTCCCTTGGACTGCAAGGAGATCCAACCAGTCCTTCCTAAAGGAAATCAGTCCTGGGTGTTCAGTGGAAGGACTGATGCTAAAGCTGAAACTCCAATACTTTGGCCACTTCATGTGAAGAGTTGACTCATTGGAAAAGACTCTGATGCTGAGAGGGATTGGGGACAGGAGAAGAAGGGGACGACAGAGGATGAGATGGCTGGATGGCATCACTGACTCGAGGGACATGCATTTGAGTGAACTCCAGGAGTTGGTGATGGACAGAGAGGCCTGGTGTGCTGTGATTCATGGGGTCACAAAGAGTCGGACACGACTGAGTGACTGAACTGAACTGACTGGGAAGCCCAAACTTTTATATAGAGAATGGATAAACAATAAGGTCCTACTGTATAGCACAGAGAATTGTATCCAATATCCTATGATAAGCCATAATGGAAAAGAATATTTAAAAAAGAATGTGTATATATATATATGCTAAGCCACTTTAGTCATGTCCAGCCATTTTGCACCTCTGTGGACTGTAGCCTGCCAAACTCATCTGTCCATGGGATTCTCCAGTTAAGAATACTGGAGTGGGTTCCCATGCCCTCCTCCAAGGGATCTTCCCAACCCAGAGATCGAACCCGCATCTCCTGTGACTCCTGCACTGCAGGTGGATTATCCACTGGGGAAGCTATACATATAAAACAACCACTTTGCTGTACATCAGTAATTAACACAACACTGTAAATCAACTATACCTCAATAAAAGAAAAACTAAAAAAAAATCTAACACTGATGTATTAGGTGAGTTAGGTAAGATCTAAAAGTTGAGGTACTTTTTGACTTACTTTGCCATCACAGGGTCTGAGAAGAGACCAATTGTCACAGTAACTCCTCCCATGCCAACCTGTGGTGGCCATCTCAGAACAAAATCCTTGGTGGACAGTGTTTATGCAAAGGGAGGACTCCATCTGTGCAGTATGGAAGGTATCAAGACATTCTCACACATTCTGCAGGGATGTAGGATGCTGGCCCTTGTTGGGGAGTGAACCAGGAGGGATGTCATAGTGTAAAGTGAGCCTAACAGTTGACTACTGGTGAGAAGACCATTCTGCTTGGGATCAGAAGAGAGCTACAGTGAGATCTTAGGGGTTACACAACACCAGCAAATGCCAACGGAGAAGGCAATGACAACCCACTCCAGTACTCTTGCCTTGAAAATCCCATGGATGGAGGAGCCTGGTGGGCTGCAGTCCAGGGGGTCGTGAAGAGTTGGACACGACTGAACGACTTCACTTTCACTTTTAACTTTCATGCATTGGAGAAGGAAATGACAACCCACTCCAGTGTTCTTGCCTGGAGAATCCCAGGGACCGGGGAACCTGGTGGGCTGCCGTCTATGGGGTCGCACAGAGTTGGACACGACTGAAAGCGACTTAGTAGCAGCAGCAGCAAATGCCAAGGAGGGGCCAGTTTAGCAGGAGTGATCAGAGGACACTGATCAAAGTCAGAGAACCCCCACAGATTTTATCATTTGGTGCCTGCAGGGTGATTCGTAACCAGGCTGCCAAAGACCACTATCGCAGTCATCCACTGTACCAGAGAACACAAGGGTTTAAGTGTGGGAAAATGGTACTTCCTCTCCCTGCCTCTAAGAGACTGCGTGAGCCCTCCTTCCCCATCCCCTCAATAATCAGTGGCCATCTTGGAGAGAAACAAGGGGGCGGGAAGGAAATATGCAAGGGGAAGGAATTTTATCTGCCCAAGTTAGGATCATATAAAGAGACTGTTTATCAGGTTGGGTCAAATTTAATAGACAAAATTGATTTTGTTTCTCCTCTACCATCCAATAAGTTAAGGACCTGTGAGGAAGATAACTGGGAAATGCAGAAGCTCAGTGTCTTTATACATCTGAAAGTGTGTTACTAATTTTTACCTCACTATGTCAATCATGTTTTCTATTTATTTTTCCATTTTATTTTATCATCTAAATGTTAAGAACTTTAATGTATCTCCTAGGAAGTCATCTGGGTAAGAAAAATTGCAAAAGTAAACTGGAGACTGTGAAAGACGTGTCTTTTGAAAGTGAGAAAGATGTTTCAACGTTAAACCTGGAAATGAAGTTTAAAAATCTTATGCTTGCATTACGTGTACATATACAGAGAGGTATATATACATACTTAGTAAGAATGTGTGTCTAATATTTGTGAGTTTTCCCTGATAGAAAAATTAAGGGAGTTAAAAATCATGCAATAAGTTACTTAAGTGCTAAGTTGCTCCAGTCTTGTCTGACTCTTTGTGACCCCATGGATTGTAGCGCCAGGCTCCTCTGTTCATGGTATTTTCCAGGCAAGAATAGTGGAGTGGGTTGCCATGCCCTTCTCTAGGGGACCTTCCCAACCCAGAGATCGAACCTGCATCTCTCAACATCTCCTGCATTGGCAGGTGGGTTCTTTACCACGAGTGCCACCTGGGAAGCCCAATAAATTACTTATTTGGAACATAAAAAGGAAGAATGTGATTCATATTAATACAAAATATTTATTTCCTTTTAGGTAAATAAGGGCTTCCCTGGTGGCTCAGATGGTAAAGAATCCACTTACAATGCAGGAGACCTGGATTCAACCCCTGGGTTGGGAAGATCCTCTAAAGAAGGAAATGGCAACCCACTCCAGTATTCTTGCCTGGAGAATCTCCATGGACAGAGGAGCATCACGGACTGCAATCCAACAGATCTCAAAGAGTCGGACACAACTGAATGACTAAGCACAGCACCTGGTAAATAAATGAAAGGACCCCGAATTATTAGCTTGCTGTATAGCTTGTCCTGACCTAAGATCTAGAGTTTTCTGCCAGCAGGAGCCACAGGAGCACCAGCCAGAGGCAGTGAAATTGCCCTGACCTGGACACCTTCTGTACTAGCTGCTCTTCTCTCATTCCAGTTGTTTGAAATCCTCTCCCTAGTTTCACACTGTCACCATGAGAGCAACCAATTTCCCCACGTTCTCACTCTCTGGCTACAATCGGATGGTCTATGTTGGACAAACCGTACAGACTGGGCTGACTGGTTCCTTCTGCAGGAATGCTGAAACCAAGAAGGAAGAGAGAGAGCTCAGTCTCCTCTATGGCTAATCCAAGCCTTAAGAAGCAGGTTAGCAGATGATCCTGTGTGGGCACACGGAATCAGAGGCAGAGGTTGAAGAAGATGTCCCGTGGGATATAGAACTCCCAAGTATAAACAGGGCTAGGGCTGGCAGAGGCTGGTCTGACTGGCCCTCAGCAAAACAGACAAAACTGGGAAGCTTGCTACTGATGGATCCCATTGCCCCATCTGTCACTGCTACCATACTTTCCTTAGCACTGCATTTGGGTCCCCTGTTTGCTCTTAATTGATGGTTCACCTCTCTGCTTTCACTTATTAATTCATATGCTAGTGAAACACATAATACAGAATACAGGAAGGTTTTACCTTGGGTATAGGGGGAACCATCTTCTTTCTAACTCTCATACACCCACGGATGTCAAACTTGCACCTTCACACTGAGTGGAACAGCAATTCAGGGGAAGAGACACCAGCCCAAAAAGACTAGGAAGTGAGTGCAAGAAGGTGAGCCCTTTCTTTCTCTGTCCCACTGCTGAGTGGCCCTGAGGAATAAGCAAGCTAGTTAGAGAGCTCTGTGGTTTTAGGAATTAGTCTACCAAGTCTCCCTACACCATCCACTGATTGCTCATTTGCTATCTTCTCTTTCTCAAAGCTTATTCAGAGATTTTTAGTCACAAGATAAGGAGAAGTGGTGGAAATAGCCCCTTTCTTGAAGTCGGGGACTGGATGACCCAGATGCTTCTTGCTGTGGGCTTCTGTGATTTTTGTGTTAGTCGCTCAGCTGTGTCTGACTCTTTGTGACTGCATGGACTGTAGCCCACCAGGCTCCTCTGTCCATGGAATTCTCCAGGCAAAAGTACTGGAGTGGGTAACCATTTCCTCCTCCAGGAGGTCTTCCTGACCTAGAGATCAAACCTGCATCTCTTTTGTCTCCTGCTTTGGTAGGCAGGTTCCTCACTGCGAGTGCCACCTGGGAAACCACTCGCATTTTCTGGTAACAGAACGATGCTTTCCTCTTGAAGAACCACTCTGATCCCACTCTCACTCCGTGTATTTCAGATGGTGTTGACTCCCACTGGATCAGGGAGAACATGTGACACAGACCAGACCAATCAGAACATCCAATCTTCTGGCCAGAGTGACTGATGGAAGACTGGTCACATGACCCACCAGTCAGTGTCCATGAGATCCAATGAGGCTTGTTCTAGGACTTCTGGGAAAGACACATACTTTTTCTTTTTTCCTTCTGGAACTTCTGGCAATGAAGAAGCAGCTGGCCTAGATTTTTAGGGATTACATTGTGGAGGCTGAAGCTAATTCCCAATGATCTGGAAAGGCACAGTTGAGAGAGAAAGAGAAGCCAATGCTTGATAGCATCTTTTGAGCTATTATATCCAGTTTTTCCTGCAAACCTCCTCTGCTGGATTTTAGCCATACAAATCAACAGATGATTTTCATGCTGGAGTAACTTTTTTTTAAATTTAATTATTTATTTATTTTATTTTTGGCTACCCTAGGTCTTTGTTGCTTTTTCACCAGGGCTTTCTCTAGTTGCGGAGAGCAGGGGCTACTCTCTGGTTGCGGTGCGCGGGCTTCCCTCATTAGGAGCACAGGCTGTAGGTGCACAGGCTTCAGTTGTGGTTCGTGGGCTCTAGGACTCAGGCTCAGCAGTTGTGGCTCACCAGCTTAGTTGCTCAGAGGCATGTGGAATCTTCCCAGACTAGGAATCGAACCCGTGTCCCTTGCATCAGCAGGTGGATTCTTACCTACTATGCCACCACGGAAGCCCTGTTTTTACTTTAAGACAAATCTCTTTAAGAGTTCTATCAGTTCATCATCTTACTGTGATGTTGGGAAAAATATGCCAGCTCTGCAGGGCTCAATTTCTTCATTCCTTCATTCGATCTATAAAACTTGAGTACATACTAACAAACATGACTCACTCACTATGCTCAGAAGTTTTGTAAACTGAAGAGGAGAGCATGCATGAGTCCCACCCCACAGTCCCAGCTTCAGTCCTCAGGTGTCTCATGGATCTGGGTCACGTGCCAATCCTTGGATCACTCACCATGGCCGGGAGAATGTGGCACTCTAATTGACCAAGTCAGACTGTGTGATTTCTACGGGCCCTTCTGTTCTACCCTTTTAAGTGTGTAAATAGATTGGCTTTCAAGTTTAACAAGAATCCATTTTAACAGCACAAGGGAGGTTTTTACAGTCTAAAGTGGTCATGGACACACATTTGACACCCTGAAAATGCAGGTGCCGATGGGCAAGGTCTTAATCTGATGAAGCTTTTCACTCTTTTGTTGACACTTAGAAAATGTTAAGTAGTCATTTTGTAAGTTTGGGTGGCTACATATGGGCAGTGTAGTAATTGCATTGATGACTGTCTCCTGTTCCTCATTTCTTCTATAGAACAAAAAAAGAAATTATGCAATGTCCTGGTCAAATCAAATGTCCTTTTCAAAAGTACTATTTTAATGATCAGAGGGAGAGAAGTGAGGGGCTTCTTAATGGAAAGTAATTTTAGGTGACTAATTTCACCAGCTAATGGAATATTCCAAATTGACTACAGTGGAGAAGAGAACAACTCCGTAAAAACTTACCTACTGTTTCTAAGCAGATCAGAAATACCTTGGACCTTATAAGACTTCGAACAGATTTATATTTTATATAAGAAGTAAAAAAAAATGTTGAAAGTCATTCCTAATGAAAATCAATCTTTTTGTTCTATTATGCATTGATGAAAGAAGTTTCATGATCATTAGAACGATTGAAGTCTGAATTCTTTTTAATGAATATTGCATTTCTACCCATTAACAGGAGGCACTGCAGCCGGCCAGACTTGAACCCGGTTTTCATTCCCTGTGGTGTTTCCATCAGGGGTTCTAGGAGTCAGCTCCTCAGAGCCTGCCTGCAGTGTTGCATGGGGCGGAGATTTCACTAGCAAAATCTAACGTCAGGCCAAATAAAAGCAAGAAAGGGCTTCAGATCCAAATAGACTTGCTAAAAGTGAGCAAATGGGGCAATTATTTCAAAACGAGGATGATCATGGCTTTAAATAATTGGAAGCAGTCATACTGTGGTGGTATTCTCTCCCACCTCATCTGTTCTGAACAGGCAGCATTTGCGGATTTAATTATTGTTTTTATTTTCTCAATCTCTTTCCAACTCACTGTTCGCTCCGTCTTAATGAACCACTCTGTCTTCTTATCAGCTGCCCTTGATGCCTCCTCTACTTTTCAGCTCTCACCTCCCACTCTATCTCCATGACATGTCTGACTTTCTTCCCAAATATCTCTTGAGTCCTTCCTTTCTTGCTATCCATTTTCATATTTTCTTGGCTCAGGGAATTAGCCATAGAATACTTTCCTAGTTTTGTATGCTGTTTGAGTGTTTTTTTTTTTTTTTACCTTTTTATTTTATTACAGAGCAATGTAAATGCATTATTAAAAAACATACAAGAAAAACACACACAATAATAGAAAACTATAAAGAACAGCTATAACCCCATCTACATGTCAGGTTCCTCTTTAGAAAGGATTAGAAATAAGATTATGACACAAACAACATTTCTTAAAGTTATATAAACTATTGCAAAACTAACTCACAGTTTTCCAAAATTTAAAATATGGAGGTATTTACTTTTAACCAAAGAGTTATTTCAGTAATTGTCAAGTACTACCTTTCAGAATCTTCAGCACATTGCAAGCTCTAGGACAGTATTTGTTCAACTGAAATTAAAATGATGGAAAAGTTATCACTTGAACATGAAATAATATTCTTATGGGGTCTTAGGGGTCAGTGGACACTGATTTATGGTTAGGGAGTACTTCTAACATTTGTGGGGACCTGGAGAAGGGTACAATGAAGGCCTGGAAAATATGTTTAAACTTTTTAGTTTTAAATTAAATGAACAAACTTCAAATGTTTTCTTATCTTGGTAAGTATGCCTTTATCATAACTTGCAAGGCCAGATTGGATTTAGAATTCTCAAATTCTTCAGGCTTCCGCTCTGGAATTTGATGGTGCTGGGGAAATACATGAATCATTTGGCTTTGTCTCCCCATAGTGGCTGTGTCCTGAGTTCTGAGGCACCTTGGTTGCCTAGAGTTGAGGGCACTGGCAGTGTGGTCTGCCCATGGGCAAAGAGACTCCAAGAAGCTTACACACACCCTGGGGGTGCGTTTACTCTTCAGCTGTGGTGTGGTTTGCACATGATTAAATTTATTAATCACTCCTTCCTTTCCCAGACTAACACATCTTGACTTTTATTTGCTTCTACATAATTCTTTCACATTCAGTTTCTTCATTTACTCCTGGGAGAAAATTTTCATGCTCAACTGTTTCTGTATTGTATTCTGTAGTGTCTGTATTGCAGGATAAAGCTGGAATTAATCAGTGGCTCAGATGTCCTTTTAGGAGATCTATATCTGTTAATGACTGCTGAGAAACAGTCCCCTCCAAAATTGAGTGGCTGAAACAATGACTTTGTTTTTCAATTATTCTGTTGACTGGTGGTACATTTCTACTGCTTGTTTTGCCTGAGCCATTTCACAAGCTTGCATTCAATTGCAGAGCAGGCTGGCCTGGAAGATCCACTATGGCCTCACTCACATGCCTGGCTGTTGGTGCTGGTTGCATACAAAAGTGCCCAGTTCTTCTCCATGTGGCCTCTTAGCCTCTGCTAAGCTAAACCACCTTCCTTTCATGGCTGGTCAGGGTAGTGTTTCAAGAGGCAAAAGCAGAAGCTGTGAAGTCCCCTGAAGCCTAAGCTCTAGAATCTCCATAACATCACTCCTGTCACATTCTATTTATTGGTCAAAGCAGGGCACAGCCAGCCCATAGTTAAGGGTGGGGAATATATTCTGCATTTTGATAGGAGTAGTCACAAAATACTGTGGCTATGTTTTTCCAACCTGCCATACGATCTGAGTTTCTTTCTTTGCTTACCTGTAGAAGAGACTACTTAAAAGTATAATTTATATGGTTTCAGCAAATCACCTTTCCATCATCATTCTATATTTCTACCTTCCTAAATGTAAAGTAACTCATTTCAGAAGTCAGTGGTGGATTATAATAGCAAAATTATGATTCAATGATTACAAAATAATATGGAATTTTAAGTTGCTAAGATTTTTAAAAATTGGAATTCACCTATAAATATACGGGCTTCCCAGGTTGTGCTAGTGATAAAGAATCTGCCTGCCAGTGCAGGAGACACAAGAGATGTGGGTTTGGTCCCTGGGTCAGGAAGATCCGGAGAAGGAAATGGCAACCCACTCCAGTATTCTTGCCTGAAAAATTCCATGGACAGAGGAGCCTGGTAGATTACAGTCCTTGGGGTTGCAAAGAGGCAGATATGACTAAGCACAGCACAGCTATGTTCTGAACATTTAAATAGAACCATAATGGTAGAAAATAATTTGTGGCAGCCAGACATTTATACCTAAAACATCTAGAGAATACATTGACACCAAAATATTTTATTTCAAATGACTTCTTGTTTAAAAGAAGACTCAGGAAAAGACAGGAATCAATTCTCTAGAAAAGAAATAATGAAATTTAAAACATGTTCAATATTACTAGTAATAAAATAAATGAAAATTATAAAATAAGATCAATTTTTTTCATTGATTGATGTGGCAAAATTAAATATATAAAAATGCCTGCTATTGGTGAATTTAATACTGAATGCTAATACTGAAATGGGCACTCTTGTGTATTATATGGAAGAGAATTTGGTATATGTACTAAGAACTTTAAAATGTGTTCAGACCTTATAATCTAGTAACTCGAGGAATTTATAATATAATTATGGGATACATATAAAAATTTTGATACATGATAATATTTGGAGGAGAAAAAATAAATAATTTATACACTTCAAATTATGACATATTCTGTTGACAAAATGCTACAAGTCGTAAAAAATTCTGCCACAGGAAAACTTGTAATACCGTACAAAAATGGTCATTGATGTAATGTTAACCAAAAGTGTAATTTGCAAAGGTATCTGCATATTTTATTTCCTATTTTTGTATGCATACTAGTTGATCCTTAATTTCCTGCCTCCTGTCAGATAGGTTTTCCACTATCCTGTCTGCCTTGCTATGTGCCCTGCAGGGTTGGCTGACTTCTATAAACTGTATTTTGGGTGGTTCTTCATCAATGGCCTTCCAATTGGTTGTGACCAGTGGAAGGTATGGGATTAAGATTGGACGGTTGGAGAAGAAAGGGCTCTGATGTTTGATTTCTTTCTCCTTTGACATCAAATCTGTGACTCTGACTACAACTCCTGCCGAGTAGCTGTATTCTCTTCCTTTGGCCTTAGGCTAAATAGATGCAACAACTTGCCATTTTTGCTATGTTTGGTGTGCCTCACCTTCCCTGGCCACACTTCTGAAAGCAGTCCCTTCATGAAGTCTCTTTATTTGAACTATCTTTATTTGAATTCAATTTTGTACCAAGTTTGTGAATTACACAACATTCATATATAATTAACATATAAAGATAAAGAATACATGAACAGTAGTTTTTTTTTTTTTTCCTGGATGGCAGTATTTATGGTTGATTCTTAGTTCCTTCTATAAATTTTTTTGTACTTTCACATTTTTATTTTACACAGGAATACATTATAATGCATTATAAAAAGAAAACAAGATAAAGATTTTTATAAACTGACTCTTTAAGATTGAGCTAATGTGCATTTTAGTATTGTTTACACCACAACTAACACTTTGTAGATGGTACTGTAGTTGAAAACACAGATTATCCTCTGTTCTTTCTATCTCTATGAAGTGAGTGGGTTACCACTGCTGTCCTGATTTTACCTGTTAGGAAACCAGAGCTTAGAGACACAAAGTGATTTACCCAAACACTATAGCTGGTTAAAGGCATTGGAAGTAGATCTTCCAACTCATATTCAGCTCTTTTCTGCAATGTGGAGGTTGTGGAGGCTAAAGCTCTGGGCTGTTCCATTATTATAAAAAGCTGATGATGACTGAACTTTAAGATTTTACTTAGAAAGCAGTCATGTATATTTAAATTAGGTCATTTTCCCATCATAGAAACAAACATCCTTATTTGGAAAATGCAAACAATAGCAAAGGCATTAAAAAGTCTATTCCTAATGACACTATTAGAATATGCTTATATTTATTTCTTTTTGTATTTTGAAAGAGATAGCTCTTATTTAATACCATCATATATCTAATCAAGAATAAAATTTACCAAATCACCACAAAAAGATTGTCCATTTCTTAATGTTCCTTGTGTATGTGTGTTTAGTCGCTCAGTTGTGTCTGACTCTTTGGGGCCTCATGGACTGTAGCCCGTCAGGCTCCTCTGTCTGTGGGCTTCTCCAGGCAAGAATACTGGAGTAGGTTGCCATTTCTTTCTCCAGGGGATTTTGCCCACCCAGGAACTGAACCAGGGTCTCCTGCATTGCAGGCACCAGAGAAGCCCTTATGTTCCTTACCAAAATCCCTTTCCTGACTCTCCTTCAATGTGTCCCACAAAGTATTTTATTTTTTTGTCACTGCCTATCTTTGAAATTTTCCCCATTCACTTTCCATCTAAATGAGCTGTTTATTATTATTAAAGGGATATAGTAATAAAAAAGGGAGTCCATGGTCTTCCCTGGTGATCCAGTGGTTGAGAATCCACCTGCCAATGCAGGGGACATGGCTTCTATTCCTGGTCCGTGAAGATCCCACATGCTGCGGGGCAGTTAAGCTTGCAAGCCCTAGAACTGGTGCTCCTCTATAAAATAGCCTTTCCAGACACAACTAGAGGAAGCCTGCTTGCAGCAATGACCACCCAGCACAGCCAAAAATAAATAAAAATTTAAAATAAAGGAAGTCTAACTGAGACTCTCCTAGTAAACCAAGAGCCCAATAGCACTCACTCCATCCCTATTAAGAAAAATGGCTCATGTCCCAAACTACCTTTCCAAGGCTGTAGAGGCCCTTCTGATCCATTTTTGGTATTAGCAATTCAAATCATTGTTTCATGTACCTAAACTCCAGGGCCTGTGTGCATGCAAAATTCCCATTAAATTTAATGGCGTTGTATATAAAAATATACAGTGTCTGACATGTACTTGTGATGTGACAGGAGTGTCATGTCTGGAGCTTTATTTCAGTTGCTGAAATTGCTTTATATCTTTTGATTTCTCGATCATTTTACTGCTGTTTACTAGCCACCATTGTGGCTTTACTTGAAAAATGTTGTTCACTTTGCACTTTTGGAAGTAGATGCAGTTCTTCATGGTTGAGCACACACTGCTTCTAAGACTAGTGGGTTTCGGGGCAGGGTAGTCCTGCTTTTGCTTCCTTCTCTGAGCTGCTTCACTGCCTCTCCCTATTCCACAAATAGTTCTTGCTATTTGCTTTGAGATAGGCCAATTCTTATAAAAATTCCTTCTGAAATCCTATTCATCCCATTCATTCAATACCATTTCACCTCAAATATTCAAAACCCTTTCCCTCTGAAAAATAAATAACCTTTTCCTTAAGAGTTGTAATTGGTTTCTCATGAAATATAATTTAGGTTAGAGAATATTCTGATCTGAGTCACTTGAGTCTTACACCCCAATGATTCAGTCACTAACATTGCTCTTCTATGCACCTAAGCTCCCTGTCAGAGCTTCCCAGATGACTCAGTGGTAAAGAATCTGCCTGCCAATGCAGGAGATGAAGGTTCAATCCCTGGGTCGGGAAGATCCTCTGGAGAAGGAAATGGGAACCCACTCCAGTATTCTTGCCTGGGAAATCCCATGGGCAGAGTAGCCTGGTGGGCTACAGGCCATGGGGTCACAATGAGTTGGACACAACTTGGCTACTCAACAAGAAGAAGCTCCCTGTCAGCCCTCCGTGGATAGAAGGATGGCATGTGGGATCTGAAAATCTACTCAGATGGTCTGTAGCCTCAGCATGTTTATGAATTCAGGTACACGGCGCAGGGCAACTGATTCTTCTTGCCACTGGAGAGCAAGTAGACAGCAACATAAAGTGAAAAAGAAAGTGTTAGTCGTTCAGTCGTGTCTGACTCTGCGACCACATGGACTGTAGCCCACCAGGCTCCTCTGTCCATGGAATTCTCCAGGCAAGAATACTGGAGTGGGTCGCCATTCCCTCCTCCAGGGAATCTTCCTGACCCAGGGATCAAATCGGGGTCTCCTGATTGCAGGCAGATTCTTTACCGTCTGAGCCATAACACTTGGTTAACTGGAAATTTTTTTTCCCTGGGACAGGAGGTGGGAGACTTCTAAAAGTACAACGTGAAGCAGGCAGATGTCAACTGTGGGAGGAAGGAACAGTACTTCCTGGGGAGGAAGTACCTACGGTACTCTCAGAATGAAGCACATGTAAGTTTGTGTGTGTTTAAGTGGTTGTGCGTTTATGCTATGGAGAATTTGAAATTTGTTTCTGAGTGATTAGGTTTACCTGAGTTGGAGAGCACAGTACTTAGCCCCACGGCCTTCCCCACGACTTATAGACAGTGGTTTCATTATGAGTCAACATGAGACAATAGAAGAACACTGGGATTGGATCCACTGCATCTGACTTCTGGAGTGGGCATGTGAATTTGGGGAAGTATTAACCTGTTTGTTCTCACTGTACTCATGTGTAAAATGGGAATAACTGCTTTGGAACCACCTACCTCAGATGGATATTATATTTTAAATGTGCTTATAAAATCAGCACATGCCATCAAATGCAAAGGATTCTTACCTCAGTGGGTATCGATGTCATAGATACCGTTGTCACTAATACATTGATGATCTTCAAATCTCTGCAGCTAACTCATTCTCCCTGCTGAGCTCTAGCCCATACTTTAAATTATCTGTTCAACATCCCCTGGAATGATAGTAACTAAAAGCACTTTCAATTTGATATGCCTCAAACAATGTGCATTTTCTTTTTTATTTTTGTCTTTGGTTTCCTTTAGTTTTTTAATTTTTTAAAATTAATTTTTATTGGAGTATCATTGCTTTACAATGTTGTATTAGTTTCTACTGTACAGCAAAGTGAATCAGCCATATGTATACATATATCCCCTCTTTTCTGGATTTCCCTCCCATTTAGGTCACTACAGAGCACTGAGTAGAGTTCTCTGAGTTATACTGTAGACTCTCGTTGAAAGTGAAAGTGAAAGTTGCTCAGTCGTGTCCAACCCTTTCCAACCCCATGGACTGACTATACAGTCCATGGAATTCTCCAGGCCAGAATTCTGGAGTGGGTAGCCTTTCCCTTCTCCAGGGGATCTTTCCAACCCAAGGATTGAACCCCCGTCTCCCACATTGCAGGCGGATTCTTTACTAGTGGAGCACCAGGGAAGAGTTCTCTGAGCTATCCTGTAGGTTCTCAGTAGTTATCTATTTTATACATAGTATCAATAGTGTATACGTATCAATCCCAATCTCCCAATTCATCCTACCTGCATTTTACCTGCTGGGTGTCCATATGTTTCAGCAATCTCGCTACTGGACATATACCCAGAGAAAACCATATTCCAAAAAGACACATGCACCCAGTGTTCATTGCAGTACCATTTACAATAGTCAGAACATGGAAGTAACCTAAATGTCCATCAACAGAGGAATGAATAAAGAAGATGTCGTACATAAATCCAATGAAATATTACTCAGCCATAAAAACGAATGAAGTTGGGTCATTTGTAGAGATGTGGATGGACTTAGAGACTGTCACACAGAGTAAAATAAGTAAGAAAGAGAAACACAAATATTGTAAATTAACATATATATGTGGAATCCAGAAAAATGGTACAGATGATCTTATTTGCAAAATAGAAATAGAGACACATGTTGTCTTTTGAAGCTTCTCTTGCTTCTGTATTTTGGTTAATGACACCACTATGTTCCTTATCACTTGATACAGGTCCCTGGGAAGTATCCTCTACTTTCTCTTATCACTCATCACCTATAAATGAGTCAGACCCACTTATCTGCCTCTATAACATCACTTAACTCCATCTGTTCCTCTCTATTACCATCTGTGTTCTAGGTTAGGATCCTTGTCATTGTGGAAGAAATAGACTTTTTGGTTTAGAATAAATCTCTGGGAATTATGCATTTTCCAAAAAGGGAAAAGGCTAAAACAAGGATCAATATTTTCAAATTCATAGTGAATAGTGAAAGTCTCTCAGTCATGTTTGACTCTGCAGTCCCATGGGCTATACAGTCCATGGAATTCTCCAGGCCAGAATACTGGAATGGGTAGCTGCTCCCTTCTCCAGGGGATCATCCCAACCCAGGGATCAAACCCAGGTCTCCTGCATTTCAGGCAGATTCTTTACTACTGAGCCACTAGGGAAGCCCATAGTCATCATACCACTTTTCTTATATTCAGATTACCTAAGAAAGAAGGGAAATATGGATTGGTTATTTCCAGGAAGAACCAGGCTATAATTAACCACAAAGAGTATTCTTTTCTCTAAGATAGACTTATTCCAGTTCTTAAGTATGGGATTAGTTAACTCTTTGCCTCTTCTGCTTCTTTCTAGCAAACCACACACCACACTCTTTTTAGATCATTATCCTACTTATCTGTCCCCACTAGACTCCGATCTCCTAAGGAAGAAGAGTCAAATCTTGGTCATTTTTCTATTCTGGCACCATCTATTACAGTGTCTGGCAAAGAGTAGGAATTTAAAGATGTTCATTGATGGACTGACTGACTGACGGACTAAATTAATGAAGTGCAGCAGAGATTAATAAACATGATCTTGAGATCTGTGAAATATTTCCTGAAGGGATATCTACTCATGTAGAAGAGACATTCTACTCATGCAGCAACTCTTAGTAGGATATGTTCTATTTTGCTAAATCTTCTCAGCTGACATAGCTAATTAAAAGACTTTTAAAGAACTACAGAGATGTTTTTGAACTCTGCAAAGTTATTAACAGATGTGGCATTTAAGAGACCTATCTGTCTTTATGCATCTTGAGATGTTGGTTGTTATATCTGTCAGACACTGGTATCATCCTACCTGTGAACTTCAAAATTTGAACTATCCCAATTTTTCATTCAAAGGACAGATCTTAAATCTTCTCATTAAAATGTCTCACAGTAAGTCAGAAAGGCAATTTATCATTATTTTACTGAGAAGGTTTTAAAAAGTAAACGTGAGGAGCAATGTCTTTCCTTCTCCATCAGTTCTCCATGAACTAAAGCATTGAGGCAGAAGCCCCTTCTCACTGGCTTGTTCTTTCGGGTGTCTCCTGTCTCAGGTCCCCTAAGTGGCTTAGCTGAGAACTGGCCCCTGGTGGTCCATTCACCCTCCCCAGGTTGAGCCTCAATGTCTCTCGAGGAGCTTGTTGAAAGTACAGATATCAGGGTTTCCATGGAAATCCAGTGGTCGAGAGTCCGCCTGCCAATGCAGGGGACTCAGGTTCGATGCCTGGTCTGGGGAGATCCCACACGCCTCGGGGCAACTAAGCCCATGTGCTAGAACTACGGAGACCTGGTGTGCTAGAGCCTGTGCTCGGCGACCCTAGAAGCCACCATGATGAGAAGCCTGCACTCCACAACTAAAGAAAGCCCATGCCCAGCAACAAAGACCCAGTGCAGCCAAAAATACACAGATAAGCGTCCTTTTTAAACAAAAATACAGACATCAGGGCTCTTGCAGGGATGGGCTTAGATGGACATTTCAATGCTTCTGCACTTCAAGTTTTTGATTCCTTTCACTCTTTACAAAAGAAAAAGAGACAGTCTCAGGATGACTTGTTAAAGTCAGTCTCTGTGCTTACTCTCTCTAACCAATAAGATAAGCTACTTCTCCGATGGATTTTTAAAAATTATTTATTTTTATTTCTTGCTGCACTGGGTCCTCGTTGTTGTGTGTGGGCTTTCTCTAGTTGTGATGAGCAGGGGACTCTCTCTAGTTGTGAGGCTTCTCATTGCAGCGGCTTTTCTTGTTGCAGAGCACGGGCTCTAGAGCACGGGCTCAGTAGTTGTGACACTCAGGCTTAGTTGACCCGAGGCATGTGGGATCTTCCCGGACCAGGGATTGAACCTGTATCGCCTGCATTGGCAGGAGGACTCTTAACCATTGTACCACCAGGAAGTCCTTCAAATAAACTTTTTGTGGTCTCTATAATTTGACTTTTAAAATTTCTCAGTAGGAGCTAAGTGTAACTCAACTTGTTTTCAATTTTTGTCTGTATTTGATTACCACTTTGTTGCTATTTGGCATCTGATTTTGGTTTTACTGTCAGGCTTATATTCTTTGTAGATAAACAGCTAAAAAACAAGAATAAAACTAATAATCAGAGTGCTTTATCAACTGCAAGAGTCACATCATTCATATTTTAAGAACTCTGAAACTGGAATACATCTTTACCTGATTCAGTTCAGTTCAGCTCAGTCGCTCAATCATGTCCAACTCTTTGCAACCCCATGGACTGCAGCACACCAGGCTTCCCTGTCCATCACCAACTCCCAGAGCCTACTCAAACTCATGTCCATTGCATTGGTGATGCCATCCAACCATCTCATCCTCTTCAATCTTTCCCAGCATCAGGGTCTTTTCCAATGAGTCGGTTATTTGCATCATGTGGCCAAAGTATTGGAGTTTCAGCTTCAGCATCAGTCCTTCCAAAGAATATTCAGGACTGATTTCCTTTAGGGTGGACTGGTTTACTTGATGGCAGTTTACAATCTCTCTTAGGAGGGCAGCTATTGTGAGGTGGTTGGCATCATGTATACATGCATTCAAAGTGTCAGCAGGCATGGCAAAACCCACTATAATATTGTAAAGTAATTAGTCTCCAATTAAAATAAATTAATTTTTTTAAAAAAGTGTCAGCAGCAAAACCTGCTGAATGGGTGTCAAAAGGTTGCAAGAAAATCCTGGAGACAGGAGTGGAGTACTCTTTCAACTGCTAGAAATCAATTTTTGTTCAGACTATGGGCAATTTCTCCACAGCCAGAGTCCATGAAGACTGCCTCTACATAGCTACAAAACCATGTTAAGGAAGGCCCTCAGAAAAGGCTTTTTATGATTTTAGTAGTTAATTTAGAAGTAAAGTACTCTTCATGGTACTGAGGGATGACATCATGGGAAGAACTTGGATACTGATGACTAAGTGGAAAAGTAATGAAGATTAAAGCTCTGAATTTTGAGGTAGTTTTAGGAATACCTTAACCAATGTATTTCACTTACATTTTCTTTTAATGTATACACAAAGGTGATTTATGATAAGAAAATCTATATTTCATTAAGTCAAAAGTATTCTGCTAATGCATATAAAATTTTAAGGGATAAGAATGCCTTAGGTTACAGTTTAATTAATAGCCTTCCTTCCTCTTTCTTCCTTCTTCTTTCTTCCTCACCTCTTCCTTCTTTCTTCCTCTCCCTCTCTCTTCCTTTCTCTTTTCCTTCTTTCCTTCCTTTTTCCCCTTCCTCCCTGCCTCTCTCTCTCACCAAAACAATGGAGTTTCTTACCACTGAAGAACTCAGATCCCATGAAATGAAGTTAGGATGCTAGATGTTACTGCGTCCTCACTGTGTACCAGACCCTCTCCAAGCATGTCACATGTATTAACTCATTCAGTTCTCACAGTGTCCTATGAGATAAGTGCTGCTGCTACATTCACCGTACAGAGAACGAGCAAAGTCTCAGAGGTGAGACTCTGCCTCTTGATGGCTTTTTAGATTTGTGACCCAGGATGCTCCTCTCTCTGGTAGTTCCTTATGAAACGGGCATAAAAAAGCCCACCTCACAGTACTGATGTGAAGATTAAAAAATGGTCTAAGGAAGACCTCAGTTCCACGAATTATGATTTCTCTTTCTTTCACTAAGAAAATATTAACATAGTGGTCACTGTTGGTCACCTGCACGGCTTCTATTATCCACTTCCCTCACAGCAGGACTCAGATTTTGTTAAGGCATCTGCCACCTCTCCCTCCAACTGGTAAGAACTCTAGGAGGGATCTTTGTTTCAAACTACTCATAGCACCACTCTCTCTACTAATGATGGGTTCAAGAATCCGCTTCCCTGGTGGCTCAGACGGTATAAATCGTCTGCTTGCAATGCTGGAGACCCGGGTTCAATCCTAGGTCAGGAAGATCCCCTGGAGAAGGAAAGGGCAACCCACTCCAGTACCTTGCCTGGAAAATGCCATGCATGGAGGAACCTCGAAGGCTAGCAACAAGTAAATAGCAGGAGCATTTGACTCAGTGGGGCATGAAAAAAATTTGTGGGTATTTATGGAGAAAGTCATAGGAAAAAAACTTACTTGTTTCTTCCAGACATTTTAGAACCCAGATCTGCGATATAGCCATTTAGCTAGCAGTCTGAGGATGAAGATGACACAGGGTAATGAGACTAGAATTAAGGTAACTGCAGAGAAGCAGAGCTTGTTGGAGCTATTGGATTAAGTCAACCCTGCAACCCACCCAGATTTTGGATTTCCAGCCTTTGAGCCAATTCCTTATTATTCAGACCACCTTAAGCTGGAATTTCTGTTCTTTGTTATTGAGAGCATCCTAAGAGAATGAGTAGGTTCAGTTACTTTGCTCTTTCATGTTCCAGGCCCTTGCTAGGTCCTTGGATGGCTAATACACATCCCTGTACTACTATTTTTTTCTTTTTAAGCTGAGGAAATGGAGATCAAGAGAACAGAATCAGAAGGTGGCACAGACAAGACATGGACTCAGAATTTCCTCCACTTTTTGTTTCAAAATCAATAATCATAACTGCTATATTCTTCTGAAACTTAAACTTGATATAATTTACAAACTGTTAAAATTTTGTCCATGGAGGTGTGTTTTGTATGACGGATGTTTGCTTTTGCTGAAACTGTTTTTACCTAAATATTTAACCTGATTTCCATTTTACCTACTTCAATATCTTCTCCCAAAGTCACTTTTTAAAAAAAACTGCAGAGCCATCTACATTTTATTGTTGCTCAAAATAATTGTCCCATGGGTCACAGATGAAATTCCTCCTGGACCCAGAGAGGGAATGAGTGAGATGATTGGGGCATGAGCGCTAACTCTACAGCACAGGCCCAGTCATGGACTGTGTGGATAGCACAGTGGGTGTCTAGGTCGGCTCAGGCTGCCATTACAAGATACCACATGCTGGGCAGCTTAAGTGGTGGAAATTTATTTCTCACAGCTGTGGAGGCACAAAGTCCAACATCAAGGTGTCAGCAAACTTGTTTTCTCCTGAGGCTTGTCTCCTTGACTTGCCGATGGCTGTCTCTTGCTGTGTCCTCCCGGGGTCTTTCCTCTGTGTATATGCATCCCTGGTGTCTCTTCCTCCTCTGAGAAGGACATCAGTCCTAATGGATTAGGGCTCCACCCTTAAGACCCTTATTTAACCTTGATTATCTCTTCAAGCAGCCAATATCCACCTCCAGTCATACTGGGGGTTAGAGCTCCAATACATGGGTTTGAGGGGGACATAGTTCAGTCCATAACACTGGGGAGTCGTGGCACCCTCGTGACCTGGAGAGTGAGTGTCCTGTGGGAAGTGGCCACTCCTTGACCTCTCAGTTCTGCCACAAGGATGGCTCGGCACTGTCAAGGCTGACTTTTTGATTCATGCTTGGAATACAAACCGTTAAGAGAAATTTTCCAATTTTAAAGATCGGCACTAATTCAACACTATGTCTGTGGCTGGCTACTCGTTTGTGAAGCCTGGTCTAAGTAGGCAATCACAGTAGATTTATAATGATGGCCTGTCCCATTAGACTGCCCTGCTCCTCACATACTCCATCCCTAGGTACCATTTCAGTGGAAATACTCATAGAGTATTTGAGTTGTACTAAATCAGTAGCCCAGCCCCTCTCATCCATGGGTCAGAGGTCATTTAGTTGTTATTCATTATCTCCCAAGTCCCTGAGATTGAGTGAGTTGAGTTTTGAGGAGTCAGCTATTCTTCAACAGACTTATAAACTGTAATTGGTTCCACTGAGATAGAAACATATAGTATATTTAAAGAATCAATAGTCTCAGTCAATTATTAAAGTAGGTTAATAGCTACTGCATGTCCAAGGACTAATGCTGTGTATGCAGTGATCCATACCCTGCTTTAATTATAATTGGTCTAGGTCCTTAAAACACAGGGCATTGTCTAGATGAAGTAAGTAATGACTTCCTAATGATAAAAAGTAATGTGTATATACAGGGACAGTGAGAAAGAAGCAAGTAATTAAAAGAAAAAACTAGTTCATCACAGAAATGCACCTTAACAAAGAATGTTAAGCTGGAGCAGTTTTTCTTTCTTTCCCAGTTTAATGGTCTTGGCTGAATTTTGGGGTTTCAGGGTTTGGGGTATCAGAAATTTAAAAAGGCACTTGGTTAGAGAGACCTGTCTGAAAGATGCAACAGAAGGTAATTGGCAGGTGTCCAGGCAAAGATGTTCATCATGATGATGTGAAGTAAGAGAGTAGGCAACTTGAAGAGAACTGAAAGCCAGGTGACAGGACGTACTAGAATAATCCTGGGTCAGCAAGATCCCCTGGAGGATGGGCTACCGACTCCAGTATTCTTGGGCTTCCCTGTGGCTCAGCTGGTAAAGAATCCACCTGCAATGTGGGAGACCTGGGTTCAGTCCCTAGGTTGGGAATATCCCTCCGAGAAGGGAAAGGCTACCCACTCCACTATTCTGGCCTAGAGAATTCCATGGACTATATAGGCCATGAGGTCACAAAGAGTCAGACATGACTGAGCAACTGTCACTCACTCACTCACTCACAGAATAGTGTGGGGTCCCGGACTCTGAGTTGATGGAGAGGGTTGATGTGGGATAACAAGTGCTCCAATCCTTTGACTTAAGGTTAAACAATGCTGAACAAGCATTTCAGCTCTAGAACTCCCTGCATGTTGCCAAGACTTTTGTTGTTACTTATGTTCAGTAATTCTTTTTGCTCAACCAATTTCCTTTTTTCTCATAGACTTCAATTTTGAGTTAACTCTGTTCTGCACAGAATCATCTTGGTCTGTTTTCAAGGTAGCCTGACCTGAGATATTTCTCTTCTCTTGCTGATAAGAGAAGCTTATGAAATGGCAAAGCCTCAGTTCATCTGGGTCTGTGAGTGGAACAGAGCCTTGTAGATCTGAAGTGGACATGTGACATAAGTGAGAAATAAACCTTATTGTATTAAACCACTGAGATTTGGGGTACTTTGCCACTGCAGCCTAACCTTGCCTGTCTTGACTAATACATATATTCTCAGTATTACCCATGTCCTTAGTCCTCTGGGTGGGTTTCTGCCAGAAGCATCTGAGTCCCTGTTTTCAGGCCATCTTCAAAATGTTCCCACTAGCCTTTGTCAGTCCCAAGACAAGAATACAGAGATTAAATAATAGAGCCTGTATATAACTCAGTTCTGCCATGAGACTTCAAATAATTTTGGCTGTAATTTTCTCTGTCAGTAATGTGATGATCTACTTAATAGACAAGATCACTGCAGGCCAACAAAGTACACCAAGGCTTTTTGTCTGTTCTATATTCTGTGATTCTCCCATGTTTGTTGGAGGAAGGGGATAGGTGGAGAAGAGGAGAGAAATAGGGCAATTGGCTCCCTATGTCTCAATGCTTACAGCATCTGACAGTCAGGATTTCTTTATGAGTTATCTGTAGGAAGAACTTTGATGGCCCTTCACCCGAGTGTGGCAGAAGTCATCCCCAGTGTTTGCAGTAGGGCTGAATTCCTGAGCAGTACAGGTCAGGTATTAAGACTTAATATATCTAATTTGGCCTTTGTTTCACACTAAACTAAGTAATAAGGAAAAGCCTGCAGTCTTATCAGGGTGTTCCAAGGGAATATACCATCTGGTTTCCCCCACCCACAGTTCTTCCTTGTATAGCCTTGGTCAAGCCAAGCTATGTTCTCTAGAAATTCCATTCTTGTCCCCTTAAGGAAGGACTACCTATTCCAGGTAGAAGTTCAGCTCTTTGGTTCTTCTTGTGTTTTGTAAACCTTTGCATTTTAGTCTTTTCCTAGGTATGAATGGTTGCTCCAAAGTAGGTAGATGGGAGAGTTAAATCCAATAGGAAGATTCTCTGATTCCAGTATGGTCTCTTCATCAAAGACTTATAACTGGGCTCTACGTGAGCTATTTGGAATCAAGTACATTTTACCACATGGATAATGAAGAAGGGAGAGTCCTTATGTGAATCTAACTTTGACTCCTCTCCTTTGAAATAATAACCAAAGAATTACTGGATTAAGGAAGTCTGATTCCTTCCTGATGACATTATAGAGGTTCAGACTAGGCAAAGAAGTTCTGAGCTATGTGAAACAAATGGTATCAACTCCAAAGCGATTGATTATTTTTCTACATTCAAATATTTCTTTTGATGAGGTGTTGGGAATTCATTCTGTTTCAGCAACAAATGTGTACATTACAGAGAAAGAGAAACAGCTTAGGCTACAAAATCTTCATTTTTCCCCTGGATCTTTAGTAAGTTAAGAAACAATTATAATTTTATTTATCGAGTAGTTGCTATCTTCCAGGAAGTTTGTGTGTGTGTGCTCAGGTGTTTAGTATCCAACTCCTTGTGACAGCCAGGCTCGTCTGTCCACAGAATTCTCCAGGCCAGAATACTGGAGTGGGTTGCGATTTCCTACTCCAGGGGATCTTCCCAATCCAGACATCAAACTTGCATCTCGTGTGTCTCCTGCATTGGCAGGCAAATTCATTACCATTGTGCCACCTGGCAAGTTTACATACACTTCACTATTAAATACACACAGCAACTCATTTTTACAGATGGGAAAAACCAGAGGTTAATTAAGTTTCTTAAGGTCACTCTATTATTCATTGTACTCAGCATAGTGAGTATTAAAACGCATGTCTCTCTTATCTACTAATCAATCCTTCTCACCATTATACCCACTCACCTCTCTGTAATGAATAAAGTTTGTAGGAATCACTTATCCTTTAGAGATTTCATTATTGATGTCTACATTAAATGGGATTGCAAGTTATTTCTGAGTGTGAGAAGTACAATTACAGTTACTCAAACCTGAAGCAACTTACTTTAAAACTATTTTTAAAGTATGTACAGACAAAAGAGTATGTACAGAAAAAATATTGAGAAAAATCTGAGACTTCTAACTGGACAAATACCATCAGCTGCATAACTTTCACTTACTGAGCTTTTATTCTGTGGCTACGGCTGTGCTAAAGGGTTCTTATGAATTGTCATTTAATTATCAGGACAATCCTAGTGGATAAGAACTGCTATTATTCCCACTTTACAGATGGGGAACTGAGATACAGAGAGTTGAATTATATAGGTCATATAGCTAATAAGGGGTTTTCCAGGTGGCTCAGTGGTACAGAACCCACCTGTCAATGCAGGAGGCATAAGAGATGCAGGTTTGATCCCTGGGTCTGGAAGTGGCAACCCTGGAGGAGGAAATGGCAACCCACTCTGGTATTCTTGCCTAGAGAATCCCATGGACAGAGGAGCCTGGCAGGCTACAGGTCTCAAAGAGTTGGACATGACTGAAGCAACTTCACATGCATGCATACAGAGCTAAGAGGTGGACCCAGAATTGAACTCGGGCAGTCTAACTCCAAATATGTGCCCTTAGGTATAAGGAGCTTTTGTAGGATAATTGTACAAAGAAATTTAAAAGTGCTTTGGTTTTTAAATCTAAATAATGGATGGACTTTCATCAACAGTAATGTATCAATATTGGCTCATTAACTGTGACAAGTGTATACTAATATACACTACAAAGAGGGGGAACTGAGTGTGAGGTATATGGAAACCCTCTGGATTACCTTCACAATTTTTCTGTATATCGAAAACTGTGCTAATGTAAAAAAGTTTATCAAAAATTAAATTCCTTCACAATAAAATGCAGTCTTATCTCAGAAAAGAAAAAAGAAAAGTTCTTGTGGATACATAAGAAAGATTAAGATACTGTTGGGCAAGCATGAAGAACAAAGTAACTCCAACAGAATCTGAGGATTTTTGACAAGGGATGATGGATAAACGAACACTCTGGAATTTCTCTCTCTTCCCTACACCTGAAATGAGTCATGGCTCTTTTGAGAATGTCTCTCACATTTGATGTCCTAAAAATAGAGGATTAACTAAAATTCAGGGCTTCCCTGGTGGCTCAGATGTAAAGAATCTACCTGAAATGCAGGGGACCAGGGTTCAATTCCTGGGTTGGGAAGATCTCCTGGAAAAGGAAACAGCAACCCACTCCAGCATTCTTGCCTGGTGAATTTCATGGACAGAGGAGCCTGGTGGCCTACAGTCCATGGGGTCGCAAAGAGTCAGAAATGACTGAATGACTTTTACTTTTAGCTAAAATCAGACACTCCATTTCTGAAACCAAATTTTGTAGAAGGATGGGTTTGTTACATTTGGTCCTTGACTGTCTGGAAACCCCAGAGACCCCAGGATCATCTCTCTGATGCTCTTTTTCATCTTCCTGGGAACTAATTGTTTTCACGTGTGTGTGTGTGTGTGTGTGTGTGTGTGTGTGTGTGTGTGTGTGTTAGTCACTCAGTCGTGTCCAACTCTGCGACCCCATGAACTGTAGCCCACCAGGCTTCTCTGTCCATGGAATTCTCCAGGTAAGGATATTGGAGTGGATTGCCATTCCCTTCACCAGAGATTCTTTCTGACCCAGGGATTGAACCCTGGTCTCCTGCATCGCAAGTAGATTCTTTACCACTTGAACTACAGGGAAGTCCTATGTTTTCACATAACCCATAGAAATATCCTTGTTATTTTATAAGATTTGTCTATATGGCTAGATGTAAAGAGAAGAAAGACAATGAGGGAAATACATGACAAGAGATTGCTCAGCAAGGAAACTTAATCCTGCTGAGAGAAGAGAAGGGTTCCTTCCAGGGCTCCACTGCAGAGAGGAGTGTGTTAGTTCCCGGGGAGAAGTTAGGAAAAGGGAGTTGAAAGCCTATACACTTGTGACATTTTGGCCATTGCTCTCCAATAGTGCGCACCTGTGGCACCCCACTCCAATACTCTTGCCTGGAAAATCCCATGGGCGGAGGAGTCTGGTAGGCTGCAGTCCATGGGGTCGTGAAGAGTCGTACACGACTGAGCGACTTCACTTTCACTTTTCACTTTCATGCATTGGAGAAGGAAATGGCAACCCACTCCAGTGTTCTTGCCTGGAGAATCCCAGGGACGGGGGAGCCTGGTGGGCTGCCGTCTATGGGGTCGCACAGAGTCGGACACGACTGAAGTGACTTAGCAGCAGTGCACACCTGCTTTAAAAGTCCATATTCCATGCTGTAGCCAGAGTGAGTTTCCTAAATAACAAATCTAATCACATCCCTTTCCTTCTTTCATCCTTTCAGGAGCTCTGCCTTGCTCTTTGTCTAAAGTCCAGTCCCTCTTAGATGACATCGAAAGCTCACTTCTTCGGGCATGTCTCTTATCTCTCACCTTCTCACACCTTATAATCCACCATAGTGATCTCTTCGGATTTTCTCTGACATGCCTTTCTGTCTTTGGCACCTGGGATTTTGCACTTGTTCTTTCTGCACAGAACAATCTTGATAACTCTTAATACATTTTTGAAAGACTAACCATAACTACTAACTCTTCTGAGAAGCTTTTTCTTTACTTGTTCATTCATGCATTCACCAAATATTTGTTAAGCATCCACTCTGCTAGAAGCTACTTAGTGCTGGGACAAGGGTTTTGGGTCAGCCCCCAGGATGCCCTATAATGCCCATATTTAGCTCTATGTACTTGTTACACTGTATTGCAATTGCTTTTTATGTAAACATTTCTCCTACTAGGCTGAGAATACCATCTTGGAAAACACAATGTCATTTCAAGTTGCAATGCTTGACATAAGGATAGGAATTCAGAAAATATTTCTAGAATGAATGAATGGAAGAACCATTTCTTCTCAAATTCTGTCTTCACTTCTAGAAGATAAGCAATCAAATTATGTTCATAATTAATCTGAAAATGTCTTTTTTTTTGTTTTTATTGCCAGTAGGTTAGGAGAACCCTTTATTTCAGCAGAAGTTTGGCCACCTGCCCTCCAGGTAAAACCATAGCAGTCCTTCTAGAATTTCTAGCCAGCTATTCCTGATGTAACCTTCCTAGCTTTAAAAGTCCAAGGACAGGCAGGATAACAAGATGGTGGAGGAATTGGTGGATGTGGAGTACATCTCCCTCAGATACATCAGGAATGCACCTTCAGACCCAGAAGTGTATGCAGAACACCAGCTGAGAGCGGACAGGAGTACCTGACCAGTGGAAAAGAATATAGGAAGTGAAGGTGCTCAGTCGTGTCCGACTCTTTGCGACTCCATGGACTGTGGCCTACCAGACTTCTCAGTCCATGGGATTTTCCAGGCAAGAGTACTGGAGTGGGTTACCATTCCCTTCTCCAGGGGATCTTCCCGACCCAGGGATTGAACCCGCGTCTCCTGCATTGTAGGCAGACGCTTTACCCTCTGAGCCACCAGGGAAGCCCAAAGAATATATAGAACCATGCAAAACTCAGTAGGACGAGGGAACTAGGGGGAAAAACAGGAGTGTTAGTAGGACTGGACCTGCCCTCAGCTGGTGCAGGAACTGAAGCAGGGGTCTGATCCCCACAGTGGGGCAATTGTCTGAGTCAGGGAGGAACATTGAAGGCTTAGAGTGAAACAGCTGATCTGTGGATGGAAGCAAGGTGATACTGCTGAGTCATGCATAGGGGGTGAAGCCATCACCGTAGCTCGCTCTCTCCACAGGCCAGCATCTGCAGCTGAACAATAGAGAGACTGGCCCATCAAACTCCTGAGGCACTGAACTACAGAGTAGGACCCCACCTAGGGTGCTCCTTTAAGTGACTGATATGCTGAACTACAGAGTAGGACCCCAGTCAGGGGGGCCCCTCTATGTGCTTGATAGGCTCAACAACAGAGAAGGACCCCAGGCAAGGGAGCCCTCTAAGTGCCTGAAGAGGCGGAGCTACAGAGAAAGACTGGCCAAAGAGGCCTTCTGATCGCTGGCTACAAGAGGCTCGAAAAAAGGCTCTGATAGGGCCAGAACTCCTGTGGTGGAGACAGTCCATGTCGCTGCACACTTGGTGTCTCCAGGGTCCTGGCAAGCCAAGCAGCTGTGCCACCTTTATGCTCAACTCTCACTGGGGCAGAGCTACCACAGGCAAAAAAAATGTCTTCCATCTATGCACACAGGACTGCTTTGGTAGTGTCCAACTCTTTGCAACCCTGTAGACGGTGGCCTGCCAGGCTTCTCTGTCAGGGAGGGAGGTTCTCCAGACAAGAATACTGGAGTGTATTGGCCAATACTGGTTGCCATGCCCTTCTAGAGCACTATATTTCCTGCTGCCCTAGCTGCCACCTCCCCTGAGTACCAGGTGCTGCCAGAACCCCTGAAACCTAAGCAGCTGCACCACCTTCCCACCTGGCCCTCACAGGGGCAAACCCAAGTCCTCCAGGGAAGCCTCAGGAGCAAACCCCAGTGGATGACAATTGAAACCCAGGGACAGCATGGCTAAGGAAGAAGACCCATAACCTTCCCACCAGCTGTACAAGCTGCAGATTAAATCCACACGATCAACTAGGCAGACCCTGTACCTATGGAATATATAAAATGTCACTGAGTGCTCCCACAAAAGAAAACACACTAGTTCTGACAGCCGTGGCGGCATCAGCTTTTGGAGGCAAGAACACACAGGAGTAGGACCAGATTAGAATCTGAGCTGCCCCCACAGCAGGTCCAGAGATCAGTACAGTGTTGGAGGGCATCCTAGGGAGGTGAGGGGGACTGTGACTCCCAGCCAGAGAAAGGACTCTGACAGCAGTGACTCAAGAAAAACATTTATTATTCTTAAGTTTTGAATTGTTCTATAGATTCTTTTGGACTTTTTTTTTCTCCCCCCCCCCCTGCCCCCCGCTGCCTCTGTTGTAGTTGTCAATTTTATTGCCACTAAGAAATCTAATTAAGCTTACATTTTCTATTGTTGTTATAAACTTCTACCTCTACATTGGGCTTTTGCAGTTCTGTGGAGTTTTACTTTTTTTCTTTTTTCTTCTCTCTGTTTTTAATTTTAATTTTTAATATTTAAACCTATTATTATTTTTAATACATTTATGCCTGTGTTTGCTTTTATGACTGTTCTTTTCCCCTTGAAGTTAATCTTTAATGTATATAAATCTTCTTTACTTACCCCTATTTAACTTTGCATATTATTCTTTCTTTCTTTCCTTTCCTCTCAACATATTTGTTAGTTTTGCTTTCATTGCTTTATTCCCCAACTGGCACCTTGCTTTAGTTTTGTTTTCCAGTTTGTGCTTTAGTTAGTTTTGTTCTGGTAGATATAATTTTTGGTTTCCTTAGTTTGCCCAATCTATTATACTTTATTTTTGTTGGACTGTTTTGATTTTGCTTATGGGTGTATATGTATATGTGTATATTCAGTCACACCTTTTATTGTTGTTATAAACCTCTGCCTGTACATTGGGCTTTTGCAGTTCTGTGGAGTTTTCATTTCTTCTTCTGTTTTTTGTTTCTTTTTCTCTTTTTTATAATTTTAATTTTTTAAACCTATTATATTTTCCTACATTTATTCCTTTGTTTGCCTTTCCTACTGTTCTTTTCCCCTTACAGTTAATCTTTAATGCATATAAATCTTCTTCATTTACCTCTATTTAACTTTGCATATCTATTCTTTCTTTCTTTTCTTTCTTTCCTTTCCTCCCAACATATTTGTTAGTTTTGTTTTCATTGCTTTATTTCCTACTTGGCATCTTGCTTTAGTTTTGTTTTCCAGTTTGTGCTTTAGTTTCTTTTGTTTTTAACTGGTAAATATGATTTTTTATTTCCTTTGTTCGCTGGGTCAATCTACTGTACTTTATTTTTGTTGGACTGTTTTGACTTTGCTCTTGGGTGTATATGTATATGTGTATATTCCATTATTTTAATTATTATTTACCTGATTTTGTAACTGCCATTTGTCTGGGGTTCATCTTTGGTTTCTCGTTTTTGGATATTTGCTTTTAATCTCAATGCCATAACAAACCACTTGTGGAATCTTCGTTCCTGACCAGAGATCAAGCCCTGAGCCTTTGGAGTGGCAGCACTGACTTCAAGACCCTAGACTACCAGAGAACTAACCCTAGGGAGTGTCAACTAGTAAGAACTCACACAAAGGAAACCACTTGAGTACAAGATCTGGCATCACCCAGCCATCAGCAGCATCCTGTGCAGGATGCCTCATCTAAACAACAAACAAAACAAAAATACAAACCCAGTCATCATCAGACAGGATTACCACCTCAGTCAGCCTTGCCCATCAGAGTAAAGTCAAACAAACAAACAGAAACTCAGCACAAATCTCACCCTATACAAAGCTTACACAAACCACTGAACCAACCTTAGGAGGACAGAAACCAAAAGAAAGAAAGAATTCAACCTTGCAGGCTGGGAAAAGGAGACCTCAAACACAATAAGTTAAAAAAAAAATAATGAAAAGCCAGGGAAATACTACACAAATGAAGGAAGAAACTAGAAACACAGAAGTCCAAATAAATGAAGAAGGAATTGGCAAACTACCTGAAAAAGAATTCAGAATAATGATAGTGAAGATGATTAAAAAAACCTTGAAAACAAAATGCAGTAAATGCAAGAATCAATTAGCAAAGACCTAGAAGAATTAAAGAATAAATATACAGAGATAAACAACACAATTACTGAAATTAAAAAGTACTCTAGAAGGAATCAATAGCAGAATATCTGAAGCAGAAGAACAAATCAATGAGCTGGAAGATAAAATGGTGGAAATAACTTCTGAAGAGCAAAATAAAGTAAAAAGAATGAAAAGAACTTAGGATAGTCTCAGAGACCTCTGGAACAATATCAAATGCACCAACATCTGAATTATAGGGGTCCCAGAAGAAGAAGAGAAAACGAAAGGGTATGAGAAAATTTTTGAAGAGATGATAGTTGAAAATTTCCCCAACATGAAAAAGGAAATAGTCAATCAAGTCCAAGAGGCACAAAGAATCCCATACAGGATAAACCCAAGGAGAAACATGCCAAGACACATACTAATCAAACTAACAAAGACTAAACACAAAGAAAGAATATTAATAGCAGCAAGGGAGAAGCAACACATAACATACAAGGGAAACCCCATAGACTTAACAGCTGATCTTTCAGCAGAAACTCTGCAGGCCAGAAGGGAATGGCAGGAAATATTTAAAGTACTGAAAGGGAAAAATCTACAACCAAGATTAATGTACCTGGCAAGGATCTCATTCAAAATTGATGGATAAATAAGAAGCTTTTCAGACAAGCAAAAGTTAAGAGAATTCAGTACCACCAAACCAGCTTTACAACAAATGTTAAAAGGACTTATATAGTCAAGAAATACAAGAGAACAAAAAAGATCTACAGAATCAACTCCAAACAATGAAGAAAATGGCAATAGGAACATATATATCAATAATTACTTTAAATGTAAATAGATTAAATGCTCCAACAAAAAGACACAGACTGGCTGAATGGATACAAAAACAAGAACCATATTTATGCTGTCTACAAGAAACCCACTTCAGACCTAAAGATACATATAGACAGATTATACTACAAAGCTACAGTCATCAAGACAGTATGGTAGTGGCACAAAAACAGAAATACAGACCAATGGAACAAGATACAAAGGAGGCAAGAATATACAATGGGGCAAAGACAGCCTCTTCAATAAATGGTGCTGGGAAAACTGGACAGCTGCATGTAAAAGAATGAAATTGGAACACTTCCTAACACCATACACAAAGATAAACTCAAAATGGATTAAAGACCTAAATGTAAGACAAGAAACTATAAAACTCTTAGAGGAAAACATAGGCAGAACACTCAGTGACATAAATCAAAGCAAGATCCTCTATGACCCACCTCCTAGAGTAACAGAATCAAAAACAAAAGTAAACAAGTGGGACCTGATTAAACTTCAACACTTCTGCACAGCAAAGGAAACTATAAGCAAGTTGAAAAGACAACCCTCAAAATGGGAGAAAATAATAGCAAATGAAACAACTGACAAAGGATTCCAAAATATACAAGCAGCTCATACAACTCAATACCAGGAAAACAAACAACCCAACCAAAAAGTGGGAAAAAGACCTAAACAGACATTTCTCCAAAGAAGACATACAGATGGCTGACAAACACATGAAAATATGCTCAACATTGCTTATTATTAGAGAAATGCAAATCAAAACCACAATGAGATATCACCTCACACCAGTCAGAATGGCCATCATTAAAAAGTCTACAAAGAATAAATGCTGGAGAGGGTGTGGAGAAAAGGGAACACTTTTGCACTGTTGGTGGGAATGTAAATTGATACAGCCACTATGGAAGATGATATAGAGATTCCTTAAGAAACTAGGAATAAAACCACCATATGACCCAGCAATCCCGCTCCTAGGCATATACCCTGAGGAAACCAAAATTGAAAAAAATACAAGTATCCCATTGTTCATTGCAGCACTACTTACAACAGCTAGAACATGGAAGCAACCTAGATGTCCATCGACAGATGAATAGATAAAGAAGTTGTAGTACATATATACAACGGAATATTACTCAGCCATAAAAAGGAACACATCCGAGTCAGTTCTGATGAGGTGGATGAACCTAGAACCTATTATACAAAGTGAAGTGAGTCAGAAAGAGAAAGTTAAATATCATATTCTAACACATATATATGGAATCTAGAATAATAGTACCGAAGAACTTATTTACAGGGCAGCAATGGAGAAACAGACATAGAGAACAGATTTACAGACATGGGAAGAGGGGAGGAGAGGGTGAGATGTATGGGAAGAGTAACATGGAAACTTACATTACCATATGTGAAATAGATAGCCAACAGGAATTTGCTGTATGGCTCAGGAAACTCAAACAGGGGCTCTGTATCAACCTAGAGGAGTGAGATGGGGAGGGAGAGGGGAGGGAGGTTCAAAAGGGAGGGGATATACGTATATGTATGGCTGATTCATGTTGAGGTTTGACAGAAAACAACAAAATTCTGTAAAGCAACTATCCTTCAATAAAAAGTAAATTAAAAAGAAAAAAAAGAAAAAGAGTCCAAGGACAGATGTAACCTTTCTAGCTTTAAGAGTCCAAAGACAGAAAGTCAAAGCTTTCTTAACATGCCCCTAGGTCCCCTTTCCTTTCTGTAATTTACCTTCAAAGAGTACTAACAAAGCCGACGTTAGGATGAGGGAGTGTGTCACCACACACCCACTAAAGACAGGGACATGGTTTCCTGTACAGCAGCTCCCTTTACTTTTCAGAAGCCTTTTATTCCCCTTTGCTAATAAATATTCGTGTGGCTCCCAGGGAGGAAAGTTTGATTTACAGCCAGCGCCCTGCCTCCTTAGCTGGTCTTGGCAGTCTCACAGCAAGCATATGGTAAAACTCAATAAATATTTGTTGAATTGAATTATCTTGGTGGTAAGGGAAATGAATTCTGTAGAGCTCCAAAAGCCACATTGGTTAGGAGGTATGTTTATATTTAATCAATTTAGAACCCTTGGGACTGGAAATATGATGGATAAAAATTGGCCACAGCAATCTCTTGTCATATATTTCCTTCATTGTCTTTCTCCTCTATATCTCCAGCCACATACACAAATCTTATAAAATAATGAAGATATTTCTAGTGGCTATGTGAAAACAATACAGTTGATTAGAGTTTGGTGGTCATTTGGGGATGTTTTGGTCGCTACTATACTGTGTATATTATGGAGCATTAGACTGAGTGCTCACAGGGTTCTCATGATGACCGGTAATGGGGTTCAAAGAAATATAAAAACCTAAGAAATCTGATTATACATTTTTTGCTCATTTACTTCCCTGTATTAGCCAATCACCTATGCTGAAATGATAACAGATCGGGGAAAGATAGGATGACCCATTGTTCTTTTTCTTTTCAGTTTCCTTACTCATCCATAATCATCTATAGCCTAAGGTAGAAGTTGGTAGAATTATAACAAGGAGGGAAATAAAAACAGTTGAGTTCATTCTGTGCACAATTTCCACTGTTCTGTTAAGAATAAAATACAAATGCTTGTATGAGCTACAGAAATAGGAATTGTGCAATTTCAGTGATTCTATGTATGAGCTACATGCTCTTATATTTGTGTTTTAAAACTGTCATTGCACCATAAAAGATAAACAGTAAAATTCATGCAAATAATTTCGATTTCAAATTTTTCTTTGCTGAGAACAAATTAAGTATCAAATAAACATCATGACAAAGTGAGAGAGAAGACATGGTAGAAAGGGACTTTGCCCTCTGGTTTTCAAATTACAGACCCCATATTTTCATTTTACACTGGGACTTTCAAATTTTGTTGCTGACCCAGGTAACTAGGCCGGTGATGAGAATGTTCATTCACTCAACAGACATTGAATGAGTGACCACTAGTGCCCAGACCTAAGGAGTTAGATGAGAGAGAGAAGAACTGAGTCTACGAAGTAGAAAGTGAGAAACTGAACCTGGGGGCACAAACAAGTGTCATCAAGGTGAGACTCTGTCATAAGTTGGGGTGGCTGCTTCTGTTGCCCCTGGGAGACACTGAGGGAAGATTCGTATGGATGCTACCTGGAGCAAGTCTCCATTTAGTGTTGGAATCTGTGCTGAGTCTTCTTGTTTGGAACTGGCATGAGAGACCACTTACCTAAATCACTAGTCTGTCACTGATTATTCTGGGTTCTATTCTACTCCTAGTATTGCCTGCCACCCCCCTGGTAGATATGTTTCAGATGTCTCCTAAATTAACTGAAGGTATCAAGGTATCAACATGGGATATTGATCCATCTCATTCCTTCCTAACCCATCCTTACAAGGAGCTGATAGAATCAAGCTTTTAATAACATGCTTTTGAAAAAGGACAGGCTCCTGCTTCCTTTATTATTATTATTATTATCGGCCACACCACATGTGGGGTCCTAGTTCCCTGACCAGGGATGGAACCCATACCCCCTACATTGGGAGTGCAGAGTCTTAACCACCAGACCATCGCGGAAGTCCAGGACTCTGCTTCCTCAAGTTAAATAGTCAGCCTCCTCTCTGTCTTAATCTCCTTGTGAGAAAGGCTGGGATCTGGGACCTGGGACACTTTGCTGCAGTGCTTGCACCTGGACAAATGTCTTCTGGTATAAGAAAATACAAAGAAATCATATGGGACTAACAATAGCTGTGTGCATGCCCGGTTGGGGCAAACTATAGACCACAAAATACAAAAAGACCAAAAACCCAACTGCCACAGGAAAAGCAGGGTACAGTGCCTGCCCCCTGCACATGATACCACCCAAGGGGTTGGCAAACCACCTAAACTACCCCTTCAGCCCAACCCATGGATCCGCCCGTACCCTCACCCATAAAAGGAACCAGCTCACTGTGCCCCTCTCAGGGAACAAGCAAGGGAACCTGTTACTTGTCTTTGCTCTCTCCTGCTGCAGCAGGGGCCCTACAGCTTTGCCTGAATTATTTGTCTGTCTCCTTGTCAATTTCTATTAATTAAGAAAGGTCAAGAACTGTGGTCGGTAACACTTGGTCATGAGGTAAGATACTCTCGTGGCTTAGATATCCTCCTTCTGTTAGAATCAAAGCAGCTGGTGACAACTACACAACCCTTCTTAGACTGTGGTTGACAGTTTTGAAATCCTTGACTTCAGCAGCTTACTTACTAATAGAAAAAAAAATTCAAGAAGTTGAGTTGGAATTTGAGTCCTCACCAAATAAGCTGAATATGTCCCCATTCTTATCAGTCCTATCCAATCATGGTTCTTCTAGAATATTTCTCTCCTCAATGGCCCATAGACCCCAGAGTTGTTGACTCAGATGCAGGAACTTATATTGCCTTATATATTATTAAAGTTTGATCATTGCTAGTGGTGGACTATTTTTTATTAGCTGCTCAACTGTTTTGTCCTATTAAAATAATTTTCAGTAATACTAAGAACTAAAACTTTCTTGGGACAGGATATATTGTTAGAAAAATGCTCCTATTTTTTCTTAGAAGGGTACTTGCTTCGTATAAGCACACTTAGCATTCACTTTGCTTTCCTCCCTTTTTCAAACTGAGTTAATCACAAGTGAATCAAAAGACAATGACGCTGTACAAATGATGTCCCATGAGATAGTGAGAGGGTCAGAAGCTCTCAGCAAGCATTTCTAAAATTCCATTGCTTCATTCATTCATTTAGTCACATACTCAATATTTACTGAGGGCTCGCTGGGCAGTGAGGTGGAAAGTATTCAGACTCTATCAGAGCTTTATAATAGAGTGTGGATAACATTCCCATTGTTAACATGAGGGGAAGGACAAAGAGAACAGGGTGTACTGACTTGTCCTGGTTGATCTGAATGCATGTTTATGAACTTATACGTGATCAAACTATTGGAACACCTTGAGAAAACATTATCCCACAAACCATATATTCATAAAAAAAAATGTGACCATCTTCAGCTCAAATTCTACTCTCCAGAAAAGTCTTCATTAACCAGATACTCCAATTTTAGATTAGATCTCCCTGTCATTCTCTCTTGCACTCTTGTTACTGAGCTTCGTAGAAATTATGTACCTTTTAAATTATGTGTTTATTTATTTAATACTTCTTCCTTTTCCAAATTGCCAGCTCCATGAAGGAAAACACAGAATCTATTTTATTCACTATTTTCCTTTTCTTCTCTCCCTCTGCATGCACTAGAATGAGAGTTCCCTAAAGACAGGGGCTAGGATAATTTTCCTTAATATCCGCAGTTTCTGGTGGCTCTGGAAAAGCAAAGAGGCCAGAATATTCATGACCCCCTGGGTTTTATGTGTGGAAGGGAGGTGTGGAGAGGTGCAGGCTTCAAGCACAAGTAGAATGTGAAGTTAAAATATTGCTAAGAATTCAATGTCACTAATTATCAGAGAAATGCAAATCAAAACTGCATAAAGGTATATCACCTCACATTGGTCAGAACGGCCATTATCAAAAAATTTACAAACAATAAATGCTGAAGAGGGTCTGGAGAAAAGGGAACCCTCTAAGACTAAGGCTATTCCCTCTAAGGAGGGAATGTAAGTTGGTACAGCCACTATGGAGAACAGTATAGACGTTCCTCAAAAAATTAAAAATACAGCTACCATATGATCCAGAAATCCCACTCCTGGGCATATATCCAGAGAAAACTATAATTCAAAAAGATAAATGCACCCCAATGTTCATTGCAGCACTATTTACAACACCAAAACATGGAAGCAACCTAAATGTCCATCAGCAAAGGAATGGATAGAGAAGATGTGGTACATATACACAATGGGATATCACTCAGCCATGAAAAGAATGAAATCATGCCCTTTGCAGCATGATGGATGGACCTAGAGTTGTCACACAGAGCAGTAAGTCAGAAAGAGAAAGAGAAATATCATATGATACCTCTTTTATGTGGAATCTAAAAAAACGGTACAAGTAAATCTGTTTACAAAATGGAGAGTCACAGATGTAGAAAACAAACTTATGGTTACCCAGGGGGAAAGGGGGTTGAATAAACTGGAGACTGGGATTGACAGATATACACCGCTATATATAAAATAGAAATAAGGACCTACCTTATAGCACAGGGAACTCTACTCAGTACTCTGTAATTGTAGTACTCTGACCTATATGGGAATAGAATCTATAAAAGAATGGATTATATATATATGTATAACTGACTCACTTTGCTGTACTGTAGAAATGAACACAGCATTGTAAATTAACAATACTCCAATAAAAATTAATTTAAAAATATTGATGAGAAAACTCTGCCTCTGCTTACAGGACAATACGCTTCACTCTTTGTTACAGTTCTGCCTTTGGCCCCCACTCTCACTGCTGCCTGGCAGTATTGCCCTTTCTCTTACAATAATTTTACTAATAATGATGAGAGTTTAAACTGACATTTATTGTTCTTTAATAAGTATTTGTGCTATGTGCTCACTCATGTACAACTCTTTGCAACCTCATGGATGGTAGCCTGCCAGGTTCCTGTGTCCATGGGATTTTCCGGGCTAAAATACTGGACTGGGTTGCCGTTTCCTTCTCCAGAAGATCCTCCCGACCCAGGGATCGAACCTGTGTCTCTTGCACTCCAGCACTGGCAGGCAGATTCTTTACCACTAGTGCCACCTGGGAAGCCCAATTTATGTCAATTTAATCAAATACTGCCAAATACTATTCTAAGCAGTTTATACTATTAATTATATAACATGTTTGTGTTCCCTGGAGGCTGGAATTGTGTCAGAGTCTGACTTCCAGAAATCTGAAAGAGATTTCCTTGACCTGAAGATTAAATGACTCCTAAGTCAGCAATGTACCATGACATTAGAAGTATCCAGTTGTCCCAAGCTTAGATGGAATCAATTGTGTTCCAGTTTTCCAGTGAGGTAAAAATGTGGGATGTGGATGTGACCTAGGCTTTATTCCTTTTTTACTCTAATTATTTGGAATTACAATTACCTGGGCATTATAAGAATCACTCATCTCAGTTCAGCAAATACCTCTATTGATTAACAATGTCTGCCACACACGTGGATGAGGAGGACAGTGGTCTCCTACTGCATTCACCAAAACTAGCACTTCTGCAGAGAAGATGAATTCTCCTTCCCAGCCACACAGCTGGAAAAAGGTGGAGTTCAAACCTTATCTACACAGAAGAGAGAAGGTAACAGCAAGACTTCCCTTCTTCCAGAAAGTGAAAGTGAAAGTGAAGTTGCTCAGTCATGTCCAACTCTTTGCGACCGCATGGACTGTAGCCTACCAGGCTCCTCCGTCCATGGGATTTTCCAGGCAAGAATACTGGAGTGGACTGCCATTTTCTTCTCCAGGGGATCTTCCCAACCCAGGGATAAAACCCGGGTCTCCTGCATTACAGACAGACGCTTTACTGTGTGAGCTACCAGGGAAGCCCTGGCCAAAAATATGGTAACAGAGGGGGTATAAGAAAAAGAGATGATGAAAAGATGAGCTCAAAAATGTGCAAAAGAAGAATTGAGAGTTGCTTTCTCTACAGTGGCTCAGTATTTTAGCTTGTCACACACCCTTAGGAAAATTTTCCCTGAACTCTCCTTCCTCTGCTAGTCTGACCTCATATTCAATAATTCTATGATTGTTGCTATTTAGTTGCAAAGGCATGTCCTACTCTTTTGCAACCCCATGGACTGTAGCCTGCCAGGCTCCTCTGTCCATGGGGATTCTCCAGGCAAGAATACTGGAGTGGGTTGCCATACCCTCCTCCAGGGGATCTTCCCAACCCAGGGATCAAACCTGTGTCTCTTACATCTTCTGCACTGGCAGGCGGGTTCTTTACCACTGAGCCACCAGGGAAGCCCATTCTATGATACTACAGGATTTTTTTTTTTAATATACATTTACTTTATAGAACTAAGCACAGTTTGTAAGTATTTCAATTTAAAATCAGTTGAAAATTTTATATACCTCCCACTAGACTATGAGCTGACTAAGCTCCATGAAGGCTGAAACTCAGTTTGCATCAGTCCTATTTTAAACCTTTGTCCTCATATGGAACCAGAGTCTTGGGAAAGGACATGGCTTCCTCCCTTCCCCAAATACTACATGAACAATAACTGCTCAGTAATGGTCTTATGGCAGAGGGTACATGGCATATTGTAATCAAGCAAACATCTGGATACATAATTGAAATATAATTTAGGTTTTACATCAGGGCTGTTTTGGTTATCTGTTGGGAGAGATCCATGGTAATGGTATAAACATTTGCTGGGAATCAACCCACATGAATCTCCTTCTATTAGTGAAAGCCATATGGCCACCTTTCAAGCTTACCAATGCCTGGACATAAGACATCCTCAAATAGTGCTAGCTTGCCTCTTTACCCTTTACTGTTTAGCTCCCCCTTGTATTCATTTATATATGTATGAATATATCTTTTCCCCAGGTATAACCTATTACTTACAGACCCTGAGAGTGGAAAGGGGCCCCCAGGATCATCTAGTCTAGTGGTTTATAAATTATATTTTTGAGGGTTTCCAGGGACTCATGTAGGACTATCCAAAGGATGAAGAGATATATGGACTGACCTGTCCCAAATCCAAATTCCAACAGTGCCATTTTGGTCTGTTGAATTCAACTGGGATAGCCTAAGAATGTGTCACTAAAAAACGTCCAGTGCTAAAAGAATGTTTGGAAATCACTAAGTGTTCCAGCCCTTGTTTTACAGACAATGAAACAGCAACAGAGAGGGGAAATCAGCTGATCAAAGCCACACAGAAGACTGAGACACAACCCAACCCAGGCCTCCAGACTCCGAGGCAAGACACTTGGAATTCTGTTCTCAAAATGTTCTGCCTCTGGCTTCGAACTCTTTCTCAGGAAAACAGCTTTTCTAGTGCATTTTTGTCTGAGGGACAGCACAGTCAAAAATTTCTGATTCTATTCATTTAGGATTAGATGCTTAGGTTGGCTGGATTCTCTAAGACACTACTGAATACAGAAATAATTGAGAAGTGCCTCTAGACATAAAATGGCAGAAAGTATGGGCAGAATTGAAGTTGAGTTTCAGTTCGAAAAACTGCACTACCACCTGGGGAAAGGATGTCTGAAATAGACTATAAGTGGCCAAGAAAAATCCTGGAAAGCTAGCTGCAAGAATAGCATGGTAGTCAAGGGCAGAAAACCCCATTTGTGTTTGTCATGGGATCCAGTCACAGAAAATAAACAGAGTGTGCAGGATGGGGCACAATAAAACTCCAAGTCACAGCACACTGGGCAGACAGTCCCTCTGGTCCTTGGCAATACTCTTCTTAGAAAAAATGCTGTTCCATTTGTCAGCTCAGCAGAAGGATGGAGATGAATTGGGGGACCTTCTGAGCACAGCGATGACTGAGATGAATAATTGGCTTCTAGGGGAAAAGGTGAAAATGTATAATGCTTTTGAGGGACTATCATAATAGTTCCCTGTTATAACGCTAGAAACCAGGGACACCTAGTGGGGAGTGAAATTACTTGGATGCACAGAGATTTGGTGGAAAATGATTGCATATGATTAAAAATATCAGAAAATAGGTTACACTAGCGCTAAAGTTTTAGTAGAGAGAATCAGTTTATCAGCAAATTGAGTCACCATGCTAGACGTAGGAGCAGCTTCCTACAAAGTGTAAGATATGTACCTTTTCTCATACACTTTCAGTTACGGGATGCCTCCAACCAAACCATTTTCTTTTTTCTCAAACAATATTTGTTCTCTCCTGAGTGCACCTGCTGTTTCTTTTGTCTAGATTAGTCCTTGTTTATCTCGTGCTTTTGAACTGTGGTGTTGGAGAAGACTCTTGAGAGTCCCTTGGGCTGCAAGGAGGTCCAACTAGTCCATCCTAAAGGAGATCAGTCCTGGGTGTTCATTGGAAGGACTGATGCTAAAGCTGAAACTCCAGTACTTTGGCCACCTCATGCGAAGAGTTGACTCATTGGAAAAGACTCTGATGCTGGGAGGGATTGGGGGCAGAAGGAGAAGGGGACAACAGAGGATGAGAGGGCTGGATGGCATCACTGACTCGATGGACATGAGTTTGAGTGAACTCCGGGAGTTGGTGATGGACAGGGAGGCCTGGCGTGCTGCGATTCATGGGGTCCCAAAGAGTCAGACGCTGAGCCACTAAACTGAACTGATCTCATCTCCCTCCCCATTGAGAGACTGGCTCCTTCTTCCTATTCAGGTCTCGTGCTTCTGTGAAAATGTCACCTTCCCATCTTTTAAAATGAAGCTTTGAGTGGTTGAGTAAGTTGAAAAGTATCACACAGTGTCTCACTCTGCTGCTGCTGCTGCTAAGTCGCTTCAGTCGTGTCCGACTCTGTGCAACCCCATAGACGGCAGCCCACCAGGCTCCGCTGTCCCTGGGTTTCTCCAGGCAAGAACACTGAAGTGGGTTGCCATTTCCTTCTCCAATGCATGAAAGTGAAAAGTGAAAGTGAAGTCACTCAGTCGTGTGCGACTCTTCACGACCCCGTGGACTGCAGCCCACCAGGCTCCTCCATCCATGGGATTTTCCAGGCAAGAGTACTGGAGTGGGTTGCAATTCCAGTCTCAATGCTGGTTTACTCCATAAGAAATACATAGTAATATTTCAGTTAAAGAAAAGATAGTTTATTGATATCATAGGAGACAGAGATGTAAGCCCCTCCCATCATAAGTCTGGGAAAGGTCAACCAAAAAGAAAGCGTACCTGGAGACCACAAGTCATCATCTGGGGTATCCTGAAGAAAGCTTTATGGCAAAAATAAATGGGGCCCTGTGAGAGCCACCAGTTTATAGAATGCCAAATGGTTGGGCTTTCTATAAGTTTTACCAAAGTAATTATAAATAGGACTTCTAAGAGCTAATCATCAGTTTCTGATATAATTTTTGGTACCAGGAAGTGGGTTAAGTATGAAATAATCACATACATAATCATATCCTATATTTATGATGCTATGTATATGCTATATATAATGCTAATATATTTTTATACATATTATCATAACTATTTACATATCTATATATCCATCTAGCTATCCACTTTATTTTAAGGAAAATAGTTCATATGATTGTGTGGGAAACCTGAAATCTATCAGGCTGGAAACTCAAGCAGGATTTCTACACTGCAGGTTTGAGGCAGAACTTCTTCTCTGGAAAATCTCCGTTTTTGTTCTTAAGGCCTTTTAATTGATGGGAAAAGGCCTATCTACATTATTGACAGTAATCTCCTTCACTTAACATCAACTGGAAATGTTAAACACATCTGCAAAACATCTTCATAATACCACTTAGGCTAGTGGTGATTAAATGACTAGGTACCAGAGCCTACCCAGGTTGACACATAAGACTAACCATCCTATGTGCTTGTTTCTATACTTTCTCTATTTCCTGCTTACTTCTCTTAACTTGTAAAAAGGAAAAGCACACATGACAGTTCAGGAGTGACTTCTTCAAGAATCTTAAGAATAGAACATGAATTTCTTTCCATTTTCAATGCTCATCATTATTTGGGGGATATTTCTTCAGTGGTCGCTCTTTTGGGAGCTGGTATTGGTATTGGCTTTTTTTCATCTCTCATTTTCTCATATATTCATTCTATAAATATTTATTAAATGCCACCAGGCTCTAGGGGGTGGAAAGGTCTTCATAAATCAGTGCTTTCTGCAATGCTGGAAATGTTTTAAACCCATACTATTTAATATGGTAGCCACTAGCCACATGTGGCTATTGAACATTTGAAATATGCCTATTTATGACGGAGAAACTGGATTTTTATTTCCATTTAATTTTAACTAATTTAGATTACATTCAAATGCCCAAATAAGATTAAAGCATTAGGCAGTGTAATTCTAAATTACTGAGTTTCTTTTTACTAAGATCTATGCATAAGAGATTCTAATTTTTGCTCCAGAGAATGTCAGAGTTAGAAGGGACTTCAGGGGTCATTTGGCCAACCTGCTTTTATAGATGGGATACAGAAGTCAAACGAGTTGCTGAAGGTTAGAGCTTGTTAGCAGCAGTGCATAACCCAGAGCTTGGACTGACTAAGTCTCAATCCAGTGTTTATTCCCTTCGTCTGTACTATCTCTCCATCTAATTAGACCATTTGATTTTCCACTTTCAATCTCCAGTCCATTTTGACTATAACAAATGCTTCTAAAAATGTAATTCAACCACACACATGGTTTCAGAATGATTACATTTTGGAATGATTTGGTGTTTTATCTTTCAGAAGCCAGTTGGCTTATGACATATGTATCACCTCTGCACTGTTGCCAATGGGATGTTCTCCCTAGCCATGAGTGACCCCTGTACGCTTTATTGAAGACAGAAAACCATTCTATTTGCATAGAACTTAATCTTCAGTATTTTCTTTCGAGGAAATGCTACTTGGCCCACATGACACAGTTTTTGACATGGTACTTTCTTTGGTAAATCTCTAAGTAATAGAAAAAACAGATTTTTTATTTTTGTAGATTCTCCTAAATTTTTTTTTTCTTGGCTACTGATTGACCTTTGTACTACGAATCTTTCTTCATTCATTTCCTGTGCAAAGTAGACAGATTTACACTGATAGATACCTTTGCCTGGACACCATCCTTGATAAAATAAACTAGAAAATATTTTGCATTGTACTGCTTAGATATGCAGATGACACCACCCTTATGGCAGAAAGTGAAAAGGAACTAAAAAGCCTCTTGATGAAAAGTGAAAGAGGAGAGTGAAAAAGTTGGCTTAAAGCTCAACATTCAGAAAATTAAGATCACGGCATCTGGTCCCATCACTTCATGGCAAATAGATGGGGAAACAGTGGAAACAGTGGCTGACTTTATTTTTTGGGCTCCCAAATCACTGCAGATGGTGATTGCAGCCATGAAATTAAGATGGTTACTCCTTGGAAGGAAAGTTATGACCAACCTAGATAGCATATTAAAAAGCAGAGACATTACTTTGCCAATAAAGGTCCATCTAGTCAAGGCTATGGTTTTTCCAGTGGTCATGTATGGATGTGAGAGTTGGACTGTGAAGAAAGCTGAGCGCTGAAGAATTGATGCTTTTGAACTGTGGTGTGGGAGAAGACTCTTGAGAGTCCCTTGGACTGCAAGGAGATGCAACCAGTCCATTCTAAAGGAGATCAGTTCTGGGTGTTCTTTGGAAGGAACGATGCGAAAGCTGAAACTCAGTACTTTGGCCACCTCATGTGAAGAGTTGACTCATTGGAAAAGACTCTGATGCTGGGAGGGATTGGGGGCAGGAGGAGAATGGGATGACAGAGGATGAGATGGTTGAGTGGCATCACTAACTAGATGGACGTGAGTTTGAGTGAACTCCGGGAGTTGGTGATGGACAGGGAGGCCTGGTGTGCTGCAGTTCATGGGGTCACAAAGAGTTGGACACGATTGAGCAACTGAACTGAACTGAACTGAAAGTGGGGTGTCATATTGACTCTGCATTTAATGTATTATCTAAGTAAAAATATAGGCCACAAAGCACTCAGAGGAAAGTTTGCCTCACTGTTTTTAGATAAAGTAAATTAAAAAAAATAATGGCAATCTGTAGTTGCATGAATGGACTCATGTCTTGGAATGTGCACTGGATTAGGGAAGCAGATGGGCCATGTCTCTGGGATGAGACCGATTGAATAATATCATTTTGAACATGTTTTGCCAACAAGAGATTTTCTGTCATCCATGATCCATTCAGTTCAGTTCAGTTCAGTCACTCAGTCATGTCCAACTCTTTGCGACCCCATGAATTGCAGTACGCCAGGCCTCCCTGTCCATCACCAACTCCCGGAGTTCACCCAGACTCATGTCCATCGAGTCAGTGATGCCATCCAGCCATCTCCTCTTGCCTTCAATCTTTCCCAGCATCAGAGTCTTTTCAGATGAGTTAGCTCTTCGCATCAGGTGGCCAAAGTACTGGAGTTTCAGCTTCAACATCAGTCCTTCCAATGAATATTTAGGACTGATTTCCTTTAGGATGGACTGGTTGGATCTCCTTGCAGTCCAAGGAACTCTCAAGAGTCTTCACCAACACTACAGTTCAAAAGCATCAATTCTTTGGTGCTCAGCTTTCTTTATAGTCCAATTCTCACATCCATACATGACCACTGGAAAAACCATAGCCTTGACTAGACAGACCTTTATTGGCAAAGTAATGTCTCTGCTTTTTCGTGTGCTGTCTAGGTTGGTCATAACTTTTCTTCCAAGGAGTAAATGTGTTTTTATTTCATGGCTGCAATCACCATCTTCAGTGATTTTGGAGCCCCCCAAAATTAAGTCTGCCACTGTTTCCACTGTTTCTCCATCTATTTCCCATGAAGTGATGGGACCAGATGCCATGATCTTTGTTTTCTGAATGTTGAGCTTTAAGCCAACTTTTTCACTCTCCTCTTTCACTTTCATCAAGAAGCTCTTTAATTCTTCTTCACTTTCTGCCATAAGGGTGGTGTCATCTGCATATATGAGGTTATTGATATTTCTCCCAGCAATCTTGATTCCAGCTTGTACTTCTTCCAGTCCAGCATTTCTCATGATGTACTCGGCAAATAAGTTAAATAAGCACGGTGACAATATACAGCCTTGACACACTCCTTTTCCAATTTGGAACCAGTCTGTTCCACGTTCAGGTCTATCTGTTGCTTCCTGACCTGCATACAGGTTTCTCAAGAGGCAGGTCAGGTGGTCTGGTATGCCCATCACTTGAAGAATTTTCCACAGTTTATTGTGATCCACACAGTCAAAGGCTTTGGCATAGTCAATGTTTTTCTGGAACTCTCTTGCTTTTTTGATGATCCAGTGGATGTTGCAATTTGATCTCTGGTTCCTCTGTCTTTTCTAAAACCAGCTTGAACATCTGGATGTTCATGGTTCACTAACTGTTGAAACCTGGCTTAGAGAATTTTGAGCATTACTTTCCTAGTATGTGAGATGAACGCAATTGTGACGTAGTTTGAGCATTCTTTGGCATTACCTTTCTTAGGGACTGGAATGAAAACTGACCTTTTCCAGTTCTGTGGCCACTGCTGAGTTTCCAAATTTGCTGGCATACTGAGTGCAGCACTTTCACAACATCATCTTTTAGGATTTTAAATAGCTCAACTGGAATTCCATCACCTCCACGAGCTCTGTTTGTACTGATGCTTTTTAAGGCCCACTTGACTTCACATTCCAGGATGTCTGGCTCTAGGTGAGTGATCACACTATTGTGATTATCTGGCTGGTGAAGATCTTTTTTGTATAGTTCTTATGTGTGTTTTTGCCACCTCTTAATATCTTCTGCTTTTGTTAGGTCCATACCATTTCTGTCCTTTATTGAGCCCATCTTTTGCATGAAATGTTCTGTTGGTATCTCTAATTTTATTGAAGAGATCTCTAGTCTTTCCCATTCTATTGTTTTCCTCTATTTCTTTGCACTGATCGATGAGGAAGGCTTTCTTCTCTCTCCTTGCTATTTTGGGGAACTCTGCATTCAAATCAGTATATCTTTCCTTTTCTCTTTTGCTTTTTGCTTGTCTTCTTTTCACAGCTATTTGTAAGGCCTCCTCAGACAGCCATTTTGCTTTTTTGCATTTCTTTTTCTTGGGGATGGTCTTGCTCCCTGTCTCCTGTACAATGTCATGAACCTCCATCCATAGTTCATAGGCACTCTGTCTATCAGATTTAGTCCCTTAAATCTATTTAACAATTTGCTCTGAAGTAAATATTTAGTGATGTATAAGGTGCCTGACTTTTTAGGGCAAAAAGATTTAAGGGAATTTATTCTTTAATATTTATCAGCATCATTTTATATTTGTATAATGTTTTATTTTGATAAGTAAAACTATCTTTCTCCCTAAACCAACCTTGGGGCACCGATGGAACAATGGAAACATTTAAAATAATCTTCGGCAGTATGAATAAAATATAAACCACCTCCTAACAATATTTAATGTTTTAACTTTTATTTAAGTTAATGGGAGTTTTGCCTGCATAAGGACTGCTGGATGAGAAATCTATAAAGGAGGCCAATATTTAAACAGGCTAATTAAAATCAAATGCTCCCAAATAGCAAGAATAAACAGAATGGTGTTTATAGTGATATGTAACAATGGCCACAGCTGGTGTAATATATTACATGAAGCCTTTTCTTGTTTAATTTAGATAGAAACTCCAGAGATGGCTTCAAGGAGTGAATTGCTAGTACTGCTTTAGCAAGAGACTGGAAGATGCTCAAAGGAGGGGCCCTGATGAACCGATGAATGGAGAATGACCCCTCCCCTCACTGTCTCATTAGATCCTCACAGCTGTCCTAAAAAAGTTTAGAAAACCACCACTATCCCTCCTTTAGTGAACTGATGCCAAAGTGAGGACCAGGTAGGTAGCCTGCCTCAATCATACAATTTCTTTGGGACAGAGGATTCCAAAAGCTGCTGAGAAAACTTAACCCTGGGTGGATAAGGTTGGACCTCTGATATTTAGTACTATTGGCTCCATGCATGAAGATAAAACAATTGTCAAGATGTTGAGCCACATTTCTAAGAGTTGAGCAACATGAGATTTAAAATGTCCTTATGGACTCCAATAACAAATCGAACATCTATTATGAAAAGAAAAGTCCCTATTTCCTGGTGTCAGTGTCACCACTTCATTTGATAATTCTCTTCTGTCTATATCAGTGTCACTCACTGGCAGGCCCTCTCAATGAGGTGGCAACTCTCTAATTTCATTAGAATGGGGAAGGAATGATTCCCCAAAGAAAATTAACATATCGTTATCAGAAAAAGGAGGGAATAATGATGGGACAGGGAACAACTGCCCTCTAGAGGTAAGTTAAAACAACTTTCATTTTATAAATGAGAAAAACAAAACTCAGAGGGGTCAAATAGCTTGACTAAGAAAAAGACAGTGAGGATCAGTAGAGACAAAGTCCTTAGTACTAAGGATCTGATCACTGAGGCCCTGATTCCTGAGGTTAAGAAAAAGTGTTTCATTCACCTTGGAAGAAAAGCTGTGATGAACCTAGACAGTGTATTAAAAAGCAGAGACATCACTTTGCCAACAAAGGTCCATATAGTCAAAGCTATGGTTTTTCTAGTAGTCATGTATGGATTTGAGTGTTGGACTGAGCACCAATGAATTGATATTTTTGAACTGTGGTACTGGAGAAGACTCTTGAGAGACCCTTGGACAGCAAAGATGTCAAACCAGTCAATCCTAAAGGAAATCAACCCTGAATATTCTTTGGAAGGATTGATGCTGAAGCTCCAATACTTTGGCCACCTGACGTGAAGAGCTGACTCATTGGAAAAGACCCTGATGCTGGGAAGGATTGAGGGCAAGAGGAGAAGGGGGTAACAGAGGATGAGATGGTTAGATGGCATCACCGACTCAATGGACGTGAGTTTGAGCAAACTCTGGGATATAGTGAAGGACAGGGAAGCCTGGAATGCTGCAGACCATGGGGTCACAAAGAGTCGGACATGACTTAGTGACTGGACAACAACAACATCTTTTAAATCCATGCACTGCACATAGGAAAAAACAAGACAAATAACTAACCAGATTTATAAACATCCAGGAGTCCCTAATTTATTTTGGCTGAAAAGTTTTTGTTCACCATGTTTAACGAATGGCCTCTTACTTGACAATGCTGAAGCACTCATTTAAACTACAACATCTGTGTTTACGTTTGCTGAAGACACACCGTTATAAGTTGAAAAATTGCTATCTCCACAGTCTTGTGTGCTTTCAACTTTGCCTACCAAGGTAAAAAGTCATTAACAGAAAGCCTTAGTGCTGTTAAGGACAAATACTGAGAATTCAAAGAAGACATTCTTTTGAGGGGATAATCTAAGAAGAATTACCACTCTGGATATCATTCAGAAAACAGCTTCATAGAAGAGCCAGCTCAGCATTTATAGTGATTAAGAAACTTAGAATTACCCTTTCTTTATTGACTTTTCCAAACCCTCTCTGTTTTTGAAAAAAAAAAAAAAAAGCTGAAGTGCAAAGCATTTTGTTCACTTAAAGAATTTCTGAAAATTTTTTTGTCCCCATTACAGTTTCTGAGATATGTATACCTAGGAAGAGTCTTAGAATAAAAATATGTTGATTAAAACCCTCCTTGAGAGGATGATAGAAGATCTCGCAAAGGGTCAGACATGACTGAACGACTTCACTTTGAGAGGATGACAGAAGACCTGGCTGCTACTGATATCTGGGGTGGGCTCCAGAGACAGATGCTAAGACTGTTCAAATTCTCTCCTCTCCTCTGAATTTTATAGGAATTCAGCAACATTCACTTAAAGAAAAGCCATCAAGTTAAGTGGAAACAGTAGTCTAACCATGTGCATTCTCTCATTGTTGCTCATTCAGGGTGACAGATTTGAGGACTTCTTTCCAGTCCTTCTTTCCAGCTTCCCTGGTGGCTCAGAGGGTAAAGCATCTGCCTACAATGCCAGAGACCCAGGTTCGATCCCTGGGTCAGGAAGATCCCCTGGAGAAGGAAATGGCAACCCACTCCAGTACTCTTGCCTGGAAAATCCCATGGACTGAGAAGCCTGTTAGACTACAGTCCATGGGGTCGCAAAGAGTCAGACAGGACTGAGCGACTTCACTTCACTTCACTTCCAGTCCTGAGTGCCAAAGAATTGATGATTTTGACCTGTGGTGTTGGGGACTCTTGAGAGTCCCTGGGACTGCAAGGAGATCCAACCAGTCCATTCTGAAGGAGATCAGCCCTGGGTGTTCTTTGGAAGGAACGATGCTAAAGCTGAAACTCCAGTACTTTGGCCACCTCATGCGAAGAGTTGATTCATTGACAAAGACCTTGATGCTGGGAGGGATTGGGGGCAGGAGGAGAAGGAGACAACAGAGGATGATATAGCTGGATGGCATCACCGACTCAATGGACATGAGTCTGAGTGAACTCCGGGAGTTGGTGATGGACAGGGAGGCCTGGCGTGCTGCAATTCATGGGGTCACAAAGAGTCGGACATGACTGAGTGACTGAACTGAACTGAACTTCCAGTCCGATGGGTATAAATGCCAAAAAAGATAATACAAGTAGGACCAATGACAGGTTACCACGTGTGCCTGTGCACCAGGAGGCAGAGCATGGTGACCCAGAGAATGACAAGATGCTCTCCCAGGTGTGGACAGCAGATGTGCAGAGCAAGAATGTAGAAAAAGCTGGGAGTGAGGGATCTTCATGAGGCAACAAGACACCAGGACATGGACGCGGCACACAACAAAGTTTCCCCTCTTAGGGGATAAAGTACACCAAGTCCCAGTGCTTCCAAGAGGATCAGGGAACTGGCTGAGAAGTGTGTGTTCTTGACAAAGCTCAAAGTAAGTGACTATGGGGACTGATGTGGCATATGTGTTTCTATATTCAAATTTACACCCATTTCTGCAATTTTGCTTGACTATTTAAGGAATAATCATAATCACAAAGCTACATGTATATCCCCTTCTTGGAGCTTCATGATAGCCCTGACAGATAAGATAGGCAGATCAGGGCAGGTAACACCATTCCTACTGTACAAGTGAGGATGCTAAGGTCTGTTAACTGATGTTAACAGATTAACTGACATTCACTGATTTGCCAGCATTAACTGCAGACGAGTCTATGAAATGTAGTCAGGAAACATAGCATAATGATTAACTGCTTAGACTCTGAAATGAAGTCTAGAGTCTAATTGCTTAGACATTATGTCCTGGTTCTCCCATAACTGTCATGTTACCTTGGAAAGTCACCTCAGTCTGAGCCCCAGTTGTCTCAACTAAACAACGGGTTATGATAAAACACATCTTCAGATCTGTTGGGGATAATACAATTACATACATATTGCACTTAGCACAAAGTCTGGCCCAAAGTGAGTATTTGGTCAGCATGACTAGCTATAATTACTGTTTTCAGGCAGGTTAGCAAGGTAGGATGGAGAAGGCAATGGCACCCCACTCCAGTACTCTTGCCTGGAAAATCCCATGGACGGGGGAGCCTGGTGGGCTGCCGTCTATGGGGTCGCACAGAGTCGGACACGACTGAAGCGACTTAGCAGCAGCAAGATAGGAAAGATAGGAACGATAAGGAGTCAGTTATCAGAAATGGTGTTCAAGTTAGGGTCTGGGGCTCTGGGATTTGGGAACAAAGGAGAAACCAAGTTATCAGAAGTCAGGCAAAATATAAGATCAGACTAAGTAGAAGGCCTCTGTTGCTTGCCTATTCAATATCTCTTCCCTCTTCGTTCAGGCACACTCCCCAAGTTTTTTTTAGGGTCCTCCTCCTTCAACTTCTTGGTGGTTGTGCTTTAGGGGGGTTGGACACTCCCCGAGACCTGACTACATAGAAACCACACTCTGGCCCTGATGGGTTTTGCCTTGAGCAGGTGGATGAGACTGAGGGGAGGAAGCGGTGGGGGCAACGGAGGATGAGATGGTTGGATGGAATCATCAACTCAATGGACACGAGTTACAGCAAACTCTGGGAGATAGTGAAGAACAGGACAGCCTGGAGTGCTATAGTCCACGGGGTCACAGAGAGTTGGACACGACTTACCAACTGAACAGCAACAGGTGGATGAGGCTAACCCAATTAGAGTGAGTCCTGAGACTTTCTTGTGAATGAATAGAATAAGAGGCCTTTCTCTCCCACTGGGGCTGCTGAGCAAGTACAATGCAGGTCTTGCCGCCTGAGGGGACGCCTTCCTAATAATGATGTCGACCTGGAGGAACATGGAGCTGACGGATGTAGGGAAACTGAGTCCCAATTACACAGTTGGAGGAATCTGGACAGCAAACCAGCTCTGCTCCTGGTTGAGGCTTCTTTTTCCCCTTTACAATTGGAGAGTTTTTAATTCTCAGTTCCAAAATGTCTTTCTTGCATAACATCTGTAAGTGTCCTAGATAATGAGGCTAACCTGTGCCCAGGTGGGTGAGAGGAAGGCTGTGGAAGTTAAGTGGCCAGCAGCAGCTGCCCTGGGTCTCTCTGTAAAGAGCGGGCAACTTTCCTTCCCCTCCATTCTAGTTATTGTCCTCCCCCATCCCTGCCAACCCCACTTCCAGAAAAATGTACCTGCTACTAAGCGTTTGCGAAAGTAACAGTGTTCCTGGGTTAATTTATAAATGGCAAGGGCTTTTTATAAATGATTTCCTGAGGCAGAGTCAGATCGAGAGAGTGTCCTGTGCCCAGACCTTGAGAGATGGGATTCTTAGAAAATGTTTTACTGTGGTTTCTGTCACTCTATCTCACCAACTGTTAAGAACATTTTAATTAAGCTCTGTTGTATGCATCCCTTCTCTGAATCAAGCCTTTTTTTAATAGTTCAGTTCAGAACAATTAAATATTTCATTTGAAGTGCAATCCTCTGTTCACCACCTTGACTTATTAGGAAATGAAAGTGTTGGAATGGAGGAAAAACTCCGAGAGACTCGGCCAAGTGTCATGATCTGGTCTGAGAGGCAGAAAGCCCAAGCTCTAATGTCAGCACTGCTTGAAAGGCTGGGCGCAACTCAGACTTCTTTTCCAGAGTAAAAATGAGAATGCTGAAACGGGTTTATTTCACTGAGCCTTGGCAGGGGGTATTAGGGAGACAGAGTCTTCAAAGCACACAAAGAACTTGGGGAAAAAAATCTTCATGTTACTTAGGGGGTCAAGGATATATTCTGATGGATGCAATTATGTGAGCAAAATGTGTTATTATGGACTCACAAGCTATCACAGGCTGAACACTGGGGTGTGTCCCAGGAATGCTCCTGCTCCGCAAGTCCTCTATTTTTTCATCAACTCTAATCACATGGAGTTCCGCACAGTCAGCACCTTGCTTCACTGCTAGATTAATTCATTCATTTACTGCTTATTTCCTGAGTGTTTAACTATTTGTGTAGCAATGTGCATGCTAAGTCGCTTTAGTCATGTCTGACTCATTGTGACCCTATGCACTATAACCTGCCAGGCTCCTCTGTCCATGGGGATTCTCCAGGCAAGAATGCTGGACTGGGTTGCCATGCCCTCCTCCAGGGGATCTTCCTAACCCAGGGATCGAGCATCCATTTCTTATGTTTTCTACATTGATAGGCTGGTTCTTTACCACTAATGTCACCTGTGAAGCCCTTCAGGCAGCACTAGAGACACCCAAAGTGGGACAGGAAAGGTTGGTCATTCCTTATTTCATTAATGCAACAAATATTTATTGAGCACCTGCTATGAGCCAAGCAATGGAGATATAAAGATATGAAGGATGATGGTATCAATATCCCCTAGGAGTTTGTCAGAAATACAAAATTTCAAGTACAACCTCAGACAATATTATCTCAGAATTTGTGTATTCACAAGATGTGCAGGAAATCTGTGTGCTCATGAAAATATGAAAAGTGCAGCATTAGGAAGGCATATGTCATAATGGAGTTTATTGGAAAAAGAATGGACTAGTAGTCCAGAACCCTGGGAGCTAGTGGTTGCCAACTTTATGCTCTGATGCTGGCTATAGAACTTAAGGCAAGTCACTTATCTATGTTATGACTCAATGCATTATCTTCAAAATGGAGATAATAATATTTGCCTTTCCTCTCTCTGGAGCTATTGTGAAGATCAGATGAGAAACTAGTTTCAAAAGTGTTAGTGGCACCCAAAAGAAAAGGATTGCTGTTGCATACAACATCGAAGGGTTAGAGAAGTTTCTGTGTATTGTGCCTGGCTGCATTGCCAGAAACTGGGATTTGATTCTGATTTAACAATTGCCTGCATTATGATTCTCCGTTAAGGCATTCTTATCTCTCAGATTCAGAGATGTGAATAATGGGTTTGTTAAGGCGCCAGCACATTGTCAGGTTTTGGTGCTTTTTAGCTATGCATTTATGGAGATAGTCCTGGTAGACATTTTAGGTATTCAACTCAGTTTAGTAAAACTTTTTAAGGATTTGACTACTGGGAAAAACTCTTGGGTAATGCAGGCTTGGTTCCCCCTGCACCCACAAAAAGTTTATTTTAGTATGATGATATAATATACAAAATCATTAAAATTCATGGTACAATAATGAAGTTGCTCCGGGAGAGGGTCAGACAATAGGTGAGGACATTGGTAGAAGAATAAAAGCAAAGCGATTTGTAAAACCAGAACACGACGGATTACAGAGACTGTATTTTTCTCATTTGCTCCCTTAACAAGCTCTCAGCACAGCTGGGGCATAGGACATCCACAGGCAGTAGAGTAATCCATCCCTAGATCACTAAAAAGTGATGACCCAGTTCCAGGTGGGAACACACACCTTGTCTAATTCATCATCAAATTAGAGAATTCAGATACATACCACTTAAAAACAGGGGCTCTTTTCTTCCTCTATGTTTCATAAAGTTTCCCAGGGAAGTGCTATCATATTGCCTGTCTACAGCTAGAAATAATTGTTAGGGGAAATTAAATTAAAATATGGATGAGAAAAACAATGTTCATCTGACAAGGACTATCATGGAACCCCTGTATTCTGGGTACCTAATGTGATTGCAGCCATGAAATTAAAAGACACTTACTCCTTGGAAGGAAAGTTATGACCAACCTAGACAGCATATTCAAAAGCAGAGACATTACTTTGTCAATAAAGGTCTGTCTAGTCAAGGCTATGGTTTTTCCAGTAGTCATGTATGGATGTGAGAGTTTGACTATGAAGAAAGCTGAGCACCAAAGAATTGATGGTTTTGAACTGTGGTGTTGGAGAAGACTCTTGAGAGTCCCTTGGACTGCAAGGAGATCCAACAAGTCCATCCTAAAGGAGATCAATCCTGGGTGTTCACTGGAAGGACTGATGTTGAAGTTGAAACTCCAATACTTTGGTCACCTGATGCGAAGAGCTGACTCATTTGAAAAGACCCTGATACTGGGAAAGATCGAGGGCAGGAGGAGAAGGGGATGACAGGATGAGATGGTTGGATGGCATCACCGAGTCAATGGACATGAGTTTGGGTAGATCCTGGGAGTTGGTGATGGACAAGAAGGCCTGGCGTGCTGTGGTTCATGGGGTCGCAAACGTCAGACACAACTGAGTGACTGAAATGAACTGAACCCTCTCCACTGGCCCTTCTTCTGAATTGCTAATCAGATTCCACAGCAGGGCACCAGAACCCAAGGGAGTATACTTGGTGGAGAGGCAACGATCTGGTGATGATAGAATCTGGAAAATCAATCTGGAGGAATTAAGTAGTATGACTGAACACTTAAGCTGTGGGGTAATCACTAGAGCGAATTCTCCCATCAAAGATTAAGCTGACCCCTGTCAGCCTTAAATCCCTGGCCCTCCTATTAAACAGTGTTTCATTTTTTTAAAAGTGAATTAACTGGCTGTTTCCCGAGCCAGAGGCTCATGATTTCGACTTCAGCAGATTCTCAGCCACACGAGCCCCCGAGACTGGGGGCTACTAAGAAAACGAGTAGGGACAGAGTGACAGAAAGCTATCCTTTTGTAGGTTATGCTTCCCTGGCCATGGAATATCCCATAGCTATATGAAAATGACCCAGTCCTCCAGAATGACTGCCAAGGAAGCATCAGAAATAAGAATGAGGACATTTGAATTACATTCTGGGCTGTATAAGATAATCACCATCTTTGGTGATTTGTAAGTGATCTCTAAGTGGAACACCAGCAAGAGGGCCTTCCCTAGCACTGCAGGCAGACTTGTAAAATAGCTACAGGTTATCTTTGCCAAGTATCGCCCCTACTTTGCCCTCCCATCAGTCTTCTGTTCCGGTTCTCTTGGTTCCTTTTAGGGAACTTACTTATTCCCTTGTGCACCCTTCACCCTGGATCCTTCTCACACCCCCCGGTCTTTCAAGAGCCTTGTGCTATTTTTAATAGTATGTGTTCATGTCATATGCATTCTTTCATGATTGTCACTTTCCTTTGCTCCACAAGTAGGCATTGAGCACCTTCTATGTGTTAGGCAGAAGACAAGGTCCTTTCTCTCCCTGAGATTCTTTTTGGGTAAGGGAGACAGATGCTAAATAAATAAACAGATGAAATCTTTTCATTAGCAACAAGTAGAAGGACAGTTCTATGGCTACAGGACTGAAGATGAGACAAGGGTTGGGAGTGAGTTTCTAGAGTGTTGGGTAAATGCTCATTGAGGCTGTGGGAAATGAACTGAAAAGTAAGTGATGAGAAGAGGCCAGGCATCCTGCGATTTGGAGAAAATCCTTCCACACAGGAATGGCAGGTGCAAAGCCTAGGACACTGCTCCCTGTCCCTACTACTTTGTAGATTTTAGGCTCTCAAAGATTAATGTTGGGTCATTTTAGAAATGCTTAAGGAGGGTGGGATGAATTGGGACATTAGGATTGATACATGTATAGATTACCATGTGTTAAATGGATAGTTGGTAGGAAGCTGCTACAAAGCACAGGGAACTCAGTTTGGTGCTCTGTGATGACCTAGATGGGGGGTGAGGTGGGAGTGGCAAGAAAGGGGAGGGGAACAGAGGCCAAAGAGGGAGGGGATATATGTATACATATAGCTGATTCACTTCATTGTACAGCAGAAACTAATACAACATTGTAAAGCAATTATAGTGAAAGTGAAAGTCACTCAGTCCTGTCCAACTCTTTGTGACCCTATGGACTATACAGTCCATGGAATTCTCCAGGCCAGAATACTGGAGTGGGTAGCCTTTCCCTCCTCCAGGGGATCTTCCCAATCCAGGGATCGAACCCAGGTCTCCCGCATTGCAGGCAGATTCTTTACCAGCTGAGCCACAAGAGAAGCCCGTAAAGCAATTACAGTCCAATAAAAAAGGAATCACCCTCCCCAAATAGTTTCATAAAACAATGAAAAACAATTTTTTAGCTATCATCATGCTTGTCCTCCTAGAAGGGTTTTCCTTTGGAGAATTTCTCATTCATGTGAAACAGAAAGGTTCTTCTGAATAACACAAAACATAGCAGTTAAAATAACAGCCAGCACCTAGTGTTTTCTGTTTTCCAGGCTCTATTCTGAGCACTTCATTCATACTGACTCATTCAGTCCTTGCACAACCATGTGTAGCAGGTAACTGCCCAACATCGTTTTATGAATGAAAAACATGGAGGCACTTATGTTAAATTCCAACACTTGTAAATGGGTGGATAATCTGGGAACTCTGAATATGTAACACCACCTCCAAAGAGGTTCAGAAATGGAGTCACATTCCAGAGGATAGGATTTATTAATAACTAAACTCATTTCTGCAGAATATGCCAACGGCCTCCATTGTTGGGGAGGAGGATGCCTTATCAAGAAAATTTATTCTCGATAGAGACTGCTATAAAGCCACAGAGAGGTTTTTGACTTTTAATTATTAAACAGTGAAATAGAATTTCAGATGAATCCCTCAGATGTAATTTATATTGTAATGTTTTATATTGCTTTATGTACAGATGTCAGGAAAGATGGCTCTAAATGAATTTTATAAGATGAAAAGGAGAACCAGAGGTCTCAGCTTAGAGATGAAGACCCCTCTGGTTTTATCTCAGCAGGGAGCCACTAGCATATCAAGAACCATGATGATGAAATCTTCATTGAAACCTAAAACGGTCAGAGGTAGAAGGCCTTGCGACCTAAATATTTGGCTTTTAAGGTAAAATTGCAAGTTAATGCTACCAGCAAGGTATCTCTCATTTTTCTCTTTTTATTACATTTGCCTTTTCCTTATGAACATGAGCAAGAATTCATTTGCTAGAGGTTACCAAATTGTATCACTACTTTTATCCTACCTTTGTGAAGAATTTTAGCTCTTGCAAATTTAACTCAGAAACCTTCTGGGTCCAGATATTGTACCCCCTCTCCTTTTTTTCTCTTTCTGTCACACAAAAAAAGAAAAAACCTTTCAAAACAACAGTTGCTCACAAATAGAGTAAAAGCAACTGCCCATCTGTTATTATTGGTCTTAGAAAACTATAAGTTGTCTTTATAATTTCTCTTCAATTTTTGACATACAACTCAAAACATCTTTTCACAGACAGGTTATGTGGTTATTTCAAATACTGTCTAAAAGCTCTATAAAGAGATTTTATTAAATTCAAAGCACAGACAACTGATCCTCTTAAAATAATTGCTGCCTTAGTGATTCAACATGTGAGCCCTGCCATTTATTACACTTTTAAGTGAACTAATCTAAATTAAAATCTTCTAAGATCAATAGCTCATTTTTTTAAACCTCAGAGCATTCTCAATGCATTACCAGACTGGATAAGTCATATTTTCAGAACTTGAAAGCCTACAGCAACCCTCAAACTAATGTAGATTTGGAGTAGTATTTCACTACACGTCCCCCCCTCTCTTTTTTGTGCAAACATATTAAAAGAGATCAGTCAACCAAAGTGTAAATGTCTCCAAACATATCCTGTTCATTCTCTATGCATACCTTCTCACTTGAAAGACATCATCATTTTCTTTTGATGTGTGAAGCTATTCATCGGCCTGGTCTTTTATTACCTGAACAACAATCTAAGTCATTCATCTTTTCGCTGCTATTAGGTGATGATAAAATTCTGGTGAATTTATATAGAGAAAATAGTGGAAACAATTCAGTTAAAGTTGAAACTCACTCAGAGTTTGGAAATCTGGCAAGTACCTCTGAGGCCCAAAGTCATGACAGGCCCAGTGTCATGGGGAGTCAGAGACGGTAGAAAACAAGTATGGCCCTTTTCTTTGGCTTCCATGGCAAGTAATAATGAAGCCTTAACTTGAAAAGGACAGATCCAGTTTTGATCACCTTTATCAATAAGAGTGTTCTGGAAAAGGTTCCAGGTAGGCTCTATTTACAAGCTAAGACACTTTATGCTAATTAAACATTTGAGACCAACCCCGAGCTAGAATTCTTTGGGAGTCAGTTCACACTGCTCTTGTCCATCTTCATGATTTATTTTTATTGATTTATTTTTGGCTGCATTGACGCACTTGGGGTCTAGAGTGCGCGAGCTCAGTAGTTGTGTCCGGTAGGCTTAATTGCTCCACAGCATGTCAGTTCAGTTCAGTTCTGTCGCTCAGTCCTGTCCAACTCTTTGCGACCCCATGAACCACAGCATGCCAGGCCTCCCTGTCCATCACCAACTCCCAGAGTTTACTTAAACTCATGTCCATCGAGTCAGTGATGCCATCCAACCATCTCTTCCTCTGTCGTCCCCCTTCTCCCAACTTCAATCTTTCCCAGCATCAGGGTCTTTTCCAAAGAGTCAGTTCTTCACATCAGGTGGCCAAAGTATTGGAGTTTCAGCTTCAGCATCCGTCCTTCCAATGAATAAGGATGGACTGGTTGGATCTCCTTGCAGTCCAAGGAACTCTCATGAGTTTTCTCCAACACCACAGTTCAAAACCATCAATTCTTCAGCACTCAGCTTTCTTTATAGTCCAACTCTCATATCCATACATGACTACTGGAAAAACCATAACTTTGACTAGACATACCTTTGTTGGCAAAGTAATGTCTTTGCTTTTTAGTATTCTGTCTAGGTTGGTCATAACTTTTCTTCAGCAGCATGTGGGATCTTATTAATACTTCCATAACCAGGGATCAGACCTGTGTCCTTAGTATTGCATGGCAGATTCTTAACCACAGGGCCACCAGAAGTCCCTCATCATCAGAATTTAGACTGAGTTTGCAAGCAAGAAAGAAGACTTCTGGCCAGTGTCAGCGTTCTGGCTGCTGAAGTAACTCTCTGCATTTGCAACTTTCAGTTTAATCAAAGAGGAAGCTAAGGGAAATGTGAGAAGAATACATTCTCTCAGGAATTGTTCTACCATCTTAACCTGACCACCTATTCAGCCCTTCTTCCTTCCTCTGTATTGCAACCTTCCCTGCTCCCCACTCTAATATCACATCATCTGGTCCTAAGTGAGGTCATTAAGCCTAAGTTTCATTCTGCATGGCTAATACCCCATTCTTAAGATGCTCTCAGGAGGCCTAGTGTCTGGAGAGGTGGTAGAAGCTACAGTACTAGGAAGGCATGGTGCTATCTGAACATAAAATGCAAGGTGTTTTTACAGCATTGTCTATGGTATTTGGGCTTTTACTGAAATGGAAAACTGGGTGTCAGAATTGCCATTTGCATCTGATGCTGCTTCATTGGGTGTTTATATTCATGTTAGTTACTTTTTAGTAATTAAGGCTTAGAAGCAGTGATGAGACTGGCTTTTGTGTGGCCTACATACTCTATTTGGTTTACACTAGGGTCTTAATGTGGGGGAAATGAGATCAAGAGACCTATTTGCAGCTGCAAAGATTGGGCCCTGGCACCTTTAATAACAGGTAATATATTTTGAGGTGAGTTAGGCAATATTCTAAGTACTGTTCATACATTATCTCATTTAATAATCACAACAATTCAGTAAATTAGATTCTGTCATAATCACTGACCTTTTACAGCTAAAGACCTTGATTATACCACTTGCCCCAAGTTCCTTAGCTCATGCAGGGCAGAACTGGGATTCCAAGCCAGGTTTTCTGCTCGTATGACTCATACCCTTAACCACTGCCATACAGCCTTTCCTTGTCTGTATCATCATAGCCTCCAACAGCTGGCTCACCATCTCTGACTCTTCCTCAGAGATCTGACACCCACTGAAGGCCCCAGATGAACTCATAGTTGAGACAGGAAAATTTGAAGACTTTCACGCTCTCATTTATTAGGACTTGGCATTAGGTTCTACACAACACTTGATCTCTATGTGCTCTCCTGATCACTCATGGAAGCCCAAGTCTCCCTTCTGACAACTGTGGACCAAAGAGCCTTGCAGGGTCCTTGTGTCCTTAATGATGATCACAGTCTGCCTTTATCCCGGGGAGGACCTCAGTCTCCATTCTCCTCCACAGAGCTCTGCTCCTCTGTATGGGAATCCTTGAATCAGTTGCTCCCTAAATCATTACTGAGATTGCCAGGGTTTCTGAACTGTCCTGGGCATTTGTCTCTACCATCAGAACACAAACTGCACAGCACAGGGAACTTGTGGACTTGGTCACCGCTGCAGCATCAGCAGTGAGCATGTTGCTTGGCACAGAGTTGACATGCAACAAACATTTGTCAAATGAATGAAAGAGAAGCTTTGGCATCTTCTGTCTCACCTTAGAGGGCAGGTTTCAGGTCAGGGTCCATCTCCTCCACCTTCACTATTTACTCCTTGCCACTGAATAATTAACCACCCTCTCCTGGGCTCAAGTTTTAATACATGACAGTAGAAATGATGTGCCAACTTTTAAGCTTTCCCATTTACTCAGAAGACACAGAGACTAAAGGTCTCTTCCCCTGACCACCAGCCTTCATGTTTTAAAAATATGGCTTCTTGATTTTATGCAATGAATAAATAGACACCAGAATGAGACTAATGATATTTATATAAACAGACTATCAATATTAAAATAACACGATGGAATCTTTAAATGTAAATTAATTAGAAACCTGAACTAATTTCATTATTAGCCACTAATACCTTGGGGACATGATCATACTTCTTGAAATACTGAAATGAAAGTTTATGATATTTTTTGTGTGTAAAGCATCATGAAAATGTCATAACATAGAGCAGTATTTGGTTTTCAAAATTATACTTAAAGAAATATTTCACTTCATCATGTTTAACAGATTTTTTGAGGTATGATTTATTACTTGTTTTATGTGTTCACTTCAAGGCTTTTTAGTACATTTATACAGATATAGGATATAGTCCCTTTCTAATTTAGAACTTAATGTTTCATTCTTAATATACCTCACATACAAGATAGTTGCTTATTTTAATTTCTCAATTCACTTTGAGATGTAGTAGTACAGACCACTGAATGGACACTGAAGATACTGGGAACTATCAATGAGGAAAATGAACAAAGAACCCGCATTGGGTCTTGTTGGCCAGTAAACCTGTATATTGACCTGCCGTGGGGAAACCTCCCCTCTGTTTGCACTTGAGAATCAAGTGTTTGGTTAGTTGCAAATTGATAGGCTCTTGATAGGCAATGTGCAAAGCAGAGGCAAAGCTCGGGAAGCCAATGGATGAGCAGAATGATCCACTAATTCCCATGAACAAATTCTCCAAAATGATGTGTTTTCAGGCCTTGAGACTCAGAGAGAACATTGTCAAAAGGTAGAAACTGTTTTTGGTGCTCAGTCCCCTGAGAGTAAAATATGGTAGGGGATGTAGTCTTTTACTGGAGGGAGAAGTAAATAAGGATTGTGCCAAGCCTTTGTGATAAGAACACTGTACAGTAAGCCTCCTACATATGAACTTTCAAGTTGCAAACTTTCAAAGATGTGAATGTGCATCTGGTTCTAGCAAGGCACCAGAACCTGTGCCATCGATGTCAGGCATGAGTGAAATTTCACCTTGGCCTCCATCTCCTATTGCTGACTATACACTGTCTCCCACCTTCACTCCCTCTTCCGGTCAGTAACTCTTCTCACTTGTTCACTTGATGCTAGCCCCTGTATGCCAGCTGTTGTGCTATACTACTATACTTTTCAAGGAACTACACTGTAAGATTTTAAAATGTTTTATTTTTTGTGTTTGTTTTTTATGTGTTATTTGGGTGAAAAGATCTTCATGACCCAGATAACCACAATGGTGTGATCACCCACCTAGAGCCAGACATCCTGGAATGTGAAGTCAAATGGGCCTAGGAAGCATCACTACAAATAAAGTTAGTGGAGGCGATGGGATTCCAGTTGAGCTATTTTAAATCCTAAAAGATGATGTTGTGAACGTGCTGCACTCAATATGCCAGCAAATTTGGAAAACTCAGCAGTGGCCACTTTTCCAGGACTGGAAAAGGTCAGTTTTCATTCCAATCTCTAAGAAAGGCAATGCCAAAGAATGCTCAAACTACCACACAATTGCACTCATCTCACACGCTAGTAAAGTGATGCTTAAAAATTTCCAAGCCAGGCTTCAGCAATACGTGAACCATGAATTTCTAGATGTTCAAGCTGGTTTTAGAAAAGGCAGAGGACCAGAGATCAAATTGCCAACATCTGCTGGATCATCGAAACATCAGGGAGTTCCAGAAAAAACATCTATTTCTGCTTTATTGACTATGCCAAAGCCTTTGACTGTGTGGATCACAACAAACTGTGGAAAATTCTTCACGAGATGGGAATACCAGACCACCTAACCTGCCTCCTGAGAAATCTGTATGCAGGTCAAGAAGCAACAGTTAGAACTGGACACAGAACAACAGACTGGTTCCAAATCGGGAAAAGAGTATGTCAAGGTTGTATATTTATCACTCTGCTTATTTAACTTATATGCAGAGTGTATCTTGTGAAATGCCAGGCTGGATGAAGCACAAGCTGGAATCAAGATTTCCAGGAGAAATATCAATAATCTCAGATATGCAGATGACACCACACTTACAGCAGACAGTGAAGAAAAACTAAAGAGCCTCTTGATGAAAGTGAAAGAGGAGAGTGAAAAAAGTTGGCTTAAAACTCAACATTCAGAAAACTAAGATCATGGCATCTGGTCCCATGATTTCATGGCAAATAGATGGGGAAACAATGGAAACAGTGAGAGACTTTAATTTTGGGGCTCCAAAATCACTGCAGATGGTGATTGCAGCCATGAAATTAAAACATGCTTACTCCTTGGAAGAAAAACTATGACCAACCTAGACAGCATACTAAAAAGCAGAGATATTACTTTGCCAACAAAGTTCCATCTAGTCAAATTTATGGTTTTTCCAGTAGTCATGTATGAATGTGAGAGTTGGACTATAAAGAAAGCTAAGCACTGAAGAATTGATGGGTTTGAACTATGGTGTTGGAGAAGACTCGAGAGTCCCTTGGACTGCAAGGAGATCCAACCAGTCCATCCTAAAGGAAATAAGTCCTGAATATTCATTGGAAAAACTGATGCTGAAGCTGAAACTCCAATATTTTGGCCACCTGATGTAAAGAACTGACTCTTTGGAAAAGACCCTGATGCTGGGAAAGATTGAAGTTGGGAGAAGGGGGACGACAGAGGAGGAGATGGTTGGATGACATCACTGACTCGATGGACATGAGTTTGAGTAAATTCCAGGAGTTGGTGATGAACAGGGAGGCCTGGTGTGCTGCAGTCCATGGAGTTGTGAAGAGTTGGACAGGACTGAGAGACTGAACTGAACTGAACTGGGTGAAAAGTATTATAAACCTATTACAGTACAGTACTGTTGAGCTGATTTAGTTGGATGTACAAACATGCAGAACTCACTGTAAGTGGGGACCTACCTGTATAAGTTAGAAGAGGCCAGGTAACGCTGCAAAAACAAACAAGCCACGGATCCCAGATGCTCACAGCAGCAAAGATTGGTTTCTCCTTGTTTTATAAATCTAGTGCAGGTCAGGAGGGAGGCTCTGCTGATTCACTGTTGTCTTTCAGGCACCCAGGCTGAGACAGATTCAAGTTATACACAGGTTTTTATGGATGTCACAGCAGGGCAAACAGTACTGGGGGGTCTCACACTGGCATTTCAATATCTCAAACAGAAAGTAATCCACATGATGTTCAACCTCAGCCCATTGCACTGAATTATCATCCAGTCCCAAGGGGGCAGAGAAGTCTACCCATGTGTCCAGAAAGAGAGGAGAACCAAATATCAGAAAATGGCAGTAAACAGCACCACATATATAGCACTATTAATGAAGTGAGAGGGGAAATATTGTAATACTAAAATTCTAGCATCAGAATTACATTCAGTAAGAAAATTCTTCTCATTTTGGAAAATACCCCAATAAGCACCTCAGCGTGAGGGTTGAGAGCTGACTAACCAGGCAACAGAAAATAATCCCTGGATTACTCCAAGGGTGATACATTTAAGAATTTGCTATGATTCTATGAGGAAGAAGAGAAAAAAAAAAAAAGAATAAAGAGACAGATGTCAGCAAGATGCAGAGACAGACGAGATGTGTAAAAGTTCATGGAAAACCTTAAACCCTTCAGTAAGATAACTGAAGTCATGAGAACAAGGATGACGACAGTTCCAGTTTAGATTTTTCACATGGCTGCAACTTAACTTCCTTCATCTTTGTCTTCAGTAAGTCTGTTACCTTCATCTACGCACTGTATGCACAGATTTCTTCTGTGAAAAAATGAAGGGGAGTTTCTTTTCTGATTTAACACAGAAGCAGAACCTGAAGGCAGACATTCTCCCATTCTTCCTCATGTCCTTTCTGTTCCACAAAAAGTTGCCAAAATAAAGGGAAGATTATAGATTTACACTGACTATGGAATTGGGGGTTAAAGCCAAATCTTTCAAGGAGCCAGGAGATTCCCAGTTGGTTATATCCACATAAACTCAGGATTTTATCAGGATAAAAAATGTGGGTATTTAAGAAAGTTTTTGTTGCATTTATTGAGATTCTTGGATCTGGTCACCAAATCTAGAAATGTAACTTGGTTTTAAGGGTTATAGTTCTTTCCTTTTTACTTTTTCCATCCTCTTTTACTTGTCCTTATTCCTCTCCACTTCACATGAAGAGACACCACCCTAGATTTTTCATGATTCTAATGTTGTCCAGTGGAGCAACCAGGAGTTTATGCCACCATTTTTTCATCATTACTTCTGGAGTCTTAGATAACAGGTATATTTTAGGAGTTCCTTTTCAGCTCAAAACAATTCACCAGATGCTGGTGTAACTGGATACACACCTGGAAAAGTAGTGCCATCAATGGGGTGGCGTTACGGAGTAACGGCTTCTACCACCAATGGCTCCCAAGACTTGGGAAAACAACCCGGCTAGGACACTTGGAAATGCAAAGCATCCTGCACCAGATTTTGGCAGGTAGCTGTGCCCTCTTTTAATTTCAGCTACAATTATAAGGATAGTAAAATGGAAAAACAAGTATTTGTGCAATGAATGGGAAAAGCCAATTAGTTTTGCACCAATGAGAAACAATGCAGAGCTCCTCATGTCATCTTATAAAATTGGCTCTTTCCGCATATATTTTTAAGATGTGTATATACTGTCCAAATGTACTTAGAATTTAAATAGCGCTGGAATATTCTGTAAGTTTTAGTAAAGTAAAGGAAATAAGCAATAAAGTTTCTGAATTTTAAGGAGAAAATTATAATATGATCTAGGTGTATAGTAATTTAGTAAATATCAGAGTTGTGGGTTTTTTTGCTTCCATAAATATGTTCTTCATGATCTTCTTTTCCCTCTTTCTGTCTCCATTTGCATCCAAAGGAAGTATAGATATATCTAAGATTTACCAGCTAGCAGTGAAATTTCAAGTTTTAATACAAGAATTGGTGATTTTGAACTGTGGTGTTGGAGAAGACTCTTGAGAGTCCTTTGGACTGCAAAGAGATCATTCCAGTCAATCCTAAAGGAAATAAGTCCTGAATATCATTGGCAGGACTGATGCTCAAGCAGAAACTCCAATATTTTGGTCACCTGATGAAGAACTGACTAATTAGAAAAAAAAACCCTGATGCTGGGAAAGATTGAAGGCAGGAGGAGAAGGGGAGAGGATAAGACGGTTGGATGGCATCATTGACTCGATGGACGTGAGTTTGAGCCAGCTCCGAGAGTTGGTGATGGACAGGGAAGCCTGGCATGCTGCAGTCCATGGGTCGCACACAGTTGAACACGACTGCGTGGCTGAACTGAATTAAACCCTTGGCAGCTCCAGTTATTTTTTTTTTTAAGGCAGAAAAGTCCACTCTATTGTAGCTTTTTTCCATCCTAGTTGAAACTTGACAACTAGATCTGAAAGTACTTTGTGATTTTTTTTCATATTTGATAAGGCACAATTGCCTATCTGATTACAGGCTGATTTTACAAATGAAGAATTAATATGGATATCCTTTGTTCACTGAGAAATTACTATTAGCTTTAAATGTGAAATTCATTTATTATAAATAATTGAATTTAATCTTTATCACAGTCCTATGAGAAAAATTTTATTGTCCCCATTTTATAGATAAGAAAACAGGTTCATAAAGGTTATCGTAGCCTGGCTAGTGAGTAGAGAGATACACAAGTCTACATGAGTTCAAAAGGCTTACTCTGGGATCGACATGTACACATCACTATATTTAAAATAGATAACCGACAAAGTCCTACTGAATAACACAGAGAACTCTGCTCAATGTTATGTGGCAGCCTGGATGGGAGGGGAGTTTGGGGGAGAATGGATACACATATATGTATGGCTGAGTCCCTTTGCTGTCCATCTGAAACTATTACAATGTTGTTAATCAGCTCTACTCCAATATAAAATGAAAAGTTAAAAAAAAACAAAAACAAAAACTAGCAGGTAAGCAGAGTTCCCAGAGATGGTATCATGCAAATTAATTTTAACTTCATCATCACGTGAATAAAGAGATCCCTGCCAAAGAATCTGCCTGCAATGCAGGAGACTCAGCTTTGATCCCTGGATCAGGAAGATCCCCTGGAGAAGGGAATGGCTACCCACTCCAGTATTCTTGCCTGGAGAATTCCATGGACAGAGGAACCTGATGGGCTACAGTCCATGGGGTCACAAAGAGTTGAACACGAATGAGCACCTAGTACTTTACTTTCAACACTTAAAAAAAAAAAAAGGCTTACTCTGAATCATAAGTAATTACAGTACTCTGAATGTAATTCTTACTTGTATCTTTCATTCATCCATCCAACCATTCATGCAATCATTTATTTTTCCATTCACTGAATTCTAAAAAATCTTATTATTCACCCACTCTCCCACCATAAACCGGATACTGTGTACCAAGAATAGGGGATACAACAGTGTGAAACAGCAAAGTCCCTGATCCCCTAAGAGCTTACATTCTTGTAGCAGTAGATGAGAACTGAAATAGAAAACAAAGAGGGTAACATGCATGGTGAGAAGAGCTCTGAAAGGAATGAAGAGAGCACTGTGAAGAAGAGAGATTAGGTGTGGCTGAGACCCCACTGCTTTTCACAGGGAGGTCTGAGAAGGGCTCTCTGAAGAGGGGCTAACTGAGCTGAGACCCTCAAGATGAGAAGGCGGCATCCACGTGCATGGCCAGAAGGAGCAGTGTTCCAGAAGAGCAGGCAGGGTTGGAGAGGTGTCTAGGAGGGCCAATTCCAGGCAATGGAAGTTTATTCTTATGAGTGCCCATTTAAAAATCCAGATAACTTGTTCAGTGGAAAGTATCCACAATCAATTCTACACCATGCTCTTTTCTAGAAGACAGGTTACTGAATGTGTCCTCTAGTTTTTGTTGATTAAATTAAGACCACCATTACATCTTCAGGTGTTCACTTTAGATAACTCTCAAGCCTATTTATGTATGTACATTTATTTTTGAGACCTAGGAGAAAGGAGCCTCATGTGGGAGTTCTTAGGGGAAAATAATGGGCAAGTCACACATCTAATTAGTTTTTTCAAATTATTTAATGTCTTAGTTACTTTTTGGTAGCCTTCCCATTTCCTCTCATCTACTGAATAATAAGTTGCTGAATGTTTGTAAACACTGTGCTGAAGAGTAATGACTGAAATTCTCCATAAAAGAGATCTGCAGTGTGGAGTGGCAGGGTAATTTTGCCCTCAGGGTGTTGGAAGAGATACTGCATCTTGTGCACTGTCATTACTCCCACAATTAGAGGAAGCCAGACAAGATGCGCCTTCCTGTGACATTCCCCTGAAAGACAAGAACGTATTTGGATTCATACGACAAAATAAATGTTTCATTTGAAATTGTCTAACTCTTTCAGAACAATGTTATAAGCATCAGTGTCTGTCATTTCAGGCTCTAAGAGAGAGATTTTCTTTTCAGAGCTGTAAGCAACTGTAAGATAACGCATGATGTGTGGTATTATTTTTGATTGACAGAGCCAGATCTGATAATCCAAGAGGCTAAGATAAGAGCTGCTAATTTTTAATGTTGGTGTACAAAATGACTGGGGATGGTGATATTCACTTTAATATTCACTCTGTTCAGGTTTTGTGGGAGAGTATTATATATATATATATATATATATACATAGTTAGTAAAGTCCAACTATATATATATATATATATATATATATATATATATATATATATATAAAAGTCTCTCTGTTGTGTCTGACTTTTTGCAACCCATGGACTGTAGCCTGCCAGGCTCCTTTGCCCATAGGATTCTCCAGGCAAGAACAGTGGAGTGGGTCGCCATGCCCTTCTCCAGGGAATCTTCCTGCCCAGGGATCGAACCCATGTCTCTTACGTCTCCTGCTTTGGCAGTTAGGTTCTTTACCACTAGCACCACCTGGGAAGCCCATGCTATATATGTATGTATGTATATATATATATATATCTATTCAAATATAAATATGTCCTGGGATGTGTTCGCTGGTTTGTAATGACTATGGTATGTCACCCAGTACTGGACCAAATGGATTGCTTTTTAAAAAAATTTTTCTGATGTGGACCGTTTTAAAAGTCTTTATTGAATTTGTTACAATATTGCTTTGGTTTTACGTTTTGTTTTTTTGGCTGATAGGCATTGGGATCTTAGTTCCCCAATCAGGGATCAAACACACATCTGCTGCATTGGAAAGGGAAGTCTTAACCACTGGACTGCCAGGGAAGTCTCTGGGTTGCTTTTCAAAGGCAGTTCTCCCCTAGATTATAAATTCTTAGAAAGCAGGAACCATGTCTGTCCAATTCACTAGAGCTTAGGATGAGCTTGGGGCTTAGCCATTAGCAGCAGAAATTTCATCAAGGCTTGGGAGGGAGAGGAGGATGAGATGAATGTCAACTATTGGATTGAACAAAGAGCTGAGTTGTCTCTGGGGGCCTCTGGCTGTCTTCTTTTCCTTTTCTCCTAATGAAGAGCAACGGCTGTGAACTTGAGCCTGTTCAGTTTGTTGGTAAACAGAACATGAGGTGGGACGTGGAACTGGACTTGCTGGCTCGTGGAGGTTGTGGGACAGCAGCCACAACTATAAGATTGTCTTGGTCCAGTAGGGAGAGGACAAGCCTGGGAATCTCCCAGCAAGAGCAAAAGGAAAGACAATAGCTTTATTATTGTTGCAACCTTAGTATTCACCAGATAGCACTCTCATAAAAACTGGGTGAATTTGGTTTAAAAAGTGTGTGTAGGACTTCCCTGGAGGTCTAGTAGATAAGAATCCACCTGCTGATGCAGAACACATGGGTTTGATCCCTAGCCCAGGAAGATCACACATGTAGCTGGACAACTAAGCCCTGCATTGCAACTACTGAAGCCCGTGGGCCATAGAGCCCTTGCTCCACAATAGCAGAAGCCATTGCTATTTGAAGCTGGGCACCACTCCTAGAGAGCAGACCCCACTCACTGCAACTAGAGGAAGTCCAGGTGAGGCAATGAAGACCCAGTGCAGCCTAAAATAAATAAATACACTAATCTTAGAGGAAGTCCAGGTGAGGCAATGAAGACCCAGTGCCACCTAAAATAAATAAATACATTAATCTTAAAAATTTAAAAATAAAAGTGTGTGTGAAAGAACTTTTAGGTCAGTGAAACTGTGTGTGTTGCTATAATAGTGGACACATCCCATTATACATTTGTCCAAACCCAGAGAATGGACAACACCTAGAGTAAGCCCTAATGGAAACACTTTGTGTGTACAACAGATGTGCCCCTCTGGGAGGCATGTTGAGAATGGGGGAGGCTTCTCATACGTCAGGCAGGGGTATACGAGAAATCTGCACCTTCCATTCAATTTCTCTGTGAACCTAAAACTGTTGTAGAAAAGAAAAAAAAGTGAAGTGAAAGTGTTAGTTGCTCAGTTGTGTTCGATTCTTTGTGACCCCAAAGACTGTAGCCTGCCAGGCTCCTCTATCCTTGGAATTCTCCAGTCAAGAATACTGGAGTAGATAGCCATTCCCTTCTCTAGGGGATCTTCCTGAACCAAGGATTGAATCCAGGTCTGCACTGCAGGCAGATTCTTTACCATGTGAACCATCAAAGAAAAGAAAGTCTATTAACAATTAAGAAATGACATGTAAATAATCAACTACTGACAAGCTTATAAGTTATCCCTCAAATACACATTAATTTGGACTGCAAAAAAAGTTTGTGTATGTGTGCCCATAAATGCACAAAAAATTCCATGAAGATATTCAGAATATTCTTAAACTTGGTTTATTCCCTCTATCTTAGCCTAGGATGTTAGGCAGGAGGATTTACCATCAATTGTCAATCTTCTTGAATTTTAAAGATGTTTTGCTGTGTATATATATTATTTTTAAATTAAAATGTTAAATTTTTTTATATAGGTGGTATTTAATTTCTGGTATGTTTTATTGCTTTTATCCATAAATGACTTCTCAATATTTAATGTATTTAACAATATTAAAACTTTGGAAGTGTTTTGTTATCTCTGAAGGAAGAAAGGGATTATTTTTACTCAGAAGAGTCTTCTGAAGTGGCTTAGTACTATCATTCAACATTTTCTGGCTAGGAAATTGGGGTAGAAAGGAGCAAATGTATTCACTGACATATTGAAAATTTGTAAAAAGGACAGAATGAGAACTTGCAGCAGCCAAATTTACAAACGGGGTGCATTCAGCACTGCAGTATGGCCAGTGCAGCAGTGAAATCAGTTAAAACTGGGTGGCTGGGCAGGATGCAGGTGTCAGATAAGCGAGCCCTGCGGGCAGTATCTTCTCAGAAGAGGGTAATGCAGGTGAGTATATCTTACTGTCTAAGCCATTAGGTAGAAATTAAATTGCATCTTCAAAGCAAAGAGTTTGAATTAGTAGGAAATAACCAAGTGGGATGCCCGAGGCCTGTAATCTGATCAGCCAATATTGGAAAGGGTATATTTGGGCAGACAATGACTCCTATGTTCAAATATTAGAACTAACCAGTATACCTCACCTTAGTGGGGGGGCCTGGTCCTTATTAAAGAGGAGATATAACTATTTCATATTGTTGTTGTTTAGTCTCTAAGTTGTATCTGACTCTTTTGCGACCCCGTGGACTGTAGCACACCAGGCAAACCAAACGAAAACAAGCATATAAATACAGAGAACAGAGTATTGGTTACCAGAAGGAAAAGGGGGTCAGGGAAGGACAGAATGGGTAGAGTGGAATTAACTATATAGTGCAGAATGAAAGCTAAATTTGGGGGCGATAAGCATGCTATAGGATATACAGAAATAAAAATAAAATATTAGGGGCTTCCTTGATGGCTCAGTGGTAAAGAGTCTCCCTGCTAATAATGCAGGGTACACAGGTTTGATCCCTTGTCCAGGAAGATCCCACATGCTGTGGAGCAACTGAGCCCCTGCACCACAACGACGGAGCCAGTGCTCCAGAGGCAGGGATCCGCAACTACTGAGTCCACGTGCTGTGGCTACTGAAGCCCTTGCGCCTGACAGCTCGTGCTCTGCAACAAGAGAAGCCCCCACAATGAGAGGCTCATGCACCACAGCTAGAGAGTAGCCCCCACTCACAGCAACTAGAGAAATGCTCCTGTGACAACAAAGACTCAGCACAGCCAAAATTAGTATTAACTAAATAATGTTAAAAAATACAATATTGTACACACGAAACTTATATAATGCTTAAACCAATGTTACCTCAATAAAAAATAAATTAAAAAAGAACTATTCCCCATTTGCGGACAGCATCATCCATAACAATGATGATTCTAAGAAGTGATGGAGAGTTAGTACTCATTGGGACATTACATTAATCATAGAATATATTTCTCCTTCTGTTTCCTTCAGTAGAGAATGGCCAAGGGGTATCTGAGTTTACTATTTACCAGCTCTCTTGGAAACTAACTTGTGACTAGGAAATGCAGGTTATGACAAATTCCATTCTAACCAACTTGTATCAAAAATTCACCAGACGGTTTTGCCATATTGATGTTTGTTGCATAAATAAAGCTTAAACTATAGGAGGACATTAATTGCCATTGTCTTTGCCTTGGGTATCATTTCTGTAGCAGTTTAATCTGAATGTTTATGAAGTTTAAAATGAAATGCTTATTCAGTGAATGATGAATTATCACAATTTTGGTGCAAACTCAGAGAAAAATCTTAGTTTTAGATTCTGAAGGCTAAAGGAGAATATTATCTTAGGCACATAAAAATCTGCTGCCAAAGACAATATTTTTCGATGATGTGCTATTTGTTAGCTTGTTATAATTATATATTTTTTCTTCTTTTTCAGAGTTAGCTGACTGTGAAGGAAGTTGAAATTCCCATCATTTCTCACTGACAATATCTGGGTGAATGAATAGCGAGTCTTGGGGTGCAAAAAGTAATACGATGCCTCACTTGCTGTACTGGATGCGACTTCAAAGGACTCCTACCCTGGCAGTGGTGGTGAGCTTTGCTCCAATTAGATTAGAAGCATTTAAAAATGTGGATTCACTGGATGCAAATTCAGTAATGCCAAAAGAAGAGATGAGTTAGCTGAGATGCCCTGTAGTTGCGCTTCCAAGCAGAAAACCCAGCTGCTGTCCCCTGATGCACTTTGAGTTTGACGTAAAAAGCAATGGCTCAGTCTTTCAGGGGAAAGCTTTGAGGAGGCTTTTGTCTTGTCTCCTGGACTATCTCCTGAGAGGCAGGCTTGTCAGCCTCGAGTCAAATAAATCCAGGCTTCACGATTTGGAGGAGAAGATGAGCTATGCCTTTGCTCTCTTGGCATTCATCTGGGGACTTGCTGTGAAAATCCTTCTCCTAGGACAAATTATCAGCCCCGCAAGACTTCACTAAAGCAAAGTAAACTGTACTCATGAAAATTAAATGGAGGCATTCTAGATAATGAAAGAGGGCTCTCTTTCTTTCTCCCTCTCTTTTTTTTTTAGATTCAGGAATTCAGTGCTTTGGTTTTCAGTGATGCTCTGTGCATTTATAGATCAAAGAGCTGGAATATTAGGAAGCATGCTTTTGTTTGCCTTTCTTATTCCAACACCTTAAAATCCTGGCTTAGGTCCTTGGGGCCTTCTCTTGCTTGCCAATGCAAATAAAATAAAGAAAAGAGACATGCACTGTGATGAGAATATGAAGCCAGCAGAAAACTGCCCCAGAGTTTGCAAGCACAATCATATGTAACTTGGGAGGTGTGTTTAAGAGTTAACTACTTTAAGTTGCAGAAGACTTGGAAAAGGAAGCATGAGACATGTAGACTAATCAATAAAATATACACTTTGTAAACATTTAAACCACCTAGCCTCAATATTTCTCCCCACTAAAACACTGCTTGTTTATTTTTGTATTATTTATTTGCATCTATCACACTTAATAAAATGTTTCTTTTATTGTTGTAGCATCAATATTTTATCAAGCCTTTTTTTTCTCAACAAATACAAGTTGCATTTGCACTGGAACACTGTTACAGCTCATCTCTTTAAAATTAAAAATGCCCGACCCCCTCCCCTGCCCAAGGAATTATATAGTCCCAATTTATCAGGAAAAAAAAATAAAACTCAGATGGCTTTCGGTACATTTTCAAGTAAAGTACGAAATATTGGCAGATGCTTTTTATACACGTTCGCTTTAGAGTAAAATGAAATTTTCATAATGTTCTTTAAAATACAATCCAATTAAATTTCCAGTGTGTTTACAAGCTCCTGGATGGAACTTTTGAAAAACTCACACTGTAGTAATAACCATAAAACCACCTTGCTAAGCAAATGCTACCCAACTTAGAAATAATACCTTCACAGTCTGTATGGGAATGCATAAGTCTAGAATCTTTAGTAGGTGATTATATTGATGGAGTCTGCATTTTCTCTCCTGTTGTGTCCTCTTTATTGAGGACACATCTGAATGGCACTCTACTACCACACGGGAAGGAGAGGGCAGGAACAAATCTCTTATTTGAGAAAGTTCATGCCCGAGAATTTGAGGCATCTACTCAGAGTCATCCAGCTAATGGCAGGTTCTAGTTCCCAGGTCTTTTCCCCAGAAACCTCTACTTGCATTTCTTGAGTTATTCTTAGCCTCTACTAAGACGGGGTTAATTTCTACTGGACAGCCAACGTATTATGCTCAGACATGGCCAATTTCATAGCAGCTCACATCTAGATAAAATTGGTTACATGGCAGATACTACATAGAGTACTGTTATACACAGTATCTCTTTTACTCTTCATAAGAGCTCTGTAAGATAGATTCTAAACAATGTCCTCATTTTACAGATGAGAAAGTGAAAACCACAGCAGTCAGAAAACTTGTTCAAGGAAAGAAGAAAAGGGTCAAACCAGAAACCAAAACCAAGTCTGTCTATACATTTGAATAGACAGAGGAGCCTGGAGGGCTACTGTCCAAGGGGTCGCAAAGAGTCAGACACGACTGAACCAGCTTAGCACGCATACATTTGAAAGTCCATACGTTAAACCACTCTGATGCATGAATCCCTAAAACATTATGTTGAGAGAAGGAAACCATATACAAAATATTGCACACTGTCAATACCATATGATTCCATTTTTATGAAGTTCCAAAACAGGTGGAACTAATCAATGGTGACAGAAACCAAAGCTATTGTTTCTGTGGGGTAGGCCACTGTCTGGACAAGGGGACAAGAGAAATTAAAAAACAAACAAAATCACTCCATTCCACTGCCTCTACACACAACAAGGACACAAACAGAGCAAAAATCCACATTTGTATTTAAAAACAAGCACATTTTCATATGTCTTTGTAAAGAACAGTCATATGCAAACAACATGAAGTATTCCTGAAATAAGAATTTAAATTTGGGGAAGGCAGATTGTGAGAACTCAGTACTTTAGTGTGTAGGGATGATTACAATGCTTTCACATACACACATCCTTTCTGCAAGTAAAATAGCAAACCATGTGTAAGACACACATGTAAATTATTTTTCCAGATGTGTTAGCTACCACGTGTAAAATCCTATTAAGAAATTTTTGTTGACAACAGCTAGCATTGGGGAGCAGAACCAGATCTTTGGTTGTGTCAGTTATGTTCTTGTGGCTGATAGAATATTTATTCCCAGAGTTAACTGTTATAAATTGCATTTTGCCCCTTCAGTTGCTACAAGCTTGTGATGGAGAGTGGGCGGAGAGGACAACCTGTAATTCAGGATGGTTTGAAAGCCTGTTGCCTAGGAAACTGGGATAAGCAGCAAAATGCCCACCAAAACCAACTGTCAACAAGATAGGGGGTTTTCTTTTTTGATCTGTGTTGCTTTCCAAATACGTATTTTGTGTCTCACGTGGAATGGCATCTGATTTGGGCCATTAACCCCTAGTGGTCAGTGTAGGCCTAAGTGGGCCAAAGGTTAGTAGGGGAGGGTGGGACATTTTTCATAAACAATATACTGACAACATATTGGGGGAAGGGGAATTATGGTGCAGTTTAAAAGGGGTTTATAAGATAAGATAATCAATAGGTGAATGAATATTTTATATAACATGCATGCAATTCTTGATCATAACTTTACAACTAAATTTATAGCAGCAAAACTTACTTTTCTTTAATATGAAAATTTTTTTTGTTGTAATCCACTATTCCCTGCTGTTATGCTACTTATACCAGAAGCTTTGATTTACAGTCAAGTAATTATCATCAAGGGTAGTACTTGGGAATTCACAAATCTTTGATGAAAATACTACCTAATTTCCCAGTACTTTTAAAGTATATGCACACTTAACTTTTAATTTTTAAATGTGTCACACATGCACGCAATGCATTTTAGAAGTATGGCTACATGTGTGTGGGGTTCCCTGGTAGCTCAGACGGTAAGGAGTCTGCCTGCAATGCGGGAGACCCACATGTGATCCCTGGATGGGGAAGATCCCCTGGAGAAGGAAATGGCAACCCACTCCGGTGATCTTGCCTGGAGAATTCCATAGGCAGAGGAGCTCGGCAGGCTACGGTCCATGGGGTCGCAAAGAGTCAGACATGACTGAGTGACTAACACACACAAACACACACAAACACACACACACTCACACAGACATGTGCATATATGTTTAAGTAAAATCATATGAAACTGCTGGGTCTACAAAAATGGCAATTTTATATACTTCAACTCATGAGCAATCATATAATACATTTTTTCTCTCAACTTTTTTTGCTTGGATCCCTGTTTCCTCTTTTCCCACTTCCACCTTACCCTGTCTATATCAGCTCTACTCTGCCCTTCTCACATATATATCCCCACGCTATCCTCTTTTCATGGCAATTCACATTAATAACCGTGTATGTTTATATCTCCATACTCATGGAATCATGAACTCAGGTCTCCTGCATTGCAGGCAGATTCTTTACTGTCTGAGCCACTAGGGAAGGCCCATGGAATCACAAACAGGTACAAATATATCTGTGCATCTGTATGCATGCCAGCCACCAAATTCATCATGTGAAACCTCAAACTTCCAGATTGCTTTTTTCTCTGTTGAAGGCTATCGCTAAATACTCTAATTCCTGCATTTGAATAATACTTATCTCCTTTTCTTGGCACTTATCTTTAAGGGATTTTAGCCTGGTTTTAAGTAGTTGCTTCACTTTTTTGATAGTCATTCACTTGAATTCTCTTTCTTTTATTATATGCTAGAGACTAATCACAAATATTCAAGCTGTAAAGTATGGCAACGGGTCACACAATCGATTAGTCATTCTTTCCTCGTTTCTTACTTCTGCCTCCATAAAATAACCCATTATTTTGCAAAGTTAAGAATAAGGTTGTAAGAGAAGGAAATACTTTAATACCAGACCCAGAATTTCTCCTGTGAAGAAAAATGGCCTCCCAGAGCCATTTCTCTGGTTTCCATCTGTCAGAGCAAAGTTAAAGATCAGGTAGGCAGTGGGGCCACATGAAGAGACCTTAGAATTCATGTTAGAGAGGAGAGTGTTTGAAAGCTTAAAAGAGACAAGAGGTACAGCTTTACAGCAGATGTCATAGAAAACCTCAGCCACTCAGTGAAAGGTGACTTCTCCCCTCATTGTCTATAGTCATTGCCATTGAATTCTACTCTCCTTCCAGGAGATAATATTGATTTAGTGGTGGGAAATCTCTGCTCAGTAACATGGGTAAATCTCCAGGGTGCTGGGCCATTGGGCTACTCCAGGGCTACACCACTCTGAGTTTTCTCACTAGGGAATTAGTTTTGACAGAGGGAGAAGGAGCTCAGGACTCAGAGGTGGAGGGTCTATGCCCTCTTCTCCACTCTGCCCTCGCCTGCCCCTGCCTGCATCTCCATAGTTCTTGGGTGGTGTTTGGCTCACACGTAAAGGTCTGCTGGGTGACCAGGCTGTTGTCCTTGGGCCATGGTCCTTTCTCTTATTTGGAAAGTTCTTTGTCATGAAATAAAAGGTCAATTCACAGGAATTTGGGGGTTGAAGTTCTCTCAAGATCAAGTGAGAAGACTCCATTTCTAAGATCTGTGATGGGTTTGCCTGGTAGGATCGGCTTGGGCCAGTCTTTTATCCTCAGCCAAGGGCCCCCTGGCCAGGCAGAACACAGATCATTCTAGTTCTTGTGTGACTGAGGGCTGTTATTTATTTAGAAGCTGAGACTGCCCTCCTCCTGCCTGTCAAAAGGGTTTCAAAGCTGCGGCACCAGGAAGTGTTTCAGATTACAGATTTCAGTGACTAACGACCCGTGTCCTCGCTTCAGTGGTGAAATCCCCAAATGGTCCCAGAAGAGAAGAGAAGTAAATCGTGACAGCTGCTTAGAGGGCATTTTAGAACTAAATCCCAGGAGAAATGCTTTTAGGTTCCGAGAGAGACCTCCCCACTCCCCACTGAAGAAAAAGAAAATGAAAAGAGAGGGGGGAATAGCAGCATCAGAAGGTCACTGTTTGCAGCTCACTCAGGTGTGCTCTGCAGACCAACCCTCTACATCGTGATTAGTAGTTGACCCTTGAGCTCCTCTACCTCCCAGAAAGCACAACAGAATCAGGTATCATGGGAAGTACACACACACACACACACACAATCCATATGTTCCTACCTGCAGGAAACAAGTTTCTGTGGGTGAGAGAATGAGGCCAGGTGATATTTCAGAGTGTAATTTTAGCAGATCTATCAAGAACATTGATGTGGGAGGCTTCTTATTGTAATCCCGGTAAGTCTTTTCATTTTTCCTTTGGAAAGTGTGAGAATAATTGTAATGCTGCTTCGCTTCCAAAACTGGACAGTGAGTTAAAGAGCAGCAGCCGCAGACACAACAACAGTAACAACAGCAGCCAAAGCTTTTATCCTGGCCACCATGGAGTTTCTTGGAAGAACTTACCTTGTGAATGACAAAGCCACCAAGATGTACGCCTTCACACTAGACAGGTAACAGACATCTGATTCTGCTTCACAATTTTCTGTGTCCTGAATATTCACAAAGTCCCTAGATCCTACTGCTTCAGACTTGGAGACTTCTGCTGTTGCCACCCAGGGGCATTTTACAAAATTTTATCAACCCCTGATCGACTTGTATAACTTATATTCTGAAAAGGTCATACTCTGTATAGTTGATTTGATTCCTTACATATCCTGAGTGCATGAAGGATACATCTTATTAATATATTTTTATCTGCAGATTTTCTAAAAAAATTGATATATACAATCTAATGTGTTTACCTTTCTTTCCCTCAATTATTCCCACTTTTAAGATGATAAATTTTAGTAAATTATATTTAGAAAGAATTAAGGTTTTTTTCAGCTATGTGGCAAATTGTGGTTACACTGATCTTAATTGCTGTTTCCTTAATTACATAATATCATCATCAAATATTCACACCTAGAATAAATATAGCTGAGTTTAATGTTCTACCTAGCTCTAGTTCTTTTTATTATCTTCCACAGTGCCATGTGCAATGTATTCATTCATTTCCCCCTTATTTAGCAATTACTGGTTGAACACATCTGGATATATAATGAAAACAAAAACATTCCTAGTCACAGATCTCTGTCTTCTTGAAAGTTTGAGTCTAATGTAGAATGTGTTTGAGAAATAGGCAATTACAAAATGGCATGTGTTTATTCTAGGAGCATTCAGTAAGAATATCTCAAGGGAACCTAGGTCTTTGCTGGACTTTGGGAGCCAGAGAAAGCTTTTCAGCAGTGATAGACTGAGAATTGAAAAAGAAAAAGGAGTTAGAGTGAAGTTAGGGAAACTCTACATAGAAGGTAGGGTTACAAAAGTTTGCCTGATTGAGGTAATTTCCCGGTAAAGATAGAGGCAAATAAAATGAGATTTTGTTGCGTTTGGGGAATTCAGTCCAAGAGAAACGTACTCAGAATACATAGATAAATGAATGAGAATCTGTGTTAGGACTGGAATTTAAGAGAATACATACCCATAATAGTATGTTTAATGTTTTTGTGCATTCATGAAGCCAAATTAATATTCCAAAGAGTAGTGGCATTGTGTTTGATAGCATCAAATATTCGAGCAACTGCAAAGGGACTTTTCCTTAGGATATTTATAACTTTGCTTAAAAAATATACAATAAAGAATCTAGCACATTATCTCATATTGTAAGAATTATTTTTTCTTGGAAAATAATATTAGATGTGATTTATTGAGATCATAAACAATAAAGCCTCATGTTAGGTCAGCAGAAATTTTAAACAACAAATTGTTAACACTATGGACACTATTAATAGAGCATTTCTACATGGTGGAATTAATAGTATTTCCCTTCTCATTAAAATAGACCATTTAGCTCTCTGTGATGCAAATAAATCAACTGTTTATGGTTATAGGGTCTCATTCACCTCATATATGGGTACAGTTTTCAGGATACAGTGATGATAAAAACTGCCAAGCTCATTTTTACTTTCTTTTCAAATAGAAACAATAGAACCTATAGGACTCCTTGTTTTCACTGCCAAGGAAACTTTTAGCTGAGGTAGTATCAGTCCTCTAAGGGAAAGACGCATAGCTCTCTGTTCTTATGGCCTGATTCTCCCAAGGTTAGAGCCTGGTGGGGGAACTAAGATTCCATAAGCCACATGGGTGCTGCCAAAAACAACAAAAAATTCCAAAGACACTTGAACCTACATAACATTATTTATCCTAATCCCTCATTTTGCCACATAGGAAAGGGAATTCCAAAGAGAATAAATACCATTCTTAAGGCTGGATGTCTGATTATAGCAGAGTTGGGATGTGGACTCACACCTCCTGTTTGTAAATTCTGTTCCCCTCCCCTCCCACTCTCCTGCAGACACACTAAATACAAAGCAATAAAGTGCTGATGTACTGATATTTGCTATAACATGAATAAACCTTGAAAGCATTATGCTAAATGAGAGAAAACTACATAATGTACGGGTCTCTTTGTAGAAAATATCCAACATAGGCAATTTTATAAAGACAGAAAGTAGACTAGTGGTTTCTTGAGGTAGTACTGTCTGTGAGAAGATTGGGGATTTACTGGGTATGGAATTTCTTTTTGGGGTGATGAAAATGTTCTAAATTAGATTGTGGTGATGGTTGTTTGAGTGTGTGTTAGTTGCTCAGTCCAGTCTGACTTTTGCAACCCCATGGATTGTAGACTGCCAGTCTTCTCTGTCCATGGGATTCTCCAGACAAGAATACTGGGGTGGGTGCCATTCCCTTCTCCAGGGGAACTTCCCAACCCAGGTATTGGATGGAACTGGGATCTCCTGCATTGTAGGCAGATTTTTTTCATAATCTGAACCACCAGGGAAGCTCTATTTGGATATCATGTCCAACTCTTTGTGACCCCATGGACCGTAGCCTGCCAGGCTTCTCTGTCCATGGGGATTCTCCAGGCAAGAATACCGGAGTGGGTAGCCATTCCCTTCTCCAGGGGATCTTCTCAACCCAGGGATCAAACCCAGGTCTCCCATATTGCAGGTGGATTCTTTACTGTCTGAGCCACCAGGGAAGCCCAAGAATACTGGAGCAGGTAGTCTATCCTTTTTCTAGGGGATCTTCCCATTCCAGGAATCCAACTGGAGTCTCCTGCATTGCAGGCAGATTCTTTACTAACTGAGCCACCAGGGAAGCAGCCTATTTGGTTATGAATATACATATATATAAGGTTTCAGTGAGATGGGTGGAAAATTGTTTTGAGTGACTATATTACTTATTTAAAACTAAACTTTGAAAACCAGTCACTCTCAATAGCTTGAAGCGCTTAATTAAAATACACTTACATCTATAGTCTCTCAACTTTCCCATATACCATTCTTCTTAACCTTTCCTCTCCCAGTCACTGCCCATGACACCACACGGCCTCTGTTACTGTCGGCTGGTTTGCCATGTCCCCCCTCTGCTAGGACATAAAGCTTCTTAGATCAAGAGCTTTGTTTGTATCAAGGACATGGTATCATTAGCACCTTTGATGGGGCATTTGTATGGTAGACATGCAATACATTTGTTGAATGGATGAATACATGAAGTGGTGGAATGTCATGGTGGGACCTAAGCTTTTATTTCCTCTCCCAACAGGACTAGTGATTTGAGGTTCTTGGGAAAAGTAATGTTAAAGTACAAAAACAAAGTGATTTTATGTAGTCAATGTATAAATAAGAAGTTAAAAAATTATCTAGTTGGCCAAAAATGTTGAAAAATCTATTTGGCCAGCCCGATATTACCAGTTCCACTTCAAAGGTATAGAGACAAAAACGTTAACCTCTAAAACCAAATGAAAATAAGACACAAATTAAAAAAGAATGATTCTCCAAGGTCACAAAATAAAGCTCCACTCTTTAATTCCTTTTTAAAGGGATGAACTCAAAGTTCTAGACTACTGATACCAAATTTTCTAATATTTTGTTATTTTTCTTCTCTGTTTCTACCTCCCCCCCGCCCGCCTTTTTTTTTCTCTTTGATACTACAGTAAATTTCTTTGCTCTACTCTATTGCTCCTGCTCTTCAAAGCCTCAGCCATATTTGAATGGGTGGGAATTCTGGTGATTTACTCCTTGACAGATTCACATTTCATTTTTAATATATTCTAGCATTTGCTTTCTAGAACCTATGTTTTAAAATTCTTAGAATTTGCATCACTTTCAGACTGAGGGCCTGTCCTACGTCTAGAGATAGTTAGATCACTTCGGTCTTATGAGACGATGAGGAATATATTTTAACTTCGGTCTTTAACTTCTTTTGGAATTGTAGACCCTTTGGGGAGTTCAGTGAAGATGGTGGGCTCCTGCCTCTCCCCACAAAACACATACATATACATGTATGAACACACTGCATCCAATTTCAGTACCACTTTTGGATTTCTGGCCTAGCGCTTCAAGAAACAATCTCAGCTCCTGTCCTTGTCTAGGACAAGGTAGCAGTATTAAAAGTAAAAACTGGCCAGGTTTTGTGCACTTTTCCTCTTGTGGCATTGCACACAGGCTGTGCCTCTGGTAGGAGTCCTGTCATGCTCTGCCTTCAAAAATGCTCCAAGGTAAGTTCACTCACCACCTGGTTTTCTCTGCCTACAAGGTTATGAAAAACAGAAAATAAAGCGAGGTAAACCAGTGTTCATACGAACAATGCCAGAACATTCGGTGACCCTGTCCGTCTCACACTGCCTTCTCAGCACAAGGAAAAAGGAAGCCTCCACCATGCTCTCCTATTAGTTCTCTGGCTCCTCTGAGTCAATGACCATCGGTGACTAACATTACTATGCTATAGGGTTGCTAATTACCAGTGTGTATCACATTACAAAGGTGGAAATCTATAGATATAGGAACTGTATGTGTCTTTTGCCAAACGGTTCTTATTTCAATTAGATTATTCAGAATTCTTCAAAATCCTGAGTGCTATTAACATTACCAGCAAAAACATTCTGAAGCCAATTTGTCAACATACATGAAATTCCTTAAAAATGTAGATATTCTTTAACCAAGTAATTCCCCTTTCAGGATTACATTTTGAGGAAATAATAATATATTGAGTAAAGATTAAATATAAGAATATGAATCACAGAAGAGCTTATACAAGCAAATAATTATGAGTCAATTATTCAATTTTAGGAAATATTGTGACATATCTATACTAAATATAATGTTCTCTATATTGAACTAATGATGTAGAATATTTAATAAATTGAGAAAACGTTAATAATATATACAGCTAAAAATTAGGTCCCAAAGCTGTATCTTTGGTGGAATCCCCAGCCCACCCCTACTGAGTTGCAGTCATGTGATCTGGTTAGAGTTTACCCCACTCTCAGTTCTAGGAGTCAGTGTGGTTGGGTTTAGCCAGTCTTCTGGCTGTAACAAGGTCTAAGCCAATTAGCCCATCCATATTCCTCTGGCTTTACAGGCTGGCCAAATCAGGATGCAACTCAGGACTCCTGTTTAGCAGTTGGGAGAATGAACACTCTTTCTCCCTGTATAAGAAAATACGAGTACACAGTCCTGATTACCGTGGGCAACTGTTCCACTTTATGATAAAAGTTAAGCCTGCAGTAAGAGTAGTAGAGAACTGCAGAGCAATGGCTCTGGAGCTTTGATAAATCAGGCCTGATGCCTCTAGATGTTTTCAGCTGCAAAACCAATAATCCCCATGTACTGATCTACCTAGCATGAGCTTTGTTTTCTGTACTTTCAATGAAAAACATTCTAATTAATATGGACTCGAAAAAAAAAGTGAATCACAACAAACTCTGAAAAATTCTTAAAGAGATGGGAATACCAGACTACTTTGTCTCCTGAGAAACAGGAAGTTAGACTATTAACTATTTAACAGGAAGCTAAATAGTTAGAAGATGCTTCTAACTATTGCTATAGTTAGAACTAGACATGGAACAACTGACTGGTTCAAAATTGGCAAAGGAGTATGTCAAGGCTGTATATTGTCATCCTGCTTATTTAACTTGCATGCAGAGTACATCATACGAAATGCCAGACTGGATGAATCACAAGTTGAAATCAACAGTTCTGGGAGAAATATCAACAACCTCAAGATATGCAGATATTATCACTCTAATGGCGGAAAGTGAAGAAGAACTAAAGAGCCTCTTAATGAAGGTGAAATAAGAGAGTGAAAATGCTGGCTTGAAACTCAACAGTCAAAAAACTAAGATTATGGCATCCAGTCCCATCAATGCATGGAAAATAGAAGGGGAAAAAGTGGAAACAGTGACAGATTTATTTTCTTGGGCTCCAAAATCACTGTGGATGGTGACTGCAGCCATGAAATTAGAAGGTGCTTGCTCTTTGGAAGAAAAGCTATGAGGAATCTAGACATCATATTAAAAAGCAGAGACATCACTCGCCAACAAAGGTCTGTATAGTCAAAGAAGTGAAAGTGTGAGTCTCCCAGTCATGTCTGAATCTTTGCAATCCCATGGACTATAGCCTGCCAGGCTCCTCTTTCCATGGAGTCATCCAAGCAAGAATACTGGAATGGGCTGCCATTTCCTTCTCCAGAGGATCTTCCCAAACTAGGGATCGAATCTGGGTCTCCTGCATTGCAGGCAGATTCTTTACCATCTGAGCCACCAGGGAAGCCCTAGTGAGCTTAGTCAATGCTATGCTTTTTCCAATAGTCATGTACGGATGTGAGAGTTGGACCATAAACAGGCTGAGTGCTGAAGAACTGATGCTTTCAAATTGTGGTGCTGGAGAAGACTCTTGAGAGGTCCCTTGAGAGGCTGCAAGATGAAACCAGTCAATCTTAAAGGAAATCAACCCTGAATATTCATTGGAAGGACTGATACTGAAGCTGAAGCTCCAATACTTTGGTCACCTGATGTGAAGAGCTGACTCACTGGAAAAAACCTGATGCTGGGAAAGATTGAAGGCAAAAGGAGAAGGGTGTGGCAGAGGATGAGATGGTTAGATAGTATCACCGACTCAATGGACATGAATTTGAGCAAACTCCAGGAGATGGTGGAGGACAGAGGAGCCTGGTGTGCTACAGTCCATGGGGTCACAAAGTGTTGGACACGACTTAGTGGGTGAATGACAGCAACAACTAAGTTAAAAAAGTGTGTTTATGTATTACAAAGCTAAACAAAACTATCAATAGTATTTGTCTCTTGGAAGTATGTTTATTAGTGATTTTTCCCTCTGTTTTGTACCTTTTTGTAATTCCAGTTTTTCTATAATGAATATGTATGCTGTTTTATTCAGAAAAATATATAATGATAATTAGAATTATACTCAAGAAAATTAGAGATACCAAAGGAACATTTCATGCAAAAATGGGCTCAATAAAGGACAGAAATGGTATGGACCTAACAGAAGCAGAAGATATTAAGAAGAGGTGGCAAGAATACACAGAAGAATGTACAAAAAAGATCTTCATGACCCAGATAATCATGATGGTGTGATCATGCACCTAGAGCTAAGACATCCTGGAATGCGAAGTCAAGTGGGCCTTAAAAAGCATCACTACGAACAAAGCTAGTGGAGGTGATGGAATTCCAGTTGAGCTATTCCAAATCCTGAAAGATGATGCTGTGAAAGTTCTGCACTCAATATGCCAGCAAATTTGGAAAACTCAGCAGTGGCCACAGGACTGGAAAAGGTCAGTTTTCATTCCAATCCCAAAGAAAGGCAATGCCAAAGAATGCTCAAACTACTGCACAACTGCACTCATCTCACATGCTAGTAAAGTAATGCTCAAAATTCTCCAAGCCAGGCTTCAGCAATACGTGAACCATGAACTTCCTGATGTTCAAGTTGGTTTTAGAAAAGGCAGAGGAACCAGAGATCGAATTGCCAACATCCGCTGGATCATGGAAAAAGGAAGAGAGTTCCAGAAAAACATCTACTTCTGCTTTATTGACTATGCCAAAGCCTTTGACTGTGTGGATCACAATAAACTGTGGAAAATTCTGAAAGAGATGGGAATAGCAGACCACCTGACCTGCCTCTTGAGAAACCTATATGCAGGTCAGGAAGCAACAGTTAGAACCGGACATGGAACAACAGACTGGCTCCAAATAGGAAAAGGAGTACGTCAAGGCTGTATATTGTCACCCTGCTTATTTAACTTCTATGCAGAGTACATCATGAGAAATCCTGGGCTGGAAGAAGCACAAGCTGGAATCAAGATTGCTGGGAGAAATATCAATAACCTGAGATATACAGATGACACCACCCTTATGGCAGAAAGTGAAGAGGAACTAAAAAGCCTGTTGCTGAAAGTGAAAGAGGAGAGTGACATAGTTGGCTTAAAGCTCAACATTCAGAAAACGAAGATCATGGCATCTGGTCCCATCACTTGGTGGGAAATAGATGGGGAAACAGTGTCAGACGTTATTTTTTTGGGCTCTAAAATCACTGCAGATGGTGACTGCAGCCATGAAATTAAAAGACGCTTACTCCTTGGAAAGAAAGTTATGACCAACCTAGATAGCATATTCAAAAGCAGAGACATTACTTTGCCAACAAAGGTCTGTCTAGTCAAGGCTATGGTTTTTCCAGTGCTCGTGTATGGATGTGAAAGTTGGACTGTGAAGAAAGCTGAGTGCCGAAGAATTGACGCTTTTGAACTGTGGTGTTGGAGAAGACTCTTGAGAGTCCCTTGGACTGCAAGGAGATCCGACCAGTCCATCCTAAAGGAGATTTGTCCTGGGTGTTCTTTGGAAGGAATGATTCTAAAGCTGAAACTCCAGTACTTTGGCCACCTCACACGAAGAGTTGACTTATTGGAAAAGACTCTGATGCTGGGAGGGATTAGGGGCAGGAGGAGAAGGGGACGACAGAGGATGAGATGGCTGGATGGCATCACTGACTGGATGGACATGAGTTTGGGTGAACTCCGGGGTTTGTGATGGACAGGGAGGCCTGCCGTGCTGCAGGTCATGAGGTCGCAAAGAGTTGGACATGACTGAGTGACTGAACTGAACTGAACTGAGAATTACAATCATAAATATCATTTAAGCCAAAGCCATCAGATCTTTTTTCTGGATGGTGATAAGAGGAAAATAATTTATTTCTATCTTTATGCTTTTCAAAGCCATGAATGCAAGTTCTTCTAAGAATCTTATTAATGCCTTCTAATAAGTTTAGTAAAACCATAAGCCTGAGTAGTTCGAGATGACTGTGGAGGTAAACTTTGGTTTTAAGCGTACTGATGTTTAGATAGAGAGGCAATGTGGGCACAGTGCAAACAAGGCTGAGCTTGGAGTCCCAGCTCTGCCATTTCCCAGCTATCTGACCTCAGGAAATCACTTAAAGTCTCTGAATCCTAGTTACTTCAGTAAGAAATGTGTTGTTTGTTGTTTAGTTGTTCAGTTGTGTCTGATCTTTTGTGACCCCGTAGACTGTAACCGACAGGCTCCTCTCTGTGGCACTGGGTTAATGTCATCTACAATCTTTGCATCTGTGAAATTCTATATTTCTATAAATGGTTCCATATTTCTATGAATTCTTTATACTTGAATAGAACAAAAATGCACTACCTCTTTTGGGAAGTACAAGTAGGTTTAACTCTCATGGGGCTTCCCTAGTGGCTCAGTGGTAAAGAATCTGCTTGTCAAATGCAGGAGATGTGAGTTTGATACCTGGGTTGCGAAGATCCCCTGGAGAAGGAAATGGAAAACCACTCCAGTATTCTTGTCTGGGAAATCCCATGGAGAGAGGAGCCTGGTGGGCTACAGTCCAAGGGGTCTCAAAGGAGTCTGACATGACTTAGCGGCTAAAGAACAACAACAACAAACTCTCATTACAATTTTGATAGATTGGTAGAGATTTCTACAAAGCTGTGTTAAGGGTCCATATGGATTCAGCAGGAAAAAGTGCTTATAACCTATTAACAATGTGACTGTTGGGAAGAAGGACAGTGATGGCATGCCACAGTGAGTATTTCCATCACCAGGCTGGCTCATACACACATTACTCATTAATAGTAATAATAATGTCATCACTGCCCCTTTCTAAATTTATAGCAGTGCCCAAAATCTTTTCAGTGAAGTAGCTGGGAAGGAAACGAATCAAACTGTATTTGCTTCCTTTCTCCTTTTTTTTTTTTTTTGATCTCTTTTAAAAAATGAATTTATCTTTGGCTGAACTGGGTATTCCTTGCTGCGTGCAAGCTTTCTCTAGTTGCAGCGATCGGGGGCTACTCCTTGTTGCAGGTACGTAGGCTTTTTTTTTTTTTTTTTTCTTCATTGTGGTGGCTTCTATTGTTGCGGTGGGTTCTCTTGTTGTGGAGCATGGGCTTTAGGGTGCTTGGGCTCAGTAGTTGTAGCTCGCAAGCTTAGATGCCCCACTGCACGTGGAATCTTCCTGGACCAGGGATTAAATCTATGTGCCCTGCATTGTTAGGCAGATTCTCAACCACTGGACCACCAGGGAAGTCCCTCGTTTGCTCCCTCTTAATTAGAGCTGTGGGTGTGTGTGAGTGCTTAGTTGCTTCAGTCATGCCTATGACCCTATGGACTGTAGCCCACCAGGCTCCTCTGTCCATAGCATTCTCCAGGCAAGAATACTGGAGTGGGTTGCCATGCCCTCCTCCAGGGGATCTTCCTGAGCCGGGGATCAAACTTGCATCTGCCTGCGTCTCCTGCATTGCAAGCAGATTCTTTTACACACTGAGTCACCTTGGAAGCCCTAATCAGGGGTTCAGTTCAGTTCAGTCACTCAGTTGTGTCCGACTCTTTGCGACCCCATGAATTGCAGACGCCAGGCCTCCCTGTCCATCACCAACTCCCAGAGTTCACTTGAACTCACGACCATCGAGTCGGTGATGCCATCCAGCCATCTCATCCTCTGTCATCCCCTTCTCCTCCTGCCTCTAATCCCTCCCAGCATCAGAGTCTTTTCCAATGAGTCAACTCTTCGCATGAGGTTGCCAAAGTATTGGAGTTTCAGCTTTAGCATCATTCCTTCCAAAGAATTCCCAGGACTGATCTCCTTTAGAATGGACTGGTTGGATCTCCTTGCAGTCCAAGGGACTCTCAAGAGTCACTAAATATGAGTTTGCTTACATAAAAACAAAACTTTCTTGAAACTGAGAATTCAGAAGAGAATGTCTTGCTTGTTCCTTACACTGGATGTTTCACCTGGAAGGAGCTGTGAATTCTAAGTTCCGAGCTAGTCAGCAAATGTCCTCGTAGCTGTTCTGAGAATGCGTAGGGCTGTCAGTGAGAAGTTTGTTTGCAACCATGTTGGCTTCTTGCTTCTGTCAAACTCCTCCACAGCCTGGAACTCCAGCAGAAACCCTTGAATAAAGATCAGTGTCGTGGAGAAAAGCCAGAGGAGCTGGAGGCAGGAGCCATCCATCACTGCCACCACTACCTCAAGGCCACAGAGGACAGGGCGCAGGAGCAAACCTGCGCCAAGTGGAAGCTCCGCGCTGCTTCAGGAGGATGCTTAGTTTTCATGATTGCAGAGGTCGTGGGTGAGTACTTCTCAAAACGTCTCCAATTAAACAAGCAAACAAACGAAACCCCCGCATCATTACAGGAGGGTTGTCTAAACTGTTTCTTTTAAAAAGAGACTAAGTATTTTCTGTACACTTAAAGTAACAATATGCTCATTGTAGATAAGTTGGAAAATAGAAGGAAGCAAAATAATATTCATCAAAATCCTACAATTGAATGATAATCTCCAATAACATTATGGAGTATTTTTGTACAATATATTTTCTATTCATAGCTCACACATTTTTAAAATATAACTGAGAGCATGCTGAATGCTTTTTGCCATGCCATCAAATAATCTTCAAAAAACATTTCTATGCCTGAACAATATTCTATAATATGCTCTTGTGATTTTCATAACCATCTCTCCATTGTTAGAAATTTAGGGAGTTTTTTGCCTGTTTATGGACAATGATGCAGTGAAAAATCTTGAATAAAACTGCCTGCTTTTCTGGTTTATCCCTTCAAAGAGATTCCTGAAAGTGGAAATTGTTAGTTGAAGAATATGAATATTTTTATTACTTCTTTGAGCACATTGTCAAACTGCTATCTAGAAAGCTTGAAACAATTCCTGGGTCTGCCACCTTTGCAGAATGACTCTCTCCAAATCATTACTAGAATTTATTTCAATCTTTCAAAAATCTTTGCTAATGTATAGATGAATATGCTTTAATATGCATTCCTTTTATTTTTACTGTTAATATTATTTGCATGTTTATTAGTGATCTCTATTTCCCTCTGCTAATGTATTAGTGATCTGTATTTTGTCAGATAATTTGTAATTCTCTATATTGATCTCTGGGAGCTCTTTATATATTAGGATCTTAAACTTCTGTTACATTTGTTATAAGCACTATTCTAATTTGTCATTTACTTTTTTAAAATTTTGGTTTAATTTTTGGTTTGCCTTAGAGAAGTTTCCAATTTTATATAGGTAATTCTATCAAACATTTCATTTTGAACTGATTTATTTTATTATAGTAGTCTTCCACTATTTTAGTGCTTAGTAAGCCTTTCCTATCTATGGAGAAGATAAATATCACTGTGTTGTTCAATTTTTCACATTTAATTTTAAATCGATATGAAATTATATATGCTCTCAGGATTGAAAATTCTCTTTCTAACGAGCTAACAAAGATTTCGGCATCATTTATGGAATAGTTCATTATTTCCTCCATTGATTTTTCGCCATATTACTTTTTTATTTTCTTTAAATTTATTGTTAATTGGAGGATAATTGCTGTACAATGCGTTGGTTTCTGCTGAACAACAACGTGAATCAGCCATAAGTAGACATACATCACCTCCCTCTTGAACTTAATAGAGTTCGGTTCTGAGGTGTTTTATTGACCTGTGTTGCTGATCTGTCAGCAGTTAACATATTAATGTAGGTTTACATGTTGTAATGTCTGTTGTTCTTCCCTCATTATGCTTTAACAGGAAAAAATGCATAAAGCTGTTCACTCCTGTTTATTATTCTAATTGAACATGAAAATAATTTTGTTCAGCTTCCTTCAAAATTTAATTATGATTTCATTGTATATGAATTAATTTGGGAACACAAATCTTCTTAAAATACTCAGTTTTTCCTTCTGGGAATATGGTATGTTTCCCCATTTACCCCAGTACTCTACATCTCTCTTCAAGGTTCTGTGGTTTTAGCTTGCTTGTTTAAAGACATGGCCAATCTATTTCTTGCAAGGTTTATAGTAGTTTTGTGTGTTTGGTTTATTCTTTCCAGAGGTGAGTGGGGTCTCCCTTTTCTCACGTCCTGCTTTGTAGATCATTACTTATTGTATTTTGGAAAGTTTTCATTTTGTATATTCACTTTGAATTCGATAATGTATTTGAACTATTGCCATTCCAAATGTATCTCAGTTAATTTTCCTTGTTCCTGTCATCCCTCCTCCCCATCCCATGAGATAACCCTCTTTTGTTCAAAGATGTTTATTTCTCCTTGCTTTCAATAGTTACTTCTCTTCTGTATGTTTCATAATTTTATCATGTTAAATAATGTTAAATCAAGTCGTACGTTCAACTATTTAACTGTTAAGTGAAATATTTTCTGAGGGGTTAAGTATTTTTATTATGTTAACAAAGTATTCTTCTTCTCCTCCTAGTTTTTTAATGGTTAACAAATAATCAAGGATGAGTATTGCCTTTTATCAAAAACCTTTTAAGTTCATTCTGTTTTAAAACGTTTGGCCTATTGTCGATGTGCATTGTATTAAGAGACACCATGCATTTCTGACATTATGATGACAACAGCTAATATTTATTTATGCTTACTATGTGCTGGGAGCTGCGATGAGTGCTTTCCATGAAGTACCTTACTTAACCTTGATGACATTCCTGAGAGATAGGTCCTATTATAAATTGCAGTTTATAGACCATAACTCTGAAGCACAAAGAGTAAAGTATTGACTCTAGTAACATACCTATCAGTGGCAGGCAGTTTGAATCCAGAGCTTATGTTCTTAGGCTCCCATGTGGTGCCTCTGAACTTGACTTGGTGGACCATCCTCTCAATGCCTTGCTCAATCTGAGTCACTGATACTTTTGTTGGGATTTTTATACCTTTTTTCGTCATTGAAATTTAACTATAGCTTTCTATTTGGAACTACTTTTCTAGGTTTTTGAATCTGAATTATGCATATTGAAATGAAAAATTTAGTTTTAATAATTTCCTTTTTATATAAAAAAGCTAAAAGTTTATATGGTGTTGAACCTTTCCTTTTTAAGAACTCCCTAATAAATTTTCTGACTTCAGAGACATTCTTGGATATAATCTTTTGATATATTTTAGCTTCTTTCTCATTCATGGACATATCAAAAATTTCTACTTCTTGAGTAAATTTTGGTTATTTATAAATCTCTAAATTGATTCATCTCAGAAATTGTAAAATATATTATCATACAATGGAACATGATAGTCTCATATGATCTCCTTTAGAATGGACTGTTTGGATCTCCTTGCAGTCCAAGGGACTCTCAAGAGTCTTCTCCAACACCACAGTTCAAAAGCATCAATTCTTCGGTGCTCAGCTTTCTTCACAAGTCCAACTCTCACATCCATACATGACCACTGGAAAAACCATAGCCTTGACTAGACAGACCTTTGTTGGCAAAGTATTGTCTCTACTTTTGAATATGCTATCTAGGTTGGTCATAACTTTCCTTCCAAGGAGTAAGCGTCTTTTAATTTCATGGCTGCGGTCACCATCTGCAGTGATTTTGGAGCCCCCCAAAATAAAGTCTGACACTGTTTCCACTGTTTCCCCATCTATTTCCCACGAAGTGATGGGACCAGATGCCATGATCTTCGTTTTCTGAATGTTGAGCTTTAAGCCAACTTTTTCATTCTCCTCTTTCACTTTCATCAAGAGGCTTCTTAGTTCCTCTTCACTTTCTGCCATAAGGGTGGTGTCATCTGCATATCTGAGGTTATTGATATTTCTCCTGGCAATCTTGATTCCAGCTTGTGCTTCTTCCAGCCCAGCGTTTCTCATGATGTACTCTGCATAAAAGTTAAATAAGCAGGGTGACAATATACAGCCTTGACGTACTCCTTTTCCTATTTGGAACCAGTCTGTTGTTCCATGTCCAGTTCTAACTGTTGCTTCCTGATCTGCATATAGTAGGTGTCTATTTATTTTATTGGTAATTTTTTTTATTGAATATATTATTTTAATTTTCCTTCTGTTTTCTAATTCACAATCCTTGGCTTTAAAAATATTTTTACTTCCTCTATGTTTCTTTGTTAGAGCTTTAGTCTTTACTGGATCTTTTAATATCTTAAGTTATATTCTTATTTAATATATTTGTATCCTTTTTTATTAATAACAAAGCTATGTATAGTCAAGAACAATCTAGAGGTTTTGGTATGCTATGTTATCTTATAATTTTTTTACCAAAATAATTTAAAGTAACATTATAAACCACCTATATAGTAGTAAGGCAATGGCACCCCACTCCAGTCCTCTTGCCTGGAAAATCCCCTGGGCGGAGGAGCCTGGTAGGCTGCAGTCCATGGGGTCGTGAAGAGTCGGACACGACTGAGCGACTTCACTTTCACTTTTCACTTTCACGCATTGGAGAAGGAAATGCAACCCACTCCAGTGTTCTTGCCTGGAGAATCCCAGGGACGGGGGAGCCTGGTGGGCTGCCATCTATGGGGTCGCACAGAGTTGGACACGACTGAAGCGACTTAGCAGCAGCAACTAGTACTCTTGGGACTTCTCTGGTGGCTCAGATGGTAAAGAATCTGCCTGCAATGTGGGAGACCTGGGTTTGATCCCTGAATTTGACCCCTGGGGTGGGAAGATCTCCTGGGGAAGGGAATGGCTACCCACTCCAGAATTCTTGCCTGGAGAATTCCATGGACAGAAGAGCCTGGCAGGCTACAGTCCAGGTAGTCACAAAGAGTCAGACATGACTGAGCAACTAACATTTTCATTTTTCAATACCTCTCTTACCACTATTACTTGTTACATTCTCTTACTGATATTTTGGTTTCATTTTCTCTTTATTATCCCAAATGGGTGCTAAATTAATAATAATCTAAGGCTAAAGGAGAATTTGCTAAGCTATTTTTTTGTACTACAATAGCAAGCAATCAGAATTAATTTGTTTCTTCAAGCTATTGAGTCTTCTGACCTATACACATAGACTTTCATAGCTTTTGGAAACTAGAAAACTTGAGGAGAGCTTGTTGTTGTTGTTCAGTCACCCAGTCGTGTCTAACTCTTTGCAACTCCATGGACTGCAGGATGCCATCTCCTGAAGTTTGCCCAAGTTTATGTCCATTGCATTGGTGATGCCATCCAGCCATCTCATCCTCTGACACCCTCTTCTCCTTCTGCCTTCAATCTTTCCCAGCATCAGGGAAGAGAGCCTAGACCCTTAATCAAATTCAAGATGAATCCAGAGTTGGTAAATAACCTTCTAGTCAAATTTTAAAAAATTAATGCCATATAATTTTTAGAGCCAGGGTAAGTCTTTTGAATGAATGACTTAATAACTTGATAGAGCTGCCAAGCAGTTACTTTTAGCAGCTCCAATCTGGAAAGCTCCTTCTGGAAATCCACTGATATCTATACTGGAGAGGCATTTTTTTTTATTAAGGAAATTTCATGAGATTGTACACAACTTTCAATTGCTTGTATAAGAGATCAACAACATGGAAAATCTAAAAAACAGAATCCATTTGAAACATGATATGAAAAAGTGATATACTGGAAATTCATAGCCTTACAGATAAAGTACTGGTACCACCCCACCCCATACCATCTAAGCAACCAGGGCAGCCTGGCGTACCACAGTCCATGGGGTTGCAAAGAGCTGGACATGACTTGGCAACTGAACACACACACACACCACCCCCATGTGAACACACCTCGCAGGATGTATAAACTGGCTTGTTTTCTCCACAATTTTCTTCTATTGCTTTGCCCTGAAATCATGTGGATGCTGAGAACAGACACATAATCTCCCCAGGTGATGTCTAATTAATATTCTGGAATGAGATGGTCTCTCATTCACAAAACTCAGTTTCCTCTTAGTACCTTTCCATGCCCTGTCACTTTGTTTCTAAAACGACACATTTTTAGAGGGGAAATGAGAAGCTACTCACTTTGAGAAAGCAAATCAATCTCCTCCTTTCCTTCTCATTTCTAATAGTCTATAAGTTCAAATCTGGCTTTAGAGTCAGAAGAAAGTGATGTTGTCAGTAAAGGAATTCAATGGCTACTGACAGAAAATCATTTGGAATTCAAATTGTATTGATATTGAGCTAATTTTCCTAAAACACTGCTCTCTTTATGTTAATTCTGTCTTCAAAATTCTCCAGTGGCTCACCTTTGCCATTTCAGTCCTTCACAACCTTTTCCCCATCATGGCAAGCACAGGAAATTTTCCTGAGCACAGAGATAAACTGACAAGTATCCTTGCAGCAGAAAGAGGCTGACTCCGGGGCTTTCTCTGTGTTAAGCTCTACTTGGCTGCCCCAAGTGAAAAGAAATCAATACATTGGAAAACTGGCATCCTGGACAAAGTGAAAAATTCGACTTTGGCTTTCAAGTTATTCCACCATCTGGCTGCCAAACTATCAATCTTCTACTTTTACTACTTCCCTATGTGATGTTTCTTCTGTTTCAGCTATTTATTCATTCTATGCAAAATAATCATTGCACTTTAAGGTCTCTGTAACCTTTGCTTATGCCTTTTGATTTATATGAAAAAGCCCTCTCATTCTCTCTACTCGTCAAAACCCTGACCATCATTCAAGACCCCAACTCACAGCTCACTGCCTTTCTAAAACCATTTTTGACCAAGTCAGAGAAAGCAAGTAGTGTTACCAGATGACTTTTGGGAATCTGGAGGGTCCTCCTGCAGGATGTGGGTCTGAACAAAGCCTTGAAGGATGAGTAGGAGTTGAAAGGTGGCAAAGAGGGAGATGAGAAGGGCCTTTCACATTCAGGGCCTTGCATGTGGCCCAGGAGATCATAAATATCAGCTTCACCTGGAAAGATTTTGAGTGGGTAGGTCAGCATCAGGACAAGAAATCTGTATTCTTACAAAGCAAGTCAAGTGATTCTGATGTGCTATATTTGGGTGCCCCTGTTTGCATTGGGCTGGCATTACCTGTCCAATAAGGTTTTCTCAAACTTATTGTCCCGGTGGCAGCTCTGGTCCTTCTGGCCCCAGCACTTCAAGTTCACAGGCACAGTGGGATGTGAGATGCCAAGCTGGATAAATCAGGGTCTCTCGGTCTTTATACAAGGAGATTTGGGAAAAAGCTCTCTCGTTTTCCTTTAAAACACTACGCTGAAATGATATAAACTCAGAGACCCACTTTTTTTTTTTTTTTTTTTTTGCTGAAGAGGAGAAAGTTTGTCTTCAGCAGAAAAATAAAAAGCAATAAATCGGAGCCAGAGCAGAGCCCCAATAAGATTTTTTGAATCTTACGGTTAGGCTGTACCTGATCCAATCCCACCCAGATTTATTCTGTTATTTGAGCCAATAAATGATCACTTTGCTGTTTAAAGTGGTTTGCGTTGGGTGTTTATGACTTAACAACTGAGAGAACTAGAGGCAGTGGTACGTGGTACAACATGGTTAGTGGAGAATGAAACTAGAATGGTGGTTGAGGGTTCCAGAAGGCTGAGTAGCCTGGCTGAGGAATCTGGATTTATTCTGGAGGCCTTGGGGAGTAACTGACATTTACAACAGGAGAGAACAAGGTCATAGAGCTGTGTTTAGAGAAAGAACTGGCCACAGGGTACAGGGCAGATAGGAAGAAGGAATTAAAGGAGACCATAAGCATCAGCGTGTCCACTGCGAATGGGCCTCTGAACCTACGGAATTGGAATACTTTCTGATTGCTGGTGAAAGGTCCTAACTGTAGAAAGGCCATTAAGCAGAGTTATACTGCATATGTAAATATGCATCTGTACTTAAGAAGACAGATATACAGACACAGAGAACCCACAGAAGTAAGCTCAAGTATGGCCATTTCTGGAAGAAAATGAGAGTGGCCAGGGAAAGACATCCTGAGGTAGGACTGTTAAGAGTCACGCAAGGATGGAGGAAGCACTAGCTTGCTGGACAGGAATACAGAGCTGGCAGCAGGCTGGGGAAGATGGTAAGTATCTCAGAGGCAGAAAAAATTCTCTTTTAATATGAGAAGGCCAAAGCTGGGTGGTGTGACAACCACAAGCTTGATTAATAAGGGTACCTGTTTTGTACTAGAGCCAGAGTGTCTTAGTGGCTTAGGTTACTTATATTTTTTGAGGTTCCTGGTACTAAAAATTTAAGAAAATGTGCCAAAGCAAACTGTGATGTGTGTGACATACTTTTAAAACAATGACATCATGAATTTCTGACATAACATTATATATAGCGTAATAATGCTACTCATAAACAATTTTTAAAATATGACTTAACAACATATACTGGGAGTAGTCTAGTTCTAGGACACAAGACTGCAACTGTCAGATGAACACTCAGTTCTCTCCTTCCTGTCAGCATGCCTCTGCTCTTCATGAAGAACATCACGAGTGTGTGACACGAACTCTCCAGATCTGAGGTGAATATGAGACCCAGACCCAACATCTCCCCTGCTTGTCTAAGGTCGTCTCCACCCACCAGGCCTAGAAGAGTCTGTTTCCAGGACGCAGTCCTTAGCGCCTCTCCTACATTGCTCTCAGTGCCTCGCTCTCTACACTGTGTCAAGTACTCCGGGAATATGACTGTTGCTGCCTCGCTTCATGCCTGTATTGCAATTCCCTTTGGCTATTCCTGCTGTGTCTTAACCTTCAGCTTCTCTCGGCTCCGAGTCATCCTCCCTATTACCGGCAAAGATCTCCTGCTTAAATACAGACCTGAGCATGGCATAACCTTGCCTCAAAATCATAGAAAGATTCCTCTCCCCCACGGGATAACATTCAAGTCCTTTAGTGTGATGTGTGACACCTTACAATGGGCCGAAGCCACCCTTCCTGTCTCGTTGCCCATTATTCCTCCAACACTCCACCCCTCCTGGTGTTGTTGTTCAGCTGCTAGGTCGTGTCTGACTCTTTGTGACCACATAGACTGCAGCATGCCTGGCTCCTCTGTCCTCCACTATCTCCTGGAGTGTGCTCAAATTCATGTCCATTGAGTCAGTAAAGCTATCCAACCATCTTATCCTCTGCCACCCACTTCTCCCTTTGCCTTCAATCTTTCCCACCATCAGGGTCTTTTCCAATGAGTCAACTCTTCGCATCAGGTGGCCAAAGTACTGGAGCTTCAGTTTCAGCACCAGTCCTTCTAATGAATATTCAGGGTTGATTTCCTTTAAGATTGACTGGTTTGATCTCCTTGCAGTCTCTCAAGGGACCACTCAAGAGTCTTCTCCAGGACAACAATTGGAAAGCATCAATTCTTCAGCACTTAGCCTTCTTCATGGTCCAATTCTCGCATCTGTACATGACTACTGGGAAAACCATAGCTTTGACTACACGGACCTTTGTCGGCAAAGTTTCACCCCTTTTACTTTTCAACGAAGGTGCCCTGTTCTTTCAATTCTCTGTTTTTGTTCATGCTCTTATCGCTTCCTGAAAAACACTTCCTTTCTAGTTATTTCTTACTCATCCCTTCTGTGGAAAGTTCTTCAGGGCTCCCAGTGACAGTGGCTTTCTGATCCCTTTGCTCATGTTGCCTGTCTTCTGGACAGTGAGCATCAAACGATGAGATCACTGCAGAGAGGGCCTGTGCTTCGTTTCACTTTGTTTATCTTTGTACACCCTGCCCCTACACTGTGCACCATAAGGGCTCCATACATCCAGGTGGGATGATTCAATTAATTGTCGATAATATCCCCATGCTTTCAGAAGCAAATGGCAGTTCAGCCAAGTTGACCTCTTAAAAACAATTTACTCCATAAGACTCAGAATGAGGGCCCACAGTTTTCTGGACTGTTATTATAAGAAGCTCAGATGGTTTTAAAATGGTTCTCAGTTCCTGGGTCTCCATACAAACATGCTTCTTCCAAAGTAAGTCCTTTTTCTTTCCTGGGTGCCTCCTGACTTGGCTGAGTCTGTGGAAGAACTCCTATAAGATGTCATTTCCTTGACTGAAGCTACGATTTTAGCCCAGCATACAGAATCATCACCATCATTCATTGCTAAGATTGTAGCATGCTGCTTATCTGCATGTAGTCATTCCTCTGGGAAGAAATAATGCATTATTAACACAGCTTTATTATCAGGCCCAAGTTTGGCAGACAGAGCAACATTAGAGGATAATTGGAAGGACAACTGATTTGTTAGCAAAATGTTGCTTTTTGGCTAATGAATCATTCCGATTTTTGCCCTGACAGCTCAGTAACAAGCTTGAAGACGATTTTGCTTCAGACCATTAAACTTTGACAAACCAGTTATTAACTACAGCTAGAGCCAGCAATCTGTGGGGATTACTGCAATTATGAACCTTATATGTAATTTTTCAAAATCATTAGTTGAGACAAGGTGAGTCTGATGATGGAGGGGCTGATGACTGACAGACTCCATCACTTTGCAATACACAAGGCGATAAACAGCTTCTGGGAGGACTAATCCATCAGCAGAAGCGCTTTGCTGGGAAGATGGAACAAGAGCAATAAAGGTTATTGCACTCAAGCAACAAGCCCTGTTTGAGAAAAGACAAAGCTGCTCTTTGACTTCTGTTTTAGAGGTTGGAGGTCTTTTCTCAACGGAGAACTGAACGGGAGTGCAGGGAACAAACCAAACAGACAACAAGGCAGGTCTCCTATGGTCTGGGTTCCCTTCCTATGCTTTACTGGATTGCTGCTGCATTCAAGATGATCATACCAAGTGAAATAAGTCAGAGAAAGTGAAATATCATACGATATTATTTACACATGGAATCTAAAAACATGATACAAATGAACTTATTTACAAAACAGAAACAGTCTTGCAGACACAGAAGATAAACTTATGGCTACCAAGGGGGAAGGTGTGTGTGTTAGTTGCTCAGCCGTGTCTGACTCCTTGAGACACCATGGGCTGTAGCCTGCCAAACTCCTCTGTCCATGGGATTTTCCAGGCAAGAATACTGGAGTGGGTTGCCATTTCCTTCTCCAGGAGATGTTCCTGACCCAGGGATTGAACCTGGGTCTCTTGTGTTGCAGGCAGACGCTTTACTGTCTGAGCCACCAGGGAAGCCAGGGGAAGGTAGGGGGGAGATAAATTAGGAGTTTGGGATCAACATAAACACACTACTATATATAGGATAGATGATCAATAAGGACCTACTGTATGGCACAGGGAACTCTACTCAGTATTCCATAATAATCTATATGGGAAAAGAATCTGAAAAAGAATAGGTATATGTATATGAACAACTAAGTCATTTTGCTGCACACTTGAAACTAACACAATATTGTAAATCAACTATGTTCCAATATAGAATAAACATTTTTTAAAAGGATCTCATTGGAAGGTGCCTGCCTTTTCTTCTTACTCCTCCCCAATATTCATTTCAAGCCCAGGTGGTTAAGATAAACTAATGGAGTGGAAGGAAGTCGTGAAGACTACGGTAAAATTACACATCAAACAATAACACATCAGTGGGCCGGACTGTGTCATCCGGTTTACAGACAAAGTCCAGGCCCTCAGTCTGGAGACCCTATCAATCCAGCCTGCACCTCTCCAGTCTCATCCTATTATACTTTCCTTTTTGAATCCTTTTGCCCCAATCTAACTGGAATGTTCTTCAAATGTGCCCCACTTTCTAATCTCTGTACTTTAGCTCTTCCAGGAATGGCCTCTCGTGTGCAATTCATTTCTACGTGTTCAAATTCTACTCACCCTCTCAGTCTCAGTTTCCTTACTTGTCAAAACAATGTAGATTATATCCAAGTTAAGACCCTTTCTCGTCTTCAGTTCTGTGAGTCTGAGGCGTTTGCACCAAACTGTGGTTAGTACACATACGATCTGGTGGCACCGTGGGGCCCTAACCCATTTCCTATTCTGTATCCCCCTAGGTGGGCACGTTGCTGGGAGTCTTGCTGTCATCACGGATGCTGCCCATCTCTTAATTGACCTGACCAGTTTCCTGCTCAGTCTCTTCTCCTTGTGCTTGTCATCAAAGCCCCCCTCCAAGCGGCTAACCTTTGGATGGCGCCGAGCAGGTATAGTTCATCAACTGAGCATCGAGGCAGAGTAATGCTGCAGAGTCCAATCAAGGACAAAAATGGAAGGGGTGAAGCAAAGCTTTGTTTGAAAATCCCTTAGAGGCACACCTTCTGGTGCACAGAGTGAAATAGACATGCATATGGGGATGTGTACTCTCAGTGCTAACACCACTAATAGCCAGATTCATGGCGGCTACCTCTATTCCGATGGGGCAACAGGAACATGTGCGTCATTTTAGCAGCCACCTCAGCCCAAGAATCTCAGTGTGTGGTAACAGCCATGATGTTATTCATTAAAAGACTTGGCATCTGGGAGAGAGGGCGGGGTGAAGCTTCTGACATTTTGCAAAATCAAGCACAGAGAGCCCAGAGAGTTGGAAAGACTGAAGAACTTCCCATAGAGGGGTTGGGAATAGAATATGGACTTTCCAGTTCACATGGCATTTAGCCATTCAGTGGATGGCTCAGCTGGATATCTTGTTTAAACAACCATCAACAACCACAAGAAAAGGAGAAGGAAGAGGGGGAAGAGGGGAGGAAAGTTTACTCTTCGTCTCTTCTTAGAGCTGGGTCTTTGATGGGTGATGGCTTGCTCTTGTCTAGGAAGGGGACCAGGCATGATGAGGCTTTACAGTCTGGGAAATTTTTACTGTGGCTCATTTTTACAGTCTACCCATCTCTTCAACACATACTGCCTCTCTACTTCTCCTCCTTTGTATTATTTCTTATGTCAGAGGAATAAGAGGAGCTTCTGGATGAATGTAAAAATCATTTATACTAAGAGTTACAACTCCATATTTTCACACCAGTTGAGAAGATCAACGTGAAAGAGACCTGAGGGCAGAGCTTTGGCCAACATGCTAACACAGACAGCCTTCACTAAAAGGTGCCACTAGACGCAGATCACAGGTTGTAGCCTGACGATTATGAACTGTGGTTTTTCACGCTTAGAACGATAGAAAGTTCTAATTTCATGAGATGGTTGAGTGCCATTTCTGAGCAATGGACATGAAGTTGAGCAAACTCAGGGAGATGGTGAGGGACAGAAAAGCCTGGCATGCTGCAGTCCACGGGGTTGCGAAGAGTTGGACATGATTTGGCTTGACTGAACAATAACAACAATTTCATGCCAAACAATTTATCATCAGAGGTGTTTAGCACTGTCTTTCCTTTAACATTCAGAGAAAGAGAGGGAGAGGGAGAATTGAGGAAATAAACATCAATAAAAGGACTTGGTGACATTGTGAGTTAAAGATGCTTTTCAGCCCCTAATAGGGCTACATTTGGCAAACATGTACCTTTGACTGAGTACCCATCATTGATCCTCATAAATTTTTACCTGTATTTTACCCTTTCTGATACCGTTGGTCAAAGCTGTTTTGTAAACACAGGGAGGACTCAGAATTTAGATTGCTACTTGAGCTTTCTCCTCCTGGCCATGGAGGTCAATGAGAATTGACACTCCAGAAGGCCAGGGCTGCTCAACAGAACTCTCTGTTTCAAGAGAAATGTTGTACAATAGATAGTACACTATGGCCATGGAGCAATTTAAATGTGACTAGTGCTAGTGAAAAACTGGATATTTAATTTTACTTTAAATTTAAACAGCCACATTGGATTGATGGCTACCATATTAGGCAGCACCTAATGGCACCCCACTCCAGTACTCTTGCCTGGAAAATCCCATGGATGGAGAAGCCTGGAGGGCCGCAGTCCATGGGGTCACTAAGAGTCGGACAAGACTCAGCGACTTCACTTTCACTTTTCACTTTCATGCATTGGAGAAGGAAATGGCGACCCACTCCAGTGTTCTTGCCTGGAGAATCCCAGGGACGGGGGAGCCTGGTGGGCTGTCGTCTATGGGGTCGCACAGCATCAGACACGACTGAAGTGACTTAGAAGCAGCAGCCACAGACATATAGGTGAAAATCAACTAGTACATCAAACATATAATTTCATGGATAACTTTGTTTAGGAATAAGGTAAGTATAAAAAGTGAGTTTAGATAAAGATAATGTTAATACATGCACCCAATGTTCATAGCAACAATATTTTAATTTCCACGATATAGAAGTAACCTAAAGTGTCCATCAACAGATGAGGTGATAAAGATAAGATGGGCGCGCGCACACACACACACACACACACACAATGGAATACTACTCAGCCATAACAAAAGCAGAAATTTGCCATTTGCACCAACATGGATGGACAGGGAGGACATTCTACTAAGTGAAATAAACCAGACAGAGAATGAAAAATACTATATGATACCACTTATATGTGGAATCTAAAAAATAAAACAAAGTAGGGGAGAGGGAAGGAGGAGGAGCATGATAGGGATAGGAGATTAAGAGGTACAAGCTGTTATACATAAAGTAAATAAGCTACAAGGATATATTATACAGCACAGGGAATCTACCCAACATTTTGCAATAACTATAAGTGGAATAAAACTTTAAAAAATTCTGAATCACTATCTCATACACCTGAAATTTATATAACTTTGTCTATCAACCATACCTCAATAAAAGAATAGAGTGCTAAGTGGCCAATGAGACAGGGGGCATGTGGATATAGCAAAAATCATAAATTGTGTATGTAAATAACTGAAGTCTGGGAAATGAAATGTTACATTGCTCTACTTAGAAGGGGGGAGGGTCAAAATTATGGGATGTGCCTGACCACTGACTCACAGAGTTTTTCTAGAGCCTTGTAGGGTTTTAGAACTGATCGAAAAGGTTGAGTGAAAGATCAAGGTGAGGCTTAAGGAGCTTCTAAGTAAGCAAGCATGCTTTGCTCAGTGGAAAACTTGAACACTGTCTTATCTTTAAATAGTCATGCGAATGCCTCTATTCTGATACTTTTCTTCCTTACTCTTGCCCATAAAATGCAGTTAGAGAGTTGACATACCTTGGAGTTTGCCTCTGTATTTATAGTATGTTGGGTTGGCAAATGAAACTCATTTTCATTAAGCCTCTGAAACCTTCCCTTTCTACTATTTTACAGCGCTGGCAAGTTGTAAATGTTTTATGGCAGAATTAAGAGTTTCTAAACACATTTTACCCTTTGTGTCTCATTATTTCATCTCTTAATAACTTTCAATCATTTTAGCACCTGTTTAAATTAAAATCCCTCAGGAAAACAGCAAGGGCAGGCAGCAATTAATATGCTTTAAAATTTTGCTGAAAATTACTTAGTAATATGGAGCATAATGAACTAGTATTTTATGAATGCAACAAGAAAGTGTCTCATCTTAGTACTAAAATTCATCCACACTTCTGCTTTGTAAATGACTAAGTGAAGTACTGTGAGGCCTCTTTTCTTTGGTGGGGAGGTGGAGCATTAATGTCCTTTGAGTCTTGGGGAAATTAAGGTGGTTTGCAAATTCTTTGTGCATGGGTGTCTCTGTGCTTATATCCCTAGAGATCCTTGGGCCCTGCTATCCATCCTATGCATCTGGGTGGTGACAGGTGTGCTGGTGTACCTGGCATGTGAATGCCTGCTGTACCCCAATTACCAGATCCAGGCGACTCTGATGATCATCGTTTCGAGCTGTGCAGTGGCAGCCAACACTATGTAAGTAGCCCCGCACTCTGCCCATGAAGCTTGTCAGGACAGAGATTTGTGGGGGTTTTGTTGTTGTTATTGCTTGTTTCTAATCCCTCCACTAGTGAGGATGGTAGAGACCTGACAGAGTGGTCAAATGGCTCTACGACCGAAGATCAGGCTGCTTGTGCTAGTTAACGTGCATTTTAATATCCTCTTCTAAAGCTACCATCTTGAATGCTTCCTGTGTGCCAGAGACTGCTAAGATCTTTTGATCTACATTGTCAAGCTCAATGTTCACAACACAAATACTTTACAGATTAGGAAATTGAAGCTCAGTAAGGTTAAATAAATTGCCAATGAGGTAGTGCAGAGGGGGATTTGAAAGTAGATCCACCAAACCCAGAATTGAGCTTCTAGCCATTCTACTCTCTCACACAAACAGTGTGAGAGTTCCACGTGGGATGTGACTTACCCCTCTCCTGTTTTTGTTACATGAACACATTATGGGTTCCCAGAGACCTGGGTTGGAAAGGATCATAAATTTGTTTACTTCAGCCCCTTTCTACTTTTGAATTCCCTTTTGCAATATCCCCATAAAATGGTCATTGAGTGAAGAGTGAAGTTGCTCAGTCGTGTCTGACTCTTTGAGACCCCATGGACTGTAGCTCACCAGGCTCCTCCATCCATGAGATTCTCCAGGCAAGAGTACTGGAGTGGATTGCCATTTCCTTCTCCAGGGGATCTTCCCAACCAAGGGATTGAACGCAGGTCTCCTGCATTGCAGGCAGACACTTTAACCTCTGAGCCACCAGGGAAGCCCAAATGGTCATTAGTTTTATATATATTTTAACAGAATAACAGGGAATTTATTTCTCTCAAGAGTAACCTATCTTATCTTTGCATCATTATGACTGCATGAAAATTCTTCCTTAAACTGTGTTAGCTAAATTCTCTCTTTAGTTTCCATCTATTGGTCCATTCTCTTATCCAGGCAGACTTGAATCATTCTCATAGGACATCTGATCATCGCCATATTGGTGTGGTCTTCCTAGATGACCTGTTTGATTACTCATGACAATGGGGAGTTGAGGCCAGGACTTCAACCCTTTTTGGTTGATTTTATCTTTCCTATTTGATAGTCTGATTTGGGGTAACCTTACTTAAAACTCTGTTATCTATCTATCTACCTATCTACCTACCTACCTACCTACCATCTATGGTAGACACAATAACGACCCCTCAGGGGTTTCCACATTCTAACCCTTGGAACTCCTGAATATGTCAATTTACATGGTAAGAGAAACTTTGCAAATGTGGTTAAGGATGGATCTTGAGACAGGCAGATTATCCTGGTTTATCCAGACAGGCCCAACATAACCACAAAAATCCTTATAAGAGGGAAGCATAAGGTCAGAAGGGAGAGAAGATGATGCATTGCTGACTCTGAAGATGGAGGAAAAGGCCTGAAGTCAAAGAACAGAAGTGACCTCTAGAGGCTGGAAAAGGTAAGACAATGAATTCCCCCTGGAACCTCCAGAAGGAATGCAGTCCTGCCCACGTTCTGACCTCCAGAACTATAAGATAATACATTTATGTTGTTCTAAGCCACAAAGGCTTTGTGGTAACTTGTTATGGCAGCAACAGGAAACCCAGATACCATCTATGTATCACCTGTCTTGCAATGTAACATAATATATGCAATCAGGTAGGTTCACGCATAAAAGTGAAGAAGACAGTGAGAGTAGAGTGGCATTTTAAACAGATTTTTTTTTAAGAGAGGGTATTAAAGGAGTCCCTGGAATTAGAGGACAACCTGAGCATGCATACTTTGAATAAGTTCCTGTAGGTACTCTCATATCCTGACCTTGTACCTGCTTCAGTTCCTTACTTCTTAGTTTGGGACCCATTGCTCAAAATCTTTAAGATTAACAATCAGAAGAGTGGTATTTGATCTGCTGTCACTGATGAGATCCCTAATTCCACCCAGTTAACTTGAAAATGCATTTCACACTGGCAGTGGGAGAAAACGTATGAGAGATCAATGCAAGTCTATCACTCCTGCTGCTGCTGCTGCTGCTGCTGCTGCTGCTAAGTCGCTTCAATCGTGTCCTAGGAGACAAATAAGCCAGGCCACATGTCCTGCTGACTGTCACCATCTTTGCATAAGAAGAACAATACGTCCCCAGGACAGCAGTAACAATAAAAATATTAATAATTTCCCGAGTCGTTGTCATATAGGCTGTCCATGCTGCCCCAAGATGAAGATGCACCAGTTAACCACCACATAAATCTGGCACCTTATGACTGAGGCTGACTTTCTGAACAGATACCATCCACATCTTCTTTTTACTGCGACTGCTTTCAAACTCTGAGCCTAACATTGCAGGTGATTTTCATCCTTACAAAGACCAGGGAATTGAAAAGCACGGACTTCCCTGCACAAGGAGGTAATTTTTATGGATAAACATACTGAGTGACTAAAACGTTTACTTAGAGAACTGGGATTACAGATTTTAAGTGCTGGATGCTGTATTGTCTGACTACAGAGATATCTGAACCATAATTTGGGAATACATCTATTCCTTGGGAGCCCAAAATCAGGGCAGAAAGTTCTAACAGAAGTTGCTAAGGGATTCTAGGATGAAGGTTATTGATAGAACCTTAAGGCTAAGTTTTCTCTGCCTGAAACATTTCCTCCTCTCCTAGCCCATTTAACTCTAGTATAACCTTTCAAACCCAACTCAATTGCTTTGTCTGTCTAACTAAATCAGACTCCCTTGTTGTACTATCTGTAGCACCAGTTCTTAATAGGCTTAGTATAATTAGAATTTTCCATTTATGTGTGTCTTTTTAGAATCTCCGCCATCTCCATCATACTTAAAGTTATAATGGGGAGGGGCCATGTCTGTTTACACCATTATGCTCCAAGTACTTAACAGTGCCTGGCATATAAAATCCCTAAATAAGTTTTTTTTTTTAATATAAAATGAGTAAAAGAATGAATGACAATGGAATGAGCATACATGGCAGGCCTAGAAAATGCCAGGTGTACACGGCTGTCTGAAGAACTTTAAATGGTAGCTTCTAATAGAAGGTGAATTTCTGCTCAAACACTAACAATATAAAACCTTTTAGATTATATAATGGTCAAATCTTGATGAATAGAAGTCACTCTGCTTTGTGACGATGGCCTGAATTTAATAGACACTTTACCTGCAAACAGACTGGGGTATGTGGCACTGAAAAATTATTTTTTTACACCTTTGTTCCAAAATGCTCAGAAAGTGTTTCTAGGCAAGACGTAAGAGATATTACTCCTAAAGTTGTAGATAAACAGAATTGGGTACATAATTTAGAGAGCCTACCACTAATCTCTTGGAATGGATTAGAGACGTTAAATTTTGCAATATGTTATACAAACATAAAACATTTATATACATGAATATATTGCAGTTTTGATAAATAGCTACATATTTACACAAGCACATTACTCTCATCATTGGCCATTAGGGAGTGATTCACATTTCAAGTTCTAGTGGAAATAAATAAAATCTAGTAAAATAAAAGTTTAAAAAATTCAACCTTGATGAAATTCACTGCTTATTTTGTTGTATTGCTTTCTGCTGCTTTTTGCATTTGAAACCAGCATATTTAATTAAGCTCCCACCAAAGCTCAGCTTTAAGTCTAGCTCCGTAGAGACTTGATAAATGATATTTCCCTACCTCATTGTTAAATACTTGGCATTTACCTAACAGATGTAACTCTCTAGTTTTAAAATGAAACACAGTAGCATTAACTGGGCTTCCCTGGTAGCTCAGCTGGTAAAGAATCTGCCTGCAATGCAGTAGACCCCGGTTTGATTCCTGGGTCAGAAGATCTCTGGAGAAGGGATAGGCTACCTACTCCAGTATTCCTGGGCTTCCCTGGTGGCTCAAATGGTAAAGAATCTGCCTGCAATGTGCGAGACCTGGGTTCGATCCTTGGGTTGGAAAGATCTCCAGGAGGACATGGCAACCCACTCCAGTATTCTTATCTGGAGAATCCCCATGGACAGGGGAGCCTGGCGGGCTACAGTCCATGGGGTCACAAAGAGTCGGACATGACTGAGCAACTAAGCACAGCATTAATTAGAAAGAGAAAACTGATGTGAATCTTCAATGTCTGTCCTTGGGTGAAAATGTTTAAATTCTGTGATACCCCTGTGTTCAAAATTACTCCAAAATAGTCCATTATAAAGCAGCAATGTTTCATCCATTGCCATTTTGGATAACACAGGCTGTTGTCAACATGATACTGCAAAGATTTTTAAGGGTTAATCTGATGTGTGCCAAGAATATTGTTTTTTCTTTCAGACTAAGTGTGATTTTACACCAGAAATGCCCTGCCCACAATCACAAAGAAGTGCAAGCCAATGCCAGTGTCAGAGCTGCTTTTGTACATACCCTTGGAGATCTATTTCAGAGCATCGGTGTGTTAACCAGCGCGCTTATTATCTACTTTAAGGTGAGTATATCGGAGTCAACTCACTGTTCCAGTGACTTTATAGATTAGGTGGTACATGATCTGGCCCCCCATTATTACTTTAAATGGGGGTGGACTGCCGATTTGCCTACACAAATTACTTTACAAGGTGTAAACAAACAAAACATTCGAAGCTTGAAACCTTAGATTTTCCAAATTCATAAGAGCTATGTCTTTAACTATACAGCTGCCAGTCTTTTAAGAAAGCAGTTCTTTTGTCCTGGGGTTAAGGTGGACAGCAACAGGACCATGAAAAACTTAGGGTTCTTAGGTTATAAGCAACAGAAAAGGTCTCTAGCTCACTTAAGCAAAACATAGATTCACTGATTGAAATTTATTAGAGGTACTCCTCTAAGAAAGCAAGGTAGAAATAAGGGAAACTTTTGGTATTCAAATGTCAGAAACTATCCAACTTCTATCCCAGGCACCATGCTGAAATGAATGTACATGTGTGTGCATGCTCAGTCACTCAGTGGTGTCCAACTCTTTGCAACTCTATGAACTGTAGCCCACCAGGCTCCTCAGTCCATAGGATTTTCCAGGATTTTCTAGAGTGGGTTGCCATTTCCTCCTCCAGTGGATCTTTCCAACCCAGGGATCAAATCCACATCTCCTGCATTTGCAGGTGAATTCTTTACTACTGAGCCACTTGGGAAGCCTGAAATGAATGTGATTCAGCTAATTTTTTTTCCTCTTCTTGTCACTCTGCTGAAAATTCATGTTTCTGGGAAATGGAACCCAATTGACGTAGATTGGGTCTTGTATCTGTTGCTTGGCTGGGGAGGGTAGAGCCGTTGACTGACTCTTCCACAATGGGAGGGAGAGAACTTCTTTCCCAAAAGAACTGTATTAATGGAAACCTGGAGTAGATCTGGGTGAGCCTCTGACCCTAAACAAATATTCACTATAGCTCTCTGTTTGGTAATAACAAGAACTAGAAGAGGTGGGTGAGGCCAGAGGTACAGGCAGGCGGGTAATGGAGGAGAGGGGCATTTATCTCTGTCCATTTGTATCATGACTGTCCATTTCACAGGGACTCTATTGTTTTACTAAAAAACTAAAACATGTAAACAAAAATTACAAAGACATGTCTGAATTCAACTGAGGAAATCTTCACTGAAAGCTTTAAGCTTAAGGCAAAATTCTTCAAGTTGTACAGGTAAGTAGAGTTTGAGAGTACTCTTATCAAGAACCCCTGGCCGAGTTTCTTAGAAGTAATGGGGCACAGAGTTTTCTGTGGCACAGAACTTCATCAAGGGCAGAATAGCAAATGTTTCACCCTGAGGCCAAGGGCTCCAGTGGTGAAAGGGCGTGAGAATGAGGCCTCAGTGTATACTTTTTGGACTGTATCAAAGATGCCTACCTTGAGTCTGCAACATACTTAAGAGAGAAAGATATAAACTGACCCCATCTGCCAAGACCAAGCTCTGGCTGTACCTTAGTCATATGCAACCTCTGAGCAGATGATTTCCTTTCTTATCATAATTAAGGCTGAAAAGTCACTGAATGCTGTGCCCATGTGTGCATATTTTCATCCATCCTCTCTACTTCTATTAATTTGAGAGACATTAAATAAGGCCTTTTGAGGGAGCACTCAAGGATATCTCTCCTCTTCTTTTTCATCCTCATTTAAAAAAAAAATTAGCAGCACTGGCTTTTCCTGATCTGAAAGAATAGCACTGAAACATGTATATAACCACATGTAAAACAGAGTGCAAGTTCGATGCATGAAGCAGGGCACTCAAAGTCAGTGCACTGGGACAACCCAGAGGGATGGGTGGGGAAGGAGGTGGGAGGAAGGTTCAGGAAGGGGGGACACATGTATACCTGAGGCTGATTCATGTTGATGTATGGCAAAAATCACCACAATATTGCAAAATAATTAGCCTCCAATTTAAAATAAATAAATTCATTTTAAAAATTTGGCAGCACTGGCTTTTCATTGCAGTGAGCAGGCTTTCTGTAGTTGCGCTGTGTGAGCTTAGTTGCTCCATGGCATGTGGGATCTTAGTTACCTGACCGGGGATCAAACCTTAGTCCCCAACACTGGAAGGTAGCTTCTTTACCACTGGACCCCTAGGAAAATCCCTCTCCTTACCTCTTAAATTGTAGGGAGAACATGTGCTATGGTGTCCCTTTCTTTAGTCATCGAGAGTTGAAAGCTTAGAAGAATTATGTCTTTAGGAAGTCTTGTCTCTGATTGGGATGGTAAGTGTCAGGAGAGTGAATGGGTGACAGGAAAGGAAGGAAGCGTGGGGCTTTACTTATTTTATCAATCAGACTCTCTGCAGGGGAGGCCTGGATTCAATGAACTGAAATTCCTTTTTTTTTTCTAGCCAGAGTATAAGATGGCAGACCCGATCTGCACATTCGTCTTCTCTGGCCTGGTTTTGGCCAGCACCGTCACTCTCTTAAAGGACTTCTCCATCTTACTCATGGAAGGTAGGAGTGATTTTCGTATTATTTCCAGCATGTGTGTTTTCTCTTCCCTATAACCACAAAAGGAAATGACCTCAAGGCATGCTCACTGTGAGCCTGCATTATAAGGAAAATGTAAACTGAGAAGGAATTTTTATGAATCCAAGTACTATGAGTTTTATTCATACGGGAATAAACAAAAAAGAATTGGCTTCTATTTCTTCTCTAGCAACTATCATATCGTATGGCACAGTATAAAAGCAATATGTACAGATACTAGAGACAGTGAGGCAGAAACAGCAAAATTATACGTTTATTCCTAAATATATGGAAATTACCTAAGAAAGATTGTGTAACTCTGTCTCTTGGGCAGCATTATAACTACTATGATACTGAAAAGGTAAAATGCTTGTTAGACTAGGCCAGCAGTTCTCAGACATTAGTGGCATCAGAACCACTTGGAGGATCTGTTAAAACAGACTGTGAGGCCCACCGGACAGTTCCTGAGACAGTAGACCTGGATGGCAGGGGGCCTGAGAAATCCAAATTTTAATAAGATGTTGATGCTACTGCCTTGGGGACTGTACTTTGAGAACCACTGGACAAGTGTTTTCATACCACTTTAGGGGTTCCTCCACGAGGGCACGGGGAGGGGTCCTTGGAAAATCCAATCACAGCTAGAGGTTTGCACCCTATCAAACATTCAGATGATCAAAAACACCCAGATGTTGGCTGAGCTGCTCTCTTCTGTCCAGCACACTGTGATAGAAGGTGGACACAGTCTCAGAGGGCAGCTGCCTTTGCAACAGTTCCTCCTTGCCTAGCTTAGCCTTCACTGCAGAGGACACATGAGGGCTTTTGTTCTCGGCCGGCACTGTAATCATTGGTAGGTGATGGTGCTGACCACAGTGAAACAGGAAATGGATCGAAAGTCCTTGTGTGACAAGTGAACGCCCTCGCTTGGCAGGAGACAGTGTATTTGTTTAGGTCCCGGATGATTCCACCTCCTGTCCTGGGGGCTGAGTGCCGAGCCACAGCTGTTGCTGCTTTTACAGAAGCTATCGAAAAGAGACAAATGCATACACAATTTAGGATGACTATATTCAGTGTCCTCTCTCAGTACAGCTCTTCTCTCATGATTATCTTTTTTTATGTAAGGAAAAGTGTAGCTAATTATTGAAAGTCCTATCAGATAGGCAGGTAACTCCTACATGGAATATACTTATTTTTAAATTAGGTTTTCAAGTTAGGTTAGCATAAAATAATACTTGTACTTGATAAAATTTAAATATATATGTGTGTGTGTGTGTGCTGTGTGCTTAGTCGCCCAGTCATGTCTGACTCTTTGCAACCCCATGGACTGCAGCCTGCCAGGCTCCTCTGTCCATGGAATTCTCTAGGCAAGAACACTGAAGAGGGTTTCCATGTCCTCCTCCAGAGGATCTTCCCAACCCAGTCATCAAACCCAGGTCTCCCGCATGGCAGGCCAATTCTTTACTGTCTAAGCCACCAGGGAAGCCCAAGAATACTGGAGTGGGTAGCCTATCTGTTCTCCAGGGGATCTTCCTAACCCAGGAGTTGAATTAGGGTCTCCTGCATTGCAAGTGGATTCTTTATGAGCTGAGCTACAAGGTAAACCCATATATACATATATATGGAAAGGCATACATACACATATATGTGTAAATGGAAAGGCATAAAATGATAAGACTTCTCCCCATTTTTTCACCTTTAAATTCTCAATCTTATTCTTCAAGCCTAATATCTACTACTATGGTAAAAGGTGACATATATCTTTCCAAAAATATCTATGCATTTACACATATATGTATATGTAATAAAACACACACACACACACACACATACACGTGTGTATGCTGTTGCTACTTAGTCACTAAGTTGTGTCTGACTTTTTTGCACCCCCATCCCGAGCAAGAGTACAGGAGTGGGTTACCATTCCCATCTCCAGGGGATCTTTCCGACCTAGGGATTGAACCTATGTCTCCTGCTTGACAGGCAGATTATTTACCACTAAGCCACCAGGGAAACCCTAAATATGTGTATACATATGTGTGTCTATATACATGACTGTGTGTGTGTGTGTGTGTGTGTGTGTAGTGTATGTGTATATATCTTTTTCTCATACAAACAAGATTATACACGTATTTTGTTCTGCACCTTGTTTTTTTCAACTAGAAATCTTTCCATATTAGTAAATACATAGATAACCTCTTTCTTTTTCATGGGTACAAAGTATTCTATTGTTAGCATCCACTTGCTTATTGATGGATATTACAAATAATGCTTCAATTATATTCTTAGCACTTATATCTGTGGAATAATTGCTAGACATGTATTGCTGTTTCAGAAGTTATGGACCTTTTAAAATTTGATAGATACTGTCATTTATACCAAAGAGACCATATCAGTTTTTTTTCCCACCAACAGTGTATGAGAGTGCTCATTTCTTCCCAACCTCACCGTCACTGGATATTATCAAACTGTTGATTCTCCTCTAATCTGATAGGTGATTATATTATACCTTATTGATTATATATGTGAATCTTTAATTATGAAACCTAGTGAGTGATTTTTCATATACCTATTAGCCTGGGTAATTATTTCTTTGAACACTAATTTTGGTATTTTTCTGGATGCATTAATATTTTTGCAGGCTCTCCATCAGAAAGAAAAAGGTTTCTAGGATGTGATGAACACTGAGGTCCACGGGAACCTGTCCTCTTGCCTGTCAGTATTATTTCATAGAGGAAAATAAATAGGAGTAGACTTGCATTCTCCATAAAAGCAAAGTGATAAAAGGAGGCAAGAGAAAAAGAGGAGTGGGATCTTGACTTAATCTCAAGAGTCCCAGATGAATGACAGCAGAAGGTCAAAGGAAACTCTCCAGGGATGACACATTAGGCATAATTGTCACCTTTGGGTTACAATACCTGGGGTCTAATGTTTACATAACACTTCACACCCAGAGGAGGGATCTTAGAGTCTGGCATCCCACTTACCCATGTGGCCTTACAAATTCTTCTTAACCCTTCTGACTCCCAATTTCTTCTCCAGTCAAACAGTTCTAACACTGATTAGATCTTAAAGTTTTATAACTATTAAATAAGATCATTACTAGAAAGTGCTTAGTGCAAACCTTGGCCTATAGTAGGTTCTCAATAAAGGTGCTAATATTATTAATTATTTTATTATTGTGTAACATTTTCACCCATGACTATATGCACATTCTATGGCTAATCTGAGACAAGAATTTCTTTGTTTCTAGTACCCCGAGCTTTGTGGAGCTCATAGAGTAAAAAATCATGTTGACCAGCTGTTTGTTCTATGAAAAGATATAAAATGGGATAAAACTAAACTCAAACTGTACTGAATTTTAAGTTAGCTGCAAGGAGGGAATCCCTATGAGCAAGGTTCTTAAATCCTGAAAAAGGAGGGTTAAGGATTCCCTATTCCCTTTAAGAAAGTGGTTCTAAACTGGCAGCTCATTACAATCATCCAAGAAGCTTTTGAAAAATACTTATGCCCAGGCCCTAGACCCAGAGATCTTGATAGATCTCTTGATAGATCTTGACAGATTTTGACAGATTTCATAGAAGCTGGCTTTGATTTTTTTTTTTTTTTAACATGTAGGCAAGCTTGAGAACCACTTCCAAGCAGTGGTGCCCAGTAGCTTGTAAATACTCGTGCAATGCTTCTCTACTTTGGCTCTGTTAGAATCAACAAATGAGTTAAGAAAATGCTGATGCTGGTCTTATCCCCAGGAAATCTGATTTAATTGGTCTTGGGTGTAACCTGGTCATTGGGATTTCTTAAATCTCTGGTGACACTAATGTGCATCCAAGGTCAAGAGCCACTCTGAAAGCATATAGATTTCAGAGCCTCATACAGAGATGTTTTCTTTAGGAGAATTTTGATGGAACCAAGGCATATTTATTTACAACCAACACACCAGGTGTTTGTGTTGTATGTATATAATTGAAGTGGCAGCTAAAAAATGTTCATCCTTAGAAAACTTTCCTACAGAATCCTATTTGGATCATCTTTAGTTGACAGAGATTTACGTATAGCATCAAATGGCTTTACCACTGTGGTGCTAATTGAGTTGATTTTCAAAAAATTCTTATATCAACCTGATACCTTTTATGATTTTAACCAACCATTGACTTGGTTTTTCTCTCTGTAGCCAGCCAAAGCAAATGCCCTTATATTTTCAAATCCTATCATCTCTGTGACAATCCTTGCAATGTTTGAAAATGGTAATTCTACTTCCCTTCACCTTCCCATATCCAGGTAGAGACACTCCAGTTCCTTCAGCCCCAAAACATAGCTGACTGGCTGCCAAACTCCCCACCTTCATGCATGTCCCACACCATTCCTCTAGAAACAATGATGAGAGTCATTGAATAGTAAACCCTTACTAATGTACTTAAAATCATAGAAATTCTACAGACAGAATAATGAGATGGTATTATAACATTAGGATCTCCTATTATCATAGTTCGCTAAGGGACTGGTTGGATAACAAACAATTGTATAGCATTAGAGTTTACAAAGGACAGATGTTTTCTGAGATGTTTTCAGAGTCCCCAAAGGACTCTGTTAACTACATATTGCTTTTATTATACCTATTTTGCTACAAATATTCTGAGGATTAGTTCCAAGTGCTGGGTCAAATTCACAATAGTTGTAGTCAGAATGCCAACCCAAGATTATTCAATACCAAATCCCACGGGATTTCACTTTGCTTTCCAGATAATTACAAATGTAATTGGGGGAAATAATACACTCTGGAAGTGAAGGGTGATGACTGTCTTGATGGTTGCAGAGTAAAATCTGCAAATGCTCTTTGTGAACCTGTGGCTGATGGCAAATCCTTTGAAACAGGTGAATCTGCTTTTGTAAACATTTAAAAAAAGAAACCATAGATGGAGAGGGCAAGGTAGTATTTTAGTAAGGACTTTGCAGCCCCAATTAATCTTTGCACTGAGCCATATTTCATGAGATAACCTACTAACCCCGGCCTCCAGTTCTCTCCTCTTCGCGGGTGTGCCAACGCACCTGAGCTACAATGGCGTGAAAGAGCTCATCTCAGCAGCGGATGGGGTGGCGTCTGTGCAGTTTGCATGTCTGGTCGCTAACAATGAACCAAGTGATTCTCTCTGTTCACGCTGCTGCAGGTCAGTGAGTTTGTAAACATCCTGGACAAAAATTCAGTCATGTCCTATAACATCTGTAATTTCCCTCCTCTTGGTGGAGCAGCCCTGAGTGTCTGTTGCATGCCAAAACAATTGTAATGTGTTTTGTGTGACCAAGGGCCTTTGAAACCCCCTTCCCCATGCCAATGTCGTCATGGCAACAGTGCTACTTATGACCACCCTGGAGGTCGAAGGTAGAGCTTTAGAGAGTAGAATAAAAGGATAAAAAGCCACCAAGCTTCAAGGCCTTAAATTCTGTTTGACTCGATGTCCTATTGGTTAAAGGAGTGGGATGAATTTAACAAGAAACCTTCACTGATTATCTTTAGTGTGTGAGATGTTTTACCCTAGCATCAAAGAGAGAAAGGTGAAGGAGACACAGGTCCCATCCTTAAGATTCCAAAAAGGTAAAAGATATACTAGTCAGAATTAATGGTGGTTCCATTACTGGATGGTTAGCAATTCTGTAACCATGTGAGATAACCCTTGGGATGTGAGGTTTACCCTAAAAAACTACTTTGTCAAGTAGAAGGTGATTTTGCTCATGATACATCCTAGGGCTGAGAAAATGGGCAATGGCTCGGGAGACAGCTCAGACCAAGAATGATATATTAGGCTGCTGAGAAATAACTCATGAAGTTACTTAGAGGCAGGATACAGGAAGAGTCATTGGAGGACTGTGCTTTCTCAGACATCCTCATCTCAGCTGAGAGGCTTGGGTCTGGCTGCAGGGAATTTACAGCCTCCCCTACACCAATATTTCACTGCAAATGGAAGGATCGAGTAAACACTCAGGTTACTATGGAGGGAACTTCACAGCCTCCTGATACCTTTAGGGAAAGGAGAAAAAGACAGCAGAGAAGGCTGCTGCTCTAAATGTTTCCTGGCTCTTGTCACCATCCTTGAGATAAATTGTGATTATATATAAGGGTGAAAACTCAGAGAACCCAGGGAGCCAGTGAGCAGGGCTGTATAAGAAACAGTAGTTCTGACTTGGCTTTTTCATGGCTTATCTCCTCTGTCACACTCAGCCCCTAGGGATGCCAGACCCCAGAGAGGACTGTGGGCAGGAAGTTCCCATAGTGACAGGGCGCTTTGCAGCTGTGTCTGTATAAGTGTAGCTGATTGTCAGACCCATCATGGCTCCTTTCAAGTGCACTGCCTGTGCCCTACCCCAGCAGCAGAGACAAAGTACTTGAAGCCGGAGATGAGCCGTTGCCTGTGTGTGTGCAATCAGCGCCAATCTCTCTCAGTTCTTTATCAACAGCAGCCAGCCGGGAGAGCCAGGTGGTTCGGAGAGAAATTGAGAAAGTCCTCAGCAGTCGCTTTCCTGTGCACTCACTCACCATTCAGATGAGCTGCTCGCCGACCAGGATCCCGCCTGTCTTTTATCCGAAGACCCTCAGGACTAGCCAGTTGCTCCGCCAGCTCCCCAAGTTTGATAGGCCACTGTGTGCTGCTCCACAGTTTCTAAGAAACCAACAGAAGAAGTCTGAGAAACTCATGATACAGTACGATGCACACTGTAGCTCCATCCACCATAAATGAAAACGTGCTTAGATTCATCAGTCAATTGGATTCTCCATTCATCGGTAGCTGTGTTCATTCTAGAAATGTATGTATAGATTATTCCTGCCTGGGGCTGAAATAACAGCTATTTGTAACCACAGGTAATAGAAAGTTCACCTCCCTTCAGTAACGCGTCCCCAGGCTGAACGGGCAAAGCTGAACTCAGGAAGGAGTCTTACCAGGAATCAGTGGCAAGCAAAGAGTCACAAAAATTTTCCCAAAACATGAAAAGCAAAAGTAAGGAGAGCCGAGTCAGGGGTAAAAGCAAATCTGGAGCTCCAGTATTCTTGCCTAAAGAATCCCATGGGCAGAAGAGCTTGGCAGGCTATAGTCCATGGGATTGCAAGAGCCGAACATGACTGAGCACACAAGTATGCATGCATGGCTCTTTAGATATGTCCCCTTATTTCATTCTGCTAAGTCTCTTCAGTTGTGTCCAACTCTGTGCGACCCCATAGACAGCAGCCCACCAGGTTCCCCCGTCCCTGGGATTCTCCAGGCAAGAACACTGGAGTGGGCTGCCATTTCCTTCTCCATATTTCATTCTAATGACTTTTAAAAATTTGAAATTAATACCATCATTGTATAGATAAAGCCATAAAGGTTAAGTGAATCGACCAATGTCATTTATTCTTTCATTTAAACATCTTTTTCAACACAGACTATGGGCAGAGCATTGGTAAACCAAGCTGACATGCTCTTTGCCCTCACAGAAGTCTTTCCCCTTTGGGAGGAGATAGTCATTATACTAATAAACACCACCAAGAATATACTACTAATAGCAGCAAGGGATATGAAAGAAGAGGGGCTGATTGAGGTTGGGGAGGTCAATGGAGGGTGTCTCTAAGAAATGGCATCTAAGAGGTAAGTGGAAGGCAAATGCACTGTAGAAGGAAGCACATTCCAGAAGAAGCAAGAGAATGAGGGGACACCCTGAAGAAAGAAGAGGGTTCATTTGAGGAACTGGGAAAGGTCCTTGTGGCTAGAATGTACCAAGTAAAGAGTGAGTTAAAGAATATGAAGGACCAGAAACTGGAGAGGGACTTTCCTGGTGTTCCAGTGGTTAAGACTTTGTGCTCCCAATGTAGGAGGCAAGGGTTCAATCCCTGGCCAGGGAACTAAGATCCCACATGCCACATGGCATGGCTAAAAGAGTTTTAAAAAAGACAGGACAAACAAGCAAGTACAAGTAAGAAAGTAGCTGAAACCAGATCTATTTTGACCAAAATCCCATCTATGTTCTCTCTTTGAACACTTTTGCTTTATTTTGGGTAGGGGGCTGTTTCTTTTTGATCAAGTAATCTGCATTGACAATCAGCCATTCTTTCTTTTTTTTTTTTTTAATCTGTTAAGCCCTTTTATTTCATAGAAGATACAGTGTGACTTTCTCAGGATCACACAATGAATGAACTAAGACTAGAATCTGAATCTCTTGACTTCCTATTAAGTATTCATTTCTTTTTTTTTTTTTAATTTTATTTTATTTTTAAACTTTACGTAATTGTATTAGTTTTGCCAAACATCAAAATGAATCCATCACAGGTATACATGTGCTCCCCCTCCTGAACCCTCCTCCCTCCTCCCTCCCCATACCATCCCTCCGGGTCGTCCCAGTGCACCAGCCCCAAGCATCCAGTATCGTGCATTGAACCTGGAATGGCATCTCGTTTCATACATGATATTTTACATGTTTCAATGCCATTCTCCCAAATCTTCCCACCCTCTCCCTCTCCCACAGAGTCCATAAGACTGTTCCATACATCAGCGTCACTTTTGCTGTCTCGTACACAGGGTTATTGTTATCATCATTCTAAATTCCATATATATGCGTTAGTATACTGTACTGGTGTTTTTCCTTCTGGCTTACTTCACTCTGTATAATAGGCTCCAGTTTCATCCACCTCATTAGAACTGATTCAAATGTATTCTTTTTAATGGCTGAGTAATACTCCATTGTGTATATGTACCACAGCTTTCTTATCCATTCATCTGCTGCTGATCAGCCATTATTTCAGAAGTGCCTGCAAAAGAGGAGCCTATCTTCCTCAGAGGAATGAGATGAACAAACTGCTGTGTTTAACAGTAAAGGCCTGACAGGTGCTTCTGTAATACATCCTGTCTTAGGAGGCACTAGTACTGTGTCCACGCAGGAGTCTGCTAAAGAAAGAGGAAGCCTAAAGGACTGGAAGTGGTTGTGGGCCAACATCGACCCCGGAGACCCTGAGTCATGCCAGTGACGTGGGACATGAAAGGGACAGAGGAGCGAAGCGGTGGAAACAGGGGACTCTGTGGTAAGGAATGAACGTTAGAAGGAATGAGAAATCTGGTCAGTCCCTTCCGCTGCCTTCCAGATTTGTGACCTTCCACTGCCATTCCATTTCTCTGAGCTTCAGATTCCTCATCTGAGAATGGGAATCACATTTTCATCAGTGGGTTTCTGTTAGAACTATGTGGGATAAAAATGTAAAGAGCAAGGTTCTTTGTGTGGTAAAAATTGAGTGCTCCATAGATATTCTTCTCAATCCAGAGTTTCTCAACCGTAGTGGAATCATCTTTTGGGGTTGGATCATTCTTTGTTGTGGATGGACTGTTACAACACAATGGCAGAAAGTTATTCTTGTGCATCATAGGAGGTTGAGCAGCAACCCTGGGCTTTACCCACTAATTACTGCAAGCACTCTCCAGCACACACACACACACACACACACACACACACACACATACACACACACAGACTAAAAAGGAAAATGGGGCATGGAGGTCTTGGCACTCAGGATGACTCAGAAGTGGCACTTTAGGCACCGCTAAAAGTGCCTTTGGACCAGAAGTCAGTGGGATAAGAGGAAGTAATCTGAAGCTGCTCCTTACATGCCAGGTCCACTTCTGTGCATGTTCCAGACTCTCCAACAAGGGGACAGGAGCATTTAACATGACTCGTCTGAGGCGAGAACATTTTTTGGGCTATGGTTTTCTCCTAGACAGGGTTCCTGTGTCTACTGCCATGGACACACAATCTCATTTTTTCTCTCCTTGCTTTTTTGGTAGATAAACCCAGACAAAAGTGTCTCCTTGTTCCAGGCCAGTCACGCTTCTCTCCTTTCTTTTTTTTTCCTTTTCCAACCCCTCTGAGCAGAAAGCTGAGTAGGTGAGTCAGGCCAAGGCCTTCTGTGCAAATCTGGCCATCCATCTCTCCTCCCCAGCCCACTCCGTCTTTGTCCAGGGAGAACTGAATGTGCTGGTTTCAAGATTCAGATTCAAACAGTAGAAAGGAAAGGGAAGTCTCACTTCAGCTTCCAGCTGGAGCAGTATGTTCTAAACCAGGAGGCACTTCACTGGGTTACTGGGTCCTGCTTCAGATTTTAAGGATGTGGAACTTTGATTTGTATTCTGCTATTATTCTCTGCGTGTCTTTCACCTGTAGAGAGTATCATAAAGTAAAGATGTGCAGGCCTCAATGGGTCTGGTTTGGAACTTGAACTTCTGTATGTTTTAACATACCCAGAGATGATTCTAAAGAACAGAGTCTAGAAGAGCCTCAGCTAAATGAAGTCACTAAGTGGGGGATTCAGACACACAGCCAGGAACCTACAATGATATCTAAAGTTGCAACCATGTGGACAGGGTAGGAAGGAACACCGAGTGGTGAGGATTGTGGGCTTGGCGACTGAGACTTCACGTCATTAAGCTGACAGCCACACTGGAGTTTGAATGATATAGGAAGTTTCTCCAGGCAGATGAAGAAAAAGGTCTTCTAGACAGAGAAAGCTACGTGTAAATCATGCTTGTGTTTTCCTGCTGGTTTTTAATTTGAAAAGCAGAATATATGTGGCAAAGAAAACGATCAACTCTGTGATGTTTAAAAATGTAATTTTTGGTACTTTATCATTATTAACATTGAGGAGAACAGGAGTTCTGCCTTTGATGATTTTTCTGACATTGTCAGAGTCTAGCAGGGTGCTGGAAACCTGGCAGGCATTAATAATTGCTGAGGCAATGACTCTGGGGCCTTGTCATTATTTTTTATTTACGTTTGTGTTTTTCTGAAATTCTGAGGGCCAAGCAAACATTGACTTTGACTGAGGAGGTCACACATGTGCCATCTCTGCAAATCAATCCACACCGCCAAAAGACCTACTTAGCATTCTGCTGAGGGCTCGCCCTGCTCCGTGAAGACGGCCAGGCATGCCCCCCACCTCAGGAAACAAGCTTAGGCAACCAGAACGAGAGGTGCTGGGGTTCCTAGTGGCTTCTGCCTCAGCTGGCTCTCGAAACAGGAGGAATGGTTCACGCCAACTCAGTCTCCCATCTCAAGGACTGCCGTGTGGTTTTGCTTTTCCATACTTTGTACAGGACGGAGCTCTAACGGATAGACGACCTGGCAAGCACCCAAGTTCTAGGGGCACTGTCTGCTCTGCTTTTCTCTGAAATTGTGTTAATATTCAATTCTATGTCACAAATACATCGAATGCCAGGTCACCCCAAGGGAGATGGACTTGTATGTTAACCAAAGGCAGCGCCTCGGGCTCCCAGCCATTTCTGCTCTTTCCCTGAAATTCTCCATCTTTAGTCAACTTGATTGAAAATTCTGGATGGTAGATGTTTTTGTGTTAAAGTCAAGACAACCTGAAGTGGGGTTTTTAAGGATTTGAGATGAAAGAGCAGTACCACCAGGGGATTTCATGTGCCAGGCATCAGTGCCCAAGGTCTCCCCCTCTCTCTCTGCCCCCCTCCCTGGCATGGTCAGAACTCCAAGCCATTGAACTGACTGCAATAGTGCAGTAGAATTCCTTACTTTGTGGCATGGTATTTTCTCTGGCTACTGAAACATTAATGATCTTTCATGTCTTTCAAAGCAACAGGCTTTATTCTGCAGAATACTAACATCAAGCCAACGCCACTGCCACCCTCCATCCTTACTGTGCTTCACTGTTATCCAGTATCCGGTCCAGATTTATCTAGGGCTCCGTGGTGAGGTTAGGGCCCAGAAAAGAAATGTATGTGTTCCGTATGTTTGGTTACAGATGGAAAACGGGAATGCTGAAGGACATGAAGGAAAGAATGCTTACCCTTTGAACAGCAGTTCTGTCAATTGCCTGAGTCTGAGTCCTAGCCCTTCCCTTCATTAGCTCCGTGACCTCCAGCTAGTGATTTAAATGCTCTGGCCTTGTTTCCTGATCAGTAAAACCTCCCTATTGGGATGCATGAGAATTTCATAAATAAGGACTCAGAGGTTGGATTTGTGTATAGCGGGTAGTTAGCACTCAGTATCTTAACTGGTACTGTTGTTGTGTACAAAGTGAGTCTGTATGTATATGTCACAGAGATTCGTATCATGCCAACTATTAAAAGATTTTGAGTCATCAACACACTCCGGCAAGAGAGTGGTCAAATTATTGGTGAGAATTAAACAGCCCTTTCTCTCACAGGGAGCGACTGAGGCTTGCTGAGATAAAGGCTTATCTGAGAGAGCGTTACCTAGTAAGGGAGTCCTGGAATCATTAAAATAGTTAAGTCCCTTTCTGACATGCTCTGAAAACTTCTACTTTTATCTTTGAAGTAAAAGCTGAATGAGGCATTCCAAGTGCATTTATTAGCACTGTTTAACTGCCCAATTCCATGAAGGCAGTCACAGGACCCCTCCCCCGACCAGACCTTGTACACTGTTCCTATGAAACATCACTTCCTTGGTTTTTTGGTGTCTCTTTCTCTCATGCAGTTGACACTTGCTCTTGCTAGGTGCATTTCCTTCTGCTCGTCTCTCAGTTGTCATTGCCATATTTGGATCATTTACTTACCTGTTAAATTTTTTAAAATTAATTTACTTTAATTGGAGGCTAATTATTTTACAACATTGTGGTGGTTTTCACCATGCATTGACATGAATCAGCCATGGGTGTACAGGTGTCCCCCCATCCTGAACCCCCTTCCTACCTCCTTCCCCACCCCATCCCTCTGGGTTGTCCCAGAGTACCAGCTTTGGAAGCCCTGCTTCATGCCTTGAACTTGCACTGGTCACCTATTTTACATATTTACCTGTTAATTTTGAAAGCCAACAAAGGCTTTTAGCACTCTAGTATCAAAAAATAAAAAAAAAAAGTGTGCCTGGGCATACACATTTTATAGGTTATTGGAGAATGTCACTCTCCAGTGCCATCCCCACCCAATGAAATGGGAGCCAGAGAACCCTGCAAAGAGACAGACATAATTTTCCACAATTAGCTTTCAAGTACCTTCAGGAAATCATTTTCTCAGCTCATCTCCCTGTATTCCCTGTTTGGGATCACAGGGCAATCTGCTTAAATGACTAATTACAGAAATCATTAAAGGCACCAAGCAAATGTTGTCTTTGAATACCCACATTCCCAGTTTTACAAGTCCTGCCTGGCCTGACAGTGATGAAACCACTTAACAGTCCAGCACAGGCGGATGTTAAGGGAAAAAAAAAGGTGACCATATGTGGTTCAGTTTCCTAACTTTCAGATTTCACACTTAACGTTTGTCATTCTGTTACTGGGCACCTGTTTAAATTCTATTTTAAAATGTTAATGTATGTTTAAGACAAAATGAGGAAAAAGAGAGTTTGAATTAAGTCGTCATCTTTTGATCACTAAAATCATGACAGAAAATATTTATTGTGACATCAATCAGGACTGTATTGAGAGGACATACATGTCCACTCTCAGTCTTTTAATGGAGGGAAGAACACATTTGAGGAGCGGATTGGTCTAAGAGAGATCAAAGGTGATCTAAGAATCAGAGGCACTTTTGAACATGCTGGTCATTGCTTTGAATCCCCAGTGGGGGTTAGACATTGGTGGTCAGAATCTATGGTAGCCCTTGAAAGTTGTTAAAAACTGAAACACACTTGAGCTTCTTCGGCCATAAAGGCCAGGAAGTGCTGAGAGACGTCAAGCTGAATTGCACCCTATTCAGGTGTGCCACAGAAGCCCCAGGGGACAATGTATCAATATAATTGCCCTACATTTCCTTTCCTCAAAGGGGTGCCCATTTGCTGAAAACATAATTGTCCTATTTGCAGCCATTAAAACCATGTGATCGCTGTACACAGTCCAGTGGCACCATCAAATGTTATGTCCCTAGACCTGTAGAGTTTCAGAGTGTTTGGGGTTATTAGAGAAGCAAGGGTGCCAGCCATTCTGAAGATATTGTAAAGCATGGTGAGTTAACCTGTACAATAAAATCAGCATCAGATGTGATTTGGGGGTTTTGTTTGGAGTTGAACTGCATTTTTCAAATGGAATTCAGTAGGAATTTCATCAACTAACTCCCTGTTTCTTTCCCATCCCCTCTACTATTTTTTGCAGTGATGAATAGGGGATTTTCTTTGGCCTGAACTTGGGATTTATCAACAATAATTTCTGTTACTGTCCCACTCTCCACTCCAAATGTGTCTCTGACATGGCAGAATCCACAACCAGAAAGATATGAGTACCCTGTGTTGACATTTCATTAGCGGAATACATTCTATGAATAATTAATAGCCCAAAAAGATGAAGCCTCCTTTTCCGGTTTCTACTGTCTCATAGAGTTCAGCACCTTGTATGAATTTGGATGAGGAAAGGACATTTCAGATTCCCCTGGCTCAGTAAGCCCTGAATTCATAACTAAGAAGCAGATTCTTTTTCCATTAAATCACCTTTCCTTTATAAACAGAAAACCATGGAGAAGATTTTTCAGGATCTTGAGATGAGATCATCTTTAATGTTGACTAAAGACAAAATTCTGAGAGGATCAATTATTTTTCTTCTTATTATCACAATTAATATTATTTTGATAGCTTTTAAACACCCTAGACTTTACCATTTATACTCCAACTATGGATGGTGTTTTATGTGGGTATAAACATTTGCACAATACATACTTCAGTATACAGATTTTAAAGAAAACTTCTAATTCCACCCTGAAACTTTTCATTAATTTATTAACTCATGTAATCCATTTTTTCAACTGATTTTACTAATATTTATTGATTGAACACACCAGGCATAGTGTAAGGGAGTATAATATTGCTTAGATATATAATCTAGAAGACTTTTTTTATATCAAAGATTAAGAAATGACTGAATAAACCTCAGAGGTCCTGAAAAACACCTTAATACTCATATGTTAGACATCAACTCTGAGAAGTAAACATATCTGCATTCTTCCTTAAAAAATGTATTTTATAGAGGCATTGCTCAGGTGCAATCAAATCATGAAATCAGTCCCATTTCCTAATGAAATTTTACTGATGGCTCTAAAATATTTCACTTCATTTCTCTCTCCAATTACTGAGATATCAGTGCTTCTCACTGTACAATAGAAATTATTGGGCAATGATGAGGATTAGATAAGCTTGGAATGTTAGTGCTAGAATATTTAAGAATGAAATACTTAGTAATAAATTTATCTAAGGAGGTAAAAAAACATCTGTACACTGAAAACCATAAGATATTGATGAAAGAAACTGGAGAAGACACAGATAAATGGTAATGTATCATGTGTTCATAGATTGGAAGAATTAATACTGTTAAAATATCAATATTACTCAAAATTATCTATAAATTCAATGTAATTCCTATCAAAATTTCATTGCAGTTTATCACAGAAATAGAAAAAAAATCTTAAAATTCATACTGAGCCACAAAAGACCCTGAAAAAATGAATCACAATCTTGAGCAAAACAAAACTGTAGGCATTACACTTCCTGATTTCAGAATACATCACAAAACAACAGGAATCAACAATATGCTACTGGCATAAAAACAAACTATAGACCAACACCACAGAATAAAGGCCCCAAAATACGTCCATGCATTTATGGCCAACTGATCTCCAGTAAGGTACCAAGAACACACAATTTGGAATGTATAGTCTCTTTTATCAATGATATTGGGAAAACTGGAGATCCATGTGCAGAAAAATGAAATTGTATCTTCATCTCACACTGTGTACAAAATCAACTCAAAATGGATTAAAGATTTAGAGGGAAGATCAGGAATTATGAAACTACTTGAAGAAAACATAGGGAAAAACGTTTGACATAGGTTTGGGCAGTAACTGTTTTGGATATAACCCCGAAGGCAACTGTAATGCAAATTTGTAGGACCTGACAAAACTTGGAAGGTGTTTAAAGTAAACTGCATTGAGGTCATGCATATAAAATGCTTAGCATAGTATCAGGTTTGCTAGGTCACTAGCCCAGATAATAAGTGTAAATTCCTCTCCTACTGTGGGCCTAGAGGAGCTATCCCACGTTGAGGTCAGGAAGGGCGGCGGTGAGGAGATACCCCTCGTCCAAGGTAAGGAGCAATGGCTGCGCTTTGCTGGAGCAGCCATGAAAAGATACCCCACGCCCAAGTTAAGAGAAACCCAAGTAAGACGGTAGGTATTGCAAGAGGGCATCAGAGGGCAGACACACTGAAACCATACTCACAGAAAACTAGTCAATCTAATCACACTAGGACCACAGCCTTGTCTAATTCGATGAAACTAAGCCATGCCCGTGGGGCAACCCAAGATGGGCGGGTCATGGTGGAGAGATCTGAAGAATGTGGTCCACTGGAGAAGGGAATGGCAAACCACTTCCGTTTTCTTGCCTTGAGAACCCCATGAACAGAATGAAAAGGCAAAATGATAGGATACTGAAAGAGAAACTCCCCAGGTCAGTAGGTGCCCAATATGCTACTGGAGATCAATGGAGAAATAACTCCAGAAAGAATGAAGGGATGGAGCTAAAGCAAAAACAATACCCAGCTGTGGATGTGACTGGTGATAGAAGCAAGGTCCGATGCTGTAAAGAGCAATATTGCATAGGAACCTGGAATGTCAGGTCCATGAATCAAGGCAAATTGGAAGTGGTCAAACAAGAGATGGCAAGAGTGAATGTCAACATTCTAGGAATCAGTGAACTGAAATGGACTGGAATGGGTGAATTTAACTCATGACCATTATATCTACTACTGCGGGCAGGTTTCCCTCAGAAGAAATGGAGTAGCCATCATGGTCAACAAAAGAGTCCAAAATGCAGTACTTGGATGCAATCTCAAAAATGACAGAATGATCTCTGTTCCTTTCCAAGGGAAACCATTCAGCATTATATCACAGTATATCCAAGTCTATGCCCCAACCAGTAATGCTGAAGAAGCTGAAGTTGAACGGTTCTATGAAGACCTACAAGACCTTTTAGAACTAACACCCAAAAAAGATGTCCTTTTCATTATAGGGGAGTGGAATGCAAAAGTAGGAAGTCAAGAAACACCTGGAGTAACAGGCAAATTTGGCCTTGGAATACGGAATGAAGCAGGGCAAAGACTAATAGAGTTTTGCCAAGAAAATGCACTGGTCATAACAAACACCCTCTTCCAACAACACAAGAGAAGACTCTACCCATGGACATCACCAGATGGTCAACACCAAAATCAGATTGATTATATTCTTTGCAGCCAAAGATGGAGAAGCTCTATACAGTCAGCAAAAACAAGACCAGGAGCTGACTGTGGCTCAGACCATGAACTCCTTATTGCCAAATTCAGACTTAAACTGAAGAAAGTAGGGAAAACCACTAGACCATTCAGGTATGACCTAAATCAAATCCCTTATGATTATACAGTGGAAGTGAGAAATAAATTTAAGGGCCTAGATCTGATAGAGTGCCTGATGAGCTATGGAATGAGGTTCGTGACATTGTACAGGAGACAGGGATCAAGACCATCCCCATGGAAAAGAAATGCAAAAAAGCAAAATGGCTGTCTGGGGAGGCCTTACAAATAGCTGTGAAAAGAAGAGAAGCAAAAAGCAAAGGAGAAAAGGAAAGATATAAACATCTGAATGCAGAGTTCCAAAGACTAGCAAGAAGAGATAAGAAAGCCTTCTTCAGCGATCAATGCAAAGAAATAGAGGAAAACAACAGAATGGGAAAGACGAGCGATCTCTTCAAGAAAATCAGATACCAAAGGAATATTTCATGCAAAGATGGGCTCGATAAAGGACAGAAATGGTATGGACTTAACAGAAGCAGAAGATATTAAGAAGAGATGGCAAGAATACACAGAAGAACTGTACAAAAAAGATCTTCACGACCCAGATAATCACGATGGTGTGATCCCTGACCTAGAGCCAGACATCCTGGAATGTGAAGTCAAGTGGGCCTTAGAAAGCATCACTACAAAAACAAAAAAAAAAAAAAAGAAAGCGTCACTACAAACAAAGCTAGTGGAGGTGATAGAATTCCAGTTGAGCTATTCCAAATCCTGAAAGATGATGCTGTGAAAGTACTGCACTCAATATGCCAGCAAATTTGGAAAACTCAGCAGTGGCCACAGGACTGGAAAAGGTCAGTTATCATTCCAATCCCAAAGAAAGGCAATGCCAAAGAATGCTCAAACTACCACACAATTGCACTCATCTCACACACTAGTAAAGTAATGCTCAAAATTCTCCAAGCCAGGCTTCAGCAATATGTGAACCGTGAACTTCCTGATGTTCAAGCTGGTTTTAGAAAAGGCAGAGGAACCAGAGATCAAATTGCCAACATCCGCTGGATCATGGAAAAAGCAAGAGAGTTCCAGAAAAACATCTACTTCTGCTTTATTGACTATGCCAAAGCCTTTGACTGTGTGGATTACAATAAACTGGAAAATTCTTCAGGAGATGGGAATACCAGACCACCTGATCTGCCCCTTGAGAAATTTGTATGCAGGTCAGGAAGCAACAGTTAGAACTGGACATGGGACAACAGACTGGTTCCAAATAGGAAAAGGAGTATGTCAAGGCTGTATACTGTCACCCTGTTTATTTACTTATATGCAGAGTACATCATGAGAAACACTGGACTGGAAGAAACACAAGCTGGAATCAAGATTGCTGGGAGAAATATCAATAACCTCAGATATGCAGATGACACCACCCTTGTGGCAGAAAGTGAAGAGGATCTAAAAAGCCTCTTGATGAAAGTGAAAGTGGAGAGTGAAAGAGTTGGCTTAAAGCTCAACATTCAGAAAACGAAGATCATGGCATCTGGTCTCATCACTTCATGGGAAATAGATGGGGAAACAGTGGAAATAGTGTCAAACTTTATTTTTCTGGGCTCCAAAGTCACTGCAGATGGTGACTGTAGCCATGAAACTAAAAGACGCTTACTCCTTGGAAGGAAAGTTATGACCAACCTAGATAGCATATTCAAAAGCAGAGACATTACTTTGCCAACAAAGGTTCATCTAGTCAAGGCTATGGTGTTTCCTGTGGTCATGTATGGATGTGAGAGTTGGACTGTGAAGAAGGCTGAGCACTGAAGAATTGATGCTTTTGAACTGTGGTGTTGGAGAAGACTCTTGAGAGTCCCTTGGACTGCAAGAAGATCCAACCAGTCCATTCTGAAGGAGATCAGCCCTGGGATTTCTTTGGAAGGAATGATGCTAAAGCTGAAACTCCAGTACTTTGGCCACCTCATGCGAAGAATTGACTCATTGGAAAAGACTCTGATGATGGGAAGGATTGGGGGCAGGAGGAGAAGGGGACTATAGAGGATGAGATGGCTGGATGGCATCACTGACTCGATGGATGTGAGTCTGAGTGAACTCCGGGAGTTGGTGATGGACAGGGAGGCCTGGCGTGCTATAAACCATGGGGTCGTAAAGAGTTGGACACGATTGAGCGACTGATCTGATCTGATCTGAGTGTGCACAAAAATAGAATAAACTGGGAAATTGGGGACATGGGATGGAGAATGGGATACAGTAGACAGAAGGGTAGGAGGTTGAGGATAATAGAGTAAAATGATTCATAAGTTACACATATCTTGGATAGAGGACATTGAAATAACTTGATGCAAGTACAGTAACAGACGGCCATTTCCCTCCATTACTAGCAAAGCCAATAGAAACTGGAGCAGTTTAATACTAATGCCAGGGTAGGGCAGAATTTAAGTCACCCTAAAAGTGATTTTGCTTTTTAATCTACTTGTTTATTTAGTGAGATTTTAACAGTTAGGATGTGCCAGGCTCTGTGGTAGACGTGAGGATCCAGGGATGATGATGGTACCCATATTCTAGTAGGGGATATGGACAATAAAGAAATAAATACATAAATAAGACATTTTCAGATGGTGCCAAGTGGTAAGAAGCAAATGAAAGCAGATGATATGGTACTGACTGGTGTGGGATATCTACACAGGGTGATCATGTAGGTCCTTTATGATCATGTAGGACCTTTATGTAGGTCCCTGGCTTAGCCCGGATGTTAGGAAGGAGCCAGTCATGCACAATGGTGGAGGGAAGGGGAGGCAGCACGTGTGAAGGCACGAGGCAGGAAGAACTGGGCGTGTCTGAAGAAAAGAAAATAAGGCCAGGGGAAGAGGGGCACACTGGGCTCAGCTGGACAGAGCCCTGCACCCCGCAGGGATAAAAGCTGGAAGTTTAGTCAAAGGGAAGACCTCCACTGGATGGAAGGAGGATTACAGCAGAAACGTCCTGTGTGCGCTGTGCTTAGTTGTTCAGTCGTGCCCGACTCTTTGCAACCCTATGGACTGTAGCGGCCAGGCTCTTCTGACAATGGGATTCTCCAGGCCAGAATATTGGAGTGGATTGCCATGCCCTCCTCCAGGGGATCTTCCCAACCCAGGGATCAAACCCAGGTCTCCTGAATTGCAGGCAGATTCTTTACCATCTGAGCAGAAAAGTGGTTTGCTACAATTCTGCAGCTTTGTTGTTTTGGCAAAATATATTTTCAAACAAATTCATCAAAGATTTACCAAGTATCAAAAAATCCCTTGTAAAGAAATGCTTTGTTTCTAAAAATACAAACACACACAGACACAGATATGCCTTAAAAGTGAAAATAAAATGAAACAGGGAAAAATAAAACCAAGTATGGGTTTATTTTATTACACCCGTATGTGCATGCTAAGTCGCTTCAGTCGTGTCTGACTATTTTTGATCCCATGGACTGTAGCCCACCAGGCTCCTCTGTCCATGGGATTCTCCAGGCAAGAATACTGGAATGGGTTGCCATACCCTCCTCCAGGGGATCTTCCTGACCTAGGGCTCAAACCTGAGTCCCTCATGACTTCTGCGTTGGCAAGCGGGTTTTTCACCACGAGCACCACCAGGGAAGCCTTTATTTTATTACCATCTTATTTAAATGGTGCTGATGGCAGACAGCACAAAAGCTCTGGAGGGGAGATCCGTCTCAGGAGCGTGGAGATTTACTAGTCATTTAGTCAACCTGGCTCCCACCTCTACCTAATGACCCTCCTGACACTGGTTATGGGTTGTAGTTCCCTGAGTGTGGTGTTTAGCTTACTGTGTGTGTGTGTGTGTGTGTGTGTGTGTGTGTGTGTGAATTTTAAGGCATGAGTTCCTTTTCTGGGTCTGTAGGAGCTGTCCCCTTTCTCCATGCAACCACCAAGGAAAAGTCATAGTACCCATACAATCCCCACCATTGACTTCAAGGCCCACATCCTATCCATACCTGATCTGGGACGACATGGCCTTTCTCTAAAGAAGGAACTGTGAAGTTTATTATTTACAAACCTTATTGCCTTTTAAGAAACTACATTCTGAATATATTAATCTCACACAGGGTTAAAAACTAGCCTGCTCAGTTGAGGTTGTCTGGTCTGGTTTCACCTTCCAGTTTCATCTATTATCACTGTTCACAAGTATTCTGTACTTGTAACACACTGAGCATCTCACCTGTTCATGAGCAGGCCATCACAGTTCACAGCTCTTGGCTTTGGCTCATTTCCCTCCCTGACATGCCCTCCCTTCCCTTTTTCTCTTCCTAAAAAAATCATATTATACAGATTTACAGTTATACAACAAACAAGTTCTGGGGATATAATGTACAATAGGGTGACTATATGTAACAATAATGTATTATACATTTGAAAGTTGCTGAAAGAGTAGATCTTTAAAGTTCTCGTTATAAGAAAAAAAAGTGACTATGTGAGATGATTGAGATTAACTAAATTATTGTGGTAATCATTTTGCAACATGTACATATGTTAAATCATTATGTTATACACCCTAAACTTAAAAATATTATATGTCAATTATATCTCAATAAAACTGGACGAAAACCAAAACAACAAAATCTCCTATTCATCCTCCAGAGTCTTGCCAAAGATTGAAGCTGGTGTTTTTCTGCCTTATTCTCTCAGAAAGTTAGTTCATCTACCTTCCTTGCTTGTTTGACTGTTTGTAGGCACTTATCACATTCCACAAAAATATTTATTTATAATTATGACTTTTCCAATTAGATTTTGAGTCCCTTAAAAGCAATTATCTTTATATTAAAATGAAAGTCACTCTTTTCGACCCAATAGACTGTAACCCACCAGGCTCCTCTGTCCATGGAATTCTCCGGGTCAGAATACTAGAGTGGGTAGCTGTTCCCATCTCCAGGAGATCTTCCTGACCCAGGGATAGAACCCAGGTCTCCTGCATTGATTCATTACCGTCTGGGCCACCAGAGAAGCCCAAGAATATTGGAGTGGATCTTCCCAATCCAGGAATCGAACTGGGGTTTCCTGCATTGCAAGCAGATTCTTTACCAGCTGAGCTACCAAGAAAGACCATGGTAGCTTTTCATTTAGCTTTTTATTTTCCCCTAGAAACTATCATTGTGCCTAGCATCTAAGTAATCATGGGATAGTTTGTCAAATGAATGATTATGGAATATGTTATTGTTCAGTCGCCTAGTTGTGTCCGACTCTGTGACCCCATGGACTGCAGCACGCCAGGCCTCTCTGTCCCTCACCATCTCCCAATGTTTGCCCAAGTTCACATCATCAACTTCTAAAACATAGGAATGGCTCATGATCTCTGATCACACCCTTAAGGAAAAGGAGTGTAGGGAGCAGACGGGAATAGGTGGAAGTAAGTTAATCGGGATAGCCATCAACAGAGACAATTGTGTTCTGTAAATTATTCACAGCTAACTCTGGAGTGCTATCTCCCCATAACTAAGATGGGAATAAGAATCTCCCTTCAGTTGTTATGGAGACCAAATGGGATATCATAGGTGAACTGTAAATCGTCACATGTGCATGTGTGCATGCTCAGTCGCTTCAGTCGTATCTGACTCTGCAACCCTACGGGCTGTAGCCCACCAGGCTCCTCTGTCCATGGAATTCTCCAGGCAAGAATACTGGAGTGTGTTGCCATGCCCTCCTCCAGGGGATCTTCCTGACCCAGGGATCGAACTCACATCTCTTACATCACCAGCAGGCAGGTTCTTTACCACTAGTGCCACTCACAAAGCCCTAAGTTCAGTTCAGTTCAGTCGCTCAGTTGTGTCTGACTCTTTGCGACCTCATGAACTGCAGCACGCCAGGCCTCCCTGTCCATCACCATCTCCCAGAGCCTACCCAAACTCATGTCCATTGAGTTAGTGATGCCATCCAACTATCTCATCCTCTGTCATCCCCTTCTCTTCCTGCCCTCAATCTTTCCCAGCATCAGGGTCTTTTCCAATGAGTCAGCTCTTTGCATCAGGTGGCCAAAGTATTGGAGTTTCAGCTTCAACATCAGTCTTTCCAATGAACAACCAGGACTGATCTCCTTTAGGATGGTCTGGCTGGATCTCCTTGCAGTCCAAGGGACTCTCAAGAGTCTTCTCCAACACCATAGTTCAAAAGCATTGATTCTTTGGCAGTCAGCTTTCTTTATAGTCCAACTCTCATATCCATACATGACCACTGGAAAAACCATAGCCTTGACTAGACGGACCTTTGTTGACAAAGTAATGTCTCTGCTTTTGAATATGCTGTCTAGGTTGGTCATAACTTTCCTTCCAAGGAGTAAGCATCTTTTAATTTCATGGCTGCAATCACCATGTGCAGTGATTTTGGAGACCCCAAAAATAAAGTCAGCCACTGTTTCCACTGTTTTCCCATCTATTTGCCATGAAATGATGGAACCGGATGCCATGATCTTTGTTTTCTGAATGTTGAGCTTTAATCCAACTTTTTCACTCTCCTCTTTCACTTACATCAAGAGGCTCTTTAGTTCTTCACTTTCTGCCATAGGGTGGTATCATCTGCATATCAAAGCCCCAAACCATCATATAATCAGCAGCTATTATTATTATTACTAACTGCAGCAATTACTATAGGCACTATATTGTAGAGATTATATAATAGATTTATCTCTTTCCACAAGAGTATATTTGCCTCCCCTCTCCAACCTTCAATCTACCTAAAACACACACATACACACTATTTGCTTGTCTGAGTTGCAGAGAATTGCTTACTGAGATCTTCCTTTAAGGCTACTTGACCATAAGGCTGCAAATCCATGGAGACTCAGAAATAATTTTTCTGGTGGCAACTGTTGTTATCATTTCAGTAAACATTGGCTGAGCAGTTTTATATGCCTAGCCCTGTATCTGGGGAACTCAAGGTGATGCAATGGAAAATGAGGTAGAGTGTCTGATCTCAAATTCCCCCTGCCCCAGCACCAGAGGCTAACTTTATAATACAGGGTTCTAATTGGAAGGTCTTGATTCACTTGGGAGAATGTTGACACAATTAGACATCTCTGAATGCCATATACCTGGCTGAAGCAGGTAATGAAGTTAAGAAAGTAATTACAGGATGCATTCTGTGACTTAAAATAGAATTCTACCACTAATTAACATGTTGGAGGAGACAGCTTCTATACTAATGTTATATTGGAATTCAGGATACTCTTGACCTTCAGATAATTTTTAGAAGGTTTGGAAGTCAAGGGCTGGGTGCTTCCAGAAGGTACAGTTGGCTCAAAAAAGCTTGACCACTTTCCTAACAAGAAAACGAACCTGGCATCTATTCTATGAGAAGTATTATTGGAGTGACAAAGCCATAAACCACCTCCCCACCCCAAACGTGTTCAGACTCTTAAAGTGAGGGTCTGGCAGCAGTGTTTATTCAAATTAGGGTTTTGCTTTATTATAAAGGAAAATCTCTGCTTTCCAGTGAATCAGTCCAGCTGACAGGAGTGAAGTGAAGCAGAAGAAAAATCACCGTCCTGATTGATGTGGGCTTTGGTGCATCACACACCTCTTTAGGAGGAATTAGCATCTCAGACAGGAGGGCTTGGAGAATTTTAACATTAAGTTGATTAGAAGCCAAATAACTTGGTTTAGTCAGAGGCCCCACAGGCTTCCTGAAGGCCCTGTCTGCACTGGTCCAGATGGCCTTTTTTGGCTGTGCTACCCTCAGCCACACATCCAGCCAGCTTCATGTTCCAGCTTCACTCAGAGAGAGAGAGGTTGCCCCCACCTCCTTCTGTGCCCCACAAATGCCACCCCATCTTAGTGCTCAGTGAGTCCTCACTAACAGCCTGAAATTGGCATGTCCCTTCAGGAGTCTTGGAGAAAGGACTGGAGACACTGAATTGATGGCTGGAAGGAGAGACTACGGTTAACCTTTTCTAAAGGATAGTCACAATAGTGATACGTTGTTGACAATAACGTTGAAAATAACATTATTACGGCCTGGCAAGGTGTCAGGTACTGGGTTGAGGAATTAAGTAAATTTTCTTATTTGACTGTCAGCTAAATTTTATGACGTATGTATGATAACCTCCATGTTGTTAGTGCATGCGTGTTCAATCGCTTCAGTCGTGTCCGACTCTTTGAAACCCAAGTTACTGTAGCCCTCAAGGCTCCTCTGTCCATGGGATTCTCCAGGCAAGAATACTGGAGTGGGTTGCCATGCCCTCCTCCAGGGAATCTTCCCAACCCAGGGATTGAACCCAAGTCTCCTGGGTCTCCAGCACTGCTGGCAGATTCTTCACTGCTGATCCACCTGGGAAGCCCAACGTCCATGTTACAGATGGGAAATAGCTCAGAGGGTATAAATGAACTTCCCAAAGCTAACACATGATAGAACTAATGCAAGCCCATGTTTGTGATATTCCAAAATGCATGCTCTAAACTTTATACTCCTCCCCCAGCTTGTTATAGCTACATAAATAACATGAACACTGAGTTGAGGGTCAAGAGGAGGACTTCAGGGAGTCCCCTGGCTGTCCAGTGGGTAAGACTCTGTGCTTCCACTGCAGGGGGTGAGGGTTAAATCCCTGGTTGGGGAACTATGATCCCACATGCTGCACAGTGTGGCCGAAAAAAAAAAAAAGAGAGAGAGAGATAGAGAGATGGCCTTCAGTTCCCTTGTTTAACATTAAAGAAGCAAAATTTCTTGGTGAGGTGACAAGGTGGGTAGACTAGAAGTGAAGAAAGTCAAGTAATGCTTTTTTTTTTTTTTTTTGCATTCTGTCTCCTGGACCCACTATCCTGAGGAGTAGTGAATTCTGCCTCATTTGAAAAAGGCAATTGTACTGATCATAATGGTGATGATGATGACCATACACCTTCAGAGAAAATTTTAGCAGCTGTTGAATAACACTCACAATATTACTGAGGGTCATTAGCTATAGAATTATAAATGCAACCCACACATTCTTGAAAACACTGAATGACCTAAATAACTCATTGATCTTGAATATGGCCTCAATTTTTCTACTTAAAGAATGAGAAACTAGAATTTTGTTTATGTACATGCTGCTGCTGCTGCTGCTGCTAAGTCGCTTCAGTCGTGTCCGACTGTGTGCGACCCCATAGACGGCAGCCCACCAGGCTCCCCCGTCCCTGGGATTCTCCAGGCAAGAACACTGGAGTGGGTTGCCATTTCCTTCTCCAATGCATGAAAGTGAAAAGTGAAAGTGAAGTCGATCAGTCGTGTCTGACTCTTAGCGACCCTATGGACTGCAGCCCACCAGGCTCCTCCATCCATGGGTATTGGAGTGGGGTGCCATTGCCTTCTCCGGCTTATGTACATAGGTGTATATATATACATATATATGTATATATATATATGTATTTGGATATAAATATACATAATGTTTCAGTGAGATGGGTGGAAAATTGTTTTGAGTGACTGTATTACTTATTGAAAAACACACTTTGAAAACCAGTCACTTTCAATAGCTTGAAGTGCTTAATTAAAATATATTTACATCTATAGACTATCTATAGTGTCTCAACTTTATCATATATATAAAATACACAAAACAAAATTAAATGACTAGCTTTTATTTACAATTTCTCATACTCAGGTATTGGGGTGGGGAGGAGTTTTATCTAGAATTTCAGAAAAGGCACATTTGCTTATCAGAATGATTATCACTACTCTATGGCACAGTTCATGTGGGGAAAAGAAAAGCTCCAAACTTTCAATCCTTTCGAGCCTTCATTAAAGATGGGCTTGCAGTTTCTAAATGATTCACAATCACTTAAGGGCCCAAGATCTGGGTTTGATCTTGTGCAGCTCACATTAAAATTATTAGACGGTGATAGTGGAAGCAGAGCGCAGGAGGGTTGGGCAGGTGAGAGGGGAAACCCTCACTAAGTATAGAAAATGTTATTAATCCAAGGTTTGCTATAAGGCAGAAAATGCAGAGAAGGTGTATGACAGCTTAATGGAAGTTCTGAAATATGGACTACTCCTATTTTTGCAGAGTCTCTTAAGTGCAAAATGTCTTATAGACACAGAAAGTACTTTGGCCGGTGATGGTTGCATTTGTCAAAAGGTCTCCCCTAGCTTTATGTACTCAAGGCAGATAGATGAACAGTAATTTCTTCTTGAAATCTGAGTCTACTCTTGTTCACTCACAAATCCAACTGATATGACTGATGTATAGAACATGCTTACTCATGCACTCTTCTCTGAAACACAAAGCTAATCATTACAGGTCATGTCAAGTTCAGTTGGGTCTTCGGTGTAAATCCAAGTTCTCACCGAAATTTTCCAAGAATGAGCTTCCCCAAGTACAAAAGACAGAAGATCAGATTTCCACCCATAAAGTTAACATATATAAAGTGCTCTTAGAATAAAGTCCTTTGTCAACCATAGGATAAACTATGGTTGACAACGTCTTCCATGACCCTTGTCTCCAGCCTCACCCGGTACCTCTTTTTTCCCTCTGTTCTTACTTCAGCCACATTTCTACTCATCCCAGCCTTCTCCTTCAGGGACTTGGCATTTTCTATTTCCCTGCATGGGAGATTCTTATCTTCTTTCTCACAAAAAAGGGGCTAAATTTTCAGCCAAGTCTTGATTTAAACGACATTCAATTAGGCCTGGTTGTAGATTCCCCCATATTGCACCCCCATAGCTTCTTGAACTTCTCTCTGTAGCATTAATTAAATATATACCTTAAAAATGTCTGTTCCCTGTTACCCTATGTTGACTGTAAGTATATACAAGCAATGAGTGCAGTATCTGACATTTAACAGAGACTTGATAAATATATTTTGGCTGAATAAATAAATGCTATTTGGCTATGGTTGGTTACCTGTGTTACATAATAATAAATACAGTTTTCAGTTTATCAATATGCACCTGTTATTACAAGTCTTTGGAGAAACTTTTTGAGATGATAGACAGCTTTACTGCATAAATTGTGGTGATGGTTTCATGGGTGTACACTTATCTCCAAACTCATCAGGTTGTACACATTAAATATGTACAGCTGTTTGTATGTCAACTATAACTCAAGAAAGTGGTTCTAAAAAAATTCAACTACACTGCTTCTAACATGTTTTATAGATCCTAGTAGCTATTTATGTGTCTAACTCCCCACTAGATTCTACAGTCTTCAAAGACAGAAGCCAGGGGCGGAAATATATTGAATCTAATATAAAGTATGCAGGAATTATTTAAATGAAAAATAATAACAAGGTTGGTTAACCTGTGTTCTACACAGCCACCTGGCCTAGTGAACAACCATCACAGCTATAAAGGAAAGTCTGATGGGCATGAACTCAAATTAGAAGTTGACATTTTAGGGGTGTTGTGACTTACAATGATCTGAGTGCTGATAGCGCCCAAGGCTAACAGCATGGCATCTGACCTGGCCATGCCACATTCCTGGTAAGGAGCCATGCCCTCTGCTGCATGTCACCTGTCACTCTGTTCTGCTCCTTTGTTCTGGTTGCTCTCAAAATACTTTCCACTCAGAGTCAGCCTCTCAAGTTTCCACATCCTCCAATGTGTCTTTCTTCCCAGGCATGATCTAAGCTCCATGATGGGGCTTCATGCCGGGTGTATGGTTGATCTTTGTCTGTGTTCTGCCTGCCTGTGACTGTTGGGTCCCTAAGAGCTGCAGCTTGAGCATCTCTGGGTAAAGCTGCCAATAATCTCAGGGTTGCAGTCTAGCACTTGTGCAACGTGCAAATTAGCCTGATCTTTGTTTCTCAAGGAAAAACATGGAGAAGCAGTTAAGAGTATGAGTAACTGAGCCTGGGTTTAATTCTGCCTCTGCCATGTATTAGCTACATGGCTTTAGAAGTCAGTTTCTTCTATTTTTAAAAGTGCTATCTTATAGCTTGTCAACAGCATTTAATGAGACAATGTGTATAAAATGATCAAGATGGTGGCAAATATTACTACTACTATTACTATTATTATTACCACTACCACTGTTACTACTACTACCACTACTACTGTTATTAATACGTACTACGATTATTATTATTTCAAGTTGATCATGAGCTGATTGGATTTCACCAATCGATATGACATATGGCATGTGTCCAGACACCATTGTCCTATGGTTGAAAGTACCCTAAAATATCTGAATAGATGGTTCTGTACTCCTTAGGGAAGCCTTCAGGCAATTCTTCAGAATCTCCATGCTGATGGGAATGTTGTGGTTCAAATAATGTTGAAAGAGAAAAGGGAAGATAATAAGTGAAGACAGATGAAAGACTTGTAAATTGGAAGTTATAGTTGAGAATCACATGGAAGCCCTTGCTGTCTATTTCACAAATTAGTGTGCTTTTTAAATTTCCTAAAAGTTTAGCTCCACCAACTAGCAAGTCAGCGGGAAGCAGGATTTTGGTGAGTTTCTTGTGGACACTCTTCCTTCTCATAATAATCCATTTTGTAAGTATATAAACACACATATGATATATCTTCCTGTACAAACATACAGGCTCCTGTTTGGGAGTCGATTTTTAAAATTACCCTTTGAGAGCATAGACAACTTCACCCCAGGGCTCTTGGGACCAGTGAAGAACAGACAGCAGCATGGTGACCTTCATTAGATATGGTTGTCACCCTGTCCTCCTGCCAAATCATGACTTGTAGCCTTCAAATGGAGGGCCTTTCTCCCAGTGTCAGGGTCTGAGCAGCACTTTAGGCTCCTAAAGCAGAGGAGCCACTAATAAGGGTGTTTCTTATGGAATTTCAAGATAGAATGGTACATACAGAATTTTCCATCTTGGATGGCTTGTTTGAAGTTTTAATCTGCTCAGCTGGGCATGCGTGTTGATGGTAAAGTGACTGACCCAAGTCTTGACTACCTATTCCAGATGTGAGACTAGGTTAGCGGCACATTTACCTTATCTACCTGTGGGGCTTCCCTGCTCACCTCATCTGGACAAGGGACCCACCATCATGCTGATTTATACTTCATCTTTCAGAGAACTTGTAGGTCAGGTCATACTGTGTCTTTAAATTGTTATGAGCGCTCTTGCTCAAGCACAGTTGTACCTGGAGGCTAGAAACTATTGGTTTGGTTGAGAAGTTCCCTCTCCTAAGGGCCCTGGTAATCTGATCCATTGTGCTTCATCTCAGTCTTGTTTAGCATGATCAGGGTGCCCCACTCTGGGATCCAACAAAGTGTGAGTCCTAGGGATTTGTAAGTACCATTCTGAAAAGTCACCATATAAGTGAAAATAAGCTAAGCATATAGAAATTTGGAGAAGGAGCTATAAAAAAAAATAGAAAATATAACTGTCAGTGGGGTAGCTGATCATTAAACCCCTGTAATTTTTTACTATGTTGAATGCAAAATAAGAGAGGAATGTGGGTATTGATAGCTAAAATTACTTTCAGCCCCACTACTTTCAAAAATGGGCTACTTGGAATATGATCCAACAATTCCATTATTGGGTATATATCCAAAGAAAATAAAAACACTAATTTGAAAAGATACAATGCACCCCCAAAGTCCATAGTGGCATTCTTTACAATAGCCAAGATAAGCGTCTATCAGTAGATGAATGGATAAAATGTGAAATATACATACAACAGAATAGTACTCAGCCATAAAAAAGAATGAAAATTTTCCATTTACAACAACATGGATGATCTGGAGGGTATTATGCTTAGGGATATATAAGTCAGATCGACAAAGACAAATACTTTATGTTATCATTTGTACTTGAATTCTAAAAAATGAAACAAGTGAATGTAACAAAAGAGAAACAGATTCATAGTAGAACAGACCACTGGTTATCAGCAAGGAGAAGGGAGTGAGGAGGAGCAAGATAGGGGTATGGAATTAAGAGGCTTAACTATTATGTATTAAATAAATAAGCAGCAAATACAAAAAACTAGTGAATATAACAAAAAAGCATATGCACAGAAATAGAGAAAAAACTAGTGGTTAGAAAGAGGGAAGGAAGGCAATACAGGATTAGAGGATTAAGAGGTACAACCCATTATGTATAAAACAAGTTGCAAGGATATATTGTACAGCACAGGAAGTAGAGTGAGCATTTTAAAGAAATTATAAATGGAGTACAGCCTTTAAAAATTGTGAATCACTATATTGTATACCTATAACATACAATATTGTACACAACTATATTTCAATAAAATGCATGAATAAATAAGTAAACAAATAAATAAACCACAAGGACAGATTGTACAACACAGGGAACATAACCAATACTTTATAATAACTTTGAAGTATAACCTACAGAATATTGAATCACTATGCTGTACACCTTAAACTAACATAATGTAAATTAAACTTAAATTTAAAAATTACATAGAAAAAAGTATGTTAAAATACTAAGGAAAGTGGAAATATGACATTAAATTGCACACACAATATGCTCCTAATGGTGTAAAAATATGTAATGCAATTAGTAAATTTTTACTAATTGCTTAAAAAATAAAGTAAAAATGGGCTACTTGGAAGAGCAATATCTAATGTGTACTCTCTCTGGTGATAAGAATTGTCTATGATTTGCTGTATATGTACCTGCCCACTGCACAAAACTCAGATACTTTCAGAAATATCCATGTTAGAGCACAGGCTGTGAGAGTCTCATGGGGAAGTTAATGCATGTTTGACCAACTGCTTAGTGATACGTGATTCTGATGACTCAGAAGTTACTTTCCTAGAAGTCAGAAATTTCCTATACAATGGAATACTTGGTGCTTGTAAACATCAGGGCTTCCTTGGTGGCTCAGTGGTAAAGGGTCTGCCTGCCAATGCAGGAGACACGGGTTCTATCCCTGATCCAGGAGGATCCTACATGGCTCAGAGAGACTGAACTTGTGCTCTAGAGCCCCCGAGCCTCAACTGCTGAGTCCACGGGCCACAACTACTGAAGCTCTCAGGCCCTAGAGCCTGTGTTCTGCAATTAGAGAAGACACCTCAATGAGAAGCCCTCGCACTGCAACTAGAGAAAAGCCCGTGCAGCAACAAAGACCAGGCACAGCCAAAAATAAATAAATCATAAAAATTAACACCAAAAGTGGTTATTTATTTATGACAAATTCAATAAAACATGTTTAAAAGCATTTCAAAACAAGATGGGGAAACAGTAGCTGCTAGACATGGGATTAAAGTCACTGGGGCCTGGAGTCGTTACAGCCTGACAATAATCCCAAAGAAAGTTCTAGAGCCCCTCCTCCCAACATAACTATGGAGATTCTGGTCTCCATTTAACCCCTCGACTCACAGATCCCATTTTAGGCTGTCTATACCAGGGGTGGAGGACAAATGCAGCTTTTCCACTTCTATAGGTGCTGCTGCTGGTGCTAAGTCACTTCAGTCGTGTCCGACTCTGTGCGACCCCATTGACGGCAGCCCACCAGGCTTCCCCGTCCCTGGGATTCTCAAGGCAAGAACACTGGAGTGGGTTGCCATTTCCTTCTCCAGTGCATGAAAATGAAAAGTGAAAGTGAAGTCGCTCAGTCGTGTCCGACTCTTAGTGACCCCATGGACTGCAGCCCACCAGGCTCCTCCGTCCATGGGATTTTCCAGGCAAGAGTCCTGAAGTGGGGTGCCATTGCCTTCTCCGCTTCTATAGGTGAGAGAAGTGATATCACCTAATACTGCAGGCTGTGTTCTCGGTCCACGTCTTCCATCAAGCTTCCTGGCCAACTCCAGGACTCTCAGGCTATTTGTGACTCTTAGGATTCTGCTTTCTCAACCTCAGAAGCCTTCTGTGGATGGATACTTAGAAGTTTCCAGCACACTAAATATGACTTCTGCTGTCTTTGCTCTTTTGACATCAAGCGAAGAAAACGTGTTTCAGTCCAGATGGTGCCAGTTGACACATTGGCACCTAATGTAGCATGATACCATAGTGTTGACCCAATGCACATTATGGGTAATGTTCTCAGATTTTGCTTTGGAAAGGAGAATGCAGAAGAGTTTGGAGGGGAAAAAAAAATTGTAGTAGTGTGAAAATCCAAGATTTTTAAATTTATTTTTTATTTTGTTTTTTTCTAAACTAGAATTAAACATGCATATATTATCAATGTAATAGTAGTAGTATTAATCTTTTGTTAAAAATACAGAATGTGCTATTAAAATAATTGTTTATTTTATATACTTTCAATTTTTCTATTCTTTTTTACAGCTTTATTTGCATATATACAAAAAATTGCATATATTTAATATATACATGGGGCTTCCCAGGTGGTGGTAGTGGGAAAGAACCCTCCTGCCAATGCAGGAGACCCGAGAGATGTAGGTTCGATTCCTGGGCCAGCAAGATCCCCTGGGGGGGGCATGGCAACCCACTCCAGTATTCTTGCCTGGAGAATCCCATGGATAGAAGAGCCTGGTGGGGTTAAAGTTCATGGGGTCGCAAAGAGTTGGACATGACTGAAGGGACTTAGTACAGACACAATGTATATATACTGATGAGTTTATATATAAGCATATACCCATGATAACACTACCAAAATCAAGGTAATAAGCATATCTGTCACCTCCCAAAGATTTCTTGTGACCTCTTGCTTTTGTTTGTTTGTTGTGTGTGTGTGTGGCAATAGCACTTAACACGAGATTTACCTTTAACAAGTTTTTAAGTGCACAACACTAATATTGTCAACTGTGGGCATTCTGTTTAGTACAGCAGATCTCTAGAATTTTTGTCTTGTATAACTGTAAACAACTCCCCATTTCCAACCTCCTCCCTCCCACAATGTACTCTCTGCTTCTGAGTTTCTGTTTTAGATACCTCGTACAAGTGGGATCACGCATTTTCCTGTGTTTAGCTTATTTCACTTAATGTCTACCAGGTTCATCTGTGTTGTCACAAATGATAGAATTTCCTTCTTTGTTAAGGCTAAAAAATATCCCCACTATGGATATAGCACATTTCTTTTTCCCATTCATTTGTTGATGCACACTAGGCTGTCTCTGTGTTTCAGCTATTGTGAGTGGTGCTGCAATGAGCACGAGAGTACAGATAACTCTGCTCAAGGCATCTTTGGAATTACTGCTTCTTTTTTGCTGAGAATATACTTTCCCTCACTCTTTTCCATGATTTACATCTTCACAGCTAAGCTCACACTATGTATAGTGGTGCCCTTCCCCTTGCTCCTAAGTAGTTACTATTGAGCACATCTTCTTGTTCATAGCTCTAGGAACCATCATAATTATTCACTTTCTTGCATGATATCTGATTGAAATTGAAATAAAATCTCCAAAGGTGTGTTTTAAGACTTTTCTATTGTTCATCACAGTGTCCCCAGCACCAAACATGTGTGAGTGCGTGTGCATGCTAAGTTGCTTCAGTCATGTCTGACTCTTTGCGACCCCATGGACTGTAGCTCACCAGGCTCCTCTGTCCCCAGGGATTCTCCAGACAAGAATAATGGAGTGGGTTGCCATGCCCTCCTTCAGGGCATCCTCCTGACCCAGGGATCAAACCTGTGTCTCTTGTGTATCCTGCATTGGCAGGCAGATTCTTTACTCATTAAATAAACAGAAGTTGACTAAATGAACATATTAGTTTGCTTGCTATTTCCAGCAGCCCCAGCCCCCATTTCCCGTGGTTATAGAACTATTGAATGTGTCAGAGTCAGAATTCAAACCCATGTCTGCCTGGCTATCACACCATTTCTATTTTAAGGAATATTGCTTCTCACGGAAGGATGCTCAATTGGCTCTTCTCAGAAGTTCCCTCTATTTCAGGGCACGGAGGTCATGCGCTGCACTGAGCTAATAGATCTGTTTGTCACTGCCACAGCAGCCAGGGGTGACTGACATTAGCACTCGCCCCCGAAGCCGGCGTTTCCATGTGATTCTCTCAAGAGGACCAGAATCAGGATGTTTGTAGTTTCCCTTGAATGAACTCATCTTCAGGGATGGGAAATTAACTTCATTCTGCTGACCAGTCCTTAGGAAACTCCAGTCCTTAAGATACTTATTAACAAAGTGCTTTCACCCCAGAGATAGGGCAGTTATCCTCTTCAGAGTGAGGAACCCCTCAAGACTCAAGGTAGCTGTTTCGAAGCATGATTCTAAATTGCAGGCAAAACCTGATCTGTATATAAATCTTATTTATGAGACCTTCTCCTGATACAATTTTTATCAAAGAAACTCTTGTCCAGGGTTTTTAGTCCTTAAAAATGACTCAAGACATTAGAAATGGAGTAGCTGTCTATCTCAGCCCCTTGGCAATTCAAAATTTCTACCTCCTGCAGACTAGAACAATCTCATTTAAGTGCTCTGAACGCGTTCCTTTTCCTTTTGATGTTCAGGAAACATCACCCTACATCTGGGAAGTTTTGTTGTCATCATCAATTTGTTTGTTTTTCTGTCAGCCATACTTCTTTCACCGCTTCTGCCTGAATTACCATTTGAAGCTTCCTCTGTCTGCCCTTCTGTGTTAATAGGGGTTGTAGTTGGTTTGTCTCCATGATAAACGCTGTTGCTGTTCTTCCTCATTGTTAATCACAGATGCTCGGAGACAGCTGATCACCCACAAGAAGTGTTAATTTTTGGCATTAATGGTCACGCCCTTCTAGTCTCTTTTGTGAGTTCACTGTACTCTTTCTTTACCTCTGGTCTTCATCAAGTTGAATGAAAGCCACCTCACACTTGATCCACACTGGATATACCACTCTTTCTCCTATTCCCTATCTTGATCATGTGCATAAATATTAGTGAAAATAACAAATAAATGAATGGATGGCCAATATAGTTGTCTTGCCCCATAGAAAACTGGAAAAAGAGTATTTGACACAAAAATAGTACTCAGTAAAATAGATTGCATGCTTTGCATCATCTCTAATGAATGAATTCTCATCTTTGCTACTTTATCCCCAGTGATTTTGTCTGACACCTTTATCTTTTCATCAGTCCTGACGTAACACTCAATGAGCTCATGAAAGTCCAGTGGGTAAATCAAATTTTTGTCTCCCATTCAACTCATTGAGCACCAATTTTGTTAGACACTGATGAGAATACACAGATGAGAGAGACACCATCCCTATCATTAAAGATCCAAACGATTAGAATTGCACAGTCACATAGCAGGAAGGGGGAAACTGCAGTCAGGTCTACGAATCAAACAACAACTAAATGATAGGGGAAGACAGAACATCTTTTTCTTAGGTGCAGATTAGGAGAAATTTCTTTGGCTTTAAAGATAAAGAAAATGTGATTTCCCTTTCCAGAAAAGTTAAGATGAAAAAGGATGGAATATGGTGTCAACTGGATCTTTCTAGCACACTCCAGCTCTGGTTGGATGGGCTGCTATTCTACTCAGCACAGGTACCACCCTCACCTGCTGGAGGCTAGGACTGGTAGAGGCTCCCAATTTTGCCAGTCCTGGGATTCTGAATGCTCCCTTCCTAACGGCCTACACTTTACCCTTATCTTTGTGATGCATCCAATGGTTAGACATTACACATTGACTCTGTTCGATGTGCTGTTTACTCAAAGAGTCCAGAGCCTTGGTGGCTCAGAGGGTAAAGAATCTGCCTGCAATGCAGGAGACCCAGGTTTGATCCCTGGGTTCAGAAGATCCCCTGGAGAAGGGAATGGTGACCCACTCCAGTATTCTTGCCTGGAGAATTCCATGAACAGAGGAGCCTGGTGGGCTACATACAGTCCCTGGGGTCACAAAGAGTTGGAAATGACTGAAGTGACTGAACACACATGCACAAAGCTGAAATAATACTTTCGAGGTGCCGGGCTCTGGGCTTCCCTCATGATCTGGTGATTAAGAATCCGCCCGCCAATGCAAGGGACAGTTGCTCCATCTCTGGTTAGGAAGATTCCACATGCCATGGAGTATCTGAGCCCACGCATCACAACTACTGAGCCAACACTCTGGAGCCTGTGAGCCAAGAGCCACGCTCCATAACAAGAGAAGCCACCTCAATGAGATGCCCACACACTGTAACAAAGAGTAGCCCCCGCGCGCCACAACTAGAGAAAGCCTGCACATAGCAACCAAGACCCAGTGCAACCAAAGATAAATCAATGAATCAATTAATTATTTTTAGACAGTGCTGGGCACTGCACATTTTCTGATTTAATCTTCAAAACAAAATTGTGGGTAGGCATCACTGCTTTAAACATGAGAAATATTCATTTCTGAAACATTAATTAACTTAGAAAGTGGCAGGGGGCCCAGGGGGCCTGACGCCCCGTTCTGAGTTCTTTATCTAACCTCTCTTTGCTCCAAACAATAAAAACTTCACTGCAGCATGTTTTCCCCTCTCTTTTTATTCCAGCACTCAAGGTCTATTCATTATTTTTCCCTTCCAGGCTTTCCCACCCCTTAGTTACAGACACTATATATGTGCATTTGAGGGACTTTCCTGTCAACATTTTTATGAAAAGTCTGTGAAAATGAAAGTACAGAGGAGGCCATTTCTCATCCATCCCAGGTATGTAAGAGCAAAAGAAAATAAAATTCAATTCTTGCAAGTGACAGCCACAGATAATAGATACTATCAAAGCAGGAATTTGAGAGTGGGTTGTAAATCAAAACAAAACAATATGCAATCAAGTAGATAAGGAATAGGAGTAATCAGGGCTCTTTCCATCTATATATTTATCCACTCTCAGCAAAAGGCTCTGGCTCTGAATTTGAGCCAGAGTATTTGAGCTCCTAGAAATGCCACTTCTCATTGCCAAGCAAAGTTGGACACTGACATGTTATTTCACACTTCAAGCTTCAACCTGCCAGTTTCATCTCCATGGCAGAATCTACCAAACACCAGAAAAGGCTGTGATGGAGGGGTGCACACTTCCAATAACAGGAATAAAAATAATAAAACCCCCAAGTAGAAGCAATCACCATAGTATAGGCTGACAGATGTCTGTGACAAACAAAGGGTTGAAGCTGCTTTACTGTAATATCATGAGAAGTTGGATGGCACCTTTATACCCTGATGGTGATAATGCCATTTAAAATTTATAAAGCCCTTTTCATTTCTAAGGGAACACAGACTGGGGAAAAACACAGAAAATACTGAGTTTTGCTCATTTGGTGCTAGTTGCCCTGGCTGCAAGACAGTGTATGGTCTGGAGAATATCACAGGATTGCATGGGTTATTTACCCTGCTTGTGGATTAGCCCTTTTCTTGTTCAGGAAAGATGGTATTAATCAATGGCATGCAGCAGATATTTGCTTCACAATATTCAGGCATTTGAAATATCTCATTGCTTTGTTTTCCAAAATCAAATTAAATGGTTCTGAGTACTCACAGAACCAAGGTGGGATAGCCAATATCTGTCATTATCAAGGAAATTTTGTTTTATCTTGGCTGTTCTGGGTCTCAAATGGCTCAAACCTGAGCAAATGTGCACACCATACAACTACTACCATCTCAAGACATAGAACACTTTATCACTCCCCAAAGTACCCTGGTACAGAGTTGTAGGGAATTTATGGTTTATACTTCTGGCCCGAGGCCACCACTGCTCTATTTCCACCACTATACTTTAGATCTAGAATTTCATACAAATGAAAAGAATATAGTACCTCTTCTTTTGCTCTGGTTTCTTTTGCTCAGCATTGTGTTTCTTCCAATTAACTCATGTTATTATGTGGATCTGAGGTTTGTTCATTTCATTTTTCAGCAGTACACCGATGAATACTTGTACCACACTTTGTTAATCCACTTACCTGCTGACAGGGATTTAAGTGGTTTCTATCATTTGGCTATTTTGAACAAAGCTTCCATGGACACTTGAAGACAAGTTTTTGTGTAGACATGTGTTCATTTCTATTCAGGGAAAAAACCCTAGAATTACTAAGTCATATTGTATGTCTAAATATGTAAGAAACTGATAACACTCTTCCAAAGTCAGGACACCACTTTACAATCTTGTCAACAATATTGGGGAATTGGAGCTCCTGCATTTCATAACCAAATCATGGTATTTTAATTTTTTACTGTATCCATTTAATCAATATGTAGTGATGTCTCAATTTGCTTTTAATTAGCATTTCATTGATGACTAATGATTTTGAGCATCTTTTCATTAGCTTATTGTTTATCTTCTTCTGTGAAATCTGTTCAAATCTTGCCCATTTTTGTCACTCTTGAAATGTAGGTGTTCTTTATAGATTCTGGACATAAGTCTTTTGTCAGATATATACATTGCAGATATATTCTAGTCAGTGGTTTGTACTTTTAATTTCTTAATGCTGTCTTTCAAAGAGCAGACATTTCCAATTTTAATGAAGTCAATTTATTAATTTTTTCTTTTATTATTTGTGCCTTCTGGGTTCTATCCAAGAAAACTTTGCTTATACCAACTTTGCAGAGATTGTTCCTTTCATTTTAATCCTGTACTGTCAGGAATTGGCAGCATTTCATCTCCTCACATCTTTGTTCCAAATTTAATTGCCTGTTTACTCCTCGACTTTCTTACCAGAAGATTATGAGTTTTCTTCCCTTTTGCCTCTCCTCCATCTCCCCTTCTTCGTTTCCTTTCTCTTCTACATTATTTTTATGTACTAAGTCTAGACTTGAAAACAGGTGCTACAAACACTTGGAAAGTTGACTAGAGCACAACATTCTTAAAATACATTTGTGAGCTCACATACACGCATGCATAGACACAGACATGCACACGACATGAAATCTTCAGGTGTCAGAAACAAAGAACTAAAGGCTAGTGTGATGCAGTTGTGACTGGAGAGAAGGGGGAGGGAGATAATAGTATCAGTGACCTATTATCTGGAATTTTAGGGCCCTGACAGTCACAGGCAAAAAGGTCTCAGATATCTATATCTGTCTATATCTATATATCTCTATATATTTTGCCTGACAGTCACAGGCAAAACGGTCTCAGATATATATCTATTTATCTATATCTATCTATATCTATATCTAGGGGCTTCCCTGGTGGCTCAGCTGGTAAAGAATCTGCCTGCAATGTGGGAGGCCTGGGTACGATCCCTGAGTTGGGAAGATCCCTTGGAGAAGGGAACAGTTATCCACTCCAATATTCTGGCCTGGAGAATACCATGGACTATATAGTCCATGGGGTCGCAAAGAGTCGGACACAACTGAGCAACTTTCACTTTCACTTTCATATATTTATAGGGCTGTGAGCTGAAGTTAGGACTGTTGCATAATTCTGGGAACCTTGAAGAACTAGACACATTGTGAAGTATTAGAGTTAGAAGAACATCCACTTGCTGGAACAGGGAAAAAAGTAAAGGTTTTTGTCTGTCTAGGCCTGGTCTATGGTAGGAAAATATAATTTAAAACTTTAGATTTATGCATCCTTCGGGTTTATATTTTGAATTTATACCACCTGTGTGGTCTGGGAACTCCAATCCCAGAGTTTAAAATAAAAAGTGGCCCCAGGAAGTACCTTCTAAAAACAAACATAAACTCTTAATTTATGTCACATATTATACCCAGTTAAAAAAACAATAACCAAAGAGATTAGCTGCATGAGCCTATTTAAGAAAGATTGTGAGGAATCAATTCAAATGCATTAGCATCACCATGCAAAATAGCAACAAAATTTGTGTTGTACAAATTTGAGGTATTAGAATGTCAACCTGAAAGTAAAATCATATTGAAGAATAAGTGTTAAGTGAAGAAATCAGAATCACCAAACACATACAGGATATTACATGCAAAAAATAAGAAGATTTGGAAAATGAAATAAATCTTTAAGAAGTAGAAGAGTACAATAATCGAAACAAAAAATTCAATAGATGTGTTGAACGGGTCAGATAAACACATGGAATTAATAAACAGAAACACGTTTTTGAGAAAAAAGTCAACAATGTATCATAAATGATAAGAAGTGGAAACTAGGAAAGCAATGTTTAGAAATAAAGGGGATGGAGTGAGAAGGTCCAAAATACATTTACCAGGAATTCCAAATGGAAATAGTAGAAAAAAATAGGAGACTGCTGCTAAGTTGCTTCAGTTGTGTCCGACTCTGTGCAACCCCATAGACGGCAGCCCACCAGGCTCCCCCATCCCTGGGATTCTCCAGGCAAGAACAATGGAGTGGGTTGCCATTTCCTTTTCCAATGCATGAAACTGAAAAGTGAAAGTGAAGTCGCTTGGTCGTGTCCAACTCCTAGCGACCCCATGGACTGCAGCCTACGGCTCCTCCACCCATGGGATTTTCCAGGCAAGAGTACTGGAGTGGGTTGCCATTTCCTTCTTCAAAGAATCATCCATTGTTGAGAAGAATAAAGGTAGTGGCTTTCTTTATATATTTTTCAAACATGAGGGAGTATTAAAAATTTAATGGTATTCTCAGAAGAATAGAAACTGAATGTATAACATCTAAGTGAATAAAGGAGAAAAAACTATCAGTAGGCAGAAATGAGAAAAAAAAGAAGCAAAAAAAGCCCCCACTAAAGTGAAAAGTTTTAAAAATTAGATAATAAATAAAAATTCAACATCAATAGGAATAAATGTTATTATATCAAGCTTACTATAAAAGGTATTCAGAGCTTCATTAAAGAAAAAAACTCTACTTTTTTCATTGCTTATCTCTAGCATCCAGAAATAGATCTTAATATTTAGAACTAATTAAATGAATACTTTGATGTGTATTGAAATAATTAAAAATCAGATTGGAAGTCTATTATATTCTGTTTACAAGAGACATAGTTAAAATGAAAAAAAAAAAAAAAAGAAATTACAAAATTGTATAAAAATAAAGGACAAGTTAAAATATTCCCCAAACTAATGAAAAGAAAATTAATGTAGATAGATGAATAACACAAAACACAGTTTTAAAAAAGTTTAGAGGGCTTTCCAGGTGGCTCAGTAGTAAAGAATCCACCTGCCAATGCAGGAGACACAGGTTCCATCCCTGGTCTGGGAAGATCCCATATGCGGTGAAGAAACTAAGCCCATTGGCCACAACTATTGAGCCTGTGCTCTAGAGTCTGCAAGCCGTACCCACTGAGCCCACGTACCACAACTAGTGAAGTCCCAGCACCCTAGAGCCCAAGCTCAGCAAGAGAGGCCACCACAATGAGAAGTCTGCGTGCCTGCAACTAGAGAAGAGACAGGCAGCAGTGGAGACCCCGCACAGCCAAAAATAAATACATAAACTGTCATTGTTGTTCAGTAGCTAGGTTGTGTCTGAATCTTTTAAATAAAAAATTTAAAAAGTTTAGAATAAAAGTATCATTAGGGACAGAGTATCACTACATAAATTAGTTTGACAGGATAGGTTTTGCGATAGTAAAAATTAACCCGAATCCCAGTTGTTTTATATGCGTTGCTCACATTTTACAACTGTAATAGGTCAGTGTGGTATTCTGTTCAACATAATCACTCAGGAATCCAAGATGATAGAATCTTTGTCATCTCATAGCAACCATCTCCGAAAGACACAGCCTTTTTTGCCATGGAGGGTAAGAGAGCCCAGAGGGTCACATGCTATGAATGAAATGTTTCATCCTGGAAGTGACATTCGCTTCACCTCACAGCCCCTTGGTGGAAATTGGTCCCTGGCCTTGCCTTACTGCAAAGAGGCACGGAAGTATAATGTTCCAATGGACCCAGAAGGCAAGAAGAACCACATATGGGTGAGCACTAGAAACCTCTATCATAATTATAAAAGAGCAACTGAAAATTTTTATGCACCTAATAACATGCTTTCATGTAAAGTAACAGTACATTTAACAGAAAAATAAATGTCAAATCTACTGCCAGAGAAAGAGATTTTCACACATGCTTTTAAGGAATTGATGGACTAAGTAGAGAAAAATTAGTAAGGGTAAAATATTTTAAAAACACAGTAAAATATTTGAATGAGTCAATTAACAATTCGATCTAAGACATATGTGGAATCCAGTATCCAATAGTTTGAGAATACTCATTCTTTGCAAATATATAAATAATGAAGGAACAAAACTTTTAAATTAGAATTTTATACCTGGTGATAATATCTTTCAAAAAGGAAGCTAAAGACTTTTCAAACATACAAAACTGAAAAAAATTATCACCAGCAGACCTGTACTTCAGAAATACAGTCTTCCAACAGAAGGAAAATGATCTACAGATGGAAATATGAATGCACACAGAGGAATGAAGATCAATGGAAATGGTAAAGGCACTGTGGCGATATACACATATTCCAATCATTTATAAATAATAGTTATTTATAGATCAAAATAATAATAATGTAGCACGGTTTCTGTTTTACAATATCATTCTCAGAAAGCTCTAATTCTACCATTTCTCTTGCTCTTGAGGTGCGATAAATACAAATATCATGTCTAACTTGAAAATAAAATTTTATAAATTAAGAGGTCAGCATTATTAATCTATGTCTTACAGAAATTGGAATTTAATTTTGGATTATTTATCCCATAAGAGGCTTTAGTGTTTTTAGCACATGTAGTATGTGTGTTTGTGTGTGTTTAACAATGCCTATTTCAAGAATAGATTTCTGAACACCAAGTTAAATTTGGTAAATTTTTATTATCTGATTCAAATTTTATTCCATAGTCAAATTGTGGGAATTTTCAGCTTGACTAAAAGGAGTTTTCCTGTGAAAACCATAAAAGGTATTGTTTGGCTGAGCCCATGGATCTTCTGCATGAATCATGAGATAGTTGGTACAACGTGGCAATGACCTTGCCTACTTTATATCACACACCAAATATTATGTTAAATGGATTCAAGGCTGCTTTATAGCCGATTTCTTTTTCCAGTGGTGCCCTAATTGTAATTTGTGCTCAGTCTACTGCTTTAGCAACTAATGTGAGTTCAGTAGTTTCAAGGACCTCATATGTTATTTGCTGCGGGCATAAACAATCTTGGCAAAGAAACTCAAAGTCAAGTTTTGCTCAGGTGCATTTCTGGAAGACATGTGGATCAGGAAAAGGAATCTTAACGAAATCCACTATGATTCCCCTTTTCCACCCCAAATTAGAGTTTGAAATGACCGTCTGTGGAGTGAATGGGAACAAAAAATAGGGGAAACAGTTTTAGAATGGATGTAGCTGGAAAGTCTCAGAAATCTCTGAAGCTCTGTGGCAGTGATTATAAAATTTTCTTTAATGGGAAAAATGAGATTGCCAAATTTGAATTTAAGATATTCCTATTCAATCTTGAAAACCCTGAGGGGCCATAAAGGAGAGACAACATGGTTTAGGCCTTCACGTTCTCTCATTAAGAGATGGTTAGATGGCATCAGTGAATCAACGGACATGAGTTTGAGCAAACTCCAGAAGACAGTGAAGGACAGGGAAGCCTGGTGTGCTGCAGTCCATGGGGTCACAAAGAGTTGGACATGACTTAGCAACTGAACAACAACAATACCTTTTAAAAGAGATATAAGGAATTTCATAGCTACTCAGCCACCATGGCTTTACAGGGTGTTATTAGTGGAACTGGCCCAGACTGAATTGTAGAATAGGAAAAGCATGATTTCTGACTCCTGAAACACTTTATTTCTATACTACCAATATTGCAGTCTTTGGGTTAAATGTGCTAAAATTATAAAAAAGGGAAAATGCAGGCCACTGACCAAGAATACATAATGAAGAAGGATCATCATTTCAATAGGGGGATGTGTGGAGGTGCTGTGGGGACACGTAGGAAGGGCCCCACCAGTGTCTTGGAGGATCCCGAAAGAACTCTTTGACTTCCCTGGTGGTAAGTGGGTAAGAATCCACCTACCAGTGCAGGGGACCGGGGTTCAAGCCCTGGTCGGGGAAGATTCCACAACACCGTGAGGCAACTAAAGTCCCTGTGTCGCACCTACTGAGCCCGAGTGCTGCGACTACTGAAGCCTGTGTGCCCAGAGCCCGTGCTCTGCAACAAGAGAAGCCACCGCAGTGGGAAACCCGAATGTGGCAACAAAGAGTAGCCCTTGCTTGCCTCACCTGGAAAAAGCCCATGGGAAGCAACGAAGACCCAGAGCAACCAGAAATAAGTAAATAAATAATAAAATAAATAAAAATTTAAAAAGAAAGCGCTCTCAGTGAAAGTGACACCAAGCTGAAGCTGGGAGGAGGAGTTGGCCAGGTGAGATGGAAGAGAATGGCATTCTGGGTAGGTGAGTGGCCCGAGAGAAAAACGTGGCATGTTTAGGGAAGGAGAGGAGCTGCTGCTCAGTATTCATCAGAACACCTGTGCCCCTCGTTCAGAAATGCTTGGCAGCTGCTATTTATAAAGGCATTTGCTTCTTAACTATCTGGTATTGGCAAACCCATGTTGGCAGGTGGCTTTGATGCCTGGCACTTTCAAGAAATGTTTAAGAATAAGTTCTTTTTAGAAGGACACTTTACTATTGTACAATAATTCTAAAAGGTACTTTTAATCATAGTGGTTGAAACTTCAGTTCCAAATTTCGTTCTGGTGACTAATCTCCCTCACTGACCCAGACCGTGGGGGTAGACTCTTCCTTTGGGAGTCACTTCTAGAGTTCATTCAACCCCTCTTTCAACAAACTCTAATCAGCATCTCCTTGGTACCAGGCACTATGTTAGAGGCTAGGGCTAAACAGACTGGCTCAGGGAAGGCTTCAACAGTTAAGATCACTCAACACTTGCCACTTAAGTCAATTTCATGACAACAGTTCTGATTACAAAAATCCTTTTCAAATGATGACTTCTCCATTTTATTTCTGCCATACAAAACATTCATTTGTTTACTCATTCATTCAGCAAATATTTATTACTGCTGCTGCTGCTAAGTTGCTTCAGTCGTGTCTGACTCTGTGCGACCCCATAGATGGCAGCCCACTAGGCTCCTCTGTCCCTGGGATTCTCCAGGCAAGAATACTGGAGTGGGTTGCCATTAACTTCTCCAATGCATGAAAGTGAAATGTGAAAGTGGAGTCGCTCAGTCGTGCCTGACTCTTAGCGACCCCATGGACTGCAGCCTTCCAGGCTCCTCCGTCCATGGGATTTTCCAGGCAAGAGTAATGGAGTGGGTTGCCATTGCCTTCTCTGAAATATTTATTAAATACTTACTATAACATGGGACAATTTCATCTTCCGTGAGGCCTATTAGGAGAGACTCATGTATGTCAAAGTACAATGATAAGTAATAAGTTAGTAATCAATAATAATTAGATGGACATGAACTTAAACAAACATTGGGAGATGGTGAGGGACAGGGAGGCCTGGCATACTGCAGTCCATGGGGTCACAAAGAGTTGGGACACAAATGGGCAACTGAACAACAACAACAACTAGTAATAAGTATAATAAACATTGTCCTTAAAGCTCTAGATAGGCCCTATGAATGCTCAAAGGAGGACATCTCATCTCTCTACCCAGAGAGGTCATGGAGGGCTACCTGGAGGAGGTAATAGTTGCCGTCTTAGACAAAGAATAGCAATTGTTTCTTCTTGTCAGACTTGGACAATAAGGGAGGGGCTTCCCTCGTTGGCTCAGTGGTAAAGAATCCACCTGCAATGCAGGAGAGACAGGAGACATGGGTTCAGTCCCTGAGTCAGGAAGATCCCCTGGAGGAGGGCATGGCAACCCACTCCAGTATTCTTGTCTGGAGAATCCCATGGACAGAGGAGTCTGGTGGGCTGCAGTCCACGGGGTCACAAGGAGTTGGACACTACTGAAGCAACTGAGCACGCACAACATACAAGAAGGGAAGAACTGGAAAGATCTGATGTAAGAAATTCCCATTTCTTATTGCCAATAGAAGGAAGGGAATGAGTGAGAAGGGAAAGACTACATGTACCCAGGTATGGAGATAGGAGAAAGCAAGAAATGTTTGACATGAGGAGTGCTGGGTAGGTGGTAAGATGGGTTGGCAGATATGATTGGAGAATTAGGCAGGGCAAGATGATAAAGCCCATTTAATTCTCAATATCATCATGAATAATAAGCACTGCTGCTGCTGCAAAGTCGCTTCAGTCGTGTGTCCGACTCTGTGCGACCCCATAGACGGCAGCCCACTAGGCTCCGCCATCCCTAGGATTCTCCAGGCAAGAACACTGAAGTGGGTTGCCATTTCCTTCTCCAATGTATGAAAGTGAAAAGTGAAAGTGAAGTTGCTTAGTCGTGTCCGACTCTTCACAACCCCATGGACTGCAGCCTACCAGGCTCCTCTGTCTGAGATTTTCCAGGCAAGAGTACTGGAGTGGGTCGCCATAATAAGCACTACTATTATCTAAATGTCACCTCCATATTTCCATTTGAAAGCCTATGTGGCCTTTTAAACAATGTGTATAAAACTGGTCTCCTGTCCTCCCCCTACCCACCTGCTGCTTCTGCAGATTTCTGTGATTCAGTAAACAGCATCTTCATACATTCAGTTGCTCAAGTTTAAGCCATTCTCTATTCCTTTCTTTTCCTCACATCATGTATCTTAACTGTCAGTTAATCCTACTGATTTTCCACTGAAACTATGCCCAGCATTTAGCATTTCTCATGACCCCTTGGTCCTCGCCACCATCGCCTCCTGTCTAGATAACTACTGCCACCTGTTAAGCTCTCTCTCTGCCTCTGTCCTGGCTTATCCCCTTCTGCTCCCAAACCAATCATCACAATGACCCTCTGAAACTCTAAGATCATGTCACTATGCTCGAATCCTTGAAAGAGCCCCATGTCACTCAATGTCCAGTGGTACAAAGGAGGACAAGCTCTATAAAATCTGCTCCTGTGTCAGACCTTCAACTTCCTCTTTTATTCCCCTCCCAACTTCCCACTTTCTCCCATCACCTTAGGCTCCTTGCTTTTCCTGGAACTCAGACGCTCTGCCAATCTGGCTCTTTTCCTTCCTTGCCATTCCCCCAGAAATTTCCATGATTCATCCCCTCACCTCTTTCCAGTCTTTGCTAAAATGTCACAAGCTCAGAAAGACAGGCCACCAGGTCCCCTATTTAAAACTGCAACTCTCACCTACACAATGGCCTCTGTCCCTGATTTACTCTTCACCATAATATATTGCTCATTTAACTTAAAAAAAACAACTGACTGGGAGTTCCCTAGTGGTCCAGTGGTTAAGAATCTGCCTTTCAATGCTGGGGACACAGGTTTAATCCCTGGTCAGGGAACTAAGATCCCACATGCTGCGGGACAACTCAGTCCACACACTGCCACTAGAGAGCTTGCTTGCTGTGACTACAGAAGCCTGTGAACAGCAATGAAGAGACCACATGCTCTAACAAAGACCCAGCACAGCAAAATAAAAAATGCCTCTTGTAATAAGTAAGCTAATTTAGGATAGAGATCTTCTTTTTTTTTTTTTTTTTGGTCATTGATATATTCTTAGTACACAAAACATTTTCTGACACATAGTGAAGTTAAAGTCACTCAGTCATGTCCTACTCTTTGTGACCCCATGGGCTATACAGTCCATGGAATTCTCCAGGCCAGAATGCTGGAGTAGGTAGCCTTTCCCTTCTCTAGGGGATCTTCCCAACCCAGGGGTCGAACCCAGGTCTCCTGCATTGTGGGCAGATTCTTTAACCAGCTGAGCCATAAGGGAAGCCCAAGAACACTGGAGTGGGTAGCCTATCCCTTCTCCAGCGGATTTTCCCAACCCAGGAATCTGACACATTATATGCACTCAAAAAGTGAATAAATTATTGCTATTTTACAAATGAGGGTCAGAGAGGGAGTAAGAAACTTGTTCCAGGTGCTACAGAGGCTTGTGTGCCATGCTGATCTTGGCTGGTTATTTCACAGGCAATAGACAGCGTTTATGACTCTGAAGGCTGTATGCTGGACCACATCTTTCTAGAAATATTAACAGCCTGAATCAGAGTGAGGGCTGACAAAGGTCAGCAGGGCCCTTTAGAGTCCTGGAAATAATGGACTCCCGTTGTCATGACAGGTGGTAGGATGGTGATCCCCCACCCCTTCCAGAGCTGCCTTACATGGATGTCATCTTCAACCAGCTGGAAAGGGACTCTTTCTGCTTTTTCCATGAAGAGACTTTGCTTCTGCCCTCCTCTGGGTCAGGAGTTCCCTTTGAAGTATCAAATATGGTGGGTAGGATGTGAGGGAATTTTGGGGTCTCTGTTATGAGATGAGCACCACTGGACTAAAAGAATGCTTTGAAGACTTATTTCTGAAAAAGTCTTCTGATGGTTCCATGGGGTTTGTCTTTTAGAGGAGCTATAGAAAAAAAAAAACTTTATAATAAAAATTACCTATTCTGCTTTGAGTTTCTTGATAAATATGTGTGAAATTTAAAATCTCATTTCAAAGGGGGAAAGTGATCCTCGTTCAATGGAATTCTTTGGGGAAAAAATCCAACTGGAGAGAAAGGGGAGTTATCTATTGTCAATGCATCTTTATGTGGGGAGACAAGCTTTGATGTAACTGATAGCTTGGTTATATAATAGCCCAAGAATACAGACACAGCATGTGATGTATTATGCAGCACTTGAGACCAAAAGTTTGCTTCTCTTAGACTAGAATGAAAGTTCAGCCTGAAAGCTTTTGTTGAAAGAGACTTTCTTTGTAATAAATCAGGAGGACCTGTTAAAGTTACCTTCAGTAGGCACCTCATATACACTTTGGGGAAAAAATTGTTAACTCATTAAGCTTAATGGCCCCTGAAGCATCCTGGGATGCTACAGAAGCTAAACCTTTAACAAAGAACTTCACTTCTAAGAGGTAAGTATTGAACCTACAAAAGAAAAATTCTTTAAAGGGGAGATTAGAAAGCTGAGCTATTATGAAAGAGCCAGAACAGAAGCTAAGTCATTCTTTACTAAGGACAGTTAACAATTTCAGAGATAAGATACTACGATTGTGGATCCTGGGAAAATCACTTCATCATGGTCCCCTGGCAATGAATGAATCTTAAAGTGAGCAGATGCACAGAAAGGGTCAGGAGGAAAAAACACTTAAACTGGGAAGATTTATAAGAACACCTGTATGTGCATGTGTGTATTTGTGTGTGCCGTGTTAGCAAAATATTCATCCTGAAAATGCCATGAGTTGACTGAAAAAGCAATGGAGAACAATAAATGCATAGGAAGTGACCCTAGAGCCTTCAACTGCAGAATGAAAATGAAACATTAAAGAGTTTCTAGTTCTATGGTCATGATTTCAGTATAGCAAAAGTAAAACCAAATGCAAAGTGAGATATAATTGCACAGAAAGGGACATAATGGTTTCTGAACTCCACAAGAAATCCCATAATAAGAATATTTAGCTCAGTTCCCAGCTTGTAATAAGAGCTCAAACACTGTTAACTATCATGATTATTATTATTATCTTCTTATAGACCAAACTTTGTGTTAGCAGATTTACATGTGCTATTTGATTTAATTGCATAGAATAGAGGTCAAAAAGACTGAGTGAAACATTCTTTCAAAATGAAGTTGAACACCAACAAATTAAAATCTCAAGAAATCTAGATATGAATCAAAAAGGTCCAATTCTGTATTTGCCTACAGATGATGCCTCACATCTGACCATCTGAAACCACCAAATTGAACACAGCTTCGAGCAAATATATGGTATGGCTTATGTTGAATTACTTTTATAATAGTTCAGACGTTTGTCTTCCTAATTTATTATGGCCAGACACTTCTTTCCAGTTCTTTTCCCATCTTTTCTTTGGGCACTGAAGCTCAAACTCCCATCCGTCATCCAGAGATATACTACTTGTCTTGTTCTTGTCCCAATTATTTGCAAAGATGCTGTAATTTACTGCGGGCAACTTGGGGGAGAACTACAGTTAAAATTATTGCTTGCTTAAGGTTTCGTTTTGGAATCCTGATAAGTCATTTTGAATGTAAGCTGTGTCGAGTACATATCAATTTATTACTTTTTCTAAGTGAACTAATCTAAATTAAAATCTCACAGAATCAATACCTCATTTTTATCATAGAGCTTTCTGATTCTACCTCCCAGTCAGTTGTTCATCTATCATTCACTGTGGCTTGGAAATTTCTAACGATGAAGAATTATTTTATAGCATATTATGGAAATGAAACATCTGCAGCCTGATGTTTCATATATATGCCCAAATTTACAGTAAATGTTGCCTGGCTCTAAACCCCTCATTTTATTTATTCTGTAGACTATTTCCCTAATCCCTTATCGTGAGGTTTATCTAATATGCATTCTGTGTTCTCAATGTGCATGATTACAATCTGAAAACTATCACAAAAAATGGTCTCATTTGTTTGGCTTCAGTTGCTTATTACAGTAATAACCACCAGTCTAGACAAATGCATAGATATTTTCAGGTTTTCAAATGCTATTCAGTGCCCTTCCCCCAATGTATTCATTCTGAGTATTTCCTTCGGGTTTTAAAGGTCTAGTGTTGACTTGAAGATACTGCAAAGATTTTTAATGCACATGCCATTCTCCTAATATATTTTCATTTCTGGTGACCTAGAAAAGAACAAAAGCAAAAAAAAAAAAAAAATGGTGCAAGGGGAATTTATTCTCATGACAGAGTGTTTTAAAAAAAGCTTTCAAGGGATTTATTTAGTCAGGTCTCATCTTTTCCATTATTCTTTTATGTCCCACTTGCACTGCATAGTCTATGGCCAATCCATAAAAGAATAATAAAAAAAGCTCCATTTTATGCAACCACGTACTAGCACGTATGCATAAAATAGGTGATGCATATATTTTATGTCCAGAATTCCAAATGGCCACTCATATTTCTTTTCTCTCTCAGCTTTCAAGGTTGGGTTCATAGTTTTTTAAGAGCAAAAGATTTTCAGTGCCTTTGTTTCTTGAGGGTAGGGACTGTGTCTGTCTTATTCACTGCTAGATTCCAGAACCTAGGATGGGTTCTGATATATAGGAGGATCTCAATAAATGTTTGACTCAGTAAATCAGTCAACACTCGAGACAAGTATCCCTTTCACTTTCTTGGCTCAAAATTCTGAGAAATATTCCCAATGAGACATTCTAATTTTCTGATTGTATAAACACATAGTTTTTAAGGACAGAAAACTAAGGTGGAAAACATTTTCCACCTTAGAGAAAATGAAAGAAAACTCCAAGCACAGTGGCTTAGTGTGAATATGCCATATGTTATTTTCAAATATTCAAATACAGATGAAGAGAGCCACAGAAGTTCATAAGAATCACTCATTAGCTTCTATGTCTATTTCAGCATAAGTCATCTGTGCCTTTGTCCTATAGTCCAGGGGTCCCCAGCCTCCTGGATCTAATGCCTGATCTAAGGTGGAGCTGATGTAATAATACCAGAAATAAAGTACACAATAAATGTAACGCGCTTGAATCATCCTGAAACCATCCCCCTCCCTCCCATGGTCCATGGAAAAATTGTCTTCCCTGAAACCAGTCCCTGGTGCCAAAAAGGTTGGGGATTATTTGCTATTCTCTAGAAATGAGACATGTATGTTTCTTCCATCTGAAATGATGAAAAGACAGTCACTGACTTCAAAATGCCTACAATCCAGTTGAAGACAAAGTACATAGAATTTTAAAAAAAAAGATACATGAGGATATAAGTCTAAATATGGAGAAAGCCAAAAAAAAGAGAAAATAATGATCATTTTGGGGTAAGGAGAGCAGGGCAGGCTTCTGGAAGGCTGTAGACAGGATCTAAGTCCTGATGAACAGATAAAATTCATAACATTGGAGAGAAAGGATATGGGATGAGGAAAAGGGATGAAACATGGCAGTTATTTTGGGAAGAAGGAATGGTGGCAACTAGTGAAGATCGGATATAAGAGTGAGTACAATGTCAGCTAGTGATTTTGGACACAGCAGCACAGACAAAGCAGGTTTGTTCTGGAAAGTAATCAGTCATATGGTTAGGTCAGGGTTTATGCAAAGTCACAGCCATAATGAGAATTAGATGGGTTCAGAGTTTTTCCAAAATACATGAAATGATGATCCTGCTTATCCATAAGAATATATCTGATTCCCAACTGCAAATCATCTGGCCAAGTGTTCACTGAGAAAGTATATTCACCAATGGAAACATGAGCTGTAAACTAAGTAGAGACAAGTTTCACTAGTGCCCTCAGAAACAGATGGTCTTTGGAGAGTTGTTTCCTGAGCTCCAGGCACTGCTGTTTTTTGTAACCAGCCAACAGCAGAAAATGAGTAAGGACTGGACAGAGGGCAATGCAGAAGGAGAGTGCTCAGTGGATTCCTTGTGCAGTTAACTCATACATTCCAGGGGCTACTTGAGTAAAAGTAGGGCACATTATCCCAAGGTTTTCTCAGCCAGGAGTCAGAGGTGTTCAGCTGATAACTCTGTGGCAAACTTTACAATTGATGAAAACAAAATATCCACACCCAGAGTAGAAGCAGGAGTGAAGCAGAGAGCTGGCTTCCATAGAAATACAGCATATGGGGCTTTGTCTGTCCCTGAACATCAGGGCCTCTTGCTCTAATTGTCACTATGGAACCACCATGACATTCCCACTGCAGAATGGAGATTACTGTTTTTGGGTTTCCATGAAGCAACTTCAGAGATGTTCAGGAAGCTGATTTGTGGCTTATATATCAAGACTGGATCAACGCTGTGAATCCTACTTTTGGACGTCTATTAGTGACAATAATTATGAATACATGATACCATTTACAAACTGGGGGGTTGAAAATAGCAAAAACTTGCTAACAACTGAAATATCCATCAGTATGAGCTTTGCTAAGTAAAATGGTATTACGTATATACACTGGAATACTGAATGTAGCCCATAAAAGAGGATGAGAGTCCAGGAGGTGTCAATTGAAGTTCTTTGAAAAAACAAAGAACAAAAAAGAACTCCCTGTTCAAACACACTTCAGAGACACTGAGTTAAAACAAACGAAATGGATTTTGTTACTTGATTTCTGAGAACCTTTAATATGTGAAGGTTCCCAGTGATTCTCTTAGAGGGAGATGAAATAGGCAAGCTTTCCAAGTATCACTAACTTTCCCAGGGGTGGAAGATACCCTTCACAGTATTATGAACACTGTGAAGAACTCAAGAATTGCTAAAAGCTTAATTCAAGGCTTCATCTTTTCATGTTAATTGTTTCTTGTTTCTTAGTCTTAATGGGAAAGAGTAAACAGAGGTCAAGGGAAAGCAGACTTTTTATTTGTCAAATTCCTGATAACTCTGGTTAAGTCTGCTGTTCAATTCTGGTGTAAACATTCAGTCATTTTTAAGGACACCATTTAAAAATTTTTTAAATTAATGTGAAAAAAGGTATTCTGGACAAGAGCAACACAAAGTATTTAATCAGCATCCCATCCATCACTGTGTAATGAATGCAGACTCTGTAAATGCACAGGAAGGTGTGCAAAAGTGGAGCTAATGAATTATGGAAACCTTATGTTTAGCGCATTAAACACTTTCTACTAACCCTTCCCCTCAACCTCCCAACAAACATGGCCAGAATAATGTTAGGTAAACAAAGCCCCTTAATCACCTTGATATTCAAGAAAAGAGAAAATAATTGGTCCATATGTCTAACAATTGAAAACTATGGCCACATGTTCCTGTGTGCTAAACTCAGTTATGCTATTGTTTATACCGAGTCTGTTAACTAAGGGGAAAAAAATGGAAATTTGCTCCAGACTGAGGCTCCTATTAATTGTACATATTGTGTAGTCTATCCAATTGAATAATTAAAAAGTGATTCACAAGTTCAGTGCTTCCTTCATCAATAATGTGAATCACATTTATCATCCAAATGTAAACAATGGGCATCTGGAACTGAAGAGATTTAACTTTCCCCTTGGTGTTTGAAGTTAGACTAAAAGAAGGGCTTCTACTTATAATCAAGCTATATGAACAAGTTATATATGAGTTACACGCAAACACAAAGGTCAGTCATTTATTTGTTTGGTGAAGGACCCCATTATGATGAAGAAATTATTCCTCTTTAGGTTAAAAGATTTTTGATACTTTGATTTTTTTGTAGCTTATAACCTTGAAAAATTATTCAGTGAGTAATTACTTAATGTTTCAGTTGTGTTTTCTCATCTCCAAACCATACCTACCATTTATTGAGCATGTACTTTGTGCCAGGCACAGGGCTGACCCCCTAATAGAACTTATCTCATTTAAGTCTTATGAGAATCATGTATTAGAGTTAACAAACATGTCAAGAGAAATCCTGAGAGGTTAAGTACCTTCCTTTCAGAAGAGTTCAGAGAAATGAGCTATAGTATAGAGGGTGGTTTTGGACCCAGGCATATTAGATTTCTTTCTGACAAAGTGCTTTGACGTTTTCCCTCTGAGTGAATAAAGATGAAAATGCTTGCTTGACCAATCTCCCAAGTTTATATGAGGCTTGTACATACATCTTTTCCAAAAATGGTTGCTTCAATTTATATTGCATTGTAACCTCTCCTTCAACCATGTGGTGTTGATAATCCTTTACTGAGAGAAGAGGCTTTTGTTGCCTTCACTTGAATCTGGACTGACTTATAACTTCCTGAACCAAAAATATGCAAGGGAAATGATGCTGATGACTTCCTAGGCTAGGTCATAAATGGTAAGATGACTTTTATGGGCTCTCTCTTTCTCTCCCTTGATTGGTTGCTCTGGGAGAAGCCAGTCACTATGCTGGGAGGACATTTAAGCAGCCTGGGAAAGTATCACATGTGGAAAACCAGGCAGGTGACCAAAAGTCAGTACGAACTTGCCAACTATGTGAGCACCTTGGAAGAAACCCTCTAGTCTTAGTTAAGCCTACAGATGACTGCAGCTCTAACCAAAATGCTGCTGTAGCAACATGAGAGACCTCATGCCAGAATCATTCATCTAACCCATTCTCAAGTAACTGACCCACAGGAAGCATGAGAAATCATTCACGATGTTATTGTTTTAAGCTATGAAGTTTGGGGATGATTTGTTACCTAATGATAGATAAAACAAGGCTCACATAAAAAGTGTTGTAGAAACTGTAAATGAGTCATTTATAAAGCTAATGCCTGCTTTATAAATGCAATGGGGTATATATATTCAGAGAAAGAAAATTTAAACAAATATGCTCTTTGAACCGAATAATTTAGGTTGTGGCTGTGATACATATCATCTAAACCCCAATTTGCATCAAGTTTACTAAAACAGAATTCTAATAGTAGCCAGTTAAATAGACTTCCCGGCAGGGAACAACTCTGGAAATGGAAAAGGGGAAACGATGCCTTTCCTCTATGTTGCGCTCCACAGTTCACAAAGATCTTTAACAAACATCATCTCAGAAACAGAGTTACCATGAAGCTAAAAATGCTTTGGTTGCTAGGTCTCTCACAGGTACAAGCGCCTTCCGAGACCCTGGCAATATGTTCACACGCTCTGTGTTTTTGTAAAATTTGCAAAAGTAGGTATTTTAACTGTGCAGTTTGTTATGACCATGCTTTCTCTTTACTCTGACTCCTCTTTCAAGTGTCTCTTCCTGGCCACATTCTTTGAAATATTTTTGACATCTGGCTAAAATAAATTTGAGGTGGGAATATGGTTTTCATAACATACGGTGATTTCTTATTCTAAATTCCATTATATGTAATTTTGTTTTTTATGATTTGGTAATTCTATTTTTTAACCAGGGTACCCCAAATTCTGTAAGCTGCAGACTCCATAGAACCTGGATCTTCCCTTGATCACCCTGAGTTATGAACACAGTACCCTGTAAGGTTGTTAAGGGAGATGCTATTATCCCAATTTTATAATCAGAAAACAGAGATTATAAAATTCCAAATGGATTATCCAAGGTTATGTAATTAATAACAAACAAAGAAAAAACTCAAACCCCAGACCAGATTCCTGGTTCAATGCTCTTTCCAATACCCACTCTTCTGGAAGAACATACCCTCTAATTTCCCAGCAAAACTGTGTCCCATTCTTTTTCATCCTGGTCTCTCCTGTAATTAATATGATAATGTAATTCAGCTTCAATTAACAACAAATCAGGCACAAAGGAGAGATCATATAGGTTACATTTCAATTGCAAGCCTTTCCTCACTGGCTCTCAAATCTCATAATCCGACTGTACATCAGACTAGGAAACGAACTCAAGAGTATAGCAAGTATAAAGACAGAACCACCCCGTGATGCTGGGCTGTACTGTTCTGGGTAGGCTTGTGGAAGACATAGGATGCATAACGTCTCCCTTGCAAATGGCTTTCTTGGTACCATCTAGATGCTGCTTCAGGAAACTGCTCTCAGCTTTGTGTGCCATTGATCTGGCCCATTTTACTTTTCCTTGAGCGTCTTGTTTCCATCCTAGCCCACAGCATCTGGCCTGCCCCTTGCTTCTCATGAGAATGGGAGTCCATTCCAGTTCTGCATTCTTGTGAAACAGTCTGTTTTAAAAGCTGAATTACTTCACTGAGGCCTCTTGGATCTTTTTACAGAGCTAACAAATCAGAACACCGTTTGTTGATCCAGAGGCGGGAAGAAATCAAGCTCTCCCAAGGGTAAAACTGAACCGGGTAGAGCTGAGGCACTGGAACGATTGATCTCAATTAGTCTTAAATACTCATAACGGATGCTAAAAGATCTCTTGTAAAAATGTCCTTCAGCTGATAATTTATTTCCACTCCTTTCTCTCTTCAGAAGCAAAACTTTAATGGACTGTCCTTTTGCAAATCTTAATATAACAGTTAATATGCAGACAACGTGACCGAGTCCCCTTGACACATGTGTCTGACCTCCATTTGGCAGGGATGGGAGGGAGGGAGGAAGTAGGAAGTACTTAAGTGAAGATGTGGTCCCCTCCCCTACGCCATCGCAGTGTAGGCTCTGTATCATTAAGTTCTTCTATGACTTTCTTACAAATCTCTTTTCAAAGGTAGCAAACTGTGGGGTCATCTTTTTCAATTCCACTAAAGGCACCTAGGCTAAAATATAATTTTTCTATTGGATACTATGAATAACATTTATAGTTATATTTTATATTATGTAAAATTATGGTCATTTTGTTTAATCTGTTTTAAGATAAACAAGAAGATGTCATTTTTTTCTAGTTCTTTTTGCTTTATTTTATGTTTAAAATACCCTAACTGTTCTTTATTCCTGTCTCTTCTTTGCCTTATTCCAACTTGCTGCTGCTGCTGCTGCTGCTAAGTCGCTTCAGTCGTGTCCAACTCTGTGCGACCCCATAGATGGCAGTCCACCAGGCTCCCCCGTCCCTGGGATTCTCCAGGCAAGAACACTGGAGTGGGTTGCCATTTCCTTCTCCAATGCATGAAAGTGAAAAGTGAAAGTGAAGTCACTTAGTCCTGTCTGACTCTTCACGACCTCATGGACTGCAGCCCACCGGGCTTCTCCATCCATGGGATTTTCCAGGCAAGAGTACTGGAGTGGGGTGCCATTGCCTTCTCCGTATTCCAACTTACCACTCATTAAAACACCCACTGGGGCTTCCCTAGTGGTTTAGTGGTAAAGAATGGCAATGCAGGAAACATGGGTTCAATCCCTGATCTGGGATGATCCCACATGCTGCAGAGCCACTAAGCCTGTGCACAATGACTGAGTCTGTGCTCTAGAGCCGTGCTCCACAAGAGAAGTCACCACAGTGAGAAGCCCGTGCACCACAACTAGAGTCGTCCCCTCTAGTAACAACGAGAGAAAAGCCTGTGCAGCAGCGAAGACCCAGCACATATTATAAATAAATAAATAAAATTATTATTATTTTTTTTTTGAAAGGACAAGCAAGAGCTTTGGCTTTATTTTTTTTTTTTCTCTAATTTTATTTTATTTTTAAACTTTACATAATTGTATTAGTTTTGCCAAATATCAAAATGAATCCGCCACAGGTATACATGTGTTCCCCATCCCGAAAAAATCCATGAATCTGCGTATCATTTTGATCCTAAGCCTTCTTGTTAATTCTCCCAGAATTCCAAGTCTTCTTCTTATCAATTTCTATTTCTTCCTTTCTTTCTATAATGAGATTTAAAATTCTATTCACCAGTATTCCAGGGGGCTGTCCCCAGACAGAGATGAGCAATCAGACCTGACTAGACTTCCTGAATACTGGCAACAGCCCCAGGGCAGCAATGTGACTGCCAGTGCCACGGCTCTGGAAGGAACAGGAGAGAAGCAGAGGGGAGGCCCAGGGCTGCTCGGGGCACAGTGCAGACCCAGATCAGCTGGGAGAATCTGGGACAAGAGATTTGTGAACAACACCCATGAAGATTTCAGGAAAATGAGCCCATAAGATCTTAAGATGCTTTCCTGTGATTTGCAGAGTACCTTCTTCAATACCACCTACGTAAAGAGAGGCTGTATTTCTTGCTCTTGTGTCTCCCTGCAAAGCCCTTATCCAATTTCTATCCACTGAACCGTCCCTTTATTTTTCTGGGCTCCAAAATCACTGAACATGGTGACTGCAGCCATGAAATTAAAAAGACACTGGCTCCTTAGAAAAAAAGCTATGACCAACCTAGACAGCGTATTAAAAAGCAGAGACATTACTTTGCCAACAAAGGTCTGTCTAGTCAAAGCTATGGTTTTTTCAGTAGTCATGTATGGATGTGAGAGTTGGGCTATCAAGAAAGCTGAATGCCGAAAAACTGGTGCTTTTGAACTGTGGTGTTGAAGAAGACTCTTGCGAGTCCCTTGGATTGCAAGGAGATCCAACCAGTCAATCCTAAAGGAAATCAGTCCTGAATATTCATAGGAGGGACTGATGCTAAAGCTGAAACTCCAATACTTAGGCCATCTGATGTGAAGGGTCAGCTCATTTGAAAAGACCCTGATACTGGGAAAGACAGAAGGCAGGAAAAGAAGGGAACGACAGAGGATGAAATGGTTAGATGGCATCACTGACTCAACAGACATGAGTTTGAGTAAACTCTGGGAGTTGGTGATGGACAGCAAGGCCTGGCGTGCTGAAGTTCATGGGGTCGCAAAGAGTTGGACATGACTGAGTGACTGAGCTGAACTGAAATGAACAGTCCCAACTGCCCACACCAGTAAGAAAAGATCCCACCAGAGACAGGAACTATCATGGGTCACATTTTCATGGAGGGTCTACTTTAGAGACACGGTACTCATAGTTCAGTGCTTGCTGTGGGCAGCACTGTTGCACTGGCTTAGACTTCTGGCATCAGGCAGGACTTTGGTTCTCTGCTAAGGAGGTTGTTTATAAGATTTGGGAACGAGTGGGCATGACCAGAGCTCCCAGACATGAGCGTGATACTTTCTTCTACTCTTACACTAATTGCCTCATTCACATTCAGGAATTCTCTTTTCTCCTCTCTTCCATAAACCTTATCAGCTGTCCATCACTTGGTCGCTTACAGTTGTAGAACAAAGCTGTCTCCTCATCAGCCATCCTGATTAAAACAAATCGGAAAATTAGTTCTGGTGTTTACTTGTGTGCATGTCACCTTCTTCCCTCATGATATGAAAAGTTGCTTTGAAGGAGAAAGGATTTAGGAAAGGACCCCTGGGCCACCTGGTAGTAGGGGACTTTATGTGTTGCATCGGCTTAAAAAGCAGGAAGGAATCTCAGCAGGCGTCTGGTTAGTGATCTCGCGATGTTGGTAATGGCTGAACATTTGGCCAAAAACCTTAGCTCAGGGACTTCCCTGACTGTCCAGTGGTTAAGACTTTGCTTTCCAATGCAGGGGTGCCAGTTTGATTCCTGACCAGGGAGCTAAGATCCCACATGCCTTGTGGCCAAAACACCAGAACATAAACCACAGAAGCAATATTACAACAAATTTAATAAAGACAACAACAAAAAAATGGTCCACATTAAAAAAGACAAAACAAAACCCACAGCCCAGATTGGAATGAGTGAAGTAAGTTCTGATCCCAGGCCAGCTTTCTCCTCATCCCCCATTTCCCCTTACCACGTGGCTCTATGACCTTGGGCAAGTAGCTGGGTACCCCACTGTGTCCTCCTGTGCTCACAAAGTAAGACAGCAGTGCCTGTTGCACGGACTCAGCGCAAACATAAAACAAGAGGGTATAAGTGAAACCCTCGACACCATGCCTGGAAAATAGCAATCCCCAGCAAACGTTGCTATACTGTTTTTCTTATTAATGGCAGAACTAAGTCTAGAGGCCTTCTCACTCCTCTTTCAGGCTCTTACATTTCTTTATACTGAAACATATACAACTTGTCCCTGCTTTGCTTTTGTTTTACTGCTGTTACTTTCAGGATGCTCTCACTTTCAGATTCCGCCTACTGTCACCACCAGCTTGGACGCAGCCACCAGTCCCAGCCTATCCTGCTCTGTTAACAAGCTGGGGCCCGGGCACGCAAGCACACGCAGACATGCACGTGCAGAAGAGCACCCAGCCTTGCTCCTGCGGGCAGGCTGGGTCAAATGTCTTGTTCCTCTGGCCTCCCTCTCCTGTGGCATCACTGCCTCGCCCACTCTGTCTTGGTCTTTTCTCCTTTGCCTGATAGAACAGGTTTTTCTTAGCCCCCTCATCCTTTTTACAATCTCTTTCTGCCTTTTCCTCCGCTTGCCTGCCTTACAAGCATCGTGTCTCATCTCTTTCTCTTCTCTCCCACTTCTGCCTCCTTACTGATGGACCAGCCCACTTGATTGCATGCTTGGTCCTGTTCCATCCAGTTTTATCCAGTGAGTTCCCGCTGTCTTTGCTTCGTTTGAAAGTTTTAAACAGGGACTGAAACACCATCCTAATGCTTGAGGCAGTACCATCATCTCGCATCAGGGTCTTATGGTTACAACAGGAGCGCTGTTGGAATAAATATGGGAGCCAGGTGCTGCTACTGATAATCCCCAATAAAGGGCTCCGCGAGGCCCACAATGATGTACTACCAGATGAATCAATGCCATCTGGATGTCCAACTCTGGCCAGGAGGGCAGTAAAGTTATGGTGCTCAGTATTTAATGTTAATTTCCCCTGAATAACCCAGAGTGAATTTTGTAATTTGCAATATTGTAAATTTTGTCAACACGTGGGGAACTAAAACACTGTTTATCCTGTACACTCTGGCTAATCATACCCTGGCTGTCTTTCTGATTGCCGATTCATTTTGTTCATATTTAAAAGGGAATAAATGTATCCCAGAGAAAACACTCGTCTGGACGAGCTCTGAAATGGAAGCAAAGGCTGAACTACAGAGGATAATTGGGTTCAGAGCCGAAAAGCTCTGCTTCCAGGGAAGAGTGCATCTATCGATACTGCAGGAGTTAGGTTCTCAGGTATAATTGGGATCAGCACATAAATCTTGGAGTAAAATTCACCTTCCCATACTCCCTGATCATTCAAGCCACTTGCTTGTCCAATGGTAAAAATATAACCCCTCTTACCAAAATTCTGTCAACTAGAGAATTCTCTTAGAAATCTCTGTTGTTGGTGCTTTGCTAGTATAATTTGATATATACTATATGTAATGTATATGTAATTACATGGCATATAATCATATAGTACGGATGTGTTACATCATATAGTTATATATCATATGCTATACCTACTGCATTTATAATATGTAACTATTGGTGTAGGGATTGGGGGCAGGAGGAGAAGGGGACGCCAGAGGATGAGATGGCTGGATGGCATCACTGACTCGATGGACATGAGTCTCAGTGAACTCCGGGAGTTGGTGATGGACAGGGAGGCCTGGCGTGCTGCGATTCATTGGGTCGCAAAGAGTCAGACATGACTGAGCGACTGATCTGATCTGATTTGATCTGATTGGTGTAAAGTTGAGTATGTAATAAGTAATATGTAATACAAATAGTCATAATAAAGAACTTGTAGTTCAGTTAAACTACAAAGCATAGCTCTAATAACCATAGAAATTCATTCGTCATTCACCAAAGATTCAAGAAACTTCTGTATGCAAAATAAAACCTGGAATTTCAAACTGTGTTCAGTTAGTTCCCATGTTAAGAATATTTTCAGTCAGTTCAGTTCAGTTCAGTCGCTCAGTCGTGTCCGACTCTTTGTGACCCCATGAATCGCAGCACACCAGGCCTCCCTGTCCATCACCAACTCCCGGAGTTCACTGAGACTCACGTCCATCGAGTCAGTGATGCCATCCAGCCATCTCATCCTCTGTCGTCCCCTTCTCCTCCTGCCCCTAATCCCTCCCAGCATTAGGGTCTTTTCCAGTGAGTCAACTCTTTGCATGAGGTGCCCAAAGTACTGGAGTTTCAGCTTTAGCATCATTCCTTCCAAAGAAATCCCAGGGCTGATCTTCAGAATGGACTGGTTGGATCTCCTTGCAGTCCAAGGGACCCTCAAAAGTCTTCTACAACACCAGAGTTCAAAAGCATCAATTCTTTGGCGCTCAGCCTTCTTCACAGTCCAACTCTCACATCCATACATGACCACAGGAAAAACCATAGCCTTGACTAGACGGACCTTTGTTGGCAAAGTAATGTCTCTGCTTTTGAATATGCTATCTAGGTTGGTCATAACTTTCCTTCCAAGGAGTAAGCGTCTTTTAATTTCATGGCTGCAGTCACCATCTGCACTGATTTTGGAGCCCCCAAAAATAAAGTCTGACACTGTTTCCACTGTTTCCCCATCTATTTGCCATGAAGTGATGGGACCGGATGCCATGATCTTCGTTTTCTGAATGTTGAGCTTTAAGCCAACTTTTTCACTCTCCACTTCACTTTCATCAAGAGGCTTTTTAGTTTCTCTTCACTTTCTGCCATAATCTTAACTATCAAAGATTTGAATGCACATACAGGATCAGATGTGGTTTTTCATTTCTTAGTTCTTGAAGGCTGTACATTGAATGATCATATATGGTTTGATATATTATAATCTGTACAAGGTACATCTGCTGTTTTTGTCTGCCCGGCATGTCTTCTTCCTCATTGTGAATTGTGTCCCAATTCATCTCTGGAGAACTACCCTACCCCATTGCAAGCAGTGATATAATACATATTTAAAGGATAAATATATAATCAGATAGCCTCCATGAACAATTAACTTATTTTTCCTTTTGGATTATTTGCAGGTCAGGTGGTTCCCTTTTGTCTCCTTCCCAATACATTCCTTCTTCCCCACAAATCAGTGAAATTGAGGCTGCTGAGGCAATCTTTTTCTCAAGTTCATAATCCAAGTGTTTCTTTTCCTCTCTATCTGCTTCACGCTCCCCCCCACCCCCCTTCTGAGAGCTCATTATTTCCACTGAGTTTCCTTTACTGGCGCCTCTGTGACCTTCACTCTCTCCAATCAGAAAAGTAAAGAACAAAGGAAGTTGAAAATAGCATGAGACACTTCAGCCTGTTGAACAGGGATATCCCTGAGGCTCCCCCCTTCAGAAATGTTCTGATAGGTTTGGGGATATACCTGAGCTATCAGTCCTCCCTAAGCTGGGAGATCCAATCAGTAGGTTAAGCCGAAAGACCTCATTATACAGTGTCACCTGTAACCCAAGCCTGCAGCCTGGACTCAGAGCTGTGTCCTAGGAGGAGGTGGCAGCATCATTCACCCACAGGAGAAGCTTGATGCTTTAATAACATTTGCTCGCTACACTGCAAGTTTTATATCCCAGTGACTTTTCGGAGATTAATTAGAGTTTTCTCTAAGAGCAAATTGTGAAACTCAGCAGCTCACTTTACTTGGCTTCAAGAATAATTCTCATTTGGCTAAAATTAAGAATTTAAATGGGTGCCTTTGGAGCCCAGGTAGTTTAAGAACTCCCTGGGTCCTCTTTACGGTTGAGTTATGTTCTGGAAAGTCCTGGTAGAGGAGCTACCTGTGACCGAAATGCCACAGAGACTGCTTCTTTAAGACATTTTATTAAGACTTCTCTCCCCAACTTCCCAGTAAAAACCCAGCAGTTAGGTGCCTTGTATTATTAGGGGACAGAGTCATCCCTGTTTAGAGATGCTACTTGATGGGTCCTCATTCATCTGCAAATAAACCCTTTTTCTCTCAGTTTTCTTGCTGTGACACACTCATCTCTCTAATTCTCTCCTGCTCTCATTTACATATTCCCCACATTAGTATAGAAGATCTCTGAAAACAGAGAAGGCAAACATGAGCAGTTGCCTTGTCTGAATGTCTGGTTTGGATTAGAAGATAAACACCTCCTGCCATCCTATACCCTACTGAGTCTTACAGGGAGGGGCTCTGAAACTTGCCATAATTTGGTGGCTCTGGGAGAGAAGTCAGTATTTTACATCATCTACATCTAGCCCAAATCCTTCTTTGTGTCTATTGTACTACATCACCAGTAAATCCTCAAAATAAATATTAACTAAATTCTTAGTAAAGATCTAATGATTTAAATTCTCTGTGTTTTATAAATAAGCCACTTGCTAATTATGTAACCTTGGGCAGGCTGTTTATCTCTCTGTTCCCCAGTTTTCTGTAAAATAGGAAGTAATGATAAGGGTACCAATCTCCTAGGGTGATTATGAGGATTCAGTGAGGCAGTTTGTGTGTTTACCCACCTGCTGCTGTATGTAGGAAGAGCTCAATTAATGTTAAGTATTTAACTGCTATGGGAGAGACCTTGTAATTGCATTCCCATCCCTGAGTCAAATATGCAACAGGCATCTACTATCCAAGCTTCTCTTGTCTCTGAGCTATAGCAATGAATAAATTACAGTGCCTATCCTCAGAGAGCAAGCAGTTAGACCAGGGGAGAGCTACAGAATCCTTTATGTAGACTACAATATGGTTAGAGATAGTAATAACCTTAACATTTATTGAGTCCTTAATACTATGCTGGGCATTTTATATGGATTGCTTTATTTAATCGTTTCAGAAACTTATGCGGTAGACATAAGTTCTTGAAGAAACTTAAGAAACTTGTATTTATTGTTCAGATGAAGAAATTAAGGCTTTGAAAGATTAACTTCACATCCGTCAGACTTCAGAAACTATGCTTTTTACCATTTTTCTTTACTGAGTGCTGGAGATACAAATATGTACCATATGCTAAGAGAGCCCACATACAGTGGAAATCATTGTGTTTTCAGAACCTGTGGACAGGAGGTGGCACACGAGCAGGGTCTTGACAGAAGAAGGAAAACAGCTAAAGAAGGAAGGGGAGGAGGAAGCATTCAAAACCAGGGAGGTGTGGCCGTGACCAGATACGACTGGGTGCAGAGAGGGGGCAGGGATGACGGGAATGGGCAGGCCCATTGGGAATGGCCTGGGGGACAATGGGACAGAATTTGAATTCTGGTTGTGTGTTCAAGAGAGATTTCTAAGAAGATATAACACAAGATCCCAAAATCAAGTGATCAAAAATCAAGCAAGCAAAAACTCTGCCAACATCAAGCAGGCCTAGGGGAGACCCCTAAACAAAACTCAAGAATGAAATAAAAGTCAGGGATCTTTCCACACAGAGAGGAGAGGAGCTCAGGCAGGTGAGTAGCACATTTACCTGTGTGTTTATTTGACAACTTTCTGTCTCCCCCACCAGATTGTTGAACTTATCAATGCAGTGACAAGGCTAATTTTGCTATCTTTATTCTAAAACCTAACACTGTCCTGGTCCTTAGCAGATATCCTATAAATATACTTTGCCTGAAATTTTGGAGTCACTAAAAGCTCAGAAGAAGGGCTCCAGATATTGCGCATGGTCAAGAAATCAAAACAAGGCAATCCTTGTGCTGAGCCTTGAAGGATGATTGGACATCAACAGGCCAATGGTGGGAGAGAGGGACACACTGGAGAGGAAAGGTCACTGGGCAAAAATGGAGGCACGAGAGAGGGCAGTGCATGCAGGCAGCTCCAAGTAGGTCGGTCTGGCTAGAGCAGGGTTTCTCAGCCTCAGCACTATGGACATTTTGGCTAATTCTTTGTCGTGTGTGGCTGTTCTATACATTGCAGGATATTTAGCAGCACCCGAGGCCTCTGTCCAGTAGATACCAGAGGCAATTCCCCCTTTCGCCCCTAACCGTGACCATCGAAGACGCCCCCAGATACTGCCAAATGATCTCCCCCTGCCAATTCAGACCCACTGCCAGGGTTTTTCCAGTGAAGAGAGAAAAAAAAAAAAAAAATACGGGGACATAAAACAAGATGCTGCTAGAGGAAAAAGCAGAGGGAAAAGGTCAAAAGACATGTGCGTCATGGCCAAAGTGGATGGGCTTAACCTGAGCTCAGTGGGAAAATCCCTGAGGGATTGAAACCAAGCAGGGCCATGAACACAGCCTTGTGTTTTGGGAAAATTACTTGTCAGCAGTGGTTTGCAGAGGGTTAGGCATGTCTTCAAGGAGAACAGGCTGTTTCAGCCCTCCATGCAAGAAGACATGAGAGCCGGAACTGAGGCTATGGGCAGGAGAAGTGGGAGGGCAGGTGAGAGCTTCTTAGGATGTTAAATCCACAGCGTTTGGTTCCAAAGAAAGATGATAACAGCAGAGATGTGATGAAAGTAACCCCTTCAAGGATGGAGGGGAATCTAAGCAAGAGAAGCTTGCTGGAAGCTAAACAGTTAATATTGGAGAAGGATGCTAATCAAATGAGCAAGTGTGAAATGAAAATGCCAACCCAAGGGAAGAAATCCTGCCAAAGGTGGCACAGGCACACAGAGAAAAATGTGAGCTGTGCTAGTGAGATGGTCCTGAACGTGGAGTCAAACTGCATGAGAGGATTCAGGCAGAGGGAAACAGATGGTCCTTGCGATGTCCTCAGTCACTTGACAAGCTGGATAAATAATTGTTGCCAGGGAAGAAATAATAAAAGCAGGATTCTGCCAGCATGAGCTGCTACTGCTGCCATGGCCTTTGGTTCAGAGCATGCTTCTGGAGGCGAGGGGAAGGAAAATAAATATGGAATGATGGAGGGAAATCAATTAGCCCCTCACAGATGGCCTCCCACATCCAAGAGACTGTTACTGCCACTAACATGAAAGGTTGAATAAGGTAGGAAGAGAAATAACACGGAGAAGGCTGTGTCCAGGGCTTCGTGAGATAACCTCACAGAAGCAGGGGTGCCCACAGGGCTCACAGGACAGCTGTGGAGGACGGGACCCAGGCCAAACCTGGCCAGGCCAGTGCCTGAGAGCTCAGGCCAAGCTTCCCTGAGGGGTGGAAAATCAGGCTTGCAGAACCGGACTGCAGAAGTTATGGATCCTGACAACTCTACTGACTGCAGAAACCCACAGGGTATGGCAGGGTGCAGGGGGTGCTTTGGTGGGAGGAAGAGATGGACTTCCCATTAAATATATTACATTTTGAAGTAAACAGCATAACAGGCTAGCTCATGAAATGGAAAGAGCACTGAAAAGAGAATAATACATAATTAAGGCGAGGAATTGTATAAGGTACTTAAGATAGACTCTGACTTCATGTGATGCTCAATAAATTAAGATGGAGGAGGAAAAGGGGAAGGGAGAAATGGCGGGAGGAGGAGGAAAGAAGAAAAAAAGAAAGGGGAAGAGAAAGAAGAGGAACAGGGAAAAGAAATTTGTGAGCAAAACCATCACACTGTATTTTTTTTTTCCCCACCAGAAGCATGTTTATCAACCTCGAGCCTGGGGTAATAATCTGAGGTTTTGCTCATGTTTCTCTTTTATCATTCATAATTGAAATGTTATTGACATTTCTTGGGCATCTGAAGATGAGCCTAATTTATTTTCACCTTTTCTGAATTTTATATCAATAATATTCATGAAGCCACACAATGCCTAAATGAGGCCTCAAAAGCTGTTACTCTAAATAAAGAAATTCTTGCATTTTTATAGTTATTTACATGATTTTATTGGATCCTGACAACAACCCTGTGTGAGGGTCAAAAGGAGGTTATTATTATCTTCACTTTTTTTTCAATGGAGGAAATGACAACCCACTCCAGTATTCTTGCCTGGAGAATCTGCATAGACAGAGAAGCCTGGCAGGTTACAGTCCATGAAGTCGCAGAGCTGGACATGACTGAGTGACTAACACACACACACTAATATAGATTTACAAAGTCTAATGAGCTTTCCAGGGGCTTCCCTGGTGGCTCAGTGGTAAAGAATCTGCATGCAATGGAGGAGACCTGAGTTCGATCCCTGGGTCGGGAAAATCCCCTGGAGGAGGGCATGGCAACCCACTCCAGTATTCCTGCCTAGAGAATCCCATGGATACAGGAACCTGGTGGGCTACAGTCCATAGAGTCACAAAGAGTCAGACACGACTGAAGCCACTTTGCATGCACGCGTGCACACAATGAGTTTTCCGAGCTTTCCTAGCTCACTGTATGAAACTTGGGGTTGAAAATCATGCCTTTGATTCTCCATTTAATGCTCTTGGAATCTTAGTTCCTTTACTGGGAATTGAACCTGGGCCCTTGACAGTGAGAGTAGAATCCTAATCACTAGACCATCAGGGAATTCCCCTAACCATATCTTTTGATAGCAATAAATACAAAGTCCCTTTTCTCACTCTATCAATTTACTTCTGAAAACAAGGCCACTCCTGCCCCTACTGTGCCCCGACTCTTCCCATTAGCCCATAACTCTATTTTAAGAGCAGGAAAGCTCACTTCTTCTAGAAAATTCTCTTTGATTAATTCTACCTTAATTAACCCCACTTTTAGACTAACAGGTTCTTAATTCTTCAGTTCAGTTCAGTCGCTCAGTCATGTCTGACTCTTTGCGACCCCATGAATAGCAGCACACCAGGCCTCCCTGTCCCTCACCAACTGCTGGAGTTCACTCAGACTCACTTCCATCGAGTCAGTGATGCCATCCAGCCATCTCATCCTCTGTCGTCCCCTTCTCCTCCTGCCCCCAATCCCTCCCAGCATCAGGGTCTTTTCCAATGAGTCAGCTCTTCGTATGAGGTGGCCAAAGTATTGGAGTTTCAGCCTCAACATCAGTCCTTCCCATGAACACCCAGGACTGGTCTCCTTTAGGACGGACTGGTTGGATCTCCTTGCAGTCCAAGGGACTCACAAGAGTCTTCTCAGTTCAAAAGCATCAGTTCTTCGGCTCTCAGCTTTCTTCACAGTCCAACTCTCATATCCATACATGACCACTGGAAAAACCATAGCCTTCACTAGACGGACCTTTGTTGGCAAAGTAATATCTCTACTTTTTAATATGCTATCTAGGTTGGTCATAGTTTGCACATGTTGGGTTGCATTTTTTAAAACTACTGATTTTATTATAGCTACTATAGTGAAGGCTTTTGAATACACCTTCATGTAGTAGGAAATGGTTTTTAAAATATTAAACAATTTGAAATCATTATCTTGTAAGTAAAAAGGGCAGAATATCAGCAATTTAATATGAATCAGCTCAATCTTAACCATCATTTTTGTAGAGATGGCTTTTTCCCAGTTTTCACTTCCTCTCATTCAAGAAACTGTGCTGGTCTTAGCTAACTGCTTGCTTCCATTCCCAAAATAAAAGCTGATAACAGAAAGCAGAGGATAAAGAACATTTTCTGCCTTTTTAGGTCTCAAAAGGGTGAACCTTTAAGGGAAAAAATAAACTTAAGGAACAGGTAAAAGTTTGTGGAAAAATATTTTAGGCACAAGCAAAAACAAACAAAAAAACCACTCTCTGGGACTTCCCTGGTGGTCCAGAGGCTAACACTCTGAGCACCCAATGCAGGGGGCCGTGGTTCGATCCCTAGTCAGGGAACTAGATCCCACACACTACAACTAAGACTCGGCACAACCAAGTAAACAAATCAAACCCTCTCTTAGCTGGGAGGGGAAAAAAGATTCACTGGACCCAGGAAAACGTGGCAGAGGACCAGAGCTAAAGGAATTAGAGTCAACTTCACATATATAAGTATAGATGGTCTGAGCCAATGAGGCTGGATCTGCAGGAAGCACAGGTTGTGAGAAGATCCAGACGTGCAGGTCACCAGGCTCCTCTCAAGAGGGCACCGCCCATCATCCATAGATAAAAGCCCTTGGGAGGCTGAGGTGACACATGAGGTCCATTGGGATGGTCACCTCCTAAGGGCTGCTGCCTCAAAGCTGAATTTCCTGTCCTTTGATGGTCAATAGCATGTTGTTCCTTGATCACCCCAAAAGGAGTCAAAAGGAATGTCTCCACTCTCTGCCCTGATACTCTGCCTGGCCCCTGTCTACTTCTTCCCTATTCACCTCCTCCCCTTGGCATCCAGAACCCCAGCCCCAAGCGTTGTCTACTTCTTACTTTTGCAACATGCTCGATCAATTCACCCAAGGCAGAAATGTCTTTCAGGTACACGTGTCCCATATTATACTTGCATATAAATTTCCAACACTCAAAGCACTTTTCTAACCAACCTTTCTTTAGATTTTTCCAACAGATTTTTCAAGTAAGTAAGAGAGAAAAAAAGCTAAGAATTAAATTCTCTGTCTTTATTGATTCACTGAGTCTTCATCAAGGCCTACTCCTCACCTGGTGGGACATACAACGTACCCCCCCACCCCCCATTTTAATGTTGTGTTCAGAAAAGGGAAGAGCACAAAAACTCCATTATTGAGCCACTTGTGTTCCAGGGGCTTCCAAAAGACGGGTCTGGCATTGGTGTGCAAGATAGATGAAGCAGAAAGAAAAAACGTATAGGGAGGGTTTGCTGGAATCCAGGAATGATGTGACATGCTCAGAGATGCTTATTGTACCAGGCTTTAAAAATGATAATAATAATTCTTTTAGTGATTTGTTATCTAAAACCTGGGCTAGTCACTAAAACAGATAAATTATTTATTCATTTGTTGCTTATTCCTTGGTGCCCCAAAGTTACTGGGCCAGACAAGATTTATGGGACGCCTTTAAAAGCCTCAGACAGACCATTGAAAGAAGGGAGATCAAGTTCCTGGAAACTGTCATTAACAATCTCCTGCCTCTTTAAACTCTTTCCCATGTGGCATCTTAGCAGCAGCTCAGAACCCACATCGGAATAGGAATTGTAAAGGATTCTGGCTTCATAGCTATTTGTGATAAAACAAAAATTGACTTTCAACTGAAGTTAGCATGGGGGAAGTCAAACGTGAAAGACGGTGTAAAACCTCCAGCATTTTCATGGGCTTGGAAGGTACACTGTTGTTCAGAGACTGCTCAAGATTGACCGGGTCCCTGCCCAGATATCAGTGGACTGTGCGTATAACTCACTTATAAAGCACTTGAGCATTGTTTATCTTGAACTTTATTTGCCTCTTTATTGCCCAGTTGCTCAAGCCAGAAATAGGACATTATCCTCCTTTCTCCTCTTCTTCAACACAAACATCCAATCAATCACCCATTCCCACAGCTCAGTGGCTCAAATTTTAGCATGCATCAGAATCACCCAATGGGCGGATTGTTGGGTCCAGCCTTAGAGTTCCTCGGATAAGCCTGAGCATCTGGGTTTGTGACACATTTCCAGGTGATGCTTTAACTTGGAGACCACACGTTGAGAACCACTGCTAGAAACTGGGTCTTGAGCCTCTATCATATTCATCCATTTTTGCTATTCCCATCCTGAGTATTTTAATCCAGGTCACCCATTGTACATCAACTGTTTAATGGCAGGGATCTTTTTTAAGACACAAATCTGATCATTTAGACCCCTGCTGAAAACTTCAGTGACTCTCTAGGACCCAAAAGATGATGTTCATCTCCTCTCTTTGCCTTCCTTAGAGACAAAATTTTAATGCTTTGTCTGATTATTTTGTTATTTAACTCCATATTTCAAAATAACATCCTTGAATTGCCATTCCTTACAATTTTAGTTTTATGCTTTATCTATTGAATTACCACTATAAGACATACAGTTCTCTCTAGATATTTAATCCTTCATGAGCCCTACACATTCTCCCATTCTCTCATATCATCCTTTTGTCAGCATTAATGGTAACTGCTTACATATTGTGACTATGCAAGTGATATTCACAGCTCAGCCATTTATGATCACTTTTTGTTTTGCCTATAGTGAATAATGAGTTTGGTCTTGTTTGCTTATCTTTTATACACTTGTTATAGAGTGTGTATATATGTGTGTGTGTATGTATGTATATATACTTTTATATACTTTCCATGCTGATCTTCTGTATCTGGTGTGTTCTCTAACCCGGATTTTCCCCATAGATTTTGTGAAACATATTCTCCAGTAGTTTTCAAAGCAATGTTGCATGAGAAATAAGTCTCTCGAAATTTTGTATGTCTTAAAATATTTTTAGTCTATCCTGATGTTTAATTGACAGTTTGGCTCAACTTCAAATTTGAAGTTGAAAATAATTTCCCTTTAGATTTTTGAAGGTACTTGTCCATCACCTTCTAGTTACCAGCCTTTCTTTTGATAAAAATCTTTTAACCGTGACTTTTTATGTCCTTCTGGAGATTTATAGGATGTTCTCTTTGTCCCCAGTGTTCTCAAATTTCTCTATAAAGCACCGTGGTGTGGGTCTGTTATGTCCCTTATGTCAGACACTTGATGACCCTTTTAAAATAAAAACTGATATATTTCAGTTGTGGAAATTTTCTTCACTATTATTTTAATTTTTCCTACCTTCCATGTTTCAATCTTATCTTTTGTGCACCTTATGTATATTTATGCTGGACTATTTCTTTCACTATTATATAATAATTTTCTTTATTCCTAACACTGATTTTAAAGCAATATTCTAATAATAGAGTCATATCAACTTTATTTAGGTTAGTATTTTATATTCATAAAATAGTTTATATTTTTATATTTAAAAATAGTTTATTTCTGTATTTGGGGGTCATTATATTTAACTGTGTCTCTAAAAGAATATAGATCTCTCTACATGCATTTATAATTGTCACTGGTCAATACAAGTTTATTTCTCAAATCACATTTTAGGCTTTTTTTCCTCTTTTTTCTGCCTTCTATTAGACTGTTTTATTTTCTTTATCCACTTATTTCCCTCCTCTAATGACTTAGAAGTTTCATAATTTATAATGCATTTCTACTTAGATTGTAGTGTTTTCACCTTGAGCAAGTTCCCTCATCTTTCTGTATATTTGAATTTCCCTATCTGTAGAAAGGAGTTGATAGTGAAATATTCCTTAACAGAGTTACTGTTAAAATTTAATCAGATACTAAATCTAATATATTCAGATATTTAGCACATTGTGTAGCTCACAATAAACACCCCATAAAAAGTAGGTGGTGATTATTACTAATGTTTTGTATATTTAACTTTAAATGACCTGAAAATCTTTCCAGACACTCCACTAACTCAAAAATTCTGAGAAGCAGATTGTGTATTCTAGTGCAATAGTGTAGTTTACCTGTGTGCCGGGAGTCTAATTATGTACCTTCCTGCTAATGCCTTTAGTGGGAAGTCAGACTATCAACACTGTGGGGAATTGATTGATTAACTCAATCAAGATCATCCTCAAAGATGACTCCAAAAATATCTCTGATGGCTTGTGGTTGAGAAAATCAGTCAGCATTTGGCGGGGAGGAGGAGGAGTCAGGCAGAGGGATCACTTTCACTGAATTAAGAGTCCTGTAAAAGACTGATGTTATATAATAACCCCATGTGAAAAACTCTTCCTGTTACCTGCAGAGTTTTGAAAATAACTCTTCAAAATTCACTCCAATAAGATTCGTGTTTCAGCTTCTGGAGCTTGGGGTATTTATTTGCCCTTCAGACAATTTTTTTAACCTAGAATATATGCCATAGAATAAACAGTAACTTTTATGAAACTGTACTGTACTGAGCGACTTGGAGAAGGAAATGGCAACCCACTTTAGTATTCTTGACTGAAAAATCCCATGGACAGAGGAGCCAGGGGAGCTCAGTGGGTCACAAAGAGTCAGACATGACTGAGTGACTAGAACGCAGAGTGGCCATTTTGAGGTACTGCTTCCCGCATAAGGAAGCATTTGTTTCCAGTAACCAGATACTAGGGACACAAACCAATTGCCCACATTTCTCAGTCCTGAAAGAAAGACACATACATTTAGATCAGGGCTGAAAGACTTACATGGTGCGCGTCCTTCTTTCTCCCCCACATGTGACTAAATGGCTTTCTAGTCAGGCTGATGAAAAGCAGAATTGAGAAGAGAACACATTTGTTTTCACTAGGACTCCATCCTCTAGATCTAGCAAACATGTGCCTGTATACACACACACGTGTGCACACATGCGTGTGCGCACCCCCCCCACACACACACACACTCCTCCTTTCCACCTCTTACTTCTCTTTCTACTGCCATTGTCAAGAATCAGGTGGCATTTTCAAAAGTCAGCTCATTCCATTAGAGCTTGGGTACCTGTAACCATTAAAAAGATCAAATTCTAACTCAGCCATTCAAAATCTTAGCAAGATCTAACAACTTGTGTCATCAGTCTTTTATCGTGATGCCTTCTGTGGGTTCACAGAAAAGGTCCTGAGAAAATCTTGGATGGGATATATCATAATTCAGAGCAGAGCTGGTAATGTATCTCTTAAGATATCTCTGTTAATTGATACTCTGGATATAGTCATTCTAAAAAGCTCAACTTACGTTTCAGCACTTCTGCTTGAACCATTTCAACGGCTCCCGTCATCTCCCCTTGTGTAACTGAAGTGTGTTCTATGAACTAGAGTTGGACTGCAAGCTGTTAATTTCTTAAAAAAAAATTTTTATTGAGGTATAGTTGATTTACTGAAGAAGGCAACGTCACCCCACTCCAGTACTCTTGACTGGAAAATCCCATGGACGGAGGAACCTGTTAGGCTGCAATTCATAGGGTTGCTAAGGGTTGGACACGACTGAGCGACTTCACTTTCACTTTTCACTTGCATGCATTGGAGAAGGAAATGGCAACCCACTCCAGTGTTCTTGCCTGGAGAATCGCAGGGACAGGGGAGCCTGGTGGGCTGCCGTCTATGGGGTCGCACAGAGTCGGACACGACTGAAGTGACTTAGCATAGTTGATTTACAATGTTGTGTTTGTTTCTGCTGTACAGCAAAGTGAATCAATTATACATGTACATATATCTACTCTTCTTTAGGTTCTTTTTGGATAGAGTCACTGTGCTATACAGGAGGCCCTTATTAGTTATCTATTTTGTATATGTGTGTATGTCAATCCCAATCTCCTAATTCATGCCTCCTCCCTTTTACCTCCCAGTGACTGTAAGTTTGTTTTCTACAATTGTAACTCTATTTCTATTTTGTAGATAAGTTAATCTGTAGCCTTTTAAAAAAATATTCCACATATAAACCGTATCATATGGTATCTGTCCTTCTCTGTCTAACTTATTTCACTCAGTGTGATAAGGTGCTTATTTACAGTCTGCATCAAGGTCAGTACAGAAATTGAGAATAAGTATAGTTAGTGGAAAGAGTGATTTTATGTCAGTTGAATCTCATAATTAAAAATTTGGCTAGTAGTTTGTCTTTCTTTTTTTCTAATTATTCATTTTACTGTGTTTCACAAATATATTTGATTGGTCAGTGATAGAATAAAAATTTAAGAAATAAAAATGGGTCTTTGGCCAAAAAAGTTTGAGAAGTGTTGATTGACAGGATAAAGTCCCAGCTCTTTGTAAGACCTGCAAGGTCACAGGTGCCCCATCCCTGCACGACTCTGCAGCTCTTCAGCTTCACCACCTGCCACTCCCCTCCCTTCACAGCACTACGTTCTCGCCTATAAAATCACAGGCGCTGTCCTTTTACAAATGCTGGCCCTCCTGCCCGGAATGCTTTTTATATTCTCAGTTGGGTGCTAAATTTCTACACATCAATCAAGTCTAACCTTTCTAGATGAGTCAGGACCCTTAGCTGCAAGTGACAGACACATAACGAATCATTTAAACAGAAAGGAATTTAGAAACAGAGGTGGAGCAATCTTGAGACTCAAAAACATCCACAGGCGAGAATGATTTCAGCTAGCTTTCTCTCTTTTTTCCTCCACCCCTATTTCTCTTATCCCTGACAGTCTCTTGGTATTACTTCTCTTTTACCACAGACGGGCTTGTTCTATACAGCAGAAGACACTGCAGAACCAAACTCTGTTGACCCAACTTAGCAAAGCAAGAGGATACAGAAGATACCTCTCTTAGCTTCAGAATAAAACCATCCCAAAAATGATTCTTATTTTCATCAAGTACCCACAATGACCTCTGGACCAATTAATGTGGGCAGAGAGAAGGGAAAGTCTCTGCAGTCCAACTTCTATCCTTTTATCAGAAAAAATTGTTCTAAAATATAATTACAATTACATCTTTCCTCATTTTAAAGACCTTCCCTTCCCTTCACCTGCAGAAGAGAATTCAGGATGTTTCATCTTTCATAAGCAAGGTTTAGTGGTTCCCTCTACTTTCACCACTGGGGTGAAAGATGCAATGTTTTCCAGAACCTATGCTGTTCATATGCTGAAACCCTCCCCTAACAGTCCAGGAAAGAACCCCTATGCATCTCACAACAGAAACAGGTGTTGCTTCACTTAGTAAGTCTTCTCGAGTCATCTCTAAATATCCTCACTATCACTGAGATACACTTCATGGACTTGCAATACTCTTATGTCTTTCTTTCCTTATGCATTTTCTACTAAACTCTCTGAGTTTATCCACATTGTCTGACATATGTTTGGCACACAGTAGATGCCCAAATTGATGTTTGCTGAAACAAACTATCACATTGATCCTCTTGTATTACAGTTGTATATTTACTTATCTTCCTTTCATACTAAAGTTTGATCACTTTAAATGTGAAGAGTCCTTCACTGCATCTTCAGAAACTAGCATAGTGCTTAACACATAGTAAGTGATAAATGAGTGTTGAGTGTTAATAATTAAGTGAATAAATTAAGGGGAAATGGCTATATATGGAGCACACTTGGTGAGTTTACCAAGACTTAATTTGCTAATGAGAATTGACTGGTTACTGTGGGGTTACACAGTGCATGTCTTTGAGCCTTCCTTCTTTACAACTAATCTCATGACAGGTTGGGTGCAAGACAGATGAGAGAGGCTGTTTCCTTACAAAGACAAAATTCATTTCTGGCCCTGGGTCATAGCTGAGTGTCATGGCTACTTCCTAGTTCCACTCTCAGATCAACTCACATCCCTCTTAATACTTGAGGTCCCGAAGGCAGCGATCTTCTGCTCTGAACTCCTGATAACTGCAAAGAAACATTCATCACTGAGAGAGTCTTCCATATAGATTCTCATTAGACATAAACAGCAGCTAGTGATCTGGTTCTACAGAGATGCTCATGGCAGGAAATGAGGTCTATCTGGTACACAGGGTTGAGGTAGGCAGTGAGGAAGGGTGGGAGGATGGCTGCAACTTACCAATGTAAATGACAAGGCCAGGTCACGATAACCATTGCCTTGGCGACAAGTCATTTCTACCTCTCTAGCACGCATGTAGTTTGTCATCTGTCATCATCTCCCCAGTGTCAGATTGACACAACCCAAGAAGCTATTAACATCTAAAAACTGCAGGCCCAGGAGAGTGATACCTTGGTTGTCTATTTCTAAGTGAGACCCAAGAACAATATCTTGGGTCCTTATTCACAGAAATTTTGTATCACCCTGGGAGATTGGAAAGCATATATATTTGACTTATGGCCTTGAAATGTCTTGTTTGAAAAGATACCACAATCTGATTAGAAATAGTCACTTCTGAAGGGGCTTTGTTATTTGTAAGAGGGTTTTTGCTGTTACTGAACATTCTACATCTTATAAAAACACTTGATAAATATTTTATTGGTATTCTGTGAAACCCTCTGGAGAAGGTATCTATTGAGTTCACTCTTAGCTCAGTACATATATGAGCACAGGGCTGTCTCAAAGTATACTTATTGTGCTGGAATTGATGTGTCCTGGAAAGTGCTAGGTTGATTTTGACCTGTAAAACAGAATCACATAAACTTTGTGTAAGACTTTGAAAAATTATTTTTATGATTATTGTCCATGTAACTGTTGGACTATAATTATGAGAGATTTGACTATATATATGGGACCATGTATAGTCATATGGTCATATGGGGCTTCCCTGGTGGCTCAGAGGGTAGAGCATCTGCCTGCAATGTGGGAGACCTGGGTTTGATCTCTGGGTTGGGAAGATCCTCTGGAGAAGGAAATGGCAACCCACTCAAGTATCCTTGCCTGGAGAATCCCATGGACAGAGGAGCCTGGTAGACTACAGCCCACTGGGTCACAAAGAGTTGGACACGACTGAGTGACTTCACTTCACTTCACTATGGGACCAATACCTTGGCCACCTGATTCAAAGAACTGACTCATTGGAAAAGACCCTAATGTTGGGAAAGATTGAGGGCAGGAGAAGGGGATGACAGAGGATGAGATGGTTGGATGGCATCACCAACTCGGCAGACATGAGTGTGAGCAAGTTCTGGGAGTTGGTGATGGACAGGGAAGCATGGCGTGCTGCAGTCCATGCGGTTTCAAAGAGCCAGACACGACTGAGCGACTGAACTGAACTGAATGGGACCAAACTTTCTTCATTGCCTAACACATAGCAGATACTCAAAGATGATTGCTGAATAAGTAAATGAGTTAACAATCGCAGACCTGTCGGTATATGTACTATTAGAAACATAGTGACTAAGGTAAAATCCTGCAAAACACAGAGTAAGAGTCAGTGCAGTATCCAAACTCAAATATTTGTTCTTTTCCAAATACTTAAGGCTGTCCATCCTCTAACGTCTCAGTCTACCTTTGTTCCTTCTGCTTTGAGCATCCCTCCCACTTTGTCTATAAGATTAACTCTTCTTTTTTAAAATTTTTAAAAATTCATTTATTTATTTATTTTACTTTACAATATTGTATTGGTTTTGCCATACTTTGACTTGAATCTGCCATAGGTGTACATGTGTTCCCCATCCTCAACCCCCCCCACCTCCCTCCCCATCACATCCCTCTGGGTCATCCCAGTGCACCAGCCCCGAGCACCCTGTATCATGCATCAAACCTGGAACTGGCTCTTATAGTCATTCCTGATCTTGCTTCTCCCCAGCCCTAGCCCTTCCCACTGACCCCTCATAATGACAGATTCGGCTATGCTCCCCTACATGCCACAGGCTTCCCAGGTGGCGTTAGTGGTAAAGAACCCGCCTGCCAATTCAGAGGACATAACAGATGCAGGCTCAGTCCCTGGGTCGGGAAGATCCTCTGGAGGGCATGGCAACCTGCTCCAGTATCCTCGCCTGGAGAATCCCATGGACAGAGGAGCCTGGAGGGCTACAGTCCAAGGGGTCACAAAGAGCCATGACTGAAGCAACTGAGGACACACGTGCACATGCACACTGTAAACTGTGAATTCCTGTCAGTGTCAGTTGCACTAACCACACTGGACCATAATGATCTTTCTCAAGGTCAGAAGCATCTCACTTAGCTTTGTCTTTCCGGTGCCTGGGTAAAGTAAGGACGTAATAAAAGTTGGTTGAAAAGAATAATTCTGGTATACATGGGAACAAGATTCAAGTGCAGCTAAAATTTATACACTAGAAGAACAGTGCATTGATTCAAATCTAATTATTTATAGTCCCATAGCATGTAAGCGGTAAGCCTCTGAAGACTCCCAAGATCTGAACCTGACTCCGTCTGATGCCAGTATCCATGTTCTTTTCCTCCATGTCTTGAAGGACACCCAAGGGCTCTGGGAGTACACTGGATCAAGGAGGGAAGGTTCCTGAGGGAAGTATTTGAATTTAACATTTGCAAGTGCTAGGGAAGACGCCAATGTAGAGGAATGATAATAGAAGCAGGGAGAAACAGAAGTAGGATTCCATTCCTTTAGATGTAACTAGGCACTAACATGCCAGGCAAGGAATCCTATGGCATTTCATCACCCTCCACAGCTGGAGCAAGAAGGCAAAGGCACCTTCACTGTTTTGAAATTAGACTGTAGACTCCATGAGGGAAATTCAATTTTTGCTTCCCACCACCTATGGGCACATAGCAGGCAGTGAATAAGTACTTCATGAACCAAAAGTACATGCGACCCAAGCAATTATGTCACTGGAATGAAGTTTCCAGCTCTCCTTACAAAGCTGTGGGATCTCACATTTTAGCTGGGTTTATTTTTACCCCCGATTCCGCAAGGGCTGTGGTGGAGGTGAAAACAGAGCTTCTCTGAAGGAATGATTCTTATTCGGCATCTTATCCCCAACATTTTATGAAAAGGCATTTTCCAAGAGGTCCCTTAAATGTTTCAGATCTCCAGGCAGTAGTACTTCAATGTCTTTTAAAATATGAAAAGCTTTCCCCCCACAATCTTCCGCTCGGCTCTCTCTCCAGGGTGACTGGCTGAACCGCACAGCAGCAGCTCAGCTGCACCTGTGTTTGATCTTGCACACGCTGAACTGCAGTCCTTGGGTCTTGGACTGCAGACAACTTCCAACATGAACATGAAAGTCTACCGGCGCCCTCTGCCAAGGACGTGGGGAGACTTTTTTTTTTTTTTGGTCAAAGAAACAAATACATGTCATTTCCAGAGGTAGCATGAGGCAAGGCCACGTTTCTTTTTTTCTTCCTTACCTGTTCTCTTTACTCTGTTTCAGGCTGAGAAGTAGCTAATTATCTACCGGGGCTTAAGGGAGCAGCCACTAGAATCACAGCCTCACATGGACACTACGCTAGAAGGAAATCTAGGTCAGGCTTGTCTTCTAGAGATGCAAATTGAAATAATAGCCTCTGCCTGCGTGTCAGGGTGAACAAGCTTTCAAACGTGGTGGCAGGAGAGGAAATGTTCGCAGGCTCACAATCGGTAAAAACGTACTCTTTGATCTTTTGGCGATAGAAATTGATTTTCTGAGCCTTTGTGCATTGTCCCCAAATGCCTTCACTGTTAAATCTCTGAAGTGTCTACATAAAACAAGAAGATCTGGGTGCCAGGATCGAACTTTCTTTGGTCTTGAAGATGATCTGAGCGTCTGGTTTTCTACCAGCAGCATCAGAGTCAGGCCTGGCCTAGGAGCTGTCTCAGCACATGCCAGACGCAGCTGAGCAAACTCTGTTATCAGATTGAACCCCCGGTCAACATCTAAGACACAAAAACATTTGTCTGGTAGAATTTAGTACAGCCTGTGTGGAATCCAGTTCACATAGGAATGAATATAAACAGAGAAATCATCAGTGGCCTCTTTTCCACTTACTGACATCTGGAGATTTTTGCCTTGACTGACATTTGAGGTCATCCCATCCTGGTAGGATTTTCTCTGATCTTATATTTCAAATTGTCTACTTTTTAAAGAACTATTTCTTTTGCAGATGCCCAAACTCTACGAAGCATTTCACAAATATTTCAATATTTGTAGCTTTACGAATATTACAACTTTACAAAACACTACAAATATTTCATGTACTTCATTCAAAAAATATTTTTAAAGCACCTACTATGTGCCAGGCATTGTTCTAGGTAGGCCCCAGTGCTAACACTTCGGAGAGCTTACAGGCTAGTGCAGGCACAGACAATGTTAATATGTAACTTATTAATTCATTTCAGAAAACAGATGATAATGAGAAAATAAACTCAGGTGAAGGTAATGAGACACCAAGACAGGCATTTAGTTTAGGGTGCTCCTCTGAACACTCTAACCAAAACCCCTCCTTATGCTCTAATTGAATTATCAAAGATGGGAGCCATGCAAAAAGCCAGGAGACCAAAAGCCCTGGGCTCAGATCTTAGTGCATTTGAGAAACTTCTGGAAACAATAGGGGGAAAAATCAACAAGAGTTGAGGTCAAACAGAAGGGGACCTGATCATTGAGGGCTTTGGAGGCCAGGGTAACAAGTTTGTGTATCTGTGTGTTGCTCTGTCATGTCTGACTCTTTGCGACCCCGTGAACTGTAGCCTGCCGGCTCCCCTGTCCATGGGATTTCCCAGGCAAGAATACTGGAGTGGGTTGCCATTTTGCTCTTCAGGGTCTTCCTAACCCAGGGATCAAACCTGAGGCTCCTGCATTGCAGACAGATTCTTTACCATCTGAGCCATTTGCTTCTATTTTCAAATTAATATTTAAAAATGATATTAGATCATTCTTTAACACCATGCACAAAAATAAGCTCAAAATGGATTAAAGACCTAAATGTGAGACTGGACACTATAAAACTCATAAAGGAAAGCACCGTCAGAACATTCTCTGACATAAATCACAGAAATATCTTTTTTGATCCATCTCCCAGAATAATGGAAATAAAAACAATTGGGACCTACTTGAACTCAAAAGCTTTTGCACAGCAAAGGAAACAATAAACAAAATGAAAAGGCAACTCTCAGATTGGGAGAAAATATTTGCAAATGATGTGACCGACAAGGGATTAGTCTCCAAAACGTACAAACAGTACATGATACATAACAGCATCAAAATGAACAACTCAATTGAAAAGTGAGCAGAAGACCTAAATAGACATTCCTCCAAAGAAGATATACAGATGGCCAAGAGGCGCAAGCAAAGATGTTCAATATTGCTAATTATTAAATAAATGCAAATCAAAGTTACAATGAGATATCACCTCATATCAGCCAGAATGGCTACCATCAAAAAATCCACAAACAGTAAATGCTGGAGAGGATGTCGAGATAAGGGAACCCTCCTACACTATTGGTGGGAATGTAAATTGGTACACCCACTATGCAGAACAGTATGGAGGTTCCTTAAAAAACTAAAAACAGAGCTACCATATGACCTGCAATCCCATTCCTGTGCTTATATCTGGAGAAAAACATGCATGAAAGGATGCATGCACCTGAATACTCATTGCAGCACTGTTTACAATAGCCAAGACATAGAAGCAACTTAAATGTGCATCAACAGAAAAATGGAAGATGCAGTACATATATACAATGGAATACTACTTGGACATTAAAAAGAATGAAATAATGCCATTTGCAGCCACATGGATGGACCTAGAGACTGTCATACTGAGTGAAGTAAATCAAACAGAAAAGGAGAAATATCATATGATATCCCTTATATGTGGAAAGTAAAAAGAAATGACAGAAATGAACTTACAAAACAGAAAGAGACTCATAGACTTACAGAATGGACTTATGGTTGCTAGGGGAAAAAGATGAGGGGAAGTGATAGTTAAGGAGTTTGGGAGGGACAAGTACACACTGCTATATTTAAAATGGATAACCAACAAAAACCTACCATATAGCACATGGAATTCTGTTCAATGTTATGTGGCAGCCTGGACAAGAGAGGAGTTTGGAGGAGAATGGATACACATATAAGTATGGCTGCTTCCCTTGTGGCTCAGCTGGTAAAGAATCTGCCTCCAATGCAGGAGACCAGGGTTTGATCCCTGGGTTGGGAAGATATCCTGGAGAAGGAAATGGCAACCCACTCCAGTATTCTTGCCCAGAGAATCCCATGGACGGAGGAGCCTGGCAGGCTACAGTCCATGGGGTCACAAAGAGCTGGACATGACTGAGCAACTTTCACTTTCATAAGTATGGCTGAGTCCCTTTGCTGTTCACCTGAGACTATCACAACATTGTTAATCAGCTGTATCCCAATACAAAATAAAAAGTCTAAAAATAAATAAAATAGAAATAATAGGGAGACTTTATATAATTTAAATATCATTGCATTGGCAGCTGAGTGGAGAACAGGTGGTAATAGGCAGGAGTAGCAAGAGACAGGCGGGCTTCCCTGGTGGCTCAGTGGTAAAGAATCAGCTTGCAAATGCAGGATATGCAGGTTCAATCCCTGGGTCAGGAAGATCCCCTGGAGAAGGAAATGGCAACCCACTCCAGTATTCTTGCCTGGAGAATTCCATGGACAGAGGAGCCTGGCATGCTATAGACCATGGGGTCGCAAAAGAGTTGGGCACAGCTTAGCGACTGAACAACAACAGAAAGAGACAGACAGGAGGCTTGAGCTGAAGGTGAGAGGACAGTGGTATACTCCTGTGATATACTCTTGTGGCGGCGGGGTGGGGGTGCGAGGGGCAGTGGGGTGGCCTGGGGATGGAGGCATAGCTAGGACAGGCTCATTTGCTCAGACAAGAATTCTAAGAGATGAAGAAGCTGAGATGGTGGATGGAACTGTGATACAGTGGACTGGCCAAAAAGTTCATTCGAGTTTTTCCAGAAGATAGTACAGAAAAACCCAAACAAACTTTTTGGCCAACCCAATATCTGAGAGTGGCTATGATAGGAATAATGATCCAGAGAGGTGAAAAACAGAGCTGAGAGGGAAGGCAGTCTCTAGTGAAGATTCAAGAGCGGAATGAGGGCAGTTAGAGAATTCAAGTTAAAGCAGCCCACAACCATTTTTTCTAATTGTTATCTGGAAATTTCCAAGGGGTTTTTTTCATTTTGGCATTCTTGCACCTCGTCACTCCTTTACTTGATGTGTTTCTGCACGAGAAAGCCTCAGAAGCTCCACAGTTTGTTTGTTCCTTATTTAGGTGGTTCATGTTACCATTTGATGTCTGTGTCTCACATCTCTGCAGATGAGCCACCAGAAATAAAAACCCACAAAACTGCCTTTGCGAACTTCCAGAGCTTGCCTTTGTTGCTCTGTGTTGACAAGAAAGAGAACGCTGTTGGCAAAATCTGATGCAGCTGGCTGTTTGTTTTCTTGGAGGATGCAAAGGTGAATATAAATAATTTAAAATAGCTTTTAAAAAATGATCTGTCTGTTTCTGCATGAGAAAATTAAAGGAATAACACCAAGACTGAAGAGAGAGACATATAAAATATATTTGAAGGAAAACATAAAACTTGATTTGGCCTAACAAATATTTACTGAGCAGTCACAGTGTGCAAAAATACAAAGACTATATAATTGCTGAGTGCTTGGCTCCCACATACACTAGAATCCTGCAAAGACGCAATGTAGTAGGTCCAATTCTTATCATTTTGTAGATGAAGAAATAAAGAGGTCTGGAGATGTGAGGGAAACTGCTCTTAACTCTTGTATCTGCAATACAGCAGAGTGGACCCCCACCTACGCACCTGCCTGTTCTAAAGGTCAGGTTCTCAGTGAGGGTGTGGACTGCTTCTCAATTAAGGGCTCGTCAGGCATTCACCATCTAGTGGTGTGGGATGGGGACAGACTGCTAACAGCCAGAAGTGATTTAAGGTCATCAAGAGAGGTTACGGAGGAACTGTCATTTATGCTGGGAGTTAGGAGGAAGTACCTGATTTAAACAGAAAGACGGGGTGTCTCCTCAGGCTTCAATAATGGGAAAAAATGAGGATTCCATGTTATCGCCTAGTAACTTCCCTCTTGATTGCCAAGCAACATTTTTGTTGCATATCTATCCCTTTTAATGATAACATCTATGTATAATATATAATACAATATTATGCAAGTAAACTAATATCTTTTATATATCACATAATATGTAAGGCACAGTATATTATGTAATATATATGCTATAAATAATTTGATATGAATGTACAACTTTACACAGACCTTTAACATATATATTCATAATACTTACACACGTATTATATATATAAATATCAGTATATCTCAATACGTATACTGTATTTTTTTCATGTGTATTCAGTTGTATCCGACTCTTGTGATCCCATAGGCTGTAGCCTGCAGACTCCTCTGCCCTTGGAATTCTCAAGGCAAGAATACTGGAATGGGTTACCAGGCCCTCCCCCAGGGGATCTTCCCAACCCAGGGATCAAACCCAGGTCTCCCACATTGCAGGCGAACTCTTTACCGTCTGAGCCATCAGGGAAGCTCAGACAGTATTTTTTTTTCAGAGACCTGACTAATTGACTTGGTTTCAATCTGTGTAACAAAGAAAGAACTAGATTGGAAGTCCGAAGATGTGTTCCTCTATTTTTTTCAAGCCCCTTAATTTCTCAGGTTTGAATGGTCTTCCCTCAGATAACTAAAGGGTTGTATTAAATATTTCTAGGGTCCCTGACAGTTTGAAAATTCTTGGTTTTGGACATGAAAACCCAGCCGACATGCTCTACTGCTTGGTGACTGCCCTCAGTGTTGGTGCTGGGTGTGTATACGACCTTGTTGTACCTACTTGCTTGTGTGCCTATCAGTCCTTCCAGACTGTGAGCCCCCTGCGGTCAGGGATGGTGCATTATCCACCTTTAACTGCAGCAGCTAGCCTGTGGTCAGTGCCCAATGCTGCTGCTGCTAAGTCGCTTCAGTCATGCTCAACTCTGTGCGACCCCAGAGACAGCAGCCAACCAGGCTCCCCCGTCCCTGGGATTTTCCAGGCAAGAACACTGGAGTGGGTTGCCATTTCCTTCTCCAATGCATGAAAGTGAAATGTGAAAGTGAAGTCACTCAGTCGTGTCCGACTCTTCGCGGCCCCATGGACTGCAGCCTACCAGGCTCCTCTGTCCATGGGATTTTCCAGGCAAGAGTACTGGAGTGGGGTGCCATCGCCTTCTCCGCAGTGCCCAATATACTATTGCTTTTCTTGTACATTTTGCTTTCAATGATTCTATATCATTTTTTATTAGGAAATATCACTCCAATTCCCTGATGCTGGGTAAGACTGAAGGCAGGAGGAGAAGCAGGAGACAGAGGATGAGGTGGTTGGATGGGATCACCAACGCAATGCACATGAATTTAAGAAAACTCTGAGAGACAGCAAAGGACAGGGAAGCCTGGTGTGCTGCAGTCCATGGGGTCACAAAGAGTTGGTCACGACTTAGTGACTGAACAACAACAAATCACTCCAACTATGCTTCATCCTTCACTATTTCAAAGTAGTTTATTTCCAGCTTGATAAAAATAAACAGTTTCTGTCCATTGGGGTTTACTTTGGAATCCCTCATCAGAATGTTGCTAAAAAGGCTTCATAATTACTACATATTTATCCTTTCAATAAGAGATCTCAAAACAATTTACTAAGAAGGTTATTACTTTGTCATTCAGACTGAGGTACAAAGAGATCAGCAACTTATTAAAGGTTAATAAATTATTCACTGATTGGGACTTGAGCTTCTGGTCTCCAGAATCACAAGTTTCTATTTAAACCCCAAAGAGCAGGCAAAGGAAACAGTACCTTTTCAGCGGTGCTCCATACCCATCGTGCTTAGCATAATCAGTTTACCAGTGTCAATTTCATTACCGTTTATAAACAGAGATGCTGCCTCGTGGGAAAAGAAAAGCTCTCCTACTCTTCTTCCATCTCCAAATGGGGTAATTCGCCATTCAAATCCATTGTGAAAGGGGCACAGAGTTTATTTCAGCAGGCTTGGAGAAAGGACGCAGCTTTCTGCAGGAGAAGCCCCTCTGGGATTTGACTGGGGTTGACAGACTCCGAGGTTAGATGTTATGTGTCCCTAGACCACTCATTCTGGATGCCTTCTTCATCAGAACCTTATTTGAAAATCCTCTTATCCTCCTTTGACCCTGAAAGGCTGTTATCCGAAGGAATATATACTCTAATCCTCCTCAGCCTGTCTGGGGAGATTTAGCTCTCAGTCACAGGAGTTTGAAAGAAAAGATTTTCAGCAGCCCTCCTGGAAGGGAGATGTGTTGTTGACCATAAAGAAATGGGTCACGTTTACATGTTTTTGTGAGTGACTTGGAGATGTTTCTGGAAATTCAGAAACGTGTGTGTGTGAGTGTGCGTGTTTAGAAACAAATGTGTGTGTGTGTGTGTGTGTGTGTGTGTGATGGTCACTTCAATATCTGTGGGAGAAAAGAATCAAAATTTTGTATAAATTTTAATAAGACTCCCTGAATATTCTGGAACAGTTTGAATTAAGGACTATTCAGCACCAAAGAAATGTCCTTTTGTTACTTCCCAGCATAAAATTAATTCAGACTAAGAAAACTGTGCCTAATGAAAGTCCTAAGGGAACTGGTTTTTAGGAGTAAAAAAGATTGCTTAAAATTAGATTAACTTCCCAGTAATATAGGACATGTTTTCTCAGGGGTACTTCAACAATGTGACTCATGCTTTGTCTCACTGTTGTTTAAAACTACTCCTTCTACAAACTTATTTACACTTTTCAACTGCACAAAATTTGTGTCTAAGAAAATAGTAATGGGGGGACTTCCCTGGTGGTCCAGTGGTTAAGAATCCGTGCTTCCACTGTTCAATCCCTGGTTGGGGAACTGGGATCCCATATGCTGTCAGAGGAGGGAGGGTAGGGATGGAGAGGAGGAATGGAGGGAGGGAGGGAAAATGAAGGGAAGAAGGAAGGAAGGAAGAAAATAGTGTGGAGAGATGGAAATTGTGTCCTGGAAATCAGACAAACTTTGGGATCTCACCTGGTTCCAATTCCAACTTTGCCCATGCCTGGTTGGGTGGAATCTGGAATGTTCCTTTAAACTCTCTGAAGCCTCAGATCCCTCTTCTGGAGAAATGATGACAAAATACTCTCCTGAGAGATTGTTGTGTGAATGGGATAACGTATTCACAAAACCTAGCACCTGGTGGAAACTTTTAAGATGTTATTTTCCATTGATAAGCTCAGTCTTGTCCCAGTTTTCCTAAATGCCGAAACAATTGAGATTGAACAAGCAGGTATTTACTCTGTGTTATCTGTGTTTATCTCTTTGCTGTGCTGACTTTTCTCTTTCCCCATGGTTTAGGCATTTTATATATCTCCCACCATGTTTCTCCAATAAATATTTTAAAAATGTGACCTGTGGTAAATTTGAAAAGGATAATTAGTTTTCTGTTTTCCTTTGGGAAAGAATATGTCAAGTGACAACTACTGGAAAAGCAGTCAACTTTCCCTAACTCTAACCTATTGCTAGTTTACAGACATTCAAACTCATAGCTATGTAATTTAAATGGCAGATATGTGAATTTGGGGATTAATATGATGGAATATTAATTTCTTTGGAAGGAATGATGCTAAAGCTGAAACTCCAGTACTTTGGCCACCTCATGCGAAGAGTTGACTCATTGGAAAAGACTCTGATGCTGGGAGGGATTGGGGGCAGGAGGAGAAGGGGACACCAGAGGATGAGATGGCTGGATGGCATCCCTGACTCGATGGATGTGAGTCTGAGTGAACTCCAGGAGTTGGTGATGGACAGGGAGGCCTGGCGTGCTACGATTCATGGGGTCACAGAGTCGACACGACTGAGCGGCTGAACTGAACTGAACTGATGATGGAATAAAATATACTAAATTTTTCCATCTTAATAAACTCTTTGTTTAGTTATCAATAAGATGTGTAACTTGGAATGAAACTCCTGAATTCTCTGAGAATCTAGTTCCTCAACAACAACAACAAAATAGAAAGTATTATTATAGGGATTAAAACCCAGTTGGATATGATATTATGTTGGCAACTAATTTAAATTTTTTTTAAAAAAAGCGGTCCAACCAACGGCCTTCACTTTGATGATCTTTTTAGTTTCCTCCTGCTAGGATTCATCGGAAACGGGCTTTGTCTATGATAAATGACTTTAATAGACTCCCTTTCACAGAGCCCAATTTGCCTATTATTGCTGAGGCTTTGTAAGTATCAAAAATTCTTACAATTTCTGAACAGTGGAGATCATCAGAGACGTAGCCTATCTACACTACAGCCTAAGAGGAAGAGTGATGAATGGAATGTCTCTAAAAGGTCATTTTAAGACCATGAATCATGTTTCTTTGCTTTCAAGGAGGAAACTAGAATTCCATGGTATTGATGACTCCCTGGAATTCTTCCCTGGACTTAGGAAACTCAGCATTTCACATGCAAATAGCCAACTTGTCTTGATCATCCTTTTCCACCTGCATTGGATGTTATGATATTTGCATCTTTACATGAGAAAATGTACACGTATTTGAATATATAATTAACTGCCCTATTTTCTGCACTAAAAAAACTGGCAGAATCTGTATTTTTTTCTTTTCTTTTTTTTTACTGGTATCATCCCTCCCAGTGATACTGTATTTTAAGTGGTTTTTTTTAAAGTGAGTCCTTGACCTTCAGTGATTAACTTAAAACCTATGAGTCTTAGCTGTGAATTTTGTCTACATGCATATAAGTACTCATTTCCAGTGACATAAAAGCCTACAGGAAACAAAATACACTGATCTATTCTACCTCTATCACTCTAAACAAATAGCCAACTTGGAATCACTGTTTTAACTAATACAGCACTGTAATACAACTGCTGAAGGCAGTCTGTTTAGCACAAAAAGGCAGGAAAATGCACGTTTGAAGGATGATTATTGGTGGTGACTAAGAGAGTGTCTAAGAAACTAATAAAGCCTCAATACAGCAACAATCGCTTTATTATTCGATGTTAAAGAACCTCAAGGAAGATTTATATGTTCTTTGAACTTCACACTCAGACACTTTCCAATTCAATTGCTGGGTTGTTTTAGAGGAAAGCAGAAGTTCAGGAGGAGAACATCTTTCAGTGGGCCGATAATGATTTAGAGTAAGTTTTAATCATTTTCTGCTATCTCCAGGAAGATTACTGACATGACTAAAGCAGAATATACACTAATTTCATCCTCAGAGAAGGGGGGAGATGTTAAAAGCTCATTATGAACAAATGCATTTGCATGCAGCCTGTTTCACATTCAGAGGGAGCAGAGATTCACAACATGGAATTCGAACCAGAGCATTTAGAATGTAAAACATGGTGCGGCTCCTAACAAATAAACAGAATTCCTATAGCCTCAAGGCTTTTAGCGTCAATGAGCTCTAACTGCAAACTTAATACCCACCTTAAGGAAATTTAAAATCTGCATGTGTATCTGAATAAAAAGTTTTTCAATGAAAAACGGTAGATCTCCTGCCTGTCTGGGGATTTATTTGAGACGTTTTGTTCTGAGTATAGTCCTTCATCTTAGACTCCTCTTTTCATACCCTGCTTTCCAGCCAAGGGAAACGATCCCAAATTCCCTATATTCTGAATGTGCTTCACCTCCACTTTGAGCCACTGATAATGGCTGCTCAAGAATGTTCTTCCCACCCATTTTTGCATGCGTAAGTCCTAACTATCCTTCCTGGCCCAATTCAAACATTACCTCCTTCAGAAAACCTTCTCTGTATCCCCAAATGGAAGCAGAAATCTGCTTCTGAATTCCTGTAGCTTTAACGTGTGCATAATGACACCACGTTCTATGTTACACAATGGCCACATAGGCATCACGCCCCTCATTTCCTCTGCTGGTTCCTCAAAGGCAGGACTGAGCTCTAATTCAACTTTGTATCTCTCACAGGACCTAAAATAGCCTTTCCCCCTTAATAGATTTTCCCTTAATGGCTGATTCATGTTGACATTTGGTAGAAATCAATGCAATACTGTAAAGCAATTATCCTTCAATCAAAAATAAACAAATAAATAAAATTGAGGAACCTAACATTTCAATCACTGATATTGCTAGGAAAAATGCTATATGATGGTCAGTTTTCATTTATTTATTCCACAGATATTTATTGGATACCATCTGGGTGTCCAACACTGTCCTAGACATGGGGAATGCATAGATAATGAGATCACTTATCTTCTGGTGAGCAAATAAACAAGAAAAAATATATAGTCATAAATAGTATATCACAAATTAAGATAACGTGATAGTGAATGGGATGCACAAAGGAGTGCTACTTAAGCCGCAAGCCAAATGACTTTTAATCACTTGCATTATGTAAAGATAGAGGAAAAAACATTCCAAGAGAAAGGCCAGACAGAGTGAAGTTTTAAGACAATAAAGATCGACACAGTCAGGACTTGGACAGGAGAGCAAAAATCATTCTAGGTATTTAAACAAAAGGGATTTCATACAGAGAATAAGAGGCTTTCTATTCGACAGAGGATGAAATGGTTGGATGGCATTACCAACTCAATGGACATGAGTTTGAGCAAACTCCTGGAGAGAGTGAGGACAGGGAAGCCTGGTGTGCTGCTGTCCATGGGGGTTGCGAAGAGTCAGACACGACTCAGCGGCTGAACAACAATATTTACTTTTCCATCCCCTCCTGAGAATTATTAGACGTCTTGTTGGCAATTTTCTTTGATTCCTCCATGTGTACATTTTCCAAATGCTACATGGGAAAGCACGCGTGGAGGAATCAAAGAAAACTGCTAACAAAATGTGTAATTCTCAGGAGGACATACAAAAGCAAATATAGGTGATCTTACAATAGGTGTGTACGCTGATGGAAATCATTCAGGAGTCAAGAATAAATTGAGAATGCAGAGGGAAAGTGTAAACTTTCAGATATATCATCCTTACAGAATCTATAGGAAACGGGACCTGGAGCACAAGTGGAGGGTTTGGCTTTTGATGGGAGTGAAGGCATTTCTTTCAGAGTTAAGAAAAGGGAAGGCAGAGGTCATAGGAACAGAAGCAAGTGGCACTGTAGCTGCTGCGGTAGGAAAAAGACAGTGTTCCTCTCTAGCAGCTCCTCTGGTTTTCAATGATGTAAAGACAGTAGCTGAGAGTGTGATGTTGGCAAGAAGAGGTCAAAGGATTTGAGGTGAGAAAAGAAGCTATCAAATAGCTGTCTTGGAAATGAGAAAAGCTAGGGAAGTGATGTAAAGTTTAACAGCAGTGTTGAGTACCCCATGTGATTTGGAACCATGAGTTTCAGATGAAAGCAGTCATCAGCAAATTCGTTTTTTTCTCTGCAAATGTTACTTAGTATAAGCAAAAATAGGTAGATAGCTTGATTTAATTAGACTTGACACTTTGCCAAGTAAGCACAACATAGGAAGAGAGGAAAGAGCTGCCAAGAAGTTAAAGTGTTTGCAAGGATGTGATAATAATGAACAATTGAAGCTAGGAAGAAGAGCTGTGAAAATATGAGAAGGTTACAGGAACATGCCGTGATGGCCAAGATTAGAGATTTCATTAAGATCTGAAATTGGCAGTTAGAATCTTGGTACAAGGGTGTTGGAAGTTCCAGAAGAAGTGGTCAGAAAATGAATGAGAGATTGGGCATTTGGCAAGGATGAGGTCAAGAGCGTGTCCCTGAAAAAGCTTCAAGTTGCTCGATCTTTGTGACACTATTGGGGTAAAAAGATCCAGCCCTCTCATGTTGTGAGTTAAGATTTCCATATGTCTTCTGATATTAGTATTTTTTACCTATTTAAAAGAATAAAGATTTAAGAGTAAATTAAAAATTAACAGAAAATAAATAAAAGCTAGCATGAGGTACCAGAGAAGGCAATGGCAACCTACTCCAGCACTCTTGCCTGGAGAATCCCATGGACGGAGGAGCCTGGTAGGCTGCAGTCCATGGGGTTGCTAAGAGTCGGACACACTGAGGGACTTCACTTTCACTTTTCACTTTCATGCATTGGAGAAGGAAATGGCAACCCACTCCAGTGTTCTTGCCTGGAGAATCCCAGGGACGGGGAAGCCTTGTGGGCTGTCTATCGGGTCACATAGAGTCGGACACGACTGAAGTGACTTAGCAGCAGCAGCAGCAGCATGAGGTACCAGATAAGATGAATTCTAACTTTTTAAAGTACCAACAGGGACCCTTTACCTGAACTTAAAGACCTGAAATAAATTAACAATGCCCCGTGCAATAGCAAGCTGAGTCTTGGCTCCAGGAAAAAAAAAATATCCACTAGAAACTGGGTCACAACCGAGATTAACAGAATCACATGCAGAGGACCCTTAGCCCTGCACCTTAGGCAAGAGTTTGAATCACAGTAACAGCAATAATTAAAAAGGCGGTGACACTAGTGACGCTGACGATGATACCACTAGGAGTGTGTCAATCATATCAGATTATTTTTCCATTTAACTATCTGAATAATCTATTTTACAGGTGAAGAAGATGGAACTTAGAGAAGTTAAATAATTTGCCCAAGTAAACAAAGTAAGTTTGAAACTCTGGGCATTTTGACTTCTTGATGACTTCAGTGACCTATCTCCCACTCCACTGTGTCCCTCTGTGAGAAAAACAAGAGCAATCGATTCATCTAAACTCCAGGTCAAGCCAGTCTGTTGTGATAATTAACTGAAGACTGACAAGTCAGGGCTTATGATGGAAAAAGCAAACCACAGTCTTCACACAGACCAGAACAGGAATTATAGACTAGCCACATATTCACCATGTGATTTGGGGCAATCTACTTAATCTCTTAAGTAGCTTCTTGTCTGTAAAGATGAAAAAAATATATTGATGCCTTACTAGTGTTAAATGGAAAGACTAAATGAGATAAGACTAAATCATATCTATGTAGTTTATGGTAGATTTCTTACTTTGAGTGAAGGGTATGGATTCTGCTCATCTTTATTTTCTTTCATTGGAGTCTAGTTGCTTTACAATGGCTGTGTTAGTTTCTACTGTGCAACAAAGTAAATCAGCTACATGTATACATATGTCCCCTCCCTCCCATCCCATCCATCAAAGTAATCACAGAGCAGGAGCTGAGCTCCCTGTGCTATACAGCAGCCGCCCACTAGCCATCCACTTGACACATGGTAGTGAATATATGTCAATCCCAAGCTCCCAATTCATCCCACCCTCCCCTTTCCCCTGTGTCCACCTATCTCTTCTCTATGTCTGCATTTCTTCTCCTGACCTGCAAATAAGTTCATTCTGTACCATTTTTTAAAATGGTACCTAAGTTATCTAGGAAGTACCCAGTGTTTAAGGAAGACAAGACAATGAATGGATTGATGGATGACAAGCTTGAGGTGATGGTGGATAAAAAAGAAGGGGGACTTCCTTGATGGTCCAGTGGTTAATAATCCACCTGTCAGTGCAGGGGACATGGGTTCAATCCCTGGTCTGGGAAGATTCCACATGATAAGGAGCAACTAAGCCCATTTGTCACAACTCCTGAAGCACAAGTGCCTAGAGCCATGTTCCGCAACAAGAGAAACCACCACAGTGAGAATCCCATGCACCACAACAGGAAGGAGCCCCTGCTTGCAGCCACTAGGGAAAGCCCTCACACGGCAACAGAGACCCAGAACAGCCAAAAACAAATAAAATTACAAAAAAAGAAGGGTATGGAAGAAATGTAAGATATATCACTCATTGACTCTCTCTGCCCTCAGACCCACATTTCTCAGCCCTTTTGCTGTTCAGCAGCGATGTATAACTAGATATGGCCAGTAGCTATAAGCAGAAGTGATGTATGTGACTTCTGGCCCAAAGCATTTAACAGCCAGAGTCAGTGAATGACTTTCTCATCCTTTCTCGTGGCAATAATTGGCAATAATTGGAGGACCTATGTTGAGACAGAAGAGCCATAGGGTGGGAGGATCCAGGAACACTGAGTCTTCCTGGGGCAGAAACCTGCCCTGGAGTTACAGGACTCATACCAGACTGTGAATAAACTATGATTTTATTGAGTTAACTCGTTTCTGCAGCATAACCAAGCATACTGTGCCCCTTGTAACACAAATATTTGAGGCCAGAAAATCATCTTTCTGGCATACAAAATTGTTGACTTTATAAGCAGGCTCAAACTAATTAGAAATCAATATCAAAGAAAACAAAAAAAAAAAAAAAAACTTGGAACAGAGAAAATGCTTTGGATAAAATTTGGTTAATGTCAAGTTTCATAGAACAAGCCATTGATGGTATATAAAAACACAATTAAAAGCACATCTAATTGAAGGTATGAGATTCATATTTCAGAGGGTTTGGATACTTTCTAGAGCTCATTTCCTCACAGACCTCAGAAGCTTAGGTATAAAGTGATCACAAAGGTCATCAAGAATGACCTCCTTACTTTACTGATGAAAAATATGGGTTTTGCAGCAGTGAGCTGATTTTCCCATGGCGTTTCAGCAACTCAAGGGCTGAACTAATGTTAAATACCCCATCTATCAAGCTTCAGCCTAGCATCTTTCTAACCCTACTCTCAAGAGCCTTTTTGTGTTATTACCACTGCTTGGTGATACCTGTACACTGGGAAAGAGTTAATGTATCTTGCTGCTGCTGCTGCTAAGTCACTTCAGTCGTGTCTGACTCTGTGCGACCCCATAGACAGCAGCCCACCAGGCTCCCCCGTCCCTGGGATTCTCCAGGCAAGAACACTGGAGTGGGCTGCCATTTCCTTCTCCAATGTATGCAAGTGAAAAGTGAAAGTGAAGTCGCTCAGTCGTGTCCGACTCTTAGCGACCCCCTGGACTACAGCGCACCAGGCTCCTCCATCCATGGGATTTTCCAGGCAAGAGTACTGGAGTGGGGTGCCATTGCCTTCTCCATAATGTATCTTACAAAGGGTTATTTTTCTTTAACTTCTGAAGAAAGCCAAACTGAATAAAAGCCATTTGATCCTTCTTGAGGGTGTTCATCCAGAAAATGTTAGAAGATGGAAGTTATCCAGAGAGCATCTCAGTAAAAATACTTACAAGAAAAAAAAAATAGAATTCTAGCTACCCAATTGAAAATTTACATAAGTCTTTAGAGGATTGATGCCAGTGAAGTCAGCAGTTCTCCCGGGAGGATAATGGGATCATGCCTTAATTCTCTTCATTTTTTATTTTTGAAGTTCTACCACTAGGTAGATCTGAATGAGTCAGCAGAAAGTGAATCTCGTTAAAGAGCTGCTCTGTGAAATGCATGGTGTTTATCACATAGTGATTACTTATCTGTTGCTAGCAGTTCTCAAAGTTCTCTGCTGTGCCCAACTTTTTCTCTTTCCTGGTTTTCTCTGCTTCCTAGAGAAAATGGGTCTGAGGCCCCTACCTAAAGTACATTCTTATCTTCTTTCCAAAAACTCAAGAGATTTTGTTATTCAGAATAACATGAACAATTGCCAATCTCACATTCTCCTCACACTTCATCAGTTTTCAGAACCTCCTGATTAACTTAGGTCTCTGGGATAGCAAATGTCTTGTGAATAGAAATAAAGCAAAACAAAAAAACAAAGATCAAACAGAAAACAGCCTATGGTAACAAATGCTCTTTCCATGAAGATGTACTGTGCGGAGGAAGCAAGTCACAATAGACAGAATGGAGTAAGCATTCTGAAGGTATTTTGATTTTGTGTTTTGTTTCAGCTTTCTGATGTGGTTTATTGTGAGCTTTATTAATGACACAATATCAGTTAAGTGAGGAGGAAAGAGAAAAAGGAACATGGCTCTTTCAGTAAGTTTGAAAATGACTGCAATCTGCCATCTGCCTCTTTTCTGAGATTTTGATGGAGGTCTCTGCAATCTCTGATTCAAACAAGGATATGCATTTTATTTCCTATCAAACTTTTAGACACTTTCAATTAAACAGTTGGAGGTATCTCAAAGCTTTAATTTGCATTGCTTTGATTACCAGTGATACTAAGCATTTTTAAATATTGCTTACTGGCCATTGTATTTAAATATTTGCCTTTTCTTAATTTACCTCTTGAAAGTTGGACTATAAAGAAATCTGAGTGCTGAAGAATTGATGCTTTTGAACTGTGGTGTTGGAGAAGACTCTTGAGAGTTCCTTGGACTGCAAGGAGATCCAACTAGTCCATCCTAAAGGAGATCAGTCCTGGTGTTCATTGGTAGGACTGATTTTGAAGCTGAAACTTCAATACTTTGGCCACCTCATGCGAAGAGCTGACTCATTGGAAAAGACCCTGATGCTGGGAAAGATTGAGGGCAGGAGGAGAAAGGGACGACAGAGGATGAGATGGTTGGATGGCATCACCGACTCAATGGACACGGGTTTGGGTGGACTCTAGGAGTTGGTAATGGACAGGGAGGCCTGGTGTGCTGTGGTTCATGGGGTCTCAAAGAGTCGGACACAACTGAGCAACTGAACTGAACTGAGTTTACCTTTTCACTCTTTAGTTGATGAATTTTTTTCTCATTGATTTATAGAATTCCTATAAATATCATTAACCTCTTATATGTTAAGTATATAGCAAATATTTTTCTCCAGGTAGGTCATTACACATTAAGTTTGTATATGGCTTCTTTGAACATACAAAGGTTTTTATTTGCATTATAGCCATATATGACAATATTCTCTCTCATGGTTTTAGAGTTTGGTCCATGCTTAGGAAATCCTTCCCTATTCCAACATATAAAAAATATCCTCCTAAATTTTCTTCTGGAGGTTTCTCAGTTCTCTCTGACGCCAACCCTCTGCATGTAGCCGTAAAACCATATTGGTTAAGACCACAAACTTCAAAGCCAGTTGCCTTGGTTCATATTCCAGCTTCACATATTACCAACTGTATGACCAACATCTGGCAAAAGCAATAATATAGTTCATATGAAGTTGTTCTTAATTCATTCCCATGAAGTATTTAGGATGGTGTTCCATGAATATTAGCTATGTGAGGGCACCAAACATCATTTATCTCTGTGAGCTTACCCTGAGCACAATTCCTGGCCTACAGTTCACACTCTACAAATAAAAACTCAATTCACTCAAAATACATTTTTCCCATTTTGCTTTTTCATAAATTATTTATTACTGAATCTGTCTGGCCACAGTCTCCATAATCATTGCAGCAACTCTAGCATAAATAGTTGTTTTGATTCTCGGTCAATCTTGAGGCTCTTAAATGCAACAAGTTAAATAGCTTTGCCATAAGATTTAAACCAGTCTGTGGTCTTTCCTCACCAGCACCTGATCATGACCACAGTTCTTTGGAAGGCAACGAACATTTGTTAGCCTGAAGGTATAAATAAGATCCTTGCATCTTTTTTTCAGATTTTACTGATGTGTTTTCTTCTCAAGCCTTGACCTGGTAATTCAATGATGATTTGCATAGCTATTGGAAAGAACTTCCCGTTCTCTGGCACCAATAAATCAGAAACCAAACTATGGGATGTTGGAAGTGTTTCTTTTCCCTGAAGTATCTTACAGCTTTACAAGAAGGAAGAGAATGAAATTGAAAAGACAAAACCCCTAAGCTTTATCTATGTGATGGAGTTGCTTCAATGATTCAGAGAACTGAAGCTGGGAACCAGGGCAGCATATGCCTCGATTTATCAGACACTCTCCTTTCAACGTGTGTCTTAACTGTACAGCCTCAATGGATTGCTTTAGCTTTAGCTACCATTCATCTCTCAGGAGCCACTAAAGCCAAAAAAGATGGGCTTTTCCCTCTTTCACTGTTACACGTTCTTTCCAGACAGAGTAGCAAACCTCATGGCTTGGCCATCACAGAAGACACTTCACACAGCTTTGGGGCTTTGATTTTCTTATTAAAAAAATAGAACTAGAGGAATTTTGAAAACTCCGCATTTCTCAGAAAACCTAGTCACAAGTTTTCTCCCTCCTGATAGTACTATCTGAAGTGTCAGAAGTTCAGGAGACTTCCCCGGTGGTCCTGTGGCTGAGACTCTGTGCTGCCAATTCAGGGGGCCCAGGTTTGATCCCTGGTCAGGGAACTAGATCCCACATCCCACAACTAAGGGTTTGAATGCTGCCACTGAAGATCCCACATGCCACAATGAAGATCAAAGATCCCGCACTCATCAACTAAAATCTGGCACAGTGAAATAAATAAATATTAAAAAGAATTAGAGTTCAACATTACCTTGTTCCTTCCAGATCCCCCCAGTGGTAGCAATGCGATTTCTTCCTGGTGGATGGATGCCTCAGCCTCACTAGGGAAAGGCCCATGAACCTGAAGAGACAAAGGAGAAAAGCACATTAGTATTTTCCCAGAACCTTATCCTAATTGAAAATGTATAGTGGCCTTGAGGCCACCATCAGGCACGCTGTTTGAAGTGGACCATAGGTAAGTTTGATTGGCTAGAAGATAAGAGGGACAAGCAGGGGAGGGGAGTGTGGTAGGAAAAGCATTTGGGTGAGGACCTTGAAGCCTACAAGACAACATTGGAGTTGCCTTTGATGGAGAACCAGAAGATTTTGTTCCCTTCCATGAAGAGAGGTATTATGATCGAAATGACACTTTGGGACAGGAATCTTGTTGAGGATGAGAAGGGAATAGAGGAAAGGGAAGTAGAGTACCTCAGAGTCTACTGAAATCATTCTGGGATGGAAAAAAGGCTCAGACCTCAACAAGGTTTGCAGACCATATGGAAGAAGAGATGTCAGGTGTCGTGGTCACCTATGCACCCCTGGAGAAACAATAACCAGTAAAATCTAACGTTTAGCTCAAAGTCCATGTCTCTGTAACAGACTTGTTGAACTTAGAGAACTGAAGCCAGGAGAGTGGTGTGATTCTCAGTTCATCTGATATTCCTCCATCTTTATCTCACGCATGTGTTTTTTAGTGATCAGTAAAGGGCAGTGATCCTATGATGTAGGTACTCTGATCATTTCTGTTCTACAAATACACAGATGAAGCTCAAGGAGCACGACCAGGGTCACAGAATTACAAAGTGGTATAGCCAGGATTTGACCCCAACCCCACTGACTGTGGGGCTTCCTAGGTGATGTTGTGATAAAGAATCCGTCTAGCAATGTAAGAGACACAGGTTCGATCCCTGGGTCAGGAAGATCCCCTACAGTAGGAGATGGCAACCCATTCCAGTATTCTTGCCTGGAAAATTCCCTTGACAGAGGTGCCTGGTGGGCTGCAGTCCGTGGGGTCACAAAGAGTCAGGCACAACTGAGCATGCACATACCCCACTGACTCTGGAGCCTGTACACCACTGCCCCCTAGGTCTCTGTAGAGACACTGTGTGACTAAAGATGTAGTGGGTAATAAACAGCATTAGTTGGCAAGGAAGTTACATGGTGGTGAGCAGAGAGACGCAGCACCAGTGGGGCCAGTGTGGACAAAGGCGCATGGACACGAGGGAATGAGAAGAGTCACCACCACCTTGGTTCTTGAGCTTCACTTTCAGGGCACTGAGTGGCATCACAGTTTTGAGTAAGTTGGGCTCATGATGAGTTATGTGCTTTGGCCAGATCTCTTCCAGTGGCATAATCTAAAATGCAGGAAGACACACCAGGAGGCTCATATACCTCCAAATAAGAGACATCAGTAGCTCAAAATAAAAAAAGGGACCAATGAATTTGGAGAAAGAAGGCCAGATACTAGAAATGGGTCTGATACGAGGTTTGGTAATTGACTGCATGATGAAGGAGATGGTGGAGGTGATGTTGAGGAAAACAAGCTGAATTGTCCACATAAATAGTGGTGTTGTAAGTTAGAAAATATGGGCAAAGAAACATTCGGAGAGGTCAGTGAGTTTAGCGTGGGACACTAGAATAGTTTCCTAGGGATGTCACAATGAATTACCAAAAATCAGGGAGCTTAAAGCGAGAGAAATTTATATTCTCATAGTTGGGCAAATTCAAAATTGAGGTGATGTCAGGGTTAATTCTTTTGAGGGGCTCTTGAGGAGAATTTGTTCTATGTCTCTTTCCTAGTTTCTGGTGTCTGCCAATAATTCTTGGTGTTTCTTGGCTTGGATGTAGTAACTCCAATCTATGCCTCTGTCTGCACCTGGCTTTCTCTCCCATGTCTCTGTGTGTCTTCTTCTTTTCTGTTTATTGTAAGGACACCTGCTATTGAATTTAGCACCTACTCTAATCCAGGATGATCTGATCTCAAGAGTTTTACCATAATTACCTCTGGAAAGATCCTATTTCCAAGTAAGGTCACAGTTGGAGTTTCTGTGGGCATTTCTTTGGGGGGACTATTCTTTTACCCATACAGATACTTTGGGAATACCCAAGGGGTGAGTCAGAAGCTGGGATCTGAGTAAGCTGAGAATAATCAGCATTTGAGTGTAATTGAAACCAAGATAATGAATGAGAAACATAGAAGGAAGGGTGTCAGGAAGCCAAGAACAAAACCTGGGGATATAAATACTTACTTGGTTAACAGCAGTGGAAAAGGTGCCTACCAGGGCAATAAGAAGATATGGATGTTTCAGAGAAAATCAAAGCATTGTTTCATGGTATCTAAATGTCTTGAGAGTCCCTTGGACAGCAAGGAGATCAAACCAGTCAATCCTAAAGAAAATCAACCTTGAATATTCATTCGAAGGACCGATGCTGAGGCTCCATTATTTTGGCCACCTGACGCGAAGAGCCGACTTACTGGAAAAGACCCTGATGCTGGGAAAGATTGAGGGCAGGAGGAGAAGGGGGAACAGAGGATGACATGGTTGGATGGCATCACCAACTCAATGGACATGAGTTTGAACAAGCTCCGAGAGAGAGTGAAGGACAGGAAAACCTGGTGTGCTGCAGTCCATGGGGTCACAAAAAGTTAGACTCGACTGAGACTGAACAACATATATTTATAAATGACAGATGACTTACTGTGTTCCAGGCACTGTAGCAGTTCTTTATACTTAGTTCCCCAAACAGGTATGCACAATAGGTAATCTTATTTCCACTTTATAGATCGACTAAGGCTTGGGAATGTTAAATAACTTGAACAAGATCCAAGAGCTAATTAGCAATGAACTGAGAACTGAACATCTGTCTGATTCCCAAGTTTCAGCTCCTTTGCCTCACTATGCTTTTGTAACGTTTCAAAAGGGTTAACTTTGTAGAAGAAATGATTTAAGGTACCATGATAGTGACTGAGTTGTTTATTCATCTTTTCCCTTTCAACAGAATCCTGGTTTTTTGGAGGAAGCAATGTGCCAAGTTTCAGAAGAACTGTCTCTTGTCTTTCCTTGGAGATACTACTGCCCTTATGACAGAACGGTGAGCAATGAGATAAGAAGAAATTGTTGGGTCTAGGGACTATCCTTCAAAAGGATGACTCCCTAAGCTGTAAGATGTCCTTTTGATACTCCACTCCTTTCTTCTTTCCTACTCTCAGGCATGCGGACATGACGGCTGTGACCACTCTGATCAAGAGGCATCTCTTTGGAAGGGAGTCAAGTGCAAAGCAAGGAAGAACAGAAAGATCAAAGGGGCCTGGGCCATTGGTGCCACTACAGAGTTTCTGTAGCAGAACGAGAATGTCTCTTGCTAAACTTCGTAATACGAGGGCCCTAAGTTGTTTAAGCCATTGCTTTTTTGGACTCTATTTGAACAGCCAAAGAAGTGCCCAAAGTAGTGCTCCCTTCCCACAGGGTCTGGAATGAAGGAAGAGGATCAGAAGATGGAAGTGGATATAGATAAGTTATGGGGAGGGAGGTAGGGCTGTTAAAGTAGATTAAACTTCATGGCTTCAACTTTTAGGATGAAGAAAGAGGCAATGTCTACTGAGACCGAGTGTAGTGGGGCTTGGAGAAAAGAGATTTTTAATCTCTTTAATGGTGTGCTAAAATAAAATACTGTGCTAACTCCTAATCTAATGTACCTTGCCTACTTTGTGCTATAACCTGTCTTTGAAAAAAATTGGATAGCATTTCTCCCTTTCTGAACATAAATTACATTTGGTTTTTGTGGTTGTGCAGACTAATTCCATTTTGAAAGTTCATCGTGAACCTTTTCAATTTTTCAGTGGTAATAATAATAACCTGCAAGCTGGTTCAACCTGAAGAACATTCTTCCTTTTTTGTACTTCAAAAGAGCTACTAGAACCTTACTTGACCTCAGAAAAATCTTCAAAGGGAATCTGGAGGCAGTCAGACAACAAGTGAAACTTTTGGGGTAAACATTAGCACTTTCCTGAAAGAGTCTTTTCAACATAAGCTTGCAAGAAAGTGGTTGAGATAAGATGATTTCAGGGGAAAACTCTAAGGTCTGCTTTTTTTTCCTTGGCCTTTCTGGGGTGTTTAATTAATTTTCTTAAGTCAGGTTTTCAGTCTACCTGGAATAATCAGTATTCTCAGAGTTTTATCACTAGTTTTTGGCTACAGTCCTTAAATTCACTGCATCTTGATTTATGCTCAAGCCTGGTAGCCACAAAGTGAATTTGTATTTCTATTAGGACTATAGTTAATTATAGGATCCCATGATATTTTCGTTTTCCTAGCAAGGATCATATTCTTCTTAGGAACACACTCCTTAAAGAGGAAATGTTTTTATTCTCTCAAGTACTTTGCTAGTGATAATTCAACTTGAGATCTTACCAAATTTTAACTAATTATGCATTGAAATAATAATTCCAGAGAGAGAGAATATCATTGCAAAATCTGCAACATCACTATCAAACAAGATAACACATATATACACATATGTTGAAACTAAAAACGATACATGGTTAAGATTATGGGTCTATCTTAATTTTAATTTTTCAATATCACTTCTTTAAATGTTTGTTCTTCCGTGTCCTCTGTGAGCTACCAGAGAGTGAGGACGGTGTGTCTCTTCATCTTTGTCTCCTCAGTATCAAGTAAGCACAGTTCGAACAACAAAGCAAGTCTTCCATAAATGGATGTTGGGTGAATTGTTAGATAATTGATTAGACAATAGACATCTAACACAATTCCTTTGATAAACATTCCTTTGACATACATCCCATGTACATTATGTCGCTGGCTACGGCATTCAGTTCAGTTCAGTTGCTCAGTTGTGTCAAACTCTTTGCAACTCCAGAGATTGCAGCACGCCAGGCCTCCCTGTCCATCACCAACTTCTGGAGCTTGCTCAAATTTATGTCCATCCAGTTGGTGATGTCATCCAACCATCTCATCCTCTGTCGTCCCCTTCTCCTCCCACCTTCAATCTTTCCCAGCATCAGGGTCTTTTCCAATGAGTCAGTTCTTCCCATCAGGTAGCCAAAGTATTGGAACTTCAGCTTCAGCATCAGTCTTTCCAATGAATATTCAGGACTGATTTCCTTTAGGATTGACTGGTTTGATCTCCTTGCAGTCCAAGGGACTCTCAAGAGTCTTCATTAGACACTGGGAATGGAATCAAAGATTAAGAAGCCACAGGCTACCCAGAACTCACACACACGTTAATACATATATGTAACACTACATGATTAGAGTGTCAATACAAGTAAATACCAAATGCAAAGGACACTGTGGGAAACAAATGGAAGTCAAACTGCTAAACTTGGATGGTGATGAGTTACAGAAGTGCATGCATGCTAAGTCACTTTAGTCACGTCCAACTCTTTGCTAGTCTGTGGGCTGCAGCCCGCCAGGCTCCTCTGTCCATAGAATTCTCTGGACAAGAATACTGGAGTGAGTTGCCATGCCCCATCAGGGGATCCTCCTAACCCAGGGCCTGAACTTGCATCTCTGTGTCTCCTGAATTTGTAGGTGGGCTCTTCACCGCTAGTGCCACCTGGGCAAGTTAAGGAAGTATAGGAAGATAAAGAACCCAGAATGAGGTTGTGAGGTTGGCAGCTTGGTAATGACTGGTGGTACCATCAGCCAAGATATGGAATACAGAAGGAAATGCAAGTCTAAGAGAAAGGACACATTGGGTCATTTTTTTCTTTTCTCTTTTAAAATAAAAGTTGTTTATATTTAAGGTATATAACACGATGTTTTCATATATATAGTGAAAGATTAGTATAGTCCAGTGAATTAAATCTCTGTACACAGTTGTGTGTGTGTGTGTGTGTGTGTGTGTGTGTGTGCGTGTGTGTGTGGTCAGAGCACCTGAGATCTACTCTTAGCAAATTTCCAATAGATGATATAATATTATTAACAAGAGTCACCATGCTGTATATTAGATCTCCAAAACTTACTTATCCTATGCAACTGCAACTTTGTACCCTTTGAGCCACATTTCCCATCTCCCCTGCCTCCTCACCCCTGGTAACGACCATTCAACTCCTCGACTCTGTGATTCCACATACAAATGACATTTTTAGATTTCATATAGAAATGAGATTATATATATATTTTCTTTTATGTTTCTGGCTTATTTCATTTAGCATAATGTCTTCTAGTTTCATCTACATTGTTGCAAAGGGAAAAATCTCCTTTTTAAAAATATTTACCACAATTTCTTTAATCATTTATGCATCAATGGACACTCACGTTGTTTCCATATTTTGATTTTTGTGAATAATGCTGCAATGAACATGTGAGCCCAGATGTCCTCTCTGAAGTACTGATTTAATTTCCTTTGGATATATACCCAGAAGAGAGATTGCTAGATCACGCAATGGTTCTAGTTTTAATTTTTTGAAGAACCTCCAAACTGTTTTCCATAATGGCTGTTCTATTAACATTTTTATGGTAGTAATGTACACTGGGAAGGAGAACATGAATCTGCTCCAGAGAGAGGCCCGGAATATAGGAATGTAAAGTAGGACATCATGAGAACATATAAAAAGTATTTGAAATGGTACCAATAAAAGAGATAACCCTGGAGGAGCAGGTAGAAACTGGAGAAAAAGCAAGGATGACACAGCGCCAGTTACTCAGCCTTTTTCTATTTTCAGATCAGAGGGTTATTCATTTCTTTAAGACCTAAACCACATCCCAGCTTCTCAGTGACACCCACGTAACTGCCAACGCCCCTGCTACTCTCTCCTCTCAGGACGCAGTACATGCACTGTTTGTCACCAGATTTTTTTAAGGAACATAAAGTAAATATTTGTTAAATAAATGAATGAATAAAATAGATTCCGGGAGAAAATTAAGGGTAGTATTTATGGTGTTACTATTACATTAGGTTTAGTTATAATGTGCATTGGTATACTGGACATACTGGAAAGTCATTTTGTCAGTAATTCTGGTTTGTTATGTACCTCCCCCCACCCCATGAAATATGTGGGTTTATGCCATTTTAGTGTACTTAGAAACCCCTGTAACTCCTACCCTTTTCATATAGCTATTGAAGGGAGAAGAGAATCAAGAAAAATATTTGCTTCCAAATGATTTAGATTTCCTAAAGATTGGGAGCAGATTTCTTTCTGCCTTTGTATCTCACACAAGGCTTTGCATGGATCTGTACTCAATAAATATTTGCGGATAATTGATGACTACCTGTTTTGACATTAGATAATGCAAGCTTGTAACAGACAAGGAGCTTTAGCAAATGTAACAACCCAGATCGCTGGCATCCCCAACACTTTGTTTATTAAGAAACAAAAAGTGTTGAGAAATATCCAAGCTCTGACTTTATCTGCAGTAGCAGAGACCACATAAAAGAAACCAAACATTCTTATATACATTTTTATGACCAATTTTATAAAAGTTCCCAGCCAGGAATCAGGTTTTCCCTTAAGGCAGATTCTGTTATACAAATCCAAATGCTGTATGGAAATTCTGCAAGTGAAACTTTCTGGTTATACTTATTCGACTATCCAAACTTAATTAAATCCTCAATCACCTTCCTGGGAACTGAAATGATGAGATGAGATGATATCCAATGACCCGAAATTTCTGGAATCTCCTTTTATTTCCCCCACCCCTTTCCCCTGGTGAGTGAAGCATTAACAATTTTTTCCTCCAGGCTTTGAGAGTTGCTGTAAAGGACATCTTGTGTCCCGACTGGCAGTACCACTGTATTACAGTTTCTTTCCTCCAAGAATTCTCAGATGAATACCAGAGGATACTAGGGATTTACTGTATCTGAGTTCCTTAAAGTTAGTCAGGAACTGAATCCTTAGAGACTAAGACACACTCGAATTTCTTATCGGGTTTCCTATAAAGACTATTTGAGTAAAAGAAATATAAAAGATTTCAGCCTCTACTCTTGGTGTTAGAACATGGTATCAAACATGTGTTTTCCCCCGAATGTGGCCTCTCCTGGGATCTTTGGCCACCTTTTACAAAAATAAAATATCAGACAACATAATTTTAACGACATATTTTACATTCCCATATTATTTTAGGACCCGAATGACCTTGCTCAGAGTTCAGACTCCTGCCCAGTGTTCAGATGCTACCCTGGAAGCTGGTGAGAAAGTCTGCCTTGAGGAGCAGTCAGTCCCAGAACCCTGCAGGGCTCCAGGACTTTTCCAGTAATGGCAACTATGCTTTGCATACGTTGGATAATGGAGTAGACAGGTATTTTGCTATTCGTAATTAGCCATTCACCTTTCTTCTGGAAATAACACCTCAGAGTGAGAGGGCAACCCCTTTCTACTTGTAGTTCATATAGTTCAGATGACCCCAGGAGTTAGCACATCCTGAGATGGACAAACAAGGCACTGCGCCATCCTGGCCACATCAACTGATTTAGAGGGGGCGTGTGATCCAGGCCAGATGAACGCTCTCAGTCTTGGTTCATGGTTGGCAAATTTTCTACACAGCCTCCAGAATGATCTTTCTAAAAGGCCACACTATATCTTAGCTGTCCTTATTTCACTGTAGCCAGGATTACATCCAAACACCTACCATGGCCTATAAAGCCCCTGCAATCTAATTCCTGCCTATCTCATGTATCTGATCGTCTGCTATTTCTTTACATTCATTTCACTTTAATTAGAACAGGCCCCACCGATTTCCATTTTAGAAGCTGTGCATCTACTCTTCTTTCTCCATGCAATATTCTTTCCCTAGATCACCTGGTTGCCTTTTCTCATAATAGTTCTTGTCTTAAGTCAAATGCCCCTTAAGATGATAGGAATCCCGGGATAATGAAACAAAAATAGCCACCATATTTATGTTCTACCACATTTGCTCACTCACTCAGTCACTTCAGTGTGTTTGCCTCTTTGCAACCCTATGGATTGTAGCCCACCAGGCTCCTCTGTCCATGGGATTCTAGACAAGAGTACTGAAGTAGGTTGTCATGGCCTCCCCCAGAGGATCTTTCTGATCTAGGAATCAAACCCACGTTTCCTTCGTATCCTGCATTCAGGTGGATTCTTTAACCACTGAGTCATCTGGGAAGCCCTCTACCACGTTACTGTGTATTATTTTTTCATATTAATGACCATAGCCCAGATGATTTTGTTTGTTTACTTTATTTATTCTCTCTCATAGGATCAGAATGTAAGCTCTCTGAGGGCAAGAACATTAATTATCTAGTTGATCACTGCATGTATCTCCTATTTCATATATATATCAGGCTCTCAATAACTATTTGTTGGCTGAGGACTCTCTTTGGCTGGGTTTGCTAAGTTGGCAGGATATAAGCCAGGAGCTGCTAGTGTCAAACTGTCAGCTAAAAAGCCAACAAGAGAAGTGAGAGCTGAGAAATAGAGAGGGACAGATTCCCAATAGTATAACCAAAGCCAGATACCCTGGGATGTCGGTTACACAATCCAATAAATTCTCCTTTATGCTTAATTCACTTTGGGTTAGATTTCTGTCACTTGTAACCAACAGAGTGCTTACAGAGAAGCGTGTGAAAGGACTTGGAAAGTACAAAGTGCCACTGTGTTAAACAAACTCCATTTCCTTTCTCACCATACATCTTTCTATTTTTCTGTCTTTGGTCAGAATTTTAGTTATCTGAAAGGATTGGAAACCTTATCTGAGGATATTCAGGTAATTCAGCAGTAGAAAAAAATTTTTTTGCAATTTATCTGTCAAACACAACTTACATAATTAACTTAATTGGGGAAAACATTTTACAATGCATATATATATCAAAAAAATCACCCTGTATACCTTAAATATGTACAATGTCTGTGAATCATACCTCAAGAAAGCTGGAAAAAGTTTGTTTTTTTTTTTAAAGAAAACACAAGTTACAGAATAACTGACTATAGTACAGTCTATGGAATTTTTATTGATGTGCTTTAGTGAATTTTTGGGTATCTCTCCTTCCAGGCATAATAGAGTAGCTGTACTAATTTGCTCTCACAACAAATGGGGCTACAAATTAGGAAATTAAGATCAATAATAAATATAATATATGTAATACCTCTGTGTTTTGAGTGTTTTTTTTAAATTGAGTAACTAGTAGTACAGTATTGCAATCCTCATGAGTAGGGAAATACACTCTCCCACCCCAATTTCCTTGCAGCTCCCTCTTATCAGGTATCCTGTCCTACAAATTCTAGCCACTTCAGAAACTGGCACTTCCAATCTCTGGCTCCCTTACTAGCTCAGTGAAATCCCTAACTTGCACAGACTACTTCTCCCTAATCTGCAGAAGGGAGAAAGTCTGGGTGATCATGGTATAACCTTTTTCTGCAAGGTAATCAAGGTCAACATCAACAGTGAAAAATTATATTTCTAGTATGTACCCTTAATATGATATGATGAAAATGGACCTCTGAGGTCATTCTCTAAAAACACATGCAATCCAAGTCTATTCATAAGGTAAAAAGACAAGTGCTAATAGAGCATCCTATGAAATACTAGACTAGTCGACCTCAAAACTGTCAAGATCGTAAAAAAAGTCAAAAAGAAAAGTTTGAGAAACCACCAAAGTCAAGAGGAGCATAAAACAACATGATAACTAAAATGTAATACGGTATTTTGGATGGGACTCTAAAACATAAAAAGAACACTAGGTAAAGCTAAGGAAATCTGAATAAACTACTAATTTTAATTAGCAATGATGTATCCACGTTAGTTCATTAATTGTAGCATGCACTACAGTAATGTAAGATGTTAATAATAGGGAAAATGGGCATGGAACACAAGGGAACTCTGTACTGTCTTCCCAAATCTTAGTTTTTCTGTAAATCTCTAAAAAAATAGTCTATTAAAAAAATAGATTTAGTTATTATTGCTGAATAAAGTTATTTCAGCATGAAGTAAATGGTTCTAAATATTATTTTTCTGCAAAGTGGAAATAAATATCCACCCATTTTCTAAAATTAAACAAAGCTACTAGATGTTGAAACAAAGAAATACATGTGTGTATTTGTATATTATATCCTAGCTCTCTACTGAGAAGTCACAAAAGTAATAACTCTCCAGAAGCAATAAGTGTACCTAGTGACTGGTTTCTAATTACATTCTCCTCTAAAAAGTAACAAGTCTCCTTGGAGAAAAGGTGGATTCCAGGGCTCAAGTGCAAGACAAGCCTGGAATATTTTTCCACACCTAAAAATACAGAAGATGATGAGAATGTGGAAACAGAACATGGGAGTGAGCTTGAAAGGACTCCACTGGCCAAACCCGAGTCAAACTGAGCCTCAACATAAATAAGGCTGTAAACAGTTTATAGTATTAATACATTGAATAAAAAGAATATAATTTCATAGTAATACAAATAAATAACTCAGTTTTTTTACAGTAGAATGCTAACTAACAAATAGAAAATGACTTAAAAAAGTCATCATTGGATACTAAAATTTGTTTGATGAGGAACAGATATATATAAAAATCAAAAAAACTCCCCACAAATTACTTAGAAAGAGGAAGGCAGACACTTTGCAGTGGAGAAACATGGAAGACACCACTGTCGGCAGGCGATCGAAGCAAACCTCACCAACACGGGGAGGAACTAGTGTCACAGGTCTTCTGATATGATTATATTGCATGTCTCCTATTCCTGCTAAAAGTACTTAACCTGAATTTAATCAAGAAAAAAATCAGAAAAATCCAAACTGAGAAGCATTCTATAAAGTGGTCTTTAAAAGATGTCAGTGTCAAGAGAGAGACTTCCCTGGTGGTCCAGTGGTTAAGACTTTGAGCTTCCAATGCAAGCTGTACAAGTTAGATCCCTTGTCAGGGAACCAAGATCCCACATACCATGTGGCATGGCCAAAAATAAATAAATAAATAAATTTAAAAACTAAGATAACGATAGATCTTATGCCCAAGAATTATTACCTTAGAGAGAATGCTGCAACCTCAAAATCTGTAAAGCCTTAAAAAAAAAAGATAAAGATAAATTGAGGAAATAATAATACAGATGAAAGGAAACTACAGGACATGACAACCACATGCAATGTCTGATTCTCGGTAGGATCCTGAAGCAGAAGAAGATAGTTATAATAGACTTATCGGCAGAAAGGAAATAATTTGACTATCAAAATGTCATAACATTTTGATCAACATTTAATTTCCTGATTTTGATAACTGCACAGCAGTTATATAAGAGAATGTCTTTGTTCTGAAATCTGTCAACAACCTAAATGAATTTGGAAGTGGATTTCTCCCCAGAGCCTTCAGGTAAGAGCCTGGCCCATTGGAATACTCTGAACTCAGTCTTATTAAATCCTAACCAGAGAACCTAGCTTAGTCAGCCCAGACTTCTGACCTTCACAACTGTGAGCCAATAAATGGGTGATTTTTTAAAAAATTATTTATTTTTAATTGGAGGATAATTGCTTTACACTGTATTGGTTTCTGCCACACATCAACATGAATCAGCCACAAGTATATATATATATATGTATACCAAGGAGTGTTATTTGAAATCATTAAGATTGTGGACATTTGTTAGGGAGTAATAAAAACTGAATACAACCCTCCACCTACCCACACGTACATAAATTCACACACATACACTGTCTCACACATAACCTACTGACAGGTATAAATTTCTCTCTTACAAAGCACTGAAATCAATAAATAGTTATGGATAAAAGTCAAACAGGCTCAAATAGATTAAAAAAAGAAAATCAGGGTGGTAAAAACATTGTTCCCTCCAAGACTGACTGTTTCGGATACCTTCAATTCAAGGTGGAATTTCTGATAAAAGATAAAAGATAATGATAAAAGATAGTCCTCAAAAAACAAGAGCCAGAGTATACATCTCTTCTTGATCCCGAACACACAAAATAAGACCCCTGAACACACATTCAAAACTATGCTTGGAACCAGAGGGTTTCAGGGAAGGCAGGAGAGAGAACAGAGGTGGGCATAAGAAAGCCTGAATCCAAATGAGAGGCTAAGTTAATGCTATGCTCAAGTTAGTTGAGTGAAGGAGATTTTGATTTATACTGCATTCTCTTCCCAGGGGTGCCAAATTCTTTCATAGCTGTGATTGCATTTACCCTCACAATGATCCATTCGGTCCTTCATTTCTCCTTACAAAGCTAATTTTTAAAATGTTGGTTCTGCCTTGACCATGGAATGAAATTCGAAACTCTTTCCAGGGCAAAGAGATTTATACCAACTCACCTCTCTAGTCTTATATTCCTGCCCCTACCCACCCTCACCCTGCAGATGAACACCACAGGACAAATCCTCCAGTGATTACCTTGATGGTTAATGTCCTCCTGCCTTTGTGCACGCGTGCGTGCGTGTGTGCGTGTGTGTGTGTGTGTAGATTATAGCTCAGCTTCAAATGCACTTCTCAATTTTATCATCATAGTAAAGCCTCACTCATCCTTCATGACAGGAAATACGGGTCCTGATTTGCATCAAGTCTCCTGGAGAGGGATGGTTCCAAGTATAGAATGAGTTCCTCCTTGCTCCTAGTTTATTATGCTATCCATTCTAGATTAGATTACTACTCACCATGGGACAGTTAACACAATAGCTGTTAGAAAACTAACTTTAACATACTTTGAAACTTGCTAGCAAAAATGAATAAGTAAATAAGTGAATCAAATAAGAAAAGAATATTGGGGTTAAAAACCTGGTGGTAAGTTGAGTTTTGATCATTCAGTCTTCTAGGACATTTACAGTTGACACTGAAAAGGTAAGAATTCTTCCCAGCCTCATTTTTGGTCACTCCTTAATATAATATGGGCTTCCCTGGTAGCTCAGCTGAAAAAGAATCTGCCTGCAATGCAGGAGACCCCAGTTTGATTCCTGGGTCTGGAAGATCCACTGGAGAAGGAATAGGCTACCCACTTCAATGTTCTTGGGCTTCCTTGGCGGCTCAGTTGGTAAAGAATCCACCTGCAAAGAGGGAGATCTGGGTTCAAATCCTGGGTTGGGAAGACCCCTAGGAGAAGGGAACAGCTAACCACTCCAGTATTCTGGCCTGGAGAATCCCATGGACTGTATAGTCCATGGGGTCACAGAGTCAGACACGACTGAGCGACTTCCACTTTAATGTATTTTCCATCAGGATGACTTCCTATCTGTCAATTCCCTTTTTATAAATAGAGTTATTGAGATATAGTTCATATACCATAACTCACTCACTTGCCATGTACAATTCAATGATTTTTAGTATATTCAGAGTTGTGCAATGTCACCACAATCTAATTATAGACGACTAATTCCCTGCTGTGCTTACTTTGATCTCTTTACTATTCATTCATTTATTTATTCAATCATTTAACATGTATTTAGCCAGACAATGTTAATTCTAGAGAAACTTTGATATGTAAAGAAGCAGTTAAAATACCTGGTGATAAGTCCTATAATGGGGGAAGATACAAAATGTATCTATGGGAGGATATATACAGTGGTACCCAACTCACTGATGACAGAAAATCAGGGGAGTTATTCTAGAAAGAAGTGAGGCTTTTGTAGAGACAGGAAAAGTGAAATGGCACTGCTCACATGAAAGTTGGGGGGCTGAGGAGGCACTCAGAGAAGAGCATTCTAGGCCTGGAAAATGGCATCTGCTAAGACCCAGAGAAAGATGGAAATGATGGACGCAAGGGTCTAAAAAGAGTCTAGCCTTTTCTGCTTATAAAACCTGGATGCTTTAAAAAATACACTTTTTTAACATAAATATTAATAGTAGCCTTATTGTCAATATTCAAGAACTGACAATAGCTCAAATGCCTATCAACAGGTGAATAGATGAATTAACTGTGGCATACTCAAGCAATACAATACTATCTAGCAACATACAGGAAGAAACTATCGGTACCCACAACAACTTGGAGTGAATAAACAAAGCCTGACAAAAACCAGTAAACACTGCATAATTCCATCAATATAAAACTCTCAAAAATGAAAACTAACCCCTAGCGACAGAAAGCAGATGAGGGGTTGCCTGGAGACAGAAGTGAGTGGTAGGTGGGGATTATAAAAAAGCATGAGAAAATTTTCAGGGGTAATAGTATCACTTTGATTGTGGTTAATTGCTTCAAGGGTGAATATATAAATCAAAATTTACTAAATTCTATATTCTAACATACATAGGTTATTGTATATATCAACAATATTCCAGGAGAATTGTTTTAAAAAAAGATGTCTCTGGTTGGTGATAAATTATTAGCTCTCCCTATTAATAAAGGACCTAACATCGAGGGAGTGCTTAATTAGTGCTGGGTATTAGTTTTACTGCTAATGTTAAAATATTAGTGTTATCCTACCTGCCATAGTCATGAAGGCAACAAGAATGAAGCTGGTTCTGATGTGCAGACATCAGATTAGAGACAGTAGATCTGGTTGGGCAGTTGGCAGGGGGGATGCGGAGGGTGGTAGAGTGGCTGTGGAGACAGTACAGGCAGGGTTAAGATCTTGAGGGTTTTTTGGGTGGGGTGGAGTGGTCAGAAGTGTTAAAATTCTAGCTCTGCCATTGACAAGCTCAACTCATATGTCACCTCCCCTCAGAAGCCTGATCTGTTTCCTCCACTCAAAATTAATTATCTCCTTTTCTTCATTCGCTTAGCATTTTGTGAACATCTCAGTATAGCATTTCCCTTGTCACAGAATACAACATCCTTCAATCACACAGCCACTGTCCACCAAACTTTGATTAATCTTCACAGACAGTAAGATAATGTTAGGCAATAATATACTTAGGTGAAAAAAAAACCAAAAACCTCTATTCAATGTGAAGTGGCAAGCAGTACAAAGAATGAATAAAAACCATGAGAAATGATTTCTATTTTATCTCTTTAGCTGGATAATATATACTTAAGTCATTATTGTTTTTATTACAAAAACAATGTCTACCTGTTCAGTTCAGTTCAGTCACTCAGTCGTGTCCCACTCTTTGCGACCCCATGAATTGCAGCACGCCAGGCCTCCCTGTCCATCACCAACTCCCAGAGTTCACCCAAACTCATGTGCATCGAGTCGGTGATGCCATCTAACCATCTCATCCTCTGTCATCCCCTTCTCCTCCTGCCCCCAATCCCTCCCAGCATCAGAGTCTTTTCCAATGAGTCAACTCTTCGCATGAGGTGCCCAAAGTACTGGAGTTTCAGCTTTAGCATCATTCCTTCCAAAGAAATCCCAGGGCTGATCTCCTTCAGAATGGACTGGTTGGATCTCCTTGCATTCCAAGGGACTCTCAAGAGTCTTCTCCAACACCACAGTTCAAAAGCATCAATTCTTCGGCGTTCAGCCTTCTTCACAGTCCAACTCTCACATCCATACATGACCACAGGAAAAACCATAGCCTTGACTAGACGGACCTTTGTTGGCAAAGTAATGTCTCTGCTTTTGAATATGCTATCTAGGTTGGTCATAACTTTCCTTCCAAGGAGTAAGTGTCTTTTAATTTCATGGCTGCAGTCACCATCTGCAGTGATTTTGGAGCCCCAAAAAATAAAGTCTGACACTGTTTCCATTGTTTCCCCATCTATTTCCCATGAAGTGATGGGATCGGATGCCATGATCTTTGTTTTCTGAATGTTGAGCTTTAAGCCACTTTTTCACTCTCCACTTTCACTTAGGAGGTATGATATAAAGCTAGAAGAACTGATCTGCCTACGCCCACCAAAGAAACTGGAATCTAGGACATGTACTCTTGCATTTGTTTATCATCTTCACACCTTACAACAGGAAATGTAACTGAGTGATCAGTTCAGCTTTGCCTAGTTTCCAAGACAATGGGATTGACATTCAGCATAAAGTTCTAAAAAGGAGATGACATAGAAGGCAAAATAATAATATTCAAGGTCAGGAACTTGAGCTGCAAATCAAGTGTTTCACATTTGAGCTAATCAAGGACCAAAGAGACCTTTTATCACTCCCCTCATGAGTCTGTTGAATTAAATTTTATGGAATGTCTTGGAGAGTGGTAGTTCTGTCTCTTTAATTTAACTTGTATGGCATTCCATAGAGCCCAATGTGGAGGTTAGTGCTTATCAAATTTCAGATAGATGATTTAATTGGAACAGAGTAGTCAGTAAATACCTCGGTCCATAAAAACACCAAGGAGCCTGTACTATAGACTTCTATGAGTCCAAGATTTGAGATGAATAAGGGGATATTTTCAAGCATTTGTGATTTCAGAAACTGGAAAACTGAAACAATTGCTAATGGTACTGATAAGGATCAAAAACACCTTTTGGCATGTTAAACTATGTCAAAAAAGGAGAAAAGAATCAGACACACATTAGGGAATCAATCAGGATGCTGAATTAAAAAATCCTTTTCATTTTTGACATCTGATGGTATTCAGAAATAGGTTGGAAAATACAACGGCTAAGAGTTCTCATACCATGAGGAAGGGAGCTATTTGTGGAAGTCATAAAGTGATTTTCCCTCTTTCAAACTTCACCCTTGTCAGTACAGAGGTAAAATGCCTCAATTCCAGAAGGTTGATTTAAATTACTGTGAAAATAAATTAATTTAGGATTTGAGGTCTTCATAGCCCACCACCCAAAAACTCGAGTTAAAAATCAATAAAAGGGACTTCCCTGGTGGTCCAGTGGTTAAGACTCCATGCTCCCAAAGCAAGGGGCCTGAGTTCTATCCCTGGCCAGGGAACTAGATTTCACATGCTTCTACTAAGAGATCCTGCATACCACAACTAAGACCCAGCACTACCAAATACATATATATATATATATTGTAAAAATCAATGGCATATCATTTCTTGTAATTCTTTTGCTGATCTCAGCTGGGTTCATTGACATGCCTGCTTTCTGGGCTGCACTAGAAGAGCCAGGAGGGCCTCATTCCCATACCTGGCTCTTTGGTGCTGGCTGTGGGATGGAGCTCCTTGGTTCTCCTGTACTTGGCTTTTGTGGTAGACAGAATAATGGTCCCCAAAAGACATCTAAATTCTAATCCTCAAAACCTGTGAATATGGATATGTTACCTTCCAGGAGAAAGGGGATTTTGCAGATGTGATTAAGATAAAGATCTTGAGACGGGAAGATTATCCTGGATTCTGCTTGTGGGCCCAATCTAATTATAAGAGTTATTTTAAGAAGGGGCGCAGGAGAGTCAGAGGAGATGTGACAAAGATAGAGTGGTCACAGGGATGCAAGGAAGAGGTTAACCAGCCACGGGATGCAGATGGGTTCTAAAAACTGGAAAAGGCAAGGAGATGAATTCTCCCATAGATACTCCAGGAGGAATTCAACCCTGCTGACCCATGATAGATTTCTGGCCTTGAAAATTATAAGACAATAGATTTGTGGGGTCTTTTAGATCACTGAGTTTGTGGTACTCTGTTAGAACAGCAATAGGAAACTAATAATAGCCTCTTCTTTACAAGCTGTATCACGTCTTGAGTGGTGTTTCCAGAGAGGCAGAGAAACTGCATATAATATTTCCAAAGCGCATCCTTGTGTGAAATCCCTTTTGCCAAAACATGTTACATGGTCAAGCCCAGAGTCCACGTGAGAGGGACTTTGACTCCACTTCTTGAAGGAAAAGTGGTGAAGTCTCAAGCTTCCACGTTGGGATGGCAGGAAATTGTGGCTATTAAATCTGTCTCAGGGGAAACAATATGTTCTATGTGAGTAACTTGGCTTCTGTTTAAAAAAAAAAAAAATCTTAACATTTTGATTCAGTCTCTTAGCCCAGTGCTTAAAGTTTTGATTTTCCTGTCAAATATTCCATAATGTCTAAGTCAGTCACCACTCTGCTACGGCTAAAATTCAGATTATGACTTTTTTTTTTCCTTTTCTGCTCTGTCTTTGGCCTTCTGCCAACTGTGTTCCTCTTCCCATTCTTTCCCATCCGAGCACTGCTTCCAAGTGAACTTCTCAGACTGCTGAGCCACTGGACCATGAGGGCTTTACAGACTCCACAGTGTTTTCAAGCCTTCCTTTCCCTTGGAGGAAGTTAGTATCCATGCACTTTTATGTGGCAAATAGTTCTGTGACTCAACCCCGAGATATTCACTTGCAAGAAATACAATGCCAGCTGTCAAGGCCTACCAGTAATTGTTATTAGGCATTTTTTTCCTGAGTATTTAACCTGAAGGGTAGCACTTGTTGAAGGCATTTAAAAAGGCAGAAAGAAAACTCCTTCAGTGTTCTTCAAATTTGCATTTTGCTTCATCTTTTAAGCCAGAAATAAAATACATTAGAACTCTCACATCATTAACAGAATGTGTGGGTAAACTTAAAATTTGCATTTAAACACATTCAAAAACAAAAATTTCTGTAAAACTTGCAAGTAGATCAGGGGAAGATGCCAGTGGGAAGAAAACAGTACTTCCTTGCCAAAAATCATTGAAACTGAATTTATATATGCTTTAATTGTCACATTTATTTTTAAAGAGTATATTGGTTCAAAATAGAACTATGAGTTTATTGAATAATTTATTGTTATTATCAGTTTTCTGCACGGGTTATATAAGTTTTACAAATTAGCTGATTTGGCTAACTGATAAAACTTTATGTGGGTTTCACCAAAGTCAAAAGAAAGGCATTTTCCAGGTAATGCATGTGGCCATACCAAGCTGGCCAACAAACCTTAGGAGAACATAACCTTAGAATGAATTTACTATAACCAGGGGCCTAACCCTCAGGCCCAGAGAGGGTTACAATTCCAGAGAGCAGATCTTAGCTGTTTCTAATAATGCCCTGGTTGCTCAGTGGTAAAGAATCCACCTGCCAATGCAGGAGACTCAGGTTTCATCCCTGGATTGGGAAGATCCCCTGGAAAAGGAAGTGGCAACCCACTTGGACAGTAGAGCCTGGTTAGCGACAGTTCATGGGGTGGCAAAAGAGTCAGACATACCTTATCAACTAAACAACAAAAAAATTAATCCTAAACTTCTTATGGACTATCTTCCTTTCTGGTATTGGCGAGATTGACAGATGAATCCAAAGGCCCTTCTGAGCACAGTATTTGAGCAAAGAAAAACAGACTCTCTAGGGTCTCAGTGCCATGATGAAGGCTAATCAAATATGACTGACCCTTAGCAGCCTTCACTCTGACCATCTGAGTCTCCCAGATTCTGAAATGAGCAGTTTCTACCCAAAGCTCCTTCTCTGAACCCCGTGCTTCTACACGGCACATTCTAATCTCTCTGTGCCTTCTTTCTCGAGATATGTCAATATTATTGATTAGGCCATGAGGGACGCACCAATAGACACCGTGTGTGGCCACCCTCCCTTCCTGAGCAAGCGTTCATTTGAAAACAACCCCTTTCCCCTGAAAGCCTGCTCAGCGGGGCCCTCCAGGCAGCCACTTCCAGCTTGAATTGATACACGAGATGCAGCCTAGCATCTCTGCCATTTCTGGTGCAGAGGCTCTTTCTAAAGACTTAGAAGAGTCCCTGTCTCTTCTTATTAGCTGTTTATTCCGTTTGACCATGAATTCAGCCAAAAATTTAGCTCAGTAACAGTGACCAAGGCAATGGAGTGAGGGCCTCAGAATCCAGTCAGTTTTTCCCTGTCTCCTAAGTGTAACTGCACATTTCCTCCAGAAATGTGTTATCACAAGGGAGACAAAGCTCGGAGAGTTCTCACAGGTTCATATTATTACAGGAATACACTGCCCGTGTTTTTCTCACTCACAGTCTGTTGTCCTCATGAGATCTCAAGCTCCGGAGAATGTCTGTGCCTGTTGTGTGAACCTGTGTCACAGTGCTGACACACAGGAGCTCAGCAAATATTCTCATGACACCTTTTCCACGATGATACTAATGGCAGGAGTGTTCCAAGCTGTGTGTCAAAAATAGCTTTAGGAATTAAAGCTACATTACTTCATTTGACGCAAATTTTCAATATTTTTTTTTGTGTGTGGGAATTTGGTTGCTGACTTGCCTCCAAGGAGTTTTTAGTCTAGGTAAAGCAACGAGAGTTACATAATAATGATAGTTAAACTAACACAATTTGTATCCAAAGAGTAGAATAGTAGCAATAAACAGGACAGGAAAAACACTTTCAGAAGGAAAAAAGTGTTCTCTAAATTTAAGATTGGAAAATATCACTTTTGTTCATGCTGATATACATAAGACATGGTGTAATCCCTTATGTAGACTGGATGAGCCACAAATATTGTTTGAATAAATGAACTGATCAATGGATACTAAATATAGTTTCATGCTATTCTTTGCACATTGTTGGGGTTTAGTATGAACTTTATGCCCAGTACTACAATTGACTAATGGTGACACAGTCTCTGAAGTTACCCCAGAGAAAGGCTAAGGGATTATTATTGATCCTTCCACTGCTCCCTGCCCCCTACACATATAGTAAACCTGCAGACATCTTTTCTACCCTCCTAATAATGCTAACCATTCACTCTCTCCTCTATACCTTGCGACTATCAGAAATGCTCACCTTAACTTGCTCTCCTTTGCCTCCCTCCTATCCATTTTCTAAATGCCACCAGAATGACCCATCTAAGAGCATATGTGATCAAGATACTGCCTTTTAACAATTTTTCATGGCTTCTCATTGATGTAAATTCCTTGGTAGGGCACACAAGACCCTTCTTTATCTGGTACATGCTTGCCTTATTCCTCCACTGTCAGCATCCACTCTAAATTTCAGCCAGACAGCTTCTTAAGGGGCCAAGTGACAGCTCTGCCTCCCATAGTAGTTGGGTTAGCACCCTCTTTTCTCTAGTTTAGACTCCCCCTGGCTCCCCCTGGCTCATTCCTAATTGAGATCTTCCCTTAGTCTTCACTCCCAGCAGAAAATGCTGAAGCGTCCTGTGTTCATTCTTATTGTAGCAACTGTCACCTGTCTTAATCGCCTATTAACTGCCTAGGTGTCTCTCATAACTGCACTACAGGTTTCTTGCCTAACCTGACTTTATCTTACTTACAGTTGTATCTTTAGTGCCTGGGGCTTCCCAGGTGGCTCAGTGGTAAAGAATCCACCTGCCAGTGCAGGAGATGCAGGTTCAATCCCTAGGTGTGGAAGATCCCCTGGAGGAGGAAATGACAAACCATTCCAGTATTCTTGCCTAGATAATACCACGGACAGAGAAGCCTGGCAGGCTACAGTCCATGGTGGTGGGTCACAAAGGAATCGAATGAGACAGAGCACTCAGGCTCGCATCCTTAGTGCCTAGCTCATGGTAGGAATTAATTATGCATTTAAGGAAGGAGAAAAATGAATGGTGGCAAAGAACAAGTTATTTCTTCGAATTAAGCCTTATCGATCTGTTGCATTCTTCCCAGAAGAAGCTAAGAGTCCTCATCCCAGGCATTTTTAGGACCTTTTCCAAACAGTTGCCAGGACCACACTGCTGGGGATGCTGAGGAACGTTAACAAGACTTTCAGGCCACCTTAAACTAAAGCTGCAGTGTTGTCTAGCAGATCTGCTTGCAGAGGACAGTCTCAGAGCCATCCATCCCAATAGTGTGTTTGACAAGCTATAGGAGAATAGCACCCAGGACTGCAGTTAGAGTCGGAGGAGAGAAGGGGGAGATGGGGGTCCGTGGGTCAATAATCAGTGCACCTTCCTCCCCACCCCCTGCCCGCCAGCATCCAGGGGTATGCTGTGGCGATGGCCACTCTGATTTTAGGCAGTGCACTTCTGCCATCTAGTGGTTCCTTTCACTTTCCAAAATGCCTTGAGCAGAAATGATCTCCTGTACTGAAAACCCAGAAGCAGAACCAAACCAGGAAGCCAGACTTAAAATCATGCACAAGTACCACCAACATCGAAACAGAAAACCACACTGCTATTTCTGTCCCTTTGTCCTTTGAGATCTTTTGAAAAGAGATCATCCTGACCGGTGTTCCGCGGAATACAAGGTTGAAGGCTGTGTCACAACCGAGGTCAGAGTGAAATCACATTTGGAAATAGCTTTTATTTCACTGGGAAACAAGAGATGACTTTAGCTTATTGGTGGGTTGACTATGCTTTTCTCCCTTCTTGCAAATGGTTCTAAATAGTTGCAAATATTGCCTAGAAATCATTTTTCCCCAACACCGAACTAGAGAATTTCAAAACTGAAAGAAAAAAGGCCAAGAATGTGTCTGTTACTTTGGGCACACAAATGCTGAAAACAACCAAAGATGACAGAGCTGAGATGTAACAAGGAAAACAGCTCAGGGAGCAGGACTGGCAATGGACGAAATGCTCCTGGTTTTAGTCCCAGAGGGAAGCTGGTGCTCTTACTGTTCTTTTCTTTTTTTTCCCCCATGATCCCCCTAAGGTAATTCATTAAAATATTAATAGTCTCCATTTGCTCTGGGGTGGTAAACTGGGATGGATTCAGCTGTACAGAATCACATCCACACGAGGGACACACGGGTCTTGTCTGCACATACTCTTCAGCCAGAGAAGATCGAGCCTGGAGCAATTCTTAAGACAACAGAGCAGCCACTGGCCTAGAGCCACACAGAAGGGACAAGAGTCTTCACCACCAGCTGGAGGAAAGCAGAATTTCTCAGGCAGAAAATAGATTTTTATTTATACAGAAAACTTACATCCTGCCTCTACAAAAAACCAACACCCAGAGCAGCGATGGGGGCACAGATAAATGGACTCCTGAGAGACTGCAGCTGATTTAAAAACTGTTTTTTTCTTTCTCAGTGCTCCTCGTTGTATGCATATCACAGCTTCCAACAGTGCAGAGACCCACAGCGGAAACCCGCTAACAGCTGGCTCAGTTACACACCCCACTTGGTATTTTCATGAGATTCCCATTTCCTGTATAGTCCCTATTGAAACAAGTTTGCTGTTTGTTTAGTAAAACATATAAAGAGGATGGGCCTGCCTGAAAGATACAAGAATCATTAAATTGAGTTTAAAAATAGATGCATTTCTAAGAAAAAAAATATCAGCTCATCCAACTGTTTGATATCCTATAAAAGAATCAATTCATTGCTCATGAAAAAAATTTAAATAAGCTGTCTGACCATGTTGACATTGCCTATGTTAGAAAGAACTACTGAGAAATGGAATATTTTCTGCCACATCAGTAAACAAAGGATGTCACAGTCATCAACTATTGTAGCCCTCCAACAGAAGCCAGTTCATGAGATAAGTCCGGAGGAAACTCAGGAAGCAATGAATACCTGCCATCTAGCAGCCATCAGACTGTTCCTACAGGAGCCTTGAGGGAACTCAGGATGTAAAAACACAGGTACTGGCCCCAGAGAGCTGAGGTGAATATCAAAGGTGAGCCCAGCCTCTTGCATCTTTCCATCCACAGAAAAGTGCTAAATTCTATAACAGGATATCTAGTTTTCTTTAAATGAAACAACAATTTTTTTGACATTCTGACTACCTGCCCTTGGTTGCAAAACTCCTAAGTACCCTAGCTGCCCCCTGCACCTCCTCAGAGCAGTTTCTCAGAGCTATCTGAAACGCCGTCTCCTGGGCTGCAGTCCTCATTTAGCCCCCAATAAAGTTTAACTTGCCACTCTCGCATTGTGCATTTTTTTAGTCAGCACTATCTTTGGGTTGGCAACTGCCTGAGGGTGTTGCAGTGAAAAGGAAAATAGAGGAACGAATTTTTCTCTTTCCCTTTCCTGACAGAAAGAAGATAAAGAGAACAGTGAGCAGTCCTGAACATTTCCTAGTTTTTTATTACCTTTACTGCTCCTAACTCTGCACGTCTGTAACTAAGTTTGCTTTTCTGCCCCTAACTCTGCAGGAGCTACAATTCACATTTTCTCCTTTGACTCTCTGCTAAATACACCCCGTATCTGGTGTCTACCCTGACAACACCCTTCCCCTTGTAGTCACATATCAGAAAGAAGACCACAGAGCCACGGAACTACCGGACTCCATTACTGGATTACGGGTGCCGGTTTATTCTGTCTTTGAAACAATGCAAGAGGAAGAAATCAGGATCCTATCACCTTCGTTCCTCATCACCGACTCCGACTTCGATCCCTTGCCTTATATAAGCCACTAGACTCTTCATGGAGCAAGGGCACAGTTCTTGAGGCATGAGCTTACTGTGTTCCCCTCTCTGCTGGCTGAGAATAAAAGCCACCTTACGATTTCCTCCAAACTCTGTATTTTTCATTCGGCTTTGGTAGGCAGAGAAGGCCAAGATTTTGGCTGGCAACAAGGGATATTTCCATTTTGTATAAAAACCACTCTTTTGGAGCCAGCCGAACATCTTCTTAGTCTGGGAAAGTCATTCAGCTAGGTTAGGACATACGATTGTAGGACAAATGATCAACTTCATCTTTCTAGACAAATGAAAGATGATTGCTGATGTTCGGTTTGTAAAAGCACTCATATTCACAAGACACCTAGAGGAAGTTTCATTTTTAAAAGGATAAATCAACCAACCATTTATCTCACGGGCAGACAGCCTTACTCCTAGAGAGCGGTAGGTATTCCTTGCCACAAAGCAGGAAATTCAGAAGGAAATTCCAGTAAGGATATAAAGATTGGATTAAGGTTTTCCGAGAAATGCAAAAGGAATCAAAATGCTTAAATAACATGCTTAAATTAAAATGCTTAAATAACAAACTCCAAGTTGCAAAAGCTTTAGGCTTCTCCGTTAATTCTGCGATGGCAGGTAATGAACAAGTGGCTTAAAATACAGTTACATTAGCATGACATTTTCAATGAACAGGCTGTCAGGCAAGATGTTTGATTTTCTTTTGCAGTGATGGCTGTGGTCATCAAAGAGTCAGTGATATTCTTCTGCTGAGACTGGCCACTCCACCCCTCCCCTATGACACCCTTAAGGGTTTGGTCACAGGGTGTCCAGCCTCCAGGCCAAGCATAGCAACTAACCATGGTTAGCCTAGTCAGGCCTATTTAGATTTGAATCTCAGTTCTATTACCTATTAGCTATTTGTCTTTGGGCAAATTACTGACATTTTTTTCAGCCAGTTTTCCTTATTTGTAAAAATAAAAATAATTATCAGGCTAGAAAATGCAATTTTTGTAAGGCAGGAACAATTGAATGTCAGCAGTTTATGAGTTCTACCTAGTAAGTTGCAACTGTCATCAACCTGGGAAGCAATGGAGCAAGCTGACTGTGACCTTGACCTTAATGTCCATTTCTAAGCAGCTGATGGACGAACTGTGGGAAAAGTTTACTCAAAAAGGTCTCCACAAGAAAGGTTCACAACCAATTTATCTGTCGAGATCTTTGTCAGCTATGTCAAAGAGCTATGTAAGTACACCAATACATGAATTTTTTATCTTACACTGGAAGGGTGAAAAAAAAATAGTGCATGTAAGAAATCAGGAATTATTTTGAGAACATCTTTTAGTAAATAGAGCAGTAGAGTTGGAATAAAAATAGATAAAACCCCTAATCTGCAGCAAACTAGCTGTGCAACCTTGACATGTGGGCTAAGCTCTTATTTTCTGCTTCCTCGTCTATATGGTGGGAATAATAACTAGAACTCTAAAAGTCACACAGGTAGTGATACTAACTATCATTTATTCAGTGCTTTATGCCAGGTACCTTACATGATCCCATTTATTCCTCAAAACAACCGTATGAGAAAAGTATTGTTGCTAAAGTTCCCAGTTTATAAGTAGGAAAACTGGGGATCAACACAATTAGTGCAAGACCACACAGAAATTAAAAGGTAGAACTGAGATGAGAACCCCAGCAGTTTCATTCTAGAATTTACTACCCTATTACATGCTTCACTGCTTTTAATCAGAAGGCTTCAATGCTAGTCTACATTCTATTACTCATTGGCTCCACTGGACGTTCGTGTCCTCTTTGGCTCTAGCAAGGGATGAATCAGGTTCCAAATGGTTCATCTCCAATGCCCACCCTAATCACTTTTGTTAGAGGTTTCCAGGAGCATAGTCCTCAAAATGACTGCAAAAGCCAAATCTTGTTCAGTGGGAAATAATGCTGTGATTGACTAGTGATGTCTGCCAAGGGCAGTTGGGCGCGGCACTTGTAACATTCCCGCTATCCTTAGAGGAGGGGCGTCCCAAGTGGAGGTAGCGGTAAAGAACCCACCTGCCAATATTGGAGACAAAAGAGACGTGGGTTCGATCCCTGAGTCAGGAAGACCCCGTGGAGGAGGGCATGGCAACCCACTCCAGTATTCTTGCCTGGAGAATCCCATGGACAGAGGAGCCTGGTGGGCTGCAGTCCACAGAAGAGAGTCAGACACAACTGAAGCGACTTAGCATGCACTAATTTCATTATTCTATCCTGCATCTCCTCTCTGTAGCTGCTGAGAGAGTAACCAAGGGTGGCCTGGACAAACATGGGCTACTTGATAGGTCACCAGATAGAAGAATGCTGACTAACAGAATTTTCTGCCAACATGAAAACATCTACTACAATGGCTACTAGGCACATGTGGCTTTTGAGTACTTGAAATGTAGCTGAATAGACTATTTTTAACTTACAAACATTTTTTTAATGAATAAAAACATAAATTTAAATAGACACTTGCAGCTGGTGGCCACAATATTGATCAGGGCAGTTGTGGAACAAAGGTCAGTTGGCTATGGATGAATGCCTTGGGCATGAAACCTGAGGGGAATTCACCCAGGAAGCTGAAAGTCAGGGCAACGTACAGTTTGATCAAAGGGGATGATGAAGAAGGAACCTGGATGTCAAAGCAAATACGTGATGCCAAATTTAGAGGAAGGCATGGAGAGCAAGTGATTGGGGAGGGATAGGAGGCAAGAGATACATGATCTGATTTCTCAGCTGTATAAATCCTGGTCTGGGGGCTTCCTACTAATCCTGCAATGGGCAGGGCATGGGCTTTGGTCATTTGAATGCCAACTGCCATGCTGTGCTTGGAGACCCTAGCCTCCTTACCCATTCTCAGCTATCCCTGGGAATGTTCCCAGATCTTCACCATCCCTTAGCATCCTCCTAATAACCAGTCCACCCACTGTTTACATGAAATAGTCCCAACAACTGAGTATTACTGACACCAGGTGAACTGTTAGCATGTTTAGTAGATAGTTCGATAGTTTGGGCTCTTTGCTACCAAAATTCAAATTCACTTAATCAAAATGAGGAATTAACAGAGGAAATATTGGAGCATCTCATATAAGTTTTGAATACTTGAGTCACAGGAGTGGATACCGCTAGGTTTCTACAGGAAGTGAGGTTCAATCAGGACGGTCTGCCCTTCGTTTTGAATTTTCTCCTTCTTCTCTTTCTATACATTAGCTTCCCTTGCCTTGCCGCGTCACCCGGCAGGAAACATGCCTTTCAAGAATTTCACCCAAGCCTACATCTTTCTGTCTGTTTCCAAGATTTAAAATATCAGGAAAGGAACTCTGACCCATCCTGGGTCTAGTGCCACTCCTGGAGTTATAGTGGGGATGAGGGGAGTAGGATCATGACTGAATACGGGCATTTCTACTGAAAAATCACAATACCGGAAGTGAGGGGAGGAGAAGCGCTCCCAGAAAAGGGGACAGTGGTGGTGTTGCCCCAGGAAAAAAGGAAGAGGAGCTAGGAAAACAAAACAGGAGGTTTTTATGGAAGAAACAGTGTGACGACATAACACAGACAACATATATGCATTAGCAAAGGCTTTTTATTCTTACAAAGCAGATCAAGCACGACGTGAAACTTTGCCAACTGCAAAACCAGGATGACTTTTTTTCCCTTACTAAAAATCAAAAGGAAAGCAACCCAGATGCCTTAATTACTTTGATTGTGGAGGTGAAGGACAGCCTTGCTTTTAAATGAACATTGTATTTGTCCATTAATTGTACCAGGAAATTGAAGAGACGCTTTGGTTTTATATGTGATTATCTTGATACCTATTGAATAAAAAAAGTAGTTTTGCCTCATTAGCAGTAAAGTATATAGGGATAATGATGGATCAGTCTAAGTATTATTTCCTTATTTCTGGTTCTAATCACTATATTTAATAAGGAAGAGCCAGGTTCAATAAAGGATGCATCTGGCTTCAAATGATTAATCAATTTTTATAGAACTCACATGCTGGCAATTTCTTTGAGAAACTAGACAAGACATCATGAATCACAACTCACAGCACACATTCCCCAGCCCTCTCTAGCAGCTTTGCTTTTGCTAATCAGCTTCAATTGTCTATCTTGGGGCATTTTTTTTTAAAAAGGGTGCATCCTTTGTCTCTCACATCCTGAATTAATGCTGTAGGTAATTAGCTCTTGGTGTTGAGGTCTCTTTCATCTGCATGCAAGTCAACTAAAAGAATTCCCTCTGCTGCTTGAAATAGGAATTTCTTCCTTTCGTTCCCTCTTTGACTCTTCTTCAAGCTTACTTTAATTAGGATGTCAAATTGTATCATACTTCAGGGAGCTAAACTTTTTGAGATTGTTCCAGGATAGACTTTTATTGAGTTGGGGGGACAATTTTTCTTTGTAATGTCAATTTTTCTTTCCAATTTCTGTGGGCAGGAGATGAACTAGTCTTGTGCATTAACCACAAGGAGGGAGGCGATATGACAGGCTGCAGAGCCTGTAGATTGAGATGAAAATGTGGAATTGTAGGAGACAAAAACAGGTGCATGCCAAGACGGGCAGAGCTTGAGTGACTGAGGACAGTTCTTGGAAAAGGAACATAAGCAAAAAAAATTAAAATACTGTGAATTCCAGTTGCTGGGGCATTTTGGCTATTTAAAAAATATGCATGTGTGTTACTTATCGCTGTATCTCCGGGGACTGGAAAAGGCACCACAAATACCTGGTGAGTCTGCTGCCACTCCTGCCTTTTCCTTCCTCGCTAGCTGACATCACTAATCACTCACGACATCTTCCTGCTGAGCCCACATGTAGACGCAGGCTGCTCCAGACAGTAACCGCCAATTGATCAGAGCTGGCACACAAGATGGAATCTATTTGCAATCCCTGTTCTAGAACATTGTAAGCGTTTAATAAATACGTGTTGAAATGCACAAATAAATGAAGACATACTTCTAGAGATTATGGGACTTCATTGGTCCCCTTCCCCCTTACACTTAGAGTCTTCTTTTTAAATTTATTTCTGTTTTCTCAGATGGATTCCAAGGAGTCAGATCCAATATGGTTCTTTAATTTAGATGCATCATACCACCCTCCAGCATTACCTAAAGCAGGGATAAAAATATGCTGCCCTCAAGCTGGGTTTATCCTAGCATTCAGGACATCTGGACACTTCTGGAGGACTGGTAGAGTGGGTCTCAGAGTTGCATTCCAAAGCATGTAATCTGAGTACATGAGTTTGGATCTAAGACAGCTAGTCAAAATAGAAAGGAATGTACACGTTTCAATGTTACATTTTCAACTCATCCCACCCTCTCCTTCCCCTACTGTGTCCACAAATCTGTTCTCTACCTCTGCAGCTCTATTCCTGTGCTGCAAATAGGCTCATCAATTGAGAGGATGGCATTGAAATACATACACTAACAGGTTTAAAACTGGGGCTTTCCAGGTGGCACTAGTGGTAAGAAATGCGCCTGAAAATGTAGGGGACGCAAGAGATTTGGTTTCGATCCCCGGGTTGAGAAGATCCCCTAGAAAGGAATCGGCAACCCACTGCAGTATTCTTGCCTGGGAAATCCCATGGACAGAGGTGCATGGTGGGTCACAAAGAATCAGACACAACTGAGAGACTGAGGACAGAGAGAGATTTAAACTAGGTAGCTAGTGGGAAGTTGTTATATAACATAGGGATCTCAGGCTGGTGCTCTGTGATGACCTAGAGGGGTGGGATGCGAGGGTGAGAGGGAGGCTCAAGAGAAAGGAGATATATGGATACTTATGGCTAATTCACATTGTTGTATGGCAGAAACCAATACAACATTGTAAAGCAATTATCTGCCGATTAAAAATAATTGAAAAAAATAAAAGAATAGAAGGGAGGTAATTAAAAGACGCTAACTCCTTGGAAGAAAAGTTATGACCAAGCTAGACAGCATATTGAAAAGCAGAGACATTACTTTGCCAACAAAGGTCCGTCTAGTCAAGGCTATGGTTTTTCCAGTGGTCATGTATAGATGTGAGAGTTGGACTGTGAGGAAAGCTGAGCACTGAAGAATGGATGCTTTTGAACTGTGGTGTTGGAGAAGACTCTTGAGGGTCCCTTGGACTGCAAGGAGATCCAGCCAGTCCATTCTGAAGGAGATCAGCCCTGGGATTTCTTTGGAAGGAATGATGCTAAAGCTGAAACTCCAGTACTTTGGGCACCTCATGCGAAGAGTTGACTCATTGGAAAAGACTCTGATGCTGGGAGGGATTGGGCGAAGGAGGAGAAGTGGATGACAGAGGATGAGATGGCTGGATGGCATCACTGACTCAATGGACGTGAGTCTGAGTGAACTCCGGGAGTTTGTGATGGACAGGGAGGCCTGGCATGCTGCGATTCATGGGGTCTCAAAGAGTGGGACACGACTGAGCGACTGAACTGAACTGAACTGCACTGAAGATCATGAATACTGAATTCATCACTCTGATGATTCGTCAGTCCAGTCTGACCTACCACCTTCTAAGTGCAAATGGGCTACAATGGAAGATCCAGTAAAAACTACCAAAAAGCTAATTCGAGAAAGCAATCATGATATGATGCAAGTATCAAGCACTGGGGTCCCTTATCCACATGGTCAGCGAGGCTCTTTGGCAGTATGAGTGGAGACCAGCAACTGAAAGTGAAAGTTGTTTCCACCTCTTTGCCACCCCACAGACTGTAGCCCACCAGGCTCCTCTGTCCATGGGATTCTCCAGGCAAGAATACTGGAGTGGGTTGCCATTCCCTTCTCCAGGGGATCTTCCAGACCCAGGGATCAAACCCAGGTCTCCTGCATTGCAGGCAGATTTTGAGCTACCAGGGAGTAAAAGCTATTTTGAAACCTTTCATCCTTTTCCTAAACAGGCACCATTGACTCAGCTGCCGCTTTGGGATCGACTCCACTGGGAGATGTCACTGCAGGAACCAGGAGGACAAGAGAGACAAATAAAAGGCAGACCCCACAGGGCACAGAAGGGAACAAGGTTAATCACTCACAAGTGAAACACCAGTTGAGAACTCACAGAAATACTTGGGAGAAATACTGGGGTTGTGTGCAGGAATTTCTGGGAAGCATTTGGGGAGAGCTGAGAAGAAATGCCATTATATTAGTGTGATATATCTTACATGGATGGAGAAATTAAGGTTGCAGGCATTTTGAAGATATTATTAACTTGGGGACATTCACCTAAAGGACCCCACCCCCCCAGTGAAACACATACCTCCACAAAGTATACTTCAAAAAAGAAACAGTATTTTCTTCATAGCAGCTTAATCATCAAAATGCACTAACTGAATAACTGATGGCTTACAGCATTTGGCTTCCCGCAAAGGGAATACAACAGAATTCAGCCTCAGCCCTCTAGGAGTGTGTACAAATTCAAAATACCTGCACACATCCTAACAGCCATATAGAAACCTCAAAGCAATGCACATTTCTGTCACATATAGGTCATTTTGCTAAGAGGATTGCAAGCTGCTTTTAAGCACATGAATATATTATCCAATTTTCTTGACAGAAATAAAAGCTAAGAAATTCAAAATGACAGGAGCCAGGTCTGTGTGGCTGTAGGGGAATCAAAGCAGTCTAGAAAATTTGATTAACTCAATTTTCCCCAGTTCCTTAGGGAAGCTTCAGAAATCAAAATTACTGTTTAATAGTCCAAATAGTCAATTTGAATTGAAAAGACCTCTCTGACCTTTCTACGCTTGTTTTTGAGACGTGATCTTACCTGAAGGGTTGGAGCCAACAGAAGAAGAGACATAATAGCAATACTGAGCCTTCAAAATACAAAGAAATTTCTATTGCCTCAGAACACTCAGGCCAAAGTAAGAAAACAATGAAATCAAAGATTTCAGCAGGAAGCTCGGATGTCCCTGTGCTCTGTGCTCAGTCCCTCAGTCATGTCTGACTCTGAGGCCCTATGGACTGTAGCCCACCAGGCTCCTCTGTTGATGGGGATTCTTCAGGCAAGAATACTAGAGTGGGTTGCCATGCCCTTGTCCGGGGGGATCCTCCCAACCCAGGGATTGAACTCAAATCTCCTGCATTGTAGGCGGATTCCTTACTGTCTGAGCCACCAGGGTAGCCCAAAGTCCAAGAATACAAGAGTGGGTAGCCTATCTCTTCTCCAGGGGATCTTCCTGACCCAGGAATTGAACCAGGGTCTCCTGCACTGCAGGCAGATTCTTTATCAGCTGAGCTATCAGGGAAGCCCCCTGGATTAGCCCTAATCCTCCTTGATTTCTCTAAAGAATGAAATCATGTGAGCAGTGTGGCATAAAGCCATTCTCAACTTTACAGTTCATCAGGACTAACTGAAAAATCTGTTATAACAGAATTCCTGAGCCCCACCCCCAGAGTTTTTGATTTGTAAGTCTGGGCTAGTGACCAGCATTTTTCATTTCTAAGAAATTCTCAGATGATGCTTAAAGGAGAGTGCAATTTGAAAGCCACTTGTGAGATGATTGATTACCACTTTCTGTCTGAATCAGTCATTTCATTGGGTTTGTGAAATGATGACTTCTAATTTTATCCTTTGGCTTGCACTTGTCTGTGGAAATTATTCTGTGAAGAAGAACTTTCCTTTATCCATGAAAGCTATGTGTTACCTTCTGAAATACACCTCAAATCAGAAAGGCAAGATAATTGTTTAATGCTCTTGCTATGGTATGTATATATAATGGAATATTACTCAGCCATGAAAAGAAGGAAATTGGGTCATTTGCAGAGATGTGCGTGAACCTAGAGACAGTCATACAGAGTGAAGTAAGTCAGAAAGACAAAAACAAATATTGTATATTAATGCATGTATGTGGAATCTAGAAAAATTATATAGATGATCTTAATTGAAAAACAGAAATAGAAACACAGATTTAGAGAACAAACGTATGAATACCAAGGAGGAAGGGAAGGTGGGATGAATTTGGAGACTGGGATAAACACTATCCCAATATATTGGGATATACACTAGCAATACTATGTATAAAATAGGTAACTAATGAGAACGTACTATATACACAGGGAACTCTACTCAGTGCTCTGTGGTCAACTAAATGGGAAAGAAATCCAAAAGAGAGAGGAAATGTATATGCATATCTCATTCACTTTGCTGTACAGAAGAAACTAACATTGTAAAACAACAATACTTCAATAAAACATATTAAAACGAATATCTTAGAGCAACTCCGAATTCTGGTATGAGTATCTGAGGAGTTTGGTGTTTTGTTTTATTAAACAATTTACCTGGATTCAAACTACAAAGTTTGTATCACCCAGGAAGTGTCCTTTTAGTAGTAGGTTTGTGATTTATCTCATTTCACGAAAGTTTTTTTTTTTTTTTGGTTTCTTTGTTTTGTTTTTTTACATACTGCTGTAAATGTTCTCATTTAGGATCTCCAATAGCACATATGTTGGTTCTATTCTGCCTATCTTTCACATTTTCTTGAATATTTTTTGTCTCTATTTCCACTTTATTATTCTCACTTCTTTTCCCTTGAATGTATAGCTCCCACATTAAGCTTTCTTAGTCTACTTGCTTTTGCATTCCTTCTAATTCAGTATTTTTTTTTCTGAAACAATTCACACAATTTCTTTCATCTCTTTTAAAAAAAAATCTTCTGCTGTTCAGCTACCTCATTTCTGAAATGCTTTAAGTCTTGTTTCTGTTTTTCTTACACTGTTTTGGTGATATCTAAGTTTCTTTTTATTGAATTTGAAATACCTGGTGTCAGTTTTAATATTCTTTGTGGAAAATGTGTTTTTCCCCAATGTTTTTATGTGCATGGAGGTCTGTGGTTCATCTTCATCTTTTACCTTATAGTATCTTTTTGAAATTCTTTCTTTTTCCTTATTTAAATAACACTATTAGGAGGAAGTTCTTTTGCAAAAGTTGAAGGTGGGCCAGGGAAGCATTCTCAGATTCACAGCTCAAGGGAGCACTCTTCTATGGTTTTTCAAAAATGGCATTTTAAAAATCTGTTTCTCTGCCTCTCTGGGCTCATCCTAGTTCAGCAAAGCTTCCTGTTTCTCCCATCTTCTTTTCTAAAGCTTTGTCTTGCAGTGTCATCCTCACCTGTGCCAGCTTGTACAGTTCTGTTTTGGACTATGCCCTCTGGATCTCTCTGTCTCACAAGTATTTGAACCTGCATTATCACTGGGATTAATGGTGTTCCCACCTTAAGCAACATGAATTTGGTTCCAGGTAGGTTTTTTAGCATAGGTCTATGTCCTACTGATGGGATGTTCTGGGATTCTTGAAGCATGGGCTGCTACAGCACTGTTTGAATTTCCTATGGTTTCTATAATAGTTTCCCACAGGTTTTTTTTTTTTTTTTTGCACTTACTCATGCAAAAAGGAACCCTCTGAGGACTGTTCTAATTTTTCCCCAGTTCTTTTCAGATTTATTTACTTAGGTTTTTACTTACTATGCAGTTTTCACCTCTGGGAACACACGGACAATTTCTGTTAAGGCCATGGGCTCCTTCCTGCTCTTTCTCTGTCACTGATGCTGTAGAGTTGCTGGTCCCTAAAGACACTGATCTCTTGGATTGAAAATTAACTCATTTCTTGACAAGCAGTCAGGGAGGGAAGGTTGCAACTGGATTCCATCACATAGAATTTTCTGAGGTAAGTCACATGACATGCATAGGACAAGTGGGGGAAAAAAACTCCAAACATTCAAATGTTTGCTCATGTTTCTTTATGTGAATTCCCATCCATCTTTCAGGGTTCACTGCAAATGTTCCTTCAGGAAATCTCTGTGGTCCTTGAGATTCCTGTCCACTGATCTCCTTTCATTTATTTTCACAGTGCATATTTTTGTTAACCTGTTTGTACACCTTTATTATAGACATTTTCATGTTTTATTGTAACTTTTTACTTACATAATGATTCCTGACTAGATTTCAAAATACTCCAAGATATGTCTATATTTCAAATGTCTTTTTTCATATACCCAAAGCCTACTAGGCATCCAAATGTTTAATTAAATTCATTATCATATATTTATAGGACTTCCCTAGTGGCTCAGTGGTAAAGAATCCACCTGCCAAGCAGAAGGTGCAGATTCGATCCCTGGGTCCTGAATATCCCCTGTAGAAGGAAATGGCAACTTACTTCACTCCAGTATTCTTGCCTGGGAAATCTCATGGACAGAGGAACTGGTGGGCTACAGACCATGGGGTCGCAAAAGAGTCAGACACGACTTAGTGACTAAATAAAATCAAATATAAAGTATTTGCTATGGGTCAGACACTGTTAAGTATGCTGAAAATTAAAAAATCAATTAAAAATGTATCTATTTGACAAACGTGGAGCAGTTACTATATTCTCCTAAAGTTTCTACTAATATACAAGAAAAAAATTGTCCTTGTACTTTCTGTCTGTCTGATTGTGGCAGACAAGACTGAATGGGGAAAGACAGGGGAAAATCATAATAACACAGGGAAAAAGAAGGAGGGGGAAGTTTTTCAATTCAGAAATAAACTTGTAAACAGCAAAGAGCCTTTTGCTTCCAAAAAAGAATAGAAAATTTGGGTTAAAAAAAAAGTGAGTTGGAGTAGAGATGAAGATGCCAGAGTGGGAAGATGTAAACAGCAACTCCCTCCAGTAACATATCAAAAATACATCTACATGTGGATCAGTTCTGACTGAAAATGAACTGGAGACTGGCAGAAAGGAAAATGGCGCAGATGAACTTGTTTGCAAAACAGAAATAGAGACACGGACATGGCTAACAAATTTACGGATACCAAAGGTGGAAGGGAGGGTGGGATGAACTGGGGAATTGGGATTGACATGCACACTGCTAGGTATACAATTTATAACTCATGAAAACCTACCGGATAACATAGGGAACTCTACTCAGCGCTCTGTGGTGACCTAAATAGGAAGAAAAACCCCAAAAAGAGGGGATATATGTAAGCATACAGCTGACTCACTTTGCTGTACAGCAGAAACTAACACAACATTGTAAAGCAACTATACTTCAATAAAAAAGGAAGAGATAGAATTGCCAGGCCAGATAAATAAATTGCCTTTAGCCAGGCTCTTTAAGAATAAAAGAGAAAGGACCCAAATAAACAAAATAAGAAATGAAAGAGGACAAATTAAAACTGAATCCCAGAGCTATAAAAAGACATTAGAAAATACCATATTCAGTTACACTCTAACAAACTGGACAATCTAAAAGAAATGGATATATCTCTAGAAACATACAATCTTTCAAGAGTGATTCAGGAAGAAATAGACAATTTAACAGACTGGTAACTAGTAGTGAAAGTGAATTACTTATCAAAAAATTCCCAGCAAACAAAATTCCAGGACTGGATAGTTTTACAGGGGAATTCTAACAAACACATAAACAAGAGCTAATACCTATCTTCCCAAACTATTCCAGAAGGTGAAGTGGAGGGGACATTTTCAAATTCTTTCTATGGGGCTACCATAACCCTGACACCAAAACCAAACAAAGAAACCACAAAAAAGAAAATTACTGCATGACACTGCACAATTTTTACACATTTCTTATTCTATTTCTTCCTAAATTATTTCAAATGCCTATATGCCTACTAGTGTACACTCAATTCCTCTAAACCGTGTAGAAGAGGAAAACAAAGGTCATAGCCTATAAAAATGAATAAAGGTATATATTATTGAACTATTTTTCAGCAAATATTCACCCTTCCCCTCCCTTGGAGTGAAATATATTTTTTGCGGTCCACTGATACAAGGTTACACTATGTGCTTTGTCCAAAGGATACGAGCACAAGTGATGCTGTACCTATTCCAAACTGAGGTTTTAAAAAGTATATATAGCAAGTTTCTGCAGCCTTGATGTGTTCCTGCATTCTGCCATGGAAAGAGCATACCCAGGTAGGTGCTGCCCCATGATCCTGGATCCTGGAAGGAAAGGTGCAAGGAACTGATATGAACCTGACCTTTAACCTGAAGAGAAGCTGGGCTCAACTCACCTGCAGTCTGTAAGCAAAAACTAATTTACATATTCATGAGTAAGAAAGTACTTCAGAGTATTTGCTATGTTTGTTGTTATAAGCCATTAATATATGGAGCTTTCCTTTTATACAGTGTTATTGCAACCAGGCTTCCCCAGTGGCTCAGTAGTAAAGAATCCACCTGCCAAGGCAGGCGATACGGGTTTGATGCCTGGGTCGGGAAGATCTCTTGGAGAAGGAGCCCACTTCAGTATTCTTGCCTGGGAAATTCCATGAACAAAGGAGCCTGGCGGGCTACAGTCTATGGGGTCACAGAAGAGTCGGACACAACTTAGCGATCAAACGACAACAATGACTGTAAGAGCTGTTGACTAACACTACAGATGTGTAGTCCTTAAAGTCCTCATGAATCTCTGACGGCCAGCCTCTCAGTGCTCTGAGATCCTCAGCTTCACCAAATCTTTCCCACTTGAGCAATGGATTCACATGGCTGAGAACAGAAGATTTGCTTATTTTGAGTTCAAGACCTTCAGAGGAGTCAAGACTGATAGAAAGCCAGAGAATGGCCCAAGATGCAGGTGGCCATGCTTACGTATAAGTGGATGCGTCATTAACTTCAACAGCAATAAATTAAAGTGATTTTCTCACTTGATGATTATATCCTAAATGAAATAAAATTAACTTTCTAATAATTAGTCACAAATTTCTAATATGTTTATTTTTACCATACGCTTCCCAGTTCTGCTAAGTTGAAAGCCTCAAATCCATCAACCAATAAATCTTGCCTTGGGTTTCACTTCAGGGACCAATTAAAACTATCAACATGTTTTCTTCCATTACACTGGGACTTTTACCTCCAGCTGTTGGGATCTGGGCTTCTAAAAGTATGAAGCATGATTATCTAGGGAGAAGGCACTTGAGACAATCGGAGGGAAACAGATTCTGTTGAAAGCTGGTTTACACAAGCATAGTGGTTCTGCCCGCCCTGCTTTATTCGAGGGCACATGCTTTACTGAACATTTGGCACATAATACAGCTGGCACTGCAGCAGGAAAGGTGCTGCTCCTAAACCTGGAGGGAGAGCTCCTGGCAGATAATCCAAGGGCTGGTAATTTATCACTTACACAGGCAGAGCTCCTTTGGAGGGTCTGCTTTTGCATCTCCTGTTCTGTAAACTTTCCACTCAAGACTTGGGTAAATGTTTTCCAGATGGTATCTATCATGGTGTTACCTACTAATAGGATTCAAGGAAAAGTAACGGAATTAATTAGCAAGTCAAAAAGGAAAGGAAGCAGGATTGTGTGTGAAAGAAGGAAAAGAAGGAACCCCAGAGCTCTCTAATCAAGAGTCAAGGTCACTGAGCAAAAAAGACAAATATCGTATGATACTGCTTATACTCGGAATCTAAAATAAAATGACACATATGAACTTATTTACAAAACAAAAACAGACTCACAGACTTAGAAAAGTACTTACGGTTTCTGGGGGAAACGGGAGAAGAGGGGGGCTAAGGATATCAGGGAGTTTGGGACTGACATGTACACACTGCTATATTTTAAATGGACGACCAATAAGGACCTATTGTATAATACAGTGAACTCTGCTCAATATTATGGAACAACCTAAATGAGAAAAGAATTTGAAAAATTCCTGGGTTGGGAAGATCCCCTGGAAAAGGGAAAGGCTACCCACTCTAGTATTCTGGCCTGGAGAATTCTGTGGACTGTATAGTCCATGGGGTCCCAAAGAGTCAGACACAACTGAGTGACCTTCACTTTCACTTTCAGATACATATATATATATATATATATATATATGTATATATAAATGAATCACATATAATGAATCACTTTGCTGTACATCTGAAGCTAACACAACATTATTAATCAACTGTACTGCAACATCAGAGAAGGCGATGGCACCCCACTCCAGTACTCTTGCCTGGAAAATCCCATGGACGGAGGAGCCTGGTAAGGCTGTAGTCCATGGGGTCGCAAACAGTCAGACATGACTGGGCGACTTCACTTTCACTTTTCACTTTCATGCATTGGAGAAGGAAATGGCAACCCACTCCAGTGTTTTTGCCTGGAGAATCCCAGGGACAGGGGAGCCTGGTGGGCTGCCATCTACGGGGTCATACAGAGTTGGACACGACTGAAGCAACTTAGCAGCAGTACTGCAACATAAAATTTAAATTTTTAAAAATAAAAAAAATTTTGAAAGAGTGAGGGTCATTTAGGAAAAAGGGACTTGATTGGATGTCAATAAACCTGAGATCTGGCCATCATCATGCTTCCTCCAGATCACAAGATTTGCATTCTAACAGACATAGGTTGAAATCTCAAATCCACTGTGCACAATAGGCAAGTCACTTGATTTCTCTGAGCCTCAGTTTCCCTACATGCTGATAAAAGAGGTAAAATAATGTGAACTGTATACATGATACTGTTTTACAGACTTTAGCTGCACAGATGTTAACAAACCTAGCACAGTATCAGGCTACTAGTAGGCACTCCAAAAAAAAAAGTGTCCATTTCCATCTGTGGTCAGTTGGATAATTGGTCCCAATTCTTCATGCTGCCTGAATTCACTGCATCTTGGGTAGGGTACATTTTCCTACCCCTTGCTTTGGGGTTGACCACATGACTTGTTTTGACCAATAAATGTGGGCAGATGTAACAGTGACTTCTGAGAAAAGACTTAATGGGCCTCGGTGCATTACATGTTTCTAGTTGCCCTCTGCACCTCCATCTTCCCTATAGTAAAACACACTGGCTTCCCCACTGGGTGCAAGAAGGAATGAAAGAGACATGGAGCAGGGTTGTCCCAGCCCATCTGCAGAGCCACCAAGTCAAGCAAGCCCAGAGCATTCAAACTTCATCCAACATCTTTAAAGACATCTAAGTGAGAATAATGAATGTTTGTAACCACTGAGTTTTGAGGTCAGTTAGTTTAGGTTGCAGTATCTCACAAGCATATGATCTCACATTCCCGTCTCTGAGCTGTAACTGATCTCTACCCAGGGGGCCTCCCAGGTGGCCCTAGTGGTAAAGAATCCGCCAATCAGTGAAGGAGACACAGAGACATGGGTTCTATCCCTGGGTCGGGAAGATCCCCTGGAGGAGGGTGCGGCAACCCACTCTAGTATTCTTGACTGGAGAATCCCATGAGCAGAGGAGCCTGGAGGGCTACAGTCCACAGGGTCACAAAGAGTCAGACACAACTGAAGCAAATCAGCATGCACGCACATGCATGCTCTACCCAGGACTTATTGAATGAATCTTTTGCAGTGCTAATATTACAGATTAGGCTCAGAAAATAGTAATCTTAAATGAAACCTCTGTTGTGTTATAGTTTTGAAATCTTAATTTCTGAATTCAGGTGTGCAAGAAAAGCAGCTTTGTTATGATGAGACCTATTTTGTGCCACTTTTATTATAAATCCCCTATATAAATAGGGATTTATTGTAAATCCCCTATTATAATAAATCCCCTATTCTGCTGGGGAGCAGAACTATCCTTAGATCAGTGCCGGATTTCTTCTCCCTCTAGGACTGTATTTAAATTTTGGAGATTTTTCATAGAGCATGAGGAGGAGGAGCCAGGGAGGTGGGAGGGACCACCTGGACCTGATTGTTCCTGTTGTCAGTCTCTTCAGGTCTCTGCTGCAATGTCTTGGTCTATGTGAGCAAGGATCCAGGTCTGATTTCTTTTCAGCTAACCTCCTGGAAGCCTATGATTATTCTTAACTGAAGGGGGCTCGGAGCTGCTCACAGACATGCAAGGATTGTTCTACAGTATCTGCAGTTCACTCGGGTGAAGGGGAATAGGATGCGTTGGTCTTGGACATGTCTGTCTGGCAGTTCCAGGTGGACATTTCCACTCCAGGCTCTCAGAAGAGGGAGCATGAGTCCCTCTGCATGCAGATTCTCTAGACTTCCTGAGGCCCCTGCCTGGACTGAGCATGGACTATAGTGGGATGAGCGTCCTGTTTCTTAGGAACCCAAATAACTCAAAATGTTTTCTTCTAGCTCTCCTCATTTCTTTGACTCTGGGGTGCTTTTTCTACCAGAGCTGAAGAGCTTTGCTGTTGTGCTGAGAGATCTAGACTTTTGAAACTCAAAAGCCATTTACGTTTAAGGTAATTACTGATAAGTATGATCCCGTTGCCATTTACTTTATTGTTTTGGGTTCGAGTTTATACACCATTTTTGTGTTTCCTGTCTAGAGAATATCCTTTAGTATTTGTTGGAGAGCTGATTTGGTGGTGCAGAATTCTCTCAGCTTTTGCTTGTCTGAAAAGCTTTTGATTTCTCCTTCATACTTGAATGAGATCCTTGCTGGGTACAATAATCTGGGCTGTAGGTTATTTTCTTTCATCATTTTAAGTATGTCTTGCCATTGCCTCCTGGCTTGAAGAGTTTCTATTGAAAGATCAGCTGTTATCCTTATGGGAATTCCCTTGTGTGTTATTTGTTGTTTTTCCCTTGCTGCTTTTAATATTTGTTCTTTGTGTTTGATCTTTGTTAATTTGATTAATATGTGTCTTGGGGTGTTTACTCTCTTTGATGTGGATCTTACTACCTTGAAACACTGAGTATGCAAAATCCCAACTGTGGCCTAAGTTGGTTAAAGTGTCAAAGGGCAACAGGCAATTCCAAGAAAAGCAACCACAAACCTACATTAGTTGATATTTCAAAATTATTTTCCTTTACAACTGTATGTACCTGTTCCCTGGATTGCAAAACAGTGAAAAAGATGAAAGTGCCAGTGGGGAGAAAGCGGAGCTGTCAGTCATTCAGTTGTGTCCAACTCTTTGGAACCCATGGAATTCTCCAGGCAAGAATACTGGAGTGGGTTGCCGTTCCCTTCTCCAGGGGATCTTCCCAACCCAGGGACTGAACCCTGGTCTCCAGTGTTGCAGGTGGCTTCTTCAGTATCTGAGCCACCAGGAAAGCCTAGGATTGCAAGATACAACACTGCTTAATACTACTTTGTGTATTCATCATGACAGGCTTTTAATACACTCTACTGTATTCTACCATTATACACTATTTACTCAAGGAGATGTTACGTAAATGAATTCATAAACTGGAACTTCTATACCAACTCTTGGTTCCAGTTATGTTTTGGGTTTTTTCGTTTGTTTTGGATTTTTTTTTCTTTTTGGATGTCCATTCTCTGGCCCAGTTTCCCTTGCCTAGATTAACCATAAAAGTTGCCGGCTGTGATTTGCAGGTGTGTTCCAATTCCACAATGCCAGAAAAAATCAATTATGCACACTAAGGGTCATCTCTATAAAGCATGACCATAGTGACATTTTACAGTGACTAGTGACCATCAGAATACTCAGCCAGGAGCAGATTGTATCTGCTTATATTATAAAGGCCAAAAATAACCAGGTGTGAAACCTGTATTTTACTTATATTTACAGCCAAATCGAAGTAGGCAATGATCCAAGCAATAGGTTGGCATTCAGCCCATTTCAGGTGAAGCAAGGGTGATTTCGTGCTGCAAAGTGTGAACAAAAATGCAAGCTATTATAACATGTATTAAGAGTTCAAATAGAATAGAACCTTTCAGAGAAAGTGGATACCAAAGTGAAAAAGATGGTTTCTGAGTATTTACCTCAACTTGCAAATGGGTATCAGGGATGAGATAGGGTTGTCACATGGAGTGGCATCCTATGAGGCATTCTCTGGAGACCTACAAGCTATCATTATCCATCATGTATTTAAGGAATTTTACATTTGGTTGTGATTGTGTATGAGGGAGAGGATTTACTCTGTTATCTTAAAAAAACTAAATAAACAAAACATAGAAATAATCGTTTCTCACAAAAGGGAAAGGAGGGTGGGAGGAACTGGGAGATTGGGATTGACGCTTATACACTATTGATGCTATGTATAAAATAGATTGCTAATGAGAACATGGCTTCCCTGATAGCTCAGATGGTAAAAAATCTGCCTGCAATGCAGGAGACCTGAGTTCAATTCCTGAGTTGCAAGATCACCTGGAGGAGGGAATGGCAACCCACTCCAGTATTCTTGCCTGGAGAGTCCCATAGACAAAGGAGTTTGGTGTCGTAGAGTTGGACATGACTGAACAACAAACACAGCCTCAATGAGAACATATTGTGTAGCATGGGGAATTCTGTTTAATGCACTGTGGTGACCTAAATGGGAAGGAAGATCAAAAGGGGGGAGGATATTTGTATACCCTTGGACTGCAAGGAAATCCAACCAGTCCATCCTAAAGGAGATCAGTCCTGGGTGTTCATTGGAGGGACTGATGTTGAGGCTGAAACTCCAATACTTTGGCCACCTGATGTGAAGAGCTGACTCATTGGAAAAGATCCTGATGCTGGGAAAGACTGAGGGCAGGAGGAGATGGGGACGACAGAGGATGATATGGTTGTATGGCATCATCGACTCGATGGATGTGGGTTTGGGTGGACTCCAGGAGTTGGTGATGGACAGGGAGGCCTGGCATGCCTGTGGGGTCACAAAGAGTCAGACATGACTGAGCGACTGAACTGAACTGAAAAGATGCTTGCTCCTTGGAAGAAAAGTTATGACTAATCTAGACAATATATTAAAAAGCAGAGACATTACTTTGCCAAGAAAGGTCCGTCTAGTCAAAGCTATGGTTTTTCCAGTAGTCATGTATGGATGTGAGAATTGGACTATAAGGAAAGCTGAGCACCGAAGAATGGATGCTTTTGAACTGTGGTGTTGGAGAAGACTCTCGAGAGTTTCTTGGACTGCAAGGAGATCCAACCAGTCTTTCCTAAAGGAAATCAGTCTTTTTTTTTTTTTTTTTTTTTTTTTATTTTATTTTATTTTATTTTATTTTTTTTTATTCTTCCAATTTTATTTTATTTTTAAACTTTACATAATTGTATTAGTTTTGCCAAATATCAAAATGAATCCACCACAGGTATACATGTGTTGGAAATCAGTCTTGAATATTCATTGGAAGGACTGATGATGAAGCTGAAACTTCAATACTTTGGCCACCTGATGTGAAGAACTGAGTCATTTGAAAAGACTCTGATTCTGGGAAAGATTGAAGGCAGGAGGAGAAGAGGATGAGATGGCTGGATGGCATCACTGACTCAATGCACATGAGTTTGAGTGAACTCCAGGAGTTGGTGATGGACAGGGAGGCCTGGCGTGCTGCAGTCCATGGGGTTGCAAAGAGTTGGACACTACTGAGCCATTGAACTGGTCAACACCATATTAAAAAGCAGAGACATCACTTTGCCAACAAAGGTCTGTATAATCAAAACTATAGCTTTTCCAGTGGTCACATATGGATGTGAGAGTTGAACCATAAAAGAAGGCTGAGCATCAAAGAATTGATGCTTTCAAACTACGGAGCTACAGAAGACTCTTGAGAGCCCCTTGGGCTGAAAGGAGATCAAACCAGTCAATCCTAAAGGAAATCGACCCTGAATATTCACTGGAAGGACTGATGCTGAAGCTGAAGCTCCAATACTTTGGCCACCTCATGCAAAGAGCTGACTCACTGGAAAACACCCTGATGCTGGGAAAGATTGAAGGCAGGAGGAAAAGGGGACATCAGGGGATGAGTGGTTAGATAGCATCACTGACTCAGTGGACATGGATTTGAGCAAACTCCAGGAGATAATAGCGGACAGAGGAGCCTGACATGCTAAAGTGGGGTGATAGGAAAATATGTGAAGAAAAAAAATATCAAAATTTTTCCAAATTTGATGAGAACTGTAAACTCACAGATATAAGAATCCCATTGACCCCAACCATAATAAAGCTACTCCAAGGCACATCAATTGCAGCCACAAAATTAAGACACTTGCTCCTTGGAAGAAAAGCTATGACAAACCTAGACAGGCTATTAAAAGCAGAGACATCATTTTGCCAACAAAGGTCTGTGTAGTCAAAGCTATGGTTTTTCCAGTAGTCATATATGCATGTGAGAGTTGGACCATAAAGAAGGCTGAGCACTGAAGAATTGATGCTTTCAAATGGTGGTACTGGAGAAGACTCTTGAGAGTACCTTGGACTGCAAGGAGATCAAACCAGTCAATCCTAAAGGAAATCAATCCTGGATATGACTTTATGACTGAACAATGACAACAATAAGGGTCATCATAATAAAATAAAGTCAGTGATTAACAGAAAATATTAAAAACAGAGAATATTAGACATATCCAAAATAAAAGTAAAGAAAAATGATTTCAGACTTCTTACTGGAAAGAATGCAAGCCTGACAATAGCAGGGTAACATCTTCAAAGACTTGAAAAAAAGTTTCAACTTAGAGCTCTATTCCCCGTGAAAATACCTTTCAAAACTAAAGATGAAATTAAATTTTTGTGAGATAGAATGAAAGGAGAAATAATCCATTATTAGTGTGTGTGCTTAGCTGCTCAGTCATGTCTGACTCTTTGTGACCCCATGGACCATAGCCCACCAGGGTCCTCAGTCCACAGGGATTCTTCAGGCAAGAATACTGGAGTGGGTTGCCATGTCCTCCTCCAGGGAATCTTCCCAACCAGGGATCAAACCTAGGTCTCCCTCTCTGTAAGCAGATTCTTCACCATCTGAGCCAGCAGGGCTTCAAATATAAGAAATGTTAAAGAAAGACCTTGGGAGAGAAGAAGATGATACCAGATAGAAATCTGAATCTACACAAAGATGAGGGAAACCGGAATACCATATAAATACATCTAAGGATTTCACCAAAAACCTGTTGATCCCAACTATTAACAAATACATTGAGTAAGATTTTAGAATGGAAGATTAATACACAAATATCCATTGCATTTTTGCATACTGAAAACACCCAAAGTAAAATTAAACACAGTGTCATCAGAATATAGGAAATACTTGGAATAAATCTGACAAAAGATATGTACAACCTGTACACTGAATACTATTAAACACTGGAAAGAAAAATTAAAGAATGACATTATATCATGTATTTTTTAAATATCAATTTTTCCCAAACTGATTTGTAGATTTAATGCAATCTCAATCAAAACTGTAGCAGGCTTTGTGTATGTGTGTGTGTGGGGGGGGTGTGGGTGCAGGTAAACTAGCAAGCTGTTTCTAAAACTTAAGTGGAAATGTTAAAAGACCTAGATTACTCAATAACAAAAGAATAGAGTCCAGATATAGACCCATGTATATATGGTTAATTGACTTTCAACAAATGTGCTGAATTAATTAATGGGGGAAAGCGAATCATTTCAATAATATGATGTTGGGACAATCAGGTAGCCACCTGCAAATAAAGAAACCTCAACCTTTACCCCCCTCCCTGTATTAAAATTTCCTCAAAATGAGTCACTGACCTAAGAGCTAAAATTATAAAACTTTCAGTAGAAATCACAGGGGGACATCTTAGTTTCATTGAATTTGGCAAAGTTTTATTAAGTAGGACATCAAAAGCACAAACTATAAAAGTAAAGCATCAATAAATTCGACTTAATCAAAATTAAATATGTTTGGTTTTCAGGAGAATATATAAACGTTCCTATACCTCAGTAAGAAGAGGGAGGCAACCTAATAAAAAGAGAGGCAAGCAGAAAGTTCCCTGATGAGCTAGTGATTGGGATTTGGTGCTTTCACTGCTGTGGCCCAGGTTCAGTCCCTGCTCGGGAAATGAGATCCTGTAAGCCAAGTGGCATGGTGGGGAAAGAAAAAGAGGAAAATTAAATTGAATAAACATATTCGGATGGCAAAATAGCCCATGAAGTATTCTCAGCAAGTATTCTGTAAATTAAATGAAAACAACAATGACACACCACAACACACATACTTACATTGACTTGATTTAAAAGAATTTACCATCCCAAAAGTTGATGAGACTACAGAACAACTAAATTCTCATACATTGCTGATGCAAATGTAAAATGGTCAGGAAACATGGGACGACCCAGAGGGAGGGTAGGGGAGGGAGGAGGGTGGAGGGTTCAGGATGGGGAACACGGGTATACCTGTGGCGGATTCATTTTGATATTTGGCAAAACTAATACAATATTGTAAAGTTTAAAAATAAGATAAAATTAAAAAAAAATTAAAGATAACTTTCTGTGACCCGGCATTCCATTCTTGGGTATTTACTCAAAAGAATTAGAGCAGATGTCCAACCAAGAGGTTATAGGCAAATATTCATAGCAGCTTTATTTGTAATAGTAAAGAACAGACAAACCTTAAACATTCACTCAGTTCAGTTCAGTCGCTCAGTCGTGTCCGACTCTTTGTGACCCCATGAATCACAGCACGCCAGGCCTCCCTGTCCATCACGAACTGCTAGAGTTCACTCAAACTCATGCCCATCGAGTTGGTGATGCCATCCAGCCATCTCATCCTCTGTCGTCCCCTTCTCCTCCTGCCCCCAATACCTCCCAGCATCAGGGTCTTTTCCAATGAGTCAACTCTTCGCATGAGGTGGCCAAAGTATTGGAGTTTCAGCTTTAGCATCAGTCCTTCCAATGAACACCCAGGACTGATCTCCTTTAGAATGGACTGGTTGGATCTCCTTGCAGTCCAAGGGACTCTCAAGAGTCTTCTCCAACACCACACTTCAAAAGCATCAATTCTTTGGCGCTCAGCTTTCTTCACAGTCCAACTCTCACATCCATACATGACCACAGGAAAAACCATAGCCTTGACTAGACGAACCTTTGTTGGCAAAGTAATGTCTCTGCTTTTGAATATGCTATCTAGGTTGGTCATAACTTTCCTTCCAAGGAGTAAGCGTCTTTTAATTTCATGGCTGCAGTCACCATCTGCAGTGATTTTGGAGCCCCCAAAAATAAAGTCTGACACTGTTTCCACTGTTTCCCCATCTATTTCCCATGAAGTGATGGGACCGGATGCCATGATCTTCGTTTTCTGAATGTTGAGCTTTAAGCCAACTTTTTCACTCTCCACTTTCACTTTCATCAAGAGGTTTTTTAGTTCCTCTTCACTTTCTGCCATAAGGGTGGTGTCATCTGCATAACTGAGGTTATTGATATTCCTCCCAGCAATCTTGATTCCAGCTTGTGCTTCTTCCAGCCCGGCATTTCTCATGATGTACTCTGCATATAAGTTAAATAAGCAGGGTGACAATATACAGCCTTGACGTACTCCTTTTCCAACTTGGAACTAGCTAATGAATAGAGACTTCCTTGGTGGTCCAGTGGCTAAGAATCTGTGTTCCCATTACGGGGAGCCCAAGTTCAGTCCCTGGTTAGGGAACTAGATCCCAAATGCCACAACTAAGGATGCTGCTTGTACCTAATAAAGATCCCCCATGCCAGAGCAAAGACTGAAGATATCAAGTCCTCAACCCTGACTGATCTGCCATAGCCAAATAAAGAAATAAACAATTAAAAACCACACATTAATAGATAACTAAATTGTGACATGTGGATATAACAGAATATCACTCAGCAATAAAAGGAAACAAACTACAAATATATACAACAGCATGGCTAAATCTCAAAATAATTATACTCCATGAATAATCATACACAAAAAGTATGCTCTATTATTCCATTTATATAAAATTCTAGAAAACACAAACTAATTTAGACTGAGAGAAGGCAGATCAATGGGGAAGAATTGGATCACAAAAGGGTCCAAGGAACATATTGAGATGACAGACATGCTCACTTTCTTGACGGTGTTGATGGTTTCACATATCTCTCAGATGTCTAGTCAAGGCTATGGTTTTTCCTGTGGTCATGTATGGATGTGAGAGTTGGACTATGAAGAAGGCTGAGTGCCGAAGAATTGATGCTTTTGAACTGTGGTGTTGGAGAAGACTCTTGAGAGTCCCTTGGACTGCAAGGAGATCCAACCAGGCCATTGTGAAGGAGATCAGCCCTGGGATTTCTTTGGAAGGAATGATGCTAAAGCTGAAACTCCAGTACTTTGGGCACCTCATGCGAAGAGTTGACTCATTGGAAAAGACTCTGATGCGGGGAGGGATTGGGGGCAGGAGGAGAAGGGGACGACAGAGGATGAGATGGCTGGATGGCATCACTGACTCGATGGACATGAATCTCAGTGAACTCTGGGAGTTGGTGATGGACAGGGAGGCCTGGCGTGCTGCGATTCATGGGGTCGCAAAGAGTCGGACACGACTGAGCGACTGATCTGATAAAATTGTAAATATATTTACATATATTTATATTACCTTATACATATGTATACGTTACACACATTTACATTATATAAACACATTATATATAATAAATATATTAAATATATTTACATATATATTTGGATATATTTGCATATATAACCAGTTTGTTTTATGGCATGTAGGTAGCACTAGTGGTGAAGAACCCACTTGCCAATGCAGGAGACATAAGAGACATGGGTTCAATACCTGATCGGGAAGTTCCCTTGGAGGAAAGTATGCCAACCCACTCCAGTATTCCTGGAGGATCCCATGGACAGAGAAGCTTGGTGGGCTACAGCCTATGGAGTTGCAGAGTTGTACACAACTGAAGAGACTTAGCATGAATGCACATACCTCAACAAAGTTGTTTAGAAAAGAAAACAACAGTATTTTATGGAGGAAAAAATCAGTTTGATTGGTCTAAACAACCATGATCACCAAAACCCACTTTGTATTCCAACTGGATACACAATTAGTCTGCATGTCTGCACCTCTGCCCTTACAGCTCTCTGTAGCCAAGTCACTGAGTTCTCCTGATGAAATCAATGAAATATGGCAGAAGAAATGGTTATCACTTCCAGACTGAGCCAAAAAAAACCTTTCTGAATATGTATCCACTTTGTCTTTTGAACCACATTTTGACAAAGTGGCGATTCCTCAGAGAATTCTAAGTATCACAGACTCATAAAATGGACTAAGCCTGAAATCCTGGATCACTGTTGGAAGCAGAACATATGACTGGATCCACTCTCTTTGGGCTGTTGCAGTAAGGAAAGATAAATCTTTGTTAAGGAATTAAGGGTTGAAAGTCTTTTTTTCTGTTATAGCAGCTGGCATTATCTTAACTAATAGAGAAGTTCATTCCTTGATTTTGGATCTTGCAATGACAAAAAAAAAAAAATGTACAAAAACCCTCTGTGACTGGCTATTCTGCTTCACTTTTACAAGTGAGATGCTGTACATTTTCACAATTTGTCCAGATTCACACAGCTAGTTCACCAGCTCTGCTGAGATGTGCATAGGTCTCATCTGATTCCACGGGATCCCAGTGCTGTATTACCAGTCCTCCACTTCTGCAAGAGGACCTATGTGCATCTATGGGCTATATAGGAACATATTTTAAATGAACATAAAGGCTCTCATTTATCTACCTTTATTTGCAATTAAATTTTGTAATTAATTTGTTTTTAATTGGAGTACATGGCTTTACAATATTATGTTAGTTTCCGCTGTATAGCAACCTGAATCAGCCATAAGTATACGTGTATACTTATGAGCCTCTTGAGCCTCCCTTCTACCCCCAATCCCACCCCTCAAGGTCATCAAAAGAGCACAGGGCTGAGCTCCCTCTGTTATACAGCAGTTTCCCACTAGCTATCTATTTCAAGGCAATGGCACCCCACTCCAGTACTCTTGCCTGGAAAATCCCATGGACGGAGGAGCCTGGTAGGCTGCAGTCCATGGGGTCGCAAAGAGTTGGACACGACTGAGTGACTTCACTTTCACTTTTCACTTTTATGCATTGGAGAAGGAAATGGCAACCCACTCCACTGTTCTTGCCTGGAGAATCCCAGGGATGGAGAAGCCTGGTGGGCTGCCGTCTGTGGGGTTGCACAGAGTCGGACACGACTGAGGCGACTTAGCAGCAGCAGCAGCAGTGTATATATATCAATCCTACTCATAAATGACATACATTATATTAGTTTCAATTGTATAACCTAATGAATGGATCTTTGTATATTGCAAAATGATCACCACAATAAGTCTAGTTAACATTGATCACTATACCTAGCTATAAAATTTTTAAATTCGCAATCATTAAGAAAAATATTGCTTGTTGATCAAAAATAAGTCTCATGGCTTTGCGATCAGAAACTTGCAATAGGATAGAACAAAGCAGAAAATGTGTTACCAACATCTTTCACAAAGAAAGGGTGCGCTCTCTAAGGATTTCTAAATATTTCCTGATTTCACGAGAAGGCAGCCTGTCTCAGAAAACTGCTGTCAATAGTGATGACAAATATTACCAGGTGAGATAAACAGATCTGAAAAATACAACCTATTAAGAATAACTTCACAAGATAGACTTACAAACCTTTCAATTTCAGAACACTTAACAGAGAAAAATTCTGCAGTTCTCTTTTGAGATTTAAAAAGGTGAAGAAAAAACAAAATAGGCCAAGTAAAGTGAACCGTGAGGCAACAGCTCCTCCTACAGTACATGAGGTTTCCTTTTCTTTACTTGCTTTCAGGTCTCAATCCCGATTCAAATATGTTGGGTCTCCTCCCACTTCAACAAGAAGCCTCTCCTTTTATCAGAAACTACTGTCAGGATTAGATTTTAAACTCACAATAAGTGGAAAGTGTGATATCAAGGGAACATTTCATGCAAGATATCAAGAAAACGTTTCATGCGAGGATGGGCAATATAAAGGATAAAAATGGTAAGGACTTAGTATAAAGGACAGAAATGGTAAGGACCTAACAGAAGCAGAAGAGATTAAGAGGTGCCAAGGATACACAGAAGTACTCATACACAAAAAATGGTCTTAGTAACCTGAATAACCACAATGGTGTGGTCGCTCACCTAAAGCCAGACATCCAAGAATGTGAAATCAAGCGGCCTTCAGTCAGTCAGTCAGTCAGTTCAGTTGCTCAGTCGTGTCCGACTGTTTGTGACCCCATGGACTGCAGCACACCAGGCCTCCCTGTCCATCACCAACTCCCAGGGTTTACTCAAACTCATGTCCATTGAGTTGGTGATGCCATCCAACCATCTCATCCTCTGTCATCCCCTTCTCCTCCCACCTTCAATCTTTCCCAGAATCAGGGTCTTTTCTAATGAGTCAGTTCTTCGCATCAGGTGGCCAAAATATTGGAGTTTCAGCTTCATCATCAGTCCTTCCAATGAATATTCAGGACTGATCTCCTTTAGGGTGGACTTGATGGGATCTCCTTGTGGTCCAAGGGACTCTCAAAGGTCTTCTTCAACACTGCAATTCAAAAGCATCAATTCTTCAGCACTCAGCTTTCTTTATAGTCCAACTCTCACATCCATACATGACTACTGGAAAAACCATAGCTTTGACGAGACGGACCTTTGTTGGCAAAGTAATGTCTCTGCTTTTTAATACGCTGTCTAGGTTTTCTTCCAAGGAGTAAGCATCTGTTAATTTCATGGCTGCAATCACCATCTGCAGTGATTTTGGAGACCCCCAAAATAAAGTCTGTCACTATTTCCACTGTTTCCCCATCTATTTCCCATGAAGTGATGGGACCAGATGCCATGATCTTAGTTTTATGAATGCTGAGTTTTAAGCCAATTTTTTATTCTCCTCTTTCACTTTCATCAAGAGGCTCTTTAGTTCTTCACTTTCTGCCATAAGGGTGGTGTCATCTGCATATCTGAGATTATTGATATTTCTCCCAGCAAGGGGCCTTAGGAAGCACTACTACGAACAAAGCTAATGGAGGTGATAAAAGGTCCGTATAGTCAAAGCCATGGTTTTTTCAGTAGTAATGTATGAATATGAGAGTTGGGCCATAAAGAAGGCTGAGTGCCAAAGAATTGATGCTTTCAAATTGTGGTGCTGGAGAAGATTCTTGAGAGTCCCTTGGACTGCAAGATCAAACCAGTCAATCCTAAAGGAAATCAACTCTGAATATTCATTGGAAGGACTAAGCTGAAGCTGAAGCTCCAATATTTTAGCCACCTGATGTGAAGAGCTGCTTCACTAGAAAAGACCCAGATGCTGGAAAAGGTTGAGGGCAGGAGGAAAAGGGGGCAGCAGAGGATGAGATGGTTAGATGGCATCACTGACTCAATGGACATGGATTTGAATAAACTCCAGGAGATAGTGGAGGACAGAGGAGCCTGGTGTGTTGCAGTCCAAGGGGTCACACAGAGTTGGACACGACTTGGTGACTACACAACAAAAAACTGGAAACTGACTTTTAAAGCCTAATGAGTAGTCTTCAAAGCATAAGTTTAACTTTTTCCTTAATAAACAAAAAAACTTAAACTAATCCACATAAGTGAAAGGCTAGTCCCCAGAATTGGTGAGAAACATCCAGGTTCCCTAGAAAAAGGGCTCTTAGCCAGGCTATGGAAGGGGTCTCTAACTCAACTGATTCTGCCTTAGTACCTGACAAATCAGAAGTACTTCAAATATTTGGCCACTGTGTTTCTGTCGTTCAGTCGCTGAATTGTGGCCAACTCTCTGCCAGCTATTTGTTAATTTTTCGTGTGACCACAAGGTGGCGCTCCTCTCCAACTGTTAACTTGGAACTCTAGGCAGGGCCCCCAGGTACAAAGAGCTGTAGGCAAAAAACACAGGGAGTTGTCCCAGTCTTTTTTTTTCCCCCTTGACTGAAAGATACCATAAATCAGCCACCTCTGCTTTTATAGGAGGCTTCCCTGGTGGCTCAGAGGGTAAAGCATCTGCCTGCAATGCAGGAAGCCTGGGTTCAATCCCTGGGTCAGGAAGATCCCCTGGAGAAGGAAATGGCAACCTACTCCAGTAACTCATGCCTGGAAAATCCCATGGACAGAGAAGCCTGGTAGACTATAGTCCATGGGATCGCAAAGAGTCGGACACAACTGAGTGACTTCACTTCACTTTCAGACATAAGAAAAATAAAATATTTGAATTATGAGCTACTTTATCCTGAATTTTAGTAAATATTTAATCATAGATCCTTTAACACATGGTATGCAAAACTTTCACTATCAAAAAGAATAATACTGCAAACCACTTTTATGAAAGATTTTATGCTGTGTTTCTGAGACACTGTTCCTATGAGTCAAAAAGCAAGCAAGGATGCTTTGTCTATTGAGAGAAATTTTCCAGGCTTGTGACGAATTTTATTTATTCACATTTCTCTTTGGGGGCTGGGGAGATGAACTGGTTGTCAGAGTTTCTACCACAGATTTTTAGCAGTGCTTGACTGTTGACTCAGAAAATATACATATACACGCTCTCTCACACACGTGTACACAAAGCCCTGCCCTTTGGATAACCTGAATCACAATGCACTGCGCTTCATGTCCCGTGGCGGAGGAGACGCCTGCCTGATCCTCCTCTCCTGAAATCTACTCGCAGGCAAAGGCTGCACCTTTATCCTAGCGAGCTCTAATGCTACTTGGGTACCAGCCTCCTGTCTTTAGGACTTGCCCAGTGGTTCAGATGGAAGAATCAGCCTGCAATGCAAAAGACCTGGGTTCGATCCCTGGGTTGGGAAGGTACCCTGGAAAGGCTACCCACTCCAGTATTCTGGCCTGGAGAATCCCATGGACAAAGGAGCTTGGCAGGATACAGTCCGTGGGGTCACAGAGTTGGGCACGACTAAACGACTTTCACCTTTTCCTCCTGTCTTTAAGCACGTTTGGTCAGTTACCAGGGCAGCACTTAGAACCTCAGTGTAAATGTCACAGAGAAATCTACAACACACAGTTCAGAAAAACATGTAACTCCAGCTGCTACTGCTGCTGCTAAGTCGCTTCAGTCGTGTCTGACTCTGTGCGACCCCAGAGACGGCCTCCCACCAGGCTCCCCTGCCCCAGGGATTCTCCAGGCAAGAACACTGGAGTGGGTTGCCATTTCCTTCTCCAGTGCATGAAACTGAAAAGTGAAAGTGAAGTCGCTCAGTCGTGTCCAACTCTTCTCGACCCCATGGACTGCAGCCTACCAGGCTCCTCCGTCCATGGGATTTCCCAGGCAAGCGTACTGGAGTGGGGTGCCATTGCCTTAGCACACACACACAAAACCCCCAAACAAAAACCCACACTTTGCAGAAAGAAGTGCTTTCCTCTGGAAAAGGAAGCCGCGCAGAAAGAAGATGGGTAGAGACAGGCTTATTCCTATAGATAGTACTCATTTTCTATCTGTCAGAAAACGGTTCACCAAAGTGGTGACATTTGAGAGGAACAGGTGGTTTTTTGCAAGTACACCCCGTCCCCCTCCACAAATCTGCATCTCGTCTCTTTTCTCCTGACCACCTCAGCCTTCCGCTCTCTTCTTGGCTCTGGCATTTGGGCAGGAAGGCAGGCTGGTCCCCGAGCTGGGTGTGGAGCACGAGCTCCGCCTGCTGGCAGACGGGGAGAAAGACAGGCTCTCCAAAACCAGCCAGAGACTTTCCAAATAAAAAGTAGGATTTTTCTCCTGAATTTAGTCCAAGCTGGAAAAAATTGCTAGACACACACACACACACGAATATGAATAAAATTATACTTTCAGTTTCATGTATTTGGAGGAACTATTTGGTTTAACCTTCTGCAAAAATATTTTCACCAATGAATTGATTATGTGAATGTATGTCATGGTAAAATCAAGTATCAATTTGATGTGTATGTGTTTTTGTTGTTGTTTAGTCGCTAAGTCATGTCCAATTCTTTGCGACCCAATGGACTGTAGCCCTCCAGGCTCCTCTGTCCATGGGATTTTCCAGGCAAGAACACTGGAGTGGGTTGCCATTTCTTTCTCCAACCAACGTGATGTGTATGTGTTTTTAAGGGTGTTCAAAGATGATTCTGAGACCCAGACATCTCTCTGGCATTGATCCAATGAGTGAAATTTCCTGATCCATTCTATAACAGACAGTAAGCACTGGCTTTGTCTTAGGTCTATGGTAATGGACCCTAGGAGATTAAGGAATGAGTGGGTCCCCATCAGACTCTCAGGCGTCCAGAGGCAGCTTGGGAGTGACAGGCCAGCATCTGGAGGAAACCACACAGTAAAGTAGGGCAAAGCTTTATTTTCCCCCTGCTCTGTATTGAGCTGCCCCTGCACCTCTTACTCTCCCTTCTTGCCTTATTACGGATTGATGGTTTTGTTCTAAATTCTTACAGTCTGTGAGACGTGATTCAGAATCAGCCCAACATTCCCTTGTTGTGTGGGACATCCATTTGACAAACGCTTATGTGTCAACACTGTTCTTAGACGCTCATTATAAAGACACAAAAGACTTGGTGGCCACCTTCAAAGCTCTCACAGCCTCACAGGCCAAGCAGAATAGAATGGAGCTAAGAGAGGAGGGCTTTGCCGGACCAGAGATGCATGGTAACAGATGACTTAGTAACTGGATGGTAACAAAGTTATGCGTGCTTTTGGGTTTTGGATGACACTCTTTTCTCTTGGGAATTCAACCAGCCTATGGCTGCCACCCACCCATTTTGGACTTGTCAGAAGTATTTTCCCTATTGTCAGCTCTGGAGTTTCCATACATCAGGCACAATTCAATCGTATCTAGAGAACTTTTTCACTTTTTAGCCATTCCTTGCTTTCTCAAAAGCAAGTGAAGATCTGGTCTCATCATGATCAGAGGCCATCATGCATGTGTGCTAAGTCACTCCAACTCTTTGCGACCCCATGGACTATAGCCTACCAGGCTCCTCTGTCCACGGGATTCTCCAGGCAAGAACACTGGAGTGGGTTGCCATGGCCTCCTCCAGGGAATCTTTCCAACCCAGGGATCAAACTCACGTCTCTGTCTTTTGCAATGGCAGGCGGATTCTTTACCATTCGTGCCAACTGGGCAGCCCAGAGGTCATCATATCTTTAGTCATATTAAGTTGATGGATTCTCAATCCCTGCGAAATATGTTGCCCTGCCAGGTCACACCCATTACAGATATGGCATTTTATCCACTCAGGGAGAAATAACACCACTGAGAATAAAGTTGTTTCCCAAGCTTTGGGCTTCAAAATGAAATTACTGAAGTCTCAAACCAGCCAGTTGTCAGAAGGCAAGTGTTTTTACACTGCAAGAGCCAAAGTTTTGCTGAGTGATGAAGGGATTTCAGAGTTGTGAGAAGCCAGACACTGGAGAACTGACACCAGAACAGATAGGAGAGGGGAGAATTCAGAGAAAACACAAAAGAGATGTATAGCCCGTTGGATGTGGGGATGGGGAGGAGCTTTGAGTATGGCCTTAGGAACAAATGGCCTCACTTTCTTCCCCCTCCTCCTTGGGGCTAGAAATCAAAAGCTGGGTTAGAAATACCTAGGTGGGCTTTGGTTGGTGGGAATTCCAATCTGGAACTTGAGATAGTGCAAAAGTCCCTCAGAGCAGCTTCAAGTTCAGGAAGGTGCCGCAGTAACTTGACTCAGAGTGGAGTGGCTAAGGAAAGACCTGAGGGTGCTTCGTAGGTTATCGCACCAGCAGCACTGGGTAGAGAAACATCTAGAAGGAGTGGCAGTCCAAAGGGGCAGGAAAATAGAACTGCAGAAAGCAACAACCTTTCAACTGGAGGTGATGGCAGAATGCCCGACTACAGGATAAAATCCAGCAGATACACGAACCAGGGGCACTCTGGGGACACCCAGCACAGGACACTAGTGACCAAGAAGGACCTGGGACCTCTTAGGGCAAGCCTTCCTAGAGGACAGGACCCTGCACCAGAGGTCATGCTGTCTTCCTGCTCAACTGAAGGTACTTAACCCAAGTCTGCGCCCAGATGACGCCTTCAGAGGAGGAAGCAGGACAACCCCTGAAAGGGGTGAACAGTTCTGATATGGAGTTTCAACTTGAGACTGAATATATATATATACTTATATATATTTACCGGAGAAGGCAATGGCACCCCACTCCAGTACTCTTGCCTGGAAAATCCCATGGATGGAGAAGCCTGGAAGGCTGCAGTCCATGGGGTCACTGAGGGTCGGACATGACTGAGCGACTTCACTTTCACTTTTCACTTTCATGCATTGGAGAAGGAAATGGCAACCCACTCCAGTGTTCTTGCCTGGAGAATCTCAGGGACGGGGGAGCCTGGTGGGCTGCCGTCTATGGGGTCGCACAGAGTTGGACACGACTGAAGCGACTTAGCAGCAGGAGCAACAGCAGCATATATATTTACATACATACATATACACATACACAGTTGTCCCTTGGTATCTAAGGAGGTAGATACCAAAATGAGGATACTCAAGTCCCTTAAACAAAACAGTGTAATATTTGCACATAACCTCCACACATCCTCCTCTATACTTTAAAACTCCAGATTACTTATGACACCTAATACAGTGTAAATGCTATTAAATGACTGTAAATACTATGTAAATAGTTGTAAATGCTATGTAAATAGTTACTGGTGGGCAGCAATTCGAGTTTTGCTTTTGGAACTTTCTAGAATTCTTTTTCTGAATATTTTCAATTTACAATTGGTTCAACTAGATATGGTGGGCTATTGGTACACATATGTGTGTGTGTATGCTGCTGCTGCTGCTAAAGTCGCTTCAATCGTGTCCGACCCTATATATATACATTAAATATATATTTAAAAGTTGTTTTACATATACATATATACATACATTTGTGTGTTTATTTATTTATTGTGATTTTGGAGCCAATATACACTGGCTAGTGAAAGCAAATTGAAAACATTTTCTCCCAGCTACACATTTAGCAACATCACATTGATAGCTTGAAACTGGCCACAGTGGGGGTATTTACACCACAGAGACTGGTAAATGTTACAAATCAGAAATGCACCCCCCAATAGACGATTGTTAAACATGGATCAGTACACCATATATACAACATTCAATGTATGTGTGTATATATAATATGTGTGTTGTATGCATATGTTAATTTCCAGAGAGAATGTTTTAAACCAGGAGAGACTAAGTTACATTTATTAAGTATTCCCTCCCATATCTTATCCTTCAACTACACACCACACACACACATGTACACATACAATCATCAGAAATGAGAATTTCAGAGCAATATGAGGCCTGTTATTCAAAAGAAAAAAGTTACAGTTTCTGTACATGTCAGACAGGAAGGGTGCATTTCAGCCTCGTGATGCTTTCTAAGGAGAAATGTATCTTTGGGGTTGATATCAGAAATATCAGAAGGCAAAAGGGGAAGGGGATGACAGAGGATGAGATGGTTGGATGGCTTCACCAACTCAATGGACATGAACTTCAGCAAACTCTGGAAGACGGTGGAGGACGGGGAGACTGGCGTGCTGCAGTCCATGGGATCGCAGAGAGACGTACATGATTTAGGGACTCAACAACAACAACAAATCAGACACATCTCTGCTCCTGCCTCATCACAGCGTGGTTGAGGAGGAAACCTGTATCTGCTCTTAGCTCCATCTCTTACTCTGCGATCCTGCAAACGTTTTCCACCTCTCCATTTCCATTTCCTCTTCTGTAAAATGGAGGCAAAATATCCCTGTCCAGTAGGAAAGCTGAGAAGAGGAGAGCAATGCAAGTGCCTGTCAACATTAGCTAAATAAACAATAACCACTGATAAGGATAAGGACTCAGTTCATTAAAACCAATTTCTTTCATTCATCCACTGATGGGCTTTAGAGAGCCATTAGCAATGGGTGAGGGGAACAGTCTGCTACAAAAAAAAAAGTAAGGCATCACCCCAAACTTTAAGAAACAGCACAGAGAGCCTGCAGGTGATTTTGTGGCCTGAGTGCTCCCCCAGAGGACCTGGGAGCCTCAGGGCAGAGTGGCAGATCGACCTATGCTGCTGCTAAGTCGCTTCAGTCGTGTCCGACTCTGTGCAACCCCATAGACAGCAGCCCACCAGGCTCCCCCATCCCTGGGATTCTCCAGGTAAGAACACTGGAGTGGGTTGCCATTTCCTTCTCCAATGCATGAAAGTGAAAAGTGAAAGTGAAGTCGCTCAGTCCTGTCTGACTCTTCACGATCCCATGGACTGCAGCCCACCAGGCTCCTCCATCCATGGGATTCTCCAGGCAAGAGTACTGGAGTGGGGTGCCATCACCTTCTCCAGATGGACCTATAAGACCTGATTAAAACGTGTGCTGCCTCCCACTCTCCAGCGGCAAAATCCCAAGGCTGGGCATGTGAGGAGCTTTCTTAAAACAAAAGCGAAAGGCACACACAGCCCCTAAGATAGAGCAAGGCCAGCCAGCACCGAGGGGGCGCAGCAGGGCTGACACAGCATCGCACTCCTCCCCCAGGAAATGAAAAGCGAGGTATGAAAACCAGAGATGTGAATGAGAGCATGAAAGGGCTTTTTTCCTTCCCAATTAAATGTGGCATTCCAGGATGTGATCCCCATGAAAGGGAACCTGGTGGCTGATGGCAGGGAGGCAGAGAGGAGAGCGCAGGCTGGCGTTTTAATATCGGCAGTCTTTGCAGAGAAGCACGATGTTGGATAATTGCCCAAACCTCATAACCTTTAATTACTAACATCCCGGAGGACAAATTAGAGAATGTGCCAATAATACCGGAAACCAAGGTGAGAGGTTCGAGAACTGTCAGCTGGCAGTTCCTTAGAAATGGAGGAATTTTCCTTGATATTTTCATGCCTCTGCCTAACAGTGATGTGTGGGGGGAGGAGGTGCAGAGGAAAGGATTTAAGCATCTTGAGGGTCTTGCCGCCCTGTCTGGCCTCTCTTTCAACATTTCCTCCTCCCCAGCCCCCAGCCTACCCTACTCCCAGCTCCCCCATCTCAGTGCCAAGCTCATAAACAGCTCAGGCTGTGAAGTAACCGGCAAAACATTAATAAAAAAAAGGCGGGTGGCGGGGGGAAGGGGCTCAAGTCACAGATGCCTGGCAGTCACACTCACAATCTATTTTAGAGGATCAAAGGGAAGAATAGTTGCAATGACCGGCCATTCTCCCCTTCACAGTCTTCCTTTCTGTGATCTCTTTGAAGACGGACACGGTCTTCAAAGACAGGCCTCCTTTAGTTAAGGTTTCCAGAGATGCTGGCGAAGGTGTCGATACCAGAGCCAATGTATAAACACGAGGAATGGGAGCTGGCAGATCAGACTGAAATGGGATGGAGGGCAGAAGAAGAGATGGGACAGTGAAGGCTGTGAGTGGCTCGAGGATGCCCTGGAACCACAGCAGAGCATCTGGACCCCCATTCTTACCACCCGGACCCTCGTCTGCCTCGGGGCAGCAAGAGCAGGCTGGGCTTCAGGCTGTCTGTCCCTGGGCTGCAAGGGCCTGTGCGTCTCCCAGAACCAGGAAGGATGCCTTTGTTTACAGTGGGGAGTTAGGAATTGGATCAGAATGTTAAAAAGTACCAAAGCAGAACTTCCCCTATTTTACTTATGCAAAAACCTGCTGTTATTGATACCTCCATTTAGTCAATCAATCTACTCATATTTATGGGCACCTGCCTTGTTTCAGGGTTGTGCTGGGCGTAGTAAGATTTCAGGATATGAAGGCATAAAGTCCAGTGTAAAGATGAGCCGCTTATCAACAGCAAAGTCCCACAGATGGGGAAAAGCTAGTGTTAGTTGCTCAGTCGTGACTCTGTGCCCCCATGGACTGTAGCCTGCCATGCTCCTCTGTCCACGGGATTCTCCAGGCAAGAATACTGGAGTGGGTTGCCATGCCCTCCTCCAGGGGATCTTCCCAACTGAGAGATGGAACCTGGGTCTCCTGCATTGCAGGCAGGTTCTTTACCCTCTGAATCACCAAGGAAGCCCATGAAATGCTATATACATCAATCAATAAATTCATGGAACATAATGAATCCCCCCAAAGTGGTTGTTTATTCTTCTGTAAATTCCTTGAGAACAGGGAAGATAATCTGACTCTTTGGTGCATCTTCAGCCCCCAATGTAACACCACATGCAAAGTAAGAATCCCATAAATGTGGGCAGAGTCAACTACTGCTTCCTGTCATAATTTTAAAGGACACCAGGGGTGTTTCCGCCACAAACTCCTTTTCTCAGTGCAGGAGACAGCACTCAGGAGCAGAGAGAGAAGAGGTGTTCAGCTCAGAACACTTCGTTCCAGGTCTCTCCACACTACTGCTTATGGTGTGTCCTTCAACAAGATGCTTTAACTCTCTCTGCCTTAGTTTTTTCGTCTGTAAAATAGGGATATATATAACTTATATCAAGCTCTATTGTGAGGATAAAAGGAGAGAATGCAAGTAAAAGAGCAACATTGAAAAGGGGACAAATAATGAGGTTAATGACTATGATAGTAACCTGCTTTACCACCTCTGGGCTAAGCACTGCTGAAGAGGAAAAGTTATAATTTTACATAACCTCCTGCTCCTTCTGCCTCTGTAACTCAGCATGCTCCTTGCAAAGTCTGGATCACATAGGTCTCAGAAAGTGGGGACTCACAATACTAGGAACTGGAGCTTATCTCACTCACCCTTGTCCTGCTCTTTGCAATCTCCCAGCCCCTGAAACCAGCAAACCTGCTTAATCATGCCTGTCTGTGTATAAAAACTCTGTAACCCTTTTGTTCGGGGCTCAGAGCTTGGAGCGTTAACTCCTCTGGGCCCACAGGCATAATAAACCTGAGTTCTCCAACTCTCCGAGTGTGGTATTTGGTTTCTCGAGTATGGTTTCTGCAACACTACTTCCTCTAAACTCTAAATTACCTTGGAAAATAGAAACATGCAATGCTCCCATCACCTCCATGAATGAGGGCCACACATTTTCTCTGGGAGTTAAATGGATCCAGTGTAAGGGAGTCTGGGTACTGAAGCCTTCAAAGACTTATCTACGGCCTTCCTATATCAAATTTAGATTTAGGAAAAAAGAAGTTGCCTTTGAGTGGAAAGAAAAATCCTTGTAGCACTTGATGCAACCTCAATCTATCAAGTGGTAGGAAGACGCTGCTTCCAGGACAGCCAAGGCCAAGGCCAACAGGAAGGCCAGCAACAACCATCTTGGCAAATTTCTGGCATGTTTCACGTCAGCCTCTTTTTAGTCTCTTGTACAATATATCCTTGTAGCTTTCTTAAAATTTTATTTGTTGGCTGCACTGGGTCCTCATTGCCGTGCACAGGCTTTCTCCTGTTGCGGCGAGCGGGGGCTACTCTCGAGCCGTGGTGTGCACTTCTCACTGTGGTAGCTTCCCTTGCTGCAGAGCACAGGCTTTAGGACGCATGGACTTCGGGAGTTGCAGCACACCGAGTCAGGAGTTGTAGCACACGGGCTTGGTTGCCCCGCAGCACGTGGAACCTTCCTGGACCAGGCATCAGACCCGTGCTCCCTGCATTGGCAGGCAGACTCTTAACCACTGGCCCATCCAGGGAACTTCCCCTTGTAGCTTATTTTATACATTATAGCTTATACTTCTTATTCCCCTACACCTGTATTTTCCCTCCTTCTTTCCCTCTCCCTACTGGTAAACACTAGTTTGTACTCTCTATCTGTGAGTCTGCCTCTTTCTTTATTATATCCACCAGCTTGTCGTGGTTTTTAGATTCCACATATATAGTATTTGTCTTTCACTGATGTCTTTCTCTGACTTATTTCATTTAGCATAATTTCCTCCAAGCCCATCCCTGTTGTAACAAATGGCAAATTTTCATCTTTTCTTATGTCTGAGTGGTATTGCATCTTGTGTGCCCGTGTACCACATCTTCTTTATCCAATCATCTATGTCTCGAAGTGCTAAGGAGAGTCATCCTGCTATTACTAGTGGTTCTATCCTACGTCCTCAGGACACGCTTTACCTGTGTCTTAGTCACCTTTCCCAGTGAGGATCTACTTTTCTGGGCACATTTAATGTCTTGTGAGAATGACTCAGATTCAGTCCAAAACACACCCACTGAGGGGATATTATCACTCTTGCCTTCGGTGGAGGGAAACAGCTTCTTAACCCTCTGTTTTGGATTTTCCATCAGCTAATGTTCTTGGAGGGGCTTCCCTGGTGGCTCAGTGATAGAGAATCTGCCTGCTAATGCAGGATGCATGGGTTCGATCCCTGGGTCAAGAAGATCCCCTGGAGAAGGAAATGGCAACCCACTCCAGTATTTCTTGCCTGGGAAGTCCTATGGACAGAGGAACCTGGCAGCTACAGTCTACGGCATCGCAAAGAGTCAGACACGACAGGGCAAGCAAACAACAACAAAGTTCTTGGAGGAAACTTTTCCAGTGAAGACAGAATACATTTAAGAATACAGACTAGAATTACTTTTTATTTTAAAAATAGGGAAAAGAAGGAAAAAAATGTGCATGCACAGAAGGGCCAATAAGGTGTGAAAAGGAAATTCTGCAAGAGTCACACAATCTAAGCCAGGAATTATCTTGGCGTCAATTGGCTGGCTGATGTTTCCAGGCTGGCTGATATTTAAGGAATTAGCTGAAGTTAAAACACCAAATAAAAACAAAACAAAACAGTTTTGCCTTCTGGGAAGAAAATTTGCTTGACTCTTAAGGTGACAATATTGGAGAGGTAACCCTTTCCACCACAACTCTCAGAAAGTCAGTACTGAAATATCTAATATTCTGTTCCTGCCCTGAACCTACATCTGGGTGAGGAACTGTTAGTGAGGAATCCATGAATGGGTTTTAAGACCCCAGAAGTCCCTGAAAGTATATGCAAATTGTAAGAAGGCATACATACTCTGTGTGCCCGTGAGGGTATTTGCTGAAGGAGGACCATAGTTTGGTCAGATGCCAAAGTTTAAGAACCACTGTGCCACATTTAAGCTTTAAAAAAAAAAAAATCTGTTAAATGAATATCACAATTTTATAGTGGAAATAATATTATCTGGGAGCCACAAGATCAGTAACTTTGCTGATGCTCACAAGAGAGACCAATAACAAAGTTAATCAGATACTTTGAAGCTCAGCTTTCTTAAGTATTTTAAGAATTTTTTAAGTGTCACCATCAGGTGATAGAGAAAGAGCCCCATATTGAAGGGGAAGATATTGACAACAATTAACAATTTTCCCCTTAATCTCGAATAAAGGACCAGTTAACGTACAGTTCAATTCCAGAGTCCAAATGTGCTGTCTTTGTAAATGAAATACCGTGAAGGAAATGTGCATTCCTTGGTATAAATCCTTAAGAATGTTCTATCTACTCTTGCCAACACTGACACTTCTCCAAGGAGCCTTTGAAATAGTGTAAAAATTTGACAAGACAGTTATCTGGAGACTCACACTTTCTTCTCTTAGAAATAAATTAAAAAGTCTAGATAAAGATAAGTTGAAGGTTTAAAACCTGCAGCCCAAGGACTTTACATCCCACCCTCTAAAATATACTCAGATTAAGAAAGTGGCCCAGAACTAGGTGGTGAAAAGAGACGTGATGCACCCTCTCTGTTTTTGGATAAAACTAAGGATTAGGCAACTATAGAAAACTTCACCATGAGATAATTACATCAGCTTCTTTTATAGACTAAGAGTGACTAAAAACTGACAGAATTTGAAGTGCTAAAACTGAATCTGTTTACATTTTAGAGCGCATAAAAGATAAAAACATGAGGGTTATAAAGATAAGAAAAAATACGATTTATAGATTTTGCTCTGTAGAAATAAATCTTTCTATTCCCTTTCTCTTGGGCTTCCCAGGTGGTGCTAGTGGTAAAGAACCTGCCTGCCAGTGCAGGAGATGTAAGAGAGGTGGGTTCGATCCCTGGGTCGGGAGGATCCCTTGGAGGAGGGCATGGCGACCCACTCCAGTATTCTTGCCTGGAGAATCCCATGGGCAGAGGAGCCTGGCAACTCTGCAAAGAGTTGGACATGACTGAAGCTACCTAGCACACATACACAACACACTCCCTTTCTCTCATTGTCAGAACATTAGAAGAAGATACTCAGCTTAAATATGTGATCTGGAACAAGGTAAGCTTAAAAACAGAAATGAAATTTCAAACTTTCTGCTGATTTACTGTGCTCTTCAGGATGGAGAGATGAGGTATGTGGTGATTGGTTGATAAACACAATTGAAAAAGTCTTTCCAGCTGAGAAAGACAGCCCTATGGGTACAATATCCAGCAGTGGTTCTCAACTGAAAATCACTAGAGAATCTTTAAAAGTAGAAATAGAGATGCCCAGGATTCACCAGGAAATTCTGATGTTGTTGGGCTTGGATAAGACCTAGGAAGCAGAATTTACATTCCTATCTTGTAGTGATTTTTAAAGAGCTGCCAGAATTGAAAAGCTCTGGTCTAGAAGGACAAGTTTAAGGAGAAAAATCTGCACTGCTCTATTTAAGGAAGTTATAAAAATACTTAGTTTGGGATTGATAACTTGAGAGATCAGGGCTAGGAATTATGGAATTGGATAAAGAGAAAATATAGCCATAGGAATTATATAAGGAAAATGAGTGAATCTCAAGGAATGGCTCAGACTGAGGCCTCTGTGGGGTAGATGTACAGAAAGAAATTTCCTGCAAAGCACAGGTACAGTCAAGGTACAGTCAATACCTTAAAGACTGTGGATGGCAAATATTCTATTTTAAGTATCTACTTGTCATCTGGTATAGTGTATTGTTGCTCTGTTAACCAGTATTCAGTAATATACTGTCATATACAATATACTTGTATTGGTGATCTTTCGGGAATTGGACAAAAGAAAAGACATTAAGAGAGATCAAAACATTCCTCAGGAGTGAAGGAAAGTAGATAAGGAACCAAGAAAATAAGTAAAATAAGTAGAAAATAAGTAGAAAAAAATGTCCCCAGAAAAATGGAAATTTGGGATACAGTGCTACACTTACTCTATATCATGAAATGAGAACTCAAGGGTCTTCACTCAACAAGTATGCTGAGTACCTGCTTTCGACTATGATGAAAAGACTGGACTACCCATTCCACCATCTAGTCCACTAGAAAACTGGACTACATTCATGAAACAAACAAACAAAAAAACCAATATTCAGTGACAGTAGGCAAAGAATAGCACAGCCCTGTAATTCCCAAAGGAAAGACTGGACTGCTCATTCCACCAACAACAGCCAGAAAACTGGACTAAATTCATGAAACAAAAAAACAATATTAAGACACTAGACAAAGAACAATAAAGTTGTGTAATTCCCAAACAAAGGAAAACAAATGAGGTGTACCCTGACTGTAAAACAAACAACGAATTCAGTTTGCACAAGGCTAAGAAAATTAGAGTTTTGACCAAGAAGAGTTGGGAGGCCTCACTGAACACTCGAGGCATTTAAGAGGGAGATGCCATAATGACAACTCATTCAGATCAGTGTTATGCTAGCCAAAGATCTGACACTTCACTAAACAAGCCCTGGTAAAGCTTAAAAACAAGCCTTGAGAGGATCAAGTTGACCTAGAAGCAAAGGAACTGGCTACCAGAACAAAAGATGACAGTCTTTTTAGAACGAAAGCAAAATGCAGGTACTCAACCAGGTAATAGTCATAATACTTAGTATCTAATTAAAAAATTACTAGTTGCATAAAGAAGCAGAAAATCAGGATCCACAAACAGAAAAAAGTCAATAAAAAGAGCTTAAGAAATGACAGAAATTATGGAAATATTAATGACTTTAAAATTGTTATTTCAAATATGTTCAGTGATATAGAGAGAAACATGAACACAGTAAAGAGAAAAGTGAAAAACTATAAAAAGAATGAAATAAAATTTATAGCATAGAAAATCCAATACTGAATTGGAAAATCCAGTGAATGTATGTAAGAGATTCTACTGCAGAAGAAAAGGTTATTAGACTTCAAGTCATAGCGAAAGAAATCGTCTAAACTGAATCACAGAGATACAAGGGCAGAACAAAATTCATACAGCCTCACTAACCATGGAACAATTCAAGTGATCTAACATGAGTAGAATCAGCTATTCAATCTTGTACTGGTGGTCCGGGTCAGTCTAATAAGGCAATAAAAAAAATAAAAAACAACCAAATTGGAAAGAAAGAAGTAAAACTACCTTTATTACAGACAACAGAAAATCCCAAGTAACGTACAAAATGCTACTAGAACCACTTGGTGAGTTACTGAACAAAGGTGACTATATGTAAAAAATAATTATATTTCCACATACTAGCAACGGGCACTTGGAACCCTATGAGGCTCCTAGGAAGAAATTTGGCAAATGTTACACAAGACCTCTTGGAGAAGGCGATGGCACCCCATTCCAGTACTCTTGCCTGGAAAATCCCATGGACGGAGGAAGCTGGTAGGCTGCAGTCCATGGGGTCGCAAAGAGTCAGACACGACTGAGTGACTTCACTTTCACCTTTCAGTTTCATGCATTGGAGAAGGAAATGGCAACCCACTCCACTGTTCTTGCCTGGAGAGTCCCAGAGACGGCAGAAACTGGTGGGCTGCCGTCTATAGAGTTGCACAGAGTCGGACTTGACTGAAGTGACTTAGCAGCAGCACACAAGACCTCTAAACTGAATACAATAGAACACTCCTAAGAGACATTAATAAAGACTTAAATAAATGAAGAAATAGACCACATTCCTGGATCAGACTATTCAGTATGTTAAAATGTCAATTCTACCCAAATTGATGTCTAAATTCAATATAATATCCATCAAAATCCTAGCAGACTTTTTCTTCTGAAATTGACAAGCTAATTATAACATTTGATTAGCTGTGGAAAAAAAGGTAGAAAAATTAAAATAACTTTGAAAAAGTGAGACAAAGTTGGAGGACTCCCACTTCCTAAGTTCAAGATACATTACAAAGCTGTAGTAGTTAGAAGACTGTAGTATGGACATAAGCCCAGCAATACAGGTCAGTAGATAGGAATACTGATTTGGGAGAAAGTTTGTAAGTTAATTCAATGGAAAAAGAATACTCTTTTCTATAAGCTGTATTGGAACAACTGAATAACAATATAGGAAAAAACAAAAAAAAAAACTCAGACCACAATTATCTCAACAACAAAAACTTAAAATTGATGACCTCCCAATTTTAAAAAGTTATATAATTCCTAGAAGAAAACATAAGAGAAAATATTTTGTGACCTTTGGGTTCAGTTCAGTTCAGTCGCTCAGTCGTGTCCGACTCTGTGACGCCATGAACCGCAGCACGCCAGGCCTCCCTGTCCATCACCAACTCCCGGAGTTTACCCAAACCCATGTCCGTTGAGTCGGTGATGCCATCCAACCATCTCATCCTCTGTCATCCCCTTCTCCTCCTGCCCCCAATCTTTCCCAGTATCAGGGTCTTTTCAAATGTAGGCAAGGCTTTTTTGATTATAAAAAACACTCACAATGGAAGGAAGACATTGATAAATTGGAGCTTCATCAAAATTAAAACTTTCTCTTTAAAAGACACTGTCTAGAAAACGAAAAGGCAAACTAAAAGCTGAGAAAAGACATTTGCAACCTGATCTGGCAATAGACATTTTCAAAATATGTAAAGTTTACATCTCAGTAATAAGATGAGCAAGCCAATAAAAAGTTGGCAAAAAATTGAACATACACTTCACAAAATAATACATTTAAAGAGCCAATAAGCACAAGGGAAAAAAAAGTTCAACCTCATTACTCTTAAGGAATGCAATCACAGTGATACTACACACTCTGCGGAATAACTGAAGTTTAAGGACTGACACTATTACATGTGGACAAGGCCTGAACTTTCCTACATTGTTAACGGAAGTGTTAAATGCATAATTACTTTGGGAAACAACTTGGCAGTTTCCTCTATAGTTAAACATATACTTACGCATGACACAGAAATTCCACTCCAAGGGAAATGCAAACACTTGCCTACACATAGTGTTCACAGCAGCTTTATTCATAATAGGCACAAACTGGAAGCAACACACACATGTATCAAGAAGTGGTACGTTCATTTAACAAGTTATTATCCAGCAGTTACAGAAGCATGCTAATATATACAACAAAGATGAATCTCCAGGGCTTCCCAGGTGGCGCAAGTGGTAAAGAATCCACCTGCCAATGCAGGAGATGCAAGAGATGCAGTTTTGATTCCTGGGTTGGAAAGATCCCCTGGAGAAGGAAATGGTAACCCACTCCAGTATTTCTTGCCTGGAAAATTCCATGAACAGAGGAGCCTGCTGGGCTACAGTCCCTGGGGTTGCAAAGAGTCAGACATGATTGAGCACACATACACAGACACACAACACAGATGAATCTCAAAAATAGCACGCTGAGTTAGATACCACAGCATTGTGCAAGTCTATTTATATGAAACTAATTTTTATATACAGAAAAGGTGGTCTGGATTGGGTTTTGAGAAGACTGCAAAGAGGCATGAGGGAAAAATTAAGGGTAATGAAAATATTTTTTATGCTTATTGTGCTGGAAATAACCAAACACATTTCTCAAACCTCATTAAACTGTACAAGTAAATTTGGATTATTTTATTGTGTACAAATTTTATCTCAATAAAATTGATAAGATAAAACAATTATGAGGAGAGATTTTGTCTATAAACTGAGAGAGTAAAAAGTAATACACAACCCAGTAGCTAGAGCTGCTTAGAAATTCAGTCAGTGAGATAATTTGCATCATAAGCAAAAGAAATACTTATTAACCTGACTTTGTGTTCTTATTGTAAAACAGGGGTCATATAAGAATCTCTTTCACAGGATTGCTCTGAAGATCAAATTAGTCAATACATGTAAAGCACTTAGAATAAACCTGAAATATTAAACATTCAAGAAAGGTGAGTTATAGTTAACACTGTTAATACCAAGAGTCGGAAACTATACTAGGCATGGGGAGGAATACAGTGATAAGCAACATAGATGCCCCCATCCTTGGGGAACTTAGGTTTTAGTTAGAAACAATACCAGACAATTCTCCTCATCTACAGAGGGGTGTTCTGGGAGACTGACTCACACAAGCCCCTTTACAGACGTGGGAGCTCCCCAACTTTTGTCCCATGAATATTTATTTTCTGCCTTTCTCTTGGACAACAAATAGGTGGAACTGGCAAATTGTGGCTGTTGACCTATTATTATTAACATAATTTGTCCTATAATCTGGATGCACCTTTCCCAGAGAATAATTTATGCAAACCAAAGCAAAAGGAGTATGTATTTCTTGGTAACCAGTTTGATATTTTCAGTTCAGTTCAGTTCAGTTGCTCAGTCGTGTCCAACTCTTTGCATCCCCATTGATCGCAGCACGCCAGGTTTCCCTGTCCATCAGCAACTCCCAGAGCTTGCTCAAACTTGTGTCCATCGAACTGGTGATGCCATCCAGCCATCTCATCCTCTGTCGTCCCCTTCTCCTCCTGCCTTCAATCTTGCCCAGCATCAAGATCTTTCCTAATGAGTCAGTTCTTCATATCAAGGTGGCCAAACTACTGGAGTCAGCTTCAGCATCAGTCCTTCCAATGAATATTCAGGACTGATTTCCCTTGGGATGGACTGGTTGGATCTCCCTGCTGTCCAAGGGACTCTCCAGAGTCTTTTCCAACACCACAGTCCAAAGACATCACTTGCTTTCTATTGTTAAGTTGCTCTTAGAGAAAAGTGAGAGAACGGCCTTCAAAAGATGGAACAAAATTAATGACTGGACATTATTGTGGCTCATCACTTCAGCCTCAGGACATGTGTTAAAAGAGTCAGGACTCTGACTTTAAAAAAGTCACCCGAGTGTGCCCACTGGTCATAGACAAATGTTTCTGTGTACATCTTCTAAGGCCAATGTGCCATGCTGGATTAATTACCTGTCTGTGTCTATGCTTAGTCGCTCAGTCATGTCCAACTCTTTGCAACCCCATGGACTGTAGCCTACCAGGCTTCTCTGTCCATAGGATTTTTTTCCAGGCAAGAATACTGGAGTAGGTTGTTATTTCCTTCTCCAAGGGATGTTCCTGACCCAGGGATTGAACCTGCCTCTCTTGCATCTCCCACACTGACAGGCAGATTCTTTGATGCTGCATCATTGGGTAAGCCCCTGTAACTAGGGGGGAAAAAGTTGCCACAAACTAGGTGGTATAGAACACCTTTATTCTCTTGCAGTTCTGGAAACCAGAAACCCTAAATCAAGGCGTGAGCTGGGCCACATCTCTCTAGAGGTTCTAGGAAGAGAATGCATTTCATGTTCCTCTCCTAGCTTCTCATGGCTGCTGGTAATCTCTGGTACTCTTTGGCTCATAGCTGCCTCACTAGGAGCTGCATACACCAGTCTCTGCATCCATCTTCACACTGCCTCCTTCTCTGTGTCTTCTCCTTTATATCTTCTAAGGACATGTGTCATAGGACTTAGGCTTACCTGGATAATCCAAGAGGATCACATCTCAAGATCCTTAATTATATCTTTGGGAATTATATCTTAATTATACATTTGGGAAAATTATATATTTTCCCAAATTTATATATATATAATTAAGATATATAAATATATAAAATTATATATTTTCCCAAATAAGGTCACGTTCACCAGGTCCAGGGATTTGGACACAGACATATCTTTTGAGGAGTCACCATGTAACCCACTACACATGCCATCTTCCTACCGTGCTTGGAATTTTGAGATAAAGCCCATGTTCAGAAGAGGACAGAAAGGTAATTCTGGGATGACTGAACATTACTTAGCATTGCCAGAATAAGTGGATAAAGGAAACAGGGGAAGGATTGAATTGAAGATTCATGAGGGGAAACACTGTGTGTGTTATTCACTCTTATTCCACAGTGCCTGGCACACAGGAGACTTTTTATGGATGCCTATTAGTTCTAAGAATGAATAGATAACCCATGAACTGGGCTTTGTTGTAACTTGGTGTCCTGGAAGAATCCAATTTGGCCTCTCTTAATTACTGAATTTTTGGTAAGGTCCCCAAGCAAATAGACTATAACCAGAACACCTGAAGCTGAGTCCTGGAGTCCTGAGCTGGCAGAACTGCTCCCGGAGACCCAAGTGGGTTGGGTTTGATCGGGACAGTGAATCTCATGGTGGGAGGACAGCTGTGGGGGCCAGAAGACACATCAGGCTTCATTCTGGGTTCTGGGAAAATGAGTCTCCCTCTCCCAGCTGTCAAAAATACATCTCTCCCATGAGTTTCAGTAGCTCCTTTTCTTCCATGAGTTTCAGTAGCTCCTTTTACAATACAGGTCGCAGTGGAGAATGAGAGATTATGTCCTTTTCGAAGCTGCTAATGACCATAACTTTAAAAATGTAAAACAACAACAACAACTGAGGGACTTTGAGAAGCATCCATTCTTCAAGCTCTCATTCCCTGGGTTTGCCCGGAGACTCTCTGATTAGCAGGCTTTCATCAGGAGATATGAGCTACAGGAAAACCTAGTGAATGGGGCAAACAGGTAAGAGTGGAAGGATTCTCTGAGTGACACTCTTTATGGCCTTACAAGAGACACTTGGCCACTCTGCATCTCAGTTATTGGCAAACCGGGGACCGTGGTAGCACTGCTTGCTTACCCTACAGGGATGCTGTAAGAGCCAATTAGCTGTGGGCAGTGTCACTGAGACTGAAGGATGAGTGCCGTTACATCGTTACAAAGCATTATTACCGTAGCGTGAGTGGAGAATGGAAAGTGGAGGGTTAGCAAGGAAATTCATGGTCTGCCTTGCAGCAGTTTCCTGATAAATTGCCAATAGAGTCTTTCTAATTTATCTCATTCTGCCTGCATGGTGACTTGTATCTAACAGTCTGCCAGAGAGGAAGAACAAGGAAGGCAAGTCAGGTACAAAACGTTGACAATGTGAAATCAGGCGCTGCCGAAGAGGTTCCTTCTGAAGCTGAATTGTCATCATCTTTTTGCATTATATCGAGAATGCAGATTGAGCAAAGGCCATAGGAGAAGCCTGGCATGAAGCTGGAGAGGAAGGGACATATTCTGAAGATGGTTTTCACCTCAATCACTTGGTGGTGACCTTTGGGGTTTAAACTGGTGTTGGTCAACTTGACTTCAGATCTCTGATTAAAAAAAATGGGACACACAACCGAGCTGCAAGACCAAACAGACAATGTAGACTAATGGCTCTGTATGAACATTTTAATACTGTTTGAAGCCCATTTGCACTATACTGAAAGGTTACATTAAGAACTGAAATAAAACTACCCAAGCAATGACAGAGCCGCAGGGTCAGTAGTTGAGGGAGAGGCCTGGGAAAGTTAAAGACTGTCATCAAATCCAAGCCAGTATGCCAGACTCCACCAGGGAACCTTGGCCCGATGCCAGCACTGATGTGCTCCCTGGGGGCGGGCAGAAGAGAAAAAAAAAATCTACTTGCATAAGAAAATAAAGAGAGGTCCTCAAGCACTGAAAGAACTTAGACTATGGGGACAAAAAACACCTGCTCAGCAGAAATCAGATTCTGCCAGTTGCCCAAGGAGATTTAGGGGTTTAGGAGAAAATCCAAAAACATGCAATAGCTCAGAGCTCTGGAAAATGTTGACGATTACTGGAGATTGAAAAACCATTTGGGCAATGGGGAACAGGGATACAGGGTGTGAGAGGTGATAAGCCTCACTGTTGTTTTGATATCATTCCTTCCTTCTGCCTTTTTAATCCTTACGGTTACTGAGCTCTTAGACATGTGCTAAAAGGTTTAGATACATTATCATACTTACGTGTTGCAACAGATCTATAAGTTAGAAACTAAAATTACTCCCATTTGAGACATGAGCAAGCTGAGGCTCAGAAGAGTTGGGGAATTTTCTCACAATCACAGAGTTAATGAGTGGTCAATCTGGTACTCAAACCCTGAGATTTTTACCCAAAAGTCCTTGTTTAACTACTAATATTATTCTCTTTCCTGAAGCATCTTTCTGGGCAAGAAAGCAACTTATGAAGTAAACAGAATTTAAACTCCTACCCAGACTTATTGCTCAGATTAAACAAGAGAATTGCCCTAAACACTCTCTTAAGAAGACACTATGGGATTTTATTGAAAGAAGTGGTAAATTCTATTGGGCTGAAGGAAATGGATGAGGCAAAACACAAGAGAGGAAAGGCTGCCTGGAGGAAGAGTGAAATTTTTTCTGGTCTTTTCAGCATAAAGTAATTGCCATCTCATAAGTGTCAGTAAAGTGGGACTTGTGCCATGTCTAGGGTTTGCACAGGAATAAAAGGAGAGATATTTGAGATGAAAGAGATGGTGAGCTTGAAGATGCAGAGGGGGGAAAGTGCAGAGTGTTTTTGCAAAACTATATAGTCTCTCTAATTTTGATGAAAGGGCTTCCCTGGTGGCTCAGTGGTAAAGAATCCATTTGCTAATGCAGGAGATTCCGGTTCAATCCCTGGGTCAGAAAGATACCCTAGAGGAGGACATGGCAACTCACGCCAGTATTCTTGCCTGGAAAATCCCATGGACAGAGGAGCCTGGTGATCTACAGTCCATGGGGTCGTAAAAGTGTTGGACATGACTTAGCAACTAATCAACAACAATTTAGATAAATGTGAAGGGTCAGAAGAGGCTGGAAAAGAAGGGCTTTTTTCGTCTTTATTTTAATCTCTGTTCTGCATTTCTTGATTTCTTTGGGGCCATTTGAATATTTCATTAGAATCTCATTTCAATTTTTCTACTGGATGATTAGTTATGCCTCTGTAATTTGTAAAAAGTTGATACTCTGTGAATGCAATACACGCCCTTAACTTTTCAGCATCTGAGTTACTATTGTCCCCTTCTTGTAAAATGTGAAAAGCTTAAAATTGTGTAGACCCATCACCCACTCTTGATAGCCCACCCTGATATCTCAGTTGGTAAAGAATCTGCCTGCAATGCAGGAGATTCCAGTTTGATTCCTGGGTCAGGAAGATCTGCTGGAGAAGGGGTAGGCTACCCATTCTAGTATTCTTGGGCTTCCCTGTGGCTCAGCTGGTAAAGAATCTTCCTGAAATGCAGGAGAGCTGGGTTTAATCCCTGGGTTGGGAAGATCCCCTGGAGAAGGGAAAGGCTACCCACTCCAGTATTCTGGCCTGGAGAATTCCATGGACTGCATAGTCCATGGGGTCACAAAGAGTCGGACATGACTGAGTGACTTTCATTTTCATCGCCCACTCCACTCTATTCTTTATGCTATAGATATCATATGTATTACCTATGTTCCTATCCTAAAAACTGATAATAAAATCTTATAACTTTGCTTTCAATAATAAAATCTAATTTTAAAAATTTATTAAGAAAAAAAGTAGAATATTTATGTTTTTTGCTTGTTATAAAAGTTCTGAGTTTCCTCCAGGTATCATTTTCCTACAGCCTGGAGAATGTTTTTTCACATTCCCTGCAGTCTGTGTCTGCTGTCAATGAATACTCTTAATCTTATCTCATCCAAAAATGTCTTTATTTTGCCTTTATCTTTGAAAGTAGATTTCTGGATTGACAATTTTGTTTTTCTTTCAAGTTTTAAAGATGTCTTCCTACTGTCTTCTTAGTTTTTGATGAAAATCCATTCTTTGGCTTGCTGCTTTTCTGAACATTCTGAATTATTTTCCTCTAGCTGCTTTTTTAGATTTATTTCCATCTTTGGTTCTCAGTAGTTTGAATATGATTCTTAGGCATGGTTTACTTCATAATTATTCTCCTAAGGGTTCACTGGACTTCTTGAATTACCATATTTAAGTTTTTGACAAAATTTGGGAAAATGTCCACCATCTTTTCTTCAAATTTATATCAAGGCAAAATTTACATAATGCTAACTATTTTAAAGTGTGCCCTTTGATGGCATTTGGTCTGTTCTCAGTGTTTTGCAGCCATCACCTCTATCTCGTTCCAAAGTACTTTCATCACCCCAAAGGAGATCCTGTTCCCATTATGCAACCCGTCCCCAGGCTTCCCTCTACCCAACCCCTGACAACCACTAACCTGGTTTATGTCTCTATGGATTAGATTATTTATTCTGGATATGTCATATAAATGAAATTGTACAACAAGTGACCTTTTGCCTGGCTTCTTTCACTAAGCATAATATGCTTTTGAGGTTCTTTCATGTTATAGCATGCACCAGTACTTGGTTATTTTTACGGCTAAATGTTGCGTTAGACAGCTATACCACACTTTGTTTGTCCATGTATTGACTGGTGGACATTTAGTTTGTTTCCACCATTTCCTACTGTGACTAGGGCTTCTGCGAGCATCCATGTACCAGAATTGGTTGGGATACCTCTTCCTTGAATATGTTTTCACAGAGGCTGCACCATTAGACATTCCCATCAGCAATGTACCTGGGTTCCAATTTTTCCATATGCTCACTAACACGTGTCTTCTATTTTTATAGCCATCCTCTTGGGTGTGAAAGGTTATTACAATTTTGATTTGCAATTCTCTAATAATAAAATATATTGAACATCTTTCTATGTGCTTTTTGGCCATTTGTATATCTTCTTTTGTAGACTTCCCAGGTGGTACAGTTGGTAAAGAACCTGCCTGCAATACATGAGACACAGGAGATGTGGGTTCAGTTCCTGGGTTGGGAAGATCCCCTGGAGGAGGAAATGGTAACCTAGTCCAGTATTCTTGCCTGGAGAATCCCATGGACATAGGAGCCTGGTGGGCCATAGTCACATGGGGTCACAAAGACTCAGACATGACTGAGTGTGTGCGTGCACACACACACACACACACACACACACACATGTTCTTTGGAGAACTGTCTATTTAAGTTCTTTGTTCATTTTAAAACTGGGTTATTTGCCTTTCTGTTGTGAGTTATAAGAGTTATTTATATATTCTGGATAAACCCTTATCAAATATATGATTTGCAACCTATATATTTTCTCCCATCCTATAGGCTCTTTCTTCACTTTCTTGACAGTGTTCTTTGATGTACAAGTTTTTAATTTTGATGTAGTCTAGTTTATCTTTTTGTTTGCTCTTTTGTGTCTTCAATTTTTTTTTTTTTTGATTTCTTGTATCTTTCTTATCCTCTGCAGTTCCAGTTACGCATGAATCAGACTTTTGGCATTGTCCCTCAGGCCTCAAGGCACTCTTTTGCAGACTGTTTCCTTTGTATTCTCCATTTTGTTGTGAAGCCTACACAGGATTTTTAGATTTTTCCCCTATATCATTATACATAGCTGCTTTGCTGTCATGTAGATAGAGACTTCCTGAGATGAAACAGAGAGAGAGAGAGAGAGACAAACTTGATGGGATAGTTTAACTGGAATTTTATCTTGGTCACCAAATTATGAGTCATGAATAAACATAAGAAAAGGGTTTGAGTAGGGTTTCTGACCTAACATCTGTAATACTGAACTCTCTATACCTAGCATAGTAGAGGTGCCTACAAAAGATAGATAGCAAATGCTTAGATGATCAATGAATCACCGATGATAAGTAGATTACATATTATTACTGAAAAAGAGTGGTCACTGAGTGAGCATGGCATAGGCACCTAAGAATATCAGATGAGTCACGGACGGGGCAATCAGACTAACAAGCTTTTCTTTTAGTATGGTTCAGAGCTGACCTAATCCTGATTGGGAAACCAAATCACCTTTTTCATCTCTGCCAACCTCTAGTCTGTGATGAAACAGACACTCAATGTTTACGGATAGCCTTGTTGTGAATTTGCTCACCTTCAATAGTGAAAATAAATTGGTGATGTGTGTGTCTGTTTATGTTTTATTGCTGCCCCTAAGTGTTCCATTTAGAAAAGAAAGCAATTTGCCAGTGTTTCTACCCTCTTTCCTAGTATCTTCACCTTGGCATGTTTCACTCTCCCTATCAGACCCGTGAGAGGATGGTTGTTGCTGAGTGATGTGTTGTTCACAGTGTGGGAAGCCTCACTCACAGAGGTTGTCTTCAGTGGCAGTTACAACACAGGGAGCACCATAGCCAGCTGAGTTTGTGAAAGCTCTTTTCTTATATCTTGCCAAGAATTCAATCTGTTTCTGGTTCCTGCAGACTAACAAAAGCTGTTGCTATGTTCTCACTCTAAAAGATGAAGCCACATAGTCATACATAAGTTTCCCTTTAAATGGTAAAATGTCACCCACTGGTAGACCAAGAACTTAGAGAACCATATCTGAATAATTAACATGTCTGTCAGCAGCATGTCGACAGTCTTCAGAACAGGTTGAATGTCTGATTGGTGATCCCTAACCTATATCCTTCCAGTGATATCAGCAATACCTTCGCAGACATTTCAACTGCTTTAATCAATCCAAGATGCAAATCTAATATAGCAGAAACTATAGAAATGCAATTTTAAGGAAAATAAAAATTGGGTTTAAAATTGCAACTATGGTATGATGAACAAGCGTTTCCAATATAAAAGGAGCACATAAAAACAAGCCACTAGTAATAACAAGCCACTAAGGACTCTAGAAGAAGAGTATTTAAATAATTTGAAGATAAAAATTCTAGAAGAGGAAAAGGGAAATGGGTTCTACATGAAAAATGTGCAACTTAACAAGCAAAGTAATAGAAATCAGGAGATACAATTTACTTACCCATCATATTAGTAAGGATGTGAACATGTTATTGACAAGATTAGAGTGAGATAAACATTTTATTTAGGGCTTCCCAGGTGGCAACAGTGGTAAAGAATCCACCTGCCAATGCAGCAGACTCAAGAGACTTGGGTTTGATCCCTGGGTTGGGAAGATTCCCCTGGCGTAGGAAATGGCAACCCACTCCAGTATTTTCTCCTGGAAAATTCCATAGACAGAGAAGCCTGGCAGGCTACAGTCCATAGGGTTGCATAGTCAGACATGGCTGAGCACATTCGCACCACAAACATTTTTTTTATCATATTAAGTGTGTACGCAAATATATAACCTTTCTGGGAAAAAATGGCAATATGTTGTTTTCTGTATACTCATACACCTATTTGTTCCAGAAAAAAATGTTCAAGTTGATTTAAAGGATATACAAATATAAAAAGGGGAGGAGAAGGAGAAGAAGGAGGAGGAGGAAGTGGATGACAGGGAGGAAGAACAGGAAAGGAAGGGGAGGAGGAGAAGAGGAAAAGGAGAAGTTGGCAGTGACCGCACTGGGGACAGGTGCAGCCGAGAATAAATCTTAAAATGAATGCCCTGAAGAGCTTCACCAAGCACCAAGTGTTTAAACTTATCTGCAAGTCAATGGACAAGGGAAATCATTGTGAAGAACTGTTTGCCTTCCCAGCACAGTTCACTGGATCCCCTATCTTGAAATTGAATGCAAGTGCCTCAGCACAACCTGATGGAAATTACCTGGCTTGCTTTTCAGAACTTCAGAGGTGAACACCGTGACCATCTCTCAGAGATACACACAGTAACTGTTGGAACTTTGCATCTCCTCACTTTATTGAGAGGGGGAGAGCATCTTGTTTGTATAAAGAGAGAGTTGCATCTTCTTCCATGGAAGCATAAAGCTGTTTTATTATTGTACTGAAATCTAACTATGTGTTCAAGGGTGTATACATAGATTGCAAATGGCTAAAGAGGTAGAGTTTGTTGATTATTATTATTGGAGTGTGTTGATTAGTGAGAGTTGTCTCTCAGCTGCTCTACTCTGTTCCCTGAGGCTGGAGTTAGAACTGTAAGAGCCACGTGTCTCCTCTGCAGGCTGGATCCCCATTGTGCTCTCCACCTGGGGATGCCAGAGGGCAGATTCGCAGACAGGAAGAGGATGAAGCACCCACTCCTTCCTGCTGCGTTTCCTGTTCCTGTCTTGTCCCTGCAGCAACGGCTCCTCAGTAACGGTCTGTGCAGCAGCATTGCTTCCAGGGCGCGGTTCTCCCGGCTCCTAGAATCAGCTGAGCATACTTTTTCAAGACTAGAATGCAAATACAACCCGAAACAGCATCCCCTTACAGACGTCTGGTCTCGGATCCACAAGGCCCTTCCTTCAAACTCTTTAGTTTAAATAATTCCAACTTTTTCCATTCTCCTCTAAGTTTAGCCTTCGAGGTACGCTTACTGTGATAAATCAGTGTCACTTTTTTTGTCACTTGTATTAAAATTTCTGTTTCTCTGTCAAAATAAGTAACTCTACTGACTGAATCCAGACTGAGATAATGGGGACAACAGTAACACTCACAGAATTGTTTGTATATGTGTGTAAAATACATGTGCTCTAAATTTATATGCTCCAAACACTTCTCTATATAATTATGTCTTATATATATATTACCATATAAATATATTTTTATATAAAGTACTTAGAATAGTATATGGCATATAGTATATGTTCAATAAATATTGGCTATTTTTATTAACAGTAATACTATTAATAGCACTGCTCAGAACTGGCATCTTGATGAGCAGAACTTGGCTGACTATGGCTAACAAGTACATCCAAATTGCAAATTGCAAGGCATCAAAAAAGTGAGAGCTATATAAGGAAGAAGGAGTTAAATCTACCTACATTTTCTGAAATGAGAAATATCAAAGACTTAAAAAAATATTTTTTCAAAATAATTTTTCAAAGACCTTTTTAAAACTGAACAATCACTCATAATGATCCTCTTTAGACTGTATAGAATATGAGGTCCAGAATCTTTATAAGCCAGGAGAGAGAGGAAATCAAGAGAAGAGAAACTACCGCATGTTGCCTTCTTCCCACATTATCAGGTCGCTTCCAATGTTGCTCCATGCACCCCTACCATCAGTCTAGGGAGTTGGGTATTATTATTCCCATTTTTATAGATGGAGCAACAGACACTTGGACGTTAAACTGCTTATCTTGGATTACTTAAGTTGGCAAGGGCAGGGATAGGATGGAAAACAAGATTGTTTCTACAAAAATACAAACATTATTAGAACGCAAACTGCAGGTGCATATGTGTATAGAAGATAGCAAGAAACATAAGGAGTTAGGAGTTAAAGCTCACACTGTGTTAAAGACTTTACAGGTCAATAAGAAAAGCTCTAGGTAGCTCAAGGAAGAAAGAAATTGACCAAGGTCACATAGCAACACTGTGCTAGAATCAGTCCTATAACCTGTGACTGAGAAGTAGGCCACAGTTCTTCCCTCTAGGCCATCCTTTATCACAAAATTACCATCCATACCATTCACTTGAAAGACTGACCCAACTCCAGTCATGAGATCCACTGACATATAAATTGTGAATTCCATAAGATTTTAAAAAATCACTTTCATCTACAAAAATAATGAAACACAAGATTTACTAAGGATGTCTGTGGCAAGTGGACACATAATGACTTTTTCATATGAAGAAAGAAGAAAAAAGATTAAATTTTGGACAGCATGGAATGAAGCTGCCAGAGAGATGTAGTCAGGAGGATTGTTAATGGTCTTTGTGTGCAAGGAAAATATTACTGTGTCTCCCTAGAAGAAGGTTTACCCCCAAAGGTTTCTAATTCTAAGGATAATGTTATTGGGATTGGCATATATACACTATGAATAAAATAGATGACTAATGAGAAACCACTGGATAGCACAGGGAACTCCACTCAATGCCCTGTGGTAACCTAAGTGGGAAGGGAATTCAAAAAAGAGAGGATATATGTGAATGTGTGGCTGATTCACTTTGCTGTACAGCAGAAACTAGCACAGTGTTGTAAAGAAACTCAGCTCCAACACATAAAACAACACAAAACAAAGTAAAGAAACTCTATGCAAGTGAGTGTTACAGGAAATATGCTATACGATGCTGACAAGGTTGAGGTTGTCAGAGAAACATGCTGAGGCTAAGTATGAGGAAATACTCCTGTGTGGGACCAGGTTGGGGGCCCATTAACACAGGCACTTCCTATTCTAGAGGTTCAGGGAAATATTTACTCTGTCTTAGATTTCATAGAACACTGTATTAAGATAGGTTATTCTGCGATAGCAGATAAACCTATGATTCCAGAAGCTAAGTACATCAAGGCTTTATTTCCTGCTCATGCGAAGTCTCCTCTGGACTTCTCCGTTTTCCAAGCATCTTAACCTCAGGGCACTGTCATATGTATCTCTGCCCAGGAAAAGGCAGATGGGAAAGACTGGCACCAGCAATGAAGTATTTCTCCCTAGAAGTGACACACGTTATTTACACTCATATTTCACTGACCATTTTCACATAACTGCTCCTAGTTTCAAGGGCCTGGGCAAGTGACAAACTTCCCTATGCCTAGAAATAGAAAACCAGATAAGAGTGAAGAGTAGCCATGCCTACCTGAAGCCTTCTACTTAACATTTCTCATGTAAACTTACCACCACTCTGTGAAGCAAGCACCATATCACTTTCTTTTTACAAATAAAGAACTTCGGTCTTAGTCATTAAACAAATTTCCCAGTATTGCTGCTGCTGCTGCTAAGTCGTTTTGGTCGTGTCCGACTCTGAGCGACCCCATAGACGGCAGCCCACCAGGCTCCCCCGTCCCTGGGATTCTCCAGGCAAGAACACTGGAGTGGGTTGCCATTTCCTTCTCCAATGCATGAAAGTAAAAAGTGAAAGTGAAGTCGCTAAGAGTCGGACACGACTGCGTGACTTCACTTTCACTTTCTCAGTGTTCCATACCTACAAAAGTGGCAGAGCTAAGATTCAAACACAGGTCCCCAAACATGTGCTTCTAATCACAACACCATTCCACCTCCTTAGATGTGCATGGGCATCTGAATGGATATCTCCATTCCTCCAAGACTGTGTCTCTCAGGAAACATTCCCCCAAGAATAAAGACTCAGAAAAGTCTAAGGTAACTTTGAATCTCTAACTTTAGCATGCGTGCCAAGTTGCTTCAGTCAAGTCTGACCCTTTCTGATCCTATGGACTGTAGCCTGCCAGGCTTCTCTGTCCATGGGATTCCTCCGGCAAGAATACTGGAGTGGGTTGCCATGTCCTCCTCCAGGGGATCTTCCTGATCCAGGGATCCAACCTGGGCCTGGCTCCTTTGTCTCCTGCATTGCAGGCACATTCTTTACCACTGAGCCACCAGGGAAGCCCCTTAACTTTAGCATGGGAGAAGAACAACCCATCAGGGACTGTACTAAAACATACACAACGGATTACTTAAGCTTTTTATTTTCTTCACATTTTGTTTTATATCCCCTGTATTCTCCAAAATAAGGACCTTTACAGGCAAAAGATACTATGAGCCTGTCTTTGGCTGCAACAAGGAGAATAATGTCATTGGGACTGGCTCACATACACTACTATGTATAAAATAGACTAATGAGAACCAAATGTACTGCACAGGTCACTCTACTCAGTGCTCCGTGGTGCCCTAAATGGTAAGGAAACCCCCCAAAAGAGGGGACACATGTATACATGTGACTGATTCACTTTGCTGTAGTAAAAACTAGCACATCGTTGTGAAACAATTATACTCCAGCACATAAGACAACACAAAACAAAAACAAAAAGGATAGTGTTTAGGGAGATGACCTCTTTCTTGTGAAATAAGAACCCCAAAAGATAAAATGGGTGGTGGGAGCATTAAAGGAGAGAGAGCATATTATGTTCCCTGTGTGCTGCAGGGAAGAGAAACAGCCCCTCCTGGACTGAGAAAAGTGAAAGAAAAAGTGGAAGTGTTGGTCGCTCAGTTGTGTCCGACTCTTTGCGACCCCAAGGACTGTAGCCCGCCAGGTTCCTCTGTCCATGGGACTCTCCAGGCAAGAATACTGGAGTGGGTAGCCATTCCCTTCTCCAGGGGATTTTTTTCAACCCAGGGATTGAACCTGGGACTTCTGCATTGCAGGCAAAGTTTTACCATCTGAGCCACCTGAACAAGAACAAGAATTTGCTGCCCTGGCCCATCACACATCAGGACTCGGCTTTGTTTTCTTGGCATTGACGTGGGAGGGTGAGATTACCTGCTGCTGTCCCACTGCCTGTGTGACTCAACTGCTGAACACAGGCCAGGATCTTCAGCATCAATTCAAGTCATTAGATACCAACTCTGCCTAAGGGTCACCACTGGCTTTAAAGACTTTATAACCTAGTAAAGCAGATCAGATGGGAGCACAGATGGGAGGACAGACCACCATTTCAAGAGAGGTCCAAGCAAAGGCAAAGAGGAAAAGTTGATTTCAACAGAGAAGAAAAAGACTTGGAAGAATTTATAGAAAGCATTTATACTTAAGGAGGGTTTGTAGATAAGGACAGGAATCATACTGATAGAGATAATAAAGAAAAAACATAAAATAGAGCAAAAGAAATTAAAAATGGATATGAAAAGCCTAGGACAGATTTGAGAAAAAGTCAGTAATCCACTTTGGTACCATCCCATTCATAAAAGATTTACAAGATAAGGTTGCAAAGCTATGTTGACACTAAGGCAGACAGGTCTCTGAAAATTTTTCCTGTTGAGAATCTAACTGAGGCCTTGAGTGAGCACATTAAGTCCTAGATCCCTGCAGTGAAAATATACAAAATATTTGGTTGCCAAAGAAGATTAAGAAATTATGTTGTGGGTTCAGATAACCTGGGTTTGAATGATAAGTCTACCACTTAATCACTATATCACTGTGAGAAAATTATTTAAATTCTCTGCTCTTCATTTTCTCACATTAAAATGGGGGTTATGTTAATTAGAGGTCATTGAGGATTCAGCTGTGTGAGACATGAAAAGAGTTTGAAACAGTATCTAGTATAATGGAATCAAAATCAATCAATTATGTAAAGCAATTATCCTCCAATTAAAAATAAATTTAAAAAAATCAGTCAATTAATGCTAATTATTATTAACTGCTCTTATGCTATGACACATACTGTGTCAGGGATGTGGCAGTAACTGCCACAATATTAATTTTTCTACAGGAAGGGTTGATATTCAGCAGAAATGTTAAGTTCACTAACAATTCCCTAAATTATCACGCTGTCTCAAATCTGCCGAAGATATAGAAATCATCTAAAGGCTAGAAATGAGCAAAGATGATCAGCAAGAAATCAATATGAGGAACTGAAACACAATGCTGTTCACCGAAGCACTGTGTCTCTGAGTGATTTTACTCTTATTTCACAACATCCTAACACACATAATGATAAACTGTCTCTCCAGCGCGGGTGGCTGCCTGGAGTGTCTTTGAGGTAGAATAAGGCATTCAATAATTATTGTTGTCACAGGCGTTTTGATTGGGTGAAAGGGCTGGCTCTGGATTTTGACACTCACGTGTGGACATGCACACTCCTCCCCTTTCAGTATGAGCCAGAGTCCAGGAATATCATCTTTTTTTCTGGGCTTATCTCATAATATACTTTTATAGATCCTCAGTGACCCCAGTTTAGGAGAAGGCATGAAAAGGTACTTAAATTATTTGAATGTAAATTTAGACAATACATTTATTGTTGTTATTTAGAAAAAAAACATGGTTTGCTCAGTTTTACTAAATGCTGCACCCTTAGCCAATGCTAATCTACTTGAAATGTAGTGACTTGGGCAATTTATTTAATTTCAATTTTGAATAAAAAAAAATCAGTTGTCTTAAAGGCTGAAAACTCTGTCTTAATTTTTTTTTTTGATTATGAAATTTCACAGCAATGAGGGAAAAAATGTGGCTCGGGATAGAATAGAATAATAAGAGTAGTGGAAACTTGGAAGACTATCTAAAAGGAATTATTTAGTTAAAGGGGAGAAGGTTGAGAGACAACATAGTGATCATTCCTAGTATTTTTTTCTTTTTATGACAAAGTACCATTTTTTGGACTTTATAATAATACTTATTAAGCAGAAAAATCAGGAAGCGATTATCCACAGCTATAATTACAATTGCATAAAAACATATACACAGAGGCTAGAAAAGAATATGTAAATTGAAAATAGTTTTCAGATTGGCGGTAGGATGGGTAACACCCACTTCCCACCCCATTTCTTGAGTTTCTTACAGCTGTTATAGGAGAAGGGGATAAGCCAAGTGAGAAAGTAACATTTATTGAGTTTCTAATATATTTCATGTACTGTACCCTGGGCGTTACATATTTTCTTTCATGTTATCATCATAAGAACCATAGTTAACAAAAGAGGCGGGACTTCCCTGGTGGTCCGGGGCTAAGGCTCCGCATTCCCAATGCACGGAGCCCAGATTCGATCCCTGGTCAGGGAACTAGATCCCACATGCCACAACTAAGAGTTCGCATGCCACAGATAAAAGAAAAAAAAAATCCCACGTGCCACAGCTAAAAGATTCTGCATGCCCTGCAACAAGGATCTAAGATCCTTCAGGCAGCAAGCATGACCTGGTGTGGCCAAGTGATAAGTGAATAAACATATAAAACAAAAAACAAAAGAAGGAATGGAGGTTTGGAGAAGTTAAATCACTTATCCGAATTAGTCACTTAGAAGATGGCAATATAGAACTTGGTTGATTAAATGGGTTATCATAAGAGAAAATATATTTGATGAAAAAGTGATACTATAAAAAATTGGTTACTCCTTGTATTTATTTGTAAAAGTATCTGACAGTTATAAAACCAAACAGAATGAAAAACTTCTTTTATCATGACATTTAAATTATCCATAAATATATCACGAGGTAACATGAAATCTGGAAAATGTTTTTAAAATATCATCTCATGATATAAAGCTGTATTTGTGGGACAAGAATCTCAAGCCCTGAAATAACACAGGGGGCTAACAACTGTTATTAAGATTGTTCCCCACATGATGCTTGAAGAAATATTTGCATTGAAATGTCAAAATCTTTGTTGTCTGGGCCACTCTCTGTTGTGAATCTTTTCAATTCTATATTTACCAGGCAAACACATCACTTCAAACCAAAACAATAAAAATCCATTCTCCGTGTGTTTGTGAAATTTAATTTCTTCTGTTCCCACCACCACAGTCCCAAATGCCTGAACCACAGAATGGAGGAAGGGCCTTTCTGAGCTTTCCTATCAGGAGGAAGAATTTTATGACTAGAGTTCAGCTAAACCAAGCTGATCGTTCACTGACATTGAAGTGCACTCAGTCATGTCCGACTCTGTGACCCCATGGACTATAGCCTGTCATGCTCGTCTGTCCATGGGATTCTCCAGGCAAGAATACTGGAGTGGGTTGTCATTTCCTCCTCCAGGGGATCTTCCCGACCCAGGAATTGAACCTACATCTCTTACCTCTGCCTGCACTGGCAAGCAGGCTCTTTCACCACTAATACCATTAGTATAGTCATGCTTTCTGATGTGCTTCTTAAGATTAGCTTTGAACTCTGACCCATAGTCACAACCATTGTTCACTTGTTCATCTGTCCTTCCTGGTCATGGAGGCAAACTCTGTCTTAGAAGCATTTCAAAGTAACACATGCTAGTAGAGAAGCTTCTACATGCCAGGTGCTGTGCTAGACACTGAGGACAGTGAGGAACAAGAAATAGACCTTCTTCTCAAGGAGCTCACAGTCTCTCAGCAGGAAAACAAATCATCATGGTACCTGGTGATAGATGTAACAAGAGAAAGTAGTCTAGAACGAGGAGAAAAGCTGGCATCTTGGGAGATGGATCTGGAGACTGAGGGATTTTTTAAAAAAGAAATCATATTATGGGATTAATAACAGAGGAAGCAATTTGCTAATCTGCAGAAGAAAGGCTCAAATGTCCACCTTTAGGGAAGACTTAGCTTGTAAGGTCTGTAGAATCCTATTCTGGGAAAAATTTTAAGCCTCCAAATGAGATTTATGACTAATTAAATCATAACTTGAGGCAGCAGTAGCAGAAGACATATTTTAACTTATAAAATGTTTCTCTAGACATTGATTTGGTGAAAGTGTGAAAAATCAGACAGATTTTCAACTTATAAAAGGAACAGCCCTTTGTATGTGTTATTTTAATAGTGTGATTTGGCATGCATACCTGCGATACCAGATGGACCTTATAGAAGAGAGCAAGGCTCATGGAAACATTCTTTCCTTTCTCTTTCCAAAAAAAAAAAAAACCAGCTTCCAAATAAATATTAATACATTCTAAAAGGACCACCTGGCCATCAAGAAGATCCTCTTTCTCTTGTCCTTGGCTGGAGGACCCTGTACCAAACTCATTCATTTTCTTCAGTTATAATTAAGCAGCTACATTTCTTTAGGAACTTCAAGTCCAGCTTTCTAATTATGTTTATGCCTCAAGATCTTCCTTTCAATGGGGTGGAGTTGGGCTGTCTTCTAAAAGAGGAAATCAGGAAGCAGAGGAGAACAAGGAGGAAATGTGACAGATATGCTCCAAACCATGAAGTCACTTTGGGTTGAAGTCAGGATCAACTGGGAGCAAGGTTCCCTGAGTATGAATCCACCTTTATCATTTATTGCTTAGTTGATCATGTATCACTCCTTTCTCATCTGAGTGGTCCTAATTAAAAGATAATACCTACCCTATGGGGCTTCCTAGGTGGCGCTAGTGGTCAGGAATCTGTCCACCAATGCAGGAGACAGAAAAGACTCAGGTTCGATCCTGGGGTAGGAAATGGCAACCCACTCCAGTATTCTTGCCTAAGAAATCCCAAGGACAGAGGAGCCTGGCAGGCGGCAGTCCATGGGCTGCAGAGTCAGCCACGACTGAGCAGCTGAGCATACACAACACACACCTACCCTATGGAGTTGGCATGAAAAACAAATGAGAAAAACACCACCATAAAACTTAGTTCAGTGCCTGGCATAAAGTAAATGCTAAGTGTTAATTTTTCTTTTCTTATTTCAAAATAACCCAATGTTCATACTGAATGTCTTTGGATGAATAAATCTCTCTCTTCAAAGTAGAAGGACTGGAGAAGTTTCTTCACACCTTTAGCACATGCAAGCTTCTTCCCCAACCTGCCAATATTCCTGTTCTCATCTCCTGTAATGGTTCATTCTTTAATGAATATTTTTTTATCTTTAATTTGGATTTACTTAGAAAACATGTGCTCAGTTTCTCAGTCGTGTCCAACTCCTTGTGACCCCATGGATTGTAGCCCACCAGGCTCCTCTGTCCATGGAATTTTTCAGGGAAAAATACTAGAGTGGGTTGCCATTTCCTCCTCCAGGGGGTCTTCTCGACCCAGGGATCAAACCCATGACTCCTGTATCGCAGGCAGATTTTTTACCATGGAACCACCTGAGGAGCCTTTGGAAAACACAGGTTTTGTTATAGAGGGGGGCACTATTTTTCTTAGATTCAAGTAGTAAAAACTGCCAAGGAATAAAAAACTATTCCTAGAGTCTTTGTAGATTGATGCAGGGCATCAGGCTATTTATCAAAGATACAGTTTACATATGTAAATCTGGAAAAGCAGAAATATTCCTAGCGCAGGATATATGGCTTAAGCAAAAGTGTTGAGGTCCAGTTGTAGAATTTTAGGCTTTGAAGTAATCTTAAAGAGTACCAAGTCCAATGTCTTCATTTCAGAGGCCAGAAAGCTAAAATTCAGAAAGTTCAGTAACTCTTAAGGATACAAAGTCAGTTAATGGGCCACAGGACTCTCACACAAATCCTCTGATGTGCGGTGGAGGGGACCTTCTGCTGGCCCTTGAATGCGCTAATAAAATTTCAAATAGTCCCAGCATCTTAGACAAAACAGAATCACAGAAGAATAAGGGCAGTGTTTATGAGGCCCAGAAATAGAAACCTCTGAAACAATGGAGAGGTTGGGACTGGCTACCATCCCCTCATTCCAAATGGTGCTGGCTCAACTGTAATCTGAATGCATAGACTTGGAGACCCAAATCTGTTCACAATGAACAGTCCAATAACACAGGATCCATTAGGGACCAATTAAATTTGGGACAGACTGCCTCTCTTTTCTCAATAACATGAACAACAATGATGTCTGCCTGGGGGATTGCCTACGGAAAAATTTTCCTTCACACAGAGAGAGTCTGTCCATAGGAGAGAGAAAGAAGCCAACAGGCTTAAAGGGAAAAAATTAGTAAGCAGAGCTAGAAGATGGTAACACTATATCGACTGATGAAATTTAACACCTGGATTTCACCTCACAGGAAGCCCATGTGACCTTGGACTTTCCAGCCCCTAAACTAATGAATTACCTTTCAGCTTAAAATATGTCTGTATATGCTAAGTCATTCAGTCATGTCCAACTCTGCGACCCTATGGACTGTAGGACCTGCCAGGCTCCTCTGTCCATGGGATTCTCCTGGCAAGAACACCAGAGAGGGTTGCCATGCCCTCCTCCAGTGGATCTTCCCAGCCCAGGGATCAAACCCACATCTCTTAGTCTCCTGCATTAGCAGGTAGGTTCTTTAACACTAGTACCACCTGGGAAGCCCAAATAGGTCTAAGGTAGGTTATTTATATTTGCAAAAAGAAAAAAAAGGTCCCAATGTAAATACTTATGAGACTGTTTCATCACTATTTTCTTAAATATCTGAATCCAACACTAAATTAATAGTGTCTTAACATCAAAGCCATTGATTTTACATAGGAAAGGCTCATATTATAGGTAAATGAAACTGTAGATTTGTAAATCACTTAAAAGGAGAAATTATAAAAGTATACATTTTATAAATGTAAAAAAAAAGTATACTTATTTTCCCATCTTTTGATGTAGATGGCCTGATTTTTGAGGACAGGTTTAACTATTGGTCATTCTGCTTTCCCTGAACTTATGTGCAGCAATGCTATGTATTAAGTAAGAATTACATTCAGCTGCCAGAAATGCAAAGAGCAGAAATAACAGTGTTTAAACAAATTAAATATTTATTCTCTCATATGACTTGAGGTCCCAGAGTTTAGCCCCATGATATACATAGTCATGCATGAAATTTCAGAAGCCAAGCCCTTCTTTATTATATTATATACTTTATATTATTATATTATATACTTTCTGCTTTATTATCCCAGAGCATACTTTCCAATTTCAAAGCTACTTCATGGATCAAGTTGGCTGCTAGAGCTCCAACCATTGGAACCAAATACCAGATTGCAGGGAGGAGAAAGGTGAATTAAATGGGTATATTTGCAAATGAGTTAACTTTTCAAAACCTTATCTACCTTCATGCAACTTTTTTGTTTCCATGTCATGGTTACACTCAGCAAAAAATTGCATAGGCTGGGATATGTTTTCTTTCAGCCAGAATCATTGACACTGAAATAAAACTTGGATTCTGTTACTAAGGAAAAGAAGCTAAAGGAATTTGAGGGCCCACCAACTCCTTTCTTACACAGAAAGATACTAGCTAAATTACATGAAACACCAAATTCTTCCTAAGGATGCCAGATTAACATAAATCAATCCATTTTAAAATACATAAATGTTAATTTAGAGGAAAGGAAATTCAACAAGGAAGAATATTGCCCCATAACATGATGCAGAGAATCAATCGGGCACAGAATAACGAAAGATTCCATAAAACCTCATTATCATTGTAATCATCTTATGCATTTTAGAAGTGTCTTCAGTTTCATGCATGTTTCATGCATAGAGCTTTCATTCTTGATTCAATTAAAAATTTAAAGTTGAGAAGCAACGTTGGTCCGAAAGGCAAGATACAAATAAATGGTTTGGGATGACATGACGCCCATGTCATGCATGATATGTTTCTCAAACATGACTGCAATGGCACCCCCACGATGTGTGAATTTCTGACCCTATTCATACTGCATATGGCCCGGAGAACAGAATTCCAAACCTTCTAAATAAATTGGAGCTTTCAGGAGTAATAGGCACTGTGTTTGTCGCACTTTCTTCCTCCCTTTGACAGCTCTTCTCCTTGTTAATAAGCTTTTTTTTTTTTTGATTCTTAACCTCGCAACAAGCTTGTTTCTCAGATCACTAATTATTACTCCCTCTCTGCAGTGACATGCTCAACAAACAGCTCCATCTCGGATGCTGAAAAACTTGTGAAAATGAAACAACACCAGATTTTCTCACTGACATCATCCCGCTTCTAGTGACAGATCTGAAATGCCTGTGCATGTTAAATTTGGTGTTAAAAAAACTTCAGTTGGTGTTCAAACTGTCAGAAATTCTGTGGAGGGCCCTGACTTATAAGAAAATGTGGTTTCTTGTTTTGACAATTCTGGTTTTTCCTCCTTTTAAAACCTTCAGGGTTTTAAAAACACAGATGATGTTAGGAGTAGAAGTTGTTTCTTCCTCCCTTTGGATCCACAATTCCCACCTTTAGGGCAGTCTCCTTCTGCTTTATTCTGAGACACACCTTGACTTTCACCTTCTGAAGACGTTATATGGCAGGAATTTACTGTTTCAATTTCAATTAATTCTGTTTTGACAATCTCTTGACACTGCTTTATGGCTGAAGACACTCTGGAGCATGGCAAAACTGGGGCTGTGAATTATCCTCTATGTTCAAAGAAATTGGAGTTGTCCTTTTATGAGAAGACCCAGGTGGAAAGAATAGGTGGCATTTTGAGGTGACAAATTCTCCACAAGACCCCAAATTGGTTATTAACTCTGCTTGCATAAATGGAAGAGAAAATTGTAGCCTATGGAGAGTGATGTAAAGGTCTGGAGAAACTCAGAATTCTTGGCTATTTCTCATTTTTAAAAGAATATTTTATTCCCTTTTTCATGATAAAAATGAAAGGAAGGAAGAAAAAAAATGTTTCCAAATTTTAAACAGTGTTTGGTGGGTGGGGCATGGCAAGGAGATCTATAACATCTGTTGAGCTGGCCAAAAAGTTCTTTTGGGTTTTTCATAATAAACCCCAATGCACTTTTTGGCAAACCCAATATAATCTCAGTGGCTTCTCACATGGCTCAGTGGTAAAGAATCTGCGGGCCAATGCAGGAGCTGCAGGAGATGTGGGTTCAATCCCCAGGTCGTGAAGATCCCCTGGAGAAGGAAATGGCAACCCACTCCAGTATTCTTGCCTAGAAGATTCCACGGACAGAGAAGCATGGAGAGCTATGGTTCACAGAGCCGCAAAGAGTCAGACAGGACTGAACAACCGAGTATGAGCGCAAGCACTCGATATAATCTCAAGGCTGCACAGTGCAGTAAGGAGAAGAGTTTTTAAACTTCCTCTCAGGACCCCTAGGCAAGCAGAATATGTCAGGGGCTTTAAAGGAGAGGCTACCATGCTGACCTGAACCAGAGGAAAAAAAAAAATATATATATATATATATATAGAGAGAGAGAGAGAGAGAGAGAGAGAGAGGGAGAGAGAGAGAGAGAGAGAGCCCGCGAGCAAGTGAGCGAGAGATTTATATTTATAATATGTAGAGGTATAGTCCATGGGGTTGCAAAGAGTCGGACACAACTGAGCGACTAACACTTTCACTTTCTCACACAGAAAGAACATAAAACTATGAGTTGAGAAACTTTGGTTTTACTACTCATTCTGCCATTGCTGCTGCTAAGTCACTTCAGTCGCGTCTGACTCTGTGCGACCCCATAGACGGCAGCCCACCAGGGTCCGCTGTCCCTGGGATTCTCCAGGCAAGAACACTGGAGTGGGTTGCCATTTCCTTCTCCAATGCATGAAAGTGAAAAGTGAAAGCCAAGTCGCTCAGTCGTGCCCGACTCTTAGCGACCCCATGGCGTGCAGACTACCAGGCCCCTCCGTCCATGGGATTTTCCAGGCAAGAGTACTGGAGTGGGTTGCCATTGCCTTCTCCAGTAGGTATCTCTAGAGAAGAGGAAATGAACAGGCTTTTGAATTCCAAGACTTAAACTGATCTTGGACAAAAGCACTTCACTATCAAAATACTTCTCTAAAACACAATTAAAGATCCAGTGAGTGAAGGCAGAAAACTAGGTTATATGAATTTTATTCTGCCTCTATCTTAAGAGAAAAATTCCTTCTTCAGACTTTGGGGGTAGATATGCTCTTTCCAGTTCGCTTTGTATAGAGAAGACATCATCATTTGTATGTTCCCAATAGGACATGGCTGGAGACAGGAATAGAAAGATCTGAGAGTTCTCTCAGCAAAATGTTCTGTGCCTCCAGGCTCTGAGGAAGGTGTGGTCAACATTTATGTCTAAGAGGCCCTGAAGCTAGGGCTGCAAGTGGAGGAAACTGTTCTTTAGGGACCAATAACTCTTCACCATAATAATAATAATAATAATAATAAAATTAAGGTTGACCATTTCCCATTGACTAGACCCATGCAGAGTGCAGGCTAGAGCAGTTACATTCTAATAACTGCTAGAGCAGTTATGTTCATTTCTTTTGCCATCAATTCATTCCACCAATGTTTATTGAGCATTTACTAAATGTCAGCCTCTGTGAGAGACACCGGGGAAATACAGATGAAGACAGAATCGTGATGTCTTCACACCTTTCAGGTGAAGACACATGCACGAGCAGAATGACATGTCAAGTTCAGTGACAGGGATGTGCATGGTTTGCTCTTCTTGCACAGAGGAAAGACCCATAATCCAGTTTGCAGGAAGTCATGGAAGCCTTCCTGAAAGAGTTGGTATTTAAAAAGAATCTCAAAGTGAATAAAAATATTCTCATTGAAAGGGCCTGAGAAAACCTGGGTCAATATTAGCCTGGGCAGAGAAAAAGTGAACACGTGAGAAACTGCACAGTCAGGCACGAGCATAACGGAAGTAATATTACTCATGAATGTTACTCATGAAAACCCTACCAGTGATTAATTCTCTGCCTCACCCTCTGAGCCAGGGTGAGGTTAAGATGGATTTGGTGAGTAAGAGTGGCTGCCCTGGAGGACTGCTTGCACCTGAGCTCATTTTTTTTTTTTTTTTTCTTTATCAGAGAGGTGCAAACAGGCAGTCAAACATATTTCTGAGCCCTGTCAAAAGCTTTATCATTTCTTGTCCTACTTCTGACATGCTTTTGCTTAAATTGTAATCGTCTGGTCTTTCTAGTTTGACATAGAATAATGCTGGCCTCTGAAATCTGATTCTCTTCCCCCAAAACTTATCTGGCTAGATAAGAGCAGAAAATTAAACTAACCTAATCTATACTTTATGCACATCTAAGGGATGGAAAATATATAACACTATGAACTTAAAATATTGATAAATGGGAAATTTTCTAAAAAATCATATTTTGGGGAAGAGCCAGGCACAGGTATTAAAGAGATCCAAAAAAAAAAAAAAAGGAGCAAGGACTATACGGAGAAAGAATCCAAATAACAATTGTCCTAAAATAATTCCCACCATGAAAGTCCTGTCAAGGATTGGAAAAGAGTGAGAATACATTTAAAATCTGGTAGATCAGAGTGCTGGTTACAAATAAATCATAAGGAAGGGATTTAAATGTTAGCAGAACCCAAAGCAGCAGTGTTGCAAAGCAAGGAGAATGGGGAACTTGAGAGGGTGACATGGCCCTTGGGGATTTGGTGGTGAAGAGAAAAGGAAACACTTCTGTGTGCGTGTGAGCACACGTGCATGCACACATGCGCACGTGCACATGTGAGAGAGAATGAATGACAAATCAGAACAAACATGAATTCTTTCCACTCCAAAATAGAAAAATCAGTGAGAAAAAGGCATTTTACCATGGCAACAGAAGAGGATAGTTTTGAGCTAAGGAATCCACTAAGCTACTCTAAACTATCTCTTTGGTCTATATACAACTGCCAATATAAGAAATTAGATATTCAAAATAAACAGAAAAAGTAGATGAATTTACATACAAAGCTAAAAGAAACAAAATGGAAAAATGAAAATCTAACTATATCACTGTTGAAAAAAATCTTCAAAAGGTCAACTGTGGAGTAGAATAGTACAACATAATATTCTCACCTGAATTAGATACCTGAGGACAAAAACTTACAAATGTGAAATAAATACTTCAAATGAGAAATTAAAAACTCCTAACCAATATGAGCAAAAACCCCAGAAAGAGGCAAAGTGACTGAACTCAGGGAAGAAATAATAGAAAAAGCCAAATTCACCTTAGAAGTGAAAACATTACAATTTGCCAGAGAAATAAAACATTGAATTGAACTTTAACAAGGACAAGTAGGCAAGTAAGAGAATAAAATTAGCAGAGAATGAAAATGAAATAAAGAAGTAAATAGAATCAAGAAAAAGCATTGGTAGAGGGAAAGAAGAGGTAATATACATATAATTTAAGTCTCTGAAGAAGAAAAATAAAACAATGTAACAGAACACTACTTAAACTATAAACCAATAAATTATTCCAAAAGTAAAAGAAGGCCCATTTTCATTTACTGAAAGGGCTGTGTAGAGAACACTGATCTGATCTAGAATAGTCATATCTGAGCTATATCCTAATAAGGCTTTACAAAGATCCGTGGCCTACAGCTAAAAAACAAAATCACCAAGAAAAACTAATAAATAAGCAACAATATGTCATTTACAATGGAAAGACAATCAATTTGGCATAAGATTTACCTACAGTAGAGTAACATTTCCTAAACCACTATGAGGTACCATTTCACGCCAGTCAGAATGGCTGCGATCCAAAAGTCTGCAAGCAATAAATGCTGGAGAGGGTGTGGAGAAAAGGGAACCCTCTTACACTGTTGGTGGGAATGCAAACTAGTACAGCCACTATGGAGAACAGTGTGGAGATTCCTTAAAAAACTGGAAATAGAACTGCTTTATGACCCAGCAATCCCACTGCTGGGCATACACACTGAGGAAACCAGAAGGGAAAGAGACACGTGTATCCCAATGTTCATTGCAGCACTGTTTATAATAGCTAGGACATGGAAGCAACCTAGATGTCCATCAGCAGATGAATGGATAAGAAAGCTGTGGTACATATACACAATGGAGTATTACTCAGCCATTAAAAAGAATACATTTGAATCAGTTCTAATGAGGTGGATGAAACTGGAGCCTATTATACAGAGTGAAGTAAGCCAGAAAGAAAAACACCAATACAGTATACTAGCGCATATATATGGAATTTAGAAAGATGGTAACAATAACCCTGTATGCGAGACAGCAAAAGAGACACAGATGTATAGAACAGTCTTTTGGACTCTGTGGGAGAGGGAGAGGGTGGGATGATTTGGGAGAATGGCATTGAAACATGTATAATATCATATATGAAACGAATCGCCAGTTCAAGTTCGATGCATGATACTGGTTGCTTGGGGCTGGTGCACTGAGATGACCCAGAGGGATGGTACAGGGAGGGTGGAGGGAGGGGGGTTCAGGATGGGGGACACGTGTACACCTGTGGTGGATTCAGGTTGATGTATGGCAAAACCAATACAATATTGTAAAGTAATTAACCTCCAATTAAAATAAATACATTTATATTTTAAAAAAGAAAAAAAAAGAACTATTAAAAAATCTCAAGGAAAGAAAGGATTTCATACATAGACAAGCAGTCCTTGAACTATCAAGGTTACAGAAATATATTTTTAGACATGCAAGAATAAAGGGATACCAAATAGGTGCCCTTTGTAAAGAATTTTCTGGAGAACAAATTCATCCAACTAAGAAATAAAAGGGGAAACTTAAAAAAAAAAAATCATGGAAGTGAAAAATTAGGTGGGAGTGAACATGGATCTGTTAAAACTCAGAACCTTTTTCATGCAGATATCATTTTCCCAATATCATTCATTGAAGAGACTATCAGTTCTGTATTATGTATTCCCTGTGTCCTCAAAGATCGGCTGTGCGAATATGCATGGGTTTACTTCTGGGTCCTCTATGCCATTTTATCTGCATTTACAGATGATGAAAAGAGGTACAGATAAGTTAAATAAGTTCCACAGGATCACCCAGCCAGTAAGTGGTAGAATTTGAATGCAAGGAATCTGATGCAACAGTAGACCGTCTTATCATCATTTTGTACTACCTTTCTCAGTGTGACAGTGTGCCAGGAACTATTCTAGCCTCTTTGCATTCAAAGACAAATAAGATATTTGTCTTTGAATTATCAAATAAGATCTACTGTCTTGTCAAATAAGATCTATATATTTGCCTTTATGTCCATATCATTCTGTTTGACTACTATAGTTTTGCAATGTATTTTGAAATCAGTAATTGTAATGCCTCCAGCTTTGTTCACCTTCATCAAGATTGCCTGGGTTATTCTGGTCCTTCTGCTATTCTAAATATACAAGGAATTCCTACAACTTAATAGCAATAAATAAATAAAACAATTTGATTAAAAAACAGAAAAGGACTTGAACGGACATTTTTTCAAAGAAAACATAGGAATTGCTGGCAAGGATGGGTATGTTAAAAGGTGTTCAATATCACTAATCAGAGAAAAATCCAATTCAAAATCACAATGAGATACCACCTCATATCAGTAAGGTTGACTATTATCAAAAAGACAAAAGATAGGAAGGGTTATAGAAAAGAAGTAACTCTTGTACACTGTTGATAGATATGTAAATGACACAGCTGCTATGGAAAACAATACGGAGATTGCTCAAAATATTAAAAATAGAGCTACCATATGAACCAAAAATACAACTCTTGGGTTTATATTCAAAAGACTTAAAATCAGGATTTCAAAGTGATATCTGCAGCATATTCACAACAGCCAAGATTTCTGGAAACAAATGAAATGTCCATAGACAGATGAATGGATTTTTTAAAATGTGGAAATTCCATGCATATAATGGAATATTATTCAGACTTGAAAAAGAAGGAAATTCTGTCATTTCTGACAATACAAATGGACATTATGCTAAGGAAGTGAGTCACAGAAGGACAAATAATCCATGACTGCACTTATATGAGGTATCAAAAATAGTCAAACTGGTAGAAGTAGAGAACAGAGTGATGGTTGCCAAGAGATGAAGGGAGGGGCAATTGGGGAGTTATCATTCATTGGGCATAAAGTTATAGACGATGACTAAGTTCTGTTGAACTGTTGCACAACACAGTGAATACAGTTTTCAACACTGTACTGTGCATTTAAAAATTTGTTAAGAGAATAGATCTCATGTTAAGTGCTTTTACCACAAAAAGCAAGAGGACACAAAAAAACATTTCAGAAGCAATGTTTATGTTTATTACCTTGTGTGTAGTGATAGTATCACAGTTATATTGATATGTTCAAATTCATCAAAATGTATATATTAAGTATGTACAACTTTTTGCATGGTAAGTATATTAAAAAAAAAAAAAACTAAAGAATGGAGGGAATATCCTATTTGTCTTTGAATGCAAATAGGCTACAATAGTTTCTGGCACACTGTCATGCCGAGGTCCAGCCCCGGCTGATCCAGGGAGTTTGAAGCGGGGACGGCGTCAGTGAGGATCAGGATACAATAGCTTCAATTAGATATTAATTAGAGATGTAAAGAGTAATAGAATGAGGATAGCTCAGCAGGAAAATTCAGTGGAGAAAAGAGGTTGAGTAGCTTGGTTTCGGAGAAGGCAATGGCACCCCACTCCAGTACTCTTGCCTGGAAAATCCCATGGACAGAGGAGCCTGGTGGGCTGCAGTCCATGGGGTTGCTACGAGTCGGACACGACTGAGCGACTTCCCTTTCACTTTTCACTTTCACGCATTGGAGAAGGAAATGGCAACCCACTCTGGTGTTCTTGCCTGGAGAATCCCAGGGACGGGGTAGCCTGGTGGGCTTCCGTCTATGGGGTCGCACAGAGTCGGACACGACTGAAGTGACTTAACAGCAGCAGCAGCTTGGTTTACGCGGTAAACCAATAAAACTTCAAGACAAGAAGTTTGCACCACTTACGTAGGCCGCAGGCGTCCTTCCATTCTCCCGAAGGAGAGGAGACACTGAGGCCTCCCCGGTCGGATCTTAGAAGCCCAGGCAAAATTAGTAAGCTTGGTGGGTTCCGCACTCCAGATGGAGACTCAGCCAGAGTTTGAGAGAGAGAGCAACATGCGGAGGCCAGTCTTTCGAGAAACTGATCCCAATTCTTTATTTTCCATGGTCTACTTTTATACACTGAGATGTTATGCAAAAGTCACGCAGGGTCAGCAGTCCTGACTTTTATCAAAGTCAGGTGCTTCATACAAATGTATACAGAGGTCTTAGGGGTGTTACATCATCTTCTGGCCAGGGGGCCTGCTGACAATTTATGACCCTCTCCTTGTGACAGTGGTCAGTCAACCAGGACACTTATTTCTCCAGGGGTGATTATTCTTAAAAAAGACTCCACCTTCCGAAGGTACCAGATAAAGTTACATTCCTATAGGGTGAGGGTGTAGTGGGTTTTAATTAAGGAAAGAATTTACTTAGCCTAAGGTCTAACGTGATTAATATCAAAGGTTAATACTTATTTCGTCTATATATTCATTAATGTGTGTAAGGGCAGGGGATGTGGAGACTTGGCAACAAACATTGGCTCAACAAAGGAAAAACCCCTCACCAATACAATTTCTAATCAGCCCACTATACTTATACTAATGGTTTTCTAACTTTTCTAAGGAACCTGTTTTTAGAAGGTTTAAAGCATCTCGTGCCTCTCACGGTTGGGAGGCTGTGAGCAATCACATGCGGCTGGACAAGCCTGTCAGGCAGGCTAGAGAACCTTCAGAGGAGTTTGTAGGCTAAACCACTCTTGTCACGCCCAGGAATTTTTATTAACTGGAGCTCTAAGTTAACTCCTTCTCTGAAAGAGGTGATGGGGGACAACCCCCCGTAAAGTCAGAGGTGTAGGTGAGAGCACAAAGTAGTAAAGTAGGCAGACTCTGGTTTTGGGAGTAGATGCTCGAGAATTTCCAGGGGGACTCCTGAGGCTCGATCCCGCCTTTGCATATGTCGAGCCTCCTTCCTCATGACCTTTGCCATAGGTGGAGGTCCTCACGCCAGCTCCCCACACTGTCACACTGAAAAAGGTAGTACAAAATGATGAAACGACAGTCCACTGCTGCATCAGATTCCTTGCATTCAAATTCTACCACTTACTAGCTGGGTAATCTTGGGAAACTTATTTAATTTCTGTGCCTCTTTTCATAATCTTTAAATATAGATAAAATACTACCTGTCCTAAAGGTTGCTTTAAGACAACAGTCAATATCCGTAAAGCTATTCAAACAGTGCATGGTATATAGCAGGGATTCACTAGATATCAAACAGTTTACACTGGAAATATTTGGTTACTCACTTTCCTCCCCCTCTTACACTTTGCCTCTTCTCTTGACTTGAGGTCAAGCTTTCCACCTAAAACTGTTCTATATGAGATATCATGGAAGGACCTGGAGTCTTACTGATTTGAATGTGATTCTCAATTTTGTTACTTATTAGAAGTCACTTGGGGTTTCCCAGGTCACGCAGTGGTAAAGAATCCAACTGCCAAGGCAGGAAATGCAAGAGACACAGTGATCTCTGGGTCAAGAAGATCCCCTAGAGTAGGAAATGGCAACCCACTCCAGTATTCTTGCCTGGGAAATTCCAAGGACAGAGGAGCCTGGTGGGCTACAGCTCATGGGGTCTCAGTCAGACACGATTGAGTACACACATATACACACCTACAGAAGTTACTTAATTTCTGTTAACCTTAGTCTCTGCATTCACTTATTCACTCATCAAACATTTATCTCTCCTACTATAGTTTAAGGTCTATAAAAGCAGGACCACATCCACCTGGCACTTCATCCCTGGGGGTCAATTTAGTGCCTGGTTTATGGTGAACTAGTGATACTTTTTTTTATAAGCGCATGTATAAATAAATAAGCACATACTATAAGGGCTTCCCTGGTGGCTCAGCTGGTAAAGAATCTGCCTGCAATGCAAGAGACCTGGGTTCAATCCCTGGGTTGGGAAGATCCCCTGGAGAAGGGAACAGCTACCCATTTCAGTATTCTTGCCTGGAGAATTCCATGGACAGAGGAGACTGGCAAGCTATAGTCCATGGGGTCGCAAAGAGTCGGACAGGACTGAGCGACTTTCACATTTGCCAGGCGTAAATGTGACTAGGTGTAGTCATCTAGGACAGAATGGGGAACAGGGCAATGATCTTACCCTCGCCAGAACTTCTAATAAGGAAACAAGGAATAATGAAGACTTCTCACAAGATTATTGTAGAAATCAAGAGACTCCTATAAGAACAGCTGAGCAGAGAACTGGGTACTTAATAAGATGCTTGTTGTTGGGATCTCAACAAGGACTCAACAAACAGCACGTATATTTCATATTTTAAAAAGCCACATTACTAGTATAATGTATAAGAAAGAGGTATAATGTAAATGTAAGAGGCAGAAACGCATCCTTTAGTTTGTATACCCAGTTTTAGACAAAATGGTAAATCAGGTAATATGTGAATAATGTAAGAAGTGAAAGGTTCTGGAGTTGTTTCGTGGTGAACTCTGATTGAAAGAGTAAATGAGTGTGTCAAAGGTGAATGAAAAAGTGAATGAAGGTATGAATAAGTGAATGGATACAAAGTTGCATTGGCTGAACACAGCAGCCAAAAAAGAGCTGGTGTTGCAGGTTCAGCAATGCTTTCTCAGCTAAAGCTAAATCATTTTCGTGATTTGCACAGCCTGTACCTCAGCCAGAAACAAGTTTCCCTGGAGGGCTCGTAGCCTCTGAGAGCAGATATTCTCAAAGGAACGAAGATGATTCATGAGATGACTCTTGGGGAGACTGTCAGAAATAAAACCTCTCAGGGAAAAAAAAAAAAAGAGAGACCAACAGAGAGGGATCAAAGTGATTCATCAGATTTATTTGCTGTTGATCTTTCATCTGGTGCTATTTATAGGGAATATATAGTCTAAAGAGAGGTAAACTGATATTAGATGCAAAGTTTACAAAGTTGGTTAGCTGAGCACACTGAACTTGAATTTGTCTTGAGATGATACACTGGAAGTTCATTTGGTTTTGATAATCCTTGAGGGTTTGAGTTTGGGCCCTTCTAGCATCTTCCTCTTGGCAAATTGCTGTAGCTGCACTATTTAAAGAGTTCTGTGTCATCTCCTTTTGAATCACCCAATAGATTTTTTTAACAGCATCACAATTTAGTCCTGAATCAGTAAGATGGCCCTTTCTTATCCAGGTCTGAATCACAGAAACTAACAACATGCTATCTGGTTGAAAGAATCACAGAATTGCAGAATTTCAGAGTTTAAAGAGTCCTAAAGGTCGTGTAGTCCTTGTTCTGCTTTGAGCATGGTGGAGAATGAGGAATGTTATGTGTTTCTGAACCTGTGAAAATCTTACGACAGCCCAGGGGAATAGATTTAGGCTGATAGAGATGATTACTAGCCAGGTGGTTAACTGATTCAATATTAAGACTATAATAATGAGTTAACTACTGGGTGACTTTAGCAGCAGGTATTTTAGAAAATGCATGTGTTATCTACTAAACTTAGTGGCACTTTCACTGCAAATTTGTTTTTCAAATTCCAAGCAGAAGCCTTTACTAAGAGTAGATTCAATATCCTGTCTTTGCTTCTCGGGCCAGCATTTTTCAAAATATGTCAGCGATGTTAAAACTTTATTCTAGGGTGGAACACAGATCTCTTCCCACCCATGCAAAGCCCGGAGAACAAATAGAGTTGGCCAGGCACTGAGTGTGAAGGCCTGTCTGTGTGCTTCTGACTTCTGTACAACAGTCATTTCTCCAACAATTTAGAGCTTCAGAAATCTCACTTGGTAATAAGCCACTGTTAGACTCAGGCGAGGTCAAGGGTAATGTGGAGAGGGTATGCATCATTCAGTCAGGATTTATCGAATAACTATCATGGGTTAGCCCCTGTAGTATAGATATGAATAACAATATCATCGGTAGTACAGAAGTACGAACAATGGTGTCACAGCAAGGAGGGTGACTAAGGCCATCTGTGGGGAAAGCAGAGCAAAACCATCTCTAAGAACAAAAGAAAGATTTCCTGGTGGAGAGATAGGGAAAGGTATTCCAAGCATATTTATGCTAACATTTATTGACTGACATTTTCTATGGCCACATGCTGTACTATGGGCTTTATGTGCATTTGTTCAAATCATCCTCATAAGGTAGATACTATATTCACTCTTTTTTTAATACATGATGGAATTGAAAACTCAAAAGTCCTCATTTCCACTGATGACTCATTGGAAAAGTCCCTGATGCTGGGAGAGATTGAGGGCAGACGGAGAAGAGGGCATCAGAGGATGAGATGGCTGGATGGCATCAGCGATGCAATAGACATGAACTTGGGCAAACTCCGGGAGATGGTGAGGGACAGGGAGGCCTGGCCCGCTGCAGTCTGTGGGGTCACAGAGAGCTGGACATGACTGGGCAACTGAACAACAACAATAAACCCATGTCAGCATTTGCCTTCCCTAGATTTCTCATGACATGAGAAAAAAAATTTTATATTATTTTTAAAAAATCCATGAAATTCATGAACATTATACAAAGTCCATGAGAAACATAATCTTTCCTTAGAACTCCTTAGTCTAGTCTAGTTTATATTTTCATACTTTCATCTTTAACACTGGAACATTTAAAGAGAATAAATTATATATATATACTTTAAAAATTTAGAAAAGTTTAAGTCCTCAGCAAAGGAAATCGTCAACAAAATGAAAAGACAACCCACAGAATGGGAGAAAATATTTGGAAATGATATGACTGACAAGGGATTAATCTCTAAAATATACAAATAGCTCATGCAGCTTTATGTCAGAAAACAAACAATCTAATTGAAAAATGGGCAGAAGATCTAAATAGACAGTTCTCTGAAGAAAATATACAGATGGCAAAAAGAACATGAAATGATGCTCAACATCACAAAATGTTGAGTTATCAGAAATCAAAATGTTGAGTTATCAGAAAAATGAAAATCAAAGCTACAATGAGGTATCACTTCACACAAGTCAGAATGGCCATCACCAAAAATATCTACAAACAATAAATGCTGGAGAGGATGTGGAGAAAAGGGAATTCTCCTATACTGTTGGTGGGAATGTAAACTGTACACTCATAGAGCCACTGTGGAAGACAATATGAAAGTTCCCTTAAAAAGTTAAAATAGAACTACCATACGATCCAGCAATCCCACTCCTGGGCATATATCTGGAGAAAACCATAGTCCAAGATGATATATGCACCCCAATGTTCATTGCAACACTATTTATAATAGCCAAGAGATGGAATCAACCTAAATGTCCATCAACAGAGGAATGGATAAAGATGTGGTACATACAGACAATGGAACACTACTCAGTCATAAAAAAGAATGAAATCATGCCATTTGTGGCATCATGGGTGGACCTACAGAATATGATACTAAGTGAAATAAGTAGAAAGACAAGTATCATATGATATCACTCATATGTGGAATCTAATCTTTAAAAAAAAGATACAAATGAACTTGTTAACAAAACAGAAGCAGACTTACAGGTATAAAAAACGAACTTATGGTTACCAAAGGGGAAATGTGTATGGGGGGATAAATCAGGAACTTGGCATGAACACAAGCACACTAATCCATATAAGATAGGTAACCAACAAAGACCTATTCTATAGCACAGGGAACTGTACCCAGTATTCTATGATAACCTACATGAAAAAAGAATCTAAAAAAGAATGAATATATGTATATGTATAACCAAATCACTTTGCTGTAACCTGAAACTAACACAGTGTTGCAAGTCAACTATATGTCAGTAATATTAAAATATTTTTTAAAAGTTTATGTTGTATTTCAAGTTGATATAGCTAATGACTGGCAGGGTGGATTGGAATTCTGGTCCTCTTGACCCCAAATGAAACATCTCCCAAAACAATACTATTTTCTGTTTTAATCTGATGTTTACTCAACAATCCTGTGATATCTTTTCTAAGTTTATTACCATTTGGACAAGGTTGTCTCTGAATGTGAAATCCAGTATCCTAGTCACTACCTGGGTATTACAATTTTAAAATATGCATCTATTTATCGGGCTAAACTGCATTTCTGCCCTATGAAACTGAGAAGCAGAAGCTGGACAGGGATTCAGTTGATTATGAGGTTTAGGATAACTCCACGGGCTTCCCAGCTGGCACTAGTGGTAAAGAACCTGCCTGTCAATGCAGGAGACAAAAGAGACTTGGGTTCGATCCTTGGCTCTGGAAGATCCCTTGGAGGAGGACATGGCAACCCACTCCAGTGTTCCTGCCTGGGCTGGCAACCGTTCATAGGGTCACAAACAATCAGACTGAAGTGACTTAGCACACACACTCACTTAAGACTTCTGTTGCTGTTGTTCAGTTGCTCAGTCATGTCCGACTTTTTGTGACCCCATGGACTGCAGCACACCAGGCTTCCCTCTCCTTCACTATCTATGAGGACGTCTCTGGAGTTTCAATGATGAGGCAACACGGTCTGGAGCCAGTTTCTAAATCAAGTCAAAGCCGAGAACTGAGGAGGAAATCAATAAAGAAAGCTAAAATGACCATTTTCAAGCAAGAAATGTCAGAAGTGGTGTGAATAGATTTAAAAAGCAAGGCACAGAAGAACACACTCACCCTCTTAGCATGCAACTCAGTTTTGTAATCCATCCTTAGGGCCAAAGACAACGATGTCACTTGCTAACAGACAGCATCACCTCAACACTTATCCAGAGAAAGAAATAAAATCTTGGTACCATATTCCTGAAAGGCAGCTATTTTATTAAGCTTCTGAATTTTTGTCTGTACGTTTGGTAGTATTAGTATTGGTCTGATTGCTCCATATTCTGTCATGTTTACATAGAAGAATAGGCAGTAGCGGATAAAGTCTGTTCTGCATTCTGTGCAGTAGACTGGTGATACAGCCCTGGCCCACTGATGCTATCAAGTCTTCACGGTCTCTAAGTGATCTGATAATTTCTCCATGCATAGGTATTAGGCATGAAACAGTTATTCACTTTGTTTATTTAATGGCTTTCATTCATTCATCTAGCAATTATGTCTGGAGTGTCTGCTATGTGCCTAAAGTAAAGTAAAGTGAAAGTCCGCTCAGTCGTGTCCAACTCTTTGTGACCCCATGGACTATACAGTCCATGGACTTCTCCAGGCCAGAATACTGGAGTGGGTAGACTTTCCCTTCTCCAGGGGATCTTCCCAACCCAGGAATCAAACCCAGGTATCCCGCATTGCAGGCAGATTCTTTACCAGCTGAGCCACAAGGGAAGCCCAAGAATACTGGAGTGGGTAGCCTATCCCTTCTCCAGTGAATCTTCCCAATCCAGAAATCGAACCAGAGTCTCCTGCATTGCAGGCAGATTCTCCACCAAATGAGCTATCAGGGAAGCCCTCTGTGCCTGGTGCAATTTAAAACAAGGGGCATAATGGTAAATTACTTAGACATAGTGCCTGTCCTCAAGCTGTTTGTATTCTAGCGAGGAAATCAAACAAGCAGCTTGTAAATCAGTACAGAAGAGCTGAAGCTCATTCTGGGCCTATGAAGGACAAGATCCAGGCAGTGGAGCATAACAGATAAGAAGGGTGGTATGTACTCCTTTAGATGATGTAGTAAGAGACTCTCTCTGGCAGATGGTCCTTGAGCAGATCCCTGAAGGATAAAAAGGGGCCCACCAAGCAAAGGGACAGGAAAAGACAGTTCCTGACAGAGGTAAACAGTAGAGCAAGACTCTGGAGTGGGAGCAAGTTTGATGTTCAAAGGACAAATACTTAGGCTTGATTAGGGAAGGCTGAGATGACCATGGAGCTCCTTAGGGGATTTCACCATATGAGGCAGTAAGCGCTTATCAGTATGTCCAGAAGGTGCTGAGACTTTGGATAAGTAGCTTTCTAGGCAGCTATGCTCTTGACAGCTAATGGTGCAGCAGTCACAGATGACTGCCAAGCCAAGTTCTGTCTCCTACTTGTAGGTCAAAATGCTCATTCTTGTATTTTCTGTTTGATGTGCTCCAAAGATGTAACAGTGTCTAACAGATGGCATATGGAGGAAACAACAGTTAAGATGACATCTAGTCCAATTCTCTATCAGGTATGGGATGTATCATCTTGGACAATCTGCTTAACTTAGACCAGTCTTCCTTTTCCTCTTCTTTCTATTTATTCCAGATTCCTCAGCATACTGTCTCACATTCTCCCGACCTCACTTCTGACCTCAGCTATGATTATAACAAATAGTTCTTTTTGAAAAATAATTATTTTTGGTTGTGCTGCGTCTTCGTTGCTGAGCAGGCTTTTCTCTAGTTGCATCAAGTGGGGGATACTCTCTAGCTGTGGTGTTCAGGCTTCTCATTGTAGTGGCCTCTCTTGCTAGGGAGCTCTAGGGCACTCAGGCTTCAGTAGTTGCGGCTCCTGGGCTCTAGAGCACAGGCTCAATAAGCTGTACCACACAGGCTCAGTTTCTCTGAGGCCTAAATCTTCACCCAGACCAGGGATTGAAACTGTTTCTCTTGCATTGGCAGTCAGATTCTTTACCACTGAGCCACCAGAGAAGCCCACAAAGAGTTCTTAACAGTTTTTAACTCACTGGCACCACCTTATCGTAAATGCTTACCAACCATTTTTCATTTGCTGTCCCCAGTCAGCAAAGAAACAGACAACAATGACTTTGGTACTGGGTATGAGGCTACTGATCTTATAAATGTGTTCTTCTCTAATTCTATCAGGAAGGACAATCAAAGACAGTTTGCTTGTATGTGGGAAGGACATTATACATTCCCTTTCTTTTCCCAGGGCTCTATTAAATCTGCTGCTCTCTGTCACAACATAGTCAGCAGGATCCTTGATCATATTGACCTGCCTCAAGAATCATATGGGCCCACAATACTGATCATATCATGCAAATAAGGCTTGGTGAACAGAAAGGATTAAGTATCCCAAGCAAGATAAATACATGTCAGAAGGCTGGAGATGAATCTCATCAAGAATTAACTGCCTACTACATCAGTGATGTTGTTGTCATCAGTGATGACCACTGGGGTCCAATGATCTAGGACATGCTGGGACATCCCTTCCAAGGATGAAGGCACGTTTTGTATTTTATACTGTCTCCTGTTAAGAAGGAGATATAGCATTTAGTGTGCCTCTTTGGGTCCGGGACTTCTGATTGCATTTGGGAATAGTTCTCCAATGCATTTATGTGGTGACTTGAAAGACTGACAGTTTTGAATGGAGCCCAGAGCAAGAGAAAGCTCTGTAATACGTCTATGCTGATTGCTAGCTGACCTGCTACTTGAGCTATATAACCTGGCAGGACCAATGGTTCTAGAACTATCTGTGAGAGATAAGGATGCTGTCTGGAACCTTGGTCAAACCCCAGGTCTGAGCTTGATCTTGAGTATACAGTTTGTATTGTTCAATGTCTAGTAGATCATTGCTGTGCCCACCCAGTATTAGGATTTGGGGAATATGATACCATCCAGCTCATATTTGACGGCTGCACTTACCTGGTGACTACTGTTAGGTGCTCAGTCTTTACTAGGACTCAGCAGCACTCCAGGAGGTACTTTTCCAATGGTAAGCAGTTTTCTGCTGTGGAAGGAATCTGTCTCATGTCTCTTCTATTGGGGTTTGACCTAAGCTGACCTAGCTTTTGAAACTGTTGAATGCCCAAACTGTCATCAAAAGACCAACACTTCATTCCTTGATATGGCACCATCTCCCCCAAATATTTGCCAGCCATGTTGTAGAACTTGATTGTATCAGACCTCTTTCATCATCCAGGGCGCATCATTTCATCCTTAAGTAAATGGACATTTATTCCAGATGTGTCTTACTTAGCCACCCTTGCAAGCTGTGCTTCCCCCAGTGCCACCACCCAGGAGCTTACAGAATGCCTGATTTATAGACATGGGATCCCAGACAGCTTTGTCTATTAAAAAAGCTATAGCATGGGAGTTACAACAGTGGGCTGCTAACCATAAAATCTATGAAACCTTACCATATTCCATCTCACTCAGAAGTACCCAGACTAATATACTTATGGGAAGATCTATTAAAGTCTCAGCTAAGTTACCAGCTGGGGACAATACTTAGTCCTTGAGAAAGAGGTAAATGCTTTAAACTGACAGCTGCTCTATCCCTTCTCTCCACAAATGAAAACACACCATTAGTGACACTGCTTGCCTGTGTGGCAAATATTCTTTAGCCATGAGGAAGTGCCCAGCAGAAAGAACCTGGACTTTGAAGTACTTTAGGAACATTTAATGAGTATTAGATGATCCAGCTGCACTATCTCAAATCCTAAAAGATGATGCTGATAAAGTGCTGTACTCAGTATGCCAGCAAATTTGCAACACTCAGCAGTGGCCACAGGACTGGAAAAGGTCAGTTTTCATTCCAATCCCAAAGAATATTCAAACTACCCCACAATTGCATTCATTTCACATGCGAGCAAGGCAGCGCTCAAAATCCTTCAAGCTAGGCTTCAATAGTATGTGAACTGAGAAATTCCAGATGTTCAAGCTGGATTTAGAAAAGGCAGAGGAACCAGAGATTAAATTGCCAACATCTGCTGGACCATAGAAAAAGAAAGAGAATTCCAGAAAAACATTTGCTTTTGCCTCATTGACTATGCTAAAGACTTTGTGTGGCTCACAACAAACCATGGAAAATTCTTCAACAGATGGGAATACCAGACCACCTTATCTACCTCCTGAGAAACCTGTATACTGGTCAAGAAGCAACAGTTAGAACCAGACACGGAACAACGGACTGATTCCAAATTGGGAAAGGAGTATGTTAAGGCTGTATTGTCACCCTGCTTATTTAACTTATATGCAGAGTAGATCGTGTGAAATGCTGGTGGGATGAAGCACAAGTTGGAATCAAGATTGCCAGGAGAAATACCAATAACCTTATATATGCAGATGACACCACCCTTATGGCCAAAAGTGAAGAACTAAAGAGCCTCTTGATGAAGGTGAAAGAGGAGAGAGAAAAAGCTGGCTTAAAAAACTCAACATTCAAAAAACTAAGATCATGGCCTCCAGTCCCATCACGTAATCACGTAATGGTAAATAGATGGGGAAACAATGGAAACAGTGAGAGACTTTATTTTGGGGGGCTCCAAAATCACTTCAGATGGTGACTGCAGCCATGAAATTAAAAGACGCTTGCTCCTTGGAATAAAAGCTAAGACAAATCTAGACAGCATATTAAAAAGCAGAGACATTATTTTGCCAACAAAGGTCCGTATAGTCAAAGCTATGGTTTTTCCAGGAGTCATATATGGATGTGAGAGCTGGACAATGAAAAAGGCTGAGTGCTGAAGAAATGATGCCTTTGAACTGTGATGTTGGAGAAGACTCTTGAGAGTCCCTGGGACAGCAAGGAGATCAAAAAAGTCAATCCTAAAGGAAAACGAACCTGCATAGTCATTGGAAGGACTGATGCTGAAGTTGAAGCTCCAATACTTTGGCCACCAGATGCAAAGAGCCCACTGGGAAAGATTGAAGGCAGGAAGAGAAGGGGATGACAGAGGATGAGATAGCTGGATGGCATCACCGACTCAATGGAAATGAGTTTGAGCAAGCTCCAAGAGATAGTGAAGGACAGGGAAGCCTGGTGTGCTGCAGTTCATGGGATCACAAAGAGTCAGACATGACTTAAAGGACTGAACAATAACAACAAAAGATGATCCACCAGGGCAGTGACTTTATCTGTTTTCTGTCTATTTTGTCTATTCCCTGCTGAATCCTTGGTGTTGAGAAGAGCGTTTGGCAATTAGAAGAAGCTTGAAAAAAATATTGCAAATGCAATATAGATGGAACATTTAACATTGTTGTTGTTTAGTTGCTAAGTTGTATCGGACTCTTTAGCAACCCCCTGAACTGTAACCCACCAGGCTCCTTTGTGCATCGGGTTTCCCAGGCAAGAACACTGGAGTGGGTTGCCATTCCTTTCTCCAGGGGATCTTCCTGACCCAGGGATCGAACCTGGGTCTCCTGCACTGCAGCAGATTCTTTACCACCTGAGCCTCCAGGGAGGCCCTGAACCTTCAAATATATTGAATCTAATATATTCAATGCTTTTTAAAAGGCTATGACTGTGAATATTGTTGTTCATGTACACTGTGCACCATATGTGAAGACTTCCTTAGTCAGACAGTCACTGTTCTAATCTGGGCTGTCACCACAGAAGCCTCCTCATTCTCCTCTTACTTTTGCTCAGGTGAATTAGCCTAGGGAGGATGGCTGGCTGTTCCACTGCTGCTGCTGCTGCTCTTCCCAGCCCCTCAGAGTGGCATTATTCAGTGTGGAGTTGGCCTATAACATGTTGTAGGGCCTCCACCACCCCATCTTTCTGGGAGCCTCAGCATTCCCATTCAGCTTTCAGCCCTTGCCTGGGCACCCTCCTGTCACCCAACCTTGAAAAAATCCTCAATATGCATGAACACCATAATTATGCAGACTTAGACTTCTCCCTTCTGAGATAATTACAGGAATAAACTGAGTTTCTCAAACAAATCAGACTGTACAGTTTTGGCGGAGGGTATCTCAGTAGACATAAGAGATTGCAGACTTATTCTGGAGTCGTGCCCAACATCAGTGACACAGATACTCTCTGCCTGAGCAGAGAGAAGCTACTGTCAGAATCCTTATGGCAAATTTGTACAAGGCAATTGCTATCCTCATAAACAGGAACCCTGCTGGCAATTGGTTCTGTAAGGAAAACAGAAAAAGTGCTGATGTAGCCTCATCAAGACCTATATCCTGGGCTGCATCAGGAAAAGGAATAATTGAAATAATTCCTGATCTGTGGCCTGAAGGGGTCTGCAGTTTTCTCTGTCCATCTCACACAGAAGTTCTGAGTTCAGAAAATGTAAGGAAAATAAATCTAATGGATAAAATACTGAAGGAATATTGAAGTGATTCTAGAAACCAGGTACGAAGGGAAAAGCACTTCCTTAGCTCATTTGGGTTCAGGGGCAGGACTCAACTCATAAACATCTTTGAGTAATGAATCTTATGGCTCTGTAGCTCTACCCCCATACTTTGAGATTCTCAATTAATTCGCAGCTCAATCTGGAGAATTAGCATTGTCACAGACAAGGTGAGGTGAGGTGCACGCTGAGTCACGGATATATCTTTTGTGGGGACGTGAGAAGCCAGATGTCAGGAGCATCAGTGTCACCAGGATACAGGATGGTGACAGTGAGAGTAGCTCAGACACAGAAGCTCTGAGGGACACTGAGAATGAGATGAATCCATCTTCAGTGCCCATGTGGCGTGTAGGAATGTAGATCGCAGCAGCGTATGACACCTGGGAGAGGTGAAGAGCAGTTGGACCAAAGTTTGTCTATGCAAATGTATTGCATTCAGGTAGAAATATGAGGGGAATAGAATTCAGCTCTGAGAAAGAAGGCTTCCAAGAACCAGGCAAGATGCTGGCTGGAATTCAGAGAAATATCCAAAGCTGAAGCAGGTGCTAAACAAGGAAACTAAGAAGAAGCCATGAATGATAAAATAAAGAACCCATGCCTAGGACCTGTAATATAGAGAAAGAGTATAGGGCTCTGCAGATGCTCAGAGCTCATTCCTGGTACATGGGATCTTGTATCAGGTTGGTATTAAGGTGACTCGGAGGGGATGTGATATGCAGTCATTGCTCAAACACCAGATGTGTGGTTTGAGAAATGAGACTTAGTTCCCAGGGCCACTGTATAGAGAGGGAAAGGGCAGAGCTGCTCACCTATCTCTTGCCCTCATCAGTTACCTCAGGGTATGATATGAGCCTGGGTTTAGCAAATGGTGCTTAGCAGTTCCTACTTTTTGAGGCTATACTAATATCAGGTGCTAGACTAAATATGGGTTACTCAGGTGGTGCTAGTGGTAAAAACCTGCCAACCAATGCAGGAGATGTAAGAGACACAGGCTTGATCCCTGAGTCAGGAAGATCCCCTGGAAGAGGGCAGAGCAACCCACTCCAACATGCTTGCCTGGAGAATCCCATGGACAGAGGAGCCTGGCTGGCTATGGTCCATAGGGTTGCAAAGAGTCAGACATGATTGAAGTGACTTAGCATGCATGTACACAGACTAAATATATCTATTATCTCATTTTTTCCCAAGAAATACAAGTGGCATTTCTGGTAATCATGATTTGGAAAGTTACCTACTAAAAAGCTACTATACGTGTAAGAGGCTACTAGAGCAAGATAAAGTTCAGCTTATTAACAAAATGGAAATTTTGTCTGTGTAACCACACAGAGCACATATGTTTTCTGATCAAACAGAATAGAGAACAGTGGCATCACGGTTATAGCAAGGCCCTTTACGTTGGCTCAGGCAGTAAAGAATCCTGGGAGATTCTGGGGATTGTGGGAGACCTGGCTTCAATCCCTGGGTTGGGAAGATCCTCTGGAGAAGGGAACGGCTACTCACTCCAGTATCCTGGCCTGGAAAATTCCAAGGACAGAGGAACCTGGCAGGCTACAGTCTGTGGGGTGGCACAGAATCAGACACGACTGAGCAACTTTCACTTTCTTTATAAGGGACGGATAGCGTAATTGTGTGGTATTTCATGTATCCACTCTATCTGAATGACCAATAAAACTATCTTAGAGAAGAACGATTTCTTTTCTGATCACGATATTTCTCTGGGATCTCGTTTTGCTCCCAGACATGCTACCTGTGATTTTCAGTTAAAGTTGACACACTGGCTTTTCTGGTACTTTAAATCTACTAAATTTTTTCATCTCCCTTTTTCTGTGTGTCCTCCATCTCTTTTACCCTCTATAGTACAACAAAGGACTATTTTCAAGAAAAAAGAGGGCACACAATTTCTTGGAGATAGGTCTCCACAGTATTACAGAGTGAATCACCTTCCATGGTAATAGCCTCAAGTGTAGGTCATAGATTTGCCAGAGATGGTTCAACCAAACAAGAATGCTAGTATTGCCTCAAAAATATAAGGGCGTTCATCTTACACTGGGTTTGATGTTCTGCTTTGGGATTTTATTGATGTGGTTTTGATGTAAAAGTAGAAAAGGATGTAAAAGTAGAAAAGAATGTTTATGTGAAAGAGCAGAAGCCAGGCTCCTTGGTACCATTTTTCATTACAGCTGTGGTCAGGCTGGGAGAATGAGATGCATTCTGGAAGTTACAACAACAGAGGGTCCCTTTTCCACTAAGTGTGTGTATCATGTATCTTCCTGATGGGCCCTAGCATAGGCCTCTACTCTCTCTCTCTGAGCCAAATATTGCTAAGGTTCTTTGATATTACTGTGGTACCCTGACAAATATGTGAATATATATGGCGTATAGACTGAAAAACTAGGATTCTGCTGCTGAAATTTAAGATCTAAATATCCTAAAGGATGTCCCAAGCAGTCTAAATGGCTAAGTCTCTAAAAGACGGGAGTTTTACTCGGTGGCACTTATACTTACCAATGTCTGACAATTAGTGGAATTTTTCAGAGCATATGCCTCAAATTTTTGACCAAGAAGATAAATGCTTGATTCTAGGCCATCTGTATGTGTGCTTGGATACAGAAGGTGGAGGCAAAAATGCTGATGTAAGTATTGACTATACCCTTCCTCTTGTTTTATTGGGACCATGAATTACTGAATGATACTGCCTTTACCACTGAATCATGGTTCCATGAAGAGAGACATCAAAGTAACATTCATGACTTCTTGTACATCTTCACTAATTTTCCATCATAAGAAAAAGATTAAATTATCTGAATTATAAGTTTAGGAGAAGAAACTGGGCATGTATGACTGAGTTCCCTCCCTTCTCCTCCTCTTCTTTGGATCTACCTGTTTTCAGAAACACACCCTTTACTCTCTTCTTGGTCACTCAATGAGTTTCAGAGTAGCAGCCCCGACATTTTGTGTGGAAGGCCTGTGTTTGACCAGTACAACCTGACATTGCGTGACTAAGCCTGTATTAACAGGGTTAAGTGTTAGGAAGCTTATTGTTGCCTTATGCTTAAGCCTCATTTTCTAAAATCTCCATCAGTAATGAACCAGACACTTTAAGCTTCATCTGCCTGATTCCTTTTCTCTTTCAGCACAGAACTCAGGCAAGGACCAAAATAACATATGTTGGGCTGCCTAAAACCCCAACATATGCCATCAATAATTTTCACATTGTATAGATTTGCCAAGTCCTGTCCATGGTGAAGCCAAAGAGCACCATAAATACCGCTTTAAAGGGAGACACAGATTTCCCCCACCATCCAAAAGTAGAGCATTCCTATGAAATCTTTTGTAAGTTTTACTGAATTGGTAAAAGCAAAGAAGCAATTACCTTAGGACACATCTTGCTAACGAATGCACAAATCGAGATAAAGCACAGATGCTCACAGGCACAGTTCAAAGCTATGGAGGCTTGATGCTGAGATGCTGAGCGTCGTCCCTGGGGAAAGAGCTCGGCGGGGCAACTCTCACTGCTCTGGGTGCTCACTGCCTCTGTAGTGGCTGACACTAAATGCTATTTTCACTTTTTGCCTTTTTTTGTAAAAGCAAAAACCCTCTTCAGATTTCTTTAGGCTTGCAAAAACAGGTACTAATGTAGGTCTTTCATAAAAGTAGTGTAAAGTGAACTTTTAAAAGGTGGGGGATACGTACATTTATGTATCTAATAACATAGTCCTATTATGGTCTCACCCCTTATAATATCGTCTTAATTTTTTTAAGTTATAAGGCATCCCTTGTCTTGGAGTATTAGTGATAGACACCTTTAAGGCATGTCTGATGAATGACCAGAGAATAAGATAATCAGAAAATTTGGCCAACAGCAAATTTATAGAAAATAATCAAAGAGTGTTTATCTTCTTTGCAAGATAAAATGCAGATTTTTAAAGCTGTGAGAATTTACAAAATGAAAGATAAAACCTTAAGTATCAATTTAATATTTATTCCAGAAACTAGAAGACTTAGGGGAAGGGTAGAGGCGGAAGCTGAAATAGAAGAAAGCATTCTGGAGTGAAAATCATCCCACACCTTAATTTGATGAGACTAGAAAATGCAGATATTTGGTTGGCATCTAACATGGAAACTATAGTTTAGATGGACAAGAAGCAACATCAGTAGGCTTTAATCCAGCTTTGAAGGAGATAAAGCAGCAACTACAGTTGATCCTTGAACAACATGGGTTTGAACTGCAGGGATGCACTTATATGTGGGTTTTTTTCAATATATACGAACAGTACTACTACACTCAGGTAGCTCAGTGGTAGAGAATCTGCCTGCCAATGCAGGAGGCACAGGAGACCCAGGTTCGATCCGTAGGTCGTGAAGATCCCCTAAAAGGGGAAATGGTATCCCATTCCAGTATTCTTGCCTGGAAAATCCATGGACAGTCCATGGGAATCCATGGCTGGAGAGGACTGACTATGGTACTTCAGCATCTGTGGATTTTGGGATCTGTGAGAGGGCCCTGGAACTAATTTGTTCCCCCCACCCCCACCGCCACCCGGCTTACTGAGGGCCAGAATCCAAATGTTGATTACTAGGTGTTCAGAGATGTGGTTTTGCTGAGGAACATTTTGAATGGCTCTTTCTTACGAAGAAACATAAGTTATATAACCAAAATGATATTGGTTTTAATGGTCTATGTCAAAGAAAGCCTTCAACTCTATATATTTAGACTTAAGAAGTGTCATTAAAATTTACACTAAACGTGTCCCCATAGGACAGAAATCAAACAACTTTTATGAGTGAATTCTTAATGGGGTTTCCTTAAATACTATGTAATTTTTTAAATGAACTTATCATTAAATTAATAGTCTTCCCTGTTTGAATCCAGGGTATCCTTAAAAATATTTCAAGATATAAAAAGTCAAATGCCAAAATGTTACCATTGGTTGTTACACCAATGGGATGAGACTGGAGCAAAATGATGGGGAGATGATAAAAATTTTTGTCTCAGTTAATATTATACAGAAACATACTTTCCAGAAGTTCACATACTGGGTTATGTTTTGAAAGCAACTGAAAGTTTCTCAAGAAATTTTAATGTGCTTTTGTTGTAGGATGGATAGGAGATATCAGTATTAATCCTCATATTATTATTTTACACTTCTAAGTAATACAGGTGCACAATCTCTTATCCAAAATTCTTGGGCAACTGTGTTTCAGAATTTGGAAATTTGGGGCTTTTAGTCTAGGAACATGGTACGCAGACAGAATAACATCACACAACTCCACTATTTACTGGTCGACAGACTGACCAATACTGTCTTTGAGGCCTTTAGTCAGACGCAAGGTTATGGAAGGAGGAGGGAAATGCAGGGTCTATTTATGCTCAGCGGCCAGTCTGCCGCCTTCTCTCTAACTGTGTAGTTCAATCGTCTCTCAAGGCTGGAGGAACTCTAGATCACAAAATGAGAACCAGGTATACTTATTTAAATAGGGACAGTCTGAATAATAAGTGCCTAATTACTTCGTGTTTAAAAATTAAAGTGCTTCAATGTATAAGCATGTAAAAACCATATGCTACTTAGAAACAGATACTGCTGAGTGTCATTTTGTCTCCTGGAACAAAGCATATGTATCTATTCAACCTCCTTCAAGAGCAGGGATGATTCATAGTGCAGGGCTCGGGAGGGGCCTCTTTAGGGAGTCCCTTGGCCCAGTCTAAATGTCTGGAGTATGCAACTGAACAGTTTGATCTGCCAAGACTCTCTCTAACTCACAAATAATCTTGCTTCTAATTTCCATACCTTCTAAATCCATTTCAAATACCACTTCTGAATTAATTCCCCCCAAAACACACTTTTGATCATGTCATCTCCTTCTGGAAAATATTCCCCATTGCTTCTCATTTGCTGATAAATCAATTACATGGTCTCCATCCAACAACCAATGTCTTTCCATGAGGCATTCCAACTTGTCTGACCTTCACTCCCAGTAGTTCCCTATCCTGTATTCCAGACAAGCCATTTGATGCTCTGTACCAGACTCAGCTTACATGCCACCCCAAATCTGCCCACTTGCTCTCTGATTGGAATGCCCTAGGAACATTTTGCACTGTCCCCCAGGTCATGGAACCAGGTCACTGTTTCTGCCACTATGGCACCACTACAGATTAAGAAGCCCTGACTGGCAAGGAGAGACAGGCATGCCGTTACCCTGACCAGACTGAACACGCAAGGCCTATACTTTCTGAGTGGCTGCTGCTAAATCGCTTCAGTCGTGTCCGACTCTGTGCGACCCCATAGACGGTAGCCCACCAGGCTCCCCCGTCCCTGGGATTCTCCAGGCAAGAACACTGGAGTGGGTTGCCATTTCCTTCTCCAATGCATGAAAGTGAAAAAATAGAGTGAAGTTGTTCAGTCGTGTCCGACTCCTAGCTACCCCATGGACTGCAGCCCACCAGGCCCCTCCATCCATGGGATTTTCCAGGCAAGAGTACTGGAGTGGGGTGCCATCGCCTTCTCCGTCTGAGTGGCTAAGAGGGCACAATTCAGCAGTGCAGGGATTTTAATGTCCCAAAGGGTGAAATGTCAATGCTGCCATGGTACCATGGATAAATTCATCCCTTATTCTTCTCTTTAACCTATCACATGGATGGTTCAGAGACATGAAAATTCATCCAGTCTCTAGGGAGTCGCCCTACATCCAGCGCCTACAAGCAGTCCACTTGTTACACAGCTGTGGCCAAATTGGGAGATGCTCCTGTCATATCTTCTTACTCCCGTTATCCCTGCTTTCTACTTCTCTGAAACTGCACTACTGAATAAAGCATCAGCACAAAGCTTTGGCCTCAGAGTCTGTTTTCTATGGAATCTGGGCTCAGGAACATCCCAAACTTCTGAACATTACTTTTTGCTTGTATCTCTTTATGCTGTTTCTCTGCTTGTGTTCACCTGCCACACCACCCCTCACCCCCAGAAAGATTATAGCTATCCTTCAAGGCATGCTTTAACATAAACTAATTTTCTGATCTTTCCAATCAAATGTGATTTCTCCTTGCTAAAAAGAGTTCCTATTGTATCTTATTTGGACTTTTCTAGAGTTCATAGCTCATTCTGTCTTGTGATTTATTTAATAAGTCTTATATATCCTACAGGAGATTAAGTTTCATGAGGGCAGAGATTGTGTGCTATTAATATTGGATATCTTATGATGCAGAGTGCTTGCATATGAAGTTCTCAATTTGAGGCCCTTCTGCATATGATCTAGATTCCACTGGCCCCTCCAGCCTCAATCCCCAGTTGTTAGTCACCCACCCCAACCTATGCTTCACCCAGAACAAACAATGGGTAGATTCCTAAAATTCACAAACTGTGTCACAGTACTAGCTTTGTTGTGGCTGTTCCCAAACCACCACTCTCGTGCCTTCACACCCAGAAGCTCCTTTATGTCTTTCAAAATTGATATCAAATGTCACAGATCAATTCTTTGAAGCTTTCACTAACATCCTTGGCTCCTCTTCTATAACTTCAGTTCAATTCAGTTCAGTTGCTCAGTCGTGTCCAGCTCTTTGCGACCCCATGGACTGCAGCATGCCAGGCCTCCCTGTTGATAGCCAATTTCCAGAGTTTACTCAAACTCATGTCCATTAAGTAAGTGATGCTATCCAGCCATCTCATCCTCTGTCGTCCCCTTCTCCACTTGCCTTCAATCTTTCCCAGCATCAGGGTCTTTTCCAATGAGTTATTTCTTTGCATCAGGTGGCCAAAGTATTGGAGTTTCAGTTTCAGCATCAGTCCTTCCAATGAATGTTCAGGACTGGTTTCCTTTAGGATTGACTGGTTTGATCTCCTTGCAGTCCAAGAGACTGTCAAGAGTCTTCTCCAACACCACAGTTCAAAAGCAGCAATTATTCAGCACTCAACTTTATTTATAGTCCAACTCTCACATCCATACATGACTACTGGAAAAACCATAGCTTTGACTAAAGGGACTGAACTCCAATACAACTTCATTATACCAGCTGCATTTATCCATCAATCAGCAAACAATAAGTTATAGAATAACTGTAAAGAGCAAGATAACAAACCTGTTTTACTCTTTCAGTCTATACATACCCTGTTGTGATTATTCAACATTGCCATCATAACACAAAAGGAGCCATGGACAATACATAAATAAATGAGCCAATATACTTTACAAAAACAGGCCATGGGTAAATTTGGTCCCAAGATCACAGTTTGCCCACCCTTGAATTAATTCACCATGATTCCTTAAATATCAATGAGCTTTTCATTCAAACAATTGAGTTCAGAACTTAACACTTAAAAGGTGTTCAGAAAGAATTCACTGCAGGAGTGAATTAGATAACAAATATGTGAGTATGCATGGTAAGTCATTTCAGGTGTATTCGACTCTGTGACCCGATGGACTGTAGCCTGCTAGGCTCCTCTGTTCACGGAAATCTCCAGGCAAGGATACTGGAGTGGGTTGCCATGCTCTCCTTCAGGGGGTCTTCCTGACCCAAGGATCGAACCCGCCTCTCTTAGTCTCCTCCATTGGCAGTCAGTTTCTTTACCACTAGCACCACCTGGGAAACCCAAATAACAAATATAATAAGTGTTTAAATCATGACTCTCAGATTTCCCTCTCTCTGTTCCAACACAAAGGCTCCCTCCTGTGTAAGCAGCAGTTTCTTGCCTCTCTTTCTAAGCGTGGGATTGGCCTGGCAAAATAGAGTAGACAGAGAGAGCCGAGAAAGTGGTGGAGTTTCACGCCAAGCTCAAGAAACGGTTATTGCTTTTGCCAGACTGTTTTCTGCCAAAATCTGGAATCAATCTTTTCATTAAAGGAGCCATAGGAGCTATTGGAATCACAGTATTCATCTGAATGCATCTTCACTGAAATCATCAGTAAACAATTTCACTCCCGACTCACTTTCCCTCTGTCTAATAAAGTTTTCTGGCTGTGAAAGCTGTTGTTAAATTCCTAAGAATTACTGAAAGTACTAGGAATTTAGAGGCTGGAAAAGTGTATAGCTTCTTCTTTAAATTCTGAATTCTTATTCTTCTCTGTTAATGATTTTTCATTCTGGCAGTGACTTTCATCTTTGCCAACTGTTTCACCATCATCTCTCTCTCTCTCTCTTTTTTTTTCCCCATCAGCTCTTCTGAACTTTTCCATCACTTCTAATATTTCTTTTCCATTCTTGGCTTCTTATCCTCAGCCCCTTTCTTTCTGTGGTGTCTTGGCTGCTTTCATTTCCACTCTGTTGAGAATGCCAAAAACCCAAAGGTATCCTAGCTTCAGATTTTCCTTTCTTCCCCTTTTTCCTTTTAAAATTCTCTAGCCCCTGCTGCCTCTTTTCATACCCACCAACCTCCAGGCTCTACAATTTCCACATTAAATATTAATTTTCCATAAGTGCAGATTTCAAAAGGCAAGTTGGCAAGTTCTGGTGACAGTAAAATAGAAAAATATTATCAGATCAAATGTATCAACAAATCTAGTGGCAAATGGAGTATTTGTGTTTGTGGTTTAAAGACATATGTACTTGATTTATTAGGGCATATTAATATGCCAAAGAATTTTTAACTTTAAAGGCTGTGTTGATACCGAGAAGGAAAAAAAAAAACATATGGTAATCTGTGAAATACAGACTATGCTAAAAATAACATTCACATGAAATGCAATAGAAACTGATGGAGAACAAAATTCACATGGGGACAGGAGCATGAAACTGGAGCCAGCTTTCATTATCTGACAGTATTTTTTCAGCTACAGGAAATTCTGATTTCATGTTGATCAAAGATGCTAGTAATCAAGGTTCTAGTAGATTGCCAAGGAAACCAGTTAATTAAAATCTCCCTAAACCCCTCTCATTGCAAAATGTTCTAAACTCATCTACAGGATTCTAGGAGCCCCTAGTTGGAACTGTGATGAAATATTTTCATGAGGAGGTATGAGAAAAATCAACGACTCCTGAAACTTCTTTCAAAATATCTCGATGGCAGAAGACACACAAACCCATTGAGAGAGAAGGCTGGAAATAGGACAGCTCCTTGGCCCATCCCTCAATGCCTGGAGTTCTGAGTGCTTCCAGTAGACCATCTCCATAAACTTTGGAGAATGACTGGCTGCAAATGCCCAGGGTCTTAAAATGTGCTTAAGGTGTGCAAGAAATAATAAGTATGAGGAGTAAGTGACACTAAGATTACACTATTAAAGATTCATTAAAGAAATTACCTGGGTAATTGCTAAATTCAAACAAACCTACTACCATAGTACATATTATAAAGAGTCAATCCTTTATGGGACTACAAGGGGAGAGCTCAGCCTGTAAAGGAAGATAGAGCAACGGCTTCCTGGAAATGTTTGACCTGGATTTGGGGACCTGGGAATTAGGCTGCCGGAAAGAAAGTGGTTGGGCTTCCCTCAGAGCCCAGTTGGTGAATCATCTGCCTGCAAAGCAGGAGGTCTGGGTTTAATACCTGGGTCGGGAAGATCCCTTGGAGAAGGAAATGATGACCCACTCCAGTATTCTTGCCTGGAGAATCTCCTGGACAGAGGAGCCTGGCAGGCTACAGTCCACGGGATCACATGAGTTGGACACGACTTAGCAACTAAATCACCACCAAGGAAAGAGGTGAGAGGGCAGATAGGATTAGTGGAAGGACCACAATTTCTAGAGCTGGAACTCTGTATATAGGAAGCCTGGGAACTGGAAAGGAAAGTGAAGTGATATTTACCTGTGCACAGTAAAACTGCAAGTAATGGTGCACTTTTTTTGACAAAAGCCATCCTGAGAATCTACTGTGTATACAGCACCAGTGGTAGGTGCGTGCATGTGGCGTGCATGCCAAGCCACTTCAGTCATGTCTGAGTCTGCGATCCTATGAACTATAGCCCACCAGGCTCCTTTGTCCATGGGATTCTCCAGGCAAGAATACGGAGTGGGTTGCCATGTCCTCCTCCAGGGGATCTTCCTGACCCAGGGATCAAACCTCAGTCTTCTGAATTTGCAGACAGATTCTTTACCACTAGCGCCACTTAGAAAGCCCAACGTACTATGAATTAAAAGACAAATGAGATAGTCTTGCTCTCAAAGGTTTCACAATATACTAACACAAACTGAAATATGAATGAAAAGATACAATGTGACTGATACTGTGGTATACTTAGAATAAAGGGTTTAAAAGTGGACATGTAGGACTAAAGATTCCAAGTCTCTCTCAGGGAAAGGGGGCAAGCTTATATACTGCAAACATTTAGTACATACATTTGTACAAAATCTTTTTGAAAAGCAATTTGACAATGGGAAGTTTCTTCATATCCTTTGATTCAGTAATTCCACTGTTGTCATTTTTTCATTAGAAATTGTTAAAGACATAGACAAATAATTCTATATTAGATTTATCATGACTATATTCATAATGGTTAGCACAGGTTCTTGAGACATTCTAACCTGGGTTAAAATTCTGGCTTTATCACTAACTGTGATCTTGGATGAGGAACCTAACCTCTATAGTCATCAGTTTTCTCATCCAAAAAGAGGGTATAATAGAAGTGCCTCCCACGTAAGGCTGTTATGGAGTAAGTGTCACTAAATATAAAAGACTCAACAGAGTACCTGGGCTGTAGTGAGTGCTCAGTAATTCTCAGTTCATTCATTTGTAGCAGTGAAAATCTAGAATTACCTAGTAGTTCTAGTAGGTGATTGAAGAGATTATGAAACATCATGCAGTGTACTATTATGTAGCCATAAAAACCTTTTTATTGACTATTAAGTGGAGAAAATGATGATGATATACAGTTGACCCTTGAACAATGCCAGTATTAGGGGCGCCAATCCTCTGTGCAATAGAAAATGTGTGTATAACTTCACAGTTGGCCCGCCATTTCTGTGGTTCAACCAACCATGAGTGATGTAGTACTGTAGTATATATTTATTGAAAATAAACGGGTGGACCCATGCAGCTCAAATCCATGTTGTCCGAGGGTCAACTTTAATATTAACTGCAAAGAGTAAGAATCAAAACTGTATTTGCTGAATTTTCTGGACTGTCTTAAAACTAAAAAATAAATATACAGATGCATAACCTTGAAAAAAAGCAGAATTTAATATGCTCAGAAGTTATCTCCAGGTGATGGAATTAGAAATTACTTTTATTTTTCCTGTGTACCTTCCAAAAATTCTACAATGAACATATTTTACTTTTGTTATGAGGAAAGAAAATTATTTTAAATCGTGCATTTTTCAAAATGCCAAAGTCACTTGCCAGGATACGGTACTAATTTTTGACAGATTATTATCTGTCCTTTGCACACATTTCCATATGGAAGACATTCACTTAATGCCTTCTGAACCCAATTGTCATTGGCTCATGTAATAAGTCACTGGATTCCATTAGGTTCTCTGTAGTACAGTGGATGTTATGTAGGAGACAGGAAAATGAAGGTCATGGCCTTTATCGTCAGACCATCTTGGAGAAGAGTGAGATACATGAGTTATTTATACACCAGGATAAGGTAAGTAATATAGGAATGAAGAGAAAAGAGGGCATTTGGGGCCAGAATAGTTAAGGCAGGCTGCAAAGAGAGGTGGGGATTGAACCAGATCCTGGGGATGGGTGGGATTCGAATAATTCAGGTTCATGGGGCTGCTGCTGCTGCATCGCTTTAATCGTGTCCGACTCTGTGCGACCCCATAGACGGCAGCCCACCAGGCTTCCCATCCCAGGGATTCTCCAGGCAAGAACACTGGAGTGAGTTGCCATTTCCTTCTCCAATGCATGAAAGTGAAAAGTGAAAGTGAAGTCACTCAGTCGTGTCTGACTCTAGCGACCCCATGGACTGCAGCCTACCAAGCTCCTTCATCCATGGGATTTTCTAGGCAAAAGTACTGGAGTGGGGTGCCATTGCCTTCTCCGGTTCATGGGGCAGTATATGCTAAAAAAGGATAATAAAAGTGAAGCAAAGGCGCAAGCTAAGTGATATTTATACACCATAAACCACCATCTGCAGGGAACCATAAGTGACTGGCCTCGAGACAGCCAAAACTTCACATTAAAGATAAAAAATAGGTTTCATCACACTTGCTAATTTGATTTTTTATATAACAATGTTGAGAAATATCCTGGGGTTGTATTGGTAATTGTGAAGATTCATCTGAGAAGATAATAGTATCATAGAGTATTCTTATCTGTCAAGACAAAGTAGAATTGGTTTTTGCTATCACAGAGAGGTAGTCCTGAGTGGACTATAATGGAAGACAGAATTCTAGAACTTATCCAGAATACTGATGGGTTTTCAGAATTGGCATGATAAATTTAAAAAGGAGAAGGCACAGGGAAAAAGCCAAGGGTGACTCATGGATTTCTAACCTGGAACATGGCGAGGAAAATGGCCCACAAAACAAAGATGAATTGAGGGCACAAACCACAGATGCTCAATTTGGGGGTGGGGATAACTAAATTCTTCACACCTACTATTGCATTTAAAATAGGAAGAGGGAAAACCTGATTTCGGATGTTTCTTCTAACTTTAATGATCTGTGATTCTAAGATTCCTAACATGTTTAATGTAAAACCAAGTAATTAAAATTAAAATCGTCTTCTTCTATGGACCACAATTTTAATTGGCTGTTTATCTCTGTTTGGGCTGCTGTACAAAATATCAAAAAAATATCATATCACAGTCTGTTTGGTCTTCTATAACAAAATATAGCTTATAAACAAGAGAAATTTACTTTCCACAATTCATAGGCTGAAAAGTTCAAGATCAAGGTGCCAGCATGGTCATGTTCCTGGTTCAGAGCCAGCAATTTCTCCCCATGTCCTTACTTGGTAGAAGGCCTAGGGAACTGTCTGAGCCTCTTGTATAAGTGTGTGTGTGTGTGCATGTGCGCACACTTGTGCTCAGTTGTGTCTGATTCTTTGCCACCCCGTGGACTGTAGCCTGCCTGGCTTTTCTGTCCATGGACTTTCCTAGGCAAGAATACTGGAGTAGTTTGCCATTTCCTCCTCCAGGGGATCTTCCCGACCCAGGGATTGAACCCGTGTTTCCAGAGTCTCCTGCAACGGCAATGGATTCTTTACCACTTTAATTCCATTTGTGAGGGTGCCACCCTCAGGACCTAAGCATCTCCGAAAGGCCTTCCTTCCTAATACCATCATCTTTGGGGGTTAGAATTTCAACATATGAATTTGGAGGGGGTGGGGTTTAAACACTCAAACAATAGCAATCCCATTTCAGAAGCTTTGGAGTAATTAGAAAAATCTTGAATATCAAATGCATAATTAATCACCTTTATTAATGAATACTGGAAATAAATAAAATATGTACCAAAAGAGAAATGGGGCCAAAAAGAGAATGGATAAATAATGTAAATTAAATATGGTCTATTTGGATGTCAGAATACCATACATTAAATAAAAGCAAAAAATTGGACCTGTGTATCAGTATGGATTTATCATAAAAATATACTGTTGAGTGAATAAGAGCTAACTGCAGAATAATAGGTATAGTATGATCTAATCCATGCAATAAAGCAAAACTGACAAGCAATACCCTATGTTTTCTATGAAAAACACAAACAAACATACGTGTATACATATTAAAGGGCATGGATACTCAATTCATAAGAGTGACTATTTCTGAGGACAAGAGTAACTAAAATTAATAATGCATAATTTTATCTATAATGTAACATTTTTAAAAATAATAAACACATGTATTACCTGCGTGATTAAAAATTTTAGAAAGAAGAGGGAAGGATCAACCAGAAAAGCAAGCATAACATGAAGAATATAACAGTGGAGTTAGAGTCAGTCTTAGTGGCTCAGGTGGTAAAGAATCTGCCTGCAATGCAGAAGAACTGGGTTTGATCCCTGAGTTGGGAAGATTCCTTGGAGAAGGGAATGGCAACCCGCTTGCCTGGAGAATCCCATGGACAGAGGATCCTGGTGGGCTACAGTCCATGGAGTCACAAAGAGTTCCAAACTGAGCGACTGACGCTTTCTTTCAACAAGAGTCAGAAGACTGAAACTCCAGGCGTGACTCTGTCCATAACTAACCATTTACTATGAAAATTCACTGGGCACTCTCTCTGGGCACCTGTATTAGCTAACATACAATTGGCCAACAAAGATGATAAAAGTTCTAAGTGATAAGACATTGAGATGTTTTTGAATTGTTGATATTTCATAGAACAATGAGCAAATAACAAATGATATTTAACACAAATGTCAGAATTTCTGAGAGTTAAAGAGCACAGTGACCTAAACTGCCAGGACACTTCACTGCTGTTTAGTGATTTGGAAAGGTTAAGCTAACGGTGTAACATATTTGATCAGAATGCTCGAGGGGAGCTGCCTACCTGGTTTGTTTTTTTTTTTTTCCTCTTGGAACAACTGAATCTGGTCTCTAACAGGTGCCTGAAAGTATCTATGTATGATAAAATTCGTAAGATTTTCTCAAAAAAGGTTTGTTGAGAATGACTAAATCTATTCTCCAAGATGAAAACCATTCACAGTTTAACCCATAAATGATACACAGTGGGTTCTTGCATTAGTCTCTGGTTTCTTTTCCCCAGAAGGTTTATAATAACTAAAGGCTGGTCTTCTCTGGAGCCTCCTTTCTGCTCTGGGATGCCAACTTGTTGGTGTAGAAGCCTTTCACTGAGACTTTACATGAATCCTGCTTGATCTGAATGCTTAGATCAATGCTTTGAAGTTATCGTCTGGTTTGAACATGCTATACTCCCACTATCTTTGCAGTAATGCTGATTCTGGGATGAATTTCTGTTGCTCCAGTGGCCAAGAGAAAAGTTTTTAAAGCTAGTTTTTCTTTTTTTTCCCCCCACTTGTAATTCAAGTTGAAATCAATCCTTTCTTTGTACAATGTGATGCCACTTCCTATGGGTAGAAGGAAGTAATAATTTCGTTATCTCCCTTTTTCTTTAGCATTAATAATAGAATCCTCAAATGTTATCTGGGCACATGGCTGCCAAATAAAGACTGCTTTTGCTGTCCTCCCTTGCACTTATATGTGTCATGTGACTAATTTCAGACCAATAGCACATGAATGTTATGATGCATGCAACTTCCAAGTTGTGGCCCTAAAGAAAAGGTGTGTGTTCTTTACTTTCTGTTTCTTCATCTCAGGAACTAAAATTTGACAGTGACTCTCCTCCATCCACGTGAATGGAAACAATGCCTGGGAATAGCAGAGGAACAAGGGAAAACTCTGCATTACTAATCCGTGGAGCAGCCATAACAGCTTTGATATGCTTCTCATGCAACCTAGGTAAAACAGAAACAAGCTCTATCTTGTTTAAGTCACAGTTAGTTTAGGTTTTGTCCAAGCTATGAAGCAATGTACTTATGAATACAGAATTTGGTACCTAGGAATAGGATAATGAGTAACACAATTGAACACATATCACATTCGCTTAATGTGAGAGTTGAACCATAAAGAAGGCTAAGTGCCAAAGAATGAATGCTTTTGAATTGTGGTGTTGGAGAAGACTCTTGAGAGTCCCTTGGGCAGCAAGGAGATCAAACCAGTCAAACCTAAAGGAACTCCATCTTGAATATTCATTGGAAGGACTGATGCTGAAGCTGAAGCTCCAATACTTTGGCCACCTGATATGAAGCACTGACTCATTGGAAAAGACCCTGATGCTAGGGAAGATTGAGGGCAGGAAGAAAAGGTGGCGATAGAGGATGAGATGGTTGAATGGCATCACAGACTCAATGGACATGAATCTGAGCGAACTCCAGGAGATAGTGAAGGACAGGGAAGCCTGGCATGCTGCAGTCCATTGGGTCACAGAGTCGGACATGACTTAGTGACTGAAAAACAACGATGGTTAAGCAGTGGGTAGTGAGAGTATAAAAATTGAGGCTGGAAACCTAAGTAAAACATTTTTTAAAAAAGCTTAATTGGTGAGGGGTAGGGAGGGAAGGTCAAGAGGAAAGGGATATATGTATATACAGGCTGGTTTACATTATTGTGCAGCAGAAACAAAATTGTGAAGCAATTATATTCCAATAAAAATTTTATATACATTTAAAAAAGGCTTCATTTTTCCTATGGCTGCTATAAAAAAACCATCACATATTTAATGGCATAAACCAACACAAACTTATTATTACACAGTTATGGAGGTCAGAAATCTGAAATGGGACTTGCTGGGCTAAAATCAAGGGATGGGCATGGTTGTGTTTTGTTCTCTAGACTCTGGGAGGGACTCCATTTCCTTGCCTTTTCAGGTTTCTAGAGGCTGCTTGCATGCCTTGGCTCACAGTCCCTTCCTCCATTTTTGAAGCCAGGATCAGCAGGTCAAGTCCTTCTTACATCAAATCACTCTGACCCTCCTCCTGCCACTTTCATCTACATTTAAGAGCTCTTGTGGTCCAGGATGAACTTCCTCTCTTAAGATCAGCTAACTATTGACCTTAATTCTATCTGCTACCTTAATTCCTCTTTGCCACATGAGGTAACATACTCAAGGTTCTGGGGATTAGGACACGGACATCTTTGAGGAGCCACTACTCTGCCTATTACGATGTCTCCTGTGAGAACTTGGAAATCAAAACCCATGCTAACTGAGCCTACCATAGGGAAGTGTTAAACTTTTTCAGAATATTACTGTATGTTGTCTACTTCTTGCCATTTTCCAACAAAGCCCTACAAGCGTAAGCTGAGCTCTAGAAAGAGTCAGCCTACTTGAAAGCAGAGACGGAAGGGAATTCAGCTCTGTTTAGGAAGATACTTTTAATTTTTTTTTCCTTTTTTATTGGCTTGGGGCAGGGTCCAGATATGTGGAGCCTCACAGGGTTGTAAAGGCAATAGCACCGCTACTCTGGTGATTCTGAAGAAGCAACCTTAGCAGGAGATAAGCCCATAACCCAAGATTTTCTCAAGTACTTCCCAGGAAGTGCCCTCTGCCAGGTGACAGGAGGGGACACTGTGGCACAAACTTGACTAAGAATATTTCCTTCCCACCCAAGTCTGTTTTCTAATGGCCTTGGGTACCTTTCAGAAAAAGACCAGTGTGGAGGTGGACAGAGCACAGGGGACAGAAAATAAAAGACTAAAATTTTTATGTTTAAAACTTTTACATGAAACTATCGGCTACTACCTTATAGGACTGAAAGCAAACAGAACTGAAATTTGACAAGATTTTTGAGGGAATTATGCTACCAAATGATGGACAACATGGCTGGCCAAACCTTAGGCTGTTCTACACTAAAACACATATAGATCTTTGAACCTGCACCAGCAGAAGGTGGTTTAGCTGTAAAGAAAGAGAATCTATCTTATCAGTGCCCACTTTGAATGCAGTGAAGAAGGACAATGAACAAGGTAAAATTCCCTGAAGAAAAAGCAAAGGGTTGGGGGAGGTGGGAGAAGGATGAGAGTGAAGCACTGACCTCAAGTACAAAAAATTTAAGATGCTGCAAAAAAAAAAAAATGAGTATTCAAGATAAATAATATTTTAATGCAAATGATTTGGAAAATCAAAATTAGTGCAAAAAGATCCTTGATGAATAAAATATCAAAGTTTTTAATGACAGGATCAGTTAACAGTGCTGTAGGAAGCAATATAGGAGCCTGAAGTAAAAGGAAAATTCAGTAATATTGACCCTATCTTTATTAAAAATTGATACTTTATCATGTATTTTTTACATTACTTTTATGTGTTCAAAATTTTATTAAAACATTTTTATCTTGATTACTGTAACTTTTATACCCTCCTCATATTTTGTGTCTGAGACAAGTGCTTCCTCTCCCTCTCACCTCACTCTAATCTGGGCCCTGGGGGAAACTCGGACATTAGTCCAGAAAGTTTGCCCTGAGAGCAGACCCAGGTCTTCTAGATGAACTAAAGAAGGAGTTAACTCCACTTATGAGGAATGGAATTACATACTGAATTGTGTCCCCACAAAGTTTACATGCTGAAGTCTGAACTCCCAGGACCTCAGAATGTGACTCTATTTGGAGTCATGGCTATTAAAAAGGTGATTAGAAGCCTCACAGAAAACGAGGCCCATAGGGCAGGCTCTAATTCAATCTGATCAGTATCCTTATAAGAAGAGGAAATTTGGACACACAAAATGATACCAAGGAGGCAGGTGCATGAGGAAAGAACACAGCAAGAAGGCAATCATGCACAAACCAAGGAGAGAGGCTTCAGAAGAAACCAAACCTACTGACACCTTGAACGTGGACATCCAGCCTCCAGAACTGTGACAAAATTAATTTCTCTTGTGTTTGGCTATGGTAGCTTAGGCAAATTGATACAGGAGTCTCTGGTATTCCTTCACAGCAGTATTTGATAAGTGTTATAAAGTGACTGGATCATCGAGAAATTGGACAATCAAGAAATTGATTGGATGATCAAGACTGGATCATTGAGAAAGCAAGAGAGTTCAAGAAAAATATCTACTTCTGTTTTATTGACTATGCCAAAGCCTTTGACTGTGTGGATCACAATAAACTGTGGAAAATTCTTCAAGAGATGGGAATGCCAGACCACCCTGCCTACCTCCTGAGAAATCTGTATGCAGGTCAAGAAGCAACAGTTAGAACTGGGCATGAAACAACAGACTGGTTCCAAATTGGGAAAGGAGTACATCAAGGTTGTATATTGTCACCATGCTTATTTAACTTATATGCAGAGTACATCATGAGAAATGCCAGACAAGATAAAGCACAAGCTGGAATCAAGGTTGCCAGGAGAAATATCAATAAGCTCAGATACACAGATGACATGACCCTTATAGCTGAAAACGAAGAACTAAAGAGCCTCTTGATGAAAGTGAAAGAGGAGAGTGAAAAAGTTGGCTTAAAACTCAACATTCAGAAAATGAAGATCATGGCATCTGGTCCTATCACTTCATGGTAAATAGATGGGGAAAGAATGGAAACAGTGACAGACTTTATTTTGGGGGGCTCCAAAATCACTTCAGATGGTGACTGCAGCCATGAAACTAAAAGACACTTGCTCCTTGGAAGTAAAGCTATGACCAACATAACAGCATATTAAAAAGCAGAGACATTACCTTGCTGACAAAGATCCATCTAGTCATAGCTATTGTTTTTCCAGTAGTCATGTATGGATGTGAAGAAATGAAAGACCTATATATAGAAAACTATAAAACACTGATGAAAGAAATCAAAGATGACACAAATAGATGGAGAAATATACCATGTTCATGGGTTGGGAGAATCAATATAGTGAAAATGAGTATATTACCCAAAGCAATCTATAAATAAATGCAATCCCTATCAAGCTACCAATGGTATTTCTCACAGAACTAGAACAAATATTTTGACAATTTGTATGGAAATACAAAAAACCTCAAATACCCAAAGCAACATTGAGAAAGAAAAATGGAACTGGAGGAATCAACTGCCTGACTTCAGGCTATACTTCAAAGCCACAGTTATCAAGACAGTATGGTACTGGCACAAAGACAGAAATATAGATCAATGGAATGAAACAGAAAGCCCAGAGATAAATCCACACACCTATGGACACCTTATCTTTGACAAAGGAGGCAAGAATATACAATGGAGAAAAGACAATCTCTTTGACAAGTGGTGCTGGGAAAACTGGTCAACCACTTGTAAAATAATGAAATTAGAACACTTTCTAACACCATACACAAAAATAAACTCAAAATGGATTAAAGATCTAAATGTAAGACCAGAAGATATAAAACTCTTAGAGGAAAACATAGGCAAAATACTCTCTGACATAAATCATAGCTGGATCCTCTATGACCCACCTCCCAGAATATTGGAAATAAAAGCAAAAATAAACAAGTGGGACCTAATTAAATTTAAAAGCTTTTGCACAATGAAGGAAACTATAAGCAAGGTGAAACAACAGCCTTCAGAATGGGAGAAAATAATAGCAAATAAAGCAACTGACATAGAATTAATCTCAAAAATATACAAGCAACTCCTGCAGCTCAATTCCAGAAAAATAAGTGACCCAATAAAAAAATGGGCCAAAGAACTAAACAGACATTTCTCTAAAGACATACAGATGGCTAACAAACACATGAAAAGATGCTCAACATCACTCATAATCAGAGAAATGCAAATCAAAACCACAATGAGGTTATACCAGTCAGAATGGCTGCTATCAAAAAGTCTACAAACAATAAATGCTGGAGAGGGTACAGAGAAAAAGGAACCCTCTTACACTGTTGGTGGGAAACTAGTACAGCCACTATGGAGAACAGTGTGGAGATTCCTTAACAAACTCGAAATAGAACTGCCATATGACCCAGCAATCCCACTGCTGGGCATATACACCGAGGAAACCAGAATTGAAAGAGACACGTGTACCCCAATGTTCATTGCAGCACTGTTTACAATAGCCAGAACATAGAAGCAACCTAGATGTCCATCAGCAGATGAATGGATAAGAAAGCCATGGTACATATACACAATGGAATATTACTTAGCCATTAAAAAGAATACATTTGAAAAAAAAAAAAGAATACATTTGAATCAGTTCTAATGAGGTGGATGAAACTGGAGTCTATTATACCTTCTCGGTCTATTATACAGAGTGAAGTAAGCAGAAAGAAAAACACCAATACAGTATATTAATGCATATATATGGAATTTAGAAAGATGGTAATGATGACCCTATATGCAAGACAGCAAAAGAGACACAGATGTAAAGAATAGACTTTTTGGACTCTGTGGGAGAGGGCAAGGGTGGGATGATTTGAGAGAATAGCATTGAAACATGTATATTATCATATGTGAAACAGATCACCAGTCCAGGTTTGATGCATGAGACAGGGTGCTCAGGGCTGGTGCACTGGGATGACCCTGAGGGATGGGATAGGGAGGGAGGTGGGAGGGGAGTTCAGGATGGGGAACACATATACAGCCATGGCTGACTCATGTGAATGTATGGCAAAAAGCACCACAATATTGTAAAGTAAATAGCCTCCAATTAAAATAAATAATTTTTTTTAAAAAGAGCTGAGCACTGAAGAAGTGATGCTTTTGAACTGTGGTGTTGGAGAAGACTCTCTAGAGTCCCCTGGACTGCAAGGAGATCCAACGAGTCCATCCTAAAGGAAATCAGCCCTGAATATTCATTGGAAGGACTGATGCTGAAGCTGAAGCTCCAATACTTTGGCCACCTGATGTGAAGAACTGACTCATTGGAAAAGACCCTGATGCTGGAAAAGGTTTAAGGCAGAAGGGGACAACAGAGGATGAGATGGTTGGATGGCATCACAGATTCAATGGACGTGAGTTTTAGCAAGCTCCAGGAGTTGGTGATGGACAGGGAAGCCTGGTGTCCATGGGGTCGTAAAGAGTCAGACACGACTGAGTGACTGAACTGAACTGAACTGACAAAGTGATTGGGCTTCCCATGGGGCACTAGTGGTAAAGAACCTGCCTGCCAATGATGGAGACATAAAGAATATAGGTTCGATTTGGGGTCAGGAAGATCCTGTGGAGGAGGGCATGGCAACCTACTCCAGTATTCTTGCCTGGAGAATCCTATGAACAGAGGAGCCTGGTGGGCTACAGTCCATGGGGGTCACAAAAGCTTCAGTTGAACATGACTGAAGCAACTTAGCATGCATGAACGCATAGAGTGATTACTGTATCATTCCTTTTTCTAAACGGGAGATTTGGAGGGGGATGGTTAATTGCAGCTATACAGCTCCCAATTTGCTATTTTACATCGAGGGGTCAAATAAGTGGTCTTTTAGGTTACAGTTCACTGGGCCAGGAGCAGTGCACCAAGTGATGGTGGAAAAGACTATGCTTCACCTGCAAGTCCTGGGCTTGGAGCTGGTGGTGGGAGGGGAGGGTGTGTGTGTTCTCAGATCAGCAAGAAGCATGCACTCAAGTTTTAGAGTGGTCAGAGAAACAGTCTGGGGTCAGAATCATTATTCCAGAACCATCATCTCCCAACTTGTACAACCTCTTTCCTCCTTTAGCAACAAAATTCCCAAATCTCAGCTGCACACATGGCCAAGCAGACTAGAAATCTCCTTCTAGATCAATAAGGCCACATATTCATTTCTGAGTAATGGGATATGAATGGAAGAGATGTGTGCAAGTCCTAAAAAGGAAGTGGTGCATCCTTCCATCTCTTCTTCAGGGTGCTCCAAATGTCAACATTGTGACGAGCCATTTTCACCTGCACAGATAAAGGCTACAACTACCACTCCACTGAAACTACACTAATCTTGGTCACCCAGTTCACCTCAGCAAATACAGACAACAGCATACAATCAGGAATGATTTATGGCTATCTACCCTAGCCTGTGACAAAATAAGCTAGATTCCCCTGTTCTCTGAACTTAATTGGGCAATTTGACTAATTCAAATTATGTTGGATATGAAATGATGAAAGAGTTTGGAAGTTTAGCTAGGATATCAGTTCAGTTCAATTACTATAGGATCCCAAATAACAATGGTCTCAACAAAACAGGACTTCTCTGGTGGTTCAGTGGTTAGGGACCCACCTGCCAATGCAGGGGACACGGGTTTGATCCCTGGTCTGGGAAGATTCCATGTGCCACGGGGCAACTGAGTCTGTGTGTCACAACTACTGAAGCCCGTGTGCCCAGAGCCTTTGTTCTGCATCAAGAGAAGCCACCACAATGAGAAGCCCACACATTGCAACTGGAGAGAATGATCTCTACTCACCGCAAAAAGAAAAAGCCTACTTGTAGCAATGAAGACCCAGTGCAGCCGAAAATAAATAAAGAAAATTTTATTAAAAAACAAACAAGAAAAACTAAAATAGAACCATTCTTTCCCGTCACATAACATCTCAGGTAATAAGCAGTTGGGGTTGATTCGGTGGCAACATAATACCTAAGCCAAAAATCTTTTCTATTTGGCAGCTTTGCCATCTCAAATTTGTATTTCTAGCCCTGACATGTCTCCTGAGCTTCAGACCAGCTTACCTAGTTGCTTAATCAACAGTTCCATTCAGATATCTGAAAGGGATCTCAGACTTAAATCTCTAAAATAGAACCCTTGTTTTTCTCCCCTAAATCATGTCTCCCCTGGTCTTCCCCATGTCAGTAAAGGGCACCACTATCAACCAGTTGTTCAGACTCAATGACTCAAACCAAAATTCTGGGAATAGGTCAAGACAAGTTCTGCCCCTTTGGAAATATATTCCAAATCTGATCACTTCCCACCAGCTCCACCATCATCATTCTAATCTCTGCTGTTGTTTTCCCTAGATTACAAAATCACAATAGCAACCTAATTGGACTAATTTCCACACTTAGATTGTTCAGAAGTTCTTACTTCTCTCCCCATAGAGAGAAGTAAGAATGTATTTATATTCTATCATTACTATGACAAATTACCACAAACATAGTGATTTGAAAAATGCAGATGTATCTTGTTATTCTTCTGTAAGTCGGAAATCTAGCATAAGTCTCGCTGGGCTAAAATCAAGGTGTGGGGTAGTTGCATTCCCTTTTGGGGGCACTAGTGAAGAATCCACTTCCTTCTTTCCAATTTTCACAGGCTGCTCTTACTCAGGGGCTTGTGACCTCAATCCCTCATCTTCAAAGCCAGGATTGATGAATTGAGTCCTCCTCACATCTCCCCACTCTGACCTTGTCTACCGTCTTCTTCCATCTTTAAGGACCACGGAGAAAAAAAACAAAAGAAAACAAGATAACCTATTTTAAGAACTGCTGATCAGTAACTTTAATCCTATCTGCAATTTTAATTTCCCTTTTCTATGTAAGGTAACATTATTCTGCCTGCCACACAGTATGATCTTTAAACATGTAAATCAGATTGCATTTCCCTCTTTTTATGTCCTCTATTGCCTTCTTTGGAGAAGGCAATGCACCCCACTCCAGTACTGTTGCCTGGAAAATCCCATGGATGGAGGAGCCTGGTAGGCTGCAGTCCATGGGGTCACAAAGAGTCGGACACGACTGAGTGACTTCACTTTCACTTTTCACTTTTATGCATTGGAGAAGGAAATGGCAACCCACTCCAGTGTTCTTGCCTGGAGAATTCCAGGGACTGGGAAGCCTGGTGGGCTGCCGTCTATGGGGTCGCACAGAGTCGGACACGACTGAAGTGACTTAGCAGCAGCAGCAGCATTGCCTTTTAGTCACACTTAAAAACCTAAAATCTTACCCCAGCAAACACGCTTCTCCTGAACTGTGTGCTCATGTCTACTTCCTTATTCTATCCCCCCATCACCCTCTCCCACTAAATTTTATGCAGTCTCACCAATCTTCTTGCTGTCCCTAAAGTGCCAAGATTATTCCCATCTCAGAGCCTCTGAAAGTTCTTTTTGCTGTTGGAACCTCTTCCCTATGTATCTGCATGGTCCCCTCCCTCATTCCATTCTTGTCTCTGCCCAAAAGGCACTTCCTCAGAAAAGCCATTCCTGACCGTTATTTGTCACCATCATCAAAATATCTGGTACCAGACAATACTTTGGCCACCTAATTTAAAAAGCCAACTCATTGGAAAATACCCCAATGCTGGGAAAGACTGAAGGCAAGAAGAGAAGTAGGCAGCAGAGAATGATATGGTTAAATAGCATTACTGACTCAATGGAAATACATTTTAACAAACTCCAGGAGACAGTGAAAGTCAGGGAAGCCTGGCATGCTGCAGTCCATGAGGTCAGAAAGAGTTGGACATGACTCAGAAACTGAACAACGACGACAACATATCAGCATCGCTCTGAGTTGCTATTATTCATTGTTGACATTATGTGATACGTTTATTTGTTCATTTCCACCAGAATATAAGCTCCATGAGGATAGGGGGTTTCTTTTATTCTCTGCTTCATCTGGGGCACATAATGGGTGTCAAATAGGTATTTGGCAAATGAATGGTTGAAATGTAAGAATAAATTAGCTGATACACTTGGTGTTTCTACCTAGTTTCAAACACCAAACCCAAGGCCTCTCCTGCAAGCAATGAAGCATTCCTATTCAGAACAATCCAGGCAGACTCCTACACTTAAACCTCACCCAGTCCTATTTGCAATGCGGTTGAAAGCAAGGGATTTGTTCCATTTCCTTCCTTGTGTGTCTTGGTTTTAAATGGGTTGTTTAATTCCAGCCAGCATGCTAAGCAAGTACAGACTCTGTGTTGAGCAGCCTCCCCTCATTCTACCTTGGGAATTCTCACACAAAGCAGGACGGAGTTACTAATCCACTCTCTACAGATGCTTCAGTCGCATCTTGCAGACTGTCAGAAAGGAGTGACAGATGTGCGGTGCCCAGCAGCCCTGAACGTTGCTCTACAGGGTTCTGGCCTAATGGCTTTCCAAAAAGTCATTATTGATCAAGTAAAGTTTCCAACTCAGGGAAAGTGATAGCTTACAGCAAACAACAGTGTTTCATAACAGAAATGGCTTGACCTGATTTGCTCTTAACAATCTGAACCTAATCACCTTAGTTTGAAAAAACAAAAAAATGTGTACAAGAGAATCTGCCAGGGCCTATGGGTCTATGCCAGGGACCAAAGCATTCGAAGGAGAAGGAAGCACCATTTTTGCTCTCTGAACTCTTGCACTGAATGCAGTAAAACAATAATTTACCCTAAAGTCCATGAATGTGTCAAAGATATGTTTATTTGAAACAGGAAAATGACTGTCTTTGGATGACAATTTAAAAATATCACAGGTGATATTTGACATTTGCTGCATAAAACAAACAAACAAACATGATCACTCTCAGGAGCTACTATCTATTCTTTTGTATCATGATTACATGCGTTTTGTATCATGCAACAAAGGTAGTAACGGCAAGGATGCTTATCGATGTACCTAGATTAAAACAGCTTCCCGTTTATACTAGTTTCAGACTCTGTACTCTGGGTGCTAGATCTTATGTATCTGAAATTCACCTTATTCCAATTTGACCTCTTCTGATCCATCTGCTTCTCTAACCTTTAATACGCCTTTCTACTCGTCACCACTTTTAGGTTACTGGTCACTTGTAACTGGTCACTATTCCAAACCTTGAAGGCGAGAAGCTTCTTAAAACACTCAATTGTCAGACCAGAGGCATATCTCCTGCCTTTCAACCCAAATCCTGCTTCAAGAACCCTACTATGCAAGTGTCAGAATTGCAGAATGACAGTGACAGAGACGGTGAAGTGAACTGGGGCACACCTGGAGATTGGCCTGGCTTTGGATTCCTTCCTGGACAGCTTTGCATTTTCTGAGTAATTAAACTGGAGTTCTAAGAATAGGAACCATTTTGTCTGGATCTCTTCAAAAGAAATCATAGGCAAGAGCACGTGGTAGGAACTCATTTCATTACATCAAATTTAATTAAGATACCCTGTAAGATTACAAAATGACTAGAGTAATTGGCTTACCTTTCACTCCAAAAACCTATCCGTGAGCTTTCTACTCAGGTCCAGATCAAGAAAATAATATTTGATATCAATGTGAAGTACAGGCATAGATAGGGATAGGTAGATAGCAGACAGATAGATGATACATGGATGGATGGATGGTTAGATAAAAATAATACAAACTGAGTTGCCAACGGAAGGCTCGAAGAAGCCAAGACCATCAGCCAAGAATGTTAGTATCCAGGCCTCTGAAGGAACTAAGAGAGTGGAACACTAAGAAGATCTTTTAGAAGCATATCTGATCCCCTGAGTTGTCTTTGGAAATACAAACATCAAGCTTTCTGAGAATAACAGGAGAGCCAAGTCCAAGTTCAATAAAAAGATGCTGAGTTACACATAATCACATTAGTGCTTCCTTCAGGGACTTCCAAGCAGATGCATACACAACTGATGACAGTCTCAAGATTTTTCCTTTTAAATACACATTGGCTAAAAACAGGTATCTAAACCCATTGCAATTAATAATTAGTTAACGTTTTTCTCTTAACCACTTGCATCTCTAAGTTCTCCCGGTGAAGGGCGTGTGGTAGCCCTAAACCAAATGTGCTTTACATCTTGTGTGTGTATGGAGAAGGTGGAGTTGGACAAAAGGAACTAGTTTTTACCAAATTTCTCCTATGTACCAATGTTTTGCATAAATTAACAGTAGTTGTCTTCTACTGGCCTATGGCGGATCGTAGGAGACAGACAGACATGTAGAATACTGCCATGGAAGGGGCTTTATTGGTAAATGAGTTCAGGATCTTTATCTCAAAGTTTAGGAAACCAACGTTCGAATGAGAAAGCTTCTTGCCCAAGGTCATACTTGATTTTTGACAATTCGTCAGCATCACAGCTAAACTTAGACCTCCATAAATCTTGATTCTCAGTTCAAAGCTCTTTTCATTAATCCATTCAATCTTCTCAAGAAGGAATTCTCAGACAAGGGGTTAGCATTCACTTTCTGGGGAGGCCAAAAGCAACTGCAGATGAAAAGACATTAGTCTGGAACCTCAGAGTACTCAGAAATCCTAACATCTCTACAAAAGAAACTCTTTTTTATTACAATAATCCAAACTACAGTCAACCAAGGGCTTCCCTGGGACTTCAGTTCAATTCCAGGGTCTGGAAGATCCTCTGGAGAAGGGATAGGCCACTATTCTTGGGCTTCCCCCGTGGCTCAGATGGTAAAGAATCCGCCTGCAATGCAGGAGACCTGGGTTCAATCCCTGAGTTTGGAAGATCCCCTGGAGGAGGAAATAGCAACCCACTACAGTATTCTTGCCTGGAGAATTCCATGGACAGGGGAGCCTGGCGGACTATAGTCCATGGGGTCGCAAAGAGTCAGACACGACTGAGCAATTAAGCACAACAGGGGAAACAGATTCACTCTTAACCCCCATTTTATCCACTCCTTTGCATAAGGAGCATGGATTAGGGGAGAATATTTACTTGCTGTGTTGCCTTAAAGTCACTGAACTTCTCCAAGCTGCACTTTAATCATCTATAGAGTGAAGATAGTGATAATACAGAAGTTCCTCATTATCTAAATTTTACTATCTGAATCTGCACAATAATGATACTTCATAGGAAAGCAAAAGCCATCAAAAATGAACATTTTCTCTAATGTGCTGATCATTTATTAAATTAGTCTGTTCTCCACATCTCTTCTCTCTGAAGATACGTATCTATCTCTAACCATTAAATCAATGTCTTTGATCATTAGTCTGTGAGTATAATGCAAATCCTTTGCCAAGCAAAACTACACATCTCAGAAAAGTGTCAGAATTTCAAGTGATGAATGAGACCAGTGCTGCAAAACAGGGCAAACCACACACAAAGCCACTGACATGTAAGGATCTTGGTCTAGTTGGGTAGCTCAAAACTGGAAGAGAACAAAGGTGAGGTTGATCACACGTCAGCATAGGAGAAAGATTCCAGCATCAACATAAGAATAAAAGTCCTTGAAAAAACTGATAAGTCCAAGAATATTTCTCAAAAGTAGCCTTCTTTTTTTTTTTAATTTAATTTTATTTTTAAACTTTACAATATTGTATTAGTTTTGCCAAATATCGAAATGAATCCACCACAGGTATACCTGTGTTCCCCATCCTGAACCCTCCTCCGTCCTCCCTCCCCATACCCTCCCTCTGGGTCGTCCCAGTGCACCAGCCCCAAGCATCCAGTATCGTGCATCGAACCTGGACTTGAAAGGATTTTACACTGCATTCTCATACAGCTTTGCCAGAATCATGGTTTAAAAAATAAACAAAAAAAACCTTGCTATTTTCAATAATTAGCCTTAGTTGTCATTATAACTAAATTACTTTATGAGATACTATTTTCACTACTTTAACTCCATTTTTTCGAGATAAAGTCTCAATTGAAACCTTTTTCTCTTAAATACTATGAAATTTTTGTTGCAGCTTTAAGTGGATTCTCTTGTAGTGAATAATTATCCTTGCATAATAAGACTCTCTTTTATCTGTACCACTTCATATTGTTATAGGGAACAAATGAGATAAAACTTGCAAATGCATTTTGGCGATTCTGAGGTGCTGTGTTAATGTTAGAATTTACTTGGTTTCCCTCCCCAAAAAACTGTTTACTGGGTGCAGGTTGCTTCAAAATACATGATTTATGTTATTCCCAATAACAACCATTGAAGGTAAGTATATACCATCTCTAAACCATAAACTAGAAAAATGAAAAAACCTGCTCAAGGCCACATAGCTATTAGGTGGCTTAGTTACAGCGAGAGCCTGAACTGACTGTCCCCAAGTCCAAGGCATTCCCTCTAGGCACTGGAAACACACAAAGCCACTGTTCTGTAGTTCAATAATGGTTGAACATTCACATCCCATATGGTTCTTCTTAACACACTCATTCAAAAGTATTTATTGGTCATCTTCTCCCATTAGACATTACCCTAAATCTGGGGATACAATGGTGATGATGCAAGCAGTCCCTGCTTTCTCGGAGGTTGTGTTCCACTGGAGTACCTCATACTGACAACAATTAAGCAAATAATTTAAACAAACAGGACAAATGTCTTACTGTTAACCACCAGGAAGTGTTTTCTAGGGACCAGATGACTCAGCACTTTGTATAGATCAACTCATTTGACTCTTACAACAACTCTTATGAAGCAGAGCATACCATTATCCTCATTGCTCAGATGAGAATACTGAGGCATATGTGTGTTAGTTGCTCAGGCATGTTTGACCCTTTGGGACCCCATAGACTATAGCCCTCTAGGCTCCTCTGTCCATGGGATTCCCCAGGCAAGAATACTGGAGTGGGTTGCCATTTCCTCCTCCAGGGGATCTTCCCAACCCAGGGATTGAACCCAGGTATCCTGCATTGCAGGCAGTTCTTTACCGTCTGAGCCACCAGGGAAGCCCTACTGAGGCAGAGAGATGTTAAGTTACTTGTCCTGAGTTATACTTCAGCAGTGGAGGAGCTAAACTTTAAGCCTAGGCAATCCAGCCCTCAGACACACTCTTAAGGACTATTCTATAATGGGTTGATGTGATAGAAAGTAATTAGACAGCTGATCAGTATGACTAGAAATGTTTCCCATCATTATACTCTTTATGAGTAATAGTATCATGTTTGGGGTTTTCCTACACATATCAGAAATACAGTGGATTGTCTCAAATAACCAGTTCTTCCTTTTAATTTTTTTGCTAAACAGAGAGAATTCTGTAGGAATTGGAACACATCAGCTAAGAACAATTTCACCCCAAATTCTACACAGCTGCTTAGGTTCTCAAAATCTCCAAATGGCCCCTTGCAAGATTCTATTAACATGCCCAAAGTGCTCATAGTCTTAGGACAATAGTTTACCACTCAGTATTGGAACTGCACCCAGAAGCCCTGCTTCCAGGGAAGTGTGTAATTGGGAAGCAGTGCTGGATGAACTGGTAATAGCTGACTTCAGGGTGATTTCATCTCTCTCCAGTTGCCTCTTTACTTACTGTTCAGCTGTGATCCTTGCTCATCCCCAGATCCGAAGATCAGAGGAAATGATGATTGTATTTCCAATTAGCACAAATAGTAGCTATCTTGAGCTGTATCATTAATCCTTTCAGGGACATTTGTATTGTGTTACTTATTCTGTAGCCTAATGAGGCATAAAAGAAGAATCTCTTTCCTTTTCCTGTCTCTAAATTCAGGTCCAAATAATTGCTCCTGCTGCTAAAGACGAAGGTTAATTTGAAGTAAAGACCCAGCTGGGGAGATTTTCACTTGTCTAAGCAATGGAATCAAATGTGTATAACCACTGTCACAAAACTGTCACCTTGTGACTTTGCTTTTTGCTGTCTGAGCCTCAGTTTTATAATCCCTTCACTTGGGATGTACTTGCTATTTATGAATGCATGCCAAGAACATTTCATCCTTGGGCACCAGTTTTTTTTTTTTTTTGTTAAAAGTATTTAACACAGCAACTTTAGTATTTATTAAGCTATTCGCTTACTCAATAACAAAGGTACCAAACATTTTGTTAGGGCTGGAGATACAAATATGACTAGAGAACTATCTCCACCCTTAAAGAGTTTAGCAAGTAATTGGGGCAGCAAAGGAGGAATGCTAAGTTTAAATAGTGATACTTCAGAATAAATATCATGAAAAATAAAAAATATGGAAGATAATTTTCCTTCCTAGTGTCCAGTGGTTTTTTTCCCTAAAGTCCTTTCTAATATTAATTTTATTCAATAGCAGCTGACATCTTGGTTTACCCAGCAAAGCACCTGAGGGATACGACATATCCAATGAATGATAGTGGTTTGCTTAGGCATGGGGGGATATGTTTCAATATCTTGATTTGAGGGATAATCCATTTGGAGGACACACCCAAGAGACTCTCATGCATCCTTCACTCTTAAAGCGAATTAAAATTTTACCTTATAAGAATTGTCTGGAATTCTTATTAAACACACAAAATTCCTGGGCCCTTTCACTGAAGGTTAGATTCAGGAGGTCTGGGGTCAGCCCACAAATCTGTGTATTTATTGTAATAAACATCCAGGTGATTCTTGGCATCAGGCTAATGAAAGTGAAAGTGTTAGTTGCTCAGTCATGTCTGACTCATTGCAACCCATGGACTATAGCCTGCCAGGCTCCTCTGTCCATGAGATTCTCCAGGCAAGAATACTGGTGTGGGTTGCCACGGCCTCCTCCTCCAGGGGATCCTCAAGACCCAGGGATTGAACGGAGTCTCCTGCAGCTCTTGCACTGCAGATGTATTCTTTACCACTGAGCCACCTGGGAAGTCCCCATCATGCTAACAGAGCTTTAGAAAAACTTTTAAATCTAGTCTTGAATTTTAAGCATTTGTGCTACTTATTTCTTAGTTGCTAGTCTGGGACTCTTTTAACTACCTCTCAACATTTGATAGAAAATACTAGATTTCGTTCTAGAATTCCACTGATAGTTAAAAGTTACCAAAGCTGTTTCTTTTTTAAAATCTAATCTCTCTATATATTAAAGAAACAGGATACAACTAATGAACTGGAAAGATGAAAACTGCTCCCAGAATGTTATCAATTTACTAACCTTTTTATCCAATCAAGAGGAAACACTTTTCCCCATTCTGTTTAGGATAGGATTAGACAAGGATCCTCTCATCAGTATTCCCAGACACAGAAAGTATTTTCTGGGCATTTGTTATGTACTCTGGGAAATTACTCTGCCAATCTCCTTATGAACCCTCTAAGATGGCTTACTATGTCTGTATCCAAATTACTGATTTTGGATCAAACTGTAAAATGTGCAGACAAAAGAAAGTGTTTATCAAAAGTACTGAATGAAAATATAACCCAGATTTATATTTTAAAAATTTCTATTTTCAGAAGCAAAGGCACTAGAGTTAAATCGACTCCAAAAAACAAGCTCCTAACTCCTTGTGGTATAGTTCATATCACTGGGGAAGTGAATGTTCATGTGGTCCCTCTGTTCTCATATCCTTGCAGAGGCTCAGGGAACTAAGACCATAAGGAAGCAGTCCATGGACTTTGATGGCCTGGGCATGAGTTTCAGAATGGGAGCTGGAAAAAAACTTTAAGAAAACGTGAAAATAATTTTGGGAGGAGTAGAGTTTATTCCTCAGGGGAAGGATACTGGGAAGAGAGAAAAAGGAAAGGAAGAGAGGAGAACGGAAAGTAAGCTAGTGTTGATAATGAAAAGATGTGTAAAGAAGGAATGCAAAGATTCAATTTGAGCTTATTTTATGATTGTATAAACCATCTCCATCTTCACAAACTCTTAATAAAGCACCTGAGGCTGAATCCACTTAAACACCTCATGGAATGTTTTCATTTCCATAGTTTTAGCGGAAATGGGAGAAAGATGTGGCATTCAATGTACACATCATGGAACTGGACAGCACACCTGGTAGTGCAGGATAATCCAGACACTGAAATGATTGATCAAAAGCAAGGTCTTAGCACCAGAGATGACCAGGACCAGCATCAGGGCCCAACCATTCATGTATATATAATATATACACATGCATACATACATACATACATACATACATACATGCAGGATCTCTGCCACTGTTCACTGGATGAGGTTTCAGTCAACTTCATTTGAAATTTACAGGTAAGTTCACACGTGGGTTACACATATAGCTGTAGTACACATAAGAGGGCTTTAGTAATACAGTAGGTATATACATATCTTCATTGAAATCTATCCAAATATGGATGCAGTATGGGCATATGGGCATGAGTATTTGTGTATTTTGATGCTACCATTTGGTTTTTAGCTATTTATTCTAAGTTCTCTTAGATGTTTTAAATTCTACTAGGCACTAGAGTGGGCTTCCCCAGTGGCTCAGTGGTTAAAGAATCCACCTGCAACACAGGAGAACAGTAGACATGGGTTTGATCCCTGAGTCAGGAAGATTCCCCTGGAGGATGGCATGACAACCCACACCAGAATTCTTGCCTGGATAATCCCATGGACAGAGAAGCCTGCAGGGCTACAGTCCAGGGGGTCGCAATGAACAGAAGTGACTGAGCGTAGGCACTAGAGTGGACAGATCTAGGGGAGTAGGAAGATGAACAAGCAAGGATAGTGCTTTGTTCTTTCAAAAAGCTTCATATTCAATCCCTTGCATCCTAACTTCCTTGTCTGACCCTGAAGTGAAAATGTATGATATAATATTTGGTAAAGGAAACAAATGTGCTACCTCATTCTATGGGTTCATCCCCCTGCCCATGGGAAGCAAAGTGTGCTCTGTGCCTGCATCCTTCAGATAAACACACATAGGTCAGGACCAAGAAATTTCTTCTAGATACAAGTCTATAGGCCTTCCTCTCTCAGTCGCCACTAAGAGAGATCACCAGATGTAAGGCAACAATTCTAGGTGAGTGAACCTACTTGGCAGATCCAAACTCTCCTTCAGTTGTATTGTTTCAATTGGGATAAAAGGTAGTAGAAACCCAGTTGTGGCTACAGACCCAAGAAACTTTTCCTGATCTATGTTTACTAAAAATAAAGCTAGAATTTTGATGCCTAGCAAATATTCCAAACTTGTACTGGGGGTAGGAAATGCATGATTAATTATCACCTTAAAACCCCAACAGTGTAATCTATTTCCAGCGAGAATTATGCTATTACTAAAACAGAAATAATTGAGTAATTGATGGTAATTGCCTTGCAGCTATGTCTTGGATGCCATTTCTAAAAAGGAAGCCAATTTTCTAAAAACTGCATGTTAACCGTTGCACACAATTGATTCTCTATGTCATTAAGCCAAGGAGGATATTACTTGGGGGGTTATTCATTTTTATTTTACATTAATGAACATTAAGAACCTCTAAATCACTTACAACAATTAAGACAATTAGCTTTGTGTGGAAACGTGAAGTTGGACCTCACTTCACTCTTTTAGTTTCTGATATTTTCTTCCTTTACAAGAATACACTTTGATAAACCACAAGTCAGAACAGTGTGTATTTTGCTCCCCTTTTTTACACATTGTGTATCATCCCTATTGAATCTTAGTTTCCCTTACAGATTTTCAAAAAAAGTGAAAGTGAAAGTTGCTCAGTTGTGTCCGACTCTGCGACAACATGCACTATACAGTCCATGGAATTCTCCAGGCCAGAATACTGGAGTGGGTAGCGTTTCCCTTCTCCAGGGGATCTTCCCAACCCAGGGATCAAACCCAGGTCTTCCATATTGCATGCAGATTCCTTACCAGCTGAGCCACAATGGAAGCCCAAGAATACTGGAGTGGGTAGCCTATCCCTTCTCCAGGGGATCTTCCCAACCCAGGAATCGAACCAGGGTCTCCTGCATTGTAGGCAGATTCTTTCCCAGCTGAGCTACCAGGGAAGTCCCAAATTTTCCAGGGATGGGAAGAAATAGTAACTCTTCAGTATATATGACAGGGTTGAAATATTTTGATGGATTCTGACTACTAACTTTTCAGCTCTACATTCTATATCAGATTTAAAGGTGAACTTTCTTTTATTGCATAGTACAAAAGATAACAAAAAAAGCTGGATAATAGAATATTTAAGTTAATAACAGCAATAATTTGAATGTATATAGCTCTACTATCTGAATAGCTTCAATATTTCGTATATTGGCACAATTATTTAAAACATCTTTCTAAAATGTATGGGCTGGAAGATAGATGGAAACTAGCATTTATTGTGTACTTATATTTCTGATACTTCATAAAATACAAGTTATTTAAACTTCACAATGGCCTTATCACAGTGTTCTCAAACTTTAGTCTATATAAGGACCATCCATGAAGCTTGGTAAAAAGGCAAATCCTCAGGATTCACTAAGCCAAGATTCTGTTTCAGAAAATCTTGTAAGATCTCAGGGATTTAAACCATCTCCCCTTGATAATGCTGATGTAGGTTGTATTTACATGGAACACAATGTGAGAAACACTGCCTATTACATGATTCTTTTAGATGAATAAAGTAAGAAACTTGTCTAAGGTCACCTATTCATAGAAAAAGTGAGTAGAATGCTTTTGCTCTTGAAGAATGAGGAAAATGTTAAGAAGCAAGGAAGAAAATAAGAGACCTTGGCATAGACAAGGAATGACCATGGAAATAAGAGATATTGGTAGGGTATTTTGGTTTTGGCAGTGTGTATGTGTGTGGGGTGTGTGTGTGTGTGTGTGTGTGTGTGTGTGTCTATGTGTGTGATTTGCTCAGTTGAGTCTGACGCTTTGCAACCCCATGGACTGTAGCCTGCCAGGCTCCTCTGTCCATGGAATTCTCCAGGCAAGAATACTGGAGTGGGTAGCCATTCCCTTCTCCAGGGGATCTTCCTCACCCAGGATTGAACCTGGGCAGGTCTCCTGCACTGCAGGCAAATTTTTTTTACCATCTAATCCACTAGGGAAGCCCTTTGGCAGAGTATCTGGTATTAAATCTACCTCCCATGATAAGCAACTGGACAAAGTATATTAAATAACTATTCACAGACAGAGTTTAACAATTAACACAGGGCTCTGGTCATTGAAAGAAGGGAAGCATAAAGGTGAGTATACCAAATTTATCCTGGTTTTCTCCCTGATAAGACTTCCTAAACTATGGCACAGAGAAATAAAGCCCATGAAGAGTGGTATTCTTGCTGGGTTGTATAAACAGAGTAAACTTTGGAGCTTCCAATACTCTAGAGTTTGAAGACAGGTTATTGTATAGGAAGGACGTAAAGGTAAGAAGCATCAAAACCTGACAAATTCCCCCTAGAATTCTTCATTAATTCTAGAATTGCTACAAGGTAAGATTCCAAAAAGTTTAGCAGGGAAAATTCACTGGGAGATTGGGGATCTCTGCAGAGATTTCTGAGGCTGTAGAGTGCTGAGAAAAATTTGGATTTCAGGTCCAATCAGGGCAAAGAGATCTTTGTGAACATCTCAGCCTTCTAGCTGAAACCATGGGAGAACCATGCTGTAGGAGTAACGACCATGCACAGGGAGTAAAGTCTACTCTAAAAACTATCATTGGAATTTTGATAGGGATAACATTGAATCTATAGACAGCTTTGGGTAGTATAGACATTTTAGCAATATTCATTCTTCCAATTCATGAGCATGGATGTATCTTTCCATTTATTTGTGCCTTCTTCAATTTCTTTCAACATAGTCTTGAGGTTTTCAATGTACAGATCTTTCACCTCCTTGGGTAAATTCATGTCAGAATTTTCATTTTTATTTTATTGTGAATGAGATTGTTTTCTGTATTTCCTTTTCAGTTAACCCAATGGTATTTTTCACAGAAATAGAAAAGACAATTTTAAAATGTATACGGAACCACAAAAAGACTCCAAATAGCCAAAAAAATCTTGAGAAAGAAGAAAGCCAGAGGCATCACATTGCTGATTTCAAACTATATTACTAACTATAGTAAAATAACATGGTACCAGCATAAAAATAGACACTAGGGCCAAAGGAACAGAACTGAAACCCAGAAATAAATCCATGTATGTATGGTCAATTAATATTTGACAAGGAAGCCGAGAATACTCAATGGGGAAAAAATAGTCTCTATAAAAAATGGAGGGGCTTCCCAGGGAGCTCAGTGGTAAAGAAGCTGCCTGCCAATGTTCAAAATTGGGAAAGGAGTATGACAAGCCTGTATACTGTCACCCTGCTTAACTTCTGTAAAGAGTACATCATGCAAAATGCAGAGCTGGATGAATCACAAACTGGAATCAAGATTGCCAGGAGAACTATCAACAACCTCAGATATGTCGGTGATACCACTCTAATAGCAGAAAGAAGAGAGGAACTAAAGAGCCTCTTAATGAGGGTGAAAGAGGAAAGTGAAAGAGCTGAATTAAAACTCAACATCCAATAAACTTAAGATCATGGTATCTGGTCCCATCACTTTATAGCAAATCAATGGGAAAAAATTAGAAACAGTAACAGATTTTACTTTCTTGGGTTCCAAAATCACTATAGATGGTGACTGCAGACATGAAATTAAAAGACACTTGTTCCTTAGAGGGAAAGCTATGACCAGCCTAGACAGCATATTAAAAATCAGAGACATTACTCTGCCAACAAAGGTCCTTCAAGTCAAAGCTATGGTTTTCCCAGTAGTCATGTATGGATGTGAGAGTTGGACTATAAAGAAAGCTGCTAGCTAAGTCACTTCAGTCATGTCCAACTCTTTGCAACCCCATGAATTGTAACCCGCCAGGCTGCTCTGTCCATGGGATTCTCCAGGCAAGAATACTGGAGTGGGTTTCTATTTCCTTCTCCTAAAGAAAGCTGAGTACCAAAGAACTGATGCTTTTGAACTGTGGTGTTAGAGAAGACTCTTTAGAGTCCCTTGGACTGCAAGGAGATCCAACCAGTCAATTCTAAAGGAAACAAGTTCTGAATATTCATTAGAAGGACTGATGCTGAAGCTGAAACCCCAATACTTTGGCCACCTGATGCGAAGAACTGACTCACTGGAAAAGACCTAATGCTGGGAAAGATTGAAGGCATAAGGAGAAGGGGACAACAGAGAATGAGATGGTTGGATGGCATCACGGACTGGATGGACATGAGTTTTAGCAAGCTTCAGGAGTTGGTGATGGACAGGGAGGCCTGGTGTGCTGCAGTCCATGGGGTCACAAAGAGTCAGACACGACTGAGCGACTGAACTGAACTGAAGGGATTAATATCCAAAACATATAAGGAACTTATGTAACTCAATAACAAAAACACAACAGACAAAGAAAAGCAATCTGGTTTTACAATGGGCAGAAGAATCAAATAGACACTTTTCCAAAGAGAACATACAAATGGCCAATAGGTAGATGAAAAGGTGCTGAACATCACTAATCAGCTGAGAAATGCAAATCAAAACTGCACTGAGATATCACCTCCATCCTATTAGAATTGCTGCCATCAGAAAGACTAGATAACAGTGTTGGTGAAGACGTGGAGAAAAGGGAATCCTTGTGCACTGTGGTAGCAATGTAAATTGGTGCAGCAGCTATGGAAACCAGAATTGAGGCTCCTCAAAAAAAATTAGGACTTCCCTGGTGGCTCAGATGGTAAAGAATCTGCCTCCTTTGCAGGAGACCCAGGTTTGATCCTAGAGTCAAGAAAATCCCCTGGACTAGGAAATGGCAACCCACTCCAGTATTCTTGCCTGGAGAATTCCATGGAGAGAGGAACCTGGCAGGCTACAGTCCATAGGGGTTGCAAAGAATCAGATATGACTGAAGTGACTCAGCACACACACATAGTCTGAAATTAACACAGAAAGAAATGCAATGTGCAATTGTAGTTTCATTCTGTGAACCATTACCATTGATTCTGTGCTCACCAAGGGTAAAGTCTCAGAAGTAGATCCTTTTGAATATAAATAAAGGGCAGAAAACACTGGTCCAGCCTTAGTCAGTTCTTACCATCTTGGGGGATAATGCAAATCAAAGAGGGAGAACAGTAGAGAATTATCATAGAATTCTATTTCCAAAATTTCCTATTCATGTGTCTTATTGACGATCTACATCGAAACTGATGTCCTAAGTGCTACAAAAACAAATATTAAATAGACACAGTCCATTCTCCAAAGCTTCCTGTCTAATATGAAGAGAGAGAAATGCAGTAACAAATAAATGCAATGAGTGTTGAAGGTGACATAATAGAAATCTAGAAGGTTTCAGTGTGACACAATGCAGAAAATGAGCAATTCTTCCTGGAATGCATCAAAAAAATGTTCATAGGAGGGATGACATGACCTCTAAATTTTGAAAGATAAGAGGCTATTTGCCAGTGGCCGTGAAGGAGCAAAGCATGTCAGGCAGTAGAGGGGAAGGGTATGGGCTAGACAAACAGCATTCATAATTTGGGAGTGAATGTGGCACCCTGTGTGAGATGAGGCATGGTTAAAGGGATGCTGGGGAAGTCCACAGAGAACACACGGCCGAGAATACTCTATGCCACATGTAAGATACAGGATCTGGTTTTATTGGCAAAAACTGCCATTACTTAGTCCAAATCTTCAAATGAAAAAAATAAATGTATCCAAGCCCTACTAGATCTGTGCTAATATGGTAGTCATAAACCACATATGGATATTTAAATTTAAATCTAATAAAATTTAAAATTCACCTCCTTGGCTCCACTAGCTAAATCTGAAATATTCTAAGACATACGTAGCTAGTGGCCAGTCAACTTGACAGAACACTCAGTGGCTTGACAAAACCTAAGTTTGTCTTTCACTCAAGTAAAGACCAAAACAGGAGTTCTAGATAGTAGGCAATGGAAGTTTGATGATCACAGTCATTCAAACTCCAAGCTGACAAAATCTCTGCTATCTTCAAAATGCAGTTTTCTAAATCATACTAAGCGTTCAAATGTACAGATTAGATTGGGAAGACCATTGAAGGTAAAAGATTTTATGGATCAGAACTATAAGAAATACATATTCCTCCTGTTAACATCTTATTGACTAGAAACAACTCAGTGTTATGGGCTTCCTAGCAGCAGCAGAAGCAGAGGCTCAGGCAGGAAAGAATCTGCCTGAAATGCAGGAGACCAGAGTTCAATCCCTGGGTCAGGAAGATCCCTGGAAGAAGGGAATGGCTACCTACTCCAGTATTCTTGCCTGGAGAATTCCATGGACAGAGGAGGCTGGCAGGCTATAGTCCATGGGGCTGCAAAGAGCTGGACACGACCGAGTATCTAACACTATGCCTTGTCCATCACTAACACTATGGGCATAAGAAGGCTGGAAACATGGTATAGCTGGAATCCCAGAAAGAAAAGGAAACCCACCTGCAGATTTGACTACAATCTCACTCATTCCTTGATATCTCGAGGTCTTCATTATTAATTGTAATCATTATACTGTGCCCTGATGCTCAACGAGGCCATCTTTACCTACAGGTGTCTGTCCTTATACTAAATGTCTCCAGGCTCTGGGTTTTACAGAGTAATTCTCCACCTTCTGCTTCACTGTGAATCACAGTCACCATCATGGTTACTTGTTTCCCCACTCTTGTGTTTTTTAGTCTAGATGAAACAAAATATTCCTATAAAAATATAGATATACAGACTGAGCATACACACAAATAATACTGGAGTGGGTTGCCATTTTCTTCTCCAGGGGATCTTCCCTATCCAGGGATGGAATCCACCTCCTGCACTGCAGGTGGATTCTTTGCCGCTGAGCCACTGGGGAAGCCCACCAACTTCATTACCTTTTTCAGTTTGAGATCTACAGAAAACAGACTCCTGGTTAATTCAAGTGTTGTTTTTTACATATCTGACTATTATAAAAGACATTTATAGAGCACGCCTTTTTCCGGACTATTAACTGATAATATTTGTTCTACTGCACAGTATTTTTTATGTAATAAATGCCATCTATGGCCCAGAGTTGAAGAACATTATTTATGAACTAACCTTTGGCCTTTCAGTAATGTTAATATACCTATGATAGCCAGAGGCCTTTACCAAACTTGTAATCTAAAAATGCTACACAGTTGCTTTTTTTTTAAAAAAAAACAAAACAAAAAAACACCCTTCTCTAGAAGAAACAGGTATGGAACATTGACAACATCTACTTAATATATTAAAATAGACCTTTTATTATTAACTTATTCAACAAGCTTTTATTGATAATCAACTATATGCCATGAATTGTTCCAGGCACTAAGGAAATAGTAATACACAATCCAGAAAATGTCCCAGTTCATAGGACTATAAATATCTGGCAAAGGTCATATAGGCCTTGGTTCACAGAGGAGTTTATTGGAAAACAAACAAACAAACAAACAAACCTATGTAAGTAAATATTGGGTTGGCCAAAAAGTTCATTTGGGTTTTTCTGTGCCATCCTATGGAAAAACTCAAAAGAACTTTTTGGCCAACCCAATATTAAAACAGATAAGAGTTAAGTAAACTAATTTTTTGGGGGGGGATATAGCCAGTTAACAATGTTTTGATAGTTTCAAAACATTGAACAGTGAAGGGACTCAGCCATGCATATACATGCATCCATTCTCCCCCAAACACCCCTATCATTGAGGCTGCCACATAACATTGAGCAGAGTTCCCTGTGCTATATAATAGGTTCTTGATGGTTATCTATTTTATTTATATCAGAATATTTTTACACAATCTATGACTATGCTAAGAAACAGACCCAGAGGAAGAAAAACATTTACTAAGGACATAGGTATATTATTGATAAACCGAGTATACTTAAAATTAAAATCGTACTTTTCAACAAATAAACACATCTAAGTGAACAAAACTGATATATTCCATTTACCAACTTGAAATATTCAAATATGTGACACATTCTGTGGCAAACTCACCTTGATGCTGGGAAAGATTGAGGGCAGGAGGAGAAGGAGGTGACAGAGGATGAGATGGTTGGATGGCATCACCAACTCAATGGACATGAGTTTGAGCAAAGTCTGGGAGATGGTGATGGACAGGGAAGCCTGGCATGCTGCTGTCCACGAGGTCGCAAAGAGTCGGACTTGGCAGCTGAACAACATCCCACATCCTAAGAGGCCAATCCAAATATGCTATTCAAAATCACACTGCAATATAGGCTCAAGTTCTACAGTGGATGAACAATTGGTAACATTTGCTCTCTATGTTGGTGAGGAGCCACGAAGTCTGGGTTGTGTCTGTCCTAATGCAAGGGTTTGTGCAGTTCCAAACTACCTCTTGAGCCCATCCACATACAGAATCAGAAGTGTTTCCACTTAGACAAAGGTCCATCTAAGGATATCAATAGTCCTTCTAGCATATCAAGTAAAAGAGCAGGTGGGTTGATTTTCTTTTTAAATTATGAACATTCTACCATTTGAATAGTATGCATATCAACTCTACCATAGACTTTTTCAGTTTTAATAAATATGACATCATGCAGTATATAGACATTATGTGGTCTATTTTATAGAATGTAAGGCTTATTTCACTCAGTATAAATTTTTTACATATATCCCTGTTTTCTCATGTACCAATAATTCATTTATTTTTAGACAGAGAGATATGGTACATATTATATAAATATTCCAAAATTTGTTTATCCATTCTCATATAGGTTGAGACAGTTGAGACAGTTTGGAGCAAATATGAATAAAGCTATTGTGAATATTATTATACACATTCTTTTTGTTAACATACTTTATGTCTGTTGGGAAAATATCTATCTGGAAGTAGAGTTGCTGAGTCATAGAATTTGTACATGATTAGGCACTGGCGACCCACTCCAGTACTCTTGCCTGGAAAATCCCATGGACAGAGGAGCCTGGTGGGCTGCAGTCCATGGGGTCGCGAAGAGTCGGATACGACTGAGCGACTTCACTTTCACTTTTCACTTTCATGCATTGGAGAAGGAAATGGCAATCCACTCCAGTGTTCTTGCCTGGAGAATTCCAGGGACAGGGAAGCCTGGTGGGCTGCCGTCTATGGGGTCACACAGAGTCAGACACGACTGACGTGACTTAGTAGCAGCAGCAGCAGCTTCATATGAAATTGCCAGGCCATTTTCCAAAGTGATGGTAAATTATGGGAATCCTACCAACAATGTAAAATAGTTTCATTTGTTCCACATCCTCACCAGGATTTGGTGTTTACAGTCCTCAATTTTAGCCATTCTAGTAGGTGTTCAGTGTTTATTTTTTTTTACAGTTTTAATTTGCATAATGTGGTGAATGATGTTGAACAGATTTTCATATAATTATAGGTCATTCATATATCTTCCTTCATGAAATGACTTTTCAAACATTTTACCTTGGGTTAGTTGTTTATCTTATTATTGAGTTTTGTGAACTCTGTACATCTTGAGTTTCAGCCTTTTGTCAAACAAATATGCATATGTTTTATGGTGGTATAGTTAATGTACAATATTATGTAAGTTGTAGGTATATGTGTTGTGTTGTTAGTTGTTCAGTTGTGTCCAACTCTTTGACACCCCATGGATTGTAGCCTGCCAGGCTTCTCTGTCCATGGGCTTCTCCAGACAAGAATACTGGAGTGGGCTGTCATTCTCTTCTCCAGGGGATCTTTCAACCTCGGGATCGAACTTGGGTTTCCCACATTGCAGGCAGATTCTTTTTGGCCTGAATTACCATGGAAGCACCACAGGTATACAGTGATTCACCTCTTTAAAGGTTGTACTCCATTTTTAGTTATTATAAAATAATGGCTGTATTCCCTGTGCTATACAATATATCCTTGTAGTTTATTTATTTTACACATAATGTTTTTGTGTCTTAATCTCCTACTCCTAGCAGGTCCCCCCACTGGTAACCATTAGTGTACTCTCTATATCTGTGAGTCTGTTTCTTTTTTGTTATATTCACTAGTTTATTTTTTTAGATTTTATAAGTGATATCATATAGTATGACTTACTTCATTTAGCATAATACCTTCCATCTATGTGGTTGCAAATAGCAAAGTCTCATTATTTTGCACAGTTGAGTAGTATTCCAAACATATATATGCAAACACTTATACATACTGGGGTGCATGTATCTTTTTGAATTAGTGTTTTCATGTTTCATTTTTTCCAGATGTATATCAACGAGTGAAATTTCTGGGTCATACAGTACTTCTATTTTAAGCTTTTTGAGAAATCTCCATACTGTTTTCCATAGTGGCTTGCACTACTTTACATTTTCACTAACAGTACATGAGGGTTGCCTTTTCTCTACATCCTTGCCAAAATTTGTTATTTGTATTCTTTTTAATGATAGTAATTCTGATAGATGTCAGACAATATTTCATTGTGGTTTAATTTTCATTTCTCTGATGATTAGCTATGTTGAGAATTTTTTTCATGTGCCTGTTGGCCATCTGTATGTCTTCTTTGGAAAAATGTCTACTCACATCTTCTGCCAATTTTTTAATTGGGTTGTTTGTTTTTTGATGTTGCCTTATATGATCAAAGAGATATTTTCTCATTAATTTCTCCAAGCCTGTCATTTACCTATTCATATTATTAATAATGTCTTTTGATAAGTATTTTAATTTTGATGCATTTTAATTTATTGATATTTTTCTTATGGTTATTTCTTTCTGTTACTGAATACAATGCCTTTACATATGCCTAAATCATTAATATATTCTTCTATTTTTTCCTCTAAGAGCTTTCTGGATTTAGCTTTAATATTTAGGGCTATTTCTAATTTATTTTTGTATATGACATGCAGCAAGAATTATAGTTCATTTTTTCCCAATATAGCTTTCTATTCATTCTAGTACCATTTTTGAAATGACTTTTCCTTCTCCACTGAACACTATCAGCAACTTTCTCAAAATTTATATGCCATTGTACATATAGGTAATAATAGTGTAGTGAGTACTTAAAACTTTGTTAAGAGTGTAATCTCATGTTAAGTGTTATTACCACAATAAAGGAAAAAAAACACATAAAAATCATATAACTATACAGGTAGGGGTCCATTGCCTGAGCTATCTGTTCTGTTCTGCTGATTATTTGTAGATCTTAAGGCCTATACTACAATCTCTGATTACTGTAGCTTTAAGGTTACTTTGCCCCCAGGTTTTTTCTTTGCTTAACTCTGCTCTTTTTTTAATCTGGCTTCTTATGGTGAAAATTTTGAAAAATAATTTTAGATACAAATATGAAAACAATAAATTCTATGGCTATCATCAAGAAGTCTACAAAAAATAAATGCTGTAGAGGATGTGGAGAGAAGGGAACTCTCTTCACTGTTGGTGGGAATGTAAATCAGTGCAGCTACTATGGAAAACAGCATGGAGGGTCCTTTAAAAACTAAAAAAGAGAAACCATACTATCCAGCAATCCAACTTGTAGGCATATATCCAGAAAGGGTGAAAACTCTAATTTTAAAGATTTGTTGTTTAGTTGCTAAATCACGTCAGACTCTTTTGCGACCCTATGGACTGTAACCCACCAGGCTCTTCTGTCCATGGGATTTCCCAGGCAAGAATACTGGAGTGGGTTGCCATTTCCTTCTCCAGGGGATCTTCCCGACTCTAGGATTGAACCCAAGTCTCCTGCATTGACAAGCAGATTCTTTATCACTGAGCCACCAGGGAAGCCCCAGTTTGAAAGATAACATCCACTGCAATGCTGTCAGCAGCACTATTTACACTAGTGTTAGTCGCTCAGTTGTGCCTGACTCTTTGCAACCCCATGGACTGTAGCCCGCCGCCTCCTCTGTCCATGGGATTTCCCAGGCAGCGATACTAGAGTGGGTTGCCATTCCATTCTCCAGGGAATCTTCCCGACCAGAGATCTAACCCGTATCTCCCACACTGCAGGCAGATTCTTTACCATCTGAGCTACCAGGGAGATCTATTTACAATAGCTGTCATGAAAACAAGTGCCCAGCAACAGATGACTGATTTAAAAAGATGTGATATATATACACAAAGAAACATTACTCAGCATAAAAAAGAATGAAATATTGCCATTTGCAGCAGCATGGATGGACGTAGAGAATACCATACTAAGTGAAGTAAGTCAGGCAGAGAAAGGCAAAATTATGTGATACGTGTGAAATCTAAAAAAATAACACAAACTCATCTATGTAGAAAACAGACACTGACTTACAGACAGAAGACAAACCTGTGGTTACCAAACAGTAAAGGGAGGGGGGAAAATAAATTAGGGGTTCAGTTCAGTTGCTCAGTTGTGTCCGACTCTTTGCAACCCCACGGACTGCAGCACACCAGGCTTCCCTGTCCATCACCAACTCCTGGAGCTTGCTCAAACTCATGTCCATCCAGTCCGTGATGCCATCTAACCATCTCATCCTCTATTGTCCCCTTCTCCTCCTGCCTTCAATCTTTCCCAATTTCAGGGTCTTTTCTAATGAGTCCGTTCTTCACATCAGGTGGCCAAAGTATTGGAGTTTCAGCTCCAGCATTAGTCCTTCCAGTGAATATTCAGGATTGACTGGTTTGATTTCCCTGCAGTCCAAGGGACTCCCAAGAGTCTTCTCCAACGTCACAGTTCAAAAGCATCAATTCTTCAGCTTTCAGCTTTCTTTATATTCCAACTCTCATATCCATACATGACTACTGGAAAAACCATAGCTTTGACCAGACAGACCTTTGTTGGCAAAGTAATGTCTCTGCTTTTTAATATGCTGTCTAGGTTGGTCATAGCTTTTCTTCTAATTTCTAAATTAGGGTTAAACAGAAACAATTTGCATAAAATAGCATAAGCAACAACAATTTACTGTGTAGCACAGGGAACTATACTTGCTATCTCTCAGTAACCTATAATGGAAAATAATCAGCAAAGAAAAAAAAATATATATATATTATATATATATACACACACACATATACACACATATATAAAGCTGAAAATATGATAAATTTGACTCTAAACACTTACTTAGCTACATCCCACAAATTTTCATATGTGATACTTTCACAGTCAATCAGTTAAAATTATTTTCCACAAATTGCTTAAGAGCATGTTAGTTAATTCCCAAATATGTGTGATTTTCCCACATATTTTATTGGTTCTAATTTCTGGTTTTAATTCCATTTTATTTAGAGAGCACACATTATATGATTTCATTTATATGAATATTTAAAGAATTTGAAAAAGGATAGATGTGTATGTATAACTGAATCACTTTCCCGTACACCTGAAACTAATACAACACTGTTAATCAACTATGCTTCAATATAAAGTAAAATTTTTCTTAATTTGAAATATATTTTATGACTCTCAAATAGATCTCTTTATACACAGCATGTAGACTTGAAAAGAATGCATATTTTTCGGTTTTGAGGTAGTATTTAAGTCAAGGTGGGTAATAGTGTTGTTCAGGACATCTGTGTCTTTGTTTACTTCTTCTACCAGTTGTTCTGGAGAAGGCAATGGCACCCCACTCCAGTATTCCTGCCTGGAAAATCCCATGGACGGAGGAACCTGGTTAGGCTACAGTCCATGGGGTCGCAAAGAGTCGGACACGACTGAGCGACTTCACTCACTTCACTCACCAATTGTTCAGAGAAGAATGGTAAAATCTCCTTAGTCTAATTTGGGTAACTGTCTATTGTGCCCTTATAATTTTGTTATTTTGCTTAATGTGTTTTGAAGTTCTGTTTATGATTTTTATTTCTTCCTAGTGAACTGATTCATAATTATATCTCCATTTTTATCTTTGGTAATATTATTGGTCTTAAAGTATATTTATCTAATATTAGTAAAATATTCTGATCTCCTTTTACTTAAATTATTTGTGTCTTTAAAGTGTCCCTTAGAAAGCATAATGTTGGGCCTTGCTTTTTAAAATCTATTTTATCTGCCTTTTAAATTGGAATGTTAGGTTACTAGTATTTAATGTAATTATTGATGGTGTTGGACTTCCATCTATCTTTTGGATTTTTTTCTCTTTGCCACACCCTCCTTTTCTTTTTCCTTTGTTCTTCTTTGCCTGCACATTTTGGCTTGTTTAAATATTTTTCAGATTTTCATTTTAATTTATCTATTGACTTTCATTTAGACCTCTTTTTTCCCTAGACTTCTTTGTTTACTGACTCTTTCCTCTGTCGTCTTAATTCTGCAGTTATGCTATCCAGTGAATTTTTATGTGAGATAATATAGTTTTCATTTTTGTAATTTGAATTCGGTTTCTTTTTAAAACATTTCTCCTGAGATTTTCAATCTTTCCCTTCAGTATAAGCATAGTAATAATAGCCTCTTTAGAGTACTGGTCTGCTAACTCCAATATCTAGGTCATCCACTGATTGTCTTTTCTCTTAAGAACAGACCATATTTTCCATGTTAATTTTACATCACAAATATGTTTAGTTGTATCCTAGACCTAATGAATATTATGTTGAGGATTCTCTGGATTCCATACTTTCCTACAAATACTGTTGATATTTTTATTTTAGCAGGAAACTAGCTTGAATAGATTCAAACATGAACTCTACCTTTTGGGCAGTAATTTAAATCTCAGTTTCTTATTTTCCTTAGCTGGGCTGACTGAAGTCTGTCTTCGCCATACACATGGTTCATGGGTAGCCAGAGATTTCGAAATGATTTATATAGAGAATTTGAATAGCTTCTGCCCTACCTCTCTGCTCCAGTTTTCTCTTTGTGAAATTCCTATCTTGCTTTCCAGTGGTCATGACTGCCTTAAATTCTATGCTCTGGTTTTCAAAATAGGGAAACTGAAAATTTCTTTTCTTATATATTTTAAAATTAATTTTTATTGGAGTATAGTTGACTTACTATGTTGTGTTAGTTTCTTCTGTACAGCAAAGTGAATCAGTTATACATATACATAGATACACTCTTTTTCAGATTCTTTTCCCATGTAGTCATTACAGAGTACTGAGTAGAGTTTCCTGTGCTATATACAGAATATCCCCGTAAGTTAGCTATTTTATATTTAGTAGTGAGCACATGTCAATCCTCAGTCTCCCACTTTGTCCTTTCCCCCTTCCCCTCTTGGCAACCATAAGTTTATTTTATACATCTGTGACTCTGTTTTGTAAATAAGCTCATTTTTACCATTCTTTAAGATACCACATATAAGCGATACCATATGATATTTGTCTTTCTCTGTCTGACTTAGTTCACTCAACTATGACAATCTCTAGGCCATCCATGCTGCTGCCAATGCCATTATTTCATACTCTTCTGTGGCTGAGTAATATTTCATTATATATACACCACATCTTCTTTATCCATTTATCCACCAATGGACAGGACATTTAGATTGTTTCAATGTCTTAGCTATTGTAAATAGTGTTGCAATGAACACTGGGGTTTCTATATCTTTTCAAATTATGGTTTTCTCCATATATATGAAAAATGTCAGTTAATTTTGAGGCAATTCAACAAGTTGAATTACTAGTTTAATAGTTTACCTTCAACCCAAAACTTTTTCAAAGAAACAGAACTGAATTAAGAGTCAGAAGACTTGAGTCCATCAATTTTACAAAAAGTGTTATATTTGCAAATTTTGTCTGTAAAACGATCATTTTATGTTTCCTATGTAAGTCATAGGACTTATATAGGATTTAAACTGTGAATTGTCTGAGGAGGCTTCACAAATAGCTGAGGAAAGAAGAGAAGCTAAAAGCAAGGGAGAAAGGGAAAGATATACCTAACTGAAGGCAGAGTTAAAGAGAATAGCAAAGAGAGATAAGAAGGCCTTCTTAAATGAAAAATGGAAAGAAGTAGAGGAAAACAATATAATGGCAAAGACTAGAGAGCTCTTCAAGAAAACTGGAGATATCAAGGGAGCAGTTCATGTAAGGATGAGCATGATAAACGACTGAAATGTAAGAATCTAACAGAAGCAGAATTGATTAAGAAGAGGTGGCAATAATACACAGAAGAACTATGCTTAAAAAATCTTAATGACCAGGAAAGACATCATAGTGTGGTCACTCAACTACAGCCAGACATCCTGGTGTGTGAAGTCAAGTGCAAGCATTACTGCAAACAAAGCTAGTGGAGGTGATGGAATTCTAACTGAGCTGTTTCAAATCCTAAAAGATGATGCTGTTAAAGTGCTACACTCAATACATGCACAAATTTGGAAAACTCAGCAGTGGAACAGGACTGGAAAACGTCAGTTTTCATTCTAATCCCAAAGAAGGGGAATGCCAAAGAATGTTCAAACTACCATACAATTGTGTTTATTTCTCATGCTAGTAAGGTTATGCTCAAAATCCTTCAAGGTAGGCTTCCACAGTACATGAACCGAGAGCTTCCAGATGTACAAATTGGATTTAGAAAAGGCAGAGGAACCAGAAATCAAATAACTAACATTCATTGGATCACAGAGAAAGCAAGGGAATTCCATAAAAACATCTACTTCTGTTTCACTGACTACGTGAAAGCCTTTGATTGTGTGGATCACAATAAACTGTGGAAAATTCTAAAAGAGATGGGAACGCCAGACTACCTTACCTGTCTCCTAAGAAATCTGTATGTGGGTCAAGAAGCAACAGTTAGATCTGGACATGGAACAACATACTGGTTCAAAATTGGGAAAGGAGTGCGTCAAGGCTGTATATTGTCACACTGTTTATTTAACTTATATGATATGCAGAGTACATCATGCAAAATGCGAGGCTGGATAAATCACAAGATGGAATCAAGATTGCCAGGAGAATTATCAATAACCTCAGATATGCAGATGATATCACTCTAATGGCAAAAAGTGAAGAGGAACTAAAAAGCCTCCTAATTAGGGTTAAAGAGGAGAGTAAAAATCCTGACTTAAAACTCAGCATTCAAAAAACTAAGATCATGACATCTGGTCCCATCACTTCCTAGCAAATAGAAGGTGAAAAAGCATAAAAAGTGACAGATTTTATTCTCTTGGGCTCCAAAATCACTGCAGACAGTGATTGCAGCCATGAAATTAGAAGTTGCTTACTCCTTGGAAGGAAAGTTATGACACACCTAGACATTGTATTAAAAGCAGAGAGAGCACTTTGCCGACAAAGGTCTATATAGTCAAAGCTATGGTTTTTCCAGTAGTCATGTACAGATGTGACAGCTGGACCATAAAAAAGACTGAGCAGTGAAGAAATGATGCTTTCAAATTGTGGTGTTGGAGAAGACTCTTGAGAGTCCCTTGGACAACAAGGAGATCAAACCAGTCAATCCCAAAGGAAATCAAACCTGAATATTCATTGGAAGGACTGATGCTGAAGCTCCAATACTTTGGTTTCCTGATGGGAAGAGCTGACTCATTGGAAAAGACCCTGATGCTAGAAACTATTGACGGTAAAGGAGAAGACGGTGGCAGAAGATGAGATGGTTAGATAGCATCACCGACTCAATAGTGACTGATTTGAGCAAACTCTGGGAGATAGTGAAGGACAAGGAAGACTGGTGTGCTGCAGTCCACGGGGTTGCAAAGAGTCGGACATGACTTAGTGACTGAACAACAACAAGTGCATAAATTATAAGATGCTATATACATATAAAACAGTTTCATAAGATTCCTTTTCCTTTCTTCCTTCCTTTCTTTCTTTTTTTAAAAAACATAATGAAAACACTGCCCTTTATTTTATCTGCTGCATAATTTTTTCAGGACCAGAAAAAAAAAGCATTAATGTTCTGCTAAAATTTTAAACTGTTCTGTTGTGTTGATTGTTCTTGCAGTTTTAACTCAACAGTACTACATCACTTCTCCCTTTGCCTTATAAAACAGAATCCAAAGCTAAGTATATAGTTATGCAATAGGAAGTTCACAGAAGCCTCTTCTCATTTCATTTCTTGAATCTTTTATTTTTATTTGCCCCCCCTTTTTTTGGTATAGCTTAACATTCTAATTATTTTAGAAATGCTTTTATTTACTTTTACTGTACCTCATTTTAAGAAGGATTAAATAGTTTATATTTAGAAACAGATTACAAGCCATACACCATGAATATAAATAGCATGTTCAGACCAATAAACACTCTTGGTTGCTCCCAGTCAAAATTATCGTGGTGTCTTCCATGGTCTCAGTCCCTCATATTCTTACCTGCTTTAGGAAGCATCCCTTTGATTAGTTTCCTTTCCCTTTAATCCTTTCTGTTTTTGGACCTTCTCTTCCCATTCTCCTTCCACTCAATTCCTTTACGTCTATTCTATCTTCCTTCTGTCTCCATGCCAATGTCCAAGTCATTGAGTGTCTCAGAGGAGGAGTAATTCAAAGTTGTAAAATGTTCCCAAACATGCTCATTCTCTACCCAGGTCTGTCCATTACTCACTGCCTACTAAGCATTTCAGTCTCTGGACATGGTTGCCAGGAATGTGTGTTTGTGTACAATGAAGACCTCGCTGAGCCCTGACCTGATGAACTGTGGTTTTGGTTTGTGTTTTCACATCATCAGACTATGATCACATTTCATATTCAAAGTGATTAACCCTAGGTAAGTTGATATGATGCCCATTTATTATTCTGGGAGTTTTGAAGATTTGATCACAACTAAAGACTGAGGGGACGACAGAGGATGAGATGGATGGATGGAATCACTGACTCAATGGACATGAGTTTGAGCAAGCTCCGGGAGTTGGTGATGGACAGGGAAGCCTGGCGTGCTGCAGTCCATGGGGATGCAAAGAGTTGGACACGACTGTGTGACTGAACTGAACTGAACTGAACTGAAAGACTGAAGAGAACTATTGCTTCAAACATTTTGTAAAAAGGCAATTCCTTCTCACCAGCCACTGCCTCTTGATGCTAAAAATACAGTCTGCTAGACAAGTGGAAAGCTTACAACTGGTACCTTCTCCTTCAGTTTCTTGCTTCTGGCCTGGGATCCAGCTCTCACACTCAAGCAGTTTTTCTGCAGACACTGCATGCCAAGTGGACTGTTAACTACTGTGTGTACAGAAACCATTAGTTGCTAAGATGGTGCCCTCTCAGAGCAGCTCTGCTTTCTAAGAGAAAGAATGTATCATAAAAGGAGGTTCAGGGCAGAAACTCAGGTGGCAAATTGAATGTAAAATTTACTGGGAAGTATCCAGTATTTCTTTAGCATTCGCACAATACCTAGCATATTGCTGGAGCTCTTAATACTATGCCTTAATGGTTTCAGCAAATGTGGAGGGGCGGGAGTATGACTTGCCTAGCCAGAAACCCTTCAATAAAGAAGCACACTGTAGGGAAGTCCCTGGAGGTCCAGTGGTTAGGGCTCTGTGCTTCCACTTCCACAAGCCTGGGTTCTATCCCTGGTCAGAGAACTAAGATCTCACAAGTAGAGTGGTGTGGCAAACAAAACAAAACGAATAAAAAAAAACCCAAAAAACTATGTTGTCTCCCTAAGAGGACTTATGGAGAGTATAAGTGGGAGGCTTGAATTATTTATGAAAACTTTTCATAATAAGCATGGCTGCCAAGGGAATGAGCCAATGTGGCCTCAGGTAGGCAATTTACTGCCAAAACTCCAACTTCTTTTTCACTTTTGTTAATTCTAGTGGTCTTTTCAAAATTCCCTTTTTGGTGATAGATCCCTAAAGATGTGTATTTAATGTGACAGAAAAACCTATAAACCCCTCCAGTAAAACAGAAACAGAAGTAGTTTGTAAATGAGAGCTCAGGCAGGAGTAAAAGCCGTTTACTGGATTGGAAGTAGGGAAAATGAGGGACTCAGGGACTTCTGTTCAAAGAAAGGTCAAATGATTATACATATATGTTTTGCTTCACAGCTATCCTATCACCCCACATGACAGAAAAAATGTGAAGAGCAAAGCAGGCCTAACGAGGCAAAGGACGGTTCCTTCTTTGTGCCTCAGTCTGTCTATCTGCAAAATGGAATTAAGGATGTCAACATCAGGGTTGCTCTTTCCTTACAGAGATGTTTTGAAGATGCAAAATTGTAGCAAGCACAAAAATGATATATTGGTCTGATTATGTTATAATCAGAGACATATTTTCAAAATGAAAATCTGATCACATCATACATTTCATGGTTGGAAACATTTCAATGATTCCTGTTTCTCTGGAGTTGAAGATCTTTATGTCACCCCAGGCTAGGGAGGCCCCACAGTATTCATCTTTACCCTGAGTCCTCTCCATGAGCTCTGTCATCCAACCCCACTGGCCCTCATTCAGTTCCTCATAAGCACTGTCCTCACCAGGGCTACGAGGTCATTGCACACAAGTTCCCTCTGGTAGGAAGTCCTTCTTTCCTGTTTTAGCCTCACTGTGTGCGTGCTAAGTCGCTTCTGTCATGTTCTAATCTTTGCGACCCCATGGACTGTAGCCCACCAGGCTCCTCTGTCCATGGGATTCCCCAGGCAAGAATACTGGAGTGGGCTGCCATCCCCGCCCCCAGGGGGATCTTCCCAACCAAGGGATTCTACCTGTGTCTTTGAGGTCTCCTGTATTGGCAGACGGGTTCTTTACCACTAGCACCACCTGGGAAGCCCTTTCGCCTCATTAACCCCACTCATTTTTTCTGAGTTGATTTCCTCAGGGAAGCCTAGATGACATATCTAAGACGTATTCTTCGTCTGATAGTCACTTACAGAGCCTCTTCTTGGTAATACGTATCACCTGTTAGCTTGCTTGTGTGATTACATGTTTAATGTACATCTTCCCACAACACTCTAAACTCTGTTTTTGCCATTATTTCAGCAGTGTTCCTCCCACATGGTAGATACTTGATGTGTAGTACATACAGAAAAAAACGACACAGATAAAAGAAAACATGAGACTAAAAAATGAAGGCGCGAAAGCAAGGAAAGAAAAAGGGAAAGAAGAAAGGATGAAACGTTTAGCTGGAAAAGAAACAGTGTAGTTATTTGGTGTCAAATATACCATCACAGTTAAAACTATGTTAGAACTACTTACAGAGGTGGTTTTTTTCTTTCTTCTTTTCAAAGATATTACCTCGTCCTTCCTTAAAGGCCACCACCACCAGGCACAGCAACTCTACACTGCTAGTCAACATGCAAAATCGTGTTTACTGTATTATTATTGTAAAACTCTGGCATGGATTAATGATGAATCAAGTTCGGAATACAGCCAAGGAGACAGAGGTTTATAGAGACTAATCTGGCATTCACAACATGATGTAGGAACCTTACACAGCACATGAATTAGGAGGATTTGTTTTTGTAAAATGGCCAATTCTTTGATGTAAATTATTCCACGGATGACTGGTAAAGAGAAAGATGTTCTTAAAACATCAGAAGTGATCTTGGTTCTTATGTAGGTTGCCGGTAGCTTAATGTTTTAAAGTTATCCCAAGCAAGTTTTGTCACAATTAAAGAAAAATCACAGCAACACAGGAAGACCTTCAGGAAAAAAAGCTTAAAAGCTTTTTTAAAGGCTGCAGAAGGCTTTTCCTTTGGTGCTTCAAGGACAACTCTATGGTGATGACCAAGAGAGGTGGGATGGGGGAAGGGAGGGAGACTCAAGAGGGAGGAAATACATTTATAATTATGGCTTATCCATGTTGTTGTATGGCAGAAGACAACACAGCATTATAAAGCAATTTCCCCAAAATTAAAAATGAATTTTTTAAAAAAGAAGAAAAACAGACCATCTCTAGGTGTGCAACTATGTTAAACTCACTGCTGAAGCTGTCAATCCAGATTAAGAAACTGCTAAGACATCAATCCCTGTGTTAAAACAATGGATTAATGAAAAAGTCTAAACAGTAGATCGGATTTTTGGTTTCGAGAAAAATGATTCATTTTGGAAAACCAACATCTCAAAGGACCAAGTAGGAGCTCCAGGACTTAGGACTAATGATAACCAACTGACTTTGAAGGTGGGTGCAAATGCTATTAGTGTGTTAATGATACCAGGGTGGCTGTGTGCGGGGGGTGTGTGTGTGTGTGTTTAGGATGGTAACTTTATTTTTTTAGTGCTCTGCTCTTCAAATTCCAAGTTTTGAGTGGTCTCCCCTTGTTTTATTTTCCTCATGGGCCTTGTTATTTTTAGTGTTCAATTTTGCAGAATGGAAGGTTTTCCAATAGTGCAAACATTCGCATTATAACAGAAACACCCATCTCTCTTTTTTATTCTACTGTCTCTGGCTAAAAAAGAACTAATATTTTGTCTGGCTACCGATTATATTGCGAAAATTTGAAAGCAAGGGAAATATGTGTTGTTTTGATATTTGAACTGACCTCTCTAGAATCTAGTCAGGTAGGAACCTAGGTGTTCTTTCGACTTTAAATGAAGATATAATTTTTCTCTGGCAGGCAGAAAACATTCTCCAACTGTGTCCATATACCCTATAGGAGTCAGTATTGCCCATCTCGAAAATTTTATATTTGAGTCTGTCATAATTAGAAAACTTCCTGAAAATTGTATAATCCACTATTTTAGAAGTGTAATCCTAATATCTCCCAGGCTCTGACATCAAATCTCCTGATTTCCTTCTGTTTCTCCCTAGTGTCCTATGTCTTAGGGGATTTCATATACCGAGTTTTCATGGTGAAATAGGTATATTTCCCTACGGAGGTATGCATATCACATCCTACCACGACCTTGCCTCAACAAGGTATCTATGCATGGATGTCTGTTCACTTGAAGAAATGTGTTGTTTTTATTCTCTCATCAGCCAAGTTATTCAGGGGTGAATTTACACCAGCTTATGCAAATATGTCATAAAAACCAGTAGCCTTGGGTTTCCTCTTAAAGATGATCTACTTCACAAACAACACACACACAGAGCCATTGGATCATATCAGAAACTAGGGAGAAGAAGCCATATAATAGAATTTCATACAGCTCTAGGGATTTAACCATCTTGAAATCTCTGAATTAGAAATGCAACAGAATCTTCTTTCAGATAATTTGGTGATCAAAGATTGAAGCACAGGAGCACAAAAACTGTAAAATTTGTAAGGTCTAGTCTGGAAACTATGAAGAAATTACTTTTTTAAGAGTAAGCATCTTTTGGTGAAACGGTACAAACTTTCAATTATAAGATGAATAATTTCTGAGGATCTAATACACAGCATGGTGACTACATTAACAGTGCTTTACTATATATTTAAAATTTGCTGGAAGAGTAGCTCTTGAGTTTCTCTCCGCTGGGGAGAAAAAGAGTAACTGTGAGGTGACAGATGTGTTAATCAACTTGACTGTGGTACTTAGTTCACAATGTGTATGTATTACATACCATCACATTGTGTGCCTTCAATATATATAATTTTTACTTGGCAATTATATTTCAGTAAAGCTAAGATGGGAGGAAGGAAGCAGTTTTTTCTCCTTTCTAGATTCTCTGAGACCTTTTCATTTGTAAAACTTTATCAGATGAGCATCACAATAGTAATTCCTAGGAGTGGGAGGTATGGCCATTATAAGAGGTCTTAAAAACACAGAGTTGAGACAACAGGGAGAAATAAGCAGAGTCCATTTTTACTACCTCAGAAACAGAGGATTAAGAAAGTCTATAGAGGCCCATTGTACATCCAGGTAGAAATAAGACTCTGTCATGCAGAATTTTGTAAGGTTACTGTTTACACGGTCCGTGAGACTACCGTAAGTATCTTGACTTCAGGAGTCAGTTGGAGAGAAGCCTGCCAAAGATTTCTGCGTGTAATACCTGAAGAAGTCTCTAATGCACCTTTACCAAAATGAAAAACAACTGTTTGAGAACTGAACTCCCATTTGAGAATGAGAATTAATACAGTTTGCTGTAGAATTAATCTTCACATAATCATATAAACTGTAAATAATATTTAAATTCCAAACTTTGCTCAGTAAAAATAAGCCCAGCATGTTTAAAGGAAATATTTTGCTTCTTGTTTTATCAGGAGGTCTCACATCTCACTGACCGTCGTCTTTGAACTTTGAACTACTTTCCTCTCTTTTTGTCCTCTGCTGACATGGCTGTCTGCAGGTATCAAGGACTGCTTTGATTCTGCCTCTCAAGGCTCACATTTTAAGTGTAGGGAGTGATCAAGTCTGCTGCTCAGTGTGATAGAATCTCTGGTTTTCTGGGGTCCTAGGAGTTTACAATTTCCTAAGATGCTAGTTTTCTTGAAAAATTGGATGTAATCTGGGGATATAGTAGTTGGGGAAGAGGTGGAAAGAGAAAAGGAAAAATAAAGACAATGATTATTATGGGTACAAGCAAACAGATGTAGGCAAAGGTATCTAGAAGGCCTGGACTGAGAGAGGAGAAAGTACATCCATAGCTAAGCATGTGCTGCCCGAATGTCGCATGGTCCGTGGTTTGCAGGGAAAAGAGGCCGGGTTTACACTTGCTGGTTGCTTTTGGAATAAGGGCCTGGATGGCTTGGTAACATCTTCCCTTCATGGATAATCAAACTAATGTTGGGCAGACATTAATGTCAATACTTTCTTAAAACTCTGATAAATCTGATTCTAATATCTGAAAGTCTTTTTACATTATATAAGTAATGTATGAAAACACAAGAATTCTAAAAAAAAATCTGCTTCATCTAATATGATTTTAAAAGAGAGACGACTTCACATGTTAGTCAAAATCCTAGATTAGGTACAAATACAGATGTTCTTGCTTGTTGCCTTTGTGGCTGGGCAAGTTAACCTCTTTAGTACTCTGTCTTTTCACCTACACAGTTGGAACAACCAAACCTAACTCATTCAGTTATTCAACAAACATTCATGGAGGACGTACTATGTGCCAAGCACAGTTCTAGGCACCAGAAACACAACGAAAAACAGAGTGTAGAAAAATCCTGGCCAAATAGAACTTCCATTCTAATGTGGCGCACGGGTTGAGCTGATTTAAATAAGTAAATCAGTGTGGCCCTGGCATATTTGGTAACTATGGCTATGAACAGTATGTCCTTCAGAATGCTTCTCACTAGATACTCTTTTCTTAGAAATTGTGTGTGTGTGTGTGTGTGTGTGTTGCCTTAGAACTTTTTGTCCTGCCTTTGGCCAGCTGTTTCTAGGCTTTCTCCACTCTTTGCTAATATCCTCAAATTCTCATTACCTCCTGGACACTTGCTCTCAGCACTCAGATGTGTTACCATCTCTCCCGTTAAAAGCAAACAAACAATAAACAGCACAGCAATAGTAAAGGGCTCCTCGAGTCATCCGGGCCTCTTAAGCTGCTGAACCCTCTTTCCTTCTAACAACTTTTATCTAAAGAATGTCTTTGCAAGCAGTCTTCATGTCCACACTTCTTATTTCCTGTCAGGTGGTTCCATCCTGGCATCTGTTCCCACCATTCAACTACACTTGCTCTTTCTTATTAGCTCATAAATGACTTTCGTCCGTGTTCCTAAGCTGAACATACGTTCTCCAGTCCTTATCTCAGGCCATTCATCATCAGCTTCTTCCTGCTAGAAATATTCTTCTCCTTTCAATTCCACAATTATCAGCCCTTCTGATTTTCCTCCTGCCTTTCCAGCCACTCCATTTCAGTTTCTTTTGGAAACTTCTCATACTTAATCTGGGAGAAGGCAATGGCACCCCACTCCAGTACTTTTGCCTAGAAAATCCCATGGACGGAGGAGCCTGGTAGGCTGCAGTCCATGGGGTCGCCAGAGTCAGACACAACTGAGCGCTTTGCTTTCGCTTTTCGCTTTCATGCATTGGAGGGGGAAATGGCAACCCACTCCAGTGTTCTTGCCTAGAGAATCCCAGGGACGGGAAGCCTGGTGGGCTGCCGTCTATGGGGTCGCACAGAGTTGGACACGACTAAAGTGATGCAGCAGCATACTCAATCTATCTTTTAAACGTTGACATTCAGTATGTCTTCATTGGTCTTGGCTCTCTTTGTATCTTCTCCCTCATTCCTGATCACTTCTTGCGTGTGTTAGTCACTTAGTTGTGTCCAACTCTTTGTGATCCTATGGACTGTAGCCCACCAAGCTCCTCTGTCCATGGGATTCTCCAGGCAAGAATACTAGAGTGGGTTGTCATTCCCTTCTCCAGGGGATCTTCCCAACCCAGGGATCGAACCCAGGTCTCCAGCATTGCAGGCAGATTCTTTACCATCTGAGCCACCAGGGAAGCCCAATCACTTCTTACATGCATGCTCAGTTGTTCTGTGCAACCCTATGGATTGCAGCCCGCCAAACTCCTCTGTCCATGGGATTTTCCAGGCAGGAAATACTGGAGCGGGTTACCATTTCCTCCTCCAGTGGATCTTCCTTACCCAGGGATTAAACCCACATCTCCTGTGTCTCCTATATTTGCAGACTGATTCTTTACCACTGGGCCACCTGGGAAGCCCTTGATCACTTCTTGTGTCTTACTTCATTTTCATTGATTATATTGTCCATTCTCATGACTTCAAATACCATTTAAACTTTGTGTTTCCTTGGAAGACCTTCTTCTAGACAAATACAACCAACTTATTTTAAATCTCCACTTGACCATCTCACCAGTATTATAAATTGAATGTGTGCCAATCAGAACCTTTCTTCCTAAACACCACCCAAATTTCAAATGCACTCTTTCTCCAGTATTCAACACCACTCATCCAGTTGCTTATGCTGAAATGTGGGAACTGTGCTTGGCACCTTCCTATCTCCTACCCCCAAAACCAAAGTCCCGTACATTCCACCTCTTAACTACATCTCACAAATCTTCACTTCTCAAAATCACCAATTCTACTGGCCAAGGTCAAGCAAGCCACCCACCAAAGAGCTTCCTCACACTTCTACTTCACTTACATTTATCCTTTTTCAATCTATTTTCTACTCAGCAGCACTTGAAAGATACTGTATGTCTCTTATGAAGACAAAAATTGTCAATATGATTCTTAAAGCCCTAAAAAAGCTAACTTATTGCATTTACTAAACCTACAAAGTATATTTGTATATGTAAATTTTGTAAATAAATTTGTGAATAAAAATTATTTACCTTTAATATTAAGAACTTTAAAATCCATAGGGCAGTGACTATATGCATGCACACTGTCATTCATAAGCACACATGCGTGGAGGCACATCACAGCTTGGATTCAGACTTCTCAGAATTGCCATTTTTCATATTTCGAGTGTCTGTCCTTAGCACTTAACATGTATTTCACTAAGGGCTTAAAAGCCTTCACAACAGGAAGAAAGTCCTAAAGCATCCCAATAGGCCGTGATGCTGGAGAACATCACAGGATTTCTTCTCTCCTTTCCTCACCTCTGTTTCTCTCACAGAAACCATGCTTCATGACAGGAGACAAATGAGCCTCTCCAGAAGTTATTACAGAGATTGTCTGGGCTCTACTTTTTTGATATACAGATCAATCTGGGAGGAAAAAATGTCCTTTGCATCTTCACCAATAGAATTTTGATAGAAGCAGTGACATTTGCTGAAACAAGTTTGTGTAAAAAATGTGCTCCATACTTGTGTGGTTTTTCTTGGTGTTTGTCCGTATGTCTGATGAGACATTCATAAATTCTCCCTTTTGCTCCTTTCTACACCATTATTCTGTTTGGCCCCAAATAAATATTGTGATAGCTGGACCATTCACTGGAGGCTGATCTCCATCCTTTGAAGCTGAGTGTTGAACAGAAGAACTACCCTATTGCTTACCTTTTAGTGCCGCTCACCAATCTGCACATTTGCCCAGATGTTTGAGGCTCAGCAGGGCAAAATATTTACCTATTTATTCAAGTGTGGAGGAACAAAGAAGGATCAAGTTTACAAACAGGTCTTTATATCAACTTACTTTGAGGATATATTTCTGTTCTATAACATGCATTTAAATAAATCAGCTTCTGAAGAGTGGTAAACCACTGACACCATTTATATTATCTGATGGTAGAAGAAGAACTCCCAATGGGCTGAGAGGTTTCAATTACTTTGGACAGGGACCACTTCAGAAGTGACTTGATCTATATTGTTAGTTTTTATTGCCTTTATGGCCATCTAAATGGGGCTATGTCATGGCATAATAGAAAGATAAAGTGCCTGGCATTAAAGTGACCTGTTTGTGCAAACTCCATCCCAAACAACTCCTGAGACAAACAGGCACAGAGTCTGTTCTACAACATCATTAATTAAGAGAATAGAGACACACTACTGCATACTGCACACTGACACCACACACATGCCCATACAACCTTTCAATCATCTACCAATTACAGGACAGATTCACGGGCAACCTCACTATGTCAGGCAATGGTGATGTGACCAATTAACAAGAAGCGTCTCTATTTCAGAGCAGGTTCACCATATTTAGAGATTACTGGGCAATGAGCAGGTGGCTCTAATGACAGGTAAGAGAAAGTTAAAGAAAGTGCCACGTGAAATAGTGGATGGAATCATGGAAGACGGCAAGGTGAGTAAAGTCCAAAGTTAAAGACAGACTAACAAATGAATAAGGAGGAATTAAAACGCAGTAGTACAGAACTACCATATGACCCAGCAATCTAATTACTGGACATATACCTTGAGAACGCATAATTCAAAAAGATATGTATCCCAGTGTTCATTGCAGCACCATTTACAACAGCCAAGACATGGAAGCAACCTAAACATCCATCAACAGATGAACGGCTAAAGAGGATGTGGTATGCATATACAATGGAATATTACTCGGCCATAAAAATGAATGAAACTGTGCCATTTGTAGAGAGGTGGATGGACGCAGAGACCGTCATAGAGTGAAGTGAGTCAGAAAGAGAAAAACAAATATTGTGTGTTAACACATATGTATGGAGTCTAGAAAGATGGTACAGATGAGTCTGTTTGCAGGGCAGGAATAGAGATGCAGACATACAGAATGGATATGTGGTGTGGTGCGGGGGGATGAGGGTGGGATGAACTGGGAGATTAGCTTTGACATAAATACACAACCCTGTTTAAAATAGACAGCTAGTGGGAACCTGCTGTATAGTACAGGGAGCTCAACTCTGTACTCTGTGATGACAGAGAGGAGTGGGATGGGTAGTGAGGTGGGAGGGAGGTCCAAGAGTGAGGGGATGTATGTATATATACTGTATATAGCTGATACACTTTGTGGTACAGCAGAAACTAACAAACCATTGCAAAGCAATTATACTCCAACAAAAAAAATTTTTTAATTAAAAAACAGTTCAAAAAAAATAATGCAATAGTAACCTCAAGGAAATATATTTACTTCACAAGCTATCTGGATAAAGTGGTTAAAAAGTAGGAGTGAAAGCCCCACCTTGTCATTCACTTTGACACTGTGTGATGCTGGAGAGTCCTAATTGTAAGCATTTGTAATCTAACAGGTATGCTTTGTAGGGTTTCAGTATAACTGTCACTTTTGCAATCTTATTATAAGGAGTACGATATGTGTGGTGACACTGTTGTCTTTAGGCTTAGGAAGGAAGTGCCTGCTGCAGGCTGGGCTTACTCCTGAGCTCAGGAGAAGCTAATATTTGTCACGCACAGGTGGTAAGTAAAGACAGTGGATTGTGAGTTGATACCAGCCATAAAATCCCTCTGAAAGACCAACACAGAGCAGGTATCCTATTAAACTGCTTGTAGAATATAGACTCATTGGAAAGCATAATATGGGGAGTTACAGTGAGATCTTAAGTCAACAAGTAAAAAAGGATATGTAGACAAAGTTGCAATTGAATAATCTCTTTCTTGCTTCCCTGGTGGCTCGGAGGTAAAGAATCCGCCTGCCAATGCAGGTGATGTGGGTTCCATCCTTGGGCAGGGAAGATCCCCTGAAGGAGTAAATGGCAACCCACCCCAGTATTCTTGGTTAGGAAATCCCATGGACAGAGGAGCCTGGCAGGCTACAGTCCATGTGGTCGCAAAGAGAAGGACATGCACAACAAAAACAATGATCTCTTTCTTATTGATATGAAAGTTTGAAAACAACTGATCTACACTAAAGAAAGAAAAGAGAACCCTAAATTCAGATGTCAAGGCATGAAAGCCACTCTGTTTTTAAGATCATTGTGAAATCACTAATGTTAAATGAAGGATCAGTAGAGATTTTTTAAATATTCCATTTTGCAAATGGTTTACCCATTTTGGTTGAAAAATAAATCTAAATCCTTGATACATGACAGTCTTGCTGTTGCTATAAGATGTGGGTGACCTCTGGGAGGCCCTGACACACATGCGACTTCATACTTCTGAGGAGCAGGATGATCTCTCTTTTTCTTTGTATGAATCCTAGATGGGTGGCTGCATAAAGATTAACCATCAACCTGCAACTGGAGACTGGAGTTGAGTAAACATTGTGTGATGACAATGGTGATTATGTTCTCATATGGAAGAGTCCATTCGCAACGCCATTCCTTCACAAAACTCAAGGAGGAATATTAATTCCAGATGTTACTTTATAATCATGGGCTTTTAAAAATTATGACACATATCAGATTGATTTGTTTTCCTTTGTCATCATTGCATTTGTCTTCTAGGAAGTAGTAGACATTCCCAAATTAGCTAACTTTCAATAACAAAAGAAACTTTTATATAAACAATTGTTCTTCTCCATCATTAATTTAATGGAAATAGTGTGATTATGGTAAGAGAGGAAATTGCAATCACCAACTCTTCCCTGCTGCTCCCTCTTCCTGTGTTTAAAAATAGAAATTATCCTTCTGGCAAATGTTCTTTATAAAGATATAAGTTGTAGGGTAGGATTATTTCATGACTTCAAATAAGTTTTCTTTTTCTAAGAAAAGATGTCCCAAAGTTTCTAAAAGTAAAGCCGAACCACAAGATATACAAGCAGTTTAGACATGACCAAGACAGTGTCTTCCCCTCCCGGCTAACTTTTTATTAAAAACCACGTACTTTATTTCAACATTCTGAGCAGATCCTAGACAACTATGTGCATACAAGTCCCGGAGCAGACATAAAAACCAGATGGGAAAGAGATTTACAAGAACCAATCTCAAAAGAATATTTGCAAGCAGAATGTCAACTCTACATTGATTTCAGCAGTGTATTTTGATTTACAATACAGATGTCTTTTCAGAATTTTCACTTTTCCTTATGTATGAACAAAGTGCAAGGAGGTTATCATCCCAGCTGCTCACTTCAAATGTTCCAGCCCTAAACAACAACAACCAAATTATCATTTACTTTTATCCCCCGGGAAGTACAGATTTTTCTAGTTAGATTTTATAGGCAAATTATTGAATCAAGCGAGTGGTTGCTCCTATGCTTAAGAATATTTTCTCAAGGATACTACCTTGTCACATTTCAAGGATTTTAACAAGACAGTGCGAGAATCAATGTATTTTCTTTTGTTACTCTCTCATTATACAGCAATGGTATATTGAGATGCTTTACGGACATGAGTTTGAGCAAGCTCCAGGAGATGGTGAAGGACAGGGAAGCCTGGCGTGCTGCAGTCCATAGTCGGACATAGGTAGTAAAAAAATAAAAAATACCTCCAAGGAGTCAGAGTCTCCTTGAAAAAGAAGTAAAAAAAGAAAGATTTGATGTGTTGTGGAATTTACAAAGAATTATTTTAACACTAACAGGGAAGTCCATCACGCTACCAGGAAAGATAAGGAAAGAAGGAAAAGATGGAGGTAACGAGATGCAACTCTCAAAAATACATAAATATAATGAAATTTGAACCTCTAAAGAAAGACTGTTTGGTTCTCACCTTATCTGGTCATAGGAAATGAAATAAATTCTGAAATAATACAATATCGGAGTCATCAGCAAACATTTATTGAGCAAATTATAAATGATTTCCAGTTGAGAAGAAGTATTCACTCTATAGAAAAAACACCTGAAGTATACTTAAGTAGCTCACATGCTAGGTGCCTCTGGTTTTTTCAATATATGAAAAATTCTAGTATTTAATTGTAATCTTCTTCCAGGGAGCCTGGTATTTCTATGATATGTAAGCATAATGACTACCTTCCACCAAGATTTATTGAGCTCCCACTGATGTGATTGGATTTGTGACATGGGGGAAGGAGAAATGTGTTAGGAAGTAGATAATTTAAATGAGTACATACACATATACATGCAGCACTGGGATCATACAACCCAATTTATTTTTGGAGGACTGTATGCATCAGTTGGTTTATGTTGACTCTGACAGTGTAATTTATGCAAAGACACTCAAATTTCACAGACCCTATGAAACTATGATAGGTTAGAAACATTTGCTCACTTAAAAGAGCAAATCAACTCTGCAAGGTGAAATTTCACCTTTTCTCTTTCCTTTCAAATGGAAAAGAACTGAGTTCAGAAAAATAGCATCAGTTTAAAAAAAATCATTAATGTGTTTCTATTCTGTGAAAAGATAGTACCTTCTATTGGGCCAAATGTTATCTGGCTAACCAACTGTCTTTATTAACCAGCTCTTGTACATTGTATGGCATGGAGTGTGTTTCTATAGAAAGGATATTAATTCTACACATGGTACTCATTCACGCATTTTATTACAAAGTTCAGCCAGTCACTCTGAAAACATCTACCTCATAGTCATACCTCCTATAAAAGGTTTCATGGTTTACAAAGCGCTTCACATTCATTACTTAATTTATTGTTTGGTACAAGAGGTAAGTAACGTGTTAAATAGCTCCATTTTTAGACAAAGAAACATTTTCAAAATGCTTATGTAAGTTAACAGAAGTTATACAGCTAGTAATGAATATTCATAATGGTGAACCCTAGACCTCCTAAGAATGGTTGAACATGACCTATATAGTTTGTGTTAATTACCTGGTCTTATTTTATTCCAATCCATTGAAAATAAGCAATCCAAGTATGACAAAAGCAGTCACTCAGGATTAACTAGACTATTTGATTAACCCAAATGCCCTAAAACAATGTTAAATATAGTAAGTTTTCATTTTTTCAGAAATACAGCCAAATCTGTCAACTTTCTTAAAGAAAACAGTTGACCCTGAGGTAGCGCTTTGGGGATGTAAACCTCTAACGTTCCTTGAAAGCAATAATTCATGAAAAAGTGCATTTGATGAAAAACCGGGCCAAGACCTTGAAGGTATGTGATTACCGTCAGTTTATGCTCCAGGCTTCCAAGAACATATTCTGTGCAGCCATGTGACTTGAGAATGACAGGAAGAGCTGTAAGAGTTTTTCCTGTTCTCTCCAGTTCAGCCTCCTTGGATTGATAAATGGGCTTACGTGCCCCTCTCCTGAGTGACATTGCTCAGTGCTGTGTTGCTTTCATCTGCCAGCACTAGGTAGTATGCAGGAAGGGGACTGTCTTGAAGGAAGGCAAACACTAGGCAGAAAGAATTTTAAATCTCAGCCTCCAGTGGAGGGAGCTCTTAGGCAAGTAGTAACTTGGCCTTAATCCCAGGAGAAACGCACTGGAAACCGGAAGACAATTCCTGACTAATGACCTACACTTAGGGAAAAAGCAAGTAATACCAACCTATGAAGTCACCTCTGGGCCTATATTTATACATTGTTTGATAACAAGATTTCATTAAAAGACAAAAGAGAGTTTGGAGAGCAAAGTGTAATTTCTCTCTCTCTCAGCCTCAATTAAGGCATACTTGGCAAACTGTGTTACTGTTTTCTAATACAAATTATATGACTAATATATTAATTCCACAAATATTTATTATTGCAAGCAAACAACAAGATTAACTCCATTATCCTGATCATGGAAGCAAAATTTTGTATTGAAAGACCTCATTTGCTTTGATTATCTGGATTACTACAAATGTCCCACTGTTCTGTGTCTAATAACAATTGCACTGCTTTTCCTGTTAGCAAATATTTCCAGTCTGTTGGAAGTCTAACACTTTGAAGAGGTTCTAAAAGAGCTGCAAAAAATAAATACTGACATGATTCTCCAAGGAACTCAAAAGTCCTTTGCAGGCAATGCAGTACTTACAATATACAGGTAAAAGCTCACTGTTAATGAATTCCCCAAGACATGCAATTTGGTTGTAGTGGATCTGAGCAGTAACAAAGGCACTGATGGAAATGACTTTTCCAGTCTTTTGGAGCAGGGGATGAAACAGCCACTCCACTGCAAACTATAAGTTAGAAAAAATTAGCTCTGAATCAAGAAGGGACAAAATAGAAAAGGTCATGCACACAATCCCATCCTCACCCCTCTTCTCCAAGGCCCTCAATTTGACACATGGTTTGCTTTTGCTTTCTTTTTTTTTTTCTCCTTTTTCTTTTTTCTTTTTGGCCACACCACGTGGCAAGCAGAACTTCGCAGACCAGGGATCAAACCCATGCCCTCTGCAGTAGAAGCCTGGAGTCTTAATCACTGAACCACTGGGGAAATTCTCAGCAAATGTTTTGGATGAGTATATTTGAGGTGAGATGGGGGAGGAATAACAAATTGTAAAAGGCTAAACTATCTGTCTAAGAGCACCCAACATCCTTAGACCATTGTGTACATGGGACTTTATCAAATTTTCTAAAAAAACTATTGCTAAGCTAGTCTTCTACAAAAAAAAAAACAAAACTAAAAATTAATGACTCCCTATTGCCTACAATAAAATGAATATATTCCTTTTTTTTAATTGGGGTATGGTTGCTTTACAATGTTGTGTTGGTTTCTGCTGTACATCAAAGTGAATCACTATATGTATACATATATCGCTTCTCTCTTGGACCTTCTTCCCATTCCCGTCGCCCATCCCACCCATCTAGGTCACCACAGAGCACAGAGCTGAGCTCCCTGTGCTATATAGCAGGTTTGTACTAGTTTATCTGTTTTGCACATGGTATCATTGGAAAAGACTCTGATGCTGGGAGGGATTGGGGGCAGGAGGAGAAGGGGATGACAGAGGATGAGATGGCTGGAATGGCATCACTGACTCGACGGACGTGAGTCTGAGTGAACTCTGGGAGTTGGTGATGGACAGGGAGGCCTGGCATGCTGCAATTCATGGGGTCGCAAAGAGTCAGACATGACTGAGAGACTGAACTGAACCAAATCAAATGTATATATGTCAATCCCAGTCTCCCAGTTCATGCCACCTCTCTGCCCCCTGGCCCTCATGTCCGCACATCTGTTCTCTACCTCTGCATCTTTATTCCTGTCCTACAAATAGGTTCATCTGTACCATTTTTCTAGATTCCACATATACGTGTTAATATATGATATCTTTTTGTCTCTTTCTAACTTACTTCACACTGGATGACAGACAGGTTGGATGGAAACACAAAGACCCCAAATAGCCAAAGCAATCTTGAGAAATAAAACTGGAGCTGGAGGAATCAGGCTTCCTGACTTCAGACTATACTACAAAACTGCAGTGATCAAGACAGTATGGTATTGACACAAAAACAGAAATATAGATCAATGGAATAGGATAGAAAGCCCAGGGATAAATCCACACTGGGTTCAATCCCTGGGTTGGGAAGATTTCCTAGAGAAAGGAAAGGCTACCCACTCCAGTATTCTGGCCTGGAGAATTCCATGGACTTGTGTAGTCCATGGAGTCCCAAAGAGTTAGACATAACTGAGCAACTTTCACTTTCACTTTTCACATAGTCACCTAATCTATGACAAAAGAGGCAAGAATATGCAATGGAGAAAAGACTTTCTCTTCAATAAGTGATACTGGGAAAACTGGACAGTGACATGTAAAAGCATGAATGTAAGACTGGACACCATTATATTGGATCTCAAATATCTGCATTGCTATTAGTGAGCCAATTTCAATGACAGCTTCTTCTGCCTTCAGCTCTGGTTTACAGAAGACAGCCAACACTGGACTCCACAGTGATGTTAATATTCTTCTCACCAGTGAATTCCCGACCACCTAGGTGAAAGTTTGATTTGGGGACCTGTCCATGGACCATAGTCCTCTATGCTGATTCTTCTTGCCTCACATAATATACGCATTCCAGCTTGTCTACTTCACTCAGCCTTTTAATTCCTTTCTCTAGTGTATTTTACTAGGCAATGTTAAGCATTTCAACCTCACTCAATATGAGTCATTGCCTTATCTAGGCTGTAGAAGCCATCCTAGCCAGAAGTTTGCACCATCCTCTGGGGCTGTTGTTACAAAGTTAAATCCTGTACCCCAAACAAGTGTCCCCAAGTCAATAAACTCTCCAATTACCAATCTTATATTTGAACTGCTTTGTTCAAGCACCCTTAGCCTCTAGAACACACTCAAGGCTATGACTGAATGGGGACATTGGGGAAAAATTTTTTCTTTGAAAGGGACAAGAACAATTATATTTATATTTCAGATTATAGTACTTTTAAAGTGGGAGTGGATGGATCCATTGCCATGTATACCTTGGGTTTGTAATGTGAATATTTTTTTAAATTTTTTTTTTTAATTTTATCTTTTCCTACCTTTTGTCCTTAAGTGTTCTTGTCATTAACATTATTTATAATTAAGTTCATAATTCTTATTTTAAATGTTCCTAGTTTTACTTTTTAAAAAAAAAGAAAGAAAAGGTCCACCCCAGCCCCTTCTTGTCTATGATGGCTGGTCTTAAAGCTCCTTGGGAGTATAGCTCTATTTTTCTTTATCAGATGCATTTCATCCCTGGCTGAGTTATGCTGCTATTTAACCCTGGTTAAGGACCTGGAATCAGGAAAGCAGTCAAAGCTGCTTCTATTGTGGAAAACCTCTTGTCTAGTCTTCCAGTTTGGTGGGAGTTGGGGCAGGACTTGCTAGTTCTTAAGGGAAGGCGTGGGTAACTTCTTCAAGGCCAGAAGACCAGATCAGTCTGGGAAATCAAATCTTTAGGCCAAAAGTCCAACCAGGGTCCTAGGATTTCTCAACTTGTCTTGACTTTGACATAACAGGTCTGCCTCATTTGAACCTTCACTCATCTTCGGAGTTCAGCCACTGTATCAAATCTTGAACTCAACCATCAGCTTTTGTTGCATAAGATGAAAATTTCTTTATAAGTTAGCAAAGATATTCAATGCAACATAGTAATAACCATCCATTTCCATTGTCTTGATCTTTATTATTTCTTGGTACATGTCAAACTCTGATCTATTGCCCTGGTCAGTACACGTCCCATCCCAGCTCAACTTCCTGCTCCCCACGGGTAAACGTTTTAACAATTAGGCCACTACCTTGTATTAGTGGGTATCTGTGAGGGATAAGATCCTCATTACCAGCCAATCAGTGAATGGTCCATTTCCAAAGCACCATTTTACACGCCTGTTTATTCAGCCACTCCTGGTACCAACTGTGCTATGTTGGATCCTCTAGGAGGGAAAGGCTGAGATGGACTTTGGAATGTTAGCTGTTTTTTAGAGACTAACTCCTATAAAAGGAAAAGGAAGGAAGCTGGGTTAGATGGGGACGGTTGGTATTAGACTGTGATATAGATGTCACAAGTCTCTGCTAGTCCAAAGGAGAGCTCGGAACAAAGACTGTTCGTTGGAGGAACCTGTCACTGGGTGGAAATGGCTAACACCTCATTCCATCACCCTGCTTGGTCACTGGCCAGGGACTGACCTGAGAATAACAAGACTCTGGCTCAAATACTGCAGTGCATGAGGAGGAAGCATGGCACTGCAGACTGTCAGCTGGGCTGGGAATTGTATCTTGAAAGAACTGAGTAGTGCATCTCCACATTGGCCACACTTGTATCCACTCACAGAAATACATTGGGTCATAGGTCAAGCTCTAGATCACCAGAAAAATATGTGTATCTTCAGTAGATGCACAAAAGAATCTTTGACTTCTTAGTCAAAGTAGGGAAGGAGGGAGAGGCGGGATTGTTCAATTGTAAAACAGTATTTCTCAGAAGGATTCCCTGTAGTTAAGGGTTCTACAACAGAGATTGTAATTGGAAAGGAAAAAAAAAACACTGTATCTTTTAAACGTGTTGGGCCATTTAGTGTTAGTGTTCGCAGAGATAAGTATTGACTGAATGGCCCTGTTAGGTATTTTGACAGAGGTCTGTCAATCCTGAAAGAGAGTTCAGTAGGATCGTGAGTTCATCTGCTTGAGTCAATTTTCAGTTTTTGATGTGGGATAAAGGAGGTTGCTGATAATTGGTGAACACTTAACTGCACTAAAGCGCAAAGAGGACAGGAGACTGATGGTGTCAGCTTATTTCCCCTAACCTCCCATCATGTGTCACCAACCAACTTATGAGAAATTTCTATCTTAAAGAAGGAATTTTCATATCTTATGGCCTAGCCACCTCCTGCCACTTTACTATTGTGAATGTTGCAGAATATGAATTGTGTAACTTCTAATGCAATTTTGTTATAAAGTTTTTACGTATTGGGTGATTTTCTCATTTGGCTTTCTATATACCTTTATATTTTATATATTATTAATGTTTGGGTTTAAAAACATGTCTGATGATGTAATGTGGTTAAGTTTCCAAGGTAGGTATGAGGTGAAAGATAAGGATTCTACTCTCTGGTTTATAAACAGTCTATGTCTACTGATGAAGATTTATAATCTTGTGAGTCATTTCACTGCATTAGTGAAATAGACATACACACACGTACATAAAGTTTGGTGCTACAATGGAATGCCAATGCTTTTGTTAAAAAAAATCAATGTCTATAGAAATATAGAGATATAATTTTTCCCAATGAAAAGGAGCAGGAGCCAAGTTATTCAGTGGTAGAATGTACTGCCCATAAAAGTTAAGAACCTAATAATGCCAGGATGTTATGTTCAAGTGGGTAAAATATGAGGACATATGTAGCGTCAGAAGCTGTAAAGGTTTCACTGTTAGTACAATAAGTCAATGTATTAATAATACTTGCCAACAATTTTCATATATGAATGACATGTTAAAAAATCTATTCGGGTTTTTATTGAATCTACCAAGCCTACCTTTCAACAAATTAAACTCTTCTTCTGGCTCAAGTCAATTATTTTACAGAAATTTATTATCTTTGCCTTATGAGTTTGTTTAATATTAAAAAGAAAGAAAAAATAATTTCAAAAAAGCTTAACTGAGCTTACCTACTAGAGGTTTTTAGGAAAGTTTGGCAACAAAGATATTTTCAGTTTTAAGTACGAAGTAAAACTACTCTCTACATGTCATCTGCCTTATACAATAGATCCTCAGCAACTCAGTGGTAGAAATTAGTCAAGCCTACTTGGATGAAGTTAAAAAAAAAATCAAGCAAGAATTTAAGAGCCAAAAGAACTGATGTTTACTGCACCTTCACTACTGACTAGTATCAGAACGTGAGAAGGGAGAACCGTACAAAAAGAATACCTCAAACGCTGGTCAAATAAACTGACCTGGAGAAAAGCACGTTTCTACGCTCAAAAAAGTGTTGAGGATTATTAATGGTTTCCTATATCTACAACTCACTGACTCAACTAATTTACTGACAGCTATAGATATAATAATTTTATACAGGAATTCCCTGGGACCTGAAAATTATGCCAAAGGATTTCCTGGGCTAAAAAGGTTAAAAATGGCTGCGTTGATTTTTTTTCACCCTTCATTATCTTCCCTGCCATGCACAACTTCCAAATCAAGCTGAACATTTGTAGAGTGGGCACATGCTCAGTCACTTCAGTTATGTACGACTCTTTGTGATGTTATGGACTGTAGCCCACCAGGCTCCTCTCTCTATGGCATTTTCCAGGCAATGATACTGGAGTGGGTTGCCATTTCCTTCTCCAGGGGATCTTCCTGACCCAGGGATCAAACCCACATTGCCTGCATTGCAGGCAGATTCTTTACCACTGAGCCACTGGGGAAGCCTGAACATGTGTAGAAACCAGCAACTAAAAAAACTAAAATTTTTAATGACTTGGGAATTATGGAACTAAAGAACATGGTTCCTTTTTAACTTTACTAAGGCTTAGTTTGAGACACAAACTACTGACTCAACTACTAGGAAGACAGGAAATATAAATGGTTAAGGTGAAAACGGAGAGTTCTCTAGTGAAAGGGACCAAAATACACTCAGGAGAAGGATCTCAGAATAAAATTAAAGTCTAAACTTGGAAAAATAAATTTGGAAGGATGCCATGGCTGATTTAGAGGCAAGCAAATTAAACCTAGTGAATTTCAAATTAATTTCACAGATGGTATCCAATTCTGATGTGGCTGGCAGGGTTCCAGGTTATATTAAAACATAAAGAAAAAGCAAAAACTCACTTCAATTTTCTTTGGCGATGTGAGATGCCTGATCATTATAATTGTGTGTTTATATGTATGTTTGTGTGTATTTGTGCATAAGAACATGTTTTTGTATGTATCTAATAAATATGATGCAAAAATTAACAAAGGGAAAAAGTAGCCCAGTTTGCTAGTCAACTAGAAAATAAATTCTCAGATACTTGTCAAGGAAAATATCAAGTAAATATTTATTGGGTCTAGTTTTAAGAACTGCCGGATATATCTTGTTATGACATTGAAAATAAACTCGATCCTTACTCAAGGGGAAGGATTATATATTAGTGATGTATATATTGTAACTGAAGTCTTGATTGCATGCATCTTATATACAAATAAAAAATGACAGCTGCCTGAAATATATATTTAATATCTGATATTTAATATCCAATATTATGTATATGCATACATTTTTACTATCTCAGAGGACTACAGGATATTATTCACAGATACTTATATACATATATGTTATTCACTTTTTGATTCATTCTTGTCCCCTGAGATACTTTGCTCTTTTTAGGTATTTGAAAGCTGATCTACAGCTATTAAGAGACCTCCTTAGTTTCTAAAGTTTAGAGGCTCCCACCCAATATCATTTCAAACATATAAAATCACACCCATGTCACTTGCTAAATACAGCTTCTCTAAAAATTTTTTGAGAGGTTTCTGAAATTTTTAGAAACCTTCTGAATTTTTTTCCAGATCTTAAAAAAGCTATTGACAAGCTCATATACTAGTCTAGCCACTAAGGTTATAATGCCTAATAGATAAAACTGCCATTTGGTTACCACTAATGATGCTATCTTCTCACAGTATTACCTGGTGGCTCAGAGGTTAAAGCATCTGCCTGGAATTCAGGAGACCGGGCTTAGATCCCTGGGTCGGGAAGATCCCCTAGAGAAGGAAATGGCAACCCACTCCAGTACTCTTGCCTGGAGAATCCCATGGAGGGAGAAGCCTGGTGGGCTACTGTCCATGGGGTCGCAGAGTCGGACATGACTGAACAACTTCACTTTCACTTTCAAGTTTTGCATCATGACCTATATTGCTCTATGTGAGTCTTAATAACCTTCTCCTCTGGCCCCACCTCATGTATTATTCCCTTTATTACTGTGTCCATATCACACTGGCAGTCTTTTTGTTCTAAGGACTCATCATGCAGTTGAAAAGTAGATGAAGAGATGAGTGTTGAGGCAAGAGTTTTCAGGGTTTTCATTTTTACTTGTATAGGACAGGGAAGACCTGAGCTTGCCTGCAGGCAGGCAGGAAGCAGCTTTAGAAAGAAGAGGAAGAAGAAGAAACCTATCCTTTTTGATTTTTGAATTACTGCCTAGCATAGTACCTGGGTAACCCTTGGAAGGAGACCTCAAATAAATCTTCCTCAAAGGGCAATGTGATATAGTGATACCATGATATCAAAGAGAGTATATTGTTTTTCTACTGCTGGGAAAATATCTTTTTCCAAGCTCCCTTACATACTTGTTGATAGGATTTGGCTCCTCACAGGCTCTTGGACCCAAGGCCTCACTTCTTTACAGACAGAAGCCATGCTCAATTCCGAGTTACATGGGTAACTCACAACCTGACAGCTGGCTTCCCTCAGAGAAAGCAAGTGAGAGAGCAAGAGAAGCTGAGCACCAAGACAACAACCAAAGCTTTGTATCACCAAGTCTTGGAAGGTAATGCATTACTTGTGCCACACTTTATTCATTAGAAGTAAATAATGTTGACTTTATCTTCTTGGGCTCCAAAATCACTATGGACAGTGACTGCAGCCATGAAATTAAAAGACGCTTGCTCCTTGGAAGGAAAACTATAACAAACCTAGACAGCATATTAAAAAGCAGAGACATTACTTTGCCAACAAAGGTCAGTATGATCAAAGCTTTGGTTTTTCCAGTAGTTGTGTACGTATATGAGAGTTGGACCATGAAGAAGGGTGAGTGCCAAAAAATCGATGCTTTTAAACTGCAGTATTGGAGAAGACTCTTGAGAGTCCCTTAGATTGCAAGGAGATCAAACCAGCCAATCCTAAAGGAAATCAGTCCTGAATATTCATTGGAAGGACCGATGCTGAAGCTCCAATAATTTAGCCACCTGATGGGAAGAGCTGACTCATTGGAAAAGACCCTGACGTTGGGAAAGATTGAGCACAGGAGGAAAAGAGGACAACAGAGGATGAGATGGTTGGATGGCATCACTGATTCAATGGACATGAGTTTGAGCAAACTCTGGGAAATGGTGAAGGAGAAACCTGGTATGCTACAGTCCATGGGGTCACAAAGAGTTGGACATGACTGAGCGAGTGAACAATAAATAATGTTTAAACCAAGACTGGAAAAAAGAAATTTACCAGCCAGAGAAAACAGTATGAGTAAAAGAATAGATGTAGAGATGTTTATAGCATGTTTCTGGAACTTAAGAATTTCAGTGAGCTTGAAGGAAGTGCTGGAGAAAGAGGCCATAGATGGGGCTGAAAGAGGCAGACTTCTGAACTGTTGTGCTGAGGAATTTTGACTCCATCTTATACTTGAGAGAGTGACTAACACTTTCTTTTGGGCTTTCCTGTGTGCTCAGACAGTAAAGAATTTGTCTGCAATGCAGGAGATGGGAATTCAATCCCTGCATCAGGAAGATCCCCTGGAGAAGGAAATGGCTACCCACTCGAGTATTCTTGCCTGGAGAATTCCATGGACAGAGGAGCCTGGCAGACTATACCAGTCCATGGAGTTGTAAAGAGTCAGACATGACTGAGCAACTAACACACACTTTACTTGGAAAAATTTCCAAAAGGGAAAAGATGAAAACCGTATCTTAGAAAAATAACTCTAGTAACAGGGTGTAGGATGATAGGGGAAAAAGAAGTCATGGAGGCCATTTAGGAGCATGCTGTGGAAGCCTGGATAAAAATATGGTGCACTAAAAAAAATTAAAATAAAAAATAAAAATATGGTGCACTAAAATAAGGCAGTGGTCATATACGGAGTAGTGACAAAGCTGACAGAAATGGATGGACAGGGATGATTGAAAGAGAGCAAAGAAAAGATGACTTTAAAATTCCTGGCTTGCATGATTAGGCAGATGTTGATGACACGAACCATCTATGGTTCAAAAGAGGATGAATTTCTCCTGGATATGTTGAGTTGTCAATAGCCTATAAGACTTGGTAGATACAGTATGGATAGGCTTTACTTCATACACAATGAAAGGGGTAGGAAATATAGCACAATTATCATTTGGATGGAGACATGCAAGATCAAGTTCAGTTTCATAAATATTTATTGACTATTAATAAATCTGGTATCACAATGAGTTACACTAAAGTATTTATATAGTGGAGCAGTGGTAAAGAATCCGCCTGCCAAAGTAGGAGGCACAGGTTTGATCCTTGGTTTTGGAAGATCCCCTGAAGAAAGAAATGGCAACCCACTCCTGTATTCTTGCCTGGGAAATCCCATGGTCAGAGGAGTTTGATGAGCTGTAATCCATGGGGTCACAAAGAGTTGGGCATGACTGAGCATGCACACATAGCACATATATGTGTGTGTGTGTATATGTAGGTGTGTATGACGTTCTAAAAGAAAAAAGATTTTCTGATGTAGTAAGTCATTAAATTCAGATTCTCCACTGTTAATATATTATCCCCAAGATATAAATTCTGGACTTCCAAGAAAAACACAGATATCAAAGTGAATATGAAGAAGAAAGTGCATAACCAAAACACATACCAAGCAACCATATTTGAATAGTGGATATTGTTTCCACGAGTCAGCCTTTTATTGATATTTATTTTCTCTTGATTCAATTAGATATGTAGCCTGCAATTTTGAGGCAATTTTACATTTTATGCAGCTGAGTTTTACACAAACCATTAATAGAATGTAGGAAAAGGCAATACTCAATGAATCTCTTATGTATTAACTTGATTACTAGAATTAAATTAGCTTGTTTCATTCTGAAGTCATGTTTAACACATAATGCCTATGTAGCTTAGACAGTTTGCATTTCACAGCTAGTTAATTAAAGTTTGTAGTTACTTATTAAAATTGTAATTGCACAGTGCCATGACTGAGGGTCTTTTAAAAATCAAATTATTTACCAAAATAGCTCTGGGATTTGTGTGTGTGTGTGTGTGAGTGCGCTTATTTTAACAATACAGTATTTAAGACTTTTTTCCTCATCAATCTGTTCTTAAAAAAATATGTGCTACAGCTGTTTAGTTTTGGTGGTAAGTTTGTGTATTCTGTCCCAAAATGCTAGCTACCTTACACATCGTAGTGTATATATGTCAATGTACTCTCTCAATTGACTTCTAACTTCTTTTGTCTAGTTTTCATTTCCATTAAAGCATTGATTATAATACCAACCTGAGTTTGAAGTCCACACTCAATTAGAACAGGGATTCTCACCTTGCAGATTGGAGTACACAAGGGAAAGTCAAACCTTTCTTGGTGCATCTCCCAGCTGATGGTCCCATAATAACTGCCTTTCTGAGGACTACAGAGATTTCCAGCAAGAAGGAGACCATAAACTACTAGAAAGACTGTATTGTCAACTTGTTATCTCTTTCCATCTTTCTCTCCAGGCCTCTCTCACAAAAGCAAAGCAGTTCGAAGCCTCTCCCCTAAGTCCTCCCTTCATGAAAGAATACCCAGAGTTAAATATGCAATGTTTACCAGCCGTAGGACCCTGGACAAGTCATGTAACTTCTCCAAACTTCACATTACTCATGTGTAAAATAAGAAGGATAAAAATACTACTTACATAAGATCACTGGTAGAAGAAAATGAACCTTTTCTTTAAAGGGTTTTTACACTTTAAAACATTTTTTAAAGTGTTCTGTAAAATGACTACCATCTGGTAAATAGCCCATAAATTGTCATTATTTTATTACTTCTTGACAAAAACATTTCACCACAGTAAAGAGCTACCAAAAGTTTAAGATGAGAAAGTCGATAGGAGATACATTCCTATCAATAAGATGGCAAAACCTCAGTTTCAATCACAGAGATAACTGACTGGCCCAAAAGACCACAAAAATTCTACAAAAGATCCAGAGGAACAGTCTAGCATCCAGACTGAGATAAACTGACCCAGGGATAGATAGCATGTGTCTCAAGGTTAAATGAGAGGAAGTAGGGCAATGTTTTCCAATCAACTTTCTACTTCAGCAGTCCTGAGAAAGCTAGCTTCTGCTCACATTAGCTGGATCGTGGGTATCAGGCATAAAACTAATGCAAAAACTTTGATTCTGAAATATTTGGATTTTTCAGCTTCTTGGGTTGCAAGCTACATACGCTGGAATCATCTCTTATATCACGTCTCTCAAATATTAGATTTTCTTTCCACCAGTGACTTCAAGGTCTAAGAAATATTAAAAATGTTCCCATTCTACAAAGCATCAGTAACTTTTAAGTGTGTTTGTTTCAGTTTTAAGTTAAATCCACTCCCCAAAAGTTTTATTTTCATTTGTCGCCTTCTAAACATCAGTTCTCTTTCATGTTTCCACATTTCATTTATCATGGGGAAAAGGGGAGTTCTGGACAAGCTGTATCTTCAGACAACTGAAACGACTCCCTCAAGTGTTAGCACATTCATTTTAACTCCATTTGACTTGTTGATTTTCCTATCTTAATAGAAGACACTAAAGATAATAGAAATTTTTGGATAGCTCAAGAATATGAATTGAGATCTCATTACCAGAAATAACAAAATATATTAGAGAATATATAGGTTTTGAGTCAGAAAACCTGGATTTCAGATCTGATTCTGCTACCTGTGGCTGTGAATTCTTACCCAAGTCAGCTAACTGCTTTGAGATGCTAATTTTATCTGCAAAATTGGTAACAATAATGCATAACTCATGGTTGTTGTGATGGCTGGGTGAAATAATATAAAAGACTGTAATTTAGGATTTCCTAATACTATGTACTTACTTGGTATATGTATTTCTTATTGATGTAAATTTTTTTTTCACAAACAGATACTCCATTTAAAATGTTGCATTTACCAATGCAGATGGTAGGTACCTTTTTTAGGTAACAAAGTAAAACAACATCATGAGCTAAGCGCAGGATTATGAGATGAAACCAATTAAAGCACCAACTAGCTTGTTAATGTCTTGGTCTTGGTTTATCATCTTGAAAAATGAAAGACCTGAGAAGCTGACATCTTCCAGCTTTGATTTTTCTCAATTAAAAATTATTAATATTTACTATGCCTTTATGTTACATGCCAACACAGTTTTAAATTTTTTAATCTTCCTCTTACCAACTAAAGTTTTGGCAATGAGAATGAAAATTCCACATGCGCCTGTATCTCTGCCAAGACACTCAGTCTTCCCTCCTCTCTCCTCTTGGATGAACTCTCATCCAAGGCCAACTCTTTTACTCATGCACTAGATTCCATCCCCTTTCTTTCCCCACTTGCTGTTGCACCATCATTTCTTTCTCTTTTTTCTATCATTTCTAGCACACGCTCCTAGAATTTGGCAGTAATTTCCCCCACTTTCTGCTGCACCATCATTTCTTTCTCTTTGTTCGATCATTTCTAGGGACATATAACCATATTGTAATTTCTCCCATCTTATGAAATTAAAAAAAAAATCTCTTGACCCTCCAGCTTCCTCCAGGTACCCTCTATTTCTCTGCCTTTCTTTTAGAGGAAAATTCCTGGAAAACATTCTCTATATTCACCAGCAACAGTTCCTCTCTTTCAATTACCTCTATAATATTTCACAACCAGTCTTCACTCAAATTAAACTGTTTTAACGTGATCATGATCTCTGATGGCCTCTGTGTTGTTGTTCCTCACCTTATTTGACCCGTGAGGAGCATCTGACTCGCTGATTGCTCACTTGCTTGAAATACTCTCTTAATTTGGGTTTCAGGACACTCTCCTTGTTTGCCACCTGTATCACTGTCCTCACCTTCTCAGCCTATTGTCCTTATCATTCCTCATCTCTTGGATCTCTTAATTTTACAGCACTCCAGAAATCGGCAGCAATCTTAATCATCCTTGTGGTATTAAACATCATCTATATTCTGAAAACTGTCACCACCATAACTTTAGGCCCACCTCTCTCCTAACCTCTGCATGCTTGTGTCTAACTATTTGGATGTCTGATGGACATTTCATACATTACAGGTTAAAACTATCCTCTTATTTTTCCAGAATGTACTCTTCTCAAGGCCTTCTCTCTCTGAGTTACTGATGACCACATCGGTCCTGGTGCTCTAGCCACAGCTCTGGATGCATTCCTGACCTCTCTTTTGCTCTCCCTACACTCAGCAGTTCCTTCTGGCTCTCCCTTCAAAACAAATCCAGAGTGTGACCACTCCTCTCCTCTGCCCCTATCACTACCCTGGTCCAACCTTTCAGATCCTGCCTCTGAACTATTTTTTTTTTTTATTGGAGTAAGTTGATTTACAATGTTATATTTCTGCTGCACAACAAAGATAATCAATTATATATATATATATATATATATATATATATCTCCACTCTTTAATTCTTTTCTCATATAGGTCATTACAGAGTATTGAGAAGAGTTCCCTATGCTATACAGTAGGTTCTTATTCGGAGAAGGCAATGGCACCCGACTCCAGTACTTTTGCCTGGAAAATCCCATGGATGGAGGAGCCTGGTGGGCTGCAGTTCATGGGGTCGCTAGGAGTCAGACACGACTGAGCGACTTCACTTTCACTTTTCACTTTCATGCATTGGAGAAGGAAATGGCAATGCACTCCAGTGTTCTTGCCTGGAGAATCCCAGGGACGGGGGAGCCTGGTGGGCTGTCATCTATGGGGTTGCACAGAGTCGGACACGACTGAAGCAATGCAGCAGCAGCAGCAGCAGCAGATTCTTATTAGTTATCTACTTTATATATAGTAGTGTGTAGATGTCAGTCCCAATCTGATCCACTTTGCTTCACAGTAGAAAATAACTCAACATTGTAAAGCAACTATACTCCAATAAAAATTAATTAAAAAAAAAACTGTCAATGAGAGTGGAATGCACCTTCATCCCAACGTGCACTGTGTGAAATATTTTTCAAGATGGGCTGCCTCTGAATTATTTTAGCTGTCTGCACTGTTGTTTGTCTGTTATGCCCTACCCTCCCCAATCTGGGTCTCCTATGCTGCTGCTACTGCTGCTGCTAAGTCACTTCGGTAGTGTCCGACTCTGTGCGACCCCATAGACGGCAGCCCAACAGGCTCCCCCGTCCCTGGGATTCTCCAGGCAAGAACACTGGAGTGGGTTGCCATTTCCTTCTCCAATGCATGAAAGTGAAAAGTGAAAGTGAAGTCGCTCAGTCGTGTCCAACTCTTAGCGACCCCATGGACTGCAGCGCACCAGGCCCCTCTGTCCATGGGATTTTCCAGGCAAGAGTACTGGAGTGGGGTGCCATTGCCTTCTCCGGGGTCTCCTACAGTCTATTCTATTCAGAGAAATCCTGCTCAAATAAAAGTCAGACCATCCCTCCTCTGTTCAAACCAGCTCTGCACCCCCATTTCTTTCTAGAATAAGTGCCTTATATGCTATATGAACTGGAATTCCACGTCTAGCTTTGTTCGTGATGATGCTTCCCAAGGCCCACTTGACTTTGCATTCCAGGATGTCTGGCTCTAGGTGAGTGATCACACCATTGTGATTATCTGGGTCATGAAGATCTTTTTTGTACAGCTCTTCTGTGTATTCTTGCCACCTCTTCTTAATATCTTCTGCTTCTGTTAGGCCCATGCCATTTCTGTCCTTTATTGTGCCCATCTTTGCATGAAATGTTCCCTTGGTATCTCTAATTTTCTTGAAGAGATCTCTAGTAGTCTTTCCCATTCTATTGTCTTCCTCTATTTCTTTGCACTGATCACTGAGGAAGGTTTTCTTATCTCTCCTTGCTATTCTTTGGAACTCTGCATTCAAATGGGTATATCTTTCCTTTTCTCCTCTGCCTTTAGCTTCTCTTCTTTTCTGAGCTATTTGTAAGGCCTCCTCAGGCAACCATCTTGCCTTTTTGCCTTTCTTTTTCTTGGGATGGTCTTGATCCCTGCCTCCTGTAATGTCATGAACCTCCATCCATAGTTCTTCAGGCACTCTATCAGATCTAATCTCTGGAATCTATTTGTCAATTCCACTATACAATTGTAAGCCATTTTATTTAGGTCATACCCGAATGGTCTAGTGGTTTCCCCTACTTTCTTCAAGAGAGTTGGACTACAAAGAAAGCTGAGCACCAAAGAATTGCTGCTTTTGAACTGTGGTGTTGGAGTAGACTCTTGAGAGTCTCTTGGACTGCAAGGAGATCAAACCAGTCAATCCTAAAGGAAATCAGCCCTGAATATTCATTGGAAGGACTGACACTGAAGCTCCAATACTTTGGCCACCTGATGTGAAAAACTGACTAATTGGAAAAGACCCTGATGCTGGGAAAGATTGAAGGCAGGAGGAGAAGGGGACGACAAAGGATGAGACAGTTGGATGGTATCACTGACTCGATGGACAAGAGTTTGCGCAAGCTTTGGAAGTTGGTGATGGACCGGGAATCCTGGCATGCTACAGTCCATGGCGTCTCAATGAGTTGGACATGACTTAGTGACTGAACTGAACTGAATGATATGCCAACCTTTTGCCACCTGCCAAAGCTTGCAATGTGCTAGCCCCACAGACCTACTTGCTGGGTCTTGAACATGCCAGGCAGCTCCCTTCTCAGTACCTCCCTGCTCAAGGCCCTCAAACCATTGGTCAGGCAAGAGAGATGACAAGCTGTCACTCTCAAGCTGAAAAGTTAATACTCAATACATCAGAGCCTGACTCCTTATCTCCTTCAGGTCACCAAAGATTATCTACTATGTGATGTCTTCTCTGACTAGTTTAATTAAACAACATTGTCTGTCTCCTTTCTCTGATTTGGTTTTCTCCACCATTGACATAGTATATATTTCACTTTTTTTGTCTGTCATTTTATTAATGTCTTAGTGTATTCAGGAAGTCAACCATGAATATTCATTGGAAGGACTGATGCTGGAACTAAAGCTCCTATACTTTGGCCACCTGATGCAAAGAGACAATTCATTGGAAAAGACCCTGATGTTGGGAAAGATTGAAAGCCAAAGGAGAAGGGGGCAGCAGAGGATGAGATGGTTGGATAGGGACATGAATGTGAGCAAACTCCAGGAGATAGTCGAGGACAGAGGGGCCTGATGTGTTGCAGTCCATGGGGTCACAAAGAGTTGGACACGACTTAGCAACTGAACAACAACAGTTTACTGTCTCTTCCCCCAACTAGAAGGTAAGCTCAGGTGGGCCAGGATTTTTATTTATTTTCTTCATTTCATTAGCTCCAGGGCTTAGAACAGTGTCAGGCACAAGTCAGGTGCTCAATAAAAGTTTGTTAAATAAACACTGAATGAGTCATAGAAGGAAAAATCTGTAGCTTTTTCAGAAATAACCAGAATGATAATATTATGTAAAGAAAAGAACTCATGGACTTAAGCCCCTATGTTTTTAACTCTGAAAGATGTTAAAAAATGTTAAGAAGCTTCTTAAGAATGCATAAAACTTCCCTGATTTGGGTATGTTTATATTCAAAAGCAGATACATTACTTTGCCAACAAAGCTCCATCTAGTGAAGGCTATGGTTTTTCCAGTAGTCATGTATGGATGTGAGAGTTGGACTGTGAAGAAAGCTGAGCGCCGAAGAACTGATGCTTTTGAACTGTGGTGTTGGAGAAGACTCTTGAGAGTCCCTTGGACTGCAAGGAGATCCAACCAGTCCATTCTGAAGGAGATCAGTCCTAGGATTTCTTTGGAAGGAATGATGCTAAAGCTGAAACTCCAGTACTTTGGCCACCTCATGCGAAGAGTTGACTCATTGGAAAAGACTCTGATGCTGGGAGGGATTGGGGGCAGGAGGAGAAGGGGACGACAGAGGATGAGATGGCTGGATGGCATCACTGACTCGATGGACGTGAGTTTGAGTGAACTCTGGGAGTTGGTGATGGACAGGGAGGTCTGGCGTGCTGTGATTCATGGGGTTGGGTCGCAAAGAGTCGGACACGACTGAGCAACTGAACTGAACTGAACTGATCCATTAGCTCTCATCTCTTCTTTTGTGAAGCAGAGCAAGGAGAAAAATCTTATAAGTGGAAAGCAAACACTGATCATACAAGTCAGAAAACAAGCTGCTAATGAGTTTCAAGTTGCTACAATGTATGTGTTAAGGTACAATTGAAAGTGCTAATAGATCTTAAGTTGTATATGATTTTGAACTGTCATGGTTATTTCAGTGATTTGCTTGATCTTCCTAAACACTTTCCCAAGGACTCAATTCATTTCAGCAAGCATTTATTGAAGGCTTGTGTGAGCAAATACCTGAAGCACACTTTTTGATAAAAAAGGGAAATGAAAAAAAAAAAAAAAAAAAAAGGGAAATGAGACTGGCCTTCCCTTTGTAACGCAAATACAGACTTTTTTCCAGTTCCCAATTTTTGTTTAGATCTGAGCATACGTTGCAGAGATGGTAACTCCTCTGGGAGAAATTAACAGCTCTCTAAGTCAACAAAAGAAATGATGCCCATGTCAAAATATTATGGAGAGGCAAAGACACTAACACTGAATCCAAGCTTGAAAAGTAGAGTGATGAGGGGATGGGATAGGGCTTCATAATAGAAAGAAGAGGATTTGTGCTCCACGGGCTTCAAGGGTAACTCAGCTGGTAAAGAATCCACCTGCAATGCAAGAGACCCTGGTTCAATTCCTGGATCGGGAAGTTCCCCTGGAAAAGGGATAGGCTACCCCTCTAGTATTCTTGGGTTTCCTTGATGGCTCAGATTGTAAAGAATATGCCTGCAAGAGGGAGACCTGGGTTTGATCCCTGGGTTGGGAAGATCCCCTGGAGGAGAGCATGGCAATCCACTCCAGTATTCTTGCCTGAAGAATCCCCATGGACAGAGGAGCCTGGCGGGCTATAGTCCGTGGGATCACAAAGAGTCAGACACGACTGAGTGACTAAGCACAAGGAACTATGTGACTATTGCACAGTGTGTTTAACTTTCCTGAGACCTATTCCCTAATGTGAGGAGACAGAGTTGAAAAAAAAAAAATCTTTAGTTGTTGTAGACGTACGAATTAAAGATAATGTATATAAAGCACAATTTCTACTGGCACACAGTAGAAACTCAACACTGGTAGGTAGTATAAACAAGCAGGAAAAAAGTGGATATAGTCCACTAATTGAGACTTTAAGAACCAAAATATCTATTCTGCAATGCTTAGGAAAATTTGACACTTCTGCTCTCTCCCTTAACAACATCCCGAACCTCCCAACTTCTGTTTGAATCCTGTATGTCTTTTCAATTGTCTTGGCTATGTGTATTCATGAAGAAGAAGAAAGAAAAATGGAGACCTGATCTCTAAGCTCCTGCCATAGCTTTACAGAGATGGAGCAAGGGATAAGATAACAGATAAGGGATAAGAATATAATGGAGTTCCCTTCAGTTACGGGGGCATAACCCCCTTTTAGACTAATCTTCCCCCTTGTAACAATTATAGACTCTGGAAAAAAAAATAAACCTGAAGATTCCGAAGAGTAAACAAAAGCAGGCAGATTATGGAGGGAACTATAGAAATGTGGAGCAGCAACAAGCATGGGGTAAGTTCTGCATTTTCCTATGGTTTTGCCCCAGACTTGGGCTGCAGTAACAGAGTTTACTCCTTGGAAGGAAAGTTATGACCAACCTAGACAGCATATTCAAAAGCAGAGACATTACTTTGCCAACAAAGGTTCATCTAGTCAAGGCTATGGTTTTTCCTGTGGTCATGTATGGATGTGAGAGTTGGACTGTGAAGAAGGCTGAGCACCAAAGAATTGATACTTTTGAACTGTGATGTTGGAGAAGACTCTTGAAAGTCCCTTGGACTGCAAGGAGATCCAACCAGTCTATTCTGAAGGAGATCAGTCCTGGGTGTTCTTTGGAAGGAATGATGCTAAAGCTGAAACTCCAGTACTTTGGCCACCTCATGCGAAAAGTTGACTCATTGGAAAAGACTCTGATGCCGGGAGGGATTGGGGGCAGGAGGAGAAGGGGACGACAGAGGGTGAGATGGCTGGATGGCATCACCAACTCGATGGATGTGAGTCTGGGTGAACTCCAGGAGTTGGTGATAGACAGGGAGGCCTGACGTGCTGTGATTCATGGGGTCGCAAAGAGTCAGACACGACTGAGCGACTGAACTGAACTGAACTGAACAGAGTTTATTGAAACTCAAGAAGCTAAAACTATAAGAGAAGCCCCACCATCTTCCTTGAAAGAAGAACCAAGGAAAGAGCCTGTACAGCAGCCAACACTGGATGGTGGAAAGAGAATCCCAGAGGATTAGGTAAATCTCTAATCCTATGCATGAAAACTTTTTTAAAAGGTTCATGTTGACACTTTAACCAAGCATATGTGGGACAGATTTAAAACAATACAGCAAAGGCCTAAAGAATTGAACTAAAATTTAGATGACTGCCCACAGAAAGTAAGAAAAGAGTTATAGCTTATGTTGTACCAAATTACTTGATGGTAAAAAAGATAACATCAACAAAGTTTCTCAGAGGAATATAATAGAACCCAGAGTCTATACAACAAAACTTTCAGAATGCCCATGGTAGAATCCAAAATACCCCAAAACACAAAGAAGCAGAAAAATACAACAAATTCTCAGTGACCTGAAATTCCACAGGAAGCTAAAATTTGAAAGTTATATCAAAGAACTTGAATCCAGAATTTAAAAAGAACTCAAACAACATGCCAGTTTACAAATGTGAAAAAGATTTGACAGACATGTCATAAAAGATAGACATGGATAATAAGCACATGGAAAAAAATGTTCCTCATCATGAGAAAAAAATAAACAATGATATACATAAATTAAATACTTTCCATAACAATTAGAATTAAAAACACTGGCAATACCAAGTGCTGGGGGTGATCTCACCTCAGAAAGTGTTGGTGGGAATGTCAAATTGTACAAATGCTTTAGAAAACAGTTTAGCGGATTTGTTAAAATTTAAACAAGCACTATCTATAAGCCAGTGAATCCACCATCTATAACCTGATTCTATACGAAAACATGTTTACAGATGTTCACAGCAGCTTCATTTGTAATATTCTAAAAGTGGAAATAACCCAAATATCCATCAGGAGTGAAGAGATAAACAAAATATGGTATGACCATGCAGTGGAATAGTACTCAGCAGTCAAAAGGTACCACTCACTAATATTAGCATCAACAGGTAATGACTCAAAATTATTATACTCAATGAAAAAAATCCAGGCAATAAAGTGCACATACTGATGTTTACACTTTTATAAAAGTCTATAAAATGAACATTTATCTATAATAATAGAAATAGGTAAGTGATTTCATAACATAAGGGACACACAGTGAGGCACGAGGGAAAACATCACATTGAAAGTTTGGAGGTGTTAGAAATGTTCCGTGTCTTGGGGTTCCCTGCTGGCCCAGTGGTTAATAATTCACCTGCCAATGTAGCGGACACAGTTCCGATCCCTGGTCTAGGAAGATCCCTCAGGCCCCAGACCAGCTAAGCCTGTGAGCTGCCAACTACTGGAGCCCACGTACCCTAGAGCCGGGGCTCTGCAACAAAAGACACCACCACAGTAAGAAGCTTGTGCACTGCAGCTGGAGAGGAGCCCCCGCTCGCCACAACTAGAGAAAAGCCTGAGCAGTAACAAAGAGCCAGCACAGCCAGAAAGAAATAAATAAAATTTTAAGAAAGTTCAGCATCTTGACTGTGGTAGTTATTGGGTGTACTGCTACTGCTAAGTCACTTCAGTGGTGTCTGACTCTGTGTGACCCCATAGACGGCAGCCCAACAGGCTCCCCCGTCCCTGGGATTCTCCAGGCAAGAACACTGGACTGGGGTGCCATTTCCTTCTCCAATGCATGAAAGTGAAAAGTGAAAGTGAAGTCGCTCAGTCGTGTCTGACCCTCAGCGACTCCATGGACTGCAGCCTTCCAGGCTCCTCCGTCCATGGGATTTTCCGGGCAAGAGTACTGGAGTGGGGTGCCATTGCCTTCTCCGTAAACATATGTCAAAACTCAAACTGTACACCTGAAATATGTGCAGCTTTATTGCATGTAAAACTAAATTAATAAAAACCATTTCTTTGAAAAGAAAGAAGATACGGTGCCTGCTTTCAAAGATTTTTATAATCTAGGTATGGAGGTGAGATAAAGATAAGATTTTTTAAATTAAGGTAGCTAGGTCCAAAAAGTAGAACTAAAAGCAATAGTTTTGAATCTTATGCTAGGAAATGTTAAAGTCTAATTTGAGATGAATAAACAGGGTTTTCTCCCCACTTATGACTTTGCTCATGCAAAGTGAACCAATGAATCTGATTATTAGTATTTAAAGCATAAAGCAGGTCTTAGTTGGCTAAGTTTTAATTGAAAAACACATTAGGACTATGTTTTTAGATGGACTTTAAAACCTCCCCACGGCTTATTCCAGATCTTCATCTGTGGGCCTTTCCGTGGTGGCTCAGAGGTTAAAGCGTCTGCCTGCAATGCGGGAGACCCAGGTTCGATCCCTGAGTTGGGAAGATTTCCTGGAAAAGGAAATGGCAACCCACTCCAGTATACTTGCCTGGAGAATCCCATGGACGGAGGAGCCTGATGGGCTACAGTCCACAGGGTCGCAAAGAGTTGGACATGACTGAGCAACTTCACTTTCACTTTCTTTTCACTTTCTTATCCTGATGAACTTTTTTCCTAACACGTGAGACTTCAATGTAAGTCTCTAGAACTGCATAGCATCTCATATCTGTGTTTTGGTGCAATCACAGAAAGGGACTTCATTCAGGCTGCCAAGTATTTATTAAATTTTCATAACATGTCTAGTACTGTGTTAGGCACTTTGAGGAAGGAGGGGATCCATGGCATGTGTCACAATCCCTGCTTTAATCAGTGGATAAATTAACCAAGCATGCATAAAACAATTAAGGAATAACGAATGATATAATAATATATGTCAAATACACTTTTAGTGATTGAACTATAAACGTAATTAAAAGATGGGAGAAAAAAGAAGCACTGAGATAGAGAAAGGAGTGAAGGATCTGACATCTGAATTAAGAAAGGTAGTTAGGATTGAGCCAAAGTGGGGAAATCATTTAATATATTTCATTCATTCATTCATTTAATGGCTATTAAAAATCTACAATGTCCTAGGCATTGAGCTAAATGCGAAGAACACAGTGGTGAAGAAATATCCCTTCTCCTTATTCCACATGTAGCTTCTAGACTTGGAAGGAGTAGTCATCAAATAAATAAATGTGCAAGTAAAGATATCGTTGCAAACGATGACTAGTGCTATGAAAGGATGGAACAGGAAGTGCTCAGAATAAGACAGAGATCACTTTTCACTTGGGAAAGTACAAGGGAGTAACATTTCACTTGGAATTTAAATGAAGAGGAAGCCAGGAGGGAAATAAGTGTTGGGAGTGAGTGAGGTGGGGAAAAGTAATTCACAGCGTGGGAAGAACCTGTAGGAAAACTCCGAGGTTGGAAAGAACTTGGCGCCTTCGAAAAGCTTCAAGGACGATGTGACAATGCTCAGTGCATGGGTGCAAAAGAGGCAAGAGCTAAGAAAAGGTAGGACATAAACAGAACATGCAGGACCCCATCAGGCATGTTCAGGAGTCCAGAGCTTCTGTGCAAATTTGGGAGCAACTTGTGTGGAAAAGCACATCTTCTGAGGTCAAATAAATTATGGTAGAAAGATGGTGCATGAGGTCTCATGGTCCTGAAATGCAAGCTTCTTCCAGTCGTCCCTTCCAACACTACCAGCCTCTGTCAGTCTCTGCTTCTCTTTGAGTTCATTTCTTGTCTAGCTCCCAACTACCCTGTTCCCTTAGATTACTGCCTGATTCACTCTTTCTTTCGCCTTCAAAGTCCTGAGAAACACTTCCTGATCATCCCAGTTTATTACTTTCATCCTGGTTTGAGCAGAGCTTTTTGTACAAAGTCAGGTGACATACTGCTGGTCAGCGTACACACTGGTTGCCCTTGGGTCACATGCCTATCCCTAATCTTCAGCTGGGACCAGGAGTCATATGGTATGGAAATGGATACCTAAGACTGCCGCCTAAGTAGGAAGAACAGTTTCCCTTAGAAAGGGCCCTGAGGATGGCAAGGACCATGATTGATCCGCTCCACACAGTGAGAAATAAGATTGTTTATGCAAAGTAGAAGTAAAAAATGGGAGGCCTTGAGAAGTCAGAGAAACTGAGACTTTTTATGGAGATGATTGGAATCATATGAAGGAGATAAACAGAGACTAACATGGTGAAAGCGGAGTTTCAGGGAGATAAGTAGATTTATCTTAATTCTCTACTTTCTTTGCAATTAGACCAGGCGTTGAGATTTAAAGGAATAATATTGCCTTTCTTTTAACCCAGCAGAACAAATACAATGAGAAGTAGGTACAGAAAATTCAAAGGGATAAAGGCAAAATATTAGCCTTCTCCTGGAGTATCAGCTAGGTTATAGAATATGGTTTTCCTTTGCCTTTCTCTGGAATTGCTGACCAGTCCCAGGCAGGGTAGGGACAGCGCCTGAGGGCGACGTGAGAATAAGGCACTGTGGAGGCTAGCCAAAGGAAGAGAAAGAAGGTAGGGGGAGGGGAGACTGATTAATTGATCCTAGATCCAGTCTCATCACTCATTCACCTCCCTGACCTTGGGAAAAAGTGAGTGAAAGTAGGAGCTGTTTGTCAAATTGGTTCTTTCTGAAAACTTGGCCAGTGACCAGTCAGTACTTTCTCCCAACATTATTGCTCTCCTGAACATTTTCAATTCCTCACCCCTGATTTGTCTGTTTCATCCTTTGCCAAAACACAAGATGCCTCCCCGCTCCTCGGCCACACCATTATCTGTTACTCCTCTCTCAAAAATCTGCTCAAAATTCAATCTGTACATGATGTTCTCCTAAGAGAAATGCATTGGCTTACCATACCTTAATAGTTTTACCTCTCAGAATATGTGTTAACATTTTAAAATACAGGTATTTTCACTTTACATTATTACCCTAACTAAACAAAATTGGTTGTAAGATGATTCTCTCTAAAGCAATCGATGAAGGAATCTGTTTTTCAGATCAGAAGTTTTCAATAAGCTAAGGTGAGAGGTGGGGAAATAAATTATATAAAAATACAAATGGAATTGAGGGGCTAGGGTAAGAAAGAGAGACAAAAAAGGTGTAATTTGAAAGAGTTTCCCAGGCATCCCCTTAGATACTGAAGCAGTAGATTGGGGCAGCGTGAATGCAGCCAATACTGACATTTTTAAACAGTTCAGTTCAGTTCAGTCACTCAGTCGTGTCTGACTCTTTGCAACCCCATGAATTGCAGCACTCCAGGGCTCCCTGTCTATCACCAACTCCCGGAGTTCACTGAGACTCACGTCCATCGAGTCAGCGATGCCATCCAGCCATCTCATCCTCTGTCGTCCCCTTCTCCTCCTGCCCCCAATCCCTCCCAGCATCAGAGTCTTTTCCAATGAGTCAACTCTTCGCATGAGGTGGCCAAAGTATTGGAGTTTCAGCTTTAGTATCATTCCTTCCAAAGAACACCCAGGACTGATCTCCTTCAGAATGGACTGGTTGGATCTCCTTGCAGTCCAAGGGACTCTCAAGAGGCTTCTCCAACACCACAGTTCAAAAGCATCAATTCTTTGGCACTCAGCCTTCTTCACAGTCCAACTCTCACATCCATACATGACCACAGGAAAAACCATAGCCTTGACTAGACAGACCTCTGTTGGTAAAGTAATGTCTCTGCTTTTTAATATGCTATCTAGGTTGGTCATAACTTTCCTTCCCAGGAGTAAGCGTCTTTTAATTTCATGGCTGCAATCACCATCTGCAGTGATTTTGAAGCCCCCCAAAATAAAGTCTGACACTGTTTCCACTGTTTCCTCATCTATTTCCTGTGAAGTGATGGGACCAGATGCCATGATCTTCGTTTTCTGAATGTTGAGTTTTAAGCCAACTTTTTCACTCTCCTCTTTCACCTTCATCAAGAGGCTTTTTAGTTTCTCTTCACTTTCTGCCATAAGGGTGGTGTCATCTGCATATCTGAGGTGATTGACATTTCTCCTGGCAATCTTGATTCCAGCTTGTGCTTCTTCCAGCCCAGCGTTTCTCATGATGTACTCTTCATGTAAGTTAAATAAGCAGGTAACAATATACAGCCTTGACGTACTCCTCTCCCTATTTGAAACCAGTCTGTTGTTCCATGTCCAGTTCTAACTGTTGCTTCTTGACCTGCATACAGGTTTCTCAAGAGGCAGGTCAGATGCTCTGGTATTCCCATCTCTTCCAGAATTTTCCACAGTTTATTGTGATCCACATAGTCAAAGGCTTTGGCATGGTCAATAAAGCAGAAATAGATGTTTTTCTGGAACTCTCTTGCTTTTTTGATGATCCAGCAGATGTTGGCAATTTGATCTCTGGTTCCTCTGCCTTTTCTATAACCAGCTTGAACATCTGGAAGTTCATGGTTCACATATTTGCTGAAGCCTGGCTTGGAGAATTTTGAGCATTACTTTACTAGCGTGTGAGATGAGTGCAATTGTGCGGTAGTTTGAGCATTCTTTGGCATTGCCTTTCTTTGGAATTGGAATGAAAACTGACCTTTTCCAGTCCTGTGGCCACTGCTGAGTTTTCCAAATTTGCTGGCATATGGAGTGCAGCACTTTCACAGCATCATCTTTCAGGATTTGAAATAGGTCCACTGGAATTCCATCATCTCCACTAGCTATATTCATAGTGATGCTTTCTAAGGCCCACTTGACTTCACATTCCAGGATGTCTGGCTCTAGGTGAATGATCACACCCAATCATTCTAATATCCTAAGGAATCTGAAGATCACGCTTTAGGCATTAACAGTAATGCAGAAGGCTTTCCATCCAGTACTCCATGAAAAAGTTTGAAACAAACAAACTTTAAAAGAAGTCGTAGCAGACAAGGGTACTGAAAATTCTGACAGGTGAATTATTCACTGTATTCTGTTTCACTTACAACTCACCTTGAAGTATCAATGATCACAAAGCCCTTATAATAAGTTTTTGCTAGTTTGTTTGATGGTCATACAACTCAAAAAGAAGGAGAATACTGACTTCAAGCACAACAAAAGAATAACTATCAACCATTATCAGCTTATGTAATTGTGAGACAACCCACCACAAACAATAGGCCAATTCATATACAACTTGAGCCTTTCCACCAAACCATGTTTGCTTATTTAAAGCCTCATGCTGTCATTACTGGTATTTAAAAACATCTCCTGATCCCTGCTAAGTGTGTCTGAATAGCAGACTTTGGATGGCAATATATGTGACACGTAGGGAAAAAAGAGACATTAAGTGCTTAAATACCCAAAACAGTTGACCAGGGCACACAAGTTCTCTAAACTTGGGGGAGGAACCATTCTTTGGTGTGAAGTGGTGATTTAATTCGTGCATTTCTTAAGTATGGAATTCTAACTGAGCATTTGTGAAGCAAAGAAAACCTTTACTAATGAATCTTCAGGGACCAGTTAGCATAGTTTGTTAAATTGGAATACTAATTATGTGTAGGCAATAGTCTAAATCAACCTAAATGCTTGTTAGTTGGACCAGTTACAGGTGCCCAATAAGTGTTTGTTTAAATTCAATAACTCTATATCCAGAGGGAATATTCTTGACATGAGTGGCTGAAGTGAAAAATATAGTCTATTAGTCATGAATAAATTGTGCACAAATGGGCATTTCAACATCACTACTGGCAGGCCAAGGTCATGTCAATGATGGTTTACACCCAATCCTTTGCTTTGTTAGGTCCTATGTGGTAAAATTTCCAAATGTCCCTAGGTTAGTTTGAAGCTTTTCTATGGCATGTGTGAGTTCATGAAAAGTGTTAGAGTTTATGAGTGAAACAGATTATAGACCAGCTTGCTGCTGCTAGGTCCCTTCACTGGTGTCCGACTCTGTGCGACCCCATAGATGGCAGCCCACCAGGCTCCCCCGTCCCTGGGATTCTCCAGGCAAGAACACTGGAGTAGGTTGCCATTTCCTTCTCCAATGCATGAAAGTGAAAAGTGAAAGTGAAGTCGCTCAGTCGTGTCTGACTGTTAGTGACCCTGTGGACTGCAGCCTACCAGGCTCCTCCGTCTATGGGATTTTCTAGGTAACAGTACTGGAGTGGGATGCCATTGCCTTGGCCGATAGACCAGCTTAAGCCCACTAAACTATGTAAAGACAAAGCAAATCTGGTTTCCATTGTGCTGACTTGAGAGGGGTTTTCCTTTCATTATATCTTTCCATAATCTATGTTTCTCTCTTCCCTACCCTGAGTGTCCACTGCTTTCCAGTCAGTGTACTCTCAAATATTGGCTTTTAGGTTCAGACTAACAGCAGTGACCTACAACCTTTGATTTAACTAGCACAGTATCCTAACTCCACAAAACATCCCAGGATCGTTCATCTCCTAGGTGCTAGGTTTCCCAAGTGGCTCAATGGTAAAGAATTCACCTGCCAATGGAGGAGATGGAGATGGGCATTCAGTCCCTCAGTCAAGAAGATCCTCTGGGGGAGGAAATGGCAACCCATTCCAGGATTCTTGCCTGGAAAATTCCACAGACAGAAGAGCCTGGCAAACTATAGTCCATGGGGTCTCAAAGAGTTGGACATGACTGAACAATTGAGCATGCCCAGGTTCTAGAAAGTGCAGAGGTGAGCACTTTCTGTGGGAACAGAAGCAAAGCTAACTCCACTCTTGAAAGTACACAAGAGCTTGTGGCACCATTGGGGATGGTGGACCAGGTCAAAAGGGGCTCTGGTCTGTTTTTTTGGATCATTTAAAGGAGAGGCAGTAAATCATAATATTAGGAGAAACTACGTTGGAATCAAGAAGAACTAAATGGAGCTCAGGTCTAATTCCAAAGTTGCCACTTCAGCAGCTAGAATTAGATTCAGCTGCATGTGACAAAAAATGTCCCCAAATAAGAGCTCATTTGAGCTGCAGCCACAATGTCTGAATTCCAGTTGGAAGGAGAAATTGGAGGCTCTCTTCTTTTTGTCCACCCCTCAAGCTTTATTGAAGAATAACTGGTATACAAAGAACTGCACACAATTAATGTACACAATTTGGTGAGTTTGGAAATAGGTATATACTCATTTTACCATCATCACAATCAAGGTAATACATATATTCATCACCTCCAGCAATTTCTTTTTTTTTTTTTTTTACCTCCAGCAATTTCCTTGTGTCCCTTTGGGGTTGTGTGTGTGTGTGTGTGTGTGTGTGTGTGTGTGTGTGTGTGTGTATTAAGGATACAATATGAGATTAACCCTCTTCACACATTTTTAAGTATACAGTATCTTATTAACTATACCGATTATATTGTACATCACATCTCTGGAACTTTCTCATCTTGCATAATTAACCTTTATCCATTAGAACAACTCCCCATAAACCTCTGTCTCCATTCCCTGGTATGCTATGCTATGCTAAGTCACTTCAGTCGTGTCCGACTCTGTGCAAACCCAGAGACAGCAGCCCACCAGGCTCCCGTGTCCCTGAGATTCTCCAGGCAAGAACACTGGAGTGGGTTGCCATTTCCTTCTCCAATTCTATTATCTACTTCTATACATTTAACTATTTTAGACCCCTCATATAACATAAATCATGGCTGCATTTGATCTTCTGTGACTGACTTAATTAACGTAGCATAACGTCTTGTAGGTCTATCCTCGTTATCACAAGGGATGGAATTTGCTTCTTTTTAAAGGTTGAAATACATGCACGCACCACATTTTCTTTATCCATTCATTTGTTGATGACTATTTGGGTCATTTCTACATTTCTGCTATTGTGAATAATGCTGCAATGAACATGGGAATGTAGATATCTCTTTGAAATCCTCATTTCAATTCTTCTTGATATATACTCAGGAGTGTGATTGCTATATAATATGGTAGTTTTATTTTTAAGTTTTTGAGGAACCTCCATACTCTTTTCCACAGTGGCTGTTCCAATTCACATTTCTACCACCAGTGCACAAAGGTTCCCTTTTCTCTACATTATAGCCAACTCTTATCTCTTATCTTTGATAATAGCCATTTTAATAGGTGTGAGGTGATATCTCCTTGTGATTTTGATTTGCATTTCTCTGATGATTTTGATTTGATTTTTTCCATGGACTCTTTGGCCATTTTTACGTCTTCTTTAGAAAAATATCTATTGAGAGCCTCTGTCAAATTTTTAAATGAATTATTTGTCCTTTTGCTATTTAGCGGTATAAGTTCCTACATATTTTGGATATTAGCCCCTTATGTGAATATTATGGTTTGCAAAATATTTTCTCCAATTCCACAGGTTGCCTGTTTGTTTCATTGGTTATCATGCTCTTCAGATGGTTCCCTTCTTTTAGACATAACTGCCAATAGCCTCACATGTCACCCATGCTTCTAACCCACTGGCTATGACCAAGTAAAACAGCCTTGCCAACATGTAATGAAAACTGAGACATATATTCACCCTGATGTCTATTAAAATCAGACATTATGTTGCAAAGGAAAAAGGCAGCATAGCTCCTGGATTGAACACATAGTTGCTATCTCACTTCACCATTTTTTCTACACTATGTCAGGCAAGAATTTTCCACTTAATATTCCAGCAGCAGCAGCATTCCTATTCTTTAAATTAAGATACCTCCTTTTACAGTAGTATTCGACACTGTTCACCAAGAGCTCCTTTCCTAACCTGTGCTTCCTGTGGCTTCCATGGTATGATATAATCTTGATTTTCCTTCAATCTCTCAGGCTATTGTCAACTTTGTTATTATGGTCTTCTTTTCCTGTTTCTGTCTCTTAGTATTCCTATCGCCTCTGTCCTGGGACAACTTTATTCCTTACTTCTCACTTTACCTATTTCTTCTCACTGTTACACATGTGAACACATTTATTGAATACTTATGCTTTGAACTATAAGTACTTTATATTCAGAATCTCACTTAATACTATCAAGAATCCCAAAGGTTTCCCATCATGCGAAATGCCCAGCTAGGTGAAGCACAAGCTGGAATCAAGATTGCCAGGAGAAATATCAATAATCTCAGATATGCAGATGACACCATCCTTATGGCAGAAAGCAAAGAAGAATGAAAAAAACTTGCTTGAAAGTGAAAAAGGAGAGTGAAAAAGTTGGCTTAAAACTCAACATCAAAAAAACGAAGATCATGGCATCTGGTCCCATCACTTCATGCAAATAGATGGGGAAACAATGGAAACAGTGACAGACTTTATTTTCTTGGGCTCCAAAATCACTGCAGATGGTGACTGCAGCCATGAAATTAAAAGACACTTGCTCCTTGGAAGAAAAGCTATGAACAACTTGTGTGTGTGTTAGTTGCTCAGTCGTGTCTGACTCTTTGCGACCCTATAGATTGTAGCCCACCAGGCTCCTCTGTCCGTGGGATTCTCCAAGCAAGAATACTGGAGTGGGTTGCCATTTCCTTCTCCAGGGGATCTTCCTGACCCAGGGATTGAACCCTGGTCTCCTGCATTACAGGTGGATGCTTTACCATCTGAGCTACTAGGGAAGCCCATGAACAACTTAGACAGCATATTACAAAGCAGAGACATTACTTTGCCAACAAAGGTCCACGTAGACAAAGCTCTGGTTTTTTCAGTAATAATGTATGGATGTGAGAGTTGGACTATAAGGAAAGCTGAGCACCGAAGAATTGATGCTTTTGAACTATGGTGCTGGAGAAGACTCTTGAAGAGTCTCTTGGACTGCAAGGAGATCCAACCATTCTGTCCTAAAAGAAATCAGCCCTGAATATTTATTGGAAGGACTGATGCCGAAGCTGAAGCTCCAATACTTTGGCCACCTGACGCGAAGAACTGACTCACTGGAAAAGACCCTGACGCTGTGAAAGGTTGAAGGCAGGAGGAGGAGGAGGCAACAGAGGATGAGATGGTTGGATGGCATCACCGACTGGATGGACATGAGTCTGAGCAAGCTCCATAAGTTGGTGATGGACAGGAAAGTCTGGCCACAGTCCATGTGGTTTCAAAGCGTCTGACACAACTGAGAGACTGGACTGAACTGATGGTTACTCCCACGCTTTTACATGGAAGCTGATGTGATTTGTCCACAGTTGGGCAGTGCTAACTTTGAATTTTAGTCCAGGATATCTGGTCTGTGTGAATAAGGCAAGGATAAGTCAGAAAGAAGACAGACTGAAAATTATATATAACATAGTACCAAAGTCAGAAAAGGGAAGGAAGTGGAGGAATTGTGTGCCATGAGAGACAGAAGTGTTAATTTTATACTTTCTGTGATCAGGAAAGCTTGTCAAATAAACGGACTTTTTAGCAGGAAACAACAACAAATGGGAAATTAGTATCACGTCACAGTAAAGCTTGGACTATCAAAAACTCAAATTTCAGGTTTTCAGTTGCAAGTTGTTTGTGACGAAACATGTCGAACTAGCCCCTCTGAGTCTGCCTTCTAGCTATGAAAGGAAAGTAATACTACAAACTTCGTAGGCTCGTGACAAGGCAATAATCAGCAAGGAAATTAACACGAATTCAGAGTTCTATTAAGAATTTTAACCACTGGCTGAGACTGGGAAACGAACTGTGGGAAAGCCCACCTGTCTTCCACCCCGCGCACCGCCCCCTCTGTCTGGAGTTCACCCGGTGATTGGCTGCTCAACATGTCCGATCCGACCCCCCGCGCGTCCAGTCCAATCCCAGCCGTCCTTGAACCGCAAGTTCCCAGGGACCAGCCGAGTGGGCGGGTCCTGTGACGTCTGACGGCGCTTCACGTCACCGTGGCGGAAGTCGCGGCCGCTGTTTTGAAATCAGACCGCTCGAGTCTCACAAGCTCCTGCTTACGCCGAGGCCTGAGGTCGATCAGCGTCGGGGACATCCCCGACACCTATCCTCCAGCCCTGCTGACCTGACGCCGCTGCCACGCCATGTCCACCCCTCCGCTGGCGGCGTCGGGGATGGCGCCCGGGCCCTTCGCCGGGCCCCAGGCCCAGCAGGCGGCCCGAGAGGTCAACACTGCATCGCTCTGCAGAATCGGGCAGGAAACGGTCCAAGACATCGTGTACCGCACCATGGAGATCTTCCAGCTCCTGAGGAACATGCAGGTGGGAAGGAGGGCGGGCCCCTCTCCGGGGCGTGCTTGGAGAAAGCGAGGTGCTTCTGCGAGGGAAGGAGCAGCTTGTTTGTTACCTGGGGTCCCTCGGCGTCGATGCGGCTGCCCTGGGCAATCCACGAGTATGGAGTCGCCCCCATTTACATTCAGAAGTGTTCCCCGATAAAGTGTCTGTCCCCAAGATGTGAAGGTGATGTTTTCCAGACCGGATTTCTGAAAAGGATGAAGCCGCATTTTCTAGATTCGACCAGGTTCTGTAGGCTCTAGGTGAACTCTTGTATCTTTCAAGGTAGAGGTGGGCCTCACTCCTCCACGCTCTTTGGGTTATTTTAATCTCATATTTTTCCACAGAATACTTTGTGATGGTTCAAGGAGTTGAATTCAGATTCTGCTAACCATTTTTGCTAAACAGCTTTATTTTGGTATAACTGATTCCCAATACAATGCATTTATTCAAAGTTTTGACGCATGTGTACTTGTGAAACCAACGTCCATCACCCCACAGTTCCCTCTGTGGAGAAGTGAGCCCATTCTCGTGCCCCTTTTAAATTTACTTCTGGCTTTCCGTCCACAGGCAGTCTCTCTTTTGATTTCTGGCATCATAGCTAGTTGGCATTTTCTAGAGTTTCCTACACATGAAATCATACACTATGATTGGGGGCGGGGGGAGGGGGGATGCGGATCTGGCTTCTTTCACTCAACAAATATCAATAGGTCATTCCTTTTCATTGCTGCACAGTATTCTATTGTATGAATATACCACAATTAGTGTATCTGTTGATGGCCATTTGGTCTGTATCCACTTTGGAGCTATTATAAGTAACACTTCTGAGTGTTCAGCTACAAATGTTTGTGTGAACATATGTTTCATTTCTCTTGAGTAGGTAGATGCCAAGGCGTGGAATTGCTGGGTTATGAGGGAAATGATTGATTACTATTCTAAGAAACTTTTCCAAAAGTTTCCTCATCCTTGCCAGTAGTTGTTACTGTCTTTTTCCTTGGTTTTTTTTTTTTTTTTGGAATTGTTCCTTTGTGTTTCATCAGTACTTTCTCCCAGTCTGTGGCATGTCTTTTTATTCTCTTCACATTGTCTTTTGAAGAACAGATATTTTAAACTTTAATGGAATCCAATTTATTGATTTGTCCTTTTACAGATTTTGGGTTTTGGTACCATACCTAAGAAGTCTTTGCCTAACCCAAAGATTTCTTATGTTTTCTTCTGAAGTTTTATAGTCTTAGGTTTTACATTTAGGTCTATGATCCACATGGAGTTACTTTTTTAAAATACTGATAGATATAGATCTGGTTTTTTTTTTGCGTTTGGATATCATGTCAGTCCAGCACCATTTTACTGTTTTACTAACCCATGTTTAAGGCTTATCTTACTAGTGTGTGATGTGGATATCATTCTTGTTTTATGGATGAGGATTCTATGGATTCACCTCTCTTTTCTGAGAGGTGAAGTGACAGAGGTGATAGTCAGTGTAGGGTAAATTTGAAACCAGGTCCTCAGACTCTTAGAACTTTCGAACTCTTATTTCAGCTGCACTAAAGATTGTTTTATTGCCTTTTTAAATACAATGGTTGGGGTGTTTTTCCTATTGATTCTAGAAGTAATACAACTGTATGGAAATATTTTAAGACCCTGTTAATAAGCCACTGTGAGATAAAAAGGGAATCCAAGAGGAGATATGAAATCTTTGGCAATTGTTTTAAAAATATATAGATTAAAATGTAAGATGATTAAAATAGATTAAATGATCTCTTAGAATTTAGCAAATATTTATTTTTAAGCTGCTGTATTGGACTAGTAGAGCTACTAGCTAACATTTATCAAATACTTTCCTTAGGAACATTGTTGTAAGAACAGTTCTAAGAAGTATTTTTATCTCTATTTTACAATTAAGGAAACTGAGACTTGAAGAATTTACTCAACATCATATATGACTGGTAGCTTTTTCTACTAACCTTTTTATTATACTAACTTGCTATCAACACTTTGTATTATTAACAGAGATCTAATACACATCCATGACTGACAGTGAAAGAACTGAACTCTTTCAAAAGATACTATCAATAACTAGATTACATGTGGACATATATTCAAAACCAATTTGTAAGGACTACAATAACTTTTTCTTTGTGCTTGTGAATTCTGTGTTTTAACTCACTAAGAACCTTTGGGCCATATCATAATTGGCTGTAAATTAAGCAACAGTGTGCTCCTTAATTTATAGAAAGCTGGGAGGAGAAGTGGTACAAACAAGACTACATATAAACTATTTGTTAATACATTTTTAATTTCAAAGTTTTTAAATTATCTTCTATATTATTAATCCAGAAGGATCAGATCAGATCAGATCAGTCGCTCAGTCGTGTCCGACTCTTTGCGACCCCATGAATCGCAGCATGCCAGGCCTCCCTGTCCATCACCAACTCCCGGAGTTCACTGAGACGTCCATGGAGTCAGTGATGCCATCCAGCCATCTCATCCTCTGTCGTCCCCTTCTCCTCTTGCCCCCAATCCTTCCCAGCATCAGAGTCTTTTCCAATGAGTCAACTCTTTGCATGAGGTGGCCAAAGTACTGGAGTTTCAGCTTTAGCATCATTCCTTGTAAAGAAATCCCAGGGCTGATCTCCTTCAGAATCGACTGGTTGGATCTCCCTGCAGTCCAAGGGACTCGCAAGAGTCTTCTCCAACACCACAGTTCAAAAGCATCAATTCTTTGGTGCTCAGCTTTCTTCACAGTCCAACTCTTACATCCATACATGACCACTGGAAAAACCATAGCCTTGACTAGATGGACCTTCGTTGGCAAAGTAATGTCTCTGCTTTTTAATATGCTGTCTAGGTTGGTCATAACTTTCCTTCCAAAGAGTAAGCGTCTTTTAATTTCATGGTTGCAATCTCCATCTACAGTGATTTTGGAGCCCCCAAAAATAAAGTCTGACACTGTTTCCACTGTTTCCCCATCTACTTCCCATGAAGTGATGGGACCAGATGCCATGATCTTAGTTTTCTGAATGTTGAGCTTTAAGCCAACCTTGTGACTCTCCTCTTTAACTTTCATCAAGAGGCTCTTTAGCTCCTCTTCACTTTCTGCCATAAGGGTGGTGTCATCTGAATATCTGTGGTTATTAATATTTCTCCTGGCAATCTTGATTCCAGCTTGTGCGTCTTCAAGCCCAGCACAAAACTCAGCAGTGGCCACAGGACTGGAAAAGGTCAGTTTTCATTCCAATTCCAAAGAAAGGCAATGCCAAAGAATGCTCAAACTACCGCACAATTGCACTCATCTCACAAGCTAGTAAAATAATGCTCAAAATTCTCCAAGCCAGGCTTCAGCAATACATGAACCGTGAACTTCCAGATGTTCAAGCTGGTTTTAGAAAAGGCAGAGGAACCAGAGATCAAATTGCCAACATCCACTGGATCATGGAAAACACAAGAGAGTTCCAGAAAAACATGTATTTCTGCTTTATTGACTATGCCAAAGCCTTTGACTGTGTGGATCACAATAAACTGTGGACAATTCTGAAAGAGATGGGAATACCAGACCACCTGACCTGCCTCTTGAGAAACCTGTATGCAGGTCAGGAAGCAACAGTTAGAACTGGACATGGAACAACAGACTGGTCCCAAATAGGAAAAGGAGTATGTCAAGGCTGTATATTGTCACCCTGCTTATTTAACTTATATGCAGAGTACATCATGAGTATCTTTAGTCTTTATTAAATACAAAATATAGGCAAAGTATGTAGTACCTACAATGTAGGTACAAAAAATGTAGTACCATAATAAAGGTATAGCCTGCTTCTGTATGTAAAGTGTAATTATTATATTTCTTATTGTCACCCAAACAAGAAAGCAGTGACCCTTTGAAAATTTTTTCTTATTTTTTAATGTTTTGAAACTTCATAAATTGAAAGATCATGAGAAGTCCCACATAGTATTGTGGAGGTGAACTCTCAATGCTTTTGTCCTTTAAACTGTTTTCACTAATTCAGTCTTTGATACTTTAACCCTTTTCTTTGAGATATCATCTTCAGAATGTTTTAATGCTTGAAAATTTCCCAAAATCCTAATATTATAAAAACTAATTTCAAAGAATTTTAAAAGATCCATCTCCTTAAATTGTAAACCATAACATTACAGGAAATTTAGAAGTGAGATAAAAGAAGAAAATCAATTATTAAGCCTATCTTCCTGTTAAATCTTTTATGAACTATTACACCTTTTAATTGGAGAAGGAAATGGCAACCCACTCCAGTACTCTTGCCTGGAGAATCCCATGGAGGGAGGAGCCTGGTAGGCTACAGTCCATGGGGCCGCAAAGAGTCGGACACGACTGAGCAACTTGACTCACACCTTTTAATAACTGTATATGTATAATTACGTATACACCTTTGGTCTTTTTTTTTTCCCCCTCTGTGCTTATGGTTTTACCTACTTGGAACAATAGTGGCTCTTATTTTCTTTCTTCTCTGAACACTGTATCAGGCTTGATTCCTACCTCAGCTGTTTAGGAAAGAAAAAAAGGATGAAGTGAGGTTTAGAAAAGACTGGATTGATCTTCTAGCTTTAAACATTATTTGGAGTTTTGATTTTAAGTCACTTTGTAATCCCTAAGTGTATGAATTAGTGATTTTAATGAAATTGTATACTAGAAACCATTGTACAAACTTTGTTAATTCTAGTTTTAGGATAATTTCACAGATCAAATTGTGGGAATAAAATATTGTAAAGATGTACACAGAGAGGAAGATTTTGTAAGTTTCAGCACTGCACAAAATATGCATTTAGTTGTAAGTAAGTAGTAGTTTTTCCATTTATCTGTGATTTTTGTCATTTCAGTATGTATTTTGGCTTCTTTTGGTAAAATTCCTGAATTAAAAATATATAAGCATCCAAGACAGAGTTATGATCATAGCAGTTATTTGCAATAATTTATTAATAATATTCAAGTACAGATTGATTTGTTACTATATATCACCTGCTATTGATTTCTTTTAAAGTAAAACTTTTGGTGACAGCTTTATGTTTTAATGCATGCCCAGAACATCTTAATTATAATAGTTAAGGTATCTTGAGATTATTTTTGCAACAACGGCAGCATACTCTTCTTTTTCTTCTACTGAAAAGTCCTATCTTCATTTTTTTCCTTTTCTTCTTCTTTTTCTTAAAATTGTATTTTGAGTTGTTTGAATTCAGCTCCTGGTTGAGTTCAGCACCTTGCTGCTTTTACATTATCTTAAGTGATATTAAAATTGTGTATTCTTTTTAGTTATAATACAAAGCTATGGTATAAATATAATCAAAAGTTAGAGGCAGAAAGCATTTCAACTGATCAGAAAGGCTTATCACAAAGTCTTGTAGAACTGCTTGACAGTATGCTAAGGAGCTAATTAATAAATGAGCATGTATTACTGTTAAATTCTTAAAGTTGCACTTGATTCATTGTGAGGAACAGCTTGCTTTTATGCATTGCTCAAAGATTGTTTCTGTTCGTTAGCTTTGCTTAAAGAAAATCTTGATTTTCATTACTTTTTGTTTCTGGGTTTTTGTCCGAGAAGCTGCCAAATGGTGTCACTTACCATACTGGAACATACCAAGACCGGTTAGCAAAACTACAGGATCACCTTCGCCAACTTTCTATTCTCTTCAGGAAGCTGAGATTGGTCTATGATAAATGCAATGAAAACTGCGGAGGGATGGATCCCATTCCAGTAGAGGCAAGTTTTAGTGGTCGAGGGAGGGTGAATGTAAGAGTCTTAGGACATTTGTAATTTTTTCCCTTTTTCTCTTCTATTTTCACAGTATTTTCAGATTTTGATCATACTGGTTTCACTTTTGACTAGAAAAGATTAAATTGTGAGATATATGTGTGTGTGTATATATATATAGAACTGTCTTTTCATGTTGATAATTTCTTGCAGACTTTAGCATCCAGGCTGATGGTAAATTTTTGTTGTTGGGGGAGATTATCGGAGATTATCTGTGGCACTTCTATTATTGCTGTCAGTGTCTCATTTTAATTAAGTCAGTGCATGATGTCTTAGTAGACATTTTAATAGTATTGTAAAATACTTTTACAGTGGTTTTCATGTAAGTTCTTTATGGATAAAAGGTTATGACCATTTTCATCATTATTAAATTATCTTAGTAGAATCACTCTAGTTTTAAATATATTTCTTTAAGTTTAATCTTGGATCGTAGGTATATTTTAGTTAATCAGGTATACGGTTATTTTTATAGGTGGTCCTTTCCTGTTGACAAGTGATAATCTCTGCCACCAGAGGTAGCTGGTGGCAGAGAGTGGGGTTAGATGTTCTCTCACTCTATATAAAGAACAGTTCCATGTCGTCAGTGCTGTCTTATTTGAGTGATCAGCATGTATGGGGTGAACAGACAAAGAGTAAACTGCAATACAGCCTGAAAAAAAGTGGTCAGATGTGGAGGGTCAGAAATATAGTGGACTCTGACAGAGGCTGCAGAAAAGTCAAGGAAAATAAGGAATGAAAACTGTCCAGCAGATTTTGCTAGAGGAAAACTGTTGGTATATTTGGTCAGAGCTTTGGTAGAAAGATAGCAACAGAAGTCAGATCACAGTGAGCTGAAGATTAAACAGGAGGTAAGGAACTGAAGCCAAAAAGTGGATATCCATCTTTCAAGAAGCTTAGACTAAAAACAAAAGAAGAAGTAGGTGGTAGGAGGGATAAAGTTTGGGTTCCCCCCACCACCCCCCACCCCGCCCCTTCCAAATGGGAGAACTTGTTTAGATGAAAATGGAAGAAAACAGTCAGGTGAGGTCAGGGGAAATAAATAATGAAGTCGGGAGGGCAGAGGAATCAGTGTACAGGAATGAAGACTAAATGTATTTGAGATGAAGGACCACTGTCTGCATTTGGAGAGAGGAAAGGAAGAAAGTAGTTGTGGATGTAGGCAAATTTATATTTGTCCCAAGAATTCACAGAAGTTTGGCTAGATTGATTACTGGTTATACTAGTTACTTACCTCTGTCCTATTCCTGCATTGGTAATATAAGATGGAAGAGACAAGTCTCTGGTGACTGTACAAGGGGTTTCATCAAACAAATGTCATCACAAATCTATACATATTTAATTATAATTCTGCTGGAAGTTTCATTGCTATATAAACTTTTTCTCTTACAAAAAAACTTTCTCCCAAATATAAGACATCTAGAAATCTACATAGACACTTCAATAGCAAGTAAATCACAATTATATAATATATGTCCATGAAGTTCCTTTCTTTCTAGTATAGATCAAGGAAGCCTATTCTAGCTGAATGGACATAAAGTACTTAAGGGTAGGACTTGTATCTTATTTGGCATTATTTTTGCAGTGTCTGCTCACCCAGTGTCTGCCAATTAAATATTTGCTGATTGACTGAGTAGGATATTACTTAATTACATGTGACAACTAATTTTGCTAAAAGGACTGTTTTGCAAAAGAAACCCAAAAAGCAAATGTATAGAACTCATTGAAATGATATATACTTCTAATGCTTTTATTTTACGCCATCACTTGAATTAAAATATATTTTTGTACTGTTAAGATAAAAGTATAAAAATTTATCTTAATTAGATGTATTATCTATGCCAGTATAATTGGAAATTGTGTGTCATATCTTTGACTTTTAACTTGTGTCTGTCACTCTCAGCAACTTATTCCATATGTGGAAGAAGATGGCTCAAAAGATGACCGGGCTGGCCCACCTCGTTTTGCTAGTGAAGAGAGGCGAGAAATTGCTGAAGTCAATAAAGTGAGTTGCTAGTCTGTATGTCTTACATTTCTGAATATTGATAAAAATTAAAAGGGAGTCTATATAACTCAAAAACATAATTTGAATTATAGAATTACATGAAGTTGTTTCTTGGCAAATTTAACCTACTTAGATTACAACTCCAGAGAAGGCACTAGCGACCCACTCCAGTATTCTTGCCTAGAAAATCCCATGGGCAGAAGAGCCTGGTGGGCTGCAGTCTATGGAGTTGCACAGAGTCGGACACGACTGAGCGACTTGGCTTTCACTTTTCACTTTCATGCATTGGAGAAGGAAATGGCAACCCACTCCAGTATTCTTGCCTGGAGAATCCCAGGGACGGGAGCCTCATGGGCTGCTGCCTATGGGGTCGCACAGAGTCGGACACGACTGAAGCAACTTAGCAGGAGCAGCAGATTACAACTCAAAACTCAGAGGTAAACAGAAATGCCATCTGGTTAGTCAGAAGATCACAGAATTCAGGCAGTAAAGCTCTTAGCAAGGCCTCATAGGCGCTCTGTCACAGCCCATTTACATTTTCTTCTCTAGGCAGAATTGTAGCTCTCTAGGTTACAGCATGTTAGGAGCAGCAAATGATAATACTTTACAAGTAGGAGATGTGAATGTCTCAACAGCTGAATAAGAAACTGAGAGTTATCAAAGCACTACCCCATCCTACCTTCACCCTCAAAAGTTCCTAACTTGAATTTAATGCTGATTACTTTCAGAAGTTCAGAAGATAATGTTCAGATAGTTCTCTTGAAGCATAGGGAAATAAGGGATGTTGTCGGTCCATTCTGGGATAGAAGCGTGGCTAACAAATAGCACACAAAATAAAACTACCAGTCTTGGTGCTTTACTTACAAATAAGTGCCCCCACCTCCTGCCTCACTCCTGAAATTCCTAATGCTAGTTAATAGAATTCATCAGGACATTAATTAATCTACCACAGCCAAAGAGGGTTTTCTGAGGTAGAGGAGGAAGACTTAGTTGACTTATATAAGGTCTGTAGGCTAAACTGAAAAAAAATTTTAGCAGCAGCAGCAGCAGAAGACATTTGATAGACTTCAAATGTTGAGGACTCAAAGAATGCTTACAATTATTAATGTGATAGTCTTAAAAAAAAACTTTTTATTTCAGATATGTAGCCAACATTTTTCATAGAAATGAAATACAAAACTAGTCATATTGCTGCTGCTGCTGCTAAGTCACTTCAGTCGTGTCCGACTCTGTGCGACCCCATGGACAGCAGCCCACCAGGCTCCTCTGTCCACGGGATTCTCCAGGCAAGAATACTGGAGTGGGTTGCCATTTCCTTCTCCAGTCATATTAAAAACAGGCAGAAAATAAGACGCCTTATACTACTGTGTTTGATGCTATTTTAGAAATTATAGCCAGTGAAACAAACTTTATGAAACAGAAGTTATAATATTATATAAAAATTTGTTAAGTTTATTAAGGTAGTACATAACATTATAGCTTAAGCTTCTGAAGCTCAAAGCAGCTCACTGATTAACAAGTAGAGGCAATAAGTATTTGATAAAAGAGCTTAAAGATTTATACCATTTTCCTATAATGTCATAAACCAGTTAGATTATAAGATCCTATTCACAATTGCAACAACAAATATTAAGTTGTTAGTATTTCCATAATATATGAGACTAAACTTAGTATATATAAAAGGATTTTTTTGGTAAAACTTTTTATGTTATATTGGAGTATAGCTGATTAACAATATTATGATAGTTTCAGGTGAACAGCAAAGGGACTCAGCCATACTTACACATGTATCCATTCTCCTCCAAACTGCCCTCCCATTCCGGCTGCCGCATACCATTGAGCAGAATTCCATGTGCTGTACAGTAGGTCCTTTTTGTTATCCATTTTAAATACAAAAGTGTATACATGTCTAACGCGAACTCCCTAACTGTCCCTTCCCAAGAAAAATCCCAAATGAAGAACCTAACCTTACACCTAAAATGACTAGAGAAAGATCAGATAAAACCTAAAGTTAGTAGAAGGAAATAAATCAAAGATCAGAGCAGAAATAAATGAAATAGAGACAAAGAAAACAGTTGCAAAGATGAATGAAACTAAAAGCTGGTACTTTGAAAAGATAAACAGAATTCATAAACCCTTTGCCAGACTCATAAAGAAATTTTGAACAGCTGAAAAAACACATGACATTCTTACATGGGCAATAACTACTCTAAAAATGCCAGTCTTGATTATTTCATAGTTATTTATTTATTTTTTTAATTCAAGGATAATTGCTTTACAGAATAGTGTTAGCAACACTCCAAGTACAAATGTGAATTCTCTTGAAATTGCACAAAATAGTAAGGTTTTAGTGCAATACCAATCAAAAAACAAATAAAAAATTGGAACTTTTTTCCTTGAGAGCATACTCAAATATATATAATAAAAAAAATTCCAGTAAGAGTAATAAAACGAACAGACTCTTTGCTTCAAAAATTAAAATGTTAGATGAAGCATATTATAAAAACAGTAAGTGTGAAATCCTGGCATAAGAACAGACAGATTCAGTTCAGTCGCTCAGTTGTGTCTGACTCTGTGACCCTGTGGACTTCAGCATGCCAGGCCTCCCTGTCCATCACTTAAACTTATATCCATTGAGTTGGTGATGCCATCCAACCATCTCATCCTCTGTCATCCCCTTCTCCCACCTTCAATCTTTTCCAGCATCAGGGTCTTTTCCAATGATTCAGTTCTTCGCATCAGGTAGCCAAAGTATTGGGAGTTTCAGCTTCAACATCAGTCCTTCCAATGAATATTCAGGGCTGATTTCCTTTAGAATGGGCTGGTTGGATCTCCTTGCAGTCCAAGGGATTCTCAAGAGTCTTCTCCAACACCCAGTTCAAAAGCATCAATTCTTCGGCGCTCAGCTTTCTTTATAGTCCAACTCTCACATCCATTGGAATGAAAACTGACATTTTCCAGTCCTGTGGCCACCGCTGAGTTTTCCAAATTTGCTGGCATATTGAGTGCATCACTTTGACAGCATCATCATTTAGGATTTGAAATAGCTCAACTGGAATTCCATCACCTCCACTACCTCTGTTCATAGTGATGCTTCCTACGGCCCACTTGACTTCACATTCCAGGATGTCTGGCTCTAGGTGGGTGATCACACCATCATGGTTATCTGGGTCGTGAAGATCTCTTTTGTATGGTTCTTCTGTGTATTCTTGCAACCTTTTCTTAATATCTTCTGCTTCTGTTAGGTCCATACCATTTATATCCTTTATTGAGCGCATCTCTGCATGAAATGTTCCCTTGGTATCTAAATTTCTTGAAGGGATCGCTAGTCTTTCCCGTTCTATTGTTTTCCTCTATTTCTTTGTATTGATCGCTGAGGAAGGCTTTCTTATCTCTCTTTGGTATTTTTTGGAACTCTGTATTCAAATGGGTATATCTTTCCTTTTCTCCTTTGCTTTCTGCTTCTCTTCTTTTCATAGCTATTTGTAAGGCCTCCTCAGACAGCCATTTTGCTTTTTTGCATTTCTTTTTCTTGGGCATGGTCTTGATCTCTGTCTCCTGTACTGTGTCATGAACCTCCATCCATAGTTCAGAAAGAATGAAGAGATGGAGCCAAAGCAAAAACACCATCCACTTGTAGATGTGAATGGTGATAGAAGCAAGGTCCGATGCTGTAAAGAGCAACATTGCATAGGAACCTGGAATGTTAGGTTCATGAATCAAGGCAAATTGGAAGTGGTCAAACAGGAGATGGCAAGAGTGAATATCGACATTTTAGGAATTAGCAAACTAAAATGGACTGGAATGGGTGAATTTAACTCAGATGACCATTATATCTACTACTGTGGGCAAGAATCCCTTAGAAGAAATGGAGTAGCCATCATAGTCAACAGGAGTCCAAAATGCAATACTTGGATGCAATCTCAAAAACGACAGAATGATCTCTTTTCATTTCCAAGGCAAACCATTCGATATCACAGTAATCCAAGTCTATGCCCTGACTAGTAATGCTGAAGAAGCTGAAGTTGAACTGTTCTATGAAGACCTACAAGACCTTCTAGAACTAACACCCAAAAAAGATGTCCTTTTCATTATAGGGGACTGGAATGCAAAAGTGGGAAGTCAAGAAATACCTGGGGTAACAGGCAGATTTGGCCTTGGAGTACAGAACAAAGCAGGGCAAAGGCTAAGAGTTTTGCCAAGAGAACGCACTGGTCATAGCAAACACCCTCTTCCAACAACACAAGAGAAGACTCTACACGTGCACATCACCAGATGGTCGATACTGAAATCAGATTGATTACATTCTTTGCGGCCAGAGGTGTAGAAGGTCTACTCAGTCAGCAAAAACAAGACCGGGAGCTGACTATGGCTCAGATCACAAACTCCTTATTGCCAAATTCAGACTTAAATTGAAGAAAAGTAGGGAAAACCACTAGACCATTCAGGTATGACCTAAATCAAATCCCTTATGATTATACAGACAGATTAGTGAAATAATATTCAGAAAAACTGTTTTACTATTATATTAATATGTGACAATTTAATATGACATAAGAGGGATTATGTGGAAAATTAGTCTTTAAAAATAGACACTTTGGGGAAAATTTAGCTAGTTTTTACATTATACCATGTGTCAAAATTAATTTCACAGTTGAAAATAAGACTTGTAAAACAAAATACTAGAAAACTAAAAGAAAAATATATATAAAAACTCAGAAAAAAAAGATTTTTCTAAAATAACATTTAAGAAAATTTTATGAGGTGAACTATACATTAAGAATATTTACAGCAAATTTGACAGTAATAAGCATAAAGAATTTAGGGATTAGGAGGGGAAACTTTTAAGTTAGATCTTGAAGAGTAAGTGGTGTTTGGTAGTCCAGAGATGAGACATCCATATATTAAGTGTTGTATGTTAAGGTTGATAATCTTATATATTAATTCACAATGGATATATCCTATTATTTTTCTCTGTAGTAAGGATGTTAGTTATAGAATGAAATGTATAGGTAAATGAAACACCATTGTGTGTGATGATTACTTTGATTTCATAATGCTACGTGTGACTTAAATATAGTTTGTTCTCTAACCTAGAAGATATTATGATATTTTGGTGGGGCAGGGGAGAGAAAAGCTTCAGAATGAGATCATTTCTCTCAAGATAAGTTTCATTACACTTCCTATTTCTCTAAGTTTCTCCCTTTTTCTAATATGATTTTGAAATAGCCTATTCTATGGAGGAGTCTGGTGGGCTACAGTTCATGGGACCGCAAAGAGACACGACTGAGCGACTTCACTTTCACTTTCTTTTCAAATAATCAGAATATAGTCATTCCTTGACAGTGTGTAATCAAAACACTCTTACTAGCTAGAATTTTGTGAATTTTAAGATAAGGATATAATTGATACAAAGCATTTGATATGTTTTTCCCCACATTTGGATGTAGGTCTCTTTATGGTCTCTGTCTAGGACCCACCTACCTCTTTCCTTCCCCCAGTTGTTTCAGTGTGGTTATGTCATAATTGGGATTCAGTAAATATTCTGTGTTCATATTATTATGGCACATAGATACTGTTTATTGCTAAACCACATAGGAAACCAGAGTTATATTTCCTGGAACAATTTTTTGTTTTCCTAGAGTTAATAGTTCTGTAATTTTGAAAATTTTTGATTAGTTCTTTATGGATCTGTGGGAGCAGCTCAGTACTGTTTTCCAACTTTCCAGCATCAAATTATCAGATGACTTATAGGTTTGTTCCCCCAATTCCACCCTGCCCCCAGAGTCCTCCTTCTTGCTGGGACCATCTTGCTAGGTCTGAATTGAATGCTCACTAAGCCTGGTATTCAACTACTGTCCTGGGGCCTTTCCTTCACCTCTTCAGTTAATTTTACTATCTCCTCAGTCTTCCATCTTCCTCTTTCTTGGTTTATTTCCTCCCTTGTTTGTAAGGTTCATACATCAGTGGCTTCTTCAGGAGAAATGCAGGGACTTAAGTTTTTAGTCTTTGTGTATCTGTCCAGATGATTGGTTGGTTGGATATAAAATTATATGTTGTAAATTAATTTCCCTCAGGAATTAGAAGGTGTTCTTCCATAATCTTCTCATATGGCATTTGGTAGATTTTAAAGAGCCTAGTTATAAATATTTTTAGGCTTTGTGAGACAAAAAGCCTTGTTCTGATGTAAAAACCATCCTTAGTTCACAGGCCTTACAAAAACAGGTCACGTGCCATAGTTTGTCTATTACGTTTTGTTGTCTTTGTAGATGGAGGATCAAAGATCTGTGGAGCATCAGATGCTTAAACATGAGGCGTTTCTATTTGGGAGTGAGGCACTAAGACACTAATCATAGGCTTTGTGAATTGGCCTTCATCATAGCAAGATTGGAAACAAGCTGGCTTTTTTCTTTGGAGGATCCCCAAGGATCTTTTACTGACATTTTTTTCTTTAGGGCTGTTCAGAATCTTCCAGTGTCCTACACAGAGGGATAGTCTCTTGTCTTCTTGCCTTCTGCTGTGCTGGTGGCACTGAATCCCTGAATCCCCAGCTATTCGGTTCATAAGAAACAAACCTGGTTCCCTGAAAGGGGGAGTGGGTACGGAAGTCTGGAGAGGGGACTCAGTCCCATGTTGGTGAGGAGTAGGAATGAGCAGCCTAGGCTCTTGCTTGTTTCTGTAGCTCTTCCCCTCCAGCTTCCGTCCCCAGGCCTCACAGCAGACTTTGCCATGGCACCTGCCTCCATGGAGATCAGCCATTCTCAGGGGCATCCTTCTGGGTGGGACAGTGGTTTCCTCCCATTCATTTACCATTCCTCTCATTTACTATACCCCTTCTATGCCCCACCTTAAAATGTGCCACCTGGCATCTACTATTGTCTCCTTTCTGATCATTTTTCTCCATGTGAATTTATAGCCTTTTCATTCCCCTCCTGCCATTTTATTAGGGTTTGAGAAAAAAAAGAAATACGTGTTTAGTCCACAGTGTTTATCTGCAGTAAGTTTATTTCAATACACAAAATAGTATTTCTGAAGGTTTATCTATTTTTGGAATAAAAGCCCATATTTTAAATTCTGTTCCCATTTCTACTTCAGGCATTTGAGAACGCTTTTTGATTTTGATTAAACCATTTGAATCTGTTGAATTTGCTGTTGTATGTGCTTCTGGCTTTGGGGTAAAACTTGTTTCATTAACATGGTATTGAACTGAAGATTATTACAAAAAGGAAAGAATCCATTAAATGTTTTAAATTAAACAGATTTAAAGCTTAGCCCTATATTTCCACTGGAAAAAATTTTGAAGAGAATTTATAGAGAATGTATCTTCTCTTGAGAGGCAGGAGAAGTATTCATTTGATTGGCCTCATGGCTCTCTCTTACTTCCTGGAAACTGTTAGTCTAATTTGAGGAAAGACTGAAGAACTAAGTGATAAACAGACCAATTAAAAAAAAAAAAGGGAGAGGCTTACTTCACTCTGAATGACACTCTGTAGGTCCATCCTAAAAAGTTTCAAGTTTGGGGAAAAAAAAAAAAAAATATATATATATATATATATATATATTTTTTTTTTTTTTTTTAAAGGGGAGAGGCCTAAGTTTTGGTTAACTCAAATTGAAATTCCCCTTAAAAAAGCAAAAGAGAATAAAGTTAACAGCTAAAAACCAAAGTGGATTTTTTGACCCAAAGAGGTTTTTAACTCATTCCTTAAATAAAGCATCATAAATGTGAATTAAACATAATTCATATCCTATTAATCAAGTTATCTTATGTATAATTAGTGCCACTAATTATTTTTTCCTTTCCTCTACTTATTCAAATTTTGTACCTCCCTTCTGGAATATAAGATTAAAATATAGTTGAAAAATTATAAAATACTGAGTAAACTCATGATCATTGATATATATTTCTGCCTTAATGGCACACATACCTGAGTGTTTTTGTGAAAAATGTTTATTTGAAATAACCACCTTCAGATGGTCAAATGTTGGTCTAATCTAATTACAGGCTTCCCTGGTAGCTTAGTGGTAAAGAATCTGCCTGCCAATGTAGGAGATGTGGGTTCAGTCCCTGGGTTGAGAAGATCCCCTGGAGAAGGAAATGGCAACCCACTCTAGTATTCTTGCCTAGGGAGTCCCATGGACAGGCTGTAGTCCATGGGGTCACAAGAGAGTCAGACATGACTGAGCGACTAAACAACAATTTAATTACACAATTACACAGATGCTATTAAAAGTCGAAATTAATTGGTTTGATTTTTCAACCACAGTTGTGCCTTGACCAACACAGGTCTGGATAGTGCAGGTCCGCTTACATGCAGATTTTTGTCAATAAACTACTACGGTACTGCACAATCTGCAGCTGACTGCATCTAAAGATGCAGAACCATGGATACAGAGGACAGACTGCTTTGATCAATTGTCACAGCTTTTGGGTGAATATTAAATTACATAGTATTACTTAGCATAAACATTTTTTAAGTACTCTACTTACACATTCACCTGTTAATGTAACAAATTAGGCACAGCTGATGGATTTTGATAATAGCAGCTGTCAACCTCTGTTAAAACCAATCAGTGGCAAGATTGTATATATTAAATCCTGTATCATGTCATGAAAATTTATTTACAGTTTAACCACTAATAAGCATAGCTGTCAGCTTTGGTGTTGATATTTTCATGATGTGTTTTGGCCCCAGGTATTTTTTAGTTGTATGCTAATTTTTTTTAATTTAAAACTTAGTGGTCTCTTTGAGACAAACTATCCTAATGCCTTATAATATGGCATTCTTTAAATAAAAAATTTTTACTGTTCCCCAAAGTTGAGTATTACCTTGAAAATATACTACCGTTTTTTAGTTATCTTTATTTTTTGAGTTAATGAAGCTAAATTTTTTAGTATCAGAATTTATACTTCCAAGTGAGTATTCTTTAAAGTAGCATTTATTCCATTGATGAAACCATTGTGGGAGCCATCTGTAACCTCTGTTTTGATACTGATTTGAAAGTCTCTTTTTAACCACTCATTAATATAATTTTATTACTTCCAGTTACTTCTTAATGAATACTGAAAATGTGATCACTAAGCTTCTTTCACCAAACTTGGCCTTTCAAGAAGTTGAATACCAATAGGAATTTCTTCCTCCTCCCTTTTGGCTTCTTTCCTCCTGTTCCCTGACTCTAGATAGAATATGAACAATTTATTTAATCTCAGTTTGCTCTTTAATAAATCAAAATTAAGGTTTCTAGGTCTCCTTATAATGAACATGTATGACTTAATCTAGAGGTATTTTAATGTAGTGTCTTTAAAATTATCTAACTAACTATATTACTTCCAAACGTAATATTTCCAAGAGGTCACTTAACAGTAATGATTATCATAATAACTAGTGAACACTTTGAAATTCTCTGTTTTGATCTTGTTTCATCTACACAGACATTTACTACATACGATTTGAAGAAAAGATGCTTAATAAGAAGTTGATAAACTGTGGCCTGTTAGAGAGCCAGATCTGGAGATAACAGACACATTCTATGTGCATTCAGGGCATCCAGCAAATCTCAGTTATGAAGAAGATTCTATCGGGGCTGTGGCATCCTGTCTTCACTTTTCAGAATTAGAAGTAGATTGCACTTCGTGCTTAGAGAAATTAGTGACTTCTGCCACATGTTTGAAGGATAAATTGCATTTTTATTATACTTTATATTCTCTATTGACAGTTTATGTTCTGTGCCTACCAGTAACATTTGTTGAATGCTTACGTCTACCCACTCCAGTATTCTTGCGTGGAGAATCACATGGACAGAGGAGCCTGGCAGGCTGTTGTCTATGGGGTCTCAAAGAGTCCGACACAACTGAGCAACTAACACTTTGATTTTTCATTCACTTTCACTTACTTGTATGCTAGGTGCACTGCTAACACTTGATGTGAATCAGGTCTTTTACTCTTTATAACAACCCTTATGAAATACGTTCAGTTATTATCCCCATTTTTGTGTTGTGGAAGCTGACGCACAGAGAGATTAAGTAATATTTACCTAGTGAAGGAGGTGAGCGTAAACCCAGAGAACCCAGGCTTTAGGGCTTGTGTTCTTAACCATTAAGCTACACTGCCTTGTGGAAACCTATATGCTTAGGTCTTATAATTGAATATTTTAGCTTATTTTCTTTGGTGGTTCGAGTGGAGGAGGAAAAGGAGGTAGGGGGCTGGAGCCATAGGCTCTGTAGGCCGAATTAGAATTTATTATGCCTTTCAGTGGATGTTTGCGGCCAGAAAAGTATTGAGACCTTCTGCCTTAAGGAAGTGCATGCTTAGTCCCTCAGTCATGTCTGACTCTTTGGGACCCTGTGGACTGTAGCCCACCAGGCTCCTCTGTCCATGGAATTTTCCAGGCAAGAATACTGGAGTGGGTGCCATTTCGTATTCCTACCTTGCCTTAGTGTTTAGCTTAATTTCTGTCTGGTTCATTAGAGTTCTGACTTAATGACATTTTAATCTTATATCTTCATGGTCTGTACTTCATGAAACATTTTTTGATAAATTCTTTTGTTTCTGCAGAAACTCAAACAGAAGAATCAACAGCTGAAGCAAATTATGGATCAATTACGAAATCTCATCTGGGATATAAATGCCATGTTAGCAATGAGGAACTAAACTGATATTTAAATTTCTGGCTTTACACATGTTACACTGTTTTTTTCCCCCTTAAGTACTTTTTCCCTTTGAAGAAGATTATTTATCGGCTTTCAGTCTAGTCACTAGAATTAAAATTTCTATTTTTTACACTGTGGTTTTATATTAAAGTATTCACTGATGGTTTTTTAAAAAGCTATTGATTCTGTGAAAGACTGTTGTTAATACATTTTGATGAGATTTGTTTTTGGTTACTCTTCATGAATTGAATAATTGTTTTTTAAAAGCAAAAATAATTAACTTTTGTAAATAAATTTCTAAATTTGACACTGATTGTTTTGTTCATTTCATTACCTGTTTAGGAGAAAATTAAAGGTTTAAATATTCTTGCAGATGAAAATATCAAGTTCAGTCCATCTGTGGTACAAATTAAACATAAAAGTTACCATTTGAGCTCAATTTAAAAATTTTAGTTTGAGTCCCAATAAAGTCCCATGGACTGCAAGGAGATCCAACCAATCAATCCTAAAGGAAATCAGTCCTGAATATTCATTGGAAGGACTGACGTTGAAGCTGAAACTCTAATACTTTGGCCACCTGATGCGAAGAGCTGATGCATTTGAAAAGACCCTGATGATTGAAGGCAGGAGGAGAAGGGGATGACAGAGGATGAGATGGCTTGATGGCATCACCGACTCAATAGACATGAGTTTGAGTAAACTCTGGGAGTTGGTGATGGACAGGGAGGCCTGGTGTGCTGCGATTCATGGGGTCGCAGAGAGTCAGACACGACCGAGTGACTGAACTGAAAGTTAGAATGGAAGAACAGTTAGCTTATCTATTGCTGTAAGTAGATAAAAATTAAGATTTCTTTTATTGTGGTTCTTACTTGGCATGCTCTGTCTCTAAAAGGAGAGAAAATTTTGTTGCAATGCCAACTGTGTGTTTATTTGCTACCTGCTTTAGGCCACGAAGCAATCCCCTATCTGATTTTTCAAGTATACCCTAAAGTAACCTTAAGCAAATTTTGGAAACAGTGAATTCTTAAGAGTTTAAATGACAAATTCTTTTGTAGCTTGGTTCTACAGTAATAAGTCCTTTATAGGCCTGCCTACAAGCAGCTGGACTCTCAGATTATAAATAGTGCATCCTCAAATAAGAGAGTCAGATTTTCCTCGGGAAGGACTTTTTCCAGCCTGATCCAGTAGCTCCTACCCCCTGGCCTTGGTTCTGACTCAATAAATACCGCTATTTGACTTGGTAATATTTGGAATCTCGAGGGTACCAAATTCCTCTGGGGAGGGACCTGGATGGTTGAGGATGAGGGTAAAGAAGATGCTTACTTTTTAGTGTATACCCTTAGGTACCTGTGGCTTTTTTCAGCATTTGCAAATACTGCCTATTCATGTTAAGTTATGCAAATGCCCACCTTTAACAAGTGGCGGAAGCACAAGACAAGCCAAAGCATGGAGACATCTTTAGACCTAACTGTACATTCATCAGAACAAGTTCACCTGAGCAAGCACAGTGTTCGTCAAATGGGGAGCTGACTCTGCCCACAGTGCAAAGCACAGCAGTTATAAAGCAGAAGGTAAAAGTATAGGTGTGCTGTGCGTGCTTAGTCGCTCAGTCATGTCTGACTCTCTGCAGCCCCATAGACTATAGCCCACCAGGCTCCTCTGTCCATGGAATTTTCCAGGCAAGAATGCTGTGGAGGCGGTTGCCGTTTTCTCCTCTGGGGGATCTTTCTGACCCAGGAATTGAACCTGTGTCTCCTACAATGGCAGGTGGATTCTTTACCACTAGAGCCACCTGGGAAGCCCAGAGGTATATGAGGTTATGGTAAGAAGACAGTTACTCAATCTGCCCCAGTAGTCTGCAGTATCTAAGGGTTTTACAGTTTATTTAGCCTATCATCAGGTGGACATGTAAGGGTTTTTCTTACAGGTTTTTACTGTATGTTCTTTGCATAGTAGATTGCAGATTACTACTGGGAATTTAATGTTTTGATACTGACAACTTGTAAAACAGTTGTAAAAAATGTTTTAATCAAGTGGGGTTTTCTGTTTGTTTTTAAATCATACTCAACTCCTTAGATCATTCAAGGTGTCACAAACTTAGCTCTTGAAGGGAATGTGGAAATTGCATCTTTGGGGGCTTGATTCTATAGCTAGCCTCTCTGTGGAGCAAGAATCAATGCAGCTACTCAGCTACAGAGCAGGAGTCCCAAATTCTGAAAACCTTGAATTCTCTGCTCTCAAAGTCCTCAAAACTAGTCACTCACTAGTCTGCTTGAGACTGGTTATGTGTTGTGCTAAGTTGTTTCAGTCATGTCCAATTCTGCGACCCCATGGACTGTAGCCCACCAGGCTCCTCTGTCCATGGGATTCTCTAGTCAAGCATGCCGCAGTGGGTTGCCATGCCCTTCTCCAGGGTATCTTCCTGAGCCAGGAATAAAACCTATGTCTCTTATGTCTCCTGCATTGGCAGGCAGGTTCTTTACCACTAGTGCCACCTGGGAAGCCCTGCTTATGTGTCAAGGGCTATTAAAAACACAGACTCCCCTAACAAAGTTTCAGCTTTTTCTTGAGGGAGAGCATGCCACGAGACTGAAGAGCCAGAAAGCCAATTCAGTCATGATGTGTGGCCTTGCACAAGTAAATCTCAGTTTTCTTGTCTGTACAATGATAAGTGGGATTAGTTATATTAATTATACAGATCTTATATTCTGTGTTAGAATTTTAGTTGCAAATGTTCGAAACCCAATTCAAAATGGCTTAAGCCATAAAGGGAACTTACTAGTTCATGTAGCAAGAAATGATGCTTGAGAAGTACTCATAGCAGCATAGAAAAGCTGCAGAAACCAAGGCTTCAAGAAATAGAACCCAGAATCAATGCCCCAGGATTCTCTTTGCTTACCCCTAATTTCCACTCTCTCTCCGCTTCATCCTCTCCTACTGTAGACAAGCTTTCTCCATATGTTGGGAAAGACGGCCTCCCACTGGCTTATTACATCTTTTCCATGCCCTGACCCCAGAGTCTGGGCCCCTTCTCCCACTCTATGTTAAGAACCACAGTGGACCTTGATGAGCACAGCCTGGGTCATGTAGCCAACCTTTGGACCAACTGTTATGTACATGGGTACTATGATTAGATCACCCAGGTTATAAGCCCATCTCTCTCGGAATTGGGTGTGAAAATCATGGAAAAGTTACTGAGCACGGAACACATACTAGGGGGAAAAGAACCAATCAGAAAAATTGGTAAGAAAAACCTAACAACAACGGCAACCACAGTCCACTGCTGTTCTTCCTTGGTTCTAATACTTCTAATACAGACAACATAAGGTATTCAACTCTCAAAAACCTAACAAACGTTTAGAGAAAACTAAATGCATCACTGATTATTGTGAGAAAATTGTTAATTTTCTTTCTCGATTTGTAGTTTTCTGTGTTGACATTTTTCTTTGCAGTCTTTTGTTTTGTTTTGCAAGTTTTTCAATAAATTGCAATGTGATCTTATCAGGTCTTGGTTAGCCTTGCATGGGTTAAAACAGAAATAGAAAAGAGCTAAGAAAAACATAAAATGAAAGCTCCAGCATCCTGGTAATGAAATTATCTTTAAAATGATTTGGAAACCTAAGGCCCTCATCACTCAGGCATTAGATCCTTTGGCACCATTACAAGCCAAAATGTGTTAACTTGACATTTTGATGTAGTTCCAGTTTGAGTAATTCATTTTCTTTTCCTTGAATTCCCAAGGAAGTTTAAGCTAGATAGAGGAGTCTTTAAGCCTTAAACTAAAATGTGTACTTTGTCCTAAAGCTCAAAGACTTTGTTATCCTGAGTATTCTTAAATTTGTGCAACATAACTGTTGTTGCCTTAAAATTTTTCCTATTCCTTTAAAACATTTGTGGTCCAAGGACTGTTTTTTTTAAAGACTAAATTGAAAGGTGGTATTCCAGATGTATATATATTTTTAACAAGGAAGCAGTCTTGAATTTTTTCATATCTTTTTTTAAAATTTGAAGTAGAGTTAATATATTTAAGTTAATATCTTTATCTTTTTACATAGGGTTGAATTGTACGCTAATGCATTTATATCACTAAATGTATGAATGTACTGATGATTCATTCACGCATGTATTTTGGGGGGAAAATTCTGACTGTTGTCAATATGTAATTTGCATTCCCAAAACAGTTCAAAACTTAAAGGGAAAAAGTAAACCTATATTTTCTCTGTACTTTGAGGTCTTACTCTTCTATGACACAGGATCACAAGATCACCAAGTGGCATGAGCCTAAGGTTGTCCAGAACTACCTTGTTTTAACTTATGCCTTTTTGAAGCAGTACCTTGTCAAGCTCAGCAAACACAGGAATCAAGTGGGGTGCACTTAAAAATGCTGATTTTGGACTTAGCGCAAGTTTACTGAATCAGAATCTCTAAGGTAGGGTCTAAATGTATGCATATTTAATGACAAGATATCCAAGTGCATTGGAAAAACATTTTTTTCTATGCAGTTCAGTGATAGTCATGAGTATTTTAACATAAAAAAATTCTTAAAAATAGCAGTATTGATATAAAATGTTTCATGCCATATTTAGAGTTCTAGCCTTTCAAGTATTTAAAAATAATGCTCTACATGAGTAGTTCTCAACCTTGGCTTGAACGTTAGAATCAACTGGAAAAATGTTAAAACTCCTGTGCAGAAGCCATGTCCCAGGCCAATTCAATCAGGATGGCTTGAGTGGGATCCAGGCAGCAATGTATTTTAAAGCTCCCGAGTGATTCCAACCTTCAGCCAAGGTAAGAGGCATTGCTGTATGTAGACTTATGAGCATGGAAATAATCTGGAAGGATTGATTTTTCCAGTAACAGTTACATATTTGGAGCAAAGATCTTAAAGAGGACAAAATCCTAAAACTCACCTATATACCAAGGTATTTTTTAAATTTATTTTTTATAGAAGCATAATTGCATTACAGAATTGTGTTGTTTTCTGTCAAACCTCAACATGAATCAGCCATAGGTATACATATATCCTCTCCCTTTTGAACTCTCCCATCTCCCTCCCCATCCCACCCCTCTACGTTGATACACAGCCCCTGTTTGAGTTTCCTTAGCCATACAGCAAATTACCCTTGGCTATCTATGTTACACATGGTAATGTAAGTTTCCATGTTACTCTTTCTATACATCTCACCCTCTCCTCCCCTCTCCCCAAGTATACAAGTCTATTTGCTATGTCTGTTTCTCCATTGCTGCCCTGTAAGTAAATTCTTCAGTACCATTTTTCTAGATTATGTATGCATTAGAATATGGTATTTATCTTTCTCTTTTTGACTTATTTCATTCTGTATAATAGGTTCTAGGTTGGAAACCAAGGTATTTTTGACTGTACACTCTCATATGTCAGGAGCAAAGAGCCCTCACTCTACTCAGTCACAATCAAACTGATGGGAAAAACTGAAGAAAGAAAGTTAACAACTTTTAGAGGCAAAGGAAAAGCAGGCTGATGCATGATCTTCTATCCTTACAGGTCATAATCATTTCAAGACATTAGAGAGGCTGAGTGAAAACAAAAGGAAGATGACACTAATTGTCCCCCGTTTCATGCTGAACATGGCCATGTCTTAAGACTGATAAAATAACTAACCTGGATTTATAATTTATTCATTTAACAGCCATTTGTAGATCACCTACAGACTCTGGGCCCCAGATTAGGAAGTGGATATACCAAGAGAGAAAGGACCCTTTCTCAAATGCTACAGAATACAAGCTAGAAGAGAGCTGTCCATATACACAAACTCCAGGCTTCTCAGATGATTTCTTCTTTACAAATTAGAGGCCCAGCAACCAACCCAAAGAATCAATGGCCTGGTTTTATAGTACAGGAAGTTAGATTTTCTTGGTGCCTATAGAGCAGATAACAGAGCTCAAGCTAGAGGTCTCCTTCCCAGGGGTTCCACAGGAAAAGAGTATCTCTGTGGTTAAAAAATTACTATCTATGCCCAGACTTGTAACAACTTAAAGACACAAGAAGGCAATGCCTTTAAAATGTTCCACTCTGAAAACAAGAATGTAGCTCAGCTTTAATTGCAATAAGGTGAGGGAAATAGTTTTCCAAACAGCTTTGGGAAGGGGAAGAAAAGTCATTTGTGAAAGCTCAGTACTTAAAATCTACAGATGGTATCACTAACAAATAAATCAATTAAAGAATGCAAGGTGTGAACGGAAACATAAATGTAAATTAACCGCATACAAACCTGAAGCTATGTATGAAGTAAGTATTTGAACCACTGGCACTAAAATTTTAAATCAAATTCTCTGATGAAATAGAAAACTGGTGTAATTGCCTGCACAAAGGGTGGTTTGAGAATTACAGTTGGTGGGGGAGAAAAAAAATAAATGCGCTTCTATGTTTTGAATAGACAGTAAAAGCAAGATGGATGAAAGAAAAGGACCTGCCAAGGTGCTAACAGTAGTCCAGGTGAGAAATAACCAAAGCATAAAACAGAGTTGTAGCATGTTTATTACCTTGCTCATTTTGATGGATTCCTAAATGTTGCTTGCTCTTGTCAATCCACGCAAGGTTGGAGAAATACAGTCTGTTGGCCTTGTGAGGTCAGAAAGTTTGAGGCATTTCCTGGGCCTGTTAGCTTCTGTTTTGAGCATGTATTTTTTTCCCTGAAACTCTGAAGGATTTTTGCACAAGCTCTGGGTTACTTACTTGTTTACAAGACACTGTATTTGTGGGGAAGAGGATAGGAGAAGATAGTGAAGAGTCTCATGCTTCTAGATCATGAGAGTAATATCTCAGCTTTTAGAGAATTCTCACCCTAGGAGACTGAGTGCTGAAGAGTTGGCAAGGGAGTGAGTCTTAAAGACAAACTCCCTATATTCCAGCTTTGCTGCTTACCTGCTGTTCCTTTGGGCTTCCCCGATGGCTCAGCAAGTGAGGAATCTGCGTGCCATGCAGGAGACTCAGGAGACATGGGTTCAATACCTGGGTTGGGAAGATCCCCTGGAGGAGGAAAATGGCAACCCACTCCAGTATTCTTGCCTGGAAAATTCCATGGACAAAGGATCCTGGCGGGCTATCGTCCAAAGGGTCTCAAAAGAGTCAGATGCAACTGAGTGACTGATCATGCACAGCTGTTCCTTTGGGCAAATTTTTCAGCTTAATTATGACTTGGTTTTCTTCTCTGTACAAGGGACAAATAGTATGTTATATGGATCTTATTTTTAACAGATGGGAAAACTGAAAAGTTTATATTTCAGTTCAGTTCAGTCATTCAGTCATGTCCAACTCTGCGAAACCGCGGACTGCAGCACGCCAGGCTTCCCTGTTCATCACCAGCTCCCAAAGCTTGCTCAAACTCATGTCCATCGAGTCAGTAATGCCATCCAACCATCTCATTTTCTGCCGTCCCCTTCTCCTCTTGCATTTAATCTTTCCTATCATCAGGGTCTTTTCCAATGAGTCAGTTTTTCACATCACGTGGCCAAAGTATTGGAGCTTCAGCTTCAGCGTCAGCCCTTCCAATGAATATTTAGGACTGATTTCCTTTAGGACTGACTGCTTTGATCTCTTTGCAGTCCAAGGGACTCTCAAGAGTCTTCTCCAATACCACAGTTCAAAAGCATTAGCTCTTCAGTGCTCAGCTTTCTTTATGGTCCAACTCTCATATCCATACGTGACTACTGGAAAAACCATAGCTTTGACCAGTTGGACCTCTGTCGGCAAGGTAATGTCTCTACTTTTGAATATGCTATCTAGATTGGTCATAGCTTTTCATCCAAGGAGCAAGCATCTTTTAATTTCATGGCTGCAGTCACCATCTGCAGTGATTTTAGAGTCACTGTTTACATTGTTTCCCCATCTATTTGCCATGATGTGATGGGACCAGATGCCATGATCTTCATTTTTTAAAAACTGGAAAGTTTATATTTACAAAAGCTAAATACTTTAAATCTACCACTGCTTCGCTTAACAATCCACTTGGCCGTTTACAAGGATAAGATGAAATAAGGGTGTAGTCTTGTGTCTCCACAGAGAAGGGAAAGGAATACCTGGATGTCAGATATCCTTATCTCTATGTGGAGTTCAGTTCAGAATAAATGTTGCAATTCATCATCATTTATTTCCCCCTCTCTGCAGCCAGTTCTTCCTCCAACTGCCTCCGACAAAGCAGCACTCAAGTTTCCTCACACTGAGGAAATTGCAAAGCTCAAGTAGATGCATTGCCATTGTCATTTTCTCTGTCAGCAAATCCCTAACTCTTCCCCTGGTGCATGCTAAGTCACTTCAGTCGTGTCTGACTCTGTGCAACCCTACAGACTGTAGCCCTCCAGGCTCCTCTGTCCATGGGGATTCTCCAGGCAAGAATACTGGAGTGGATGGCCATGCCCTCCTCCAGGGGATCTTCCTGACCCAGGGATCAAACCCTTCCCTCTTAGGTCTCCTACATTGGCAGGCAGGTTCTTTACCACTAGCGCCACCTGGGAAGCCCAACTCTCCCCTTACCCTGAGCTTTTTCGATTCCATCTGTTTCTGTCTATCACTTCTGTCTCGTCAGTCTCCAATCCCTGGCTGTTTTATTCTAAACGCTAACCTTCCTGGAACAGACCCAGACAGCTGACAGCTCCCTTTCAGAAGGCTCTACTTCCAGCCTTTCTATGTCACATGCTGGTGAATCCAGCATTGGCTTATCCTCTTCCTCAACCTGGATGCCCTGCACACTCTTCTTCTGTCTGGTTAAATCCTTAATAATTCTTCAAGGCTCCTCTGAACCCACTGCTGGCCCTAACAGCGTTCACACTGATTTCCACCATCTCTGAACTCAGTGGACTTCTAGGTCAATCATGCCCTACCTTCTGCTCTTATGTTGCGGCTTCATGTGTGTGCTTTGTCTGCCTGGGGAGATGGAAAGCTCTCTGGGGTTTGGATTAATTTTCCCTCTTTCTCTATCCAACAGAGTACTATGACCATCATAGATGTTCAGTTAGTAGTGGTCAAGTTTGGGGGTTTGATTCCTGGATTGGGAAGATCCTCTGGAGAAGAGAATGGCTACCCACTTCCAGTATTCTTGCCTGGAAAATCTCATGGACAGAAGAGTCTGGTAGGCTACAGTCCATGGGGTCAGACATAACTGAGCAACTAACACTTTCACTTTTGTCTGAATCAAAGTTTATTTTGGTTCATAAGTTTTTACTGATTAGGAAATGACCTTTCAACTTTACATATTGCCTTAAAAAGTTATTTCTCTTTTTTCATTATACTTGATGCAAGAAACAATACTTTTGAAGTCAAAGTAATTCACATATTAATGAGTACATTTATACATTAATGAATGCATTATTGGCTTCCCTGGTGGCTCAGTGGTTAAAGTGTCTGCCTGCAATGCGGGAGGCCTGGGTTCGATCCCTGTGTTGGGAAGATCCCCTGGAGAAGGAAATGGCAACCCACTCCAGTATTATTGATTGGCACCCACAAAATTAAAGATAAAACAAAAATCTTAGAATAAGTTTCCATACTATGACATCAAGAGAAGATCAAACTCATTTATGGAAGGCAGTCTGTGAACATATAAGTGTAATACTTTACATACTTCATATAGAGGGTAATACTTTACATATATTAAGTCCCTAAGTCATTCAATTCAGTTCACTCACTCAATTGTGTCTGACTCTTTACGACCCCACGGACTGCAGCATGCCAGGCCTCCCTGTCCATCACCAATTCCTGGAGTTTACTCAAACTCATGTCCATCGAGTCAGTGATGCCATCCAGCCATCTCATGCTCTGTCATCCCCTTCTCCTCCTGCCTTCAATCTTTCCTAGCATCAGGTTCTTTTCCAGTGAGTCAGTTCTTCGAATCAGGTAGCCAAAGTACTGGAGCTTCAGCTTCAGCACCAGTCCTTCCAATGAATATTCAGGACTGATTTCCTTTAGGATTGACAGACTGGATCTCCTTGCAGTCCAAGGGACTCTCAAGAGTCTTCTCCAACATCACAGTTCAAAGTCATCAATTCTTCAGCCTCAGCTTTCCTTATAGTCCATTTCTCATATCCATACATGACCACTGGAAAAACTATAGCCTTGATTAGATGGACCTTTGTTGGCAAAGTAATGTCTTTGCTTTTTCATATGCTATCTAAGTTGGTCAAAGTTTTTCTTCCAAGGAACAAGCATCTTTTAATTTCATGGCTGCAGTCACCATGTGCAGTGATTTTGGAGCCCAATAAAACAAAATCTGTCACTGTTTCCCCATCTATTTGCCATGAAGTTATGGGACCAGATGCCATGATATTAGTTTTCTGAATGTTGAGTTTTAAGCCAACTTTTTCACTCTCCTCTTTCATCAAGAAGCCCTTTAGTTCTTCTTCAATTTCTGCCATAAGGGTGGTATCATCTGCATATCTGAGGTTATTGATATTTCTCCCAGAAATCTTGATTCCAGTTTGTGCTTCATCCAGCCCAGCGTTTTGCTTGATGTACTCTGCTTATACAATATACAACCTTGACATACTCCTTTCCCGATTTGGAACCAGTCTGTTTTTCTGTATCCAGTTCCAACTGTTTCTTCCTGACCTGCATACAGATTTCTCAGGAGGCAGGTCAGGTGGTCTGGTATTCCTAGCTCTTTAAGAATTTTCCACAGTTTGTTGTGATCCACACAGTCAAAGGCTTTGGCATAGTCAAGGAAATGGCAACCTGCTCCAGTATTCTTGCCTCGAGAATCCCAGGGACAGAGAAGCCTAGAGGACCACAGTCCATGGGGCTGCAATCAGACACAACTGAGCAACTGAGCATACATGCGTGTGAGACACACACTATTCCCTTTTTATAGATCAAGGGCCGTAAGCACATACTAGAAAGGAGGTGAGTACTGAAAGCAATGACTCTATTTTCCTTGGAGGATGAATCAATGAAAACGACAGATTTTGTGTGCCAGGCCCGTGTAGTAACTCATTTAATCTACACAACTTCATGAAATAGGAACTATTAATTCTCCTACTTTATAAACCAAGAAATGGAAGCCCAGGGACATTAAAACACTTGCCTTAGGCCATGCAGCTAGAAAGTACTTGAACTGGATTCAAATCTCAGTCTGCCTCTGAGGCCCTCATTCTTAACCAGTATATGAGACAAAAGATGCAAAAACAAGTAAAACATAGACTGAGGTGTGCAGTATTATAATCTGAATGCCTCTGGAAGACCTCGACCTTAGCAATCGGTTGAACCCTTACAGACAGACAGACACACAAACACTCGGTGTGATGATATCTGTCCAGCATTTGGCACAGGCCTGGTTCACACAAGTGCTTAGTAAATGTCAAGCATTCCTGCTGTGGCCATTATCTTCCCTTAGCTGCAGTGGAAGGACCAGCATTAAGAACTGACTCGCTAGAACATGAGAATGGAATCTGGCTTGCTTTCACAGAAGGAGATGTATTACTCTATATCTTATTTTCTCCTTCTGTAGTGAGAAGGACTATTTGAACAGGTAGGTCATGGTAAGGTAAAAGAAAGCCTTATCAAAAAATAGAAGTAACAACATTTCCCTTTTTATGTCCTGCCCCCAGGTATCCTTTGCACTTTCTTCCTCCTGTTTTCCCGTCTTTTCCTGTCTCCAGCGACATCCTTGCTCAGAAGCCACCAGGCATACTCAAGGCATTTCACTGTAAGGAGAATCCAAATGCATCCAGCAAATGAGCGCAATTCTTTGGCAGAGCACAGCACTTCACTCTGCAAGGTCTGTTAGCTAGAAATCAGTAAGACCTGTGCTCTAAGGACTCTGGGTGGTGTTTGATATGCTCTTCTAAGCCATGACTGGCCACAGAATTAAAAAAAAACAAAAAACTGAGTGAGAAGAGGTTTTACCTCCTGGTAGAGGGTGGACTGCCTTCAGCAGCACTTGTACCGAAAGTGACAAACAGAACGGTGCAGTGGGTACAGCAGTGGATCAGCCGTCTACCCTTGTGACCATGTGGTTGACTAGGGTCTGGGGCTTGCTGTAGGGGCCCCGCGTCACAGGGAGTATCACCCTGCATATCCCTAGGCCAGGGAAGAGATCAGAAGTCAAAGTACAGCTTCTACTGAATGTGTATCATGTTCCATCATGAAGTTGAGAAGTCATAAGACTTGAACCGTCTATACTGAGCATCTGCCTCCAGGAGTTCACACTAGTTATGAAAGATGCGTTTTGAGCCATGTTCTGGTTCTGAATTTGGTGAGAACAACCATATGGGGCTTCCCTCACGGCTCAGATGGTAAAGAATCTACCTGCAATGCGGGAAACCTGGGTTTGATCCCTGGGTGGGGAAGATCCCTTGGAGAAGGGTATGACAACCCACTCCAGTAGTCTTCCCTGGTGAATGCCATGGACAGCAGGCTATAGTCCATGGGGTCACAATGAGTAGGACATGACTGAGCAACTAACACACACACAACCATATGACCTCAATCTGCAAGGAAAATATGGGTATGGGGCCCAGGGCTGCCTCCCTTGGAAGCTGGTCCGATTCAGCACCAGCCTATGCCAGACCAGCCCACAGCCACTGTTACCAAAGATGTGGGTCTCTGCATCTTGAAGTGTACTGTGCTGCAAAAAAAAGTGGGTAAGAGGAACATACAAGAAGTGGTGTACTCCACCCCTCTTGAAAATTTCCAGTGAGAAAGGGCCATTTTGTATACTTCCTTGAGAAGGAAGAAAGACACAGGAGTACTTTCATCAGGTACTCCAGGAGCTGAATCTCGGCCGCTTTCTGGCCCTTCAGAATTCAAAGAGACCGATGCCTTTTGAATTCCACTTGAAGACACAGAAGAGGCTGCAAGAGCCATTGTTGGCCTGACAATGGAAGATGATTTTCATAGACAAGTTGATCGCTTTCTAAGAAGCAGAAAAATAAAGCCAATTTCAGCAACCACCCAGGAGTCTGTGAGAGCAGCTACTTCTGAAAGGACAAAGAGATGGGTAACAAGAGAGAGGAAGCTTCACCAGGGAATGTATTTGCTCCATCTGGGAGGAAAACTGGGTTTCACAGTGTTTGCATAGTAGGTCAATGAGCATCTTGTCCAAGGTTCTGGTAAAGTCTGGTCTGCGGAAGCTTATACAAACTCGGAAAATGTTACCAGGAAAACCTGATATGATGAGGCTTAAACCAGCCTAGACAGCTGTAGAAAGAGTTCTTAAATGGGTAGCTATTGTATATATCCAGACTGTTTTCTGAGCCTTTAAACTCAACTGTGATAATCTCCCTTCCTTCCCAAAGGAGAAATAGCCTGCTCCCCAACTAAGCAGTGAATATGATAGTTGGAGAAAAAAACCGTAAATGTGGGTATGTATATTTACCTCTCTCTTTAATCGCTAAGTCGTGTCTGGCTCCTGGGACCCCATGGACCATAGCCTGCCAGGCTCCTCTGTCCATGGGGTTCTCTAGGCAAGAATATTGGAATGGGCTGTTATTTTCTTCTCTAGAGTAATAACATAAACCAATGTAAAGCAAAAGAAAAAAAAAATCATTGTATGTTCACTCCATACATGAGAAGGTTCATCAAATAGCTGTGGCAACATTCACATTTGGCCAAATACAGTGCAGCACACTCCCAGTTTTTCTTTGCGTTTAGCTAAAATGTGCTGAGTATCTATTCTGAGGTGGCATTTTGTCAGATGACTTATGTACCAAATTATTTAGTTACTCCCAATTCTCCTAGGTGGTGCTGACCTCACTTTTTAGATGAGAAATTTTAGGTTCAGAGAGAGTACGTAAGTTGTGTGTCACTTAGGATGGTTTGAATAACAAGCAACAGAACATCTAACAATGGCTTAAACAAAAACACTTTTAGTTACCCTCCAGAACAAGGAGTCTGGGTCCCAGGGTTGGGTCAGCAAATGAACAATGACATCAAGGACCCTGGCTGTATTCATCCTTCCTCCCTTCCACCCCTGACATGTTCGCTCACAGTCTTTAGGCTCCTTGCCTCACAGTGGTGTTGTGATGGCTGCTATAGTTCCAGACACTACACGTTTACACCGCCAGACCACAGGCAAGACAGAGGGAATTTAGGACTTCCTTGGTCACAGCACAACTTTTCATCAGGGAGGAAAATTTTATCCTGAATTCCCTAACACGTATGTGTGTGTTTGTGTGTGCTCAGTCATTCAGACATGTATGACTCTTTGCTACCCCATGGACTGTAGCCTGCCAGCCTTCTCTGTCTATGGAATTTTTCAGGCAAAAATACTAGAGCCAGATGCCATTTCCTTCTCCAGGGAATCTTCCTGACCCAAGGATCAAACCCCCAACTCCTGCACTGGCAGGCAGGTTCTTTATCATTGAACCACCAGGGAAGCCCCACTTCCTAATATACTTCTCTTTAAATCTATTTGGCAGGAATGAAGGGCATGACCACCTGGAGCCATAGAGATACTGGGCAAGTGGGTATCTAACATTTTAGCCATTGTCATCAGAGGCTGGCTTTGCCAGGAAGGAAGCAGAAAATAGTAACTGGACCAACATCCACAGTGTCTGCACATTTCCAAAGCTTAGAGTTTGACAGATCTGGCTCTCATTTCAAGAAGCACAGACCCCTTAACCCATGGCAAGCAGAAACACAAGGAAGGAAAGCCCTTTCCCAGATGGGAGCAGTCCACAACTTCAAGCATTAGTGCTCTGCTCTTGAACAAATGACAGGTGGTCAAGAAGACCACTAATGCTATGGACCTCGGATTCTCCCTCTGGAGCGTGGGTTATTCAACTCCCTCTCCCGAGTGTCACTTGAGTTTGAGGTTTATAAGAAGCCACATTGACCAGCTTTCTTTATGGTCCAACTTTCACATCCATACATGACTACTGGAAAAACCATAGCTTTGACGAGACGGACCTTTGTCAGCAAAGTAATGTCTCTGCTTTTTAATATGCTGTCTATGTTGGTCATGGCTTTTCTTCCAAGGAGCAAGCATCTTTTAATTTCGTGGCTGCAGTCACCATCTGCAATGATTTTGGAGCCCAAGAAAATAAAGTCTGTCACTGCTTCCACTGTTTCCCCATCTACTTGCCAAGAAGTGATGGGACCGGATGCCATGATCTTTGTTTTCTGAATGTTGAGTTTTAAGCCAGTTTTTTCACTCTTCTCTTTCACTTTCATCAAGAGGCTTTATAGTTCCTCTTTGCTTTCTGCCATAAAGGTGGTGTCATCTGCATATCTAAGGTTATTGACATTTCTCCCAACAATATTGATTCCAGCTTGTGCTTCATCCAGCCCAGCATTTCACATGATGTACTCTGCATATACGTTAAATAAGCAGGGTGACAATACACAGCCTTGACTATTTGGAACCAGTCCATTGTTCCATGTCTGGTTCTAACTGTTGCTTCTTGACCTGCATACACAGATTTCTCAGGAGGAAGGTAAGGTGGTCTGGTATTCCCATCTCTTTAAGAATATTCCAGTTTGTTGTGATCCACAACAGTTTGTTTTTATCCTTCATTATAGAAAATCGGTTCTGCTCATCTTCAGGTTGTTCTCAGAAATAGTTACTCTATATGCATTAACAGTTTTAGTTTTGGTGTGTCTGCAGGAGGAAGTGAGTACAGGTTCTCCCATTCTATCATCTTGATCTGATCATGCTAAGCTTTTAAGTGTCTTCCAGTCTTATACCCACTGGGATACATAGAGCTTTTCCAACTCTATTCTGCTGTTGGGCTTGTTGGCTTCTCCGTGAGTGGTCCAGATATGTGCTCATACCATACTGCATGTATTTTCTTGCACGTTATTAGTGAATTCTACCAGTGACATACTGAAAATTATATGCAATAATCATAAAATAGCTTGGAATTATTTGTAACATATTGATTTATATGAACATATAAGTAGATAAATAATGTGGATTTTTATTTGCACAGTTCTCAGTCCCCAAGAGCTCCAAGAAACACAGTATTGTGTATAGGTATTTTGTGTATATAAACAACAGATACACACACAGACACAATCCTGTCTGGGTATTCCATGATGAAATAAAGAGAGAAGGCATAATCCTTATTCTCAGAAGTTTACAATTCAGAAGCAAAAAGGACAAACGTACACAGAAAATGCAGAAACAGACTTGGGTTTAAATTCTGGCTCAGAAACTTGTTCCTTGACAGCAGGCACACTGCGTGATCTCACTGTGCCTCAATTTCTCACTAGAGAATTAAGGCAGTAATCTGTTGTTGTTCAGTCACTCAGTCATGTCTGACTCTTTGTGACTCCATGGACTGCAGCATGCCAGGCTTCCCTGTCCTTCACTATCCCCCAGAATTTGCTCAAACTCATATCCATTGAGTTGGTGATGCCATCCAGACATCTAATCCTCCGTCACCCCCTTCTCCTTTTGCCTTCAATCTTTCCCAGCATCAAGGTCTTTCTTCGCATCAGGCAGCCAAAGGATGGAACTTCAGCATCAGTCCTTCCAATGAATATTCAGGGGAATATTCAGGGTTGATTTCCTTTAAGATTGACTAGTTTGATTTCCTTGCTGTCCAAGGGACTCTCAAGAGTCTTCTCCAATACCACAGTTCAAAAGCATCAGCTCTTTGGTGCTCAGCCTTCTTTATGGTCCAACTCTCACATCCATACCTGACTACTGGAAAAACCATAGCTTTGACTATATGGACAGTAATCCTTTCCCACATAATTGGTGAGAGATTTGAAAAAAAATTAAGTGAACTACCACAATGCTTAATACCCAGAAAAACTCAAATACACTCACTCCATTATTGTCCGGACGTCAAAAGAGAGAGACCTATTGTTTTACTAGCAAGAATGGTTTTCTTGGCTCCAAAAGCCAGTGCTAATCTTTCAAAGATGCCTTAGGAACACTAAAGTGGTACATATAAAAAAGCGACATCAGGCAGAACCCCTAACCACAGTGGCTGCCCCGGGTCCTCCCAAATCTAATATGACCTCTATAGGCAACTGATTCATTATGCCTGTGGTGGGCAATCGATTTATCATGTTTGCAGCCATCTCTTGCAAAGCAGATTTCAGAGCCAGCTTTTGTTCTTGATCTCCATTTTCAGTCACCCACACAAGCAGGGAACTGCCCTTTGATTTTGGTCTCTAGGCAAAAGAAATCTTTCTTCCCATTCCAATTACTCTCTTCCTGAGGAAGAACACTGTGGAACTGGCTGACCAAATACCAGGACAATTTTTCTCACGTTTGGAGTTCTTTATCTCCATTTCCTCTGGTGCTAAGTAGGGTATGGCCTTTCAACCCTTTTGGAGTATAAGCTTTGAGGCTTTGGTTAGTGTTCAAGGAAAAGGAGCAAAACGACTTAACCTGCTTTGACTCTCAGGTGACATTCTCAAAGCAGTCCATGGACCGGCATCAGCCGTCTCACCTGGGAGCCTGTTAGAAACACAAACTCTCTCTGGCCACGTTCCAGAGCCGACTAGACCAGAATCTGCTCTTTAGCCAGATCCACCGGTGACTCACATGGACGTTTTGGGAAGCCTAGCCCAGGTGTGTATATCAACTTCGTTAAGGTAAAGGAGCCTTCCACCTAGTCCAACCTAGCTATCTGAAGCACTACACTGGGATTTCGTGCAAATTTTTATGTGGTTTTACTATATGGTGTATGTATATATATATACCATATATAAGAAGAGGATCTTCCCAACCCAGGGATTGAACCCAGGTCTCCTGCATCGCAGGCAGATTCTTTACTGTCTAAGTCACCAGGGAAGCCCATATGTACCATTTAAAATGGTGTGTGTGTGTGTATGTATACATATATATGGTATGTGAATAGACATATATGATGTGTGTGTATATATATGTGGTATATATACATGAATATGGAATATGGTGTGTATATATATATATTTTTTTTTTTTTCCTTTATGAAGCCTTATATTTGTTCCCTGCACTTCCATTTCCCTCTAGGGCTGCTCTGTGAGGAGCTGTCTGTGGTCAGCCAGAGCCAGCTGGCACAGGCTCATGAAAGCAAGCTCTTCATGTTCCCTCCCAACTTCTCATTCAGTGACGACGTGTTGGTGGCAAGACACTGGCCATGGTGGGAGTATCTATATAACAGAACTAGGGAGACACTACAAATCAGAGCATTATTCCCCCTGGAGAACTGGCTTACTGCACAACACGGGTACATCTAAGTCAGGGTGCTCTCTCGATGGCACGATACTATCACTCAAGCATTTCAATTCCATTGTCCTTTCCAACACACCTTCATTCTTTTCGCAGTAGATAAGTGCTTCTCTTTTTACTCTATGCTCAGTAGAAACAAAGAACAATCAGACACCACTTAGCATTATCTCACTGAAATGCTATTGCTCTAAAATTTTAATATACATACACATAATCTGGAGTATCTGTGAGATTATTTTCCATGGCTTCATTCCCTGGATTTTTATTTAGCAGATTTGTAGTTGCAGGAGTCTGCATCTATCTACTCCTGTAGACCTAGGAGTCTGCATTTCAAAAATGCACTCCAGGTTATTTTAATACAGGGGATCTTTAGACAACATCTTGAAAATGATTCCCTTATGAGGCACATCCCCAGGGCAGCTGCTCACTACATTCAGCTGGTGGTTCTGAGCCCTCCCACCCTTTCCCACTGTTCCCCCCATGCCTGCTATGTCTCTAGAGAAATAAAACTCTATCAAACACCTCAACTCTGAACTCAGGTATATGCCCTCAAATTGCAAAGCTTAGTAACCGGTTCACATAGCATTGGATGGTTAAGTAATGTGAAACCCTTGGATTCACCATCAGAAAATTGAGACCCCATTAGAAAACTGCAGGTAACGGGCTTTCCAAGGGGTATCACCTCCAACTGAAACCAGGGATATATTCTCAGAGCCTTTGGCTCAGGTCTCTCCCCCAAGCATGTGGTTATTATCCTAATGCATGTGGAAAATTACATGTTCTCTAATAATAACCCATGGAAGGAATGCACCCATAGAAATACAGAGAGAAGAAATGACTTGCCACAGCCCTTTTAAGGAGTAACTGAGTACACTCAGTTGTTATTAGCTGATAGAATTATATTTAGTCTACTGGACCTCACTGAATAAAAATCAGGGAATTCTCCATTAAAATGTATATTCCAGGCTCTTGAAAAAGTCAGAAGGTCTGACAACGCTGAGCCCACATTTCAGGGCAGCAACCATCCAGATCGGAGCAGTGGCAGCTGTGTTTGAAAGAGGCACGCATTCTCTGGTTCTCAGTGGTCCCCCGTGACCCCTTACTTTCCCTTTCCCTTACTGACCTTGTCTATGGAAGCCTGTGAGTTCGCAACCTCAGCTAAGCTTTATTTCTATCCCTGCTTCTCTTCCCCTCTTCTTTTCTAGCTCCTTGCAGAAAGATCCCAGCATAAAATCCTTGGGAATTCTCCTTGCTTTCTGTTGCAAACTGGCCTAAGCCAATCTCACGCTTCACAATTAATGGACTGTTTTGGTATCAACAACTACAACTCCAAGGTAGGTGAAGTCTGTAACAGAACATGCATGAATACTGATTTTGATTCAGTAGGTCTGGGGTAGATCTGATTCTATAGTTTTAACAAACTCCCAGGGAAAAACTATGCTGCTGATTGCATCCATCACAGTTTGAGTAGCAATGTGTAAATTGCTTACAGAAACGTGTATGTTTCTGCTCCTAAAACTTTGAAACAGGCCTTAAACCAAAGCTGACAAAGGGACAAAAGAGGCATACAACCTGCTCTATAACCTGGATGAACTCCCAGAACTTTGCCCTTTTATTCTGACCATGCCATTGCATAAACCAAAGCTGCAGTGTTCTGGAAGCAGAGATTCTGTTAATTTTAGAGGATGAATCAAGCAATCGCAGAAACAATTGCCAGACGAAGGACAGTTTCAGAATCAAGCTGCGGGCCCCTCTGTGAAGAGTTCAGACTGCTGAGTTCCCTGGATTGCTATGCTCTATGCAAATACAAGAGGGGTTTCCACAATATTTATGAGATTTCTAGAATCCACATATTTTGAATGCCAGTAATTTCATCAATGTAAACCCATTAGATCAACAAAAATATGCTACTATCTGAACCTCTGCCATCAACTGGAGAGAAAGAAAGCTCAGTAGGACTTCTCTAGTGGCACAGTGCGTAAGAATTTGCCTGCCAATGCAGAGGAAGTGGGTTCGATTCCTGGTCCGGGAAGAGTCCACATGCCTTGGAGCAACTAAGCCTGGGCGCCACTGGGCACATCTAACTGAGCCCACAGTCCCTAGAGCCTGTGCTCTGCAACATGAGAAGCCCCCACACTGAGAAGTCCATGCACCCCAACGAAGGCTACGTAGCCCCCACTGGTTCCAACAAGAGAAAGCCCATGTGAAGCACTGAAGACCTAGTGCAACCAAACATAAATAAATATGTAATTTAAAAAGAGAGAGAGAGAGCTGGACATTTACAGCAACCAGCCCTGCAGTGACTCAGTCCTGTAACGTGTATCACAAAAGGGCAATTAACAGCACCTATTTTTATCATTGTCCTTGTACAGACTACATAGCAGACTCTTAGTAAGAAATAGGTGCTCCAAACTGGATTCTGCCCATAATTGGAAGCAGGAGGGATTAATTCTGCATTTGAGAGACCCCACTGGGAAGGAGGCGGGGGGAGAACAAACCCCTCAGCAAGACAGACCTTTCCTCGCCTCCTCCCAAGCACGTGCCGCAGGTTCCCTCAGCCAAAGCCCACTGTACCCCCCACTTACTCATTTTTCCAATTTATTTCTATCCGGGCCCTCTTCCCACCATGTCTTCAGCACAGCATACTCTCATGTCACCTCGTAAGAAACAGAAAGAGAAAGTAAGAGGCAGAAGCAATGCTAGAGATGGCCGACACTGGCGGGTTTTCAGTCTTAGCCTTGAAATGCCATTTGTGGACCGAATATTGCCCTGCAGTGCAAACATGCAGTTCGCGGAAGAAAAAGCTGCTCTCAACGGTGGTGGGGCTGGTGGCGGCAGGCGGGATGTAAGGAAAACTGAAACACAACCTATTCCCACTCTGGCCATCCCCTCAGACAGTTGTCCTTGACGGGTTTCCAGAGGACACCATTTTTTTAACACTAACCTGGGGTCCCTGGTGGCTCAGTGGTAAAGAGCCTGCCAGCCAATGCAGGAGACCCAGGTTGAGTCCCTAATGGGAGAGGATCCCACAGCCCCAAAGCAACGAAGTCCATGTGCCACAACTATTGAGCCTATGCTCTAGAGCCCGGGAGCCGCAACTATTGAAGCCAGCGAGCCCTAGAGCCCGAGCTCTGCAACAAGAGAAGCTACCACAATGAGAAGTCACGCACCGCAATAGAGTAGCCCTCACTCACCGCAACTAGAGAAAAAGTCTGCGCAGCAACGAAGACCCAGCGTAGTCAACAATAAATAATTTAAAAACACCAACCTGATATGAAGGGATTCTTCCATCACCCGTTTTGCAGACGAGGAAGCTGAGTTGTTGAAGGGGTAAACAGTTTTCCTAAGTTCCAGGGTGAGATGGGCCAGAACCCAAACTCTCCTTCTCCCAGGGGTCAGGTCACAGGGCCAGGCTATAAGCGAGTGAGGAGAAAGTGCACAGTCTTGTCCGGAGGCTGATGAAGCATGCTGGAGCTTAGTGGGATAACACAAGTCCGAGTACCAACCTGGTGATCCATCTCTCGACCCCTCTCCCAGCCAGGGAGCTCATTCCACTATCTTTAAATAGTGGGTCAGTGTTTCTGGGTTTCAGATCCATCTCCCCAGTTCCAGATGAAAACATTTCGTTCTGCAGTCTGCGGTATCACCTAAAAACCAAAATAAGGCTTTTTCAGTCTCATCGATGCCATCCAGCCAGCAAGACACCCCATAGCTTGTCATGACCAAGACGACATGGCTGTTCCCCACCCCAAAGGTGGAATGGTTTCTGACTTTCCTCCTGTGAGTCAGTGCTCTTTTCATCTGTGTCAGATTCACCCCATTTCCTGATATTGCATCAACCTGCTCATCTTGTTCCCCTAAAGCTTCCATTGTTTTCTTGGTCTCCATCTCACTCACTCATACAAAAGGAGGTTTTCCTGATGCACATATTTATACTTTGGTGTTAACTACGGTAGTGCTTATAATCAAGGGTAAATTCTCCCCATGATAAGATGGTAAAGCACTTTGGAAAATAATTCATGCTTATGTCCTGGACATTGTGGGGATGTCTCCCTCAGGGTTTTCTGTGGCTGTTCTTCACCCTGTTCTCCTCCCATCTTCTCCATCCTTCTTCCTCTTTCACGCTCCCCTCTGTTGCCCCTGCCTCCACCCACCTTCCTTCTGGGCCAGGGGTTGTTAAGAAGGTATATTCATTAGCCTTTGTATCATCTAAGTACTAACACTGACCCTGTCTACTTTCCACTCGCCACCATACATAGCACCATTTTATTTGCCAAAATCAAGTGGGTCTATAGCCTGTTCTTTGGATACAATAACAATAGTGACAGGTGAAGATTAACGATGGCAATAAGGAAAAAGAAACTACAACAAGGGAGAAATCTTAATAAAAGAAGGAAGAAGAAGAGAAAAAAAAAAGAAGACAGGAATTAAAGAAAAGTAACTAAACTATAAGCACATATCCCTAATAATATGAGTAATCAGCATTAAGGAACTCTTTTCATTATGCACCATTCTGTGTGTCTGTGTGTGTGTGTGTGTGTTTACAGTGAGATCTTACAAGAATCCTATTATTTTCCCTTATTTCATGCATGAGGAAATCTAGGTATATTCAAGCCCAGTCAGTAAATATGGAGCCAGGATTCAGTGCCAAGATCTAAATATGGGCAGTCTGATTCCAAAGTCTGGCCTCTGAAGACCCAGTGCCTGTGTTTCAGGATTGAGAATGATTATAGTAGAAAAGTCCAGGAATCAGGACTGCACACACTGGTGGCTCAGAGATTCAGAAGGGTCCAAAGGCATTGTAATACCAGGGATTTCTCCACATCAAGGCCACAGAATGGGGAGGATTCTGAGCCATTAAAAGCAAAGCTATTCCTAATCAGCAATCCAGAGACCACAGCTTTTGCAACAAGTAGAGCAACGAGAAGGAAAAAGCCAGAGCAAGGCTTGTGTTAACCTCCTGAGATCATTAAATCAATAGTTTGCTTTATATGAATTTACATATGAATTAGACTAGCTAGCTGTGCTGTGCTCAGTTGTGTCCAACTCTTTGGCAACTTCATGGACTGTAGCCCACCAGGCTCCTCTGTCCATGGGATTTCCCAGGCAAGAAAACTGGAGTGGGTACCCATTTCCTTCTCCTGTGGATCTTCAGGATCCAGGGATTGAACCCGAGTCTCTTTTACTGGCAGGTGAATTCTTTACCATTGAGCCACCTCTAGTTTGAAATGCTGCCTATTTTAGGAGGCTGAAGCCAATTTGTTTTCTTTTTTAAAAAATCACTTTAGTTGTTTCATTGCAACTGCTGTCTTACTGCTGTATTTCAGTCACTGGTTACTCACAGTGGATTATCCACTTTGTGGACTGCGTCTGACAAGTTTTTATACTGGTGTGATTTTTTTCAGGCCAACCACTGCTCCTGTCTCCTTTTTCTACTGCCCTGCCATGGACAATAGTTAATTTTCTATGAGTTTTTTCAGATATCAGTCAAACAAACTCCTGCTTATTTTGAATTACCTATGTACAATTCCTCCTCCTTTTCCAACCCCCAAGCAGAGAAGGGTTGATGGACAGCTAGGCTATCATGCTTGAAAGTATACCTCTATCACATAGGAATCAGGTTCACTTAAAATTTGAAGTTTTCCACAACTCTCCTGGAAGGTACCCTACTCTTTATTGACTCTTTTCACCACTAATGAACTGTTCCTTTCAGAATGTTTAAGAACTAAACATCTGGCCTTCATTCTGGATGAAGGGGTACTATCAAAACATAAACAAGAGCATTTCCCTGACTGTCCAGAGGTTAAGACTTCGCCTTCCAATACATGGGGTGCAGGTTTGATCCCTGGTGGGGAAGTTAAGATCCCACATGCCTTGTGGCCAAAGGAAATTAATCCTTTGTCCATAGTTTCATTTGCTATTATTTTCTCCCATTCAGAGGGTTGTCTTTTCACCTTGCTTACGGTTTCCTTTGCTGTGCAAAAGCTTTTAAGTTTAATCAGGTCCCACTTGTTTACTTTTGTTTTTATTTCCATTACTCTAAGAGGTGGGTCATAGAGGATCTTGCTTTATGTCATCAAGTGTTCTGCCTATGTTTTCCTCTCAGACTTATGGTTTCTGGTCTTACATTTAGGTCTTTAATCCATTTTGAGTTTATCTTTGTATATGGTGTTAAGAAATGTTCTAATTTCACTCTTTTACATGTAGCTCTAGAAAATTCTTAAACATATGGGAATACCAGACCACCTGACCTTCCTCCTGAGAAATCTGTATGCAGGTCAGGAAGCAACAGTTAGATCTGGACATGGAACAACAGACTGGTTCCAAATAGGAAAAGGAATACGTCAAGGCTGTATATTGTCACCCTGTTTATTTAACTTATATGCAGAGTACATCATGAGAAACGCTGGGCGGATGAAGCACAAGCTGGAATCAAGACTGCTGGGAGAAATATCAATAAACTCAGATGTGCAGATGACATCACCCTTATGGCAGAAAGCAGAGAAGAACTCAACAGCCTCTTGATGAAACTGAAAGACGAGAGTGAAAAAGTTGGCTTAAAACTCAACATTCAGAAAACTAAGATCATGGCATCTGGTCCCATCACTTCATGGCAAATAGATGGGGGAACAGTGGAAAAAGTGAGAGATTTTATTTTGGGGGGTTCCAAAATCACTGCAGATGGTGACTATAGCCATGATTTAAGAGACACTTGCTCCTTGGAAGAAAAATGATGACCAACCTAGACAGCATATTAAAAAGCAGAAACATTACTTTACCAACAAAGGTCCATCTAGTCAAAGCTATGGTTTTTCAGTAGTCATGTATGGATGTGAGAGTTGGACTATAAAGAAAGCTGAGTGCCGAAGAATTGATGCTTTTGAACTGTAGTGTTGGAGAAGACTCTTGAGAGTCCCTTGAACTGCAAGGAGATCCATTCAGTCCATCCTAAAGGAATCTCCTGAATATTTATTGGAAGGCCTGATGCTGAAGCTGAAACTCCAATACTTTGGCCACCTGATACGAAGAACTGACTCATTTGAAAAGACCCTGATGCTGGGAAAGATTGAAGGCTGGAGGAGAAGGGGATGACAGAGGATGAGATGGTTGGATGGCATCACTGACTCAATGGACATGAGTTTGAGTAAACTCTGGGAGTTGGTGATGGACAGGGAGGCCTGGCGTGCTGCAGTCCATGGGGTTGCAAAGAGTCAGACATGACTGAACGACTGAACTGAACTGAAAATTGAGCTGTCCAGTTTCCCCAGCACCATTTATTGAAGAGGCTGTCTTTGCCCCATTGTATATTCTTGCCTCCTTTGTCAAAAATAAGGTACCTGTAGGTGCATGGGTTTATTTCTCGGCTTTCTGTCTTGTTCCATTGGCCTATATTTCTGTTTTTGTGCCAGTACCACACTGTCTTGATGACTGTAGCTTTGTAGTATAATCTGAAGTCAGGAAGGGTGATACCTCCAGCTCCATTCTTCTTTCTCAAGACTGCTTTGGCTATTCAGGGTTTTTTGTGTTTCCATATGAATTGTGAAATTTTTGTCCTAGTTCTGTGAAAAATGCCATTGGTAATTTGATAGGGATCACATTGAATCTGTAGATTGTGTTTGGTAGTACAGTCATTTTCACAAGATTGATTCTTCCTAGCCAGGAACATGGAATATCTCTCCATCTGTTTATGTCACATTTGATTGAATTTTCTGTGTACAGTTCTTTTGTCTCCTTCAGTTCAGTCGCTCAGTCATGTCTAACTCTTTAGGTAAGTTTATTCCTAGACATTTTATTCTTTTTGTTGCAATGGTGAATGGGATTGATTCCTTCATTTCTCTTTCTGACTTTTCATTGTTAGTATATAGAAATGCAAGTGATTTCTATGCATTGACTTTGCATCCTGTGACTTTGCTGAAATCACTGATTAGCTCGAGTAATTTTCTGATAGTATCGTTAGGGTTTTTTATGTACAGTATCATGTCATCTGCTAACAGTGAGAGCTTTACTTCTTCTTTTCCGATCTAGATTCCTTTTATTTCTTTTTCTTCTCTGATTGCTGTAGCTAAGACTTCCAGAGCTGTGTTGAATAACAGTGGTGAAAGTGGACACCCTTGTCTTGTTCCTGATCTTAGGGGAATGCTTTCAGTTTTTCACCATTAAGAATAATGTTTGCTGTAGGCTTATCATATATGGCCTTTACTATGTTGAGGTAGGTTCCTTCTATGCCCATTTTTTGAAGTTTTAATCATAAACAGGTGCTGAATTTTGTTAAAAGGCTTTTTCTGCATCTATTGAGATTATCATATAGTTTTTATCTTAGCCTTCTTTTCATAAGAGAACATGGCATGTAATAAAGTACAAAGGCTTTCTGAGGGCCTCCTACTTTCTTGGGAGGCATGTCCTTAGGAAAAGTTGATCTAACCTTGCCCCTCAATATTCTCAACTATTCAAGAAGGCTTTCACCCAAAGTCTCCAAAATATTCAAAAATAAATAAGTTAATAACATTTATTCTCTGACACTCAATTAAATCTGTATTCAATACCCAACTTCTGATGGGTCCAGTTTCTATAACCTTGCTAGGCTTCATTGGCAGGTCTCTGTTGAACCATTTCCTTCAGTGCAGAAATCTTCATTCAGATCTGTGACCCTTGACTTCAATGGAACAATCAATACTGTGAAAATGACTATGCTACCCAAAGTAATCTATAGATTCAGTACAATCCCTATCAAATTACCAATGGCATTTTTCACAGAACTAGGACAAAAAAATTTAGGGCTTCCCTGGTGGCTCAGTGGTACAGAATCCACCTGCCAATGCAGGAGACACAGGTTCAATGCCTGATCCGAGAAGATCCCACATGCCAAGAAGCAACTAATCCTGTGCACCATAACTGCCGAGCCTGAGCCCTAGAGCCTGGGAGCTGCAACTACTGAGCCCGAGTTGCAACTACCAAAGCCCATGTGCCCTAAAGCCCGTGCTCCACCACAGGAGAAGCCACCACAATGAGAAGCCTGAGCACTGCAATGAAGAGCAGCCCTGCTCTCCAAAACAGGAGAAAAGCCCATGTAGCAATGAAAACTCAGCACAGACAAGAACAAAATAAATAATTGTTTTTCAATTTTACAATTTGTATGAAAACACAAAAGATTCCGATTAGCCAAACCACTCTTCAGAAAGAAAAACAGAGCTGGAGGAATCAAGCTCCTTGGCTTAAGACTATACTACAAAGTTACAGTGATCAAGACATTTATGGTACCAGCATAAACATAGAACTATAGATCAATGGAACAGGATAGAAATCTCTCAGATAAACTCACACACCTATGGATAGCTTATATTTGCCACAAGAGGTAAAACTATACAATGGAGAAAAAACAGCCTCTTCAATAAGAGGTGCTGGGAAAACTGGACAGCTACATATAAAAGAATGAAATTAGAACACTTCCTAACACTATACACAAAAATAATTTCAAAATGGATGAAGGACCTTATTACATATGGCCAGACACTATAAAACTTTTAGAGGAAAACTAGGGCAAAACACTCTGACATAAATTGCAGCAAGATCCTTTTTGACCCACCTCCTAGAGTAATGAAAATAAAAACAAAAATACACTTCAGTCAGATAATATCCAGTCATCCAGTCACCCAACTGCCTCCTTAGACAAAGTACAATTTCATCTCTCACACTCTCATTGATCTTTCAAATACTACCAGGACTACTATTATTAAAGATGGCTAACACTCATTGAATGCTTACTCCTTGGAAGAAAAGTTATGACCAACCTAGATAGCATATTGAAAAGCAGAGACATCACTTTGCCAACAAAGGTCTGTCTAGTCAAGGCTATGGTTTTTCCAGTGGTCATGTATGGATGTGAGTTGGACTGTGAAGAAAGCTGAGCACCGAAGAATTGATGCTTTTGAACTGTGGTGTTGGAGAAGACTCTTGAGAGTCCCTTGGACTGCAAGGAGATCCAACCAGTCCATTCTAAAGGAGATCAGCCCTGGGTGTTCTTTGGAAAGAATGATGCTAAAGCTGAAACTTCAGTACTTTGGCCACCTCATGCGAAGAGTTGACTCATTGGAAAAGACTCTGATGCTGGGAGGGATTGGGGGCAGGAGGAGAAAGGGACGACAGAGAATGAAATGGCTGGATGGCATCACCGTCTCGATGGACATGAGTTTGAGTGAACTCTGGGAGATGGTGATGGACAGGGAGGCCTGGCGTGCTGCAATTCATGGGGTCGCAAAGAGTCGGACGTGACTGAGCGACTGAACTGAACTGAACTGAACATTCATTGGGTCACACATTCTTATAATCATCTTCCATTTAATTAATAACTCCTTTAATCCTCACAACAACCCCATGAAGCAGTGACTGTTATTAACACCCAGCAGTCAAAGGAGAAGGAATCATCATCCTGAATCATTCAAGCTCTTCTTTTGCTGAAGTTTCTCGGCAACCTTTGGCTGCTGGCTTGGGCATCCATGAGGGCCTTTGAAATTAACAAGGGAAGCGGGGGAAGGGTGGGGTGCCCAGGTTCATAGGGAAAAAATGCTAGGCCTCCTTCTAAGTTCCCTGTATTAAGAGGCTGCCCAGCTGCTGCTCAGGGCTCCCATGTCCTTTCAGGACTGACAGAGGCAGCAGATGTTCCTCACTGGCCTTGCATAAATCTAAATCTGCTGCAGAACACTGACGGCCTCCCTCCTGCTACACTGGAATCTTCTCTCCCTGGTGAGATGCCTTAAAGACTGAAATGTCCTTATGTTCTGGAATGTCAACAAAAGAGGCTGCCTGCTTCAATTTTCTTGTTCTTTTTCCCAAACACTCTGAGGAAACTGGATGCATCAGCCTCACCTGCAGGTGGGGGGTTGGGGTGGGGTGGTGACCGAGAATGCCTCCAGTAGACATCTGGATGCGCTGGAGGTACCGATGGTCCAGCAGATGATGTCTTTCTACAAAGAAGATAAAAATGCACTGCCAGGGAGCTGTTCTCAGCTTTGCTCTTTAGCTGGCTCTGTGTTCTTATTACTTGGGGATGAATTTTCAGGCTCAAGTGAGAGAAAAGGGGCTGGTTGTTGTCATCCATTCGTACAGAGCCCTGGGGACCCAGTCTTAGCGAGCCTGGCCTAATGAGGCTGCAAGATGACCTACCCTTTATGTTACTCCCTCAAGACAGCACAGGTTGCTACTCTCCTGCCAGTTAAGGCAACTCTCTCAAGTTACATTACTTTTGCAACAAGAAGGGTCAGAAAATTTTCAAAAGTGACATAAATTTCACCTTTAGCACTGTTCAAGGGGACTGATTTTTCTTTCTTTAAAAAAAAAAATGTTTTCAGCGGTTTGGAAGTTTCTTAATCTCAGCAGTTTCCAAGTCAAGCTGAGAAGAGTTCACCTGTTTGGTCACTACACTCAACAGCTGTAAATATGCACTCTGCTTAATAAAGCAGTGGGTCTCTCCTCACAGCAGCACAGATGTCAGACTTTGGTGAAGAAGTCTCTTCCTGTGAACTCACACTGCAGTGCCAGCGCTGATTTATCTTATCTTCTTAGAAATCAAGGACCAGTAGCAACTTCGAGCTCTTTAGATTTAAGTATCTCTTCTTTTGATCTTCCCTAGATTCTTTGCTAGAGGTTGATATCTACTAACACTTCAGTGTACCAGAGGAGGCTGCTATTTAAAGAATCCTCACAAACACTTCAAAAAATGAAGGAATTCTTGCTGATGCCAAAAAATCTCTTCATAATTTGTTTGCTTTGTTAGTTTGGATTTAGTTCAATAAATCTTTGACATTACTGAGATATAATCAGAGACCTTCAAGAATTTCCAAATGTAAAAGAGTCATTATAACATACTCTCTGCTTCTGGCCCCAATAAAATTTGCCAAAATATGACTAAATAGTTTAAGTGACACTTTTTTTTAATATAGCATATTCTACTTTTTAATTTCTTCCAGACTTCTATGTTGTAGATAAGAACCAGTTATCAATTGCATGGGCCTATTCAATGCTTGCGTGCATGCTCAGTCACTTTAGTCATGTCCAACTCTGCAACCCCATGTACTGTAGCCCACCAGGCTCCTCAGTCCATGGGATTGCCCACGCAAGAATACTGGAGTGGGTTGGTTTCCTCTTTCAGCGGATCTTCCCTGACCCAGGGATGGAACTTGCGGCCACTACAACTCTTGCTTTGCAGGCAGATTCTTTATCACTGAGCCACCAGGGAAGCCCAGACCTATTCAATACATTTTTTATCCATGCTCTTAATTTTTTAATGAATTTTGATTTTTATCAAAGCAATATATAAATATTGTTGAAAAGCCAAATTGTAGAAAAGGGCTTATAAAAGAAAATAGCTGTTCTGCTTCTCAATAGCAACTACTTTTGATTCACTCAGCTGTTATTTCTAGACTGCTGCTGCTGCTGCTGCTAAGTCACTTCGGTCGTGTCCGACTCTGTGCGACCCCACAGACGGTAGCCCACCAGGCTCCCCGGTTCCTGGGATTCTCCAGGCAAGAACACTGGAGTGGGTTGCCATTTCCTTCTCCAATGCAAGAAAGTGAGAAGTGAAAGTGAAGTCGCTCAGTTGTGTCTGATTCTTAGCGACCCCGTGGACTGCAGCCCACCAGGCTCCTCCATCCATGGGATTTTCCAGGCAAGAGTACTGGAGTGGGGTGCCATTGCCTTCTCCGATTTCTAGACTATACCTCCTTAATTTCAATATGTATTGATTTATCTTTTCATGCATCAATTTGAGACACTGACTACTTACATTCCTGTAGATAAAGGTCACCTGCAGTCCTCGCAGACACTAACACACGAAGTTTCACTTATATGTCTGTCCTTCAAAGTATTTCTGTCCACATTTTTTGGTTAAGTCAGACTGTGTGTTTATATGTTATGACTACAAGCATATTGTTCTCTGTTAAGCAAAGTTTCCTTTCTTATATAACTTTTTGTTTTTCCTGGAGTTTATGTTGTCTTTTTTAAAAATTAATTTTCTTATGTATCAATCAGTAACTCTTCCCTACACCCCTCTCCGAACAGACACACACATACACACAATTCTCCACAACGTCAAATGCATTTGATTGCACACTTGGTTTGCATGAGGGTTTATCAGGAACTTCCCAGGTGGTGCTAGTGGTAAAGAACCCATCTGCCAATCCAGGAGATATAAGACACATGGGTTCAATCCCTGGGCCAGGAAGATACCCTGGAGGAGATCATGGCAACCCACTCCAGTATTCTTGCCTGGAGAATCCCCATGGACAGAGGAGCCTGGAAGGCTATAGTCCATAGGGTCATAGAGAGTTGGACATGACCAAAGTGACTTAGCACGCATGCAGGTTTGGTGAGCTCCATCCCTTTCCCAGACCCCTCATCTTCCTGCCCAAATCTGTGCAGTTGTCTTCTTGGCCAGCTCTCTTGACATTATGGGGACCTCTCTTCATCTCATCTTTATACTCAATGGTCTGTTTCTTGATTTCACATTTTGAGCTTTCCTCTTTTACTACCTTGTTTAGTAAGAGCATATCTTCCAGTACCTCTCTACGTAACAGAGCCTGAGAGGTAAAATTTCTGAGTCCTTGCATATCTGAAAATATTTTTAATGCTACTCTCTCATTTGATCAAGACCTAGAAGGACTTGGAATGTGAAGGTGAAGATATGCTTCCTCAAGAATGTTTATGATATCCTTTTGTTGTCTTCTGGCCCAACTTCATTCTGATTTTAGGATCTTCTCTGTATATCTGATATCTGAAATATTATCCTACTGTATTTGGTGTAGCTTTTCTTTTATTCACTGTGTTAGGCATTGAATGAGCCAATTTAATCTGGTAGTTGATGTTTGTTCAGTGCTAGGCAAATTTTTGGTATTACTGCTTAATTTCTCCCTTTTCTTCTGGAATTTCTACATGTTGAAAATTTTTAATACTGGAGTTCTAATTTTCTTATATTTTTCTTGAATTTTCTTTGTATTGTCTTCTTATTGTCTTCTAGACTATTTCCTCAATTTTATTTTCAAAACTTTGATTTAAATTTTTAATTTTAGCAACCATGTTCTTTTTTTCCACTGATTGTTCCCCTCCCAAAGCAGGGGAGCAATATATCATTACATCTCCCTGAGGTCAATGTGTGTATTTCCTTCCAGCATTTCTTTTTCCACTCACGTCACTCTCATCCCAGTTCCTTTCTTCTGTTTGTTATTTTGGCCTCAGTCTTTCATACTGAAGATTTTCCTCAAATATCAGGCAATATTTGGAGGAGGTACTAAAATTTCAATTTTGTGTGAGTAAGTGGGGCTTGTTGACTGGCAGTCTTTACCATAGGGTGACTGAGCAGTGAACTGAACGTCAACGTTTCAGGATCTTTAAGTACCAATAGCTGCAAGTCTCTTCTCTATAGCTGTTTAGGTTCTTTGCTGGCAAATCCTTGCATCTCTTACTTGGCTATCCGCCAGTCTGTGGAGATGTGAGGACTGGGCCCTGCAGTTCTGCAGGCTTTCACTTCGTTCCCCACCCCCATTTTCAGCCTCACCCTCACCCACTTTTTCTGCTATATATGGTTCCATTTTGTGGTTCAGTTCCATCACAGGTTCTGATCCTGAGTTTAAGTTTTTCCAAGAAATAAACTTTCATGTGAATATGGATGCATATGTATGTGTGTGTTTTGGGGCAGGTGGGGGGAGAAAACACCTGGCTTTGAGGACTGGAAAAAGACCTGGGAATCCGGATGCATAGTACAATGTCTCCCACGGCCAGTCCCCGCCTGCACTCAGTCCTCGCCTCTCTCCTGCTTCCGAGGATGCTGGCCATCTAACTCATGCGGTACCTGCATCAGCAGGCGCCCAGCACATAACTCCCTCTACTTTGCTCGGTCATTGCTCCTTCATCCACTCCCATTTCCCAAGTAACTGTTACCATTTTTTGCCTCCTATTGCCTCTTGTTTTGTTCTCTTGGCTCTCATTAGTTTCCACTTTATAAATTTCCTTCCTCGGTCTCAGTGACTCTTCAAGCAGGAGAGAAGATACACATTTACGTGTAATCATCCACATTTAACCTGAAGTCCTCTTGACTCTATCTACGTTGCCATTTCCAATCCAGCAAACAGTATACATTTCAGGACTTCTTGTTTCCAACAAAGGAATCGAGTCTTGATTCTATCTTAAGAGTTGCTGTCCTTCTACAACAAAACTCCACTATCACGTGCTTGCTGGGCTGGCAGTTAGGTTCACTCAGCAGATAAATAACTCATACTTTGAAGGAAAAAATTCAAATATGTGTCTCAGGAAAAAGGCAGAGCATCATATCAGGAATTTTTAGGGGTTTTTCTGAGTGATGAACACCTCTGAGGCGAATCCCCAAATACCTGTCTGTAGGTCCAGTTCAGAGATGGAGGCAGGAGGAGGAACTCAATTACTATTTGTTTTCTCTACATCAAGCGAGATGGCATTTGATGATAAGTGTGAAATACACTGAGCCTTCGAAATGCCAGTGCATGTGGAGGTGAGACAAGCTTGTTGAGGGCTTGTGATACATTCACATTCACACACACACAAATGCACAAATTTGTCCTAGGTCCTGGTAAGCCAAGGGTACAGGGGAAGCTGGTTTCTGTTCCCAGTACTTCTGGGCGGGGTGGGGGGGGGTGGCTCCCAGGTGGTGCTAGTGGTAAAGAACCCACCCACCAATGCAAGAGATGCAAGAGACACGGGTTCAATGCTTGGGTTGGAAAGATCCCCTGGAGGGGGGCATGGCAAACCGACTCCAGTATTGTTGCCTGGAGGATCCCATGAACAGAAGAGCCTGGCAGGCTATAGTCCATGGGGTCACAAAGAGTTGGACAGGACTGAAGTGACTGAGCAGGCATGCATGCACTTCTGAGAGGGAGGTTCCCTTTAAAAGACAAGGCACTTATTATCTACCCTGGGGCCTGTCAGTTCTGTCTCTGCAGCTCTTAACTGTGCCTCTAGACATCTTTCCTGACTGTTGTTCACCTGGAAGGTGTCCTTGCCAAATGGGACTACATTTGCTTTCTACACCTTCTTCCTCTGCCAAACAAGGACGCAGCTGCAATCAATAACAGACTGCTTCCAACTTCTGATGCGATGCAGGCTTCCAGATGACAAGGGGCTTCAAAACCAAGCACCATGAAGAATATTTAGAGCCCTTTAGTGGAGGAGAAAGCCTGTGTGCTGCTCAACAATCAGAGACCTCCTATCTCTTCCAACTCTTTCTCTGGCTGCATTCCAGGATCATGGCTACACCTGGAGCCAAGGGCAGCTGGGAGAAGCGGCAGAGAACCGCAAACAGGAGCCTATGCCATCAGTGGGATGCTTAGAAAAATCACCTTGACTGCTGCTTCAGAGGATCCTATCCCTTTTGTAATATATCTTGTCTATTTATTCTAATGGATAGTCTTTCAGAAAGAAATTGGAATTGTTTTTTAAATTTTTTAATTAATTTTATTATTTGTGGTTGCACTGAGTCTTCGCTATTGCATGTGGGCCTTTCTCTAGTGGCAGCGAGTGGAGGCTACTCTGTGGTTGTGGTGTGCGGGCTTCTCACTGCGGCGGCTTCTCTTATTGTGGAGCACGGGTTCTAGGACTTGGGCTCAGTAGTTGTGGCCCAGGGGCTTAGTTGCTCCACAGCATGTGGGATCTTTCCAGACCAGGGGTTGAACCTGTGTCTCCTACATGCAAGGCAGACTCTTAACCACTGGAAAGCCTGGGAAGCCCGGATTGTTCTTTTTCTGGAGGGTGGAGTGGAAATTGTTCTTTTTCTTTGCAGTTATCAAAGTGGGAGACAATGAATGTAGCTGATATTAAGAAGAACTTTCAATTGAACACCAGGAGTTGAGATGGAAGCTCCTGGAAGGCAGGAGCTGGGGGAGAAAGGGAGAAACCTTGTCATTCACTCAAATGGCCAATATCAGTTCTGTTTTGTAGAACATCCATCATAAAAAGCTTCACAGAAAAGGTTTTTCTTCTCTGTCTCCAATCTTGGTGAAAGATGTCTTTTTTTAACAATAGTTTCAGTTGCCAGGCATTCAAATGGGATGATACATTATGGCACTACTGCATTATCGATTCAGACTGAGTCAACAACAGCTTGTTGAAGCACCTGATTCTGCATACAGAACGCAGCACCCTGAACTCTCTGTACTTTGAACAAGCAGGGAATCTGTTCCTTTGTTTATCAACGTTAGGTCACTCTGAGGTGCAGTACCAAGGGCTCTATTGTAAACCATGTCTAGTAGCTCCTGAGACAGCCTGGAAATTAACTGGTCAATTAGACAAACAGCCTGGATGTACATCTAATTGACAATGAATACATTTTGATACTATATCTGCTTAGCAGATTATCTACAAATTGCTTTATGCATTGGATGGCTCCAAATTGTTACATGGACATCTGTTTTTGTTGGCCACAAACATGTCATTTACAATGACAATTTTATCATTAATTGAAATCATGGCTTCACTCACCTCATTAGTCTGTAAACTTCTAACTTTCTTATAAATATCTGGTGCATTGTGTGTGGGTATGAGAGAGATTTCTGGGGTGGAAGATTTCTTATGAAATGTGTCCTTCTGTTGGCTCATCCAGATGAATGTAGCTGTCCTTGCTGTACATATATATGTGGTGGTGATGGTTTAGTTGCTAAATTCGTGTCCAATTCTTTGCGATCCTATGGACTGTCGTCCACCAGGCTCCTCTGTCTATGGAATGTCCCAGGAAAGAATACTGAAGTGGTTTGCTGTTTCCTTTTCCAGGGGATCTTCCCAACCCAGGGATCGAACCTGCATCTCCTGCTTAGCAGGCAGATACTTTACCACTGAGCCACCTGGTAAATATACATACTTTGCCTAAATGACTCATTTGAAACTGACCCTGAAGTAGCAGAGAATTCCTGTCCTCATCTGTGTGCCTAGGCTCTGACAATTTAAAGCTAATTCAAGTTTTCCTGGTGAAGCGATCATGTTGTTTGTGCAGCAGTCTTGAGATCCCAGAGAAGACCATCAGATAAATCCATATTAACGGACATTCTGAAAAATATCTGCTCACAACTCCTCAAAAACTGTCAAGGTCATCAAAAACAAGGGAAGTCTGAGAAACTGTCATAGTCTAGAAGAGCCTTAGGAGACGTGATAACTAAATGAAATGTGGTATTTGGGGTGGGATGCTGAGACAGAAAAAAGATATTAGGCAAACACTCAAGAAATAAAAATAAGTTATGAAAAATCAGTGAATAATAATGTGCCCATACTGGTTCATTCGCTATGATAAGTGTATCATACTATGTAAATGTATCAAGCTAACACAGGATGTTAACAGCAGGGGAAACTGGGTTCAAGATATAAAGGAATTCTCTGTCCTATCTTTACAACTTGCTTAACTCTAAAAGTATTCTAAAACAAGTTTTAAAATGAGCTTTTATAAAGAGGGAGTCCTTTTGAAAGGGACACTCATCTCCAGGTGAAAACTATGAGTCTCTGATTTTTGTGCTGTTGTTGAGAGTACACACCTGGTCTTAAACCACTTTGGACAAGTTACTTAATTCCTTGGAAGCTCCGTCTCCTTATCTATCTATCGAATGGGAGAAACCATGTTGACCAAACAGACGCCTCCAGAGAATCTATGAGACAAGGTTCAAAAATGCTACCACAGTGCCTACAAGTAGAACGTGTCCCCAGAAACAGCACAGGACCCTACAGGGCGTCCCCGGGACAGACCCCTCCCCAACATTCTCTGCTGTAGGTCTTCTCTGAAGGACCTAGACAACAGTATATGATGCACACATCCTGAATTGCTTTATTGATGCTAAAACCACCACCAACAGAAGAAATTAACTACTTGATGATCATGAGCATGTAGCCCCCAGACCTGCTGGTGCCTCAGGATAAATAATGTTAACTCCTGTGACACAGCCCTGTTATCTCACTATCAACCAATCAGAGAACTGCGCACAAGCTGCTCACACACCCCAAGACCCTGCTCCCTCACTTTGTTTTTAAAAATGCTTTGCTGAAGCCCATCAGAGAATTCAGCCTTTTTGAGGACTCTCTGTCCTGAACTCCTTGCTAGGTGCAGTTGTCCTTCACCACAACCCAGGGTCAGTAGACTGGCTTTACTGCTCAGGTGGGGAGACCCAAGTTTGGTTCCAAAACAGAAACAGAAGTGGTTGTTACAAGTAATAATAAAAGAAGCTTGGCTTTTCCTGTTGAGCAGCCACAGGCTTCCAGTTGAAGATCTTAAAAAATAGAGTTCCATTTTCTTGCCAACAGAGCTTCAGGGTTATAAGAAGCTGTTGGAAGGATGAGCCCGTATGTAAATTAGGATGGCAGGAGGGAGTCTGTGAATGGAGGGCATTTGTGGAAAGCAGAAGCCTCTGCTAAAATGAAGTGAAGGAAATGGCTTAGAAGCTGCATATAGATTAGTCACAGATTATTACTTGACTTAAATTCACTGACACATTTCTATGGCAGGTCAGGGTGGTGGAGCAGAAGGCAGAGATAAGAAGTGGGTAAACAAAGCCGCCCTTGTCTGTTCCTCTTCAAGCATGTCGTTGTCTGCGATGGTCTACTCACCATGCCATGGCCATCAACATGCTTGTAACTGTGATGGGTCATTGATTTTTGCATTCAGTTTGATGCTTGCCTGGTGATTTGTAATTTGAAAATCTATTCTACTCAGAAGGAAGCTACAAATGACTGTCAAACATAACAAATCTTGAACTCTAACTACCCAGAAAACAACAGCCTCTGAAATTGATGACCTGACGGTCAAAGGCATTTTGTCTTCTGTTTCCAAAGCGCCAAGAAACATCAACTCCTTTAAAGGGAGAGTGGATAGATCTTTCATTTTCCTAATCAATTGACAAACATAAGTTCTTCTCAAAAACCTTTGTCTGCCTTTTCTAAAGGTTTTAGGAAGGACAGGGGCTTTCCTGGTGGCTCAGATGGTAAAGAATCTGCCTGCAACGCAGGAGACCTGGGTTTGATCCCTGGGTCGGGAAGATCCCCTGGAAGGGGAAATGACAACCTACTCCAGTATTCTTGCCTGGAGAATTCCATGGACAGAGGAGCCTGGTAGGCTACAATCCATGAGGTCACAAAGAGTCAGACATGACTGAGTGACTAACACTTTCACTTTCACTTAGGAAAGACAAAATTATTTTAATGTATCTGGTATAAGATGATTACTCATGTGGGTTACACCTCACATTTGCAGACTGACTTACTGCACATTTGAAGGCTCTGCTGTGTCAATAACATACAAAAACCAGTTGTCAGAATCAATATTTCAAAGAGTAAGTCAAAGCCAGTGGGCATCTAACAATTACTTCCCCTCATTTTTCTTTCTTTTTTTAATTTAATTGGAGGCTAATTACTTTATAATATTGTGGTGGTTTTGCCATACATTGACATGAATCAGCCATGGGTGTACAAGTGTTCCCCATTCTGAACCCTGCTCTCCATCCCATCCCTCTGGGTCATCCCAGTGCACCAGCCCTGAGCACTGTCTCATGCATTGAACCTGGACTGGCAATCTGTTTCACATATGATAATATACATGTTCCAATGCTATTCTCTCAAATCATCCCACCCTCACCTTCTCCCACAGAGTCCAAAAGACAGTTCTATACATCTGTGTCTCTTTTGTTGTCTCGCAAACAGGGTTATCGTTACCATCTTTCTAAATTCCATATATATGCATTAGTATACTGTATTGGTGTTTTTCTTTCTGGCTTGCTTCACTCTGTATAATGGGCTCCAGTTTCATCCACCTCATTAGAACTGATTCAAATGTATTCTTTTAATGGCTGAGTAATACTCCATTGTGTATATGTACCACAGCTTTCTTATCCATTCGTCTGCTGATGGACATCTAGGTTGCTTCCATTTTCTATCATTACCTAGTTGAGAGGCTCAGTAATTGGCCACCTAAAGACAATGTTGTCACCTGGGCTCACCAAACTTAGTCAGGAATAGAATTACAGGGATTAATCTTTAGTTCAAGTTTATGCTACTAGAATTTTGAGCATTACTTTACTAGCATGTGAGATGAGTCCAATTGTGTGGTAGTTTGAGCATTCTTTGGCACTGGAATGAAAACTGACCTTTTCCAGTCCTGTGGTCACTGGTGAGTTTTCCAAATTTGCTGACATATTGAGTACAGCACTTTCACAGCGTCATCTTTTAGAATTTGAAATAGCTCATCTGGAATTCCATCACCTCCACTAGCTTTGTTCATAGTGATGCTTCCTAAGGCCCACCTGACTTCACATTCCAGGCAGGATGTCTGGCTCTAGGTGAATGTGAGTGATCACACCTTCGTGATTATCTGGGTCATGAAATCTTTTTTGTACAGTTCTTCTGTGTATTCTTGCCACTTCTTCTTAACATCTTCTGCTTCTGTTAGGTCCATACCATTTCTGTCCTTTATCGAGCCCATCTTTGCATGAAATGTTCCCTTGGTATCTCTAATTTTCTTTAAGAGATCTTTAGTCTTTCCCATTCTGTTATTTTCCTCTATTTCTTTGCATTGATCACTGAGGGTTTTAGAAGCAGTAGAGGAACCAGAGATCAAATTGCCAACATCCACTGGATCATTGAAAAACCACGAGAGTTCCAGAAAAACATCTATTTCTGCTTTATTGACTATGCCAAAGCCTTTGACTGTGTGGATCACAATAAACTGTGGAAAATTCTGAAAGAGATGGGAATACCAGACCACCTGACCTGCCTCTTGAGAAACCTATATGCAGGTCAGGAAGCAACAGTTAGAACTGGACATGCAACAACAGACTGGTTCCAAATAGGAAAAGGAGTACGTCAAGGTTGTATATTGTCACCATGCTTATTTAACTTATATGCAGAGTACATCATGAGAAATGCTGGGCTGGGAGAAGCATAAGCTGGAATCAAGATTGCCGGGAGAAATATCAATAACCTAAGATATGCAGATGACACCACCCTTATGGCAGAAAGTGAAGAGGAACTCAAAAGCCTCTTGATGAAAGTGAAAGAGGAGAGTGAAAAAGTTGGCTTAAAGCTCAACATTCAGAAAACTAAGATCATGGCATCTGGTCCCATCACTTCATGGGAAACAGATGGGGAAACAGTGGAAACAGTGTCAGACTTTATTTTTTGGGGCTCCAAAATCACTACAGATGGCGACTGCAGCCATGAAATTAAAAGACGCTTACTCCTTGGAAGAAAAGTTATAACCATAGCATATTGACCTAGATAGCATATTGAAAAGCAGAGACATTACCTTGCTAACAAAGGTCTGTCTAGTCAAGGATATGGTTTTTCCAGTGGTCATGTATGGATGTGAGAGTTGGACTGTGAAGAAAGCTGAGCGCCAAAGAATTGATGCTTTTGATCTGTGGTGGTGTAGAAGACTCTTGAGAGTCCCTTGGACTGCAAGGAGATCCAACCAGTCCATTCTAAAGGAGATCACCCCTGGGTGTTCTTTGGAAGGAATGATGCTAAAGCTGAAACTCCAGTACTTTGGTCACCATATGTGAAGAGTTGACTCATTGGAAAAGACTCTTATGCTGGGAGGAATTGGGGGCAGGAGGAAAAGGGGATGACAGAGGATGAGATGGCTGGATGGCATCACCGACTCGACTGACGTGAGTTTGAGTGAACTCTTGGAGATGGTAATGGACAGGGAGACCTGGCATGCTGCAATTCATGGGGTCACAAGGAGTCGGACATGACTGAGCGACTGAACTGAACTTATTCTACTAGAAGCATCACAAGAATACAAGTGACCTTTACAGAGAGGCTAGAAAGTAGCTGGTATGTTTCTGAGCTGCAGAAAAGATATTTAAAAATCCGCAAAAGTGGTACAAAGCCATGCTATTCACTTTGAGTAAATCAGAAGGTGGCCAATTCTGCAAGAACAGAGGCGCAATAGTCATAAAGATGGAGTCAACTTATCAATTAGGATGAGCTAGATGGCTTATAGGTGAGAACCCATTTTTAACAAGCACCCATTGTAACAAAAACCACCATCTCATAAAAAGACTCCCAAGCTCCAAACAGTGCCTAATTCGTTCAAGTTATCATCAATTCAAGAAAATTCCATTAAAAAAAAAAAGAAAGAAAATTCCATTAAAGGCAGAGTCTACGATACATTGGGTGTTTTGTCAAAGACTATAAAAGGAATTGATTTGTAGAAGGGAGAGTTTCAAACATGTTTCAGAAACATACCTATTACATGAGGTGAAATACACCTCAAGGGGTTGCTGCTTAGAAAGGATGACACTCTTTTTCCCCTGAACTCTCTTTAGGTCACCTTGTCCCCTTGCTATAGGAAAGGAATCAGATGGGAGGAAAAGAGTAATAACTGCCGGCTTATCCTCAATGAGGAACCAGCCTCACTGGGCACCGCGGCAACATTCCCTGCCTCTCGGTACCCCTGTTCACTCATCCTTACGTGGTCATCACAAAGAGCACGTAACCTCTGGGTTGTGGTGAGGACCGTTACTGGGTCCGAGCTCACTCTGCTCGTGAGACAAGGTGTTGAGGCAAGGAAGACAACTTTATGCAGAAAGCCAGCTGACCGAGAAGATAGTAGGCTAGTGCCTCAAAAGAGCCATCTTGTCAGGGCCTGGAAGCAAGGTTCTTTTATGGATCAGAGATGGGGACAGGTGAGGAAACAAAGTAAAAAGACTATTTAATTCTTGCAAATATCTCCCAGAATGGCAAGTCTCAGGCAGGGGGATGTGTTAGTTTCACTTCCTTACAGCCCTTCACAGTTGGGCAGGGTCAGGCTATCTCCCTGTGAGCCAAACAAAGGCACCCTAACTCAAGGGTCAGGCAGAGAGGGGTGGGCAGGGCCCGCCAAGGCAGACCATTATGTATGCCTATAATAACAAGGGGAAACAGAGGATGAGACTGTTGGATGGTATCAAGGACTCAGTGGACTAAGTCTGAGCAAATTCTGGGAGATGGTGAAGGACGGGGAAGCCTGGTGTGCTGCAGTCCATGGGGTCACAAAGAGGTGGACATGACTGAGGGACTGAACAACAATAATAAATAATAACAAAGGTAGCAGAATAAGAATTAAAGTCACAGAAGCAGAATCCAGTATGGATTCAAAATTAACCCTTATAGTTACAGGACTGCATGAGTTAATACATGCAAAGCCATTCAATAAACATTTACTATCATTGTCAGTACTTCCGAAACTGGAGTTGATAATGAGCCTCATGAGGAGAGAAACAGAAAGCATCATTTAGACAGTGAGATTGTGGGGACAAGGGAGGACTCCTCTGAAACATCAACTTTGCTGGATGGCAACAGGAGTCATCCAGACCTAACCCGGCTAGAGAGGAGACCCAACCCCCTGAACACAGGAATTGGCAGGGACACACACTCCACCCAAGTTCCTCTAGTGAGGTTCCAACCAGCATGGGCAGAGGCTTCACCTGTTTGCCCATGGCTATATCTCCTACCACTTGTTTGACAAATGTTAAATGAATCTTGGGACTTAGGAAGAAATTATTTTTGTTGGGGTTGCTATACTGGAATAGAAGTCTTGAGCTACTGGTAGCCATTTTACTCCTATGAAGGGAGAACCTGCTTGAGAATAAAGCCAAACCAGAAGACAAAGGAGCTGTAAGAAAATGTTGTCAAAGCCATTTTAGCACCTGGATACAGCTGTACCTGAAGGAAACTCTTGTATTTTTCAGTTACTAGTGATAATACAATCTCCTTCACTCTCTATTGCTATGATTTTTCTTTGGAAATCAATTTGAGTAGTTTCTGAACTTGAGACTGACTTTTTCTTTCTCTGTGCTATGGTCCACTCAAACAGTATGGATCAGATTGAATTGAGAAGCTAAACAGAGTTCATGATCATAGAGGAGATGGAATAAGTGGTAGAAGAGGCAGGTGAGGTCTCTGGTGCCCTGCTTCAGCTGGAGGCATGAAGCTCCACTTTCTCTGGTCTCAACAGGAGCCAGGAGGAGAAGGAAGGTCACTCCCTACAGCTTGCATCACACAGTCTCTGTAGCCAGAGACACTTTCCAGACAATCCAATCCTACTCCCAATTTTTGCAGAGAAAGAAGGACCTTGAGTAGCCTTGCCCAGTGTTACCTTACCAGACAGGCAAGGTAAAATTCGCACTGCACAATTTTTATTCGAATCCCTGCAAAGTTGCCATATTTGGAAACATATAGCTCTGTTTCAAAATAACATCCATTTGAAAACCTTTATTATTTTTTGTTTATTTTTTTAAGCCAAGATGTTCCTTTGAACTGGCCTCAGTTCCTTCCACTTTAGCAGGTGGAAAACCTCTCAGCGGTATCGCTAAAGCTAGGGACAATGTCTTGTTTGCATTTTAATTCCTGTTCGGCAGAGTACCAAGAAGCTTGCAGGAGGCTCCTTCAATCAATTCCTGCAGTGGCCAAGCCAGACATTTGTCATCTTCTGATTGGGCCCTCAGGGCTGAATTTGCACACAATGCACCCTAAGCTATTAAGCCAATAAATGAACCTATTTTCAAAAGGAACATTTAAGTAGTTAGCTCGTTACTTAGAGGGAATTGAAAAGTGTGAAATCACTAGATTAGCAGTTGGAGAAGCTGCAGATGAGAGCTCATCTTCCTTTCATACTGAGTTGTCACGGCTCCAGCAACCTCTCAGAACAGTCACCCTGACCAGTCACTCTGACCAGTCACATCTGCAGACACAAAAAGAGCCCCATAAGGCATCTGTCTCAATAGCAACGAATGTTAAGTAGACACTGAAGGTGCACATCCTAGAGCTGTCATCACGTGGAATTTCAATGGAAAATGAATGGTAGTTAATTTCTGCAAGAAAGATGAGAATTAAAAGGTCTGGTTCCACCCTGGTACTGTAAAAACAGATTACAGTCTTCTGGTCTTCATGATCAAATCTGTCTGACCTTATGCTTACTATAATTAAATCCATGTTAATTATGATTCAATTAGCAACTGAACCTGATGTCCTGTCTTCTCTCTTGTACTGTTAGGAAAGTCAGGATCTCTTTACTTGGCTTTCTCTTGGCTCATGTTTCAACTCGGCCTCCTAAAGATCATGGGTGCCCAGAGTTTTCATCCATGGATGTCTCCTTCTCCCATACAAGAGATATGTTTACTGTTCACATTTCTACAGAAAGGATTTATTTATACACATGATTTATATGAGGATTTTATGTTTTACGGGGTTTATAATTCTCATAAGTATTCTCCAAAATGTGCTCCATAGAAATGAGTCTTACAGATGCCCTTAAAAAAAAAAAGAGGCGTGGGGATTCCCTGGTCAAATAACTTTGGGAACATACATGCTATATTCTCTCTTCGGAGATTCACAATGCCTGGTATAGCATGTTAATGACTCAGAGAAATTTAGCAGGAAAAAAAAAAAAAGTGGGAAAAAACCTGTTTAACTGAGTTTAACCCCATATTTCAAAAATCAATTTCTCAATAGATACCTTCCTTCATGGACCTTTATTAAAAGTCCCCAAAGATGACAGTCTAGAGACCCAGGTTTGGATCTAGCTTCAGAAGCAGATGCTAAAGCTTTTTATTCAAGCCCAGGGCTGAGGAAAAACAATTTCAAGGTGTATTAATGATATGTCAGCATTTGTGCTTCAGGCAAGACTACTTTGGTTTAATTAAGACCTTTGAGTTGATTCAGAGGTGTGTCAGGATTGAAAATGACTGGCCATCATGGTTTCCTGATCTAAAGTATAAGACCTCCGCTAAGACATGTGTAAATGCATATTTTTGATCTACTAGAAAATGTAATTTTCTAAAATAGCGCTGGCAGTACAAATAGTAATGTGGTTCATAAAAGTCCTTATCACTGATTTCATCGTTCATCTAGGCAGGATCTAGGGTGCCTTCTCGGGGGGCCTAGTGCCTATCCTTCCTCTCAAATCCCCATCAGTCTGTTGTTTGGGCTTTGAGGGAGACGCAGGGAGGCAACAGGCAATGAAAAGCTCCTGAAAAAGTGAGAAAAGGCAGGGGTAGGTAGATTGGATTAAACAGACGGGTAATTTAATTAAACAATTAATCAGTTAATTAATTGATTAATTATGCCAAGCAATACCTCACGGCGGGGGGCGGGGGGGGGGAAACTGCATTTGGCTTCTTATGATATTTCAGATGATAAAAACTTAAGGTTGTTTCATAAATGTTTTATCAGTTCAGTTCAGTTGCTCAGTCGCGTCCGACTCTGTGACCCCATGAATCGCAGCACGCCAGGCCTCCCTGTCCATCACCAACTCCCGGAGTTCATTCAAACTCACGTCCATCGAGTTGGTGATGCTATCCAGCCATCTCATCCTCTGTCGTCCCCTTCTCCTCCTGCCCCCAGTCCCTCCCAGCATCAGAGTCTTTTCCAATGAGTCAACTCTTCGCATGAGGTGGCCAAAGTATTGGAGTTTCAGCTTCAGCATCAGTCCTTCCAATGAACACCCAGGACTGATCTCCTTTAGGATGGACTGGTTGGATCTCCTTGCAGTCCAAGGGACTCTCAAGAGTCTTCTACAACACCACAGTTCAATAGCATCAATTCTTCAGCACTCAGCTTTCTTCACAGTCCAACTCTCACATCCATATATGACCACTGGAAAAACCACAGCCTTGACTAGACGGACCTTTGTTGGCAATGTAATGTCTCTGCTTTTCAATATGCTATCTAGGTTGGTCATAACTTTCAAAAGTGTTAGTCGCTCAGTTGTGTTTGACTCTGCGATTCCATGGACTGTAGCCCACCAGGCTCCTTAGTCCATGGAATCCTCCAGGCAAGAATACTGGAATGGGTTGCCATTCCCTTCTTCAGGGGATCTTCCAGATCCAGGAATGGAACCCAGGTCTCCTGCATTACAGGCAAATTCTTTACCACCTGAGCCACCAGGGAAGCCCATATATACATATATGTATAATTTATTTTATTTTAAAATATCTTGTTTTTAAGATACGCCTGTCCCATTTGGTCATTGAGATCACAGTGCTTACCCAGTGAGTCAGCAGTCCAAAATTACAAACGGAGTCACAAGAAAGGGTAAGTTTCCCAAGTCCTCCTCCTGATCCAATACACTGAACTCTGCTGTTACATGTAAGATGACGTTACACATATGGCTTTAAAGTGCATTCTTATTTATGAGGATGTAAAATATCATGAGATGTGTATCTGTTTTCAATACATCCTCCCTTTCTCATTCTCCATACCACACTCTGACTCGATTACGTGTTCCTGAAAGAAATAGCAGGTTCATATTTGTAGAGCACCTTCAATGTCTAAGGGCATTTTATATAACAGCAAAATAACACCATAAAAAGCAGAGGAAATTCAATCTATATTTGCTGTTCTGTCCACAAATGTCAAACAACTGAACCCCTGGCTGGACTGATTTTCTAGATTGTGCTGGTTAAGTGGATTGGTGATTTTTATGTAACCAATGAGACACCTAGTCCTTCTCTTTCCTAAACTGAGCTTCATGTTCAGCATCAAACTCTATTTTCATGGATTAAGATGTCCATGTTTGGAAATATTCCCCACTTAGAATATATTGGGGCTTCCCTGGTGGCTCAGATGGTAAAGAATTTGCCTGCAATGTGGGACACTCAGGTTCAATCCCTGGGTCTGGAAGATCCCTTGGAGAAGGAAATGGCAACTCACTTCAGTATCCCTGCCTGGAGAACTCCACGGACAGAGGAGGTTGGCGGGCTATACTCCATGGGGTTGCAAAGAGTCAGACATGACTTAAGTGACCTTCAGTAGAATATATTACCCCATTGTGGCATGAGGCATCTGTGTTTTTGGTAAATAGATTTTGGGGGTTGAGAGTGTCCATACAACATCACGGAAAAGACAAAAGTCAAACAGATGTGGCCTCTGCTGTAAGAAATGTAGAAAGAAGAAAGTTGTGATGTACAACTACGTGAACAAGAGAACCATCATCAGAGGGCTTCGGGGAGATGTGGCATTTGACTTGAGCCTAGATGTATGGAAAGAATTTCAATCAGTTAAGAGAAAGAGGGATTCCCTGGTAGCTCAGACAGCAAAGCGTCTGCCTGTAATGTGGGAGACCTGGGTTCGATCCTCGGGTTGGGAAGATCCCCTGGAGAATGAAATGGCAACTCACTCCAGTACTCTTGCCTGGAAAATTCCATGGACGGAGGAGCCTGGTAGGCTACAGTCCATGGGATCACAAAGAGTCGGACACGACTGAGCAACTTCACTGGTTCACTGGAGAGGAAGAAAGCAGAGTGAGCAAAATCAGAGAAGAGGCACCACCACAGTTTGTTTGGTTGAAAGTCAGAACATGAGACAGAAATCTTTTTGGCTATGCCATGCAGCATGTGAGATCTCAGCTCCCCAAACAAGGATCAAACCCATGACCCTGCACTGCAAGTGCAGTCTTAATCATTGGACCACCGGGGAAGACCTGTAGAGTCTTAACTGCTGGACCATCAGGGAAGTCCTGTGAGGCAGAATACAATGCTCTGTTTAGAATGTTAGGTTGGGCCCAGCTTGGAGTTTTGAATATTTGGCTCTGGAGGCTAAAACTCATTAGGTGCACGTGTGTGCTAAGTCACTTCAGTCCTGTCTGACTCTTTGCAACCCCATGGACTATATAGGCTCCTTGGTCCATGGGATTTTCCAGACAAGAGTACTGGAGTGGGTTGCCATTTCCTTCTCCAGGGGATCTTCCCGACCCAGGGATTGAACCGATGTCTCTTATGTCTCCTGCACGGGCAGGCAGGTTCTTTACTACTAGTGCCACCTAGTGCACATGGGTGATTTTAATTTCTCATAGTTCTCAAGGGGAGGAGTGGCTAAGAGGGGGGCTCAAACTCCAGTGTTGCTGCTTGCTGGGATGATTACTTAACCTATCAAAGTCTAAGATGTTTCATTCAAAAACACTGAAGAAAACAACAGAAACTTCCCCCAGGGCTGATATGAGAGTTAGGCGAGTTTATTCATTATGCACAACTATTTACTGAGCATCTATTATATTTCAGACGCTCTTCCAACTGCTGGTGATACCACTGCAACAAAGAGAGACAAATTCCCTCTGAGAATTACATTCTAATAGGGGAAAACAGACTTTACACCAGACAAATTAAGCATATAGATCATGTTAAGTGCTATGGAAAAAAAAAAAATCAATCAATCAAGAAAGGCAGATTTGAGGGGCTTCCCTGGTGGTCCAGTGGTTAAGAGTCTGCCTGTCAATGCAGGGGACACGGGTTCAATCTGGGAAGATCCCATGTGCCATGGAGCAACCAAGTCCATGCGCCCCATCTACTGAGCCTGCGGTTTAGAGCCCCTGCTATACAAGAGAAGCACTCCACAATGAGAAGCCTGAGCACCACAATGAAGAGGAACCCCTGCTCACTACAACTAGAGAAAGCCCACACACAGCAACAAGGACCTAATGCAGTTACAATAAATAAAAAAAACACATTTGAATAACAAATCAGTAAATTGTCCAAAGACGACTTCACTGAGAAGGTGACTGACTTTTGAGTAAAGAGGAGAAGAAAGTGGGTATTCAGCCAGAGATATCCATTGTCAAAATATTCTAGGCAGAGGGAAGAGGGCATATGCAAAGGTCCAGAAGCCAAAATGTGCCTGCATATCTGAGAAAAGTGAGGAGGTTCAGTTGTCCTGAATAGAGTGAGGGCTGAGTTCACATCCCTCACCTACTACAGGTTACAGTAGGGGAAGTGGGAGGCCAGATGGGAGAACCATGTAGAGCCTTGATGATCTTAAGAAGGACTCTTGGCTTTTACTCAAAGTGATTTGGGAAGTTTTTGAAAAGTTTCATAAGTGGATGACTGATTTAAAGAGATCATTTAGCTGCCAGTTAATGCATATGGGGCTTCCCTAGTACCTCAGCTGGTAAAGAATCTGCCTGCAATGCAGAAGACCCCAGTTTGATTCCTGGGTCGGGAAGATTCCCTGGAGAAGGGATAGGATATCCACTCCAGTATTCATGGGCTCAGATGGTAAAAAATCCACCTGCAATGTGGGAGACCTGGGTTCGAACCCTGGGTTGGGAAGATCCCCTGGAGGAAGACATGGCAACCTACCCCATTATTCTTGCCTGGAGAATTCCCATGGACAAAGGAGCCTGGTGGGCTACAGTCTATGGGGGTCCCAAAGAGTTGGACACGACTGAGCGACTAAGCACAGCACAGCACAATGCATATGGAGTGGTCAGACAGTTTTGGGGATAGGGTTTGGTCTCGAAAAATGTGAGCTTTATTCTTACTATTTTTCTTAGTTTTGGTGTTATAGGGTCTAGGGAATATCAGGACCCACAGGACAAATCCTTTTCTCAGCTCTACTTTATGAGAAGGACTTGCAAGATTGAAGAACGGGCTGCCCACCTAGATAACGGGATCTGACAGACCTGGCTGCATTCCTTGGTGAGGGTACTCCCTGGGCTTGCAGGGTGAGGTGATCAAACATGCAACTATCATGCCACTGTACAGCTGCCATGTGCAGGCCCAGTTAAAGTGTGTAGATGGGACCTGACAAGGAAAACTCTTTTCTGGAAATGCCAGAGGCTTTTGGATGCTACACTGGTTACTCCTGAGCCAGTTGATGGCAGCCTGCCATCACCAAGCAACCATCACCAGGCAGCCATAAACAACTGAAAGCCCCAGAGTTACCTAGTCAGTTGAGAGCACATAGCCTCTAGTATATACTGGGAGCCTATTTGTTCCTTCTTGTTCTCAGGGACTAATGATCATATGATGAGTTAATAATAACTTAATAATATGTAAAGGTACACCCTGTCCATCAACAGAGTCACTTTCATACAAAACCAATGGAAATGTAAACTAGTAAAACTTTTCTGAAAGGATTTCGGGTAGTAGGTAGCAAAAGTCTTCACAAAATTCATACCCTTTTAACCAGTAATTCCAAGTATCAAAAAAAATGTAGTGATGTGATCTATGCATATAAAAAGTAACTGAAAATATCTACTCTGGTTCTCCATCACTTAAAACAAGAGGCCTGAGCTCAGGATTTTAAAAGAAAAGTCAGGGTTAGGAGTTGTGTTTTTCAAGTCAGTTTCAAATGCTTACTCTTCATGAATATGACTCAGTTTGGTCAAGTGAGTGGTATGAGCAGGAAAGAGAGGTGATGGGGTCACCAGAGAAGCCATCGTCAGCAGGGAGGACCTGAGTTGAGCCTTGCAGAGTAAGTGCCCAGCTGCTAAATCACCAGCTGTCCTCTTGCTTGCAAGGCTTCTATCCTGCCATTTCCAGACAAATTGCACATTTCTTCTCCTCTCATTTCATAATTAGAGTTGCCAGGTCACATTTGGAAAATTAGCTTTAGGGAATGAAAGTCTTTTTCATATATATATGAGTATTTTCTAAAATGCAGCCTACACAGTGTTAACAGATGTTAAAAGATACAAGAAATACTATTGGAAAGCATTCCACAATTATTTGAGGTCATATGATTGACATTTTACAAGCACCTTGGCTGGAAGCCTCTCAGGACTTATATCAAGCACCAGACATTCCAAGAGTGAGGCATCATGAGCCTCCCAAGTTCCAGACTTACTTGACGACAGAGTCTTTCCTGGCACCCATTAACATTCTACAAACCATGTGTCCTGAGCAATGTGTTCAGTTCAGTTCAGTCGCTCAGTCGTGTCCGACTCTTTGCGACCCCATGGACCACAGCATATCAGGCCTCCCTGTCTATCATCAACTCCCGGAGTTTACTCAAACTCATGTCTGTTGAGTCTATGATGCCATCCAACCATCTCATCCTGTGTCATCCCCTTCTCCTCTCGCCTTCAATCTTTCCAATGTGTTAGAAACTTTTAGATTATCCAGAATACTGGACCTTGCCAAGTAAGATAAAAAACCTCTCCGGACCATTCTTTGTTACTATGATTTCAGGAACTTATGCCCTTTCATCAGTTCTGGTCAGAGAGTATCCAGTGGTCAATGAGGAACCCAAACTTACAAAGAATTGTGATAATATAAGGAACCAACAGCTATGAAGAGCCCTCACGCTCAAGATCTTAAACCCTGTCTATAAACAACACGTGTGCCAGTTGTCAGAAGATTTACATGTTTGGATGACAAGACTTCTGTGCTAGCTGTCAGTCAAGAGAAGCCTGGAGAATTCTCAAGAGAGTTTTTAAAAAATATACCCGGGCAGATGCACATCTGGAACAAAATCCCACATTCTATTCTCATCCTGAACATTGTCTTGAGGCAAAGGGCCACGTGTCTAAGAGGAATGCCAGGTTCACCTTGTACTGTCAACAGTAAATATGTCAATCACAATCAGAGAGTGCCTGACAGCTGTGATTCACATTTGCATCAAATCCAAAATAGCTGCCTACAGCTGCCTTTGGATTAGTGTCAGTCTCAGGACCCACGAATCGAAGTCTCTCCCAAGCACGTAGTCACCTCCTCTTGATTTAACATCTTGGGGAGCGTGCATTTGGCAGCCATGACACTGGAAACGTAAGCCTCGGGTTCTGCTCCCCATGTCATAGCATCATATGACAGGGCACTGCACCCAAGGAAAATGACATGACAAAATGAGAATCGTGTAAGACAGTCCCTTCCCCAACTGCGAACAAGCAAAGCTGCCCAGAAAGGTCCTGCCTGCTGGCACACTATCAGATTCTGCAGAGTTAGTAGCCGTAAGCCTTGCGGACTACCCACGGCTGACTGAGAGGATCTGAATTTGCAGCTAGAGGAACAGCAGTCTTTCGAGTAACATTTAAACTTCCATAAGAAGGCAAGCCCAGCAGACACTGTCAGGCACATAATAAGCTCTCAATGCATTGTTAGCCATTATTGCAATTCAGTGGAGGATGTATATTTTTTCCCATTTGAAAGACTGTAAAGTCAGGATACCACACATTTTCTCCAAAACTGAGAAATTTTATTTCTGAGCCAAGAGTCAAATGGAGGATTTTTCTTTTCAAATACTGAATATTTTCTTTACTTCCCTCATTCCCCAAGTACAATTTTCAAAAATGTCTGTGATTCTCATAGATATATGACTATGTCTAAACTCATCAAAATACATACATTAAAAAAGTGAAGTTTTTGCATATCAAAAGAAATAAAATAAAAATTGACTCAGAATACAAAAATGATTCTCTATGGACAAAATAATTATACTGGCATATTCATTTTTCTGTCCAAAAGCATTTATACACCACATGCAGTAGATAATAAAGGATTATATATATGGATGGTTTCATGGTATTGCTACATCTGATCTGTCTGGTCCTTTGATTCCTGTCAACCTTTTTCAAAGAATCATTTTAAGGATTTTAACAAGCAACTCACATAAACTATTTGCTTCCATTCAGTAGGGTTTTCTTGGAGGTCCTTATCCAGAAAACTAGTTCATTCCATCCCCAAGAATAAGTCCATCCCATTAAGATAAAGGGATATGGGAAATAGAAGTCACCAAATGCAAAAAAGCAAAATGGCTGTCTGGGGAGGCCTTACAAATAGCTGTGAAAAGAAGAGAAGTGAAAAGCAAAGGAGAAAAGGAAAGATATAAGCATCTGAATGCAGAGTTCCAAAGAATAGCAAGAAGAGATAAGAAAGCCTTCCTCAGTGATCAATGCAAAGAAATAGAGGAAAACAACAGAATGGGAAAGACTAGAGATATCTTCAAGAAAATTAGAGATACCAAGGGAACATTTCATGCAAAGAGGAGCTCGATAAAGGACAGAAATGGTATGGACCTAACAGAAGCAGAAGATATTAAGAAGAGGTGGCAAGAATACACAGAACTGTACAAAAAAGATCTTCATGACTCAGATAATCATGATGGTGTGATCACTCACCTAGAGCCAGACATCCTGGAACGTGAAGTCAAGTGGGCCTTAGAAAGCATTACTACAAACAAAGCTAGTGGAGGTGATGAAATTCCAGTGGAGCTATTTCAAATCCTGAAAGATGATGCTGTGAAAGTACTGCACTCAATATGCCAGCAAATTTGGAAAATTCAGCAGTGGCCACAGGACTGGAAAAGGTCCGTTTTCATTCCAATCCCAAAGAAAGGGAATGCCAAAGAATGCTCAAACTACCGCACAATTGCACTCATCTCACATGCTAGTAAAGTAATGTTCAAAATTCTCCAAGCCAGGCTTCAGCAATACATGAACCGTGAACTTCCAGATGTTAAAGCTGGTTTTAGAAAAGGCAGAGAACCAGAGATCAAACTGCCAACATCTGCTGGATCATCGAAAAAGCAAGAGAGTTTCAGAAAAACGTCTATTTCTGCTTTATTGACTATGCCAAAGCCTTTAACTGTGTGGATCACAATAAACTGTGGAAAATTCTTCAAGAGATGGGAATACCAGACCACCTGACCTGCATCTTGAGAAATTTGTATGCAGGTCAGGAAGCAACAGTTAGAACTGGACATGGAACAACAGACTGGTTCCAAATAGGAAAAGGAGTATGTCAAGGCTGTATATTGTCACCCTGCTTATTTAACTTATATGTAGAGTACATCATGATAAATGCTGGGCTGGAAGAAGCACAATCTGGAATCAAGATTGCCTGGAGAAATATCAATAACCTCAGATATGCAGATGACACCACCCTTATGGCAGAAAGCAAAGAAGAACTAAAGAGCCTCGTGATGAAAGAACAGAGTGAAAAAGTTGGCTTAACGCTCAACATTCAGAAAACTAAGATCATGGCATCTGATCCCATCACTTCATGGGAAATTGATGGGGAAACAGTGGAAACAGTGGCTGAGTTTATTTTTCTGGGCTCCAAAATCACTGCAGATGGTGATTGCAGCCATGAAATTTGAACTGTGGTATTGGAGAAGACTCTTGAGTGTCCCTTGGACTGCAAGGAGATCCAACCATTCTATCCTAAAGGAGATCAGTCCTGGGTATTCTTTGGAAGGACTGATGCTGAAGCTGAAACTCCAATACTTTGGCCACCTCATGAGAAGAGTTGACTCATTGGAAAAGACCCTGATGCTGGGAGGGATTGGGGGCAGGAGCTTTGTTATACAGAGCATCATAGTCCTGGTTAGAGGAACCCAGAAAGTGTTATCTGTCATTTGATAATGTCAGGCGACTGCTGATTTGGGGATTCTGTTGTTCTTCTCTGAACACAGTTAAATATTTAAAGGTAATGCAGTGGACAACTATTGACTCTGATCAGAGAAGAGTAATTAGTTGATGGCTGCAAAGTGTTTTGTGAATGGAAAGTGAAATGGAAAATATTATTAAAATGACCCTGTGTGAGCACTGCCAGGTAATGGAGCCTCGGGGCAAGCTTTTCTTCTGTGGTGTTTTCACCACATCAGATCATTTAGTCCTGCCTACTGCTATAGATAAGCACAGACCATTCTGGGGGAAGAGAACAACAGCGTGAGTAAAGGTTTGTTTGCTTCACTTTAATTTCAGATAAATGTTGTCCCAGGAGAACAGTCAGGATGGGCACTCATACATAGTCAATAGACACCATGTAACTGACCTGCCTTCCGAAGACAGTCACTTCATGGACAGTATAGAGCAGTAGGGTCAGGAAAACCTCACTAACCACCACAAAACCACCACTAACTATGTGAGCCAAGGCAAGCAGCCTTAACACATTTTGGTTAATTGGCTATAGTTAATTAAGCCAAGCCTTAGATTCCTCAAAAAGGGAGATTCACTCACTCATCCATTCATTCATGAAAGTATGCGTTCAGTAATTCAATAGCCATTTGCTGAATGCCAGGTTCTACCTGGAGATACAAGGTTAAGCAAGACAGGGTTCTGGTCTTCAAGAGGAAAAGACACACAAACAGCAGGTTAAGTCACATTGAATAAGTAACGTAGTTCCTGTAAGAGCACATAGGTATGGGTTATTTGTAGTGATGTGAATGAACCTAGAGTCTGTCATACAGAGTGAAGTAACTCAGAAAGAGAAAAACAAATATCGTATATTAGTTCATATATATGGAATCTAGAAAAATGTTACTGATGAACCTATTTGCAGGACAGGAGAGATGCCGATGTAGGAACAGATTTGTGGACACGATGGGGAAAGAAGAGGCTGGAATGAATTGAGAAAGTAGCACTGACATACATACACTCAGTTCAGTTCACTCAGTCGTATCCGACTCTTTGTGACCCCATGGACTGCAGCACACCAGGCCTCCCTGTCCACCAACTCCTAGAGCTTGTTCAAACTCATGTCCATTGAGTCAGTGATGCCATCCAGCCATTTCATCCTCTGTCATTCCCTTCTCCTCCTGCCTTCAATCTTTCTCAGGATCTGGGTCTTTTCCAATGAGTCAGTTCTTCACATCAGTTGGCCAAAGTATTGGAGCTTCAGCTTCAGCATCATTCATATTCCAATGAATATGCAGGACTGATTTCCTTTAGAATTGAATGGTTGGATCTCCTTGCAGTCCAAGGGACTCTCAAGAGTCTTCTCCAAACCACAGTTCAAAAGCATCAATTCTTCAGCGCTCAGCTTTCTTTATGGTCCAATTCTCACATTCACACACGATTACTAGAAAAACCATAGCCTTGACTAGACAGACTTTTGTCAGCAAAGTATTATCTCTGCTTTTTAATATGCTGTCTAGCTTTGTCATAGCTTCCCTTCCAAGGAGCAAATGTCTTTTAATTTCATGGCTGTAGTCACCATCTGCAGTGATTTTGAAGCCCAAGAAAATAAAGTCTGTCACTATTTCCATTGTTTCCCCATCTATTTTCCATGAAGTGATGGGACCAGATGCCATGATCTCAGTTTTTTGAATGTTGAGTTTTAAGCCAACTTTTTCACTCTCCTCTTTCAATTTCATCAAGAGGCTATTCAGTATATACACCACTGTGTGTAAAATAGCTAGCTAGTGGGAAGCTGCTGTACAGCACGGAGAGCTCAGTGTGGTACTCTGTGATGACCTAGAGGGGTGGGATGGCAGGAGAGGGGTAGGGAGGTTCAAGAGGGAGGGAGTATACATATGGCTGATTCACATTGTTGTACAGCACAACACCATAAGGCAATTATCCTCCATCTTTTTTAAGAGCAAATAGAAAATACTAATACATTAAAAAAATAACTTTCCATTCTGAATTAGTCTCACAGTAAGTTTAAAAAATAGAACAAGATAAGTCTGATGTATTCTCACCCAGCTTCAGTCAACGGTAGTATCCTACATGAATATGGAACAATATCAAAGTGAGAACACTGACACTAATATAGTCTATGGAATTTATTGAGATTGCACTGATTTTTGCGTGCTTTCATATGTATATGTATGTATGTATAGTTTTATGCAATTTTATAACATGTACATACTGTGTAACAATCACCACAATCAAGACGCAGAACTACTCATCACCACAAAAGAACTTAGAATCTAAGTTCTACAGAATAGAATAATACATCCTTTAGAATAATACATCTTTTTTAAAAAGTGTACATGAAGTCAACTCCAAAGAAACGCAGAAGAAAAATACAAGTCTTGGCCTTCAAAAAATGCACAATCTAGTTGTTTGAAATGACTGGGCATTTATTAAAACTGTTAACTAGTTATATTGGGACTAAAGTTGTTGCTTTTTAGTCTCAGATGAGGCCACTACAGGAAAGAGAGAGAGCCAGCATTTTGATGGACTACAGGTATGTACGCATACTGTATACTAGGCATCTTGTTAAAAGCCTTGCCCTATTATAATATATGTTTATCCAACATGAGTTGGATCTTCCATCTATGGGTCCCTGCCCACTGATGAACTCATGAATGGACTCAGCCAGTTCTCAATGTGAGGCATTCTGTTCTCTAGACTATCAGATTTTTAGTGAAGGACATGGAAAAGTCAGTGAGAAGAGATGGGACAAGAACTCTTTAGCCAGAGGCTCAACTGCTCAGTCTCACTCTTAAGTACCACCAAATTGTAAATTCCTCGTGGGCAGGGACCATAATACAGACCCTCAATGATCAATAAACACAGTGTATGCCAACAAGGAGTGATGCCAAGATGGACTGGAATGGACAAATTTAATTCAGATGAACATTATATCTACTACTGTGGGCAAGCATCCCTTACAAGAAATGGACTAGCTCTCATAGTCAACAAAAGAGTCTGAAATGCAGTACTTGGGTACAGTCTTAAAAATAGCAGATTGGCCTCTGTTCATTTCCAAGGCAAACCATTTAATATCACAGTAAAGCAAGATCATGCCCCAACCACTAATGCTGAAGAAGCTGAAGTTGAATGGTTCTATGATGACCTACAAGACCTTCTAGAACTACACCAAAAAAAAGAATGTCATTTTCATCACAGGGAACTGGAATGCAAAAGTAGGAAGTCAAGAGATACATGAAGTGACAGGCAAGTTTGGCACTGGGGGAAAAAAAATGAAGCAGGGCAAAGGCTAACAGAGTTTTGCCAAGAGAATGCACTGGTCATAAGAAACACCCTCTTCCACAACACAAGAGAAGACTCTACACATGGACATCACCAGATGGTCAATACCAAAATCAGACTGATTGTATTCTTTGAAGCCAACGATGGAAAAGCTCTATGCAATCAACAAAAACAAGACCGGGAACTGACTGTGCTCAGAGCATGAACTCCTTATTGCCAAATTTGGACTTAAATTGAAGAAAGTAGGGAAAACCCCTAGACCATTCAGATATGACCTAAATCAAATCTCTTACAATTACACAGTGGAAGTGACAAATAGATTCAAGGGATCAGATCTGATAGAGTGCTTGGAGAATTATGCACGGAGGTTCATGACATTCTACAGGAGGCAGTGATCAAAACCATCCTCAAGAAAAAGAAATGCAAAAAGAAAAAAATGGTTGTTTGAGGAGGCCTTACAAATAACTGAGAAAAGAAGAGAAGCAAAAGGCAAAAGGGAAAAGGAAAGATATACACATTTGAATGTGGAGTTCAAAAAAATAGCAAGGACAGATAAGAAAGCCTTTCTCAGTGATCAATGAAAAGGAATAGAGGAAAATAACAGAATAAGACTAGAGATCTTCTTCAGAAAAATTAGAGATACCAAGGGAATATTTCATTCAAAGACAGGCACAATAAAGGACAGAAATAGTATGGACCTAACAGAAGCAGAAGATATTGAGAAGAGGTGGCAAGAATACACAGAAGAACTATACAAAAAAAGATCTTCATGACCCAGATAATCACAATGGTGTCATCACTCACCTAGAGCCAGACATCCTGGAGTGCGAAGTAAAGTGGGCCCTAGGAAGCATCACTATGAACAAAGCTAGTGGAGGTGATGGAATTCCAGTTGAGCTATTTCAAACCCTGAAAGATGATGCTATGAAAGTGCTGCACTCAATATGCCAGCAAATTTGGAAAACTCACCAGTGGCCACAGGACTGGAAAATGTCAGTTTTCATTCCAATCCCAAAGAAAGGCAGTGCCAAGAATGTTTAAACTACCTCACTACTGCACTTATTTCACATGCTAGTAAAGTAATGCTCAAAATTTTCCAAGTCAGGCTTCAATAGTACGTGAACCATGAACTTCCAGATGTTCAAACTGGATTTAGAAAAGGCAGAGGAACCAGAGATCAAATTGCCAACATCCACAGAAAAAGCAAGAGAATTCCAGAAAAACATCTACTTCTGCTTCATTGATCATGCTCAAGCCTTTGACTATGTGGATCACAACAAACTGTGGAAACTGCTTAAAGAGATAGGAACACCAGACCATCTCACCTGCCTCCTGAAAAACCTGTATGCAGGTCAAGAAGCAACAGTTAGAATCAAACAGGGACAAACAAACTGGTTCCAAATTGGGAAAGGAGTATGTCAAGCTCCAGGAGATGGTGAAGGACAGGGAAGCCTGGCGTGCTGCAGTCCATGTGGAGTCTCAATAAGTTGGACACAACTGAGTGACTGAACAACTACAACACGCCAACAAGGAGATACCCATTGCTGCTTTCTCTTACCCTGACAGTGATTCTCAGACAGAAATCTAGAGTCAACCTTGTATATGTAGCTAAATATAGAGAGTCGAACAGAATGGAGTGATGCAGGAAGGAACTTTGCTATAAGTCTACGTTTTGCCAGGAACAGCAGAGTCCATTATATCACCTTTTTGGATTCTACATTAAGTCTTGAAGTATATATTCTTATTTTATTGATGAAGATACAGGTGGCTCAGAAAGGACAAGTAAATTCCCAATAAACCTACTGAGCAGTTTAGTTCCTTCGGAATCCACATCGCAGGCAGCAGAGCCCTGTGCTTCCACAGGGAGGCAATTCCAGGAGAAGGACACTTCCTGCCCCATAGCAAGTTATTGTCCAATGCCTAAAACTCTAGACCTGGCACTCCATCCTTTTGGTTCACTCCATGAAAAGGCACAGTGAGACTCAATGCATTTTGCCTTCGGCAGTCATTTTCACCTCAGTGGGGGGACATAATTTAAAAGCTTCTTTCCTAAACACTGCTGAAGAGCAGATTTGAAAAGTGGAAAATAGCTGAAAGCCAGCTCAAAGACAGGTGAGCAGGGTACAGAAGACAAACACTGCCTGTGTCAGTCAGCGACCACTCTAGGAATTCAGTTAAGGAAACACTGACACAGAAGTACTGATTCCTCTTACTCCGATTTTGATGGGCTTATCACGGACCACTGAGGAATCAATCAGTGGAACTTTGGAACTTCCACCTGGAACTTTGGTGCACAATCAAGTATGATAAATTGGGGCTTCCCACATGGCAATAATGATAAAGAACCTGCCTGCCAATACAGGAGACACGAGAGATGCGGGTTCAATCCCTGGGTTGGGAAAATCCCCGGAGGAGGGCATGGAAATCCACTCCAGTATCCCTGCCTGGAGAAACCCATGGATAGAGGAGCCTGGTGAGCTTCAGTTCATATGGTCACAAAGAGTTGGACATGACTGAAGCAACTTAGCAGCAAGTTTATTGCAAAGACAGCTCCAATTCTTCATCCCTTCGTGGTTCCATGCTCTTTATGGGTGACTTTGAAGCTCTCCCCATCTCTGTGAATCTGGGTTGCCCTTGTGATGTGCTTCAGTCATTTGAACACACGAAAGATAAAGGCTTGGGCTTCCCTGGTGGCACCACCTGGCAATGCAGAAGACAAGAGTTTGCTCCCTGATCCAGGAAGATGGCATATGCCGTGGAGCAACTAAATCCGTGGGCCACAACTATTGTGCCTGTGCTCTAGAGCCCAGGAGCCTAAACTACTGAAGCTAATGCACCCTAGAGTCCTAGTTCTGCTACATGAGAAGCCACTGCAGTGAGAATCCCTTGTATCACAGAGAAAAGCCTACACAGCAAGGCAGACCCAGCACAGCCAAAAATAAATAAATAATTTTAGACTCTAGAGAGTCCTTTGGACTATAAGGAGATCAAACCAGTCAGCCCTAAAGGAAGTCAACCCTGAATAATCATTGGAAGGACTGATGCTGAAGCGAAGCTCCAAAACTTTGGCCACATGATGCAAACAGCTGACTCTCTGGGAAAGACCATGATGCTGGGAAAGACTAAAGGCAGGAGACGAAGAGGATGACAGAGTTCGAGATGGTTGGATGGCATCAACAATCCAATGGACATGAGTTTGAGCAAGCTCCAGGAGATAGTGAAGGACAAGGAAGCCTGGCATACTGCAGTCCATGGGGTTGCAAAGAGTCAGATATGACCGAATGGCTGAACAACAACAAAGCCCTGCCAGTTCCAAGCCTCAACAGGCTGTGAGAGCTTTCCTCTGCTCTCTTAGACCTTGCCTGGCAAACAACCCTGGATTCGTCTGCTGGAGGATGAGCGACCACGTGGAGCAAAGCCCAGGCTATTAGCCCTGGATACCCTGCCAGCTGACCATGGACACATGAGTGAGCCCAGCTGAGCTCAGTCTAGCTTGACCCAATTAGCATCGCCACTCAACTAACCCATAGATGCATGAACAGAAGAAAATGTTTATTAATACATGCTGCTGAGGTTTGTAGTTGTTTTTAATGCAGCATTACTGTGGCAATAGATAACCAATAGAGCAAGAATGGTAATTCCTTCCCTATGTTAAGAATCTAATTTTCTCTGTCTAGATACAGAGTCGAGGGCTTTCTCGGAGTTACACTAGATGGTTGTTCTGTGAGAGCGAGCAGCACCCTTCTGGTAGAAAGACAGTGATGTGTTTTGCTCCTGTGTACAATGCAGCCCACAAATCTCTTGTAGGCTGCTCCCTGGCAGGGCTAGAAGCAGGCTGCTAGCATCATCCTTCAACCTGAAAGAAGTTAAATCGAAAACTAGCTCCTGGGCCCGACAACTTCCCATCCGATCCCCAGCAAGAGTAAGAGCTGACTAAGGAACTTTGGCACTGGGTTTCTAGTTACATGGGCCAGAGCCACAATATTTCCACAAGCAGATATTTGTTACAAATATTTATGGGTGGGAGAGAGAGTCTCTCAGCACAGACTGAATTGTGATTCTCCCCACCGTCAGTAGATGTCATGTAACTCCATAGTTTCTCTGACCCTGATAGATTTTTTTTTTTTTTTTGTAAAAATAAGCTTCAAACAGAATATTGATTTTTCTAAATTCCTTTTCAAGGACTGAAATTTTCTCCAACAGTCAAGGAAAGAATGCATTATGATGATCTATTCACAACCATTTTACCAATTAACATTCATCCTTTATGTCTTAATCTAGCAAATCAACTAGCCCTGTGTACTCTAGTCACTGATTCCAAACACAAAGCCATCAATAACTTCGATGATGACTTGCTTTCATTACCCATCCTCACAATAATCCAATAAAAAGCTCTCATTTCAAGGCAAGCCACAAATTCAACTCAACAACTCAATACTGCCACTGCGGCACATCAGCTGACTCCGATTTGCCTTTATCTAATCGATACAAAGACTGAGCTCCCTCCCTCCAGCGGAAAGCAGAGGCCAAGGACCTGGAATCAGCAAATCAGTCTGGGCTTGGACAAAACTAAGAGGACTTATTTGTATGTGGACTCTTAAAGAAACCAGCATTCTCCCTACCCAAAGTCTGCCCATCCCAGGACTCAAATCGCTCCACACAGGCTGCAGTTTAAGAAAAATGCTTATCAATGGGCCTAGCTGGCACCTATGAGAATTTGGTAGACTAGATCAGGGGTCCCCCACCTCCAGGCCGCAGACTAGTACCTCCAAATCAAATCAGACCAGTCAAATCAGCAGCAGCACTAGAGTAGAAATAAAGTGCATGATAAATGTAATGCACTTGAATCATCCTGAAACCACCCCCCCCAACCCCAATCCATGGAAAAACTGCCTTCTATGAAATCAGTCACTGTGCCAAAAAGGTTGAGGATGACTGATCTAGATTATAGATACCTTCAGTTCAGTTCAGTCACTCAGTCGTGTCCGACTCTTTGCGACCCCACGAATTGCAGCATGCCAGGCCTCCCTGTCCATCACCAACTCCCGGAGTTCACTCAGACTCACGTCCATTGAGTTGCTGATGCCATCCAGCCATCTCATCCTCTGTCATCCCCTTTTTCTCCTGCCCCCAAACCCTCCCAGCATCAGAGGCTTTTCCAATGAGTCAACTCTTCGCATGAGGTGGCCAAAGTACTGGAGTTTCAGCTTTAGCATCATTCCTTCCAAAGAACACCCAGATCCAGCTTAAATTTTATATCCAGTTACATGCAACAGATCTACTCAGAAGATTCCAGAAATTTGGACCCCTTCACTCATAAGCTGTGTTCTCATGTTTAAGAAATGATAGTTGGAATACGCTGACCTTAAAAATTAAACCGAAATCCATTTTTAATGAGTTTCAGTAGAATAATATTCAACATAGCAGGTTAACTTCTATTTAGGATAAGTTGTGATTGAGAAAACAGCCATGTCATATCTGCTGTCTCCTACTGAATTCAGGGAATGCATTCAGTGAATTGATGTTGGGCAAAACAGCCCACACCATCTATAGCGTTAAACTGTTTTTGTTCTGAGCGTATATCGTTTGACTTGTGTCAACAGTCAACTCCATTGAGATGGTGGTGCAGTGGTATCTGTCACTAGGCTAAGAGCACCTTAAGAAAGTCAGGGACCACATCTTCTATTTCCATGCTGTATATCCAGTGCCAAGAGGGGCAGTGTCTGCCACAACAGGCACTCAATGTGGATTTGCTGAATAAACGCACAAGTGAATGGGTGAATGAATTAATGCATTACCAAACTAATTGGCACATCAACAATCGTGGTCATAACACTGTGTCCTCAGGCACAGAGTCTGAGCCTCTCCTTAATTATGGCAGCTTCCCTGACCATTCAGCATGCAGCGATCTCCTTCACTACAACAGATTCGTTGGCACCTTGCCCAGATCCCTTTACAAGGCTGATGTACCCATCCTCCAGCTTCTGCCAGTGTCAGCCTCTGGGGGCACACCGTTTTCTAGAGAACTGTCCTCAGCTGACAAGAGCTGCCTCACCTGACGTCTGGGAGGTTACATAACCCCTCCCTGGGAGCGGTAGATGGCCAATGACAAAATGATTCAAGGATACAAAAGTCTGGTCCCCTTGGCCTCAAAGTGGAGCAATTCTGAGTTGTCATTCAGTCACCATAGTTCCCTGTGGGAACAAGATTAGACTTGATTGTATCTCAACCCTCATCCTTGCTTGGCTTCATCCTTTGTTATATCCTGCACCCTCACGCCACTGTAGGTGTCTCCAGAGAGCACTTCCTTAATCAATTAATTACACAAAAATCCCATTTTCAGCTCTGGATGGTAATGAAAGCCCCATTCTCAGAGATAGATAATTGAGAGTCCCTGGCATGTGCAGCTGTGTACTAGTATTTTTCACCTTGAATAATTAGGCTGTGATACAGGTAAAGGGCGCACACAAGTTTATGGGTAATGTCCCTGGCATCTTAGAGGTACTGAGGAAGTGGTAACCATAAGGACTATAGAATTGGGTACCTGCATTGTAAAGAGAGAAAAATGAAGATTTAGTTAATCATCTACTTGAAGCTAGGTGTGAATATCAGAAAACCTCTTTAGTGATATTCAAAAAGACCCCTACCTTCTGTCGCTGGAGGGCTGACTGTGCTAAAAACTGAGCTCAGAACCTAATTCAAGAGTTGGAAAACTTCAGAGGAGATTGAATACCAGCCTAAACACAGTGTCCTAAACCAAAGTCAGTGCACTGACAGGGAAAAGTTAGACCCTGACACTGAGCATAAGCCTAGGAGAGAATCTTGAGGGTGTTGTCAAGGGAGGTGAGATACACAGCTGATATTGATATCAATAGAGGGACACCTCTCCTGATACAGGACCTAACATTTTGGTAAAAGCCTGGCCACTGTTCCTGATACACTGCAGGGATGGCCCTCAGAAGCTTGGGGAAAAGTAATGCTCATATTAAATGCAGAAAAGATGTCTGGATTTCAGTGGCAAACTATAAAAGAAAGGACCAAAAAGCTCAAAGAAGTGAGCATTCAAGAATGTATGTACACTATATGACCAGGAATCCACCGGACAACTATGTTCCTCTGGAGGGCTCAAAGAACAATTTGTTTTATCCAAGGCTCTGGTGAGGGGCAGAGCAGCACTGCTGAGAAGCTCATTAGTGTCTAGAGAACAGGACTGACAGCAGGACATGCTGGTAGAGGGCTGGGCTCCTTGGTAGCAGTGGGGATGGTAACAGTCCAAATGACAGAGGTCAGGTGGCAGCACTAAACCATCAGAAGGAAGGTGGGCATAGCTGGCTTTAACCAGCACACAGGCTGGAACTGCTGCCAGGAGGTTCTGGAACACAGGGATCCAGAGATATGGCTAAAAGAACACGTGTTATTAAGGGAAAGACAGACAATCAGCAAAGATACTGCTTAATATAGATAATCAAAATAAATCAAGAATGGATAAGCACAAGACTGAGGTCAGCTGCCTTAGAGAAAAATCACAATCCTTTGCCCAGTTTCCAAAGTGGAGATAGTTCTCAAACCCAGATTCTAACAACTAAAAGAGAAGAAGGACTCTAGGACACCATAGCAAGAAAAGTCTTTCCCCAATGTGACCTGGAGTTATTTCCTTGAGTAACAATATACTGTGGAAAGAAAAATACCCAAGTACTTTGAGGGTTGTTGGATGCTGGGTTCAATTTTATACTGACACCTGGAGACCCAAAGCACTATCTATGTCCATGCAACAGGGCAGAAGGCTTCCCTGGTGGCTCAGATGGTAAAGAACCTACCTGCTTTGTGGGAAACCCGGGCTCCATCCCTGGGTCAGGAAGATTCCCTGGAGAAGGGAATGGCAACCCACTCCAGTATTCTTGCCTAGAGAATTCCATGGACACAGGAACCTGACTGGCTACACTCCATGGGGTCGCAAAGAGCTGGACATGACTGAGGCGACTCTCTCTCACACACAAAACAGTGCAGGGTTTCCCCAGGAGGCAAGAAGAAGTGAACTTCTGCACAGAGCAATTTCACAATGTGTCCACTGGAAACATGGAACCACAGAGTACTCTTCACCTGGTTCTCAAACGTATAATCAGAACGGACATTTTAACAGTTGGCAGAAATCTCTCATCCCAGACAGAAATTAAAAACAATTATCAAATCCCAGGGCAAGAGCAGAAAGACCTACGGCGCTTTGTGTCCAAGCAGTAGAATACACAGGGGTCCAGGAACCACAGAATACAGCACCATCAGTCATCGTCTCCATTATTCCCAGGGACCTAGTTAGGAGTTTGTGATTCTTATCCATGTAACTTTAGTTCATGTGGTTATAGAGGGTCTTGGTTCCCAGAGGGGGAATGTTTTCCATTAGGGAAGCATTAAGAATTTCACTAAACTTAAAATTATTGTGTCTGGCCACTTTGGGCTCTTGGTGCTCAGTTTTAGTTGTAAATAGGCAAGGACATCAGGGCTTCCCCTGTGGCTCAACAGTAAAGAATCTGCCTGCAATGCAGGAGACACAGGAGATGTGGGTTCGATCCCTGGGTCAGGAAGATCCCCTAGAGGAGGGCACGGCAACTCACTCCAGTATTCTTGGCTGAAAAAAATCCCATGGACGGAGGAGCCTGGTGGGGTACATTCCATGGGGTCAGAGAGTCGGACACGACTGAAGCAACTGAGCATGGCATGGCAGGCAAAGACAGCAACCATAGCCAGATGAGGGCCTAGGAACCCGGGGCTTAGAACCCTACCAGATTATAGGACATGGATTGAGGTCACCCTACCAAGCGTTATCTTGACCAGCAGAGACGCTGGGTGAGAGGGAGGAGACTCTTGAAGGGCAGTGGAGTAGAGATGCCGTGGACTGATATGATGTTGGACTATTAGAGACTATGATCAGTGAGACTCCTAGAGGAGTTCTGCATGAGTGGCATAAATGTAATGTGAGAATCAAGTGGCTCTAAACAATGCAAGCGGGGAACTAGTGAAGATGATGGGGGTTCCATTCCCATTCCCTTCACAAGGGCAGTGTACTCTTCTCCTGAAAACTGTGAATGATGGCTAATGATGATACCTGGCCATATCCTTCTCTGGAGAACTTCCCATGGTCAGTGGGAGCCACCTTGCATGGGAATGTCTGAGAAGTTACACTCCTCACCCTGGGTGATGGTCCACAGTAAATGACTGACTGGTTCCTCGAGGTGAAATAACTTTGTGGTATCACTCATGCTTCAGGGCTCTCCATGAGATCAGATGGGGCTGGACTTCCCCTGGAACCATATCTTTGCTGTCTTCTTTCTATGCTTTATCTTAATTCTCTCATTTCTTATGGTTTCTTTAAGAGAACAGCCTCAGTAACCCACTTCCACAAGAATCACCAGCTCAGACTCAGTCTCTAGGCAATCTGACCTAGGATGTGCGCTCAGTTGCTGAGTTGTGTCTGACTATTTGTGAAACCCTGGACTGTAGCCTGCCAGGCTCCTCTGTCCTTGGGATTTTCCAGGCAAAAATACTTGAGCGGGTTGCCATTTCTTTCTCCAGGGGATCTTCCTAACCCGGGGATGGAACTGGTGTTTCCTGCATTGGCAGGCTGATTCTTTACCACAGAGCAACCTGGTAAGCACACAGTTGCCCTTTGTTGCTGTCCAGTCGCTCAGTTGTGTCCGACTCTTTGAGACCCCATGGACTGCAGCACGCCAGGCTTCCCTGTACTTCACTATCTCCCGGAGTTTGCTCAAACCCATGCCCATTGAATCGGTGCTGCCATCCAACCATCTTGTCTTCTGTCATCCCCTTCCTCTCCTGCCTTTGGTCTTTCCCAGCATCAGGGTCTTGTCCAATAAGGTAGCTCTTCACATTATATAGCCGAAGTATTGGGGCTTCAGAAGCTTTAGCATCGGTCCTTCCAATGAACACTCAGCACTTATTCCCTTTAGGATGGACTGGTTGGATCTCCTTGCAGTCCAAGGGACTCTCAAGAGTCTTCTCCAACACTACAGCTCAAAAGCATCAATTCTTCATTGCTCAGCCTTCTTTATGGTCCAACTCTCACATCCATACACAACTACTGGAAAAACCATAGCTTTGACTAGACAGACCTTTGTCGGCTAAGTGATGTCTCTGTTTTTTAATACTCTGTCTAGGTTTGTCATAGCTTTTCATCCAAGGAACAAGTGTCCTTTAATTTCAGGGCTGCAGTCACCATCTGCAGTGATTTTGGAGCCCAAGAATATAAAGTTTCTCTTTGTTTCCATTGTTTTCCCATCTATTTGCCGTGAAGTGATGAGACCGGATGCCATGATCTTGTTTTTTGAATGCTGCCCTTTACTCCTGTACAAAATGAGCTAAGACTTGCCTCTAGTGCCTTCAATGTCTGTATTTCCAGTTAGCTTAACACTGGTCCTTTTACACTGAAATAAGAGGCTTGTTTATTACCAGTGTTTTTACTACCCCTGAATCTTAGGTTCAAGACGACTTTGTATTTTTCATATAAGCAAGGGTATGAAATGCTGAAAGGGCATTTTGAGGAGAACAATGTCTCTCACACTAAATATTATGACTGACCAGCCTGTAACCAAACTGTGAAATGCCTACATTTTAATCACGCCAGTATTTTGGCATCACATGAGTACAGATATACACACATGTGCAAATGAAACCACGGGTTACCTGGCAGTGTTCAACTGTGAACTGACTCATTTCACTCACTTATGTTAAACTGTTTTCTGTTTGCAGACAGAAGCTAGGGGCATCCTGCCGTGTGTTCCCGTATTCAAGGCAATGAAGCATGACCTTGGAACCATCGGATACTTTGGGAAAATGTTTGATTTTAGACCCTGTCTCGTGGAACAATGGCTGTATTAGTCAGGGAAGGCTAACTGCTGTCACAAATATCCCCCAATCTCCGTGGCTTAGCACAATAACAGTTTGTTTCCTATTCACATCACAGGCGGAGGATCATGCATGGAAGGTTTTATGGGCCGGTGCAGGAAACGGCATGCCTCCCTACTGCCCACGCTAGGGCACGTGGCTCCACCTAAACGAGAAGGGTCTGGGAAATGTCATTTAATACTGGTGTCGGAAAGAAAGGCAGAAACAAAGACACTGTGAGCGCCAGCTGCCTCTGCCAGTGTGAAATTTCCACTTAAGTATTGTGCTCTTTCGAGCCTCCAGAGACATTTACACAGACGGCAGGAGGAAGGGCCTCTGAGGAAACTGATTCTCTTTTCTTCTCCAAAATACACAACTGTCTTTACCAGTGGCAGTGTAAGCAGCTGAGACAAACGGATCTCAGTAATAAGTGTTTCTAACACTTGCGGTTCTGGAAACAAAATAGTGCAGTTAACTATTTAGGCCCTCAAGCTTTTGTCATATGTTCCGTTTTTGGTGCTTTGATCATAATACAGGCATACCTTGTTTTACTGCCCTTCACTTTACTGCCCTTCACAGATACTGAGTTTTTTACAGATTAAAGATTTGTGGCAACCCTGTGTTGTCAGATGATGGTTAGCATTTTTTTTTTAGCAATAAAGCATTTTTAATTACGGTATGTAGATTGTTTTTAGACATACTGCAGACTTCGCAGACTATAGCAGAGTGTAAATGTAACTTTTATACGCACTGGGAAGCCAAAAACATTCATGTACTCACGGCACTGTGATGCTGGCTTCATTGCAGGGGTCTGGAAGAGGAGGCACAGTATCTTCAAGGTGTGCCTATCGTTGTCAATGGAGTGATAAACACAAGTCACAGCTGTCACTCTGAAAATACTCTGCTAATCTCAGCACCCCTGGCTCAACACAGTTTGATACAAAATAAGTTTCTATTGCTTGGGAACAGTCTGATTTAACTAAATTGTCATTTCTTTTTTGTCTGGCCAGGCCTTTACATACACCCATCACCATCATGTCTGCCATCATGGGAAGGTAAGGCTGAGACTCTGAATCTAGCTTAGGAAACACCTGACAATGTATGTCCAGCCTCCTCCTTCACAGGATTCCCTGTCGGTCTCTAATCCCGTTTTATACCTTCCAGCTATCTCATTGCCTATCCACACTAGCAAAGACAACTCAGTGGTCAGCTATCTACCTGGTCCAGACTCCTCAGCCTTTGTGTGTTAAAAGAATGGAAACTGTTTGTGAGATTCTCAAGAATATATTCAGCTTATTTACTGAATGTCTAACATACACCAAAACATAATAACAAACAAGAGGGTCATGGTCCTACCATTGCAGAATTCACAGCTTGTAAGGGAAGAAACCACCTCCCTCAAATGTAAGCACTCAAGTGAAAAAAGTTGTGATTAAAAACTATGAGGGACACTACACCAGGGAGCTGCAGTGATATGTGCATTTGGGGCCCAAAATTACATTTTAAATTTGCATTTAAGTAGCTTCAAAGATGCAATTTAAAGTGCAATTTTAATGTAACAGGTCTATAAGTAGTAATTATGATTTTTAATAATAAAGATGAAATACAACTTTTGCTTGGAAGACAACTATGAAGGACACACACAATGGAACATCATTTGGAAATGCCCACGGCTAGAAAAACCCTAGAACATCTGAGGAACTAAACCCAGAGCAGTGTGGCTGGAGCTTAACATGCAAGGGTGAAGCTGAAAGGGGTATTTCATGTGGTTGGAGGGATTAGCAGGGGTCAGTTCTCACAGGGCATTTCCAGACACAGCTGGAAGTTTATAACCACAAAGTGTCCAGATATTTCCCAACTATTGCCACCAGGATGGTGGACAGTTGGGCATGCATGTCACATGCACACACACACACACTCAAACATACATTTGTTATCATTATCATGCCTCTGGCCCCCTTTGTCAGCAAATCCCTTCTATCACTGCATTCAGCACCTACTGACTGAAGAGAAAACCCGCTCCAGAGTCCCAGTGGGATCACTATAGTAGATCCAATACGTCTGGCAACATTAGAAAAAATTCTGGAGAAAACGTGCAAGTTGTTCCTCAATGCGCAATACTCCAGAGAAGGCTGTTCAGAGTTCATTTATAATAGCTAACAGTTAGGTGAGGCTGTCACACTGTTGATCAAGCACCTTGAGGATAAAGAGGTGGACAAAGCCTTTTCCATGGAGTTGATACAGGGAAAGTCTGGGGACCAGCACAAAACCCTATCAGCAGCCCATGCATACAGCACACAACTACCAGGGGCCCACCTAGCCCACCAAGGGCAGGACAGCCCTATTCCAATTCTTAGTCCAAGTTCAACTCTGGCCACAGCGAATAGTATGTTTATGTCTCAGTGGGACCTAGAGAAGAAGTAAGACTGTAAGGCTTTAGAAGTCTCTCACCTGACTGAAGAAGACAACTGGCCTTCCCCCTATTGAAGAGACCAGTCCCCATGAGAACAGTCTTTGCCAATTAAGCATGGGGATACACTTCTTGTCACTTATCCTCGCCCTGGTTTTGGCCTCCCCAACCTACAAAGGCATAATCAGGCATATCTTGAAATAAATATCCATAATGTTTACTCTTCATATCAAGGGCCTTTACCACTGTTTGTGAGAAATCTCTGACATTTGCTTATGAATTTGTGTATGAACTTACTGACATCCCTTCCAGTATAGTCTTTGACATTGTTATTGCTGTGGAGGCTTGCTTCTTTAAATAGACGGAAAAATACCAGTTGGCTGCCTCAGTTATAAACCTCAGAAAGACTACGCATGCTCGAGCTATGTCATTCTTCCTCTAATATGATCAGTGTGTATTCTGCCTATCATTCTCCCCATACTGTGTCAAAAAGAAGGGTATTTTAAAATGCCCTGTGGTAGACAACATCTAGGATGGGTCCCTATGATCCCCACCCACAGAAGTTCCTGTAAGAAGTTAACACCCTGTAACACTTCATGTAAGAGGTGTTACACCTTGTGTAACACCCTGCCTTGTGTAACACCCTGCTTCAGAGTGTTGGCTGGGCTGTCTGACTCACTCCTAAGGAAGAGAATATGAGTTTAGATTCTATAAAGTTTAGTTTCTAAAAGGACTGTGGCTACCACCCAGGTACTCATCCACTCTCTCTCACTTGCTTTAAGAAAAGCCAGCTGCCATGTTGTGAGCTGATTTATGGAAAGGCCCAAGTGGTAAGGAACAGATGGGGAATTTCAGCTGACAACCAGTGAGAAGCTGAGTTCCTCAGTCCAATAGCCCCTGAGGCACTGAATCCTGCCAAGAACCACATGAATGAGTTTAGAAGCGGATTATCCTCCAATCCAACCTTCAGATGATTCCTCAGTTCCAGTCCTCCACTTCTCTGGAAACTCACAAGAGGCCCAGAGCCAGACACACTCACCATTCTATTCCTGATCAATGGGGACTAAGAAATAATCACTGTTTATGGGTTTTCCTAGTGGCTCGGATGGCAAAAAAATCTGCCCGCAATACAGGAGCCCCAATTTAAGTCCTGGGTTGAGAAGATCCCTTGGAGAAGGCAATAGCTACTCACTCCAGGATTCTTGCCTGGAGAATTCCATGGACAGAAGAGCCTGGAGGGCTACAGTCCATGAGGTCACAAACAGTCACACACAACTGAGTGACTTTCACTACTTTCACTTTCATGGGTTTTTTAATGTTTTTTGTTTTTAACTTTTTATTTTAAAATAATTATATATTCACAGGAAATTTCGGGAATGGCACAGAGAGGCCTCCTGTACACTTCACCCCAATAGTTACGTCTTACATAACTTTAGCACAGTATCAAAACCAAAAGCAAAAACAGGTACCATTTAGAGTAGAGTTGTATGTCATCTTAGCCACTGTGTATGTGGTATAACCACCATGGCAATCAAGATGCAGAACTGCTCTATCACGACGAACATATACCTTGTGCCACCACTTAAGAGTCACATCTATCCTGCACACCACCCATAACCACTGGCAACTACTAATCTGTTTTCCACATCTATAATTCTGTTATTTCAAAAACACTGGATGATTTAAATCATATATAATCTTCTCAGGTTGATGTTTTCATTCCTCATAAAGTCTTTCATATTCATAAGATTTTTGTTATGAGTCATTGAGTTTTGTCATTTGTTACACAGCGATAGACAACTAATAAATACGTCACTCTTGTGGGAAAAATTACAGCGGATTAGAGTTTGAGCTGAAAAAAGATCTTCCATTTGGGTATAGGAACATAAACACTTACAGAATGACGCTTATAGATGCCCATCATACCACAGAAATTTACAGTAACCTCAAATTCACATTTCTAGGATTTTTCCTTTCACACAGTAGATGAGTCAGAGGAGTCTGTAATTGCATTAGGTATAAACCAGTTTCTCCAAATGTGTTTCACTAAAAACAGTGCCATGGGAGAGATCTTCTTGGAGAATACCCCCATTAAGGCAAGCACAGAGAACAAAGTCAGGCGTTTCGGTGGTTATGGTTGGTTCCCAGATAGGCATGAGAACCAATTTATGTTCTTGGGGGAAAATGAATATCCTTATATCCTTTAGCCCCACACCTAGGGATTCTAACTCCATAGTGTAAAGTAGAAAGACCCGGGATTTTGCATTTTAACAAGTCTTTGCGTGATTCTGAGTGAAGTGATGCAGGACCATACTTGGAGAAGTGACAGTGTACAGCACTTTCCACTCACCTCAGAACACTTCCCCATTTCATTCAAGCCTTGATAGCTTAACTTGCTCTCTCAATATTATTCACTGAATAACAGAGAATAAATGGGGTTAAGTCACACAGATAGAAGACGTGATCCCAGCTCTGCCATCTCCTACCTGTGCAATCTTGAGATGGTTACTTAAGCTACCTCAGTGTCAGCTATATATTCATCTCACACAGTTGATGTGAGGCTTTCAAAATACTGTAAGAATTATGCTGGTACATGGTAGGAGGACTATAAATCCTAGATTGTTTTTGGTCCCACTTCCTCTATTCCTCCCGTTTAATTACAGATCTTCCTCAACTTACGACGGGGTTACATCCAGATAAACCCATCTCAAGTTGAAAGTGCCCTAAGTCAAAAGTGTAACCAAATATCACAGCTTAGCCTCAACTATCTTAGATGTGCTCAAAGCACTTACATTAGCTTACAGTTGGACAAAATCATCTAACACTAAGCCCATTTTATGATAAACGTTGACTGTCTCATGTAAGTTATTGAAAACCCTACTGAAAGCAAAAGACAAAATGGTTGTATGGACAGAGAACAGTTTTCTACCCTCATGATCTTGATGCTGCCCAGCATCACAAGAGGGTATCATGCTGTGTATCACTAGCCTGGGGGAAAAAATCAAATTCCAAACCCAAAGTATGGTTTCTACTGTATGCATATCACTTTCACACCATCACAAAGTTGAAAAATCACAAGTCAAACCATTGTAAGTCACGGACCATCTGAATCTGGAAGCCTAACTGCTCCACCTTATGGTTCCCCAGCAAACCTGTCACTCTTGTTTCGGCTGCTGGCAGCCTCTTGTTCTGTCATTGTGTCTGGGACACTGATAATCCGCCTGCATTTTGTTACTGCTTTTAGCAGTTTTGTTCATGTAGTAGCTCCGTGGCACAATATTCTTCCATAGAAATTATTTGTGGGCCAACTGCCAATAAGAATAACCACAGGAAGTATCTAGAGGCTGACTTTGTTTTCTAATACATTTTCCCCTTTGTAAAGGACACCATTATTAAAACATTTTTAACAATTTCTGGGACCAGTTACCTCTTTACAAGAGTCTCTGATTGGTAATGAAAGAATGAACATTAAATGCTTTTACATAAGTGGCTGGGGGAAAAAAAAAACAGGAATGGCTATGTTAAAAAAAGCAGTTATTTAATTATGAGCATTTTATGGTGCTGTTAAGGTATCAGAACCCTGCAGCTTGCCTCACTAACACTGCATTTCTAAATGTAGCTTGTGCTGATTTCCTTCCATTTTCGACATTTCGTTTCCTGGGCAATTTGAAAACAGCAGGTCAGTTTGGGGATAAACATTAAAATACAAATACTTCAGCTCTAGTGATTTTGCAAAGCAGCCACACAAAGCACTTGGAGTTTTAAACATATTTTTAAAAACACATATTGTTTGGGGACTGCTGTGCCATAATATCTTACCCTGAATAGGTTGTTGATTCCTGGCAACATATTTAATGTCAATGCTTTTATTATCATCCATGAAATTCAGGCATTGGACCTGGCCCAGATTCAGAGGGCGGAAAGCTGGCATGCTCCTGTCTTTCCGAGGAGCTGCTTCCTAGGTTCTCTGAGAACCTGGGTTTGTAAAGCACATCAACTTGCCACTTGCTGGGACTTCTACGGGACCTCCTTTGATGACAGGCAGTTGTTAAGAGCTGTTTGCTTCATTGTGGTTATTACTTTTGCAAATAGAGTTATGGCCAAGAATACTAATAAGCAGAGCTCAGATGTGCTTGCAGTTGACAACAGGATTCCCCTCATGTACCAGCTCAGTCCCCACGACAGCTCAGTGGGGATGGATGGTGCTACTTCATGTCAACGTGGATGCTGATGCTCAGGTGAATGCAGTTACATGTGCAGAGCTCCTGACTGGAGGAAATAACAGTTGAATTCAGATGCCTGACCCAGTTGGAGCAGTAGGCTTATTTTTTCTAGTAAATATTTCTCCAAAATGTCAAAATGATTACACAATTCAAGTAAACAAGGGCCCATGTGGTAGGAACAAGTCAGACAGTTATTTGGGAACAGGCAGTTGGTTTTAAAGGTTTGAATTGTGTTTCCTCCACGGTATCTCTCTGTGCTACCTTCAGACACAGTTCCTTCCCTGTGGACCTTTCCCCAGTCCTACTATTCAGAACCCCCCACTTTTATTCTCTCAATGAAATTTATAAAGTACTTTTGCACTTGGCCTTGTGCTAAGGATTGAAGACTTAGCAGCAAGAAGGGACGATATGGTCTCGGCTTTTGGTAAGTTATTGTCAAGTGGGATGAGACAACTTTAAACTTTAAATTGTAAAAATATATTTTTTAAATTACAATGACAACAAAGGCTACAAAAGATACGAACATGTGGTTTGTCAATGTACAGTAAGGATTCCTAAACTAGGTGGAGAAAGAGAAGGGAGGATAACCATCGGGGCGGATGGTGTAGTTAAAAGAACCAAAGGTGGGTTTCTCCGAGAAAATAGTATGGTTCTTACTCTTTGGATTACAGCCAGTGGTGTGAACATTCTTTCCCTCATTATTCTACATAGACCTGGGCGACAGGAACCGTATTTGACCTGTTTCTTCCACCTCTGGGTTTACAGCAGGGGCTCCATGGTATCTGCCACTGCACTATTGTGCCCACTGAACCAGTGAGTCAGCTACCTTCTGCTTCAACCTCAAGGAAAAAGCCAGATGGTGCCAAGTTTCAAGCTAATTGTTACCTGTTGTCCTAAGAAGACTGAATAACCCAAAAGACAGCCAGAAAGTATTTCTTCAATCACTGCTTCTAGTAATGTTACAATTACCACTAATAATTTTATATCATTTTTCTATATCATTGCATACATGTTTAAAGAATATAGCATGTTCATCTGTAATTGCCTTATGTCAACATAGTTTTCTACATTTAAATAATATTAATGTTAGCCACTAGCATTAATTGATTAATAATATTAACACTTAACATTAACCATTTATTTTGTGTTACACCTTCTTTTAAGCTCTTTGTAAATATTCCCTAATTTTATCTTTACAGTGTTCTGAGGAGGGGAGAATTATTATTCCTATATTTTACAGATAAGAAAACTGGCACAGCAAAAGGTTAAGTGACTAGCTCAAAGACCCAGTAAAGGATGCTGCCATGATTTAAACTAGTCAGTCTATACGTGAAGCCTGCTACCTTAGGCAATATTCTAAAGAACATTTTCCCATGATTTGTCTAGTCTGGAGCCTACCTGGTTCAGTGGTAAGCTCCCTATTCAAAATTGGATTACTGCCAAATCTTCCTCACTTTTCATTTAAAATAGTCACTCTGTAGATGTACCACATAAGACAGTACATATCAACATCATAACCTCAGAGGACTAGGAGGGGAAGTTGGCATTGCCCAGAACCTACAGTTGAGGAGATACAATGGCTATATTCATCATATCCCACCAGTTAACCATTTGGATTGAACCATTAACAGAATGGTTGACCAGTTGGCAGGATGACTGAATCAGTTTCATAGACAATCAAAGGATGTGTGATATTTCTACCAATCAGCCTATCCCAGGGAATTTAGAGCTATTCTCATATAACTTGGTTAGCCATGACAAACCTAGACAGCATATTGAAAAGCAGAGACATTACTTTGCCAGCAAAGGTCTGTATAGTCAAAGCTATGGTTTTTCCCATTGTCATGTATGGATGTGAGAATTGGACCATAAAGAAGTCTGTGCACTGAAGAATTGATGCTTTTGAACTGTGGTATTGGAGGAGACTCTTGAGAGTGCCTTGGACTGCAAGAAGATCAAACCAGTCAATCTTAAAGGGAATCAGTCTTTTGGAGCTGAAACTCCAATACTTTGGCCACCTGAGGCAAAAAGCCGACTCATTGGAAAAGACCCTGATTCTGGGAAAGACGGAAGGCAGGAGGAGAAGGGGATGATAGAAGACGAGATGGTTGGATGGCATCACTGACTCAATGGACATGAGTTTGAGCAAGCTCCAGGAGATGGTGAGGGACAGAGAAGCCTGGTGTGCTGCAGTTCATGGGGTCACAAAAAGTCAGACACAACTTAGTGACTCAACAACAACAATAACGAAACATTAACAGATTCCTTTAATTTTTACATCATGCATATTAAATTCTTTTTATTTTTTAAAATTGCATTCAGTCTGCAAATATCTCTTGCTCAAACTTTATCTTTGTAGGCTTTTCCTATTTTCCTTCTTTTCTGCTACTCAACTCAACATCTTCAGAGCATCCTGCTTCTCAAGCTGTGAATGCTGGAAAATAGCTTGTTTGCCAGGAGTTTGGGGTTTTAGTTTGGTTCTGATCACAAGCCAGTTACATGACTACATCACCTCCCAAGTCCTCATCTTTTTCCTCTGTAAAACCAAGTGTGAGTAGGTAACTGGATCACCATAATGGACCTTGCTAGCTGTAATATTTTTTTTCTATGTTTCTGGTTTTAGCTGAATGCTGGGGTTACTTTAGGTCAGAGAAGGCAGAGGGAGACTTGGGGGCAAGGTGCCTGGATATTTTCTTGTGTGACTTGACTAAATTGCATTAAAGGGTCAAGAGAGAGAAACTGTCATCCTAGATCCCAAAGGCAGTGTCTAGAAAACAAACCTCCCACCCCACTGGGATACCTTAAATGACAGAACACTGTTGGCAAGGATAAACTGGAAATCAACCTTTGCCATGGCCACACCTGACCCGGCTGGTATATCCTATCCAAGTGACTGCGTCTTACCCAAGTGATTGCCAACCAAGAATAGACGGAGGCAGAATTATGCATGTCTCTGGATTTGGGTGGTTCTCCCTGATATTAACCACTTGTCAGTGGATTTGTCCCTGAGCCCAGAGCTGGCACTATGTATAGTATAAGAAACTAAAAGGACTGTTCTCATTTATTTAATATTTTTAAAACTTTACATTTCTCTTGGCATAGCTGTAACCCCTGCAGGATTGAAGGCTACCCTTGACACAACCCCTAGAGACTCCTGGACTGTTAATTGTGACAGGCTTCTCATTTCCTTCTATTACTGACTCTCCAAAAAAAAAAAAAACCCTATCCTGGAACTCAGATAGGACAGCACATCAAAACAGACACTAATGTCTACACTTCCTGCTGAAACCCTAGGCATCCATTTTAGCAGCTGGAGCCATTCCTTCCAAGTTTTCCCAGTAATCTGAACCAGGAGAGAAAGTTTTGCTTTGGAGTTGACAGCCAAAGTCCTCCGACCACTAGTCTATACACTCAATGAGTGTTCCTGACAATTCTTGAATTCTCAGTTATTGGAGCTTTTAATTAAATATTTAAGAATTTTTGTGGCACAACATGACAGATAATTTACACTATCACATTATATTATTTTTTAAGCACTTTCACTAGTATGCAAAATCCTCTTAGACATGCCACCAATCAAAAGAACTAGGGTTTTCCACAAATTAAATTTTAAGACAAGATACTTGTAATTTTAGTTAGCATTTCTCCTTCTAAAATATTCCAGAGAAAAATCTTTCCTTAGCATATTTATTAACATTTGGGCTTCCCTTATGGCTCAGCTGGTAAAGAATCCGCCTGCAATGCAGGATACCTGGGTTCAATCCCTGGGTTGGGAAGATCCCTGGGAGAAGGGAAAAATTACCCACTCCAGTATTCTAGCCTAGAGAATAAGGAAAGAAAATTTTTCCTTATTATATTTATTAATATTTAGCAGTTCAACATATTTGAGGAATTTCTTTCTTTATATAAACATTTACTCTGCTACTGAACACCTTTTGATACACTACCTTTAATCTTTATAAAAATTTTGTAGCACAGTAATTCCCCTTGCAGAGATGAGAACACTGAGACCCTAGTATAATGACTTGTATAAGGTCATAGACGGAGAAACTGGCAAAGCTAGGATTCAAACTGACTTCAGTTCAGAACTCTTTCTCAAACTCTAGCCCCTTACTTCTTTCTGTTAGACTGATTAACACTTTTAAATGTCACTTCTATGAGGCTTTTTGTTTGATTGGTTGATTAGATTGGCTCCATACTCAGACCTTTTCTTAAGTGAAAGGCCAAAAACTTTTAATTTCCCTTCAGTCTTATCATCCTATGATATTCATTCCCATCTTCCTTCCTTTCCTTCCTTTCCTTCCACTACATTTATTGAACACTTATTATGTGCTACATGCTGAGAATAAAAACATGAAAAGACACTGTATCATCTTGGAGTACTTTATAATATACTCTTTCATTTCTATGACTGTCTCTGGCATTTATCCATGCATCCACTCACCCATTAAATGAGCAAATATTTTTTGAGCATCTACTAATGTCCTATACTAAGCCCTGGAGATTCAGCAAATAATTCAAGTCTTTCCCCTGAATTCATGGAGCTTATGCTCTGGTGTTTTCATCTAGGTCTCTCTTTTCTCTCCACATGCTTATTCTATAAGGGTTTTGTTCAGTAGTAAGAGTAAGAGTAGTAAGAGTAAGTAGTAAGAGATTTGTAGCCTCCTGAGTATAGGGTACATATTTTAAAGTGGGAGTTGAGTTTATGAGATGTTCTGCCAGTTACTCATTACCACTTAACTCGTAGTAGCTTTAGAAAGTATGTTAGCTAAAGATATTTTCATCTGTTTTATTTTCTTTCATCATTTATTTTTACTGGACTCTTTATATGTGCAGTTTACACCTCCTCAATTTATCTGTAAGGTCCTTGAGTCACTCCACGGTGACTCTACACACAGTTTAGGCTACAGAAATATTCATGAAATAAATTCTGAGTCCATTTCTTTGTCTATCGTTGTTGTTATGTATCTACAAACATAAGGTAGAGACTCTGAAGCCTTGTTATAACAGGCTAGCCTGTAACCGTGAGTAATGTTATACAACCCAAGCAAGTTCTCCACCCTAGGCAGCAGATACTACCAGTGACTACAATTTCTTGATAAATATAGGTGGTGCAGTGTGTAAAGAATATGCCTATCAATGCAGGAGGCGCAGGAGACTCAAGTTCAATCCCTGGGTCAGGAAGATCCCCTGGAGTAGGACATGGAAACCTACTCCAATATTCTTGCCTCTGTCCATGGGAGAATGGACAGAGGAGCCTGGTGAATACAGCCCAGGGGGTCGCAAAGAGTCGGACACACTGAGCGACTAACACTTTCACTTTCATAGCAAATGCACCACCAGAAACTCTCCAAAGTGGATTTTAGGCTTTTCCTCCCTTATCAATAAAAACACTGTAGAGCTACATACAGAGAAGAGACACTTGAAAAAAAAGTTGCCAGACTAGTATTCACCTGTGGCTTGATTTTCTTATTTTGGGAACATTCTTAATAGTGAAAGATGCTCTACCTACATCTCTTAAGATAAATTTAACTCTCTAACAAGATAACATGTTAAAGTGTTTCATAAAGAATAATTAATATTTATATTGTGAACAAAGTTTAAATCATATATTATGCTACAGACAAAAATTAATTTTTATTCCTTTTTCATTTGGGCCTGCAGCTTACCAGGTTTATGACCCATCCTCTCTAGGCCATGTCCTCATCTCTGATAACTTTATTACATCCAGATATTAGTGTTTAGTACTGATTTAATTGTCAACTATCTTCAGATACTAGTAATGTTTAACCAGCAGGTACCACGACGTTCCTAAATAGGGGAGACATGGCAGAACAGAGGACAGCTGACACGACCCTTCTTGCAACATACAGAGAGCTGTCTGATTGACCTAATTACTCCCAAGGCCAACCTTGTTTGAAGATCAAACCTTGGAATGTTGCAGAACATTCTATTTATTGATGGTTGAAAGAGAATGCACAAAACAGTTCATTTTTTTTCTTTTTTCACTCTAATACCTATGCTAGGTACAGCTCTAAATGTCTTAGGGATGAATTAAATCTTCACTACAACCCTGGGAAAGGGGATATCCTCATTTCATAGATGAGAAAACAGATACACAGGGAAGCCAGGTGCACTGTTCAATGGCACTCTACCAGCAAGAAGAAAACCTCTGAGACCCTGGGCCTGAGCCTACTAGTTAGCCAGCAGGCCACACTGAGAACCGCTACCATGGTGACTGTAGAAGTGATTCAAAAGTTTCTGAACTCCCCATGAGGAAAACCAAGATCCCTTACTGTGTAGACTAAAGGGAACCTGGCCAGTCACATTTGGTTTCAATTATTTTCTTTCAGCTACATTTCTTCCAGCCTCTTATGTCTTCTCATGCCTTCCTTTTCTGTGTAATGCAGAATGACTCATTTTGCGGGAGTTAATTTAAGTTTCACCTCCTGCAGACAAATGTCGATGCTTCCTACCTTGTGTTCCCACTGCCCGATACATACAACCCCACTGGTACATTTTTCTTCACATGCTGCAATCATCCCTCTGTCTGTCTGTCCATCAGGCAGTCGGTCCTGAAGATGGGATGTAGCTTTACATTCCCATTTCACCCGTGTCGAGCACGTTGCCTGGTGAGCACAGGTGCGAAGATTCACAGGAGCCCATCAACTCCGAGTGCAGATAGAAGAGACAGACTTCCTATTCATGAAACTACATCCAGGATCAGATTCACTGGCAAATTTGTTTCCACAATTTGAAGCAGAACTCTGACAAAAGAATTCTAGAGAGCATTACATATTTTCCTTTTTTTTTCTTCTGTGGTTTTCCAAATCAGAAAACTACCTGGGAGGCATTTTAAATGATTTTAAAGTTAAGAAACGAGAAACATCACTCATTTCATGTAATCAACTCTGCCATGTGCAACTGCGTGTTTCCTGTTTTCCCCTCTATTTCACCTCTTCTGCTCAGGAGTCTTTCCCAGTCCAGGTACTAGAACATTTGTCATGCAGAATCTGGGATATGGCTGCAGAGGGGTAGGCCCAGAAAGAGAAGCTGGGAGGAAGGACTAAGCCAAAGCAACTAAGTCAGTCCACACAGTAAGGACCAAGGCTGAAGGGAGGCCACAGAGAAGAAAGTAAGTAGTCTGGACTGGGGGCAGAGAATATGGAGAATTCCCCTGTGTAGAACAGCTATGGGATGAAGGAACAGGAAGCTATGAGAAAGAAGATATAACATGGATATTCTTCCATTTTGTGAGATGTATGAGTAAACACATTTTTTATTATTTGTGGTTACTCAATTCTAGTTCTTTTTTTTTTTATTTTAAACGTCTTATTTTATATTGAGATATAGCCGATTAACAACGTCATGATAGTTTCAGGTGGACAGAAAAGGGACTCGGGCATACATATACCTGTATTACTCTCCCTCAACTCCCCTCCCATCCAGGCTTCCACAGAACATTGATCAGAGCTCCCTGTGCTACACAGTAGATTCTTGTTGGTTATTCATTTTAAATATACCAAAGTACACATGTCGATCCCAAACTCCCTATCACTTCCTCCCATCCTCCCTTCCTGGCAACCATAAATTCATTCTCTAAGTCTGTAAGTCTGTTTTTGTTTTGTGAATAAGTTCACCAGCTGTAGTTCCTAACTATGACTGTGGCCTACCAGGCTCCTCTGTCCATGGAATTTCACATGCAAGAATACAGGAGTGGGTTGCCATTTCCTTTTCCAGGAGATCTTCCTGACCTAGGGATCGAACCTACATCTCTTTTATCTCCTGCACTGGCAAGGGGATTCTTTACCAGCTGACCCACCGAGCAAGCCCCAAATAAGCAACAGCTATAGCCAAATTAACTCTGAAAAAGTCTGGACTTTTGCTTTACCTTAACGTGAGTCAGGTATCTAGAAATCTCAAGTTTGATCCTTTCACTTTGGACTAGAGACCACAGAATCACTCAATGGTTTAACAGATACTAATGTTGGTCTTGATCATTGCTGAGACTATTTATAAAGTCACTGTCCTGCACTGGGCTTTAATAATTGACATACAGCTTGGTCTAGTGGTTTTCAAGCTGGTTTTAGAAAAGGCAGAGGAACCAGAGATCAAATTGCCAACATCCGCTGGATCATGGAAAAAGCAAGAGAGTTCCAGAAAAACATCTATTTCTGCTTTATTGACTATGCCAAAGCCTTTGACTGTGTGGATCACAATAAACTGTGGGAAATTCTTCAAGAGATGGGAATACCAGACCACCTGATCTGCCTCTTGAGAAATTTGTATGCAGGTCAGGAAGCAACAGTTAGAACTGGACATGGAACAATAGACTGGTTCCAAATAGGAAAAGGAGTTCGTCTAGGCTGTATATTGTCACCCTGTTTATTTAACTTATATGCAGAGTACATCATGAGAAACGCTGGACTGGAAGAAACACAAGCTGGAATCAAGATTGCCGGGAGAAATATCAATAACCTCAGATATGCAGATGACACCACCCTTATGGCAGAAAGTGAAGAGGAACTCAAAAGCCTCTTGATGCAAGTGAAAGTGGAGAGTGTAAAAGTTGGCTTAAAGCTCAACATTCAGACAACGAAGATCATGGCATCCGGTCCCATCACTTCATGGGAAATAGATGGGGAAACAGTGGGAACAGTGTCAGACTTTATTTTGGGGGGCTCCAAAATCACTACAGATGGCGACTGCAGCCATGAAATTAAAAGACGCTTACTCCTTGGAAGGAAAGTTATGACCAACCTAGATAGCATATTCAAAAGCAGAGACATTACTTTGCCAACAAAGGTTCGTCTAGTCAAGGCTATGGTTTTTCCTGTGGTCATGTATGGATGTGAGAGTTGGACTGTGAAGAAGGCTGAGCACCAAAGAATTGATGCTTTTGAACTGTGGTGTTGGAGAAGACTCTTGAGAGTCCCTTGGACTGCAAGGAGATCCAACCAGTCCATTCTGAAGGAGATCAGCCCTGTGTGTTCTTTGGAAGGAATGATGCTAAAGCTGAAACTCCAGTACTTTGGCTACCTCATGCGAAGAGTTGACTCATTGGAAAAGACTCTGATGCTTGGTCACTTCTAATCTCCTCCTGGGGGCAGGAGGAGAAGGGGACGACAGAGGATGAGATGGCTGGATGGGATCACTGACTTGATGGACGCGAGTCTCAGTGAACTCCGGGAGTTGGTGATGGACAGGGAGGCCTGGCATGCTGCGATTCATGGGGTCACAAAGAGTCGGACACGACTGAGCGACTGATCTGATCTGTTCTGATACAGCTTGGACTGGCAGGTCTAGGATCAACAGTTGAGGTCTATAAGGTAAGAAGGGTCATCCGTGAAGGAAGAGGTTGTTAGATGAGATCAGACACAGCAGGTTTATTCAAATTTCCTTGACAAAAGCCATCAAGGGTACTCCATGCTACTATGCCAGGTACCAACTGTAATGATGAGTGGTTTTCAAAGTGGTCCCCAGCTAAAGCATCCTTCAGTAATCTACTCTGGCAATACTGACTTGCTGCCAATAAGACCCATAATTCAGACTGTCCACCTGAATCATCCCTGAAGGAGTGTAAGTAAAGGCTTCTTCTTCCTCTCCACCCCTCCCTCTCAATCATTTCTCTCTCTCAGGAACAGGCCAGGACTACTGAAGGCCAGTTCATTCATCTCCACATCTGACTGCCAAATGAAACGTTAAAATTCCCTCAATCCCTCTGAAGAAATTTTGGACCATCAACTAACATAACAATTCCAACCAGATGTCAAATACTTTTAAAGTACAATTTCTCATATCTTTCTACTTTCCTCTAATCACTTCTTTACTGGGAGCATTTATAAAAATAAAATATTATGCTCTTAAGAATTATATGACACTGCTGTTTTTTCGTTAACTGAAGTATGAGTCTTTCTTTTCCAACTAGATATGAGGAGCAAAAAAGTATTCTTAATGCTTAATGCACAAACAGCACTTAATACACTATTAGCCGATTAGAACTTAAGACCTCAATATTATGTTATACACGTTTATATTACATAATAAAACGAGGTTTGCGTAGGAAATGAAAGTGTGTGGAGTCTCTGCTTTGCACTAAATACTGGACCGGAGCTGTGGACTGGATTTTCTTTTTGAGAGACAAGAACTGAATATCTTCTGAGACAAAGCAACAGCCTTATGTAAAATAACTAAATCATCTTTATGAAAAGAAAAGAAGAGGGGAAAATTTTAAAAAGCATGCAAGACAGAATGAAAAAAACAATGTCCAGAATAAAGAATATCAAGAATAAATGAAATCCAACTGAAAACAAAAGTTTCAGTTTTTCCATGTAATGTCAGAGGGTAGTTAAACCTCACCAATGGTAATTTCTTTCATATTAACCCCCACTGTGAGTATACACACCAGTTAGATTCCAACATCTGTGAATAATTCACTCTTTCCACTTTGAAAGAAACACATTTTCTTTTGCTCCCACCTTCAATGGAACAACATCCAGAATTCTGACACCTTAAGGGAGAGGACTGCAAACACTATCAGACAACGGATACTTGTCACTCTTGTGGGTTGTGTGGTGTCTGAAATACACTCCTCCTTGAAGAATCCCTCCCTTTGTGGCAAAGCATGATGACTTGTGTGTCAGTCTAGAGACTGAAATATACTGATGGCAATTTTTACAAGCCTGATTTCTGCCTAGGTAAGAGGAAAACAACAGAATGGGAAAGACTAGAGAGCTCTTCAATAAAATTAGAGATACCAAGGGAACATTTCATGGAAAGATGGGCTCAATAAAGGACAGAAATGGTATGGACCTAACAGAAGCAGAAGATATTAAGAAGACGTGGCAAGAATACACAGAAGAACTGAACAAAAAAGATCTTCATGACCAAGATAATCACGATGCTGTGATCAATCACCTAGAGCCAGACATCCTGCAATGTGAAGTCAAGTGAGCCTTAGAAAGCATCACTACGAACAAAGCTAGTGGAGGTGATGGAATTCCAGTGGAGCTATTTCAAATCCTGAAAGATGATGCTGTGAAAGTGCTTCACTCAATATGCCAGCAAATTTGGAAAACTCAGCAGTGGTCACAGGACTGGAAAAGGTCAGTTTTTATTCCAATCCCAAAGAAAGGCAATGCCAAAGAATGCTCAAACTACCGCACAATTGCACTCATCTCACAAGCTAGTAAAGTAATGCTCAAAATTCTCCAAGCCAGGCTTCAGCAATAGGTGAATCTTGAACTTCCAGATGTTCAAGCTGGTCTTAGAATAGGCAGAGTAACCAGAGATCAAATTGCCAACATCTGCTGGATCATGGAAAAGCAAGAGAGTTCCAGAAAAACATCTATTTCTGCTTTATTGACCATGCCAAAGCCTTTGAGTGGAAAATTCTGAAAGAGATGGGAATACCAGACCACCTGACCTGCCTCTTGATAAATTTGTATGCAGGTCAGGAAGCAACAGTTAAAACTGGACATGGAACAACAGACTGGTTCCAAATAGGAAAAGGAGTACGTCAAGGGTGTATATTGTCACCCTGTTTATTTAACTTCTATGCAGAGTACATCATGAGAAACAGTGGGCTGGAAGAACCACAAGCTGGAATCAAGATTGCCGGGAGAAATATCAATAACCTCAGATATGCAGATGACACCACCCTTATGGCAGAAAGTGAAGAGGAACTCAAAAGCCTCTTAATGAAAGTGAAAGTGGAGAGTGAAAAAGTTGGCTTAAAGCTCAACATTCAGAAAGCTAAGATCATGGCCTCTGGTCCCATCAGTTCATGGGAAATAGATGGGGAAACAGTGGAAACAGTGTCAGACTTTATTTTGGGGGCTCCAAAATCACTGCAGATGGTGATTGCAGCCATGAAATTAAAAGACGCTTACTCCTTGGAAGGAAAGTTATGACCAACCTAGATAGCATGTTAAAAAGCAGAGACATTACTTTGCCAACAAAGGTCTGTCTAGTCAAGGCTATGGTTTTTCCTGTGGTCATGTATGGATGTGAGAGTTTGACTGTGAAGAAAGCTGAGCACCGAAGAATTGATGCTTTTGAACTGTGGTGCTGGAGAAGACTCTTGAGAGTCCCTTGGACTGCAAGGAGATCCAACCAGTCCATCCTAAAGGAGATCAGCCCTGGGTGTTCTTTGGAAGGACTGATGTTGAGGCTGAAACTCCAATACTTTGGCCACCTCATGAGAAGAGTTGACCCATTGGAAAAGACTCTGATGCTGGGAGGGATTGGGGGCAGGAGGAGAAGGGGATGAAAGAGGATGAGGTGGCTGGATGGTATCACCAACTCGATGCACATGAGTGTGGGTGAACTCCAGGAGTTGGTGATGGACACGGAGGCCTGGCATGCTGCAATTCATGGGGTTGCAAAGAGTTGGACACGACTGAACTGAACTGAACTGAACTAAAAGACCCATGACTTGGACTCTCCTAAACTGATTCCTGCATCCCAGACTTGAAACCTAATGTGGTGAAACTAAAATACAAAGGCCCTTGAGACAAGTCCCTGGCAGTGGTGGCCATGGTAAAAAGATGATCCGTGAGCAGCAGCTGCAACCGTGCGGATGGTGGAGCAGAGTGCCACGCACCAGCCACAGCGGCAGTGCAAACCTCAATGGCCAGCAGTATACCATGGAGGTGATGGCTCTGTCCACAGGGCTGAGCTCCGTGGAGTCATCTGGAGCAGTGTTTCTGACTCTGAATGTTTTCAGTCTGAATCTCTTGCAATCTAGGCCACTCCTGAGCTATTCATTAAATATCGTCCTCATTGTCTTCAGTGGTTTATTATAGCAAGTTGCTGGATTTGCTACAACACTGCTACCTTAGCCAGTATCTCTTTGCGTCATTAAAAAATAATTTTATAAATAAAAAATAAATAAAAAATCACTGGATATAAATAAATAAATAAATAAATAATAAATAATAATAATAATAATAATAAATAAATAATAAATAAATAAATAAAAAATAAATAAAAAATCACTGGATATAAAAACCAACACACTCAGCCATAAAAAGGAAGGCATTTGAGTCAGTTCTAATGAGTGGGATGAACCTAGAGCCTATTATACACCGTGAAGTAAGTCAGAAAGAGAAAGACAAATATCGTCTATTAACACATCTATATGGAAATCTAGAAAGATGGTACTTGATGAACCTATCTGAAGGGCAGAAATGGAGATGCAGACAGAGAACAGACTTGTAGACACACTGGGGGAAGGATAGGGTGGAATGAATTGAGAAAGTAGCATGGCAACATATGCATTACTACATGTAAAATTAGATGGCCAGGGGAAATGTGTTGTATGATGCAGGGAGCTCAAATCTGATGCTCTGTGACAACCTAGAGGGGTGGCATGGGTTGGGAGGTGAGAAGGAGGTTCAGGAGGGAGGGGACATATATATACTTCCGGCTGATTTATGTTGACAGTTGGGCAGAAACCAACACAATGTTGTAAACCAATTATTCTCCAATAAAAATAATTAATAAGAAACCACACAAAAAGTCACAGGAATAGTTCAAAAAATCTCTGACTACCCTTCACCCAATTTCTCTATGTTACTATTACTCTATACTGCTTTATGCTTCTGTCTGTGTGTGTATTTTTCCTAAACTGCTTAGTAGTAAATTGGAGACATGATATCTTTTCCCTAAAATGTCATAGTGTATTCAATAAAAAGAAATTCTCTTATATAATCACAGCACAATTTTCAAAATCACCAAATAAATATAGATACAATACTATTATCTAATTTGCAAAAGACTTTATTCAGATTTTGCCAAGGGTCTCCATAATGTCCTTTATAGCAGAAGACAATTCAGGATCATTCTGGAACTATTTAGTACATTTAAAGTAAATTTATCTCCTGCCTAAATCAGCCAGAGTTGTTTTCTGCTGCTTGTGACAGACAACCCAGATTGATAAAACAACTGGAACAAGGAATGAGGTTCTGCAAGTAAAAGACTTTAAAATGTGCAATTGCCCATGTGGAAAAACATAGACACAGAGGGAAGAGAGGACCTTGGGATGCTGGGCTGGCAAGTTGTTGAGCTGAACCCCTGAGATCATCAACATGCCTATGGAAGCTGTTGTATGAGTGAAAAGCATAGGAATCGCCCAGAAGGTTGCAAATGCTAGTGATTTCTTACAGTCATCAGTAGGATCCTATGAGAAAGAGACATGAGGGAAAATGGCCCTTGTTTCTCTAGACGTGGTTATATCTACAGGTGATGCCTAGGATTCTACCAGCCCACCTGAGGCCAGAGAGGGACAAGTCTGAAAGGAACGACCATCCTCTGAGGACAGGATGGCATAGATGTGGAAACAGTGGATCTTTCAGAACTGGGCTGAGTTTATCCTACTTCTGGCCTTGGAGCTTTGTGAGACACACTTTCTTATTATTTAAGCCAGTTTCTGTCAGTTTTCTATCAAATGCAGCTGAAAACATCCCTAAAGATAAACATATTCAGTTAAATGACTCTACCTCTGTGATGACATTTTGTTTGATGGGTTAGCCATTATTATAAATATAAAACTAGAGGATGTGTCATTTTCCTCCACTATATCATAAAGTTCGTTTCCTAGGTGCTTCCAACATGGTATCTCTTCAGAGCATCAGAGAGAAGGAATAAAATGCTGAAACCACCAACAACATGTAAAATACCACTAGTGAAAACAACATGAAGAAGCCTCTTAAAATGAGCTTCTCAGTATTCCTACATGTGCTCAGTTGCTCAGCTGAGTCTAACTCTTTGCAGCCCCATGGGGACTGTAGCCGATCAGGCTTCTCTGTCCATGGAATTTTGCAGGCAAGAATACTTGAGTGGGGTGCCATTTCCTCCTCCAGGGGATCTTCCCAACCCAGAGATTGAACTCATATCTGTTCAGTCTCCTGCATTGGCAGGTGGATTCTTTACCACTAGCACCACCTGGGAAGCCTTATTCTTACATAATAGAGACAAATATCTTCTCAACATTTATTAGAGACTCAGTTGTGCTTCCCTTGTGGCTCACTTACAAAGAATCTGCCTGCAATGCTGGAGACCTGGGTTTGATCCCTGGGCTGGAAAGATCCTCTGGAGAAGGGAAAGGTTACCCACTCTAGTATTCTGGCCGAGAGAATTCCATGGATTGCAAAGACTCCATGGGTTGCAAAGAAGTTCTCCAGGCAAGAATACTGGGGTGGGTAGACATTCCCTTCTCCAGGGAATCTTCCCAACCCAGGGATTGAACCCGGGTCTCCTGCATTGCAGACAGATTCTTTACCATCTGAGCCACAGGGAAGCCCAAAGACTCAATAATGTTAGGTAAATAATGCTAAGTCCTTAATATGGGTTAATTTATTAATCTAAACAATAGGCTAAGCAACATTAATCAGTCTCATTTTGTAGATGAAGAACAAGGATTAGAGCAACTAATCAATTTCATCAAGATCACAGAGATCTTAAGTGACAGAATCAAGACTCAAACTGAGGTATAGTTCCTCAGTTAGCTTATAACCTTCTTGACAATTAAGCCAACATGATGTCTCCTCTTAAGGGAAAATTAACTGAACAGGTCAATTTGAACTAAAAAATTGGTGTTTGTAAGGAAGGTATGGTGAAAGTCCTATTTCAAAACTCGAGATGAGATACCCTGGAAGAGACTGGGGGTGTCAGCTGGGAGGAAGGCACTGCTACATCTCCATCAGTACCGACTCCCTACCCTACTCCAGGGCGGCCACTGCCACCCAGCCGCCTCCACCCACAACAGGGGCTGATACAGAGAGACCATGAGACGAACTGTAACAGTTTCAGAGGAATTGTACACAGCTTAACGAAAACCTCTCAGAGAGCAGCTAGGGCTAACAGCCTCATTTTCTGGAAAATGAATCCGAGACACTTGCTCAGTTATATCCCTGACCCACTTTGTTGGGCTTCAGAGGCTAAGACAGGTTTGTGAGTTGATGAAGGTGGGGAAATGCTTGCTTATTTTAATGAAGTTCACGATCCTCTCTCGGTTCTGCAGAGGCCCCTACCCCTACTTTATCTGCTCCCTCACAGCCTGATGTACCTACAGGGCTGGATAATTTTTCACAGAGAAGCACAGAGACACATTTCTACCATTGACGAGCAATCTCTTAAAACATCACTTATCTGAATTTTACACATCCTTACTCAAAAGGATAAGTGCGTGCTAGTCGGGGCTGAAGCAGCAAGAAGCATTTAATTAGAGTTTGAGTGACTGGCTTCTATGCTATAGCAACAGTATGCAGATACCACCTCTTCAACATTGTCCTAAACAATCACCAATTCATCTTCCCAGGATACCTTGATGGTGAACTATTTCCATACTTAATAAATTAGCATCTGGGGAAAAGCTAATAAAAACTACCATTTGTGATCTAATTACCTTTTGCCAGGCACTGAGCTTAGTCCCCTGTATACATTATATTAATTCCCACAACAAGACTCTAATGTGAGTATTGTTACTGGCAGGAAACAAAAGTGAAAACCAAGCCTCTGAGATGTTAAATGACCTCCCCCAGCAAGTATGTAGTTACCACCAGTGATGTCAATGTTGGAGCAGAGACCCAAGTGCTTCCGGATTAACTAAGATGCCATTTCACCCACTTCTTAATATAACTGACCACAGGGAATAATAATACAAACAATTAACTATTCCATAATCATAAACTAATCCTTCTTCCCAGGAGGATCAAAAGCTAGCGAGATGGGCATGGTATTGTGGATGCTCAAGAGAAACATAAAGCAGGAAGCTGGATCAGGGTATTCATCAACTCTCAGCACTTGACGTCCCTTCTCGCAGAAATATCTCTGCTTGGTTTTCACAACACCCCTCACTCTTGACTTTCCTCCAACCTCAACTTTGCTCCTTCTTAATTTCCATTTCTGATTCCTCCTCCTCTGCTAACCCTGAACTCTGTTGTCCACCCTCTTTTCTCTCCAAATTCCTTTTCTAGGTGATCTCATCCTCTTCTATGGCTTAAAATAACATTTTTGTACTGATGACTCATAAATCTCTATCTCCAGCTCTTAACACCCCCCGGGCTCTAGATTTATATATCCCACTGCCTACTTGACGTCGCCTCTGTAGCTGTCTAATAGACACCTCAAATTTAGTATGTCCAAAATAAAATTCTTGATTTACCCCTAGCTGTCTTCCTTATCATAGTTAATGATATCACTACCACCAAGTTTCTTGGGCCAAAGAACTTGAAATAACCTTCATTTTCTTACTTTTCCTCATGTCTCTCAATCTGTGAAACTTGTCAACTCTTATCTCCAAAATATTTTCAAGATCCCACTACATAACACTATCCCTTCTGCTATGCAGATCTAACCCAAGTGACCAATGTCTCATACCTTGGCTTCAGTGGGTTATTTCTACTCTTTTCCTGCCAGAGTTCTTTCTCCAAACAGCCAGCCAAAGTGATCTTCTTAAAGCATAAAGCAGATCAAATTTATCTGTTGCTTAATAGTCTCCAGTGGTTCCACTGGACTGAGTAAAACACCAACTCCTCAACATGACCGACAAAGCTGTACACAATACATCACCAGTCAATCTCTCAGACGTGACTGCATACCTCTTTCTTCACCGCTTTCCTCATTCCCAGGCCTTCTTTCTATCCTTCCAAAACACTGAGCCCATTCATGCCACTGGCCTTTTGAATCTGCTGTTTCTTCTGCATAGAATGTCCTTTCATCAGATCCTCTGTGATTTCCCCTTCCCCCTCATTTGAGTCTTGGCTCTATTGAAATCACCTTAGAATGACTTTTCACCAGCCATTCTAGGTAATACATCTTCCTCCGTTCCCTCCTCCAAGTTACATTCCATTCCATGACTCAGGTTTACTATTTAAAACACAGTTGCACTATGTGTTATTTTGTGTTCATCATTTGTTGTCTGTCTCTGTCTCCTATAATTTAAGGCTACAAGAGGAGAGCCCTATCTAACTCTTCACGTGCCTCTTAATGAAGTGCTGAGCTCTACTGTGATACAAGGGAGGTCAAGTCTCTTTAGAGACTGGATGTATTATTCTACAGTGATATCCACTCATGATCAAGCAATCCATTAACACTTAGTAACCAAGAAATATTCAGATTAAAGTAATAGTTTCTAGGATCTCTTGACTCAGAATATGTTCTGGTTAGAAAACAGATATTTTAGCTACTTAAATAGACTTTCAACTTTAACAAATCAGCATTTTTATTCATCATTTCTTATGAGTTTGTATGTTTCATTCAAATTGGGACAAAATTATTTGATGACAATAAAATTTCAGAGACCTACAAAACTGAGGACTAGATCTCTCTTATTCTGGTCAATACAAAATAAATGCCTATAACTGGAGTAATACCATATCAGAAATCTAAGGCATATGACATTGGGTTGGCAGTCAGGTGGCCGGCAGCAAAGAATCTTTGGTTGTAGCTAGACACATAACAATTCATGCACAGACAATCTATTCTGTGAAAATGTCATTTGTGGTAATTTAAAAGGAAGGTAATATACTTTGTGAACTTGTAGTTTTACAGTAGGTGACTGGGAACGAGAACTTTTCTAGCAGATGTTGACTGTTGTTGACTGCCTCTGAAAAGGTACAGACAATAAAAGCAATGAGCGAAGAACACCACTAAGTGATTTGTAAGCAAGTACAGAGGGTAACAGAGATGGTCCAGAGAACCTAGGGAGCAGAATTTGAAGACGCAAATTGTTGAAAAGACTGAAAGATTAAAATACAGCCATATGTCAAAGAATAAACCAAGGGTATGGTTTTCACACCCACTCTTAAACATCTGAATGAGTTAAGATGGCACTTAGTTAGTCTTTCATTTGGACAAAATAGGCCAAACAAAAAAGCCTGACCTTGTGGCTCTTCCAATGAAGCCTGGTCAGTTTAAGATAACTGCAGTAAAGGTGAAGCAGAGAGAGGCAATGTCTCAATAAAGAACTGTGCATGTGGCTTTTAGCAGAAGGAACTGACCAGAATCAAGTATAAGAAGAAGCTGATTAATTTTTTTGAAAGTTGTACAGCCAAAGAAACTATAAGCCTTCTAAAAATGCCTATGACAGTTTTTGTAGTCTAAAGACAGAAACTTTAACAACAGTTGGGCTTATGAGCTTCCGAGAGCATTTTCAGTCTAAGCTTCTCACCCTCAAAGCAGAGCATATTCTGCAGTGCACTTTTCAAATGGAGCAAAGACAAATGATAGAAAAATAAAGACCTCTAAAGGGCAGATCCAAGGGCTACATGGAACAATGGACTGAAGAACCCTTTCCCAGGAGCCCATCAGAACCTAACCAAGAAGGTTTCCTTATCACCAGGAGACTGTAACCTGAAGTTATACTGATATGAATTGATATGAATTCATATGGATTGATATGAATCAGCTACTTTCCCTTTCCAAATGGTAGTGTTGTAGACACCCTGCCCCTATTCTCCCACTCTGTATATGTGTTACAGGGCAAAGATCATCTATTTTTTAGTAGGTTTGAAGATCAAAAGGAGCCACATCCAGACCATCTGGCACCACCCTGAAATCATAGGCTTGGATTTTGATCCCCTGATTGGATATGACTTTTGGATTGTCTCGTTAGAGACAAACCAGGTGTATTGAATACTGATACTGTAAGTGGTATTCTTAGTGCTACTCAGCAAATATTTCTAACTCTCACCCCCAATTACATGAGCAGATTATAATAACTTGCTCCCTTTTGGGTGGGTGGGACATGTGACTAGATCTGGCCGATGAGTTGTCAGCAGAACTGTCATCTTTACTTCCATGTTTTGCCCCCTTTTCTAAATTGACAGAGAAGATTGCCTCCTCATTTTAGTTTCTTGATGCACACTCTTCTGAACATAAACATATTTTTAGACTGTGATATGAGGATACTATTATTCTCCTCTATTCATAAAAAGAGTTGGATAGATATTGAAAGTTGGCACTAGGCAGGAGGAGAAGGGGACGACAGAGGACAAAATTGTTGGATGGCATTACTGACTCAATGGACATGAGTCTGAACAAGCTCTGGGAGATGGTGATGGACAGGGAAGCCTGGTGTGCTGCAGTCCATGGGATCGCAAAGAGTCAGACACGACTGAGCAACTGAACACAACATGTAGATATAAATTTTCTACTTGGGCTTTCCCAGTGGCTCAGTGGTAAAGAATCCCCCTGCAATGCAGGAGACACAGGAGATATGGGTTTAATCCCCAGGTCGGGAAGGTCTCCTGGAGGAGGCCATGGCAACTACAGTATTCTTGCCTGGAGAATTCCATGGACTGAGGAGCCTGGCAGGCTACAGCTCATAGGGTCGCAAAGTGTCAGACATGACTGAAGCAACTGAGAACACACACAAATTTTCTTCTTACATTATAAGAAATGAGAAAGGAAAAGAAGAGCTATAGACCATTTTCCCTACCAACTACACATGTACACGCAGTGGCAATACCCAGTGATGACACAGAACCAAATAAGGTATGCCAAATCTGTGGGAGTTAAAATCCAAACCCAAAACTCCTACCCTAAAAATTCACTGGAAAATTTGCATGATGAAACTTTAGGCATGATTATTATTTTTTAAAGTCGTCTTTAGTTCAGTACGTCAGTGTGTCTCAAAGAAAGAGTTTGTCAGATAAGATGAACCAGAAGAGAAGAAGCAAAGTCTATTGGTAAAAGCCCTTGGCTAATAGTCATAATTATTTTTTATGCTTTTCAAGGGAAACCTTTGGGAAGAGCCTAAAACGAATATGATTCTAATGCTTTATGAGAAAAATATTATTTTTCAATAAGATATAAAATATTTACTATCTGCCAGTGATGGTGTTCTGAGTGATTTGTAGCTATTACTGTGACAGTGTAGTGTTTAAGGATGCATTTCATCCTACATAAACCATAATTTGAGCAGTATATCAAAACCTTGAAAAAAATTCAAACCCCAGTGGAGTAGAAATTGACTATTTCTGAAAATCAATGTGTGCATATCCTCAATGTTACTAGTTTTCTGTGGGCTTTTTCAAATTTTCTCATTTAGATTTTCCCACCAAACTAGTAAATTTTGATCGAACATCAGGAAGTGATATGCAATATAAAAATATGCAAAAAGGAAACATGATACACTTACTGCCATATTTATTTAATTTGCCAGAATGATTTTCTTTCCTTTGGGTTTCTCTCTGGTTCCTAAAGGAATACTCTGTCTTTCTCTAGAGTGGGAGTGCAGTGCATGAATCTTCCCCAAACCTGGCTTACATTTTAGCCTCTTACTAATAGAAAACAATCTCTCTAGTAGGCATTCAACCTTCTTACATTAATGATATCACCTCACTGACCCAACCTCAACCCACCAACTTCCCCATGGTGACCTCTATTCCATACAAGGCCACTTCCACCACTTCGGTTGACTATTCTCTAACCTCTTTCCCTTCTCTTCTGCTTAATTACTCTCCCCTTGCATCTGTCTTTCTTTTTGGTCTTCTAGAATGTCCTATCTCTACCATTTATGATTCCAAGCTCTGTATTTCCTTTATGGCCAGCTCCACATCCCAGTCTATCTTTCAACCTTCTTTTTACTTGATTAATGATGGATAATTTTCAAAGCCCTATAGATTAGGCACATCCAGTCATCTCACACTTTCTTACATGATGACATGGAATTATTTACTCTCCAGCTCTGTAGATAGATAAATATATCTGACTTACCCAACCAATTATCAGTAGAAAATTATCAGACTAGGAACTATGGTTCTGTGGCCCACCATACAATTCTTTGTGAATACAGTTACACAGAGCACCTAACAGCTGTTTCTTTATGTCAAAAAGACAGTGTTGAATTACCATAACATTATTTCACACCTAGAATTCTATGTATCCTATGAATGTCTTTTGTTTCCCTTATATCTCTATAACATCTACTACAGAGCTGGACAAATAGTACTTTAATAAATGTAATTTAATAAAAAGCTGTTGCTAGATTGATAGATGAATGAATGGGTAGGAGGATGAACGAACAGAGTCAGTTTTGTGATCTTATTAACTTTATAATCCTTCATTTCTCTGAAACAGCTGAAGTAAAAACTATTAAATATTTAATATTTTTTCTATACTGATTACATACGCTGCTAATGAATATTACACTCATTCTTCTTTTGTTTGCTTCCCAAATATGCTCTAATAAAGGAAAACTCTGCCTCCCTTCAGAAAAGCCCTGTGGAATCTACCTGCCCCAATGAAGATATTGAGTTGCTTTTACAACTTTAATTACTAAAAAAGAAAAAAATTCAACACTGAGAGATGTTACAATTTTTTAAAAAATAACTGGTTCTTATGAGATGAAATGATGCTGCATAACCAAGACCCAAAATTTGATTCTCATCTATGGTAAGTTTGGATGTTTCAATTTTGTAAAATAATTTTCACCAACAATTTGACAGAGGAAAGCAACAGAGAACTATTTTGTGTCTTTTTAACAGCTGCAGATTTGTGAACAGAGAGTAAATGACAGGAGTATATTTGGATGAAAGTGTGAAGATGTACTTAATTCTCTTCCAACACTCAATGCCATTTTTAAGATATAAGAATTAATTTCTATGTACACAAACCAATTCAGATTTCCATGTGATTTTCTGCTTTACATTTCCAGCAAAAACTGCCTGTAAAACACAAGGGCAACTATAAACAAGGTGAAAAGACAACCCTCAGAATGGGAGAAAATAATAGCAAATGAAACAACTGACAAAGGATTAATTTCCAAAATATACAAGCAGCTCATACAACACAATGCCAGAAAAACAAACAACCCAATCAAAAAGTGGGAAAAAGACCTAAACAGACCTTTCTTCAAAGAAGACATATAGATGGCTAACAAACACATGAAAAGATGCTCAATGTCGCTCATTATTAGAAAAATGAAAATCAAAACTACAATGAGATATCACCTCACACAGGTCAGAATGGTCATCATCAAAAAGTCTACAAACAATAAATGTTGGAGAGGGTGTGGAGAAAGGGGAACCCTCTTGCACTATTTGTGGGAATTTAAACTGATACAGCCACTATGGAAGACAGTATGGAGAGTCCTTAAAAAGCTAGGAATAAAACCAACATATGACCCAACAATCCCACTACCAGGCATATACCCTGAGGAAACCAAAATTGAAAAAGAAACATGTACCCCAATGTTCATTGCAACACTATTTATAATAGCTAGAATATGGAAGCAACCTAGATGTCCAATGACAGATGAATGAATAAAGAAGTTGTGGTACATATACACAATGGAATATTACTCAGCCATAAAAAGGAATACATCTGAGTCAGTTCTAATGGGGTGGATGAACCTAGAGCCTATTATACACAGTGAAGTAATTCAGAAAGAGAAAGATAAATATCATGTACTAACACATGTATGTGGAATCTAGAAAGATGGTACTGATGAATTTATTTGTAAGGCAGCAAAGGAGAAAAAGACATAGAGAACAGATATATGGACACGGGGGGAGGGGAGGAGATGGTGAGATGTATGGAGAGAGTAACATGAGAACTTACATTACCACATATAAAATAGATAGCCAACGGAAATTTGCTCCATGTCTTGGGGAACTCAAACAGGGGCTGTGTATCAACCTAGAGGGGTGGGATGGGGAGGGAGATGGAAGAGAGATTCAAGAGGGAGGGGACATATGTATACATATGGTTGATTCATGTTGATGTTTGACAGAAAACAACAAAATTCTGTAAAGCAATTATCCTTCAATTAAAAAATAAATAAATGTTAAAAAAAAGAAAAAAAAACTGCCTGTAGAAAGCTTGTAGGTTCACAGGATGAACCTACAGGGAAATTGCATCTGGGAATCCTTTCTGGAGGATCAGGATCTCCTGCAAAAAGACTGAAATACCGTCTTTCTGGGAGTCTTTTCTTTGCTGGTCTTTAGCCTCCATCATCACTCTGCCCTCTAGTTTTCAGGTTCCTTTCTACAATATCAATAAAGCACCCATGGGACAGAAAAGGTTGTTAGGACCTAAACCCTTAATCCTAATATCTAACATTTAAGACAGTTCTCTTTCTCATTGATACAACACTCCACCCTGTTTTCAGGCATAATTAAAATATCTGTCTCCTCCAAAGTCAAGATATTTCATGATGAGGACTCCCCTAGCAGTCAAGTGGTTACGACTCTCCGCTTCCAATGCAGGGAGCACAGGTTCGATCCTTGGTTGGGGAAATAAGATCCTGCACAGCATGGTCAAAAAAAAAAAAAAAAAAGATATTTCAAGATGATGAAAGTGGGGACCATGTATTCTGGGTTCTTACAGGGAGTTCTAACTTTAAATATTGTATATGATTTTTGTCCCATTATATAACTGTTTATCAGGTCATATTTCAATTTTTAGTTTTAGTTACATGGTCACCAAAGCTGTGGATGATAAACTGATGTGAATGACGATCCTGTCATTATAATCTCAAACCTGTATTCATTCAACAAACATCTACTGGTTAGATATTTATTCACTCAGCATTTACTGAGTGCCAGGTATCATGCAGTGATTTGAGATACAGTGATGAATAAAATACAATATCAGCCTTTTAGGACAGAGGTTGGCAAACTTTTCCTAAAAAGGACCAAGAGTAACTATTTTAGGCTTGTGGGCCATATAGTTTCTATCATAACTGTTCAACTCTGCTGCCCTACTGGGAAAGAACCACTAAGAATATGTAAGTGAATGAGCCTGTCTGTGATCCAATAAAACTTTATTTATAAATACAGGTGACAGAACTGATCTGGCCCATGGGCCAGAGTTTGCTGACCCCTGCTCTAGCTGTTTAGCATGTAGGCCAGTGACATCCAATAGGAATAAGATGCGAGGCACAAAGGTGAGCTACACTTATAGTTTTAAATGTTCTGGTAGACATGTTTTAAAAAGTAAAAAAGCATCAGGTGAATTTTATTATAATAATTATTTGACTTCCTGAATCTATTATTTCAAAATGCAACCAGTATTAAAAAATTAATTGATATTTCACATCTTTTGTACTGTTTTTGCAACATGGTATTTTACACAAACAGTGTATCTCACTCTATCCTAGCTATGTTTCAAATGTTTAATACCACAGTAATTAGTGACCACCATGTTGGACAGCCAGGTCTAGATGAATAAACAGTTGGCTGATGGGAATAAGCACAAGGTACTTTAGAGTGAACACAAATGAGGAAAAGCCAACCTCAATTTCCATAGTGGTTGTGACTAAGGGCCAGAGTGGGCTTCTCTAAGGAGAGACGTCATGAGGGTGAACAGGAGCGCTTAGCTAAAGACTGGGAGAAGGAAAGAAGGAGGATTCGGGGCAGAGGAAAGAGATGCATAAAAACCTGGAGACAGGGAAACGTGCAGCTTCTCCAAAGACTGTAAAGTAGCTCAATATGCACAGAGCCCAGGTGCAAGGGTGCTGACCCCCATTAAGGCAGTGGGAGTGAGAGTGGAGTGAAGTGAATTAGTTGCAAGTGAAATTAATGAGACAGAATTGATGGAACTTGGAGATTGATTGGACATAGGTGATGAAGGAGGGTGAGGAAAGGATGAAGTTGAGGGTTCTGGCTCATACAAAATGCAAAGACAAAGCCATCATTTGTCAAGATGGGATTCTCAAGAGCAGGGGCAGATTTGGGGAAAGATGAAGAGTTCAGCCTTTGACACTTTGAGCTCTGAGGCTTCAGAGAGACGCACACAAAGATAATGGGAGACATACTCAGGCAGCACCCACGTACAGAATATGTCTTCACACCCAGGAAAGCCCTTCATGTCGGCAGCTGCCCTCATTCTGTGATCAAAAGTTTCTCTTCCACCTCCCTCCAACCAAGATTTTTTCCTAGTGGCTCTGCCATCACATGAATGCTTGAAATATTCTATCTGCCAAGAACGTTGACTCTCTCCTCTTTACCTAATTAGCTACTGATCATTTTCAGGATCTCAATTCAAATGTCACTTCCCAGAGAGACTTCTCAGTCCCCTCAGGAAAGGTCAGGGCCCCCTGCTATATAGTCCCTGTATCTTTTTCCCCAGTGGCAATTTCCACACTTGCAATTTTGCATCTATTTGTTAATTAGTTGATTAATGACTTTCTGCCTTGAAAATAAAAATTACTCAGCAAGAACTGTGTCTATTCTTGCTCCAACTTCTCATACTAGTCTCTACCTCTTCTCTGGTACATGGTAGGGAGATGTTCAGGAAATATTTGCTGAATGAGTGAATATCATATTAAAAGATACCTGGCAAGGATTATAAATCTTAGCATGAATCAGTGCAATGGATTCCAATATTATCTACTAAAGCCATCAAGTAAGAAGTAATAACCTTTATTTTTCTATAAATTAACTGAATATTTTTTCAGTGCCTCATTCACAGCTGAGATAAAGCAGAAATTTAATCCCAGTCATTGTCCAACATTGCTAATGGCATTCTCTGCCCAGGGAGCCTTTCCAGCTGGAGTGGATTATGCCAAGAGTCCTATCCCTTCCTTTCAGGGAACAGGCTCTTAGAAACTAGAGCCAGAAAGACTGACCTATCCCTATTTCCTGCCCTGTAATATCCATTTTCTTAGGCAATGTGTGGACCAAACTCTAGCTACATGAATGGAGGGGTATGGTAGAAGACAGTGATCAAAAATAAAAGTAGGGGAGGGGCAGAAATAGGTCAATAGTTTTATAATGTTATCCAATCACATTCAGTTCAGTTCAGTTGCTCAGTCGTGTCCGACTCTTTGTGACTCCATGAATTGCAGCACACCAGACCTCCCTGTCCATCACCAACTCCCGGAGTTCACCCAAACTCATGTCCATCGAGTCAGTGATTCCATCCAGCCATCTTATCCTCTGTCGTCCCCTTCTCCTCCTGCCCCCAATCCCTCCCAGCATCAGGGTCTTTTCCAATGAGTCAACTCTTCGCATCAGGTGGCCAAAGTACCGGAGTTTCAGCTTTAGCATCATTCCTTCCAAAGAACACCCAGGGGTGATCTCCTTTAGAATGGACTGGTTGGATCTCCTTGCAGTCCAAGGGACTCTCAAGAGTCTTCTCCAACACCACAGTTCAAAAGCATCAAATCTTTGGTGCTCAGCTTTCTTCAAAGTCCAACTCTCACATCCATACATGACCACTGGAAAAACCATAGCCTTGACTAGACATTAGTTTATTTAAAAATTCAGAGCTCATAAGTGACTACCAATGAATGGATTTCAGAGTGGAAACATTTCTACTGCAAGAGGGAATATACAGCTGTGAGAAAGATGAAGAAAACCTTAAGTTCTTCCCAGGGAAGTCTAACTACTGAACAGAACAGACCCACATCTTCACTTCATGTCTGTCTTCCATGACACGTAGCACAGCCCAGGATGGAGTTCATAGTTCCTAAATTCAACAGCATTCTAAATTTCTCCCTCATAATTACTCATTAAATGTCTATTAATGGCATCTCCCCCTATGGATCAGAGGTTGCATGAAGGTATGAACACTGAATCAGTGATGTTGTGCCCTTCTTACTCCCTTGCTGCATCTCTGACATCCCATGATGTCTGATGCAAAATAAGTGCTGGATACACATTTATGGAATCAATAAATATGTTTAATAAGAAAAGAGCAGGTGAGAACATGTAGAGCCAAAATCCCCTCTCTTTCAAGCCCCAGCTCAAATTTTAAGGCTTTATCATAATAGCAGTTCCTCCTAAACAGACGTTTTTGCTCCTATCTCTGACTTCCTCAAACATCTTGTTTATCCCTCTTCGAGCATTGATTTAGCTGTTGTTGTTCAGTCACTAAGTTGTGTCTGACTTTTTTGCGACCCCATGGACTGTAGTCCACCAGGCTCCTCTGTCCATGGGACTTTCCAGGTAAGAATACCGGAGTGGGTTCCCATTTCCTTCTCCCAGGGATCTTCCTCTCCCAGGGATCTTCCTGACCCAGGGAGTGAACCCATGTCCCTTGTTTGGCAAGTAGATTCTTTACCATTGAGCCGCCTGGGAAGCCACTAAGTCGCTCTATACACAGGAGTTAAGGGTACAAGCTCTAGCAACAGAATGCTGTTGTTAAAGTACAGCTCAGGCGTTTGTAAGCTGTAGCACCTTAGGACAATTACTTAAGGTCCCTGAATTCTATTTCTCATCTTCAAAACAAAATGCTATCTGTTTCTTAAGGGTTGGTATAGGGCAAATGAAGTAATACATTTAACTGAGAAATTCTCAGTTGAATATCCAACACATAATAAGCATTAAAAAATTATCTATTATATTTATCACTCTACTTTTAGGATGATAGTTTTAAAAACTTCTACATTTATTGAATATATAATATATTCTGAACATGGCAGAAAACATTTTATACGGGTTTTTACAATGAAGCCATCATTGGTCCTATGGGGCATAATTTCACCCACCATTATGAAGCTGAGGCTCACAGGGTTACATAAACTGTCCAAGGTCACATAGCTAGTAATTAGATTTGCTGTCACTGAGCCCAGCCGATAAAGCAGCAGCCCTGCTCACTGTCTCCATGAATGCACACATCTTAAGTCTCATACTAGGTTATAAATTCCATTGCGGGCAAGGATTTGATCTGATTTATTTTTGCATCCCCCAAAGGATCTAGCTTAATGCCTTATATGCCAACGATCGGTAAATATTTATTAAATGACCGAACACAAAGTGAAGGGGCCCCAAAGTCAAGTTTTATCAATGTCATCACTTTGTCCCAGCCCTGGCTGCAGAAGCTGCTTCCATGCATTTTGAATAGAGGGAATCCTTCCCATGTTTGAGAAGCATCTATACTGACATACACATTAAACAGAGCAGTGTTCCCCTAACAGAAATGTCATGTAGATAGGTCCTTTGTATTACCAAGTCTAACTGCATGTTGGCTTGATTCATCAAATATGTAGTATCCAAAAAAGTTTGCTATATATCTCAAATCTATTCTCCCAACTCATCTCACCCACTCCTTCCCTCTCTGTGTCCAAACTGTCTATGTCTCCTTTGCTGCCCTGCAAGTAGGATCATCAGTACTATCCTTATATATTCCACATACATGTGTTAATAGATGATATTTGTTTTTCTCTTTCTGACTTAACTTCACTCTGTATAATAGGCTCTAGGTTCAACCACCTCATTAGAACTAACTCAAATGCATTCCGTTTTATACCTGAGTAATTCCATTGTGTATATGTACCAGAACTTCCTTATCCATTCATCTGTCAAGGACATCTAAGTTGCTTCCATGCCCTAGCTATCATAAATACTGCTGTGGTGAACATCAGGGTATATGTGTCTTTTTCAATTCTGGTTTCCTCAGGGTATATGAATAGACAGCCAGTGGGAGTTCGATGTATGATGCAGGGAACCCAAAGCCAGTGCTCTGTGACAACCTAGAGGGGTGGGAGATTGGGAGGGACATGGGAGGGGGGTTCAAAAGGGAAGGGACATATGTATACCTAATGCCGACTCATGCTGATGTACAGTAAAAACCATCAAACTATTGTAAAGTAATTATCCTCTAATTAAAAAAAAAAATTTTGCTATATACCATGTCAGCAACAGTGACATACTTCATTAGTGTCCTCTCTACACATTTGAATTTTTTTTTGTTTTAAAACTTTTAAATTTTGTATTGAAGTTTACAAATACATTGGCTGATTAACAAGGTTGTGATAGTTTCAGGTGGACAGAAAAGGGACTCAGCCATACATATACATGTATCCATTTTCCCCCAAACTCCCCTCCCATCCAGACTGCCACGTAACATTGAGCAGAGTTTCCTGTGTTATACAGTATAGGTCCTTGTTGGTCGTCCATTTTAAATATAGAAATGTGTACCTATCTATCTCAAACTCCCTAACTATCTCATCCCCCCAGAAACCACAGTTTGTGCTCTAAGTCTGTCTGTTTTGTGAAGAAGCTCATTCATATCATAAATTATAAAAAGCATATGTTCTGTATGATCTTGTTTGTATTAGACAGGCTGCCTTTGACAAGGGCTGGGAAATGGCAAGAGCAACAGGAATGATGATACAGCCTTCCTCAGAAAACATCAATAGTGACCATCACACAAAATAACACATGGAGAATTGTGTGGCCCTGCAGACCCAAAACAGGAGCAGGCAGTGAGTGAGTCACCAGCTCTGGAGAAGAAATGACTTGAAGAGTGTAAGTGTTCACAGGACCTTAAACATACTAGAGCAGCAGTTCTCAAAGCTTGGTCTGTGGACCCTCAGCAGTGGCATCGCCTGGGAACTCCACAGTAATGCACATTCTCAAGTTTCAGCCCTGCCTTCACACTCAGAAACTCTGGCTGGGGTTCCGAGAAGTCTTGGTGATTCTCACGAACGTTCGGGTTTGAGGACCACTGATAAAGGGCATAGATAGTCACCCTCTTCTTTTCCAGAAATGAATTCTGAGGCACATAATTTTCCCAAGATCACACAGCTAGTTAGTAAGACCAGAACGTGCATCTCCTGGTTCACAGGAAGGAGGGTTGAGAGAGGTGAAGGCAGATCCAGAGGGACTTGGCGTCCTTGGAGCCTAAGTTCCATTTATATCTAAAGACTGTGAGACAATTCAGCAGGTGTCTCTGGGTGAAGCCTGCATGGATGGGTTCTGACAACCGTTGGATTAATGGCTGGAAGCCCTGGAGTAAACAGAGTTAAGCCAGTGTTCTTTACTGTAGAACATTTAACATGACGGTATGTGACATTCATCTTCCAGAGGATAAGAGAGTTATGCAGTCATTGCCAAAATTGTTTGACCACGACCTCCATATCAGGTTTTTTTTTTTTTTAAAGTTGTGAAATGCCAATCTACATTATGTCAAAATGGTAAACAATTTTTGTTATATAGCTGGTTCATTTTTCAAATGCCAATCAAGTCATTCAGCCTCAAAGGTGCTTATCTCGTAGCTCATATTTTCCTAAATGCTTCCTGGTTCCCAGGGATCTACAAACACCCTGAAATATAAGCAACGTTTTCTAAGTATGTGCAAATGTGATATTTTTCTGGAGGGTTTCCAGAGATTTTTATTAAATTTACTAAGGGATCTAGGGCTTATTTGATCACTAGCTACGTTGGCTTCATGAAGACACAGCCAGTGAAATTTGGGGATTCGATTTTCAAGATTTCTCACTTATGCTACTACAAAAGTCTCCTGATTGCTAATTCTACTTCCCTTCCAGTCTTCCTGGTCCACCCTTCAATTTCCTCCAACTTCAAACTGATTTACGATCATGCTTAAAATCCATTGGCAACCAATTCGAATATATGTGTTTCAGACCTCTGCAACAGGCTTTTTTCCTGGACTCATCTTTCACTCTCTCATGTATCTACAGTCAGACAGTTTGTTTTCCCCAGACACACTCAACGTAACCACCTCTGTGTCTGACACTACCAACCTCTATTTCCTTCTCAGACATTTTTTACACCGGTCTCTAAAGCCTTCTCTTCATTCAAGTCTCCTTGGTTCCCCAAACATTCACAAATTTCTCCTCTAATCCAATCTATTATGATACTAACCAAACTTGGAATATATATGATCACTATTGGTGTGTTCCTCACCCCTCCTGTGCTTGAGCACAGTAACTCCTTTTACTCTTGCCTTTCATTTGTACTGGCTCTTTTTCCTGGGTCACCCACTCAGGGATGTCACCAGGAAAGCAGTATTGACCTGTTAGATGTTTTATCCTCAACTGATCAGATTTTGTCAGGAAAAAGTTCCTTTCAGTTCATAAACAAATTCTTATCCCTTTAGAAACCAGGAGACCTTTAGATGCTTCGTATGGTTCCGTTTGTATGAGAAGAGGCGGCCATTGACAAGGGCTGGGAAATGGCAGAAGCAATAGAAACGATGTGGATTCAGAAGCAGACATCTACCCAGCAGGTACAAGCAGAAGCTTTTGTGCAAGCTTATTTCTGAGATGAAAGAATTCAGTTAAGGAAGATCAATAACACAGTAAACATTTTCTCTTTCTTTTTGTTCACCTTTTTCCTAATGTTAAACATCTACCATGTATATTTTCAGAAGTCATGAGTCAAAAAGAATCATTTTGGGTTGTAATACATTAATTGATCTCTAGTATTCATCATTCCCTAGTCCCACTTTCTTTCTCCTTCAGTAGTAATGCCTTTATTTGAAATAAAAGAAAAGGATAAACTAAGATGTTGGGGGCAGAGAACAGGAGGCCAAAAAGACTTAATTACATGGACAGAAAATTCTAAAATACAAAATTCCAGCCAAAGTTGGAATTTCCCAGGAAGAAGTACAGAGAATTAAAATCCTATTTATAGACTTAGTGACAGGGCCAAACCCAAAGAAAGAAAGACACATGCCCCTCCATATACACCCAAACATCAACCCAGAACTCCAAGCAGCCTGCTTCAGCCAGAGACATAGGGTCGAAATCATAGCAGAGTTTGGGTTGGAACAGAACAGTGGGCAGCCGTGACCACGGAAACAGCGTAGAAAGAGCTCAGAGTCAGCTCTGTCTGTGTATGTTAGGGGTTTGAAGGGTCCCAACTGAGAGACTAAAATCCTCTGTCATCTAGGATTCCCTTTTGTTCATTCCAGTTGGAAAAGAGGATTGTAAATAAACCCTTTGGCTCTGGATCTACTGACACAACCAAAATGTTTTCTGAAACAGAACGAGGTACAGAACTTTGAGTTTCCACACTGAAAAAATCTACCATATCCATCAATTTACACACTTATAAAAGATAATCTGGGTTTACTATTTCCCATTCCTGTCCCTCCCTTCTCATGTTGGCTAGTAACAAACACCAACTGGCAGAGACTGATTACAAATGCAAACAGAATGATAGCTAAGTAAATACAGGAGTTTAACCACCACTCCTGCAATTATTTATGCTTACACATCCCAACTACATTCCCAAGTTCAAAAATTAGCTCTTCTTTTTCTCAGTACATTTTATTTCTTCATGATATATATTTTCCCAGCAAGTTCAGCTTATGTACCAGTGAAAACAGCAATCTACCAAGGATAACCAAACTGGGTTCTAATCGCCTCTCAAAATTATGTCTGACTTTGAGCAAGTCTTTCCCTTCCCACCTGTCTTAGTTACTCTCTCTCTGTAAACTGGGAATGGAACGTCTTGCTTTTCTCATTAAGTCTAGTGTCTGCTCTAAGTCATGTGATGCTATAATTCAATAAATGTTAAATGATGCCGACAATTTGCATCATATCCTTCAAAAGCACCTTGAGTGCTGAGGATGAATCCAATAAGTAAACTAAAATAAATTTGATTCCCTAAGAGAACTGTTTAATAGAAGAGTAACTGAGATAGCCTCAAATTAATTACTACCACTCAGTGGGTGCAAGAAATGATTCACTTCTTTCAACTTCAACTTGAGGGATTGATTTTATGGTTTCTCAGGTCTCTTTCACTGTTGAAATCCCACAAAATAAATGAATAATCAATAAAAGAAAAACCTGCTGTTGCTTAAGCCTGGGTTTCTGCTCCCTTCACCTTCCTTTGTTTTTCCAAAATCAGTGTTGCCATCATGATAAATACCCCTTAGACTCTGTTCCAATCACAAATCTAGATGCACAGTTTTCTTTTTGTAATAAAATATGCATGGGCAGTGATATTCTTTGCTATTGCCTTTTACTGTGCTGTGCACTACCCCAGAACACTGAAAAACTCTATATTCAAATATTAAAACAGAAGACCTACATGAAATATATACTTATTTTCATTTGAGTTTATTTAATAAGCCATTTGATCCAGAAGATCCTTCCATTAGTGTGACTGAAATCTGGCTAATTTGCTGCCTTAGGAACCACTATAAAAGTTATGATATTGCAAAAATCGTATTATAATTTTATTTTATAATAATACAGAAAATATGTCCTGCACCACACAATAGCAGACTCAAGGATATGGAGTAATGCCTCATTTATCCAGTATGGCTGGGTAATGAGGTGGTCCACTGTGATTCGTCCTGAGAACTAAAGCTTATTCCCTTTGCATGCCAAAAGGTTGTGTTTGAACTAATTTTGATGGAAAGATTTCCCAAACGTATTACACAATTTCTGGCTTAATCAAATATATACAAAAGCTATTAACATATTGTTAGTGATGAAGTCAGCATGTGGCTATCAGCCATCACTCTGGGCAACAGCACAGTCAGAGCAAGGCCTGGGAGGGGAAGGCTTGCTTGCTTGCTCCTTTGCTAAATGTTCTCGGTCGGTTATGCTTTCCAAGTCATGCGTATGAAAGACTTTATGTTTCCTTTCTCAGTATTAGTTGCCCTTTTATCATTTCCAATGTTCCTGCTCCAAGCAATTTTCATTCCTTTAAATTCCAGTTTTTAATTTGTAGAAAGCTCTATAACAAAGAGCCGCTAGGAGGCATTGCGATTTTTGCATACAAGCTAAAGGAGGTACAACTAGAAATCAGTAAGAATGAATGAGGGGCCCTGGGTGGTCACGCAGCAAATGCTTCCACTGCCTGGTTCTTTACCAGGACCCAGAGAGTGAGGTTGCTAAGAATCATCCACAAGAGCAAGTACCCTGATTCAGCCTCATATTTTTATCTCATTATTTCACCCAGATGGTGTCTCTTTAACTAGATTATAAAGTCTACACAGGAAGGAAATATATTTCATTCACTATTCATCTGACTTGCCCCACTACTTACTATAGTGCTGAGTACATAAAATGTTTTCATTTGATTTGTTTTTGCTTTTCCCCAGAAACCTGGAAAAATCCACATTTAAATGTTAATACAATATAATACTTAAAATTTCTGTCATTTATTAACAGCATTAATTTTGCCAAACCTTCCCTCCAATAAAGCTGACTGACTTGCCCTAGGCATTGTTGTAAGTAAAGATTTCTTGTTTAATTTGTGGCACTATAATTAGAAACCAACCTCCGTATCAGTTACTCTCTTTTCCTGATTCACATTTTTTTCCCAGAGAATTTTTTTTCTGTCTGTGTAATTTGTAAGAAAAATTTTCAGCTCTGTGGTGAAGCCCAACTGTAGCCTTTATTTTCACACTTAACTATTCAGTAACTCATTAATATTTCTTAAGCTGTGCCTGCATCAAACTTTTCTTGGTGTGTCAAAGGATCTTTCCTTTGATCATAGCAGTCAAAAGAATTGTGAGTGGAGACTGCTTCTAGAAACAAAATGCAAAGGCATCTGACATGAATTTAACTCTCTGGCCCATTTAGATATTTATTCAGAAATTTCATTTCATGCCCTATGTTATCTCAATTCTTTTCACACTGCAAAAGTCACTTCAGGATATCATCTTTTCTTATGACATCAATTTTCTCAGCATTAAGTTCTTGATTTGCCCAGGATGTAAAAGCCCACACTCGCTTGGTCACACTGCAAACCTCCCTTGCCTGTGTCTATAATGTTTTGGTTGCTTCTGAAAACATTCTCTAAACCTATAATGTGTCCAGACCACTTGTGTGTAGACAATTGGAAGGTAGGATGATCAATCTAAATACAAAACTCTAACATCAAGCACTGATTATCGTTTTGTACCTGCAGAGGAACTTACAGAGTGACTGCCTTATAAATGCTGCTGCTGCTGTGCACTCACTAAGTCATGTCTGACTCTGTAGCCCGTCTGGCCCCTCTGCCCACGGGATTTCCCAGGCAAGAATACTGGAGTGGGTTGCTATTTCCTTCACCAGGGGATCTTCCTGACCCAGGGATCAAATTCACATCTCTTGCATTGCAGGTGGATTCTTCACCACTTAGCCAGCTGGGAAGGCCCTTATGTATGCTGCTGCTGCTGCTGCTGCTAAGTCACCTCAGTCGTGTCCGACTCTGTGCGACCCCATAGACAGCAGCCCACCAGGCTCTGCTGTCCCTGGGATTCTCCAGGCAAGAACACTGGAGTGGGTTGCCACTTCCTTCTCCATTGCGTGAAAGTGAAAAGTGAAAGTAAAGTCGCTCAGTTGCAACCAACTCTTGGCGACCCCATGGACTGTAGCCCACCAGGCTCCTCCATCCATGGGATTTTCTAGGCAAGAGTACTGGAGTGGCTTGCCATTGTCTTCTCCGCTTATGTATGATACCTGACATCAAATCCTCCTGGGGACAGTAAGGTCTGCTCAGATTCTAATACTACTGCAAGAATTCAGTGAGTATCTCCTTTAACACGCACTTGTTTTCTCAAAGCTAACTTTTAAAAACACCATCTCATTTAGCTGTGAAAAGGCAAATGCAAAAGCCACTTTTGTGCTCATAGCAAACATTTATTTTTCTTCCTGATACTCTCAAAAATCCAGAATGCTTGTAGCTTATCCTGGTCCTTAAGCCATATTCTCTGTAAGCAGAAACTGGGACTGACACAATATAGTCTCGTGGCTGGCTGAATATATTTAACCATAAAATATATGAGTGAATGAAAATATACATGTACATCTAATAGAGAAATAATAAAATGCTCATGTACTCACCAAAGATTAGAGATATCCAGCACGGCAACCCCCTGAGCACCCTGTGAATCCACCCCAATCAAATTCCTCCCATCCAGAGGTAACCAGCATTCTGGGTGGCCTTACTGACATATAGACAACAGCAAAATATATTCTCATCAACAGCACATGGAACATTCTTCAGGACAGACCATTTGTTAGGCCATAAGACAAATCTCAGTCAATTTAAAAGAACTGAAATTATACAAATTATGTTCTCAGACCACAGTGGAACAAAAATAAATAAGAGAAGCAAATATGGGAAATTTACGCATAGGTGAAAGTTAAACAACACAGTACTGAATAACCAATGGGTCAAAAACACACTGCAAGAGAAATTAGAAAATATGCAGAGGTTAATAAAAGTGAGCACAAACATACCAAAATTTATAGGATGCAGATAAAGCAGTGATTAAAGTGAAATCATAACTATAAATACCTGTATTTTAAAAGAGAAAGACCTCAAATTAATAACCTTCCACCTTAAAAATATAAAACAATAAAGCCAACTACCCTAAAGTCAAAAGGAAAATAATAATAAGAAAGAATAGAGCAGAAATAAAGGAAATTAAAAAAATTTAATAGAGACTAATCAACAAAAGTTGGATCTTTGAAAATATCAACAAAACTGAGAAAATTTTAGCTAAACTGACCAAAGAAAAAAGAAAAGACTAAAATTACTAAAATCAAGAAAGAAAGAGGACATCCCTACCAAACTGACAAAATTATAAGGAAATTCTGTGAACAATGGTGTGCCAACAAATTAAATATTTTACCAAAATAAGCAAAATCCTATAAAGATGCAAACTAACAACACTGACTCAAAGGGAAAATAAAGTTAAATAGAGCTTAAGGAAGTAAAAGACTGAATTAGTAAACAAAAAATTCCCCACAAAGAAAAACCCAGGGCCAAGATGATTTTGCTGGTGAATACTACCAAATGTTTACAGAAGAATTAATAACAAGCCCTCACAAATTTTTTAAAAAAATAAGAGGAACACTTCAAAAGTCGCCATCTGAGACCAGTAGTACCCTGATGTGAAAACCAGACACAGAAATCAGTTAAAAAAAAAAAAAAAGAAAACTATAAATCAATATACCTTATAAACAGAGTTGCAAAAACTATCAATAAAACAGAGGCAAACAGAGTACAGAAACATATAAAAAGGATTATACACTCCAACCAAATGGGATTTATCCCAGGAATGCAAGGTGGTTGGTTCAACACATAAAATATAATTAGTCAATGTAATGCACCAAAGTAATAGAGTAAAAGACCAAAAATATCATGTCCATACATGTAGAAAAATCATTTGACAAACCCAATATGGTTGTAATCTATAATAAAGACACTCAAGAGCAAGAAAAGAGAACTTCCTCAATATGATAAAGGACCCCTATGAAAAACCCATCGCTGACACTGTATTATTAACAGTGAAACACTGATTGCTTTCATGCTAAGATCAGGAACAAAACAAAAATGCCTATTCAACATAATACTAGAGTTCTAGTGAGGAAGTAGTTTAAGAAAAAAATTCTAAAGCCTTGCATATTGAAAAGAAAAAATTTTAATTTCTTACTTGCTGATGGCATCATTCTGTATACAGAGAATCCTAAGGAAATCCACTTTAAAAACCACTAGGATTAATAAAACTTGTTCAGCAAGATTGCAGGATTTAAGATCAATACACAAAAAACAACTGCATTTCTTTACACTAGCAATAAAAGCCAAAAATGAAATTAAGAATGCAGTTTCATTTACAACCCCACAAAAAGAATAACATTGTTGGTAATAAAATTAATAAGTTATACACTAAAAACTACAAAACAGCATCAGAAGAATCTAAAGACCTAAATACACAGAAAGACATCTGTGTTCATGAAAGACTACTTTAACCTAGGAATTCTTAGGACTTCCATGGTGGTCTAGGGGTTTATACTCCACACCCCCAATGTGGGGGACCCAGGTTCCTTTCCTGGTAAGGGAACTAGATCCTCCATACAACAACTAAGATCCCACTGCTGCGACTAAGACCCAACATAGCAAAAAAAAAAAAAAAAAAGAGCAATTCTTCCCAAATTATTCACCAGTTTGATGGAATGTCTATCAAAATCTCAACTACGTTTTTTTTTCCCCAGAAAGTAACAAACTTAGCCTAATATTCCTATGCAAATGAAAATGGCTAGGCAAAGACAAAATAATCTTGAAAATGAAGAACAAACTTAAAAGTACTCTCACTTCCCAATCTCAAAACATACAGTACAAAGATACAGGAGTCAAGACTGTTTGGCATTGGCAAAAGAATAGACAAATTGATCACTAGGATTGAACTGACAAGTAGATCCATTTATAGTCATTTTCAGCAAAGGTGCCAAGACAATTCTATGGGGGGAAATATTCTCTTCAACAAGTGATGCTAAGACTTTAGTGAAATTGGACCACTATGTCATATCATATACAAAAAATATGACACCAGAAGCACAAGCAAGGAAATAAAAAATTAAATGGGTTGGACCTTAATGAGAAAGAGGCCTGGGTATCTTCAAGCAGAGGAGCTGCCCACTACTCCATATTGGTGGGTCCAACAGGAGTCTAAGGGCCTGGACATCCCTCTGGGTGGTTCCTCGGGAGTCAAAGGGCCCAGCCATCCCTCTTGCTCCTGCGGCAGGGTTCGTCCGGGCTTCCCTGACCTTCTCTGCCCAGGGTGGCTGGGGCCTCAGCTGAGCGAGCGCCGACACCCACCCAGTTGGAGGAAGGGGACGCTACCACACATACACCAAGTCCCCGGCTTCTAGCAGAACCCTAAAAAGCTAAGGATTACCTGGATCCTGCAGATAGAGGAGCTGACACTGAATTCTGAATTCTGGGGAGCTGGTGCTGCGGGGCGACCTGACCAGCGGCGCCATCTTCAACTCTGGCTGCCTGGCCCGGAGCACCGGCGGACAGGACTTGAGCAGCTCACCTGGCGGCCTCTGGCCTGGTGCCAGGGCTGGGAGTTCCTCCTGCATTGGGGGGCCCCCGAGCTGTTCTTCCGCTCTTGGACCACGCTGGAGCGGGGCGTCCAGCTAGTGCGCGAGCCAGGCGTGTTCACCTGGACCTACCGGGAGCCGCCCTCGGCGTCCTTGCCCTCCTCGGGCTGCACAAATGGAGCGCGTGACCTGCAAGGTACACCTGCAGCACCTGCGGATGGCCACGCCCCCTGAGCTGCTGTCCTGGCTGGTCAGCCTGCTGGTCAAGGCCGTGACGGCGTGGGGGGCGGTGACGGAGATGCGTGGCATCGCTCAGGTCAGCTTGCTCTGGTGCCAGAGCCAGCCTGGCCGCACCAAACTCACGCTGTGACCCAAGCCCATGCACAAAGACCTCACGGGCTGGCTCCAGAGCCACTGCGCGCCCAAAGATAGGGTCGCCAAGCCGGCCAGCAAGGGCCTCTGGGAGCTGTGTGCATCAGTGAGACCAACTGCAGCTGCGCCCACAGGGCCTGCGGGCTGGGGGAGGAAAAGCCCCGTGACCCTGCTCCAACCAGGCCTGCGGGGAGGAGCCGCTAGTGCGCCTTGATCAGGCTTCCCCCCACACCCATCCCCCGGGGCCATCCCATTGACACTGAATGGAGGTGGGGGCATTACATTTTAAGGGAGACCACAGGGCAGGGAGCCGAGGACATTGAAGGGGAGATGCAGGGTCTCAGCCAGTGCCCCTGAGCACCCCAGGATGGGCCGAAGGACGCCCCACGTGGTGATTGCGCGTTTGAGGAGGTGGACAGGACGGGTCCATTGGCACGATGGGTGAGCCCAGCAGTGCGCCCTCTCTGTGCCACTCGGGCCCCAAAGCACTGCAGTCAAGCGGGGAGACCCGATGAAGGCGTCCTGAAATTTGTACTTTTTGTCTTAAGAGTGTCTTCAATGTAATATTTTTACTTAACGTTTTAAGCATGTACAGCACTTTGGTTTTAGGGATGCTGATTTCCCCTTTTGCAATAGTTTTTCCCTTCATTTTTTTTTTTTTTTTTTTTTCAGTGTCTTTCCGTTTTAAAGTGTACTTTTGCTGGGGAAAGGGCGGGCAGTTTCTTCTGGTTTCTCCAGCTTCTCCATAAACCTCCCCTGGGTGTCTCTATACCACATCTGCTTTAGGGGTGTTGAAGCCAAAAGTCGAAGCTTTGTGAGGAGGGCCAGAGCTCCGGCCGGCAGTGCTGGGAACACCGGCTCACATCAACCAGTGTACACAAGGACTTCCCTGGCGTTCCAGAGGTTAAGACTTAAGCCTTTCATGCAGAGGGTGTGGGTTCAATCCCAGGTCAGGGAGCGAAGATCCCACATGCCTGAGACTGAAAGACCAAAACATAAAACAGAAACAATAGTGTAACAAATTCAATAAAGACTTTTAACAATGGTCCACATTAAAAAAAAAAAAAAAAAAGATTTAAATTTTGTGCGTGTGTTAGTCACTTAGTGGTGTCCAACTCTTTGCAACCCCATGGGCTATAGCCTGCCAGGTTCCTCTGTCCATGGAATTCTCTAGGCAAGATCCTGGAGTGGGTTGCCATTCCCTTCTCCAGAGGATCTTCCCCATCCAGGATACCACAGAGATACCACTTCAAAGTTACTCTGGCTGTAATTAAAAAACAAACAAACAAGAACTAATAGGTGTTGGTGAGAATGTAGAGAAATTGGAATCCTCATGAAGTGCTGGTAGGGAAGTAAAATGGTAGAGCTTCTTTGGAAAACAGTTTGACAGTTCCTCAAAAAGTTAAACATAGAATTACCATCAGATCAGATCAGATCAGTCGCTCAGTCGTGTCCGACTCTTTTCGACCCCATGAATCACAGCACGCCAGGCCTCCCTGTCCATCACCAACTCCCAGAGTTCACTGAGACTCACGTCCATCGAGTCCATGAAATTCTCCAGGCCAGAATACTGGGGTGGATAGCCTACCCCTTCTCCAGGGAATCTTCCCATTTCAGGGATCCAACCCAGGTCTCCCGCATTGCAGGCAGATTGTTTACCAGCGCTGAGCCACCAGGAAAGCCCAAGAATACTGGAGTGAGTAGCCTAAGCCTTCTCCAGTGGATCTTCCTAACCCAGGAATTGAACCGAGGTCTCCAGCATTGCAGGAAGATTCTTTACCAGCTGAGCTACAAGGGAATTCCCATTTATACCCTTGGATATATACAGATTTAAGCATAAGTTTGGAGAAGGCAATGGCACCCCACTCCAGTACTCTTGCCTGGAAAATCCCATGGGCAGAGGAGCGTGGTAGGCTGCAGTCCATGGGGTTGCTAAGAGTCGGATATGACTGAGGGACTTCACTTTCACTTTTCACTTTCATGCATTGGAGAAGGAAATGGCAACCCACTCCAGTGTTCTTGCCTGGAGGATCCCAGGGACGGGGGAACCTGTTGGGCTGCTGTCTCTGGGGTCGCACAGAGTCGGACACGACTGAAGCGACTTAGCAGCAGCAGCAGCAGCATTACCCAACAATCCCACTACCAGACATATACCCTGAGGAAACCAAAATTGAAAAAGAAACAGCATGGAGCCTACCAGGCTCCTCCACCCATGGGACTTTCCAGGCAAGGGTACTGGAGTGGGGTGCCATTGCCTTCAAAAACTTGTTTATGAATGTTCATAAAACCTTTATTCATAATAGCCAAAAGGTAGAAATAACCCAAATATCTGTCAACTGGTGAATGAAAAACAAAATGTGAAATAGCCATATGTGAAATATTAACTATAAAAGTATTAAGAATAAATAAATATGCAAATAAGTGAACATATTCAGTCAGTGCAGTTCAGTCACTCAGCCATGTCTGACTCTTTGCAACCCCATGGGCTGCAGCATACCAGGCCTCCCTGTCCATCACCAACTCCCGGAGTTTACTCAAACTCATGTCGACTGAGTCACTGATGCCATCCAACTATCTCATCCTCTGTTGTCCCCTTCTCCTCCCGCCTTCAATCTTTCCCAGCATCAGGGTCTTTTCAAATGAGTCAGTTCTTCGCATCAGGTGGCCAAAGTATTGGAGTTTCAACCTCAACATCAGTCCTTCCAATGAATATTCGGGATTGATTTCCTTTAGGATGGACTGGTTGGATCTCCTTGCAGTCCAAGGGGCTCTCAAGAGTCTTATCCAGCACCACAGTTCAAATGCATCAATTCTTTGGGGCTCAGCTTTCTTTATAGTCCAATTCTCACATACGTGATCACTGGAAAAAACCATAGCTTTGACTAGACAGACCTTTGTTGTCAGAGTAATGTCTCTGCTTTTTAATATGCTATCTAGGTTGGTCATAACTTTTCTTCCAAGGAGCAAGCATCTTTTAATTTCATGGCTGCAGTCACCACCTGCAGTGATGTTGGAGCTCCCCCAAAAAAGTCTGTCACTGCTTTCACTGTTTCTCCATCTATTTGCCATGAAGTGATGGGACCAGATGCCATGACCTTAGTTTTCTCAATGTTGAATCTTAAGCCAACTTTTTCATTCTCCACTTTCACTTTAATCAAGAGTCTCTTTAGTTCTTCTTAGCTTTCTGCCGTAAGGGTGGTGTCATCTGTATGTCTGAGGTTATTGATATTTCTCCCAGCAATCTTGATTCCAGCTTGTGCTTCATCCAGCCCAGTGTTTCTCATGATGTACTCTGCATAGAAGTTAAATAAGCAGGGTGACGATATACAGCCTTGACGTACTCCTTTCCCTATTTGGAACCAGTCTGCTGTTCCATGTCCAGTTCTAACTGTTGCTTTCTGACCTGCATACAGGTTTCTTAAGAGGCAGGTGAACATATTAAAAAGTTTTTAAAAGATAAAGGACTGATAGTTGTTACAGCATAGATAAAGCTTGAAAGCATTATGCAAAGTGACAGAAACCATACTCAAAAGGCCACTTATCATACAATTCCATGTATATGAAATATCCAGAATAGGCAAACCTGAACAATAGAAAGTAGATTGGTGGTTCCCAGGGCCTGAGGGGTGGGGGAAGCAGGGCATCACTGCAAGTAGATATGGTATTTCTTTCTGGAGTAATGAAAATGTTCTGGAATTAGTGATGATGGTTGCATGTAGTGGGACTATACTAAAAAAATCATTAGTAAATTGTCAATTTTAAAATGGCAAATTCGTGGTATATAAATTACGTTTCACATGAGTTGATTTAAACTATGTGTTTGTTTTCTATTCATTAATTTTTGTTCCAGTCTTCAGTCTGCTGTTATTTTTCTAATTCTTTAAGTTAGAAACCTAGTTTGTTATATTTGTGCCCCTCATTGTGGTTTTGACTTGCATTTCTCTAATAATTAGTGATGTTGAGCATCTTTTCATGTGCCTGTTGGAGAAAAGTCCTTTTAGGTTTTCTGTCCATTTTTTGATTTTTTTTTTTTTTAATATTAAGTTGTATGAGCTCTTTGTATATTTTGGATATTAATCCCTTGTTTGGTCACATCATTTGCAAATATTTTCTCCCATTTCATAGGTTGTCTTTTATTTTTGTTGGTGGTTTTCTTTGCTGTGCAAAAGCTTTAAGTTTGATTAGATCTCATTTATTTTTGCTTTTGTTTCTTTTGCCTTGGGAGGCTACTCTAAGAATATTTTCATATGATTTAGGTCTGAAAATGTCTTTCCTGTGTTCTCTTCTAGGAGTTTTATGGTGTCATGTTTTGTATTTGTGTCTTTCACTCATTTTGAGTTTATTTTTGTATATGGTGTGAGGGAATGTTCTATTAATAATCTCATTGTTTTACATGCAACTGTCCAACTTTCCTAGCACCACTTGCAAGAGATTGTCTTTTCTCCATTGTATTCCTTGCCTCCTTTGTCATAGATTAATTGACCATAGGTGTATGGATTTATTTCTGGAGCCCTCATTATTTTTAATGTTAATACTTAAGGCAATATTTTTCCTATAAATACTGTTTAAGGTATTCATACACATCCAGATAATTGGTGTTTAAATTATTATGCAGCTTTGAGTACATTCTAATTTTCATCGTTATTTATTCTTGTACCTGAGTTGTTTATAAAATGTGTTTTGAAACTTTTGAGTTTACAGCTTTTCTTCTCATTATTATTTATGCTACGTTTTTAACCTAATTGCAATTTTGTCAGAGAATGCAATTTGCACAATACCATTTTAGTCAACTACTTGGTGGAATGAGAAACTTGAAAATCTCAGTGGCTTGACACACACACAAAAGTTTCTCACATTGAGCTACTGTTCACTGGACTTTCCTGAGTGGCTCCCCTCCAAATAACAACTCAGGGATCTAGGCTACATTTAGGTAGCCTAGATGTACCTAGGTGCTTTGTCCCCCAGGGCCTCACTGAACACCCTGCTGCACTGAGCTAGCTGATGAGTGCAGAGAAAGAGTAGTTAGAGATCGCATAGGATATAGTCAGTGATCAGGTTTGAAAATAGCATTGTCACTTTCACCTACTTTCCTTTAACCAGAACTAATCCCATATTCCCATCTGGGTGCAAGGAGACTAAAACGTGGTGGACGCAGGAAGAGGAAGCATAGTTAGTAACCGTCTAACTAATCTGTGCCACTGATTACCACCCTTGGAAATCTGTTGAGACTAATTTTGTGGCTTCGCCATGGAAAATTTCATCAATCTTTTATGTTTAATTAGAAGTCATATGTATTCTGCAGTTGTTGGATAGTGTTTTATAAATCTCTAGCAGGTTTCATTCAGTCATAAACACACTTACTAATTTTTTTTTCTATGCTTGTTGTGTCAGTTGAGAGAAAACACTAAAATTTCAGACATTGTGAAATTGCCACTTCCTTCTTGTAGTCCTGTTAATTTTTTTGGATATATTTGAGGTTACTGGGTATATACAAATTTAGAATTATTACATCCTGGTAAATTGAATGATTTATCATTGATTAATGGTCATCTTTATCTCTAATAATTCTTCCTTCTTAAAATATATTTTGTCATATATTAATATAAATATATCAGTTAGCTGAAATCATATATTTTCAACTAATACTGTAAGTTTATTAAGTTTCTTTTATATTTAATGGACCATTGTTATATCAATAATAATTTGGGGAATTAAAAAACTTTAAGGTGAAAATTTTTAATTTTCATTAAAATATTTTTTAAGAGCATCTGATATTGCTGTAAGTCTCTAAAAAAATCTATTAGCTGTGAAGTGCTAACCACCCACAATCATGTCCATGTCTTGAATGATAACTAAATATGCTGACAATTTATTTTTTGAAGTACAATTGATTAACAATGTTATGGTAGTTTCAGGTGTATACAGCAAAGTGATTATATAACACACGCATATACACATATATTTTTTCATATTCTTTTCCATTATAGTCATTATAAGATATGAACATAGTTCTCATGTGCTATACAGTAGGACCTTGTTGTTTATCTATTTTATATATAGTAGTTTGCACCTGCTAATCCCAAACTTCTAATTTATCCCTCCCACACCCACTTCCCCTTAGTAGCCGTAAGTTTGTTTTCTATGTCTGTGAGTCTATTTCTGTTTTGTAAATAAATTCATTTGTATCATACTTTAGACGCCACGTGTAAGTGATATCATATGATATTTGTCTTTTTCTGTCTGACTTACTCCACTTAGTATGGTAATCTCTAGGTCCATTCATGTGGCTGCAAATGAATGCCAACTTAATTAACATCACATAGAGAATCTTAACTAATCAGCTGATGGGATAAAGTATTAATATTTTACAGATTAGAATTACACAGCTATAAAATGAGATTTAAATGTTTTCTTTATAATATTTTAAATGTGCTTTGACATAGACATCAAATTAAGCAACTAATTTTTAACCAATACTTACTCTGGACTTACATTTACTCTGCAAAACATAAACCTTGATCAATACTCCAATCTAATGGCTGATTATTTCATCACTTTTCTCTTCATTGCCTACTCTGTTGACCTGCATTGCCTTTGCAGTTTCAAATGTGGTGCCATTACAACAATAATAGTACTTCTCCCCTCATATGGTTCACTGAAGTATGCAAAGAACTTTCAGGCATATTCATAGGTGCTCAATAATTATATTTGGAATTGAATTATCCTACTTCTTCTTGATCACCAAATAGGAGTTTAATAAAGAAACAATAAAGAATCATCTGTGGGTGGTGTTGAAGGCCCTGAAATTTGAGTTTGTTCCCAGTCTCTACACTGCATGTCTCCAGCTCCATGCACTTGAATTGTCTCCTGTACTCTCATTCCTTATTATGTGCTAAGAATGCAGCCAAAAAGACCACTCACTTTTTGAAGTACATCTAAGCTAAGGACATTCAATTCCATCTTTACTTTTGAATACAGATTTCTATGAAAAGCCCAATCCATTTTAAAAAGCTGAATGGATAACTTGAAAGTAATTTATAGCTGATTAATATTTAGGGACCAAAAAAAAAAAATCCAACACAAGAGTATTTCCCAGATTTATTGAACATTATTTTGATTAGGGCTTGATTGAATTTTCATTCACTCAGTTCTTACCTTTCTTCGTTCATCACTAGTCGATGGAATGTCACTGGCCATGTTGAGCTCTGCAGTTCTGCCACCAGTATTGAAATGATCTATTTCTATGGCAAGACTGCCAGCTTGAGATGGTCTTTTTCCTGCTGAGCCATTTGCAGTGATGGATGATACAAGGAACAGTAACACTTTCCATTTGGCGTCTTTTAGGCATTAACTGGATCTTCTTTCCCACATCCTTTCAGCCCTACCCTCATTTTTCTTTGAGCTCATTGACTTCCAGACAAGAAAATGACACATTTCCTTAAGGAATCCCCCTTGTAGGAGTTGATGTCATTTTTTTAATAGAACTTCTTCAAAAAGACAGAAGTAACTCTTCATCCTGACGTTCTTCCATTGGAAACAAGGTGGAAATTTTGTTAAAATATGTGAACAGGGATTTCTTTACCTAACAATAGAATACATTGAGTAGAGGGAACCATATGAAGCTTGAAACAGAACATTTTACAAAAATTAAGAGAAAATAATAATATACAACATTTGTAGGAATCAATGATTCCTTTGTATCAACAGTTGTTGCTTTTGCAAAATATTTTCATTTCTCCTTTCCCATACACATGGCAGAATTGTACTCCTTAGGTCCTTTGTGCTTGAAGCCATGCAGCTAGTTCTGCCCAGGGAATTTTCTGGGGATGTGAGTGTATCACTTCTAAGCTGGATCATCAACATGAGATTCTCAAAAGCTCTCTTCCTTTTGGCTGGTAACTGACAGTGACTATCTTATCAATCCCATTTCCTGAGTCCCTACCTTGAGGATTTGCAATTGACAGGTAACATGACCAAGAAATAATCTTTTGCTACCATAACAGCTGAGATGTGGAGGTTATGTGTTACTGCAACATAGACTATTAATAGTTTATTCTTATTGGATGAGACATTATAAAACTTGCTATTGCCAATAGCTAACAATTAAAAATATGTCTGAAAAGCATTTAGATAAATTTAGAGATGAACCATCTTTTAAGGATTTCTAGTTTTCTAATCTTCTCATAAAATACTACTTAGTGTTGCTGGCCATAACTATAGGTAGGACACTCCAGATGTGAGTGCAGTAGGGGCACTTATAACTTCTGAGAAGTAATGTAGATTAAAAAGCATAGACTTAGGAGCATGGGTTTTATATCTAAAGGAATGGCAACCCACTCCAGTATTCTTGCCTGGAGAATTCCATGGACAGAGGAGCCTGGCTGGCTACAGTCCATGGGTTGCAGACGGTCGGACCTGACTAAGCAACTATACTTTCACTTTTCACATTCTGTGTTAGCTCTTGTTCTCTAAACTGTTTTTTAATACCTATTTACTTCTGGCTGTGTTGTATCTTAGTTGCAGCATGGGGCTCTTCCTCATGATGCACGGGCTTCTCTCTAATTGTGGCACACAGGCTCAGTAGATACTGTGGGCAGACTTAGTTCCTCCTCAGCATGTGGAATGCTATTTCTCAACCAGGGATTGAACCAGCATTTCCTGTGTTGGAAGGCAGATTCTTAACCACTGGCGCACCAGGGAAGTCCTTTGTTCTCTAAACTCTTGAAGCCTCAGTTTCCCCATTTGTAAATGGAGATAATAACTGTGCCCCATAGGCAATTATAGGGAAAGCACCAGTCACACTGATTTGCTGCTCAGTCACTAAGTCATGGCCTACTCTTTGTGACCCCATGGACTGCAGCATACCAGTAGCCTGCACCAAGCTCCTCCGTCCATGGGATTTTCAAGGCAAGAGTACTGGAGTGGGTTGCCATTTCCTTCTCCAGGGAATCTTCCCAACCCAGCGATCGAACCCAGGTCTCTCACATTGTAGACAGACGCTTTACCGTCTGAGCCACCAGGGAAGTCCAGTGACAATGATAGAGTCCCATTATAAGAAGGAGTAAATATTTACTCAAGGGCTGGGCTTAGAGAGGGCTTGATAAACAGTGGTTCTCCTCTTATTTTGAAGGAATAACAACACAAATCTAAACCACCTTACCAATACTGCAAGGCTGTTATATCACTCAACCACCTTCTTTTCTTACTTTTTCTGTTCTTCCTGATTCTTTCTGATCCTGCTTCATATTTGATGGGAAAAATCAACCTGGATAGCAATTATCCCATGACATTTGTACCCAATAAGTCATTGGTAAGAGGAACATGGGTTTCCCAGGTGGTAAAAAACCCACCTGCCAATGCTGGAGACATAAGAGGGTTTGCTCCCTGGGTCAGGAAGATCCCCTGGAGGAAGGCACAGCAACTCATACCAGTATTCTTGCCTGGAGAAACCCAATGGACAGAGGAGCCTGGGAAGCTACAGTGCACAAGGGTCGCAAAGAGTCAGACATGACTGAAGCGACTTAGCATAACACAACACAAAAGGAGCATGGTGATAACAACTCTGTTTCAAGCAGTGAGCAGCTGGGTTGTATACCTGCTCATTGCTCTGGACACTTTCCATGCATTCTTACAATAGCCCAGTAAGGCAGGAAGTTTAGTTCTCAATTTGCTAATGAGAAGGTTGAGAGTGGACATCTGCTAGTGGTCATGCAGCTATTAATTGACACAGCCAGAATTTGGTCCAGAATGGTCTGAAGACTGGCCTCTTAAATGCCAAGTAGGGGACGCAAATATCCAGGTTTGCCTCAAACTATAAAGTTATGACCAACCTAAACAACATATTAAAAAGCAGAGACATTACTTTGCCAACAAAGTTCCACCTAGTCAAGGCTATGGTTTTTCCAGTGGTCATATATGGATGTGAGAGTTGGACTGTGAAGAAAGCTGAGCACCAAAGAATTGATGCTTTTGAACTGTGGTGCTGGAGAAGCCTCTTGAGAGTCCCTTGGACTCCAAGGAGATCCAATCAGTCCATTCTAAAGGAGATCAGTCCTGGGTGTTCATTGGAAGGACTGATGCTAAAGCTGAAAATTCCAATACTTTGGCCACCTCATATGAAGAGTTGACTCATTGGAAAAGATTCTGATGCTGGGAGGGATTGGGGGAAGGAGGAGAAGGGGACGACAGAGGATGAGATGGCTGGATGGCATCACTGACTCGATGGACGTGAGTCTGGGTGAACTCTGGGAGTTGGTGATGGACAGGGAGGCCTGGCGTGCTGCGATTCATGGGGTCGCAAAGAGTCGGACACGACTGAGCGACTAAACTGAACTGAACTGATAACTAGTCTAGTGTCCTGGCACTCCATCTGTTTAAGCATGTGTTTTGGGTTTTTCATTTTTCAGTTCAGTCAGTCACTCAGTCATGTCTGACTCTTTGCGACCCCATGAATCGCAGCACGCCAGGCCTCCCTGTCCATCACCAACTCCCGGAGTTCACTCAGACTCACGTCCATCGAGTCAGTGATGCCATCCAGCCATCTCATCCTCTGTTGTCCCCTTCTCCTCCTGCCCCCAATCCCTCCCAGCATCAGAGTCTTTTCCAATGAGTCAACTCTTCGCATGAGGTGGCCAAAGTACTGGAGTTTCAGCTTTAGCATCATTCCTTCCAAAGAAATCCCAGGGCTGATCTCCTTCAGAATGGACTGGTTGGATCTCCTTGCAGTCCAAGGGACTCTCAAGAGTCTTCTCCAACACCACAGTTCAAAAGCATCAATTCTTCGGCACTCAGCTTTCTTCACAGTCCAACTCTCACATCCATACCTGACCACAGGAAAAACCATAGCCTTGACTAGACGAACCTTTGTTGGCAAAGTAATGTCTCTGCTTTTGAATATGCTATCTAGGTTGGTCATAGCTTTCCTTCCAAGGAGTAAGCGTCTTTTAATTTCATGGCTGCAGTCACCATCTGCAGTGATTTTGGAGCCCAGAAAAATAAAGTCTGACACTGTTTCCACTGTTTCCCCATCTATTTCCCATGAAGTGATGGGACCAGATGCCATGATCTTTGTTTTCTGAATGTTGAGCTTTAAGCAAACTTTTTCACTCTCCACTTTCACTTTCATCAAGAGGCTTTTGAGTTCCTCTTCCCTTTCTGCCATAAGGGTGGTGTCATCTGCATATCTGAGGTTATTGATATTTCTCCCGGCAATCTTGATTCCAGCTTGTGTTTCTTCCAGTCCAGCGTTTCTCATGATGTACTCTGCATATAAGTTAAATAAGCAGGGTGATAATATCCAGTTCTAACTGTTGCTTCCTGACCTGCATATAGATTTCTTAAGAGGCAGATCAGGTGTTCTGGTATTCCCATCTCTTTCAGGATTTTCCACAGTTTATTGGGATCCACACAGTCAAAGGCTTTGGCATAGTCAATAAAGCAGAAATAGATGTTTTTCTGGAACTCTCTTGCTTTTTCCATGATACAGCAGATGTTGGCAATTTGATCTCTGGTTCCTCTGCCTTTTCTAAAACCAGCTTGAACATCAGGAAGTTCACGGTTCACATATTGCTGAAGCCTGGCTTGGAGAATTTTGAGCATTACTTTACTAGCGTGTGAGATGAGTGCAATTGTGCAGTAGTTTGAGCATTCTTTGGCATTGCCTTTCTTTGGGATTGGAATGAAAACTGACCTTTTCCAGTCCTGTGACCACTGCTGAGTTTTCCAAATTTGCTGGCATATTGAGTGAAGCACTTTCACAGCATCATCCTTCAGGATTTGAAATAACTCCACTGGAATTCCATCACCTCCACTAGCTTTGTTCGTAGTGAAGGCCCACTTGACTTCACATTCCAGGATGTCTGGCTCTAGGTCAGTGATCACACCATCGTGATTATCTGGGTCATGAAGATCTTTTTTGTACAGTTCTTCTGTGTATTCTTGCCACCTCTTCTTAATATCTTCTGCTTCTGTTAGGTTCATACCATTTCTGGCCTTTATCGAGCCCATCTTTGCATGAAATGTTCCTTTGGTATCTCTATTTTTCTTGAAGAGATCTCTAGTCTTTCCCATTCTGCTGTTTTCCTCTATTTCTTTGCATTGATCGCTGAAGAAGGCTTTCTTATCTCTTCTTGCTATTCTTTGGAACTTTGCATTCAGATGCTTATATCTTTCCTTTGCTCCTTTGCTTTTCACTTCTCTTCTTTTCACAGATATTTGTAAGGCCTCCCCAGACAGCCATTTTGCTATTTTGCATTTCTTTTCCATGGGGATGGTCTTGATCCCTGTCTCCTGTACAATGTCACGAACCTCATTCCTTAGCTCATCAGGCACTCTATCTATCAGATCTAGGCCCTTAAATCTATTTCTTACTTCCACTGTATAATCATAAGGGATTTGATTTAGGTCACACCTGTATGGTCTAGTGGTTTTCCCTACTTTCTTTAATTTAAGTCTGAATTTGGCAATAAGGAGTTCATGGTCTGAGCCACAGTCAGCTCCTGGTCTTGTTTTTGCTGACTGTATAGAGCTTCTCCATCTTTGGCTGCAAAGAATATAATCAATCTGATTTTGGTGTTGACCATCTGGTGATGTCCATGTGTAGCGTCTTCTCTTGTGTTGTTGGAAGAGGGTGTTTGTTTTGATCAGTGAATTTTCTTGGCAAAACTCTATTAGTCTTTGCCCTGCTTCATTCCGTATTCCAAGGCCAAAGTTGCCTGTTACTCCAGGTGTTTCTTGACTTCCTACTTTTCATTCCATTCCCCTATAATAAAAAGGACATCTTTTTTGGGTGTTCTAAAAGGTCTTGTATGTCTTCATAGAACCGTTCAACTTCAGCTTCTTCAGCGTTACTGGTTGGGGCATAGACTTTCATTTTTATAAAAGTATTATTATTAATAATTGTATTAAAATATTCTGAATTTTCTAGACTTTTCACTTTAAAATTTAGCTTCTGCCATGACTTCAGGTAGTCCATATGTGAACTGCACGTGCCATAAAGAGAGTTCTTAACTTATTAGCTGGTTGTATTTGGAAACCAACCAGAGATGACCTCTCTTTCTTCTTTCTTTCTAGATGCAGTGTAATAATACCTTTCTTGGAAGGAAATAAAGTGATCTTCTACACTAGGGCTTGGGAAGCAAGATCCTTCAGTCTTTGGAGGTGTTAGTGACAAAAGTGTTTACTACTATCGCCCCTTCCAAGTCAATGAGCACACATGCAAATGGTGCCATGGCCAGCACTACAAGCAAGACACATGAAGCCACCAGAGTCCCAGGGCACAGGGGAAGGCGAGACCTGAGAAACTGTGGGTTAGGTGAACGTAAAACATATGGGAGATAGAGACTGAGGCCCCTTGCATATAGTATGTAGAGAATAATTCATACTACAGTGGTTTTATTATTTATTATATGCTCTAAATCTATAACTTTTTAGTTCTGTTATTATTTGGCAACTTTTAAAAATATTTGAATAACTCTTTAGCAGCAGTGAATTCTAGGGGAAAGAAATCACATGTTTAATGAGAATTTAAGCACTAAACTTCTTGAGAATGTTAATGAACACATTACTTGCACAAAATGTTTGCTAGCATTTGTCTAACTTGGGAGCCATAATGGTATCTGTGACCGTGTGAAACTGTAAAGTGATAATCTTCTGCAAAAACAGCAGCAATGATTTCAAAACCTAACAGTTACTTGGTGTAGGTTTTCCAAAAAGTCATGACTTAATGAAACATCACTAAAGTTATCTTTAAAATATCACAGAAAGAAGTGAACAAATAAAAGGATGAATCCTCTTGCTGTGAAAAATATTTAAATTTAAAATTCTATAATGTAGTTTGGAATGTTTCAACTTGTAGTGAGACTCTTGTTGTAACTCCTATTTTTCAATGAGACAAAGTTGAAAAAAAATACATTTTTGAGAATGCCATAAAAATGGTATTAGAAGCAGTTAATACCAAGAAATTGATTAGTGTATGAGAAGGATATCAAACACACTCTGTATATAATTTTTAATGTTTCATATAATCAACATAATAAAATTTTTTGTTTTCTTAAATGTAAATAAATATGTGCTATTCTTATTTTTAGAAAGAATTTTATTTAATTTTTAATTTTTTTAAGAATTTTATTTTTGAAAGCATTTTTCAACAGAACTGTTTTATCATTATAAATGTGTTTTCTAAAAACACATTTTGATCGATAAGTGAATATTCCAAAAAGTATAATTTCCAAACATCCCAAATGGGGAATCCCTGTGCCAACTGGAAAGAAGAGCAGCCTGTAGGCTGTGGTGACCTCTCTGTGTCCTTCCCAGCCCTTTGGATGTGGTAGGTCAACTTCCTCTAAGGCACCACGGTGAGTCGTTTCAAGTGAAGAATTGAACATAATCATTTTCCTACTTCTCCTACTTTTAAAAGGAAGTGTCTTTCTTCTGGGTTCTTTTGATTCTATGGAATCAAGGATTCCAGGACACGGAGTCACCTGAGAGTTATGGCTGATAAATGTCTTCATTGCCTCAAAGAAATGTTCTGGGGCTGTGACGCTCTCCAGTGTTGCCTGAATTCCAAAGAGAACTACATGCCTTTGTGACTTTGAAGATTAATCTCTGTCACTCACAGCTCGTTGGCTTCCCCTGCTCATTTCTGCAATGTCTGCAGATGGTGCAGAGCTCTGTGCCAGTTATTTATCCACAAGTTCACCTCGCACATAGCTCCCTCTTTAAGCCATTCCGGGGAGAGTTAAATACTGAGCAATTATGCAACTCTTCTGTCAACCCGTGGGTCTTTGCAGCTCCCATCTGAAAGGATGCCTCTCCAGTAATACCTGCTCTTCCTGGAGGTTGTGACTGCTGCCATCTTTCAACTGAATGCAGCAGGGACACTGCCTTCAAGAAGTCTCTCAAACCACAAAAACACACGTTTTCAAAACACACATGAACAAGCAACTTCTCATTTGTAAGCATTCCTTACCACATTTTCAAAGCTGCTAACTCCCTCACTGCATTTTTCTTCTACAATATGAGTCATCAAATTCACCAGTCTTTGGCCTTTTTATGAAGTTATAAGTCAGCAAACATTTGACACTGAAGATTACAACTTTGGGAAAAATGTGGAAAGGAAAGCTGGACAAAGGAAGAGAGAGAAATAATAATTATGATGCTAAGTCCTTAATATTCATTATTAACTTTTCCATCATGAATACTTTTATTATCCTATTTTACATATAAGGAAACTGAAACTCAAAGAGATGAAATAACTTATACAGGGTCACATTCTTAACAATGACAGAAGTAGGACTTGAATCTAGACAGTTTGAATTTGGAGCTTGCAAGCATCACCCCTAGGATGTAGCTCATCAATACTAGTGAAAGGGCAGGAAAGAAGCAAAAGAAGAAGAAAGGGTTGGCGGGGTGGGGGTTGGGGGGGAGGAAAGCATGAGGAAAGGTGGTAGGCAAATGGAAGGTGATGGGATTAAGGTAAAAATGGTAGAGGGGACACCAGTGCTAAAGAACCATCTGCCAACGCAGGAGATGTGAAACACAGGTTCCATTCCTGGGTTGGGAAGATCCCCTGGAGGAGGGCTCAGCAAGCCACTCCAGTATTCTTGCCTGGAGAATCCCATGGACAGAGGAGCCTGGCAGGATACAGGTCACAAAGAGTTGGACACAACCGAAGTGACTTAGCAGTAGGAGGAAAGACTGAGGAAGAGAGAGAAAGAGATGTAGAATGGATGATGGCCCCAGAACCTCCTGTGATTTAGTTTAAGGTATCTATGCCTTGATACATCTTGGGTAAATTTAACAATTATTAAAATAGCTAGCATTTTGTTTTTGTTTTATCAACAGTCATCTTCTTTCTTGTTTCATCCTGTGAGAGTATGCTACTGCTGACTTGCTACAGGAAATTTCACGTTGAAGAAGAATACTGGCTATCACATTAGTGAAGTTGAATTTCCTCTTCTAGAAATTGGGAATAAATACCCACCTCACATTCCCTGGCAGCTCAGACTGTAAAGAATCTGCCTGCAATGCAGGAGACCCAGGTTCAATCCCTGGTTCAGGAAGATCCCCTGGAGAAGGGAATGGCAACCCACTCCAGTATTCTTGCCTGGAAAATCCCATGGACAGAGGAGCCTGGCAGGCTGCAGTCCATGGGGTCGCAAAGAGTTGGACATGACTGAGTGACTAACACTAACACACTCACATCTCATTATAAATTAAACACTGTAAGCAAAGCATTGAAAATTATAAATCAGTTTTCTGTGCACTGAGTACCAAATCTCTGGTCAAGTAATTAAGGCACAAAAAGAGGGAATTAGACAAAAGGAGGAAAAAGGAAGAGGAAGAAATAATCATAAGTAGCACTCATGGAACACTTGTTATGTGAAGGACAAGGACAGCGTGTACTACCATGGTTTGCTCAGGATGGTTAAGTTTTCTTTCTCTCTTCTCTGGAGTGACAGCAAGCACTGGCTGGAACCTCTAGATGGAGACCTCCTAAACCTCAGGCAAGGGGTGAAATACACAGTAGCAGTTATGAGAATGGGCTCAGAGTAATACTGTGTTTCACTGTTGGTCCACAAGTCAGCTCATTTATCTCATTGCCCCTCAGATCCTCTTTCTGCTTTGTGCTGATTTTGTGGAGGTCTGAGTTCCTTCAACTCTAGCTTCCAGTTAGATCTGACCAATCTGGAGACACAGGTTCTGTCCTCTCCCATATCCTTTGCAGCCAGACGAGACATGGTTGGTTTTGGCAGTAAGGAACTTACTCCCCTTAAGACACCAGCTCATATTCAGGGATCTCTCACACAAGTTTTTGCCATTTCAGCAACATGATGTCTAGAGTGGAAAAAGGATTCAAATCATTGCCCATCTTTGGAGGCTTTGGAATCATTTTGCATCGATTCCCTCAATCCTATCCAATTCAGTTCAGTTGCTCAGTCATGTCTGACTCTCTGAGACCCCAGGGACTGCAGCATGCCAGGGTTCCCTGTCCTCACCAACTCCCGGAGTTTACTCAAACTCATGTCCATCAAGTTGGTGATGCCATCCAAACATCTCATCTTCTGTCATCCCCTTTTCCTCTTGCCTTCAATCTTTTCCAGCAACAGGGGCTTTTCAAATGAGTCAGTTCTTCACATAAGGTGGCCAAAATATTGGAGTTTCAGCTTCAACATAAGTCCTTTCAATGAATATTCAGGACTGATTTCCTTTAGGATTGACTGGTTTAATCTCCTTGCAGTCCAAGGGACTCTGAAGAGTCTTCTCCAACACCACAGTTCAGAAGCATCAATTCTTTGACACTCAGCTTTCTTTATAGTCCAACTCTCACATCCATACGTGATTACTGGAAAAACTATAGCTTTGACAAGACAAACCTTTGTCAAAAAGTAATGTCTCTGCTTTTCAGTATACTGTCTAGGTTGGTCATAGCTTTTCTTCTAAGGAGCAAGCATCTTTTAATTTCATGGCTGCAGTCACCATCTGCAGTGATTTTGGAGCCCAAGAAAATAAAGTCTGTCACTGTTTCCATTGTTTCTCCATCTATTTGCCATGAAGTGATGGGACCAGATGCCACGATCTTCGTTTTTTGAATGTTGAGTTTTAAGCCAGCTTTTTCACTCTCCTCTTTCACTTTCATCAAGAGGCTCTTTTGTTCCTCTCTGCTTTCTGCCATAAGGGTGGTGTCATCTGTGTATCTGGGGTTATTGATAATTCTCTTGGCAAACTAATTTCAGTTTGTGCTTCCTCCAGTCCAGCATTTGTCATTATGTACTCTGCATATAAGTTAAATAAGCAGGGTGACAATATACAGCCTTGACATACTCCTTTTCCAATTTGGAACCAGTCTGTTGTTCCATGTCTGGTTCTAACGGTTGCTTCTTGACCTGCATACAGATTTCTCAGGAATCCTATCCTCATCTCTGTAAAAAGTTCTTTCATTAAACTGTCTTCAATTATCTTTTAGAATTAGCCATCTGTTTCCATCAAGACTGTGTCCGACACAGACATATACAGTCTGTCTGATCTTAATTAAGATCCCCAGCATCATAGGCCTCAGTTTCATCAGTGATAAAATGGGGATGTTGTATTCAGAGAGATAATACAAAGATTAAATGAAAGTGCATGTCCTAACCCTCAGAATGGGAAAAATAATAGCAAATGAAACAACTGACAAAGAATTAATTTCCAAAATATAAAAGCAGCTCAATACCAGAAAGACAAACAATCCAATCAAAAAGTGGGGAAAGACCTAAACAGACATTTCTTCAAAGAAGACGTACATATGGCTAATAAACACATGAAAAGATGCCTAACATTACTCATTATTAGAGAAATGCAAATCAAAACCACAATGAGATATCTCACACCAGTCAGAATGGCCATCATCAAAAAGTCTACAAACAGTAAATGCTGGAGAGGGTATGGAGAAAAGCAAACCCTCTTACACTGTTGGGGGGAATGCAAACTGATACAGCCACTATGGAGAACAGTGTAGAGATTCCTTAAAAACTGAGGAAAGAACTGTCATATGACCCAGCAATCCCACTGCTGGGCATATACCTTGAGGAAACTGAAACTGAACGAATCACATGTACCCCAATGTTCATTGCAGCCTATTTACAATAGCTAGGGCATGGAAGCAACCTAGATGTTCATTGGCAGACGAATGCATAAGGAAGTTGTGGTATATTATTCAACTATAAAAAGGAATCATTTGCATCAGTTCTAATGAGGTGGATGTACCTGGAGCCTATCATACAGAGTGAAGTAAGTCACAAAGAGAAAGACAAATACTGTATATTAACACATATATATGGAATCTAGAAAGATGGTACTGATGATCCTACATACAGGGAAGCAAAGGAGACACAGACATAAAGAACAGACTTTTGAACTCAGTGGGAGAAGGTGAGGATGGGATGATTTGAGAAAGTAGCACTGCAACATGTATATTACCATATGTAAAACAGATGACCAGTACAAGTTCAATGCATGAAGCAGGGCACCCAAAGCTGGTGCTCTGGGACAACCCAGAGGGACAGAGTGGGGAGGGAGGTAGAAGGTGGGGTTCAGGATTGCAGGGGAAACACATGTATACCTGTGGCTAATTTATGTTGATATATGGCAAAAACCATCACAGCATTGTAAAGCAATTTTCTTCCAATTAAAAAAAGTAAACTAATTTTTTACAAAGAAAGTGCGTGTCCTTTGGTACTTAATACCTTGTCAGATAAATAAATAGTAGCTGTTATTTATAGTCAACATAGGAAATGTGAACACATATGAGATCACATCTTAAAAACAAGTTCCACTCCATCTGTCCATCAATGTACATGTACTTTTACTCTAGGAAGTTCTCTGTGGTATCCAGAATTTAAATGATTACCTTAGTTTCAGGTTCTCTGGTAGTTTCTGACTCATTCTATTTCAAATGGGCTTAGAATTCTCAGCTTGAGGATTTGAAACTCAGAATATGAAGGAGGAAAGGATATAGATATGTGTGGAATCAGTCTGCCTCGAGACAGAATACCGGCCCTTTATACAGTTAGATAGAGGCCTGTCCTATTCCTGGTGGGTTTTTCCAGAACCCAAGGAGCCCCAGCAGTATCCAATGGCCTAGGACCCACAATTATCACATCTGTTAGGTATATCAGATGTAGAAACACTCCACCTTTCCAGCATTGTTCTGTGTCTGGAGATTGCAGATAAGTTTTGTTTTAAGTGCCAACTTGGATCAATGGATAGTGGTTGCCTGGTGCTGGGTGGAGAAAAAGTCTCAGGCCAAGGGCAGGCTCAGCAGGAAAATTAAGTGTTGTGATTGATTAACAGTGTCTGCTATGGACATGGGGTGAGGGGGTGTACTCCCACACTTGCTGCATGTAAGCTGACTCTGCAGTAAAGTATCAAGGGGTTTTTGGAAGACAGTAGAATGGGATGATGGCACCCCAGAACTTTCACTGCTTCATGCCTAATGATGCTCTTCTTTGCACCCTTCTCATAGAGAAGCAATTTCAAATAAAAGGTAATGACTGAGATTACAGATAGATTTTCTCATTTTGGATCCTTCATTTTTTGTGCATTTGCATTTAGCAGTGAAATTATAACACATATTTGGTATCTGTTGTAAGCATCTGGGGATGGTTTATATTAAATAGATTCAAGAAATAGAGCTCTCTACTGGACAGTGATTCCGTCAAAGATGTTCAGCACAGCTCACTGAGCTCATCTCATCAATGATATGTTCACGCAGCTAAAGGCAAATGTTTAAACATTTAGTTAATGCACCATATGTCTTAAATGTTTTAGTTCCATCTGACATTTTTTAAAATCCATTTTAGTGGAAACCTGCCAAGTAAATTTACTTCTCTGGAAGATGATTATTCCATTCATCTGAAATTCAATCCTCCTGGACCTCTCAAACACAATGAACTCTTAATTTGGAGGCTTCTAAATCCAATGGCAGTGCGGTCTTCATGTCCTGCTTCCTACTTGAGATTTGGGAAGATGCCAGGCCAGGTGGCTCTACATGATATGGTCTGAGGGCCATACAGCTTGTTGTAGGCATAGAAGGCTTTGAGAGGAACTGATCATCACCCGTGGGGGCTCAGTGGAGTGGTTAAAAGAAAAAAAAAAAAGGACAAAACAGAGGATTAGCATGATAAAGGCGACAAAATCAGAGAGACTAAAGAAGTAAAGGGTAAGAAAAAACAAGAACTAAGAACAAAGGCAAACAAAGGACATTTACAACAGGCTATAGTTAATACCTTATTTTTCAGGCCACACCCTCCTACAGATGAAAATCACACAGGGTCTAAAAATAATAGCCATATAACTCTGAAGTATAAGCATAGTAGTTAGAATCACAAGCTTTGATTTCAGATTAAATTAAAGTCTTGGCTCTTCTAATTACTAACTATGACCTTGAGCAAATTATTTGATCTCTCAGAGCCTAATTTCCTTACAGGATTGATTAAAGTAATAAACAAGTACAGTGGGTGAGTATAAAAACTCAAATTTGAAAAAAAAATAACTTTTTTGAATCAGTGAAACCAACTTTATAAACTGTCCATCTGTCTATAGCAAAAGATATTTTTTATCACATTCTAGTCCACTCCATTCTTATGCAGTGATTTTTATAAATCCAAATTAAAGTATACCTTTCTCAGTGTTTATCCCATTCAAATCTTAGACCACCTGGGTAAGAATTCATTATTTCTAAGGTTTCCCCTGCTGCATCTCACCTTCTATCTGAGTATACATAAGTCTGTGGAGGGGAATATTATATGATGTTCTAGCTCCTAACCTTTGCCAGTTTGCAGCTGAGGCATCATATTATGCATGACTTTCGGGCAGCTGGCCTCTTTCCTTGTTCATCTGTTCTGCCAAAATTGGATCCACCAAGTCCTAGGCATCAAGATCTGACATCCATTCAGATAGGACTGATCAGGTCTAATCTTTGTGATGTCTTGCTGGCACTCTCAGCCAAAGCCTCTGTCAAAAGATTCTTGCCTTCTTCAGCTTCCTTTTCCGGACTTCAGATATTTTCCTATCCATCAGTCCTTTCTCCAATTCTGTAGCCCCATTGAGAGTCTAAGGAACTCTCAGTTACTTCATTCATACCCTACTAGAGTGATAAGACCCTGGGAGGCTACCTGAAGCTTTCCTCACATGCCCATCCCTTGGCCATTGCTGCTCCATGCTTACTCTACCATATTGGAAATTGGATGTTGCCAATAATGGGATTTCTCTAAGAGAATGAATGCACCTACTGGGGAACAGTATACAGAGATAACCAAGAGAAAGAAGAAAAGGATGAGCAGGGGAAGCAGCTTTAAAGCTGGTTTCTTGAAATCTAAATATTTGAAAGAACCAAAACCTTTCTTGGAAAGGCAAGGATGATTCTGGCAGCTGTAAGTCACATCATTAGTTCACTGATTTGGGCAAGTTGTGTTTCAGAGAAAGAAATCAGATTCCAAAGTCTGGCTGGAAGGTCAACCCATAACTTGGGTTACATAGAAGTAAGTGGCCTCTGTTCAGCCAGTGCTGCCTTTTGGCTTCCTGTTGCCAGAGACAAAACAGTAACTAAGGCTGGGAGGTGATGGGATTGGGGTCAGAGTGGCACCTTTGGCTTTCTCTAGATTTTAACCCCAAAAAGCTGCTTAACACCCTCTAGTAATTCAAGGTCATTTCAAGGCTTATCTCTATTCCCTGCAAAAACTCTGCCTGCTATTGCTGATTGAACTCTGTGGAAAAGGGGGGATCAAAACAGAATCTAAACAAACATTAGCTCCTACTTTCTTTGAAACAGGAGAGACATAAAGGCAAAGATACTTTGTGGGGAAAGGTTGAATGTGGAAATATTTACTAATAAGAAATGACTGCAGTTAGAGTATCTTGAAAATATTTAATCAATGTATTGTCTTTCCTTTTAAACCCTTAATTATTGCTCATTTCCCTGTTACCCTTGAAACATCCAATATTTCAGGGGGAAGATAGACTACTCTTGATCAAGTAAATCATTGCTTGGCTTTGAGTTTTAAAATATAGATTTGTTGATGCTGTTCATTGTAGGATGATAGGCTAAAGACAAGTGCTTTTAATTTTCAGAGTCTCGGGCTTTGATGAGGTGTTTTCTTTGAACCCTGAAAGCTGAGCTTTATAAATCAAGAGCCAAAGCTAGAAAGACCAGGGCCCAGGGTCTTAGCATAAGCCTTGAGGCGAGGAAGGGAGAGGACTGGGCTGAAGGGCAGTTTGTGTTAATGGAGTTGAAGTAGAAAATAAGCAGTTAGAGCCTGAGAATGAGAGAAGAAAAGTTGGAGGACAGATAGAAGTGAATTCATTTCCTTGTGCTTCTGAGGATAATGTTGGGGGAAATCTAAAAGCCTCGAGTTAGAGACAAGGGTTACAAAGTAACATGAGTATCCCTTGCCTCCCAGAGCTCCTGCCTTTTACAGATGCCCTGAGTCTATGAGGCAGGAAGATCAACATGGCCTCCAGAGGGTGGAGTAGAAATGACCTAGGAAAGCACCATATAAAACTGCCTAAGAGACTAGTCCTCCACTCTCCACCCACAACCCTGCCCTCACCCCATTCCCAGAATCTGTGGGGGATCTAACATTCCCAGGAACCCTAGCGATGGAAGAAGAGTCTCCGTCAGACCCTAAGGATCAGCAGTCCCAGGGACAGCTAAGATGAGGCCCACGTCCACTATGGGGGGAATCACCAGGCCCTGAAAGTGACATGCAAACAAGTTCCTCCACTGCAGATGCTTCGACAGTGGATACAGCACAAATCCCTTCCTGAAGATGACCAGAAGGACCTCAGACCTCAACACCTCAAGCAGAAGGAAAGTGTCCCTGTTGGTGGGAATGTAAATTCGTGCAACCACTGTGGAAAAGAGTACAGAGATTCCTCAGAAAACGAAAAACAGAATCACCATATGATCCAGCAACCTCACTCCTGGGCATATATCCAGACAAAACTATCATTCGAAAAGATACATGCACCCCTATGTTCATAGCAGCACCTAAGTGTCCATTGTCAGGTGAACGGATAGAGAATGTGTGGTACATACAGAGCCATAAAAAAAGAATGAAGTAACACCACTTACAGAAACATGGGGGGACCTAGAGATGATCCTAAGTGAACCAAGTCAGAAAGACAAATACCATATGATACATGCGGAGTCTAAAATATGACACAAATGAACCTATCTACGGAACAGAAACAGAACCACAGACACAGACACAGAACCACAGACACAGACACAGCTGACGTTTGCCGGGGGGTTGGGGGAGGCATAGAGTGGGAGTTTGGGCTTAGCAGAAGTAAACTACTATATATAGCATAGATAAACAACAGCCCAGAGAGCTATATTCTCTATCCTATAAGAAACCACAGTGGGAAAGAATATATTTTTTAAAAAATCCAGGCTAAAAAAAAAAAAAAGAAATGTCACTCTGCTCCCCCGAGCCATCTTGGGAAAACAGAGGGCAGAGTAATTTTACAAATAGTTCATTTTAAACCAGAAAGCCTGATACTATGTATAAAATAGATGACTAATGAGAACCTACTAGGTAGCTCAGGGAACTCTACTCAGTGCTCTGTGGGAACCTAAATGGGAAGGAAAGCCAAAAAAGAGGGGATATAGGTATACATGTAGCTGATTTACTTTGCTGTACAGTAGAAACTAACACAACACTATAATGCAATTATAATCTAGTAAAAGTTAATTAAATTAAAAAAAATCAGAAAGCTGAGAAAGCTTTAATTGGCAAGATCAAGTGTTCTTCCTGTCAGTTGGGTAGGAGAGCAAGTAGGGTCATAGAAATTGAATTATGGAAAATAAAGGATTGGGGAGGAAGAGTTGGTTTTTATGTTTGTTTTTTGGTATATGTATTAGTTTGTTCAACCAGCCACAACAGAATACCATCAACTAGGCAGCTTAAACTATGGAAATTGTTTTTCTCACCATTTGAGAGGCTTGAAGATCAAGGTGCCAGAAGGGTTGGTTTTGGCAAGACGTCCCTCCTTGGCTTGTGGATGACGACTTCTCACTGTGTCCTGGCACGGGCATTGCTCTGTGTGAGCAGAAAGAGAGAGCGCTCTGGTGGTGTCTTCTTGTTGAAAGGACAGCAGTCCCATCAGATTACAGCCCCACCCTTATGATCTCCCAGGTGGCGCTAGAATCCTGTGGTAAAGAACCCGCCTGCCAATGCAGGAGACACAAGAGCTGCATGCACATTCGATCCCTGGTTCTGGAAGGTCCCCTGGAGGAGGGCATGACAACCCATTCCAGTATTCTTGCCTAGAGAATCCCATGGACAGAGGAGCCTGGCAGGCCACAGTCCATGGGGTCGCACAGAGTCAGACACAACTGAAGTGACTTAGCACTTATGATCTCATTCAGTCAATTGCCTCCTTAGAAGTTTCATCTCCAAATACAGTTCTACTGGAAGTCAGGGCTTCAACATGTGAATTTGGGATGGGGAGGGTACAATTCAGTCTATAGTAGTCTATAAACTAGAGTCATGGCACAAAAATGTTGTCTGTATTTTACAAATAAAGACCTTGGTTCAGCCCCTGAACTTAATAATTGCTTAACAAGAGGAAACTATGATATAATATTATTACTATATTTTATTAGTAAAATTAGCTAATTTGTAATAAACACCAGACATGGTTTTTCCTGCTTTACACCTTGCTATTCAATTTAATACCATCTTACAAGATACATACTAGTCCTCTCTGACTTTGCTCCTATCAACTCTCCTGGAAAAATAGTCTCTTTACCCCACACCTGACGCTCAGCCTCTGACAATCCACAGCAGGTATCTCACTTGGAGCACTCATTTCCAATTAAAGCGTTTCAGCAGTGTTTCAGCTCTTTTCTTCCCCACTTTCTTTAACTGCTGTGGTGATATCATAAGTCACTCCAGACATTAAAACTGTCGATCATGTCATCGGTACCCACTGAAGACATCATGGCAAATGCTTTTGTCTGACAGAGGCTCTGCTATTGATGCTGCTACTGCTGAATATACATATGGAGCCACAAGGTCACTGCAGCAGCCACCACTGATGACCACAGCCAGCCATATTCCTGTCACCACCAATGTTACTATAGTTACACTTGTTCAAAACCATGCCACTTGGCCATCACCCAAACAATGTCCCTTCAGATCAGATGACCACTGGGGATTTATTCATTGAGTCCTACTGTGCTATGCCCAAAATCACCTGGCCCTTCCAAACTTTCACATCTTTCCTTCTCTTGAATCTACCTGCCCTCAATACTTAGGTTCTTATTTCTGAGTTTTTATGATAAATATAGCTCATTTATGATAAATACAGTGATGAAAGCAAATGGAGACAAATACAAAAAGAAAATAAGAACAGCACTCAGACTGAATTAGCAATTAGTACTAAGGTTGGTGATACAAACAATAAAATAAACTAATTTTGGATTAAATGATACGTTGCAAGTGGTATCACTGTCTCCATAAATGTTTTTCTGGGAATTTAATCCCAAAGCACCTCACTCCTTTTGTGCCTGATAGTTAAAGGGTGGGTAGTCAATACCTCTACAGATTTTCCCTGTCATTCAAGGAAAATACACTTTAAATCTTAAGGGATAAGAATTTTATTCATAGATTTCACTAACTTTCTTTTTTCAGCCTTATTTGATATGAAGCTACCAGCCTTCTCGGAATATACCAAAGCCCCGAACTTAAAGTGAGAAATAAATCTCCAGTTCATCTTCTCATAGGTGTTACTTTTGATGGACTCCATTTGATGTCTCCGAGATAAAGCAATCAACCTGGAAAAGAATGAGGAGCTCATATACTATGAGCTGACATATCATTATGACCATACCTATTAAGTGACTAGACCAGCCAGAGCCCAATTACATCTTTGCAACATACAATGAAATACCTCCTAAATAGGTCTTCAACAAAGAAATAAACCTGTCATACAAGAAAAATTTGCTGTACATCAAGGCTATGTATTGAGGAAGTAATGCTGGTGTCAGGGTCGTGCTGGCTGTAATTCAAAGTGCAATTAAGGGAAATTAGAGGCAGTCCTCATTACATACATTTTACACTTTGTTTATTGTGCTACAAATTCTGTATTGGAACCACTGACTTGTAGCCACAATAGCTCATTTAGTAGAAAATGAGAATGTTAACAAAGGATGTTTGATGGCCACGGAGCAGAGCACAGCAATTTACATTTCTTGACTTGTGTCTTTTCTCCAAAACTGGATCTTTGGATTGCGTTGAGCATGAAGTAGCCACAGGCAGAACCAATAGGGCACATCTGAAATTCTTCTCGAGATTCAAATGAATAGCAAAAAATAAATAAATAAATAAAAATCAAGACAGAAAAAAGCACATTGATAATACTTAAACCAAAGAACGAATTTCCAATCGATTAATTAATTCGCAAAGACCCAGAAAAGGAGCATACAAAAATGGCTGAAACAGCCATGTTGGAACCTGAAACTCATCAAGAAGAAACTGCTGGTCTCTAAAGACCACTTCTGAAAGCTAATAGTTCCCTTAGGGAATATTGGGTTGGCCAAAAAGTTCATTTGGACTTTTCTGTAAGATCTTACTGAACACTCTGGCCAATTCAATATTTAATGAAAATTCTGTAAATGCTGAAGTCTTATATATTCTGTCTCAAACCCTACAGTTTGATGGAAGCATTATTTCTATAAACTTCCACTGTTCAATCACAGGAAAATAGTAGAAAGTAGGGCTATAAAAAGATGAATTGGAGAGGACAAGCATGGCATTCAGATGAGCACCATGCTTGGAATCTTGGGCTTGGGGGAGGGGGAGAGTGACTTGGTCACATGGAGTGTGGGTTCATAAACTGGCCCCATGCATGGAGGACAAGGAGAGATTAAAGAAAGAGGCAGGACAAGGAGAGATTAAAGAAAGAGGCAGCTACTCCAGATTGGTAGGTGGCAGTCTTTACAATCAAGAGAACTCATATGCAAGGCTTGTCTTGAGTACAAAATGAATAGATGTCTGCACCTGCCCAGCAGAATCTTAAAAGTTTATATAGAAGCCTTACTGGATTCAGTCACATACACCTTTCATCTATCCATATGGTTTCAGCAACCCCTTATTCTCTCAAGGCTGCATCCTTGGAGCAGCTCCCACTTTGGAAACTGCTGACAGATCAGACCTTCCAAGAACAGGGAAGGAGGTAAGAACCTTCCTGCTTGCCGTGGTCTAGCTCCAATGTCAACTGGCTGACACGTCCTCCTGATGCGCTCCTCCAGCACGAATGCAGGTAATCATTTTAACTGCCTCTTGAGTACTGGACCACTTTGAAGACCTCAGAGAGTGAGTGTTGGATGTCCAAAGTTAAACAGAATGCATGGTTGCCTATAATCTCACTTAGATGTCAGAGGGGGAGTTCAGGACTGAGACAGTAGTATCAGTATGGGCAGCAGAAAAATGGGACCATGAAGGCTTTGCAAAACCTCTTACAAGACATGAAAGTCTAGGATGACTTTTGGATGAAATTTCTGCATCTGAGAAGTCTGAGTTTTCTCCTTGCTGGAGCTTCTGCTTTTCCTGGCGTCTTGAGGACTAACACTCTCCAAACATACGAGGTATTTGCATATTTGATGCTAACTACCCATGTAGTCAGACTACAGTTACCATTATTATCTCTCAAGAAAAATTAAGAATGGCCCAATGACATTGAACCACCTCTTACCCTTTCACTTTGGAAACTTCTAAAAGTAAAAAGATGCCTGGAGTCTGAGGTCAGGCAAATCAACATGAATGTGCATCTTAGTAAATGCACAGATGTGTGTTGAGTGGAAGGATGGTGGAGAGGGTCAGAAAGAATGCAAAGAAAAAAAAAGAAAGAGCCTAAAGCATTTTCCAGGTTTCTCAAGGAGAGAAGGTTGTGCATCTGAGCAATTAGAGACATCTTCCAAAATCAGAATACTGCCAAGCTGGGGAAGAGAAGCTGTTTAAAATTCCCCTTCTCTTCCATAAGGAGAAAAGAGAAAATCATATCCTTAACTCTTCCCTGACTTTGCAAGAAACATTTATGAGATAATGATTTTAAAACTGTGTTTTCAGGCTCCCTGTATGCTCCCCTTGTATAAGTTGGTTTACATCGCTGGAAAATTTTTTCTTGTTAGTGCTTCAATACCTGATCTTAATTGATTCACTGGAGGGAGTTGGTGTCTAAGGTTATTGAAAAGACTGAACTGAACAAAGTTTCAAGAATTTTATTCCACTTCCTACCTACACTCTTTGGCCAAATTACTTAGTAAATATTTTCTATAGACATCATTCTGAAGTCTTTTTCCCAATTGTCCCTCTAGGAGTGGCGTACTATCTGACTCTGCCTTCAGTCTTAGCTCCATCACTTTAAAGCTATGTGCCCTCAGCCGAGTTATGTAATTTTTGTGCCTCAGCTTCTTCATTGGCAAAGTTAAAATAATAATAACATCTTTTACCTTACAGCCTTGCTGGGAAGAATAAATTATTTAAACCATGAAAATTACTTGGAACTGTGCCTCAGACATAGAAAAGTGCTCACTACACGTTAGTTATTATTTGAAGCACAGAGAAATGTGTGACTAATTCTACCTTGGTTCACCAGAGAAGATTTTACCAATGAGTTACCAATAGAATTCTCTGGAACATTCAATCAAAGTATGTATGACAAAGAAGACAAGAAAGACATTCATGGTGGCGTGAGTTGCAAGGACAAACGTAAGGAGCTTAACCAATAGAATGTATTCAGGAAGAAAACTCAGAAGAATTGTCAAAGAAAATAATCATGACTTCTAGTCCCCCAACCTTTCCTAAATTCTAACCACTCTTCTAAAACTTTTAACTTAGAAGGATGCAGCAGGTAATATTTTTCAAAGATGACAGCAACACCAGCCATCCAACATGCTCATCTTATAATGTGACCTTAAAATTCCCGATTAAGGGATAAAGTGTACATCCCCTCCACCTTGAGCTGAATAGAACTTTGTTATTGTCTCAACCAACAGGGAAGGACAGAAGTGACCTCCAAGGGAAGATCAAAAATGTCCAGCACTCCTGCTGTCTTGAAACACTCGGTCTTGGAAACCAGTCACCATGTGATACAGAGACCCAAACTAGCCCATGACAAGAGACCACATGGAGAGAAAATCATATGTAAGTGCTCCAGCCAACAGCCCAGCTGAGGTCCTGTTGACAGCCAACATCCACCTCCCAAGATGTAAGTAAAAATGCAGCCAGATGATTCCAGCCTCTGTCCATCACATCACTTCCAGTCTTTAGGTCTCCCCAGCTGAGGTACCAGACACAATGGAGCAGAAAAAAGTCACCCCTGCTTTGCCCTGTCCTAATTCCTCACCCACAGAATCCGTGAGCAAAAAGAAAGGTTGTCTTATGCGACTAAGTTTGGGGGTGGTTTGTAACTCAGCAATGGTAGCTAGTGCAGGAGATATTCCTTTTTCTCTTACTGTGGAGAGAGATGTTGCTTGCCATGACACCATTCATGGTTAGTGATCACTCCCAATCTAAGGGGTCACCTCTACCCAAGAGCCACAGGAGAAGCAAACAAAGCAGGCATCATAAGCATCCTTGGAATAAGAGGCTTAACCAAGTTGTAAGGTCAGGGTCTCAAACCTAATACGAAGGTAAGGAAAGGAGGCAGGGATGGGCTACACAGTCAGTCCTTAATGTCCTTCCCTTCACCTCCTACTCTCTCTGTTTTACTGTCATCCGTTATACTGCTCCTTCTAATAGCTTATTATCACAGTTTTAATAACCATCCTGTCAACATGTTATCTTTAAAACAGTAGTTTTGGTTTTGGTTTTATTGGAGTATAGTTGCATTACAATGTTGTATTAGTTTCTGCTGTACAGCAAAGTGAATCAGTTGCATGCCATGCATGCCTCGTTGCTTCAGTCATGTTTGACATTTTGCGATCCCATAGACTGTAGCCCGCCAGGCTCCTCTATCCATGGGATTCTCCAGGCAAGAATACTGGAGTGGGTTGCCATGCCCTCCTCCAGGGGGATCTTCCTGACCCAGGGATTGAACCCACGTCTCTTATGTCTTCTGCATTGGCAGGTGGGTTCTTTACTATTAGCACCACTTGGGAAGCCTGAATCAGTTATACATATGTATACATTCACTCTTTTTTAGATTTCCATCCCATATAGGTCACCACAGAGCACCGAGTAGATTTCCCGTGCTACACAGTCAGTTCTCATTAGTAATCTGTTTAAACATATGTCAATCCCAATCTCTTGATTCATCCCACTCCTCCTTTCCCCCTTGGTATCCATACATTTGTTCTCTACATCTTTGACTCTATTTCTGCTTTACAAATAAGTTCAGTTGTATCATTTTTCTAGATTCCATATATAAACAATATTATATGATATTTGTCTTTCTCTCTCTGACTTACTTCACTCTGTTTGACAGTCTCTAGGTCCATACATGTCTCTGCAAATTGCGTTGTTTTGTTCATCTTAATGGTTGAGTAATATTCCACTGTTATGTACCATATCTTCTTTATCTATTCCTCTTTCAATGAACATTTAGGTTGTTTCCATGTCCTGGCTATTGTAAATAGTGCAGCAATGAACACTGGGGTGCTTGCATCCTTTGGAATTATGGTTTTCTCTGGGTATCAGCCTAGGAGTGGGATTGCTAGGTTATATGGTAGCTCTATTTTTAGTTGTTTAAGGAATCTCTGTACTGTTCTCCTAAAAAAGTGTTTTGGATACATCTCTTTTGTAAACTGTGCTTCCACTTAGAAACATACCACCTTGGTATTCTCCCCAAGCTTGCTTAAGAGCCTCACTTTGTGGATAGAAGTAGCAAGGAAAGTGATAAAACTGCCTATGATGTGCCCACTGGCACAGAGAAGGTGACTGAGTAGGGGGTCAAGGCAATTTTCTTTTTAAATAATGTGTTCTTTCTGTCCCTTTTCACCAAGATCATAGGCTCTATAGAAAATCACAGAAGGGAGAAAGTCTCTGAAGAGGTCAGAGGGTTGGCCAAGGCACAGTTTGGAGAACATCCCTACTTGGTGCAATCTGATGCTTCCAGAGTAAACCTCAGTGTCCGGAGAAGACTGAGCTCTTGGGAGCAGGAGTCTGGTTCAGTCTCAGCTGTCTTCTGGGGGAGCCCTTCATGTTTCATCACAGCTGGGGCACAGCTGCTGGCCAGAGAGCTGAACTCTTGACATAGTTTGGATCTAGAAATCCCTGGGTTTCACAGCTGTGCCCAGCAGCTGCCTTAGCCAACCCTTCTCTTTTGGGGTAAAGCAGTTTGATTTCTGGTAGAAAACTTTAGATTTGACAAAGACAAGAGCTTTGTCTTTTGGCTCCAGCATATAAACATCCTTTGGAGGATTACTTGAGATGTGTTTACGTAGGAGTCCCAACTCTTAACCAGACTGAATAACTCATGGTAAGTTAGAGTATGCCTAATAATCTTGAAACCATTTTCTCTCAGCACCACTACTGGCATGAAAGGGCTATGATAAGAAAGGTGCATTGGTTCCGTACTATTCCTGTCACTATAAAAACAGCCACAGCTCCTGCCCTTTAAATTCCTTATTTGATTGACAACCTTCTGTGGACCCAGCAGGAAGGGATGGAAAGGGATCAATCTATATCTTTGATGTATCCAAGGAGAAACCAAATGAATCTTATCAATTAAATGTGATGATCCTTAGGGGATCAGAAGTGAAAATATTGTCAACAACATGTGGTGGTACTCTTTCTGAATTCTAGTGAGAGGGGAATAGCACAGTTTGCCTTGATCTGTATGTAAGCAGACTTGTTAATTCTTACGTGATTGATCTAAAAGTGGAATGACTAGTCATCCCACTTGGCCCAAGACTATCCCTATATTGGGGCTTCCCAGATGGCACAGTGGTAAAGGATCCACCTGTCAATACAGGAAACACAGGAGACCCGGGTTCCATCCCTGGGTCAGGAAGATCTTCTGGAGGAGGAAATAGCAATCCACTCCAGTATTCTTGCCTGGAAAATCCCATGGACAGAGGAGCCTGAAGGGCTACAGTCCATGCAGTCACAAAGAGTCCGACATGACTGAGCACACACGCACGCACGCACACCCATACTAGCAGTGCAAAGTCCCACATGCTGGGAAACTTCTCAGTTTCAGCCAAATCCAGACCCTTGGTCACCCTAGGAATCAGAAGACTCCTTTGGCAAAAAAGGAGTTCTCCTACCAGCCTGTTAGTAGAAGAGTCCAAAATTCCTGCCTACCCTTTTCTATTGGGCAAGAAGTTCATTCGTTTTTGTTTTTTTTTTCAAACTTTTTGGCCAACCCAATATTAAAAAGCAAACATTCCTAAAGGGCAAGACAGTAACATCTGGGAACAAATTACTTTATCCTGTCGGCACTCTTTTTCATCAAATGTTCAGGAAATATTTATTGAGCAGCTATTATATTCCACGCACAAGATGGGTTAGTAGGCGTATGATGATAAACAAGCCCCGGTGCCTGACCTTAAAGACCTTAATGGGTGAGAAAGACAAATAAAGAGGCGCTGAAAGCAGCAGGTGATGGTTCCACGCTTGTGTTTCAGACATGGTAAGGAGGACTGGGACACACGGGAGGACCATTCCTGGCCTGGGGGACACAGCAGGTGTCTAAATGGTGTGACCTCTGAGCTGTGAATGTGACCAGGAACTAACGAGGTGAAAGGTAAAGGTGTGGGAGGGATCTTCTGAGAGGAAACAGTCAGACAAGGGCCTCAAGGGAAAAGAGAGCTTTGTTTTTCCCACAAAGGAATAAGACGAAGGAAAGACTAGCTTTCTTAGTCTGGGATAGAACAGGGAAAGGATTACTTCTCAGGTTCATCTGGGGTCAGCCTTTTTTGTAATTTCTCAAATTAGAAAGAAAAAAGTTAAACACGTTCTGAATATGAGTTCTTGCTTCTTACAGGGAAATAGTCCATTCTGGCCTTGAGAGATGGAAAGAGAGTGAGAGAAAGTGAGAGAGAAAGTATCTCCCACTCTGCCTTCAAATTTCTCAGTATTTGCCTTTGGCTTGGTGACAAAAGAACACAAACCCAGTAGCAGCTCGTCACTGGCACTTCCCCCCACTCCTCTCCACTGACCTCCTCAGTGCTGGGGACTAATCTCTGAGAGTTAGAGATTACGTCTCTGTTGAAAGGATACAGATCATATTTGTGTTTTATCAGTGCTTGGGCATTTCTTGTGGATTTTTTTCCCACCAGAAATCATGGTATTTTAAAGGTATAATGACTTGATAAAAGCAATGCTCAAAATTAGAATATAGTACCTGAAATAGCAAATACTAAAAATGAAAACTTTTTAAAATATTTTTATTATTAAAGTAACCCATGTTGGTGAAAAAGTCAAACAGTAAAAATATGAATTAAATACTAAGTCTCTTTTCCTTCTCATCCTCCTGCCCCCAACTACTCCAGATGTGCCCACGGTTAACAGTTCTCTCTATATCTTTTTAGATATTTTCTATACATATATTGGGTTGGCCAAAAAGGTCATTTGGGTTTTTCTTAAGATGCTACAGGAAAAAAAAAAAAAAAACAAATAAACTTTCTTAAGATGTTACAGAAAAACACCCAAACAAACAAAAAATACAAGCAAAGATGGATGGATAGACAGATGATAGATAGATATTTTAAATGCAAATCATATTGAATATGTTGCTATATAATTAGCTTTTTTCATTCAGCATATTCATGACATTTTTTCTACATGAGATATATCAGTCAGGTTTTGCTACAGGAATGCTATGTAACAAACAACCTCAAACTCTCAGTGGCTACACATTTATGTATTGCTTATGTCACCAAGAGTAGTAGATCAACTGTAGTTCTTACGCTTGGCTTGACTTAGTTGGAGTCATCTGGTGCTCTAATAATTTCTGCTCAACTCACTTTCTCATTTTGGAACCCAAACTGGGACAGGAGCCACTATGTAACACTGTGCTCGTGTGACAGAGAGTTGGAACTAGAGTCCAAGACAAGTTAGGCAATCACATTTCAGAATGCGACAAATATCATACCCATCCACATCTCATGAGCAACGCATGTGATATGGCCACGCATGAAGACAACTGGCAGGGAGACATTAGCTAGGAACTGAAGACTTGTAAAGAAACAAAGCCATTTACCATTTCGTACCTATCCCAATATTCTAAATGCCTACATAGTACTCTACTGAGAGATACAGAGATTGTAATCTTTAATTCTTCAATCAATTATTTTGCAATCAGTGTATTACAAAATCATGCATACCCTTTAAATATATATTCTTAAATACTTGTGGAAACATCTGTAGATGTAGAATTACTAGGGAAAATGGTGTATGCATTTAATATTTGGGGGGATACTTCTCAATTGCCCTCCAAATTATGTATCAATCTATACTATATCTATGAGGTTACATGCTTCCACAATCCTTCCCCAAACTCTGTATTATCAAATTTTTAATTCAAAAGATAAAATTTTGATGTTTTAAATTTCATTTCTTTCATTAGTGCTGCAATTTTAAGTGTCCTAAACTTGGAGATAATTCTATCATAGCTGCAGACTTCACATTAGCCTGCTGCTGCTGCTAAGTCACTTCAGTCGTGTCTGACTCTGTGTGACCCCATAGACGGCAGCCACCAGGCTCCCCCATCCCTGGGATTCTCCAGGCAAGAACACTGGAGTGGGTTGCCATTTCCTTCTCCAATGGAGGAAAGTGAAAAATGAAAGTGAAGTCGCTCAGTCGTGTCCAACTCTTCGCAACCCCATGGACTGCAGCCTACCAGGCTCCTCCATCCATGGGATTTTCCAGGCAAGAATACTGGAGTGGGTTGCCATTGCCTTCTCCCACATTAGCCTAGCTAGCTCTCTTGAAAAACATTTTAATTATATTAATACCAATCCACCCCACCCACCACACATGCCCAGTTTCTCTGTACCTCTGGTTATACTCTGGAGGAAAGAAAGGGAAGTCAGCTTGTTCTAAAACAGGGAAAAATGAAGTTGCTCGGTCATGTTTGACTCTTTGTGACCCAATGGACTGTAGCCTACCATGCTCCCACATCCATGGGATTTTCCAGGGAAGAGTACTGGAGTGGGTTGCCATTTCCTTCTCCAAAGGATCTTCCTGACCCAGGGATCGAGCCCAGCTCTCCCACATTGTAGGCAGATCTTTACCATCTGAGCCACCAGGGAAGTTTCAACTGGGGAACCAAGTCCTAAAGCTTGACTGTGACTATGTTTAGGGCCATAGTAGGAGAGCCGTGAAGAGATACCCCACGCCCAAGGTAAGAGAAACCCAAGTAAGATGGTAGGTGTTGCAAGAGGGCATCAGAGGGCAGACACACTGAAACCATACTCACAGAAAACTAGTCAATCTAATCACACTAGGACCACAGCCTTGTCTAACTCAATGAAACTAAACCATGCCTGTGGGGCCACCCAAGACGGGTGGGTCATGGTGGAGAGGTCTGACAGAATGTGGTCCACTGGAGAAGGGAATGGCAAACCACTTCAGTATTCTTGCCTTGAGAACCCCATGAACAGTATGAAAAGGCAAAATGATAGGATACTGAAAGAGGAACTCCCCAGGTCAGTAGGTGCCCAATATGCTACTGGAGATCAGTGGAGAAATAACTCCAGAAAGAATGAAGGGATGGAGCCAAAGCAAAAACAATACCCAGTTGTGGATGTGGCTGGTGATAGAAGCAAGGTCTGATGCTATAAAGAGCAATATTGCATAGGAACATGAAATATTAGGTCCATGAATCAAGGCAAATTGGAAGTGTTCAAACAGGAGATGGCAAGAGTGAATATCAACATTCTAGGAATCAGCGAACTAAAATGGACTGGAATGGGTGAATTTAACTCAGATGACCATTATATCTACTACTGTGGGCAGGAATCTCTCAGAAGAAATGGAGTAGCCATCGTGGTCAACAAAAGAGTATGAAATGCAGTATTTGGATGCAATCTCAAAAACGAGAGAATGATCTCTGTTCGTTTCCAAGGCAAACCATTCAATATCACAGTAATCCAAGTCTATGCCCCAACCAGTAATGCTGAAGAAGCTGAAGTTGAACGGTTCTATGAAGACCTACCAGACCTTTTAGAACTAACACCCCCAAAAGATGTCCTTTTCATTATAGGGGACTGGAATGCAAAAGTAGGAAGTCAAGAAACACCTGGAGTAACAGGCAAATTTGGCCTTGGAATATGGAATGAATCAGGGCAAAGACTAATAGGGTTTTGCCAAGAAAATGCACTGGTCATAACAAACACCCTCTTCCAACAACACAAGAGAAGACTCTACACATGGACATCAACAGATGGTCAACACCAAAATCAGGTTGATTATATTCTTTGCAGCCAAAGATGGAGAAGCTCTATACAGTCAACAAAAACAAGACCAGGAGCTAACTGTGTCTCAGATCATGAACTCCTAATTGCCAAATTCAGACTTAAATTGAAGAAAGTAGGGAAAACCACTAGACCATTCAGGTATGACCTAAATCAAATTCCTTATGATTATACAGTGGAAGTGAGAAATAGATTGAAGGGACTAGATGTGATAGATAGAGTGCCTGATGAACTATGGACTGAGGTTTGTGACATTGTACAGGAGACAGGGATCAAGACCATCCCCATGGAAAAGAAATGCAAAAAAGCAAAATGGCTGTCTGGGGAGGCCTTATCAATAGCTGTGAAAAGAAGAAAAGCAAAAAGCAAAGGAGAAAAGGAAAGATATACCCATTTGAATGCAGAGTTCCAAAGAATAGCAAGAAGAGATAAGAAAGCCTTCCTCAGTGATCAATGCAAAGAAATAGAGGAAAACAACAGAATGGGAAAGACTAGAGAGCTCTTCAAGAAAATTAGAGATACCAAGGGAACATTTCATGCAAAGATGGGGTCGATAAAGGCCAGAAATGGTATGGACCTAACAGAAGCAGAAGATATTAAGAAGAGGTGGCAACAATACGCAGAAGAACTGTACAAAAAAGATCTTCATGACCCAGATAATCACAATGGTGTGATCACTCACCTAGAGCCAGACATCCTGGAATGTGAAGTCAAGTGGGCCTTAGAAAGCATCACTATGAACAAAGCTAGAGGAGGTGATGGAATTCCAGTGGAGTTATTTCAAATCCTGAAGGATGATGCTGTGAAAGTGCTGCACTCAATATGCCAGCAAATTTGGAAAACTCAGCAGTGGCCACAGGACTGGAAAAGGTCAGTTTTCATTCCAATCCCAAAGAAAGGCAATGCCAAAGAATGCTCAAACTACTGCACAATTGCACTCGTCTCACACGCTAGTAAAGTAATGCTCAAAATTCTCCAAGCCAGGCTTCAGCAATATGTGAACCGTGAACTTCCTGATGTTCAAGCTGCTTTTAGAAAAGGCAGAGGAACCAGAGATCAAATTGCCAACATCCGCTGGATCATGGAAAAGCAAGAGAGTTCCAGAAAAACATCTATTTCTGCTTTATTGACTATGCCAAAGCCTTTGACTGTGTGGATCACAATAAACTGTGGAAAATTCTGAAAGAGATGGGAATACCACAACACCTGATCTGCCTCTTGAGAAATTTGTATGCAGGTCAGGGAGCAACAGTTAGAATTTGACATGGAACAACAGAATGGTTCCAAATAGGAAAAGGAGTATGTCAAGGCTGTATATTGTCACCCTGTTTATTTAACTTATATGCAGAGTACATCATGGGAAACGCTGGACTGGAAGAAACACAAGCTAGAATCAAGATTGCCGGGAGAAATATCAATAACCTCAGATATGCAGATGACACCACCCTTATGGCAGAAAGGGAAGAGGAACTCAAAAGCCTCTTGATGAAAGTGAAAGAGGAGAGTGAAAAAGTTGGCTTAAACCTCAACATTCAGAAAATGAAGATCATGGCATCTGATCCCATCACTTCATGGGAAATAGATGGGGAAACAGTGGAAACAGTGTCAGACTTTATTATTTTGGGCTCCAAAATCACTGCAGATGGTGACTGCAGCCATGAAATTAAAAGACGCTTACTCCTTGGAAGGAAAGTTATGACCAACCTAGATAGCATATTGAAAAGCAGAGACATTACTTTGCCAACAAAGGTTCGTCTAGTCAAGGCTATGGTTTTTCCTGTGGTCATGTATGGATGTGAGAGTTGGACTGTGAAGAAAGCTGAGTGCCGAAGAATTGATGCTTTTGAACTGTGGTGTTGGAGAAGACTCTTGAGAGTCCCTTGGACTGCAAGATCCATTCTAAAGGAGATCAGCCCTGGGATTTCTTTGGAAGGAATGATGCCAAAGCTGCAACTCCAGTACTTTGGCCACCTCATGCGAAGAGTTGACTCATTGGAAAAGACTCTGATGCTGGGAGGGATTGGGGGCAGGAGGAGAAGGGGAAGACAGAGGATGAGATGGCTGGATGGTATCACTGACTCGGCGGACATAAGTCTGAGTTGAACCCCGCCAGCTGGTGATGGACAGAGAGGCCTGGCCTGCTGCAATTCATGGGGTCGCAAAGAGTTGGACACGACTGAGTGACTGAACTGAACTCTACTGAACTGAGGACAGATTTTGAACCGAGGACAGACTCAGCAGGGAAGAACAATGTGATCCATTAGTGATGTCTGCCATGGACTTGAGAATGGCAGGTGGCAACATGTATAGCATTTATTTCCCTATCCCTGGCCTTGAAGCTGCTAGAAATCTGCCAGCATTTTAATCTTATCCTCTGCCATTTCATTTGTCTCCAGTCATAGAAAATAAGTAGTGAACTAATGTTTTGTTTTTTAAAAAAAAAAGGATTATCTAGGCTCTTCCTCATGCTTTTACCACCTGCCTGGATCTCATGATGTTTTTAAGAAAACATCAGACAATGATTTGAAAAGAGGTAGAGCAAATACCTGGAGAAGGAAATGGCACCCCACTCCAGTACTCTTGCCTGGAAAATCCCATGGATGGAGGAGCCTGGTGGGCTGCAGTTCATGGGGTCCCACAGAGTCAGACACGACTGAGCGACTTCACTTTCACTTTTCACTTTCATGCATTGGAGAAGGAAATGGCAACCCACTCCAGTGTTCTTGCCTGGAGAATCCCAGGGACGTGGGAGCCTGGTGGGCTGCCGTCTATGGGGTCACACAGAGTCGGACACAACTGAAGCGACTTAGCAGCAGCAGCAGCAGCAGAGCAAATGTTTTAGTGTGGGGTTTGTTTTGGTCCTGTTATCTTTGCTGAACTAAGTGGCTTAGGCTCTTACAGATACTTTTACCATCAGGATAATGGTTTTTGGATAACTAATATCCTGGTGGTGTCTGAAAGATGGTTAATTGTTGTGGAGGATTTAAATGCTGTGCTAAAGTAAATCATAACAGGCTTCTTCATTTGAGCTCAAGGTTAAAGGCTACCTCATTTCCCAACAACAGAGCAACATAATCATTCCTTTTCCCACAGATAACTATGGTCTTCCTGTCAGCCTACAGGAATCCTGTTCCTTTCCCCCCAGTGTAACCAAACTGCCTGCCACAGAGAAACACCACTCTCCTTAGCTTGGCCACAGGGCAATCCGTCACTGCTCCCAAGTCCCCATCCCCAGTGCTGCAGTAACCACAGAAACCACTCAGGGTCTGGACCGAGCACGTGGTTACGGACATAGTCATCATTTCTAACACAGAGAGATGAAGTCACTCAGTCTTCTCTCTGATGAAAATAAACTATTGAAATACAACATCAGAAACAAATGCTCTTCATCCTGATGGAGATGTGGGAGCTATAAAGACAAGACTCTACCCTAGGGCCCTGAACAGAGGAGGGGGAGACTCAGGGGACAAATTCCTGAGAAACTATTAAAAACTGGAGTGCTCTGGTCTCTGAGACAGTCACTGCAGGGGTAAACAGATTGTCATCTGCCGGACAATTAGGCATGTTCTCCCAGAAGAGAGAACAATGAAGTCACCCCAGTTGCAAAAAGGTGCAGACCCCAAAGGAAAAGAAGCAGTGAATTCAAAAGCACTGAAAAATAAGTAAGCAAAGAAAAGCTTGGCTTTAAAGTGGCAATTTTTTCTAGTGTCTGAAGAGTAATCTCCTAAGGAGAATAGCACAAGTCCCTTCCCAATAGACTCTTAAGCTTCAGCTGTGAAAAGGCTATTCTTGGCTCACCAACTCTGCTGATTTATTCTCACCTTGAGGCAGCTCCCTAGCATTCCTTCCTACCTCAGCTTCCCAGTCAGCCAAGTGGGACCTCCTGCTTGCAGTCTGCTTCATTTGCTAAGATGTCATGAAGATTAATTAACAGCATTAATACACTAAATGTTCTTTGGGATGGTCGGGAAGAAAGTGTGATTATGATCATTATTGCTATGGATTACTAGGTAGAATGTTGTCAGAACCATTCCAAATGAGACTGTTGCAGGCACCATATCTGAAAGTAGGAAAAAAAGAAAAAAAAAAAAAAGACCAAATGGTGATCACTGGATGGTTTCAAATGCCCCTGGACCAAAAATACTTCTTCTATATTCTTGCCTAGGGACTTAAAATGTTAATAGAATGGAAAATGCAACAGACTTAGAGTAAGAAAGTCTGTGTTTCAGTTTCTTTGCCACTTATTAGCTAGGTGATCTTATGCAACCTACTTAAATTGCCCCAAACCTCAGTTTTCTAATCTGTAAAATAGACTTACTGACACCTCCAATGTTGATGTGCCTCATAGTGTTTCTGAGAAGTCTAAATGATAAGGGGATATTTCTAAAAATTAGGCCAACTATACAAAGATTAATATTATCAGCTCTAATAAAAAATGTTTCAGCCACTGAGGTGAGGAATGTGCATGCTCAATCATGTCTGACTCTTTGTGACCCCAGGGACTGTAGCCCACCAGGTTGCTCTGTCCATGGAATTTTCCAGGCAAGAATATTGAAGTGGGTTGTCATTTCCTACTCCAGGGGATCTTCCTGACCCAGGATTGAACCTGCATCTCTTGAGTCTCCTGCATTGGCAGGTGGATTCTTTATCATAGCACCACCTAAAGCTCTGCTTTAGCCATTATAGGCTATTTATTCCTTACCACAAAATTAGTTTATGAGATGCCATCCACCGATATATGTACATATAAGACAGTTGATCTTGACTCTGGAAGGGGTCAGAAAACTTGTTGTGGTTGTAAAACTGAGGGTTTTGCTTATCCAGGGATCTATTAAAGGTGTCAGGGTACCAGTGGGAAGTCAGAGATACACCAAATAACAAATGTGTTTTTTGCTGTCTCCTAATGTTAAGCGTCCTGACAGGGATGAACAGCAAAACTGTAATGCCTTAAAGTCTTCCTATTTTAAAATGTTAGGCCTGGAAAGGAACTGGAGATCATTGTATTTTAACTCCTTTCTTTCTTAAAATAGAAAATGAAGCCTCAATCTTGCCTTGGAAATCTCTTTATTCTTCCAGATTCTAAGACCAGGGTTCTTCCCATTAAACACTATCTCTAATATGAAACAAGTTATTAATCATTCTGGGTGCAGTCACACTGAATTATCCCTCACACTCCCATCTTCCATTCCAATCCCATCACCTCCTCCTAGGTCGAGACCCCCCAACATGACAAGTTTGGGCTATACAACAGTTTTATATTCTACCATGCTCAAATTTCTTTCATGACCTCCAATCTGCTCTAAATACTGCTCTCAGGTTAACCTTCTAAAAGTGTCCACTGAATAATGCCTCCTCTGCTCAAAACACATTATTGGCTATGGTGTATGGAAAGAGCATGTCTGCTTACCCTATCTGAGTTAGAGAGCACGCTCTGTTCCTAAGGGGGTGACATGGTGTGCCATCGCCCCTAGTGCTCAAGTTCTAGAAAGGGATTGACAAAAATGATAAATGCACCACTTCCCTGGGCGTGCTGTTCATCTTAAAAAGAAATCCAATTACAGTTTGCAATTGCATTTTGGTGAACCATAATGAGCTCTCTTTGGAGTTGCCTTATTCAGATCAAATTACTTCTTGGTAATTTAAAGAATATTACATTTCCTAGATACCTCTCAATCCACCCACAGTGTTCGAGGCTCTGTGTATCTATTACACACACTGGCCAGTCAACTCTGGATGAGTTCATAACCAAAGGACCATTTCGTGGTTACCCACAGACAAGTCACCCATCGTTTCCCTCAAGCAGAGAGGTCAAAAGTCATGTAACTCTTAAAGAGCAAGTCACTTCTTGGGGGCTGAAAATGGGAAGTTAGGGAATGCTTTATTCTGAAAAAAAAAAAAAATTATGGCAGAGAGGTCTAGATGCTTGTATATGAAGGATCCACACTGTCAGTTGATGAAATTTCTTGGTTAGTTACTTTCATATATTGACATAAATGACACAGAGCCATCTGATGACTAACAAAAATGACAGTCTCTGATAACATCAACCAAAACTTTCAAGGATGACATTTTCTAAAGCATTTTATTCCCCTCCCAAAAAAAGGGCAAAGAAAAAAATAGGTGTGATCAAAAGTTATGACAGTAAGAGAAAAGTAGAACTGAAAATTAAAATGGCATGTTGTCCCCTGATTTCTCAAGAAAGTTCACCACATAAAACGTCAATAGATCTGAGTATCATTAAAATTTTCTCCACTAATTCTGACAGGCCAGAAAGGTCATCTAAGAGTTTTTAAAGTGCAGCATGACCTGATTTTTCTGCAGTGCTAGTGTGGCAAGAATCTCATAAAGATATGTTTTCCCCACTTCCATACAATAAGAGCAATAGTCTTTATAATCTTTTGTTTTTGACATTTTTATCTTCATTTCAGAGACTCTGTGCTACTGAACTATATCAACTCTAATTTATCTTTTGATGACTTATCTTCTAGTTTTAAGTGGGAAAAGCACAAGTGTTCCCTCATGGAGATTAATTTCAAAGAATCTAAGATTTAAAGGATCTTAAGAAAACAGAGTCAATTTCCTCTCAACTGCTGGAATCACAATTGTACCATTTCTTATAGACAATCACAATATTTGAATATGAATGAGTATTTTTAGTGTTGAGAAGCATCCATTACTGGACAGTGGTCCTTTGGGTAGAAGACCTATTCATTCCAAATTAAATATATACTCTTTTCTGTCTACTGAAAAGAAAGCAAATCGTAAGTTTGGGGTATGAGAAGATGGAAAACTACAATCAGATGACTCCTAGCAATAGAAAAATAGATTTTCTTCTGATAAATTTCAAAATAAGAACTCTTGGTCAGAACATACGTATACAGAGACCCTTGACGGAGGCAGGAGAGCTTCTAAGCCAACAGAACTTTGAGACAACCCTGTTGGAATACATTATCATTGCTTTGAGAGTATGTCCAGCTTGGAGTTGGAATGGAGAAAGGGAGAAAGTTGGCCAATTATAAGAAAAAATGAAAAAGGAAGTAATCAAGGCCAATGTTGGCAGTGCCCAGCCAAGCCTTGGCCATTGGATTCAGAATATTCTAGTCAGTAGGGTAATATAACTCTAATATGTGTGCTTTGTCACTCAGTCGTGTCTGACTCTTTGTGACCCCATGGACTGTAGACCTTTGTGACCCTATGGACTGTAGACCACCAGACTCCTCTGTCCATGGGGATTCTCCAGGCAAGAACACTGGAGTGGGTTGCCATGCCCTCCTCCAGGGGATCTTCCCAACCCAGGGATTGAACCCAGGTCTCCCACATTGCAGGTGGATTCTTTACTGTCTGAGCCACCAGGGAAGCCCAACTCCAATATGTAGCTGGATAGAAACAACAGATTTTAAATGATCTCAGTTTTAACTTATTTATGATGAAATAGAGGTTCAAATATAATATAGCTAAATGGTAAATGACATCAATATACCCTTGCTCGCTCAGCCAGGATCACCACTCAAACCCATAATCATCTCACCTTTGACTAGCTAAGGACTTTTTAACCGTTAGGTTATGGAGAAGTGATTTATTCCTGGAAAACCTTCTCTAATGCATCTGATGTAAATTTGATGCCTCCCTTGTAGGTTTGTATAGCATCTCGCACTTCCTTTACCATTGCCCTGCTTATCCAGTTTATTATCATCTGCACCTCAGTACTTCAATACCTCCTTAAGATTTCTGTATGAGGGGTCTTTTGTCTCCCATAACCTCAGAACCTATTACAATATTTGATATTTTATAGATGCTGAATGAAAAAGTGTTGAATTGATTAATACAATTTGACAACAGAAAAGAGATGTGCTGACAGGCCAATGCTAATTATTCTGGTTGTGGATTCGCCTCCAATTCTGGAGCGATATCGGTGGTACAAACTTTTCTAGGTTCAGGCATTCCTGGGGCACTGACCAGAATAAGCCTCTCTTTGGCCTTTTAAGCAGATCAGAGTGAATTGGTCTCTCTCATCTAAGGGTACCATTTTTATATAGCTTAAACCTTCTTCTAACTTCCTTTATCAACCCCTACATATACCAGAAGCCCAGTTTGTATTTGTATCTCTCAACTTTATAATTTTCATGAAAAACAACTTGATTTTTCTATACCCTTTTGCAGGCTTTACAGAAAACTTGGAAGCAGGTATGGGTGGAGCAAGTGGGGGGTGGTGGGAGTTCACTAATCTGAGCAGCAAAATGATGAATACAAAAAAAAAAAAATGATGAATACCAAAGACACTCTTTTAGTTCAGTTCAGTTGCTGTCATGTCCGACTCTGTGACCCCATGGATGGCATCATGCCAGGCCTCCCTGTCCATCACCAACTCCCATAGTTTACTCAAACTCATGTCCATTGAGTCAGTGATGCCATCCAACCATCTCATCCTCTGTCGTCCCCTTCTCCTCAACCTTCAATCTTTCCCAGCATCAGGGTCTTTTCAAATGAGTCAGTTCTTCGCATCAGGTTGCCAAAGTATTGGAGTTTCAGCTTCAGCATCAGTCCTTCCAATGAATATTCAGGACTGATTTCCTTTAGGATGGACTGGTTTGATCTCCTTGCAGTCCAAGGGACACTCAAGAGTCTTCTCCAACACCACAGTTCAAAAGCATCAATTCTTTGGCACTCAGCTTTCTTTATAGTCCAACTCTCACATCCTTACATGACTACTGGAAAAACTATAGCCTTGACTTGACTCATGTTTTCAACATGAACTACATATAAGTTAAATAGGCAGGGTGACAATATACAGCCTTGATGTACTCCTTTACCTATTTGGAACAGTCTGCTGTTCAATGTCCAGTTCTAACTGTTGCTTCATGACCTGCATACAAATTTCTCAAGAGGCAGGTCAGGTGGTCTGGTATTCCCATCTCTTTCAGAATTTTCCACAGTTTGTGGTGATATACACAGTCAAAGGCTTTGATAGAGCCAATAAAGCAGAAATACATGTTTTTCTGGAACTCTCTTGCTTTTTCTATGATCCAGCAGATGTTGGCAATTTGATTTCTGGTTCCTCTGCTTTTTCTAAAACTAGCTTGAACATCTGGAAGTTCATGGTTTACGTACTGTTGAAGCCTGGCTTGGAGAATTTTGAGCATTACTTTACTAGCGTGTGAGATGAGTGCAATTGTGCGGTAGTTTGAGCATTCTTTGGCATTGCCTTTCTTTGGGATTGGAATAAAAACTGACCTTTTCCAGTCCTGTGGCCACTGCTGAGTTTTCCAAATTTGCTGGCATATGGAGTGCAGCATGTTCATGCATCATCTTTTAGGGTTTGAAATAGCTCAACTGGAATTCCATCATCTTCACTAGCCTTGTTTGTAGTGATGCTTCCTAAGGCCCACTTGACTTCACATTCCAGGATATCTGGCTCTAGGTGAGTGATCATACCATCATCATTATCTGGGTCGTGCAAATCTTTTTTGTACAGTTCTTCTGTGTATTCTTGCCATCTCTTCTTAATATCTTCTGCTTCTGTTAGGTCCATACCATTTCTGCCCTTTATTGTGCCCATCTTGGCATGAAATATTCCCTTGGCATCACTAATCTCCTTGAAGAGAACCATAGTCTTTCCCTTTCTATTATTCTCCTCTATTTCTTTGCACTGATCACTGAGGAAGGCTTTCTTATCTCTCCTTGCTATTCTTTGGAACTCTGCATTCAAATGGGTATATCTTTCCTTTTCTCCTTTGCTTTTTGCTTCTCTTCTTTTCACAGCTATTTGTAAGGCCTCCTCAGACAGCCATTTTGCTTTTCTGCATTTCTTTTTCTTGGAGATGGTCTTGATCCCTGTCTCCTGTACAATGTCACAAACCTCCGTCCATAGTTCTTCAGGTACTCTGTCTATGAGATCGAATTCCTTGAATCTATTTCTCACTTCCACTGTATAATCATACGGGATTTGATTTAGGTCATACCTGAATGGTCTAGTGATTTTCCCTACTTTCATCAATTTACGTCTGAGGTTGGTTATAATGAGTTCATGATCTGAGCCACAGTCAGCTCCCAGTCTTGTCTTTGCTGACTGTGTAGAGCTTCTCCAACTCTAGCTGCAAAGAATATAATCAATCTGATTTCGGTGTTGATCATCTGGTGATGTCCATGTGCAGAGTCTTCTCTTGTGTTGTTGGAAGAGGGTGTTTGCTATGACCAGTGTATTCTCTTGGCAAAACGATCAGCCTTTGCCATGCTTCATTCTGTAGTCCAAAGCCAAATTTGCCTGTTACTCCAGGTGTTTCTTGATTTCCTACTTTTGCATTCCAGGCCCCTATAATGAAAAGGACATCTTTTTTGTTAGTGTTAGTTCTAGAAGGTCTTGTAGGTCTTCATAGAACCATTCAACTCCAACTTCTTCAGCATTTCTGGTTGGGGCATAGACTTGGGTTACCGTGATACTGAATGCTTTGCCTTGTAAACAAACAGAGATCATTCTGTCATTTTCAAGATTGCATCCTTGTACTGCATTTCAAACTCTTTTGTTGACTATGATGGCTACTCCATTTCTTCTAAGGGATTCTTGCCCACAGTAGTAGATATAATGGTCATCTGAGTTAAATTCACCCATTTCAGTCCATTTTAGTTTGCTGATTCCTAAAATGTCGATATTCACTCTTGCCATTTCCTGTTTGACCACTTCCAATTTGCCTTGATTCATGGACCTAACATTCCAGGTTCCTATGCAATATTGGTCTTTATAGCATCGGACCTTGCTTCTATCACCATTCACATACAGAACTGGGTATTGTTTTTGCTTTGGCTCTGTCTCTCCACTCTTTCTGGAGTTATTTCTTCACTGATCTCCAGGAGCATATTGAGCATCTACTGACCTGGGGAGTTCATCTTTCAGTGTCATATCTTTTTGGCTTTTCATACTGTTCATGGGGTTCTCAAGGAAAGAATACTGAAGTGGTTTGCCGTTCCCTTCTCCAGTGGACCACTTTTTGCCAGAACTCTGTTAGAGAAGAAAGTGAATGCAAGTGTTGGGGAATGCCCTCCCATACCACCCTTATAGGAGAGAATGATAGATTCTTAAGAGAGAACAGTAGAAAAACTGTAAACAGAAATCAATAAAGCCATTGATAAGGAATAGAGAAATGAATGGTAAGGATTAAGAGAGTTGAAGAATGAGAGACTGAAGGAAAGATAATGAGTAAAGCACAATAGAGTTTCCACTTGGAGATTAATTTCAAACCTCCTAATGAAGTAAGACCATCCTGTACCAACTGCTAGGAAGAAATCAAAGGCTGATCCTTTGTGAAAGAACACAGGTAGTTCCTCAAAAAAGGAAAAGACTCATCAGGGTGGTTGGTAGTCCCTTCTATGGTGCTCAGACCTGACCAATTAATAGTGTAGGTTTGTGGTCTTGGAATATATACTCAAGATGAGGCAGAGGGTCTAAGAACGTTATCAAGCCCACAATTTGCTTTTGATGATTAACTTTGGAATAAATGATAAAACTGGGGGAAAATAACTGAAATGTGTCTCTAAAAATTCTACTATTCTGATTAAAAATCTGAAGATAAGAAAATTTCAGTGGTTTCCTCTTTCTTATCCTTTTTTATCCCTTATTCTAGTTATTTTTAGTACTGAGGAATGAAAAGACTTCCACATTTAAGCTACATAAAAGCATGGATACTGTCCATGGTCATAACCTCCAGAGCCAGGTATAAAACCTGGAAAAGAAGTACTTTTTTGATTGAATGAATGGAGAATGTGAATGGATGACTACATAGATTATATAAAAGAGGAATGAGTTAGTTTTCTGATTTAACTGTGGTTCAAGTTTTTAAAGTAGAAGGTTGGAAAGCATATGGGATGAAAATTACAACTTAAGATATCAATGAAGACCATTCAAAATGTACCTCGTTATGTTTCTGCCAATCCTGGGATCAAACCCAGGCCTCCCACATTGCAGGCAGATTCTTTACCATCTGAGCCACCAGGGAAGCCCCAGAAACCAATACAAAATTGTAAAGCAAATATTTTCCAATTAAAAAAGAACCAATCAAAACAAAAATGCACCTCACTCATTTAATAGATTTGAATCAACAATACAAAGAGAACTATGTTCCAGAATGCCAAAGACACTCACAGTTACAATCTCAAAGCAATTGTTAATAGCATTCAAGCAGCTGTGAAAAATGGAAGAGGGTTCAAAAGTTCAGAGATAGGGAAATATTTAGAGTTTTAGAAATGGGGAAAGAGGCATGCTGGACATGACAAACAGGTAAGGTTGATGCCAATCCACAACCAAATTAATCTAGTTTCTTGGCATTTAGAAAAGATGGTAGCAATTATGAAGAGCCATCAGTAATAATTCCCCCCCAAAATTCTAAAATTAAAATGAAAGAATATGAATATCATTATTAAAGAATATTCTTAAAAGAACTATGACAAAAGGTGACATTTATGAGGTTTATTTTAAAACTTATTTTAAGTAATAATTCTGCAACCCATATGGTAATATTTCAAAATTAGAAAAATTATAGAACACAATAATTTAATATATGATTTTAAAATACTTCCTATAAAAAAGAAAGAAAACAAACATAATATATGGAGTTAAGATAATGATATGAAGGGTAAAAAATATAGATATATTCCAGTAAAACTAAAAAAAACCTAAATGTTTTCTTTTAATCAAATAATCTGGGGAAAAAACAGGTCCAACATTTACGCCATTAAGAAGAGATGATTACTTTGCAATTAAATATATTTTTATATAATAAATATTTACTAAGCAACTGTTCTGCCAGGCACTATTCTAGGTCCTAGGGAGTCCGTGATAAGCAAGTCACACAAGACTCATGCTCTCAAGGAGCCTACATTCTAGGGAGAAGAGCCAAGCGCTAAACAGGTAAACAGATTAGGAAAGAAAACAATTCAGGAGAGTAATAACATGACCAAAAAGTCATTATAAACTGTACATAAAATGAAAAGGGACCATAATTGAAAAGAAAATATTTCCATCAAAAATTATAGAAAGGAACAATTCTTAATGATCTCAGAATGGATTCATATATTTTTAGAAACTGCCCATAGGACTTCAATAGATAATGATCAAATCTCAAACAAAATTTACACAAGAGAAAATACAAATAGAAAACAAATGTCTGGGAAAATGTTCCAGCTAACTTGTAATCAAGAAATGCAAATTTAAGCAACTTTGCAACATCTGCTAAGTTAAAAAAAAAAAAAAGTTTGAGAAAATAGAAAACAGACTTACAGGAAGGATGACAACATAAACAGTTTCCACTCCTCCCCAAGGAAAATCACTGAAATGACCGTGGAAGAAAAGATGGGGCTGGGGGAGAACACAGAATCACCCACTGTGAACCAGGGAATGGTGCCAACCCCATCTGAACCACAAATTGAGGACTGCCTGCCAGCTTCAGTACCAACTGTGAAAAGCAATAACTACCTTTCCTCTAAGGCAGTTACAGGAAGGAAAGGAGGGTAATCATGACAAAGCTCATGAGCAGGTCAAGAGCAGATGGAAGATGGCCACACTTGGAGTCAATTTCTCTATAGCTGGGGCCAAGCCACAGCTCTTCTGGCTAAATAGGAAAGAGAAATCATTGTGCCATTCCAAGCCATTTTTCACTAGGAAGTGACACTAGTCAGAGGACTATAGGCTTGCGAGGGAAAAATTCTTGTGATTTGAAGGAGTAAGGTCTAGAAGCAAAGGCATATTGGAGAGAGACTGGGATTAATCAAATATAAATAACAAAGGCAGCTGTTTGGGAGAATGTATTTGTAGCCACATCAAGCAAAAAACCCAGAGGCCAAAGACTTTTTTTCTCTTAACTGAACTATTTTTAATATTATTCTTCTGCTGAATTGAAAAAAAAAAAAAAAGACCTCCCTAAGGAACTAGCCTCGGTGAGGCCACCACTTCCGCAGTTGTTTCAACAGAGACAAATTAGGTGAAGTACCCAGGTTTCCAATGCCCTTGACTTATAGGGCCTTTCTCCTTTTTCTCAGGTTGCTGAAGACTTTTCTACTCTTAAGATGCTCTTTCATCCAGCTTTCTACTTAATTTCTATGGGGAAAAACCAGCTAGCACCCAAATAACCACAGAAGGAGGCTCTCCTGTGAGTTATTTAGAGATAACAGGTCTGGACAGAACCTCCCCCATTCAAAGAGGGGGGTTTGAATTCAAATGAATTCATCCATTCAAAGATGAATAAGGAAAAAACTGAGGCTTCCCAGCTGGCACTAGTGGTTAAAGAACCCACCTACAATGCAGGAGACATAAGAGATGTGGATTTGATCCCTGGGTTGGGAAGATCTCCTGGAGGAGGGCATGGCAACCCACTCCAGTATTCTTGCCTGGAGAACCCCCAGGGACAGAGGAGTCTGGCAGGCTAGAGTCCATGGGGGCACAAAGAGTCAGACATGACTGAACAGATTGAGCACACATGAGGAGAAAACCACCACTATGAATCGAAAAAACCACACAAAGTAATGGAGGAGGCATTTAAGCATTCAAGTTCTAGAATCAGAATCCAAGTTCCACCATTTTCTAGCCATGCAACCTTGGACAAGATAATTGTTTTTTCTGTGCTTCATTTATAAACTGAGGTTAATCACTATGGAAAATAAAGACTGTGGCAGTTAAGTGGGATAAGTATATAAAATACTTATCAAAATGTTTGACACATGGTAAATGTTAGGTTTATAATATCATCCTTATATTACTATGCCTTTGCAAAAATTTCACAACTAGTAAAAGAGAAATACTATTGGAGGCATTGTTAATGTTTTTTACTGAGTGTTTCTGGTTGTTCTCCTAGGCACATGTACTTTCCATCTCATTTAGCGTTAGGCAGGATGATGTGAGTTGTTTTGATCATTGAAATGTGAGTAGAAGTCATATGTAACACTTTTGGGAGACAGCTTTAAGAATTAGTGTGTGTATTTGCCAAGCTCTTTCTCCCTCCGTCTTTCCTCTTTCCAAACAGTGGACGTTCCATCTTACTTGTATCCTGGAGTAAGGATAACTTGAAGCAGAGCCCCAGCCACCGGCTATGAGTGAAAAAGAAAATCTTGTTGTGCTAAGTCACTAAGAAGTTTGGGTTTTTGTTACTGTAGCACAACTTAGTCTATACTGACTTATACAGAAATAAATAAGGGGGATATTTTTGAAAACTTATCTCCAGAAAAAAGCAAAAAGTAGACAATAATTGTTTTTTTATACCTAGAGAGACATTAAAGATCAAATAGGTCTATGGAACAACAGCTCAAAAATGAGATGACAAAGCATCAGCTCTAGGCTGAATATTTGTATGTCCCCTCAATTTTGATAAGTCAATCCCTAGTGTGATGGTATTTGGAAGCAGGGCCTTTGGAAGGTGACTAGATCATGAAGGTACAGCCCTCATGAATGAGATTAGCACTCACAAAAAAGACCTCAGAATGCTCTCTTGCCCTCATTAGACCATGTGAGATTACAGCAAGAGGACAAACATTTGTGATCCAGGAAGAGGACCATCACCAGACAGAATCTAGTAGCACTTTGATCTTAGGTTTCTTAGTCTTCAAAACTGAAAGAAATAAATGTTTGTTGTTTAAGCCACTCAGTCTATGATATTTTGGTACAGCAGTCCAAATGAACTAAGACAGAATCCAGATGTCATTAACAGTGAGGAAGTGAAGTCAAAGAAAGAAAACCAGGAAATAAATGTAGCAAGAGCTGGATCAGAGGTGAAACTGCCTGTGCCATCATTGCTGGAGCCCCACCTCGGAGTTCAGAAAGTAATCACAGATTTGCCCAAAGATTTCTACAAAAATATTCCTGGCAATATTGTTTAGAATAGAGAAAAGGATACATTATGGATTACTTAATATCAAAAATAGAGGATTTGTTCAATAAACCTACACAAATAGACATTTTTCCAAAGAAGACATGCAGACCAATGGGTGCATGAAAAGATGGTCAACACCACTGATCATCAGGCAAATGCAAATGAGAACCACAGAAAGATATAACCTCACACCTGTCAGAATGGCTATTATCCAAAAGATAACAAATAACAAGTGTTGGGGAGGATGTGGGGAAAACCCTTGTGCACTATTTTTGGGAATGTAAATTGATGCAGCCACTATGGAAAACAGCATTGAGATGCCTCAAAAAATTAAAAATAGAACTACCATGTGACCTGGGAATTTCACTCTCGAGTATTAATCCAAAGGAAACAAAAACACTAATTTGAAAAGATATATGCCCCTATGTTCACTGCAGCATTATTTACAATAGCCAAGATATAGAAGCCACTCAACTGTCCATCAATAGAGGAATGGATAAAGATGTGACAGATTATACAATAGATTGCTCAGCCATAAAAAGGAATGACATCTTTTATTTATTTATTTTTTTTTATTTTAAACTTGTTATTTTGTATGGGAGTGTAGCCGATTAACAATGCTATGATAGTTTCAGGTGGACAGTGGAGGGACTCAGCCACACATATACATGTATGTATCGTATATTTATATGTATATGCACTCTCTCCCAAACTCCCCTCCCCTCCAGGCTGCCACATAACACTCAGCAGTTCCATCTTGCCGTTTGTAACAACATGGATGGATCCAGAGAGTATAATGCTAAATGAAATACGTCAGACAGGGAAAAGCAAATACTGCATGCTTTCACTCATACGTGGGATCTAAAAAACAACACAAATGAACAGACATAACAGAAACAGACTCATAGATACAGAGAACAGGTGGTTGCCTCAAGGGAAGGAGATCAAGGAAAGAAAGAAAGAGATAAGAAAAATTAAGAGGCACAAACTTCAAGCTGCAAAATAGATCAGTCATGAGCATGAACTGTATAGTGTGGGGAACATAGAAACTATGCCTTGTCTTTGCATGGTGACATAGCATAACAAGATGTATTCTAGTGTCATTTTGATAGGTATAGAAATACTAAATCACCGTGTTGTATAACATAAACTTAGAATTATAGAATGATTATAATTCAAAACATACAAATAAATTCATAAGAAAAGAGATCAGATTTGTGTTTACCAGAAGCAAGAGGACTGAGGAAAAGGAAATTAGATCAAGGTGGTCCAAAGGTACATTCTTCCAGTTATAAGATAAATAAATACTAGGGATGTAATGTACAAAGATGACTAATAATGCCATATGTTATATATGAAAGTTGTTAAGAGAGTGACTACTAAAGTTTTCATCACATACACAAAAATTATTTTCTGTATTTTTAATTTTGCTGTATGAGATGACAGATGTTCACTAAACTTATTGCGGTAATCATTTCATGATGTATGAAGTCAAATCATTACGCTGTCCACCTTACACTTACACAGTGTTGCAGTCCACCATGCCTCAATAAAACTGGAAGAAAAATAATCACAAAAGATAAGTATCACCAAGTTATAAGAACCAAAAACTTCATTTAGAGCATAATGTTTGCTCTCAAACATTTATATAAAAAAAGAATACACTGGGGATAACAATATCAAAATAGAGGATTTGTTCAATAAACCTATGCAAACCTTTATAAATTTATGATGGTGCTGTACAAACAGATTTTTCCGTATTAATGGAAATGTTCTGCATTTGTGTTATACAACAGTCACTAGCCACATGTGGCAGTATTATAGGAATGTGATTTTTAAATTTAATTTTGTGTTAATGAATTTTAATTTAATTAAAATAGCCACATTGACTAGTGGTTTATGATAAGGACAGCTCATGTTTTAAAAGGATAATGTGGATCTGTATTTGTTGGCATAAAAAGTGCCCATAATATATTGCTGAGGTAGGTTACATGGAGATTTATAACTGACATTTTTGTGTATGTGCATGAATGTGTGTGTTCACACACATAAATTTTTTCTGTACTGTCTGAAGTTCCCAATGGAGACTTTAATATTCTTTTTAATATACAGAAAGATACAACCATTTTCATTTAAAAAACAAAATTGCTAAAAGCTAGTACTTGTAATATTACAGGAAAACTGCAGATAGTATTGCAAATTGATGTAATTATTTTGAAAAAAGTAAATATTTCTGTGCCTCAAGAATGTATATTAAAATAACTCTCAAAAGAAGGAAAAAAGATTTAAAATAACTCTCAAAAGAAGGGACAAACAAAAATGTTGTCCCTAGGGAATAGTTATTTCCAAGTTATTTTGCAATGAGTTAATTACAGCTCTCTTTAAATGCATTTACAGATTATAGTGGAAAGTGAAGAGGGAAAAATGCTAAAAGATGACAGGATAGTAGAAAGCTATCTATTTTCCATTATAATTTTAATATCGCTCTCTCAATAAATAAATCTTTGTAGAACAGACAGTGCATCTAAAGGATAAACAGCACTAACCACTAAAATGACACCCCTGGTTCTCAATGACGTAACACCATTAAGGTTTATCAGTCATTTACATGATAGTCTGGTGTAGTAGGGGCAGTTGCCCTGAATGGCTGTCTTCTGATTGGTAACTCCTTTCATCCCTTGGCTTCACAGTCACTGTGGAAGGGAAGAGTGAACATAGAGGATCATGCAGGGAGTTTGACAGCCAGATCTGTATCCCATTGACCAGAACACAGTCAGGTGACCCTGATCCAACTGCAAGGGACCTTGGTCAGTGTAATCTTCCTTGACACCCAAGAAAAAAGTTGGGAACAGACCAGCCAGTCTCTGTAGAACTTGGCAAGTCAAACCAAGTTCATTTGCTTTCTTGTAAGCTTATTAAGTAGGTCAATCACATTGATGGATGCTACTATTGGAGTGCCAAAGACTATCTTTCAGAATTTTTTAAATTCAGAAAATCACAAGTATAGTATTATGGTCTTTGTTCATTCAGGCTGCTATACCAAAATACCAAGGACAAGTGGCCTAAACAACAGATATTCATTTCTTATAATGCTGGAGACTGGAAAGTCCAAGATCAAGGTGCTAGCAGCTTCTATGTCTGATGGAGCCTACTCCCTGATTCATAGAGGGTTTTCTTCTAGCTATAACCACTCATGGCTGAAAGAGGCAAGGGAACTCTATGGGGTCTCTTTTAGAGAACAGTCCCATTCTTGAGGGCTCTGCCTAACAACTCCCAAAAGACCCACATTTATATACCATTCCATTAGGGGTTGGGATTTAACATATGAACTCTGGGGAACACAAATATTTAGTCTATAGCAATAATAACTACCCATGTTCCTACTGCTCCAAATTCACTATCTTTTACCATTTTGACACATAACATTTTCTTTTGATATCATACTGCACTGTACATATCACTCTGCACATTGACTTTGTCATCAATATGTTTTGAGAACAATCAGTGTTTATACTTAACATTCTAATCCACTTCTTTTAATTGTAACAATGTAGTTCATTGAATAAAACATCTATTTATCAATTACTGGATATGGTAGTTATTCTTACTTTTCTTTGTAACAATGCTGCATGGGATAGCTTTCAGCATATCCCCTTATGCATATGTGAGAAGCTATGCATATGCAAGTTTCTAGAAGGGAAACTGCAAGGTCAAAATCACTCAACTTCTTCAAAATTTTAATATTGTATAACATATACACATTTGAAGATGTAAAGCATACATTTGTCAAATTTGCAGATGACACAACTCTAAAGGGAGAGATGATATGATAGATGACAAAAATCAATGTTCAAACTTTAGTAAGTTAGAATACGGAGCTATTAAAATCACCAAGATAGAATTTAAGAAAGATAAAATCTTCCATTTAGTTGAAAAAATTAAATGCCCATCGCAAAGAGATAATATCTGGGGGTGTTAGTTAACCCCAACTTTGTTGTGAGCCAGCCATGTTTAGACATCAAAAATGTATACTAATATGGATATTGGTATACAGCTCTATTAATAGAATACTAAGTGTAAAACTCTAAACTTAATACCACTTTAACAAGTCAGAATTCCATGGTACTCAAATGAAACCAATTCATAGCAACATAAGCAAAAAAGAGAAAGCAGTGACTTCACATACTACACTGTAGAGAGGATGGGGTTGGAGTGAGGCTGAAAGAAATATCAGCTCCTCAACTGCTGCTTTGACTCCATCCCTCCCCTTTACTATCTCTTATCAAGACATCTCTCTGCCTGCTGGATTTATTCTCTAAGCCACCAACTGCATGAGGCTGGCCATAGCCATACAGCGATCTTCATCTACATTTTCAATTCAGAAATTCCTTTTTGCAGAAACACGGATGGACCTAGAGATTGTCACACTAAGTGAAGTAAATCAGACAGAAAAGGAAAAATACCGTATGATATCACATGTATGTGGAACCTAAGAAAAGGGTACAGATGAACTTATCTACAAAACAGAAGAAGAGTCACAGATGCGGAAAACAGACATGGTTACCAGTGGGTAACTGTGTCGGCAGAGGGAAGAGGAGCATACATTGGAAGGTTGGGGTTGGCATACACACTACTATATATAAAACAGACAATGAATAAGGATCTACTGTATAACACAGGGAACTGTATTCAATACTCTGTAATGGCCTATATGGAAATAGAGTCTTAAAAAAGAGTGGATATATGTACATATATGTACATATATTCCCTGGTGGCTCAGTGGTAAAGAATCCACCTGCCAATGCAGGAGATGCCAGTCTGATCCTTGAGTAAAGAAAATCCCCTGGAGAAGGAAATAGCAACTCACTTCAATATTCCTGAGTGGGAAATCCCATGGACAGAGGAACTTGGTAGGCTACAGTCCATGGGGTTCCAAAGAGTTGGACATGACTTAGCGACTAAAATAACAATATGTATAACATTCACTTTGCTGTATGCCTAAAATTAACACAACATTTTAAACCAACTATATTCAAATAAAAATTAAATTTAAAAAAATCAACACAATTTTAAAAAAAGAAGGAACTCTGACAAAAGTCTCTTCTTGACCAGTGCAATGGACTGCATGTATGTGTCCACCCAAAATTCTGATGTTGAAATTATAACCCCCAGTGTGATGGTAGTAGGAGTGGGGCCTTTGGAAGGTAATCAGGTCATGAGTATGGAGCCTCAAAAATGAAATAAGTGCCTTTATAAAAGTACCCTGGAGAGATCTCTCATCCTTTTTTTTTTTTTTCTTTTTTTGCCATGTGAAGATATGAAAAGTCAGCCATCTGCAATGTAGCAGAGGGCTCTCACCAGAACCAGCCACACTGGTACAGATCTTGAACTTCCACCCCCAAGATCTGTGAGAAGTAAATTTCTGCTCTTTATAAGCAAGCCCATCTAGATCCTTTGGAGAAGGGAATGGCAAGCCACTCCAGTATTCTTGCCTGGAGAATCTCATGGACAGAGGAGCCTGGAGGGCTACAGTCCACAGGGTCTCAAAGAGTTGGACATGACTGAAGCAACTGAGCATGTGCACGCACACACACACACGCACGCACGCACGCACGCACAATCTTTGCTACTTTGTTATAGCAGCCCAAACTCAGACTCCTAACAAGTGTCTCGTGTCCACACCGTGGACAAATCAGAATGGCAGTCCCTTGTAAAATCAGTTGTTTTAGGAGGGAGAGGAACAACTGCTCCCTAGCCCTACGGAGATCATTGTTGACCAGGAAGCCAATTTGTATCTCCTAAAGTCATCACTTTCCATGCTTGAGTCATTGGGGATATAGTGTACCAGCAAGTTTAATCAACCTACTTGCTTTTCATAGAACTCTCCTTCCTTTCTTTGTCTTACTTAGGCTTTGTGGTCAACATCACATAGATAAGAGTCCTATATATATGAGACAGGTAACCCAAACTATGTGGTATTTTATTCACTATGTGACTTTTTCACACTGGTTTTATATTTTTAAGATTTATAAAATAGAATACTTATTTATCATGACTAATATCAAGCAAAGTATTCCTATCAGTAGAAGGAAGCCTTTGTAAATGATTGTGGCAGATATAATGAGAGTACCTGCTTGAACTATGTGTCTGGTTCATTACTGAACTTGACACTTATTGAGCTTTGGCTATACAACCCCACATATGTGGGGATTTATATTTAAATACAAATATATAGATATATTTATCTATACCAAGGGATTTATAATCTCACAGGTGGAACCAAACTGTGTGAATAATAACCAGATGGATCATATGCAGGGGTAGATTTAATCAGCTGATAGTTTCTGAGTCGTAGTCCCTGATCAACTCATATCTTAAGAGGATGACTCAGTAGAGTCCAGACAAGAAAAAGATGTTTGGAAAAAAAATGAGATCCTATAGAGGCTTCCCATGTGGCACTAGTGGTAAAGATCCTGCCTGCCAATGTAGGAGACATAAGAGACTCAGGTTCAATCCCTGGGGTGGGAAGATCCCCTGGAGGAGGGCATGGCAACTCCAGTATTCTTGCCTGGAGAATCCCATGGACAGAGGAGCCTGACAGGCTATAGTCCATAGAGTCGAAAAGAGTCTCACAAGACTGAAGCAACTTAGGATACAACAGGACCTAATTAAATAAAAGCATTGATTAAAAAGACAGATAGACTTAGGACTCAGACTCACATTTAAGAACACTTCACTCTGTGAGTGAGTCTAAAACAAGATCCAGAAACAGAATCATCTGGAAAACAGAACAATAGCAACAAAAAGGGATCCTGGGCCTGGCCTCCCAAAATTCTCATCTAGTCCATCTGAGCAGAGTTTCATGATTTGCACTTTTAATAATAATAATGGCTAATAAACGATAACACTATTTGGCAGACACTCCTTCTAAGTGTTTTATGCATAATAGTAACTCTCTAAATTCTCTTCCTAACTCTGTGAATTAGGAACTATTATTATTCTCCTTCATGATGAGGAAACTACAACTCAGAAAGCTTAAGTAACCTGACTAAGGCCATGGACCTTACAATTTCTGAGTTTGAACCCAGGTACTCAGCCTTCAGAGTCTGCCTTCAATCATTTTGCTCCATTGATTCTCAAAAACAGAAACTGGCTACGAAAGCCCCCTGGGTGATTCTGATGAGTCCAGTTGGACTGGCGTTTGGAAAGCAAGGCACAGCGAAACATGCGAAAATAATCATCTATTGAGCTCTACTGAAGAGAAGGGACTCTGTATGACTCAGCACCTGGCGTATAGCAGGTACAGAATGTTGCTGAGTATATTTAGGTTGAAGAATTCCACAGAAGCAAGGGTTTGCAAGGAAAACTCTGCTGAGCCTGCTACAGCAGGAAGTGGAACAGAGTGAGTGAGTCATGTCAAGTTTTCCATCCCCAATAAAGGAAAGTGCTAGTAGAGTAAGAGATGCATTATTCTGACCTCTCTTTGTATGTTCTGCCCTGCTCCTTAATCTTGTGCCTATTTAAGTCATATGCTATCAGGACGTCCCTGCTGGTCCAGTGGTTAAGATTCCATGCTTCCAATGCAGGAGGTCTGATCCCTGATGGGGGAACTAAGTCAGTTAGCCTATAAATAAATAAATAAATCTAACTACTTTAAAATAAAAAAGAGTCACACACTATCTTAATTATTTGGAGGAACAAAGCATTCAACTTTTTTTCTTCTAGCAAATCCTTCCTCAAGTTCTATCTTATAGAAACATCACAGAATACTAAGGGGATGTAAAACTCCAAGCAGCTAATTTCTCTGCTTGTTTGGAAAGCCAGTACATTGCACATAATGAATACTTTTTGGATAGATGGATTGATAGATGCATGCATGGATGAAAGAATGGACAAAGCGATGCATAGTCTCCTGTGAATTTGGTAGGACTACCTCTTCCTCTGGTGAAATACAATATGATGTTAGGATTACATGCACAGTCCTTGAAGTCAGGCAGCTTAGATTTAATCTTACCTCCACCATTTACTATCTGTGTGACCTTGAGTAAGTGATTTATCCTCCAACAACCTCAGTTTGGGCTTCCCTAGTGGCTCAGATGGTAAAGTATCTGCCTGTAATGAGGGAACCCCAGGTTCAATCCCTGGGTGGGGAAGACCCCCTGGAGAAAGAAGGGAATGGCAATCCACTCCTTAAAGAAAAGTACCTGGAGAATCCCATGGACAGAGGAACCTGGCGGGATATGGTCCATGGGGCCACAAAAGTCGGACACTACTAAGTGACTAACACTTTCACTTTCAACCTCAGTTTATTCTTTCTTACACTGGAAAGAATACTATCACTTAATCCCATGAGAATAATAGTGTGATATGAGAATAATCAAAGGGTGTTATGAAATAAAATATGTGCTAAGCATAGTGTCTGACATGTAAGAGACGCTCAGTTATTAATAAGGATTTCACAAGGAATGATGTCAGATTCGGTTATTTAAAATTGTCCTTCTCATATCATTTCAGGGTAAAAAATTAAACATGCAGGTACTATTTCTTTTGTAAGGCAAGACTTATTTTGGAACACGAAAGGCAGACGATAGACTTGATTAAGATTGGCATAGCAAGAAAGAAAGAAGGTAGAAAGGAAGGGAGGAAGAAAGGGGAAAATATGAAAGAAAAAAGATAATCTTTCCTCTTCTGAAAAGTACATCAACATTTCTTTATATTTATGTAATTTGAAAAGTTTGGCTACCACTGATGAAGTTACCCCAATTATAATTCTCAGCGAGGAAATGAACCGGTCGATTTCTGAGAAAACAGTTTGAATCTTTAGAATGTGCTGAGGATTTAAATAGTTCATGTTCAGTAGAGGGAAAAATCTCAGATTTCGAACTGAGGTCACTTCAGCCAGAAAATTCAGTCAATATCCTCCTGGATAAGTTTGTTGTAACTTGTTAAGTATGCACATTATTTATTTATTTTAGGATTTATGTTAGTGAATCAGAATCAGTATCATATTTTAGAGTTAGACAAAACTTCATTTGAATTCTAACTGCAACGTTTAACAGTTGCATGGCCTTTGAAAAGTTGCTAGAAATAATATACTTCAGTCTCTTCATGGATAAAGGGGAAATCATGATATTTTCTTTTGCATCTCCATGTTGGGGTGATTAAACAAGGTCTTACATGTAAAGCACTTGGTCCAAAATCAAGCACACGGTAAGCAGTAAGTACATGTTGGCTGTACTTATATTCCCTAGTACTACTATTTCCACAACATTCCCAGTTCACTTTCTTTATGAAGCACTTAACTCCTACTTTCAATATAAATGCAACGTGACTGACAATGCAGGAGTCCCTGGGTTTTGCTTTGCTCAGGATGGACATAGAGCCCACCACATTTACCATTTCTTTTTCCTTCATCTTTTCTTTCTTTCTGTTTTAATTTGGAATACAGTTGATTTACAATATTGTGTTAGTTTCAGGTATGCTATAAAATGAATCAGTTACACATACACATGTATCTCTCTTTTTTAAGGGTTCTTTTCACATATAGGTCATTAAAGAATATTGGCTAGAGATCCTTGTGCTATACAATAGGTCCTTATTAGCTATCTATTTTATAAGTTGTAGTGCATATGTCAAATATCAATTTCCCAATTTATCCCTCCTCCCCACTCCTGGGAACCAGAAGTTCGTTTGCAAAATATATAAACAGCTCCTGCAGCTCAATATTAAAAAACAAACAACCCAATCAAAAAATGGGCAAAAGATCTAAATGGATACTTCTTTGTTCCTCATCTTAGTTTTTCTCTTGCTCTATATCCTGTGACTAGAAGATTTGTCTCTTTGCTAAAATGCCTTTGGGCCTTCTCCCTGCCCTAGTATAAAAGTCCTTAAAATCTCTGCTCTTCCCAGAAGTCTTTTCTTCCATCTAACTGGAAATGAGAAATATTCCCCTCCCTTCATCCAGCACTGATTTTTAACTTGTGATTCCATTTCAACAAAACCACTTGCACTAATGCTTATACACAATGTAAATAATTCATTAGAAATATGCATTTGTTTGATCTTTATATACTTGCAGTGTGTCTGCAGTCTGTTATCAATCAGGACTCTTGGTTACTGGGGATAGATGGGAAATCCTCTTCTTTAAAAAGGTAAAAATGTAAACAGCATGAAAATCCATCTGGAAAACATAGAATGCTAGCACAACAAGAGATTCAGAAATCTATATATTTTTACCATTCTCAGTTTATACATGCAGGAAATAAATCCCAGCATATTACAACATGGCTACAGAAGGCCTTGCAGCATTCTGGAATTCAGAGGCAGGCTGGATGTTGGGGATGGAGAAAAGATAGAAGTGGCAAACCAGGTATATAGTTGGAGGAGGAAATGGCAACTCACTCCAGTATTCTTGCCTGGGAAATTCCATGGACAGAGGAGCCTGGTGGGCTACAGTCCATGGGGTTGCAAGAGTCAGATGTGACTGTGCACACATCAAGTATTCAAGGAAGAACTGACACTAACTTTGCCTTGCTTATCAACTCATTCCATGAGGCCAGCATTATTCTGATACCCAAACTAGAAAAGGATATTTCAAAAGAAGAAAACTAATAGACTGATATAAATACTTTGAAAAACAGATTAAAAAATTCTTAACACAGTTTTAGCAAGAAAATTTTATGGTTTCACAGGGCTACTGATTCAAAGGGGATGGAGAGAAGAAGAAAATTCAAGAAAGAGACAGCAAAAAGGACAAGTGAGAAACTTACTCCAAAGAAGGATTGAAGCAAAGAATAAATAACATTGCCTATAAAAATTTCCCAAACATTTGATTGCAGCAGAGAATATTTTATAAAGAGTAGGGTTAGTGCCACTAGTTCATGAAGATTTTCATGTTGAGCTACCTAGAGGCAGAGCCTTAGATGGGTATTCTGGTCCATGTGATTTAAATGGACTGCTATCCAGGAAAAAAATAAAAGAGTGAAGAGAAAAGAATAAGTAAAGGAGAGAAACACAGCAAAGGCTTGGTCCCAGATAGCCCACCTTTGACTTGATCCACGGAGTGTGCTAAGGTTCAGGTTGCAGCACACAGTGGTCCCACCTTGACATGAGGGTCTGGGCATCATTGAACTCTGAATCAGTCATCAGATGCTCCTGGGGAGTAAGAGGGTCTAATCTCCCAGCATCCCTGCATTAGATTGTAAGCCAAGCATAATTCTTTGCAGAAGTCCACAGGTTTAAGCTGTTACCTGCAGCACTCGCTGAACTCACCCAGAACAGCTGTCAAGGAGTTCTGGATATGGCACCAACAGCATCTACTGGAGAGAACACCAAGCAAATACCCTTCCCAGGACATGTGGGGTCTGAAGGATTATGGTAGTGGAGATGGTTAGGATGGGTTCTAACCATAGTGTTCAAGAACTATTTAGATGATAGAATTGGGAGGATATATGAGGAGCAAGAGGAGTTTAGTCGATGGACCATAAGAAGTATAAGACTAGAGTTTCTGGCCCTGGGGAACTGGAGGCCATTTTCAAAGATAAGGAAAGCAAGAAAAAGAGCAGGACTTGGGGGGAACACATCAATTAAGCCTTGGGGGTTTTCAGTGTGAAAAGGGGATAGACAGCCCTTGGGTAGCATGCTTGGAATTCCACAGGAGTTTCAGGGAGGAGGAGAGTGGGGCCAGGGGCAGGGGAAAGGAGGAAGCCAAATGATCTAGCTCTGAGCCTCTCTCCCTGCTGTCTTGACTTGATGCCCCCAGATGAACATCCTGAGAAAGTGATTAAGACATGGGTAGTATAATATATTCAAAGATGATCCCGGGAAGCACAGGTGGGGAAAGAGAAACTAGGAGGGTAAAAGAAGCCACAAAGGGTGTGTTCATAAGTAGATTATCTCTGAGAACAGCAGGGCCACAATCTACTGGGGATACTCTGAAGATCTGTGTAGAACTCATCTCAAATATTTCCCAGTGAGTGACAGAAAACTGGAGTATTTTTCGGCCATGTCTGGAACCTAATTGTTTGAGGGTGGCCCTGAGTGCGCATGTGCTCAGTCATTTCAGTCGTGTCCGACTCTGTGTGACCTTATGGACTGTAGCCCATCAGCCGCCTCTGTCCATTGTATTCTCCAGGCCAGAATACTGGAGTGGATTGCCATGACCTCCTCCAGGGGATCTTCCTGACCCAGGGATCAAATCTGTGTCTCTTATGTCTCCTGCACTGGCAGGCGGGTTCTTAACCACTAGCACCACCTGGGAAGCCTGAGGGTGGCCCCTGGGGCATCACAAACCCCTCAATTTCCTGTGACCCTGTGGGTCAGCTGAAAGAGCCACTATAGCGGCTGCAGAAGAAAACTCCTAGACAGAGGAGGAGGTACGCACGCTGCCCCCCTCGGCTGGTGAACCCAAGCTGGGCCATGGCAACACGGAATGAGGCATCAATGACTCCTGCCACCTTTGCTCGTTGCTGTTTCATAAATTGAATTTCCATGGAGGATTTTTTTTTAGGAGAAGATCTGTCTAGAAGAATAGACTGGTCAATAGTCCTATAATCAAAAGTCCGCAGGAGAAGGCACTTGGAAATGAGGCCACTGCCTCCTCTGGTCTCACCTCCAGTTCTCCACGTAATATTAATAGCGGACTCTGGGGACAACCCTCCCATTATCTGGTCTGGGTGAAAGGGGACAATGATAGAAGTGGGATAATCGCTGCCATATCGATCTCCTGTGCGAGTGCCTCGTGCCTCCAGGGAGACAGCACAGCTTTCAGTGCCTATTAGCAGCTGTGTCTTTTAACCTCCCACTCAGCCCAGCAGTGAGAGTCCACTGGAAGCTCCGGCTTCAATTACTTCACAGGCATGTAGCCTGGGTGAACTGGAGCTCATGGTCCCACATGTTGAAGCTGGAAATTGCACTTTCCACCAGTGCGAGGACAAGCAAAGAATAGCATTCCGTAAGCTAGAGCCCGTTGTGGCAGGGAGGCCCACGCACCAATTAGCCAGGAAGCGGTGGCCATCAATCAGGTATGACCTGGGCTCTCAGCTTTAGGTCACCACCTGGACCCTGCCATGGAAATCACATTGAAACCTATCTCCAGAGGAGGGCTAACCCCACAGGTGGCAAAGGTTACCACCCAGCAAAGGCATTCAACTCCACAACCTGGAGAGGAAGGACCATAGAACCAACGTGGCATTAAAAATAGGTACTAAGAAAAGAATTCTTTGCTTGCATTCATTTCTAGGACATTCTTGGCAAAGACGTCTAACTTCCCAGGGAAATCAGATATGGAAATGACAATAAAATGTATTGGCTATTTATCACCTTTAGTGATGCCGAGCCAGCTTACTGTGGTTGAGGGAAGGGGTTCCCTTCAATACTTTAACATTTCCTTTAGGTTAGCCTAAGGCCTGATGAGAGGTTGTAATAATCTGCCACTTGTTTATGTTTGGTAAAAAATTAAAAATAAAAAGTCACCATGGCAATTTACCTCAGTAATTACTGTAGTTCTTATTATGCTCTTTGTATAACAGGTAACATCCATGTTAATTTGTGGATTACTATTAACTTGCACCTTCCCTATTATTTTCAACACTCTCTTAGACCACAGAAACACACCCATTCATTCATTCTCCTGGGCCTGTAACTGAGGCCTTCTACTGTGAGTCTCCATTAAGGGTGATGTACATGGTGCTTCAGAGCAGGGCTCTAGAGCCAGACTGCCTGGGTTAGATTCCTGCTGTCTCATTTATGGGCCATGCAACATTAGATAACTTATTTAACCTCTCTGAGCCTCAATTTCATCATTAGTCAGATGGCAACCCACTCCAGTATTCTTGCCTGGGAAATCCCATGGACAGAGAAGCCTGGAGGGCTACAGTCCATGGGGTTGCAAAAAGAGCCAGACACGAATTAGCAACTAAACAACAACAGTAATAGATGAGGATAGTAGTGCCTGCCTAATAGAATTGCTAGGGCCCTTTGAACCATGCATAGAACAGGGCTAATTTTTATCTCATTACTAAGACTGCTCTACTTCTCATCTCTCACAGGTGTAGTTACGGAAGTACCCTTGACCATGACTCTGAAGAAGGAAATGGCAAACCACTAAAGTATCCTGGCCTGGAAAATCCCAAGGACTGAGGAGCCTGGTGGGCCACAGTCCCAGGACTTTCCATGGGACTGCAAAGAGTAGGGCATGACTGAGCAACTAACAGACTTGACCATGAAGGCCTAATCAGCTGCTCCATGAATGTGTGATGCAGTTGGACCATGGGGCAAAGAGAAGAGTGAAGACTTCTGGGAGGCTAGTAGAAGGGCAGAGTACGTCTCTAGGTGCATACCAGCCCACAGCGGAGATGACCCAAAGTACTCACCACACAATGGAGCAAATGAGCCCTTGATTCTGGAAAAAGGAGAGCAGTACCTACAGGTGAGAGCAAAGGTGATGAGCACCACTCTGGGTCAGAGGGGTGAGGCAGAAACCCAAGCCAGATAAAACTGCTTTTCAAAAACCATCATGGGGTCAGGACAAGTCATGTCATTCTCTTTCTCTTCTTCCTGCCTATAATCACCCCCACCTCCCTGCCCCAGCCCATGCTTCTGGCAGACCCTGCTCTCTGGGGAGGGCTTAGAAACCTGGCCTTCTGGAGCTGGGTGGGGAAAAACAGCCCTGTTAATTCAGTGCCTGGAGACTTCCTCTTTCCTGATTTCACATTTCCAGGAGCAGGTCCATTGTTCAGCCTTGCAAACAGTGATCACAAGAGGGAATTTATCATAGTCCAGCACAGACTAAGAAAACACTGCACAAGAACATTTGGAAGGTTCACAAAGTGGTGAAGAAAAGGAGCCCCCACTGTTAGGGTAGCTACAGGGGTTTCTAACTGTTTTGGCAAATGAATTGCTTTTGAAGGCAAATTTTTACATGGAGGCCAAAAGGTATAAAAACACAGAATGCAAGGCTGCTCTGCTGAGATATGGGCCTATTTACCTATTGGCTTGGTCTCCTCTGGTCCCTCAGGAAGATCTGGGGAAGCACCTGTCTCCAGGGAACACAGTTTGGAGGAAACTGCTCTGGTGCATGAGGGACAAAGAGAAGAGAAAGCAGGAGCCCCACGCTCTGGGGTCCCTGTATTAGATTCCTTGGGCTGCAGTGACAGAGGGTACAAACTGAGTAGCTTAAACAACAGAAATTGATTATCTCACGGTTCTGGAGGCTAGAAATACGAGGTCAAGGTGTTAGCAGTGTTGGTTCCTTCTGAGAGTTAGGAGGGAAGAATTTCTTCTACATCTCTCTTCTAGTTTCTTGTGGTTTACTGGCAATCTTTGGTGTTTCCTGGTTTGTAGATGCATCAGTGGATTTCTGCCTTCATCTTCACGTGGAGTTCTGTGTGTGTTTATATGTATGTGACTATCTGTGTCCATATTTCCTTAGAGAAATGCACATGTGGACATAGGGGCCAAGGGAAGGGTGGGATGAATTGGGAGACTGAGATGAACATATATATGCTACCATGTGTAAAACAGATAGTTAGTGGGAACCTACTGTAAATATAAAGCACTGGAACCTCAGTTTGGTGCTCTATGATGACTTAGATGGGTGAGTTAGGGCGTGGAGGGAAGGAGGGAGGTCCAAGAGGGTAGGTCCAATACATAAAGTTGATTTACTTCAGTGTACAGCAGAAACTAACACAACATTGTAAAGCAATTACAGTCCAATAAAAAAGAACCAATCAGAGCTGAAGAATATAATAAGTGAAATTTTAAAATGAATTGAAGAGAATTAATAGCAGATTAGATAAATATATAAGCAATCTGGAAGAAAGAATAATAATCACCCAATAAGAACAGCAGAAAGAAAAAAAGAATTTAAAACCATAAGGACAGTTTAAGGGATCTTTGGGACAATATCAAGCATACTAAGGAGGCTCAGAAGGAGCAGTGAAAGAAAGGGGTAGAAAACTTATTTGAATAATGACCGAAAACTTACCTAACCTAGGAAAAGAAAAGATATCCAGATGCAAAAAGTACAGAGTCCCAACAAAATGAACCCCAAAAGATCCACACCAACGCATACTGTAATTAAAATGACAAATGCTAAAAATGGAGAATTTTAAAGGCAGAAAGAGAAAAACAACTAGTTATATGCAAGGGAACCCTCCGAAGACCGTCAGCAGCAGACTTTTCAGCAGAAACTTTGTAGGTCAGAAGGGAGTGGCACAATATATTTAAAGTGCTGAAAGGAAAAAACTTACAATCAAGAATTTTCTACCTTTCAAGGTTATCATTCGGAAGTAAAGGAGAGACAAAGTTCTGGAAATTAGCAAAACTGATCTCTAAAATCACTAAACTGGTCTCACGAGAAACGGTAAGGATCTTCTTTAAGTGGAAAATTAAAGGTCACTTTTCTACTGTGACCTAGAAATAACAAAATAAATTAAAAAACATCATGGTAGAGGCAAATATGTAGTAAAGGCAGTGGATCAGCCACTAAAAAGCTACTATGAAGGCTAAAAAACAAAAGTAGTAAAATCAACTATAATAAATAAAGGATACACAAGATAAAAGGATATAAAAAATGATGTCAAGATATTAGAAGGGTACATGTGACATATGTAGTGCTTTTAGAACACATTCAAACACAAATGCCAGCTTAAAATAAACGGCTATATTTAGAGATTGATATCTATTATCCTCTGATTCCTGGTTCCTGGTAACCAGAGGATAGTAGATATCAACCTATAGGAACCAGACATCAAATTGCCAACATCGTTGGATCATAGAAAAAGCAGGAGAATTCCAGAAAAACATCTACTTCTGTTTCATTGACTATGCCAAAGCCTTTGATTGTGTGTATCACCACAAACTGTGGAAAATTCTTAAAGAGATGGAAATATCAGACCACCTTACTTGCCTCCTGAGAAATCTGTATGCAGGTCAAGAAGCAACAGTTAGAACCAGACATGGAGCAACGGACTGGTTCCAAATTGGGAAAGGAGTATGTCAAGGCTGTATATTGTTACCCTGCTTATTTAATTTATATACAGAGTACATTATGTGAAATGCCAGGCTGGATGAAGCACAAGCTAGAATCAAGATTGCTGGGAGAAATGTCAATAACCTCAGATATGCAGATGATACCACCCTTATGGCAAAAAGCAAAGAGGAACTGAAGAGCCTCTTGATGAAAGTGAAAGAGGAGAGTGAAAAAGTTTGCTTAAAGCTCAACATTCAGAAAATTAAGATCAAGGCATTCAGTTCCATCATTTCATGGCAAATAGATTGGGGAAACAATGTAAACAGTGACAGACTTTATTTTCTTGGGCTCCAAAATCACTGCAGATGGTGACTGAAGCCATGAAAATGAAAGATGCTTGCTCCTTGGAAGAAAAGCTATGACCAACCTAGACAGCATATTAAAAAGCAGAGACATTACTTTGCTGACATAGTCATGTATGGATGTGAGAGTTGGACCATAAAGAAAGCTGAATGCCAAAGAATTGACGCTTTTGAACTGTGGTATTGGAAAAGACTCTTGAGAGTCCCTTGGACTGCAAGGAGATCAAACCAGTCAATCCTAAAGGAAATCAGTCCTGAATATTCATTGGAAAGACTGATGCTTAAGCTCCAATACTTTGGCCACCTGATGTGAAGAACTGACTCATTGGAAAAGACCCTGATGCTGGGAAAGATTGAAGGCAGGAGGAGAAGGGGATGACAGAGGAGGAGATGGTTGGATGGCATCACCAACTCGATGGACATGAGTTGAGCAAGCTCCAGAAGTTGGTGATGGACAGGGAAGCCTGATATGCTGAAGTCTATGGGATCACAAAGAGTCAGACACAACTGAGTGACTGAACTGATCTATGATCCTCATGGCAACCACAAATGAAAACAATACAAAAGATATACACACACACACACAAGAGAAACATAATATTAATAGTAAAGACAATTACAAAACCACAAGGAGACCAAGAGAAGACAAATAACAGAAGATACACAATGTCTTCACATGGATATTACACAATATACCACTAAACAATCAATGGGTCAATGAAAAAAATCAAAGAGGAAATTTCTTATAACTTTGATACAAAGGAAAATGGAAACACAATGATGCAAAATCTATGGAACATAGAAAAAGAGGAAAGTTCATAGTGATACAAACCTACCTTCAAGAAACAAGAAAGGTCCCAAATAAACAGTTTAACTTTCTATCTAAAGTAACTAGAAAGATAACAAATAAAATCCAAATTTAGTAGAAGTAAGGAAATTATAAAATCAGAGTGGAAATAAATGAAATACAGACAAAAACAATATAAAAGATCAATAAAACTAAGCTGATTCTTTGAAAAGTTAACAAGATTGATAAACCTTTAGCCAGATTCATCAAGAAAAAAGGGGCCCAAATAAATAAAATCAGAAATAAAAGAGAAATTACAATCAATACCACATAAATACAATGAATTATAAGTTAGTACTAGAGTTATATATCAACAAATTGAACAATACCTAGAGAAATGGATAAATTACTAGAAACATACAATCTTCCAAGACTAGAAGAAATAGAAAATTTGAACAGACATTCACAGGGGAATTCTAACAAAACTGTAAAGCATTAATAACACTCTGTCTTAAGTAGAACCCTCCCAAAAAAATTGAAGAGGAAGGAGAACTTTCAAACTCATTATATGAGGCCAACATTACCCTGACATGAAAACTAGACAAAAGAACCTCAAAAACTATCCCAGGTGAACATAGATGCAAAAATCCTCAACAAAATATTGCAAACTGAACTAAACAATACATTAAAAAGATCATATACCATGATCAGTTTGGATTTATTCCAGAGAGGCAAGGATGGTTCAATGTCTGCAAATCAATCAATGTGATATACCACATTAACAAAACCAGGGGCTTCCCTGGTGGTTCAGATGGTAAAGTGTCTGCCTGCAAAGCGGGAGACCCAGGTTCAATCCCTGGGTCAGGAAGATCCCCTAGAGAAGGAAATGGCAACCCACACCAGTACTCTTGCCTGGAAAATTCCATGGATGGAGGAGCCTGGTAGGCTACAGTCACTGGGGCTGCAAAAAGTCAGACATGACTGACTTCACTTTCATTTTTCACTTTCACAAAACAGAGGATAAAAATCGTATGATCACCTTAATAGATGCATAAAAATGATTTAACAAAATTCAACATCCATTCATGATTTTTAAAAAGCCTCAACAAAGCAGGTGTGAGAGAAACATACGGCAATGTAATAAAAACCATATATGACAAACCCACAGCTAACATCATACTCAACAGTGTAAAGCTGATAGCTTTTCCTCTAAAATTAGGAATAAGACAAAGATGCCCACTCTAACGACTTTATTCAATATAGTACTGGAAGTCCTAAATACAGCAATCAGACATAAAAAGAATAAAAGATATCCAAATTTGAAAGGGAAAAAGTAAAACTGTCACTATTTGCCAACAATATGATGCTATAAAAGGGTGTCACACACAAAAAAAACTATTAGAAGTAACAAATCATTAAAGTTGTAAAATATAAAATTAATATATAGAAATGTGTTGTATTTCTATTAATATACACTAATAATGAATTATCCTAAAGGGAAATTAAGAAATCAATACTTTTACAATTCTATCAGAAAGAATTAAATACCTAGGAATAAATTTAAACAAAGAGGTGAAAGTCCTATACTCTGAAAACTATAAGGCCTTAATGAAAGAAATTGAAGATGACACAAAGAAATGAAAAGATATGTCATGCTCACGGACTGGGAGAATTAATATTGTTCTTATGTCCATACTATCCAAGCAATCCACAGATTCAGGGCAATCCATATTAAAATGCCAAGGATATTTTTCATAGAGCTAGAACGAATAATCCTAATTGTGTGGAACCACAAAAGGCCCCAAACAGCCAAAGCAATCTTGAGAAAGAAGATACACACATATGAGAAATCAGCCATAAGAAAGTGAAATCTCGCCATTTGTGACTGCATGTATGGACCTAGAGCGCCTTATACTAAATGAAATAAGACAGAGAAAGAGAAATACCATATGGCTTCATTTATATGTGAAATCTGAAAGACAAAACAAATGAACAAACATAGCAAAACAGAAACAGACTCGTAGATACAGAGAACAGTCCAGTAGTTCCTAGAAGGGGGTCAGTAGGGGAGATGGCCGTAATAGGTGAAGGAGATTAAGAGGTACAAACTTCTACTTGTAAGTCACAGGGATGTAATGTACAGCATAGGGAATACAGTCAATAATATTGTAGTAACTTTGTATGGTGACAGATGGTCACTAGCATGATCACGGTGATTATTTTGTAATTTATTAAAACATCAAATCATTATGTTTTACATCTCAATTAATATATAAGTCAATTATACTTCAATTTTTAAAAAGTGGTTATATATATAGAGAGAAATAGAAATATATATGCATGTATTTGTATAAATATATATCATTTTATGTGTTATACATACATAGCATATATAATACTATATACAACATATAGTATTATATATACATACATGTATAAAACATCAGTGTGTGTTTGTATCTTCAACCCCTGGAAAAAATGAAATATGTCCTTGTCAGTGTGATATTACAACACTGCTTCACAAGCCTACCCAAAGATTTTTTTAATTATCTAGGAGAATATACTTCCATTTGACATTGTTCTTGCTATTGTTTAGAGGGGACACTCTCCCAAGTTAACCTGTACATTTTTATACAATACACTTGCAAATTATTTCTATCCAGTAGTATAGATAACCCCTAAAGTTATGGTTACATTGCCCTGTAGGATATGATGCAGTTTGGTATTTTATCTAATATCTATTTCTAACCCAAATCCATAGTATTTTATAGGAAAGTCTTTTTTAAAAAACTTTTTAACAATTATGCTTTGAAAGTAGGCAGCCACTTGCATATTCTCCACTGACCCTCTCAATTTACCAGCACCTTCTAAAAAAGACTTCTCCAAAAAGGCCCCCTGATGCCAGAAATTGAGTCTGCAATATTACAGCACCTTAGATGAATAGTTAGCCAGACTGTCCAGTGAGTTTGGGGTTAGCTAGATTGTTTAACCCTGAATATCAGGGTTCTGTGGGAAGAGAATCATGAAGGGGTATGTTTTAGAGAAGTAGCAAGAGTCAAGAGAAGCAATGCCGTGTTAGAAGGAAGGAAAGAGCAAACATGATGACCCTCAGCACCTCAGAAAGGTGGGGGAAAGCAGAATATTTCAAAAGAGGAGGCGACTGGCACAAAAATAATTAACTATCTACTTCATAGTGTTGGTCGAGGGTGAACTTGGTCCTGTTATATAAAAATTTTAAAATGAACGATAAATGAATGAATATAACAGATTAAATTGTGAAGAGACTGGATCAGGTAGGTTGTATTGATCTTACCTTCCAAACATTTCTGACTTACTGGAGCTACACAACAAATAGCTTCAGGAAGAACGTCTGCCACCCAGGATATGTTTGGTATTCGATATCCACAGCTAGACCCAAATATCACTGACCCTGTCTCGTTCACTGATTATGACCCTGATAGAGTCGTTTGTAGGCTAATTCAAAGGAACCAAGCCTCAATTTCATCAACGTCTCTGAACATTCTTCTACTTAATGGTTGCATGGTATAATTTATATTGGATAGTAACCCTACTTCCTTCTTTACTATAGCGAGGAGACTTCATTTCCTGTTACATTCGTTTCTGATTCAACTGAACAAGCAAATTTCAGGTCTAAAATCAGGGATATGTCCAACTCCCATCCCTGACAAGGCACACACTAAGCTAAAGTCAGCATTTTTTAGAGAGTTCATCAGCAATACTAGATCTTTCCAGCAAGGTCACTGTAGCACTAAAGCAATCATGGGTGTGAATGCCCCAAGCCAGACTGAGTTAATTTAACATGAAGTCATCCAAGATAAGAGAAAGCCACAGGAATTATAAAAACATACACAGCAGGTATCCTTCCCAGGGAGGAAGGGGAAGTTTGCTGGCGGTGAAGGGAGTGCACCAACATGATAAGAAAAGTGAAGCAAAGAATAAAATGAAGATTTTATGAGAAGTTAAGATAAATAATAGAACAACTCTTTTTCTACTGTAAAAGGAATAAGCGGTCAACTAAGGACTCAGCAAGGTTTTGCCAAGATTAGAAGGAAGGTCACTTGCTGGAGGAGTTGGACTTTGTAGGAAAGATGGACGAAAGCATCTTCCCAGGATTCTCCAGGGAAGAAAATACACCATGAGCCAAGGCAGAGGTGCTTTCCTTAAGGAAGAAAATGCAGCAGTGACAGCCACTGGGGCAAGAGTCAGGAAGAGAGTATGGAAGTTCATGTGGACCAGATCTCCTGAGAGGAAAGAGAAGCAGCGATAGGAATGAGGATCACGGAGTCAGACTTAACCTTCCATCTTCTCAGAGGTTCAGTTCCAGGAGGTTAGGGACCAGGCACCCTCTAAGAACAAACCTTCTCAAACATGGTGATAGGACCTCACTGCTTGAGTTGAACATCAATGCTGAATATAAAGCACCTTCCTAATGGCCAATTTCATCACTTCTGCCACTATTACCTGCTCACTCTGGGAGCATAACTGGGATAAATGCTTGATCCTAGATCAATAATAACCAGCTAGAGCCTCTTAGGCCTAACCCGTTGGCTTCAAAAATATTGGGCAATTGCACTGATCTTCTACTTCCTTATTACTATACTCATCGGCTATGTTCTCTTATTTAGAATAAACACAATGAGCACCTTTCCACTCAATTCCATTCATACAATCACAAATAACTATGCTAAAATTCAACAGCAGAAGAAATAAGAAGAGGCCACTCCAGCACTGAGATATTCCTATTAATGGAGTAAAGCAAAAGTGCTTTCTTGTAGCCAAATAACTGTACACCAAAAATTGAACTGTATGTTAAGGCAATGGTAACCCAGTCCACTATTCATGCCTGGGAAATTTCAAGGGCAAAGAAACCTGGCAGGCTACATGGGGTCACAAAAGAGTTAGTCATGACTTAGTGACTAAACAGGAAGAACAACAAAATTAACATCCAACGTTTATTGTAAGTTTTTGACCAAATAACTTTGACCATAATTATTTTGACTATCTCTCTGATTAATATCCAGTATTGAAATGTGAAAAAAAATGTAAGTTGGACTTCTCTTAGATGGTGTGTTAGTTGCTCAGTCATGTCTGACTCTTTGTGACCCTACTGACTGTAGCTCGCAAGGCTCCTCTGTCCCTGGGATTCTCCAGGCAAGAATACTAGGAGGGTAGCCACTCCCTTCTCCAGGGGATCTTCCTGACCCAGGGATCAAACCCAGGTCTCCTGCACTGCAGGCAGATTCTTTACCATCTGACCTACCAGGGATTAAGTTCCATTAATATTATAAATATTATGTGTTCTCAAACAGTAGTTATTTGAGGCAGAATAAATAAAATATTTCATTATCATAAAAAAGCTTGTGCTCTCACCTCAGAGAGGTGCCCATGTTGGCACCAAATAGCAATTTCCCACTTACTATGGCCCCTGGTAGACCCCAGTAATCTATTTCAATGACTGGTATTGAGAAAACTCATAAGCCATTAGGAAAATATTATATATTTCTACCTCATACTAGATAGGAAAATAAATTTCAAGTATTTTTTAGGCCATAAAAATATCAGAAGAAAATATCAGCAAATGTAGGAGACCATTTTTCTACCTATGGGCCAAGTGTCAGGCAAAATGAAGCAAAAGGTGATATTGCAGATGCCGTTGTGTCTAGTCCAGGTGTCCAGGATCTTTTCTCTCTGGGAGTGCCCTAGCCCAGCTTCTGCAGGTACTGCTACAAATGTCCTCTGGAGAATCTACCATTGTCATTTTCAGCCAAAGCTGCTGTTTGCTCTTCCCATTCTCTTAAAGCTGAGTCTGGACCTAACCACAAATCACATCCCAGCTTCTTCCCCTTCCCCATCCTAATTCCCTCATTGCACTTACAGTTTTCTCCTGGGAGTATTTCTCTGATAAATCACCTGTATACAAATTGCCATTTCAGCCTTTGCTTCTAGGAAACTCAACTATAATATCTTAAAAAAATATATATATATATATATATATATTTTAATTTATTTATTTTAATTGGAGGCTAATTACTTTACAATATTGTAGTGGTTTTGCAATACAATGACATGAATCAGCCGTGGGTGTACATGTGTTCTCCCATCCTGAACCCCCATCCCTCTCCATCCCATCCCTCTGGGTCACCCCAGTGCACCAGCCCTGAGCACCCTGTCTCTGATTCAACTAAATAAACATGCAAATAAGTATTATGTGGAGAGCTATCATGAATAAATTTTAAAAGATGTTTTTATTTATGTATATATGCATGTATAAAAATCTATACATGTATACATATATAATATAGGTATGTATGTTATGGGTAGAATTGTCTCACTGCTGCTGCTGCTAAGTTGCTTCAGTCGTGTCTCATTCTGTGCGACCCCATAGATGGCAGCACACCAGGCTCCCCTGTCCCTGGGATTCTCCAGGCAAGAACACTAGAGTAGGTTGCCATTTCCTTCTCCAATGCATGAAAGTGAAAAGTGAAAGTGAAGTCGCTCAGTCGTGGACCCCATGGACTGCAGCCCACCAGGCTCCTCCGTCCATGGGATTTGCCAGGCAAGAGTACTGGAGTGGGGTGCCATCACCTTCTCCACCCCCAATATTCATGCATTAAGGTACTAACCCCAAGTATCTAAGAATGTGACTGCATTTGGAAATGAGGCCTTAAAGGATATGATTAGATTAAAATGAGGTTGTTAGGGTGGTCCCTAGTCCAATCTAACTGACACCCTCTTGAGAAGAGAAAATTAGACAAACAAGGGAACACTTGTACAGAGGGACCACCATGTGAACACACAATGAGGAGGCAGCTGCCTAGGGAAAGCTCCCTGTGTTTCTCCTTTTTCTCAAACACAATATTTCTGACACCAGATATGTGGGATTTTTTTCCCCATACCTACCAATTCTCTGACACTAGCTGGGTGAACTACAAGTCATTTGAATTCTGAAATGAAATTGAGTTAAATTAGACCCCGCAAGTTAAGGGTTCAGTCTCACAAGGCTTTCCCCCAGTAGTAGGTCTCCAGGTTACCTGCAACTTCGGTCTTACTTGACTGCAAACTGGAGGCTCTCATGACCCTCTCTGTGGATTCCATTATTTGCTAAAGCAGATCAGAGAGCTCTGGGAAACACATTTAGCAATTGATTATATAATAAAATATATGATAAAGGATAAAGGTGAACAGCCAGATGAAGAGATACATAGAGTCTGGAAGAGTCCTCAGCCCAGGAGCTTCTGTTCTCGTGGAGCTTGGATTCATTGTTCTCCCTGAACAAAGAGGTGTTTACCAACCTCAAAGCTTCCCAAACCCCCCACCTTGGGGAAATTTTGTGGAGACTTCATCACATGAAAAAGTGAAAGTATTAATCACTCAATCATATTCGATTCTTTGCAACCCCATGGACTGTAGCCTGCCAGGTTCCTCTGTCCATGGAATTCTCCAGGCAAGAATACTGGAATGGGTAACCATTCCCTTCTGCACGAGATTGTCCCAACCCAGGGACCTGAGTCTCCTGCATTGCAGGCAGATTCTTTACCATCTGAGCCACTGGGGACCTTGGGGAATTTTTCTGGATACTTCATCACATAGGCATAATCAATCATTAACTCAGTCTCCAGTCCCTCTCTTCCCTTCCCAGAGAATGGGGGATGAGCTGAAATTTCCAAGCTTTGAATCATGACTTGGTCTATCTTGTGACAAGACCCCATCCTAAAGCCATCCAGGAGTTGCCTCTTTAGAACAAAAGATACTCCTGTTACCTAGGAAATCCCAAAGGCCTTAGGAGCTCTGTGTCAGGAACCAGGGTCAAAGACCAAATATTAGAACAAAAGATGTTTGTAGTACTCTTATCACTTAGGACATTACAAAGGTTTGGGGAGGTCTGTGCCAGCAAATGGGGACAGAGACCAATATGTACATTTTCTATTATTTCACAGCAGCTACCTGCAAGCCAGGAGACAGGCCTCAGAGAACCAAACTTGCATATACTTTGATCTTGGACTTTGAGCCTCCAGAACTGTAAGAAAATAAATGTCTGTTGTTTAAGCCATTAGTCTGTGGAAGTTTGTTTGTGGCTCCATAACAAAATAGTTTAAAGCAATTTATATATAACTTCCTTAGTCTCATACACATACAGCAAAACATTTCAAAACATAATCAAAATATACAGAGTATCCATAAGTGATCAAGAAAAAAATGAACAAATGACTTAAATGGATAATTCAGAAAAAAAAATAAATCAAATGCCAATAAACATCCAAGAAGATATTCAGCCTCATTATGTCTTCCTTTGGGTTTTATCTGCTATAATGCCGTTCTCTGTATCAGATCCAGCTCTCTCCCCTTATTATACCCAGACCAAATGCCCAGACAATTCTGTGTATAAGTTCAGTTCAGTTCATTTGCTCAGTCAAGTCCAACTCTGCAACCCCATGAATCGCAGCATACCAGGCCTCCCTGTCCATCACCAACTCCCGGAGTTCACTCAGACTCACGTCCATCAAGTCAGTGATGCCATCCAGCCATCTCATCCTATGTCGTCCCCTTCTCCTCCTGCCCCCAATCCCTCCCAGCATTAGGGTCTTTTCCAATGAGTCAACCCTTTGCATGAGGTGGCCAAAGTATTGGAGTTTCAGCTTCAAAATCAGTCCTTCCAATGAACATCCAGGACTGATCTCCTTTAGCATGGACTGGTTGGATCTCCTTGCAGTCCAAGGGACTCTCAAGAGGCTTCTCCAACACCACAGTTCAAAAGCATCAATTCTTTGGCACTCAGCTTTCTTCACAGTTCAACTCTCACATCCAGACATGACCACTGGAAAAACCATAGACTTGACTAGACGGACCTTTGTTGGCAAAGTAATGTCTCTGCTTTTGAATATGCTATCTAGGTTAGTCATAACTTTCCTTCCAAGGAGTGACTTTTACTTTCATGGCTGCAGTCACCATCTGCAGTGATTTTGGAGCCCCCAAAAATAAAGTCTGATATTGTTTCCACTGTTTCCCCATCTATTTTCCATGAAGTGATGGGATCAGATGCCATGATCTTCGTTTTCTGAATGTTGAGCTTTAAGCCAACTTTTTCACTCTCCTCTTTCACTTTCATCAAGAGGCTTTTTAGTTCCTCTTCACTTTCTGCCATAAGAGTTGTGTCATCTGCATATCTGAGGTGATTGATATTTCTCCCAGCAATCTTGAATCCAGCTTGTGCTTCCTCCAGCCCAGCGTTTCTCATGATGTACTCTGCATATAAGTTAAATAAGCAGGGTGACAATATACAGCCTTGATGTACTCCTTTTCCTATTTGGAACCAGTCTGTTGTTCCATGTCCAGTTCTAACTGTTGCTTCCTGACCTGCATACAGGTTTCTCAAGAGGCAGGTCAGGTGGTCTGGTATTCCCATCGCTTTCAGAATTTCCCACATTTTATTGTGATCCACACAGTCAAAGACTTTGGCATAGTCCATAGAGCAGAAATAGATGTTTTTCTGGAGCTCTCTTGCTTTTTTGATGATCCAGCAGATGTTGGCAATTTGATCTCTGGTTCCTCTGCTTTTTCTAAAACCAGCTTGAACATCTGGAAGTTCATGGTTTACGTACTGTTGAAGCCTGGCTTGGAGAATTTTGAGCATTACTTTACTAGTAATATGCTATTGTGCATATTGTGCAGTAGTTTGAGCATTCTTTGGCATGGCCTTTCTTTGGGATTGGAATGAAAACTGACCTTTTCCAGTCCTGTGGCCACTGCTGAGTTTTCCAAATTTGCTGGCTTATGGAGTGCAGCACTTTCACAGCATCATCCTTCAAGGATTTGAAATAACTCCACTGGAATTCCATCACCTCCTCTAGCTTTGTTCATAGTGATGCTTTCTAAGGCCCGCTTGACTTCACATTCCAGGATGTCTGGCTCTAGGTGAGTGATCACACCATCGTGATTATCTGGGTCATGAAGATCTTTTTTTGTACAGTTCTGTGTATTCTTGCCACCTCTTCTTAATATCTTCTGCTTCTGTTAGGTCCATACCATTTCTGTCCTTTATTGTGCCCATCTTTGCATGAAATGTTCCCTTGGTATCTCTAATTTTCTTGAAGGGATCTCTAGTCTTTCCCATTCTGTTGTTTTCCTCTATTTCTTTGCATTGATCGCTGAGGAAGGCTTTCTTATCTCTCCTTGCTATTCTTTGGAACTCTGCATTCAGATGCTTATATCTTTCCTTTTCTCCTTTGCTTTTTGCTTCTCTTCTTTTCACAGCTGTTTGTAAGGCCTCCTCATACAGCCATTTTGCTTTTTTGCATTTCTTTTCTATGGGGATGGTCTTGATCCCTGTCTCCTGTACAACATCACGAACCTCCATCCAAAGTTCATCAGGCATTCTGTCTATCAGATCTAGTCCTTTAAATCTATTTCTCACTTCCACTGTATATTCATAAGGGATTGGATTTAGGTCATACCTGAATGGTCTAGTGTTTTCCCTACTTTCTTCAATTTAAGTCTGAATTTGGCAATAAGGAGTTCATGATCTGAGTCATAGTTATCTCTTGGTCTTCTTTTTGCTGACTGTATAGAGCTTCTCCATCTTTGGCTGCAAAGAATATAATCAATCTGATTTCGGTGTTGACCATCTGTTGATGTCCATGTGTAGAGTCTTCTCTTGTGTTGTTCGAAGAGGATGTTTGCTATGACCAGTGCATTCTCTTGGCAAAACTCTATTAGTCTTTGCCCTGCTTCATTCCATATTCCAAGGCCAAATTTTCCTGTTATTCCAGGTGTTTCTTGACTTCTTACTTTTGCATTCCAGTCCCCTATAATGAAAGGGACATCTTTTTTGGGTGTTAGTTCTAAAAGGTCTTGTAGGTCTTCATAGAACCTTTCTACTTCAGCTTCTTCAGAGTTACTGGTTGGGGCATAGGCTTGGATTACTGTGATATTGAATGGTTTGCCTTGGAAACGAACAGAGATCATTCTGTCGTTTTTGAGATTGCATCCAAGTACTGCATTTCAGACTCTTTTGTTGACCATGATGGGTACTCCATTTCTTCTAAAGGATTCTTGCCCACAGTAGTAGATATATAATGGTCATCTGAGTTAAATTCACCCATTCCAGTCCATTTTAGTTTGCTGATTCATAGAATGTCAACGTTCACTCTTGCCATCTCCTGTTTGAACACTTCCAATTTGCCTTGATTCATGGACCTAATATTTCATGTTCCTATGCAATATTGCTCTTTATAGCATCAGACCTTGCTTCTATCACCAGCCACATCCACAACTGGGTATTGGTTTTTCTTTGCTCCATCCCTTCATTCTTTCTGGAGTTATTTCTCCACTGATCTCCAGTAGCATATTGGGCACCTACTGACCTGGGGAGTTCCTCTTTCAGTATCCTATCATTTTGCCTTTTCATACTGTTCATGGGGTTCTCAAGGCGAGAATACTGAAGTGGTTTGCCATTCCCTTCTCCAGTGGACCACATTCTGTCAGACCTCTCCACCCTGACCTGTCCATCTTGTTTGGCCTCACATGGCATGGCTTAGTTTCATTGAGTTAAACAAGTCTGTGGTCCGTGTGATCAGATAGGCTAGTTTTCTGTGATTATGGTTTCAGTGTGTCTGCCTCTGATGCCCTCTTGCAACACCTACCATCTTACCCTGGGTTTCTCTTACCCTGGATGTGGGGTATGTCTTCACAGCTGCGTATAAAGTAGGTACTAAATAACCATTGGTGACAATGTAATAGCATTCTGAAGTAGAGAGAAAACCAGCTTTAATATAATTCAATTCTAGAAGCTATCATAATGGTTCTTTAAAAAAAAAATCACAAAAGAGGAAAAATAACTAGCTCTAGAAAGTAAAAGAGAAAAGTATTCTTCACAAGTCAGGAAAGAAATGCAAATTAAAAGGCACTGAGTTTTGGTATTAGAGTGATGGTGACCTCAAAGAATGTGTTTGGCAGTTTACCTTCCTCTGCAATTTTCTGGAAGAGTTTGAGTAGGATAGGTGTTAGCTCTTCTTTAAAATTTTGGTAGAATTCACTTGTGAAGCCATCTGGTCCTGGGCTTTTGTTTGTTGGAAGATTTTTGATTACAGTTTCGATTTCCATACTTGTGATGGGTCTGTTAAGATTTTATATTTCTTCCTGGTTCAGTTTTGGAAGGTTATACTTTTCTAAGAATTTGTCCATTTCTTCCAAGTTGTCCATTTTATTGTCATATAGTTGCTGATAGTGGTCTCTTGTGATCCTTTGTATTTCTGCGTTGTCTGTTGTGATTTCTCCATTTTCATTTCTAATTTTAGTGGTTTGATTCTTCTCCCTTTTTTTCCTGATGAGTCTGGCTAATGGTTTGTCTATTTTATTTATCTTCTCAAAGAACCAGCTTTTAGTTTTGTTGATTTTTGCTGCAGTCTCCCTTGTTTGATTTATTTCTGCCCTAATTTTTATGATTTCTTTCCTTCTACTAACCCTGGGGTTCTTCATTTCTTCTTTTTCTAGTTGCTTTAGGTGTAAAGTTAGGTTATTTATTTGATTTTTCTCTTGTTTCTTGAGGTAAGCTTTTATTGCTATGAACCTTCCCCTTAGCACTGCTTTCACTGAATCCCAGAGGTTTTGGGTTGTTGTGTTTTCATTTTCATTTGTTTCTATGCATATTTAGATTTATTTTTTGATTTTGTCTGTGATTTGTTGGTAATTCAGAAGCATGTTGTTTAGCCTTCATATGTTTGCATTTTTAGTAGTTTGTTCCGGTAGTTGACATCTAATCTTACCACACTGTGATCAGAAAAGATTCTTGAAATCATTTCAATTTTTTTGAATTTACCAAGGCTAGATGTATGGCCCAGGATGTGATCTATCCTGGAGAATGTTCTGTGTGAACTTGAGAAAAAGGTGAAATTCATTGTTTTGGGGTGAAATGTCCTGTAGATATCAATTAGGTCTAACTGGTCCACTGTATAATTTAAAGTTTGTGTTTTTTCTTGCTAATTTTCTGTTTGGTTGATCTATACATAGGTGTGAGTGGAGTATTAAAGTCTTCCACTATTATTGTGTTACTATTAATTTCCCTTTCATACTTGTTAGCATTTGCCTTACATATTGCGGTGCTCCTATGTTGGGTGCATATATATTTATAATTGTTATATCTTCTTCTTGGATTGATCCTTTGATCATTATGTAGTGTCCTTCTTTGTCTCTTTTCACGGCCTATATTTCAAAGTCTATTTTATCTGATATGAGTTTTGCTATTCCTGCTTTCTTTTGGTCTCCATTTGCATGAAATATCTTTTCCCGGCCCTTCACTTTCAGTCTGTATGTGTCCTTTGGGATGATTTGAGAGAATAGCATTGAAACATGTATATTACCATATGTGAAATAGATTGCCAGTCCAGGTTTGATGCATGAGACAGGGTGCTTAGGGCTGGTGCACTGGGATGACCCTGAGGGATGAGATGAGGAGGGAGGTGGGAGGGGGGTTCAGGATGGGGGACACATGTACACCCATGGCTGATTCATGTCAATGTATGGCAAAAACCACTATAATATTGTAAAGTAATTAGCCTCCAATTAAAATAAATAATATTTTTTAAAAAGAAAAAAATAAAGGAAAGATAATTTTTTTAAAAAGGCATTGAGGTTACACTTTGCAAGTCTGCATGATATTTATAACTGAAAGCTAGAAAGCCTTGCTACCTAGAGTGCAGTAAAATATATTTTCAGCTTGTTGGTGACATTGTCAGTTGGTAAATGCAATTTGGCAATTAATTTCTGGTTCCAAATCCTAAGGAATAAGTCAAAATATGTAAAACACCATGCAAAAGACAATGTTTACAATCATGCTATTTAGGATAGCAATAAAAATTAGAAACACCCCCAAATGTTTGATATTACAGGAATCATCACAGAAACTACAGGACATTCATTCAAGGGAACAATATAGACAACACCAGAAAGGGCAAATATAAGGACAAGATGTCAATATGAAATTAACATAAATGTATAAGCTAGGGTACAAAATTATATACACATGATGATTATAGCTATGTGAACATATGCAAATAAAGAAAGACTGGAAAGAATACAGAAAAGAATCACAGTTTGGATTTCTTTTTCTCTTCCTTTTCCTCTATTTTAAACTTTAAAATTTTTGTAATGTACATTTCTTGAAAACCAAAATTTTATTAAGGAAAACAAGTCATTATACGTATACAGATAAATGAAGCACAGATAATGTCTACAATTTTGTAAAAGGTGTACCCCAAATAGGATCCCAAAATAAAGACTTAAATATTTATAAGAGCAGCTGACTCTTCATGAGATCCTACTATATGTCACCACTCTGCTCACAGCATTATAAAACTGTCCCATTTAGTCCTCCAACAAGGTAGGTATTACCTTCTCTAAATGATTACCTTCTCATCTAACAGATGAGGACATGGACACGTCGAGGGGTGAAGTAACCCATCCAGATGCATAGTGTGTAAGTAGTTGTCACAAAGATGGCTACCTGCCGCCCAAGATACCTGTCTCCTCTTCGATAACAGAGAACCATGGCCAGGTAGTAGCAGCTAAGCCAGGAACACTTCTGTCTTACACCTGACCCCCACTTCCTTTGCATCTAGGTGGTCATTTTATTAGCCATTTTATTATTATGTACCACATCTTGTGATTTGTGCTCAACAGGGCAATCTATGATCTATGGAGGAAGATCAGGTCTACAAATTAGTTAAAAGTCTGAAACTAAGGTGATTGATGAACAGAAATGATGGCCCTGTTATTTTAAAGGGAGTGTTAAAACATGGCAATACCATTTTTCACCCATCCAATTGCCAACATTTTTAAAACACTACTTCCCAGGCTTGAGCAGAGTGCCAGGAAATGGACAACTTCCTATTCTACTGGTGAGAAGTAAGACACTCCCTCTGTGGGAAAATTTATTGATATGCATCAAGAGTTCAAGAGTTTTAGAATTCTGGAAAGTCTTCAACTCAGGAATTCTTTTGGAAATTAATGAAATAAGGGATGTGAGTAAAGACATATAGCAGTATAATTGTTTAATCTCAGAAATTTTTATAAGACTAGTAGAAACCACCTAAATATCTAGTTACAGGGAAGTAGATAAATTATACTTTGGCTACACAAAGAGTTATTATGCAGCTACTTTAAATTATGTTGCAAAGAATATTTAACAGCATGGAATGATCGTGATACATTATACAGTGTGATTTCATTCCGACTGTGTTTGAAAAACACATCTATATCAGGCATGAATTTGCTCCTTCCATACAGATGCAAGAATTACCACTTTTCTTTTTCTAAACTGGATGAAATCTGGTTTAGAGTCCCATCTTGCCTAGCTGAAAGGAAGAACCATGTCAGGGACTGTTATTTCATACCCCTCCCCCACCCCCACCTACACACATCCTTTCCTTTGGACCTTCCTATTAGCCCAGGGATTATGTGGTACCAAGAAATGGAAAAGGTGCCTACCTCTAGACTACGGTCAAGTGCCTCTGTTACCATAATTCCTCATAGAACACCTTGATATTGACAAGGGCAGCAGTCCTGGAGATGAGTAGAGAGATGCCCCTCAGAGCCCTGGACTTGTCATAGGTTTGGCTACAGGCAGTTTCTGCCACTAATCTCAAAACAGTGCTGTTCAGTGCTCTCTGCCTAGGGAAACATCCCCAGAGATCATGCCACTCTGGGGTGCTGGGTGATGGGGGGGTGCAGCTTCAGACCCTTTCAAGCTCCATTCTCTCCTTTCAACCTCCCTTGGGCACATCAGCTCTCTTCTAGGGCTATCCCCACCCTTTATACAAAAGCGCCAATTTATCTCTTTCCTCCCCGACATAGCACAATTCTCTCTTAATTCCACTAGCCTAATCTTTGAAACTAAAGCCTTGGTTGGTCACATCTCAATTTTCATCCCTCAAACTCAATTCACATACACACATTCAACACACACACAAACCCAAACACAAATGAGCTTAAACCTTGGAAGACAGAGACAAGAGTGCTTTTTTCCCCTTAGTAGAATTTGAATGTCTTGAGAGAAGAGGGTAGAAAGGGAAGGGGTGAAATGGGGAAGTTAATTATCTTTTTATTCTCTCCTACCTCAGCTGTGATAATGAGTCATCAAATCTGCCACATAGGTAGGCATTAAAAAGCCTGAAAGATGTTACAAGTGTTTTTCATTGTGGCTGGGATTACAAGAAAACTCTTTTTTTTTTTTCTTTGTTAATTTTAGACATTTCCTACAATAAACAAGCGTTGTTTGATCATTTCAAGGAATGCAACATGATTTTTTCATGCTAACATATTAACTATATTTCTTTTTTCTATTTCCTTACCACCCTTCCTAATATGCTGGTGTATTTTTAAACAAAGAGAAACCAGAAAGCAATGAGAATTACGTTACTGAAGAGCACAGATAATGGCTATAAAGGCATTTTGAAGAAAAGAAAATAAGGGACTTCCCTGGCAGTCCAGTGGTTAGGACTCTGCACTTCCACTGCAAGGGGTGCATGATTCATCCCTGGTTGGGGAACTAAGATCCCACATGTGTGTATAGCATAGCCGCAATTCCTCCTCTAAATAATAACAATAATATAAAAGAAAAGAAGAAAGCTTACAAAAATACTCTTTCTGTGAGAGCTTCAGAGGAATCAGTGTATAACTTTCCGAGGTGACTAAGTTAATGACACCATTCATTTTGGATATAAATATTTGGATTGATTGCTTTCCTTGGTTGATTCTACTTATTTCCCCTCCCCCTTAAAGATCTTCCAAACTTCATACCACTCTGGAGTTGTGCACCCAAATTGCGACCAAAAGTTTCTACCCTTAAAGAAATCATTTTTAGCCATTTCCCCAACTCAAAACACAACTACATTATGAGACAGGTTAAAAGATGACCCCAAATTTCAACAAGAATTATTATTACCGTCAATTTTTCCTCTCTCAGAATCAGATTCTCCTGTCAGCTATCAGCACAATAGGAATAGAGATGCCGATCATTCCACTAAAAAGCCAGCAGCCCCATAGTGGTGCCTAGAATAATGAGAATTCTTGCACCCTCTCACTTCATTTTCCATTCTACAAACATTCTATTTCAATGCTCTCTCTTTCTTTTCATACTTTTTTTTCCATCTGGGCATCCATCCAAATATTAAAATTCATTCTTCTTTTAAGAAATCTCCATCAGGAAGCCATCATTACCCTTGGTTCTCACCTAGATAACTCTTAGATATGTGGTTCAGAAGTACCCTGGAGGGTGATAGGTGGGGGAAAAACCAAAAGGGCAATACATAGAATGTATCCAGCAACATTTCCCCCATGTTGGGCCCTTCTGATTCAGGAATGCCTTGTGTTCATTACCAAATCCAGGGTTGATTTGATACAGATGTATTTAAGGGGTTCTTGTCATTTTTTCCTCTTTCTCAAGCTGCCCTTAGTCACCCTGAAACCATGACCAGATTTTTAGTACAAGGCAACTCCTGCAAGCCAAGGAATGAACTCATTTGCTAGTCACTGGCTCTAAGCTCAAACAGTGTTTTTTGCCTGGGTTCTCGGAGAAGGCAATGGCACCCCACTCCAGTACTCTTGCCTGGAAAATCCCATAGGCGGAGGAGCCTGGTAGGCTGCAGTCCATGGGGTCGCTAAGAGTTGAATATGACTGAGCGACTTCACTTTCCCTTTTCACTTTCATGCATTGGAGAAGGAAATGGCAACCCACTCCAGTGTTCTTGCCTGGAGAATCCCAGGGACGGGAGAGCCTGGTGGGCTACTGTCTGTGGGGTCACACAGAGTCAGACATGACTGAAGTAACTTAGCAGCAGCAGCAGCCTGGGTTCTGCTTGGTTTTCACTGGGAGCTCAGAGCATGCTTCTCACAGGGAGCTCAGAGAAGAGTGTATAAGGGAGACATTGAGAAGATGGTCCTGACTCCAACAGTTCTTCACACCCAGTACATCTAAAGATTGTCTTTCGGTTTAGAGCTGTAGGCAAGTAGCATCCTTTCCCCAATTCACATTGTTCTGAATCTGAACTAATAGACCATGAAGTCCCTTAGGGTTATATCTTTAATTAATTCAATATTTATTGAGTACTACTATATGCCAAGGATTGTACTTGTCTTTATAACACCAGACTTAGTCATAATAAACACACAATAAGTGTTTGTTTCAATGATTATATTTCCCTGTCTAGAATGTGAACCATAAGAGGTCAGAGACTTGAGCCTGACACACTCTGAGTGCTTAAAACTCTTTTGTTAAAGTGATAGATTGATTAATTAGTTAGTAAGTGAATAAAAGGATCAACTCATACTGAAAAAGTTGTAGCTGACAATGGTGGGAAGTAGTATGTACAATGGAAATATTCTGGCTTTTGGAATTAGAACTGAATTCAAATTCCAGGCTTATCTTCCCAATGTTGGTTTTAATATATGCAAGAAGAAATAATATTTATCTGACTACATTGTAAAGATTTAATGAGTTAACAAACATTAAATGCTGGGCATATTTAATCATTATAAAGTGCCTGGTTCTTTCTAATGGGTCAATAATGCTACTTCCCCACCTTTCTATCTCAGATTATTGTTTTTAAAGTAGGGATAATTATGTCTATTTCATAATAGTGATGTAGTGATTAAACTGCCTCAGAAAGTTCCTTAAATAGTGTTTAACAAACATTCTCTCTTTTCTTACATTTTCTCAGTTTCATTTGGAGGCTAACGGGTGGGGCTGGGAAAAAGAAGAAAGTGGATTAGCTCTTGTTAAGGGTTTCAGTGCATGTGTTCCTTAGTCATCAACCCAACAGCCTCCTAGAAAAGGAATATGTAACACAGACTGGGTGTGTCCTAATATTTATGCTTCTCTTTTCTTTAAGTCTAGAATCCCTGGGTTTTAATACATGAATGCTCATATTACATTTCCCAGCCTCTCTTGCTGCTAGCTGTGTCCATGTGACTGCTGCTGCTGCTAAGTCTCTTCAGTCGTGTCTGACTCTGTGCGACCCCATAGATGGCAGCCCACCAGGCTCCGCTGTCCCTGGGATTCTCCAGGCAAGAACACTGGAGTGGGTTGCCATTTCCTTCTCCAATGCATGCATGCATGCTAAGTCTCTTCAGTCGTGTCCAACTCTGTGCAATCCCATGGACAGCAGCCCACCAGGCTCCCCCATCCACAGGACTCTCCAGACAAGAATACTGGAGTGGGTTGCCATTTCCTTCTCTGCCATGTGACTGAGTTCTAGCCAATGGAATATGAGCAATAATGACTAATGCACTTCTAGGTCCTGCCTTCATAGGAAAGGGATGTGAGTCCCCTCTTTGTTCTTCCTCACTCCCTGTTATGAGATTCAAACATAGCAGTGACAACATGGACAAGGACACTACCCTCTAGAAAGCAGACAACAAGAAGCTTAAGTCTCTGAACCCTGGAGAAACCATGCCAGACCCCAAATGCTTATGTTCAGTCATCTGAGAGAGAAATAAACATCTCTCTTGTTTAAACCACTGATATTCTAGGTCTTCATTTTCTTCATAATTGCAGATGAAAGTAAATTTGGTCAAATATGGAAGGTGTTAGGAGATCTCTGAATATCCAAGCTTTGTTAATGAAAAACCCTCACTTTAGGATTTCCAGCCTCCCTGAAAGGTTCCCAGCCACCAAAAAAGGCTGATCTTGGCTGAGGCCAAAGGTACACCCTCTTACTAACTTGTCTATCTAGATCTAAAGTTCCTAGCTACATCATGTGCAACCAATCAGAATCTAATCTGGTCTTGAAAGCCCCTTCCAGGGTTAACCTTGTTCAGGAAGCCCTCCTGGATGAATGGAGTTCTCCGGGATCATTCCCTTGTCTGAACTCCATAGCCACTGGCTATACCACCTGCCATTGTGTTCTAATCTCACATTGTTTTCTAGCACATGAGTTTTCAGTTCTTGAATGCCTTTCCTCTTTATCTTAACAGCAAACTCAGTAACAGCAAGAATCACATTTTAGATATTTTAATCATATTTTTGTATTCCTGCTTTTGGAAGTAATCTTTAACCATGAAGCATCATGCTCTGAACTCTCAAAACACTTGCAGACTTAGTGATTTGTTTATATGTCTTTCTAAATTGGGATGTCCTCAAAGGCAAAAAAGAATGTGCCACAATAACTTCTGGCATCTGTTTCATGCATGTTCCTCAGTAATGCTTACTGACAGTTAAAGGAATCTTGGTAGCTGCTAACATCTAGAATAATGCCTTGTACTTAATGCCTAGATGGCTCTAGACTAATGAATTAATGTGAGCATTGGCAAGTGGGAAGTTTTTTGATCCTTATATTTGGTATTTATGTAAGTTAAGCTAATTTCAATTGCAAGGAATAGAGGTTTGACACACATGCAAAAAGGAATATTAGTGTTTATAACAGGGAAGTCAAATGAGTGACTTCAAACGTTACTGGACACAGAGGTTCAACATAAGTCATCAGGGCTCAGTCTCTTCCTCTCCATGTTTTAGGTACGTCTTCTATGGTATCTCTTCTACGATGGTTTCCAGAAGCCCAAGATCTAGTTTAGCAACCCTGGCAGCCTAACAAAAGACATGTTCCCTGATACCTATGTCTAAAGGGAATCAGAGAGTGTTCAGAGTGTATTCATTCTTAAATCACTTTGACCAAAAGGTACGGGTATTTTACTGGACATATCTAGGTCCCATGCCCAACACTGTGACTAGAGGGGAGGGCCAGATGAGTTAGCCTCACTCAGCCTCCAGAGAAAAGAAGAGTTATATTATCAGAAGAAGAGGGAAAGAATGTAATATAGACAAACCAACAGATTAGTCTGCCATCATCTCATAGTTGGTACCTCCTCCTCAATTCAGTCTGCTCAATGCTGTGGGCTGAAATTCACACCATTCTCTATTTCTTCTTACCATCTATTTGTTACCATTATTATTCTGCAGTCACCTTAAAATATTTCTTCAGCATCTCCCTTTGCCCCAGCCCCACACCATCAAAGTGTGGTTAAGAATTTACCAAACAGGAAAAGAGTTGGGATCCCAAGATTTTGGAAGCTGCTTTGCCTCCTGACTCCCTCAAACCTACAGTGTGGACTAATTGAAGCAAGTCCCTGGGGATATCACACAAAGGGACTCTGCTTTGAGTCATTCTTTTCTGACAGGAAAGAAATTTGGTTTGACCTTATTGACTGACCCCATCAGACTGCCAAGAAAGCACTTGGTAATTACCCTAATCAAGCAATTTGTGTTTTTATTGAGATCAGAGTCATTGTCTAAAATCTTCATAACTGCTGGATTGCTCCAGCCATGCTGAAAGGATGGAATCCTTGAATAATACAAGAATATTAAGGTCTCTGTGCTCTTTGTTTGTCAAATTTTCAGCACTCGTTGAATGCAGTTGATTCCCAGGAAAAGTTTATGCATTAAATGGTTTAAAAATGAATTCTAGATATACTTCTACCCCAAAGTCACCCCCACCCTTTCCATGCCCTTGCCACCATGAATTCTTTGAAATCTCAACCCAACCCAGACTCTCTAGCAATTTCTAGGGTTATCTTTAACTTTACTAGGATTTCATTTTGCTACTAATATGGACATAACTTTACAGCTTGCAAATTGCTTTTCTCCAACATTTTGTATGAGTGTCACAACAGCAATGAGATATAAATATTACCATGGTGCCCAAGAGATGAGGAGTCTGAGGCTCAAAAAATATTATATAATAGGTTAGGGTCACAAGGCTAGTAAGTGGCTGAGCCAGGTCTCAAACTCGGGTCCTTTCACTACAAACCCATTGATTGTCTCCCCATAACACACTGCCTCTACTTACATTCCATTTGATGATCTTCACTCCCCAATAAGTCAACAATTTTCCTGAAGATTGGAGCTTTAAGCTGCTGAGTTTTACCTGCAGAAAAGCTAGCATAGCACTGTGTGTAGAACTGATACTCCAAAACAACTTGTTGGCTTAGGAAATAGTCATTTGGCTGCTGTTGGCTCATCCTAGGAATTCAGGCTGGCAGGCAGAGTGGCACACACACAGACGGGCTATACGCTCACTAGCCATCTAGAGAGTGTGCAAAGTGTAATAGTGGTTAGAACTGATCATTCACAAATCCGTTCATTCAAGTGATTCTTGCATTCTGTCTTCTGTGTACCAGGCAGAGCAATGGGTGCTGCTTATAGACTGCTAAACACAAGACACAATCCCAGACCCAGGGAGCCTACACTTCTGTGAGAGTCTTGGAATCAATTAGGTACAATTCTATGATGAGCTCTTCACTGTTCTCATCTATATTGGTTTTCTATTAATAAAGAACCAACCATCACAAACTTGGCAGCTTAAAACAACACCCACTGACTAATTCACAGTTTAGGATCTCAGAAAACTGGGCAGACTCAACTGAGTTCTCTGCTGAAGGTTTTACAAAGGCCAAAATCAAGGTGCCAGCCAGGCTGAGCTAAGACTTTGGGGAAGAATCCACTTGGAGCTCTTTTATGGATAAGGAGATTTAGTTTTTTGTGGTTATAGGATCGAGGTCCTTGTTTTCTTGCTGGCTATCAGCTGGGTGTTGCTATTAGCTGCCAAAGGCCACTCTCAGAATTTTCCATATGACCGTATGCATCCAAATCTCTGGTTTCCTCTTTTGCTACTAGCTGGAGAAGACTCCTGAGAGTCCCCTGGACTGCAAGGAGACCCAACCAGTCCGTTCTGAAGGAGATCAGCCCTGGGATTTCTTTGGAAGGAATGATGCTAAAGCTGAAACTCCAGTACTTTGGCCACCCATGCGAAGAGTTGACTCATTGGAAAAGACTCTGATGCTGGGAGGGATTGGGGGCAGGAGGAGAAGGGGATGACAGAGGATGAGATGGCTGGATGGCATCACTGACTCGATGGACGTGAGTCTGAGTGAACTCTGGGAGTTGGTGATGGACAGGGAGGCCTGGCGTGCTGCGATTCATGGGGTCACAAAGAGTCGGACACGACTGAGCGACTGAACTGAACTGGGGAAAACTTTCTGCTTTTAAAGGGTTCATGTGATTAGGCCTATCCCACTAGGTCTCCTTTGCTTACAGTCAACTGTGCCATGGAACATAACCTCCTCATTGAGTAACATGTCCTCATATACATAGGGTCCACCCACCCACAGAGGAGGAGACTGTACAAGGGAATTGACCACTGGGTGTCATCTTAGAACCTGCCGACCACTCTCCCCTCCCAAACTTGGGAATTCATAACTTCATTTAAGCTTTTGACATAGCCTAACGAGCCTTCTTTCCCTGTTGTGTCTCATCCAGTTTCAACCACACAACATACCTCTGTACCTTTGCACATGCCAATACCTCTGTTTGTAATGCTTCCCCCGATTCTAACTCTTCCAACAAAACCCTCCTCACCCTTAAAGACTCAGAGTGTTGAAGACCCTCTGAGAGAGTCTTCTCAGTACCCAGTCAGTCACTGATCAATGATAAATACTCTCTTCTCTGTGCTGTTGTGGATTTTGTCCATCCCACTCTACAGAACCTCATCCATACTATCTATTATAGTCTTAGTCATCAACTGTGAGATCTCTGACAGCGGAGTTTATGTTTCATTCCTCTTTGCTTTCCCAGGGCCTCCCACAGATCTTGGCACATAGTAAGTGCCTGGTAAATGTTTGTGGAATTGAATTGAACCAAATCTATCCACTGTTGTGGGGACTCATGATTGGAAGAGCAGTATGGGCTTTCCTGATGGCTTAGTGGTAAAGAGTTCACCTATCAAAGCTGGATGAGCAATACAGACTTGAAACCTAGTTTCGGTATGAAGTAAAACATTTGGAATTTTTACCTCCCCTGCACACATTTACTCATGTTCTGCTTGTTGCACCCCAGTTTGCCACTGGGGAACCACCACAGCTCTTACTTTCATTCAAAGCTGTTCATATACAAATGACCCTATTACCCCTGTCAAGGATAGACTCATCTGTGACACACGCTTTGCTGATAAGCGGCACCATGACTGGTTCCAAGATGTACACATGGCAGTTTAACCAGTGAGAGTCCTCTACACTAAAGCCTTTGAGCAAGGGGTTCCCTCTGTACATTGGACTTGTGGAAGCTAGTAGAATAAAGGCTCAGAGCCACTAGTGACTTTTTCTGCCGCCTTCTGGAGGAAACCTCTCATGTAAAGAATAACAGAAAAATGTAAAACTGAGAGATGACAATAGAGACATACAGAGACCCGAAGACATCATGTGCTTCTGGGTAGAGCCACATCCAGAGCTTGTCATCATCTGAATTCACCAACAAACAAAATCCCTTCTGACTTAAATTTTTACTGACACAAACAATGTATTTATTCATTATGGCTGGATTTGTGTCATTAATCCTGACCATGGAAAACAAAACAAACAAAAGCCAAAAAAAGTGTGAAAAATGCAGGGTGGAATCCCGGGTTATGGAAGAAATTTTAAAATAACAGGGTCTTGGATCTCTTAGCTTATGATCAGTGTTCCTAAAAACCAAACAAATGGGGCCATCGGACCATGCAGCCATGCAAGAAGCAGCACTCTCCATACTAACTTGCTGGGTCCTTTGTACCCTGTTTTGGAATCAAGAGACCAAGGGTCTTGGGGCTGATACTGTGACTGGCGATAGGACAGAGAGTAATTACTGTCCATAACCTTCAGAACAGCAGTCTATGTCTTGTGGCCAAGATTTTCTGAGGGACACCAGGTGTGCAATTTGTGAGCAAATGACAATCAATGTGACTATTGATTGCTTTGACCAGTTTATTATGAGGCTATAATTTCTTGGCCCTGGGATGTCTCCCCCACTGCCCACACTGGAAGTCTCCCCCAGGATCTCATTTGTCTGCCCTCCAGACATCTCTGGAGAAGAACCTCTCCTCTCCTCCTTCCCCACGTCCCTCTCCAGGCCTCTGGCCTCTCCATAGCTGTGTCACAAGCTTTCCAAGGAGCTTTTAGCTTGTTGCAGAATCAGTTCCTCCTCAGAGCCTTCCACCACCCTCCTCATTACCTCAGGGTGTTGGAACTTCGCTGTGAGCCGCTGACAGATCGTTAAAGATCCCAGCTGTGCCGGGTCTATAACAATCCTTTCAACTGGGTCTCCTTCCAGGAACAGCTGCAAAAGCTCCAGAAAGGAAGGGAGGAGACACTTTTAGCATGATAACAAATCTGTAGGGAGTGACCAGTTTACCCAGAAAGCTGTGATGCAGATGTACCCAGCCAGCAGCTCTCCCCACCTTCCGGGAGAGAAGTACAAGGATGCTTTGCCTCTATGTGAAAACTTTTCATAACCAGTGGAATGAGATCAAGAATCCCCACCCCTGGCCCCAGGAGAAGAGTTTGGAAAAACTCTAGCTTTCCCCATAATGATGTACTACAAAAAAGACCTGCCAGTGGTTATGTTAGGGGAAACACTGATTGAAACCACCTCCTCTGGCCATGCACTGTAACTTGCATGAGTTATTTTATGACAGGAGGTCTGGTAAGGAATTCAGAACTAACAAACCAACACCAACCAGGAGAATTCGAGAAAGGTCAAAGGGAAATGCCACATGTTCTACCAAACTTCCAGAATCCTCCTCTCTGGAATCCATCTTGGCTGAATGATGTGTGCACCACTAGGAAGGACCCTGAGTCAGAGGGATTAGTCAGAGACAACCTGAAAACTAATCCTGTCACCATGAAGCCTGGGACTGTGAGCCTTGTGGCAGAGCAGTCCTCCTGGGTTCCCTCACCCTCTTGCTCTCCGTCCAGGCACCCTCTTCCCAATAGAGGGTGTCAGCACGTGTGTCTCCTCAGACAAGTCATTTCTGAGTGTTAGACAAGGGCCGCCTCTTAGGCCCTAGAAGAGGTCCCCCTTCCTGCAACAGTTACAAAGTTCATTATCTTGTACACCACACAAGTATTTTGTACTCATTTATACCAGATTAACAACATGATAGAAGGACTAGTGGCTGACAGTTTGGTCACATATAGGCACTGGGCACTTCCCTGGTAGCTCAGATGGTAAAGAATCTGCCTGCAGTGCAGGAGATCCAGGTTCAATCCCTGGGTTGGGAAGGTCCCCTGGTGAAGAGCATGGCAATTCACTCTAGTATTCTTGCCTGGAGAATCCCATGGATAGAGGAGCCTAGAGGGTTATAGTTTGTGGGTCACAGAGTCAGACATGATTGAATGACTAAGCACGAGCTCGGGGCACTGGGCAAAGTGCCCAGCATGCATTTTCATATGTATACTCATAGCAAGTAAACCAAGGCACAAAGAGATTAAGTAATTTGCCCACGTTTGCACAACTCAGAAGTAGTAGAGCCAAGATTTGAACTCAAGTCCATCTGACACCAGAACTTATGCTCTGAACTTCTACCTTGGTCTGCTGCCTGCAGGGCAAAATGGAATCCCAGCAGTTCCATGATTGGTGCAGAGCCTGGCAATTAGTAGGAACTCACTAAAGGTGATTGAATTATTTTTTTTTAAATGAATACTGATTCACACCACTATGCTATTTCACATGTTGCTATCTCTTCTTGAAACACTCTTCACTCACAACTGCTTTGTCTACCTGGAAAACATTGACTGATTCTTCAAGACTTACCTTAGTCATTACATACAGTATTAAAAGACTTTACAGAACAGCCCCCTTCTTGCATCTAGTGGACAGGCTTAATCATTTCTCAATCATTTCCTCCATTTTAGAGTATCTTTTAATGCACAATTCTTTTATGTAGCAAAGATTTTAATTATCATTCTCTCCCTACCCTACAAAAGCTAGGCAAGATTGTATTGAATTTCCCATTTCTGTGGCCTTGAGAAGTGTCCCTTCAATATTTCTGCATATGATCAGGCCACTCATGATGACTTTTCTCCTGCTCTCTGAACATCCTCACTTGACCTGCCTCTGCCTCACCCATACCCTACTCACACGACTGATCATTCCTCTTAATCATAGAGCCTAATCAGCAAATGTCTACATACCTGCCCCTAGTCCCAGCTAATGATTGTTCTAATATTTATATCAGAACATCTCCACCAGACTAGCTCATCAAAAGGGCAGTGAGGGGCTTGCTCCTCTGCTGGTTTCCCTGGTAACCAATGAGCCAACCTGACTTCAATTCCCCCTGTAACTGGTAACCCCTCTCTCTACCTCCCAGCATACCCCAGTGAAGACTGCTGCCATGTCTTCATGTCCTGCCTGCCATCTGCTGCACACAGCAGGGTATCACTCCAGGACCTTGCTTCAAACATATAAGATCTCCCTATCGCTTAAAGCATCGATGTCTCTATTGCTGACTCCAGGCTCTTTTGCGGGGGGGGACTTGAGGCTGGGAAAGTACAGCTTGCTGGCCTTTTTGGTGAAGCCCAACACCCATCTCCTCTGCTCTATCTCTCAAGCTTTAGCTTCCTTGATTTTTGATTTTTGCTTTTTTACGTCATTAGACCACTTTGGGATGAAATTCAACACTTTGACTTCTATAATCAACAGCAACTATTCATGGGTCTCATAATTTGGAGGGAAGAACATCCAAAGGAGACAAGTAGTATAGCACTCTGCCTCTAATATCTTCTTTATTCCAACCCTTACCACATTCTCCTTATCTCTTATAAGTAGAATAATGTCTCAAATTCTTCACACAGTCTATGGCAAAGAATTTCCCTCCAGAATCCTGGCACCAACTATTGTCAAAACCTTGGAATGAAGGAACTTCAAGAGAGTAAGAATAGAGTATCATGGAGGGGAGGTGTCACACTCTACTGTAAGCCCTCATGAATTCAACACCCACCATATACAATGAAGTTGGGATACAGAAATGAAGAAAAACAGATCTCTACTGTTATGAAACATACATCCCAGTAGAGGGAATGCAGAAAAAATTAATAAATGAGATGATTTCAGGTTTCGGTAATGTGAAAATTACTTGGCAAGGTGGACAGAATTAAGGTGGAGTGGTCAGATGTTGACTGACATGTCAACATCTGACATGTGTCAGATGGACATGACACATGTCATGTGAACATGACATTTAAGCTGAGAGTTGAAGGTGTGAAGAAATCAGTCTTGTGGCAAGTTTGAGACAAATGTTGTAAACTGACAGAACCATGAGGGCAGCAACTCTGAGGTAGCAATGAATTTGGGTCCTAGGGAAACGGTGCATGGGAGAGCAGCCGTAAAAGATGAAGACAGAGACAGGCAGTGGCAGACCACCTCAAAGATTTAGATTTTTTCTAAGTCTAATCAAAATTGATTAGATATTTTTAGAGACATGGGTGACCTAATTAAATTTCAAACCATTCTTCTGAATTAAATGAGACCTTATTCATATCTGTTTATAGTATATATACATATATATGCTTTGTCTAGAGACTATGAGTTCCTTGAGGCCAGGAACTATGTCTATTTCATTTTAATCATTTTATCTTAAGCAATTAGCCCAGAACTGGAATACATGCTCCACTGATGTTTTACAGATGAATGGAAAAAATGGTTGAATAAATGAATAAATTATTCTATAAAAAATACATACTTAGTAGGCACTTCAATATTTTATAGTAGTTATAAAAGGTCTGGCAATTAGGAGTTTTAAGGAGAAATGATTTCATAAAGTTTTTGACCTTCTGCCATCTCACTAGCTCCTGTTCTACCTCCACTCTGCCTCTCTTTCTTCTTCATGTCCCCCTTTATCATGCATCAAGCAAAGTCTTTTTTTTTTTTTTTTTTGACAGTAGCAAAATAATTCTAGCCCCACCCCAAGCTTTTAGCAGAAAATACCTGGTAACAACCATAAATTTAAACATACATGTTAAATTTTAAAGTAACAACATTAGTAATATCTTGTGGAGTCAGTAACATACAATGTATTTACAAAATACATACCTGATTGACCTAAAAGAAAACAAAAAATAAGGGAAAAATGTAACAAAAAATAAGATGGCAAGCATAAAACTATATCAGCAATTACAATAAATACAAATGATTTTTAAAAATCAAATTAAAAGGCTTATGTTTTCAGGCTACTAAACCCAATTCTACATGCTGTATATAAGAGACAGAATGTAAATATAAGTCCATTTAAAAATGTAAAAGTAAAATAATTTTTTAACATCTAAACAAATCAAACCTAATCAAAAGAAAGCTGAGGTTACTACATTAATATCAGGTAGACTTCAAGGCAAGAGTTAAAGAGCATTTTATAATAGTAAAAGGGAAAATGCAACAAGATGGAGCTGAAATTTATATGCAATTAACACAGCTTCCAAATGTGTAAAGCATAAAGCAAAGTTAACAGAACTGAAAGGAGAAGCAAGCAAACCTGCAACTACGTCCAAGATTCAAAGAAAAGTCATAAGGAAAATTAAAAATTATTTTTAGCTTACTAGCAATGAAATACCACATGTTAAAATGTGTGGCATAAAGCTAAAACAGTGCATATATTAGAAAAAGGAAAAAAAAAAACATTTAAAACCAGTGCTTTAAAATTGCATTTTTTGCAAGAAGCTAAAAAATGAAGAAAAATTTAACCCAAAGTAGAAACGTTAATAACAATAAAAGTAGACACCAAATAAATAGAAATAGATACCAATTAAATAAAAATAGGCATCAACTGAATAGAAAAGAGAAAGGCTATTGGAAAAAAATCAACAAAGGCAAAAAATGTTTTCTAAAAGGCTTACAAAATTGATACAGTCCAAACAATACTGATCAAGGGGAAAAAAGAGAGAGAGAAAACAAATTAGGGAAGGAAAAAAAATCCATCACTACATTTCCTACAGAAATTATAAGGATAATAAAGTGAATAATCACGTATATATGTGTTTGTGTAGATAGATAGATGGGTAGATAGGTCCTACCAAATATTTAAACTAGAATGTGTAAAGAATTCCTACCTTAATAAGAAAAAGAAACAATACTTTTTTTGTTTTAAAAGGCAAAATCCTTAAAAAGCAATTCACATGAGAATATAAAAAATGTCTAAATAAATAAATAAATCTGTTACTAGGGAATGAAAATTAAAACCATGATAAGATACACAATTAACACTAAAGAACTAATTAACAAAACTAAGTTTTGGTGAGGATGGGTAACAACTGGAATTCTCAACTAGCTCAGTTCAGTAGCTCAGATGTGTCCGACTCTTTGCGACCCCATGAACCACAGCACGCCAGGCCTCCCTGTCCATCACCAACTCCCAGAGTTCACTCAGACTCATGTCCATCTAGTCAGTGATGCCATCCAGCTATCTCATCCTCTGTCGTCCCCTTCTCCTCCTGCCCCCAATCCCTCCCATCATCAGGGTCTTTTCAAATGAGTCAGCTCTCTGCATTACGTGGCCAAAGTATTGGAGTTTCAGCTTCAACATCAGTCCCTTCAGTGAACACCCAGGACTGATCTCCTTTAGGATGGACTGGTTGGATCTCCTTGCAGTCCAAGGGACTCTCAAGAGTCTTCTCCAACACCACAGTTCAAAAACATCAATTCTTCCATGCTCAGCTTTCTTTATAATCCAACTCTCACATCCATACATGACTACTGGAAAAACCATAGCCTTGACTAGACAGACCTTTGTTGGCAAAGTGATGTCTCTGCTTTTTAATGTGCTGTCTAGGTTGGTCATAACTTTCCTTCCAAAGAACAAGCATCTTTTAATTTTATGGTGCAATCACCATCCACAGTGATTTTGGAGCCCCCAAAATAAAATCTGACACTGTTTCCATTGTTTCCCCATCTATTTGCCATGAAGTGAGGGGACTGGATGCCATGATCTCCGTTTTCTGAACGTTGAGCTTTAAGCCAACTTTTTCACTCTCCTCTTTCACTTTCATCAAGAGGCTTTTGAGTTCCTCTTCACTTTCTGCTATAAGGGTGGTGTCATCTGCATATCTGAGGTTATTGATATTTCTCCTGGCAATTTTGATTCCAGCTTGTGCTTCCTCCAACCCAGCATTTCTCATGATGTACTCTGCATAGAAGTTAAATAAGCAGGGTGACAATATATAGCCTTGACTTACTCTTTTTCTTATTTGGAACCAGTCTGTTGTTCCATGTCCAGTTCTAACTGTTGCTTCCTGACCTGTATACAGGTTTCTCAAGAGGCAGGTCAGGTGGTCTGGTATTCCCATCTCTTGAAAAATTTTCCACAGTTTCTTGTGATCTACACATTCAAAGGCTTTGGCATAGTCAATAAAGCAGAAATAGATGTTTTTCTGGAACTCTCTTGCTTTTTCCATGATCCAGCGGATGTTGGCAATTTGATCTCTGGTTCCTCTGCCTTTTCTAAAACCAGCTTGAACATCTGGAAGTTCATGGCTCACATATCGCTGAAGCCTGGCTTGGAGAATTTTGAGCATTACTTTACTAGTATGAGAAGGCAATGGCACCCCACTCCAGTACTCATGCCTGGCAAATCCCATGGATGGAGGAGCCTGGTGGGCTGCAGTCCATGGTGTCGCTGAGAGTCGGACATGACCGAGCGACTTCACTTTACTAGTGTGTGAGATGAGTGCAATTGCATGGTAGTTTGGGCATTCTTTGGCATTACTTTTCTTTGGGATTGGAATGAAAACTGACCTTTTCCAGTCCTGTGGCCACTGCTGAGTTTTCCAAATTTGCTGGCATATTGAGTGCAGCACTTTCACAGCATCATCTTTCAGGATTTGAAATAGCTCAACTGGAATTCCATCACCTCCACTAGCTTTGTTCATAGTGATACTTTCTAAGGCCCGCTTGACTTCACATTCCAGGATGTCTGGCTCTAGGTGAGTGATCACACCATCGTGATTATCTGGGTCATGAAGATCTTTTTTTGTACAGTTCTTCTGTGTATTGTTGCCACCTCTTCTTAATATCTTCTGCTTCTGTTAGGTCCATACCATTTCTGTCCTTTATTGTGCCCATCTTTGCATGAAATGTTCCCTTGGTATCTCTAATTTTCTTGAAGAGACCTTTGGTCTTTCCCATTCTGTTGTTTTCCTCTATTTCTTTGCATTGATCTCTGAGGAAGGCTTTCTTATCTCTCCTTGCTATTCTTTGGAACCCTGCATTCAAATGGGTATATCTTTCCTTTTCTCCTTTGCTTTTTACTTCTCTTCTTTTCACAGCTATTTGTAAGGCCTCCCCAGACAGCCATTTTGCTTTTGCATTTCTTTTTCCTGGGGATGGTCTTGCTCCCTGTCTCCTTACTACTCGTTACTAGAGGGAATACAAATTGATACTCTGTGGATAACTGTTTATCAGAATCTACTAAAGCAAATATGTAACCCAGTAATTACAATCCTGTGTCTATAACCCTCAGAAATGAGTGCTTATAACCCGCAAATGCCTATACAGGAATGTTCGCTGTAGCTTTATCATAAAGTCCTCAAATTATAAATAACCAAGAGTCAAGAGCAAGATGGATGAATCTATGACAACACTCAGTAACATCAGTCTTACAGATAATCTTAGGCAATAGAAGCTAGACACAAGAGGCTCATATAAGTACATTTCTACAGAATTCAAAACCACAAAACTAATCTATAGTATCAGAGGTATCCTTTTGGGTGGTGCATATTCTGAGGTGCTGGGTATGTTGAACTGAGCTATAGTTCTGTGAGCGTCCATATAAAAATTTATTGAGCATTATACCTAAGATTTTGGAGAAGGCAATGGCACCCCACTCCAGTACTCTTGCCTGGGAAATCCCATGGGCAGAGGAGCCTGGTAGGCTGCAGTCCACGGGGTCATGAAGAGTTGGACACGACTGAGCGACTTCACTTTCACTTTTCACTTTCATGCATTGGAGAAGGAAATGGCAACCTACTCCAGTGTTCTTGCCTGGAGAATCCCAAGGATGGGGGAGCCTGGTGGGCTGCCATCTATGGGGTCGCACAGAGTCAGACACGACTGAAGCGACTTAGCAGCAGCAGCAGCATACCTAAGATTTGTGTGCTTCACTGTATATGAACCAAGTCTCGGTTAAAAGGTACAAAAGTTGTATATATCTCAGGCATTCTTTAAGTGAACAAAAACAAGTTAGCTATTAAAAATAAACAATAGTCATGGAATAATAATATGTCTGTTTCTCCCTTACAAGTTATTAAAAATAAACAATAGTCATGGAATAATAATATGTCTGTTTCTCCCTTACAAGCTATTAAAAATAAACAATAGTCATGGAATAATAATATGTCTGTTTCTCCCTTACAAGTTCATGGGCTCTCCAGCACAAAAGTGCAACTTACTCATAATTATACTCTTACTTCTCGGCACCTTTGTTGTTGTTGCTGCTGCTGCTGTTGTTTAGTCGCAGTCATGCCTGACTCTGTGAGATCTTGTGGACTGTAGCTGGCCAGGGTCCTCTGTCCATGGAATTTTCCAGACAAGAATACTGGAGTAGGTAGCCATTACCTTCTCCAGGGCATCTTCCTGACCCAGGGATGAAACCCAGGTCTTCTGCATTGCAGGTGAACTCTTTACCGTCTGAGCCAAAAGAGAAGCCCGTTGAGTGACGCAGAATTACCGTAATATGAGGGCATAAGTTTATCATGCTTCCCCTTTTAGAGGGCTCTCTTTAACTCCTCTGATGGTAGATGGTAAATCTCTAGAAATCCATTGTTTCCACTGTGCTGTGCCAATACATCATGCTAGCTACCACAGGGACTTAATCAAGCTTCTGAAAGTAACCTAGGAGGTGGAAGATACCTGAGAAAGGTGAGATGTAAAAGAACACCCAATGAGGGGACTTTTATGGTGGTCCAGTGGCTGAGACTCCATGCTCCCAATGCATGGGGTCAGGGTTCGATCCCTGGTCAGGGAACTAGATCCCACATGTGACAACTAGGAGTTCACAGACCACAACTAAAGGTCCTATAGGCTGCAATGAAGATTGAATATTTAAATAAATATTAAAAAAAAAAAAAGAATGTCCAGTGATGTCAAGTGGCCTCAGTAAAGGTTTGAAGGGCACAAAATATAAATGGAAAGCAGAGCAGTGAGACAATATTATGGGCAAAAGTCAAGGTTATTCCCTGAAAATTAATTACTAAAATCTATCCCTCAAATATGACCCAACCCAACTGCCAACATCAACCAATTGGTTCTTAAAAGAGTTTAGAGTAATGCTTAAAATTCCAATCAGGGTGATATGCAAGAGTCTCAAGGAAGCATAAGTTATACTAATATATCTCCAACTGCATACACATACAGAGAAGGCAATGGCACCCCCACTCCAGTACTCTTGCCTGGAAAATCCCATGGACAGAGGAGACTGGTAGGCTGTATCCATGGGGTCTCGAAGAGTCAGATATGACTAAGCGACTTCACTTTCACTTTTCACTTTCATGCACTGGAGAAGGAAATGGCAACCCACTCCAGTGTTCTTGCCTGGAGCATCCCAGGGACGGGGGAGCCTGGTGGGCTGCCGTCCATTGGGTCACACAGAGTTGGACACGACTGAAGCGACTTAGCAGCAGCAGCATACACATAGCATCAATTTGGTATGTCAGGGTGAATCAATGTAACTGAGGAAAAAATAGATTTTTGGTAACTTAGAGCATTTTATTGCATCGACTGCATTGGACCTTGCTTGAAGAAAGGATATGCAAGCACTGTGAGGATGATGGACATACCATCTCGAAAAGACTACTCCAAAGGGAACAAATGTATCAGTGTTTACCTAGCCCTGTCCTGACTGAATCAGAAAGTAGAAACATCATGGTCAATCCAAGTTCACTACTGAGGAACCAGTGGGTTTGTATTACGGCTTCTCAGTTGTTTGTCAGAATCACTGTTGCTTTGGCTCTAACAAGCATGTGCCTTTGTTCTGGTACCTTTACTCACAAATGTTTTGAGAAATGTAGAGCGCTATTATTTAATTTCTCACATGGAGCCACAAACAGGGAGAGAACTGTGACCATGAGCATCAAGGTCTGATTGCTGATGATGGTTACTATTAATAGCTAACATTTGCTGATCATTTTGATCAGTCAGCTACTGTGCTACCCAGGCTAGGCTAAAAATCCTGTTTCAGAAACCTTAAATCTCAGCAGCTTAACCCAATAAGAGTTTTAAAATTTCTCCCTCACTTATGCTGGTGTGTGGGTTTTGGCTGGAAAGAACAGGGAGGCCCTAGCCTGCACTTAATCAGGAATCTCAGCTTCTTCTGTCATTGGCATTGTTGTCCCCTGAGTCTACAGAGACTTATTTAGGCAACTTGTGGATAGAGAAAGAGAACAGAAAATGCACATGGAGGTTTGATGAGCGAGTCTGGAATTCATGCACATCACCTGTGTTCACGTTCCGGTGGCCAGAGTTCAGGCACATGGTCTCATCTGACTGCAAGGGAAGCCGAGAACTCAGAAAGGAGAACCTAGGAATTGACATCTTCACAGCTTCTTCCCCATGTACTAAGTGCTTTACATGATTTATAGCATGTAATCCTCATCACATTCCTCAGAAAATGGTATACTTATGATTTTAGTCTTACAGGAGAGGAAACTGAAGCTCAGATGGGATAAGCAACTTGTCCAAGGACAGGCAGCTATGTCAGAGCTTAAAGCTAAGTTAGAACATTTCTCTGGAGTTCAGACTTTTAACCATTACAGTATACAGTGGTTATATTTTTGTGGCAAATTAGTAAATCAGCCTTCAGATAAATTTCAGTGCATTTACAAAACTGTGAGTCTGAACGTGTAAATGGAGGAATAGACTCTAGAATACCATGACCCAACAGGGTACTTCCTCCTTTGAAGCTGTGATGGAGAGCCAGCCAAAACTTCTAAGTGACAGACAGTACACCCTGACTGGTCAAGCTGCAACACATAGGGATGAGTTAACAGTGAGTGAGCTTACCATCAAGCCAAGCATGACTCTTCATGTCTTACATAAATTGAACTTTTAAGAGATCTTGAGTGCTGCAACTAAGATCCAGTGCAGCCATATAAATAAATTTTTAAAAAATAAAAGTAAAATCTCTACAATTCTATGAAGTAAGTACTATTAATATTACGAAGAAACTGTAGCACAGATTAAGAAATGTACCATGGTCAGACAGCCAGAAAGGGTCAGAAGCAGGATTTGATCTAAGGCAGTTCTAGAACCCATGCTCTGAGCCATTATGTTAAAGAAATGCCCAACAAAGATGGTACCAATATTACTGTTGGCATATTGTTTTCCTGCACAATGTTTCAGAGAAGGCAATGGCACCTCACTCCAGTACTCTTGCCTTGAAAATCCCATGGACAGAGGAGCCTGGTAGGCTGCAGTCCACGGGATCAAGAAGAGTCAGACACGACTGAGCGACTTTCCTTTCACTTTTCACTTTCATGCATTGGAGAAGGAAATGGTAACCCACTCCAGTGCACTTGCCTGGAGAATCCCAGGGATGGTGGAGCCTGGTGGGCTGCTGTCTATGAGGTCACACAGAGTTGGACACGACTAAAGTGACTTAGCAGCAGCAGCACAATGATTCCCATAGGCATCCACACAGAACCAAATGTGATATAATTCAGTTAACATCGCATCTTTCTGGGAATAGAAGGCACTTCTTCACACAAAATAGATACACAGGAAATATTTATGGAACTCAAATTATTTGAATTATGTTAAATTGAAGGTTTCAATATGGTACCTTTTTCTCCTTTCATCTACAGCCATAAAATAAAAAGTAGCTGAGCATCTAATATAAACTATTCCATTTAATCCTCAGAAAATCCTACCAAGGATATAATTTAACCCCATTTTTACAGGTCATAATATCAAGTTTTAACATAAGAAACACAGTCCAATAATATCTGACTTAGATATGAATATAAACCTCTCAGTAACACTTTCATAATGAGTTCTGAACAGCTCTCTCAATGATGAGAAATATCCTTCCCTGGTATTCCAAGAATATAGGCTGTTGAAAATTCAGGACTTTGCTTTCACAATTCTATGTTTTTGACTTCCAGGGAAGTCTTTCTGTGAAGTTCTGGTGTGAACAACAGTCACAAGTGGGAAGAGCAATGGGACAAGGAGGAGGAGGAAGCAAACAGTCCCATAATTTTAGAAAGAGTGTGAAAAAGAGAAGTTAGACTTCTAGGTTCTATTTCTAGCTCTGCTTCTGTTTTCTAGCCAGCCAGGCAGCTTTCTATTGGGTTGCCCCCAAAATTCATTTGAGTTATTCCATAAGATGGTATGAAAAAACCCAAAAAATCTTTTTGGCCAACCCAATACCTTTCTATTAACTGTAAAAAGTAGAGAAAAATACAGACTACATATAGAGCACCTTGTCATGTTTGGATGAAAGATCCTGCTTCATGGCCAATGCACAACTAGAATCAATAATGTTGGGAAGTCCACGTTGTGTTGTAATATATCAGCTTCAAGGTTCACGGGAATACATTTACTCTGAATACGTAAAGTCAGGGATGGCAAAATTGCATCCTGAGGTGGAAACACCAAAGATGGATCTCACACACTAAAAAGTGAGGATGACTATGAGCAGAGCTTGCCCCACACCAACCTGTAATGTCAGCGAAATTTGTGATCTGTTCTATCCCTTCTCTTCCTACATTCTTTCTTCCTCATCAAATGAGCCACTCCCTATGCTTAGTTACGCTCAGTCATGTCCAGCTCTTTGCGATCCCATAGACTGTATCCTGCCAGGTTCCTCTGTACATGGGGTTCTCCAAATAAGAATACTGGAGTGGGTTGCCATGCCCTCCTCCAGGGGATCTTCCCAACCCAGGGACAGAACCCAGGTCCTCTGCATTGCAGGTGGATTCTTTAACCATCTGAGCTATGAGGGAAGCCCAAGTCCCACTTTTTTCATATCATCTAATGTCCCCAGTAGTAATGACTATGCAGTTTACCTATCTCGGGAATATTGCATGTTAGAGGAAAAGAATCCCAAGGAAGAAAGAGACTGTGTGGCCAACACTGTGGCTACTTACAATCCCTCCTCTGTAACATTCACTTCAACCATCCTCCTGTTTGGAGAGGCTTGTGAAGAACAAGGCTGAAGTCTTTCTCCGTGTTCTGATGTACTCAATCTGGGTAGAACACTTGTTGAACTTAGATGACTAATATTTTCTCTCAAGTAACATCAGCAACAACCATCCTAAATCGTATTGATTGTGGTGGTTTTCAACCTGGAATTTTATGAGACATACTAGGAGTTTCCATGAAAGACAGTGTGAGCCTGGTGACATGCTGAGTATGAACCCTGGTCCATACAGTCTTGTCCAAGGGATGGAGTTCTGACAATATGACATTCATTTGTCATAGTGTTTTAAGAACATCAGGTCTACACTGAGTTCCTCCTTTCTCTAACATAAACAAGTGGCCCAGGGACATGCTAACACTGGTGTCCATGCCAAGCATTAATTCCTTGTGATCCATAAGCAAATCTTTATAATGCTAAAGCAGTAACATTATAGGGAGCTAGGGAGTTATTTCTTTTTCACAGTCCCCACTATATCACCATTCCACATTTCCCCAAAACAGGACTATTTTCTCAAGTCTCACTGGTAGAAATGAGTCCTCTAACCTATAGCAGAGTAGCCCCTCTACTCACCCCTACCCCACCAATATGAATCCATGGGTCTGGGTTCAGACACTCTGATGTTCCACATGTCCCTCAATCCTTTTGTTTTCCGTGGAATAAGGATTAAAAAAAAAAAACTCCTCAATCTCACATAAATCACCTCAGATAAATAGACCGCTGAAGGCTACTGGACCCACCACTTCATAGATATGCCTGGATAGCCTGAATTTGTTTTAGACTCACCTGAGGCCTCCATCTCTCAATCTACACTGAGAAGCTCAGACACCAGGACTCTCTTGGTGGTCCAGTGATTATGACTCTGAACTCTCAATGTAGGGGATACAGGTTAGGTCCCTGGTCAGGGAACTAAGATTCCACATGATGCACTGCACAGTAAAAAAAAAAAAAAAAAAAATGTACAGCTACTTGGCTAACAGAACTCAGTGTCAAAAGTCTTCCCACTCCTTTTTTTAATCACTAAAATACCTAAATATGTGAAATTACCTAACATGTGATATATACAATTTTAAAGTATCTAAGATCTAAAAAACAAAATCTAAAATTAAAACAACCATTTTTTAAAAAATCCCCAAGAATCCATCTTTGAATACCTTAATCTGCTTTCTTTCTCTCTTTGCTCTACATGTAACAATGCTCCACTTCCCAAACATACAGATGTGACTCTCATAACAACTAACTGTCCCCTCTTAAGAATCTTACTAGTGTAGTGTTTGGTCTCAAATCCCTTAATAGTCTCCTGGTGGCTTTCAGAAGTATGATGCAGACAACGTCTGCATTTTCATTCCTGCTTTGATGCTGTTTGGTCATGTCTTGGGGACTGACACGTTTCATTGATCATACAGCAAAGAGAAAAACATAGTCTTTTAGTTTGAACATGAGTGGCTGTGTCATACACCCTTGTGTTTTGGGAAATCCATCATTAGAAAAGAGAGAGAACTCAACAGAGTTTAAGGCCTTTATTTTGTTGTGTAGCATAGAAATCCTTGGACTAAATTAGCTGTGTAGCATTAGGTTTATGCTGCCATGATCTCATTATCTCCAGGTCCTCATTAAAAGCAGGGTATAGTTATTAACATTCTAATTTCCAAGTGTCTCCCAACACACACATATACACACAAAACCTGGGCTGAAAAATAAAAAGGATAATCTCATTCACATACACATGAAGAGGTTAATCACTTTGGTTCATTATTTATAAATAATTTGCAACAACCTCCAGGGATTTTCTACAAACTTGAAATGCTCCTGCAAACCTATGTGAACTCTGCATACCTAAAATCATGGCTTCCTATTGTCTCTCCCTGGATTACTTAGGGAGAAAATTAAAATATATACTCATGGATTATTTGGAGAAGTACAGAATTGTAATGATCATGGATTGATTAGTGATTTAGAACAGTAAGGGAATGACACAAAGACCAACAAAAACAGAGAATCTCCTCAAAGCTGGAATGTTATGAACAGTATCTCATCATCTTCAGATCCTGACCACTTTCTTGTGTGCATATGCATATGGTAAACATTATTGAGTATAAAAAATCTTCATAGACCTAGAAGTTACAATAGTGAAAAAGGTGTGGTCTTTCCTCCAAAAAACTCAAAGACTACTGGGAGGTACTGATTTATAAAGAGGTAATAACTGTCTAATAATATAAGGGATATACATAATATAGATATAAAGTATAATGGGGAAAGTGAAAGTGTTAGTTGCTCACTGTTGTCTGACTCTTTGCAACCCCATGGACTGTAGCCTGCGAGGCTTCTCTATCCATGGGATTCTCCAGGTAAGAATAATGGAGTGTTTCACAATGGAAAATCACCAAATTAATAGTTCAAAGGAGGAAATTCTTAGGTTCCGCTCCAGAAGTGCTACTGGGGCATGTGATCACATTCAGCCTCCTGGCCTCAGGAGGAGAAAACTTATTTCTTTTCCTCTTGAAAAGGAAGTTTTGTTTACTTCCAATAAGGGAGGTATATGAGAAAGAGCACTTAGCCCTCTTATTCCACTAACTACTGCCTTATTCTCTTCCCCAAATAAAGGGAGTATCCAGGCCAGGTAGTCAGTTGCCATTCATTAAGCCCCCTCAATGTGGTCTCTTGATCTCTTGACATCTGGGCTCTTAGGCAGAAAGGTCTTTCTCCTCTGCTTCTTGTCTCAGTATGGGAAGGGCTTCCCCCACCACACGGGATCTTTCTTTCTGACTCTCCCTGTCTCATCTCCTTCCTTTCTCCATCCCCATTTCCATCCTGTACCAGTCACCAGGTGTGTGAATCAGGCCCAAGGTTCTAAGTGGACAAGCTTCTCTAACCAGGTTACCAGGAGCTCTGAATTGTATGAGATGACTGACTCTTGAATAACTTCATTAAGAATAACTTCATTAAGAATAACTTCATTAAGAATAACTTCATTAAGAATAACTTCAATAACTGCTCCTATTTGTTTGGTGATCCCTAAATCTCTTCTCTATAGCTTAGTACACAGAACAGAGGAAGGAAGTATCCTAGCCTCTCCATTTTGAACTTCTCACACTGGCTCACCAGGTCAGCCCTCTCTCCCAAGTCTTCCTGGACACCTTAATTATCTTCAATCACTCTGGAATTTAACTACTGCCACATCTCTCATCCATCCATTCAACGGTCACTTGAGTATTCACTTAGTGTCCAGCTCTGTAAAACACGCTAACAATTTAGCAGCAAACAAAACAGATATGGTCTCTGATTTTACAAATTCACAGCTTAGTTTGGCCAATAGATAGTAAATACATAATCACATGGAAAATGAATCACTTTTGATACTTCCTGTGAGAGAAAAGTTGTGTGAGCAGGACATCATGAACAGGACAATTTTAACCTGCTCAGTGGAACCAGGGAAGGCTTCCTTTGGAAAAACAGCACTTAGAGTGAGATAGGCATTACCCAGACTGAGAGCAGGGGAAAGACCTTGAGTTTGGAGAGAATTTGAGTGAGAGAGAAACAACAGTTGAGGCTGGAGAGCTATATCCTAGAGGACCTTGTGGACCTTTAGAACTTAATCTTAAAAGCTACGGAAAATCCTTGAAGAATTTTAAGCAGGAGAGGGACACAATCAGTTTTATGTTCATAAAGTTCACCTTAGCTGCCATGGGATGAGGAGATTGCAGAGAGACTACTGAGAGACTGGTTCAGAGGCCACTGATTGCCCTACTGTAGGAGCAGCGACCGTGGAGAAAAGTAGATGGATTCAAGACACAGTCTAGAGACAATCAACAAAGCTAAGAAAATGAAGAGATGCAGAGGACGAGGAAAAGGAGACCGATAAAGACAATTCCCAAATTTCTGATTTGAGCAACAGCATGGATGGAGGCACGCTCTTTAGAAATGGGAAACACTGCCGAAGGAGCACAGTCAGGACCCCTGAAGAGGATCAGGAACCTCTTTCTAGATGAACTGAGTTTTGGGAGCCAGCCACAGGAGCTGTCAGCAGAAGTCTGAGATAAAGATGAATGAGATGAAGATAGAAAATTTGAATTTATCAACATGGAATCTCGAATGGCTCAGTGGTAAAGAATCTGCCTGCAATGCAGGAGACGTGGGTTCAATCAATCCCTGGGTGAGGAAGATCCGTTGGAGAAGAAAATGGCAACCCACTCCAGTACTCTTGCCTGGGAAATCCCATGGACAGAATAGTCTGGCATCTCTAGTCCATAGGGCTGTAAGAGTCGGATATAACTGAGTGACTGACTGAGTGACTGTAAGGTGATATTTAAAGACCTGTGAGTGAGGACGTCTCTAGGGAGAGTGAAAATGGAGAAGAGACTGAAGGAGTGAGATGTGGTTACCAATAGAATTAACTATTATTAACTGTCACTGGGGAGGGCTTGGTTTTGAGTTTCTAAAGAATAATGGGCAGATGTTATTTCCATTAAAATGATGAGATTAGGATGTAGGGGAAGGGAGGATGCTTATGACTTGGTCACCTCAGCAGCTACCATCTGAAATTCATCCACAAAAGTACAGCACACTGGGATGTAAGGAGCCTTGCTAAATGTGAATAGAGAAATACTCTGTTGGGTGTGTGTTATTTACTTCTGGGTATTAGGTTTTTCTCTCCATGAGTGCCCCCTGTTAACCAAGTGAAATCTTCATGCAAGGAGCCAGAGAGTAGTGATCAAATCCTACAATTCAGAAGCTTTAGGAAATTCAACAGTTCATCACAAAAGGAAGAGTCAAATTCTAAACAGTATACCAGTCCTGAGGTTGGTTTTGGGGCAACAACTGAAGTCTTTGTTTCAAAAACCTTCAAGTCTATGATGTTTTCTGAAACTTTTCAGAAATCTGACCAAGGTTACTCAAAACTTCATATCAAGAGCCAGTGGGTCTTTGTCATTCAGCTTGTTTCAATTATGCCAACTTTAATGTGTACCAATTCCTGTTCTTTTTTCTTTTTTTTTCTCTATGACTCTTATAAATGATGTCCAACTCACCACAGGTCAAGCACAAGGAAAAGAGGTCTCAGTGTGAGAAGAAATATGTGACAGGTGGTGAAGCAGGGCTCCAGCAAGGGGATAAAATAGAATAAGACTAATTTCAACTTTTCCCACAGTGCTTAGAAAACATCACCTTGTAAGCCAAATTCGGGTGTAATCATGGAAAGCAGTTCATAGCACAGAATATACCTAAAAATCAATTCACTGAAGGTTTCAGGACAACCATCCATCTCCCATTTACTCTTTACTTTTATTTTTAATGACCCCAAAGAATCAGAGTTGGTAGAAAAATACACCCAGCTTTTTGCTGTCCATGGGGGCTAATGTTAAGACATATTCTATACCAGTGATTCTAAAGTTTAATATACAGAAGAATTGCCTGGAGCATTTATTAAAATACCTTCACGGGCTCCATCCCTGGAGGTTCTAATGTGGTAGATCAGCATGGAGCCTGTGAACTTGTACTTCTAACATGTTCACAGCTGATGCCAATACTGCTGCGCCTAGGTCCATATTTTGAGAACCACTTCTTACCCAATTTCCCAGAGGTATCAGTGGACGAGTCCCAGACGCTCACAATGGTAACCTGCTCAATCAAACGCTCGTTCTCGACTTCTTTTCCTTCTCTGTTAGATGTACCTATTTCTCTATCTGTGTTTTCAGGCATCATCTCCATAATAAATTGCTTGTACTCAAATCCTAGGCTCAGCATCTGCTTCTGGGTCTAATACAAACAAAGACAAAAGCAGAGTCATAGGGCAAATAAGCAGAAAGAAAAAAAAATATCAGAATCATCTTATCAGGATGGCTACCTCTGTTGCTGACTCAGGGGTCCTGAAACTTTCCGGGGGCAGGGGGTGCATTGCCTTTGTACACCTTACTCCAGAAAATTGAGGAAGTAGCAGTGACATATGTACACTACCATGTGTAAAATGTATAGCTAGTAGGAAGCTTCTGTATAACACAGGGAAGCCAGCCTGGCCCTCTGTGATGGCCTAGAGGGGTATGGTGGGAGGGAAGGGGTAGGGAGGCTCAAGAGGAGGGGATATATGTATACTTATGGCTGACTCACATTGTTGTACAGCAGAAACCAACACAACATTGAAAAGCTATTATCCTCCAATTACAAAATAAATGAATAAAGTCTCAGAATAAAGTATAAGATGGATCCAGTCTTGGGCACCTGCCTGCTTGGGTAATGTCCAAGTTTAAAACCTTGAAATAATTTTAGGTTCCCCACTCACCATTTACCTTTCTCATCCAATTAACTGTCAACTTCTTGCCCTTTCCAACCTCATTTCAAAGATGTCTCATCATCCATATCACCTATGTCCAGGTCAGACCTTCATTCATTTTCATCTTAACAGACAAGGGTCAAGTGACTGCTCCTCTTGTGCTTAGTCAGCTTCCTCTTCTTTGCATCCTTCCTATCTGAAAGGCAGTGAGTCTTTCAGAGATCTGGGGATGGTTGGTCCAATAGAGCGAACAGCAAGACTGAAATCACCTTCTTGTCCTGCACACTCTGCCCAGCTTCAAGGTCTAGTGCCCCTTGGGAAGCCCCTTATTGATGCTAGAGTGAGATTTATAGAATACAACGATGACCATCCTTTAAATCCTTCAAATGGTTCTTCAGGTAAAGGTCAAGGTCAAAGAAAGCTTTCTATGATCAAGTTCCTGGTTACTTCCCCAGCCTAATTTCTTCTTTCTTCAAAACGTACATTTTACGCTTAAGCCATATCAATTTGCTTTCATTTCCCTAAACAGATGTTCTCTTTCACCCTTATGCTTCAGACTGCATGCCTGGAATTCATTTATTTAACAAATATTTCTTAAACTCCAGCCCTGTGCCCTGCTCTGTTCTAGAATTTAGAGAGTAGTTATATAGCTGTGAATGAACTTTAGAAATATTCCATCCTCCTGGAGCCTACCTTCCAGTGGACAATAAACATTATCAATAAGCAAAATGTCAGAAGGTGACATACTCCCAGGAGAAACATAAAGCAAGGAGATAGGTTGTGAAAGAATGAAAAGTTCAGTTTTACACAGGATATGGGTTCAGTTCAGTCACTCAGTTGTGTCTGACTCTGCAACCCCATGGACTGCAGGATGTGGGTAGAACGACTTAATGAGAAAGAAGAAAATTTGAGCAAAGTCCCACTGGAGGGAGGCAGTGAGTCTTTCAGAGATCTGGGGATGGTTGGTTCAGTAGAGAGAACAGGAAGGCTGAAAACACCCCCTTGTCTTGCTCATTCTGCCCAGCTTCTAGATCTTCCTCCTTCAGGACTCCTACTGGGTTTCTCCCATTAGAGAGCCTTCGCTGATTTTCACTGTCTGCCCTCAATCAAGGATCCCGTCTTGATGCTCTCAGAGCTTCCAAGCATATTATGATGGCATTGAAATACTGGTGACAATAAATTTCCATTAACATGTGTAAAGTGCTCACTGCACACCAGGCACTCCGCTGATATCGTTCTTGGATGATTTCCTTTCAATTCTTACCAACCCCATAAAAAGATACATATTTATATTACCTCATTTTACAAAGGAAAAAAATGGATACAGAGAGATTATTAACTTCTTTCAAATCACCATGAATTCTATTAATAATCTTAGCTCTGAGAACCCTTGTATAACAGAGACTCTGTGCCCCTCATATTTGTATGCCCCATAACTGGTTGGCTCTAAAAAAATGGCTTATATCTTGATGCTTTGAATAGATCTTCATACTTTGTTTTATAAAATGGTAACATCCTCTGTATCTTACCAAGTCATGCAGAAATGGCCAGATGAATTTGGTCAACTTTGGTGAGCACATTTTCTGAGAGTCTGACTCAAAAGGGAAATTCATGTGGTGACACTCTGGGATTACCTCTTAAAGAAAGGCTGGTAGCTTTCAGAGAAGTTGCAATGCAAAGCTGGTTTGGTTGCCAATTGGGAGAGACCTCCTCAATGTATTAGGACTCAGACTAAGGAAACCAAAGGTAATTTCAATTATGAGTTCCAAGTGGAAGGTCATTTGGACAGATGTTCTGAATTGCAGATGTTAATACATTATTGGGCTTCCCTGGTGGCTCAGATGGTAAAGAATTCACCTGCAATGAGGGAGACCTGGGTTTGATCCCTGACTTGGGAAGATCCCCTGGAGGAAGGCAAGGTAAGCCACTCCAATATTCTTGCCTGGAGAATCCCCTTGGACAAAGGAGCCTGGCGGGCTATAGTCCAGGGGGTCACAAAGATTTGGACATGACTGAATGACTAAGCACAGCACAGCAATACGTTATTAAGCCGCTTCTCATACTCTATATTCCCGCTGCTGCTAAGTTGCTTCAGTTGTGTACAACTCTTTGTGACCCCATGGAATATTACCCACCAGGCTCCTCTGTCCATGGGACTCCCCAGGCAAGAATACTAGAATGGATTGCTATGTTCTCCTCCAGGGGATCTTCCTGACCAGGGATCAAACCTGCATCTCTTACATCTCCTGCATTGGTAGGCAGGTTCTTTACCATGAGCGCCACCTGGCAAGCCCCATACATTTCTCTTCATGTGATAAGCAGATCCCCAGATGAGCAGCTCCAAGGAGTTATTTATATACTAATAAACAGTTCTCCCAAGCCAACCCATGTAGGCTCCATGTGTCTAGTATTTCTAAAGTTCTGCCAACCACCCTGCCATTCTTCAGCTCCAGAATTGTTCTAAATGTCTCTCCAGCCCAGAGTTTCTCAATCGAGGGTAATTTTGCTCCTTAGGGGACATTTGGCAATGTCAAAGACATTTTTGAGTTCTCATGATTGATGGAGGTGGGGTACGATTGGTATATAGTGGGCAGACGCAAGGTCTCTGTGAAAAATCCTACAATGCATAGGACAGCCCCTTAATGAAAAGAAATTATCCCGTCCCAAACGTTAAGAATGCCACAGTCCCATCTTGTTGCCATATACAAACCCTAGTGTCCCTCTTTGATTTCTATCTAATATGTCAGGAATCCAGTGATACATCAAGCATGGTCCCTGTGGTTTACTGTGGAGAATCCTTGTTGCATTAAAAAAAAAATTCCCTGATATCATATTGGGATGAATCATTGGAATAAAAATGCCCTCCAAGCCCATCCATGAGAGGAACACTTCAGTTCAGTTCAGTCGCTCAGTCGTGTCCGACTCTTTGTGACCCCATGAATCGCAGCACACCAGGCCTCCCTGTCCATCACCAACTCCCGGAGTTCACTCAGACTCATGGCCATTGAGTCAGTAATGCCATCCAGCCATCTCATCCTCTGTCGTCCCCTTCTCCTCTTGCCCCCAATCCCTCCCAGCATCAGAGTCTTTCCCAATGAGTCAACTCTTCGCATGAGGTGGCCAAAGTACTGGAGTTTCAGCTTTAGCATCATTCCTTCCAAAGAAATCCCAGGGCTGATCTCCTTCAGAATGGACTGGTTGGATCTCCTTGCAGTCCAAGAGGAACACTTACTCGTCTTTAAAGCTCCAAAGTATCACTTCCAGTATGACGACTTCCCTGACACCCCATAGGTAGAATGGACTACCCTCTCCTCTGCACCCCAAACATAACTTACACCTATTAGTTACATGCCTGTGTCCTTTACAACATCACCATTAGCTCCTCGTTGGAGCACAGAGACCACATTAAATGTTTAAACACCCAAGCCCCCAGTACAGCACCTGGTCCTTAGCAGGTACTCAGTACAAGTGTTTGAAATGAAAGCCGTTTCAAGGGAAATGGTCCCAGCGATCGTTTCACATTCAGCTACTCTAACTTGCACTGTGAATGTGGCTTCTTCTCCAGTTTCCAAATAGGACAGAAACCAAGCAAACCACACAGTCCATTCCTCTGCCCTCGGCCTCACAGCACAACAACGGGGTTCAAGTCCAGGAGCCATACTCCTGTGTCCTCAAAACAGCATTATGAAGTCTGGGAATGGTGGGAAAGGATGATAAAAATAGGCTGCTTAAAAATCAAGCATTTTTGCACAGAGAAAGGGGATGAAAACAGCCTCTGGCACCTTCCTGTGAGTAACAGAAGTTTCTATTTTAAAAGAAAGGCAGTCAAATAAGAAGCAACTTTATCACAATGCCGCTTCCCCAGATTTCTTGGCCAAGGCAATGCATCAGCCTGTATCAGGCTCTTGGCATTCCATGATGGATCTAGCTCCAGTGATGATTCATAGCGGCCATGTGAGGAACGAAGGATTTCAGAGGAACTCAACCCATTTTTTTTTTTTAATGCAGCCCAATAAAAGGCCCAGCTCTGTCAGTCATTCATACAGCACTCAACTTCCCTCCCCAGTAAATAACAAGGTGAGTGATGAGCCTCGCCAAAGGCATGGCTTCCAGTCTGCTCTCAAGTAGCTAAGGATGTTCAAATCTCCCAAAAGTTTCATGAACACAGTGAAGAAGCTGGGTCCTCATCTTTGTCCTCCTCCTTAAACTTTCTTTGGCTTTGAATCATCTATGTAGGTTCTGAATGACCTTCATGTTGAGGAATTAAAAAATAATTCCCCTTACATCATTTTGACTTCCACATATTACAAGGCTGAGATGCCAAAATGTTTATGTTTGCATTAAGTTAGGGTTTTTATCACCGTCTGCTCTTGACAGGATCTGAGAAACAATGCTAACCATTTAAGAAGAAAACAGACCAGAGTTCATCTGAAGGAAACAGAAGGGGTAAGTGTTACTTGTAGCCTGAATGAAGTCGATTATCATTCTTGGGCAAAATGTTGGCTTCAAAGTTTTCCTGAAGCTAAGCCAGAAAAAGGAACAGATTGCAAGTGCATGCAAGTCAGCGCTGAGGAATTCAAATATTGAGAAGCTGGGAGGAGGGTTTTAGCATCTTTTCCCTTTTTATTTTTTTTAAATAGTCTTATTTTTTGGTCACATTATGTGGCATGTGGAATTTTAGTTCTCCAGCCAGGGATTGAACCCACATCTCCTACATTGGAATCATGGAGTCTTAACAACTAGACCACCAGGTAAGTCCCAGCATCTCTTTCCTGAGAGAGCTTCACGGGCAGTGAGAGGACTCCCCCGTCCAGCCTGGGACTGAGAGGGCCCATGGGCACAAAGCTTCAGGGGCTGACAGGATGAAGTCACCCCGGGACTTTCCTGATGATGGTGGGTGATGCCAAACACCTCTGAATGTCTATCCATGTGATCAAGGGCACAGAGTCAAGAGAGTAATACTAGAACCCAAAACTCAGGGCTTCTCAGCAGGATGAGCAGAGCACTCTTTAAGTCCATTGTGTTTGATTTCCAAAAGCAGTCCCATCACAGGATTTCTCAAATTCAGATAATTCCCTTAAACAGTGATGTCCTAGTTTCTATTACCAATAGCTGCCACTCACAAAACATTTCTCATAGGTAAGTTCAGTTCAGTTGCTCAGTCGTGTCTGACTCTTTGTGACCCCATGAACCACAGAATGCCAGGCCTCCCTATCCATCACCATCTCCCAGAGTCTACCCAAACCCATGTCCATTGAGTTGGTGATGCCACCCAACCATCTCATCCTCTGTCATCCCCTTCTCCTCCTGCCCTCAATCTTTCCCAGCATCAGGGTTTTTTCAAATGAGTCAGTTCTTCACATCAGGTGGCCAAAGTATTGGAGTTTCAGCTTCAACATCAGTCCTACCAATGAACACCCAGGACTGATCTCCTTTAGGATGGACTGGTTGGATCTCCTTGCAGTCCAAGGGACTCTCAAGAGTCTTCTCCAACACCACAGTTCAAAAGCATCAGTTCTTCGGCACTCAGCTTTCCTTATAGTCCAACTCTCACATCCATACATGACCACTGGAAAAACCATAGCCTTGACTAGACAGACCTTTGTTGACATAGTCAGATGTTGTACTAAATTAATACCGATACTAGAAATATGACATTTATTGCATACACACACTACCATGTGTAAGACAGAATCTTTTGGGAACCTGAAGTATTATAGCACAGGGGGTTCATCTTGGTGCTCTGTGGTAACCTAAATGGATGGTGTAGGGGAGTGAGAGGGAGGTCCAAGAGGGAGGAGATATTTGTATTGTTCATTCACTAAGTCGTGTTTAACTCTTCTGTGACCCCATGGACTGTAGCCCACCAGGCTCCTCTTCCATGGGATTCTCCAGGCAACAATACTGGAGTGGGTTGCCATTTCCTTCTCCATATATATGTATACATATAGCTGATTCACTTCATTGTATAGCAGAAACCAATACACTGTAAAACAACTATTGCAGCATGCATGCTTAGTCAGGAACACTGGAGTGGGTTGCCATTTCCTCCTACAGGGGACCTTCCTGACCCAGGGATCAAACCTGCAGGCAGATTCTTTACCACTGAGCCATCTGAGAATTCAAAGCAACTATTCTGTTGTTCAGTCACTCAGTCCTGTCCAACTCTTTGAGACCTCATGGATTGCAGCACGCCAGGCTTCCCTGTCCTTCGCCATCTCCTGGAGCTTACTCAAACTCATGCCCACTGAGTCGGTGATGCCATCGAACCATCTCATCCTCTGTCACCCTGTTCTCCATTTACCTTCAATCTTTCCCAGCATCAGGTGGCCAAAGTATTGGAGCTTCAGCTTCAGGATCAGTCCTTCCAATGAATAATCAGGATTGATTTCCTTTAGAATTTACTGATTTGATCTCCTCACAGTCCATGGGACCCTTCTCCAAAACCACATTTCAAAAGAATCAATTCTTCACTGTTCAGCCTTCTTTATGGTCCAACTCTCACATCCATTGGAGAAGGAAATGGCAACCCACTTCAGTATTCTTGCCTGGAGAATCCCATGGACAGAGGAGCCCAGTGGGCAACAGGCCACAGGGTCGCAAAGAGTCAGACACAACTGAAGCGACTGAGCACATACACGACTACTGGAAACACCATAGTTTGTCTAGACGGACCTTTGTCAGCAAAGTAATGTCTCTGCTTTTTAACATTCTGTCTAGGTTGGTCATAGCTTTTCTTCCAAGGGGCAAGCGTCTTTTAATTTCATGGTTGCAGTCACCATCTGCAGTGATTTTGGGGCCCAAGAAAATAAAGTCTCTCACTGTTTCCACTGTTTCCCCATCTATTTGCCAAGAAGTGATGGAACCAGATGCCATGATCTTTGTTTTTTGAATGTTGAGTTTTAATCCAGCTTTTTCACTCTCCTCTTTCACTTTCATCAAGAGGCTTTTGAGTCCCTCTTCACTTTCTGCCATAGGGGTGTCATCTGCATATCTGAGGTTATTGACATTTCTCCCAGCAATTTTGATTCCAGCTTGTGCTTCATCCAGCCTGGCATTTCGCATGATGAACTCTGCATATAAGTTAAATAAGCCAGGTGACAATATACAGCCTTGACGTACTCCTTTCCCAATTTGGAACCAGTCCATTTTTCCATGTCTGGTTCTAATTGTTGCTTTTTGACCTGCATACAGATTTCTCAGGAAGCAGGTAAGGTGGTCTGGTATTCCCACCTCTTTAAAAAAATTTCTGCAGTTTGTTGTGATCCATATAGTCAAAGGCTTTAGTATAGTCAATGAAGCAGAAGTAGATGTTTTTCTGGAATTCTCTTGCTTTTTCCATGACCCAACGGATGTTGGCAATGTGATCTCTGGTTCCTCTGCCTTTTCTAAATCCAGCTTGAACATCTAGAAGTTCTCCGTTCATGTACTGTTGAAGCCCAGCTTGGAGAATTTTGAGCATTACTTTGCTAGCGTGTGAAATGAGTGCAATTGTGCGGTACTTTGAACATTCTTTGGCATTGCCTTTCTTTGGGATTACAATGAAAACTGATCTTTTCCAGTATTGTAGCAAAAGCAGCTAAACCCCAATTTTAAAAACACCTCAATTAAAAACAAAAGAATTTATGGGTGCCAGACACTGTTCCATGCTTTTGTGTACTTTAGAGTATTCAATCCTCTCAACAACTCCATGGAGTAAGTACTCTGATCCCAATCTTACAAGTGAAGATGCTGAGGCATAGAGGCCCCATTAATGGGGTTTTTCCAGTAGTCATGTACAGATGTGAGAACTGGACTATAAAGAAGGCTGAGCACCAAAGAATTGATGCTTTTGAACTGTATTGCTGAACACTCGAGACTCCCTTGGACAGCAAGGATATCTAACCAGTCAATCCTAAAGGAGATCAACACTGAACATTCATTGGAAGGACTGATGCTGAAGCTCCAATACGTTGGTCACCTGATGCCAGGAGCCAACTCATTGGAAAAGACCCAATGCTGAGAAAGATTGAAGGCAAAAGGTGAAGAGGGTGACAGAGGATGAGATAGTTAGATAGCATCACCGACTCAATGGACATGCATTTGAACAAACTCTGGGAGACAGTGAAGGACAGGGAAGCCTGCATGCTGCAGTCCATGGGGTCACAAAGAGTCAGACATGACTCAGAAACTGAACAACAAACAATTCACATACCACACAATTCACCATTTAAAGTGTGCATCAGTGGCTAATGGGATATTCATAGAGATACACAACTATAACAAATGTTAGAACATCTTCTCTACTCCAGAAAGAAGTCCTATATCATTTAGCTGTCACCTCCCAATTTCCCCCTTTCTTCTCAGCTCTAGGCAATCACTAATCTATTTTTTGTCTCTATAGATTTTCCCCTTCTGGGCATTATATAATAGACAGTCTTTTTTGACTGGCTGCTTTCACTTGGTATCATATTTTCAAGGTTCATCCATGTAGTAGCATGTACGATTACTTCATTTCATTTTTCAAGTAGGTGACAGTCTTAACCAGTCCAGTGTGCTCCTCTCTGGTTCTTACTTTGAACACAAGACCACTGAAGCTCAGAGAAATGAAATAGTTGCCCACGGTCACACAGACAACCAAAGACACATCTGGCATCTGCTGATCCCAAACTATGCTCTCAAAAGTACTATCCTGCCTGCAAAGCACGTCTCTCCTAGGAGAAGTTACCTACACAGGGAAAAGGAAACTTGGGTGTTTTGGTAACTTTCTCCTTACTGAAATGAAAGGCAATAAAGTAATGGTTGAAAAAAAGGACTTTAGAATTAAGCTCAGAACCAAGCTGTGTGACTTTGGACCAATCACTTAACCTTTCTATGTCCTGATTTCCACACTGTAAGAGAAAAATAATGACATCTACTTCTTAGAGTTGAGAGATAATAAATGTATGTAGCATTATCCAGTCCAAGTTCCCATAAGTGTTAGGGAACCATTGACTGAAACCACCCGCCCTGGCCAGGCAGGATAATCGCCACTTGCATGCATTGTCTCACAACAAGAGGACCCAAACAGGGAATGCAGAACTGATAAACTACCACCAGCCAGGAGAATCTGGGAGGGGTCAAAAGAAGGGAGGAGACATCAACCCATAATATTGTTCTAGGGCTTCCCAGGTGGCACAGTGGTAAAGAACTTGTCTGCCAATGCAGAAGCTGTAAGGGACATGGGTTAGATCCCTGGGTCAGTAAGATCCCCTGGAGAAGGAAATGGTAACCCTCTCCAGTAATTCTTGCCAGGAGAATCCCATGGACAGAGGAGCCTGGCAGGCTACAGTCCATGGGGTCACAAAGAGTCAGACATGACTGAAACGACTTAGCATACACACACCAACTTCTCAGAAATTCTTGTGCTAGAAATCATCTGACAAAGAGATGTGTGTGCCACCAGGAAGAGCCTTGAATGGGACCAAATATGGGCACAAGCAAGATGATTGGCCAGAGACAACTTAGAAAGCTAACCATGTGGCTATAAAACCCAAGACTGAGAGCCACATGGCAGCTCCGTTCTCCTGGCTTCCCTTGCCCTGGTGCTCTCCACCTTCCCAATAAAATCTCTTGCTGTGTCACCATGTGTGTCTCCTTGAACAATTCATTTCAGTGTGTTGGACAAGAGTCTGTTCTCAAGCCCTGAAATGGGTCCCCCTTCCGGTAATATAAGGGCTTAATCAATAATACCATTCTTTAGAGTACTGTGTATTGAGGCAGATCTATGACAAAGAAGGAGGTTCAGTTGGAGGGAAAAAGGTGAAAGCAACACAGTTTTGATTGTGTGGGAATGTTACAGCTGTTTTCAGGTTTCTAGCTCTAGGAGAAATCAGAAACATGGAACATTTGCCGTACTTCCTCTATACAAAGAAATCTGGGGAGAACCCCAAGGGAAGGCTGCTTCATCTTTCTCTTCCTTCAGCCCACCCGTGGGTACCCCACTTGCTTTCTGCACATTTTCACTCCTAAACCACTTGATGCCAAAGAATTCAAAAGCTTTTGGTGGAAGTTGAGACTTCTGTATATTCCCTGGGAAGCATAAGAGGGTGAAACAGTAATCTTACTACGAGCATGCCAATTACACATTCAACCAAATTTACTTCTGCATTCCTCCTTCATGCAATTAAAGAACGTAAGTATTAGGTTCGGAATTCACAGTAGGTTTCTAAGTTTTGAAATGAAATTATTTTTAATTAATTGAAAACTGTCTTTCTCAAAAGTAATGCAAACCTATTTTTAAGATCTTACTAGTAGGCCAAGTATCAATTTGGAAACTGCAGACATAAAAAAAAAAAAGGATATGAAAAAAGGTAACAATTAAAACATGCTCTTTTTAAAAGAGGAGAGGAAGGGGAGGCTAATTAATACTACTAGCTATAAAAGAGAAAGTTGTTTCAATCACTAAATGGATTTTTTCCCTCTTGCAAATAAAGTCTTTTATCCATTTATTCAGGTAATGCACACCTATTGGTAAAATACAATGGTTCTTCTGCTGGTTTCAGAGAATTCATTCCTTGTCAATAAAAATAATTTTTTTAAAAAAACTTGTTCATCCAGGGTGAACAGTGGGGAGGTGAGCAGATCTGAGGATGTTTTTAGATGGTTCAATTCAGACTCACGAAACTGCACATATTAGACCTGACTCATTGATCCACCCAGCCCTGGACTCCTTGTACATTCATCTAAAATATTTATATTTTGGAAAATGAAGGGTGAGGGAAGTATCACATTAGCAAAGCCTGCTTGGCATCTTCCAGGGGTATTTGAAGATTGTGAGTGCATCAATCCAAAGAATAATTCATAAGAATCAGTTACAATGAAGAATAGAAGCTAGTGGATAGACAATCTGCTCTGAATTCAGAATTTTGGTTGTAAATTCTTACATCTCACTGTTTTTGCTTTTAGTGAACCTTACTTTGGTGGCCACCAATGAACCATGAATGATGTCATCCATGACTGGTGTCATTCCCTCCTTCTTCCACCTCTTCAACTTCCTAGCCTTGGTCATGCAATTGGCTTTGGCCAATGGGATATTAGCAAGATTGGTGAAAGGAGAGGTTTGTCCCCTTGGAATGTGTGCTTTGGGGATACACCTTCTCAAAACCCAGTCACCATGCTGTGAGAAGACCAAATTAACCACATGAGGAGAATGGAGGTCCTCACCGAGAGTCCCAGTCAAGCTCCCACCAACAGCCAACATCAACTCACTAGTGAACCATCTTGGAAGAAAATCCTCTAGCCCCACTTGAACCTCTCCAGATGAGCCATGGCAGCCAGTGTGACACAGAGCAGAGATGAGCTGATCCTGCTAAATCCTGTCCATATTGCAGAATAATGAATAAATCAATAAATGTCTTTTTAAATCACTGTTTTGGGGTATTTTGTTATGCAGCTTTAGAAAACCAAAACAGGAGTTTGAACCTAGAACCCAGCAAAGATGTGAACTCTGCTTTTCCAGTCCAATATCCACTTTTCTGAACCATCAAGAGGAAGATAGCCTGCCTCTTCCTCTCCAATGAGAGTCTGAGAAGGCTGGCTCAGGCAGTGCTATCCCCAAAAAGGGTACTTTTTAATCACAACAGCAAAAGCATCATTTATTGAGCTCTTTCTAAATGCCAGGGACTGTGCCAGGGCTGTATATATATATATATATATATATATATATATATAGGTATTTAGCATATTGGGCTTCACAGGTGGCTCAGCAGTAAATCTCCTACTTGCAATGCAGGAGATTCAGGTTCAATCCCTGGGTCAGAAAGATCCCCTGGAGGAGGGAATGGCAACCCACTCCAGTATTCTTGCCTAGAGAATCCCATGGACAGAGGACCCTGGCAGGCTACAGCCAATAGGGTCACAATAAGTCAGACATGACTGGAGCGACTGAGCACGCATGTGCACACATATAGAATATCATTTTGTCCATGTAACAGCTCTTTGAGAATAGAAATAACAGTACGCAACATATGAGAAAACAGTCTTGGAGAAGTTGAGTCACTTGCCTAAGATGTTCCAGCCAGTAAGTGGTAGAATTAGGCTTCCAACCAGTCCTCTACTGCTGAAACCTCTTCCACCCAGGACATGCTTCCTTCACACCAGGAAGGCATTGTTGACACAACTTCACAGCCTATGCCTTGCATTTCCCTTTTTTCCCTTTGTCTTTATGCATTTTAAAAGATTTATTTTTATCTATTTATTTTTTATCCATTCCACGCAGCATGTGGGAGCTTAGCTCCTGGACCAGGGATCGAGCCCATGCCCCCTGCAATAGAAGCACGGATTCTTAACCACTGGACCGCCAGGGAAGTCTCATTTATTTATTTTAAATTTTATTTTATTATGGTAAGAGCATTTAACATGAGCTACCCTCTACACCCAAGTTTAACTACACAAACATTACTGTTGACTATAGATACAATGTTGTACAGTGGCTCTCTGTGGCTCATGAAACTTTACACTGGTAGACTGGGCCTTGTTTTTTGGTAGGTTGTTTCTTTATTGTTGTTGCTGCCAGCAGGGATAAAGGGATCCTATTAATCTTTCCACAGTCTTTAGACATTATCTTCCCAACCTCCCAAGTATACTTTTATTATTTTTGAGATGTAGATGCCAAGCAACGGACAACTTCTCTCTTCTGGGAGGGAAAGGAAAAGGAACCTATTCTCTTCAACACATCATATTTTACAGGATTCTCATCCCTGGTGTAACTCCAATCACAACCCACCCACTTCCCCTCCATTGGAGAGCTGGAGTCCCCAGTGAGGAAACGCCCAGCCCTCTATCCTGTCACAGGCATCCTCCCTGATGTTCACAGGTGATGAGGCCAGGAGAAGGCAATGTTCTTACTGGTTGAGGCCTCTTCCCCATATGCCAGTACTCACTCTTGGTGAGGAGCCTAGGTCACGTGACATGTCAAGAATGTGCTGGCATTAAAGTCCCTTATTGTGTCCTTTCTCCTTTTCCCCTTAGAACCACACCTATCATTTGGTTGTGTGTATAACCAGTGCCGCTGAAAGAAAAAAAGAAGTCCCAGAAGAGACTAAAGGAAAATGGAGCCCAGGGTTGGGCTGGTCTTTACCATCTACCACCCCCACATTGGCTTTGAGAAAGCTTTGAGCAGCTGAATTTTTACATTCATGGAGATGTGTTATATATTTACAGATATTAAAAATTATAACTACAAAGATAGAAAGACAGGAAGGAGTGGAGAATGGGGCAGGGTTTTAGGAGGGAGAGTTTGGAGTTCTGCCCAGTGGTTGTAACTTACTACAATACTCCTCTTCAATATGGCACTTCTCCCACTGATGATAAATATTCATTTGTAAGTACACTTACCCTGCTAAATAGTGAACCCTTCAACAAAAGGGATCCCATTTTAGGTAAATCTGCAATTCCATTTTGTACAGCATCAACATATATATTTTTTTAATGACTGAGAATGAATGACCAATTTTTCTTAATTTCTATGGTTCTCCTAGTTGCTGGCATCCTGCCTTGTGTCCAAACTCTTTGTTCTGCCTCTTCAGTTTCTGTGGGCCATAAATCATGACATGACAGGAAGACATTGAGAAAACTGTATTTGGCCAAGATACAGAATCCCAAATCCTTGAATCCTGCCCTCCTACAAATGCCCTCTACAAGGAACTCAAGAAGTACAGAGAATAAAAGTGTAACACAGACATTTTAGTCCATGAGAATTTCACTCCAACATCAATCTCCATCTGTAGTTCCCAGAGCAAAGCTGGACAATGTGAAAGCCTGTCTAGGATAAAGGCAATTCCCTCCTCTTCTTCTCCTGGGCCCATAGCCATGAAGAGGGAAAGCAGATCCACGGAAAATCACGTCAAGGCCAAGCCAAGCCAGAGAGTTAGCATTTGTCCTTGTCAGCTGATCTAGTCATCAACTCCAGGACATTCCTAGAGCAGGGCAATTCCTGAACCTGTAATTCAGGCCTTCCTTCTGCATATGTCTTGAGAAAGAAAGAGAGGAAAGAAGATTCCAGGAGATGCCAGAGGACTCCAGAGAAACTCCTGCCACAGGGGACCCAGGGATCATCCTCTTTGTTAGGAAAGATGTTCCAACCTCTAGCATTGAGGCACAGTAAATGATCTTGACCTTAATCCTTTACCAATATTTCTCCTTGAGGGTAAAATTTGGAACTTGGAGTAGGAGAGAGGCTGTGAACATTCCTAGAAGCCAGACGGCTCTGAAGTTACACCTATCCTGAGACCTGCTACCTGCTTTTGATCCACGGCACATTTGCTCTATAGTTTCTAGCTTTTCTATATGTCCAGTCCCATCCACCTCAACCTTGACTCAACGTGTGAGTCATCCCTCACACCTGGTGTCTTCTGTGGCTCCAGTCTTGGGAAGAGAGAACAGGACCTTTCTGTCGATGAATTCTGGGATCTTCACAGGTTCACTTTCCTTTCTCATGTCTTCCTTGCTGGAGGGTGGATACCAATAAATAAGTGCACACATTCATAAATAATCATCAAAGCTATATGCATCCTTTTGTCTTTAGTTGATAATTATGAATTTTGGACCCAGAACGTATTGTTCTCTTAGGCTCTACCTTTTCTGACATCTTATTTACATGGATTTAAAGTATCCTTGAAATCACTTGAAAGTTCTGAAACATTTAAACCTTCAAAGGAAGAGACAAATGTGCCTCTCCCTGCTCCTCACATTTCAAGCACCTGAGTAAGGACAGATGTTTAAAGGACAGATGTTTAAAGCCTTACTGTGAGGACCTCTCTCCAAAGAGCACTGACTAACAGCCAACAAGACTGAGCATTGAGTTAATACCCAATGTTAAGCAAAGTCAAAAAGCAAATATATCGAGTTTCCCTGGTGGTAAGGTGGTTAAGAATCTGCCTTGCAATGCTGGAGACACCAATTTGATCCCTGGTCTGAGAAGATCTCACATACTGAGGGCCAACTAAGCCCATGTGACTCAACTACTGAACCCACACTCTAGAGCCCGGGAGCCACAACTACTGAGCCCACGTGCCACAATTACTAAAGCCCTCGTATCCTAGAACCCATACTCTGCAGTTGAAGCCACTGCAACAAGAATTTGCACCTCCCTGAAGATGCAACAGCCTCTAGGACATGCAAGCCACTGCAACAAGGAGAAGCACTGCAGCTAGAGAGTAGCCCCCACCCCCCGCAACTAGAGAAAGCCTGTGCACAGCAGCAAAGACCCAGTACAGCCACAAACAGATAAATAGAATTTAAAAAATCAAGTACATCAGTTCTTAAAGCACATTTCAAAGGAAGATACAGCCTACTTGATAGCAATCCTGAGAAAAACTTGCCCTGGCGGGTATCTGACAGAGACCATGCTTTGTAAGGCTTCCAAAGTCCTTCCCAGCAGGCAGCTTGGCAGTCCGCAGTCTTGTTGGAGAGAGAGGCCTCCAGGTCTAGGAGCCAAAGCTGAGGAAGGGGAAGGTAGACCACCCACAAGCCAAAACACTATGACACACTTCCCTAACGCTGCAACCACAGTAGCACATTGATCCTGCCTGTAGCCTTCACGGAGCTACATCAGGATTCCCCTGCTACAGCTGAGAAAACACATATGCCTTCTCTCACGCTCAGTGGGTCAGCTTTGCCTTTGCACTCTTGAGACCTGGAATTTCTACCCACTGTCCTCTAAGTCATGAGTGTTTCTTGTTGTTGTTAGTCGCTATGTCGTGTCAACTCTTTGCAACCCCATGGACTATAACCCACCAGGCTCCTATGGCCGTGGAATTTCCCAGGCAAGAATGCTGACTCCATACTCATCTCCTAAAAATCCAGGCATTGTTGCAACTAAGAAATAAAGCCCGAGGACCAGTGGATAGGAGGGTAATGGTGCCACTGATGCTTCGAGGCTTTGTACCTGCAGACATCTTGAGTGTCTTACATGCCTCATCATTTGCCTCACCACATCTTCCAAGGATGCTCTCATCCTGTATCATCTAGAACCATTTGAAGGGGAAGTTAAGTGAAAGCTTTTCCAAAGGCCACAGGGTTAAGCTTTTGGTGGTCTTGATTTTCTCCATCAACCCCACTTCCCAGATTTACATTTGAACTGTTTCATCCCAGTGGCCACACAGAGAACAGGACACTTAAGTGTGAAATCACAAAATACATCTGCTCTTTCACAAAGCAAAGCAAACTACCTCAGTCACAAAGCTTGTCAGGATGCTAAAACAGTGCTAGAAATGAGAACAGGGGGTTGAGGGAGCCATAGAAAAGGATTTGAGAGATAAGGGTCCCCAAAAGGAAGTGTTATCTCTTGAGATTAGTCCTATAAAGAAAATGTACTTGCCACTAAAGGATGCTTAAGTCACCCACCTTCCACCAGTTCCCATGTGTGATGGGTCTGCTGTAACCAGGGAGGGTCAAGATATTCAATTCTGTGAAAAGTAGCTTTTAAGAATAAAATTCAATTCTTGGCATGCGTTGCAATACTTCCTCTGCTCCAAACTTAATGCTGAAGCCACCCACGGTACTCCTGTCTCAGCCAAACACAGTAAAGGAAATAAGCCTTCTCACAGAAGGCCCACAAGAATGACATTCAACAAGCAGGGTCAGACAACACTGCAAACAGGCTGAGAAGGTTTCCATGATACAGCACCATTGGGCATGCTTCAGCCAGGCAAGCCAGAGCTGCTGTGTTCCTGCCTTATCTAAGTGCCACTCATAAAGATATTTCCATAAGTGAAAGTGAAAGTCACTCAGTGGTGTCTGACTCTTTGCAACCCCACGGACTATACAGCCCATGGAATTCTCCAGGCCAGAATACTGGAGTAGGTAGCCTTTCCCTTTTCCAGGGGATCTTTCCAACTCAGGGATAGAACCCAGGTCTTCCACATTATGGGCAGAGTCTTTACCAGCTGAGCCACAAGGGAAGCCCAAGAATACTGGAGTGGGTAGCCTATCCCTTCTCCAGGGGATCTTCCTGACCCAAGAATCAAACTGCGGTCTCCTGCATTACAGGCGGATTCTATCCATAGACTGCAGAGAAATAGTCCCTGGCACTTGGAACATCTGACTCTAGGGAAGACAATGCGCAGTTTTTGCCTGGGAATCCAATCCATATAAAATACAGAGTGATGACAACATAGAAAAACCTCTCATACAATCTCTTTATAGTCCATATGCCATTCAGTCGCCCTTGAGTATCTACTTTCCTACATAATTTATTAGTATTTCATATATGAAAGTGCAAGTGTTAGTCACTTGGTTGTGTCCAGCTCTTTGAGAACCCACAGACTGTAGCCTGCCAGGCTCCTCTGTCCATGGAATTGTCTAGGCAAGAATGCCAGAGTGGGTTGCCATACTCTTCTCCAGGGGATCTTCCTGACCCAGGGATTGAAACCAGGTCTCCTGCAATGCAGGCAGATTCTTTACTGTCTGAGCTACCAGGGAAGCCCCATTTCATATATATGATGTCCATATCTTCTTAGCTAGATCAAAATTTGTAAGAGAGCAAAGGCCATCAAGCTCTATATAATAAATTTAAGCTATTAAGACACCTTCTTTCAACATATCTTATGCTTGGCTTCAAATAAAAGACCACCTTCGTTCAATGTTTTGCATTATTTTTTTTGTACTGAGTCCTGAACAATTTGCTGTTACTCATCTCAATCTTCCTTCCTGAGCTATTGATAATTTTCCTGGTTTTAATTTTCTTTTTAAAAAATATTTATTTATTTACTTGGATGTGTTGGGATCTTTGATGTAGGATCAGTAGCAGTGGTGCTTGGGCTTAGTTGCCCCTCAGCTCCCCGACCAGGGATCGAACCTGAGTCCCCTGCATTGCAAGGCAGATTCTTAACCACTGGACCACCAGGGAAGTCCCCTTGTTTTAACCTTCTAAACCTGGTTTTTCACCTCTCCTTGCTCTGTGCATTTAGCTTTGAACTCAAGACCGTCTTTAGCAGTGGGAAACAGCATAGATTTTGAAGACAGGCTTCCTGAATTCAAATCCTCACACTAACATTTACTAACAGTATGACCCTGGGCAGGCCATTCTAATTCTCTAAACCTTAATGTTCTTAACTGAAAAATGGTGCTCATAATGGCACCTACCTCCTAGAATTGCTGAGAAGACAAAATGGTTTATATGCAAAACAAATAAGCAATGCCTGACACTGTAGCACTGCTCAATAAGTGTCAACAGCTGTGAGGCACTTTTTCGGCCACTGCTACGGCCATGTGGATACTTTAGTCAGCCTGGGGCAGTTCATCCTCTCAATGCTGTTCCACTCCCAGGTTCTTTACATCTGATGAGCCAGGCCAGGCTCACTCGAGCAGACAGTGAAGAGGGCATACACTGCTCTTAAATAGACACTCTGTACCTAATGCAGAGTGAGGCATGTCTAAGGGCTTCCCTGGTGGCTCAGATGGTAAAGAATTTGCCTGCAATACAGGAGACCCGGGTTCAATCCCTGGGTTGAAAAGATCCCGTGGAGAAAGGAATGGCAACCCACTCTAGTATTCTTGCCTGGAGAATTCCATCGACAGAGGAGCCTAGTAGTTATAGTCCATGTGGTCACGAAAAGTCAGACATAATTGAGTGACTAACACACACATAACATATGACATTTTTATCCCAGTGATTAATTTCTTGTTGACTTGAGCTTAAATTTAAGTTGAGTTCCATACAGCTTTAGTTAAATTAAATATAACAGGAACTTTTCTCCTTTTTACCTGGTTTCCTATCAGAGAAACATGTGTCTTGCTCCTCACTGCAGAGTAAAGCTCACAAATAAACCATTACATGTCTTACATGTCCACTCTTGGTCTCACACTTGACAACATACCAAGAAAGCAAGATTCATTCAATCAACTAACATTTATTTGCTATGGATCCTGCCTTTAGATAGTTAATACCAATTCTTAAGACAAGACTAACACATATGACACTATCAAAGAACAATACAAAATATAAAATTAACTGCCAAGCCAAGTAAATGGTGTTGATTATAAATACAGAAGTTCTGAAAAGGGCTTATTAGGCAGTGGGTCATCGTAATTCACTTATTTACTCAAAAAAACACTCACTGAGCATTATTTAAGCCTCAAGTTCTATAGCAGGCTTTACCTGGGTGGAGAACATTGTGATCTTTCTTTCTTACAGTCCTGTATGGGATAATAGCCATACGGTTCAGTTCAGTCGGTTCAGTTCAGTCAGTTCAGTTCAGTTGCTCAGTTATGTCCGACTCTTTGCGACCCCATGAATCGCAGCATGCCAGGCCTCCCTGTCCATCACCAACTCCCGGAGTTCGCTCAGACTCATGTCCATCGAGTTAGTGATGCCATCCAGCCATCTCATCCTCTGTCGTCCCCTTCTCCTCCTGCCCCCAATCCCTCCCAGCATCAGAGTCTTTTCCAATGGGTCAACTCTTCGCATGAGGTGGCCAAAGTATTGGAGTTTCAGCCTCAGCATCAGTCCTTCCAAAGATATCCCAGGGCTGATCTCCTTCAGAATGGACTGGTTGGATCTCCTTGCAGTCCAAGGGACTCTCAAGAGTCTTCTCCAATACCACAGTTCAAAAGCATCAATCCTTCAGCGCTCAGCTTTCTTCACAGTCCAACTCTCACATCCGTACATGACCACAGGAAAACCCATAGCCTTGACTAGACGGACCTTTGTTGGCAAAGTAATGTCTCTGCTTTGAATATGCTATCTAGGTTGGTCATAACTTTCCTTCCAAGGAATAAGCGTCTTTTAATTTCATGGCTGCAGTCACCATCTGCAGTGATTTTGGAGCCCAAAAAATAACTGTTTCCCCATCTATTTCCCATGAAGTGATGGGACCAGATGCCATGATCTTCGTTTTCTGAACGTTGAGTTTTAAGCCAACTTTTTCACTCTCCTCTTTTACCTTCATCAAGAGGCTTTTTAGTTCCTCTTCACTTTCTGCCATAAGGGTGGTGTCATCTGCATATCTGAGGTTATTGATATTTCTCCCCGCAATCTTGATTCCAGCTTGTGCTTCTTCCAGTCCAGCGTTTCTTATGATGTACTCTGCATATAAATAAGCATTAAATACTCTGCATTAAATAAACAGGGTGACAATATACAGCCTTGATGTACTCCTTTTCCTATTTGGAACCAGTCTGTTGTTCCATGTCCAGTTCTAACTGTTGTTTCCTGACCTGCATACAAATTTCTCAAGAGGCAGGTCAGGTGGTCTGGTATTCCCATCTCTTTCAGAATTTTCCACAGTTTATTGTGATCCACACAGTCAAAGGCTTTGGCATGGTCAAGAAAGCAGAAATAGATGTTTTTCTGGAACTCTCTTGCTTTTTCCATGATCCAGCGGATGTTGGCAATTTGGTCTCTGGTTCCTCTGCCTTTTCTAAAACCAGCTTGAACATCTGGAAGTTCACAGTTCACATATTGCTGAAGCCTGGCTTGGAGAGTTTTGAGCATTACTTTACTAGCGTGTGAGATGAGTGCAATTGTGCAGTAGTTTGGGCATTCTTTGGCATTGCCTTTCTTTGGGATTGGAATGAAAACTGACCTTTTCCAGTCCTGTGGCCACTGCTGAGTTTTCCAAATTTGCTGGCTTATGGAGTGCAGCACTTTCACAGCATCATCTTTCAGGATTTGAAATAGCTCAACTAGAATTCCATCACCTCCATACAGTTACAGGAGCTAATTCATCTAAAACAATCACGGTAAACTCATTCATCTTGACTGCAACTTATTCCTCATTGGCCACTGAGACTAAGAAGGTTGTTTGGAGGCTTCTGGGAAAGTTCTTCCTTGGTCTGAAGAAACCATCACAGGAAGGCTTGTCTGTGTGCTAAGCTGCTTCAGTCATGTCCTACTCTTTGTGACCCTCTGGACTGTAGCTCACCAGGTTCCTCTGTTCATGGGATTCTCCAGGCAAGAATATTGGAGTAGGCTGGGCTGCATGCCTCCCTCCAGGGGATCTTCCTGACCCAGGGATTGAAACTGTGTCTCCTGCGACTCCTGCATTGCAGGTGATTCTTTTCCGCTGAGCCACCAGGAATACCTTTTGTTTTGATTATGGCCATATATGGATGTGAAGTTCATAACTGCCGCCCACATCTTGCCACCAGCTTAATGACAGGAAAACCAAGGGTCAAAAGAACTATAGGGAACCAGGGCAGTACTACCACATTAACTCAGGTTTCTGTCCTGTATCTGGGTTTCCAGTTATGTAATGGAGTACATAAGTTTAAGGTGGATGAAGATAAATAAGATATGAAAACCCTCAAAGAGCTCACAGCCAAGCATTAACATGAAATCATATAGCACTGCAATTTATTAGTTGAGTAGAGCAGAAAAACATTCCAGAAATAAAGGCAGATCAGAAGAAGGAGGAGTTGGCAAAGATGTAAGAGAGGTAGATTCACCAATTTTCATTAGTCCTTGAAGGGCAGTCAAGGAACGATGGTTAAACAATGAGAAACTGGCAATATATCCAACCTATCCCTATAGAACTTGGCTTAATTTTCACATCTTCATCAGTTTTTGTCATTATTCCATACATCTTAAAGAAAGGAAAAGAGTACAACTTCCTAGCATTGAGTTAATGTGCTAAACATGTAACTTCACATTGATTCCTGTTCCTGAAATCAGCTTACAAGTTTCTCTCTTAAAGGCTCTTTTGATCTCTGAGAATATGACTGGCTACACAATTACAGAAAATCAGAACACATTACCCCGTGTGCCTAGCTCTTGGTAACCATGACATATAACAAAAATATATTCTCCTTGTTTGATATCATTAAATGATATTAACATGTTCAGCCACCTTTTTATATGGAAAAAGTTTTTTCTGTCAGATAAAAAAAGCCAGTAAGTATCCATGGACTAGACTTGTCATTATTTATCTTACAGATAGTTCAGGCTTCACTGTGTACCTATAACACTGGGGAATTCCAAACCAGATTTTGGAAAGAGCATTAGAGTCTTGCTATGGTCGTGTTAGGAGGATACATAGTATGGAAGCTTTGTTTCGTTCAGATCCTCAAATCGACTTCCATGTTTCTTCAATTTTTATTGAAGTCATTTCTTGTAGGTGTGCCTCTCTGCTGATATTACCTGGGGATGCCTCTTGGGAGGCCGCTCAGCTCCCCAGAACTAGCTAGCAGTTCCCTTTATATGCTCTGATATGCTAGGAAATAAATGTATAGATATTAAGAAACCAGATTCCAGAATTAGACTGACTTGGGTTTAAATCCTAGTTTTGTAGTTTATTTGCTATGTTACTTCATCTTCTTGAGTCACTGTGTAAACCAATACTGACTAAGAATCAAATAAAATAATGTAGGCAAGGTTCTTAAAATCATGCCTGACATACAATGAATTCAACAAATTTATAGAGCTGGAGACATAAGGCAGACACAGATCTCATGTACTAAATGTCTAATAAATAATAGCCATTGTTATTTTTTCCATTATTTTTAATAACCCCTATTCCTCTCCCATGATACATCCATTCTCAAATGCTCAGAGAGAAAAAGCAAAAAGTAGTTCTAGATTTCAAGTTTGCCTTCTGTACTCCCCGTACCTCATACTGACTCCAATGTAAGTCACACTGGCTCCACTGTGATGTTTCCAGAACGCATCCTCTTCTCTCTACTTCTCCTGCTGCCATCTGGCCCAGGCCACAGTCATGCCAGTTCTAGCCCCTCACCTGAATTTACCACCATCTTGGGCAGTTACAAGTGCTGAGGTGGTTAGCAATGGGATTCCCTGTGGTGTCCTTCAAGAAATGCACTAGCCCCGTACACATGAAATTAAGTATTAACTCTTCTGATGATGATCTGCGTGTTGCCTACTTTTTCGAGCATCTTGGTCCCTCCTTACCATCGTGTTCTAGACACAGCAGGTTTCCTTCTGCTCCTTAAACAGACCCAAAGCCTTCACCCTTATTTTCACTCTCTGCTGTGTCCTCTTAGAGCTGGTCCCTATCCTAAATAGAAAATCAGCTCAGATGGACTTCCTCAGACAGGCTGTTCTAGACTTCCAGGATCAGTTTCAAACTTAACATCCTATTTTATCTTTTTCACAATATGAGATGAGCTTGTCTATTTGTTAACCTGTCAAGAGGTTCTGTAGACCCCAGAATGTAATCTCTGTGAGGGCAGGCACCTTATCTGCCCTGTCAGCTGCTACATCTTCTATGCCTTAAAAGAGTATGTGGCATATAGTAGGTGCAGAATGAATATTGTTGTTTAGTTGCTAAGTTGTGTCTGACACTTTAGGAAGCCCATGGACTATAGCCCACCAGGCTCCTCTGGCCATGAAATTTCCCAGGCAGGAATACTGAAGTGGGTTGCCACGTCCTTCTCTAGCAATCTTACCAACCCAGGGATCGAACCTGTGTCTCCTGTACCATCAGGCAGATTCTTCACCACTGAGCCACCAGGGAAACCCATAATGAAAATTAGTTGAACAGCATAATACTGAGATTCCAAATGCTGCTTCAGCTTATTAACAATTTCCACAAGTCATTTCACTTCTTACCAGAGGGGGATTTAGTCCCTGAGTATCATGAGTTGAAAAAACCATGGGAACATTAGAAAGAAGCTATGTTGTGCTTCATTTAAAGATAAGGAAATGGAGACTCAGACATGAGATGGGGTTTACAGAATTAGCACCAGAACCTGGACAAGAGCCCAGAGCTCCTAAGGTCCAGACATGTGGCCATTATATGGCCCGTCCCATAATATTGCTCTCCTGGACTCATACTTCCTCTGACCTCTAGATTGGCAGGAAGAGACCAGTGAAGTCTGAAATCACACCAGCCATTTCATAGGAATTACACAGGCACTGGGGTGAGGACAAGAACTACGCTACTAAAGCCAAGGAAAGAAGAGACAGAATCAGAGAAAGCACTAGACCACAGAATCCCACCCCCAAAAAAATTCCTTCTCAGATGCCATGAACTACAGATTAGGCAGTTATCCTCTATACACAGTTATCCATAAGAAAATCCTGTTTCAGTGCATGGTCATTCCATATGAACTGGCCAAACTCAAGGATGCTATGACAGCTGCTTTTAGATATTCAAAAAAATATCTAAAAGCAGCTGTCATAGCATAGGATTTTCTTATGGATTACTCCCTCTATACACAGTTATGGAGAAGGTAATGGCACCCCACTCCAGTACTCTTGCCTGGAAAATCCCATGGATTTCACTTTCACTTTTCACTTTCATGCATTAGAGAAGGAAATGGCAACCCGCTCCAGTGTTCTTGCCTGGAGAATCCCAGGGACGGTGGAGCCTGATGGGCTGCCGTCTATGGGGTCGCACAGAGTTGGATACGACTGAAGCGACTTAGCAGCAGCAGTAGCAGCATACACAGTTAAGTGGAATGACATTCTTCACAAAGTAGGGCTTCAGGTATAGGGTAAACAGCTTAGAAGCCAGAACTTTCCTTGCTCCAGAGATTATAACTGTGGGTGTAAGTAAACCTTTCTGTCCATGAGTGCTCACAGCCACCCCCACTCCACCTCCAGCCCCTTAAAAATAATCCTGCTATGCCTGTTCAGTTCCCACTCCTTCTCAATTCTACTAAGAAAGGATTTTTTGCTTACTGAGAGAGAAGCTAAGTTGACCTACATAATAAAATGATAGAAAGAGGGGTAAGGAGATGGGAGATCAAAAAACTTTGAAGCCTAGTTATCAAGGAAGAGTCTCTTTTGGAGTTGAGGTTATAAAGAAAGAGATATTGAGGCAGCTACAGGGTGTAAGCGAATGGGAGAAAAAAAGGAAAAGTGATGTTACAAAGCGTCAAGGTGGCTTAGTAATGACATTCTCTTTGATCTTCTCCAAGAAATGCAAATAGGAGATTTCTATTGCTTTTAAGTGCCTTTAGTTTAGGACTGAGTTTCCTTGGATGTGACACACAACTCTTTGACTAGACCACATACATTACTGAATTTATTAGGTTACACACACTAAGTTAATTCTCTAACAATTATTAACAATCTTTATTCAGAGTGATTTACCTTATGCCATGAACGATGCTGAGGACTTCATCTTCTTATCCCAGTTAATTCTTATAGCATCCCTTTGAGGTAATATGCCATTATAATTCTCGTTTTTCAGAGGAGGCTGTAAAACAGAGAGAGGTAAAATAAATATTTCCACAGACACAAGTAATGATATAGCTTTCAGACCCATATTTTCTAACTCTAAATCCCATACTTTATCTCTCATGGTAACCCCAGCAGAATGGCCTCCATGACTATTACTGTCTGCTGTTTAGTTGCTCAGTCGTGTCTGACTCTTTGCAACCCCATAGATGCAGCACACCAGGCTTCCCTCTCCTTCACTATTCACTATCCCCCAGAGTTTGCTCAGACTCATGTTGATTGAATCAGTGAAGCCATCCAACCATCTCATCCTGTTGCCTGCTTCTCCTCCTGCTTTCAATCTTTCCCAGTATCAGGGTCTTTTCCAATGAGTCGGCTCTTTGCACCAGATGGCCAAAGTATTGGAGCTTCGGCTTCACCATCAGTCCTTCCAATGAACATTCAGGGTTGATTTCCTTTAGGATGGACTGGTTGGATCTCCCTGCTGTCCAAGCGACTCTCAAGAGTCTTCTCCAGCACCACAGTTCAAAAGCATCAGTTTTTAGGCCTTCTTTATGGTCCAACTCTCACATCTATACATGAATACTGGGACAACCATAGCTTTGATTATACAGACCTTTGTCAGTACAGAACAAAGACAGAGAAAGAGCCAGAGTGGCGAGTCTGGAATCCAGGAATCTTCTGATGCTCCAAGGAGATTATCCTACATAACGCTTGTCCCACAAGTTGACAGTCAAGCACTGATTTAACACTGAGATCAGAGGCAAAATCTAATGATGGTTGAGATTTCTGGCACTTTCCTTTGAAAGAGACCAAAACTTTCAAAAACTTCAGTCTCATTACCCACAATGTTGATTATTCAATTTTAGCCCGTGGGTAATTTTTTTCCCTTGAGCACATCAACTCCGAAACCTTCAAAAACAAAACTGGGCTTACAAAAAGTGTAATTGATAAAGCTAACTCTTTCCTAGCTGACTTTATGGTTTTCGCTAAAATGCAAGCTAAACTGAATTCTGTAATGGACCATCCTTCATAATAATTGTAGTCTATTTGTATGCAAATAGCTGAACGGCATCTCTCAATTTCAGAGTCTGGCTGTAAACTCACATCAGTTTTGGGTAGATTCTAATTATGCATCTGGTATAATAGGTATTGAATCAGTGAGAAATTCTGACACCAATTTGGAGAGTTTACATTCATTATTCACTATTTGAACTTTGGAATCAAAAAGTAGGTTTTCTAATAAAATATGTTGGGTTGTAGCGTTATTTAGTAACTGTTTAGTCTGTTTAGTAACAGGTTATTTAATTTTCACAGTGTTGTAAAAGTGGAAATAATAATGACTCCCTCCCAGGATTATTGGATAATTAAATAAGATAATGTACACAAAGTACTTGGGATAGTATTTGGATCAATAAAGTTTTTTTCTGTTCTCCACTGACAGATCACCTTCATGGTCATTTGGTATTTTGGTAGCCAAATCTTAACAACTTCCTCATTATTCATTGGTTGATTACAGCCACCCTACAAAAAGACTTCACTCCCCATGACTCCAGCCTAACCTATTTTTTTTAAATTTATTTTGAATTGGAGTATAGCTTATTAACAATGGTGTGATAGTTTAAGGTGGACAGCAAAGGGACTCAGCCATACCTGTATATATTTTCCCCCAAACTCCCTTCCCTTCCCATCCCGGCTGCCACATAATATTGAGCAGTTCCTTGTGCTACACAGTAAATGTTGGTTATCCATTTTAAATATAGCAGTGTGTACATGGTGATCCCAAATGCCCTAAATTATCCCTTCCCTCTACCCTCCCCTTCTGGTAACCATGTTTGTTCTCTAAGTCTGTGAGTCTGTTTCTGTTTTGTAAATTAGTTAGTTTGTATCACCTTTTAGTGATTCACATATAAGGGATATCATATGATATTTCTCCTAATCTGACTTACTTCATTCAGTATGACAATCTCCAGGTCCATCAGTGTTCAGTTCAGTTCAGTTCAGTTCAGTTGCTCAGTCGTGTCTGACTCTGTGACCCCATGAATCGCAGCACGCCAGGCCTCCCTGTCCATCACCAACTCCCGGAGTTCACTCAGACTCACATCCATCGAGTCAGTGATGCCATCCAGCCATCTCATCCTCTGTCCTCCCCTTCTCCTCTTGCCCCCAATCCCTCCCAGCATCAGAGTCTTTTCCAATGAGTTAACTCTTCGCATGAGGTGACCAAAGTACTGGAGTTGCAGCTTTAGCATCATTCCTTCCAAAGAAATCCCAGGGCTGATCTCCTTCAGAATGGACTGGTTGGATCTCCTTGCAGTCCAAGGCACTCTCAAGAGTCTTCTCCAACACCACAGTTCAAAAGCATCAATTCTTCGGCGCTCAGCCTTCTTCACAGTCCAACTCTCACATCCATACATGACCACAGGAAAAACCATAGCCTTGACTAGATGGACCTTTGTTGGCAAAGTAATGTCTCTGCTTTGAATATGCTATCTAGGTTGGTCATAACTTTCCTTCCAAGGAGTAAGCATCTTTTAATTTCATGGCTGCAGTCACCATCTGCAGTGATTTTGGAGCCCCCCAAAAATAAAGTCTGACACTGTTTCCTCTGTTTCTCCATCTATTTCCCATGAAGTGATGGGACCAGATGCCATGATCTTCATTTTCTGAATGTTGAGCTTTATGCCAACTTTTTCACTCTCCCCTTTCACTTTCATCACTCCAGCCTAAACTTTTTAAAATTTTTTCCAATTTTTTTTCAATTTATTTTATTTTTTTTAATTTAAATTTATTTATTTTAATTAGAGGCTAATTACTTTACAATATTGTATTGGTTTTGCCATACATCAACATGAATCTGCCACAGGTGTACACGTGTTCCCCATCCTGAACCCCCCTCCCACCTCCCTCCCCATACCATCCCTCTGGGTCATCCCAGTGCACCAGCCCCAAGCATCCTGTATCCTGCATCGAACCTGGACTGGCAATTTGTTTATTTTTAAATTGAAGGATAATTGCTTTACAATATTGTGTTGGTTTCTGCCATATATCATCATGAATCAACCATAGGTATACATTTGTCCCCTGCCTCTTGATCCTCCCTCCTAGCTCTCACCCCATCCTACCCCACTAGGTTTTTTTCAGAGTCCCAGTTTGAGTTCCTGGAGTCACAGCAAATGCTCATTTTTCTGCCTAACCTTTAATGAAACAATATCCCACAGGAACAGAGGGAGCAGGAAGAACCATCATAGGGCAGGGCCAAGCAGATTCATACGTGAGGTCCGTTCTGGATCGACAACCTGTTCACCTAGTCTCACATGACATCCTCACGCATGAAATATGCCCATTCAGTCCTGTATATCTGATGAGAAGGGCCATGGAAGGAAAAACCCATTTATAGGTGATGTTTGATGGTGGCAGTTTAGTGGCTAAGTCATATCCAACTCTTGCAACCCCATGGGGTGTAGCCTGCCAGGCTAGTCTGTGCGTGGGATTCTCCAGGAAAGAATACTGGAGTGCATTGCCATTTCCTTTTCCAAGGAGATGCTTATTTTCCCATTAATAAAGGGAAAGTATCGATACTTTGTTAGTTGGGAGCCCAGATTTGAAAACTGCTTCCGGGACTGTTTATAAAATCAACTCAGTATTTTTAAACTCAAATGTATTTGTCTTAATAGACTTGAGGGTGTCATATCTTTTGACATGATCAGCCGTAAAATGTTCCATGGGAACAGAATGAGGCATACTGAGGGGAGTGGGTTGAGGAAAACTGCCATCATTTATGTCCAGAGGGGCACAGTAAATGCTTGGGACAAAGTCAGCTTCAGAGAACACAAGAACATTCACCCAAATGGATGGAAGATGCTTATGTTATTGTTGACCCTGTAGTGTGATTAAAGGAGGTCAGGCTTTAGGTTGGATAAGCAGCTCTTGACTTAAACCCAGGCTCTGCCCTGGATTCTCTGGGTGAGGTTGGATAAGTTACTGACCTTGCCAAACCTCAGATTCTTTGTCTATAAAATGTGAAATATAGTATTAATTTTACTATGGAGACTATTTGGATCAACGTCTCACACATGGCAAGTGCTCAATAAATAACAGCCATTGGTAGTGTCATTTCGTTGTCAGTGGTTCACGTGTTAGCAACTCCTATATGCTAGGTCCTCCAATGTGTTTGTCTATTTCCTTCAGGATATAACACCCTGCTGTGTTATTAACATTTTATAAATGAGAAAATGGACCCATGTGCTTAAATGCCACGTAGTTAAAAAAATGCTGAGCTGAAATTGGAAACTAGGTCTGGCTAATTTCAAAGCTCACCTTGTTTCCGTCACCTAAACATCCCCTGTGGAAGTGAAAAACCTCACTAATAAGATGCAGGCTGTATAATTAGAAAGCCTCTGATACATGAAAGAAAGAGGAAAGAGGACAGACACCCTTACAGGTGTATGTAAAATCCAGGGGAAAAAATCATGTTAGAGATCTAGACCAACATGGTGACGATAGGCCTGCCTTCAAGGACATCAGGTGGATCCCAACCCCTGAGGGCTCAAGGCAACAAGACCAGACTCAGACCACAGCTGGCTTAGATGCCAGGGTCGGTGGTGCTAGGTGACCTCAAGGCCCACTAGAGTTCTTAAAATCTCTGTTGACAGCAGCAAGAATTAGGTTCAGGGTATGGGGTGGCCCCAGCTGAGCTACACATGGGACCCAAATAATTCCAACTCTGGGGAGGAGCAGACATGCAGCGGGAAATCAGGCAAGTCCTGATGCCATCAACCAGCTGATTGGCACTTTTTTTTTTAACTCTGTAAACATTTCCCTGAGATTGTGCAGACACAGTCTTAAACCTGTCAATTCTAGAGGCTCCAGATTTATACACGCACAATGCACTGTCATTCTCCAAGTACAAGACTGCAAATGCTGTCTCTTTCTCATTATAGCCATCCACGGTTCAGTGCCCTTGGTTTTAATGACAGCCACTGCTTTAGCCTCTTCAAATCAGCAGGTAACTTCTCCATGAGCATTGGCAATTCTGCAATTTATGTAACATTTTCTGGCCTCTGACTTGCATCTGTGATCCATGACCTCAGGGTCTATACAGAGTCAGTACATATGTGGAAGAGGTTAAGTCACAATCCTAACCATGTCTTGGGCTGACATCACTAATCAATCATAGCCTAGATTCTTTCAATCTGGCCTAGAAAATCCTCACTACCATGTCCTAAATGGTCAATATCAATGGATTAGATTTAGTATATGATAAACTTACTGACCAGAGAGACCTAGTGGTCTGCCTTTCAACAAGTCACTTAATTAAAAATAAAGCTAATGACAGAAGCTTTAAATTGACCTCCCTGCTTAATTACATAAAGAAATGCTCAAAGTAGGGCTTCCCTGGTGGCTCAGGCAGCAAAGAATCTGCCTGCAATGAGGGAGACCTGAGTTCAGTCCCTAGGTCAGGAAGATCCCCTGCAGAAGGGGATCTTCTCCAGTATTCCTGACTGGAGAATTCCATGGATGAGGAGCCTGGAAGGCTACAGTTCATGGGGTTGCAAGGAATCTGACAACTGAGTGACTAACATTTTCATTTTTATTCATGCCCAAAGTACACTGGAGTCTCATAACAGTTTAAAAAAACAAACCAAAATTCTCCAAATCTTGTGATACAAGAAGGAATAAGGAGCCCTGGATTCTCTCTCTTGGCATCTTTGAATCCAGCTATGTGAGTACCCACTACATGCTGGCTATACCTAAGAACGTTATACATGTTTTCTTATTTAATATTCATAGTCGATTAAGTAGGTACTCATGTTTTTTTACAGGTGAAGAATAGAAAAGTAAAGAGGTTAAAATAACTTTGTGAAGGTCATGCAAAATCATCAGAGTTACAGTGAGATTCAAAACAAGATCCACCTACCAATATGATCAGAGTCTTACCCTCTATATTCGATACTCTCTCAGCTGTGAAGTCAAAATGAAAACAGAAAGCTAAGCTGGCAAACAACCTAGTTGGCTCTAGAATATTCTTAACGCAAGTGACACTCCCTTAAGGCTTCACATGAGTCTGCCATCTTGGAGACCAGAGGATAATATAGAGTCATGGCACATTAGGACAGTCACTCTCCACAATCCCAGTGGAACCAGGACATCATAAAATATCCCCTTGGGAAATGTCCTTCTAGCAGTTGACTAAGAGATGAAAGAAAGATCACCTGGGAAAATAGCCCATTGGTTCCCTCTGCTCTGTCAGGTTCTGATTTAACAGAACATGTCTTTCCTCCACAGCCCTGTGCACAGCAGGCTCCCACAGCCTCAATGGAGGCCCTTGCTGTGGGAGGGAGGTTGAGTTATGACAGTCAATGCCAACCCATCAATTACAATGTAGACATCAACACCAGAGGCCTTGTCCTTCCTGGGGTCTGTTTTGGCCACCACCCTCTCCTTTCCTTGGCCCTTGGGTGGTTCCAGAGAGCATGGGAGCAGAGCCCAGGCCCCAGAGGGAAACATTTCTGTTTGAACAGCAATTTAATCTCCCAAATCTTCACTTGCAGTGAGAAAATCATGGCCACCCCAGCATGAGTTTCCTCAATTTCTCTCCATCTCTCAGATTTTCTCTAGTATCATTTTCTCTTCCTCTGCTGTGCTCTCAAAGGGGAAGTGTCTATACTGACCAACACTACTGCCCCTTCTGACAACTTCGTCTGTATTTCTCCTGAGACTTTGCTCCCTTGGTTATCCTCTCCCCATCTTAAAGAGAGGAGAGACAACTCAGGCAGCTAAAATTCTCCTTTAGCCTGAAAAATCTACCTTCCTTTGAGCCTGCTATGCTATTAATAAGATTTGCTTTTTTTTTTTTTTTCACAACATCAGGACACATCTGACACCAAATGTGTAGGGTTTTTTCCACAACAACAACCAATTCTCAGTTTACCACTTGGGTGTCCAATGACTCAATTCTGACATTAACTAACTGGAGTTAGACCCTATAAGTTAAAGGGCTCAGTCTCACATGGCTGCCCACACTTCAGATGCCAACTGCAAGGCCAGGTCTCCTGTACTTCTGATCAACCAGCTATAAATCAGGGGTTCCCACGACATTCTCTTTGGGCTCAAAAATTTGCTAGAACAGCTCACAGATTTCAGGGAAACACTTTACTTACGAGTACCGGTTCATTATAGAAGTTAATAAAATGGATACAAGTCAACAGCCAGATGATGAGGCACAAGGTCCAGAAGGATCTGAAGTGTAGGAGCTTCTGTTTCCATGGAGTTTGGGGTATACCGCCCTCTTGGCACGTGGATGCGTTTCATCAACCAGAAGTTCTGACAGCCCCTTTCTTTAGAGCTTTTATGGGAGTTCCGTTTTATAAACATGGTTGATTAAATCATTGATCATTGGTGGTTAACTCGATCTCCAGCCCCTCCTTCTTGAGAGGTCAGAGGGTGGGACTGAAAGTCTCTGCCTTTTAGCCACATGGTTGGTTCCTTTGGTACCAGCCCCCAACCTGAAGCTACCTAGAAGCCCACCAAGAGTGATCTCATCAGCATAAACTTGGTATATTTCTAAAAGCTTATTAAGAATAACAGGAACTGGTGAACCAGTGGCTAACACTCTGTGCTCCCAGTGCGCGGGGGCCCAGGGTTCAATACCTGGTCAGGGAACTGGATCCCACATGTGGCAAGTAAGAGCTCACATGCTGCAACTAGAGAGTCTAGGTGCCGAAAGTTAAGATCCAGCACAATCAAAAAAAAAAAAAAAGCAAAGGAATCTTCTCACTCTTCCTGTCACCCAGAAACTCAAAGGGTTCAGAAGTTCTATGCCGGAAACTGGGGAGGAAGACCAAATGTGCCTTTCTTATATCACAATATCACATCCACTATTGCCTGACCTCTTTCTCCCTCTCCCCACCAGCATTCTTGCAAGAGTAATTTGTACCCACCAGTCTTTACTTAATCACACCCTGTGCTTTATTACCCACTGTAACATCACCTCTGTAATCGTAACTCTGAGAGAAATGACGTCTTGTTGTTCGTCCATGTGGATGTTTGTATCAGACTGAACAATGAGGACTTCCATTTGTGAGTGGCGTGACTTTGGAAAAGGGCAGGAATGCACTGGCTAGAATATCATCAGTGATCTATATGGCTGTCCATCTGTCTCATTTCTAGAGCTATATGCCAATGGGGACACTGGGCTGCATATCACTCTGGCCTCACGTTTTTTTCATTGTGTTTAGCAGTTTGTTGGAAAAATCTAGAGAAAGGACAAAACTGGCCTGCCTTGAGTGACATGGCCACCTCCAGAACCATTCACTATGGTAGGGGAAGCTATGGCAGTTGGGGCAGCCTAGGGTCCTGGGTCTACAGGGCTGGCTAGAGTGGGGTCATGTCTGTGCTAGAGGAAGCTGGGAAACACACACAGCTGCTGGGAAAATCATGAACTGTACAGCCACTGTGATTTGTGTCTAATAAGTAGACTTCTGGGCTTCTCAGATGGCAGTGGTAAAGAATCTGCCTGCCAAGGCAGGAGATGCAGGTTGAATCCCTGGGTTGGGAAGATCCCCTGGAGGAAGAAATTGGAATCCATTCCAGTATTCTTGCCTGGAGAATCCCATGGACAGAGGAGCCTGGCGGGCTACAGTCCATGCGGTCTCAAAGAGTCATGACTGAGCACAGCACAGCACAAGCAGATTTCTATGTAATGCTGAGAATGATAAAGAATAAAACAATAGATAGCAGAATTGAGGTCATCATCAAAATCACAAGGTCATTAAGGCTGAGCAGATATATTAAGCTATTCTTGCATTTCAAACCTCATAGGTAGTTAAAACCTTGGCTCAAATGGACCTCACAAGTATATAGAGCCTGAGCTATATGTTTGGAAGGTACACCCAGTAGGGCCAGTGTCTCCGGATATAAATTCCACCTACCTGTTGCTCTTTTGCCTCTGTGAAGTGCTTTTGGTTTCAAAATCTTTCAGTTCAAGCACAAGTCTCTACTAGAGAGCTTCCACCACAGTTACAAGTTAATACCATTGGCAAGTGCGTTTGACATATAACTCTGAACAAAAAGGCCCTACAGAAACTGGGGCCAGTGGAAGAGAGGATAAGGAGCTACAGGGGCAATAAGATGTCTCCAGCCTGAATGCAGCACACTGGAGTGTCATATGGCAGGACGGTGCTTTGAGGTTTTCTAAAATCCCAATCAACAATAGGGAAAACGGAGCTCTGAAAGAAATGCTGAGGACTTGCCAGGTGTGCTAAACATTCTCTTGGCTTTAGTTTGGTCCCATTTCACAGATGAGAAAACTGAGGCTCAGAGGACTTAAAGGACTCCTGTCCGTCCGAGTTTACACAGCCAGATAGCAACAGCTTTGAAATTTTCTCCCAGATCTAGCCACTCGGCTCCAAAGCACTGAAGAAGGGTAGTTAATAAATAGGAAAATATGTATCAGAAACTGTGCTTTTTGACTTCCAGGCCAGTGGTCTTTCTACAGAGCATACTGCCTTGTTTTTGGGTCCCATGTTGAACAAAACGTTTTCACAAGAGTAACATTCTTTATTCTCTGCCTACAAAGGTAGGCAGGAGGTGCATGATTTTCCCTGCTGAACGGCCCAAGGAACCCGGGCTCTGAAAGGATAAATGTAGCCCAGTAAGGATGTCATGCTAAGCCCCGCAGGGCTGGGACCCCTGGGAACACCTTGATTTTGGTCATCAGGCTCCCACCATCCAGCGGATCCGAGGACCAGTTGCGCCGCCGTGTTGGTTGTTTTCGAGTGGATTCATCTCTCCCTTCTTTTAGCTTCATTTCCTCCTGACTGTTTTATATTCTAAGCCCTGCCCTGATTTTCAGTTTCTCATAAAGAGAAGTTGTTACATTAGAACTGAGTGACTCTGTCTGCCTCGTTCCTCATCTCAGACTGTACTTTTACATTATCAAGGAAATTAAAAGCCATACATTATGTATACATGCACTACAGAAACTCATCTGAAATTCTGTTTGGTGCACATTTGCAGAACTTTTGCTGATTCAATAAACACCACCTTTACTAATCAGGTGTAAATCAGCACTCCGCTGTGAGGAAGAGTTTAGACCCGGCTGACTGGACAGGGTCCGTTTTGCAATTTGTCAGGTTTCCAGTTATCTCTTAGTCTCTTCACTGGAGCAGGTGGAGGAGGGCGGGCTGAGTCTCAGGAGGCAAGGTGGACTGTGGGACTCTTGGCCTGATGTCACACCTCAAGGAGAAGGGGAGACGGACCCTCCTAGGGTGCTGACCATATCAACCACAAAGTAACCACAGTATCAGTAACACTATCGATACCTAGAGCCGGCCTCCTGGGCATGCAGCCCATATAGTTACAAAGGGTCCAACTCTGAGAAGGGCCCTTGGGTTAATATGCTATTGTTCTTGAAATTCTTCATAATTTTTTTGAACAAGGGGCTTTGCACTTTCATTTTATGCTGGGCCTCACAATTAAGCAGTCAGTTTTACCAATAGCTACCATTTAGCGAATATTTTCTCCAAGTCAGACATAGAGCTAATGTTTTTCTTGCATTACGTAACAACCATTATAATATTCAGTTATTCAACAAATATGGAACCACCGTTTAGGTGCCAGGTACTGCGCGAAGTCCTGAAAATGTTAAATATCAAGGAGCAACAAGGTTCCTGCCTTCATAGAACATACATTCTAAACAAGATGAGCATGCTAAGCTGCTTTAGTTGTGTCTGACTCTGTGACCCCATGGACTGTAGCCCGCCAGGCTCCTCTGTCCGTGGGATTCTCCAGACAAGAATACTGGAGTGGGTTTCCACTTCCTTCTCCAGGGGATCTTCCCAACCCAGGGACCTAACCCTCATCCCTTAAGTCTCCTGCATTGGTAGGCAGGTTCTTTACCACTAGCACCACCTAGGAAGCCCTACAAGATAGACACTAGTAATTTCAAGTTGTAGTAACTGTGATCATGGAGAAACTTAATAAACTGAGGTCAATGTAATAGGAAGGATGCATATGAAGTCAGATAACCAGGAAAGGCCTTTCTGAGAGTCTAAGAAGCAAGAACTCTTGTATCCACTTTACAGATGAGGAAAGGGAATCTCCATGGTCATAGAGTCAGATGACAGCAGAGCCAAGGTTTGAGGTCAAGTATGTCCTCCTCAGTGGCCAGTGTTCCAGAACAAAGCTTCTCAAACTTTAAAATGCATAGAAACCACTGGGTATTCAGTTGATGTGGGGTAGGGCTAATCCCGCCCAGAACCACACTTGGAGATCAAGATCTTAAATGTCTGTGCTTGAGGAATGTGGTTGGGAGGAGCCGCCACACAGACTCACAGGTACTGCGATACGGAGAATCTGCTCTCATCAGAGGAAGTCTGAAGGGATTTGATGCCGATGGACAGGCTCAGGGGGACAGAGCAGGAACTCAGGGACTGCAGAACCTCAAATATTTCATGATTCTGCCTAATCTTCAGGGAAAAAAACTGAAAACATTACCAGCATAGTTTCTGACCAAGAACTTAGAAGGAGAGAAGTGAACAAGAGAAAAGAAACTTTCCCCTCCTCTACCAATGGTGTAGACTAGATCCAAGTCCAGGTGTATCACTTTGAATGCCAAGAAAAGTTTCTTTACATCCATCCTCAATCTCTCCCTCCGTGCCTGAAGCTCATTTTCTTTTGCAAAGTTCTCTATGAAGATAGAGCCTGTCCAGCTAACATTTCCCCATATTCAAGTTAGTTTCAAGCCATTCTTGAGTTTCTAAATTCTAATTCAAATACCTCACTCCCATTTATTTTTGTCCTTATAGGAATATAAGAGTCATTTTTAAAAATTGCTATATTAATCTTTTTTTCTGACTCGTCAACAGTTTTTATGAGCCAAATATGACATTATAAGATCTGACTAATTCACAGCAAAAATAACTACCTCCCAGCCCTCATAGAACATATTCGTTTTATTCCCCCACAGTGTATTAAAGGTGTGGTCAACTCTAAATGCTGGATCTGTTTCTACTGGACATGTATGTACTGAGTCTCTCTGTTCTGTGTCATTTGTCTGTTTTGTTCATAACTGAAACCATGATGATGAATACAGTAACTGGAACACAGTAGGTGATTAATAAATATTTGTTGAATGAATGTACAAGCAACTTTGAGCTAGTTTCCACTGAACTATGCCCTGTATTTAAGGAGTATTTCTCTTTCAGATTATTCAGAATCTCCCTGAAGGAGGAAGTGATTTCACTTAGAGCAAAAATGTGTACATATTATAGAATTGCTGGTGGCATCTAATAAATATTTTTCATGTGAAGGGGCTTCCCTGGTGACTCAGAGGGTAAAGAATCTGCCTGCCAATTCAGAAGACTGAGGTTCGATCCCTGGCTTGGGATGATCTTTTGGAGAAGGGAACGGATACCCACTCCAGTATTCTTGCCTGGAGAATTCCAAGGACAGAGGCGCCTGGCAGGCTACAGTCCACGGGGTTGCAAAGAGTTGGGCATGATTGAGTGACTAACACTTTGACAGTTACTGGTTGACCAAAAAAGTGCAGACCCTTTACTTTCTGAGAAGCTGTGGCATAGAGAGATCGTGAAAGAGGGAATCAGGCAGCCAAGCTTCCAGTCTTGGTCTGACTCCAAGCTAGCTGTGTATTCTTAGAAAATTTATTAGACCTCGCTGGGCTTTAGTAACCTTGGCCAAGAAATGACAGGGTGGAACTAGGTAATCTCTAAGGATCTCTTTAGTACTAGCAATCTGTGAGTCCAATCTGTGAATCCTTGGAGTTTGAAAATAGAAACCAAGGCCAAAAGGAAAAGATTTGTATAGAAATACAAGTATCCATAACAAAGACTCCTTGAACAAAAACAGCTCTCACTGTCTACCCTGGAGTCCTATTTCCCACCATGTGGTTATTGCAATGGTCTTTATAAATACAGTTTCCTGTTTCACCATTTTGTTGTTGTTCTTCTTCAGAATGCCTAGATACACGCACATCATTTGGTTCAGCCTTGGAGGCTTGTTTGGCTGCAAAGTTCACAGTTCTCCTGGTGGTGCATTTGATCTGCCCTCAAAATTCCCATTGACTTTGTGCGTTCATTGCCAGATCAGGCCCATTTAACCCACACAAGCATCTGACACAAAGATAGGTAATTAAACACTCTGTGGGTACAACTCTTTTCTCTAAGATATTCTCTCCCCAAATCCCAGCTCCCCTTCTCATTCAGATAAACCACCCCTTCCCAGGATGCAGCTACTTTACTTGTATCCAGGCTATGGGTGCAGATTTCGACTCCAGAGGAGCGACTCAGTGCCATCAGCCAGCCTTCATCTGCCTCTGTTCCTTCCTGCCTACCCGTGACTAGGAGTCCATTTCTGCCAAGAGATTTTTGTCTTTGCCAGTTTCCAATCCAGAACACAAGCTCCCCATAGGTACCTAACGTGCCATCTGCATGTTAGTGAATATCATCCCTGCATTCAGCCTGGATCAAGGGATTTTCTCCCAGCATCTGGAATTGGTAGGCCTGCTGGGGGCACTGGCAAAGCAAACCGAGAGTGGAAACAAAACAGCATCTGTGAAATGGGATGATCTGGGGAAAGAGGCCAGGGAGCTTTGGAAAAAGCAAAGGAGAAAACTCGAGTTGTGTGAGAGAAACATGGATTGTGATCATCAACATGCCTAGCAACATGCTGAATGCTTTAGTAATGCCATCTAATCATCTCAATGATTCCCTGTAAACTGTAATTTACAGATGGAAGAAGTGAGGCTAGGAGAGAAAAGAGAACAGGCCCAAAGTCAAGTTACTGATCAGTGTTTTTAAACTTAGGCCAGCTTACCTTCAACATTCATGTTCTTCCTTTTTTTCATCAAACTGCTATGGGCGCAGAAGAAAGAGTGTGAGGACAAGGCAGAAGAGGAGAAGGAGGTTCGGGAGAGGAGAGAAAAAGAAAACAGGAAGGAAGGAAAGAATGGAAGGACTTCTCCAGCTGCCTCAAGTGGGTGTCATCCATGTTAGAAACCACTTACCCTACACTCTTCAAATTTGGTTCCAGAAGAGCAATAGTCATTATGTGTAAGTCTGTGAAGAGTCTTTCTTCATCAGAACTCTGCTTGGGGCATTTGCCAAGTTTGGACAAGTGTCTTCACATCACCTATGACCTATTTCATAGCTCATGTTTGTCGTAGAGATGACCCATTCTTAGCTTCTACCTATGGATAGAGACTACTATCTATCACTGTGTAAGCAAGCACCCCAAACGTCGTAGCTTACAACAACATCATTTTCTTCTTATCTCTCAGGTTCTGAGGGCTATTTGGGCTGAGCCCAGCAGTCTTCACTCAGCTTGCTCATGTGGTTGCATCAGAGAGAGGCTGGTACTGAATAGCTCATCAGGGCTTCCTCACTTGCATGTCTGGTAGTTGGTGCTGTGATTGGAGACCTCACCTGAGACTGTGCACCAGAACATCTCCATGTGACCTCTCCCTGTGGCTGCTGCTTCCTCAGACTGGGCTGCTTCCTACAGCGAGCATTCCAAGACACCCTAGTGCAAGCTGCACTGATTGTTAGGACATACCATCGAATGACTCAGAGCACCGATTCTGCCATAGCCAAAGGCCTACCCAGGTTCATAGAGAGGAAACACAGACCTCACTTCTCAATGCAAGGAGTGGCACTTCACACAAGGGGCAGGATGGGAGATCTTGCTGTGACCATTTTGGAAAATACATTCCACCAGAGTCTGCCCTCTGACCACAGTTTGCCTCTCTCACACATACAAAATATATTTATCCCTCTCCTAACACCACCAAACCTCATACCACTATGGCATCAGCTCCAAGTCCAGGAGCTAGCAACTAAAAAAGGTTTAGCTGTGAGCTCAGATCCTTCCATGCCTGAATAGCATTCCTCAATCTGATGATGAGTGAACTAAAGAGACAAGCTACCTGCCCCCTAAAGACATATTTATGAAGCATTCACTCCATATTAGGCCCTTCATCCAACATTTAGGTGAGTTATTGCATTTAATCCTCAGCAGTACTGGGAAGTAATATCATCCCTAATTCCAGATGATGAGAATGAAACCCAGAGAGGCCAAGTAACTAAGATCTCACAGCTGCTAAGTGGGTATCTTTAGCTCTCCAATGAAGATGATTTAACACACATTATACAATATAAATCATGAACACCTGACCATAGACTTAAGCATAATTTATATTCATTAACAGTTCTCAAAGTGCCCACAGATTTCTGGGAGTTCCTGAGATACTTGCAGGAAGTCCAAGAGGTCAAAACTATTTTCATAACAACATTAAGACTTTACTTGCCCTTTTCACTTGACATTGACCCCCTGATGGTGCAAGAACAATGGGATCTAAAAGGAATCAGGCCACCCTGAAGAAACAGCTGAGTCAGGGACTAGGGCAGGGTAGGTAGGTATGAAATGAGGTGATAACTTATGCCAGAAAGTAAGAAAGAGCTCAGAAGAATGAAAAGTGATTGGGACACATCACAAAGACATAGAAAGTAGCTCGGAGGGCTCCCTTTGGCAAGAGTTGGGACAATTTTAGCAACCAAATAATTAAGTACAAGAATGTAATGTAAACAACTGGAAAAATAAGAATTCATAAATTTATGTCAGTAAAAGAAAGATAAAATAGATAGCATAGGATAGACATATAGATATATAGATATATATACACACACACATATATAGTAACCACCATAATAAATATTAGATTAAGCAAGAATCATCAATGGATGCTAAATCTCATCAATGGATAAGCAGCAGGACATTTGCATGGTCTTAAAGTATCTCCCCACAGATTACTTATTGTGGTAAAGGAGAAAAATAAAGCACAGTGATTGTACAGAAGAGAACTCAGACCACACCCTAACTGGTGATCACCATTAACATTATGACATATGACTAAGGTGGGCTCCAATGATGTGGTTCCTGAGAAGGATACCTAGGCAGGATTCTGACCTAGAATGCATAATCAGAATCTAACCATAATAAAACATTAGATGAACAGAAAATAAAGTTTTTTATTCTTTTAAAAAAAGTTGTTTCTTTTTTTTTTAAGTGGAGGCATAGAGGAGTGTGGGAATGTGGCCTTTACTCTCAAAAATGTCAATGTCTTCAAAGAAGAAAAGTTTGTGGAAGTATATTCCAAAATAAAAGAAGCTGAATAGATAACAGAACTAAACACAATACCTAACTCCACACTTGGAGAAGGCAATGGCACCCCACTCCAGTACTCTTGCCTGGAAAATCCCATGGACAGAGGAGCCCGGTAGGCTGCAGTCCATGGGGTCGCTGGGAGTCGGACACGACTGAGCGACTTCACTTTCACTTTTCACTTTCATGCATTGGAGAAGGAAATGGCAACCCACTCCAGTGTTCTTGCCTGGAGAATCCCAGGGACGGGGGAGCCTGGTGGGCTGCAGTCTATGGGGTCGCACAGAGTTGGAACACGACTGAAGCGACTAAGCAGCAGCAGCAGCAACTCCATACTGCGTCTTGCACAGATAAATGACCTCATCAGCCTAGTTGACAAATCTGGAATATGAGCAATAGAGATATTGTATCAATGTAACTTTATAAAGTTGATCAAAGTACTGGGGTTATTCAGGAGAATATCCTTCTTAGGAAATGCAGGCTGAAATATTTAGCAATAAATGACAATTATATGGGTAACTTACTCTAAAATGTTACAGGGGAAAAAAAAAAGGAGAGGGCAAAAGGCATAAGGCAAAACAGGAACAAAATACTAAAATTGGTGAATCAAAATAAAAACTATACAGGTGTTATTTGTATGATTTTTACTTTTTAAATTTATTGAAGTTTATTTCTAGGACTTCCCTGGTGGTCCAGCGGTTAAGAATCTGCCTGACAATGCAGGAGACAAATGTTCGATCCCTGGTCCAGGAAGATCACACGTTTCGGGGCAACTAAGCACATGAGCCACAACTACTGAAGTCCCCATGCCCTAGAGCCCATGCACCAAGAGAAGCCACTGCAGTGAGAAGCCTGCACACCACAACTAGAGTAGCCCCCATTTACCACACACACAGCAACAACCTAGCATAGCCAAAGAGAGAGAAATAAAGCATCAAACAAATGCTCTGTGACCTTAAAAACATTTTTTTTAAATCAATTCTAGGTAAGAAGTGACTCAAAAAAAAGCAAAGTCAAATCACTGGTACTTTATATAAACTCAAGAAGTGCCACCAAATAATACTAGTAGCCACTGTATCCATTTCTTCACCACCACATACAATTCTTTTAAAAGCCAGTTTCATTTTAAAATGTCATTGATGAAGCAATATGAATTATTAATTTATTAAGCCTTGGCCCTCGAGTACATGTTATTTAAATATTTTTTTATGATTAAATGAGGTGTCCAAAAGGTCAATCCTAAAGGAAATCAGTCCTGAATATTCAGTGGAAGGACTGATGCTGAAGCTGAAACTCCAATACTTTCGTCACCTGATGCAAAGAATGGACTCGTTGGAAAAGACCCTGATGCTGGGAAAGATTGAAGGCAGGAGGAGAAGGGGACGACAGAGGATGAGATGGTTGGATGGCATCACGAACTTGATGGACATGAGTTTGTGTAAGCTCCAGGAGTTGGTGATGGACAGGAAAGCCTGGTGTGCTGCAGTCCATGGGTTCGCAAAGAGTTGGACACGACTGAGCAACTGAACTGAAACAAAGTGCTTGTTTTGTGTGCAGAAGCACTGTGATTGTTTTGAGTGGGAGCACTTGCGCAGGGGCTTGTGTGTGAGCAAGATTGTTTTATTTTTTCCCCCACGAAATTCCCCTTGGCCTTGAAAGAGTGACAGATAAACTGTGAGTATCAAGACCTAAATATTGGGCACTTAATCAAAAATGAGTGAGGTGAAATGTCATTTCAGAGACAATAATAGTATTTTTGCTATTAATAACATTTACGTTTTCATGTGAAAATTAGAAAATAATAGAAAACAGTGACTCCACTATAAGTTTGACAGTGTCTCAGTGCTTAAATATTTTTTGGATGAGATGGTGGTGTTTCTTATCACTATGATTTTGTATACCACCAGTGCATTGTTCTTGCCTGGGGAATCCCGGGGACAGGGGAGCCTGGTGGGCTGCCGTCTATGGGGTCGCACAGAGTCAGACACGACTGAAGCAACTTAGCAGCAGTGAAGTGTGGGAACATTTGGAAGATCCACATAACTCAGTTACTATTTTTCAAATGACCAGTGCCTGATGATACAAAAGTCATGCATGTATAAGAGACCCATACAGAGTGCAAGAGCTACTAATGGATTTTAAAGTATCTGAGCATGAAAGTTTATCAGCCAGGTTTCTGACTGTAAGAAACTACTACTTGTTAAGTTTCGATATAATATCAAAGAAGAATTTCTACAATCATCTGAAAGGCTTTAAAACACTCCTCCCTTTTTCTACTTCACATCTTTCCTTCATAAACTTTAACCAAAATAAAATATTACAGCAAAGCGAATGCAAAAGCAGGTGTGAAAATCTGTCTTCCAGATACAAAGAAATTTACAAAAAATGTAAAATGACATCTCTCTTGAATACAACTACTTTCATTTTTAAAATATGCCATTTATGAACATAAATGGCATTTTTTAAAATGAAGATAAATGCATGAACACATTTTTAACAGATGTATCAGTTGTAATTTCTAGTAAGATAGCTACATAAACTAGAGCTCTTTGAGGTCCTCAATAATTTTAAAGAGTAAAAAGGTTTTGTGTTCTTGGTGAGAAGGGCAGAAAACCAGGTCCTGTCCTTGCACTTTGGCAGCTGAAGCTGACCTTGGAGGCCACCTCTACAGAGGCGTTCATTAACCACTCCACGCAGGCATGGAATCTAAGCTGAGCCAATTGGACTTTCTCTTCAGGAGTTTAAATTCTCAAATAAAATTCTCAAATGACAGAAGATTTTCATTCTAGTTTTAGAGACTCTTTGGAGTTTCCCGGTTCCTCTCCGTTCTAAATATGATTTCTCTAACTCTCTTTTCTAGCCTGTGAAGTGCCTTATAGCAAGACAACACATTTATTTTATTTCTTTTTCCTACTCTGGGTTTTGGCCAGCAAGGGATTTTGTGGCTTGCTACCCAGGTGGCTCAGCGGTAAGAATCCGCCTGCCAATGTAGGCGACTCAGGAGACACAGGTTCAGATTCCAGGGTTGGGAAGATCCCCTAGAGTAGGAAATGGCAACCTGCTCCAGCATTCTTGCCAGGAAAATCCCATGGACAGAGGAGCCTGGCAGGCTACAATCCATAGGGTCCCCAAAGAGTCCAACATGGCTTAGCGACTGAAACAACCCAGAATACTTAGTGATATATTAATTTCTGGCTTTACCTTGGAAACAATGGCTTCCTTCAAGTTTATTCCGTGTGCAAGTTCTGCTCTTAACATTCATATAGTCCTTTGTGTTCCAATTCTGAAAGCTGTGTTCTCTGCCCCAGGGCGATGAACAAGAGAGTTACAGTCTGCTCTTTCCAGTCAATCCTAAGGAGCGGGATCCAGGCTAACAACAGCCTGCGTTGGGGAGAAACATGGCTGCTAAGACATTTCCTGTTCATCAAGGTTAATTTCCTCTTCACCTGGAGAAGCCCGGGCCATTTTCTGCTTAGCCAATTAAAGTCTGTTGTTCTGTTTTTCAGAGAAGGCGATGGCACCCTACTCCAGTACTCTTGCCTGGAAAATTCCATGGACGGAGGAGCCTGGTAGGCTGCAGTCCATGGGGTCTTGAAGAGTCAGACACGACTGAGAGACTTCACTTTCACTTTTCACTTTCATGCATTGGAGAAGGAAATGGCAACCCACTCCAGTGTTCTTGCCTGGAGAATCCCAGGGACGGGGGAGCCTGGTGGGCTGCCATCTATGGGGTCACACAGAGTTGGACACGACTGAAGCAACTTAGCAGCAGCAGCAGTTCTGTTTTTTCATTCTTAATATTTATTTGGACACATTGGGTCTTGGTTGTGGCATGTGGGATCTTTCTTTGCGGGCACAGAGGCTCTTCCTACAACACTCGGGTTCTCTCCAGTTGTGGTGCACCGGCTCCGGAGTGTCAGCTCAGGAGTTGCAGCGCCAGGGCTTAGCTGTCCCTTGGCGTGAGGGATCTTTGTTCCCTGACCAGGAATCAAAACATGTCCCCTGCATTGGAAGATGGATTCTTAGCCACTGAACTACCAGGGAAGTCACTGTTGTTCTAATTTTAAGTAGGTGGAAACATTTTGAAAAAAAGGGGCTCTAAAAACAACATCGTGTTTTTGTTATGATTATTGTATTGTGCATGCATGCTCAGTTGTATCTGATTCTTTGAGACCCCATAGACTGTAGCCCACCAGGCTCCTCTGTCATGGGATTTTCCAGGCAAGAATACTAGAATGGGTTGCCATTTCCTTCTCCTGACCCAGGGGATCTTCCTGACCCAGGGATTGAACCTCCTGTGTCTCCGGCATTGGTAGGTGGATTCTTATCCACTGAGCCACCTGGGAAGCCCATTATAATCATTATTACACAGTAAATGGGGAATCAATGGGACCTCCTGGAATCAGAAAACCAGAATTATTGTTCTAACGTTTTAAGTCACTGAAGGCACATCCTTGAGCAAGGACTCGGTGATCTCATGAGCTCTTCCAGCTCTGGAGTTATATAATTTAAAGTTCAGCAAAGTATCACTAGCTATCACGTCCCGTTCCATACCTCCCTAAACAAAAATCAAGGCCATCTTTTCCTAGAGGTGAGTTTGGTAGTTAATAGCACGGGCGACAGGTGGACACAGAGTAACAAACCTGAGCAAACTGCCTTCACTTCTCTGAGTGTCAATTTTTTCATCTGAAAAATGGGAATGATAATATCACGGCATGTTTTGTGGATAATGAGGTAGCATACATAACCCACTTAGTACAGAGTCTGTAACAGAACAAATGGTTAATGAAGGCTACCCACAATTGTAGTTCTGCTACAGCAGAACATAATCTCCACGGATTATAGTCATCCTGCCACTGAACATATTTTTGCAGGCAGCTTGCTATTTCTTATTCTGTAACTCAGTGCATTTTACCTACAACTCAGAAAGAGTTAGGCTAAATTTATCACTTTGCATAGAATCAGCAAAAACAGTAATAGGATGTACTGTCAGTGAGTAATGGCATATATTTGTAAAGGATCAGAGTTTCTTGCAAAAAAAAAAAAATAGGAAAGATTCAGAACCCCATCTAGAAGAACTCTTTTGCTGCTGAAAATTGATCTGTGTGCAACGCTTCAGTCTATCACTTCACTGAGGGGTGGCTCAGGAAATAAAGCAAGAGAGCATCAGGGGCAAAGAGCTCATCTTCAAAATGGGCTGCCTCTCAGGATTCGTCTTTCTTGTGCTGGGCTCTATTCCTGTTATGAATTCAGCTGAGTTCCCCCTGCCAACATACAATTCATGTATGTGTTAAATCCCTAAACCCCAGTATTTCAGAATGGGGGCATATTTGGAGATCTTTAAGGGGGTAATTATATTAAAAAATGAGTTCCTTTGTGACCTCTGTCCATGGAATTCTCCAGGTAAGATTAGTGGAGTGGGTAGCCATTCCCTTCTCTAGGAGATCTTCCTGACCCAGGGAGTGAACTCAGGTCTCCTGCATGGCAGGTGGATTCTTTACAGTCTGAGCCACCAGGGAAGCCCAATAGAACTGTTGTCCTTATAACAAGAGGGAATTTGGACTCAGACATGAACACAGAGGAAAGACCATGTAAAGACAGAAGGAGAAGATGGCCATCTACAAGTCAAGGAGAGAGGTCTCAGAAGAAATCACCTCTGCCAACCAGGCCCTTGATCTTGAACTCCAGCCTCCAAACTATGATAAAATCAATCTCTGCTGTTTAAGCTAGCCAGTCTGTGATATTTTGTTACCGCAGCCCTAACAAAATTAATCCCAGACCACACCCAGTTCCACTGGATATTTATTGACAGCCTGCAGAAAACAGCCACACAAGCAGGTCTGGAAGTTCAGTGGATTCCTAGCTCTGTCCTTCCTGACACTCAGAAGAGGCTTTTCACAAAAGGTCTCTGGGGCAAAGGCATTATTCCAGCAGAAGAATTTGTCTAGCATCCATTGGAGTCAGGACCAGGGGAATTTAAGAATCAAGAACGTAAAAAGAAGCAGCTGCTTCTCATGTTTCCAGCAAAAGATGCCAATTTTATTGTCATGTTGCTGAGTCTTGTCCAACTACTAACCTCTCAACCTCTTCTGGGAGCAGCTATGGGCATCAGTGGAAATGCAGCATGAAAGCAGTCAACTCTGATGACTCCCCAACACCTTAGCTCAACTGGTAAATTGCCATCTTTTCTAAAGTCTCCATTCCTTTTCTTCTTTTCTTTTTCCTTTCATGGATGTGGATCCTGAGGCTAGCATGACAAAGCAATCTGCCTAGGTCCTAAATTAGTGGCTGTATCAATTAAGCTGCTTTCACGGGCAAGTTAAAGCAGTCATGATTCAAACAGCTGTAAACAATTAGGAAATTTACTGGTTCGCAGAACTGCAAGTCCAGAAGTGGTATATAATTTAGGGTTACTCTATCTAGAAGCCCCAAAGCATGCCCAAGGGCTCAGATTCCTTCTGTCAGACATTCATGATTGCAGTGTCACCCTAAAAATAGCTCCTTTCACGGTCGTGGGATGGTGGCTCCTTATTTTACATTTACTGGTCAGAAAGAATTACTTTAAGAAATTGTCCCTAAAGGGTGAGCAGGGAACTTTTTTAGAATCCCCAGCAGATCTTACCTCATTTCTCAGTGGTCCAGTTTGGGTTCACATGCCCATTGATCAACCAATCACTGGCATCAACCAATCATTGGACAGGATTATCTTAAGCCAATCAGGCATATTCCAGAACCAGAAAAAACGCTGCTCTCTTAAGAAGGAAGGCAGAAAGTATGTGAGATAGGCAATTAACAATGTCCACAACAGTGAACCAACTGGAGCATGAACAAGGACTGTCTCATACCAATGGCCACGCTCTTTCCCATATACCATGCTATTTCTTATCTGAAAAATTTTTAGCCAAGTAAATGAAAAAATGGTTGGTCCCATTGTTAAACACCTTTTTTCTTACACAAGAATGGCAGCATGGTTTCTTTAATGCACTTCTCACTAACAATCAAAAGAGGCTACGATACAGAAAATTCTGATTTTCCTAGAACTTTCAGGAATGAGCCATTAACATCAAGCAAACCCTTTCATATAAAACCCATCTTCTCCCTTGCCCCAACTTTCTGTAATTAAATGTAATTGGAGCTATCCAGGAACACGGGATGCCACTCTTTTGTTATGAAGAGTATTCTGCTGTTCATTAAAGTATATACATGACACTTAACAAATGCTCAGTAAACTGCTGGCCAGCATCTCAGAAGGAATCCATCATGATGGCCAACCTTGTGCTTTGAGCTGTGAAGCATCCATGGGGGTGTGGTAGAGACACATTGGGAAAGCTCTAGCTCCTTCCTACAGAAACCTTGGCACTAGAGGCTGCTTTCTTTGAACCTAATCCTCCAGGAAACTGATCCTCATCGTTTGGCTCAATTGTGATCCTCTTTAGAATTTGGAGCAGCTGACAGCAAGTGAGACAAATGAAGAAATTAGAACCATACTCTGGCTACACCAAACCTTGAGCCTCAGCCCACATGGGCTCACTGAAAGAACCTTATATACATCCCACAGCACGTGAGCACCTGATACATGAGGTTAGACTAGAAAACGTGGACTTCCAGGGGGCAAAGGAACATGGTTCAGGAAGGAGAAGGGGTAAAGTCCCCCCAAAAATAAAGATGCCATGAGCAATCTCAAATCCAGACAAGAACCTAAATCCCAATTCCACCCTCAAAGCGGTTTCCTCCCCTCAGTTCTTTTATTCTATTAATGGCTTCACCACCTGTCCATCACTCAATCTTGAAGCCTCACAGTCAGGATGAGGGAGTCCTGTCTCTCATCCTCCATTCCTAATCAACTGTCAAGACCTGTCAGTTCTACCTCCTTGGCACCTCTTCTTTCTGCCTCTTCCTCTCCCTTTTATTTTCTGTCACCCTAATTCAGACCCCCATTAACTCTTGCTTGGATTATTAAAATTGGCCTCGCAACTGGTCTATCCACCTCCCCTCTCTCTACTGTTCAGACCACTCTCCTGATTGCTGAATTGATATTCAGACAGCACAGCTCCAATTCTGTCAAGTCCCTGCTTGAAAGACTTGTCTTCTTTTCCTACAAAAATAAACCCCAAGCCCTATCCTAGCATTCAAGATCCTTGGTATTCTGACATCCCCAGCTTCATCTTTCAACCCTCCTCTGTGTATACTCATTCACACATGGCTTCTCAGAATTCCTTGATCACACCTCACATTTCCCTCTCCAGCTCCTACCGAAGAATCAGTCTGTACCTCAAACCCTTCAAATTCCCAATTCCAGCTGCCATCCATCCTCAAAGACACAGCTCCAATACCATGGCCTTGGAGATCATACTTACCAATTGTGACCTTCCCATCTTCTGAAAATCCAGAAATGTTACTTTCCTCCAATTGCATTATACTTCTATTTTTCAAATATAAGCCATCCACTGTATTCAACTCATTTATTCATTAACTTGACAAATATTTATTGAATAGACTACTATTTTTTAACTTAATTTTTTTTGGCTGTGCCATGCAGCAAGTGGGATCTTAGTTCCCTGACCAGGGACTGAACCCATGCCACCAGCAGTAGAAATGCTACGAAAGTCCCTTATTAAGTAGATTATTATCTTTGCTGTAGACACTAGGAATACAATAATGAAACCTCCTGTTTTAGAGGTTACATTTTATTATTATTATAATGTATATGCTGCTGCTGCTGCTGCTAAGTCGCTTCAGTCATGTCTGACTCTGTGCAACCCCAGAGACGGCAGCCCACCAGGCTTCCCCGTCCCTGGAATTCTCCAGGCAAGAACACTGGAGTGGGTTGCCATTTCCTTCTCCAATGCATGAAAGTGAAAAGTGAAAGTGAAGTCACTCAGTCATGCCCAACTCTAACGACCCCATGCACTGCAGCCTACCAGGCTCCTCCATCCATGGGATTTTCCAGGCAAGAGTACTGGAGTGGGGTGCCATTGCCTTCTCCATAATGTATATAATAATACATTATTATTATTTTATTAGGGGAAAATAATCATATCAAGAAGAAAAATCTGTAATTTATTAGATAGTGGTGAATGGTAAAGAAAAAGGGGTTATAAAGTTCTCATATGAAGGCTTTGACATTTTAGACACAGATGTCTGGAAAGCACCAACTGTGATGGTCACAGTGAGATTCTGAAAGAAGTGAGGGAACAAACCATGCAGATATTTTGGAGGAAGAGCACTCAAGGCAGAAGGTACAAAAAAATGTGAAAGACTTTGATGTAGAAATTTTCCTGGGATGTTCAAATAAAAGAGATGAGACCTGAATGGAATGAATCATACCAGTCTAAGTAACAGATTGTCCCTGAATACAAAGATTGTGTTTGAAGGCAAAGACGGATGTACAGTAGAATCTTCTTCCAAAGTAGACATGAAATGATATTGACTGAAGTAATGAGTATTTCTTCATTCATTTTTGTATTTTTACATCCATACATGGAGTCTTTCTTTTTTCCTTAAGAATTCTCATCACTTCTTTTCATGCAGGCCTATGGGAAATCAACTTCCTCAGTTTTTATTTGCGTTGAAATGTCCTTATTTCATTTTCACATATAAAGGATATTTTTTCAGGTTAAGTGTTCTCTGTTGCCATCATTTTTCTTTCAGAGACTTAAATATTCTTTCCATTACATTCTGGCTTCAATGCTTTCTATTTAAAAGTCAGCTGATTATCTAATTGAATCAATGTTTGAAGTTTGATTCTTTCTACCCTGGATGCTTTTCCGAGTTTCCTTTTTCTTGTTTTTTTTTTTTTTTTTCCAGCAGCTTATTTTGAAGTGTCTAGATGTGCTTTTCTTTGTATTTGCTCTTCCTGGGCTTTATAAATACCTTTGCATCTTTGGGTTGATATCAATTATTCATTTTAAGGAATTCTCAACCATTTTTTTCTTCAAATATTGTGGTGCCTATTTTTCACCTCTCTTTTTCTTGTAGGTGGCAGTTATATAGTCGGTGTTTTTCTTGTCTTTCTTGTCTTTTATGATCTTTTTCATACCTTACAGTTTGGTTTTTTCCCACTTTCAATCTGAGTTTTTCTTCTTAGATTTTCCAGCTTACTAATCTCTTCATCTATGCTCAATCAGCTGCTAAATTAGTTTTTTAAACTGTTAAATTCAGTTATTGTGTGTTTTGGTTTTACAGTTGATTCTTTTTTAAAACTGGGTTTCAGGGTTTTTGGTGAAAGGTTCCATATCGTTTTCTCTTGAATTATATTAATGACAGTTATTTTAAAGTCTGTATCTGACTGGTTCCAATTTTGGACCACCTGTAGTTTTGCACTATTATTCATTTCTTTCTTTGTTCTATTTTTGATAGTACTTATAATTTTTGATTGAATGCCAGATATTGCCTATGAAAAACTGTAAACATTTTGAATGATGTTCTTCTCCTGCAGAAATGATGTTACTCACTGTGTCATCTGGCAGGTAGCCAAACAGGACATGCTTTCATTAATTAGTGCTGCTAAACAAAACCACTCCAAAAGTCAGTTTCATAAGAAAATAATAATTTATTATGATGATATTTATTATCATGATTTTGGGGGCCAGGAATTCAGGTAGAATCCAGAAGGGATACTTCATCTCTTTTTCATGCTTTTTAGGGTCATAGCTGTGGCAGTTCAAAGAGCTGGAGATGACTGAGATAGAACCAAAGAGACCCATATGACTGGGGCCCCTGTTCTTCTCCATGTAGTATCTTCTGGGGAGCTGACTCTGTTACTCATATGTTTGTTTCCTGGGATAGCTGGTAAAGATGAGAGCTAGCTGGAGTCACTTCCCACACATTATGATATCAAGGTAGAAGGACATCATGAGAAGCAAATGGCTTCCCAAAGAGGACATGTTGACAGAGAACATTCCAAAAGGGGCAGGTGTAAGTTATACTATTTTGTCTTAGCCTCATAAGTCCCTGAGAGTCACTTGCATCTTTGCATTGAGATGGCTCAGTGGTAAAGAATCTGCCTGACAATGCAGGAGAAGCAGGAGACATGGATTGGACCTCTGGGTCAGGAAAATCCCCTGGAGGAGAAACTGGCAATCCACTCCAGGATTCTTGCTTGGGAAATCTCATGGACAGAGCAGCCTGGCAGGCTTCAGTCCATAGGGTTGCAGAGTCAGACACAACTTAGCAAATGAACATGAGCATGACTGATTGAACAGGTTCAAGGAGAAAAGAGTGGTGAAACTGGTGAGGTAGATTATCTCATTCCCAGTAGCAATCTCAAAGCTAGATTTAAGACTGAAAGTTTTCTCTATTTCTGTTTGCCTATAGTCTTGAGTCTAACCTTTCAGGGGTCCCAAATAAGAATTTGGGATGTTTAGTAGACACTTATTCCTTCATGGTGTCTCAATTTTAATCTATTTCCCCTCAGTACTGGGAGGATACCAAAACTTGGTTTTTATCCTGTGAATTTTACTCAGTTTATTACCCATGGTCTCTTCCCTTCAGCATCTTATCTCCAGAATCTTGTTGTCTCAAGTCATGGCTGCCTTCATGGGCCCAAACCTGATATTTGTCTATTTGTCACCATGAGATTTCCAAGAGCCCTGCCAGATCCCTGCCTCTTTGGGCATTTCTCTGCCTAGCTTCTCAGCCCCTTACCCTGCACAGCTTAATGAATAGGCAAATGTTCCTCAGGCAAAGTGGGGCACAGAATATTGTACTTACCGCATTAAGTTCCTCTTTCCTCTCAGTCTAGGCCCCTAACCCATTTATTCAAACTGCCTTTTTTGGCTGCTTTCCTAGTTGTCTTGATGGTAGGTTTGGTCCATTACCAGCTGTGTGTGTGTGTGTGTGTATGAGCGTGTGTGTGTGTTCAGTCGTTCAGTCATGTCTGATTCTTTGTGACCCCATGGACTATAGCTCTCCAGGCTGCTCTGTCCATGAAATTTTCCTGGCAAGAATACTGGAGTGGATTGCCATTTCCTACTCTAGAGGATTTTCCCGACCCAGGGACCAAACTGTATCTCTTGCATATTCTGCATTGGCAGGCAGACTCTTTACCACTAGGACCTCCTGGGAAGCCCCCCACAACCAGCTACACAGACAGACGAGACATCCACTGACTTTTATTTGAATGAAGTGTTCTGGTTCACTGCTCTTGCCACTGTATGTTCCTGATGATCCTATTCTCTTAACTTTTGACATATTTTCATCACCTGGAATTTTCTTATGCGTCTACCCACTCTCCAGGTTTGACATGACCCACAGTATCTCTGGTCCACCAAGACCATGTTGTCCCTGCATGGTGTGGACACTGCCTGTGCTTCTTTTGACCTCTGCAGACAAATACCTTGCTGGGAGACATGTAGTCCCCAGACCTGAGAGAGAGCTTCCTTCATAGTGCACCATGGCCTGTGGAGCAAGGCAAGGGGAGAAGCCACCATCAGTGTCCTTCACATCCCACTCATGGCAGAAGACAAAAATGAACCTTGTCCCAGACTTTTCTAGAAGACTGCTTCATGCTCTTATACTCTGATTCACAATTCACTGCATGGTTTTAAGGTTGCTGCTTGCACAACAACTATCAAAATAGAAAAAAAATCTAACTTCTCTAATAATAATAGAGTTTAAAAAAATACCACCCATACTCACCCCTTCCTCTCTCCAGAGTACAGTAAGTTTTTTGCAGGTTGCTAAATATATCCCCTGATGAACCACTACCCATCTGGTGGTATGAAGAGGAAAGTAAATGTCAAAAACAGAAGAGGCAAAAGGGCCTCAGCTTCCTGCTTCACCTGTTAGCATTTTGCCAAGACTGATGTCAGATGCAGCCTCAGAACTCTTCTGCATTACCATAAAAGCATCAGGGTCTCAGATAAGAGAGTCTTTCCATAGTCACACCTCCAGCAGCCAGATCCACTTAGTGTGTGTGTGTGTGTGTGTGTGTGTGTGGAGTGGTTTGGTGGGTGAGAAAACTTTCTGATGAATTTAAAAAATTTTTTTGTAGCTTAGGGCTTTTTCTTGAAGAGAATAAGACTTAAGTTAGTCAAAGGTAAATGCTGATAGGCACTTCACAATAATTTTTGAATGAATGTGTATGCATTAACAAATACCGACTCAGTTATATTTGACTCTTTGCAACTCCATGGACTGTATGTAGCCTGCCAGGCTCCTCTGTCCATGGGATTCTCCAGGTAAGAATACTGGAATGAGCTACTATGATTAAATATGATTTTTACTAAAGTTGGGGGATAACAAAAGAAAAGTGAAAGAAGTCTGAATTTAGATACTCTGATTGGCCAGATACAGTGTTCCCTCTGCTTTCAAATGTTCAGTTACATTAATGCATGATCCTCACCAAAAAGTTGCTTCCAACTTCCTACTCTGCTTCCATGTCATAAAGAGCATATTGAATCAATCCTGCCTGAATTTACCTTCCCAAGTCTTCCAAATTCTTCCTAGGTATTCAGTCAACAAACACTCACTGAGTGCTAATTTTGGGTATTGTTGTTCAGTTGCTCAGTCATGTCCGACTCTTTGCCACCCCATGGACTGCAGCACACAAGGCTTCCCTGTCCTTCACGATCTCCCAGAGTTTGCTGAAACTCATGTCCATTGAATCGGTGATGCCATCCAACAATTTCATCTTCTGTCATCCCCTTCTCCTCCTGCCTTCAATCTTTCCAGGATCAGGGTCTTTTTCAGTGAGTTGGCTCTTCACATCAGGTGGCCAAAATATCGGAGCTTCAGCTTCAGCATCAGTCCTTCTAATGAATACTCAGGACTGATTTTCTTTAGGATTGACTGGTTTGACCTTGCTGTCCAAGGGTCTCTCAAGAGTATTCTCCAACACCACAGTCCGAAAGCATCAATTCTTCAGCACTCAGCCTTCTTTATGGTCCAACTCTCACGTCCGTGCATGACTACTGGAAAAACTCTGGGTAGGCACTATCTAATGACTAGGTGACAAAATGACAAAGGAAACTTTCTTGCTCTTACTTATTTCCTCACGTTGTGCCAGACAGCCACCTAAACAGAAACCTTCAGAATAGTATGTGCTAAGAAAGAAATATGCACAAGATGCTATGATAGAACAGATGAAGAGAACCGAACACACTTTGGGCAGTGGACTAGGGAGACTGGATCAGAAATTCTGGAGGAAGAATTGTCTGAATTCAATCTAAAGGAATCCATGAATAGTCACCTATCATAGGCTGGGGAAGGAAAGAGAATAGAATCCCAGGCAACAGGCATAGCAACAAAGGTAAAGAGGCTAAAAACACGGTCAGGTAGCTGTATACAGTTCACGGTTGCTTCAAAACTAGAGGAAACTTGGAAGGACATGGTGAAGTAGTCTTGAAAGACCTAGAAAGCCATGTAAAGGAGTGTGACCTCAATCAGTTATAGGAGAATCACTGGGTACTTGTAGGCAACAGAGAGATGTGATCAGACATGGTGTTTAGATGATCCACTCCCCATACAGTTTTGGAGGGTATATATGCATTTCTTTAAGAAATTGGCCCATAGCTTTCATCAGATTCTGAATGGCATCAATGATGCAAAAGGATTATGGACACTGGTATAAGAAGTAATTCTAAATATGAACATGTATCAGAAATGTCAGATCATATTTTAAAATATTCACATGATAGAACTCACCCCATGCTTACTGAATCAGACTCTGGACATGAGCTTAGAAACTCACGTATGTTTTAAAATTTCCTTTACTAGTGCTGACAGGCAGCTAAGTTTAGGGGCTGCTGGTCAGGACTATGAGGGCTAGACCTTCACTTCTGCCTAGGACTCAACCACACACTGCCTTTTCTGTTTGCTTTTACTTATTCACATCATAAGTAACCGCACCCCTCAAGTGACATCCTAACTTGGCATAGGGATGTGGCCTTCCTCTCAAAGACTACAACAGAGTAAACACTGAATAATCTTCGTGCAAGAACCATGACCCACCTCGAGTCATGCAATGGAGGATACTCCTGGATGACCTGTGACCCATACTAATTAGCAAAGGGTACTCAGGTTTTCGGTGGCCAACTTGGGAGTAGTTTTCAGCATCCATTCCTAAGGTATTCTCCTAAATAACCTAAGGACTGTTGTTGTTTTAATGAAAGATTCAGGGATATACTGCAGAGTGGTTGCCTTTAAGCAGCTTGAGGCTCTATTTTTACAGACACTACAAGTAGATGGGTGAGGGAAAAAAGGGGGCCCCAAAATAAAGTGTTTAGACAACGCTATGCAAAAAATAGCTGAAGGAATTTGTTCCTGCCAATATCTTGAAGCTATAAATAAGGAGTTAGGGAGCAAAAAGAAGAAACTAACATGCAACGCTTCTGAGATATGCTTAGCCTAAAGAGGCTTCTTTCTTCAAAAAAGTTGGAAACAGATAGGTCGTGGATATAACATTTAGTGAAAAATCTGAATGTTCTCTTCCTTACCTAAGGCAGAGAGTGGAATACATACTCATTTACTGGAAAAACTAGGTCAGATTACATCCATTCACAGATAGTCTAAGATAAAGCTAGGCCAATGACTTGGGATCAAGAAAAAAAACAAATTAGTCACAGATAATTTTCCACACTGGTCAAAAACACAAATACCAGTCAGCCTGTAGCTCTGATCTCTCTTTCCATATCCAGGAGCAGTTTTACACACATGACCTTACAGGCAATGATTTCCACTAAGTGAGAATGGTGAGAATCACAGTCTTGGTAACGTCTACACACTGATCGATCCTTTGACGCAGAGTGACTTGGATTTAGAGGTGGGTTCATTTTCCCAGTGAGAATCCCCAGGCCACTGAGCTCAACCCCATTTTTAGGATCACAGGAAATGGATAATTATCATTAGCAATGGGCACTCTCACCAGTATGGATAGAAAACACTAGCAGAAGGTTTGGTAGGATCTGACGTGCTACAGCTAGTGGAAATGTTATAGGAACTGGAGGATGAAATGTTCTTACAAAATTGCAACTCAATATTTAGAAAGACCACTAAAGAAACATGACCCTCTTCATCAAAAACAGCAAAGTCTTTGAAACAGTAACAGCCCTGAGGAGCTTCAGGAAATATTATGACTAAGTGTAATGTGATGTATTGATCCTAGGATAGAAAAGGACACTAGGTAGAAATGAATAAACCTGTAATGCATGGGGTTTTGTTAATGGTAATGTCATAATGTATCAATGTTGGTTTCATAGTCATGGAAGATGTTAACTGGATTTGGGATGTATGGGAACTATCCTTACTATCTTCTATTTTTTAAATAAATCTAAGCCTGCTATCAGAGAAGGCAATGGCACCCCACTCCAGTACTCTTGCCTGGAAAATCCCATGGACGGAGGAGCCTGGTAGGCTGCAGTCCATGGGGTTGCACAGAGTCGGACATGATTGAGCGACTTCACTTTCGCTTTTCACTTTCCTGCATTGGAGAAGGAAATGGCAACCCACTCCAGTGTTCTTGCCTGGAGAATCCCAGGGACGGGGAAGCCTGGTGGGCTGCCATCTATGGGGTCGCACAGAGTCCGACATGACTGAAGTGACTTAGCAGCAGCAGCAGTAGCAGCAAGCCTACTATAAAAAATACTATTAAGAAAGATGACCATGTCTTGCTGGGGGGAAGAATGGGGGAAAGGATAGTTAGGGAGTTCGGGATGGACATGTACACACTGCTTTATTTAAAATGGATAACCAACAAGGACCTACTGTATAGTACAGGGTACTCTGCTCAATGTTACATGGCAGCCTGGATGGGAGGGGAGTTTCGGGGAAAATGGATACTTGTGTAAGTATGATTGAGTCCCTGTGCTGTTCACCTGAAACTATCACAACATTGTTAACTGGCTATACTCCAGTAGAAAGTAAAAAGTAAAAAAAAAGAGAGAGAAAGAAATATGACCGTCTTATTTAGTAGTAAAAGGCAGCTTCTTGGTGCTGCAAATTTCTATGGCTTTGAGGATTTAGGAAAACATTTTTTATCCTGGTATCAGTTGAATCCCAGGAGTCCATGGATAAACTCCAAGGAATCCATGACACTCCCATTTTCATGAAGTTCTTTAAAGTGCTGTCGCTAAGTCATATCCGACTATTTGCGACCCCATGGACTGTAGCCCACCAGGCTCCTCTGTCTGTGGGATTTTCAAGGCTATAATATTGGAGTGAGTTGCCATTTCCTTCTGCAAGCTCTTTTATAGCATGTCAGATATTGTATGTACATAGGTTATATATATACCTTTGGGCCAGAGATCATAACTTTGATGGAATCTCAAAGGCATCTGAACCCCAAAATAGTTGAAAAATAATTGCTTTTGCATCCTATAATAGCATAAAACCTACATTTCTGAGTTCCAGATGTTTTACCAAGGTGCACTCACTCTACTTTTAGTAAAGGTGCTGCTTTGTCTTCTTCTTGGCTAATATTTAAGCTCTCCATTAACCAGGACTGAAATCTTTGCATGTTATACTTTCAAAACCATATTTCTCTTATTGCTAGTGAATTTTCATATAATATTTTAAAAATTTAGGTTTTTTAAAAATTGAGGTATAAATAACATATATTAATGTATAAGTATTGGAAGGACTGATGCTAAAGCTGAAACTCCAGTACTTTGGCCACCTCATGCGAAGAGCTGACTCATTGGAAAAGACTCTGATGTTGGGAGGGATTGGGGGCAGGAGGAGAAGGGGACGACCGAGGATGAGATGGCTGGATGGCATCACCGACTCGATGGACGTGAGTCTGAGTGAACTCTGGGAGATGGTGATGGACAGGGAGGCCTGGTGTGCTGCGATTCTTGGGGTCGCAAAGAGTAGGACACAACTGAGTGACTGATCTGAACTGAACTGAATATACTGCAAAATGATTACAGTACAATTAATGAACATATCTATCACCTCACATGCTTACAGTTTGCGTGTGTGTGTGTGATGGGGTCTTTTAAGATCTACTCTTTTAGCAACTTTCAAATGTAGAACACAGTGTTGTTGGTTATAGCCCCACGCTCTACATTACTTCCCCAGAACTTAACTTGTTAGAACCTTTTACCTTTGACCACCTTTACCCATTTCTCCACCCTGCGACCGCCACTCTATTGTCTACTTCTATGAGTCTCTTTTTCTTCTTTAGATTTGCCATGTAAGTAGGACCATACAGTATTTGTCTTTTTTTGTCCGACTACTTTCACTTAAAATAATGCCCTCAAAATTCATCTATGTTGTTACAAATGACAGGATTTCCTTATTTTTTAAGACTGAATAATATTCCATTATGTATAATATCTAGATACACAGATACAGATGACAGGTAGGTATTAGAAAGATACTTCGTTTTCTTTACTCATTATCCATGAATAGACACAGAGTTTGTTTCAAAATCTTGGTTAATGTACTTAATGCTACAGTGAACATGGCGGCACAGATAAGATAGTGATTTCATTTCCTTCAGAAATAGACTCAGAAGTGACATTGTTGGGTCATATGACAGTTCTATTTTTAATATTTTGAGGATGTATACTGTAGATTGAGGTCTGCATTGCCCACCATTTCAAGATAAAAGAATTGTATGTAAGGACCATTGTAAACAAAAGAAAATTCATAGTCATCACTGCAGCTATCCCAGGAGGTGTGAAAACCTTGCACCTTTTGTGAAACATCTTTTTATCTCATATTGGAAATGCAGCTTTTATGTACTTGCAGGATTACTATAAGAAAGGAATATTCATAGATTAACAAAACTTGAGAAAAAGCAAAAGGAAGGTGAAGGATCTAAAGCTGGAGACTTTGATGCCGGCAAAGGATGGTTTGATCATTTCAGAGAAAGGATTGGCTTAAAAAATATCAAGACAGGAAAAGAAGCTTCTGCCAACAGAGACGTAGTTGATCAGTTCTCTAGTGCCATTAAGAAAATTATTGAGGAGAAAGGATTTCTGCCTGAACTGGAGTCCTGTTCTGGAAAAAAAAAAAAATGCCACAAGAGACATTTACTACTACGGAAGAGAAATGAGCACCAGGATTTAAGATAGGAAGGAAGAATAGAACTCTATTGTTTGGTGCAAATGCAACTGGGTTTACGATTAAGGCTGCCTTTACCAATGAAGTTGCTCACTTTCAAGTCTTAAACGGAGATGATAAATGCCAACTGTCAGTCTTTTGGTTGTACAACCAGAAGGCTTGGACAACAAGAGACCTTTTTCTGCGTTGGTTCCATCAATGCTCATCCCTGAAGTCAGGAAGTATCTTGCCAGTAACAGACTGACTTTTAAAGTTCTTTTAATACTGGACAATGCAACCGGCCAACATCTACAAAGTCGAAGTGATCTAGTTGCCCCCAAACACCAGGTCTGTAATTTAGCCTCTAGATCAGGGGATCACAAGGGACTTCAAGGCTCATTACACACAGTACTCTATGGAAAAAGTTTTCAACACTATGGAAGAGAACCCTGACAGAGAGATCATCGTGCCAGTCTGGAAGGATTACAGCATTGAAGATACCATAGTTGCTGAAGGAAAAAATGTGAAAGCCATCAAACCTGAAATAATAAATTCCTGCCAGCAAAAACTGTTCCAGATGTTGTGTATGAGTTCACAGAATTTACAATAGAGCCAATCAAGGAAGTCAGGAATGAGACTGTAGACGTGGCAAAGGGGTGGGGGTCAGGGGTGTGTCCAGAGTTTCAAGATATGAATCATGGAGAAACTCAAGAGCTAATGAACACCACATTAGAGGAATACACAGAATTCAGCTTGATGGAGATGAGCACTCCCCAACCAGTGTCAGATGATAAAGAAGAAGATGTAGAAGAGGCAGTGCCAGCAGACAAATTTACATTAGACAATCTGGCAGGAGGGTTTGACTATTCAAGGCTGCTCTGACTTCTCTTAGGACATGGACTCCCCCATGACATGCGCACTGAAATGAAATCAAATGGTGGGAAAAGGACAGGTACCATATTGAAATATTTTTAGACAAACGAAAAAGCAAGAAAGTCAGATAGAAATTACAATGCATTTCTGAAAAGTTACACTGAGTGTGCCCATCTCTCCTGCCTTCCCTTCCGCTTCCTCCATCTCTTCTACTCCGTAGAAAGTGTAATTCACCAAGACCCTATGGGGCCTTCCCAGGACAGGCCTTCCCACATAACCTCTGCTTTAGCTCCTCTCTGAAGTACCTAGATAATAGTGTTTGATGCACATTTCCTGAGCTGTTTGGCAGATTTAAACCACTACCTCCAAACACCTCCCCCCAATGGAAGGTGTTAGCTATCGAGGACCATGAGCACATAGGCCCAGGCCTCCTGGAACCAAAGGACTGATAATGTTAATCTCTGTGACACCACCTTGCTACCACACCATTGGCTGTTTAGGGACTTGTATACACGCTGACCACAGACAGTGAGAGTCCCCTCCCTCACCTGGGTTTTAAAAGTACTTTAAAGGCTTCAGGGGAGTTCTAGACTTTCAGGGCATGGGCCACCTGTCTCCTTGCATGGCCTTGCAATAAAACTTTCCGCGCTCCAAGCTCTGATGTTTCAGTTTGCCTGACCTCACTGTGTGCTACTTGCATCAACAGTAGCAAGATCCACCCCTTCTCTTCCTCCTTGTCCTCAGCCTACCACGGGTAAAGAGACAAGGAGGAAGACCTTTATGATGATCCACTTCTATGTAGTGAATAGTAAATAATTACCATCAGTTCAGTTCAGTCTCTCAGTCGTGTCTGACTCTTTGTGACCCCATGAACTGCAGCACACCAGGCCTCCCTGTCCATCACCAACTCCTGGAGTCCGCCCAAATCCATGTCCACTGAGTCAGTGATGCCATCCAACCATTTTGTCCTCTGTCGTCCCCTTCTCCTCATGCCCTCAATCTTTCCCAGCATCAGGGTCTTTTCAAATGAGTCAGCTCTTTGCATGAGGTGGCCAAAGTATTGGAGTTTCAGCTTCAAAATCAGTCCTACCAATGAACACCCAGGACTGATCTCCTTTAGGATGGACTGGTTGGATCTCCTTGCAGTCCAAGGGACTCTCAAGAGTCTTCTCCAACACCACAGTTCAAAAGCATCAATTCTTCGGCGCTCAGCCTTCTTCGCAGTCTAACTCTCACATCCATACATGACCACTGGAAAAACCATAACCTTGACTAGACAGACCTTTGTTGGCAAAGTAATGTCTCTGCTTTTGAATATGCTATCTAGGTTGGTCATAACTTTCCTTCCAAAGAGTAAGCATGTTTTAATTTCATGGCTTCAATCACCATCTGCAGTGATTTTGGAGCCCCAAAATATAAAGTCAGCCACTGTTTCCCAATCTATTTCCCATGAAGTGATGGGACCAGATGCCATGATCTTCATTTTCTGAATGTTGAGCTTTAAGCCAACTTTTTCACTCTCTTCTTTCACTTTCATCAAGAGGCTTTGAGTTCCTCTTCACTTTCTGCCATAAGGGTGGTGTCATCTGCATATCTGAGGTTATTGATATTTCTCCCGGCAATCTTGACTCCAGCTTACAGTTAATAAACTCATTTGTGTGTGTGTGTGTCTTCATGTGAAAAATCCAATAACTGTTTGGCAAGAATTGTATGAGGTGTTTCTGCATCATCATCACTGCCTAAGGATTTGTGTAGAAAATTATGTGCAAGATGTATTGAAGTGTGGTGTGTGTGTGTATATTTATATATATAAACACTTATCTGTGATTCTAGGCTGATATGCAGTTTCTCCAATTTTGAGAGAGAAGCCTACTGTACAGAAAGGGAATTTTTTGAAAGTCAAGTTATAAGGCAATAAGAAAATGAACATATTAATTTTACATTAAATATCACTTACCTTATGTCTATGCAAAGATGTGGGGAGTCATTGCCTTGTACTTGCTGGGGTCCCATGAACTTTAAGATTTTTCTTCCTGGCCTCACCTCTAGCCTCTGTTGGCCACTGCCATGCCCTCAGTGGAAGGTCAGTGAATCCTGAGGGGGTTCTGTGTGCTCCAGGGGGAGACCTCTCTCAGCTTTCCTGCTTCCGCTCCCCAACCCCATCTTCGGTGGGCCACTGCCTCGCACCGTTTTGGTTTCTACGCCTCAGGGTGGAAGGGATGCTCTGCGTTTCTGCCCTCCTCTATGGTACTGGTGGGCCATTACCTTCCACCCAGAGAAGAGCCAGCATGCCTCCAGGGGACTTCTCTCAATCCTCCTGCTCTGCATCTACATTCATTTTCCTTGCATACAATTGGTGAGGCTCTCCCAGGAAAGAACTGGTAGATGAGCACAGCTCAACAGGCAACTGTGTCGCTTAGGAATCTGAACCCCTCACGCCAACCCATACATGGCCACTAAAAGTTTATGAGCAATTCACCTGGTTTTCTCATTACCCCCCTCTCCGATGGAAAACAATTTCTGGTACTATAAGAATGAAAGCAGCCATGGGATAACTCTTCTCCTAAGAATAGATTATCTCTTCCTAAGATTTAGTTCATTTCAGTGTTTTTGCATCTTCATCTTTCTGTCAGGCTTTCAATTATTATGACATGTAGCTTATCGGACTTGTACTCATTCGAAGGATGAGTGTGACAGTCTTTGGCAACTTTCTACATCCTAATCAGAAATGAAATGCTAGTTTTTCCATTTTGGAAGTCTTTAGAGCAAGATCTTTCCTAAAGATTTTGAGAAGCATAGGCTTTCCGCTCCCCTCCGCACACCTTCTCTGGTTAAGTGCCGCAGAATCAGTTCTGACCCTCAATTCCATGTTTGCAACCAAAACTTTTGCATTAGGAGCAAAGAAAATGGGACTCAAGGCAACTATTATTGTTGTTATTACTTACCTACTTACTTTACTTTTTGCTGGGAGTACTACTTACTGTTAGCCAAGCAGTCATCCTGAGCTGAACTAACAAAATCTTCATGTTATGATGATGTTTTCATATAGATCTAGGGTCTGGCTTTTCTCTCTGTACATAATTCTGATGGAAGGTATTTGGGTCCATGTCCCTTTTTACTCTTTTCTGTTAAATTGCTATTTATTCTCTTAAATGCATATCTTCAATGCCAACGAAGTCTCCTCTGAGGTATGCTAAATGCCTCCTCTCCAACACATCTACCTTTGTTTATTGTTAGTGTGATTCTTACTGCCTTACACTATGCACATAATGCTAAAAGAAAGATGGTACCTCCTTCTTAAAAGTGCCAATGCATGATCTAGAACTGGGTCTCAATGACCTGACAGGCACGCAACTACCCTTGAGTTATGACGAAGCGTGGGGTCAGCATCATATAAATAGGACCTAAGATAGGACCTAAGAAGGAAGAGGGCTGGGTTCCCTTAAAAGCAAAACAGGCTGATACTGGAAGACAACAGGCAGCAGCTGCCAAGGAGGATGGCATTTAAAATACTTTCATTAAAATGTAATTGATGTGGATATTACCAGAAGGATGAAGACCATATATGAGAAGGAAGCTTTGCTTAACTTCTTATTTCAACCTGAAGACAAGACATAAGGCACATGTTACCTAGAAAAGAAAAATCTTCAGCATGCAAAAAGAGGGCTTAGTTCAGTTCAGTTCAGTTCAGTCGCTCAGTTGTGTTCAACTCTTTGCAACCCCATGGACGGCAGCACGCCAGGCCTCCCTGTCCATAGCCAATTCCCGGAGTTTACTCAGACTCATGTCCATTAAGTTGGGGATGCCATCTAACCATCTCATCCTCTGCTGTCCCCTTCTCCTCCCACCTTCAATTTTTCCCACCATCAGGGTCTTTTCAAATGAGTCAGTTCTTCACATCAGGTGGCCAAAGTATTGGAATTTCAGCTTCAGCATCAGTCCTTCCAATGAATATTCAGGACTGATCTCCTGATCAGGATGGACTGGTTGGATCTCGTTGCAGTCCAAGGGACTCTCAAGAGTGTTCTCCAACACCACAGTTCAAAACTATCAATTCTTGGGCGCTCAGATTTATTTATAGTCCAACTCTCACACCCATACGTGACTACTGGAAAAACCACAGCTTTGACTAGACAGACTTTTGTTGGCAAAGGAATGTCTCTGCTTTTTAATATGCTGTCTAGGCTGGTCATAACTTTTCTTCCAAGGAGTAAGCGCCTTTTAATTTCATGGCTGCAGTCACCATCTGCAGTGATTTTGGAGCCCAAAAAAATAAAGTCTGACACTGTTTCCCCATCTATTTGCCATGAAGTGATGGGACCAGATGCCATGATCTTAGTTTTCTGAATGCTGAGTTTTAAGCCAACTTTTTCACTCTCCTCTTTCACTTTTATCATATTAGCAACAAGAGGGCTAATACCAATAAATTTGTCCCTCCAGAAGAATAATATTCAATTCTTTTTCTGAGCACTGAAGATTACCCTTTATTACTTTTGCCTCCATGGACTCCATTTTAATAAACATTTTAGCTGCCAAACTGCAATTATTATGATTTTTTTCTACATAGCTTTTTATTGGGTTAATTTAAATTTCCCTTCAGTAACCATTATCATATATTGAAATTATCTGTGAATATGTAGCACATGGCTTTAAAATGTTTATAACATTTGACTTGTCAATTTTTGTCTACGATTTATCCTAAGATAATGGTCATGGGTGTGAACAAAGATTTATCTTAAGAATATTTACCACAGCATACACCACATTGATCAAATGATGATTACAATACTTACACATAATTGTAAGAAAATTAATACCTAAATATCCAATAGCTAGGAATTAGGTTAAAAAAATGTGGAATAGTCATACAAGGGAGTTCTGTGTATTCATTACATTCTGACTCTTCAAGATGATTGAATGTGTGGAAATATGTTCACTATATATTAACTTTTTTAAAGCATGTTATAAAACAATATGTGTATATGGACCTTTGGGGAGCAGTTAAAATAGCCTCTAAGTCCCCTTCTTCATAGTTTAACTTTTCTCTTAAATCCTAAGATGTAATGATCTGGTCCTATCTGATTAAAGACACATTTTAAGTTTATTTCTTAAGTAGATTTAGCCAAGGAAAGCAGGTTATTTGCAGTTCAGTTTGGAAGAAAAATCCAAACTTGGCGAATACTTTATATATTGGCAAGAGCATGTTTTCTTTATTAACACAATTGAAGCCACCAGGAAAAAAAACAATAATATTTGGCACCCGAACTTCATTTTCGTCTTGAGCTACCACAACTATACTTTATTAAATGAGAATAAAAAACAGACCATTCCTCAAAGTTCAGCCAGGACATCAAAACTCGAGTCTGCATAATTTCTGCTGATAGATTGCCCATTCCTGAATGCTAGGAGGATTTCATGATGATAGGCACCAAGACATGATTGCAGTTGAAAACAAGAGGTGCCTGTGGGAGGAGAAAAGCCAGTTTATCAGTATGAACACCCTAAACATTAAACTAAGACTGTTTGCCCTGTAATAGGCTTAGATTTTAAGACAGGGAAAGATTCCCAAAAAAAGCCATTTTACAAAAATATTGAGTATTAATAATAGCTAAGAGTTATACATTTTTTTGTTGTTGTTTAGTCACCAAGTCATCTCTGACTCTTTTGCGACCCCATGGACTATAGCCCAGAGGCTTCTCTGTCCATGAGATTTCCTAGGTAAGAATACTGGAGTGGGTTGCCATTGCTTTTTCTAGGGGATCTTCCCAACCTAGAGATGGAAGAAGCTGTGTCTTCTGCACTGGCAGGCTGATTCTTTACCACTGAGCCACCAGGGAAGCCCACGAGTCACATACTTATTATATACCATGTGCTGTTTTAAGAATGTTTTATTGATTAACGTATTTAATCCCTTTGAAAGCCCTATAAGGTATAGAGTAGAATTCTAAGGAAACTGAGGGAGAGAGGAAAGATCACTGAACTACCAAGAGACAGAATCAGGATTCGACCCAGGTGTGAAACTGTGACTTTATGTAGGACACTTGGGCAGTTAAGTGAAATTAAAAGCAAATAAAAACCTTGCATAGGGTATTTGTCTTCTCGCTATCCTCCAAGGCACAGTTGAGCCTCAAACAGTAGGCATCATAGCCTAATTTGTTTCCCCTACATTCTGAGTTCCTGCAAATCAGAGTCAGTAAACATTAGAGGAGACCAGTGCGGATGACGCAGGTATCCACAATAACTTCTGGTTTTCCTTTGTCATGGGTAGACTTGGTGTAAATGCTCAGACCATAAATCAACACCGGCTCCTACTTGTAAAGCAGGTGTGCTCGAGATATTTTTGCACACCATGGCATTTGTTGAAACGCCTGTGATGTTGGGTTGGCCAGAACTTAAGAGTGACTTCTTCACAAGCCTTCTTGTTTGTCCTCACATGTGGGAATGATTATATCAGCAGCCACACTGCGTGGCGAGATTTCACAAGTAGCACTGTAGCAATCACATTCTAGTTTGGAACCTGGGACTTGGTCAACTCATTTCTGAGCATACCTGGTCCGACCTCACCCTGACTTCTTGACTGGGGCAAAGAGTAGGATTTTTTCCATCTTTATTCTCTCGGATGCACCTAGAACAGTGTTCTGTATACAAGAGTTGTTCAGAAAATATTTGTATATTAATATTCTGAAGTCATCACTTTAGCCACCAATCAGATGGACAAACTGAAATACAGAACATAAAACCTCACTGATGTCTTAAATCAACACCCCATGTACAATCTGGAACTTGCTACCCTGCAAATACATGGAATTGGTAACTGATATCCTTTCTCTAAAACATGTCCAAAGAAAGAGGGTTGAAGGAAAGTAATAGACACGGAGAGGAAGGAGCACAGAGTAGAATGAGGAGGAGGTTCGCTGCTGTCATAAAAACCTCACTACAGTGGTCTTGAATCAGGGAGCTGCATTCACACCTGGAACCATTTATAAACTCTTTTGAGAAATGCCAGTCTAATAAATGCTTTGCCAGCCAGAAATTCATGACCTTTTCATAGCAGCTGAAACCAAAGAGGGTAATGGGCATAGCTGTGAGGCTCCAGATGCTCTGGGGCCAGGCCCTGCCACGTTGTCCCCAAGTCCATGTGGAGGAAGGCTGAGAACTGGGCATATCATCACTGTTCACCCTGGCCTGCTTCCAGCAGTACCAGCTGCATCTGGACGGGGAGACGGCTGCTGCTGGCAGAACCATGTTCCCCTGGAGGCTGGGCACTGGGCTGCAGCCAGGCTGTGAGAGTTGGGCCTCCACCCAGTGCACGTGGTCCAACCTCATCTTCCAATCTCCCCCAGAATCTCCACCACACTTTGTGTTCCCTGGCGCAGCAAATCCTCCTTAGAACTGACATCTTTCTGTAGTCGACAGAAAAGATGGAAGGAAAACCACGCAGATGAAAAGTCATGTCATTTATTAATAATGTCTCTTTTTTTTCTTCTATAAATTGGAAGGAAAAAGTCTTTGGTGACACTCTCTATAAAACAATCTATCTCAGATGGGAAAACCCAGACATAAAGTTACACAGGTCAGTGAAGTAAATCAAGATCTATGGCTTTGTATTTTCTCGCAGGCTCTCTCAATGCACACACTTCAGGGCTTAATTGCACTAGTTCAATAACAGTCTATAACAAATGGGGAAAACACTACAGCAAAGACCTGTGATGTTACTAAAAAACATTGGCAACATATTAGAAAACTGTCCCAAAGGTACATCGTATACAAAATCAGATATACTTCTTTCTTCTTTACAACTTGCCACCTAAAAGAATTCGTTTCCCATGTCTTTCTTTTACTCCTCAACAATCCTATACATCTTTTTCTCAAAATGAATATACAAGGTTCATTACATGTAACCAGTTCATCTGCATGGCTTTCATTGTCATAATAATTACAATCGAAAGGAAAGGGATGGATTCCTGTAAAAGAAGAACAGAGAACTACTGCAGAAATCAAATGGCCTTTGAGGTCTAAAAGGTAAACCTTTATAAAAATAGACGGACTGAAAGGCTAGCTTGACTTGATTTTAAACAAAGATGAAAGTGAAAGTCGCTCAGTCTTGTCCAACTCTTTGTGACCCCATGGACTGTAGCCTTTCAGGCTCCTCTGTTCGTGGAATTCTCCAGGCAAGAATACTGGAGTGGGTTGCCATTTCTTCCTCCAGGGGATCTTCCCGACCCAGGGATCGAACCCAAGTCTCCCACATTGCAGATGGATTCTTTACCATCTGAGCCACCAGGTCACCCTAAACAAAGGTGAGACCGTGCTAATCTGCCAGCTTTCTTGATGGTTGCTACTTGTCACTTTTCCAGAGAATACTACAGCCTCCCTCTCCTCTGGAACTGGGCAATGGAGTCCCAAATTCGGGTATTTCATCTAGGCTCCTGATAGGCAGCATGAAAGTGAAAAGAGAAAGTGTTAGTCTCTTAGTCGTGTCCGACTCTTTACAACCCCGTAGACTATAGCCCATCAGACTCCTCTGTCCATGGGATTCTCCAGGCAAGACTAATGCAGTGGGTAACCATTCCCTTCTCTAGGAGATCTTCCCAACCCAGGGACAGAACCCGAGTCTCCTGTATTGCAGGCAGATTCTTTACCACTGAGCCACCAGGGAAGCCCCTGAAACATCCTGGAACTCTAAATTAGTAACAACTACAGATAGTTCCTGCTAAATACAAATTAGAGCAATAAAGTCCTTTGATTTTTGGAAAGAGCGAAAGGGGAGATGGTTTTCAGGGGTCACTTTCCTTATCGAGATTATGTTGTAAACAGCAGCTTTTCCAGCCACAGCCTCTGGACAGCATTACTGAACTGACAGGAGAGACAGTGTTCTTAGATGCTTGATCCCATTCTTTTAAAGTAGACTTGGAGACAGGGAGTAACTGAATGTGTACTTGCTGAAGTTCTAAGACAGAAGGAGGCACAGGCTGGTATTAATACTCATTTACTGAGAACTGAAGTCAGAACAACCTTGTCTCTCTCAATCATGCCTGAGAGAATGAAAGTGAAAGTGAAGTCACTCAGTTGTATCTGACTCTTTGGGACCCCATGGACTGTATCCTACCAGGCTTCTCTGTCCATGGAATTTTCCAGGCAAGAATACTGGAGTGGGTTGTCATTCCCTTCTCCAGGAGATCTTCCCGACCCAGGGATTGAACCCGGGTCTCCCACATTGTAGGCAAACACTTTACCGTCTGAGCCACCTGAGGCCAGCAGCAAAAGAGCTTTCTTGGTTAAATCTGGCCAAGAATGACAGAGCCACCTGAAAGGTTCTTGTCCCTCATCGCAGCCAATGGAAATTAGGTAAATCACTTGAGCAACTGAAGCCCTGATGTACTGGCTGCTTGTCAATTATCTTAACTATGAGAAAGCAGGGGCATTTTTATTTGAGAGTTCATGGTAATAACTGGTCCTTTTTAAACCTGGAGCTCTTGGAGATCTGAGGGAAGACCTGAGCTGGGAAGTTTGCCTCAGCTCTTCATCCATAACTCAGCTGGTCTAGCAAGGCTTATTCAGATTCTAAGCTGCCGGGGCTGCCTTCTCCTTACCCCCACCCTTTAAACAGGTTTGATTAAAATTTCATTACTTCTTAAGTCAAGAGCTCTTTTTCCCCCCACCTAATAGTATCTAGAACTATTCGCTCACCCCTAGTTAAAGTTCAATAAACTTTATGAAAGGCTACTAGCATAATTCTCCAAGCCAGGCTTCAACAGTATGTGAACTGTCAACTTCGAGAAGTTCAAGCTGGATTTAGAAAAGGCAGAGGAACCAGAGATCAAATTGCCAACATCTGCTGGATCATGGAAAAAGGAGGAGAGTTCCAGAAAAGCATCTACTTCTGCTTTATTGACTATGCCAAAGTCTTCGACTGTGTGGATAGCAACAAACTGGAAAATTCTTAAAGAGATGGGAATACCAGACTACCTGATCTGCATCCTGAGAAATCTGTATGCAGGTCAAGAAGCAACAGTTAGAGCTGGATATGAAACAACAGACTGGTTCCAAATCAGAAAAGGAGTATGTCAAGGCTGTATATTGTCACCCTGTTTATTTAACTTCTATGCAGAACACATTATGGGAAATGCTGGACTGGATGAAGCACAAGCTGGAATCAAGATGCCTGGGAGAAATATCAATAACCTCAGATATGCAGATGACACCACCCTTATGGCAGAAAGTGCAGAACTAAAGAGCCTCTTGATGAAAGAGGAGAGTGAAAAAGTTGGCTTAAAACTCAACATTCAGAAAACTAAGATCATGGTATCTGGTCCCATCACTTCATGGGAAATAGATGGGGAAACAGCAGAAACAGTGACAGACTTTATTTTGGGGGGCTTGAAAACCACTGCAGATGGTGACTGCAGCCATGAAGTTAAAAGATGTTTGCTCCTTGGAAGAAAAGTTATGACCAACCTAGATAGCATATTCAAAAGCAGAGACATTACTTTGCCAACAAAGGTCCATCTAGTCAAAGCTGTGTTTTTCTGGTAGTCATGTATGGATCTGAGAATTGAACTATAAAGAAAGCTGAGTGCTGAAGAATTGATGCTTTTGAACTGTGGTGTTGGAGAAGACTCTTGAGAGTCCCTTGGACACCAAGGAGATCCAACCAGTCCATCCTAAAGGAAATCAGTCCTGAATATTCATTAGAAGGATTGATGCTGAAGCTGAAACTCCAATACTTTGGCCACCTGATGTGAAGAACTGACTCATTTGAAAAGACCCTGATGCTGGGGAAGATTGAGGGCATGTGGAGAAGGGGACAACAGAGGATGAAATGGTTGGATGGTATCACCCACTCAGTGGACATGAGTTTGAGTAAACTGTGGGAGTTGGTGATGAACAGGGAGGCCTGGTGTGCTGCAGTCCATGGGGTCACAAAGAGTTGGGCACGACTGAGCGACTGAACTAAATGGAACTGAACTAGCGTAACATTCCTTCAAATGACTAGGTTTCCAGAATCGTTCAAATAAAGGCTAACATAGCCTACTGTAAATGAAAAACAAAAATCACCCCAAAAGAAAAATTGAAGGAAGCGATTGAGATTGATCCTTCTTTGAGCACCATTTGGAACAAGAAATTAGTGTCATGCACAGAAAATTCCACGTGCCATATATTTTACTTCTTCTGAAGCATCCTATTGGAAAGTGTGCCAATATGGTATGTCCAGGTATGTCCTAGCTAGGTTATCTTTTGTGACATGACTACAATGATTATTTCATGGCTTTTTCTCTACAGCCTCGATTTTGGGTCATTTTGCTTTTCCAACAAAGATGATATGGTTCATGTATATGTAAACTTGATTTGATTCTTATAAGCCTCTCAAATGAATACATAAGCCAGAGTTAAAAGAAAAAAACATATTTTTAAGATCATATGTCCTAATGCAGAGCTGGAAAAAGATACTGTGTGGGAATCATAAGTGGCTGAGTCCTCTATGGAGTTTCTGCATGAAATTCATTATGTGGTTGGCACTCTACTCTCTGGTCTTGGCTCCTTCCCAATTCATGTTGGCCGACTTTGAGACCCCTGGCTATCATTAAAGTTGAGTGAGAGATAACTCCTGACATCCTACAGAGATGGCTATGATTTGTCAACTTGCTGCAGTGAAATACAGCTCTTGCCTAAGTGAATTAAAATTACATCTTACTGTTGGGCCTCGCTGATTTGCTAAGCATTGTTCAATTCCCAGCTGTAGGTTTCAAATGGGGAAATAACATGCCAGCAAGCATTCTAAAGAGATGTGCTCTGAGAATGACATGAAATAAAACCATGGAGATTTCAAGTGGCTAAAAAGTATGTCAGACCCTGTTTTCATTTATAATTACCTTTTTTTTTCATGTAACATACATTGTTTGTGGAGAATATGCCCTGTGAACTTCGTGACACATAAAGTAATTCCCTAGATCCATCCATGTGACTGGCTGGTACAATGAAGGACACAGATCTGCAAGCCAAGATGACAACTTGAGTTTCAAGTCGACTTGGGATCATTGAACAAAACATTGCATTCATTTTTGCAAAGAAGAAAGATAAGATACAGGGGTTATTTGGAAAACCTAAAGAATTAAATACAAATTTGCAGAGGCCAGATGAATAAGGATTAATTGACAACCCTTTAGGTTGCTGATGATACAGCTTAAATAGCATGAAATATATTTGGGCATGTAATAGAAGGAAACAAGTTCAAGTACCATGAACCTAAGAATTATTTTTCAATAAATACCTAAGAGATAGTCACATCCACTATGCAGAAGAAGTCATATGTATGGGAGTGGGCTATGGCTGGGTCAAGTTGAATGAGAGATTTAGGGAGCTCTTCTGAGTCACAAGGCTGCAGAGAAAAGACCATCTTTCATTGAAGTTCATTGCCTGTGTACCACTCACAACACAGAATCAGGACACGCGGGCTTTGGATCTTGCTCTCTCACTAAATAGCATACTTAGTCATCTCTCTCTCCCTCTTTCAATTGTCTTTCCAAGTTCCTCTTTCTCTTCCAGATGTCTACAATACAAGGATGAGTTCAAGTCTCCTGGATTTACGGTTTCCACTGACCAAAGCCAGACACCTGAAGTGATTTGAACACAATTCTGTGATGAAACTTTCTTCTCACCCAATCCTGGAAAAAATTTATGAGATATATGATAGTTGAGGGGCAAAACAATTTAAAGTATTTCTTGTTTATTTAGCATAAGAGGTCTTTCTCTTCTCTATTCTCTCTTGCTTCTTCCAAGTAGAAGCAAGCATTTCATTTCAGAAGTCTCCATCTTTTACACTGGAGTTAAGGGATATATCAGCTTGTAATTGCAAGTAATTGCAATTTTATAATAATCCGAAGCCAAAGCAGTATTTGTAGTAAAAGAAATATTCTTTTTAAGAAAAAGCACAACCACACTATAGATTTAAAAATTAAAACGAAATAAAATGGCTTTCACATTTGTTCCTGATTATTTTGTTTGCCAGATTCTTGCTCACAACAGTGTTTGGCTAAAAATGGTATCAGGGTCCCAGTGGTGAGATACGCTCCTCAGCAGTCCTCAAGTTCAGTGCTGAGAATTTAGATGTTGTCATTTCTTTCTCAATAGTAAAGACTCTGAAACTTCGGGTCACTCAACCACGAAAGAACTTGTCTTGTGACCTCTGCTTGTGCCACCAGCACATTCATTCTTTCTTTGCCTCTACGCCAAAGCCTTTCCCAACGTTAAGTAGACTTGTGTCAGTGGCTGAATGTGTAATCTCGCCCATCTCCCTGAAAAGCACTGGATAACTATTATGGGTCAGTATTTCCACCTCATTAATATGCTGGTGAACTGTTTGCATGGTTCCTTGTGCAAATTGCACATTTCTTAATTACACTAATGTTTTCTTGGTACTAATTCCCCCACCTCTCCCAGTGAAAAAGATGACCGTACTCCCCAAATATAAAGTTTTAAGTTAGAACTGTCTACTTGGAGGTCATAATACCTTCTCCCATGCTGCGATATTTTAGAGATAAAAGTTCAAGTGGATCTGCAAATTCAAAATGGAAAGCAATCTGCACTGGCAAAGTTGAAGAGGGAACCTGTCTCAGGTATGCTTGGCTGTTTCTTGACACAGGAGAGACTGACTCAGGGTGTTTTCCATGGAGTCTGAGCTTTTTGTAACTTTTGGGCACTCTGGGTGACCCACAGCAATGCTGTTTGTAGGGTGAGGAGCAGCAGCTTTGAAATATTCACAACCAACACAATTTTGATTAAAGAAAGAACTCTGGTTTTTAATAGTTTTGATCATTAAAAAAGTTTAAACCTGCATAGCAATCATTTCAAAAATAATTATTTAATGTTCCATAATTAAACTGTACACAACCTAGTCTTGGGACATAGAAGCCAGTGAGGTGAATCTGGAACAGTCCTGTGCAGTCCCCCGAGTCAGGAGTAGAGTTTCCATTGGCCATTTTTTTTTTTTTTTTCCTGTCATTCTGTTCATCTTAGTTTATTTGGATGCTTGGCACAATCTGGCTCCGCTGCTGAGCGGACCTGCACGCGGCAGAGAGACAGCTGACCCTGTCCTCCAGCCCTTCTCGCGGCCCCTCCCCGACTCGGCCGGGTTCCTCAAAGCCGCTCGATGTCTCGGTATTTCTTCCGCAGAATAGAGACCTGGTCTTTAAAGAGGACGGGGTCCAGCCTCATCTGAGAGTGGATCAGCGGCATGTAGCCAAACCAGCTGGCAAACGTATTCATGCAGCTTTGTCGCTGGGCAAAGTGGTCAGGGTCAGCCCAGCGGGAAGCCCGAGAGGTCTGCGGAAAGGGAGAGAAACAAGGAAGATGATGAGTTGGGCACCAGGCAAGAGGGACACACGGCGGGAAATGAAGTCGGGCTCAGTGGGCATGCATTAGGGCTCTGGGTCTGGCCTGGCCACCATGGCCGCCCCATCCATGTGGCTGGTGAAGATGCAAGCACAGGTCTGGATTTTCAGCCTTGCCAGATGCCTTCCCCAGACCTGCCACGTTCCCCAATGTTCCAAACAAAGATCCACAGGCACTGACACAGTCTCTGGGCCATGAAGGACCTACCAACTGAGCTTCAGCTGTTGTGGTCGCTCAACAGAAAACTTCTTTTTGCACTTGGGGGTAAATACAATGACTCATAATGTGTGTATGCTTTCCAAGATAGTTTTTTAAAGCCCTCCTGTGAACTTGGTTGATTCTGGGTAAGTAGAAAGATGGTTGCCACCTCTTCATTCACCATGTTGACCTTGAGACTGGTTTAGATCATTTAAATGACTGACATTGATTTAAAAGAAAGCCATAAATGACCCCAGTGCTGAAATTTAAATGGACCAACAAAGCATAATGTCTTCATCTTTGTATGAAACAAGGAAAAGGTGGGCTGCCCAATTATGTTGGGAAAAATCCATGAATTCACTAACGTCAATAGGCGATTATTTAATGATGCATATATATGTATGTGTGTATAGCATGTTTGTATCCTCATACATTGTTAGAGAACACTTTCGTAGGAAGGTACATTTTGCTGTGAGAATCACTCAGAGTCACTGTAAAACCACAAGTGTCAACGTGCTTGAAAGTAACCACCGAAGGTAAACACAGATCTCAAGTTACCTTGGAGCAGCAAAGAAACAAACAAAATACTATTTGTAAAGTGTTTTCATGAGCTCATTTGAGTCTCTCAACAACCTGATCAAGAGACCTACCCGTGTAATAACATTTCCACTGTACAGATGAGGAAGCAGTTTCAAGGAAGTTAAAATTGTTTGTTCAAGGCTAGAAAGGGGCAGAACTCAGGCTTCATTCTCTCTCTCTTTTTTTTTTTTTTTGATGTGGACCATTTTAAAAGTCTTTATTGAATTTGTTACAATATTGTTTCCGTTTTATGTTTCGGTTTTTGGCCCTAGGGCATGTGGGATCTTAGTTCCCTGACCAGAGATGGAACCCATAGCCCTTACATTGGAGGGTGAAGTCATAACCACTGGATTGGCAGGGAAGTCCCCAGACTTCATTCTTTACCATTGGTACTAGAGGAACTCTGCTTGGTAAGTCAGAGACAGTATCAGATTAAGCTGACCACTTGAGTCCATATCAGAGTTGACAGTTCCAAGTGATAGTTGCTCAGTCATGTCCAACTCGATGCAACTGCAGCTTACCAACTGCAGCCCACCAGGCTCCGTCCATGGAGTTCTCCAGGCAAGAACACTGGCATGGGTTGCCATTTCCTTCCAGGGGATCTGAGCCTGGGTCTCCTGCATCGTAGACAGATACTTTACTGTCTGAGCCACCAGGGAAGCCCTAGGGAGCTCCATTTTGCTCCTATTATTTGGGATGAGCTTGTAGATTATTTCTGAATGACCTGCTCATCTTCAAAAGGCCAGACCCCCTACATCCCAGCAAGCGCTCACATTTGAGAATGGAAACACTGTTGAGATCCTAAGCTCATTCTTATTCTCTTACAAATGAAAGAAAAAAAAAAAAAAGAGTCCACTACAGAGTAGTGTATATGTTAATCTCAAACTCCTGATTTATCTTTCCTCTCCCACCACTATCCCTTCGGTAACCAGAAGTTTGTTTCTGTTTTGTAAATAAGTTCATTCGTATCTTTTTTTCCCAGCTTCCACTTATGAGAGATATCATATGATATCTGCCCTTCTCTGTCTGACTTACTTCACTTAGTATGATAATCTCTAGGCCCATCTATGTTGCTGCAAACGGCATTATTTCAGTTGTTCCCATGACTGAATAATATTCCACTGTATAAAGAATCTTCTTCATCCATTCGTCTGTGGATGGACATGTAGGCTGCTTCCACGTCTTGGCGATTGTAAGCAGTGCTGCTACGAACACTGGGGTACATATGTATTTTCACATTAGAGTTTTCTCTGGGTATATGCCCAGGAATGGGATTTCTGGATCATATGGTAATTCTATTTCTAGTTTTCTTAAGGAAACTCCATACTTTTTTCCATAGTGGCTGCACCAATTTAGAGAGCTTTTATATTCTTGACATAAAGATACCCTTGACTTTCATCTTCCCAATTATGTGCCGACCATATGCTCCCTTGGGGATTTTGGATGTGGTTTATTTCCTGGTATTTCCTGTTATGCTTCCTACAAGAAAAGCGTGTCCTCGTTACTACAGACTGAGCTACCAGTGAGCAAAGCAAAGGAGGAGAGGTCTCCTTCTCTTACCTGTCCCATCATTGTCTCCTTATACTGCTTCTTTTGGGTCACTTTGATTGGAGGCAATTTTGTCACAGCAGACACCAGGAAATTCATGAGTATGTCCTCACAGTTGGCCAATTGGTCCACCATGTTCTTCAGGCTGGCTGGCAGGTAATGGGTGTAAAGGTAGTGATAATATCTGTAAAAACCAAAGACAGGTATTAGCAGGGGCCATCACTGTATAATAACAGGTGGTCTTCTTTGAAAGAAAACACATACCCATTCTTTGAATCCCTAAACACATCATGGATGATGATGATGATGACAATTATCATTTATATGGTATTTACTGTACACCAGATAATGTTCTAAACTGCCTTCTAAGAAATTCCTCACTTAATCCTTATAAGGAACCTATGATGTAGGTACTGTTATTATCCCTATTTTACAGACAAGGAAACAACATACAGAGACATCCACAGATGCAGATATTGTCTGCTCAGCCTAACTTTAAAATCAGGCTGGTTGGTTAGAAACTTAGACGTAAAATAAGTTACTTACACATATCATTACAAGCTGCTTTACAATTTTAATTATTGGTTTAATCAGAGCTATATTCAATACTATCCCATAACTCTGGTTCCAACAATATAATCATTCCATTTGGGGGGCCTCTAAGCCATGTATTGCATCACTTCTTAGAGCTATTAATCTGGTGGTCAATCATTATGGAGAAAACACAATTAATTTGAATTATTTCTCACCCTACTATTTTTTTGGAGAGGTATATATAGCACATATTGCTCAAAAGAAATGGTGCTAGTGGTAAAGAACCCACGTGCCAGTGCAGGAGATGAGACACAGGTTAGATCCCTGGGTTGGGAAAATTCCCTGGAGAAGAAAATGGCAACCCACTCCAGTATTCTTGCCTGGAGAGAGTCCCATGGACAAAGGAGCCTGGTGGGCTACAGTCCATAGGGTAGCAAAGAGTCGAACACACCTGAAGGGATTTAGCACACACACATGCATATACAGCACAGATTTCTAGAAAAAAATTACTTGACTGAATCAGATTCACCGAGTGGTGGCAGCAGGAAGAAAGAGGTGGAATCTTGAAATCAAGCTTCAGCCACCCCAAATGCTTATACCTTGTGCATTTCCAACTCCATTCCTGAGATGACAGGGTTCTCTATTTTTTTTTTTTTTTTTTACTAAAAAAGACTAGGGTCAGATTGGTATGTTCACCTTACAAAGGAGTCTGGATTTCAAGAATGACTCAGTCAGGAACATTAGCCTTCTACACTCATGAATTTGGCCATCTTACCTGAGTCCCCTGGCTTTAAAGACCAGATCCAGGCAAACAGCTCCAAAATGTTTATTTCCATCCCTGACCTTTTTCAAACATTCTCTTCGATGTCCTCACATGCCCAAGACTGAACTCCTCTATTTTCCCTAATACCTGTTCCATCTACACTCTTTCCCAGCTCTACTGATGGCTTATTCTATCCTATTAGTTCTTCAGGTCAAAAAGCCTGAGTCATCAAACTCTACATCTGGTCTGTCAGTACATGATGCTGGAGCATCTTCAAAATACACGCACAATCTGATCACTACTCCCTACCTCTGCTCCTCACTTCCGAATCCAGGCTCCATCATCTCTTATCTAGATCAGGTCAGTCACCCCCTAATAGGCTTCCCTGCACTTCCCCTGGTCCCTCTGTAGTCTGCCCTCATCACAGCCTTCACAGTGGATGCCTAAAGCATAAGACAGACTGCCCTCCTCACACCCCTCCATCGGCTCCCATGTTACCCAGAAGGGAGTCAAGTCCTCATTATGGACAATAGGGCCTGGCATCTGGGCTCCCATTATGTCTCTCACTTGCTTGCCCCTCACTCCACTTGGGTCACACTGATCTTCTGGACATTCCTCCAGCATCCTGCCTCAGGGCATCTATTCCAGCTGCTCCCTACACCAGAGCACTCTTCTGACAGGTTTTCTTCTGCCTAACTTCCTTTCCTCCTCTCAAATCTCACCTGCTTAGGGAGGATCACCCTACACTCCCCAACCACTCCGTTTTCCACCTTTGGTACTCCTCATCCTTTATGCTGGAGAAGGCAATGGCACCCCACTCCAGTACTCTTGCCTGGAAAATCACATGGACAGAGGAGCCTGGTAGGCTGCAGTCCATAGGGTCGCTAAGAGTCAGACATGACTGAGCAACTTCACTTTCACTTTTCACTTTCATGCATTGGAGAAGGAAATGACAACCCATTCCAGTGTTCTTGCATGGAGAATCCCAGGGACGGGGGAGTCTGGTGGGCTGCTGTCTATGGGATCACACGGAGTCGGACACGACTGAAGCGACTTAGTGGCAGCAGTATCCTTTATGCTGCTCTGGTTGACTTTTTGCTATATAACTTATGTCCTATCATATTATAGAATTATTATATATACTGTGTCTCCCCTTGCTGGATTCAAGACCTGTGTCTTTTTTCTCTACAACGCTTGCTTAGTTGCTCAGTCATGTCCGACTCTTTGTGACTCTATGGACTATAGCCTGCCAGGCTCCACTGCCAGAATCCAAGGGATTCTCTAGGCAAGAATACTGGAGTGGGTTGCCATGACCTTTTCCAGGGGATCTTCCTGACCCAGGGATCAAACCTGGGATCTCCTACATTGCAGGTGTATTCTTTACAGTCTGAGCCATCAGGGAAGCCCCAGAACAATGCTGGGCGGCGCTCCATGAAGTATATACTTTGTTGGTTCTTCTACACATTCAGTCCCTCAACACACCCTGAGGATGTCTCCACATCTCAGACTTGCTGAAGATGCAGATCTGCCATCACTTCTAACGATGCAACAAGCCAAGAGGTTTTACTGGTTTCAAAGACACATGTTAACCACATCAACAAAACTCAAACAGGGATGCAGACTAATTTTCGCTAAGGTTGTTAACAAGACTTGGCCCAAGTTCCAATTTTTGCAGCAGCCAGAAAGTCATATAAGGAACAGTGTAAAATGATGTCCAGGCTCCTCACTTGTGGTAAATAGCAGCTCCCGTCAACACCATGGAGTAGTCGTTCGTCCACTTGGACGTGTAGCCCCACCGCTCCTTAGAGTTGTCCCAGAAATGGCTGCGTGCGGGGTACCCCACAATCCTCTCGGGGAAGCTCTGCCACACGGTGAAGGCAAAATCCACCTGCAGGCAGAACACAAGCCAAACAAGCAATCAACAGTGTTAACAAATGTCAACAAAACATTACCTTCCCCCTGCTAATTCGTAATGCGAAATCCTGGGACTGTTGGGAAACATTAATTCCATGTATTCATCAGCAAATTAAACTGACTGCTTGACATTTTGCCCCATAATTATGTACATTTTTAATGTTTTCTGTTAAAGAAACTTCAGATTAGTGTGGAAATGAAAGAAGGAAAAAAAAACCAAAACAAAACACTGGCGATATGTCTTATAGAAATCCAGTCTGTTCAAGCTTAAAAAAAAAATCAGTTGCTTCTCCCACCCCCGCTGCTCCACAAAGGACACGTGACCATTCACGGGTGGGAGGAACAAACGCATCTGTTTTATAAACAGGAGCAGATTTTCTATATACATCCGGCGTATGAATATATAGCATGTAACATTACCAGCACGCAGCAAAGCCATAGTGACTAAAATCAAGGCATCCACTTAAAAGCCAGAGAAAAGATGTTTAAAAAGCACACAAGTTGTACCAGGAATAAGAGCAGGTGTCATCATGAGCAGAAATTCAGGTCTCTCAGGTGTGAAGATGCTCAATGCAAGGGAAATTCAGAAATGTACCCACAGTGAAAAATCACTAGGAGTAAGTGGGGACAAGGCCAAATAAAGCCATGGGATTATTTTAAAGGAAATGCAGTGAAATGACTTCCTAGTGTTCAAGATTACCCAAAGCAGGTACTTCTGAACCTGCTACAAACACTTGTAGTTAGCACACGAACAGTCGGTTTTCAAATGTGTGCGCTCACTTCTGACTTTCCATGATTATTTGATGAATAATAAAACAATACACAGAAAGTTTTTTTAAAAAAGTAATAGAAATGCTCATAATTGTGTAATCCTTATAATATGACAGGTACTTACATATTTTAACTCATTTAATCCTCACGATAACCCTGAGAAGTAGGTAATTTTATAGTCTCCAGTTTACAGAGGGGGGGCAAGCTAAGGATATGGAGGTTCAAGTATTTTTCTGAGGTAGTAAGTGGCAGAGTCAAGATGTGAACTCAAGCCATCTGGTTTCAGATTCAGTGTACACTGTTATCATAGCCTCACTTTTAGCTCTGTTGCTACAGTGTGCAAAACAATTTCTCTTATACAGGTTCCATGTCCATCAACAACCTTTTCTCTATAAGTAAAGCAAATGGAAATTTCATATATTCCACATACGTTTCAAGCCTTGGCATTGTAATGGTGGCTGAGTGATGCTGGCAAGTCCAATTCCTGACCTCCCAGGGGTTTAAAAGCAGAGAAGTTGGGAATTCCCTGGAAGTCCAGTGGTTAAGACTCTTGTGCTTTCATTGCTGAGGGTGAGGGTTCAATCTCTGGTCAGGGAACTAAGATATCACAAGCCACATGGTGCAGCCAAAAAAAAAAAAAAAGAAGGCAGAGCAAATAACTGTTCACAACAGCCCTAAAGTGGGAACAACCCAAATGCCATCAACTCATGAATAAATATGCCAAATATGGTATATCCTTTTGGTGGAATACGACTCAGCACTAAAAAGGAATGCAATACTGATGCGTGCTACCACGTGGATGGACCTTGCAAACATTATGTTGAGTGCAAGAAGCCACATACAAAAGGCCCCATATTGTGTGATTCCATTCACACCAAGCGTCCAGGGAGAGCAAATCCACAGAGAAAGAAAACAGACCGGTGGCTCCAGCGGAGAGGGAGTGATGGATTAATGGCCATGGGGTATCCCTTTTGGATAATGAAAACGTTTCAGGATGAGGTAGAGGTAATAAGTGTATAACACTGGGAAGGTACTAAATGCCACTTGAAGATGGTTGATTTTATGCTTTGTGAATTATACCCCAATTTCAAGACAAAGCGAATAAGCCTAAAGATGAGTATTTCCCAAGCTTTCACCATATTCATTACCGTTGTTGCTTCTTTTGCCACATTCCCACCATAATATACATTTAATGACTTAGCTAATATTTTTCTTTAAACTGCCTATACTTCTTTTTGTTTGTTTGTTTTTAAGCACCATTCTAGGTAAATAGGTCAGTGAAATCCTAGGTTTAGGAAACACCAGTCTGAGTGATCTGCAAGGGTCCTTTTTCCCTCTGAATTCTTGGGGCTTAGTTAGAAGACACAGTTTTTGTAAACAGCCATGAATTTAAAACTTTATGAAGAATTTAGTCTGGTGCCCTGACTCAAGATACGAACACCTTAACAATATAGCTTCTGCGTGCACGCTCAGTAGCTTCAGTCATGTCTGACTCTCTGCAACCCTATCTATGGTTGGTAGCCTGCCAGGCTCCTCTGTCCGTGGGTTCTCCAGGCAAGAACACTGGACTGGGTTGCCATGCCCTCCTCCAGGGAATCTTCCCGACCCAGGGATTAAACCTGTGTCTCTGCGTCTTCTGCACTGCAGGCAGATTTTTGACCACTGAATCACTAGGGAAGCCGTGGAGGGGGAAACAAGGGGTTGGGATATACATTAAGAAAGTATGGTGGGGCGAGGGGCACCTCAAAGTTAAAATACAGCAGCTGAGTGGACAGTATTTGTCAGAAAATAGAAAGCAGGTCGTGAAAACCTGAGCGTTGTCACTGGCATTCACGACTAATGGTGCCAACTGGTGGGACAGTGCTTTATGCAGTCCATTGGCAAAGAAACAGCCCAACTGTCAGCACTCTTTGGGGTTTTCCATTATCCTTTGAAAGGGAGACGCAGACACTTGGCAACTACTATAGATCCCGATGGGGTGTTTTCATCACATGAATTCCTTCCTATCTCAAAGCCGTTTCAAGTCATTTCAAAGCAACTCAAAAGTAAATTCCGATAAAACTATGATGCTTGTGATAGTTCTCTTTTCAGGCTGCTCATTAGCACATCAAAGGAGGCAAAGGTCAGCTTATGGCCTCTTCTCTTAAAAACCAACATCTGTTTTCTTTTGAGAGTGTGCAGCAATCCAGATAAATGTAAATAACTAGAAAACCAACTCTGTCTAATACCCTTTATAGGACGCTATTTAAAAATCTATCCTTAATACCACAGAGAGGCATTTAAACAAGCTAAGGATCCTTAGAGAGGAAATAAAATGAACCAACATCTATTCACCTAAAAGAGAAAAGAGAAATCTCTGTCCTCCACCATGTTGGGCAATACAACTGTGCTATTGATCAGTCACAAAGTAAACTAGAGGGCCAGCCTCTTAAATTTACATCTCATATTCAAGCCAAGCTAACTTCTCATTGCTCCACATACAACACATGTTCTTCCTGGCGTGCACTGAGAGGCTGGAACTGCTGTTCTTTGAAAAGATATCCACTAGCACGTGGATCCATCACAGCAGCTGGAAGTTATTTCACCGTGGGACAGGGGGAAACAAATCCTAGTGTGAGATCTATGGCCTCGTGCCCAGGGGAGGACAAGAGGTGAATCGATACTTCTGGTCCTGGGGTAACGATTTAGGTGTGTGCTGTGGTCTTGACCATCCGTTCCGCCATGACAGTGTGCGGCCGTTCCTCTGTCCGCTCACCAAGATCCACTCTCCATCCTTCTTGCATGCCCTACGCCTGAGACAATGGGACTCTATGGACTGCACAGCACGGGCTTCCTTACTGGCTGCTTGGGTTAGGTCAATGGTAGTCGTTGGCAAGAAAATTAGGTGGGACAGAGGCAGGGCAGTATTTCTCCCTTGCTCTCCCTGCAAGCCCTGGCTTTGGCACCAGAGTCCTGACAGGTGCCACATCCCTCCATGATTATAGTTCTTACAGGACAACAGCCTCTTCTTCTCCATTCCTCCTTCCAGGGACTGCTGTTGTTTTTGTTTAGTTGCTAAGTCATGGTCAACTCTTTTGCAATCCTGTGAACTCCAGTCCTCCAGGCTCCCCTGTGCATGGGATCTTCCAGGCAAGAATACTGGAGTGGGTAGCCACTTCTTACTCCAGGAGATCTTCCTGACCCAGGGATTGAACCCGTATCTCCTGCATTGGCAGGTGGATTCTTTACCACTGTGCCACCAGGGAAGTCATTCTCAAGGACTCTGGAAACACTTTCCCTTCCTTCACTCCTTCAGGCATAGAAGTGGGAGCTATTTCCTGCCCTCACCACTCCCCAGCTGCCTCTCCATCAGCTCCTATGGGGTTCTTTAACCCCATTCCATAGTCATCCTCCATCCCTTCGTTTGAATCACTTGATTTGAATTCTGTTTGCTGCCAGGACTCTGCCGGCTCTAGGCAGGATCTGTGTAATCAAAGTACCTGGCACAGGGACCAGAACAAAGCCAGCCCTCCATAAATACTTGTTGAATGAATGTGCACCGGGGGTGCCAGCTTCCTTTGCAGGAAGCAGGAGAAAAATGCAAGCTGGAGTGTCCCGTTCCCTGCCCTGCATTCCATCGCTGTCATTCCCTTTGAACATGAAGCATCTTTTCCCCCTGCTCTCCACCCCCACCACCCCATCCCATCTTTCTCCTGCAGCCTCACACATGACACAGTTGGCTGTGTGTTCACACTTTAATCCTCGAAGCAGGCATCTCCGCAACTCATTCACCGAGTATTTACAGGGCTTGCGCTGCATAGAAAGGATCAACAAAGGCAGACCTGCATAGAAAGGATCTGACCCAGGGCATGTGTCCCAGGGGGGTGATTTTGGTTGCCCTTAAACAGAACATCTGCTCAACTCCATTGGATGGAAACTGGGAAACATCCATGGAATTTGAAGAGCAGCAGAAACAAACAGCCCAGGTTAACATGAGTCTTGGGTATGGGGGCAGCAGACCGTTAGAATCAGACTGGCGCCCAGGAAAATGTCTGCTGCTAACTGTTGGTGCTTACATTAAAAAAGATAATATATGAACAAAATTATTCCTATGAATAAAAAGGAATAAAAGAAGGGGAAAGGGGTGAGTAGCTAAGTCTCCATGCTTTTTAGCAGCTACCTACCCTGAATGATATATTTCCGACCTGCTACATTTTTGTGTAAATGTCTTTGGTTCCCTCTTCGGTTTTAAGTGAGGTTTCAGAGATCAATACTCATTCAAGTTGTAAAAATTGGTTTTCTATCATATCTATCTTTCACCTTCTCTTTCTTCCCCTCACATGTGGCTCTGTGCAATCTTATTTTTGGCACAAATATGTGAACATCTGAAAAGGCAGGGATCTCCATCTCAGCCTTCAAGTGAAACTGTTTGCTCTCGCGTGGGTAAAAGAAAATGCGCATTTCCAACCAAGACAGAAAAGCTGCCTTTAGAACCCAGAAATAGTGTTCTCCAACAGAGGCCACACACACCCGCATGGCAGTAGGAGGATCACGAAAGATGGGGGCTCTGGATCGTGTGGTTTCAAGAAAATACCAAACAGGTGCGCCTGCCTGCCTCCTCTGGGTTCCTCTGTACACCTGCCCACACCTGCACTGTTTAAAAACAAATCCAAAAACAGGAGGGCAGACAGGAGGGTGAGGTGAGGCACAACCTGGAAAGTGAGGAGCCAATAAGCAGAGGAAACAAGGAGAAAAGGCCCTCATCGGGGTTGATTCAAACCCACTCTGCAGGAAGTTCTGAAAAATGTTTTGGGCTTGGCCAAGGCAAGGGCAGAGGAGGTGTCGGCACCCTGGGGTTTGAGGTGACCACCTGTAGGGCCCGCCACACCTCCTGAGAGGCTGCTTACCTCCGTGGTTGAAAGCACGGTGTCCTCGTCAAGGCTGAGCACAGCATCTGTGATGATGTTGTCGTAGGGCAGGAAACGGCTGCTCATCACCTGGGAGGTGGAGGTGGGGGGGCGGGGCAGGCAGGAGGGAAGGAATCAGGAGAAGAGATGTAAATGGAGAGTCTTGTTTGGGGGAGAATTTCCCCCGCATCCTCACCTCCGCAAAGGATGCTCAACCACCATGTCACCCCTCAACATAAAAGGCTTCCGTTTCCCATCAGTGCAGATTCACTGGTTCCACCATTACTGGGCACCTACAGTGTACAGACACCTTGCCAGTCAAAGGAAGGCCAGAGGTAAGTAAGATACACCCTCTGTCTTGGAGGAGTTCACAGTCTGCAGGGAGACCAAGATGACCAAGACCAAGATGCGGATCATCAGTCTTGGCCTACTATGAGAAATCCCAGGAAATCAGAGGATGCAGTAACCAGCTGCTTCGAAAAGCAACGAAGACCTTAGAGAAGTGACCCTGATAGCCAGGAATCCACTGAGTGTAAATAGAAATGAGGGTTCAGTAGAGGCAAAGGCAGAGAGTGGAGAGCCAGTGCTCTGAGGTCAGGAAAGAGCAGATGGAGGGAGCAGTGATTTCAAACATGGGACACACACCACTTGATGGCTGCCAGGTCATTTTAGGAGGTACAGAGACAAATTTTTAAAATTTTCTAGTCTTCGTTTTAGCTCAGAGAAGCAAAAATATGTACACATATATATTAATAGCTACAGCAATAAGGAGTAGTAGTAGAGCTCCTTAAAGACAATTTCATTAAATTGAAAACTAAGCTGATTTAAAGAAAAATATTAAATAAACAATAGAACATGTGGTCCATGTATTAAGGAAAACTGTAAAGCTAGTATATAAATAAGATTTGGAGAGCTCCAGGATAAGGCATGGCAAGGTGAGTGTATGTGTGTTTCTACACGTGTATGTGTGTGCCTGTGTGTGTGGTGAGGATCTGGGGGATCAGTTGGAAGACTGAGACCAAAGAGACTACCCTATGACAATTACAGCTTATACCTCTGTGCTAAGGTTTCCACTGAATAACTAATAAGCATGATGATATAAGAAAAACCAACATTTTTTAAACATTTACTATGTGCCGAGGAATGTCCCAAGTTCTTATTTCATCTTTATAACAATCCCATTGTATACACAAGAAAACTAAGGTACAGAAAGGTGTGACTTGCTCTCAACATTCCATCTAGCGGTCGCAATCCTAGGTAGCGGTCCCCAACATTTCTGGCACCCGGGACATTTTCATGGAAGATAGCTTTTCCACATGCCAGTGGGTGGCTGGTGGTGGTGGTAGTGGGGATGATTTCGGGATGATTCAAGCACAATTCCATTTACTGTTATGATTACATCAGCTCCACCTCAGATCACCTGGCATCAGATCCTGGGGGTTGGGGACCTCCTGTAGCACACCTCAGTCGCTACACTCTACCTGTCTTGGGGTTGAAAGGACCTCAGCAGTGAACATGGACCACACATGGTGACCTCACATTCACCACCCTCCTCTGAAAGGCTTATTAACTGTTACGTCATCCTCTCCCGGTTCATATTTGGAGACAGAGAAAGAAGACGCTTGCCATCAACTTTCAAGGCATGAAGGCCAGGAAAGGAGGCAGTTAGGTGCTGGAGGCAAAGGGAAAAGGGGGCACTTAGTCTGGCTGCCAAGGGTGAGCTCTCCACAAATCTGAGAATGCCTTCACCCACCCACCCCTCCCAAAGAAGCCCAAGCTATATTTATATCCGGAAGCCAGCTCATCCACAAGCCTCGTCTCAGAGTCAGTTTATAAGTCTGTGAAGCTATTGGAGGGCTTAGGACATTAAAAGATGGAAAATGTCCAGCAGAACCCACCTCTAGGAGCTCAAGGGACACATCTACAGCATAAACGGCTCCAGGCTCTGCTCCCTCACATCTGTCAACTGGGTGAAGTGTTTGTTCGTTTCCCCCCTCCCCTCAGGCTTTCAAAATAAAATACAAAAGCAATCAGCAACCCCCTATGCACAGGGCTCAGAAATCTCAGCCTGAAGCAATTCTCCTGACACTGTTTCCTTGTCCATTGACTAACTCAGAAGCCATTAGTTGCCAGCTTAGCGATGCCCTGACCTTTCCCTTGTTAAGCCTACAGGGGAAGAGCTGCAAAGACAAGGCCTATAAATTCAAAACAGAATTTCCCAGCCAAAGCAGCCAACACATCAATTTTCAACTCAAGGCTAGATGTGGAAATTTAAAATGGGGAATGAGGAGGACGTATGACTTCCTTCCCCTGTTATGGGCCCAACCACTGGGTTTCAAAGAATCCATTTCTTTTTTCTGAAACTGCTTCATCAACTACAGTTAAGCGCCCATAAGCCAGCCACTTCCAAATTCTAGTGTAGAAACTAGAGGCTCTTTCTCAAATTCCTGGAGTTCCAAAAGCTCCATGAATTAGCATGAAAGGAGCATGTACTTACAAAGTCAATCCAGAGTAAGCTGGGTTTCCCTTGTTAACTTGTTTAAGAAATATTTACTACCATTAGAGCCCAAGCCCTTCTAAAATGAGCAAAAATGACTAGGAAATGACAAACGCTCAAGAAGTTCCCCGTCAGGACTTCCCAGGTGGTTCAGTGGTTAAGAATTTGCCTGCCAATGCAGGGGACGCAGGTTGGTTCCCTGGTTGGGAAACCAAGATCCCACATGCCGTGGGGCAACTAAGCCAGTGTGCCCCAACTACCTACCCCACATGCCACAACTAGAGAGAAGCCTGTACACTGCAGCCAAAGAGCCCACATGCCCCAACTAAGACCTGAAGCAGCTAAACAAATAAATAAATATTTTTAAAAAGTTCCCTGTCCAGTGGGGAAGCTAAGAAACGTTTGTAAGTAATTATACAAAGCACAAGAATTATTGACATTTATCAAGCACCTGCCACATATACCCACTTTGTAGGTGCATTCATATGTACAGTATCAAACTATGTGGTTGATACTATCTATCAAACCAGTTAGATGTTAGGATTTCTTCCATTTACTGAAGGGGAGGGTTGAGGCACAGAGAGTTAAATAATGTGCCTGAGGTCACAAAAAGGAAGTCTGACCCCAGAGCCCATAAGGCAAACCATCAATTTACAACATCCCCTTAGAAAAGGAGCTGATATTTATCAAATGCCGAGTGTATTACAGGGCTGAGCACCTGTAATACAGTGTCATATTTCTTCTTCAAAATGAGCCCAAGTCTTAGCCCAGTTGCCCTAGAATACAGAATCTAAAGGAAGGCTTGAGGGCAAATGCTTTATTAGGTGGTACAGTCCCAGGGCGGGACTTCCCAATAGCTCAGTGGTAAAGAATCCACCTGCAATGTAGGATCTGCAGGACACACAGGTTCAATCCCTGGGTGGCAAAGATCCCCTGGAGAAGGGCATGGCTACCCACTCCAGTATTCTCACCTGGAGAATTCCATGAACACAGAAGCCTGGCATGCTACAGTCTCTAGGGTCTCACAGAGTTGGACATGACTGAAGTGACTTAGCATGCACATACACACACACGCATGCACAGTCTCAGGGCAGTCACAGTGAGGCGAAAGGAACCACATGACCTACTGGAGTCACTGGCCAAAGTCAAGGCTGCAAAATGAAATGTTAGTTGCTCAGTCGTGTCTGACTCTTTACGACCCTATGGACTGTAGCCCACCGGGCTCCTCTGTCAAGACTAGGACTCAACAAATGGCCAGCAGTCCAGACAGAAATATGGCTGGGAGAATGGGAGGTATTTTATAAGACATATCTGATAAACCTTACAGGAAAGGTACTGTTATTATCATCATCAAATAGAGGAAAACAATATAATAGAGATCACTCCAAGAAAATTAGAGATACCAAGGGAACATTTCATGCAAAGATGGGCTCAATAAAGAAAAGAAATGTTATGGACCTAACAGAAGCAGAAGATATTAAGAAGAGGTGGCAAGAATACACAGAAGAACTGTACAAAAAACATCTTCACGACCCAGATAATCACGAAGGTGTGATCACTGACCTAGAGCCAGACAATCTGGAATTGAAGTCAAGCGGGCCTTAGAAAGCATCACTACGAACAAAACGAGTGGAAGTGATGGAATTCCAGTTGAGCTATTTCAAATCCTAAAAGATGATGCTGTGGAAGTGCTGCACTCAATATGCCAGCAAATTTGGAAAACTCAGCAGTGGCCAAGGGACTGGAAAAGGTCAGTTTTCATTCCAATTCCAAAGAAAGGCAATGCCAAAGAATGCTCAAACTACTGCACAGTTGCACTCATCTCACACGCTAGTAAAGTAATGCTCAAAATTCTCCAAGCCAGGCTTAAGCAATAAGTGAACTGTGAACTTCCAGACGTTCAAGCTGGTTTTAAAAAAGGCAGAGGAACCAGATATCAAATTGCCAACATCTGCTGGATCATGGAAAAAGCAAGAGAGTTCCAGAAAAACATCTATTTCTGCTTTATTGACTATGCCAAAGCCTTTGACTGTGTGGATCACAAGAAACTGTGGAAAATTCTGAAAGAGATGGGAATACCAGACCGCCTGACCTGCCTCTTGAGAAACCTATATGCAGGTCAGGAAGCAACAGTTAGAACTGGACATGAAACAACAGACTGGTTCCAAATTGGGAAAAGAGTACGTCAAGGTACTGCTTATTTAACTTATATGCAGAGTACATCATGAGAAACGCTGGGCTGGAGGAAGCACAAGCTGGAATCAAGACTGCCAGGAGAAATATCAATAACCTCAGACATGCAGATGACACCACCATCATGGCAGAAAGTGAAGAAGAACTAAAGAGCCTCTTGATGAAAGTGAAAGAGGAGAGGGAAAAAGTTGGCTTAAAGGTCAATATTCAGAAAACTAAGATCATGGCATCTGGTCCCATCATTTCATGGGAAATAGATGGGGAAACACTGGAAACAGTGGCTGACTTTATTTTTTTGGGCTCCAAAATCACTGCAAATGGTGATTGCAGCCATGAAATTAAAAGACGCTTACTCCTTGGAAGGAAAGTTATGACCAACCTAGACAGCATATTCAAAAGCAGAGACATTACTTTGTTAAAAAAGGTCCATCTAGTTAAGGCTATGGTTTTTCCAGTAGTCATGTATGGATGTGAGTGTTGGACTATGAAGAAAGCTGAGCGCTGAAGAATTGATGCTTTGAACTGTGGTGTTGGAGAAGACTCTTGAGAGTCCCTTGGACTGCAAGGAGATCCAACTAGTCCATTCTAAAGGAGATCAGTCCTGGGTGTTCACTGGAAGGACTGATGTTGAAGCTGAAACTCCAATACTTTGGCCACCTGATGAGAAGAGCTGACTCATTTGAAAAGACCCTGATGCTCAGAAAGATTGAGGGCAGGAGGAGAAGGGGACAACAGAGGATGAGATGGTTGGATGGCATTACCAACTCAATGGACATGAGTTTGGGCAAACTCAGAGTTGGTGATGGACAGGGAGACCTGGTGTGCTGCGGTTCATGGGGTTACAAAGAGTCGGACACAACTGAGCGACTGAACTGAATTGAACTAGAAATAAAGAAACTGGGGCTACTAGCTAGGAGTGAAAATATAAAATCAATCAACAAGTCTGAGCATAAAAATGCATACTAATTAACCATAGGAGTCAGAATGGCTCACAGTCCGTCACACAGAATGGATCTTGTTTGAATATCCTGACATAGTCAAAGAAAGACCTATCTACCAGAAGGAGTTCTAGTTACCTATGGAAACATAAAAACAAACCATGAAAAATTCCCAAGTTCAAAGTGAAAAGCATCCACCTGAGCACTGTGCAGGAGCTCAGGCATTGGAACTGGGGTTGCAGGCAGGAAACTTTTGTGTGCCAGACCCTTTGTGAAACCACACCAATGGGTGAGAGGGATTCAGAAGGGTAAGCAAAACTGATGCCAAGAGGCATGTGATTAATCCCTCCCTTTCCTCATTTAGGACTTCCCTGGTGGCTCAGATGGTAAAGCGACTGTATACAATGTGGCATACCCGGGTTCAATCCCTGGGTCGGGAAGATCCCCTGGAGAAGGAAATGGCAAAGCACTCCAGTACTACTGCCTGGAAAATCCCATGGACAGAGGAGCCTAGTAGACTACAGTCCATAGGGTCGCAAAGAGTAGGACACGACTGAGCGACTTCACTCACTTTCACTTCCTCATTTAATGCTTATCAAGTAGCTATCTGATAACCACATTGCTTGACCCCAGCCCTTGGAAGGGTGTGACTGTGTCTGTCACCTTTCTCACTGTGTTCCCGCATGTTGCACAGTGTCCAGCATACAGTAAGTAGGCAGCCTACACTGGGACTGAATAGACAATGCATGGACCATCTTGTCCACATGACCATTACAGTTCTCCCTGCATCCTGCTGAACTACATGAAATGGTCACTGTGGCAGCTCAAATGATGATTTCAAATGGTGCAACTTAATACACTGATAATTCTTATTCTGGCCCAAGGATAGTTTACTTAGCATGAGACAATCTCTCACAACCTAAGTCTTTGGGAACCAACAGGGAAAGTCTCTTAGATGACAACATCAGTGTCATTTAATAGAGACTAACTTCTATTAAATTTCATTGAATAGAGACAATCGCCACCTGATGCAAAGAGCTGACTCATTTGAAAAGACCCTGATGCTGGGAAAGATTGAGGGCAGGAGGAGAATGAGATGACAGAGCAGAGATGGTTAGATGGCATCATTGACTCAAAGGACATGGGTTTGGGTAGACTCCGGCAGTTGGTGATGGACAGGGAGGCCTGGCGTGCTGCAGTTCATGGGGTCGCAAAGAGTTGGACACGACTGAGCAACTGAACTGAACTGAATCTCTTCAGAAGGAGAAGTGGGCGACAGAGGATGAAATGGTAGGATGGCAGCACTGATTCAATGGACATGAACTTGGGCAAACTCTGGGAGATGGTGAAGGATACAGAAGCCTGGTGTGCTGCAGTCCATGGGGTAGCAAAGACTTGGACATGACTTGGTGACCAAACAATAACAACAAATTTCTTCACAATGGATAAGAGCTATTATAAAGCAGAGCTTGAGAAAAGAGAACTCATCCCTGGCTGCCACAAACAGAAGACATTTCAAAGAGGAGGCAGCGTGGGCTTAAAGAATATATGGACATTTCGATAACACAGATGAAGAGTTGAGAGAGGATGGTCAAGACCTACAGCAATGGGAAAGACCACCGTTAGAGGTGGGAAGGGACACAGCGCAGTAAACTGTGAATGATCAAGTCTGTAAAGGAAAAGCAATGAGAGAGCAGACTGGGAGGGCCAGGAAAGGCCAGCTTGTACACAGTCTCTGATGTTAATTGAAAACATTAGCAAAAGGAGTCCCTTAAGGGCTATGAGATGATTGTGAAGATCATTCTGTTGTAGGCAAAATGAGCTGGAGAATGGAAGCAGGGGGCCAGCCAGGCAGCCAGCCCTCCTGAGAGTCTCTGATGGAGAAATCAAAGCAAACATAAAGTGGAAATGTCTTTTTTAAGATAGGTGTGAGGAAGAACCACTGCTTTCATTGATACAACTAATTCAGATTAATCAGCTAAGCAATGCATTAATCAGCTCATGCATCACCACCACCAACTCTTCTTCATCCTCATCATTTCCAGAAAGATTACTTTTGCCAGGTCCTGAATTCATTTACTCCTAATTGCTATCCATGTGGTATGTATTATTTCCATTTTGTGGATAAGGAAACTGAGACTCAGAGAAGGAAAGTACAGACAGGGTCACATATCTCCTAAAGAGTTAGTATTAAGATCCAGAATTCCCTGACTCGAAAGCCTATGGCTGTCACAATGGAAAACAGTATGGTGGTTCCTCAAAAAACTAAAAAGGGGGTTGCCATATGGTCCAGCAATCTCACTTCTAGGCATATACCCAGGCAAAACTATAATTCAAAAGATATATGCACACCTATGTTCATAGTAGCACTATTCAGAACAGCCAAGACATGGACGCAACCTAAATGTCTATCAACAGATGAGAAGATAAAGAAGATGTGGTGCATATATACAATGGAATATTACTCAGCCATTAAAATGAATGAAAGAATGCTATTTGCAGCAACACTGATGAACCTAGAGAATATCATACTAAGCAAAGTAAGTTAGAAAGAGAAGACAAATACCATATGATATCACTTATTTGTGGAATCTAAAATACAATGCAAATGAACTTATCTACCAAACAGAAACAGACAAAGATACAGAGAACAGACTTGTAGATGCCCAGAGGTCGGGGGGCAGTGGAGGAGGGAAAGGTGGAAGGCTTTGGGATGAGCAGATGCAAGCTATTATAAACAGGATAAATAGGTTGGATAAGCGACAAGGTCCTACTGCACAGCACTGGGAACTATACTCAATCTCCTGTGATAAACCATAATGGAAAAGAATATGAAAAAGAATATGTGTGTGTGTGTGTGTGTGTAACTGAGTCATTTTGCTGTACAAGAGAAATTACACAACAGTGTAAATCGACTACGTGTGCTGTGCTTAGTCACTCAGTCGTCTGACTCTCTGTGACCTCATGGACTGCAGCCCGCCAGGCTCCTCTGTCCATGGGATTCCCCAGGCAAGAATACTGGACTGGGTTGCCATGCCCTCCTCCAGGGGATCTTCCCAACTCAGTGATCGAACTGAGGTCTCCTGCATTGCAGGCAAATTCTTTACCAACTGAGCCACCAGAGAAGCCCAAATCAACCATACTTTAATAAACTTGGTGCTCTGTGATGACCTAGAGGGATGGGAGGGAGGCTCAAGAGGGAGGGGATATATGTACGCTGCTGCTGCTGCTAAGTCACTTCAGTCGTGTCCGACTCCGTGCGACCCCATAGACGGCAGCCCACCAGGCTCCCCCGTCCCTGGGATTCTCCAGGCAAGAACACTGGAGTGGGTTGCCATTTCCTTCTCCAATGCAGGAAAGTGAAAAGTGAAAGGGAAGTCGCTCAGTCACATCCAACTCTAGTGACCCCATGGACTGCAGCCCACCAGGCTCCTCCGTCCATGGGATTCTCCAGGCAAAAGTACTGCAGTGGGGTGCCATTGCCCTCTCCGGATATATGTATACTTACAGCTGATTCATGTTACATGGCAGAAACCAATACAACACTGTAAAGCAATTATCCTCCAATTAAAAATAAATTTAAAAAATAGATAAGTAATAAGGACCTGTGTATAGCACAGGGAATACTATTCAACACTCTATAATGACCTCCATGGGAAAAGAATCTAAAAAAGAGTGCCTATATGTATAACTGACTCACTTTGCCATACAGCAGAAAGTAACACAGTTGTAAATCATCTATACTTCAAAAAAAAAAAAAGCCCTGTCAAAGTGTCAAAGTGGAGGACAGTCAGACACAGGTATAGTTTTGGAAAAGTAGTCCAGGGCCAGCACCTCCCAAGGGCAGGAGGAAGATGGCAAAGGCCAACACCCAGGTGCCCCATTGCAGAAAAGAAGGTTCCATGCTGATTCCACAGGAAGTCCCCTAGGGTCCTACCTTGCTTTCTCCTTCAATGACAATGACAGGCACAGAAGTGGCAGGCCAGCGGTGTTTGGCTGGAAGGGGCTTGTCACAATTCCATAGAACTATGATCTGAAAGGGATAAGGGGTCATCAGATGGCTTGGTAAGGCTGGATTTACATAGGCTTCCAACCCAACATTTCTTCTTAAAGACACACAGAGAGAAAGAGAGAAGATGGTGTTTAAGCAAGGCAGAGAGGCAGACCTCAAAACTGTGTTTAAAGTGAGTCCACTCCACTCTGTACACCCAAAACTAACGTAACACTGTAAAACAACTATACTCCAAAAAAAATTTTTTTAAGTGAGTCTACTCCCACACAACCCCCAGAACCCCATCACTCTAACAACCAGAGAGGGGACAAGAAGGGTAACCTAAGAAAACCTATGTCAAGTGGGTAGGAGAAGGCTGGGGAGGAAAGAAGGCATGCCAGGGTTGCTGGCTCTTAAAAAAGTGGTTTTCTAAATTCTGGTGTCTTATGATGAGGAGGAAGATAACAGCCTTGATCAAACTAAAGAAAAATGCACATTGAACATCTGCTATGAACTTCACTCCAGCAGGCAATGTGGGAGAAGGAAGAGAAGTCAAGATCCGACTTCTCCAGGATGGCAGCTTATTTCCTGTGGCCTGATTATTGCCAATAAATGTGTTTAGCCCCCAAATGCAGGCTTCAGTGTGACTCCATTCTTTTCTCATATGTAAACCTTCTTGTGTAATTTACAATTCAGAAAAACCACTGTTAAGAGTAGGAGAGCAATGCTAATTTGGAAAACACTGTTACCATAGATATCATCTTCTGCTCCCAATTTTATAATTAGTCACGGCGGCTGTGAAAGAAAAGTTAACACCTTACGCCAACGAGTCAGTTTCTGCTGTTGAAGCTTAGTTTTCTGGGTCCTTTCAGGGGCCTTTCTGAAGTTTGTTTTTCACTTTGACACTTAAAGATGAAATAATGTGTGTATATATTCCTTAAAGAGTGTGTTGGGGGACTTCCCTGGTGGTTAGTGGTTAAGACTCCTCACTTCCACTGCAGGGGGCGTGGGTTTGATCCCTGGTCAGGGAACTAAGATCCCACATGCCATGGAGCATGGCCAGGAAATTAAAATTAAAAAAAAGAAAGAAATAATGCCGCTTGCAACAACATGAATGGATCTAGAGATTATCATACTAAGCGAAGAAAGTCAGAAAGAGAAAGACAAATACCACACAGTACTACTTATATGTGGAATCTTAAAAAAAAAAAAAAAAGAAAAGGTATTGGTATATACGTCACTTTACCCCAGGGCAAAGATCTCTTTGTAACCTACCCATTACCTGTACCAGATTTCACTTCCAAGAACCTCTAAGCTGATGAAAAGGGAGTAACAAGGCATGACAAATGAAAGGGGAATAACAGGGTAGGATGTGAGATGAGTCCCTGGGAGCCAGTGTGTAGCAGGGAAGGAGTGGGGGGGTCTCTGGTCCACCAAGCGGCAGGGCGCAGGCACTGGGTCAACCCTCCCTACCTCCCCACTCACCTGGGCACAGTACTGGGACTTGGCTGCAGCCACGAGGAGTTTCAACACTGGCTGGGACTGAGAGACCAGGGGGGTCACCGCGTGGATGACTGCAGTGAATTTGGAGGGGGGCTTTAAACCTGAAAGAGCAAGGGCAGAGCAACCTAATGAAGCACTGAGAAACAAGACTTCAAAAATTATTCCTCTCTGCTCCATCGCCTCACCCCAGAGCTAATGTTCCCTTCTCGCATATTTTTCCTCTGCCTCTTATGTCTTGACAGAACAAAAACAAGGTGAAAAGCTGCTAGTGAACTGCTGCCTGAGTTTAGAGACCTGGATAATTTACAGTTTAAGGCCCATTTCCAGATTTTTCCTTTGATGGCCTTTTCCTTCCTCCCTCGGGGATACATCTTTGATCTCCCTTCTGCTTTTTAGGCACCCAGAGTCTAATTATACACACACACATAACATTACTCACCACTCTTTACTCAAGAAAGGGTATAACTCTAGTTACTTACATCCTAGGCTGGATTTTAGTAAATGTGCTCTCTCTTCCAGGGTATGTGCATATATCTTATTCTTAGTGATATAGTTAAAGGGCATTTAGGTTGCTTCCATGTCTTGGCTACTGTATACAGTGCTGCCATGAATGCTGGGGTGCATGTATCTTTTTGAATTATGGTTTTCTCCAGATACATGCCCAGGAGTAAGATTGCTGGGTCACAGTGGTAGCTCTATTTTTTAAGGGACCTGCATACTGTTCTCCATAGTGGCTGCACCAGTTTACATTCCCACCAACAGGGTAAGAGGATCCCCTTTTCTCCATACCCTCTCCAGCATTTACTGTTGCAGGTTTTTTTGATGATGGCCATTCTGACTGGTGTGAGCTGATACCTCATTGTAGTTTTGATCTGCCTTTCTCTAATAACTGGTGGTTTTGAGCATCTTTTCATGTGTTTTATGGGCATCTGTATGTCTTCTTTGGAGAAATCATTATTGAGATCTCCTGCCCACTTTTTGATTGGATTGTTTGTTTCTTTGATATTGAGCTGCATATTTTGGAGATTAATCTCTTGTTGGTATATTTTGGAGATTAATCTCTTGTTGGTTGCTGGCTTTGCAAATTTTTTTTCCTATGCTGCCATTTTGAAGGGTTTTTGCCTGATCGCTACTATTTCAGATAAAAACCAGCAAGTGGTCAAGGTTAAAAGGCCAACATCCAGAGCCTAAGTGTCTAGGTCTGAAGCCCAGTTCCATCACTGAGTGGTGGTGGGATCATTACTTAACCCTCTGTGTCTCCACAGCAGTGAAATGGGACTGATGGCAACAGCAACAAAGTTACAGGGTTGTTATGAGAACGCATTTAAGCGAGCTAATGCATACAGAGCATTTAGAGCAGGACCTGCAAACACCAAGCGCTCAGCATGAGCTCACCACCACCACCACCATCACTGTCACCGCCACCATTATTTTGGGGTGGAAGCTGCTCTACTCCCAAGAAGTCTCTTCTTTACGTAGCAGGGAAACACAGCCGAGAGAAAAAGCATGTGGTTCAGACCTCTGCCAACTGTGTGCTCTGAAGCCCAAGGTGGAAAGGTATCATACATGCGCAAAATAACTGCCACCAAAGAGAAAGCAGTGAGATGGCTTCTTCTGCAAATGAGTCTTTTCCTGAGAACTCACTGAGAAACAGGAGCCAGGTTAAAAGCCTCTTAAAACTTCATTAGTGGGGACATATGTATACCTATAGCTAATTAAAGTTGATGTACAGCAGAAATCAAACCAATATTATAAAGCAATCATCGTTCAATTAAAAAAAAAGAAAAGCAGACTAAGAAACATTAATACTATGGTAGAGCTCTTATTAGACTATTAGAATAAGCAGTATTTATAGATGATAGAACAGCTTTTATTTTGGAGGGGAGGGGTCATGCTGCCAATAAACTTGTTTAACATTTAAAACAAAAGGAATAAATGTGAAATCCAAAATTCATCATGAATTATAATAACAAATTAAATAAATAAATAAAATAATTAATTAATTAATTAAATAAAATAAATAAAATAACAAATTAAATTTTAGAAAACGTCATTAGTATAGACCCACTAATTTCACATTTTAGCAGCTTAAATATGAACAAGACACTGAAAGGACACTGAAGTTAAGCTTTGAGAGTGACTGATAAAGGGAAGAATTACAGTATATACCTCAAAGAATTATATGGATCTTTTGCAGAGAAAATGCCATCATCTGACTAGTACTTCAGTTTCATGTTGGAAAGAAACTAGCCTTCCCACTAGTGAAATACACATTTAAGGCTTTGCCAAGTAAGAAGAATAAATATGATGTAGGGGGTTCCCTTAACAGTAAGGACAAGTCACTGCTTTTAGACTTTCCTGTAATGGTTTAAGAAGCAACATTTACACACTTCTAATGTGCTAACTCGACTGACTCCACACAAAAATCTGGAATCTTCTTGCCACATCAATTTGAAGGATGCTTTATTATCCCAAGGTTTCTCAAATTTGGAACTGTGACTGAAGGGAAATGTCCAAAATGTTACCAACATTAGAGCAAATGGGGCTCCAAATACTGGGGCAGCCAAAAAGTTTGTTCAGGTTTTTCCATAAGATGGTGCAGAAAAACCCAAATGAACTTTTTGGCCCGCCCAATACATAAATGTCTATGGCGATAACGGTAGCCTTTTGTAAAGCTTCATCTCTCCACCTGTTTCCTTTTCCTCATTATGACCAGGCTAAAAGTTGCCTGGAGAAGGAAATGGCAAGCCACTCCAACATTCTTGACTGGAAAATTCCATAGACAGATGACCTTCGTGGGCTATAGTCCGTGAGTTTGCAAAGAGCAGGACACGACTGAGCGACTGAGCACAAAAGCTGCTTGAGAGCAGAGCTTATATCTCCTTTGACTTTTTATTCCTACCACCTAGCACTACATTAACACGGCACAGAAGAGGAGCATAATAAATGTGGAATGAAGTGCATAAGTTTGTCCTCTGTCCTATATTAAATCTTTTCCCTTTCCCTTTATTAGTTTGGTTTTTCTTTGTTCTGAGACAGAGAAGTTAGGATCGTGGAGAGAAAAAATTGTAGGAAGAGTTCTCTTAGATTCATTTTATACATGATAAGACTCAAAATTATAGCAAACTCATTGTCATGTTGGGGCTTCCCTTGTGGCTCAGACAGTAAAAAATCCACCTGCAATGCAGGAGACCCAGGTTTGATCCTTGGGTTGGGAAGATTCCCCTACAGAAAGGAATGGCAAAACACTCCAGTATTCTGGTCTGGAGAATTCCATGGACAGAGGAGCCTGGCAGGCCACAGTCCATGAGGTCGCAAAAGAGTAGGAAACGACTGAGCAACTTTCACTTAGATTACTTAGATTGTCGTGTTCAGAATGATCTGTAATTTGGGGAGCCTTTTTCTTAAAAAGCAATGATTCTACTAAACGTAAAGAACAGCGGCTCAGATCAGGAATGAGTTTTTCACTTTGCAGGGCTCTGCTGGAAGGCAATGGCAGCCCACTCCAGTACTCCTGCCTGGAAAATCCCATGGGCGGAGGAGCCTGGTAGGCTGCAGTCCATGAGGTCTCTAAGAGTCGGACACGACTTCACTTTCACTTTCACTTTTCACTTTCATGCACTGGAGAAGGAAATGGCAACCCACTCCAGTGTTCTTGCCTGGACAATCCCAGGGACGGGGGAGCCTGGTGGGCTGCCGTCTATGGGGTCGCACGGAGTCGGACACGACTGAAGTGACTTAGCAGCAGCAGCAGCAGCAGCAGCAGCTGGATTTATAATTCATGACCTTGATAAACCATTTAGGACAGGGCTCTAGAAAGCAGTCTCCAACACAGGGTGTTACAAAGACACTGCGATGGAATAAAAAAATCGAGGGACTTGAGTTCCGAACAACATTTGGAGGGTAAACCAGAAAAGCTCCGGGGAAGGCATTCACTTACCTAAATTAGCATAGTAGTAAGGGAAATCTCCCAGATAAGATGAATACTGTGGTAGGACGAACAATCCCCCAGGATGTTTGTTCCATATTAAACTGTTGCGTGATATGTGCTTGAATATTCTGTCCTGAATAATCTAGAAAACAAAAACATTGGCATATGGTGAGGAGGAGACTCTGATGATATCTAATGAGGAACACATTCAGGCCAAATTTGAGGGCTGATGCCAGTAAAAGTACTGGGTCTACCCCCACCCCCCATTCTCCAATGATAAAAATGTCTGGGATACATAGAAAGTGACAGAGTGTTGGAAGAGAAGGAGAGAGAGAAAGGAAAGAGGTGGTTAATCCAATTGTCTAATTATACTTCAGTTTCACCATAAATTCTTTCTTGTCTTTCTATTGTTAAGTCCGTGCTCCTTTCAAAGTAGAGTGTGTTAGAAGAGTTAATTTCCTTAATGGCTGATCTTCTAACATGAAGATCTGGTTCTCAGTGCACAGAGATGTCCATGCAGAGATTGAGCTGGGAGCATCTTGAAGGCATGCACCTTCTATAAGCAGCTGAGCTTTTGATCTGTTCCTTTAATTCAGGAGGCAGGTTTATTTGTTTGACATAGTTTCATTGCCCTTTCAAATTCAATTGTAGGACTTTGGGGTACTAGTTAGCTGCAGGCTTTCTAACTTTAATCTCAGAAAGTAGTGAGTTAACTAACAAATGCTCAAAACAACCTACATAATAGGACAAAAACCATGGCATATGAAGACTAATAATAGCCAAGCTAGTTCATTAGTTTCTTTGGACTTGAAGACCTTGCAGATCATTAAATTCTACATTTAGAGTCAAACATTCCCCCATCCTGAATCATTTGTCAGATGAAGGTGATTAGTCTACTTTACAGATTTCTCTCTGTGACTTTCAAATTCTTGTAATTATACCATCTACTCATTAAGATATGATTTGGCAAATAATTAACTTGATACAGAATTTCAAGTTTTCAGCGATTTTTTTGTGTGTGTGTATGTGTGCTTAAAAAAGAGAAAAAGCCTAGTATATATCTCTAGAGATTTAAGACCAAAATCATCATTTTCTGGGTCCCCATTTAATGCAATGTGATTTAAGTACAGACCATTTTAAATGGAGGTGTATTATTTGCTAAGGTTATTACCACCCTCATCTCATCCCACATGGTGGCTAGACAAGTAATAAAGTGAGCTACGTTTATCTTTACAAACCTTATCGTGTTTATATTTTTAATAAGAGAAGAAAGGAAGCAAGGAGGAAATTTAGAACTCAAATATCTTAGTTCAATGATTTCTGCAGTTTCTCTTTTCCTTAGATTAAAACGTCTTGTTTTATATGACTTGGTAGAGGTTTCAAATTTGGGCAAGATTTTAGAAACTTCACTCAAATGTTAATGTTTGTTCTTTGCGGTACAGCAGAGATATGTTAAAATGCTGTTGTCTAGGCATTAATTATAAGAAAATTGTCATGGTTGTGAAGAGTTTTTACATGGTTTGCAATTCCACTTTGTACACCATTTATTCCAGTTTTTAATTATTTGTACTTTCCTATTCTACTGTCTACTTATTTTCCTTTATAAGTTTTCATTCGGGTCCTTTTTTTTTTTTTTTTGCTTTCCAAATTTATACACCTTCAAGCATGTGGTCACTTAAACTCTGGATATCAAGACACAGAACACATTGATAGAAGACTGTGTCATACATCCAACCTACATACAAGTGACACAGAACTCAGAGATGTCACAAATTGAATCCCCATTCACTTTGGGTCTCTGGATGGTATGAATCTCAGTGTCGACTCTTTTTGGTTCAGTATCACAACACTGCCATCTTTTTGAGTTCAGGGATATGATAAGTCATAGTATTCTTCTGAAATACCAAAAAGCACATTATACGCTCTTCAAACAGATCTTGACAGGGCAATATCAAAAAAGGTAGAAGAGCAATAACAAATGCTGAATATAATCCAGGTCAAGCAGTTTGCCACCTTTATGACTTACTATCCTCATATGTAATAAGCAGTAAAATATCACATTAATTACAACAACCTCCAGAATCTGTTAGGAATAGTTGCCTAAGTCTTCATACTTATGACTTTTTTTTTTTTTTTTTGCCTTAAAAAAAAAATCTCATTCCTGTGTGCATTGTCTAAGCATGGATTTTCCCATTTTTACACAGCTATACTACCATAAGTATTATATATTACAGATCTTTCCATATTATTAATAGTATTCATGGTTTACTTATCCTAAATGACCAATAATAGTGCAATTATTTCCATGCAAATCAGTGAACATATTTATGAGCTAAAACTTGCCACATTTAGGACTGATGCCTTAAGATTTTGTCAAAGGGTATGAACACTTTAAAGGCTGTTCATATGTACTGTCAACTGTCTTTCTGAAAGGTTGATATCAACTTGGCTTATCAAAAGTTTGACAGATCTTATTTTACCAAATAGAAAGGTCATTTCGTCCCTCTCCTAATGCTTAAGTCTCCCTAATGCTACACTGGACAGCTTCCTGGATCCTTGGTACTCACTCTTAATTGTTGTGGACAAAGACGTCATATTTAAAGGTTGGATACTATAAAGAAAATCAAAACACACAATCACGAAAAATTTACACAATTTTTTTTCCTTATAGCCCCACATGGTACCTTCAGTAAGGATAGTATTTCTTATTAATGTGAATTCAAAGGGAAGAATGACAGGCTCCTTATTTTTCATCTTTATGTGCCCTCTATTTTTAAAATAATAGACTATTGGTTACAGGCTACAGCCATTCTAGGTGACCCTGACTTGGTCTTTTGACAAATGCAGTGTTGCCTAATACCTGCAGGGCTGCCATATGCCACCTTGCTCCAAACTAATCTTCTATTTCTATTCTCTCACTGATTTTAAATTTTCATTGTACAGCAGCATCAGCAATACTATGGTCTGAATGTGTACGGTTAGAGATAAGTGAAGAGAGAAATGGAGACTCCTTCATAGAACTTCACTTTAAATTGTGCTTTCCAAGCTACCATGAGCTGTTCTCATGTGTTATGACAATTTCACACCCTTTTCTTTTGCTCAGCCTGATTCCAACTGAGTTCCTAGGGTTCAGTCCTTAGTGCCAAGTTACTGTCATACAATATTCTGACAAATAATGGAATCCATGAACATTATTTTTGCAGCATTTTATCACTGTTCCTATCCTTACTTCTCAATCTGCACCAAAAAAAAAGCTCCAAAGAGTCTATCTCTTATTAAATAGCTCCTTAATTCTAAGGTGCAGAATTCGGAAATTTCAATCAGCCTGGAAATACTAGCCAAATCCCAAGCAGGACAGAGTGCGACACAGTCGAATGTACGCACAACTTGACCCTGGTGTTAGAGAGAAGGACGAAGCATCCTGTTTCCAATTTTATCTAAGCACTGCTACAACTCTAAGGCTCATAATCTCCAAAGAGCAAGTAATTCCCTTCCCGTGACCCAGAATACAGCACAGAAGCAAGAAAAAGCCTGAGTGTAGAACATCCCCTTAGCAAGAGACCTTCGAATCTATGCTGTCCAAGGGTAATGCCGAATAATCCTCAGACAGCAGGCACTCCAGCAGGGACTGAAGAATTCACATTATCCAAGTTCTAAGCCAAGTAGGAATTTTTGATTTGTGATAGTTAAATCGTTCTTATGAACATTGTTGGCTGTTTATCTGTGTATGTGGATGGCATTTTCTGCTATTTTTCTCTGCTTTTCTGTTTACATTGGATCCTAGGGTAATTTGAGCTCTGATTTAAAAAGGGAAACTGGATGGTATCTCTCATGCAATTCAGTTGAGAGGTCAAACTGTTACAATCCAATTTTGGAACTATATGAGGGGATTTTGACAGTTGCTATAAATTTGAATGAAGTATATGGTTTGTAGTGTTTTAAAAACAACTGTGTTTTCTCTAAAAAACTGCCTGGCTCAGATCCAAGGAGAAGTAGGCCTTTCCAGGCACAGAGATGAAAACAGCTTGGCTTAAGATCCTATGCTGATGAATATAACATATCCAACTGCTATTATAGGATAATTGAGCACTGCTAAGTTAGCAGGCAAGAGACCAGAGCTATGCAATAAACCATACTCAAAAGAAACGGAATTAATGAAATACCATCTTTCATCTGGCAAATTAGCAAAGTTGTGCATGTTTGTTTTAATTATGATCCTGAAGGTTGATAAGGTTACAGTGAAAGAGGGTCGTTCCCAGATGGCTTGTGGGAATCTAGATGGATACACCCTTTCTGAAGGGTAATTTGGCAATACATATCATGAGTCTTAGTCGTGCTTGGACCCTTGGCCTGAGTAATCCTATTTCAAGGACTCCATTCTAAAGAGATAGTCTAAGATACACGTGGAAAGTCATTCATTGGATAAAGGGCTATCTCTATTTAAAAAATAAAAAAAAGAATGAATGAATTAGAGACAACAGTAACAGTCAACCATAGCAGGTCAGTAAATAAATAGAGGTTCACCAAGAGATGAAATATAGGGTGAAGAAATGAAAACACGTGGTCTCAGTGTATAGCCAAAGATGCATAAAAGTGGCAAGTGGAAACACTGAGGAAAGAATAACTTAAGAAATCTATTGTGGGAACTCCCTAGTGGTCCACTGGTTAGGACTCCATGCTCTCACTGTCAAGGGCCTGGGTTCAATCTCTGGTCTGAGAACCAAGATCCCATAAGCTGTGTGGTGTGGCCAAAAAAAAAAAAAAATCAAATAAAAATGTAAAAAAAAACTGTACTGGGACAAATACAGAACAATTGGTAAAAAAAAAAAAAAAAAAAAAAGGATGGTTTAGGTTTTTCAACACAGATCACATACAAAGTAAATTGCATTAAAAAAAAATTAATTGGCTATACTCCAGTACAAAATACAAAGCTTTAAAAAAAGTGTGTGGGTGCATGCTAAGTTGCTTCAGTCATGTCCAACTCCCTACGACCCTATGGACCATAGCCAGCCAGGCTCCTCTGTCCATGGGATTCTCCAGGCAAGAATACTGAAGTAGGTTGCCATTTCCTCCTCCAGGAGAATCTTCCTAACCCAGGGATCAAACCCACATCTCTTACATCTCTAGCATTGGCAAGCAGGGTCTTTACCACTAGTGCCACCTGGGAAGCCCCAAAATAAAAATAAATACTAGAAAATACGTGTATGCAGGTTATGCATAAATAAAATTATGAGTCAAAAAGTCCTTTCTAAACAGTAGCAAATGGAAAAGGCACAAGTGAAAAGACTTCCCAATCACAAACAAAACAGAAAGGCCTACTACAAATTAGGGGAAAATATTTGTAAGAAAAGAATCAAAGGGTTAATATTTTTCATATAATAAGCTCTTAAAAATTAATGAGAACATTTTGTGGCCATTTCTATTTCTTTCTTTGTGAGCTGCCTGAGCAAGAAATACTGAAAAATCTTTTTTACTAAAATCTTAAGAAAATAATGATTTACCAGTTTGAGGGATATAATGTCCAATATGGTGAAGGTAAAAAAAAAATAAAAATAATTAAAATAAGTTCTCTCATATAAGCTGAAGGGAATATAAATTAGTTAATTCTATTGCAGGAAAATTGACAATTCATGTAGAAATCTTAGCATTTGGCATATTCTTTGAATCAGGACTTCGAATTCAAGGATTTTATCCTAAGAAAGTAATCTTGAACCTGCATAACAATTTGTCACTGAGGCTATTTTCTTCAAGGACGTGTATAACAATGAAAAAATAGAACAACTGTAGTAGTCTCAAATGGGGATTAATTAATGGAGTTAAATGATATTTGAATGGAATATTGGTCATTAAAATAACTATAGAAAAATCTAATGAGGTAATCTTAATATATTATTAAGGAGAAAAAACAGGGTATAAACTAAGTATGGAAAGATTCTTCTTTAAATTAAAAATGACAACATATTTATGCATTTGCATAGAAAAAAATGAATATATATATGTTTATATGTGTGTATATATGTCAATAGTGAATTGTATGGATAGATTATTTTATTTTTGTGCTGTAAGTATTTTCCATTACTTTCTAAAAGGAACATGTACTTCTTTGATAAAAAGCACTCATCCCCCCCCGCAAAAAAAAACCCAGCAACAACAACAAAAAATCTAAGCACAATTCACATTCAACTTTCCTTAAGAAGGTTCTTAGAAGAGTCTTAGATGGAGGACATGATCAAAAACAAAAGGTAGAATTTATTACATGTTCAAATCTGCTGCTATGAATGCAAGTGAAACTTAATTTTCATTGAGGAGGGTGATTTGGATGAATAAGAGGAATTTGCTTGTAATAAAGAAGCCCTTGGAAGGCATTCTACCCTGTCCCCGTTCATGGGTGGACCTGGGTACTAAATATCTTTTCACTAAGTTCCATGATGAAATCAGTGCACCCAGAGAGGACACTTTGGTAGAGCCCAGCCCCATGAGAGCAGAAGCCAGGGCCAGGCCTCAGGTAGGTAAGTGTCCCAGGGTGGCTGGGGTATGACCAGCATTGGCTCTGGTACCCAGGATGGCAAGACAGCAGTGATATGCACAAAACAGGATGACTTCCATTTTCTTGGTATATATCAGAATGATCATATTGCATACTCCCAGTGACATTAGCTTCTGGAGCGGTAATCACGTTTCCAAAGAAAATACTTTGAAAGTGAGGCCACGAATGCCCCCACCTCATGTTACAGACACCTCAGAATTACCTCGCTGCTGGGCTACACCTGAGAACCTCTGCTTTGCTTCCTGTAATTTGTGAGTGCAGATTCCGAAATCTTTTCTCAGCAATTTGTGCTACTTTGGTGTAGCCTCAGGCCACCGCTCTCTGCTCTACTTCCAAAGGTTTTAATCATCCCCATGTTTCCCTTTCTTTTTTTCCTCCTGCCTTAAAAAAAGCAACTTGAAGATGGGCACCCATCTGCCTGGAAGATTTTCTGATTTTATAAAGCTTAACACTTTCTGCACTAGATGAGTGTAATTCTTATTTTCTTAACACATCCTTGTGATAATGATGGGTGGGTTGCATGTATCTTGAGAATGAATTTGGCTGTTTCCGAATGCCACTGGACTACAGTACCCAGTAAACTATTCATATATTTAGAATGGGAGATTTTCCCCTACTTGCTCACTATCTGTTTCTTAAGTGGACTCCAGAAATACGCCTTCAAAGGATGCCATGAGTGTGAATGACAGGCTAATAATTAGCTACCTGTCTCTGAAATGATATAAGTCAGAGCCGATCTCTGTGTCAAGGAGTGTATTCCTCCTAAGTTAGTGTTCCTCTGTGGAGCTCGTCAAGAATGGAGAGCAGGTCAAAGCGGTTAACTGATACATCCAAGTGCAGAAAGCTCAGTGTTGCCACATTTGACCAATTACACATTGACAACAGCAAAAGAGGAGGCTAAGAGAAACACATAAAGGACCATTATTCGAGACTGAAAGCCAAGGCATCTCACTTACCTCTAGTGTAGTTAATACAATCTTCTCAACTGAAGAAAAATAAGCCTCCCACAAGAATTGTGTCTGCTGTCTAAGTGCTAGGATTTTATCCTGATGAATAGACCTGATTGTAGAAGGAATCTGTAACACAAGGTGAACACATAATAACTATAACTGGAAAACAATGAGATGCCATTTGATCACAATAACTCACTCAGGTTAGAGTTTTTTTCTTCATAGCATTCTGCTTCTAGCGTACAGATCTACTAAAAACCACCAACCCCTAGACTGAAAGGTCCTTAAGAGGTGTTAGCTAAAAACAGCACTTACTGGGAGTCAGCAATGATGACCTTTAATGACCAAATACACAACAGTTAGAGCTCACTTCTAAGATTTGGTAGCAGCTTATCACTTGTGTAGCATTCCTCTGCCATTTTCTAAGAATCCCACATGCCCTTGAACCTGCCCGTGAACAATCAAATCCTGCAGAGAAGGGGCTACAGTCTTGGAGCAAAGCTGAGAGCCATTATGTCCCAAGCACTTCTAAGACATGCCACCCTCAGGACTACTAATGACCTACAGAAGGACCTTTTAGGGAATGTCTCGGAGTCTGTCCATTTAATATGCAGCTGAGGGTAATTATTTCTATGTGCAGGTATCCCTTTTCTCTCCCTGAGAGCTTTCTGCTCCCCAGACCTCTCTTTTTGGCTCTAGTGCTTACCCCAAACTAACACGAGCCGTCATGTGTGCTTAGCCAACACTGCTATCTACCAGGCTACACAATTTTAAAGGAAGGATTTATGCCCTGTCCATCCAGCTAAACACTTTCTAGCTAGGAGAGTGGCTTTTATATACAGACACACCTCAGAGATACTGTGGGTTCTGTTTCAGACCACTGCAATAAAATGAATATCACAATAAAGCAAGTCACACAAAATTTGTTTGGTTTTTCAGTGCATCCAGAGGATTCCCAGGTGGTACAGTGGTAAAGAATCTACCTGCCAATGCAGGAAATGCAAGAGACACGGATTCGATCTCTGAGTCAGGAAGATGCCCTGGAGTAGAAGGTGGCAACCCACTCAGCATTCTTGCCTGGAAAATCCCATGGACAGAGGAGACTGGTGGCTACAGTTCACGGGGTCACAAAAGTCAGACACCACTGTGTACCACCACCACCATCAGTCCATCTAAAAGTTACTTCGGCACTATAGTCTATTAAGTATACAGTAGCGTAATGTCTGAAAGCACAATGTAAATACCTTAATTAAAATACTTTATTCAAAGTAAAAAAAAAATGCTAACCATCATCTGACAACACAGGCTTATGACAAACCTTCAATTTGTTAAAAAAAAAAAAAAAGCATCTATGAAGCACAATAAAGCAAAGTAAAATAAATGAGGTATGCCTGTAGTAGCTACTTAATAAATAAAAGTCAAATTGACCACAGCCATCTGAAGCCACCGAAGGAATATTATTATTTTCACTAGCAGTACAGGAAAATGGGAGTCAGACCAAGGTAAGAGTCTTGGCTCTACAGCTTACTAGCTGTGCTTCCTTGAACAAGTTACTTGATGTCTCAAAGATTCCATCTCCTCAGTTATAAAACAGCGATACAGTTCTAACATCACTGTAAGGTTGTAATGAAGAGCACGTAAGTGCTTCACGCAATGCCTAACACATGGGACGTTTAACTGACAAAGTAATTACTACTACTACTATTGCTATTGACTTAAGGGTGATGATATGAAAAGTTGGACCAATTGCTTAATGTTTGCCTATGAACTTGCTTGGGTCTGGAGCTCTGAAATGTACTTTCTGGCTGTCTAGTGAGTTACCTTAGCTTGCTCCTTATCTTCACCTAAAGCCCAAGGTCTGTTTCATTTATGGAGCCTACATTCTTAGGGGAGATTCCTTGTGATTATCAAGTGCCCTTTTGTGCTCACCTCTTTCTGCATGCTTGCCTCCCTAATATGTAACTAAGCAGAGAGGCATGGGAGCCTGGACTGAAGCAGGAATGCTCTACTAGCTGTTTTCATAAGAAAGTTAGCCATGACATCGTGACTAAGACTACATCTGAATTTCCAGTGGAGGGGAAGGAAGCAGGAACTTTTTTTTTTTCAAGACCACTTCTACAGGAAGCCAGAGAACTGTTTCACAGTACCTACATAAGGACAAGCTCACTTGCGATGTCCAAAAGCAGATACTAAATCTGCAGCCCCAGTGTATGTCTGGATTCTCAACACTGAAGCAGCATGAAGGGAACAGGCAATGGAGAAAAATAGTTGCCTGAAATCACAGCTCAAGGTCAAGGGGAAATAAAATATCCTTGAAGAAGGTGGAGAAACCATTCAGATCATCAATCCCTGATAAGTCAAAGAACATTTAATTTTATTTACTGAGAAAATTACCCAGATAGCCAAAGAAAGATTAGGAAAAAATTATCATCTTCAATTTTCATAATCATGCCCTCTTCTGAGTGTCAGTGGTATTTTCTAAGGGTCGTACAGGTTGATACTTCACTGTTTTATTGTGATGATGAGGAACCAGTCCATTAGAAAAATGTCAAAAGCTATCATCACTATGTGGTCTCCAGAAAACTGAGTAGACTGTGGTTAGGAAGGCAGAATGGCATATCACACATGAGCCTATCAATACATCCCCTCTCTTACATAAGCCACATCTTGCTGTTACTATATCAAGTGAAATATATTCTACCCGTCTGTGCATACACGTGTCTGACAGCAGTCTGCAAAGTGCTCTGGAAGATAATTCCAATTGATTGAAAAGACAGAGTTCCAAGTTTTAATGGCATTTGGCTATTGGTTATTAATCTGCTTGTCCCGAGAGACAGGTACAGGAAAGTGATAAATTAATTGCAATTTTGCCAGATTGTTCGAAGTGGCAGAACCCAGTGAAGTCTTAATAAAAGGTCATGCATGGTAACCGTACTAATGGAATCTACCAAGATAGATACAGGAAAGCAACAGTAAGCTCTCTTGGTGACATGACAACAAGACTATATGCAAATAAAAACATCTGAGCTGTTCTAAAACAGGAAATGAAAAATGGTAACATAACAAAAACATTTCCCAGAGCAGACATTTGGGCTGGGTGCCAGTTCTTTAAAACCATTGTCAATGACAGTTCAGTCGTCATTCAATATGGAGGCAGCTGTGCAGACAGACTGCATATGAGCGGAAAATGCCAACGAGTTTGAGTGGGTGCACAATGAAAAACAAAACCCCCAGCGTCAAGCCAAAATGTTGCTTCAGAAGGTGAAATGCTTCTGGAGAATCAACTCTGGTGAAATGGCAGAGATCAGACAACCACAGTTCAGTACCCCGGAATCCACTCCATTTCAAAGACAAACTCCCAACTTATTCATATCATTCACGAGAGCGTGGGTACACAATTGGAGAAATTATGGCTGGTATTTTTCATTCCCAAATTTCCTTTAATGAGCATGCATCTTTAAAAAAAAAAATCAAAGGAGGAAGGAAAAAGGCAACATGGAAAAGAACCACATCTATCACTTTGTTAGGCCTTCTATGAGTGAATGTTTTTAGGCACGCACCTAGGGAGAACTCTACTAGGTCACATGTTCTTCTCCTACTTCTGTGGTCCCAGGGGCCTTGGAGATCATAGATCTGAATACCAGACACAAGGCATGTTTTGGAAGCTGTGTTCAGCTGGCCTTGCTATAATTGATTGCACTCTTGGTTACAGATATTTCACCTGTGACTTTAGGGGGAGTACCGAGTTATTTTACCAGTCAGTCAGCAGACTGGCCAGCAGGACATTTAAAAAAATATCATTCTACAAATATTTGTGGTAGTTCAAGGTAAAGTACAACGTCATGAAATAAATGATTAAAATATTACATCATTTTAGAGAAAAGAGTGTGGCAATTTATGCTGAAGCTAAAGCATCATTGCACAAAATGCCTTTAAAAATTCTCAGTGACTGACTATTCCTGACCTGGGATTTCTCTGTGAGTATCATATCCCCCCGTACCAGGCAGCTATTGAGATGTTCAGACTTTTATTAGGCATCCCTGTAGAAGTTTAGTTGATATATATGCATGGATTTATTTCTGGGCTCCATTCTGTTCTATTGAGCTATATACCTGTTTTTATGCCAGTATTACACTGTTTTAATGACTGTAGCTTTGTAATATAGTTTGAAACTAGGGATGATGATACTCCAGCTTTATTCTTTTTCTCTTAAGATTGATTTGGCTATTTGGGGTCTTTTCTGGTTCCACACAAATTTTAGGACTGTTTTTCTATTTCTGTTAAAAAAAAAAAAAAAGCCACTGGGATTTTGGTAGGAATTCCCTTGAATCTGTGGATCACTTTGGGTAATAGGAACATTTGAATAATTAGTAAGTCTTAATTCTGCAATACAGGACAGCATTGTTGAAACTTGAAGCTACTACACTAAGTGAAATAAACCAGTCATGGAAAGAAAAATATTTCATGAGTCCATTTTCATGTGTTCAGTTGCTCAGTTGTGTCTGACTTTTTGTGACCCCATGGACTGTAACCCACCAGGGTCCTCTGTCCATAGAATTTTCCAGGCAAGAATACTGGAGTGGGTTGCCATTTCCTTCTCCAGGGGATCTTCCCGATCCAGGGATCAAACCCACGTCTCTTGCATCTCCTTCATTGGCAGGCAGGCAAAGTATTTTACCACTGAGCCATCTGGGAAGTCCTCCACTTATATAAGGTATCTAAAATAGTCAAGTCCATAGAATTAGAGAGTAGAATGGTAGTGACCAGTGATTGGGGGATGGGAACTGAGGAGTTACTCATCAGTGGGCATAAAATTTCAGTTAAGCGAGATGAATAAGCCTAGAGACCTGCTGTAATACACTGTATTTACCTATACGCAACCATAATGAGTATACGTCAAAATTGGTAAAGAGAGTGGATTTCACGTTATGTATTTTTACAACAATAAAATGAAATGGAAAAAATAATCTACATGGCCAAAAATACAAGACAACCCCCCCACACACATTTTCATTTGAGGCTGTTCTTTTAAATATACATCTTAAAGATAACACTAACCCAGACTAGATCATTTGAGCAATGATAACACTAATGGCAAGAATCAGCCCTAGAGACCTGTCTTTCTGAAAATTAATCTGAAGGCAAATATGGAAATGGGAAAGGAGTACAAAGTGGCAGCAGAATTGTACAAGAACTCTCTGGCATGATTTCTAAATATTACAGAAATTGAAGGGGGTAGATAGACATCTCTTGTCAGTATCAACATTCATGTCCTCCACCTGTAGCTTCTCCTTATCCGAGTATATATTCCCTGGATCTGAGGAGACTGCATACTAGGAAGTGAACGGTCATGTTAAATGACTTCATATTCACCACGACACAGGCAATTTTGTCCTGATAAAATTTCTTTTATAGAGCTGACCTTTTGGATTCATCTTCTTTGAAAGTTTGTATGGGGGCAGCAATAACCCACTGATCTGGGGAAGGCCACCACCCCTTCCTTACCTGTAATAACAATCTCTCATCGCCTATGACGGCAGCTTGGTTCCAATTAATCACTTCAGAGAATGGCAACTCCCATCCATTGCTGAGCATCACAGGGACACAGGCGGCCTGTACAAAGAAGGACACTGTGAGTGTGAGGGAGGTGGTGGCAGGAGGAACCCTTCCAATCAGGAGGGTGAAATCGGTACAAATTCAATTACTGACATGAATCCTGGACTGCTGAGGTCAATAGAAAAGTGGGCTTTCGTGAAGTCACATGAAGGCTGTCCGTATCCAGCTGAGATTTTACCATTTGCAAGTTGTGCCTTGGAATGTGAAAACCCCATTTCTATTCTTATACCTGGTTTGGCTGACCTTACTTCTAGGGAAACAACTGGCCTCGCTGAAGAAATTTTACTGACGTAACAAAATCGTTCACCAACAAAATCCTAGCATAAACCCCACCTTGAACAAACATGGTCTTGTCAATGAAAACGCTACAGTTCTTGTGCAAAGTGCTTCATGCCAATGTCCTGAGCAACAAAGAGCTGAACAGGACTTGGTTTTCCTGATAAAGCACTTTGTGGACTTAATTCTTACAGGGTGCTCACCAGGCCAGGCAAACACCCAAACCAGACTTGATCTCTTCAGTGTGGAAGGATCCTGACCAACTTACTACCTGAACAGTGACCTAAGAGCCTAAAAACACCAGGCTAATGACAAAATTCTGGTTGCAAAGAACTCGTAATCCTAAGCAGAGACCAATTTGCTCCATGTAACATACCCAGAGGCTAGGAGAATGTTAGGGATGATATGCTTCCTAGAACATGTCAGAAAAGACTTTCAAGGCAAGGAAGCCCTCCTGCTGGAGGACAAGACAGAACACTGGAAGCATGGTGACGAAAGCACAGATCCAGGCAGGGCAGAGTGCAAAGGGAGAAAGTCACAGCAGCCAGGAGCTCAGGAGAGGAGGCAGCGAGAGGTGGAAGGCGTGCTTTCTTGCAACAAGGAAGGCTGGATGCAACTTCTGGGTGAGAACCGCAGAGAGTAAAGGTTAATGGCAAAAGAGTCCTGAAGCTCTGGGACCTCAGAACTGCAGAGCCTGGAAGAGCCAGGCTGAGAGAGTGACTCTATCTTGCTGGGGGTCATGCTCAGAATTCAGAGAAGCCAAGTGATGACTGCAATGGGGACAGAACAAGTTTGATTTGGGGAAATACCACTCATTAGCCATCTTCACTGCTGTTGAAACTGGCTTCCAAGGAGGAGGGCTGAGCCTCCATGAGGAGTCCGGCTCTGCTGCCTGGTGGGCAGTCAGATCTACTCTCTGTTTGCAAGCCCATCTCTGAGAACCTACCTTCCCTTGAGATTCCCACTGAATCTCCTCATGTCCAAAGGCAGGGTGTAAATCCTCCTTCTGCCCCTCACGCATATAAAAGGTTGCAGATTTTCTTGGGAAAACAGATTTCAGGTGTTCCAGGCAAACCATGCATTTGGTTTAGATCCCAGGAGATGTGTTAAGGTGAACCCTTCTCCCCTCACCCCACCCCCTGTCTGATGTCAGTTCTCAACTCTGTTCTGGGGATGATCAGGGTCTCTTACCTGCAGAGCCTCCAGGAACCTGAAGGACCCAAGCCTGCGACCACGAGGAACCAGACAGAAAGTGGCATTGTGCAGCATTTCCCGATAATCATATCTAGAAGGAAAAGAGGTGCCATCAGCAAACAAAGATCATTAAGAAGGAGGCGGAGTGAATGGGCATACCCAGGGTGCGTGAAGCCACCCAGAGCAACTTGGGTGGTACAGAAGCCAGCCCCCCCTTTTCCAGGGGGAAGGCAGGAAGGGTTGTTGCATGACGGAATGGAAATGTGACCCTTCCCACTGGACAAAGCAATTAGGGTCTTGTGCAAATAATACGTAAAAGACAAGTCTGATGGTCTCAGTGACATTTTGGCTTGCTCAGCCTTTACTTTGCAAATCAGGTTTTTTCGTGTCTTGGCAAAAATAGGTTGCCTTCATCAGCTTAAAAAAATAATCACTGCTAGTTGTTCTTTTATAATGCCATATCATTCAGGAACCTGAAGACTGCTCTTGTTTCCTACCTACCCCAAGAAACCATGCTATTAAAATCTACTCAGGAAACCTCCATTCTGAGCACAAAACATTTATTTTCTCCTTCAAGCTGGAGTTTCTACTTTTAACCAAGAACATTCGGTTACCCCAGACAAACACTCCTGTGTAAGAATGGTTGGCATGGAGGAAAGAGAGAAAGAGCCAGCCCAAGAAACTGGGAAAGAGAAGAAATAACAAGAGAAGAAAAAATACTCAGGGCTGTGGGAAACTGGGCAAGAGACGAGATGATCGTGTCTTTTACTCAAATACCATTGAGCCAGCTCACGTTGTTACTGCACTTGGAAAAATGCAAAATAAAACAGGAATGTCACCTGTCTCTTTATGTCAGTGGAGTGCAGGGAAAGACAACAAGCACCTCATTTTGTTTAGGGCTGGCACTTGAAACATGATTTCCACAAACCCAGTCCTAAACACACAGCTGAAAGTTCACTCGGAGTTGAAGCAAAGTTGGGAAACTGGAGAAGGCTCATGTCCTGGGTAGGCCCAGCTTCTCAGGGCTAGGATGAAATCACGCTAGTAGGAAATCACTCTCGTTTTTCAAGAACTTCCTGGGCTCAGCAGACAGGTGTGCCTTTGACAGTAGCATATGTCACTGGCATTTTCTGACTCTAATAGTCTAATTTAATCATAGCCTGAAGGCACTGAATTCTTCCCTCCTCTTTTGGGGATACTGATATATACATTTATATTTTTAAAGTCCACATCTATTTTTATAATCTTATACAAACTAGGCATATGGGAGTAAGCCAATTTTCAATTATAAACCCGTCATTAAGAAGAGACATCATGCACAGGACCATTTGCTTAAACAAGCGTGTACAACTAATTTGCACAAGAAAAGGTCACCATGAATGGATTATCTCCATTGAGAGTAAAAATTTTAAAAAAGAAAGAAAGAAAAAAGAATATCCTTGCTGCGTTAATTAAACTGTAAAATAGACTTCAAAGTGGAAAGGTTTTTAAGAGGGCTCTAATTTAGCTAAATAAAAAAAATATTAAATTATGTTAGTACTGGCTTCTCTTTTCCTCACCAAACATAAGAAAATAATTGACAAGGATCTCGGGCTCAACTGTTGATAATGTCTGAATATCTACCTAATCAATCGAGACCAGGGAAACACACACAATGTATGTATAAAGTTTAAACTGAAACTTTAATATAAAAAGGTCAAATATACTTGAGGCTACAGCAAAGTTTAATAAATACCCAGAATAGAAACCCCTAAGGGGCTGGAACAGAAGGCCCTACCTCCTCATCATTAGGCTGCTAAAAATGTAAAACCCTATTAATGTTCTGGACTGTAACAAGTTTCAAAGTTTTCAGCTGCAGAATTTACTTGAGTGAGGGAGCAGAGGGAGAAGAAAAGCAGAAAACTTGAGGAAAAACTCAAATGACAGTATTCAAGGTGTGGATTTTTAAGTGGTTGTAGAGAGGGATTTGCTGATGTATGGAATCAAGCTTCATGATTGAAGCTAGTGTTCATTCACATAAAAGGTAACAGGAGAAAGGGGACAAGCATTCTTGCTGGAATCAGGAACCCACTAGGCAAGCTGTGAAGTTCAAAGTGAAACAATGGGCTTTCTGGGCCTCAGTTTCCTCATCTGCAAAATGGGTCAGTTGGGCAAGATGACTAAAGATTGTCTGGAATATTCCATAATTATTATTATTTTTTTAAAAGTATTTCTCAAGGTTTTTTGTTTGTTTGTTTTGATGTGGACCATGTTTTAAAAGTCTTTATTGAATTTGTTACAATATTTGTTCTGTTTTCTGTGTTTAGGTTTTTTTAGTTGTGAGGCATGTGGGTTCTTAGCTTCAGGACCAAGGATTGAACCTGCATGCTCTGCACTGGAGGCAACGTCTTAAACCACTGGACCGCCAGGGAAGTCCTCCCGTGACTCTTTATTCTTTCATTCGTTTACGTCCCTTTGAGACTATCCCACCGCTCCAAAAGTTTCCACAGCCACTGTATGTATGTATGTGTCTAAGGGACTTCCCAGCTGGTGTCAGTGGTCAAGAATCTGCCTGCCAATGCAAGAGACGAAAGACACAGGTTCAATCCCTGGGCATGGCAACCCACTCCAGTATTCTTGTCTGGAAAATCCCATGGACAGAGGAGCCTGGTGGGCTACTGTCCATAGGGTCACAAAGAGTCGAACATGGCTGAAGTGACTTAGCATGACACACATATTTCTATAGAAATCTGCTTGTCTATCCAATGTGCAATGTGCGTATTTATACTGACATACAAAGACATACACAAACATAAGCACGTACAACTTAAAACAATGATTTTCCTATTTCTCACCATGCTCAGCCCATGAACCATCAGCTCTAGTGACAGTGAGCCTATGAATGACTGTGTACGACAACTGAAGAAATGATGACGCCTGCAAGGGGCTGATGGTCCTAATAGAACCACACGAATGTGTGGTACTCTCCCTACTCAGCTCTTTGGTCTGCTCATACGCCCACATCTACCTCCTTCTAAGAGCTCAAACTCATTTACTCAGTCATTCTTTCAAGACATACTATGTTCCAAGCACTGTTCTAGTCCTGGAAAAGATGCTTCTCCTGCTGCTAGACCTACCAAAGCCTCATCAGATAAGTAGAAAAGGCTGACGAGGATTTCAGGGGTAGTATCTCCCTGGGGGTAGGTGTTCTCAGTACACTGTGGAAGGCTGGCCTTCCAGAACGACACAGTAAGGAATTCTGTGGACGCTCCTTCCAGCAAAACACCAATTTACCTGATACCAAGTATAAGAACATTCACTGAAAAAGCTGATATGCATGAACTATTTACAAAACAGAAAAAGACTCAGACTTCGAATGACCTTACAGCTACCAGGGGGTAAGAGCTGGGGAAGGGAGGGCATAGTTAGGAAGTTTGAGATGGCATGTACACACTGTTGTATTTAAAACAGAAAACCAACAAGGACCTACTGTACAGCACAGGGAACGTGGCTCAATATTCTGCAATAACCTAACTGGAAAAAGAATTTGAAAAAGAATAGACATATGTGTATGTCTAACTAAATCACTTTGCTGTATACCTGAAACTAACACATTGTTAATTAACTATGATTCAATATAAAATAAAAAGTTTAACAAAGAACATTCATTGACAATTTCTGGAAATTGTCCTAAGAGCATCATGACACGTGGAAAACTACTCGTTCAGGAAAATCTACCAAATCTCAGCAAGAACTGTGAGCATCTGGGGCATCTGAGCCAAGATCCGCTCCATTACCAACCCTCACTAGCTCTGCCTTACAGAAGCTCTAAGGTAGGTGAGTATAGCTGAGAAGACTAGGATCCCTCTACCTCAGCTCTCATCAAGAAAGGGAAGACAACCTATAGAAAAGAAAGCAAATATTTTCAAATTATCAATTTGGTAAGTGGCTTTATCCACCAAAGGTAAAGAACTCTTGCAAACCAACAATCAGGATACATAATCCAATTTAAAAATAGGCAAAGGCTTTGAATAGATACTGTTCCAGAGAAAATATGCCAAGTGCCAATAAGCACATGAAAAGATACTTAACCATTAGTCATTAGGGAAATGCAAATCAAAACTATAAGATATTATTTTATACCACAAAGATGGCTATAATCAAAAGGACAGATGACAACAGGTGCTGATGAGAAACTGGAATATAAACCTCATATATTGCTGGTGGGAAGGTACTATGGTACAGCCCCATTGGAAAATAGTTTGGCAGTTTCTTTTAGAACTAAAAATGAGCTTAGTGTATGACCCAGCAATTGCATACTTGGGCATTTATCCCAGAGAAATGAAAGTTTATTTTCACGCAGAAACTTGTCCATGAATGTTCACAGTTTTATCCTTAATAGCCCCAAACTGTAAACTATCCAAATATCCTTTAATGGGTGAATCATTCAACCAATTGTGGTGCATGTATAACTTAGAATACTTACTAGCAAAAAAAAGGAAATGTCTCTCCATGAACCCTGGCAAGGCATGCCCCCCCACTATATGGGTGAAAGGTCTCCCCTGATCTTCTGGCTCCAGCACTGGTGACAGACACATAGTAGGCCTTCAAGAAACACATGTTGAGTAAATTAATGCATGAATTAGTAGATGCCTCCCCTAGAATACACTGCTGCATCCATGTTGGGAGACATGCATGGTCTCAGCACAGCTACTGCCATCATATGAACTGGAAAACTTCAGGCTTGTATGTACAGATACACACAAGCAACCTTCAGGAAATTATTCTCAGTGAAAAATCCAATCTTGAAAGGACACACACTGAATTATCCCACTTATATAGCATTAATTAACTAACATAATTACAGGGATGGAGAACAGATTAGTGGTTACCAGTGGATAGGGATGGGGGAAAACATGGGGAGAGGACAGGTCAAGTGAGGGGGGACAATCTTTTTAGTGACCACTTCTTACCTATGATTTAAGCTTAGAAGTATAAATCATATTGAAGTCATAAACTTCTTAAAAACAAGAAATAATGAACATATGAGATCCTAAGCAAGAAGGTAAGTAGATGAGGGAGGCAACTAATCTCAGATACAGATTTAATTAATAATGCTTTTGTTACCCTTTTCAGATGGCCATTAAGTCCCTGCTTGTATAGATGATGACACAGAAGGTAGAACAGTTTCTATAAACTACTGTAATGAAAAATGCAGTCAAAATGACATGACCCCATATTTAACCTAGAAACCAAAACCATTCTACGGCCGTAATAATTTTCTCCTTAAAGGTGTATTGAATAATACATGGGATACACCCCATTTAAAATGGGCCATATAATAATGCATAATTGAAGTCCTTCCCCTCCATATGAAACACATTCTTTTTTTCTTTTTTGGCTGGCAGCAATTCCGTGCAACCAGGAAATGGGTGCAGGGCAATGTGGCATTAGTGCTGGGGTCCTCACAGTATACTCTTCCAACTAGAAGCATCATCTGGGAAACTGGTAGAAACGTCAATTCTCAGCCTCACCCAGGCCTGCTGACTCAGAAACTCTGGGGGAAGGGCCCAGAATTCCATGTTTTAATAAGCCCTCCAGGTAATTAAGATGCACCCTAAATTTTGAGAACCACTGGCATGGTAGTGAAGAGCTTAGTAATTAAGAGCTTAGTGGTCTAAAGCTTAAGCAGCTTTAGACCAGGCCAAGCCTGGGTTCCACTTTTATCTTGGCTATTCACAAACTGAGTGATCTTGGGAAAAGTTATTTAATTTGTCTAGATCTTAGTTTCCTGGTTGGCAAAATGGGGATAATACTTTTACTGGGAGGATTAAATGATACATTTTAACGAAAGCCTATTACACTCTATAAACAATCCATAAATGGTAGCTGTGATTATGATGATGGAAGGGAGGCAACCAGATAGAATGGAAAGTACAGCCAACTTGAAGTCAGAAAGCCTGGGCTGAAGAACTTGGGTTCTGGACCTACCACTTTCCGTGTGTCCCTGTGCAAACTGTTTAGCTCCTCTGAGCCTCAGAGATGTGAGGATTAAATGAGATTAAGTGCATACAGTAGAAACTGCAATGCACTACATGACTGTAAATTTTTGTAGAAACTACAGCAATTCAAGAGGAATAAAAACATTTCAAAAAAGTAACAAATAAAAAAGATCAGATTCCCAAAGACAGTGCCAGGGAGAAGAGTGGAGCAGACCCTTGGAAATTAAAAACAGAAGCTATGAATCACAACAGCAGCTTCTAATTGAAAGGATTTTGCCTTATTATCAGAAGCTCCACAGCCAAGGATGCTGCTGGCACAGTGTGCCCACGGGTCCTCCTGGCACAGTGTGCCCACGGGTCCTCCTGGCACAGTGTGCCCACGGGTCCTCCTGGCACAGTGTGCCCACGGGTCCTCCTGGCACAGTGTGCCCACGGGTCCTCCTGGCACAGTGTGCCCACGGGTCCTCCTGGCACAGTGTGCCCACGGGTCCTCCTGGCACAGTGTGCCCACGGGTCCTCCTGGCACAGTGTGCCCACGGGTCCTCCTGGCACAGTGTGCCCACGGGTCCTCCTGGGCTTCCTACAATTCCTTAGTAGGAATCTGCCATGCGAGGCTATTTTCTGCTAATCAAAGAGGACAGGGAAGAAGTGAGGCAAGCCCGCATCTCTGTAGTCACACAGTTTTAGTCTCCCCCAATGATGCTACAGTTTGTCTCAAGTATTTATTTACAAACTAAGTGAGGGACTTCCCTGGTAGTTTAGTAGCTAAGGCTCTGTGCTCCCAGTGGAGGGGTCCTGGGTTCGATCCCTGGTCATGGAACTAGATTTCATATGCCACGGTTAAGGGTTCACACTGGGCTTAAGAATTAAAAATAATAATAAAGAAATAAAGTAAGTAAACTTCTATAGCTGATTTGTTTTCTCTCAGCCCCCCATCCTCATAAGTACTTAAACTTCTTTTCTTACCCCCAGGGTGGAATCACATTTCTGAAGGAAAAAAAAGAAAGAAAGAACACAAAAACAACTTAAGACTGTTGTAGTTACAGTGCTGTGGGATAAGGGAAATAAGCTTCCTCAGCATCTCCGCTGTACTTTCTTTATTCATTCAGCAAACATTGAATGCCTACCATGTGTCAAGTACTGTTCAAGGAACAGTACTTCTCCAGGGAGAAGGTAGATGTGTTATCAAATGATTGTCATTTAGTGAGGGATATGGGAGGATGGAGGCAAGGATGCAGAGAAGACCAATGACAAGTCACCCCTTGGCTCTCGTGGGAAGAGTGAGAAGAAAGCATGTCTCCTGGAGGAAGGGAGACTCTGAGCCAAATATTAAAGGAAGAGCAAGACCCAGTCTGGGGCTTTCCTTGTGGCTCAGTGGTAAAGAATCTGCCTGCCAATGCAGGAGACATAGGTTCAATCGCTGATCTGGGAAGATCCCACATTCCACAGAGCAACTAAGCCTGGGAGCCCAACTACTGAGCCTGTGCTCTAGAGCCTGGGAGCCCAACTACTGAGCCCACGTGCCACAACTATCGAAGCTCACACACCCTAGAGCCCGTGTTTCACAATCAGAGAAGTCACTGCAATGAGAAGCCCCCCACCACTAGAGAGGAGCCCCCCGCTTGCTGCAACTAGAGAAAAGCCTGAGCAAAGCAGTGAAGACCCAGCATGGCCAAAAGTAAATAAATAAAAGTAAATTAAAAAAAAAAAAAAAAGAATCAGTCTGGCAAAGACCTGAGAGGAGGCCATGGGCATTTCTGGTGGTGGAGCTAGCAGAGGAGTGAGACAGTGAGATAAACTGCCCACAGTCTGGGGTCAGGGGTGGGGAGGGGCCAGTGAGGCTGCTGGTACAGGCAGGGTCTCCCTGGAAAGATCACGTGCGATAACTGCTGGACCTCAGACATGACCCCGTGTGGGCACTCGTGAGCCACTGAACGGCTCAATGACCTATCATGGAAGGAACTCTTAGGTAGGACTTGATGTAAGCCAACTAGACAGGCAGGCATGGAGTTCAGAGAGCCCCATAACCTTGCCAATGCAGGTCATCTCAAAGGAGGCATGAGGCTCCAGCTCCAGGCTGTTTTATTCTAAAGGGCCTTTGCTCTCCACTACATGGCACTGCCTCCTGGGGCAGTTCACACAAATGCAGCTTCCGACACAGTGATGTCCTCAACGGTTGACCTAGTTTCAAGCACTGGCAACAGACAGCCCCATTGCAAGGGACTCTTTTTCCCCTACTCGAAATTCTGCCCCCTGTCACATCCAGAGCTCAGTCTGAGATGGTGCTCTGTCATTTAATAACTATGGCCCTTTTGTGGATTACTACAGATTTAACATTAACAAATTTCAATTATTTGTGAGAAAATCCCCAAATCCATAGCATGCAATAATATGAAATTGGTCCAAGGCACAGATTTGAACTGAGAAGCCCATGAGTGGGAACCAACCTTTTAGCTGGAAAATGGGTCCACTGGCCACCATTTTATCTCTACATGTTGTCTTGTAAGCAACACAGGGAAAAGTACAGGCCCACTGCGGTCCTTGTGAATTCACGGGACTCATGGAACCTCCATCTCTTCACACCACCTGTGTGCAGTTTCTGTGACCGTGAATGAGCTACTCCACATTCCCGAGTCAAGGAAATGCACATGGATTATCCTAGTGTGAGGTGCTGGTAACCAGAGAGGCTGCAGACTCAGGGACGCTCAGTGGCTCCCGACAGGAAGGTTCTTGCTATTCGGAAATAGTGAGATTCTAGCACAGGTCACTCTGCTGGACTTGAACCTCTGGGGCACCTGGTCAGGCCAAGGATTATGAACCAATTGCTTAATGATGCTCCTCTGAATGACGCTGCCAATCCCTTTCATACTTCTCGGCTTTCCACAGAAGACCATTTTCTTTCTATGTACATTTAAATTCATTTCAATATTGAGAAAGGAAGGAGGAATAGTGTGTGGGCTCTGGCTGGGGTGGGAGGCACCAAACTCTCACATACTTTATCTCATTTAAGCCTCAGAGCCACCCAGGAATTGGATACGGGTATACCTGCTTTTCACAGGGAAGAAGAAAGGGCCAGATGGACTCTTGGAATAAAAATATTGTGTCTGAACACACTGGATCATAATCCCATATCAAGTCTAAACTCACTTACTCCATCTCTGCCCTTAATACCCACTGAAGGCTCAGAACTGTAAACTGTAACCAGATGGTAGCTTCACCTGCACACACTGACGAGTTTAACAGGCAGCAGGCACACCGTGCAGAAGGCCACCTTGGTTCCTGCTCACTACACAGCAGCTCAATGGCTAAAATGTAAAAGCAGGTGCCAAAAGGAGGACAGTCATTAATGGTAACAATTACAACAATCATCCCCCCACTGATTAAATGCTTCCTCTGCGTGGGGCAACAATCCACATTCATTCCTGCCCTTTCTCTCTACAACCCCACGTGAAGTGGCCGCCTTTTATAGATGACGAAGTTGAAGAGCCAAGGTTTTGTGGGGCTTGTACAAGGCAGACTCTGTGTTCTCAGAGACACCTAGAAGGAAGCAGTAACATGGTGCCAGCAAAGGGACAAGTGAAAGATTTGGAATATACTGTGCCCATGTCCGACTCTTTGGGACCCGATGGACTGCAGGCCGCCAGGCTCCTCTGTCCATGGAATTCTCCAGGCAAGGATATTGGAGTGGGGAGCCATTCCTTTCTCCAGGGGATTTTCTGACCCAGAGATTGAACCTGGGTTCTTCAGCATTTCAAGCAGATTCTTTACCATCTGAGCCACCAGGGAAGCCCACTCTGTGCTGGGGACGTTAACAACCTTAGGAGGTTAACCTATTATCTGAACAAGGTGAGCTTTTGGAGCACCTGCTTTTGTGCTCAGAAATACCATATTCCAAACTGCTCTGCTGCTAAGTCACTTCAGTCGTGTCCGACTCTGTGCGACCCCATAGACGGCAGCCCACCAGGCTCCGCCATCCCTGGGATTCTCCAGGCAAGAACGCTGGAGTGGGTTGCCATTTCCTTCTCCAATGCATAAAAGTGAAAAGTGAAAGTGAAGTCGCTCAGTCGTGTCCAACCCTCAGCGACCCCATGGACTGCAGCCTACCGGGCTCCTCCATCTATAGGATTTTCCAGGCAAGAGTACCAGAGTGGGGTGCCATCGCCTTCTCCGAAACTGCTCTGAGATAAATGCAATTCCAGGCCACGTTAGTCTAAATTCTTTCTTTTATTGGAAATAAAGCATTTCTGAAAATGCTAAATAAAGGGCTCTCTGGGTACAGGGTGGAAAGAGAAGGGAGCGATAATTAAGGAGCCAGCAGCGACTGTGACCTCAGACGGATAAATAGGTTGAGAAGAGGCATACCCAGGTCTTGGCTGCAGAAGCTAAATGTCTGGGACCGACTCGAGGACAACTGAGAAGCCTGAGGTCATTATCTTACCATTAACCTTTCACCAGGCTCTGCGCCATGAAGATAAGCCAAGTGGAGCAGGGCCAGGAAGTGTGGACTGAAGCTGAGAAGCCAGCACCGGGCTGTCAGTATGGGCTGTCGAGCCTCGATGGTGACTCCTCTCCTTGGGGAGCAGCCTGTGGATGGGGCACTCCTTTTTCTACACATCCTTCTTCCTCTCCACCCTGAAGAAAACCTGACCCCCAAGTCCTGCCCAGAGACCCTCTTGCTGCTCACACAGCACCCAGGGTGACCTGTCTACTGCTCCCTCCAGATTAAGTTGCCTGTTTTCTTTTTTTCTTCCACTGGGCTTCAGGAGTCAGGACCGAAGGATCATGGTCCAATTTCCTCCCAAACCACCCCCCAGGGCCTGGCCTATAGGAACCACTCCAAACACAGGTATGGGGGACTTCTTCTGGAAGTCCGGTGGCTAAGACTCCAAGCGCTCCCAATGCAGGGAGCTGGGGTTTGATCCCTGGTCAGGGAACTAGAGGATGAGATGGTTGGATGGCATCACCAATTCAATGGACATGAACTTGGGCAAACTCCAGGAGACAGTAAGAGACAGGGAGGACTGGCGTGCTGCAGTCTACAGGGTCTCAAAGAGCTGGACATGACTTAGCGACTGAACAATAACAGGGACCCCACATGCCTCAACTAAAGATTCCACATGCCACAAAGAAGATCAAAGATCATGCATGCTGCAACTGAGACCGGGCACAGCCAAATAAATAAATACTAAACAAAGAAACACAAAAAAAGCATAGGTTTGAAATGGATGAAAAGTTCTCAGTGTCCACTGGTTTGCAGAAGAGCTTGGAAGCAATGGAGACACAAGGAAGAGATGAAAGCCCTTCGTTATAACTATCTCTGTCCACCTACTATCACAAGATGGCCCACTCTTGACTTTGCCAGGTCTTTCTAGGATGATCCGTACTCCCTGTGTTCAGCCTGAGCCCAACTGACTTAGAGATGGGAAAGGAGTGTGGTTTACATATAGTGTCTTCCTTTTGTACATTTTCCATCCCTTCTCTGCCTCTATTTCCAAAGGCCTGGCAGTTTGTTAAAAATTTTGTCTTCTCTCTGAACACTGATGGGAGAAGGGGGTGGGGAGATGCGTGTTTCAGCAGCTCTGATAAACCACATTATTTGCAAATCAAGTTACATGTGTGCACAGCACTATTCAAACTGAACCATCACCTGGCTTTTCTCCATATCTGAACTAAAGAAAAAAACTGGAGAACCTCCTCCTGTCATGATAAACACTGCATCGGTGCAAAGATGATGGCTCCTCATCCCTCCCAAAATACTGGGCTCACCCCATTGTTCTGACCACTTCCCTTCTTGAGCCAAGACATTCTCTCCTGCACAGCCAACCTTGGTCAGCCAGAGCCTGGATTAGGACGATGGCTGGAATTCCTGTTCTTGTCACCAGAGTAGGCGTGACATAGGAGCCGTTCAGCGGCAAATCTCGCATACCCTGAATTCCTAGTTGGGGCTGAAGCCTTTCATCTGGTCCCTGCACTTAAGTGATTATAAAATACCTTGAGAATCCAATTACAAACAGCTAATGAAATGATGCTGGTTTCAGCTACCCTCATTTCCCATCTCCTTTGCCACATCTGCCATTCCTAGGCTCCACCTTCTGACTCTGAGAATCAGAGCCACCTCACTTCTGGGCCTTTTGAGCAAATGAGCAAAGGAGACCTCAGAACTTTGCACAGGCAGAGACGGTGCATCGTCAAAAAAAAAATTGTAGGATACGATGTCATGTGATGGCTGCATGAAGCTAGTTGTCTATGGAAAGTTTAATCTCTCCCATCTGGGTATGTAATATACAAATGTACAGGTGCATATGTGCCTCCATGAGACACAAAAATCTGTGTGATGATGAACAATCTGATGCCATATATTGCTATTGATGAGATCATCCTCCCATGAGGGGTTTGGTCACTGGAGACTGAGAAAGCCCGTAAGCCTAGACTCTGCCATTTCCTTTGGCAGAAGCACAACAGTGCCCCAGAGTAAAGAGCCTGTGAAGCTCTGACTTATCTCTGCCTCTCCTCTAGCCATCTCTGCTCAGCACTGTTCTCCTTGAGAAACAGCTAAGCAGCTAGTTAACTCCTATGTGGCCTCATTTTGGGGAGAGGTTGTGGGGCAAGGAGAGTGTTTAAAGCAGCTGATGGGGAAGAGGTAGACCAGATGGCCCTGTAGATGCCTTCATGCTCTAATATTTACTTGCTGGACAAATGAAAGTTAAGCATCTCCTGTGCCAAGTAGCATGCTGAACACTGAGGAAACAAAGATGCAGAAGCCCCAGGAGCTGCCCCCATATTGGTTTTTGTAATTTCATGGGAACTAGAGTCTCCTTAGGAGAAGGCAATGGCACCCCACCCCAGTATTCTTGCTTGGAGAGTCCCATGGATGGAGGAGTCTGTTAGGCTGCAGTCCATGGGGTCGCTATGAGTCGGACACGACTGAGCGACTTCACTTTCACTTTTCACTTTCATGCATTGGAGAAGGAAATGGCAACCCACTCCAGTGTTCTTGCCTGGACAATCCCAGGGACGGGGAAGCCTGGTAGGCTGCCGTCTATGGGGTCGCACAGAGTCGGACATGACTGAAGTGACTTAGCATAGCATAGCATAGAGTCTCCTTACTCCCCTCCTGCCTTTATCTCTTTAATTCTACTCCTTTGAGTTCCCACATAAGCAGAGCATCAAGGAGCATACTCTGGTTCTTAATAGTTTTAGATCAGAATAGTTCAGTCTCATCCCCCCAAAATCCATTTTCCTTAGAGCAACCAAAGACAACTTTACAATGTCACTCCCAGGCTGAAAACCCTCCACCAACTCCTCACGGCCCTGAGAATAAGTCGCGCCCCTTGCCTTGGCTGACAGGGTTCCCTGAAACTGGCTTCTGCCCACAGCTCTGAGTCTCATCCCCTCACTCACCATCTACAGCTACACTGTCCTTCTCTCAGTTTCTAGAAACTCCATACTCATTACCATCTCAGGGACTTGTACTTTCTATGTCCTCTGCCTAAAACACTCTTCTCCCAGATCTACCTCAAGACACATATCAGCCTTCAAACAAACTGGCTCCTCCTCAGAGAGGCCCTCGCAGACCAGCCTGTGTTCCCAGTACTCACTGTCCCAAGTCCCTATTTTATCTCGGTCCTAGGACTTACTGCTGTCTGAATTCACCCATGTTTGTCTTTCTGGCCAACTGTTCCTATTCATCACTGTGACCCCAGCCACTAGATCAGCACTTGGACCACAGTCATCTTTTAAGAAAGATTTGTCAAATGAATGCCAGATCTCCTTATTCCTCAGCCAATAATGCCTGTGAGGTCACAAAGTGTCCAAATCTCAGGGCACATTCGCAAGGGTAATTCTATAGGACAAGTTTCTACAAGGATAAAAGAGAAGTTTTCTCTCGTCTTTGCCGTATGCCATACCAACCTGATATCTCTGGTTAACATTAAGATTCATCAACTTCTCCAAATGCCATCTGCTATGAAAGCAAGGTCCCATTAAAATGTCTATATAAAGAAAATTTTAAAAAAAAGACTTTTTAAGAGATGTTTATATAGAGTGATGGGATGGAAAATGCATGCAATAACCCCTAGAAAATATAAGTTCTGGTCTTGACTTTGTTACTGTTTGATTTTATGCGACTTACTCTGGTTCTGAATCCATGCTTATTTATTAAATGGGACAATAATGCTAGTCTTGCCTACCTAATAATGAGGTCTACTGAGGATGTAATGAAACAGTTAGATGAGAGTATTATGCAAATTTAAGTAATATCAGTAAAGATGAACAAGCATATTTTTGGAATGGCCTTTGTACATATGCGGCATAATGCAGAGAATGTCAAACGCCTGTTTCTTTTTCTTCTTTTTTGGGTCCCAAATTGTTATGTCCTCTCTCCCAGATGTATTCAGTTCTTCAGAAGTGCAGATGATTTTCCAAAAGAAGCATCTGGAATAGCTAATTTGTTACCAAAGCCAATGATTAAAACACATATGATCCTGTGGGGCTGAAAGGCCTGCCACGATTCCCAGTTTTCCACTGTGCTAGGTTTCAGCTATTAACCCATCAGTCTGTTTTTGGCGTATGAATTTGGAATGAAGATGGCTCAGAACTCTTGGCTACAGGGCCCTTATAAAGGGAGAGCAATAATGTCACACGGAATGCTGTGTAGCTTGGTTTCCATTAAGGTATCTTGGCTTTTAAATAAACTGTCAAGTAAAACTTGGCATCAAAACACAAAGTGAGTAACCTCCTTTGTAGAGGAGCTGACAGCGCAGCTGTGTGTCAGATAGATAGCTGCTAAGAATCAGCTCCAAAGGCGACTGCATCCTCTCTGGAAGGGAGCCGGTTCCACAAACTGCCTTCCTCAGGACTAAGTCAAAGCAAAATTTGGGGACGATCTTTATGGAAAGTTAACCCGGAAACACCCATCAACCATATCCCTCTCCACCAGTGCTGGGTTTTGGAATTATAAAAGTTTTGGAGGTGTGAAAACATAATTGGAAAACTTTTTTTTCCCTGCTTAAAGGGCTAATTGATTTCACAGGTGTTTAATTATCATTTGCTGTGAGATAATACCTTGTAGTGCCATAAAAAATGGATTTAATTTTCAAGTGCTTGCAAAACCACTGCCAAAGCCAAGTTCGAGCTAAAGCTAGATAATTATTCTATAAATCAAACACACTGCCTCCTTTCTTTGAAATTTTTAATACTTGGGGATAATGATATCTGACAACCTTGAAACTAACATGAAAAGGATTTTCCTGCCATGTGCCAAAAAGCGACCACAGGAGCATCACAGGCCGTTTGGTTCATTAATGGTGACTCAGGCAGCCTTGGGACCCGCCTGTGGGGCTTCCACAACCTGCCAATGGTAAGGGCACTGGTGTTATGTCGAGACACAGTATTCTCTCCCAAGATCAAATGGCCAGACGTCCAAATAAGGTCTACAGAAAAACAGAAAAGAAATTCAAAACCACTCTTTGCACAAAAACTGCCTGAAAACCACTGTAACTCTCTGAGCCCAAACTCAGAGCCCTGGAAAGTGGAGCTTTTTCAACCTGATCAATAAATACTTTCCTATCTTAGGCTTAAGGCACAACACTTGTGCTTTCTGTTATAACAAGGGAGAGAAATCATGAAATCAAAAACAACAACAAAACAAAACAAAACACTGGTACCAGCTGGGAGGTACCACAAAGATCACCCAGTGCCAACACCCAGCAGAAGTGAAGCCTTAGATAATACTACCAGGGGCAGAAAAAGATAAAAAGGACTGTTCTGAGCAAGTAGAAAAAGGAAGAAATTGCCTGAAAATTGATTTGGACTCCAATTCTCAACCAAAATCTAAAAACAAAAGAAGGAATGTTTTAAAAGGCCAAAAAAAAAAAGGTGGGGGGGGGGTTCATTCTGTAAGAGGAGTGGCTATTTCTCCAGCAGAGCCCAGTTTCCCTGCAAATGCTTCAGCCACCTTAAATAACTGGATGGGGATTTTTAGTTGGTGCCACATTTTGGATTTTTCTTTCCTCCAACTCTTATTCAGAAGCTGCTGAAGTCATAACACGTTCCATTAGATTAAGTGTGCTTAAATGATTTAAGAAAGCGGGGCAATCTGGCTGAGTGCACACACACACTGTCAGCATTATTTACTTTATTTAATGCCTGTGTATGGAGTGTGCACACTGCCCAAATCACTGTACAGCATGGATTTTCAGGCAATTCAAGTTGGCCTTTGCAGTATGGGTTAAGGTATTATAAGGCAAGATGCAATATAATTGGTGCCATTTCTGGACACTGGGCTTGGGTCCTCCTAGTAAAACTCTGAGCCAAAGGCAGGTAGGCAGAAAAGCCAGGGGAACACATGGGTCCCAGGATAGTCTGAAAGGGACAGGATGAAAAGGCATTCATAGCGACTAGCTTGGGATTGCAATGGAAACTCCTGCAATGAATTAAAATGGTAATAATAATTATAGCTAACATTTCTTGTGTTTATTGCACGTCCAACCTTCTGCATAGCACTTTATGTCTATTTGGCCATTTGATCTTCCAACAACCCAATGACGTGAAAGAGAAGCAAAAGTGAAAGTTGCTCAGTGGCGTCCAACTCTTTGCTTCTCCAAGGACTATACAGTCCATGGAATTCTCCAGGCCAGAATACTGGAGCGGGTAGCCATTCCCTTCTCCAGGGGATCTTTCCAACCCAGGGATTGAACCCAGGTCTCCTGCATTGAAGGCAGATTCTTTACCAGCTGAGCCACCAGGGAAGGTAGGTAACATTATGTCTCCTACTTCCTAGAAGAGGAAATTGAAGATTACACCTGATTTGTCTAAACTGAACTTATAATAATAAGTAGGCAGGTGGGATCTGAATTCAGGCATTCTGACTGCAGGGCCAAGTTACTGTACAGTAATATGCACACTGTATATACAGTAATGAGCACACTGTATATACAGTAACACACCCCCCGTATATACAGTAACACACTGTATATACAGTAACACGCACACTGTATACACAGTAATATGCGCACTGTATATACAGTAACACACACCATATATACAGTAACACACACCGTATATACAGTAATCCACACACTGTATACGCATACAGTGTGTGTGCGGCGCCTCCTATAATGTTTCAAGAAGACGTCCCAGGGACTGGCCAGTGAACTCTGCCTTGAGGCACACCGTGAGAACTACTATGGAATCTACTGGACTGATTTATGATCTTCTAATCAGAGACATGCCGGGCACTGGATCTTTTATCCAGCTCAGCATCAGAGAGGATCACCTTCCCAAGATCAGCTCACATTTAAAGTATGATTCTCAGGTCCCGGGGAGCAGGGAGAACAGGTGAGAAACAAGCTGTGGTTCATTTACTGTACTTTATCCCAGGCAGGACCACTTTGGAACACAGAAACATCAAGGCCTCTTTCTAAGAATGCATGTAATTTTTTCTTTCCAATTCCACTGAGGGGCTGTGGTGCTGAGAACTACAGCATACCTTTTAGATATCTCAGACACTTCTGTGGAGCCCATACTACATGTGTGGGTACCTGAGGCCACAGGAACAGGACAGGGAAGAGATAAATCCTGTCGGCCACTGGCACGTCATTCATTCATATATTCATCTGTGTACTCACTCAGCCAGCCATCCCCCATCTACCGATAATACTTACTGTGAATCCACTAAGTACCAGGCACCCTATTGTCAGCAGTGGAGAATTCAATGGTGAGCAAAACAACAAATTTAATAATGATGATGATGTTTCTTTATCTTATGGAACTGACAGTCTCTTTTGGGAGACTGATATTAAATAATTAACCATAATAAAATCAACTGCTGTGGTGAGCGTTCCAAGGAGAGACTAATGGTCCTAAGGGAGGACATGAAAGAGGAACTTGACCTAGTCAGGAGGAAGGGATTAAACTGGGGGCTAAAGGATAAGTAAGGGTCAAACAGGATTGTGGGGGGCAGGGAGTGGAGAGGGGTACTGTGAGCAGTGTTGACAGCCAGCTCTCAAAGACCATCAAGAAAATGAAAATACATTCAAGCCAGAAAAATAAACATACCACAATGAGTCATCCCAACAAATGTGACATAGACGGATCCAGAGGCTGGCATGTAAAATAAAGATTGGGCTGCCTGGGAAAATGAGTATTCAAGTTTGGATGTCTGGACAGATACACAACAGGAACTGTTGAGCGTGTTGATCATATTACTGCTGCTGCTGCTGCTAAGTCGCTTCAGTCGTGTCCAACTCTGTGCGACCCCATAGATGGCAGCCCACCAGGCTCCTCCGTCCCTGGGATTCTCCAGGCAAGAACACTGGAGTGGGTTGCCATTTCCTTCTCCAATGCATGAAAGTGAAAAGTGAAAGTGAAGTTGCTCAGTCATGTCCAGCTCTTAGCGACCCCATGGACTACAGCCTACCAAGCTCCTCTGTCCATGGGATTTTCCAGGCAAGAGTACTGGAGTGGGGTGCCATTGCCTTCTCCAGATCATATTACTAGCATCCCAGATTTCACACACCTGCTGAGCAGCAGACCCAAACCCACATTACAGGTAGGGAAGCTTCGGCCAGTGAGAGGCTTGACATCTTGAATACAGAAAAGCAAAGATCCTCAGGATCATGCCAGTTCATATCACCTCTGCCTGCACCTCCCAGGACCTGCCAACTTCCCTACTTGAGACTTATTTATGAGCCCTTGTGGGCTTCCCTGGTAGCCCAGCTGGTAAAGAATCTGCCTGCAATGCAGGAGACCATGATTCGATTCCTGGGTCGGGAAGATCCCCTGGAGAAGGGACAGCTACCCACTCCAGTCTTTTTGGACTTCCCTGGTGGCTCAGATGGTAAAGAATCCACCTGCAATGTGGGAGACCTGGGTTCAATCACTGGGTTGGAAAGATCCCCTGGAGGACGGCGTGGCAACACATTTGCGTATTCTTGCCTGGAGAATCCCCATGGATAGAGGAGCCTGGTGGGCTATAGTCTATGGAATGACAAAGAGTCGGACACGACTGAGTGACCAAGTGCAGCACAGCACAGCACATGAGCCCTTCTTCCTGTTTGCCTCAACATCCTACAGGCTCGGCAGAGATGGTGCCGAGTCCCCAAATAATCATATTTTTATAGTAATTAAAAGCCAAATTCCCCAACTCCCTAAATGGTACGAGCAGCTAGAATGTCCTAACACTGAGCATCTCTAGGGTGAAGGAAAGCATGAGAGAAAGGAATGAAATGATTTAATTGCAAAAGGAGGCAGCTTTAGAAGTGGCCCGAGAGGAAAACAAGCTGGAGCTTTTACAGGGACAGCCTGCACAGGAGGAGCACCCAGGGGCCCTGTCTCCTACCTGTCCTCAAATACTGACTGCTGTGGGGCCAGCCTGGGGCCCATTGGCCCAGAGAGACCTGGGAGAGCATCTCTCTGCCACAGCAATGAGTCTTTCCCACTGAGTTTAACAGTCTTTAAGGTAAGAAAGCTGAAAGAGGCAATTTCAGTTATTAAGGCATTATGCCTGGATTGGAGCTGAGAACAAAAAAAAAAGCCAAAACTGAATTCACCTATCAAAGACACTGTTTCCTTCCATCTACCTCTTAGGCAAATTTAGGGATTACAAGACCTGTCCACAACCTCCAACACAGCAAACTCAAGATCATATTGAGAGGTCAGACCAGAGCAGACCACTACCACCTGTATCCTGAAGGCTGCTCACCTCTTAGAACATAAATCAGAGGGAAAAGTTGGAGGAAATATAAATATATGTAGATACATTTAAATATCACAAAATGAATTTCCATTCTTTAAATCATAGTCTCTCCTGGAGTAAGAAAGCTGATTTAAGAGACCAAGGAAAAGCTCTTGGTGAAAAACAGACACCATATTTATAAAATATATATTTATAAAATAGTACCTTCACATGTGTGTTGTTGCTGTTGTTTAATCTCTATGTCCAATTCTTCGTGACCCCATGGGCTGACTGTAGCTCGCCAGGCTCCCCTGGCCATGGGATTTCTCAGGCAAGAATCCTGGAGTGGGTTGCCATTTCCTCCTCCAGGGGATCTTCCCGATCCAGGGATCAAACCCGCGTCTCCTGCATTGGCAGGCAGATTCTTTACCAGTGAGCCACCAAGGAACTTTCACATGTAGAAATAACAGTAATGATAATGCTATAACAATGGCTACAACTTTTAGCACACTCCTATGCTATTAACCTTAGATTGTGACCCTGAGATGGTGATATTGTACGTAAAGTATTTAGCTCAGTGCATAGCATGCTGCTGCTGCTGCTAAGTCGCTTCAGTCGTGTCCGACTCTGTCCGACCCCATAGACGGTAGCTCACCAGGCTCCCCCGTCCCTGGGATGAGATCTTTCAAAGCATGCAAACTGAAAACATTGCAGTGCACACTGGAAAGACCCTGATGCTGGGAAAGATTGAGAGCAGGAGGAAAAGAGGATGACAGAGGATAAGATGGTCGAATGACATCATCAACTCAATGGACATTAGTTTGAGCAAGCTCTGGGAGATGGAGGACAGGGAGGTCTGGTGTGCTGCAGTCCATGGGGTCACAAAGAGCTGGACATGACTGAGTGATTGAAAAATAACAACAATTCAAAGAAAGCACCACTAAACCCTAACATATAGAACTGACAGGTATGCAGACATTTACATGGCTGACTTCTTGTCATGTAAATTGCAGATAAGTTGCATTCCAGGTAAGTTAATGCATTCATAGTCTGTCTTTCATTTCTGTTCTGATAGGGTGCTGAAGACATGTGCTCAGTTGTCCAAAATCATCATGAATGGAGAAAAACCAAATTAAGCTGCAGGTCCATCGAGTTCACTTGTCACTGTGAAATCCTCTGGTTGTAAATAACTCAGTGATCAAATATACAGGCAAAAAAACCAGCTACTTGTTCAAAGCCTTCCCTTTGGGAGGCTGAGTGGAGATTCTGTGGAGTAACAGTGAGGAAGAATATATTGTGTGTGTGTGTGTTTGTGTGTGTGTGAGTGAGTCACTCAGTCATGTCCTACTCTTTGCAGCCCCATGGGCTATAGCCAACCAGGATCCTCTGTCCATGGGATTTCCCAGGCAAGAATACTGGAGTGGTTGCCATGCTCTCCTCTAGTGGATCTTCCTGACCCAAGGATCAAACGCAGGTCTCCTGCATTGCAAGTAGATTCTTTACCACCTGAGCCACCAGGGAAGCCCAAAGAATATGTTAGTAGCTACTTAATTTTTTTTTAAGGGAAAAAAAAAAAAAACCCTATAACTGAGAGTGACTGACCTTAAAACTTAAACTGAAGTAAGATGGTTTCATCTTGTACTTGCTACCTCTGATATTGAAATTTGGAGGGTGTGGTGTAAGCTAAGATTCTTTTGGATGGCAATGCTAGATGAATCCTTGTAAAGTAGCACACGTTACAGCTATAGTCACCTGAATTCATGTTCAGACATCTGCATCCTCAAGACAACAACAGTGGAAGAGCATCAGAATGAAAGAAGTGCTACCCACTTAACCCTCAGCCCAGAGACCTGCTGGGCACCCTGTGCTAAACCTACTTACAAGCTAATTCATAATTTACACAGGGTATCCAGGCATGGAAGCTAAGACATAAATAATTTAGTGACAAAGGGACCATTTGTCATTTTAAAATAATTATGTTTCTTTAAGCAAACTGACAAATTCCATCTTCCCCAATTTACTTATTGAGTCTTACAGGCAATTTAAGTCCCAAGGTGTGTGTATGTGTGTGACAGAGAGAGAGAGAAAAATAAAAACACAAGGAGATTCTATTTTCTCCCCTAAAACTTTTATCTTAAGAACCCACGATCCCTACGGGAAGACTGAAAAATGGGTGTGATGCTCACATCTTCAGATGACTTGCAGAGAAGGGATTCTCTAAATGCTGCAAATCTGGTCAACATAATGTTCACAGGGAACGACTCAACAGTGAACACTGATGTTAAACTATAGATTTTAACCTGTGGGCACAAGTGTGAACCCTTCACCTCAAACTTGCAAACTCCACACAAGAGAATATGGTCAATCCTGATGCAATGTAGACACTGGAAAGGTAAAAAGCATGCTCTGCAAGCAAACCATGCTTTACTGTTAATTCTCTTGCTGGCAGGATAACAACATGTGATAGAAACCCCAGTCTCGGCTGCTTTTAATGAGACTGGATGCCCAGTATTAACTGCACAGGGGATCACAGACCATTAAGGATGCAGTCACCCGATTCGACCAGTAGATGGGGCACATCCACATGGCAAGTCTTCCCACTGAACTCTGCTGATCAGAAAGAGTAGGTTCTGCTTCCTCCTCCTTCGCTCCCAACCAGATGGTCAAAATGATTCCAAAGGGGGAAAAGGAGGACATATCTTATCTCTGAAAGAGGACTTTGATTACTTCCCTGACTTGTCTTTCAATTCTATTACAATATAAACAAAAGAGGTAGAGGCCAGTGAGATGGCTGGTAGCGGGACAGGAATCTGAGTTGACCAGCTCAGAAGGAATGGGTTGCCCATGCCACCTTGAATGTAATCTAGAAAAGCCCATCATTTGGTCAGTCACTTGCTGAGGAGCAACATTTAGTGAGTGCCTTCTATGGGCTGGCACGGCACTGGGCTGGCTGTTGGACCTACAAGGGGAACTCACTCAAAAATGAGATGTGCTCCATGCACGTCATCATCTACAGTGCAATACAAACCCTGGAGAAATGCAAATAGTCCTTTGTAGCTGTAAGCTCTAATGGGGCTAAAGAACAGGGGGCAACAGAGTGACTCTGGGTAGAAGGTCAATACTGAGTCAAGACCGGGGGGTCAAGGAAGCCCTCTCTGAAGAAGCAACATTGACATGGCATAAAAGCTGAAGACAATGAAGCTTCCTAGAGTGGTTGTGGTCAGAACCATTCTGGAAGGGGGATGAATTTGTGCAGAGCTCCAACTTGGAACATTCTTGACACTCTCAAAGATCAAGGGAAAGCAAGCTAGTCTGGGTGGGGTGGTAGTGGTGGAGAGGGAAGTGATGGTAGAGGAAGGAAGGTAAATGACATAACTAAAGCCATTTTCCCGACAGAGCAGTGGGTAGCCCTGGGTGTGATCATACTTATCTACTCCACGGAAAACACAGAAACACACACACACACACATAATTATATAGTGCTTAATTTCCCAGGTGCTATTTTAAATCTCTTATAAACTCCATTTACATCTCAAAATAATTCTAAAAAGTAAGCACTATTACTAACATCCAGCTGTAGGGATGAGGATGTAAAAGCACAGAGAGATTAAGTGACTGACCCACAGTCACACAGCTACTTTTGTGCCAGAGCCTAGACTGGAACTAGAATTACCTGACTCCAAAGTGTATACTCTTCGCTTCTATATGCTCACAATCCTTAGGAGATCATTTTACTGGGCCAGTTCTGTGTGACTGTGTATATTTTGATATGAGTACGATGGGCTTCCCAGGTGGCACTAGTGGTAAAGAACTCGCCTACCGATGAGGGAGATGTGAGAACCCCCAGTTCCATCCCTGGGTCAGGAAGTTCCCCTGGAGGAGAAAACGGCAACTGACTCCAGTATCTTGCCTGGAGAATCCCATGGACAGAGAAGCCTGGCGGGCTACAGTCCACAGGGTCGCAAAGAATCGGACACGACGGAAGCAACTTAGCATGAGATAGCTCAGTTGGTAAAGAATTCGCCTGCAAAGCAGGAGACCCCGTTTTGATTCCTGGGCTGCGAAGATCTGCCTGGAGAAAGGATAGGCTACTCATTCCAGTATTCTTAGGCTTCCCTTGTGGCTCAGCTGGTAAAGAATCCGCCTGCTATGTGGGAGACCTGGGTTTGATCCCTGGGTTGGGAAGATCCCCTGGAGAACGGAAAAGCTACCCACTTCAGTATTCTGGCCTGGAGAATTCCATGGACTGTATAGTCCATGCGATCACAAAGACTCACACACGACTGAGCAACTTTCACTTTCATGGTAAGATTGGGCTTCCCCCGCACCCCCTTGTACTTTATTTTATTTTATTTTTTTTGGTTTTGATGGAAGGGAGGACTAATGTGGCCCAAATTAAAAAAAAAAAAAAGAAATCTACAATTTGGCAATGGATATAAGGCCAGACAGACTTATCATATCCTGATAATCAAGCACAATTGTGTTCCCCAACTCCTGCCAGATGCCAGCTTCCTCTCGAGTCTGGGTTCTGTACACAGACTCCCCAAAGGGCTGTAAATCAGCGGTACTAGATATTTCCACAAAGTTTCCAACAGATGTTCACCCAGTGCTTATTCACCCAGGCTCCAGATGGCTCCAGATCCTGGCTCCTTCCTCCCGCAGACCCTCAAATCACACTCCAGACATGTCACTAATGGAGGCTGAGGAAGAAGGATGAAAGAAGTGGATCTAGTGGAGTTCTTTAAGAAGCCCCCTAGACTGGTGGTATTTCACTTATGCACAGAAGGAGCCATGGCCCGAATCAGCATAAATCACTGCCAGCTTTTACTACCTGGATACAGTTTCCAAAAGATGAAGTAGTCATACATGTGGTGGAAAAAGTTTCTGCTGCCAGTCAGTCTCCATCTGCAACAATTTATTCCAACGTCTTCCACAAGCAACTGGTCATAGAGAATTTTACTACACTGACATCATAGCAAGGTGATTCCATACCTATCTGTCCTCTCAAAAGGGAGAGAAGTTAATGCTGAAAAATGTGTTCCACCAACATTTAAAAAAAAAATCCTTAAGAATATATCTCAAACCTACAACAAAAACATAAAGATCAGGGAAAAATTTTTTAAACTCCATTCTTTCTCAGTCCAAGGAACAAGTTTACAGGTTTTTCTCTCTCTCCCCAATTAAAAGTATCCTTGACTTTATCTAGCAACTGATGCACATGGATAATAAGAAAATCCAGAGGACAGCACTGGATTGCCATGGCTTGCAGGTTTTCTTTAAGGCAGTCTGGAGAGATTCCCTACTTCCCTCTCACTTCTCCAGAAAGACAAGGACTTTTCAAAAGAGTAGAAGCTGAGCTGAGGTTTCTTTTCTAGTTTTCTTGCCTCTGGCAGTCATTACTCTTCTGCATAAAAGAGGAATTATTGTGATGGAAGCCCAAATGAACGTCTGTGAGCCAGGATGATAGCCTTCCATATGCTGGCCCACCCCATGCCAACCTTTGTGGATTCTGTTGGGATCCCTTGTAAATTTCACTTTCTGTTTATGCGGCTTTTCATGGAGGCTCAGATCAAACTTCCCTCTATCCTTGAGCAATGGTAAAGAGGAGCCTATCAGATCATTTGCCTTTCAGGGGGTGTGTAAGCTTTGTCATTAGGGAGTAAGAAAACTATTTAGTGGGCTTACTCAGAAATGACTACCTTTTGTCTTTTCTTTATGAAAACTTTCTCTGTTTCTTTCATCTCTCTCGGACCTTAAGAGAAACGAGTATTTCATACCCATTGTTCCCTATCTATCACATTCTACAGACAAAGATAATTAAAGGTAAGATTATTTATTTCTGACTGTCAAAACTCTCAGCAAGGCTTATGTGGAGCAGGGATTCGAAATTCATCCTATCTCAAGATGACTGCACTAATGGTATAAATCGTGTAAATAACCAGGTGTCTGTACACACCGAATGCCTAGAAATGCATCTGGGTTGACAAATGTTTACAGTGAGTTATATTGCTTTAATTTACCCTCAGATGGAGGGAGAAGGGGTTGGGCCATATCACATTAATAAAGGAAGGGGGTGTTATAGCATTGCATTACATGGAAGTTTCCCTTCCTTAGGTAAAACCTAAATGCACCAAAAGTCCTTTAAAACTGAAAAACTAACAACATGTTATTGAATTATAAACTATGATTTTCAGCAGAGCCCCTAGGACAAAGATGGCTGATTAAAAAACTGGAGCCCAGAGAGGTTAGATGATTATTCAAGGTCACACAGCTGGTGAAGATCACCAGACTCAATCCAGCTCCAGAGCTCAAAATTAACTGCTCCCAAGTACCACTGCTCGCCCAGCTAGTCGGCAGAACAGAACACTCACCAAACGGAGGGAATGCTGTCAATCTTACCGCCCCTTGGAAAACGTCCAGAGAATCAACTGAGCCCAGAAACGGTTCAGCGCTTGCTTGGGAAAGCCAACGTTCAGGTGTAAAGGGTAATTATTTATTCAAAAACCAGCTATCGATCAAAGTTACAAACCTACATTTTTATCCTTTTGGGGGGTATTTCTCAATAGTACATGATTAGCCATTCTTGGAAATGATTCTGTGGGCTGCTAGAAGTTTTTGTGGGTTGGTAGATCTTTCTGAAACTATTTCTAGGCTGCATGAATCTCTGTCTGGGAATTTGCCTCCCTGGCCTTCCAAAACATGAAGTGCATTTTTGCTTTGTTCACAGATATTTTTCTTTTTTTCTTACTACCCTCTGCAAGTCTGAAAATACAAATGACCCTGAAAAGGTCCCGAGGGCATTTGGTTTTCTTTCCTTACCTCGAATTGACTCCTTCTTTTAAAAAGAAAGCTTGGGGAAATTTATAGCCCAGAAAGATGAGTGGAAAAAATGATGTTATTTCAATGCAAAATTATTCCAGGACTCTGTGTGTGTGTGTGTGTGTGTGTGTGTGTCTAGTGGGTGGTGTGGCAGGGGAGAGGAGGAGGAGGAGAGTTGAAACAGAAGGTGGGTTGAGGGAAATGCCCATCTCCACGGGCAATTCAATTTGGCAGCTCCATGGAGACAAACCAATTAGTATGGATTGTCAAGGTGTTTTGTATGAATTGGCTACCTGCCCATTATGAATTGGAATGGGATTAACTAGCTCATTCCAAACACTCCACCAAACAGCAAATGGTCATATGATAATGATTTTCAGTCACTAACACCCTGGCTGGATTGGAGATTTAGACTTATACATTTAACAATCTAAGAGACTCATTTCTTCAAGCCTACCCACTTCTCCTAAGCACATCTTTTTATTTCCCCTTCCTAGTTTTTATATTTTAAAAAGCCTCCCTGCTAACTGGGAGGCTGTACATTCTTCTACACATGAACATACGTATTAACCAACCAACCCCGTAATAACTGATTCGTATGCTCTACCATTTAAATGTGCCGGTCCTCTACTCACAGTTTTCAAAGCCCCATGGTGAAACACATGACCACCCACTTGGCAAGTTAATTCCACGGGAGGTTCTAGAACCATCCCACCTCTGAGAGAGAAGCCCTGAGAAGCTTGGGTTCAAGATTCAGGGATTCAGCCCATGACCAAAGTCATTAGCTCTTTTAATTATTTGTCTCAACTTCTTATAGTTGGACTTTCCCCTTGTTTCAGACACTAAGTCCAAACTCTATCTTCCAGGCCCAGAAACTTGGCTCTAAGGACCACCATTAGCCAATAGTATGCCTGCCCACACTCTTCTCCAGACAAATAGGGCCCTAGGCTAGGGCGAACAACTTCATGGAGGACAGCCCAAGGTGGATTGCAACCCAAACACATGTGACATTCCTGTGCGTTCCCACACTGTGTGACTGCCACATCCTTCTCAACATCCACTTCTCTCGGGAGCTCCCCAGTCCCTTTGGCGTGGATGGGAGTGACCCCTACTCCCAGCCTTAGGGGCAGCATGTGATGCAAGTGTAAGCCATCAGTACGTTCCCCAGGCCACGTTTTTTGGTTTTTTGTTTTTGTTTGTTTGTTTGTTTTAGATAAGGCCTGGGACTTCCCTGGTGGCTCAGATGGTAACGAATCTGCCTGCAATGCAGGAGACCCGGCTTCAGCCCCTGGGTCAGGATGATTCCCTGAAGATGGGAATTACAACCCACTTCAGTATTCTTGTCGAGAGAATTATAAGGACAGAGGAACCTGGTGGGCTACAGTCCAGGGGTCACAAAGAATCTGACACGACTGAGCAACTAATATTTTCACTTTCACTTTGGGAGCCATTTAAGCCAATATGGCTGCTTCCTCGGGTCAGGTGCTTGTAATCAGTATTGACCGTCTATGCAATCCAGGGAGGAAGAAACCATATAGTCCCTTTCATGCGTTCTCACTACCAGCTGATATGTTACAATAAAAACATGTTTTCAGGACAAATTCTAGTCCTGCCAAAATCCTAGCCCAAGAAGCACGGCCCGATACCAGTGTCAGACTGCACTAAAGCTCCGTGGACAGGTTAGCTCCCAGGCTTCCTCCACTCAGCTGTCCTGGGGCCCTCGGGATGTCCTGAGTGACAAGTGCCTGCCAGAAACCTCACTCCATGCACAACTCTGTGTGCATGCTGCCTGGCTGGCTGGACTTCCTGTCGGCACCTGCAGGCCCCCACCTAGCGTCCGATCCCCTCCAGTGGGGAAGGCATCTCTCCAGGCCCAGATCCTCCCATCAGCTCCATGAACCCTGATTAACCTGTCTGAGCCTGCTTCCACATCCAATGGGAAGAACTTTAGGAAAGGAAGGCAACCTGCCAATCTGTAGTATCTGTACAGAAATGCCAACCTGTGAAGAGCTGGCTCTTGCCCATAAACAGCAGTCTGTCTCTGCGATCCAGAGGACTGGAAGGATGAACTGTATGCTCATCTCTTGAGTCAGGGTTGGCTAAAGGACCATTCAGGTTCTAGAGCAGAGGGTCTCAAGTGTATGACGAAGTCAATTACCGAAAATGATCGGAATCCTGCAAAACATCTACCTCCCCCTCAAAAACCGTGCCTGGAAATCAAAATCAAACAAACCTAGTACATTTCTTCCCACCCCTCCCTGGAAATATGGGTTCTTACTGAAGAACAGCGTAGCAAGAACAAAGTCCATTTTAAAAATAACATTTCATTTTATGGTATCTCTATTTCAATGTTGAATATAAATACCGGTATATAGGTTTCTGATTTTAAAATAATCCTATTTGATTAAACTATATTTTAATGGATTCCATTTGCAAAAGGAAGGTAGAGTTTAAATTACTTTGTCATAAAGATTCATTTTCCCTCACACTAAATATATTTCTCCTTGAAATATGGTTGTGATAGGTGAATAGTACTTTTAATAACATCGTTCTGAAAAAAAAAATCAAATCAAATATAATAATCCTTTAGACTATGAACTAATTTTTTAAGATTTAGGGGAAAAACCAATTTACCATGGAACATAACGCAAGGAAATCATATGAGGTGACACTGTCACCCCTATTACAAGAAGAATTGGCCCCCAAGCTGGAAACAGTACTGATTTCAAAAAAAAACATCATACTTCTTTTTTAAGGCTTTGTCTCTTACTTTTAAAAAAAAAAGTCAGGTTTAGAAAACAAAAAACTTGGTTTAAAGAGGATGCACTATTCATCAGTTATTTCTGTGATGGTTCACTTTTCTAAACATGTAAGCAAAACTAAAAGTGAAGAAATTTGTTGTGATAATTCAATATACCCCTCAAATCTCAGGGTGAAATGAGATGCACGGTCATTAAAATTCCATCTTGGAGAATTCCCTGGCAGTCCAGTGGTTAAGACTCGGAGGTTTCACTGCCGAGGGCCTGGGTTTAATCTCTGGTTGGAGAACTAAGATCCCAAAAGCTATGTGGCATGCCTCCCTGCCTCCCCCCTCACCCAAAAAAACCCACCTTGGATCCCCAATCTTCCCTTCTGATTCTCCAGGTGTGGCTCTTCTATTTGAACATTTGCTTCATCAGTGCATCTACTCAGATTCAACATTTGCTGTCACTCTGTTCTTTGCTGGGGACTCTTTGAGATATAGGTGACACAAAGGTGTCCTCTGGGAGCTGAAAATCATTGTAACAAGTGGACATCAAAGAGAGAAAGGAAGAAGATGCCTGATGTTGATATTTCTGTCCTGCTTACACCATTTGTTTCCAAATTTTATAGCACCTTGCCCAACAGTCCATAAGCTCCCAAAGAGTAGTTCTGCCAATAGTGAGTTCATAGCTATGGACACATGACTCGTCCATAACCATCTTTAACTGGACCTTTTTATCCTCCTGTCATGCAAGTTGCTCCAGAGTGGGCTGCCTTTTCCCACTGCAAGTACTAGAAGAGACACAATCCCATTTCACCATTGCACAAAGCAGCAGGCAGTCACTGAAAGCAGGGACCGGGTCATTCTCTTTTGTCTCCAGCATCCATCTTAGGACCCAGTGGGTCCACTACACAAGCTTCATTTATTTAAAAAAAAAAAAAAGTAAAAAAGGAACAAAATGGAATCTACTTGAATGATCCAATTTAAAAAGTCAAACTAGTATTAATGTTAGGTAGTATTAAAGGTACTGCCAACTGAGTTTCCATTCTCCTAAAGGGTAAAGCAACAGAGTGAAAAAGAGAAACAGACAACTAAATACTGGTTGCTTTCAAACTTTAAGGCCGGAGCTCAAGTTCTGGCTTTTTTATGGGGTATTTTCACAGGCACTGCATGTGTCTTACAGAAGTATTTAAAGTATTCCCTAGCTTGTCTTCCTGTAGTTATCACTGGATCCCCATATGGTTTCCTGACATAATCAAGAAAGCATCAACTCCAATAGTGCTTTATTTTACAGTACAGTTATTTGCAGAGAAGGGACCCTTCTGAGCATGTCCCTATAACAATTAACTCCCAGGCAGGAACGCAGTTCTACTGCTTTCTGTGTAAATGCACATAATGAAATGCTCTGGCACCGAGGAGAGGATCGAGCAATAGGAGAGTTCTTCCTTCAGAAAGCTGGATAAGAAGCCCTCGTCCTGGCTCTATGAGGGGCTTCTGCACACATCTGTTTTAGCTCAGTCCCCCAGAGATATCTAAAATCTAATTAACCAATTAATTTGCAAATATATTCTAATTTATTCGAGGGAGATTTTCTTGGGTGTTAAATTATCTGACAGTGAACCATATGCAGTACACAAGAGCAGGACCTCACTGAAATACCACAGTTTACCCCAATGCAGGAATGACTATGCATACTCAGTCTGGTCCAGACAAATTTCTAACCTTTAATGAGAAAATGAGTTGGCATTGCCTCCATACTGACCAGAGCCTCCCAGGTGGCTCAACTGTACAGAATCCAGCCGCCAATGCAGGAGATGCAAGAGATACAGATTGGTCCCTGTCAGAAAGATCCTTTGGAGAAGAGAATGGCAACCCACTCCAGTATTCTTGCCTGGAAAATCCCATGGATAGAGGAGCCTGGCGTGCTACAGTCCACGGGGTGGCAAAGAATCGGATACAAGTAAACAACTGAGCACACAAACAGGCTGTCCTGATTAGGTTGTATACACTTTGGTGAAACACTGTTAAATGCAATTGTGAGAGCAGAGGGTGTCCTTCCACCATCTCCCCTAGGCTAGGGCTGGGATGGGCGTGGTTGCCTGGGGCTGAGAAATTGGGGAATATGGATAATAGTGAAAGCAAAAGTCACTCAGTCGTGTCCGACTCTTTGCGACCCCAGGGACTATACAGTCCGTGGAATTTCCCATGCCAGAATACTGGAGTGGGTACTTACCCTTCTCCAGGGGATCTTCCCAACACAGGGATCGAACCCAGGTCTCCCTCATTGCAGGTGGATTCTTTACCAGCTGAGCCACAAGGGAAGCCCAAGAATACTGGAGTGGGTAGCCTATCCCTTCTCCAGCGGATCCTCCAGACCCATGAATCAAACCAGGGTCTTCTGTATTGCAGGCAGATTCTTTACCAACTGAGCTATCCCAATATGGATAATGTGTTTATCTTAATCTGTTTTCCTGATTTAGTGGGAGAAAGGAGGTTTAAGTTATAGGAAACATAGCCACTGTCATACTGGGAAATACTTAGTTCAGTTCAGTCACTCAGTCGTGTCTGACTCTTTGCAACCCCATGAACTGCAGCACGTCAGGCCTCCCTGTCCATCACCAACTCTCGGAGTTCACCCAAACTCATGTCCATCGAGTCGGTGATGCCATCCAGCCATCTCATCCTCTGTCGTCCCCTTCTCTTCCTGCCCCCAATCCCTCCAAGCATCAGAGTCTTTTCCAATGAGTCAACTCTTCACATCAGGTGGCCACAGTATTGGAGTTTCAGCTTTAGCATCAGTCCTTCCAAAGAACACCCAGGACTGATCTCCTTCAGAATGGACTGGTTGGATCTCCTTGCAGTCCAAGGGACTCTCAAGAGTCTTCCCCAACCCCATAGTTAAAAAGCATCAATTCTTCAGCGCTCAGCTTTCTTCACAGTCCAACTCTCACATCCATACATGACCAATGGAAAAACCATAGCCTTGACTAAACGGACCTTTGTTGGCAAAGTAGTGTCTCTGCTTTTCAATATGCTATCTAGGTTGGTCATAACCTTCCTTCCAAGGAGTAAGCGTCTTTTAATTTCATGGCTACAATCACCATCTACAGTAATTTTGGAGCCCAAAAAAATACAGTCTGACACTGTTTCCATTGTTTTCCCATCTATTTCCTGTGAAGTGATGGGGCCAGATGCCAGGATCTTCGTTTTCTGAATGTTGAGCTTTAAACCAACTTTTTCACTCTCCTCTTTCACTTTCATCAAGAGTCTTTTCAGTTCCTCTTCACTTTCTGCCATAAGGGTTCAGTTCAGTTCAGTTCAGTTGCTTAGTCATGTCTGACTCTTTGTGACCCCATGAATCGCAGCACACCAGGCCTCCCTCCCTGTCCATCCCCAACTCCCAGAGTTCACTCAGACTCACATCCATCGAGTCAGTGATGCCATCCAGCCATCTCATCCTCTGTCGTCCCCTTCTCCTCCTGCCCCCAATCCCTCCCAGCATCAGAGTCTTTTCCAATGAGTCAACTCTTCACATGAGGCAGCCAAAGTATTGGAGTTTCAGCTTTAGCATAATTCTTTCCAAAGAAATCCCAGGGCTGATCTCCTTCAGAATGGACTGGTTGGATCTCCTTGCAGTCCAAGGGACTCTCAAGAGGCTTCTCCAACACCACAGTTCAAAAGCATCAATTCTTTGGCGCTCAGCCTTCTTCACAGTCCAACTCTCACATCCATACACGACCACTGGAAAAACCATAGCCTTGACTAGACGGACCTTTGTTGGCAAAGTAATGTCTCTGCTTCTGAATATGCTATCTAGGTTGGTCATAACTTTTCTTCCAAGGAGTAAGCGTCTTTTAATTTCATGGCTGCAATCACCATTTGCAGTGATTTTGAAGCCTCCCAAAATACAGTCTGACACCATTTCCACTGTTTCCCCATCTACTTCCCATGAAGTGATGGGACCAGATGCCGTGATCTTCATCTTCTGAATGTTGAGCTTTAAGCCAACTTTTTCACTCTCCTCTTTCACTTTCATCAAGAATCTTTTCAGTTCCTCTTCACTTTCTGCCATAAGGGTGGTGTCATCTGCATATCTGAGGTTATTGATATTTCTCCCGGCAATCTTGATTCCAGCTTGTGTTTCTTCCAGCCCAGCGCTTCTCCTGATGTATTTTGCATATAAGTTAAATAAGCAGGATGACAATATACAGCCTTGACATACTCCTTTTCCTATTTGGAACCAGTCTGTTGTACCACGTCCAGTTCTAACTGTAACTGTTGGTAATTTGCATGCAGAACTCTGCTGTATAACAAGGCAGCCACAGCAGGTAACATTGTTTACTTAGACAAACAAGTTGTAATTTGCCGAACTTGTGGATTAAAAAAGAAAAAAGGATATTCTTAATTGCTACATTGCAACATTTTATTCAGCTCAATGACTGTATAGCTACAGATAAGAATTGAGAATAACACTATCCAACGTTACCAGGATTACCTAATTTATAAAATGAAGAGTATCTTAATGCACATATTGTTACCTAAAAGCACGGGGTGTGGATTTTAATATGTTTACCATGAGATGTTTGGATAGCTGCTAATTGTGCAGCATTAAAAGAGAAGCTGGGTGGGTTTGCTGTTGTTATTGGTATTTAAGCAAAGGATAATTATTTGTAGTATTAGCAGTATGGAAAAGAAAGACATGGTAGAATCATGAGATGCAGTTTGGTATCTAACTTCTATACCATAAATTCTTCTATTCACTCAATTTTTTAAATCTCTAAGCACCTGCAAATCAAGTACTGGGCAGAGAGAGAAAAAACTAAAAGGATATGTATGTCCAGTTGAGGAGGGATGGAACCAAGACAGAATTTTATGTAACAGATTCTGAATTTTCCACGATGATAATGAGGGAGAAATTAAAGAGAGAGGATTTCAGAGTTCTTCAAGGAAATACTTCAGTTGGTTAGTTCAAAATAGTTCCCTAAAAGAGTAATCTACAAATGAAACGCTCTTTTTGAAGGGAAAACTATAATTTGCACAGAAATTGAGAGTTAGGGAACTGGAAAAAAATGGCAAACGTAGTTAAGACCAATACTGATCTCTCTTACTAGTAAAAAAAAAAAAGTAAACTAACATGATATGTACAGATGTGTCAATAGGTCAGAGTGATTTTGGACATTCATACAAATAACAACTCATCAACACTCAAAAGAGATTCATTTGGTATTTCTGGTTTGCATTTCTGGCTTAGAATGCCACCAGAACATAACACACCAGGACAATCTTCCTCCATCCTGAAAGACAGGTAGCATGGCATACAGAACGTTACAAGTGCCCTGGGAGAGGAGTTCTCCTCTGATGAGACATCTTAATCTTGCTCACCCTATCAAACTCAACCTGGGTATTAGTTTTTGTAGGTAAGTAAATTTGGAAATAATGAATCAGTCTAGCTTGTGAAAATAATCAGTTCTTTTTAATATAGAAATGAGTGGAGAGGTATAAAATTCGGTAGATTATTGAATAATGCATGATTATAAATGGATATATACTGTCAAGTCTGTTTGACAATTTCATTTTTCAATGCAATTCCCACTACATCCTTAAAATAAAAACCCTAACCCTTATACCCCAATTATCCTGGACAATTAGCTAAATGAGATCTAGTACAATCCCATCAACTGATCTTCTCCCTTGCTCACATGTGCATAAAAATGTAGACAGTCCTTCACTGACAACATGAACTTTACAAAGTTTTTCATTCTGAAAAGGGAACCCTCCTACACTGTTGTTGAGAATGTAAATTGGTGCAGTTACTATGGAGAACAACATGGAGGTTCCTCAAAAAACTAAAAATAGAGCTACCATATGATCCAGCAATCCCACTCCTGGGCATATATCCAGAGAAAACTAAAATTTGAAAACATACATGCCCCTCAATGTTCACTGCAGCACTATATACAACAGACAAGACAGACATGGAAGCAACCTAAATGACCATCAACAGATGAATGGATAAAGAAGATGTGGTGCTTATAAACAATGGAATATTACTCAGCCATAAAGAAGAGCAGACCAATGCCATTTGTGGCTACATGGATGGACCTAGAGGTGATCATATTTAGTGAAGTAAGTCATAAAGAAAAAGACAAATACCATATGATATAACTTATAAATGGAATCTAAAATATGACACAAATGAATTTATCTGTGAAACACAAACGGACTCACGGAGAACAGACTTGTGGGGGTGGAGTTGAAGGGTTCTATAAGGAGTTTGGGATTAGTAGATGCAAACCATTATACACAGAATGGATTAACAACAAGGTCATGTTGTATAGAACAGGGAACCATATTCAGTATTCTATAATTAGCCTTAAATGGTAAAGGAAAAAACAGTCTCTTATCCCAGGGGGTTCCAATACTGCTGATCACAGAATCTAATAAACATTCTTTCTCTATCGGCCCTGACTTTCACATCATATATTCAGGTGGCTGCATTTTAAAAATTACATTACCCAATTTTTAACATTGCTTTATTTCCTAAATTTCCTCTTTCCAATGGTCTGGTAGGAGATCCGAAAGTTGGGTCAGCCAGCTGTTCTCCTTCCTACAAATGGAAGCTGCTAGAGGGAAAAATTTTAAGCCGGAGCTTGTGGGGGGAAAAAAAAACAAAAAAACCTGTTAAGATGTTGATCAGGTTTCTTATGCATGAGACATCTACAGACACTTGCCGACGGGAAGGGCGACACTGTCTCTTCCCAGTGCTTTGCTAATAAGGCTGCGAATCAACTGCCTGGGATGATTATAGTTAGAGTCAGGGGATGGAGGAGGAAGAAGCCTCAGTATCTGGCCCTTCCAGCCTCTTGCTTCTCAAGCAACAGCTGTGATTTCAGAGCCCTGACTGCTAATTCCACATGCATAACTGTTTTCGGCAATGTTCCAACTGTGTTCTAGTGACTTGCCAGGGTCATCATTTTATTTGCTATATTTCCATGATGCTTAAGTGAGCAAAATAATCAGTTTTGTCAAGTCCTGCCTTTAGGGGAGAGAAGTTGAGGGGAACAGGAAAAAAGCATAGGGAAGAATATAATGGGAAAGTGAGAAAGCATGGGATTCCAGGACCCTGGATTCCAGGTGTCCTGCTCAACAAATGCCCTCTGGCCCTTCTTCCCACACAGAAGCGGGCAATAGCCATGGGCTCTGCTATAGCAGGCTGAACTGGCTTTAAATTCAAACCTTCCAGGCAGTGAGAAGGATAATTGGCTCATGTAAAAAGAGATGCCAAGGACTGTGAGTACCTACCCGAAGCTTTCTATAGAACGTAAACAATTAAATTCACACAACAAATATTCTGAGTACCTATTCACGCCAGGCACTATGCCATCTCTGCCCACCAGCGGAGATGAAAAATATTCTTGCCATGGCCTGTGAGAGCAAGTTGCTCAGTCATAACTGACTCTTTGTGACCCTATGGACTGTACAGTCCATGGAATTCTCCAGGCCAGAATACTGGAGTGGGTAGCCTTTCCCTTCTCCAGGGGATCTACCCAACCCAGGTCTCCTGCACTGCAGGTGGATTCTTTACCAGCTGAGCCACAAGGGAAGCCCTGTCATGGCCTAGAGGCATTAAGAATTTAACCATTTACATGTTCATCAAAAAGCAACAGTAGAAGGTCATAAGTACTATATGCTGGAAATATTCTCAGAGCACATCAGGTGCAATGAGGTGGGGAAGCATCTACTTCCTAGGTGTGGGGAGAGCATATCCAGAGGAAGTGACACTTGAACTTTAAAGATGATAGCATTATAGGGGATGTTCCAGGTGGCTCAGTGGTAAAGAATCTGCCTGCCAATGCAGAAGCCACAGGTTTGATCCCTGGGTTGGAAAGATATTCTGGAGGAGTAAACGGCAATCCTCTCCAGTATTCTTGTCAAGAAAATCCCATGGACAGAAGAGCCTGGCAGGCTGTAGTCCAGGGGGATTGCAAAAAGTTGGACACAACTGAATGACTGAGCATGCACTCAGAATTATGGGGACAAAAGCAGGAGGAATAAGCATGTGCATGGAAACATGTGGAAAGAGGGTACAAAAAGAGCACAAGAGAAATGAGATCTCTGCAACAGAAACAGGCAACAGCAACATGCAATGTATCTCAGAAATATTCAAGTTCATCTGAAGAGATTCTAGACCCTGGACCCACAGGCTAGGGGTGGATTCTTATAAAAATACTCAAAAAAAAAAAAAAAAAAAAAAATGCCCCACACAGATGGCCCAATGGGAATCTTGAGAAATGCATTCCATTCTTGGTTGCTAGACTTTGGATTGTTTGCTATTTTGTAACAGAGCAGGGGGCTTCCCTGTGGCACAGTGGTAAAGAATCACCTTGCTAATGCAGGAGACTCAGAAGATGTGGGTTGGATGCCTGGTCTGGGAAGATCCCCTGGAGTAAGAAATGTCAACCCACTCCAGTATTCTTGCCTGGGAAATTCCATGGACAAAGGAGCCTGGAGGGCCACAGTCCGTGGGGTCCCAAAGAGTTGGCAACAACTGAGCAATTGAGCAACAACAAGAATGGAGCAGGATCCTAGGAGGCCTTCCCGGGACAGACCCCTCCCTCTCCCCTCTGAAGGGTCTAGACAACAGTATATGATGCACACTTCCTGAGTTGTTTTACAGATGCTAAAACCACCACCAGGGTCACATACCCTGCAAGCCCTTCCCTCACCTGGTCTTTAAAAATGCCTCCCTGGGACTTCCCAATGGTTAGGACTCTGTGCTTCCACTGCAGGGGCACGGGTTTGATCCCTGGTCAGGGAACTAAGATCCAACATGCTGCATAGCATGCCACCTTCCAAATGCCTCCCTGAAAACCATCGGGGAGTTGAGGTATTTTGTGCACTGGCTGCCCTGGACTCCTCAGTTGGTGCCCTGGAATGGAGGCTGCATTTTCCTTCACCACAACCTGGGGCCAGTAGATTGTCAAGCAGACCTAAGTTTGGTCCAGTCACAATTTCTTGGAGAGACTTTTCTACCTGCTAACTAGAAGTAAGGGCACAGGGTAAATAATAGTCACCCAAACAATAAAGATGAGTGTGGGTCATATTATATTGTAAAAGGCAATATTTGGAACTTTCTGAGTCTTTTCCCCGATAAGGAACCCAATAGGGCATAAAGCACTAAACACCACCACAAAATTAAACCACTACTAATCACGAATACTGGAGATGCTTTTATCAGTTTGCCATTCATTCTTCATTCAACAACTCTTTACTGAGCATGTATTAAGTCCCTAGCACCGTTCTAAGGTGTTAGAATGACAGCAAAAAAGAACAGCAACAAAAGCTGTAAAGGAAGGTCACAAGCAAACATTCACAGAGAAGGAAGCGCCTAAGCTGTGGGAAAGAGGATAACACTGAAGTAAGAAAACGCCATGGCCAGTCAGGAGGCTGTTTTGCTATATATAGATGCTCTGAATGGGCCACAAACTAACCAAGGTCCTGGGCATGTCACAGAGGAGGGATTTAACCAGCTCAAATGACCCAGTGAATAGAAGACCCTGGATCTTAATTACAGAGTCTCTTTGGTGCCTTGTTCTCCTTTTAGTCACTTTCCCCTTTGCCCAGGGCAGACTTCACCGTTTGCAATCAGCAGAGGCCAGTGTGGCTGAACCAACGTGGCCTTCTTGGTCTCTTAGGAGAAGGTCAGTGAAATAACTAGCACAAGCTGGAATCAAGATTGCCGGGAGAAATATAAATAACCTCAGATATGCAGATGACACCACCCTTACGGCAGAAAGTGAAGAGGAACTAAAAAGCCTCTTGATGAAAGTGAAAGAGGAGAGTGAAAAAGTTGGCTTAAAGCTCAACATTCAGAAAACTAAGATCATGGCATCTGGTCCCATCACTTCATGGGAAATATATGGGGAAACAGTGGAAACAGTGGCAGACTTTATTTTGGGGGGCCCCCAAATCACTGTAGATGGTGATTGCAGCCATGAAATTAAAAGACGCTTACTCCTTGGAAGGAAGGTTATGACCAACCTAGATAGCATATTCAAAAGCAGAGACATTACTTTGCCAACAAAGGTCTGTCTAGTCAAGGCTATGGTTTTTCCAGTGGTCATGTATGGATGTGAGAGTTGGACTGTGAAGAAGGCTGAGTGCCAAAGAATTGATGCTTTTGAACTGTGGTGTTGGAGAAGCCTCTTGAGAGTCCCTTGGACTGCAAGGAGATCCAATGAGTCCATTCTGAAGGAGATCAGTCCTGGGATTTCTTTGGAAGGACTGATGCTAAAGCTGAAACTCCAATACTTTGACCACCTCATGCAAAGAGTTGACTCATTGGAAAAGACTCTGATGCTGGGAGGGATTGGGGTCAGGAGGAGAAGGGGACGACAGAGGATGAGATGGCTGGATGGCATCACCGACTCGATGGACATGAGTTTGGGTGAATTCTGGGAATTGGTGATGGACAGGGAGGCCTGGTGTGCTGTGATTCATGGGGTCACAAAGAGTCGGACACCACTGAGCAACTGAACTGAACTGAACTGAAGAGGAAGGGCTATAAAGTTTGACCCACTACCCCAAGCAAAGCCCCAGCGAGGGGAGAGGAAGCAGGTGGTGGTCAAGTCAACACAGGACCTCTTCAGGACTGGGAGGGCCTCGCTAGCTACATTCTGTAAAACCTAGCCTTGTTGTTCTCACTACAGTGCAACTATGGCTAAGCGGAGGTGAGAAAACATAATTGGGTCCCCGATATGCATTCAAACATTTTTGCAGGATTTTGTTCTTGATGTGAAAAACTGTTCCCACAAGGTCTATTTTTAATCGTTTTATTTTAAAGAAATCAGAAATTCTCTTCGTGTTGAAATTTCTCAGTGGGCAATTTTACAGTAACGCTACTTAAACCCAGCCTGACAATGACAAAGCAGAGGAAGTGAATGAGTGCTGCGCTAAGTCCAGGGAAATATCCTCACCCTTAAATCAGGCAGGGCTCACGAATATAACAAGGTGACAGGACTCATTTCCGGTCCAGTTCAGTTATTAGAATAATGAAGTCAAGCAGAATCTCATATTTTGGAAAGCTACTAGTTCATAGTCAACTTTTTCTTTTAAACTATATGTTAACTTTTCCCCCTCAAAGAGGCAAACGTAGTATTTCAAGTAATTGATGACACCTTGGTTATAATAAACTGAAGTCATGACCTCTGGTCATTTAATTTTGGAGTGTCAATTAATTTACTAAGAGAAAGAAATATTCAACCTATTAACCAGAATCTGATTTTCTATTAAAGGCACATAAGGAAAGTTCAGGAATGTGATTATCCTGATTATATGCTTTACAAAAAAAATATATATATCAAAAGAGAAACCCACTGGAAATAAATCACACTATTCTTTCATTCACTGAATATTCTGTGAGCATCTACTATGTGGCAGACACTTGGGATACATCATTGAAAACAAACTCGGGGCCCGCATGGAGGCTTTATTCTGATTAATGATGGATAAGCTGCTTGCGATTCAGTTTAAAGCTTCTCAAAGGACTAATTTGAGGAGAATCCAGGAAGAGGGTGGAGAAGGCAATGGCACCCCACTCCAGTACTCTTGCTTGGAAAATCCCATGGACGGAGGAGCCTGGTAGGCTGCAGTCTATGGGGTCGCTAAGAGTTGGACACGATTGAGTGACTTCACTTTCACTTTTCACTTTCATGCATTGGAGAAGGAAATGGCAACGGACTCCAGTGTTCTTGCCTGGAGAATCCCAGGGACGGGGGAGCCTGGTGGGCTGCTGTCTATGGGGTCACACAGAGTTGGACACGACTGAAGTGACTTAGCAGTAGCAGCGGAAAGGGGGAAGAAGATTTTCAACACAGTTATTGTAGTCTGAAAAATCCATTGTTCTAACCGCAACTGGCCCAGAGCCCTCTCCTCCTCTCATAATTCCACAGGTGATAGTTTACAGCTTTCAGTGATTTCCATCCTAGAACCAGAGAAGCATGAGCTGGCACTAGAGTATGGTAAGCATAGGATGCCAGTCTGCTTGGCTAAGCTATGCTGCAGTAATAAATGACCCCAGCACTGTATCAATGGCTTTCCACAACATGGTCACTGTCAGTCAACTGAGGGCTGTGCTCCATGTCTCACTAGGGAACCCAAGCAGCTTGCCTCCAGGGAGCCCTGACTACCTTCGGGTGAGCAGGAACAAAGACAACGATGGAACCACTCAAAGGCTCTTAAAGCTTTTCGTCGTAAGTGACACAGGTGATTTGAGCTCACTATTTCATTGCCCAAAACAGAATAACAGCTGGAGGTCAACAGGGCAAGAATATATCATTATCCTACGGGCAGGAGTGGCCAACAAAACAGTCAACGATGGGTAGGTTGCAGCATTCATCAGAGTGTACCCCATGACCCAGAAAGATGTAGAGTATTGCCAACCCTTCAATTTTCCCAAACTTGTGATTACTATTAAATGGTGACTGAATCTTCTAAAAGAAAATAACTCCCTTTTACATCATAATTCCTCACCAGACCAGAAGCACACAGGATGCAGAATGAAACAAAAACAGAAACTGAAGAAGTTGGAGGAGACTAATTTTTCCTTCTGTAGTTAGATGTCAAACAGTTTCTTTTCCCCCTCAATCATTCCTTCCCACATGAAGGAAAAGGAACTCAAGAAATTACAGTGTGGAAGATGGCATTTTACTTTGCAGCTAGTAAATCCTTCCTGAGATCCATATGATACTTTACACTGACATGTGGAAAGAGACAGTGTTGGGGTAACACAGACCTCTTGAATTTTTATTCTGTAGCAATTACATGGAATTATAACACTGGAAAGGAAAATCTTACCAAATCAGAAGGGCATCCTAGGCGTTCCAGTTTCTAAACAACATGCGGAAAAGTATCCAGCCACATACCCAGCATTTCTGATGTTGATTTCAGTTCCTGTAAGGCTTGGCAATGGTGATTCCATGACACTAAAGAAACCTAACACTGTCTTTTTTTTTTTTTTTTTTTAACTCTCTGAAAGTGAGAATGAGCAAGTACAAGGGCATGTACCACCTAGAGCTAAGGAATATTTCATGGTTTTTCCTAAGAAACACAAAGGGGAACTAGAAATGGTTCAGTTCAGTCTCTGATCACTCCTGAAAAGCTGTGGTTCTACAAAAAAAAAAAAAAGGCTGAGTTGATATTCTTTTACCTACTCTAGAAACATTGAGCCTTCCACGTATTAGAAACTCACCAGCCATACAGGTGCCGGCCTAAGGTGGCGCTAGTGGTAAAGAATCTGCCTGTCAATGTAGGAGACACCAGAAACGTCTTTGTGTTCAATCTCTGGGTCTGAAAGATCCCCTGGAGGAGGAACTGGCAACTCGCTCCAGTAGTCTTGCCTCGGAAATCGCATGGACAGAGGAGCCTGGTGGGCTACTGTCCCTGAGGTCGCAAAGAATTGGACATAACTGAGCACTGACCAAAGCTATGTATGTGTTCACTGGGCAAGTCTTCCAATTTTTCTATGTGCCTGAAAATTTATAAATATTAATTTATAAGCATTTAAAGGGAAAACTGTAAACAAGTCCAGAACTGAATCAGCTTCTGAACTCCAAGAGCAAACATTCTCTACACAGAATCGTGAATGAAATTCCCCTGCCATGTAGAAATCTGAGAAGCCGTCTAACTTAAACAGTTAATGCTATTCTATGTCCAAGTTTGGCCACATGCGTGTAATCATAATGTATGCAACCGTCCAGCCAAAGAACATTTTGAGTCATGACATGTATCTAGAACCAAGCTTATCTCTTCCAGGTTTCTTTGCCAAAAGTCAACATGCCCAGCTACCAAATCAATGATTGGCCAATTCACCAAAGATAGCATACTAAATGAACAATTTTCTGCATTCACCAAATTTCTAAATGACTTGTTTCTTTAAACTATCTATGGAGTTTGCAGTAGTTTTGATGTATGGGATGGGGTGTTCTTAAGAGCTTTAGATTTCTGAAACTGGTGACAAGTTTCTACTCTGTCTTTATAGCATTAAAGGAATGATCAGTTCATCAAAAACTACAGATGATTTAGTTTTCTTGTGGATGTTTAATATCTAGAAATTATATTCCATAGTTACTAATCATTAGTAATAATGAACTATTAAAATGTGTTTTTTTTTTTAAATATTGCTTTGTTTTGACTCTTACACGATAAGTTTTTCTATTTGCTGGTTACATTGACATCTTAACATCTTCAGGAGTCTTTTACTTTAAACCTAAGCTTTTAAGTTTTGAACTTTTCTTGCTTTGAATTACGTGAGGCCTTTAGGAACATATCTTCTGCATAAAATACAACTACCTTGTAGAAATTAAATGCAGACTATTGGAATGTACACTCAACAAAGGCAAGAATATCATGGTCTAGTTTAGGGGTGGTAAAGAGTGAGTCACATGTTACCTGTTTTTATAAATCAAGTTTCATTAAAACACATTTATACACTAATAGGCATTTATACCCTGCTATGGCTATTCATATGCTACTGGGGCTTCCCTGGTGGTTCAGTGGTAAAAAAAAAAAACCTGCCTGCCAATGCAAGAGATGCTGATTCAATCCCTGGATTAGGAAGGCCCCGTGGAGAAGGAAATGGCAACCCACTTCAGTATTATTACCTGGGAAATCCCATGGACAGAGGACTCCACAGACAGACAGTTCATGGAGTAGCAAAAAAGTCAGACACAGCTAAACAACAACAACATGGCTACTACTGTGCACACACACACACACACCTACACACCAACAAAATCACACACACACACACACACACAAACAAAAAACCCCAAATACAGGCAGAGTTGAGCTATAACAGGAACAGTTAAGGCCTGCAAAACCTAAAATATTTACTATCTGGCACTTCAAAGAAAAAGTTTTGCAATTGTAGGTCTAGTTCATTACTGCATCCACATAGCTTTTGGAGAACTGCCTGGGTTATTTAGAGAAGTCCATAAAAACAGTTGAATGAATGAATGAACAAATGAATGATTCTTGGTTTTTAATTAAGGTTGGCCAGTCTTTACCACTCATTGTAAGGTTCCCTGTCTCACAGCTTCATGGGCTCTTTCTTCACGGTGATACGGAAGTTAAGCAGGATGAGTCAACTGGTAGAGCAAACCACTTCTGTGGTTCCAGGACAGAGGCCAACCCTAATGCAGAGGATTGGTTTGTAGCAATGTAGAAACTAACCCACATTTCTACAAAGACTGTATTGGGGAACTCCAAACGCAACTCAGGGGCCTGGTCTCTAAGAACCCAAGTCACTGACTGTCATTAAAAAAAAGCAAAGAAAAAGTCAGTTGGCCAGTATTTCTTTCCCCTTCTGAAGGTCGGCAGTGATTTTGTGGTTGAAGTGATGAGCAGCCCTAAAAAGAGACAAGCCACAAAACCACGCCCAGTGCTTCTCCTAAACTGTAGTTGCTGCTGCAGACAAAAAATACAGGCCTTCTTCCACAGGTTCCTTGGGACTGCCTTGGCATAAAGTATCTTCCACAAACATTATTCTGATGAGAAATACTATTAAGAAATCAAGTAGTGATAAATCTAATGAGAATTTTCTGCCAGGTAACACGCACCTCAAGATCTAAGCCTATGAAGGAAACGGTAGCCAGACAAAAGCAAAAGAGTTGGATTTTTATTGTTGTTATTTCAGTTCAGTTCAGTTAAGTTGCTCAGTCGTGTCCGACTCTTTGTGATTCCATGAATCGCAGCACGCCAGGCCTCCCTGTCCATCACCAGCTCCCGGAGTTCACTCAAACCCACGTCCATTGAGTCGGTGATGCCATCCAGCCACCTCATCCTCTGTCGTCCCCTTCTCCTCCTGCCCCCAATCCCTCCCAGCATCAGTCTTTTCCAATGAGTCAACACTTCGCATGAGGTGGCCAAAGTATTGGAGTTTCAGCTTTAGCATCAGTCCTTCCAAAGAAATCCCAGGGCTGATCTCCTTCAGAATGGACTCATTGGATCTCCTTGCAGTCCAAGGGACTCTCAAGAGTCTTCTCCAACACCACAGTTCAAAAGCATCAATTCTTCGGCTCTCAGCTTTCTTCACAGTCCAACTCTCACATCCATACATGACCACAGGAAAAACCATAGCCTTGACTAGACGGACCTTGTTGGCAAAGTAATGTCTCTGCTTTTCAATATGCTATCTAGGTTGGTCTTAACTTTCCTTCCAAGGAGTAAGCATCTTTTAATGTTATTTAGTTTCTTTTAAATGGCCAATGGCAGGTTTGTTTGTGGGGCTTGTGGCTGCGGGGAGGAGGCAACATCTAGCAGGCTACTGTAATTTCCTACTGTCTTAATGTCACTGCCATTAAGACCCTTTACCCTCATTAATACTCAGTTCCACCAGTTCGCAATCAGCCTCAGCAAAATCCCCAGAGTAGAAAAAGGACATGGATCATTACTTCGCAGCTTTAGACGTTTTCTTGTTTGTTGTTGTTCAGTTGTTAAGTCAGAGATGACTGTTTGCAACTCCATGGACTGCAGCACGTCAGGCTTTCCTGTCCTTCACTATCTCCTGGAGCTTGCTCAAACTCATGTCCACTGAGTTGGTGATGCCATCCAACCATCTCATCCTCTGTCACTCCCTTCTCCTCCTGCCCTCAATCTTGCCCAGCATCAGGGTCTGTAAGTTAACTTACTTCCTCTAAAGCAAGGTTATGCAATCAGTCCTTTGGGTCTATCAGTGTGCTAAGTGCTATGAGTATTAAAAATATAATGTGGCACTATACACTACAATTTTTTAAAAAGGTTTTGCCATCTGGGAAATATCAAGAAAGAAAGCAATAAGCATAAAAACACACAATATTCAGTGAAGAGTTCTAACCCAGATAAACCATCCCCAAAGCACACATATTGTCTTCAATTACATATTTTTGTTATGAAAAAGGGGATCTACTAAAAAATGGGATCTAAAAAAGGGGATGTGATTTTGAATTATCCTTTTAAGTACTGGCATTTAAACGTGGTCCTGGGTACCCAGCATGGGGGAAAAAATATCAACTCAAGGTTTCATTTGTTTGACATCATCTCCTGGTCAACTTCTGGCTCCCCTCCTAGCTCAGTCGGCAAAGAATCTGCCTGCAATGCAGGAGACCTGGGTTCACTCCCTGGGACAGGAAGATCCCCTGGAGAAGGAAATATATAGCAACCCACTCCAGTATTCTTGCCTGGAGAATCCCATGGACAGAGGAGCCTGGCAGACTGTGGTCCATGGGGTCACAAGAGTCGGACACGACTCAGTGACTACACCACCACCACCTGGGCAACTTCTACCTCCTTTTGGCCTTTGTGCCGCAACTTCTGAGATTACAACTCACTTCCAGAAAATCACAGGAACTGCTCTTCCCTAGACAGTGCTTCTCCTCACTGGCCCTGAAAGGTCCTGCCAGTGAAAGCAACAATAATAGCTCATGAAAATCATCACAGCCATGAAACACCCATTGGCAATTCTGAAGCTGACTCAAGCTAATGGAGCTTGAGTCAATTCAGGCCCTCTTCTCAAGGAACTTCTATTGATGCCACTTCTCCTTCTAGTTTTCTGAGATTCCTTGTTACCTTGGCAGCGTACAACTAGACAAACCCAAACTGGAGTTATCCTCAGGAAAGGGCCCTATCTAAGCAATGGTGGAGTGCACCATCTCAGTGGAGTGCGCCCTGGAGACAGCTTCCAGAGGGCAGAGAGCTCTGGAGTGGCTCTGTGTGGCTGTCTTTTCAGAGACCACAGACCAGCTGGAGTCAAGGCCAGATACCATTTAACAGCATTAGCAGGTAAACTCAGAGAAGGCAATGGCACCCCACTCCAGTACTCTTGCCTGGAAAATCCCATGGACAGAGGAGCCTGGTAGGCTGCAGTCCATGGAGTTGCTAGAAGTCAGACACGACTGAGCAACTTCACTTTCACTTTTCACTTTCACGCATTGGAGAAGGAAATGGCAACCCACTCCAACGTTCTTGCCTGGAGAATCCCAGGGATGGCGGAGCCTGGTGGGCTTCCGTCTATGGGATCGCACAGAGTCGGACACGACTGAAGCGACTTAGCAGCAGCAGCAGCAGCAGCAGGTAAAGTGCAGTCAGTTTTGCATGTACATTAAAAAATTCTGAATTACACAGGATAGTTTCTCTGTAAGAAGACATCAAAGTGTTCATGCCATAAAGGTGCAAATCTGCTTCTGTCTTCACATCTGTGAGCTTTTCAACCTCTCAACCAGCTTAGGAGTAGCATTGGGGATTTGGACAGGGTTGGAGGGAGGAAGGAAATCTTTGGTCTGTGCCTTCAAAGAGACTTGGGAGCTTCTGCTCATGGAAGTGGAGGTTAATAAGTGACTCTAATTGAAAAATGGTCATATACTTGAAACAAGACTCTGCTCTGAAAATTCCTTAAGTCTGTTTAAGCATGAAAAAGAACAAAACTAAATACTATGAGACCTCCCTCCCTCTTCTCCACCCCATTCCCTGGCATCGTTCCTTGCGCCATACTAGGCAGTAAGAAAACAAAGAGGAGTCTCACATTCTCAAGAGCCTTGAAAGAAAAATGAAGGGGGAAGAGAATCAACAAATGACTCTTTGGTGCCACTGCTTGGTAAAGAATGCAATCAGCTGTAGGTCAAGACGATGCACCCACCTGCCCAGCTTGTGGCATCTGGAGGTGGCAGAGGTAGATGAGTGTCATATGCAATCATCAGTGCCAGCTGTCCAAGGGGCAGGGAGCTTCGTACCACCTGTATTAAGCTTATCTTTATACAGGTATTTTTGGCGTCTGGGACCTGGTGGACACTGAAGGGACTGCCCCTCTCAGAGCTAGCTAATTCTTAGAGACTATAAACCCATCAGCCCAGAACCCACACCTCCAATCCCCTCCTCTATTAGGGTTTTATACCCCATGCCACCATCCCCTGACCCTATTCATTCCAGGGCCAGGTACCAGATAAGAGACAGCCTGTGTGCTCCAGAGTCAGTTGGCTGAAGTGATTTTCAACTAGTCAATCCTAAGACTGTTTACTGGGACTCACCCTTTCCTTCCCATCAAATCCCTTCCTACCCCCACACACACTTGTCTAGGTTCCTCCCTTGCTTCCTCTGCCTCCTAAATAACCCAGGTGCTTCCCCACATGGCCCTGAATGAACAGCATGCCCCACGTCCACCCAAAAACTGTCAGTAACAAACTATCTTTTCAATAGCAATCACTTCCTGGTCTGTCAGCCCCACCATATCTGAATAATAACGATAAAACCTGCATCTGAAAACACCACCCAAGGATGAACAGCCACAAATTACAGTAAACACAGCCAATTCACAAACACATCATGCTTCAAAATTACGATTGTGTCATAATGTATGTCAGCTCGCACACTTTCCTTAACAGCATGCTGGAAATGGCCCCATCCCCAAATTCTCCTCTCTCTACTGCACTGAAGTGAAACTATCCGAATTCCACTAAACCCTAAATATTCACCTGCTAGGTTGCTTTATTAAACCAGCACTTAGTAATGGTGTCTGTTAGGGAAGAGGGTAGGTGTGGCACCAAGCTATACACTGTATAGTTAATAATAATAATAATAATAAAAGACACTTGCCATTTTATCCATTCCTCCTTCCAGCTTTCCGCAGTAACAACATGGCTCAATGTCCCTTGGTTAGCACAAAAGATTTAGATTCACTTTTCACAAAGTGCAAATCAGCTTCAGCTTAAAAACAGATTGAAATGCAACACAGAAGGGGCTTCCCAATTAACAGAGGGTCTGCTGAGTTTGTTTTTTTTCTCCTTGAGTAATGCATTAGAGATGAATCTAAAAACAGCTACAAATAGGTAGCTTTATTTTGAAAGCTACCATGACACCATCAGAGTACAGAAAATGGTGTGAGGGCAGAGCCTACACATCAATACACTCTTCAGACTGAAGAGCTGCTGATGTAATGACCCCCTTGGAACACACTGCAATACAGACAGCATTACTTACTAAAAAACAAACCAAGTAAATCAACACTCATCTTCAATGCATTCCTATTAAGTGCTGTGTATATGTGTAAAAGTAAATATTTTAAGTAAATATTAAAATGTGGGAGCTTGTCTAGATTTAAATGTAAATTAAACAGCAAAAACAAATTGCTATATTATATCAATGTTTCTTTATATCTAAAAGCTTAAGTTGTCTTAGTAATATTGATGCTAATATTGGTGGTGGTGAAAAAGGACCCTAAAATAGTTCTTTGGTTATTTTGTTTGTTTGTTTGAAAATGAGACAAAACAGAGAAAAAGAAAAATGTAGACTGGCAACTCTGAGATAGGAACACACAACAGCGCCTCCTACAGGTTCAAAAGGATGACATACCAGGAAGAGGGAAGAAACACATCTCCTGGCTCAAAATATAGTGCCGCTGCTGCTGCTGCTAAGTCTCTTCAGTCGTGTCCAACTCTGTGCGACCCCATAGACGGCAGCCCACCAGGCTCCGCCGTCCCTGGGATTCTCCAGGCAAGAACACTGGAGTGGGTTGCCATTTCCTTCTCCAGTGCGTGAAAGGGAAAAGTGCAAGTGAAGTCGCTCAGTCATGTTTGACTCCTAGCAGCAGGCATTTAATATAGAGTTGTTTTTTTTTTTTAATGGCAACAACATTATATGTAAAAGTATATAACTTGTAAGTGAACTGGCTTCAGAATAAAGTTCTTTTGATGTGTCAGCAATTAAGCCCTCTTGGGCAGAATAACAAATGGAGCACCTTGTACTGCACTGAATTCAGTCTGCTGGTGAATGCCAGGCACTAGAGTTTCAGTTTAGCTTCTTTCCATTTCAGTGTGAGCTCTAGTGGGAACACAACAAAGATGACCTATCAGTCAGTTTGATGCCACAAATATTTAGTGGTTACCAACTGTGTCCTCCATACAAGAATGAGTGTCAGCATTCCTACTCTCAGAGGCAAAACAGCTAGGCTGTTGACTTAGTAAACATTTACTAAACCAAATTGGCAGCACCATAGCATGACAGATGTAACGGATTTACCTGCAAATTGGCTGAGCACAAAAAAAAAAAAAAAAAAATCAAATTCTGAAGGAAAGTTATCCCTGAGAGACAGAAACTAGATATTTATCCAGTCACTGGGCAAGACCCAGTAGGAACCACTAGATCACTACTTTTCCTATGTCTTCTCATTCTGTGGTCAAGGTAGCCAAGTCAATTACATTCATCTCATATCCCAGTTTCAGAAGGTAGGCTTCTTACCCGCTCACCTTGCTTTAAATGGGTAAAATTAACTCAAGGGCTTTGATATTCCTAGTTTGAAATTCCATATGACATAGGATAGAGGTTAAAATCCTAGGATTAAAACAAACAAACAAACAAACAAAAGCTTAGGATCTGATGCTGGTTCACCAAAGTTTGAATCTGTTTCACAACTTACTAGTTTGTGACTTTGAGCCTGTTAAGTAATCTATGTTCCTCCACTACACATTTATGAAACGGGAATGAAATAAATCATTGGTGAGACTTCTCTGGTGGTACAGAGGCTGCAAGATTCCACACTCCTAATGTAGGGGGTCCAGGTTCCATCCCTGGTCAGGGAACTAGATCCCACATACTGCAACTAAAGATTCTGCTTGCTGCAACAAAGACAGAAGATCCCACATGCCACAGCTAAGACCAGGCATGGCCAAATAAATAAATATTTTAAAAATCTTTTAAAAAGAGAAATAAATCACTGGAAGCACTCTACCAATAATAAAACCTCTGCTTAACAGTTTAGCCAAGAAAGCTTTCTTTTCATGAAAAGTGGTAACCTTTGTCTTACCTTGGTAACGTATAAGAAATAGTTACATCTATTTTCCAGGCCATATCTTAATTTTCTAAGACATCTACTGGCTAATAATTCTTTAGATAGAGCTATAGGCTTACACAGAATGATATTATATGACTCAGAGATATTTCTTTATCTTGTCTCTACTAAGAAATACCATGCTACATTTAATCTTTCAAAAATATTAAAAGGACACGCCACCAAGCAAAACGTTTCCAGGAATGCCTCCAATCCCTTATTCTTTTCATACAATAATTTCTCTCTCTTTCTCATTGCTCATCTGACTTCTCTGTTTGATCAAATATCCACAATTTGAAAGATATTATAAAAAATTGATAAAAATAAGACTGTTCTATTCAAATTTAATAGTGCTTCTCAGAATACCTATTTTTAAGAATACTAAAAACAAAAATTCTTATGGTATCTAAATAAACATGAAGTTAGTAGAAATACATGTCAAGTCATTTTCACAGAGGTTATCATTTTATGCTGTACTGAACTATCTCAACATTATGGTGATAACAAAAATAGATGATATAATAATAGATTAAACAATACAATTACATTCATATAGATTCATGAATCTTGTAGATTCATGAAAGATTCATGATCCTTGTAGATGTTAAGAGCATGAGTCTCAGAACTCTCAGTTTCTTAACAGCTTTGGAAATAGGCAGAATAAGGTTATATAATATTTCTCATTCTAGTAACATACCATATTTATATATCCTAAAAAGGGCAATAGGGGTTAGTTAAGGGTTCTGTAAATGGTTTAGAGAAAACTGAATGCTTGCTAGAACCCAAAGCACCTGGTCCTTCATTGCTCTCAGGTCTTAGCTAAATGCCTTTGAACTGTGACTTCTAAGGAAGACAGCAGCTGATGTAGCTTTTATAATGGACTCTGGTTTCCCCACTTTTCTGCTTCTCCAAGCTCTGTCTTTCTTTCAAGGCCTTCTCAACTCCCAACTCTTTCCCTTTGCCTTCCTTGACTGTCTTGGACTCTGATATCATGCTTTATTTAAATTCCAGTACCATCAGTTGTCGGGTTTCCCAGGGGCTCAGTGGTAAAAAATCTGCCTGCCAATGCAGGAGACACGGATTCAAGTCCTGGGTCAGGAAGATCCCCTGGGTATTCTTGCCTGGAAAATCCCATGGACAGAGGCACCTGGTGGGCTACAGTCCACAAAGTCCCAGGATGGGAACCACTTAGTGATTTAACCACCAACACCACCACCACTTGGCCCTTGTTTACCGTATTCTCCCTGAACGACTAAGTAACTCCGGTGACCTAAGCACATACTTTGAATTCAGTGATCCAATATTATGGAAAGAAAGCAATGTGCCAAAAATACGATAGAATCTTTAGGTCTAACTGCTTAAGAAAGTTCAAGCAACACCACCATATGGCTTTACAGCATACAGTGCCCAGACTATTCAATTACTCTGCCAACTCTGAAAAACCTACAGCTAGACTCTGGCACATGATGTAAAATTTGATATAACAAAATGATGATTTCTCTCAGAAAACCATTTGAAATAACTTTCAAATATATGATTTCCAAAAATGAATGAAAAAACTGTCTCCCCCAATGAACTATGAAATATGGGCTTCCCTTGTGGCTCAGCTGGTAAAGAATCTGCCTGCAGTGCCAGAGACCTGGGTTCAATCCCTGGGTTGGTAAAATTCCCTTGAGAAGAATACCACTTCAGTATTCTGGCCTGGAGAATTCCATGGACTGTACAGTCCATGGGGTGGCAAAGAGTCGGACACGACTGAGTGACTTTCACTTTGGGATATATATCTTATACCAACAAGTACTATACACTGTCACAAAACAGTAAATAAGCATCTTGTTTCAGTCCCTTCTCTGCTGACTTACACAGAGTAGATATTCATTACATATTTGTTAAGTGTACCCCAAAAGTCTGAGTTACTTGCTAGTAACAATGTAAAGTGTGAATTATCAGGAATAGTTGATTTTGGCTTCCACAGGACCTTCAGCACTATCTAGAAACATTTTTGGTTGTCACAGTTGGGTGATAGGTGGGTCTTATTGGCATCCATGGGGTAGAGGTTGGGGATGTTGCTAAACATCCTATAATGCACAGAGCAGCCCCTATAACAATGAATTATCCAACCAATAGTATCAAGACTGAGAAACCCTGGTCTCACATATCCCTGAGATTATTGGTCTTAAACTCTTGAGCTTAAACTCATAGGAGACCAGTTGTTGTTGACTTTACAATTGATATGGTATCCTGAGAGCTCAATAATAATGAAGTCTTTAATTATCAGTGAGGACCAGAGAGTATACTGAAGTTTAGAATAAGCTGGGTATTGCGAAAACTGAAGTCTCCCCATTATTTAGTTATTAACAACAGCCCCTCACGTCCACCAATGAAACTGAAGGTGTGGACGAGTTCAAGGCAAAAGGTCCTCTACTATGTCATCCTGACCATAAGATCCAAAGATTCTAAGTTCTCAACTGCTTTTTCTTTTTATACAGATTTTGTTTCACTGCAGCCACTACTAAAAAATGATGGTGCTTAGCTTGAAAGAGAACTAGACATCCAGAGGGCAGTTATTTTTTCCTTCATAGCTCTCCTTCCTCCAAGCTACTCCCAGTGCCAATGTTGTATACCCCATCCTGACCTCACACCCACAACCTCCTCCATTCCCAGCCTCCATCAAGCTTCTCAGGAAAAGTTAGCTACTTGGCGCTTATTTGCACATCAACCTAAGTAAGAGATTTCCATTCTCACCATCTTTCTTGAGCTCTGTACACACCAAAAAGCCCTATTTTTCTTTTCAAAAGAGGTTGCTTCTCCTAATTAGAATCAGCTCTGCTAATAAAAATGACGATAAGGCATTACCAGCAATGCTGAAGGAGGCAGCACTTACCCAGGTCAGTAGGGGTTTTTCCTAAACATTTTGATTACAACTTCAACTGCTCTAAGACACATGTAAAAGTCCTATCATTAAATTTAAACAGCCTGATGATATGCTGAACAAGACGATGAGAACGGCAAATAAATTGCTGTAATCTGCCATACTGTCACTCACCCTGCTCTTCAGCAGCTGTAATTGACTAATAGGATAATAAGGTGGCAGTTTACAAATCTGAAAGCTATACTCCTTTGTTGGAAATGCCCTTGAGGGGGGGGGAAAAAAGGCTCCGAGTCAGGAAGACAGAGTGGGTGTGATCAACATCATTGCCTTGGATTCAATCTGTTTTAAGATGCTTCTTATATGAAGTCAAAAGAAGTCACTGAGCGCTTTTACACGTGGCAGGAGGACCAAATGCCACAGTGTCTAGTTTGCTTCTCACTAATCCAGATACAGAAAACATTCAGAAGGGCTTCCCTCCAGCCCAGGGGCCCTGGCTGAAGGCACTGTCCTGAGGACAAATGAGGGGCAGGGGAGGCCTCCTTGGCACAAGCCCACTGAGGACAAAGGCTGATCCCTGACATGCCTTCTATTTCCAGTTTCATCATCTCCTGAGCTTTGGACACTCAGTAGATTTGAGTAACCTCATAACAATGCAGCCACTGCAAGGTAAGGCCCCAGGATTTGTCAGCAAGGTCTCAAACGCACCCACCTAGGAAAATGCCCAAAGTAAGTGATTCCCCCCCCCCCCCGGAGCAGAAAAAGCTTTACTGCAGGGCCAAGAAAGGAGAATGGGTAGCTCATGCTCAAAAACCCATGACCCCAAAGCAAGTGATCTTATAAGGATACTTTCCAATGGGAAGACTCTAGGTAGCAAAAGTCAGCTTAAGTCTGTCTGATAAGAAAATTACTTCTACTTCCAGTTCTGCTACAGCTACTACTGTTTGGAGCATATGTGTCAATTGGGAGATGAGTGATGAAGAGAAGAGTTAGGATATGACATCAGACAGCATCTTGTAGATCCTGGAGGAGATATGGATCTCTTGTGAGTGAGACGGGAAGCTGTTAAGGGTTGTGAGCAAAGGAAGGGTAAGAACCGACTTTTCTTTTCCAAGCTTTCCTCTGGTGGCTGCAGGGTGGAGAACTGGTAGTGGGCCAAAAGTGAGTGGGGTAAGCAGGAAGGATAATTAAGAAGCTACTGTGGTCTGAATGTTTGTGTCCTGTCCCCCAAATTTTGGTTGAAATCCTTATGTTCAATGTGATGGTATTTGGAGGTGGGGTTTTTGAAAGCTGAATATGGCCACGAGGGCAAAGCCCCCATAAATTAGACTTTTCCTCTCTCTTCTCTCTCTCTCTCTCTCGTTTTGGGTGCACTGGGTCTTCACTACTGCAAGCAGGCTTTCTCTAGTTGCGGCGAGTAGGGGCTACTCCCTAGTTGTGGTGTGCAGGCTTCTCACTGTGGTGCTTCTCTAATGGTGAGCACAGGCTCTAGGCTCCCAGACTTCAGCAGCTGCTGCACGCATGCTCAGTAGTTCTGGTGCACAGGCTTAGCTACCCCACTGCATGTGGGATCCTAATTCTTGGGCCAGGGATAGAACCAGTGTCCCCACACTGGCAGGCAGATTCTTAAACCACCAGACCACCAGGGAAGTCCCTCAGGAATGAGATGAATGCCCCTGTAAAGAGGCCCAAGAGCTCCCTTGCCCCTTCCGCTATGTGAGGACACAGCAAGGAGCCTGTGACCCTGAAGAGGGCCCTCACCCAACCATGCTGGCACCCTGACCTCGGACTTCCAGTCGCCGGAACTGTGAGAAATAGATGTCTGTTGCTGAGAAGCCACCCAGTCTGGGGTGTTTTTCTCTGGCAGCCCCTGTGCACTAAGAAGCCGCCATAATGGTCAGGTGAGAGGTGACCCTGACTGAGATTCAGGAGGAAGCCCTGGAGATAAGCCCCTGGAGATAAGACGATGGCTGGGCTCTGGCTGTCTCCCAAAGTTACAACAAACAGGATGTTCCCGTGAGCTGGACGTGGTTTACGAGAGAAAAGAGTCAAGGGCAAGATCAAGGTTTTTGGCCTGAGCAAACGGAGAGAGGACTTGCTTTTTTTCTGAGATGAGAAGACAGCAGAAGTTGCATATCTGGGAGGGTGAAGGAAGACTTGGCTGTAGACATATTATTCCAAAATATAATCTTACATGTTTAAAACTGTACTCCCTGTTTCACTTCTTGACAATCCTGGAAAAGTATCTGACACATTATTATAGCCACATCTATACACACACATATACATACATACATAAGTGTGTTAGTTGCTCAGAGTCTGACTCTTTGCGACCCCATGGACTGGAGTCTGCTAGGCTCCTCTATCCATGGAATTCTCCAGGCAAGAATACTGGAGTGTGTAGCTATTCGCTTTTCCAGGGGATTTTCCCGACCCAGAGATCAAACCCGGGTCTCTGGCATTGCAGGCAAATTCATTACTGTCTGAGACACAAGTGTGTAGATATTTATCTGTATGTATATGTATGTGTCTGTATATACATCCAAGTGACTGATGGCTGGTTGACGCACCCTTTTTTTCATCTTCCCTTGAGGGGGTCATTTCTTCCTGAACAAAAATGGCCATGATATACCATCTTTCTTATCCCTGTGAACCTTCAGCTAAGTAACTAAGCACAGAATTATGATGAAGTCAGAGGGGAAAACGTGAGCATTTTGTAATCTTTCGAGAGAGGAGGCACAGAAAAGCCATTTGGACAGAAGCAAAGGTCTCTGAGAACAACCAAAGCTGTGTTGTTAATACCCTGGGGTTTAGGTCCACCTGTTTCATGCCAAGGCCATATGGGAAGCTCACAGGGAGAATGGCATGAAGAAACAAAAGGTCTCTGCAATCCTCTGAGGGTTGCTGGGTGCAAATGGAATTTGGGCAGTGAGGCAAGAAGCTTCCAGGCTGACCTCCCTGGGGTACAGACAACAACATCAATTCAAGAGATTGGCACTCAAGTGGGCCGATCAACCCCTAGGGTGCTGCCGAACATCTGAGCCTGTCCCTAATCCCTGGCGCCTTCTGCTCTCACCTCAGTGTGGAACTACCCACACTGTGAAGTGGTAAAAACTCTTGCCACCCTTGCTGTACTTCTGGTTCATGTTTCCTGAGAACAGACAGTGAGCAGCAGTGGCAACGCCTCTTGGACTCCCTCCCTCCATGGCGGGTGGATTGGGTTCTGTATGAAGCTGGTGGGAAGGCGAGTGAGCAACTGATTGTAGCACAAAGTTCCCGAGTCTCTCTCTCTTTCACAACGCTGTTAAAATTAACAGCTTCCGTCCAGAGGGACAACCACAAAGACGACAGCCCTATTTGTACTTACATTCCTAATTCTGCCTTCTGCCTTCATTCCCACCTCCAAGTCCTTTTTAAGTAATACCGGAGAAATATGTTCCTGTCTGCCATGAATGTAAAGTGACTCTGAATTAGTTATCCTTTCCACCATGAGCAGGGTCCTGTTTCAAAGCAGAGCATGGACAGTATACCCATCTCCTCCCCAAGGCTGCCACCTCTGTCACTTGTCGTTAGAGAGCCCTCGGCTTATCCTGACTGGGGCAAATTAAATGCATTATAAGAAACATGCTTCAAATGACACTGCCTCCTTTATCACGGCCTCCAGTTTAATCCCTGCATTGCATTTGAAGAGGGGAGGAGCCTGCTAAGGGAAATGAAGGGAAGCGGTGGAGAAAGGAGCTAAAGAAAACATGGAAATGTGTAAATGTGAGTGTGTAACTGAATCTAAACAGGAAGACTGGCTCAAGCATCAACTGGTGAATTCAGTCTCTAGAAGTGTTGTGGGCTTGATATAATCAAATTGGCGAGAACTCTGGGTGGGGGGACTAATCCACTGTCAATGGGAAATCTAGAGATGACATGATCAGAATGGCTGTTAACCAAGTAAGTCTATGAAGTTACAGGGAGCAACTTGATAACATTCTGGCTTGTTTGACTTGGCTCTCATAGAGACATGTGAGGGGGTTTATCTGTGATTTGGGAAAAGCACACCCACGATCCCCAAACATCAGATGTTATCTACGGACATAAACCAGTCGTGACAACAAGAATTATACAAAGGCTCCCATATTTTGGTTTAATGCATACTGTAATCACCTTGATTGTTACCGAACATCTATACTTCCAGGCATTAGACGAGGGCGGAAAGAATTAAGCCAGTCTACTGGTATGGCCAATGCAATCAGATTACAAAACATATCAGGCACAGCAGGGTCCACTCACAACCAGAGCAAACCACAAGTGGTTTCCAGCACTCCACAATCAACCAGTAAACGACTTCACACAAGAATGAAGGGATCTCCAAAAGACCCATCCAGGTCTGAGTGTTATATGAAAATCTTTGTGTCGTTAATTATCTTCCAATAATAATGCAAATGACAGCAGTAATGAGACTGTTTACCCACCACACTAATAAGGACCGGTATATCAGAGTTGCCTGGAATAACCTAGGCAACAAGAAATTTTCTTCTCCCTGCAACTCGCTGCCTTGCCTTTTCTTCCTTTCCTGCTGACCCACTTCAAAGGCTTCATGCTGGAAACACTCATCAACTTCTTGTTTGCCGGAGTCAGTCACACTCCTTTTGCTTCCTGCCTGGTGCTTCCGCTCGCACCTGAAGTAATGATCATTACCTCCACACTTACACCTGTAGGGGTTCACACGGACGTGCCCAGACCAGCTGTGTATGGCTACCCTGGCTTGCCTCTCTTAAAGATCCCATGAGTTTCAGCCTGACATTAGAGGAAAACGTGGATAAAGCAGTAAGATTTTAAAGTACGAGGAGAGTCCTGCCTTTACATTGTATCTGGAACATCAACAAGAATTGGGAACATTTGTTGGGTTTTACTTCTACTTCCATAAGAAATCACATATTCCGAGAGTTTAAATGGAAAATCACAGCCGTGCACATAGGCAGGAATGTACATGCGTGTGAGCTTGTGCACATAGCCATGTAAGAGTTTATATTTTTAAAAATTTGCACCACGGGGAAAAAAAAATCCCAGATCACTTTGTAATGCAACCAACCATCTCAAGTTTCATGACCAAGTCTTCCCATTAGAATATTAAGCATCTTTGATTCATATAATCATATACATACAACTCTCTCTGACACACATTTTTAAAAAACTTTTTATTTTATATTGGAGTAGAGCCGATTCACTTGACCCTTATTTGATGCTAAAAATCAGGAAAGGGGTTAAAAATGGCTAAAGGTAAAAAAAAAAAAAATTTCAGGATATGGGAGAGTGTGTATGTGGAACGAAAGGAGACAGCCAGCTGCTTAGCTGGCCTTTTAAAAGGTATCAGGGAATTAGGCTTGAGGCCATTAATCCTACAGTTTTCACTCCTCTGCCAACTCTCACTGCTTACATTACCAAGCCATCATCCAGATTAAAAACGGGTTTCCACGAGGGCTTCTGCTGCCCCAGGAACCGTCCTCTCTGCCCCCGCCCCACCTGCTTCCCCTCACAGCAGCACAGTGGAATCCACAAGAAAAATATTAAAATCAAACGAGGTTTGAGGGATTTGCAGAGATGGATGGAGAGCGGCTCTTATCTAGGCTTTAGCACAATATTCCTTCTTCAAAGTCTCCTTAATTACACTGAGAGAAAGAACAGGGGACAAATAGATGAGCTGCCTTCTGAATTTACTGCCCTTAAACGAAGGGTTCACTTTTAAGGTTTCTATCCCGAGGGAGAAGGATGAACCCTGTCCATAACTTCTTCCCTCCTCGGGTACCAATGCACTAGTTCCTGTCCCATCACCTCTAAGGACGGTGCTCAGCCTCCTCCCTGCTCCAAAACCGCCCTCACCTGCCAGTTCCTCTGACTATGCTGGGCCACTGCATTGTAATTTTTTGACAGGGAAGAACAGGAGACTAACGCTATGTTTCTATGACACCAAAGGGGCAGCTAGTTTTAAAAAAAGAAAACCAGCCAGAACTAGTTGTTCTCGCCACAGTAGACAAAACTATCTGCACACGGCTTTTACCTACAAGCCTGTCAACAGGAAACAAAGCCAAGAATGGGCTCCCTAACTTGCCAGGTGTGCTGCAGTCCATGGGGTTGCAAAGAGTCGGACACGACTGAACGATGAACTGAACTTGTCTCAACACCGAAGCACAATGCCCTATCATTTCTTCATGAAGCAGTATCCTGAGGAGAAAGACCCAGAGTGGAGGTAGCCAGGTTTTGCAATCAAAGCTTCAGATGAACCACGGACGGCAAGGGGCTTCCATGACTTCATACTGGAGTCTCTACTTTGATTTCCTTCTCCTCAGAAGCAATGTCTATGGAGTCAGTTCTTGGAGGAAGTGCTTCCCTGTGGGATGCTAGGCATACTGTCCCAGACAAAGCCATCTTGGGGGTCTTCTGAACATTCACTCCATTTCTAGTTCCAGTCTTGCAAATTTGGCAGACAGGAGGGGCTAGGGACTTTAAAGCCATGGAAATGCTGAGTTTGACAGAAGTGGCTCAGAAATGCCGCCTGGTTTAACAGAATCGTGGTGTCCTCATATTAGCAGGTATGATTTTAATCACATATTTTTTGATTCAGCTATTGTTAAATTATGCCTCTATGACAAGTTGAGTTTGAACTTCCTCACTGCCACCTTTATGGTTTTGTAAAACGTATGAATGACTGAGGGCCACGTGAAGCTTGGTAAGTTAGACTGTTCAACATGCTGAAAAGCATATTATGGGCCTTTTCAGGCAGAGCTGGGTAGAAGGGAGGAAAAAGAAGAAGAAAAAGAACCAAGGGAACACAAGCATGAATTCCAATTCTGTTTGTTATCTTGCAGCAATTTATTTATGTTAGATGGTTTCCACATTACTTACTAAACTCAGTCTGCAGAAGTAAAATAAAAATGAATGAATACCGTTCTCCCAAGCTCAGAAAATGATACCAATCAGGTTGGTAAATAGTCAGGAAACTACAGTTTTGCCAACTCTTGATTTGCTTTGATTCAAAGAACTGGCCCCCAAATGCTTTCTTTTTCTACCCTCCAAATCTGTAGGTGGAGAAAAATGATGTACTTGATAATAAAGCTTTTACGATTATAAAAAAAAAAATACAATTTGAATAAAAGGCCATTTACTCTCCTACTTTGGGGGAATACATTTATTCCATACTGATAAGCACACATTTACACTAAAGAGAGGATGGTCTTCAGAATAAACACTTACTGGGATGAAATTTACATTCTCTGTCTAAATACACACACACATACTCACACCAGGCACACATTTATTTTAAAAACCAATAGTAAGACATGCAGTGCTCATATTTGCAAACACTAAAAAGCAAGTTTTTGAAAGAACAGTTCTGTATTTTTAGAAGCTGGTAGAAACAGTATTTTCTAATGCTAGCTTTATTCTAATATTCTAATATATTCTAATGCTAGCATTTGGGCTTCCCTGGTGGCTCAGTGGCAAAGAATCCACCTGTCAATGCAAGAGACTCGGGTTCAATCCCTGGATCAGGAAAATCACCTGGAGAAGAAAACGGCAACCCACTCCAGTATTCTTGTCTGAAAAATTCTACAGACAGAGAAGCCTGGTAGGCTACAGTCCATGAGGTTGCAAAGAGTCAGACACAACTTAGCAACTGAAAACAAAATGCTATTGTTAGGACTTTGGAAAACATAATAGAAAAGTGACCTGTTTTAATGGTAAAGGATTCAGAACATATCTTCCTGTATTTAAGAACCAGCTCAGTCTCAGCCTACCACTGGAAAGGAGCATGACCCAGTATATAAATAATTAGGCAACCTTGAAACATGTCTGCAGCCTCTCTAAGATGAGCCTGCTGACAAACTCGCAATGACAGCTTGCTAACGTGTTCACAAGACATCAGTTTCTCTTAAAAGTTGCTTTCGAAGGGATCAGCTGGGGTTCCTACTGGGTTAAAACACAAGTGTTCTGAGGCAGCATGTGTTCAACAGCTATATCAATCTATTAATCCAATCTAGAGAGATGGGGGAGACCAGAGAGGATGTCTCAGAGGCAACGTGCAGGCCTGTGTTTTGAAGAAGCAGCAAGGAAAATGTAACCAACATAAAAATCAAAGCTTATCGGCCACTGAAGTTTTACAGTTGATGCCTTCTTTTGGGGTTGGATCAGGAAAGTATACGAATGCGGAAAGTGGTTCTCTCTGTGTGGCAGTCTGAGCGTAGAACCCTTGATGTCAAAATACCCTACCTTGCACTCTGTGTATGCTCCCTGAGAGAAAACCTGAACTCAAACTGGAGTTGAATCTTCCTCTACAGGAGGAAGAAACCCCTTAAATGCACTGGTGAAGTTGAGATCAATCACAGCAAAAAGGACCAAGTTCCATGCCAGGCGTTGGGCTAGGATATGGATGCATCATGTTGACTGACCACAGGAAGGTCCTCACCTTCATGGGGCTCAGGTCTTACTGGGATAAGCCAACTTATGACTCATTCATTCTATACAGTGTGGGGGGTATTTTGAGAGAAGTGTTCTGTGGGAGCATGATCAGGAGAAAGTCCACCAGGAGACGAGGAAAGATGGCCAGAGATGACACCTGAGTTAGGTGCTGGTCTTGAAGCATCCAGCTAAGCAGAACAACATTTGCTAAGGCAACATCAGCACCGTCACTCTCCAAAGGCACAGGATCAATAAATGTTGTGTACTTTTCTTATATATGAAGATCTTTGTTTTTAAGAGCAAGTTCAAAACAATTGCCTTGTATTGTTATTGTCTGACAGAGAATACCTGGGCATAGTTGCTTACTGAGTTCGTTCCAGTTCAAGACATAGAGTGGCCACAGGGCTGGGCATTGTCACTGAAGCTATGAAATGTATTGTTGCAGACTGGTCTTTCCCACAAGTCTAATTCTGGGATAGGAATCTGTTCCACCCCCATTACTGACAAATAGGGGAAACTATCATGTTTCCTAGTTGCAGAGACCAAGGTGAATGACCCCAACAGCTTAGTTAGTTGGAGAGCCAAACTCCAAGACTTGGTCTGCTATTTCCAAGCCCCCTGCTCTCACAGTCCCTTGTGATTCCCTTTCAGCAATAGACTTGATGGCTCCTAGAATGAAAGGGGAATCTTTCTTTTTGTATGAACTAGTAGCTACCATCCATTGGTATTAATAGTTATTTTTCCTCAAGTCATTGTGACTTGAGGAGGAAGAGGATACCTTTCCTCAGATTTACTGATGAGGTTCAGACGTTAAGTAACACACCCAGGGACATATAGCTAATGAGTAGAACAGTCACGGTTCCAGCACAAGTCTATCTGACCCCAAAGCCTACTATGCCATTGGCAGCATGCTCTGATTCCTACCAAGTAGACACTGCATAAACTCTGCAAGAATTCAGTCTTGTGTGGAAGCCGAAAGTACCCAGTAAGAAGTCCCAGTGAAGCCAGAATTCTGATCAGCAATAAATGCCATCTGTCATCAATAAATGCCATCTAGAGTTGGGTCCAGAGAAGGCAATGGCAACCCCACTCCAGTACTCTTGCCTGGGAAATCCCATGGGCGGAGGAGCCTGGTAGGCTTCAGTCCATGGGGTCGCTAAGAGTCAGACATGACTGAGCAACTTCACTTTCCCTTTTCACTTTCATGAATTGGAGAAGGAAATGGCAACCCACTCCAGTGTTCTTGCCTGGAGAATCCCAGGGACGGTGGAGCTTGGTGGGGTACAGTCCATAAGGTCACAAAGAGTTAGACACGACTGAGCAACTGAGCACCCGTGCGCGTGCACACACACATACAAGAAAACAATCCAATAGCCTGCTACAGCCTTCGGTAAACCTATGCAAACAAGAGGGGAGAACCCTGTGAGTGCAACAATACATTTTTCATCTTCTCCCATTCGTGTTTTCCTTTCTCCTCTCTCATGGCCAAGGAGGCTCTCAGCTTCTTGATTTAGCACTTGAACCTTTAGAGGCCTGTCATTGTCAGAGAGAGCGATTTTACAGACACACTCCACAATCTGCGTGCTAGAGATTTCTTTCCTTTAGCCCCTTAGGTGTTCTTTGATGTTCCCATCAAATCTCCAATCTTATAAAAGGAAAGTCCGTTTTTCAGTTCTACAAACAAGAGGACTAATCCAAGATCTGTGCATATCACTACTGGGTTATACAACCTTCGTTGTCATAAATTTTTCATTCATTCTATCCATATTTATTAAGTTCTTAATATGCACACAAGATGGTATTTGTCTAGAAAATCAAGCCCAGCACAAAGGAAGCATCAAACCATGTATTTGTCCTGCCGGTATTCGCCTATTTGGGGAGTGTTTTATTATGTTCAGGCTCAAACCGTATCTGAAGGCTCAAACTAAAGATAAGAAGCAGTAGGAAACTGCCAAAGCAAAAACTCCACTACTCCTGTAGAGATTAAGGAATAGACCAGAGGAAGGGAGAGGGTGTTCATTTAGCTCTAGGGATTCCCAGATACCAACAGAACATACTCCCTTGATGAGCCCAAACTCCCTGATGAGTGATGAGAGGAAAGAAAATGCTCTCAAAAGAAGAAAAAGAAACTGCTCTCATTTTTTATGTTAAAAATATATGTTTATTATGAATATACTAGAGCATTTTAGAGATATCCCAGATCACCCCTGAGTTAGAACTGACTCTTAAAAAACATGGAAACAAAGATTTATCATGGATTCAACTGAACAGAAATAAAAATGGAATTCTTGAAAGGAGTCATAGAGTGTAAAAAATTATTTTCAATCTCCAATGAGCTCTACTGAAACTCATTTCCTCCTCTTTGCTGGCCATTTGCTTGTACAGAGAAGTCAGTCTTACAAAATGACATACAGCAGTCTTTGTCCAAATACCAAGTTAAACGGCGCCTCTAATTAATAATCTAAGGAGAGGCTTAATCCCAACACTGAGTTTGCAAAGGCATGAGAAGGAACTACAATTAATAAAGGAGACTCTCACATCAAAAGAACTCCACTGTAAGAGTTGCTCTAATGACAGAAGTTGTAAACAAATTCTTAGATGCCCTTCTCATGAACTGCATTTGTATCACTCAAAGGGCATTTAAAGTACTTCCTAGGAACATAGGTTACTCAAGGGACAGTAATTGACCTGAGGTTTTTAAAATTTGTTTTTGTAATTAACCAGAACACAAAGAAGGCTGATTTATCTCTTGTCAGTATCGCTTCAGGAACTTTTGGTTCTAAGAAAACCAGTTGCATCAGCTTTACGCCAACAGGATAACTATGAACAGGGCTGCAAAGATGGGCTCTTACAGAGATCTGGAAATGTGAGAACAGCTTCTCAAAATATGAGACTGTGTCTCTATTTCCAGGACTGCAATTATCTGGAATCAGAGTTCGTATTCTAAAAAAGAAACGGGGGGGTGGGGTGGAGGTGGGGGGGTGCAGAAGGGAAGCAGTTCCTGTAACAAACCTGGTGTTTCTATGCCCTTTTGCACTAATTTAGTTTTATTTTTAGTCATGCAAACTTAGTTTAGCAAAGAGCCAAGGTAAAAGGCAACTAGGATGCATTTTAAGGAAAAATAGATGAGAGTAAAAGAAATATACCATTTATTAGGTTGTATATAACTTTGCAAAAGTCACCTAACCGCTTTGAATTTCAGTGTCTTTGTAGGCAAAAATGGGTGTATCTGTGAAGATTGACATGCAAATATTCTTTTTTTTTTATTTTATTTTTAGACTTTACATAATTGTATTAGTTTTGCCAAATATCAAAATGAATCTGCCACAGGTATCACAGTGATTGGTACATTTTATGTGAGTAGAAGGTGGCTTTAAGAGAATGAAATCAGCACTCAACATTGCTGGCATTTCTCATGTTCTCTGTAACTGAAATGATTCCCAAAAACAAGCACTGTCCCCTCCAAACCACAAAGTTTGGATGTCCTCTGGAACAGAGTTCTGTAATCAAAAAATTTAAGGGAACACTTTAGCTTGGAAGAAATGAGGGAAAAAAGAGGCAGAGGAATGGGGAATAGGAGAAGAGGAAGAAGGAGGAAAGAAGGGAAGAACGGAGAGAGAGGAAATATGCAAAAAGTACTTACCTTATGGTCAATTTCCACTCACTTTAAATACGTGAAATGCATTAAGTTCTTCTGAGTGTGTTAGTTGTTCAGTCTTGTCCGATTCTGTGACCCCACAGACTGTAGCCTACCATGCTCTGTCCATGGGATTCTCCAGGCAAGAATACTGGAGTGGGTTGCCATTTCCTTCTCCAGGTTATCTTTCCAGTCCAGGGATCGAACCTGGGTCTCCTGCTTTGTAGGCAGATTCTTTACCATCTGAGTCATCAGGGAAACGCCTGAGTTCCTCGTGGTTCATTTTGTGAACCACACACCAAGGAGTGTGTTCATTTTGTGAAAACCGGTCAAGTTGAATATTAATAATTTGTGGACTTTTTCAATGTGAATATTATGCTTCATTAAAAATGCTTAGTTTAAAAAAAAATGCTTACTTTAAATGTCTTTCCAGTCTGCTGTGTGACCTTAAGCAAATTAACATTTATGAGCCTCAGTTTTGTCTTCTGTACAATAGAGCTAACCATGAGTTCCTTTAAAAAGGCTTACAGGTATGAATGGGTAGTCATAGTCTTCCCTATTTCTATTCCACTCTGAAAAATTCTCCAGGCCAGAGTCCAAACCAAGTCTAATCATCTTAATATGGTGCCTGACATATGGTGGGCTGCTTAACAGATCTTGGTGAATAAAACAAGGTGACTGATAACCAGTTTCTTGGAGTCTAGAATAAAGTAGCAAGAAGAAGAAAACCATGAAAACAATCCATTTCTAAGGCCCTCTACCAGGTAGTGGTTCCCATTTTCTCCAAATAACAATCTTTCCAAATAGGGTGAAGTCCTAACATTCCTCTGAAAAGGCTGTACATTGTGCTAGCTGCCTTTGTTTATATAAAACCATCTCTCCCCGCAAGAATGGCTCCCCCTTTGCCATTCTTTATTATCTCTGATTCTCCTGATTCTCAGTTTGGTATTCTCTTCCTAATTCTTTATGCAATTATTATTACTTGACCATTTCCCAGCATTCAGTGTCTTACGTTTCCATTTAACTTTGCAAATTTGTTTTTTGCACAGCATACAGCACGGGGTAAGAACTCAACAAAGATTTGATTCTGACAGACTTCATTCCTGGACCTAATTTAATTCTGGAACATTGGTTCAGAACCCAACTAAACAGTGCTTTATGCTAAGTCCCTGCTGAGTCTCACATCAGCGGAGTATATAAACCAGGAATGCTAAAACAAATGACAAGACTCATGCCCATGACAGACATAAGAAATAGATTTCTTTCCCACTGAGTTCAAAATCCCTCTGAATCCTTCTCAACACAGCAGTCCAGGAAACCACCACCAATTAATATGAGTTGCCACCCATTGAAATCCATTAGTCATCCCCAGGGATAAATATCCTCCCAAACGACAGCTCTCCAAGACCTTGTAACCTCAAAGCACATTTTCAAAAATCTGTTCCATCACATGCCCTATTTCCTGTATAATTCCTTAGAGCCCAGAACATTCATATTTTGTGTGTTAAGCTTTTTACATGCAATTGGTATACCTCAAAACAGTAACAAAAAAAGACGGTTTAAAAAAAAAAAAAAAGGGTATCTGAAAAATTAATGAACTGTAAATATTTTCCTGGGAAAACACTTGTCTCCTTGGAAAAGAAGATTGTGCATATGTTTCACATCTATTTTAAGAATATGGTGACATTAGCAGGTGTCAGATCTAGTAGATCAGAAGACAAAGGTCATGTCACACAGGTCTTAACCCATCTGGCTAATACGAAACTATTATTACTCAAAATCTGGAGACTTCTAAGTGCAGAAAACAAACAAGGGAAGGGAGACTGCCTGTTTTTTAACACATCCCCCGCATCCCTCAGTATGATGATGACAACCCAGACCATGCCTGACTCTGCACATCCACCCATGTTGTTGTTTAGTTGCCAAGTCATGTCAAACTCTTTGTGACCCCATGGACTGTAGCTCGCCATGGGGATCCTCTGTCCATGGGATTTCCCAGGCAAGAATACTCGAGCAGGTTGCCATTTCCTTCTCCAGGGGATCTTCTCGACCCACATCTCCTGCTCTTCTGTATTGGCAGGTGGAATCTTTACCACTGATCCACCAGTGAAGTATGAAATTCACCCATAGCAGTCCTGAATTCTCTATTAAAGGGCAGAGCCTTCCTCATGGACTTCTTTCTTGACATCCTCCACTGCGCACACCCCACCTCAAACCATTCTCAGATCCAAAAAGGCTACCTTAATGAAGCAAATGCTTTTACACAGGCAAGCCCACTAATATCCAGATTCTTGCTCAAACACAAAAGGTAACCACGAAATGTTGGCATCTTAATAGCTAAAACAATCTGCCCATCTAAGGGTTTAGCAATTTGCACCATCAACAACCTCATTCCAGGACTTCCCTAGTACACCACAACTCCTGAGCCTGTGCTCCAAAGCTTGAGAGCCCCAACTTCTGAAGCCCATGTGCCCTAGAGTCCATGCTCTGCAAGAAAAGAAGCCACTGGAATGAGAAACCCACACACCATAAGACAGTAGCCCCCACTTGCTGCAACTAGAGAAAGCCTACAGGCAGCAAAGACGCCTACAGCCCATTCTGACCCAGTGCAGTCAAAAATAACAGAAGTAATAATTGTTAATGATTATTATTAATCATTATTATTATTAATAAGTGATACTTTTTTAACAAAAAAAAAACTTGTTCCACTTTCAGTCCTAATTTCCAAGCTTCTGAACATCAGAAAATGCTTGCTCTGGGTATCTGCATTAGAGTTATGTGCAAAGAGTTGGGGAACAATCCACAAAGCCTATTTCAGGACGATGCCTGTATCTGACAATAAGAATGTATCCTGCCCAACCTGTGACTTATGCTGTCAGTGAGAACACCATTACCTTAAAACAACCTTCTGCAATCAATGACTGCTGAGCACAGTGGCACTTTCGTAGTGACACTTAAAATGAAAAGCTCTGTTAATTATTAACACTGGAAAATGAGATACTCTGAATGAGGCATACCCTCTCGCTTTGCTGTTTTCAATAGGCACTCTTTCTCCCATATTACATATGAATTAATAAAGTGGGCTGTGAAGTTTACTGTCATACCACACTTCACTTGGTAAGAATCCATCCTAGGTTTCTTGATGAAATTCACATTTTAAAAACAAATGAACTGGAGATATTTCTCCACCATTGGGAAGCTCTTACTTTTTAATGCAAACTATAAAGCTTGCTGATCAGCCTGTTTGTAAGTTCTGGTATTTATAAGCCTTATAAAGTACACCAGCTGCCTGTGGGATTTTTACACTTAGCAGATAACATTAACTAAGAAACATTTTGGATGAGAGCTATCCTGCTTCCTTGTAATCTGTAAGGTCAAGGGACAATCTTATCAACATGGATTACATTTCTTTTTCTGAAATATGGTCTAAACTTTAAAGAAACAACTTTTTGGTTCATTTTGGCCAAACAACATTTTCACTAATTTAGGCAACGTTTATTTGTTATCCACTAAATATTGTGCATGAGAAAGTCTCTTTAAGTAAAGAAATGTTATCAATAATATAGAATTAAGGGGAATGATATCTGTTTTTTTAAGATAACTCCTTTCCAAAACTTAAAAAAAATTGAACTTTAAAGCCTGTATATCTCTTACAAATCACTTTCTTTAAAAAATTATTTTGTCACAGAATCAGACAAGGATAATAACTTAGAATTAGCCAGATAAAGGAGACTGTGGCCTAAAGAGCTATTTGCTGCCCCAATTCACAAATAACTTAGCTGGTGACAGAAAGAGATCAGGCAGCACCCAGGCCCCCTGGGTCCATATCTGGCCTTCCTTTTCAAGGAACTCTTGCTCAATCTAACCTTGGTTGTTTGGTGAATTTGAAATAAATATAAAACAAAGTGGGAACAAACACCAAAAAGTCTTTTTAGAACCTATTCATCACTCATCCAATTCACTAAGTGGAACCAGGATAATGCCTGCGCTCCACAAGCAGAATTCAATACATTTATGCATATAATTTCTTAAATACTTTGGTTCACCTGTTACTGGCTACTTTCTGATCTTTTTGAGCTCAGCTGGTAAAGAAGCCACCTGCAATGCAGGAGACCCTGGTTCGATTACTGGGCTGGGAAGATTACTGGGTCAATTACTGGAGAAGGGATAGGCTACCTACTCCAGTATTCTTGGGCTTCCCTGGTGGCTCAGACAGTAAAAGAATCCACCTGCAATGCAGGAGACCTGGGTTCCTTCCCTGGATTGGAACTTGAAATAAATATAAATATTTGGAATCTGGGTTCCATCCTTGGGTTGGAACTTGAAAGAAAGAAAGAAAAATTGAAGATCTCCTGGAGGAGGGCATGGCAACCCATGCTAGTATTTTTATCTAGAGAATCCCCATGGACAGAGGAGCCTGGTGGGCTACAGCCCATGAGGTAGCAGAATTGGACACGACTGAGCGATTAAGTACAGCACAGCAGCACCCAATCTTTTCAAAGCCCAGCATTCTCATCAGGAAATGGATTGATACCATTATAAGGATAGTATGTTAGAAGTGGGATTTTTGATCTAAATGAAAAGGATAGTTTTATATTTCTAATCACATATGAATGACCTGATCTGGCATTTCTTTATGTCCCACTTGTTTAAAACAGGTAGAGGATAATGCATTTTGTTCATTCCTTGTCATGACAGCAGGCTTGTCTACAGTAGCCTCCGTAATTCGTACCAAACAAGTTGGCTAAGGAAACTTCATAAAGGAAAAACAAATTTTTTAATGAAAGCTGACCCAGCTCTCAAATCAAACAGGTCTCCACCCAGATCTAACAGTGTAAAGCCTAGTCAGGGGCGGGGCACAGGCCTCAGAAAGGAAGCCACTGTCCTCTTGTTTCAGGCTGCTAAACCCGGAGGTGCCTTCAGTCTTTTGATCTGCAGGTTGAAGGCCTTTCACAGCCCCTCAGGAGCCCCTCCAATGACAAAGGAGTAATAACAGAGCTGTCAAAAGTAACAGAAACGTATTTAAGCCTTGGCATTTTATTATCCTTCAAAGACAGTATAGCCTCACCCCAAATGCTTGGGAAGGAGATATCCTATACCACCTTTATAGAAGGGGTGGATTTCTCACTGAATGGAACCCACCAAAGGCCTAGTGGCAGTGCTGACTGATTTAAAAGCCTTTGAAATGCTCATCTTTTTTGCTCTCTGTCCCTTATAGTATTCAAGCTAAACAGGAAACAGTGGGGAGAAGAGGGCAGATTTTAAAAAGCCCTATTGTGATGCTACGCAGGGAGACCGCCAACAAATTCCTGGTGACCAGGTAACCCAGGAAAGATGTTTCTCACAGGCTGTGGGAGAAAGGGATGAACAGGGCTCTTTTCCTGTAACCACAGCTCTCAGAAAATGTACTCACTCAGTCCGCGGATGACTACTGAGCTATTTCTCAGATGCCAGGCATGTTCTGGACCTGAGGAGACAGTTGTGAGCAGACTGAGGTTCTTAACTCCCTAGAAGTTCCCATTCCATGTGCTCTGCTGATTTGCTCAGTTGTGTCTTTGGACAGTAGCCCACCAGGCTCCTCTGTCCATAGGGATTCTGCAGGTAAGAATACTGGAGTGGGTTGTCATGCCCTCCTCCAGGGGATCTTCCCAACCCAGGGGTGGAACCCAGGTCTCCTGCATTGCAGGCGGATTCTACCATCTGAGCCACCAGGGAAGCCCATTCTATAGCGGACAGCAATGCAGGGAAGACTTAATAAAGCAAACAAAACATGTCGAGGCCAGTTTACGATTAGAAGAGACAGCTCTGCTTATTGTCTAAGCCAATATTTATCATTGAAGTCACGGATTATAGTGAGAAGCTTTTAGGAAAATCAAAATGAAATCGATAGCTTTCAAGAGCAAGGCCCTGAGATAGGAGGGAAGAATGAGCTCGGGATGTTTGAGGAAGAGAGACCAGAAAATCATGAAGGAGGGAGGGGGGCCAGGCTGAGGCCAGTAGCCACTAGATTTAATTCCAACTGTGAAGGGAAAACTTTGGAGGGTTTAAGGGTGGTTCCCATGTGACAACAGGCTAGGACTGCATTTCTCCACTAACCATGATCCTCCCTGTGTCCCCTTACTCCTCTCCCCTCTATTTATGCTCAAGGCAAGAGTCCTTGGAGGAAACTATCAGAAGTGCTTTTGTAGTTCATTCTGTGAGTATTAAGAGCTGAGCAGTGGCGTAGCAGCATGCATGTGCTCAGTTGTGCCCGTCTCTTTGGGACCCTATGGACTGTAGCCCGTCAGGCTCCTCTCTCCAGGCAAGAATACTGGAGTGGGTTGCCATACCCTTCTCCAGGGGATCTTTCTGATCTAGAGATTGAACTCTCATCTCTTGGGTCTCCTGGCTTAGCAGGTAAAATCTTTAACACTGTGCCACCTGGGAAGGATTAAGAACTGAATCACTAGCCAAATTCTTTTTTTTTTTTTTCCAAATTCTGAAATTTATGGCAGAGAGAAATTCTAGTCACTTAATAAGCCATGCACTGAAAATTTCACATATTGGGATGCTAAGTGAAAAAAGATTTACTACGGCAGTATAATGTTGACTATAAAAGAAGTTAGAGATAAGGACTGAAAAGAAGTATTAAAAAATGCATAATCACGGTTAATGTCATGATGGATAAGTAAAGACTGGGGACTGCCACAGATTGGAGGAGACTAAAAAAAGACAAGACTAAAGGCAGGGTAGGATCCTGGTCTGGATCCAGGAACAGAAAGAGAAGCAGTGGGAAAAAAGAAAAAAAAGAATCCAAATAATCTGTGGCTTAATTAATAGTATTACCGCCAATGCTAATTTCTTAGTTTGAATAATTACACTATGGTTACATAATATGTTAACTTTAGGGAATGCTGTGTGAAGGATATAAAAGAACTCGCCATACTATTTTTGGAACTTTTCTCTAAGTATAAAGTTATTTCAAAATAAAAAGTTAAAAAAGGAAAGGCTGATTTGCAGTCCTATAATTGCTGGTGACTTACCTATCTTAAAAACTTACTTTTATTTCTTATGTGTATAACTCGATGCTCTTAATCATTTAGAAAGAAAAAAATCACAGTGGGGGTGCTCCATTCATTTGCAATCATTGGTTCATTATCATTTTTTTTTAATTTTGCTTTTTAAAAAACGTCTTTATTGAATGCTATAATATTGCTTTTGTTGTTTATGTTCTGATTTTTAGGCCATGAGACATATGGGATCTTAGCTCTCCAACTTGGGTTCAAATCTGCACCCCCTGCATTAGAAGGTGAAGTCTTAACCACTGGACCAGCAGGGAAATCCTGTCATTGCCATCATTTCCCTTTCATGGAAACTCCTGCTGGAGAAAGTGTAAAAATGAATTTATATATGAGAGGTCTAGGAGAGGTCTAATATGCATTCCCCATGATAAATGTAATCTGCATTCTATTTCCTTTAAGGAGGGTGTCTCCACAGTGGATTAAATGCTTCTGCCAGACTCACATCATTTTTACAAGCTCCAGTAGGAGTGCACATGTCAAGTCTTGGGAGGACAAGATGCACTGCTGGTGCAGATATAATTACTCCCAGAAGAATGACTCCCAGGGACTTTCCTGGTGGCTGAGTGGCTAAGATTTCATGGTCCCAATGCAAGGGTCCTGGGTTTGATCCCTGGTCAGGAAACTAGATCCCATAAGACACAACTAAGAGTTTGCAAGCTACAGCTAAAGATCCAGAGAGGCCAAATAAATAAATACTTTTTTAAAAAAGGAAAGAGATAACAGAATGAGAATATATTCCACAAGCTAGCCACCTCTTCCTGTGGCACATTTGTCTACCAACAGGCTCAAAACTCAACATTCAAAAAACTAACATCATAGCATCTAGTCCCATCACTTCATGGCAAATAGAAAGGGAAAAAGTAGAAGGAGTGAGAAATTTTATTTTCTTGGGCTCCAAAATCACTGCGGATGGTGACTGCAGCCATGAAATTAAAAAGCACTTGTTCCATGGAAAGAAAGCTAGGACAACCTCCACAGCACATTAAAAAGCAGAGACATCACCTTGCTGACAAAAGTCCATTTAGTCAAAGCTATGCTTTTTCCAGTAGTCATGTATGGATGTGACAGTTGAACCATAAAGAAGGTTGAGTGTCAAAGAACTGATGTTTTCGAACTGTGGTGCTAGAGAAGACTCCTGAAAGTCCCTTGGACAGCAAGAAGATCAAACCAGTCAATCCTAAAGAAAATCATCCATGAATATTCGTTGGAAGGACTGATGTTGAAGCTGAAGCTTCAATACTCTGGCCACTTGATGCAAAGAGCCAACTCATTACAAAAGATCCTGATGCGGAGAAAGACTGAAGGCAGGAGGAGGAGGTGGCAGAGGATGAGATGGTTGGATGGCATCACTGATTCAATGGACATGAATTTGAGCAAACTGCGAAGGACAGAGGAGCCTGGGGTACTGCAGTCCATGGGGTTGCAAAGAGTTGGACATGACTGACTAAAACAACAACAAGGCTTTCTTTCCTCTCCAGAACTCCAGGGAAGACAGTCCATCTTGTGTGGGATCTAACCCCAGCTTACAAACACAAGCTTGAGACAGCAATAAACACATTCAGTTCTGCTTTTCTGCTACTTGGAACTACAGCCTGGCAATAGATAAGTTGAAGTCACAAGAGTGACTGCAAGTGAGAAAAATCAGGAAATGAAGGGAAGAAGGAAGAGGAACTGATGGTGGGGGTTGGGAAAAAGGAAGTAATCTGAGAACCACTATGTGAGAGTCCAGGCTCCGCTTCATGTATGTTACACAGTTTAACCAGGCCACAACCTCATCAAGGGTCATTGTCCTCATTTTATAGATGAACTGCCAGGGTTTAGAAAACCTAGCTAGGTGACCAATATTTTTTCCACAAGATTATGGCAAGATCCACAAGACTCTAGATAAGCAAATAGTGATCCATGAGTGCTCAGGTGTGAGTCTGAGAAACGGCTTTGCTGTTAGGTGTCACTGGTACAAGTAATGTAACCACAAACAGGCTCATGTGTGCTCAGTCATGTCCAGCTCTTTCAGACCCCATGGACTGTAGCCCACCAGGCTCCTCTGTCCATAAGATTTCCCAGGCAAGAACACTGGAGTGGGTTGCCATTTCCTCTTCCAGGGGGTATTCCTGACCCAGGGTTTGAACCCAAGTCTCCTGTGTCTCCTGCATTACAGGTGGATTCTTTACTGCTAAGTCACTGGAGAAGCCCACTGGCTCATGAGACCTACTTAAATCTGTGCAAGGGAAAGAGACAAAGACTGCAGCTAAGAATCTTTCCCTTGGAATGGCTCAGCCTCACACACTTGCCGAACAGCATGTAGAAAACCTTACTAGACCTGCATGTCATCATCATTAGAGATTACTTCTAAGAGTAATGTAGAGAGATCATCTCAGGACTTGCCTTGGGGTCCAGTGGCAAAGACTATGTGCTCCCGATGCAAGGGGCCGGGGTTCTATCCCTGGTCAGGGAACTAGACCCCACATGCTGCAACGAAGAGTTCCCACGGCACAACTAAAGATCCCTCATGCAGCAACTAAGACCCAGAGCAGGCAAAGAAATAAATATTTTTTAAAAGCAATTAAAGAGCTCATCTCTTCCTGACTCAGATTTCCCCCTTTAAAACTGTATATTTAAAGACCTAAGAAACAAAGGAAAAAAAAAAAAAAAACTCTTGAGAGTCCCTTGGACAACAAAGAGATCAAACCAGTCAATTCTAAATGAAATCAACCCTGAATATTCATTGGAAGAACTGGACTGAAGCTCAGATATTTTGGCCACCTGATGCAAAGCACTGACTCATTAGAAAACACCCTGATTCTGGGAAAGATTGAGGGCAGGCGGAGAAGGGGGCAACAGAGGATGAGATGGTCGGATGGCATCACCGACTCAATGGATGTGAGTTTGAGCAAGCTCCAGGAGATGGAGAAGGACAGGGAAGCCTGGCGTGCTGCAGTCCATGGGGCTGCAGAGAGTTAAACATGACTGAGCAATTGAACAACAACAAGGAAGGAGACAGGAAAATTTTGACTTTTTACTTTATTCTTTTCCTTACTCTTTCATTTGTTTATGTGAATGATCAAGTTGTACTTTAATGTTTAAAAAATAACTAAAATTTTATGTTTAAAAAACTAATTAAAAAGAAAGAAAAATCTTCCTTCAAGGCTAGAAGAGATCCTGAAAGTTATTAATTTCAGTAGCCTCATGTACCGACAAGAAAACTGGAATCTTCAGAGAAATCAAGCTGGGCCTAGGACACAGACCTCCTAAATTTGGGGCTCCGTGTTCTTTCGGTTACCTACACCAATCTCAGGAACATGCTTATGGTGCCTGGTTGCAGAGGCCATGGTGGAACTACAAAGTGCAATGAGTCTATTCTGGCCAGACTGGATCCTGACCATAAGCAGTGAATCGCCTATCACTCACTGTACAACATGGCACCAGGAAGTATATGAATATAGCACCCCAGGTCAAGCACAATTGAATCAAAATTCCGTCCCAGAATTTACGTGAACATCCAAGCTGGTATTTCTATCACTAGTCTCATACTGAAAACTATGAGATCGGTTCCAGATAATTACAGCCACAGCAGAACTGAGAGAAGAATAAATGTGAGTGAGAGAGTTCAAGTTGGTATACTCAGCATTTGTTCGAAGATGCCAGCTTGTCCAAGGAACTCCTGCTCACACGAGGGTATGGGCCTCCCTTGCTTGCCTGTCCAGGCCTCAACGCAAAAGCAAAGGGAATGCCTTGGAACTACTTGCCTCACTTCTAGTTCCAGGGACCTCAGAGCATGAGGCGTGCTCAGGATCTCTCTCTAGATGTTTTCACTATGCCAGGAGCCCTGGGAAAATCTCTCCTTAAACCACGTGGAGAAGCCTTTTGGCTATCGCCATGAGTTGAGTATAAAATCAATAGTAGAGACCCTTCACCCAACACAGCCCCTTTTCCAAAGGACACCACAGAGGTCCTTATGTAATCTGGCTCTAAACTGGTTCCCAGACAATTGATGCATCAAAGCCAACAGTATAGCAAATCACTATTTTAGATAAGGCCTAAAATATTCTGTTTTGGCTGAAAGGAAAACCTAAAATTATAAAGCAGAGATGCTGTGGGCTGTGTCAGAGCCAGTTTGATAGGAGGAAACCACTGTCTTCTGTGGCTTTCTTTGACAGAACCGGCTTTTTGTGGCATTTCCCTTTCTTCATGGAAGAGATGTTATTCTGGAGGGACTGAATGATACTACGTCCTGACACAGAAAAGTTATTTATACGTAAATCACAGTAACTTTACCCATGGTAATGAGGCTGTCAGCGTCTTGTGTGATTTACTGCAATCTTGTCATAGAAAAGCTTCATTTCCTTGACACCTGCGTGGTAATGCCACCGATAATTCCATGCTGCACGTGTGTTTGCCTCTCTTTGCCTGGAGGTGTGTTAAAATCTAGAGTGAGGTTTCAGGTCAGAGTAATTCTGATACCAGGCTCCAGGACCCAGAGTATCAGCATGCAGGTGCACACACACACAGACGCACATAATACTATATCCATCACCCAGGAAACCCAGGTAGGCACCTCTTTCCTAAGAGATTTATAATTATCAGGATAGAGGCTTGCATCTTAGTTTTGTAAGGACAATTATGTATTATACTTTATATAATAAAGGTATATATTATAATTTTATAATTTATATATAATTAACATATATTTTCTATATAATCCATATATTATATAATTGTATATTATAATAAAATTGTATATCTACAATAGGTATATCTATACCTATCTTACTAAAAAGGCATGACAAGGTAGAAAGAAGTTTAAAATGACAGAATTAAAGTTGGAAACAGCACTGCCAATAAAAATTCAGATTTCTAACTCTTATTAACAATATTAAGAGAAAGCTATTTCAGATAATAATGGCTAAGAGGGAATATAATAATTCAAGAAAATCTATCAAAATCAATTCCCTTCTCCCCAGACAGTACCAATATAGTAATATTAGTACTAGTACTGATGGGAAGGAACAAAAAAGAGAAGAGGAAAAGGATTGTCATAAGCTACCACCCTGTAAAGACATCTTTTCGTAAGTAGCTTCCTCCTGCGACCGTCATTTCTTATCTTCATCCTCATACTCATAGGAAAATCTAAAAACCTGCTTATGCTTCTTGGATATTTTCAATGTTAAGACACTTTCATAAAATTCTCACTCCCAATTCTGGAGGTGGATGGTGTAATACTGATTTAACAGAACTAATGGAATAGCCTCAGAGACTCAGAACTCTCCTTGGACCTGGTATGATGAGCATATTTGCACATTCTCATAATAATACCCATATCGCTTCTGTGTGTCCAGTTGAGTGGTGGGTGTCTTATAGGGAGAAAAGAGAGAACAGGAGATGGGGGTGTGCCTGGACAAGCAATCATACATTCCATCCCAGAGGTATTCTCTTGGGGGGCACTGTAGGCACCTCATCCTCTCCTTTCCCTTCCCTCACTCACTGACTTGGCAGCCACATGCTCTGGGCTCTTGCAGACATGCACAGATGACCATGGTGCAGTCAGCACACTGGGAGGGCCTGGCAGCAAGGATCCTGCCCTAGGGGGGGTCCCGAGCCCTTTTCAGGATGGTACTTAGGCCACAATAAGCACTACTAACTGCTACCTTGCAGTTCAAGTTTCCAGCATGCTTGTATACACTGCAAGCCCTCTTACTTTACATTAGCTACTCTTGCCAAATGTCTGAGGAAGTAGGGTCAGCATCATTATCTTCGGGATTACTGGCAGGAGGAGGAAATAGGTCTATGGTGGTTAAGATGACTTATCCACAGCTGTCCTGGGGTTCCAGGAGTGCTGGTTCAGAAAAGAGCCCGCTGTGCCCCTCCCCAAGACTCAGTGAGACCCCATCACTATCGTGGCTCTATAGGCCCCCACCACCCCTAAAACCCAGTCGATGTAAAATTCAGAACAAAGGTATATCTTCAAATTTGGAGAACTCAGGGTCACAGTAATGATAAAGGTCATCTTTTAACATGTTATATCAAAAAGGCAGTTTCTATTTTCCTTTCTCTGTTCCAAAAATGCACTTACAGCTTATGAAGTAACATCCTGATCGAGGTACATTTCCTGATGGTAATGACCGCTAAAGCCTTCAGACAAAGCCCAGGTACCAGCAACTCCTCTGGCCAGTGTCATTAATGACACGGAGCAGCTACTCAAAAAGCCTTGCTCTTTCATAGTAAATAAATACTAAGCGGTGTCCCTCTTATCTGAGGATTTTGGTGCATCTTACAGACACTGCTCATTAAGTCTCACCAGGCAGCTCTGAGACACATAAAGACGTCCCATTCATGAAGGGAGGAAACAGCCACCCGCTAATATACCTGACAGGGTAACACTGGAGGATGTCATTATGAACATTACCTAGAAATCTCTCATCTAGATGCCTTCTTCTAAGCATCACTCCCTCACTGGCAAAATGAGAAATAATAATGCCCATTTGGCCAACTTTGTGAGGTTGGAATGAAGATCAAATGAAAGGACAGATGTTTGGACAAATAAAAGTGTGATTTGTATTACCTAAACCAAGCCTAGATTTGAGGCAGAAAACGCCATCTCCAAACAGTATGCCCTAGACATTAAGTCTTTTCTCCAAATAGCTTGGGCATTATTTATATCAACGCAAATTCTATTTCTAAGTCTGTGATCACATTCCTATAGGATACAGCAGAAGATGAAGAGAAAGTGAAATCAGAGTCAAAGCACACAGACACAACAATTAGCCTTGATTGGAATGTTTGCATATACTCAACATTCCAGAAAGTTTGTTCATCTGCCTGGAAAACATTCACAATTGAAGAAACAGAACTATACGCTCAAACTTCATAAAGGATTATCTCTCTTTATGTAGACTTTTTTTTTTTTAACCCCAGTTACATAAAGGCAGCTTCAAAAGTTTTACTAAAATGCCTGTAAGAACTGCAGACGTTCAATTGTCAATTGGATTTGCTGCTGGGGGAGATAATCCATTTGGTTCAAAGGCAACAACTCCTGCAAAGGAGATATGTCTTCCAGAAATTCACAGGCAACTTGAACCACACAGCCCTTAACACTTCCATGCCCAGCACCCCACCCTACTTCCTAAAGAAGGAGATGTCTCCATCCATTTGAAGAGGCCAATTGATTTCCAACATCAATTGGCATCAATTAAAAGAACAGAGGGGCACTCTGCACCATGTTATTAGAGTTGACTGGTAACTAAGTTTTAGCAGCATTTAGAACCTTTTGCTCAGAGAAGGCAATGGCAGCCCACTGCAGTACTCTTGCCTGGAAAATCCCATGGGTGGAGGAGCCTGGTAGGCTGCAGTTCATGGGGTCGCAAAGGGTTGGACACGACTGATCAACTTCACTTTCACTTTTCACTTTCATGCATTGGAGAAGGAAATGGGAACCCACTCCAGTGTTCTTGCCTGGAGAATCCCAGACATGGCAGAGCCTGGTGGGCTGCTGTCTACGGGGTCGCACAGAGACGGACATGACTGAAGTGACTTAGCAGCAGCAGCAGCAGAATATTTTGCTAAGTAACTTTGCCAAGCATGAAAATTACTGTGGACATCTACCTCTTTGGCTGCCCAATAAATGATCCCCTTTTCTATGATAGAGGAATTTCCCACTGTGAGAATCCATGGGGGGCGGAGAGGGGGTGGACAAGATTTCTTTTCATTATGGAAGCAGGGAGGAGCCCAGCTTCTCTCTCCCCTTACCTCCCTTTCCCAGGATGGGTTAGAAGTAGAACCTAAGGTGGCCAACCTGAGGCTCTCAGGATCCAGTGGAGGCACTGCCTAGCACCCAGTGTGTCTGGGCTGCTTCTGAGAAGGTCACAGTTAAGGTTCCAACCAGTACTCCCAGTCAAGTTCTCACCACCCTGTCAATGCTGTGAACAGTCCAAGATTCCTCAGTAATTTCTTTCTCTGGTGAACTCAGTCAAAGTCAGTTTCTATGATTTTCTGCAAAGAATCCTCACTGGACTTACCAGAGGATAAAGAGGTATCATTTGCTAAGGCTAATGTTTGATGGGAATTTGGATGATCAATATCAATAAGTCCCCTACACATGAACAAGTTCTGTTCTGAGAGTTCATTTATAAGTCCGATTTGTTCATAAGTTCAACAAAGTTAACCTAGCATCCAAATAATACAATCAACTATATAATACCGTGGGCTTCCCTGGTGGCTCAGATTGTGAAGAATCCGCCTGCAATGCCGGAGACCTGGGTTCGATCCCTGGGCTGGGAAGATCCCCAGGAGAAGGAAATGGCAACCCACTCCAGTAGAATTGCCTAGAGAATTTCATGGACAGAAGAGTCTGTCAGGCTACAGTTCATGGGGTCACAAAGATTTGGACACAGCTGAGAGACTTTCACTCACTCATCTAGTACTGTACTATGATAGGTTTATAATACTTCTCACACAAATAATACATAAAAAACAAACACAAAAAATAAAATATTTTTAATCTTTCAGTAATGTACTTTTAAAAGTAGTACTTGTGACAACGCATGCCAGACACAAGGACTTCTGTGATTGGGCATGCGAATGCATGTTCTCATCTTTGAAAGCTCACAACCTGAGGGTTCACAGGTAGGAGACTTACTGTAGTTAGCTGACTTAGAGAAGCAACAGGGAGTGTAAGGGTGACTCTCTTCTCTGCCTCCCTGCCCCAGGTATGATCTGGAATAAAATTCAATGCACATGGCAGTTGGGGCATGAATCACCCCATTAGAATGATGCTGATGCAGCATCTTGGGGGCTCAGAGACAATGAGCTTCGCAGTCAGTCAGTGGTGGGAACCATGTAAGAGGAAAGAGGCATTTGCTATCACTGATGTCCTGGAAAGGACTCCCAGCGTGGGAGTCACAACAGCGAGATTCTGGCCCCAGCACTGCCTAACTGGTACTCAAAGGAGGCTCTGGGACCAGGGGAACTGACATCCTATGGGAACAAAGTGTTAGAAATGCAGAATTTTAGACTCTGCCTTCATTTAGAATCTACGGAGATTTAGTAGATTTAGAATCATTTAGAATCACAACCTGCATTTTAAGAAAATAATGAGATGATTCATACAGACTGATTTGGCCAAAATTCTTTCCTCTATTTCTACTGTATTAGTGACATAATCAGTGCCCTCTCTGTACATGGCACTGGGCTAGAGCTACTGCAGAAAACTAGCTGATCCCATCTATAGCTCACATGGGATTAAGAGATTGACTTTACATGTCATCAGCTACCTCGTATCCAGGAGCGGTGAGGGGCGGGTATTTTTGGCTGCTATAAAAACCAAGGGGGAGCAATGCTCAATGAGTAGAATCCCTTTAGGTTGTATTGTTAACAGAGGCTAAAAGGAAATGATCTGTTTATGCCTTTATGCAACATCTTTATAAGTCTGAGCACAAAGACAATCAGCAGCTGCCAGTAATTATGGTGCCATGTGGGTACCACTGACCTCACATTGGCCTCCATGGTTACATCATATGCTTCAGAGAAAAATACTGATCATTACAGGGCAAACAGGTAGAGTGAGAAGGAAATCAGAGAAGCACACAGCTTTCTACATAACAGATGTAGAGGGAAGAGGAGCAGAGGGAGAAGGGAAAGTCTGGTCTGCTATGGTTCAGGAGGACACGAAACCTGACCCAAGTGTGATAAAGATTAGGCAAAATTAACATCCCTTTATTCTGCATGTTAGAGTCTGTTGGTTCAAAGGGGATTTTAATATCAGAAACAAGCATTATCAACAAAGCATGTAAGTAAATGGCTCTTGAAATGTATCAAATTTTTGATATGTAATGGGCTCATTAAATGATGCTTAAATCTCAGCAACCTGTTTCCCTAATAAACTCACAAGTAGGTATTCTGTTAGTTTCTGACTCTGAAATGATTTTCATTATAAATACAGACATATTCTTATGGAGGAAAATATTCCAGAAGATAGACTAGAAATGTTTTAGGTAAGAAGGGACTATGCTATGTATGTTTATGGCTGAGTTCCTTCTCTGTTCACCCGAAACTACCACAACATTGTCTGTTAATCGGCTAAGCATTCTAAGTTGCTTCAGTTGTGTCCGACTCTCTGCAACACTATGCACTGTAGCCCGCCAGGCTCCTGTGTCCTTGGGATTCTCCAGGCAAGAATACTGCAGTGGGTTGCCACGCCCTCCTCCAGGAGATCTTCCTGACCCAGGGATCTTCCTGACCCAAGGTTCTTATGTCTCCTGCATTCACAGGTGGGTTCTTAACCACTAGCGCCACCTGGGAATCGGCTACACCTCAATACAAAATAAAAAGTTTTTAAAAAGAAGTGACTATGTTAATACCCACCCAGTGCCACTGTGGATATCTTTAGATTAGAAAACGAGAATGCTTTTTAAATGTTCTATGATGTGACTCCCCCACCCCAGCTATAGTTTATGGCTTTCTTCACATGACAGGAGGCAGCTCTAAGAGGTACAAGGACAGGAACTACATCTGCCTTTTCGTCAGTTCTTTCCACAGCATTTAATATAACACTGGCACCTAAGTGTTGAGAAAGAATGAATGGATCAGTGAACCAAACAAAACATAACCCACAACTTATGATTGAAGGGGGAGACCTGGTACAGTATTTCAAAGCTGCGGCAGAACTATGCAGAGAAAAGGACTTTTTTCTCCAAAAGACAAATGGTACCATCGTCACTTCATAGCCTTTTCCAGTTACAGAAGGCACATGGTTCCAGGTGTATGAGAATATATCTGAGGTATTCTGGGCCGAAAGCCCTAGGATCCTGCAATAGTCAGGTCCCATGTTGTTTCTATGAGCTTTTTCATTTGAAAGTTAAGGAAACTGGGACCCAGAAGGTTAAGCAGTCTGATTCAGGTCTAGTTCAAGTTAGAAGAGCCTGGACTGGATCCCAGGCTGGCCTCCCCTGGTTCATGCTTCTTTCCCCTCCAGCATGTTGACACCCTCACTCTAAGGGACAATGGTGAGCATCTTCATAGGAACATAGTCAGTTAACTCGGTATATTCCCAATGCACCTGTCAGGGCAAACTGTGATCTCGTTCTTTAGATCATTTGGGTGGTAGAACTTCTCTTTGTCTACTTAAAGTATTTCAGAGACATTTATGGGCCCCCAAGGGCTTCCCAGGTGGCACTACTGGTCAAGAACCTGTCTGCCAATGCAGGAGACATAAGACATGCAGGTTCAATCCCTAGGTCGGGAAAATTCCCTGGAGAAGGGCACAGCAACCCACTCCAGTGTTCTTGCCTGGAAAATCCTATGGACAGAGGAGCCTGGCAGGCTACAGTCCATAGAATCACAAAGAGTCAGACATGACTAAAGTGACTTAGCATGTACACATGCATGCACATTGGCCCCTAAATGGATCTAAAGTGACCACTGCTTTACAGTTTGTGATCCTAAGGAAGAGCAGCCAGGTGAGTTCTTCCGAAGAGGACCAGATAAAATACCAGACAGGGTCTCTACTTCAATGTCCACTGAACTGACTGCTCTGTTTCCCCTACTTTCTTGCATATAGCATTTCATCACTCCAGCTGCATCATTAATGCAGAGCGTCCTGGCTCCGTACAGACAAAGAGTGATGGTGCGTGAGAATGGAATCCATAGAAGGTCATTAACTGCCCAAATTACTGGGTAAATTCAAGCACCTAAATACTTTAGCTCATAAATACACCTGGCTTCTAAAAAACTGGGGCAGGGAGGGGAGAGAAAGAGGGCAGTCACTGAAGCCAAAGTGACAATTCAGGTGACTAAAGAGAATAAGGTAAGGAAAGAGGGTGGATGGTTCAACTCCAAGGATTTAGACAATCCATCTCCAATGAAAACACTTACAGAGAAGGCTCTGCTTATAAACATCTTTCTTTACCTTCTTTTTGGATGGATTTTTTAATTTTCCTAAAGAGTCCAGGTTATTGAAAATAACCACACTGCTCATGTCTCTTGGTTAAAGACATGTCAAAAATTCTAGAAGAACACTAACAACTAAAGCCCCAAATAGCATAATGTCCTTCATCAATCTCATCTCAGAGGCTTTACCGACCCACAGAAGTCCAGCTGCTTACACATGCAATTTATTACTCCTTCAGCGAGCCCTCTTTGGGATTCTCAGCCATGTGGGATATGTCATAACAGTATAGTAACAATCATCCCTGGGCTTCCCAGGTGGCCCTAGTGGTAAAGAGCCTGCCTTCCAATGTAGGAGAGAAAAGAAACACAAGTTCGATTCCTGAGTCAGGAAGATTCCCTGGAGGAGGGCACAGCACCCCACTCCAGTATTCTTACCTGGAGAATCACATGGACAGAAGAGCCTGGTGGGCTAAAGTCCACAGGGTCACAGAGAGTCAGACACAACTGAAGCAACTTAGCACAACAACCATCCCCTCCATAAGAACACACTTATAATATCACCTGGAAGAAATGCAGGGCTGCCGACACCACAGTCTATACATTTCACTTCCTGGTTTTCTTAGTCCTCCCCTCATCTGGTTATCATCTTCCAGGAAGTCCCAACCAGCAACAAAAACACTGAACTGTGTTGCATCGAAAAGATTTCAAATGAAACCAAAACAAATTCATCTCACTGCTTTATGGCTCCTTCCTTTTCACTGCCCAGTGTCTGTTCTCCTTCCAAGCAGCTCAGGGAACAGCCCATCTTAATTGCCACACACATCATATTAAGTATTACTCTGCCTTCTTCAAACTGATTTTTGGGTTTATTTGCATGTTTTTGATGTCGTTTTGTCCATTCCATGCAACTTGCAGGATCTTAGTTCCCCGGGGCAGGAACCTAGTTCCCCAGAGCTGAAAGCCTGGAAGCCTAAGCATTGGGACTACCAGGGAACTCCCTGAATTGGATTTTTAAAATCCATTCCCTGGAAAAAGCGGTCTCTGGAAAAAAAATTTTTTTTCACAATTTCTTCTTACAAGTAAACATGGCATTCACTGTATTTAACAAACATACGCCAGGTATCTGGTTGAGGGATGGGGGGTAGAGAGGGATAAAAAATCAAGTAAGCTATAATCCCTGTCCAAGAGAGCTCATACTCTCACAAAGGAAGATGGGCAGAGGCAGCAGTGCCATTTAAAACAATAATGATAGGGACTTCCTGGCGGTCCGGCAATTAAGAATAAGCCTTACAACGCACAGGACGTGGGTTCGACCCCAGATCAGGGAACTAAGGTCCCACGTGCTGTGTGGCCACAAAGCCTGTGTGCCACAGCTACTGAGCCTATGCACTCTGGAGCCTGCATACCGCAGCAGAAGATCCACATGCTGCAGCTAAGGCCCAGCACAGTGAAAACTAAAATAAAATGATTCTAATCACTACATGATAACAACATTATAGTAGCAAGAAGAATGGAGAAGGAAATGGCCACCCACTCCAGTATTCTTGCCTGGAGAATCCAAGGGACAGAGGAGCCTGGTGGGCTGCCATCTATGGGGTCGCACAGACTTGGACACGATTGAAGTGACTTAGCAGCAGCAACAGTAGCAGCAAGAATTTATACAAGGTGAAACTGTGGAGTATACACTTAATCAGCTTACAAAATACTTCTGTCTTTATATCAGATTTGGTCGAAGGGAAAGCTGACTTCAGGAGTGGGTGGCCCAGGCAATGACAAAGAAATCCAGCTCTCTCAGAAGCATCCTAGGCTTGGTTTAATGCTCTCCTGTGCATCTTAACAATTTCTTAATCAGGAGCCTGCATTTTCATTTGGTGCTAGACCCTTTAACATCTAGCCAAAGCTCTGGTTTTTCCAGTAGTCATGTATGGATGTGAGAGTTGGACCATAAAGAAGGCAGAGTGCTGAAGAACTGAAGCTTTCAATATGTGTTGCCAGAGAAAATTCTTGACTTGGACTTCCTTGCAATCCCTTGGACTGCAAGGATATCCAACCAGTCCATTCTAAAGGAAATCAGTCCTGAATATTCATTGGAAGGACTGATACTGAAGCTGAAGCTCCAATACTTTGGCCACCTGATGCCAAGAGTCGACTCACTGCTAAAGACCCTGATGATGGGAAAGATTGAGGGCAGGAAAGGAAGAGGGCGACAGAAGATGAGATGGTTGGATGGCATTATCGACTCAGTGGACATGAGTCTAATAAGAAAACTCTGGGATGTAGTGAAGGACAGGGAAGCCTGATGTGCTGCAGTCCACGGAGTCACAAAGAGTCAGATACAACTGAGTGACCACACAACAACAAAGACCCTTTAAATTATGTGGTTGGGGCTGCTTTCAGGCTAAGATCTGCAAACATCTGTCTCTGGCTTACAAACAGCTCTCTTTCACACAAGCGGCTATGGTCAAATGAGAAAGCCGAGGGGCAGAAGAGGACACGATATTTGTTCAGTGGAGCCTCCAGTTGAGAAGGCGACTTCCTCCTCACAGAAGAGGATTGAAATGATGTTGCTGATGACCTGAACTCATATATCTCTGCCCTTATCATCAATATCTTAGACCTTCGGAGTCAAAAGAGAACCTCGAGGACAGAGGCTTCATTTTGGGGTAAACAGCTGGACATTGGGGTGACTCGTCAAAGAATGAACAGTTAGTTCTGGGAAGACAGGATAAAAACCAAGTCTGTTGCTCTTTCAGCTACATCAAGTTCCATTTGATGAGAACTGTTGAACTGCTCTGTTCACTGCTCGTATGTAATTAATACCTGGTTGAACACTCAAGTATGTATGTGTGCATATGTAAATGAAGGAACAAACCAAAAAGGCAAAAAAATAAATTATTTCTCAGGAGGCACAGAATCTAAACATTTCGATGTTTCCTTTACTTAAACTTTCTTAAAAATCTCCAGTTTTCTTTTTAAGCCCTTCAAGGAAGGAATGCCTCTTTGGAAAAACACCAAACAGGGACCGTAAAATAATGATGATGATGATAAGAGCAATAACACTGATTTAGAACATGACAATAGAGGAAGGCGGAGAGATCTCAATGGCAGCCGACTCAGATCTTACATCCAACAGAATTCAGTAATAAGTCTCCTTGCCTGGTAACTCTCAAATACATGAAACCTCAGTCCAGGGCCTGAATGTCTGTCAGATGTGACGAGAGATGCGTGTGTTCAAGCCCACAGGGTTTCTTGACACATGGGTCAATATTTCAAAAACAAAAAGATTAGACCAATGCATTACAGAGAAGGGATTTTTTAAAATTATCTTTTAAAAGAGAAAAGTAAAAGAGAGACCATTTCTGTATGGAGTGCTTATGACATTGACTAAAATGAGCGTGCAAAGACCATGGACTTTGAGTTATGTTCCCATTAAAACAACCTCAAAAGCCCAAGGCCAAATCGAACACTGAACTAGTGAGCCCTGGGTTGATTAAGAAACTTCCTTTGTGGTGGGTCACTTGAGCCAAGTCTCAATCCGTCCTGTTCTTTGGCTTTAGCAAAAGCCAAAGGGGTCCTCATAGACACTTATACCTTGTAAGTCACTGCAAGGAGGAAAGTAGCTCACGATATGCCATGCATGAAAGAGTGCTGGGTATAAAGTAAGTGCTCAGTACATGTTGTCTATTTATGGGTTAAGTCTGACCAAGTAGTGTTCTGTGTTGTAATGTCTGCAATGCTGAACTCGAGAGAGAGCTCCCTCAAAGAAGGCAGAAAAATATACACACTGTGGAGATACCAGACACAAGCTCAAAAAAGACTGTCTACAGGCAGGTGACTTAAACCTAAGCAGCACCTCTTTCTCTGAGCACCTCCCCCAATCACTCCATGCACAAAACAGGAATACACACACCTACTGCGTGCTATGCAACGTGGAAGGTGCCAGGGAACACAGCAATAAACCATCTGCACTGGCCTCCCACTGCTGTGCTCACAGACCAGCCAGGAAAGCGGTGAGCAGGCATGGAGTGGGAGCTGAGTAACTGTCGAACGAACGGACTGATGGAAAATAATGACCGAAAAGAAAAGAAAAACCAAAGAACTATAAGTAGGCTCAATGGATTTTTCTGGTGAGATTCATGACAGATTCCCCAGAACTGTTCCTGTCAGGGTCAGAGGGGCAAGGTTGAGGGAAGTGAACCAAAGATGAAGATCTGCCCAGCAGTTAACTGCAAAGCCCGGGCAGCCCGATGCTTCTTTTAAGATGGGCCTCTATCCGTAGCCATGTGTTTGATAGAAGCGTGGAAAGCTGGCCAAATGGGTGATCTTATCCTGAATCCAGAAGTGCGAGACTGCCTGTCACTCACTGTCACCCCCACAAGTGGGCCAGCCAACAATTTTCTTGAGATGCTCACAGACACCCAGAGGACAAGATGGAGCACCAAATGAAATGTGGGGAGTGGGAGGGAACCGTGAGTGACAACCATCATCTCTCCCCAGGCTATGAAGACAGATCTGGGCAACTGAATGCAAATGAATTATTTTAGCCAAATGTTCAAAAGAGTAGAACATTTATCCACACAATCAAGGTGTCAGAGACCACACAGACGTCTTCATTTGGAAAATGGGCAGACTTATCTCTGTATATCCACATCTGGTCCACCCCTTCCAAAAGTCATTTCCAAAAATGGATTAGGACTGGAGGATATGGGAGAAGAGAAGAGAAGATGGTGGCAAAAATGTCTATCGAGTTTAAATATATAAAGAAGAGGTAACAGAGTGTTCTTCAACAGTCAAGCAGACTGATTGATGAACACATTTCCTGGACACACAGCAGTGGAGACACGATTAGGAACTGGGTATATTGAGATGTTGAGGAACTGATAAATCTTTAAAGCTACACTGAAATATAAGGTGTGTATTTGTGAGAAAGAGAGAGAGAGTGTGTGTGCGTGCAAGAATGTATAAGGGAGGGAAGGAGGTTGAGGAGAGATGAGGAGGGTGGGAAGGAGAGAGAAAAAGCAAACGCCTAGAAGTGGTAATTAGCTAGATATTAAGATGAATTTTAAGCTTTGCAGTGGTGCTAGTGATAAAAAAATCTGCTTGCCAATGCAGGAGACACAGGAGACATGGGTATGATCCCCGGGTTGGGAAGATCCCCTGGAGGGGGAAATGGCAACCAACTCCAGCATTCTTGCCTGGAAAATGCCAGGGACAGATGAGCCTGGTGGTCCATGGGGCTGCAAAGAGTTGGACACAACTGAGCACACACACACAAGATGAATCTTACCAAGTTCACTGGTCATCCAGAAGCCAAAAATAAAAGGTAGGGAGAGGCTGAAGACATCTGTTTTCAAAAGTACCCTTCCAAAGGGGCCTGACTCAGGAAATACCAGTGAAGAACAGCTACATGCTGCAAAGTCTCATTCCTTTGTCCCTCCTCTTCCTTTATCGGGGCATCATAGCGATAACTGTATTCATCCCTTAAGGTTTCTTTGGTGGCTCAGGTCAGAATCCCAAAGCTCTGCATCATCCTATCTGGGTCTTAGTATTCTGACCACTTGAAAGGCTTCATAGCTCATTTTTTAAACTGGAGCAGTGACTCTCAAACTTAAGTAATATGGACCACATGTGAAGAAGGAAATACCCATGTGGAAAAGCATTAAGTAAATGTATTCCCTCAAATTATTTTTATTGAAATGTTACTCCTTATGCACAAATAGAAAATTTTAAAAACCAAAGAAATGTCAATGACTTTGATTTGAGATCATGTTTTGCTAAAAGCCATTGGTCCAAGTTGAGTTCTACAGTAGAAAAACAGAGCTCTGTTGGGTTCCATATTTAAGATTTTGGGGGTCCTTTAACTTCCTTTAACATAAGAAGGTTGAACAAAAAGTTATTAGGAACTTCAAAGTTTTCTTTGCAAGCTCAAGATAATCAGACTTCGGCTTCCCCAAATGTAGACCAGGAAGCAATCCCTTCATGCTGATTTTACTGAGTAGTCACTTGGGTAAATCTGAAGAGGTGCTTTGTTCAAATGAAGATAAGGCTAGTTCTGAGGCATTGAAATCTGCATTAAATGGTAGCTAATCCAATTACTGAGTCTGGGAGCAGAGGGAAACAAAGTTAGAGCAGACACCAGCTAAGACTACTTCCAAGAAATGTGGCAAGCTGACATATAAAAATGGGAATCCAACTCATGACATACACATGGTACCGACTGCCTGGACTCAAAGGCACAAAACAAACATCAACAGTTATGAAATCCACCGCTTTGCTCGGTCCTAGGAGCATCATGAGAACCCAGAAAATGCTTTTACAACTGTTCTTGGAAACAAGAAATGAAGGAATTTGGGTTCACATCTGTGGACATCCAAAATCCAGTATGTGAGACTCAGAGCTGGCAGCAAGTGTGCGGTAGTACAGAGAGACTGAGGAAGTTGTTCAAGGACACTCAGTAGGAATATAAAGCTAATACTCCGGGGTCCCCCTGGTGGTCCAGTGATTAGGCGGCCACCTTCCAACACAGGGGATATTCAATCCCTGGTCGGGGAACCAAGATCCCACATGCCATGAGGCAACCAAGCCAGCACACTGCCATGAAGAGCCCACATGCCACGGTTAAGACTGAACGCAGCTCCAAATAAATAAATCTAAAACAAAAACCTAATACTCCTAACACTCTTCCCCCTTCCTCGCTCTCTCACATCCAGCTGCACTGGGCTTCCCACTGCTCCCTGACTTTACTCTCTTGTCTGCCTCAGGGTCTTTGCACTGACTGTCCTCCCTTCGTGGTATATTCTTCCTCTATTTCACAAGACTGGCACCTTTCTCTACTCCTGTTCTGCCTAAAAGCCCTGCTCAGAGAGGCCTCCTGGTCTCAGTAGATTCAGTCACTTTCAAGCACGTCATAAACCTATTTTAATTCTCTGTATAGCCTTCATGACCCATGTATATTTTAATCTAGGACTTCCCAGGTGGCACTACATTGGCTAGTTTGTTTACTCTCTGTCTACAGAATATAAGCCCCATGAGAGCGGGGCCTTTCTTGGTCTTTTTTATAGTTTTATCCCATATTCCTGAATCCCCCAGTGGCTTAGTGGTAAAGAATCTGCCAGCAATGCAAGAGACATGGGTTTGCTCCCTGAGTCAGGAAGATCCCCTGCAGGAGGAAATGGCAACCCACTCCACCTTGCCTAGAAAATTCCATGGACAGAGTTGCCTGGCAGACTACAGCTCACGGGGTCTCAAAGGGTCAGACACGACTTAGGGACTAAACAGCAAATGACAACACCCACATGCCTGAGCCCATTTTATATGATCAATCAATAGTTTGTTAAATGAACAAATGAATGAAGAACTGCATAGCACAGGGCATAGAAAGGTGATGCGACTATCCCTTCTATTCAGCTCTGCCCACGATCCCCCTTTTGAACCTGTTCATTACACTTTTCTTATTTCGTTTCCAAATTATCAAGTCCAGACTCCGGCTCACAGGCTGGGTGGGGAGGGCCTGGCTCCACCTGGGGCTGCCCGCTTCCCAGGGCCATGAACCCTCCCCTCCTGGCTCCAGCTCTGAGAACCTCTGCCACCATCCTGCCAGCACTTCCGCTCTTGACTCCAACTCTGAACAAAGGTTAGCTTTCCCACCCAGAACAGCCTGTGCCTTCTCTGATGTGCATTGCTTCAGTACAATGTTTTGCAACCCCTTGAGTCTGAGACACACCCGCACCCTTTCAGAGCCCCCCTCCCCACCGCACCCCAGCCCCTGACACAGGAAGCCCGGGATCCTGAGGAGCTTGTTTTGTTCTCCTCCATCTGTCCCCAAATAGTGAGTAATGTCTTTAAAAAAGAAAACAAAACAAAACTCTTTTACTTGCCTTCAGGAAGAAGGGGTCCAGGGAAGCAGACAGGCAGGGTGGAAACAGAGCTGGCTTTAATAAGAGAAGAGGGAGGCAGGCAAGCTCTGGGCCTCTAATAAGGAGAGATGGGAGGGCCTGGGGAGCTGCCCACGAGTGGGGAGAGGTCCCCAGGGCTTTGGCGGAGACCAGGAAGCCATTGCCCATTAAGCCTCAGTGCGGAAGCTCTGGAGGCAGTAGCCACTGGGGAAATTTCCTCCACGGAATGTCACACTCCACTTCCCTTCCTTCTCATCTTGATGACCCTCTTTGCTTTCGTCTGTCTCTTCAAAGGGCTCATGCCTTTCAGTTTGTGGCTACAGAATGAAAGCCGATGGGCAGTGAATTCCCAGGGAGTTAGCCAGATGGGTGCTTTGAAAACCCAGAGCTCCAAAGAGGAAAGCGGCTTGGTGGAGGGAAATAAACTAGGAATTTGGGATTAACGTATACATACTATTACATAAAAAATAGATAAACAACAAGGGCCTCCTGCATAGCACAGGGAACCATAGTCTATATAATAACCTATAATGGAAAAGAATCTGAAAAAGAATAGATATATGTGCACAACTGAATCACTTTGCTATATGCCTGAAACTGACACAGCACTGTAAATCAACTATACTTCAATTAAGAAAGAGCGAGATAAAGCAAGCAAGCCCAGAATTCCTCCCTACTCTGGCTTACACTGCAAGTAAAAGGAAAACAGAATTAAGTACTGTGGGACAGGACATGGGTCTACATGCTTCTTATTTTATTATTAATTTTTAAAGCACAGAAGCTTTTCCTCCACAAAAATGTTAAACCTCAAGATATAAGAACAATTAAGAGCAGAGGTCGGGAGCCACAAAGCTATTCCAGTCCTCTCACCCTGACTTGATCCCACACGTTCATCTAACCTAGGGATTCTTGAGGATTCAGCAGAACACAGCTTACAGAGCATCCTCAGGGAGAAAGGCTCAGAGCTTTGTTATCAAAACAGATCTGGGCTTGAAAATCTGCTCTGATGCTTACTAAACGCCGGTCGCCTCAATTTCTTCATCTCTAAAATGAAGACCTGTAAACCTCCTAGGACGGTGGTGAGAATTAGATGGTCATGGGCATTAGGGAGCCCACCCCCCTGGAGCGGCTCTTAGGAAACAACACAGCAGTTGCCGGGGTAGAGGGCAGATACCATCACTGCCACCATTAAGCCCCTGATTTTCACTCAGTCATCTTTCCATTCCTCAGACCCAAGTCTTTTTCTTGCACAAAATCCTGTTTAGTCACCTATCACGCTTACAACCCTGCGGCACTCAAACTCTGTGTTCTTGAATATCCCAATGCAAATATGTATTTTGGTAACTCATACCCTTATTTTATATGTTTTAATGTTCAGACCTCTGTCACAGTATCTTAACACAGGAAATCACAGGTACAGAGAGAACTCGGGTTGTCAAAACACTTGGTTGTAAATTTGAAGGGCAGGTATTTAATATTTAATGACAACCAACCTCGATAGCTCAATGCTGTGTTCAAAGCTCCCTGTTTCTGGTGACAGAACGCCAGGCAGAGGGGAATGAATGAACTGCTTTTATCAGCTCTTACCTAAGACAACACAAGGGCTAAGGAAAGAGAGGGCTTGTTCCTTTTTCAGATCAGCCCATCACCCCACAAAGCCTCTGTATTTGGAAAACTGTGCACCCATATTTGCTCAAGTAAAATGGTGGCCTGATTTGGCAACATAATTCCCCTGAGATGCATGCAAAGAACACAAAATGGATGCTGGTGGATGGGAGGAGAGGGTTACCTTCAGGACTGGAACTTCCCAGATTACCCTCTGGTTGGAGTCTGCTCTCAGCCAACACCTCCAGTGGAGTACTGATCCAGAAGCTCTAAATTCCACTGTCAGAACTACTGATGGAAAACGCCTGCCCTGTCCAGACATGATAGTAACCATTTGCATGAGTTATCTTAAAACAGGAGGTCCTGGTAAGGAACATGAAACTAACAAGCTACCACCAACCAGAAGAATTTGGGCAAGGTCAAAAGGAGAGGGAAGACTCCAGTCCAAATGTCCTATTAACCTCCCAGAATCCTTCTTGCTGGAATTCATCTTGGCTGAACGATGCACACACCACCAGGAAGGACCCTGAGTCAGAATGATGGGCCAGAGACAACCAGGAAAACTAACCCCGTGATCATAAAACCCGAGACCGCGAGCCACGTGGCAGCACAGTTCTCCTGGGCTCCCTTACCCTGCTACTGTCCCCCCGGGCGCCCCTCCTCAATAAAATCTCTTGCTTTGTCAGCACGTGTGTCTCCTTGGAGAATTCCTTGTTGGATGCTAGACAAGAGCCCACTCTCAGGCCCTGGAAGGGGTCCCCCTCCCTGCGACAGATGTACTTGAGACTCCTCACGTCCCAACCAGTCTCATAAACCTCCACTGGTCAAGAAGACACTCCAATGGAGAAATAAACGTCCATCTCATCAAAAATGACCAAATCTTGAGAAAACCAAGCTCATCATCCACAAAGTCAACCCGGAACCCTGACATCACAGTGATTTATAAGACACAGCAATAAGAAATGCCCCTTTAGAACTGTCTACCATCTCAATTCTTTTCCTGCAAGATAGTAAATTTTCCTTATTGTGTAACCTACTTGGGGTTGGGCAGTCTCTTATATGTGGCCTGAAGCATCCCAATACACTCAGTCAAGCCAGTACCAGCCACACAGATCAGTAAACAGCACCAGGTTATCACTACTATCTTTCTCCATCTCCTCCTCGACTCCCTTCCCCACTGCTACTTCTGCATCCAACATCCCTCCAGAAAACCCTGTTTAGCTAATTCAAAACCCTTTTTTAAGAAATTTATGCTTGTTTGGCAATTTTTCCCAGCATGGCTGTGTGTATTTAATATGATTAACAGCTTTAGTCATTAAACAGCGCTTTCTTTAAGAGGATTGCACGAGATTACCCTTAGGGTCTCAAGCGGCAGTCACTGCACAGACTCGTCCACAGCCAAGGTAATGGAAGTTCATCATCATGTAACAACTCCACTCAGGACTTAATACGGTCGATGACACAACCCATAAAAATATTCTTCCTAAACTAATCAAATCATTAAAATGTCAGCTTCCACAGCAGACACTCCGCGGCGTGAAGGCCCCTGGCCCAGAGTCAATGCAAATGCAATCTCGCCAAATTGTCCTGATTTATGAAGCCTGCCCGTCTTCACGCTGCCCTCTCCCTGTGGCTCAACTCGGCCCGCCTGAGTGTAGTCATCCCAGTGAGCGAATCAACAGTCTGGAGGCCAGAAGCCGGCACACAGAGCCAGCTGTGGTCAGAGTGACTCCCTCATTAGCTGTTCCCGCGCAAGAAAGGCTGCAAGGTTTCCCCTGAACTCAAGGGGCTTCAGAGCATCCTGCCATTTGTTTCAAATCTGAGGCTGGATGAAAAATAACTGTGGTGCGCTTTGTGCCAGAGTGAGCACTGAATCGGGAGAGAAAGAAGAGACAGGAACACACACTGGTTTGTGGTCTATAGTTTATTAACAGAGTCTGATTAGGACAACTGCTTCCTGGGGATTCAGTAATCTGCCTTGTATTTTTAAGGCCCTCTATTGGAGAACTGCTTACTTTAGTCAGAGGCAGCCTATTTCAGAGACTGACTCTCTGAAACCACACTGATCAAAATAAACAGCTGGTTTAGTGGCCCTCTTCTCTGGAATGACAGGATCAGAAATCTCCCTAGGAAACATCCCCCTGCACCTCATCAATCCAAATCCAGGGCTTCACATCTGCACACTGCCTCTGGATCTCCAAAATCATTTCTGGACCACAATGCCATGTGGTCTGGTTGCCCTCAGCCACCCGGGGCTCTTTAAATGTCAATTAATTAAAATTAAAGAAAATTTAAAAACTCAGTTTCTTCATCAAACCAGCCACACTTGGAGTGCTCGGTGGCCCCATGTGACTTACGTATGGCTGGTGTGCTGGACAGTGCAGATTTCAGGAGCAGGCCAAATCTCTGAAAATCCCCTACCTGTTCAAAGTGGTACGCTCAGAATTATTTTTATGTTGCAAAAAAATAAACTTGGACCTCTTGCCCACCAGTATCCTTTAATATGAATGAAGGCTAATGCAGGAACATAAAAAAGTAACTCAAGATACACAGATCAAAGAAATTTGGGGAATATTTATTGAGGACTCATTATCTGCCAGGTACTGGACCCTACCTGTCTTATAGCTTCAGTTCCCAGAGAAACCCATCAAGTATTGATCAGTACCTCCCCAGTCCAGACCACTAGCTAATTCCCAAATAAATTATTCCCTCACTTCTTTTTCAGGCTGTTTCTTTCCATTGGAAGCCTCTATCACCTATGAAAACTCAAGGCCTCACTAAAATGCCACCTACTCTATGAACCCCTCCAGAAGACTGGTTCTCTGCTGTTGTTCAGATGTGAAGTTGTGTCTGACCCCAAGGACTGCAGCACCCCAGGCTCCCCCGTCCTTCACTCTCCCGAGTTTGCTAAAATTCATGTTGAGTCAGTGATGCTATCATCTCATCCACTGCCATCCTCTTGTCTTTTTGCCTTCAATCTTTCCAGAATCAAGGTCTTTCCCAATGAGTTGGTTCTTCTCATCAGGTGGCCAAAGTACTGGAGCTACAACTTCAGCATCAGTCTCACCAGTAATAATATTCATAATGATATCTAATATTTATAAATTCCACCAGGCTATATACTTTACATGGATAACCTTTTTTTAATCCACACCCTGTGAAGTGGGTGCCATTGTTACTTCCATTTGACAGATGAAAAAAAGTAAAGCCAAGAAACTTAAAGTACTTGTGCAAAGTCCCAATGCCAATAATAACAGAGCTGGGGTATGACCTAGGGCTGGTGAACTTCAGAGACCAAACTCTTCCCCAGCGCCCTAAACGCTTCCCTCATTGCAGCACATACCTCATAATTCCTCTGATTATTGCAAGTTGTGTACACCCCTGTCTCAATCCCATTTCCTTCCCTGGATTATAAACTCCTCAAATGCAAAAACTACAGCTCATTCATTGTTCCCCTACCCAGCCCACAAGAAATAGAACACAAGGAAGAAAAGACCGTGGGGTAAAAGAATGAAAGGACAAGTGTTTTCATGTGAATCCTGGACTAAGAGCGCAACTTTCTGAATCTGGTTCTAGACTAAACTACGAGGTGGTAGTCCTTTTCCATCACGAGAGAGGATTCTTGGGTCAGCCACAGAGGCCTCAGCTGTCCTCTGAACAATTTTCACGGCTGGACCAATGAGCCATGACATTCAGTGACACGAGCCGGTATTTACCAACTGCCAAGTTCTGGGTGGCAGCCAGAGTGGCATTCAGGACGAGATGCTTATTTCAACTTCATCTTGCAGGGGGCCCAGTCCAAGCAGGGAGCGGATGACAGCAGGCTACCTGCCTGGGCTCACGAGGGAGATAAAGTCAGGTGACATTTGGGTTGGGCGGTTGGGGGGGAGGTGGGGGGGTGCGGGCAGGAGGAAGAAAACACAAGTCCAGACAGAAGACTTAGATTAGGCTGTAAAATCTCCATGGCTCTGGAATTCTGGGGAGCAAAGAACAACAGGCCGAGCTAGCATTCCTGGAAAAGAACCCTCGCCCCCAAATTGGGAAGGTTTGGAGGAAAAGCCCCTTGGGGACAAAGCACATGGCAGCCTGGAAGAATGTTCCAGCTCATTTCAATTCAGAGAACCTTTACTAGAGAGCTACAGAGGGACAGTCCTGGGGCCTGGGGAGCAGCTATTTAAAGGTGAATTAAAACATACTGTGCCTTCAAGGAGAAACTCATTAGTCTAGCAGGGTGCCGCACATTAAGCCAATTCACAGTGCTACAAAGTGGATCTTGATAAGGATTATAATGAGGCATAAAGAAAAAGCAGAGATGGTAGATAACATCATTAGCTGAGAATGAGGACTTCTGGGCTACAGAACACTTCACATGGTGTTGGGCATGTCTGGGTCTTGAAGGATCAGTAGGAGTTTGATTGGCAGGTACAGTTGAAGCTTGGTGGTCTGACCAGATTCACTTTATGCTGGGCCAGTACAGTCCTCCCTGTGCGGTGAGCACCGGCTATTAACGTCTCCAGAGAATGCCCTAATAGCTGAGGTTAAAAGTGTCACCTCCAGCGGCAATCCTGAATGGTTACCTCCCCGCACACAGAAGGTAGCCAATGTCTGATCGACACCAAGATACAAAGGCCCAGCCTTGTAGCCTCAAGGTGAGATGACTCTCAGGCCAGCCAGGGCTGAGGTGTGACTACAATGAACCTACAGTCCTCTTTGCCCAGCTTCTTGCCCCATCCTCTCCTGCTTCCTTCATGATTTCACTGGTTTCCATAGTGAATATTCTCTCAGTAAATCACTTGCATGAGAATCCACATCCAAAGAACCCTACCTACGACAGCGGGCAGGCAGCAAACAAGGAAGAGAGACTGTCCAGGGGAGCAGGGATGTGGATACCTGATGAATACAGAGGGTGTCCAGGTGGATACCAGGTAGCTCGAGCCCCAGGAGACGTGGGTCCAATCCCTCAGCTGGGAAGATCCCCTGGAGGAAGAAACGGCAACCCACTCCAGTATTCTTGCCTGGAGAACCCCGTGGGCAGAGGAGCCTGGTAGGCTATAGTCCAAAGAGTTGCAAAGGGGTCGCAAAGAGTCAGACACAACTGTAGCGACCAAGCATGCAAGCCTGCAGAGGTGAGTATCAAATGTCATGGTAGGAAGTCTATTATGCAGAACGCAAAGCCACTGGCAAGTTTTAGAGAAGCAGAGGAAATCAATCAATGTCTAATTTGCCAAGCTTGAAAATGGGGACTTGGCCACCATAAACTAAGAAAGGGAGAAAGATGATGGGCCAGGCTCATCACTTAAAAAAAAAAAAAAAAAAACTGATGATCTGGGAAAACTCCAGGAAGGCTGGAGCTAGGGGAGCAACAACAAGCTGGAAAACGGTTGGATTCTTCAGGGTCAGCTTCAGAAACAGCCTTGCACACTAGTCACTAGGGTGGCAGGAAGCTAAGGCCTTCGCCACACATGGTGCAGACCGGGCTGATGGTAAATGCACCTTTTTCAGCCCCAACCCCTCACCGACCCCTTAAGAGGGCAGGCACAGAAGGGCTCTGTTTCCATTTCACACCCTTGTACCAAATCCTCAGCTCCTCCAAAATGGGTCCTTCAGAAAGTGTTCCATGCAAAACTCACTATCTCTTTTCTTCATGGGACTCCTCATTTTATAATGAAAAGTCCGGGTGAAAATCACAACGTCCAGCCTCATGCCGTCCAATGTACGACACAGGTTAAGAAAGGTCACAGCAGCTGAGAGTCTCAGGCCTCCCCGCCCTGTCACTCACCCTGTGAATGCCACCACTGCCACCCCCGCTAGTCCTCTCTGCCGTTTATTCCACTAGGCACTGTGCTGAGACTGCAATCCACATTCCACACATTCAACACACATTATCGTCCTACTTCCAGACAGGACAACTGAGGCTCACAGAAAGTATATCAACTGTTCAAACAGTCAGGACACAAGCACAGGGCAAACTGTTTTCACAGTCCATCATCTTTCCACCACCTTCTGCTGCCTCCTTATCCGCACTGATATCCAAATGTTCCAACTTATTCATTTGTGCATGGAGGCCACATTAATCCCTTAAACCTCAGTTCCTCACCTCTTTAAACTCAGCTCAAGGTTCCCTCCTTCCATTAAGTCTTCACTCCAAATAAATCACACTTTTCTCTTCATCCTCCTTGTACAGAGACCATAATCACACCCCCTGGATACTTGAGGCACTTACTTATTTACTGTAACTTTCCCAGGTTATAGTAACTTTCTCACCTATGAGACTATAATGGCACAGAGGTCAGACCCGGCCCATATCTTTTATATCCGCAGAGCCTAGCAGGGTGGCTGATGTGAGTAAATGATCAAATTTCTACACTCACAAATCCACCAAGTTCTGCTGATGTAACAAAACTGACATTTGATAAAAAGTCAGATGGCGTGGAGTCTACTCCTAGCCCTGGGCATGTAGAAGTCATATGAGCTTGAGAAAATAGAGAGCATCCTCGGATCCATGGATCATTGGAACAGGAGTCCACTGGGTTGAAGCTCTCCGGTAGTTACAAGGATTCTTTCCAATCTATAGTTGATACACATATTTATGTTCAAACAAAACAGTCCCTATATCATTTTCTATAGCTCCCTTAAATGTATGAAATGTTCATGGAGTAAGGAAGCATTTATCTAGGCAATTAAAAAATTGGTTTTATTTAAATCTTTAATGCAAATATGATATTTTGCCCTAAAGCATCCAGATTTAAACCATGAATACCCCACCATGCCACTGTAACTGGTTTGCAGATATAGCTTTCTTATTCCATCTTTATTTAAAGGTAGAGATAGAAAATTCATTGCTCTTAATGTTCTATAACCAAAGTAGAAACTGTCTTCTCTCAAGTACACTGCTTGAGTACATGTAACTGCAACACTGAAATATTCACTAGAAACGTACCTTACTTATGGCAACCAATCCCTAAAGGATGAAAGGATGCTTGCACTTGCTCAGTCATGTCTGACTCTTTGCAGCCCCATGGGCTGTAGCCTCCCAGGCTCCTCTGTCCATGGGGTTTCCCAGGCAAGAATACTGGAGTGGGTTGCCATTTCCTACTTGAGGGGATTTTCCTGACCCAGGGATCAAACCTGCCTCTCTCGTGTCTCCTGCACTGCAGGCAGATTCTTTACCACTGCACCCCCTGGAATTCCCTAAACATCCCCTAAAGTAAGTCTTCCTATTTCTGAAGAACCAAGCAAACTGCTGTACTTGGGTTTTGTTTTTCTCTTGCTTCCAGAAGATCACTATGTCCAGAATATTCTCTTTCCTGGAAGATCAGCTCCTTGTCATCAGAAGATTCTGCCAAGATTTATGACCAATAGTGAGAAAATAGATTGAATATGTAAAAGAGCTCTTATAAAATAAGATAGAGCCACAGTAACAGCAACTCAGGCAAAGAACATGAGGAGGCCCTTCACAAAAGAAAAAAAAATGCATACAGTCAATAAATAAAGGAAAAGACTTGCAACCTCACTAGTAATCACAGACATACAAGTTAAAGCAAGGGAGCTTTTTCAGCCTAACAAATGGGCAAGAAATTTTTTTTCATAAAATAATTACCTGATACCAGCAAGAGTGGGAGTAAGTAGAAATTTATAAACTGCTGGAAAGAAAGTGGAATGGGAGGTCTTTTGTGGAGAAAGAGCCAAGGAGGTGCACAAAGAAATGGCTGCGTTTTTATAATCATAAGAATCATGATAAAATCATATATGATTATATCAATAAATTATAGTCCACATATGCCAAGGAATACTAAACAGTCACACAGAAAGAAGGTTTACAGAGGTATATTCAATAGAAGGGAAAACTGTCTATGGTAGACTGTCGGGTAAAAAAGAGACAGCAGAGATGATATTCTTGCAAAAGAAAGTCCACAATGATGAACCTATGTGCAGGGCAGGAATAGAGATGCAGACACAGAGAATACACTTGTGGACTCAGCAGGGAAAAGAAAGGGCGGGGCAAACCCAAAGAGTAGTGTTGACATACATACAATGCTGTGCGTAAAATACACAGCCGGTGGGAAGCTGCTGGGCAGTGCAGGGAGCTCCGCGCTGCTCTGTGATGACCCACACGGGTGGGAGGGGGGCAGGAGAGGGCTCAAGAGAGAGGGAATGTATACTTACAGCTGATTCACGTTGTCATACAGGAGAAACCAACACAACATTGCAAAGCAAGTACCCCCCTGTTCAAAATAAATTTTTAAAAAAGAGAAAATTAAAAACAAAAAGGAAAGTACATGAGCCCAGATACAGTGTGTGTATCCGCATATGGACACACAGGTCACAATCAACAGGAATATCTGAGAGGTAAGACGATGGTAAGTGCTTTCTGTTTTTACCGTTAATATTTATTACCAGTGTGATAACCTATTTTGTTTCTAATTTGCCAAGTGAAATAGGCCAGAAGCTGGGGAGCTAGGGTGTGATACCCCCACCTCCTTGAACATCCAGCTGGTTCTTTAGGCCTCATATTCCTAATGTCATTGCTGCTCTGGCTGCAGGGTAAGCTATGCTATAACTCTAGCAGGTCTAGTCAGCAAACCTCACCAAGCTCCATGGCCTCACTTCCACTGTCTGTTTCCCATTATACTGACTGTCCCATATACTGGCTGCTTAGTTCCAATCATATTTCTGAGACACTCTCTCAATTTCTGCCTATGGAGATGTAATAGATCCAAGGCTCCAGAGGGATAATACTAGACACAGAGATAATAGATACAAGATACAAGGCTCCAAAATCACTGCAGATGGTGACTGCCGCCATAAAACTAAAAGACACTTGCTCCCTGGAAGAAAAGCTATGATCAACCTAGACAGCATATTAAAAAGCAGAGACATTACTTTTCCAACAAAGGTCCATCTAGTCAAAACTGGCTTTTCCAGTAGTCATGTATGGTAGTGAGTGTTGGGCTATCAAGAAGGCTGAGCGCCGAAGGATTGATGCTTTTGAACTGTGGTGTTAGAGAAGACTCCTGAGAGCCCCTTGGACTGCAAGGAGATCAAACCAGTCAATCCTAAAGGAAATCAGTCCTGAATATTCATTGGAAGGACTGATGCTGAAGCTGAAGCTCCAATACTTTGGCCAGCTGATGCGAAGAATTGACTCACTGGAAAAGACCCTGATGCTGGGAGAGACTGAAGGCAGGAGAAGGGGATGACAGAGGATGAGATGGTTGGATGGCATCACCAACTCAATTGACATGAGTTTGAGCAAGCTCCAAGAGTTGGTGATGGACAGGGAAGCCTGGCGTGCTACAGTCCATGGAGTCGCAGAGTTGGACATGACTGAGCAATTGAACTGAACAAGGGAGATGGGGTTGTGCGGTTTTCTTAGTTGCACTCAATAACTCAGTTGTGTCCGCCTCTTTGTGAACCCATGGACTGTAAGCCCAACAGGCTTCTCTGTCCATGGAGTTCTCCAGACAAGAATACTGCAGTAGGTTGCCAGTTTCTACTCCAGGGAATCTTCCTGACCCCGGGATCGAATCCACGTCTCTAGAGTCTCCTGCACTGGCAGGCAGATTCTTTACCACTAGCAACACCTGGGAAGCCCTTTATTAGTTGATATTCCCCTCTACTCTCCCTTCCCTGATAGCTCAGGTGGTAAAGAATCCGCCTGTAATGCAGGAGACCCCGGTTCAATTCCTGGGTCAGGAAGATCCCCTGGAGAAGGGATAGGCTATCTACTCCAGTATTCTTGGGCTTCTCTTGTAGTTCAGCTAGTAAAGAATCCACCTGCAATGTGAGAGACCTAGGTTCAATCCCTGGCTTGGGAAGATAGCTGGAGAAGGGAATGGATACCCACTCCAGTATTCTGGCCTGGAGAATTCCATGGACCGTAGTCCCATGGGGTTGCAAAGAATCAGACACATCTGAGCGACTTTCACTTTACTTCACTACTCTACCTTTAACTACAGGAAGTGAAATGAGTACAGGGAGTGGAAGGCCCCTGAGGCCACATGTGGTCCTGGTACTGAGGTACTTCTTTTCTACTCTTCAGAGCTATTGACTTTCTTTCCCACTTGATGAAGGTGAAGAAGTGAAGCAGATGACAGCTTTGCCTCACTACAGCTACGAGGCACCCAACACTCTACTTAGACATGACACACATGATGAGTTTTATGACAGAACTGCCCCATGACTGTTAAGCTAGAAAAATTCAGATCATGGTTGGAATGCTTCCCAAGGAACAACATACATACTTAAAAAACAGACTCTTTACCATCTGAGCCACCAGGGGAAGCTCCATTAAAAGAATAGGCAATTTTTATTACTGATATGGTTTCAATTTTTAAACCTACTCCCCCAAATTCAAAGTACAACAATTCAAAGTACAACAACAATTATATTTGTTATATAATTTGTTATAACAATTGTTATAATTGTTATAACAGCAACAACAAAATAGCAATGATACAGCCATTCTTGGGGTCACAATGAGATATGATATGATACGACCTATGGGTGAAGTTCTAAAATAGATAAGCCCATTTGCGTCACCACTTTATTGATGAGGAAACCGGAAACCGAGGCTTGGAGAGGCCAAATAACTAAGATCATATGGTTAGCAGGTTTGCAAAATGAGAAACGGATGCCAGCAGTCCCAATATCTGTAACATGTCACCCTTCCTCAATCAAATCATCACCCTCCCTCTGTGAGCTCCACGTTAGCCCCAAGAGACTCTGGCAACTTTCCCAAACTGGACTCCACAGCTTCCCTTTGGTGGCCGTTTGGACAGAGAAGGCCAAGTTTAATGGATCTGGGGGACCCTATCTTCCTCTTTGAGATGGACCTTCTCATAGGAGTCTAGCGTCACAGAATATTTGGCAAGTGTCTGTTGATGTTTAAGATTCCCATGTCACGTCTGTGGAAACTGCAATGGAATACTAAAAAGTGTGGTTGGGGTTTAGAGGGAGTCCAGTTTCATTTGGATTTGTTTGCAAGGCACATTTGATTTGACTCTGTTTCTTTCCCTTTGGCATTAAAGCCTAAGTAACGATTTTTTTTTTCCACTTGACATCAGAGTTCTGAGCAAGAACCAATAAAAGGCAATGTGACACTCTAGAACAGTGGAATGCCATACCTAAGTGCTGCGTGGAGCTCAGCACCCTCTGGGGCTTGTGTCTGAAGCTGGTCGGTCACACAGGGAGGAAAGTACAGACAGGCCAGGGCCTGCAGAGACACAACCAGGGGCCCGAACAACCCACAGGAGCCAGCACGTAACTTGGGATCATAAGGCAAGCAGACAAAAAGCTTTGTCAATACAAAGAGCTGAGCCGTGGCAGGAGGACCAGAAGCAGGCCTGAAACTTGTCTCAGCACCAGGCATCCATCCAGGGGAGCGGGAGACCTGGGGCTTTTTAATTATTAACATCTCGTGTTCCCGTGTGGACTTTGCCATTGGCCCTTAGGCCACCTGGCACAGTCCTGAGGGAGTTTCCACCCTCCTCTTTGGGGAAAGTGAAACGTATATTGGGGAATAAAAAAGCATTGACTTCTGGCCCCTCCTTGACAATGCTTCCTTCTTCCTTCTACATTGCTTCATGAGCTTCTCACAGAGGACACCATGTGTGCCTCTGAAGCCAATTTCAGGACATTACAATCATGGGATGTAATTTTAAGAAGTACACACATGAGATGCCTGAGCCAAGCACTGTTATAAAGGAAGCGCCTAAGCTTTACGTAGAGATCTGCCCTGTCTTGTTTAAAGGGACCATAATAAGTGATTAATTCCACTTAGGATGTGAGGGAGAGGAAAAGGCAGACGTGATTATACACACACAACACACATAAACTAGGAAATAAACCACCCTCAATGGGTAAACACACTTCCATGCCAGTGACGGAAGGATAAAATGTTCTGTATTCAGTGGCCTAAAGATCTCACAGATAGTTCAGGATTTAAACAATAAATTATCCTTGACATTTTCCCCGAGTCACCCTTTTTCTTTCTTTCGATTTCTTGTGAGATAATGTTTAGAGGAAAAAATACACAGCCATGTCTTATAACTTTCAGAAATCAGCTACTATGAATTAAACTTGATCCCCTCTGTTTAGAAGGGAGCATTGCTCTCGAGCGCTGGCAGAGTTGCTTGTCTTGGGAAAGCACAAATCATCACTCAGTTCTGAAACTTTCTGGAACATGATGACACGTTTACCACAAACTCCTCATGGTGTTCTCAAGGTCCTCCGTGAAGCAGTGTTAGGTTCCCAAATAGTCAGTGTCTTGATCATTAACTTCAATCGCATTTTGCCAGCTATGTGAGAAGCACTGCCCAAAGAAACATTATGCTCAACAGAAAAAGAGTGAGCGTCCTCATTTTTAAGGAGCTCAAAGTCCACTGGGGGAAACAAGATAAACCTGCGCGTACACAACCCTTATTGGAAGCATAAAAACAAGTAATTACCCAGTAATTAGCCTCAGTTGTGCTGGGAAGGCAGCCATTATCTCAGTTCTATCAGAGGTCAGCGGGAGTCCCTAATTCTCCCCGCCGTCCTCTCTTTTGAAGAGGGCCTTTCCCAGTTGCCATCAGTAGAACATACCATTAGAGGCTGTTTTCTGTCCCTCACGATGGTTGAGGAATTACCTACATCCTCTGCCTCCCTTGCCCTGTAATCAATCAACCAGCGCTCTGAGATCTCAGGGAGGTGTGTGTTTTATCACATCCAACCTGCTTCCAGAAAGGATTTAAGGTGGCTCACAACAAACATTCAGATGCCCAGGCAATTTTCTTTTTTAATAAAAAAGAATAGACAGCGGTATCTAAACATGTATATTGCAGGAGAAAGAGAAAGAGGGTCTGAACTAGTGACAAATGGGCAGGTCTTGCTGGGAAATACCAAATTTGGTTGAAAGCACTCTGGAAAAAAAAAAAAAAAATTCTGATTCTCCTCACCTAAAAATCAGATACTGGTAAAGACTGAATGCAAAAGGAGAAGGGGACGGCAGGGGATGAGATGGTTAGGTAGCATCACCAACTCAATGGACACAAATGTGAGCAAATTCTGGGTGATGGTGGAGGACAGAGGAGCCAGGCACGCTGCAGTCCACGGGGCGCAAAGAGTTGGACACAAGTTAGCGAATGATCAACAACAACAAAATCAGAAGCTGTAAGAGTTTATGAGAAGGCAACTCTGGCCAAATGACAGATAACAAAGTCAACAAAAGTCTACATCACTCAAGCAGCAGCTCTGATTCCTCAGACATTTTAGGATCAAGGACTCTACTGAGAATCTACAGAAAGTTCTAGACTCTTTCCTCACAGAAGCTCATAATCGTATGATTTTGCATATACTCTCAGGGTTCCTTGGACAGAGACTGAATGCTTCTCTAACACTCAAATTCATATAAGAAATCTTCAAGTTATTCTTCACTGAATGCACAGAAGGGCCACTGAAAGCCAGATATTTTGAAGGAACCCCAGGAAGAATATGTTTTCTTCCATCTGTCCTGTTCAGCCAGCAACAACTTATAACCGTAAGTCAGAATCATTCTCCTTGAAAGGAGCTTTAGTAAAACCCAAATAATTGGTCTGGATCTTGTTTTTCTCCATTCTTTATCTTGGGACCTGCTTGCACTCGTATGCTGAGATGTTTTCCCTGTTAAATCTACTTTGGTTTTTGAGCTGCTGGTTTTGAATTCTTGGCTCCCACATATTCTGCATCTTAAATTCTCCTAATTTATTGTGTAATTAAAACACCCATGCATGTTTGTTCTCAATTAATAGAGACAAATTATTCCCCAGTGGAAGACAACTCTATTCCAACTTGGAACTGGAAGGGTGAATATGCCTGAATTTTAAATGTTGTCTAACGATGCTAGTATTCTTTGTTGAGTGTTTAAGAGATAGGTTTATGTATCTTTGGGAGATAAAGATCCCAAATTCTCATTCTCACCCAGAACCAGATGATTCTGCAAATTCCCAATCAATTTCCCAATTCATATTATCTTTAGGGCTTCCCTGGTGGCTCAGAGGGTAAAGCATCTGTATACAATGCAGGAGACGCAGGTTCGATCCCTGGATCAGGAAGATTCCCTGGAGAAGGAAATGGCAACCCACTCCAGTAGTCTTGCCTGGAAAATCCCATGGTCTGAGAAGCCTGGTAGGCTACAGTCCATTGGGTCGCAAAGAGTTGGACATGACTGAGCGACTTCACTTCATAACATGTTATCTTCAATATGTCGGCAGTTTGTATATAAGGCTATCCTTAGAAGAAAGAGAAAATTAATCTGGGTAAAAGAGAAGGCAGTGGACCTGGATGAATAATATTTAGGTTGAACAACAAACACCTGTTTGAAGTCAAAGGATCCATCATAAGTCTACACACTTATAGTTCTAGAAATATTTGAAAGCATTAGAAAAATCAGTGACCCTAAGAGACAGCTGACATATTTATAATTTTGCAGGTAAATCTAATGTCAGCACCTGCTTTTTAAATTATATGCATGTATTTTATATACACACTCACACACACACAGACATATATTGGGTTGGCCAAAATTTTCATTTGGGTTTTTCCATAGCAGTTTATGGGAAAACATGAATGAACTTTTTGGCCAACCCAATATATACATACACATATATATTAATAATTGATACACACATATCTTATACACACACACACACATATATATATATATGACTGACACACATATCAAGGTAGAAAAATCTGAACATAGTTTAGCTATTTCATACATAAGTTTAATACCACAGAGAGTCCCCAATAATATAAAACAAACTAGGTTATATGGTAAAGATTTCAACCAAGTAAGAAAGAATTATTTTACTAATTAAGACTTTTGGGGGATGTTTAGCAGAAGAAAAGAAAAGGTAGTAACAGTCACTTACTCTTGAGGGTCTGCTAATCTGAGAAACTGTGCTAAGCACTTTATTTAAAATGCTTCTGTTAAGCCCAACCAACATCAATCCCAATGGGAGATAAAATTATATCCACTTGGCAGACAAGGTAACTGGGGTTCAGAGAGGGGAGACCGGATGCTATGTAAGTGTCTTTCTAAAAACTACCAAGGAAAACTGTAACAGGCTCGCCATGCACTCTACATGCCCTTAGAGAGGCCACAGAGCTTCCAACCAGCAGGTCACTCACACCCCTGGTTCTAAACTTGCTGGTTGTAAGGGTCAAATGGGGATTTACAATGAGGACTCTGTTCAGGGTTCAGTACACTTTAATTACATCAGATAATACCTGCTGTTCCCATTTTTTCCTGGAAATGGGGGTAGGAGTCCACTTCCTGTTTATTTAAGCTCCTGTCACAATAAGCCTTCACTTTGTCAAAATATCACAACAGTGAAATGGAAGTGGTCACAACAGGAGCCAAACTGCCTGGAGCCAGTAGCATGGCCATCTGAGCTGTCCCTTTGAAGCTCACATCAGCCTGACCCGATAGAAGCAGGCAGGAACACACAGGAGTGAGAGACGGAAGGAGAAGACAGACACACCAAAGGCAAACAAAGCAAAACCCATATACCGGAGCATTACGTGGATGGCCTACGAATTGTGCTCAAAGATAATCCACAAATTCACCTGGATTGTTTTAGCAGAAACCACCCCAGAGCATAATCAGCCTTTTCTCATATGTTAAGATAGGATTTTACTGGCTATTAGTCAATTCACTGGACAAGACTCTGACGCAGAGAAAGATTGAGGGCATGAGGAGAAGGGGACGGCAGAGGACAAGATGGTTGGATGGCATCACTAACTCAATGGACATGAGTTTGAGCAATCTCCGGGAGATGGTGAAGCCCAGTGTGCTGTAGCCCATGGGGTCACAAATAGTCGGACACAACTGAGTGAACAACGACAACAAAACTATCCATGGAGAAACAAAAATGAAACATTAAAAAAACATGGGTTTCTTTACTTTTAAACTAAGGGGACAGTTGTATTTTGGGGGAGATGACTCATTGGAAAAGACCCTGATGCTGGGAAGGATTGAAGGCAGGAGGAGAAAGGGAAAACAGAGGAAAAGATGGTTGGATGGCATCACTGACTCAATGGACATGGCTTTGAGCAAGCTCCGGGAGATGGTGAAGGATAGGGAAACCTGGTATGCTGCAGTCCATGGGTTCGCAAAGAGTCAGACATGACTGAGCACCTGAATAACAACAACAACAAATTAAAGATCAATTAAATCAACATCAGAAATAATGGTACCAATATACATAAGAAGATGGGTCCTAGTTTAAAAAAAAAATCTAATCTTATTTGAGATCATTTCCTTATGGAAACCTTTCCTGAGTGTTAAGCAGTCCCTCTGTAAAGACATAAAGCTGAAGAAGACGTAACATTTTAGAGTATCATTGATGACTGATCAATCTTCTTTAAGGGAAGAACCAAAATGCCCCAGCAACCCAGAGTCCATGGGAATGGAAATCTTTCTGAATGATTTGCAAGTTTCCCTCCTTACACAGGGCTTCCCCAGTGGCTCAGATGGTAAAGAATCTGCCTACAATGCAGGAAACCTGGGTTTGATCCCTAGGTAGGGAAAATCCCCTGGAGGAGAGCACGGCAACCCACTCCAGTATTCTTGCGTGGAGAATTCCATGGACAGAGAAGCCTAGTGGGCTACAGTCCATGGACTCATAAAAGAGTCAGACATAACTGAGCAACTAACACACTCCTTACACAGCACCCCCATGCTACTCTTCCATGTGTTACACAAAGCCCAGTTATAATGTTCAGTGTCTGTAGGCAAACTGATAGCAATGCTGTGGGCCTCTGGTTTTTGTGTTTTTCTCAAAGGAAATTTCATCCTTTCTTATTCAGTAACCTAGCACCTACTGTGACATGTACATTGGATTGATGCTTTTATTCTTTCGTTCATTCATTCACAGGCACTGCTGCTGCTGCTAAGTCGCTTCAGTCGTGTCTGACTCTGTGTGATCCCATAGGCAGCCACCAGGCTCCCCCATGCCTGGGATTCTCCAGGCAAGAACACTGGAGTGGGTTGCCATTTCCTTCTCCAATACACGAAAGTGAAAAGTGAAAGTGAAGTCGCTCAGTCGTTTCAGACTCCCAGCGACCCCATGGACTGCAGCCCACTAGGCTCCTCCATCCGTGGGATTTTCCAGGCAAAGTACTGGAGTGGGGTGCCATCGCCATGGAGAAGAATGAATGGGCCAGGACTCTGCCCTCACAAGGGACACCTACTGCCCATGAGAAAAAGACATGTAGCAAAACCCAGTGGAATTATGACTGTAAAAGACGTATGTGCAAATGGCTGCACACAGGCCATTCTGCCTACTCCTGATTTCTCCAATTTATGCTCTTTATGCAGACCACTTCCTCTGTGACAGCACACTGAGTAGATGACTTGGGTCTACACAAGAGATCTCCCAATTACAATCCAGGGCCTGTGCTGGGACGGCCTGCAAGCTAAGAATAATTTTTACATATTTTAATGGTTGGGGGAGGGGAATCAAAGAAGAATATATGAAATTAAAATTTGAGTGTTCATAAATAATTTTGGGGAACATAGCCACACTTCTTCTTTTAAGTATTATTTGTGGCTACTTTCCTGCTACAAGGACAGAACTGATGGAGACCATATGGACCACAAGACCATTTGTCACATGGCTTCTTAAAGAAAAAAGCTTGCTGACCCCTGATCTAGATGGTTTGGATCTCATCTAAGATAAAAGTAAACTGAATCAACATCATAAATTATTAGTTTAATTATTAGAATTCATAAAAATGGGGGAGGCTTTCGTGGTGGCTCAGACAGTAAAGAATCTGCCTGCAATGTGGGAGACCTGGGTTCGATCCCTCCGTTGGGAAGATCCCCTGCAGAAGGGCATGGCAACTCACTCCAGTATTCTTGCCTGGAGAATCCCCATGGACAGAGGAGCCTGGTACAGCCCATGGGTCGCAAAGTGTCAGACACAACTAAGCGACCAAGCACACACAAAAATGGGATTCCTAATGGCTTCTGATGAAGCGTATTTGGTGATCATCCTAGAACAAATATCCCCCATAAGTCAATCGTAAATAATCTTTAAGAAAAAAATGCCCATTATCACACATTTTCATGAAGTAGCAATCACATTAGTTATATACATTATAAAGCATGAGATACCAACATGTTATTTGAATACAAAATTAGTGTCATATTGTCTTTACAATGTAGTTGGTTCACACCTTCAACACCTACTCAGCAAACATTTACAAAGTAAATACTTCATTCCAGATACTCCGCTAAAGAGCAGGAATAGAGGATGAGCTTGACAGAGTTCCTTAAAGGAATTTATAATTTATCGGGAAAACAAAAATCAACACTCAAAAACAAGTAGGCAAGAAGCACTCTACAATAAAATCTTAGAATCTTTACCCCTCATTTCAATTCTGCATTGGCTGAAATGAGGTAAGCCACCAAAGATGGATTTGTGTGCACCAAAGAGGTTCATCAATTTTACAGTAATATAAAGGTTATCTATTGGCTGATGTATTACAAGCCATATTTAGTAAATGACTGAATAATGCAGTTAGAAAACCAGAGATGTAATCGCTTTTAATTCTGGCAAGGATGTGTGTATTTTAATTAATCTGCCCCTCTTCTTGTCATTCACTTTCCCCACTGTGTCCCAAATAACAACTCCCTCCTGTTTGCCAGGACCTCCGAGGATCTGTAAGACTATGATCTTATTTTGAGTCCTAACCCAGCTGGCCCCACAGCTGTCACTTCATCCAGCAATATAAATACATGTATCACTGCTTTAATCCATCCTCATAAAATTATGTAGCTAGCAAAACGGGGCCTGGGACCCAGATTACGGGGAGAAATGATCATTCTGCTCCCATTATTCTGCGAAAGGTATTTTCCAGTGCTGTAAATCCCCAAAAAGCTTACAGCCTAATCAATGACGTGCATTCTCAGGGGCCTGCTCTCTCTAGCTCCTCCCAGATGGAATCTATCCGGTGGCCCATACGTCTGCTGACATGGATCCTGAAAGCCCCAAATGTTCAGGTTCAATGTGACAAGTGACCAGACCCAAACAAAGCTAACAAAGGATGCCTCTGCTTCCAGTTTGGACTGTAGTTTGTTATGCAGCCATATAATGGGTCATTCCCTGCACTTTTTTATCACTGGTTTTAAATTTAACACGTATTACACCACCAATGGACTGTAATGCTTGCATTACTGTAATAATCACAGCTACCACATATTGAATATTCATTATGTGAGTGGACCTCTCTTAGGTGCTTTAGAGCAAGGGTTCCTGGCCTTCAGGTTGTGGACTGGTATCGCCAGTCAGGTTAGAAATAAAGCACATAATAAATACATGTGCTTGAATCATCCTGAAACCATCACCCACCACCACCCTGCACCAGTCCATGGAAAAACTGTCTTCTACGAAATCTGTCTCTGATGCCAAAAAACACTGGGGACTGTTGTTTTAGAGAATTAACTCATGTGATTCTCACAACACTGTGTTTAGTCGCTCAGTCACCTTGGCCTCTCTGCAACCCCTTGGACTGTAGCCCCGCTCCATCCCCAGACTCCTCTGCCCATGGAATTTTTCTGGCAAGAACACTGGAGTGGGTTGCCATGCCCTCCTGCAGGGGAGGTGGACATAAACCCAGGGGATTGAATCTTCGTCTCCTGTGTCTCCTGCATTGCAGGTGGATTCCTCACCTGCTGAGCCATGGGGGAAGCTCTGAATTCTCACGATAATTCCATTAAGTACTACTTCTCCTCATTTCTCAAGAGGCAACTGAGGCTGAGGCCAGCTTCCTCCCTGTCCCCCCAACCTCCATTGCTGGTCTCCATCCGCCTTCTTAGCAGACTCCTCACCGTGTGTTTACTCTCTTCCCCAGGTCATCTGCTCCAGGGGGAGACTAGCCCCACTCCAGCTCCCATTCCCCTCAGAGTTCGGCTCCCAGCTGGGTTAGCCATCATGGTGTTTTGTCTCTGCCCCCACTCCAGTGTGGGAAGCTGAGACAGAGTCCATTAAGGGGATCCAGGGACATTCTTGCTCCTTAGAGGCGACCCAAGGAGGAAACTTCCAGAAGTTGTCTTGTCCCGATGTAATGAGACTCAACTTGTGACCAACACAGCTGTGCAGAGACAGGAGCATGGAAGGGCATAAAGCACCTACAATCCTATGTGTCTGAGTCAAGAATGAACCCAGTCAAAAACCCCCATCACTGTACTCCTTGTTAGAGAGGGTAACAGCCATCTTTGCTAGCGATACAGACAAGAATAGACCACCAGGTCAAACCCAAGCCTGAATCTGAAGCCTTACTTTAAACCTCACCACAGAGCTCATCGAGGTCATATTAATAATTCAAGACTTCATCACCATTCTGCCAACTCCCTGCATCTGGGAATCATGGAAAGAAATGTGCTGCCAACAGCATACTGCTGCCCAAACCAGCCTCCCCTAGAACCACAACCCAACCGGAGGGTACCCTGGACACGGCCAGTCTGCTTACTATATATAATCAATAGTACTCAGAGAAGACAGAATCCGAAAATAACAGCCACAAAAGCAACGAATTCAAAAGTACATCATAGTAATGTTAAAATAGCTGTTGTTTATACAGATCATCTAAACTCCCTGCATCTCTTTTAAGTGTGGTTATTAATAAATAATGATGCTACAGAAAAAGGTCCCAAAATGACAAGCATGGATTTTTTAAAATAGCAAAACAGAGAGTAAAAATAGTACTTCCTTACTACTGTTCATAGACCCCAACTATAATCCCATAACCAGGCAGGAAGGACTGCAAGGAAGTATTTTAAAACAGAGAAAAGAGCTAGCTTTGATTTCTCACCTTAAGATTCTAATGTGAGAGGCAATGGCATTCCAAGCTAGGTTTCCCTACCAATGGGCATCAATATACGTATGTACAGCAGAAGAGAAGAGAGAAAGGGGAGGATCAGGGTAGAAACACACTGAAGAGTAGACCCCTGGTACAGGCCTTCCCAGTGGGCACCACCGGCTGAGAACTGGAAACTGGTCACCAAATTCAAACCTACAACAAGGGCAATTTACAGAGGAAGTGGCAAGTTTGAAATACCCAGTTTCACTTTTCCTGGCTCTAACAACACAATCATAATTTGCTTTTTAACTTGAACCACCTGACAAGTTCTGGAAAAGTGGTTCTCCCTGCTTTGTGTCTCGGCGACAACACTATGTTAGCAGTCAAAAGAGTTATACTCCAACCAAGGTGAAGAGTCTTAGAAGCTCAGAGTGCAGCAAAGAGATGAGCAGAAGATGCGAAGTGTGCGTGCTTTAAGAGTAGTCTGCATCAGCTCATTACTGCTGATGTTTTCTGAAGACTGCTAAGAAGCCAGGATAAAAGCAGAGGAATTGGTTAAATCCATCACTTGTGAAAAGTTGCAAACCCTCCAACCAGCAACACAGTGCCACTAAATTAAATTGACGCCAGGGGCTCTGATAAACAACCAGTAATTCCTTCGGTGTCAATGAGTTTGTGCTGCCCTCTGCCCAGAACAGAAAGGCTGCGATTCCTCAGCTGCAGATCCTTCGCTGGGGGATCCTTAAATGGGAGACAGACCTTGAACCCTGAAATAGGAAATGAGGAGCCCCTGGGACAAGCTTGGTCTTGCCCTGCAGAAGTCACTTCCACTCACTTGGCCCATGTTTCCGCCCCCAGAAGATGAGAGATCCAGCATACTTCTACCAATTGGTGACTCTGGTACGGACTACTACCAAAGTCGTGGAATGAATAATCCAGAATCATACTGAAACAAGTTCTTAATAAGCCCCACACAATGTTTTAATCAGGACTCCATCTTACTACAAAATTGCACCCTGTTGTTCAGTTGCTAAGGTGTGTCCAACTCTGCGATCCCACTGAGTTGCAGCACACGAGGCTTCCTTGTCCTTCACCATCTCCCAGAGCTTGCTCAAACTCACTGAGTCGGCGATGCCATCCAACCAGTGCATCCTCTCTCACTCCCTCTCTTCCTGCTCTCAATCTTTCCCAGCATCAGTGTCTTTTCCCATGAGTCAGCTTCTCGCATGAGGTGGCCAAAGTATTGGAACTTCAGATTCAGCATCAATACTTCCAATTAATATTCAGGGTTGATTTCCTTTAGGATTGACTGGTTTGATCTCATTCCTGTTAAAGAGATTCTCAAGAGTCTTCTCCAGCACCACAGTTCTAAAGCATCAATTCTTTGGCGTTCAGCCTTCTTTATGGTCCAACTCTTGCCTGCACAGTCCCAGCCTTATCCGAAAAAGACTGGGGATTTGACCAAGACAGGTGTGTGCATCTGTGTTTAGAGGTGAGGCGTGGGGGTGTTAGAAATGCATTTTCCTCAAAGTTCCCTAGGGTAAATCTTTAAGACAGCAAAATCCTGTCTTGCTTATATACTTAGAGACATTTTAATGGCATCGTACTGAATTTCAAGAAATTCGAGAGTATTTGCACTACTTTTTAAATTTTTAATGGAGGTTATGGGGTGGAAGGAGTTTAAAAAGTTCATTCTTTTCCTTTTCCTTTGTTCATTCTTTAAAGAAGATAAAGATACTCATTTCCAGCTCAACGTTGAAAGCACATCTGTGCAGTTCAAGATACTTAACTATGTTTCTGTTGAAATAGACTTTCTTAGAATAATGCCTGTAGATACTGAAACGATCTTATCTTAACCGACTATTACCACCAGCTCATTCTAAAAATAAGAGGACTAGTAAATGTGGAACTCAGTGGTTATTTTGAAGAAGGGAGAAGGGAGAAGCTTCTAATTCCTTTAACAAAACCAACCTCTACCCCCAAGATTTCCTGGTAACAAGTCTTCTTAACAGATGCATTTTCTTTTCAAAGGTTTAGAGACTTACTGAAATGGGGACTAAGTTAAAGCAGAGGGGGAGTCCCCCAAGTCTTCTCTCAAGTGAAAAGGTCTTTGTAAGCAATACCCTGTCTCATAGGAAAGCATCCAGCTTTGCAAGTGCACACAAGAAGGAGTGGAGGAGAGCGAGCAGCAGGGGTGTGTGACAGGGTTCAGGATATGAGATCCAGAGATGTCATCACAGTTCTATACACGACCCTAAACCTCCTACAAAGAACTGGACTTCCCAAAAGAACCAAGCCTGCTTTGGAGTGTGTGTTTTTCACTTGTGAAAGTCTCTCAGTCGTGTCTGACTCTTTGTGACCCCATGGACTATACAGTCCATGGAATCCTCCAGGCCAGAATACTGGAGTAGGTAGCCATTCCTTTCTCCAGGGGATCTTCCCAACCCAGGGATCGAACCCAGGTCGCCCGCATTGCAGGTGGATTCTTTACCAGGTGAGCCACCAGGGAAGCCCAAGAATACTGGAGTGGGTAACCTATCCCTTCTCCAGGGGATCTTCCCAATCCAGGGATCAAACAGGGGTCTCCTGCATTGCAGGCAGATTCTTTACCAACTGAGCACTTGAATTAAAACAAACCACTGCCCAGCCTACCCCACAATTGGATAACTGAGAAACACTGACACCAAATCTACCCATAAACCAAAACAAAACTTGGTCATCAAAATAGCTTGTGAATCACATACAGACTAACCACTCATATTTCCTTCTATTTAAATCACTAATTCTAATATAATTTTTTAGACTGCTTACCTACTTTCCAAATTAAAAAAAAATAAAATAAATGAAAATTCCTGAAGAAATCAGTCCTGAATATTCATTGAAAGGACTGATGCTGAAGCTGAAACTCCAATACTTTGGCCACCTGATTCAAAGAACTGACTCATTGGAAAAGACCCTGATGGTGGGAAAGATTTGAGGGCAGGAGAAGGGGATGACAAGAGGATGAGATGCTTGGATGGTATCAACGGAGAAGGGGACGACAGAGGATGAGATGGTTTGATGGCATCAACGACTCGATGGACATGAATTTGAGCACGCTCTGGGAGTTGGCGATGGACAGGGAAGCCTGGCATGCTGCAGTCCACGGGGTCGCAAAGAGCTGGACACAACTGAGTGGATGAACTGAACTGACTGAAACTAAAAATATTAGAGCAACACAGTAATCTTCATTGGAGTTCAGAGCAAATATTCATGAGCATTTAACTATGTACCCACAGGCTCTAGTTTTAGTTCCTGCAAGTAGAACTGAACACTTTTTTAATTAGTTCAGTCAAAAGTCAGTAATTTATTGGAGTTTATTCAGTTAAAAATAGACACAAAGAGCTGTTTTTTTGTTTTTGTTTTTGTTTTTCCTAATACACCATTCATCTCCCTCCACGGGTCTTGCACTCACTACCTCTGGCTTTTCAATTAAATATCCTCATTTTAGTCCATATGGAAGTCTCTTCTCAGAAGCCACTGCGAACCAGAAGCAGGGTGAGTTTACCTAGACCCCCTGGTTCCCCCACTACTGCCTTTTATCACAGATCTAGTTCTAAGGCAGGGGCCCATCAGCCAGAGGGCCCCAGAGGAACCCTGAGGACCTCTAATGTTTGACACCTCCTTCAACTAGCACCTCCTTGCACCTAGAAAACAGGTTGTGCCTGGAGTGTGGGCATGAGAATGACTGTGGACGGGCTTGCCTAGGAAAGGCGCTCTCACTGCAGAAAGCCATCAAAGGACAGGCCACTTTTCTGGAGGAAACACAGAACTCTCATGGTACACAAGCCTGCCCTGCCCAGGCGCCTGCCTCCTTTCCTGGTCTCACCAGCACCCTTCACTGCCTTGCGCATGGAGCACCTATCACTGTGCTCTGCTTTAAGCTCCCCACAAACAAAGATGCTTCATCCTTTGTGCTTTTGCTACCTTAGCATTCCTCACCAGATGTGCCCTCAAGCTATAGCCATGGGGAAGGGGGCTTATTAGGGAGGGGGGCCCTACACAGGGAGAGTGCCTGCTTAGTCACTCAGTCCTGTCCAACTCTTTGCAACCCCATGGACTATAGCCTGCCAGATTCGTCTGTCCATAGGATTTCCCAAGCAAGAATAATGGAGTGCGTTGCCATATCCTACTCCAGGGGATCTTCTCGACCCAGGAATGGAACCCGGGTCTCTTGCATTACAGGCGGATTCGTTACTGTCTAAGCCACCAGGAAAGCCTCTACACAGGGAGAGGGTAATGTAACCAAGTCAGTTATCTACACCATCTTCATGTCTTCACCACTGTCATCATCACCACCTATGGATACAGATGCTACATAAACCCTTCCCACTATCTTTCTTAACCTTCCAACCACCCTTGTGACAATGATGCTTTATCTCTATTTCACAGGTGAGAACCTTAGAGGTCACAGAGAGTAAGGGAAAGAATGAGATTGAACCCTTATGTGTTCAGTTCCAGAACCCAAGCTCACAATGAATGCATCACAATGTTTCTCCATAATACAACTGTCCAAACACCCTGAGTCAGGCCCTGGAGCCCAGTGTTACAGGTGAGCAACACACACTGAAGAAGGCTGAATGTCTAAGTTCCTACCCCACCTGTGCCCCAAGGCCCGGTTTAGTGACTTACTTTCTCTATAACCATGGTTAAGTTACTCAACATCTCAAAAGCTTTCACCTGACCGCACAGGGTTGTTAGGACCAGTCCATTTGTTAGAACATCAGATTTTGCACAATGAGAATGTATAATACATGAGAAAATATAAAACGCAAGCTACGGATTAATCAGCAAATTGAATAAAATGTGCATTTTTCATAGCAAAAGCTATTTTGTGCAAGTAATCTAAATGCACCCCCAACATTTTACGCCCACTCCACCTTTACTTTCTTCAAAAACTTACCAAAAGCTCCAAACCTAATGGACCTTTCCAGGTTTTACTCACCTAGACCCAACACAAATTATTCACCACCACGACCATCTCATCTTAGAGGCACTCAACTGAGAAGAGATAGAAAGGAAATGAGAGAAAAGAATGAACCTTAGGAAACAGTTTGACGTCTTTAGTGCATCATCATGAGTACCTGGATCTGTGCAGTGAGGAACTTTCACCATGCATAATAAATGGAGAGAAATGTGAATGAAGGCAGGTGTGTAAAACTAAAATGACTTAGGCACAACTTGGTTTTGACTGAATAGACCGCCCGAGGTGGCCATCTTGGAGAAATGATATGCGCATCGTGAATGCTGTGCCCACAGAGGATGTGGAGGCGGTGAAATCTGACATTTCATTTAGATGCTGCTGTTTATGAGAGGACTGCGGAAAACTATGCGAGTGTCAGCACACTGAAGGGCTACAAGGAATTCTTGGTTTTTCAAATAATAACAAGGAAGAATTGCACAGGGGTGAAATCTGTCTGGGATATTCTATGCCCAGCCCTGATCCTGCTGATTCTAGCAGCGAGAAAACCCTGGAAGGTGCAAGATGCTGCCTGACTTTTTTTAAAAAAGCAGAATCATCTCAATACCATTTTCTGTGGTATTAAAGAGACACTGGTTTATTCGTGCGAGTCGCTTTGGTCGTGTCCCACTCTTTGCAACCCTATGAACTGTAGCCCGCCAGACTCCTCTGTCCATGGGATTCTCCAAAAATACTGGAGTGGGTTGCCATACCCTACTTCAGAGGGTCTTCCCAACTCAGGGATCGAAGCTTTGTCTCTTATGTTACCTGCATTAGCAGGCAGGTTCTTTACTGCTAGCGCCACCTGGGAAACCCTAAAGAGACTCTTACTTTGACCAAATTTCAGGGTATTTACTTGTCCACAGCATTTCTTGATTTTGAAGCAGATGTCAAGGAAAGAGCATATGGAATTGAGGGAGGAAAAAAAAAAAATCCTAGCATACAAGCCTGAGGGTAAACAGTTATCTTTGACATTAATCACTGACTTGAATATGCTTTGCAATTAAGATTTACAGTGAATTTAAGCAAACCCAGCACAGAGAAATCTGGATGTACCAAGAGAGTCATTATGAGCTGAGTTGACATTTTATAAGTCTATACCTGTGAATTCCTAAAAGCTTTTAAAATGAGTTTTTTCAAACTGGAAGCTACTTGCGAACATGCAACCTGCATGCACTTGCGAACATGCAACCTGCATGCACTTATTTTAAAAAGTCAAATATAAAGAGATTATTCAGTGACCTTCTGTTGAGAACAAGTATTGCTGCAGAAGATAAGCATGGGTCTTGTATCTGAAGGATCACTAGATCTTTCTCAGGAGTACATCCAAGAAAAACTGCAGGTTCACTACAAGACGTACCTGGACTAGTGCCTTTATCTGCTGGGCTAAGCTGCTGCTGCTGCTGCTAAGTCGCTTCAGTCGTGTCTGACTCTGTGGGACCCCATAGACGGCAGTCCACCAGGCACCGTCGTCCCTGGGATTCTCCAGGCAAGAACACTGGAGTGGGTTGCCATTTCCTTCTCCAATGCATGAAAGGGAAAAGGCAAAGTGAAGTTGCTCAGTCATGTCCGACTCTTAGCGACCCCATGGACCATAGCCCACCAGGCTCCTCCGTCCATGGGATTTTCCAGGCAAGAGTACTGGAGTGGGGTGCCATTGGGCTAAGCTGCTACTTCAGCCTTAAAGGGGTCTCAGACATGGCTCTCCCAACTTTCTGTGTAAACTATAAATTTTCCACTTGGTGTCATCCATAAATGAAGGATACAAAGTCTGTCTTGGTGAGATCTCAGATATTAATTAGTAATGATCAGTGCACAGGGGAAAAAACTAGCAAGGAATCATTTCCTTCTTTCTGTTGGCTCAGATCTCGTCCATATAGGCAGTGCCACAACAAAGTCCGTATTTGTCAGTTTTGGTCACTGTTTTCTCCCTCATTCTTTACCAGGTAGTCTGGTCCAGAGGATTGGCTTCCTGAATTGAAAGAACGACCACCTTCTGGTAGAAGAAGGTACTGCAAGCCACACAGTAACTATTAAGCCATTATCCATGTGGAATGCTCTTCTTTCTAGGAATCTATGCTATGAAAAGCAGAAACTGCTTGCGTTGCTTCTGTAAATGTGGCAAATCAAATTTAGCCACTGTTAACTACTTTATTCCCAAGAGTTTGGGGTAGGTGGCTGTTTATCTCCAAATATAAATTAGTTTTATTATATGCAACCCACCTCCCCGCCTCACCCCTTGGGAGTCAGGTTCATTTCATCAAAGTCTCAATAATTTTGATGAAATGGTTATGCTGATTAAAGCTGGTGAAAGCTATTAAACATGGAATACTAATTTTAAGTACAAACCATTGTGCATTCTCAAAGAGCCTGCTTTGGGGAATTAGAGTGCTTTTTATCATTTGTTTACTTATATACTTTAAATATTTCCCCTCCATCCTTTTAATTTACATTATCTTTGAAGATAGCAATGTAAAGCAAAGATAAGCTTCTGTCTAGACAACCCTCCCAGTTGATCTGAAATCCAGAATTAGTAGAATTCCAATGAAGTGCTTATAATTCCTATCTGCTAAGTTTTTATAAGGATCCCCTGAGGTCAGCTATCACATTGGCTTCTAAAGTACTGCACGTGAAAAAGAAAATAAAAACTACCATAACTGGGAATATATGGAGAAGGCAGAACTCTTGGTACCAAGAAAGAACTGTCCAGTGGGGGCAAGAAGGAGACGGTCAAAGCTGATTCTATAAAATGCCAATTATTAAGATTGGGAGGCTGAGTTAAATAGACCTTTGGTACGACCACAGCAAACACTGCCATGTACAATAAATTTTATATTGCTTTCCTTTCCTCTTCCCAGAAAGGTGTGTATGCATGGCAGTTTGGGGCCGGCAGTGGAAGGTGAAGGAATAGATGTTAATTCACCAAAATAAGATTTGTACAGTATTTCACCTTCTTATTTAATTCTTCTTTCCATATGCAATGACAAGAGGCTAAGGATCCCTTAAAAAATCCCAACCACCTCCATTCATGACGGGTGTGCCGTGCTGTGCTGTGCTTAGTCGCTCAGTCATGTCCAACTCTTTGTGACCCCATGGACTGTAGCGCACCAGGTTCCTCTGTTCATGGAATTCTCCAGGCAAGAATACTGGAGTGGGTTGTGTAAACTTCACACAAACAGAAATCTTGGTTTTACTCACTGGTTCACTCCAGGTGTTTAAAAGAATGTCTCCTGGCACACAGTGGACATTCAATAAGTATTTGTTGGATAAACAAATGAAGTAAAAGGAAGAGTCAAAAATAAACGATTTCCCCAGAACTAACTCTCAAGAACCTTTCAAGTTAGGCTTGAGATATGGAGTGTCTGAGAGTTAACGAGACCACGGAAAGATACAACCAGCATATCATCTAGACCTTGAAAATAAAGATAAAACATGGTCCAACTGATATGTTGTTTTTCTTTGATCTTGAGTACAGAATGATTTCGTAGTGGATTACAGAATGTCTGATGTCCTCGGCATCACTGAGCAGCCGGAGAATATTAAAGATCATGCAGGCTGATTGCTACTGTTCAATTAACAACTGAGAACCAAATGGTGCTGCCAATTTGAGGACTCCCTCAGCAGAAAAGCACTGCCTCCATTCTGTTCGTTAATGGATACATGAAAAACAAGGGGGGTCAGTCCAGAGACCACCAAAAATGATGCTGGCATTCAGGGGTCAGAAGTTTCCCGTTTAATAGTCTCAAGGTCTTGCAGATTGATAATCATGCAATTCAGAAGCCCACAGACAACTCTTAGAACTTGAAGGATAGTCTTCTAATTCATATGAACAAGAATCTTTTTCTTCCTCTTCCCCTCCAGTTATTCTTGATTAAGTTACACAGAAACTGTGAAAACACTACCACACTGCCAGATATGTAACTGGCTCAATAAATATTAACCAGTGACTTGCTTGAACTTTTTCCCTAATACCCAAAAAGAAGTTACGTTTTTAGAATTAAAAAAAAAAAAAGAACTTTCTGTAACTAGTTAATTTTTAACTCTCAGCATGTGTTAACTATTCACACAGATCACAAGGAGTAACTAGAAACTTTACCGATCATGAACAAAAAGGCAAAATCCAGATTTCTTATTGGAGGATTAAACAAGAAAATTATTTCTTCTTCACCAAGGATAGGTCTGTGGGCTTCCCTAGTGGCTCAGAGTGTAAAATATCTGCCTGCAATGTAGGAGACCTGGTCAGGAAGATTCCCTGGAGAAGGGAATGGCAACCCACTCCAATATTCTTGCCTGGAGAATTCCATGGACAGAGTCAATGGACGGCTACAGTCCATGGGGTCACACAGAGTTGGACATGACTGAGTAACTAACACTTTTCACTTTTCAAGGACAGGTCTGTGACAAGAAAACCTTCTCAGAAATCAACTAACCAAATCACTACACACATGCCTATTTCATCATTTAATTCTCTTCAAAAGATAAAAAGTACTGATCCAATGGGTGATGCTGAAAATTCTCCATATCAGCATTTGTCACTTCATATTACCCTCACCATCACAGTTCCACAAGCAACATCCATTTCCAACACACAGAATGAGATGTCTACCTTAGACATACTACATGTGTTCAGAATTCCAAAGTTTAAAATAACTTTCCCTTCTATTCAGACTATTTTCAATCAGCCATAGACCCAGCTGATAGGATAATAACAACATCTAATATTAATTCATCACTCCTACACAATAAACATGTCTGGTTAAGTGCTTTACTTACATTATCTCATTTAATCTTTACCACAAGGAGTGTTATATTAACAGCCTCATTTTGCTGATAAAGAAAGTGAGGGTCAGGGAGGTTACGGAATATGGCGGAGGCCATGTAACTAGTAAGCCTGGGGTTTGGGTTTCAACTTGGGAACTTATCTGATTTCTGAAGTCAGGTTTTTGACTACTCTCATATACTGAGGCTAACATATGCCTTCCCTTCTTACATAAGATATTTATTCTTTCCTTTATTTAATCAAATGTGAAATATAACAACTCCATTGCTATTTAAATGCAAACAAATCATTCTCAATTTGGATCAGGGGAATAACTAAAACAATAATTTTTCTTTAAGACTGAGGATAGTATCCACTGATCATGTTCATGATAAAATCTATTTTTCTTTTCCCTATCTCTTTCTCATTTTTCAATCAAATACAGTTCACTTTGTCCCCTTAAATAAGGCGTTCTACTGCTATTGGGAAACCAATTTTCTCTCAAGACTTTATTGCAATATTATCAGAAAACTGGCTACTTAAACAGCAGGTAATCTTTTATTTCATGCATAATTACCATGCACTATATTTTGATTTGATCCTAATGGCCCTAAGTACATTTTAAACAAACCCTCAACCTGCCCAAATGAAAAACATTTTGCTTCCTCTGATGCACTTGTGTGGCAATGATAATTAACACATCTTGGGAAATTCGAGCTACATCTGATTAAATCATAACACACCATAAAGGTCTTTACAAATAATCCTTTGAAGAATCCAGCTGAGAAAAATCATGAAAAGAAGAATTATGAGAAAGGAAGCTCATTACGGTTTTGTGCCTGGCACTTAAAGGTGACCCTGACAAGGTGAGGGTTTTGAATTAAGTTAGCTTTCCCAGAATGCACCTGAGTGTCTGAGTGAGGAGGGCTGTCTGGGTGACCAACTCTTCACTCACAAACTCCACATTTCTGTTCAGGGACCAGCTCCTATTGTTTTGTCTTTGGGCCAACCGCCAAGGAAATATTGCCCTTTCATCAGACCAGCGACTTAAGAAGCAACACTTATTAAATTAAAAAAAGTAAAATCCTTTCAGAAAAGGAGACCTCTTCAGGCTTCCATGCTTAAAATTTCAACTTGGTAAACTTGAGGTAATATGATCAAAAGGAAACATCACAAAATATAGATACGAGCTCAACAAACCAAATTGAGGGGGGAGGTCGGAAAACCAAACCCAGAAATTAAGCAAGCCTAGCTGTTCAATGGCACCCCACTCCAGTACTCTTGCCTGGAAAATCCCATGGATGGAGAAGTCTGGTGGGCTGCAGTCCAGGGGTCGCTAAGAGTCGGACACGACTGAGCGACTTCCCTTTCACATTTCACTTTCATGCATTGGAGAAGGAAATGGCAACCCACTATAGTGTTCTTGCCTGGAGAATCCCAGGGACGGCAGAGCCTGGTGGGCTGCCATCTCTGGGGTCGCACAAGAGTTGGCGGACATGACTGAAGTGATTTAGCAGCAGCTGTTCAAAAAGTCAAATAAGAAAAACAGATAATTCAGCACAGCCATACTTTGAATAACGGAATGACTATCATTGTTATGGTTCTTGCTAACAATAATAACAGCCATTGCACTAGTCACTTACTGAGCACCTACTGACGCAGTCTGCTACTTATCTTCAAAACATTACTGAGAGTTACTATTAACTCACAGAAGGGTAAACTGAGGCAGAGTGGTGTTAAGCAATCTTCCCAAGATGATAACAAGGGGCAACAAGCATCGTTGCTGGGGTTCAAGTGCAACCCGCCTCATCCCAAAACACATGCTCTTAATTAAACACAACCCATTCCGCCTTACCTAAAGCAATAAATATTTGACTATAACCTACCTACTGTGTACAGCTGTGTTCAGTAACCTGGATGGAGCATCACTATAATGTTGAGCACAGAAGGTGCTCAACAGTATTATGTGGAAAGAATAAATATATAACTCTTCTCGTGCCCAAAACTATTTATTAAGTAAAGATAAGCACTATACCCCATGATGGTGTTTAAAGAAAGGACGAAAATGCAAAATGCAGATCTGGTCCAAAAATGTTTACCATCTTTATTGGGAAGATTCTTACAAATTAAACAATTAGGGAACAAAACAAGTCAGCCCCTATGGCAGGCCTTGAGACAAAGTTCAAGCTTTCTAGAAAGCCCCATGATTTGGAATCCAAAGTAAAAATGGGAATAAGCAAAATCTGGTTTCGTCCCAAGGACCCCCACCCAAGAAGTATCTTCTGCATTATTACCCAAGAAGTATCTTCTGCATTATTCTCTGAGAACTAACAAGTAAATTGTACGCAGAGAGGTGTTTCTTAACTGAATTGAACAGTTTTCCAAAACAATCTCTTCCACCTTTTTGTTTGTCTAGTTATTGTCTGGCAATCCATGTGTTCAGTCCTACACATTAAAAATGTCAGCCATCGTGTGAGACCTTCCTTGTGACATAAGGTGAAATGCCTCACGTTAAAATATGCACAGGAATCCCAGAATCGCCAATCCTCTTCCGTTCGAGGCCACAGTGAAATTCCAGCTTAATCTTTATAGAATTGTTTTAATAGATGGTTGAACAAATCGCCTGCAACTACTGAAAAATCCATGAAAATCTTGCCTACACTATGGACGCTTGCCAGTCCCCACCCCTCATGTTGTGACAGACCCAGGCTGTTTGGTGGTGGTGGTGGTGTGTGTGTGTGAGAGAGAGAGATGGAAACCTTTTTAGCTAGCTTATTGAATCTTTCCACCTCCTACAGAGAACTCTGAAGAAATGCACTGTTTTTTTCAACATTCAAATGAGTGTGAATCAGAATGGTTGTTCTCCCAGGACTCATCTTTTATGTGGAGTGTAGGGTCAATGAAAGGATTGAAATGGATCCAAGTTTCCTTGATTAGCTGATTTTTAAAAGGCTGGAGACAGCGCACTACAGTGTGGTAAGAGGAGAACTGGTCTTGTCTCTGCTTTACTGCAAAGAAGCTAGGAGAATTTATTTAACCATTATTTAAACCTTCCAAACCACAGTTTCCTTTTGAAAGGAATGAGGAGCTAGAACCAGACACTCTTCAGGCAGAATTCACACACTCGTTGCTGCAGACATACTGGTTTAGTCATTCCTTTTCCCAAGACATTTTTCTACTAGAGTGCTATGAAGAGATTGTACCCCAGAGCTCTCAAATTTGGGATACCACAGAAATTCCCATGGTGTTTATACCTGGGCCCCACCCTCAAAACATGAAATCTAGTTGATTAGAGGCAGGGCCCAGGAATCAGCATTTTCAGCAAAGGCCCTATGAGATTTCAAGGTGTGTGGTCCGCGGACCACACTTTGGAAAAGAGTGGTTTAGCTGAAATTCTTGATGATCTGGGTGCATACATCATGATTTAGCAATTACAGACCTGGCTGAGATGGGTCCAAAATTCCTTGTGAATCAGAGCTAAATGATTTTAATGAGAACACCTATGAGAGGGAACACACAGAGGACAAGGGCTCCAGTTCTGCCACTTTATGTTACTTATGGGTGCGGTAATCCTGGGTTATCTCAGTTTTCACATCTGAAAAAAATCAAAGTGGGCAGGCTTCTCTCACCAGATTCTAGGAAAGAAGGATGAGGAACCTGGAGGGATCACCTAGTGGGGGTCCGGGTTCCGAGAAGGTCCTCAAACCCTGTTTGTTATGTCCTCTCCTGCCCCCACTCCCTCCAGAGGCACTGGGCTGTAGGGAGCCGGCCTGCCCCAGCCCCTGGGGTCCAGCCGGCTTGCCTTCAGTGCCCCAAAACAACAGAAGGATCTGAATTTGTCTTGTTTCCAAAGAAAGGAGTAAGTAGCCTGCATAACCTACCAGCGCTTATTTGAAACCAGACCACTTCACTCACTATAGAAATTCAAAGGAAAACGCATCTCTTCTAAGCTTCCCATAAACACTCCTCCATTTCCCCTGCCCCTCAAGGCTGAGCAACTGGGGCACATTCCTGGAGTGGACATTGTATGATAAACTTTGGCCAGCCCACAAAACACGGATGGGGTCCAAAGTCAAGAAACAGTTCCTGAAGTTCTCTGATCCAAATCATGCTGGGGCACACCCTTCTCAGAGTTAAGGGGATCCCAGAAACCAAAAGGGAAAATGCAGTTTTAAGTATACAGAGGAGAAATGGTCTACTTATATTCAAAGGACATCACTCCCTGAGTTTTATATATTAATGAAGATTAAATCCAGAGTTTATAAACTCTTCATGATTATTAATGATTTAACTGCAAGGAAGTAAAAAAAGGCATGTGGGTTAATATCGGTGATGAAGAACTATAGAATGAGCAGCATCCTTCCTTCCCCTGCCCCACACCCTAGAAAATCCCCCTGAATGAATGGCAGTCTGTAGACCAGGGGTCCCCAACCTCCAGGCCACAGACCGGTACCTGCTGTCAGATCAGTGGTGGCATTAGATAAGAAATAAAGTGCACAATAAATGTACTAGGCTTGAATCATCCCCAAACTATACTCCCCTACCCCCCTTGGAAAAACTGTCTTCTGCAAAATCGGTCCCTGGTGCCAAAAAGGACAGGGACTACTGCTGTAGACTGTTGATGCCTAGTAATGACCGGCGTTTGACTCTTTTTGTAAATGCCATTCCCTTTTTTTTATTTTTTATTTTTCCCCAAAAGACATTGAGATCTGTGCCAATGTGTTCAGGATCACCAAGAGGAGAGCCATTCATAACGTGTAACAATTTTTACAGCAGAAAAATGAAATCGAGTTTGGCACCGATTGAGGCTCCTGGATTTCCAGAGAGGAGCTGAAGAATCCGTTGTGCTGGATGCACATTTTATAACCTCTGCCCATTTATTCTGCAGAGCAATAAACACTGTAGAGGAATATTTACTGTTTTCCACTTGAAAAGCAAATTTGTGGCAAGGGTGCTGGGCACAAATAAAATTAGTTAAGTAATAGGGAGACACAGGCAAGGTCAATGGCTGGAAAAGAATATATGAAATGCTTTCGCTCCGATGGTAGGAAGAGGTGAAGAGGCGCCAAGAGAGCAAGTTCTTTATAGGCTAAGTGCGCTTCTTCCATTCCAAGGGGAAAAGCACACTCTCACACAACACACGTGTCCACATATTATAGTGGCAAATGCACAGTCAAAGGCCGATAACTTTTCTTCAGTAGTTTTCATATGTTTCACCAGCAGCGAAAGAAAGATTCTGAAAACCAAGAACAGATCTGTTTGGACGCTGCCTTGTGAATGACAGTTGCTCAGTCGTGTCCTACTCCTTGCAACCCCATGGACTATAGCTCACCAGCCTCCTCTGTCCATGGAATTCTCCAGGCAAAAATACTGCAGTGGATTGCCATTTCCTTCTCCAGGGGATCTTCCTGACCCAGGGATCAAACCTGGGTCTCCTGCATTGCAAGCAGACTCTACCATCTGAGCCACCAGAGTATAGGATGCTTGCTGCCTTATGGCTGAACAATATTTTCAGACACAAATTATGTGGTGCTGGTTGTAGAACTTGCAGGGCCACTGTAAAGTATTTTCTGTTCATGAGAAATTAAGTGCTGGTGCTTCTGCACTGAAGTGACAGCCTCAGGAAATTGATGGCCATGGAAGATACAAGATAAAATGACAAGGGAGTGAAAATCGCCAGTAAGCCCCTCCCCTTCCACTACAACAACCATATTGGAAACCCGGAGTAGGGGTTGGAGGGGGCGGTAATCTGTTGATCCTCACTGTGGTTCTAACCAGAACTGTATGAGAACATGTAATGCGTGTGGACAGATAGATGAAAACTCTGGCAACCTTCAGGATCTCCATCCCCAAATGTGTGTAGGGCTATTTGCAAATCAATGGTTGCTATGCTAGTTTATGGAGAAGGCAATGGCACCCCACTCCAGTACTCCTGCCTGGAAAATCCCATGGACGGAGGAGCCTGGTGGGCTACAGTCCATGGGGTTGCTAAGAGTAGGACACAACTGAGCGACTTCACTTTCACTTTTCCCTTTCATGCATTGGAGAAGGAAATGGCAACCCACTCCAGTGTTCTTGCCTGGAGAATCCCAGGGACGGGGAAGCCTGGTGGGCTGCCATCTATGGGGTCGCACAGAGTCGGACATGACTGAAGCGACTTAGCAGCAGCAGCAGCAGCAGCATGCTAGTTTAAGATAGGGCCTTTACACCTTAAAGGAAAAAGTCTATAAATGCATTTGGGCTGGGGGGTCAGGGTGTGGGGAGACGAGCAGAAACAGATTTTTGAATCTAATTACTCTGAAGTGCATGGTATAGATGGCTCTGTTTAAGCCAAGTTAAAGTAATAACTCACATGAGCTATTGGAACAGTGAAAATAAGTGAAGTAGACCCAACAGGATCTTAAGTAAGTTTTTAGACCAGTGTAGACCTGCTCCAATTGTTTAGCCCCTCATTAAATATAAAGTCTTGACCTAAGATAAAAAGTTGATCAGTCTTCCTTTCCCCTCCCAACTCACTGAGCCATAAAACGATTCCCATCTTCAAAAGTAACTAGGATTGATTAACTAAATACACGAGAGATAACAGGTCAGATCTACATTGACAGTGGGGAGGGTTTTGGTTTATTTTTGCTCACTTGTCACAGGAGTCACTGAACTAAGAAAAGGCCAACTCAAAATACACAGCTGGAGGCAAGGCTATTTAACTGATTACTGTCTGAGCCGGTCAGCTTCTTTGACTGTCCAGATTCCACCTCCTGCCTTCTTGAACCCTCTGTTCTGTTAGCCTCCCTCATCTTTCCCCTTCTGTTCCATGGCTTTACGGATCTGTCTTTCTGTTACCCCAATTTGGCAGACATCACAGACAATTATCACCAGGATGTGGCTTTCATTTCTCAATGCTGTCTCCCAGATGACCCTTGATTCCATGGTCTACAAGCCAGTTTTGCCAAATCCAGGGCTAGTTATAATGTTACAAGAATACATTTCTTCCTCCAGAAGCACTTGGGCTTGGCATAAGGCATATCCACTATTTCTCATCATACAAAATGATCCAATTTTGACATAAAATCTCTAAAATAGAAACTTGGTTAAAAGCTGAAACTGAACTTCAACCTTAAGAGGTTATAGACGTATTCCAATAAGTGCTTTTTGCACACAGCTGGCCTTCTGGAATTGATTTCTGAGTTCTGAGGCACACATAACCGTTTAAATGTCCTCAATAGTGGTACATCTTAAACCTTCTGAAAACAGACTGTATTGCTTTGGAATGAGTGAAAAGCGTTCCGGAGAAAAATCTGGTGAGGACCCAGCTGGGGAATATCATTTGGGTCAAAGCTATAAAGTATCGACGGTGATTTTCTGGTGGAGTTTGAAAATTAGCTCTGAAAGTCATTACAAAGGAGGCACTGCAGAAGTGTATACAGCAGGAGCACCACCAATGGAACAGAACACGGTTTATCCCCTAAACTGGAAACCGGATGGATAATACTTTTTCATGCCTCCATTTCTTTAAATATGCTATTTGGTACCTTTGCCTGGAATACAAACTCTTGAGCCCACCCTATCTCCCCAAAATATCTAAATTTTTCTCTTCTTTCAAAATCTACTCCTCTAGGAAGCCCTCTCTGAGTCTCAGCCTGACTCAGATGCCCGATATCCATGTTCCCGTGTTGCCACCCTCCCCCTTCCATCCCCTCCCACCGTCCCATTCTCCCCTCTAACATGCAAAGCAATATTTAAAGGACATTAAATACACGGGTTTCCTTTTCTGCCCCCCACTACCAAACTGTCAGTTCCTTGTAAATAATGGCTATATTTTGGGGTACTTGATAGAGTAATGGCTTCACAGAGTGCTCCATAAATGCCTGCTGCCCAAATACATCCACTTAAAAAATTAACCTCCTCACTTTACTTTTACCTCATATAATCCGGCAAACTTGTCATCTGTAGTTCAATGTCAAGCCAGGAGTAATTTTACAAGAAAGATTCTGACAGTGTTGACCCTGATCTCACATGTTGTTATTTTTAAAAAATAATCTGAATGCTGGAAAAGAAAAAGGGCTAATCTATTGATAGAAAAACAGTCACATGAGCATAAATAAGTGGTCTTGGGGTTTAAAAAACACACACACAAACAAATCTAAATTCATGTTCAAAATGGCACTGGTAACTTGGAGAAATAAGTTTCTCTAAGAGTATCAAGCAAAAAAGTAGTCAGACCTGTATTAGAGTTATTTTTCAACTCATGGAAAAAGATACCCCATCAGGCTTACTATAAAGCATAATTCTCAATATCAAATTCAATCTCTCCCATTAAAAATCTCATACGAATAACCTACTATTCCTCTTATGGCTGTACAGTCAAACAGAAATAAGTGTTACATCTATCTACATATATATATATATATACATATAGTTATACAAACTGTATTCATAAACAGCCCCAAATTGGAAACAACTAGAGTGTTCATCCACAGTACTAGTGGGTACACACACTGTGGTATATTCATACAGTGGAACACTGCTCAACAGGAACAAACAATGAAACCCAGATAAACGCGACCTCGTGGGTGAATCTCACAGACCCAGTGCTGAGTCACAGTGGTCAGACAGAAAAGATACGTACCGTATGACTCCATTTGTATGACATCTAAAAACAGGATTTGGTGCTTGATATCAGTTTATACTTCAGGGAAGGTTTAAATAAGTATAAGTTTGTTTAACAAATTTATGTGGGAGACAACCCTGAAACAGCACAGTAGGGGCAGAAGGGCTGGTAGGAGAAGGGAGCTGATGCGAGATCTTGGTGGAGGTAAGAAGAGGAGGACAGGGAGCCTCGTGGATGAGGAAAGACATCAAAAAAGGTGCTGTCAGGGCATGGGTAGCCCAGGTCTGACCCCTGAAGGAAGAGTGGCCCTAGATATTGGGGTCCTAGTATCTGTATCCCTGGGCACTGTGATAAGAATCTTTCAGTCACTCACAGAACTCACTGTTACACAGTACACGAAGGTTTAATGTACACTTAATGTAACTCTTAATCCTGAGATTTTTCAGATAGATGATCATATCAAGGGCCCCTTCAGTATGGCAAAGTAGTAAAAGACCGTGCTAGTGGGAAAAGAAATTGCCTAATGCTGACATGTGAAGTTCTCAACTTGAGAGGTAAAGATGATGTGAGGCTCACAGTAAACCACAAGCCATTTTAAGTCTGTAAACCTGATACCAAGAAAACACATAGAAGGAGCAAGGAACATAGAGGATAGAAGGCAAAACAGTCTTTGCACGAAATGCAACCCTGGTCAGTCCTTCAATTTTGGGGTCAATCACTGACTGGCCTTGGTTGCATGGAGGATCAGATGAGAGGGTCTGAGATCCATGTAAACATTGCAACATTCAGGACCAGTGGCCTGGTAGATACATAATAAAGAAGACAAATTTAAGAACCCAAACAGTGAAGCCAGTCACTAGGTTTTCTTTCTTCAACAAAGAGCTCCCTAAGGAGAGCTATACATCATCCAGGCACTTAACTAAAGAGTTAATGAGGACACAGAGCTGATATGGTTTCGTTTCAAGGAAAAGAATTCCTGACACAGTAATTAACAGTGAAGTTGCCTTAACTCAGTATCTAGGATCTTTAAAGGGGTATCTGTTTGGGTGATGGAGATGAAATATATACCCAGTATCTACTCTGTCCCATGATGTTTGGAGCATCTCTGCTGATGAAAGGTGGAGTTACATTATACCTTACTTCATGGCGAGTGCTGCCAGCTTGGACAACCATACATGAGGCCCAGTGACATGTCAATGTCTGGCAACCATTCACTTACTTGTTTCTGAACAACCGCATCTGGCTCCAGCTAAAACCACATCATTACGCTCACCTTTTACACATACACTTATTCTAAGCAGTTACAAAATAAAAACTGAGTAATGAGTTAATGACTTTTTCCCATCCCTATCTGTCAGCTTCCTTCAGCCAGTACATCACCTCTTTGGAATTTTAATGCAAATGCTAAGACCCAAAAGAGAATCTAGAGGTCACATTCAACTATATAAAAATAACTTCTTATCAAAGTTTCTCCTTGCAAAGAAAAATCGCAATTTATCTAAACTACTGAGGGAACAGACTGGGTTGGCTGGGTTGTGTGTCTGTCCGAGGATGTGGTGGTGTGGCGAGGGGGAGATTTCCTCCTCTGGATGATATATACAGGAACGATAAACTAAACATTCCCAGGACATCCCAGAAAGGTTCATCTTTCTTCAAATGTGTTGTGGCTACAATGATTCACTTTTAGTTCTGACCCACTGGTAACATGTTTGAAAGCAAAGCAGTGATTAACACCAGGAAAGAGACTCTAGAAAGGCTGGGTTTGGTTTGGGGTCTACCCAACACTCCCACGACTGGTCTGGAAATAACACTGCCATCCGCAGATGGTGACAGAGCACTGTGCAGCTGACCCAGCCGCTTCACGTCTGACTTCCCCTCTCCTCTGATTTCTCACTCCAGTCTGAGGGAAGCAGGCCGGCATGGTTATTACCACGTTCCACGTGATGAAGCAGAAGACCAACGCTGACGGGTGCCTTACGCTTAGTCCCACCACTGGTAACCAGCAGACCTCAGCATGGACCCTTTAAAAACGACTCCAAGAGACCTGCCTTTCCTCCCCTCTCCTGCCACTGTCCCCCAGGCCCTCAGCCCAGGAGGAAGACATGACTATGTCGGGTTAAAAACCAAATGGGCTCATTTAGTCTCTGTGAGCCCCATCCACCATGTCTGCCTTCATTACTGATTACAATGGCGTATTTCTATGATCATGGGGGGGCAGCTATAAGGCAGATAAGGCAGTTCTGAACATTCTAGAACTGAGTCTGCTGCTTAAAGAATATTAAAAAGAGAGAGAGAGAAAGTACTCTAGCCAGTGGAAGCCCTCAGACCATCCTGGGAAACAGATAATGAGAAAACGAATAACAGAAACAGGACAAAGACAGCTCCCCTTCACAGTTTAAAAACTAGACCAGGCAACACACGGTTAACACTAAATGCATAGTCTCCACCACAGAATGTTCCAGATTTTGATCTTTAATCTCTACGTTTGAATGGATAAAGTGACTCTCTTCACCTTTCCAAAGCTCTCTAACAGAACATGGTGGCATGGGGACACATACATATAAAATCACATTTATCTGGACTATTGTACCTTTCGTGAGTGACGTGCAAAGGCTAGAAAATAAATTCCCATTTAACCAAATTGTTTCTTTCTATGTCTGAAAGTGTTTCAGTCCTGTTCAACTCTTTGCAACCCCATGAACGGTAGTCTGCCAGGCTCCTCTGTCCATAGGGATTTTCCAGGCAAGAATACTGGAGTGGGTTGCCATTTCCTTCTCCAGGGGATCTTCCCAACCCAGGGATCGAACCAGGGTCTCCTGCACTGCAGGCAGACTGCTTACTGGCTGAGCCATGAGGGAAGTCTCATGGCTTCACAGCACTTCCCTCCTTCCCCCCTCCCCTGCCCCACCAGCCCCATGGGTTAACGCAGGTGTTTTCAGTGATGCCCTGGGACCAGTCTTCAGTGTGAAGCTTGTAGATCCCAGGGACAAGGTAGCAAGGCTGTAATGCAGAGACCCCTGTGGTGTAAATAACTGGTTTCCTGTCTAGGATAGCTTAGGTATATTATTAATTCACGGTGGGCCAACATTCACCACTGTCTAGAGGCTTCAAGGCACTCTGCACAGAATTCTAGGTCACTAGCTTCTGGCCTTGACTGAGCAAAGCAACTGTCTCACAGGCTCATTCTCATTTTTCCTGTGATGGTAATTTAGAGGAAAATGACAGGGCAAAGGAGGAAAGGGAAGGATGACCTGGGGGTCATCCTGGTCCTTCCCCCCTTCCCTCTCCCCATTCCTTGCTTTCAAGATGCAATCCATTCCCAAGTCCTGCTCCAAGCCAGCTGCCTCTGCAATCACTTCCCACTTCCCCATCACCGTCACTGCTCTCCTGGATGGCAGAAAGAGCTGCCACACTGGCTTTCCCGCCCAGCCCTGCTCCTTTCCAGCCACTCTCCAAAAAACCAAACAAAGATTTTACTCAGTGCACAACAGAGCATGGATACATCCCCTGCTATATAACCTTCAGTGGCTCCCTTGCACACTGACACTAAAACAAAACCTCCTTGAAGACCTTGTGCAAGCAAACCCAGATTACCTCCCCACCCTCATCTGGTGACACCCTCCTAGTGATCACTGTCCCAGCCATGCCAGCCTCCTTGGATGTCTCCAATGACCCCAAGCTCCTTCCTAACTCAGGTTTTGCTTCCTAACTACTCCCATCAGGAATATTCTTCCCCTGACTCTTCATAAGCTGATTCATCCTGAATTCCTGACTCTGCTTAGATGCCACCTCTCCTAAGAGGCACCAAAAAAATCACATTTTTCTGTCACTGTACTTCCCCCACTGCCTGCTGCTAGCACTTTCTGTATCACTACACCTGGTGAGTTTCTTCTGTATCACAGCAGAATTTCTAATGAGAAGGTTACAGGGTCCAATTACTATGCTTAAACTCCAATTGAAAATCACTGGTATTTTCTAGCTCCCCCAGGAGAGTACAAGCTCCCATGAAAGCTGAGATAGTGGTTTGTTTTTTCACAAGTGTTCCACTGAGAATCTAGCCTGATTCCTCGGACATGGTGAATAGTGTTAGTCACTCAGGCATGTTCAACTCTTTGCCACCCCATGGACTATAGCCCACCAGGCTCCTCTGTCCATGGAATTCTCCAGGCAAGAATATTGGAGTGGGTTGCTATTCCCTTCTCCAGGGGATCTTCCTGATTCAGGGATCGAATCCAGTTTTCCTACACTGCAGGCAGATTCTTTACCCTCTGAGCCACCAGGGAAGCCCAAGACACAGTGAACCCCTCCCCATATTTTAGGTCATACCAAGCCAGATCCCGAACCTATTTCACTTTGGGGGGAGACCTTCAGAGATGGGGGTCTGAACCAAAATGCACACTGACCCCACCGCTCCCGTCTTCACTACGAAACGCACACACTGCTTTCCAGTTTCCTGTTTTCCACCATCGGGCCCTCTGCCAACTTAAAACATGGAAATCCCACTCGGAAAGTTTGCTAAACAACAACTATTCTCATTACGGTCTTCCTGTCATCTGGGTTCTGGCCCGCTGGGCTGTGTTTTAACCCAGATGGTCTTTCATTAAGGAAGGTTTGTTAGTTCGGGGGGTGTTTTGCAGGCTAAGTCCTTGAGTGTAAACTTCGCTCTGGGTTTCCAACACTGTTTGCACAGCAGCTGGAGGACACAGGCCGCTCTCCTCTCTCTCTTGTAAACAGAAAGGCCAAACCGCAGTCCCCTCGGCCGGCAGGACAAACACACTCTCCTGCCGGGAGGGCAGCCCCATGCAGCATGCAAGGCGGCGGCGGAGGTGGCCCAGGGAGCAGGCGTATGCTTTCCTAGGACTGAGCTGTCATTCATGCTAAAGACAGCCAGCCTGCAAATGCATCCAGGGCTGCCTTTCAAAAGGGCCACTTGCAGGAGCACACGGACTGCACTTACATCGCCTCCTGCATAACATGCTTCACTCACATCTCAGGAAAGAGTCCTCATTTGCCCAAACCCACTTTAAAATATGCCTTTATAGAAAATGTCTGTGGATATCGTGATCTTCATCAAAGACTCCCTCTTTATGTGAAACCAGGAGCACTGGGAACTTTAAGCACTTTATTTATCTTTTTTAAAACTATGAATTCCAACTCTAATTCAGTAACTACAGTCTTCAGAGAGGAAGAGAGCGGAAACAAATCTCTGTACTGTCTATGAAGAAAGGATTGCTAAGCAAGTGATAATGCATAAATAAGATTGTTCCAAAAATAGATAAAGCATTTGGCGGAAACTATTTTAGGGCTCCTCTCATACTTTGGAGCTACCCATTAATTTATAAACATTTGATTACTAATTACCCAAACTTTCAATCTACTCATTTAGCCAGGACCCAACGTAGCAAGGCAATCAACCCTAAGCTTGATTCCATAGGCTGTCCTGTATGTTGGTGACATGGACATAAAAGAAGTATTTTCCTTCAAAAAGCAAACTGCATTTCATTTTTAAAAGTTTAGGGTTTTTTTACAGATTGAATCCGAATGAGATTTCCCTCTGTATTAGCTTCCTATTGCTTCTATAATAAACGACTCTAAACACAAAGGCTTGAAAGAACCAATTTAAGAACAAGTGGTTCTGAAGGTCAGGAGTTCAGCCCTGGCCTATGTTTTCTCTGCTCACGGTCTCGCCAGATGTAGTCAGGTGATGTTCTCATCTGCAGCCTCGGGTCTGCTTCCATGCACAGATGGCTGTGGCAGAATTCAGTTCCTTGTGGTTAAAGGACTGAGGTCCCCAGTTCCTGGCTGGCCATCAGTCAGGGGCCACTTTCAGCCGCTAGCAGCCAGGCCACTTCCATTTCTTGCCTCATTCCCCACACTGCCTACCTCCCATCTTCAAAGCCTGCAAAGAAGAAGCTCCTGCAGGTTGAATCCCTTTCATGGCTTGACTCTTATCTTAAGGAAGTGTCCAGTCCCTTGCTAAGGGTTTGTCTGATTAGGTCAGATTCACTCAAGATAATATCCCTATCTTAAGGTCAACTATTTAGGACCTTAATTACATCTGCAATAATCTTTTCAGAGCAGCACCTCCATCAGTGTTCGATCAGATCACTAGGATAAGATGTGTGTACACCAGAGTGTGGAAATCCTGGGGGCTGTGTTAGAGTTCTGCGTAACCCCAGTTACTCAAAATTAAGGATGCTTTTCACAAAAAGAAAAGCAAACTTAAATTTGTTCCCCAGTCAGCACCACTCTCCTGGTCTTGACACTTCAACGAAGCCAATAACATAGTTTTAAGATGCCACTACCCATGAGTGCAATCCAATAAAGATTTGTAGTTTCCTTGAAGGCATCTAACAAAGCCTGTCTGTCTTTTCTATTCTCTAGGTAAGTAATACCAGTCTGGGCAGGGAAGGAGTAATGCCTATCAGACTTGACTATCACAATAAAAAAAAGTATCAGAAAACTCCAAATGTCCACATGCAAACTCAGTAGTAGTTGATCCCATGGCACATGTGGGTTCTAAATATATCCTGGCATCTGTAACACCCCTGCTTTCTCTCAAAATAAAAATAAAAGCAGACGCAGTCCTACTACAAACAAGGTCAACACTGTTGCCATTTAAAAAAAAAATTAGCACCATTTAATAGGATCTTTTAGAGGAATCTAATGATTTAATGTACGTGTGTGTTTACTATAAAAGGCTACACAAACGTTATTTTGTTCAGAGCTAACAATATTTAAGCGGAGGTATTCTGAGTCATGATGACACATCTGGCCTGGTTCTCCACACTGTGAATTGATCTATCTTTATCCCATATATGGTGTCTGTCTGTCTTCTCCGGTTTCCTTCCTATTGTAATTTTCAGAGAGCATATCATTGAGAAATGGAAAACTCAAAACCCATTATTCACCATAGAAGGATGGAGCCCCTGTTATGTGCTAGGCCCTGGTCTAGGTGCTAGGGATAGGAGGATTCACAAAACAGAGAACTACCCTACTTTTATGGAGCCTTAGTTCTAACAGGAAAGACAGACAATACGCAAGCTGTCGTTGGGAAAAAATAAGGCAGGGCTGGTGACGGCGGGGGCTGAGGTGTTGCTTTAGATGCGCCCCCCACACATACATTCCCCTTTCCTTGTGCACACACACAGGTGCCATTTCAGTCCCCCGCCCCCATGGTACCAGGAGGAAGGCCTTAGTAAGCACTGCCCTTGCCTGTAAACGCCTTGTCATTCAGAGCCTAAATTAGGGAGACTTCCCCGAACTGAGCACAGGCACAGTACATACACTATTTGCAGATCTCTGTATTTGTGGAGCTCTCTAGAAATAAGACCCCAGGAATAGAAAGTGTTTCTGGTATGGCAAAACAGTCCAAAGGAGAAAAACACACATGTGTCTACATGTTCTGGATGCTCTAAAGGTACAAGGAGTCTGGAGCTTCAGCGAAATGGAGAGAAAAAAATTAAGAGGTCATTTAAAGGAAAAGATGAGAAAAACTTTTAGCTGAAAAAATATAGAAACTCTGTTCATGTGAATTACTTTTCTAACTTTTTCAACTATGTAAACATGAAGCAATGGGGGTGTAGCCACACTGATTACATTTGTTTTATTTAAGTCAAAATTTATGTCACATGAGATGACATCCATTGTTGGCTCCTTAGTTAATTTGTGATTTTTATGATTGAAACAAATCTCAAATGTTAGAGTCGACTCACAAATCACTTTTCTATAATATTGGAATAAGTTATATTGGAATCAGCCTATTCTTCCTTAGCTTGAATGCTAGAATTTGATGTCGTGTTCTAAATTCAGTGACTCTGGACTGGGGATTTCTTCTTTTCCAGAAAGCTACAGGAGACTTGTCTCGTTTAAAAAAGATAGTGGTGGCTCCTGAGTGTTAGGCTATTCTTTTCATGATGGTACTAAACACTTTACGACTCTTTGTCACCCTAAATATTCTAAGTGAAAATTTAAAAGGAGCTCATTAATTAAAGTCGATATCCTATACCAGCTGCAGGAATAAAAGGGTGGCAAGGTCTTTCTGTGATGCTTAAAACAAACCCAACAATTAGGCACATATGCATGTGTGTGCACGCACGCACACACACACACACACTCTTTGTTCAAAGTCTCCTCTTTCTGCCCTTGATACAAAGCCTAGAAATGTCTTTCTCTGCGCCTTGCACTCCTTTTTTCTACAAAGTGCACACTTTCTGATGTCCCTGGCTCACCTCAGAAATGCTTGTCTTGGGCTTCCCTGGTGACTCAGTGGTAAAGAAGCCAGCTGCCAAAGCAGGAGACACAGGTTTGATCACTGGTGGAGGAAGATCTCATGTGCTGTGGAACAGCTAAGCCTGTGCACCACAATATTGAGCTTGTGCTCTAGAGTCTAAGAACCGTAACTATGGAGCCCACAAGCTGCAATTACTGAAGACCATGCCCCCAGAACCTGTGCTCCGAAGCAGGAGAAGCCATTACAATGAGAAGCGCATGGACCGCAACTAGAGAGCAGCCCTGCTCACTCCAACGAGAGAAAGAGCTGGTGCAGCAACAAAGATCCAGCATGGCCAAGTAAATAAAATGATTTTTAAAAGCACTGAAATTCAATCTTAAGTGTTTGTCTTTACCTCTCCTTTTATGGAGAATAACTTGAGGACTTTATAAAGACCAAAGCCCACAAATTCAGGGCACAGTGGAAGTCCAGTCTCCACTATTGTGTGTTCAATACCCGATCAGCGGAGAGGAAACTCTAACGATGAGATCCTAGTTTCAGAGAAAGATAAACATTGATCATAGGCTTGTTTTCTGAAAACTGGCCAGAAAGCTTCACAAATTCTTATTATGAACAGCTGGTAAAATGCATCCCAACGACTCAGAAACATTTGGCAAATGGTTAATGGGATAATTAGTCGTAAATCTTGAAGTTGTCACAAACAAACCAAACTTGCAAATATTCAGCATGCAAGACCATTATATTTTTAAAGTACTTTTTCTTAAAGATTAGGCTTTGGATTTTCAAAGTGCTCGCAACTCAAGTAAAGCTAAAACCCACAAAACTGCTTTCAGAAATGCAATTTTGAGCCAGCTTGGGGGCACAAAAAAACGCTTTAAAGATTTCAGAATGTGAGATGCAAGGATAAAATGTTAGTCATGACCTCCTTCACCTATCCTTTTCTAAATAATATTCTCTAAGAGACGTAATAGAGAAGGAAATGGCAACCCACTCCAGTGTTCTTGCCTGGAGAATCCCAGGGACGGAGGAGCCTGGTGGGCTGCTGTCTATGGGGTCGCAGAGCGTCAGACACGACTGAAGCAACTTAGCAGCAGCAGCAGCAAGAGATGTAAAGTTTATACATAGTGAAAGTCTCTTTCCACCTTAAGTCATGTGTGAGGTCGTTGCTTCCCTAGCATTGGAAGCAATAGGAATCTGAGGTCAGAGAATACTATGCATGGAATGATTGATTTTTATCTGTAAGCCTGCTTGGGCTGGTCCTATTTTGATGGCCAACTTTTCTCAGACACTAACTTGGAATCACGAAGAAGAAAAAAGAAAAAGTACCTTCAGTGCTCTCCAGACAAGGGGAAAACCCAGCTTCTTGGTCTCTTTACACAGCCTCCCAGGAAGCTGGGCGGGGGTGGGGGAGGGTAACCACGGCATCAACCTGCCCAGGTGCTGGCCCTTTAGCAGAAGCTATTTCAGGTGCTGGCCCATCAGCACAAGCATTTCATGCAGGAGGTAAAAGATTTATAAGAGATGCAGGGCCACACCACAGGGTCTGATTTACCAAAGTAACAAAAGGGAACCTTCCTTAAAATAATGTCATCAGGGTGGACACTTAGGTCAAACTCTGAGCCAAATCTCAGGCTTTAATGTAAGTTAAAGCTCAATTTTAAAACATTCCGCATTTAACTTTCTACTTTTTACATAATAGGAGGTCACCCAGGCCTCATTTTAAACTAAGAAGATTGATTCACATAATATCACTACATAAGGGAGATGAAAAAGAAGAGGGGAAGGACAAGAGCTGGGATATGGGTTTAGATATTGGCTCTTTCATCAATATTTGAACAAACTGTTTAAATCTTCTATCTCCTCAGTTTATTATGAAAGCTGAGCACTGAAGAATTGATGCTTTTGAACAGTGGTGTTGGAGAAGACTCTTGAGAATCCTTTGGGCTGTAAGGAGATCAAACCAGTCCATCCTAAAGGAAATCAGTCCTGAATATTCATTGGAAGGACTGATGCTGAAACTGAACCTCCAGTACTTCGGCCACCTGATGTGAAGAACTGACTTACTGGAAAAGACCCTGATGCTGGGAAAGACTGAAGGGAAGAGGAGAAGCAGATGACAGAAGATGAGATGATTGGATGCCATCATCGACTCAGTGGACATGAGTTTAAGCAAATTCTGGGAGGTCGTGAAGGATAGGGAAGCCTGATGTGCTGCAGTCAATGGGGTTGCAAAGAGTCAGACACGACTGAGCAACTGAACTGAACACATTTTATTCACTGATAAGACAAGCAGATAACTAGGATCTATGACATGGTTATTGCATGTAAAATATAATAAACCTACAACAAATATTAGCTACCTTTATGACTCCAGGAAAGAGAAGGCAATGGCAACCTACTCCAGTACTCTTGCCTGGAAACTCCCTTGGATGGAGGAGCCTGGTAGGCTGCAGTCCATGGGGTCTCGAAGAGTCAGACATGGCTGAATGACTTCACTTTCACTTTTCACTTTCATGTATTGGAGAAGGAAATGGCAACCCACTCCAGAGTTCTTGCCTGGAGAATCCCAGGGACGGAGGAGCCTGGTAGGCTGCCATCTATGGGGTCGCATAGAGTTGGACACGACCTGAAGCAACTTAGCAGCAGCAGCAGCATGACTCCAAGGACAAAATCAAATTTTCAGAATGAGAGAGTGTCAAGATTTAGAGTGTATGAGGCTAGCATAGAGAGCCCATCAGTAAATGTGGATTCTGGAGCCCAGCCCTGGGGATTCTGATGCAGGAGATTTGCGGGGGAGCCAGGAGTCTGCCGTCTAACAAAGATTCCATATGGTTCTGTCACCAAGGGACTCAGACGACACCTGGGTACCCACTGCTCTTGGGGAAGCACTGTGCATCAGAGAAGATGGCGGGAACTATCAGCAGTGGGAGAAGGCAGGACCGACCAGACAGAGGGACACCAGGGCAGGCCCCGGGCTGCCCTCCTCCCCACCCCCGGCTGCTCACTTCAGGCCCCCCAACTCCCAGAGTCAGGAGCAGTCCCTGAAGAGGTGGCAGCAGGGACAAGTGGACATCCCAAGACAGGACAGGGCGCCCCCTTGAAAACCAAGAGGTACCTGTTCTCATATCACCCCTTCATTCACCATGAAAAACAAACATGCATTTTTAACCAGGACAACTCTGTGAAGTGCATTTGCTATGACCTCCCTTCTACAGAAGAAGAAAATGAAGGTTTTACAGAGAAGTTAAATACCAAACCACAGCAGAGGCAAGACCTGGCAGGTTCTGATGGATTCTCCACCAAACTATAGATGAAGATCCCATCTCCCCTGGCTTCACCTCACTCCAAATAGCATTACTAAGGTCTGGAGAATATCAAAAGCCTCGTGAGGGTCTCCCTGCTTCCACTTTCCTCTCCAGTCTTATCTGTTTATCTTTGTTTATTTTGGCTTCCACGTTTGCTATCCATCTGCCCACCCGCCTCCAGACTATACACTCCTAGAGAACAAAGAACCGGCTCAGTCCAGTTCATCCCTGAGGCCCCAGGCCTCAGAACAGAGCCTGACACAAATTCAATAGTTCTTTTGAACCGGCCAGCTCCAAAGCCCATTCTGTGTGGTGACGATTCCTCTTGTGTGGAAGTACCACTTAAAGAAGCCCTGTTGAGTATTACTTAACAAACCCCCAAGTCACCCACTCAACCACTCGACAAAGTCCAGGACAGGAAGTCAGCTACCAGCATCACCAGTCAGCAATCTGAGCGACATAACCCACCCACCTCTGAAGTCAATGCCCACGAACCAGAGATGCCATGCCCTGCCAGAGGATGGTCAATGTTTTCCCATCTCCAAGGCTCACGTGACACCAATGATGTTACAAATCAAATGCATGCACACAGGGGGAAATTAAATCAAAGGACCCTTGGAAACCAAGTGGAGTCTCCCGGTCTCTGTAGAGAACGATATCCTTTCCTGACCTTGGAGATGGTAACAATGAAGACCAGAACAATTCTGTTTCAAGACAACAGGTAAGAAACAACTGACTTTATTTTAAACAAATTCCAGAGAACTGAGACTGCCTGACGGCTGGGCACAGCATCCACAGAACCAGATTTAACCAAAACAGTTGGAGCAGGAAAAGCAGACTCCTCAGCAGAGGAGACATCTTGATACATTCCAGCCTCCCAGAAAGTGAGTGTTATACATCTTCACCTAAATATATGCTTTCCCCGACAACAAAAGGCTCAGAAGTCATGGCAGCAATTCCAGCAGCTAGTTCCCAATAGGGAGGTGGATGAACTCGAGTTAGGTCTACAGACCCAGTTCTGGAGGAGAGAGGTTCCACTCGTATCTTCACTGCCCACAACCTGATTTCCTAGAGCAAGGTCCCTGACCTCCAAGCCAGGGACCAGAACCTCCTGTCAGATCAATGGTAGCATAAGATGAAAAATCTCCAAGCCGGGGACCAGAACCTTCTGTCAGATCAATGGTAGCATAAGATGAGAAATAAAGTGCACAATAAATGTAATGCCCCTGAATCATCCCGAAACCATCCCCCTGGTCCACAGAAAAATTTCTCTCATGAAACCAGTCTCAGGTGCTGAGAAAGCTGGGAACTACTATCCTAGAAATCTTGGCCATATTCACGTGCTTCATTGCCTTCCCTTTTTTTGTTTTTGAAAGAACTTTTTAAAAATGTTTTTATTTTATGTTGTTGTATAGTTGATCAATGGGCTTCCCAGGTGGCCCAATGGTAAAGAATCCACCCATTGAACAGGAGACGCAGATTCGATCCCTGGGTAGGGAAGATCCCCTGGAGTAGGGAATGACAACCCACTCCAGTATTCTTGCCTGGAAAATTCCATGGACAGAGGGTACGGGTGGGCTACAGTCCATGGGGTCACAAAGAGTCGACCACAATGGAGCATGCACACATGCATAATTGATTGAAATTTTGTGTTAGTTTCAGGTGTATAGCAAAGTATTCATCGCTTTCCTTGTATTAGTCACAACCCCCCTTTTTTCTCTAATTTTGTGGGGAGACCATGACTCCTGAGTGAAACAGTTTGAGTTGTTCTGGATGCAATGAATGGCACGGAGAAAAATTTCAGGAAATGATTTTAGAAGCCAATGTTATCCAACCTGCAAAATGAAGCTGGCCCTCAGGTGTTGAAAGGCTCTACAGGTGTTGTCAGAATTAATATCCACTGCTCCAACACATGGAGAAGGCAATGGCACCCCAATCCAGTACTCTTGCCTGGAAAATCCCATGGATGGAGGAGCCTGGTAGGCTGCAGTCCATGGGGTCGCTAAGAGTTGGACACGACTGAGCGACTTTTTCACTTTTATGCACTGGAGAAGGAAATGGCAACCCACTCCAGTGTTCTTGCCTGGAGAATCCCAGGGACGGGGGAGCCTGGTGGGCTTCCGTCTCTGGAGTCGCACAGAGTTGGACACGACTGAAGTGACTTAGCAGCAGCAGCAGCAGCAGCAGCTCCAACACAAGCATCCACCCCAGCTCTAGAGCTAGACTTGTACATTCTCTAAAAGTCAGTCCAAGCATGTGTGAATAGTGTTTATTATGCCTACTTTACAGATGGCAAAACCAAGGCACCAAGAAGTAAAACAATCTTCCCAAAGTCCAAATACAGGATGAAGGAAGGTTTCGAACTCAGTTACCCTAGACCCCAGTGTCTTCAACATGCAGACAAGTTCTTCAAGTATTCTCTTAGTAACACTCACTAAATCTTGAGTCTAATAAAGAGATGGTCTGGCCCATCACAGAGGAGGGACTGAGCCAGAAGACCACCATCAAGGTCAATAGCCCAGCCTGCCCACCACCCTATCGACATGACACTCACAGACCCATTAACAGGAAGAAGCTGTAAGCTCTGACTTGCTTGTTACTCCTACTCAGAAAGGAAGGATGGTGGCTGGCACAAAACTTTTGGCCAAGACAAGTGTCTCACCTATAAAACATGTTGGTGGCTGCCCTGAGTGGCTCCACCCTTCTCTGGAGTTTCATCTCCTCACTTTGCTCCGTGATCAGCGGCTAAGGTAAACCTTGCTGAGGTCTCCCAGGAAGGAAAGTCTTACGGAAGTGCAAAGAAGAATCACTGCCCCACCTTCACAAGCCTCCCAAACACGTGATAAACTCTTCTTTATGCTATTGTCAATACGAAGGTGTGCATTAAACACTCAGGAGAGCTGCTCTGGCTACATAATTAGGGAGAGCAAATATTGGTTCAAATCAGCCCCAGTGAGACCTCCCCTTTTCTGCTAACTCAAAAAAAAAAAAAAAAATTGTTTTCAGTAGATGGATATAGACTACAAAGGCTTGACCCCAAATCTTCCCCTGGCCTTCATGATGTCACTCTTCAGACACCCATGAATCTTTTTAACAAAGAGGAGGCTTCCAGGCTTCACGCACTAACCATGCATTTCTCCTCAGGCCTTCGGGGCATCCTATTCCCTGCAGGGCTATAGATGACACTCTTCAGTCACCTATGCTGCAGACCCTTTGTCTCCTGACAAGATCATCAGTACAAGCCAGAGAACCACTAACACAGAGGAAGCAGAGATGGTCCTCACTCCAAGGTGGTGGGACTGCCACAACAGTGAGCCTGGAAGGACAAGGGGACAGACATCTGTAGACCTGGTGATCTGTGAACCTCTTCTTCCCAGAATTCTTTATCCCACCACGGTGCTGCTGTCAAGCAGAAAAACACCACTTCTTCCCACTGGACTGCCATCTCATAAAGCTCAGTGTTTCAACTTCCCAACAGACAGCATCTTGCTGATTTCACTTCTGTCACATGGCAAAAACTCTTCCCTCCAACCAGAGGGGGACCTGCCGAGATCAGAAACAAAATTGCATTTATTCTTGGGGAGACAGATGTTTTCTGCAGATAACTAGGTAGACAATTTTTTAAAGAGAGAGGGAGGCAAAAGAGGAAGGGGAGAAAATATTTCTCTTTCATTTTCATACTTCCTGCCTTTTCCTTCCTTTAGTAACTCACATGATTAAATAAATAGGGTGCTATGATCTGCTGGATTTGTCTGCTGCAGGCTGATCAAGTTATTAAAAAAAAATAGAGAGAAGTATGTATGCATTCATATGCAAGTCTATACAAGGAGAGAGCAAAGAGAATAATTACTGAAACAGGAAGCACCAGCATTTCTCCAACTACAAGAACTAATCCTGACCACTCAGAAAGTCAGCAGCAAGGGCTCAGTAATGTGAGGGTTAAAAAGTCTCACCCTTTTCTAGGAAAGAAAAGAAAAAGCTACACTCAGGCCTGTGGCGCTAGCTGTTAAAACCCAGGGCTCAAGAAGTTGAAATTATCCGCAGCAGACACCTGAGCCTTTGGCCTGTAGGGCATGCAATCTAGCCAGCCCAGCCCAGATATTTCCAGACTTGAGCTAACGGACAATGCACACACAGCGAAGGAATGACTGAACGACCAGACTCACAGCACAAATGCAGAATCCAGCTCTCTGCAGAAATCCTAAAGAGGGATGGATAGATTCACTGCCTGTGAGTGCATGCTAAGTCACTTCAGTCATGTCTGACTCTTGGTGACTCTATGGACCATAGCCCACCAGGCTCCTCTGTCCATGGTATTCTCCAGGCAAGAATACGGGAGCGGGTTGCTATGCCCTCCTCTGGGGATCTTTCTCACCCTGGGGTCAAACCCACGTCTCTTACATCTCCTGCATTGTCAGGTGGGTTCTTTACCACTAGTGCCACCTGGGAAGCCCTCACTGCCTGTAACAGACACTAAGTTTATCAGCTCTCGTGGCAGAAAGTGTCATGGCTTAAACCATCATTTCCCAAAGCATTTCACAGAAAACACCAGAAAGAGAAAAGGGGATCAAATATACTGGCCCTGAAACCTGATCTGGAAACTCACAATCCATATTAGCATATTTAAGGCTGAGAAAGAACCTGTGTGATTGCAATTAACCTGGCTTTCCCCAAATTTCTTTGGCTACTGAATCCACTAGCAATACCCTGGTTCTCTCTCAGAGAAGCCAGAGGGAAAATGAGTGTTGTGACTGACTCAGTGACCCTTTTAAACTTCCATCCTCATCCCAAGCCTTCCATCTGCTAATGACCACCCACCCACCTCAGCTGATGCTTCTTTCCACAGATTGCTGCTAGAGGAAAGACTGGACTCATGATTTAAGATACTGCTCAAAAACTAGAAAGTCAGACTTCCCATGGCTCAGTGGTAAAGAATCCACCTGCCAATGCAGGAGACATGGGTTCAGTCCATGACCTGGGAAGAGCCCAGATGTCTTGGAGCAACTAAGCCTGTGCACCACAACCACTGAGCCTGGGCTCTAGAGTCCAGGAGCCACAACTACTGAGCCTACGTGCGACAGCTGCTGAAGCCTGCATGCCCTAGAGTCCGTGCTCCGCAACGAGAAGCCACCGCAATGAGAAACCCGGGCGCTGCGACTAGAGAGTAGCCCCCATGCTCCACAGCTAGAGAAGGCCCGAGACGCAACAAAGACCCAGCACAGCCAAAAATAAATAAATAAAATTATTTTTTAAAAACTAGAAACTTAGCAAAGCTTTCATGATCACAGCAGCAAATACCATTTCTAAAAACAGACACCCATGATTGTGTTACCTATTGGGGTGGCCGCTAGCCCCATGTAGCTGTTTACACTTAAACTAAATAAAATTTAAAACTGAGCTCCTCAGTTGCACTAACCACATTTCAAGTACTCCATATCCGCATGTGGCTAATGGTTACCATGCACATTTAGACCATTTTCATTGCAGAAAGTTCTACTGGAGAATGCTACTCTAGAAGACAAACACAGGATAGGTTTCAAAGTAAAGGAGCAGGTTTTGAAAATCTTCAATTAAAAAACTCAAGATCAGACTTTAAAGGAATGAACTGAGCCCAGCTAGCCTTATCCCTGGAGCAACAAGCTATTTTAGTCAATCTGGATCCATGGAGCTGGCTAGTCTAATCTGCTAAAGAAAAGGCTCACTTTCCAGTGTTTCGTACATCTGCTAGTGAACGGAGATATTTCTAACCCAGTCGACAGTCAGATGCAATCTGATACAGCCAGAGCATTTTTCTACCAGTTTAATAACACCCAGCAGACGGTCTGAATCCCAAATCTGAACACCACTGAACATCAGCTGTTTGGACATTCATACTCAATTAAGTGAATTCTGCACCGCGTTAAGGAACACACTCAGGTCCACAGAATCACCATGCAGAACACGAGATAGAAAAGGATATCCAGGACCTGTGGCCAGAGTAACAGAGGCCAACTCAGAGAAAGTGCCTTTGCCCAGGGCTTCGGTTCTAACCACCCCTTTTGCCCTTCCACCCACTCAAATATCTCCCCCTCATTTTTGAGATCTTAAAAATAGGTGGAGCTTTTATTTTGGTCAATCAGCACAATTAATAGTTTTCCACGCCCCAGTATTTCTAACATCAGACTCTAGCCCATTCTAGCTCGGCTCCCCCAGCAGGGGCCAATCAATATTTGCTTTCAATGCTGACCATGTGTTCAGGCATCTTTGTTCCTCTCTCTCAGAGCCAGAACTTCTTTAGAAAAGCTGGCGTGGTATGAGGACTCTCTAATCCAATCCATGTTTCCTGCTGACAGGCAACTTGTTGGTAATTCATCAATGATATCCCCGTGGGCTATGGATTTTTCCGGTTTGGTGACCCACTGGGTGTGCAGCTGGTTCTCAATATACAGAGTGTGGATGGGGACACACACAAGGGAAGTGAAGGATGTGGTTGGCAGGGCAACTCTACAGTCTTCCTTCTTGACCAAGCTCTCACTGTTGAGACATCTCTAGGAAAAGCCTAGCTTTTTGCCTGATTCTCAATAAGCTTGTCCTTTTGCCTAAATTACTGGTCCCTCTCTGGCCCACTCCTTAGTCAGTCTGGCATAATTTTTTTTTGGGGGGGGGCCCACATTGCATGGCATGCGGGATTTTATTTCCCCAACCTGGGATTGAACCCACACCCGCCTGTAGTGGAAGCATGCAGTCTTAACCACTGGACCACCAGGGAAGTCCCTCTCGAATGACTTTAAAATACAGTTTCCATGTGGCTTCTTCAAACAGACTCCTATGTGTCTCAACAAATCGTCTCTACTTTCTACATATTATCACGGCACATTTCACATTGCCTTGGAAATACCTGAGTGCCTTCCCCACTCACCCTGTCCACTCTGTTATAAGCTTCACTACTTTCAATTGCTATTCCCCCTAAAACATGTAATGCAGGTAACAGGGTAAGTGCTCAAAGTCTGCTGCATGAATAAATGAGTGAACAGACTGGGTACCCAGAGCACCAGTGGCAGAACGACACTTTCGAGAAATAACTACAGCAATGTTTTCAGTCCCAACGCTCTTCCAGAAGCTTACCACTTGTCATCAATAAATTAAGTCTTTTGCCCCTCCTCTTGGGCTGGGACTTCGTAAGTGCCTCAATGAATATAATATGGTGGAAGCAACACTGTCCACTCCAGTGGTAGGTCAGTTCCTTGGCTCCTCTCAAGAACCTCACCCTTGGAACCCAGCTGCCATGTGATGAGGAAGAGCAGGCCACAAGGAGCAGTCACAAAGAGCTATTCCATTGGAAACAGGCCCAACTAAATTTTAACTAGTGGCTCATGGCTACCATATTGGATAGTACGTATCTATACCTAGCTATGAAAACAAGTCTTTAGATTTGTACTGTCCAATATGGTAGCCACAAGCCAGCCACTAGCAGCTATTTATATCCAAATTAACTAAATAAAAAGTTTAATTCCATATTGCACTCGCCATATTTCGGGTGCTCGACAGTGGTGAGTGGCTAGTGACTGCTATATTGGACAGTGCAGATACAGAATCTTTGTATCACCGTGGGGAGTTCTCTTAGACAGCATTGTTTCAGATGATTCCAGCCCCAGCATTTGAGCTCTTCAGCTGAGGCCCCATACATCAAAAAACAAAGACAAGTCATCTCTGCTCTGCCTTGTCTTAATGCTTGACCCACAGAATCTGTCAGCATAATAAACGGCTGTTTATGCCAGTAAATTTTGGAGTCATTTGTGATGCAGTCATAGTAACTGGAAGAACAGTCTTTCTTATTAGAACTTCTGAGACCCTTCGCAAAATTCCATTACACCTACATTCCTTAATGCAGAATTGTAAAGGGGGAAGCAGAGAGTAACAGGTAAGGAGCCAACAGTCTTATGGAAATGACTTATTGTAACACAACTGAACACTCAGTACCTGTCACTGACTCTCAGCTTGTGCTGAGCAGAGCAGTTAACATTTTATACGAGAAGCAGCTAAAATTTCCACCAGTACCTCTTCTGGCTGCAGACCAGGAGAACACCAGTTGCACTGTGGAACACTTCTCTGTGGTCTTATCCTGCTCTTGCACACACTGAGAGAGAAGGTGAAATGCCTTCAATTGGCTCTCCAAGTTACAGCCTGGATTTAGGCACTGGCCCTTCCTGGTATGTATAGTGGCCACTCCCCCACCCACCACCCCGCTTTTTTTTCCTTTCAAGTCACCATGGGAAGGGCTAATTTTCCTCCCAATATGACCAACTAGGATACACTGAAGGCTTCCCTGGTAACTCAGATGGTAAAGAGTCTGCCTGCAATGCAGAGACCCAGGTTTGACCCCTAGGTTGGGAAGATCCCCTGGAGAAGGAAATGGCAGCCGACTCCAATATTTTTGCCTTAAGAATCCTGTGGACAGAGTAGTCCATGGGTTGCAGAGAGTCAGACACAACTGAGCAACACAGGATACACTGAAAGATATGTATGTAGGTTTCCACCCCTACTTTTGTTCGAGAAGGTTTTGCAATTTACTATAAATGCACAGATACAATAAAGCCATATTCATTAATATAGGTTTGATAAATTTTTCCAGTTAAGGGTCTGAGCCATAGTGAGGCAACCCCTTATAACTGACTAAAAGACAAGGGGTTAATGCCATTACCTCAAACAGAAATTGCTTTGGGAAAGCGATCAAGAACAATTAAAGCAAATCAACTGGCTGAACTGATATACATGTTTTCTATCATTTGGTAGAGGCAGAGAACAGTAAACAGCCTATTCTGGCCTTTGTCTGAAAGCATTAGCTCAGATTAGATTATTCTGATTATTTTTTATAAGTTAATAAGCACAATTTCTGTTCCATTAATATCCCAATGCAGATGAAGCCACAAAATTACAAAACCCATTTCCTTCAGGTGCCAAGTTTATAAAAAGAAAAATTGCTTGCTTGGAAGGTCACTGGATTCATCAACTGTCTAGATTGTTTTTATCAGAGATTAGGGAAGCAGAGCACACAACCTGAGGATCAGGTGAGAACGCTGACAGGTAACAAGATCAGGAGCTCAGGTTTTCACCCAAACCCACACACTGGCCAATCTGTGAATATGGCCATCCCAGCCTGATGCTATTTCCCTGACATTCTTAGTGGCTTGTGTGATCACATGGGATCCAAGGTCACAAAACAAAATGTGCAGGAAGTACCATTTAACCCACAGTTCTATACTCGTTCAGCTCTTTTCCACAGTAAAACTTAGGCCTTCCTCACATAGCGATCCTCAAGACCCAAACTTAAAATTTTTAAAATTCAGTTAACAGCTATTCTCCTCCTTCCACGCAAGGAAATCCCTAAAATGTAGGCTCTCATCAGTGAGCCTCTTCCCAAGTTGTACGGAATCTCACCTCCTGCCTCAGTTTCCTTCTCCAAGCCTTTCCCAGGCCATTTTGCACACTGTCAAGGTGGAATTATTCCAGAAGGCAGTTCAAATGACACACACACTGCTGTCCTGAGATGCACTGCTGGGTAAAGCTCACTCTTGATTATTTCTGAGTTTGGCCTCCTCATATAGCTCTTGAAAAGAAATAATAAGCTATTCTCCTAACAAGCTAATAAGCAACTGTTGGCCGAGATGGGTGTTTGTCACTCTCCGTCTCCCACCTCGTTGGCCTGTGCTTTAATACAATGCTCTGTTTCACCAGGGCTCGCCTCTGCTCTCCAAAGAGCTTGCAGGACCCTGCCTCACCAGTGACATCATCCTGCCCCCGCAGCCCCTCCCCATAGCCTCCTCTTGTGACTGGCACTCCTGTGCTTCTGCAAACATGTACTTTGAGAGCAAGAATCCATTGCCATTCATGCATATGGTAAATCCGGCATTTTTAGGGAGGGAGTTTATTCCTGTTGGTAGAATGAGGCTGATCCTGCAAACAAAAACAACAAATATGCAAGCGCTCCATGCCCTTCACACAGATACGAGACAGCTGAACATGGGTGAGGGCTTCCAGGCCCTTCTTACCAAAAGGCCAAGTGGTGAAACCCCAAAGGAGTCCGAATGAGCCCATTTTCAAGAAACGGAAGCAGAAAGACTATAGGCACAGAAGTCAAGCACAATGTTAGGGTCCCAGCTCCACTCCTCCCTAACTGGGTGGCCCTGCCCTTATCTGCTCACCTCTCTCTTCACTTGTAAAACAAAGGTAAAGGCCCAAGGCTTCCTTACCTTTCGAAAGAAGGGCATGTCTGTCTCATATAAGACAATGCCCGGGACATAGCAGGTCTGGGGGAAATAGCCATTCACTTCCTCCTCAACCTTTCCGAAATTCCAGAAGGAGAGGCCGCCACACAGATTTTAAAGGAGACTGTGAAAAGTCAACAGTAATCAAACAGTACCATCATTTTAAAAGTTGGTTGGTCTACTTTAGTGTTTCCCAGAATTACTGGTACACAATGAAACCCCAAACTCTAGCACTGAAAACAACCAGATTCTGCACAAAACAGTTCCCACAACCTGAAACACTGAAAATATAGTCAAATCAGGCTCAACCACCAAACAAGTCAATATCTGATTCGCAGTTATAAGAGGGATGATTCTGGATAAATTATTAGGAAAGTGAAAGTGAAAGTCAGTCATGTCTGACTCTTTGCGACCCCACAGACTATACAGTCCATGGAATTCTCCAGGCCAGAATACTGGATTAAGTAGCCTTTCCCTTCTCCAGGGGATCTTCCCAAACCAGGGATCCAACCCAGGTCTCCTGCATCGCAGGTGGATTCTTCACCATCTGAGCCACCAGCGAAGTCTAATTGATAGGAGATGCTCCACAATTTAACTCCTACATGTCGATCACATAAAGATGAGAGCTGCACAACAGGGGGCAGGCACCCCCACCCCAACAACCCTTCTTAATTCAGATACACACTACTTACCATTCTTGCAGATTCATCAAACGTGATTAAACAACAGAATCCAAAATATATCTGTGCTTTAGTTTTAGATACTCTTGTACTTCTAATGCCATTTACTGATTAACTCTTCTACACACAAAACACATCCTTAACATGCTAAAATGTTTCACTCTAAGGCAGGTGGTTAGAAAAACACAGGAGTCTCAAATGTTGTGAGGCTCACACAAGCCTAATCCTCAATATTATTTTGTTCAAAGAACCAAAGTGAAACAACTATTTCATGACAGGGTGGGGAGACAGGGGAACACTAGCTGTTACTCTTTAGGGCCTTTTAATCTGGATTCTTGCTGTTTTCCTTGCTCCAGCCTCTCCTTCCTCAGTCAATACTTCACACAAATAGTACTTTTGACATCTAGGAAGAAAAAGGAGAAGAAATATTCTTTATAAATTTCATAAAAAATTTTTTTTCACCGCCAGAACATAAACCCCAGCGCTGAGCTTCAGAAAGAACATAAAGCTAAAAGGAGATTTTCACTACATATTTCTTTAATACATATATAGTGTGTGCATATATGTGTGTGTGTGTGTGTATAAAAACAGAGTTGGATTTTTTTTTCCTGAATAAAGCACCTCTGGAGTTCCTTATGCATCTAAGCACATGCAAAGTGTGTTTGTATTTATCAGTTACCAGAATCTCCTGTCTGTCCCTCATTCAATGCCAAAAGACAGTTTCAAAAGAGAGAAAATTATAAATAGGTTTGTAAAGTATAAAGATAGATGATAGAAGTGTTACAGAAGTGATAGAGATGTAGATAGATGATACACAAATAGATGTCAGATAGATGGATAAACACATAGGGACAGACAGAAGGACAGAAGAGGTAGCTCAGCATCAGGAAACATGAACTGGTACCTGCAGAGAGCCTGGGTGTCCCAACAGAGGTTTCAAAGTGATCAGTCCCTATCCACCTTGAGGATAACTGGGTCCAAAGAGGCTCAGCATCATGAATGTGTTCTTTCTACCAGGACCAAACCAGCTAAAATTCTAGTAGACACAGGAATGCCTAGCACTACAGGCATCGAGTCCATTTGCACACCTGTCCGTGTAAACAGAAGTGGCCTGATGTGATCTCTTGTCTTCCCGGCTCAGAGGCAACATCTTAACCGGTATAGCCAGGCACTGTTTAACTTCTTATTGGTCAATAACATGCCCCAGCAAGCAATAAATATGCCCTGACCCTGCAGCTGCCCTTTTGCACTACATGCATCATTGATCTTCTGGGGCTTGGAAAACAGCCAATCTGAATAAAAGCTAAGCAGAGGCCAAGTGCCATTTTCCAGTGCCTTCTTACAATTCCTTAGTAACTGTAGCCAGAAATAGAGCACTTGGCAAGTCATTGTATCATGGATGTTGGAGTTAGATTACTATCTTCCAGGAGGGGAGAGGAAGAGAGAGAGAGACACTGACCAAGAATCTATACACACAAAGAAGGTGATCTGATCTATACACACCCAAAGCCCCAAGTCTACAGACTAAAGACTGGGAGTTTAGCATATCCTAGAGAAGAGGATCAGAAGATGGGTTAAGGAGGAAGAAATGGAACAGTCAACTCCCTAAATAGCAGAGGCAAAAACAAACAAATAAAAAAGAAAAACACACAACAGTCCTAACAGAACAAACTCTATCTTTTACTAAACACTTTTTAAAAGAAATCTTCTATTTTCTTTAACTAGAACATAAACTGTGCAAAGGGAGGGACTGGAGAACACATGTGTGTATATATATGTGTGTGCGTGTGTACATTTTATATGTGTGTATATGTGTGTTTTACTATTGCATCTTCAGGGCCTGGTACATAGTAGAAGTGAAACAAGTATTTATTGAATAAATTGGCAAATAGAGGCAAGAAAAGATAGGGTGGACAGAACTAAAGCGAAAAATGAAACTGTTCTTGGCTGGGGGAGGAAGGAGCACTGACCTCTAAATTTTTCAGCCATTAAAGGAAGGAAACTGAACGCAGATCACAGTGTAGATGTCCAGTTGGACTCGGTCCATCACCCCCTCCCTCCATCACTTTTACAGCCACTTGTAATCACTCCTCTTGATCCTGGCACCTGGGGTTTCAGTTCCTGACTACTCTGACCACCACCGTGGCTGTGGGCTTCCCTTACGTCACAAACCCAGGAAATTCCTTTTGACTCAATCTCAAGCAAGTCACCCCCTTGCCTGGATGCAATTAGTTCACCCACATTCTCCATGTAATACGCAATCCAGAGTATTTATTGGTCTTCAGAGACGTGGGTGATTTAAGGAATTAGGGTACTTTGATTTACAGGATCTGAGGCCAGAATTTTTCATTCATCACGATACTCAGAGCTGTTGCCATTTCCTGAGCACCAGGCCACTACACTCTGCAGGACCTTCACCAAACACCACTATTCATTCCTGACACAGACCCTGGAAAATGGTATTATTATCCCACTTTTACATGGCAGGGAGGAGACAAAGCCCTCAAACAGAAGAGATCTGTGTAAGATCCTAGAGTTGGAGTGGTATAGTCAAAGCTCAAAGTCAGAGCCTATGGTTCTCCCCAAAGTCAGCCATCTTTTGAAAACTAGGGCTCTGTGCGCACATGGCTGTCCCAACCTCACAGACCACCAGGTACTGAATAAAACTGTTTGTCATGGAAGGGCATCCCAGACTTGTGTGCCGCTAGGCAGACTCTTGGGACTTAGTCTAATGCCCTCATGTGAAGGCTCAGGATAGGAGCCCCAGAGGGTGCCCATTCCCAGCATCTGTGCCCACCAATTTCTTTAGCTCTAGATCCCAAGCTCCTTCTGCCACAACAGAGCAACACAGGAAGCAGCATCTCAACAGTGATAAAAGCAGCAACTGCCGCCAATACCCACGCTCTACTTAGCATGTGCCAGATTCCGTCCTAAGTCTTCTTCAGAGATAACTCACTGGACTTCACAATAATTCCAAGGCATATGAATTTTTTGTTCTCTTGGTTTTACAGAGGAGAAAACCAAGGCAGTAAGTGGCCAAATAAATGAATGATCTAAAGTCACACAAACTGGTAAATGATAGAATTAGGATTTTTTTTGAACGGAATTTTCTTGATTTTAATACATTTTATTGTTTCTTTTTCTTTCTTTCTTTCTTTCTTTTTTTTTTTTTTACAAGCTCGGTCATTCTAAGCAAAACAAATGAAATTCACCTTCCAAGTGTTATCCTTTATTATTTCATGTTCTGAGACAAACTGATACTTTAGGTCAGCAGCTCTCCCTCAGGGTATTCATGAAGTCAGTTATTTTCACAATATACCAAGACCCTAATCGTGTTAAAAGGTACTGTGTTCATCACTGCTGTCTACTGTAGATGAATTGACAAACAGGTACTTAACAATTTTTAACGCTCCCATTTTCAACATGGTGAACACTGATGGTTATAACCACATAAACCAAAGTTCTACAGACACGTTTCACTAAGCCCAAATGTATTGGGTGGGCCAAAAAGTTTATTTGACTTTTTCCGTAAGATGCTACGGAAAAACCCAAAGGAACATTTTAGTCAACTCAATATAATGAAGGTTGGAGATCAAAAATGTCTGAGATTCAAAAAAGCAGCAAACTGCTCTTTTTTTCCTTGTAAAACAACAGTATCTGCATAATTACATTCCTCTATCACTACTGCTGCTAGTATAGAATCCACTACTCATATTGGTTAACTTTAGCCACGTTAACAAACTTCTATTTCAGAGAGAAAACTGGGGAGTAGGGATGAAAAACGGAGAACTGTCTGGTATACTCAAGCACTTGACAATCAAAGCAGTAAACACAAGTAACAAACTCTATAGGCAGGTATCTTTTTTTTAAGAACCTTTTTCTCTTATATTGGAGTATAGCCAATTAACAATGCTGTGACAGTTTCAGGAACACAGCAAAGGGACTCAGCCATAAATATGCCTGTATCCATTCTCTCCCAAACTCCCCTCCCATTCAGGCTTCCAGGTAACACTGAGCAGAGTTCCCTGTGCTACATGGCAGCAGGTTCTCATTAGTATATCCATTTGATACTGGCACCCCACTCCAGTGCTCTTGCCTGGAAAACCCCATGGACAGAGGAGCCTAGTAGGCTGCATTCCATGGGGTCGCAAAGAGTCGGACACGACGGAGCAACTTCATTTTCCCTTTTCACTTTCATGCACTGGAGAAGGAAATGGCAACCCACTCCAGTGTTCTTGCCTGGAGAATCCCAGGGACAGGGGAGCCTGGTGGGCTGCCATCTCCGGGGTCGCACAGAGTCGGACACGACTGAAGCGACTTAGCAGCAGCAGCAGCAGTGTTTCTATGTCACTTGCAATCTCCCTATTCAACCCACGCCCCTTTCCCTCCCCCTGGTGTCCACACATTTGTTCTCTATGTCTGTGTCTCTCTTTCGCAAATAGGTTCAACACTATTTACAACTGCCAGGACCTGGAAGCAACCTAAATGTCCATCGATAGACAAATGGATCAAGAAAAAAGATGGGGTACATACATATAAGGGAATATTACTCAGTCATAAAAAGAAACAAAATTGTTCCATTTGCAGAGACGTGGATGGACCAAGAGACTGTCACACAGAGTGAAGTCAGTCAGAAAGAGAAACACAAATATCGGATATCAATGCATATATGTGGAATCCAGGAAAACAGCACACATCCTTGTTCATCTTCTTAAAGTGACAGAGCCAGAATTTAAACCAGACAGGCTGGTCCTGAGCCCAGGACCTAATAGACCTACTAGTCTTCAGAGATTCTGGCTCTCCCTGCACCTTTTCTTCTGTATTATGTATGACTGAAGACTACAGGTTGAGTGCGAAGTCGTCAACCAATAAAGAAGCACCCAGGAAAACAGCACACCCTACATTTCTTCATTCGTGGTAGAGAACCTCCACCTTGCAAATTTAGTGACTAATACAGAGCACTGATATATATGCTCCAAATAGCTCCATACAATGGTTTATAACCCATCTCCCTCAAGCAGCCACTTCTCACTGACACAACATACCATCCCTTTTAGGCTATAGGAAAGAACACAGTTAAAATAACGTTAACAGGTACTTATTGAGGTATAGCCTTTATAAAGGTGCTTAAATCCTTTCAGGTATATACAGCTAGGTTCCTTATTAAAGATTATAGGACTCTGGAAAGCAGTTTGTTATCCCTCTTCACCTCTCTCCTTGTTAGCCATGTACTACATCCCAGACCAGTCCCTGCCTTGCAAGGAAGGAGTCTTTTACAAGTTGTGGTCTGATTAACCCCAGGAACTTTCCACCAGTTCTGAAACAATGAAGCACCTTTCCTGCTTCTGTTTGGAATCAAACATGTTAAAATCATTAACATCTTGGCTTTAGAGAATCTCAGAATTCATATAGATCTCTGTAGTTTGTAAGTCCCTACAACTAAAAGTGCATATGAAGTCTGGATTCAGAAAACTTGGGACCAAATACCAGGCCTGCCCTTCTGGGACATAACCTTCCTTTCTCAGAGTTGTACTAAGTTCTGGTTTGTTCATCTGTAAAATGGATACAACACTTTACCTATTGTTAGTAATGCTGTCATTGTCAAATTAACAAAATAACAGCAACAAATAATGGGAGATAACTGTGGATCAATGGAGAAAATACTAGAAGAAAGTCTGATGATCTGAGTTCAAGATCCATGTTCTCCTAACCCACATCAGTGTGCAACTTCAGTTGTCATTTAACCTGAGTCTCAGTTCTCTAACTTGAGTCTTAATTCTCTAACCTGAGTCTCATCCTCTGTGAAGAATGACCCACACTGTTTTTAAGAGCTGTTTGGGGGAGGAAAGAGACTAAAACCCATTTGCCAGGTCAAATCAATGCCATTTAGACTGCAACTGGCCCTGAAGCTTGTGGTCTGAGGCAAAATAGAGAGCACACACCCCATTAAATGGGTCTCACACAAAGGAATGTATCCACAAAACAAAACCAGATGCACAGACATAGAGAACAGAGTTGAGATTACCAGTGGTGGGGAGGGGGTATAGACTGTGAGTCTGGGGTTAACAGATGTAAACCATTACATATAGAATGGATAAAGAACAAGGTCCTACTACACAGCACAAGGAACTATACTTAATATCCTTGGGTAAACCATATGGAAGAGAATACAAAAAAGAACGTATATATGTGCATACTCGGTCACTTTGCTGTACAGCAGAAATTAACAGAACATTGTAAATCAACTATACCTCAATTAAAAACAATTAAAAAAAAAAAAAAAGGTTCCCCCAGAAGACTACTGCCCTAGAGAATTGCAAACTCAGTGCTGTCAAGTCTTCCAATTTTTCTACCTCAGCACTGAATCCAGGATTTTATGTGAAATCTCCCAACTATTAGAGTTGGCAATTAATTCAATTTTTTAAATTATTTGATGGACACAGAAAACCTGTCTGCAGGTTACAGAAGAACGGCAGCACCTCTGAGGATAACAGTCTTAAACAACTTCAGGAGATCCTGAATATCTTTGAAAACCTGGATTAAAACTACTCTTGCACTCAAGGAAAATGTCTCCATGGAAATCAATACACAGAAAAGTTTGCCCCCCATTCCCTAGAGTTGTGTAAACCATCAAAAGCCCACCTATGCCCTTAGGTTAGAACAGCATTTTTCCAGTATTCTGACTCTTGCCAAAACAATATAGAGAGAAATCCCAGACTAAAGGACTCCCTAGTCTTACTCTTGAAAATAAAGTCTCAAAGGACAAACGAATAATTCAGAGAAGCATTCATTTTATAAAACACTAGCAAAAGAGTCTCATAATTTAAGATTTAACATTTTAAAGCATCACTAACTCATCATTAAGCCCTCAAATTAACCTGATAAAATATATTTTTGTAAGTGGAACAAATGAGTTTAATTTCATGTGCCGAGTTCCTTTTCTAATAGATGCAAAAGCTCCAAATGGAGACAAAATGCAAACAGTGCGATGGGCTTTAGAATCAGCCAGTCCTCAGGTCAGATCTGGGGCTTCAGGCACCAACTGTTTCCCATAAGCTTCAGTTTCCCACTATCAATGGTGCTAATAACATCTACCATGCCAGGACTGGTGGAATTAAATCATGTATGACAAGGGCTTGGGTCATAAAACATGTATGATGGTTGTCATTTTTGTTGCTGTTTTTTTAACTATGGAGTGAGCTAGTTCATTTATGTTTTGCTCATAATAGTAACCGGGCTGATGCTAAAGCTGAAACTCCAACACTTTGGCCACCTAATGTGAAGAGCTGATTCATTGGAAGAGACCCTGATGCTGGGAAAGATTGAAAGCAGGAGGAGAAGGGGACGACTGAGGATGAGATGGTTGGATGGCATCACCGACTCAGTGGACATGAGTCTGAACAAACTTCAGGAGATAGTGAAGGACAGGGAAGCCTGGCGTGCTGTAGTTCATGGGGTCGCAAAGAGTTGGACATGACTTAGCGACTGAGCAACATAATAGTATTGCTGAAATTATTATTATTATATTTAGGTAATCATGAATAAAAAATACATTCACATGGCTCCAAAAATACCCTAGTGGGAAAAAATTCCTTTCCACTTGTGTCTCCCATCTGCCAGTCTGGCCCCTTCCCATCATAAATAATCACCATTCATCTCTTGGATATTAGAAAAAATACATCCTCTTTCCACCAATCAAACCCATAGACAACTGTAGCATATTATACTCTCTATACAGAGTTATGTATTTTCACTTATTATATCATGGAGATTTCTACATGTGACTACATGACAACATTCAATACATCATTTTTTATGACTACACAGTATTCCATAGTTACATATTTATTGAGGCACAGTGAATAGCTTGCTTCCAATCTTCTGTTGTTACAAAAAAGAGTAAAAAAAAAATTTGTTTTAGTCAAGTTACTTCATTTCTTCCTGCCTCCACTGTCTTGCTTAGAAATGGAGATACTGTTAGTCCTACCTCAAAGAGTTGTTTTAAGAATGAAATGAGTTTGAAATATATAAAATCTTTAGCTCCTGAAATCAGGTAAGGGCTCGCCAAGTGTCACTATTATTAAGTATACAGGTCATCTCATACCCATGGAAGTATACATGTAACACAGATTCCAGGAGTGGAATTACCAAGACATTTAAAAGGAAATGGGGAAGGGATGTTAAATGAGGTGTCCACGGACTTTGTTGGGGGAGGAAAAGGCCAAAGATCACCATACACACTTCAGAAGTCTGCAAGTCCTTTCTGCAGAAAGTGACACTTCAACTGCTTTGGGAAAATAATCTCCCCTCCCAGATTCTAAACTCTTCTTTGTTCTTCTCATAAACCACCCAAGTGTCCTGGAAATACCCAATTCTTGGCAGCCAAGCTATATTTCCCAGATTACCTCTCAATCCTAGAAGAAACATTAAAAACTTGGCCAAGATCACATGTCCCTGTTCTCAGTACTGGAAAATGAGGCCATAGGAGATTGGTGGCTCTGGTCCACGGAAGGCAGTTCAAGAAAAGGACATCGAGCGAGTGGGTCAAAGCAAGTAATGACCAGATACCGGCCAATGTTTTCAGGCTCAGCAACAGCAGAGGCACACTGTCTGTATCAACACTGGCCACAGCTGCCTCCACCAAGAGCACATTAAATCCAAAACAAAAGGAGGGAAAGGCTGATGAGAATGTCAAGTGCTACAAGTTACAAATAGGCTTCAGAGCTACTGAACCCCTGAGAAGGAGAAGCTATAAGAGAAACAAGTTAGAACAGTCTTTGCCTCTCAGTGTCTCATCTGCCTGTCAGAAGATGGATGTCAGGGACTTCCCTGGCAATCCAGTAGTTAAGACTTCACCTTCCAACAGCAGGGGGATGCAGGTTCAATTCCTGGTCAGGGAGCTAGAATTCCAAGTGCCTCTAGGTCAAAAGACTAAAACACAAAAACAGAAGCAATATTGTAACAAATCAAATAAAGACTTTAAAAATGGTCTGCATCCAAAAAAGGAAAAGAAAAAAAAAGATGGATGTCAGAGTTGGCAGGATCCATGTATATTTGCAGACTCGGTGGCTTACTTTCCACCCCCTTGCCCCTCCCCCAACCTCCACTTCACCTCCCCACAAATCTCAGCAAAATAACAAGAGGAAAGCAGAACAGGGACCCTCAGATGGGAAAAATTCCAACTTGGGCTGCTGTTGACAAAACCAATGTAAATTCTACCTGAGTGTGTTACACTGACCTCTCCAAATCCATCTCACTAGTTAAAAAGAGAAGTCTTAGAGGAGTTTACTCCTAACATCAGCACTGAGGGCCATCAGGGGTATATTTACAAAGCACACCAGTTTACAAGGAGTCTTCCATTACCTTGGGCTGAAGGCATCAATTCTTACCAACAACGGAGGGGCCCCCAGGTATTATAGCAGGCTCTGTGGAACCTCATGAAAGTTTTAAGAATTCTCTCAGCTCACATCTCACTTTTTCTCACCCTGTCGCATCTCAGGCTTCAGTTTCTCTTGTTGCCAGGAGCTACTTCCGCAGCCAACTTTCATGGTGCCAAGGTTTACAGTAACACCTCGATGGAAGAGCCACATTGATGAGAGATTTCTGTGCAGTAATTGAATTCTGCCTGGTAATATGATGCTAGCAGGATAACAGCAGTGGAAGGGAGAGAGCAGGGGTGAGGACAAGTGAGAGCCATAAAGATACATGAAAAAAAATTTATGTACCGTGGGGGAAAGACTGACCTGTCCAGTGATGGTGATTTGTCATCTTCAGCATGACAGCTACTCACTGCAAGAAAGTGTTACGCTCAACTGTCACCTCCTCAGAGAAGCCCACACTGGCTACCACAGTCAAACACCCTTGTATTCCTATTACCCACCTGCGTTGCCTTCAAGATGCTATCTAACATTAAAAGTACACTCCATCTGCTCACTTGCCTACTAAACTGCAGAGGGGCGTGAACCATGCCTGTCCCATTCATACTCTATCCCCAGTGGCTTAAAGAGTGCCAGGAATAGAGCCGACACAGAAACATCCATGAATGCATAGTTGGAATTAGGCAACAGCTTTTTTTCTTTTCATTTAAAAAACTGCCTATAGAAAGAAATGGACTTCCCTCAAAGCTCAGTCAGAGAAGGCAATGGCAACCCACTCTAGTACTCTTGCCTGGAAAATCCCATGGATGGAGGAGCCTTGTAGGCTACAGTCCATGGGGTTGGGAAGAGTCAGCCACGACTGAGTGGCTTCACTTTCACTTTTCACTTTCCTGCATTGGAGAAGGACATGGCAACCCACTCCCGTGTTCTTGCCTGGAGAATACCATGGAGAGAAGAGCCTGGTGGGCTGCTGTCTATGGGGTCACACAGAGTCGGACATGACTGAAGCAACTTAGCAGCAGCAGCAGCATAGCTCAGTTGGTAAAGAATCTGTCTGCAATGCAGGAGACCCAGGTTAGATTCCTGGGTTGGGAAGATCCCTTGGAGAAGGAAACAGCAACCCACTCCAGTATTCTTGCCTGGAGAATCCCATGGGCAGAGAGGAGCCTGGCGGGCTACAGTCCATGGGGTCGCAAGAGTCAGACATGACTTGGAGACTAACCAACCAACCATACAAAGAAACAGATTCTCCACCTAAGACTCCAAGAGGAAACAGCCTTTGATTTTAGATTTCTGACCTTCAGAAATCTAAGAAATGTACGAGAATAAATTTGCATTGCTTTTTTAAATTAAAAAATAAAAACATAAAACTGCTTATGAGATTTCTACAAACCAAAACCCATCTCCCACCGCCATAGCATGATGTGGCAGGGACTGGGCATGCTTAGTCGCGTCCAACTCTTTGTGACCCCCTGGACCGTAGCCCACCAGGCTCCTCTGTCCATGGGGGTTCTCCAGGCAAGAATACTGGAGCAGGTTGCCATATCTTACTTCAGGGGATCCTCCTGACCTAGGGATTGGACGCACAGCCCCTACATCTCCTGCTCTGGCAGGCAGATTCTTTACCACTGTGCATCTAGGAAGATGTGGAGAGGAGCGGGGAAAAAGCACTGAGCAAGCGCTGGGTCTAAGTCAGCTTGCCTGGCCTTTCGCGTGTAATATTAGTCCCAGGACTCTGTGATCAGTGTTACTGGTATTTCAGATTAAGAAAACTGAGGTTCTGAGACTCTAAAACAACTCACCCCAAATCAGATATGTAGAAGGTGACCATTTCTCATCTGACTCCAAAACTCCCTGCCTCTCTTACCTCCCACTTTGTCCCCTTTTCTGGCTCAGAGGACTTTCGTTTGCATTTCAAAGGACCCGGTTCCCCTCTGCCAGGCTTCCAAGACACAGTTAATATTCACTTAGATAAATTCCAAACAGCACTTCTGATCTCACTATTTCAAGGAAACGTTAATCACTTTAGAAAACGGGAAGAGTCTGTTTTTGTAAATGATTCTGGAAGGGAGGGCCTGTGGCATCGTCAGAGTACCAGACAGGACGAGAGAACATCAGCCACAGGTGGCCCTGGTGTGGAGGGGGATGCTCAGGGATGCAACAGGAGGGGCACCGGGTACCACACTTCAAAGACTGGCTCTCCGTCTCCACATTTCTCCTTCACACAACTGCCACCACAAACATTATTTCTTGTCTTTAAAGAGCGTCATTGTCATTTACTGATAAAGGAAAATTCAGAGACGTAAGTTTTCAAAAACTCTCGCTCAAAGCAGGAAACCTTTTTAAGTGTGTGCCAGATACTGGTTTTAATTTCAAAGTAATTCAGCAATCATCAAGAGTTATTAAGAAGTCTTGCTGGAAGCTTCCGCCGCACACAGAAGACATAGGACAGCATTTCCTCTGCGCTAAGGTCTAATTCCTGAAGAGGTCGATGTGGCCTCCGCACGTGCCACAAGTAACAGAAGGCACTTCAGGAAAGACCCTGCTCCTGGGAAGCTGTGTGCGCGCCTGTTAGTTGCTCAGTTGTGTCCGACTCTTTGCGACCCCATGGACTGCCAGGCTCCTCTGTCCACGGAATTCTCTAGGCAAGAATACTTAAGTGGGTAGCCATTCCCTTTTCCAGGGGATCTTCTGGACCAAGGGCTCGAACCCAGGTCTCCTGCATTGCAGGCAGACTGTTTACCATCTGAGCCACCAGGGAAGTTACCATGTGGAAAACTAGAGGGAGAAAGTTGCCGGCGCCTGCACGTTCAACCGGAGTCCTCCGCTGGCACCCGTGTGGAGCTCACAGCATGCTTTAGGGCTGTGGGCCTTCCGAGCCCAGAGAACAGACTCCTAGCAGGCGACTTTTTGTTTTGTTTTGTTTTGTTTTGAATTTTGGCTGCACTGGGTCTTAGCTGCGGCACGCAGGATTTCTAGTTGCAGCATATAAACTCTTAGTTATGGTATGTGAGATCTAGTTCCCTGACCAGGGATCAAACCCAGGCACGCTGCATTCGAAGCAGGAAGTCTTAGCCACTGGATCACCATCATGGAAGTCCCCCTACAAGGCCACTGGACAGGGCAGTCTGCAGTGGAAGGACTGTGTCCGGTTGGCAAGCTCTGGCATTGGTGGCAGCAGAGGGCAATCACAGCAGGGGAAGAAGAGAATGGGATGAACTGAGACAGCAGTATTGAAATATACACACCATCATGTGTACAACAGTTAGAGGGGAAACTGCTACAGAGAAAAGCGAGCTCAGCCGAGAGCTCAGGGAAGACCTAGAAAAGTGAGATGGACAGGTGGGAGGGGGGCTCCGGAGGGAGGGGATGTATGCATACATATAGCTGGTTCATGCCGTGCTGTAGAAGCCAACGTGATAATGGAAAGCAATTATTCTCCAATTAAAAATTAAAAGTTTAGGGGGAAAAAATGAGGCTGTAGGAAATAGAGAACACACGTATTGATACGGAGGGAGGGGGAGGGATGAACCGAGAGACTGGGTGAACATACATACACAATTGATACTATGTGTAAAATCAATAACTAATGAGAACCTACTGTACAACACAGGGAACTCTAGGGGAGACCTAAATGGGAAGAAAATTCAAAAAAGAGGGACTATATGTAAATATTTGGCTGATTCACACTGCTGTACAGTAGAAACTAGTACAACATTGTAAAGCAACTATACTTCAATAAAGATTAAGTAAAAAAAAAAAAGAAGAAGAAGAATAGGACTTAGGGTAGAGACAGCTGGCTGAAATTCCAGCTCTGTATGGCACCACTGTTATACCTGGGGCTGCGTACATCATTCTCGATCAGCTTCCACATCTCTAAAATGCAGTGATAATAATTACTACCTCACAGGGCAGCCTGTAAGAATGATGTATATAAACTGCCTGCCAAATAACAAGAACTCAATCTAACATTAACCAAAAAAAAATAATTATTTTTCTGGCAAAAATTTTACCCCAGGAGCTATTTTTTTTAAACTCACCTTTATTGTTCTGCCTTTAATTACACCTCAAATAAAAGCCTTTTCCTAAATCTGATGTAGCAGACTGGTGGTCTGATTCTATCATCACTACAAAGGTACCTGACTCTGGTTCCAATTTTTATCTCTAAAATCACCCTGGTTCTTCCTCTTGTCTCTAAAATGTAACAAATGAAGCTACCCGTGCTGTGGGTGAAGAAAGTGAAAGCCATGTCTATGTGCTTACTGGTTTGAGACAGACCTCACTCCCACCTGAGCTGGGCTTCACCAATCTAGGAAGAGGGAACTAGAGTAGATAAGCCGTTCACTAGACACAAAGAGAAGAGAGGAGAACACGTGACAGAGGACAGGATGCGGCACCTAGAGAGCAGGGCATGGACTTGGAGTCAGAAGTCAGGAGACGGCGATCCCACAGCCTGAAACCCAGAGCCAGAGCTGCCAGATTTAGCTAACGAAAACACAGGATGCACAATTAAATGTGAATCTCAGATAAATAACGTGTTTTTCGATATAACGACACCCACAGATATTTCTTCTAAAGTATAAATATGTTCCACTAATTTCTTAGTCTCTCTCAATGACTTTATGGGCCATACTAAAAATACTCACTGTTTATCCGAAATTCAAATTTAATTGGCCATCCTATTATCTAGCAATTCAAGCCACATAAAGATCTTGAATCTGCCTGATGCAGTAGCAAGACCATGGGTTCTGGAGTTCAAGAGAGCTGTGTGTGAATCCCAGTCAGATCACAAACTAAAGGTGTAATCTAGGCAGGTTATTTGAACTACCTGACTCTCACATGCCATATCTGTAAATGACCACGATAACACTTCACAGGGCTGCTCTATAAGGCTCATGAAATAATGATAATAATTACTAATATCTCTACTGCTTCAATGCAATGCTCAAACAATGTTAGTTTTCTTTGCTTTTCAGGTCTCAAGTCTTTCCCACAGTAAAATGGGTTTAAGGGTATTGGTGAAAAGTGAGAGTGTGTGTTGCTCAGTCGTGTCCAATTCTTTGCGACCTCATAGACTAAATGGGGAATTCTCCTCTGCCCACAGAATTCTCCAGAAAAGAGTTACCGAAGCGGGTTGCCATTTCCTTCTCCAGGGGATCTTCCTGATCCAAGGACTGAGCCCAGGTCTCCTGCACTGCAGGCAGATTCTTTACTGTCTGAGCCACCAGGGAAGCCCCAAGGGTATTGGTAATAGAATTCAAATATATTTTCTGGGAAAAATGACACTTTAGCCTTCCTCCCACAGGTCTCCGGGGAAATCTTCAGAACTATTCTTGGAGGGGGAGGGGTTGGGGCAGGGGGCTTGGGAGGACTTGACAAAATATCCCCTTTCCCACAGACAAAAAAGTAAATTTTGGTTCACTTGGTTATGATAAATGTATTTGATGGGAAACTGCCCTGAGTTTCTTCTAGAGAGTTCCCGTACTCTCCCCCTCATATCCCTTAAAGCAGTATTTCTTTAAAATGTGGTCTGAGAACATCGGCAGAAGAGCCACCAGTGGTTTACAAAGAACTCTCCTGGGCCCCAACCACAGTCTACCAAATCAGTTTCCAGGGGCAGCCCAGAAAGCATCCCTCCTAAATAGCCTGTTTGGGTTATTCTTAAATACACTGAAGTTTGGCTACCATCACCCCAAAACCTCCCCTGGTGGCTCAGATGGTAAAGAATCTGCCTGCAATACAGGAGACCCGGATTTGATCCCTGGGTCAGGAAGACCCCTTGGAGAAGGAAATGGTAACCCATTCCAGAATTCTTGCCTGGAGAATCCCATGGACAGAGGAGCCTGGCGGGCTACTGTCCATGGGGTCACAGAGAGTCGGGCATGACTGAAGTGACTAATACTCCACGTTTCACTCTAAAATCTCAACCCCGAGTAAGGACCTCCATGGCAAACTTCCCTTTCCCAAAGTTTACTCAAGGAAAATGAACAGGCCCTGAATATTCCGTGAAGGAGGGCAATGGTACATTCTAGAATGATACAGGAATGGAAACGTCAAAGCTTTTTTGTGAGGAGCAGATCGACTCATCTAGCACTCTGTTTTGGAGCATTTGTGTCAAATTGACATTCCAATTTCAAGACTGTACATAAAACCCCATTCAATTATTTAGCACTGTACAGATTTTACATAACTCGAAGTTACTGACTCAATTCATTTTCCTTCGGTCTACAAGACAGATTAATCTAAAATGAATTAAGACAGGCAACCAGAAGTAATGTTACCATGGCTGGTAAACAGTCTTTAAACTGTTGAATCAGTAAGCTGCTTAAGGGTTCTGGAGAGAACCGGATGCCACATCTGCTCGACAGTCATATGCTTTCAAGCCAAGGATTTAGAAACCGTGTTCCTCCACGATGACAAAAACTCAAGACAGCAGGTGATACTTAAATCAAGCTTCAGCTTTTACAAATAAGTACCACTTCCTTCCTCCCCGAAAAGAAAGGTAATGAACATGATTCAGGTACCAATATTTCAAGTTATCTCAAAATGCATAAATTCCTGCAAATTACTATAATGGAACACCTCTGATAATTTGAAAACAAACATCTCTAAAATACCCTAAATTATCCCTGACATCAGGTTACTTAGGGTTGAATAGAGAGTGAAAATAAAGAAACGATTATAAGAAATGCTAAGAAGTATTACAATGAGGGAGCTGTGATGTCAAAGTGACATCAATGTCAAAAAATCATCATGGAAGACTTTCCAGAGCAGGTGACATCTAAACCAAGGAAGAGGGACAAGTAGGTGTTGAAAGAGGAAAAAGAAGGTTGAAATTTGTTGCCCCCAAAAGATGTTGAAGTCCTAAGTCCAACACTTCAGAATGTGATTTCTTTTTTCAGAAATAAGGTTGTTAAAGATAAAAATTCATTAAACTGAGATCATACTTGAGTAGGTTGGACCCTTAATCCAAGATGACTATAGTCCTGATAATTCAAGGAAAAAGAGAGAGGGAGGAGAACGCCATATGACATCCTTGCAGAGAAACACAAAAGATGAAAGGAAAACAGTCATGTGACAGTCATACAACCAAGGATATCTAGAGATACCAGAAGCTGAAAGACACAAGAGAAGAAGCCTAGAGACTTTAGAGAGAACATGGCCCTGACAACACCTTAACAACTTTGGATTTCTAGCCTCCAGGGCTATAGGAGAACAAATGTCTGTTGTTTAAAGCCACCCAGTGTGTGATACTCTATTATGACAACCCAAAGGAACTAACAGAATAGGACTGAGCCAGAGTGGGCAGATGGGCTCCTGGCAGGGGTAACAGCAAGTGTAAAAGCTGGAGGTAAAGGGGAAGAAGGCTTTGGTTTCAAGGAACCACATGGATTCAGGTTGGTGGGGAAAAGGAAATTCAGATTGGTTGGGCTTCCCAGGTGGTTCAGTGGGTAAAGAATCTGCCTGCAATGCAGGAGACACAGGAGACGCAGGTTTGACCCCTGGATTGGGAAGATCCCCTGGGGAAGGGCAGGACAACCCACTCCAGTATTCTTCCTGGAGAATCCCATGGACCGAGAAGCCTGGTGGGCTATAGGCCCTAGGGTTGCAGAGAGTCAGACATGACTAAAACGCCTGAGCACTTGGGGAGAAGGGAAGGTGGGCAGTGGCTGGAGGACACCGTCCCTGGGGTAGTAAAGTCCATCCTCTCCTCTGTGTCACAGCACCAGACGCTCCACTCTAAGGACTGAACACAACCTTCAGGAGGGTGTACAAGAACCACATAAGTGCTTCCAGTAAAAATGAACCAACAACTAAAACAACACCAGGATGGAAGTGTGCTCTCAAAAGTCATCAGTAGTTACTGCTGTTAAAAACAAGTTTTCAGCACAATCACAAAACCTGGAGCGAGTGACTGGAAGAGACGCAGCATCCTTTCGGGGTTCTGTCTCTTCATCCGGGTGCTGGTTACACAGGTGAGTTCGCTTTCTGAAAAATCATCAAGCTGAGAACCTGTGATTTGTGAACTTCCCGATATGCACGGTACTTTTATAAAATTTGCAATGAAAGAGAGAAAATGCAACATATGGCCTCCTGTTCCCCCAGAGGGACTGACATGATCCTATTTATAAAGATAAGATGTCCATCATCTTGAACTTCAATTATTTCTATCCCTTTGTCCCCCTGAATCCAAATCTGATCACCTTAGGATGAATTTTAAACCTCTAAGACATTACTAAGTAAAATCGCCTCCATTCTCCTTACATAATATCCTCTCTTTTGTAGGCTAATTAAAGAGCATGTCTTGGCTGGCCTGGGTTAATAATAGAATATTACTTCATATTTAAACAATAGATCTCACATTTGAAAGGTTTCCTCTCTTGCAAAACCTCAGGTTTTATATTCAACGGTAAAGTTTTTTGATGCTTGTTTCTACCTGGTTGCTAAAGTGAACAGCAATAGAGCCAGAATTGGGTCCTAAAAAGCTGAGGTCAGGACCAGACAAAGATTCAGGATTCTGCCTCCATCCCTGCTCACCTGGATGGTATGCAAACACTCATGCCACTGCTTTGGAAACTAAAGAAAAAATCCTTAAACTCAGCCTGCAGTTTAATGAACAAAGCAGGTATCAGATAGAAAACCTCTTAATTGGAAGATTACATTTCTAGTTATAACTCCAAAATGTCTTTTGCAAATTACCAAAGCAGCTCAAATCTGCACAATCTTAATTTAAAGCAACATAATTCAAGACCATGAGGAACCTAATTGCTGGTTAAGCGAGTGTTTCCAACCATAATTGGCTTCACACAACCCTGTGCACAATCGTGTACACACATGCCTAAACCACCGGATGTGGAGGCCTCTGGACTAAGCACAGGGATGCCAAAAGAATCTTTAGAAGAATGCAACAAAAGGCGTGATCACTCACAGAGGATTTTCCATGCATTGACTCAAAGCAATTTCACTTTCCAGAATGCTTCCCTGAAATGTCAAGAAGGAAATTAGCGCTGTTCATTGCACAAGGAATTTTCTTCCCCTTGCAACTCATTTCCACCCTTCTTAGAAATTCTCAACAACTTATGGCAGAATATTGTGATATATACATATACCAATAAAGATAAACTGGTTGAATAATGCCCCCCTAAATGCCTATGTTTCAACCCCAGTACCTTAGGATGTGATCTTATTTGGAAATAGGGTCGTTATGGATGTAATTAGTTACATTGGGATGAGGTCATACTGGAGCAGGGCGAGCCCTTAATCCAATCTGATGAGTGCCCTTAAAAAAAGAGGAAATTTGAAAACACACACACAGACAGCACCATGTGAAGATGAATGCAAAGACTGGGACAAGGACTTCCCTGGTGGTCCAGTGATTAAGAATCTGCCTTGCAATGCAGGGGACACAGGTTTGCATTGCAGGGGACTGAGGTTCGGTTCCTGGTCGGGGACTAACATCCCACATGTTGCAGAGCAACTAAGCCTGAACACTTCAACTACTATGGCTGCATACCACGACTAGAGAGTCCATGGACTACAAGGGGAGAGCCTTCATGGTGCGACAAAGATGCCACATGCTGCAACTAAGACCCCATGCAGTCAAATAAACAAACAAACGAATGCTAAAAGAACCAAATACGGAGTGAAAAGTCAAAGTGTTAGTTGCTCAGTTGCGTCCGACTCTTTGTGACCCCATGGACTGAGCCCACCAGGCTCCTCTGTCCATGGAATTCACCAGACCAGAATATTGGAGTGGGTTGCCATTCCTGTCTCGAGGGGGTCTTCCCAATCCAGGGATCAAATCTGGGTCTCCTGCATTGCAGGCAGATTCTTTACCATCTGAACCAAATACTGAGCACATGAGTGTGTGTGTGTATACACATACATACATATAAAGATTGGGGAAATGGAACACCAAAGAAAGCCAAGAAACACCAAAAGCCAGCAGACCACCAAAAGCCAAGTGTGATATATAAAACTGACTCTCTAGAACAGATTGTACAAGAAATCAGGCCTGCTAACACCTTGACCTTGGACTTCTGGCCTCCAGAACTGTGAGGCTGATGTTACTCAAGCCATCAAGTTTATGAAGGCTGTTAAGAAAGCCCTAGCAAACTAATACCAGGTACATATACAAAATTTTTAACTGAAACCTTCATGTACCCCTGTGTCCATCTGTCTGTGCAAAAACATAGGCACCCGCTAATGAATAACCTCAGATTACTGACCCCTTGGTTGTATGATTTGCAATAGTTGTGGGTATATGAGGTTAATCACAGGACCAGGGAAATTCTGACTCACACTCTCCAAAGGCGGAAGCTCCAAATTTTGTCAGGCAGCCCCGAATTCACTTCAGCTCTGGGAAATCTCAAATCCCAAAAGAGAAACACGATCTGGTTTTCTCTCTCTTCTTTCCAATACAGATACAGGTATAATTTAATAATAGTGCCCTGCTTCCCAAGTGCAATTAAAAATGGCCTTCATTACTCCTCTGAATGAGTGTGTTTTATAATACTGCAATCTATGGTTCAATAAAAAAACAACTACTGCACCTATCATGGCAAAGCTGTAAAAAGTGATCGATGTGCTTTTGGTAGCTCCAGAGGCAGAGGGAAAAGAAATTAAAAAAAGAAAAAAAGACTTAAAGAAATACACATGAAATAACCTAGTCCAATGTGAGTGGCTTTAGAAATCCATGTTTCTTCATTTCTGAAAACTATGATTTCCTTAACTTTAATTAATTCTTTTCTCTTTCCCTTAGGAGGTAGTAAAATGAGGTTAGTAACCAAAAAAAAAAAGGAGGTAGAAATGGGAGAAATAGACTCAAATGTCTATGCAGAAGGGGACCTAAGACTTGACTACGAGTAATTCTAAGGGGTTCTCTGAACTGTTATCCTCAAAAAAAAAAGTGTGTGTGGGTGTGTGTGGGTGTGTGGGTGTGTGTGTAGAAAGAAAGAGAGAGAGAGAGAAAGAAAAGTCTGTGAATCAGGGACAGGTTGGGCAGAACAGGAATACTAATTAATACAAGTAACCCAACATTAAACTGTTAGCAGAACCACAAGTAAATGGTGGGTTCTACTGTAAGAAAGATTCTTTTCCTTAATTATTTATCCCGTATCACTTACACCCAGAAGAGGACTCCTTATATCTTTGTAGAAATGGAATGGTCATGTCCCAGGCCCTAAGGTCCCAGGAATCTTTATCTTTCTTCCTCTCACCCCAAACCATTTTTTTTTTTTAAATGTTCTATTTTGACATGTTTCTTGTTTTGTTGTTTTGGCTACACCAGGTCTTAGATACAGCATGCAGCACACGGGATCTAGTTCCTCGACCAGGGAATTAAACCTGGGTCCCCTGCACTGGACTGCCCAGGAAGTCTCTCCCCAGCCATTCTTAACATGCTGATTTGAACACACTCAAGGTTTCTGTGTGTCAGGCACTATTTTAAATACTGGGTATTATGAAATATTGCTAACATCCCTTTTTTAGATTTGCAAAGGTTAAACAACTGCCCCAAATTACTTACCTAGTTGGTAAGCGGTACAGCCAGGACTGGAACCCTGGGTTCCAGATTCTAGCATCTTCATTACCACCAACACTGCTTTCTAGTAAACAGTGGTTAAGTAACCAGAAGTCATACATCCAATGCATGCAGAATGAATGCTTTTTATAGTCTCATGTTGCAGACCTCTGACTAGTCCAAGTGGAAAAGATAACATAGCCACGCTGGCCAGTCAGCCCTGGTTATCAGTCTAGGGGATTATTCATAGTCTCTGCTTCTCTTCCACCTTTATTGGCATTTATTATTTTACTGTTCTTCCAATGGCTTCAGAAAAACACTTATTTTGTTTCAACAAAGGAAGAGAACCAAAAATCTGCATTTGTGATCCTTCTAAAAATGCTTGTCTGGAGAGAATTTTAATAAAATGTCATTTGGAGATGTTGCAATCATCTGGTCTCAGTTCCTACAGCCACAGAAAGCAAAAACAGTTCACTCTAACAACTGAGTTCACTGACAGTATTCGAGCTTCTATTTACAAATTTCCCCCTTTACTAGAATCAGAAAGAGACAGCTCGAGGTCTTTTCTTCATACACCTCTGCTTTTAACTTTTGTGCTACATTTCGATCCAGACCTAGTTATTGATGGAGGTATCCAAGGTAGAGATGGTTTTTAGAGCACTGAGTGAAATCAGAGCTGTATTAATTGTGTTATCTAAAACACACTACAGATGCTACGATAATCCTCTATAAAACAATGCTTAGTGTATTATCTGATCAAAGATACAAATATAGAGCTTTTTCAAATATCCAACTAGCCAGCAGCATACAAGGGATGAGTGTAAGCTAATCCTTGCTGTCACGGTCTTCTCTGATTAAAAGGAAGCATATGCCCTTCAGCATTAAGGTCTGTCTGAGGCTATTTCAAGACCATGCCTGATCGAATAGTATTACATGATGGGTTAGCATGACTGAGGGAAAAGAGGCCTGGACTTGTGAGGCATAGAATCTGTGTCTTCTTAGGTCCCTACTTGGCTGTGCTGGTGACTTCCAACAAGCCCCTTAGCCTCTCTCCACCATCGCTCCCTTGCCTACAAAACCAGGATGGCCAGAATGGTAATACCAACTCTCCTTCTGACTTGAGGGGGTGGTGCCACAGATCACATAAAACAATATATGTAAAAAGTACTTTACAAAATCTGCCTGCTAATGCAGGAGACATTGGTTCGATCCCTGCTCTGGGAAGATCCCACGTGCTGTGGAGCAACTAAGCCTGAGTGCCACAACTATTTATTGAGCCTGTGCTCTATAGAGTCCAGGTGCTACTACTACTGAAGCCCATGAGCCCTAGAGCCTGAGCTCTGTGACAAGAGAAGCCATCGCGATGAGAAGACCATGACGCAACTACGGAAAAACCCGTGAGTCAATGAAGACCCAGCACAGCCAAAAATAAACAAATACGATTATAAGAAAAAAGGACTCTGCAAAACGTTGAGCATCAAAGTTATCACTGAGCCCTGTGGGGAAGACAGAGTTAAACCAAATCTACATCCTTTAATATAGCCTAACTTTTCAGTGATAAACTGCTGTATGTATGTTTTACAGCTTCCAGTATAGTTTTGTATGTTAGAATAATATTTATGAGTTCATTTCAAAGCTTTCTAATTTCAGTTAGACTCGGCAGAAAGCTTACACATTAAAATTTCTCTATAAATCATTTATTGTGCAAATATGAACTTTTAAGGAAAAATTTTTTTAAAAAGAGGGAGACTTTAATTGATAAGGACTACCTAACTATACACTTTGGGTTGCTTCTAGGAACATGTTTTTCATACAGTGGGTCATTAATAATATATTACAAAGGTTTTGTTATGATCACTAAAATATGAGATCTTTAGGTCTCTCTGCCAAAGTCCTATGAAACTACTTCCAACCAGAAAATCTTCATTGGGTTAAAGTCATTTGATAGCTAAGTTACATGATAAATGTATTTAATCTCTCTTTTGGACTAAACATTGAGCTAATAATTGTCAGGAAGGTTTTGACATTAAAAACTTATGACTCAAATAAAATTTCTCTGTTAGAAGCTCAGGTACTGAGATATGAGCACGATCAAATGGACACTTCTGGAAGATGACCAATATTAAGAACATAAAAATTGTCACCCTGGGTCAGACCAGAAGTCTAAGTTTCCACTGGACTCTATAATGTGTGATAATCTCAACAAAACACACACTATACCGGACTGTCCGCCCATGTGATGGTGAACTCAGAGGTTGGTGGTGTCTGAATGTTGCTGGATACTGAGAAGTCCTCACTGGATTCTGTCTAAACCACCCAGCTCTAAACACACGCCCTGGCATTTCAGACACCAAGCACCAGGCACAGGTGCTTAGGATAATAGGTTCGATACGCTTGTTATCCTCTGGGAAAATCTTTTCCATTCCCCCTTATTTGAACTAAAGCTACTCCCTCCAGCTTAAAGAAGTGCCCTTTTGTTCCAGCATCCTGGGATGAGGTAAGCAAGTCTACATTCCACCTGCCCCTACCCTAGACATCTCCCTTCATCCCACCACTCTCCAGTCCTTATCTTTCTGCTCCTCATCTGGAAACCACACTATGCTCTGATCACGTTAGTCACCCTGATCAATCTATTTTCATGAATGCGGAAAGAGACTTGGGTTTTCCACCCAAAATAGAATAGAAACTTGGCTGAAAACCAAGAATCTTCATAAGGCTTCTGACTTATAAAACTCCAGCTTAAAAAAAAAAAAAAAAAAACAGCTAAACTGACCATCAGTGAAACCTCAGTAACAGCTTTCATGTTAGGTACAGATTGTGTTGTTGTGGACATTGTTGTTTAATCAATCAGTTGTGTCCAACTCTTTAGACACCACGGACTATAGCATTCCAGGCTCCTCATCCATGGGATTTCCCAGACAAGAATACTGGAGTGGGTTGCCATTTTCTTCTCCAGGGGATCTTCCCAACCCAGGGATTGAACTTGCGTCTCCTGCTCAGCAGGTGGATATTTTTACCACTGAGCCACCAGGGCAGACCAAAGATTGTGTTACCAAAGAGCAATAACTTGTTTGGTATCTGTGAAGCTGATACACATGTATATACAATGCAGGAAATAAAAAGAAAGAAGAATGGGGAGTGACATAGAATAAAGGATACGCTCTTAATTTCCCTTAAGATTAGCTCCCAAGGTTAACCCAATAATGTCTGTAATTGTTGCTCATTATTTCAATAACTTCAGATTTATTACTTTCTGGAATGCAGCTGGGTAGATTAAAAGAAACAACCAATTACTTTTCATGACTGGAATAAAGTGTGTCCCGTCATTTATGGAGGAAAACGCCTGGGGAGACAGTAAGGGTCAAATACTTTGATCCTTGGATCATTCATAACATGAGGCTTGGCACCTAGGCAAATTTTGATATGTAAGAACTGTATCAAAAGTCAAGTCAAGTGAATGAAGGGAAGGAAAAGAGGAACAAGTGGCTAGGGGATTTAAGTCTGTGGCTTCCATCTGGTGTCATAAACAAAGTCACAAACCACACGAAATTTCAGAGCAAGGTCCCATTACTTCCTGGAAAATAACCAAATGCGATACAGTATTTCAAATGCTTCATAAAAGAGCAAAACCATTTCACCACTTAGGATGACTTAGGGTTAGCTTGGTTTTTGTGATTAGCTAAGGAAAAAGGAAATTTGTAGGGAATAAGGTAGAGAGAAATTGACTTGAGAGATTTTTCAAGTACTTCAAATCCAGTAACAAACAAGCAATGGGCTAATTATAAATATCTCCAGAATTCTTATTAAGAAGGAAGGTTCCTGACCATTGGCAATTACATATGGTGCTGCCACCATCTACACAATGGATAATAGCAACAAGTACCCCTTCCTTGACTCTGGTTTAGAAGAAAGCTCAGTTAAACAGGAATACCTTGACTCCCTTGAACATCTGAGATCCAAGAAGTGGACTGATGTCACTGTAAACTGAATCCTAGGCTAAGAGAAAAGCACAGTGATCAACCTTGAAAAATGCATGAGCACCAAGTCCAGATGCTGAGCTGTACCTAACAATTCATCACACCATCCCTGCCCTAAAGGCTCCCAATACTTTCTGTAGTTTTACAGACACGAGATGAAAACTTGAGAGTTAAAGGAAAAAACTAAAAAGGAAAAAAGTGATGGTAAATTTGAAAAAGTGGCTGCGGCATAAGTAATACAGATCTCAAGCAGCTTATCAGACTCAAGACTTGAGCAAAGAAATAGAGTGGTTCACTCATGATAATGTCAGCTCTGGAACTAGCAGTGCCATTTCTTCCTTTCTGCCACATATTTATTTGTTCACTGTCCCATTCTGGCTCCAGATCAGGTACTAAGCACTTGTGCCAGATGCTAGGAACAAAGATATCTGACAGGGGTCTCGCCTTCAGTGGACCAGAAGTCCACTTTGCCTTCTTCTTCTCTCCAATCTACCCTATCTTATTTTCTGGATTGAGAAATGACAATGTGAAAGAATTTAAAAAAAAGGTGGAAAAAAAAAAAGGTGGGGGGGGCGGTGTTTATTTTTCAAAAAATAAACCACAATAAAAATAAAAATAGAAGGAAGAACCCTACTTAACCAAGACTCTTCTTGACATTGTTTTATGATCAACCTTTCTAGGATGGCTAACTTCTTAGGAATTGGTTGGAAACAACAAAAAGATAATGCTATGGACTGAAAATGTGTTTGACAGTAAAATGCAACTGTTTTCCAGAAGGCAGCATTTCCTCCCTACCCAAAGGAAACTTCGACCATACGTTTATCCATCCAGTCAACCATTTGTCATTCATTATCCATTCATGCAACTGTGATCTATGGCAACTCTGCTATGTATATTTCAGGCAAAGCACAGGCTCCAGGATAACAGGGCTTGAGAAAAGGGAGGGAGGAAGGGAGGAAGGAAAAAAGCAAAAGGTAAGGAAAAAGCAACGCAAAACAAAGCTGCCTGTCTTCATGGAACTTGCAGTTTAGAAGAGGAACAACACTATTCAGTCATACAAATACAGAATTTAAAAACTATGATATATGCTACAAATGAACAGTCCAGGTAACTGTTGTGAGGGACCAGGGAAGGCTTCTGTTTACGGGACTAACAGAAGAACTGGGGGTGAGCTTGGGGAATTGAGTAACAGGAAGACCCAGATAATGAGCTAGAGAGTCAGCGAGGAACCAGATCACACGAGGCGCATCCTCACAGGACTTAGACAGACTGTGTTTCACCTAAATTGCAGGAGGGAGACAACAGATATTAATATGTTTTAAACAGTAGTGTGAGAAGCTCAGATTTATATGAATTCTTGATGTTTGTATATGTGTGTTTCCATGTATGTGTACTAATGAATCCTTATATGTGCATAGAATATCTTTGAAAGGATACAAAAGAAACTGATATTAGTAATTGCTTCTGGGGAAGGAAACTGAGAAACTATAAGCCAGGGTAAAAGAAAGACCTCATTGTCACTGCATCCTGGGGGCAGAGTGGGAAGGAAGTCAGTTGCTATTAATATTAATTTTTTTATACTGAATGAGAAAGATGCACAGGACTAAGGTGGGCAAAAATAAATGAATATGAAATGAAATAGAAAAGAATAGAAAAGGAAAAGCAAAATAAACAACAAAATCAACTCTACTTAATAAGGGACCTGATCCATCCCTGACTGATGCTTGCTGTCTTCATTGTGACGAGAACAAAGGGCAAAGTGCAAAACGCAAAATGCGTTTCTAGGTTGTAAAAGCAGCCAAAGACCTGGAGAGCCAACACTGCAGCCAAAGAATGCTGGCTTGTGGAATAAATACAAAAACAAAATAAACCAACACCAGCTTTAAGATAAGGGAAAGAGCTTGATACTATCTACTCCAGCCCCACTCAGATGCGCCTTGAAAGACAACTGAAGGGAAAAGAAACTTTCTCCAAACTGCTGCTTCCAACAGCCTTTACCATCTGGAGCAGAAAAGGTCCAAACAAGCAAAATACAAGGCCCGGTAAGCACAGGCAGAAGACTGGAAAAAAGAGAGCGAGGCGGGACGGGCTTGCAAGGTCAGCAAGTCACTGCGCGGCTAAATGAGGGGCTGAGAACCTCCTACAGAGCAGTTTGGGGCACAGGGAAAAGTGATTAAAGGGGTTTTGTTTTTTCTTTCTCCCATTGTGGTTGCTGTTGTTGTTTTCCCAGAAATGCCAGTTCCATCAAAGTTTTGACAATTATGAAACATGTCAGCTGATAGTGAGAATTCATCAAATGTGCCACAAACGACAAGAAATGAGAAGCCGAATCCTGAAACTGGATGGGTTTCAAAAGTCCCTGACAATCACTGTCATAAATCACCCAGGCACATCAATCTTTGGCTGCAGGAAGTTTTGCAGGGAACAAAAAATGCAAGAAAACAGCACATGCCTAAAAGAGGTGCCACGCTCTGAATGCGAAAGGCTGATGCTCTATTGTCAGGATTGCCTCTCGAGTTACAGAGGTTGCAGTTATGCAGAGCCTAGGAGATACGACTCGTCCTCTTGCCATGATGAAACTACTCGGAGGTCTCCATCCAGACAGGTGGAGACCGGGGGCCCAAGCCCAGCCCTGCAATCCTCTTGGGACCTTGGGATCCATACTAACTCTTCTAAGAGAAGTCAGCCTCCACTTCAGAGAGGATACCACCTCCCCTGTCCAAGACACTCTCTGTGCTCCACTGAAGTGAGGACTGCAAGAAAAAACAGTACAGCCAAAGGATGTACTTCATTAGAATCTCAAGATGAAAAGCTTGGGTTATCACTTCTTGTTTGCTCAGAGTCTACGGTGTAATCTTGACAAAGACTTTAAAAGGTAACAATGTCTTCTAGACACCTCTCTTTCAACTCTGCTACTTTTATTTCTTTGAATGCAATTAAACATAACAAATATGCCTCCCAGTTATAGGTTTTTAATAAAATATAAACTGCCACAATTTCAAAAGTGTAGAATAAACTTCTGAGATCTCTCCTTGAAGGACACAACATATTCATTCCCCCACCCATGTTGAGGAGTCTGACTTCTGCTAAGCCACGAGTAGTAACTTGACTTTTAGTTGATTTTCAGCTCTGCCATAAATGCTGTTACAGTCAAACTTAATTGTTAGGGGCTGGCATGTCTTTTATCTCTGGGGGTAAATGATGATAGCTACTAACAACAAACATCATCTGCTGATGCACCAGATTCTTGGGCTACGTCTAATACCTTCAACAGTCGGTTAGGCACACATTCTTGATAGTGCCTTTTCCAAGCCCAAGAGGGTTCATTTGAAACAGAGAACAAGATCTTCTCAGGCATCAGATTGCCCGAAGTAATCACCCAGTGCAAGCTATGAGAATCTGGGTTAACATTAAGGGAAAAAAAGGCACCTCTAGCCCCAGAGAATAGGTCAAAAATTGACTTTTTAATAATATTTTTTTTTTAAGAGAGAAACTATAAGCACTACTTGGGGGTGGTATTTGAAAGAACCTCAAGTGTAAAGACTAGATTTACAGTGGTACATCCTATGGGCCCATTTGTCTCATTGGGAAATTAAGAAAGGGGAGGTATCTGGTTTCCCCATGTTTAAAAGAGTTTACAAAGTCATTTCTCAGTATCCTACATTATCTCAGGGAATGCTCATAGTGGCCTTAACAAAGCAGTTACATTCCACAAAGTTCGAAGAACTGAAGTTTAGTGAGTTGAACAGATCTGGCTGAGGGCATTCAGCAAAGGGACAGAGCAGACTCAAGCCCAAACCTGATTTATCCTCGTCCTCTTCTCCCTCTACAAGTGCTTGCCTTGAGTATCAGTTTCCATGAAAGCATTAGTCACTCAGTTGTGTCCAACTCCTTGCGACCCCATGGACTGTACCCCACCAAGCTCCTCTGTCATGGGATTCTCCATGTAAGAACAATGGAGTGGGTTGCCATGCACTTCTTCAGGGGATCTTCCTGACCCAGGGATTGAACCCAGGTCCCCTACAAGGCAGGCAGATTCTTTACTATCTGAGCCACCAGGGAAGCCCTCAGCTTCCATGAAATGTGGATCCAAGGGCAAGAAGACTCCTTTTTGACCATATAAGGCTGAGCTACAACTTCTGAGAAGCACATGTCATGGCACTGCAAGCCCTCAGCAATTATCTGAAAAAACCATCTGCGCCATGGGCCGTCATCATGCCCTCGTACCGACACAAAGTCTTCAATCTCTCATCACCTGTTGTTGTTCAGTCACCAAGTCATGTCCGACTCTTCACAACCCCATGGACTGTAGCACGTCAGGCTTCCCTGTCCCTCAACATCTCCCAGAGTTTGCCCAAGTTCATGTCTGTTGCATTGTGATCACCAATACTTAGTCCAAAAAAAATTTCCCATTGCATTATCGTCACTCAGATCAGTCTCTTCTTGCTTACACACAGTCAAACACGGCAAACTGGCCAGAGCTGAATTTGAAGCCGTCCTCAGCTTTCTTCCTGACTGTCCTGGGAATTATTACCTTTTATTAGTGCAATTTCAGAGTTTACAGTTATCAACAATATACAATTAACAACACATATGAGCCAGGCTGTTGGATGTTTGAGCTTACTCCTCCATTAATAAGAATAACACAGTTTCTAAATGAATTACAGTGGGAATTCATGGTTGCCAAAAAGAGAGAGTTTTCACCTACAAGTGAAAGTTTTACAACGAATTATGTGGCTGCAATCAGAGAATAAGAGGGAAAGTTGTGACACCAACCCTCAGAGGCCCTTGTGGTGAGGACAACAAGTAAATGCTCAAGAGTCTACAAAAATAGACAGACAGTGACAGACCCCAAAGCTTGGACCCTGACACAGCCGCTCTCTTCCCAGAGCTACCAATACTCCATTGATGGCCCAGAGTCACTCACCCAAAGGGCAGGGATGCATCTGGACTCACGGAAAAAGAAATTCTTAATAAAAACACACTTCTAGGTTAACTGGGATAGTACAAGGTATCTCCAGAAAACTGGATACATGTGAGAATTCTCAATGGAAAATCTAACATGCTCTATTCACCAGATGCTGTGCTTTTTACAGAATATAGGAATCTGCCTACTTTATTTCAGTGGGAGTCTGAAAACCTAGTGTCTTTCAATTTTCGTAAATGAAAGAAAGGAGGTTAAAATATTTATTTCTCTATACATATGGCTGATTGGTGGAGGAATCAACCACAGAAGGAAAAAATAAAAAGAAATTTTAAGGCATAAAGCTATGCGTTACAAAGAGGAACTCGCCATAATATATACATGAATATTCATTAAAAATATAAACATGTTCAGGCCATGTCAGATAGATGGTGTGTGCTAAGCAATATCCAAAGAACTTTACAGACCACCCAGTTTAGGAGTTTAAAATAAGAAATTTTATAGTGATGCATTTGTAGATTCAACATTTATGAGTATAAAAAATAAAAAGAATAGTCTTCCAAGGGCCAGGACATATACACAAAATATGTGATTCAAAAGGTGGACCTAGGGCTTCCCTGGTGGCTTAGTGGTAAAAAATCCACCTGCCAGTGCAGGAGACACGGGTTTGATCCCCGGTCCGGGAAGATCCCACATGCCACAGGGCAACTAAGTCTGTGTGCACCACAACTCCTGAACCTATGCTCTAGAGCCTGGGAGCAGCAACTACAAAACCCGTGCACTTAGAACCTGTGCTCGGAAACAAGAGAAGCCACCGCAGTGAGAAGCCTGTGAACCACAACTGGAGAGGAGCCCTCACTTGCCACAGCTAGAGAAAAGCCTGTGCAGCAATGAAGACCCAACAGAGCCAAAAATAATTAACTTAAAAAATTATTTTAAAGTAAGATGGACCCAGATCACAATGGCTTAAAACCAAAAATCAGAGAGAGAAATGACAAAAGGTGAACTCGGGTCTGGCGCTTTCACCTATGAGCTGTGAAACACCACAGGGTAACTGACTTCTCCAAGAGACAGTCTGTCTATCCCCCAAATGAGACTCTTGATAATGCTAAATTTCTATGATGCACCATGTGGCACAAAGGAAATGCTGAATAAATCTTGCTGATTATTCGTCTGTGGATAAACTTTGACTTGAATATCCTAAGACAAAGAGTCAGTAGGCGTGGTCTTTAGCAAGTCAGCATGCCCAACCAAGACAACACCTTCACTCCTTTTCCCGCTCTTGACAAATGCCACAGGGTACTGACTTCAGCTGCAAAGTAGATAGAGCTCTCAGTGTGGGCAACGTACTGCCTGCTCCTTATTGATTTTGAGCACAAATATTTTCCCACAAGTATTATTTACTCTCCCCCAGGTTAAATTACAAGTTCAACCAAACTCTGAAAACACATCATTTAAACTTCACCGAACAGTTCTGGACCCCACACAATGTGGGTGGCCTGAATTTCTGCACACTGTCAAGACGTAAGAATGATATGTTTATCCAGAAAATTCCCAGGGATATTTCCTCCTGAAAGTTGCCAAAGTATTTAGCTCTCAATCTGATAATGATCAGATTTAAACCCAGGCTTTTCTCCCAGAGACACTTAGAATATCTCCCTCAAAGAAAATAACCACAGTGTGGGTCATGCAAGTCCAAGATTTTGTGAGAAAGATTTCCTTCTGCTCCGCGTCTTCCCAGATACACAGAAGTTAAGGATATGAAAACCAACCTGAGCAGGGCAGATTCAAGGTGCTGAGAGCAAATGGGAAAAGAAATACCAGAGGGACAAACAAATAGCAGGATTCAGAAAAGAAAAATGTCTATACCGTACAAACAAGAATTAAACCAGCAACGAGCACATATTCTCTTATCAGGAATATCATCATCTGGATCCCAGGTCTATAGTTTAGAAAGAGAAATTAGAGAATTCTCTGGGCTTCCCTGATGGTTCAGCAAGTAAAGAATCCACCTGCAATGCAGGAGACACAGGTTCTATCCCTGGGTCAGGAAGATCCTCTGAAGAAGCAAATGGTGACCCACTCCAGTATTCTTGCCTGGAAAATCCCATGGACAGAGGAGCCTGGCAGGCTACAGTCCATGGGGTTGCAAAGAGTCAGATATAACTGAGTGCCTAAGCACCCAGGTCTTGGCTTCTGTTTCTAGAAAGTATAATTCTTTTCTCCTCTCCCTTTCCCCAAGTAAAGGGAGGATGAAAACACAGAAAAAGAAATAAAAGAGAGACACCTGACCACTTTCACTGTTCAATTTGTAAAGGTCTTTGAAGTGACTAAATGCTTCCCTTCTCCCCACTGGCATTTACCATGAAAGAGGATACAGATAATGCTGGATCTGCATCTAATGACGCAGAGGGCATCAGTAGTCAGCATGAGTGCAGATGGATGAGACAGGCCCAAGGGTGTCACCGCTGAGAGCGACGGACAAGGACGGACAGGACAGGTCCTGCCTAGTCTAAATGGGGAACACGTGGAGGAGGAAAGAGCAGCCATGCAGTGACAGCGAATGGCTGATGAGTAAGAATCTGGATCTGGAGTTTCCACAACTTCTAACTTTTCATCCAACAGAAGCCAGAAATTTGGGTTTGGTTTTTTTTTTTTTTTTTAAATGAAAAATCTTCAGTTAAAGTCAGCAAATAATTCAAAATTAAAAGGCTTTACAGCCAATAAAACTCCTCAGTGGACAGACAGTCTTTGACTTTTGAACTCTAATGTCTACTCCCCCTCGACTAGACTCATCTTCATCAGACCACCCACGTGCAACTAAAAATGTACTTTTTATACCTCTCCATACCTGACCCTCAAAGAGAAGGTCAAAGTCTGTCTCACGGAAGGGTAAGCTGACTTTCTTCCTTCCTCCCTCCTTGTTTTCTTTTCCTTTTTTTCACATATTCACCCTTTTTCTGGTGGTGGTAGTAGGAACAACTGAGTCTACTCTCTTGGTAAGTCTCAAGTATGCAACACACTATTATTAGCTAGGCTTACCATGTTGTACATTAAATTCCCAGAACTTATTCATCTTATAACTGAAAGTTTATGCCCGTTGACCTACATGTCATTTCCCCCACACCCAGCTCCTGACAACCACAGTTCTACTTACTGCTTCTGTGAGTGTGACTTATTCAGACTCCATACATACATACCACACAGTATGTGTCTTGCTCCATCTAGATTATGTCACTGAGCATGATACTCGCAAGGTTTGTCCATATTGTTGCGAATTACAGGAATTCCTTCTTTTTTATGGCTGAATGGTATTGCATTGTATTCACATACTGCATTTTAAATTTCCAACCACTGATGTACACTTGCTGCTGCTGCTGCTGCTAAGTCGCTTCAGTCGTGTCTGACTCCGTGCGACCCCATAGACGGCAGCCACCAGGCTCCCCCGTCCCTGGGACTCTCCAGGCAAGAACACTGGAGTGGGTTGCCATTTCCTTCTCCAGTGCACTTAGCTTGTTTTTATATTTTGGCTACTGTGAAAAATGCTGCAGGAGTGTAGCTATCTGTTTGTGAAACTGATTTCATTTCACTTGAGTATATACCCAGAAGTGAGATTGCTGAGTCACATGATAGCTTTTTTTTTTTTTTTTTAATTTTTTGAGAAACCTCCATACTGGCTGTTTTCCATAATGGTCGTACCAACTTACATGTCCACCAACAGTGTACAAGAGTTCCCTTTTCTTAAGGTTAAATTTCAACGTGAACTTTGACACTTCTTTATGATTTAGGCTTTGCTGAAGATGATGGTTCAATTTTCAAAAACTTTACACAAGGTGATGGGTGAGACATTGGTAGCCATGATGGAAGAAAGTGTATGTACCACTCCCACTGGCAACAGGACAAACTACACTTCTTCCTCAAAACTAAAGCCACTTGTGAAACACTGACCAGGCACCATGCGTAGGACGTTCCATCTAAGGGGCCACAGTCTTTAAGTCACTGGCTGAGCAAGTAGGATGAGTATAAAATGAATGTACCAAGTTAATTGGAATGTTCATGTAAAATGAAGTAAACTGTTGGGTTTCCTTTAATCCATGGTCCTCAGAGCAGTTTCTGGAGCAGAGGCAGCAACAACTCCCGAGAACTCCTTAGAAACTCCAATTCTCAGGCTCCCCCTATACCCAGTGAATCAGAAATGTGGGGGCAAGGCCCAGCAACCCATAGCAGGAGCCCTCCAAGTGATTTTGGTGCCCTTGGCTGTTTGAGAACCACAGCTTTCAAACAATACAGATTTGTCTCAGGGTCCGTGCTCACTTTCATGACTCTAACATAATCTAGTATCTTTAAGATCCCATCAAGGTTCCATAGTATCTTTCATACACAGTGGGAATTTAACTTTTAAGCTAAACTGAAATTGTATTCCCAAGTATATAATTTCATTAATAACCAGGCATCAGGTATAAATTCAGCTCTCAAGTGAACATTCTATGTACACTTCTTTCCACTTCAACCTCTTTAATTATGAAACATATCACTTAAGGAAAAGGCAGCACCAATTCAGTTTACAGCTTATTACAAGAAAGTCTAAGGCAGGGTTGCTACCCATGTGGCTGTCAAGAGTCCTTGAAGTAACTTTAAGTATTTATACCCACTGCGGTTCATCAAACACCTGCACAATCTCTGTTCTTTCATGACAGATCAGTCTACATATTTGTAAAGACTGCCTTGCTGCTGTAACATATGAGGTTGAGACCTTTCCATTCAAGACTGTCCTACTCCTTCAGCTGTTTGTAAATTTAGTATTTTTTTTTTCCCTGTTGTCCAGTGCTCAGAAATCTTTTGTAACAAAAAGAAAGGTTAAAATGGTATTGATGATCACACTATATGAACTGTACCAACACTCAGGTCTTTGTGTCAAGAACATCATCAAAATGTGTATATTCAGATTCAGGGCATGCTTTCTACCTCTAAGTAACACTTCCTCAATTCAGTGTCTCATTTGTTGAAAGAAAAGTTTGTATCTTCTAAAACAACTCTACTTTCTCTGATTCTGCACAACATGCATGTATTAGCAAACTCCATATGCATGCTTTCCTGCTGGCTCAGAAGGTAAAGAATCTGCCTGCAATGCGGGAGACCTGGGTTCGATCCCTGGGTCGGGAAGACCCCTTGAAGAACAGAACAGCTATCCACTCCAGTATTCTTGCCTGGAGAATTTCATGGGCAGAGGAACCTGGCAGGCTACAGTCCATGGGGTCACAAAGAGTTGGACAGGATTGAGCAATTTTCACTTTCACTTCATGCCTGCTAGGTAGCTGTTGCATTGAACCATCAGTATATAATTTTAATCATGTTACAAAAAAGGTGGACAGAATCTAAAGATTAATTGGGAATAGGAGACAAACTGAGAATGATGATAATAATAAAAATAATAACACATGAGCAGAGTAAGATTTATCCAACATGCATTATAATGGATGTAGGACTCAGATTGTTCAGATGCCAGAATACCATATTTCCAATGTATTGGGTTACTCTTCTAAACATATCATTTTTAAAGAGGCAGTTCTTCATGTACTTTGTTCATTCTTGACACAATTTCTAGAAGTGACCTAGTTTAATTTACAGTCCCTTTGGACTCTTGCTGTGGGTGATTCTGAGACAATCCTCCAAAGGTACTATCATTTTTTTAAAGGAAGCTTTGCATTAGGGACACGTTTCCTTGGTTACCAGCATCACAAGCATACGTGCCATTTCAAACACTTCCTTCCAGCTATCTTAAGACAACATTTCTGGAACCTGAGCAGAGTCTATCTGCTTCTCAAAGAGAAGTCTGATAAAGTCCGATAGCATCTCTCAGAGTTCTAGATGGTGGGCTGGTTATTTGTAGGCAAAGAAACAACTGCAGCCCTGATGGTGACAGAAAAGCAAAATGGCATCAGATCACACAGATATGAACGTGACAGTGTTCCGGCTTCACACACACATCCAGAGTCACAGCGGTCCTGATGGCAGGCAGCACTGTGGAACGGGGCAGCACGGGACAAAATTCGCACTTGTTGCATTCCTGATGGGGTCTACATTTTAGGCTGCTGTGACATTCAGCACAGCCACCAATTCACACCGGGGACTGGGTCAGGGACCTCTCTAATTCTATCCTTGCCAAAGGCTGCAGAGGCAGGATAAATAACTACACCAATGGCCAAAGCATGACACCCATCATGCCGTTAGGACACAGGGAAATCACTGCAGGGCAAGCAGGGCAGCTGCCATCAGAAAAGTAGAACTAGAAACTGTCCCCCTAACCCAAACATTAACAACAAAAGGCGAGTTTATAAAGCTAAAAAGTTTTAAAATTTTTAATGAAAATAGCTAAGTTAGAAATGATAAAACTACACCAGATGCTTTGGAAAGCATGGTTTCTGGAAATATGTTTAGTATCATGTTAAAATAGAGCATTCAGTGGTAAAGAATCTGTCTGCAATGCGGGATACCTGGGTTCAATCCTTGGGTTGGGAAGATCCCCTGGAGAAGGGAACGGCTACCCACTCCAGTATTTTTGCCTGGAGAATTCCATGGACAGAGCAGTTCTGGCGGGCTACAGTCCATGGGGTCACAAAGAGTGGGACATGACTTAGCGACTGAGAGAAAGCATGCAAAATAGAACATTACAAAAGGGTCTTAACAAAAACAGAGCATGACTTTTGTGGGAGGGAGGATGGGAAGTAAAGAATAGAAAGGGAATGGACATGTTTTGAATACCAACCCAGGACAGGTTAGAACTGGGCTTGGATTTTCATCCAAAGTGTAACTTAACCCTGAAACTCTCCCGTGCAATACGCATAGCCATCCTAAGTTGCAAACAAGAGCCTGGAGCTCAGAGGTCCTGAGTCACTTCCAAGAGCCCATGAGTGGCAGCGCTGGGAAGTCAACCGCATCTGAAGCCATGAAAAGTCAATGTATTTTCCAAAACCACACTCTACAGAATCCGCCGCAAATCCACCGACAATACAGCTATTGTAAATTTTAAAACTAAATTTGCCTTTTTTTTAAGTTTAAACTTTGTAACTTTAGGCTTATCGTTTCTTCTTAATCTAGAATTTTTAGAGGAAAAAATAGAAAAAAAATTATGTTAAAATGAAAATGTCCCCCAGAAAAATGATTTCAGATGTAACTTCTATAACTCAATTCAAACACACACACACACCAGCAAATCCAAAACTCATAACAGTCACAGTTTTTTAGTACAATATTTAAAACCGTATCATCATCAAAAACATGATTTCTTTCACCACATAGTTATGGGAATGACCACACTTGGAATCTAAACTGAACATTTCTCTGAATTTATAAATACTCTGCATTTGAACCTCTTTCAAGTTAGAAAAACAAAACAATAACAGAAAATTGGTATGATGGCTCCTGTAGGAATGTTCTACTTTTTCAGCATGAGAAGTTGAATTTCATGGATTCATGAGAACAGATCCTATAACCTCTTTGTGACCTCTGGAGATACTTTTCCCATCCCTCTCCCTGAAGTCTGAGTGTTGGCCCTTATCTCATTAAGCCTTACAAACAAAAGCACTTTACCAGTTATGACCCATTTTACTATTATTTTTCTTGCTTCCTGACTCTGTATTTCTCTTTTTTTGGGGGGCGGGGGGGGGGCAGTTCACGTCTCTGTGGCTTCCAAATCTATATTCTTAAAATTCCAACTCACTCCTAAATTCCACTTTCAAAATTCCAGAAGGCTAGCAGATATCCTCATCCACACACACCCCTGGGCCCTTCAAATTTGACATGTCTCCAACCATATGATCTGCCACTAGAATCCTAAGTGTCCTTAAGGATACAATGCCCCTGTCCAGTCACTTAATCCAGCCAGAAGCCTCAGAGGTCCCTCTGGCTCCTTCGGCCTTTCTCACTCCCCCACGTCCTATCCATTCCACTGTCTAAATATCTCTCGGCTGCCTCCCCTCTTCTGCATCCTCCTAGGCCTTAGTTTAGAGCCTAATTCATCTCCTGCCTGGAACACTGAAATGACACCACACCTTATCTCTAAGCTGGACCCTTTTCCCGCTGCATTCCACCACCAGACGTGTAATTCTAAATCACTTGTCTGATTCATAGGGCTCTCACTGGAAAAGACCCTGATGCTGGGAAAGATTGAGGGCAGGAGGAGACAGGGAAGACAGAGGATGAGATGGTTAGACAGTGTCACAGACTCAATGGACACGAATTTGAGCAAACGCCGTGAAAGTGAAGGACAGGGAAGCCTGGTGAGCTGCAGTCCGTGGGGTAACAAAGAGTTGGACCTGACTTAGTGACTGAACAAGAATAGTATCTGATTCACCAAACACTTTACAATAGCAATTTCACTCAAGTTGGACAGGATAGAATTATGGGAACATTTTGCTTTGGGGATCAATTTATTCTACAATGTTTCCATTTTTAAAGGACAAATGTTACTTTTGTATCATTGGTAAGGACAAAAAAACATACACATTGAATGAGGCACTAGGCCCACCATGAAGAACTCTTGAGCTTTATACACAAGGCCCTAGACCACGTGTCTGTCAATTACCTCCTGGGGTTCATCGTCCCCACTTGACCACCCAACACCCTTCAGTCACAACACCCCTTTCGCCAATGCTCTTTTGAACCTGCAAGACTTTGCCAACTCTGTTCCCTATTCCTGCAATACTCTTCTTCCAAGTGAACTTTTATCTTCTTCCCGTCTTAACTTCCTGTGCTAAGAATCTGCTTTATCATAGCCAGGCTAAGTCAATGGCAATCTCTGGGGAAGAAATCAGGCAATCCAAATTTTGCTCCCCAAGAGATGCTTATATTCAAGCAAGAGTAGGAAACATTGGCCTCAAAAAATCCTTGCAAGAAACTGACAAAGGGAATTTAAATTCCTATCTCAGCATCATTTTATAGGTCAAATTTCCTAACTTTATGATCAATGCAGATGGCTCTCTTCAAACTTTTCTCCAGAATATTCTAAGGAAAACACCTGTATGAAATAAACAAGTCTCCCATTGACCTCGAGATATACAAGTGTGCATTAGAGAAAGGCATGTGGCCATGAGCATGCACAGGTATACACATGGACACACGCATACACACACATCTAAACACCAATGCCTGCCCTCAAGCGCTTTATAATTTTCAGGTAAAAAGATGCTGAAAAGAAATCGACTCTTACAAGTCAGAAAAGGGGCTCTGTATTTATTTTCTGTTATACACACACACTTTAATATCTGACTGCTCCGATGAAGCCTGCATGCATACTGTTGAGTGTGCTCTGCCTAATTTTACACATTAGTTAAAACCAAATATCAGTTCTCCACCGAAAACTGAAAGGGCCAAAATCTATTCTCTTCCTCCATAACCAGCTGGGTAAGTATCTTTGGATGAGTCAGTTTTTAGTCTTTCAATTGTCCTCCTTTGAAACAATTCCAGATATCTCATTATATCAAGAAGAGATTTTAAAGGAAGTTTAAAAAAAAAAAAAAAAAACGTAAAAAGAATTTGAGTTCTGGGTCCCAAAAGCATTTTGTTTTAATGCAAGAGAGAGAGACATAAATCCTAACAGTATTCAAAGCATAATGTTTAAAAAAAAAAAAAGATTTGCTGAATAATCACAAATCACAAAAAGAATGACTTGCATTAGAGATTTATTTGCTCCCTTAATAAATTAAATGCAAATTCAGTTTAAATACATAAGGCAGGGAAGCAGGTAGGGGGAGAGAACTCAGCAATTATCAAGGCCTGCCGTACACTCTTTGTTTAACTCTTATTTTGACACAGCCTCCAGAACTTCTCTCAGCTAGCAGCCTAATTAAACTAGGTGATTTTAATTTTCATTTATGATCAGCCGTTCCCCTTCTTCCAAACTTGCATTCACTGAGGATCTAGCTACGCATAGGACACCTCACACTTTTGAGAGCACTTACTGTTGACTGAGCACTGACTGCCCTGGGGCCCTGTGCTCCTCTTTACTCCTCTTAACAACTATGCATGGTAGAGATTACTCCTCCCTAAGAGGACAGCCAAGAAGTAAATTTATTTGAGATTTGAAGTTAGCCTTGTCTCATGTCAAGCCATCACTCTGTCTTGTTCACTTGGGTTGCTATAGCACAAATGCCATACACTGAGTGCCTTGTAACAATGGACACGTATCTCTCGTGCTTCTTGGAGGCTGAGAAACACAAGATCAAAGTTCTGGCAGAGTTCGGTGTCTCGTGAGAATCCATTGTGTAGTTCTTAGACTGCTGTGTTCTTGCTGTGTCCTCACACAAGAGGCCAGGGGTCTCTCTGGGGTCTCTTTTATAAGGACTCTATTGCCACTCACACGAGCTCCACCCTCATGACCTAACCACCTTGCAAAGGACCCCACCTCTAAATACCACCCCACTGGGGATTATGTTTCAACATGAACTTTGAAGGGTACACAACGTTTACAGCACTCTTCATTAAACCATATCAAAACGAGCCTAAGACACCTGCCCACTCTCTGCCCCTACCCATTTTCCATAAAGCATTCTTTGAACACTGACCATGACCTGAACATCCAGCTCCCCTGTCTTAGCCTCCTTCCTTTGAGACGGACAGTTTGTTCCTTTCATGGACCTTGCTGTAGCCAGAAAAGGTCTTGCTAATTTATGAATCATCTATCTTCTATACACACACACCAAGAAGAAGAAGACAGGTCCCTTTAGGGCAGTGGTTTTGAATGTTTAGCTCACTCTCCTATATCTTACTATCTGGAACATGGGGCTTAAAAAATATTTGCAGGGATAAATAAATAACTCATCAGATTTTGATGCATCACCTCATTCCAAACAGTGGAAGATAATATATATATAGATATATATATTTTTTTTCTTTTTTAATGCATGTTGGGCTAGACATGCCCAGATATTTTATGTCCTGATTCTTTCTTTCACTCTAAGGGTAAGCTTATATTCTGTTAATAACCAGGAAATACAATGAAAAGACCACCAACTGGAAATATCAAGTCAAAACTGCCAGAAAATAAATGAGAATTTTTGAAGAAAATGCTGATGAAGTGTTTTCACTGAACCCCCAAGCAGGTGCCAATAATTCACGTGAATTCTGAGTGAAGGTGAAAGGTTTGAAACTTCCTTCAATTGGGCAGGTGGGAGGGAGCAGTGACTAAGCAGGCTTGATGTTTTGTTTTGGTTTGGTTTGGTTTGGTTTTTTTTTTTTTTCAAAAAATACATGAACACACCAAAAACACAAAACCCTTCAAGCAGAAAGGCCGATAACAGCACTTCTACTATCGGTGTTTACTGCGTTAGCATTTTCACTTCACATTTTCATCCTGAAATGTGGTTACATTTCAAAACCTCTGTGAAGGCACAACAGCCCCCAAAAAACACACAGCCCAGTAATGTCGAAAATGCTGTTTGATGAAGAAGCTTTCTGGCTCACGAAAATCTCAAATGAGAAGTAGAAAGAGCCAACGTCTGACCTCTGAAACCTTCCTTCTCATCACAGTAAGAAACCAGAGTTCGGAGCGGGTGTGTGTGGGCGTGCAAGCGCATGTTTTAAACATTTTAAACAAACTGCTCTATTGTCAAAAAAAACCCTGGTGACCAGTCCTTAAACCACAGATTCACACAACCCTGCCCACCCACCCCCTTGCCCCCGGAAACTCTCTCTTCCTACAGGTATCTTCATTGTCCAGAGACGGGAGCCCCAAGGGTAATTAAAATGATGGAGGGTTGCAGGAAACTATCTTTACGTATCTTTATGAAATTGCCTTTTGGTAACCTTGGGAGATGAGGACAGGAGGAGGTGATGGGCACATTTGTTGGAGTTACTAATTATTTCAGACATCTCCCTTTCATCCCCTCTTTCCCTTTGTCTATGTTCTGCTTTGTTTCCATAAATTGGATTGCAAGCCTACTGGACCAGGGCTATGCTCAACTCTTATCAGTAGAAGTTTCCTTTAGGTTTCCTTCAAGATCACCCGTGCTATCATGTTCTTCCAGATCCAGGATTGCAGAAAAGCCTGTGAGGCACCCAAAAGCCATCTATCTCTTCTCTCCTCCCAGTTCGTGTAGCTTCGATTAAAGCTCTTACCACATTCTGCCCCACTTCCAGACGTTTGACCTCCTCCAGCAGACTAGAAGCTCCCTGGGGCAAAGAACACTCTCATTTCTCACAGTACAGAGGATAAGGACTAAGGAAGTATCTGTGAATGGAATGGCCTTTCCTTGTTCAGTAAATCCTTGGACTGTTTTTGTCCATTGTTCACATGAGTTTCAGTGGCTGAGCCCCTAAATTTCCAACTCTGGGGCTTCTCCAAACTCAGGACTTACCCATTCTCCAGGAGAGGGTTCAGGCTCCAAGTCACAAATTTTCCAGTCTGTCAAAGTTAGGTTATAGTAGGGGATCCCAATCTTGGGCAAAGCAAGCACCCTTAGCAGGTGTGAAATCGGGAGAAGTGAACAGGCACATTGTTGCACAAGTATAAAACACAAAGCCATTTCTAAACAGCACCTGACTTATTATAACTTTTTATCCAGAACAGATTAGAGAGTGACCAAAAGTATCTCTGTGGGCATCCCACAGCCAGAATATTATAAAAAAAAAAAAAAAAAAATTACCTTGAGACTTCCTTGGTGATCCAGTAGCTAAGATTGCATGCTCCCAATCCAAGGGGGCCCAGGTTCAATCCTAGTCAGGGAACTAGATCCCACATGTGGCAACTAAAACCCGGTGCAGCCAAATAAATAAATTACATAAACATTTTTAAAAAAAGAAAACACGGAGACCTCAAGTCTGAAAAACACTGTGGTTTCCTCCTCTAGGCATCGGGGAGGTGATATCACGCAGGGTGAAGACTCCAGACTTTGAAATCATCCAATCTTGGCTTCTAATTCCCACAAAGAACCAGCATGAGGTGGTCGAATGATGTCTGCCCTCAAGTAATCTTTTCAAACTCCAGCACCTGCTATGTGCCAAGAACCTTTCAAGGTGTGGGAGACAGCAAGGAACAAAAGAGATAAAGTCCCTGCCTGAAAACAATAAGGTAGGGATTAAAATCCCTGTCTCACTGGGATACTTATCTCACCGGGCTATTATAAGCATTCCATACCAAGAACTAGAGGTGAAGCCCTTAGAACAGGGTCTGGCAATTGAATCACACTCCCTCAGTGAATGGTAGCTGTTAATTCAAGCCAGAAATGTCAATTCCTACAAGTTGCAGAAAATACACTGGGTATATTTAAAAAAAAAGATACAGTGCCCATATGTGACATGTGACACTCCATGTGACACCACTGAAGCCAGGTTGGGTGAGGAGATTTGTCGGCTACAAGGATGAGGACTAGAGTACTCTCTCCTCTTTCCCCATTAAGGTTGGGAACACCAAAGTGGTCTTTAATCTTTGAGCGCAGGAAGGAACTCTAAGAAACTGTGGTCCTTCCATTAAAGGATGGAGAAGGAAATGGCAATCCACTCCAGTATTCTTGCCTAGAGAATCCTGTGGACAGAGGAGCCTGGTGGGCTGCCATCTATGGGGTCGCACAGAGTCGCACACGACTGAAGCGACTTAGCAGCAGCGGCAGCAAAGAACATCCGAAAATCATCTGCCAAGGTGCTCTGGGTATGTGTATCAATAACCCTTCTCTTGAACCTTTCGCTTCAATCACAAGAGGCTTAAGTGTCCCCTGAATCTGCCTTGTTCTTTAATCTCACCATGCCTCTGCCCAGCTCTTCCTGTTGCAAGGTATGCCCTTCCCTGTGCTCCGTGCCTTGACATACCTGCCATAATTTCACGCATCCTTGAAGACCAAGTTCCTACAAAGCACATCTGAAACCTTCCTGAACTCTAAATGGATAGCTGGTTCTCTCATTTCTGCCCCCCTGAAGACTTATCACAGCCCCACATATGGATTATTCTGATTTGTTTCACATCCATTCTGTCATTAGACTACTCTGCTTGAATGCCCAATATCAAATTTAAGGCAACAGGTACACATCAAATATTTCCTTTGCTCATTTATTCAGAAAGTAATTTATTGAGCTCCGACTTTGCAGCACACTCGGTTCCAGTATGCTGGGTATATGGCAATGAATCCAAAAGCCCCAAATGCTTGCCTGCCCAGTGGAACTGCAATTCTAATGGAGAAAGTGCTCCTCACCTCCCTCTGCCCACCACCCTTCTCACCAGAGCAGCCTGACCACCCACAACAAGAATTCCAGGCATGAGCAGCGGCTGTGCGTGGCATGTTTTCATGAATAAATAAATCACCCTGACTTTTAAGTTCTCTGAAATGTGAAGCAAACCCAATGCCTAAAGCCATGACTGTTACCCTGGGCTATCACCACCAAATCCCACCTTTTTACATCACTGCCTTGGTGATTTGGAGCAGTTTTTTAAATAAAGAGATACTTTATCCACCTAAAATCAAACCTGACGCCTATGGGGAAGGAGGGAGAAGTATTTCCCAGCAAAGAGATTTTCCCCGCTGAGATGAATTACCCTCACAAGGGCCCCAATCCAGATTTTACTTCCTGAAGCTTTCACTGGTTAAGACCATCTGATAGGACGTTTGTCTTCAGGCTGAATTTCCTCGGTACCTTTATACAGTGCCCCGTGTATCACACAAGCCTTCACTTATTTATTTATTTATTTATTTATTTACTTATTTCAGTTATTTACATACTGCCTGAGCACTGTGCCTGGCTCCTTCACACATGGATGTATTTTTCTTTCAACTCCACCACCAGGTCCTTGATTACAGAAATGCCCTCTGTGGTCACCACACCTTTCACAGTGTGAACATACGGCAGATACTCAGTAAGTGCTTGTTGCATTTCACTTTGTGAAATCATTCCTGACACTTCAGCTATCGAGGGTGGGTATGGTGGGGGGGAGCCCAACTATACATCCCCCCAAAATAGGTAAACGTCTAACTCATTTCCAGAAAGGGAACAGCACAAAATTTCCAAGAAGACAAACCATCCAAAGGATAAACAATACTGGCCATGTAGGGCTTCCCAAGATCTCATCTACTTTTTCTTATCTGTTAAAAGCTAACATATAAAAAGTTTACATCCATTTATTGTGGAATTGTGATTGCAGTGGTCCTTCAAAAACTGTGGTTTGCTGGTCTCTCCTTCTTAACCTTAAAATGATTATAATCAAATCTCAGGATTACTGGGACTTCCCTGAGGTCCCAGTGGTCAAGATTCTGTGCTTCTAAACAGAGGGCACAGGTTCAATCCCTGGTTGGGGAACTAAGATTCCCACCTGCTGTGTGGTGCAAGCAAAAGTAAAATAAAATTAAAAGAAAAAAAAAAAAACTTTAAACCTCAAGATTACTGTATAAAGAAGACTGAAATGCACTGCTAGGTTTCTTCTCTTTAACATTTTCTATGCCCTTACTATTTTTAGGCACTTTGTAGAACTACTTGTGTGATCTCACTGGAGTGGGTTGCCATACCCTCCCATCAGGAGATCTTCCTGATCCAGGGATTGAACCCATGTTTCTGCCTGCAATGCAAGTAGACCCCGGTTCGATTCCTAGGTCGGGAAGATCCACTGGAGAAGGGATAGGCTACCCACTCCAGTATTCTTGGGCTTCCCTTGTGGCTCAGCTGGTAAAGAATCTGCCCGCAATGCAGGAGATCTGGGTTCAATCCCCGAGTTGGGAAGATCCCCTGGAGAAGTGAAAGGCTACCCATTCCAGTATTCTGGTCTGGAGAATTCCATTGACTGTATAGTCCATGTGGTCACAAAGAGTCAGACACGACTGAGAGACTTTCACTTTCACTTTTCTTATGTCTACTGCACTGGTAGGCAGGTTGTTTACCACTAGACTCACCTGGGAAGTCCTGTGTGATCTCATTTAACATCAAAATAACCTCCATGGGGCTATTTCTTCTATGGATCCTATTTTACAGCTGATGAAATGGAGACTCAAGAAAGGGTAAGTCACACAGCTAAGAACTGGCCAATCAAACCAAGAGCTTCTGGGCCCACTGCCCATATAAAGAAGACTATGACCCACCTCCCATAATATTGGAAATAAAAGCAAAAATAAACAAATGAGACCTAATTAAAATTAAAAGCTTTTGCACAACAAAGGAAACTATAAGCAAGGTGAAAAGACAGCCTTCAGAATGGGAGAAAATATTAGCAAACAAAGCAACTGACAAAAAATTAATCTCAAAAATATACAAGCAACTCCTGCAGCTCAATTCCAGAAAAACAAACGACCCAATCAAGAAATGGGCCAAAGAACTAAACAGACATTTCTCCAAGGAAGACATACAGATGGCTAACAAACACATGAAAAGATATTCAACATCACTCATTACTGGAGAAATGCAAATCAAAACCACAATGAAGTACCATTTCATGCCAGTCAGAATGGCTGTGGTCCAAAAGTCTACAAGCAATAAATGCTGGAGAGGGTGTGGAGAAAAGGGAACCCTCTTACACTGTTGGTGGCAATGCAAACTAGTACAGCCACTATGGAGAACAGTGTGGAGATTCCTTAAAAAACTGGTAACAGAAGTTCCATAAGACCCAGCAATCCCATTGCTGGGCATACACACCAAGGAAACCAGAATTGAAAGAGACACGTGCACCCCAATGTTCATTGCAGCACTGTTTATAATAGCCAGGACATGGAAGCAACCTAGATGTCCATCAGCAGACAAATGAATAAGAAAGCTGTGGTACATATACACAATAGAATATTACTCAGCCATTAAAAAGAACACATTTGAATCAGTTCTAATGAGGTGGATGAAACTGGAGCCTATTATACAGAGTGAAGTAAGCCAGAAAGAAAAACACCAATACAGTATACTAACGCATGTATATAGAATTTAGAAAGATGGTAACAATAACTCTGTATACAAGACAGCAAAAGAGACACAGATGTATGGAACAGTCTTTTGGACTCTGTGGGAGAGGGCAAGGGTGGGATGGTTTGGGAGAATGGCATTGAAACATGTATATTATCATATGTGAAACGAATCGCCAATCCAGGTTTGATGCATGATACAGGGTGCTCAGGGCTGGTGCACTGGGATGACCCAGAGGGATGGGATGGGGAGGGATGTGGGAAGGGGGTTCAGATGGGGAACACATGTACACCCGTGGCAGATTCACGTCAATGTATGGCAAAATCAATACAATATTGTAAAGTAATTAGCCTCCAATTAAAATAAATAAATTTATATTTAAAAAAAAAATAAGACTATAATGCCCATATACTATGCCAGGAGTCAGAAAACTTTGGCCTGAGGCCCAAATCCAGCCTACCACATGTATTTGTAAACAAAGTTTTATTGGAACATGGCAAAGCTCATTTGTTTATATATGGTCTCTGGCTGTTTTCATGTATCAATAGCAGAGTTGAGTCACTACAACAGGGTCTCTATAGCCCACAAAGCCTAAAATATTTACTATCTGGCACTTTGTAGAACAAATCTGCCAACCCCTGGTCCTGGCTACACTGGCAAAGATAAAATGTTTAAGTCATAACAATCCCCGAAAAGTCTCAACATATCGTTCACAAAGTACAGAGCCTGCAATAAAAACGGAAGCTTTCCAGTGACCTTAAAAATCCCAAGTGGGAACAGTCTTTGCAAGTCGTCTGCCTTCTGTTACTAAATTATAACTGGAGCGTGGCATTAGTAAATGCCTTACCACTCCTGCTCCCATCTAGAAATAAACGTACTCGGAATATCCTAAGTACTTTTTGCTTGCAGATCTGTCCGGTAGCAAGGAAACTGGCCCCTTAGTCAAAGAGCAACAGAAGATTTATCGAGTCCCTATGCAAAATTTTATACTCAGATCTACACACACCAGGGCAAGAAAGTACAAGTTCAATATAAAAGACAGATGGGATGCTAGTAGTGGTATGAACCTTTCTTCATTCAAGTTCTTACACCAGTGAAAGTTAAAGAAAGATTCTACATTATCCCCAAATAAGCAGTCAGGGCACGCAGAAAATATGTAACATGGCACTGCTTTGCCTGTGATGAAGGCCGCAGTGTAACTTTACCTGGAACCTCATTCACCATCCTTTCCTCTTTAACAATCAGCCTCTCATCCTGGGCCGTCCATCTGTGAATATCTCCCTTCAGATTGAAAGCTCAGTCCCTTTTTCCCCATGCGTGCTAAGTCGCTTTAGTCGTGTCTGACTCTGTGACCCTATGGACCGCAGCCCTCCAGGCTTCTCTGTCCATGGGATTCTCCAGTCAAGAATACTGGAGTGGGTTGCCATACCCTCCTCCAGGGGATCTTCCTGACTCACGGACTGAACCCACGTCTCTTATGTCACCTGCGTTGGCAGTGGGTTACTTCCTCCTAGTGCCACCTGGGAAGTTCCCCTTCCTCCCCACCCACCATACACAGTAGGTATCTGAGTCCCTGTACCAAATCCATCCCTTCTTTCTATTCCTTCTGCCTTCTGGCTTATTCTTTTTTTTTTTTTAAGCCAAGCCAGGATCTTGAGGCCCTATCACATCCTACTCCAGTTCCTACTGGGTCACAAGTTACTAGAACGATGTCCAGTCCCCCATTCACACATCTTCCTGACCCCTCGTGGACCCAGAATGAAGGCAAATTCTTGACCCTGTGAATTCAAGGACTAATAGAGGAAGTTTAGTGAGCTAGGATGCATGCTTTGTTGGGGTTATTGTTCAATCGCTAAGTTGTATCTGACTCTTTGTGACCCCACAGACTGTAGCACCAGGGTTAGTGACCTAAGATGAGTATTTTAGGCCCATCAGTTTTGCAAAGGCCAGCTGGAAAGCTTAAAGTGATGCACAGAAAAAAATAAAATAAAAAATAAAGTGATACAAAATGACAGCTCGTACTGATTGAGCTTCCACCCCAGGCTAGGTCAGCTGTGTTCAGTCGGCAGATAGGAACTGACTCTTGCCTGCCCCCAGCAAAGGACTGGAACATCTGCTGTGCCAAGGAGGGCAGGGAGGCTGAGGGGCAGTGGGTAAGTGATGGGGCAGGAGTTCAAACCAAGGCGGGTAGATTGCAGAGCTCACCCACCACTCCACTGCCCCCTGCTTCCATCACCTCTGAATTCTTCAATACCTTGAAATCCTGCAATATGACTTTTAGAAAATTAAACCGAGAATTACTTTTATATCCTTCCCTTCCAAAACTGAAAACTCCTGGAGGGCAGCAGTTTAGTTTTATTAATCTGTGGACTTCCTCAAATACCCAGCCTGGTACTCAGCTGGAGCCAAATGAGGAACAAAGGGATATTCCCTCCTCCAGGAAGTCTAATGGATGAATGAAAAAGAAAAGATCACTCAGGAAAAAATCCATCAACAGAATACCCCTAAGAAGTCTTTCTTTATGGCTTGTTTATACCCCAACATATATCCACCGGGACTTCCTGAAAATAATTTTGAAGAAACAAAAACCATGAAAAATTAGCTGCCAGATTTGGAATGGTGAGTTACTGTGGGGGAGGAGGAACTAAAGGAATGGCCACATACGGCGACTAGACTTCCTAAGGAGAGTAATTCATCTCATTCCAAAAAAATGGGCTAAAGCCTCTGCTCTCAACCCTGGCTGCACACTGGAATCGCCTGGGGAAGGTTTTAAAATTCTGAGGGCCCGGCCAAGCTCAGACCAAGCACATCCAACTCTCTGGGGGTGGGTTCCAGTTATCTCTGGCTTTTAAAGCTCTCCAGGGGCGTCCAGCGTGCAGCCAAAGGGAAAACTGCTGGAGTGAAGGGACCTTTCTGGGAATCCTGGCTCCACTAATTACAAATCATGTGACCTGGACCAAGGTGCTCCTCTCTCATCCTTCTCCTGCAAACCTCAAACAATCCCTTACGAGCTACAGGACTGCAGCTCAATCCCCTACCCCTTATAAAATGTGAATTCTTCCAGTACTTAACCCTCATAGAAGTACTGTCAGAACTGAATGAGGAGTACATCTAACTTCTCAGAACAGTGCCCAGCCGATGGAAGGCATGCAATAAATGTTATTTATTATAAATTTTTTATCAGCAAAGGTATAAAGGGTTTATAATACACTCACCCCTCCATATCCTCGGGTTCTGTACCTGTGGATTCAAGCAACTGAAGATCAAAAATATGTGAAAATGTAAAAATTCAAGAAAGTTCCAAAACACAAAACTTCTTCAATTTGCTGTGCACCCAGCAACTATTTTCATAACAATTCCACTGTATTTATAACTACTTACAAAGTATTGACATTGCGTTCAGTATTTTAAGTAATCCTGGTGGCTCAGTTGTAAAGAATCTGCCTGCAGTGCAGGAGATTTGGGTTCTATCCTTGGGTTAGGAAGATCCTCTGAAGAAAGAAATGCCAACCCACTCCAGCATTCTTGCCCCAAAAAATCCCATGGACAGGGCAGCCTGGCAGACTACAGTCCATAGGGTCACAAAAAGTTGGACACGACTTAGTGACTGAACAACAACAATGACAGAGGTGATTTAAAGTATATGGGAGGGTGTGTATATATGCCAACACTAAATCATTTTATATAAAGGACTTGAGCATTCACAGACCTTGGTATCCAAAGGGTTCCTGGAACCCATTCATTCCCCATAGATACTGAAGATTAACTGTATCTACCTCTCAAGCTAAGGACTAACTGTGAAGGAGTTGATATTTTTTAAATGCTTAATAAATGGCGTTCTCTTTTCCCATTCTTACATTCCACTCACAATTCTCTCTGAATACCTGATCCAAATTGGGGGCCCTTAATATAGAGAAACTTAACTCACCAGCACTCACTGAGGGCTACTGGATAAAAGACAGGGGTATACTCAATATGATCAAATATAATAACTACAATATAATTTTTAAAAACTTCAGTGTTTATCTGAAAATCAAATGTACCTAGCTGTGCTCTATTTTTACTTGTAAAATCTTACAAACCTACATTCAACTTTTATTGAAATTTAGGCTAAAATTCAGGGGGGAAGCAGAGTCTAGTCCATGGAGACACACAGGCACACACAAACTCACGGGCGGGGGCAGGTGGGGAAGTTAGTACCTTGTACCTTTTCTGTTTCACTCCCTGGTAGCCAAAAGACATGCATTTTATGAGCAACAAGTCAGCTCCCCCACATTGGACAAGGCAATGCATTGTCCAGATGAACAAAACCCTGTAGGAAATGATTCAAAGGCAAAGGACAGCCAGGAGGGAGAAAGCTTTCCCAAACTGACCCTTCTATTTTTCAGTCACTTACCTTACACATCAATCAAGTGAACTGGAGATTTGAAAAGAAACCCTTGCCTCCTGGTGGAACACACTGCAACCCTCCCACAGGGCAAAAGCTTAATTATAAATTATTTAGCCTATAAATGATGCACTATCAAAACCCAAAGCCACGTTATAGACTTTGAGAGTACATGTTTTGTTTCACGTTATATTTGCTTTAAACCTCCCTTTCCAAAAAACTAAGCTTATTTTACTTTATTTCATGTTTGGTCTATGAGAAGAAAAACAGAAAAAAACAGACCCATTAAAAAAACAACTTTCTTGAAACCTCTTTCACAAGGTATTCATTTTGAATTCGCAAAGTCTCTAGGGAAATGTTAAATTCTGAACTATATCCACTATAGTATTGGTGGATGTGTGAGAAACTAAAGATTAAACTACAAAAGAAGTTAAAAAGCATTAAGTGCCAATGAGTCAGCTAGTTCTATGAGAAATGAATTAAACCAACCACTAGATTGTTCATTGATTATCACAAACAGTGAAAGTTCTCCTGCAAAGGCATGGTTTCCAGTTCATTTGGCTAATCCCTTCTGAACAAGGATCCAAGGAATGAATATTATTTATCCAATGGCAAGCGGTACAAATTAATCACACTCAAGTACCATGCTGGCAGCCAAACGCAATCTATAAAATAATTCCAGACGATCATCATAAGCCAATAACAAGAATGAATGCTGTTATCCATTCCTCCCCCCCCAAAAAAAAGCCAAGTATCAAAAGGCTTGAAATTACATCCCTCTACCCTCTTTACCGCCAACTAATCAGGAATGGTAGATTACATGAAAATATGTTTAAAGGAAGAGAAAGACAGAAAGATAGAAGATAATTATTTAAAACAGTAAGAAAAGTAAAAGCTCATATGGCCATATCATTCCCAGTCCAGACAAAATTCGTATTAAAACCCAACTGCAATGAGCACATTGCATAACATCAGCTTTACTCCCAGTTTACTTAGGTAAGTTACCACATGTCCTAATAACCTAAATGAGCTTGATACAATCTGATTCATTCTTTTTTTCCTACAAACAGTAGTAAAATGAACTCTTTTTCATGGAAAAGCAGCAAAATTCAGACAGTGACCCTCAGGCCCCAGAAGCAAGTGGTTGGCAAAGTTCCGACTTCACAAGGTGGCTAATAATACACGCGGCAGAGACAGCACAAAGGGAAAGGAGGCCAGGAAGACAAGAAATGCCCCATTCATGACGCCCCGCATCCCTGGAGCAGCCAACTTGAATGCTGTTCTTATGAGGCTGCCAGCTTTGAAAGTAAAAAAAAAGGGGGGGTGGGGGAGAAAATATGTGTAACTTCAGCAGGAAAGAAGAGTTCTCTGTTTGCGGTGCTCGCTAAGAGACAGAGGAAGACACTGCCAAAGAACCTTCATCTTCACGTGGAGTGGCTTTGTGTTTCTTTTTTGGCCCGAGGAGATGCAGTTTAGAAGGAGCCACATCAGCTTAACCAGAAGCCTGCTAACTGAGAAAAAGCACGGTTGGTGGGTGGAAGCGGTCCCGTGACCCCCAGGGGCCCCCTCGCATCCTCAAGGGAGACGCGAAAGTCAACACCAGGTGCGAACCCCTCCTCTGGAGGTCAGTGCTCCCTGTCTCCCGCGCCCAGCGCGCTCTCTGAAGTTCCACCAGCACCAGGATGCCTGGCGTGCTTTCCTTTCATTCAAGAGCCAGACCACTTCTATCTACCTATTCACCTCAAGGTAAAATGCATTTCGCTGCCTTCCTGAGCCAAAGAAAGAAGCTGGTGAATAAAGGAAGGAGGAGGGCAGGAGTGAGAAATACAGTTCTAACTCTTGTCGGGCTTGGAAAAGAGTATTTTCTGCTACAGTTCTGTTAACAGGTGACCTGGGATAAGAAAAAGAAACTGAAAAACTGGTAACACCGATAACAAGTACTAGCTGAGTATCTATGAGGCGCACACACACACACGTGTGTGCATATATATATATATATATACACACACACACAATTATATATATTATATATAATACAGCTATTAGACATAATATAGCTATTAGACATAATATAGCTACGTATCATTTATGTATATTATACATGAAGTGGAGTCGCTCAGTCATGTCCGACTCTTTGCGACCCCATACCATGCTACTCCATCCATGGGATTTTCCAGGCAATAGTACTGGAGTGGGCCGCCATTTCCTTCTCCAAGGATCTTCCCAACCCAGGGATCGAACCTGGGTCTCCCACATTGTAGACAGACGCTTTACCATCTGAGCCACCAGGAAAGTCCATATATTATACATAGTATATACTAATAGATGTAGATATATAATACTATAAATTATTGCATTCCACCTATACATATTTATTTATATAAAGTATCATGTTATATAGTTATACACATCATATATAATATATATACATACTTTATGTTCCTTATCTCATTTCACCTTTACCAACATCTTCTGAAGTAGAACAATCTGCAGTTGACTTACCTTTGAGGAACCAAGGCAGGGACTCCATCCTGCCTGCCTCTAAAGCTTATGCTCTTATCTCTTACTTTCTCAGTTTTCAATGTGCCTCCACACCAGGGGCAGCAGACTCTTCCATGAAGAACCAGAGAGTAAACATTCTAGGCTGTGCTGACCTTAAATTCTCTATTGCTACAACTCACCTCTACCACGGCAAGAAGAGATCAGCCAGAGAGAGCAAGTCAATGAATGCACACACCTGGTTGCAATAAACCTTTAAGTGTGGACACTGCCATTGGAACTGCAGGTGATTTTCATGTGTCACAAAACATTTTTCTTCTCCCGGTTATTTTAAGCATTTAAAAATGTGGAAGTCGTTCTAAGCCCACAGGCCATAGTTTAGCAGCCCCCCTCTACGGTATTCATAGATGACATGTCGATTCATTTCAGAGTAGGTAAAGAGGAAGAGAGAGAACCCCACGAAACATGCGGATATAGTGATGTTTAACTAAAGTGAACTCAGTTCACAAACTAGCATACAACCTTGAAATTCATCTCTTTTTTTAGATCTCTGAAGCATCCTATGAATTAAGTTTGCTTCTTGGGCACAACTGCCTCTGTTATTCTGATGGGAAAAGAAGACTGAATAAAACCGGTTGAAAATTTGGTTAAGCAGGGAAAACAAAGTAGAGAGATGATGTCATTGGGCAGGGAAAACAAAGGTGACCCTGGCCAGAGATGAACAAGACATATTACATTACGAACATCTTTCCAAGTTCTCAAGGACTGGCTGACTTCCTCACTTAAGAGTGTGAAGTTAACTTACCAACCTAATCAGTGTATTTTCTCCCATGATTTTTCCAAACACAGAGTTCTGGCTAGTTGATGTGGGTAAACCTAGTCAGCTATAAACACTACCTTAGCAGTTATCAGGAAGATCAACCATGCTCTAAATTGCTCCTAAAAATATATTGTCTCTTCTGGCTTTATTTCTCCACATGGCTGGCCTGTTATATTCTGCTAGGCATTCCCAACAGAAAGTGTGAATGTAACCATGTTTTGAAGTCAAACCCGGCCTTGCCCTTGGCCTTTGGAAAGGTGGTTACCATACCGCATGCTTCCTGAAAAGTAAATGCTTGCTAGGGGATGGGGGCATTTCTAAGTGTCAGAAGCAACTCTGAGGAGAACAGAGGAAAAAAAGACTTAAAAACCAGGAGCGTCTGCCCCTTCAGTGTCTTTCTAGAACAAGGTCATATGTGAATCAGGTTAACTAACCCCTAGCATCATCAAACCTTTAACAGTAGGGGATAAAAGGGGGGAAGAATCTAAAAAAGAAAAGACATGTGTCTATGTATAACTGATTCACTGTACTGGACACCAAAAGCACAACATTGTAAATCAAACGCCAATAAAAAGTTTTAATTTAAAAAAAAATGGGAAAAGGATTTGCAAGTGAGCATGATTAAGGAATCCACCTGCCAATGCAGGAAATGTGGGTTTGATCCCTGGGATGGAAAGATCAAATGGCAAATGGGAAGATCAAGTGGGTTGGTAGAGGAGGAAATGGCAACCCATTCCAGTGTTCTTGCCTGGGAAACTCCATGGTCAGGGGAGCCCAGCAGAGTACAGACCATGGGATCACAAAGAGTTGGACACGACTGAGCAACTTAAACAACAACATGATTAAGACTACTCCTCTGACCTCAGAGACTTCAGGTACCACAAAACATTAGCCAGTAGGAAATATGGTCAATTTTTAATCTTTGTCAATCAGTTTTGAAATGTTTAGGAAAGACTATCCAAAAAAAAAAAATCCTTGGGACATTCCCTCCTCCTACTTGGGATTCTTTTTTTAATTTTTGCGCTTTTTTAATTTCAATCAGTAAGTCTGAACAGCAAGACAGGGACAAACATTGAGCTTTGATGGAAATAAAATGTTGCTGAAAACCTCATTCCCACTTGAGGACGAATCAAGAGTCTTCACCACAGTACAAAGAAAGAATGTAGAAAACTCCCAGCCACTGACACTGCATTATCCGCTATTCAGTTTTTTCTTCTTTTGGGGTCGCCTGTATTTCTATAGTTTTTCTCCTTCAGTTCAACCCTAACCCCAATAAAGTAAACACACACATCAAATGAACCTGAATTATTGGGAAGAGTTTGCATACTTTTAGGACAACTGGACTTACAGAAGCAATGTACTCACAGAATGATATATGTTAAGCCCCAGAACTAGCTTCAACTTTTTGAGGTTAAAAAAAAATCTTTAAACCCTACTTAATACTCACCTCTCCAAAGGAAAGAAATTCTGGGCCAACGATTCTCCCTTTGTTTTGGAATATTTCAAATGATGTCCCCAAAATAGTTTAGATTCATGAGATGAGTAAATAAAGTTAATAACAAGAAGCAAAATGTTATCAAATAGCCTCTATTTAGGACAAAGGATGCCCATCTGTCTGTAGTGAAGGCTACACAAGAGCTTAAAAATAATCTGCCTTTGCCCCAGGGGACATCACTCCAGCAGGAGGGTACCTCCTCTGTGTTTGGAATGTGAGGAATGTGCGCAAGAACCCCGGACTATAGCAGTGCTGGGCGAGCCTTCTTTGAAAGCAGGCTACAATGGGGCCAGCTGCCACTCATGACCTTGATAAGCCACTGCATCCGTCATTCTGCCAGGCTGTACACTGCTCTCTCGTCGCTGAGGTGGCGGGGAGGAAGTTCTCATTTGTTGAAGCCTGACACATCCCTAATAGCATTTCCTAAGTTTTAAAAGCAGCAGAAGGCCCGGGTTGGGAAATGGTTCGAGGAGGCAATCTGGCCATCATTCCAGGTCTCCAGTGTCACTGAAAAATCCCATTGGAATGGAGCCCTTTCATGTTTTTGCTTTTGTGTCTGCAAAAGGCTTCCCAGTTTCGAGATTTCCCTGAGGCCAAGGCCACTCGCAGAAGTTCTCTCTAGCACACAGCCACTCACCTCAATGACAGCCACTTCATGCCTTAGACATCATTTTCTGCTCTGCTGAAGGGCACCTGGCCCCTATGAAGTAACACAAGGATCCCTCCATGGGCTCGGGGAGAAAAAATCAATGTGGAGACAAAGTACTGGTTTCCACATTTATCTTTCAATGCTTTCTTTTCAGACTAAATTTTTAACTGGTCTTTTCAAGAGATGGATACTTTAAAAATCAATTCAAGAAGCCTGGAGACAGGAAGACACCACTGTCTTCCCATAGGTGCTTTTCAAAGTCTTTTGAATAAAGGAAGAAGCACTAGGCTGTTTTCTTCAAGCAAATAATTCATGGTTTCCGTTACAATTTATTTATTCTCACAACAACTCTATTGGAAGGTACCATGACTGTCCCCATTTTACAGGTAAGGGAACTGAAGTACAAATAGGATATTTGCCAAAGGCTACGCGGCTTGTAAGTGATGGAGCCGGGATCCGAATCAGTTCTGACGCCTGATCAATGCTCTGAACTGTTCCACTTCTGCTAAAATAAGCTTCTACAGCTAGGATGGTTTATTCTATTACTGTATAAGCACCAATCCTTTCTCCCTCCCAACATGAAAAAGAAAGTATCATCTTCATGACGCTTGGTCTAACCACTACACATCCTCAGTGCCCCCGGGGACACTTGAGAGTCTGGAGATACTTGGGATTGTCATGACTGGGTAGGTGCCCGAGTGCTATTAGCATCTAGTGCGTAGAGACCAGGGATGCTGCTAAACAGCCTACAGAGTACAGGGCGGCTCCAACGACAAAGAACTATCCAGACCAAAATGCCAGTAACGCAGAATGATCAGAAAGAACCCCCATGACACAGACCTTTCTCACACGTTCCTTCTCTTCACCCTCACTTTCAAGTCTACATGCTGCTGCTGCTGCTAAGTCGCTTCAGTCGTGTCTGTGTGACCCCATAGATGGCAGCCCACCAGGCCCTGCCTCCCTGGGATTCTCCAGGCAAGAACGCTGGAGTGGGTTGCCATTTCCTCCTCCAATGCATGACAGTGAAAAGTGAAAGTGAAGTCGCTCAGTCGTATCCGACTCTTAGCGACCCCATGGACTGCAGCCTACCAGGCTCCTCCGTCCATGGGATTTTCCAGCAAGAGTACTGGAGTGGGGTGCCACTGCCTTCTCCCCAAGTCTACATGCTATCTGCATCCAAAACTAGCTAGGAAACCATCTTTCCTAACGAGCAGTCTTTCTCTCTTGCTCTTCCCACCTACCCCCCTCATCAAAACTTATTTATGCCGGGTCACCTCTGCATTTTTACTCAGCTATTGCCATCTGTCTAACTCCTGTACAGCCTTCAAAAGCTATTTCTTTTCCGTACAGCCTGTGGGATCTGAGTTCCCAGACCAGGGATCAAACCCAAGCCTCCTGCAGTGGAAGCTTGGAGTCCTAACCACTGGACCGCCAAGGAATTCCCAACAGAAGCTATTTCAAGTGAGGTTTTGCCTGAGAAGACCAGCCCACAGTAACTATTTCCTTCCCCTATAATTTGCACCTCCGGTTTAGAAGTTACAATGCACCACCAGCTCACGGGGTTAATAATCATGATCACTGCCATTGCATTCCCACCATGGGACCCAGACTTTGGCCAAACATATGATACATATTTAGGTTCACAAAAGGCAAACCTGAAATAAAGATACTGTCCTCTGTTTTCTCCACAACTAAAACTGAAGTTCAGAGAAGTTAAGGAAGTTCAAAGGCTTCATCCTAAAGAAGAAGAGCCCAGATTCAAATCCACACCCAACTGATGGAAAAGGCTGAGCTCTCTCTGAAGAGGTCCCATCGCCAGGCTCAGGCAACCGTGTGTCTCACACACCTGCAATTCTCCCAAAATACCTGGTAGAATGTTCAAAATCCACCCACTGGAGGATTGGCCTGATGATAATGACCTCACTGGGGTTCAGCAGCCACTCCATGAATGAGGTTTCCACCACGTTTTTATTTCCCTCACACATATGTACACCCATTCTCTTTGCATTCTCCTGCTGCATATATTTTTCACAGCTTTATGGAGGTATAATTGACACACCATAAACTGCCCATATTTAAACTGTACACTTTGGAGAGTTTGACACATATACATTGTCATGAAAGCAACTCCAAAATCAAGTTAATGATCTAGCCGTCACCCTTGAAAGTTTCTTCCTGGTCCTCTGCTTTACCATCAGTCCCAGACACTCCCAGGCAACCACTCATTTATTTTTTGTCCTTGTAACTTAACTTGCATTTCCTGGAATTTTAAATGGCATCATATGGCACATACACTGTTCCCCCCACCCCCCGGCTTCTTTCATTCAGCATAATATTTTGAGACACATCCATGTTAGTGTGTATGAATAGTTCATTCCCTCCCATTGCTGGATATTATCCCACTCTATGACTATGTCACAGTCTCTCCATCCAGATGTTGAAGGATATTTGAGTTGTGATTAGTTGAGAGTTACTACAAATAGTTACTGTGAACATCCATACAAGTTGCCATTCTCTCCCCCTCTCCCCCCGCCCACTTATTTATTTGGCTGCATTGGGTCTTAGCTACAAAATGCTGCCTCTTCATTGTGATGCCCGGGCTTTCTCTGGTCGCGGTGAGCAGGCTTAGTTGCCCCTTGGCATGTGGGATCTTAGTTCCCCGACCAGGAATGGAACCTGCATCCCCTATACTGGAAGGCAGACTCTTAACCACTGGGCCACCAGGAAGTCCTGCCATTCTCTTTTAAATTCATTCACATCCAGAGAAACACTTTGCCAGATCATAAAACTGTGTTAAATTTTGAACCCTCTTTCCAGCATACAGAAATGGAGATGAGAAACCACACCATGCTCTCTTACTGAGCACATGTTGCAGAAATAGCTAGAAACATGTTCTTCCAGGAAGATGGTATGTCTTGTCATTTGGACCCATCCCTTGCTGCTGCTGCTAAGTCACTTCAGTCGTGTCTGACTCTGTGTGACCCCACAGACGGCAACCCACCATGCTCCCCGTCCCTGGGATTCTCCAGGCAAGAACACTGGAGTGGGTTGCCATTTCCTTCTCCAATGCATGAAAGTGAAAAGTGAAAGTGAAGTCGCCCAGTCGTGTCCGACCCTCAGCGACCGCATGGACTGCAGCCTACCAGGCTCCTCCGTCCATGGGATTTTCCAGGCAGGAGTACTGGAGTGGGGTGCCATTGCCTTCTCTGGGACCCATCCCTTAGCAATCATTTAACCTTATGTCACTTTCCTGATGAATAAAATCAAGGTAACATGACTTCCTTCCTAGGGCTGTTGTAAAGATTAAATGATGATGACTACATACAATCATAACCTTGTACCCAGTGTATAAGTACTCAATAAATATGGGATAAGATTACTGTTAATATGAATATCTATCGTTAAACAATGACTAAGCTTCCCCATCACGCCTTTAAACAGAAAAAGTGAAAGTTTCGGTGCCTCAGTAGTGCCTGACTCTTTGCGACCCCATGGACTGTAGCCCGCCAGGCTCCTCCATCCATAGGATTCTCCAGGCAAGAATACTGGAATGAGTTGCAATTTCGTTCTCCAGGGGATCTTCCTAACCCAGGAATTGAACCTGGGTCTCCTGCATTGCAGGCATATTCTTTACCATCTGAGCCACCACAGAATTCCTGTTATTTGTGCCAAATTCCTCTAGACTGATTTTTACCTTGAGTGATCACTCAACCACTTCGAAGGCAGACAGTAAACAAAAAGAGGATCTAACAGAGTGCTTCTCATGGTTTTATAAACCATGTCTTCTCTGGAGCAAAGAAAAAAAAATTTAATAAAAGTCTCAGAAGTGTTGACACATTGTGCCTAAAAACACACCCAAATGGAAGCTGCTTTCCCAGGTCTAACAGGACAGAACCAGTGAGAACGTGTTGCAACCTTTGAACCTATAGCTTTCTCTGAATCTCTGAGTCACCTGATTATTCACTCAGCAGCAAGAAGGAAATGAATGGATTTAGTGAAACCCATCTAGTTCCAATGAGGGCTGTGATAAATGCTCCGTGTAACTGATTTACTTACCCCACACCTCCCCTCCCCAACTTACCCAGCCCCTAGTATCCACCCCTTGTACCAGCACATGTGCAGGCAAGTCTAAAAAGGGAGTGTTTGAAAGAGAAGCAGCTGGCCCCAGGTGAAGAAGAAACATGTGTGATTTGAGCCTGGGTGAGCATCAGCACGTCAATCCTAAAGGAAACCAACCCTGAATATTCATTGGAAGGACTGAGGCTGAAGCTCCAATACTTTGGCCACCTGATGCCAAGAGCCGACACACTGGAAAAGACCCCAATGCTGGGAAAGATTGAAGGCAGGAGGAGAAGGGGCAACAGAGGATGAGATGGTTGGACGGCATCACCGACTCAATGGACATGAGTTTGAGCAAACTCTGGGAGATAGCAGAACACAGAGGAGCCTGGCATGCTACAATCCATGGGGTCGCAAAGAGTCCGACATGATTGAGCAACTGAACAACAGAGCATCTACCAGGAAATTGGGAAGGGAGCCTGGAGTGGTCGGTCTGGTCCAAATAAACAGTAAGCTTTCCACAAAGAGAGGATAGGCACCTGACTCAACATCGATGGAATCAAAAAAAAAAGAAAAAAAGAAAGAAAAAGAAAAAAAAAAAAGAAAGAAAAGCTAGGACAGGACAGATTATCAAAGAGCTCTACTAGAGAAGAGAGCCTGGAGGGGATGTCTGTGTGAGTTTCCTACCTTGCCTGGGAACAAAGCAACTGGTGGGCTTGGCAGGTGTGGTTGGAGAGCTCGGGAGGCTAACTGTGTCAGCCTGGACGAGCACACTGTTCAGATGACAAGTCAGCCATGCCTGGGACCAGAGAGCGCTGGAGGGACAACTTCTGTGGGTGCTTAATTGCTAGGTCGTGTTCAACACTTTGCGACCCCGTGGACTGTGACCCACCAGGCTCCTCTGTCCATGGGATTTCCCAGGCAAGGATACTGGAGTAGAGTGCCATTTCCTTCTCCAGAGGACCTTCCTGACTCAGGGCTGGAACCCAAGTCTGCTGCATTTGCAGGCCAATTCTTTACCACTGAGCCACCAGGAAAGCCCCAGAGGTGCAACCTAGTTTCTTCCAAATGGGGCTTGGGATCTGAAGCAAAAATATCCTCAAGGACACTCTTTTTTCTGACCACAGCACATTTGACCACAGCTACAGGATGGCTTAATGCAGACACGGCAGATAGACTAGTCTATTCCCCGAGTTTATCTCCACCCCAAAGCCCTGCCTTCTCTAAATAACCTCTGTGCTTACGCTCCCAATTTGTGCTCCCACTGCAACACCTAACCACCTCCTCCCCAGAGCATTTACCATAGTAATGAATGTATGTATTTATTTGTATAATCATTTCATGACTGTCTGTTCCCCAGCTGCAGTGTAAGCTCTGCTCACCACTAAACCTTTCAGCACTCAGCTCAATTCCTAAGGCACAGAACAGATGCTCAATAAATACATGATAAATTAATGAATGTGATGAGTCGAATTCACGACTGTTCAACTTCCATTCTTTTGTTCCGTACCTGGGCCATGACAATTAGGCAACCTTCGCACTGAGTACCTAAGAGGGCCAAGTACCCAGGTCAGTGCCTAGAACGTAGAGGAATTCACTGCTCTCTTAAAATATTCTAAAATGATCTGCACCTGAGCAAACCACTATCTGTACTCAGAATGCTTAGCTGTTTAGGGAGAATGTTCCTTGAAGATAGCACATCTCTCTACACTTCTACATCACACAACCCTCCCCTCTCCCACATACACACAGACATCAATACACACCAGAACATCTAACGTCAGAAGGAAAGATGGAGTTTGGTCATTTTCGCAGCAAGCAAAACTGATGAAAAGGCATCTACCAAATTGAAAGTAGGTGATAAGGAAAAACCTGGTTGCGGCGGGAAGAAATAAGGAGGGAAAACTGGCTGCTGTGCACTAGGTAACTTCCAAATTAACGTTCTAAGGATTGAAAGTAATTTCCCTTATCTTGTTCAGCAGTCACGCTGCTTACCAGTCAAGAAGAAGTAGCCAACTTTTCAATAAGAAGCTGAAGTATCACCTAAAAGCTGCCCACACTTTGGCAAAAACTGCCAACTTCAGCCATAAACCCACAAACATGCTTCCCTCAACTGCAAGTATGTAATTCTGTAACAACTCTGTAGTCAGACAAAGGGCAGACAAATTAGGAAGCTGGAGTTCTCATTTATCCTTGCATCTCCTCAAATGGAGAGAAAACAATTATCTCACGGAAAGGTTGAAAAGAGACTGACATCTAAGACTGTTTTGAGTTTATTTTGTGTGAGAATTTATAGACCTGAAATTTCTCTCTGAGGAGGATTATTGTATCTAATTGATACAAAATTCTTTCAACATAAGATAGTCAAAGACCCATAAAACTCTCCACTGAAAAGTTTTTTGATGTATGTGTTTATAGCAGGATACAGATTATACTGCAAACAAATTCAGATAAAAAAATACATAGATAAGTGTATGGACATGGATCAGAATGAATAGAAATAGATACTGATGGATGGCAGACAAAACTATAAGGTAACAAATTTATGTGTGTTGGCCCAAAGCAAGATTGAATTCAGCTTCCTTCAACCTAACCTTCAGAGTTCCCTTCTCCCCTCCACTTCTCTATATCTCTACATTTGCTTCTCCCGGAAACCACCTCTTTCCTCCAACCCACCACACTCAAGTTTTCCAGGAAGATCAGATTAAACAATTGACCTTAATATACGTAAGAGTGACTCATAAAATGCTGGAAGGATCCTAAACAGAAAAGCACCTCCTTTGGCCTGCCCAAAGCAGGAGTCCCTAAATCTTCTATTTCAGTTCCTTGTTTCAGAGCAAGAAGTCTTTTAAGGAAAAAGGAGAGAATTCAGCAGTCCTCAGTACACACTTCTGAGGATGGAGTCATTCCTAGTCACAGGGGATGCTGATGGTACATGGGTCAACTTGGTTAGCTGGGAGCCCTAATTGGATAGAATACCCTTCCCACTATGCTCCAGTAATAGCTGGCCATATGAGGACCCTATATAAGATTTGGAAAGCAGAAGTGAAATTCAGTCCATGATTCTCAGAGGGTCAATGGACAGATGGAAGGTGCCTGGTGGGGCCCAGCATGTCCTTGCTTATGCTCTCATATCTTTGTCTTCCCAATTAATTTGCCCTACTGAGTAACAGTGGCTACCACTAGACACTTGACTGCAGACCACAGAGGTGGCAATCACAATAATTTTTAGAGAACTCTCATGGGTTTCCTTGCTATGATCCCTTTTTAAGACCAAGTAGAACCTTCTTTAAATCCTCTGTCTCCCCCGCCACCCTTCAAGGCCTTCGCTTCTCTGATATTCAAGAAACAGCCAATTTCTATTTAAAAAAAAAAAAAAAATTCTTCATCCCATAACACTCACCATGGTTCTGCTTCTTTGTCTGAAACTTATTTGATAAATAAGATAACACAGAAACAAGACCTCAGTCCACAGCCCCTGTGCCTACTACTGATCCACTTTGAAATCAGTTATAATTTCATGCAGCTGGGACACAGGAACCAAAAACTTGTTCATTTCTATAGCCCCTCACACATGACCCATCCAAACACTAGAACCACCCTGAACCCCTGCAGCTCTTCACAAAATATCAGCCTCATCCCTGATGGCTCTCCACCAGTGCCCCAAGACGGCCAAGTTTCCAAATTTTGCAACTCAACAACTCTTGAGCAATAATGCCTAAGTGACTTCCTTCTTACCTGAAAGATAAATCTTTCTCAGATTCCATCTAGTCAACTACCCATAAATTCATTTATCAACATGCCTTAAACCAGTGGTCACAAGTTGGGTTCCTGCAAGCTGATTCTGGCCCATAGGCATGTTGGTTGGGCCCCCTCGCCTCCCCCCGCCCCGACTTTTTCAAATGGTTGAACTGGTTTCAATTTTTGAAAATTGGGAGATTTCCTCTAAAATTCCACATTTCCAACTTCTCCTGAAAGACCTGATGACCTTGTCGTTTCCCCCAGCCCCACCCCCGCACCCCTTCTGCCCCAGCCCCACCCTCCTGCAGGGCAACCACCTCAGCTCCCACCCTGTACTCCACTCACAACACGTGCTAGGGCTGGGAGAACATTCGAGATTGCAGCCAGCAACCTCTGTTCTTAAGAAGCCACTACTCAAGGGCCTCACAGGCTCAAAGAGATTACCTTTATATGATGTTTGAGTTTTCCCAGTTGTTTCACCCTAGGATGTTTCTGAGTTGGTGACCTGTGGTTTTGAGGTGTCTTGGCAGATAAGGGTCATTAACATTTGAGGTTGCTAAAAATGCCTACATTTTCCAGGTCCTAATATAGCACAGCCTTCATGTCAAAGGAAAGGTGATTAACAGGTACATACCTTGTGCAGTTAAGAGGCTGTAGCAACACGTCTAAGAACAAGATGGAACACAACCCAGCTCAGCTGCCCCAGGTAAAAATCACAGCATCAGAGTCCATGAAGCACACCTGTTATTCTCCACCAAGGAGAACTACTTGATGAAAATACATCTGCTTGTTATTATCAAAAATACTGCCTGGTATCATTTTCTCTTTCTTTACATCATGAGATGAGAGGAAAAGCAGAAATGGCCACACAGTGGATGTTCTCAAGTGAACATGATCTTCAGGCAAGATGCCTGAGCCTGAAAGCAAAGATCAGCAGCAGACACACACGGAAACTCCACAAAAAGTCCGTGTCTGCAAACTGCGGCCGGACAAGGGGGTCAGTTACTTCCCTCCTCGCTGCCCTGGCTTCCTCGGCTAAAATCAGTCATTGTAAGAGCACTGTAGTGAGAGTGAAATAAACCCTGCCTGCAAAACACTTGGCAGAGGGGCTGGCACGTACATTCAATAGAGGTTCAAATTACTGTTATGTTTTATTATTGTCAACACAGACAATTCATGCCAAAATTAAAAGCACATTCAACCAAAGCTGGGAAGGGGATTCCTTGGCAGCCACGCCAGTGAAAGAGAGACATTTATAAATCAAGAGTCTATAAGCTGGGGGTTGTATGCAATGCAATTTGGAAACTGTTTGTGTTTGGTTCCGTTCAAAAGTAGGCAGCAACTATGTCTCCTAGAAAATGTGCTAATAAAATTCTCCATCTGTGTAGACTTGTGGTGTGGCTCATTACACACCTAAAACCATTTCATAACCCACAAGGTTCAATACCCCAAGCTTTCTACCCAAATGTTCAAACGTAAAGTAAGATAAATTCCCCATGACGGGCTCAGTTCATCATAGGGTCGGGGGTAGGACTGACTAGGTCTCTGGAGAGTCTAAGAAGCTAAAGGAGGCACATGAGGTAAAATACTCATATGTCTAGTTGATCAGCCAAATAACATTATAAGATTTTGGATTCATTTTGATATTTGGCAAAACTAATACAATTATGTAAAGTTTAAAAATAAAATTAAAAAAAAATAAAATAAAAGCACAAGCCGGTTTCTAACAAAAAGTCCAATAAACCGAGTTCTTCATCTACACAGAAGATTTGGAGATCAAATATTTCCATTCTGTCTCTCTCAAGATAAATTAGGAAAAGCAAGGACATTATCCCCACTTTATAGGACAAAAAGTCTGAGTAACTAGGTAAAATGAGAAAATGCTTTGATTACCTTTTAAAGTTTCAAAACTCTCAAGTATTTTTACCTTGATAATGGAAAATAACATTCCACAGGAAAATAGAGAAGAAAAAATGACTTATAATGGTTGTTGCTGTTCAGTCACTCAGTCGTGTCTCTTTTCAACCCCATGGACTACAGCACACCAGGCCTCCCTGTTCCTCACCATCTCCCAAAGTTTGCCCAAGTTCATGTCTGTTGCATCAGTGATGCTATCCAGCCTCATCCTCTGACGCCTTCTTCTCCTTCTGCCCTCAATCTTTCCCAGTACTGGGGACTCTTCCAATGAGTCCAGTGAAAAGATTCCTGAAAGTCTCTTGGACAGCGAGGAGATCAAACCGGTCAATCTTAACAGAAATCAACCCTGAGTAGTCACTGGAAGGACTGATGCTGGAGCTGAAGCTCCAGTATTTTGGTCATCTGACGCGATCAGCCGACTCATTGGAAAATGACTTATAATGGTAGAGTTTTATTTTTTTAAGAAAAAATTCATTAAAACAATAAGAAAAACAATTCTCAGGTAGCACTCATTCATTTTTAGAGGTTACTCCAATACTTTGGCCACCTGACACAAAGTGCCAACTCATTAGAAAAGACCCTGATGCTGGGAAAGGTAGAAAGCAGGAGGAGGGGACGACAGAGGATGAGATGGTTGGATGGCATCACTGACTCGATGGACAAGAGTTTGAGCAAGCTCCAGGAGACGGTAAAGGACAGGGAATGTGGTGTGCTGCAGTCCATGGGGTCACAAGAGTTGGACATGACTGAGCAAGTGAACAGCAACAAAGAGACATTTACACGCTTCCGTTGATTTTTTTTTTTTTCAGCTTCCTGGTCATGACGGTCTCTACTTCTCCACAATCCTTCCGCAGTTGGCATGTGTGCCAGGAAAAGACCATTTGGGATCTGCTAAACTATTCCACTGCAGGTCAGTCAATGCCTTGCGCAATATTTAGGCAGAGGGCCAGTATGTGTCAAGTCCTGACTGGCCTACAGTTCCAGCGATAAACTGTATCCGCAGGAGAGAGGCAGACTTGCAGACACAAACTCCCAACACAGAACGAGTCATGCTTTACAAAAGGCTCCCTCAAGGGCTCAGGAAGCAGAGGAGGAACTGACCCGGTCAGCATCACCTGGGGCATGATCTCAAAACTCAACAAAGTGAGGGCAGGTGACCCAAGTCTACATGAATCAACAGAATGTTACCAGCTGGGGGAGAAGGAGGGGGTTCTCGGGGCATTCAAAACAGAAAAAAATAGCATGTTGCCAGCCTAGGGATGTGAGCCATTCATGAGTAACAGAAATAAGGGTGACCTGGGAAGAATGATTTGGACCAATTTAGAAAGAATCATGCCTCAGAATGTGATTTTTTTGTTGTCGTTTTTGTCTCTTTGTTTTTTTTTTTTTTTTGTCTGAGGCAGGTACAGAAAGCTTTAAACAAGAAGCTGGTAAAATTGGACCAGTGTTTTCAGGAAGAGAAGTTCTATATGCGGATTGAGGAAAGCAAGGAAACTGTATACTAGACTATTGTCAAAAATAAGCCTGTATGGGCTTTGCTGGCAGCTCAGAGGTAAAGAATTCGCCTGCCAATGCAGGAGAACACAGGTTTGATCCCCGGGAAGATCCCACATGCCAAGAAGCAACTAAGCCCGTGCACCACAGCCACTGAGCCTTGCTCTAGAGCCTGGAAGCCCCAACTTCTGAGTCCACTGCTGAACTGCTGATGCCCACACCCTAGAGCCTGTCCTCTGCAGCAAGAGAGACCGCCGCAGTAAGAAGCCCAAGCACCGCAACTAGAGAGTGGCCCCCAGTCACCACAATTAAGAGAGAAACCCATGCAGAAAGGAAGACCCAGGACAACCACAAATAAGTTATTTTAAAAAATAAGAATGTACAATTTATGCTGCTTGCCATTTTTCTGTTACCTACCTATCCCCTCCACACTCAATCACCCCCATAGCTATCACTAGGTTATTATAATTTCATAAACTCAAAATAATATGGAAGCCTAGCTTTCTGGAACATTAAAGGTACATGCAAATGTGCAAAACAGAAGCAGAAAACGTCTCATACCTATCTGAAAGGAAAAATCCACTGCTAACATTTGACCAATGATAGCTTCTAAAGAGTTTTGTTTCTGTTTTTTTTTAACTTGAGTTACTTTTAAAACTTGTCATCACTGACAAGCACAGATTAAGTAGAAATTTTTTTCTTTGAAACGACAAAAGATGGTAGAGATTGAGCAACTGGCAGTTATAGTAAAAAAAGAAAAAAAAAAATTCAAGTTCCCTTTTAAAACAAAGAAGTGCTTATATGCTTAGTAACTATAGCACTAATCAAGGCAATCACACATCATTCAAAATCATCACAAACCCCTATTTTCCACTGTAGTTCATCTAGGGGTTTTTGTATGAAAGGTGTACACCTCAACAAGGCTTGCCATGATGTTCAATGAAAGCAGCTACTTAGTTATTTTCCTACCTCTCCACGAAAGTGGATGAGACATGTTCCCAAGCTTTTGCTGAAGCGCTAATCACACCATCACAGTTTGGACGGAGTTGAAACACAGCAATTGCTGTGACTGCCAGGTTCACCACATTTGCCGATGGTCCCATCACAGGCACATGTTTTGCTCTTCTGGGTCTTAAAAACAAACTGCTTGACCTCTCTGAGGGAACACAGAGGAGTCTACTCAACCAGGACAGACTAGATACCCTCTTACAAATAACCCTGCAGAATCTGCTACAAATTTTGGCCTTCAGCTTCCAACTGACCCTCCCCTGTGAGACCACAAGCCCAATTCAGGAGACTTTTTTGCTGTAGGTTTTATTGAACTATTTGCTTCTCAGCTCTTATGTTACTATTACTGTGTTGCTCTTATTACACGGAGACAAAAAGCATACACTTAATAAGACCAAGTGACATGCTTTTAAATATGATTTTAAATGCGCCTCCAGATGAAAGCTTTGAAAAGGCTTGCAGTTCCCCTGGATTCAAAGAATAACACTCCATAGACTCTGTAGAGTGGACACAGAGAGACAGACCAGAGAGACCAGGACCACCACGATTTCACAGTTGCGTCCCTTCTCAATTTCTTCTCCAGCTTCAAGTCAGAACATTTTTAAGGGTTTGAATTCACAGTCTTCCCCAAATGAATCTAAGGATCTGGTACATGTTATAAAACTACCTACTGTGTTAAGGCATTGGGGTAGGAGTGGGGAATAGGGGGGGTGGGAGAAGAACCCTGACATTTGAACTTACACCTTGCAAATTTGCTAAAGAAAGGCTGAATTTTGCAAACCAAGCACCACCACAGATAAGTGTTTAAGAATTCTAGCATATCTGTGTATAGACAAAATTGGGAAGATAACATTTGGTGGGTGGGCATTTTTAAATACTCCTCTTGTCCTAATTCTTTCAACTGGATGGTGGGGTTACAGAAAGAGGCTGAAGTCCTTGCACTAAATATCCACCTGACCTTGGACATGTGACTAAAATCTCTGTGGGTCCCAGATATCACACTGGGAAAAAAGGAAAGTCTATGAGAGAAGGTGAGAAGAAACTGGACTAAAAGATTCTAAAGACAACTGTAGTTCTACATCTGGTTCTAATAAGGTTACCAGCCTGAAATGTCCTAAAAGTTCTTCTTCACCACACTTGTTTGAAAATTAGATAATTTTATGGATGTGCTAATCACCTACTTGCAGATGGAGCTGAACTTTCTGAAAAAGTTTTAAAACTAAAACCCAATATCCTAGATGCTTTGCCAGCTAACATTCGTTAGATAAATGTTCATAAGTGATACAGCCACATGGGGAAATTATAGCTGGCATCTCTAGGTCTCCAGTAGGTCGTTATGCAACATGGTCATGATAATCCTCTCCCTCCACGTAAAGATCTTGAGAAATCTCCTTCTTCAGTGACTCAGGGTGTAGTCAGACAACTTGCTTGGACCCAAAGAATGCAGTGGAAATGACACTATGAGACTTTCAAGCCTAAACTGTGAGAAGCTTGCAGTTTCCACTCATTGTCCTCTTGGGACATTGTAGCCATGTGGACCAGTCTGGGGTTTTCTTTCCTCCTGGAGTGTGTTAAAATCCCACCAGCACAGTCTGGTTCTCAGCAAGTGTTCAGGAGATGGCAATTCTGACTTAAGACATAGCTTGGACTAGATGAAAGAAGCAAGGAAAAAGAGGGAACGAGAGGACTGCCCTGGTGGTCCAGTGGTTAAAAATCCACCTGCCAATGGAAGGGACATGGGTTTGACACCTGGTCCAGAATGATCCCACCTGCCTTGGAGCAACTAAGCCCCTGTGCCACAACTCTTGATGTGCACGTGCTGCTGAGCCTGTGCTCCACAAGAGAAGCCACCACACTGAGAAGCCCCCATGTGCCAAAACTAGAGAAAAGCCAGAGTGCAGCAACCAAGACCCAGCACGGCCAAAGTATATAAATAAATCAACCTGGGGAGAAAAAAAAAAAACTATAATGAACATTTTTTTAAAAAGACAGCAAGAGAGAAGCCAAACCAGCAGAATGGAAGGAAACTCTCCAGAGCTCACTGGCTGTTTCCTGCCCAATAAACTGTCCAGTGTGGACCCAGCACATCAATGAGCCTAGCTTTAAACTAAACGCTAGGGACTTCCCTGGTGGGCCAAAGGCTGACTCCATGTTTCCTGTGCAGGGCACCTGGGTTCGATCCTTGGTCAGGGAACTAGACAATGCATGCTGCAACTAAGACCCGATGCAGCAAAATAAATAAATAAATATTAGGGAAAACAAATTAAACTGTGCACATCATAGCTAAGGAAAGTGGATAGAGACAAAGGGGCTTCATCCTAGACCAAAGCAGTAGTTAGATCAATACTAACTGGAAATTATGGACATTATCCTCCCCCAATTACTAAAATTGCAAAACAACTATCCTGAGATCTTATCTCAGCAGGGTTAAGGCCAGTTACATGCTGGTTGGTTTTCAGAAATTGCACATTAAATCAGAGACCTTATCTTGACACAGGCTGCTTCTGCTAAACTCTCTCTTAGCTTGCTAACATTTGTGTTGATCCATGATTCATGAGCCCCATGCTGTAAGCATTTCAGGGCTGGATCAACTGAGTGACAACAATGAAAGGCAAGTAAATCACTGATTTCTTCAGTGTGGAAGGTGAGCATAAATCTCCAGCTACAAGAAGCCACCACTGAGGCCTGTTTTTAGAGCATTTTCTGGAACAACAGTGACTATACCTCTCTGACTGCTGGAGCTGCCTCCCACCCCTTGCATTCCCATCTTTACAAACACTCTCTCATTTCATCTTCATAGAGATTTTCATGGAGAAACCATTTTCATTTCAGAGCTAAGCAAATGAGTTCAGCAAGGTTGCATGAGGCTAGACCCCAGGTCTGGCTGACTCCAAAGTCTGGATTCTTAAATAATGTGGTCAGTGCCTGCTATTGGCAAAAGAAAGCTAAAAAATGTAGATACATTTCTGAAATCATACCTGTCTTGAAGAAAGATCATACTGGATTTTAATCACATGTTAAATGGTCTGGTTAAAGTAGTAACACTAAAGATAAACAGAAATTGGCACTGATAAACTTGCAGGAGTTTATCAGATAAACCTGTATCTGAAAAAAAAATATTGCCTCCTTATAATCAGCAGGATGTGTTCCAAAAATATGTCATTCCAAGTGCGTGTGCCTGAAAAACAACAGACACTGCTTAGAAAATAATTTTTTAAATCATCTTGAATGATAAACATTTTTCATATTCCATGGACAAGAAACAGATTTGTCCCAAAGAAGAGCAATTTGCATTACTGCTATCACTGTTACCGTTTTGCTGTTATTCGTTCAGTCCAAGCCAAAACTGCAAGAATCCTTGCAGCTTCCAAGTCCTGCCCTCTTGGAACCCTGTTGGCAAGTAAACACGGCCAAGCTAGCCTGCTGGGAAGGAATACCCCGCAGATGCGCCCCACCTCCCCCAGTACTGTATCTGGCTCATAGCAAGTATCCATCAAACGGCAATTCTTTACTGAGAGAAGGGCTTTCCAGGTGGCTAAGTGGTAATGAATCTGCCTGCCAATGCAGGAGATGCAAGAGACTCGGGTTCAACCCCTGGGTCGGGAAGATCCCCTGGAGTAGGACATGGGAACCTACTCCAGTATCCTGCCTGGAAAAAGCCATGGACAGAGGAGCCTGAAGGGCTACAGTCCACGGGGCCGCAGGGAGTCAGACACGATGGAGTGACTGAGTAGACAGCACACTGACAGAAACCTAGCTTGCAGTCAGTGGCAGTACACACTGTGAGACGCAACCAGAGAGAATGAGAGAGGGTGCTCGAGAAGGACGCAGTTAAGCCATGGAGATCTTCCCGCTTGCCCACAACTTGTCTCTGTAGCTGAGGTGAACTTCTCATGTGTGACACTTCGCACAAAGTGAGACAACAAGCCATCAGCATTTTGAGCCTAAGGTTTCTTCGAACGGAACAAGAGGGCAGTTTCACTCTTGTGACAGACAGTGTCAGTCCCCAGTAGCTGCCCGCCAGCGTGACTGCCAGCCCACTTCCCCATCTGTCCTGTTTCGTTCTGACTGCATGTCCTCCTTTCTGGGCTGGCTATCTCAGAACTCCTACTGGAGACCAATCATGCAAACCTACCACCCTCTTCCATTTACAAATCATAAAAGTTTCCTGTGCTGCTGAAAAGGAAGTGAAAAGTACTCTTTGGCCAAGTCTAGGTGGTAGAGCGAAAATTTGGAAGGACTACAGATTGGGAGTTAGTGGAGACAGACAGGAGGAGACATATGGCAGAAATAAAATAGACACCAACAAAGAAAGGACAGCCTATGGCCAAGGTCAATGCCAGGGAAAAACTTCACAGAAGGGTTCAAAGATTCTTTGTAGCGATGCCACAGACATTTGAAAGGGTTACTTTAATCTCCCACTCCGTACCATGCAAAGGACTTGGAAATAATTCTGATAAGACCCAGGATGAAAGCCTAGCTCTAGTGACAATATAAGAATTCAACGATCTTTCCCTACAGGTTAGCTATGATCCAGGCTCATGAGAAAGGTTTCTTTGATACCAGCTCATTTACTTCTGACAAGAACCCTGTGAACTAGATGGTACCCTTACACACCTGTTATATCCATAAGAATGAGGCTCTAAAGGAAAAATATGATCATTTACTCGAGCAGGAAATGGCAACCCACTCCAGTAATCTTGCCTGGAAAATCCCATGGACAGAGGAGCCTGGCGGGCTACATACAGTCCATGAGATTGCAAAGAATCAGACACAACTGAGTACAGACAGACAGACAGAGGATCATTTACATACTGCCACTTTTGTCAAAAGAAGATGTATCTGATTGTTCGTAAAGTTTAAAGTAATCATAAAAGCTTTGGGTTGCTTTTAAATTTCAGTAAACATTATTTATACAGAAATGTAACACTGAAGTTGCACTGTTATCCCAGAAATTATTTTGAAGTTTTTAATTTTATTTACTTGACTTTTTTCCGATGGTCCCAAGATTCTTAGAGCATCACATACATTTCCATATGTGTGTTTGTGTGTGCCACAAATGAACATGCATGTGTACACACATACGTACATCTAGAGTAAGCGCTATGTCTATTTCAAAAAATAATCTCTTAACACATAGGAAGCTCTCTCTCTCTTAGGACTTTTATTTATGTAACCAACCCCCTCAAATCAATTAGTGTTTGGCATAAGGATATTTTAAAGTTAATGTAACTTAAAATTACTTTCCTTTTAGAAATCTTGGAAAGGGAGATTAACTGGGGGATTACCTATGAGTTTGAAAAATCAAAACTGAAAATAACTGATTAAAGAAAAATTGAAACTGATTTTCGAGGAAACCATGCCATCTGGGGAAGGATTCCATTTTTGGATTCCAGAATCAATGCAAATATAAATAATCTCTTAAACTGAAGTCCAAACTAACTCTTCTTTGGCTGCTAAGTGCAAATTCATTGGAATCATATTTTATCATGTAGAAATAATATATTGGAATCAAAGGAATGGTACCTATCAATGCAGTTAAGTGGGGGAAGAAAGACACAAGGCCGGAAGTTTCTGGTAATCTCCCTTGACATAAATTAAACTGAAATTACTTATTGCAAATGGAAGTTAAGTGTAACTGCTCTCTCCAACCCAGCTAGAAAAGGGATCTCAAGAGGTCTAAGCACTAAGAAGGGAAAAAAGACTTTACATAAAATATCCAATCTAAATATAAAACCATATAAAATATTAAATATGCAATTTGAATGTTCGTGAGGCTGTTTGAAAACCTCCATTTGCGATCTGACCCTTTCAAACTAAATCCTAATTTATTTGTTTTGAAGTAGCTTTTATGAACAACTGCCTCTCATTTCAGTCATGTAAGTGGGTGCTGCAAACATACTTAAGGTGTGAAATTTAAATACATAAAGATAGTGTCAATAAAAAGCTACTGCAGTCTGCCAAAGAGCCCATCATTCAATTCCTATAAACAGGAAGGTAGTGCATTTTGCAGTGTCCGTCAGCATTCCCATCCTTAGAATGGAATAAGTAAATGAAGAATGAATAGTTGTGCGAGCACTTGGTTCAGGAGCCATCTTTATAGACTGCCATCTGATGATAGGACCTTAAGACAACATATTAATACGGGGTGAAATTCCATAGTTCTCTGCGTGCGGTGAACTCACACAGTGTGAGGGCACGTTGTTCTTCGTCACTGGCAGGATCACAAGGCAGGAGTTAGTGATAAGGTGAGTTCTTACTGTTAAAATCCTCAAGACAAAGAGATAGCTTTGTTTGCATGTGTTTTCCCAAGAAATGTAAGTCAGGTGGTGATGATTACCATCACTAATGGTGGAAAGTAAGGGTAAGAAAAGGACTGTTTCGATGAATGAAGGATGACGAAGGCTAAAAATACCTCCACTGGAAAATGACATGATTTCTGCCTGCTACAGGAACTCTTCTGATCCCTGTCCCATTCGGTCCTTCCATCTGTCCATTCCACAAATATTCCATAAAGGACAAATACTGTATTTAGTCCTGGGATTTAAAAACTTATCAAGTCAGACATGTTCCTTTTCTCTGCAATTCTAACAGATTTCCTTTGGGCAGAGAGTGTGATAACAACATTGTTATCATTGCTTTGAATAAAACAACAGTCTCCATCCCTTGACAGCTTCCCTGGTGGTCAGACGTAAAGAATCCGCCTGCAATATAGGAGACCTGGGTTCGATCCCTGGATTGGGAAGATCCCCTGGAGGAGGACATGGCAACCCATTCCAATTTTCTTGTCTGGGGAATCCCTATGGACAGAGGAGCTTGGTGGGCTGCAGCTCATGGGATCTCAAAGTTCTTGGGCGTCTAGGCCTGGCACGAGGAGGGTGATGTTGCTTCCTTCCTCATTCTGGTCCACTACCCGACTTCAACTCAGAGTCAGACACGACTGAGCAACTAAGCATGAATGCACGCCACTCCTTCAGAGTCTATTGCAGAGAAGGTATTTAAGTCAGAAAACAATCCTGCCCCATTTTACAACTGAGAACGTCTGACAGGTGAAGCAACTTGCCCAGGGTCTTACCTACACAGGAAACTAGGTAAAAAAGAAGCCAGGATTAAAAATTCAGGGTCTCTTTTCAGAATGCAACCCGTCTCTCCCTGCCTACCCTTCTAGCAAAAGTGTTGGCCACTCAGACGTGTCTGACTCTTTGCGACCTTTTGGACTATAGCCCACCAGGCTCCTTTATCCATGGAATTCTCCAGGCAAGAATACTGGAGTGGGTTGCCATGCCCTTGTCCAGGGGATCTTCCAAACCCAGGGATCAAACCCAGGTCTTCTGCATTGCAGACAGATTCTTTACCGTGTGAGCAAACAGGGTATCAAGTCCTAGCAAAAGGAAGAAGCAATTAATCAAGGCTCTCATCGGGCAGGTATAAGCCTCCCTACCTTGGTTTCCTCATCAAAAATTGGAGACAAGAAACACATGCACCTCTGAGGTGTGTGCAAAGGATCAAATTAGTTATGATCAGTTCTTAGACCAATCTCCTGACATACAGTAAGTACTCAGAAAAGTGTTAAACATTATCATTGCTTCAAGAAAGCAGAAAAGTTTCAATAGCAGTGAATAGCCTCAGAACAGAGAGCAGAAACTTGTTCCAGACATCAGAGATGTTGTAAGACAGTCATTTTCCCCGACCATCTGCCTATACTCTGCTCTTCCTAATTTAGCATTTGATCTATGTTTCCTTGGGCTTCCCAGGTGGCACTAGTGGTAAAGAACCTGCCTGCCAATGCAGGAGACATAAGAGACAAGGGTTCGATCCCTGAGTTAGGAAGATCCCATGGAGGAGGGCATGGCAACCCACTCCAGTATTCTTGCCTGGAGAATCCCATGGACAGAGAAGCCTGGTGGGCTAGTCCATGGGGTTGCAAAGAGTTGGACTTCAATAAAGCAACGTAGCAGGAGAAGGCAATGGCACCCCACTCCAGTACTCTTGCCTGGAAAATCCCATGGACGGAGGAGCCCAGTAGGCTCCAGTCCATGGGGTCGCTCAGAGTCAGACACGACTGAGCAACTTCCCTTTCACTTTTCACTTTCATGCACTGGAGAAGGAAATGGCAACCCACTCCAGTGTTCTTGCCTGGAGAATCCCAGGGACAGGGGAGCCTGGTGGCCTGCCATCTATGGGGTCGCACAGAGTCGGACATGACAGAAGTGACTTAGCAGCAGCAGCAGCAGCAGGCACACAGGGTGTATCCTTACATTGTTACCTAATTGTCTAATCCAGCAAGATTCTCACCTACTCCAAGGGAGAGATCCCCCCCCCCACCCCGTCATTTACTTCTATCCCTCTTCCCTAGACCCAGTGACCAGACCCTCCTCCTACTTCTTAACTTCATGTCAATTAAAACTTGCAGGGATTAAGTCTTAAGGAAAACAAAACAAGAAGAAATTGAAAGCAATGTGGAAACTAGTTTATTTTAGAGATGGATCTAGCTATACACGTTTTCTGTTCATCCAGCCTAATCATATCGACATCTGTTCACAAGTGTGCCAAGATTTTAGCAAGGCATTTGAAAACATCTCTCCAATCTGCCTCATGGCTTGATAAAAAAAACTAAAGAGGAAAATCCTTAGAGGAACTCTTACCCAAAGGGATCTACTAGTGGGCCTATGTCAATTCAAGGCAAGAAGGTCCCAAAGATGAACTGAAGGGCTCTCACTTGCCATTCTGTCAACATTGCCACCAAAGACGCAAGTGGGTATGCTGACAAAATCTGAGGGAGGTCTGAAGCTGAGAAAGAGGAACGCGCTAGATTTTGGGGGCAGAATCCAAAATTATCTCATCAGCTGGAATTTGGGGCCAAATCTATTGAGAAGAAATTTAAAGATATACGTAGTTAAGTCTACCAAACAGGAACAAGGAGGATATGTTTAATTAGAAGCCCCTGTAGAAATCTGTCAGAGATTTTAGCTAACTGTAACCACACAATCAATTAGCGAGCTAAGGTTACCTACAAGCTAATGGATTCAAATTTTAGATTACCCAAAGAGAAATGAGGCAATACTCTCATCAATTAAGCAGAAGGTGGTAGGCGTTCATCAGAGATAGATAAGCACTTAGGATCCAAGATCTAGTAAAAATAATTCATTCAAGAGAAAGAGACCCACTCATATCCAAGGCCTGTCATATACTTTTCTAGCTTTTGCAGGTGAATAAGCTCCAGGAAGGTAAATCGAACTTGAGTTCCCCTTCATTTCCTCCATGTGCATTCCTACGGTTGATTCACTGAACTCATCAGGTAACCATTACCACAAGCATACTCCTTAGAAGGCAAACAGAATGATTTCATAGGAGCCTAAGGGCAGACTAACATAGACTCCTATAGCATTTGCTTGGTGACTAAGCAGCCATTTTTATTTTTTTTTTCCACTTTGTAAGAAATAATCCCTGGATATCCCAAAATAAAGTCGACTTACATACAGAGCCGGCTCCACTATGAGATTTACAAAAACTTTCACTGGGAAAACTAAAAGATAAATTAGCCATCACTCGAAATACTTTTGTTTGCTGGGAGGTCACAACATCTTTTAATAGTGTCTGCAATTAAAAGCAGGAGAAGGCACAGTGAGTTTCTACTGTTAGACACAGAGGAAGTGGGAGAGGTATGGCAACCAGTGAAATACTCTGCCCTCTGGATCAGGAAGAAATATTGCTTCTGTGGTTTTTATAAAATGTGCTTAGTGGCTAAAATCACATCAAAAAGAACCAAGATTAAAGTTGGATCCAACAGGTAGAAGGAAGGAGAGGAGAGGTCCAGAATACACCGAGAAAGTGAAAAGTCAAAAGTGAAAGTCCAAAGCCAATAAAGAAAAATCTAAGTTCATAAACTCTGTAGCTTTTTAACTAATGCAAAAAAACCTGTATTTGTACATATAAAGGATAAACAGAATCTAGGTCAGTACTTCTAACATTATTCCATTCTACCAAAATTAATAAAATGGAAAAGATTTAGAACCCATGAGAATTTTTGAGACCGGAACTTTCAGAAAAATGAGTAAATGTGTATAGTGAAATTAATTACAACATATAGCTGATATTTATCGAGCAATTACTATAGTCAACTGCTACACTGAAATTCTGCATGGATTTCCTTGTCCAACTTTTCAACAAGCCTTTAGGCAGGTACTGGCGATCACAGGCGGGACCTCACTAGCAGAGAGAAGGGGCTGCAGGGCCCTTAACGTTCCCCTACAGAGAAGGATTTACCTCTTCAATTTACTGCAATAGATCCTTGCCTTTGAGAGACTCTCATTTCCCAGGCCCAGGAGGAGACAAAGCAAAAATGAAAAGGGGGAAGGGATGGAGAGGAGGATGGGGTCACGGTGAAATGAGGAAATTCCCTAAGTAAACGCTGAGATGCGAGGAGGAAGGGAAGGAGGAGAGAAGGCCCAAAACCGCTCTAAGCCTCCAACAGGAAAAGTGCATTTTTCTGAGATAACAACCGCAAAGTTCAGAGGTTGCTCTAGGCGTGGTAAATCTTTTAGTGCCTTCGAAAGTCATTTTCTGTCCCAGACATTCATCCTTTTTGCGGCTGCAAAGAGAAAGGGACCAGCGACCCGTGCAAGTGTCAGGAATGCATCCGAGGGAGCCCCAGCGAAGTTGCAGGGCAGCTATTGTGCTTCAGTGAAGTTCAAAGGAAAAGACCGTCCCGGGGGACTCGCGGCGGCTGGGCTGTTGCGCGGGAGGAGTACGCGGGAGACCGGGCGGAGGCAGAGCCTGAGCAAGCTGGTCCCGGCACCACCGCGCGCCACTGCGAAACCGCGAAACGGACAGCAATTCCAGCCGGGAAAGACCAAAAGAGAGAAGGAGGGGGAACCAATGCAGTGGGGGTGGGGAGCCTTAGGGGTTCAAGGCTTTAAATTGAGAGAGTCTAGAGCCGCTTTAGGATCGGACCAGGGGTGCGGGGCTGAGATATTTACATTGTTCCTGGCAGGCTAAAGACGAGCAAGAGGTGGGGGTTGGGGGGGGGGGCGGTGCTGGGAAAGAAAGAAAAAGAAAACAAACTGTGCTCGCTATTAAATATTCATGACAGCAGCTTTGCTAAGACTAATGGAAAGCATATAAATCCCTCTATAGCTTAGTTAAATGCAAAAAGATGGATGAGGGTCACAGCGTGCTCTGGGGCAAATTGGTAAGAATATGAAAATCTGGACCACAGGAGGTTGGGATTCTTGGGGAGCGGAGAGCTGGCTGCAAGTTTTATTTAGATCCATTCCAGTAGGTGTGGCTACCACCCCCATTCATTTCCAATGACTACAATAAAGCACTACTGGGATAGTGGGGTTTCAATTACCGCACACTCCTAAAGGACTTTTTTTTTCCTCCTAAAAGTTTATTTTTTCCTCCTCCTCTCTCAAATATAATGGCATGGTTAACATTTGACAGATGTTACTGTTTTAAGTGATGCTTAAACACAGGTCCGAATTCTCGAAACAGATCTAACTTGACTGAGCAAATGGATATCCAATCTTTTATCTGCAACATCTTGCCAAGGCATCTGCCAAAGAATCTTCCAGAAAGCACCCAAAGTCGTGGGCTCAGAGAGAGCAGAGCAAGGGAATTCTAGTGTAAATAGGACTTGGCTGTACCCACACATCTGCACGTTTAGGAACCTCAGCTGTGCTGCGTCTCTACTCAAGCTTAAGCTGTAAGGAAGGACGAGAAGCCCATCCATTCCCCTTAAGAAGCCTCAGGAGTCCACTGTGGCGGAAGGGGGAGGGGTGCTTTTCTGTTGTTCAGTCGCTAAGTTGTGTTGGACTCTTTGTGACCCTATGGAAAAGTTTATACCGAGGCAGTGCTGTGTACTAAAGAATGGTACCAAGGATCCAAGCTTCTCATTATTTAAACAAAGTTTCTGTGGAAGAAGGAGTTGTTATTTGTACTGTAGGGGGTAATTATTCTGTTTTCTTTTACATTTTATATACTGAAAAGAGAAAATAAATACAACCAGGTGAGGATTTATATACCACTATGAACATAATTTATAGATTTATATATCACCACGAATGTAATTCAGGGCTGAGGGAAGCATATTCCTGAAACAAAACATAAAATCATTCCAAAAAACCCTCATAGAAAAGTCACCAGTTGATAATATAAGAACTGTAAGATCCCCAAGTCCACAAGACACAAACTAGGCTGCTTTTAAAAGTAAATGTTAGGCACCCTGCTTTCAAGAACAAATTTCAGTTTCCACTTTCCATTACATTCCCCTTCTAGAAGGGAAGGGAAATGGTGTGTGAATTGCGGAATTTTGAACACTGTCCATTGTAATCACTTAACGGACTTTCGTCTCAGAGCAGGTATGTATGTATGATTGTCTGCTTTGGATAAATTTTAACAACAAATGTAAACATTAAAAAAGTTTTCAGTGTGTTCTTCTTTTTCTCTGTGACATTCAAAGTCTTTGTATGCACTTCCATTATCATCAGTAATAATTCCTCCTGGACATGCGTCTGTCTTGACCCCTCTCCCCACAGCTCTCCCTTCATCTTTGAGCTTTATGTTATTCACCCTCACGCCCAAGAACAGTGAGGATGTCTTGCTAATTCCACAGGACGCTCAGTGCTTGACACAGAGTAAGTGCTCAATAAACACGAGATACTACTATTACACAGCAGTGTCTGATGAATGAGTGTTCGATGGAATTTTTAGGAGCTAGAGACACCTTTTTTTTAGAAAATTAAATCATTTGCTGAAATTATTTTTATCTTACAATTAGATGACAAAACTGTGCAACCAAATGGAAATTACACAGGCATTTTTATTGGACTTCCTATAAATAGGAAGTCAACAATTATTAATGGGAAAATAAAAACATATAGAATAATAAAAATAAAGACTTCATACAGATTTCACTCTGGGAGTTGTTTTTATTAAAATGTTTGGAAAGCAGTGTTCCAATTTTCCCCATTTTAAAAGTAGAGAGAAGAGAAGGGAGATGAAAAATCTGTTTCCAGACAGAACTTTCAATTAAAGAAACCACACCTGGAAAAACCCAAGTCGATGCAGTTAAATAAACAGGTTCATTTTTCTTCCAAAAAGTGCATTTTCAATTTTATTTTGAAAAATAACAAATGATTTTGACAATATCCAGAATTCCTATGAGGCAATAAACTGTCTTTCAAGATAGTATGCCAGGAATGTCAAGGGTTGTGCAGTCTTAGAAAAAGGTCACCCATGAGTGGTGAGCTTCCAGCTTCAAGCTTTCTCAAGTCATCCGCGACTACAGCAAGGCTCTGCACAATCGCGCCCAGCTCAGAGGCTTCCCTATTGAGAATTCAGCTGAGATCGCCCTGGACGAAATCCCATCACAAACTTTTAGAGCAAAAATAACGAATCCTTATTCATTATTTTTACTTACTATTCAAGACCCTGTCCGGGAGACCCTTACAGGCAGGATTAACTTGCTGTGTTTAATCTTTGTAGCCCCAGCTCACGGTATGGCATTATGAAGCTGCTGGGTAACATTTACAGAATGAATGGACAAAGCAAAACAAATCACAAAACTGAGCAGAATTAGGTCTTCATTATTCTGAAAAGCAATAAAACCAGAATTAACATAAAGACTAGCAATAAATAGCAAACAAAGTAATAATAAATTTCCTTCACAATTAAAAAAAAAAACAACACAGTCACCTTTCTAGCTAGTATCTCTATTAGGTCCATATCTCAGAAACTATTCCTTACATTTTTATTAAGAATTCAGCACTGTCATATTAGCCACCATTAAAATCTGTACCTGTAAAACAAAGGTGTCCAGGCCTGATTACAAGTGTCAGCCTTGCAAAAATATAAATTCTTCCTATGTTAGTCCACAGACTCAACATAATCCTACTCAAAATCCAAGACTTTTGACCAAAAAAAAAAATCTGTACCTATAGCATATAATCTGATTTCATTTGTGTTTCTTTAAAAATCAGAAATGGGCAAGAACTTAAATGCTTCTATGATAAATTGAGTGTTCATTCTATGCACTGCTGGCAACATGTTTATAGATTACTTTTAACATTCATTATATTTTGCGTTTGTTTATAGTTTTATCAACCAAGGATGCCTCCCTAGACATGATGATTTTGTCTTGCCCATTTTATATAACAAAATTTGTGACATATTTTAAGTCCTTTGACTCTACAAGTTACCCTTTGAACCCTTTCTGGTCTTACTGTTTGTCTATTGAAAGGTGAAGGGCATTTAATTACATTTTTAATTTTTAAATTTTCATAATAAGCCTTCTGAGGTCAGGAGCATTTTAGGGAAAAAAAAAAAAAAAAAAACCTCAGCCCCAAAGATCATTATGAAAGGCATTTTACATACTAAACATGTAAGTCATTTTTTCTAAAAATGAAGGGTGAATAAGAAAGTAAACTGAACAGTGACCTCTGGTTACAATACACATCATCACATCAAGCCATGTTGGAAAAATTTAAATCACTCTTATTCGTAAATAGGAAATGCTAAGGGATGGATGTGTTCAGTTGTCTGTTTTTTTAATTAATAATCGGAAACCAAGCACGATACATCTCCCACGATACATCTCCAGAAAAAAACAACTTAAGAGTTAAGTGAGGGACACAACGAAACATAGATTAGATGTTCAGAAAACAAAGAATAGTCCAAATGGATTCAGCTCAGTGTTAAGAGCCTACTACATGCAAAAATTTGCTGCCAAAACAAGAGTTAAGATCTTAAATTCCATGAAGAGAATTTTTAGTTTGCTAAAAGCACGTGCACTTACTGATTCATATTTTTGCTCCAAAAGTTGTCAGATGCTATAAAAATGTTACTTAAAAACTTGTCCCTCATAGCCAAGACTTTTCACAAGTAAAATGAAGACACCATTAGGTGTCTTGAAGAATCAGAGGAGTATTCAAGTCATTCCAAAAAACCCGCTTTCATCAAATCCAGTTTTGCATAGGAAAAATAATTTTATGGGTATTAAAAGCAACATCCTGAAAACCTAGGGAAATCTGACCTCTCCATTGTAAAAAAACAGAAATGAAAAACTATAATCCAAAGAAACTGAGCAAATGAAAGATACCAATTTTTCCATCATTGTCTACAAGTCTGATGCTAATTTCTCTCTGTGCCTTAAGAGTATTAATTCCTTGAATACAACTTTTTTTGGTAAAGCACAGAATTTCTTTTGATGTTCAAGATGCAGAAAGTTCAAAGGTTAGCCTGCCACTCAACATTATGACTCGTCAAAAATCTGAACAGGAAACCCATTTCTGAACTTTGCCATACAAGGCACTGCTATCCCAAGGCTGGTCATTGTTCGGCCCGCTGGTGTTTTTGTACTTTACTTAAGGATTTATTCAGAAGGGTGACAATCACCAAGGAGAAACATTCTTTCGGGTACAAAGAATCATGGCTATTTCTTCTAACACGTTCTCCCCACTCACTAATTACTTTCTCAACATTCTGGAAGGCCAAAAGGGTCTAGTCGAGTTGAATAGCCCTGGGATTTAGCCTATGTTATATTCTCTCTTGTACTTTACACCCTACAAAAATTAAAAAAGCAAAACAAAGCATGAGCCACACTGGGCGTGGTGGGGGGAAGACGGACACACGGGCACAACAAGGTTTACATGGAAATAAAAAATTCCTTCAGTAGACAGGAAGACGAGAAACGGCTAATTACATAAAAAGTTTCGTTTACAAAAGGTTACCAGGGCCTATAAACCCAGGGACGCCAGGTTTGGACATAAAGTGATTCATCCGTTTAGTCAATGAACATTTATTGCTGCCTTCAGGCACCCTGTTCCAGTACTGAGTAAAAAGCAGTCTGTCCCCAAAGAGCTGGAAGCTTCATAGGAAAAAAGAGACCAAGAAACAGATGATTTTAATATAACTATATACTGCACCAGAAGGGCTAGGAGAAGCAGCAAAAGTTGGGTGCTATGGAAAGCCCCCAAAGAGAGGGGCCTCTAACCAGGATGGTTCAACAAAGGAAGACAAGATGGACTTTCTCAGGGGTAATGTGATAGCTGAGTTTGTTTTTTTTTTTCCAACACTTTAGTTAATTTTTGTAATGTTATTTATTTGGCTACCTAAGGTCTTAGTTACAGCATGTGGGATCTTTCTTGGTGGTGCACAGACTCTCTAGCTGTGGTTTATGGGTTTAGTTGCCCTGCTGCAAGTGGGATCTTAGTTCCCTGACCAGGAATTGAAGCTTGTGTCCCCTACATCGCAAAGTTGGATTATTAACCACTGGATCAACAGGGAAATCCCTATAGCTGAGTCTTAAAACAAATAAAGGTGAGCAAAAAATTAGGCTGGGATGAGGCAAGTGGCAGATGCTATAGCAGGCCATGGAAACAGCAAATGCTGTGATCTGTACTGAAAACAGGAGTTACCAGTGTCTCCTCCAAACAGACCTCAGACCGTCACCAAAGCAATGCAAAAAACTGTATGGAGGCATCTCCACTGGTTCAGATCATCTGTGCTTCCGAGTTACTCAACTGATAAATGTCACTCGCCTGTCAATAGCATTTATCAATGAGAACTTCAGGCCATCCCAAAATCTGATCAAATAGCTGTTTCTCTGCAGTCTATGTCATACTTTTTTTTAAGGTACTCAGACTTCTATTATCTTCACTCCCCTTTTTAGATTCAACATATCAAGTCTGTAAGTTAAAAGAGGAATTAAAAAATAATAATAATAATTGCCTTTTCTTTTACCTCACCAGAAATTGGATCTGGCAAAACACACTGAAGTTCCTTGAAGAGGGCCTGATGCATACTGAAACATTTGTCTTTAAGGGAGATTGGTTTTAATCAAATACTTGACTTTAAAAAAAAAAAAATCACTTGCTGTTTAAATGGTGTTCTGCGGGCCTCGGGCATAATCAAAAAGAATGAATATTCCTCTGAAGGTAGTTCTTTTAAAACTCAGACAATGATAATACCTTCAAAAGCACAGGGATTTCTGCCACCAAAAGAACCTAAGCAATGGAAAACTATGTTCTTAAATATATAAAAAGCATCCCTCATATGTAATAATAGGGGCTGGAAAAGATGTTGGGGCCAAATGGAGAAGTTCATACAATCCCCAGGAAAATGAGGCAGAATTCATAAGGGTACATCCTCCTTTACAAAACGTAGAACCACCTCATACTATGAGTGCCACCAGAGTCCAATGGGAAGCCATAGATTTAGATTCTTATCTCGCTCTTCTACTAATTAATGCTTCATCTCTAGGTCTTAGCTTCCTCAGTCTTATCCTTCAATAGGTAGGTGAGACCACAAGTCCTTTTTATTTTGGTCCTAAAATTAAATTGATAATGAGTAGTTACTATTCAGCGGGCACTCATCCTGTGTCAGGAACTATACTAAATGCTTTCGATTCTGTATCTCTAATCTCACAAAGCAACTATAATAAGACATATACTAGTATCCTGTTTTACCAATGAGGAAATAGGGTAGGGGATGGAGGTGGGGTAGGAGATGGGATAATCTTAGTTAAGTAAAACGAAAAAAAAAAAAAAAGATGCCAAGTCAAAATCTCTACCACACCATTTGATATCAAACATGCTTAAACCCAAGCCTTAATTAAAGTTCTAAGTGATACACGTAATCAGATTCCAGCTGATTTTTAAAACACATTTTACTAAAAAAAGAAACATTTGAGCAGTTTTTTTTACAGAAGATTGACAAATACAATTCAGTATTCTTTTGGAGTAAAAGGTTCTAACCCCAAATGTCCTACCTAACTCACTTGGTTTTATCTCCTGGCAGATGTCTTCTATACAAGTATCTGCTTATACAGCCAGGTGTGCTTGGGAGGGCAAATCTAGATGGTCACCAAGGATGCCCTGCTTTCATCCCTGGGCTACAGATGAGAAGAGGTATTCAATAGGCTTCCCTTCCATAAAATGTTTTCATCAATCAGCCCCCAAAGCAGGCAGTGAGGGATTGGGCATCTCAGTGACTGTGGCTCTTTCCTGGCAGTCTTTGCGCTCCTGAGTCCCAGGAGGAGAAAGACTTGGAACGGGGCTTATAAAGAAATCGCAACTGTCATGTAATAAATTGATACAGGCGTGCTTTTAATAGCCCCATTTAATTGTACAGTCGTATTTTCTGCACAAGCCCTCCCACCACTAATGTATTAACAATCGCTTACTCTGTCCCTGGGGGAATCCAACTGTTCCATTTTCTCCTCTTTCAGCCCAACCCCTGCGCTACTTGCCTTCCTCTTCACACTGTCACAAAAGCTGAGAACAAAACAAAACCCTGTGGGATTTTAGCCAGGTATTACTTAGGTGTATTAAATGATGGCATTTAACTTCTGGGGAGAGGAGGTAGTTCTTGAAAAGAGGAGTGTGATTAACAGCATAAAAGTGATAGAGGGATACCATCGTAATCCTGGAGACAAGAAACGTTCACTTTCAGTTACTGTTATTTTTACTTTCTTAGGCTTTATTTCTATTAATTTCATTTTTAAATTTTATTTTTTAATTAAAGTATAGTTGATTTACAGTGTTTTGCCAATCTCTGCTGCACACTAAAGTGACTCAGTTATACACATACATTTTTCCCCTATTTAATTTTCAGTTATTTCAAAACTATAACATCATCAAGTCCATTACAGAGGGCTAAGTCTGACCTCAGATTAAAGCAAGTGGATGGTGTTTCTCACCCTAAGAGACATACATAACAGCCCCCAAATAGCAAAATGTATTAAAAATAGTGGATGTCTTAATGGAATCCTGTTGTGTCCAGGAGTGTGTTTATTTCTAAGCTGTCACACCATGCACCATAACACAATGCAAAAGGGATAATCTCATGTGATAAAGTCTCCCTATTGTCCTAAGAAGCATTGTTCTTCACACCTGGCGGGAAAAGATGCGCTTCTAAAACTGGAGGCCATGAGATAATATCTGAAGATTACAACTGGAAATCTTGTGACTTTATTATTTGAAAAATTCTCCATTTTTCCCTTAGTAAAGAGCTATCTATTCTTTCTCAATCATACCAATGTGGATAAAACTTTGTAGAAATAAAACCATTATAAAGTCATAGTAAGATTGAGTATGCTAAAACAGAGATTTTATCAGATGCCTATGGTTTCTTTTAGCAAGAAAAGGATGGGCTCATTTTTTAAAATGTGGGTATCAATATTCTCTTCAACCAAAAAGTTCCAACTTAACAGATAATGCAACCAAAACACCACTTGGGTCTAAATGTAATTACAGTATTACATAGTGAGTTGACGAGTATGCAATAAAAGTTCTGCAAATCCAACTTTAAGTAACTTTCTCACAAGTTGCCCCTAATCACAGCACCAATAACATGTTGACTGGTTCTCCCAACTTCATTTTGTAATCTCCCTAGCACATTCGAAAGTTCTTCTAAAACTAAAAACAGAGAAGAAAGAATTAAGTTGGTGGTGAGGAAAAGAAGTCTGAAATCTCTGAACAGTGAGACTCGCACGAATGATTAAACTTCTCTTCCAATCAGTTTTTTAATCTGTTACCAGGATATGCAATAGAATACAGTGTTGACGGTTCGAGAAAGTTGTGTACTTCCTAGAGCTGACTGGCAAGACCAATCAGGAGTAGACCTGGTAGAGTTTGAGCGATGGAGAGACTGACGTTCCCCTTTATATTAAGCATATTCTAACTGGATAAAATTCCTACTCAGGACAAAACAATGCCTTTAGCTAAACTCTGAGTCATCTAAGAACCAAATTTGAAATCTAAAGACTTTTGAATGAGCCTGGCACACAAAAAGCACTTAATAAGTACATATTCAAAGCATGAAAGAATAAATATACAGAACAGTCCTCTCCACAATTACAGAATTTTTTTTATGGAGAACACTGCACTATCTTCTTCTTATGTGGTCAATCACCCAACGGTCACCATAAGTATTTAATGATCCTGGTTGTCAATGCCAGTCTAGCCCTAATCCATATTCCAAAAAACAAAGAATTCAAGAACTTAAATCCCAGAGTTATGAGACAGATCCTCTGCCAATGCCCTAGTTGTTATTACCTCAACACCTCTCTTCCTCACCTAAAAGAGATTCATTAGTTCCTATAAAGTCTCTGTCACCCTGGTGTTCTCACTGCCCAGCACATAGGAAGCCCAACAGAGGTTTTCTAAACTCAGGAATCGAGCACTAGTTTTTGTTCAATGGGTCTCAATAAGAGTAAAAGAGGTGCAGGTCTGTATGGAATCTAGAAAGATGGTACAGATGAGCCTGCTTGCAGGGCAGAAACAGAGACACAGACATAGAGAACGAACACACGGACATAGAGAGGGAAGGAGCAGGTGAGATGGGAGCAGGTGAGATGCATTGAAGATTAGAATCGACATATATACACTACCATGTATAAAATACACAGCTGGTGGGAAGCTGCTGTCTAGCACAGGGAGCTCAGCTCAGTGCACGGTGATGACCTATGGGGGTAGTATAGGGAGGAGGCAGGGGTGGATGGCAGGGTGGGAGTGGGAGGGAGGGGGTATATGTATGCATACATACAGCTGATTCACTTTGTTGTACAGCAAAAACTAACACAACACTGTAAAGCAATTACATGCCAAAAAAAAGAAAAGCATAAAGGAGAACACTATCATTCCAGCCTGCTTAAGTCTTGGCTGATGCCTTATCTCTGACCTAATAACCCCAGTAAATTGGACCTGGCAGAACATACCTGTCAGTTTGGCAGGTGGGGGTGGGGAATCAAAGAAATGTACAAATGACTGGTTTTATAACCCAAGCTTTCCCAGACAAGCTCAATGGGGAAGACTCCAAATCCCTGCCTGGGAACCTTGATGAGAACCTAGACCAAGGAAATTATAGGGTTTAGAGAGTAAAGATTCTAACTCTACTGAGCTAAAATAAACAGGTCTTATTCTGTTTATGGTATGGTCTGAAGTGACCATGTTCCAGATGCTACCTGACCCACTGTAAGCCCTCTCATCAGAGTTACTACAAAGCAGCCTGTCCTACCTGCTACAGTCTGAATGTTTGTGTTCCCCAAAATCCACATACTGAAACCTAACCACTAAGGGGGTAGAATTAGGAGGTGGGACCTTTGGGGAGGGGAATCAGTTATTAGGTCAGGAGGGTGGGGCTCTCATGAGAAGGATTAGTGCCCTTATAAAAGAGACACCAGACAGATCCCTCATTCCCCCCCCCCAACATGTGAGGACATAGCAAGAAGGGGTCAGTTTGCCCCATAGAAGAGAGCTTTCACCAGAACCTAATCATGTTTATACCCTGATCCCAGATTTCCACCGCCACAACTATGAGAAATAAATGTATGGCACTTGTAAGCTACCCAGACTGTAGAATTTTGTTAAAGCAGCTTGACCAGATTAAGACACTACCTCTGTACTTGCTACACGGCATCTTCCTCAGGCTTGGCTGTGTGCACATCCATCTTCCTGACCCAACTATAGGCTCAAAGACTGTGGGCATCAGATCTTTGTTCAGCAGTTCTACAAACAAGCAGTAAACTAAACTGGGCATGTTACAGAATTCAGCCACTGTCAAGGTTGCCTGATGGAGCATCAGGGTCACTGGTGAAACCTTCAAGACAGAGACACCCAGAACCCCACTCCTTGAGATGCTGAGTCCTTGCATAGCAATGTTTTAAAATAGTCCCTGGATGACTCTGAAAGCATAATCCAGGCTGAGATCCAAGGCGTGGTGTTAGTTAAGCATTTTCCAGGTACCTGAGCCCAATCTGAGCTAGGGTCAAACACTAACCCTATCTTATTCTTTGAGTGATTCTGGGCAAGTCATTTGACAAGTCTAAGCCTCACCATCCTGTAAAATAGAGACTGACCAATACATACCAAGTGAAACCTTTGCAAGGATAAGTGTGAGTTAAGCATAGTTCCCTCCTGATGATACACTCTTGGTGTTTAATCCAGGTCAGGTATTTGGGCTGGGAGTCCAAAGCACAGGGCTTTCTACAATCCATATTGCACCACAATAGATGTAAAGTGAAAGAGGAGAGTGAAAAAGTTGGCTTAAAGCTCAACATTCAGAAAATGAAGATCATGGCATCTGGTCCCATCACTTCATGGCAAATAGATGGGGAAATAGTGGAAACAGTGTCAGACTTTTTCTGGGCTCCAAAATCACTGCAGATGGTGACTGCAGCCATGAAATTAAAAGACGCTTACTCCTTGGAAGGAAAGTTATGACCAACCTAGAGAGCATATTCAAAAGCAGAGACATTACTTTGCCAACAAAGTTTGGTCTAGTCAAGGCTATGGTTTTCCCATGAGTCATGTATGGATGTGAGAGTTGGACTGTGAAGAAAGCTGAGCACCAAAGAACTGATGCTTTTGAACTGTGGTGTTGGAGAAGAGTCCTAAAAGCCCCTTGGACTGCAAGGAGATCCAACCAGTCCAATCTAAAGGAGATCAGTCCTGGGATTTCTTTGGAAGGAATGATGCTTTTAAAGCTGAAACTCTAGGACTTTGGCCACCTCATGTGAAGAGTTGCCTCATTGGAAAAGACTCTGATGCTGGAAGGGATTGGGGGCAGGAGGAGAAGGGGACGACAGAGGTTGAGATGGCTGGATGGCATCACCAACTTGATGGACGTGAGTTTGAGTGAACTCCGAGAGTTGGTGATGGACAGGGAGGCCTGGCGTGCTGCGATTCATGGGGTTGCAAAGAGTCAGACACGACTGAGCAACTGAAGTGAACTGAACTGAGGATGAGACTTTATTGCTAACAAAGTGCGGATGTTTCAATCACCAGGTATTAGGTATCACCCACTAGCACTTCTCATGCAAATATCTTGTAACAAATTGGTGAAGGGTTAGGAGAAAATGGTTTTGAAAGAGGTGAGTAATGTTCAACTTATATCTTCAAGTTAACAAAACAATACTTGGAGGTCAAGATTATATAGTATGGAGACAAGGATGCCGAGGCTGTTAAAATAATACATAAGCTTCCTTGGTGACGTTGCTTCTCCAAAGGGAACAATGGGAGGAAGGGTGAAGAAAAAGCATAACACCTTCAGAATTTGGATATTATTGTGTGTCCCCATTTTGTTATTAAAGTCATACACCATACCTTAACTCTGACACTATGACAGGCTATACTTTGAGCATCCAACAGAAGCTTCATTAAAAAGTCCAGGTTTCCTTTAGATGGGGTTTTTCTCTCTTCTCATTTTCTCTTGCTTTCTTCCTTCCTTCTTCCCTCCCTCCCTCTTCCTCCCTTCCTTCCTTCCTTTCTCTTAGTATTCTTAGTAGAGAACATATTACATTCGCAGCCTAGTGAAAGACAACACCATTTCTACAATAGAAATCAGTGGGGAAAAATAATTTGCTTAATAGACATTCATTTACTGCAAACTTTAATGGAAGGCATCTATTATATAATTGGGAACTAAAAGCCACATTCTCACATATAGTTACCCATTCTATGTTATTCGTGTGTGTATGTGACTTCACTTATACAAAAAGTGGTGTTTTTACTTAGATAAAATGGAGTTTTTCCACTGCAGAGCATTTAAAAATAAAATGCTTATCTGTCCTGCATTTTCGCCACCAACGAATTCTGTCACTGTGTATTCCCCCGATAATCTATTTTAAAGGGACATTTCAAGCAGCAGAAAAATAAAGAATAATATCCCTTAGATGAATCTGACTTGTAAATAAGGAAAGCTATTAAGTGCTTAGTGTTTTGGGTCTATCGTAAACACTATAAATAATCTCAGACTATACAGCTCACTTGACTTTACCCAGGGAGACTTCCCTGTTTTGGTAAGGAACAGCACCATATTGGGCCAATTTTCTGGAACCCAACCTTTATCCCTTTAAGAATAAAACAAAATAAAAGGTGGGAGGGATGAGGCTGTCAATCAACTAAAATAAAGAGTGTAAGAATGCCAGCAATGCTTGTGTAATGCTATGTCTTGCTCATTAAATGGCTAGTTATGGTTGTCAACTACCTAAAATTTTGTGAACGCACAGAACCAGGTTTTTTCACACCGTCAGTATTTTTATGGGATTGGAAGTCTCTTTGGATAAACCATTTTAAGACCCAGAGTACAAAAATAATCCATCCTGAAAATGCCTTCTATTCTGAGTTCCTGGCATAAAGCTATTGTGTCCAGTGATTTCATATTATGGCCTTCCACACATAAAGGAAATGCTCTGAATCCTAAGGACTAATTATATATCCCCAGACTTCCTCTTTCCACAGAGCTTTTTAATTGGGTACTTTAAGTTGCCAAGTATGTTCAAAAATGGTATTTCAAGTAAGCACGCAAAGTAACTGCCGATCTAGAAGTGGACTATCCAACCTCCCCACTTTGGATAAGGAACTAATGCTCTTATTTAAAGCTATTTGTTTTCCAATAGATGACAACAGAGAAACCAAGTATTAACCTTATTGAATTCATCTGCACTCACAATAATATGAATGTTTTAGTATAATTTCAATGCCAAAAGATAAGGTGAGAAAGGGTTAGAAGTCTAAAATTAGACATCATTACTCAAACTGGACGTAAGTATATGTACTATATAATAGATATATGTACTTTATTACTTCCTGTAAGAAATTAGTTTAATAATAGACAGAATGGGGTAACTATTTAGGGGCTTACCTTTGTGGTAGACTCAGTTATTTTTTAAGCCTCCTTTCTCCGATAAAACCCTGGGCTTTGATTCAAGAGAAAGGGGTCGATATCACATACAAGGCTCTGCAACATCACACAACCACATAAAACTGTCACCGTGAAATACTGCACTGCATGATTTTGTTACTGCTTCTTTTATTCTTGCAGCAATGGACACACAACCTCAGAGGATGAATTCACCACTTCAGGCTCGCACCCAGCACTGGATAGGAACAATAAAAATGGTCTTGGGAACAGGAGCCCCCAGGGATGTAGGCACTACCATCCAATATGACAACAGATCCACCTCTGAATTAATAATTTTTATACTTTCCACAATCTGAGGGGTTTTTTTTCTTCCCTCAGACAGGAGTACTCCTCCATTTCCCAAAAGAAGCCCAACCCCAAAATTAAATCCAATGCTACTAACCAGTGAGCAAATTTCCATCATCAGATATTCATATACTAAAGCTAATACCTTAGCTTCAGATTATAACTATGGTTTTCAAAACAATTATCAGGCATTGGCAGGAATCTTTAACCAAGGATCAGAACATCTGAAAATCCTATCAAAATGTATGCAAAAGTTTGATGTGTGCTTTTTTGAAAAGAAGGTTTTAAAATATACGGAGTGGTTTGTGACCCACCCCTCCAGAAAATCAACACCTGATATAAAATTGTTTCTTTAATTACGGGGAAAAATCATAAATGGAGCTATCCCAATTGAACAGAATATTGAACAGGAAGTAAATATTTCCCCCTTTTTAGCCTAACATGTTTACCTAGAGAGAATGTGATGACAAATCTTTGTCATTTACGCCATAATAGGGAAAAAAAAAGGCTGGATTCATGCATGTAATTGGGAAACTTTTGTTGTTATTATTGTTATGTACTAATGTACAAAAGGGATTCTTTATAGTATGAGCAGAATTTTAAATGCTGGTAGAAACAAGCCCATTCTCAGGCTTATAAAACAAGCCTTTACAGATAATTATGTTTTATTACTCTTCATTTTATGGGGATTGTGTTATACAAAACAAATACCAGATGCCTATTTGTTTTATTCATTTCGGGGAGAAAAAAAAATCTTACAAGTACCTCTGCGAATAGAACTGCTTTTAATTAAACACAATGCACAAGGAGCACATAAAAATTAATACTGTTTGAAGCCAGCAGGTAGAAAGTAAACGTATCACAAAGTAACTGCAGAAGACCCGGCTCCCCACTCCTAGATGAGCTGAGAAAGAAAACACTCCCAGGCTTATTACTCCAGAGCTGAAATCAGCAAGTGATACTATAACAAGGTCATTCATATGCTTGTTTGGGGTAAATTAAGGCCAATATTCATGGAAACATAAAACCTGGAGGTGAGGGGGGTGGGGGGGATAGTCTTAATGGCACCTGTATTAAACCATACCCCACATTACTCTCCTCCTTGAAATCAGGCAGGTCTGCTCTGACCCATTTGGGTAAAGCTGTTGAGATGGAATGAAACAGGTTCATTTCTGCTCCATCAGAAAAATGCAAAGTGATTTTTGGCACGGTTCTGACTTAGTCTGCAAACACCACAGAAGGACATGTCAAACCCTGGCTGCTATCTGATGAATACAGTCATGCTTAAGGGAGGGAAAAAGTAAGGGGGAGACAGAGAAAAGAACAGCCACACTAAAATTTGACAGTTTCTTTCTGACCCCGAAGACATAAATCATATCTGTTCAACTGTCAGTTCTAATCAGAAAGTGAAAACTCAGCATGCAGCATTTTAGTCCCACAATGAGAAACACTTGACTTTTTTTTTTTTCCATTTGCTTTTGCTTTGTTTGCTTTTGATCAAATCAGAGTAAGACCCACTCCCTACCCTAGTCTCAGACTTTTGATATCATCTAACCAGTTATGATTTGTGCTCACTTGTGCCGAGAGAGAAAATAAACAGACACTTTGAAAGTACTATGTGAAGTAGTGCTAAAAAGCTTTTCCAAATTACATTTATTTAAGAGGCCACACCCCAAATTTCACTGTCTGCAATTCTGAATCTCAGAGAAGTCTCAATTTCTGTGAAAACATTTCTTTATTCCTGTACATAGACTTACGTTTTTTCAGTTAACAGACTTTGGTCCTTTAGTTAAATCGACACACTAAACTGTGCATTATTTTTGTATTTTAAAAAGCAATTAAAATCCTAAGGCTTTTTAACCTTTAAAATAGATCTTTAATCAGGCATAGGCAATTGAAAAAAATACACCACTTAAACTACTAGTTATCCCCGCCCTCTCCCCCCAAAAAAACACTCATTTTGCTAGAAGTATACTTAGTGTACCGCTTTTGCTTGGACCAAGAATGGAGGCTAAATATACAGGAAGACAGACTACGATCAGGATTCAAATGCCACACTTGATACCCTGCTGTAACCTAATCAAAGAATTATTTTCACAATAGAATACCATATAGCTATTAAAACGAGGGAGAGATTTGTATGTACTGACATGGAACAGTGCTTGATGTATAATTCAGCGATTAAAAAAAAATTACAAAGGAGGAGATTGTGTGTGTGTGTCTGTGTAAAATAATCCTATTTTCAAGAAAATAAATAATATGCTATGTGCCTTGAAAACAGGATAGATACACTCAACAGTTCAAGATGATATATGGGTGCATTACAGGTAAGTTTCACTTTCTGTAGCATCTGAACTTTGAACAGTGCTCAAATATTAGTTCTGCAATCTGCAATCGTAATTAAAAAAACTTTCTTTTCTGAAACACTCACTGGATTGTGGTTTACGCTATAGCTTTGGGTGGCTCTATCTTAAAAGTTAAATGTAAACTCCAGCTTCTGAGATAAGAACCCTTAAGAGTTAGAACAGCTTGATTTGAATGGCAATAAGAGGGGTGACGTAGGATAAGGGAATTAGGGAACAGGAAGAGAGAGAGAAAGAGAGAGAGAGTGTGTGTGTGTGTGTGTGTGTGTATGCATGTGCACACAACCCTCACAGGAGGGAGGGAGGGTTACTAAAAAAAAGACGAACTAAAGAACTAAAAAGCAGCGGCAGAGAGTAGGGTGGGTGACTCAGACGAGAGGGAGGGTTTTCGTGAACAGCCACAAAGAAATGCCTCTGACAGTCCCTGGTTAACAGCCAGAGAGGACCCAGGAAAAAAGAGGTGTGTAAAACCCATCCCTGTCAAAAGGCGGTGGGAGATGACAGGAGCTGCTCTTCAGAGAAGTGAGTGGCAATGGAAGGCCTGGAAGAAAAGAATGAAGTAGCCTAGAGACGAACCCTGGAAGCTGAAAGCCCGCTGGCAGGAAACAGCCCCGGGTGCATGAGGCCACAGAACTGCATCCCTGGGTCTTCCGTGTACAGTCTCTGAGGATGGGATTAGAGTTCAGAAAGGCTGAGGGCACCAAGAGTTGTTGGCTCAGCACGGTAGGCGGTGCCCCATTCATTAGCAGACAGTGGGGATGGAGATTCTGGTCCCAGCAGCAAGGCTGGTCCCTTCCTGGGAGGGGGCAACAGAAACACCAAAGGAGTGAGCAGAGGCTTCTTCTCCTGTGGAGCTGTCAGGAAAGTCCACCACACTTCCCTACAAGGAATTCTCTCTCTCGGCCTGCCCTCCAGGAGGAAGTGAACTTTGAAGCAATAGAAACTGTACCTGGCCAAGAACCGAGGCCTTAGACAACACAGTGCAGCTCAAGGGCCATAAAGCAGGCTTTGCAGGATATTACGGAATTACGACCGGGAACCTACCCATAGCTAAAATGACAGTCAGAGACACAAGTTATTTCAAAGCTGCAAATCATCATCTGATTTTGGTGAATCTCTAACTTCACAGGGCTTCCCTTGTGGCTCACCTGGTAAAGAATCCACCTGCAATGAAGGAGACCCAGTTCAATCCCTGGGTCAGGAAGATCCCCTGGTGAAAGGAATGGCTACCCACTCCAGTATTCTTGCCTGGAGAATTCCATGGACAGAGCAATCTGGCAGGCTGCAGTCCACGGGGTCACCAAGAGTTGGACACAGCTGAGCAACTAACACTATACTTAACCTAATGTTGGGGGGGCAAAGAAGGGGGGATTCTTCTAAACCTACTTTTTCTATTCAATATCCCCTTTGGGTTGCTTATTCCAAACAAAATGAAAAAATTCTATTAAGTTCCAAAAGTCTTTCTTTCCACATTTATAGGTCACCATGGCCAAAGATCCTCATTGGACAAATATTTCTAGAGGAGCTACTATATGCTCAGCACTGTGTTAATACCAGGAAAACAGATGAAAAACAAATACACAAGTCTAAAGATGAAACTTATGATTTAAGTCTTACTTAAGTCCAAGTAGAATACAAAGTATGAAACCTCCAAAAAACTTTGTGATCAAAAGATGTCTGGAGGCAAATAGTAGAGAGAGAGCCTATTACGGTTACTCTTCCACCATGAAATGAGGTGCTATGTACTTGGATCCCAGTAAATTTTTTGGCTCCCTTGGTCTGTATTTGAAAAAGATAGATACTAAAGAAAAATTAAACTAAAAAACAATATTTTTTTAAAAAACAAAAAATTCCAGTATATACACCATAGTCTTACCTTCATCTGTTTGGGTTCTGGAATTTCTAGAGCAAAGAAAGGACTTCAATGGGCTAATCAAATGCAGTAAGATTTAACTAAGTACCTAGCAAGTCAGCTACTGAAGTGGGGGGTGAACTTTGGGGGTACAAAGGAAAAGGAACCAGCTTTACCCAAGTATACACCTAGAGAGACAAAATAGGTATCTACGGAGACAAAACCTAAATAATTACAATGCACAGTAGAATGATGTAAGGTTTAAAACTGCCCCAATCTAAATTCCAGAACTTCCCCAGGCCCTGAATGACAGGACATAAGGAGGTCCCCCAAAGCTTGCTGACCTCTAACAGAGGGGTGAGGAAGCTTCAGAGAGTCCGTGCACACGTGATGGAAACAGGCCCTTAGGTTACCACCTCAGCTGCTGTGTGCGGACAGAGCAATGCTTAATCCAGGCTTCTGCTGATGAGCTTGGTGATAACCAGGGAATGCCCTGGGCCTGTTGATTTATGCTCCACTATCTGAAAAATCACTCGGCCACTTTTCTACCCCCTCAAGGGGAATTCAAATGACAGGTTTCAAATGACAGGTTTTACACCAGTCCTGAACCAAGGAGCAGACTGAGAAAGCTGCTGTACCTGGGAATTCCAAAGCAAGTATCTTAGATGTTAAAAGACATGTCAAAAAATCCAATTAGTTCACCTCATCTAATTAAATGAGCTAACTGGAAATACAAAATGATCCTTTTATCTCTACTACTACCTAAATCTGCAAGTCAGCTTACTGGGAGAAAGAAAAGCACTTTTTATTTTGTGGGGAAGAGATGAGCGCACTGTGGGACAAGGAAAGGGGGACAAAAAAAAAGTTCCTGATTCTTGGTAGAAAACAATATGCAACACCGACCCAATAATATTCCCAGAAAAAAAAATTTTTTTGAATATTTCCTCCACATACAAACACAAGATTAGAGTCGCTATTATGAATAAAATACACATCTGCTTATTCTCTGCAGCCAAGCAGTATTATGTTTGAGATGACGGCGGAAGGTCCCACTTACATTTAATGAACTGTCCCTAGAGTCTCTTTTGCAAAAGCTGATGTTAAAGAACACGCTATAGGATTCCGTGATTTACAACAAGGATACGATCCTGTTCTTTTGGGGGCGGGAGGATGTAATAAAGTGCCAAGGGATAAGGTGTGGCCCGTGTGGTACATGTTAATCACACAGTCAGGCCCGCTTCAGTATGGAATAAAGTAGGAATCAGATCACATCTGGATTTGGTGGCAGAAATGGTTATTTCAGAACAGCTCCTACCACATGTTTGTTCATAATTGCAGCTGTGTCTCTTGAGAGAAAGAATGAAAATATAAATTACGATGTGTCTGAACCCTCCCAGATCTTCAGAACACAGGCTAAAATTTCCTCCCCAACGTTCACCCTGACTGCAATTACAAGTTTATCATCAAGGGTAGGTACAGCGCTGCTTTAACTTAGCACGCAGAAAGGGTCCAGGGGTCTGGTTCCTGCTGCAGCTGATAATGCCTTCCTAAAGAAAAGCCATCAATTGTTAACTATCATGCAAATGTGGGAAAGTAGAAAGTTATTCACTGTTATCACTTCCTGATTTGCTAAGTACCCCATCGTGAGGGGACTGCGCCTCCATCTACTTGAATTGAGAGAAAAGAAAAAAGAAAAACAAATAGTATTATCTTCTCTGTCTCAAGCAGGTTTGGCTCAGAAGGTCATTTCAGGTGATGCCACCAGCACGTCTGCCAGTGTTTTACTGCTTTTTCAAAAAGCAGGAACAATGGATGGAAGCGGGGGTGGGCGAGGATGGATACGTGCATGTGTATGACTGGATCATTTTGCTGAGCACTTGAAACTATCAGAACGTTGTTAATCGGCTATACTCCAAGAAGAAATAAAAAGTTTAAATAAGGAAAAAAAAGAGGCAGGAACAAGAAGATTCATGTCATCGCTCAGCTTCACAGAATGGGTGGGAAGCATGATGTGTACGTTTGCAAAAGAAAAAAAAATTCTAAGACATTAAGTCATATTAGTGATCTGCATCCTTGGTGAAACAACTTCTGGGAAATGAAAATCTGTTGTATTTTGGCAACAGTTACAACAGGTGGTTGGAATTCTGGGCACTTGCCAAACCACCTAGAACTTCTATATGACTAGCAAGCTACTGTATCACACTGCAGGTTACAGTTAGACTGAGCTATAAACAGAGCCAATGGAAGAAATGAAAGGGATGATAAATAGACACAAGGGGTAAATCGGAAACTGTACAAGACAAACGTGATTCAATGGCACAGGAAGATTAACGACAGTAACAATGGTTACTGATCGCTTACTGTGTAAGCACTGTTCTAAGCATCTTATGTGTAATATTCACTCAGTCCTCACAGTCACAACCCTATGAAGTAGGAGTTAGTATCATCCGCATGTTATAAGTGAAGAAATGGGAGGAAAGAAGACACCCAGGGTTTCATGGCTGGTGGCAGAACCACCATTCAAGCCCCTGGCTTCCAGAGCCCAAGTGCATGACCTCCATGCCACACGGTCACACTCCTGGAAGTCAAGAGGCAGGTGCTCCATTCCCTGTTCTGTCATAACCAGCCACATGACCTTGGGCAAGTTGCCCAACTTCCCTGGATCTCTACTTCCTTATCTATATAATACAAGAGTTACATCAGATCTTTAAGATGACGCCAATGAACTTATTTCTCCTCCTTCCAGATAAAACTGACACCGCGATAGCATGACTGACACCAGGCTCCTCTCCTCAGATGAAGAGACAGATGCAAAGACACACAGATGTGTGTACAGACAGACCTGCCAGCTCCAATCAGGGGCGAACTCACAGGACTCTGTGCAAGAAAACCAGTAAAGGGAAACCTGAGGACCCAGCGAGGCCCAAAGTGTCACCAACACCCCTAGAATACCTACTTCATACTTGGAATTTAAGAGCACTTAATCTCTGAGCTTATTTTTATAAAAACTTTAGATTTATTTTGACAGTATCATTTACAGTAGCCAAGACACAGAAACAACCTAAGAACAGATAAAGGAAATGTGGTCCATATACACAATGGAATATTATTCAGCCTTAAGAAAGAGGGAGAGCTTGCCATCTGGGACAACACAGATCTTGAGGGTATTATGCCAGGTGAAATAAGTCAGAAAAAGACAAATACCATATGATAGTCATACCATATGAATACCACTTGTGAATAAAAAGGTGGTCAAAAAGTACAAACTTTCAGTTTTAAGATAAATGGTCCTGGGGATACAATGTATAGCATGGTATCTAGAGTTAACAACACTGTAACGTGTGTTTGAAAGCTCTTAAGAGAGTAAGTCTTAAAATTTCTCAGCACAAGAAAAAAAGTTGTAAAAATGTATGGTGATAGATGTTAACTAAACTTACTGTATAACCATTTCACAACATATACATATTGCTAACATATAGGAGGACTTCCCTGGTAGCTCAGACGGTAAAGAATCTGCCTGCAATGCAGGAAATTCAGGTTTGATCCCTGCACTGGGAAGATCCCCTGGAGAAGGGAACAGTTACCCACTTCAGTATTCTTGCCTGGAGAATTCCATGGACAGAGGAGCCTGGCACAGTACGTGTATATATATATAATATTCTACAATATATCTATATAAATCTTCATTTGGCAAATCATTATGATGTACACCTAAAACTAACACAATGTTATATGTCAATTATATCTCAATTTTTCAGAAAGGTCTCTTTTGATATTTCATCCTTGTTATTCTCTTTTCAGGGAAGGCAATGGCACCCCACTCTAGTACTCTTGCCTGGAAAATCCCATGGATGGAGGAGCCTGGTAGTCTACAGTCCATGGGGTCGCTACGAGTTGGATGCGACTGCATGACTTCACTTTCACTTTTCAATTTCATGCATTGGAGAAGGAAATGGCAACCCACTCCAGTGTTCTTGCCTGGAGAATCCCAGGGACGGGGGAGCCTGGTGGGCTGCCGTCTATGGGGTCGCACAGAGTTGGACACAACTGAAGTGACATAGCAGCAGCAGCAGCATTCTCTTTTACCCTACTTGGGTCACTTCTTAGAGGTGGCTAAGTCTAAAATAAGTGGAGGAAAATACTACTCCTTCTCTGAACTTTACTAAACATTTAGGTACTTAAATTTTATCTTCATATAGAATACTATTCAATTTTTTAAAAAACATGTAATATAGCTCTACAATCTAAATACAGAGCATATTATACATTTCCAGTCTCTGAATCAATAAAAGACTGACGACCCTACACTTACAGATTTGCAACATTACACTTGCAATGCTTAAAAACGCAGTTATCATAAAAGGTGTTGCTTAAAGGTAGCTTTTTTAATGCAGTGTGAATTTTAAAGGAGCATGTGGCATTTAAGAAATGATGTCTTCAAGAAAAATTTATTCTCTGTTGCTCAGTAAAGCTGAAGCATCTTGGTATTAGATCCGTTCTGATTAGATTTTCAGATTGCTTCAGATATACAGACCTAGAAATCATTTTGGAAAATGACCTTCCCAAGCTTTGTAAAAACATAAAATATAATTCATATTTAATCAAGTGTCATATGATGGCCACCAAACCAGAATCCTTATTTAAGACCTACTAAGAAGCCAAGTAAGTGTGATCCAGTGTCTTCTCTCTGATCTACACACCTTGAATACTTCTACGCAATATCCGAACAATTCCACAAGCTAACACAAACAAGTCAGCAGATTTTTACAGGCAGGAAATGGAGGCCAATGAGAGAAACAATGGAATACCTTCCCTCTGCTTTTTTTCCCCTTTGCTTTTTAATTAAATGATAAATCTCAATATGAATTCATTAGAAGCCTGATAGCTCAATTAAGCACCGTGTTACTATATACTCTGGGGCAACACTTCAATATCAGTTAACAGAGTTGGGATGTAACCTGAGCAGGAAATGAAAGCCAAAAGTTATATTCGACCTACCATTTGGGAGAAAAATTGCAATTAAGGGGGGACAGAAAGTCCCAATATCTACAGACTGTTAAAATTAAATGACAAAAACACCATAATGGTTTCTCCTGTAGCAATAAATTCCTTAGATTCACATTACATAGTAAAGCCTGTCAGTTCATTTTAATTTGGTTTCACCGATAGCTTATTCAACAGAACAAGAACAAAAAAGAAAAAGAAAGGAAACTACTGTGGAGGGGCAGAAAAAGGTTATTGGGAGAAATATCCCCTTTGGAAATAAAAAGAAACTGGGTGAATCAGTAAATGATGCACTTGGGGAGAGCACGGGGATTCCTGGGCTGTAAACCAAAGACAGGGACACCTACAGACCCATACATTGAATCGATAGTCAGCCGCATTTTGATTAAACACAGTAATCAAATAAATACATGTTAAAGAAATGTAATTAAATACATGTAAAATAAATGAATAAGTGTGATTTACCAAATTAATTTTTTAAATTTACAAATAAACGTAACTTGTTTAAATAAATGTAATTTCTCTTTTTCATTTACCCACCAAAAACTGAGTGCCCAGTGTGGGTGGGTCAGGCACAGTGCTAGGCTGTGAAGATACATCAGTGACTGGGCTCAGTGTCCCTTTACCAGCAGGGCCTTCCTGCCCCCACATTTACTGTAAATGCCCCACTCCCATTCTCACTGTGCATCCACATCACGTGGTGAGCGTTTCTAAACACCTGAACTTCATCCCCCAAGAGTCTGATTGGCCAGGACTAGGACCTGGGCCCCGTTTCCAGAAGTTCCCCAGGTTGAGAGCCAATATCTTCACCCCTTTCCATAGGTTGTTTTCTTCCCAGGATCCAAAGCTTTCTAACATAGGCCACAACAGACATGGTTATCAGTCTCCAATCGTTAGACTGGGGCCATCACAGGGCAGGAATGTGTGTCTGTTTGGGTCAGTGTTGAATCCCCAGTGCCTGGAAAACAGCAGGTGCTCAGTAAGTATCAGCTGAGTAAGTTCAGTGAAAAACCAACCTGAATCCTCCCCTTAGGGCCTATACAATTTCTGGAAAGAGAGAAAAACAGATAGTTAAACAAATGGAAAAAAACACAGCCGTGCCAGGTAGAACAGTTCTACAAAGGCCCAAAGCAGGGGATTGTGAGATGTCTGGGGCCTCAAGGAAGTGACTCTGGAAGAAATGAACGGAGCAGGGGACAGCTGTCCAAGAGAGAGACAGGAGGGCATGCAGGGAAAAGGAGGAAGAGGAGGAATGAGACTCCACTAAGAGCCTGAGGACAGGAAGGCAGGTGGAGCTGCACCTGCTCCAGCCCCACCCCCAACATACTGTATGGATGAACAAGAAGCCTCGAAGGCAAATCCCAGTACCATGGTGGCACGGTCCTATGTTTATCAGTGCTGCTGCGGATGCTTCCCACCAGTCTGTCAGAATGCCAGCATTTATGCAGGATGTATGAAATCCATTCCAGATTTTCACCCATTAGTCCCCATGCTGGACGCCCCTAGAAAGGGGAAAAAGCAGGACATGTGCCCCAACGCACCATCCAGGCAGCCTCTAAGCTCTAGACAAGTGGCTCTTCATCCCCTTATGGGCACGTTCTCTCTCTAATTCCTAGCCTCCACACTCCACACCTGGGGCAGCTCTTTACCTGAGCCCAGGGCCCAAGTCACTCGGAAGATTAGTCAATCAAGAATAACTAGCATCACAGGCCCACACAGCAATACCAGAAAACTTCGTATTTCTCATTACAGTATTGATATGTATCATAAAACCCCAGAAATCTGAGTTAGCAACAAATACCAGAACTTTGATACAAATCCCAAGGACATCCCTTGTACCCCGAGCCCTTGGGGAACTTGCTGAGCTTAGTTTTAATAGATAAGCTTTCAAATGGAGAGCTTCTTTTGAGGGCCACCAAAATATTTTTATTTTCACCACAGGGGTTAAAAAAAAAAAGTTATAAAACTCATTACATGCTCCCTGACTTTCTTAAACAAAGGCCAGTGTACACAAGTGATGGTTTGTGGTCGGCACTATGCCATGGCATAGTTTATCCAATATTTACAGGAGCTCTGGTCAGTGTGACCGCCACAGAGCTAGGGGACAGGACCCACAGGCACACGTATGGGATATCTGTAGGACACGCTCAGGCTCTGGGCCAGCTGAGCTTAAATGGCAGGGCTTCTTGGATGGATAAGAAGATGTGGTACACATATATATATATATATATATATATATATATACACACACATAAAATAGAATATTACTCAGCCATAAAAAGGAACGAAATTGTGTAATTTGTAGAGATATGGATGGACCTTGAGACTGTCATAAAGAGTGAAGTAAGAAAGAAAAATACCGTATAATATCACTTATATACGGAATCTAGAAAAACGATACAGATGAACTTATGTGCAAAGCAAAACTAGAGACACAGATGTAGACACAAACATATGTACGGATACCAAGAGGGAAAAGGGACAGTGGGATGAATTGGGAGACTAGCACTGATACTACGTATAAACTTAGTAACCAATGAGAACCTACTGTAGAGCACAGGGAACTCTACTCAAGGCTCTGTGATGACATAAATAACAAGGAAATACAAAAAAGAGGGAAAATATGTATATGTATGGCTGATTCACTTTGCTGTACAGCAGAAACTAACACAACATTATAAAGCAACTACACTCCCATAAAAATAAATTTAAAAAAAAAATTTCAGGGCTTCTTTACTTCTTCTGGGTGTTGCCACTTCCCGGCCTGCTTCCTTCTATTTGGGTTGCCAGCTGTCCCTTCTTCCCAGACCTGCCTTCCCAAGAATCCCTCTCTCTTTAAATTGATTGCTTTGAATCTGCTGTGGGCTAAGAAACCAGATAACCAAGCTGGTTAAAACTGTCTCTTCTTCAGTAAGATGAAATAAATTCTAGGTGAGAAACACGAGTGATATTCTATAAATCAATCACGCTATTGTTGACGCATGTGTGTGGTCTTTATGACATCAACTCCAGCTGTGCAGAAGCAACAGACGCCAACGTGAAGAACGTAGGCGCAGAATGCCAATGGCCCTTGGTTGGTACCCCTGCTGTGTGCACTTAGGCAAGTCACTTATAAAGATTCTCTGAACTTTGTTCTGCATCTCAAATGCATATCTTCCTGCTTGGGTGGACATAAAGATTCAAGAAGATACCGCCCATTACCCAGCACATGGTACGCTCTCAAGAATGCTATCATCATCATCAACCAGGCTCAAATCTGTCAGTGCCAACAGGATATGGCTTCAACAGTGTTTACCACAGCCAACTTCCCCTAACCACAGCCCCCGTTTCAGGAAGCAACTTTAGGCTGCTCTTTGCAAAAGGATAGCCACCAATTCAATCAAGAATGACAATCTGACAGGGCAGCCTTTTAACTGATGAGGTTGCCACCAGACCTAGAGACGTGGCCTAATACAAACGGCTCTCCCTTGAAGGAGTAAGGATCCCCAGGGCAGCCAAGCAGGCTGGTTTCATCCAGCGCCTGCATGAGAGAATTCAGGAAGGACTGGCCCGTGGTTGGCAGACACACACAGGGACAGAGGTGCCAGCCAGGGCAGAGATGAAGGTCCAGATGGAGATACCCAGGTGTTGTGCTGGGTCCTGAGAACTCACTGGAGCAGTTCCAGTCCAGCTTCTGTTCCCTGTGCCCTTCACAATAAATCCTGTGACCTAAGGTGGCCTGAGTGGTACTCTGCTCTTTGCAACCTAAGGGCCTGTGGAACCAACCCATGCGGTATTCTCCCAAAAGTTACCCTCAACTGATCAGGGTGCCGAAGTCACCTGCAAAAGTGACCATCCGCATTCTTGGAGCAGTCGCCCAGGAAACTTGGAGGATGTGGAGGCAAGGCAGTGCCTGACTGCCCCAGAGACAGCCCACTCCACCTTCTCGTACCCTTGCCCCAGCCCACCTGCAAGCTCCAATGCCCATCTTCATCTTTCCACAGCCCACAGAAACAATGGGTAGCCTTCCAGAGCACCTACCACAATTTCCTGAGGATTACACATCAAGAGAGAGGTGAGCAGTTATTTCTGTGGCTTAGTAAAGAGCCAAGTTATGAAACAAAGCAAACCTCTGTGGCTGATTAGAAAATGGCAGGAAGATGGTTTTTAATAAACACCACCACCTTGCAGAGCACATTAGCATTTACCAGTTTTTGCATCAGAAGCATGCACCCACACTACCTCCTTTCAATGTCCCAGCGAGGGGTTGTGATCCCCACTCACAGATGTGGAAACTGAGGCTGAGAGGTTCATCACCTAGTCCAGAAATGTGTGTGGGTCAGTGACTTCCCTGGTCCAGGGTCGCTGCACTCTTCTAAAGGGCTTTGAGGGAAACAAGAAGGTACACAAGACAAGCAAAGTTCTCCAGAATTCTCACTGCTGCTCAAAGCAATTACGATGCAAAGAGAGCCTAACTAACTAGGCCTAAGGAATTCGGTTCACTTTGTTTTCTCTCTTGGTTTTTTGCTTTCTTCTTTTCTTGGCCACACAGAGAGCCTTGTGGAATTTTAGTTCCCTGACCAGGGATTGAACCCAGGCCCTCAGCAGTGAAAGCGCTGAGCCCTAACCAATCCCCCCCTGATTTGGTATTTAAATCACTTAGAATAGTGCCTCATTTGCACTTAGAATCCCAGATCTGACCTGGACACCCCTCAGGCAAAGCCACTACCTCAATTCACCTCCAAAGAACTGTAAACTCAACAACCAAAGAGAAAAGAGATGAGGGACTTTGAGCGACTGATACAATTAACTTAAAAAATGACACCTACCCAGGTTAGGCCCACAGATTCTGAGATCCCAGGAAAGGACTGCAGAATGCAGGGAGGAAGAAGTCTACTCAGTAAGAGACACAACAGGGGGTTTTGGCTCCAGCAAAAACAAAACTTCAAAGGGACCAGAGCTGTGGGAGCTTCAAAGACCCCCTGCAGGACCAATTAACACCTACAAATGTTTATCTAAGCAGTCATTTCATGATGGCTACTTCTCTAAATGGGTGCTCAGACTCACCTCAAGAACAGCTATTCCTCCAAAAGGGATCTGGGTGGGGGCTGGGAGGAAGGAAGTGCTGTATTTTCCGAGAGAGACCTTAGTCAAGAAGAAAACAAATCCTCAGTACAGTGACATTCATCACAGGCCCAAGTACAAGAAAAGACGGGAAACAAGTTAAATCTGTTAACTCAGAAAATGGAAATCAACTAGGATATAGCCATGAGTTACTAAAAAGAACTATGCAGCCATTAAAAATCCTATTTTAATATTTTAATAGGCTTTTCCTATTTAGAGGGAGAGAAAAATGCTCTGGGATAATGTTAAGAAAAAAGCAACATGTAAAAATACATTTAAAGTCGGACTCTGACTTTATAAAACCCACTGAGGAGGCTGGCCGGAAGTTTGCTGTGTTCACTCCTGGATGCCCCAAGCTCCAACACCTATGTGTCTGGCACAAACAAGACACTGAAAGAAAATGTGTCAGATTCATTGTTTACTATTAATTAAGCAGTAATTAACATATCTGTAGAAGGTACTTGGATATGCAGAGACAGAATGACATAATCACAGAGGTGTACATTTTGGTTATAAAAGGTGAGCTTCTGAAGTTTAACAATAGTGGTGAGCTCTTATTGTGGGGATTAGAGAAGAAACTTATTTTCATATTCCTATCTTTTGCATTTGCCTAATTTTTCACAAAAGCTCTGCATGCTGGTTGTGGTTGTGGTAGTCACTCAGTTGTGTCCGACTCTGAGACCCCATGGGCTGCAGAGCCCACCAGGCTCCTCTGTCCATGGGGCTCTCCAGGCAAGAATACTGGAGTGGGTTTCCATTCCCTTATCCAGGGGGTCCTCCCGACCCAAGAATCAAACCCAGGTCTTAGGCTCTGCATAACTCATAATTTTTTAACCACTGTTTTTCCATAGGGATCCTGAGGGTAGAGAGTAGTGGTGTGCTATGCTCTAGAAACTTGGCCCATTCTGTCTGAAGTGGAACCTTCCAGCGGGTCTCCCACTTCTACAGGATCACCCCTTCTTACCTGGGGCAACGATCACTCCTGTACCATCTCACAGGTTCCCTGACACCTAGTGTGGTCACTCCAGTACACTCTCACGGGTTCACTGACACCTGGGAGAAGGCAAACTCCGCAAGGTGCTATCAGTGAGGGCAAAGGTCACATACCATTCACTGCCTCACTTGTCTGGGAAGAGCTTTAGGAGAGAATGAAAGCCAGAATCTACACAGAGTTATTAACAAGCCTTGAACTGAATGGAAGAGTTGAAGGAGTTCAATGCTTTTGCTGTTCAGCCATTAAGTTGTGGTCTGACTCTTTTCCATGGCATGAACTGCAGCACGGCATGCTGATAAATGGGGCCATCTTGATCCCATCTCTGAGCCAAATTTTTCCTTGGAAAACATGTATAGAAAGGAAATCGGGGGGGGGGGGGGGGCGGGTGGAGAGATATGATGCACAAACACTGGAACGATATTAAACTCACACACAACTGTGAACAGGCAGACATGTTGTTTGGCTCTTTAAGGTGGTAACGTCCTGTCGAGGGAGCACTGTCTTCGGCATTCAGAATGCCTGGTTTGGACACCACCGAGTCCTCACCGGACGCAACTGTGGCTCCTTACTTGACCTTCTCGAGGCCTGCACTCCTATCTGTAAAATGGAGATCTTACACTGGTTGAAAGGCTTAAGGCGCTAATAAAGGCAACCTGACGTCAGGCACTGGACAAACGCCATGCAATTGTGAGGAGGTCCTTGCGCATTAGAGGAACTTGGTCACTGGGCAGAAGAGCTTTGAAGGAAGACCAGATGGTTGTTGAGCTCAAGGAAATGCGAACTCCTATGTTCACATCCAGGCACAAACATGCTCCAGAGTCTGGGGCATCTAGTGACCACTGAGCCAGAGAGGTTCCTCTGAAGAAGCGGGAAAATGACGGTCAGGAGGGAGCAGCAGGCTTCAGAGAAATGAGAGGAGCCACACAGCTTGGGCTGTAGCCCCCATTCAGGCCCCACAAGCTGTGCAGCCTACAATGATGCACCTCACCAGAGCAGGCCTCAGCTCATGCACCTGGAACGGAACGTGGCCTGACGAGACACCCGTGAGCAGAGGAGCCAGGCCCTACCAAGCACAACCTTTGGTGTTACCTTGGCATACTCAAGGTCATTGTCAGCAGGTGTCTCATTGTCACAATTCTGGGGAGGCACATCCACAGGCCTTCCAACAAAGGGAACACGCGTTTTGGCCAAGTCTGTGCCATCCAAAGCTGATGTCACAGTCACGGGGACGACCAACGTGGCCTCTCACAGGCAGGGCCTTCCTAGCAAGCCATTCTCTGCAGGCTTAGGTCAAGGCCTCTACTGGCAATGGACATTTGTTGAACTGGACTCAATCAATCTACAGTGTCTTTAGCAGTAGCACACAGAACCCCAACCTTTAGGGATTCCTTACAAACCAGGTTCTTGAGCTCTCTCCAGAAAGCAAGTTCAGAGGAATTGAGAAAAGTGTGGGGGTTGGGGGCGGGGGGTAATGGGGAAGAGTGTTAGAGAAAGTTTAAGAACCTCAGTTCAAGAAGACACAATTGTCAACTTCAAGATTAGCCTAGGGCTGGCCTTAGCTTTATTTTAAAACTGTGACTTTGTGGTTTATTTTAGAAATGTGTTGGTGCTACTGTACACCTGTGGGGGAAAGGGTGCTTCTACATTTAAAACCTGAGAAGCACAATTTCCACCTTTCATGCCTCCAAGGTTCCCTGCTGGATCGCAAACTGGCTCAGGTGTCTAGGAACATAGCTTGGGAAAAGGGGGAATAAACACATCATTTACTTGTACACATTTTGTGCTTGCCATGAATGCATCTGAATTCAGCTTCTCATTCAGTGAATTAATTCCTTGAGGCCAAACTGAAAGGTTCCCACAACTCCTACTCAGACACAGCAGCTCCAGGGACCTCCAACTTAGTTGGCAATGAAAAGAAATATGCAAGCCCAAGAGCAAAAGTTCTCAAGTCTGACAATGCCCTTTAGTAGTGGCTGTGCACCAACTCCTAAAACTAGATGACAAATTATACATCTATGTGCCTTCTTTTTTTTTTTCCCACAAAGCTTGTCCAAAGTCTTTATCAGCTTCCCAAATGAGTCCAAGAGAAATCCTATAAGAAACACCATCAACAAGGACCTTCCAGTGTCTGGAGAGCTTTCAAGTGTGTCTGTAATTAAAGATAGAATATTGTAGGTCAAGGAAGAGAAAGTCAGAAAAAGGTTTACTTTCTAGGACTACCCCTGCCACGAACCAGTTTTCTGACCTTAAGCAAATCCATCAGTCTATCCCTCAGTTTCCACATCAGCAAAAGGAGGATGTTTGGAAGTCGAATGATTCCTTAACCTCGGGACCCTTAAAAATACCAGGATTTTGAGCTTCAACAAACACAGGAAAAAGGTGTCCAAAAGGCCTGCACAGAATCCTGCCTGTTACCAGAAGAGCACCTTAAAATATTCTCCACCACTTTCCTCGGAGGGGTCAAAGATAGAAGCCACCTCTCATTTCCTTCTCTTTCTTCTATTTCAGAAAGCCAAATTTGAAGTTTCACAATAATGCCCTCTGAAGGGATCTGAACTACGTAGTTCATGCAAAAACTACGGTCATTCTGTAAGAATGTATAAGAAGCTCAAAAGATGTAAAATAGAATTTCTCTAAAGCCTCATTACAAATCATGTAATCACCGCATCAACTTCTTTTAGCCGGCGTCATCTACATCTGTGAATATATGTAACTGATGAAAATTAATTATGAGTGTCATAAAAATGGATGTTCTAATATAATCCTAGACGTCTGGGTCACAACTATTGCTCTATTACAAGAGAAAAGTCTTTCCCTTTATTCCACGTAGCTCTTCTATACCTTTAGCAATAAATGTCTGCTTTTCACAAAAGTGACGGTGAGATGAAGAAACTAAGTATTTATTGTCACTTAAGACTAAATTTCACTAAAAGCAACTTTTTTAGTTGTACATATTCTATGGTATCCTAACTTGGCCATGAGACCGTAAATTTTCAATCTAATTATCATTCCCCTAATTGTAGAGCAAAGTTATATGTAGTTACTTGTGGTAGCAAATTAAACTGAAGCATTTTCATAGACACTTGGTAATAAAAAAAAGAAGTAAATGAAAACAGATTCTGTTTTCACAAGCCATCATCAAGTGAACGCTTATAGAGTGCCCTGAAGCCATCTAAAACCCATTCTACCAAAAGATAAACTAAGGTTCAAGATGATGAATCAGAAGTCACACCATTAGGCAGTATGAGAAGTCGAACTTAGATAACTTCTATAGACCTAACTGCAACATCCTCCTCTAGAATGCTGGAACGAGATTAGCATTTGATTGGAGGAGTTCTGTGTCTGATACATGCACGGCTGACTTCCAGAAAACATCAGGATAAATAGCAAAGTACAGTAGTTGGGCTTACTTCAGAGCACAAAACAGGTTGCCTGCTGTGTGAGCATTCTCACCACATCAGAGCTCATTCTTCATCTTCATATCTTCCAAAGTCAACGCAATAGGCAATCGTGTTTGCAAACACCATTTAGCAACGATAAAGCATCCAGATAACTCAGTGAGCGGAATGAGTTAAAACTCCAGGTCAACCAGGCCAATGAATACAAACGTTCTACAGCACCATCCCATCCCAGGAAACGAGGTTAGCGCGGAAAGTATGCAAAAGAGGAATGAAGAAAATCCAGAAGTGGCTGTGAAAGAAACCCCTGCTCAGGAGAAAGAAGCAACTTGCCTTCCTCACTAAATGCCACTTTTCAAAGGAGACTCAATCCTGAGGGCCTGACCCCTTGTGGCCTTAAAAATAAACCAAAACAAGGGCGTGGGTATCAGATTTCTTGGTGCAATCACAAAGGGGTCAAAAATTAGGGAAATTTAATGAGCAAAAATTAAAAGTTTCTAGAAAACGAACCCCTCCTTCCCTCATTGCCAAAATCTCTAGAAAAATGCTTCAGCAGAGAATGTAGACATTTAATATTCATTTGAGGCCTAGGAAGGTAAAGCAGATATGATTGTTGTATTGGATGGAGGGTGTTTCCCAAATAAATGCACAATTCCAATTTCTTAAGGTAAGATCTCAGGTCCAGCTCCTTTGGAAGAATGAAGACCATCATGATCTTTCTACAAAATTCAGTAAGACTGCTTTAGACTGAAAGGTTAAGACTTCATCTCGAGTTACTCCACCATAAACCAGACAAAGAAATTCTTCAAAGGCTATGAGCATTTTTTTGTTACAAGCACCCACAGGAATAGGTCAATGTAAATGTCGTGTAAACAAAGCGTTCATTACCAACCACAGTTCCTTTTGTGAGAAAAATTGAAGCCAGGGCAACTGCACCCAACATTCACAGGTAACTGCCCCTGAAGCAGGGGACAATTTAGATTCATCATTGACCCTACAGCCTCAGGCTTTGCTTATGCTTGAAAGGCAAGAGGTGTTGAGGGTTGGGGAATCCCAGTGTTTGATCCCTTCTCCTTTACTGTCTACGATCAAGTACAGGAGGACTTGAACTTCCTTTCCAATCCCTCCGACAAGAGGCCTGAGTGTCTGAGGAAATCCACAGACAACAATCAAACCTTTCATTTCAGGGCCCTTTCCCCACCATGCCCCTTCCGGTTCCAATCAGGTCTGCGAAGCGTTTCCCCTATTCTGCATTTCATGAATCAACTGCAAAATCCGCCAACCTCTTGTACTCAGCGGAGAGGTTCCCCTTGCTTCCTTGGGTAGCACAAGGCTGCTCTGGTTTTTAACTGGCGTAACGTGGAAATGCACCGTAGGAGCTCACTAACTCTTTCAAAGCCAGGCACAAGTTGAGTAACTAGAGCTCCCACCCCATCGACCAGGAAAGGGACCCTCCAAGCTCAGGTTAAAGCCCATTGGTGGAAACTAGTTTTGACAGCCCCCCCTCTCAAGTCCAGTGTGTCAGTTACCATCATTGTGAAGGAAAAGGAAGAGTGAGAAAGGCTACAAAGTCTCCAGCTCAGTTACTTAGCAACTGGACAAAACTTGCTTCACTCCAGAGGGTGAGGAGGCATCTCACCGCGCATTCAGAGAGTAACAGTCTCTGATTTACATGCAAATTGATAAAGACAAAAGGGAAGAGGAAATCTAAATTAGCAACTGGAGTTTACAGCAGTAGAGCTGAGGCCCAGATTTACAAACAGCTTTCTCCCAGGGGGGGAGGCAGGATATATACATACCAACAAGCACACATGAATGAATGCATGAGTGCATGCAAGATCACAGGCCCTAACCAGCTTAAAGTCCCCCTTCATAAAAGTCAATGCCATCTGGGAGTAGGGAAGAGACAGGCACAGAAAGTTTAGGAGCTAAAATTAGAGCACTTCCACTACTAACACACATTTAAGGTTTACGGAAAGATGACAACTGGAGGGTGGGAGAATCCCAGGGAAAGCAGCTTCCCCTCCCTCCTCGTGAGAACAGCAAATAAAGCATCAGTCTTGGGTGGAAGGTCCCTAGATTGGGTGGATTTAGAGCCTCTGGGGTCCCTATAACCTCTCACAACACTCTCCTGGCTCCGCCGTTGAAGCGCAGGTTCCAAACTTGGATCAAACTCACACCCTTCATAGAAGACACATCACCTTGAAGGTTTTCCAAGCAAGAGGGAGACACTGTCACCTACTTGGCCCAAGAAAGTGCTCCAGGCTTTTCCGTTTGCCCGAGGAGCTCCAACTCTGGGTCCTCAGCTCCGAGCCACACACCGAAAAACCAGGCTGCTCCATCCCAGGCTTGGAGCAAGAGGAAGAGGACGGGAGGGGCTCCCCTGTCCCACCCCCATTCCCCAAGCTCACACCTGGACCCAGGTGAGCAAGGCCCGGGGCTAACCCGCTGAGGCCCGTCACTTACTTCTCGTACTCGGTGTTGTCCCGGTCACAGCGAGAATCCTTGTGCTTCTGCCAGTCTTTGCCATGCTTGCAGGTGGTGAGCAGCACTACGTCCTCCCCGTTATGGACGTGATATAAGGCATTCCTGGTGTCTGACCCTATCCCTGTCAGGTACCTCTTCCCCTTGAAGACCAGCATGTACTTCCTGAGAGGAGGGATAGTGTTAAACTTCAAAAACCCCCTCTCCCCTCCTGTCCTGGGATGATCCTTAGAAAAGAGGGGAATAGAAACATCAAAGTTGGGTCGGAAGTTTTCAGTACTGATGCTGGCTTTAGCCAGCATCGCCTGGCCGATGTCAAACCCCACGTCCTCGGTGTAGTCAGGCCAAGTGCCGGAATATAAATTAAAAATTAAATGATTCCTACCGTTGTTCCACAAGTGGAGACTCTGCACTTTGGATCTCAAATTGTGCACATACTGAGGTGACAACTGGTCTCGGTCTAAAGTGTCCAGACTCAGGACAAAGAGGCACGCCTGGCTGGGGTCCGAGGTATAGAACCTGGAGCCCTCGATGGCCGCTAGAATGTTTTGGTAACTTTCAGCAATTTTCTCCCCTTTTTGCTGTGGGTAGACGTAGACTTTGAAGCCGTTTTTCTTGCAAAGGGTGAAATCGAAGCAGGACTCCATGCGGCACTTCTTGCCTTTGTAGATGCTCGAGTTGGCCTCTCGCTTCTGCCGGGGCGAAACGTGCACACTGGAATCCTCGTTTTCCAATTGATCCCAGGGAACGAAGGGGCGCAGAGCGTCCGGGAAGCGGGGCCAGAAATGATCCGGACTCGGATGGTGCAAGCCATTCCGACCGCTGTGCTCTTCTCTCCGGCTGTGGCTTCTCGATGCCCTAAACTGCAAGCCTCCGAAATAAAACAAAAGGGCGAGACAAGAGCCAGCTGAGAGCAGGATGAAATAGCGTTTTTTGGCCTGCATGTGTCCTGCCTGGGTCAAGAGGATTGTAAATAAACACAAGAATCACCCAAGTTTCCCAATCAACACTTTCAGCTCCAGTCCGCCATCTTCCCGCCCGTAAAGACTTCAAACTCTCCGCTCCCACCTTCTCTGGATGCCTTTCCCCAAGCCGTGGACTGATCCAGCGCATGTGGGCGATTTCTTTAACTTTCTCCCCTTCGGTCTTTCATCTTTGGGTTGCACAATGGAAGGGAGAGAGCGGGGCGAAATATCTCGCACCCAGGTCGGGCGAGCAGCGGACTGTAATTCTCTTGCATGCAACAAGACCGAGGAAAAGAAAGAGAGGGGGGGTGGGGGGGGAAAGCTCCCAATGCCCAATCAATGGCAAGACGAAGTGATTTCCTTGCCTCTCGGATTCCTCTCGGCAGCGTGGAAAACGAGCCCCTGGAAAGCAACTTCAACTCATCCAGGCTCCCGTGCAGAACACTCCGGTTCCAACAAGTCAGCCGATCCCCGGGTTCAGCCGGCTAGTGCATCTTGCAGCTGGGGCGCCGTAACCTCACAAATCCCTGCATCTCTCTTTATTCCCTTCTGCAGCAGCTCCAAGACTCCGGCGGTGTTTACTCCTGCGCTCGCGGGGCCGGCCCCCGGGACGCGCGGCGGCCCGGCTGGAGAAGGCTGGAGGCGGCGGCGGCGGCGCTGGGTGACGGCGGCGGCGCGTCCTCCCCGCGGGCAGTGCCGGCCCCGAGCGGCGCTTCCCAGGCCCCCGCGCGATCGCTGCCGACCGCCGCGTTCGGTCGCCGAATGTTACCCGGTTCTGAATGTTACACTTACACATTCCATTCCCGACACTACAGCGCTGACCTCATCCATCCACGCAGCCCGCGCTGCCATTGGCCGAGCGTCACGTCCGGGGTGGGCGGTGCTTCCGCTGCGCCCATTCATAACCCCCGGCCACCGGCAGAGGCGCCGGCGCGGCGCTGGGGGTGCGGGCGGCGAAGGGACCCCAGGGCGCCTCGGCCGGGCCCCAGCGGGCGGAGCGCGGGGCTGCCCCGAGAGAGTCCGCGGCCCTTCGGTGCCCCGGGATCCAGACCCCGGCCTGGGCCGCACCACCTGCAGCCGCCGCGCCGGGAAACCAGCGCCTCCCAGAGGCGCCTGCGGGCGCGCGGAGGCTGGAGAACCGGGGACTGGCGGGCGCTTCCCCGGCCCGCTGCTCCGGCTGCCCCGGTCGTCCTCGAGAATTCCTACTCCTCCGCTGCCTGCCGGGAGCGCCTCCCCGAGCGGGCGGCGGCGTGTGTTCGGGTTCCTGGAGAAGGATGCTCGAAAAGTGGAGCAGTGGGGCGAGCCCTTGGGCTGCAGGAGGAAAAAAAAAAAAAAAGGACTTCATAGAAAGCGACCGCTGACCAGAAGGATGTCTCTCTCTGCCCACCTTCCACCCTCTGAGGGCCCCAAATTTTCCTTCCTACAAAGCATTTAAACAGGTCCCTTATCCCCTAAATGTGTGCAGTGTCGCTTCAATCGTGTCCGACTCTTTGCCACCCCCATGGACTGTAACCTGCCAGGCTACTCTGTCCATGGGATTCTCCAGGCAAGAATACTGGAGCAGGTTGCCATGCCTTCCTCCAGGAGATCTTCGCAACCCAGGAATCGAACCCATTATCTCCAGCGTCTCCTGCATTGCCCACCTCTTTTTCCTTACCCCCAAGGAACCACCCCAATCCCCAATAATAAAAAGGAAATACAACCGAAAGGAATCGTTTTAATTCTTCATGTCTGTCTGTGCACTAAGAGAAGACACCTATCCCAAATCCTCCGTAACTTTCCGCGCATCCTTTCCTAGCTTCCGAAGCCCTTTGTCTATTCTGTAGAAACCCTCCAAGGGATCCAATCACACCGTGGAAAAAAGAAAGATCTAATAGCCGAGAATAACCCGGTTGATTTAAGCTCCTCCCAGTACCGAAAGTGATGTTACTCTCTTTTGCGGGGGAGGGGGAATGGTTTTTAAGGCGCTGTCTCTGAGGGACAGATGACTGGTAGAATGGCCAGCTGTAGATGAGACACTTGAGGCAGGGGATGACCTTTTTTTTTACCATTAGTACAAGCTAGTCCTTCCTTCAGCGGCCCTCCCACACGCCAGCCATGAGCCCATACCCTCAGGGACCCATCACTGGACAAATCAGATAAAGATCCAGAGTCTCTCTAATGATCCTCCAAGACTGCAAAGATGTGCTTCCAAACAGTACTTCTGGTCAAAGCCAAGTCCCTGGCCTTACAGCCTGAATTCTGCTTTACTGGGAACACCTCCCACCCTCTTCCCCAGCCTAAGTCACAGGGGCCTGGCCAAACTGGACAAACAGTTGCCTAGGGCCGCAAGCTGTTTAGTGATTGTTTATTATGGGAGGGACTGAGAGCTAGGGACAGACACATCCCAGCTTCCCCCAAGGCTGCAAAAAAAAAAAAAACTCCAGCGGGTGTGGACAAAGGGCATGGTTATAATCAGGCAGGATGAAATGAATAAGTGGAAAATTTTAGACATTTGTTGTTTCAGATTTGTTTTTAATAAAGGGGTGAAGGGGCTTGAGTAGGATGTTGCTGTACCTTTCTGAAGTCTTGCCCTATCTCTGGCCTGCCAAAGATGAGATAGCTTTTCCAGATTTGACATGTACCCCCTGCACAATCAGACAGGCCTGGGAGAGAAATGAGGCTTCAGTCATCTTCCAGATACAATGACAGTGATGCAGATAAATGCAGTGATTGAAACCACATGTGACCCAGGGGCCCACCCCAGCCTGGGTTGCTGAGAGCACCCATGCAAGGCAAGGGCCCTTCTGTTGAGATTAGGCTGGAGATTTTCTCAGCCCAATGGAACTGAGGCTATGGGGACTGCAGCTCCTCTACATCCTGACAGTCATCCTGTGTGACCGTAGTGGGAGCAAGTCACAGCCCTTGCTCTTTTGCGTCTCTTTCTGCTTTGACACATTTTTCCCATCTTGCCTAAGTATTATGGATTCCTTCATCCCACGCTCCAGGGTTATCCAGCCCTACTGTCACATTCCATAGTGCTGTACACTATGAGAAAACTCTGGTTCGGAAAATGAGAGAAAATTTGGATTCAGACCCCCAGATCTGTCATTTACGAGTGCCTCAGGCATGTGGTTTAATCTCACAGAATATCAGCTTCTCGCTTAAAAAGTCAGAATAATATTTTTTATGAAACTGGATACCATAAGTTGCTCTACGTGTGCAATACTTTTTGCTCAAGTTCCTCATTTCAAAAGCCAACTGGAATCTACAGTAGCCCTCTATGATGGCATCATCATTGCGTCTCCCTTGGTTTTATTTTCTCCCCAGCCCTTCTCAATAGCTGAAATCCTTTGTTTGTTTGTTGTCTGTATTTCTTCACTGTAAGAGGAGCTTCCTCAGTGCAGGAACCCTGTGTTACTCATTCCTCAATCCCCAAGGCTGCCATAGGTAGCTCTGGTATTCAGGTGGAGCCCAGTCACTGATCTGAAGGATGAATTAATTACTAAAGTTCGACTTCACCTCAGGATTTGAATATGCTTGAAGATCAAGGTGTCCCTCATGGTCTCTCAAAGCAGGTCTAAGTCTCCTAAGATGGAAATATTACAAACTAGGAATATCTTCAGTTCAGTTCAGTTCAGTCGCTCAGTTGTGTCCGATTCTTTGCAACCCCATGAATCACAGCACACCAGGCCTCCCTGTCCATCACCAACTCCCAGAGTTCACTCAGACTCACGTCCATCGAGTTGGTGATGCCATCCAGCCATCTCATCCTCTGTCGTCTCCTTCTCCTCCTGCCCCCAATCCCTCCCAGCATCAGGGTCTTTTCCAATGAGTCAACTCTTCGCATGAGGTGGCCACAGTACTGGAGTTTCAGCTTTAGCATCAGTCCTTCCGAGGAACACCCAGGACTGATCTCCTTTAGGAAGGACTGGTTGGATCTCCTTGCAGTCCAAGGTACTCTCATGAGTCTTCTCCAACCCTACAGTTCAAAAGCATCAATTCTTCAGCATTCAGCTTTCTTCACAGTCCAACTCTCACATCCATACATGACCACTGGAAAAACCATAGCCTTGACTACACGAACCTTTGTTGGCAAAGTACTGTCTCTGCTTTTGAATATGCTATCTAGGTTGGTCATAACTTTCCTTCCAAGGAGTAAGCGTCTTTTAATTTCATGGCTGCAGTCACCATCTGCAGTGATTTTGGAGCCCAGAAAAATAAAGTCTGACACTGTTTCCACTATTTCCCCATCTATTTGCCATGAAGTGATGGGACCAGATGCCATGAACTAATCAGTCCATCAAACATCTTTAACAGTGTATGTCAGATCATGTCATTCCTCTGGTCAGAGCCCTCAAGGAAAACCTACCTCAGAATCCCAGCTAAAGCCCCCACAAGCCCCTATAAGGTCCTGGAGGATCTTCCCTAACTTTCCCCATGCCTCCTCACCAGACCCCTCTTCACCTTATTTTCTACCAATAACTCTCTCCTCCATCCCAGTCTACTCACTCTTCTCCAGCTGGGCTGGTTTCCTTGTGGTTTCTCATACATGCCAAACATGTCCCTGTCTCAGGGCCTTTGCACATGTTCATCTAGGCTAGTCTGTTCCCAGTATCCATGCTACATCCTTCCTCCCTTATAAGTCTCTTCTCAAGGCCACCTTACAAATGAGTCACCTTTGACCTGTCTGAACAACACAGCAACTCCCCCCGCCCAGTTTTCCTATCCTCTCAACTGCTTTAATTTTTATCCTTAACACTAATTGACATCAAATACTATTAATATATATTGTCTTGTCAATTTATCATTTATCTGTTGCATATAGAATGTGAGCTCTGTGAGGCTCTTTTAGTTCACTGCTGTATCCCCAGCACTTATAACAGGGTCCATCACTAATAAGTATTTGTTGACCTAATTAATTAATTTGATTCCACTATCTGTAGGGCAAATAAAGAATATTCAAGGCTAGTTTCAGTCTCACACACATGCGCGCACTCACACAAAGCTAAAGCTATCCCAGTGATTCCATCCGTGCTTATTTCCTCTTTCAGGAGTAATTTCTCCAGGTCCAAAAGCATCGTGGCACACTTGAAACGCAGAAGATAGCAGTTCTCACCTTTGTTCTGCCACTTGCTTTATAACTCTGAGTGAGTCAGTCACTTCTCCTCCCTAAGTTTTGGATTCTTATTGGTAAAATCAAGAGAAGCTGTAACATAATACAGATTGTGCTCAAGTACTGTACAAATGGGTAATATATGAGAAAGCCCTTTGCAGTCCACAATACCTATGGCAAATGTAAGATTCGACTGTCACACTCTTGGACAAAAATGGACGCTGGTGCATGAGATCATGTTTGCAAGTCAACAGCATTACCTACATGAAATATCACCCACCAAGTACTCAACAGTTTCCAGATGCTTCCTAGACTCTGGAATGGTCATTGACTATTATAAGCAAACAGGAACAAGGAAGATGGGAAACTCACCAATGGGTAAAAAAGTAAATAAGACATTTTTTGTAATGTATAAAGCACCAAAGTCACAAATGCCTTTCAAGGGTCTATAATTACATCTGCTGGAGGGAAAAAAAATGACTTCAAAATGTAAAAAAGCAAACTGAAATACATTAATAAGTGTTTAAATTTTCTAAAATGTAACTTTCAGTCGACTGCCAAGGCAACCCAATTTTCATAAAGTTATACACAGATTTTATTTGACGTGGGCACATTTTAATGCTTTGGTGATGTGTGCTGGGGTTTCTAACAGTAAGCATTCCCAGCTCTCAGAAAGGTTGGGAAACTCTGCTGGGTACGTGCTGATTGGTTGTAGGAGGTGAGAAAACAGAAGGAGCCAAGGGAAAGTAGGGGCATGGTGGAGAGATTCCCAGCCAGGAAACAGGAGCCTGGGTTCCAGTCCCTTCTCTGGAACTCTGGGAAACCAGGAGCAGGTGGTTTCTGAATAACAGGTGTTTCATCAGAAAAATGCAGAGTAGGACTTGATGATGCCTTTTCACTGAAACAGATAGGGCAGCTCTGTGTAAACCAAGGGAGTAGAGGAGGGGAGTCACTTGGGGGGAGGAAGCAGGAACTCTGTGGGGGTGGCGGGGGCAATAACCAAGGGTGAAACAAGGACAGTTCTCGCAAAGACGTGTCAATCCCGAGCCAGGTGCTTTGTACACATCGTCTCCGTGATCCTCCCGAGGTTCTTAGGACACAAGTACTATCCTTATCCTCTGTTGCAAATGAGGACACAAAAATTCAGTTCTGGGAAGGGGCTCCATGCAATTCAATCATCCATTTCATGGAATCATCCAGTTCATCCACTCATCCATTCATCCATTTGTTCCTTGAGCCAATATTTATTAAGCAGCTACTCTGTGTAAGGTGTGGTGCCGGACACTGAGGGTATTTGCCTACAGTCCTTTGTCATTTACAAGACAATTTCATGAGAAGAATTTTGCTTGAGCATCGTCAGGACCCTGTGAGTTAGGAAGAGAGTGTTAATCCTAATTTTCTAGTTTGGGTTTTCTCAGCCGAGGCACTGTTGTTATTTTCCTGAGCATAAGGTGGGGGCTGGCCCATGCACTACAGGATGCTTAGCCACATCCCTGGCCTCTGCCCATTAGGTGCCAAGAGCACACCCCACTCTCACTTGCATCCTCAGTTGACACCAAAAACATCTCCAGACACCGCTGAATACTTCGATGAGACAAAATCACTCCTTGTTGTAACCCATTAAAACAGTTCAATGACTTACCCAAAGTCAGCTGATTTTCAAGTGGAGAATTTAGAATTTGACCCTCATCTTCTGACCCCATGACAAGGCTTGGCCACAACACTGCAGCTTCCTTTAGAGAGTCTAACTGATCTCCTTCTGAAAGACAGGCAATCAAAAAAAAAAAAAAAATCTCATAGGCACTAATTTAAGAAACCATTATTAAGCCCATCTTATGTGCAAGCCCTATGCTGGGCACTCAGAATTCACAGTATAAAAATAAATAGGGTGTCAGATCTCCTTCTAATGGGGGAGATAATAAAATAACAAGTAAATAAATAAACAAGATGATTTGAGCTAGTTCTACAGAGAACATAGAGGATAATTAAATGGCATAGATTAAGATGAGGAGAGGCAAACAGGCTCACTTTAAATAAGATGCTTAAGAGGGATAAATCAGAAGCTTGGGATGAAAACACACACTGCTATATATATAAGATAGATAACTAACAGGACCTACTGGATAGCACAGGGAACTCTACTCAATATTCTGTGATAGCCTATATGAGAAAAGAATCTAAAAAATAATGTATGTGGTGGCTCAGTCGGTAAAGATTCTGCAATGCAGAGAAGCAGATCTGATCCCTGGTCGGGAAGATCCCCTGGAAGAGAGCATGGCAACCCACTCCAGTATTCTTGCCTGGAGAATTCCATGGACAGAGGAGCCTGGCAGGCTCCAGTCCACAGGGTTAAAGTCAGACACGACTGAGCAACTAACACTTAACTGCATCACTTTGCTGTACACCTTAAACTAACAAAACACTGTAAATCAACTTTACTCAGATAAAATAGGAACTTCCCTGGCGGTTCAGTGGTTAAGACTTTGCCTTCCTATGTAGGGAGTGCTGGTCCAGTACTTGGTTGGGGAGCTAAGATCCCACATGCCTCATGGCCCAAAAAAACACAAAACAGAAAACAGAAAAAATATTGTAACAAATTCAATAAATACTTTAAAAATTTAACACCACTACAGAAAAATAAACTTGTGCACACTCTCCCTAAACAAATAAATAAAATTGTGCATACACTCCTTTAAAAAAAATACTTTAAATAAAATAAAATATAGGATGATTGGTGAGGTGCTAACATTTCAGCTGATGTCCAGCTGATGAGGAAAGAGCCCTGGGAAGAGCATACCAGGCAAAGGGTCTGACCGGTACATGGTCCTGAGGCAGAAGTGTGTCTGAGGAGCTACACCAGAGGTTTTCAAACTTCAGCAGGCAACAGAATCCCTAGATGGGCTGGTTCAAACACAGATCACTGGGGCCCACCCTCAGAACTTATGATTCAGTAGAGTTTGGGTATGGCCCAAGAATTTGCATTTCTAGCCACTATGCAGAAGATGCTGATGCTGCTGGTTTGGGAACCACACTTTGAGAACTATTGAGTTAGAACATCAGCAGAAAGTCTACTGTTTCTGGAGTATGCTGAATGCAAGGAAGAGGACAGGAGGGAGAGAGAGAAGTTGCAGGCACTTTTACATGCCCTGGCGCTGCAGGTCGGGCCAAGTACTGGGATTTTCTTTTCGGTGGAATGGATAAGTCCTGGAGGATTTTAAGCAGGGGAGTGATATGATCTGATTTCCATTTTTAACAGCTTCCTCTCACTGATAGTAGAGCAAAAATGGAAGCAGGAAGTCAAGTTTATACTGTCGTCTTGAGTCGCTAAGTTGTGTCCCACTCTTTGAAACCCCATGATCTGCAGCATGCCAGACTTCCGTGGCCTTCACTATCTCCTGGAGTTTGCTCAGATTCATGTCCATTTTTCTCAAGTCTTTATTCCTTACAGTAACAACTGGAAGCCAGGATGGCAAGCCAGGAGAGAAGGGAAACTTAAGTCCTGTCTTCATAGTACAGAAACAATGACAAGAGTCAAGCCAATAAGCCAAGTTGGTGGATACTTAGCCTGTGATTGCTTATGAGGCAAGACAGTCTGTATTAGTGTTTATCAAAACTGCACATTTAAATTGAGAAATTCCTCTATGATCTTAACTCTAGTGCTTGACATGGTCCAAGTCATATACATTTATATTTATCTGTGTCGTCCATGTGTATTTCACAACGTGAAACTGGCAGCTGTTTTCCGTGACAGGACATCCTCTCGTTGGTGTTTTCTGAGGAACAAATGGTGACAAAGAAGTTACCCTTACCTCAGTTACCCTTACCTCAGTTACCCTGACCTCAGTTACCCTTACCTCAGTTACCCTTACCTCAGTCTGGATGCCATTCTAGGGGCCTTACGAAAGTCTTACTGACTCCTGGGGGAAGAGCAAGCTCCACCCTGCTGGCTTGTCTCGGTAGCTTCTGTCTCCTTCCCAAGGAATTGTTTCATTCCTTTCACAATTCATGCACCACACAGCCCAAATTCCAGGAGGAGAAACAGACATGGAAAGAAAGAATCACAATAAAACTGGCTCCAAGGTATAATTTACCAGAGGAGGAAGTTGCTACATTTGTGTGGGTCCCTATTAACATTTGAACATCCATTTATAGACAAGTAACTGAGAGAAAATGAGAAATGGAAATGTCAACTATCAAAGGTGATGAAATCAGGAAGACACCCACAATTCAAGCCAATTTTCCCCATTAGATTGTACTATTCTTTGTTGTGCAATAGTCTGTCAACGTTCCCTTCACTTAGGGGGAAAAAAAAACACTTCTGATACCCAGTGGAATCAAGTTTGTCTTCTATGTATCAACTGAAAAATGTGCATCCTCTTGCACTTGTATACTACCCTTGGCGCATACTTATTGATGACTGCAATGATAACTGAGAGACCCCGTAGGATCTTAAAAGTATGTGCTAACTCACTCGAGGGAGGCTGGATTATGTCCAGTCCTATTTCAGAGATTCAAATGCAGTTCATGACAGTCAAAACCATTTACAGTTGGTGGTCCATGGATCGAGTATGGGTAACTAGTTATTAGCATGGTGATAATATGGTCTGTAAAGCTAGTGATTTGAGTGATGCTTCAAGGTTGTTATTTGATCAAATTTGCTGTATCTCCGTGAATCATACTTCTTGAGGTCTGAGGAGGAAGCCTCTAAGCCTGTAGCCTTTCAGGAAGCCTGTAGCCTTTCTAAATAGATTAAAATACACACATACATCTATCAAAGCCTGCATGGCTGGGGACTGACCTCTAGCCTGGATAAACTGTCACTCTGAAAAGTTGTAATTTAAACAAACAAAGTGAAAGTGAAGTCTCTCAGTCGTGTCAGACTCTTTGCGACCCCTTGGACTGTAGCCTACCAGGCTTCTCCATCCATGAGGTTTTCCAGGCAAGAGTACTGGAGTGGGCTGCCATTCCTTCTCCAGGGGATCTTCCCCACCCAGGTCTCCTGCATTGCAGGTATATGCTTTACCCTCTGAGCCACCAGAGAAGCTGAAACAAACAAAAACCATTCCTCAAATTGTAAACTGTCCACCCAGTTAAAGCTATGGTTTTCCCAGTAGTCATGTACGGATGTGAGAGTTGGACTATAAAGAAAGCTGAGTGTCAAAGAATTGATGCTTTTGAACTTTGGTGTTGGAGAAGACTCTTGAGAGTCCCTTGGACTGCAAGGAGATCCAGCCAGCCAATCCTAAAGGAAATCAGTCCTGAATATTCTTTGGAAGGACTGATGCTGAAGCTGAAACTCCAATACTTTGGCCACCTGACATGAAGAACTGACTCATTTGAAAAGGCTCTGATGCTGGGAAAGATTGAAGGTGGGAGGAGAAGGGGATGACAGAGGATGAGATGGTTGGATGGCATCATTGACTCAATGGACACGAGTTTGAGTAAGCCCTGGGAGTTGGTGATGGACAGGGAGGCCTGGTATGCTGTAGTCCATGGGGTTTCAAGGAGTTGGACACGACTGAGCGACTGAACTGATACATAATGTTAGGTCTACCCAAGTACATCAGCTTCCCAACAAATCTCTCTCTACTTCTCTCTTTAGACACCTTTATTCTTCATTTCCCAAAGACTGATCCCCTTGTGGAAGTGCAGACAGCTTGGGAACACTAAGAAAAAAGGTATGAAGAAGACTCATATTTAAATATATTTCAATATATTTATATGTAAATTTCAGCATAGGCTTTGTCTCATTGAAAATCTGAATATTTAAATGTCACAAATGCAAAAGCAGACTAAAAATATACATTCTGGCTTTAATTAAGCCTTGAAAAGGGAATTGCCTACAGAAGCATTCTCACTTTTCCTAACTGTTCTCTTCTACCCAAGAAGGAGCCTGCCCTCACTGAAGGCCCAATAATTCCTCATCACACAGGAAAAATGCAGACTTTAGTCCTGTTTAAGACTGGATAAGCCTGACTCCTTTCTTGTTCTTTGAGGCCTGTGGAGGCTTGTTGTTAATAGGAACCCCTGGTCAAAGATTGCTCCAGGTGCAATGCAGACAGGCCCCAAAGCTTTGTAAAACTGCCCCTCGTCTCAGTTATTGTCCCTCCCACCCTGACAACTTGTCCATCTAAGTTCAGATGTGACCTGTCACCTGCTCCTTGGCTTGTCTGATCTTAGAATCCCTTGCAACAGGAATTGCCAATGACTGCCAATTACAAGCCATCCTGGGGAGGATGATGCTAATCGTTTAGGAGCTTAGGAAGAGACCACCAAACCGGTTTTGGAGAGTGAGAACACCCACATCAATTGGAGGGGGTGGGACACTCTGCGGCTGTCCTGACCACCTGACTTCTGAACAACACACCCCCGGGTGCAGGAGAAGGGCCCCCATGAATGACCTACCTCTATGACCAGCAGGGCTGTCATTTCATGGATATCAGAGACCTTTCTGATATTTCCCCGTCTGGTTGTGGTGTCATATAGCTGTTCAGCTGTGTACACTTCCATCTGTGAGAATATTTACCTAATGAGCTGCATTCCATTGAGGACAAGAGAGTTGAGTGGTTAAACCCAGGAGGTTCAGAGCCTGACCATCTGGGTTCCATCACGATACTTCTACATCACACTGGCTGTGACTTGAGGCAAGTTAATTACGGGCTCCAAGCCTCAGTCTCCCTCTCTGCTCTCCCCAGTGATAATAACTACTTCAGATGTATATGAAATAATGCATATAAAACATTTAATAGAGCACCCAGCACCTAGGAGGAGGTGCTTACTAAATGCTGAATAGTATAATGGCCTCCTGCTCTCCATCTCTTCCGGGCTCTCCAGCAACCCCTAAGAATTAAAGTGACTTGGTTTTACAATTGGTGTTTCAGCAGTTCTGTCTTCCAGAATTTGAATTAATGCCCTTTGTGATTAAGATTGGCATTTCAGCAAATCATGCTGAAGTGTTACAGTGGCTGCAAAGGGACATGTCCATTCATTCATTTATCCATCAATAACAAATATTTATTGAAAGCCTACTATGTCCCAGGGAGGGCACTGGGCATGGGCCATGTGAATACAACAGACCAAACGTTACCTTGGAGAGACCATGTAGTCTACTCAGGGAGACTCACAAATAAATAAACCAATTAAGCAAGGGCCAGATTCTACTGGTGCTCAGGGTATGAAAAGTGTGTTGAAACGGAGGCGTTATTTAAATAGAGTGACCAGGCAGTGAGAGCAGAGACAGGGAGACACGTGAGCAGAGACATGAAGGGTAAGAAGGAGCCTGTGTTGCAAGGAGGTGGGGTAGGAGGCTTTTAGAGCAAAGAGCAGATGCTGACACCCAAAGGTCAGACGAACTGGGCTGCCTTATTAGGAGCAGAAAACAGGACAGAGTGGCTACAGCCTTGTGAATAAGACATCAGGCCCTGCATTTAAGCAGCTGCTATCTAAGGAGCTGCTGTTGGTGATGATAGATTTGCCAGTTCTCCATATAAAAAGGAAGCTGGAGAGACTCAGAAAAACTGAGACAAGGCATTGGGGGCAATCAAGTCCATATCCCTCCAAGTACCCCATTTATCAAGTTTCTCCTTAATGCCTCCATCCACTGATGGGCTACAGAATCAAGCCCAACTTTTTTTTTAATTAATTAATTTATTTTAAATTATTTTGGGCTGCACTGGGTCTTTGCTGTTGCTCACAGACATGTAGTTGCTCCATGGCATGTAGGATTTTCCCAGACCAGGAATCAAACCTGCGTCCCATGCATTGCAAGGCAGATTCTTAACCTCTGGACCACGTGGGAAGCCCAAGCCCAGCATTTTAACTTTACATTGTGTTTATTTTTTTCTATGCCTATCTCCTGGGACAAGAGTCCCAGGAAAGTCAACCTATGTCTTATTCATCTTTGTAACTCCAGCATCTAGCACAACGCCTCACCCTTGGTTGGTGCCTTATAAATATTTGTTGAATGATGAGTCACCACTAAATGTATTGTACTCGATGTTGCCAGGCAATGTACTAAGTGCTTTAAATATATTAATTCAACTAATCCTCTTTACACCACCTAAAGGTATATACTATCGTTAGTAACAGTTTACAGAAGAAATGAAGACACAGAGAGGTTAAGTAAGCCGCTCACGCTCTTACAGCTAGGATGGAGTTGAGCTAGGATTTGAATCCAAGTAGTCTGGCTGCAAAGCCTCTACTCTTAGTCACATGCAGTGCTTCTCAAACTACCTTGTGTGAACGTCACCTGGAAAATATGTTAAAATAGTCATTCCAGGGCCCCACTTGGAGAGTTTTTAATTCAATAGTTCTATTAGTTATCTATTGCTATGTAACAAATTACCCCGAGATTAGAGGCTTATAGCAACAAACATTTATCATCTCCAGTTTCTGCGAATCAGCAGTCTGGGCTCAGCTTCATCAGGTTCTCTGGCTCAGAGACTTTCACAGGTTCCTCTAATCAGGGTGTCGGGGGAAGCTAATGCTATTTCAAGGCTTGACTAGGGCAGATCCTGTTCTCTGTTCACTCATGCGGCTGTTGGTGGACCTTCAGTCATTACTGGCTGTTAACCTGAGACATTAGTTTCTTGCCCCAGAGCCCTCCCCAAAAGAATGTTCCAAATATGGCAGCTGGCTTCCCTCACAGCAAGTGAGTGAGTGACAGAGAATATCCAAGACCATCCCCATGTCTTTCTATATCCTCATCTAGGAACTGACATCTTTCTGCCTAGAGTTTACCTCCCGTGGGAATACGGGGTGGGACCCAAGAATTTATATTTCTATCAAGTTCTCAAGTGATGATGACAATGATGCCGCCAGTAGGGGGCCAAACTTTGAGTAACACCACTACACTACAGTAGAAGCAAGGGAGGGATGGAAGAAGGAAGGGAGGAAAGAAGGGAAGGAGAGAGGGAAGAGAGAGAAGAGGAAGGAGGAAACCCAACAATCCTCGACTGGATCATGTACTGTATTTACACAGGGCCTTTCTCCACCCTGGTCCATCCTAACCACCACCTGTACACCCGCAGCTCCTGTCAAAAACTGTCAAGAAGGTAACTGTGAACTTAGACAAGCAGATGTCCACTCTGTCACTCCTTGGAAAAGCATGACTTGACCCCAGGTTGATACATCCTGTCTTCCACTTCCCGTAAGTCTGCCCTCTAGGCAATACAACATAGTTCCCTGATTGCCCCTAACCCTGCCTAGTGACTTACAACTTCATGGAGCAAAGCGGGGGGTTAATTTCAAGAGATTCTCTTTCCTGCCCCCTGCTTTTGAGGAGGATTGAACTTCAAGTGCTCTTCCTGCTGCAGTTAGACAGGACTCTCTGGTTGGTCTTCCCTCTGAGCATCTTCTTTCCCTTCCTGACCATGGACCCCCTGCTGCCTAGTAGAGGGGAGAGGGAGGGGTGGCTCTGGAAGGCTGGCCCCAGCTCTCTGTCTTGCTGGCAACTCCAGAAGCTTCGTGCCGCACGCTTCTCCTTCCCCAGCAGGAAGGAGGAGTGTTTGCTGGAGCTGAACAGCTGCTCAGGGTGCAGGGAGGCGAATGTTACTAAATATATGTTCTCATTGTACATTGGTGTGTCAAGAAAAATTATATCTCCATGTTCTCCACTTGGGTGTTCTTAAAAAAAAACAACAACAACAAACTCCTTACAGGAGCACAGTGTACCTCTTAACTCCTGCCCAACAACCTGACTGAAGAATTCAGTTGCTGTCTAATTAATTTTTTTCCCCACACCCTTCAAATGAAAGTTCCCTTGTCACATTCTGGGAGCTTCTGGTACATTCTACTAGTCCCACTCCACACGCCACTTGGCTCTTTGGGTCCCTTCTCCTTCCAGGCTTGTTTCCAAGCCTTTATCAGGGTGGAATTCAGAGTAACATGCTTGAGATTGCCAAGGAAAAAGGATCTTTAAAATATGGGCAAGTTATCATGGTATTGGGCTTCCCTGGTGACTCAGATGGTAAAGAATCTGTTTGCAGTGTGGGAGACTGGGGTTCAATCCCTGGGTGGGGAGGATGCCCTGGAGAAGGAAATGGTAACCCATTCCAGTATTCTTGCCTGGAGGATCCCATGGACAGAACAGCCTGGTGGGCTACAGTCCATGGGGTCGCAAAGAGTGCAACACGACTAAGTAACTAACATTTTCACTTTCATACTTATCATGGTATTAGTGCTGTCTGTCCTTTTTGTCTAAATCATAAATCAATTTCTAGAAAGCTATAAATGTATCATATGTACTACATTTATGTGTGTATGTAGCATATGTGTGTGTGCAGAAGTAGGGCCTTAAGTCAAATCATTAATATTAATCTGTGTGTGGGTGTGTTAGTCACTCAGCTGTGTCTGACTCTGCAACTCCATGGACTATAGCCCACCAGGCTTCCCTGTCCATGGGATTCTCTAGGCCAGAATACTGGAATGGGTTGCCATTTCCTCCTCCAGGGGATCTTCCCAACCCAGGGATCAAACCCAGGTCTCTTGCATTGCAGGAGGATGCTTAATCATCTGAACCACAAAGGAAGCAATATTATGTTGACTTAGCTGTTTTTATGAGGAAGTTCAGTTACTGATTTGAATGCAGCACTGAGATCCTCCCTTTAATTGGAAAGAAACTGATGTGCACCAGTTGGTCTTATTAATTTAAGGTGGGAAATTGCTTTTTAAATGTATGAGGCCCAGGCTCCTAAATATTCTCTTAGTCACCAATATGGAATTGACCTAGACTCACAATTATTCCTGTTATTCCCTTTATTCCCTTCAAACCAATCTTTACCTCTTCTTTCCTTTACTCACACTGAAAGCCAGAATTCTCCAACCTACCCAGCATCTAATTGTGTGCAATAAACTTCTGTTGAATGAATGGCTAATAGATAAACCCATATTCTCAAGAAAAGCTAATTAAAATAAAATGGAGTAGATATATGGTTTAAGCCAAGTCTTGCTTTAGGACCAATTAATTTACTGATATCTGAAAATGGATCACTTCGGCTTGCTAAAGCTGTGGAAGAGAACTGCATGGAACGAAAGCCTCCCTTTACTGAATCCCCTATGTGTGAAGTTGATCATTTCATCTGGCATCAAGTGTTCCTGTCCATGTCTCTATAATTATGCTGCTCCTATCTTATTTCATCTGTTGGTTGAGACACTAGAAGTCTCAGAAGGACTGTTAACTTCATAAGGACAAGGATGATCTATTTTTCACCTCTGTTTCCTGCACACCTCGCACAGTACCTGTCACACTGTTAAGTGTGCATAAAATTCATGTGGAATGAATGAGGGAAGGAGTTAATGAATCCCTAACTTAATGTAATTTTACCAAGAGGGTTGGGAAGATAAAATAAAAATTTTAGGTCAAAGGTTTAGAAACAAGTACATCTTGAAAATCAATCATCAGCCTGGTAAATCATCTTTGAAATGATACAGGCCACTAGCAGGATGGGATTTTCTTTACGATAAGTTGATTTTCATTCACTTTTCAGTGCTTATAATCAGTGAAAGGAGGCACACATCTAGAATTGCTGTCTTATTTATCTAAGCCCATTGAGTCTTATTCTCAATAGATTTACTACTGTCTAGTCGGAGATCCAACCAGTCCATCCTAAAGGAGATCAGCCCTGGGTGTTCTTTGGTAGGAATGATGCTAAAGCTGCAACTCCAGTACTTTGGCCACCTCATGCGAAGAGTTGACTCATTGGAAAAAACTCTGATGCTGGGAGGGATTGGGGGCAGGAGAAGGGGACGACAGAGGATGAGATGGCTGGATGGCATCACTGACTTGATGGATGTGAGTTTGAGTGAACTCCGGGATGGATGTGATGGACAGGGAGGCCTGGTGTGCTGCAATTTATGGGGTTGCAAAGAGTCAGACACGACTGAGCGACTGAACTGAACGGAACTGAGGTCTCATTTTCAAGATTGCACCCAAATATTCAATTCATTTGGCTCTATGGAGTGGTCATTAACTGTCCCAGAATGAATGTCCCTAGAGTAATGAAGTGGCCCCATGGCCAAGCAGCCAACATCAAGTTCTGCAACTCAGCCATCTTCTTGGCCCCTTCCCAAGTCTCCTGTTGGGGAAGGGCTTGGAGGCAAGCTGCCAAGACTCAAGGCTGAGGGTACCTGTGTGCCTCTTCTGGCTTCATGGCCAATGTCATCAATAAACTGTTTCCCACTTTAAACCTTTTAAAATAAAGATTTCCCTTGCCAGAGACATGATGAGATGAAATTTACTATAAAACCATGCTGCCAGAGAAAACCAGTTTTACCCTTTAAGAGCTGGAATGATTGCTTCCCCCAAGGAACTCTGAAGTCTGAGAGTGATTCAGTGGCACTGATATCACTCATGAAAGAAAAGGGAGCCTTTTCTCCACTTCCTCTTTCTCTTCCAACAACAGATATGTGTCCGGCCCCTCACAAAGTGGGCGCAATGTCACTGGCAGAAGGGATCTTGTTCTATGTATTCATCTTTCTGCAGGGGCTGCTCCAGGGACCAGCAGGCAAACAGTAAATGATTAATCTTGTAAAGTTTCTAACTTTGTGGCTGAAATGATTATAAAGAGCAAATTTTTACAAAGATTAACAAAATATAATAATAGTGGGGGAGGGGTTATACTTTTCCTTTCTTTGGCTAGTTTCTTTTTAAATTTATTTACTTTTAATTGGAGGATAATTGCTTTACAATATTGTGTTGGTTTCTGCCATACATCAACAAGAATCAGTCTCAGGTATACATATGTCACCTCCCTCTTGAACCTCCCTCCAACCTCCCACCCCATCCCACCCCCTAGGTTGTCACAAGCACCAGTTTGAGTTCCCTGCATCACACAACCAATTCCCATGGGCTATCTATTTTACATATGGTAATGTATATGTTTCCATGGTCCTCTCTCAATTTGTCCCTCTCCTTACACCACTGTGTCCCACAAGTTTGCTCCTTGGCTAATTCAAGGCAAATTCAACAGCACAGGCAAATTCAAAAGTGCTTTAAATAAAATGTCTTACCCTTAGCTTCTCACTTAACTGGTGGTCTAGAAATTGGCTTTGGTTGGTGACACAGGTTAATAGTTTCAATAAGAATCCAGGGGGCAGAAAGAGGAAAGCAACCAATCACAGGCAAAGGAAACCTCATAGGTGCTTCAGCTGATTTTTCAGCAGAAACTTTACAGGCCAGAGGGAGTGGAAGGATATATTTAAAGTATTAAAAGGGAAAAATCTTACAACCTAAAGTCCTCTATCAGGCAAGGTTACCATTCAGAATTGAAAGACAGATCAAGAGTTCCCCAGAAACAGAAAAACTAAAGGAGTTCAACACCACTAAACTGGCCCTACAAGAAATGCTAAAGAGTCTTCTTTTAGTAGAATAAAAAGGCCATAACTAAATAAGAGAATATATAAAAGGAAAAATCATGCTCGTAAAGGCAAATAGCAAAAGTAGTGGTTCAGCTTCTTAAAAACCTACAAATAAGAAAATGCACTGGTCATAACAAACACCCTCTTCCAACAACACAAGAGAAGACTCTACACATGGACCTCACCAGATGGTCAACACCAAAACCAGATTGATTATATTCTTTGCAGCCAAAGATGGAGAAGCTCTATACAGTCAGCAAAAACAAGACCAGGAGCTGACTGTGGCTCAGATCATGAACTCCTTATTGCCAAATTCAGACTTAAATTGAAAAAAGTAGGGAAAACCACTAGACCATTCAGGTATGACCTAAATCAAATCCCTTATGATTATACAGTGGAAGTGAGAAATAGATTTAAGGGCCTAGATCTGATAGATAGAGTGCCTGATGAGCTATGGAATGAGGTTCGTGACATTGTACAGGAGACAGGGATCAAGACCATCCCCATGGAAAAGAAATGCAAAAAAGCAAAATGGCTGTCTGGGGAGGACTTACAAATAGCTGTGAAAAGAAGAGAAGTGAAAAGCAAAGGAGAAAAGGAAAGATATAAACATCTGAATGCAGAATTCCAAAGAATAGCAAGAAGAGACAAGAAAGCCTTCTTCAGTGATCAATGCAAAGAAGTAGAGGGAAACAACAGAATGGGAAAGACTAGGGATCTCTTTAAGAAAATCAGAGATACCAAAGGAACATTTCATGCAAAGATGGGCTCGATAAAGGACAGAAATGGTATGGACCTAACAGAAGCAGAAGATATTAAGAAGAGATGGCAAGAATACACAGAAGAACAGTACAAAAAAGATCTTCATGACCCAGATAATGACGATGGTGTGATCACTGGCCTAGAGCCAGACATCCTGGAATGTGAAGTCAAGTGGGCCTTAGAAAGCATCACTACAAACAAAGCTAGTGGAGGTGATGGAATTCCAGTTGAGCTATTCGAAATCCTAAAAGATGATGCTGTGAAAGTGCTGCACTCAATATGCCAGCAAATCTGGAAAACTCAGCAGTGGCCACAGGACTGGAAAAGGTCAATTTTCATTCCAACCCCAAAGAAAGGCAATGCCAAAGAATGCTCAAACTACTGCACAATTGCACTCATCTCACATGCTAGTAAAGTAATGCTCAAAATTCTCCAAGCCAGGCTTCAGCAATATGTGAACCGTGAACTTCTTGATGTTCAAGCTGGTTTTAGAAAAGGCAGAGGAACCAGAGATCAAATTGCCAACATCTACTGGATCATGGAAAAAGCAAGAGAGTTCCAGAAAAACACCTATTTCTGCTTTATTGACTATGCCAAAGCCTTTGACTGTGTGGATCACAACATACTGTGGAACATTCTGAAAGACATGGGAATACCAGACCACCTGATCTGCCTCTTGAGAAGTCTGTATGCAGGTCAGGAAGCAACAGTTAGCACTGGACATGGAACAACAGACTGGTTCCAAATAGGAAAAGGAGTTCGTCAAGGCTGTATATTGTCACCCTGTTTATTTAACTTATATGCAGAGTACATCATGAGAAACGCTGGACTGGAAGAAACACAAGCTGGAATCAAGATTGCCCAGAGAAATGTCAATAACCTCAGATATGCAGATGACACCACCCTTATGGCAGAAAGTGAAGAGGAACTCAAAAGCCTCTTGATGAAAGTGAAAGTGGAGAGTGAAAAAGTTGGCTTAAAGCTCAACATTCAGAAAACAAAGATCATGGCATCCAGTCCCATCACTTCGTGGCAAATAGATGGGGAAACAGTGGAAACAGTGTCAGACTTTATTTTTCTGGGCTCCAAAATCACTGCAGATGGTGACTGCAGCCATGAAATTAAAAGATGCTTATTCCTTGGAAGGAAAGTTATGACCAACCTAGATAGCATATTCAAAAGCAGAGACATTACTTTGCCAACAAAGGTTCATCTAGTCAAGGCTATGGTTTTTCCTGTGGTCATGTATGGATGTGAGAGTTGGACTGTGAAGAAGGCTGAGCGCCGAAGAATTGATGCTTTTGAACTGGGATGTTGGAGAAGACTCTTGAGAGTCCCTTGGACTGCAAGGAGATCCAACCAGTCCATTCTGAAGGAGATCAGCCCTGGGATTTCTTTGGAAGGAATGATGCTAAAGCTGAAACTCCAGTATTTTGGCCACCTCATGTGAAGAGTTGACTCATTGGAAAAGACTCTGATGCTGGGAGGGATTGGGGACAGGAGGTGAAGGGGACGACAGAGGATGAGATGGCTGGATGGCATCACTGACTCGATGGTCGTGAGTCTCAGTAAACTCCGGGAGTTGGTGATGGACAGGGAGGCCTGGCGTGCTGCGATTCATGAGGTCACAAAGAGTCGGACACGACTGAGCGACTGATCTGATCTGATCTGAAGGTTAAAAGACAAAAGTAGTATAGTCAACTATAACTACAGTGAGTAATAAGGGGTACACAAAATATAAAATATGATATTAAAAATATGAAACATTGGGAAGAGAAGTAAAAATATAGTGCTTTTAAAATGTCTTCAAACTCAAGCAACTACTAGCTTAAAATTGAAGACTATACATACAGGTTGCCATAGAAGAACCTCATGGTAACCACAAACCAAAAACTTACAATTAATACATAAAAACTAAAGGCCTTCATCCTTGGCTCAATGGTAAAGAATCTGCCTGCCAAAGCAGGAGATGCAGGTTTGATCCCTGGGTCAGGAATATCTCCTGGAGGAGGAAATGGTGACCCACTTTTCAGTATTTTCACCTGGGAAATCCCATGGACAGAGGAGCCTGAAGGGCTACATACCATGTGGTCACAAAGAGTTGGACACAACTGAGCACACACACACACACACACACACACACACAAAGAAAAAACAATCCCACTGGCTCCTCAGTCCATAGGATTGTCTAGGCAAGAATACTGGAGTATTCTTCTCCAGGGAACCTTCCCAACCCAGGGATCAAATCCTCATCTCTTCTGTCTCCTGCACTGGCAGGCAGGTTCTTTACCACTAGTGCTACCTGGGAAGCCCAGTAATACTAAAGGAATCCATCAAAGCACAAGGAAAGAAACCAACAGAGGACAGTCCGTGTGTGTGACTACATATATAGTCATACACACATGAAATATTACTCAGTCATAAAAATAATGAAGTCTTGCTGTTTGCAGCAATGTTGATGGAACTGGAGGCTATCATGCCAAGTGAAAAATGTCAGAGAAAAGTAAATACATATGATTTCACTTACACATGGAATGTAAAAAACAGAACAAACAAAACATAACAAAAACAGATCATACATACAGAGAACCAACTGGTTGTTGCCACAGGGGATGGAGGTGGGGGGGGGCAGATGACAGAGGCGAAGGAGATTAAGAGGTATGGACCTACGGTTAATAAAAATAAATAAGTTGTGGGGATATAACATACACATGTGGAATACAGCCTGTATTGTGGTGATCATTTCATAATGTATAAAAATATTGAATCACTATGTTGTGTATCTGAAAGGATTATAATACTGTATGTTAATTATAACTCAATTTAAAAAAAGAACTCAGGGTTCCCATTTTTCCATCTACTTTTCTATCAGTAAAGTCGGCAATAATACTATAATATGGCTACACCTGGTGGCTCAGATGGTAAAGAATCTGCCTGCAATGCACAAGACCCAGGTTCGATCCCTGGGTTGGGAAGATCCCCTGGAGAAGAGAATGCCTGCCCACTCCAGTATTCTTGCCTAGAGAATTCCATGGACAGAGGAACATGGCGGGCTACAGTCCATGGGGTCACAAAGAGTTGGACATGACTAGCTAACTAACACATGGCTACACCAGCTCTAGGCATTTGCCCTCACATAACCCAACCGAAAGCAGGAAGAAAGAGGAGCCACACCAGCTTTTGGCCATGCCACTCTCCTTCTAATTAAAGAGGAAAAGTTCCACAGAACACCCCCTCCCCAGCATCTCTTTACATTTCATTGACCAGAAGTGAGTCAGTGCTATAAATCACCAGCAAAAGAGAATGCAATGACCATGACTGACTGCATTAGTCTGGGTTCTCCAGAGAAATGGAATCAATAGAGGAAAAAAAATATATATGAATACATCTGTGGGATATAATGATATGTATTTTTATATTTTTTATATAAAGAGATTTATTATAAGGTCTTGGCTCATGTGCCGATGGAAGCGGACAAATCCCAAGCTCCACAGTCAGCAAGCTGGAGGCTCAGGTTCAGGAGAACTGATGGTGTAAGATCCAGTCTCAGCACAAGCGTGAGTTAGAAACAGAAGAACACCGATGTCCCAGCTCTAAAACAGTCAGGAAAAAGAAGATTTTCTTAATCTAGGTAGGCAACTGGATCGGATGAAGCCCATCCACACTGCGGGGGGCAATCTGTTTCACTAAATCAACTGATTCAAGTGTTAAATCTCATCCAGAAACACCCTCATAGACATATTCAGTTTAACCAAATATCTGGGTACCCCATAGCCCAGTCGACACAAAATTAACCATCACTGTGGCTTAGATTAAGAATAATCTATCAGAGCTGAGTCTACTTTTCCTAGCAAGTCACTGCTCGATAGACAATATTTGGAGTGTGTTAGCAAGACAAAAGATGGGATATTGGCTAGGCCACAGGTCGTTTCTTTGCAGGTGTTTCTGTGTTTATGAAAATTAAGCTTTTAAAAGTGGGTTAACAACAAACTCCAAAAAAATGTGGATGATAGTCATATGACTGTCTCTCTGGGGCATTACAAAACTATATATATGTGTGTGTGTGTATATATATATTCTACACATATAATATTATAGAAAATCCTAAAAGTGTAGATAAGCAAAGAGGTGATAAAAATGACCTGAAATCCCATTATCAAGTGACAACCAGTGTTAAAATTTCTATATACATACACTTCTAACATTTTCCTATTCATATTAACACGTTTTTAGAGAAAAGTGAGATCATACTGAACAACACGATTTTGCAATTGAAATTATCTCCTGCAATACACTTCACACATACTGACTTATTCCATATTGACTTACACAGTTCTACTGCATGATTTTTTTGGTTATACAGTTGTTCCACATTTTGCTTAAGCAATCCCCTATTGGATATTTAACTTATAAAGATATTTCTATATAAAAAGGGATCCTGTGGTTCAGAATGTTGCAGTACTCAGAGTTTTTCATCCTTCAGTGAGGGCTTCCCATATATAGCAGTGCCCCTGGTGCCAGCAACTGGGGAATGCACAATCCTAGAGTGTACTTTTCATTTCTTTGAATCCCTTCTTCTTTAGTGTGATATTATTAGTTGTGTGTGAATTGCTCCTGTCCTCAATTAGAGTTTTCAGAGCATTAAAAGGATTGAAGACCCATTCCCCACACTGCTCCATACTAACTCTGGAGGCAATGGCAGGGGAACCAGGAAAGTGTGACACTGTTAGCAGGGTTCACAGATCAGATCAGATCAGATCAGTCGCTCAGTCGTGTCTGACTCTTTGCGACCCCATGAATCACAGCACGCCAGGCCTCCCTGTCCATCACCAACTCCCGGAGTTCACTCAGACTCACGACCATCGAGTCAGTGATGCCATCCAGCCATCTCATCCTCTGTCATCTCCTTCTCCTCCTGCCCCCAATCCCTCCCAGCATCACAGTCTTTTCCAATGAGTCAACTCTTTGCATGAGGTGACCAAAGTCCTGGAGTTTCAGCTTTAGCATCATTCCTTCCAAAGAAATCCCAGGGCTGATCTCCTTCAGAATGGACTGGTTGGATCTCCTTGCAGTCCAAGGGACTCTCAAGAGTCTTCTCCAACACCACAGTTCAAAAGCATCAATTCTTCGGCGCTCAGCCTTCTTCACAGTCCAACTCTCACATCCATACATGACCACTGGAAAAACCATAGCCTTGACTAGATGAACCTTTGTTGGCAAAGTAATGTCTCTGCTTTTGAATATGCTATCTAGGTTGGTCATAACTTTCCTTCCAAGGAGTAAGCGTCTTTTAATTTCATGGCTGCAGTCACCATCTGCAGTGATTTTGGAGCCCAGAAAAATAAAGTCTGACACTGTTTCCACTGTTTCTCCAAATGTTGAGCTTTAAGCCAACTTTTTCACTCTCCACTTTCACTTTCATCAAGAGGCTTTTGAGTTCCTCTTCACTTTCTGCCATAAGGGTGGTGTCATCTGCATATCTGAGGTTATTGATATTTCTCCCAGCAATCTTGATTCCAGTTTGTGTTTCTTCCAGTCCAGCGTTTCTCATGATGTACTCTGCATATAAGTTCAATAAACAGGGTGACAATATACAGCCTTGACGTACTCCTTTTCCTATTTGGAACCAGTCTGTTGTTCCATGTCCAGTGCTAACTGTTGCTTCCTGACCTGCATACAAATTTCTCAGGAGGCAGATCAGGTGGTCTGGTATTCCCATCTCTTGAAGAATGTTCCACAGTTTGTTGTGATCAACACAGTCAAAGGCTTTGGCATAGTCAATAAAGCAGAAATAGGTGTTTTTCTGGAACTCTCTTGCTTTTTCTATGATCCAGCAGATGTTGGCAATTTGATCTCTGGTTCCTCTGCCTTTTCTAAAACCAGCTTGAACATCAGGAAGTTCACAGTTCACATATTGCTGAAGCCTGGCTTGGAGAATTTTGAGCATTACTTTACTAGCATGTGAGAGGAGTGCAATTGTGCAGTAGTTTGAGCATTCTTTGGCATTGCCTTTCTTTGGGACTGGAATGAAAACTGACCTTTTCCAGTCCTGTGGCCACTGCTGAGTTTTCCAGATTTGCTGGCATATTGAGTGCAGCACTTTCACAGCATCATCTCTCAGGATTTGGAACAGCTCAACTGGAATTCCATCTGCAGGGTTCACAGAGAATTTCTAAAACATGTACTTTCAGAAACCTGGATGGCATCCTCTAAGACCTGAATTACAAATGTCTATTCCAAAGCCAGAGCAATACTTGCTACATTCAACAGCTTGTTGGACTTCTTTCTGGAACCACCCTAAATTCTCCTCTTCTGTCACTACCACTGGAGCCAAATGTTATTAATCTTAGGAGCTTTTCATGGGTAGATTTACTTACATGTATTTTCATTACCAAAACTACAGTTAATGTGTGGGTGATTTCATAATGTGACCGGGTAGTGGTGAGTATGTGGCTTCCCTGATGGCTCAGTGGTAAAGAATCCACCTGCCAATGCAAGAAACTTGGGTTTGAACCTTAGGTAGGGAAGATCCCCTGGAGGAGGAAATGGCAACCCACTCCAGTATGCTTGCCTGGACAATTCATGGACAGAGGAGCCTGGCACCTTACAGTCTATGGGGTCACAAAGAGTCAGACACAACTGAGCATGCCTGCACATTGGTCAGTATGCATTTATTATGTGTTTTGGGGTGAGAGAGATTACGTAACCATGAATAGTATTGTATATATCACATAATTAATCAGAACTGTATAATTTTATCTGAATAATTTCCACATTGACAAAATGGGCATTTTAATCACCTACTTATTACATTCTCTCATTTTTTAATGTTATTTTTCTTCCTAAGATTTCTTATGAATATTAAAATAGGGTCCTAGAAGTCAAGACCCAGCTCAGTGCCCCATGTAGAAAGCACTTGATAAAGCATTTTTCACTTTTGTACGGTGTTCTGGTTTACAAAGCATTCTGATGTACATCACTCATTTGGTCTTCTTGACCCTGAGAGGGAGGTGACACAGTCTAAATCCATTCTGCATATGAGAAAGCATTTAAATCTAGCGGTGTCAGTCCTACGTCCTTTTATAGATCACAAATTATTTCAAGACAAATACCTCCTCTGTGCTGCTTTCTCTCAAACAGCTCAACAAGTCAGGGTTCAATGAATGACTCAAGGAAACAATGAGAATGTTTTTTTCCCATCGAAATCCACCTTAAAACGGGGCAGTCATTTTTTGCCTCCAGAAATTTTGCTGCTGATAGAGAAAGACAAAATACCTTTTCTAATGTGAATTTATGGAATGATTGTCTGTCCCATAAAAAATTATTCTCCAGCTTGGAGCAATTAAAGTGGTCTCTCTCCTCTCCAAATTAATGTAATTACTACTACAGTCTTTGTTGTTTATCATGTCTTGATAATATCACAAGGGAATGAAAATATTGGCTCTTTTATCCCTTTAAATAGCTGAGATGAAACTGTTGGAGCTCTAATGTTACAACAGCTGTTTCTCATGTCCGGGAATATAATTGGTTGGTACTGAGGCTATTTAAATTGTAAGGAATTGACTTTGGTTTTATGCTTGCCTAATTCTGGTGGAGGGAGAGATGGGAAATGTTAGCTTTCTCCTGTAAAGAAAAGACAAAACCTTCCCCTCAATGAAATGGCAGCTTCCGGGTCTCATCTCGAATTTTCTTTACCAGCGCACTGTCTCCAGGTTTGCTGGATGACACGGCTGGGAAAGCAGGACCATTCTAGCTTTCCTCCTAATTAGCTCCCAGCCCAACACAGCTGGTCGAAATGCATCAGGGCTTTCCCACGAGGGCCTTTACTGGACACACGAATCATACAGAGATCTCGTTAAAATGCAGATTCTGATTCAGCATGTTTACAGAGTGGGGCCCGAGAGTCTGCATTTCTAACAAGCTCCCTAGTGACGGTGCTGCTGGTCCAGAGACCACACAGGTATGACTGGAGAAGTGACTGGAGGACCTGGTGGTCTAATCGTGAAATCCAGTGCACCCTGGCACAAATGACACATGATCGACAGGACCTGCCAGTTGGTCTGTACAAAGGGAGAGATCCAAAAACAGTGTTACAAGAGTTTATCAGGTTGGATCTTTTTAAAATAATTTTTCAATTAAAAACAATTTTTTTTTGGCTGCACTGGGTCTTCGCTGCTGCACACAGGCTTTCTCTAATTGCAGTGCGCAGGGCTTCTCACTGTGGTGGCTTGTCTTGCTGCGGAGCACAGGCTCTACGGCTTGTAGGCTTAGTAGTTCACGTGCTCAGTTGCTCCGCGGCATGTGGGATCTTCCTGCACCAGGTAACCCCTGCACTACAAGGCGGATTCCTAACTACTGCACCACCAGGGAAGCCCGTCTTGAAGGGGCTTAGACAAAGATCTTTCTTTCCATTGGAGAAAAGTTGTCTGTCTCTACTTTCTTCCTCTTTGTGTTCTCAGAACCCTCATGCTTTCTTCCCCCTTGCCTCCTACAGAATACCTCCCTCCTTCCTTTCCCTCCCACTCTCCACAACCTTTGTTCACCTGCCCAATCTTGTCACTCTGAAGCTGGTTTCAGAGTGTTGATGTTCCCATCAATTCTCATGAACCAAAAGGCTAGAACCAGTACCAAAACCACAGAATGAGATCTAGTGGGAAAGTCACAAGGGGACTCTAAGGGGAAGATGAAACTTTACCACCGAGAGAACTTTTCCAGTTGCAAAACCAGATATTCACCACTGAGTTCTGATTTCCCTGGTGTTCTCTAACCAATGAGCTATAGCCTCTCCATCCTTTAGGCTTTCTCCTTAGACTGGAAAGAAATCAAGTACGTGCTAGATATTTCCAGCAGCTTCCAGACTGGTTAAAGTTTCCTTTAACCTTTGAAAATGACTTCGAACTTTCCCCTTGAGACAACCTGGTCGGATGCGCAGCTGGTATCTTCGCTCCTGGAGCTGGGTCCCTAGCCCAGCTGCAGCTATGTAAATTGGGGGAGGGGGAGTCACTTTGATGTCTGCTGTGAAATAATGGCAGGAGACCTGAGATGTGACATTTAGAATAAAACTGTGATCAAGTCAGCAAAGAAGAAAACCCAGGGCTTCCTGTTTGGACAAATTCCAAGGCAGTTTCTTTCTGCCGCCTCTTCCCCATCCATTTCTTTGGTAATAGGGGTTCTTCCTCCACTAGAATATGCACCCCCATTTCCCAATAGTGCTTGTCACTGCCCCACAGACACTGGGTTATGCACACAGTAGGAGCAGGATCAGCTTAAACTGAAGAAGAGAGCTGTGTTCTTACACTCTACAAGTTAGCACAGGGCCATCCAGCAAATACAAAGAATACACCGGAGGGAATTAAAACTACACCAAGACTTACACTGATCAGAATGGCCATCATTAAAAAGTCTACAAATAACAAATGCTGGAGAGGGTGTGGTGAAAAGGGAACCCACCTACACTGTTGGTGGGAATGCAAACTGGTGCAGCCACTATGGAGAACAGCATGCAAATGCCTCAAAAAATTAAAACTAGAGATTCATGTGATCCAGCAATCCCACTCCTGGGTGTATACCCAGACAAAATTATAATTCAAAAAGATACATGCACCCCAATGTTCATTGCAGCACTACTCACAATAGCCAGGGCGTGGAAGCAACCTAAATGCCCATCAATAGAGGAACGGATAAAGATGTGGTGCATATATTCAATGGAATATCACTCAGCCATAAAAAAGAAGGAACCAATGCCACTTGCAATAAGATAGATGGATCTAGAGATTATCACACTGAATGAAGTAGTCAGAAAGACAAATACCATGTAATATCGTGTGTGGAATCTTATATGCAGAATCTAAATATGACACAAACTTTACTCATGAAGCAGAAAGAGACACATAGACATAGAAAACAGACGTGTTGCTAAGGGGTGATGGGGAAGGGATGGACTAGGAGTTTGGGATTAGTGGACACAAACCATTATACAGAGAATGAATAAACAACAAGATCCTACTGTAGAGCACAAGGAACTATATCCAGTATCCTGTGATAAATCATAATGGAAAACAGTAAGAATGTGTATATATATATTTATATATGTAAAATGTATGTATATGTGGAGCTTTCTTTTCATTTTGTGAAGATTAGAGAGGAAAATTAATGAATCAACATGAAGAGGTACAGGACAGACATCTGCTTGGAATGGAGGAATGAGGAATAGGGTGAGAATGGATGTCAAACTTGATTTGAGCCTTAAATGATAAGGGAGGAGGCAGTGTGGAGTAGGGATAAGAACATGGATCTTAGAGTGTGTTTCCTGACTACCCACTGGCAGGTGAGTGCCTTGGGTCAAGTGTAGTCAGTGAACATCCCAGTGAAACAGTGGATAGCAGCACCATGTGGGTCAGGAAATAGCACAAGGAACAGTAACCACTCTAGGTATTTCAAGCAGAATAGGACTTAAAAGTAGTGAAGTAAGTGGAGCCCTGGAGGCTCCAGGAGGTGCCGCCAGGTGAGTAACGGCCGACCCCGAGGCTTCCGTAGTTCCGGACTATGTGGTTACATGAAGTGGGGTCCCGTCCAGGCCCAGTCAGTTCAGGCCACCGGCAGGCTCCTGGTATCCGTATCTTCTCTCTCGTATTCCGACTCTGGTTTGTTGCTGCTTCAGAATCATTCCTACAAGTCCATTGTGTCTAAAATACAGTCATCAGACATGGTCGTTCCAAGAGATATAGCAGGAAATTATTGTCCTGAAGGTTGTGAAAGAAATACACCCAAGGAGCAGTGGCTGTGTGGGCACAGGAGGGCCGAGAGGAGCTACTCCACGTTCAAAGTCAGGAGGGGCAGTGGTGAGGAGACACCCCTCGTCCAAAGTAAGGAGCAGCGGCTGCACTTTGCTGGAGCAGCCATGAAGAGATACCCCACGTCCAAGGTAAGAGAAACCCAAGTAAGACGGTAGGTGTTGCAAGAGGGCATCAGAGGGCAGACACACTGAAACCATAATCACAGAAAACTAGTCAATCTAATCACACGGACCACAGCCTTGTCTAACTCAATGAAACTAAGCCATGCCCTGTGGGGCCACCCAAGACCGGCAGATCACGGTGGAGAGGTCTGACAGAATGTGGTCCACTGGAGAAGGGAATGGCAAACCACTTCAGTATTCTTGCCTTGAGAACCCCATGAACAGTATGAAAAGGCAAAATGATAGGATACTGAAAGAGGAACTCCCCAGGTCAGTAGGCGCCCAATATGCTACTGGAGATCAGTGGAGAAATAACTCCAGAAAGAATGAAGGGATGGAGCCAAAGCAAAAACAATGCCCAGCTGTGGATGTGACTGGTGATAGAAGCATGGTCCAATGCTGTAAAAAGCAATATTGCATAGGAACCTGGAATGTCAGGTCCATGAATCAAGGCAAATTGGAAGTGGTCAAACAAGAGATGGCAAGAGTGAATGTCAACATTCTAGGAATCAGTGAACTAAAATGGACTGGAATGGGTGAATTTAACTCAGATAAACATTATATCTACTACTGTGGGCAGGAATCCCTTAGAAGAAATGGAGTAGCCATCATGATCAACAAAAGAGTCTGAAATGTAGTACTTGGATGCAATCTCAAAAATGACAGAATGATCTCTGTTCGTTTCCAAGGCAAACCATTCAATACATGGTAATCCAAGTCTATGCCCCAACCAGTAATGCTGAAGAAGCTGAAGTTGAATGGTTCTATGAAGACCTACAAGACCTTTTAGAACCAACACCCAAAAAAGATGTCCTTTTCATTATAGGGGACTGGAATGCAAAAGTAGGAAGTCAAGAAACACCTGGGGTAACAGGTAAATTTGGCCTTGGAGTATGGAATGAAGCAGGGCAAAGGCTAATAGTGTTTTGCCAAGAGAACGCACTGGTCATAGCAAACACCCTCTTCCAACAACACAAGAGAAGACTCTACACATGGACATCACTAGATGGTCAACACCGAAATCAGACTGATTATATTCTTTGCAGTCAAAGATGGAGAAGCTCTATACAGTCAGCAAAAACAAGACCGGGAGCTGACTGTAGCTCAGATAATGAACTCCTTATTGTCAAATTCAGACTTAAATTGAAGAAAGTGGGGGAAACCACTAGACCATTCAGGTATGACCTAAATCAAATCCCTTATGATTATACAGTGGAAGTGAGAAATAGATTTAAGGGATTAGATCTGATAGATAGATAGATATCTGATAGATAGAGTGCCTAATGAGCTGTGGACAGAAGTTCGTAACATTGTACAGGAGACAGGGATCAAGACCATCCCCATGGGAAAAAAATGCAAAAAAGCAAATTGGCTGTCTGGGGAGGCCTTACAAATAGCTGTGAAAAGAAGAGAAGTGAAAAGCAAAGGAGAAAAGGAAAGATATAAGCATGTGAATGCAGAGTTCCAAAGAATAGCAAGGATAAGACAGCCTTCTTCAGCGATCAATGCAAAGAAATAGAGGAAACCAACAGAATGGGAAAGACTAGAGATCTCTTCAAGAAAATTAGAGATATCAAGGGAACATTTCATGCAAAAATGGGCTCGATAAAGGACAGAAATGGTATGGACCTAACAGAAGCAGAAGATATTAAGCAGAGGTGGCGAGAAAACACAGAAGAACTGTACAGAAAAGATCTTCATGACCCAGATAATCACGATGGTGTGATCACTCACCTAGAGCCAGACATCCTGGAATGTGAAGTCAAGTGGGCCTTAGAAAGCATCACTACAAACAAAGCTAGGGGAGGTGATGGAATTCCAGTTGAGCTATTTCAAATCCTGAAAGATGATGGTGTGAAAATGCTGCACTCAATATGCCAGCAAATTTGGAAAACTCAGCAGTGGCCACAGGGCTGGAAAAGGTCAATTTTCATTCCAACCCCAAAGAAAGGCAATGCCAAAGAATGCTCAAACTACCGCACAATTGCACTCATCTCACATGCTAATAAAGTAATGCTCAAAATTCTCCAAGCCAGGCTTCAGCAATACATGAACCATGAACTTCCAGATGTTCAACCTGGTTTTAGAAAAGGCAGAGGAACCAGAGATCAAATTTCCAACATCTGCTGGATCATGGAAAAAGGAAAAGAGTTCCAGAAAAACATCTATTTCTGCTTTATTGACTATGCCAAAGCCTTTGACTGTGTGGATCACAATCAACTGTGGAAAATTCTGAAAGAGATGGGAATACCAGACCACCTGACCTGCCTCTTGAGAAACCTGTATGCAGGTCAGGAAGCAACAGTTAGAACTGGACATGGAACAACAGACTGGTTCCAAATAGGAAAAGGAGTACGTCAAAGCTGTATATTGTCACCCTGCTTATTTAACTTCTATGCAGAGTACATCATGAGAAAGACTGGGCTGGAAGAAGCACAAGCTGGAATCAAGATTGCTGGGAGAAATATCAATAACCTCAGATATGCAGATGACACCACCCTTATGGCAGAAAGTGAAGAGGAACTCAAAAGCCTCTTGATGAAAGTGAAAGTGGAGAGTGAAAAAGTTGGCTTAAAGCTCAACATTCAGAAAACGAAGATCATGGCATCTGGTCCCATCACTTCATGGCAAAAAGATAGGGAAACAATGGAAACAGTGTCAGACTTTATTTTTCTGGGCTCCAAAATCACTGCAGATGGTGACTGCAGCCATGAAATTAAAAGACGCTTACTCCTTGGAAGGAACGTTATGACCAACCTAGATAGCATATTAAAAAGCAGAGACATTACTTTGCCAACAGAGGTTCGTCTAGTCAAGGCTATGGTTTTTCCAGTGGTCATGTATGGATGTGAGAGTTGGACTGTGAAGAAAACTGAGCGCCAACAAATTGATGCCTTTGAACTGTGGTGTTGGAGAAGACTCTTGAGAGTCCCTTGGACTGCAGGGAGATCCAACCAGTCCATTCTGAAGGAGATCAGCCCTGAGATTTCTTTGGAAGGAATGATGCTAAAGCTGAAACTCCAGTACTTTGGCCACCTCATGTGAAGACTTGACTCATTGGAAAAGACTGTGATGCTGAGAGGGATTGGGGGCAGGAGGAGAAGGGGACGACAGAGGATGAGATGGCTGGATGGCATCACTGACTCGATGGACATGATTTTGAATGAACTATGGGAGTTGGTGATGGACAGTGCTGCGATTTATGCGGTTTATGCGATTTATGCGCTCGCAAAGAGTCGGACAGGACTGAGCAACTGAACTGTACTGAACTGAAGTGGTTACAAAATTGCAGAAAGACAGGCAGGAACTTGAAACGGGCCACCTCTAGGCCTCAAAGCTTCTCTTGCAGCTGCCACCTCCAATTCAGAAACTGCGGAAGACCATGCTCACATGTCAGCTACTCCACAGCCTCAAATCTCATTCCCAGACCAGCTTCCCTGGTCACTGCACAAGCTCTCATGTGATGATCATGTGCATCAACCAATGCCAACCCTGGAGAGGATGGTACTTCTCCCTTCCACTTTCTAATCTCATGAGAGGACATCTCATGGAAGAATCCTCATTGCACCTAGACTTAACAGAAAGGGGAGACTGGGGAATGTAGCTTTTAGCTTTCTGTCCATGTAACAGAAGGTGAACTGGAGACAGAGGTGGTAGACATGGATGCTAACAATATTCAGAACAAGTATCAAGTGCAGTGCCGAGAATCAAGAAATGCCAATCTGCATTAGAGGAACAAGTCAGGTTGGGTGAAGTCGACTTAGAGACTGGTACCAGGGTTTTGGCCGATAAGGAAAAAAAATATTTCCTTTAAGCTGAAGGGAACTCCAGTGATAGAAGGGAAGGACTGTCACAAGGAACTAGCCGAGAAAGGAAACATAACTGTGTATTTCTTCCATTCAGCCAATGAAAACTAACAGTAGTTTTCCTTTCTCTCTGGCTATGACTGTGAAAATAATATCACAGCTTGCTCATTCCCCGAGGCTGAGCCCCACATCTTCCTCCTGCTTATCCACCAAAAGGCTGAAGCCAGTTTTCCATTAGCTCTCTTTCAAGTTCTATCAGCTGGGAACTTCCCCTTCCTGCTCAGCCCCCTAGGGTGATAAGCACATTTTCCAGCAGCTCTGGAGTCATGGTTGCTTACAGAGACGGTGCCAATCTAAACAAGGCCAGCTGGAAGGCGCTGCCTCCAAGCTTTCCTTCCCTCCTTCCAGCTGAAACCACAGGGGCTTCTGACCCTCATGACCAGCAGACATGAGCTGAAACAAGACAAGTAAGTGTCATTTCTCCCGGGAGAAGCACAGAGTGATCAGAATGGTTCTATTCTTCCAAGAACTTGGACACCCTCGAAAAAGATACAAGTACAGGGATAAACAATAACTGAAGTGGAAGTACAGACAGAACAATGTACTGTAACATCAGAGTGCAGCCAGAATGTTTTCAACCTTTCACCTCAACATATCCTCCCCCAAATCAGGGAATTTGTCTGCCTTACACATTGCTCTGTTTCCCTGTGCTAGGACAGTACTTGGAATGTAATAGGCAAGACCCTTGCTGAGATGGAGGGCCATGTTGTGTTGCAGAGCAGTTGTTGTTGAGTCGCTAACTCATATCCGACTCTTGGAGACCCCATGAACTGCAGCATTCCAGGTTTCCCTGTCCATCATCAACTCCCAGAGCTTGCTTAAATTCATGTCCATCGAGTCAGTGATGCCATCCAACTATCTCTTCCTCTGTCGCCCCCTTCTCGTCCTGCTCTCAATCTTTCCCAGATCAGGATCTTTTCCAATGAGCCAGCTCTTCACAGGCAGAGAAGTTAGTACCCAGCAAATAGTCTGGCACTCAGCATTGGCTCCCCTGCACTCTGTAGCCTTTTTTGCAGTCTGGTTGGTCTCTACAATTAGTTCTGGCCAATAGGCTCTGGCCACCTGATGCAAAGAGCTGACTCATTTGAAAAGACACTAATGCTGTGAAATATTGAAGGCAGGAGGAGAAGGGGATGACAGAGGATGAGATGGTTGGATGGCATCACCAACTCAATGGACATGAGTTTGAGCAAACTCTGGGAGATGGTGAAGGACAGGGAAGCCTGGCATGCTGCAGTCCATGGGGTTGCAAAAAGTTGGACATGACTTGGCCACTCAACAATAACAACAAAATAGGCCATGAGTGGAAAAGACACCTGTTATGTTCAAGTCAGGGCAATTAAAAGTTCTGAGCTTTCTCCATTTTTCATCTCCTTCTCTGTGGCAATCTTGGAAACCAAGTCTTGATTCCAGTGCAGAAAAAACTCTGACTCTCTGAGTCTCTGGAGACCTCCTCCAGCCTCACTGGTCTGCATCAGATTTTACATGAATGAGAAATAAAGTTTTATGAGATTAACTTACTGAGGTTTCACAACTTTTCTGTTATTGAAGCATAGCCTAGACTATCCTGGCTAGTAGACATTGAGTCACTCATATATTAATTCAGCGGATATATCTGAGCACGCCAGTGTTAGCCACAGGGGCAAGAATAAATTTAGATATTGGCATAAAAGATAAGAAGCTATAGAATCAAATTCTAAGAGATTGTGAAATTCAACAGACATTGTCAACACTCACCTGACTCAGGTTTTATGAAAGTCTTGGGATTTCAATAGCTATTTGTATAATGGAACAGAAATAGTAATTTGAGAATGCCATATGCTTAGAGAAGACTCAAAAAGAAAAGTTTAAAAATAAAATCAATCAATGCAAAAAAAAAATAAAAATAAATAAAAAAACTCTATGTACTATTCAAAAAAAAAAAGAAAAAACAACTTTTTAACATATTTATGTGCCTTACATTCTACAAAGGCTGTCACATGCACTATCCTACTAGATTATCTCCATAATCCTGTGAGGGTAACAGGTTACGTACTGTTGTTCCTTTTTTGCCATGGTTTTGGAAAATGAAGTTTAGGCATGGGCAGGGCCAGATAGCTCATTTGTGACAGAGTCTAGTCTCAAGCCAAGGTTGTCAGTTTTGAAGTCAATATTCTATACACCAAACTGCCTTCCAACAGTCTGATATTTAACTTTCCATGATGCAAAAATACAAGTGCAGAAACTGAGATGTAGGTTAAAGGGACAGGAATGAGGTCCAAAGAACCCTGGCGAATGGTTTTACATACAAAGTCAGAATGTTAGTTCTGATTCACTGGGTAATAGAAACCATATGGATCCTAAATGGAGCATCATCACAGTTAATTTATCTCTGGAAGCCATCTGACTCCATGACAACTATTAAGGATGTGAGCAAGAAAGAAAGACCAGAAAGATGTTCAGATGTAGAGAACCAGGCCCACAGAGAAGAATAAAGGAGGTTGAGAAGAATCCTGGTCATCCTTTGTGACTGGTTTCTGGAAATTTGGGGGAAATATCCTGCCCTGGGACAATTCTCAATGGCATATGTCCTAGGACGACACCCCAGCTTGTCTTACCATGAAGCAACACCTCTTTAGGCTCAGCTGCTGATAGCCACACAAATCCTGTGGTAGTGTTTTTGGTGGTTTAGTTGCTAAGTCATGACTGACTTTTGTGACCCCATGGACTGTAGCCAACCAGGTGCCGCTGACCATGAGATTTCCCAGGCAAGAATACTGGAGTGGGTTGCCATTTCTTTCTCCAGGGGATTTTCCTGACCCAAGGATTGAACCCAGGTCTCCTCCACTGCAGGCAGATTCTTTACCGACTGAGCCACTAGGGAAGTCCCAGCTGTATATATGATTCTCCCTGTACACTTGGAAGTTTTAGAAACACATGAAAACCTTGGCATCTGCTTAGGAAAGTTTGTGCAGGTCAGCTGCAGAGGGAGGCCATGCCTGTCTCCCAGGTCCTTGGATTTCTCGTTTCTGCTGCCAAAATTAACAAATGCTAGAAGCATACTATGAAGCAGAAGCAGAAATGCCTTGTGCATTTCTACTATTCAACAATGTATAAGCCATGGACTGAAACAGCATTAGCCTTTAGAGAATCAACCTCAGCATTAATTCTCCATTCAAATCCTACTTTTATTTCTAGGCAGAGTCTATTTTGGCAACATTGCTTATATTCCTCTAGAAGTTTCCTCTTGCCTTATGTCATCTCATGTCTCTCAATCCTTTACATCCTAACTCAAGTTTCTCTTCTGGAAACCTTCTGACCACTCTTACCCACTTTCAACCATATATTTATCCATTCAATTCACATCTACTGGGCTCTTGCTTTATTGGATAAATTGTGCTAGACTCTAGGGTCTCTATAGATGACTTATATTCATGGACTAGATTTCAGACCACAGTGTCTGCTTCCTGCTCTTTGTTTCTCCAACAAATTCAAGTACTCCTATAAAGGTTCTTACTGCAGACACGAGTGTTTGGCGATCTTTGCACAGGTAAGTTCTTTGATGGCACGGACCACTTATGTCTTGTGCATTTCTGATTCCTGCAGTGTCAGGCAAAGAAGTGGGCTACTGGATGAAAATATCTATTGATGTATATAAGTGACCCAACCAGTCCATCCTAAAGGAAATCAGTCCCAAATATTCATTGGAAGGACTGATGCTAAGCTGAAACTCCAATACTTTGGCCACCTGATGCAAAGAATGGACTCATTTGAAAAGACCCTGATGCTGGGAAAGATTGAAGGCAGGAGGAGAAGGAGACAACAGAGGATGAGATGGCTGGATGGCATCACTGACTCAATGGACATGAGTTTGAGTAAACTCTGGGAGTTGGCGATGGGCAGGGAGGCCTGGCGTGCTGTAGTCTGTGGGGTCGCAAAGAGGTGGACACAACTGAGTGACTGAATTGAACTGAACTGAAGTAATTTATATTATCCAGTGTCATTTAGTTTGCAGGGGAGAGACAAGAGAGAGGAGAGTTAGGGAAGAGCAGGCGTGTTTCAGTCCAGTCTGCCTAGAGCACAGAACCAGAGATTTGTTTGAATCATGAATTATCCAACACAGGCATGGCCCAGCACCTGTTAATTGTCAATCTTATTAAGGAAGTATGACAGAGAACCTCTTTCGGTTGAATGATTTACCTTATACTACTTGCTTAAGTTTACCCCTGGACATGACACTGTGAAACACATGACACTTTTAAAAAATTAATTCTCAAAGGTTGACTTGAGCTGTGTGTTTTGGGAGAATGTCAAGATCAGCAATCACCTGTGTATCTGATATGGGGAATTACCCGGGCTGGGAAAAACCAAGGGACACATAGTACCTAAGTGTTCAGATCGCCTTCCTTTCAGATAATGTGTGTTGCAGAACTTATTTACAAAGTTAGTTATATAGGATCCCAAGTCAACTTGCATAAAATATTTCTCCACAAAAGTGAAAAATCTTTGACTATGAAATGAGGATTCTTTTTAAAGCCAGAAGAGAACTTCTCAGTGGGTAAAGAATCTGCCCACAATGCAGGAGACTCGGGTTTAATCTTCTGGGTCAAGAAGATCCGCTGGAGGAGGAAATGGCAACCCACTTCAGTATTCTTGCCTGGGAAATGCCATGGCCAGAGGAGCCTGGCGGGCTACAGCACAAGGAGTCGGACATGACTGAGCATGGGCACAAAACAAGAGAACTTTAGGGTTGAACCATCCCAAATGCTCACTTCTCACATAAGGAAACTGAAGCATAAATAACCTAAACGACTTGCCAAAGACCATACAATCAATAGGGTATCTGAAGTGCAATTAAAGTGCAGTGCTTGTGATGCCCTGGTGGAATTCCCTGGTGGACTTCCGTGGTGGCTCAGACGGTAAGGTGTCTGCCTGCAGTGTGGGAGACCCAGGTTCAATCCCTGGGTCAGGAAGATCTCTTGGAGAAGGAAATGGCAACCCAGTCCAGTATTCTTGCCTGAAAAATCCCATGGACGGAGAACACTGGTAGGTTACAGTCCATGGGGTCACAAAGAGTCAGACACAACTGAGCGACTTCACTTTCACTTTCACTTTCTGATGCCCAGGGCTTCCCTGATAGCTCAGTTGGTAAAGAATCCGCCTGCAATTCAGGAGATTCCGGTTTGATTCCTGGGTCAGGAAGATCTGCTGGAGAAGGGATAGGCCACCCACTCCAGCATTCTTGGGCTTCCCTGGTGGCTCAGATGGTAAAGAATCCACCTGCAATGCAGGAGGCCTGGGTTTGATACCTGAGTTGGGAAGATCCCCTGGAGAAGGGAAAGCCTACCCACTCCAGTATTCTGGCCTGGAGAATTCCATGGACTATGTAGTTCATGGGGTCACAAAGAATCAGACACAACTGAACGCCTTTCACCTTCACTTTTGTGATACTCATCTGGGTCTTTTATGTCGGTGATTCACGGTGTCCTATGTCAGGAAGTAGCACCTGCTGGCAAAGTGGGCCCTAGCTGCCTCCTTTCTCTGTCATTGTCACTACCCAGGCTGAGGGAGGTCAGTGGTGCTCTTCTAGAAATGTGGAGTGTAGACCTAAGAATCTTTAGCAAGGAGGGTCTAAAGCAAACCTATAAGAATTCATCTCCAACTTTCTGGACAACGGAAAGGCAAGACTGGATCAAACAGAGAGGAAAGGTCGTAGAGTCTAGAAATGGAGACAATACCCTCAAGTGCGAGGGGGCAGAAGGCAGGAAAGCACGGGAGGACCAAGGTCTCTGCACAGACATTTCCCAGATCCCCTGACCTAGATTAGCGCCCCTAGCTTCATGTCCCCTTATGTTTGTTTCCCATGGCTGATTAAAAAAAAAAAAAATTTATCACAAACTTGCTGGCTGAAAACAACAGCAATGAGTTCTCACAGTTCTAGAGGCCAGAATAATCTCCAAACTGTTGGCAGGGTCCATTCAGGGACCAATCAGATAAACCAGAGCTGTCTTTGCATTTCAAGATCCTGGGCCTAATCACACCAGCAAAGACCCCCTCCTTTTGTCCCCCTCAAGCAAAGTCACATTCACAGACACCAGGGGTTTGACTCGGATGTTGCGGGGTGGGCGGGGGCAGTTTCCGGCCCACCACAGTCCTGCAGCCAGTCCCTTGTTTTTTATAATCTCCACCCCCACCGTGAAGGTCCAGAAGGACATAAGCCTTGTCTGCTTTATTCACCACTGCCGCCAAGCACCTGCCATAGTAGATACTTAATAAATGTTTGGAAAATACAAGAAAGGAAAGAAGGAAGGGGAGGGGAAGAAAGGGAGAGAAGGAGGAAAAATCAGAAGAGGAAAGGGTGAGGAAAGAAGAGGAGAGAGGCAGAGAGAGAGCAAGCAGAAGAGAGGAAACAGGATCTCCAAATCTCACTACTAATTCTTATAAGATGGAAAATAAGGAAGAGTTTTAGATGATGAAGGTCAAAATTAGTAAGTGATGAAGCTTGCATTTCATTTGAAATGCACTGCTTTCCAACACAAAGCAGCTCCTACAGATGCTGGGGGTGAAGTTAGGGTCAATTCAGTTTAGTCACTCTGTCATGTCAGACTCTTTGCGATCCCATGGACTGCAGCATTCCAGGTTTCCCTGTCCATCACCAACTCCCAGAGCTTGCTCAAACTCATGTCCATTGAGTCAGTGATGCCATCCAACCATCTCATCCTCTGTCATCCCCTTCTCCTCCTGCCCCCAATCCCTCCCAGCATCAGGATCTTTTCCAGTGAGTCAGTTTTTCACATCAGGTGGCCAAAGTACTGGTTTCAGCTTCAGTTTAAGTTAGGGTGGGAGGGATTAGATACAAAGAAGTGCCTGGTGTGCTCTCGGAGTGCTGTCCTCAAGCAGTTCATAGTCTACGGGGGAGCTGCTTCCTGGATACAGATGGCATTGTGCCAGGTGCCAAGTAAAGAGGGTCCAGGTTTTGGAAAATGTTTAATGCTTTTGGATTTTATTTTATAGAGCAACATTGAGACAGGGTTTCCAGGCATAAGCCATACTATTTAAAATTTGCTATTTTGACAGTAAATAATAATTTTATAGCTATTGTGTAATTTCAAATACAAATATCTATTATGACTCATACTCCACTACCGCAGACCATGCGATTCTCTTAAGGGGTAATTTATATTTAGCATTAATTCAACCGTTGGAAAATGTCCACTTCAAAAGGCACAATTATGTCATTCCTACAATGCATTTCATGAATGAATTGGGGTCTCCAAATCAGAATGTTCTTGACTGTTGACTGGCATTTGTGAATTACCTAAGATTAAGATATCATTTAAAGTTAACCATTATCTTGAGCATTCATTCATTCATTCAGTTCTTCCCAAATTATTTTCTGAGATCCTATTGTGAGTTGTTATGGGAGCTGGAGATACAACTTGAATAAGAATATGGCCCTTTCCTTTAAAAAGTTCATCGTCTGTCTTAGGTTCTCCAGAAAACAGATGCAGTGATAGATTGAGGTGTGCAAGAGGTTTATTGGAGAGCAATTCCATAAAAGTGAGGGTGAGGAGGTGAGACTGCAAAGGGAACATTTTCGGCCCCCAGCGCAGACATGACATGTGTGAGAGGAGAGATGAAAGAAGTGTGATGAGGTGGTGAGCACCGCAGACCACCGTGCAGATCTGACCGAGCTGGCCAACTCAGAGCTTGCCCACTGCAGGAGCTCCGAGTCGGCCCCAGTGCCGCTATTATGCTCAGTCATTGGCTGCGGCTGCCGGAAAAGATCATGGTCTCAGCTTGAAAGCTGGGGCAGATCCTGAAGGCATTAACAGCTGGAGGCTGTCAGCTAACTGCACTCCTTGCAGTTAAATAGCAAGCTCTTTCTTGAAGGGAGATCAAAGTGATGCAACCCCATGGCTGCCACATAATGTGATTGGGAAGAAGGCAAATAAACAGGCCATTTAAATCCAGTAAGGGTAATGACAGGGTGCCATGGAAGCTTAAAGAGGGAGCACCAAACTTGGGCTTGGGAACAGAACCACTTCCAAGAAGATGTAGTTTATTAGACGATGCCAGCATTACAAGTAGGAATAGCCAAATAAAGGGAGTAGGGATAGGTACAGAGTGTTCAAGGCAGGGAATCATGGTGTACAGAGCTTTGTGGGGGAGAAAGCCTGACATATTTGGGGGAATGGCAAGACCTTCTACTGTATGATTTTAGCATCACATTGGAGGGACAGTGAAGCAAGAGATAAAGCTGAAGAAGTAAATAGGGGGTAAATAATTAAGGCCCCTGCCTACCAGGCTAAGGAATTAGGGCAGGACAACAACATGCAAAGTGGTCTGTGATTTGAACACTCAGTGACCAACGATTTTCCCCGTTAACCTTCCTAGAGAATCTTGAAGACTCCATGCTCCAATTCTCTAGATTTAGGCTCTAGTGAGCCTTACGAAAAGGCAACTATGTTACCAGTGAAGAAGCATATAAGTCATGTCACCCACGGTCATTTTTGTTCAATGTTTTTATCCAAGGCCACCTAGTCCATACCCCACGAGGAGAGAAAGCACAGGCTGATGGGGTGTGATTGAAGAAATAAAAAGTTTACAGCCATGGAACTCTTCATGGCATCAGAGCAAGAATGCAAAGAATCATTTTGGATTCCCAGACTGAGAAAGGGGGACAGAGAAGAGCCAAGAACGTGTTTTGCCTGCTTCTAATTTAGAGAGCTGTGTTTTGTTGTTGTTGTTGTTGTTTTAAAATAAGCCCTGATCCAAAAAATAAAATAAAATAAAATAAAATAAGCCCTGAGATTTCACTGCTGTGATTCTATTCTGAGGAATAATCATAAATTTAAAGTTTTATAAAGTTTGCTAATAGCAGTAATAATGGCTAACATCTAGATGGTTTCTGTCGTTACCATGCTGTTTCACACTTGACTTTATATAATATTCAGAATAGCCATTTTGTCTTTAAGAAGTCAGAACTCTTAATTACGCTCATTTCCTATCAGATAATTAAAGTTCTGAGAGGTGAACATGTCTGTGGTTACACAGTTATTGTATACAAAGAGGTTAAACAAAATATTTTTAAAAATCATAAACAGTCTATAGGAAACTATTAAATAAATCTTGGGTATGTTTATATAAAGAAATAGTAAGTAGTTATTAAAAAGATATTTTCAAATTATCTTTAATGACTTAACAAATACTTATGGTATAGTTTTTAGTGAAAAAAGTCAAATGCAAAATTGTATATACAATATGATTTCCCTAGGAAACCACAAACAAAATGAAAAGACAACCCACAGAATGGAAGAAAATATTTGTAAATGAGGTTACCAACAAGGACTTAATTTCCAAGATACAAAAATAGCTCATACATCTCAACAACAACACAAAATCAAAACAGAAACAACAGAAAAACAATGAAAAAAAGATGGACAGAAGACCTAAATAGACATCTCTCCAAAGAAAAAATACAGATGGTCAATAGGTACATGAAAAGATGCTCAAAGTTGCTAAATATTAGAGAAATGCAAATCAAAACTAGAAAGAACCACCATATACCAGTCAGAATGGCCATCATTGAAAGGTTTACAAATAATAAATCCTGGAGAGAGTATGGAGAAAAGGGAACCTTCGACACTGTTGGTGGGGTAAGTTGGTGCAGCCACTAGGGAAAACAGTATGGACGTTTCTCAGAAAACTGAAAATAGAATTACCATATGATCCAGCAATCCCACTCCTGAACATATACCTGGACAATACTGTAATTCAAAAATGTACATGCACCACTATATTCATAGCAACACTGTAAATACAACACTGTAAATCAATTACAATTCAATAAAAATATTAAAAAAATATAATCTTTTTAAAAAACAGCTTTGCTGAGGTGTAATTTACATACCATAAAATTAACCAATTTAAGTGTGCAATTTAATGATTTTTAGAAAATCTTCAGAGTTATGCAACCATTACCACAATCCACTTTTAGAATATGTCCATCATTCTCTGCAAACCTCTGCAAAAAAAAAAAAAAAAATCCCTATGCTTGCTGGCACTTAATCCCTATTCCTACCCTGAGTCATAGTCAACTTAAATGTATTTTCTTCTCTACAGATCTGTCGTTTTTGGACACTTCATATAGAAATTAAATCATATAATATGTGACCACTGCACCAAGCTTTTACTTAGCATAATGTTTTTGAGGTTTAGCCATATTGGAGAAGGAAATGGCAACCACTCCAGTGTTCTTGACTGGAGAATCCCAAGGACGGCGGAGCCTGGTGGGCTGCCGTCTATAGGATCGCACAGAGTCGGACACGACTGAAGCGACGCAGCAGCAGCAGCACGTTGTAACATGAACTATAATTTATTTTTATGTCCCAAATAGTATCCCATTGTATGATTATAACACATTTTATTTACCCACTCACCAGTTGGTGGACATTTCTTTATTTAAATTTTTATTGGTATATAGCTGCTTTACACTGTTGTGTTAGTTTCTGCTGTACAGCAAAGTGAATCAGCTACACATTTACACATATCCCCTCTCTTTTGGATTTCCTTCCCATTTAGGTCACCACAGAGCACTGAATAGAGTCCTCTGTGCTATACAGCAGGGGCTTCCCAGGTGGCTCAGTGGTAAAGAGTGGTAAAAACTCTTTGCCAAGCAAGAGTCACAGGTTTGACCCCTGGGTCAAGAAGATGTCCTGAAGAAGGGAATGGCAACCCACTCCAGTCTTCTTGCCTGGGAAATCCCATGGACAGTGGAGCCTGGAAGGCTACAGTCCATGTGGTTGCAGAGAGTCTGACGTGACTTAGCAACTAAACAGCAGCATCAGTGCTATAGAGTATATTTTCAGTTAGTTATCTATTAGATACCTAGTATCAATAGTGTACATATGTCAACCACAATTTCTGCTCTTTGGCAATTATGAATAATGTTACTATGAACATTTGTGTGCAAGTCTTTGTGTGGACATGTGTTTTGTTTCTTTTTCTTGTTTTGGCTTTTGAGTAGATACTTCAGTGTGGAATTGCTGGGTAATATGGGAAATATGTGTTTAACTTTTCATGAAAGCACAAACTAGTTTTCAATGTGGGTGCTACATTTTACATACCCACCATCAACAGACGAGCATTCCAGTTTCTCCACATTCTCACCAACACTTGTAACTCTCTGTGTTTTTATTATAGTCATTCTAGTAGATTTGAAGTGATAGATGTTTGTTGTTTCAATCTGAATTACCCTAAAGACTAATGATGTGGCATTTTACATAAGTATTTGCCATGTTCAGTTCAGTCACTCAGTCCTGTCCAACTCTTTGCAACACCATGGACTGCAGCACACCAGGCTTCCCTGTCCATCACCAACTCCTGGAGCTTACTCAAACTCATGTCCATCAAGTTGATGATGCCATCCAACCATCTCATCCTCTGTCATCTCCTTCTCTTCCCACCTTCAATATTTCCCAGCCTCAGGGTCTTTTCAAATGAGTTGGCTGTTTGTATCATGTGGCCAAAGTATTGGAGTTTCAGCTTCAGCATCAGTCCTTCCAATGAACACCCAGGACTGATCTCTTTAGGATGGACTGGTTGGATCTCCTTGCAGTCCAAGGGACTCTCAAGAGTCTTCTCAAACACCACAGTTTAAAAGCATCAATTCTTTGGCACTCAACTTTCTTTATAATCCAACTCTCACATCCATACATGACTACTGGAAAAACCATAGCTTTGACAAGATGGACCTTTGTTGGCAAACTAATGTCTCTGCTTTTTAATATGCTGTCTAAGTTGGTAATACTTTTCTTCCAAGGAGCAAGCATCTTTTAATTTCATGGCTGCAGTCACCATCAGCAGAGATTTTGGAGCCCAAGAAAATAAAGTCTCTCACTGTTTCCATTATTTCCCCATCTACTTGCCATGAAGTGATTGGGACTGGATGCCATGCATGATCTTACATGATTTTCCATGTACATATCTTCAAAACGTTTCTTCATTTTTACTGTTTTCTTATATTTGAATTTTGACTGTTCTGTATATCTTGTGGGTACAAGTCCTTTATTAGATAGGGATTTGTAAATCTTTCCTTTCAGTTTATGGCTTGATATTATCCTTCTTCAGCAGAGTCTGCCAAAGGGTAAGCATTCTTAATTTTGATTAAGTACAATATAAGAATTTTTTCTTCTATGGATTATACTTTTTGTGACATCTAAGAAATCTCTGCTTAATCCATGGTTCTAAAGATTTTCTGTTTTATTTTAGAAGTCTCAAAGTTTAAGTTTTGCCTTAAACCCATTATCTATTTTTAGTTTAAGATATTTTTGTATATAATGTGAAGTATGAACTGAAGTTCATTTTTTAAATTTTTTGCATATTGACAGCCAATTGTTCCAGTGTCGTTTATTAAAAAGGATTATGGGAAAGACTAGAGATCTCTTCAAGAAAATCAGAGACACCAAGGGAACATTTCAAGCAAAGATGGGCACAATAAACGACAGATATGGTATGGACCTAACAGAAACAGAAGATATTAAGAAGAGGTGGCAAGAATACACAGAAGAACTGTACAAAAAAGATCTTCATGACCCAGATAATCACGATGGTGTGATCACTCACCTAAAGCCAGACATCCTGGAATGTGAAGTCAAGTGGGCCTTAGGAAGCATCACTATGAACAAAGTTAGTGGAGGTGATGGAATTCTGATTGAGCTATTTCAAATCCTGGAAGATGATGCTGTGCAAGCGCTGCACTCAATATGCCAGCAAATCTGGAAAACTCAGTAGGCCACAGAACTGGAAAAGGTCAGTTTTCATTCCAATGCCAAAGAAAGGTAATGCTGAAGAAAGTTCAAACTACCGCACAATTGCACTCATCTAACATGCTAGCACGGAGAAGGCAATGGCACCCCACTCTAGTACTCTTGCCTAGAAAATCCCATGGATGGAAGAGCCTGGTAGGCTGCAGTCCATGGGGTTGCTAGAGTCGGACACGACTGAGTGACTTCACTTTCACTTTTCTCTTTCATGCATTGGAGAAGGAAATGGCAACCCACTCCAGTGTTCTTACCTGGAGAATCCCAGGGATGGCGGAGCCTGGTGGGCTGCCATCTATGGGGTCGCACAGTCGGACACGACTGAAGCGACTTAGCAGCAGCAGCAGCAGCAACATGCTAGCAAAGTAATGCTCAAAATTCTCCAAGTGAGGCTTCAATAGTACATGAATAGAGAACTTTCACATGTTCAAGCTGGTTTTAGAAAAGGCAGAGGAACCAGAGATCAAATTGCCAACATCTGCTGGATCACTGAAAAAGCAAGAGAGTTCTAGAAAAACATCTACTTGTGCTTTATTGACTATGCCAAAGCCTTTGACTGTGTGGATCACAACAAACTGTGGAACATTCTTCAAGAGATGGGAATACCAGACCACCTTATTTGCCTCCTGAGAAATCTGTATGCAGGTTAGGAAGCCACAGTTAGAACTGGACATGGAACAACAGACTGGTTCCAAATCGGGAAAGGAGTACGTCAAGGTTGTATATTGTCATTCTGCTTATTTAACTTATATGCAGAGTACATCATGAGAAACACTGGGCTGGATAAAGCACAAGCTGGAATCAAGATTGCTGGGAGAAATATCAATAACCTGAGATATGCAGATGACACCACCCTTACAGCAGAAAGTAAAGAAGAACTAAAGAGCCTCTTGATGAAATTAAAAGAGGAGAGTGAAAAAGCTGGCTTAAAACTCAACATTCAAAACACTAAGATCATGGCATCTGGTGCCATCATTTCATGGCAAATAGATGGGGAAACAATGGAAACAGTAAGAGACTATTTTCTTGGGCTCTAAAATCACTGCAGATGGTGACTGCAGCCACGAAATTAAAAGATCCTTGCTCCTTGGAAGAAAAGCTATGACCAACCTAGACAGCATATGAAAAAGCAGAGACATTACTTTGCCAACAAAGGCCTGTCTAGTCAAAGCTTTGGTTATTCCAGTAGTCACGTATGGCTGTGAGAGTCGGATTATAAAGAAAGCTGAGTGCCGAAGAATTGATGCTTTTGGATTGTGGTGTTGGAGAAGACTCTTCTTAAGAGTCTTGGACTGCAAGGAGATCCAACCAGTCCATCCTAAAGGAAACCAGTCCTAATATTCATTGGAAGGACTGATGCTGAAGCTCCCATACTTTGGCCACCTGATGCGAAGAACTGACCCATTGGAAAAGACCCTGATGCTGGGAAAGATTGAAGGTGGGAGGAGAAAGGATGAAATGGTTGGATGGCATCACCAACTCAATGGACACAAGTTTGGGCAAGCCCAGGGAATTCACGATGGACAGGGATGCCTGGCATGCTGCAGTGGGGTTGCAAAGAGTTGGACACAACTGAGCGACTGAACTGATAGCTCTCAGTGGAATCACCTTTCCTTCTTCACTGCAAATAGATTGACCATGTGCATATAGGTCTATTTCTGGACTCTATTCTGTACTACTGATCTATGAGTTCATTTTGTGTCTAATGCCACACTGTCCTGATGACTTATCCCAGGAATGTTCAACTGGAATGGATTTCATTCCTCCAGGAGCAAAGTGCATACCTGAAGTTGCACACTTGCTTGAATTCTTCCCTTTCCTGTCCTACTTTCTCCAGGCCCTTCCTGGTTTCTGCTGGGTCTGCAACTTAGTGAGTTCACATTCACACAAACTTTTTTTTTTTTTAATCTATGTCTTTTTGGGGAAGCCTAATCTACAAAAATGTACAGAAAGAGTATAGCCCCTAGAGCATTGTTTTTACACAATAAATGTTAGCTATTATGACTATTGTTAATTTTCCTCACCTTGTATTTAGGGGGGAATCCTTTCACGGATATGAGAAATTATGCCATTTTGCATTTTTCCTTTGGGCAGGCTATAACCTTATGGTATTATTTAACTATCTTAGTATAATATTTATATTTAGTAACTAAGCATAATACTATCTTTGATTAGTATTACAAAAGTGGTGTGTGTTCATTCTTTTTTTTTCATTTATTTACTTTTTTTGGACAGATAATTGCTTCACACTGTTGTGTTAGTTTTTGAACAACAGCGTGAATCAGTTGTAAGTACACGTATAGCCCCTTCCTCTATAGTCTCCCTCCCACCATTCTAATTAACTAATGTGGCTGTCTTTTCTTTAACTTTTGAAATCTCAAATCTAAATTACAAGGATTAGAGTCTCAGCAGAAGGATGTATTGTTCTATGAAAATGAAGCACAACCCATCACCAACTTGGAGTGGTCATGGCAAATACAAAATAACAGATTAAGAGTCTGAAGTATCAAAAGTCAATGCCAGGCTTGCTTGGTGGTTCAGTGGTTAAGAATCCACCTGCCAATGCAGAAGACATGGGTTCAATCCCTGATCCAGGAAGGTCCCACATGCTGCACAGCAACCAATCTATGCTCCCCAACTCCTGAGCCCTTGCTCTGGAGCCCAGGAGACACAACTACTGGAGCCTGTGTGCTATTGAGCCCACGCTCTGCAACCAGAGAAGCCACCACAATGAGAAGCCCGTGCACTACACCTAGAAAGTAGTCCCCACTTGGCACAACTAGAGAAAAGCCTGCAGAGAAACGAAGACCCTCACAGCTAAAAATAAATAAAAATAAAGTTATATATAAAAAAGTCAATGCCAAAGTTACAAGACAGGGAGTCCCAGGGGTGGCTGGGATATCCAAAGCGAGCACAGACCCTCTGTAACTGTGCAATGGAAACTAATCCAACCTTGTGGTATCTGACCTGGCACCCTCTCAAAGACCCAAGAGCACAGGGGTCACACTTCGCACCAGTTCCGATGTAAAGACCAGTCCAATTTTGGTCTTTACAACCTCAAAGAGATGTAACAAAGTAGAAAAGGGTTCAGAAAAGACCAAAGAACAGTCACATAATTGGCAAATTGAACCTCTGAGGAAAGGTTAAGTGAGTTTGGATTGTTTACGCAGAAAAAGCAAGGCCAAAGGTCTACTTAATACTTGTCTTTAAGAATTTGAAGTTGGCATCTGACCAGATAGTCTACTTCTGCAGAAAAGGAAACAAGTTCCCCCAACAGCCTGCCCCATAAATAAGTTAAGAGTTAGGATGGAATAAAAAACTGAGATTCAAAACAGCATTAATTTTTTGATTTGGGATTAATTAAGGTTTGCAAAAAGTCCACCACTAAGCGAGGAATTTCTGTTTCTAGTGATCTGAGAAACACAAGCACAATGCCATTCATGAACAGAAGGGGATGGTTTTCAAGTGGTGGCGGAAAATCCGTGAAGGGTCCCATCACTAATATGACTAGATCTGTTTAACCTCAGCAGTCGCTGTGCAAGCTGCTGTTCAGACCAGCATGTACAAGCTGGGGGCTCTGCCAGCCTCTTTCAACCTCAGGCTGGCTGAAGAGAAGCTGAGAGGATCACCGCCAAGAGCCATGTTTTCCACTCACTAGCTGTATCAGTTCTCACTGCATAACCTCCCTAAACTGTGTTAGTCACTCAGTCGTGTCTGACTCTTTGCGACCCCATGGACTGTAGCCTGCCAGGCTCCTCTGTCCATGGGATTCTCCAGGCTAGAATACTGGAGTGGGTAGCCATTCCCTTCTCCAGGGGATCTTCTCGACCCAGGGATTGAACCCAGGACTCCTGCCTTGCAGGCAGATTCATTACTGTCTGAGCCACAAGGGAAGCCCCTCACCATGTAACAGAACACACCAAAACTCAGTGGTCCAGGAAGTCCAATGCAGAGGGCATGGGTTCAATTCCTGGTGGGGGAGCTGAGATCTTGCATGTTTCACAGCCAACAGAACAAAACAAACCCACATAAAACAGAAGCAATGTTGTAACAAATCCAATAAAGACTTTAAATATGGTCGGCATTCAAAAAAAGATCCCAAAAAAGCCCTAGTGACATGAAACTATTTCTTCATGTGGGTCTGGGTGGCTAAACTCCATGCTGTGGACTGGCTCTGCTTCATAAACGGGTGAATGGGAAAAAGTGACTCAGGGAAAAGGACTCCTGATGGTGATGGGCGAAGTACAAAAGAGCAATCAAGCCCCACTGCCCAAGCACGTTTTAGACCCTTGCTTGCATCCCACCTACTAACATGTCATTGGGTTAACTCAGAGCCAAGAGGGAGGAAAGTATACCGTGTCTTCTGTGGGAGGCACGGCAAAGATACATGATCAAGGGTGTGGATACCAAAAGCAGTAAAGGACTGGAGTCAATAATGCTATCTACCTCTTGAGGAGAGGGGAAACGTCAATTTACACAGGGAGCTTCTGGAAGCCTAGGTACTAAGGTGCTGGTCATAACCAGAGTGGCTCATGCTCAGGTGTATTCTCGCTTACCTTGGCTGAACTAAGCTTCATTCTTCACACTGGTCACAGAAACGAGCTTCTCCCTTGTTATTGCTTTAGAAGAGGGATGACTAACGTCAAGACCATGAACCAAGGATTATAGGCTAGAGTGGCATCTCTGTTTCCCATCCTCCAAATCTCTCTAACACAGAAATTCATTCACTACCTCCTATATTTTTAATCTGAATCAATGATATTGAAGTCTACCCATTCGATTCAGAAACCCGAATTTCATTGTTGATCCTCCTTCTCCTTCAACCCTTCATACAGTTTAACTCCCTGTAATCTACATCTGAAATGACACAATCCCCCACTCTCCCTGCTATCGTCCTCATTGAGAAGTTCATTGTCTCTCACTTGGATAACAGTCACCTTACTTGTTCCACCTGCCACTATCCTTCACCTCTTGGTCCACCTACTACATTGCAGTCTATTTCCTTTGAAAAAACAAAAACCGATGTCAAAACCTGCTTAAACAAAAAGCCAAAGGATAGATTTTTTTTAAAAGGACAAATTCCAACACCTTTATCATGGCATTCGAGGACCTCCAAAACCTTGCTCCCTTTCCCGCTTCATCTCATCTCAAGTCACCTGTACTCTAGTCACACCTGGGGGCCACACAGTCTTAAAACATGCCATTCACAACAATGAATTACTGTATGTTTCTGGCAGTCCCTATGTTTGGAATGCCCTTCCTCTGCCAGACCAAAATTTCTAGCCATCATCATCAAGTATCACTGTCCTTTCAGAATTCAAAGTCTCTTTTCTGTGTTCCCATGGTGCTTTGCTCATCATGTTACTCTAGTGCAGACCTCATATAAACATGCATGTATCGATTACTTACAGAAACCCCAGGGAGAAAAAAGTGCATCAATAATGCCCACACAATGAAGAAACTTTTTTTAGAAAGCACTTAGCTTTCTAAAAGACCTAGGGTGTTCTACAGAACCCCTCACATCAGTACATTTCAGGACTGACAAGGAATCTATGTGGCTGGAACAGACAGCAGTGCAGAGTGGACACTGGAGAATAGTGAGTATCCTACAGTTCAGCACTGCACACATTTGTGCAACAGCAAATTGGGAACAACAAAAGGTTGGGTGGTACTGAAATATAGTGACATATAGTGAAGTCTTAAGTGAAGACTAAATGCTTGAACCTTGAGAGCAATGACAGAAGGAGGTCATAATTGTCGATAACAGTATGTCAGCCTTGAAATAAAAAACTAAGCAAATGGTCTCACAGGTGACCAGTTTTGGATCCACCAAAGGAACTGAGCAGACAGATATAGAAGAACTGGAGAGAAGCTGAGAAGAACTAGACTCTACATGATGGTGACATCCCTTTGGGCAACACTGTTAGCAAGACTGCTCATACACTAATTAAATTTTAGTTGGCTCTGCATATTAGTTACAGCTTAGTTATTAAACTTTAATACTGCATATGTATGTATAATCAACATGCATATATTTATTAGTATCTATTTAGTAAATTACATCAAATCTGCTTTAGCTTGTAGGTCCAACCTGATTAATCTTTTTCACTGATTTTTATTAAGTCCTGGGTAGAAAGCTGTTGCATTTTACCAAAGTTAGAATGGACTCAACTCTAAATTAGAATAAGAGTCTAATGGTCAGGACTTCTCTGGTGGCCCAGTGGTAAAGAATCTATCTGCCTGCCAATGCAGAAGACTCGGGCTCAATCCCTGATCTGGGAAGATCCGACATACCGGGGAGCAACTAAGTCCGTGTGCCATACGTACTGAGCCTGTGCTCTGGAGCCAGGAGCTGCAACTACTGAAGCCTGCATGCCCTTGGGCCTGCGCTCCCCAGAAAGAGAAGCCACAGCAATGGGAAGCCCACCCACCACAACCAGGCAGTAGCCCCTGCTCGCCATAACTGGAGAAAAGCCCCACACAGCAAGGATGACCCAGCACAGCCATAGGTAAACAAACGTAAAAAAGAATCTCATGGTCAGAACACACAGGACAGATACCTCATTACCGAATGGGGTGGCTGAACAACGTATTTCCTTGTTGGGTGGGCCACAAGTAACGATAGTCCCCCAATACAGTATCTTAAAGTTCTTTATAGATCTATTTAGTTATGAGAGCTGCATAACCAGGAATCACACTGTATCCACTGTAGTGCTGAGTCTGGTATGCCACAGGTACTCAGCCAGTGCTAACTGATCTAAATTACACTGGTACCAGAAAGATGCCCACTGATGCACCCTGTCAGAGCTGAAAATGGATGTGCTTCAAGGAGGGTGATGTTGGCTCCTCCTTGGACCAAAGCCTCAGGGAGTTGCTGTGTTGCTATGGCTAGTGAATGGAGTGTGGGCTGGGGAGGGTGCTTGTGGCCAAGAATTCATTACTTTTTCACAACACACCTTAGCACATTTCTAGTCTGTCTGGCTTCTGGGAGGATGAATAATGAAAATGAAACGGTACACGTCCAAATCAGCAATGTCCATGCACAAAAAGTTGAACAGGGTGAAGCAGCCTGGAATATTTATTCTGGTTTCAGATATTTTTTTCTCCCTTCTCATTCTTTAGTTAATCCACCTAGCTGAGCAAAATTGTGTGTCACAAGCATAGAAACAAATCCACGCATTTCTATCCAGCACCAAATACTTTTTGTGTCTTAAAGCATACTTCCCTGCATAATATATAGTGCTAATACATGGTTTATTTTCTGCCTTATATAATGAGTAATCTCAAAGTCACTATCCTGTTTTTGTAGAGGGCAAGGGGAACTATAAAATGGGGCTAAATTCGCATGGAATTAGCTGAGGAAAAAATTCACTGTATCTGTCATTCCAGCTCAAGCAGGGTTGCTCTGCAGCTCAGTGACCATAAAAAGACTCACTGATAGCAACTCTGTTCATGGCAGTGGCATTTAATGTGGCAATAATAATAATACACCATCAATTACACCAAAACTCCAAACTAAACATTTGCGATATGAGATAATGTCAGATTGTTTCAGTGAGAACATTTGGCCTAATATCACTTGCTTGGACCCAAATGTCTTTCAGCCAACTTGTTTTAAGATATGAATGCCATTTTCTGTGGGTGGAAGCACAGAGTTGAGATTTCCTTTTGTGTTTCAGGGGTTTGCTGGAGGAACACTGGCTAGTAAGGCTCCTTGTGGGCCAGAGCACTGTATATTTTGAAAGGGCTCTAGGGATGTACAAGAAAAGGAAATGCTTGCATTCAGTAATTTTTAAGTAGCTTAAAGTAAATTAAAAACAAATACTACTGTATCTATCAATTCCTACATTTCCCAGAATATCCAGATTTGGAGTGTATAATTCAATTTAAGAAACATTTATTGGCACCCATCATGTCCAAAGGCACTGTGTTAGACATTCACGGTAATACAGAGATAAAATTACCATACAGAAGGGGGAGAGTATGTACGCGAATTACTATAAAATATGGCAAAATGCTAGGGGAAGAGATGAAAAATACTTTGCTAATGGGTTTTGAGTAGAGCGGCAGAATACCAAGTGGAGGGAAGGAGCAAGGATTCAAATAGCCATCGCTCATCTGCTCTTTACAGACATCCATATTTGACATGAATAAATGAATGAATCAGTGATGTATTTTGTCAGATAAGCTACGAGAGATCACTATCGATTTTAATCCACAGGTATGGGGAGACGCAGACATTCAAGAAGGAGAAAAAAAAAATATAGGCAAGACACAGCAGCAAGAAAATTCACTGTGATACTGGGGAAAAATGTGGTTTGGTATGATTGGAAGAGGTTTCACACGGCAGGCGTGGCTACGTACAATGAAGTCATGCTTTGTCAGGACTACAAAGTTGAGATTAAAATCTTTTATTTAATTCAGGGATAGCATTTAAAATTGGCAAATGGTGTGATTTGAATAGGACCGTGGGAAGATGAATGTATTCTTGGAGTGAAGTACTGATACATAGTTTTGGACCAGAGAGATTTGGCCTCCAAAATTAGTCCCACTAGTTATAAACTGAACAATTCTGTGCATGTTACTTAACCTATGTCCCAGATTCCTCATTAGTAAAATGGGGATAAGTCCACCTTAAATGTACAAATCCATGGACCTGAAGAATGCCAACTCCAGAATAAAGCTATCTTAAGCAAGGGAAGGTTGGAAATTGATCTGGGGAAGAAGATACAAAGGGAATTTTCACATCTGCTAAAGCAAATGTGGCCAAAATTTAGCACTGTCCATTGTAGTTGTTGAGAATATTTACATTACTTTGAACTGTTCTAAATGTTTTAAATACTTCATAGGTAAATAAGCACAACTCACAGCCATGGTTGTTGGATATAACACTTATCAAGCGTGTGACATAGGCCCTGGCACACAGCAAGGATTCATAAATGAAAGTTATTTCATTGTTGTTTTTACAATGTTACGATGAGGTCAGTGGAATAGAAAATATGAATGAAAGAGAACAGAATAGAATCTGTAGAATAAAGTCATGGGACATGGAGGACATCTCTGTATAGCTAAGATGGAAGAAGTGGGACTAGATTTGTCTTCCTACTTAAAATAACTGAGAAAATGGACAAATACATGAAACAAAGTTTTTCAAGGCAGTGGATATCAGACAACAAAGGGCAGTGTTCTCAGAAAGATGGCAAACAAATGAGGTGAACCCTATGATGGCCCCAGTTTATTGCTTGGAGAGCAGTTCCAGGCCTTGCAGCAAGAAAGGAAAAAGAACTCAGGTGGATCCCAATGGTCTTCTTGAGTTGAGGAGACAAAGGGGTAGGTACAGGGAGGTCAAACTCCCAGGGACTTCGAGTTTTCATGGAAGGAAATACATGAGAAGAGAGGACTCTGGGGTTCTGTAGAGGACATCTTTTGCATATTCAGCTGAATAATGATCGGCGCCTATTCATAAGGAAACTATCCAAGGCTGGGAAAAGAACCATCCAAGAGGATCAGAGGGTACAGTCCATAAGATCTCAGACAGGGCCAGGAAGACTTCATGCTCACACCAGCAAGAGTAGAAATGTTGTAATTCACAAGGCATAAAGCAGGGTACTCAGCAGGGTTTTACTTCACTAGTGGAGAAAAATTAATCCTGGACTAAGTGCTGCTCTGGTTCTGCCTAACAAAGCTTTATAGCAAGACTCAAAAGGATCAAACTGTTTCCAATTTCCAAGTAACTTAACCATATTCCAGAACAAGCTCACAAATATTTATGGGAATATAAAATACACAGAACCCAACAAGATAAAACTCACAATAGTTAGAGATTAATCTAACAAAAGATGAATAATACCTGTATACTGAAAACTGCAAAACGCTGCTGTGGTTCATTTAAGCAGACATGATAAATGGAGAGATATACTTGTGGAGCTGAAGGCTTAGTATTACAATACATCTGTTTTCTCCAAGGTGATCTGTAGATTCAATAAATTCCACTCAAAATCCATACAATTTGTATGGAAATTAAGTGGCCCTAGAATAGCCAATTCTTTCCAAATGAAGAACAAACTTTACATTTCCTGGTCTCAAGACTTATCATGAAATTACAATAATCAAGATATGTTATATTGACATCCTTGTAGACAAATTGATCAGTGGTATGAAATAAAGGGTCTAGAAACAAAGAGAGATCCACACACATATGATGAATTGATTTCAACAAAGCAGAGAAAGAGTTTTGTTGGAATTTCCCACAAATGTGGGTGCAGAATAATATACTATCCATATGCAAAAGAAAAAAGGAATTTTGATCTACATCTCAAGCTATACATAAAAATCGACTGAATATAGATCACAGACCTAAAATGTGAGGCCTGTAACCATACCACTTCAGGAAGGAAAAACAGGAGAAAATCTTTGCTACCCTGGATTAAGCAACGATTTCTCAGATACAATACCAAAAGCACAATCTATAAAAGAAAAAAAAAATTGGACTTCATCAAACCTATGAACTTCTCTTCAAAAGACACAATGATCAGAATGAAAAGGCAAGTCACAGACTAGAAGGAAATATTTGCAAATCATAAATCTGACAAAGCACTTGTATCCAGGATATATATAAAGCGCCCTCAGATGTAATAATAACAGTATATTTCTCTAACAAGTAAATTAACATTTTAGCAAAAGACTAAACACATGCTTCACAAAAGAACACAATGGCAAACAATCACAGGAAAAGATCAATATCATTCTAAAATGTGCCAAGTAACCTTTAGTAATAGAAAGCAGATAGCTGCGTGGGCTGGGGAGGGGACAGTTGGGAAGGGGAGCCTGAGACATTTTTTGTTATAGTTCTGTTCACTATCTTGTGTGTTTCATGGACATATACATATGGCCAAATTTATCACATTAGACACTTTAGGTACAGCTTATTGTATGTATGTCAATTGTACTTCTGTGAAAGTATTAGCATAGTTACGGAGACTGGGCTCTAATTAGCAGGAAATGGAAGAAAACAAAGGTAACTCCAAGATAATGTTGAGGATTCAACTCTGGGTGACTCCATAAGAGATGAGAGACTGGGGAAGAAACAGAAGGCTAGAGGATAACAATGGATTCATTTGGGACATGTCGACTTGGAAGAGCCTGATGGGGATGTACAGGTGGAATACATAGGTGGAATTTTGGTTTAGACTTTTTGAGAGTCTTGGGCAACAGGTAAAGAAGGCAGAGATGGTTTTAAAAAGTGATTATTGATTCCTACAAATGGGCAAGATTGCTAAGGGAAAGTGCGTGGAACTTTGAGGAATTTCTACAGCTATGGGGTAGGGGATGAAATAAGAGTAACAGTGACATGGAAGCCATGGTTGGTAAGGGAGGAAATGCAGTATTAACTGAGGTCACAAATTCAAGGCCTGAGAGGGATTCAAAGATTAAACAGTCTCCATATCAACCACATCATTAAAGTTGAGGAGGTGGTGGTTTAGTCACTACGTCGTAACTGACTCTTGTGACCCCATGGACTATATATAGCCCACCAGGCTCCTCTGTCCATGAGATTTTCCAGGCAAGAATGCTGGAGTGGGTTGCCATTTCCTTCTCCATTTCCAACCCAGGGACTGAACACAGGTCTCTGGCACTGCAGGCGGATTCTTTACCAACTGAGCCACTAAGTTATTGGCATCTGGGTTCGAGAAACAGAAAAAAACCAAAAACCCTGCTTTGACGGGTTATAGAGACCAGAGTCTGCTTTTGCAGGGTTAATACTGAATGGGTTTAAATAAACAGGCAGGCATAACCTTCATTATTTTTTAAGAATAAAAAAAAAAAAAAAAAAGAAATTTGTTAGAAGACTAAATCTTAAAGTGTTCTTATCAAAAAGAGTTCATTATGTGAGGAAATGAATGCATTAATTAATCTTATGGTGGTAATCATTCTGCAATATATATGTATTAAATCATCACAATGTATACCTTAAATTTACCCAATGTAATATATCAAAAACAACTCAATAAACAGAAAAAATTAAAAAAAAAGAATACAAATGACAAGGAGTTTGTGGAGATGCTGGGTTGATGAAAGCATTTTTTCCTAGAGTTTGGATACAGTATGTTTTTAGAGGGGGGGGAAAGCAGCAGCAGGAGAAATCGCAGATCTAAACCAAGATAAGAGAGATACCAGAGCTGTTTCTCATATTCCGCTACACTCAGAAGCACTTGGGAGAGTTTTGCAGCCACAGGATGCCTTGGTGAGTCAAATCAGAGTATCTAGGTGGAAAAGGAGGTGTCCCTTTTCCTAACCTCTATCTACGGGACAGGTCTCACCTTAGTCCCTCACTGTTGGTTAGTCCCAGTCCTGTCCTACTCTTTCACGACCTCATGGACTGTACCCTGCCAGGCTCCTCTGTTCATGAGGGTTTCCCAGGCAAGAATACTGGAGTGGGTGGCCGTTTTAGTCCCTTATTCTTTACTATGGATACATTTGGGTCAGGGAACATTTGTTCTTTGTCTCATGATCAATCTTGTAAGTATGGAAGTGAAAGGTCTTATCTGCTGTTAAAGTAATAGCAGGCATCAGCAGATAGGTGTGGGGGAGAGGGGGGACGCGAGGGGTACATTCAACTGCTCTTGAATCTCACTCCTTCTGCAAGACAAGCCAGTCCCGAAAGAACTAAACTCATTCGGGGTCACTGAGTCATGGGGAGCAAGGGGAGAGAGGAGGGGCCTTCTTCTTCCCTCCAGGGCTGCTGTCTTACCTGCTCTGCGTCCAGGTCACCGCTAGCGACCACACCGCCAAGTCAGCTCTTTCCCGCTCCTCCAGGCTCCTCCCCCACCTCCTGGCTCTCCTCCATGCCGCCCCAGGTCCGGTGGCGCATGCTCACTGCTCCTCCTCCTCAGGCCCACCTGGGCTCGTGTCAGTTACTGCTCCACTCACGTTTCCCCACCCCAACCGCTGAGGTCCCAGGTAGCTCCCATCAGCGATGTTACCTGCAGGTGTCTGGGCTGCAGGGAAGAGGGCCTGACAGGGCCTCAGAGGGAAGTGGGCGAAACGCAATGGGGCCTGGCTGGGGAATAACTGGGAGCCCAGGTCATCAACCGGCGTCACGTTCGGGTGTGCTCGCATGTGGGGAAGGGGAAGGTAAGCCCCAAGTGTAGAAAACTGTTGGCATTAATGGTTATTTAGTTGCTAGGTCTGTCCAACTCTTCCACAATCCTGTGGACTGTAGCCAGACAGGATCTTCTGTCCATGGGACTTGCCAGGCAAGAATACTGGAGTAGTTGCCATATCCCTTCTCCAGCGGATCCTCCCGACCCAGAGATGTAACCTGCATCTCCTGCATTGCAGGAGAATTATTTACCACTGAGCCACTAGGGAAACCCCTGGCATTAATTTACAGATCCTGGAATACCTAACAAAGAGTGAAGGAAAACCTAAAAGCTTTGTTTTTGCTGGAAATGCACTCCTAATTGTATTGTTTATAATCTTCCCCCAATCACCACTTATCTGTTAAGTACAAAATATAATAAAGTTAATTTATCAGAAAAAGGAAAAGAATATCTGGATGATACAAAACCTGAGGGGCTTATATTATCTCAAGGCAGGAAGCAAAAGCGTGGGTAGGAGTGGGTAGGAGTTGTGACGAGGGGAATGGGTGCCTGCTTCCAAATGTTACATGGCCACTCTCGGCTCGGAACCAAAGGCTCTTCTTTGTGTAAGGAGCAGAAGGAGGAGGAAGAGGGAGAGGAGACACTTTTTAGAGCTCTAACCCTGTTGGCTTCCACATATAATTATTATTTGGGGTCAAAGTCAATGTCAGTGTGGAGAAATATGAGCCCTTCCAAGAGAGTATAATTTTAAAGCATCTCTTTTTGTCCATTCTCTGGATTTTGAAAGTCATCCCAGCCAGTTTCTGCTTCAACCATAACAAGGTTAGAGCCATCAGGGAGGCCCGGCCACCCACCCCACTGCTTGGTCACCCCAAGCAATAATACTGTGCAGTTCAACACTGATCCCTTCTCTCCAGCCTGCAGAGGGGCAGACTGTGTGTCAAAAAGACCTCAGCTACTGTGATTTTTTTTGTATTTTCTTCTGTCAGATCAGTTCAGTTGCTCAGTCGTGTCCGACTCTTTGCGACCCCATGGACTACAGCACACCAGGTCTCCCTGTCCATCACCAACTCCCGGAGTTTACTCAAACCCATGTCCATGGAGTCAGTGATGCCATCCAACCATCTCATCCTCTGTCGTCCCCTTCTCCTCCTGCCCTCAAATCTTTCCCAGCATCAGGGTCTTTTCAAATGAGTCTATTCTTTGCATCGGGTGGCCAAAGTATTGATGCTTCAGCATCAGTCCTTCCAATGAATATTCAGGACTGATTTCCTTTAGGATGGACTGGTTGGATCTCCTTGCAGTCCAAGGGACTCTCAAGAGTCTTCTCCAACACCACAGTTCAACAGCATCAATTCTTCAGCACTCAGCTTTCTTTACAGTCCAACTCACATCCATACATGACTACTGGAAAAACCATAGCTTTGGCTAGACAGAGCTTTGTTGGCAAAGTAATGTCACTGCTTTTTAATATGCTGTCTGTTCTACTTTCTGGTTTTGGTTGGTTTTTAAGCTCTTCTAACACTGTGAGCTGGTGTTTTTTATTGTCAACAGGTGACTGCTGCCTTGCTGAGATGCAGAGTGGTATGGGGAAGGGACGGTAGGCTTTAACTGAGACAGGCTAGAGTTCAAAACTGTGTTCTACCTCTTACAAGCTGTGAGAAAGTGTTTTCATTTCTCCTAGTTCCAGGTTTTTATCTATAAAATTAGAAATACATAATGCCTATTTTTGTGTTTATGCATATATGAAAACTAGAGACTTTCTCTCTATCATCTCTATCTATCATCAATCATTCCATCTATCCCCTAATAGAGGATTTGAAGCATAGTGACATCGTGGGTACCCAGTAAGTACTAGCTGTTATTATTTTCTTCTTTCATGCTTTTAAATTTGCTTAAAATATTTGACATCAGTAGTTCTCAAAATATGCTCCCCAAATCAGAGGTATCACTATCATCTGGGAACACATTAGAAAGGCAAATGATCTTAGACCTACTGGATCTGAAACTCTGGGAGGTGGGGCCCAGTGGTGTGTGACTAACCAAGTTCCCCAGGTGATTCTGATGCACCCTAAAGTATGAGAACCACTGTTCTAGAAGACCGGGCTTGCGAAGGTAAATGGGTGATGAGGGAAGGCTTTTTCTTGTGCTTTGTAATTCTCAGCTGTGTTTTAGACAGCCGAAGTTCCCACCTTATGGACCCAGCAATAGTATACACCGTGCTACACAATTCTTTATCGTTAAACCCGGCATTGATGAAGCACTTGCTTTAGGCCAGGTATAGGTTTTAACCAATGGATTTTGATGCCTTTTGTGACTCTCTGTTTCACTTGGATTGCGTGTATTTCCAGACTGATTTCCATGCTCTCCGAGAGCAGGGCCTTCCATGACATTCACGTCTGCCATTGTGCCAAATACATTATTGCCACCTGCTCGCTAATCGATAGGGTCTGATGGACTTTTCATCTTTTTGAGAAATGGCAAAGTTCTAAATGATGAAACAATACTTACTCCTTTTGCCTTTCATGGTTTGAAGCATAATAAGAAGTGACACAGTCAGGTCCATGGTGTTTTGTATTTTTTTTTTTTTAACATGTATCCTCTTCATCCTTCTCCTAAATCCTTCTTCTCTCTTTACCTTTGGTCTTGTCCTTGAAAGATGTCCGCTGGTGTAGCATCTTGGCTTCTGGGTTGGTATGCTGGGTTTCTCAACTTCATCCGATTTCAGTTCCGTGCAATAAATAATAGCCATTTAAGCTAGAGTTTTAGCTATGAATAGCTTCTCTCCTCAAAACTTCATCTTATATTTATTGCTTAAAATGATAGATTGAAAGTCATCACCTAGCAACTGGCAAATTTTTCTCTTGTGGTCTAGTTACTTGTAATGATTGACTATTCCAATCGCTCCACTGGCTCGTCCTGGTCAAAAATGGATGTAACGGCTATATAAATAGAGGTCCATTTACATACTCCTAGGCTTTTCAGTGCAACTTACTGAAATGAGTTCATTTGTACAGAATACTCTGACTATCAATTTACTTCTCCCATCTTCAAAAGGAGTAGCCGATTTGAGCCTATCTAGGATTTTATACTTCCAGGACTTTATTAGTTCTGTTATCTCAAACCCCAGATCTCCTGTTGGAGGCTGGCTTTTGTGTCTCATTGAAGAAAGCAACTAAAAACCAAAAGCCAGAAAGAACACAAACTTGTTTCTATCGCTTCATGTTCATTTCTCGTACAGCACTCTGTCACAAAAAATTAATGCTTTGTACTTTAAAAGAGACTTTCATCCCCAGCCCTCAAAGAACCTTATAAATAAGTAAACCTGATTATCTGCATTTACAGGTTGGGAATGATGCACAAAGCTGTTAAAAGTGCATTGTGCATCGTTGCCAAACTGAGGAAGAGGCTCATTTTAATTAAATGCATGTGAAATTGGTTGATTTGGTGTTTTAAAATATTTATGCTAGGTTCCACTATACCTCAACAGACCATGGATATTAACAAAGGGACAATAAGGGTAAGCCCAAATTTCTCTGGTCCTTCCTTCCTTCCTTCTACATAATTCAAGATCTCAGCTTCCTATAAAGCCCCTTGTGTGTATCTGGGGATCCCTGGAGGACATCTCTTCTGTGCTCACAGACCAATGGCCTCCTCTGCTTCTCTGAGCGTCACTTTCCAATCAGGTGCCAGAATGCAGTTCTCCTCTGTGGCCTGCCAGACACCTTCACAGAGTTAACCATCCCTCCTAGTGCCCAAGTTGCACAGGGTCCAGTAACCTCCAGTGATGTGGGAAAGAAAGTCCTCTTCCCTGCGTATCATGTTCTGTTAGGAGGCAGCCCAAGGTGGAGCATCAGAAGCACCAGTGTTTTATAAGTGGTTTTTCTTTTCAAGGGAAACAGAATCACTTCTTACTTTTCCTCATGGAGAATCGGGCTCAGAGATGTGGCCTGATGACAAACATCACATTGGACTCAGAGCCTTCCATCTTTCATGCTCTTGTCTGATGCTGAGGTTCTATAAAAATTTTATATTCAACACTAGAGCCCTGAGGCCTGATTATATCAGGCCAGGTCCCAGAGAATAGGAACTGCTTTTCTCTTGCCCAGGGATCAACCTTGCTGACTGCCCAGCAAGGTGGATATGGAAAGACAGAGCTTGGAATCTAATGTAGAACCTAAGCATCAGACAGGCTGTGACCCTCATGGATCAAGATAGCAGGAGCACTCTACACTCACATGGGAACACAGACAAAAATGTGAACACTGTGTGAGCTACAAACATAACCAATCATTTTAATTAGAGGAGGGGGATGCTATGAGAAAGTGGGGCAAGTCTATGATTGGGTAGCCAAATAAATCTTATTATAATGATGGAGCCATGGGGTGAGACCTAGCTGTAACTGGTAAGAAGTTTTGTCTCACTTCCCAACAGGATCGACCCACAACCAAGCCTCTCGCTTCTTCAGTGCTTTCCCAGATTATCGACCGCCAGCCCAAATCCTAGAAATAAATCCTCTCTTGCATCCCCTTCTAAGACTCCCAATGTTTTCCAGGGTGTGTGTGCATTCTCGTCCATTACAAACAGCAATAAGCACAATTGATCAATCACAGCCATGTTCCTGGAGTTCTATGATGGAGGGCATTGACACCTAAGTGGACGCAAAGACCCCTTTAGTGTCTGCTTGGCTTTGACCAATGGGAGGAACCGGTAGAAGATGGAGGTTAAGAGGAGAATGAGGTAAAGGTAGTCATTCCCCCAATACCTGCCCCCTACTTCCCGCCGGGTGTCCTCTCTGTATTCTAGTGACCACATGGTCCTGTCCTGAGACATTGCACCAGTTCTTATTGGTTTCCCTAACGCCACACCTTTGTACATAGCATCTTTATTAAAAGCTCTTCAACTATTCAGTTTGAGAGTGCTGTCAATTTTTTGCCAGGACCAAAGCTTCTTACTGGATTCTTCTCTTTACACTCTGACCCTTTTATCTTACAATGCGTTCTTCCTGAGATACTCCTTTGTTCTGTTATGCACAGACCTCTGGTTCATCTGCTTCACCAGTTTGCCTGGTACGTCCCCAGGATCACGCTCTGACAAGTTATCCTTCTTGCTGCTCCACCTTGCTTAATGAAAAGGTTTAGGAAAGACCTTCTGAAATTACTAAATTTCAAGATCAGCTGACTGGCAGGTCATTCCTTTCCTTTTCTGAATGCTAAGTCAGAAAACTGCACACCAGTTGTGAAAATCAAGTCCCAGAGAAAAGATTATAAAGACATCCATATGTAGAGTAAACCCATTTTCGTTATTGAAAAGGATATTAAACAAACCCATCCGTGGCTCTGACCATGAATTATCTAAGAGAATGATCAACCTTAATTAACATATTCAAAAATGTTAGGCATCTTCACATTTTTTTGTTTTTCTTTTAAAACCAGTAACAGGTTGACTATAAAGCCCAGAGTACACAGTAGACAAATTTTATTTTGAGGAAACCATTCCATGAGGAAATGTAGATTCTAACACAGTATTGTAAGTTTCAGCATACTATTCATTCTCCTTGTGACTTAGTTTGGCTTTATTATTGTTTTATCAAAAATGATACATTCTTTTTAAATAGGTGATTTTGAAAAGCTTTCCTGCAGATGCAATTGTTTCCAAATTACATGTTGGGGCTACGTTTCTTTGTTCCTGTAGGAATACATCTTCACTCCCATCATGTAAGTTAATATGAAAATCAGATTTGCTTGAAGGAAATTGTTTTATAGCCATGCTTCAGGAACATGCGGAGTCCTTCAGTCAGACACAGAGCTGTTAGCAGCAGAATCCTGTGACCCCCAAGGGCTCTTTCAGAGAGACCTAGGGATAGTTCTAGGTGGCTTTTCAAGAGGCAGTATGTTCAGTTGCAACATTTTAATTGCAATTTTAAAAGGATTTCTCTGGTGGTCCAGTGGCTAAGACTCGTGCTTCCAGTGCAGGGGGCCTGGGTTCAGTCCCTGTCAGGGAACTAGATCCCACATGCAACTAGGAGTTAGCATGCCACAACTAGAGGTCATTTAGTTGTGATCCACAACATTTCACAACTGAGGCCGTGTGCAGCCAAATAAATAAATAATTATTAAAACCAAAAAAGGATGAAGAAGAAATAAAGGAATTCCTTCCTCCTGTGTGTTACTTCCAGGAACAAGCTTCATTTAAATAAACATATTATCTAGTTAAAGTAAATGTAGGTATTATGGAGAATAAATTTTTGCATGAATTGGAAAAGACCCCGATACTGAGAAAGACTGGGGACAGGAGGAGGAAGGGGTGGCAGAGCATGAGATGGTTGGATGGCATCATCGACTCAATGGACATGAGTTTGAGCAAATTTCAGGAGATGGTGAAGATAGTGAAGACTCCTGGCATGTTGCAGTCCATGGGGCCGCAGAGAGTCGAACACGACTAACTGAACAACAACAACAAAAGGTCAAATTTAAACTCATGCAATTTTTAATTAAATTTAAAATTAAATTTAAATCCATGTAATTTTTAATGCAATTTTCTTTTCCATTAAAGTAAATGGGGACTTCAAGGAAATTTCAGGTTTTTAGTGGGTTGTTTTGACCACACTCTCATACCCCGAGGGAACATTTAGACTTTTGTGTCTGCTAGTAGGCAGGATCTACAAGTTTTACAGAGGGTGATCAGTTCATCTGAGATTTGGAAATGTACAAGTGACTTACTGTGTGAGGCAAGTTACTTAATGCCTTTAAGCCTCAGTTTTCTCATCTGGGGAAACAAGTATACACTGAGCTTAAATTCTTCTTGTGAAGATTAAATGCTCCACCTATTGAAAGAAACATGGAACTTAGCACAGTTCCAGGCCCAATATATCCTACTATACTATTATTATAATTATTGCTGATCTATTAATTTAAAAACTAATATTCCTTATAAAACATGGAGGGGGGCTCAAAGTCATCTTTAAGATGTCATATTCTGTGGGTAAATGTATACTCTGCAAATTCTCTTTCCTAGGAATACATCAGATATTTCCCAAACAATAAGACAGATCAATTTAATTAATGGTAACTTTTGGAGGAGTATGGAAGGCATGCTAGTATAAAAATCAACCCAACCCTCACATTTCTGGTTAATTGGTTAAGACAATTCAATGGGGGAAGTAATCTCTTTAACAATCGGTTCTGAGACAATGAAACAGCCACACACAAGACAATGATGTTGGGCTCTGACCTTCACACCATACATACAAATGACTCAAAATGGATCACAGACCTAAATGTAGGTGGTAAAAAAGTCTTTGAAGATAACATGGGAGTAAATCTCCATGACCTTAGGTCAGGCAGCAGTATTTAGGGTAGGACAGCTATGTTGTTGTTTAGTCATCAAGTTGTGTTGGACTTTTTGCGACACTTGAACCTTAGCCTGCAAGGCTCCTCTGTCCATGGGATTTCCCAGGCAAGAATACTGCAGCTGGTTGCCATTTCCTTCCCCAGGAGATCTTCCCAACCCAGGGATCAAACCCCTATCTCCTGCATTGCAGGTGATTCCTTACCATTGAGCCACTGGGGAAGGACCTTAGGTTAGGTAACAGTATGTAGGATGAGACAGTGATGAAATAATAAATAAATATATATATAGGTCTCTGCCTCCTGTTCCTGGCCCAGGGCTTCTAAAACTCTTGAAATTTCCTAAGTGATAAGAGCACTAGAAGTGTCTTTTGTTCTAATGTCTGGTCTTTGACCCTCATTCCTGACCTAGAGCTCCTAAGTCCCTTGGAATTTCCTGGGTAGAAGAAGCATCTTTTGTTCTCATGAGACAGCACTTGGTGAATTTCTGGGTGGGAGTTGGTCACCAAAAGACCAAACCATGATTACAAGCTTGGAGATTTCAGTCCCCACCCCTATCCTCTAGGAAGGTGAGAAGGGGCTGGAAACTGAGTTAGTGATCAATCATGCCTATGTGATGAAACCATCACAAAAATCCCTAAAGTACAGCATCCCCAAAGGAGCACCAGGAGAGCTTCCAGGTGTGTGCACACATTTGTGTGCAGTGAGGGTGACATACCTCAGCTCGAAGAGGACAGAAGCTCCTGTGCTAAGGACTCTCCCAGACTTCGCCCTACATACAGCTTCATCTGTATCTTTTTATCATGACCTTTAATAATAAACCAGCAAATGTAAGATTTTTTTTTTCCCTGAGTTTTACGGGCTTCTGTGGCAAATTAATCAGACCCAAGGAAGGGGTTGGGGGAACCTCCCATTTATAGCCAGTTGGGCAGAAGCATAGGAAACTAGCTGGATTTGAGACAGTCACCTGAAGTGGGGGCAGTCTTGTGGGACTGAGCCCTTAGCTTGTGGGATCCGACCATATCTTCAGGTAGGTCATGTCAGAATTGAGTTGAATTGTAGGATACCCAGCTACTGTTAGAGATGGTTTGGTGTGGGGAAAACCCCACACACATCTGGCGTTAGAAGTGTTGTGAGTGTGGTAGTCATATTAAAAAAACACAGTGGGAAGAGTGAAGTGAGTTTTTTCCAAGTCAACAATGAAACTATACAAGTAACTATACCAAAATTTAAAACTTCTGTGCTACAAATGATACTATCAAGAAAATTAAAAAGCAACAGACAGAAGGAGAGAAAATATTTGCAAATCATATCTCTGATAAGGCACTTGTATCCAAGATATATAAACAACACTTACAGCTCAATGAGAAGACAAATAACCAAATTAAAAATGGTCTAAGGACTAGCTGGTTTTAGAAAAGGCAGAGGAACCAGAGATCAAATTGCTAACATCTGCTGGATCATGGAAAAAGCAAGAGAGTTCCAGAAAAACATCTATTTCTGCTTTATTGACTATGCCAAAGCCTTTGACTGGGTGGATCACAATAAACTGTGGAAAATTCTGAAAGAGATGGGAATACCAGACCACCTGACCTGCCTCTTGAGAAACCTGTATGCAGGTCAGGAAGCAACAGTTAGAACTGGACATGGAACAACAGACTGGTTCCAAATAGCAAAAAGAGTACGTCAAGGCTGTATATTGTCACCCTGCTTATTTAACTTCTATGCAGAGTATATCATGAGAAACGCTGGGCTGGAAGAAGCACAAGCTGGAATCAAGACTGCCGGGAGAAATATCAATAACCTCAGATATGCAGATGACACCACCCTTATGGCAGAAAGTGAAGAGGAACTCAAAAGCCTCTTGATGAAAGAGGAGAGTGAGAAAGTTGGCTTAAAGCTCAACATTCAGAAAACTAAGATCATGGCATCTGGTCCCATCACTTCATGGGAAATAGATGGGGAAACAATGGAAACAGTGTCAGACTTTATTTTTGGGGCTCCAAAATCACTGCAGATGGTGATTGCAGCCATGAAATTAAAATATGCTTACTCCTTGGAAGGACAGTATATAGCATATAGCATATTGAAAAGCAGAGACATTACTTTGCCAACAAAGGTCTGTCTAGTCAAGGCTATGGTTTTTTCCAGTGGTCATGTATGGATGTGAGAATTGGACTGTGAAGACAGCAGAGTGCCAAAGAATTGATGCTTTTGAACTGTGGTGTTGGAGAAGACTTTTGAGAGTCCCTTGGACTGCAAGGAGATCCAACCAGTCCATTCTAAAGGAGATCAGTCCTGGGTGTTCATTGGAAGGACTGATGCTAAAGCTGAAATTCCAGTACTTTGGTCACCTCATGCAAAGAGTTGACTCATTGGAAAAGACTGTGATGCTGGGAGGGATTGGGGGCAGGAGGAGAAGGGGACGACAGAGGATGAGATGGCTGGATGGCATCACTGACTCGATGGACGTGAGTTTGGGTGAACTCCGGGAGTTGGTGATGGACAGGGAGGCCTGGTGTGCTGCAATTCGTGGGGTCGCAAAGAGTCAGACACGACTGAGTGACTGAATTGAACTGAAGGACTACTATATAGAACAGGGAAGCAGCCTGGATGGGAGGGGAGTTTGGGGGAGAATGGATACATGCATATGTATGGCTGAGTCCCTTCACTGTTCAGCTGAAACTATTGGCTATACCCTAATACAAAATAGTTTTTAAAAAATTCGTCTAAGGATACAAAGAGACATTTCTCCAGATAAGATATACGTATGACAAGCAGGTGAGAAGATGCTCACTAACATTTTTAGTCATTGTGAAAATGCAATTCAAAACCACAGTGAGATACCATTCTGTACCTACTAGGATGACGGTAATGAAAAATTCACACAATAACAAGGGTGGTGACAGCATGGAGAGGCTGCCACTCTCACACATTGCTAATAGGAATGTAAAACCGTTCAGTCACTTTGGAAAACAGTCTGTCAGTGCCTCAAAAAGTTAAACATATATTTACTATATGACCCAGAAATTTCAGCCCTCGGTATAAACCCAAGAGAAATAGAAATGTATATCCACCCAAAAGCTTGTAGATGAATGTAGATGAATAATGCTGTTATAGAACAGCATTATTCATAACCGTCCAAAGTGGAAAACAAGGAAAATATCCATCAGCTGATGGGTGGATAAACAAAATGTTGTATATTCATACAGTGAAACATTTGGCAATAAAAATGGAGTGCTGATACATGCTATGACCAGTGAACTTTGAGAACATTAAGCTACGTGAACTAAATCATTTACAAAAGATTACATATTGCATTATTTCATTCATACAAAATGTCCAGGATAGGCAGATTTATAGGAACATAAAGTAGATTCGTGTTTGTAAGGGGCTGGGGGAAGAGGAGCTTTGGAGCGAGAGGAGTGACTACTGAGGGGTGCAGAGCTGTTTTTTGGCGTGATGAAAACGTTTTAAAATTAGGTTGTGGTAAATGGTTGCATAGCCCTGAGAATATAGTTTAAAACATTGGAACTGTGTGCTTAAAATAGGGGTTATGGTATAGCAATTGCATCTTAGTAAGGCTTTTTAAAAAGAAAGGGAAAAATTCCCAAACAGATCTTGAATGCGGATTTTCTAGTCAGTTTCTTCAGCGTAGATTTCTAAAATATAAAATGTATATGTGATCATTGCATGGGTTTAGCTTAACACTATTGTACAGTCAAATCCACAGGCATGTTTGAACAAATTGTAGACCAAATTGAAAATTTGGATGGGTGTGTAATTATGAGTTGAACCTTGATCAAAAGGCATTCTAGTCTAATTAGAGGTACCAATGGGTTTTTTTTTTTTTTAATTGGAGGATAGTTGCTTGACAATCTTGTGTTGGTTTCTGCTGTATAACAACTCAAATAGGTTATACCTATATATATATATTTAATATATATATCCTTCCCTCTAGAACCTCCCTCCCAATACCCCCATCCCTCTCCTCTAGGTCATCACAGAGCACCAGGCTGTACTCCCTATGTTATACAGCAGCTTCCCACTGGCTATCTGTTTTACAGATGGTTATGTCAATGTTATTTTCTCAGTTTGTCCCACCCTCTGCTTCTGCTGCTGTGTCCAGAGTCCATTCTCTGCGTCTGTGTCTCCATTCCTTCCCTGCAGACAGGTTTATAGGTACCATTTTTCTAGATTCCATATATATGAATTAATATGTGATATTTGTTTGTGTCTTTCTGACTGACTTCACCATTGGATTTTTGAGTACCAGCTTCTAGGATTAAGCTTCCTGTTCCTTACATGAGATAGGAATGACGCATTTCAACCAGCCCCTTTTCCTACTGGACAAGTGATATAGTGTTGACTCATGGTAAAAAGTACAAACTCCTAAGTGAACAACACTGTTCCTTGCAATGCTTAAAAATTTTTTCCCAGGTTTTCTTTCTGTTCAAGTACTGATTGAGGCAGGCCTCTGTGCAGCTTGCAAGGTGTTGGGCATTGTCAGGGTGCAATGTTAGAGCTCTGGAGCCACCCACTGACTGTCTTTACAGAGGTGAAGGTGCACAAGGTCAAGCTGGTGGATTAAAGAACAGAAGTACTTGCTTTAAGGGACCCAGAGGCTTAGCTCAAAATCAGTGCCCCTGCAACCTCCATCTCAAAGACAAAATAAGTTGTCGTACATTACAAGCCTCTATCTTTCAGAGAAGTAATCTGTCTTCTGTGACAGACTATTTTGGGATGTGATTTTGACGAATATATGTATCTGTATACATATAAATATGTAACTCATTTGGCAATTAAAAATGCTGTACTTCTTGGTTAGTAATGGTAATATTTTTAGATGGTATGATGCATAGCAAAAAGGGCAAATTGTTTCGAGTCAGGAAAACAGGGTTCAAATCTTAGTTCTGCATAACCTTGGGCAAGTCTTGTGATCCTTCCTGTATTTTGGCCCCCTTGTCTGTTAACAGGCTAATCATTTTACCTGTTTGTAGGATTTACCTGAGGGTTTCAATGGGGCAATGTTTGCCAAGGTGACTTGATGAAATGGAAAGAGCCCAAGTATAGGATGTATGCTTGCTAAGTCGCTTCAGTCCTGTCTGACTCTTTGCGACCCTATGGACTGTAGCCCACCATGCTCCTCTGTCCATGGGATTCTCCAGGCAAGAATACTGGAGTGGGGTGTCATGCCCTCCTCCAGTAGGATTTTTCCAACCCAGGGATCAAACTCGTGCTTCCTATGGCTCCTGCATTGTAGGCAGATTCTTTACCATGAAGCCACCAAGAAGTCCAAGAATAGGATATTCACCTGTATAACCAATGACATTAGGACTCTCAGAAAACTTAATAGTTAAAATAATATTATTTAATATGTAGTGAAATTCAAATTTTCCTCATCTGTGCCCCCACTGCCCCCAATCCATTATAGCTTTTTGTTGTTGTTTGTGTTGGGGGGTGGGGAGAGTGGTTACCTGGGTAATTAAAAAAAGGCTTTCCTACTCAGGTGGCATTTGAGGGAAAAACAGAATGTTGAGAAAGAAATAGCTACATGATGATCTGGTAAGAGAGGATTCTAGGTATGGAAAATAGAAAGGCAGGAGGCTCTTTCAGAAGCCCAGGTGGTAGATATTCATGCCAGTTTATACGCTCCCATCTGGTGCAAACACACTGCCATACACTTTCCCCCAAAACTCTCTTACCCACTGTTGGTTGGCTGAATTCAAACTTTCATAAATCAGAAAATTTGAAGCCATCACCTGGAAGCACTTCCTGTAATCCTGCAATCTAGTTTTGACCATCCAGTTGTGTTCAGTCAATTCTATGAATCTTTTCTTATTTTTTTATCTTCTCATTTTATAACTATAAGTGGAAGATGAAACAATCCATGTTCTGAAACTAGAGTTAAGATGTATAAATATCATCAGTGTGATGTAGCTAAGACTTGAATTGATATTAATAATGTCAAATTAATTGTCAATAATGATCAACCTTATTTCAGGCCAAATAACTCCATGTTCCATTGAAAAAGAAAATTTAAGGTCATATACACAATTCTAGAACTATTTCCTGAAAAAGTGAAGGGCAGTTAAGAATGATATACGACATTTTCTTTCTTTTGGATGGGCTTCCCAGGTGGCGATAACAAAGATTCCACCTGCCGATGCAAGAGACAAAAGAGACGCAGGTTCAGTCCTTGGGTTGAGAAGATCCCCTGGAGAAGGGCATGGCAGCCCACTCCAGTATTCTTGTCTGGAGATTCCCATGGACAGAGAAGCCTGGCGAGCTACAGTCCATATCGTCGCAAAGAGTCGGACACAACTGAAGAGACTTAGCATGCACAGACCATCTCCTAGGGCCTACTGTGTGATTTTCCAAACAGTTGAGATTTTTTTTTTTAACACATTTCTCATATTGAATTGGCCAGAATAACTAATGCTAAGTGCCACAGCAGACAACTCCTGAAATCTTGGCTTGTGCATTACAGTTCTATTTCTTGCACATATAAAGCCTGATGCAGGTGGAGCATCTCTTTGTAGCCTCACCATCTGGCATGTGTGGCCTCCCAAGTGGCCTTGGATGCTTGGCAGAGAAGGACAGGAGGAGGCAGTCTGACTGTTCATTGCTATTGCCAGGAGCTCGGGGGAACATCATCACTTCTGTTGACAGTTTGCAAGTGCCAGTCCATCCTATGATGGGCAATAGAGGGCAGTCCTTGGAATAACTGGTCAGAATCAGTGGTGTCTCCACAGATGTTCTGTGTGAAAGCAGGGAATCTCAAGATTGAAGTCTTCAGGGACACCTGATATGATTGGCAACTCTAGTTGGGGTGATGTTTAGAGTAAGAGAAGCGAAGACATCAGAAGCCCTGTCTTTTCTTAGCACTCCCTTCTGGAAAGCTGCCTTTTCTCCTGTCCTTCAGCCTCAGGTTTCCTCCTCTAATTTTGAAGACACTGGGGCTTTCTGGGTGATGTTAGTGGTAAAGAACCCTCCTGCCAGTGCAAGAGATTTAAGAGACATGGATTTGATCCCTGTGTCAGGAAGATGCCCTGGAAGAGGGCATGGCAGCCCACTCCAGTATTCTTATCTAGAGAATCCCATGGACAGAGGAGCATGGTGGGCTACAGTCCCTAGGGCTGCAAAGAGTCGGACATGACTGGAGGCAATTTAGCACACACGCCGTATATATACATATATATATATACAACTGATTTTGTGCCCTCCATGAAGGCAATGGCAACCCACTCCAGTATTCTTGCCTGGAGAATCCCAGGGACGGCGGGGCCTGGTAGGCTGCCGACTGTGGGGTGCCACAGAGTTGGACACGACTGAAGCGACTTAGCAGCAGCAGCTAGGTGGCTCAGCAGGTAAAGAATCTACCTGCAATGCAGGAGACATGGGTTTGATCCCTGATCAGGAAGATCCCATGGAGAAGGAAATGGCACCCCACTCCAGTATTCTTGCCTGGGAAATCCCAGGGACAGAGGAGCCTGGTAGGCTACAGTCCATGGGGTCACAAAGAGTCAGACACGACTGAGCGACTAACACTTTCACTTCACTTTTGGCCTCAAGTTTTCTCCTCTACATTTTGAAGACCAACTCCTTACTAGTGTAGGGTCCAGGTGAAAGAGGCCTTCTACCCATAGCTTAAGTCAAGTTTTGGTTTAAGCCATAAGAGGCAAGAGTGGAAGGATATGGTTTACAGTCTGGCTCAAGCAGTTAGGGGTCAGGTAAGAGTTTGGCGTCAAAACTGTGGGTACAGATAAGATAAGAATAGACTTGGATGATGCCTAATGCTCTCAGATTCCTGCTACCGCATAAGACCACATGGCAGCATCTGGACAGCCCAGACCAGCATCTCCCATCACCACCTGCTGTTGTCTGTAAAGAGAAAATCACGTGACAAATCACGTTAAGAACTAAATTCAAAAACACAATTTGTGGCTGAAAAGCACTGTTGCATTGGAGGTTCAGCCCAGTGCCTGGCAGCCTGAAAGTGTTGTTCTCTGCTGGGCTCAGCTCTGGACAGTTTACAAACTAGATGGTAGCAACTGGCCTCCAAGTCAGCCCCCTTCTCCACGGCTCTTGAGGGGAAGTTGGGTGCTGAAATGGCCCTTTGGACAGGGTGCCGGCCAGCTTCTTTAGCGTTCTGTGTTTGAATCTATTGCTCTTTCTCCTGGGATCAGCTGAGGAATGGGAATATATGTCTCCTTCTCACTCATGGCTGCTGGTGCGGGAGAGGCTGGCCAGAAATGTTTACTATCTACATTTGCTTCTTTGTATCACTTGAGGAATATATGACTGCTATAGAGGTGAGAGACAAAGGTCTGGAATCATATGGGCCTAAAAGGTAAACCTCAAAAGTATCTACATGCATGGCCCATTCCCCCAGTGTGAGTCACTCAGCATGTCCGACTCTGTGTGACCCCATGGACTGTAGCCCGCCAGACTCCTCTGTCCATGGGATTCTCCAGGCAAGAATACTGGAATGGGTTGCTATTTCCTTCTCCAGGAGATCTTCCAGACCCGAGGACTGAACCTTGGTTTCCCACATTGCAGGCAGATTTTTTTTTTTTTTTTTTACCATCTGAGTTACCAGGGAGGTCCCCTATTCTCCCAGACCAGTCCCTAACCATGGACAGAGCTGTGGGACTCATCCTGGCTAGTGAGCAATGACTTATCATATTCCTTTGCTCTATGGGCCTACTATCTGAAAGTTTCTAGTATCTGAAAGACTTGGAGAGTTATTGCAAGAATTAAATATACAGTGCATTCAAGTGCCTGCCATATTACAAGCACTCCAAACATGACTGTTGTCACAACTGAGGTTGGTTGCTGGGCGTCTCTAGTCATGAGCAGATGATCTTCCTTAGTCCTTATTCTCAATCCTCTAGGCAGCCTGCAGATTTGATGAGCTCATAAACAGAGATCACATGACTTGGCCACTCAGAATTTTTTTTCCACCTGGTTGCACATAGTTGCTGTGCCCTTTGCTGCCTTTGATGGATGTGATAAGAAGCTGCTGGATGTGAAAACCTTTATTGTATGTGCTATAGTGTTTCTATGGAGGTATCCGGCTAGGGCAAGTGCAATTCCTCCATTGGGTTCCTCGGATCTCTCCCTATCCAGTTGATGTTGAGAGCAACTAAAGGAAGGTCAAAGAATGAGAAGCATAGAATTCTTTTCTGCGGGAGGTAACATTTCACTTAAGTGGAATTCAAGAACCTAGAGGAAGATGGCTCAACGGTCAAGAATCTGCCTACAATGCAAGAGTTGCAAAAGATAACCTGGCATCCAGACCCCAATAAGATGGTTATCCGTTGAAGGTCAGGGAGGACGGTGGTGAGGAGATACCCCTCGTCCAAGGTAAGGAGCAGCGTCTGCACTTTGCTGGAGCAGCCGTGAAGAGATACCCCATGCGCAGGGTAAGAGAAACCCAAGTAAGATGGTAGGTGTTGCAAGACGGCATTAGAGGGCAGACACACTGAAACCATACTCACAGAAAACTAGTCAATCTAATCACACTAGGACCACAGCCTTGTCTAATTCAATGAAACTAAGCCATGCCCGTGGGGCAACCCAAGACGGGCGGGTCATGGTGGAGAGATCTGACAAAATGTGGTCCACTGGAGAAGGGAATGGCACCACTTCAGTATTCTTGCCTTGAGAACCCCATGAACAGTATGAAAAGGCAAAATGATAGGATACTGAAAGAGGAACTCCCCAGGTCAGTAGGTGCCCAATATGCTACTGGAGATCAGTGGAGAAATAACTCCAGAAAGAATGAAGGGATGGAGCCAAAGCAAAAACAACACCCAGCTGTGGATGTGACTGGTGATAGAAGCAAGGTCTGATGCTGTAAAGAGCAATATTGCATTGGAACCTGGAATGTCAGGTCCGTGAATCAAGGCAAATTGAAAGTGGTCAAACAAGAGATGGCAAGAGTGAATGTCGACATTCTAGGAATCAGCAAACTAAAATGGGCTGGAATGGGTGAATTTAACTCAGATAAACATTATATCTACTACTGAGGGCAGGAATCCCTCAGAAGAAATGGAGTAGCCATCATGGTCAACAAAAGAGTCCAAAATGCAGTACTTGGATGCAATCTCAAAAACGACAGAATAATCTCTGTTCGTTTCCAAGGCAAACCATTCAATATTACAGTAATCCAAGTCTATGCCCCAACCAGTAATGCTGAAGAAGCTGAAGTTGAATGGTTCTATGAAGACCTACAAGACCTTTTAGAACCAACACCCAAAAAAGATGTCCTTTTCATTATAGGGGACTGGAATGCAAAAGTAGGAAGTCAAGAAACACCTGGAGTAACAGGCAAATTTGGCCTTGGAATACAGAATGAAGCAGGGCAAAGACTAATAGCGTTTTGCCAAGAAAATGCAGTGGTCATAGCAAACACCCTCTTCCAATAACACAAGAGAAGACTCTACACATGGACATCACCAGATGGTCAACACCAAAATCAGATTGATTATATTCTTTGCAGCCAAAGATGGAGAAGCTCTATACAGTCAGCAAAAACAAGACTGGGAGCTGACTGTGGCTCAGATCATGAACTCATTACCAAATTCAGACTTAAATTGAAGAAAGTAGAGAAAACCACTAGACCATTCAGGTATGACCTAAATCAAATCCCTTATGATTATACAGTGGAAGTGAGAAATAGATTTAAGGGCCTAGATCTGATAGATAGAGTGCCTGATGAACTATGGATGGAGGTTCGTGACATTGTACAGGAGACAGGGATCAAGACCATCCCCATGGAAAAGAAATGCAAAAAAGCAAAATGGCTGTCTGGGGAGGCCTTACAAATAGCTGTGAAAAGAAGAGAAGCGAAAAGCAAAGGAGAAAAGGAAAGATATAAACATCTGAATGCAGAGTTCCAAAGAATAGCAAGAAGAGATAAGAAAACCTTCCTTAGCGATCAATGCAAAGAAACAGAGGAAAACAACAGAATGAGAAAGACTAGGGATCTCTTCAAGAAAATTAGAGATACAAAGGGAACATTTCATGCATAGATGGGCTCAATAAAAGACAGAAATGGTATGGATCTAACAGAAGCAGAAGATAATAAGAGGTGGCAAGAATACACAGAAGAACTGTACAAAAAAGATCTTCATGACCAAGATAATCACGACGGTGTGATCACTCATCTAGAGCCAGACAATCTGGAATGTGAAGTCAAGTGGGCCTTAGAAAGCATCACTATGAACAAAGCTGGTGGAGGTGATGGAATTCAAGTTGAGCTATTTCAAATCCCGAAAGATGATGGTGTGAAAGTGCTGCACTCAATATGCCAGCAAATTTGGAAAACTCAGCAGTGGCCACAGGACTGGAAAAGGTCAGTTTTCATTCCAATCCCAAAGAAAGGCAATGCCAAAGAATGCTCAAACTACCACACAATTGCATTCATCTCACATGCTAGTAAAGTAATGCTCAAAATTCTCCAAGCCAGGCCTCAGCAATATGTGAACTGTGAACTTCCTGATGTTCAAGCTAGTTTTAGAAAAGGCAGAGGAACCAGAGATCAAATTTCCAACATCTGCTTGATCATGGAAAAAGCAAGAGAGTTCCAGAAAAACATCTATTTCTGCTTTATTGACTATGCCAAAGCCTTTGACTGTGTGGATTACAATCAACTGTGGACAATTCTGAAAGAGATGGGAATACCAGACCACCTGACCTGCCTCCTGAGAAATCTGTATGCAGGTCAGGAAGCAACAGTTAGAACTGGACATGGAACAACAGACTGGTTCCAAATACGAAAAGGAGTTCGTCAAGGCTGTATATTGTCACCCTGCTTATTTAACTTCTATGCAGAGTACATCATGAGAAATGCCGGACTGGAAGAAGCACAAGCTGGAATCAAGATTGCCAGGAGAAATATCAATAACCTCAGATATGCAGATGACACCACCCTTATGGCAGAAAGTGAAGAGGAACTCAAAAGCCTCTTGATGAAAGTGAAAGTGGAGAGTGAAAAAGTTGGCTTAAAGCTCAACATTCAGAAAACAAAGATCATGGCATCTGGTCCATCACTTCATGGGAAATAGATGTGGAAACAGTGTCAGACTTTATTTTTCTGGGCTCCAAAATCACTGCAGATGGTGACTGCAGCCATGAAATTAAAAGACGCTTACTCCTTGGAAGGAAAGTTATGACCAACCTAGATAGCATATTCAAAAGCAGAGACATTACTTTGCCAACAGAGGTTCGTCTAGTTAAGGCTATGGTTTTTCCAGTGGTCATGTATGGATGTGAGAGTTGGACTGTGAAGAAGGCTGAGCGCCGAAGAATTGATGCTTTTGAACTGTGGTGTTGGAGAAGACTCTTGGGCGTCCCTTGGACTGCAGGGGGATCCAACCAGTCCATTCTGAAGGAGATCAGCCCTGGGATTTCTTTGGAAGGAATGATGCTAAAGCTGAAACTCCAGTACTTTGGCCACCTCATGTGAAGAGTTGACTCATTGGAAAAGACTGTGATGCTGAGAGGGATTGGGGGCAGGAGGAGAAGGGGACGACAGAGGATGAGATGGCTGGATGGCATCACTGACTCAGTGGACGTGAGTCTCAGTGAACTCTGGGAGTTGGTGATGGACTGGAAGGCCTGGTGTGCTGCAATTCATGGGGTCGCAAAGAGTTGGACACAACTGAGCGACTGAACTGATAGTGTTAGCTGCTCAGTTGTGTCTGACTCTGTGCAACCCCACAAACTATATAGCCTGCCAGGCTCCTCCATCCATGGAATTCTCTAGACAAGAATCCTGGAGTGTGTTGCCATGCTCTCCTCCAGGGGATCTTCCTGACCCAGAGATCCAACCCAGATCTCCTGCATTGCAGGCAGATTCTTTACCATCTGAGCCACCGGGATAAGCTATAGGGACATTGTCTATAGCTTCACTCAGGGTCCTATCTAGAAATATGCATTAAGAAATTTTTCTCAGACTCAAGTGGGAAGGAAAACTTGACTTCCCCCAAGGTGTTCCTTCTCCAGTTTTTTCAGTCTTATCATCAGAGAAGCCTGAACTCATACTCCCAGGGGTTGGAGGCATAACCCTAAGCAGTATGAGCACTGTTTCTGTTTTATGTTAAAAATTCACGTGATGTTTGTGTTCTTCTCCACTAGACATCATGTTTAGTTTTAGGGATGTTGTAAATCTTACATCAGCTTACTATGCTTGCCTCTGATGTTGACATGAAACTTATGGCTCCTCTTTCATAATGACGGCCAACGTGGATGGGCTTCAGCCTACATCCTTGTCTTGATCTTCTAGTTTGTGTGCAATTTCTCTGGTTCTGATTTTATTTATTTACAACTTTCTATTTTATGGTATATTTTCTTGTGAACTGGCTCAACTACTTTGTGGATATAAATGGATTATGAATAAATAAAAGCATTCATACAAATCTAAAAAAAAAAAAAAAGACTTGACAAGCTTGAAATAATTCCATCTGAGGACACAGAATATGTTCTTGGTTTCCTACAAACAGACATCTCACCCCCAACCTCAGTTGAAGTGAACAATACATTGAACAAAAAGAACGTGTTTAAAATTTTAAGAGAAACAACACAAAAAAGCATAGCTAATATTCTTGTTATCTCCAGAAAATCAAAAGTCCTAATCTGAAGAGAATACATTAATAGTGATTTCAGAGGACAGATGTTGGAATCAGCATTGGAAAGAGTGGGTCCACTTCCTTCCTCGGTTTACCAAAGGCAATAAAGAAAAATATTTTTAACCGCAGTGCTCATTATATTTTCAGCTTCACACACTGGGACAGAAACCATGCAATAGTCACATTTATCTTTACGACAGAGACCCAAAACTAAGTTATCTGGTCTTTTGGGGACCCTTATAAACAGTGAGAGGCTCAAAAAGTGAAGAATAAGGATTGCAAATCTGATGCCTGTTTATCTCCTTGTCTCCCCTCCCAAACAACAGTCTCCATGAGGACTGGACCTTGTCTGCAGAATTTCCTGGTGTATTCCCAGGGTCTACCATGGCGTTTCCCATGGGAAGCACTCAGTAACTACTTGTGGAATGAATTATGACTGTCTCCCTCCTTCCTGTGAGAAGATGTTTGCTGTTTACTAAAGGCCAAAACATTGCTGGCTCCATTTCTTCTGCTATCATCTCAACTTCACCAAGTAAATTTTGTTTTGTTACTTACAGGAAGCATTCTTGAAATGGGATGAGGTTCAGAAGGCCCTTGAACCTCTTGAAAATGTATGTAAAGATTTGTATGTTGGGTACACTTTTGGACAAGAGCATCCATGGCTTTCAGAAGAGTTTCAAAAGAACTTGTGACTTTGAAGATGTCAAGGACAATTGATGTGAGGGATTAGTCATTTAGTACTCAATGTGTATGGCACATGCTCTATTAGTGTATGTATATTCTAATGGTTGAGATTTTGTGTTTCCTGGTCACAAAGAGCTGAGTCAGTTACGCAGTCTGACCTAAGAATGTAAAACCTTTAAATTCTCTTAATTACTTCACTTGTGAAATGGGAATAATAATACCTAACAATATTGTGAGGATTCAATGACATAACATATAAAATGCTCCACACATGGCAAGCACTCAGTTAATGGAGCTATTGTTTTTGTTAGGGTCAGTCAATTAAACTGTATTTCAGAGACTATTATCACATACGCATCTGGACCGATTCTCACGATAACAATTTTTGTTCTCTAAAATGAAATAAAATATGTCTTTTTAAAAAGATTATTCTGTTTTCATGTACCATGGAATGATTTTGGAATGTCATGGAGAAAAATACAGAGGGAAAAGAGGGAAAGGATTTATCCGTCTTGTGCAGCATCAGCGAGGAAGTCAAGATGGACGAAGCAGAATTGGGTCTTTGTTAGAAACATTTCCACTGAAAAAAAAAAAAAAGAAACATTTCCAGCTTCTTCCTCCTTCCCTCCCACCTTCATTTCTATCACTGTACTATGCATATACCAATGCACTTTGAGAAATATAGTCAAGTTAGTGTACACGTTTATGAGTGCTTCTTTAAAATATAGTTTGGGATTCAGCCTCTCTCTAAATCCACTAATTTAACTTTTGAACAGAGTGTCATTAAAGGAATCATACCAAAGTGGCAAGTTTGATACCCTTTTTTTTTTCTAATTCTTTGCAAGACTGCTTTTTACCCCCTAGTTCCCATTGTGTCCAAGAATAGTTTTTTAAAAAGATTTTTGGCTTAACCAATAAAAACCAGCACCTGCTCATGTCAGAGAGGTGGCTGCCTGTAGTCTGTGTGCTTGTGCAATTGCTCAAATTATGGTCCAACTTGTTTCCTTTGAAAATCTCCCATAACATTCGTGAAACAAAACCATGTAATATAAAAAGTCCTCTTTAGTCTTAAGAAGGAAGCCAAGGTACAGTGGAGTGGAGCTTCTAGATATTTATGTATGCTTGCTGCTGCTGCTGCTGCTAAGTCGCGTCAGTCGTGTCTGACTCTGTCCGACCCCATAGACAGAAGCCCACCAGGCTCCCCCGTCCCTGGGATTTTCCAGGCAAGAACACTGGAGTGGGTTGCCATTCCCTTCTCCAATGCATGAAAGTGAAAAGTGAAAGTGAAGTCGCTTAGTCGTGCCCGACTCCTAGCGACCCCATGGACTGCAGCCTACCAGGCTCCTCCGTCCATGGGATTTTCCAGGCAAGAGTGCTGGAGTGGGGTGCCACTGCCTTTTAAAAGCAAAATTTTGAGATAATGTGGTACAAATTATAGTCATACTTAAAAGGTTGTGCTACAAAGGCATATTAGAGCCCATCTATTCCAAACTGCTAATATTTCAAAATAAAAAATTAAAATCCAGGGACTTCCCTGGTGGTCCAATGACTAAGACTCTACATTCCCAATGCAGGGGGCCTGGGTTTGATTCCTGTTCTGGGAACTGGATCTCACATGGTGAATCTAAAAATCCTGTATGCCACAATGAACATGGAAGATCCCATGTGCCACATCTATTACCTGGCACAACCAAATAAATAAAAATGTGACTTGGCCAAAGTCACATTACTGTTTTCCCCTTTCCCATTATGTTAGTGGCAGGGCTAGGATGTGATAGGTCATAGGTTGATTATGTAGCAGTTGCTTCACAATTCAGTTAGTTCAGTTCAGTCGCTCAGTTGTGTCTGACTCTTTGAGACGCCATGAACTGCAGCACGCCAGGCCTCCCTGTCCATCACCAACTCCTGGAGTTTACCCAAACTCATGTCCATCAAGTCGGTGATGCCATCTAACCATCTCATCCTCTGTCGTCCCCTTCTCTTCCTGCCTTCAATCTTTCCCAGCATCAGGGTCTTTTCAAATGAGTCAGCTCTTCGCATCAGGTGGCCAAAGTATTGTTGTTCTAACTGTCGCTTCACAATTAATTAATAGAAACAGGCAAGTTCTTATCCCATTTTCTGGCCCTTAGATGTCTATCACCCTCTAGCAGGCCCATCTTTTGCATCACTTATTTCCTGAGGGACTTTATAGTCATCTGGTCAAGATAACACATTGTCACCAAACTAATGATGGATTTAAAACAGCATTTCCCCATGTGCTTCTTCCATGCACCATTCATTAGTACTCTCTGGGGACAAATAGCTGATGCTTGAATGAATTTTGAAAATACTGGGCTGAACAAATATTTATAATCTATCTATCTATCTATCTATTTGCAATCTATAACCTGCAACCTTTCTCAGAGCCTTTAATATGTTAACACGTATCATGTGTGTCTAAGAGTGGGGTAAATATATCATGTTTACAGAGCTTACTCAACATGGAGCATTCTTGCCTCTCTCCTTAATCCCAGTATCTGAGAATGAGTGAGGCTTAAGTTATCATCCTTCTAGAGATATTTGCATTTTTCATATGGGATTTTTTCCCCTTATTATTTGTTGAGCTCCTTATTTTCTGTATGTTAGGATGTAAGATCTTTAAGGCAGGGAGAATGTTCTTCATCTCTAAGTCACCAACACTTAACTCAATACCAGGCACTGTTCTTGGTACACGGAACAAATAGCACAAGACCCATCTACAATTGCTCAATGATAAACAAAAATTATTTCAAACTCCCTACAGCTTGCTTTCTGGAGATAGAATTTGAGCTATCTAAGGCAAGTAACCACATTAGCCATCTGTTACTCTTCATTTTTTGGATCATCTATGTTACAGTTCTGGGGCAAGACTTACTAAGAAAACTCAATAAAGAAAATTATTAAGGAAAAATATTGCATCATCACATCCTCTATCTTCCTGTGATCACTAAATAAAAGCTAATGTTTACTAGCTTCTGTGAGGTACAGTGAGGGTAGTAGGCATAGGAAAACAGAGCTGGGAAAGCAAAAATGGGAAGATTACAGGGATAAACAATGGGACTTAGAACAATGCAAATGGAAGGAAAGAGAGTTTAGTGGGAGACCAGAACCAGAAGGAAGAGGAAAAGGTCAGTTTTCATTCCAATCCCAAAGAAAAGCAATGCCAAAGAATGCTCAAACTACTGCACAATTGCACTCATCTCACACTCTAGCAAAGTAATGCTCAAAATTCTCCAAGCCAGGCTTCACAGTATGTGAGCCATGAACTTCCAGATGTTCAAGCTGGATTTAGAAAAGGCAGAGGAATCAGAGATCAAATTGCCAACATCTGTTGGAGCATTGAAAAAGCAAGAGAGTTCCAGAAAAACATTTACTTCCGCTTTATTGACTATGCCAAAGCTTTTGACTGTGTAGATCACAACCAACTGTGGAACATTCTTCAAGAGATGGGAATACCAGACCACCTGACCTGCCTCCTGAGAAACCTGTATGCCAGTCAGGAAGCAACAGTTAGAACTGGACATGGAACAACAGACTGGTTCCAAATTGGAAAGGAGTATGTCAAGGCTGTATATTGTCACCCTGCTTATTTGACTTGTATGCAGAGTACATCATGAGAAACGCTGGGCTGGATGGAGCACAAGCTGGAATCAAGATTGCTGGAAGAAATATCAATAACCTCAGATATGCAGATGACACCACCCTCATGGCAGAAAGTGAAGAAGAACTAAAAAGCCTCTTGATGAAAGTGAAAGAGGAGAGTGAAAAAGTTGGCTTAAACTCAACATTCAGAAAACGAAGATCATGGCATCTGGTCCCATCACTTCATGGCAAATAGATGGGGAAACAATGGAAACAGTGAGAGACTTTATTTTTGGGGGGACTCCAAAATCACTGCAGATGGTGACTGCAGCCATGAAATTAAAAGACACTTGCTCCTTGGAAGAAACCTAGACAGCCTAGACAACCTAGACAGCATATTAAAAAGAAGAGACATCACTTTGACAACAAAGGTCAGTCTAGTCAAAGCTATGGTTTTTCCAGTGGTCACGTATGGATGTGAGAGTTGGACTATAAAGAAAGCTGAACACTGAACAATTGATGTTTTTGAACTGTGGTGTTGGAGAAGACTCTTGAGAGTCCCTTGGACTGCAAGGAGATCCAACTAGTCCATCCTAAAGGAAATCAGTCCTGAATATTCATTGGAAGGACTCATGCTGAAGCAGAAGCTCCAATACTTTGGCCACCTAATGAGAAGAACTGACTCATTTGAAAAGACCCTGATGCTGGGAAAGATTGAAGGCAGGAGGAAAAGAGGACAACAGAGGATGAGATGGTTTGATGGCATCACTGACTCAATGGACATGAGTTTGAGTAGACTCCGGGAGTTGGTGATGCACAAGGAGGCCTGGCATGTGGCAGTCCATGGGGTCGCAAAGAATCGGACACGACTGAGTGACTGAACTGAGACCCAGCAGAGTCTGGTGGCTGGAGAGTTCTTGGTTGAGGGGCATCGGGGGAAGATCTGGTCTAAGGAAGGGAAGCACCTGATTTGGATGGAAGAGGAGGATGGGATACATGGGAAAAGGACTTTTAAGATATTTTCTGTATAACACATAACCACACTCTGACTCACACTTTCTGCTTTGTAAGCTTCATGAAGGGCAAAATAAAATCTGGAAATGTGTTTGTTTACAGTTTTGTTCCACTGCTGGACTTCCCTCTAGAGATTGGGCAATGGGAGACCTAATTATATTATGTTTAAAACTAACAAAAACACATGAGAGAAAAATAGGAATCTATCAAGTGGTCCATTTCTCATGAGAAGGGGGACATTTCTTGTGAAACAACTGTATACACTTCTCATTATCCACTCTCTCTTTACATCTCCCCAGTTTCTTACAAAAACAAAAGAACGTGGTTGGAAAGGCACTTTAAAGCTTATTTTAGTTGATTTCATCAATGGACGTACAAAATCATGAAAGATGACAGAAAGCTATTTTATGGTGCACGTATATCTGTATGCCATAAAAAATAGATTTCTGTAAAAGAGAAAGTATTAACAGTCCTAATGATCTCATAATCACCAGAAGTCTCCTTAACTGTGGACTGCTTTCTCTGAAACAAAAGACCTAGCACAGCAGAATACATTTACTAGGTCCTCTGAAGGGATGTTCGGAGAAGGCAATGGCACCCCACTCCAGTACTCTTGCCTGGAAAATCTCATGGATGGAGGAGCCTGGTAGGCTGTAGTCCACGGGGTCGCTAAGAGTCGGACATGACTGAGCGACTTCCCTTTCACTTTTCACTTTCATGCATTGGAGAAGGAAATGGCAACCCACTCCAGTGTTCTTGCCTGGAGAATCCCAGGGACGGGGGAGCCTGGTGGGCTTCCATCTATGGGGTCGCACAGAGTCGGACATGACTGAAGTGACTTAGCAGCAGCAGCTGAAGGGATGTTATATGATTCTGAATCATCCTACGTTAACACATAATTCTTTTTTTTAATTATTTTTTATTGACCGATAATTGCTTTACAAAATTTTGCTGTTTTCTATCAGACCTCACTATGAATCAACTATAAGTATACATATATCCCCTCCCTTTTGAAACTCCCTCCCATTTCCTTCCCCATCTTACCCCTCTAGGTTGAGTACAGAGCCCCTGTTTGAGTTTCCTGAGCCATACAGCAAATTCCTATTGTCTGTCTATTTTACATATGGTAATATAAGTTTCCATGTTACTCTTTCCATACATCTCACCCTCTCTTCCCTTCTCCCCCTGTCCATAAGTCTATTCTCTATGTCTGTTTCTCCACTGTTGCCCTGTAAATAAATTCTTCAGTACCATTTTTCTAGCTTCTGTATATTTGTGTTATAGTATAGTATTTAACTTCCTCTTTCTGACTCACTTCACTCTGTTTAATAGGTTCTAGGTTCATCCACCTCATTAGAGCAGACTGAAATGTGTTCCTTTTCATGGCTGAGTAATATTCCACCGTGAATCTATACCACAACTTCTTTATCCATTCATCTGTCGATGGATGTCTAGGTTGCTTCTATGTTCTAGCCATTGTAAATAGTGCTGCAATGAACAATGGGATACATGTGTCTCTTTCAATTTTTGTTTCCTCAGGGTATATGCCTAGGAGTGGGATTGCTGGGTCATATAACACATAATTCTGATGGTGAACTTCTCATGACATAACTATCCTTTTAATTAGAGTATAGTTGCTTTACACTGTTGTGTTAGGCTCTGCTGTACAGCAAAGTGAATCAGCTTTATGTATTACATCCCCTCTTTTTTTGATTTCCTTCTCATTCAGGTCACCACAGAGCACTGAGTAGAGTTCCATGTGCTACGCCAGGTTCTCATTAGTTATCTACTTTATACTTAGTATCAGTAGTATATGTATGTCAATCCCAATCTCCCAATTCATCCCACCCCACTTCTCCCTTGGTATCCATATGTTTGTTCTCTATGTCTATTACAGTTTTATTTCACAGTTGCTATGTCTCTATTTTTGCTTGGTAAATAAAATCATCTATACCAGTTCTTTTCAGATTCCCCTTAAGTACGTGTTAGTTGCTCAGTCATGTCCAACTCTTTGTGACCCCACAGACTGCAGCCTGCCAGGCTCCTCTGTCCATGGGATTTTCCAGGCAAGAATACTGGAGTGGGTAACCAGTCCCTTCTCCAGGGGATATTCCTAACACCAGGATTGAACCCGAGCCTCCTGCATTGCAGGTGGATTCTTTACCATCTGAGCCACGAGGAAGCCCTAGATTCTACGTATATGTGTTAATATACAACATTTGTTTTTCTCTTTCTCACTTACTTCACTCTGTGTGATAGTGTCTACCCTTGGTTCAAATATGGCCTCCACATTTACCCAGGCAAGCATGAGTTTCTGAAATGCAGAGATGGCAGGAAAGCTTTCTTTGTACTGGCAAAGTGGTACTTAGGGAAATGTGCATACTTCTGGCTTGGGTTACATAAAGCTACCTAGGTAACCTGCTACCATTCACCCACCTCTGAAAACACCCACGTCTGAAAACACATCTGGCTTTCATCTTTATTACCATGAGTTTATTTGCTTAATGAAGAGCTTGTGGCAGTTGGTAGGCTCAGCAGAAAGGAAGGAAATAAGGTGGGAAGAATTAGGAACCAAGTTTAATTCAGTTGGCCTAACATTGTTAAGCAACTATTATATACCAAGAGATGGAGATACAAATACAAATAAGATAAGTGTCCTACCCCACAGAGAGGGAAAAGAAAGGAGAAAGGTAAAATAGGTTAGAGATTGAGACGGAGAAAGGGAGAGAGAAGGAGATAATATAGAGGTGTTAGAAGGTAAGGCAGAGAAAGGCATCAAGAGAAGCACACAGAAAGAGAGCAATAAGTTAAAGTCAGAGAACTGACAGAGGAAAAGGAAGGAAATTATGAGGAATGGACCAAAAAAAAAAAAAAAAAGGAAAGGAAAAATTAGCCAAAAATGATCCAAGAAAAGTCAGGACAAAGAGGAGCGGGGGTTGTAGGGGTCTAGTTTTACATCTTCTGAAGAAGTTCACTGACAAAAAAACATGCCCCATTTTCCATGTTCTTAACTTGTGTGAATAGAAAGTGGGAGAAAATTGTGCCTTTAGAGTTATAGGGTGTGTAGACAGCTTTAGAAGTTTTATATATGGTCAGTAAACTAAAGTAAAAGGTTCTCACACGTTTTGTTTTTGGAAACCTTTTCTGGGGAAAACAAAAACCCTCAAATCCCCCAGAACACTAGATTCTTTGTAAACATGTAATAATAGTAAAAAAGGCAATGAGTGTTTCCTTTCTTTTTCATGTGATTTACACGGTCCTTTTTCCTTTTGGGGAAGGAAGTGTCTAATATCAATTGAGGCAATTTATCATATTCAGCAAAGTCATAATGGCTGTAAGTACTCATTACAATGTTTCCTTGAGAAAGGGAAGGGTGAAAATGGGAGTTTGGAGCAGATAAAATGGTCTATTGTTATATTTGGTGCATTGTATTACTCAGTGGGTTTTTTTTGAGGAAAAAATAAAGTTGGTGTCTTTTAAATACGTGGTTGAGAGTGGAGTATCTCTAGATGTTTGCTGAACTAGAGAACGGCCCTCGTACCCCGATCGCTTAGGCAGGTGTTACTTGAAGGCATCTCAATTGATAAAATACAGATAGCTGGCACTTGGTCATCACCTGAGAGAGATGGAGATAGAGGTTCTGGGGGATGCCATCAATCATGCAATGATAAGCACGTAAGACTCTCTGGGGTGAAAGGTAATTGGCAGGCCAGGATCTGTCATGCCATCTCGTTCCAGGGTGTTAGCGTATCTGCGGAGGAACAGAACTGTGTCTTTCACCCAGCTGTGCTCCACAGGAAAGTGTTCAATGGTAATAGCCATCATGCTGGTGGGATTTGGTGCTGGGGGAATTCTGTGTGCTGGGAGCTGGAGGGAGGCCACCAATTCATTCCACATATATTATTTCTCCAGGAAACACAGCATAATTGAGGACAATTTTCCACCATGAATTGCATCATTAGCTAACACAGGGAAAGTGAAATGCTGTTAACTTTCTTTTTTTCTTCTGCAAAGCTGATGAGCTGAAGAAAATAGAAATGAAAAGTTTAATGTAATTTTTTTTCCCAAGGATATAGGTTGAAAATCAGAATCAAAACACTTTTACACAGTAATAGAAATCCCACATTTTAATACATTGCCATGCACATAAGGAATCAAGTAATGCTGAATACAAAATAGTCAAATATACAAAAATGATAAAGCAGATTTTTAAGCCTGATAGAGATCATGCTCACAGATACAAGGGGGCAAAAATCTGTAGTTTCATTTCTATCAATTTAAAAAGAATCATGCCCCCCCCACCCCCGAAACTCTTTCTGAGGACAACCCAGAACACAAGGAAACATTATAAGAAAAATGTAAAGAAGACCCAAAGGGAATTGGCAAGTTGATAGCTGCTTAAGATATGGAAATCGGTAGTTCAAAATCGTGGTGTGCAATAATTCTTATGTTTAGAGAAAGAAGTTTCTAAACATTGTATGCCCTGGGAACTCAGGGAACTAAAATGAACATCCAACAGAAAAGACACTCTTATTTTACTACATAACCAGCTTGTGTCCTCCTTAAGTCTAGTCTTGGGAATTTTTCTAGGGTGCATAGAGGAAAAAAACAACAACCCACAGTTGTGGGCAATGAATAAGGAAAATATTTAATTAACCACTCTTAGGGGACTAAGAGATTTCAGACTGCTGGTTTAACTACTCACTTAAGGAAGCTATAAAAATGTCTCCCATCTACGTAGGCTTTTGTGTTATGAAATGTGCTTTTATAGCCATGTTTGTTAGTGTTTATAAAATAGTGAACTTTTTTTTTTTTCGGTCAGAATTTTTCCCACTCATATGCAACTGAAAGCACTCATTTTATATTCAGTTCACATGGTGTGATTTTTCTTCCTCTTCCTTTCCTAGCACAAAGACACCAGCTCATCTAGGAAGTTCGATGTGGCTGTTTCCTGTGACCCGCAATTCATCAACTTCATTGGCTTTCTTTAACCTGAGGATTGGCAATCTTCACCTGTGCTCAGCCCAGCCAGAACTCTCTCCCTCAGCTCGGTCACAGTGCTCTAAACCTTTGGGAGGGGGAGATAAATGTTCACCCTAGCCATAGGTTCTGCAGACCAGCCCCCATGTATTGTGTGTGCATACAAAATGCTTGAGTTACCTTTACCTTTTTTATAAGTTGTACCAAAACATCTACGGAAGTTTCTTCCTAAGTAGCATCCCTTCAAATAATTTGGTAGCTTCCCCAAAATGTTGATTGGTGCTTTCTTACCGTTTTACTTTTTAGCATCCCAGAATGGACTCAGTAAAAAACAGCTATGAGGGAAAGGCATAATACAAGGGAAAGGAACTCACTGATGAAAGCCCATCGCCCTGCTCACCATGATGAATACATAGACATTGGTGATACAGAACAGCTTCTCCCTTTGGCTCAATTTGGCCTCCAAACAACCCTGTCTGCTAAGACAGAACAGGTAACATCCCAGACAGATGAGCAAAGGCCCAGAGAGACGTGCAATTTCTCTTGAATGCAAGTATTCTTGAATTCGAAACGGTTTCCCCTTTATCAGAGCAGTGCCACTCTCCACAGAATCCTAAGAATAATTCAAGTACAGAAACAACAGTTCAATATTTTCTTTTCTCGGGTACTTTTGATGGCTAATGTATAATTGTGTTACAGTATTGATTTTTTCTAAAATTTTGTGTACAGCTGTTTAATTTGGTAGCTAACAATACTAAATAGTTGGATTAACTGGAACTACAGCAGGTGTGATAGAGTGACACAAGAGTTTTAGTGGAATTCGTTTCAAAACATTCGTGCTGCCTTGGCTTTTCAGCAGATGAGTTGCTTCTGTGCCAATCACGACTGAGACAGGGCAGGGTCAAGAAGCTGGCTTTATTCAGCTCTCTGAAATTGGAACTTCCACTTGTTAAATCATGGTCTCGTCAAACATGGTCGCATAAGGATAGCGATTTTCGACTGGGGAAGGAAAAGTAGGGGTGTTGGAATCACTCAGAGCCCCTGAGAGCCTTCTAATTCTCCTTGAGTGAATTTAAGCAAGTGGAACCCTGACTACCCCAAGTGGGAGGTCAACACTCACTCAGCAAAGAGGCTACTGCTTTTAGAAAGAGAAGGGTGATGTGATGGGAGAGTGAGATTATGATGAAAAAGACAAAGCTTCCAGTGTACAAATGTGATTCCTACCCCCTTGCATGCCCCCATTTCTCTTTAAGGTTTCCACCTATAAACAGGGGCCTTTTCATGTGAAGAAGAACCTGGTTATGGGCTTAAAAACTTCTGCAGCTGGTACACAGGGAAATATTTCTGGTCTTTTCTCAAATGTCTTAAATGGGAATTGGTGTAAAAGTGAAGGTGTTAGTTGCTCAGTTGTTTCTGACTCTTTGTGACCCCATGGACTGTAGCCCACCAGGTTCCTCTGTCCATGGGGTTCTCCAGGCAAGACTACTGAAGTGGGTTGCCATTCCCTTCTCCAGGGGATTGTTCTGACCCAGGGATCAAACCCTGGTCTCTTGCACTGCAGGCAGATTCTTTATAGTCTAGGCTTGCTCAAAAGCTGCGACAGAGTGAGTGGGAAGTGACCAATGCAAACATATAAATGCAGTTGACTGTGGCTTAAAAAAACACTGAAAATAGATATAAAGAATTAGAATTAATTTAGGGAGTCATATCAAGGACCAAGGTGGTACTCAAAATTCAAATTGCATTTTTGGAATTATGCTTGAACAGAGAGTCTATTCAGAGCTTTAGAAGGGGTCTTTATAACACGTGTGCTACTTAAGAGGGAGGCCGGGCAGTCCTCTGAGGAGATGGAAGAAGACCAGGGTATGCTTGTGGATTGGAACAGAAGTGACCGTCAAGGTATTTAATGGCAGGTGATTTTCTTCAAGGTTATGTCACAAAATCAATACCCCTTCCTATGAGAGAAGCAATGATCTAAATAATGAGTCTCATTTTAGAATTTTCTTGTGAGTAAAGCATTTGAATATATTTTCATAGAAATTGAGGGGTGGGTGGTGGTGATTAAATACAACCACATAAGACAGATCTGTGTGCTTTGGCACATCAACTCAGCCTAGAATTCCACCTGTAGTAGTTGTGTGTGCTACTGTGCCAAGGCCACGTGAAAGCAGCCTATTTATTTCCTTTGATCCTAATGGCTGAAATTTAAAAGGCTATAAACAATGCAGAAGGCAACCAGCCTTAAAGATTTTAGGTGGTAGTATCTCCAACTTTGGCTTAATTTAAGTCTCCTTGTTTACATCAAATGGCTGTTTCAATCACTGTCCTTTAGGCAAAAAGGCCTGGTTTTAAGAGCCTTTCTAAGGCTTCCATAAATGTTGGAGGTTTGCAAAACAACAACAATGAAGGAAACAATGAAACCCCACGCCACTGGCTCCCACAGCTGAAAAAGATATTGTATAATCGGAAGTAATGTTTAAATATCTATAACGTAAGCCAGTCACCTGCAATTCAATGCAAGTCATATGGTTACTTTGAAATTTTATGAGGCCTAAGCTGTTGGTGCCTTCCAGTGCTTGATACAATTGAGGAAAGGAGCCTCTAAAGTAAGGATGCTTGGGGCTCTGCAAGGTTTTAAAATAGCGGTATATGTGGCAATGGAAACTCCAGATTTACAGTGCCTTCTATACCCCTTTTTTGCTGTTCTGTGTTGGTAATTTCTCAGTCTGTGCTGCTGAGTCAGTCAGGGTTAGTCGTTCACTCGTTTCCAACTCCTTGCGACCCCACGGATGGTAGCCCGCCAGGCTTCTCTGTCCATGGAATTCTCCAGTTGAGCAGGATGTCTAAAACCAGTCCCTACTCAGAGGCACTTCTATCTGTCACAGGCAAATTTCACCCTGAAAAGGTCAGATCTTAGGGCTTGCCACACTTGCCCAGAATTTTCCCTGCAGAGCCAAGATGATGGCCAGAAGAAACCAGGGTACCATGCTCCTAGCCATCTTCCCAAATGAGATCTTCAGGGAAGACTCTATTTTGTGCTTTTTATTAAGGGCTGGTGTAACCTCCTTGGCTAATTTTTCCTTAAGCTTCCCACAGGTGGTTCACCTTCAAAAGAAGGCTCCCCATCTCCTTCCTGGAGTAAGTCAGCAGAGCAAAACAATGCAAGCACAGTTCTCTTTGACCCTGAAGCTGTGTCTCAGAGCCACGAATATTTCACATTGATAAACTCTGGCTACAGGATGAGATTCACATCTCAGGAGACTAAGGAGAAGGACCTGCTTGTCTTTGAAACTGAGTCCCCAGCCGTGTCCTGAGCAGGTCCATCTCCTGGGCTGTCCTCTCTTGTCATCACACGGCCCTTGTTTTGATTATCGGCACTGACCTGCCATCACCACCACCAACCCCCCACCCCGCCCCCAGATCAGAATCCTTGTCCCAGTGTTTGGGCAACTAGCTTTCACCAAGATCAAACTTAAGAAGGAATTCTTAGTCAGTCCTGGGGAAAAAAGGTGACAACTATGTTTCTCTGTTTGAGTTCTTTATAGAATACATGAAATCTACCCAAGGAACCATGTGAAAAGAAGAAAGAGATTAAAAGGAAAAAAAAAAACCACACACACAAAAAAGCAAGAAAGTGAGGTGGAGGGGGTGTGGGAGAGGTGAACAAAAACAGCCTTTAAGGCATAGAAGAATTGATGTCTTTTTAAAGATTAAGTTTTTAGAAAGAGACGACAGGCAGCTTTAAGTCTAGTTGTCAAGTAACAAAATTACTCTAAAGAATGAAGAGGAAAGCATCACAAAGAATGAAGCTGCTAATGCACTGGAAGAGGAGGTTTTGGTAAAATAAAAGTACTAAGGGGGTCTTAAAAACTTTTCTTCCATTAGACTTGTATTGTTCCTATCCCAAAACAATTATGTGACATTTGCAGACACAGAAAGCATTTGTAAGAAACCAGGGAGTGCATCTATTAGAGGTTTTAACCCTTCGTTTATAGTCTCACGTAAGGTTGATATTCCTTTCCTTTTGAAGGTTAAAAAAGAGGCTTAATTCCCCCAGAATGAAGGACTATTCGCCTCTGTCTGGGCAACTGAGAAGGGACTCTGGAGGGAACCCGGGTTATTTCCCCATAATCTGGAGGTAGAAGCGGATGGCGCAGTTACACACCTCACAGAGCCTAAGCAGGGAATCAAAGACGTGCCATTACCCACAAGAAAGCTGATAGTGTCTCTGTCCCCCAGGTGCATCTTAAACTACTCGGGTGATGTGTTTTTCACCCTAGCAGAACCACCGATACTCTGCATATTTAAATTCCGATCTGGAGCCCGAACTGAGCTTATCCTCCTTGGCACCCGAGAGTCTGATAAGTATTCGTTCTGTTCATTCCCAAGAGTGCCTTTCCTGTGTGAGTGTAGGGGCCAGACTTTTAATAAAAGGTGCAGCACAAGTTCAAGTAAGAGGAAAAGTTAATGCATCAACAGTTTACAGCCCTGAGACATCAAAGCCTTTATATTCTCCCTCCTCATTTCCTGCCTCCTCCTAAACAAAACTCAACAGAGCCATCTCTGGGAGGTAAAATGTCCTACACGCATCTTGGGAAGAAGGTACAACACAGCAGGAAGTAGCCATGGGTAACTGTGGGTCAGCACAGAACAAAGAATCCCAAGGCTGAGAAGGAAATCGTTTCTCCAGTTTTGCTGGTTTAGGTCATGACTGTTCTGGTTTTAAGCCACCACGTTTCCAAAACCATGCCCTCAAATGATTTCAAACAGAGGCTGACAGTTTGGAAAACAGTAGTAGTTCATATGCAAATATGTGGTACGTGCCAGGAATTAAGGCATTTTTAGAGAAACCATCTTCAATGGGGCTCTTTCATTGTCTCCATCTTTGCCCTCTCTTATTTCCACCTTTACCCACTATCTTTAAATAACTGTCCAGTACACTTTGACTCAAAAGAAAAGGGCTAGACAACTCTACTTATTTACTTGTTCATAACATATTTTGCAAAAGCCAAAGTTAGGATGAATCACCATCATTTAATGAATATCTATCTGCACCATAAAGCATGCTCGGTTTTCCAAGGGTGTTAACAATCATTAATGTTCCCGGCTAAACTAGTGCATTCCCAGCTACAGTATCTCAGCACCTGGCAGTAGTTCTGTCGAGTTCCTCAGGCCCAATTCTGTGTCTCCAGGACTAGTTATAGAACTGGGCTTTCTGAGATGCCAGTACAATGATGAATGGCTGTTCCTGTATAAAGGATGGGAATATAGGTGACCAGGGTGGATATCAAGAGAAGCAACTGAAACTTGCTTTGGGAAGCTCTCATCAGCTAAATCTGGGTGCCGGAAGGGTTGGCTGTACATGACGGGTGCAAATACGTGGCCTGATGCTGTCCATTACTTCCCCTCTGCCGCCTGCTTCCTCAGTCACGGGAGCTGTGCGTGACCGTCTCCCCCACATTGCTCCGGAGGGGCGAATGCTGTCTGAATTCAGTTTTCACTGTGGAAAAGGTGGGGTTGGGATAGTGTTTGGGAGGAGGAGACATAAGGGCAGGGAGAGTCTACCTTGTAAACCATAGTGCCCCAGCTCAATGCTTGGCGCATAGTAGATGCTCAATAAACACTTGATTTCTAAAGAAAGGAAGAAACAAAAGACTGGTGTGAACTCTGCTGTTGGAATTGAACCTCAGGAGTTGGGTGGTGGAGACTGAGGTGTCCAGGGGCATTGGCGGCTAGGCTTTGGCCTCTTAATTTTGGATCTGTAAAGAATTACAGTGTTGGTCCTGATGTTGACCCACCAAAGGGCCAGATCTCGGTGGTGACTGAAGCTCCTGTGAGTTCCCGCTTGGAAGCCCCCTTCTTTGGCACCACAGCCTGCAGGCTCGCGGTGAGTCATCTGGCCCGGTGACTCACCTGGATCACCTTTGGATCTCCCTCCTTCCCTGTCAAGCTTCCAAATCGCAGGCAGGGATGTTTTCTAATGGGCTGTGCATTTCCTGATACCCCCAGGGGTGGAAAGATGTGGGGAGAACAGACAATGAGTGTGTGTCTGGTGACCCTCTGAAATGCCAAGCTTGCTTGTGCTGGCTGGGTCCCAGGGTTGTTACATGTATTTAAAGAAAAGTCTCCTATCCCTGCGATCCACAGACTGGGATTACAGGCACACAGAACATACTTGGCTGAGTTTCTGATTCAGTCAACTTTACATTTTCAGGGGGAAAAAGTGCCTAAAGCATGATATAGGGTCAGTCAACATGAACATTCCTCTAACTCCTAAAGACAAGCAATAACTGGGCTGACTGGCACCCCAGGACTGTGCTTTGTTGTAAAACATAGTAAAAAATATTAGTTACGGGTATAATTCCAGATAGGATTAAAAAGGACTAGTAGGTTCTCTTCTGAGGAAGAAACCTAGTGTGTGGCTGGAAACTCTTGCTTCTCTAGACATGCAGGGGGTCACACTATTTTTTCCTCTTCAGAGAACTGAGTTCAACACTTGACCTGAAGAGTTTTCCAAAGTGTTAAAGTCACACCCCTTTATTCTGCTGTCCTTACTATTAACGCACCATAGCCTAGGATGAAAATATGGCCATTCCCCCCATTTTTGGTGAAAGAACTCTTCTATAGAAAGAGAGACTATGTACACTGGCCAATTAGAAAGAAGCCTCCTGTGTTTGAGTGTATGGATGTGCTTGTCGTAAGTTGTGCCCAAGAAGAGGAAACAAGAGGAAACAACCACCATTCCCCAGGCCCACCTTTATCTCCCTTTGGTGCTGTAAGAAATCCAGTAAAGTGTCAAGAGATTAAGTCTAACAGTATTGTGGCCATGTTTACCAATCTGTCCCAAACTATGGGGTATATGCTGGGAGTGGAGTCTTGCCTTGGACAGTCTGAGCCAAAATAGGACAAAATTTATAAGAAAGAAGAAAAGACTTGTCTTCTCACATGTACTGAACGTGCTTATGTGTTTCGGTGTAGGGTTACCATGTAAAGTGCTGAAGAGTTGGACAGACTACCTTTAGACACCATAACTAACACAATCGAGACATGTTTATATTCCTACCAGGGCATAATATTGTGAACACTTCCACTGAGATTGCAGGACTGCTGGAATTTTTTTTTTTCTAACACATCATGCCATCTGCACACATAATAAAATAATCCAGTAGTTGTCATGCTAAAACAGGACCTGTAGTGAAGGGCACAGACAGCTCCCCAAAGGGAGCCTCAGTTATGCACAGTGATGAAAACTGGAAGCAATTTTCCAGCTAATGGTCTGCCAATGACCACTTGGAACAAGTTGGCACTATATATTATGCACCTCATTTAAAAATCCAGAGCAAACTAAGATTTTCCACAGCCCGTAATCTTGACTGAATGGGTGGTTTTTCAGTTAATCTGGTTAATCTGTCAATGCTCCAAGGATATCTTCTGGCAGTGCCATGAGTTAGTCTTTCTGTGAGGAACAGGCCATGTTCGTATTGACTGGCAGGACAGCAGCTTGGAAGGCTAACTGCATTTATGGAGAACCCTCGGCTGAGGCTGCAAGAGGAAAAAGAAGAAAACATGATAAATTTCTTTATATTCCCATATTCTGGTATGTAGCAATAATCATATTCAAACAAACCTCAACATCCTTAGGTCAAAGAGAAAGCTCTAGTGGAGGTAACGGTGATTCAACTCCAAGGCAAATTACAGTGATGGGTTGTATTCTTGGAATGTCCTTCCTTTTTTCCCCAGAGCATGGAAGATATTTCTCTCAGGGATGTGTGAACTTGAATGCAAGGAAGGGGAAAACCAGATCCTTGGAACTGGCATTCGGCCCTAGGACAGGGCTGTGGTTTGGGAACCCATCTGTACACTGTGGGGTTTCATGCATTTACTTGATCTGGAAGATCAGATTGGGAATGGTGTGGAAGCATTTCATGGGGGGTGGTGTGTATAGTCAGTAGCGGGGGCACTTCATTCTGCATTAAGAAGCTTTCCCAGGATAAAACCCAGAAGGAAATATTGGAAGCAGTATGGGTGGAGGTCCTGCCTTTGTTAGTTGAAAAGGCAGACTGGCTGAGTAGGTTAGCGATTAGGTAGAGAAAGTCATTAAAACCTGAGCAGATTGAACTACTTGAATGGCAAACATGCTCTTGACCTTGGCAATGCTGGTACAGATATATTCATCTAATTTTTCAAATTTCATTTTCTAATTGCCTTTTATCTCAGTACTCCCTATAGATCCTATACAATACACACAGGTCTTCACTACTTAGTTAATAAAAGAGCCAATTGAATATTTTGCTCAGAAAAAATATTTTGGTATTAGCTTTATTTAATACCCCAAACTATTGGGCAATGGGGAGAAACCAAAAGTTCTTACTATTTAAAAAAAAAAATTCCTAGGCTTTAAAACAGGCTTTTCAAAACATGAGAGAATGCACAATTTATGTGTTTCATTAAAACTTATGATTTTTGAGACAAAAGTAAGGTGCTATTTCAGTGTATTAAATATAAAATAATATACACTACTGATAAGACTAATGAAAGTAGAATATTAATATATTGTGGTGGCATTATAAGCTGGAAAAATAGTGTCAATTTATTTAAAAAATATTAAGAATTCACATTCATTGACTCTGTTCCCATGCTAGGAGTGCATCCTAAGGAAAATGAAAGAAGTTATATGCACAAATGTGCAACCCAGAGGTTATTTATAATAGTGGAAAATGTAGAAAACAACCAGTTTCCTATTGTTAAAAATTTAGGTTAAGTAAATCATAGTACATTAATAAGATGAATGATTACATGGCCATTAAAGTAATAATGATGATGATTATGTAGCAACATGGTGAGCAGTTACGATACACCGCAATACAAAACTTATGTCCACATGGCTATATTTAAAGTGGATAACCAACAAGGACCTACTGTAGAGCACAGGGAACTCTGCTCCGTGTTAACTCTGCTCATGTAACAACCTACATGGGAAAAGAATGTGAAAAAACCCAAACAACACAACAGATACAAATATATGTATAAGTGAATCACTTTGCTATACGCCTGAAAATATCACATTGTAATCAACTCTACTTCAAAATAAAAAGTTAAAAAAACTTACACATATGTATAGAAAAGAAATGTAGGGAAAAGTGAAGGCTTTAGGACTTCGATTTATTATTGTCACGATGTTTTACAAAAGAACAAAAAAATTCAGTTCACAAGGGTGCAACTTTGATCCATGAGCCTTAGCTAACTAAAGCATCCACAGTTATCTTCATTCACTAATACTACTAAGAAAAGAAATCTTTATAATTCAATTAAGAGACAACATTCCAGCATTATTAAAGGGGGTTGGAAACTGATGCAAATAAAAATCTTTTATCCAAGCCAACCCTTAAAGGAACTGTATAGCTGGAATGTACAGGAGGAAATGGCAAACCACTCCAGAATTCTTGCCTGCAGAATCCCATGGATGGAGGAGCCTGGTGGGCTACAGTCCATGAGGTTTCAAAAAGTTGGACACAACTGAAGCAACTTAGTATGCATGTAGTACACACATGTAGCTGGAATAACAGATTTCTAGGAATCTGACATTACATAGTATCACTCAGACTTTTGCTAAAATCAGCTCTGGAAAATGTGTGACCTTGAAAAAGAATTATTAAGAATAACATAAGTTTAATGCATCCATCTCTTCTCCTAAATTGTTGAGGGTGCTACCACATCTTATTGTGTGTCTTCCTAATGCAAAGTGTTGTGCCACATATACAGAACTTGCTTAATAAATGGTTGTGAAATAATGAAGAAGAAACTGATGTTGCAGAAGGAGAGGTTTTTCTTTTTTAGGGCTTAATGCAATATCTAATTTTACTGGAGACCTAATCCTGTAGTTGGGGCTGCAAATGAGTGGGAATTGTGCCTATTTCTTTCTTGAATCTAAGGACTACTCGGGCTTCCCAAGTGGTGCAGTAAAGAATCTGCCTGCCAATGCAGGAGATGTGGGTTCGATCCCTGGGTTGGGAAGATCCCTTGGAGGAGGGCATAGCAACCCACTCCAGTATTCTTGCCTGGAGAATTCCATGGACAGAGGGGCCTGGCAGGGTCCAGTCATGGGGTTGCAAAGAGTAGGACATGACTGAGCATGCATGCATGCACACGAGGACTACTCAAGGAACATGTGCATCCCAGAAATGACCACGTGTGGATTTGCAACTAGTGAACAACATTGCTATTGAATGGTTTAGGCATCCTGGGAGCTATTTCCTTCCTTAGTGCAATAGCTTCAGAGTCCAGCATGAGCAGGGCCACATCAGAGTCCAGTGATTGAAAAGCATGAGTTACTGAATCAGGCAGATCTGGTTGATATCCCAGGCTCACCACTTAGCAACTACAGGATATTGAACACGTGAGTTCCTCCAAACCTCAACATCCTCACCTTTAAAACAGTGATCATGATTCCCACCTCACTGGGTTGATGTAATGCGGAAATGGGTTCACAGAAAAAGTTCTTTGCATGGTGTTTGGCCAACAGTCAATATCTGCTAAGTGATGGGTGCTTATTATTATTACTACTGAAACTTCTCAAAATTCCCTAGAGAAACTAGAGATACAATTAGGTCAGTGTACTAACGCCGCAGCTAGAGGTCAGGAAGCAGAAACAACACAGCCCCGAGGCCAAGCCTTTGCCCCCTCCAGTGATGAGTAACATTCCCCTCACCTGCCAAGGCCACAGTGAATGCAGCTGGCTTCCCCTCTCACCCAGACTAGTGCCGATGCCAACAGACAGTTCTGTGATAAGGACAGTTTACAACAGACACTTGAAAGGCAGGAAGACGCTGGCCCTGGAGACAAAGGCCAGCCTGGAGAGGATTCAAGAACGTGCCTGGGATTGAGAATGTCCAGTGTCACCTCCCCCTACTCCAGCCGCAAGGGAGTGTTTGGGGAAAAAAGAAAAGATGGTGTGTGCGGGCAGCCCCATCTCTCACGGATTGGAGAAGAAAGAAGACTTCGTCTCTTAAAAGGGTTGTTCAGTGTCTTCCATTCAACCAGAAGGGTCATATCTTCTATCTGAAAGTGTCTCTCCTATGACTCATGTTTGAAGACTTCGGGGTCCTGAATGCACTCTGACATTTATAGCAGGTGTGAGATGCACCGTCCAAAGGAGGGAGACCCAGAGTTGCCTCCACAACAAGCAATAAGAAGCAGAACTGGGCTTCCCTGGTGGCTCAGTGGTAAAGAATTCACCTGCCAATGCAGGAGACACGGGTTCAATCCCTAGTTCTGGAAGATCCCATAAGCCTTGGAGCAACTGCGCCCATGTGCCACAACTACCGAGCCTGTGCTCCAGCACCTGGGAGCCGCCACTGCTGAGCCCATGTGCTGCAACTACTGAAGCCTGCTTACCCTAGAGCCTATGCTCAGCAACAAGAGAAGCCACCACAATGAGAAGCTGGTGCAGTGCAACTAGAAAGTAGCCCCTGCTCGCTGCAACTAGAGAAAAGCCTTCATAGCAATGAAGACCCAGCTTTAGTTCAGTTTCAGTTCAGTCACTCAGTCGTGTCTATCCAACTCTTTGAGACCCCATGAATCATAGCACACCAGGCCTCCCTGTCCATCACCAACTCCCGGAGTTCACTCAAACTCACTTCCATTGAGTCGGTGATGCCATCCAGCCATTTCATGCTCTGTCGTCCCCTTCTCCTCTTGCCCCCAATCCCTCCCAGCATCAGAGTCTTTTCCAATAAGGCAACTCTTCGCATGAGGTGGCCAAAGTACTGGAGTTTCAGCTTTAGCATCATTCCTTCCAAAGAACACCCAGGACTGATCTCCTTTAGGATGGACTGGTTGGATCTCCTTGCAGTCCAAGGGACTCTCAGGAGTCTTCTCCAACACCACAGTTCAAAAGCATCAATTCTTTGGCACTCAGCTTTCTTCACAGTCCAACTCTCAGCTTAGCCAAAAATAAATAAATCTTCCTGACCTGGGGATCGAACCTGCATCTCTTAGGTCCTCTGCATTGGCAGGTGGGTTCTTTACCACTAGCGCCACCTGGGAAGCCCAAATAAATAAATAAAATCATAAAAAAAAAAAAAAAAGAAGCAGAACTAATATTCACTGAGCAGCTATGATGGCCAGCTAAGATTTTATAGGTACTCAGTGAGTCACCACTGCCATCTTTGAGGGCTGAATTGCATTATCCTCACAACACACCTAGAAAAAATGAGGTTAGGTTCATTAACTTGTCATGGCCGTCCTGCTGAAGTGCCCAGAGCTGAGACTGGAAAGCAGATGTGTTCTCACCACAATGCTTTCCTGACTCAATAGAAAACATGTATTAGGAAAGCGAGTTGCTAAACTCCAACAGGAATGCAGGAGACAAAGCAAGTAGCTGTGTCTTTATCAAAGAATGCTCATCAAACATGAACCCTACACATAAAGAGCCCTAAATAAGAGGTTTGGCCTAGAGAAAGTACATTTCTGTCTCATAGTCTAAAGCTGTCCTATGTTTAGAGCAGTGGTTCTCAACTGGGTACAATTTTTCTCCCATTGGGCAACGTCAGGAGACATTTCTGGTTGTCATACTATCGGTATCGAATGGGTAGAAGCCAGGGACCCTGCTAAACATCCTGGGATGCACAGGACAGACCCCCACTTCAAAGAATTATCCAGCTCAAAATGTCAATAGTGCTGAAGATGGTTTAGAGGGTACAGGTCCTTGTTTCTCTTCTCTTCCTGGTTGTGAGTCAAATATATCACTCCCAAAATAGGCCAAGATAAAAACCAACTTAAGTGTGCCTCTTGTGTGTACAGGAAATAAGGCTAATTTCAAACCTCACTCCCCTCTTCACTTCATCATTTGCTCATTTTATTTGATTTTATATTCAATGTAATCAAAACCTCTGATACTAAATCATTTCCAACTTTTAGAACCCTCACAGGCATACTATTATAAGAATCAAGATGGGATGTTTTAAACAGGTATGCTCAATTAATTAATCAGTAGGTATGGAAGGAGTTAGGAGATAAAAGAAGGACAAAGAAGGATTTATGTGGCAATAAAACTCAACTCTGCTCACCAGCCCTCTGGTGGGAGAAGTCACATGTGTTCTCAGCTCCACTGGTTTCATTTCTGCCACTACCAGCCTTCTTGATGGTTTGAGGAGGGGGGTGTTCGCCTCCTGAGAATGTGATGAAGAAATCAGTGCTACCTCTGACTGGATGAAGATGGAGGTCAGAATCTCAGACAAGATGAGTATCAGGAGGGCAGAGGACTTGGGTTCAGGGCAATAAAACAGATGACACACACACAAACTAGCCTGTAACTTCTCAAAACCCTCCGTAAACTGGAATCTGTAATGACTCTGTGATGGTTAATTTTATGTGACTGGGCCATGGGGTGGCCAGATAGTTGATTAAACATTATTCCGGGTGTGTCTAGGAGGGTGTTTCTGGATGAGATTAACATTTGAATCAGTAGACTGAGTCAAGCAAGTTGCTCTCCCTAATGTGGTGGTTCCCATCCAGTCAGTTGAAAACCCAAGTAGAAAAAAAGGCTGCTTTAGGGAGAATTCATTCTCTATGCCTGCTTTTGAGTTGGGATATCTGTGTTTTCCTGCCTTTGCACTTGGGCTTGAACTGGAATTTATACTATCAGCTCTGCTGGGTCTCCAGCTAGCTGACTACAGATCCTTGGCTTTCTCAGCCTCCAAAATTGTGTAAGCCATTCTTTGCAATATCTATCTATCTCTTTACTATCTCTCTCTATTATCTCTCCATCTCTCTCTAGATAGATGGATCTATAGATAGATATACAGATATACCACCTACTGGAGACCAATATCTCCTATTGATCCTGTTTCTCTGGATAACATCAACTAACTCAGAATCTACAGACCACAATGACCACAGTAGTAAAAAACTATCCTTAACTAAGTAGTCTGTGTCAAGCATTGTGATAAGAGCCTGTTCCATTTTGCAGCAACTTGAGGAGGTAGATCCCATGACCTCCCTTTAAAGATAAAGAGGCAGGCTTGGGGAGATATAGGACCTTAGAGAAGCTGCAGCCTTCAGGCCAGGCTATGACGTTCAACCTGATTATGACATGTCCAGGTCCCACTGATGCCACAAGTGCTAAGAAGACACATGAGGGCCCAGAGCCCCATGCAAAGACCTTTAGGTAATCATTTACACCCAGGTGGGGTAGGAAGGCCTTGATTTTGTCTTCTATCCTTTCAGCCCTCAATTCTATTGTTTCAGTTAGAATGTGAAGGAATCTGGATACTGTAAGGGGAGTCTTTCTGGCGCAGGCTTTGCTGTCATGATCAGCTTGGGTTGCTGCCTCTCTGTACAGAGTTTGTGGGTTCCTGAGATGAGTGACATTAGACACACGCACACACACACTGAGAGGAAGAATGCACTTGTGCACAAGCTGCCCCTTTCCTTTTCCTCAGCACTAACGGGAAAAAACACCCCACTGACACTGTATTCATCCCCTTCTTGCTCTACTACAAATGAAACTGCTAGTCTACACGATGAGGCTTACACATCTCTCAGAAATCAGCTCTGGTTCCTTTGGGTTAAGCTGAGTCTCTGAATTCCAGGGTGATAAGAACTTGGCCATTTTCGTCTGAGGTTCTCAAACTCAACTGCATCTGACTCATCTCAAGGAGCTCTTACAATTTTTATTTTGTCTAGCCTCTCTCCAATTTCCTCTGATTCAGAGTGTCCAGAGGGAAGTCTAGAAATCTCGCTATTTAACAAGCAGCTTGGTGATTCTCACGAAACCAGCCTGGCACAAATCCATGGGCGCCCCTACATCTTCTCCTCAGTACTTAAATAGTAGTTATTTGTCTTTCAGACAGAGAAAAGTGTGCAGACTGTGGGGCAAATTTGCTTTATAGTCTTGCTCACTTCATGAAATAAAATACCAAGAGTCCTGGATATAATATAGTGCAGTGATCCAAATACTGGGTTTTAGAGTGAGGCAGACAGGAGAGGCAAGACCTGAGCAAGCCATCCAATCCATCCAAAGCCCCAGGTCCATCATCCCAGTATTGTTTAGTTTCTACAAGCCTATTCATGCATCAGCTACTTAATTAAGCAGACAAGCAACATTTGTTCCACCGAACATTTACTAAGATACCTGCCCCCAACCCTCCCTTGCGGGTGCAGGGCTTGGAGAATTTCCTGTCTCATTATACTTATCTTGCTGTATTAGAATCACCTGATGATGTGTTTGCCTAATGCTTCTCCAACTTCACTGTGCTTGGAAATTCCCTGGAGAGCATGGTAAAACCCAGATTTGGGGCCCTGAGTGGAAAAAAATCTGATTCAGTAGGTTTGGAGTAGGTCTGTAAATGTGCATTTCTAATAAACTTGCAGGGCACACCCACATCACCCATCTGAGGACCACTCTTTTAAGTATCACTACTCCTAACCCCAAGCTTCTTTGGACAAAGAGTAAATCTTTTATTATTATTTTTTAATTGATTTTTAACTGAAGGATAATTGCTTTACACTATTGTGTCGGTTTCTGCCATACATTAACATGAATCAGCCATAGGTATACAGAAGCCCCTTTCTCCTGAACCTCCCTATCACTTCCCACCCCATCCCAACCTCTAGGTCACAAGGGGACACAAGCTACATAAAAATGAACGAATTGTGCCAAGGACAATGATCAATTTCACTATACAGACTCTTAGAAGGGAAGGATATTTTAGAACATTGCTTCTCAAATTTTAATGTGTCTAGGAGTCACCCTGCTTATTTAACTTACATGCAGAGTACATCATGAGAAACGCTGGACTGGAAGAAACACAAGCTGGAATCAAGATTGCCGGGAGAAATATCAATAACCTCAGATATGCAGATGACACCACCCTTATGGTAGAAAGTGAAGAGGAACTAAAAAGCCTCTTGATGCAAGTGAAAGTGGAGAGTGAAAAAGTTGGCTTAAAGCTCAACATTCAGAAAATGAAGATCATGGCATCTGGTCCCATCACTTCATGGGAAATAGATGGGGAAACAGTGGGAACAGTGTCAGACTTTATTTTTCTGGGCTCCAAAATCACTACAGATGGTGACTGCAGCCATGAAATTAAAAGACGCTTACTCCTTGGAAGGAAAGTTATGACCAACCTAGATAGCGTATTCAAAAGCAGAGACATTACTTTGCCAACAAAGGTTCGTCTAATCAAGGCTATGGTTTTTCCAGTGGTCATGTATGGATGTGCGAGTTGGACTGTGAAGAAGGCTGAGCGCCGAAGAACTGCCTGGGATTTCTTTGGAAGGAATGATGCTAAAGCTGAAACTCCAGTACTTTGGCCACCTCATGCGAAGAGTTGACTCATTGGAAAAGACTCTGATGCTGGGAGGGATTGGGGGCAGGAGGAGAAGGGGACGACAGAGGATGAGATGGCTGGATGGCATCACTGACTCGATGGACGTGAGTCTCAGTGAACTCCTGGAGTTGGTGATGGACAGGGAGGCCTGGTGTGCTGCGATTCATGGGGTCACAAAGAGTTGGACACGACTGAGTGACTGATCTGATCTGAGGAGTCACCAGGGTATCTTGTTAAAATGCAGATCAAACATGTCTAACACGTTCTCAGGTGATACCAGTGCTGCAGGTCTGTGCCCTCCACTTTGAGTAGCAAGGCTGTTGAGGTTCTTCATCTAGAGCAGCACCATCCAAAGGAGCTTCTGCAATGATGGAAATGTTCTTTGTCATTCAGTTTCTCACTTATGTCGGACTCTTTGCAACCCCATGGACTGCGGCACACCCGTCCATGCAGCACTTCCCTGTCCTTCACTATCTCTTGGAGTTTGCACAAACTCAAGTCCATTGAGTTGGTGATGTCATCCAACCACCTCTTCTTCCGTTGTCCCTTCTCCTTCTGCGCTCAATCTTGCCCAGCATCAAGGTCTTTTCCAGAGAGTTAGCTCTTCATATCAAGTGGCCAAAAATATTGGAGCTTCAGTTTCAGCATCAGTCCTTCTAATGAATATTCAGGGTTTATTTCCTTTAGAATTGACTGGTTTGATCTCCTTGCTGTCCAAGGGACTCTCAAGAGTCTTCTCCAGCACCACAGGTTTATCCAGTATGGCAGCCATTAACCACCTGTGGCTATTTTGAGCACTTGACATGTAGCTAATGTTTCTATAAAATTAATTTTAATTCATTTAAATTTACTTTCTTTTTCTTTCTTTTAAAGACTCTGAAAATATCTACTTTAATTTAAAAAATTTTTTGGCCATGAGGCATGTAGGATCTTCCCCAACCAGGTATTGAACCCTCACTCCCTGCACTGAAAGTACAGTCTTAACCACTGGACTACCAGGGAAGTCCCAACTCATTTAAATTTAAATGGTCACGTGTACCTAGTGGCTACTAAACTAGACGGCTGCTGTGTGGCATTAGAAACGGGGACTGAGCGATTTCGCATAAAGGGAGTTTCAGAAAGAAGAAACCTAAAAAGCAAGGTGAAGTCACAATACTTTTCCCCATATCATAAATTTTATTCTGACTGCCACCCTCTCCCCTTTCTGCTGCCTGAAGGGAGGGCTCAAGGCTCCCCTCCGTTCTCCATCATGTTCCCAGTCTCTCTCTAAACAAAACAGTAATTAGGAAAGGCTTTATAAACGCTCTAAAGTATAGAAGATTACCTTGTTTACATAAACTCTTTCAAGTTGGCAAAACCAAGCAAGAAGTCTTAGGAGAAATAATTCCTTTGTGATGGGCCCTTTCACCCTGGGGTATGTCTAGCAGGATTCTGAAGAGAGGCTCCAAGGTTACTTCTCTTCTGTGGGTTTTGGCCCTTTGGCCTGGAACATATGGGCAAATGCAAACAGTCCAGGCATTCTAGAAAAGTTCAAAAGGAAAGACAGCTCAGTTCATGTTGAGTTCCCTCAAAGGAGAAAACGCTGAGGGTGGGTAAAGGGTAGGGTTTCATTTAGTCTGAACTGGACTTGTTGGCTCTGGGCATGTTACAGTCTACATTACAGTTAACGAGGTTTGAGGATCTTCTTTGGGCTGGTGAGTACGAATTTCCATTGAGGAAAAAGTTATGAGACTTGGATGTCTTAATGATAACAGATAATTTCTCTGGGTTGGCAGAGCTACAAAGCATGTTGCTACGAAACTGTGTGGATGGGGCTATTTCTTTTGTGTACACAGCTTCCCCTTAAAGAATCCATTTGGCATGAGTTGCAATCCTGTTCCGGGACCCTTGTGATTAATTGCTTGAACTGGCTGGTGGCCATAAGCAGAATCTTGCAATCTACCAAGTTCTACACAGAATTATGAAACTGAAGGTTTAATGGGATTTCAGGTAATAGAGCCCAGATGTCTGAGACTATGAAGTTTGAAATTATATGGCTTACAAGGCTGTAGGGCTGCAACCTTATTTATTTCTTGCTTAGGAAATTTCCCTATTTCCATCTTTATTCCATCTTTGACCAGTCAAACACTAGAGCCCTCATCTTGACATACTTCATCTAGAGAAGTCATTCACACACACCCACCTGTAACCAGCAACCTGAAAATATGTGAACACCCCACCTTCCTGTCCAGGCTCTTGGGATTATGTTTCACCCAAGGACATCATAATTAACAGCCTTATCTCTACCCTGCCGCTATGCAGAGCTTGACTACCAAATTGCTTTCATGCATTTAATCGTATTTTATTCTGTCAGGGCCCAGGAGAAGTGGTTGGGAACATGAATTATCTGCCTTTGGGTGAGGAAACCAAGGTCCACAGAAGAGAAGAGATGATCGTAGTTAACGTTTGGGGAACACTTACCTTCCAAGAAGTACTGTTCTCATAGGTTTCTGAGCATCATTTCCTTTAAACCTTTTAACACCTTTGAGATGATGTGATTATCAACTCCAGTTTGCTAACTTTGATAACTCCATTATCAATCCAGAAAACTAAGGCACAGTGGTTGGGTCGCACTGATGATAATGGATGGAGCCAGGATGGAAGCTGGTACCCTAGACTCTTGGTTATAATGCACTGCCTCCTCCCTAAGGAAATATCATCAGTAACACAGATAAGCTCTGGAGTCTTCTGGTTCTTACGCGGCATTCGCTCTATATCATTTCCAAGACGGAAGACAAATCCCCAGCACATTTTTCTAAAAGAGAAGCCCCCTGGACCCTGATTCCCCAGTCTCCTCCAGAGCAATGCCACCTCCTGAGTGTTCTGAGGAGAGTAAAGAGATTCTGTCTAATGGCACCAATTCAAGAAGAATACTTGGCCCAATATTCCAGGCCCTTTACAATTACACTTCAGCCCATCCTTCCAGAGGTATCCACCCTGCATTCCAGGCATAGTAACTGATGGAATTTGTCCCATCCTGCCCTTCCTTTGTTTACATGGTCCTTCCTTCCTTCCTCATCCTCCTGCCCCGATTCTCCTGTTCCTATTGGGCCATCTCACAGGCCACTTCAACATGGCCTTATATATTCTCATAAAGCACCTCTCTCCCTGTTCAGAACCTCTGCAAGATTTTGTTGAATGAATGAACAAAAGAAATGAACATCATTTTTGGATTGCTGTACCAGGCACTATGCAAGACACCAAAGACATAAAGATGAATAATCCTTGTCATTGCCCTCAGGAAGCTTCCAGTCTATGGAGAGATCTGTACACAGGAAAACCACTATCATATAACATCGTGGATAATATTACAGAAGGAAGGGTGCTCATTACTGTTAACACATATGGCTGGGAATTCTGCCCAAGATTCACCCACCCTCCTGCTTAGGGAAACTTCACATGTGAAGGGCTTGTATTTTATGCATCTTTGTTTGGCCCTGAGCACTCAGCAGTCTCTAAACTAAGTAACTATGTGATGGTGGTCTAGTGGTTTTCCCTATTTTCTTCAATTTAAGTCTGAATTTGGCAATAAGGAGTTCATGATCTGAGATATCCAGATGACACCACTCTTATGGCAGAAAGTAAGGAAGAACTAAAGAGTCTCTTGATGAAAGTGAAAAAGGAGAGTGAAAAAGTTGGCTTAAAGCTCAACATTCAGAAAACGAAGATCATGGCATCTGGTCCCATCACTTCATGGCAAATAGATGGGGAAACAGTGGATACAATGGTTGACTTTATTTTTTTGGGTCCAAAATCACTGCAGATGGTGACTGAAGCCATGAAATTAAAAGACACTTACTCCTTGGAAGGAAAGTTATGACCAACCTAGACAGCATTATTAAAAAGCAGAGAGATTATTTTGCCAACAAAGGTCTGTCTAGTCAAGGCTATGGTTTTTCTAGTAGTCATGTATGGATGTGAGAGTTGGACTAGAAAAAAGCTGAGTGCTGAAGAATTGATGCTTTTGAACTGTGGTGTTGGAGAAGACTGTTGAGAGTCCCTTGGACTACAAGGAGATCCAACCAGTCCATCCTAAAGGAGATCAGTCCTGGGTGTTCACTGGAAGGACTGATGTTGAAGTTGAAACTCCAATACTTTGGCCACTTGATGTAAAGAGCTGACTCATTTGAAAAGACCCTGATGCTGGGAAAGATTAAGGGCAGGAAGAGAAGGGGACGACAGAGGATGAGATGGTTGGATGGCATCACTGACTCAATGGACATGGGTTTGGGTAGACTCCAGCAGTTGGTGATGGACAGGGAAGCCTGGTGTGCTGTGGTTCATGGGGTATCAAAGAGTCAGACACAACTGAGTGACTGAACTGAACTGAACTGATCTGAGCCACAATCAGCTCCTGGTCTTGTTTTTGCTGACTGTATAGAGCTTCTCTATCTTTGGCTGCAAAGAATATAATGAATCTGATTTTGGTATTGACCATCTGGTGATGCCAATGTGTAGAGTATTCTCTTGTGTTGTTGGAAGAAGGTGTATGACCAGTGCGTTCTCTTGACAAAACTCTGTTACCCTTTTCCCTGCTTCATTTTGTATTCCAAGGCTGAATTTGCCTGTTACTCTAGGTATCTCTTGACTTCCTACTTTTGCATTCCTGTATACTACAATGAAAAGGAAATATCTTTTGGGAGTTAGTCCTAGAAGGTCTTGTAGGTCTTCATAGAACCATTCAACTTCAGCTTCTTCAGTATTACTGGTTGGGGCATAGACTTGGATTACTGTCATATTGAATGATTTGCCTTAGAAACAAACAGAGATTATTCTGTCATTTTTGAGATTGCTTCTAAGTACTGCATTTTGGACTCTTTTGTTGACTATGATGGCTACTTCATTTCTTCTAAGGGATTCTTGCCCATAGTACTAGATATAATGGTCATCTGAGTTAAATTCACCCATTCCAGTCCATCTTAGTTCACTGATTCCTAAAATGTCAATGTTCACTCTTGCCATCTCCTGTTTAACCACTTCCAAAATACCTTGATTCATGAAACTAACATTTGAGGTTCCTATGCAATATTGCTCTTTACAGCATCAAACTTGACTTCTATCACCAGTCACATCCACAATTGGTGTTGTTTTTGCTTTGGCTCCGTCTCTTCATTCTTTCTGGAGTTAGTTCTCCACTGATCTCCAGGAGCATATTGAGCACCTGCTGACCTGGGGAGTTAATTTTTCAATTTCCTATCTTTTTGCCTTTTCATACTGTTCATGGGGTTCTTGAGGCAAGAATAGTGAAGTGGTTTTCTATTTCCTTTTCCAGTGGACCACATTTTGTCAGAACTCTCCAACATGACCCATCCGTCTTGGGTGGCCCTACATGGGATGGCTCATAATTTCATTGAGTTAGACAAGGCAGTGGTCCATGTGATCAGTTTGATTAGTTTTCTGTGACTGTGGTTTTTATTCTGTATGCCCTCTGATGGATAAGGATAAGAGGCTTACAGAAGCTTCCTGATGGGAGAGACTGACTGAGGGGAAAACTGGGTGTTGTTCTGATGGGCAGGGCCATGCTAGGAAATATTTAATTCAATTTTTTTGTTGAAGGGCAGGGCTGTGTTCCCTCCCTGTTGTTTAATCTGAGGCCAAACTATAGTGGAGATAATGAAGATAATGGTGACCTGCTTTAAAAGGTCCTGGGCATGCAATTTTCAAAATTCAGACTTAAATTGAAGAAAGTAGGGAAAACCACTAGACCATTCAGGTATGATCTAAATCAAATCCCTTATGATTATACAGTAGAAGTGACAAATAAATTCAAGAGATTAGATCTGACAGACAGAGTGCCTGAGAACTATGGAGGTTCATGACATTGTATAGGAGAAAGTGATCAAGACCATCCCCAAGAAAAAGAAATGCAAAAAGGCAAAATGGTTGTCTGAGGAGATCTTAGCTGAGAAAAGAAGCAAAGAGAAAGGCAAAGGAGAAAAGGAAAGAAATGCTCATTTGAATGCAGAGTTCCAAAGAAAAGCAATGAGAAATAAGAAAGCCTTCTTCAGCGATCAATGCAAAGAAATAGAGGAAAACAACAGAATGGGAAAGACTAGAGATCTCTTCAAGAAAATCAGAGATACCAAAGGAACATTTCATGCAAAGATGGGCTCGATAAAGGACAGAAATAGTATGGACCTCACAGAAGCAGAAGATATTAAGAAGAGGTGGCAACAATATGCAGAAGAACTGTATAAAAAAGATCTTCACAATCCAGATAACAACAATGGTGTGATCACTCACCTAGAGCCAGACATCCTGGAATGTGAAGTCAAGTGGACCTTAGGAAGCATCACTACAAACAAAGCTAGTGGAGGTGATGGAATTCCAGTTGAGCTATTTGAAATCCTAAATAATGATGCTATGAAAGTGCTGCACCCAACATGCCAGCAAATTTGGAAAACTCAGCAGTGGCCACAGGAATGGAAAAGGTCAGTTTTCATTCCAATCCCAAAGAAAGGCAATGCCAAAGAATGCTCAAACTACCGCACAATTGCACTCATCTCACACACTAGTAAAGTAATGCTCAAAATTCTCCAAGCCAGGCTTCAGCAATATGTGAATCGCGAACTTCCAGATGTTCAAGCTGGTTTTAGAAAAGGCAGAGGAACCAGAGATCAAATTGCCAACATCTATTGGATCATCGAACAAACAAAAGAGTTCCAAAAAACATGTACTTCTGCTTTACTGACTATGCCAAAGCCTTTGACTGTGTGGATCACAACAAACTGTGGAACACTCTTCAAGAGATGGGAATACCAGGCCACCTTACTTGCCTCCTGAGAAATCTGTATGCAGGTCAGGAAACAACAGTTAGAACTGGACATGGAACAACAGACTGGTTCCAAACTGGGAAAGGAGTACGTCAAGGCTGTATACTGTCACTCTGATTATTTAACTTATATGCAGACTACATCATGTGAAATGCTGGGCTGGATGAAGCACAAAGTGGAATTAAGATTGCTGGGAGAAATAAACCTCAGATATGCAGATGACACCACCCTCATTACAGAAAGTGAAGAAGAGCTAAAGAGCCTCTTGATGAAAGTGAAAGAGGAGAGTGAAAAAGTTGGCTTAAAACTCAACATTCAGAAAACTAAGATCATGGCATCTGGTCCCATCACTTCATGGGAAATAGATGGGGAAACAATGGAAACACTGACAGACCTTATTTTTGGGGGTCCAAAATCACTGCAGATGGTGACTGCAACCATGAAATTAAAAGATGTTTGCTCCTTGGAAGAAAAGCTGACCAACCTAGATAGCATATTAGAAAGCAGAGACATTACTTTGCCAACAAAGGTGCATCTAGTCAAAGCTATGATATTTCCAGCAGTCAGATATGGATGTAAGAGTTGGACTATAAAGAAAGCTGAGTGCTGAAGAACTGATGTTTTTGAACTGTGGTGTTGGAGAAGACTCTTGAGAGTCCCTTGGACTGCAAGGAGATCCAACCAGTACATCCTAAAGGAAATCAGTCCTGAATATTCATTGGAAGGACTGATGCTGAAGCTGAAACTCCAATACTTTGGCCACCTGATGCATAGAACTGACTCATTTGAAAAGACCCTGATGTTTGGGAAAGATTTAAGGCAGGAGGAGAAGGAGATGACAGAGGATGAGATGGTTGGATGGCATCACTGACTCTATGGTGATGAGCTCTGGGAGTAAGTTCCCGGGAGTTCGTGATGGACAGGGAAGCCTGGTGTGCTGCAGTGCATGGGGTTGCAAAGAGTTGGACACAACTAAGAGACTGAAGTGAACTGAAGTTATGTGACAGTGACACCTAATGAAAGACTGTCATCGAAGTGATGGAGTCTCTCTCTTTAGGGTAGGAGGGGCCCTTAAACTGCTTCCCCTCTGTCTCTTCAGTGGAAATGCAGAAGAGGGCGGCAGGCCCTTACTGACTGCTATGGTAGCCTCACAAGGAGCTGGCCCAGATAGGATGGGATAGAGGAAGCTTCCCATATCTCCTTAGGGTCTCCTTGCTCCTTAGAGCAAGCAGTGGCCCAAACCATAGCTCTTACCTGTAAGGTGCCAGGGGATGCTTGATGTACCGCCTTAAAGTGATAGTTTGGCCAAGTGGTATCTGACCCACATTCTAGGCATAGTAACTTGAGAATTTAAGAGTTGGAAAATTGTTCTTTAAAAGTCACTATTTCAGAGCATTAATTTCTGATTGCTTATTGGTGGTGGCTTAGTCATTAAGTCGTGTCCGACTCTATGTGATCTCAAGGTCTGTAGCCTGTCAGAGCGCTCTCTATGGGATTCCCAGGCAAGAATACTGGAGTGGGTAGCCATTCCCTTCTCCAGGGGATCTTCTTGACCCAGGGATTGAACCTGGGTCTCCTGCATCACAGGCAGATTCTTTATCGATTGAGTCACCAAAACTCTGCACGAATGAGCTTTTTTATTAGTTGTCTTCTCAGCAGGACTGTGCGGGGATCCTGGGCAGGGGCCCAGCCCTGTGGAAAGCTCTCTCTCGAGAGTAGCAGTTTGGTTTGCGGGGCACTGCAAGTGCCACTGCATTCATGTTTGTGAAGTGTACTGGGGATGGCAGTGGAATGGCTGTCATCATACAACATTTAGTATCTTCCTAGAACTACCCACCTGTGTTGCTCTACAATTTTAAGGAATCACTGTGGGGTAATGAACATCAATGATTTTTCTACTTGCTAGTCTTAAGACTGGTCAAGTTTTTTAACCTGTCTAAGCCAAGGTTCCTTCATCTGTAAAAGGAGGGAATTCATGTGTGGTTTACAGATGGTTTTGTGAGAACTACTATATTTCATTGAATCCAAAATGCATTTTTTTTTTTTAACGTATCATGGACAAGGGCTTCCCTGCTAGCTCAGCTGGTAAAGAATCTGCCTGCAATGCAGGGGACTCTGGTTTGATTGCTGGGTTGGGAAGATCCCCTGGAGAAGGGACAGGCTACCCACTCCAGTATTCATAGGCTTCCCTGGTGGCTCAGACAGTAAAGAATTTGCCTGCAATGAGGGAGACCTGGGTACAATCCCTGGGTTGGGAAGATCCCCTGGAGGACAGCATGGCAACCCACTCCAATATTTTTGCCTGGAGAATCCCATAGACCCAAGAGCCTGGCAGGCTACAGACCATGGGGTCAAAAAGAGGCAGACATGACTGAGCGACTAAGCATACATCGTGGACAAAGGAAGGAGAAGAAAACACTGCTCATGGAACTATGAGATAATGCTTTTTTTGTGACCATCCTGAACAATGCATGATATTTAGTTTCTTTGGTATTTCTTTCACTTGCTCTGAAGAACCTGGCAATTTCCGTACTTTTAGGTGCAAGCTTTATGTATGACAGGCATTCCTTTTGCATGCATCCTAGTAATAAAATCAATACACCTTCGTCTACTCGTGGCATCTTCCTTTAGGCAGTGTAAAGCTCATGATTACTGCTTTGCAGAAAAATATGAAATTGAGGTCATTATCCCAGTGTCAAACATTTGCCTCGCTAATGGTGTTCTAGTTCCATGACTTTCAGCATTCAGGATAAATTTTTGCTTCAATGCCAAATTATAGTGTAATATTTCTGAAGACATTTTATTTTTTTTGAAGACATTTTAAAATAGCAATTAAACTCAACAGGTGAAGTGCTAATAGTATATATAACTTGAGTGAGATGATAAAAATATCAACAGTCATCCAAGTTCATGTAGCCAAGACTGCCATATGACCTACAGTGATTATAATGTAAAAGGTACAATTCAGAAGTGTTAATAGTATACCTCAGAAGCAAAGAAATACAGTAAATAAAATAACATATATTATGGGTATTATGCCTAACAGATGCTCAACAAATTTCATATTCCTTTCCATTTAATAACAGAGAGTGGTGGATCTCAAAAGAGTGCAGGGAGGATAAGTCTCATATGGTTGCAAAGAGATAAAATACTGGATTGAAATATGACTCTTTTGGGATAAAATTTACATTCTAGGAACTAAAAACTATGAGTTATCTCCATGGAAATCAAAGTATTTTGATTTCTGAGTGAGAGACGGCTGCAAATTCTTGTCACAGCCCCTCTTCCTAACTCCGGTTGGGGTATTTTTTTCCTACTCCTTAAAATCTGGGCCAGGCCTGTGACTGCTTTGTCTAACAGAATATGGCAGAAATGGCACTGGACCTAATCTCTGGGAGGATTGGAAAGTTCTGCTTCCTCCCTCTGAGAACCCAGCCACCATGTTATAAGTAAGCCAAGGGGCCACATGGAAAGGCCCACATAGAGGAGAACTGAGGTTCCCAGCTGACACCCCAGCTGAGCAACTAGCCACCTGCCTTGACTAACTTGCTAGCCATTGGAGTGCGCCATCTTGGATGTGGATCTCAGCCCCAGCTGATAACACGTGGGGGAAAAGATGAGCTCCTTGTTGAGTCACCCAAACTGCAAAATCATAGCCAAGTAGTGACTGTTGCTGTTCTGGGCCTCTAAGATTGGGACTTGACTTATACACACTACTACATATAAAATAAGTGACTATGGACCTACTGTATAGCACAGGGAACTCTACTCTATACTCTGTAATGAACTATATGGGAAAAGAATCTAAAAAAGAATGGATATATGTATACATATAACTGACTCACTTTGTTGTACACCTGAAACTAACACAACATTGTAAATCAACTACACTCCAATAAAAATTAAAAAAAAAAAGCGGCGGTTTTTTAATGCAGCAACAGGTAATTGAAATTCACTACCTTGTTAATTTTCACAGATACTTTAAGAAGGTCTGTTCAAGAACCTTAAAGAAGCAGGACCTGGAAGTCAATCTAGATTTTTTAATTATTGGACTGAGGCTTGTGCATAAATATTTAATACACTGGGGTTACTGGGGATAAGCAGGACTTGGAGGGTTCTGATTGTCTTACTGCTCAGTTCTCATCTAATCATATGATGAGAGAGGTATAGGGCTTAAAATTCAACTCATTGTTTTTTTCTTGAGATCTGTAGATTATAAGTGAAAATTTTAAGAAAGTCCTTTCTTCTCACCCTCAAGGAATTTCTTCCATCACTGGAAATCCTTAGAAGAGCTGTGTTCTGCTGGGCCCAGGAAAGAAATGGGTTTCTCAGGTGGCGCTAGTGGTAAAGAACCCGCCTGTCAATGTAGGAGACCTAAGAGACTTGCGTTTGATCCCTGGGTCAGGAAGATCCCCAGGAGAAAAAAAATGGCAACCCACTCCAGTATTCTTGCTTGTAAAATTGAGGAGCCTGGTGGGCTACAGTTCATGGGGTTGCAAAGAGTCGGATATGACTGAAGTGACTCAGCACGTACGCATGTAAGAAAGAAATAGAGAAGAGTTAAGAAATACTCAAGAGGGGGAAAGTTTCAGACCCCTCCCCGCCCCCCACACAAACGTAAATGCTTCTTGGAATTTGGAGTAGAGTTCACGAATTAGATGCAAATGTGCTTGTGAAATTCCCAAGCTTTTTTAGATATCCAGTGGTGGCCTCAAGGAATAATATCTTAGTGGAAACAAGTAAGAGTCACTAGGGACTCATTCATCTCAGTCATGGGTTATTTAGAATGAAATCTGAAGAAGATGTAGATTACCTTGTTGACAGACCAATGCACGGGATGGAATCAGTCATGTCTTTGTGACAGAAAGGCTCCACGTCGAGACAGAAGTCTGGCTGACCATGATGTTACTTTAGACAGCAATCAAATGTATTTCATATCGCTGTTAACTTTCTATGCCAGGATGTCAAGATCTTTTGTCTCAACGGCTCCCGGTCTGCATGCCGACGCTATGGTTTCTGTAGTGTTAGAACCGACGCTAAGAGTGTGTGCCCTTGGTAAAGATGTCTGTGTCTCAAGAGGCAACGCTGTCAAGCATTTTCTCTTGCAGTGCAATGTTTAACTGAAGAGGCTTAAAGAGACAGATCTTATTTGTCTTAAGGAAAGTCCAGACATCACTGAAACAGGAATCCTTTTAATAGACATATGTGAAGGATGCTATCTAACATGAGTATGGATGTTAGAAACTTGTTGTCTATTTTGGAAATCAAGAAGGGGAAGGAAAGTCAACTTAGTGTTGAACTCAATACAAATTGCTGGTGTTTATCTGTGCTTTAAAGTTACAGCACTCATGAAATTGTCATTCTTTTCCATGACTTGCTGGTTGATGACAAAGCTACCATTTCTTAATGAAATTGGTTGTGCAGGAGACAGTGTTTTACAGCATTTGGACATAATAGATTAGAGTAGAAAATGCAGTGGAACAATAGCTGGAGGTGGAGGTGGAGATTAGATAGGACCCAGCACTTAAATGAGAGGTTGATCAAGAGGTCAGGTTACTAACGCAGTTGTTAGATGTAAGGAGAACTTATTTGAAGGACTAAAAAGATCTGAATAGAGTGAGTAAGCTATAAACATTGGGGTGCATGTATATTTTGGAATTATGGTTTTCTCTGGATATATGCCCAGGAGTGGGATTGACTGAAAAAGAAGAAAAATGGTAGCTCTATTTTGAGTTTCTTAAGAAAACTCCACACTGTTCTCCATAGTGGCTGCACCAATTTATATTCCCACCAACAGTGTAAGAGAATTCTCTTTTCTCCACACCCTCTCTAACATTTATTGTTTGTAGATTTATTATGGTCATTCTGACTAGCGTAGTTTTTTATAGCATTATTTATTAATAGCCAGGACATGGAAAGCAACCTAAATGTCCACTGAACAGAGGAATGGATAATGAAGATATGGCACATATATACAATGAAATATTATTCAACCATAAAAAGGAATGAAATTGTGCCATTTGTCGAGACCTGGATGGACCTAGAGTGTGTCATACAGGGTGAAGTAAGTCAGAAAGAGACAAAACAAATATTGTATGTTAGTGCATACACGTGGAATCTAGAAAAATGATACAGACAAACCTATTTGCAAAGCAGAAAGAGACACGTAGACACAGAGAACAAATGTAGAGATACCAAGGGGGGATAAGAGGGTGGGATGAATTGGGAGGCTGGGTTTGACATACATACACTAGTATGTATGAAACAGACAACTAATGAGAACCTAAAAATAAAAGAAATGAGCAAACTAGAGAAATTTCTCTACAAACGAAAAATCTGTTACTTTTAAACATAAAAACGAAGTTACAGTCCAATTCCTCTCTTTCAAAAGCTTGTGTCTGGCCTTTCCAGTAATCTAGAAGAGGTGCTGGAAAACTAGAGCACCTATAAGGAAAATCCAGCCTACCCCATGTTTTTATAAATCAAGTTTCAGTGGAATGACCACACCCATCCATTTATTAATTGTTTATGGTTACTTTCAAATTACAGTGGAAGAGCTGAGTTGTTGCTACAGAGATCATATAATCCACAAAGCCAAAAATATTTACTATGGTTCTTCACACACACAAGTTTGCTGACACTCGATGTAGAATACCAAAAATAAATGTAGTACTAGTGAAAAGGCTTTAAGAGGATTCTATATTGCAAGGGAAAAAGCTGTTACAAAGTGCTCTTTATTCCATGGACATATAGGAAATACCCTTTCATCCTCACTCAAACAAGTTCCATGAAGTAAATCAGGATACACAGTAGTGGGGACCCACACATGGTACCATTTAGTAGGATTTGGCAGAGGACTGAAGAAACAGAAAATGTACTGAATTGCAACAGTCTGGGGACATTTAACATAGGGATACATGTACCACAGCTTAATAAACTTATGTGCAATGTTTTCCTTGTTGTTCAGTCACTAAGTCATGTCTGACTGTGCAATCCCATGAAATGTAGCATACCGGGCTTCCCTGTTCTTCACCATTTCCTGGAGTTTGCTCAAATTCATGTCCATTGAATCAGAGATGCCATCCAACAATCTTGTCCTCTGTTGCTCCCTTCTCCTCCTGCCTTCAATCTTTCCCAGCCTCAGGGTCTTTTCCAGTGAATTGGCTCTCCATATTAGGTGGCCAAAGTATTGGAGTTTCAGCTTCAGCATCAGTCAGGAAAAATCAGGGTTGATTTTCTTTAGGATTGGCTGGTTTGATTTCCTTACTGTCCAAGGGACTCTCAAGAGTCTTCTCCAGCTCCACCACAGTTTGAAAGCATCAGTTCTTCAGTGCTCAGTCTTCTTTATGGTCCAACTCTAACATCCATACGTGAGTACCAGAAAAACCATAACTTTGACTACACAGACCTTTGTCAGCAAAGTATACTGTATGCACATTCTATATTAGGTTATCCTTTTCCAGTGCTCGCTCTCAGCATTCATTGTTCAGACCTTTGCTTACATTTTATTCTTCTGCTCTAACCTATTCCAAATGCTCTCATCACAGGAGTCTGCCCTGCAGAACTGTGTGTCTTGTTTATCAGCACACACATGAATATTCACTATGGGCAAGAGATTTTGCTAGATTCTGAAGGGGACTCAGGGCTGGGTAAGGGAGTTTTTTGCCCACAAAGTACATCAAATATTAGGGAGGAAAGATAATATACGTATGTAGTTGACCCTTGAAAAACATGGGTTTAAACTTTGTGGGTCCACTTACATGTGGTTATTTTTCAATAAATAATACAGTCAGCATTCCATATCTCTGGGTTCCACATCCAAGGATATGGAGGGCCAACTATGGAACACAAACACCTGAGGATTTTGGTATCAGTGGCAGGTTCTGAAGCCAATCCCCCACAGATACAGAAGGATGGCCATGGAATGATGACAGTATAAATAAAGTATTAGTTGATACCAAAAAAAAGTGATCACTGTTGCATAAATTGAGAGAGTGGAATTTGAACCAGATCTTGAAAGAAATGAGAAAAGAGTGGAAAAAGCATTTCAGGAAGTTAGCAATGGAGAATTGCTTTCCGAGACCCTCTAGGGGTGTTCCTCACAAGGTAAGTTACAGGGTATGAGGCTGTATCTGGGGCTTTCTATCATCACTCCACATTCCATCTGTGCCTTCCACAACATCTCTCACAAATAAACTCTCCTTTGATTTTGGGGGCATGCTATTCCTAATATCCTGAATATTCATTGGAAGAACTGATGCTGAAGCTGAAGCTCCAATACTGATTCGAAGAGCTGACTCATTGGAAAAGATCCTAAGGCTGGGAAAGACTGAGGGCAGGAGAAAGGGGTGACAGAGGATGAGATGGTTGGATGGCACCACTGACTCAATGGACACGAGTTTGAGCATGCTCTGGGAGATGGTGAAGGACAGGGAAGGTTGGTGTGCTGCAGTCCACGGGGTCGCAAAGAGTCAGACACAACTTAGCAACTGAACAACAACAACGATTCCTAATACCCAGTAAAGCTCTCTGTCCCCTCTTGCTTAGCCCAACTCTTTTTATCATTTGAGGTCCAGCTTCTCCGTGGGGCCTCACAGGGGGCTCTGTTCCATGGGGTTTGGTCCCACATGCTCTTGCAATGCAGGACTACCATGCAGCACACAACCAACACAGCTTGCAGCCAAGTTCTGCAGGACCAACACTGGTCCCTCCTCAATAGGACAAGCACACCAGGCACAGGCTTGGGTGTTGAAGTGCTGTGGAGTATGCCACAATACTTATCCTCAAGTTATTGACTCCACTGTGGATTAGTCATGCACAGCGTACAGCCTAGCCTTGGTCTGCAGCTCACACTTACTCACTCACTCATTTATTTGACAGTATCAGTCTCAGTTGTGGCACACAGGATCTTTGCTCTTCATTGAGGCATGCGGATCTTTAGCTATGGCATGAAAACTCTTAGTTGCAGCATGTGGGATCTAGTTCCCCAACCAGGCATCAAACCTGGATCCCCTGTATTGAGAGGGTGGGGTCTTAGCCACTGAACCACCAGGAAAGTCCCGTGCAGTTCACACTTTAAATAGTGCTGCTCCGGTCTAACTTCATCTGTTTTCACAAATCTTTAAAGCACTTATCTTTTTAGAGGCTGAAAATTGGTGGCATATAGGTCAAATTTTAATTAATTGTCAAATTAATTAAAATGCAAAAATGAAGAGGAATATACTTTTTTGAAAAATTGGTAGTTGTGGCATCATTGTCCCATATTCTCAAATGACAATAGTTGGCTGGAGCTGAGCAGAGTTACCTCCTGAGATGTGCCACGAACCCCCCAGCCCTCCAAAGTCCCATCACACTCCTGACTGTTCCCAGGACAGCATATCTCTCTCTCTTTTCTGGGTTTGCCTGAGCCCTACAGGCATTTGTGTTGGCCACACTGGTCTATGATGTGCATTTTCCCACTTTAATTATATTAGTATATGCTCTAATTGCTTGCTATGTGTTTGTCTTGTATTCACATCAAGATGCAAATTCCTGGAGGGGGAGAGACTGCGCCCCGTATCTCTTCTCAGTCTCTCTCAGTATACAGCACAGTGCTATGCACACAACAAGCTCATGCTTAATAAATACTTTTAGAAAAACGGAATAAACACAGATCTATTCTGTCTAGGTTATAAATCTACAGCACAAATCTGAAATCAAATATGCAAGGCAATTTGCATTCTCTTGTGGAGGAAAGGCATCTACATATTCTTTGACACTTTCTCTCAATGAGAGATGGCATCTATTTCCCTTTTCTTGAATCTGGGTTGGCCTCTGTCTGCTTTGAACAGTGGAGAATGGGATCACGATGCTATGCCAGGTCTAGGACTGGCCTGTAAGAGGCAGGCAGCTTGGTCTGTTAAGTCTCATCACACTATAGGGAAGACCACATGGAGAAGCCTTGAGATTCTACGGAAAGTGGAAAGCTGAGCCCAGTCTTCCAGCCATCCCTGCCAAAGCACCAGGAACACAAGTAAATCTGTCTTCGACCAACCCTGCCACCAGCTGAATGCCATATAGGAACCACATTCAATGCCATGTGAGGTCGAAAAGGTGCCTAGCTGAGCCCTGCCCCAGTTCCCAACACTCAAATGTGTAAGATATAATGAAATGGTAGTTGTTTTATTATAAACCACTAAGTTTTGGGTATAGTTTGTTACATAGCACTAGAGAAATGAAACAGAATCATCCTGATTTCTACTATTTATCTGATAGCATCCTTATAATCAGAATTCTAGTCCTCATCTGGTGACAGTAATGGCATATATTAAAAGTGATCATGCTTGTCTGGCCCTCTGAGTAAATGGTTGAGGCTACTCATGGCTGGAGGGACTGGCCTGGGAGTTCTGCTGTTGAGAGAATCGAGTCTTGTGATGCACACACCACTTTGAGTGAGTACTTGGTTACGTGTAATTCCACCGTCACATCCTTCAGTAATGGACATGGTGAATAATATCTTGTTCTCTACAGCAATTCTGCTGGGCTATTAATTTTTTATTTTATATTTTAGAAAGCTATCTATCCATTGTTTTGATCTACATGAATAATATGACCATGATTCTGTATTTTATGGCATTGTCTAATAGTCTAACAGTCTGTGACTATCAGGTTGTGGAATATGAGATTTGATAGCCTCTAACAGTGGAAACAGTGTCAGACTTTATTTTTGGGGGCTCCAAAATCACTGCAGATGGTGACTGCAGCCATGAAATTAAAAGACACTTACTCCTTGGAAGGAAAGTTATGACCAACCTAGATAGCATATTGAAAAGCAGAGACATTACTTTGCCAACAAAGGTCTGTCTAGTCAAGGCTATGGTTTTTCCTGTAGTCATGTATGGATGTGAGAGTTGGACTGTGAAGAAGGCTGAGCGCCGAAGAATTGATGCCTTTGAACTGTGGTGTTGGAGAAGACTCCTGAGTGTCCCTTGGACTGCAAGGAGATCCAACCAGTCCATTCTAAAGGAGATCGGTCCTGGGTATTCTTTGGAAGGAATGATGCTAAAGCTGAAACTCCAGTACTTTGGCCACCTCATGCGAAGAGTTGACTCATTGGAAAAGACTCAGATGCTGGGAGGGATTGGGGGCAGGAGGAGAAGGGGACGACAGAGGATGAGATGGCTGGATGGACTGACTCGATGGACGTGAGTCTGAGTGAACTTCGGGAGTTGGTGATGGACAGGGAGGCCTGGCGTGCTGCGATTCATGGGGTCGCAAAGAGTCGGACATGACTGAGCGACTGAACTGAACTGAAGAAATGTTTCCTTTCAATTGCCAGATGCCTGAAATCTAAAGGTCCTTAAGAAGTGTACATTTAAAAGAAAATCTTACATCCTTCCCAAGGGTCTGTTTTTAGTTTATCACTACATTTTTCTTCTACCATTCTCATCATGTTGTGAAATCAGTTTCTCAAAGAACTGTTCACAGCTATTCTCATGGGTTTCTCAATTTCCTGTTGTACACCTTGGGAACCAATTGGCCATAATCATGATTCAAGCACAGAGAGACAAGATCTAGGCTTGGTCAAGGTTGGAAAGGTAATGGAAACAGTTAACAGTTAATTCATCCATTCCTGGTAATTTATAGCCATGAAACAAACAAACAAATAGATCAAAGTCTTCCCAAAGAACACCTTTTCCATATTTTGATGTGGTCACTTTATAATTATGTAAATAGTAATTATGCAAATATGCAAAACTTGTTCTTATGCCAAAGGTTTAAAAAGCAGGAGGGACATAATGTACATAGTGAAGAAATGACACATTGTTGAATATGATGATATAAAGGTCTCTGGAATTATTTGCATATGATTTCCTACAAAAACCCCCAACCAAGCAGGAAAACTTCCTGACATTAAATTGAGGGCAAAGAAGTGCTCATGGAAGCAACCTAGATGTCCATCAGCAGATGAATGGATAAGAAAGCTGTGGTTCATATACACAATGGAGTATTACTCAGCCGTTAAAAAGAATACATTTGAATCAGTTCTAATGAGGTGGATGAAACTGGAGCCTGTTATACAGAGTGAAGTAAGCCAGAAAGAAAAACACCAATACAGTATACTAATGCATATATATGGAATTTAGAAAGATGGTAACGATAACCCTGTATGAGAGACAGCAAAAGAGACACAGATGTATAGAACAGTCTTTTGGACTCTGTGGGAGAGGGAGAAGGAGAGGGTGGGATGATTTGGGAGAATGGCATTGAAACATGTATAATATCATACATGAAACGAATCGCCAGTCCAAATTTGATGCATGATACTGGATGCTTGGGGCTGGTGCACTGGGACGACCCAGAGGGATGGGATGGGGAGGGAGGTGGGAGGGGGGTTCAGGATGGGGGACACATGTATACCTGTGGTGGATTCATGTTGATGTATGGCAAAACCAATACAATATTGTAAAGTAATTAGCCTCCAATTAAAATAAATAAATTTATATTAAAAAAAAAGAAATTAGAAAGTCACAGTGAAAAGAAATAAATGAAAAAAATTTTTTTTTGCAGCACTATTTACTATAACCAGGACATGGCAGCAAATTTTATGTCCATTGACAGGTGAATGAATAAAGAAGATGTGATATGTATATATTATTGTTCAGCTACAAAAAGGAATGAAACATAGAGATATGGGTGGATCTAGAGACACCATAAAGGGTGAAGTAAATGAGAAATAGAAAAATATATGTATATTAATGCATACATGTGGAATCCAGAAAAAAAGTATAGATGATATTATTTACAAAACTGAAATAGAGACAAAGATATAGAGAATAAACGCTAGGACACCAAGGGAGGAAAGTGGGGGTTGGGAGGAATTGGGAGATGGGGACTGACATATATACACTATTAATCCTACGTATAAAATGGATAACTACTGAGAACATACTGCATAGCTCAGGGAACTCCACTCAGCACTGTGTAGTGATCTAAATGGGAAGGAAATCCAAAAATGGGGGAATATGTATACACACAGCTGATTCACTTTGCTGTACAGCAGAAACTGACACAACTGTGGTAAAGCAACTATACTCCAATAAAATTAATTTTAAAGAAACTAAATATTTTTGTCTCCCTTACTATGTGTTTATGGTCTGGCTTATGCAGTAACATCAATTCAAATCTATATTAACTAAAACCATCTCTGCCCACAAGTGGGTCACAATCTGGCAGGGAGGGAGGTAGAAAGAGAAACTATTAATAACTATATTCCAGTGGGAGACATGCCATGTGAGTGGCATAGAAAACATAAAGAATAATTAATTACATCCAGGGAGTGGGAAGAGGCTTTAAGGTGAATCTGCACTATGAGTAGGATATCTCCTGACATAGCTGGAGGACCAGCACTGCTGGAAGAGTTTTGCTTAAGCTAAGGTGTGGAAGAAGCAAGGAACACACTTGTTTCCAGAAGGGTAAGATGTGAAAACAATATCAGATATGGCTGAGTCATAGGATGAGTTAACTGAGTTGGAGGAGGCTTGCAACCTCATCTAATGTTTGGAGCCGGATCATGAAGAGACATGTATGCTCAGCTAATGTGTTCAGATTTTATCATGTAGGCGATGAGTGGTTAGGAACCTCTGTAAAGCGGAGACTGTGCCATGATCATATACACAGTTTAGAAATAGCATTCTGTACTAGCACTGCTGACAAGGTAATCATGTATTTTTCACAGTTGTCCTTTTATATTTGTTGGAGTGATTATTTGATTATAACTAATTAGAGAACTGTGGTGCTGGAGAAGACTCTTGAGAGTCCCTTGGACAGTAAGGAAGTCAAACCAGTCAGTCTTAAAGAAAATCAACCCTGAATACTCACTGGAAGGACTGATGCTGAAGCTGAAGCTCCAACACTTTGGCCACCTGATAGGAAGAGCTGACTCATTGGAAAAGACCTTGATGATGGCAAAGACTGAAGGTAGGAGGAGAAGGGGACGACAGAAGATCGATGGTCAGATGGCATCACCGACTGGATGGACATGAGTTTGAGTAAGCTCTGGGAGACAGTGAAGGACAGGGAAGCCTGGCATGCTGCAGTCCATGGGGTCATGAGTCAGACACAGCTTAGTGACTGAACAACAACAAAATTAGAGAACAGAGTGCCATGCAGACAAGGTCCATGCTTGCTTTTGCCCAGGACAGCCTCCCTAGCATCAAGCACAGTGTCTGGTACATGGCAGAGGTTCAATGATGACATTTTTGGGTAAAGATTCTTTTCAATCTGGGTGATTTTTTAAAGTCTTTATTGAATTTGTTACAATATTGCTTCTGTTTTATGTTTTGTTTTCTTTGTCACAGAGTATATTAGCTCCCTGACCAGGGATTGAACTCACTAGTGTCCTGCACTGGAAAGTGAAGTTTTAACCAATGGACTGCCAGGGAAGCCCCAATGATGACTTGTTGAATGAATTAAACTATTGAGTATTAGCACAGGCCAACTAAGAGATGGCAAAGGCCTGAAGCAGAGCAGTACCAGGAACAATGGACAAGACAGAGGAGTTTTGACAGACATTTCAAAAATGAAAATCCTGAGTTACCTAAGAGATATGGCAGGAGAAAAGAGGGGATGTTCAACGGAGATTCCAAAGTTTCTAGAGTGGGTGACCGAAGTAGAACAGTTATTAAATAATAAGGGGGAAGAGGAATAGGCTTTTCTTTCTTTCTTTCTTTTCTCTAAGAAGAGAAGATACTGAATTTGCCTCTTCCTATGTATTTGAGAAGCCTACAGGACATCCGGGTAGAGACATCACGGTGAGAAGGGGGCAGAAACTCACAGTGGAAAAGACTGAGAAGCCAGAGGATTTGTCATAGGGCACGTCCTGAGTGTCTCTTAACTCAGGTTTCTAACTTATAAAATGGAAAGTATAAGAATCTCTGTTATAGGGACTTCCTTGGTGGTTAATGATTAAGAATCCACCTTCTACTTATACAACGTTGCAATTATCTTCCAGTTAAAACTTTTTTTAAAAGTCCATTAAAATATGAAAAAAAATACATATCAGAAAATATGCTAGGCTATTTATTTATATTACTACTTATCTTCACAATAATCTTGGAACTTAAGTCCTGTCATCTCCATGTTATACACAAAGGTTGCAAAAGAATCTGCCTTCCAGCCCAGGGGACTCAGGTTCAATCCCTGGTCCAGGAACGAAGATCCCACGTGCCACAGGGCAACTCAGCCTTCACACCACAACTAAGACTTGAGTCAGCCAAATCAATAAATACTAAGGAAAAAAAAAGGCTCTGCAATTACTCAGGATGATTTTACACTCATCTAAAACTTATGAGAAAGTATATTTTTAAAAATGTATTTTTAAAGTGTAGAGAGCTTTAAAGAATAGTGCATGCCCAATAGAGCCTGTGTGTGTGCTAAGTTGCTTTAGTAGTGTCTCACTCTGTGACCCCATGGACTGCAGCCCGCCAGGCTCCTCTGTCCATGGGATTCTCCAGGCAAGAATACTGGAGTGGGTTGCCATGCCCTCCTCCAGGGAATCTTCCCGACCCAGAGATTGAACCTGAGTCTCTTACATCTTCTTCACTGGCAGGCAGATGTTTACCACTAGCACCACCTGGGAAGTCCCTCATAGAGCCCATTGTTGTTCAGTCTCTAAATCATGTCTGACTCTTTGCAACCCCATGGACTGCAGCCCATCAGGCTCCTGTGTTCAGGCTTCCCTGTCCTTCACTATCTCCTGGAGTTTGCTCAAATTCATGTCCAGAGCCTAGTACTAGTCAATTCAACATCATAAGTTTAATGTCTATGGGCCACTTGACTTGTTAAACTACAAATAAGTCCCCCTCTTTTGGCCAGCAGCCTTGTGCATGAGTTTGATAGCAGAGTAGTCTAGGCATGTCATTAGTAGTAGAAAAGTCTCTCTTCCTATATTTTCTACTGAAAGTGACATATTCCACTGTAGACAGAATGAGATGTTACCATGAAGATTAAAAGACGCTTACTCCTTGGAAGGAAAGTTATCACCAACCTAGACAGCATATTAAAAAGCAAAGACATTACTTTGCCAACAAAGGTCTGTCTAGTCAAGGCTATGGTTTTTCCAGTAGTCATGTATGGATGTGAGAGTTAGACTATAAAGAAAGCTGAGCACCAAAGAATTGATACTTTTGAACTGTGGTGTTGGAGAAGACTCTTGAGAGTCCCTTGGACTGCAAGGAGATCCAACCAGTCCATCCTAAAGGAGATCAGTCCTGGGTGTTCATTGGAAGGACTGATGTTGAAGCTGAAACTCCAATACTTTGGCCACCTGATGCAAAGAGCTGACTCATTTGAAAAGACCCTGATGCTAGGAAAGATTGAAGGTGGGAGGCGAAAAGGATGACAGAGGATGAGATGGTTGGATGGCATCACCGATTCAATGGACATGAGTTTGAGTAAACTCTGGGAGTTGACGATGGACAAGGAGGCTTGGCATGCTGCCAAGTCCATGGGGTCACAGAGTTAGACACGATTGAGCGACTGAACTGAACTGATGAAGATTAAGGTTGCTAGTAATAAAACTCATGCTCATAGAAATGGATTCTCCTGACAGGCTCTGGAATCTTTTGTCTTTTATCAGAAAGTCAGACACATTTTTTTTTTAACATACCCTTGCTTCTAAAGTTGGCACTTTCTTCTTCAGCCAACATCCAGGACTTCAGCCCTGCATCCCAGGCCCACAGCTTCAGTGACTAATTCAAGGATGAGTGAGTCACTTTCCTGCTACTTCCCATAGCCCTGGATTTCCCCTAGAAGACACCAACCCACTGAGTCTCCAAAAGCTGAAAACATCTCAGGATTTTGACTTTGGGTCAGTTCTAAGTTTTGGTCAGAGTATGATGGAGATGAACAGATAAGGGTTCTCAGTTCAGATGACTGACTTCAAGATTCCTAACACCAGACAGTCTGGCAACTCTGTCCTGACACGGAGGTAGATTTGCTTCTGTCCCCAAAATGAACCTTAAGCATGGATTCCTTGTGGGATGGAAAAGTTGAGTCTCTGAGAACAATCAATAGGGCTATATCTTTTGCCCGTCTCAAGTTCTTTGATGTGATATAAAAGCAATAATGTGCCTGGGAATGAACTCATAAACAGTTATTCATTTTATAGCATAATAAAAGTACGGCAAGATTGAATTGGGATTTAGGCAAAGAATTGGGTTGGCAGTAAGGAGATCTGATTTTTCTTGCCAACTTGCTCACTGTATCATCATTAGTAAATCAGCAGGTGGCACCTGACCTCAGTCTTTCCACTAGTGAAACATGAATAGGATTGGCACAGTACAGAAGATAAACATAGATGATAATTATTGCAATATACAGTGAAAGCTTACTATGTGTTAGGCTCTTGTCTTGACTTTAGGTAAGAGCAATGAACAGAACAGAAAAAAAGAATGTTTGCATTCATGGAACTCATAGTCTAGTGAGGGGAAAGACAATAGACAATACACATATAGGTGAATTATTTTGTATGCTGGAAATTGATAGGTGCTATAGGAAAGGGCTTCTCTGGTGGCTCAGTGGCAAAGAATCAGCTTCCAATGCAGGAGATATGGGTTTGATCCCTGGTCTGGGGAGATTCCCTGGAGAAAGAAATGGCAACCCACTTCAGTATTCCTGCCTGGGAAATCCCACGGACAGAGGAGCCGGGCAGGCTTCAGTCCATGGTGTCGCACAGTCAGACATGACTTAGCGACTAAACAACAACAACAATGTATTAAAGAAAAACAAAGAGTGGCTAAAGGTGTATTTGGAGCCACAGAGTGGATGGAAGTGTTACAGGCTCTGGAGGAGTCTGGATTCTAGCTTTGGCTAGTGATTCCCTCATATTCATAACAAGTATATTATCATATAGTCAGGTCATAGGTTGTTGTAATGATTCAATGAAGTAAGGGAAGAAAAAGTTCTTGCATCCAAGTGTTACTATTATTATCCTTAATTTCTAACCTCAAATACTTTGACTCCAGAATTGAGATTCTCAGATAACAAATCGCTATAAAAAGCAATATTTTAAAATTACAAAGAAAACCAAGGGTATAGTTTAGCCCAGGTGATTTTGCTTCATGATATGGCCAATTACGGAAATAAAAGCGATGCTTGCTAAAACAGGAGTATATCTGAGGTTCGCACAGGACAGACATCTGCAGGCTACAGTTTAGTTCCAAGAGGAAAAACAAAGCAAAGCAAAACAAAAACATAAAAAGGACTTATCCATTTTAAAACAAAGCTTTTACATTTTACAGCAGGTCTCACAAGCCTCCGGAGGCTGGTTCTTTGGAGAACGACACACCTGAACAATAATCAGAAGAGGTAAACTCGCCTCCTCTGGGTATTGACGTGAACCGATTTCAGTTTTCCTTTGTCGTGCCAGGAAGAGAGTGCTTCTGGCAGAGGTGTGAATTTCGGTGCCTCACTCGCAGAACTGCTGACCTCTGTGGGAAAGCTTTCAGTCCTCTGATGTTACTTATTGTTGAGCAAACAGTATTTCTGGCACTAAAATCATTTTGGGTTTCTATTGGTTTCCATCCATTTTTATTCAATGACATTATCCTTGTTCACCTATCAACAGATATTTCTCAACTGAGATTTGTTGAAAGGGCAGAGGATGGGAGAAAGCATCTATTGGAATGACCAAACGATTTTGTTGCTTCCCTCTTGCACTTTGCTTGTAGAGGTCATAAAATCACTCATGGGAGAAGACTTTTTATTAGGAAATAGTAAAAGTAGCTCTCCTTGATCTCCATCCTATATTAGGTAAATGATACACATCTTGAAGCTAACACTACCAAGAATCCAGTTCTCTTTTTCCCCCTCCCTGCCTCCCTCCCTCCTTCCTTCTCTCTCTCCATCCTTCCCCATATGTTAAATGTTTGTTATGTTCCAGGTGCTACGCAGCCACAGACATAAAACTTAAGAGCTTATAGCTCCAGGGAGAGAGCCCTCTGCCTCCGAACATGAGGCTGCCTTGGCCACAACTTAAAAGAAGGTCACTCCATTAACTTGACAGAGAACTTGGCCCGGCTCCCCAAGTGCCACTGGGGAAGTGGTGCTGCCAGGGCTCTCATGGCTGCCGGATGCCAGGGAAGATTCGGAAGGCATCAGAGAGTGAGTGGGTCTGGTGCCCTGCTGGGGGCAGCGGGATCATTAAGTTCACTAAGTGCTTGCAGGGGAATAGGGTTAATGGGCCAGAACCTTCCTGGAGCTCAAATAAGTCCCCCCAAGAGCATGCTGAGTGATATAGAAAAGTTTATTTCAACTCTGCAAAACTTTGGGAAGGGACTCCTGAGAAGGAAGTCAGGCCCAGATGTGGAAAGATGAGGATTAAACAGTTCCTGTCTTCAAAGAACTTCCAGTTTAAGTTACACACATCAAGTGCCAAGTTCAGAGCAGGGGACCCAGTGCTTGACATCTAGCTCACTAAAACACTGAAGCAGGTCTGTAAGAGGAGATGATAAACTGAAGTCAGAGAAATGACTTGGCTAAAGATGCAGTGAATTATAGCCTGTTTAGTCTAAAGAGTAACCACAATGACATGTTCAGGCTTTCTTGGCACTGGGTCTCCAGGTACAGACTTGACTCAGCAGATTTCCGGGTCCCAGGATTCTATGCGTGCAGTAAGAAGACAGAAGAGTTCAGCCATAAGGAATGCTTACTCTGCGTCTGGTGCTGTCCAAAGTGCTGGTGTGTACCAAGTGTTTTACACTTGTGTGTGTGTGTGAGTCACTTGGTTGTGTCCGACTTTGCAACCCCGTGGACTGTAGCCCACTAGGCTCTGCTGTCCATGGGACTCCCCAAGCAAGAATACTGGAGTGGGTTGCCATTCCCTTCTCCAGGGGATCTTTCCAACCCTGGGATTGAACCCGGGTCTCCTGCATTGCTGGCAGATTCTTTACTGTCTGAGCCACCAGGTTAGCCCTTATTATCTCATTTAAGCACTTTACAGGTGGCGCTAGTGGTAAAGAATTCATCTGTCAATGTAGGAGATGCAAGAGATGCGGGTTCAATTCCTGGGTTGGGAAGATTCCCCTGGAGAAGGAAATGGCAACTTGCTCCAGTATTCTTGCCTGAAAAATTCCAAGGACAGAGGAGCTTGGTGGGCTATAGTCCATGGGGTTGCAAAGAGCTGGACTGAGCATGCATACATATTACATATCTCATTTAATTCTCACAAAGCATCTGTACAGGAGGCACCATCATTGTCTTCATTTAACACTTGAGGAAACCAAGGAATAAGGAATTTGTAGAAGAATTCATATACTCAAGAACTTGATGAATCAAGATTCCAGTCTTCTCTACCTGATGACTGTGCTCTTCTTACTACACTGCTGCCTGGGACAAGTTCTTTCCCTTTTGGGCATAGTGATGATTGATAGCAAGTAAATATTTCAGCAATGGAAATTCTAGAATATGGAGAAATAATTATGGGAGAAGATCTAAACCAAATGCATCAGAAGGATTCTGTCCTTATCAGAAAGCCAAGCAAGCCTTTTATTGAAAGCAGGCTGGCCCTTGTATATTTTTAAAAATCTCAACCTTGAAAAACCTTCTATCCGTCCATCTACCCAAGAAACAAATGTTTAAGGAGGATCTACTCTATGCTTTGTACTGTGTAAGTTGCTGGGGATATAAAGCTAAGTTGACATATAGTCCTTGCCCTCCGGCTGGTCATCACGGGGGTGAAGGGAGAAGTCTCATAAAAAAGCACTTAGAATCCAGTGATACACATGTTGTAACTGAGGTAGAAGCAACATGCTATGGCCAACTTCGGGAAGTCAAGAACTTTTAGAGGAGGTGACATGTAAGCTGAGGATAAGAGCTGCTTAAAGGAACATGACAGTTTTAAATATGTGCATGTGTAAATATTGAGGAACAGTGAGCTGGTCAATGAATGGAATATTCCAGGAACAACTGGCAACTTTAGAAGTGGAGGACACTGAACCTGGAATTAGAAGAATTCGGGTTTTCCTCCTTCGTGTGGCACACATGGAAGCCTGACACTGGGTCAGCCACACTGCCTTTCTGAGACACTTCCTCATGTATTAGACAAGAATATTAATACATAGTCTACCTCTAACTCACAGGGATGTGACTGAACAATTATGAAGCTTAAGAAGAACATCTTATTAATATAATTATTGTGATGATAAATGAATTTATCCCCTCCAATCCCCAACTGTCCCTCATGCTACAAGCATAAGTCTCAACCTTAAGGGAAGGAAAGATGACCCATGACTAACAAATAAGACTTAAGAAACATGTATGTCTTGTACTAGGAAATGTCCAGATTGTTTTCTCCCTGACTTGTTTATGTGTTCCGAAAGTCTACACCATATCTTATTGCTAACTAGGATTCACTTTGCTTTTTACATTTGGCCTTTTCTTCCCCTCCTAATTTCACACTGGATCTGTAGATCTGCCCTTCCTACTTCCCCAGGCACCATTTTCATTATTTTTGCTTCTGTGGTGTTGACCATGATGACTAAAGACTGAAAATCCACAATGAACTCTAGAAACTTAATAAGTTAACTTGGGGTGGGTTCTGACTCTCAACTGAACATATCAGGATGAAAGCATTCAGAAAATAAACTCCCATATCCTCTCTCTGGTTTCCCCTTCATTACAGACATTAGTTCATCTAGGGTTCCCCTATGGGAAGACCTCCCTAGAATAAGAGAATATGCACAGCTACCCTCCTATGACCAGTAACGACTGTCATCTGAAGTTTCAAGCCAGAGCCCAATTATCTACATTCATTGCATCAGAGGCTTTGATTCCTACCAGTTATGGGGTACAGAAACACACTACCTCCTCCTGGGATGAGGAGAAATATGAATCTTTCATATAGGAAAGGGGTTAAAAAAAGAGAACTGAGAGTAACTGGTCAGGAAAAAGAAGTGTTTTTTTGGTAGTTGCCTTGATATATCTGAAAGGTTGCTAAGGAGACAAAGGATGAGTAACAGGAGTTGGAGGGCAAGGAGGCTAATGGTGCCCTCTGTCTAATGAGGGTCTTTGTGGGCCAGATACTACACTAAGCACTTTACTTGAAATAATCGTTCCATCCTCACAACAACTCTATGATATAGACACTATTCTTGTCACAGCTTTAGAGATGAAGAATAAAAAGGCTAAACAATTCACCCAGGGGACTGCAGCCCATAAGTGATGGAAGCAGGATTCTAATCCCAGACAGAAGTCAGACACATGGCTTCCTGGACCAGCTACATGTAAGGATCATTCAAACAATTGGCTCCTAAACAACCCAGAGGAATCAGAATTTCTGGAGATGCCATCAGGGACTACATAGCTTCCTAAAAGTGCCCATGGCACTTCTGAGGTACAGCCAGGTTTGAGCACCTCTGGAAGACACATGACCTGGAGGGATAGATACCAATGCTGGGATAGTGCAAGGAGCCAGGTTTCAGCTCAGTGAAAGGCAGGAGTTTCTAACAGGGATGACCTGGAGATGGCAGAGGCCACATTAGCAGTGAGTGTGCTTCCTCCATAGTGGGGCGGGATGATCACTCAGCACGATATAAATATGGGGATTCTTAAGTCTTTTCCAATCAAAATAGTTTACAATTTCCAATCACTCATTCAACTGATATTCATTGAACATAAACTATGATCCTCCCTTGGTATCTGTGTGCAATTGGTTTCAGGACCCCTGCAGACATCAAAATCCATGGATGCTCAAGTCCCTTAGGTAAAATGGTATAGAGTACTCAGCCCTCCATAACTGCAGGTGTGTGAATTCACATATGCGGGACCTGTGGATATGGAGGGCTTACTGTCTATGTTGCCTGTTGTGCCAGGCACAACATTCTACTAGTGAAAACTGAAGGCAATCTATTGATAGGTTTCCACCTGCCTCTCTGATCATTGGTAGCTGATAGATTTTTTAAATCTGAAATAGCTGGGAGAAGGTGCTCCTGCACCATAGTTCAGAATACACTAAGGAGATGTCTTCTTACCTAAGTCTTTTCACTTGTTGATCCATTTATTTGCTTAGCATGCACTTATTGATTGGATACTTATTGATGACTACTTACCCACCCAAATTTATGTTCTCCCTTCCAGGAGTAGCTGCCTAGCCAAGGATTATGTGTCCTAGCTCTCCTTGCAATTAGGTGTGGCTAGGTGACTAAGTTCTTGCCAATAGACCATGAACAACAATGATGTACACAGCTCTAGATCAGGTCCATAAAAGCCTCCTGTGAGGCACTCTTTCATGCTTTTTCCTTTTGGCTGGATTGAACGGAGAAAACCTCCAGGGAGTCTTTAAAAACCACTTATTGATGATGGCAGAACCTCTGCTGGTCTGGGTTGTTGAATGACTACATGGATGAGGGCCATCCTGTGTACCAGACAAAGCTGCCTAGGATCATTATTCATGCAAGAATAAAAGTCTATGGTGTTGGACGTTTCATTCATTTCTTTGGTTGATGTGTTATGGCAATTAGCCTACCTTGTACAGGTCTGTGAACAAGACAGTCTTAGTCTGTATCTCAGAATTTGCAGCTCTGTTTGGGGAGACAAGTTACAATCAAGGTGTGACAAGGCAAGCTCCCCATAGTAGCACATAACAAGGGCATCTAAATCATCACCCTGAGGGATCAGAGAAATGCTATCCAATTTGAGTTGTTGTTTAGTTGCTAAGTTGTGTCCGACTATTGCAACCCCATGGACTGTAGCCCACCAGCTTCTCTGTCCATGGGATTTCCCCAGCTAGAATACTGGAGTGGGCTGCCATTTCCTTCTTCAGGGGATCTTCACAACCCAGGGATCGAACCCATGTCTCCTGCATTGACAGGTGGATTCTTTACCCCTGAGCCACCAGGGAAGCCCGTCCAAGCTGAGACCTAGAGGGTGAACCAGAGTTCATCAGAACAGGAAGGAGGAAGGATGGTCCCATCAGAGCAAAGTCTGGGGCAAGAAAGAGCATGGGGTGTTTGAAGAAATGGGACAGGTTGAGTAGGGCTGGAGAGTGTCAGAGGACAAAGTTGGGGAGTGGAAAGTTGCTGGAGAATTCAGGTCACCTGCCAGATTGATGGAAAAAGAGTGTTGTGTCCATTTCTGAATACTGGGCTCAGAGGTCCCCATTTCATGGGAAGGGTACCTTCCAAGACACTGTGCTGTAGAGTTCCCCTTTCTCATTTCTGCTCAGCAAGGAAGTCCAAAGCGTGCATTTGCCTGAGTGCATGTACACACGTGTGCATGCACGTTGGGGTGAGAAGGAGAGACAAAGGGAAAGAAGATGAATTTAGTCGATTCAATCATTTTTGAACTGAGTCATATCAGAGCTCCAAGAGAGGGGAGGGTGTTGCCTCTCAGGGTGTCACCAGCCCATGCTGGATAAAGGCCACCGCACCAGGAGATTTGTGCAGTGGGATCACCAGCTCTGGCAGGCTTAACAGAAATGAAGAGTACCAGCCCAATTCCAGTTTAAACAGACAATATTGAAACCCTGCCAGGAAGAATCTGAGCAATATTTTGCAAACTTTAATAACGGCTCAGAGAAACCGATCAGAGCATTTGGCTTGGCCGTGCATTATTGCTTAGCAGGACTCGTGTAATAGCAGAGAGGAATAAATCTATTTTTTTCCCCCATTTGCAGAGAATAATATTTTTCTTCCTCCCAAACTGAGAGGAATTTGGTCAAGCCTAAATGTATTTGTTTTGTTCCTTATTTCAACTTCTCTATATATCACCCACAGGGTTTTGGCACTCACTATTAAGGTAGGCGGTTTACTGCCTGCAATATCTTCTCTTAATGGAAACTGTATTCTAGAAACTGGAACGTTCATTTGTAGCATTGTTGTCCCACTTGCCAGGCACTAGCCATGAGAATTAGTTGGAAGGTTTCTTGGGATATGCCCAGCAGTGGGAGAGCTGCATATATTATACCTTTTCTGGGATAAGAGAAATTGCCAGTTTTCTGGATCCATGTAGTAGAAAGAGCATGGGATGGTTTTGGAATCTGAAATAAGGTCAAATCCAAGATCTACAACTCACGAACTGGGTGACTTTGAAGAAGTCACGTAAGCATTCTGGGCTTCAGTTTTCCCTCACTTGTAGAATGAAGATGTCCCAGAAAGACTGGGGGCAGGAGGAGAAGGGGGTGACAGAGGACGAGATGGTTGGGTGGCATCACCGACTCGATGCACGTGAGTTTAAGCAAGCTCCGGGAGAGAGTGAAGGACTGGTGTGCTGCCATTCATGGGTCACAAAGAGTCCACGACTGAGTGACTGAACAACAGTTAGGCTTTCAGGAAAATTAGAAAAATTAGAGGAGGCAAAGTGTGTCAAATGCCTGGGATCCTACCTGTCTTTTGGGAGAATCCTATCAAATGGCACGTCTCATCTCTTTTTCCTCCTCAACAGGGAGAGAAGAGGACATGAAGCCCTAGACAGAGCATAAAGGCTGGTTTCCAGGTTAGCATATGAATAAAGAGAAAGGTGAGTTCATTAGTTAAGGACTTCCCCTAGGGAGAAGGCTATCTGAAGAGTCCAAAGGACAAGAGTGTGCTGCGTGCTGTGCTTAGTCACTCAGTCATGTCCAACTCTTTGCGACCCCATGGACTGCAGCCTTCCAGGCTCCTCTATCCATGGGGATTCTCCAGGTAAGAATACTAAAGTGGGTTGCCATGCCCTCCTCCAGGGGATCTTCCCAACCCAGGGACTGAACCCAGGTCTCCCACATTGCAGGCAGATTCTTTACTGTCTGAGCCACCAAGGGAAGCCCAAGAATACTGGAGTGGGTAGCCTATCCCTTCTCCAGGGGATCTTCCTGTCTAGTAATCGAATCGGGGTCTCCTGCATTGCAGGAAGATTCTTTACTGTCTGAGCCACCAGGGAAGGAGACCCAAGCAAATAAGAGCCTTCTAGAAAATAGCAAGCTAGCGATTAATGGAACTGGGTCTCTCCCAGCACTGTTAGAATTTGTCCCAACTTCAGGATAAATTCGGCCTCACTTTGGGAATAACATTAAAGAAAGATGGACAGAGAACTTTTTTTTAAAAAAAAAAATCTTAAATACTTTATGAAGAAAACAGAACTAGGAAAAAATTGTGGGGGAGGAAGTCAGAGAGAATAATTTTTCTTTAGGTGGGGCTGGTGGTTCCCCAATTGTTTTGGGTGAGGTGTCTGTACATGAAAGGCATTCATGGAACATTCTTTCTCTTTCATTAATCTTTACTGGGATTCTATTTCCTTACAAGTCTTTCCCTGACTACCCCTCAAAGGAAGCAATGTCTGTCTACTTTCTTACCTTACTTTTATTTGTCGTAACATTTATCATCCTGTGAAATTACACAAATTGATTTGGTTTTGTGTTCATAACTTGTCTCCTCTAGCAAAATGGACCTGTGATGGCACGTTTTCTATCTCACTTGCTACAGTGCACAATGCCTGATACAGAAATATTTACTGAATGAAGCAATGTACAATGTAATACATATTGTGTATAGGGACTCCTGCTTTTATTTTTAGAGGTTAGGAGGACAATTAAGATGAAATTTAATTACTGCTATAAAATAAGACATTAAAAATAGATCATTCCTCAGCAAACATAGTCCACTTTTTCTTGATTTATAAATACTTAAGAAGCAGAATTGATTTTTATCCACTTTTTATACATCAGTATCCACAAAAAATTCAATGTTTGGCCAATAAATCCCAAGTTATGTTTAGATAAATATGCTTAGGTTTTCGATTCATCTTATTTCTTAGCAGTCAGAAGGTATTATCCAAATAAGCGGTCATCTCTACCATCATTTCCCTTAAAATCTGCTCAACCGTCTCAGAAGTATAAACCTTACATTTTAGGGTCAGCAAGATGCCACTCTCAACCTATTAACAGGTAACATATGCATTATAAACTCTTTAAAGAAATGTGATTATCACAAATCTACTTTATCACATGTGCCCTGGTATCTGCAGGGTTTACACATTTTGATAAAGGAAGAATCATTTCCCATGGGAAATCGTGAGTCTTACTACAAAATGAAAGGTATCTCAGCAGTGGCAATGATACAGCTTCATAAGATACTTTACACTTCAGAGTGACCTTTGTTTCATTCTCAGTTGTTGGGGTCATACTTGAAGAGTGGACAGGGAGGTGGGGAGCATACAGATACAAGGACTATCCTGACCGGCAATTAGTGCCATGACAGTCCACCTGGGAAACAGGCAAATAAACATGCAGGGTTCACAGCTCATCTGGGACTGTCTTCATCCTCGATGGAACATGCTGAATGCTCTAAGACAGTGGTCCCCATCCTTCCCGGCACCAGGGACCCATTCTGTGGAAGGCAATTTTTCCGTGAACTGGGGAGGGTGGGATGGTTTTGGCTTGACTGAAGCACATTGCATTTATTAAGCACTTTGTTTCTATCATGGTGGCTCAGATGGTAAAGTGTCTGCTTGCAATGTGGGAGACCAGAGTTCAGTCTCTGGGTTGGGAAGATCCCCCGGAGAAGGAAATGGTAACCCACTCCAGTACTCTTGCCTGGAAAATCCCATGGACAGAGGAGCCTGGTAGGCTACATTCCATAGGGTTGCAAAGAGTTGGACACGACTGAGCGACTTCACTTTTACTTTCTTTCACTTATTTCTATTATTATTACATCAGCCCCACCAGAGATCATTAGGCATTAGATTCTGTCTGCTCTAAGACACGCCTCCTTTACGTGCTGCAAAAAGGACCAAGAAGAGTTTATGCCGGGAAGACGATGTAACAGGAACTGCACACACTGACTCTGGAGGAGGTGTTCTCCCCAGTGAGCCACGCGACCTACCTCAGACCAATCCCCGTCCTGCCCCTGCGAACTTGCCAGCACAGGGACCTACTTTCCAAGGTTCCAGTGATAGGAAGTAAGCTGAAGGTACAGTAAGAGGTACTTACTGAAATCCTTGATCAATGTTAGCAGTCCTGAAAAGCTGTTTGGTGACCACTTCATACCCTTAACTGATTCCTGCATAAATTCCTCACTGTAAGGAAATCTGTTTTATTAAAAAACTGGAGCAGAAAAGCCCCACTGAGGAGCAGGGTCCCATTTGTGAGAGAGAGAGGCCTGCAGCAGGGACTAGAGGCAGCGGCAGCCACACCTTCACAGCATTACAGCAATTATACCCCACATTATTAAACTCCATGGTATCCAGTTCAACTGGTGAAATACTAAGAATTAAATACAGTCCAAATAGTAGCACTTCCCCTCATCTGTGAAAGAGTGGCACTCAACAATGAAGTTTCTCCAGCTAAATTACTGAGTTCAAGCCCTAATTTTAGGATGGGGCAATGCTGAAACAGTTGATTACTGCATCTAAGATTATGTGTGTTCTTATGAACTGCTGAAATTGATGAAATAAATATAAAATGGTAGATTACTACAGGCACAATTATGGGGGAAACCCTTGCCTGGGCTGACTTAGAGTGGTTCTGCATCGCTATATGAAAAGCTTCTTGAGAAGTGATTACAACTTATGTCTACAGAAGGCACTGCAAACAGTATCCATCTTCTGTAATAGATTTGATATAGGGACCGAACTGAACAATTTCCTTCATTATCAAGCTTGATCCTTAAGATGAAAAGACACATTTTTGGGAGACTGAGAACTCCCTTTATGCCTCACTTCCATAAAAAACAAAAACAACAGGACTTCCCTGGTGGTCCAGTGGTTAAGAATCTGCCTGCCAATGCAGGGGACACGGGTTCGATCCCTGGTCTGGGAAAATACCCCATGCTGCAGGGCAGCTAAGCCCGAGTGCCACAGCGATTAAGCTTGCACTCTGGAGCCGACGCTCCATAACGAGAGAAGCCACCACAATGAGAAGCTCACGCACTGCAACTCGAGAGCAGCCCCGGCTCGCTGCAGCTAGAGAAAGCCTGCATGCAACAACAAAGGCTCACCACAGCCGAAACAACAACTAAACCCCATGACAACAGTGGTTCACCGCACAGAGCTAACAGGCAGACCACACAAGGTCAGAAACCTACCCTCCTGACTTCTAGGCAATTTCTGAGGTCAGAGGACACAGAAGACTGGTGCCTATGCTTTGGCATTGAGACAGATTCCACAGCTCTGTCACTTTAAGCTGCGTATTTTCAGACCATTTCTTGCCTACCGTAAGCCATACTTTCCCTGTCGGTAAATGTAGGATGGTAGTCACAGAATCTTTTTCATAGGGTTGGTGTCAGCCTCTGGGTTAAATGCTTAGATGAATTATTCCATTCAGTCCTCCCACTGACTCCACTGAAAAGGCTCTGTAAATGGTAGCTACTTTCCACAATTCCACTCTGCCTCCACAACTTAAAAACTTTGTGGTCCTGGGCAAATTACTTAAATTCTAGGGACAGCTGTTGCTGTATATGGAAAAAGACAATGACTAATAATATATATACTTAGCTGAATTGCTGGAATAAGTAACATACTGTTGTTGCTGTTTAGTTACTACGTCATGTCTGGCTCTTTGTGACCCCGTGGACTGTAGCCGCCACATATCAGTTCAAATCCCAGCTCTGGAAACACTAGTTTAGGCTGTTTCCTCGTCTATAAGATGGGGATAATAATAACACCCCAATCTATAGGACTACTGAGAAAGTCACCTGAGATCAAGCATCTGGTATCTTAGCAGTGCTTGGCGCATAGTCAAGGATCATACATGCTACCCAAGCTAATATTATTTGTCTCAAGCTTTGGCACTCCAGTATCAGAATGTACTCTAAGAAGTAAATCAAAGAAAAAGAAAGATTGTATAACATCTCTTATATGCACAATCAAAAAAGAAATGATTCAAAGGAACATACTTACAAAACAGAAACGGACTCACAGACTTAGAGAACCAACTTATGGTTCCTGGAGTGAAAGATGAGGGGAAGGGATAGTTAGGAAGTTCGGAATGGACACGCACATACTGCATATTTAAAATGGATAACCAACAAGGACCTACCATATAGCACAGGTAACTCTGCTCAGTGTTACGTGGCAGCCTAGATGGGAGTGGGGTTTGGAGGCATATGGATACATGTCCAGGTATGACTGACTCCCTCTCCTGTCCACTTGAAACTATCACAACATTGTTAATCAACTGTACCCCAATATAAAATAAAAGTAAAAAAAAAAAGAAAAGAATGTACTCTAGCCTGCTAGGATTTTCCTTTCTCTTTTTGGTCTGGTAACATACACATAACATAAAGTTTATCATTTTAACTATTTTAAATGTCTTGCTCAGTGGCATTAAGTATATCCACATGTTTGAACAGCCACAGTTTCCTCTTATTTTGTGTGTAAGGCCCTTGAGACTCTGAATCACATCTTATGACTTGCCCAAAGTCACACTGAACCCTGGAACCTGGATATTTCATCCCTCTAGGGTTCCCTAGATTTTGGAAGGATCTCTTCTTTCTCTCATGTGAACAAGTTTTAGAATGAGCAGCAAAGCTGGGCATTGACTTAGAGCATTCATTCCATCAACATGGAAAGAATAAATGCAAAATGAAATACATAAATATTCCATAAATATTTCTTTGAGCATCTACCATGGAAAAGACATGCAAGAAATGTGACAAAAGAATCTCAGTTATTCCTTATAACAGCCTCATTGGCATTTGGTTGGTAGCACTGTGAGTTTTCAGGGTTCCTTGGTGGCTCAGTGCTAAAGAATCCACCTGCCAATACAGGAGATATGAGTTTGATCCCTGAGTTGGGAAGATCTGCTGGAGAAGGAAATGGCAACCCATTCCAGTATTCTTGCCTGGGAAATCCCATGGCCAGAGCAGCCTAGTGGACTACAGTCCATGAGGTGGTCGCAAGAGAGTCTGACACAACTTAGCAACTAAACAATAATTGTAAGTTTTCAATCTATAAATGAGGCCATGGAAGTCCAGAGAGAGTTGCTAATATATCCAAGCCCACAGAGTTGGTCAATAGTGAAGATGAAATCCAACACTAAGGGAATATGACTCCAAGATACTTTGGGTGAGTCTGGTGACAAGGCTTGTTAAGTTCTTTTAGGGGTAAAATCTTTTTTTCCTTGAGTCATAATAACATAATATCAACATAGGGGAGTAAGCGTTTTGTTACCATGGGAAGAAGAAACAGACTCTTCTCTGAAATAAGGCTACCTGAAGTGAAAGAGGAATTAGGTCCCATGTTCACAGACTGAGAACATCCTTAAATCATCACACCAGGGTATTCTTATGCCTTGGGGATGGGAATGTTGGTGGTGGTATGTAATTTGTAACATAGGCATGGATAACTCACACGAATTTTGAGCATAGAGATTTATCTTTGGAGTTACACAGTTCTAGATTTGCATTCCAGTCTGGCCAGTTAGTTTTGCAGCCATGGGCAACTCATTCCACATCACTAAGCCTCAATTTCTGCATCCACAAAATGCAGATAATAATAGTACTAATGCCCAAGTTTTTCTTTTTTTTCCCCCCAGAATAAATAAAATGGTGCTTGTTAAACACAGTGCCTGGCGCACAGCAAGCAGTCCGTATTTAGAAGTTATAATTATTATCACTATGAAACTTTGGGGGAGCTCATTTGGGCAAATAGTTGAAATACTGATTCTTCTTAAAGTACCGACTATAAGCCTTTGTCAATTGGATTATGCAGAAGAAATCTTTTTACGAGGAAAACATGCTCAGAGAACACAGGTTTTGCCTGCTATTGCCTGTGGTGCTGAAGGACACGCCAAGATTAAAAAGCCAGAACCAACCAACAGCCAACTGAGCTCTTCTCTCTTTGTCCACAAAATGCTGATGAAGAGCATTCTGTAATATAATTAAGATTACGTTGAAGAATGAGTCCTCCATCAGCCCATCATTCAATCACCTTTTCCTTAACCAGCAAGAGTCAAGGACTTGGCTTCACCTTTCCCTGCACACAATCACCCAACCTTCCACTCATGAGTCCCACCCCTGGGATAGTACTCACTGATTTTAGGGGCCAAAATCCAATATTTCTTTTGAACATGTCTTTTTATGGTCTGCACGGAGGTCAAAAGGAACTACACACTCATTTTCTAACAGGGTATTTTCTGATGTGAGAATGGCTAAAAACTTTTGTCTGCTTCCCATTCTTCCTATCCAAGTTTCTGTTCTTTTTGGCACAATGATTCATCCCATCGCTAACCTGAGGGCAGGTTCAGGAGATGATTCACCTTGAAATCCATAATTTGTCTGCCATCACCACTTTCAGAACAGGACTCATTAAGGAAACTTATATCCCATGACAGTGTTCAAAGAAAAGAGTGACCCCTGCCATACTGATACCTCTTCTTTTTTTTTTTTTTTTTTTTTTTTTGAGGAAAGGATCATCTGGCTTACTTCTTAGACAAAAATGAAAGGTCAACCCAGACTTATGAAAACATTATATTTTGATGTGACCTTTCATCAGGCTATAAACAATTTTCTCATGGAGAAGTTTAAGATGACTGCATTTTGCTGGAAACAATCTTGACTCTTAAGTACTATGGGGAGGTATTGATAGGGAACAAGAGCCTTGACTGTAGATCTTGGTGTGGCCACTGATTAGCTATGTGAACTTGGGCAAGTCAGTTCATCTCTCTACGTCAATTTAGTTTCTTCATTCATATGGGGAGAATAATATCTGTTTCACCAAGTTTTCAGGATTTTCATGAAGATCAAATTATATATATATATCAGCATAATGTATACGTATACATATATATATCAACATAATATATATACACACACATATATATATATCAACATAAGCCACATATATATAGCAACACAGAGTCCCAGTGTCAAATGAAAGAAAAGAAAAAAAACTATGGTATCGATAACACTGTATCATGTTTGTATGAATTACAAACATTCTCACTCAAAACAAGAGTATATGTTAATTATATGTCAAACATTGTAGTTTTTGCTTAAGTGGGAGGAGATAGAGAGAGCTTTGAGAGAGCTGAAAACATCGCATGCTACAAACCAAGCAGTACAGTTAACTCAGCTCTGTGCAGCTGGGATTCAGAAAGAAAACCGGCAAGCCCAAACTCTGATTCATTTTTGTAAAAACAGTTTATCCAGATGTACATATATGTCTGAAGGATCAGAAACATTTGCGATGAAATACTAACAGTGGTTATTTCTTAGTGCTGGAACGGGATATGACTTTTACTTTCTTCTTTTGCTTATCTGTATAGTCTAGACTTTCTAGACAATGGACACACATTCCTTTTGTATGAAGGAAAACAACTTTACTTCCAAGGCCTAAGGGTACGTGTCATGTTTTGCTAGCTTAATCACCTGTACCCATGCCCACAGTGTGGAGCTTTGAAGGCTCGGGTCCTTGAAAGATGACCTGAGGTTCTTGTTTCTGGTTGTGCTTCTCATGAAAATGGAAAGGGGTAAAACTTTAAAGAGTTGAGCATGAGGCAGTTGTATTTACCAAGAGAAAGAATTCTGCATGGAGAGAGAGAGAGAGAACGGCACTGGGCAGGCATTTTCTTTCCTTGGCTCCCCAAGAAACTCACGAGTATACAGTTAAAAACGTTTTCTCTAATGTGGACACAGTGGGGGAAGGGGAGGGGGGATGAATTGGGAGAGTGGCATTGACATACACACACTATCACGTGTGAAACAGATGGCCAATGCAAAGCTGCTGTATACACGGGGAGCACAACTCTGTGCTCTGTGATGACCTAGATAGGTGGGATGGGAGGGAGGGAGGGAGGCTTCAGAGGGAGGAGATATATGTATACATATAATGATCCACTTTGTTGTACAGCAGAAACTTAAGACAATATTGTAAAGCAATTATACTCCAAGAAAACATACAAATAAAAACATTGTCCCCAAGAGTTACCAGGTTTTTTCCTCTATTAGAAATCCACTGGCAAAGAACACATAAAATATCTGTCCTCTTCCCATTCAGGTATCAAATGAAGCCACTGACCTCTGTTTTTAATCACTGGAATTTGAAAACAATTGCAGTCCTTTCCATGCAGTGGCCCTTTCTGAACATTTTGTAGGGAAAAAAATCCATTCACACACATACACATATATGATGAATGTGTTATCATAACGATTATTGAGAGCTGGCATTAAAATTCCTCTGAGAGAAGGAACAATTTCTGTTTGTTGAGAATTTGGGGGACTTCCCTGGTGGTCCAGTGGTTAAGACTTTGAGCTGCCAATGCAGGGGGCATGGGGTTTGATCCCTGGTCAAGGAACTAAGATCCCACATGTTGCATGGTGTGGTCAAAAAAGGTAAAAACAATTTTTTTTGTTTTTGTTTTTTTGGAGGAGGGGGGATGAACTCTACAGTTCATGGAGACAAGTAGTTGGAGACAAGTAGATGGAGACAAGTAGTTAAAACCACAAAAGTTGATGATAAAATGCCCTGAAGGATATATATATAGTGGGAGAAATCCTGTTTTGTTCTCCAAATAAAAGTGTAGCAAAAACTCACAAAGGGGAAGAAACAGAATATATGGAGAGGAGTTGAGTGGAGGTTTAAAAGTCTGAAGAAATAACCAGATAATAGCCTGGTGCAGGTTTTTATAACCAGGGATGTCCACTGATACATCTGAAGTTGTGTGAAGTCAACGAACAACTTATCTTCCTGGCCAATTTCCCATTTCCAGTAAGGCTTATTTCTGGGAATAGGAGATGGTGCTGAGTTTTCTATCAGAGAGGCCATGTGTGTGGAAGCCAGAGCCCAGAGCACCCCAAGGACACTTGAGACTCTTCAGACTCCACTTCCGCAACAATCCTACCTGGATCTTCAGAGGGATCACAGGTGGCAAGCTGTTTATTTTTGGCTTTACCAAGGAAACAAATCCAAAGCATGTCAAAGTAGGAAGACAATTTCCTTTGAGGGGAACTGGACAAATGACCAAAGATGGCTAAGGAGTCTCACTTTTTTACTCTCAGACACCATGAGGCTGAATGAGTTTTCAGAAGAGCTTCTCCAGTCACAGTGAGCTAGTTTAATAGCCTGGCTCCCCTGTAGATTTTTACTATGGAACTTAGAATACTAGGTATATATCAATAATGCACTCTGGATGCTAAGACAGAATAGGGGTTGAATTCCCTGAGTCATACAGTAAATTTCCACTGGCTATCTAGTTTACATATGATAGTGTATATATTTCCATGCTACTCTCTCCATTCATTCCACCTTCCCCCTCCCTTCCCTCCCCTGGGTTCGTAAGTCTGTTCTCTATGTTTGTGTCTCTCTCCATGGCTGCCCTGCAAATAGGTTCACCAGTACTGTCTTTCTAGATCCCATATATATGCATTAATATGTGATATTTGTTTTTCTCTTTCTGACTTACTTCTCTAGGTTCATCCATCTCATTAGAACTGACTCAAATGTGTTCCTTTTTATGGCTGACAGCTTATCTTTTTTTAACCCTTATTGTGATCCGAGGAGGTGAGGAGGATTATCCCTCACTTTGCAGAAGAGGGAGCTGAGCTCACAGAGGTTAAGTCACTTGCCCAACATTTCAAAGAGTTAAGAAGTGATGATGGCTCCAGGATTTGACCCTGACCTGTTTGCAAAGTCTAGTCTCTTTCTACTTCTGTTATCCTCTCTCTTCTGAAGGAATAATCAAAAGATATATAGCAGCTACCTTCTGGGAATACTTAATAAAAAAGGGCTGACTGACAAACCATTCTCTTTTGATGTTTCCATCATTTCTGGTGATATGTTCGTGCACTTATCACAGAATCTTCCACTTGTAAGGGAAGCCTCAGAGAGCCTCTAAACCAGAAGATCTTTTTGGAACTGGGGTGGGTGTGAGTGGGGTTGAAGCTGAATTTTGACTGAGAAAAAAATAACCCAGGATAAGGGCACTGGGAATCCACTTCAGGCAGAAGAATTCATATAGGGAAAGGCTGAGAAGTAGCTGGAGGAGGCAGTCAGCGTGGAGGTGGAATCTGCAGGGCTAAAGCAGGGAGTATGCACAAACATGGGTGTGGATAGATATGTGTTTTCAGTTCCAGGCAGGCTCAGTTCCCTTCTGCTAAGCCAATGAGTATTCATCATCTATTCTGAATGTATCAAGCCGGTACTACATGCTGGGAACCCAAAGATAAATATGGCAGGGCATGTGTGACCATTAGGAGCTTGGTCTAATTGGAAAGTAGAGTGGACACTGTTGTTGGCCTTCAAAATATTCTTCATACCTTCCCCCTTCCTACAAGGACCTGAGCTTTCCAACCTTGGTGTTGTGCCATGCTAAGTCGCTTCAGTCGGGTCCAACTCTTTGTGACCCTATGGATTGTAGCCACCAGGCTCCTCCGTCCACAGGATTTCCCAGGCAAGAATACTGGAGTGGGTTGCCATTTCCTACTCCCGATCTTCCCAACCCAGGAATAGAATCCGTCTCTCTGACATCTCCTGCATTGGCAGGTTGATTCTTTGCCACTAGTGCCACCCGGGAAGCCCCTTTCCAGGCTCAGAGTCTCAACAAATCATCACATTCCTATTTCCTTTGTACCCATGATTGGTTTAGTGATGGCGCTATTCTTTCACTGACTCAATCTGAGAAAGTGCAGAGCTTTTGTCTTCTCACGAGGGGAAGAGAAGTATCAACCAGGAAACTTGTACTAGGAGTTGTGGCAACCATTATGATACCATGAGGGATTAGTCTGAAGGAAAACCCAGGAAGACTGGGTCAAGAGAAATAGAAAAGAGAGGCCTAGTGATCCCATGAACCTCTGTATCAAACTATACCTGAAGCCTCTGTACCTCTTTCCATTTATGTGAACCAATATAATCTAGTCTGAGTTGGATTTTCTGTAATGTGCAGCAAAAAATGTAATCATTTAAGGAGATTTAAAAATAGATCATTACAACATCAAATAGCTGAATGCTACAATAAAAATATAAACAGTGGTGAGGCACTGATCCCACCTCTGGGATATAGGGGAAGATTTCTAAGGAAATAATAATTTAACTGAGCTTTGAAGGCTGAACTAGAGTTAGGTGGGAAAGGGCAATCAGGTAGTGGGAACAGGATAAAAACAGGCACAAAGGAATGAACTATTATAATATTTGTGGGGAACTTCAAAGAGTTTGGTATCACTAGATGTTAAAGTACAAAGCTTGGCTGGCTGGCAGCATCACTGGGGAGAACTCTGGGTTTCACTCAGTAGTGAAAAGGAGACAAGGTTTTAGGCAAAGAAGTGATATGTTCAGATTTACATATGGGTATACAATGGATGACCCCACTCCAGTACTCTTGCTTGGAAAATCCCATGGACGGAGGAGCCTGTTAGGCTGCAATCCATGGTGTCGCTAAGAGTCAGACACCACTGAGCGACTTCATTTTCACTTTTCACTTTCATGCATTGGAGAAGGAAATGGCAGCCCACTCCAGCCTTCTTGCCTGGAGAATCCCAGGGACGGGGGAGCCTGTTGGGCTGCCATCTATGGGGTCGCACAGAGTCGGACACGACTGAAGTGACTTAGCATAGCATAGCATACAATGGAGGATACAAATTGGGAGACTGGGATTGGCATATACATACTATTGATACTATGTATAAAATAGATAACAAATGAGAACCTACTGCATAGCTCAGGGAACTCGACTCAATGCTGTGGTGATCTAAATGGGAAGGAAATCCAAAAAAGAGAAGATATATGTATATGTATAGCTGACCCACTTTGCTGTATAGTAGAAACAACTAACACAACACTGTAAAGCAACTATACTTCAATAAAAACATTTTTTAAATGGAGGATACAATTAAAGGAGATAAGGAACTCAGCGGGTACTGATTCAATCACATTCATTCACTGTGCCAAATGGTGCTAGGCACTCACATAAAATGAACAATAATTATGGAAAAGAGACACAGGAGCTTAAGGTTGGTTGGAATTATTATAGAAGTTCAGGTGAGAGATCCTAAGAGGCAGAATGGGACATGGCTCTGGAGATGAGTGGATAGGGACATTTCACCAAGGGAAGACATGAAATATATATCCAGTAAGAACTGTGTTTTACTTACCCTAAATATGGCCTCATGATTAATTGCTTTCCAAATGATTCATTGTTTCCTACAAAATCACTGCAGATGGTGACTGCAACCATGAAATTAAAAGACACTTACTCCTTGGAAGGAAAGTTATGACCAACCTAGATAGCATATTCAAAAGCAGAGACATCATTTTGCCAACAAAGGTCCGTCTAGTCAGGGCTATGGTTTTTCCATTGGTCATGTATGGATGTGAGAGTTGGACTATAAAGAAAGCTGAGTGCAGCAGAATTGATGCTTTTGAACTATGGTATTGGAGAGTCCTTTGGACTGCAAGGAGATCCAACCAGTCCATCCTAAAGGAGATCAGTCCTGGGTGTTCACTGGAAGGACTGATGCTAAGGCTGAAACTCCAGTACTTTGGCCACCTCATGCGAAGAGCTGACTCATTGGAAAAGACTCTGATGCTGGGAGGGATTGGGGGCAGGAGGAGAAGGGGACGACAGAGGATGAGATGGCAGGATGGCATCACTGACTTGATGGACGTGAGTTTGAGTGAACTCCGGGAGTTGGTGATGGACAGGGAGGCCTGGCGTGCTGCAATTCATGGGGTCGCAAAGTGTTGGACGCGACTGAACTGAACTGAACACAGAAAGCTACTATTCCATTTATGTTCATAATACAGGGATCACATGGTATGATTTTCACAGTGTATATTTCTATTTTGATTAAACAATGTGGAATTCTGTTCTTACTCTTGGCTACTGCTGTATGAGCTTTGGCTCCAACTATGAAGAAACTTAAGAACGAATAGTCCAGGATCAGACTTGTGGCCAACACTGATGGATTTTTGGTGGCTTCCAGAGGGTGGTATTGAGAAGAAGCCTGGATCAGATTGATTTTTGATGTCTGCCCTGGGCATGGAAAGGATCCGATGGCAATCATGACTGTTTATCTGCTAACCTGGCCTTAGTCCACTCTTTGTTTTGGCCACTATCTGATAAAAGTTAGTGAGTAGGTGACTATTTTATTAAAAAAAAAAATCAGAAGATGAACACCCTTTTCTGAAAACAAGTGCAATAAATGGAAGCCAATTAAAATACGATTGGTGCCAAATGACCAAAGCACTAGAAAGCTTTCTTGCTAAAATACTCTTTTAACTTAATATATACTTCTCCTTAAAATAGCTCACTAAAACAAATCCATTTTAAGATAAATACAGCTAGGAGCACCTCTTTATTCATGAGAATCTGTTCATGCTCAAGAACCATCCGCTGAGTGGAATTGCCCCTATTGTCAAAATACCACTTGAACTGACAATTATTTCATTTTCTTAAATAAAATGGAGTAGACATGTATGTCTGTATATACACACACATAATTTTCTTCTGCTGCAGGTTTTGTTCTCATAAATCACTTTGGATATCCTACAAAATAGTACTTTGTGAAAGATATTTTTATTTTAGAAAGCAGGAAAGATAATTTTAATGACAGGTAGCCTCTCCTCAACAAAAGACATGCAGTAATGTCAGGATTTCTTGGTACTGTCTGTAAGATTCTAGGCTTACTTTGCTCTTAATTTAAGCAGCAGCTTAGGGACCTCCCTGGTGGTCCAGTGTTAAGACTCCACACTCCCAATGTAGCGGGGTTCGATCCCTGATTGGGGATCTAGATCCCACATGCCACAACTGAAGATCCTACATGCCGTAACAGAGATCAAAGATTCCAGAATATCCTGCATGCTGTAACTAAGAGACAGCACAGCCAAAAATAAATATTAAAACAAAAACAAACAGCAGCTTAGTCCCTTAGAATAATCTGAGATGAAGTGCAAACTTTCAAAAGGATTATCTTTCAAGGGTACCATGCACTTCTGATGGAGTCCTGGGGGGAAGGCTTTAGAGGTCCAGCATGCTGTTGGTCTCATCACTAATTGGGTGACTGGGAGCAGGCACTGCTGATGATGGCAATCCCACACTCCAGGTTTTGGGATGAGAGGATGGATGGAAGATAAGCTGAGCAAATGTCCCCCGGTCTCTTAATTTGAGCTGAGTTTCTGGCCTTTGGGACAGAAGGACAGCCAGTCTGGCTGACTAGGAATTTCCCAGATCATGTGAGGAGGCTGGTCTGTGTGGGTGGGCAGAGCACACTGGAGCGTGGCAGCACGTGATCCAACTGCTCGACCCATGTGACGTGCAGGAGGCTGAGGTAAGGAAACAGCATGGAGATGGAATGTGATGTGTTTGAATCCTGGGTCATCAAGTACTATCTTAAGTGAGTTATTAAACTCTTTTGAGACTCATTTCCCTAATATTTAGAACGGGAAAAAGCAGAGGGCTATGAAAGGATGAAACAGAATATTTTATATCAAGTACCTACTACAGTAGACTTCCCTGGTGACTCAGATGGTAAAGAATCTGCTTGTATGCAGCGGGCACTCAATCACTGGGAACAACCTAAACCTGTTCGGTTTGTTGAATCCCCTCAAATATCCCAAGGCTTAGAGTATGAAATGCTGAGCTAAACAAAGGGATCAAAAGTCAATCAGCTGTTTTTTCTTGCTAAGCTGGGATGACTTTTAGAGAGTCAAAGACAGGCTCTCCCCTCCCCAGCTCTATAATATTTACCATGTGCCAAGTACTGATTTAAGTACTTCTCACTCAATCCGCACAACCTTATTATTATGGCCATCGTTTAAAATGCACAGGGACTTTCCTGGTGGTCCAGAGGTTAAGAATCCACCTGCCAATGCAGGGGACATGGTTTGATCCCTGGTCCAGGAAGATCCCATGCCACATACCAACTAAGCCCATGTGCCACAAGTACTGAGCCTGAGCTCTAGAGCCCACCAGCCACAACCAGAGAAGCCATGGCATTGAGAAGCCCGAGCAGCACAGCTGGAGAGCAACCTCGCTCGCCACAACTAGAGAAAGCCTGCGAGCAGCCACGAAGACCAAGGACAGCCAAAAATAAATAAAAATAAAATGCATACGCACAGGTTGAGTAACTTAAAGTGAAGTGAAAGTGAAAGTCCCTCAGTTGTGTCTGAGTCTTTGTGACCCCATGTGCTATGCAGTCCACGGAATTCTCTAGGCCAGAATACTGAAGTGGGTAGCCTTTCTCTTCTCCAGGGGATCTTCCCACCCGAGGGATCAACCCCAGGTGGGTAACTGAACCCTGAGATAAAACTACCTCTTCTTATAGTTGCTGTCACAGATATGTGCATAGGGTCTCACTGAGCCAGACACAGGAAAGAGTGGTTAGGTGGTGGTGGCTGAGTGGCAGAAATCAGAAAGGGCTTCATGGAGGAAGTGACCTAGGATTATTCTTTAAAGCCTTTGGATTTGGTCTTAAAATTATACTTAATTCAGGTGCATTCTGCAGTTATGTTTAAGAAGCTGAGCAGCCACCTATAACACAGAGGGGCCCCAGGTGTTTTGAATGACAGTAGGGTCCCCACTGCTACAATCTGGGCATTAAAGCCAGCCTTGCTTTGGTTATAAGTAAGGCGATTATCTAGCCTGAAACGAGGTGGCAGAAGTAATCTTGCACTGAAGGCTTCTATCTATCTATTGTCCGATAGATCATTGTACCCGCCCCTCTTCCTTCTCTGTGAGCACTGAAAACCTTTTGCTTTTTGGTTACTTCTGCTTTAGAAGTTCTATCCCCAACTACTTTCTTGGAATGGAAATTTAATCTTCAAAACTGTTCTGCACTGCTGGCCCCAGAATTAAAAGCAAGCACCTTCAATGGGGAAATTAAATTTATTTGATATACCTGTACATGTATAAAATTGGATCCAGTGCCCATTGGGTTTGCAGCCGCACACAAAATGCTTTTGGCTATACTCTGAACCTAATACCTAATTCGTAGCTGAAAGAGGGCCAACCTCAAAGACCTTGTCTGGCACTGATCCCGAGCAAGGTGATCATTAGCCGAGAGCGGGCATCATTTTCCGGTAGAGCTTTTCCCCATGTGCGTGGTGTAATCGACAGCCAAGGAGCCTTCCTTGGGGAGCTAAATATTCAGTTGACTGACTTTTCATTAAAAAAAAAAAAAGGAAAAGTAATACCCAGGGGGAAAGACACTTCAATTATAAATATCTATATTTCATTTTACACTCTCCTTTCTGAAGCTTCCAAGTCAGGCTCTGGCTGAGTGCAGCAGAGGGCAGAACCCAAGGTCTGCATGTGCCTATGTCTTGGCTTTAAGAGCAGGCCATGTAAAATAAGCTTGGTCCTTCTCAAACCCTCTCCATGTTCTGCAATTTAGCTGCTACAGAAACTGTCATTGTGTTTTCCTTCCTAAGTTCACCTAGGACAACTATGTATCTATTAAGATGAAGACTGGGTTTCTCTCTTTTTTTTTAGCATATAATTTTTATTTATTTACTTATTTTAATTGGAGGCTAATTACTTTACAATATTGTAGTGATTTTTTGCCATACATTGACATGAATCAGCCATGGGTGTACATCTATGGGTTTCTTGGTGGCTCAGTGGTAAAGAATCTGCCTGCTGATGCAGGAGATGTGAGTTAGATCCCTTTGTCAAAAAGATCCCCTGGAGAAGGAAATGGCAACCCACTCCAGTATTTTTGCCTGGCAAGTCCCATAGACAGAGAAGCTTGGTGGGCTATAGTCCATGGGGTTGCGAAAGTCAAAGTGAAGTCGCTCAGTCGTGTCTAACTCTTTATGACCCCATGGACTGTAGCCTACCAGGTTCCTCCGTCCATGGGATTCTCCAGGCAAGAGTACTGGAGTAGGTTGCCATTTCCTTCTCCAGGGGATCTTCCTGACCCAGGGTTTGAACCCGGGTCTCCTGCATTGTAGGCAGATGCTTTACTGTCGCAAAGAGTCAGACAAAACTTAGTGACTGAACAACAAATAACAGCAAGATGAAGACTGGGTGAAATGCACAGCAAATAGGACCGAGTCAGTGTGGGTGGCCACGAGGCCTGTGCTGATCCTCGGAGGGCCAGGATGGAGGCAGAGGCTCCATCAGATGATCTGGTCTGATTCTATCCAGTTACAAACAAGACATCCCACCAGAGTCCACAAAGGCTGGCTGACTTTGTCCCGTAGCTGGCTAAGGGCTGAGCTAGGAGACGCCCGTCTTTTCTCTTTACCTGGACTGGCCATCATCCAACTTTACTGTCCAGTTCCAGTCCAGCACCATTCTCGCTTCCTTTATTGACTCTTTCTGCTCCTTCTCTAATTTTTATTTACTTATTTGGTTGTGCTGGGTCCCAGGTGTGGCACGCAGGAAAACCTGGGCCGCCTGCATTGGGAGTGTCGTCTTAGCCACTGGACCCCCAGGGAAGCCCTCTGTTTCTTCTCTTTCCTCCTCTTTTAATTTTCTCATGTTTCTTTCTTCTTCCCTCCCTCCTTTCTCTCACTTTTCTTTTCTTTTCTTTTCTCCTCTTTTGCCTATCTTCTTCCTTCTTAGACATCCTCTCCCCACCCCATCCTCCCTTTCTTTTACCAAAGGCTGATTAATTGCCCAACATGGGTGAGTGGCCTGGCCTGGGCCCTGGGCACACACTGGTGGCCTGAGTAGTCCCATCCCCATGGAGCTGCGATCTGAGCCTTTGGAGGCACAAGGCACATCCTGCCCTTATCTTCTGTTCTGCCCATCCCTGCAGGAGTCCTGAGCCGGTGGGAATTCCTGAAAAATGTGGCAACTGGGGGAAGGAGAGTGTGGCAGCATTGCTAAGAATTGAACATGGATGCCATGCGGTGAGAAGCTGAGCACAGGCTTGTAGTGTGGCTTTGATGAGGGAGAGCGGGCAGCCATCGGGGAGGTAGGAGAACTCCTGGCCACTGTAGCTGCTCTGGTGAAAGATGGGACTTTCCCGGATACTCCTTCAGAAACCACCTGCAGACAACACACATCTAAACATATCTAAGCTTTTGTCCAAACTGAGTAGGGTTGGGGGGTGGCTGTATTTTCAATGAGAAACCTTGTGGGAAGGCACAGGACTGTGAGCTCTCTCTTATTGTAAGGTACAAGCTCAGGTAAGAACATGTGATGGTTAATCTTATGTGTCAACTTAATAGGGTCACCAGATGTCTGGTTAAACTGTTTCTAGGTGTGTCAGTGGGGGTGTTTCTGGATGAGATGAACATTGGAATCTGTGGGTGGAGTAAAGCAGATTGCCCTCCCCAGTGTGGGTCGTTGTTTAGTCACTCATTCATGTCCAACTCTTTGTAGGTCCATGGACCCGCCATGCTCCTCTGTCCATGGGATTTCCCAGGCAAGAATACGGGAGTGGGTGGCCATTTCCTCCCCCAGGGGATCCTCCCACCCAAGGATCAAACCCACATCTTGCGCACTGCAGGTGAATTCTTTACCACTGAGCCACCAGGGGAGTTCCCCCAGGGTGGGTGTGCCTTAGCTAATCTATCAAACGCCTGAGTGAGACAGAATTCTCTCTCTCTGACTGTCTTTGAGCTGGGACATCAGTCTCCTCCTGCTTTTGGATTCTACACTTGGACTGAACCAGCTCTCATGGTTCTCAGGCTTTTGGACTTGGAGTGGAAGTAAGTTCTTTGTCTCTAGCTTGCAGACAATAGAACGTGAATTTCTCAGCCTCCATAATTGTGTGGCTCAGTTCTTAACAGCTAACAGTTGATATGTGTATATGTATGTATCCATCTACCCTGATCTCTTTCTTTTTCCTACACATTCTGTTCCTCTGTTTCTCCAGAGAACCTGGACTGACACATTATGTTTGTAAATTCTGAGTAACAGGACTCAGTTTTCTCAATGCCAAAACAGAAACAGTGGCAAGACATATTTTATCCCATTTCTGTGCAAATGGTTAAATAATTTATCTACAGTAAACTATAAATTATCATGTTCCATATCGTTACTTTTAAATAGAATGCCCTACTTGTTTTTGTAGGTATGAAGACATGTTTTTTGTGTCTTATGGTCAAGCTGCCTTGTAAACGGTTGGTCCCTAATTTATCTTTGGTGTCACTGCTGGTGACAGCAGGTATTTGGGGAAGTTTATGTTCCTGATGTTGCTGCTGCTGAGATGAGAACATATAATGGTGATGTACTTACCGTGCCTCATGTACTCTGACATTTAGCATGTATTCAGTTGGTTAGCAAACAAATGAATTAACCAACTGGCCTATCCCCCAACCGAGGCCAGGCCCCAGAAAAGGAAGATAAATTGATCAATGCATATGACACTGATAGGCAACAGAGAGATGAGTCACATGAAATCAAAACCCACTTACACTTGGACTTCCCTGGTGGTCCAGTGGCTGAGTCCACCTGCCAATGCAGGGGACCTGGGTTTGATCCCTGGTCTGGGAAAATTCCACATATCCTGAAGCAACTATGCCCATGCGCCACAACTGCTGTGCCCACACGCTGTAACTACTGAAGCTCGTGTGTGTTAAGCCTGTGTTCCACAACAAGAGAAGCACCACAATGAGAAGCCCATGCACCACACGTGGAGGCAGCCTCCAGGCTCCATAACGAGAGAAAAGCGCACACAGCAACGAAGACCCAGGGCAACCAAAAATAAGTAAAACCCACTTATATTTAACTCCAAAATAGTTATCAAGTGTCTGCTATGACCCAGGAAGAAAATGCTCAGAATGGGAAACACAACACTCGGGCTGACAGTTTATAACTATCCTTTCAGTGAAAAAGTTCTTGCATTTCAGTCTTGTTAAAAGGTTCTATTGTATCTAAGAAAATTGTCTCAAACACTTCTTAGAAGCAGATGAAGTTTAAATGACAATGACAACCACCATCACGACAATGATAATGCTTAAGCCATAGACGCCTGCAAATAAAATAGATTCCATCTATGGGAAAATCGGCCACATCTGTTGTAGATAAAAGATGAAAGATGTAGAGGAGGGTTTTGAGAACAAGGGCCAGAAACCACTCATTTGAGAATATAACTTAAGTTCTGAAAAATCATTCTAGAATCAATCCCCTACATGTCAAGTATTAGTTTGCAGTGACTATTTCCACCCTGGGGTCTTGCAGGCTGGGGTTGACAGGAGGGTGAAAAACAGTTGCAAAAATGGCAGAGATGTAACACTCAATCTTCCCAATAGCTGCTATCAGCGCTGCAGCCTCCTTGTTGGAAACAAGAAAGTTCCAGAGACTATGACTCATGCCACACGGGAAGAGACGTGAGCTATGTTGGAAGGGATTGAAGTAATACCGCCCCCCCCTCCCCCAGTGTCATCATCCATTTTGCCACATCAGGCTCTTTGGAGACAATAATTAATAACACATATCTAAATTGTTTCCATTCCCTCTGTCCTGAGGGCTGACTCCCTTCTCCTCCATACTCCCGCCCCATTTCTTCCCAAGACATGAGTTCTAAGAGTTCCTTTGCTTCCTCCATGATCACATCACACAACAAGCCTTTCAAACACACCAGTGCCCACTGTAGGGTGGTGCTGTTTCTCCAACTTTCTAGCACACAACTCAGAGCTGGTCTTTCCTTAGTCTCTTTGGCCGTGTTTTCCCATCTTTCTAGGGTTCCTCTCATGCTTTGAGATCTGCTCTTTGTTCCTCTCCCAGATGGATTTCAGAGGCAATGATCGACAATGGGTGATTCTTTCCCCCAGTTGGTGCTCATCACCTCCCCAAGCTGAAGTCTCTTGGAGACAGTCCTAGAGACCAGGTAGCTCTATATCTTCCCTTTGGTTTCTTATATTTCTTCCCAACATCTCCTTGAACATTCTCTCAATCCTAATTAGCATCCTCAGGACTTATGAGTAGATGTCTCTGGAATGTTGACACACACACAGACATTAATATTCTTACAAAATCACTTTCAAATTGAGTGCTTACACCACATTATTGTGATGAAGCCAATACAGATGGAGGAATGGGCTACAGAAGGAGAAAAATCCAAATATGCCCTAATCTTTAAAGAGCCAGATGTACACTGTCTCCTTTATTTATCTTTTTCCTAAGGATGATCATTCATGCTCCATCCCCATGAGGGGGAAAAATTAGCAGAGAAAGAAAAAAAAAGAACAAAATGAAGTTACCTTAAATCGTATTGTCCAGAGAAAGCTATTGTTAACCATTTAAGATCTATTGTTTCAGAATTTTTCTCCATGTAGTGAATACAAAATAAATAAGTAACTGTATATATACACATGTACACACACATTTACTTATAATACACAAAAATTATTCTTCATAACTAGTGTACACATATGTGGTTACAAGTTATATTTTAACAACTATTCTTATTTGCCATGAGAAGACATTTCCTCATCAAAACTATTTCTGGTGTTCCATTTCCTAGGCTAGGTCTCAAAAGTTAATTTAACGTATGAAGCATAAGAAGAACTTTAATATAAAAGGGACAAAACAGAAAACCTATTTTCAAATTGAATTTTGCCAGTTTCAAATAAAGTCTTGTGACAGGTCCAGTTTCAGGCCACAGTATGCAAGACTAATGGGGATGAAGTCCCCATCTCCCCATCTTTAAAATAAAGATAATTCAGATCTGAAAGGTTTGTAAAAATTCTCCTAAATCACCTATATGAAAATGGCCAGCCCCCCATTATACCATCTTTAAAAAAAAAAAAAAATACTAGTTCAATGTCCCAAAGGCTTGTAAAAATTCTCTTAAATCACATACATAAAAGTGACCAGAGCCTAGCAAGTTCTCAATAAATAATTACAAAATGGGCAGCAGGGCCTCTTTAACTCAGTCTATTTGCATAAGAGTTATTCTTTCTAGCCCCAGAACCCACTGTCCAATGAGTCGTTTAGGAGACCTTGGATTCAAGGAGAATTCAACCCAGAATTCAGCAGTGACACAGCTCCCACCTCTATACCCCTCATTCCTCATTTCCTAACAGGTCCCTAATGCTGAGCCCTGCCTAGGCTGAATTCATTGCACATCACCCTCCTGTTTGCTCAGACTCCAGACACAACTGGCTTCAAGAAAGGGCCCCAGATCCTGTGTAATCATCTCATTAGAAAAGGCACTTTGCTGCTCTTTGTTGTGAATGTAGACAAAACAAAGCTAAGTCCCCACCATGCTCCAAAGTCACCCATGTAATTCCTGCTGTATTCTGCAGAGGCTAAATGCCAGAGAAGTGATATCTTTCACCCAGAGCAGCCCATGATTTAATCAGGCGCCTTCTGCATAGCTGAAAGTCACCATAATAAAAGGAACCATTAACCCAGCCCAATTAACCTATCTGAAATACCACAAGACTGCAGAACCCAAGAGATACACAGATATTTTTTCTAATGTTGCTTTTTTGAAAATACAAACATGTGGTTACTATGCTCTAAGAATTTCTTTATCTTTCAAGGACAGGCTATTTTCTTGTCTCTGGCCAGGTCAGATTGTCTTGACTTCTTTAACAAAATGCCTCACTGCAATGACCAGATGAAATCTGCAAGTATAAGTCACAGCATCCCTGGGTTCATCCCATTCGGGGATCAGCTCAGATTCCAGGCCATGCCCTGTGGGTGATCATGCTACCAGCAGTGATCTCAGGCTTCACAGTCCCTGGTGGAAACTGGACATCTCGGCCTCCTTTCTCAAGGATCTGGCTGGTTCAGAACCACCATCTGAAAACCTGTCACCTGTGGGGAATGTCAAGACCAGACATAACCTTGAGAGAATGCAGTGAGTCAAATGCTGTTTTTTCTTCCCAGTGTTCAGAGTCTTACTGGACATGGATTCCTTTTTAAAATTACATACAGAGCCATTTTTAAATGGAATGCTTTTCTCCAACCTTGCACACCATTCAGCTAGGAGTTCCTCAACAGGTTGCTTTATTCTGGCGTGAGGGATTATTCCTTGCTACAGTGGACAGAAATAGCCTAACTACCTGGGCAAACTGTGGTTAGAGATCACTGAGGTTTATCCACTGACAGATTCTATCCACTGGTGGCAGGGGAACACCGAGAGTCGGAACCTTTCTTCCTGTCCAGTGAAAAACACAAGCATTTGCGATGGAGGGAAGAAGAGGAGGTGGATTCTCTCTGTGAGCTGGAATCTGCTGGGCCATTCCCAGTCTGCAAACTTAAAAGAAGAACCACACAGAACAGGAAACAGAATGCTGTTTTATTTCCCCACCCCCCTCTAGGACATCTGCACTCCTCTCTTTATCTGTGACATGGAAGATTAGCCTGTGATTTCATTACAAAGCACTTTCCTCATCTGGATTTTTGAAGTCTCTGACTTGTCATACCTTCCATGAGTTTTCTTCATACTGACAACTGGGAAGTGAGGTTTGTTGTTCTTGTTTAGTCTCTTAAGCTGTGTCTGACTCTTTGCGATCCTATGGACTATGAGGCTCCTCTGTCCATGGAATTCTCCAGGCAAGAATACTGGAGTGGGTTGTCATTCCCTTCCCCAGGGGATCTTCCTGACCCAAAAATTGAACCTGTGTCTCCTGCATTGGCAGAAGGATTCTTTACCACTGAGCCAGAAGTGAGTTTATATCCTTGTTATTCATTCCTATTTTTCCCTCCATCAACATTTTTTGAGAACCTACTAAGTGTCTGATAATACGCCACTATCCTAGGTGCTAACATGAGACTTATTTAAAATGTCAAAGAACATCTTATTGGCTGACATCACACCAGGCTCTGGGCAGCTTCTTAGATGACATAAATGATATATGATCTCCTTGTATAATTTCTCAATGGATGTAAGAGTGAGGGGGGTAGTGAGACTGGAAAAAAAAACTGTCTTCTGAAATGTTTGTACCCAATTGAAAGGAATGTGTGAACTACCATCAGATATTTTTCATCCTTCTCTTATTTCATTCTAAAATCAGGATATTGGAAAGTTGATGTGGGTAATATCATGGCCATATTAATAGTAGTCGTGATATCACCATGGGACCCTGCAAGTGTCCCTAAGGGGAGAAGCGCTGAGAAGTGAAGAATAAGAGAGCCTCTGCATGGCTCTTCCCAGGTGGCACTAATAGTAAAGAACCCACCTGCCAGTGGAGGAGACATAAGAGAGACGGGTTCCATCCCTGAGTAGGGAAGGTACCCTGGAGGAGGGCATGGCAACACACTCCAGTATTCTTGCCTGGAGAATCTCATGGATGAAAGAACCTGGCAAAGAATTGGAGACAACTGAAGTGAATTAGCACAGAGCACACCACATGGCTCAAATAAACCAAGTCCATCTGCCAGGCTCCTTACATCCAAACCCAGGGAGTGAGTTGATCCTCATATTAGATACATTCTATGAAATCTGGTTAGCTGTTGTTAAAATCCTCAGCAGATCAGAGACAGCAAATTAGTACACTTTGATGTTTATGAGAAAATGACAGCTGTCAGCCTCACAGGAAGAGAGGGAGGGAAAATCAAAAGCATACAATACAGATACAATGTCTATGAAAACAGGGGAGAGTAGGGATACGGGGACATAACTCTATCATGTCTCAAAGATGGGATGCCAGTACACTAGTGGAGCAACCCAGAAGCCCATGTTTAACAGGCCGGGGATGTGATCAACGTATTTGAGAAAGATTTCCATCTAAAATGGCTAAGATAAAAAAAGAATGATGAATGCAGTGGTTCTCAACCAGGGGATGGCCTTGCCCTCTAGAGGACACTGGGCAAAGTCTGGAGACATTTTTTGGTTATTGCAATTAGTGGTGGGGGGTGCCAGTGAGCAGAAGTCAGAGATGCTGTAAAACATCTTATAATGCAAGGACAACCACTCTGTCCCCAACACACACACACAGAGAAATATTCTGACCCCCAATGTACATAGTACCGAGATTGAGAAACTCTTGTTTAATGCAACAGATTGAATTATTTGAAAAATTCACTTATGTGGCCCATCTCAGTTGCTGGTGATGCAGGGGAAGGAGTCATGTTAACTGTCAAGATTTTTTATACCTATGAAGGCCCCTTTGATCTTCACAATAATCTTAAGAGAAAGCTGAGGAAGAGAGTACAATCTCCACTTTAGAGACAACAGAGCTGAGACACAGAAGGTTAATGATGCTTCCAGTGATGAATAGATATCTGGGCTCCTCATCTTGTGCTTGTTGCAAAAAACCACTGTCTTTTGTGGTGGTTTAGTTGCTGAGTCCTGTCCAGCTCTTTGCAACTCCAGGGACTGTAGCTCACCAGGCTCTTCTGTCCATGGGATTTTCCAGGCAAGACCATTGGAGCGGGTTGCCATTTCCTTCTCCAGGGGATTTCCCCAACCCAGAGATTACACCCCAGCCTGCTGCATTGCAGACAGATTCTTTACCGCTGAGCTCAGAGGTGTTGCACTCAACATGCCAGCAAACTTGGAAAACTCAGCAGTGGCCACAGGACTAAGGACTGAAAGTGAAAATGAAAGGTCAGCTTTCAATTCAATCCCAAAGAAAGACAATGCCAAAGAATGTTCAAACTACTGCACAATTGTACTCATCTCACACGCTAGCAAAGTAATGCTCAAAATTCTCCAAGCCAGGCTTTAACAGTATGTGAACCATGAACTTCTAGATGTTCAAGTTGGATTAGAAAAGGCAGAGGAATCAGAGATCAAATTGCCAACATCCATTGGATCATTGAAAAAGCAAGAGAGTTCCAGGAAAAACATCTACTTCTGCTTTATTGACTATGCCAAAGCCTTTGACTGTGTGGATCACAACAAACTGTGGAAAATTCTTCAGGAGATGGGAATACCAGACCACCTTACCTGTCCCCTGAGAAATCTGTATGCAGGTCAGGAAGCAACAGTTAGAACTGGACATGGAACAACAGACTGGTTCAAAATTGGGAAAGGAATACGTCAAGACTGTATATTGTCACCCTGCTTATTTAACTTATATACAGAGTAGATCATGAGAAACGCTGGAATGGATGAAGCACAAGCTGGAATCAAGACTGCTGGGAGAAATATCAATAACCTCAGATATGCAGATGATACCACCCTTATGGCAGAGAGTGAAGAACTAAAGAGCCTCTTGATCAAAGTGAAAGAAGAAAGTGAAAAAGTTGGCTTAAAACTCACCATTCAGAAAACTAAGATCATGGCATCTGGTCCCATCACTTCATGGCAATTAAATGGGGAAACAATGGAAACAGTAAGAGACTTTCTTTTTTGGGGGCTCCAAATTCACTGTAGATGGTGACTGCAGCCATGAAATTAAAAGACGCTTACTCCTTGGAAGAAAAGCTATGACCAACCTAGATAGCATATTCAAAAGCAAAGACATTACTTTGCCAACAAAGGTTCATCTAGTCAAAGCTATGGTTTTTCCAGTAATCCTGTATGGATGTGAAAGTTGGACTATAAAGAAAGCTGAGCACTGGAGAATTGATGCTGTTGAACTGTGGTGTTGGAGAAGACTCTTGAGAGTCCCTTGGACTGCAAGGAGATCCAACCAGTCAATCCTAAAGGAAATCAGTCCTGAATATTCATTGGAAGGACTGATGCTGAAGCTGAAACTCCAATACTTTGGCCACCTGATGTGAAGAACTGGCTCATTTGAAAAGACCCTGATACTGGGAAAGATTGAAGGCGGGAGGAGAAGCAGACCACAGAGGATGAGATGGTTTGATGGCATCACTGACTTGATGGACATGAGTTTGAGTAAGCTCTGGGAGTTAGTGATGGACAGGGAAGCCTGGCGTACTGTGGTCCATGGGGTTGCAAAGAGTCAGAAACAACTGAGTGACTGAACTTAACTGAGCTCAGAAAAGGAGAATCAAAACAGTATTACTTGCTCTGTGTGTGTGCATGTTCAGTCGTGTCCAACTCTTTGTGACCCCATGGACTGTAGGCCCCGCCAGGCTTCTCTGTTCACGAATCTTCCTAGTCAAGAATACTGAAGTTGGTTGCCATTTCCTATTCTGGGGGATATTTCCATGGATTGAACCCAGGTCTCCTGGCGGTAAAGGCTGATTCTTTACCACTGCGCCACCTAGCTAATGGGTATCAAATTTAATTTTAATAAATTAAAACAAAGTCATGGGACTTAGGTCAAATACAACGGGTCTTTTGTTCTCTTGCTCATTTGTTCTCCAAAGAGCTTTTGAGTGGGGAACAGATGCCAAGCACTGTTCCAGTGGCTGCACACACAGCGGTGAACACAACTGACACTTCTCATGAAGCTGGCAGGTGACAGCATATTACACTTGCTCACTAAACACTTTGTGGTAGGTCTGGATAAGATTCTCCAACAATCCAAGCAAAGCCTTGCAAAATTCCAAATCCTTTCCCTGTGTCCTATACACCTTGCTCTGGAGTCACGCTGATGATCTGTAAACAAGATTTGTATATTTCTGCCTTTTCCTCTTCCTCTGCCTGCCCTTGTCATCCAGAAAACTTGCACTCATTCTTTGAGATCCAGAATAAATTTTCTCTAATAGCAGAGCTGGTAGCTTTGTCCTCTGGGCTCTCACATTATTTTGTAAGTTTCAGTAGCATGTTAATTACAGTGAATGCTGACATTTACCTGCTCTTGTGTCAGCCTTCTACCATTAGACTAAGTGTCTTGAGGGAGGTCACAGTGGTGCTGGATTCTTCCCTTTGCCCTTTCCAGCACCTTCTCCACCTTGCTTTGAGACCTGGGAGACTGATCTCTGTGAACTGCACAAATGAGCTCCCTTTTTCTCTGGCTTTAGGAGGGATCTGCCAATGGGCAGCACCAGCAGGAGTTTCAGGGTACAGCAGAGGAGTGACCTTGGAATTCATCTTCTTCAGCTCTCTCCCCAGCAGGTCATTCTGATCAACTATAGCTCATTGCATCTCCCAGGGGTAGCCCAGTCATACTGGCCTCTCTCCAGGTTCCAGGGCTCACTCCTTCCCTTGTTCATTGAGGCCAAGAGGTGGTAAATATCTCCCCACTGTCACAATGCCCCTGGGACTGCACCATCCCTTGTGACTTTATCTAAACCCAATCCATTCATCTGCAATTAGCCCCTTTTCAAATCTCTCCTAAAATTATAGAAGTTAATTGAGCCATCTCCCTCCTTTTTATATTCTTACTATAACAGGAAACTGGCTCAAAGAGGATGCTCAAGAGATGTTTACTAAAAGTTCAAATGAAGGAATACAGATGTTACCAAAATTTTTTACTGGAAGTCTTAGAATCTTTCATTTATTAAAAAAAGCTGCCTTCCTCAAAGGCTTCACTCTCTTCAGAAACAGTGAATTATTTATTTGATCTTGACTAGACACAGTATCACTTATTAGCACTGCTGTTCTTTGTCACTTTACAGGACATAGAAATAAAAGTGACGTCTATACTCTCCCTAGAGCATCCAACAATTCTTCCCCTGAACTCTTCATTACAACCTCAAACACAAAACAAAATCAAAGCATGAAACTTCTGTCCTGACCAACAAGCCCTGGTCAGAAAGTTTCTACCTCTGAGGATACACATAATAACAGCTGGGTAGACAAGAGAGGGAAAAATAAATAAATTCAATGAGACTCTCACATTTCAGCAAAAGTTTTCACCCAAAGTGAATATGACACATGGAATGAGCATCAGCCTCAAAGATCTTCTTTTGGAACCTCATTGGTAGCTGTGTTTTCTAACTTAGCAAGTGCCTCCTGCTGTTAATGTGAAAACTGGTTTTAGCTTAATTTGGCAACCCAGAAAACACATTATTTTTTGTAGCTATTATCATCCATATTTAGCCTTTTACCATGCTGTCAGTAACTTGGAGAGTTAATAGTAATTATAACTTTTGACTATTTATAAAATATTTGCAGTGAGTGAGAGGTCTTATACTGGAAACTTCTCAAAGGTTATCTTTTTAAAAACTATTTATTTATCTGGCTGCATCAGGTCTTAGTTGCATCACGTGGGATCTTTTGTGCAGTGCACCGACTGCCTAGTTGTACCAATTAGGCTTAGTTGCTGAGAGGCATGTGGGATCTTAGTTCCCTGACCAGGAATCGAACTCAAGATCCCTGGATAGCAAGGCGGATCCTGAACCACTCAACCACCAGGGAAGCCCTGGCAAATGTTATCTTTATGACAATACTACAAGGCAGGCACTATCCTGCCATTCCATGGACAGCAAAGCTGAGTCTGGGGAAGGCTGCTGCAGAGGTGGGATTTCATTCCAAGCACGAGGACTTAGGAGCCACACAGTGGAAACTGCCCTTCTCTGAATAACATGCACTCACCCCTAGCAGCAGAGAGAGACACGTGGATACACAGGTACTTTTGAAGTTTCAATCCACCAGTCTGTTAGGGAGACCAGGTCCCTTAGTTCTGAGAGTGGGTTTGGAATGATGCCAAAAAAGAGGTAAGGAGAAAAAGAATATAAAATATTTTAATTTAAAAAGTCTATGAATAATAAACACTGGAGGATAAAGAACCCAGCCCCCCGACACTGTTGGTGGGAATGTATTAAGACATTGGTGCAGTCACTATGGAGGGTCCTCAAACAATTAAAAATAGAGCCACTATATGATCTAGCAATCCCACTCCTAGGCACATATCCATATAAAACTATCATTCAAAAAGATATACGCACCCCAGTGTTTACAGCAGCACTATTTACAATAGTTAAGACATAGAAGCAACCTAAATAACCACTGACAGATGAATGGATAAAGAGGATGTGGTGTGCGCGCACACACACACACACACACAGAAATATTACTCAACCATCAACAAGAATGAAATAATGCCATTTGCAGCAACATGGGTGGATCCAGAATTGTCACATTAATTGAAGTCAGACCAAGAAAGACAAATACCATATGATATCACTTCCATGTGGAATCTACAAAATATGATACAAATGAACTTTTACAAAACAGAAATAGACTCACAGACACAAAAAGCAAACTTATGATTACCAAAAGGGATAGTGGGTAGGGGAGAGATAAATTAGGAGTTTGGGATTAACATAAACACACTACTCTCTCTCTCCCTCTCTCTCTCTATGTATATATGTATAGAAACTGTTTGGCACAGGGAATTATACTCAATATCTTATAATAACCTACAATGGAAAAGTATCTGAAAAAGAATATATATATATTCAGAATATATATATATTCTGAATATATATAACTGAATCACTTTGCTCTATACTTGAAACTAACAGAACCTTGTAAATTAATTACAATTTAAAAATTAAAAACAAGAAATTCTTTATTTTTAAATTTCCAAAGACAAACCGATTTCTACATGGCAGCAAAACCCATTTATACTTCTGCTAATAGTCTAAGAATCTTCCCCTTTAAGAGAGAGAAAGCCCAAGGCCTACACTAGCTTGACTGTCTCTTTAAATGTTACCCAGCACCTAATATATTACAAAGACACTACAATGCAGAACAGATGGAAGAACATAAAGCAGATGCAGATCTGAAGTCTAAATAGAGATGAACAATTCTTCAGTTAAAACAAGAAAACGAGGTGGCAGCACAGACGACCTGGAAAAAGCAGCAGTTTACACCCGAGAGAAGTTACTGGGAAACACACAAGGTATCGCAACGGAGCAGAGCAAAAAGATGCTATCTTGGCATTTGAAGTGACATCCCCTGATGTCTTCCTGGTGTACCAAACAGGCTTCTGTGGGATACTCAGGAGGAAAGCTAAAGGAGATCTAAAGCCTTTAAAGCCTTGGGGAGGAAAAATGGTTGGATACAAACTATCCCGGGGTTTCAACGGACTTCCAGAATCGAATTCATTTATCATGAGTATTTCCCATACCAGGAGGAGGAACCCAAATAATCATAACCAAAGATTAGATGAAGAAGAAATGTAATTTCTCCTGACCAGTTTTTAACTTAGTTTCATTTTAGTATTTTTTAAAGATTTTTCGGATGTTGAAGTCTTTACTGAATTTGTTACACTATTCTTTCTTTTACATTTTTGGCTTTCTGGCCCAGAGGTATGTGGGATCTTGGCCCCCTGACCAAGGATTGAACCCGCACTGCCGCTGCATTGGAAGGCGAAGTCTTAATCTTTGGGGCGTCGGGGAAGTGCCTCGTTTTAATAATTTTAACACTTATTTTATGGACGTTTCTAAACACACATAAAGTAGTGAGAACAGTACTATGAGCCCATGTGAACCACCACCCAGGATCGGTCACCATCGATGTCTGTCATTCTTGCTTCATCTCTTACTCCCTCTCCACTTTCTTTTCTTGGTATTGTAAAGCAGTCTTGATAAAGTGCTTTTTTCTTAGTTTCCCTGTAAAAAGGTGCCTACTTCCTGTAATTGATTGTGGGAAGAACAGCTGCCAAGTGTTAAGCACAGAATCCTTCAGAAATACTAGTCAACCAGTGATCATTTTAATTCTTACGTGTGGACACATGAAAACAATGGCAGAGGGTGTGGAACGATGAGACTCTCACTGTTAATGCAGGAGTGGAACAAAACAGGACAGGAAAATTGGTGCTTTTAGGCCTCCGGCATTATTTTAAACATTAGCTTTTGGGAAATGTGAAGCCCTTCAGACATGCATTTAACCAAAGTCACAGAATTCTGTTCAGACACACAGAGACATGTATCCCAGAAAAAAGAAAAAAAAAAGTTATTGAATTAATCCACGTGTTTCAGGGCTGGCTTCTTATTGCAGTATTATCCTAAATGCTACCAAAAGATGGAGTGGGGAAAGACATGACTTCTGGCTTCTAGGAAGCCAAGACTTCCATGGTAAGGACAGAGCAACTGCAGGAGAAAGCACCCAGCAACCATAAAGAGGAGCATATGCGAAGATACAAAGGAAGAATTTTCTGTGGAAAGGCTTAGGAGATACAGGGTAATTGTTCCCACTCAGAGGCACAGTGAAGTAGGGAGCCAGGGCTCTGCCTGCGAGGCAGGGGAGGTGAGAATGGAGCTGGCCCGCTAGTCAAGGTGCTGACAAGCAAACGCATAAACAATCCTTAAAAGGCTCACAATAAGTGAAAATGCAAGCGACCACTCCTCTCCTAAGCCCTGAGGAGATGGTTTTCATCAAGTAATGTGAGACTTCCTGTAAAAAGCTAAAGCCATCTTCCCTTGCCATGGAAAGAAGGCTACACGCGGTTGTTTCCTAACATAAGTTTCCATTTTATTTTCCGTTTCACTCCAACTTTCTTGCTCTGTCACGAACACCTGCAAAAATCGACGCAACCTTCTAGTTAGCTCTCTCTCCAGAAGGCAAACGGTTCCCCGGTAACTATCCCCTTAGCTTTTGCTCTCTCGGTATCTCTGCTGCCCCTTGAGGTGTCTCTAGTACAGCACTGACATGTCCTCTTTTACCTCCTGTTCCCCCCAAGTTCCATTAAACGGTAACGTGCAAATCCTGGACTTCCGGCTATCTTTTACAAAATTCTCCTCATGGTTCGGTTTAATGACGTAAATACCATATTGGAGTAGTCTTTTGGTTTCTAATGCCAAAGAAGGAAGATAAAATTGTTTTCAGAGAAACTATTCTGCAAGCCTTGGTGACCCATCACAAAGGCTCCGAGACATTCCTGGTCGGTGGTTTTCTAAAGCTCGTTAGGACCTGTGCTAGAGTGAAGAGACTACTGCGGCCATATGCACAGGAGTGGAACAGGTGAAGGCAGAAGGCTAGGGGATGAGAGAACATAAAGCAAATGCATGAGAATGAGCTAGGGACTACGTAGTACCATGACATGGGTGTGTGTCCCCAGGGCGATTCTGAGACACACTGCTGTTTACCTTCCCCTCAGGTTTTCCTACCTGGTTGGGGAACTGCTGAGGAAGGGGATGCTGGTGAAATTGTATGGACCTGACAGCATCTCAAGGCGAGGACTTAATTTGAGACATAACTCCTTTGTAGAAAGGAATGAACCACCTACAGAATAAGGTTAATTCTGCAGTACTTCCTCTGACCTCTACAATATCGCTCCTCACATGGCCACTGGAAGGTTTATTATCCTGCAAAGGGCAGGGCTCAGGTAATGCTGCCCAGTTACTGCCAATGGTGATCACCTGAGGGAGTGGAAATGGTCTGCAAAGAGGCACTTAGATCATGAGAACATCCTGAATTTAGTTATCCTGGCGCTCTCATCACTACTAAACTTGCTACGTATTCCCAACTCTTCTTTGGACTTAGACATCTTAAAAGTGTCCACAACTGGCTCATTGATTAGGACTTGGCCAGACAGCTCCAGGTGGCTAATTGGTAAAGCAATATCTCAAAAAGGATCTGTCTTTAATTATAGGCGTTTGACATCTTTATGTAGGTTGTAGGAGATATTAAATACATTTTCACTAGACATCCATTGAAGCCATATGGCAGCCTTGAATAAGTAGAACAAATTGGGCATAACAGAGCATTATTTATTTATTTCAGGATGGCAAGACAAACTATTAATGGCACATTTTACAAGTTGGGGCTAGAAATTCAGAAGTCTAGGTAGTAGGGAAGATATCTTTTAAGGATGGATGGAGGATGATACAAGGGAAGACAGAACCCAAAGAGCAGGGGTGAGAAACCGATTCTCCAGACTCCAAGAGGAAAATCAAAGACGTAAAAGAGTGCAATGATTATGTGTCCTTGTTTTCACCCAGGAAGTCAGCTGGAACTGGAGGCCCTCTCTTTGGGTCCATTCAGTCATTTAATTCAACACTTACTTAGAATCTATTAGTAGAGCAAGTGATACGGATCAGACCCGTTAAGAGGTTCATGGACACTTAGGTGGTCTGTGAGTGGGCTTCTGGGACTCTGACCTCCTAAAGTGCATGTAAAATCTGTACACAGGAATTTGTCTGAAAAAGAAGTCCATAGCTTTCACGAAACTAAAAGCCTCAGACCAAAAAAAGCTTAAACACTACGTAGCTCCCTATCGAAGACTGTAAGGCATTTCACAATGCAAGAGACTAAGGTAAGTGAGCGTGATCGCCCCTTCACTGAACCCATACTTTTAAACATTTAAAAAGGCATGCTGCTGCTGCTGCTAAGTCACTTCAGTCGTGTCCGACTCTGTGTGACCCCATAGACGGCAGCCCACCAGGCCCCACCGTTCCTGGGATTCTCCAGGCAAGAACACTGGAGTGGGTTGCCATTGCCTTCTCCGTTAAAAAGGCATAGATCTTATTTATCCAGAAAAAGGTGGGTAAGGAGACCCCATAAACTCCAGAGAATTCACGTCTTACAAATGCTTTGAATCTCAGAAAATAATTTTTACTATTGGCAAGATCAAAAAATGTCCTAAAGAAACACAACCAAAAAAGTAAGATAAATAAAAGCAGTTAGAAATGAGATGTTCTGAGAAGGCTGAGGCCATCTGGTTCCTATTATTCCTAAGTGAGGGGACGTCATTTCATCAGCTTGAGACACAGGCATCACTTCAACAGCACGTGGACACAGTGGTTTGCTGGGGAAGATGTCTGCAGAGACCAGGAGTAGAACGCTTTTTGCTCCTCACTCTTGGCTGTTGAGACAAAAGTCCAACTTGTCTTTTCAGCATGTACTTCCATCCTACTTTTGTTAATCAGTTTGGAATCTATATATAATGTGTGTGTTAGCTTCTAAGTCGTGTCTGATTCTTTGTGACCCCATGGACTGCAGCCCGCCAGGCTCCTCTGTCCGTGGAATTCTCCAGGCAAGAATACTGGAGTGGGTTGCCATTTGCTTCTCCAGGGGATCTTCCCAACCCAGGGATTGAACCCAGGTCTCCTGCATTGCAGGCAGATTCTTTACCATCTGAGCCACCAGGGATATATATGATATAAAGATGTTTAAATCACAATTATCTAGGCCTAATTTTAAGGAACTGAATAGCTCTACAAGATCTGCGATCATGACTGCCTTGGTGGCCCAGTGGTTAAGATTCTGAGTTCCCAGTGCAGGTGGCCAGGATCCCTGGTCAGGGAACTAGATCCCCTTGTGTAACTCAGAGCCTGTAGGTGGCAAAAAGGACCTTGTGGAGGAAAAGAGAAACAAAAAAAGATGATATGATATTCCTCTTCCCTGCCTCCTCTCCTAGCTGATTATTTTGGCATTCACCTGGATATCTCTAAATGATATATCTACAATGCTACTGAATTTTTTTTCAAATTTTAAAAAAGTCGATTTCCCACTTAGCTCTCCTCTCTCCATAAACTTCTGTCACTCCTGCCACCCTTCCCATCACCCCTTAATCCCCATATAGGACTTGGCACTCAGTCAGTATTCACTGTTTTCACTGTCACACTATTTAAGTGCCATACAAAATTGAGGAGGGCGTAAACTACTATCACAATTTCTTTCCTGTGTGACTACTGTTTTCCTGAAAGGTAGCAATTATATCGTGTTTTTCAATTTGTTTGGTTTTCTAAATACTTGTCACTGCTCAGCCTCAAACTCTTTACCACTTGTCTAAATACCCTCTGAAGATGTTTCACACTTCAGGTACTCTATTAATTTCATCTTTTTGGAGAAGAGGCTCCTGGATCTTTGCTCTCAACTGTATCTGGAGTAGCCCATTTCCAGAAACCGTTTTTACCCTTTTCAGGGACAAAGCTTCAGTCATTAGCCAGAGTAGGGGGCATGGCAGTCTTCTGCCTATAAGGAGAGGTAGAGGGGCTCTGGGGATCTGATTATTTCTCAAACTTTCCATTGATTTTCTTTAATTAGCTCAGATACTAATATCTCAGACTGCTAATAGATTTGCCATGTGTCCATTTGCTTTCCAGATCCCAACATTTGTGAACTGTCATCTTCTCTTTTCCTTTCCATGTCTTAAGGATTTATGCACTTAACATTTTTCTTTTGTGGTGTTTTTCTTTTTTTAAGCAGGAAGCAAATGTAGAAGTGTGTATCTACTCTGCTTTCACTATTTTTAAGAGTGTTTTAGAAATCAATATTACAGAAAGCCCAGGAAAATACTTTAAGTAGGCATTTCATCAACAGATATTATAAGACAGTAGCCAACGTATGCTTATCTGTAACTTACAGGTGACCAAAAATGAGGCCCATTCTGCTTCAGGTAAGTCATTTTCTGGGCTCATATAAATATTGAACACCCTGTCCCCTTTCACTTAACCTTCCTAATTTTAGGCTTCTGTGGAGCTTTGCCTTCTTGATAGTCTATGGCTGCTGTCAGGTCCCAAATACCTGAGAACTGCCTCGGGCAATCAATACCTCTGTCATGCTCTATTACAGCTGATCAATATGGACAAGGATGCAATGAGGTGGAAGCCAGATGTTTTATTCAATCAAGTTTTGGGTCTCTTTTATTGACCCCAGTACTTTGGGAGAGTTTACAAAACTTCTATACTCTTCTCATCTGGTTTGTTTCAGTTAGCACATTTTTTTCTTTTTGTTTGTTTGTTTGCATAAAAAACCCTGCACATTCCTCCTTTCAAAGTTGCAGAGTCACCCATCAGCATGAACAGGTCTGGATCCTAGCTGCATCTCTGTCCCTGTTTGTGTGATTTGGGGTAAATAAGACCACAATGGGGTTTCCCTCATAGTTCAGTCGGTAAAGAATCTGCCTGCAATGCAGGAGACCTGGGTTCAATTCCTGAGTTGGGAAGATCCCTGGGAGAAGGAAATGGTAACCCGCTCCAGTATTCTTGCCTGGAGAATCCCAGGGACAGAGGAGCCTGGCAGACTACAGTCCATGGTGTCGCAAGAGTCAGACACGACTTGGTGACTAAAACCACCACACCACTACCACAGTAGGCATCTCTCATTTATGCAGTGGGAGTTGTTAAGACTCACCAACTGGTATTTCAATGTCAGCTGGGGTCAGCAGACACATTTAGCATGGTTGTTGGCACAATAAAGAATTTCTTTGGATGTTCATAGCAGCGCTATTTACAATAGCCAGGACATGGAAGCAACCTAAATGTCCATCAACAGAGGGATGGATAAAGAAGATATACACACACACACACATATAAATGTATATATATGTATACAATGCGATATGTACATATATACATATAATGCAATATTACTCAACCATAAGGAGGAACAAAACTGGATCATTTGTAGAGACATGGATAGACCTAGAGCCTGTCATAAAGAGTGAAGTGTGTCAGAAAGACAGAAACAAATACTGTATATTAACGCATATATGTGGAATCTGGAAAAATTACATAGATGACCTCATTTGCAAAGCAGAAACAGAATCACAGATGTGGAGAACAGATGTATGGATACCAAGGGGGGAGGAAGGGGAGGTTGGAGGAATTGGGAGACTGGGATTGACACACACACACTATTGATATTGTGTATAAAATAGATAACTAACGAGAACCTATTGTAGAGCACAGGGAACTCGACACTGTGGCGATCTGAATGGGAGGGAAGTAAAAAAAGAGGAGACACATGTACATGTATGGCTGATTCATTTTGCTGTACAGTAGAAACTAACTGGAGAAGGCAATGGCACCCCACTCCAGTACTCTTGCCTGGAAAATCCCGTGGACAGAGGAGCCTGGTAGGCTACAGTCCGTGGGGTCGCTAGGAGTTGGACATGACTGAATGACTTCACTTTCACGGTTCACTTTCATGCATTGGAGAAGGAAATGGCAACCCACTCCAGAGTTCTTGCCTGGAGAATCCCAGGGACGGGGGAGCCTGGTGGGCTGCCGTCTATGGGGTTGCACTAAGTCGGACACGACTGAAGCGACTTAGCAGCAGCAGCAGAAACTAACACCACATTGTAAAGCAACTATACTCCAATAAAAATTAATTAAAGAAATAAAGATGAGAAAAACTTTTTCTTTTAGAATGTGAGTGCCTTAAGCGGGGATGTTGGTGGGAAAAGGGGAAAGAACTCCACAGTTCTCTGCAGTCATCTCTACTTCCTACTATGGTAACATCACTAGGCTGCTTCACAAATTGCTATGAATTTTCTACTCCCTAAGTATATTTGTTTTCTTTTATTTTTTGCACCATGACTATTCTCTCATATCCCCTTTAGCACTAACCTCCTTTGAGTTTATGGACACTGCAAATAACGTTAGTCAAAACACCCCAGAATCCTGGGGCGGCAGAGGTAACGAGCTCTGCAACCAGATAAAATCAGCAGGAGTCTGTTAAGAAATCAAGCAACTTTCCTCTCCTGCTATATGTTTGTGGTTTCTTCTTTGATCAATGCCCAAGAACAAGCTGACTCCTCTATATATTTCCATTTCCTGAGTGGACATTATTGTCAGCAATAATATTACCACCCACTTTCTTTTCTCCTTTCTCACTCTGTGTATGCCATATTTAGATTATGAATTCCCAGAGGGTAGGCTGGTCTTGTTTGAGTTTGTTCATCTTTCTTTTTTAAATGTTTATTTGTATTCCAATTTTGCATTGTACACATAGCACATTAAATGGAAACATTCCTCATTCTTATCTGGTCTCTTTTCAAGAGGCTAGGGAATCACAGAACATACTGTGTGCTGAATTAGCGCTTTTCTGGAGCTTGGCCATTAAAAGGAAAATTAATGACACATATGAGATAGTCTTTCTTAGCAGTCTCCTCTGAACATCCTTGACAATCTGCTAGATCATACACTTGATCTTATAATCCAAAAGACAACAACAGTGACATATTTCTTGGATTAAAGAGAAAAAGAACACATTGCAAACCAACAGAGAACAAATAAGGATAAAGGAGAGATAAGATAAATTATTTATACAATAAGCAGGCCAGGCGGTCACTGCATCAGCCGAATATAATTATTAGGTAAATGGGGCTCATAGGAGCTTAAAGTTTAAACCACATGGAGCAGAAGTTATCATATCCCTAATTATTAAATTGAGAAACCATGGTTCATTGGTTGGAATTCTGGGAATGACTTGAATGCAAGGAAAGAGTATGAAAGAGGGATTGCAATGAAAGTGATTTTTAAAGATCTCTTCTGCCATTTGTGTAGTAGCTTCTTTTACATGTTTCCTCACTAATTTTTATTTCAGGGTAAGAACCTGTGATGACTGACTGGACAAAGAAGATGGAAAAATAATCAACCTGAGTGAAAAGGAGGTCTGAAGCTCTGAGTGAAGAAGACCCCAAGGGTGAAGCCCTCAGGAAGGCCCTGTGATGAGCTTCTATACCAGGTAATGGTCACTGCTGAACAGATGCTAATACATGGTAGACTGTAAAGGAAGCCAGTAAGCATTGAGGACCCCTTCACCCCCAGCAAAAACTGTCACAGGCAATGCAGACACACAGATGGGAAAACAGAGAACCTGCCTCAAGGAATGTGTCCTATTGAAACAGGGCTGAGCATCATGCAAATCGGTATAGCCTTGGAGGTCGGCACAAGCGTCCCCGGAAGATCATCAAAGGGAAATGAACACAGGCCTGGATCCATGACACTCAGAATGACTGTGATGTATTCAATGCTCACACCACATGCAACATGTTCTTGGAACCCTACATATACTATTCTAGTTCACAAACACAATCAATAATGGTCAACATGTACTTGGTACTTACTAAAATCCAGGCTGATAATCACTTTGTTTAACGTGCACCGGCCTGGTCTGAGACAGGTATTACATTTTCTGCTTCACAGATGAGGAAGTACCTTAGGAATTTAAGGAATTTCCAAATGACTGAATGAGCATGTAGTTACGAATACTGCATGACATGGATCTATGGCTGTAAGAAATGAAAGTGTGGATTTAAAAGAATGTGAAGAAAAATAATGGAGGAGACTTTGGCCACAACCAAATAAACACACAGGACAATAGTTAGATGATTACCATGTGAGGTGTCTTCTATATAAATTGGCAAGTTTCCAGAACTGATGCCTTTGATAGGGTTGTTGTGGTTGTTTAGTCACTAAATCATGTTCAACGCTTTTGCAACCCTGTGAACTGTAGCCCACCAGGCTCCTCTATCTGTGGGACTTTCCAGGCAAGAATACTGGAGTGGGTTGCCATTTCCTTTTTCAGAGGATCAAACCTGCCTCTCCTGCATTGGCAGGCAGATTCTTCCTTTGATAGGGTAATAGGACGCTATATCAAAGAATGTGTATTCCACCCACATTCATACAATTTTTTGTTTTTATACATTATGAAATATAGTACAGAAAATACAAAATGTAGAGTCTAATAATAACAATATGCAGAGTACATCATGAGAAACGCTGGGCTGGAAGCAGCACAAGCTGGAATCAAGATTGCCGGGAGAAATATCAATAACCTCAGATATGCAGATGACACCACCCTTATGGCAGAAAGTGAAGAGGAATTAAAAAGCCTCTTGATGAAAGAGAAAGAGGAGAGTGGAAAAGTTGGCTTAAAGCTTAACATTCAGAAAACGAAGATCATGGCATCTGGTCCCATCACTTCATGGGAAATAGATGGGGAACAGTGGAAACAGTGTCAGACTTTATTTTTGGGGGCTCCAAAATCACTGCAGATGGTGACTGCAACCATGAAATTAAAAGACACTTACTCCTTGGAAGGAAAGTTATGACCCACCTAGATAGCATATTCAAAAGCAGAGACATTACTTTGCCAACAAAGGTCCCTCTAGTCAAGGCTATGGTTTTTCCTGTGGTCATGTATGGATGTGAGAGTTGGACTGTGAAGAAAGCTGAGCACCCAAGAATTGATACTTTTGAACTGTGGTGTTGGAGAAGACTCTTGAGCGTCCCTTGGACTGCAAGGAGATCCAACCAGTCCATTCTAAAGGAGATCAGCCCTGGGTGTTCTTTGGAAGGAATGATGCTAAAGCTGAAACTCCAGTACTTTGGCCACCTCATGCGAAGACTTGACTCATTGGAAAAGCGTCTGATGCTGGGAAGGATTGGGGGCAGGAGGAGAAGGGGACGACAGAGGATGAGATGGCTGGATGGCATCATCGACTAGATGGACGTGAGTTTGAGTGATCTCCGGGAGATGGTGATGGACAGGGAGGCCTGGCGTGCTGCGATTCATGGGGTCGCAAAGAGTCGGACACGACTGAGTGACTGAACTGAACTGCGTACCTCTTAAAAGCTTAAGATACAGAAAACTGTACATAAGCCCTTCCCTAAGCTCATCTCCTCTGCTCCCCTCAGATGTAACCAAAATTCTGAATGTTAGTACCTTATTTTTCTTTATAGTTTATATATGTATTTTGTACACAGTGCTATACTTAAAATAGATAACCAACAAAGACCTATGGTATAGCACCGGGAACTCTGCTCAATATTCTGTAATAACCTAAATGGGAAAAGAATTTGAAAAAGAATAGATACATGTATCAATATATGTATAACTGAATCATTCAGCTGTATATTTGAAAGTAACTTAATCAATTATACTCCAATATAAAATAAACATTTAAAAATTAACAAAAAAGAACAGTGTTTAGCATATAAAAATACATGACAGTTTGCCTGTTTCTAAATTTTATGTACACTTCATGTAAATGGAATGATACTAATATATGCATTCTTCTGTGATTAGTTTTGTTCAACACTACTTATCCATATGAAGACATAAAGATAAGGTCCATTGGTTTACTTGATGTGATAGAAGGGCATTATATGAAGATGTCAAGACTGATTTAACAATCTAAGTCAAGGGATAGCTGGGTAATTTCCAGTTTTATGCTATTGAAATCAAAACTGTTCTGAACATTCTGGTGCCTGTCTCCTGGTATACAAATTACTCACTAGCCATATTTCTCCAGAACCTCCGAAGTATTTTGAATACATGTAGTGATAGCTAGCCTCCTCATTTTGTTGCTGATTTTAAAGGGGCTTTTAAAAGTACTTCACCATTAAATATGATTTTTTTTTTTTTGTAGATATATTACTGCTACTGCTAAGTCACTTCAGTTGTGTCGGACTCTGTGCGACCCCATTGATGGCAGCCCACCAGGCTCCCCCATCCCTGGGATTCTCCAGGCAAGAACGCTGGAGTGGGCTACCATTTCCTTCTCCAATGCCTGAAAGTGAAAAGTGAAAGAAGTTGCTCAATCGTGTCCGACTCTTTGCGACCCCATGGACTGCAGCCTACTAGGCTCCTCTGTCCATGGGATTCTCCAGGCAAGAGTACTGGAGTGGGTGACCACTGCCTTCTCCAGTAGATATATTGGGTTGGCAAAAAAGTTTGTTTGGCTCTTTCTGTTACATTTTATGGAAAAATCTCAACAACTTAACTGTCCAACCCAATATATTATCAGATTAAGAAAGTTCCATTCTATTTCTAGTTTGATGAGAATTTTTATCATGAATGAATTGTAAAATTTTACTGAATGGTTTTTTATATGTATTGAGATGATACATGATTTTCTCTACTCAGTTGACATGACATATCACATTCAATAACTTTCTAACAACGGACTAACCCTGGGAGAGGATGAGGGCAGGAGGAGAGGGTACAACAGATGATGAGATGGTTGGATGGCATCACCAACTCAAAAGACATGAGCTTGAGCAAGCTCCGGGAGATGGTGAAGGACAGGGAAGCCTGGCGTGCTGCAGCCCATGGGGTCACAAAGAGTCAGACACGACTGAGCGACTGAACAGCAACAACGACTGTGCTTCCAGGGATAAGCCACATTTATGATACATCTTTTAAAAATCTTATTTTGGTTTGCTAATATTCTTTTTACCTGTTACTGTTCTAGATATTTGAATTGTGTGTAATTTATTATCTTATACTGTCTGTGTCAAGTTTGGATCCATGGTTAATATTGGCCTTGTAGAAAAAGTCTGGGATTATTCCCTCCTTCTTTCACTATTGCCTAAAATATTTTATGTATTTTAGAATTTAATATTTGGCATAACTCATAAGTAAAATCTTGTCTAGTGTTTTCCAGTAGAAAAAACTTCACTAATTTTACTCATGATGAGATCATTCAGGATTTTTATTTTTTTCACAAATTACTTTTGATTATTTGTATTTTTAGATTATCCATTTTACCTAAATTTTCAAATTTATCTGCATAAAGAAGTTTATAATTTTGCCTTATCTAATTGACTTCTTGTGCATTTGTAATTACTTTATATCTATTATTTACACAATATTTTTGTGTGATCAGTCTCATTATTTCAAAGAGTAATGATGATTTCTATTGGTATTTTCTATTTCATTTTTTTTTAAATCTCAATTTCCCTGCTAGTATTTCTGGGTTTACTTTGCTGCTCTTTTTCAAATTTTTCAGTTGATGATTCACTCAGTACATTTTTTCCCCTAATATAAGCATTCAAGGCTATAAATTTTTCTTTAAGTATTACTTTAGCTTCTTGTCACATACTTTCTGAAGTATTATTTATATTATCACCTAATTTACATACTTCCATTATGATTCATTCTTTGATCTACATGTAATTTAAAAGTGGGCTTTAAAACTTATATACACATGCATTTACCTTTTTATGACTGATTTATTTATATTTTGTGTGATCTAATAGATTCTTTAACATTTGTAGAGACTTTGTGTATGCCCTAGAATATGATTAATTTTTTATGAATTTTCTGGGTCTCTCTCAAAGGAATTTCTACTCTCTGGCTGTTGGAAGACTGTTCTGTGTGTGTCCTCGCAGTCAAGCTTATCTGTTGTGTTGTTCTAGTTTTCTGTATTCTACTAAAAGCAACAAGTAAAAATTTCCTACTATGATGTGGCGTTGTATATTTCTCACTGTAATTCTATCAGTTTGTCTTTACGATTTGAAGCTATACTATTCATTACATAAAAATTGAACATTATTACAGTTTTCTGATGAATGTTAACTTTTAAGAAAATTCAATGTACCTCCATATCTCTAGCATATTTTTGGGCTTTAGTTTTGTTTTTATTTGATATTATTATTATATCAATGAAAGTTTCATTTAGGCTAATGTCTGCCTAGACTATCTTTTTCTCATCTTTAGTTTCAACCATTCAGTGTCTCTTCTAAACAACACATAGCTGGATTCTGTCTGATAGCGTGTGTGTGTGTGTTTATCTAGTTTGATAACTACTGACTTTTAGTAGGGAAGGATAGTACAATCACATTGGTTTTGGCTACTGAAATAACTAGATTCATTTCCCCAGCTTTATTTTGTGGCATCTGTTCCACTCTTTCTATACTTCCACTATTATCATTTTTCTGTCTTGACTTCCTGAGGATTTTTGAAGTTTTTCTCTCTCTGCAGTTTTTCTTCCACAAGCTTAGAAGTTAGACTGTATGCCGTCTGTACCATTGGGAGTTGTGGAAAGCAAGACTTCTGTGGTGCAGGTTTTATTTTTCCTAATTCACCTATGGAGAATGTTTGGACTTCAAGGTTTTGGCTTTTTGTGAGGGACATCTGATTCAACTTCCCAATATGCTCAGAGTCCAGATTTTAACTCCACTCCGCCTTTCCTCACAAGTGCGTAGCTCTAAACCTAGACCACAAGTGCCAGCTCCAGGACTTGCTTACTCCTGTGAAGTAGAGCTTTCTGGATGTTTCCTGATTTTGTATCTCTATATCTATCAATCTATCATCATCCAGCGTGCTTAAATGCAGACTGGGAAGGCTTTTCTCTAAATATCTGGTCATTCATCTAGCTAGAAATGAAATCCCAGGCTTTGGTTCCAACACACTCATTCCCTTATGTTGTTTTGACAGGTTTATGCAGGCCTAGCACAATAGGGATAAACAAATAGATTTGACTTGAATGTCTCCTACAAAATTTGCAGAATTCTACTCGCAATGATATTATTTAGGGATCAAGGAAACAAAAAGGATTAACCCTAATGAGATGCTTTCCCCTCCACTATGTATACTACTTTTAATACTCACTTTATTTAATCCTTATCGTGACTCCATTGGAGAGTTTTTATTAGTACCCTCATTTTATAGATGAGGTACCTGAGACCACATTTTGAGATTATTAATTTACTGAATTGGGATTCAAACTCTTGCTTATTGAATCCCAGAGTCCATGCCCTTTATCCTGACTCTTGCTACTTTTCCCCCAAATAAAGAGCTCTGAGAGATTCTTTTCAGAACTGGTAAAAACAATTCTGGTTAGTTTTTCACTGGTAATTTTCAAAGAAAACAATGCAGCTATTTACCCGGCGTTGGTTGGAACTCTGCTAATTGCTAGCACTCATTCTGTTAGCAAACGTGATATTTATTGACTCCAGAAAGAGACCAGATTGTGGGAAAGCAAACAATTATAACATAAACAAATGCTTTCAAAGCAAACCTTTGTTTGGGTCCTAATGTCAAGCAATTTCTAATTACCATTTTTACTTTTGACCAAATATCTCATAATTCATACTCTTCAAGCCTCTGAGGGTAATTAAGCCTTCCATAAAATCTCTTGATGTTAGTTCCCATTCTAATTCTCATGAAACACATATCTGTTTATGCAAGAGCCCACGTAGTTCTGCAGGCTAAGCCTAAAGTATTATTGGAGGCAACCTTGCCAAATCTAATGCCATAGATAAACTAATCTTATTTAATTTCCTGCTTTATCACTGTGGAATTTACCACAGGCAAAGAGCTGAGGAAAAGGCTCTCTTTTTCTGTCTTTCCACAAGTCCCCCTTTTTCCTAGCTGAATTTGAATGTCTAAAGTGGATCCAAGAAAGTTCCTGCATGCAGGCAGCATGGAGAACAAAGCATAAAGACCGTACATGGGCCCTTTTTCATTGATCAGTGGCTGCCTTACCAGTGGAACAGAGCCATTTCTATTCAAGACCAGGTTGAAAGCAACATATCCAGAAAAAGCTTACTCTCAAGCCATAAGAAAAAAAAAATTATTGGTCACTCAGTCATGTCTGACTCTTTGCGACCCCATGGACTGTACAGCCCGCCAGGCTCCTCTGTCCATGGAATTCTCCAGGCAAGAATACTGGAGTGGGTAGCCGTTTCCTTCTCCAGGGGATCTTCCTGACCCAGGTATTGAACTCCGGTCTCATGTATTACAGGCAAATTCTTTACCCTCTGAGCTACCAGGGAAGCCCTCAAGTCATATGGAAAGGCGTTAAAGTTTGGATCATTATAATTTAGAGTTCAGTGAACGCAAATGCAAAACTATGTCCAGTAAGTTGTCTATTCTGAGGTTTCATACATGATCAAAGAGACAAACATGGCAGTATAAACTGACGGAAAGCCAAGTGCAATGTTCTCATCATATATGGCCAAGTGTATCTGCAAAGTGGTTCATAAGATGTTGTCACATGCCAGGTTATAAAAGGATCTAAACTCTTTCTTGTTCAAGATTTGCTCCCAAATACAATTTAGAGGAAAAAGGTACTAGCATGCTCTCCCAGTGGGTGGCTCTAGCTTTCTTATTAGAATGAAAAGGGTGTGTTTACATAATCTGGGCATTTAAGAAAAAAATTACGCAATTCTGTGTAATTTTCCCCAAAGAGTTGAAATTGAACAAAAATCAACTGCACATCTGGGTCTGCGGCTGCTTCAGCCTCCAGTGCAAAAATGAAGATGAATTCCAAGGGATCAAAAAGCTCAAAAGTGCTCACCCCTGACAATTTTTTTCCCTCCACGTGATGGAACGTATAACAACTATTTTTCTGAAATACAAATTACAATCAGCCGGTGTTAGTGTTATTATTTTAAGACCTACTGATCAGACCAATAGCCCTTTATTACCAACAGAGTACACATGAAAAGAAAAATATCCTAACACCTCCCCTTGCTTTTAACTGGAATGGAAATCTAGATCAAACGGGGGTGTGCCTTTATGTATTTTAATATTAGGCAATAATCATACATGAGCATCTTCTCACTAATGCTTATGATTAACTCTAATAAGAAGTGGTTACGTGAGAAGTGATGCAAACACTGTATCTTTTTAAATGATTTTAATCACTCATTTTTGGTTCACATTTGAATTATGCTGTGACCTGTAGCCAAGTCTATGGCTATCAGACACAAAACTGAAATGGTTAATCCTCCTACCACTTCCTTGTTCTGACACTGTGGCATGCATCGTCAGTGCTTTAAATAAGTAAGAGGGAATAAGTAAAAAGTCTATTTTAATAGTGTAATCTGGACGTGCATATTTGATGCATTTTACTGATTTCCATGCAGCATAATTCTATTCTCCCTGTGTGTCTGAGATTTGTTTCATTTTGGGGGCAGCCAGGGGGAAATGGACAGCTTGGTCCTATGGCATTCATTTCCCCAAAGAGGTAGTTAGGGAAGCAAACAACTAGAGCACAGACAACCACATATTTAAACACACAGACACATGTGACTTAACCTTGGCAAATTTCATATCTGCCAGTGATTCCCTCCTAAATGACACCACTGAGATTCTCAGTTGACCTTTGTAGTTTGTCTCCCTGGCCACATGGCACTGGGCCTTCTTGTTAATTTCATGATGGCGATGCGGGGAGCATAATAAATGCTTCTAGGCTTTATTCTGCTGTGAGTGCCCAGATCAACCATGAAATCAATAGCCTTAACGTTTTCTTTAGCTCAACAAGGAATACCAAAAGCAAATCCCTATGTAAATGATAGCACAATGTCCTCATTCTTAGTCAAAATATACCTTTCAGTCCAGTCCTTATGATGTTAAACAAATGCAAAACATTTTCCTAGTGCCATTTTGTAGCCAAGCAACTCAGAGAGGATTGCAGTCACTCAAAGTGCACTGAGCTCATGTCCAATTAGCTGCACTGTCCACTCTAATGCTATAAGGGCAGAGATAAATGAGTTTGGGATAGAATCAAGGATAATATTGTCATCATTGATACTGAAACCATGCAACTCAGATTGGGACTCGAATCCACGGTCTTTTATTTGAGATCACACACCTGGTCTTAGGACCTAAGGAAGCTCAGGTTCTTGATGTCTCATTGCAGAAAGAATTCAATGGGAGACAAAATGATAGGTAAGATGTGGATTTATCTAGAAAGAAACATAAGAAAGGGTGTGAGCCATCTCAGAAGGTGAGAGACCCTGAAATATGGCATGGTTGGTTTTTATGAGCTGGGTAATTTCCTAAGCTAACGAGTAGGAGGATTATTCCAACGGCCTCAGGAGCCTTTCTAGGAATTGGGTCACTGCCACTTTTGGCGTTTTATGGTTAGCTCTAAATGGTCACGGTGCTAGTGGGCATGTCGTTAGCTAATGTTGGGGGCTTCACAGGTGGCTCATCGCCTGTCAAGCAGGAGACCTGGATTTGATCCCTGGAGTTGGGAAGATCCCCTGGAAAAGGAAATGGCAACCCACTCCAGTATTCTTGCCTGAGAAATCCCATGGATAGAAGAGCCTGGTGAGCTACAGTCCACAGGGTCATGAAGAACTGGACACGACTTATCGACTAAGCAACAACAATTACAGTGAGCATACAACGAAGTTCAAGGTCTTTTGCCATCTTGGACCTAGTTGGTTCTAGCCAGTTTTTGTCATGTCCTATGGTTATATTATTCTTTTAAAGAATAATGTACCCTGTCCCTCTTCCCTCCTGTTTCAATACCTCTTGGAGATTTGGTGATTACAGCTCTCAGTACAAACACGGTGACAGCCAGGATGATGATAACATTTAGTGACCCTGAGGGGACTGTGACCCTGGCCCATCAAGCTTAGGAGAAAGAAAACACAGATTTCCTTCCAAAAGCTGCTCCAAGCAGCAGCAGAAGGGAAAGAAAAGGCTCAAGCATTCTTCAGAAATGAGGAGAAACTGGTTTGAACCTAGCTTCTAGGGAACACACATAAATGGTGACAGGACGTAATTTTCTCATTAGGCAACTGAGACTTATCTCAGTTGTATGACTATATATGTATTGTGCCCCAAGCACTTTGGTGGGAGAGGTTCTCTAGAAATAACAGTTCTTAATAATTGCCAGCTATGTCAGCCACCTGCACAGCGGCAGGTGGTTCCACGCTTTTCCTTTAAGTGGCACCAGCGTACGTTCAGGAGCCCCGAGCGGAAGCTGCAAGGCTGCCCTGCTTTTGGCCTGCGGTAGTGATCACATCCTCAGCATAGTCTTAGCAGCACCTATGTGTGCCTGGACACCTTGTATTGTTCAAACTCAACATATTCTCTAAATTCAATATCAGAAACTGGCAGTGGTGCTAGTAGGGCAAATATAATTTTCCAACAGATACGGCAGTTGAAGCACATGTTCCGTTAAGGCCAGGAAAGCAGGTTATTCTAGAATCAAAAGGGTCCGAAGAGAACTCATTTCAGCCTCTAATTTCACAGATTAGGAAATGGAGAATGAGAAAGGTGACATGGTGAGTTAGTAAGAGAGAAAGAACTGAGGTTCAGTGGAGACCTGGAATCCAGTGTTCTTTAAAAATGCAGCATCAGAGAAGCCCCTTGTTCAAGGGCCTCCCTGTGTGTAGTGGTGGTGGGCTTAGAGGTGAAAATGCTATGTGACAGTAACTCCTTCTGACATGCTCACTGTTTTATCATCAGTTCCTAGCACGGAAGCTGTGACAGGTAAACAGTACACGTCAGCTGAATGAATACATGCCGATGCAGGAGAGGCAAGAGACACAGGTTCAGTCATCAGAAGATCCCCTAGAGTAGGGAGTGATTACCCACTCCAGTATTATTGCCTGGAGAATCCCATGAACAGAGGAGCCTGGTGGGGCTACAGTCCATGGGGTCACAAAGAGTCAGACATGAATGAGCACGCATGCATCCCAATACACACTAGACATTTTAAGGAACTGCTGATATTTGGCATAAAGGGATAAGCTCTAGACTGGAGAGAAAAGGGGATATGCAGTCAACATGGCAGTTGTTTCTGTAAACATGATACATCTAGAAATAGTTTAGAAACCTGCACTGGGTGGCCATCGGGCCCCAAAGAAGCTGGCAGGGTTCTAAGTAGCTTTAGTCATGGTGGCCTTATATGTAGATGCCTTTAGTGTGACTCAGTAGACCCCTTACTGAGTATGACTCCAGGGATAGTTGAAAACCCTTCCTCAATTTCTACACCCACATCTCCTCTATCCTCCCTAAGATGCGCTCATCATGCATTTTTCTACATGAAAGGCTATGGGTCGCACTGAGTGGGGGGGTAGTGCAGTGTCATTTCAAAGTCTATCTCCTCTCCCACCATCTAGTACAGAAAGCCACAAGTTATACACAGGTGTTGCATGCTTCAGGTATTTTTGGCAGAAGCGAGGTCAACACCAGAAAGACTTTAATAACTCTGTTTTAAGGCAAGTTGTTTAGACAGGGGTAACCAACTAGGAGCTGAGTGACACCGGATGGTAACAGCATGATTTGCCTTGATTACAGTTTATCAGGTCCTTTCACTTTCATTTTCTATTTTTTTAAATATCATTTATTTATTTTTGGCTGTGCTGGGTCTTTTTAGTTATTACTTATTTTTTAAAATTTATTTATTTATTTTAATTGGAGGCTTTACAGTTGCGCAGAGGCTTTCTCTACTTGCAGAGAGTGGGGACTATTCTCTAGTTGCGGTGCAGGGGCTTCTCACTGCAATAGCTTCTCTTGTTGCAGACCACACACTCTAGGGCACATGGACTCAGTAGCTGCAGGTCCTGGGCTCTAGAGCATATGAGTTTAGCTGCCCCACAGCATGTGGGATCTTCTTGGACCCAGGATTGAACCCATGTCCCTTGCAATGCCAGGTGGATTCTTAACCACTGGATTACCAGGGAAGTCTTCACTTCCATTTTCTTATCTGACCATCTCAACCCTGTGGTGTAAGCAAAAACAGGTTTGTTTTTTTTTTTTCCCCCCAGAGAGGAAGTCAATGTTTAAACTGGCTATATTACATGTTCAATGTCAGCTGTCTTGAAGAAACCTACACCGTGCATGTGTGTGCTTAGTCCGACTCTTTGAAACCCCACGGACGGTAGCTCACCAGGTTCCTCTGTTCATGGGATTTTCCAGGCAAGAATAGTGGAGTGGGCTGCCACTTCCTATTCCAGGGGATCTTCCCAACCCAGGGATTGAACCCACATCTCCTGCATTGCAGGTGAATTCTTTACTGCTGAGCCACTGGGGAAGTCAAAACTTGCACTGGGGGCTTCTATCGGGTTGGCCAAGAAGTCTGTTTAGGTTTTTCATGGAAGAATCTGAACAAACTTCTTGGCCAACCCAATAATACTGCCACTGCTGCTGCTACATCTCTTTAGTCGTGTTTGACTCTGTGTGACCCCATAGATGGCAGCCCACCAGGCTGCCCTGTCCCTGGGATTCTCCAGGCAATAATACTGGAGTAGGTAGTCATTTCCTTCTCCAATGCAGAAAGTGAAAAGCGAAAGTGAAGTCGCTCAGTCGTGTCCAACTCTTAGCAACCCTGTGGACTGCAGCCCACCAGGCTCCTCTCTCCATGGGATTTTCCAGGAAAGAATACTGGAGTGGGGTGCCATTGCCTTCTCCAATAATAAGTCCATTGTTCTTCCCATTTTCCTAAGGGCATAAGGTTCAAGGTGGGCAAAGGCTGTCTCTCCCTTTGATGTGTTCTATATAGGCTAGGGAAGGTTGTCTGCTGAACAGATTAAAAGCTGGGCCCTGGCAGCTGCCTATTTCTTCGATCAGCTCAAGAGCTTTCCTCCAAAGAAAGGGAAACTTCTGTGTAAACCCAACCTGTCAGTTTCCTACAACTTATTTCTCTTGCCTTTCACATGTACAATACTTTGCTCGAAGCCTCCAGAAGTTGTTGAAGTTAAAATTCCAATTAACCCTGGCAATAAGTTCTGTAACTATAGGGGAGTTTTTTATTCTTTATGAAATGAGAATGAACCTCCAATGTTTTGGGAATCTGCCGAAACTGGAGAGGGATCAGGATTTAGATGCTTCAGTCAATACCACCAGGTTGTTCCCTCTAGAAATTCAATGCGGGTTTTCAAAGCAAATATGACTATTTTTATCGTGTGAGCTACTTTCATTAGCTGTGGTTCCCTGCACATTTTGAAGAAGGTGATGGCACCCCACTCCAGTACTCTTGCCTGGAAAATCCCATGGATGGAGGAGCCTGGTAGGCTGCAGTCCATGGGGTCACGGAGAGTCGGACACAACTGAGCGACTTCACTTTCACTTTTCACTTTCATGCACTGGAGAAGGAAATGGCAACCTACTCCAGTGTTCTTGCCTGGAGAATCCCAGGGACGGGGGAGCCTGGTGGGCTGCCGTCTATGAGGTCGCACAGAGTCGGACACGACTGAAGCGACTTAGCAGCAGCAGCACCCTGCACATTTATTTCATTTTTATATCAGCCAGATACATATTTTTATTTTTAAGATTTTTTCCTGTAGGCCTATCATTTCAGCCCAAATTAGGTATCAGGTAGAAGGAGCTGGACAATTGCTCTCATGGATTTTTTTACAAACAATAAAAATTCCAAAGGGCCCAGAAGTATCACAACTAAAATCTGCTTCTAAGTGTGGCTGCACGTGGAATTTCACTTTATTCTGATACTTGGCTGAGAGTCATGGACAAAAGTACACAGTACTCCTTCTCTGGTGCTTTTAGAGACAATGTTATCTTTGGGTAAAAATAAGATATTGCCTTCTAGGCTCATTTAGAATTCATTCCTGATGTCAGAACTGTACCAGGTACGCAAAGTATTTAAAATACAAAGTAAGAGATTCTTATTCTCTAGGTGTTTATGAGTGAGTTTTGGAAGGGTACATTTATAGCGCAGATATTCTATTCCCATATCCATACTCATGAAAGATGCTGCTAACCTGTCACCACATTCTCCTCACAGATAAGTGGCCTTGTAATCTTTGTCTAATCAGCCTCACCCAATCTGAACTGGCATGTGAAACGAAGCTGTTGGCCACACCTGAACTAATACTAACTAACCTGAACTTGAGTAAGAACCTCAAGTACTGAACTCTAGGGAAGAGAGGTACATCTTAGATTCCAGTGATGAGCCTTCTGTGAAGAGAAAGGGTTTCCCCTCGTACTTGTTTGTATGGCTAGAAGTTGGAGAGATTGGGATGGGAGGAGGTTAGAAACAGAATGAATAAAGATTTCAAATAGCCAATGTATAAACAGAGGAGATGAATGTGGAATGTGTACGTAAATATGGAACAGGGATTGTCCTGGGGTTGGAGAGTAGGGTTTTCTTCTCACTGTCTGGGAGTTTGACTCAGAAAATTCCCCTAATACAGAATGTTTCCATCCATAAATTCCAACATGGAGACACAGTGGCTTCTGGTCGGTAGATGCCTGCAGGCACCCTAAAGTAAAATGTATCACATTCTGGAAGGTGTGTGAGTTCATTTTCAAAGAACAAAGATGACTATGAATCATAGACTTCATGTCAAGAAAATGGGTAACATATACATGACTTTAAAAGACTGCCAAACCTTCTATCCACCAAAGATTATTAAATGAAGCCTTTCCAAATATACATCTTTAGACTCATTATGGGCAACCCTGATGATCACTTTTTGCCCCCTTTATGATAAAATGAAGAAAGCTCCAGGTTTCTTTCCTTTCTTATAGAGAGATGAAACAATAAGCCACTCTCTTCATGTTTAACAGTTAAGGTTTGCTGTGTATGTGGCTTGAGGCAGAACTGGCTAGCATGACCTCATAACTTCCCTTCAAGCAATATGATTCCATAAAATTTCACATGGCATTGGACAAGAATCAGCATATCCTGTTTTGAACATCTGCACAATTAGATTGACAAATGAGTGATTCTGATTGCCTGATGTATCCCTGTTCCCGCCAATCTTCATCCATAAGGAATTTGAAATAATCCCTCTTACACTATTTAGACCAAAATGGAACATCAAAGTTGCCTGGAAATGATGTTATAGAAATTCATTAAATTCTCTTACAATTGCCAGAGGTGACATATGGATACTCACATAACTGTTTTCTAGAAATCAGGATATAGGAGAATCTTGGAGAAACAGTGGACAAAAATTCATCTGTTGTTGGGAACTACATGATCCCAGGCAGAGATAAACGATCTGCCCCACGCTCCCTCTAAATGCCATATTCTTTTCTACTCAGGCATGTTCCTGCTGATTCCTTATTCAGTTTCTCTGCTCTTAGCCATGTTTGTTCAGGAATGGTCACAAGAAAGAGCCTGACCTACTGGCTGAAGGTGTGGATTTTTGGACTGGATCTCCAAACTCTGAGTGTTTTGTAAATCCATTTTGCCCAAAATGTGCTGTGGGTACTCAAGTCTTGAATCAACCTTCCACGAGAGAACCAATAGTCCTCTTATTATGGTGATCATATTAATATCAGGGAGGACACAGAATTAAAAAAAAAAAAAAAGAAATAGGTAAGCAGAAAAGCCGTAGAACAGTTTGAAGGTTTATTGTATTTAATGAACTCTAAATGTTGCCATTAAAAGAAAAGAAACGAATGCTATTTCTTTGGGTTACTGGGTTATCAAACAGATTTTCTTAAAACCCTGTTCCCTATTCTGTCCTGTTACTGACAACGAGGCATAGTAGAAATGGCCAGTCTTGAAAGACAGTGGGGCTTAGTTTCGATACCAGATATCCCCATTTCTAACTTGATAAGGGTGAAAGAAGGGAGTGAACAAGTTGGCTTAAAACTCAACATTGAAAAAACTAAGATCATGCTATCTGGTGCCATCACTTCATGGCAAACAGAAAGGGAAAAAGTGGAAGCACTGAGAGATTTTATTTTCTTGGGCTCCAGAAATCACTGTAGATGGTGACTACAGCCATGTAATTAAAAGACGCTTGCTCCTTGGGAGGAAAGCTATGACAAACCTAGACAGTATATTAAAAGCAGAGACATCACTTGGCCAACAAAGATCTCTGTAGTCAAAGCTATGGTTTTGCTGGTGGTCATGTACTGAGGTGAGGATTGGACCATAAAGAAGGCTGAGCACCAAAGAATCAATGCTTTCAAATTCTGGTGCTGGAAAAGACTGTTGAGAGCCCCTTGGACTGTAAGGAGATCAAGCCACTCAATCCTAAAGGAAATCAACTCTGAATATTCATTAGAAGGACTGATGCTGAAGCATCAATACTTTACCCACCTGATGTGTAGAGCCAACTCACTGGAAAAGACCCTGATGCCGGGAAAGACTGAAGGCAAAAGAAGAGGGTGGAGAAGAGGGTGGCAGAGGATGAGATGGTTGGATGGCATCACCAACTCAATGGGCATGAGTTTGAGCAAACTCTGGGAGATAGTGAAGGACAGGGGAGCCTGGTGTGCTGCAGTCCAGGGGGTTGCAAAGAGCTGGACATGACTTAGTGACTGAACAACAAACTACATGTCAGCAACAATTTGCTTAAACTTGTTTAGTCTTGGCTTTCTTGTAAGCTAGGAATAAAAGTTTACCAATTTCAGAGTTACTGCAGGGACTGAATGGGACCTAGTTCCATATCTGGCACAGAGTGGGTGTACAAATCAGTAGCTCTTACTATTAGAAAATTATTAGAAAAATCTGATCCTGTGAGAATCTGTGTTTGACACTTGGAGAAAGACACAGCACGGCTGGTTGTATTACCGGTGCTTGAGTTTGGTGGGTGGGGAGAAGCATATGTTAGACAGCTGTGTTGGACTCTTCGGAATGAGCTGCAGTTAGGAAGGGCAATTTTTCTTGTCTTTTTTTTGCGGGGGGCATTCAATTCATCTCAGTATGGTTTCCTGTCTCCCATCAATCTCTCCTCTGAAAAACATCCAACCTTTTTTTTCTTTCCAGTATCTTTAAGAAAAATAATAAAGGCCAACACTACCACACCCTTATTCCATTGAAATGACAGCATGTTCTTCCGTTACCCCTGAGGGGATATGTCATAACCTGGCAAGGTTCTCTCTCTCCTTTTAACCGGGAAGTCAGAGTAGTGGGACCAGGAAGCTGTAAGAAATGTATGGCTCCAAGGAGGAAGGAAGAAAGCATGCATGAAAGTCAGTTGGATTTGTGACTTTTTCTTTTAATAAACACTATTTTTATTATTATTAAATTTTGGGGGCTGTGCCTATAGGTCTTCCACAGTTATATGTCTGCATTGTGGGAGACCTGCATTCGATTCCTGGATCAGGAAGATCCCCTGGAGAAGGGAAGGGCAACCCACTCCAGTGTTCTTGCCCGGAGAATTCCCTGGACAGAGGAGCCTGGCAGGCTATGGGGTCACAAAGAGTTGGACATGACTAGATGGCACCCCATTCCAGGACTCTTGCCTGGAAAATCCCATGGATGGAGGAGCCTGGTAGGCTGCAGTCCATGAGGTCGCTAAGAGTTGGACACGACTGAGTGACTTCACTTTCACTTTTCACTTTCATGCATTGGAGAAGGAAATGGCAACCCACTCCAGTGTTCTTGCCTGGAGAATCCCAGGGACGGGGGAACCTGGTGGGCTGCATCTATGGAATCGCACAGAGTCAGACACGACTGAAGTGACTTAGCAGCAGCTTAGCAGTGACTAAACCACCACATGGCGTGTGGGATCCTTAGTTCCCCTGCACTGGAAGCACAGACTTAATCACTGGACTGCCAGGGAGGTCCCATATTTGTGTCTCTTGATCAACAACTACACACCAGAAGAACTAGACACATTGCACTGAGGGAGCTTGGAGAAGTCAGACTGAGGAATCATAGCCCCAGTGCCCTTTGTATCATCTATACTTAGATGAAAATTTGGTTTCTCTGGTGAATATTTCACCTGGAATTACCAATCTGTACCCACCATGTCATAGCTAGGAAGGTAGCCTGATCTCACGTACTTGAAAGAGGTCACTTTTTTTTTTCTGCCCCTCAACTGTAATACTGAGTTGTTCTGAGGATTAATTAGGATAACACATGTGAAGCATTTTCAGTGCCTGGGATATAAGGAACCATCAGCAAACTCAGGGCCTCCCAGGTGGCTCAGTGGTAAAAGTCCACCTGCCAAGCAGGAGACGCGGGTTTTATTGCTGGATCGGGAAGATTCCCCTGGAGAAGGAAATGGCAACCTACTGTAGTATTCTTGCCTGGGAAATTCCATGCACAGAGGAGTTTGGTGGGCTACAGTCCAGGGGGGCAAAAAGGCTTGGACTCGAGTGAGCGACTAAAGAGCAGAGAGCAGCAAAGTTAGTCCTTGGAAACCCAGGAGCTAGGAAGAATGTTCTCTATGTCAACAACAAAATGAGAAATGAGAAGTCAAAGCAAAGAGCTAAGGTCAGTAAAAGGAAAGAGCTTTCTGATGGAGACAGTTGGAACAGTGCTGGGAGATAGAGGGAAACCCCAAAAGTGACATTCATCACCCCTCCCTCCCTCCCAAAACACCTGGTACCCAGGTTTTATTAACCTGTTTAACTCATGGTATTACTTTGTAATAGAGTAAAGAGAGAGAGAACTTGGGCTTATCTGTAGGGGTTTGTCTTATTTCTCAGTTTGAAAGTGAAAGTTGCTCAGTCGTGTCTGACTCTTTGCGACCCCATGGACTATACAGTCCATGGAATTCTCCAGGCAAGAATACTGGAGTGGGTAGCCTATCCCTTCTCCAGTGGATCTTCCTGATCCAGGAATCAAACTGGGGTCTCCTGAATTGCAGGTGGATTCTGTACCAACTGAGCTATCAGGGAAGCCTGTTTGATTTTCTGTTATTGCTGTTTACCCTTCTTATTTATTTTCCTTATTGTCCTCGGGAGATATTAAGAAAGTGTGGACCTGCATGAAACTATGACTGGTGGGCTTTCCAGAACTTGCTGGTTCACGGGAAAGCCCCTCATAAATCATGTGCCCTGTACAGTCACTTTCTTCCCACCATTCTTCTGGTTTTAGCCCCAAAAGGAAGAAAAATAACATGGGAAACTGACACGTTTCCAGATTGTTTAACTTAAATGCCATGTTTTTGGTAGAAACTAATTTGCCACTGAAAGCAACATTGTCACAAGAAGCCAAGGACTGGCTGTCCTAAAGACCAAGCTTGGGCCTCTGAGCAGTAGTAAATTTTCTTAGCATGAAAAAAAACATAAATGATGATAAATGATGCTAGTAATAATAGCTACTAATTATGATACCAGTTCCTGTGCTAAAAATTTTATAGACATTATCTTTAATCCTCAAAACAATGCTGCAAGGTAGATATTATCCTCATTTCAAAAATGCAAAGATTGAAGCTTAGAGACATTAATTAACATGCAAAGGTCACAGTTAGCTTCCAGTAGTGCTTCTAGAAGTGCTGGTCCACAAGACAAAGCTTTTTTCATGCCATCTGTCTGTGATGACCTTCAGAAAGTCAGATATTTTCAAAGTCGTGAAAATTTAGATTTTCATTGCTTTGGACCCTCTTCTCCATCATTTTTCTTTTCTTTCTGGAATTGAAATTTGCAACCATTGGGGACTAGGGCTTAAAGGCAGTGATTTCAGATTTCTTGAAGACCATCATAAACTATAATTAGCTGGTAATAATTAGCAAGAAACAAATGCTTCTTAAAAAAGCATTCATTCACTTAAAATGATTTTTAATTTTATAATGACTAGTATATAATTATAGCAGAACAGAGCTATTTAGTTAGAAAAAATAACTTCAAAGATGAGAGCCCATTTAGTGTTTATTTGCTCGGGGTTCTAATTACTTTGAAAACTACCATAACTTTGCATATGATCACTAACAGCATTCAGTAGCAGCTTGGAGGGAAGCAGAAGCCATCTTTTTTTTTCTCCAAGCTCCATTAACACGAGGGAAATAAATAATAAATGATAAATACCAGAGGCATGTATTCACTATGTTGTCATTATTATCTATTTTCTTGCTCTGTTGCCAGTTTAGGTCTCTTATGCGAGAAAAATGAAAACCAAACATGTCCTCCCGGTCATTTGCAAAACGAGGCCAATGGAATGGGACCCATGAGGAACACTAAATAGGGTATTGTTTTCGTGTACTATATTAGGAAGTCCTGGTATCTTCAATTTGGTTTCATTACATTTCCAATCTATGTGTGTGTCGATTCATCTTCTCTTTTTTCCATAGTTAAGATTTATGCACTTTATCAATCACCCCACGACAGTCATCTCAGCGGCTTCATTTAGCAGGATAAACCAGTCAAACCCCGTCAGACTTCTGTGGCTGTCACACGGCAAAGTTTGGATTCCTGGCAATTTGAATTACTCTTGCCAATATGAGAGTTTTCAGAGCGATCCATCTTAGGGCCATGTAATCTATCACATCTCCCTCTGCTCTTTTCCTAATTGATAGGTTGAAAGAGAGACACCCTTTAGACCTTGCAGATGTCTCCCCGAAGCAGCCTCAGGACAGAGGTTCCTTGGCAGCAGCAGCTTAAAATGGCAGGTAGTTAAACGTTCCATTCTCCAAATGTAATTTGGATGCTATGAGGGGCCTGTGGGGCACCCAGTGAGCTCGCGTTTTCTAAAAAAGCTTCCATAGGCAATGGCAACCTTTCATGTGTTCACTGCATGCTCAGGTGGTCTAAAAAGACAATGGTGCCAGGTGTGATGGGCCGGTTATTCACTATGGCTTCTGAACTTACAGTAGTGGTAACCGGATTCAGGGGTGGCTAATGCTCCCTAAGTGGCTGGCACCAATTCTAATTTTTAGCCACACTGCTTTTTTTCAATGTTATCACTTTTCTGAAGCCAACTGTACTTTCCCTAAAGTTCTGAAAGGATACAGTTCCAAACATATTTAGTATGGACTCAAATATCTGGGGCTTCCCAGGTGGCGCTAGGGGTAAAGAACCCACCTGCCAATCCAGGAGATGTACATGGGTTCGATCCATGGATTGGGAAGATCCCCTGGAGGAAGGCAAGGCAACCCACTCCAGTATTCTTGTCTAGAGAATCCTATAGATGGAGGAGTGCATACTCTTTTTTTTGAGTTCTCAACAGCACATCTGAGTTGCTTACCAGCTTGCTCAGAGATACGGTGTATAGGGTTCGATTCCAAATTTAGCTCTCATCAGAAAGAAGCAACCTTGGGACTTCCCTGGTGTTCCAATGGCTAAGACTCTGTGCTCCCCATGCAGGGGGCCCAGGTTCAATCCCTGCTCAGGGAACTAGATCCCACATGCCACAACCAAGAGTTCATATGCTGCAACGTAAGATCCCACATGCCGCAACTAAGACCTGGGGCAGTCAAATCAATAAATAAACATTTTTTTAAAAAAGAAGCAATCCTAACACAATTATCTTTGAAGAGAGGTGTCTTCTGAGCTTTTCTAGGTTTTACTGTTAATTTGATCAAATAGAAGTGTTTGCAGGAGGCAAGTTTCATTCTAAAGACTCAAATAGAGAAGACGCAATGACTTGGAAGTTCTACAGAGGATCAACTAAGCAGGAAGTATGGCCCTTGTAGAACAGAGTGGCCCATGAGACAAAAATAAAAAATGACCAGTTTGATATTAAGAAAATTTAATGAGAAAGCCAGAGGAGAAAATGGGTTACTACAGTGCAATTTTTACAGACTTTCAAATGCAGCTGTGCTTCTAAAATCTTGGAATTATTAGCACTCAAAATTCCTCAGGCTCCCAAGTTTATCAAGCAGCAGGGTGTTTAGCAAAAAGAGGACTAGACTGAAAAATCAACCAACCTGTATTTTAGCCTTGACCTTGCACTAAACTGTGCAGTCTCAGGCTGAACCATTAAACCCACCAGACAACGAAGAGACTGGAACAGACAGTGGGTGGCAACTAGTCACCCTCAAGAGTGGCAACTCCTGGCACTTTTTTCCAACCAAATCATAAGAGTTTCCAGGGCCTCCTGGCACTATTTTTGCTTCTCAGAAAAAGTCTAACAGAATTCACACATCTACCCATGATAAGATAACACTGGAAAATTAAAATGTCACATTTAGTTTTTTAAATCATATGAATTGAAAGGGCAAACAGTAGTTAGTTGTTATTCCATGCTAAGGCAATACTCTAATTGGAGGATTGTGTTTTTACTTAGTGGGAAGTCTAATTAATTGCTACTTAATAAGTGTAAATTGTAAAGGGGATCTTTCAAAAATTAAAACTCAGAGGGAAAAATAAATTTTAATGGAAACCTGATGGTGGCCAGTTAACAAATGGTTTAACAAAAATCCCTTCCAGTTTAGGACTCCTATTACTACAACTCTATACAGATTAAAATTGGTTTCTTTTTTTTAGTTTTTTCCCAGTATCTTTCGACTTTTAGCACAGAACAGGTTTTATTTACTAAACCCATAGCTTTACAACTCCCTTCCCATTCAATTCTATACATACCTGCAGCGAGGGGATTTTAACCAAACCTCACAATTTCCTTGGCTTACACAGTCCTCGCTTCACTGGCCTAATTATTTTAATGAGCAGTTTAACTGAAATGCTGGCTTACATTTATACTTCAATTTATTTGTGTACAGTTCTTAGTACAATGAAAACCTTGAAAGTCTTTCCTATTTGTGATAGTGTTTCGCTGTGTTTAGTTGTTAGGAACACTAACACATCAAGTAACTTCATTTTATTTCTATGCATACATATTTTCTTTTATCTTTCTTTTTTTTTCATATTAACAATGGAAAAAAGATACCAAAGTTCTATCACTTTGGTTGCCTAGATGAAAAGAGAATCTACCCAAGGCCTGCAGGAGAGCCTAGATCAGGCTGGCAGGAATAAAAATAACTAGCATTATTCCAAGTCACTTCAGCCATGTCCGACTCTGCAGACTCACAGACTGTAGCCTGCCAGGCTCCTCTGTCTAAAGGATTCTCCAGGCTAAGAATAACTGGACTGGATTGCTGTGTCCTTCTCCAGGGGATCTTACCGACTCAAAGACTGAATCCACATTTCTATGTCTCCTGCATTGGCAGGTAGGTTCTTTACCACTAGTACCACCTGGGAAGCCCATAGCATCATTCCTTGGGTCAGCCATATAGCCTCCGGTGCTTGGGTATTCCCACTCTATTTGTTCCCGTCATTTGGCAAACAGTTTTCTCAAATAGGAACAAAACAGGAAGTGGAAAAAAAAAAAAAAAAAAAACCTGACATGTAAAATCACTTACTAATCCTAGTCCCCGGGGAATGGAAAACAGAATTCCCCTTATGGTCTAATTATTCTTTGGTATCTTTAATGAAACCAAATCATAAGAGTTTCCAGCATCTGGCTGATGTTTCAGAGGCCTGATTTCCACGTGTTCTTGGCTCTGAAAGGAAATATATGCTATACTTCCTGAAGTCTCCTTATGATCATCTATTTACCCTTTAGTTCCCAGAAAAATCTTTGTCATTTTTCTAACATGGAAGGAAACATTTAGAGGAACAGAAAAGATCTATATAAACTGTCGTGTGTTTTACTTGCTTGAAATCAAAATAGCGTGACTTCAGAGTTTGGTTTTTCAGCAGCTGCCTCTTTAGTGACAGCCTGTACTGGATCCTATGCATGACCCTGCTTTACCAGGCAAGAGTGAACATATGCATCTCTTTTCATCTGTGCTCCTGCATGTGGGTATATAAAAGGATGAAACTGCTACAGAGTGATGCTTTAGAAACTGAATTCTATTACTGCCTACTATAAACTGCGGCAAACCAGAACCAGGCGATTTTGGTAAACCTAATAAAACACATTCTGGAATCCTTGTCTCAAAAGCTATATTAACTGATTCCCAGAAAAAACAGCAAAAATACAATAATAGCTACTTTTATTACTATTAGGCCAGGCTAGACTTCAATCTTCATTCCACTGAGGGGAAAAACAAACAAGCCCTTGCAAATTGGGCATTATTTCATTTTACTTATGCAAAGTTTGAAACCCAAAAACATTAAGCACCTTCCCCAAGACCCCAAGACCCGATGGCAGAGCCAGCCAGCCAGCTGAATGTCTTCCAGGTACCCTAAGGATTCTGCAGACCCATTCCCCTCTTTATACACAGGAGATGCTGACATTTAGCCATAAGGTGTTTCGACATGGTAAAATAATTTGAAATGCTAAGGATCTGTATACAGCCAACTCTGAAGATTCATGATCACTGATGAGAATGTTACTTTGTGGGCCAGAAAAAACGTTTGTTTTGCTCACTGTAATCGTGGCACGGTTGTTTAGCCGCTAAGTCACGCTGGCCTCTGCGATCCCACAGACCGTGGCTCACCAGGTTCCTCCGTCCATGGGATTTCCCAGGCAAGCATACTGGAGTTGTTGCCAGTTCCTCCTCCAGGGGATCTTCCTGACCCAGAACATGCGTCTCCTGCACTGGCAGGTGGATTCTTTATCACTGAGCCACCTGGGGAAGTCCAGTGGCGGCACAGACTAGGCATCTAATCCACATTTGTGAATGAAAAGACAACATACAAAACTGAAAATGGAAAATACAGAAGTCAATTTATATTTGGTTTGGAAATACATGTTCCCCTCAGCAGATTTATCTTCTTAGGAAATAACTCCTTGAGCATTACTATAGCCACTTTACTTTTTTTTCTTTTTTTTTTTTAACACTTTAGTGAAAATCAGAGCCAGATGTGTGCTGCTAGAAGCCAGATGAAGATGTGAAATGCAAAACACCCCCATGCACAGTCAAATCATAGATCCAAACTGTGGCATTTCCTACCTATGGGGCTCCAAGCCCGTTCTTCCAAGCAATCCCCAACCCCCTTCACAGCCAATCAACTGGCCCACTTGAGTTTCTACGCTGGACGAGATGTGACAGGGAGAGGGGAAGGGGCATCAGATGCCAGTGAGAAATGATGTGCCACTCTGTCTTCAGACACAAGCTAGCTCTATAGGCTACTCTCCCACTTGATTTCCTAGGCATTGAAGGCCCATCTTAAAGCCGATGGTTTTCTGTTCAGTCACTAAGTCATGTCTGACTCTTTGCAACCCCATGGACTGCAACCCGCCAGGCTTCCCTGTCCTTCACCCTCTCCCAGAGTTTGCTCAAACTCAAGCCCATCGAGTTGGTGATGCAATCCAATCATCTCATCCTCTGTCGACCGTTCTCCTCTTGCCCTCAATCTTTCCCAGCATCAGGGTCTTTTCCAATGAGTCAGCTCCAAAGAATTGGAGCTCCAGCATCAGTCCTTCCAATGAATATTCTGGGTTGATTTCCTTTAGGATTGACTGGTTTCATCTCCACGCTGTCCAAGGCAGTCTCATGAGTCTTCTCCAATACCACAGTTTGAAAGCTGATGGCTAATCCACACTGAAGTAAGAGCAGTGCAACCTATTCGGTTGAACAGAACTCATTCTCTGTTTGGGGCATCCTTGCAGCTCAATCTGAGTGTGGGTGGCTTTCATGTCAGACACGTCTGCCTGCCAGGTTAGGTGGGGTGAGCTGCTAGCTCAGCACTGAGGCAAGAGCTGCAGTTGGGGACGTGAGCAGAGCCTGCTGTGCAGCATCGAAGTGAAAAGCTCTTCTTTCCGGACTGACAGCCAGCAATGCCATTTTCTTGTTCGATGAGTACAAATCTTTTCATTTCTACCCCAAAGCACGTGAGCCTGGCTATACATTTTGACTCTCCCCTGAGCTGAGCAGACTGAAAAGACTGACACGGGTTTAACAGACACAATCAACTTAGGTGGGCCCCGCAGTCGGCAAATGGAACATAAAGTTAATTGTTTCACTAGCGGAAAGAAGAAATTCAGAGGCTTTCCTCGCTGGTAGGGCTGGGCGGGCTTCAGGCACCCTGACGCTCAGCTGAAATTACCAGTAGTTACATGTCAGGAGGGCCTGTTTCTGAAAGGCTTTTTTCCAGTGTGACATTAACAATTTATGAATAGGCCAGTACACAAAACAGTATTTGTAAGAAGGACTGAGAGGTAAGATAAACAGGAACTTAACTTCTTAATAAAAATGGAAGGATGAAAAAGACCAAAAAAAAAAAAAAAAAAGGCATTTGTGGGTAATATGTAGAGTGTAAATATTTTCTTGGGTCTATCCCAAGAATCAGAAAAAAAGAACCATGTAGGATCATGCCATAAAAGGTGATGCTTTGTGTGTTCTTTCTCCTCTGATCTGCTCTGTGAGCATTTTGGCTGGGTCTGAGTACATTAAATCTGATTAGAGGTTGTTTCTAAAATTGTTTACATTCATCTAGTTAAGGAAGGCTGAGATGCATTCTAGTCTATCTTGTGTACGCTCAACAGAATTGTCAGCAAAGTTTGGAATGTGGGAACTTTATTATGTAACTGTAAGAGAGAAAGAGGAAGAACCCAGATTTAGTTTGTAGTTTTCGCAGTTGGAAAAAAAGGAAAAAGACTTCTTTTCTTTCCTGAAAAGTTGGGAAAACTGGGCAAACACGTCATCTAGACACAAAAGAAATGGAGTTTGTCTAGGTCAATTGTGGGCATATTGATTCACTTAGACTTCTCCATCAATTAGATGCAACATAACATGAAATAAAGAGAGAATTGGATTCCTCTAATCAGCTGAATTACAAGGTCAGAGCTCTAAATTATTGCTTTGTTGTTGGAGCAGCAAATTATTGGTGAAAGGATATTTTTATTTCTATGCATTCATTTAATCTCCGTATTTATATGCTTTTCTAATAGCCATCAGAAAAATGCTGTGATGCAAATATATGTTGCAGTTCACTATACATAGATTACATTTTTCATTACTCTAAATCTTACAGATGTTTGAAGCTCTGAAATAACACTCCACTTGCTGGAAAATAAAGCCATATCCAAACTGTACAATCAAGTCTCAACAGATAGCAAAGATGCATAATTCCACCTAGGAATTATCATTGCTAGGTACTTGATTTAGTAAAATCTACAGCAGCCTTTATTGAATAAAATCCAAAGAAAATAAATGTAAGACCCAGCATACAATGGACTACGCTGTACTGAGTTGCTTAGTTGTGTCTGACTCTTTGCTACCCCATGGACTGTAGCCCACCAGGCTCCTCTGTCCTTGGAGATTCTCCAGGCAAGAATACTGGAGTGGGTTGCCATGCCCTCCTCGAGGGGATCTTCTCAACCCAGGTCTCCCACATTGCAGGGGGATTCTTTACCATCTGAGCCACCAGGGAAGCCCAAGAATACTGGAGTGGGTAGCCTATCCCTTCTCCAGGGGATCTTCCTGACCCAGGGATTGAACTGGGGTCTTCTGCATTGCATGTGGATTCTTTACTAGCTGAGCTACCAGGGAAACCCATACAATGGACTACTTACTACTGATAGTAACTCCAGCTGTCACTTATTGAGCATTTACCAAGCAGTTCACATCAGGTCAGGCACTAAGGGGGATCCACTGAAAGAGAAGACCAAGTTCTGGCTCTTAATGAACTCAATACATAAGTAATAAAAGAAAAGAAAGAGGGAAAAAAATAACCATAGTGGAGCACCTGCATGGGCCAGATCAAACCAGTCAATCCTAAAGGAAATCAACCCTGAATATTCATTGGAAGGATTGATGCTGAACCTGAAGCTCCAATACTTTGGCCACCTGATGCAAAGAGCCAACTCACTGGAAAAGACACTGATGACTAAAAAAGACTGAGGGCTCCAGAGAAGGGGGCAACAGAGGATGAGATGGTTGGATAGCATCACCAACTCAATGGACACCAACTCTGGGAGACGGTAAAGGACAGAGAAGCCTGGCATGCTGCAGTCCATGGGATTGCAGAGTCAGACATGACTTAGCAACCGAACAACAACAATGAGCTAGACATTAAGCAAACAGCTACACTTATATGTTTTATCTTCACAATACATCTACCAGGTAGGCATTACCAAGTCCTTCCTGCTGGTAAGGGTCAATGAGTCTCTCCCTTATCACATAGCAGAGAACCACCAAGATCTTATCTCCAGCACCATCTCTCAACACTCTATACTCCCAAGAGTTTCCTAGCACCTGTTTTTTCTCTGTTTCTCCAATGCATGGTGCTTTTATTTTTTGTCTTTGAACTTGCATTCAAAATGTTCCCTTTACCTCCATATGTCATCAAAATACCTCTTCCTCAGAGAAGGAAGCCATCCTTGATTACTCAGGCCAGGTAAGCCTGCTACATGTCTGCACTTAACAACAAAATTCGTAATTTCCCACTTATTTGTAGGAACATTTGATCAAGCTCTCTCTCTCTATCTCATACACTAGACTGTAAATTCCCTGAGGGCACAGAGCCAAGGTAAGAAGTGAAGCTTGCTCCTTTTTTAATGCCATTTGACCTCTACTGTGTATTTGTCAGTTGTATTATTCAAAAGCATTTGCCATCTTCCGTTGTTTTACAAAAGAAGGTAAACAAAGCTTTGGTCTTAAGGCCCAATTGTGAAGTGTTGGTTTGTTCATTCATTCATTTATATTTTCATCATGTATTCATTTATTCAGTAAATATTTGTTGACCACCTAGCTGTGCTAGAGACTCTTCTGGGTGTCTGGAATACAATGAATAAAACAGAGAAGAATCCTTTGGATGCATGACATTCTAGTCAAAAATACGCTTGGTCTATCATCTTGATCCAATTTCTAAGTGTCTGCTCTGTATAACCCTGTGTGTATAAGACTGCATGACAGATTGACATGCAGACTAATGGACTTTTAATTCATATGAACATATTAAATAGGAAGTCTGTAAAATGATGAGTTAGTGAGAAGCCTTCCATACTAGATACAGTCAAATGATTGCAGTGCTTTTCCAGAGCCACGTATTTATTCTGTTCACATTCTTGTGGCTCCACGGGAAACTGGAGTGCCATTTACCTATTTATTTTGGACTGTATCATGTCTTCGTTGCAGCATGTAGAATGTTTCATTGCAGTGTGTGGGCTCTTCGTTGTGGCACCCAGGCTTAGTTGTCCTGTGGGATCTTAGTTCCCCGATTAGGGATCAAACCCATGTCCCCTCATTGGAAGGCAGATTCCTAACTGCTGGATCACCAGGGAAGATCCCTGAAATGCCTTTTTGACAGTTCTGTCATGGATGGTTTAAAACCACAAAAGAAAACTAAGGTTCGCTGCAGTTGCTCTGCAATTTGTCCCTAACTTGATGATACAGCTGGTCCTAAGAATATCCAAAAAAACATGACTTGGACTCTGATGGGCTTTCAAAAATAAGAGTTACCCAAATGTTTAAGCCATGGCCATGTCACTGGTGTAAGGAAACCACCTTTGAAAGTGACAGATGTCACAGAGACAGCATCCGTTAGATGTACGAGCTTTGGTGTGTTCATTTAAAAAGCAAAGAGAAGAAATAGAAATGGTTAGTAAATAATCAGATAGGAAAGCAATTCAACCTTATCAGTAAGATAAAAGCAAATAAAAATTGCTTGTCATTTTAAAGCTAATTCGAAAATATTTAAAAGAAAATAGAATACCTACTTTGTGAGGCTTTTATGGGAAGGGAAATGTTTTACATTTTTGATGGGAGGGTAGATTTGTGTATATTTTCAGATGGGCAGCTTGTTCATACAGGTATGTAATATGAATTCGTTAAAGTATTCATATACCCTTCTTGTAATTTCACATGGGAAAAATAATTTTAATAATATGCTAAGTTTTATTGTAATAATACACAGACAGAAAAAGTCAACTGCAGCACTTATAACTGAAAACAGCATCCATCTGTCCATTTCTGCCCATCTTAGTGAACTTCTTGCCAGACATAACCACTTTTCACATTTTAGCGCTTTCTTATAGCATTTACATCAATTGTTTATACACTTTTATGAAGGGATTTCCTTGCAAAGAATCAAGGAACAGATTTTTGGTAGATGTGTTTCTAGATCTACTCTAGAAATATTATCAGGTTATGTGCACAAGATTTAGTCGGCCTGTCTTTATATAAATAACAAGAAAATCAGATGCAACATTTGTTTGGGTCGTTTGAATAAATGATAGCCTAAATGTATAATAGAATATTAAGTATCTAGGTACTATAGATGACATGGAAATAAATATATAAGAAATTATCTTTAGATAGAGGCTGCCATCCTTCTGAATTTCAAAATTCTCAACAAATGTATGTCTCCTTATCATCCAGATAAGAGACACCATTTTAAAATGTGAATCTTTGATATTTTGTCATCTTGAGGCTTTGATTTCATGTAAGGTGGTGTGGTGTAGTATACCAGGAAAGGGTTGAGGGAAGTATATATATACACATACATACATACATTTTTTAGGTGAAGTCTTACTCAATATTCAGATCTAAGCTAACTTGTCTCACTCTCCAGGCAACTTTCTCACCAGTCAGTGTAGGTCAGCAAAGTGCACATTTTTAAATAGTATATTTGGGGAAAGTCTTTGCTTTTGGTTTAATTCTGTTTGTGAGAGATATTCTCAGGGCCAATGATATAACACGTACATAAAAAAAGAAAAGAGTTTGACTAAAGTCCACTTTAGTCATGAAGTGTGCTGTGTGTAGAGTGCGGACAGGAGAACCGACAAATAAATGGGATACCAGAGCCTGGCAGATACCAAGCAGGCAGATGGTCAAACTCTTCAAGGTTTGTGGGGCAGGATGGGGTGATGCACATGTGGCAGAGTCCAGAGAGAGGGGGTGGGTCAGATTCAAAAAAGTAACACCAGCAATGGGGTAAAGGAACTGGGGTCTTCTGGGGGCTTCCAAGGCTTATAACCACGATGAAAGGCCCATGAACCTTAACTCTGAAGATGCCTAGGGGAATTCTGCTCTAGTCAAGCCAGTAAACCAGACAGGCAAAGACAAATACATGATAATGCTTATAGGTGGAATCTAAATTAAAAAAAAAAAAGATACAAATGAACTTATGTACAGAACAGAAATAGACCCACAGACAAACAAAAAACAAACGTTTGGTTTCAAAGAGGAAATGGGGGAGGGACAAATTAGGACTCTGGGATTAACATATACACCATACTATATATAAAGTAGATGACAACAAGACTTACTGTATAGCACAGAGAGCTACACTCAATATTTCGTAATAACCTGTAAGGGAAGAGAATCTCAAAAAGTATAGGGGTGTCTGTGTGTGTGTGTGTGTGTGTGTGTGTGTAGATAACTGAATCACTTTGCTGTACACCTGAAATTAACACAACATTATCCAGTTATACTTCAATTAAAGTTTTCATGAAAATAAAAAAAGAACACTTCCCTGGTGGTCCAGTTGTTAAGAATATATCCGCCAATGCCGGGGACATGGGTTCGAACCTTAATCTGGGAAGATTTCACATGCTGTGAAGCAGCAGAGCCCATGCCGTGTGCCACAACTACTGAGCCTGTGCTCGACAACAAGAGAAGCCACTGCAATGAGCAGCCCACACACTGCAACGAGAGAGTAGGCCCGCTGCCGCAACTAGAGAAAGCCTACATGCAGCAGTGAAGACCTAGCACAGCCAAAAATAAAATAAAAACTAAAAACAAATCAGATTGTCTAAAAGAAATTCTGGGATGACTTCACTGGCAGAACAAGGTAGAAGAGAAACAGAGGCAGGCAAGGCAGAGCTGTCCAGTAATGAAACTTGAATAAGAATAAAAGGGCCTTGGTCTCCTTCAATATGAAGCAAAGGATGGGCGGGTAGAACCATTCTGAAAGTGTAAGAATATTAACAGTCCAAGGAGCTGGCAGTTGGAAAAACTCAGATGAAAGATCATCTTCCCAGAATGCATCAAAGTGGCTTTAGGAGATGTTTGGAAGGATTAGCAACAATCTTTGTGGCCTACAGACCCCCATGGCTCTAAGCTAAGTACGCATGTGTACTTAGTCGCTCAGTCATGTCAGACTCTTTGCGACCCCATGGACTGTAGCCCACCAGGCTCCTCCATCCATGGGGATTCTCCAGATAAGAATACTGGAGTAGGTTGCTTTGCCCTCCTCCAGGAGATCTTCCCAAGCCAGGGATTGAACCCAGGTCTCCCACACTGCAGGTGGATTCTTTACCATCTAAGCCACCAGGGACGTCTCAAGTACATATAGGTCAATTCAAATAGATTTTGGGGGGATGCGGAGAGTAGATGGTAGATTGATCCAATCTCTCAAGTTTGCATAGTTGCCTCAGAGCTGGGTAACTGGTTCATCTTATGATCATGTGAAATTCATGCATATTAGGATGAGTTAGACAATGCTGCCCAAACCTCGCTGACTGGATAAACTGATAAGAAAGGCTTCTTCTTCTTTCACATGCCAGTTTTATGTGAGTAAGGCTGTTTTCCTTCACCACAAACTCACAGATCTAGGGACCCTCCATCTTGGCAGACCACCATCTTCAATACATAGTCTCCACTGTTGCCTAGGAAAGGCGAGAGAGAGTGGAGGACCATGCGGGAAATGGTGTGGCCCGATTAGGAGATGTCATACACCAGCCGCTGGGCTGGACCCAGTCATTTGGTCCTAATGTAAGTACAATTACAAGCACAGCTGGGAAATGCAGTGCTTCTGTGTCCTAAGGAGAACTGGGGTCACAATGGTTCTCAACATGTTGTTCAAGATCAACGGAATCAGAATTAACTGGGATTTTTTTCAGAAAAGAAAACTCAGAGGCTCCACTGAAGACTGACTGAATCTGTAATTCAGACTCAGTGTGTTTTGACCAGCTCTTCAAGTAATTCTAATAGATACTAAAGTTGGAGACTCACTGGTGAAGGGGATTAGATAGCCAGTCTCTTTCTTTTTTTTTTTTTTTTGCTAATTTTTAAATGTTACAGATTACAGACAGTGCATCGTCACATAACTGTATATATCTCTGAGCATTTATATACATACTCTGCTGGAAATTAAAATTCCAGTTTCTACAATGTGCAAATTTAAACATATTTTGGGCTTCCATGATAGCTCAGTTGATAAAGAATCTGCCTGCAATGTAGAAGACCCCAGTTTGATTCCTGGGTTGGGAAGATCCCCTGGAGAAGGGATAGGCTTCCTACTCCAGTATTCTTGGGCTTCCCCAGTGGCTCAGTTGGTAAAAGAATCTGCCTGCAGTGTGGGAGACCTGGGTTTGATCCCTGGGTTGGGAAGAACCCCTAAAGAAGGGAATGGTTACCCACTCCAGTATTCTGGCCTGGAGAATTCCATGGACTGTACAGTTCATGGGGTCATAAAGAGTCAGACACAACTGAGCGACTTTCAGTTTCACTGTGGAGAACAATATGGAATTTCCTTAAAAAAAAAAAAAAACCAAAAACCAAAAATAGAACTACCATATGACCCAGCAATCCCACTACTGGGGATGTATTATGTGAGGAAACCAGAATTCAAAATGACACATGTACCCCAGTGTTCACTGCAGCACTATTTACAATAGCCAGGACACGGAAGCAACCTAAATGTCCAGCATGTGTTTCTGAGTTCATTTATGGAGTCAAATAACTTTATGCACTTGTAGGCAGGTGTTTATTTACTTAAAAGTTAGAACATGTCTGACAGTGGTTGAACCATTTGCAGAAACTCAAACAAGCCAGAGTAGAAATGCTAATGATAAATCAGAGCAGGATCAGATAAGACTGACATGGGAATGAAACCCTGGGAAAGGAATGACATGAAAACCCTAAAGAGAAAGAGAAACTTAGGGAATGCAAGGAGTGAAAAGTGATGGGACCACGGACGTGAAGAATTAGCAAGCTGTAATCAAGGTGGAGGACTCTTAGCGTGTGCAATGTGCACAAGTGTGAACACTGCCAAGAGTGAAAACATGAATAAAAATACAGAAAGATGCAATGAAAGTGGCTCTGTTGACCCACTGACAGAAACATTTTCTATGTGATTAAATGCTCACTAGAAGTATGCCATGCAAAGCTGAAAGCTACAAATACAAAAGCAGCTTAGTCATTCTCTCCCCATAAATATCCCCTAGCATGAATCACTGACCAGTATTTAAGCTCAGACACTTACAAGATGCTTCAAAAGGTGGAATACGGAATTCATTAAGTGTTGTATCTTAAAACAATGAGATTATTCGTTTCTCATAATCATATGCATAAACTGATTGCATTCATATTTCATGAAAACTTAGGACTTACTAGAATTGCCATAATAAGAGTAGACATTTTGTCTTTTAACCAGTTTTTAAATTATAAAAGCAATGCAGGCTCATGGACAAAAACAATCCATGCAGATGGTCACAAAATGAAAACACTTTCTTCCATGATTCTACACTTCTTTTTTTAAATTTATTTTTAATTGGAGGATAATTACTTCACAATATTGTGATGGTTTCTGCCATACATCAATATCAGCTCCTGGACATACCCACTGCCACTAGTTCCTTACATTATCCTTAGAGAATTTTTCTATAAGTAGAGAGTCCTTAACTTGCATCTTAGGAATATCTCATTTAAAACATGTACCTTAGCTGCCAAAAAGAAGGCAAAGACAACACAAATATGAAATGACAGTGGAAACTGAGAAAATTTTTAAAAGCTCAAATGAAGAGCAAGAAAAAAATAAGCATAGGAAAACATAAATGTTGGAATATGGTAAAGCTCTTCACAATATTTTCCAGTGCCATAGAGTTGAGCATTTTTGCTGGGGTGGATTCAAAGGACAAAAGACCAGAGAAAGAAAAATTAAACCTGTATATTATTTATGGAAGCCAGAGGAGGGGAAACTGAGTGGCTTCCAGGGAAGAACTGGGAATATCCTCAGTTGTTCTTAAATTTCTCAGGTCATATTGTGTAACGTAAACGGCAGTGTCTTGAATCTGTAGCCAAATTCATCTAGTCTTATGCTCCTTAATTTATTTTTAATGTCTTTGTCGAGGATCTACTATGTGACATTAGCTCTGATCTCAAAGAGCTTATGGCAGAGCTAGAAAAAACACGACGAGCAGAGATGAAACATTTGGGGAGTAAGACTTGGTATATAAAAAGAGATAGATTGAATATAATTAAGTGGCAGCATGCACTTAATTAAATTCAAGCCATAATCCATGTTCTGATTTTAAAAGTCTGCTACAATTTCTCACTTACCACTGTAACTAATACCTGGAGTTCAGCTCAGTCCACTCATGTAATTTAGCAATGACTATGTTTCCATTCTCAAACAGAACTCTGCTATTGTTGAAATGTGTATATGGTTGTGTGTTTAAAAATACCTGTTTGATTTTGGGGACGGGAGGGTGAATTTGATTACATCTAGTGATTGATTCTTCAAACTTCATGCCTCTGGGAAAATATGTCACAGATCATAAACTCCAGAGAGAGAAGCCCGAGAAATCAACAAGGTCAATCCCTTGGCCACCAGGTGGGATGGAACTTCTGACTGATTTCCTAGCCAAAGAGTTACGGTGACATCCGTATGCATCTTTTCTTCCTGCATATATTGAATCAAAGAACAAGCAGGCATCTGGTACTGAAGCATTATAAAGTCATATGTGATGCTCACTAATACAAAACGCCTGGAAGGAAATGAAGTTAATACATATGGCATTCAATTTACAAATGAAGACTCATTTATCATCAAAGACCCAGAATGCTCACTGCCATGACATTAGAAAGAACTTAGGAGGAATATCTGTTTTCATTTGTGTATCATCCCCCTCAACACAAGCAACTAAGAGGAAGACATGTGTGTATTTCCTGGACTTGATCTGGGGCCTACAACACATTTCACAAAGGCATTCAAGGGCCCAATATCTTTCAGACAAGACTGTTAGGCCAGTTTTACATCATAGATAACTTATACTGTGGAGTCTTCAAAAGAATATTACTTACACATTATGCCAAAGCCATAAACATTATTGGAGGTTCTTTAAAAAAATTAATCAATATACCAAATCAAAGACAGCTTTGGAATGGAATCCTGTGGTTGTACCCCAAACACCATGCAGTTTTCTTTTCCAGGAGGAAGAACAGGCAGCTTGTTCTCTATCACCTCATAGATCTGATTTGAGGAGATACTGACAAGAGAACTTTTTACAAGAATTTTATGGTTAACAAAGTCAATGAGGAAACAGAATCCTATGTCTTCAACGCTGGCAGTACCTTTCTTAGGATGTCAAAGAGAAAGTTTCTTTCCCTTCTGATTTTGACCTTTTCTATTTGGCAGATGTTGATTTTTTCCCCTTCTGCCTGTGTTTCTAATGGAGCTTGAAATTAACATGGTTTTTTGTTTCTCTCCTAATTTGTGTGCCGCCATCATCAATGTTGTCAGCATAGTTCTGGGAATAGGGTTTGTTTACTGCTTCTGTTGAGCCAGCAAATGGAGAAATGCAGAAAAGACTGTTCCGCTCACCCCCTTTCAGGGTAGAGTCCCTTTTCATTCACAGATGCAGCCTTTACTAAGCAGCCAGTAACCTTTCTAGGGGCAGAAGCCAACAACCATTCTCAGTGCTTGTTCTCAATGACACTGCTGAGCTGTTTCAGACAGAGCTGGGTATATCCTGACCCCAGACACTCCTTGTTAACAGGTAATGCAGAGACTGAACATTTCCCCATATATTCCCCTTCTTCAGAGATCCCTTGTAGGCTTTTTGGGTTCTCACTTCTTTTCCTACTCCTTTGTGAGATTACCCATTTCTGTATCTTCAGATATATGTGATATCTATATATCTATATATCTATATATATATGGAACATCTGAAGATGTGTGTGTGTATATATATATAGAGAGAGTACTTGTTTGCTAAGTCACTTCAATCATGTCCAACTCTTTGGGACCCTGTAGACTGTAGCCTGCCAGCCTCCTCTGTGCATGGGATTCTCCAAGCAAGAATACTAGAGTGGGTTGCCATGCCCTCCTTCAAGGAATCTTACCGACCCAGGGATTGAACCCATGTCTCTTGCATCTCCTGTATTGGCAGGTGGCTTCTTTACCATCTGGGAAGCCCCCATACATATTTCAACAGAGGACAGTATTTTGTTTGCAAAATTTTCATCCAGAAATAATGCCTAGCCAGGTAACACTCATTGGCAGTTTATTCTGGACCACAACTTGGTTTGGTGCCATTCCAGTCACCTGCTTGCTTTCTGGTCCATACGTCACTCTTCTTTGCTTACTCTGTTGGCATGAAATTATAGTTCCCAGACAGTCCCTGCCTTCTGGCTTCCAGACAGTTCTAGACAATGTAAGGCACGAGAAGGAGACTGGGGGCAGAAGCAGGGAAAGGCCAGCATATTCCTGGGTCACTTTGTTTCTGGGGGCATCTAGGGCAGTGACTGTCATCTTGTGGCTCCAGTTCCCACTGGACTGCCCACTGGGGTTCCAAGTTCTGCCAGGCAACTCTGAGCTCTGAACTCTGCCTCCTCCTGTATGCCCCGGCCCCGAGAAAGCTTTCCACTGCTACTAACCTCTGGGTTGTCTCACTTTTGCACTTGTTCTGCCAGTTCTCTTTATTAAGTTCTCTATTCTAAATATACCCCGAGTGGTTTCTGGCTTCCTGACTGGAATCTGAATGATAACCATTCCACTGGGAAAAGAAGGTCCAAATTTTTTCAGGATGTGGAATGGACGGCAGTGACTCCTAGCTGTCCTCAACGTGTCATCCATTTAATAGAATATTTAGGGACTTCCCTGGCGGTCCTGTGGTTAAGACTCTACTGTGCTTCCTACGTAGGGAGTGCAGGTTTGATCCCTGGTCAGGGAACTAAGATTCTACAGACCACATCTAAAATATTAAGAAACTGAATATTTAGCAGGGATTCTGCTTCTAAGCTAGACTTGTAGTTTGCTGTGGCCATGTAAACGAGTCCTGGCCACAGTGAAGTGATCAGATGAGTGGTGTGGCAGAGTCTACACTTTTCTTTAAAAGTTAGCTGCTCTGTCCTCACTGTACCTTCTTTCCCTCTTCCTGTGGTTTGGAGCATGGATGGGACCACTGGCGTTCCATCTTGGAACATGAGGATGTGGGCCAAATTTGGGAGAGAGCAGGACCAAAAGACACAGGAGCCCAATTCCTTGAGAACTTTGTGGAGAAAAACCAGCATCCCAAGTGTGCTCTGCCTCCCTCTGTAGTTTTACATGAGAAGCAAAGAAAATTATCTTTCCTCTAAGCTTCTGCTCTTTCCAATCTCTTAACTGCGGCCAATTTGAGTTCCAAACCAATTCAGGACCCAAATCATGAGCTCAGTGTCTGCCCTAGACTGCTGATTAATTTTCTTATACCTTTCCTTAACAAATTAAAGCAAAGTCCTTGATCCTCTGACCTTATTCCAAGTTTTGGCCTCCTCCTATTTATACTTAGAATTGACCTACTCTCATCTACAAAGCTTTCCAAAGATTTTATTCCCTTTAAAAGCTTCTGCTCTGCTTATTAAGTTTTCTCTGGAAGGGAGGAGTTAGGGGGTCAAAGCCAGCTACTTACTGAGCCTATATCCAACCTAGAAAATGATTAGAGTCTGGATGTTAGAGAATTTTTAATTAAAAGCCTGGGAACATTGTTCCTCAGGTATTAATAAAGCCAGCAAAATGGAAAATCAGCATGGCCCACCACCACAAGACACACTGTTAGTGTCCTGGTCTCATGGTCCCTCTTCCTGGAGCCGATGGGCTGTAACTGTACCTAATGGCTGCCAAGTACAGATAAATCTCACGTATACTTCACCCAAGCGGGTGTCAATTAGAAATACGGACTTCTAGGATGGTAGTTCCAAAACTTTATTGTGCATGACAATCACTGGGGGGAACTTGTCTGAAGTGAAGATTTCCACCCTTCTGCTCATGATTTAGTTGGATTGGGGTGGGGGGGCTGGGTCACGAACTTGCCTGATGGAAAGGACCCCAGGCGTCTCTACAGTGCCTGGTCTCTGGACCACATTAGGAGAGATTGCGCCCCTGGGAACTCATGAAGGCTAGAACATTGCCACAAGTGTAGAGAGTTGTCATCAGCTGGGGGTGGGGCTGGGCCACACAAAATGATGCCTACCACATTCCAGGAACTCTGCTAGGTATCCTCCAGAAACCATCTAGTTTATGCTTTTGATAACCTGCATAACTATCATTACTACACTTGTTTTGCAGTAAGCAACCTGAAGCGCAGAGAACTTAACTTGCCTAAAGTTACAAAGTGGATTCAAAGCCGGGTGTGTGTTGGAGCTAAGTCTACTGGTTCCTCTCGTTTTGCTCCACACCCTTCCCGATCATGCTTTGTATTTCCAGACACTGATCTGGGCAGACCGTATCACAGGGTCCTCTGGCTTCTGGTTGGGTTGAGTCCTGCCAATAGGAAGTGCTAGGAGAAGACTGCGGAGGAAGGAGGAAAGGAGTTCAGGGTATTGATTCCCCAGCCTCCCTCACCGCAGTCTCCAGGGGTGAATCTTTTAACCAAAGGCCACAGCTCTTGTCAGTGGCTCTTGCCCCATGACTGTCCCCTCCTAAGTCCCTGTAACTATTCCCTCTTCTTGCCTTTTTCAGCCTAAGGCTGATCACTGGTACCCTTCCTCTTTTTCTCTCTAATTGGGAAGAGTGAGTTTGTTGAGGGCAGGGTCTATATCTTTTTATCTTTGTACACTCTGCGTCTACGATAGTGCCTGTTTCCTGTTAATATAGTAGAAAAATGTTAGTGCGTGTTGACATGAACAAGCACTTTACTAGTCCAACAATGTGCTGCTGCTGCTGCTGCTAAGTCGCTTCAGTCGTGTCCGACTCTATGCGACCCCATAGACGGCAGCCCACCAGGCTCCCCCGTCCCTGGAATTCTCCAGGCAAGAACACCGGAGTGGGTTGCCATTTCCTTCTCCAATGCATGGAAGTGAAAAGTGAAAGTGAAGTTGCTCAGTCGTGTACGACTTTTAGCGACCCCATGGACTGCAGCCCACCAGGCTCCTCCGTCCATGGGATTTTCCAGGCAAGAGTACTAGAGTAGGGTGCCATTGCCTTCTCCGAACAATGTGCTAAATATTCTTTATTAACTCATTTAGTTTCTGTTATTTTTTTTTCTTTTTTAAGAACAGATTTTTTTTTTTTTTTTAAAGAAAGCTATTGGATGTTTCTCCTAGAAAAATGAAAACTTTCATTTGTGCAGAAATCTGTACACTAATGTTCATAGCAGCCTTATGTGCAATAACCCAAGACTGGAAATAATCTGTATATTCTTCCTTGAGAACAAAGTTAAACAAATTGTGGGATTCATCCAGGGTATATGAGGCAGCAATAAAAAAGAACAAACTCTTCATCCATGGCAACAAGTCAGATACATCTCAAGGGAGTTAAGTTCAGTGGGGGGAAGAAAAAAAAAACAATCTCAAGAGGTTATATACTCTGTGATTCCATGTAAGTAACATTCTTGAAGTACCTAAATGACAGAGATGGAGGAGGAGATAGTGGTTGCCAGGGGTTAGCATGGACAGTGGGGATAGACGTGGCTATAAAATCACAGCACAGAGGATCTGTGCTGATGGAACGGCTCTGCATCTCAACTGTAGTAGTGGGTACACAAAGCTCTGTGTGTGTGTGTGTGTGTGTGTGCATACTCAGTCATGTCTGACTCTTTGCGACTCCTGGACTGGAGCCTGCCAGATTCCTACGTCCATGGGATTTCTCAGGCAAGGACACTGGAATGGGTTGCCATTTCCTGTTCCAGGGGATCTTCTTGACCCAGGATTGAACCCATGTCTCTTACGTCTCCTGCAATGGCAGGCAGAGTCTTTACCACTGAGTCACCAACACAAAGCTACACCTGTGATAAAATCACACACACACACACTTGCATGCTTGTAAAACTATTGGATTGTACCAATGTCCGTTTTCTAGTTTTGATATTGTACTACGGTTATCAAGGTTTTAGTAATGCGGAGTGAGAGGTAAAGGGTACGTAGAACCTCCTTGTGCATTTTTTTCTGCTGCTTCCTCTGAATCTATAATTATTTAAAAATAAAAAGTTGAAAAAGAAAACTGGCATATTTTATGTCTTCATGTTTTCATTGACAATAGAGTTTCACTACTCTACTTTTAAGATGATATTTAGATTTTATTTTATTCTACAGAATGTATGAGCCACATAGTCTAGTAGAGACAGAGAAGAATGTACAGATGTCAAGCCTTTATCTGTTCCTGTCAATTTTAAGTTAATGGGGATCATGAGAACTGGAATAGGGACATTTGAATTGACTGAATTGCATCCCCCATCCCCAAATTCATATCTTGAAGTCCTAACCCTTAGGACTTCAGAATGTGACCACTTTTGGAGATAGTATCTTAAAGAGGTAATTCAGTTAAAATGAGGCCTTTAGTGTGGGCCCTAATCTATTATGATTGATACCCTTATAAAGAGAGAACATTTGGAACAGAGACATATAAAAGGAAGGGCTTCCCCAATGGCTCAGTGGTAAAGAATCTGCCTGCAATGCAGAAGACACAGGAGAAGCAGGTTCAATCCCTGGGTCAGGAAGATTCTTTAGAGGAGGGCATGGCTACCCACTCCAGTATTCTTGCCTGGATAATCCCATGGACAGAGGAGCCTGGTGGGCCACAGTCCATAGCGTCCCAAAGAGTCAGACGTGAATGAAGTGATTGAGCACACACACATACCAAAGTAAGCCCGTGAGAGAATACAGGGAAAAGCCGACCATCTCCAAGCCATGAAGGAGCTCTCAGAAGAAATCAATACTACTTATACCTTGATCTCAGACTTCCAGCTTCCAGAATTATGAGGAAATAAGTTTTCTTGTTTAAGCCAGCCAGTATTCGGTTTCTTGTGATAATAGCACTGGCAATCTAACACAACATACCCTACCCTCCTGGGCGAATCCACTTCTAATGTGTATCAATGGAAATATTTAGTTTTGTTCACCCACATACATATCTAATATAATCCGGAGCAGAACTTTGTACAGAGTAGCCCCAAATTGGAAGCTATCCAAAATACCCATGAGCTGCAGGATGCAGAATAATTTGTGATGTGTTACATGTTGACCAATTTAGATCAGTGAAAATAAACCATCTAAAACTGTAGTTAGGGCTTCTCTGATGGTCCAGTGGTTAAGAATCCACCTGCCAAGGCGGGGGCCCCAGTTTGATCCCTGGTCCAGGGTGGGGTAACTAATTAAGCGCATGCACAGCAACTACCGAACCTGTGCTCTGGAGCCCTTGAGCTGCAGCTACTGAACCCACGCACTGCAGCCACCAAAGCCTGAACGTCCTAGAGCCCGTGCTTCGCAACAAGAGAAGCCACGGCAGTGAGAAGCCTACACAGCACAACTAGAGAGCCCCCACTTGCCGCAACTAGAGACAGCCCCGAGAAGCAATGCAGACCCAGCGCAGCCATAGAGAAACAAATAATGAGCATGTTAAAAAACAACTGTAAACAACAATATGAATGAATGATCCACACTGCTGCATGAAGCCATACACCAAGAGTACATGATGAGTGATTTTATTTATAGGATGAGTAAAAACAGATGATGCTTTTCTTTACTGTTAGAATTGAGAATTGTGTTACCCTCAGGGGGTACCCACTGGAAGGCAGCATAAGCAGGGGTTTTGGGATACTGCTGCTGCTGCTGCTAAGTCGCTTCAGTCGTGTCCGACTCTGTGTGACCCCATAGACGGCAGCCCACCAGGCTCCCCCGTCCCTGGAATTCTCCAGGCAAGAACGCTGGAGTGGGTTGCCATTTCCTTCTCCGATGCATGCCATGTTTTATTTCTTTATCTGAATGTTAGTTTCAGGGGTGTGGTTACTTTGAGAAAATTCTGTGAGCTGTACAGGTAACATACATGGTCTTTTTTATATGTATGTGTGTGGAGGCTAAGTCGCTTTAGTCCTGTCCGACTTTTTGTGACCCTATGGACCATAGCCCGCCAGGCTCACCTGTCCATGGCACGAATACTGGAATGGGTTGCCATGCCCTCCCCAGGGGATCTTCCTGACCCAGGGATTGAACCCACGTCCCTTACGTCTCCTGCACTGGGAGGGAGTTTCTTTACCACTCGCGACATGTGTGGCAGGCTCTATGTGCATACTTTAATTGAAAAATTTTAGACAGAGGTTTTCTATGAAAAAGCTGGGCATGCGTCCCTGATATTCTAATTTGCCTCTATTTGCTTGAGGGGAGAGAGACAGGAGTGGCTGCTTTCTGATTCCAAGTCTGGTGAGGTGGCTTCAACGAACTCTCAAACAACCTGACATATGTTTCTGGGATCTCAGGGGACAGAGAGAGACATCTAAAGAGCCAGAACCTGCGGCTTGCTAACTGCTCTGCTGGCAGACTAAACAAAAGATTTTAATGTCAGAGACAGTCTGTCCTCGTTTGTCTGTGCATGGACTACACCCCCCGTTTCCCCTGGAACAGAACCTGGGCCCTCCTGCACGACAGAGCTGGTGTGGAGTCGCTAAGATCTCCTCAAAGAAAGAGTCCACTTAAAAAGGGAAAACACCACTCAAGCCAAGAAGCTGATGTGCTGCTGAAATAGCATCGGGTGAAGAAATAGAAGCTTGTAGAAGGACACAGATGCATTTGCCCTCATCAAAAGAAACACAATGAGCCACCTCCAGCGGTGTGGGGAGGAGGGTAGTGTCCTGAGAGGAACACATCAAAGAGGAAACACTTGTCAGCCCTCATGAGCAAGGGTCCGCTTATGGTAGTATTTGTCACTCAAGAACTTCTGTGACCACCGTGCCTTTCTCAACCCATTCTCATCAGGAAAAGGTGAGAAACCCCTAGTCAGCAAGGGGATGAGCTGCATGTGACACTGGATACAGGAATGTAGCCTATATTCTTTTTCCAACATGTTCCATGCTAAAAAAAAAGAGGAAAACCATTAAAATTGGAATTTCAAGTTGTAACTCAGCCATCAGACTCCTAGTGGAAGTTGTGGCCTTGGGAAAGACAGTTAAAAGTCACAGAACACATCTTAAAAGTTCTCATCACAAGAAAAAGAAAAAAACAAAACATTTGTAACTATGTGTGGTGACAGATGCTAACCAGACTTACTGTGATCATTTCACAATAAAGGCATGGATCTAATCATGTTGTGCATCTGAAACTAATATAATATTCTATGTCAATGATATCATAATAAAATAAAATAAAAACCATAGGACTTCCCTGGTGGCACAGTGAATAGGAATCTGCCTGCCAATGCAGGGGACAGGAGTTCGATCCCTGATGCAGGAAGATTCATGTGCCTCGAAGCAATAAAGCCCACTGGTCATAATGACTGAAGCCCGCGTGCTGCAACTACTGAAGCCCTTATGCCTAGAGCCTGCACACCACAGCTGGAGAGTAGCCCCTGCTCTCTACAGCCAGAGAAAGCCCACACACAGCAGTGAAGACCCAGTGTGACCAAAAAAAAAAAACAAAAAAAACCACAGAGTAATTTTCAAGGGGTCATAAATTGATATGATACTCATAAAACTTGTACCAAGAATATGTTTTTCTCTCCCAGTGGTTCACATCATCCTTGGGCTGTATCAACCCCCCCTCCTCAATAATGGACCAATAGGAACTGTCGGTTCAGTAGAAGTAGGAGTGAGGGAGGGGAAGCAATTGAGGGCAACCCTAAGGTTTTGATCTTGGGTGATCAGAAGAGACTGATGTCCACAGTCAAAATACAGATACAGGAGAAAAGATCAGGTTTGGTGCGGAAGCAGTATATAACTTCATCTTTAACGTGCTGGGTGGGAGGCACCTCTGGGCTATGGTGTAAAAATGGTCTTTGGACAGCTGGGAACTTGGAATGAAACTCAGAAGAAATGGCTGGGGTTGGACTTGTCAGTGGACAGGTGCAGTTGAGGGCTTGGGAGTAGGTGTGGTTCCCCAAGAAGAGGAACATTATTTTCTAAGGAGTGATTAGTGGAGTTGCTGGTAAAGACACTGCCACATGCGTAAGGAAAAGAGAAGAGTGATTTTCCTGAAGGTGACTTAACAGAGTCCCCCGAAGAAAAATGGGATCAACAGTGGCAAAATTCTACAGATTTCAGGGAAAAGGGATACTGAGAAGTGTTTGCTTAACCTCAGAGGATGCCAGTGATCTTAGAGTTACCACTTTGGGGAAAGAAGTTGGGCATGAGAGCCAGAACACAGTGGATGGTGGAACAAATGAGATGTGAGAAAGTGCAGACAATCTATACAGACTGTGCTAGAAACCTCGTTATGTAATGAAGGAGGGCAAAAGTTTAAACTGCCAGATTAAAAAACTCATGTCCCCTGTCATTTGAAACACAACATCTGGTGGCAGGGGACATGGGTTTGATCCCAGGTCCAGGAAGATTTCACATGCTGTGGAGCAACTAAGCCCCTTAGTCACAACTACTGAGCCCACAAGCCGTAACTACAGAAGACCACATGCCTACAGCCTGTGCTCTGTAACAAGAGAAGCCTCTGCAAGGAGAAGCTCACACACTGCGACAAAGAGTAGCCCCACTCGCCGCAACTAGAGAAAGCCTGTGCAAGGCAGTGGAAGACCCAGTACAACCAGAGATAAGTAAGTAGTTTAAAAACAAACAAACACTTACTCAAGTGTTTCTTTATCAATGCATTGAATGAGAGGATTTATTGGCCAGAAGCATGCGGCTACTGCTGCTAAGTCGCTTCAGTCATGTCCGACTCTGTGCGACCCCATAGATGGCAGCCCACCAGGCTCCCCCATCCCTGGGATTCTCCAGGCAAGAACACTGGAGTGGGTTGCCATTGCCTAACACAATTTGAGAGTGGTGATGAGAGCAAATGCTGTTTCAAGGTAACTTCAACTGTCATGTGATTAAAAATCACATGTGATTCTAGTAACAAAGTCACAAGAACTGGTAAGAATAGTGAGGTTTTATACTTATGTTCATAATAGAAGGAAATGTTAAATTTCAGTAAAAATAAAGTATAATTTATATACTGAATTCAGCATAAGACTAAGTATAATTTTGATTAAAATGTATATGCAATATTTATGCAATTTATTCCACATGAAAAGAGTATATATTATATATCTCTAAATTCATCAGTCCTAAATATATTATTTATATTTATCACATACTGTTGAACAACAATATATATTATATATCTCCAAATTCATGAACACCCAATTCATGAATTACGTCCTTGGTTTCCTTGGAGGAGGAAGAGTTCCTGAGATGTAAGGTTAAGAATCTTTCACTATGGGAAGAGAGAGATTTTGTCTTGAAGGAGAGAAAATCTGTTTATGATAGAGTGGAAAGTTTTGCGTTGTCAGCATTATAATGGGATAATGTCATAAAATAAGATTGTGGAGGTAGCTAGGCTCCTTGAGTGTATCTCTTGACCCCCTGCTTATTAACTGTGTAATGTTAGGCTAGTTAGTTAACCATTTAACTCCTTTACACCTCGGTTTCCTTAACAATAAAATGGGATGATCAGTAGTAACCCACCTCGCAGGTTGTTATGAGGATTACATAAGGAATGCTTCAGCCAGTATTGCATCTTCCGCTCACTCAGTATCTCTCAGCAGACATGACACCTTCAGTTCTTGGAATATGTCACATTCTCTCTTGATCAGAATCACTGTGTATGCTGCTTTTCTGTTTGTAAGACACTTCCACTGTCCTCAACATGACTGACTCCTTCATCCTCTGGGATTCAATTTAAATGTTACCTCCTTAGAAAGCCTTTTCCAGAAGCCATACCTGAAATAGGACTCCCATCATTATTGTCTGTCTCAGCCTTTTTGGTACAGATTTGTAACTGTTTTGTTAGTTGCTGTCTCTTATGAGCTCTGTAATGGCTGGAGTTCTCTCTCTTGATCCTCTCTCTAGTACCCACCACAAGGTAAGTTCTCCATGCTGCTGCTGCTAAGTCGTGTCAGTTGTGTCCGACTCTGTGAGACCCCATAGATGGCAGCCCACCAGGCTCCCCCGTCCCTGGGATTCTCCAGGCAAGAACACTGGAGTGGGTTGCCATTTCCTTCTCCAATGCATGAAAGTGAAAAGTGAAAGTGAAGTCACTCAGTCGTGTCCGACTCTTAGTGGCCGCATGGACTGTAGTCTACCAGGCTCCTCCGTCCATGGGATTTCCCAGGCAAGAGTACTGGAGTGGGGTGTCATTGCCTTCTATGAAGTTCTCCATAAAAATCATTAAATAAGCCAAAAGATAAGGAGCAACTGAAGATACAAGGGATATCCCCCAGCTGTATTCATGCTTGCAGATTGCGCTTCAACTTTTGATGTGGGTATGGATTTTATTAGTCTATTCTTATCTTGTCCTGGAGCTGCTGGAAAGAAAGACATATTGCTTGCAGTAAATTGTTTATAAGGCAGCATTTAGTCTTTCTTCTAACACTAGGAGCATCCCCTCTCTGGTCAAGGCTGAACCAATAAAACAAGAGAAGAATAACAAATTCTGGGCTGTGCTAGGACGGTTCATGTTTCTGCAGCCAGTGAGCAGGGCAGCTATAGGGAAGCCACTGGCTTCCACAGAGCCAGTCTTTTGCTCTCATTTTAGTTCTAGGCAATGTGAAGTGATGAAAGAGATATTGATCTAGGCTTCAGGAGCCAGACTTCTAGTTCTGATAGTTCATGTTTAATTGGGGGATTTCGAGATCAACCTCTTTGAGCCTTAGTTTTTTTCATCTAACAAATGACAATTTTAAAATATCTGCTGTGGGATAGGCTGTTAGCTGTGCCCACAAGTCCATACTTCCCTTCACTCTGAGCACAAGACTAGACTATAATTACAAATTATCCTTGAGGCTGGTGTGGTCATGTGATTAAGCTCTTACTGATAGGATGTAAGCACAAGTGATGTCTGTCACCTCTGTTTCCTGCTCAAGGCCCTTGACTTTCAGATTGGAATAACAAAGATTGGAGCAGTATCAATATCAAAACTGGTATATTAAAGATGGCAGGGGCTTTTCTGGTGGCTCAGATAGTGAAGAATCTGCCTGTAATGCAGGAGACTCGGGTTCAATCCCTGGGTCAGGAAGATCCCCTGGAGAAGAAAACAGCTATCCACTCCAGTATTCTTGCCTGGAGAATTCCATGGACAGAGGAGCCTGGTGGGCTACAGTGCATGGGGTTGCAAAGAGTCAGACATGACTGATCGACTAACACGCACAAAGACGGCAGAATGGCTGTTAGGTCTGGCCCGTAAATCCCTGTGTGGAATAGTCATCCCCTTGACTTGCAACCTTCAGCTAGGATGTTAAATAAGAGACAACGAAGCCACTAACTCTTTGGAATATATTTGTTATAGCAGCTACTGTTTCTCCAATACATGTCCTATCTATAGAGTTGTGAAAGATGGTAGTTCTTCTGTATAAGGAAGAGCTTAAGGAGGTAGAAAGTGCTATTAAATTCTGTCATTATCATTATTTTTCTTTAGCTTATTTATTTGGATTGGATTCAATCCAAATTATTTACTTGGATTTATTTATTTGCATCACATCTTAGTTGGGTCATGAGGGATCTTTCATTGCGGCACACACACTCTCTAGCTGTAGCCCAAGGACTCGATGGTTTCGGCATGTGGGCTTCATTGCTCTGCGGCATGTAGGATCTTAGTTCCCTCACCAGGGATAGAACCCGTGTCCCCTCCATTGCCAGGTGGATCCTTGAGTGCTGGACCACCAGGGAAGTCCCTTCTTCTAGCTTTTTTGAAATACAGATGCCACATCACATTGTGTAAGCTCAAGGTATACAATGTGATGATTTGATACACATATATACTGCAAATCATTTTTTTAATACAGAGAAAACAAGTGCATATCAGAATGCCTGACATATACTTGATATTTAGTGTTTACTTTTTGAAGGAGTGACTGAACATGTTGCTGATGAAAAGCCTGAGATTAAAAAAAAGTCTATACAATACAAAAACACAGGAAAAATATTTGTTTGCTCAGGGAAAATTTTTAACTGATTCATTTGTGCTCATATAAGTAAAGCAAAAACCTCCTGGATATATGCTTTTTTCAAAGAAGATTGTTTTTCTTTTTAATACTTTTTCCATCAAAAATAAATTATAAAATATTAAAGGACATTTTGAAGTAAGAAAAATACACCCTAATCACATCACCCAAACACACTCTTTCATTTTTACCCATTGCCTTAGCCCTTTTATCTATATGCGTATCTATTTTTCATAGCTGCGAATCTGTTTCTTCTTTTTCTTATTTTTAAAATAAAGTTTAATTTGTACTCAGTAAGGAAAGCACAGGCTTGGTAATTCTCCAGAAGTGATTCCAACAAAGAACCACCTAATATTTCTAAGAGTTCCAATTTAATTTTGCCAGGGGGGTTCCATTCTTATTAAAAAGCATACCAGGGAGAGGAGGTGAGTTTCATAAGAAAGTACACAGGAGTGTTAATTTCTCAGTATAATTAGGGTTATAAGGTTATAGATGTCACAATCTACTTCCTTTTAAGAGTTTATTTTGTGGGTCTTACAAAAATTGTATGAAGGGCAAATGAGTACATATGAGTCTTATTTAAGGGTATAAATGAATTCACAGATTAATTCCACAAATGTTTCTTGAGTGCCCACTATGTGTTAGGCAGAATGTGGACCATACTGAGTAAGAGGCACTCTTTACCCTTGGAAACGTTGAAGAATGAATGAAAGACAAGAAGATACATTTCAGTGAGCGCAGAGGAGGAGGCAAGGCCATCACATGGAGGAAATGAGACCTGATACTTGGCCAGGAAGCCAGGCAGACAAATGGGTAGAAGGAAGTTCAGGTTGGCTAGACACATGAACCAGAATGAATAATGCTCATGAGACTGCAGGTTATTCTACCTGGCGAGCACACTGGAGGTGAATGGATGAGAAAGGAGAAGTAAGCAAAGGTTAGATCATGAAGAGGAAGGAAACAAGCTTCATCATAGCAGTGATGATGTTTGCTCAGCATGCCTAGGACAGTGCTCAGCCCTACATACATTCATATATTCCATCTGTATTTGTGGAATGAATCAAGCCACATCATACTATCCAGTTGATCATTACTGGTCTTAGTCTGGATTCTGGTTGTAAAGGAAGAGTATACCCAGCTGGGAAGGGACAGCTATTCTTCTCTCCTCAAAGACTACATTTACGATGGCCCTATGGCCATGCCAAGTCTGCCAAGGACCACTACTCACTTTTCAAGGCAGGACATTGCTTCACTATTGTTGATACTAAACTGCCTGATGTGCAACAGCAGGGGTCATGTACACTGAACCCTCATCTGAGAAATGGCCCCTTATTTCAACTTCATTTTTCAACGACATCAGGAATGCCACACAAAAAAGCTTCTTAAGACATGCTTGCAAAGCAGATGTATAAATGCCATTTCCAACTCTTATTCCTAGAAGCAAAGAATCAGGGTGGGTTGGGAGAGAGATGGAGAAGTCACAGCAGAAACAAGGGAAGGCTGAGGGGAAAGATAGGAAGACTTCTTCTAATTGTTTCTTTCTTCTTGATTCTAGGTTTTTTTTTTTTAATGCCTCTTACTTTAAATTGAGCATTAATGATGTAAATTTGCCAGGGATCTTACTCTCTAGGGAGAGGAATAGTTTAATAAACCAGATCTAGCAATACTGAATTCTTTGGAGGCAAAAACAGATTTGACTCACAAGAGCCCAGCAGGGTGGCTGACTTTGGAAACATTTTGCTATCGCTCTGCTGGGCACGCTAAGAATGCCTGGTGCTGGCTGACTCCATGCGGGGAGCATACAGATTCAGCTGCTGAAGAGTGATGTGAAATTAAAGACAGAATGAAATGTGTGATCTTATTTAATCACATCTGGTGCTTCAATTTCTCAATAGCAGCACCCTGTTCCACTGTGTCAAATTGGAGAATGACAAAAAAATATATATGACTTATAGCTAGAAGATGGATTAACTCTCTAATGCCTGCCAATCCATTTCAGGGATCTAAAATGCAAATGACAACCGAGTTTTTCTTATAAAGAATTTGGGAGCAATTACCCCTGAATCGACATGATTCAGTTACCATAAACTGAGGAGTACACAGTGAAATGTCACCTCCTAAAAGAGACCCAAAACTCAGGGTCCCAGCTGGGTGATGACTTGGAGAACATTTGTTGTGCAGTAGCTAAGTCATGTCCGACTCTGTGACCCCATGGACTGCAGCATGTCCGGTTCTTCTGTCCTTCACTGACTCCTGGAGTTTGCTTAAATTCTTGTTCATTGAATCAGTGATGCTATCTAACCATCTCATCCTCTGCTGCCTTCTTCTCCTTTTGCTTTCAATCTTTCCCAGCATCAGGGTCACCAAGTAAAAGAACCATTTCAGCCTCTTTTAGGAGTTTACTAAGATATAAATCTGTACTGGAATTGCTATTTAAATTACCCCCACCCCCAATAGCCCCATCCCACCCTCTCACAAAGCAGCTGCTACATTATGGCGACTGGAGGTTTATCCTGAGTAGTGGACACAATACACTGCCATTCTGCAGGACCAGGATGCTTCCTTGGCTAGTCAGATACTTATACTTCATGGCAAGCCAGGTCCTAAAGGTTAGTCAGGTGTTTCATCTAACATAAAAATAGTTATTGCAGTTAAATGCTAAATTCTTCTGGGGTAGGGGGATGCCTTCTACATAATCCCATTTAGCAGCAGAAAGTAAATGCTTCAGTATAATTAGCTTACCATAGCCAGTTTTCTATCCCATTTACAGCGAAGCAAATCAAAAAGGAAAACAACTTGACAATGGCTACCTTGGTCCCTTCCATGGAGTGAGCATGCAGAGGCATGCAAACATGTATATGTGTGATCCCAAAGAGGCAGGCAGTTCAGAGAAGATCTGTTCAGAGACTGACTCAATGAAGGGCATTATGTAGGGAGTACACGAACAGATAGTCCAGAATTCAATGTCATGAATTTTCAGAAGCACGGACTTTTAGTATTTTTTTAAAATGAACTCCTATCCTGAGAAAACCATAATTCAAAAAGACACAAGTACTCCAATGTTCACTGCAGCACTATTTACAACAGCCAGGACACAGAAACAACCTAAGTGTCCATCGACAGATGAATGAATAGAGACGATGTGAAACATATACACAACGGAATACTACTCAGCCAGAAAAGGAATGAAACTGGATCATCTGTAGAGATGTGATGGACCCAGAGTCTGTCACACGGAGTGAATTGAGTTCGAAAGGGAATATTGTTTATTAATGCATGCAGCTGGAATCTAGAAAAATTACACGCATGAACTTAGTTCCAGGGCAGGAATAGAGACACAGACATAGAGAATGGACATTTGGACACCGTGGGGAAGGGGAGGGTAGGATGAATTAGCAGATTTGGCTTGACATAAATACACTGTGTGTGTTAGTTGCTCAGTCTTGACTGACTCTTTGCAACCCCATGGACTATAGCCCACCAGGCTTCTCTGTCCATGGGATTCTCCAGGCAAGAATACTGGAGTGGGTTGCCATGCCCTCCTCCAGGGGATCTTTCCAACCAGGCATCAACCTTCGGTTTCCTGCATTGCAGGCAGATTCTTTATCATCTGAGCCATGAGGGAAGCCCCATAAATACCTTACTATGTGTAAAATCGGAGAGGGCAATGGCACCCCACTCCAGTACTCTTGCCTGGAAAATCCCATGGACAGAGGGGCCTGGTGGGCTGCAGTCCATGGGGTCGCAACTGAGCGACTTCACTTTCACTTTTCACTTTCATGCATTAGAGAAGGAAATGGCAACCTACTCCAGTGTTCTTGTCTGGAGAATCCCAGGGATGGGGGAGCCTGGTGGGCTGCCGTCTATGGGGTAGCACAGAGTCGGACATGACTGAAGTGACTTAGCAGCAGCAGCATGTGTAAAATAAATAACTATTTTAGCTATACAAGGATCTGCTGTATAGCACAGGGAGCTCAGCTTGGTACTCCGAAGTTACCTAGATAGGTGGGATAGGGAGAGAGGTGGGAGGGAGGGCCAAGAAGCAGGGGTTGTATGTATGTATATAACTGATTCATTTCATTGCACGCAGAAACTAATACAACATTGTAAAGCAATTATATGCCAATTTAAAAAAAGTAACTTCTACTGCCAGAGATCTGAGTAACTGAAGGCTCTCCTGGTTCCTCTCCTGTTTATGAAAATCCAGAGTTTGTGAGCCATCTTGGCAGCATATACATTACAGTCTACTGCAATCTTCTGATCTCCTAAGACTGAAGGCCACTTGAGGGCAGAAAACCTGGTTTGCTCATCTTTGTCATCCATTTCCAAAGCATATGACACAGTAACTCCACAGCACAGGTTCTCAATAAACAGGTGTGAACGGGACCATTCGCCATTCCAGGTAGCCTTATGCTGGAGAGTAATCAGTCATTTCCCAGTTTATGGAAAAACAAGAGATAAAATGCCACTAGAGGGGGTTAAAGACTGGCAGGTAATCAAGTGAAGTTATATTAAAATTAACTTTCTGATTTTATAAAGATCTGCTGGGTGGGCCCTTTATAGACACTGAATGAGAATTTATAAAAACAAAAGGTTGATGAAAAACAAAGGCCCATTCATTTTGTCATGTGGTATATATATTTCTTTAGACCCTTGAAGAGCTGAAGAAGTTTTGGCAGTTCCTGGCCCCACCCTTTTGTTTGCAGAAGGACAGACAAATCTGACTGGTGATGGTGGGCCATGGCAAGAACCATGGGAGCTGCCTCAAGAGAGGGACGCCTCCTTTTCAGAAGACGCATCTTCAACTTGAAAAGTTGTGAACGCCAGAGATTTTAAGGCTTGTCAGATCTATTTTCAATGTCCAATACGTAGAGTGAGAGTGACATATTTTATCCATTAACGGCACCCCACTCCAGTACTCTTGCCTGGAAAATCCCATGGACGGAGGAGCCTGGTAGGCTGCAGTCATGGGGTCACTAAGTTGGGCACGACCGAGTGATTTCACTTTCACTATGGATACTATAGACTTTAAACAAGTCTGTAATAATACAGGATATGATTAGTATATGTTAATTGTTCCCTGTTGTATTTTGGATTAAAATAAGCTGGTCTGCTCTGTTTACCTTCTTTTAAGTAGACAAAGCAATGGCTATGACCATGCTTCTCCCTCTTCATGAAACCCTTTGGAGATCTGCCCTTCCTTTTGGAATAAAACCAAAATCCTAACTATGGCTTACACGGCCCTGCAGTGTGATGCTCCTCATCTCTGAGGACCGTCCACCTGTCTCACTAAGCCCTTCTGCTAATTTCTTCTGTTTACCGAGTTCTCCTCAGACCCCGGGCTCTTCCTACCGGCTACACCTCTTGTAAACTTTCCTCTCCCCACTTCTTTGCTTGGTAACTTGTTTATTCTTGGTCACTCCTTTATGAAATCCTTTCCCTGACCCTGTAGCCTTGGTTTTCCCTTATACACTATTACACAGTCACTTCTTCACAACTGTCCTTTCTTAGTTATTTGTGCAATTCTTTCTTTAATGTCTATATTTTGTCCTATATTTTAAGGGTCAGAACAACAGTGAAAATGTATGCCTTGTTCATTGCTATGTCCTTAGCACCTGGTCCAGTTCAAAACAGGTGCTCAACAAATAATTACTGAATGATTGAAAGTATCTTTCAACTAGAGCTGACTATAGGTTTGAAGCATTGGGCACTGTGATGGAGTGGATGGAGGTGTGCTTTGGACAGTGAATATAGCTTCAAAAAGAGGGACGCGTCATTTCAACTCCCTGAGCCTCACTGTCCTTGTCTGATGGCATAATGGCATGAACCCTGCCTTTGAAGGAAGTGAATACATGCGGTGCTACTTGACAAGGATGTTCTGTATTGATCATGGTCACACTGCTGCTAACATTGCCCTGTGTTATGGTTCTAGCCATTATTCCTATTTCTGGAGGAAAAGTCTCACATGAAAGCAAGTTTCCCCACCTTCCTCCTTTCAGAAATCCAAAGAGAAGCAGGAGTAGGGAACTGCCTTGTCTTAGTGCTAAATCAGGTCACCTAAAAAGCCATTCATTAGTATCTAGAAACCTCAAACTGAGGGAAGGCATACAAATTGTCATTCTATGAGTTGATCACAGTTGTTTGGGACCAAGCGGAAGGCATTTTGGGAAAGTCCAACAACATCACTAGATTAGGAAGCCTGGCAACACGGGTGGTGGCTGGAAGGAACACGCCCCATGTGGAGCCCTCTCCCCACGACAGTCACAGGGCCCGCTGAGCCACAGTGGGGTGGAAGTGGGGACAGCTGAAGGCTCACCCTTAGCTATTTCCTCTCCTACATGGCTTATTTTTACTTTTAATTTTTTAAATTATGAAGTGTCATTCATGAAAAGGAGTTATGAAAATTATTGAGATTAGATTTAATATATTACTGAAATTATTAAGTTCCCAGGTGACTCACTGGTAAAGAATCAGCCTTTCACAATGCAGGAGATGTGGGTTTGATTCCTGGGTCAGACGATCCCCTGGAGAAAGAAATGGAAACCCATTCCAGTATTCTTGCCTGGAGAATCCCATGGACAGAGGAGCCTGGTGGGCTACAGCCCATGGGGTCAAAAAAGAGTTGAACATGACTTAGATTACATACAAGGAGTTATTAAGTCACATTAAAACTTTAAATGTACAAACATTTAAAATCATTGTCATTAAAAATCAGTATTGCTATTAAAAATAACCATAAAACAAATACTCAAGTGTCACCTACTGATTTTAGCAAGTAGAATGTTAGCTGTGACTTCAAATGTCTGGAGGGCCTTATCCCTGTTCCCCCTCCTCCCCTCCACCTGTGATCATCTGTACTTGAGTTCATTGTTCACTTGCTTTTTAAAAAAATACCTCTATCACCTGTATACATATCTCTAAGTAATGTATTGCTAAGCTCTGCCTGTTTGGAAAGGGATGTGAATCAATCATGCCGCATGGCTTCCATTAGACCCTTGTTCAACTTTGTTTGTGACATTTGTCTACACTGAGGCATATGGCTAATTAGAATTCACTTTCCATTGTGCAAACAGCAAAATTTATTAACCATAACTGCAGATGCATATTGGGCTTATTTCCAGTTTGGGGCTATTATTTGACTTTTTTGTGCATTTACTCCATCATCCAGGGCAAGGGTTCTGGAGGCAGGGCAGTCTGCTGGAAGTGGAGAGAGTCAATTTTATGGAACACTGTGGAATATGCAATGTGGGAAAATAATGCCTATGGCCCACCCACTCAGAACTCCTGTGAAGTGGGGATTCTCTAACCTGTCAGCAATGTGGTCATTCCTAAAGAAACAGGACAAACATTCTGGAACTAGATAGGATACTGCTCCAATTCATGTAAGTTCTACCCAGAGGTAATTCTATCACGTGATCAGATAATTCACGAGAGGTATAGATGCAGCCACGCTAGGCGTACAGAATAGTGGGGAGGGTGAAGTGCACCCAAGATATGGAGAAACAGGTCCTGATGCACGAGTTCCTGCACACGTAGCAGATGCTGAGTAAGGCAAAGTTCTTGCTGGGTCTGCTCATGAAATTGGCTCCTTTCCATTCTCCCGAGGCAACTGAATGACAAAACTTATTATGGAAATGCACATCACACAGCCCTCAAATTAAGAGTGCCTGGGAATGCAGAGAAGTTACCCAAGGTACCAGTGAAGAGTAAGTTATCAAACAGGCTCCCACCAAGGCATGAAAAATGGTTCCACACTACAGACCATAAACATCATCTAAACCCAAGGAAATAAACAACATATGAGGGAAGAATAGACTTTGGAAAAAATTCTCCACAAGAGAAAGACAAAAGTTTAAGAGTAACTACTTTGTATTCTCAAGGTAATTATTCAGAACACAAACTTGCTAAAGGAAAAGTCATAAGGCAACAAATGGAGATAAAAAGGGCTTTTATGAAAAAAATTGTTGTTGTTCAGTTGCTAAGTTGTGTCTGACTCTTTGTGACCCCATGGATTATAGCCTGACAGGCTTCTCTATTCAAGGGGTTTTCCGGGCAAGAATATGAGTGAGTTGCCATTTTTTTCTCTAGGGGATCTTCTCAACACAAGGATCCAACCCATGTCTCCTGTACTGCAGGCAGATTCTTTTCTGAAAAGAATACAAGTAAGCAAATAATTCCACTGTAGAATTTAAAACTGCTAAAAAGCAGTGAAGAGGAGAAATGTTCCTGAATTAAATGGAATTAGACTAGTAGAATAGGCCAGTGGTTCCAAACCTATATGATCACAGAGGGGGAGGATACTTAAAATACATATTCCTAGGGTTACATATGGAGAAGGCAATGGCACCCTACTCCAGTACTCTTGCCTGGGAAATCCCATGGACGGAGGAGCCTGGTAGGCTACAGTCCATGCGGCCACTAAGAGTCGGACTCGACTGAGCGACTTCACTTTCACTTTTCACTTTCATGCATTGGAGAAGGAAATGGCAACCCACTCCAGTTTTCTTGCCTGGAGAATCCCAGGGATGGGGGAGCCTGATGGGCTGCCGTCTGTGGGGTCACACAGAGTCGGACACGACTGACGCGACTTAGCAGTAGCAGGGTTACATATAGGAGATTTTGATTGAGTGGGCCTTTGGTGAAGCTAAGAAATCTGTACTTCAAAAATACCCTGAAATGATTCAGAAAATCAACCTGCTTTAGTAACTATTAAGGTGAGACACTCACCAGAATTTTAGATGTAGCCAGAATTCAGAGAGAGAGAGAAAAAAAAAAATCAGGTACACGGTATACAGCTATGCACAGCGTGAGTAAATGAGGAAGAAATCAGAACCAATGCGAGAGAATCCATTTCAAAAATGTATATTGCCCTAAACAAAGTGAAAATATATCTATAAAATGGGAAAAAACATTTGCAAACCCTATATCTGATAAGAGGTTAATATCCAAAACATTAAGAATTCATACAACTCTATAGAAAAAACACCAAATCACCCAGTTTAAAAACGGGCTATGGATCTGAAAGACATTTCTCTAAGGAAGATATATGAAAGAACAGAAGGTACATGAGAAGATGCTCAACATCACTAGGCATTGTTGTTGCCTAGTTGCTAGTCAGTGCAGTCGCTCAGTCGTGTCCGACTCTTGGCGACCCCATGAATCGCAGCACGCCAGGCCTCCATGTCCATCACCAACTCCGGAGTTCACCCAAACTCGTGTCCATTGAGTCGGTGATGCCACCCAGCCCTCTCATCCTCTGTGGTCCCCTTCTCCTCCTGCCCCAAATCCTTCCCAGCATCAGAGTCTTTTCCAATATCAACTCTTCGTGTGAGGTGGCCAAAGTATTGGAGTTTCAGCTTTAGTCATGTCCAACTCTCTTGTAACCCCATGGACTGTTGCCTTCCAGGTTCTTCTGTCCATAGGATTCTCCAGGCAAGAATACTGGAGTGGGTTGCCATTTCCTTCTCCAGCAGATCTTCCCCAACTGGGATTGAACCTGCGTTTCCTACATTAGCAGGCAGATTCTTTACTGCTGAGCCACCAGTGAAGTCCCACTAATCATTAGGGAAATGCAAATTAAAACCACAATGAGATTATCACTTCATACCCATTAGAATGGTCATCATCAAAAAGACAAGTGATAACAAATATTGGTGTGGATATAAAGAAAAGGGAATCCTTACACACAATGAGTGGGACTATAAATTGGGACAGTTGCTATGGAAAAACAGGATAAAGCCTCCTCAGAAATTAAAACTGCCATATGATCTAGCAACTCTACTTTTGCAAAAATGTATCTATCCAAGGATGGAGGGATAAGGAAATTGTGGTACATATAAACATTGGAATATTAGTGTGCTAGTAGCTTAGTCGTATCCCACTCTTTGTGACCCCATGAACTGTAGCCCTCCAGGCTTCTTTGTCTATGGGATTCTCCAAGCAACAATACTGGAGTGGATTGCCATTCCCTTCTCCAGAGGATCTTCCCAACCCAGGGATCGAACCCAGGTTTCCTGCATTGTACGCAGATTCTTTACTGTTTGAGCTATAGGGAAGCCCATTTATTCAGCTATAAAAAATGAGGAAACACGACCGTTTGTGATGACTCAGATGAATCATGAAGGCATTATGTGAAGTGAAATAGGCATACAGAGATAGACAGATACTCTGTGATTATACTTATATGTAGAATCAAAAACAGAAAAAGAGAAAAAAATCATAGAGAAGAGACCAGAACTATAGTTATCAGCAGTAGAGGCTGGAGGGAAGGGGATTTGGAAGAAGATGATCAAAAGGTATGAACCGGAAGTTAAAAGATAAGTAAGTTCTAGGGATGTAATGTACAACATGATTATAGCTAACACCGCTGTATGATATACAAGAAAGCTAAGAGAGTAAATCCTAAGTGTTCTCATCATAAGGAGAAATTTTTTTCTTTTCTTATTGTATCTGTATGAAAAAGTGTATTGTATTTGTATTGAACCAATGTGGAAATCATTTACAATATATGTATTGATATATCCCTGGAGGAGGGAATGGCAACCCTAGTATTGTTGCTTGGAAAATCCCATGCACAGAGGACTTAGCCACGGGCTAAGCCCATGGGGTTGCAAAGAGTAGGACATGACTGAAGGGAGCGAACACACACACACATACACATACATACATCAAACCATCATGTTGTGTGCCTTAAACTTACACAGATGATGTATGTCAATGATTTCTCAATAAAACTAAGCTAGAAAAAAGAATAATAAAATGGGTAAATGTAAACTCCCCAAAAATGGATAGTGAAGAAAAATCTGAGATGGAAAAAAAAAACAAAAACAAAAAAACCCTCTAGTTAAAGTTTTACTGTGGGCTCTGTGCAAACTGAGAAACATTTACATCCACTGAATATTAAGTTTTTTTTTTTTAATAAACTTTCTCAAATCCAGGAAAAAGAAATATATCCTGTATACAAGAGAAAGATATCAGTTGAATCTGTCTATGTGTTTTTCAGGGAGAATGGTCATTTCCCAAATTCTATCAGCAATAAAGGAAGGTGAGAAGAAGACATTTTCAGCTGGGAAAAGGCTTTAGAACGCTGATGTGTTCTGTCTTCCCAGGTGGTACTAGTGGTAAAGAACCCACCTGCCAATGAAGGAGAGGTAAAAGATGCAAGTTCGATCCCTGGGTTGGGCAGATCCCCTAGAGAAGGGCATGGCAACCCACTCCAGTATTCTTGCCTAGGAAATCCCATGGACAGAGGACCCTGGCGGACTACAGCCCATAGGGTCACAGAGTCGAACATGCCTGATGCGACTTAGCACGTATGCATATGTTCTCTCTGGTAACTGAGATGAACCAGCAGTATGGATGCTGAGGAAAGCAAACGTCGTTAAATAGCATTGTTTCTAAGGAGAATGTAAATGCTATCTCAAACTTGAAACAAGAGGTCCCATTATGTGACAATCAACAGCTTAACTATTGCAGACTGAGATAAGAAACTTGGAGTAACAAAAAACTGGAAGGAAGGGTGGTATGGTTTGGAGCTGGAGGAAGGAAAAGTGTGAGCATTTTTCATCTGTATATAGGGGTGAGTCAATAGATATTGTTTCATTTTTGACATTAATAATTGAGAAACAGAGGTTTAGAACATAGATTTTAAACATGTCAGTATTATTTAAAAATCTGATGGTAACAATCAAAAGAACTTTAAACAATTTCCATTACCTTCCAGATTCCTGGAATGGGATGGGGAGAGTGGGAGGGAATCAAAAAAAAACTCATAACATTGAGCAAAACTAGTCACTCTCATATTTTTTAAAAAGGGGGAAGAAACAAAAGAAACCCCCCAAAACTGAAATCAAATGTAAGCTAAGAGAACAGAATAACAAATAATCGGCTTTTATAAATATACATATTTACGAAAGTCTAAAAATATGTGCACCAAAATGGTAACAGTTGTTCCTGCATGGTTGGTTTAGAGTAACTTTAACTTTTAAATTTTTGAACAATTTTTTAAAAAATTTCTGGCAGCAATTACATATTATGTATGCAATTAAAAATAAAATGTACACCGAAAATTCCTCTTCATTCATCTGAATGAACGCTGATCACGAAGCCGCTCATTAAAACTAGAAATGGCCAGCCTGGCTGCAATGGCTGAGATTGGCATTTGCTGTGATTATGCAACTTGTTTCACTAATTTGACTCATTTCCCCAAACAGGATGCACAGGTGGCGTTCATTTATTTAGTCACAACACTAATTACTCTTTACAACTGTGCTCTTCCCTGGTTTTCTCAGTATAACCATTGCAGTAGTAGCAAAGCACCCTTGGGTGCTTGCTTGTGTGTGTGCTAAAGGTGTGGGACCTTGGCTGCTAGCCCAGTGAGACTGGGTCCTCAGCTGTGCGGTCAGTCCCTGTGAGGCTATTAAGGCTCTCTTGTTATATGTCAGCTCCTTAGCAACATACACCTTTTTTTTTTTTTTTTTTAAGATTTTTTTTCTTTTAATGCAGATCATTTTTAAAGTCATTCTTGAATTTGTTACAACATTGCTTCTGCATTATGTTTTGGTTTTTTTCGACCCCCAAGGCATGTGGGATGATCTCAGCTCCCTGACTAGGGATTGATCCTGCTCCCCCTGCATTGGGAGGGGGTCTTATTCACTGATCTTCCAGAGAAATCCCAGCACCATTCACTTTTATCTGCCGTCCAGTCTCAGCCCTCATATTTGCACCCACCACAAAACTTAGCCCCACAGGTGAAAGTCGCTCAGGCATGTCCAACTCTTTGCAACCCCATGGACTGTAGTCCGCCAGACTCCTCTGTCCATGGAATTCTCCAGGCCAGAATACTGGAGTGGGTAGCCATCCCTTCTCCAGGGGATCTTCCCATCTCAGGGATCAAACCCAGGTCTGCCACATTGCAGGCAGATTCTTTACTGTCTAAGCCACGAGGGAAGCCCAGAAATACTGGAGTGGGTAGCTATCCCTTCTCTAGGGGATCTTCCTGACCCAGGGATTGAAACGGGCTCTTCTGCATTGCAGGCAGATTATTTACCAGCTGAGCTACCTTACTTCTGGCCATACTGAGCAAGTCCTTTCTTGTATCTGGCTGCCATGCCTGGAATGCTTTGCTACGTTAAGGCTGCTCCGAGGGTCCACGGCCTCCTCTGCCTATCCCCTTAATTTCCTGTATATTGTGACTGCTTTTAGTTGTCTCTTCTGTTGAGGAAATGTCTCTAACCACATGGCATGCCTGCAGGCAGGGAAATATGGTGTTTGCATCCAGCAGGAGCACAGTGCCTAAAACGTACAAAGTGTTCAACAGATACTTCTGTGTGGAAAGCGCCTCTGAGCTGCTTCCCTTCAGCCTCTTCTTCCCTTGCTCATACCTTGCTTTACTGCTTCTCATGAGAACCTGAAACTGAGTTCCCCTAAAACTGAGTTCCCTTTGAAACTTTATTCCCTTTCTTGTCCTGTTCCCCTCAGGACTGAGGGATATCAAAGAAAAGGTAGGGGGGACTGAAAACTAGCAAGACCCTGTGGGCACCAGTCTTCCCATTTTCCCCCTTTTCTTCTGTGACATTCTCTGACTTCCAAAGAGCAGACTCAAGCAGTTAATGATTAGAACAACAATCATAGGCCTTCAAGTTCATCTTGAAGGGATAAAGTTAACAATCTGATGCCCTTCCCTGCAAAACCCAGCAGAGGATGGTGACTTCATGCTGACCACAAGCACACACACCCCAGACTGCTTGGAATGATTGAGATTCCTGAAACATCACCCAGTTACCTCACTATCTACCAATCAGGAAAAGGACCAGGAGCTGATCACCCACCCTGAGACTCTCACCTCTAACATTGGCTTTAAAACCCTAGAAAGCCATCGAAAGTTTGGGTATTTTGAGCATGAGTTGCTTACTCTCCTTCCTTGGTAAATAAACACCGTGTTTTCCTTCACCACAACCCGGTGTCGGTAGATTGGGTGAGTGAAGCCAAGTTTGGTTCGGTAACAATTTTAGGGTCTAAGAAGCAGAGTTTGGCGAAGCATGTTCCCTGAGCTTCTGAGCTCCACAGAGCCACTCTCCCAGTGCACAGATGAGATTTTTATGCAACAAAATAAGCTGGCAAGAGTTCAACGGCAGGGTGGCCGTGGCCAGCTCCACCCTCATGGAAGAGTCCAGCTGGCTTGTGCTTCCATCCATCCATCTCCTACCCGAAGCTCCATCTTTCTCTGGAAAGAAGCTGGCATCAGGCTTGTTCAGCTTTCTGCATCATGATCACAAGTGGGTCTCTCCTGACAGAGAGGGAAGGTTCACGAAGACCTGACACTGAAATTGAATACTCCCGAGTTGAAGAGTGACCTCATCCAGCCTTGTCTTTTAGAATATCATCAAGTGATAATCCTTTTGTTTTACAACTTACAAATGAAGGACAAAATAAAGTGTCTTATGGTCACGCTGGGTCAGGGGAGTCCTGAAAAGAGTGGACCACACTTAAAAGGCATCTGAGTCACTAGCAGCTCAAGAGACCCTCTGAAGAACTGGAGTTTATGCATTTTACTTGCCTCTCACCTCCTCTCTGATCACTGGCCCCCCTTGACTTCTACTAGGTCACCTCTACTCAAATCACACTGTACTCAGCGTCCAAATAGCCCATCACTATGCCTCTGGTGTGTGTCCCATTCCTTCATGCCCATTCTGCAAACCAACAGTCATCCTTCAAGACGGTGCCCAAATGCCAACTCTTCTGCAAAGCTCTCTTTTTTAAAAATAATTTTATTTATTCATTCATTTATTATTGGCTGTGCTGGGTCTTTGTTGCTGACAGGCTTTTCTCTAGTTGTGGTAAGCAGGTTTCTCATTGCAGTGGCTTCTCTTTTTAAAGAGCATGGGCTCTAGGGTGCACAGGCTTCAGTAGTTGTAGCTTCTGGGCTCTAGAGCACAGGCTCAGCAGTTGTGGCCCATGGGCTAATTGCTCAGTGGAACATGGAATCTTCCCAGATTAGGGATTGAACCTGTGTCTCCTGCATTGGCAGGTGGATTCTTTACTGCTGAACCACCAGGGAAGCCCTGCAAAGCATTCTTGAATGACTTTGGCCACAGACATAGAAACATGGTATTGGGGCAGCCATTAGTACTATGCTATTGCATTAGAATTGATCTGTATTTATATCTCCGTTTATGCTTTTATTCAACAACTAGATATTGGCTAAGTGACATGAGTGGGTGAGCTCTTTGAGGATAGAACCTGTGCCTGTCATCCCTGTGACCCTAGACCTCAGCTCTGCACCTGTGTAAGTTATGAGCACAGTCCATAAAAAAGATGGAAAGATAAAGCCTAGCTCTTTGATATTCAGGAATGACTAGGCTCATTTTATAACAGAGAGGAGCCCACCTTTGTATCTAACATATGTAAAGAAGATACCACAGTTTTACTTTTTTTAAAAATAAATTACCCTTACTGTCAGGAATTTCTTCTCAAATCTAGTTTGAACTGCACCTCCCATAATTTGAGTCTCCCCTTGATCCTCTCTTGCCTTGAAAATGACAAAATGTTGCTCTCCATCACCATTCCAATATTTGAAAATTATTCTAAAATTTTCTCAGCTAGTCCCAACTAACAAAAATATGTGATGTTAAGTCCAGGTTCAATGCAGGATACAGGATGCTTGGGGCTGGTGCACTGGGATGACCCAGAGGGATGGTACGAGGAGGGAAGTGGGAGGGGGGTTCAGGATGGGGAACACATGTACACCCGTGGCGGATTCATGTTGATGTATGGCAAAACCAATACAATATTGTAAAGTAATTAGCCTCCAATTAAAATAAATAAATTTAAATTAAAAAAGAAATTGCCAACGTATAAATGTAGGATCTTTCTACACTTCTGAAGATCTTATTTTAATTTCCCTTAGTTATCTTTCATCATTTCCATTGTGGAGGTTTTCCACATCTTTGTTCAAAGTTTTTCCAATAAATTTATTATTTAAAAAAAAAGAATCTCAATTAACTTCATTCTTATAGAGTCCCATTTTCAAGCCTAGATATCCTTGACAAATACCTTTCTCCTGGGGACTGGAAGTCTTTGCATCACATGTCACTGTTGTGGGACCAAAAGCTTCCTAGGTTCGGTAAAGGCACAGCCTTAGTTAGAGGAAGAGACCTCCTAGATCTAAGAAGAGCGTACGGGCCTCAAAGACCCTTTACCTATTGTGCGGCATTCTTGATGTGGCTGTTAGGGCCCTTGTGGTTGTCTTGTCCATTTTCCTCCAGGCTTTCCCTCCCTTTCTTTTGTGCACGTGACTTTGCAACTCTGCACTATGACACGTTTCCCTGATCTGCTGGGTTTGAGGTTGTTTTTCCAAGTAATTGTCTTTCTGAAACACCTGAGGGGCTGGCCACAAATTACTTTGTCCTGAATCCCAAGTATTAATATAATGTCAAGGAGGACCTGCCAGAAGATTTTCAGGATTTACTGTCCCACAACTTAGTGTGTTATGGGTTGAAACGTGTCTCCCCCAAATTAATACATCAAAGTCCGAATTCCCATCAGGTCAGAGTGTGAGACCTGATTTGGTGGTGTAGATGGAATGATGTAAAAGATGAGGTCACACTGGAACAGTGTGGCCTCCAATCCAAAATGACTGATGTCCTTATAAAAGGGAAAACTGGGAGAGGCGTCTGAAGACTGGCGTTACCCTGCCATACAAGAAGCTACCAGAGAGGTAGGAGAGGGGCCCCGAACAGAGCTTTCCTGATGCCTTCACGTGGATATTTGTTGTTCTAAGCTACCCAGTTTTGGGCACTTTGTTAAACTAACACATCATGGGATACACTACCTGCTTGCTTAGTTTATCTGGCTACTCTGAAGGGGGCAAGAATGTTTCCCTTTAAAATTTATATCGAATGTTCAAGTTATATCATGCTACCTACTCCCCTGGGAATGATTAGACTTGGACATTGTCCTCGGCCCTGAGGAGGACAGCAGTGAGAATGTAGCAGGAGGGACTGGCTGGGATAAGGAGGAAGAGAGAAGGAACAGCACATAGATCTCCACTCCCTCAAAATCTCCTAATATATGCAGACTGGTGTTTATTTGCATATTACAAATTAGTTACGGTTTGGCAAGATCAATAATCTGCTCATAATCACACACCCAGAGAGTAACTGCACAGACACTGGAATCCAGCTCTGTCCAACTCCAAAGGCATACCAGGATTTTCCTTCTGGGGAAAGTAACCGAACATCAGGATGTTACCAAAGAAAACTGACCACTATCATTTTCTTATCTTGTATGGGTAGGTTGTGATTGTTTTATCTGAAGTCAAGCATATGGACAAAAACAATCTTTCCAAGTTCTGTTTCAGTCTACGATGTTTTGTTGCTGTTCAGTTGCTTAGTCATGTCCGACTCTTTGCAATGCCATGGACTGCAACATGCCAATCATTGGTGTCTTTCACTATCTCTCAGCGTTTGCTCAAATGCATGTCCATTGAGTTGGTGATGCTATCTAACCATCTCATCCTCTAGGATGCTTATGGCTACAGAACAGTCTTCATGAATGGAGGAAGAAGGAACTTCATGCTTCAGAAATTTTTTCCATGTAGTCCTCATTTGAGAGTTCAGCTCTCTGGACTAAGGGACAAGACTATGCAACCAAGAGGGTCCTTAATCATTGCTGGCTTGGGACCAGTAATCCATGTTACATGCTGGTTTTGCCTTTACACACCAGTGTCTCTTCCATGTTTTGAGTCCCAAGGAACTGAGTGATTTCAGACCTCTTAGAAGCAGAGAGACCAAGCACGCTATCTTGATACGCTTTCTTTAACCTCATTTCACCTTCTAGTCACCTCCTGCAGATTAAGTAATAAAACTTTTTATTCACTACTCATCTAAAGACAGGGAGGGATCTTGGGCCATAAGAGTCCAGATTTAAACAAAATCACCAGGGATGGAGGGTCACAGAGGAAACACTCATCACAGTTAAGAGCAATGCACAGACCAACGGAAAGTGGTAAAACTTAAAAGAATAGAAACAAAACTAGCAAGCAGGCTCTACTTTCAGAAATATGAAAGTTCTTCCCCTTTGAAACTGGAGCTCTGCAGTTAGAACTGCTGATGAGGTTCATGGGTCAGTGCCACGGTAATTACAAGCTAATCACCACTTACTAGCAACAGTTTCTGTACTTGCTCTTTAATTTAAAAAGAAAAAACTTTATTTTTTATAATTGTACCTAATTATCAAGACAGTGAGTTTGTGATTACTTTGGATTCCAATGATGGGATGATGAAAAAGCTATGCTTTAAAACAGAAAGTGGCCCTTGATAAAGATGACATTTTCTTCTCAAAGCATTAAGATATTGATATTTTTAAACTGTGAGGGATGGGAAAGACTTTGGGTTTGCAGCGTTGTTGCTTTTACCTTTCCTTGTGGGATTTCTACTTGAAGGAGCTCAGAGTCTACTGAAGACAGGAAATTAACTACTGCTTAGGTATTTCACCAGGTTCTACTAACAAACAAAGTCATTTCCACCTGTGGGGATCAGCCTCCCTGGGCTAGAACACAAGTCTACTGCTTGGAAATTAACCAGATCCTGGCATCACTCTGACAAATTCCTGACATCCTTGTGGTCTTGCTATGTAACACACAAAAAAAGAAATCTTTCAAAACTCCAAAACATGGTAAGCAACGCTCCATACAATGTTGATCTTATCAATATATTGTCACTGATACTCAAGCTCCCCAGGAGAGTAAAGAACAAGAAGCCACTTATCTTTAAACAAAGGTCTTTGCCTCCTCTATCTCCCACCTCCCAAAGTCCTCAGTATAAAGAAAGAAAAAGAGAAAAAAGGCATGAGCTGACACTTCGCCAAACTCACTTGGGGTGGAAAACAAAAGGCAATTCCTCAAAGGCTCTGTGGGCCAGGCTGATGAAAATCAGTGACTTCCTCATCACTCTTCACACACAAAACAACTCTGGTGTTTGCCTTGAACTTTTCAGCTCTGGCTGCAGCTCTGAGGGTTAGTGTGATGAAGCAGTCTTGCTGCTGCTTCTGCAGTCTCTGTCAGCAAAGCCTGATGGAACGATGCGTTAGTGATTCTGTTCCTGCTTTTCTGACAGGTCCCTGAGGGGGCTTCTGAGTAATTGTGCCTGGCCTTCCACAGCTCTAATGGGACATACCTCCCTTCTTCCTCCTCCCACCAAAGCTAAGACCTCAACCCAGCACGGGGAAGCTGTCTATTTAGGGTGAGTGGTTGGCAGCCTCCTGCCCTATTCTGGGCTCTTCTGAACCGTGTTTCCTTGAAGCTTGTCATTCCATCAGGATATGGGTATAACAGTAGCTCGATACAGACAGAATGATGTTTCTGAATAAAAGAATGTGCTACCTAGGAGGCATAACCAGTATTTAATTTGCTGCCTGTGTTCGATAGACTGTGAGCTCCTCAAGGGCAGGAGCCGTGTCTCATTTGTCTTTGTAGCCTCAGTCACTAACACACGTTCATTTGTTCATTCATTTACTCAAAGCTATTTACTGAGAGCTGGAGATACAAGATGAGAAAGGCACAGGCTTCTACAAAGAATTAGATACTTCTTTTGCCCCACAGGCTGGACTGCCATGGAATAAATATATCTTCTAATATGTTACAAGAGACAAAAATATCCCTCAAAATAAGTAATACAAAAGCAGAGCTATCTTACTCCTAGGCTCCTCGAATGTCAAAGATGACCAGGTCCTGCTTTTACCGATAAGGAAGGCAACTCTCAGGAAGAGCTGACCAATCCTTGATCTTGCGCTCTCTTCACCTTGAGCAAGGTGGCCCACGGAAGATAAAGCACTTCAAGCAGAAATTTCCATTGCTCCCTGCAGCCCTCCTGCCCTCAGAACCCAATTTTTTCATGTATATACATTTATCTTTAATATTCTAATTTTCTAAAGTTCACATAACTTGAGGAGATCTCCAGACTGGTTTAAATAAGGATTGAGAACCCAAATTCCCACAAGAGCCAGAATGTAAAATGACTTTGAGAAAGTAAGGCCAGGGGAAAGAATGAAGGTGAGAAGAGAGCAGAGAAGAAATACAGGCTCTTGTTTTAGTTCTCTACTCCAAATACATGGCTTGAGCCAAGGAGTTTCCTCTTGCCCATGCTTTTATTGGGTAGGAATTCAAAAAGGGCTCAGCTGGGTGGTCCATCCTTGATCCATATGATGTCCCCTTATGGGGGTGGAGGGTACATTTCCAAGATGGCTTCTTCAGCCACGTGTCTGGCATCTGGGTGATCCTTTTTCGGGGGGCAGGGTGTGCCACACAGGGCTTGTAGGATCTTAGTTCCTGGACCAGGGATTGAATCCACACTCTTGGCTGTGAAAGCTTGGAGTCCTAAGCACTGGACCATCAGGGAATTCCTTCTTGGGTGCTCCCTGACCTTTATTTTTCTCCACGTGAAGTCTTTTCTAGAACATCTTCCTGTGGCTTGGGCTCCGCACAGCACGGTGATCTCAGGGCAGGTGCGCTTGTTTTGTGGGTACACTTGGACAAGTGTGGGAACTAGATACTGCCAGTTTCTGCCACATGATAATGGTCAGAGCAGTCACTCAGCTTTCAAGGGGAGGATACCCAAGCACCACCTCTCAGAAAGAGGAATGTTAGAGAATCTCCAAATGTCTTTAGTGTGCCTCAGTCTGTTTCAAAGAACGGCCACTAGGTACCAGGCTGTTGCATTGGTAGACTGTGGTCCCATATGAAAAAGTTAAAAAATTTTAAGTAGAAGATGGAAATTTATATTTAAAATATAAATATTTTAAATTATTAGCTTTATGAGTTAATTCAAATTAATTAATGAAATTAATTCACATTTTCTGAAAAACTCTGTTGTCAAATATGCATGTTGGCAGATTCTGGCCGTGCCCAACATTATGCATGCTGGGCTTCATGCACTAAAAGAAATTCTTATAAAGGAGCTTTAGGAAAATGCTGACATGTATTTGGATATTTTCTGCCTATAACTGAAAATTAAGATCTCAAGGGCGTTTTATCATCTTTGACAACAGAATTTTACTGAAAACACACCAGTAGGTAAATGAGGGATCTTCCTATATAACTCTATCATGACCCACAAGAGAAAACTGAATGTCTCCTATTCTGAGAATTCCCTTCTCCCATGTCTATCTTGGTCAAAACATAGTTTGATGAAATGTAGAGTGATTTCCATTTCTTGTTGAATTTGACTCAGAACCAGAGATACAAGATATGATGGCGGTAATGACTTCATGTCTCAAAGCAAAGAAAAACAAAAAGTTCAGAAACCAAGTAAGAAGTCGCTGATATAAATGGTCCAAGTTCCATATGAGTACGTTTTAAACTGTAGTGACTGACTCACCTTCTGAGTCAGGAGAATCAGGGGATGTTGCAAGACTCAGCACTTTTGAGTCAAAATTCCATTTTTGAGTCAAAACTCCAGATGATTCTGAACCACATTGTGAAAGTCGCTCAGTTGTGTCTGACTCTTTGCGACCCCATGGACTGTACAGTCCATGGAATTTTCCAGGCCAGAATACTGGAGTGGGTAGCCTTTCCTTTCTCCAGGGGATCTTCCCAACCTCGGGTCCAAACTCAGTTCTCCTGCATTGCAGGTAAATTCTTTACTAGCTGAACCACAAGGGAAGCCCTAACCACACTGCTAGTACTCAATTATGGGGGAAGGTTTTGGAGAGAAAGCTGGGCATAGCTAAAGTATGAATCATGACCGCCCCCCCGCTCTTTTTTAACGCTTACCATATGATTTTAATGGCTTTCTCAATGAACACAAGCATTCATAAAGTTCAATTTCAAATGTCTAATTACATAGTTAATGAAGTTATTCATTTTTGTCAGATCAGTAACCTGGTACCTTATTTGCTTAAAAGGGATTGAGCAATCTATTAACTCCAACAACAAGGAAATGTGCAATTGAAATCTAGCATTGTTCATGCATATTATTGTCTCAACAGGCAGAAATCTGTTGTGAACAAAGCTGGAGATCAGCAAAGCCCAGATTTAATTGGATGGAGAACCAAAGTTGCACTGCAGTTTGCCAAGAAAGTAAAATGTGCATCTATCAAGGGTGGTTCTAAACTCTGAAAGGTCTTGATTTCTAGATTGATGAATCACACCTCCTTTTATGAGCTGGTAGCTGTGGCAGTAATGGGGCCAAGAGAAGAGTGTGGGCTCCATCTGCCTGACTCAGTGGGGAAAATGTGCTTGGAGTGGCAGGCAGGGTTTCTAAGCCTGGATTAGCATTCGCTGGCTAACTTAGCTCAGGCAAGTCATCCCTTCCTTGTGGCTTCCATTTCCTTTTCTGTATGATGAGGAGGGCCAGCGGGGGTTATAACAATGGGGAGCACAACTGTCCACAAGCCATACCTGAGATGGAGCCTGCTCACCCAGACCACCCTGATCTCCACTCAGCCCTGGCCTCCTAGTCCTCCTCTGTTCAGCCCTGCCCACCCCCCACCCCCCACCCCCAATCCTTCTCTGCTCAGCCACATCGAACAGAATGGAGCTAACACCTGGGTTGAGACCAAATCTGTAGCCCTGGAAGAGGATCTCTGAGGTCTCCTCCTGCTTGCGTGCAAATTAGGGTTTGGGAGGGAGAATCAGGTAAAAAGAAACCACAAACGGTAGTTTTGGAGGAGGGAAAATACTTTTAGGGGCAGGAATTGTCCTGGAATAGAAACATGCAATCTGAGAAGGGGTTGGGGGGAGCACACAGCTTGCCAGCGAATTTTAGACCCATCCTGGTTATCACGGTGATGGAGGTCTAGGTGTAGTCATCTTCAGCGAATTCTAGCAGGACAATTGGCTTTGGGGAAAGCAGGGCTGGGATTAGGGTGAGCAAAATCATGGACAGACACATGCATGAACCTGGGCATGGGGGCCTCCCTTATATTTTGCACCAGGCCCCTCATGCACCTCACCCTAGTCCCAGCCCTGAAGAGGTTGCATTATAGGACGATGGTGCTGCAGGCTTGTGTGAAGTTGTCACCTATTTCACAGACCCCTGGGGGCTGAGTGGGAGTGGGTCTTGCAGGAGGGGAAATACAGATGGATCAGCTCAGAGTAGGCCAGGGCTTCCACAGATCTAATTTACTAAAGGGCATTTGGTATTAAGGGGAAAGGCTTTGGATCGGTGTTGGGTTAGCTGTGTAACTGCGGTCAAGTTACTTAACCTCTTTAAGTCTCAGTGTTCAAGTCTTTCAAATGAGAGTAAGATGGTCTTCTAAGCAGGAATGCTGTGCAGAGAAGACATGCATGGCACCTGGCAGACAGTACTCCATCATTACATGGAAAGTCTTCTTTCCAGCCTCCATTCCACCCTGAGTGTCAGGAAATGAAACAAAACAGGGACAGCAAGCTTCTTGCCAAAAATGGATGTGGAAATGCACATCCTTGGGCAGAGGAAGCCTAGCAGGTCTTGACACGCACTGTTGGCTTTCTGAGTCACCACTGCTTTCTCTTGTAACACCTCCCATCCCCCCATCCTGCTCAGGTTGGACTTGATCGGAGATGGATGGTACAATGCCAGGATCTCGCCCACTAGGAAAATTCCAGTGCTGCTCCAAGGCCAAAATTCCAGGAAAAACCTTTATGAACTCTGTGTCATAGGCCTGCTTAGTAAGAATTACAGCTACCAGTTAGTTATGTGATCAGCATGTGCATGGCCCCTGCTGGGAATCTATGAACATTATCCACATCAGCCCTTCCTCATCTCAGTCTAAGATGAGGAAATAGAAGCGAACATGTTTCATGACTATAGAAATGGACTAGGAACTCAATCTGTTCCTGAGTTCTTAATCATTATTTGCTACTGAAGCATCATCATTCTGGAAATGCAAAGAACCCAAGAAGAGTTCGTTATTTGCAGAGAGTTTTAAGATGCAGAGAAGAATCAGCACTTGAGTGTGAAAAACAGTGTAACAATATAAAGCAGCTCGGACAGTCAGCTCCTTGGGGCAGGGACTTTGTTTTATTCTTTTTTTGTATCTCTATTTTCGAGTGCATTGAAAGGCTCTTAGCAGGAGCTCAACCACTGTGGATACGGATGTATAAGGAGATAAAATAATCATGTGAAGGCATATGCTACAGATAAGAGACACTAGTGGGAATTCAAGGTCCAGGGAGGTCCACAGTGGTGCAATGGAGAGGGCCAGCTTCATGGAGCACTCTGTGAGCTGGGATTTGGACAGGTCAACAAGATCAAAGAGGATATAAGAAACACATAAATGAAGGCATGATCCAGCGTGAGCACAGAGCACTGGGACTATAAGGAGGACCAACTGCTTAGTCCAGTTGCCAAACAGCCTGAGAAACCAATAACTGACTGGTTCTTGGTATAGGACTGTATGTTATCTAGAAACAGGTCAACCATGGCTGTGAGAACAAGGTCAAAGGCAAATAGTATGGGCAGGTCTAGACATACAATGTAGGGAAGTGAGCTGGAGTGGGCTGGCCTGCAGGAAGTACAGTTCCCCACCCATGGTGGGGGATATGCAAATATAACTTCTGGAAGCTGTGACAAACACCAGGAGGACAAGTCAGCCATGAAGAATGTGAGGAGGAGGGGCACCAGGGACAGGGCTGGAAGGAACACATGCTGGGGCTGATCACCCTCTTCAGCTGGTTTTTCATGCACCAGAGCAGCCTACCTGCTCTCGGGAGACCCTGGGCACATCTGTTTATTCTCTAAAATGAACTCAAGGAAATTGTATTTACCAAGGGATAAGCCCACAGGCTCAGCCATGAGGCTCAAAAAGCCTCCCTTTACTAGAATTATCTAACTAGATATATAAAACAATTCCTATGCACAAATATAATTTGACATGATGCATTTCATACAAATTCTAATATAATATACATCTATATAAACACTTTTATCCTGGACTAAAGAGGTAAGGCTAAAAAATGGAAGAACACTGGGGCTTCCCTGATGGCTCAGTGGTAAAGAATCTGCCTGCAATGCAGATGTGGTTTGACCGCTGGTCCAAGAAGATCCCACATGCCATGGAGCAACTAAGCCCGTGCGACATGATGACTGAGTTGGTGCTCTAGAGCCTGTGAGCGGAAACTACTGAAGCCCACATGCCTAGAGCCCGTGCTCCGCAACAAGAGAAGCCGCTGCAACGAGAAGGCTGCGCACCGCAACTAGAGAGTAGCCCTGCTCGCCGAAACTACAGAAAGACCCAGCACAACCATAAATAAATCAAATAAGTGAATCTTTAAAAAAAAAAATGGGAGAACTTGAAAGATGGTTTCATCCTTATCCTTGCCACCCAAATGTGCCAAAAATGTGATGAAATTGTAACCAGCCAGTTGTGCTCTGTCACTGTTTAGTTAATCTGGGTGTCCCAGCCAGGAAGGAAATCACTACTTGGTAATGACCTCCACGTGGGCCTCAGGAACCCTAACATTTCTCAGAGGGGTGATGTGGGGTGATCGCCACCTCTAACTTGTGGGGGTAAGGATGTGAACAGCTCATCCTTACCCACATCATACACTGTGGACCCCCAGTGGGCCACGTGTTTTTAAAAGTCATCGTGTAGAAAACGCTTTCCTGGCTGTGACAGGGGTCCTTAAGAACATCCCAGGTTTGCTGACTCACTGAGGGGACCAGCAGGACTCAGCAGAGAGTTGGGTTCACAGTTAAGATGTACCACGACAAAGGGATGCAGAGCAAGATCTGCAAAGGGAAAGGCCCCCGGGACAAAGTCTGGAGGAAACCAGCACAAGTTTCTGAGTATCCTGTCCACAGGGAGGCACACAGGATGCATTTAATCCCTCCAGCTACCAGTTGTGACAACACGTGTGAAGTGCTATCTACCAGGGACACTCATTAGAGAGTCATCGCCCAGAGATTTTTTTTTTTTTTAACAGGATCTGGTCACATGGGTGTCCTCAGCCTGGCATGTACCAAATGTCTAGACTCCCGGAAGGAAAGCAAGTACTCAGTATGAATGATCTTGTATGGACAATTTAGTCACATGAGCACATGGGCCATTCTGACCAAAAGGTGGTGGGAAAGCTCCTGAAATCCATTTGGGGCCAACCTCGCAAGAAAAGCAGTCTCAGTCCTGTTATGCTAATTTTCTCCCATACAATAGTCTTACTCTGTCTAGAAAACTGTGTGTCAGGGCCACCTTTGGGAGGTTAATAATACACATTAGCACATGAAAGTGCTTTGAGAAGTACTATAGCGTAAAAGACTGGCTTTAAATTTTAACCAACATTTTCCAAACCTATTTGGTTATTATCCTTTAAAAAAAAATACAGTGCTTATTACATCCTTTTGGATACTAGCGTTCTACAGAATATGATTTGGGAAATACTGCACTAAGTATATGAACCTGAATTACTTCTCTGGCTTCGGCTTTCACCATTTATTAAACACACTCATAACAACAGCTGGCACTTATATTGCTCTGACTGTGTGTTAAGAGCTTTTTTATACAATAACTCATTTAATCTAATAAGAGGTTGGATGAGGGAACCTCTAAGTGGGGTGAAGCAGCGCAGCTGGGGAAGACGGTGAAGACACTGAATCACTGCCTGAGATCATGCCCCAGCTTTGCCAGTTAGCAGCTGCAGGACAAGTTCCTCAACCTTGGTGTGCCTTGGTTTCTTTATCTGTGAAATGAGAAAGTGCTTAATACACAAGAACTGCTGCACATGTGGTTGCTGATTTTTTTTTTAAGTAAATGAACTTCTTTCCAGCTCAAGCAGCTTTGATAATTTGCTCTATGCCGTGAACCACAGAGGGGCACCGAAAACAGACTTGTGGCTTCAGAGACTAAGGGATGGGACAGTCAGATTAAGGTGGCCTGAGGGAACAAGAAAAGCCCGGGATGGAGCTTGCTCCAGATCCCAGGAAGCTGTGACACCCACGGCCAGTCAAAGCCAAGGCTCAGGCCAGGGTGTAGACACAGACCATCATCGGCCAACAGGCACTATTTCCTGAGAGTCTAGGACTGAGGCCAACAACATAAGTGATCTGCTTTTGACTGTAAATAAAGCAAGACTCCAAACAGCCTTCAGTTAAACCTGGTGATTTTATCCATATGGTGGAAGAAAGGGACCTTGCAAGAAAATCCCCTCTGAATCAAGACTCAGACAGATCTACGTGGTGGAAAAGAGAACAGGGAAGGATGCCAAATTGAAAAATGACAAACTGCCACCAGGAAAAAGCTGATTTTTAATATGCCTTAACACTTTTTTCTCTCTCCCATCTCAAGCTACCTCCAATTGAGGAATGTTCTATATAACTGAATAATCCTTCATCGAGATATATGGAGAGTCGGCAGTGTCATTCTGGAATGTGAAGGACAGTGATATATTTTGTAGTGAGTCGACAGTCACAGGTGGGTGTAGAGACTGGGAGGAGAAGACCCCTCAGCATGCTTGGGTGTGCTAAAACCGTTGCTTAAATAAAGAATTTTGCAAGGACTTGGTGAGGAAATTATGCTATTATCTCTTTGAGGCAAGCTGATATTTGTCATACCCCTGATTGTTTACACAGATAATTCCTTGTGGCCATTCTCCTAGGACTCATCTCTCTCTCTCTTTTTGCAGGATCTAGAACATTCCACACACTTTCACTGTGCCATCCATGCCTGTCAATTCCTAGTTAACACTGACCTCAGTGCTTGGCTCACCATTTAGGTCCAAAAAACCTGTGTTGAAAAAATGAAGTCATTTATTCACAGATCTGTCTGTTTTCAGTATCCAGTGTTGGCCTCCTTGTCTAGCAACATCTGATGGGTCAAAGCCTGTTTATCTCTGAATCCTGTGTTCTACAAATGTCTTTTAGATGAGTGAATACATACATGCCTCAATTTGGGGATCCAATGCAATAGGACACACACAGAAGGGCTAATTGTATTCTGGTTACCTCAAAATGGATCTTCTTACTTGTGGGATGCAAGCTTTATAAAACTTACATAGGTCGGTATTTGGATTCTTAAATGTGGTACTTAAAATAGCCATATTCACCATGGGAATCCTGCCTACTTCTCAAGAGCTAGCCCTTTCTGCTTTTACTTTTCTTGCTGTCATTCCTAGTTCTGATTTTTCTACTTTACGCTCTTTAATCACATCCCATCACCTCCCTGACATCTCTGTGTGACAATCTCTTCTGTCAAGAACACAACCTGTTCTTTCTTGCCATGTTGGAAAGAAGTCTTCAAAGCTCACTTTTCCCCCTATGACTTCATCTTTAGTAGCTATATGCTTCTTCCTCTAAATATTAATGAAAAAAGATTTAAATCTGGTAAATTTATATCCCTGCCATTGACTAAGTACAATGAAGTACTTACAAAGGAAGTGCAATGAAGGCATCAACCACTTAATGACTGTGGTCAACACCTTTGCGGGTGTCTGTCCGTCTCACCATGACCCCAGGGGAAGTCTTTAGACAGCTAGGGAGACAGGTTACAATCCTACCGCTGGCTGTTGTTGACTGGATCAAAGCTGGGTGAGTCAGGGTTCCTGTTCAGGGAATATGGAATTGGGTTGGGGTGGGGCAGAAGATAAGTGGGAGGAGAAAGGTGAGAAACTGAGAGCATTTGAGAGAGTTCTGAGGGCTTTAGTCATAGTGAACTTGAAAGAGTGAGGCATTGTCTGTTATTCTGTGACTTGAGTTGCAGAGATACTGTGATTAGAAAATGAGGTCAATAGAAAAGGAGAAATGAGAGGGAGGAGAGACAGACAGACGGAGAAAGAGAGAGCGAGCAGGCTAGAGCTAGATCCCAGTTCATAGTTCTATTGAGTTGGCCAAAAAGGTTATTGATTGCAGTTTTTCTGTAAGATGTTATGGAAAACCCAGAATGACCTTTGTTTCAACATTAAATGTTTTTATTAAGTCATTTAAAAATAATAAACCCATTGCATGTTAATCTATGTTTTATGAAATACATATTTTCCAAATTAAAAAGTCAGTGAAGAGTGACATTCCTTTACATTTTTTTCAAATTTTCTTAATATCTGGCATACTTAAAAAAAATTCTCACATCTTTTTTTGCATTTTTTTTGTAGTTCATTGACTTTTAATTGATATAATTTTTTCTTCTAAACACACACAAATTAGAAATATAAAATTTGGTACCTAATCTATATTTTTTTCTATGCTGCTTCTCTATCCTCAAATTTCAGCATTTTATTGTTATCAATATCTCATAATTTTTTCTTTGAAAATTTTTTAGTGGCAGCATGGTATAGTCATGCGGATAACTGATGTAAATACTTCTCTATTTTTTGTTTGCTTATTTTTGCTTTCTTTTTAAAATGTATTTATTTTTAATTGGAGGATAATTGCTTTATAATTATTGTGCTGGTTTCTGCCATACATCAACAGGAATCAGCCACAGGTATACGTGTGTCCCCTCCCTTTGAACTACCCTCCCTCCTTCCACCTGATCTCACCTCGCTAGGTTGTCACAGCGCTGGTTTGAGTTCCTTGCATCATACAGCAAATTCCCACTGGCTATCTGTTTTACATAAGGTAATGCATATGTTTCCACACTACTCTCAATTTGCTCCATCCTCTCCTTCCCCTACCGTGTCCACAAGTTGAACGACCTTTTTGACCAACCTAATATTTCTACCTGAGGCCCTGTTTCCTGCCTCTTGGCTCTGAAGCCCAGTCAAAGACTTCTTACCTATGTGTATTACCAAGCCCTGTTGTTCTACTGAAGCCACTTTTGGCTTTCTGTTCTTTGCAACCACAAGAATCCTAACTCATCTAACGGGAAAACTGATTACAAATAGGACTGTCAACAATAACCTTACGTGCATTCAACATTGTGCACATTTACGAACTGCTTATTATTATTAATACCTACTACAAGCAAGTACAAGAGAAAAGCTGCTGAAGCAGCCATCCAAAGAACTAATAATTGGGCAGCAGCTGAAGGTTAAAAAGCAAACCAGGGAAAGGGAATGGGTTTCCTGAAATGATAACTTATATGAGAAGTCATCATCAGATCACTAGTGATGATTCAGTTTACAAGAGTCCATGAGGGTCGGATGATTATAGATCAGGAGGAGAGCAGCGGGAAGTCTTATCAGGAGAGAATAAAACAATGAAACAGATGGATTGCTGTGTTTAAGATGAAGATTACAAGAGCACAAAATACTGGCTCTGCTCAGGTGGTTCCAAAAAAAAGAAATGGCTACTGTCTCCGTGGTGCCTAAGAAATATGCTTCACTCTTACAAATGCCAATATAGCATTACGCAACTGTCAATTTAATAATGGAAGTGCCGCCAAAGATTCATATTTAACAGAAACCAAACATAATAGACAATGGGGAAAGGTGGGGACCTGAACTAACTAACCATGTTTGAGGAAATAATTGAGGCAATAAAAAGATCAATAGGAAATCAGGCCATTCTCCAGGACCTAAGGATTTCTCAGGAGAATGTTTTAAAAGAGGAGCATTTTATGAACTCATCCCATTTTTAGCACACTAAGAAATGTAACTCAGGTCACTGTCATCACTGCAGAAATGGATACAAAAGGAGACTCCAGTGAACTGCAGAGCTAGTGCATACATGCGTGCTTAGTTGTGTGCGACCCCATGGACTGCAGCCCACCAGGCTCCTCTGCCCACGGCAAGAATACTGGAATGGGTTGCCATCTGGCTGATAAAAAGGAATTTGGTCACATTGCTCTCTACTCAATGTAGCCCTGCAGATATATCAAGAACAACAGAAACATTGTTCCAGGTCAGAAAAATGCAGTAACTATGTTGCTTTAGAAAATTTGGAAAACTGAGGAGTGCAAAGAAGAAAATAAAAAGCACCCTCAAACAACCATCCAGAGATACCACTTAAAATTTTGGTGCATTTCTTTCCAGTTTTCTTTCTTTCCCTATAAGATACACTCACACATCTACTGTGTATACACTAAAAATAACATTTTAAACTTCCTGCATATGCTATTTTCATATTCATTTAATGTCTGGTGAGAACTTTCTCTTGTCATTGCGTATAATTTCAACACTGTACACATTCAATTATATGGTTTTGTCATAGTTTAACCAACACATTAGATGTTTATGTAGTTTCTACTTTACCATTTGCTGTGGACTAAATGTTTGTGTCTTCCCAAAATTCATATGCTGAAGCTCTAATCCCTAATGTGAACATATTAGGAAGTGGGGCTTTTAGGAGGAAAAATGAGGTCATGAGGCTGGAGCCCTCATGAATGGGATTAGTGCCCTTGCAACATGAGCCATGAGAGAGCTTGCTTTTTTTCCCTCTCTGCTACCTAGAACACTGCTACCTACTACCCCCAATTATGCAAGGAGGCAGCAAGGAAGAAACTGTCTGCAAACCAGGAGGAGAATTCTTGCCAGGAACCGAATCAGCTATCATCTTGGTATTGGACTTCCCAGTCTCCAGAACTACGAGAAATAAATTTCTGTTAAACCTACAGGTTTGTGCCAATCCTTCACTGGAGCTCCACACTCAAGACATCCGCTTTCTTACCTGTATCAAAGGCACTTCAGACTTAACAAGCTCCAAACTGACCTCTTCACGTTTCAGTCCATCCTCTGCCTCATACTCCTCCTTCCAGGCTCCTCCACCTACCTAGCAGCTCAGGACAGGAACCGGGACTCACTCTGCAACCTCCCTCAGTCACACCCATTCCAGCACCAAGTCCTGTTGATCCTACCTGCAAACAGAGCCACCCTGTTGTCTCATTCATCTTAGTGGCCACCGCCCTAGTTGTAACCATCACCTGCCTGCCCTCACCTGGATTTCTGCAAAAGTCACCGACCTTCCCAGCTCCATCCCGCCCTTCTCCAATCCATTTTCCCCACAGCTGCCAGCGTGATCTTTTACAATGTAAATGAGATCTCATAGCTCCTCTGCTTAAAATCCCTAAATGGCCTCTCATTTTACTTATGGAGCCACTATTCCAGATCCTCACCGTGGCTCCCAGGCCCTCAGGATCGGGCCCCTGCTGTGTCTGGGCCGTGTGATGAGCTCTGAGGTCCGGTCTGTGGACTATGCTCAGTTTCCAGGTAATGCTAACCTCTATTATGCTCCAATATTTGGCACAAGTTTTCCCATTAGCCTGCTTGTTCTTCCTCTACTCTACCTGTCAACCCTTATTTCTCCTTCTTGTCACCACTTAAATGTCACTGTTACTCCCCAGCCTAACGTAGAGCCACTCTTCACATTTTCAATGATTTCTTCATTACCCTTGATGAAACTTCATAGCCTACACGCAGGCAGACAGACAGACAGACAGACACACGCACGCACGCACGCACGCACCTCATTTCCTGTGGGCAGGACCCCAGAGAGGGATGTGCTACCTGAACAATCCTGCAGGGGGCAGTGCAGCTCCCTTGGAGATGCCTCCCTGGTATTGGACAATGGCGGCCATGCTTCTGAATCTAAGGAGTCTCATATAACTCTCACCATAGACTGTTTCCAGTAACCACTGGCCAACTTTGTGATATTCCTGTTGGCTTTCATTAGGTCCTTTGAAGGCAAATTTGAGTCCCTACAGAAAGCAAATTTGAAGCCTTAAAAGTCAATGTGAGGGGAGGGGTGGGAGGGATGCTCCAGAGGTAGGGGAGATATATATATATATATATATAGTTATGCCAACACATTAGTAACGCAGTTATTATCCAATTAAAAAAATAACAATTTACATTAATAGAAAAAGTCAATGTGAGTCTCTACAGAACTTGAATTGTTATACGTGCAATGATGTATTTTTTTTTTTTAACTGCAGTTTCAACAGTGTCCCTTGCATGTCTTTTCTTCATGCCATTATGGTCAAAACTGGTCACCAGATGACAAAATTAATGGTAGAAAGAGGCCAAAGCAGAATAAATATAAGCAAGGAGCACAGTAAACTTAGACTGTGAAGAAAGATTGCTGATTGATTGAAAATGTTCCATGCTCATGGGCTGAGTGTACACTAAGGTGAGCTGTAGCAGCCGACTGCATGACTACAGAGTGGGGCAGTTCAGAGAATGGATAAGATACAGGTTAGTAACTATACTGGATAGTTATAGGTCTAAACAATTTTTTTTTTAAAGGAAACATTTAAGAAAGAAGTAGTTATAATGAATCAGTGCCGCCGGGGATGGCATTAAATGAGATGTGACTATATTTACATGCAGCCTTCTTTCTTTTCTCACATCCACCTCCCTTTGAGGTTCTAAAATCAACTGGGTCATTTGTAGAGATGTGGATGAACCTAGAGTCTATCATACAGAGTGAAGTTAAGTCAGAAAGAGGAACACAAGTATCGCCTGTTAGCACATATATGGAATCTAGAAAAATGGTACTGATGAACCTATTTGTAGGGCAGAAGTAGAGAAGCAGATGGAGAGAATGGATGTGTGGACCCAAGGTGGGGGTTAGGAGAGGGTGGGACGAATTGGGAGAGTAGCACTCACATATTTAACTACTGTATATAAGATCAATAGCTAGTGGGAAGCTGCTGTATAACATAGGGAGCTCAGCTTCATGCTCTATGATGACCTAGGCTGGTGGTGGGGGGTTGGGAGGGAGTTTCAAGACAGAGGGGATATATGTATACGTATCACTGATTCACTTTGTTGTACAGCAGAAACACAGACAACATTGTAAAGTGATTATACTCCAATACAAATAAAATAAAATCACCCAGGGCAGGGACCATTTCCGCTCTATTCTGAACTGTAACTCTAGTATCTGGCATGGGACATGGCACAAAGGAATCATGAAATATATTCACAGGGTATTGCATTATTAGAAAAAGTCAATGTGAGTCTCTACAGAACTTGAATTGTTATACGTGCAATGCTGTACTTTTTTTTAACCTGCAGTTCCAACACTCTCCCTTGCATGTCTTTTCTCCATGCCATTATGGTTGCACCTGCACACTTAGCCTGGTGTCTAAGAGTGGGCTTCGAAGAAAGCCTGTTCAAATCCTTGCCCTGTCACTTCTGAAACTGGGACCTGGTTCAAGTCTCTTCAATTCTCTGTGCCTCAGTTATTTTATCCACTAAGCAGGGAAAATAATAGCTTCCATCTTAAGAGTCTCATAGTTGTTGAAAGGATACAATGACGGTGTAAACAGCTTAAAACAGAGCTGATACATAATAAATATATAATAAAGGATAGTGATTGTTACTGTTGTTGCTAGTCACCCTGGCCTCACCTGGGACTAAGGATTCTGGATTTGTGGATCAATTTTAATATGACTCTAAGAAGTTAAAAGTCTAAGTCTTTGAAACACTCACTGGACTGAAGGATCCTTGAAGGCAGGGTTGTCTTAAATCAGTATAGTATTTAGCATCTAATATGTGCTCAGTAAATGTCTATCCAATTGAATACTCTATGAGCTACATTTCAGGGTCTGGGATGGTGCTCCTAAGCTGAAGCCATTCTCCTATCTTTGTAAACACCCAGTCACCTTCTCTCCACCTGGGCAGTAGGATTTCTGCCACAGTCAACACTTTCCACACCCATATCAAGGGACAAAGAAGTCAACTCTTTCTCAACCTTTCCTTTCTAAGCCTAGGGCTTGAATGGAATAAGCTCCCCAGAGTCTAAGCAAGAATTATTTCAATTATCTGTATTGTCACAGTACTTATTATCTACCAGGAACTATTTTAAGGATGAGGAAACTCAAGTACTGGCAGTTCCTAATCCCAGTGCTGGTTGAATTCAACAGACTGACTCCCAGCCCAAATGTCTCTCATATTAGAAACTGCCGAGTTGTCATAATTTCCGCTCTTATTATGATGCAGAGAAGAAAACAAATGACTTCAAGATTAACATTATGGCTATTCCATTAAGGAGTAACTTGTTAAGCTGTTGGAAACTCAACGGTCAAGCCCTTAAAACCTAGTTTTGTGTTCAGACAATTTTAGATAAAAAACAAAACCCCCGAGACTCCAGATGGAGTCAAAGCCTGTTTGTAGTTCAGCAGGGAAAATGGCAATATGTGTCATGAAGGACACAGTTATTTTTAATCACAGAGTTACTCTTTACACCCATAGGGATTTTGTCACAAAGGATGGGTGATTAAGGAGTTTGTTATCTGTAGCTGTGAGATCACCAGAAAGTCTAAATAAAAGTCTATCAGTGCCAGGTGGGCATCAGCACCCTTTCCCATCCTTTCAATCAGATGGAGAACTGCTTTAACTGTACTTGTTTCTTCCTGGTAAGAACTTAGTTCAGTTCAGTTCAGTCACTCAGTCGTGTCCGACTCTTTGTGACCCCATGAATCTCAGCATGCCAGGCCTCCCTGTCCATCACCAACTCCCGGAGTTCACTCAGACTCACGTCCATTGACTCAGTGATGCCATCCAGCCATCTCATCCTCTGTCGTCCCCTTTTCCTCCTGACCCCAATCCCTCCCAGCATCAGACTCTTTTCCAATGAGTCAACTCTTCGCATGAGGTGGCCAAAGTACTGGAGTTTCAGCTTAAGCATCATTCCTTCCAAAGAAATCCCAGGGCTGATCTCCTTCAGAATGGACTGGTTGGAACCCCTTGCAGTCCAAGGGACTCTCAAGAGTCTTCTCCAACACCACAGTTCAAAAGCATCTTAAGGTAACATTTATCCCCTTTGGTATGTGTTCTGGAAAAGCAGATGAGAACTCTTAAGAACCAGTGCATCAGTCTTCTGGAAAGGGAACATGATTCTCTCATGCCAGAAAGACTCTAGTGAGTCTTCTGCAGCTGGCCTACTTGTCCCATTTCAAGGACTGCATTATTCATCATTGAGTCCTAATATCTAGCCTGACACATAATAGGCACTCAACAAAAGTTGTTGAACTAGTGAATGAATAAGTATGTTCATTCCATTTTCATAACGTAAAGCACCTATTATAATATTGTGTGTGTGCTAAGTCATGACTGACTCTTTACAAACTCATGGACTGTAGCGTGCCAGGCTCCTCTGTCCATGGGATTTCCCAGGCAAGAATACTGGACTGGATTGCCATCTCCTTCTCCAGGAGATTTCCCCCATCTAGGGATCAAACTCGCATCTCCTGCATTGGCAGGCAGATTCCTTACCACTGAGCCACCTGGGAAGCTCATTATAAATTGTCTATTATAATGTTAGACACAGTCTATACTCGGTAGGTAATCTAACCCAAAATCTGATGGGAAAGATTGGGTAGAATTTAAACTTTGCATCATCCATTAGCATTTTGAAAAGGCCAGTAGATGCCCAGATGGTCAAAACATGACCTCTGACACCTTCTTAAGGTCTGAAGTGACTGTGGTGATGGGTAATCCTCACTTTCCTGCTCTAGCAGGACACACGTGTATGCACAAACATAATCAATATGGCTCCTCTGATGACCTTGACTTGAGGAAACAGCCATTTGCACATTTGCTAATCGCAGCTTTGTTCATGCAGCTTTTATGGGGAGGAGTAACCATTTGTGAACCTCTTAAACTGACATGAGACACTTTTCAGTTCATTCTGTGAGCAAATGTGATGCGCCCGAGACCCTGCTAAGAAAGTCCAGGCCAAAGAACTAGATAAATAAATATAAATGAATTCATTTGGCTGAATGACATGCTCATTTAATTAAAGCACAAAATCAGCTCTAAAACAAATGATTGTCCCTGGCAAAGAAGCAGAAACTGGTCTTTAATTAATAAATTTCTAATGGTTCTTCTGCAGGCTGAGAGGGGTCTCCAGTGAAGAAATGGGGAGTGGAGAGAAGCTGGGGAGAAAAAAAGAGGGAAAGGGAAGAGGAAGCAGAAAAGATAATGCATATCTGAACTTTTAGAAACAGAGAATTAAAGGCCATTTATTTTTGCCTAAGTAAGGTAAAATCCTGCTAGATCAAAATTATTATAGTAAAACTCTTCATGTAGCAAAACAGATATCCAAGCCTCAAGAGAGGATCAATTAATTTAAAAAATTACAAAAACAATTTTAGGTCAATGAGACTTTTCCTGCTATTATTTCATCTATTCCTCCATTCCATAGTGTGGTCTGAATTTTAGGGACCCAAATGGCAAGAATCAAATTTTCCAATACTTAGCAGTAATAAATACCCACATATGTAGCTTATAGTGAACACAAACTCATGACGACCAAAGAACATGATAGAAATGGGACGAACTGGAAAGTACAGTCAAACGCTTCTCATATATTTTCAGACCCTCTGTATGTGAACCTCATCAATGTTCCATGGTTTTTAGTGCTAAACATTTGCTTTACTTCTCTGATATAACTTGGAAAGACTGAGTCTTCTGATATAAACATCAAAGCTCCATCACCTCTTACAAAGCAGACACTTGAAACCTTTGAGGGCGCTGTTAATAATTTTCTGTGCACTCCTTTATGCCGAATCAATTTCAATTAAATCAATTAAAATGGCAACTGGCAATCAATTTAAATTTCACATCATTGATCTAATAAGATTAAGATTACTCAGGATATTTGAGGGACATCAGGAAATGCTGGGTTGGCATCTCTGCTTCATTATGATGTCAAGTTGGGAGATGAACAAATTTGATTTCTTAGTGCCCCCAAATCTCAGGTATGCAAGAAACAGCCCAGCAAAATGACACCCTCCCATTCCTAGCAGCCCTAAATCATGGAAAATGGGGGATGGAGAGTGATAACCAGGTGTGATAAGCAAGCTATTAAGAAAAATCTTTTATTTGAACAGCCTCAAGCATTAGTGTTTAAAAGTACATTGGCACTGAGAGTTTTTTATAAAAGAAAAATAACTGCATCTTTGAAAGAAGAGATACTTCACAGCAGGCAGGTAGGTTGGAAAGAAAGGGCATTGGTTTTGGAGACAACTAGTTATCTTATCCACTGGGGTGATTAATTTTACGTGTCAACTTGACTGAGCCACAGGGTGCTCAGATATTTGTCAAATGTTGTTTTGAGTGTGTCTGTGAGGGTGTTTTGGATGAGATTAACATTTGAATAGGTAGAGGAATAAAGCAGATTGCTCTCTCCAGTGTGGGTGGGCCTCAACCAATCAAAGACTTGCACAGAACAAAAAGGTTCATCCCCCCCTCAAGTAAAAGTGAACCCCTCCTGCCTGACTTGTCTTGAGCTGGGACGCTGGGTTGTTTCCCGGCCTTTGCACTTGAACTGTAACACTAGCTCTTCTTGGGTTTTCAGCCTGCCAATGTTTGGACTGGGACTACACCATTGGCTGTCCTGGGGTCCCAGCTTTCTGACTATAGATCTTGGCCCCCATGATCATGAGAGCTAATTTCTAATGGACACTCAGTTAATCAGTTCACCCCCCTTCTCTCTTTCCCTGCCGATGCTTGTATCTCCTATACAATATTTTATATGTATCTCCTATTGGTTCTGTTTCTCTGAAGAATCCTTGCATCTGCTTGTTTTAATTGTGTAGCACTGCAGCTCTCTGGGCCTCAGTTTCTTTATCTGTAATATGCGTTTCATGACAACTACCTTGCAAAGTTATTGTATGAACTAAATATGGAATTTAAAATGCCAAATGTGCAAACAGGTGCACAATCAGTATTAGCTCCAGACTTGCCCTTTGTGATAACATTGGTAACCTGTGCCTTTGAAATAAAAACAGCATCTAATGGTAATATTAAGTATTCATGATTTTGAAAATGACTGCCAAATGATGAAACCTCCCTGGTTTCCAATATAAACACCTAAAGTGTTCTTGCTGGAGATGAAACACGTCCTTTTCTTTGTCTTTTCCTCTCCTGTGGCTTTACTGGAGGTCCTACCACTATAGCTTTGCCCTGATACCTGCCACATCCAAGAGATAGTGGAGGTGCTCTGTGAATCACCTTCTGTCTTGCCCTGCAGGACTGACTGCCCAGGAGAGTTTGTTTCATTTCTCCTGGGGGATACAGGATGTGGGATTGCAGTGGTGTTGTGTCCTGAGAACTGTGGAAAAAGGGCCGCTTAGAGCTTGGGGACCTCACCTACAAGGCTGGGTGATCTGTTAGATGGGCTCCATTCCACGTGGGTTTTAAGGTGAGATACCCTCCTGCACCCCAAGGGCTGATGCCTCTCTCTGAGTTCACCCGGGTATGACGAGCAGACTCATTAAGCCCAAAGGGAGGTTTACTCTGATGCTACAGGAGGGATGAGCGCCTGGAGTACTCTGTGTGCTGAATCTACACAGTGCTTGGCAGTGGCCCCCAACCTTTCATAAGTGCCTGACATGACAGTTTCAGAGTAAGGTCTCGAAATCTACATTTTGAAGAAGCCTGCCCAGATACTTCTGCAACAGGGAGGTCATGGATTTGAGGGAGCAGACTGGGGTGCAGAAGAGAGAATGATGCTACTGAATCCTCTCATCTACTGGTTCTTGATCTACCATCCCAGGTAGCCGAGTCTCTTGAGTTGCTTTTTAAAAAAAATATTACTTATTTGGTTATGCTGGCTTGTAGTTGCAGCACACGGGATCTTTGACCTTTGTTACAGCACGTGGGATCTTTAATTGTGGCATGCAAACTGTTAGTTATGGCATGTGGGATCTAGTTCCTTGACCAGGGATTGAACCTGGGCCCTCTGCATTGGGAGCACAGAGTCTTAGCCACTGGACCACCAGGGAAGTCTCTAGTCTCTCGAGTTGATTCCTCTTCACCCCCGCTGCCACCACCCTCGCTCAGGATGTCATCATCTCCTGCACAGATCAATGCAACAGCTTCCTGCCTGGATGTCTGGCCCCCTGTCTTGTCCTTCTCCAGTGCCTCTTCTCATCTTTTGATATACAGATCTGATCAGCATTGTCTCCAGTCTGAAACCCTTCAGTGTCTCCTCATTGTCTCTAAACTCCTTCAGTTCAGTTCAGTCACTCAGTCGTGTCCGACTCTTTGCGACCCCATGGACTCTAGCACACCAGGCTTCCCTGTCCATCATCAACTCCCAGAGCTTGCTCAAACTCACATCCATCAAGTTGGTGATGCCATCCAACCATCTCATCCTCTGTTGTCCCCTTCTCCTCCTTCATTCAATCTTTCCCATCATCGGGGTCTTTTCAAACGAGTCAGTTCTTCACATCAGGTGGCCAAAGTATTGGAGTTTCAGCTTTAGCATCAGTCCTTCCAATGAATATTCAGGACTGATTTCCTTTAGGATGGACTGGTTTGATCTCCTTGCAGTCCAAGGGACTCTCAAGACTCTTGTTACAGCATGTGGGATCTTTTCAGCCTGGCTTCCTGCTGGCTGGTATCCCTTCTCCCTCTCTCTTCACCTGTAATCATACTAGCCTTCCTTGTGTTCCTGGAATGCACCGAGCTTTCTCTTCAACCTTGACCTTAGAACAGGCTGTTCCCTCTCCCTGAGACATCTTCCCAATTCCCATTTGCTTTAGTTACTGCCTCTTCCTCTTTTAGATCTCAGCCTGAGGGAGGTTTTCCTGATATTTCAGAGTCAGGGAATTCCCTCCCCAAAGTGTAACTAACGTCCCCTTTCACATCACTTGTTGTGTTACTATGATTCTTTCTTTGATGAGTGCCTTCCTCAGTAAAACACAAAATCCATGTATGGGAGAACCATATCTATCATGTCTACTGAATTTCACCAACATTCAGTCAAGGCGGACACATAGCAGACACTCAGAAGTAAATCTATGATTTGTTAGTAAATAAACTCTCCAAAGTTCTTATCATCTTAGCAATTTTATATCTGCTTGATGATTAGAGAGAAAATAAACACACTCTGCTAATTATAGCACCTAGTTCAGTTCAGAGGTCACTTACTCTCAGAATCTTTCCTGACACATTCCTTCTAAATCAGACGACCTTCCTATAAGATCCTAGAATTCTACATTTACCTTTGTTACTCTTATCTATTTGGCTTGACTTCAAGGTCAAGAAATGTCATATTCATCCCTGTATCCCTAACACATAGATAAAGTGCTGGGTACATGGTAGGATCTCAATAAACTTGCTTTTAGATGAATTACTGGATGATTGTATAACTGCTACTATAAAGGGATAAACAAACCAAAAAGGGACACAAAGAATGGAGGGGCTATTTCAGAGAATAACAAAAGGTTTTAATTCTTGGCTGGGAAACAAGGCTGGGCCATTCAGAGTACATGTATGTATGTGGGGCCTTCTAGAACTGGCATGTAGAAACTCGGATGTAAGGAGAATCTTGACCATCTACACTGTGCAGAACTTAACTCCAGGCACTGAGAATTGGTTGCCCCAAAGAAATAAGCCACAGCAAAAGTAATATATCATATATAATACTAGGGACAGAAATCCTAAAGCATTTACATGGCATATTTTCTCTCTTTCTTCTTAAAAAAATCCAACACTGCTCTATGCATCCTTACCAATGGCTTTGATTTTCTCGTATCAGGTCCACATGCCATTGTCCTTCTCAAGTGCCTTTCTAAAAACCCATAGGGGAGTTGAATACCATACAGCTCAGATTTCAGGATCCAGACTTCCCCCCAAAGAAATGGACCAATGTCAGTCGTGGAAAACCCACATATCAACTTCATTGCAATATCAGTCACTGGAGGTTCTTCAAACCATGAGGCGACATAACAGTGCAATCTCATGGCCATCTTGAATTGTCCAAACAAGAAACACCAACTATATTTTTAACTTCATTTAGAACATTTAATGCAAAGGGGTCAATGGCAGAGAATTTCAAGGTTGATGATTTTTGCAGAGGCAGACATGAAGAATTTGGAGTCTGTGGGGGGTTTCCTAATGGGAACTGTACCATGCAAAAGATACCACAAGACACGGAGTTGTGGAGAAGTAATGACAAGAATAATTCCTGGCAGAATGTGCCCAAATTAGAAAGATGTGTGAACACTTCCACCATCTACTAGATAGAGGGGCCATCAGGGTACTCAGAACAAGCAGATATTTTTCAGCCATGAAGACTACAACAGACTAGAATCATGGGTCCATTTCAAGCCTCAAACAAAACACTTTCTGAATGGCCACGATGAACTTCAGAATGAAAATGAAACGGGAATGGACACTAGCTAGGATGGACTTGTCACAATGCTAACTCCTACCGATGAACTGATGTGAGAGCTTAGTGATTCCCCAAAGAAGCCTGTGTTTAGGAAACTAAACACAAATCTCATACCAAGGAGAATTTCTCTGAAGGCACAAAGACCTGATACAATTAGAAATATTCCTAGTTGCAAACTATGTGAAACAGGGTGTGAAGATCCCCAAAGTGTGTTGAAGGTAAAGCCCAAGAAGGCAGCAGGTTGAAGAAAGACTGTCTTGGAGACTGGGAAGGGCATGTGGTTGGTAGGGCATGATCAAACAATGCTGAAGGAAGAAGAGGCAATGGAAGACTCCAGTGGGAAAAGGAATAATCCGCATATAATCCTATTGAATCACTCATTCAATGTCCTCACCTACTGTGAGCCCCTGGAGAATTAACTGGGTTTTATGAGAAAAGATTCATTCTATGGTCAGTTGAGTGTCACTGAGGAGAACATTGAAGACTTGAAAATATGAGGTACAACTCAATGTATGTGGGGCGGGGGGCGGGCTTATGTACTTAAGAGTCCTCACCAAAGGTATATACATTTAAGAACCACAGCCACTGCACTAATCAATTCAATACAATGCGAGCACAAAGGATTACAATTTGGGGCAATTTTGCCCATGGATAATGCAAAATGGCTATTTAGCGACTCTCTTTTATTACAAACCCATTTAAAAAATGATACTGTATTCACTGTTTTGAGAAGATGACATTGAAAATGAAATAAGAGCTGGTAAATAAGGAGAAAAGGGCAACAATTAAACTTAAATCAGCAAAACACATTTAAACAGAGGATTCACTCTCTGTGAGACATGGTGCTGGGAGATAGGAGAGCACAGCAAAATCAGGTGACAACTGAGGAGGCCCATGATTTGCAGGGGAGACAAAGACACCCCACGCGCCCACGCCTGAGGCCAAGCTTCCGCTCCTGCCTCATGCCAGCTCATGTCCCTCTGTCAAAACTTCCATCCTTTAAGATCAAGCTCTTCTCCCTGTATTTCTTCTCAAGGTTATCAATGCCTTATTCACGCCATCTAAGTGAAGAAGATTCAGAGTCACCTGTACTCCTCCTGTGCCCTCCCCACTCACATGTAATGAGTGAGCAAACCCTCTGAATTCTGTTTGTAAAATGGCTTTCCAGTCAGTCCCTGCTTCACCCCCACCCTTGTCACTGTGTTAAACCACCTCCCTTTGGCCCCTTCCCAGGCCATTAGGATAACCTACTAGTTACGATTTGCTCTCTAGTCTGTGCCCTGCCCTATTCATTTCCCTTTAATTAATTTCCAACTTCTACTGAAAGAGTTACACCTTCGGCAAACCTCCCTTTACCCCCTTTTCCCAGATGAGGTTATGTTCCAGTTCTGTGGCATCACTGCACATCTATGCATCTCTGCCACAGCACACACAACCCATCCTTATGGCTAGACTGGGTGCTCCTTTTATCCCTAGTGTCTACCACAGAGCCTGTTGCTCATTGGAAGAACAGGATGGAAGAACAAACAGATATTCAACAGACACTGTGTAATGAATAGATTATTAGTATGAACAATGCGCTTAGAAATGCAGAGAACAGTGTGATTGGTTCTGCCTGAGAGATAAGGTAAGGCTTCTCAGAAGAGGTGATGTCTCATCCTGGCTTGGTCCTTTTTATTATATCATATTCATAACAACTCGATGAAATAGATTCAGTCCCCATTTTTACAACTAAGGAAACTTAATCTCCGACAAGTAACTTGCCCAAAGTTAATACACCTATGAAATGCTTTAGAATGGATTTCTATGGAATACTAAAGAGTTTGGATTTTATTCCTTAGGCAACTGGGAGTCATCAAATGTGTTTTTTTTTTTAGGAGGGAAATAATGTCATCAGATATATATTTAAATTAACTCTGGCAACCGAAGTTGGAAGTTAAAGGAGAATGAATGGGGCAAGGTAGAGACTAGAGAGCAAAATCATAACTAGTATGTTATTCTAATGGCCTGCTGCTGCTGCTGCTGCTAAGTCGTTTTAGTCGTGTCCGACTCTGTGTGACCCCATAGATGGCAGCCCACCAGGCTCCCCCGTCCCTGGGATTCTCCAGGCAAGAACACTGGAGTGAGTTGCCATTGCCTTCTCCAATGCATGAAAGTGAAAAGTGAAAGTGAAGTCACTCAGTCGTGTCCAACTCTTAGTGACCCCATGGACTGCAGCCTTCCAGGCTCCTCCATCCAGGGGATTTTCCAGGCAAGAGTACTGGAGTGGGGTGCCATTGCTTTCTCCGTCCAATGGCCTGGGAAGAGGCCAAAGGGAGGTAATTTAACACAGTGACAAGGATGAGGGTGAGGCAGGGACTGACTAGAAAGCCATTTTACAAACAGAATTCAGAGCGTTTGCTCACTGATTACATGTGAGTGGAGAGGGGACAGGAGGAGTACGGGTGACTCCAAGCCTTCTTCACTCAGGTGATGGCGTGAATAAGGCATTAATAACCTTGAGAAGAAATACAGGGAGGAGAACTGGATGGAGACCTGGTGGGAAAGACAATTGGGTTGACTTTGGATATTTTAAATTTGAGATGTCAGTGGACTACTCATCAGAGGTTCACATCTTTTAAGGATATTAATGTAAGGAACTGAAGCTTCATAGAGGTCTAAGATGTATTTGAAAGTAACTTTGAAGTCGGGGATGGTTAAAGCAATGGGAGTGGGCGAGGCTCTCTAGACAGCCCGCAAAACGAGAAGAAACAAGAGGACCTACCTCCAGGGGGTGTCAAAATTTGGGGAGTGGTAGAGGAAGGTGGCAAGCCACCCACCTGAGAAGGAGCCATTAGAAACCAAAGGGGAGAACCAAGGGGGTCACTATCATGCTCATGGAATACATGAGCACTAAGGAGGAAAAACTTAATGCTATCCAATTATGATACAGAAGAGCCAATTATGAAGACACCTGATATGTGAGCATCAGAGTTATAACACCAGTGACACAGCTGAAATTAGACATAGAGAAGCCTGGAAATTAAATAGTATAAACTGAGAGATACTAGAAAGAGCCATCAAACATAGCTCATGTACACATAACAAGGAATCTGAGCGGCTCACACTTTCTCTTCTAGGAGCTGCAAATATTACTAGATTTTATTCCTTAGTAAAGAGGCAAAGGAAGCTTTTCTCAGGGACAACTGGGGAAAACCATACCCTACTGCCTGTATATAGATGCTAGAATTTTTAAATTGAATTAATGAGTGAATTGTAAACACATTTGACCTAAACCTACCTTGAGACAATTTATTAGAAACTCCCAGGAAAGCAGGGTCCTCTTACAGTAATAGTGGCTCCAGGAAGTGCTAGGGAGGACATCTGCAGAGATGCAGTGACTTTCAGAAAACCTCCAATATTTTATATGTATTAAAGTCAGTCTCTACTGCTGTTCTATTTTGATTATCCTAAGAATACTGGCCTAGCAGTTCTTACCAAGGGAAACGTGTTGTATGCAACCCAGCAATCACTTCTAGGTACTTTTCTAATGAATGAAAACTGATGTTTATACAAAAACCTGTATGTGCACGCTTTTATTTATCCTTTTTAAAGATTTTAATCTTGATGTGGACCATTTTTAAAGTCTTTATTGCATGTGTTACCATATTAACTTCTGCTGGTACGTTTTGGTTTTCTGCACTGCAAGGCATATGGGATCTTAGTCCCCCTACCAGGGATCGAACCCACACCCCCTGCACTGGAAGGTGAACTCTTAACCACTGGACTACCAGAGAAGTCACTGTGAATGCTTACCAGCATTATTAGTATTTGCCCAAATTGGAAACAATCTAGATGTCCTTCACCTGGGCAATGGATAAATAACTTTGGTATATCCATCCAACTCAATGCTAAAAAGTGAGCGTGAATGAACAAGTGACACACACCCTCAGCTTTGGTAAGATTCAGTGTATTATAGCAAGTGAAAGAAGCCAGACTTTATGAGTCCCATGATATGACATTCTGGAAAGGGCAAAACTAAGAACAGAAGACCTATCAGTGGCTTCCAGACGCTGGAGGTAATGAGAAGCATTGACAATGTGGGGGTAGCAGGGAGAGTATCTTCTGGAGTTATAAAACTGTTATATCTTGACTGTGGTGGTGGTTGTTATACAACCATATGCATTTATTAAAACTTGCAGAACTGTACATTAAAAATGGTGATTTTACTGTATGTAAATCATACCTTATTAGAAACAATGAGAAAAAAGAATACCAGCCTGGGAATTAAGAGAACTGGGATCTAGTTTCAGTTTTGCCACTGACTAGCTGGGTAACCACAGACCATCCTCTAACTCTCTTTGGGTCTTGGTGCCCAAAACTGTAAAATGAGATTGGAAATTTTCTCAAAAATTCTACTGATGTGCTCTACAAAGACTCCTTTCTTTAAGCAAGGTGGTGGACCAGATGGCCTATTCCAATTCAGATGGCCTACTTTAGTTGCTAAAGTATCGTTGTGGGGGTGACTGGACTAAAATACTCAGTCTGTACACATGGTTCTGAAAAGTCTTCTTGGCTTAGGAGTAGTGTTTCTAATTTGTGTTGTTCCATAAGATGGAGCTTTGGGCAAGTCCATCTGGTCATGTAATTCTCAACTAAAATTTGACACATATATTTTTGACAATGTGGAAAAAGCCCTTTGGGAAACACTAATGTTTAATGAGCTATAACTGGCCTTGGTAAACAATCATACTCTTATTTTTTTTTTTTTTTCATTTTGCAGGCACTAATTAAAAAGGCCTTTGAAGACTGGCAGCGTTTACTGTCTTCATTTGCCTTATCCTCCAGCTGGAACATCGCTTTCTACTGCTTAAATTTACCCAACCTTCACAGTTACTGTTACATTTTTATATTATCCATGTATCTGTAGCCAAGAAAGACACTGAAAAGGGCACTGCAGCAGCAGTTCTATACTACAGTGTTCCTGGGGTTGAGGGAAACAATTACAGCTCAAAGGGGAAGATATTAAAAATAAAACTGTAATCTTGATTATGCTGTTAGAACTTTACACTTTTGACCTTGTTAAGCAGGGGTCCACAAACTATGAACTAGAAATTGTGCTTGTAAATAAAGTTTTATTGGTGTACTACTAAGCCCCATTCACTTCAGACTGTCTGTGGTGGCTCTCCCATGATGGGTGGGGGCGGGGGGTTTACAACAGACATTCTATGGCCTGTAAAGACTAAAATACTTACTATCTAGCTCTTCCCAGAAGAAGTCTGCCAGCCCAGTTTCATAGACTATGCCATGAACTGTGCTATATAGTTTTCACATAAAATCTCATGCAATCCTCATATCATTGCTGTGAAATAGGAATAACTCACTAGACAGATCAGAGGTGATACAGTGTAATGGATACAGTTCGCTGTGAAGTCAGACAGACCTGTGCTAGGCTTTTTACTAGCTGTCCAAAACTGCACCTATTATTTATATTCTCTGACCTCAGTTTCTCCGCAAGTAAATTGAAGCTAACAACAGTACTGATTATGCTCGGGTAAATGTCAAGGGTTGATGTGACAATTAGCACATTGCTTTGCATATAGTAAATATTTAATACTCATCAGCTAAATGAGAAACAACTTTTAGTATCCCTAAGTGTTTTTCTTCCTAGAAATATCCTGTAATAAAGAGCTAAGGATGCCCCCTGTAAGTTTGATTATGGATTAATTTGGTGGATCCCAGAATAATTTGCACCACTCTGTGTATTACATAAAGCACCTTTTTTTCCTTGTCTCTCAGGAATCAAGCAGAAGGAAAGTATAACCATGTTATTTCCTGCTCTGTACTGCATTTCACAAAAGACAGCGGCAGGTGCCCTGACATGGCTGAGTTTCCTGCAGGAACATGGAAGCAAGCAAGACCACCAGATGAACAGCGTGGCCACTCCATAGAAGACCAAAAGGCTGCAGGAGGGAAGGAAGCACCTCAAAGGCACCAAAGTAACGAGAGTAAAGCAGAGCCAAACTCTGATTATGTTGCTGGCAAGTATCAGGTAGTTACAGGGCCATGGTGAATAAAGGCAGGGCAATTAGAGACCAGCATTTTAGCTGAAGGATGGTTTTGGCTTTAGATAATGAGCTGCTTCAGGAATTTTTGTCACAATTCATTGATAGAGCCCATAAATGGATCTATTTACTATGAGTCCACCATACACATTTTTAAAGCACCTTACAGTTTTTGTCTTTGGTCAGCATCCAGAAGAGGGACAGCAAGAAAAAGGAGGGCAGAAACTTCATCTCTCCTGTGTTCAGATAACCTACAGTGACAGGCTGGAGCCCTCCTGGTCTATTTGTGACGATTTTGGCCATATTACTGTCATGGGGCTCCTGGTGGCTAAGTGACAATGACTGGTGTAGAAGAAAAGTTTAAGACAAATTTTAAAACATCAGTTAAAAGTTAGAAAATTAGCCTTAATTATCTATTAGTTTACTTCCTCTAGAAACAGGGTAGAATGAGCTTTCAGATGGATGTATCTAATTTGGAGGTTTGATTACAAACTGAAGTAACTGATTTGTGTATAATTTCTACATCCAAAAGGATGTTGTTTCCTTGAGAGGAAATCTTTAGAGTCCATTCATTTGTTTCATTTTGGAGTTGATTTCCAAGTTTGTGGCAGGTTCTTTTGAATGCCTCTCGTGGGGTAAGACTTCATCCTTGGAGAATTGGGTTCCTCTTTAGAAATGGCAGCCCAATATTTACCTTTAGATCTTGTAAATAAAGTGGGTAATCAAGCATGGAGAAACATGGTGGGTCCAAGATAGAGCTTGGAAAAAAACAAATAATCCAATTATAAAATAAGTAAAGGATCTATAATAGATGTTTACCCAGAGAAGATACACAAATGGCCAGTAAGCACTTGAAAAGGTGTTCAATATCATTAGTCGTCAGGGAAATACAAATCAATATCACAGTGACATTCCACTTTACACATATTAGAATGGTTATAATAAAAAAGACATACAATAACAAGTGTTGGCAACTATGTGGAGAAACTGAGACCCTCATAGACTGCTTGTGGGAATATAAAAGGGTACAGCTTGCTCTGGAAAACAGTCTGGCAGGTCCTGTAATGGTTACACATGGAGTTACCTTATGACTCTAAATTCCATGCCCAGGTATATACCCAAGAGAAATGAAAACAGGTCCATACAAAATGTTGTACAAGAATGTTCAAAGCAATATTATAGAAAATATCCAAGATTCATAAACAATCCAAGTATCCAACTGATGAATGAATAAATCAAATGTGGTACATTCATATGATGAAATACAATTTGACAATTAAAAAAATGAAATATTGACACATGCTTACAACATGAGTGAACCTTAGGAACATTATTCTAAGTGAAAGTAGCCAATTGCAAAAGACCATGTATTGAATTATTCCATTCATAGGCAAGGTCTAGAATATGCACGGAGAAGGCAATGGCACCCCACTCCAGTACTCTTGCCTGGAAAATCCCATGGACGGAGGAGCCTCATAGGCTCCAGTCCACGGGGTCGCTAAGAATCGGGCATGACTGAGCAACTTCACTTTCACTTTTCACTTTCATGCATTGGAGAAGGAAATGGCAACCCACTCCAGTATTCTTGCCTGGAGAATCCCAGGGACAGAGGAGCCTAGTGGGCTGCTGTCTATGGGGTCGCACAGAGTCGGACACGACTGAAGCGACTTAGCAGCAGTAGCAGCAGAATAGGCAAAGAGAAAGCAGATTAATGGTTTTTGAAAGCTGGTGGTTGGGGAGCATTGGGAAGAAATGGGGAATGACTGTTAGTGGGTATTGGGTTTCTTTCTGGGGTGATGAAAATGTTTCAAAATTAATTGTGGTGATGGATGCACAACTCTGTGACTATACTAAAAAATCATTGAATTTATACTTTAAGTAGTTAAACTGTATATTCTGTGAATTTATATCTCAATAAAGGATAGTATAAAAATAGAGCTTTGATATAAATTCAGGAGGCTGATTTAATTCTGTGGCTTCTATTACTGACCGCTAACTACGTGCTGTACTTCCTGCCACACTGCACTGAGTGACATATGTATTTGAGCTCATTTAATTCTCATAACACCCTATGAGGTGAGTAGATTTACTGATCTCACTTTTAAGAGATCAGGAAATTGGAACACAGACAAAGTAACTTCCATGAAATAACACATCAGTAAGTGTTGGGCCAAGATTTAAAATTCAGGCCTGTGTGATGCTACAATTCACGGTTTCTCCTTGTTTCTTCTTAAATATTTTATTCTTTAAACAGTTAATATGAACATATTTCAAGACACAAAATGACTTAAAAAGCGTAAGTCCTGTATCTCCCTTCTTCCCCATCCCACAGGCAAGAGTCTGTATTAGCTTGTTGTGTACCATTTCCTTCTGTACACAAAGCACGTATGCATATTTCTCCCTCTTTCATTCGCAGATACAGCATCCTCTCCACCTTGTTCTGTGCCTTGCCTTTTCTACTTCATTCAGCATCTCCAGATCCTTCCATATCATTAGTCCTCAATCTCGTGTTTATAACTTCCGAGTACACAACATCACCCAGATGTACCGCAACTTATTTATCTGGCCTCCTAATGGTGGACACTCGGGTTCTTCCTAAACTTTTGCTAGTCAGTTAAAGCTTATGTTTTGAAATTGCCTTCCAAAGCATGAAGGAAACACATAAGAAACTTAATCATTTGTGAATTAAGTCCCAAACCTCACAAATTGGCTCCTTTGAAGGCAACAATCCTCATTTAAATGTGTTAGTAGGAAAATATTTCTTAAACACAAAAATGAATTGCATTACACTAGAATCATAGTCCCATGTGAGCTGAGAAAGAAAGTGTGTCTCTAGAGACTGGAGAGGTGAGTTATACTCTTTCAAGGGAAAGTGCAGGGATTTGCCAAAACGAAGGCATGTTCTAAGACATCTGTTTATACCTATCTAGCATATTATTTCCAGTGATGAATATTTTCAGAGATGAGGGATCAAATATTCAATACTGAATCACATTATCACTTGCCTGGTACATTTTTATATGATATACAAGTTAAGTCACTCAGTTCACCTGGGTGGAATGGAGTTACAATTCTTATTACAGCGAACCTAGACCCAAAATGTTTTAAGGCAACCCTAGCTGATTTTAGAACTTCTATTATGAATCATAAAATGACTTGTCAATTTCTGTTTCCCTTTTCTTTTTTTTTTAAAGAAATCATCCTTTCAATAAGGTATGGATTTTCAAAGGCCATCCGACATAAAATGAGTTTGAACATTAACATGGAAAGGACAAGCAATAAAAAAAAAAGTAATAGGAGTGCAGACAAAATTTCCAAGAGCTAGAGAACATGACCTCTTTTTCTAAAGGGAATGGAATAAGAGGATTCTAAAGGCACCGCTTTTCAAAGTGAAAGACGACAACAACTGAATCGAAAAGGCTGAACTCCGCATTACCTTCCCAGAACACAAACGCATATTTAGCTTAATAGAGTTGAGTACTATCTCAGGAAAAATCTTATATATTATGCATCTAGGGCAATGAAAGCTGTAGAAAATGATTTTGCAAAGCAAACACATGGAAGACTGTCAGTAGCAGAGGCAAAAAAAAAAGAAAAGTCCAAAGGTACACGTGATGAGTTCAGGTCTCATTCTGTGTCTCACCCAGGAAGAACAGCAGAGCGGAGGAAACGCCAGATGCCGAACAGAACCAGGCAGGGCGGCACCGTGACTGGAGCTGAAATGGTGTGCGTGTGTTTTCTTACTACAAATGTAATACAGATTTAGTCTCGAAGATTGGAAAAATTTAGAAAAATAGAAAACACAATCACCCACAGTGTCACTCCCCATGGAAAACCATTATCAAAATACTGGCTAAACCATTTTCAACTCTTTTCCTATTGCATATAAAAATATGTCTTTACAAAATGGGGCTCATATTATAAATGAAATTTTATATGTGACCTTTCCCCCTTCTTCCTATTACTTTGAGTACTTTCCCATGTTGTCATATATTCCTTGAAGACATAATTCCAATGACTCCGTTTTATTGGATCTTCTCAGTTTACATAGAATTATCTGATTCTCCCCATATTGCTGAACTTCTAGGTTGTTTTAATTTCTCAGTTTTATACCTGGCACTGCAACGGACATTCCTGTGATAAATCTTGGAATCTCTCTGTACTTCTTGAGAGAAACTTAAAAGTATATCACTAAGTTGGATTCACATGTAAGTCACTGAGTGTACCTGTTAACTGTAAATTTACCATCGAAAGTCTCTGGAGAACAAAGTGGATCATGTATACCAAATAAACAATGTATTTCCATATCACTTGAAGTCTGTATCTATCCTTCTAGAACAGTCATCTTTCAGGCAGTACTTTACTTCTTCTAGGCAAACAGACTATTACTGGGTTAATCTAAATGCAATAACATGAAACTTGGCTGACCCAGATTTCTTCAATATCAGTATGCATGCAATTACAATATTCTACAGATTGAAAAATACCCAAGGCTCTCAAAAATACATATTTTATCATCCTTTCATCCAAAATGGTGTACAATGAGCATTAAAATAAAACAGGGTTATAGCTGACAGTGGTTGATAGCAACCAGATCTTACCTAGACATATAACTTACATATAGTGTGCCTTAAAGTTTTCTTCAAGATTCAACTTTATTCTGTCACTTCTAGTTATAGGGCTTTTAAATGCTTTCAACAAATTGAAATTATTAATAATTCTTCTTTAGAACTATATGGTTGCAATATTCCAGTTTTAAATTCTCCACAGTCTATTTAAAATTTTATTCTATTTGCTTTTCAAGATGATAAATAGGGTTTGCAAAATTCCTAGAAATTGTGTGTATACATACATATGTATGTACATATGTATGTGTTATTGTTTTTAGTCGCTAACTCATGTCTGAGTCTTTTGGGACCCCCATGGACTGTAGCCTGTCAAGCTCCTCTGTCCATAGGATTTTCCATGGCAAGAATACTGGAGTAGGTTTGCCATTTCTTTCTCCATGGGGATCTTCCTGACCCAGGGATGGAAACTGCATCTCCTGCATTGGCAGGCAGATTCTTTACCACTGAGCCACCTGGGAAGCCCCCACATGTACACACACACACACACACACACACACACACGGACAGAGACATACCTCTAAAATGTTTCTCTCCCATTAGTAGTGAAAAGTGAAGTAAAACAAAACACAATAAAAATGCCACTTATATCATGGCCATATGAACTACAGTGTCACTCAAATCCCAAGGCCCCTGAAGAATGGGTAGTTAGACTAAAATGGCGGGGCTGCCCTGTACCGTTGTGCAAGCTGCACACTGTACAACTCTAGGGTGTGCAACGGTATCCTGATCTATGTTACTGGTATTCTTTGGGGCTTATGCAGTGCACAACCTCTATAGCTGGATGTGATGGATGACCTTGAAATTAGCTCAGATAATTGTTTGTTTATCCATTACTCATCTGTACCTCCTTCCCTCTAGGGAGCTATGAAAAAGAGAAATTTTAGGAGGGAAGTGACCTTTAAATCTATATATTTTTTAAAAAAAGATGAAAGAAATTCTGCAAAAAACCCCCACAAAAAACCAAACCCCAAAACAAAACAATCCAGTTTTTCCCTGGCTCCCCTCTGTCATGATGGTAAGGGTTTCTTTCCTCCCGCCTCCCCTCGCATCCACCCGCTAGGCAGCAGCAGGGTACCTTGCGTGAGTAACTGCAGGTTTCTGACTTCTTCTCGCACCTTCAGCTGGAGCACCTGTTGCAAGATGAGCTGCCGGAGGTTCTCCTGGGCGATCCCCATTCGCTCAAGCTTTTTGTCTGTAAGTCTCAGCAGGGCTCGCCCTGCAGGGTTTTAAGAAATAAAAGGAAAAGCAAATGAACAACACTGGAAAAGGATTTCCGTCTTCCTCTGGGCTGACCTTGCCCTAACAGAAGTCTCCATCTAAAAACAGACACTTTAGAATAGAGGGTCCTCCTTTGTGCCTGCTGACAGGAATGGATAGGCAGGATGGAAAAAAAATCCACAAATTTAAAAAAGCACTTCAATTTTCATCTAGTTTTGGCAATCCCCGACTGACCCACGCATTGAGTTAAACAGAACAGCAACATTTTAACCTGGGTATTTGGGTCACGGATTGCAGGTTTCCACAGAAACAATGCTCTCTGTTGGGTGATGGGTTCTGAGGCTTGCCTATAGGAACCCGTGCCACTGATGAACAGCCTGAAGAGTTAGATGCTATAACTGTGGTTATAGGGAAACTCCAGCAATGATTAACCAGGTTACAATGTTTCTGTGAAACATGCATTTAATGTTCCAGGTTCCATAGGCAAGCATCTGCCTCCCGTGCTGCACCCCTGGTGCTGGGCTGGAGTTCCATCTTTGGCTGGTGGGACCTATGCTACTGTTGTTTTAGTCACTAAGTCGTGTCCAGCTCTTTTGCGACCCCATGGACTAAAGCTCACCAGGCTCCTCTGTCCATGACATTTCCCCAATATCAGAGTGGCTTGCCATTTCCTTCTCCAGGGGATCTTCCCAACCCAGGAATCGAACTTGCATCTCTAGTATTGGCAGGTGGAATTTTTACCACTGAGCCGCCAGGGAAGCCTGGTGGGAGCTATGCCTTAGCTCAATCACTGGTCTAAGGCCAGGCTCCAGCAGGGCTGAGCGTGGGCATCGAAAACACTACAAAACAAGGAGCCTTGGGTGTGAGTGCTCTCAGAAAAGACACCCTGGGCCCTGAATAGTGTTGGTTAGTGTAAGTCACTCAGTCATGTCTGACTCTTTGAGACTCCATGGACTGTAGCCCACTGGCTCCTTTGTCCATGGAATTCTCCAGGCAAGAATACTGGAGTAGGTAGCCATTCTCTTCTCCAGGGGATCTTCCCAACCCAGGGATCAAACCTAGGTCTTCTGCGTGGCAGGTGGACTCTTAACCATCTGAGCCACCAGGGCAGCCTGGCATAGATTCCTTTCAATACCTTTCTTTTCCTGGTGTGGGGGTAGGGTCCTGCATGCTTCCCTTGCTACTGTGATTTCTATCAAATTCTCCAACTCTCTCCACACTCTGCCTGCCCTGGAATAAGCACACTTCCCTTTGGAGAGTTTAGTGTAAGAAATAAAGGGAATGATTATTGCTAAATGCCGCAGCACCCCGCTGTACTCAATACCCCAAGGCACCAGACTTGCAGGTCTTTTTCCACTTTAACTGATGACGAACAGACACAGTCCACCAGTGATTAAAGATAAGTCTTTGGTACACTTCGCTATATACTTCAGGAACTGAATTCTCTACCTCCTTGAAAAAGAAATCCAACAGCCCAAAGGTGGGGTTAATGGGCATTTTTTTTCTGAGGAACAGTGAAACCTAAGTGTCTTCTGGGTAGAGACAGGTGAATGGGGAGAAACAGTTAGGAGCAACCTGTGCTGTTCATGCCTCTCTTTACCTTCCTTTGCTGCGGCTGCTGCTAAGTCACTTCAGTCATGTCCAACTCTGTGTGACCCCATAGACAGCAGCCCACCAGGCTCCCCCGTCCCTGGGATTCTCCAGGCAAGAACACTGGAGTGGGTTGCCATTTCCTCTCCAATGCATGAAAGTGAAAAGTGAAAGTGAAGTCGCTCAGTCGTGTCTGACTCTTAGTGACCCCATGGACTGCAGCCTACTAGGCTCCTCCATCCATGGGATTTTCCAGGCAAGAGTACTGGAGTGGGGTGCCATTGCCTTCTCCCTTACCTTCCTTTAATCTTTGCTAAATGCATCAGTCAGAGTAGGTTAGGTTCCATGCTGCAGTAACAAGTAGGCCCAAAATATCAGTGGCTACAATGACGTTTATTTCCTGCCTATTCTCATGTCAACTGCAAGTCCATCTATTTTCAAAACTGCTGATCACTATATCAGAGGGGAAGGAGATGTGCTGGAAGGTCTCAGAGCAACAGTGAAATGCTCAGCCTAGAGTTACTGACAAATCTTTGGCCAGAAGTAATCACAGGAACTTTCCCACCCACCAAGGGTCCACGCATGAACTGTGCTTCCATCACGTGCCAGGTAGAAGTGGGGGAAGAGACACATTTGATGGGGAGAACTGATGAGAACCACACCAGTACTGATTTGGCTCCGGATGGGTGCCTGGCAAGGAAGTGAGTGCAGGAGGGTGTGGAGGTGGGTGGTGGTCTGAAGCCTCAATAAAATCTGTACGAGGAAGAGGAAGGAGAGGTGGGGGAAGAGGAACCTGAGGAAGCTTAGCAAGAGCGGGCAGGTCATGGCAGCCATGAGAAAGGAGGCAAGGGACACGCACAGACACACACACACTCTCAAGTAATCGTGTCTGTCTTCTGCAATAGGCAGAATGATGCCCTTTGGCCAAAGATGTCCACATCCTCATCTCTGGGACCTGTGAGTTTGTCACTTTATACGACCAAAGGGACACTGCAAATGTGATTTCATTAAGGATCTTGAGATGGTAGAGTATCTGAAATTATCCATCTGGGTCCTTATAAGTGAAAGAGGGAGACAGGAGAGCCAGAGAGGGGAGAGATGTGATAACAGAAGCAAGCACTGGAGTGATGCGGTCACGAGCCAAGGAACTGAGCTTCTACACAGTGGAAAAGGCAAGGAAATGGATTCTTACCCACACCCTCCAGAAGAAATGTGGCTCCACCTTGATTTCTGCTCCTGAAGACCTATTTTAGACTTCTGATCCCTACAACTCTAAGATAATAAATTTGTGTCATTTTAAGTCACTAAGTCTGCAGTAATTTTTTACAGTAGCGATCAGCCTTGTGACTGGAACTCAACGTGCTTTGGAGAAGCCGACTCATGGCTTTGGATTTCCTTTCCAATTCCTTTCTTAATTTCTGGGCACTGGTGTACTCCAAGGTGGAGAGCTAAGGAGTGGTAAGTCTAAGTCCCAGGCTTCTAGGACAGCCCTGCCTTCAAATATTCTGCTATCAGACCTTGGTCTTGAAATTTCATTCAGAAAATACATCATGGGACTTGGGTATCATTTATGTGGCTAATTGGCCTCCAAATAGCAGGAATCTAGTGCTTTATACAAGCTTTCAACTCAACAATGAATATTGCTTTTTTTTTTTTTTTTGAGGCAAACTAGGGGACTTTCCTGGTCATCCAGTGGTTAAGACTCCACTTTCCAACACAGGGAGCTTGGGTTTGATTCCTGATTGGGAAACTAAGACACCGCATGCTACCAGTGCAAAGGGGGGCGCCCCCAACCAGAAAAAAAAGGCTGGTTAAAAAACGAAACACACAATTCAGATTATCCAAATCTCTTCCACCAGCAGATCGTAGATACCATCTCGCTTTCCGTTCCTCATTATTTGGGCTGTGGTTTCACAAGCTGGAACATTCTGCTGAGGTGTTGGTAGGGCAAATGAGAACTTTGGTCCTGAGAGGTTGGCTGGTCCATCATTAGTGCTAGTAAGTCAAAGGGAGGGTTTTATTCTAGTGCGCGTGGCTCAGTTTCTTTACAAGCAAAGAAACCAAGATGCTCCCATCTAAGAACCTCCAACTTCAACATTTCCATTAATGCATCTGACATACCACAGTGTGGATACAGAAGCCCAATCAGAATGTTATCTCATCAGTTCTGAACGGGTAAGTTACGAAACTTGTATAATAGTCTGTGCATTTCACACTATGTGGTACGAACAATTATACCTATCAACATTTCACCTCTTACATGCTTGGCTGTTCAAGTTGTTCTATCAAACCCTGAGACCATAAGTGTTCTTGCTGCGTTGTTTGTTTTTTATTTTAAATTTTAATTGGAGGCTAATTACTTTACAATATTGTATTGGTTTTGCCATACATCAACATGAATCCGCCACGGGTGTACATGTGTTCCCAATCCTGAACCCCATTGTTTCCAATGATAGAAAGGAAAATTGAGAAAAGCTGAAGAATATTTAAAGCATGAGAGTTTTTCCTAATTCTTACTACTATACTTTAGTTGTGCTTTATCTTCCTTGGTAAGAAAATAAAAGTCTTAGACTACAGTAGAGAGACTAAGGGAAATTATATAAGAGAATTTCCTGATAAAATATCTTCTGGAAAAGTTCATGATATGTACACCAAGGAATTCAGGAACAAAATCTGATTCGCTGCCATCCCTGGATGGTTTTTACGGAACCATTCAAGCCTGTGGTTCCAAAAACTCTTGACAAGCATTAGATATTTTATAGGAGCAAATACCTGGGCAGCCTCCTCACCAAACACCTCCTGCTGATCACAGAACAGAGTGTCTAAACAAGAGTGAGTCATGGGAGTGATAAGGAGTCAACAATCATCAATTATATCTCGTTTTTTGGCAATTTATATTGTCACTTTTTGTTGCTTATCATAAAAATCCAACTGTTAATTTAACAAACATTTTTGAGCACTGACTGTGTCCTTGTGACTTTGCTATTCACTCTGGGGATAAGGAGGAACAAGACAGTCAGGGTCACTCCTGGAGCTTTCAGATTGATATGCAAGGCAGATAACGATCAATGTTTACAGGTGTGTCAATGTTAAGAAAGGGCAAATATGAGAGCCCAGACTGGGTGAGCTAAACTAGTCTGGGTATCAGGGAGCTATCAGTGAGTAGGATATATTTAACCTGTACTTAGGGAGTAAGTAATAAGAGTAAGTAAATCAGATTAAGACCACTGGATAAAGCCAAGATTTTTTAAAGAGTCCAGTAACCATGTAGATGGGTTTCCCTGGTAGCTCAGTGGTAAAGAATCTGCCTGCAAAGCAGGAGATGCAGGTTTGATCCCTGGGTCAGGAAAATCCCCTGGAGAAGGAAGTGGCGACCCACTCCAGTATTCTGGCCTAGGAAATCCCACGGACAGAGGATCTTGGAGGGCTATAGTCTATGGAGTCTCAAAGAGTCGGACATGACCTAGCGACTAAACAGCATCTAGATGAACGAGGAGGCTGCTATTACAGTCAGAAATCAGAGGAGTGCTATTAGGACCTTTATACGCCTGCTGTTTCTCACAGAGTGTCTTGACTGACCACATGGCTCTGCGGTCAGACGCCTACACAGGGAGAGATCAAGGAGAGAGAAGTCTTCTGAGGACCTCCTTGGTGGTCCAGTGGCTAAGACTCTTCATTCTCAATGCATGGGGCCTGGGTTTGATCCTAGGTCAGGCAGGGAACTAGACCTCATATGCCACAACAAAGATCTGTCACATCCAAATAAATAAATAAATATTATTTTTAAAGGGGGCGAGGGAGAGAAAAGTTAACCCAATTTCAAAAAGGAAGCATCACCTAAATTTTCTGATACTCCAACTGGTGCCAAATGGCATTTTGGTGATCCAGGCTGTTGGGCCTTTCACAGACTCCTAGATTGGAGTTGGAAGAAGCGTAAAAACCTTCATATTGATCATTCTCGTGCCTTTTACTTCTTTCCTTTATGAAGTACTTACTGAGCACCATCATATGCCTGACCCTACTCTGGGTATTGGAGCTGCAGGGAAGCTTACCACTCCTGCCGGAGGAAAACACACATAAACGAATGTATGAGGGCAGACAGGGCCCCCTACTGGAAGGATGGTGCTATTGCAGTTAAGGTGGTGAGAAAGGGGTCTCCCTCAAGAGGTGACCTTGGAACACACAGAAGTGTCAAGGCAAATAGAGGAATGTCAGGAAGGTTGGTGTCACTAGGGCAGAGAAGGCAAGAGAAGTGAACCTAGGAAACGAGGTCCAAGGGAAGGCAGGGGCCAGATCACACAGGGCCTTCCAGGCTTTGGTGAGGTCTCCTGATTTTATACTCAATGGGGACAGTTTGAGTAAGGGATAAACTGGGCATAATCTCATACATGCAAAGACTCCCTTGGGTTACTACGTGGGGAATGAACTGGGAGTGGGGAGTAAGTGAGGAGCAATGGCAAGAGCCGGCACACCCCCAGGGCAGTCAGAACAGGGAGCAGGGATGCCTCACTCTAGGGTGGAGGTAAGGATATAGTAAGAAGTAGGAGAATTCTAGGGACTTCCTTGGTGGCCCAGCGGTTAAGACTTCACCTCCCAATGCAAGGGGTGCGGGTTCAGTCCCTGGTTGGGGAGCTAAGATCTCCCAAGCCTCGTAGCCAAAAACATCAAAACGTAAGACAGAAGCAATAGTGTAACAAATTCAACAAAGACTTTTGAAAATGATTTAAAAATTAATTTTAAAAAGAAGTAGAATTTTGAATCACGATATCTACAAGTGGGGTGTGAAAGAACAGCAGACATCAGAGATAAACTCAGGCTTCAACCTGACTCACCAATGGCTTGGGGCTGCATTTCAGGGCAGGAAGTTGAATCACTGCCCCCAGACAGGATGTCCTAAAGGGAGGAAATCATGGTAGTACTAGTGCTATTATTATTATTTTATTTTTTTGAGAGCACTTGGGATTTAGAGAAGTGATGAAAAGTATGGAATTAAACAAAGGAGGACAGTTAAAATATTCTTTCCTGCCCACAATGTTTTCATTCGTTCAATACTCATTCGTTCAATTCCAAAGCTCTAAGGTGGCTGGGGTCAGGTAAGCTCACACACTTCTAATGGAATTTAGAGAAATCAGAGGGACCTCTTATGAACCAAGGTCTGTACTGCTGAACCCTAACAGTGGTCTTGGGTGCTAAAACTGTTTCCTAGAACCCCTTACAGAAGTTCCAGCCTGGGAATATTCTGAGAGGAAGTTCACCCAGCAGAAACGTGGATCTGATGCTCTGCTAGCAATCTTGGAAAATCAGAATTTTGCCCCAACTGAAGCTTAAGCATTACACAGAAGCTGTAATGTGTGAGGGCTAATACAATGCCAGCTCCATAAGAATAAGAATCTTTCCTGTCAGGCTCTCCACCGTCACACGTGCCCCAATGTTGCCCATGTGCTGGTACACAGAACGATCGAGGTATATTTATCGAATGATATCCTCAGAGTCACTAAATGCATGTCGTCTTCTTTACTCACATACTGATGATCTCAAGGTTGTTAAATTAAGTGCCTTTTCTTCTGCAAGAGTCATTGTTGGACATCAACAATGAGAAATTGAATGTAATAGAGGGCATTTTATTGGGGTCGAACACAGAAACACCTGCCAAGTTGAAAGGCATAGAGAACTTGGGAATAAATGACCACTTCACCTTCCTACAGGCTTGAACATGAAAGTGTTAGTGGCTCAGTCATGTCTGACTCTTTGTGACCCAGTGGACTGTATCCCACCAGGCTCCTCTGTCCATGGAATTCTCCAGGCAAGAATACTGGAGTGGGTTGCCATTCCCTTCTCCAGGGCATCTTCCCAACCCAGGGATCGAACCTGGGTGTCCTGCATTGCAGGCAGATTCTTTACTATCTGAGCCACCAGGGAAGCCCTCCTATAGGCTTCACAAAAGACAAATGCCTTTTTCTGCTTTTGCAAAAGCACCCAGTGAGACCACAAGCTTTGCCGCGCAGGAACGGGAAGGTGACGATAGGCTTGGGGAGTGGTGTCCCAGTTTCCCACAGGTGCCCTAACACATTACAAACACAGGGCTCCAAACCACAGAAATTCACTCCTCATAGTTTAGAGGCCAGAGTTCAGCTTTGGTGTCACTGGGCTGAAATCAAGATGGTAGCGGGACCACAACCCCTTCTGGAGGCTGTAGGGGAGGATTCCTTTGAGGCTTCTAGCTTCTGCTGGCAGTCATGGTCCCTTTGCCTGTGGCCACATTGTTCTAATCTCTGCCTCTATCTTCACATTACCTTTTCCTCTTCTGTGTGTATAATCTCATCTTGCCCCTCTCTTATAAGGAGGCCTGTGATCTGCTTTGTATGTGTGTATTAGTCGTTCAGTCATGTCCAGCTGTTTGTGACCCCATGGACTGTAGCCTGCCAGGCTCCTCTGTCCATGGCATTTTCCAGGCAAGAATACTGGAGTGGGTTGCCATTCCCTTCTCCGGGGGATCTTTCTGACCCAGGAATCGAACCTGGATCTCCCACACTGAAGACAGATTATTTACAGTCTGAGCCACCAGGGAAGCCTGTGATTTACTTTAGGGCCCATTTAAATCCTGGAAAAAGTTCCTCCTGGGAAGACCCTTAACATAATCCCATCTACAAAGAGTCCCTTTCCCTAATAAGGTAATATTCATAGATTCCAGGGCTTAGGACCTGTGTCTCTGAATGACCATTATTCAGTCTGTTTTAAGTTGGAAGGAATCTCTGAGAGTTCTGAGTATGGCAAAGGGTTCATTGTGCTTCCCATGAGGAAATGAGGCTCATAGAAAGTACTTGACTAAAACCACACAGGAAATGGGAGGAGACTTGTGTATAGATACGTGTCTGGTCTGGTCTCTAGTTTAGGTGACCCCTATCATCTGTTCAGAGAACTATAGCAGAAGCCCTGGCACAGCTTTCAAAGATGACTGACTGCATGTTGCAAGGCCTGACGGGAATTTCAGGGTAAGCAGGAGCGGGCTGAGGATGCGGCTTCAGCTCCAACCCTGCTGGAAAGTCCTGATGCACCTACAAGTGAGCAGGGGATGCCACTTTTCCTGAAGAATGAATGACGGGGACTCTTTTCTTGCAGAAATAGAGGTCATTGAACAGCTCCCCAAACAAACAGGCATTTGTGCATGGGGCTAGCTCCAAATCTGATGCTGGTAAAGGTGACACATGAGGTGGATGCCCCGCTCTACCCCAGTCCTGGCTGGGCCAAAGTAACAGAGTGACAGGGGCAGGGCACATCACCAGGACCACAGCCTGAACCCATGTTTCCTCAATCTCACCATGACTCCAAAGTCACAGTTTCTGGAATAACGATACAAGGAGAGAAGCATAAACACAAAAGTATGTGATTATGAGCTAAATGGTGCAGATAAAGGCCCCGGAAAGCACATGTGAGTCTTAATCGCCTCAGCTCTACAATAGGGCTAAAAATGACCCTCTTTCAGGAGGTGACTGTGAGGATCAAATGACAGATACAAACACGTGCCCTTTGCAAACTGGACCCACCATGACGATGCCATGTGGGAACTACCTGGGCACTGTGGTTCTCTGGCTGCCTGAGAATGCTTCCTCCCGCTTCCTTCCACTCCCCCTCACAATAATAGCAACATTAAACACTGTTCCAAGGGCTTTACACGAATTACCTCATTTTCAACAACTCTCTGAAGATACTATTATTATCTATAATCAATTAAAAGCTACTAAACATAGCTAAAGGTCACATATTTACTAAGCTGCAGATCTAGGAGACAAAAATATGTAGAGGCCGTGCTTTAACTGCCTCCGTAAACTGCCACCCAGGATTCTTTACATAGCCTGACACTTCTGCCACTTTTCAGGCAGGAAAGGCGAGGGTCAGGAAGTGATTACTGCGCCTGAGGACTTAGAGGCAAGCAGTGGGAACACGGGAACAACCTCAAGATGCACTAGGCTGAGCTCACCCTTCCAGTCCCCTTGCCGTGGAGAGTGACAGGGGAATGAGGGGTCTTTGCGGGGAGTCGGGAAACAGCTTCATCCCTCCTTCTTCATAGGTCTGCGTCAGTACCAGGGATTGAACACGTCTCATCTTTTGCTTTTGGTGAGGAGGGCTGTTCCTCCTCACCTGGTCGGGCTTTTGTGTGCATGCCAAGTCCCTTCTGTTGTGTCTGACTCTTTGTGACCCTATGGACAGTAGCCCGCCAGGCTCCTCTGTCCATGGGACTCTCCAGGTAAGAATACTGGAGTGGGTTCCCATGCCCTCCTCCAGGGGATTTTTCTGAGCCAGGGATCGAACCCGCATCTCTTATGTCCTCTGCCTTGGCAGACAGGTTCTTTACCCCTAGTGCCACCTGGGAAGCCCTGGTAGGGCTTTCACTAAGTTAAAAAGTCCCTGCAGGACTTTTCAAGTACTGCATCATTTTCTTGTTATGTTTACCTTTTATTTTCTGATCCCTTCCCACCTCCCATTATGTAAGAAAGTTTAAATCACCTAGCTAGAGCCTGACTCAATGGAGGCACTGAACAAATTTCTTAAATTAATGCTGGGTGTGTGACCCAGACAGGGCCAATAACATTTACTAGAATGATTATGATTTCTAAAGAGGGATGCTCTCTGTCTTTCTTAGATTATGTCCCACGGGGCAAAATAAGCTTAGACTTGCTGTCAGCGGCTGTCTCTGCCACCATATGGAGAGAATTTGCTGGAGAATTAAGCCAACAGAGAGAGAAGAGCTGAGAAGAAGAAAGGGGGGTGGTGAGAGCAGAGGAAGAGAGGGAGGTAGATAAGATAACATTATTTGATTTCCTGAATACAGCCCTGCCTGAAGTCAGATATTCCTGGGTTTCTCATTGATAAAAGTCAATATCGAGGGGGAGAGGGTAGGGAGCAAGCTGAGCTCATGTACCACATGTACTCCAAGAGAATCTTGACTTTCAGAGTCAAGCTTATCTGCGATTCTCGATTCTCGGTTGAGCTGCGTCCTGGCCTGCTTATCACCATTTCAAGAAAGCCCATCAGGAGGTAGGTGAGGAAGAATAATCAGAACCTATGGTAACTTATTTCCAAAAAGTTAATTATTGGCAAATTTTGGTATTTTAATTATGATACCTTACAAATTATGTGGAATATGCCTTAAGACCAACTGCATACTTCTGTATGTTAGATGCACCTGGGTTCTCCTCCTTATCCAATTACACCAGAGGTTATGGACTCAAATGTTGTCAGGATAACATAACTGTGTGAAGAGGAACCCTCCACGGGACGACTGGGACTAGGTGGATGACAGTGGACAGGTCAGTCTGGCTCCCCCCCCATAAAATGTGCAATTCTGATACATTTTTGTTATGCTAGAATACAGGCTGTGTGTTGCTACTTCTATTTTTAAGCTAAGAATGGAAAATCAGAAGTTTCATGAAAACTCCTAATTTAAAATTTGCCCCCACCTCATATTATAATCCAAACAAAGCATGTAGATGGGTCATGTCTGACACATAAATTGCCACTTTCAATAGCTGACTTTTACCCTTTCTTACCCCATGTAGTGTTGAAAAAGCCCTTGAGGGTCCCTTGGACACTAAGGAGATCAAACCAATCAATCCTAAAAGAAATCAACCCTGAATATTCACTGGAAGGACCGATGCTGTAGCCAAAGCTCCAAAACTTTGGCCACCTGATGCAAAGAGCTGATTCATTGGAAAAGACCCTGATTCTTGGAAAGATTGAAGGCAGGAGAGGAAGGGGATGACAGAGGATGAGATAGTTGGATAGCATCACTGACTCAATGGACATGATTTTGAGCAAACTCCAGGAGATGGTGAAGGACAGGAAGCCAGGTGTATTGCAGTTCATGGGGTCGCAAAGAGTCGGACATGAGTAAGCAACTGAACAAGAGCAACAGCCCCCACATCCCACCCACTGGCAGTGGAAAGGGATTCAGGCAGCCCTGCCTTCAGGATTTCAACTGAGTCCAGGCTCTGAGATTCCATTCTGTGGGACCTATTCTAGATTATCAGCTAACGAGACCAAGGGTGGCTGACGACTCGTCTGAACTGGCTCTTTGTATTTTTACAACCTAATGTGTAGTGCAAACCTATCTTCTCAGGTAACCTCTAACCCAGGTCCTGATTTCCTAAAGGTAACTGAGAATCACCAGTACCAGAGTGAACAGGACTCTGAGGTCAGCCAACCCATTGCCTCACTTCCTGGCAAGAAGGTGCACAAAACCTTCCAAGACCAAGAAGTCCTCTCTCATTTCTACCTGAGAACACAGCCCACTGCCAAGCCCAGTCACTTACTTGGCTGCATCCGGAATGATTAGCAGTAAATTAAAGACCGCTTCCCTGTGTTGAGGAAGAGAAGGGTTATTGGACATTTGCACCATGATCACTGTAAGTAATTTACCATACTGATGGGGACTGTATGTTGATTTTTTAAACCAGTCTTGGATAAAAAAGACTTTTCTCTTTTAATTTTTAAAAAATTTATTGTTTTTTTTTACTGAAGTATAATTGATTTACAGCCTTGTGTCAGTTTTGCTATATAGCAAAGTGACTTTAGTTATACATATTCTTTTCCATTGTGGTTTAATCCTAGGATAAGATGACTGTTTTAGATAATCTAGGTTTTTGGTTGAATATATTCAGGTGCTGATGATGTTCAAAGGAGGAAATGAAAATAATGGTAATTCCCAGCCAAAGTATTAATATAAAGGTAAGAAATTATAGTGCTTTTCAAACAGAGGGAAAATGTGGCCTGTGCACTATTCTTCAGCTCTCTAAGAAGGCACAGACAGCCTCCACACAGTAAATTAAAGGTTAAATCCTTGTATGTTGTTGGCAGAACACACAGTTACCAAATCCTCTCCAAAAATTAATTTAAGGAAACCTTAAAACATTTTGTTTGGGGATTCTGTTTTAGATCCTGGGAAGACTCAGTAATTACTTCCCTTGTACCTCAGAGAGGATTTTTCAAGCGAGGAAGTACAGTATCAACTTATCCAAGCCTATGGTTGAAGATTTATGATATCATAAATCGCCTTCAAGGTTTTTTCTGCTTTGGCTAGGTAGACCAGACCTGTTGGTGCATCTGCTTTTATTTGTCAGTGTTTGTATGCATGGCTTTGGGGATTCTCAGGTAATCAAATGTCACTAGGTGAGCAACCCACCGTGCATTGGGCATCTTTCAAAATTAATTACCAGGAAGCACGTGAGATATCGACAGTCTCCCCCGCCCCTGTGGTATTCCACTCATCGCTGTAAACCCAACATGTACAGAGCCTGAAGAGGTGGGTGCTAGGCTTGCTGGTCTCTCTGCACAGATTCATCCTAACCACTGATCCAATGCCAAAGGAATGTTTAAAAATGCTTCAAAGCTTTTTTCTTTTAACATCTATTTGGCTGTGCCAGGCGTTAGCTGCAGCATGCGGGATCTAGTTCCCTGACGAGGGATCAAACCTGGGTGCCCCACATTGGAAGTGCGGAGTCTTAACTGGACTGCCACAAGTCCTAACAACTAGACCACAAAGCAACTATGTGATAAAATCCTACAGCAAGAACCATGAAAACTTTGGTGAAAAAGAAAGAGGTCTTGGGTTTGGAGTTGAAAGTCAGGGTTGGCTTGACCAGTTACTTGCTCCATGTTTACTATTCTGATGACTCACCTTTCTAGGCCTCAGTTTCTTCACTTGTAAATTTGGGGATGAAATGATACCCTCTGCCCCATGCTGTGCTGATTAAGCACTCAATGAAGTGAGTAGAAAGAGACTGTCATTGCCATTTCTAGGAAACAGACCAAAAGAAATGTAAGGTCCTATAGGGAATGGTGTAGTTCACTCCAAAACTATGATGGAAGCACCTGGAAGAAGGACATCCTGATGGTGACGCTGGGAATCCATTCTCAGGATGTTGGGGTAAAAAGGAAAAGAAAATTTGACTTGGTACATCCCAAATTTCAAAAGTCATTAATATGACAAGCAAATACAGTGGATCTTATTTGCTTGACCTTGTCTATTTGGGAGCTATTGACATTTGGGGCTGGGCATTCCCAGTGGCTCAGTGGTAAAGAATCTGGCTGCAGCGCAGAGACGTGGGTTTGATTCCTGTGTTGGGAAGATTCCCTGGAGGAGGAAGTGGCAACCCACTCCAGTGTTCTTGCCTGGGAAATCCCATGGACAGAAGAACCTGGTGGAATACAGTCCATGGAGCTGCAAATAGTTGGACACAATTGAGCAACCAAACAACATCAACAACAAATTCCTTGCTGTGGGGCTGTCCCGTGCACTGCAGGAAGTTTAGGCTAGATGCCAGCAGCACCGGTTCCCAGTCGTGCTGGTCAAAAGTGTCTTCAGATTTTGACAAATGTCTGCTGGAGGGCAAAACTGCCCTTGGTTGAGAACCACTAACGTAGATGTTCACTTTCAACTAATTGATTCTCAGAATGCTTACCCAAGAGACAAACTCATCCTCAGCTTTGGAGGTTCCATAGGACTTGGGCAGATAAGGAGGCAAACCAACACAAAACATACTTTTCAGAAAGCACCTACTATGTGTCAGGCACATTCCCATCCATCGCCCCATTGAGTCCATAAATTATGCTGGGAAGCCTTTTTTTCTCCATTTTAAGGATGCAAAAACAAGCCATGGAGATAAAATGCCAAAGCATACAACAAGAAGAACAAGGATTCCAGTTCAGTTCTACCAGGAAAAACTTCCATGCATTGGGTCTTGATGGCCCTCAAAGCCATCAAGCTTAACCACAACATTTCAAGTGACATTTAACTAAGACAATAACAAAAGTGAAATCAGATTCCTCTGTTTGATAAGTGATGAAAATTTGAGGAAAGCAAGACTATAAAAATTGACTGATACTGTTTGGCATTGCTTCAATGTTGAAGAGATAATAAAAAATGCACATGTACATACTGTTCCTTTCTGTCCTCCAAGAGGGAGTAAAAGTAAGGTCATCAAGCTTAAAGTCCAAAATTCGATGTCAACAAGTTATACCACTAAAAGTTATATTGGAATAAGATAAGCAGCACAATCAGATTCTCTTCAACGTTTCTTGTATCTCTGTCTCCCTACAAGTTTTGCTCCTTATGTCTTCCCTCCCCCCATCCCCTTCTTGACTGTTAGGCTTTGAGGGCTGACTCAAGTCTTAACCTCTCCCAGACTCCCCTGAGAATCTACAGGTAAAACATCCGGTGGTGTTACAGAGAGAATGTCTTTCCCCTACTTAAAGGCACTTAAAGCACGGGTACATCTTGTCATTTTTCCGTTGCTAACATTCAGAATACTGCTTAATAAACTAGTGAAATAATATTTGGACAGAGTCAAAATGAACTTTGTCATTGGAAACTCAAGTTGGAGGGCATGGCAGACCCTAAGGCCACCAGTCCCATGTTGCAATTTCCTGTATATTTGAATTGGCTGGCTTCACCATGTCTACAGTGCCAATACCCTGACTTTGCAATTGCAGGCTTGCAACAGCCCCCTAGTAGTCCAGGCGAGTGTTGGTGCTAACGATTGTGGAACTTGAGACATGGATGAATGGATGATAGCTTTATTTTCTCCCTTCTTTCATCCCTAGGATTACAAAGCTGGCACAGGAGGAAGGTAGAAAGAACAGAGTGAGAGGAGAAGGGAGAGGGCTCGTGTTAGGATGAGCGAGATCACCCCTGAAGACTGGCAGCACAGGGGAAGGGGGAACTGGATGACTCAGACAGCAAGGACCAATGGCTTTATGATGGTCAAGGTCGTGTCTGTGGAGTCAGATGCTTGGGTACAAAACAGATCTCCACCAATTACATGCCATGCTACCTTAAGCAAGTTACTTAATCTGACTTAAGACTTCATTTACACACCTTCCTAATGGGTGGGATAACAGCACCTCTGTTATAGGAATATTTATGAAGATTAAATGAGATGATATAAAGAAAGCACAGTGTCTGGTACATAATAATCTTTCTTTTTTTTAAATAAATATTTTTATTCATTTGACTGTGCTGGATCTCAGTTGCAGCACTCAGGATCTTCTTTGATCTTTGTTGCCACATGTGGGATCTAGTTCTCTGACCAGGGATTGAACCTGGGCCCCCTGCATTGGGAGTGCAGAAGCTTAGCCACTGGATCACTAGGGAAGTCCCCCAATGAGATTTAAATGCAAATTAGCCATGGATGATGATGACAACCAGTCCTAAAACTGAGGATTTGCTATTGGTGAGTCTCTGATGAACAATGTGGCCCCTCTGCACAGGTGAAATGTACCATACAACCAACTTACACAGTACAGCCAATTGAAAATTACACCAACACCTGCATTGTACACTCCTTCACTCACTGTTACTCTCAGCCACTTGAGCTTGATGGCTCAAGTCACTTAAGTTCAGTTCAGTTGCTCAGTCATGTCCGACTCTTTGTGACCCCATGAATCGCAGCACACCAGGCCTCCCTGTCCATCACCAACTCCCGGAGTTCACTCAGACTCACGTCCATCGAGTCAGTGATGCCATCCAGCCATCTCATCCTCTGTCGTCCCCTTCTCCTCCTGCCCCCAATCCCTCCCAGCATCAGAGTCTTTTCCAATGAGTCAACTCTTTGCATGAGGTGGCCAAAGTACTGGAGTTTCAGCTTTAACATCATTCCTTCCAAAGAAATCCCAGGGCTGATCTCCTTCAGAATGGACTGCTTGGATCTCCTTGCAGTCCAAGGGACTCTCAAGAGTCTTCTCCAACACCACAGTTCAAAAGCATCAATTCTTCGACGCTCAGCCTTCTTCACAGTCCAACTCTCACATCCATACATGACCACAGGAAAAACCATAGCCTTGACTAGACGGACCTTTGTTGGCAAAGTAATATCTCTGCTTTTGAATATGCTATCTAGGTTTCCTTCCAAGGAGTAAGCATCTTTTAATTTCAAGTCACTTAGCTGTCCTTATTTCCCTTTTTTATAATTCCATTATTACAGGATGTGTACCTCACATATTTAATCTCAAATTGAGCCCCCTTTAAAGAACTTTAAGTTGTAATGAGACATTTCAAAAATTATTTGGAAAGAAAGCAAAGCAATGCCCACTTGGATTTTCTCCAATAGCCCCATATGAGGCCAGTGTTTTGGGACCAAAATGCCACATACTAGGCATTTGATCTCAAGAAGTTTCAAATCATTGTCATAGGAAACACTTTGCTTAATGTGGGTACAAATAAAGACATGCTATAACCAATAATAGACTCAAAAGCAATTGTAAATGATAATAAAAATAGACTCAGAAAACTAGGAAAAAAACTGAAGGAAAAAGTGAGATTCTTTGGTAAAATTTTTTGTTCTGACTTATATTTGGCAATAAAATACTTTACTTAAACATTAGTTAATTCATTCTTCTAGCAATAAGGTAATAACTTAGTTTAATTTTGTTGTATTTTCTTTTTCTTGGGGGGAGGAAAGCAACCTGAACTTGAGTAGAAAGCTTGGGTTAGAATCTCTGCACTTCTACCCACTACTGCTATGAACTGGAGCTTACTTAAGGTTACTATGTCACGGTTTCCTCATCTGTAAAATGGGAATATTGACTTTTGTAGCTTTGAGCTTTCTAGGTGAAAGTTAAATTAGGTAGGAAATCCAGGTGGTGCCAGTGGTAAAGAATCCACTTGCCAATGCAAGAGACACAGGTTGGATACCTAGGTCGGGAAGATTCCCTGGAGGAGGCCATGCCAACCCACTCCAGTATTCTTGCCTGGAGAATCCCCATGAACAGAGGAGCCTGGCGGGCTACAGTCCATAGGGTCACACAGAGTTGGACATGACTGAGTGCACATGCACTGCACTTACTGCATAGTACTGGACTCAGTATACTTCTTCATGATTAAAACAGAGATTTCATAAAGGAATGCCTTGTTTCTATCATTACACTTACTATATTATAGTATTATCATGAATTTGTTCCCATGCCTGTCTTCACTTCCAAATTATGTGCTCTTTATAAAGAGAATGTGAGTTTCATTTAACTGAGTAGCTCCAGTGCTTAGCACTTGATAGGTGTTCATTAACATTTTGATCGATTAATGGCCCTGTAAGAAAGGGAAAAGAGATGGTATCATCCCCATTTTTGAAGGTTAAAAGAAACAAAAAACCAGGCCCAGAAAAGTGAAGAGACCTGCCCAAAGTCACATGCCTAATCCTAGCAGAGCAGAGATAAGAGCCAAAACATCTGATTCAAATTCACACTGTGTCTAGAAAGGTCATGCCTTCATTTAATAAACAATAATCTAACACAGCCATGAGGCTAGCTGCTGGGTACAAGCAATGAATACAATGGTTTCTGTACTCACAGAGCTGAAATTTAGTGAAGGAGGAACACTAAGATCTGAAGGATGAGAAAGACTGGTGAAGAGGACAGTGAAAGAGGCTGAAGGCAGAAGAAAAAATATATGCAAATGTTCTCCGCAGACTATTACTTTCAGTAAAGACAAGAAGGCCAGAGAGTGGAGGTGGCCTTGTGAGGAGGGTGGAGACCAATGGCTTGAGATGAAGACAGAAGATCAGACAAAGTTAAGATCATTCTTGGTCTTGGAGGCAAGAGAAGGATCCCATTACTTATTCCAAGTGTGATAGGAAATCAAAATACAATTTTAAGCAGGGCAGTGACAAGAGGCAATTTGTATTTAAAAACTCACTCTTTGGCTATAAAAAAATGTCCCAGTTGAAGGTCTAGGTGACATCTGGAGGTAGAGAAGCTAGTTGGGAGACTAGAGCTTTAGTTGAGTCCATAGATGATGGTGGCTTCTACTAGAAGGTGATGATGGAGATGCAAAGAGAGGAGATATTTCAAATGTAGAATCAAAAGGATTTGGTGATGGATTAGGTATTTGAGGCAAGATTGAAACAGATGCCAAGGATCATCCTGGGTTTCTGGATTGGTCAATAAAATAAATAAATTGGTTAATAAAATAAAAGAAAGGGTAATTACTGACATGGAGAATACTGAGTTAACAAGTCAGAAGAGAGAAATTAATACTTCTGGTTAGGATGTGGAATAAATCTGAATTGCCTATGCCTATGAGATATTTACAAGTAAAGTGGGTGTGGAGGTGTACAAGCTGGAGCTGCAAAGAGAAGTCAGGTCTGGAGTTTAGCTTGGGAGCCACGATCATAGAGATGACATATAAACCCATCGTCAAAGGGAAAGGGAGATGAACAGAGGAGAGGCTCTGAGGCTGATCCTTTGAGGACCTCTACCATTAAGTGCGTAGATCAGTAAAACAGGCCAACAGGGACACACTGCTAAATGAGCGGTTAGAGACAGGGAAAAAAAAAATCTGGGAGAACAAGATATCAGAAGGAATGTGGTTTAAGAAAGAGACAAGACCATTTGTGATGGACTCTGAGGAGCCCAACCAGGTGTAGTAACTGCATTCTTTGTAATGGAAGGTTCTTAAGACATGGAATCCCTCATGTACAGAACGTATGGAAGGGTAGAGTTCAAGACACCAGGTCATTCAACCACTGAGCTCCTCGCCTAGGTGAGGTATCTTTTGGTTGACCCAACAGATAAAGGTGAAGGAGTTACATGGAAATGGGTCAGTGAACCTCTGACATAGTCATTATTACCAATAATAAAAACATCACCAATAAAATTGAGTGGACAATTATGGGCTGGGCATAAATGTGAATCATTTCTCATTCTTTAATTTATTCTTTGGGACAGTCCTCTGGATAGGTTTAATTGCTATCCTTATTTTAAAAATGAGGAAAATAGGGCTTGAGAATTTTAGTGACACAATCACATGGAGGGCAAGAGACAGCAGAATGTTGAATGATTATTTTTCCAATTCCACAGGTCATCATTGCCCACTTTGCTGCCTGGTTTGTCTCTTTATTTGAACAGAAGCTTTGGAACAGGAAGAGAATCTCTTTTAAAAAATATTTGAATTTCTAGACCTCATTAGAGTATACCTGGAGAAGGCAATGGCCCCCACTCTAGTACTCTTGCCTGGAAAATCCCATGGACAGAGGAGCCTAGTAGGCTGCAGTCCATGGGGTCGCTGCAAGTCAGACACGACTGAGCGGCTTCGCTTTCACTTTTCACTTTCACGCATTGGAGAAGGAAATGGCAACCCACTCCAGTGTTCTTCCTTGGAGAATCCCAAGGATGGGGGAGCCTGGTGGGCTGCCATCTATGGGGTCGCACAGAGTCGGACACGACTGAAGTGACTTAGCAGCAACAGAATATACCTGCTACATAGTAGGGCATCAATTAGTGGTTGATGGAAGGGTGGGAGAAAAGGAAAGAATAGAGGAAGAAAAACAAGAGAAAAGCCAAGACTAGATAACTTAGGTCAAATCAATTTCCGACAATGATAGGTTCTAATGGATGGGAGACTCCGTGCTGTGTCACTTAGATACTGAAGGACTCCCCAGGTGGGAGTGACTGTTGCTTGAAGCTCTTCTGGGTGATATCCTGGGCTGAAAAGAGTTACACTGCCTGAGGTCATGACCCTGTTTCTGAGAGCAGCCCAGAAGCGATAACTGGTGGGTGGGTGGGAAGATGAAGGCATAGGCATAAAGGTCCAGCCCCCAGGTACCCTGGCCCTGGTCTGGATTAATTCCAAAGGTCAATCCCTGCTCCAGAGCTGGTTGAGGCTCTTGTGATGACTGAATCGCAGCCTGAATCCTGCATCTTTCGCTTTCCTAGTAGGTGGTAAGTAGGACACCACCCAATAAACTCCCAATACTCAGATCTCCTTCTCTAAGCCTGCTTTCTGGGGAAGCCCCAAGCTCTGACACAGACTCACTAGGCAAAGTGGTGCCTGATAGAGTCTCTGACAAAACAAACGTGACATGTTGCCTGAGTTTAAACCAGCCCAGGTGGCTTCACTGCCCCAGCCAGGATGCCTTGAAGTCACCCATCTCCATGGTAAGTAAGTGTGTGCGCGGGGCATCAAAAGGAATAGTGGCCTCTGCAATACATAATTAGTAAGATAAATCTGCTGCTAAAAATTGTATATGTACATTATCTATTGATTTTATAAGTGTCTCATTTTCCATAAAACACTGTGGGCACTATATAAGAATAGCACACTCTGTATTTGATCACTATGTAAATCCTAAATACATATGTATATATGCATATACATACATATATTTTCATACACACACAAATACCTATGCATAATCTGTTATATGCTTGTTGTGATTTATTTCATCAGAGTCTTACATACAAGCATAATTACTTCTCTCATTTTTCAGATGAGAAAATTTAGCCCAGAGATATTAAAGATTATGACAAAGACCTCCTAGCAAGAAGAATTGATGTTTTGGGTCAAATCTGGCACTATGAGACTTCAAAAAAACTAATTAATTAAACTGGCTGAGCTGGGTTTTAGTTGCTGTAGTTTCTTGAGTTGCAGCACGTGGGATCTAGTTCCCTGATCAGGGATCAAACGTGGTCCCCCTTCATTGGAGTGAGGACTCTTAGCCGCTGGACCACAGGGAAGCGTCAAGCCCTATATTTTCAGTCCCTATACCACAGTGATCACTGATTTGAGCAAATTTATTATAAAAAGCTGTGACTTAAACAAGAGTAAAACAAGAACAGACAGAGACTCAAGGATCCCTCATTTTACAAATTTAGATGTCGTATACTGGGTTTCCTTAAATCATGAGACACCAGGATACACAAGTCAAATTCACAAACAACAAAGCCATGGGGGAAATGTATCATTGTCCTTTGCCCCTAGCAGAAGCTACATCCTCTCAGCAACTCAAGTGAGTTTGCTTTTTACAATCGAAATGTTTCCCTTTGTATGCAGACTAATGGAGCATAGCAGAATACATGCCTTCAACTACAAAAATCTGTAAATCAACACACACACCCCATGTTGTGACTGTGAGAACACACACCCTCACAAGCCAGGAGACAGCTTCTGTTGAAGGAAGAGCTGAATACTGATCAGCCCATAAAAATAGAGCTCAGATTGAAGAAACATCTTATACCTGATAAATGCACTGCTATCATAACATCAACAGCTTGGAGTCAACAAAAACTATATTGGTTAAATTAAGTCTTCTACATAAAGATGTCAAATGTTACAACCTCACTATTACAGTGAAGAATAGCTCCAAAATGTGTCTAAACTGATGAATTAGATGATTCTATCCTTAGATAGGATTTTATAGAATCGTCAGTTCTAAAATCATATATCTCTACTCTAGCATCAAATTTCTATTGGTTTGGGCTGTATCTTCCTTGCCATGTCATCCCAATACTAGTAATTTGGACCATTTTCACATCTTGCTTCTAACATAAAGAACACAAATGTCTGCAGTGACTATTCCTAGATTTCTTCCTTAATCATACAGTGCTAAGAAATCTGGACACAGTTGAAATTTGAATCTGTAACAGTTCTTTCAGATTTTCTTTGATAGTAAAGCAATAGTCTTCCAGGCTTCCTTTTGCTTAGAGTCCTGTATACTTTTTTGATCAGATTATTATAGCTCTAAGCTTTCTTTAAAGTACCGAAATGTTAAAAACTCATAAGGACACAGAAGTCAGCCCTGATGAGAATTCACCTTTTAAATGAACTAAGCCGTGAGATTCATCGCTAGGATCACACACACACACACACACACATTTTGGGGACACTGGGAATGCTCAAATAGCCACTAAATGTGCCTCTAGATTTAACCTTGAGATTTTATTTTCAGAATGTCTTTTCATCACTTACAAATGTAGCCACATGATTTTTCAATCCAGCTTCTAAGATGAAAGTAAGCCTTTCTTAAGCATGATTTACATTTCCTGTATTTATTCCTTATAAATTATATTTTAAGCCCCATATTCTGATTTATGAAGTTCCATATCCTTGTCTTTTCAGAAGAAAAAAGGCACATGTGTCCACGATTAGATTCTAAACCATCCAGTGCCTTTAGTCGTGAAAAACCTATGCAACACAGGGAAGTTTGAGGAGAAGAACATCATATGCCTACCAAAAGAAATAATTCAGTATTACAAAGTCATTGAAATTAAGAAATGGAAGAGGCTTGTCAAATCAAACTTGCAATTGACACCCAGATTTAATATGTCAAGGATGTTGGGTCACCAGAGGTGCCTCTAATCTTTGGATAAAGTGGAGAAACTGAGAAAGAACATTTAAGGAGCAGGGCCCTTAATCAAAGGCAAGTCCTTATAGATCAAAATATCAGAGAGAAATATGTAAGATGCAGAGGACAGGCAAATGGAGAAATGGCACTGAAACATCAAGCAGATAATACTTTATTCGAAAGGTTTCTAGCTAGAGACGTGAGTTCTGTGTGGTTTCTGCGCTGACAGTGTCCAGAGGTTGGTTCAGAAGGGAACTGTTAAAGCCGGAAGAGCCAGAGGGGTCAAAGGATGAAGGATATTATTGTGTGTAAAATCCCAACCTTTCATCTATGGACTGTAACCTAATCCTTAGAAATCTCCTGTTCTGTTTTCCTTCTAGTAAAGAGCAACGGCTCACAGTAAACATTCTTCTGAGTATATGTGTGTTGGGGAGAGAGGAGATATGAAAGTAGGTGTCCTGGGCTGATAAAGCATAAACCACAAGGAGCAGATGCTAGCATTTACCCAAATAATCAGAGCAGAATTATCTAAAAATTATCTAAAAAATTTAAGCATCTTTAGATTTCACCATATGACCATTGAAAAGACACATTTTTTGGTAAGGCCTGGTCTTGTTTGTCTTTTACTGTTGTCCTCTGCTTAAAACAAACAAACAAACAAAAAACTGATAGTAGGAACTAGTTGCGACAAGTCATTTAAAAAGAAGAAGCCTGCCAGAAAACAGTGAAATGGGGTAAAAAGAAGTTGCTGGTGAGCAATCTCTAAAATTTATCAGAATCCCTGTGGAGAGTCCGCCCACACACCCTGCTCTCTGAATTGGGTACACAGCCTCCTTCCTGATTTATTGCGTCTCTCCACACACTGGAGAGATGAGACCAGCATCTGCTGTGGAGGAAACACTGCATCTCCACGCCAGCCTGCCAACTCCTGTATCACAACTCTAGAGTTCAAAAGGATTTGTTCATTTCAACCAGTCTGCTGTTGCAACAGGGCAAATGAAAACAAGGGTAAAGAGACAAAACAGGTCCTAACCTGTTGAGCAAATCGGGCTCTCAACTCTTAGTAACAACAGGGAATAAAGTCTGCTATACATCCATGCTACATATACACATGCTCTTATGTGTATGTGTGCAGTAATGAGGTGTGGTTTCTTGTTTTGGTTTTTAATTAAGATGTGTATAGCAGAATGGTTAAGTGTAGTTGTTTCCACTCACATAGATATATCAAGACATCAAGTCAAGTACCTTAAATATATATAATTTTTATTTGCCAATTATAACTGAATAAACATGGAAAGAAAAAGAGTAGGAGTTCTGGAGTCAGATTGCCAGGGTTTAAATTCTAGTTGTTTCACTTATTTGCTTGATCAATTTGAACATTTTAAGTCCCTTTATCCTCAGTTTCTACATGTGTTTTTTAAAAAGGATAATAATAGTTATTTAATAAAGTTGTCATGAGAATGAGGATTAAGTGAGATGATATACACATATACTAAATACCTGCCACACAAGGTCTTGTAAGAGCTGCCATTAGTAAATTAAAAACAACAACAAAAGGAGTTTATAAAAATGAGCTGTGACTATTTGGAGGGTGTGACCTTAATGGGTCAACTTCAAATACTGGTACTGACATGCCTATCACGACATAATATAATAAAGTATGGAAGTAAATCAGAGGTGCGGGGACGCTCTGAACTGGTAAGCCAACAACAGCACCATCCTCTTACAAAAGCTTATAACTTGAATTAAAAAAGCCATGGGGTAATCAATGACAAAAATGTTTCCACGCCTTTTGAATAGAGATAATATATTGCATTTTGTCTTCAGCAACATGATAGGCCTTGGCATGGTGTGCTTTGTCTGTCTGATTGATTGATTTTTGGTATTTGTCCTGTTTTGTGTTCTCTGAGTTCCTTGGATGTATGGTTTGATGCCTGCACTAACTCTTGATAATTCTCTGTCTCCCAAAGAAAATTCAAATATTTCCTTGACCTTATTCTCTTTTCCCACTGGAATTCAAATTACCCACACATGATCATCTGATGTGAGCGATCATCTGATATCAATGGTGACTGAGATTTTCTGAGGCTGTCCTGATTTTTGGGTACCTCAACTGCTTGCCTTGCAATATAGTCAACATAGATTTAACCCAATTTCTACATTACCATTTGAGATCTCTGTCATTCTAATCTGTATGCAGTGGTTTACATAAAATCAGTAACATCTATAGAAGTTACTAAGAGAGTTTGGTACACATTTGGTACACAGTTTGAGGACAGGAATTCTGATTCAGTGGATCAGGGTTGAAGCCAGGAGTATCATCCTGAATAAAGTTGAGGTAGGTGATTTGCAGGTTATATTTAGAGAAACATCAGCTCAACAAATCTCTTACTGTGGCACTCCAATAAGCTCTGGAAGATTAATGGCCCTCTGCTTGAACCTATGCTTTTATTCATTCATCTTAAAATCATCCTGGTTTTAGATTAAGAATAAACTTTTCTTACAGCTCTCCTAAGACGGCTAAAATTGAAAGCACTGACAACTACAAGTGTTGACAAGGATGTGGAAAAACTTGAATTATCATGAAACGCTTGTCCAAGTATAAACTAGAATGATCACTTTTGAAAACTTTGGAGTATCTATTCAGGCTCAAAGACCCAGGAATTCCATTTCTTGGTATGGAAATTAGTGATTCTTTCTATCAAAATACAAGAATATTCTTAGAAGCTTTATTCAAAATAGCCCCAAATTGGAAATTATCCAATGTCCCTAAGCAATGAAACAGAGAAATTAGGATATATTCATACAATTAAATATCATGCATGGTGGCTCAGCAGGAAAGAATCCACCTGCAATGCAGGAGTGGCAGGTAATACGGGTTTGATCCCTAGGTTGGAAAGATCCCCTGGAGAGGTAAATGGCAACCCACTTCAGTATTCTTGCCTGGGGAATCCCATGGACAGAGGAGACTGGCGGGCTACAGTCCATGGGATTGCAAAGGAGTTGGAGATGACTGAGTGGCTGAGCACACACAACAGTGAAAAACAACAGATTACAGTTACACTCAACAACATGGAAGAACCTCACAGAGAAAATATTAAGTGAAAAAAGCCAGACATAAACGAATTTTAAGGATTAATAAATCTAATGTATGATGGTAGAGGCCAGAACAATGGCTCACTCTGAAGATAGCTAGGAGGCAGCAGAGGGACACTGCTGGAATGACAGAAACAATCTGTTATGAGTGAGGTTTATGGGAGTATATATGCACCTATGTAAAAATGTATTGAGCTGTACATTTAAGATTTGTGTGCTGACTATATGTAAGTTACACCAGAAAAACAGCAAGAAAGAGTAGGAGGTGGGAGGTAGGGAGGGAGGGAGAAAAAGATAAACCACTTTGTCCCAGAATTACAAAATCTGTCTGAGCCACCAGGGAAGTCACACCTATATGTAAGTTACACCAGAAAAACAGCAAGAAAGAAAGAGAAAGAAAGAGAAGAAAGAGTAGGAGGTGGGAGGTACAGAGGGAGGGAGAAAAAGATAAACCACTTTGTCCCAGAATTAGAAAATCTGGAAAACAATTCTGAAAGCCTTTGGTCTTTGTCACTAATGACTTTACAGATTTTATTACATTCTTTCTCAGCCAGCATGTTCCAGACTATAAAGAAAGCTAGATGGAGTAAATATTTCCTGTTAATAAATATTAACAATCGATGGAAATCACATGTGTGAAAAGATAAGTCCTGCTGACTTCTTTTTGGTCTTGGCTATATGGTCAGTCACAAAAAATGTTTTCCATGGATAAATACTACAAGGTTCAGTGATTTCAGGAGGCTGGAGAATGTTGGTTTAACTAGGTTATATAAAGCTGGATTAAACCAGATTTAAGTATTTCCCTCTGACGAGAAAAGAGTCTTAAAGAAGAAAAATATACAAAGCCTTCCGTGAAATGCCTGGCTCCAATATTTCTTACAAGGCAATTAGGTTAAAATAAACACTGTGCATTCCTCAAGGAAAATAAATCACAAAATGATAAAATAAACTCAGAGGGGAAAATATTGAAGGGAGAAGAGGGAGGTCAGCCCTATATTTTTGCATTCATTACACTAGGAAGGACAAAGTATGAACAAAAACCACAACTTTATTTTTAAAATTCTCTAATTTTTAAAATAATCAACTAGGAATTTCCTCCTTGCCTCATTGACAAATGCCACTGGAGGGACAGGCAGTGAGGTGGGTCTGAGTGATTGCTGGCAAGACTTTTCTATTGCTGCTTCCAGATTATTACTCTCATTTCAGTTCAGTTGCTCAGTCATGTCCGACTCTTTGTGACCCCATGGACTGAGGCACGCCAGGCTTCCCTGTCCATCACCAACTCCCAGAGCTTGCTCAAACTCATGTCTACTGAGTTGGTGATGCCACCCAAACATCTCATCCTCTGTCATTCCCTTCTCCTCCCGCCCTCAATCTTTCCCAGCATCAGGGTCTTTTCAAATGAGTCAATTCTTTGCATCAGGTGGTCAAAGTATTGGAGTTTCAGCTTCAGCATCAGTCCTTCCAATGAATATTAAGGCCTAATTTCCTTTAGGATTGAACAGTTTGATCTCCTTGCAGTCCGAGGGACTCTCAAGAGTCTTCTCCAACACCACAGTTCAAAGGCATCAGTTCTTCTGTGATCAGCCTTCTTTATGGTCCAAGTCTCACATCCATAGATGAGTACTGGAAAAACCATAGCTTTGACTAGATGGACCTCTGTTGGCAAAGTAATGTCTCTGCTTTTTAATATGCTGTCTAGGTTGGTCACAGCTTTTCTTCCAAGGAATAAGCATCTTTTAATTTCATGGCTGCAGTCACCATCTGCAGTGATTTTGAAGCCCCCACCCCCCAAAAGTCTCTCACTGTTTCTATTGTTGTTCCATCTATTTACCATGAAGTGATGGGAACGGATGCCATGATCTTAGTTTTTTGAGTGCTGAGTTTTAAGCCAGCTTTTTCAGTCTCCTCTTTCACTTTCATCAAGAGGCTCTTCCGTTCTTCACTGATTATTACTCCACTCTCATAAAAGATCCTTTTCCTTTGGTGTTTACACCCTCCTCCAATTTCTTTTTTACTTCTCTTGCTGTTATTCATCTTCTCAATCACCCACATCCCTTGAGGAACACGGCATGTGGATTTCAGACTAATTTTTCCATCAAATCCTACTCTCTACCATACAACTGAATCTACTACCTACTATTATTCTACTTCAGACACTCACCATTAGAGCCACTCTCTGGACTTTGGTATCATTGTGAATTATTCATGCTCTTTAAGTTCAAGCTTTATCACCAACCTCCTCTCTGCCCAGCTGTCCTCTCCCTCTGGCTATTCTATCCTTCAGCCTTGCTGCTGCTGCTAAGTTGCTTCAGTTGTGTCTGACTCTGTCCGACCCCATAGACGGCTGCCCGCCAGGCTTCCCTGTGCCTGGGATTTTCTAGACAAGAATACTGGAGTGGGTTGCCATTGCCTTCTCCAATCCTTCAGCCTTATGCACGTTCAAAAGCCTTCTACTTCTCCTTTCCCCTCATCTATAAATTCCTATGTGAGTTCACTTTCTTACTCCAATTCTATAGTCAGTTGCATACTGACTCCATTGACAATATCCTCAAATTCATCATAGACCAACTAAGCATCAATCAAAGACCATACAAACCATCTGTCTTATTAACCTACACATTACTTTAGAGAAGTTGCACCAGTGTGGCAGAGAAGGCAATGGCAGCCCACTCCAGTACTCTTGCTGGAAAATTCCATGGGTGGAGGAGCATAGTAGGCTGCAGTCCATGGGGTCGCAAAGAGTTGGACACAACTGAGCGACTTCCCTTTCACTTTTCACTTTCATGCATTGGAGAAGGAAAGGGCAACCCACTCCAGTGTTCTTGCCTGGAGAATCCCAGGGACGGGGGAGCCTGGTGGGCTGCCGTCTATGGGGTCGCACAGAGTCGGACACGACTGAAGCGCCTTAGCAGCAGCAGCAGCAGCAGCAGCACCCGTGTGGACCACAGCCACTACAAGCCATGGTTTCCATCCTCACCTGGATCCTCAGACCTGCTCAACAGTTGTGTGAATCTATACCACTTCCATTCCAAATTTGTCAGTATCCTAAACTTCCCTATCAACCACTACCTACCATCACTGTTAGAAGGGCTCTGCTTTGAGAAGGAAAGGGCAACCCACTCCAGTGTTCTTGCCTGGAGAATCCCAGGGACGGGGGAGCCTGGTGGGCTGCCGTCTATGGGGTCGCACAGAGTCGGACACGACTGAAGCGACTTAGCAGCAGCAGCAGCAGCTTTGTAGAAATATCTGGGGGTTGACAGAAGAGAACTCCTTCAGTTTTTCTACTCTAAAATCAACCAATAGACTCTGCTTTGGGTTGGAGGTAGACAGGGCAGTCAGATTTTCACTTTCCACCTTCCTAAAAAAGGATTCTTGAAGAATCACAGTCATCAACAGTCTTGTTTTTTTTCCAGTTTAATAGGCTGCTTTGTAGCAACTCTATTTTATAAAATAGTATTCTTATTGGATTTTCTATGCTTACTGCTTTTAGTTTGGAAAGCCTCATTATTTGCTGATTTTAAAAAAAGTCCACTTATTTAATCATCAAGAATTCTTTTATTTCAAGCAAAGATCAAAAGGCCATAGTGGCTCAAAGCAACACAGGTAAAACCCATGAGTAAGAATTTAAAAAATTTAATCCCAGCATGGTTACTGATGTACTAGGTGGCATTAAGTGAGAAATTTCAACTCAGTATGCCTTCATTCTCAAAAAGAACAAAAAAGATATTAACATTGCCAACTTAGCTCAGTTAATTGTTGAAGAGAATTAAATGATTTATGAGGCTACTATGAAACATAAAACCCAAGACATCAATAAGTTACAAATGGGAAGGGTGCAGAAAGGAGGAAAAACTGTTAATCTCCACTGATACAGAATGTTAATTTTCCAAATCAGTCTCCACTGGGTATGCATTTTATAGGAAAATAAGTTCCAATCTTCCATAATGTTTTGACTACATCACTGAGGTAATGAGTTGTTGGAAAAAACCAGAGATTTCTGCAATTTACTTTCTGTTACAGATACAGCAATTTCTTTCAACTTTGTGTCCATCCCTACTTTGTGACAGACTTTTTCTTTTATTAATGCAACTTCTGTTCACTGAATGTCCTCTTATAAAGTGAATTGCTTTCACTATAGTATGTTTGTACCCTAGGGGCTGTGCCAGGCGACTCATTAGGGTGTGGGGGCTTCTCAGGTGGCTCAATGATAAAGAACCCCCCTGCCAAGCAGGAGACATGGGCTCGATTCTTGGGCTGGGGAGATCCTCTGGAGAAGGAAACGGCAACCCACTCCAGTGCTGTTGCTGAAAATCCCATGGACAGAGGAGCCTAGTGGGCTACAGTCCATGGGGTTACAAAGAGTCAGATATGACTTAGTGACTAAACAACAACAAAGAAAAAGACTACATATTCATAATTTTTTAACCTAAAAAATAAGGCTCCATTATTTGGAAGGTTATGGTGTATTTAAAGTACTCACAGCAGAAAAGTGAGAATTCCATAGGCTTGGGGGGATAGCAGCATTGTCCGCTTCACCGGATCCTGGTCAGTGTCCTATGAGATATTCCATTTACATGTGCCAGGTAAATGGCTTTGTAGTTTATAACATTTAATTTTAACTCAACTGATTTACACAAAATAGACAAGAATGTTAAACAAGTCTTGAAATGGTGACACTGACACTTTTACTTCAATGAAAATCATTTACTAGCTTCACTATGAGATAAAAGCAACAGTAATATGCTATTTTGATAAGAAGAGGTGAAGGTTTCAGCTACACCTGATTTAGATAAGATGTTGAACCTTGCGCCTAAGATTGATATCGGAATGGGATGGGTCTTTCGATGGGTGGGACTCACGAGTGCCTGCATGTGTGCTAAGTCACTTCAGTTGTGTCCAACTTCTTGGACTTTTTTTCAACCTTATGAACCGTAGCCTTCCAGGCTTGTCTGTCTATGGAATTCTCCAGGTAAGAATACTGGAGTTGGTTGTCATGCCCTCCTCCAGAGGGTCTTCCTGACCTGGGGACTGAACCCACATCTCTTATGTCTCCTGCAGTGGCAGGTGGGTTCTTTACCACTAGTGCCACCTGGGAAGCCCAGGGCTTATGAGTGAAAGTGAAAGTCGTTCAGTCGTGTCCAACTCTTTGCAACCCCATGAACTATACAGTCCATGGAATTCTCCAGGCCAGAATACTCAAGTGGGTAGCCTTTCCCTTCTCCAGGGGATCTTCCCAACCCAGGGATCGAACCCAGGTCTCCTATATTGTGGGCAGATTCTTTACCGGCTGAGCCACAAGGGCTTATGAGAGTTGAGTATAATTCACACGTGGGAAAAATGTAGATAATTTGTTGTTTGTGAATAACCATGGTGGTTTCCAAACATGTCTGCAAATTCTTTCATATTCTTCCCATAAAAGTCTGTGTCTCCACTCCTGGAATCTGGGAGGTGCATGTCTGCTCTGACCTACTGAGCTCAGCAGAGCTTACTGTGTGGTCAGAAAAGGCCATGTGGTTCCTGCCCTAGCTCTTTTGGGAGGCTGACTGTGGGAAAAGCTTGCACCATGAAAGGATTTTGAGTCTCCCTAAGACCTCATCAAGCTGGAACAAAGTACAATTGAAAGTCCAGCTGAGCCCAGACTTCTAGCCAAGACATCAGGCATCTGAGCAAAGCTGCCCTGGATCATCCAGAACAGTCTATCTACCAGATGAGTACCACTGACGTCATGACGATCAGAAGACTAGGTCAGCTAAGCTCTCCCTGAATTCTTAATCCATAGAACCTATGAAGTCTAATAAATTGTGTTTAAGCGACTAAGTTTTGGAATATTTCGTTGAGCAACAATAGATAACTGCAACAGTTCGCTGTGTATATCTAGGATACACTCCATAGTGGGGTGGGAGGGGGTGGTCCTGTGACTTGTTTTGGTCAAGGGAATGCTAGCAACTGTTTCGCAAGCAGAAGACTGGACAGCACTTGTAAGACTGGGGTTCTCTTCTCTTGCACCTCCATCACTGCCATGAGAAGATGTGCCCAGGCCAGCCTGCTGGCAGGTGAGAGACATGGCAGCAGGGCAGAGGCTCCATTTGTCCCTGTCATCCTGGTTAAGTCTGTTCCACATAGACCAACAGCCAACTGGCTCACAGACAAGTGGATGAGGCCAGCCAAGCCCGGAAGGACCACTCATCTACCCTAAATCACTAGGCTGTGAACTTGTGAGCTCAATAAATATTTGTCGTAATCCACCCCTTGAGAGGGGATGTGTGTACTATTTACCTTTAATAGCAATATAGAATCAATACAACAAGGATTTTTATTTCAAGGCACTTTGCTAATAAAAACCACTCTGTTTCTAAACATTCAGTTTTGTACACTGTCCCTAAAACACTTGGCATATTGAAACTACTATTTTTTTTCTAATGATGCTCTTTCCCCCTTTTCTGGCTCTCCTAATCCTACGTACTCGTAACAGTCTAGCTTAAATTCTGGAACTCCAGAATCAATTTAGTCCACTCCATCCCACCACAGCTTCACTTCTGGATTCCTAGAGAACTCACCTTCTGTACCATCTTCTTGACAGTTAACTGTATATTGCTTCGTGATGTTACTTAACTCACAGGTAGGGAGACTGAAACTCAAAAGTACTTTAGGGTCTCTGAGGGTAGTATCTTGTGCCCTACTCCTTCTCACCCTTCTTTCCAGCCCTCCAGCACATAATCTAGTCTCATGCATGCAATAGGTGTTAGATGAATACAGGAAGAGAGCAAAGAATGCGCCATAGCTTTTGAAAGGGTCTTAGACAGCTAGAAACAATGTACTGTACATTTTATAACATTGCTTAGAGTCATTTTTTATAACTTCAGATTTGAAAGAATAATAGAATACTTTATGGAAGATAATTGAGCAATTTGGTCGGGGGTCGGGGGGTGGGAGGGAAATCTGCTGAAATCTTGAATGTTTTCAGTGATTCAGAGGCTTTATGGGCAAAAAGGTATGAAACAATCACTGTCAGGCTTGACTGTCTGCCAAATGACTGATCATAATGGCATAGTTTTATTTCCCAACTTGGAGGGTTTGCAAGTCATTAATAAACTGTGCAACATTTACCAGGTGTTTGGTTAAAGCCTGCTTACATAATGCATTTACAAATATTTATATTCTACAGAAATCCTCCCACTTTATGCAGAGTTAAAACAGAAGAATCATTTCCCTCTAAATGATTGTATTTTTCACAAAAGGGCATTATATTTTCAAAAATCCTAAAGAGAAATGCTACTCTGCATCTTCTCTTTGTCTCAACTTTCTCCCCAGGGAAATTACCTCAGAAGAAAATGGGGAGGCTGAATTAGAGCAAATAATCACCCACCAAAAATCACAGTTTAGGGACAGTGTGTTATATCTCAATTTTTTTTTCATTAAAAAAAAAGTAGCAAGAGGAAATAACCTTTCAGCATCTGTTTGGAGAAAAATTAAGTCTTCTATATACTCTATTTTTTCAACTCTAAGTAGAGGTTAAACAAAGTTACTAATTTATCTTTCCTCTTATTTTTGAAAAAGGAGTCTCTGTGGGATTTACCCAGTCCTTATATTCAGATATTAAAAATGAGAATAAAAACATAATCCACACTGAAATAGATCTGTGTTGAAGGGACAGGGTTTGGAGGTGGGGTGAGGAATAACTCCTGAGATCTACTAAAGAATGAGAGCAATCCCTTTCATATTAACCATAAAAAGAAGGCATCACTTAAATGGCAGTATGAAATGATAGGTTTGAATAATCCTATAGAAAATTTTCTAATTAAAAGTACATGTCTAAGACCCAATCGTCATTGCTTTCTTGAGCCGGTTTGGCCAAGACTGACCATGCTTGTAAGGTATGTGCTGTCCTACATACTGTAGGGCACTTAACATTGGAGCCAATGAATTTACAACTAAAACAATTAATTTACAACTTGACAGAAGTTTTAAAAACTTCTATCATTGGCTGTATGTCACACTGGCTGCATGTCACTTCCTTTATGTCAATTAAAACAGTAAAACTTGCATATCAAAGGGAGACTCCTACCAGGACTAAGTGGAGGTAAAAGGAGCTACCTACCAAAAGTCAAGAGGAACTCATGAGCTTCCCGCAGTTAACTTGTGTGGAAGCTCCCCCTTGAGGAGCTCAAAACAACTGCACAATTCAACTGAAAAATTACATGGCCAACTGCAAAGTTCAGCTGAAAAATTCCACCACCAGCTCTTGTCTTTCAGAAGAAAGGCTACCCACTCCTTTAGGACAAAACAAAAAAATCCTTGACAAACATGTCTGAAAAAGACCATAATAACCTTTCAGCATCTGTTTGGAGCAAAGTTAAGTCTTCTATATACCCTATCTATTTCAACTCTAAGTAGAGGTTAAACAAAGTTACTAATTTGGTTTCAGTTACAAAAGGCTTCAGGTTTTTTTTTGGCTTCCATGCAAGACATTTTATTATTTCACTGGCCACCTGATATGAAGAGCCAACTCACTGGAAAAGACACTGATGCTGGGAAAGACTGAGAGCAGAAAGAGAAGGGGGTGACAGAGGATGAGATGGTTGGATGGCATTACTGATCAACTGACATGAGTTTGAGCAAACTCCGGCAGATAATGAAGGATAGGGAAGCCTGGCGTACTGCAGTCCATGGGGTCACAGAGTCGGACATGACTTAGTGACTTAACAACCAATATATATAACACAAGGGTACCTCCTGTCACCAGCCAAGACCCATCTTCTTCAACAAAATTGAGAAAAAACCACTATAAAAATGAAGATAATCCTGTTCTAAAGTAGTACTTTTCTGTGTGTAGACTGTTACTAATGATTAGTTTCTTTGGGTTCTGAGAATGACATGAGGAAGAAAATATACTTCTTGATAAATAGCTACAATTAATTGGAAAACATTCTATTTGGCTGAATGAGAATTTGGAGAGTCTGCGTTTGGTTCAAGATGTGGTGGTTGTTTGGTCTCTAAGTTGTGTCTGACTCTTAGTGACCCCATGGACTGTAGCCAGTCAGGCTCCTCTGTTGATGGGATTTCCCAGGCAAGAATACTAGAGTGGGTTGTCATTTCCATCTCCAAGGGATCCTCCCAACCCAGGGATAGAACCCGTGTCCCCTGCATTGCAGGTGGATTCTTTACTGCTGAGCCATTAGAGAAGCACACCATAAAGCCACCTCTTGGAAGGTTTTGAAAGAGTTAGAAGGAATGAGGCAATTTTATGGTAGCCTCAGGTCTTCAGTAAGCATTCGTCTCTAGGATTAGGATCGACAGGCTCCTTACCCAAGTATGTTTTAAGAATGCTCTAACCAATCTGCCCACGTAAGACAAAGAAGTAAACCTCCAGGGCATGCTGAACACATAGAAGTGGCAACTCACAAGTCAGAATCTGCCCATTTCATGCTAGAACTAAGAGGGCTTTATCAGACTAACAATGCCTGGGGCCTCAGGTGACTCAGAGATCTTCCATTAACCCTGTCTCAACATTCGCATTTATCAAGTGTGGTTTTCCCTCTTCCTTTTAAAGTTTTTGGAGACATTTCCCTCAACACAATGAAGACAGACATAAATTTCAGGATTCTAAGAGGAGAATAGGGTTTTCTTTCTATCAGATCAGGGCAGCTCAGTGCCAATAATAGTTTAATAGTTCCTCCTGAAGTGAAATCAGGGTGGCAGTTTGCAATATGCATTGTCCATCTAAGTCCCAGTAAGACGGCATTAAATGCTGGGTATAGGGAAAGACACAGAGAAAATGTGGTATGAAGTGTTGAGCTTCATAATTTTATTATTATTAACTGCGTTACCTGTTCTTATTAACCATAATTGTCAGAAGTTAATCAGATCCAGTAAAGAATTTAGGCCAAGAGGCATTAATGTTTTATTCAGGGCATGTTACTCAAATTCTGGCAAAGAGTAATCGATGACCCTAGGCTTTTACTTCAGTCTATCTCTAACATGCCCCAGGGAATCAGCTGGAATCAAGGAAATCTTTAAACTTGGGCAGAATCAAATGACAAAGACATGGTTTCATCTAAAACAACATTTAGGCTGTTGAACTGAATGTTGCAGCTGCCAAAATTCCAGATCGAAGGAATTGTCCTATGTGAGAAAAATTGAACCATTTTGTGGTTTACAGTTTCATTCATTTTGGGTTGGTTAGCCTGACTAGTACCACCTGGAAAAACTAACACAATGGAATCAGGGAATAATCCTTCAACCTCATCTAACCCCATTAACTTTTCACATTTTTTTCCCCCTCAAAATTTGTTTTTCATCCCTCAAGCCCAGCTCACATCCATAGTTACTTGAAGAGTAATAACCTGTGCATTAGCCCACCATTCTTCTGTCCATGGAATTCTCCAGGCAAGAATAGTGGAATGGATTGCCATGCCCTTTTCCAGAGGATTATATAGTACACAAATATAATTTTGATGATTCCATTAACTTCATGCATTTTGATTTTTCAAAGTCTTCTGGATTATCAAAGGTGTTTTCCTTTGACAATCTCAGAAATGAACTGCAGCAGATAAAAGTTTCTAAATGTTATCTTTCTAGGGATTTTTTTCCCTAAATGAAGCTAAAGGAATTAGGTTAATAAGGAGGTGTTGTGAATATAGGTGTTTGCATGGAAGAAGAACCAGTACTCCAGAAAACCACAGACAGTGAATTCTTTCTCTAAAGGAGCCCAGCTTTTTTCCCGCTACGGGCTTGTGTCTCCATTCTGTTAGTGCTGGCCATCTAGTAATTGCTCAGCAAATGTTTATTGAGCAAATTAATGAGCACTAATTTAAAGATAATTAAACAATTATCAGGTAATGAATGATTTGTAAATTAGCAATTTATAATAAATTACAAATTATTTTGTTAATCAGTGAATAATTAAACTTCAATAGAGAGAACAATAAAATATTCAGGAAGTAAACAAACTGCTAGAATGAAAAAGGAAGATTCCTCTAAGGATTAAAGGTCCAAACTAAAGAATATTTGCAACAGAAAATAAATATTATTTTCAAACACTGTTAAGATATAAATGGGCCCTGAAACAAAATTAGAAAAATTAGTGAGCAGTGCAATTCACCATGCCATTTTGCATAATAACCTGTTATTAATGAAGATTTCTTTTATATTCAACTGCTAAACGCCCGATTTAGAATCTTATGGTTAAAACACACTTGAGAGGTTTTCTGTTCAAACTCCACTGTTTTGCAGATGAAGAACTGGAGCCCCATTTCGATGTATGACCTACCTGAATTTACTTGGCTAGCACATAGCTGGCTTTCTTTTGGTTCGGTTTTCTCTTCTATCTCTTCTGCCTGCCATTAACTCAATCTTTATTTTTCCACTGCCTACCGAGTGTCATTTCGATGGACGGGGTCAGTTCTTGTGAATTAAGAGGTAGTGGCTTCACAATAAGTGAGAGTATAATTGTAACAGTTATCCTTTTAAACTATGAGGTTTCAAAGATAGGAGCTATAGCATCCATTATCCTCTGAACAGGACCTGGATTTTCCCTTAGTGGTTCATACAACAATCATTTCTATTGATACTGCTTCCAAGCAGAGAGTAGAATTGTTCATTTCCTAGTCTTTCTATTTTAATGTACTAAGAAAATCTAACTTAAATGTGCATAGCCAGAGGTGATAAAGAGGGAAAGACACAGACTACAAAAACTTGCAAAAGCAAGCCAGCTAATTTCTTAAATAAAAAGCAGAAAAAAAATGACAAGTAGAGTTTTCCAATCAGGAAGCAGGTTTTGCCAATGTGTGATCAGTAGAACATACATTTTTTTCCCATAGTTTCAAGTCCGTCTGTCCCTGACATTTTACTAATTATCTCAGAATAGTTCCACCGTAATTTCCCTTTCTCTACTAGTTCTAGTTAAAGGTAACAGTATATTTTGGTGAATAATACCCTCAGTATTAAAAGATCTTGAACAGCCATGCTTGGGCTATACAGATTAGAGCTCTCAATCTGCTAATAGTTTGCATGTTCTATAGCATATAATAGCATAGAATGTTCTGCAATAGCCAAATATGACTCTACACAGGATTTACTTAACAAGGGCAAAATGAGGGGAGTAAGGAAGGTGACATTAACTTGGACTGGAGCAAAAAAATGCAGTCTTTGGTGTCAGAGTTGAGTACTGCCATCTACTGGCTATGTGGTCTGGGTCATTTTTCTTTTTTTAGTTTTATATTCCTCATCTGAAAACAGATTCCCATTAATACTGTATCAACAGGGTTCTGAGGTTAGATGATATGTATGAAATATCCCTTTATAAATTTTAAGTGTGATTTGAATATCAGTGGGAAATTTCTTATGAGTAACAAAATCTACACTATTCTGGGGACATCCTCAGAATAGTTAGCTGAACACATTTAAGTCACTGCTTAGAGAAACAAATGGCCTCCCTTTTTTATTCTACTGGGCACTTTCTGTCTGTATTCACCCAGTTGTAACTGCATCCTTTACTCTGTAGTCTACGTTTGTTGAGACTAATCTTTGACCTAAACTTAGTAGGGGGCCTCCCTGGTGGCTCAGAAGGTCAAGAATCTGCCTGCAAAGCAGGAGACCCAGGATTGATCCATGGGTTGGGAAGATTCCCTGGAGAAGGGAAAGGCTACCCCCTCCAGTATTCTTGCCTGGAGAATTTCACGGACAGAGGAGCCTGGTGAACTACAGTCCATGGGATCACAAAGAGTTGGACACGACTGAGGGACTAACACTTTTACTTTAAACTTAGTGGGCCCATATTTTGCAAAACCAGAAGTACCTACATCTCGTCCTCCTTTTTCTCTGTGCTCATCTGATCTTCACTGTGAATTTACCACCCAACGGCAGGTTGGAGTAAGATCCTTCCAAAATGACACCAGCTGTCGCTTCTAGAAATGCTCAGCATCCCCTGAAAGATTTATAAAGCAGGCCACGGTGGCAACATGCAACCTTCTGAAACTTTTGTGGTGTATCTTTTCCCTGGGAGGAACTGTAATGCCCTCTTGTCTTGTGTAAGCTTGTGGGAATCAACCACTGGGGAAGGACACTGAAAATTTAATGAATTTAAGAAAAGCTGTAGGCTTCCCCTTTGGAGCAGCCCTGAGGAAGAAGGAAAATGACAGAAAGAAAAACATTCAAAGAAATTACGCTGTCCTCAAGGGTGGCTTCTATAGAGGACAATAACAGCAATTTGGAGATGGAGTATTTTTCTCCTTCCTGTTTACCTCTGGAGCTGATTTCACTACTGTGCTGGCCACAACCAGGGCTATGATGAAGGAATCTGGTTGACTGGACCAGAGGTACCAATGCTAGTGAAAGAAAATGTGACTCCCAACTGCACAACTGAGAGCTACTGACATGGAGATTAAGGGCCTTGGGAGTGCAGTGTTTTGCAGGCACCTCTGTGTATGTTGGCTGAGCAGGTAAAGAATCTGCCTGCAATGCAGGAGACACAGGTTTGATCCCTGGGTCTGGAAGATCCCCTGGAGGAGTAAAGGGCAATATTCACTCCAGTATTCTTGCCTGAAAAATCCCACGGACAGAGGAGCCTAGCGGGCTACCATCCATGGGGTCACAGAGTTGGATATGACGGAGCGACAGGTCAACATCAAGTCATCATCAACTTCTGTGTGTGTTACAAGTATGAGGAAGGAGAATTCAGAATACAACTAAGAATATATGTCAGGCAGAGCGAGAGAAGGGAGGATGAGGTGTTGAAGGAGAAGCGTATGAGAACAGATAAACAATTTATCTGGAAAGTGGAGACACGCACAACATCCAGAGAATGACCACTAACAGCCGAAGAAAATATTCTGCATTCAACAACTGACATAGAACTGCACTTGCCATGTACTTTTAAGTGGAAAACGGAAAGCTATTCCACTCTCTAAGGTAAAATGCCACTTCTTATAAATGCGTGTGCAGAGACAACAATCTGAAAGGATGCATATCAAAATGTACCAGTGATTATTTCTGGATGTTGGAATTAAAGCAGTATTTCACTGAGTTGGTCAAAAAGTTGGCTCAGGTTTTTCCATACAATGTTATGGAAGAACTCTAATGAACATTTTGGTGAATCTAATACATACTGTTCCTTTTTGTGTACATATTTTCTAATTTTTCTATATTGAATATATACAAAAAGGAAAAAGGTAATGCATGTTTTTTAAAACTATGACTTCTACATTTCTTTTATAACCATCACTAAGAAAACATATTTGAGCAGAGGAAGGAAGAGGTTAGAATAGGGGGCTGCTGGTTACAGCCTGTATAAATAAAGTTTTATTGGAACACAGTCACCTCATTCATTTACATGCTGCACAGGCAGAGTTCAGTACTTGTGAGAAGACCATATGGCCTGAAAAACCAAATGGCCCTACCTGGCCCTTCACAAAAAAAGTTTTCCGACTCCTGGGTCCAAAGAGTTCTTTCCTTGATATTTATTGTATTATCCATTGCATCCTATTAGTACATGAGCTTGAGAGAGTTGGACCCTCCCTGTCCATTTTGCCCATATATAAAGAGAAGGATAACTCTCTTTATAATCATTAATGCATAAGAAGTATTTAACAATGTCCCCTGCATATTAGAAAATTCTCAAAAGCATTACCTATTATTAACTACTTCCTTTATAGCAGATACATCGTTCCACTATTATGAGAAACCTAATGCAATTGCCAATTTTGTTGGTCAAAACTGCTCCATATTGGCAACTCCAGTCACTCATTGTTCTCATTTCTTTTGTGTTAATTATAATCTCTGCGATAGTATCAATGTCATTAAGGTAGTTTGGGGTTTGCTAATTTGCCATGAAGGGCTGGGATTCAGTCTAGCACTACTGCACCCAAGTCCAGACATTTAGATGACAAAATCCATAACACTCTATTTGTATCATGCCTTGTTATTTGTGAAACACAGGCAAACCAGCGCTAAACATAGCTGTGGTGTGACAGATTCTGTATTCCTGCCCTGCTGCCCTAAACAGAAGCTTTTCAGACAAAAGATATTCTTTCCACCCTACAAGATAACACCTGTCTCTTGCATTTCAGTGGGCCCAGCAAGCTTCCACGACATGGTGACAACCAGTCTTGGCACTGAGCAGAGAGCCAGACACAGCCTGCCAAAACATCCTTGGGAAGACCTGTCTGAAGGAAATATGGGACTCTGAATTCTGCAAAATGTTGAGAGTCTGTCATTCAAGTACACTTAAAGATGGCATTTGGGGGATTGGTACACATTTTGAATAGAAGTTCTTTAAAAAAGTAAAATGGGGCTTCTCTAAGAATGAGATGGGAAGAGAGACTTGATTATCCATGGAATGTAATTATAAGACATCGCAGATAGGAAAGGATAGGATAAGCTTCATGAAAAGGAAGCAAATCAGGAAACTTAAGCACTAATCAAAGTATTCTTATCAACAGAAATGAAGAACAGCTTTAAGTTCAGAGTTCAGCCTATCAAAGGAAGAATAAACTCAATTTAATCCAATCAACACTTATTAAATTCCTATTTTATGTCAGGCACTGGGTTAACACAGCTAGAGATGATAAGATAAATCAGATGCTCTTTCTACCCTAGGGGAGTTTCTGGGCTGATGGAAAGGAGATAAACATGTAACCAAATGATAAGTCTTATAATATTAACAGTAATAGCTGTCATTCGCTGTTTAAAAAAAAATGTAAAGAAAATACAGGATGGAAAAATTAATTCTGCTTGGTCCAGGGAAGGAAGGGAAGAGAGGAATAATCTGAATTAGGTCTTGAAAATTACTAAAAGCTCACTGGGTAAATATATTGCAACAAGAATTAGTGTGGTCTACTGCAGTTGTAGAATCGGTGGACACGAGGAATGACTCAAATGAAATTGAGGAATATTTATGCCAAGCTTAAGAGTTTGGATTTTATCCAGTAGCTTTTGTTTATATACATCTATACACCTACATGGATTGGTTAGTTCACTTTAGTTGTGTCCGACTTTTTGAGACCCCATGGACTGTAGCCCACCAGCCTCTTTTTGTCCATGGGATTCCCCAGGCAAGAATACTGGAGTGGGTTGCTGTGCCATTCTCCAGGGGATCTTCCCAACCCAGGGTTCGAACCCGCATCTCTTATGTTTCCTGCATGGGCGGGCAGGTTCTTTACCACTAGTGCCACCTGGGAAGCACACACATCTACATCTACACACACACACACACACACACATCTACAAATACATGCATACATGCACAAACATATATATACATGCATGCATGCTCAGTCGTGTCTGACTCGTTGCAACTCCATGGACCTCAGCCCACCAGGCTCCTCTGTCCATGGATTTTTCCCAGGCAAGAATACTAGAGTGGGTTGCCATTGCCTTCTCCAGGGGATCTTCCTGACCCAGGGATGGAACTCACATATCTTGCATCGGTAGGCGGATTCTTTACAACTGCACCACCTTGGCAGCTTGCATCTACATATATACACATATATACACATACACACACACATATATATACACACACATATATACACATACACACACACATATATACACATACACACACACATATATATACACACACATATATACACATACACACACACATATATACACACACACATACACGGGAAGTGTGTTTGCAATGTCAATGCAGAAGTGACCTGGTCCAGTCTGGTGTAAAATGACAAAAGATGGTTTCCCAGAGAGCCATAAAGTTGGATCATAGGAGATTGCTTAGAAGACAGACAGAAATCCTACACCACAGAGATGGGAGTAAGAATAGCAAGGAGGGGGTGTAGATAGGATACAGCATGTTTTCAAACTGAAAGTGGAGGCAGAAATCTGAAGACCAAGAAGGAAGGGGAAAACAGATGAGTAAGATTCTCGGGCTGGGGGAGGAGAAAGGGCGTGTGGGCAGAAAGAAGAGCATGGTTAGGGGACTGGCCTTGGGATTTTTTTTTCCCCCTCAGAGACATAAGGGAAACAGTTATGGAGAGGTAAAAATGCAGATAATATTGCAGGGAGGGATGCTGAGACAATTCATCACTACTGATCTCTATGCTACTAAGAGAAATGGTGGGGATGAGGGCTTTGTGGAAAGGGAGTTAGGTATGAAACCACCTCTGGCAACCAGAAAGGGAAAAAGCTAGAGACTGGTGAAAGACTTATCTAACAGCTTCAGAATCCACCTGGGCCAACAAGTTATACCTCGGTGATGTCACTCATCTGCGCATTTGATTTTTTTCCAGGAGTGCTTTGCGCTTATCATTTCACTCATCATTAAAGATGCTATACCGGGTGCTGAATGACACTCAAGAGAGGAAAATCTAATTTCCCTAACCTGACACTCAAGCCTTCTCCAGTGCAGCTCTCAGTCTACTCCTCTGATCTATCTCCACCTCCACCACTGTTTTACTCCTCAGAATTCAGAAATCCAAATGTTTGCAGGCTCAGGCAGGTTTAACACAAGTGTTAAAAGGCATGGTCTGAGGCAATAGAGAGTGGTGAGGTTTGTGGCTCAAAAGTTGTTATATTTTCTTTTCAAATTCTATCAGGATAAAACCAAATATACAAAAACAGTTTGATATTTCAGGGACTTTCTCTTCTAAAATTTCATACAAATGAACTCAGCCTCCTCCAAGCAGAGTTTCTAATAAACCACAAATAAGAGTTCCTTCTCAAATCCTCTTTGGTACTAATTCCCAAGTTTATTTTCTATATCACTCACTTGTACTTGTATGGTGCTATCTTTATAGCATAGAGGTCAAAACGTGAGCTTTGGATTCAGATGGCCCTGGCTTTAAACCTTGACTTTGCCACTTTTAGGCTTGCATAAGATACCAAGTTTTCCAAGTCTCATTTGTAAATCAGGAATAACAATACCTTATGGGATTATCACTTTCACTTTTCACCTTCATGCATTGGAGAAGGAAATGGCAACCCACTCCAGTGTTCTTGCCTGGAGAATCCCAGGGACTGGGGAGCCTGGTGGGCTGCCGTCTCTGGGGTCGCACAGTGTCGGACACGACTGAAGTGACTTAGCATAGCATAGCATAGCATGGGATTATCATGAAGATAAAATACATGCAAAATACTTCCTAGAGTGCCTGGCATGCAAACATCCAAATATTTTTAATAATAAATGGTTGTCCCCAACATGGTAATTTTCTTAATTATCAAGAATCAAATCTTCTAAACTCTTTAACACTCTGAGTTACTAGAGAAATGTATTGAGAGGATTTGATGCTAAGTATTTGTTTGGGAGATAAGTTGATATTTATTTACAATAATTAGTACTACTTTAAAAATGTATGGGGTGAAGTAAGATTCTGGTGGGCTGGGAAATTGAAGCTGATAGTTTTTAGGGCCATAATTATACAGTGAAAATGAGAAGTATACATACACATATATTATATACAATGTGCACACACACATATGGGGTTCCCTGGTGGCTCGGACAGTAAAGAATCTGCCTGCAATGCAGGAGACCCAGGTTCAATACCTGGGTAGGGAAGATACCCTGGAGAAGGGAATGGCTACCTACTCTTGTATTCTTGCTGGAGAATCCTATGGACAGAGGAGGCTGGAGGGCAACAGTCCACAGGGTCACAAAGAGTTGGACACGACTAAGTAACTAATACTTTCACTTAACACACACACACACATGTATTTCATCATTCTTTACCATTTGCAAAGTAATTTCTATACTCTCCTTTGCATCTTACAAACCTTTGTATGGAGTCCATTCAGCTACATATCTATAACAACAATAGCAATAATAACTAACAGCAACTTTGTAAGGTCAGAGAGGTTAAACTGACTTGGCCAAGGCAACTCAACAGTGGAGGAGACTCCTTGTTTTCTCTAATCTTTCATAACTTTCCAAGATCTGAAGGTTGTCAGGAGCAATTAAACCCTTAACAGCTACATCACTCTAAAGTAACTATGGGAATTGGAAATTATACATAATGAAACTCTGCAGGAGGAACATCAGATTGCCAATACGAATGGTCTAGAATGATGCTGGCCAAGACCTCTTGAGGACAATCACATTTCGTCTGAACATTGCCATAAGCTCTTAAAAATTAATAGAATCAGTCCCGCATGTGGGCTTCAGTTTCTCTCCATTAATAATGTACAGTATCATGCTTATCACTGTAAACAGTGCCATCTGAAGGAGGAGAGTCGTTGGTCCACTTAGCAGATGGCCTCTAAAAGGGCATAATTTCCAATCCCCCAATAGTGTGCAGCAACAGAGGCTTGGCCCATAAAACCTGGGCTCCATGCAGATGGGAAATCTGACTTGACAAGAAGGGAGTACACATATATGAATTTGCAAACAGGAGCTGGGAGCAAAACCAAGGGGAGGCGATCTCCAATTTTGCAATCTGACTTCAGCATGTTCCCAAAACACATGAAGTAAAAAGGAAAACAAGACAGCATAACTAATGAAACCATCAGAAAAAAAGGAATCAAATGGATATAGAAGCTGAAAAGCAAACAGGGACTTCTCAGGACAGATTAAGTATTTCGTCAACTTAATTTCTCTGACAGGGTACAAAGCTCAGTGTTCAAAGAAAGGGGTGATGGAAGTTAGATCCTGGATCATAGTTGACTTAGTATAACGTAGTGACATTCTTATAGGGAACTGGAGAGGTGGAATAAAGAAAAGGAAGAGAAGGAAAAGCCGGATCTGGTTGAAAGAGTTAAGAACTGTGAGACTGAGTTGGCGACTATAAACCTTCACTCTACTCCTGGAAGTGGAAGTGGAAAAACACGCTCACTGAAAGGGAGTCTTGTCCGTTTCAAGTCCCCACTCTGATTACTTCTAAGCGAGGCAACCTACTAGACTCTCCCTAAGAATGGGTCTCCTGTTCTTCCACAGTGATGTGACCTAGCTTTTCACATTTCCTGGTAATCCAAAAATCTGTGTGCCCTTGCACAGATCAGCTTAGCTCTGGGCTTCTGTTTGCACAGGTGAATAAGAGGATGGAGGAGGAGTCTTCTAGTCTTCTATCGGACTAGAAGACCGAAAACCTGGAACCGATGGTGTCCTGCTTTTCTAGTGGTAAGCATGAAATGCTTCTCACTCACTAAACATAGGCCAATAATGAGGAGGATGGCAGGTAACACTCACTGAGCTCCTACCCCATGCCAGGAACTGTTGTAAGTATGCTTCACTCCTCTCATCTCCCAACAAGCCTGTGTGGGAGGTCCTGCTGATGTCCAGTGCTCAGTTTGAGTCACCCACTGAAATCTGGGCCTCACTTCCTCACCTGTAACAGCTTGCAAGATAGAGAGCTACTAACTTGCCAACACTGATGGTCCCAGTTATAGGTGCCTGACAGGCAGACAGTTCTCAGCAGAGCCTCTTGCACATAGAAAACCTCCAAAAAGCAGTAGACAGTATTTAAGATGTCAGGAGTTTTCTCTTTTAAAAAAATTTTTTTAACACCAAAAACATTTTATATTGGGGTACAGCCAATTAACGATGTGGTAGTCGCAGGTTAACAGCAAAGGGACTCAGCCATACGTATACATGTATCCATTCTCCCCCAAACTCCCCTCCCATCCAGGCTGCCACATAACACTGAGCAGAGCTCCATGTGCATACAATAGGTCTTTGTTGGTTATCCATTTTAAACATAGCAGTGTGTACGTGACCTTCCCAAAGTCCCTAACTATACCTCCCGCCCCCACAACCATGAATTCACTAAGTCTGTGAGTCTCTTTCTGTTTTGTAAATTCATTTGTGTCATTTCTTTTCAGATTCCACATATAAGGGGTGTCATATGATTTTTCTCCATCTCTGTCTCACTTAACAATGGGTTTTCTAAAGCAGAATTACTACTTTGGGAAGAAGATTCCTCCTGGCTGGCACCAGCATGTCTCAGGTCTCGGAGGCCTTCGGTGTGGGTCTGTTACCTGGTGCTGGCTGGGAAAAGGGTATCTTGTGAGTGAGAGAGGCACTGGTGTAAGGGTTTAAAACACTAGTTCCTGACTCCAGCTCCCCATTTCCTGGACGTGGGACCTAGGCAAGCCTTCTCCTTGAGTCTGTTTCTGAAACTATGAAACCTATAAAGATGGTAAGGGGAGGGGGAAGGTCATCCAAGAGATAACCGGTAGCCATAGCAACCCTCCCACCTGTGAGAGGACTCTGGATTATAATAATTCCACAGAGGGCAGTCAGTAGATGAAACAAGAGCAGCAGTATGTGGGGAGTATTTAAGTTTATGCTGGTTTTTTTTTTTTTTTTTTTAAGAATATTCCTTGCGTTCTCATTTTGATCTGTGAAACAACAAATAGTTCACTTGGTGACAACTTCTACTCTTATCCTGCCAAACACCATCTCTAATATTAAACAAATGATGTATTTAGAATATCAAAAAACGTTCCCCAAGAGCAGTAGTTTCTTTAAGCTAGCTTACAAAGCAGTGCTGATCTGTGATGAAAGTGGGAGAAATAAAAAACAATGTATGTTTTTCTTAAAGTAAAATGTACTTCATTTTTATCTAAACCCTGGTTGTTGTTGTCGTTAAACTTCCTTTGGTTTATAAAATGGTGGTGAGAGTAGTTTTTAATTGAAAAAAACTATGGAAAGCTATGACGAACCTAGACATCGTCTTAAAAAGCAGAGACATCACTTTGCCTACAAAGGTCCATATAGTCAAAGCTATGTTTTTTCCAGTAGGCATGTATGGATGTGAGAGTTACACCATAAAGAAGGCTAAGCACCAAAGAATTAATGCTTTCGAGTTCTGGTGTTGGAGAAGACTCTTGAGAGTCCCTTGGACAGGAAGGAGATCAAACCAGTCAATACTAAAGGAAGTAAACTCTCAATATTCTGGGCTTCTGTTTGGGATGCTAAAGCTCCAATATTTTGGCCACCTGATGTGAAGAGCCACATGGCTCTTCTCATTGGAAAAGATCCTGATGTTGCGAAAGAGTGAAGGCAAAAGGAGAAGGGAGTGGAAGAGAATGAGATGGTCAGATAGCATCACTGACCCAGTGGACATGGATTTGAGCAAACTCTGGGAGACAGTAAAGGACAGGGAAGCCTGGCGCACTGTAGTCCATGGGGTTGCAAAGAGTCAGATGCAACTTAGCAACTGAACAACAAATTAATGAGTAAAATATAAAAGTACCAACTATCTGCTATTGCAACAAATACTTCGTGGAATTTAACTTATCTGTGAAATACAAGCGTCTTGGACACACAGATGTAGACTCAATAAGAATCTCAGTACAAGAGAACTGCTCTTTCTTCATCAGCAGTGTAATCTCCCTGGTAAACTGGTAAAACTATATCTTTCTATATAAGAATGTTCTGGTATCTGATTATTCTTCCAGTGAAAAGTGCATAAAGTGGATTTGCAAACTCAATCTCATTACATATAACTATATATTATTATAGACAAATGAATATAAAACCATATCTACCTTTAACATAAATGATCCTATAACCAGTATGTAATGATGATATTCCATTTTTTCCTTTTAAAAACAGTATGTCCATTTTAGAAAAGCTGGAAAACACACAAGCTTTTAAAAACTAACTTTGAGATTTAACTTATTTACTATACATTTCACATACTTGAGGTGCCAAATAGACAACTCTGACAAATACACAGAGCATTTTCAACAGCACAGAAAGTTTCTTTGCTCCTTTTTATAATTAGTCTCCCCTCTGGCATCCTCCTGGCCAGAAGTAACCACCGATTTCACTCCATCACTGTCGTTCATTTTGTTGTTTGAGTCTCATATGATTGGAGTCACACTGTATTTGTCCTTTTCTTTCTAATGTCTTTCACTGAGTACAACATGAGATTCATACATGTTGTCATAGGTATCAGTAGTTGGTTCCTTTGTATGATTCTGTATTATTTCTGGTGTGAATATATCACAATTTGTTTATCCAGCTGACTCTTGAAGACTTAAGTCTTATTTAAAATTTTTGTCTGAGTAATGCTGTTTTGAATATGAGCAGACTGGAATTTTTACGAACATATGTTTCCAATTCTCTTGAGTAAATATCTCTGAGTAGAACGGCAGGATCATCTAATAAGTGTATGATTAACTGTCTAAGAAATTCAGCTTTTGCATCAGGTGGCACCATATTTACTCACAACAGTGTACAAGAGATCCAGTTGTTTCATATCTTCAGCAACACTTGGTATTGCCAATCCTTCAGATTTTAGCCGTTCTACTGGGCGTAAAGTGATATCTCACTGGGTTCTACTTCCATCTTTCTAATAACACTGCTGAGCATATTTTCACATGCGTATTGGCCATTCTTTTATTTTCCTTGGGAAGGATCCAGGTTTTTGACCTTTATTATTGGCCGTCTCTGTTCCTGCTAAGCAGTCTTTGGGGGCCTGTAGCTCTAGCATGTGCCTTTCTCTCTAAATTACAGGATGGAGACCTCACTTGTGACATCAGCCTTTTGGGTCCAAAAATACCCCTGCTGTTTTTCAGTTTGTCCAGCTTTTTTTTTTTTTTTTTTGGATGCACTATATGACTTGTGAAATGCCAGTTCCCCAACCAGATATTGAACTTGGATGCTCGGCAGTGAGAGCTCACTGTCCTAACCACTAGACCACCAGGGAACTCTCTGTGTCCAGCTTCTCTTGTGGTAAGGATCACAGTGATGACATCCAAGTTCCTTTACATATCACAGCTGATATTTATGCATCTCATGAGATGGTCATATGACTTCATTTACACTTAATATGCTTAATATGATGAAAAACACTGATTTAAAAAAAATAGAATCAACCTAGCACTCCTATGGAGAAGGCAATGGCAACCCACTCCAGTACTCTTGCCTGGAAAATCTCATGGATGGAGGAGGCTGGTAGGCTGCAGTCCATGGGGTCGCGAAGAGTTGGACACGACCGAGCGACTTCCTTTTCACTTTTCACTTTCACGCACTGGAGAAGGAAATGGCAACCCACTGCAGTGTTCTTGCCTGGAGAATCCCAGGGACGGGGGAGCCTGTTGGGCTGCCGTCTATGGGGTCGCACAGAGTCGGACACGACTGAAGCGACTTAGCAGCAGCAGCAGCAGCAACTCCTATACACACATGACCAGGATATACTATCCTTTTTGTCTACTGTGAAATTCAACCTGCTTCTATTTCCTCAAGGTTTGTCGGTTTATATTCATGAAGGATATTGGTCTGTACCATACCATTCTTGTCAGATTTTGGTATCAGGATTAGTCTGGTCAAATAAAATGAGTTTGGAAGTACACCCCCTTTTCTCTATTCTCTGAAAGAATTTGTGAAGGTTTGGTTGCTAATTCTTGACTGTCTTAATTCACTGGAAAAAGACTTCTGTGCTTGAAGCTTTCTCTATGGGAAGTTCTAATTAAAAGTTTAACGTATAAAGAGATCTGTGGCTATTTAAATTTTAAGAAATTAGTCCTTTTCATCTAAGTTGTTAAGGATATGAGCACAAACCTGTTCATAATATTTTCCGCTCTTTTAATCATGTAGAAGGTTTAGTGGTATCTCAATTTGTCACTTGATTCTATCCCCCCACCCCGCCCCCGCCCTTGTTCAGTCTATCTAGACATTTATCAATTTTTGTTGAAAGGAATCAACTGCACCTTTGTTAATTTTCTCTATAGTGTGTATGTTTCCCGTCTCACTGACTTTAGCTCTTTGAGATTAGTATTCTTCCTAACTTCTTAAAGATAACATTTTAACTCACTGACTTCAAGTCTTCTTTCTTTTTTAATACAGGCATTTCATGCAATAATTTTCCTCTAAGTTCTATTGAGGCTGTACCACAAAAACATTAGAAATATTAATCTTTCTATTGAGTTGGCCAAAAAGTTCATTTGGGTTTTTTCCATAACATCTTACAGAAAAACTCAAATGAACATTTTGGCCAACCTGATACTATCATTCAGTTCAAAATATTTTCTGTTTTCTTTTGTGATTCCCTCCCCCCTTTTCCCATGTGGTTACATGGCTGTGCATTAAGTTTCTAAATATTTGCTTCTTAATTGTGTTGGTAATGATTTCTAACTTTGTTTTGGTTAGATAATGCACCCTGTGCCACTACAATTTAATAAATTTAATTTACATTTCACTTTAATTTAAATTAATAAATGTAAATTTCACTTTAAATTACAAAAATGAAAAATTTAAAAATTGACTGAGACTGATTTGCGCCCAGCATATAGTCCATCATGGTGAATAAGTCTCTTGAACTGCAAGGGTGTAACATTCTAAAGTTGTTGGGTATAGTATTCTCCCTGGCATGCAGTAGTGGTCACAGAAATCTTATAAAACAAGTGAATTAACTATGATGTAACAAATAAATGAAATGAGTATTAATAGAAACGGACTGGTCAAGGGGCTAGAATGAAACTACAGTTGACCCCTGAACAATGAGGGTGGTTAATCTACCTGTAATATACATAGTCAGCCCTTTGCATGTATTGTTTCCCTGCATCCGAGGATTGAATGGACAATGTGGTACTGTTGCCATTGAAATTTCTGCGTGTAAGTAGACCTGTATAGTTCAAACCCACTTTGTTCAAGGGTCAACTGTATTTTGAGAGAAAGGTAGCTAAAGATGAGAGGATGACTACAACTGAGAAAGCAGATATCCAGAGGTCACAAGGGGAGTCTCATGAAAGTAGAGACAGAAAAGGTTGTTTGTAGAAGGGAGCAGGAACCTGCTTTCTGTAACAAGAGGCAGAAGGCAGATGGGATAGAGGGTAAACAGTTTTAGGGAAGTTCCATTAGACAATGTGAAACTTCTCAGTACAGCAGCCACAAGACCTTTACTAGAAGAAAGGTCTTCTACTTACTTTCTTCTTTATGAAGAAAGAAGGTGGGAGGAGGCTTTTGGGGATGGCCACTCAACAAACCACTGTGAAGAAGAAAAGGCCAGGGGAAGGTACCATGGCTCCATGAAGGCCTGGCATGAGAATCTGTATTGAGGGCCTTATTCTGCAAACGTTTCTAACCCAGGAACCTAAATGGGATCTAAGGATGGGTTTCAGCTAAACCTCTGCAGAACTTCCTAATAATTAAAATTTTCAAGTGTCAACTCAACATCACATGTCCTATCACAGCCTTTATCCGGGGAGCTACAGGATGAGTTACTGAACCCAGATGAGGAAGAGTAAGAAAAGCTTTTGTAGGAGGTGGTATCTGAACTAAAGCTGGAAAGGAAGCTGGAATCATCCAGAGAAAGGAGTGTGTTCATCTGAAGACCTAAATGACATTCTCAGAAAAGCTTTATTAGGAATGAAGCTGATATTTTGATCTCCATTCATATTTGTCATTGAAAAGGGCATTTTTAAACTGATTCTATAAAACTTCGGATGACTTCTGAAGTCCCTTTCAACATTCAGAAGTCTATTATCCTGAATCATCAAGACAACCAAACTCGGCACCCTTGGTTTAAGAATGCTGAGGAATACAGAGGTAACATTACTAAGCTTTCTATCAAAGAAGAATAAGGGCTGTTATTAGAAAATTAATTTATGGGAAACTCATGCCCTGATGATGTCAAAACTTTACAATGCAGAAATAAAATGCTGCTTGAGATTTAGTTTAAAAATGTAGAGCAATTCATACCAAAGAGAAATATAACATCAGATCAGATCAGTCACTCAGTCATGTCTGACTCTTTGCGAGCCCATGAATCGCAGCACGCCAGGCCTCCCTGTCCATCACCAACTCCCGGAGTTCACTCAAACTCACGTCTATCGAGTCAGTGATGCCATACAGCCATCTCATCCTCTGTCGTCCTCTTCTCCTCCTGCCCCCAATCCCTCCCAGCATCAGAATCTTTTCCAATGAGTCAACTCTTCGCATGAGGTGGCCAAAGTACTGGAGTTTCAGCTTTAGCATCATTCCTTCCAAAGAAATCCCAGGGCTGATCTCCTTCAGAATGGACTGGTTGGATCTCCTTGCAGTCCAAGGGACTCTCAAGAGTCTTCTCCAACACCACAGTTCAAAAGCATCAATTCTTCGGCGCTCAGCCTTCTTCACACTCCAACTCTCACATCCATACATGACCACAGGAAAAACCATAGCCTTGATTAGACGAACCTTTGTTGGCAAAGTAATGTCTCTGCTTTTGAACATGCTATCTAGGTTGGTCATAACTTTCCTTCCAAGGAGTAAGCATCTTTTAATTTCATGGCTGCAGTCACCATCTGCAGTGATTTTGGAGCCCAGAAAAATAAAGTCTGACACTGTTTCCACTGTTTCCCCATCTATTTCCCATGAAGTGGTGGGACCGGATGCCATGATCTTCATTTTCTGAATGTTGAGCCTTAAGCCAACTTTTTCACTCTCCACTTTCACTTTCATCAAGAGGCTTTTGAGTTCCTCTTCACTTTCTGCCAGAAGGGTGGTGTCATCTGCATATCTGAGGTTATTGATATTTCTCCCGGCAATCTTGATTCCAGCTTGTGTTTCTTCCAGTCCAGCATTTCTCATGATGTACGATGCATATAAGTTAAATAAGCAGGGTGACAATATACAGCCTTGATGTACTCCTTTTCCTATTTGGAACCAGTCTGTTGTTCCACGTCTAGTTCTAACTGTTGCTTCCTGACCTGCATATACATTTCTCAAAAGGCAGATCAGGTGGTCTGGTATTCCCATCTCTTTCAGAATTTTCCACAGTTATTGTGATCCACACAGTCAAAGGCTTTGGCATAGTCAATAAAGCAGAAATAGATGTTTTTCTGGAACTCTCTTGCTTTTTCCATGATCCAGCAGATGTTGGCAATTTGATCTCTGGTTCCTCTGCCTTTTCTAAAACCAGCTTGAACATCAGGAAGTTCACGGTTCACATATTGCTGAAGCCTGACTTGGAGAATTTTGAGCATTACTTTACTAGCGTGTGAGATGAGTGCAATTGTGTGGAAGTTTGAGCATTCTTTGGCATTGCCTTTCTTTGGGATTGGAATGAAAACTGACATTTTCCAGTCCTGTGGCCACTGCTGAGTTTTCCAAATTTGCTGGGATATGGAGTGCAGCACTTTCACAGCATCATCTTTCAGGATTTGAAATAGCTCAACTGGAATTCCATCACCTCCACTAGCTTTGTTCGTAGTGATGCTTCCTAAGGCCCACTTGACTTCACATTCCAGGATGTCTGGCTCTAGGTCAGTGATCACACCATCATGATTATACAAACATGCAAAAGTAGAACACACTACCCAGAGCAAAATCCAATAAAGACGAGAAAATGTGTAGATACAGATGAGGCTGTGTGGTGGTTCAACAAGCCTCCATTTTACTGGGATATACTGGGTTCTACAAAGTACTGTTCTCACAGGTACAGCATGTAAAATAACACTCTGCTTCTTTTGACACTTGTTAACTGCATACCCCATTGGCCTGGATGGGTAACTAACCATAATGAAAGACTAGGAAGACCACAGCAGAAAGTTAGCAAATGCATGGAGTCTACAACCTAAAGGTCTGGGCTTGCCTTGTGGCTCAGATGGTAAAGGATCCACCTGCAGTGTGGGAGACCTAGGTTTGATCCCTGGGTTGGGAGGATCCCTTGGAGAAGGGAAAGGCTACCCACTCCAGTATTCTGGCCTGGAGAATTCCATGGACTGTACAGTCCATGGGGTTGCAAATAGTCGGACACAACTGAGTGACTTTCACTTTCACTTCACCTTCCTTTATTTGATAGCGTAAGAACTGCCAAATTTCAGGATGCTACATCCCAGGGGAATATTCTGCAAAGGGGGATGAGGTACAAATGGGCAGTGGCTGAAGCACAAAAAGAACCAGAAATAGTCACTGATTTTGGAGGAGGCCATTGAGAAATATGACAAATCAATACTGACCATCTGCAGGGGACATTTACATAGTAAGCATTTATTCCTGCAGACATCTAAAGGATTCCCATCACTGTTCCATGAAGCAGGTCATGTGGAAAGCTTTTACACATTTAAAATAGTTTTTAAAAACACACTGTGTATTTTGAGGCACTCTGAGTGCCTCACCCATGAAAACAGGTCTTTAAAGTTGGCAATGGAAAGAACCCTTTACAGATGGAAGGCTTGATGATGAAGGAAATGAATTGACTTTAGCGACCACCACAGGAAGAATACTAGGCACAGCTAGAGGCTGAAATCGCCTCAAATCTGAAAAGATTCTTAACTGTGCTTAAAAGAGAATTTGAAAGTTGCCTGTGAGCTTACACCTGGCCCCAGTTGAGCTTCCTCATCAGCATTCCAAGCCCTGCCTCGGAAAGCTGGGGAAAAGAATCTTGCAAGCACAGGAAAATAGACAAATTTCTTTCCTTCAAGCCTAATCTGATGATTTAAATCTATCCAGTCTAATGCCTCTCAGGTGTTCTAACCATCTAATGCCTGTTAAGAGTGCTTCTGCAGGGAGTTACTAACACTAGTAGCATCTCTTCTGATTAAACACATCTGCCACAAAATAGCAGGTGTCTTCTGGACAGTGAAATTCGCAGAAATCCTAATAGGAAATTTGCAAAAGGTTTTGAATGCTGGTGTGTGAAAACATATTTAAGTTTTCTCAGACTTTGGAGAAACTGGACGGTGCAGGGTGGGAGAAGTTTGTTTAAAATTTAATGTCTTTTAAATAAAGGCAGCCCTTTGAGCCTCTGATCCACCAGGAAAGCCCCCATGGACTGTAGCCTACCAGGGTCCTCAGTCCATGGGATTTTCCAGACAAGAATACTGGAGTGGGTAGCCATTCCCTTCTCCCAGGGCTCTTTCCAACACAGGTTTTGAACCTGGGTCTCCTGTACTGCAGGCAGATTCTTTGGCATCTGAATTACCAGGGAAGCCTCAAACAAAGGCATCAGAAAGATATTAATAGAGTGGAGTTGTTGGCTAAAATCAATTTTTAAAAATGAAACAATTAACAAGGTTAAAGGATAATTTTCAAAAGTGTTAAAAGCATGACTTTCCTGAAACACAAAAATCAACATATGTTTAAGATTCTGTGAAAACTGAAAAGATATTACAACCAACTCAAAGGAGAATCCAAACAGCAGACATGTTTTTAGATCAGGAGTGATGTGAATGTGTAAAGGAGTGGCAAAACTCACCTTTTTCCACAGTGGACTGTGAAGTCAATTGCACCTCTGTGGGACAGAATTTATACACCTACAACAGGAATTATTTTATACTGTTATCAGTTTCCTACAACTTACAGAGTTGTAAAACAGCTTTGTAGAATCAGAATTAGATAACCTGGAATGATGTGCTATTGAGGATGCATAGTTTTCTATGGAGGCACAATTTTTTTCCCTACACAGATCACTGCTCATTTTATTTATTGCTGTATTCCTGAAACCTGGAACAGGGTAGATGCTCCATAAATACTTGCTAAACAGATAAATGTCTACTATGTATCAGGCATAAAGCTAAAGCCTTCACATGCATCATCCTCTTTAATCTTCCCAACAACCTTTTAAGATAAATATTATTCTCATATCACTAACTTGAAACTAGCTTGTGTAGTGTTGCACGGTTATTACTTGTCAGAGGTCGAGGGGTGGAGAGCAGGGGCAGAGGCAGGTGGGGAAGGAGGGTTTGCCTCAGGATTGTAATCAGAAAGCCCGTCTTTTTTCTTCTTCCTTATTCTTTCTTCTATTCAGTACATCCTTTAAATTTATTATTATGGTATCATGTGCCTCTAAATTAGGGGATTGTTTATGGGCTTCCCTGGTGGCTCAGAGGTTAAAGCGTCTGCCTCCAATGCGGGAGACCCAGGTTCAATTCCTGGGTGGAAGATCCCCTGGAGAAGGGAATGGCAACCCACTCCAGTATTCTTGCCTGGAGAATCCCATGGACAGAAAAGTCTGGTAGGCTACAGTCCACGGGGTCGCAAAGAGTTGGACACGACTGAGCGACTTCACTTTCACTTATATATAACAGAGATATAGACATGATTCCTTGATGAGCTTGATACTGGAGATCCTGGCTTTAAGAAAGGTAAATGAACAGCATTACTCAGGAGAATTTAAGTGTAAGTAAGAGACATACGAACATCTTTATTGTGGCCTTGCAGACAAGAACAGAATATTACCAGCCCAGATCTCAACCCCCATCCTTAGGTGCTCATTACAATTTTTAGGATAATGAAGATGGATGGATTCAGCAGTGTTTCTGTGCATAGTTTGTTTCCACAGAAAGCAGAGCAGCACTGAGGAAGACAGCAGTGGCTAACATTTACTGTGTGATTACTATGACCGAGAAGTACTTTCACAGCAACACTTTTGAGGCGGCTACTACCATCAGCTCCTGTTTATGGATAAAGAAAGCTGGAGTATATACCAAGTCACCTTCACAGAATCACACCGCTAAGCTGCAAGTCTGGGCACTGACCTGGGACATTTAACTACTGCCCAACCCTCACTCTAAGACACTCTACAGACTGCATCAATTGTTGAGGTTTTCTCTGCCATCATGTTTTGATTTTTCACAACCCTCTCTGCCTAGGTTTATCAGAGTCTACGAGGGCACTAGGATTCCTGGAGCTTCCAGCACCACAGGGTTGGAAACTGCAGGCTGGCTGAAGTCCTGAGAGCTATCTTCTGGCCACTTGGCACCTGTGATCATTGGGTAGTTTACATCCACCCTTGGAGAGGCAGGGGTCAACAATCAGGGGACAAAAGTAGTCTGTCTCAAACAGGTGAATGTCTGAAAGATGTGTGCCAAATGTTAATCTGAAATCATTCCCTTTTAAGTCCCCCAATAGTCCTCTGCTTTCTTTTCTTGCCAGAAAACAGGCTGCCCTCAGAATGAGGTAGTAGTATGATTTTAGACACATCCAGATGAGTTTTGATATGAAGAATAGGTATGCAGGAGTCACTAAATGGTTATAGTGGTTTATTATACCATTTCATTTAATCTTCACAATGACTCCCTGAAACAGGTATTATTATTATCTCCACTTAGGAGATGAAGAAGTGAGGTTGAATAACTTGCCTAGGTTAAAGAGTTTGCCCAAGATCCCAAGAAGGTTGAGATCTACCAATACTAGGGGTATCCATGGAGACCCAAAGCAATATGACAGCTGTTTGCAACACGCCACTTAGCATACAGCCTTCGGAAGTGGTTCCATTTACTCCATAATCATTGAAACACGAGATCTTTATTTCTGAGGGATATAATGCTCACCCTCTTCAAACCACTGTAAACGCTTACCCTTCCCTCAAGGGGATCACAGAATTCCTACCCCTATTAAAAGGTAACACTACTTTCAAATACATAATGAAAAAGGCATTGTTATTACTATCAAACAAACATTAGGAAAGATCTTCTCTGGTGGCTCAGTCAGTAAAGAATCTGCCTGTGATGCGGGAGATCTGGGTTCGATCCCTGGGTCGGGAAGATCCTCTGGAGAAAGGCATGGTAACCCACTCCAGTATTCTTGCCTAGATAATCCCAGGGACAGAGAAGCCTGGCGGGCTACAGATCTGGACTGAAACCAGGACTTGTCAACTTTATCCCCCCTGAAGCACAGTTTTGGTGCACAGAACATGTTCCTCTGTCCTTTCATGGCAGAGTTTGAAAAGAGAAGGGTGGGAGGAATGGGTGAGGCCTGCAGAAGACCCCCTGGCCCTGATGAGCATCCCTGTGGACCCACCAGCTTCCTCTCACCCACCCCATTCTCCAGTTGACAGCCATGATCCTGCAGGCTTTTACAGTTCATTATACTGTCATATTTCCTGCTGCCAAGTGCTTCTCGACCTCCACATACAATACTTAAAGCCCCTTGATCTAAATGGAGGCTTAATTTGTGTGTTGAAGGTATTCATCTCAGGGGCAGTGAGTTAGTATTATTATACTCACTCCAGAATTTTCCCATTCAGAAATCTTTTCTACTGAAAACATCTACCTACGGATCCTGTAACCAAGCTCATTTGAAAGACTTCCTCCCTTTCTTTTCTCAAGGACTGCAACACTCTTATTTTCTCTAGAATCCTCCCACCCCTTAACCCTGATTACCACATACATTTATATTGGACACTCAAAACCCATGGCTCCCTGTAATAACCACATTTGCTTGTTAAGTTGCAGTGGCGTGCCCGGATCTGGAATTTATCACCCCTTTTAAAGTAAACCCAGGCCAGAAAGTTTCAGCAGGAAGATGCTTTTTCATTGTGAGGGTGTGGGAAAGGCCATCGAGCTGGGGAGAGGGACTGAGTTATTTCGGATACTGCATACTTTACCAGTTATATCGTGCTGTTTGAATGACTCACTGTAGATCTGATACTGATTCGGACAATGTTTCTTCAGCCACTTGCAGACATCCTGCTGGGTCCACAGGGCCACTGGTTTTGACAGCTTCACTGTAGCCGACTACAAATAAAGAAGGAAAAGAAGGTCTATTAACGCCAGTCCCATGCCTAGAGAGGCACTGCTGTTAGAAGTCCTATAGTGTGGTAAAGCAGGGGTCTCCAGCCTCCGGACCACAAAGCAGTACCTCCTGTCAGATCAGCAGCAGCATTAGCTTAAAAACATGTGGACAATACATGTAATGAATCATTCAGAAACCATCCCCACCCAACCCTGCTCTGTACGAAAAATACCTTCCATGAAATGGGTCCCTGGTATCAAAAACATTGGGGATGACTGTCAAAGCTACAGGCTGGAGTCCCTGAAGATAAATATCTGACTCTTGTCCTCCTTTAACGGTCTTCATACCCCTGAAAACTAGGAAGAAAAGGTCCAGGTGGAGAAAACCATGAAAACTACACCTATTCTCGAGTTCTCTCTGTTGGGAAAAGTCCCCAGGAAGCAGTGTTTTCTGATGACTACTCTAACAATAAGACAATTGGATTGCTAAGTAATTGATTAAATTTTGGGGGTGAAACAGCTGCCCCCAAATGGCTTCTCTGCATATTCTAAGACAGTGTCCATTTCTCACTATCCTCAGATATCTCTAGGACCTAGGATAACTGGCCGCAGCAGGTGCTAATACTTATTTTAGGAACATTATAGGATTTAGATACTTGTATGCAAGTGGGCCTGGGAGCTCTGGATGTAGGGCGGTCCTGTAAAGTCTAGGAATTAATTATGCATAGTAGGTAAGGGAAAAAGTCAATTCCACCAGCATGTGGGGATGGTAATAAGATAATGGCTGGAGCAAGACTTCATGTAGAAGCCAACCAGCTGAGGTCTTTTATTGGTCACTGGATCTTTCAGGGAGGTTTATGAAACAAAACACAGAGGTGGACCAATGGTAGGTTACAAGTACACTCATTAATTAACAATCATCAATGGTGTTAGAAGCTCATCTTCCTCAGAGACCCCAGGAACTTGGTTGAGGGGAGATGGAAGCTTAATCAGCTATAGATTTTTTTTTTTTTTAAAATCATTCTGAATCACTGTTTGCGTTCTGGATCAGGATTTTAATATAGTTCAGTTCAGTTCAGTCGCTCAGTCGTGTCCGACTCTTTGCGACCCCATGAATTGCAGCACGCCAGGCCTCCCTGTCCATCACCAACTCCTGGAGTTCACTCAGACTCACGTCCATTGAGTCAGTGATGCCATCCAGCCATCTCATCCTCTGTTGTCCCCTTCTCCTCCTGCCCCCAATCCCTCCCAGCATCAGTCTTTTCCAATGAGTCAACTCTTCGCATGAGGTGGCCAAAGTACTGGAGTTTCAGCTTTAGCATCATTCCTTCCAAAGAAATCCCAGGGCTGATCTCCTTCAGAATGGACTAGTTGGATCTCGGTTTTTAATATAGGTGGTTCTTTAAAGGATGCTGGATGATACACAGACCTGGCCTTAAATATTACTGACACGTCTTTCATTTCCCTTTACACTTTCAGATTATGGCAAGGGGAGCTGCTAAGTCATTTCAGTCGTGTCCGACTCTGTGCAACCCCATAGACAGCAGCCCACCAGGCTCCCCCGTCCCTGGGATTCTCCAGGCAAGAACGCTGGAGTGGGTTGCCATTTCCTTCTCCAATGCATGAAAGTGAAAAGTGAAAGTGAAGTCGCTCAGTTGTGTCCAACTCTTCTCAACCCCATGGACTGCAGCCTTCCAGGCTCCTCCATCCACGAGATTTTCCAGCCAAGAGTACTGGAGTGGGGTGCCATTGCCTTCTCCAAATGGCAAGAGGAGAGCCTTGATTTTGTATAAGTGTTATTACATATATATTATATGTAATATATTTATATATATAATATATATTAATATAATATATTTAATATCTTACAACACACACTGACATGATCTTTGGCAAAAATAGGGCTTCCTTCAGCCTCAGAACTGTCATCAGAAAGCAGAATTTTCATCGAGCACATAATAACTGCTCTGCTTTATTTTTTTATATGTAAGGTTACCCTAAATCTTTTCTTTTAAAACAAATTTGAGTTAAAAAAAACCTGGGTTATTATTTACAATTGCCAAGATACAGAAGCAGATTAGTGGATAAAGAAGGTGTGTATACATATACACACATACACAGCAACAGACAGACACACACATATACATACAATGGAATACTACTCAGTCATAAAAAATAGCAAAATTTTGCCATTTGCAGCAACACAGATAGACATTGAGGGCATTATGCTAAGTGAAATAAGTCAGAAAGAGAAAGACAAATACTTTCTCTTATCACTAGACATCACTTATAGGTAGAACCCCAAAATAAAACAAACTAGTGACTGTAATGATAAAGAAGCAGACTCACAGATGTAGAGACCAAACTAGTAGTTACCAGTGGGGAGAGAAAAGGGGGCAGGAGCAATACAGGGGTAGGGGAGCAAGAGGTACAAACTAAAAGGTGTAGAGTAAGATACAAGGATATATTGCACAACATGGGGAATGTAGCCAGTATTTTATAACAACTATAGAAGGAGAAGAATCTCTAAAAACTGTGAATCACTCTATTATACACCTGTAACTGATGATATTGTACATCAACTTCCTTCAATAAAAAACAGGTCAATTTCAAGAAAAAAAATTAAGGAAACAATAATATAGATGGTAACAGTGAAAACAGAGGATAATTCAAGTTTAGAAAACTTCAGGTGTTATGTTTTATTAGTATATTTCCAATTGCATGATTCTTTGGGCCATCGCTTATAAAATAATCAGAAAAAAATATCAATTTTTGCTTTATGCTGTGGTAAGGTTTTTCTCTCACTCTTAAGCGTGGCATTCCATTTTTCCAAAGATGATTTTACATGTGCACATACATGTACATACGCACATACATATCTGCTTTTCATTTATTGTGACTGGCATTCCTCCACTGATATTTGGGGTTGATATTCCCTCCCTCTGAACTCTGACAGGGATCACAGGGAGCTGGGCCATGGAATATAGTGGGATTGATTCTATCTGTGACTTCTGAGACTACGTAATGAAAGAGATACAGCTTCTACCTGGCTCACCCTCTCTGGCACTCACCTTTGAAACCCAGACATCATACTCTGAGGAAGCCCTGACCACATGAAGAGACCAGATCTAGGAGTTCTGGCCAATCCCTCAGCATAAGATCTCAGCTGACAGCCACCACTAACCTACCAACCATCAGACAAATGAGTAGACAAGCTGCAGATTATTCCATCCACCAGGATTCAAATCTTTTAGTTCAAACTCCCAGATACCCTGATGCAGAAATGAATCAATCGCTGACCCATATAATCCACAAAGACCATATACAGTTCTTCCACCACTGTACTGGGGTAATGACAACCTTAGTAACCGAAACACTCAGAACAGAACTGTGACAGCTGAGCTTCCCAGAGAGCCCTGAACTTAATAGATGCTCTATAGAGCCATAATGAATTAATGACACCATTCTCACCGAGTCTGAGGGCATAGCCCTGCCTTGCTACTTAATCACCTGGATTAATCCAGCTGGATTGGCAGTCCAGCCCTCTCTGCTCTAGCCCCACTGTGTGCTGCTCAAATTAATCTCGTCTTCCTCTTCCTTCCACTCCACAGCCTCTGGTCGCAGACAGGAAGCCCTTTTCCTGCCAACCACAGTGTACAACCAGATCAATCATTTTCCTAATTTTGATGAGAAAGAGAAGGGCCTCTGGCATGGATAGAGCAAATGTTGTGTTGTTTAGTTTTTTTCCTTTCCGCCCCTCATTGCCTTTCCCTCACATGATTAAGAAACCAGAGATTTGGCTCTTTCAGCTAGAGATGCACATCCCACCATGTTTCACAAGTCAGCACCTCTGAATCTGGCTCCTTCCTGCTCTAAAAAGTTTCCTTCAGATTAGCTGAATGAGTTCATAGCTGACACATCATTGCCCTGAAACCCCTAGCAAGTTTCTTGCAAGTAAAGCTAATCAAATCTTTTGAAAACGCCTATAAACCAGTCACAGAAGGCTGTAAATTAGGAAGGGAGAGGCAGGAGGGTAAAACTGCTTACACATCAATATATCAAACTTCCTGGGAGGTTATTCCTTCACTTGCTCATTTCCTAGGGAATGAAGTACCCTCAGCACCAAGACAAGCCCCATCAACTGGGGATTCAGGAGGAGATGAATCCCAACATCCCCAGTCAATGCAGAACACACCCTTTCCAGCCCACCACGTACGCTTGTGTGATAAACTTCCTTTTATTGTAAATCCAGGTGCGCTGAGGCTAACGCTCCAGGTGCGGCCTTGATTTGCCTCCACCCTATACTCTCTGTTCTTGTTGTTTAGTCACTAAGTCGTGTTCAACTCTTTGTGACCCCATGAACTGTAGCCTGCTAGGTTCTTCTGTCCGTGGGATTGCCCAGTCAAGAATACTGGAGTGGGTTACCATTTCCTTCTCCAGGGGATTTTCCCAATGCAGGGACTGAACCCACATCTCCTACAGTAGCAGGCTAATTCCTTACCACTGAGTCACCATGGAAGCCCACACTCTCCTCTTACTCTGCAGGAATTTGGTGTTAGATGGTGAAGCTTCAGGCATACATTTTTAAGATTATATGAGCCTATGGGGATATGCTTCCTTGTAAACAGGCATAACAGATCCAATGGGGAGGGACAGAGATTCCTGGCCTTAATAAGCCCTGTTTGTCTCTTACTCAGAATGTGATGTAAGTATTGGCCCCATTTATCAACTGACTCGCAGCCTTGGCTCTAATCTGAACTTGTTATTAGTTGGCTACACGTTAACTTGTGAAGAGCCATTGTGATTCCCACTGCCCGGGTCTGCAGCTGCTTTCTCTATTCTCACAGCAGACTTTCATTTGTTTTGCTTCAACTTCTCCCGGTCAACAGCCGCCCCCATCAACTTCCACTCCTCCTCAATTACGACGCCCTCAACAGCAACCGAGCTTGCGGAGTCAGTGCCATCACCTGATGTCTTTAAAGAGCTTATACTTTATTTCTCTGCGCAATTTGGAACAACAAACATGTGTCAAACTCACGTCAGCCTATTCAATACTCACATTGTCCCACTGGGAGGTGTAAAGCTGTCCACTCTTCATGGTGTTACTTCCTTGCCCCTCCCATTCAACAGGCATGCCTCTCTCTACACCCAACATTAGATAATTTTCTCGAACATGGTGTATTTCCCCTCACAGTAAGAGTCTAAACCAAAATAATAGTTCATAAAACAAAGAGAGAGTATTTCATATTTATTAGAAAGTAATTTAAAAAAAAATATTGCCTGAGGCAAACATTAGAAAAAACACCTGCCCTATTTCTTGCTCCATGCTCAGGAGGTCTGTTGTATCTGATTTCCAGCCCTGGAGACAATTTTGGTTTATTCTGCTGCCCTGAAAGAGGCCAGAGGCAGTTTGTTATCTTAACCCCTATGCACTGGACTTCATGCAGAATTCCAGGCATTTTCTTTATGAATTGGTCCTGGCCTTTCTATAGGCAATGTGAACGTGCATTTCATACGCCTTCACTTTCTGTTTTACAGACACCTCACTTTAGGTAAAAGACACATGACATTTCTGAAAGTCCTTTAAAAGGACTTTAAAGGAAAGTTGTCTGCAAATTATTTTTTGCAAGAAATTCCCATTTTAATTTTGCTTTAATCCATAATTTCAACTATGTTTTCTACTAGTTTCTGATTTGCATTTAATTGGAAAGGGTTCTTCTGTTTTTTTAAGAAATGTATTTATTTATTGGCTGTGCTGGGTCTCCGTTGCTGCACGGGCTTTCTCTAGCTGTGGGGAGTGGGGTTACTCCCTGGTTGCGGTGCACGGGCTTCTCACTGCGGCGGCTTCTCTCGTTGCAAAGCATGGACTTCAGAGCACGCAGTCTTCGCTAGTTGTGGCACATGGGCCTAGTTGCCCCATGGCACGTGGGATCTTCCTGGACCAGGGGTTGAACCCATATCCCCTGAATTGGCAGACAGACGTTAACCACTGGGCCTCCAGGGAAGTTCTAGAAAAAATTCTTAAGTTACATGTTGTTTAAGGTAAACTTGTGGCATTTCTGCTAAGTAATAAAAAATGTTTTAAAGGAGCTTGATATTGAAAGAACATATTACAAAATACTTTTAAAGCGAAATTTTATCTTATAATTCAGTTATCCATTATTTGTTTTGCAATATAAATTCTTTTTATTTTTTAATTTACTGGGTTTCGATTTATATGAGAATGCCGAAATTTTAAGCCCCCAATGGCTGTGCAAACTCTTAATGAGTTCGGCTCACATGAAGCCCAGTGGGTTGATTGGAAAAAGTAGAGAAAGCAAAGACTGTTTACTGCCATTGGCAGGACAAAGAAAGCTTTATGCCCAAATATCAGAAAGTGGTAAACATACTTGCTTATAATGTGATGCTACAGGTATTTGTAAACTCTAAAATTGTTTCTTCCTCTCTTACCATCTTGTAATGTCTTTTCTTTAGTTTCAAGTCTTCTCTTTTATTGTCTTCCATTGTGTAATCTTACTCAAGATTAGAGAAAGGAAGGAAGAGAGGGGAGGAGGGATGAACACGTATACTCACACAATACCCCATTAATGTCTGTTCTAGCAGCTTTTATGCTCATTTACCAAAAAGTGCCTTTAATTATCAAGAAGGATGGGCTAATTTACAGAATACTTGGCATTTAAATTAAGTAATTTTTAAGTACTAAAGCTTTTGACTGTGTGGATCACAATAAACTGTGGAAAATTCTGAAAGAGATGGGAATACCAGACCACCTGATCTGCCTTTTGAGAAATCTATATGCAGGTCAGGAAGCAACAGTTAGAACTGGACATGGAACAACAGACTGGTTTCCAAATAGGAAAAAGAGTACGTCAAGGCTGCATATTGTCACTCTGCTTATTTAACTTCTATGCAGAGTACATCATGAGAAATGCTGGACTGGAGGAAACACAAGCTGGAATCAAGATTGCCGGGAGAAATATCAATAACCTCAGATATGCAGATGACACCACCCTTCTGGCAGAAAGTGAAGAGGAACTCAAAAGCCTCTTGATAAAAGTGAAAGTGGAGAGTGAAAAAGTTGGCTTAAAGCTCAACATTCAGAAAACGGAGATCATGGCATCTGGTCCCATTACTTCATGGGAAATAGATGGGGTAACAGTGGAAACAGTGTCAGACTTTATTTTTCTGGGCTCCAAAATCACTGCAGATGGTGACTGCAGCCATGAAATTAAAAGACACTTACTTCTTGGAAGGAAAGTTATGACCAACCTAGATAGCATATTCAAAAGCAGAGACATTACTTTGCCAACAAAGGTTCGTCTAGTCAAGGTTATGGTTTTTCCTGTGGTCATGTATGGATGTGAGAGTTGGACTGTGAAGAAAGCTGAGTGCCGAAGAATTGATGCTTTTGAACTGTGGTGTTGGAGAAGACTCTTGAGAGTCCCTTGGACTGCAAGGAGATCCAACCAGTCCATTCTGAAGGAGATCAGCCCTGGGATTTCTTTGGAAGGAATGATGCTAAAGCTGAAACTGCAGTACTTTGGCCACCTCATGCAAAGAGTTGACTCATTGGAAAAGACTCTGATGCTGGGAGGGATTGGGGACAAAAGGAGAAGGGGATGACAGAGGATGAGATGGCTGGATGGCATCACTGACTCAATGGACATGAGTTTGAGTGAACTCCGGGAGTTGGTGATGGACAGGGACACCAGTTGCAGCCTGGTATGCTGCGATTCATGGGGTCACAAAGAGTCAGACACGACTGAGTGACTGAACTGAACTGAACTGAATGCCCTCTTTGGCCACCTTCACTCTTTCAAGGGAAAAATGTGATTAGACAAATTTTAAAAGGTATCTCTTCTATTATATTTTATTCCCTGGGTAGTTTATGAGATCCACTTGGTCCTTCTCGGGTTTAAACCAAAATATCTCCATGGTGAATGAAGCTCTTAAACATCTTGCCTCCCCAAGAGAAGATATCTCACTGCTAGAAAGTTTCCAGGTAAAAGTTAAACACTTTTCCTCTTGAATGAATGAAAGATTCATTTCATTCACATTTTCCAACATTGACTACTGCTTCAGTTATCACCTGGATCACTGTATGCTTCCTAATTGTGGTGCTCATCTCTTGTGAGCAGTGTGGCACCTCTAACTAGCAGTAGCAGCTATGCAACTTCAGTCATTTTTTCCCAAGTATACAGTATGGCATTGATCAATTCCTCCAACAGTTCTTCATAGGGCATCTGTTTCAGACCTTTTACTTTCCAGTCTCCTCCACCAGGTATTGTAGCTTGTTAGTATTTCCTTCAAAAGGTAGTGTCCTAAGTGTGGCGACTACAAAAATGAAATGTGTTATTAAGTCTAAACCTTCATTATTACTGAGTCATATCAATGACTTGTACTGAACTTAAGGGAAAGTTCTAAAACTTTGCATCTTCTTTAGATGAATTTCTGTCAAATTAGCACTCTCTGACCCTGAAGCAGATTTTTTTAATCAACATTAATTTCACAGGTTTCAGTCCATCATTTGAGATCCTTATTAAATAGGGCATTTGGTTATTCTCACATATCTGCACCATCCATGTAAAGAAAACATCTTTGAGGTCCTCAATAACTTTAAAAAGTATAGCAGGGTCCTGGAATTAAAAACTTGAGAATCACTATTTTAAGGCATCATCATGGTGGTGCCATTAAAGAAAAAAAAAAAGAAAAAGATGTTTGGCCTGATAGTTGTTTTCCCTTAGCTTGTCCATATTAAATTTTTGATGGCCTTTTTTCCTTCCAAAATGCTCTGAATTACAGAAACTGAAAATTTGAAGGAATCTAAATGGTAGGTTCAAGTTTAAACCCAAGGCAAGAGTCCAATCCAGTTTAAGACATCTGAAATGGTGGCCAGAAACCTGGATCAGGATGGATACATCAAGGGTGTGTGTGTGTATAAACAACCACTTGAATACATAAAGATCAAATGTCAATCCTGTACCTGAAAATAATTACTACATTTTTCTTTTCTCTCTCTCTTTTTTTTTTTGAAGCTGCACAGATCTAGAGAAACCTAGACCTGCGAAAATGGCAATCTACATTCAAGATTCTCTCTGAAAGTTTGCAGCATTAGAAAATGTGTCCTTTGAAAGGTGCTATTATTTCATGTCTATAAGCAATAGTCTTTTGTATCAAATACATCAAATGGTCTTTTGTTTCAAAGCCAAAGTCAGACCTCCATCATCTTTCTCACTGCTTTTTGAGTCTTACTTTTGGAGCAATTCAAGACAAATTTCACTACCTGCTGGACTTATTTCCAGTTCACATATCACACTGGGGCTCTCCATGGGATCACATGTCTTTTTTTTTTTTCAAACATTGGTATATGATGAATCCCAAATCATATCTCCAGGCCTAACTTCTCTTCAAACTGTATAACTGATGACTTCACATTTCTATTTGCATATCTAGGAAACATTTTCTTTTTTTGATATGCTGAGTTTTTGTTTATTCAAGAAATATTTATAAAACATTTATTACATGCTTGGCCTGTTCTAGTCAATGGGAATAGAGCACTACACAATTGTTTTCTTCTTAACCATACAAAGTTTATGTGTTTATATCTAACCTGATTCCCGCCTCTTCCCTCCTTTCCCTCCACAAATCTTTGTTAGTAAACAGTCTAATTCACCTTTGCCAAAAATGATCTCCTATTCTTCCTCCCCAGACTGCTGTCTACAGCTCATCTGAGAGAGACGGCCTGCTTCCTGTTGCTGAAATCCCAAATCTTGGATTAATCATGGATGCCTTTCTCTCATAGTCCATGTCTCATCTACTGGGGAAACTTGAGGGGTCTACTTTCCATTGTATGCAGATCCACTTCTCTTTTCATCACCAACACTGCTACAGTCATGATTAGAAACACTATTACGCCACATCTAGAGTACTTCATCAAGGTACCCAATGCACCTAACAGAGCATTTTGTTTTCCCCTTGCCCTTATTTGAAATCTTTACAATGTTCTACACAACCTCGAGCAATCTGAGCACCTAAATCTGCGATGCCACCTCTATTACTTTTTCCCAAAACATGCGCTTCCACTACACTTTCTTGATGTTACTCACACATGCCAACTATACCCACTCCTTGTTTTGCCTGAAATGGTCTCCCCCAGATACCTACACATAGCTAATTCCCTCACTTCCTTCAAGCCTTTGTTCCAATACTACCTTTCCAATACATCCTGCCCAATCTCCCCTAATTAAAAATGCAACACTCTCTCCTCCAGCTTCCAGAACTCATTACCTTGTTCCACTGTTTCCATCTCCATAGCAAGTACCAGAGTTAACTTTGTCTTTTGTTTATTATCAGTTTCTTTCCACCAGCTTGCAGCCTCCTCAAGGGCAAAGATCTTTTGTATTTCACAAAGAATCCCACACTTCAGAATAGTGCCTGGCACACAGCACTGATAATTTGTGGAAGGAATGAAAGAAAGGTCTGTCTATCATATATCACAGCTCCTATATCCTTGAGTGTCAGAAAACTGGTTCAAGTCCCAGCTGTGCTTTTGACATTCCCAGGTTGGGAGTAAAACAGGCTTTCCTCCGATTAGATGTCTCTCATAGTGAGCCAAAAATGCAGAGGCAGTCTGGCACTATAATTCTTAGCAAGATAGCTCACATCTCTGATCCTTTTTTTTTTTTTCTTTTTTGAATGATACAAAGAGTGATGTAATGAAAGAACTTGGCATCTGGAATCAGGCAGACCTGGATGGAAGGCCAGTTCTGGCATTCACTAGCACTGTGACCTTGGGCAGGTCACCGAATCTTTCTAAACATGCTCCTCAACATGCTGGAAACAATTGTGATCTTGTCCTTGGTGGAAGGATGAGAAATATGCTTAAAAGTGTCTGCACACACTATGTTCTCAGGAGAGTTACAGTCACATCTCTTGAAGGGCACCAGGACACCCGCCTACTGGATTCTCAGGCCCAATGTGGGGAAGCAATAGTGTGGTGGACACAGTCAGTCTTTGGAATCTGGCTGACTGGAGCTCAGTTACAGGCATTGTGAGATGGCATTAGGAGTACTAAGCAGAGATCAGAAGGAAAACAGCTGGTATGAAACAAGGAAGACGAAAAGGCACTGGTGGAAAAGGTAGATATAGGAGCAGGGAGAGGGCGAGCAAATGCAGAAGAAGGAAAGAAAGGAAAGACGAAAAAATAAAGATACCAAATTAGGAGACATGAGGAAACGGTCCTCCTTATTCAGGCTGGCTTTGCTGCAACCACACAAACGTCACTTCATGCCTTCCAACAATAGGTTGTGCCACTGGTTTTTATCCGACTCAGAGTCAGCTCTTCCATGTCTCCAGGGATAGTCAGACAGAAAGCACCCTAATTTCACACCAAAGATAAATCCCCGATTCCCCAGGCACCTAAATATTTACAAAGGCACATCATCCAGATGTGTAGACTCTACTGCTCACAAGCTGTGAAGCGGATGCTTGCATTCAATGCTGGTTAAGATCTGCTGCATCCCAAGTGTGGGATACTGGGTATGCATCAGGGTTTCTAACAATAAAACCTCATGCAGGGAACACACAGACATATGCAGGCCATCAATAGGAAACGAGATCCCTCTGGCCTCCTGGATGGCTTGACTATCAAGGCCTGCCTTTCCTATCAGCCCCGATTGTTGCGCCTGTCAAGAGGGACACGAAGGGAGAGGATCACACTGTCCTTTGTGCCTGCTCATAGTAAGGAGGGAAACCCATCAGCTATCTGCCCAGATGAGCACACCCAGTGGGTAGGTGCAAGGAGCCAGGGCACATGTGCACTCCAAGCACATACCTGATGGGCAAACCCCTGCAAGAATGCTGGATGAACAGAAGCACAAAGGAAACCAAACAGGAAGCATAAAAATGGTTGTTGATCATCCTTGTTCCATATTTTTACTAAAATTCCTTTGGAACAACAATGTGGTACACTGATAACAAAAATATCCTCAGTGCAAAAAAACAAAAAAGACCCTTTGCAATACGACCCAGGGTCCTTAGATTCCCAAGGTAGCACCTATTTATTTATCCATCTCTTAAATATAGGGGTAGGGGAGAAGGGAGCCTGGTGACTTGCTTTGATCAGAAGAACAAGGCAGAGCTGATGATAGGTGAGGTCAAGAGATCTTTTGCACTTGGGCCTGCTTCTTGCTCCTCTGAAATTGCTAGAACAGGTCTGGTTAAATTGGACCAAATTGGGCTTGGGAAAGTGGCAGAGGAGATTAATACCATTCTAGACATAATATTAGGCACAGTTTTATAACAGCATATGGGAGCGAGAATTGTTTTAAGTGCTTTAGATAAATCATCTTTAATCTTTCCAAAAACCTACAATCTTTCCAACAATCCACAAAGTAATTATTATTTTCAGTTTATAAAGGAACAGGCTTAGAGGGGTGAAGTAACTCATCCAAGGTCACACTGCTAGTGAATTCAAACTCCGTTCTTACTCCATGAACATAGCGGGAAATGAGGATTATGATATCATGTTGGCCTGATGGATGCAGGGACAAAAAGATGTGACATCTTACTGAGGTGCCCAGGGCTAGACTGCTTCCTTAGCCGAATCAATGAAGATAAATCTGAGCTGCCTTTGTCCTGAGTATGCCAAGCTTAGAGCTGGAACTGGCACCAGTCATAAGACCCCTAGTCCAGGGCTCTTTATCCTTATTATGGAAGGAGGCACATTTTTTTGTACTATATGGGAAGGAAGGCAAGGCTCATCTCTGTCTCTCAACTACATCCCCAATAAAATGTGGATAAAAACATCTCTCTCCATCTTGCAAAGCTGTTGTGATGACCAAATGAAATAATCAAAAAGCTAAGTGTTCACTTTGGATGAATATACAGAAAAAGAGGGCTGATGGGTCTCAGGAAGTTGAGGGCATCATGCTGCTGGCACACAGGAGGAAACAAAAGCCCTAGGAGAATGTTGCTCTAGGTATATTTAGCAGGGATAGAATGGGGACTTGGGTTTGGAAAGCTTAAAATCTCTACAATCTGTTAGGGTCAGAGCCAGTCTATGTAAAGCTTCTAATACTAGTGTTATCAGGCTTTAAAAGTCAAGCCTATATAAAGGATTGTCATTCTCCAGGCCCATGACTTCTCAGTGGCAGAATAATTTGTTTGTAAGTTCAACTGAACCACATGAAACTTAGTTCAATGAGGGCCGTTACAGACTAAGTGTCTGCGTCGCCAATACATATGTTGAAGCCCTAACCCTCAGTGTGACTGTATTCAGAGGCAGAGACTTTATGGGACTAATTAAGGTTAAATGAGGTCATATGGTGGGGTCTTGATCCCATAGGATTACTGTCCTTAGAGAAGAAGAGACATCAGAGAGCTCTTTGTAGCTCTCTCCAGGGTGTGGACACAGCAAGAAGGTGGCCCATTTCCAAGCCAGGAAGAGAGCTCTCAACAGAATCTGCATGCTGGCATTCTGATCTTAGACTTCCAGCCTCTAGAACTGTGACAACAGAAAGTCGTCTTATTTAAGCTACTCAATTTGATGGTGTTTTATTATGGCAGCCCAAGCTGACTAATACAGGGGTGAATTCTAGTTCAGATAAACTGGCCAGATGGACAAAATAGCCTGACAATCTAAGGCTGATAGAGCTCTGAAGACCTTAGTACATACAAGGGAAGAGAATAAAATAGAGTACCATGCATTTTATCACAAAAGCAAAAATATATGTTTCTTGTATATGTACATTTACCTTTCAAATACTTTCATATAATTAAAGAAAATTTTTACTTCGGATTGATCTCATCAACACAATTACCTTTATTGTCATAAACTATTTTTTCCCACAAACCATGTCTACGCACATATTTTTAAGGCTATATTTCCCTCTGAACAAAAAATCATGTACTTTCACTAGCTTACCAATTTAGGTCATTTTTATGCCTCTATAGTCATCCTGTCTATTTTTAACCTCTTGTTGCTATCAAGGAAAGCATGCACATGCTTTTTTTTTTTTTTTTTTTAAAGAAGATATACAAAAGAGCTTACACTGAAAAACAAAAGTTCCATGTCTTCTCACTGGATACAATTAGTTCTTCAAAGTTGAACACACACACAGCCTAACTTAAATATCTCCCTTCTCCAATCCCAGTTGCAATTTCCAGGGGCAATCTCTTAATGATTCTTCTTTTCAGTCTCTTTAACTTACCAAACTTAGAGAATTATCTGTAGATTTCTCCATGAGAAGGATGAGAAATTCACACACATAATGCTAGTGTCCCTCTTCCTTCTCCTTGGTTTACTCTTTGTATTAATAACTTTAGCTCTTAATTGGTTATCTTTGTAGCCTTGATATATTTAAATATAGGATTTTCCAAATAAGCCCCTTTACATTTTTTCTATGGTTGTTCATTTCTTCTTCCTACATTTTCAATACTTGCTCACCTCCTTCCAAGTCCCACCTCCATCATCTACACTATTATTTTTATATTGTCATGGTTAATGGTGGATATTTTGCCCTACAACCTGTATCTGGTCTGCCGCATTATGACTGTAGATAGATTCAAAGTTAAAAAGATCAGTAAGCAGCATTTACCCTATTATGACTGTGTAAATACTGTTCAAATGTTGAGCCAATTAGTCTGGTTTGGATTTTTTTCTTGTGTCACATTCTCAGCATTCCAATGTCATATTTGCTGAGAATTTCCAAGAAGCTTCCCAACATGAAAACCAGATAGTTTCTTTTCTTATATGCCAACAGTTGCTTAAACTCATTCCACAATTTCGTTTGCTGTTTCCACGTATCATCCATACATTCATCAACATTAAGGGCCAATAAAATATGGTTCCATGGGCCAGTCCATCCACTACCTGTTTCTGTATGGTCCACAATCTAATTAACCATAGTTTTTATTTTTAAATAGTTAAAATAACCAAAGAATAGTAATATTTTATGATGGGTGAAAGTTATGTGAAACTCAAACTTCAGTGTCCGTCAAGTTTTACAGGAACTTGGCTATGCCTATCTGCCCTCAGGCTACAAAACTAGAGTGAATGATTTTGACAGAGACCAAATGGCTTGCAAAGTTGAAAATATTTACTCTCTGGATCTTCACAGAAAAAAGTTTGCCAACCCTTGTTCTACACATGGGGAGAGATTTTTCTCAATTTCATGTGCCAAATAATCTATGACATTTTAAAATTTATTTCAAAAATTGTATTGTCATTTCCATGGGCTGACTTATTCTTAGATATGTACCTTTTTCACAGCATCCAGGAAAAAAATGAATGCATTTTATATGGATGCAGTATGTTTCTGAATATCTCTGAGGATACAAGAAGAATTTTTAAAAGGAGGATTTTATTATTCAAAAGTTCTCTTTGCACATATTTGGCTTTATCTGTAGGTTTCCTGCAAATATCTGGTTTATATCTTTATCTCCTAATGGAAAAAAAAAAAAAAGCGGCAGTGGAGACTAGACAGGGATTTCTGTGCATTTGCACTGGGCGTGATGCCTGAGTAACCTATTACTCAAAATGATCCCCAAATGCCAAAATGAAGATGACCTCTCTCTTGAGTGCTAATACCCACACAATATGCTCCAGTTCATCCCACACACTTAAAAAAGTTAACCTTTAAGAGACATACTATTTCTTTGCTTGAGGCATAAACACCTGGCCATTAGGCTTTCTTTCTACAAGCAGGAATGGGCAAGGAAAAGACTGATGAACATTGCTTTACTGATCCCCTATTTTACATCCTGTTTCTACTCCTGTCCCCAAGTCTAGAACCTCTTTGAGATTTTACAATGAAACTCACTGGTTGTCTCCCCACCCCTCTTCCTTTCTCATTGTTATTGCCATCAATGTTTATATTCCCCTACCGTTATCTTATTTTTTAATAACTTTTTATTTTGCATTGGGTTACAGCCAGTTAACAATGTTGTGATACTTTCAGGAGAACAGCTTCCCTGTGGCTCAGATGGGAAAGAATCTGCCCACAAGGAGGGAAACCCAGGTTCGATCCCTGGGTCAGGAGGATCCTCTGGAGAAGGAAATGGCAAAACACTCCAGTATTCTTGCCTGGAGAATTCCACGGACAGAGGAGCCTGGTGGGCTACAGTCCATGAGGTCACAAAGAGTTGGACACAGCTGAGAGACTAACACTTTCACAGCCGATTAATAATGCTGTGATAGTCTCAGGTGAGCAGCAAAGGGACTCAGCCATACATACACATGGATCCATTCTCCCCCCATTCCCCTCCAGGCTGCCACATAACATTGAGCAGAGTTTCATGGTATTTAGCAGGAAGAAGACACAGACATCTGTGCTCAGTTTACGGTCAGTACAAATGATTGCCATATTTACTTGTTTCTAAAAATTGTTATACTTTTTTCTACATGCAAAAGAATATATGTTCACATATAGGCACACACACTTGTGTTCCAATGAAAAGCTAACAATGGAATCATTTCTCCATTAATAGACAATGTATATTGTTCCTGATTTTTCTGCCACAATGTATTTTGAAAACCCAATCTCCCCCTTCCCTACCTCCAGCTATTGCCCTATTTGTCCATTCTCTTCACAGAAAGACAGAAAGAATTGTCTAAGGCAGCCATCTGTTTCAGCACTGCATGCTGTTGACCTTGTGGGCTTCCCTCCCTCTTCCTCCAAGTGAACACGCTCTTGTCATGGCCACTGAGGCATCCAGGTGGCCAAGTCCTGGATGAAGTATCACTTCTTCCAATAGCACACCTCCCTTCATGTGGCCCCTCGGTTGCATCTGACACCATGAGACAAACTGTGATGGTGAAATACTTCCTTCTCCTGGTTTCCAGACATCTCACTCTAATGGTTTTCCTTCTACCTCTCCAGTTACGTCTCTTTTTGCAAGCTGATTCTTCTCTAGATGGATGGATAGATGGTGTGCTCAGTTGCTCAGTAGTGTCCAGCTCTTTGCATCCCCATGGCCTGTACCTCATCAGGCTCCTATGTCCATGGAATTTTGCAGGCAAGAATACTGGGTTGCCATTTTCTAGTCCAGGGGATCTTCCCGACCCAGGGATCAAACCCGTGTCTCTTGTGTCTCCTGCTTCTCCTCTAACTCACTCCTAAGTGCTCTGTTCTGGCATTGATGCTAGAGCCACTTCTGTTCTCTATGTGCACTCTCAGCTGTGGTAATTTCAAGTCCTGTTGGCTTTAAATACTGTCTATAAGTCAGTGATACCCAAGTTTTATACTTCTTCCTCAGTATCTCTAACTTCAACTTATTTAGACAAGTCACCTATTTTATGTCTCACTTGGATGCCCAATAGGACTTTTAAACTCAACATATCCTAAAACGAATTCACAATTTCCCTCAATTCTGTTTTTCTGCCACTGTTTCAACATCCTGGAAGATACGACCCAAAGTCCAGTAATCATTCTTTGATTCCTTACCTTTCCCTCACCCTTTTTCTAATATTTAAATATGCATGATCCATACCAGGACTACGGAGTCTGCGTGAAAATTGTGTCTGGGATCCTTCTACTCAAGTTTGCTTTTTCCAACCCCCAAAGGTAACAATTTGTCACCTAGACTTCAGCAATAATTTTCTGTCTCATTTCCCAACTTCCACACTTGCCATCTATAATCTATTGTCCATAGCTCAATAAGGATAAACTCTTAAGTGTGTAAATCTGATTCAGTTCTTCATTATCTTCTCCTTCCACTTATAATAAAATCCAAACTCCATCCTCTAGCCTGAAAAGCCCTTTCCTGGGCTCCAATTCTTCTCCAAAGCTATCTCCAATTCTTCTCTGCCTTGGCCTTAATGTTCTAAGGTCAAGACATTCTCACCTTCTTCCTGCTCCTCCAACACAAGAAGCCCATCCCCGTTCTACAGTAAGCACCAAAGGCTAGCCATTTTCAGCTCTGATCCTGATTAGCACTGGCTTGTTATTCAGATCTGTTTCAACATCACTTCCTCAGGGCTGACTTCCTTGAGCATCAGTTCATAACTAATTCCCCAAACATTTTAATGTATTATAGTCCTTGTTATCTAATAATTTTCCATTTACTTGTCTACTACTATACTCTCTGCACCTAGCACTTGGCACACAGTAAATATTCTTTAGATGACAAATAAATCAAACAGTTAAGATAGGTCTATCTCCAGAGTCTGCACTGATTCTTGATGATGATAATGTATAAATTCTAAAATGAGAATACAGAATTACACTTTATCACTTTGTGTCTTTGTGTAAGTTTAAAAAAAAAAACAACAATTATTTTTTAATGCAGCTTTAAGGTCACAGCAAAGTTGTGATTTTGGGCTCCAAAATCACTGCAGATGGTGACTGCAGCCATGAAATTAAAAGACACTTGCTCCTTGGAAGAAAAGCTATGGCCAACTTAGACAGCACATTAAAAAGCAGAGACATTACTTTGCCAACAAATGTCCATCTAGTCAGAGCTATGGTTTTTCTAGTAGTCATGTATGGATGTGAGAGTTGGACTATAAAGAAAGCTGAGCACCGAAGAATTGATGCTTTTGAACTGTGGTGTTGGAGAAGACTCTTGAGAGTCTTGGCCTGCAAGGAGATCCAACCAGTCCATCCTAAAGGAAATCAGACCTGCATATTCACTGGAAGGACTGATGTTGAAGCTGAAACTCCAATACTTTGGCCACTTGATGCGAAGAACTGACTCATCTGAAAAGACCCTGATGCTGGGAAAGATTGAGGGCAGGAGGAGAAGGGGACGACAGAGGATGAGATGGTTGGATGGTATCACTGACTTGATGGACCTGAGTTTGAGTAAGCTCTGGGAGTTGGTGATGGACAGGGAAGCCTGGCATGCTGCAGTCCATGGGGTCACAAAGAGTCGGACATGACTGAGTGACTAAACTGAACTGAAAGTTGAGCGGCAGGTACAGAGATTATTCACATACTTCTGCCCACGCACATGCACAGTCTCCCCCATCAGCATTATTCACCATTAGAGAGGTACATTTGTTACAACTGATGAACCTACGTCGATACATCATCATCCACAGTGTCCACAGTTTACATTAGGATTCACTCTAGGTGTTACACGTTTTTTGAGTGTGTTTGGACAGACGGATAATGACAGCTATTAACCATTATGCTACCATAAAGGATAGTTTTGTTGCCTTAAAAATCCTCTGTGCTTAGCCTGTTCATTACTGCCTCTTCCCTAACCCCTGACAACCAGTGATCTTTTATACTATCTCCATAATTTTGACTTTCCATAATGCCACAGTTGAAATTATATAGTTTGTAGCCCTTTCAGGTTAGCTTCTTTCACTGAGTAATTTAAGTGTCCTCCACTGAGTCTCCAATTCATCAATGACAGCTCAGGTGTCCCTAGCCCAGTGCTGGTCTACATGGACATTCATGCTTTGGCAAGATGTGCCGCCGCTGCTGCTAGGTCACTCCAGTCGTGTCCGACTCTGTGCGACCCCATGGACTGCAGCCGACCAGGCTCCTCCGTCCATGGGATTTTCCAGGCAAGAGTCCTGGAGTGGGTGCCATTGCCTTCTCCGGGTGAGATGTGAGTCTCTGTATTTGCCTATTAGTCTCTCTAATTAAGGAGGCAGTAGTTTGCTATGTGACCTCACTTCTCTTGTGGATCTAAGAAGAGTTATTGATTTTTCAGTGTGTCCAGCTTTTTCTTGTTATTAGGATAGAGGGACGACTTCCAAGCTTCTTACATGCTGGATCAGAAGTCGGTCTTCCTTGTGCCATTTGCTGATCCAGTTTGATGGGAGAGAAAGGTTTTTGTGTAAGACAAAGGGGCACAATGAAGCAACCTGCCAAGCAACAGCAATCTTGGATATTTGAATTTAAAAATCATGAGGGTTCTGTCCTCATTCTTTCATTCATATGCACTTACTGGTCACCTGATTAGCACCTTGCATTGTATACTACGTGTGGGTTACTGAGCACTGACCGACACAGAGGAGACGTTCACAGTGTGCTTCACATTCACACATGAGTCTGAAAGACCAAAGATCAGGTAAGGGAGCTTGGATGACACCATGAACAGGCACTCAGCTGGCTCTGTTCAAATGAAATTCCAGAGACCTAGATTTGTACCTTGGCTTTTCCATACACTGGCTATTTAATTTTAAGCAGGTGATAATGTCTTTATGCCTCTGCTGTGGTGACTTTTAAAGACACTTGCTCCTTGGAAGGAAAGCTATGGCACATCTAGACAGAGTATTAAAAGGCAAAGACACCACTTTGTTGAAAAACGTCCATTTAGTCAAAGCTATGATTTTTTCCAGTACTCATGTACAGATGTGAGAGTTGGACCATAAAGAATGCTGATCACTGAAGAATTGATGCTTTCTAACTGTGGTGCTGGAGAAAACTCTTGAGAGCCCCTTGGACTTCCAGGGGATCAAACCAGTCAATCTAAAGGAAATCAGCCTTGAAAGGACCGATGCTTAAGCTGAAGCTCCAATACTTTGGCCACCTGATATGAAGAGCCAACCTCATTGGAAAAGACTCTGATGCTGGGAAAGACTGAGGGCAAAAGGAGAGACAGGAGGCAGAGGATGAGATGGTTACATAGCATCACCAACTCAATGGATGTGAATTTGAGCAAACTCTGGGAGATAGTGAAGGACAGGGAAGGCTGGTGTGCTGCAGTGCACAGGTTACAAAAAGTTGGACATGACAGCAACTGAACACACATGGTGACTCTGATGAGAAAATAAACTCAAAACATGTCATTTATTCTGTTACTCCTGATGATTAATAATTATTAATAACTAAGAGCCTCTACCATTACTGTTATTTTCTTTTTGCTTCTACTGTTGCTACATCTACTCTTCCTTCTACGGCTACTCTATTTATTGCTACTGAAGTGTAGGTCAGGTGCAAATCAGAATTAAGCATGTTTTTAGAAACACTCACTGACAGCTGCATAATAAACCAGCTTTGTTATTTCTCAGTGGCCTAATTTACCCAGATCTACTAGAAGGAAAAAATGCAAAGGATTTGATGGTTGCCATTCCATAACCTCTTCCAAAAACAGTATGAAAAGGTAAGAAACATGGCATTATATCCTGTTGATTTCTTAGATCCTGGCATAAATCAGGCAGCTTTATTCACAAGAGAAATAAAGGCCAGAGAAGAGTAGGCCAGCCTTCTCTCTGACCACAAACAGCCAATTAAACACGAACCGAAGCTTCCAATAATCAGTACACATACGTCTTGACTGAGAGAAGCATTTTCATTTGTTCAGTCTTTCTTCCAGTCTGTCTTGTCTTTTTGGTCCTTGTGGCCTGTTGGATCTTCTCTATTGAGGATCATTTCAGGGGCATAAATAGAAATCTGGAATCTCACTGAGCAAGGCTCACTCAGCACACGAATGTTATTTGTGAAAATGAAATCTGGGATACTACAGAAGTGCTTAACAAATCCAAAACAGGAAAAAATCTTCCACTCACCAAGCATCACCCAGAGTCTGTAGGAATGAGTAACGACACTAAAAGGTATGCCAAAAATGCCATTTCATTCCTTACCTAAAATCTCATTTCCCCATAAATCATCAAAACTCCTCTTTCAAATGTTTGCTTTTTGTCTCCTGTTTATTCCCTTTTAATAAGCTCCCCTTTTCACTTTTTACTCCATTTCCAATTTTTCTCTTGAATTTACACAGGTAGTTAAATTAAAACAAAAACAAAAACCTTCATTCTCTGCCTTTGCATGCTCATTATTTTCCATTTATTTTCTGGGCTCTAAATTCTGATCTTTTAGCCATGTGGAGTTCTGAGCAGGTGCAAAAAGAGGCTGGAGGTTCAAAGGTATTGGCAGCATTTCTTGACCTCTTTGATTTGAAAGCACATTATCTTAATAATAAAAATATCTGGGTTACACATTGGATATACAGACCAGAGAGAATTGAGTGCAGGACATTTTTCTGATCTTTCAAAGAAAAGCCCAGAAAAGGATTCCAAACTAATTTTCCACTGATTCTCTGTTCCTCCATTACACTATTTTTCTGTACCTTTTATACATCAGTGGAGTCCTTCAGAGTCATTTAGAATTATTGATTACAAAGCACAAAAATCTCTTATATGGCAAGCAGGGTCAATCTGGCCTCCCTCGCAGCTACCTGTTCAATCATATTATTCTACTCATCAAATGTATTTCACTCCATAATTCTTTTTAAGAGTCAAACTAGTTTTCAAGTTAGTATTACTCATTGAAAAGTGACCATATAAAAAGTTTGAAATCTGTAGATTTAACGTGCTCAACACTTAATTTCATGCTCTGTTTGTCCCATTGTTCAAAGCAAAAGTAGTTAAGTTTTCAGCTCTCTCTATGTGTGCGTGTTTATTCAGTTCATGGCTCCAGCTTTTTACAATATTAATATATTACTTTAAAAAAGTCTCCTACACAGGCAAGGCATCAAATAATAATTTATAATTGTTATGTGATAACACTGGCTTTGTAGTTCCTATTTGCAAAGTGGCCTGATTTCCATAGTTAACATATGCAGTGGCTTCTACATTTTACTTTACTCTCTACTTTAAATAAGTCAACCCTACACCCAAATGACAGAGTACTGAGCAGAAGGGCAGTACTGAAAGCAGGGAAAATGCCTCTGCATATTGTAACTCAAACTATTTAAAAGCCACTTAAAACAAGCAAACAATTATTAATAACGTTGGATGACTGTTTTCTGTCCGATGCATACCAAGGTTTTTAAATATGCTGCTGAGTAGCCTCTCCTAACTCTCAGAGTTTAAAAGAAGAGAATTTCAGCATGAAGAATTTTTAATATCAGGCAGAAGGCCAATGGCTAGGTAACTTTTTAGAAGAATAGCTAGAAGATTCATTCCCTCATGAAATATCTAAGCTATGCTTTGAGATAGGCTAGTGAGAAAGAACAAAAGGACCCCTGCCTGCAAATGGTTTACATTCTAGCACTGAATCGTGATGAGAGCAGTGAGGATAAAGCTGGGTGAGGAGAGAGCTTGGGATCAGGACCGTGAGAGCACAGTAAGGATGTCTATGTCAGCTGGGGGACAACTAGTCATTAAAATAAAAACTGATATTTTGAAAAGCATTAACACGTATAAACCTCAACACGAGACTATGAAAATTAACATTGGTGTTACAACATTGACTTTATTGAAAAGTGTTTCCTTTTCAATAGAATTGTGTTTTCTAGTAATAACACGGCCTCCAATCTGCTCTGAAGTCTCATATGCTGTTGTTGTTATTGTGTAGTCACTAATGCGTGTCCAACTCTGTATGACCCCACGGGAGGTAGCCCACCAGGCTCCTCGTGCATGAGATTTCCCAGGCAAGAACACTGGAGTGGGTTACTATTTCCTTCTCCAGGGGATCTGCCTGACCCAGGAACTGAACCTGCGTCTCCTGCGTGGGCAGGCAGATTCTTTACCACTGAGCCACCTGGGAAGCCCCGCATATGATACTGACTCTCACAAATGCTCCATCCCCATGAACTATGTTTTATTTGGATTGTTCTATAACCACAGAATTGCACTCTCCAATAGGCACACAGAACATTGTACTGTTTGATGGGCCAGGTATAAAGACAGAAACTAACAATCAACAGCCCATCCTTAAATGGAGGTAAGATTCACTTATTCAATATTTACTAAGCACTTGCTTGGGGCTTCCCTGGTAACTCAGGAGTAAAGAATCTGCCCGCAATTCAGAAAACACAGGTTCGATCCCTGGGTCAGGAAGATCCCCTAGAGATGGCTATAGCAACCTATTCCAGCATTCTTGCCTGGGAAATCCCATGCACAGAGGAGCTTGGTGGGCTACAGTCCATGGGGTTGCAAAAGAGTTGGACATGACTGAGTGACTAAACAACAACAAAAAGCAAATCTTATATACTAGGCACTATTCCATCTGCTGGGGACACAAAGATGAAAAATGAGGGCTTGAAGCCAAGGGTTTCAAAAGAGAGAGAAATATAAGTGGGTAAGAGCAGTATATGGTAGCAGCAATGGGTTGGCCAAAAGGTTCATTTGTAAGATCTTACGAAAACCTTGAACAAACTTTTTGGCCAACCCAATCCAAGGTAAGAGAAGTGCAGCACCCATGAGGTGGGCACCCATGGGAATACAACCAGTCGGCAGCCCCAGCAAGTGAAGGTGAAATGCAGTCAGAGAGAGGGAAGAGTCAACAGTAGGCAGTTTTAGGACAGGGACACACAAGGATATCAATGAGATGGAAAGAGGAAACCAAAAGATTGAGAAAGTTGAAAGATTATGGGAAAGGAAGACTATCAGTGAAGAAGGAGAATAGGCGAGGAGTTGGGAAGACCATGAATGATGCAACCACAGAGAGTGACACGGTGAGGTTCTCATACATGGTGGGGACACTCGCATGCACACACTTACGCATTCTCTCAAGCTGTGCTGCGCTGGGTGCTGGTGAAGCAAGAGCAAGGGAGAGAGACCCGTTTCTATGGTCCCATCAGGCAAACTTGATGTGATTGGTACCCAACAAATCACCCCAGGTTCATTACCCATCATTGCCCCAGAACTACTTCCCCAGCCACATAAACTATTTCCCCTGCCCCGTCTCTGCACATTAAGCTTTATCTTGCTAGGGTGTTACTTTCATTTGACCTAAAGAATTCTTGTACACCTTTTTAAGCCCCAGGTCAAATGCAACCTCACTGGGAAGACCTCCCCAATACCCCCTCTGCCTTGTTCCCATAGTTGTTGGTAACATTCTTTCATTAGAGTCCCATTTCCAGTGGGGTTTAATTATCTGTCTATACATCTGTGCCCACACACAACTCTGAGCATTTCAAGGGCACTCATACTTCTGCCCATCATTTCTACCCTTCATTGGCTCCCCCACAAGGTCTGCCATTTAAGAGGTGTTCATTGTGTACATGTCGGGTTTTACATAATTTATTATTCGAGCAATCATTTAACAAAAGCTCAGATACCTGAGACAGAGACATTATACTATGGCTGTTTTATTTTTAAAAGGTATGCACAGTGGGCTTCCCCAGTGGTCCAGTGATTAAGAATCTGCCTTGCAATGCTAGGGATACTGGTTTGATCCCTGGTACAGGAAGATCCCACATGCAGCAGAGCAACTAAGGCTGCACACCACAACTACGGAGCCTGCACTCTAGAGTCTGGGAACTGTAACTACTGAGCCCACGCAGTGCAACTACTGAAGCCTGCACCTACAGCCTGTGCTCCACGGCATGAGAGGCCCCCGCAATGAGAGGCCCCGGCAATGAGAAGCCCCCGCAATGAGAAGCCTGCAGACCGGAACAAAGAGGAGCCCCACTCACCACAACTAGAGGAAGCCCACATGCAGCATCGAAGACTCAGCACAACCAATGAGTAAATAAATAAATCTTTTTAAAAAACTATACATGGTAATTCTTGAATGCACATTTTCTGTAACAATTCAGAATACAGATGTATAAAGAGTCAGCCACTCTTTTCATACTATTTTCCCAACTCCATTCTTCTCAGCAGAGCTAGCAACTATCATCACTTTGAAGTATAGCCTTGCATGCATTTTCTTTCCTATGTGTTTTACACCTATATACACACAAAATAGGAAAAATGGTTTTCTGTGCCCATCCCTATTTTTTACTTAACAATAGATTTTTGAAGTATTTTCCACCCTACAACATACAGATGTGGTGGTGATTTACTTGCTAAGTCGTGCCCAACTCTTGAGACCCCATGGACTGTAGCCTGCTAGGCTCCTCTGTCCATGGGATTCTCCAGGCAAGAATACTGGAGTGGTTGCCATTTCCTTCTCCAGGGGATCTTCCCAACCCAGGAATCAAACCCAAGTCCCCTGCATTGCAGGCAGATTCTTTACTGACTGAGCTATGAGGGAAGCCAGATTCGCCTCTCTATTTACAAAAGCTTACAGTGTTCACTAATAAACACAGACATGTAGAGGAAAACCTTGTTTAAGTTCTTGCCCAAGAAATACGCAAATATTGAGAAGGTTGATAATATTCATGGAGAAATGTGCTTTCTCAGACTAGCTTTGTCTTTTTGAAGTGGAAATTAGTGTGTTTTTAAATGTTTACAAAGTGCAATTCCACTTCAAGTTCTATCTTGAAGAAGCAGAAACACATATGTGTAAATGTACTCATGTAGGTGTGCATGTGTGTTGCTATGGTATTTGTACAGTGAAAACTTGGAAGCATCCTAAAATGTGCATAAGGGTTTAATAAATTATGGAATACCTGCATAGTGTTTTGTGACTCTTGGCTCTGAGGTACTGAAAGAATCTAACTTCACTCTGGTCCCATGTCTGTTCCTTCCTAACGCTGGTTTATTTCAAATCTCTCTCATTTCTAAAATTTTCAAATACTGCAATTCAGGGCTATGTGTGCATCTGATTATAGGGTCCCTTTAGAGACATCGATGGTGTGATCACTCACCTAGAGCCAGATATCCTGGAATGTAAAGTCAAGTGGGCCTTAGAAAGCATCACTACGAACAAAGCTAGTGGAGGTGATGGAATTCCAGTGGAGCTATTTCAAATCCTGAAAGATGATGCTGTGAAAGTGCTGCACTCAATATCCCAGCAAATTTGGAAAACTCAGCAGTGGCCACAGGACTGGAAAAGGTCAGTTTTCATTTCAATTCCAAAGAAAGGCAATGCCAAAGAATGCTCAAACTACCACACAATTGCATTCATCTCACACGCTAGTAAAGTAATGCTCAAAATTCTCCAAGCCAGGCTTTAGCAATACGTGAACCGTGAACTTCCAGATGTTCAAGCTGGTTTTAGAAAAGGCAGAGGAACCAGAGATCAAATTGCCAACATCCGCTGGATCATCAAAAAAGCAAGAGAGTTCCAGAAAAACATCTATTGCTTTATTGACTATGCCAAAGCCTTTGACTGTGTGGATCACAATAAACTGTGGAAAATTCTGAAAGAGATGGGAATACCAGACCACCTGACCTGCCTCTTGAGAAACCTATATGCAGGGCAGGAAGCAACAGTTAGAACTGGACATGGAACAACAGACTGGTTCCAAATAGGAAAAGGTGTATGTCAAGGCTGTGTATTATCACCCTGCTTATTTAACTTCTATGCAGAGTACATCATGAGAAACGCTGGGCTGGAAGAAGCACAAGCTGGAATCAAGATTGCCGGGAGAAATATCAATAACCTCAGATATGCAGATGACACCACCCTTCTGGCAGAAAGTGAAGAGGAACTCAAAAGCCTCTTGATGAAAGTGAAAGTGGAGAGTGAAAAAGTTGGCTTAAAGCTCAACATTCAGAAAACGAAGATCATGGCATCTGGTCCCATTACTTCATGGGAAATAGATGGGGAAACAGTGTCAGACTTTATTTTGGGGGGCTCCAAAATCACTGTAGATGGTGACTGCAGCCATGAAATTAAAAGACGCTTACTCCTTGGAAGGAAAGTTATGACCAACCTAGATAGCATATTGAAAAGCAGAGACATTACTTTGCCAACAAAGGTTCGTCTAATCAAGGCTATGGTTTTTCCAGTGGTCATGTATGGATGTGAGAGTTGGACTGTGAAGAAAGCTGAGTGCCGAAGAATTGATGCTTTTGAACTGTGGTGTTGGAGAAGACTCTTGAGAGTCCCTTGGACTGCAAGGAGATCCAAGCAGTCCATTCTGAAGGAGATCAGCCCTGGGATTTCTTTGGAAGGAATGATGCTAAAGCTGAAACTCCAGTACTTTGGCCACCTCATGTGAAGAGTTGACTCATTGGAAAAGACTCTGATGCTGGGAGGGATTGGGGTCAGGAGGAGAAGGGGACGACAGAGGATGAGATGGCTGGATGGCATCACTGACTCGATGGATGTGAGTCTCAGTGAGCTCCGGGAGTTGGTGATGGACAGGGAGGCCTGGCGTGCTACAATTCATGGGTCACAGAGAGTCAGACAGGACTGAGCGACTGAACTGAACTGAGAGACATCACTTATTTCCAGAGATTTTAATAGCCTTGTCTTGCTTCTCTTCCCACACAAAGTGAAGGATGTGGTTATTCTGGTAAACTAGTAGAAGCCTCTCCTTCATTCTGACACCAAATCTGAATTTGACAAGGTAATAGTTTTTTCCTTATTATTGATAATAGGCATGTGTTGAATGTTAGCTACATTTAAGGTACTGTGGAGGGGATAGTGATAAAAACACAAAGATCCACCAATTTCACACACACCAGATACTCTGGTTGTGCCAATGATGGATCACTGAAAAGGTAATAGGTAGAATGTCTGCATGTCGGTCCATCCATCCACTCACCCACCCATCCATCTTCTGGCTAGAATGATACAGTAAAAGGTGGATTAAATAGAACCCTCCACAAAATCAAACAAGAAAGAAGAAAACAGAGAAAGAAAAGACAAACACAAACTTGGCACCATGGCCAAAAATAAGGACAATGAGCAATGAGAACAATTTTCAAACTCAGAAGCAGATAGCCCAAACACCACTTGGAAATACAGAAGGTGGTTGCTGGTTACCTCCAAATGCCAGGATAAAAGGTTAAGTTCTGTAAGAAATAAATGAAAATGGGACGAAAGTGTTGAGTCTAAAGAGCATCTTCAATTAGTACAGGGTATGGATGGCTCCTATCCAGACTAACACACTGGAACTTCATGGGTGGCGGCACAGAACTAGAACCCTGAACCTCGACAGATTCACAGAGCAGAGGCAGCCCAGTTACAGCAATGGGGGAGATGCCTGGGCAGGCATGCAGCAAGGCGCTAGGAGTCGGTGGCACATAGCGGCCCAGGTAGGCGCTATTTTTAATTTCTTAAAATTTATTTGAATTGGAGGATAGTTACATTACAATATTGTGATGGTTTTTGTCATACATCAATATGAATTGGCCATAGGCATATATGTGTAGGCCAGTTGGTCTAGAAAAGAGCCATTTACCCGGGAATCACAGGGAGCAACAGCACATGTGAACTCCAAGTGGGAAGGCGAGCAGGTGGTGAATGGGCGGGAGAAGCAGGGCTGCCCGCCTGACAGGTGGAAGCTGCCTGGCAAGGGCTCAAAGAACGTGGACTCTGGGAGGGCACACAGGGTACCCTAGCCTTGCAGGAACCAAAGGACAAATCGGAAAATCCAATGAAGGAGAAGAGAATGGTAATCCTATTTATGACCAGTACCAGGGTACAATATGGGGCCATGTTGCAGCCATAAGGATCAAACCCAGAGAAGTCTCTGTGGCCAGACCTGATCCTGGAGGAGGATTCCTTAAATTCCCTCTTGATTAATGACCACTCAGCATGCCATGGCCTTGGCCTGGGGTAGAGGCCGTTAAGTGTGGTCACATGGCTTCAGCTGTGGGCATCAGAGGGATTCCAGGGCCAGGGGCCAGCGAGTCATCGTGCTCAGTTACTGGGTTTGGCAGGTGGAGGAGGGAAAAGTGTGGTTTTGGCAACACTGCTGGAATTATAAGGCCTTAATTAGATTACTGGATCACCCTCTGACTAGCAAAGAATGTCCTTGGGGAGGTCGTTTAATCTCTTTGTGAGACTATGTCTGAGTTTCCACGTAGAAAAAAATGAAAATCATATTTCAGAGGCAGCTTATAGGAGTAGCTTTAAAGAGCCCACAGTGATACTAAAAGGATTAGGATTACAGTGGATCCTTCATTTATATACTGCCCTTCACCCCTGGCCTTGAAAAAAATAAAGGAGACCTGGGAGAAGTCCCCTCAAATAACCACTGCAAAGGAATGCACTAGCACTATGTCTGTGATGGGCGAAGAAGTTAACTTTGCTAAACCCAAATTAGTTGTGTTGTAAGACAGATTACTATTTAATATGACTGAGCTGTTTATCTTAAAGAAGCCTTCGGAGAGAAACAGGGACAAAGAGGCTCAGGATTTCCACCAGCCCATGGAGTTGAATCAGAAACACTACTGAGAACACTTCAGAGAAAAGATGGCTCCAGAAAAAAGGGGCTTCTAAGGTTGACAACAGAACCAGGGAAATAATCAGATAAAGTAAAGAGAGCTGTTCATATTTGGTAAAGTGTATTAACTGAAAATCTAACCAGTAGAATGTTGACTGTTTAGCTAAGAATAAAATTTTTCATTTTGATGTTTGGCAAAACTAATACAAATATGTAAAGTTTAAAAATAAAATAAAATTAAAAAAAAATTTTTTTCTTCCAGAAGTTTCCAAATGCAAATCAGGAAGGAAAAAAGAAAGATGTTTGAAAGTGGAGTAAAGGATACACAGAAACAATTCTGTTTTATAATCTGACTTCTTTATTTTGAGCTAATACAGCACCTGTTAAAGTCTTCTGGTGGGCTGCCCTGCTAAGCTTTGGAAGCAACATTCGCAAATGGCATTACCTAAAGCTGGAGCTATTAAGAATCAATTATAAATGGAAATTGCAGCACCATGGATGGACATAGAGAGTATCATACTAAGTGAAGCAGAGAAAGTACATCACTTATATGTGGAATCTAAAAAATAATACAAATGAATCTACTCACAAAACAGAAACAACTCAAAGACATATAAAAAATAATTGTGGTTACCAAAGGGAAAAGGGATGGTGAGGGGTGGGGGAATATATTAGGAATATGAGATTAATGGCTATTCACTACTATATATAAAATAGATAACCAACAAGGATTTACTGTATAACATGGGGGACAATATTCAATATTTTATAATAACCTATAATTGAAAAGAATCTAAAAATATACATATGCAGTTATATATATATATATATAACTGAGTCACTCTGCTATACACCTAAAACTAACACACTGTTGCAGAGTTATTTTAGTACAGTTATTACATATTGTATAGTTACAAATAGTATAGTTATTACATATTGCAAATATATTGTATATATATATTATATGTACAATGTAGTTGATTTTCAATTAAGAATTAAATAAAATGAACAAGAAGTGAAGTGGCTCAGTCATGTCCAACTCTTTGCAACCCTATGGATTGTAGCCTGCCAGGCTTTTCTCTCCCCGTGAAATTTTTCAGGCAAGAATACTGGAACGTGTTGCCATTTCCTTCTCCAAAATGAAAAAATAAATAAATAAATAAATAAATGGAGATTTATCTCACCATAAGAAAGCGTTTGGAAATACCCCCAAGTCCTAATAAGATAACCTGGAGTTTCCCAAGGAAATTACAAACAGAAAGTAGTGGATGTTATGCTTTGCTGTATTGTCTTCACACAGAATGGTTTGGTCTTTATGGAGCAAAAGAAAAGGTCAAATGCGTGGTTGTCAATGTGTCTGGTACGACCCGGTGGAGAGGGTTCTCAACATCCTTTGCTACAACACTGGATTAAAATTAGAATAACCCGGAGAATTTTTAAAAGAGCCATGTCTGAGAGCCATTCCAATCAAATAAAACTGGAATCTTTGAGGGGCATATTGTGGAAGCAATGATCATACTTAATAGCCTGCACTGAAAGTTAAAATACACAGTTGACCCTTGAAAATCATGGGTTTGAATTGCATGGGTCCAGATTTTTTTTTCAGTACATACTACAGCACTAAATGATCAGCAGTGGGTTGAATCCACAGATGTGGATGCAGATACACAGGGCCCACTGTATTTTTGACTGTGTGAAGGGTAACACTCTTAACTCCCACATGGCTCAATGGTTAACTGCATACCTTCAGATGAGTGAGTAGAACTCATAAAACTTGATGGCTTTCTAATGTAATGACTCAATTTCCTTTGCTCTAGCACCATGATTAACAAGCACCTTTCTTACAGTTATCTCATTTTCTAGGTTGATTCTTGTTATAGAGGCTAAAAAATGTGATCTGCTGACCTAAGGCATCCGTCTGCCTGCCAGTGACTCAGTTATTTTTAAATCAATTAAAGCAAGGTATTTGTCAATTTTCTTGTTATTTTGAAGAGCCCTATAGAACTTCTAGAATCTGTTTAACTAGAGAGAAAGGGATATATATAGCTTCAGATACATACAAAACAGTGGTTAAGACCTGGATCCCTCCTGACTCTCAGGAGAGCGTGTAAAGCCTCATCAGTGTCACAGAACTTTAACAGCAGTTATTGTATTTCAAAAGGGATAACTAGCTCCTATTTTTCATTATGGCAAAATAATAACTATATACAAATAAGCTGTTAGGAATGCATTCTTGACAACCTTGGTCTTCTGAATCTAGAGAGACCAACATCCTTGTTTGCCTGGGACCAGGGAGGTTCTTGGGCTTCCCTGGTGGCTCAGCTGGTAAAGAATCTGCCTTCAATGTGGGAGACCTGGGTTTGATCCCTGGGTTTAGAAGATCCCCTGGAGGAGGGAAAGGCTACTCACTCCAGTTTTATGGCCTGGAGAATTCCATGGACTGTACAGTCCATGGGGTCAGAAAGAGTTGGACACAGCTGAGTAACTTTCACTTTCTTTCAAGGAGGTTCTTGGAAGCTGGGATTCTCAGCTTAAAAACTGTGACAGTCCTGGGGAAACTAACCCTTAGGGGTTCCTAGAACTTAAGACTTTCAACGCTAAGTCTGGGATGAGTTGGTGTCCATGTATACCCATAGCTTTCTAAGATGGATCAACTTTATTAAAAAAGTGTCACTGATCCTTTAGTGGTAGCTGCTACTGCCAAGTCACTTCAGCTGTGTCCGACTCTGTGCGACCCCATAGATGGTAGCCCACCAGGCTCTGCCGTCCCTGGGATTCTCCAGGCAAGAACACTGGAGTGGGTTGTCATTTCCTTCTCCAATGCATGAAAGTGAAAAGTGAAAGTGAAGTTGCTCAATTGTGTCTGTCTCTTCGCGACCCCATGGACTGCAGCCTACCAGGCTCCTCTGTCCATGGGATTTTCCAGGCAAGAGTACTGGAGTGGGGTGCCATTGCCTTCTCCATAGTGGTAGCTAAAGGGGAACAATCAAATTAGAGGAGAAATCACAAATGTTCTGTCTCACATCCTCACACCAAGAATGGGAAACCAGCACACACTCTATCACACAGCCGGAGTTAACACCTAGCACAGTGTGTCTTTAGATGAAATCTTGATATAGGATTGAAAAGTCACAGCTCAGGCACTGGCAACATGGAAAGAATAAACAGGAGTCTCAACACAGGTCTGAGAGTGTGGAGAACATGGAGAGAGTACGGACCCTACAGTCCAGGGTAGCCAGTTGCTTCCATGTCACAGAAGCAGAAGCCAACCTTGAAGCCATGTGGCCAATGCTAACATTTGTTGAATACTTAGACTAAGAATTCATGTCTGACTCTTTGCAACCCCATGGACCATAGTCCACCAGGCTCCTGTGTCCATGGGATTCTCTAGGCAAGAATACTGGAGTGGGTTGCTATTTCCTTCTCCAAGGGATCTTCCCAACCCAAGCCAGGGATCAAACCTGGGTCTCCTGCAGTGCAGGTGGATTTTCTGCCATATGAGCCACCAGGGAAGCCAAGACATTTACAAAGACTATATAATTTAATCACACCTCTATGAAAAAAATCCACTTACCATCTTCATTTTATATACGAGAAAACTGCAGTTGTAGGTATGAGTTTTATTCACCTGTGTGTTTCCTCCATTTCCAGTCCATTGTAGGCACACAATGAATCCCACAAAATATATATTATTAGCCACACACACAAAAAAACTTTCAGTGTGGGAAGTACTTTAAAGGATAAAAAGTCTTTTGGTTTTTCAGGTATTCTGCAAAATGGCTGATGTCTATTTAAGCAGGTTTGTAATGGAGCATCCTTTACCAATTACTTAAAATAAAGATAAGAAGGGAGAAGCATTCAGATTAAAATTATTAACCCAACACTCAAGTAAAATAAAACTACAGATGATACGTTCTGGCTAGCAGTAATTGGGGGAGAGAGAGGGAAAGAAAAAAATGGAGTGTCTGTGTTGGAAGGAAAATTAAACTGAAAATTAGATTCCCTGCCCACAAATTTTTTGACGAAACTTAAAAGAAATTAATCAACCACTTTACACTTGCTTTGCTGATCACAGAAGGACTCTGACTCCACTTGACATAAGCAAATAAAGATGGTAACACTTGACATGTAATTCTTGGCTCACTTAATTGGATTGCTTCATGAAACATTTTCAGTAATCAATGGTTCCTAGTAGGAATCACCAGAGAAGATACTCTGCTGTTGGGGAGAGAAAATGACAAAACTGCATCTTCTTGAGCTATATATTCACAGACAATGCCCATTATCAAATGCTTCTGACCCTTGCCTACAGTTCCTTGTCCCCATGGCTACTTCTGTGCTCCTTTGGACTCTTACAACCAATTATAGCCTGGGGATCCTAAGGTCAAACTGCCCAGGCTCAAACCAGCACTCAGCAGCTATACAGCTCACTGTATCATTTTTGCACCACTCTGTCTCCTGGTCTGTAAAGGGAGAATCACTATATCTACCTCCCAGCATTGTTGAAGGATTAAGTGATGCAATCCATTTAGAGTGCTTGGAATAATGTCGACTACATGGAAACATTTGTAGGAAGGTTCATTACTATTTTCATTACTGTTTTTGTTGTTTGTATTTCCAAAGCTGTGCTATCTCTACTTGGAAGTTAGGATCTCTGATTCGGGTTCAGTTAGAAAAGTGGGAGAGCCATCTTTTGTGCTTCCCTGCAGAGGGACATGTGGTTGTGATCTTTGCTACAATGCCAACTCAGTGTAAAGTTGTTTAGTTGCTAAGTTGTGTCCGACTCTTTGTGACCCCATAGACTGCAGCACACCAGGCTCCCCTGTCCTCCACTATCTCCCAGAGCTCACTCAAATTCATGTCCATTGAGTCAGTGATGCCATCCAACCATCTCATCCTCTGTCATTCCCTTCTCCTCCTGCCTTCTATCTTTCTCAGCATCAGGGTATTTTCCAATGAGCTGGCTCTTCACATAAGGTGACCAAAGAATTGGAGCTTCAGCTTCAGTGTCAGTCCTTGTAGTGAATATTCAAGGTTGATTTCCTTTAGGATTGACTGGTTGGATCTCCTTGCTGTCCAAGGGACTTTCAAGAGTCTTCTCCAATATCACAGTTCAAAAGCATCAATTCTTTGGCACTCAGCCTTCTTTGGTTCAACTCTCACATCTGTACATGACTAATGGAAAAACCATAGTTTTGACTATATGGACCAGTGAAAAATAGGTAACCTCAAGGTATCTGGACTGCAGCCACTCCCCTTATGGGCTTGTTGGACACATCATGTAGTACAGCCCTGCACTCTGCAGCTCCTGGCAACTGCAAACCTGTGGGCAGTTGGGCACAGGCCAAACGAGCCAGTTGGTAAGGATCTATTTGAATCCTGCCCCATCAATTATGGTCTGAGACAACAATGCAGAGTAGATGGTTCTTGATCTATTTATGACCCAGTGTCAATCTATTTATGACTCCGGTTGTAATCAGACTACACTTTCCAATCACCCTGAGGGTCTTTTAAGTCAAGAGCCCAACATGCCTCCAAACTTGTGGGTTTCTGAGTCTCATTTCTAAGGATAGGAGTCAGTATGTCACTATGCTGCCAGTCACTTTATCCACCCACTGGGAGACGGAGACCTGTTTCAAGCCGGCACTTCTTACTCTGATAATCTCACTGCTGTAAACCACAACTCTTATTTTGTGGCAAGTGATATGATAGAGTATCAACAGTACCAATGTGGAAATGAACAATGACAAATAACAGAGTACCCTAGCACAGGAAGTGTGTATACACACACAACACTCCTAGGCCAGACCTCGAACAATATTAAACAGTTGTGGATGATGGGCAAACAGCTGCAGCGATGAGACCAAAAAGTATATCATACCGTCTTTGGCAGATATACCAGGAAGTAACATGAACTAGCCAAGAGGGCTAGGTCTTTGCCAACTGCCTCTGAAAACCAGCCCGTCTTCACATGCTCACAAAACCCCCAGCACTGTTGGCAACTGCATCCTCCTTAAAAATGCCAGAATGCCTTCTTTCCTCTACCCTGCTTTTGTTTCCATTGGCTCAGAAATGCCTTTGGAAAATAACTGGCTGCAAAGGGAGATCCAAAGAGCCACACGGCGCTTCCCAGGGCTTTGCTGATATGAAACAATAGTCTATTTCTAAGCTGAAAGCTTTTAGTTGGTTCGGGATTGGTTTTGTAACCATCTCATTCCCTCCACCTTCCTCTCTCTGCTTCAGAGGCACCTGGAAAAACACTGGGCAGAGAGCAGTGCAGGCATGTTGAAGTCAAATGTAGCTTCACTGTGGGAACAGACTAGAGGTTTTCCTCCAGTTTCAGCCCTGTTATTAAACTTCTGATGAACATTCTCCCATAACTAGAGGGATATGTAGGACTCCTGGTGGCCTAACCATGGGTGGTGTATCATTCTTGTCATTGGGCAGAGAAGTCAGGGGCGGAAAGCAATGGCCACGCCAAGCAGACAAAAAGAAGCGGCTGATCCTGGGACTTCCCTGGCAGTCCAGTGGTTAAGACTTCGCCTCCCAATGCAAGGGGTGAGGGTTTGATCTCTGGTTGGGGAGCTAAGATGGTAAAGCATCTGCTTACAATGCAGGAGATCCAGGTTCCATTCCTGGTTCGGGAAGATCCCCTGGAGAAGGAAACGGCAACCTGCTCCAGTACTCTTGCCTGGAAAATCCCATGGACACAGTCCACAGGGTTGCAAAGAGTTGGACACGACTGAGCTACTTCACTTCACTGGGGAGCTAAGATCACATAGGCCTTGTGGCCAAAACACCAAAATATAAAACAGAAGGGATATTGTAACAAATCCAATAAAGACTTTAAAAAATGGTCCACATTAAAAAAAAAAATCATTAAAAAGATAGGCTGTACTAATGAGATTCAGGGTGAAAGTTGTCATCCAGTCTGAGGTTGCAGCTACCTCACACCATTTAGGATTCTGCTGCACTGCAGGTCACCAACACACACTTCTCCCTGCCTCTGCCTATGCTGTTCTTTCTGGGATGCCATGGCTGATGCATGTCTCCCCAGCCTCTAGGCTGGCCAGACTCCCTCTTCTATCCGCCCATCACACAACAGCCAGAAGTCCACCTCATCCTCCGACCTTTGGAAACTGCCTCTACTGTCTAGATGCCCTTGGGACTGACTGCCTGGTTGTGCACATTTTTGTGGCTCGGTCTGATCCACGAGAGGGAGAAGCCCTGCAGTGTGGCGATCATGACTCTGCTCTCATTCCTGCTCTGCAAGACTGTCAGAAGAACCCTATGATGTTTAAGTGTTTTCTCCTCCCTTTTATAACTGGGGGGAAAAATTCCTGAAGATTCAGTTTGCTTATTCTGACATACTGCTGGTTTGCTTTTCTTTGTGGACAGTTAGTAAGAACAGCTAAAATATAAGTAGGTCCACTCTTTACTCCTCCACGAAGAGTACACATTTGTCACCCACAAGTGTACACACTTGCATTGACAGGCATGTGCTACAATTTTTGTATTTTTATTTAGCATTAATTGTAACTGAAGTTACATTTGAAAACAAGCCAAATGTCTAATGACAGGGAAGCATTTTAATAAATTATGGTAAATGGGTAGAATGCAATATCCTTTATTGGTCAAGAAAAGAGATAAAATCACATACACTGACACGAAGATTTCTCAGTGCCGAGAAAAGTGCCTCTAAGATAGACCACAAGAAAAGCAAATTACAAAACTATATATAGTATGATTTCATTTATGCTGAAGAGCTATTTATACATATGTAAATGATAAAAGAAACAGTGGTATGTAGATATATCACTTTTTACTTTATATTTCACTTTTTTAAAAAAACAGCGGGTTTGTGTTCATATATTACCTATGCAATTAAAACAAAAGAACATGGGAAAAGATATTAGAACCTAAGGGGAAAAAAATTTTGCTTAGATGTTGATTGAAAAGCAGGAGTTGGACTTTAACTTTGGAAGCTCCCTCTCTAAAGAGTGGACTCGGAGTTGGCAGACCCAGATCCTGGCTCTGGCTTTCAGTGCTGACCTGGATAACCTTAGCAGAATCACCCAAACTTCAGAAGGCTTGCACCTGATTCTTTAGACAGAAAGTGGGAAACTGATGTCTGTCCTTCAAGGCACTTTTGAGAATAAGATGATGTATGTCATAGCCGCAAGAATACCGGAGTGATAGCCATTGCCTTCTCCAAGAGATCTTTCAGACCCAGGGACTGAACCCACATCTCTTGTATCTCCTGCATTTGCAAGTGAATTCTTTACCCCTAGCGCCACCTGGGAAGCCCCAAAGACTATAAAGGGCAACCCAAACACTGAAAATACTATTTACCATTGTGACTATTATTTCCATAAAGAACTCACAGTGTTTCAACCAGGTAAGGCACATACTATAAATTAGAAAAATGAATGACTAGAAGAAGATGTAAATTCAGTCTTCTGCATTAGCTCTTTTCAAAGAGTTCTTTCAGTCTTTCAGGGCTATCTCACTGGGAGAAAGTAAACAAAAGGGTCTGAATCCCTATTTCATCTGATCTAAGATGCCACTGGATTTTAAGATGTGCATTTATTTTAGGTACCACCAAGACAGAAAAAGAGAGATGCTAAATAAACTATGTCACATAATGATGCCGGCTTTTTAGAAATGTGAAAATGTGAAAGGAGATGTGAAATATAGTATCTAAATGAAAGGCTTTGGGCAAATTAGCTGATCAATTATACACTGTGTCTCTCAAGTGAAATTACTAATTTAATAATAAGGCATGGTGCTCGCCTACCAGTGATGTGTTGTGGTGCCTTTTCCCTTTTGGATGTGCTAGCCACAGCATTTTTTTTTAATGTTTTAAAAATTATAGAGAATAGATAATTACTAGTGAATGCTGACCTTTTCCTTATTATGAGTAATTATGCTATTAAAAGCATCATTTGGACCTTAATTTGGTATACAAATTATTCAATTACCTAATCTGCAGTTGTAAGGACTTTTAGCAGCCACCATTTTGGGGGACAGCAGAAGGGCACTCAGTCCTGGGCAATTTTAACTAGCACTATGTTGCAAAAATTTTAGTTGCATCCAAATAGTACTGAAGTGGTGGCTGACCTGATCCTTCCATTGAAATGTTACATGGCACCAAATTATAACCAATATGTTACCACTGATAGCATCTGTGAGAAGAAACCTGATTTTAAAAAATACATTTACAAAGCCAAAATTGAAACGTCATTAAAACATAAGGCCAGAGGTTAAGCAAAAATAAATCTTCCTTAAGATGTTCAGACTTAGTGTCCATAAAATTTGCCCCTCGTCCTAAAGTATCTACGTGCTGCTTTTGCTTTGGGTTAGCACCAGTGATGACTGCAGAGGTGGTGGTAGAGACAACGGTGGTGATGGCAGTAGTAACCAGGTACCAGCATCTTTCCCAAAGCAGGATGGTAGACTTACCAAAAGGACCTTTATTGCCTAAAGATACTGGAGTATAAACAAAAACCCCAAAGTGAATTTGAAGCCCTGTTTTGTTACAGCTATAGGGTCACTGGAAAACCATTGCCGCAATTTTCTCATGCGTAAAATGTGAATAATATAAAGCACCTTTTAGATTATTGTAAGGATGGTGGTGATAACTCTCAAGAGGCTCTCATACTGATGAGTTTCAATAAGAGGAAAGAAGAGGAGGAGGAATTATTGTACTTACTCTGTGGTTTTCCGTGTAATGCCCTAACAGAATAAAGTAGCTGATCATAATAAAAGAACCTGTATTGCTTTCTGATTCAGAACAATAAGATGGTTTGGAAAATTTCACAAATTCCAATCTTATCCCCAGCTATCGTCTTACAGTGGATTTTGATAGGGACCAAAGAGGGGAAAAAAATGCTTAAAATAGACTCAGAATAATTGGTCCCAAGAGGACTTCAGGATATTTCCCATTTTTCCATCTGACTGCTCTTGGTCCTTCCCTGAACTCCAAGGATACAACCTTATACACTGATCTCTTGTTTCCACTAGGTGTGAGTGGAGGCACTAGGAGAAGATGAGAGAGTGGGGCAGGCAGAGGACAGGGTCTCTTGCTCCCTGAATCTGAGCAGTCTTGGCAGTGGCTGGACCTTTCTCAGGTGGCCCGTATCCATGTCTTCAGCTCACACCTCTCAAGAGTCTTCTCCTTAACATTTATTCTTAAAAACCCAAGTATGCCATCTGTTTCCTCCTTTATCAATGGAGAGTCCAAAATGAGAATATTCTGTTCATTCATTCTGTATTTACAAGCACAGCAGAGACCTTAAAACCCTGTGGTCCCAGAGACCCTGATTTTATAGATGAGGAAACTCACAAAGCTATAAAAGTCACTGATGTTTCTGAGTCTTGGATTCTCTGCCTTCCTGGCTCTGTCAGTCCTGTGTTTCAGACCTTCCAGGTAAAAGCCCCACTCCCAATTAAGAACTATGAGAGCCTTTGAAATCTGGCTCCTACTTCTTTCTCCAAGGTAATACCTCGCCCCTCACTCACCAGCATTCTACATGTTGACTAATTATGCCAAACTAACTGTGATTCTCAAACGCGCCACACAGCTTCACACACACTGCTTCTTCTAGCTGGAAGGTACTGTTCTCACCTCACTTCCTGGCTAACCCCTACTCATTGCTTGAGATACAGCTAGGACATCATACCCTCCAGAGTTCTCCCCACCACCCCACACCAAGTCTCCTTCATACTCATACACTACTTCACACTTCTATCCAAACACATTCAAAAGCTATGATGAAACTGTTGACTCATTTGGCTGTATCTTTACCCAAAATGAATAGTCACTTGAAAGAGCTGTATTTTTTATTCCCAGACTAACAATGTAATCATGATTGTCACCAACATTGTTGTCATAGTCATATTTGTCATTAGCACCACATTCAATCAACAGGCTCCTAAATAGTGCTTGTTATGTGTCAAACATTGTTCTCTGTGGTTTTGAGATATTCATCCATTTACTGCTGCCATCAACCCAATGGTACAAATGATAATTTCACCCTCATTTTACAGCTGTAGTGGCTGAGGCATAGAATAATAAAGTAAATTAACAGACTATAGAACTAGTAGGTTGCAGGGCTAGGACTGAAATCTAGGCATTCTATGTCTTACATTTCTACTTTTATTATGTCTGTATTTCTTTTCAGGGGCACTTAAAAAAGGTTTGTTGGATTATTTAATAAATGCTAGTTATCAAATTGGATACTGGGAATATATGCCTAAGTCTGGTTAGAGAAGACTTTTGGGAAAATCCCATTTGAGACTAAAGACCCATTAATCTCCATGTGATTGTCTTCCCTTCTTGGGAGAAGCAGATGGGACTGAGTTAACACCTATCCTTCTGAAACTATTCCAAAAAATTGCAAAATGAGAAATACTCCCAAACTCATTCTATGAAGCCACCATCACCCTGATACCAAAACCAGACAAAAATATCACGAAAAGGAAAATTACTAGCCAAATCCCCAATGAACATGGATGCAAAAATCCTCAACAAAATACTAGCAAACCAAATCTAACATCAAATCGACCATACACCATGATCAAGTGGGATTTATTCCAGGGATGCAAAGATGTCAATATCCACAAATCAATCAATGTGATACATCCCATTAACAAGTTGAAGAATAAAAATCATATGATCACTCAATATATGCAGGAAAATTTTTTGATAAAATTCAACATCCATATAGAGCAAAAACTCTCCAGAAAATAGGAACAGAGGGAATACACCTCAACATAATAAAGGCTGTATAGGACAAATCCACAGGTAACATGATACTCAACAATAACAAGCTGAAATCATTCCCTCTAAGATCAGGAACAGGACAAGGATGCCCATTCTCACCACTTATATTCAATATAGTTTTTTAAGTCCTAGTCACAGCAATTGGAGAAGAAAAGAAAAAAATCAAACTGAAAAGGAAGAAGTAAAACTGTCACTGTTTGCAGAAGACATAATACACAGAAATCCTAAAGATGTCCCTAGAAAACTACAAGTGTTCATCAATGAATTCAGTAAAGTTGCAAGATACAAAATTAATATAGAGAAATATGCTGCACTTCTACACAGTAACAGTGTAATATCAGAAAAAGAAATTAAGGAAAGAATCCCACTCACCATCACATCAAAAAGAATAAAATACCTAGGAATAAACTACCTGAAGAGGCAAAACCTGTACTTTAAGAACTATAAGACACTAATGAAAGAAATAGAAGCTGTCACAAACAGATGGAAAAATACACTGAGTTCTTGGATTGGAAGAATCAATCTGTTAAAATGACCATACTACCCAAGGTGAACTACAGATTCAGTGCAGTGTGGGCAATTTCTCAGGATTTTTCTGCACTCTACTTTTTAGGTAATATAGACAGAATGCTTAGCTTTTGGATTTTTTCTGTCCCTTGGTGTCTGAATTTTCATCTTATGATGATAGAGAACCCAAGTTGAGTCTAGCCCAGAAAGACAAGACATCTTTAATTCTACCAAACCCCTTAACAATTCTAAAGCTCCCAGACTGCACTTTAGTCCTCTCCACGGCTGATTTTATCATCCTGCGAGTATGTAGAACCAGATAGGCATCTTGTGGAGGGCCTTCAAGTGGGAGGAAGGAGGCTAAAGATGCCTAGCACGGCTTCCATCCCAGTTCAACAAATTGGAACAGGTGACTCTAGGAACAAGACAATACGAAGTCTGTTCTTAAAAATCACTAAAAATAAATACTAAAATTATTTCATGCCTTTATTTGCATCCTGGCAGCTCCAAATATCAAAGATTCTGCTAAGAAACCTCAGTCCTCAGAAAATGACATTTGTTTCTCTAGCACAGTGGTTCTATGCCAGTTCTTGAGCAATGCTCAAAGCTTCTTCCCAATTGCTGGCAAAGACTACAAACACAAGACTTCTAAAGAACCTGCCACTGGTTCCCACCCAGACACATTCAGCAGCCTTGCGCCTGCTCACTTCAGCAGCCTTCTCTCATCCTTTGGATGAGCTCTAGCCCCAAGGTGCAGCACAGTCTGATTCTGTGGTCTGTTTGATGCCCAGTTCAAGACAGCTGTCTCATAACCTGCAACAGCATTATCTGCTTATTCTCTAAGCCACAGTAGAAAGTGTTAGTTGCTCAATCGTGTTTGATTGTTCATGACCCATGGACTATAGCCCACCAGGCCCCTTTGTCCATGGAACTCTCCAGGCAAGAATACTGGAGTGGGTTGCCATTTCCTTCTGTAGGGGATCTTCCGACCCAGGGATCAAACCTGGGTCTACTGCATTATAGGCAGATTCATTACTTCAACCCAGAGATACTTTACTCAAATTACTTTCTCTTTTCCCTATTTTGATCTTGTGTCTCTCATTTTTCTGGTCTTTCCCCTTTATATGAATGGCTTCCCAGTGGTGCCAGTGGTAAAGGATCTGCATGTCAATGCAGGAGACGCAGGAGACGCAGTTTTGATCCCTGAGTCGAGAAAATCCCCAAGAGAAGGAAATGGTGACCCAATCTAGTATTCTTGCCTGGAGAACCCCATGGACAGAGAAGCTTGGAGGGCTCTAGTCCATAGGGTCGCAAAGAGTTGGACATGACTGAAGCCACTTAGCACACACTCACACAAATCTTAGAGAACACTAGTAACAGGATCAGTTCAGTTGCTCAGTCACGTCCGACACTTTGCGACCCCAGGGACTGAGCATGCCAGGCTTCCCTGTCCACCACCAACTCCTGGAGCTTACTCAAACTCATGTCCATAGAGTCGGTGATGTCATCCAACCATCTCAACCTCTGTTGTCCCTTTCTCCTCCTCCTGTGTAACAGGAAACACACAAGGATTTATTCTATAATTTATTCCTGGGTCAATTCTGTCACACTGGTTCTAGGGATCCAAAATTCTGATAAGGAGGCATTAATATTACCTACTAGGATAGACTAGATCAAGTTCTGTGACTCATCATGGTCTTTAGTGACCTCCCAAAGGGACAAGAGAGTGGATACAGTGTGGCCTCGGAAAGCACACAGTAAGTTCTCAACACTGGCACCACCATTTGTAGCTATATGACCTCTTAGCTTCGAGTTTCCTCAAACTGTGTATCAGAGATAAAACTGTGCATATCTCATGAAGTGATGATTAACTGAGACAGTTTTTAAAAATCACATGGCATAGCACAGTACTCAGTACTTGGTTCAACTCTCTTCCCAATAATTATCTGATTTTAAAGTTAAAAAGAACCAGACAGTATTCTTAGCACATAGCATCATCACACAGATGCCAGTTCATCAAAAACCTGGGAACCTATTAAGAATTAATATATGTTTAATAATACTGGCGGTCTGACCCTGTATGTCCAGTTCTCAGTAGGCCTTCATTCTTATTCTAGTCATCATGCAAGTACTTAAATATAAATCCTTTCCTATCCCATTAATTTAATAAACTTTTTTTTTAAGACAGTAAACTCATTGACCACCAGAAAATTAATTCCTTTGAGCCTTAGATAATTAGCATGATGGCTTGGCCAATGTATTTTCTTCCAACAGTGTTACCCTTCAAGGAAAGCAGTTGTTCCATTTTTGACTGGGACTGGAGGGGAGCCCTGAACTATACAGGTTTAACTGCAGAATCATCAACCAGTCAAAGACAAAGGAAAACAAAGCGACCCAGGAAAGGGCAACATGGCTCTGTGGAGTGTAATTTCATTTCCTTCAGCCACAAAATAATGGACCTGGAGCATAAGCCCCCAAAAGCTAGAGTATATATGGATTTTATTCAAAACATATAAGGCACTTTACAAGTAGTCACTAATCCTCACAGCAATGCTAAGAGGTGCCACAGTGATTCCCATTTCATGCCTATGGCAATTGAGGCACAACAAACTTAACTCCTAACATTACAGCTTGAGCACAACTTGATTCCAACCCAGGCAGCCTGGCTCAAGAATCTCTGCCGTTAGCCCTGACACCGGACCGCCTCTCCACGCCACTTGTGTGTGAGTCTCTTCCTAATGACCAGTTGCTTCGGGCAGTGTCTGTCACCCTCGGTCCCCACTGCCCAGACAGATCTACTTTTCACAATTCTGACTCTCCAGCAGCGAGGAGGAGCTCTAAGACCTCGTTAGGGGAGAGCTGACACTCTATTATTTGATATGAAGCTACCCCAGCAATGACAATATGTCAGAGTGACTCAAGGCCAGTGTCAGCAATTTCCTCTGCCACACCTGGGAAACCAATTTCAAGACAAATGGATTTGGTAGGTCATTTTCCCTCAGTCACTCAATGAGCAGTTCACAGTCAACATACCTCCAGGAATTCCTTTGGTCCACACTGTGGGCTGGCTCCCCACGTCCCCCAGAGTAAAAGTCCTTATAGTGGACCCCAGGACTGCCCTCGTCTGTCTCTGCATCTTGGTCTCATGATGACACACGGCCAGTCACCCTGCGCTCGCTGCCCTCCGTCCACTCTCGTGTCTGACCTGCCACGCAGGCAGCGCCTCAGAACCTTTGCGCAAGCTGCTCTCCTCATCCAGGAGCTCTTTCCTGATGTCCTCATGGCTCGCTCTTCAAGTGTTTGCTCAACTGTTGCCCTCTCAGTGAAGCCTTCCCTGACAATGACCCCACTGGCCAGAACTTCTTCCTTCCCCTCTTTTGCCCCCATAATAGTCACCATTGTCTCATATAATTGCTCCCAGAAACTAAGTCCTTACAAAGGTAGGTATTTTTTTTTTTATCATTCTGTGTTCACTGTCACATCCCTACACATGACCACTGCTGTATCCCCCTAATATGACCACCATGGCACCCCTACACAGGTTCACAGCACCTCTTCTGTTACTGTTATCCAAATGATCTCCCAAAAACAGTATAGAAGAGAAGGAAGGTAGAAGGGAGAGAAGTATAACCCCCTACCAGAGTCATATTTGGATTCGACAGCAAGGTCATTAGAGAACATGAACAACAGCACCCACCTCCAACACACACATCTCAAAAAATAATTCAGCGTATGCTTTTGAAAACTTAAACATCAGCAGAGGTAATAATTCTCTAGACAAGCAGAAGCAGTGGTTCTCTCGCCAGGACCACTTCTGCAGGAGAGGATGCTGTGCTGGATGACTGGTGCTGTGGAGCTGGGCAGCACGTGTGCCACGGGTCCTTGGTCAGGGACAGTGGCAGATGAGCAGCATCATGAGCAAATCAAGTCACACACAAGAGAAGTAATCCCCCTGGACAGCATGAAGGGTGGCCTTAAATTCAGGCATTCAGTGTCAGGACTCACTATCGCCGATATGAAGAGCAAAGCTAATCAATCACTAAATAACCCAGTGCATTAAATATGGTAATAGAGGTACGAACTGTTGCAACAGCCTCTGGGTTCCCTCACGCTGTCCTGGGCACCCTCCAAAGCAATATCCACAGAAGCAATCAGAGTGACTTAAAAATGGCAGTCAAAAGGTGCAAGCCTCAGCCATCTCATTGACTTTCATTACCCTTCAGATCTAGACCCCTGACCTGCAAGGTTCCATGTGGTCACCCCCAGGGACCACTTAGGTTCCGCTCTCAGAGCTCTCTTCCAAGCCCACAGGGCTTCAGTTGGGTTGGCCATCCCCAGTTCCATGAGGGTCTTTATGCCTCCCTATGTGCAGTCCCCTCTACCCACCCTGGGCTTCCTCACCTTGTTTCTCCCCCACTAATATCAGCACGGTGGTTTTTTCTCATCTTGCAAGTCCTCTTTTGAATATCACTTCCTCAGTGCAGCCTTAACTACACAGTTTAAAGTCTATTGTTCTTCACTCAGAGCACGCTGTTCTTTCTAGTCTTTAAAGTAATCTGTAATTAAGTACTCAACTGTTTACATCACTGTATAAGCTCCTTGAAAACAGGGGCTAGCTCTAAGTTGACCCTTTGAATACTGAACACCTAGCATATAGCAAGAGGTTGAAAAAGATGAATAGCTAGCTGGCTAGGTGGTTGGCTTGACTGGAAGGAAGCAAAGGTGGGGAAGGGGAAAAGAAGGAAGAAAGAAATAGGTTTTAGGGGATAAAGGAATGCTAAGAAAAAAACCTAATTCTCCATAGGAAAAGGAAGTAAGTTCCTAACAGGCCTTGCAGAGGAGGGTCACTCTGAACCATTTCTACCAAAGAACCGAAGTCAAAAACTTAGCCAGCCCTCTGCTATAGAGGGCAGAGGACTAAGAGGCACAAACGACTATGTATAAAATAAGCTACCAGGATACACTGCACAGTACAGGGAATATCGCCAGTATTTTACAGTAACTTTAAATGCAATCTACAAGAATTTTGCACTAAGCTGTACACTTGAAACTAACAGTATATTGTAAATGAACTATACTTCAATTAAAAAAGTGATTTTTGGGGGCTCAAGTTGTGTGGTTTATAGAAATAATACATCAGAATTGTAATTTTATTTCAATCCAGAAGTTAATTTCGAAGCAAACTGTTAGGATGATATAGATTTGAGATGAATTTCACAATATTTAATAACATTTATTTTTTTAGAAGCCATCTCATTATGATTACTCTGATTGTTAGCAGTATTACTACATAATTGGCTAGCAATCTGTAGTCAGAAAATGCATACCCTCTGCCATCATTAATAATAACATTTTTGCTCCAGTTCATTAATGATTCTAAATGGTTCTACAAATTTGTGGATGAGACTGACTTACATGAATGGGGGAAGACAGAGGTAAAAAAAGGGCTACATCAAATAACGATGTGCTGTGTGCTAAGTTGCTTTAGTTGTGTCTGACTCTTTGCGACCCTATGGACTGTAGCCCACCAGGTTCTTCTGTCCATGGGATTCTCCAGGAAAGAATACTGGAATGGGTTGCCATGCTCTTCTCCAGGGGATCTTCTTGACCCAGGGATCAAAATCACATTTCTTATGTCTCCTACATGGGCAGGCGGGTTCTTTACCACTAGTGCCACCTGGGAAGCCCCAAATATAATAAAGTTCCAAAATATACAGCTCAGACAATAAATCAAATAGGCAGCCAGAAAGAAGAGAGATCCGAGAAGGTTCCATAGACAAAGCAAGATCCACAGTGCGCCTTGGAAGACACGTAGAGATCTGCTTACTTGGAGCCAGGCAATGTCCCAAGAGTTACATACATTGCTGTTGTTGTATAGTTGCTAAGTTGTGTCCAACTCTTTGTGACCCCACAGACTGTAGCTGCTCTGTCCACGGGATTTCATAGGCAAGAATACTGGAGTGGGTTCCCATTTCCTTTTCCATGGGATCTTTCCGACCCAGGGATAAGAATTACAAACATAAACTCATTTAATTCCCCCAACAACTCTGTGAGGTAGATCAGTTATTGTCTCCATCACAAGTGAGGGAAGATCACGTAGCTAATTACTGGAAGAACAGGGATTTAAATCCAGGCAGTCATGCCTCTCCAAGAAGGATGCCCAATAACATGTGTTAAATGACCATCCATCTTTTTCATTCCCCAAAATCATCATCAGTAGAAATCCTTCTCATTCAAAAGGTACAGGATCCCATAGCTTCAAAGGCATGAAATGAGCATTCTATGCAACTATATGATACCCACCATCCGAAAGCAAACATCATCAGTCATGTCAATTTTCTCTCTAGAATAAAGACGACTTTCCGAGGCAAAGATATCTTAAAAACTAGTCACAATGCATGTCACTTCTTACACGTTCAACTCCCACTGGTTATTAATACTGAACAGCTACCAAATGAAAGATAAGGAAAACAGATATGTTTCTTTGCTTGCTTTAAAACTGCCCAACAATCAGTAATTCAGGTCATCCATAAAGTTAACCTCATATGTGCATGCTCAATCATGTCTGACTCTTTGTGATCCCTTGGACTGTAGTTCACCAGGTTCTTCTACTCATGGAATTCTCTAAGCAAGAAGACTGGAGTTGGTTGCTATTTCCTTTTCTGGAGAACTTCCCAACTCAGGGTTTGAACCCATGTCTCCTACATCTCCTGCATTAGCAGGCAGATTCTTTACCATTGCAGTACCTGGGAAGCCCCAGAGTTCACTTCACCTTTTATCACATCTGAATGTGATAAAAAACATTCTGATACTTTTGCAGAAGGAGTCTAAGAAGGACCACCAGAAAGTATGCTTTGTAGTGAACAGAGTTTTCATTGACTTTGGAGTGTTATTCCCAGGGAAAGCACAATGATGAGAAGGTAAATACGTTTCACATTCAGTAAAACTGGCAATTAGAGGGCAATGCAGCAAAGTAATTTTAACATATCTGATCTTTGTCATCCATCTCAATCTAAAAAAAAAAAATTCAGGTACAAATATAATCGTGCTAGTTTTATGCAGAATATGATGAACTTTATGAATAAATTATTAGAGAGACATGGGAGAGATAAAAGAGCATTAAATAAAATTATTTAATAAAGTAATAACCATGTCAGAAAGCACATCTGCTATTTGTAACAAGACAATAACTGGGAGTTTTTGAGGTTAAAACACAAACCATCAGCAACATCTTAGTAATTCACTGCACTTGACATTTTAAGGAGACAGTATTTTGCATTTGCACAGACGTTTTAATGGAGAAACATACCACTTAGATTTGCAAATTGAAAGGGACTGACATTATAAGAACTTAGTCTTAAATCACTTTCTACATTTATGGCTCTGCTTATGTCATCTAACGTGGTCATTTACAATTTTCTTTAACAAATAAGAACTTCTGTCAATCATTCAATTCTTGCCATATTGAGACCAAGATTGCCATCTAGTGAATGTCATTATAACATTTTATTTAATGGTCAGTGGCCAACTTTGATTTTCTGTCTCATTGATGAGATTTGACTACTACAACTCGTATCTAGATCATTAATATTAACAAGTTTCCTGAATACCTAATAATATTAATAATTATCTTTTAGCAAAGAAAAATGACCTGCATTCAAGAATATATGCAATTAAAACAGGTAACATGAAAGAAACCCCTATTTTTGAGGGTCTTTGAAAGTTCAGATGGGTGTGCCAGGATCTTTTGAATACTAATTGTCAAAATAACTCCATATTGTAATTCTTACCCCCATTTCATAGATGATAAGACTGAGGTGCAGAGAGACGGGCCTGTCGAAGGTCACCAGATAGATTCAAAGCCAGGTTCATTCATTCAGCAAATATATCCTGAGTGCCAACTCTGGGTCAAGGACTGTTCTCAGTACTGAGGACACAACAGGAAACAAAACAGAGAAAGTGCCTAGCTGCACGGACGTTCATTCTGGTGGGGATAAACAGTTATCATGTAATGTAATACCATGGCATGTGCTATGAGGAAAAGGGAAGGGGCAGTAATGAGGTTGGGAGATGATCTCTAGAAAGGAACATGTGAGCAGAGACTTCAGTGATGTAAGTCATGAGGATGAAGTGGTGTGATTACTGGGAGAATGTATTGAAGTATGTTAGGCAAGAGAATTCCCAATTGATCCATGATATTTTTTTTATTATTGAGACATAATTGACATGCAATATTGTATAAGTTTAAGGCACACACATGTTGATTTGACACATTTATATACTGATCTACAATATTCTATTACAAGTAAGCTGTGTGTGTGCTCATTCATTCAGTTGTATCCAACTCTTTGCAAACCCCAGGCACCATAGCTCGCCAGGCTCCATTCTCCATGGAATTTTCCAGTGAAGAACACTGGAGTGGGAGTGCAAGTTGCCATTTCCTACTCCAGGGCATGTTCCCAACCTAGGGATCAAACCCGTGGCTCCTGTATCTCCTGTATTAGTAGGCGGCTTCTTTACCACTGGCTACCTGGGAGGCCCCAACAAGTAGGTTACATACGTATTATTGGTACAGCTTTATCATCAAATATCATTGTCTCCTTAGGAAGGAAAACACATTAGTTGAGACAGCAGTTGAAATTCTCTTTCAAAATCAACAGTTAATTTCTCCTGTGGGGCTTTGCTTCTTTCTGGCTGTCAAGACACGTCTGTCAACCCTTGAGTGCTTTACTTTAAGAGGGGCAAAAGACGGCAAGAGAAAAAGTCACCCTTTGTCTTTGGTGGAGTGGTTACAGACTCTAAAAATGCCACTTCTTTCTCTCCTTCCTCTCTTTCTCTCAGTCCTTCACTTAACAACAATCTATAGAATATGTATGCTGGGCACTGGGAATATGGAGACCAAGGAAACTAGACATCAATCCCTGTTCCTACAGGGCTTGCATGCTATTAGATCTACTCAAAGCTGCTGACGGTGGCCCTGGCTCCCTGCATGGAATCTGCCCCTGGGTTGTCTCCAACTGCATCAGCAAAATCTGTAGACCCAAACCTTGGCTTTTCAACTGGACTGTTGTTCTGCCAAGTGTTCCTTCGCCAACGCAGCTTCTCTGTTACTTTGGTTCATGTAGCACACAGGATCAGCAGTGAGGAGATGAATGCAGCGGGATTAACCAGGCAGGACCAAATGACCCATGGGCCCAAGATATCCTCTAATATTTTAAGTAAACGAGATGAGCTGCTTTGCAGATACCTCCTCTTTCACCACATCAATTATCCTGGGGGAGATAATAGCAGGTTGGCCAAAATGTTTCTTCGGGTTTTTCCATATTATGTTAAAACCCATGTTTTGGAAAAGCCCAAATGAACTTTTTGGCCAACCCAATATATTAAAACAATTCACACCAAAGCTGCAATGACTTATTAGATACACAGAGGTGAGGGTGGGGTGCAGAAGGAAGAAGAAGAAACTAAATTGAGGGGCTAGATGAGGAGAGAAGCAGAGATGTCAAAGGAGCCAGAATAAAGTGAACCTCCCTTATTCCACAGTTTTTCAAAGTTACAACCTCCTGATACAGATTCTTTCTTCTACTCCCTTTTCTTTATCCTGGGTTATGATATTCGGGTTGTGGAAGTTGGGGGGCAGAATACATAAACGCATATGTATTTTACATACACATATTGTACACCAAATAATTCTGCCTTGAGTTAGGCAATGTTTATGAAATTTCTTGGGTAGTTCCAGCAGCTAAAAGACATAAACAATTTTGGATTTTCTGATTCTCTTTTTAAACTAGCCAAACATCATTAAAATTACCTAATACTGGGAATGGTAAATCCAAATTTAGCTGACTGGTTTCTGTCCTCAATCTTCTCATCTGTGAAACAACACTTATATATCACAGAGTCACTAGGGAATGGGATTAAAGCATACTTTATCAGTGTGCTGGTAGGAAACAGATAACACAAAGGGGTAAAAGAAGAGAATTTAGTGTTTCAGCTGAAGCTCCAATACGTTGGCCACCTGGTGTGAAGAGGTGATTCACTGGCAAAGAACCTGATGCTGGCAAAGACTGAGGGTAGAAGTGGGTAACAGAGGATGAGATGGTTGGATGGCATCACCAACTCAGTGGATACGAGTTTGAGCAAACTCCAAGAGATATTTGGAGGCAGGAAAGCCTGGAATGCTGCAGTCCATAGGGTCGCAAAGAGGTGGACATGACTTAGCAACTGAACAACAAGCTTCAGTAGGCAGAATAAAGGCCATCAAAGATGCTAACATTCTAATCCCTGTAAACCTGGAACTTGGGAAAAAGGAACTTTGCTGGATTGATCGACGTTAAAACCTTGAGATGGGGAAATTATCCTAAACTACCCAAGTAGGCCAATCTTAAAAGTAGAACACAGTGGCAGAAGATGGGGTCAGAGAGATTGGCTATGAGAACTCAATCCGCTGTTGCTGGCTTTGAAGATGGAAGAAGGGGCCATAAGTCAAGGAATGTGGGTACCTCTAGAAGCCAGAAAAGATAAGGGAGTGGATTCTTCCCTGGAGTTTCCCTAACTAACCTTGATTTTTGCCCAGTGAGACCTATGACAGACTTCTAACATACATATACGTTCTAAGACAGAATCTGTGGTCATGTTATGGAAGCGATAGAAAATTAACACAGTAAGAACCACTGACAAAGGTACAGGAAGGCTTAATGGAACCAGCAGGGGTGGGAGCGTCACCTCTGGGCCAGCAATGGTGGGAGGCAGATACCACCTCTAGGACTGAAGGGGAGAGAGCTGCTAATGCAGCCTGAAGAGACCTGAGCCAAATGAGAAGTACTGTCCAATGGGGGCCATGGCCTCAGGTAGCAGACTGTAGCTGCTGTCAATCAAAGCTTGGTATGGGGGGAGAAGAGAAATGAACATTTCAACCTCACTCTCCTCCTGCCCTTTGGTCTCCTGCTGGTGTTTCCCAACTGGAAGTCAGAGGTCAAGGGAGCCTGGGTGATGTGGTCCTACCAGGGTCTGAGTAGGGTGAAGATGGGTGAGGCTGGATCTATGGGGTAAACAGAATACCCAATACCAAATGCACATAAGGGACCTGGTATGCTGTAGGCTCTCCCACTCAGGCAACCCACTCTACCACTCTGGGTTGTTAGCAGCTCTAGACTTTTGATATTATCATTCTCTGGCTATTTGATACAACTGTGATGCAGTTGGGAAATGTATCTGATTCAAAAGACTATGAGTTTTGTGAAGGGGAGTTGAAGAGAAGGTACACTAAGTTTAATGACTAAGCAGAGAATAAGGTCCAGAAGGGCTGGAAGACCATCCAGGCCACAACCCAGCATGCATCACGGGTACCTTCATCTATTTCAGAGTTCACCTAGATGCTCCTGCTATGCAGGCTGGGAGTGGCCAACCATGTGATCATTTAGCAAAAAGGAAGAACTCCAAGTCTAGATGCTTCGTGTGGCTTCTGGGAGCCCTGAAAAGAAGGAATGAAGCTTTACTGTGCTTTAACCTAATATGTATTATGCCTTATGCTAGACATTTTCACAAATATTATTTTATTCTACTTGTTCAAATGAACTTCTGAGACAAGTATTACTGGTCCTCCTTTAGAGAAGTAAAACTCAAAAATGAAAAATAACTTGGTTAGAGGTAGTGTGTGATAGAACTGAGATTTGACAGTAGTCTTTCCTAAGTCCAGGCTTCTCTGGTAGTTCAGTTGGTAAAGAATCCACCTGCAATGCAGGAGACCCTGGTTTGATTCCTGGGTTGGGAAGATCTGCTGGAGAAGGGAAAGACTATCCACTCCACTATTCTTGGTCTTCCCTGGTGGCTCAGGTGGTAAAGAATCTGCCTGCAATGCAGGAGACCTGGGTTTGATCCCTGGGTTGGGAAGATCCCCTGGAGAAGGGAAAGACTACCCACTCCAGTATTCTGGCCTGGATAATGTTATGGACTGTATATTCATGGGGTTGCAAAGATTTGAACATGACTGAGCAACTTTCACTTCACTTTTCTGAAGTCCACTCTTCTGTTCATTTTAACACAGTCTAGCATGACTTCACATCATGGCTTCATAACTTAAGAGACAGACCTATCAAATGCATCATGACTTTCTATTCTGGCAGTCTAATTAATTTTACATAATATAATATATTGTTACCCTTCAACACCAAGATATTGACTATGAAGTTCAGCAATGCAGCTGATGAATTAAAATGAATGTATGTTTATTCCCATAAATAAGCATAGTAAAAAGGGGTTTCTAGTATCAAAAGCATCAAGTCAGCACACAAAAAATAGCAAGAGTATCTAATGTGAGTTCACAATTAATTACTACCAATAATCATGATCTTTTTACCCCAAATACATTTTGTTCTAAAAGATACAGTTATAAAGGATGTATTGCATACATGCTCCATTCATTCACTTTACTATTATTTTTTTTTAATGACAGGATACGTGATCTAAAGCGCTTGAAATTTACAATAATAAAAACTTAATAAGTTTAACCAAGGAAATGAAAGAGCTCTACATTGAGGCTAGGAAACATAAAAAACAAATTGAAGGCAACACAATAAAAAATTATCCCATGTTCATGGATTGGAAGAATTAAAGTTGTTAAGATATCCACACTATACAAAGCCATCAACAGATTCAATGCACTCTCTATCAATATTAGAATGACATTTTAAAATGATGTTTAAAAAATCCTAAAATTTATATAGAACCACCAAAGACCCAAATAGCAAAGCAATCCTGAGAAAGAACAACAAAGAGAGAGGCATCACACTTCCTGATCTCAAACTATATTATAAAGCTACAGTAAACAAAATGGTATGGTACTTATGTAAAATCAGACACATAGATTGATGGGGCAGAATCTAGAGAACAGAAATAAACCCATACATGTATGGTTAACTAATATTTGACAAAGGGGCCAAGAATACTCATAAAAAATATAGTCCCTTCAATAAATGATGCTGAGAAAACTGGATATTCATGGGTAAAAGAATGAAACTAGACCCCTGTCTTACACTACTAATAAAAATTAACTTAAAGTGAATTAAAGACTTAAACATAAGATCAAAACCCATGAAACTCCTAGGAGAAAACATAAGAGAAATGCTCCTTGATATGTGTCTTGGCAATTACTTCCTGGATATGTCACTTAAAACACAAGGAAGAAAAAACTATAAATAAACAAGCGAGACTACATCTAGGTAAAAAAAAAAAAAAAAACTTACGCACAGGCAAGCAAAACAAAAAGTCAACCTATCAAGTGGGAAAAATATCTGCAAACCATGTACTTGATAAGGGGTTAATATTCAAAATCTATAAAGAACTCATACAACTTAATAGCAAAATCATCATTATCAGATTAAAAAATAGGAAAAGACCCATTTTTTCAAAGAAGATATATTAATAGCCAAAAGGTACATGAAAAGATGCTCAATATCACTAATCATTAGAGCAATGCAAATCAGAAACACAATGAGATATATCAACTGACACTTGTGAGGATGTCTATTATTAATAAGAGATAACATATGCTGGCAAGGATGTGGAGAAGAGGGAACCCTTGTGCACTGTTGGTAGGACAATGGTATAGTAGGAAAGTGGTATAGCCATTTTGGAAGAGTATGGAAGCTCTTCAAAAAATTAAAAATTAAACTCCCATGGAAGTGTGAAAGTGTTAGTCCCTCAGTTATGGCTGACTCTTTGCAACCCCATGGACGGTAGCCCACCAGGATCCTCTGTCCATGCAATTTTCCAGGCAAGAATACTGCAGCAGGTAGCCATTTCCTTCTCCAGGGGATCTTCCTGACCCAGGGATCGAACCTGGCTCTCCTGCATTGCAGCAGATTCTTTACCATCTGGGCTACTATACGATCCAGCAATTCCACTTTCAGGAATATATCCAGAGGAAATGAAAATATTATGCTAAAGAGATATCTGCATCTTCATGTTCACAGAAACATTATTTATAATAGCTAAGAAATGGAAATAACCCAAGTGTCCATCGACAGATGAATGGATAAAGAAATTATGGTATACATAGACATCAAATATTAGTCAACCATAAAAAGGAGGAAATCTTGCCATTTGTACCAAGGATGGATCTTGAGGGCATTATTGGAAGTGAAATAAGTCAAAGAAAAATATGATCTCATATGTAGAATACAAAAACAGAACAAAGCCCTCAAACATATAGAAAGAAAGATCAGATTTATGGCTCACAGGTTAGAGTGGAGAGGGATGGGAAATTGGAGGAAGGTGGTTTAAAGGTATGCTGCTAAGTTGCTGCTGCTAAGTCGCTTCAGTCGTGTCCGACTCTGTACGATCCCATAGACAGCAGCCCACAAGGCTCCCCCGTCCCTGGGATTCTCCAGGCAAGAACACTGGAGTGGGTTGCCATTTCCTTCTCCTACTATTAAAGGTATAACCTTCCAGCTGTAAGATAAATAAGCACTAGGACTATAACTTACATCTTGATGACTACATTTAACACTTCTGTATGGTATACAGGAAAGTTGTTAAGAGAGTACATCCTAAAAGTTCTCACCGCAGAGAAAACATTTTTCACTGTTTTTTGGTTTTCTTGGGGGGGCAGGTATCTTATATGAGATGATAAATGATAACTACATTTATCATGGTAATGATTTCATGATAAACATAAGTGAAATAATTACTCTATAAATCTCAAACTTATACAGCACTGTGTTATCAATTATATCTCAACAAAATTGGAAACAAAATTTAAAAGAATACGGTCTTTTAAGACAGGTGCTTTATACAATGTATCCAGTATACTGGACAATACTGGACAACACTCCCACAGGACTCAGAATCACAATACAGAGTATTGCGGTATATAGTGTGTGTGCGTGGGTGTGTGTGTGTGTTAGTCACTCAGTTGTGTCCGTTCTTTGCAATCCCATGGACTGAAGCCCACCAGGCTCCTCGGTCCATGGGGATTCTCCAAGCAAGAATACTGGAGTGGGCTGCCATTCCCTTCTCCAGGGGATATTCCCAACCCAGGGATCGAACCTGGGTCTCCGGTGTTGCAGGCAGATTCTCTACCCCTGAGCCACCAGGGAAGTCATGCAAACAGCAAGATAGGCTAGTACAAATTGTATAATGCAATAATTTTTTTACATATGTATACACCACGCAATCACAACCTAGATCGAGACATTGGAAAGTTCTATCACCCGTGAAGGTTTCTCTTATGTCCCTTGCTCAACCAGAACTTGTCACATATTACCCTTTCCCCCAGTCTCTAGCCCTAGAGGGCCCTGCTATTCTGGTGCTTCTCTTCCATCTCTTAGTTCCACCTTCTCTTGAACCACACATCACTGAGATAAGAGTGTAGGCACTCTGGCACCTGGTTTCTTTTGTTTAGCATGAAGTCTGTGATTTTATTCATATTGATACATGCATCAGCCATTCACTCCTTTTTTAATGCTGTGTAGAAAGTATACCATTGTTAGTTTTAGTTCTTTCTTCCCTTCTCTGATTGACAGACACCTAGGTTATTTTCAGCTTGTAGCTATTTTGAATAAAGCTCCTATGATACAAGACTTCGTTTGGACATATTTCCATTTTCTTGGGCAAATACCTAAGAGTAGAATTGCAGAGTCACAGGAGTTGCTTATTTAACTTCATAAAAAACAAAGACACCTCCCTCCCCAACATCCCCCCTCCCTGCAAAAAAAAAAACTCGCCTAACACTTTTCTGAAGAGGTTGCAGCAATTCACACTTTAGCAACAATGAGTAAAAGATGAGTTACTCCACTTTCCAGCCAAACCCTGGTATTGGCAGTTGTTCCAATTACAGAGATTCTGGTAAGAAGTCATAATGTCTCATTTTGTTTTTAATATGCATTTCTTCGGCTAGTAATGATGCTGAGCTTTCAAAAATTTTCTCCAACTCTAACATTACGAAGACATCCCCTTTACACAGAACTTTTAACAGTAGAAGAGACAAACCTTCCACTGCCAGCAATTTCAGCCACATGCCTCCTCCCCAGTTTCTTCTGCACCAGCTATAAAAGATGGACTTCCCCTTTAAAGATCTCCAGAGAAACCACCTTGACAAATTTCCTTCAGTGATCTGTTCCGGTGCTTTAAAACCCTTCCTATCAGGATATTTTTTTCTTTGCATCGACTGGAAATTACAATCCTGTTCATGTGATGGATTTATAATGCCTTTAATTTTCACATTAAAAACTAATTTAAAACATTTTTAGCTCATAATGTCCTTCTGTTCTAAGCACAGTTGTAATGGTTTTTGCTTTATTGTGCTTTTTTAATATTAGCTTCATCTTCTGTTTGGCTCATTGAAAGAAAGTAACATGATTTAACTGTTCAAAACATCATGCCAATTGTTAGTATTAGGATACTGAGGTCCTGGTGAACACTGAGGCAGGGGATGGGAGGGAATGGAGGCAGCTCTGTTGTCCAGAAACATCCGAGAGGTTTCAGATTAATATAGGGAAGAAATGGTCCTTTTCCATACCATCACTATGCACTGACCCTGCCTGTGTTTCTTCCTTGCAGATAGTAAAGTTTTTTGCTTGTTTATTTTTGAGTAAAATGTTTTAAGTCCTAACTAGTTCGTCGTTTTCTAAAATGGGAGTCTGATATTGCTGATGTAGTAAATCATTATTATAAGCTAACATTTTACAACTAGTCAGATATGAGAGTCATTCAACTTTCCTATTTAAGATGCTAATCAACTTCACTCAAGATGAACTGGAGGGGGGCAACCCATTTATTGAGATTTGGTTCCCATGTTCTTGGTAATTAGTTTATAATTGTGGACCATGTCTATCATTTTCCTATACCTTAAACCAGCAACTTGCAGAAATTGAAAGTAAAACCATCGAGTGTTGTGTGTTGATAAAAGATGGTTTCATTTTCATCATTTAACTCCCTAAAGGACAGGGAAACCAAAGAGAAAGCAAACTATCAAAGGAAAGTGGATGAAACTGTGTGTTCAAGGAATCACAGTGAAGCTAGGATGATTTTTTAAAATCGGAAATCTGAGTCAGGACTAGCTTCACCTAGAACTACCAAAAATTCCAAACATGCTTTTTCTTCTCTCTTCCCTCTCTTCCTTTCCCTCTCCTTCTCATAAAAGTCTGAAGGCTTGTCACTCAGGGCCACTATGTAAGCTCTTCTTGAGGTCCTCAGGATCTGACCCAAGGATCAGTGTGGCCACCATGCTCAAGCACCCTTCAAGGCCACAGCCAAGTCCCTGGGAGCAGGCGGGAATAGGAAATGAAGAAGGTGGGCATGCCCCAGCTGCCTCCTAGAGAAATCTCCCAGGAACTTACATCCCCTTGACCAAAACTTGGCAACATGGCCACAAAGAGCTGCAAGTTAGGCTAGGAAATGAAGCTTTTCCTCTGGGCATGCAGTCATGCCCAGATAAAAAATTTTGTTAATATTAAACGAAAAATCACAGGAGGAAACCTGGTAGGTAGCGCTGGACCAACCACATCATTCTACAGAGTAAAGCCAACCACCACATTCCCCTTGCCCCAGCAACACACGGCAGCCCTTAATACGATCCACAGGATTTTTTACTGTCTGGCCCCTGACTGTCCTTCTTTGTCACTTTCCCCATTCTTCTCCATGTTCGAGTCACATTTTACTTCCATTCCTTAAATAAGTGAGTTTTGCTTTTTCCACTTTCCAAGTTCTTAGGAAACTCATCTCTCATTGCCTCTTCAACTTCACTTGAGTCACTCCTTCTCATCCTCTAAGAATCTGCTTAAATATCACCTCTTTTGGGACACTAAGCTCTCCTGAGTGTCTTCCCTTGCTTTATCCTACTAGAACACCATAGCATAAGGCTTATCTCTCATGCAATTTCTTATTTAATGTCTTTCTCACTCATCCAACTCCAAAATCCATGAAGGCAGGGACCCCATCTATTTTGTTCATCATTGCATTCCTGGTACTGAGCACACTATTTTTATTTTACAGATAAAATTTACAGATAATAAAATGCATACACCTTAAATATACAGTTGATGAGCTTTGAGAAGTGTGTTCACCCTGTAATCAACATTGTTGTTGTTAGTCACTAAGGCACGTCTGACTCTTTGTGACCCCATGGACTGCAGCATGTCAGGCTCCTCCATCCACTATCTCCCAGAGTTTGCTCAGGTTCAAATCCATTGAGTCTGTGATGCTATCTAGCCATCTCATCCTCTGCTGCCCGCTTCTCCGTCTGCCTTCAATTTTTCCCAACATCGGGGTTTTTTCCAATGAGTCAGCTCTTCTCATCAGGTGACCAAAGTATTGATACTTCAGCTTCAGCATAACCAATACCCTAATCAGATATAGGACAATTCCATTCCCCCAGGAAGTTCCCTCATGTCCTCTTCCGATTAGTTCCAACCCCTTACAGCATCTTCTATTTTCTATCACCATAGGTGGTTTTTGCCTGTTTTCATACCTCATTTAAATGGAATCATGCAGTCTGTTTGCTTTTGGGTCTGGTTTCTTTCAACACAATGTCTATAAGATTCAGTCATGTTGATGTGAGTACAAGTAATCTGTTCTCTTTTAATGTTGCAGAGAGCCATTATCAACCATAATTTGTTGATCCACTCTCTGCTGATGGACATTTAAGTTGTTTACACTTTCAGAGTATTATGAATAAAACTGCTATGAATATTCATGTAGAATTATTTACATGGCTATATGTCTTAATTTCTCTTGGAAATACTTAGGAGTAGAATTCTGAGTCACTGGGCAAGTATGTATTTAACTTTATATTTACCGTGTTTATGTTTGAGATGCTGCTGACAGTTTTCGGAAGGTAGTTGCAACACTGTATATTTCTACTCACACTGAAAGAGAGTTCTGATTGCTCCACACCCTCAGTGACTTGATGTTGCTGATCTTTTGAAGTTTTGACTATTCTAGGAGTATGACATTGTTTCTCACTGTGGTTCTAATTTATATGCCCCTAATGACAATATATTTTCCTAGGCTTATCAGCCACTTTGATATTTTTTTTTCTTTTGTGAAGTTTTAGACAATTTAAATAGTAGAGCTGTTTTCTTTTTTAATTTGATCTGTATGCCTTTATCTATTCAGAATACAGGTCACTTGTCAGATATACGTGTTTCATATACTTCTCCCAGTCTATGCAAACACAATGTTTAATGGTAAGAATTAATATATTTTGAATTTTAACAAAGAGTATATACATAATGTGTACAATGTTTTTTTGGTATTAATTTTATTCTATTTTCTGTATAACTTTAAGTACATAAAGGTTTATTTCCACAGGCCTCAGTAAATGGATAGAAATCACAGGACAGTCTCTTTTCCCACCAAAAAAAGTTGCATATTTTGGTAAAGTGTTTGTTCTATAGAAAAAAACTGAAATTTGCATTAGCAAGGCTGTGCAAGATTTTTAATGTGAACAACATATTTTGCTATATGTATACACTGTGAAATGATTACCACAATCAAACTAACATATTTACCACATCCCATAATGTATGGTGAGAACGTTGGAGATCTATTTTCTTGGCAAATTTCCAGTATATAATACATTATTACTAAGTATAGTCACCATGCTGTACATATGAGCTCCAGGATTTATTCATCTTATAACTGAAAGTTTGTATCCTTTGATCAATACCTTATATTTCCCCCCACCTGCTAGCCTCTGGTAACCACTACTCTTTAACACTTTTATTCTATTCCACATATAGGTGAGATCATGCAATATCTGTCTTTTGCTTATTTCTTTTGGCAAAATGTCCACCAGATTCATCCAATAGCAGGATTGTCTTCTTTTATAACACTGAATGATATATGTACATATATATCAATATATAACACACAATGGAATATGTATATGCACATTTTCTTTATCCATCCCCATCTATCCATAGACACTTAGATTGTTTCCGTGTCTTTGCTACTGTGAATAATACTGCAATGAACGCAGGAGTACAGATATCTCATCAAGATAGTGATTTTTATTTCCTTTGGATATATTACCAGAAATGAGGCTGCTGGATCAAAATTACTTTCTTAAACATATCAAAAGCCAAAAGAAAGAGTGATGTGCGTCAAGTCTTATCGTATCTTAAAGGTTTGAGTCATAGATTAGAGTAATATACTACACTAAAATGCAATTCAGTGCAGAAGACATCTGGATATACCAGCATATTAAAAGGAGGAGAGAAAAAATATAAAAACAGAAGAGGAACTTCAACTGGAAAACCTAACACCAGTGATTTGTTAGTAGTCAATGCAGCTAAGGTACTGGCCTGAATATTTATGCTGACACTGGACAGTCCAGAAAAACATCATTTTAAGCAGAAAATAAAGAATATTTGCTACCCAGCTGACCATAGGAGAAACTTGAAGGTCATCTTAGAATTCTCCCTCTCCTTCATCGCTTATCCAGTTAATCACCATGCTAACTGTACTAAATTTCTCTCAAATTGCTTACTCTTTTCCACTCTCACTGATATTACTTCAGATCCTCATAAGCTCTTACAAGCAAAAACCTCTTAATGTTTTCTCCCATCTTCTTTTTGCTGCTGCTCATTTCCTGTGATTCTATTAAACAAAGCCCAGGATCCAGGGCATCAAATGAAACTCATCACCTGCCTCTCCTGCCAAACAAGAGGCCCCAGAGGTGTCCATATTCTAATCCCTGAAATTTGTGAGTGCCTTCCCTTCCATGGCACAAGGGATTCTGCAGGCACTTTGTGATTTAGGTGGAGGGAGATGATCAGGGTTATCCAGCTGTGTTCCATGTAGTAACAGGGGTCCTTTTCTGGAGGAGGCAGGAGTATAAGAGTAGAAGACACTTGAAGGTGATTTACCACTGGCTTTGAAGATGGTGGCAGGGGTTGTGAGTCAGGGAGTACAGGTGTCCTTTAGAAGCTGGAAGAGACAAAGTAATAGACCCTCCCTAGAACCTTGAGAAGGAACACAGCCCTGACAGCATGTTGATTTTAGACCTTAAGATTTATTTATTCCGGACTTATAACCAAACAACAACAGCAACAACAAATGACTCCCAGTACAGGAAGATAATAAACTTGTGTTGTTTAAGCCACTATTTGTGGATATCTGTTGCAACAGCAATAGGTAACTAATCCTGTAGCTTTACCTGCCTTTACTTTGTAAGCACCAGTGTAGCTGTGTGCTAGCTATGCCATGCATGTCCACGAAATCTCATTCCATCTGTCGGATAGTGGGGTATAAGCTCCATGAAGGCAGTCCGAGTACATGCAGGCAAACATATATTTTTTAAAATTTTTATTGGAGTATAGTTGCTTTACAATGCTGTGTTAGTTTCAGGTGTACAGCAAAGTGAATCAGTTATTACATATACATATATCTACTCTTTTTTTTTTTTTTTTTTTAGATTCTTTTCTCCCATAGGCCATTACAGAGTATTGAGCAGAGTTCCCTGTTCTATACAGTAGGTTCATATTAGATATTTATTTTATAAATAGTGGTATGTATATGTCAATCCAAATCTTCCAATTTATTCCCTCCTACCCTAACCCCCTGGTAACCATAAGTCAAACATATTTGTTGAATGAATCAGTAAAGGGCTTCAGGCCTCGACACACAGCGTTTCCTCAGTCTTGAATGCCTTTTTCTTATTCACCTGGTTAATTCCTATGCAATCAAACGCACTGCCTCTGTTCTTGGTTTTCCTCTAAGGAACTGGTTGATCTTTTCTGGCTGGTGCTCTCAGAAAAGACTCTTTCATCTCTTTATCTCAATTATTTGTGTGCATGGCTGAATACAAGTTCATAAGGACAAAAACCACCTCCTTCCTCTGAGTGCTCAGGACACGTCACACAAAGCAGATGCAATAAATGTCTGTAAATGGATGCCTTCCACTAATGGCAAGCCACTCCAGTATTCTTGCCTGGGAAATCCCATGGACCCATGGGGTTGCAAAGAGTCTGACATGACTGAGCAACTAAACACATACACTCACCGCCAATCATATATGCTGAGAACAGGGGTTACCAGTGCTGCAGTCCCCCATTGTGTCACCACGAAGAAATTATAGAAACTTCCCTAGGCTGCCTTTCTGTAGGCCGAGGATATGACACTACATACATTATAGAGCTACTCTACGAATCACATGAGTGAATGTCCATAAAGAAGATGGAGTACCTGACAAGCACCGGACAGTAAATGTTGGTTTACTGTCATCATCCTCATCACCTTGGTGCTGCTGTTCAGTTGCTAAGTCACGTCTCACCTTTGTGACCCCATGGACTGCAGCACGCCAAGCTTCTCTGTCCTCCACTATCTCCCAGAGTTTGCTGAAACTCATGTCCATTGAGTTGGTGATGCTATCTAATCATCTCATCTTCTGCCGCCCCTTTCTCCTCTTGCTGTCAATCTTTCTTAGCATCAGGGTTCTTTCCATTGAGGCAGCTCTTTGCATCAGGTGGCCAAATGATTGGAGCTTCAGCTTCAGCCACAGTCCTTCCAATGAATATTTAGGGATTTCCTTTAGGATTGACTGGTATGATCTCTTTGCAGTCCAAGGGACTCTCAAGAATCTTTTCCAATACCACAGTTCAAAAGCATCAATTTTTCAGCGCTCAGCCTTCTTGTCACTAACAGAGGACGTTAAAGACTGCGGGGTGAACTTAGGCAATATGTATAAAATAGGAAGAGATCCAAATGTGTCAACAGATTGTCACGGGATGTGCCCCTGTGGGTACAGGACTGACCTGGCACTTGGGTATTCAGCAAGCCATCCAGCATAGGAGAACTCCACATTCCAAAGCTTCAGTGGGTATAATACAGGGTAATATCAACATTCATATTCTCTCCTAGTCCCCCAAAAATGGTTCCAAATAAACTGACTCTGTGAAATATTTTTCTTCCAAGTTCAGCTGGGTATGATTTTGACATGATCACTTTAACTAAGAAACAAATCTATACATGGTGACCAACTGAAAACTGGGTAAGAAATTTCAATATCAACAAGAAAATAATCTTCAAAGACTTGTAGGTATTTCTGGCCAGTTATTTATCTTATCTCTTTCTCTCTTTACAGTGGTTATGAGAATGGGACCTAGATCCTGCTGCCTGGTTGAAGCCACAGTTACTGATACTCAAATACTCGGCAATACAGTTTCCTCATGTGTAAAACAGGGCTAACACTGACTTCTTAGGGTTTTAGGAAGAATTAAGTGATGTCATAAATACAAGGCACTCAGGGAAAATGCCTGACACATTTAGGTGCTCATTAAAAGTTAACTCTTACCATCATTAATTAGTATGCTTTCAAATAATACAATGTGTTATATCAAGGGTATCAGACAGGCTATTTTGGACTTAAGAGACTAGAAAACATGTTTATTAAGAATCATAAGCATTTGGGAATATTTATTTCCTCTAAAAAAGGTGACTTTCTGAGGCCCCATATACTTAATCAAGAGCTTTCAAGTTCTTAGATACATAAAAAATGGCTGAACTCTATGTAAGAAATCTGTTAAGATATGCTAATGAACTACGAAATGTTAGAGGAGGCATCAATTAGACTTTAAGACCAGAATGAAGTTTTCAAAGACAGAAACAGATGGAGATGATGAAAGAAAGGAATGAAGAAAATGGCAGAGGAGTAGGTGGACGTGGAATACATCTCTCTCCATGGATACATCAGGAATACACCTTCAGACCCAGAAGTGTATGCAGAACACCAGCTGAGAGCAGACAGGAGTACCTGACCAGTGGAAAAGAATATATAGACCCACACAAAACTCAGTAGGATGAAGGAACTAGGGGGAAAAACAGGGGTGTTAGTAGGACTGGACCTACCCTCAGCAAGTGGGGGAACGGAAGCAGGGGTCTGATCCCCACACTGGGGCAATTGTCTGAGTCAGAGGATAAACTTTAAGGCTGAGGGTGAAACAGCTGATCTGTGGCAGACTAACTGTAACGAGAATCAGACAGTTCTTGCCGCAGCCATACATACCCTGGACAGGGACTCAGGTCCCCTGGAAGGCGCAGTGGCTGGGAGCTGGAATTTAGGGATTGTGGAGCAATCCCAGGGCAAGCGCTGCTGTTGACTGTGGAGAGATGAATGGACAGGATGTGAGAGAGGAGACTGTGGTGGGAAATGCCTGTGGAAGAAAGCCGGGCAGCCATGGAAGCAAGGTGATACTGCTGAGTCACACATAGTGGGTGGAGCCATCACTCTAGCTCTCTCTTCCCAAATGCCAGCATCTGCAGCTGAACAATAGAGAGGCTGGCCCATCAAACGCCTGATGCACTGAACTACAGAGTAGGACCCCACCTAGGGTGCTCCTTTAAGTGCCTGACCTGCTGATCTACAGAGTAGGACTCCATCCAGGGGGGCGTCCCTCTATGTGCCTGACATGCTGAATAACAGAGAAGGACCCCAGGCAAGGGAGCCCTCTAAGTGCCTGAATGGGCAGAGCTATGGAGAAAGACTGGCCAAAGAGGCCTTCTGATCACCAGCTACAAGAGGCTCAAAAAAAGGCTCTGATAGGGCCAGAACTCCTATGGCGGAGGCAGTCCATGTCCCTGCACACTTGGTGCCACCAGGGTCCCTGCAAGAGAAGCAGCTGTGACACCTTCACGCTCAACTCTCACTGGGGCAGAGTTGCCACAGTGAGTCCTGCATCTATGCATGCAGGGTCGCTTCAGCAGTGTCCAACTCCTTGCAACCATGTAGGTTGTGGCCTGCCACGCTTCTCTGTCAGTGAGAGGGGTTCTCCAGGCAAGTATACTGGAGTGTATCGGCCAATACTGGTTGTCATACCCTTCTAGAGCACTATATTTCCTGCTGCCAGAACCTGGTGCTGCCAGAACCCCTGCGACCCAAGCAGCTGCACCACCTCCACACCTGGCCTCACAGGGGCAAACCCAAGCCCTCCAGGGCAGCCTCAGGAGCGAACCCCAGTGGACTAAGTTACTAGAGCTAATCAGTGAATTTAGAAAAGTTGCAGGATACAAAATTAATATACAGAAATCACTTGCATTTCTATATACTAACAATAAAAAATCAGAAAGAGAAATTAAGGAATCCATCCCATTCACCATTGCAACAAAAAGAAATATCTAGGAATAAACTTACCTAAGGAGACAAAAGAACTGTACACAGAAAATTATAAGACACTGGTGAGAGAAATCAAAGACAACATAAACAGATGGAGAGATATTCCATGTTCCTGGGCAGGGAGAATCAATATTGTGAAAACTACTATATTACCAAACACAATCTACAGATTCAACATGATCCCTATCAAATTACTAATGGCATTTTTCACAGAACTAGAACAAAAAGTTTCACAATTCATATGGAAACACAACAGACCCTGAATAGCCAAAGCAGTCTTGAAAGAGAGTAATGGAGCTGGAGGAATCAATGTTCCTGACATTAGACTATACTACAAAGCTACAGTCATCAAGACAGTATGGTAGTGGCACAAAAACAGAAATATAGACCAATGGAACAAGATAGAAAGCCCAGAAATAAACCCCTGCATCTATGGGTACCTTATTTTTGACAAAGGAGGCAAGAATATACAATGGGGCATAGACAGCCTCTTCAATAAATGGTGCTGGGAAAACTGGACAGCTGCATGTAAAAGAATGAAATTAGAATAGTTCCTAATACCATATAATAAGGTAAACTCAAAATGGATTAAAGACCTAAATAAAATACCAGAAAATATAAAACTCTTAGAGGAAACATAGGCAAAACACTCAACATAAATCAAAGCGAGATCCTCTATGACCCACCTCCTAGAGTAACAGAAATAAAAAACAAAAGTAAACAAGTGGGACCTGATTAAACTTAAAAACTTTTTCACAGCAAAGGAAACTATAGGCAAGGTGAAAAGACAACCCTCAGAATGGGAAAAAATAATAGCAAATGAAACAACTGACAAAGGATTAATTTCCAAAATATACAAGTAGTTCATACAACTCAATGCCAGAAAAACAAACAACCCAATCAAAAAGTGGGAAAAAGACCTAAACAGACATTTCTCCAAAGAAGACATACAGATGGCTAACAAACACATGAAAAGATGCTCAACATTGCTCATTATTAGAGAAATGCAAATCAAAACCACAATGAGATATCACCTCAAAATGGTCAGAATAGCCATCATCAAAAAAGTCTACACACAATAAATGCTAGAGAGGGAGTGGAGAAAAGCTCTTGCACTGTTGGTGGGAATGTAAATTGATACAGCCACTATGGAAGATGGTATGGAGATTCCTTAAAAAACTAGGAATAAAACCACCATATGACCCAGAAATCCCACTCCTAGGCATATACCCTGAGGAAACCAAAATTGAAAAAGACACATGTATCCCATTGTTCATTGCAGCACTATTTATAATAGCTAGAACATGGAAGCAACCTAGATGTCCATCAGCAAATGAATGGATAAAGAAGTTGTGGTACATATACACAATGGCATATTATTCAGCCATAAAAGGAATGCATTTGAGTCAGTTCTGATGAGGTGGATGAACCTAGAACCTATTATACAGAGTGAAGTGAGTCAGAAAGAGAAAGATCAATATCATCTTCTAACACACATATACGGAATCTAGAGGAATGGTACTGAAGAGCTTATTTACAGGGCAGAAATGGAGAAACAGACATGCAGAATAGGCAGACTTATGGACGTGGGGAGAGGGCAGGACAGGGTGAGATGTATGGAGAGAGTAACATGGATGGAAACTTACACTACCATATGTAAAATAGATAGCCAACGGGAATTTGCTTTATGGCTTAGGAAACTCAAACAGGGGCTCTGTGTCAACCTAGAGGGGTGGGATGGGGAGGGAGATGGGAGGGAGATTCAAGAGGGAGAGGATATATGTATACCTATGGCTGATTCATGTTGCGGTCTGACAGAAAACAGCAAAATTCTATAAAGCAATTATCCTTCAACAAAAAATTAAAAAAAAAATAAAGGAATGAAGTTAGGAAGCAGGAAGATTGAAACAGAGGAGTAATTAAACAGACGAAATAGGAACCAATAATTACTGCAGTGAAATAATGGGGGGCAGAGCTATAGCCAAGGGCATCACAGTGAACATGGACACCCTTCCCAGACCCAGCAGCTTCTGATACCAGCTGAGACAACTGACTTTGCAGCCCACTTAGGGTTTCAATGGCTGTTGATCACAGATACTGTCTCTGCTGAAGGACTTTATTTATGCAGCTATATGCTACTCCCTGGCTTCCCAGGTGGCGCTAGTGGTAAAGGACCCAACTAAGACACAAGAGACTCAGGTTCCACTCCTGGGTCAGGAAGGTCCCTAGAGAAGGGCATGGCAACCCACTCCAGTATTCTTGCCTGGAGAATCCCATGGACAGGAGAGCCTGGAGAGCTATAGTCCATGGGGTTGCAAAGAGTCAAAGCGACTTAGCATGCAGGCATGCTACTCCCTGGAATACGGGCTCATTAGCATGGTACATAAAAGGTAAAAAGATATTGTTTTCAATGAAATATTAAAAACTTAAAGCTAATCTGTTTTATTTAAATTCTTCTTGAGAGTCTTGTATCTTATGTCCCAACATTCCTAGAGGTACATGGCAGGTGTTGGGAATATCACCAAACCAAGCTGGGGGATTCCTGCTCTGAATTTCTAGTAACATTCACAACTTCATCCCTTTTTTTCTGCCTCCAAAACCTATGATGCTAGATGTTTTGTGGTAATATAGATCTTTGTTTTGTTGTTTAGTTGCCAAGTTGTGTCTGACTCTTTCGTGAGCCCATGGACTGAACCCCCCTAGGCTCCTCTGCCCATGGGATTTTCCAGGCAAGAATACTGGAGTGGATTGCCATTTCCTTCTCCAGGGGATCTTCTTGACCCAGGGATTGAACTCGTGTCTCTTGCGTCTCCTGTGCTGGCAGGCAGATTCCTTACCACCGAGCCACAGATCTCCTATCCAAACTGAATTCCTGGGAAAATGTTGGTGTTTACACCTGGTATTCCCATGGCTTACAGAGTTCAACATGTGGAAGTGATGTTGCTAAAACATCTTGATAGGAAGAACAAACTCCAAGGATGTCTATTTATTCATTTATTCCATGGGGTTGCAAAGAATCGGACATGACTAAGTGACTTTCACTTTCATTCATTTATTCACTCAACAAATATAGACAGGGGTCCAAAGAGGTGTGAGGTATAAAGTAGAAGTGGTTGATTTAACTTGGAAAGGAGGTGAAGCACCCTCACTCTGAGAACCTAGAGCCTTGTATTACCACATGAATTGGGCACATGCTTTATGACCCTGCCGAGTTCAAGTGGTTTGACACCCCTTCGCTCTCCAGTGAACACACACTGGCTCAAATACAAAAGGATCTGATAGAGTCTATACCATTCAGTATAGGGTAGGTTATATACCAATGACTCCCAATTTCAAGGGACTTAACAATGAATGTTTACTTTCTAATCATACTACAAGTCAAGTGCAGCAGCTCAGCTCATCAGAGATGCTCAGGAACCCAGGGTGACAGAGACCTCAACCTGGCATGGTTTCCATGATGACCACACAGAGGAAACCACTTGGTCTGAAACTATCCATTACATGCTCCAGCCCGAAAGTGGCAACCATCGCTTCCACTCAGTCTCCCTGGCCGGAACCACTCAACCAGATGGGAAGCAGAAAGTTCACTCTCCGTGTGTCCAGAAGGAGAGGTGGATCAAATATTGTTAGCTAGGAGTAGTGACTTAACACAAGTGGCTTGTGATAAGGAGGGAGAAGAAGTGTGGAAATACGAAAAGGACAATTAACTTGATCTAGTCCCATCTCCATGACTAGTTAGCCCCCTGTCCACAAAGTCACTTAACCTCCCTAAAATTAGATGGCAATCATCTCTCTCCTCCCTACCTCGGATGGTGGGTCTACAGTTTCAGTGAAGCAGTGGGATACTAAAAACACTCTGAAGGCACACATACTCTAGAAATGTAGAATGTGCTGAATATGAGTTTCACAAGTCCAAGGAGGACATGGTTGGCCAGTGCTTGAGAAAAACTCATAAACACTGGAGGCTGCCAAGAGATCAGCATGGATAAAAACACAAATGACTTATGAATCTTGGCCACAGATTCCAAGGACAAGAGCTTCAAGGACTTTTTCCTATTGGATAATGAAAATAAAGGGCTTCCCTGCAATGCAGGAGATGCCGGTTCGATCCCTGGTTGGGAAGATCCCCTGGAGGAAGAAACGGCAACCCACTTCAGTATTCTTGCCTGGGAAGTACCATGGACAGAGGAGCCTGGTAGGCTACAGTCTGCTGCTGCTGCTCCTGCTAAGTCGCTTCAGTCGTGTCCCGACTCTGTGCGACCCCATAGATGGCAGCCCATCAGGCTCCCTGTCCCTGGGATTCTCCAGGCAAGAACACTGGAGTGGGCCGCCATTTCCTTCTCCAATGCATGAAAGTCAAAAGTGAAAGTGAAATCGCTCAGTCGTGCCTGACTCTTAGCGACTCCATGGACTGCAGCCTACCAGGCTCCTCTGTCCATGGGATTTTCCAGGCAAGAGTACTGGAGTGGGTTGCCATTGCCTTCTCCAGGCTACAGTCTATGGGATTGCAAAAGAGTCACACACAACTTTGCAACTAAACAACAACAATGCAAATAAAAGGATGCTGACCCTCCTTGACCTCTGAGTCTCCTTAAAAGAATCAATCAACATATGTGATGAGAAGAACATCTGGAGCACAGGGATGGTCTCCATTCAGGGAAGTCATTCCTGATTCTTCCAGCCAAAACTGCTCAGTCTTTCCTTTAGGTTGAGAATACAATTATCTGACCTTCTTTCATATTTATTTTGTCCTTACTTGGATTAGAGTCAGTGATAGTCTTTTTCCCTGACCCCCGCCCAATTCGAGGTCACTACAGGTTAGACTGTCTGCTCACTCACCTCCATCACTGGCTAGCATGGTGATCTGTATCCAGCAAATGTGGATGGGGTGCCTCTCTAGCCACTTTTTCTGTCATTTCCATTTTCTCTTGTCTTTCTCAAATAGCTCTTAACTGATGAGGATTTGGTACCTTAGAGCCAATCTAGCATGATCACTTTTTCTTGATGTGAACCTTCCTTTTACTCACCTTCCCTTTTTTCAAACTTTCAAAACTTGTCAGTTTTCCATCCCATTCTCTGATGTCTTGCTTTCTACAAAACTAGCTGTTCATCACAGCTGCCTAGGAAGCTTTCTGAAATATGCATACACATTCCTCATCCCCACAAGATCAATTATATCATCATTTTCTAGATGTGCCCTTGGAATACATCCAGTTTGGACACTGGCCCTCTGAGTGACATCTGGGAAGCACCTTTACAGTGGGCTTCCCTGGTGGCTCAAATGGTAAGGAGTTTGCCTGCAATGCGAGAGACCTGGGTTCGATCCCTGGGTCGGGAAGATCCCTTAGAGAAAGGAATGGCTACCCACTCCAGTACTGTTGCCTGGAGAATCCCCATGGACAGAGGAGCCTGGCTGGCTACAGTCCTTAGGGTTTCAGAGAGTAGGACACAGCTGAGCCGACCAACACTTCCACTTTACAGTGTGTCTTCCTGGGTGATAAGTGGTACCTCCCACAGTGCTTCTCAAAGTAACATGCATATAAATCATCTATAACCTGCACAGGAGATTTATTAGTCACTGTTAAAATCCAGACTGATTCAGCAGGTCTGGGGTTCAGTCCACGCTTATGCATTTCTAACAAACCTCCAGGCTGTTGGTGGGCAGATCATACTTTTAACCATTCTGTTAGTTTGCTCATTGGGAGGCTATTTTAAAACAGCATCTTCCAGGGACTGTTAGGCAAAAGCAATCTTTTATTAGCTTGAATATTTATGTTCAAGTTTTTAACATTGCTTATTATAAAGTCAGCCAGTTCTAAAGGCCAGTAAAGCTGTTTTGATGAATGCAAAATTTGAACTCATGGGTTATGTAAGACAAATGCATAATATTAGCATGTGTATTTAGTTTATTTTTGCATGTTTCCTGATGAATGCCCTGATTCATAGAGACAAAAATAATCATCATCATTTACAACTATTTAGCAGGCTGTTTACAATCTTAGGTTAGGTGTCAATGAAACAGAAATGACAGGCAAAGCTTTTCTCTCTATTATCTGCAAGTCAAGGCAAGTTAAAGTACTAATGATCTGCGGGGAATTCATCTGGAATACCTTGAAGAGTGTATTTTCACTCCAGTGTTCAATGAGTGAAAATGTATATAAAACTGAACTCAAGAGGAAGGCAGTTTAAAAACCACACCTTGATCCTAATAAGTGGATTCAGTAGGCTTTTTCAGCATCCAGTTATGGCCTCTGCAGAGGATGAATTTGAAAATAGGGGAAAGGTAAGAATAGCATCACTTAAAGGTCTCTTAAGTGGTAAACTGAGAGTACCACCTTTGTCTGATTCTCTATGCCAGGCCAAGCACATAGGCCTGGTTTCTGGGAAGTTGCAGGATAAGGATTCTTTCCCCTTTTTCTCTTGGTAAAGTTCATGAAAAACAATACATTTGTCAGAGTAAACCACTAATGTGAGAATGCTCGTGTGTGAGGCAGAGATATTAAAAGCATCAAGGTAACAATTTTTTATGCTCAGTGGATGGTTCTGCCTCAATATTAAAGAGCTCAGTGGCTTTTAATGATGAAAAAATTATGCAAACATTAAAAAACAATTTTATATAATTATTTGGAGTTTGTTTTCATTTTACAAACAGCAATTTAAAATAAATCCATTAATGCTGTCTGTGGGGATTTCTTGCAAGTAAAAGGAAATGCATCAATGTACTGTCATTTGGTTTAATACTAGAAATAAGCTCTCTTTCCAGTAGTGCATTATAAAAGGAAATTAAGAAACTTATGTGATTTCTTCTGTGGCTGGGACATTAACGACTTCTGAGTATTTAATGAGTAGAGTTCTTTCATGAAAAGGTTTTAAAGTTATCTGTTCATTTAACAAATATTTATGCATAGGATAACTGTGTTCAGGACTCCCTTCCCACTAGCCAACAGCACTTCTTAGGCTCAACTCATCAATGCCTCCTTTTCACCCTCTAGAATTAGGTCAAAATTCATCCACAAAACGTGAAAAGTCCACTGAGAGTTGGCTATTTGTTTCAAGATGATGTCATCTTTCATCACTTTAAAAAGTTGAGAATAGACCCTGTTCCAAGGCTAAACAGTCAGTCAGATATCAAGCGCCACCTGGTGGTGGGAGGGGGAATCACAATACTGCCACCATCTCCCTGCACCTCTCATTCTCTGGAGTCAATCCTTCACCATGATTACCACCCTCTATTTTTTGCCACAGATAAAATCCAATTAAAATAATTGCCTGGAGAAGGACTAAAAGAGAAAATAAACACAAAATGGTTGCCTAAGGTGATTTTTTAGCCTGAGAGGAGCAGTGATACTAACTTTGCAAGTTGGCCATAGTGGGTGGGTTATAACTCAAACCTCCTTATTTAAGTTTATTTTGGGGGTTATCAAAACTTAAGTCCTCAAAAACAGTGTTTCAGATTAACCATCCCATAGAAATGGCCTTCGTCACTTTATTTCCTTGGCTCATCTAGATCCTCTGCAACTATTAAATCAGTCTTTCCCTAGCCCCTCATTCTCCTGTTTGTTTTTTTTTCCTGTTACCATATTATGAAGTTCATATTCACCATGCCTTCATCTATATTCTGAGGTCACAGTTGAGTGGGAAGGAAAGATTGTTACCTACAATGCAGTCACGCACCAACCTTCATAAACCCACAGCAAAACAACACACGCCTGTCTGTGATCTGCCTTTTCCAGACCAGGCATTACAAAGAAGCGCAGATGAGAGCAACACAGTAATAATGGCTAGATTTTATTTAATGGGTACATACCTAGTGCCAGGTCCATCTAACCCTTAAAACACCATGCTGCCAAGTCGCTTCAGTCGTGTCCGACTCTGTGCGACCCCATGGACTGCAGCCTACCAGGCTTCTCCATCCGTGGGATTCTCCAGGCAAGAACACTGGAGTGGGTTGCCATTTCCTTCTCCAGAAGGAAACACTATAAGGCCCACCATAAGGGAATGGTGACTTGGCTGTTAATCATTTTGTCTATTCTTTCCAAATATGCACAGCTGGTGAGACCATGTGGGGGGCAGGGTGTGCCTTTGACTTGCTATTTCCAAAAGGCTTGGGTGGATACTGTGAAAACTCAGGGCTTATCAGAGGATGTAGTGGTTTGAATAGCACACACTCCACCTCCCCCGCACAAGCTAAGTCCATGCCCCAAATCCCGGGAAACTGTGAATGTATTTTTGCTTCCACGTGACTTGTATCATCACCACTTATTATTTTTTTTCCTTTTTTGGGTAGGAAATGCTTTTCTGTATTATTGTTAAATATGGGGCACTGAGGGGCACACAGCAAGTCCTCAGACAATACATACTATTTTCAGCCAAATTCCTGGGGGCAATCAAAAAGGTAGGCAGAGCATGACAGAGGTGGAGATATGAATGAAACGGATAAACGCATTTTCTCCAAACTCATTTCATTCTTCAACTTTGAACATAGTTCCAGGCCCAGGCAACATTAAAAATGGAACTCTAATGGTACAAAGTGATTGAAAGTCTGCTATAATACCATAGTGATGGATCAAATTTCTTATGAAATCTGCTCTGTAATAACATTTCATATTCTTAATAATGCTCAGGCCTAAATATTGAGGAGGCGTTGCCACTTGGGAAGCAAGTGGATGATAAAAAAATATACCAAGAGTATTAGCCCTCTTCCTTTATGTTTCAATAATTGTCTGGTAAGGACTTCCCTGCTGGCTCAGTGGTAAAGAATCCACCTGCCAATGCAAGAGACACACGTTTGATCCCTGGTTCGGGAAGATCCCACATGCTGCGGAGCAGTTAAGCCCATGCGCCACAGCTATTGAGCCTGTGCTTTAGAGCCTAGGAGCTGCAGCTATTGAGCCTACGTGCTGCAACTGTTGAAGCTCATGTGCTCTAGAGCCCCTGCTCAGCAACAAGAGAAGCCACAGCAATGAGAAGCCTGCACACTGCAGCTAGAGAGCAGCCCCCATTGGCCACAACCAGAGTAAAGGCCGTGCAGCAATGAAGACCCAGGACAGCCATAAATAAAATAAAATAATTTTCTGGTAAGAGAAAAGCATTCCTTTCTTGGGTGATTGTGAACTGATCCTCCAGAAGGTATGAAAAGATCCCAAATACAGAGAAATGTACATCTCTTTGTGTTTCTATTGGTATTTTATAAATGTCAAATAATCGCTTAAAACTTTAGAAGTTCTTGTCGGAATGAATTTGGCCAACTAACCAAAGTTTAATAGGATCTAACCCTCCAGGACTGATTCACAGCTGAAACAGTCACCTTGTCTATTGTGATTAAACCCACAGGCTAGACCTCATCGTGGCTGGGACAACAGGGGGGAGGGGGCCTGCACCTGAACTTCAGCAGAATCACTGGAGGGTGTCAGAAATCACTTCCCAAGGAACAGAAATTGTACTGTGTCTTCATGAAATGGCCTTGACTCTTGGAGGGCAAGAATGAATACACCTATACACGGTCTGTTCTTGAAATGGCTCTATTTCTGAAATGTAGAAATACGTGACTTAGTAAAAATCCTGTAATTTCTTTGACTTCTGTCCTTAACATGTCTTAAATAGTCAACAGTGACTATTATTTATCTTAGATGTTAAGTCTTGATAGAAAGGTGATATTTGTATAATACTTTATTGTACCCTAAAGTAACAATATATGTAGTTACTGTGTAACAAATTATTTCAATAATTTGGAATAACATTGGTAGATAGAGATAATATTAAGGGTGAGAATTATCTGTGCAAGCAAAAGAAGTTACACATATACACACACACACAGGTATACAAATATACAGTTGACCCTTGAATGACATGGGTTTGAACTGTGGGTCTACTTATATGTGTGTATTTTTCAATAGTGAGTGCTACACTATTTATTATATGTTTGGTTGAATCCATGGATGGGGAGGACCAACTCCTCCCCATCCTATACATTACAGGCATTTAACAATTCTTCATAGAGTTGCTGTCAAAAGCTTGCTTGGATCAACAGTTAAAAGTGCTAATCACTCCAGCTTGTTCAAGGGTCAACTGTACACGACTGTTTCCTTTTCATACTCCTACATGTTAATGTTAGGCTGGTGCTTTACAGTTACTAATCTTTTATAACTGGTTCTCAATTTTTATTTCGCATAAAAACCTCCTGGGAGGCTTGGTGATCAGCACTCCTCTCACCAAAAAAAAAAAAAAAAAATTCTTCCCCAAGAAGGCTTAGGGTGGGACTCAGGAGCCTTCACTGACAAGCATGTCATGTGATTCTGGTCCAGATCACACTAACAAGGAGGAATTTCACTCAATTGTTCAGTATCACAATCATTTTTTTTTTTAATGAGAAAGAGAACTATATTTATTCATGGAGGTTAACTTTTATAATCATTTCATGGCAAATAGATGGGGAAAAAATGGAAATAGTGACAGATTTTATTTTCTTGGGCTCCATAATCACTGCAGACTGTGACTACAGCCATGAAATTAAAAGACACTTGTTCCTTGGAAGGAAAGCTATGACCAACCTAGACAGCATATGGAAAAGCAGAGATATCACTTTGCCAACAAAGGTCCATATAGTCAAAGCTATGATTTTTCCAGTAGTCATGTACAGATGTGAGAGTGGGACCATAAAGAAGGCTGAGTGGCAAAGAAATGATGTTTTCAAATTGTGGTGCTGGAGAAGATTCTTGAGAGTCCCTTGAACAGCAAGGAGATAAAACCAGTCAATCCTAAGGGAAATCAACCTGAGTATTCATTGGAAGGACTGATGCTGAAGCTGAAGCTCCAATCCTTTGGCCACCTGATGCAGAGAGTCGACTCACTGGAAAAGACCCAAAACTGGGAAAGATTGAAGGCAGAAGAAGAAGGTGACAGAGGATGAGAAGGTTGGATGGCATCTCTAACTCAAAGGACATGAGTTTGAGCAAACTCCGTGAGATAGTGAAGGGCAGGGAAGCCTGGTGTGCTGCAATCCATGGGGCCGCAAAGAGTCATACACAGCTTAGTGAATGAACAACAACTTTTATAATATTCCATTACTGCCTATAAAGTATATATAAAATTCAACCTTGAACTTTGAGTAAAAGATTCCTCCAGAGAATTCCAGGAAGTGTCATTCATATAATAAATAAAGTGAAAGCACCCCTTCCCTCCATTACGCAGTATACCTTTGCTTCGCCAGAGTCAGCAGACAAAGGGGTGTCATGTTGGACAGCAGCTACTGGTCAAGTTTAGATAATTACAGTCTAGCTCTATGAGGCACTAAATACCCCAAACCTCTCTAACCACTCCAAAAAAAAACCCCAAAAGCAGCAGCTGGGGCAGGAGAGCACTATTTATTCATTTAACAATTCTTCACAGAGTTCCTATCAAAAGCTTGCTTGGATCAACAGTTAAAAACGCTAATAACTCAAAATATTCAGTAGATAGAATGCAAAGAAAGTGTCAATGTGGTTACTTTTCTATGGATTCTAACATTATCAAAGCTTGAAATTCTTCTTGAAAGTCAAGTTAAAAGGTATTAACACCACCAATGTCATTTAAAAAATAAACTGACTGTGACAGCCTGGGATATTATATTTTTCTTCACAAAGAACCTACTGGAATTCAAATATTATCACTGACAACTCATCTGGAACTGTAGAAGGAAATTGAACCATTAACAAAAGGGATGTCTTAGTGCAACAGATTCACTGAATTAGAAAAGAATAAATAAATAAATACAAAAACTCAAAAGTTGCAGAGATTAATTTAATTTGGTTGCTTCCCTGGAAAGCACTCAGAATGATGGAAATATGAAAGTGAAAAAAAAAAAAAAAAAGAAGATTGATTCCTATTTAAAGGAACTGACAGCAATTGAAATTGAAATGTTCATATGAAAGAGAAAGCCATTAAAAACTGTAGGTGATTTGACAATTCCACCTTTGTCCCCCACAGTTTATGGTGTTATTTAAGCAACGTAATATGCAGTGTCTAGCAGGTCAACTGACAAATTTAGAAATCTCTGGATGGTAAAATTAAAAAAAAAAAAAAAAGAGTGCCTGAATAGATGTTTTGTGGATTGGAAAATCTGGGTAGATTTGATAATGCAAACTTCAGAGCAGTGTTTGCTGAACCTCTGCTGTGTCAATTATCATGGCAGGGCCCTAGCAACTCTATAGTTCCAGTTGAAGAGGCACTTTCTTTCTTAAAGCTTTACATTCCCGCTTCAATAGCAAGTTCTAAAGTAAAGGGGAAAAAAGACAATTTAGAAGATTTCTCAACACAATGCATCACAAAATTCACAACAGAATGAAGGTCTGTACTGGGCTTGACAACCTCATGAAGATCAGTTAGTAGCAAATTAAACAGACACAATTTGGTTGTATTAATAGTTTAAAGCATTTACCATAGTGATGTCTTTAAAAGTATCCATTTTATTGAGCAAAAGCGCACAACAGTGACAAATTCACATTTGTATCAAACAAAGCTTTGGCCTCTTTGCAACCAATTGTTGCTACATGTAGGACAGACATACAAGGCGAACTTGCCCTTCCTGTTTATCAGTGATATTGAGCCTCCAATCCTAAATGAGTAAATCACAGTTGAGCCTTTCTAAGAGAACAAAGTATTATTGCAGTGGACTTCTTTTGTCTTCCAACTTTGCATCGGTTCCCCTTCATCTGGAAATAAGGACTCCGATTTCCCTGGAGGCGCCTCTCTACCACTCCCAGGCCCATATTTCAGTTGGACAGGTGAATACAATCAGCGTGGTTCCTTAACTCTGAAGATGTTGGCAAGAATTCCCAAGAAAGAGACATCTGTCTACTGGACCTGACCTGGGGATTGTACACATGCAGAGGCCCTGCTGTAGAGCCAAAAGAGAAAAAGGAGACCTAAAGGAGGAGATTCGTGACACTGTGAGTTCTGGATCCGCCATGTCTGGCCACCATCGGCTTTTCCAGCGCCGTGTTATGTTGTGCTTAGTCGCTCAGTTGTGTCTGACTCTTTGTGACCCCATGAACTGTAGCCCGCCAGGCTCCTCTGTCCATGGGGATTCTCCAGGCAAGAATATTGGAGTAGGTTGCCATGCCCTCCTCCAGGGGATCTTCCCAACCCAGGGATCGAACCCAGGTCTCCTGCATTGCAGGCAGATTCTTTACCATCTGAGCCACCAGAAAAGTCTAGTGTTATGTCGTGAGTCCATACATATTGATCCCATCATTTGACTGATTAACTGCATAAGACAGTACAAGGTACTTTACTATCACTTAGAATTGAACAAATCCCAGAGAAAGTAAACAATTCACATTTCACTGAAACATCAGGTTCTCAATAAACAATATTTTTACGAGACTACAATAAAGGGTAATTAAACCACCAGGCTGTTGGCAGAAACACTGAGTCTTTCAGTGCAGTGCTGAAATACTTAGCATGGCAACAAGTTCCTTATGATCTAGTTCCTTATGATCTAGTTTCCCAATGAAATGGTCCAGAATATTGTTCTCGGCTTCCTAAGATCTACCTATTCTGGTCTATGCATATCCAAACCCACCCTACCCTTTCATCCCTCTTTGATACTGCTTGTCATTCTCTTGTTTTGGAATGCATTCCCAAAATCTCTTCCCCACTTTTCCGCTTATAGACTATCCTTCACAGCCAAGTTTAAGCAACATCTCCTCCATGAAGCTTCACCGAAGTCCTCCAGTCAGATATAATTATTCCCTTCTCTACAAAGCTCTTATACCAAGCAATGTATGTGAAAAACCTTCCAAACACTTTGGGGGAGTATATAAAGTCAGTTATTTTTAATATGATCGAGCACTCTTATCATTTTTTTTCTTGCACTTATATTGTATGTGTGTATCTTCTTCATTTGACTCTTAACTGCTTGAAGGCAGGCACTGGTTTTATCTCTCTGCCTTGTTGACTATCTGGGCATAATTAACACTAAGAGTATTCATGTAGTTCAGACATGCACTAGTCATTTGATTTTTCTCTTGCAAAAGCAGAGCCCATGAAAATTTTAAAATCTGCCAATCCCAAATGCAGTTAGCCCAGGGAGAAGGAAATTTAAATATTTTACAAATAAAGTATATAAATAATCCAGGAGTGAAAAATATTAAAGGAAGAAGAACTCTGAGTACATCTATTAAAACATATTAAAGGATGTAGGATGCGGGACAAGCTGGGGGATTATAAATGGCTAACAGAGCTCACAAGGTTCTTGTGAAGCCGTAAAATTATATCTACCCTGTCTTAAGAGGATGCTTCCCAAAACAGCTCCCCCTGTCACAAATTCCACAAAATACATATGTATATTCCTATACATGTTTTAGAATAAAGACCAGGTCAAAGCCAGCAGAATCAGCTATAGAAAGGACAGAACTTGGCTGCTCCAGAGAGAAAAGAAGAGCCTCTATGCCAAAAACCGGAAGTGCAGAGGTATTTGGAGTATTTGGAGAGAGGTATATGGTGGAGTTCGGGAAGGGCTACAGAACTTCAAATTTATTGGGCTTTCTGCTACGGAGTGTTTAAAGCCAGGCAGCTTCTGCAAGTCGCATAATATTTAAAGCTAGTTTTTAATCCCCATATTACTTTCTAATTTCTGATCATAGAGGGCCTTAAAATGAGTCATGGGTCCACAGCAGGAATTTTAAACACATGTGTAGTGCTGTATGCGGAGAAGGCAATGGCACCCCACTCTAGTACTCTTGCCTGGAAAATCCCATGGACGGAGGAGCCTGGTGGGCTACAGTCCATGGGGTCGCTGAGGGTTGGACATGACTGAGCGACTTCACTTTTACTTTTCACTTTCATGCACTGGAGAAGGAAATGGCAACCCACTCCAGTGTTCTTGCCTGGAGAATCCCAGGGACGGGGGAGCCTGGTGGTGGGCTGCCATCTATGGGGTCACACAGAGTCGGACACGACTGAAGCGACTTAGCAGCAGCAGCAGCAGTGCTGTATGGCGGAGAAGGCGATGGCACCCCACTCCAGTACTCTTGCCTGGAAAATCCCATGGATGGAGGAGCCTGGTAGGCTGCAGTCCATGGGGTTGCTAGGAGTCAGACACGACCGAGTGACTTCCCTTTCACTTTTCACTTTCACGCACTGGAGAAGGAAATGGCAACCCACTCCAGTGTTCTTGCCTGGAGAATCCCAGGGACGGGGGAGACTGGCGGGCTTCCGTCTATGGGGTCGCACAGAGTCGGACACGACTGAAGCGACTTAGCAGCAGCAGCAGCAGTGCTGTATGGGCTTTCCAGGTGTCTCAGTGGGTAAAGAATCCGCCTGCCACGCAGGAGACCAAGAGACATGGGTTTCATCCCTGGGTTGGGAAGATCCACTGGAGGAGGGCACCCCAGTATTCTTGACTGGAGAATCCCATGGACAGAGGAGCCTGGTGGGCTACAGTCCATAGGGTCGCAAATAGCTGGACACGACTGAGTACACACACACACACACACACACACACAGGCACACAATGCTGTGTATTTACCAAGTGTTTTTGTATCCAAATTTTCAATTCCTCCACAGAGCAAATGTGGAGAAAGGTATTATGATGCCCATTTTCAGACTAACTTTATACCAGGCTCTGGACAAAGCAGAAGGGAGTCCCATGAGTCATTCGTTTCCTCACTGCCATTCATTCACAGCAAATATTCATTGAGCAACAACTACAAGCCAGGCATTCTCATTCCATTCCTCACTTCAAGGCTTTAAGATGAGGAAGGCTAACAAATCAAAGGTGTCTTCTACTCCTTCTGTCTGTAACATTCAGAGTGGATCACCAACTGTGCAGGCTGACCACCTGAATCACTGGCTGCTTTCTGCACATGAAATGCTGATTTAATCAGTTTAAGGAAATTAACTATGTGGACAATCGTGGGTTATAAGAACCTTTGGTAATCACCATTCTACTCTGTTACTGTGAGTTTGACTTAAAAAAAAATTCATAAATAAGATCATGTGATGGGACTTCCCTGGTGGGCAAGTGGTTCACCTTCCAATTCAGGGGATGAGGGTTCAACCTCTGGTAGGGAGTTGAGATCCCATGTGCCTTGTAGCCAAAAAAACAAAACATAAAATAGAAGCAATATTTTAAGAAATTCAATAAAGACTTACAAATAGTTCACATAAAAAAAATCTTTTTAAAAAACTGGTATTTGCATTTCTGTGACTAGTTAATTTCACTCTGCATAAAGTCCTCCATATTTGTTCATGTTATTTCATACACAAGATTTCCTTCTTTTTTAAGACTGAATGATACTCTACGTATATTTAACACTGACTTCTCCAGCATTTTCTTATCTCTTATATATACCCTCTATCTTCTTGGTATTACACACTTTACACTGTAGTATTATGTACTGGTTTAAACATGACTTTATAATTGCTTTTGAGTTATTAATATTTTGCTTCTGTTGGTTTTGCTGTGGTGATGACATCCTACTTTTGTAAAACTATTTTGGACAAAAGCTTTATGTTGTTTATAGCATGCTGCTGACTTGAAGCATGTACAATTAATTGCTCAGTGCAGGGAATCCTAGGAGTTCTGGGAATACAGAAAGCTGTCCTTGGTACAGAAAGACAACTTAGTTCTTAACAGCCCAAAGATTTCATTTTTCCTTCCCTGGACCATAAATTTTATGGTTCAGAATATCTTTTCACTTTGACTCATTTTTCCTTAAACCTCATCTGTGGCTCTTTGCTACTGTTGATGTTTTTCTTTCAGTTCTGAAAGTTCAGTTCAGTCGCTTAGTCGTGTCCGACTCTTTGCGACCCCATGAATCGCAGCACGCCAGGCCTCCCTGTCCATCACCAACTCCCTGAGTTCACTCAAACTCACGTCCATCGAGTCGGTGATGCCATCCAGCCATCTCAACCTCTGTCGTCCCCTTCTCCTCCTGCCCCTAATCCCCCCCAGCATCAGAGTCTTTTCCAATGAGTCAACTCTTCGCATGAGGTGGCCAAAGTACTGGAGTTTCAGCTTTAGCATCATTCCTTCCAAAGAAATCCCAGGGCTGATCTCCTTTAGAATGGTCTGGTTGGATCCCCTTGCAGTCCAAGGGACTCTCAAGAGTCTTCTCCAACACCACAGTTCAAAAGTATCAATTCTTCGGTGCTCAGCTTTCTTCACAGTCCAACTCTCACATCCATACATGACCACTGGAAAAACCATTTAAACAAAATATTGGTATCCTCTGTCCATGGGATTCTCCAGGCAAGAATACTAGAGGGGTAGCCATTCCCTTCTCCAGGGGATTTTCCCAATCCAGGGATGGAACCCGGGTCTCCCACATTGCAGGCAGATTCTTTATTGTCTGAGCCACCAGAGAAGCCCACTTTTTCATAGTTCTACAAGTTACAAATTCCAAGACAGTTCAAGAAAGTCTAGAGCTTTCTTAGGCTGACTTACTTTCTTTATATGGGTGAAGATCTCTCTCAGCAAATAATCAGTGGGAAGAAACCATTTTTGTTTTTGAATATTTCCTAGCTCAAAGGGGGCACTAGACATACTAGTCACCCAGGGGAACCAACGAGCCGGGGGGAAAGGGCAAGAGTGTCCGAAGTGAGACCAAACACGTAGAAACCTAAATCACTCCTGGTGCACAGACAGATGCCAATACACAGTGGTTACATCACATGCTCTGGGGTCAGGTTCAAGGGCCAATCACAGGTCTAGCACTTTCTCAGCTGATTGGGGAAATGACTCAACTGCTCAACATCTTAATTTCCTCATACAGAATGGATGAAAGGCTGTGACAATAATGTCTAACAACAGTTCCTGGCACGTGGTGAGTGACTGAGAAATACTGAAAACAACAAATGGAAGGGAAGTAGATCACACCCATAAAGGCATTCTACAGAAATTCCAGATGATGTTTCATCCAGGTGCTTGCAGAGCACGGGATTATTAACAAACCACCAGGGACCATCGTGTGTGCGGGGTGCCTGCCCAACAGGATATGAAAGGTCATAGAAAGCAGCACAGTCAGTCACACACACATCGGGTGGTTTCCAGAGGCAATGTGACTTAAGACATTTGAGATTATTATAAAATCAACCAGGATTTATTGGTAATAGCTTTTGAATGGGTGAGTTTATAAGAATTATTTTAGTTACAACTCCATCTAATTTAAATTGGCTGATGTCTACCTATTCATCATTGAAATGGGTCATAGGAGGGAGGTGATTAACACACACAAAACTAGGAAATATTATTTTCATTCATGATTGAATCTGGGGCCAGAAATGATGCCATTCAGGTTCTGTTTCTCTCCTCTTTTCCAACAGGCAAAGATGGTGGTCAAGTAACCCCAGACTCACTTCCTACCAGCTTAGCAACCCCGAGGAAAAGAGGGCAGTTATCTTCAATAGCTTTGGCAAGAATGTCTTATATGGATTCCCAACTGGCCTAGTCTGGATCAAATGTCCATATCTGAACCAATCACTGTGGTCAAAGATATAGGAAACTACCAGGCCTAAATCATATGCCTGCCACCATGGGCTCCACCAAACAACACGGATCAGGTTCCCAACAGGATTGAGGACCTGTCGTACTACAGACAGATAAGCTTTCAATATAGTCTCAATAGCTCTGAGCCCAAAACTTGCATCCTGATAAATTAGAAAAATAGCCTCTTTTACCCCATCTCTTCTAGTATGTGCCCTACGCCTGAAGGGTTACAGAAGGACGAAATGTACTTAGCACTGCATTTCAAGCATTCAGCATAGTGCTTGTCTGACGCTCTCCAAGTTATGAATAAACTGTTATGCTAAACTGGGGGTAAAGGAAAATCACCCACTGACACAAGAGCCTGTCACCCTTCTCTGCCCTTACTAGATAACACACACACAGAACATTCCTTGGAGTGATGTTTTTTCATACTCTGCTGTCCCAGCATCATGCTGAGCACCTCTGGCCTCCTGAAGAGAGGCTTCAGGAAGTGTGCTCTGAGCATCGTTAGCACCCCAGATCTCCCTAGGGCTTCTGAGCTGGAATTCGTGTTCCTGGAATGCACAGCTCTGTCTTTTTATCTCAGTATCCCCAGTGTCAGGCACAAGGGCGTAGAATACAGCGTGTGTTCCATAAATGTTTGTGAAAGGAATGGATGAGCTTTCTTTTAAGTTTCTTTACTTTGGGTTGTGATGGGTCTTCGTTGCTGTGTGAAGGCATTCTCTAGCTGCAGCCAGCAGGCACTACTCTTCACTGAGATGCGCGAGCTCTAGAGTGCTGGCTCAGTAGTTGTGGTGCATGGGTTTAGTTGCCCCGCGGCATATGCGATCTTCCTGGACCAGGGATTGAACCCATGTCCCTGCGTTGGCAGGCAGATTCTTAGCCACTTGACCACCAGGGAAGCCCCCAGATGACCTCTTAAAGAAGGGAACTGTGGAAATGGGGGGTTTATAATGGTGGCTCTGAACAACAGAGCTAGGTTGGAGAGGCAGGAGAGCTGGAAATGCAGAGAATAATCAGTAGAGGGGAACAAAGGTCAACAGTCTGGGTCTGAGGTCCAGCCTGTTTAAACCAACAGACAAGCAAGCCCGTCATGTGGGAATAGCAGAAATCCAACTGCAGGATGGCACTGCTCTGCCTCCTCATCAATTAGACTCTCAGTGGCTAAGCATCTTCCCAGAGGTTTCCAGGCGTTCTCCATACACCCCTAAATTAACCTCACCATCCCTACTAAACCCTAGGGAACTCCTCCAGTGACAATCTGCACATAATATGAGCTACCACTTACTGAGCACCAACCGTGTGCCAGGCGTTTTGCCAGGCACTTGACATCTTTAGTTATAACGTTGTTTAGTTGATAAGACATGTCTGACTCTTTGGTGATTCCATGGACTGCAGCCTGCCATGTGGTTTCCTAGGCAAGAATACTGGAGCGGGTTACCATTTCCTTCTCCAGGGGATCTTCCCGATGCATGGATCGAACCCGCGTCTCCTGCTTGGCAGGGGATTCTTTACCATTGAGCCACCTGGGAAGCCCCTTAGTTATATAAGTGAAAGTCATTCAGTTGTGTCTGACTCTTTGGGACCCCGTGGACTTTATAGTTCATGGAATTTTCCAGGCCAGAATACTGGAGTGGGTATCCTTTCCCTTCTCCAGGGTATCTTCCCAACCTAGGAATTGAACCCAAGTCTCCCACATTGCAGGTGAATTCTTTACCAGCTGAGCCACCAGGGAAGCCCAAGAACACTGGAGTGAGTAGCTTATCCCTTCTCCAGGGATCTTCCTGACCCAGGAATCGAACCAGGGTCTCCTGCATTCCCGGTGGATTCTTTACCAACTGAGCTATCAGCGAAGCTCAGTTATATTAGTTGTTAATACAGTTATACATACATATATATATATAAAGTTATATAATAAAGTTATTAGTCATTAGTTATGTTGGTCGTTTATAAAGAAGAGTTTAAATAGCTAAAGGTTAAGAATGAGCATCAGTGACAGAATTTCAGTGCAAGTCTCGATGAAATTCTTATATTCTTTCCCCTATACAAAAATCTAAAGTCCTCTGGGACTGTTTTCCTAATCAGTCTAGTGCAAAGGACTTATGTCCATTCTAAAAAACATGAATCACTTTTATTCTTTTTGATGATTTATGGAGGCACAGTGGCTGTACATTTGCTTTCAAGTGCCATACCCTATTTGATGATTTTACATGAGCTGAGAGATTGCTGATGCCAATTGGGTATGCATCCCTGTGATAATATGGTTCTGCCTAAAGATGATCTGCTTTATGGTATGGCCTGAGTGAACATGCTCCAATTACAAAAAGGAGCAAGAAGTCCACAGAGTGTCTAAAGCTCTGAACTTTTAAAATTAGGACTTGCTTTTACTGGTCACAACTAAATAAACTGACTAACGTGTAGTCTGTGTATTCTAGACAATATGATTAATAAAGCCACAGCTACATCATTTGTGCTTGAGTTATCAGTATATTTAAGTTCACAGCACTGAAAAACATGTAATAATTATGTTGGTACCTCTATGAGTTATAAGCCTCTTGTATGATTACTGATAATTTCCGGTAATTGTCAGCAATGTGAAAATCTTAAAAATCTTTTGGGTGTCCCACACTAGTTATTCCTGTAGGGAAGGAATTGGCTGAGAGGGGAGTTGAGGAAGGAGAGGGTGAGCATTCCAAGTTTGATTTGCTTGGTTTATTTTCTAAAATAAAAACATTGCTAGAATCTAATGATTTAATTACCTCGTATGACAACCATATGCTGACACACAACACCAGCTTCTAGCAAAGAAAAAGTATGTATAGAAATTCCTTTTCATCTTGCAGTTCCTGACTTTTCAGAAAGTGTAGTCAATTTAAATCATGTGGAAAGCCGACCTGAATGTTTTTACATCTGAAATGCCGGAATTGGTAGGCATGGTGAGAGATCATATTTGCATAGTTGTGAGGTACCCCAAAACATGGCCATTACTACTGTCAAGGAAAGAAAAAGCATCCTAACACAATGCAAGACCATGTTTCTCCACACTATTAGGACAAGGAGAGAAGGAGTTTTTTTTTTTTTTTAAGGATCATTTTAAAATATAAAGGCTCACAGGCATCTATACATGGACACATTCCCTTCCAGGGAACTTACATTAATTATCTGTATCTAAAAACATATAACTTATTTGTGAAGATTCAAGCTCTTAATGGTTAAATGTTGACAGGTAAAGGACTAGCTATCCAGGAAACCAGATGGCTTGTGCTTCTCTTTTGGAAGACTCATCAATAAGATGACTAAAGATGATCACTTACATTTTTGCTTTATCCAAATATCAAAAGGTCAGAGTGGCTCGATTTACTGTTTCTTAGACAAACTTTTTTTCATTGATTTAGAAAGGAGAAGAGCAAAAAGATAGTAAAACTCCAATCAGCCTGAGAGAAAGGTTAAAGCCATTCTTTTTTATATCCTTCCTGGGTAGCGATCCATAAAAAATAATTAGGCCAAGGGTAAACCTATTAGGGAGCATGGCTTCACCATCGGGCTCGTCGCTCTGTATTTGCCCAGGTTCTAAAGCTTAGCTGCACTCCAGGTATAATTTAAAAGTATATTAAGTGTATACATATACATTTCTCTTCCTTCATGTCCTCTAGTCTGCCGCCTGACTCCTCCCTTTTCATCTAAACTAGCATCATTATGTATGTTGATCTCAAAATTGTCATTTTCCCTCTCTCCATTTTATTTGTCGCATTGTCCAATTTTTCACTTTTCCAAACATCCATCATGCAGGTGTTATCTCTACCCAGCACTCACTGTCTGTCACATTTCCCTTGATCCTCCCTTTGAGCTAAGCTTCTTTAACACCAGCTGCCATGTCTACCTCCTTCATCCCTGTGCTGAGCAGAGGGGGCTTAGCACAGGGGCTCCGACTCTCAGAGGCTGGTTATGTGAGGCAGAGGATTTTGTATTAGAGGCCTGCCAGAGCAGGCCCGAAGGAGGACACATTTGAAAGCATCTTTCTTATTGAGAGATAAGGGTTCACTGTCACTTTATTCTTCTATTCCCACTTTTACCTTTCACACGACGTCCATATTTATCCTCCAGCCGCCTGCATATGTGACAGTGTTATTGCTGATACTGTTATATGATCAGATACACACACGTATGGCTGGAGTGAGTGATGCATGACCTTCAGCCCCTTCTATGCTTAATACACACATCTGGGCTCCATCTGACACCAGGCTGCCCCATTCATCTCTATCCAAGGTCCTGATTTCCCTTAATGGTACTAATAATGCCGAAGTGATAAGGCCGAGAATTTATTAGGCCTCTTTCCTGCCAGGTAATTAAATTCATATCCTTGCCACCACCTCATTTAGTTGGCGTTCAGTCAGATCCAGAAGCTATAGAGCAAAGAAAGAGAAGCCTCCCCCTTCATTGTGTGCCTGGGTGGAGCGGGGGAGAGGGTACTTTTACTGAGATTTTCCAAACTCACTTTGAATTACTCAATAGCGGAATCTTACACTGACTGACAATATGTGTTTGTTAACAGGAAATTCATCATCCCAAGGAAGTACTGGTTCCTTAAGAAAGTCTATAACCTCTATGGTAGCCAACATAGCGCAATTCACTCAGTATTCTCCAGATTACAAAGTCTCGGGGATGAGAACTGTGTCCTCCCCTCAGCCTGGTGTGATCACAGTGTTCTGCATTGTGGTGGCCACTCTGTAAACTATTAATTGTCTGAGTAAAAGAGGGAGGGGGAAGGGAAGAACTAAGAGAACCTAGACACATCATCCAATTATTTCAGTGTCCACTGTAGTTTCCACTCCTAACAGCCTGGTGAGCAGAGGGAGTTTTTCAGCAGTCTTAGGGGAGACTTAAGCATATCAATGTTTTCAGTAACTTAAAAACCCGTGCCTCAAACTACATTCCCACACCAGACAACTGATACCAAGTTCAGCACTAAATAATCATCTTCCATCAGAAAACATGAGCTTTAATGGTTTCCATCAAAGGGGAACAGAAAGGAATCATTTCAAAAGTCACTTTTCTACAAAACTGCTGTGAACTTTTAATTTATTTGTGACAACTGCAGATTAAGGAATTTCATATCCAGCTTAATTATAAGCCTTGTCAGCAGGACTTTCCTGATTTGTTATACTGAGAAACAAACGTATCGTCAGACGGGAAACGAATCTGAACAAAGTCAACATAACTTAATGGAAACAATAATTCTTAAGGTTTTTAATTTATATAAAGGCTTTTCTTTACATGAATAATAATAAAAATAAGACACCGAGTTGGTCTTTAGGGTATATATAAAGCAAGTAGTCATAAGAAGCCATCCCAAGATAGATGATGCTGGTGTAAACACATTTTATACATACCCACACAATGGATTTTGCTTAGCTCTCTTTACTTAATAAAATACACAGTGTTCTGGGATGTTTTGGTCCTTGGAGGTCATTCTGATATTTGATATTTCTCTAGCTGAAAATGCAATTTTATCTGGCTTTACAAAATGTACTCTTAGATAGATATCTAACTCATAAAATATATTTTGTACCTGAAAAGAGTTGGCCCAGTTGAACCGAGACTGGCACAACATGTTTGCTCTGTGATGTACCAAAGTTTTAAAATTAGCTTTGGGAACCTCAGACTTTTCAGAGCTTGCTGACTCGGCTTGTGGTTTATTGAAGACTGTGAGGAGGGGAAGTGGATGGTGGGGGTGGGGGTGCTCTCTTAACCTCCTGTGGAAATGGAAGTTATTATTTGTTAAAGACACAAGTCTACCAAGAGGTCCACACTTCAAACAGTCCATCAAACGGAAAGCAAGCACCAAGGTCAGGGTAGCTGAAACGGAAGCAATTAATATCAGTTCTCAGCATCCACTGTAACAGGGTGTCGGTTTCCCCCTTTTCATGGCTGTCAGGTTTATCCTAATGAAACACGTATGTCATCACAGAAGACCCCCCGGGCTTACAGAATAAAGCTAAGCTTCCTATATGGCATATTTTGCTTCTCTCTCATTTGGTTGGCTACATCTGCCTGGCAAAGTCACAACCTTAGATAAATTCAACTCTTTCTACACAATACCCTCAGCTTCCCAGCTGAATAAGGATAGAGAATAAAACTCCACTCTAGTGACTGGCTACCACTGAAATTCAAGGCCAGTAACTTAAGAGGAAACTTAGTGTTTCTGGGCATCTCCAATTTGTGCCCCTCATCTAATCAGTCACTCACTCCCTTCCAATGTCTGCTGTCCATTCTCATTGTTGAATGGAATTATAATTCTCATTTCTGAGACCAGAGGAGCCAGCAGAACAAAGCTCCCCAATCCTTCCCCATCATCTCTCCACTTGCCCATCTTGTCTCTGAGCTCATTTGCTTTGTCTTCTCTCTTGTAACTCTGGGACCTAATTGAAATCAAGCCTTTGATTTAAACACTAGACCTCACACCCTCGTGCCTACTTCAAGACATTACTCAGCCCTTGTCTACTCTTCTTCCACTTCAATTCCCCTCTCTATAGGAGATCAACCCCATCAGGATAGAAATACCTTTTCTACACCATATCTCCACATCTACCTCCTATTGCCGTTGCATCTCTCTTTCCCTTTAAAGTTTCAATACTGTTGTCCTTGCTCTTGTTCTCCAAATCCTGTGGGTTCATTCTTTCCTGAATTCACTCTCACCGGGCTTTTTAGCCCCACTACCCCATTGAGACAGCTCTATTAGGTCACCAGTGACCGATTCCATGTGGCCAACTGCTACAGTCAATTCTCAGTCATCAAAGTCAATTTATCAGGTACATTTAATTCCACTCTCCCTCTTTCTAGAAGCACTTTGTTTTAGCATCCAGGACATAACTCACCTCCTTTCCTTCCCACCTCACTGCTTGCTCCTTCTGACTCTTTACTGTTTCTTCCTAGTCTCCCTGATTTCTAAATATTGCAAGCCCCGGCATCCAGTCCTTGCAGCTCTGTAGAACTCGCTCTTCCTAAGAAGACTCATCCAGTCTCAAGGCTTTAAATAGTGCTTACACATTAACACCTTCCGTAGCCTGCACTTCTCCCCTGCACTTCAGGCTCTCTACTGAAGCTGTCTGCTCATCTCCTCCAACTAAACACATCTGAAGGAGAATGCCTGATTTTCAACCTTACCCAACAAGCCTATTCCTCCTGTAGTTCTGGTTCAGTTAACACTTATGACCTTCTAACTGCTCTGCTCAAAAACTTTGAGTTGATCTGAACTGATTCTTATCTCTTATGCATACACTTACCTGTGATCCATCATTAAAACACGTGGGTCAATCTTCAAAATATACCAAGAGTCTGACTACTTCTCACCATTGCCCCTGTTTCCCTTGCTGGTCCCCCTCTTTCTCTCTCCTGGGTTATTAGGACAGCTTCCCAAGTGGTATTCCTGCTTCCCTCCTGCGCCCCCTACAGTCTATCCTCAACACAGCAGCAAGTGTGGCCCATTTTAAGTCAGTCAGGTGCTAATAAACCCAATGATGGGTGTTTCCCTGGTAGCTCAGTGGTAAAGAATCGTCTTACCAATTCAGGAAACATGGGCTTGTTCCCTGATTTGGGAAGATCCCATATGTCACGGAGTAACTAAGCCTGTATGCCACAACTACCGAGCTTGTGCTCTAGAGCCCAGGAGCCACCGTTTTTGAGCCCTTGAGCTGCAACTACTGAGCCCTTGTGCCATAGAGACCATGCTCGAAAACAAGAGAAGCCACTGCAATGAAAAGCCCACATGCCACAACTAGAGAGTAACCCTCACAGCAGTGAAGACCCAGTGCTGCCAAACAAATAACAATAGTTTAAAAAACCAATGATGCTTTACCACCTCACCCGGAATGAAAACAAAGATGCTCACCAGTGGCACCCAAGCTCTACATGAACTACAATTTCCACTAATTCTCCACTCTTGTCTCATCACTCTTTTCATCTTTCTTATCTTCAAGCCATCCAGGCTCCTTGCTGTTTCTTCAGTCCATCAAGAGTGCTTGGTATCAAGGTCTTTGTATCACGTTCCCTCTGTTGAAGTGTTTTCCCCAGGGATCCACTTGGCCAGCTTCTGTGTTCTCTCAGGTTAGCTTGTTAGACAGGCCTTCCCTGGCTGGCCCTTGTTATCTACCCTCCCCAGCCCATATACCCTTTTCTCTTTATCCTGCTTTATTGTACTTTTCAATGGCAATTACCTGGAGAAGGAAATGGCAACCCACTCCAGTATTCTTGCCTGGAAAATTCCATGGACAGAGGAGCCTGGCAGGCTACAGTCCCTGGGATTGCAAAAAGTCAGCCAAGACTGAGCGATTGAGCACAGCAGATGGCAATTACCAGCATTTTAAATTATACATTTACTCATTTGTTCACTAAAATCCTTACAAGAATGGAAGCTGCTGCGCCATAAACAAGGACTATTTTGCACTAGTCTGTGTTCCCAACATGCAGAGCAGTGCCTGATCCATAGCAAAAGTTTAACAAATATGAGCTGAATAAACACCAGCCATTTCAATACTGTGTCTCCATCATACCAAACTGTGTCTTTCCCAATGATTCCACACTTCATTTCCCATGTACTCTGTGTTATTAGGTGCCAGTGAAACACTTGCCCTGACTCCTTGCCCAAGGAATGAACATCTTCAAGTATCTGATGTGTCACAGATGTCTCTGAAACCTTCCCTGCTTCAACCCACCTCTCCTGTACTCCCCAAAGAGTTTATCACAAAACAGCTCTGCCCCTAGTTAGGTTCACAACTACTTATTCATATGTTGAGAGCAACACTGCCCAAGCAACTGCTAGCCTTACTCCACAGGACGAAGCTGACAGACATCTGCTCTGGGCCACAGCTTGCTGACATTAGCCAAAGTTCCTAAATTTTTATGTTAGCAGTTTTTAAATATTGAAGAATCTAATTGCATTTTATTGTAATTATCTTGCTTTTCTGTGTCCTGCACAAGACTGGATATAAGGACCAAGTCTTATCGGCCCAAAAGCTAGTAAAATTTGAGTGTGTGGAGACTGAATGAACCCTATCAACTGATAATAAGGAACCCTGGAAGCCCAGGAAACCCAGATGTTTTATCTGGGTTACGTCATTTAAGCCTCTGAATAACCATAAGAGAAAGAAACTATGAGTTCCCTTTACATTTGTGGAACCCCAGGCTTAAACAAGTGAAATAATTTTGCCCAAGGTCACACAAAGACAATGGCAGAGCCCTGGACTATTTATTCAACCTCTGCCATTTGGTCCACGTCAGAGAAGGCAATGGCACCCCACTCCAGTACTCTTGCCTGGAAAATCTCATGGACGGAGGAGCCTGGTAGGCTGCAGTCCATGGGGTCGCTAAGAGTCAGACATGACTGAGCAACTTCACTTTCACTTATTTGGTCCAGTATATTATGTGGTCCCAGAAATGTCACCAGGAACACTAGGGAAGATTCCCCAATCTGGCTACAAATCAGAATCACCTATGACTCCTGAAACATGGCTGAGTCTTTGGTTTCACCCCCAAAAATTCTGTTTTCGTTACTCTGGGGTGAAGCCCAGAATCTGAATTTCAATAGGCATCCAGGTAATTCTGACGCAGCCAAGTCACTAACCAGATAAGATAGCCAATAGGAAACAGCACATCAAATGGGAAGATGAGGAGGAATTTAATGAAGGAACTAATTATAATAGTGTGGGCAGGGATCAGGTGGAGCAGAACACCAGCAGAGAGTTGTTAAACCTCTAGGCTGAAAGCGACAAGGCGAGGGAACAGCTACCCAAAATTTACAGAATTGCTACAGTTGCTAGAGAAGACAGCCTGGCAGGAGCACAGATGGTCGGTCAAGGCCAAAGGTGGTCAGGAGACAGAGATCAAATAGATACCCAATGGGAATTTGCTATGTGATTCAGGGAACTCAAACCAAGGCTCTGTAACAACCTAGAGGGGTGGGATGGGGAGGGAGGTTCCGAGGGAGGGGACACAGGTATACCTATGGCTGATTCATGTTGATATTTGGCAGAAACCAACACAATACTGCAGAGAAATTATCCTTTAATTAAAACTTTAAAACATGGCAAAAAAAAAAAAATTATATAGAAAGGAGTTCATACCCGAGCAAAGAGGACAAAAAAGAGAGGTATACTTGTCTGGAGGACTAAAAGGAAAAGTTTTTATATCAGGAATTTGAAGATCAGATTCCTATTGTAAAGAAACATTGATCCAGAAATTGCACTGTGAATCTCCAATGCATCTACCATCTGCTGATGCCACCCAAATGTCTTCCTTTTTAAAAAATTTTATTTATTTTTAGTTGGAGTTTAATTGCTTTAGAATATTGTGCTGGTTTCTGCCATACACCAACATGAATCAGCCATAGGTATACATATGTCCCCTCCCTCGTGAACCTCCCCTCCCACCCCATCCCACTCCTCTAGGTTGTCACAGAGCACCGGATTTGGGCTCCCTGTGTCATACAGCAAATTCCCACCGGCTGTTTTACATATGGCAACATATATGTTTCTGTGCTATTCTCTCAATTTGTCCCACCCTCTCCTCCTCACACTGTGTGCAGAAGTCTGTTCTCAATGTCGTATGTTACCACATATATGTGGGATCTAGAAAGATGGCACTGATGAGCCTATTTGCAGGGCAGCAATGGAGGTGCAAATGTCTTCCTTAGATGCCTCCTTCGCTCTAGGCTCCAAACACAGGTAACCACACTTGCCTACTGAATACTCATATACCCATGAACTAGACACGCCTCACATTCCCCACCCCCGCACATGGGGCCACAGATCCTGCACGTTCCAGCGTTCCTACGCAGGAAAAGAAGCCCCACCCCCAGGCTCCGGGGCCGGAAGCCAGGGATTCATCTCTAACTCTTCCCTCTCCCTTCCCTCCAATCAGCTGACGGCAAATCCTTTATTCCCTGCTTGATCTTTCAAATCCGCCCCTTTCTACTTTTTTCCACTGCGGCTGTCATTGCTTGAGGTAACACCGTCTCTTCTTGGATCATTGCAGGAGCCTCATAATTGGTCTCCCCACTTCACACTAGTCTCTTTGGAGCTGCCAAAGCATTCTTTTCAAAATACAAACTGATCCTATTTCTCCCAGGCTTCCCCTTCGACAGTAGCTCCCCACAACATACAGGTGATCTGCAGACACCAACTGTGGATGTAATGTGTTTTATTCCCATTTTTTGCAGTTTTGCTATTTGAGAGGAGAAACTATTGATTTTTGCATATTTATGTGGACCAAGTGGTTGTTAATCCTAACACTAGTATCAATCTATCATGAATTTTCTAGGCATAGACTTTTATAATAAGCACAGGTGATAAAGTATTCTTTTTCTACTATTTATACCAATTTTTACATTTTCATTCCTCCAAAACAATTCTGTTAATACTACTGGTGACAGTAGCCACCCTTGTCTAGTTCCTGATTTTATCTAAAATGATTTGAATGTTTTACAATTTAAGACTCATTAGCCACTGAAATCTGTTCTCTGTAAACAGTCTTTACTTATGAAATGCTCACATCCTTACTTAACTTTCACTTTAAGTAAGAATATCTGCTGAAGTTTAGGAACTGCCGTTAGAAGCATTTTCATCATGGCTTTCCTTTAATTTGTATCAGAAATTAATTATACTGATAGATTTCCTGAAACTGAGTATCTTTCTGTTCCTGGAAAAAAGTTTACCTAGTTATAGCATATTACTCATAGTCACAATGCTAGATTATTTGGTATTTATAATCACATGATATAGACATGCAGATAGATATATAGCTATAGTTATATCATGATACAGACATGTAGACATATAGACATGTTCCTTATATATATATTTAAATCATATTTTGCTATTTGTGTTAGGCTATTTCTCTTTATAGCCTGGGATAGTATAGTAACATCAGGATTAACTGCCTTTTTTTTTTTTAAGTTTTGGAATAATTCTTTATTAATATAGCTAATGTACAATATTACATAATTACAAATGTACAATGCAGTCACTCACAATTTTTTAAAGCTAGAATATATTCCATTCTAGTAATAAAATATTGGCTATATTCTGTTCTGTATATCCTTATGTTAATAGCTTGTACCCATCAATTCCCATTATTGCCCCCCAACTTTCATCTCCCCACTGTAACCAAGAGTTTGTTCCCTATATCTGAGTCTGCGTCTTTTTTGTTATATTCACCAGCTAAGCCAGACAGAGAAAGACAAATATGTATGATACCACTTATATGTGGAAACTTCTTTCTGATACGTAGACAACTTAGCTATATAATGACCTGTTTCTCATGACTTCTATTTAAAAGTCAGGAGACCTTTTGCTACATTTCTAATATCTTCTATGATAATTAATTATGAAAGCTTTCTTCTTCCCAAATCAATGTATAAGCTTTCTGGTTTAAATTTAATGTTTTTTATATATTTTATTATTTTTTTTAACTTTACAATATTGTATTGGTTTTGCCATATGTCAACATGAATCCGCCACAGGTATACACGTGTTCCCCATCCTGAACCCTCCTCCCTCCTCCCTCCCCGTACCATCCCTCTGGGTCTAAATTTAATTTTGAATTTGTTGTTCAGTTGCCCAGTCGAGTGTCCAACTCTTTGCAACCCCATGGAATGCAGCACTCTAGGCCTCTCTGGGAATTTGTATCCAGTTAAATCCATTCCTGTTGGTACACATGCCTGCAAGTTTGATGAATGCGCGGAGTCACATACTCACCATGACAGGGGTCTGACTTCCTGCTTCCTCTGGACAGAGAGGCGTGCTGAGTCTAAGGCACCCTACTGTCCACACTTCTGTGTAACTGGGGCTGCCCTTGGGCAATGTGGTGAAAGACAAGAGAGAAACAGTAACGGGGTGATCCCCCCATCACTCTTTGGACTGGGTTTGTTGAGGGGAGGGGTTGCTTTTTCTGATTCGTCCGACCAAAGACCGTTTTCTCTCAAGGTTTTAGGTACCTGCACCTCTGCTGAGGCCACCCTTGGAGTGAGGATAGGGCTCAGAGAGAAAAAGAAACAAGGAAAAGAGAGATTTCTCCCACTCTTTGGTTTGCAGGAGGCCCCCTTTCCTGGTCAGAAATAGGGGGGTTATCTGTTAACCTGTAGTTGTAGACACTCTCTACAAAGTTCAGATTTCAGCCAGGCAGGGGCAAAACAGGAAAACCGTGATCACCGCTGCACCACCAGTAGTTCAAGTTCTGCCTCCCTCCCCATCTGTGTGTAGTGTTTACTGTTAAAGCCTTGGGCAGTTTCTTTCCGTATCCAGAACTTCTGGTTGTAACCACGGGAAGCAATAAACTGGGTAGGGCTTCTCTGAGTAGGCCAGTCCCAGATATGACCTGTAATTTGCATCCTAAACTTTTCTTTTGGGCTTTCAAATTTACTGTCCCAAGGGTTTACACTGTATCCTTTTACAAGTCTTTTGATTTGTTCTCTCTCTGTGGTTTTATCTCCTTTCTTGTTCCTAATGATACACATTTTTGCTGCCTCTCTCTTTTTCTCCACTACAATCAAGAAGAGGGTATCGATTTTATTGGTCTTTTCAAAACACTGGATTTTGGACTCACTTAACTTTTCTACAAGTTATTATTTCCTGCTTCACCAATTTAAGTCTTTACTACTTTTCCCAAGGTTTTATTTTTATGTTCTCTTTCTAAATTCTTAAGACACATTTGAAGTTCCTTTCTTTTACTTTGTAAATATTGATGTCTAAAGCAATAATACATTTCCTTGAGATCAGCTTTTGATACATCCCATAAGATTTTGGTATAAGATTTTTCTCCTTTTTAAATTGCTTTTGAGGTAGTTCACAATTCAAGTTTTGACTTCTATTTTGATCCAAGATTAATTTAGGAGAATTTTATGAATATAATTAAGATAGTTTGGGTCACTTTATTATTGATTTCCTTTTTAAACTTGTTTTTAATTATTAGATTATAATAAGAGAACATGGTCTATGAAAATTTTGGGTATACTATTCTTGAAAGTATAATATGGACATACAAAAATACACTCCCCCTTCCCTTTCACAGAATTCAAAGTTAAATATATGTAATTTTATTTATTATAATATAGTTTATCTGATCTAGGTGATTTTGAAAAATATATAGCAAGATTATACACTAAAATTGAACTAATATCAAGTTCCTTGGCATTTTAGTAAGATCTGCTTTTTATTTTTCAGTCTTATTTGATGCTTTTATGCTTATGACTAATAGATCTTCCTTTTATATTGTGCCTATAAGTAATGTCCTTATTTATCCTGTTCACTGCTTTTAACCTCAGATTCCCATAAGTTTTATATTAAATTACAACCTCTATTTTTCTTGGTATCTCTTTGCACATTCCTGTAATTTAAACCACTTTTCAGCTCCTTGATTTAAAAGGGCTTCGTGTTGCTGGATTTTGTTTACTGAACCTGTATAAAATAAGGGAGGTTGTCATGTTCACCATAAGCCACTGATATACTTAATTTTATTCTTTGTATCTTCATTGTTTTCTATTTATTTGGGGTTTCCCAGGTGGTGTAAGTGGTAAAGAATCCACCTGTCAGTGCAGGAGATATGAGAGGCGGGGCTTCTGTCCCTAGGCCGGGAAGAGCCCCTGGAGGAGGGTATAGCAATGCAATCCAGTATTCTTGCCTAGAGAATCCCATGGACAGAGGAGTCTGGTGGGCTACAGTCCACAGGGTCACAAAGAGTCAGGCCTGAATAAAGCAACTTAGCATGCACCCAGCGTTCTTCTTATCTTCATTCTTTTCTATGTATTTTATTTCCTTTTACCTTGTTTTTCTTGGCTTAATCAAGTTACCACTCACTGTCTCCCCCCTACAGGCACTCCACTTCAAGTTCTGCTTTCCTTGACACTATTAGGAAAAACTGAACATGGACTTATTATTTTATAACATTAAGGCATTTTTTAAACTAATTTTGTTAGGTGTGATAATGATATTGTGGCTATGCCTTAAAAAAAAAAAAAAAGCCCTTACCGATTATAGAAACATCCTGGAATATTTTCCAGTAAAATGATAGAATGCCTTTGTTTACAATTCCTTGATGTCAGGAGACAGAACAGTTGGAGCAATGTGTAAAACTAGGCATTTATCGAAACTAGGTGTTGGGTACCTGAGGTCCATTTCACCCCCTTTTCCTATTTTGAGTAGGTTTCAAAATTTCATATTAAAAAAAAAAGCTAAATTCATATTTTTTATTTACACAAAAGCTTTTTATGTTATTACTGGATTTCCTAAATGTTTGTATCATTGTTTGCATTAATGTTATTGGCATCTTCTTACCAACTTCCATAGCACTAGTTCAGGAGTGAGCAAATTACTTCTGTATAGGGTTCACATACAAGAGAGTAAGTCAATTTCCATAAACTCTTCATTAGCTAAATGTAAAATATAGTAGTGATTACTGAATATAATTTTTGTAACATGTGTCTGAAATCTACTAATGAAGAACAGAGTTATTTTGGAGGAGAATGGGTAAGAATTTTCTTAATCAGGATTTAAAGTTAATGGTTCCTATTATTATGGTAGAAATAGGGATTCCTTTTCCTACAGAGCCTTTCTCGGCTTTACTGAAATACAACCATCTTTCCTGGGAACTCACCAGTAATGTGTTGCCTGAATATTTCTTTTGTCACTTCAACACTGCACTTTTGGCTTAGGGAAGCAGATTAAGAGCCTAGGCTCTAGGATACAAAAACTTCCCTGGTGGTTCAGTGGTTAAGAATCTGTCTTCCAATGCAGGGGACACAGGTTCCATCCGTAGTCAGGGAACTAAGATCCCACATGTGGCTAGGCAACTAAGCCCGAGTGCAACAACAAAGACCCAGAACAGCCACACACACACACAAAGACATTATATACATAAGAAATATACATGTGAGCCTAGGCTCTAGGGTACAACTTTCTGGGTGTGAATTCCAGCTGTAGGACTCATGAGGTCTACTTATCCCCTAACCAATCTAGAAGCTTCAGTGGCCTCTTCTACACAATGACTACTAGTACCTCTTCTGTAAGATTGCCGTAAAGATTAATTGAGCTGATAAAAGTAAAGACTTAGAAAAAGGTACTGTTGTTGCTGTTACTGTGTAGTCTCTAAGCTGTGTCGGACTCTTTGTGATCCCATGGACTGTATCCATGGGATTTCCTTTATCCTTTGGGATTTCCTAGGCAAAAATACAGGATTTTTTTTTTTTTTTTGCCAATACTGGGTTTTGGCAACAAATACTGGGTTGCCATTTCCTCCTCCAGGGAATCTTCCTGGACCAGGGATCAAATCTGTGTCTTCTGCAGGTGGATTCTTTATCACTGAGCCACTAGGAAATAATGTATGACACGTGTAAAACACATGATATGTTATTTTTCTTTCCATTTATTTCAATCATTTAAAACCGTAAGATCATTTGTAGATTGTGGGTCAGACAAAAACAATGGTTGGGCCAGATTTGGTCCATGGGCTGTAATCTACTGACCCCTACAGGAGTTTGTTGCTACCTATTATGAGTGTTTTCCATATCTTTCTTCTCTCTGGATTCTGGGCCCCTTTTAGGTTATCATTATTATTTTGCCTCTTCCTGGCTCTATTCGTCCCTGAGGTTCAGGTTCAGCCACTGAGGCCCTTACACAGTAATCTGGTAAGAGGTCAAAGGCACACGGACCAGCAGTGGCTGGGTTGACAGTTGCCATTTCTAAGTGTGGGGGACATTTCCACTGCCTGCTGATATACAGTTCCTGCCATCTCTTGCACAGAAAGAATTAAACTCCCCTGACTTGTTCTACCCAATGAACGTATGTGTCACTTTGGAGAGACAACACCGAAGGGTCAGTGTGCAATTACTCATCTTTTCCCTCCTCCTGCACTAGTAACTACTGACTTTTCAGATGGTGGAGCCTCAATCAGCTGGGGTTCCTGATGTGGAGACACCTCCGATGATGAGCAACTGAGATATAATATGAAAAAGAAAATTGTTGTACTTTTGTCACTGAGGTTTAGGGGACTTTTCTTTTTCACAGATTAAACTGAGACTGCCAGGACTCATACAGCATGCCAAGGAAGTACATTTTCCCCTTGAGTCCCTCAGCTGGAGAAGCCAGCATTCTCCTACTCGCACAGAAAGAAGCTCAACCTATGTATTCTCATTCCTCAGCCTGGGTCTCTGGGGGTCAGGAGGTCCTCCAAGAGGTAGTTCCAGGGGTGGTGCTGCCCTTAGTCCTAGAGTCCACAGCACTCTGCAGACCCAGCTCTTTCCAGGAAGCAGGGTGTCTAGTCCATGAATGAATGTACCTTGTCTTTGCTTTCTTCAGAACTCTACAATCTAGTCATGAAGACACAGGTAGATAAGACATTCTAACACACACATGCAGAAACAAAGAAAGAACACACGCGAGTGTGGTGGTGGTAGAGTGTTGGTGGTAGAGTGGTGAGCACAGCTGCCTTCCAAAGAAAGAACACACAGGAGAGGGTGGATTTATTTTGCTTGCACTGTTGTGTGCTCAGTAGCTCAGTTGTGTCCAACTCTTTGCAACGTCATGGACTGTAGCCCCCCAGGCTCCTAGGTCCGTTAGATTTTCCAGGTAAGAATATTAGAGTGGGTTGTCATTTCCTCCTCCAGGAGATCTTCCTGACCCAGGGATCAAACCCATGCCTCCTGCTGCTTCTGTGTTGCAGGTGGACACTCCTTAACACTAAGCCACCTGATAAGCCACCTTATTTTGCTTGGGGAGGGGGCCAAAAGTTATCAGAAAATGCAGCTTAACAAAATAAAATTAACAACTTAATTGTAACATGCCCAACATGAAGTGATGAAGTCATGGTAGAAATTTGTGGCAAGCATAAATAACATACATTTATTTACTGTATACCTGTCTTCTAAAAAAGGAATCAAGACAGATTAAAACAAAAGGTACAATAACACATTAAAACAGGGATAAAACACAAGAACCAACTCATAAAAGGGAGCAGAGAGATGGAAAGGACTAACTGTACCAGAAACTCTTGGATAAGTTGAAAAATAATGATGACAAAAGTAGGATGGATAAGCATTTTAGTCTGCATCAAACTCTGATATGACAATAGGAAAGGGATGCTCTCATTCTAGGAAATGGTACAGAGTCTAGGCATAGACATTGCTAAAGTAGATAAACAAATCCAATAACTGCTGGAAATCTCTCCTAAGACTGCCAGAACCCTAGCCCCTAGTCTGGACTAATTAAGCAATCTTCTGATGGGCCGCCAATACTTGCACCAGGCGTCTGGGTCTCAGTCTTGTTTCAGTTGCCTCTATCCTGGGAAATGAATGATTTTTGCATTCTGGTTCAGAATCCGTCTCTTCTATATGCTTGACTACTATAAGTCAACAATCCAAAACCTCTTCAACTCTGCTTAAACCAAGAATGTATGGCTTCTAACACCTTGAAACATCAAAGCCAGACTATGCCTTTATCATTTTAACAATTAAAGAAGTCACAAATGAAGCGAACAAAAGCAAACACAGGTGGAAACAAGCATAAGTCATGGGGTTCCGGCTGTGTCCTCAGCCCTGAACGTGTCCTTCCTAACGGTTTGCTATTCCCCTCGTCACCATTGGGAGTATCACACTGCTTCATATCTTCTGTCTCAAATCCTTCCTATTCCCTAGTTATCATTCTAAATTCCAACTTTCCTATGACTTTCTCTAAGACTCCAGCTCATTCTGGTCAACTATAATCTCACTACTCCACAGAGTTAAGTAGACAGTTCAGTTCAGTTGCTCAGTCGTGTCTGACTCTTTGCGACCTCATGAATCGCAGCACGCCAGGCCTCCCTGTCCATCACCAACTCCCAGAGTTCACTCAAACTCACGTCCATAGAGTCAGTGATGCCATCCAGCCATGTCATCCTCTGTCGTCCCCTTCTATCTCTGCCCCCAATCCCTCCCAGCATCAGAGTCTTTTCCAATGAGTCAACTCTTCGCATGAGGTGGCCAAAGTACTGGAGTTTCAGTTTTAGCATCATTCCTTCCAAAGAAATCCCAGGGCTGATCTCCTTCAGAATTGACTGGTTGGAACCCCTGCACAAATCTAGGAGATTGTGCAGTGCCCAACCTACACGACCATACACATCAGCCCTGCCAACTGCCCATGCATTTTTTATTTGTATTTTTCATTTAACAGATTAATTAATTTCCCTTTGCAAATCCACATTTCAAGTGAATCTGTTTAATCTTCAGAGGCAGGTTGGAAGGTCCTTATAGATAAGTTCGCCCCAGGACATACAGAAGGCACTAACTGAATATTTCTTAGTTTATGCAATTCTTATCCATTCTACCAAAGAATTCAAAGAAGAAAAATGCTAATAGATATCAAGGACTTATTATGCACCAAGCAAGTAACTTAGGCAAGTAATGTAGAACAATGAACCCTTCATAAATTGTTAATGAAACTATTCTTTAGTAAGGCTTCTGTTTAAGTTATTTTTAGCTCAGTCAGTAAAGAATCTGCCTGCAGTACAGGAGATCTAGGTTTGATCCCTGGGTCAGGAAGATCTCCTGGAGAAAGAAATGGCAAACTACTCCAGTATCCTTGCCTAGAAAATCCCATGGACAGAGGAGCCTGGTGGGCTGCAGTCCATGGGGTTGCAAAGAGTCAGACATGACTGAGCAACTAACACTTATAAAATGTGTATACCCTTTGACCCAGCAATTCTACTTTTAGGAACCCATCAATAATTCAATTGTACACAAAATTCATGTACAAAGATTGTTTTAAAACATTTTGTTATAAGGGAAAAATTAAAAACAACATATTAATAGAGTAGTTAAATTATGGTATATTCATTAGAGTGAAAAATTGGAAATGCTTCACCTAAAATAGTTAAATATCACAATAATACAGAAAGTGTGACTATCACTTTTTATCTATACATTGAAACATTGCACAAAGGCCCCTACTGTCAAATTAGCATGACCCTTCCTTTTTCTTCTATTTTCCCATAAATATACACAAATTTAAGTACCTTTTATATAAATTTACCATACTGTATTTGTGATTCCATGATTCAGTTTTTCACTTAACAAGAGATCTTGGAGAGCTATCAATATTTCTATAGTCTCGTTTTTGGATCTCCCTCATTCTTTTGAATCTCTACATCATATTCCACAAAATTACTGAATATACCATGATTGATTTGGCTATCCTCTTATTGATGGGATTTAGTGTGTTTCTAATTTTTCATTCTAATGATAGATACCATAATGTAACTACTCCCATTGATAAAGATTGGCTCTCATTTTTTTTCTATACAGCAAAACATTCTGAAATAAGAGTCCTGATACATACATTATTGTGCACAATTGAATTCTTGATAGGATTCCCAGAAGTAGAATTGCTGAGTCGAAAGGCATACACATTTTATATCTTAGAATTAATGCCAAAATAACAAACAGAGCCTTCACTAAAAAAAAAAAAATTTCCACTCATTGTGTATGAAAGTGGTCATTGTTCCACATCACTTTTTTTTTTTTTTTTTAATGTTTGCTAATCCAATGCAAGGGCATCTCATTTAAAAAATGAATTTTTTGATTAATGAAGTTGAGTCTTTCTATAAGTTTATTGTGACATGAAAATTTTTTCTCTGAGTTGCCTATTTATGTGACTTATTTTACTGATTTGTTGTGGATATTTGTTTTACAGAACATGTTACGGATATTAACTGAATGTCTGCTTTATATGTCACAAATGTCTTCACACTGTCACCCAAGTTTACCTATGTTCATAGTGATTTGTTTTGTATTAAGAAATATTTAATTTTATGATGCCTAAGAAAATCTTTCTCCTACATTGTCTTCTGAAATTTTTAAAACTTTATCATAATCACCCTTTAATCCATCTGGAATTTATTTTTGTGTGTGTTATAAAGTAAGCATCTATTTATTCCTTTTCTTTCTTTCTCCTGAAATGTCATTATCTCCATTAGGCAAATGACAAAACTAACTCACAAAGGTTAAAGAAGTAGACTGATACTTCAGAGATGGCACATGGCCTTACTGGGCTGTATTAATAAACCTGCTTGCCTCTTTCTATCAAACCAAGCCATCTCTCAAGAGTAAAGCACAGTACATTCCACACAAAAACATTATTACATTCAGTACAAACAGTCTAAAAATGTCACTCATGTCTGCTGCATCGCCTTAACAGCAAGAGGTGCGTTGGCATTGCTGATCATATATAAAGATACCTGCCAAGGTCTCCTCTGCATTTGCTCAGAGATGGAATCACGAAGTCCAAGAATAGAATTCCATTATTATTCAGCACCAGCTAACTGAGGATGCCTCAGTTCGACATTTTCTCAAAAGACAATTCTATGTTCTCCTGGCTGGCATGGAAGCCGAGTGATAATAAACACAGAAGTGTAGGGTTGATAGTCTACCTAAGACTCAGAAGGCTTAACTATTCTGACTCCAGCTATAACCATCCATTCCCAGAGAATCCTGCCCTGCTGCAGACTACATGGAGAGCTGGCTTTAGCACCTTTCATCTCATTTATCTCATGGGTCAAGAGTAGCCACCCTGGACTGACTTCTCAGCTACAATGAATTCCTTTGTGCCTGAGAATAGTCCCCATATTGCTCGACGCACAGCCACAGGATCCTAGGGAGTCTAGGGTCTGCAGCACCACTGATCTGCCAGAGGGACATCACTAACCTAGACTGGCCAGACTCTCGCTTTCCCAGAATTCAAAGTGGGAATGAAGGAGTCAAGTCAGCCTCGTTTCATGGCTGAAACTGGACAGTATAAGCTTGGAGCTGTGGGTGGCCACAGGCTGCCACGTCAAGTGGGAAGCTGAGTAATCATCTGCAGGGGCAAAAAAACAGGTGAATTGAGTATTATACACAAAGGAAGAGAGATGAGAGCTGGAGATGGAAAACCACTGGGTTTCTAATGACTTTCTGGCTGGGACCATGCATTCACCAAATATTTACTTCATACCTAGTATGTGCCAGATGTCATTTTAGACGACAGAGGACTAGAAGATACACTTTATTGTTATAGTACCTTCTCCTTTTTTTTGCATAAGCTAACTGACAAGAATTTCTGTTTCTTGTAACCAGAGACCTATAACTAATACAGGCCCACAAATGCAAGAATCCTCTATCTGTGGGACGCTTTATGCTCTTGACTGTTCCAGATGTCGGCTCCACTTATTAGGCACTCAACCCATCTACCCTGTCTCATGAATAATTTTATAAACCTCTTCCATCACCCTAAGGTGACTCCAAGTTCTTCCAGGATAGTGGTTCTCAACCACCATGACACAGGTCCCCAAGGTATTGTGATCAGCAGTGAGGTAGGTCATTACTGATTTTAATGTTATAATGAAGTGCTAAAGTTGGGGAGTGCTTTACGATTGTCCCCACCCTCTGAGCAGATTCAAGGTCATCTGTAACAAAGTCTGCTTCACTTGTCTTCCCATGTGCTTTCTTGTGGAAGAGAAACCTGATAAAGCCAGCATTCGGGGAATTGTGCATAACCCCTGGGATATACACAGAGATCTGTCAGTTATGTGAAAATTACCCTCACTGTTTGTCAAGGTAGATAAAAAGTTAAGAATCACAAAGACTGTGCCATTCACAGAATTCTAAACATATCACAGGAGCTCCATAAGCCACTGCAGTTTCTACTGCAGGTGCTGCAGAAAGGAGCCTTTCTCTTCCTTAAGCCTGCACCACCGCTACTGGCTGTACATCAGTGTCCATGTGTACACTAGGCCTTAGCTATGAAAACTATTTATCTCAACCCAGACTACATACAAAGCTTGAGTAAAGTCAAAGAATGAGGTCTAACAAAGGTAAAGACAATGCAGTTAACATGTTAGTTTTTGGTTGCGTTCCTTTCTCGTAGGAAATACTCCTCTCTCAGGCCATGGCATCCTGGTAGGCCAGTGATGGGCTTCTCGGGTGGCCCCAGTGGTAAAGAATCCATCTGCCAATGCAGGAGATGCAGGTTTAACCCCTAGGTTGGGAAGATCCCCTAGAGGAGGAAGTGGCAACCCACTCCAGTATTCTTGCCTGGGAAATCTGATGGACAAAGGAGCCTGGAGGGCTACAGTCCACAGGGTCACAAAAGAGCCAGACATGGCCTAGTGACTAAACAACAAGGCCAGTGATTGGTCCAGACATGAGCAAGTGACTAGAGAGATTCAAGTTATAGAATGGGGTCTTCTTAAATCTCAACTAACAGAAGCCCGTAAGCCTAGAGATACAAAGACCTGTCTTTCCCAGAGCAAGAAGCCAATCCAGAGAAAACAGGTGTATGTGTATGATTTCCTTAAATCCTGTGACCCAGGAAAGTAGATACCTATTAAGCTCACTTTGCTGATGAACTAGAACTCCTAATTGTCCAAAGTCATTTCAGTTTATGTGTTTCTGGTTTGCCCTTCTCCAAGTAGGTATATAATATTTTACACGAATCTGTAGCCAATCTGAAAATGCCTCTCCATGAGACCTTATTTGGCCAACCTTTTGGGCATCACTGACTTGTATTTAAGTGCATTTAAGCTTGGAGTCAACTGAATCTCATCTGTAAAGGACCTGATAATAAGTACTTGAAGCTTTACAGGACACAAAGTCTGTCAAACTCCTCAAAATTGCCACTAGAGTGTGAAAGCAATCACAGACAATATGTAAATGACCACGTGTGGCTATGTTCCAATAAAACTTTATTTACAAAATAAGCAGTGGGAGAATGCAGCACTTGGTTGTGGTAAGTTTCCTGTTTTCAGCAATAAATCACCATGCAGTTAGATTGTCAATCCCCTATCGACAAATTCCATATGTTAAAACATTTTATGTTGTTTTAGGATTTCCCCATGACTAAATACACACACACACACACACACACACACACTCTTCAGTAACTGACAAAATGCCAGATCCAAAGCATGCAAGTGTACTAACTGACCAAATTAATAAAGGTGTTAACTCATGATTTTGAGTACTTTTATTCTTGAAGATGAATATCTTCGCCTTGTAAAAATATCTTCAAATGTCAAATATCTCATTTACAATAAAGCAAAGAAAGGGAAGGTAAGTCTACAAATAATAAATGCTGGAGAGGGTGTGGAGAAAAGGGAACCCTCTTACACTGTTGGTGGGAATGCAAACTAGTACAGCCACTATGGAGAACAGTGTGGAGATTCCTTAAAAAACTGGAAATAGAACTGCCTTATGATCCAGCAATCCCACTGCTGGGCATACACACTGAGGAAACCAGAAGGGAAAGAGACATGTGTACCCCAATGTTCATCGCAGCACTGTTTATAATAGCCAGGACATGGAAGCAACCTAGATGTCCATCAGCAGATGAATGGATAAGAAAGCTATGGTACATATACACAATGGAGTATTACTCAGCCATTAAAAAGAATACATTTGAATCAGTTCTAATGAGGTGGATGAAACTGGAGCCTATTATACAGAGTGAAGTAAGTCAGAAGGAAAAACACCAATACAGTATACTAACGCATATATATGGAATTTAGAAAGATGGTAACGATAACCCTGTATACGAGACAGCAAAAGAGACACTGATGTATAGAACAGTCTTATGGACTCAGTGGGAGAGGGAGAGGGTGGGAAGATTTGGGAGAATGGCATTGAAACATGTAAAATATCATGTATGAAACGAGATGCCAGTCCAGGTTCAATGCACGATACTGGATGCTTGGGGCTGGTGCACTGGGACGACCCAGAGGGAGGGTATGGGGAGGGAGGAGGGAGGAGGGTTCAGGATGGGGAACACATGTATACCTGTGGTGGATTCATTTTGATATTTGGCAAAACTAATACAATTATGTAAAGTTTAAAAATAAAATAAAATTAATTAAAAAAAAAAAAAAGAAAGGGAAGTTAAGCAGGCAATGCTAGATGGTGGGCGTGTGTCCACTGAAAAGGGGAGAGTCCCTTTTACCCACGTTACCCCACATAAGGTTGAAAGAATTATTCAGCTAGTGAGAAACAGTCTCCTTTGGCTGCATAGGTTGTAAGTGTCAGGACATCCAGACAATAGCAAGAAAATGATACATCAAAAAGATATTTTCCTTGCGTTCTGTAAAGATGATCAGATCATCTCATTCTCAGTAGGAAAACAGGTACATCTATTGCTGTTAATTTTCAAAAAAGCATTTGTCTTAAAAATTAAATCACATTATGAACAATAAAATGCTTTAAATATAATTTAAAAATATTCCTGAGATGATAATATTTGCTACAAACTTAGTCCTTAACATACTGCACTAAAAAAAAAAAAAAGTACAATTTTAGATATACCTTTTAAAGTTCTGGCTTGTAGGGGAGTATGTTTTTAAAGTCATCTGGAGAAGGAGGCAGAACTTTGATTTCAACTTTCAACACCACTGTATGGAAATACCAGGGCAATCTCCCAAGTCTTACAGAATTAGGAAACCAGAGAACAAAGAAAGGCAATTTTATGATAATCACTTTTATGAGGTTACTTAAAATAATGTCCAAGTGAAAGTTAGTTTCCAAGCCTATACACATTTAGTTATGATAGGTTGCCTGTAATCCCCATTTAACCAAATGAATTTTATTTCTATGATGAGGAATAATTTGCCCTTGAAGGACAAACTAGTCTTGTGCATAATATATAAAACAGAACCATGGACTTCTCAAGGTTGTCTGTATTTTCTCTTTGCCTATGCTCCTCTCTGGCATCAAAGATTGTCCCTAGTCTATGTCAAAACATCCAGGCATCTTTGCATTCGATTAGTGAAAAGGAAGACAAAATTAGAGAAAAAAGAAATGGAAAAGGTGAAGGAAGGAGGGAGGGGCCAAAAGAGAGAAAAGAAAGAAAAGAGGGAAGCAAGGCAATGTACAGCCTGGTGACTGCAATGGAAGATGAGCAAGTTCTGGGGGATCTAATACACAGAATGGTGACTGGAGTGAGCAACACTGTATCATATACTTGAAAGCTGCCTAAGAGTAGCTCTTAAATGTTCTCACCACAAAAAAGAAATGGTAATTATGGGGTGTGATACAGGTGTTAGCTAACCCTAAGGTGTTAATCATTTTACAATATATAAATGTACCAAATGAATATGTTGTACTCCTTAAACTTACACAATATTATATGCCAATTATAGTTCAATAGGGATGCCCACGTGGCACACTGGTAAAGAATCCCCCTGCCAATTCAGGAGACGTGAGAGATGTGGGTTTGATCCCTGGGAAGGGAAGATCCCCTAAAGGAGGAAACGGCAACCCACTCCAGTATTCTTGCCTGAAAAATCCCATGGACAGAAGAACCTGGTGGGCTCCAGTCCCTGTGGGGTTGCAAAGAGTCAGACATGACTGAGTAACTAAACACAGCACATTGCTCAATAAATCTAGGGGAAAGACACCGTATGATACACCTGAAGGGTGCTAAGAGAATAGATCCTAAATGTTCTCACCACACATGAAAAAAACAAAAACAAAAAAGGTAACATTGGGAGGGGATGGATGTGTTAACTAATCTTAGTGTAGTAATGATTTTACAATATACACATACATATGTCAATTCATCATATGGTATATCTCAGACTTATACAATTTAATTTTTTAAAGAGGGAAAGCAGATGAAAGAAGGTAAAAGAGAAAAAAGAATTAACCAGTAAAATGGGCTCACTTTGATGGTGGGAATCCCATAGTGTATATAGAAGTATAAACAGAATGTTATACACACAAAACCTATGTTATAAATCATTATTATCTCAGTTAAAACAAAACAAAACAAAACACAAACAGCCTAAGAATGAAGGAGAAAAGGGCTATCCTTGTAGGCCTAGCAAAAAAAAAAATCAAAAAAGCTTGTCCCTTGTTTTGGACATTCCCAGAGTTTATGCATTTAGTCCTAAGCTCACCACCTTTCACACTCATGACACCAATTACACCTCTGTGTATAACTTCCAAATTTCTATCACTATAACCTTTCCTGGCCTCTCATTCGGAGTCTGACATCCCCCTTTAGGAGACCTACCTTCATGTCAAATCCCAATGGGAAAAAACAGTAACTCACCTTCTCCTTCAGCAAGCTCCCCTTTCCCATGCCTCTATTTCAGTTCATAGTGGAAACCTCAGGAGTCTTGACTCCATACCCCTCAACAACAAAGACTCTTCCTTCACAAGATATTTTTGCATCCATTCCTCACTTTCCCTTCCTTCTAACAACATTCAAAATCTTAGGTACTAATCAACTTCTAGGATGGTCTTCATAATCCTCCTTCAACGCTTTACTGCCAGGATCTCCCCATTGCAAGCCACTGGGACTAAATGACTATTTACTTCATTAGTCTCCTGTTCAGGAAAATCCACTGGGGGCCCATCTACCTAGAGAACAGAGTCTAAGCTCTTGGGTCTGGTATCAGAGCTCTGTCACCATCTGTTTGGTTCTAATCAGTTTATGTAGTGTCCTCGGGCTATGTCATTCTTTTAAAGGTTGTGGCCCATCCCCTTCCCTCTTGTTTCAGAAGAACCACACAAATAGGTATTTGCCCTCCTCTGGCCTTCCCAATCCTCATTCCTGACTAATAACGTGGACAAAGGTCAGTCTGTAGCTTTCACCTGACTACTCCACTTCTTCCTCAACACATCCTGCAATGTTGCCCCCTACATGTTCTAATCACTCACTCATTTTAGAAATATTAAGCAGAAAGGATGGGGAAAAGGTTAGATTTACTGAGAACATGCTTCACGCCAGGCATTGTACTGCTGTTGTCGTTGAGTTGCTAAGTTGTGTCCCACTCTTTGCAGCCCCATGGACTGTAGCCCATGGGATTTCCCAGGCAAGAATACTAGAGTGGGTTGCCATCTCCTTCTCCAGGGGATCTTCCTGGCCAAGGGATCAAACCCATATCTCCTGCACTGGCAGGTTAATTCTTTAGCACTGAGCCACTAGGGAAGCCCAGGCATTGTACCAGATGCTTTCATATATAATGAAGAGAAGGAATGAAGAAAAAAACAAACAGAAAAAGGCGGAGTGGGGACCAGAAGTTGAAAGAAAGCCAACAGAAGGTGAATGAGGACCTTGATTCTCAAATTGTTTCATGCTTGCCCTGACAGACCTCCCGAGGGCAAGTGATAAATGAAGATGCCCAAGTATTAATCATACAGTCATAAATCTCTAGGCTGAGATAAAGCTCTAAACTATATAAATACATATGCACATGCACACATATACAAATTGACACACAAACTTTTAAATAAGCAGCTCAGGTAGTTCTAAATAATGCACAAGTATTTACATATCCTAGGTTATGGTATCTACTACTTCTTTTAGACCCCATACTTTCTCTGCTATGTATGTTGACATTATTGATATTGTGCAGGACCCTGTGGTGTTCCTGGGCACAAAAGCCTGTCTGTGTCCCTATTTCTTCATTAAAGAAGTAGGCTTCATTCAGCTTCCATGACCTTCCCTGAGTTCCAGCAAGCAGATTCAAACAGTTGCTAATTAGGGAAGGGAGAAGATAGATGCAGAGACAAGGAAGGAACAGTCAAAATAAACAATACTGCAGCCTTGGAGCAGGGTCCTGGTTCCCCCTCAAGGGATACACGAGCTGTTTTACAGATACTGAAACCTCCATCAGGTGGGAGAAGTTAACTGTATCCTGCCCACAAGCATATAGACCCCAGACAAGTTGGACCTACAAGATCAATGATGCTGACTCCCACTTACCTCACCAGCAACCAGTGAGAAGGATGTTCATGAGCTGATCACACCCTCTTTGAATCATTACTATAAAACACCTCCCTGCTCCCTCCAGGTCAAGACACACAGGCTTTTTTGGTTTGTTTGTTTAATATATATCTTTTGGTCACATCACACAGCATGTGGGATTGTAGTTCTCCAACCAGGGATTGAACCCGTGCCCCCTGCGTGGGTAGCACAGAGTCTTAACCACCGGACCACTAGGAAGTCCGAGGGACACAATTTTGAGGGCATGAGCCTGCTGTGGCCCTCTTTGCCTGGCAACTGTGATGAGATGGGAAGCAGAGATGACAAAGAGACTCACCCATGACTTAGGTGCTCAGGGAAGGCTCTTGGGCCAAGGAAGGGTTAAGGTGAGACTTTAACAATGATGAGTAGCACTAAGTTATCAAAGCAAGAGGTGGGAGGAGGAGGAGGAGGTTTCTGTAAACCCCAGCCCTGACAGGAAAAATTCTCAACCAGAATCACAAGACATCAGATAACTTGTCCCAGCAGCCCACACCTACTTTCTCCATATGATTCCCACTAGCTCTTAAAGTGTCCAGAGGAGGCCCACTGGGAGAGAAAGCTTAAATCTGTGGGCTGTCAAAGGAACAGATGAATGGATCTGCTTGAGAGCCAAGTGGCAATGGAGCAATAAATCCGCCCTATAAAATACTTCAAATTTAAATGTGTAATCATTCCTATTTCTACAGAGGAATTTTTTTTTTAAGAAGGCAAATGAAATCACAATGCTAGTCTAAGTGGCAAGCCCCTCTACACCCCCACCGCATTTCTCCATTTAGTCAGCTCAACTTGTAACCATTTGGGAATGGCTTTATCATCCAAGGTGATGTCACCAGCCTCAGCAGTTCAGCAATATGGGGTGGGACAGAAGGAATGCATTACACAGACTCAGTGGGAAGCCAGCCCAGCAAGCGCTTGGCGCCTGGAGTAGAACAGAAGGCCACATCGGTCTGCTTTACAGTAGGCTTCCAGCTAACACAAAAGCAAACTTAGGCATTTCATTAGGGGTACAAAGTTTTCCCTCATCCAAGATTACTGAAAATCATTTTTCTTCTCTCTGCCTTTTTTAAAATGCCAAGAGCCATATTGAAAAAGAATATTTATAGGATATGCAGATTCTTATTTAGGACTTATTTGGAATTTAAAAAGAAAAGAAAATAGAAACCCTGAGCCAGGAAACAAGAAAGTGCAGAGATGGCAAATATTCCAGAATCTAATCCATGACCACTGCAAGATTAGCTTAGGCTTGTCACCTGGATCTGGGAAGACAAAAGGAAAACATCTTCTCCAGGGACTTCCTGATTGAAATATCAGAAAACACCCAAGGATCTACTGAAAGCCCCTTGGACAGCCTATTTCCTGTACTTGGAATGCACACTCCCAATCTTTCAGTCAAGAATGACTGCAGTGAGGCTTTCCCTGGTGTTCCCACGGCAGAGGTGATCCACCTCTGTTATCCTAAACCTGGTCCCTAGTACGTACTTTCCCTACTGCAGATAGGATACTGGGTTACGGTGACTCATTTACACTCCTGACGCTACACTAGACTATAAGATGCTGCTGCTAAGTCGCTTCAGTCGTGTCCGACTCTGTGCGACCCCATGGACGGCAGCCCACCAGGCTCCCCCGTCCCTGGGATTCTCCAGACAATAACATTGGAGTGGGTTGCCATTTCCTTCTCCAATGCATGAAAGGGAAAAGTGAAAGTGAAGTCGCTCAGTCATAGCGACCCCATGGACTACAGCCTACCAGGCTCCTCTGTCCATGGGATTTTCCAGGCAAGAGTACTAGAGTGGGGTGCCATTGCCTTCTCTGAGGGCCAAAGCCACATCCACTCACCCAAGGATTCCTGTGCCTGGTACTGTACTTGGCAGGTTATACTCATGCAAGTGGAGCAAAGTGTTAGTAAAGCATATATGCAGGTCTCTGCTACAAGAACTGTGGTATTTCTGGGTCTCATGAAAAGCATCATGATAGCACATCAACTTAGATTCAGAGGTTAATACTGTATACTGTATACAGTCCAAGTTTGGAACAATTATAATGTTTTTCCATATAAGTCTAAAATATGTATTTTCTTAATATTTTTCACTAAAATGATTCCCTTTGTTAATTTTCACCTTGTCCTAAGCAACAATCAGGAAACCATGATTATGTGTGCAAATCTTATTTGGTTCAAACACACAGTAAAATATTCAAATTATTAAACTGAGCACTGTTCATCTGTACATCACCTCCAATCCTCCAGCACGTGGTAATAAGAGTGGAACATTTACCTCCCCCTTAAGAAATTCTAGATTAATAAAATATTCAAGCAGAAAAGGTCACAAAGATTGCCAAGCCTGAGCAATCCATAAGGAGATAAGGAAACTGAAGCTCAGAAGAGGTTTTCTTTCTTTCTCAACAGATAAAGTTAGTGAGTGGCAGCGACTGGACAAACATCCAGGGCCCCTGGGCCCATTTTAGTCTTTCTGCTCTGACGACTGGGACAAATAAGCAGAAGAGATGAAAGCTTTCAAACATCCAAAGCATTTTTGCAAATATTTTCAAGATATTTTAAAACATGGCCTTTAATTTAAAAGACTTGAAAGAAAAGTTCTAGTGGGATAAAGGATACATTATTTTTCTTTTTCTTCCTAGTATCCTAATAACTCAAGAAGTGGTCACAGTACTTTAATAAGGGAAAAAAAAATACAGCCTATATAATGGTTAATTTCATGTGTCAACTTGACTGAGTCATGGTGCCCATATAATTGGCCAACTGTTATTCCGGTTGTTTCTATGAGGGTGTTTTCGATGAGATTAACATTTGAGTCAGTAAACTGAGTAAAGCAGATTGTCCTCCTGATGTAAATGGTCAGTTCCACCAACCTATTGGCTAAAGGCCGGAACAACAAAGAAACAAAGTTGAACAGAATAACAAAACTGACCCTCTTGGGTAAGAGAACCCCTTTTCCATCTGACTGCTTTGAACTGGGACATCAGTCTTTTCCTGTCTTGAGACTCAAACGGAAACACTGGCTTTTTTTGAATGTTGAGATCACCAGTTTGTGAACAGGCAGTATATCAGCAGATCCTGGGTCTCCAGTTTTCTGACAGCAGATAATTGGGAAGTTCTCAGCCTCTATCACTTCATGGCAAACAGATGGGGAAAAAGTAGAAACAGTGACAGACTTTATTTTCTTGGGCTCCAAAATCATTATGGACAGTGACACAGTGACTGCAGCCATGAAATTAAAAGACACTTGCTCCTTGGAAGGAAAGTTATGACAAACATAGACAGCATATTAAAAAGCAGAGACATCACTTTGCCAACAAAGGTCCGTATAGTCAAAGTCATGATTTTTCCAGTAGTCATGTGTAGATGTGAGGGCTGGACTGTAAAGAAGTCTGAGTGCTAAAGAATTGATGCTTTCAAATTGTGGTGCTGGAGAAGACTCTTGAGAGTACCTTGGACAGCAAAGAGATCAAACCAGTCAATCCTAAAGGAAATCAACCCTGAATATTCATTGGAAGGACTGATGCTGAAGCTGAAACTCCAATACTTCGGCCACCTGATGCAAAGAGCTGTCTCACTGGAAAAGACCCTGATGCTGGGAAAGACCGAAGGCAAAAGGAGAAGAGGGTGACACAGAATGAGGCGGTTAGATAGTATCACTCACTCAATGGACACGAATTGAGCAAACTCTGGGAAATAGTGAAGAATATGGAAACTTAGTGGGTTGCAGCCTATGGGTCGCAGGGAGTCAGACATGGCTTAGTGACTGAACAACAGCCTCCATAACCATGTGATCTGATTCCTTAATCATGTGTACACACACACACACACACACACACACACACACACGGGGTGTGGCAGGGAGCAGGGACAAGCCAGGCACCAGTACCGAGTGCTGACAGCACAGAAAAGACCAACAAACAGATTTTAAGCTAAGATTGCTAAGGACACTTATTCAAGAATAATTACTAAAATCACTATCTGGAGGGCCACAGAATGCCAAAAAAAGGAAAGAGGCCTGTGACTACAAATCTAACCAGTGTTTTGGGGATAAGTAATGATGGGAGGGGTGTGGACAAATTTGAATTTATTTCAGTTTCTTACCATCACTCACTAACCCTTTTGAATTTGGCTTCTCCCTCCATTACTCAAGGTACCTCTTACTCTTATTATAAATGCTGTTTTCTTAGTCCTCATCTTTCCATTTCAGTAGCATTTGCCACTCTTAATTCACTCCCTGTGGAACTTCTCCTCTTCTCGGGTCCTTTTCTTCTCAACCATAAAGGTGTACTACTCTCCTTTCTCTTATTTTTGGGGTATCTCATCTTCTGTCATGACTTGAACTATCTTCTTCAATTAAATCCTACATTTCTGTTTGGCTCTAATCTTAAATTGTGTGCTACACAGTCAGGGTAACTACTACCAATTTTCTCCAAATTCCGGCAGTACTGTCCAAAATAGAACTGATAATCTTGCATAGTCTCTATAAAGACCCTTGAACAACTCAGGTTTGAACTGCAGGGGTCCTCTTATATGCCTGTTTTAAAATAAATACTACAGTACTACATTATCCGTGGTTGTCTGAACCTGCTGTTGTGGAATCATGGATACTGACTGTAAAGTTATCCCCTCTTCTCAACTCTGGAGAAGTGGAGCCCCTAACTCCCATCCCCATCCCCAATGTTTAAGAGTCAGCTGTACTTGCCTTCCCCTCTGACTTCCTTATCCCTTTAAAAGGCATTTCATCTGCTCAGCCACTTGAGCTGGAAACCACAGCTTTATCCCTCGTTTTGCCCTCTCCCTTTCCCTGCATATTCCGTTAGTAAGTTCAGAATATTCATTTAAACAAAATCTCCTGAATTGTTCTCTCCATTCCCATTCATGTTCCTGTATTATTGCTGCATTCTCCCATCCAGTCGCCTGTTTTTCTAACCATTTTTGCTGCTCCTTAATTTTATATTTCCAAAGCAGTGGTTTTATGTCTTGCTATTATTGTTTCTGGAGAAGGAAATGGCAACCCATTCCAGTATTCTTGCCTGGAGAATTCCATGGACAGAGGAGCCTGGTGGGCTACAGTCCATGGGGTCACAAAGAGTCAGACACAACAGAGTGACTAACACACAGACACACACAACCAACCAACCTGTTGGTTCTATTTCTCTGGAGAAACCAAAGAAACCCTCTGTGATGTAGGCAGGCCTCACCAACCAACTGAAGGCCCTACAAGCAAAGACTGAGGGTTCCCAAAGAAGAAGAAATACTGCCTGACAACTGCAATACATAAACCCTGCCTGAGTTCCCAGTCTGTACCCTGCCTCGTGGATTTTGAACTTGCCAGGCCCTACAATCATGAGCCATTTCCTTACCCAATCTGTCTCAGATGTGTAAGTGGGTAGGCAGGCAGATGCCCAGGTAAGTAGCTAGGTAAAAGATATGTGGATGAATAGATTCATGTCTCCTGGAGAAGGAAATGGCAACCCACTCCAGTATTCTTGCCTGCGAAATCCCATGGACAGAGAAGCCTGGTGGGCTACAGTCCATGGGGTCACAAAGAGTCAAATGTGACTGAAGTGACTGAGCATGCCAACTTATATCTATATAACCAATGGGTTCTGTCCAGAGAACTAATACACCATATTTTTCCAGGTTTGTGCATTTGTAATAGGCTCAAGTCAGGCCTAATGAAGACCCATCAGGGATCTGGGTAAAAAAGAAAAATAAAATCACTAATTCAACAATGATAAAAGTGAGACATTCATCTGTTGTTTGTTAACACAACAAATGTGAGAATTAAGAAAAATAAGCAACACGATAACTACACAGATCAATTAATGATAAATTCGTTTCAATTACAACTTTCTCAGCATGTGCGGAAGAATTCTTTTCCTGATGTTGTTTATCTTTACACTTGATTTCCATTCTTAGTTTTGTTTAAAGCACTAATAAAACAACTAAGATGTTCTTACCCAAGTTTCACAGTTTGCTTATGGTACTTTTGTCTCTTTGAGTGGGTGCCAGAAAAGAAATATAGTAAGTTTTCTAAAATATTTCCCTAAAACAACACTATTCCTCCTCTTCTTTTCCCTGCCCCACTCTCAGTGATGCCAGTGGGTTTCTTCTAGTGTATCACCGTGTATTATAAACAACAAGCTTGTCTTTCTCCACACTATCACAGGGACACTCCATACAAAGCCTTTTCTTAATGAATCAAACAACTAAATGAATTCTACAGCCCACATTGACAATTGATATTTAAAAATATTAAAATCATAAAATATGTGGCTCTTCTACCCTGCAAATCAGCACACTGTACATTCCCCCCATCCAACTAAATAATAGTGTGCCAATGAAGGGCAGATCAGCTCTGTTATATGTTTATCATTGTATTTCCTGAACAGAGAAACAAACCATAAGAACAAGTTTGAAAAAAAAAAAAAAAAGAAAGTGAAAAGTTTGTCACTATGTCCAACTCTTTGTGACCCCATGGACTGCAATCCACCAGGCTCCTCTATCCAAGGGATTTCCCTAGCAAGAATACTGGAGTGGCTAGTCATTCCCTCCTCCAGGGAATATTTCTGATAGGATCAAACCCATGTCTCCTTCTTGGCAGGCGGATTCTTCACCACTGAGCCACCTGGGAAGATCAATTAGCTACAATTAGCTCGACTATGCAATGCAAACCTCCTTCTCACTGCAACATGAAATTGGGCAAGGGTTATGCCTGGATCCTTGAACATCAGGTCAATTTACCATGTAATAAAGTAATTTTTAAATGATTTGGGGGACACAATTACCAATCCTTGATATTTGGGGATTTTCAGTGAGTACCTAGTCATTAGTTATGTTCTACTAAATTGGTTTAGGAAAAAAATGAAGAAATCACATCCTGGGAATGGGGAACTAGAAAATGTCAGAGTAAGATGATTATGTACAGAGCACTGAGTTACAAGTACAGAATTTAGATTCGGGGTCCTCAGTCTTGTGCCTCATTAGGATTCTTATCTAAGTGGAAGGAATAGAAATCTACCAATCACCTTATGGGGGAATGTTAACGATGTAAATGGAAAACCATTCCATTTAGAATATGATTTTTTATATTCTCAAACACTCAACGTTCATCCCTTTGAAACTGTTGCTCCCATATCTCTAAGCATAGTATTCTAGAATTGCTTTTAACAAGAAATTTCAAGCATAGTCAAAACCACCTTGTAAGACCTGGTCCCCTCTCTTGCTTCCTCCAGTATGTACACACGTCATTGACCAGCTGGCAAAGATTTATGTACCCATAAATACATTTTTACATTTTTAAACTTGATATTGTCATGCTGCATATATTTTTCTACAATTTGATTCTTACTCACTGAGACCTATGCATTTTGATGCTTTAGATACTTCTAGACCAATCATTTAGAATTATGTTTAGTATTCCCTGTATGAACAAAATTCATTTACCTGGTCTTCTACTTCTGAATATTTAGGTTCTTATTTTTTGTATTATAAACAATCCTATAATTAACACTCATGAAATGTCTTCTTTCACAAATCATTTTCTATACAAGGATGTAAGATGCAACCTCTAGGTTACAGCATGTGTGCCTTTAATTCTGTCACCTTAGCTTACTTTACAGATAAAGTGTGTACTCCTTGTTAGTCCAAGGTTCTAACTCTATTTCCTACACCAAGATTCTTTACTGTGTTGTTCATATTTTCTACATCCTTTCTAATATTGGTCCACCTAGGCTCTTAATTCCTAAGAGAAGCTAAAGCTTTCTTCTCTGACGGTGAATTTGTCAATTTCTCCATTCAATTTATTTATCTATTTTGAGGCTATTTTATTAGGTGCATGCAATATTGATATTACTAATGAACTCTTCCTTCTATCATTACACGATGACAAGGATGACTGCCAGACAATCTTTGGGGGGAATTGCTGTAAATGGTCTGTCCCATATGAGTGATCAGCAGTTGTGAAACTGAGCTAATACTCAATGAAGTTGATCAGGTTTGAGAGAAATACTAGCAAGCCCATACTGCTCACTCTCCAATCAGATGTGTCAGGAATAGAGGTGACAATCTAATTGACATCTGTCCAACCATAATTTAGTTGGGTCTCAAACCAGGAGATGGAAGAGAGTTATTTACTGATCCCTTATTATCTCAGAGCCTCCCTCCAGAATAGATTTTAGTTCTGGGATTTGTCCCAAGGCTATTACTGGCACAAAGCTAATTTGGGGATTAATTTCTCAGCTGGCAGCTCCTGGAACACATGGGAATTACAAATATAAATTCCAAATTCACAGGAAGCCAGGTACATAAATTCAAGTTTTTCTAGGAAGACTTTTCTTTCCCTACCCAGAATCCACATGAAGACAGAGACATTTTCTTTTGCTTTCCTGTTCTAATGGGAAGACCCTTAGACTACTCTTGCTCAGAAAATGCTGCCTTTTTAGAGTTCTCATTTTATGTGGGGTGGGGAGCAGCTCCAACGTTCTCACTCCTTAACTCCACATGAGTTTTAAAATCCAAGTGTCAACCTTCAACCAAGGGCATCACAGTGTTGTGCCAGATTCTCACCTCCTGGTTTTGGTGCCCTTTTCGTTTCTAGCATCTCATGGTTTCCTTTAACTTCCTTAGAAGCTCTGCCATGCACTGTATAGGATTTCTGGTATATTTCATGTAGCATTTCTTGCTATTTATAACGAGAGGGCTCTCAGGTTATCTACCATGCCATTCTGCTAGAACTAGAAGGGGTAACACACGAAAGGCACTTCAAGCAGAACCCGATGCGTGATAACTGCTATACAAGTGTTTGCTGAAATTAAAAACATTCTCTCTTCTCCATTTATTTGCATCCAAGTAATGTAACACACATAGCAATTATAGTGGCATACTTACTGAATGATTACACAAAACCATGCCTTTTAATATATTCTTTGCAGCCAAATATGGAGAAGCTCTATACAGTCAGCAAAAACAAGACCGGGAGCTGACTGTGGCTCAGATCATGAACTCCTTATTGCCAAATTCAGACTTAAATTGAAGAACAGGGAAAACCACTAGACCATTCAGGTATGACCTAAATCAAATCTCTTATGATTATACAGTGGAAGTGAGAAATAGATTTAAGGGCCTAGATCTGATAGAGTGCCTGATGAACTATGGATGGAGGTTCCTGACATTGTACAGGAGACAGGGATCAAGACCATCCCCATGGAAAAGAAATGCAAAATGGCTGTCTGAGGAGGCCTTACAAATAGCTGTGAAAAGAGAAGTGAAAAGCAAAGGAGAAAAGGAAAGATATAAGCATCTGAATGCAGAGTTCCAAGGAATAATAGCAAGGAGAGATAAGAAAGCCTTCCTCAGTGATCAATGCAAAGAAACAGAGGAAAACAACAGAATGGGAAAGACTAAAGATCTCTTCAAGAAAATTAAAGATACCAAGGGAATGTATCATGCAAAGATGGGCTCGATAAAGGACAGAAATGGTATGGACCTAACAGAAGCAGAAGATATTAAGAAGAGGTGGCAAGTATACACAGAAGAACTGTACAAAAAAGAGCTTCATGACCTAGATACTCACGATGGTGTGATCACTCACCTAGAGCCAGATATCCTGGAACATGAAGTCAAGTGGGCCTTAGAAAGCATCACTACGAACAAAGCTAGTGGAGGTGATGGAATTCCAGCTGAGCTATTTCAAATCCTGAAAGATGATGCTGTGAAAGTGCTGCACTCAATATGCCAGCAAATTTGGAAAACTCAGCAGTGGCCACAGGACTGGAAAAGGTCAGTTTTCATTCCAATTCCAAAGAAAGGCAATGCCAAAAAATGCTCAAACTACTGCACAATGGCACTCATCTCACATGCTAGTAAAGTAATGCTCAAAATTCTCCAAGCCAGGCTTCAGCAATACATGAACCATAAACTTCCAGATGTTCAAGCTGGTTTTAGAAAAGGCAGAGGAACCAGACATCAACTTGCCAACATCTGCTGGATCATTGAAAAAGCAAGAGAGTTCCAGAAAAACATCTATTTCTGCTTTATTGACTATGCCAAAGCCTTTGACTGTGTGGATCACAAGAAACTGTGGAAAATTCTGAAAGAGATGGGAATACCAGATCACCTGACCTGCCTCGTGAGAAATCTGTATGCAGGTCAGGAAGCAACAGTTAGAACTGGACATAGAACAACAGACTGGTTCCAAATAGGAAAAGGAGTATGTCAAGGCTGTATATTGTCACCCTGCTTATTTAACTTCTATGCAGAGTACATCATGAGAAACACTGGGCTGGAAGAAGCACAAGCTGGAATCAAGATTGCCGGGAGAAATATCAATCACCTCAGATATGCAGATGACACCACCCTTAAGGCAGAAAGTGACGAGGAACTAAAAAGCCTCTTGATGAAAGTGAGAGTGGAGAGTGAAAAAGTTGGCTTAAAGCTCAACATTCAGAAAACGAAGACCATGGCATCTGGTTCCATCACTTCATGGGAAATAGATAGGGAAATGGGGGAAACAGTGTCAGACTTTATTTTCTGGGGCTCTAAAATCACTGCAGATGGTGATTGCAGCCATGAAATTAAAAGACGCTTACTCCTTGGAAGGAAAGTTATGACCAACCTAGATAGCATGTTGAAAGAAGAGACATAACTTTGCCAACAAAGGTCCATCTAGTCAAGGCTATGGTTTTTCCAGCAGTCAGGTATGGATGTGAGAGTTGGACTGTGAAGAAAGCTGAGCGCCGAAGAATTGATGCTTGTGAACTGTAGTGTTGGAGAAGAGTCTTGAGAGTCCCTTGGACTGCAAGGAGATCCAACCAGTCCATTATAAAGGAGATCAGTCCTGGGTGTTCATTGGAAGGAATGATGCTGAAGCTGAAACTCCAATACTTTGGCCACCTCATGCAAAGTGTTGACTCATTGGAAAAGACCCTGATGCTGGGACCAGAAGGAGAAGGGGACAACAGAGGATGAAATGGCTGGATGGCATCACCAATCTCAATGGACATGAGTTTGAGTGAACTCTGGGAGTTGGTGATGGACAGGGAGGCCTGGCGTGCTGTGATTCATAGGGTCACAAAGAGTCGGATATGACTGAGCGACTGAACTGAACATTTCTGTAAAGTAAACCTAGTGGGTTTTTTAAATTCCACTTTAAACTGATTATGTGACTTTTGTTAAGGGAGGGCTCCAATAAACAATGCATTTTTATTTTAAAGCAAAAATTGAATAAATCTTTGAAAAGCAATCATATAAACTAATGCCATGTCATCAACTGTGAATTAAAGTCAATACTATTCAGAAAGTGAGTGCTTTTTAACAGTTATCCTACATATTTACAGTGAAATAGGGGTCAACAAACTAAAATTCAAGTTGGGGAAGCATCCCCTCATTTGCTCAGGGCCTCACCTGTGGAATCACATAACCGTATACACTGTTAATAATTTGTAAAATTTGCTAAGGTGATGTATCTTACCCATAGTAACTTAAGATAATTGGCCCCTATTTTTCCTTCTGCCTTCCTATTGGGCTGTCTTAGAAAATCCACAGACATGTTGGGGATCCTGCTAAGGAGAAGTTGAGGCAGAACCAACTTTGAGTTTAGTAATAGGTATTTATATAGCCTATATGCTATCACATGGTCAATGGTGCTTCCATGTATAGCTAAGTTACTATTAGCTGTCTCAGCATAGTATGACTTCTTAGAGTATTTTTCTCACCTGCATGGACTCAGAATCATTTGGCGTTGGAAGTACAAGTGTAGTGAAAGAAGCAAGCTTTGAAATGTAATGAAGCAAGGTGCCAGTCTGAAAAATTCTCCGACTATTTAGACATGGGAAGCTGAAAGCTGAGAATCTAGCTCTTACATACACCAAGTCAAAAGAGACCTATGGAACAGACTTGACAATATGACATAAACATACCTTTTTTTTCCCCTTTGTGTAGGAATCTTAGCAAATAGATTCTATCATGATTCCTATCTTAGGGCTCAAACCTATAGTATTACTACAACCAGTGGTAAGTATATTTATATGAGAGGTCATATGATACCAACTCCAGGATACACTATCCCAAGAAATTTTGGTGAAACCCACTAGAGGAAATAATGAATTATCTTTCTATTCATGCTACAGAAAATACTACAAAAATTAGTGTTCTAGGGAGAGACAGTCAATGAACAAGCAGTCAAAAAAGGAAAAAAGTATTAAGTATCAATTAATAAAATTTTATTTTTTGGATTTTGTGATGTTTGTGATATTTATCAGCTCTTTCAGATTTATAATTTTTGTGTTTTATTATTCTAAAATTGAGCCATAAGAAGGCTGAGTGCCAAAGAATTGACACTTTCAAACTGTAGTACTGGAGAAGATTCTTGAGAGTCCCTTAGACAGCAGGGAGATCAAACGAGTCAGTACTAAAGGAAATCAACCCTGTATATTCATTGGAAGGAGTGGCCTGAAGCTGAAGCTCCAATAGTTTGGCCACTTGATGCGAAGAGCTGACTCACTGGAAAGAGCCTGATGCTGGGAAAGATTGAGGGGAAGAGGAGAAGGGGGTGAGATGGTTGGATGGCATCACTGACTCAATGGTCATGAGTTTAAACAATTTTAGGGAGGTAGTGAAGGACAGGGAAATCTGGGGTGCTGCAGTTCATGGGGTCCTGAAGAATTGGACACAACTTAGCAACTGAACAACAATGGTAACAGATTCTAAAGTGATAATCATACTCTATTGATTTTTGTACTTGGAAGTTTTGTAGCTAAAGTTTCAAAACTATCTAAGTATCAGACCCCACAAAATCTATTGCAGGACAAAAACAAAAATCAACTAGACTAAAAGTGAAATTTTAAGAAGATATTTGATGAAACAATGAGATTTGAGGGCCAGTTTTAAGAAAATTTAAACTTTTGATAATGCATAGCAAATAAATCCTTTAGTTCATCCATTTAGTAAGAACAAATTTTTAAAGAAAAGGAAATTTCTATATTTTAAGCTATACCTGCATTGCTTCTCTGTTGGATTAATTTAAAATAGGAATTAAAACCATTTATAAAATCTCAAACTTTAACTCTGGGGTTATAATCATGATCTTAAAACTGCCTTCCTTAATAAAAGACACCAAGTATTAAATTAAAACCCTCAACCTGACTTGAAGCAAAAAACAAACAAACAAAAAATTAGTGCATTTAAGTTTATGGCTCATTGGACTATCTAATTAACAAATTTTGTTCAGAAAGATATAAAATGTTAAGAATAAATTCCTACTCAGTCTGCAAATTTAGAAACTGATACTCAGTAATCAAGTATTAGAGACAATTTAGAAAAATAATATTAAATAATGTAAGTGTGCACCATTTCTAAAAACAAATACCTTTCTTAAAAATGGCAAGATGGGGAGTTCCCTGGTGGTCCAGGGGTTAATGACTTTGCCCTCCAAATGCAGGGGGTGCAGGTTCGATCCCTGATTGTGGAGGTAAGATCCTACATGCTTCATGGCCAAGAGGCTCCCCCAAACCATAAAACAGAAGCAATACTGTAACAAGTTCAACGAACACTTAAGAAAAATTACAAGATGGATGAGAAACAGGCTTGACATCTAAAATAATAATATAGATTCGATTTTTTTCCTCCTTGATTTTTATGTCAAAGACTTATACGTTGCCAAAGAAAGGATGCAGCCTTTCCTTGTTCTGTTCCTTTTGATGTAACAGCAGTGCATCCCGGGGGACTGTCCACCAGGCACTGGAAAATGAGGGAAGCAGGCTCGGGAGAGCTGTCAGGCCTGGAGGTCAGGCCAGCTGGTCATCTGCACAGACACTGTTGAGGGGGAAACGGTAAGAAAACCAGAAGGAGGCTGATGATTGTCTTGGAAATCACTATATATGAGGGATGCTGCTACTGCTAAGTCACTTCAGTCGTGTCCGACTCTGTGCTATCCCATAGACGGCAGCCCACCAGGCTCCCTCGTCCCTGGGATTCTCCAGGCAAGAACACTGGAGTGGGTTGACATTTCCTTCTCCAATGCATGAAAGTGAAAAGTGAAAGGGAAGTCGCTCAGTTGTGTCCAACTCTTCGCGACCCCATGGACTGCAGCCTATCAGGCTCCTCCGTCCATGGGATTTTCCAGGCAAGAGTACTGGAGTGGGGTGCCATCGCCTTAGACTGTTGTAATCATGGCTTGTGTAAATACAGAGAGAAGTGGTACATATGTTTAGCCAATAGCATTTTATAGAAGGAGAAAATACCAAAAAAAAAAAAGGATAAAGCTAAGGAAGCCAGTCATTTCCAGAAAACTCCAGAGTTTAAAAGTGAGAGGATGAATCAGACTTTTGTAAGTTCGGTGGTGGATTCACCAGTGTTAATTTTACTATTAGTCATATATACATATTTTATATGCTATTCTATATTATCAAATATTATACATACCTTTTTAAAGAGTGGAAATGCATGCATGAGCCTAGGAATCACTTTATAAGCAATCCCTAAGATTGTTATTATTTTATTTTGAGGTACAGTCGATTTAAAATATGTAAGTTTTAGGTGTACAACATAACAATTTGCAGTTTTTAAAGCTAAGACTCCATTTGCAGTTATTATAAAGTACTGGCTGTATTCTCTGTGCTGTACAATCTGGCCACGAAGTTTTATTTTATACATAGTAGTTTGTACCTCTTAACCCTCTATCTCTCTATCTTACCTCTCCTCCCACTGGTAACCACTAGATTGCTGTTTCTATGAGTCTTTTGTTATATATATTCACTAGTTGGTTTTTTTAGATTCCACATAAAAGTGGTAATGTATAGTATTTGTCTTTCTCTGACTTATTTCACTTAGTATAATACCCTCCAAGTCCATCCATGTTGTGGCAGATTTTCATTCCAATCTCATTAATAGCCATCACTGTCCAAGCCCCAAGTATAAAGCTAAAGGCCATCTTCCCCCCTGCTCTTACCGAGGGATGGCTCCAAAGAGATCTTCTCCAGGAAAAGGTGGAGAAATCCTTAAAATGCTGAAAATAACCAACCCTTATACAACTTGAAGTTTCTCATAAATATTTGGAGTAAGTATTGAATAAAGTCCCAAGAAAAAAAGGCCTTGATGGAGTGACAGGATGAAAAATCTGGCTCCTAATTTCATCTCTGTAACATTTTCGCAGGCTTCTGCAAACCACCCCTCTTCTTTGCCCATCAGTTTTCTCACCAGTAAAAATGAGAAGGCTGGATGATTCTGAACATTCATGCTGATTATGACCACTCCTTTCCCCTATATTTTCTGGGGTTTGCCATCAAGGCACACAAGCCTTGTGCTTCCTCAGAAGCTGCTGCAAATTTTGGGGTTCCACTGGGGACCATCCTCAACAAAATGACAGCATTGGCTAGAAACTGCCATGACTCACTGAAGTGCATTAATAAGCACTGCTGTAAATAACTTCCCTGTGCTCAACTCCCGATAAATATTAGCCAAACACCCGATAAATATTAGCCAAGTTAAGCCCAAGAGGGAAAGGGGTCATTCAAGGAGAAGCACTTGGTTCTTAAAGTTGATGTATAAATGGTGAGAGACACAGCACATATTTGCGTTCTGGAAGGAAAAAGAGGGCAGCGTCTCCAAAACGAAATAATCACTTCAGTGGATTAAACTGCATACATGCATACACACGCACACAAATAACACGGGAAAAAAGCAACAATTAAGCCCAACAAGGTAGACCAGGTACAGCACTGAGCACTCAGTGATACACTCGAGAAGAAACCATGAGCTAACGGAAGTCACAGCAACAACGCGAGATGGAAACGGTGGCTAGCTGCTGTCAGTTACAGACAAACACAAAATGGGGCACCAGGAAGACGTGTCCCATAATGTCCTGACGCTGGTAACAATTGCTGGGGCCCAGGAGAAAAGCCTTAAAATCTTCAAATAGCAGTTTAATTTTAGTTCAGTCGTTTAAAGTGAAAAGGGCACTGAGAGTCTCCATCTGTTGAAAAGAAAGTCATGATCGATACTGACTTCAGAGGATTAGTGGAGCACACCCATCTTTGTCAGGGTTTGCACTTGGCTTGACGTTCAACAAGATGCCTGCCTGTGAGGAGCTTAGGTTTGGGACAAACATTATTACATTGTTCTCAGATGCCACCTGGATTAAACTGATTAGGCTAGGCTTATGCTGCAGTAGGGCTTCCCTAGAGGCGCAGTGGTTAAGATCTGCCTGCAATGCAGGAGACACGGGTTCCATCTCTGGTTGGAAAGATCCCCCGGAGAAGGAAATGGCAACCCACTGCAGCATTCTTGCCTGGAGAATCCCATGGACAGAGGAGCCTGGTGGACTACAGTCCATTGGGTCACAGAGTTGGACATAGCAACTAAATGGCAACACATGTTGCACTAACAAACATGCCTCAAACTCTTGGGACACAATGAAAATTTACTTCTTGCTTATACAAAGTCAGCTCCAAGTCAGCTCCTGGGCAGTCTCTGTGGTGACCTGGTGATCAAAGTTCCTTTGACTCTGTGCTCTGCCATCTGAGCTGGTGGCTACCACACTCCCCCAAAGGGAGCTGAAGTTTGCACCAGAGTGTCCGCTAGCCCCAGTCCTTTAGGGCAGTGGGTTTCTCTTACAGGCCACTGTCTAGGCATTCTGGGAGACCAGCAAGTGCAGTCTTACTGGAGCCCAGGAGGAGAAAAGTGGATGTTGGTGAACATAAGTGACAACTATAATGACAGCACTGATAAAGAGCAGAGACTCACATCCCTGCAGAAAGTTAAGAAGCCTTCAGAGCTTAAAAACAACCTGCTGTTCATCCCCCCAACCCCTACTCCTTTTCCAACTGGCCTCCTTCCAATAAATGCGTGAAGCAGTCAACAGTAGGTGAACATGACGATGGGTGGGGGAGGTTAAAAAAAAAAAAAAAAGCTGAAAAAAGTGAAGATGATCTACTACCCAAATGATTTCCGGCTATGTCATTACCCTCCAAACTGAAGAGCCTAATCCTTAGGCTCAAAATTCAATAATGACAGGACAAGGCTAACAGTCCAAGTAGCAGCACAGAGTCAGGGAAACTACAGAGATATCCCCTTTTAAAAGTCAGGACTTCTAAAATATCCCTTAGTTTCTACATGTTTGATCCCTCTGCAACACACACACAGATACACACCACAATATGACACCCGTGACCGCTGACCTATAGCTGTAGCCCAGATCACGCTTGGAAACTGGACTGCAAGTTTAATGACTTACTTGACATTTTCTCTTGGATGTAACTCTAAAATCGTAAAATTAATTATGGTCAAAAAGAACCTTCTGATTTCACCTCAAATCTTCCCCTATTAACATCTTCTTTCCTTGACTTTTTTTTTTTTTATCTTACTAAATAACACCAGTGTCTGGTTAGCTGCTCAAACCAGGAACTTAGTCGTCATCCTCACTGCTTCCCTTTGCCTCATGGATTATACCTAATCTCATTTTATCACTTCTGTCTCCAAAATAAACTCCAAATTTGCCCCTTCTCTCCATTTCTATTGGTATCAGCATCTCTCACCTCCATCAACTCCAGTATCCACATCCTAGTCTATTTCTCCTCTTGCTCACTTCCAACCAACCCTCTGAGGAGCAGATGGGGTCTTCTTTTTGTAAGCCCCTCCCCTATCTGAAACCTTCCATCAATTTCTCCATTGCAGAAAATATAAGGTTCAGGCAAACCCACAGGATCCATAACATCACCTTGAGCCATCTGTATACCCGCCACATAGGTCTCTTTCCTTTCCTCAGCAGGAGACACTCCTCCTTACCTCAGGGCCCTTGTACAAGCTGACTCTGGTTCAGGAAGTATTCTCAGCCCCATCTTTTGGCAAGGCTGCTCCTTTATAACACTTGGATTTCATTTCAGAACGCACCCTTTCTCCTTTTCCTCCTTCAGGCCCCTAGTCTCACCTCCATCTTTATTTTCGATCTCAGTTTCTCAGACCTCAGTTGGTTTCCTTCCAAATATATATCAGAACTTGTGCCATAGTACATGTTTGAGATCCAGTTTCCACTTCTGTCTTATTCAATACAGTATCACCAGAGAAGGGGTCTAACAGATACTTTGAATGTTGAATGATATGTGCACTTTAAGGAGAAAAGTCATTTAAATAAGAGAGGGCTTACTATACTTTTTATACTATGTCAGTGTCCTTTACACTGAAGATCACAAACTTAAACTCCCTAAAGCAGCCTGGCAGGAAACCTCAGGAATGAAGAGGGCCAGGCATAGGCAGAACCAAAGTAGAGAGCCTATTCATCAAAAAGGGGCAGCTGCTAACAACTCCAGCTGGTACCAATTTAGGCTTATCATTTCCAGATTTTTAAAAAATTTTCAAGAGAAGTGGGAAATATGGAGTATTTAAAGGAAGAATGTTAGGGTTTTTCCACCACTGAAGATTAATTTAAACCTTAAGTGTGTGTGGGCAAACAAAACTTGTTGGTAGACCCAATATGGCTGCAGGCAGCCAATTCAAAACTTCTGCTGAAAAAAGTTATTTTCTCTAATCCATCTTGCCAAAATATTTTCCAGGGATAATGATAATATGAAGAACAACAATAGAAGCAAACTTAACAGCATGCTTACTATATGCCAGGAGCCGTTTTGAGCATTTTATATATAAATTCCAATGATACGAGCAACCACCCCAAGAGGCAGGCACTATGATTATCCCCACTGGACAGATGAAGACACTGAGGCAGAGAAAGGATAAGAAACTGGCCCCAGGTTGTACAGCTGGCAAGCAGCAGGGTAGACTGGGGATTGGATCCAATGTCCCAGGTCAGTGTCCTTTACTACTTTATATCAAGAGCAATCAAAATGTTTGACCACTTCCAATTTGCCTTGATTCATGGAATTAAAAGACGCTTACTCCTTGGAAGTAAAGTTATGACCAACCTAGATAGCATATTGAAAAACAGAGACATTACTTTGCCAACAAAGGTCCATCTAGTCAAGGCTATGGTTTTTCCAGTGGTCATGTATGGATGTGAGAGTTGGACTGTGAAGAAAGCTGAGCACCAAAGAATTGATGCTTTTGAACTGTGGTGTTGGAGAAGACTCTTGAGGGTCCCTTGGACTGCAAGGAGATCCAACCAGTCCATTCTGAAGGAGATCAGCCCTGGGATTTCTTTGGAAGGAATGCTGCTAAAGCTGAAACTCCAGTACTTTGGCCACCTCATGCAAAGAGTTGACTCATTGGAGAAGACTCTGATGATGGGAGGGATTGAGGACAGGAGGAGAAGGGGACGACAGAGGATGAGATGGCTGGATGGCATCACTGACTCGATGGACGTGAGTCTGAGTGAACTCCAGGAGTTGGTGATGGACAGGGAGGCTTGGCGTGCTGCGATTCGTGGGGTCTCAAAGAGTAGGACATGACTGAGTGACTGAACTGAACTCAACTGAACTGAATGGACCTGACATTCCAGGTTCCTATGCAATATTGCTCTTTACAGCATCGAACCTTGCTTCTATCACCAGTCACATCCACAACTGGGTATTGTTTTTGCTTTGGCTCCATCCCTTTATGCTTTCTGGAGTTATTTCTTCACTGATCTCTAGTAACATATTGGGCACCTACTGACCTGGGGAGTTCCTCTTTCAGTATCCTATCATTTTGCCTTTTCATACTGTTCATGGGGTTCTCAAGGCAAGAATACTGAAGTGGTGCCATTCCCTTCTCCAGTGGACCACATTCTGTCAGACCTCTCCACCATGACCCGCCCATCTTGGGTGGCCCCACAGGCATGGCTTAGTTTCACTGAGTTAGACAAGGCAGTGGTCCTAGTGTGATTAGATTGACTAGATTTCTGTGAGTATGGTTTCAGTGTGTTTGTCATTTCAGAGTGAATGTCGACATTCTAGGAATCAGCAAACTAAAATGGACTGGAATGGGTGAATTTAACTCAGATGACCATTATATCTACTACTGCGGGCAGGAATCCCTTAGAAGAAATGGAGTAGCCATCACGGTCAACAACAGAGTCCAAAATGCAGTACTTGGACGCAATCTCAAAAACAACAGAATGATGTCTGTTCATTCCCAAAGCAAACCATTCAATACCACAGTAATCCAAGTCTATGCCCCAACCAGTAATGCTGAAGAAGCTGAAGCTGAATGGTTCTATGAAGACCTACAAGACCTTTTAGAACTAACACCCAAAAAAGATGTCCTTTTCATTATAGGGGACTGGAATGCAAAAGTAGGAAGTCAAGAAACACCTGGAGTAACAGGCAAATTTGGCCTTGGAATACAGAATGAAGCAGGGCAAAGGCTAATAGAGTTTTGCCAAGAAAATGCACTGGTCATAGCAAACACCCTCTTCCAACAACACAAGAGAAGACTCTACACATGGACATCACCAGATGGTCAACACCAAAATCAGATTGATTATATTCTTTGCAGCCAAAGATGGAGAAGCTCTGTACAGTCAACAAAAACAAGACCAGGAGCTGAATGTGGCTCAGATCATGAACTCCTTATTACCAAATTCAGACTCAAATTGAAGAAAGTAGGGAAAACCACTAGACCATTCAGGTATGACCTAAATCAAATCCCTTATGATTATACAGTGGAAGTGAGAAATAGATTTAAGGGCCTAGATCTGATAGACAGATTGCCTGGTGAACTATGGAATGAGGTTCGTGACATTGTACAGGAGACAGGGATCAAGACCATCCCCTTGGAAAAGAAATGCAAAAAGCAAAATGGCTGTCTGGGGAGGCCTTACAAATAGCTGTGAAAAGAAGAGAAGCGAAAAGCAAAGGAGAAAAGGAAAGATATAAGCATCTGAATGTAGAGTTCCAAATAGCAAGAAGAGAGAGAAAGCCTTCCTCAGGGATCAATGCAAAGAAACAGAGGAAAACAACAGAATGGGAAAGACTAGAGATGTCTTCAAGAAAATTAGACATACCAAGGCAACATTTAATGCAAAGATGGGCTCGATAAAGGACAGAAATGGTATGGACCTAACAGAAGCAGAAGATATTAAGAAGAGGTGGCAAGAATACACAGAAGAACTGTACAAAAAAGATCTTCACGACCAAGATAATCACGATGGTGTGATCACTCACCTAGAGCCAGACATCCTAGAATGTGAAGTCAAGTGGGCCTTAGAAAGCATCACTACGAACAAAGCTAGTGGAGGTGATGGAATTCCAGTTGAGCTTTTTCAAATTCTGAAAGATGATGCTGTGAAAGTGCTGCACTCAATATGCCAGCAAATTTGGAAAACTCAGCAGTGGCCACAGGACTGGAAAAGGTCAGTTTTCATTCCAATCCCAAAGAAAGGCAATGCCAAAGAATGCTCAAACTACTGCACAATTGCACTCATCTCACACGCTAGTAAAGTAATGCTCAAAATTCTCCAAGCCAGGCTTCAGCAATATGTGAACTGTGAACTTCCAGATGTTCAAGCAGCTTTTAGAAAAGGCAGAGGAACCAGAAATCAACTTGCCAACATCTGCTGGATCATTGAAAAAGCAAGAGAGTTCCAGAAAAACATCTATTTCTGCTTTATTGATTATGCCAAAGCCTTTGGCTGTGTAGATCCCAATAAACTGTGGAAAATTCTGAAAGAGATGGGAATACCAGACCACCTGACCTGCCTCTTGAGAAAGCTATATGCAGGTCAGGAAGCAACAGTTAGAACTGGACATAGAACAACAGACTGGTTCCAAATAGGAAAAGGAGTACGTCAAGGCTGTATATTGTCACCCTGTTTATTTAACTTCTATGCAGAGTACATCATGAGAAACGCTGGACTGGAAGAACCACAAGCTGGAATCAAGATTGCTGGGAGAAATATCAATAACCTCAGATATGCAGATGATACCACCCTTATGGCAGAAGGTGAAGAGGAACTCAAAAGCCTCTTAATGAAAGTGAAAGTGGAGAGTGAAAAAGTTGGCTTAAAGCTCAACATTCAGAAAACAAAGATCATGGCATCTGGTCCCATCACTTCATGGGAAATATATGGGGAAACAGTGGAAACAGTGTCAGACTTTATTTTTCTGGGCTCCAAAATCACTGCAGATGGTGATTGCAGCCATGAAATTAAAAGACGCTTACTCCTTGGAAGGAAAGTTATGACCAACCTAGATAGCATATTGAAAAGCAGAGACATTACTTTGCCAACAAAGGTCCATCTAGTCAAGGCTATGGTTTTTCCAGTGGTCATGTATGGATGTGAGAGTTGGACTGTGAAGAAAGCTGAGTGATGAAGTATTGATGCTTTTGAACTGTGGTCTTGGAGAAGACTCCTGAGAGTCCCTTGGACTGCAAGGAGATCCAACCAGTCCATTCTGAAGGAGATCAGCCCTGGGATTTCTTTGGAAGGAATGATGCTAAAGCTGAAACTCCAGTACTTTGGCCACCTCCTGCCAAGTGTTGACTCATTGGAAAAGACTGATGCTTGGAGGAATTGGGGGCAGGAGCAGAAGGGGATGACAGAGGATGAGATGGCTGGATGGCATCTCTGACTTGATGGATGTGAGTCTGAGTGAACTCTGGGAGTTGGTGATGGACAGGGAGGCCTGGTGTGCTGCGATTCATGAGGTCGCAAAGAGTCGGACACGACTGAGCAACTGAACTGAAACAAAAATTTGAAATCACATATCCTCTATTTAAAAGAGTTCTGCTCGATAACAAATCCAAGCTTTGATGCATTTCTTTCTTCCATCTGGGTTCCCCTAGTGGCTCAGATGGTTAAAAAATCCACCTGCAATGCAGGAGACCTGGGTTTGATCCCTGGGTTGGGAAAATTCCCTGGAGGAGGAAATGGCAACCCACCCCAGTATTCTTGCCTGGAGACTCCCGTGGACAGAGGAGCCTGAAAGGCTACAGTCTATGGGGTCCTAAGGAGTCAAGACACGACAAAGTGACTAACACTTTTACTTTCTTTTCTGTTTGTTACACTTCTGGCTACCTCTAAGTAGTTACTGCTATTCAGGCATCAATAGGACTAACCCTCCTTTGTCTATTTAGTACAACATGAGAAAAGGTTGGTATCAGATTTCTCCCAAAAAAGATTACACAATATGCAAGTTAGACATGAGTGCATTTATGAACTAATTATATAAAGAATAGGGAAGCAATGAAGTTCAGCTTTTGGTGACATTTGACCAAAATTCTATAAGGATTTGGCTTCAGCCTTGGTTTTTGGCAGGCCAAGTAGCCAAATGCCATTTTGGCTCCAGTTTTGGCAACCTTGACCTTGTGCAAAATAATGATCATTTGGCCATGTTGGTTACTTACACCTGTGACCACCACTACACTGCTGGTGACACAGATAGGGATGCTCCTTAGGGCTTATTATTGCTATATGAAAATTCCCTTTCCAATAAATGTAGGTATTTTACGTCTAATTAAGCTAATCTCCTGGCTTGTTTTTATATTAAAAGTTTATCAGTCAGGTGAAACTTAAATGTACATTGATTATATGAATTAATTTACACAACAAATAATTGTGTCCCTGTAACATACCAAGCATAGTTTGCCATTTTAGGGATAGATCAAAAAACAAATCAGGTCCCTGCCCTCACACAATTTACATTTGGAGGGATGACATAAAATAATAATACGTGTAATAGATAAGAAGATGATACACTGTTTTAAAACGTCATGGGTATGTTGAGTGTGGGAGTGAGAATAACGGAACAGTCAAGGATCAGAAGCACTGAGAAAGAGTTCGTTATTTAAACACAACAGCCCAGCAAGCCTCACTGAGGCTACGGTTGAATAAAGGTTTCAAGAAGATGGAGGAGAGTGTCTTGGGCATCCTGAGAAAAAGAAGCTGCAGGCAGAGGGAACAGCATTACAAGGGCTCCCAGGTGGGAAGCTGCTGCTGCTGCTGCATCACTTCAGTCATGTCCGACTCTGTGCAACCCCATAGACGGCAGCTCACCAAGCTCCCCCATCCCTGGGATTCTCCAGGCAAGAACACTGGAGTGGGTTGCCATTTCCTTCTCCAATGTATGAAAGTGAAAAGTGAAAGTGAAGTCGCTCAGTTGTGTCCAACCCTTAGTGACCCCATGGACCGCAACCTACCAGGCTCCTCCATCCATGGGAATCTCCAGGCAAGAGCACTGGAGTGGGGTGGCATTGCCTTCTCCACCCAGGTGGGAAGATACCCAGTTTAGTCCAGAAGCAGCCTGAACATGAAGAGTGTAGCAGGAGATGACACGAGTGACTTACCAGGGAACAGATCATGCAGAGCCCAGGAGGACACGGAAAGGACTCTGGCTTTTAATTCAAAGAAAATGGGGAGCAATGAGAGGAGTCTGAGCAGAGAACAACATGATCTGATGGGCACATGAATGAATTCCAGCTACTGAGTGGAAATTCCTGCTTTACAGTACTGTGAAAACATTTTTTAAGAGAGAAAACCACAGGGATGGCAATACAATTCAGCTTAATCTTGAGAACGCTTAACAAGTATCTTCTTTAAATACAATCCTAAGCTTTCATTTATGGGACTGTTTCAATGAAACTGCCTCATGAGCTACAACCAACATGGCAAGCCCAAGAGTTGAAGTCTTCATTTCAGTCAGTTTTCAGTGGAGAGGATGAAAGTTCAATGACTTGGTAATATCATCATTAGCATGGCCTGCAGAGGCAGAGCTTGACCAAAACATCTGTTGCTCCTTCACTGATCTCAGTTGAGAAGAGTATATTCTCAGTATCACAAATGTGCACTATAAAAACCACAGGAGTCGATAGCTGTGACTCTGCTTGTGATACCACTCTGATACCACTGCACTACAATAGCAATTTAAAAAAGTATCTGCTTGGTATAAATTTAAGTTGTAATAAATAGGTATTCTTATCAGTATTTCAGGTTTATCCTTGTATGCCAGACATTCTTTCTAAGATGAAGATATTCAACTTCAGCCAAATAGTGACTGGACACTTGCTCACTTGGCGTCTGACCAAAATGCACATTTGGTATATATTCTGAACCATATGTTTGTGGCCCCTCCTCAATTCACAGGCTGAAGCTCTTACCCCCAAAGTGATCGTATTTGGAGGTAGGGCTTTTAGGAGATAAATAGGTATAGATGAGGTCATGAGGACGGGGCCCCATGATAGGATCAGCATCCTTTTCAGAAGAGAAAGAGAGACTAGAGCTCACTTTATCTTCATCATGTGAGGATACCGGCAGAATGCTTCCATTAGCAAGTCAAGAAGAGGGCCCTCACCTGGAACCAAATTGACTGACTTCCTGATCTTGGACTTCCCAGCCTCCAAAACAGTGAGACATTATTACTGAAGCTACCTAGTCCATGTTATAAACTATGCTATTTTGTTATAGCATCCCAAGCTGCTATAACAAAATATGTATGGTCACATGTAACAGCAACACCTGAAAACTATTTCTCATTCATAAATCCCTGGCAATAATGTTCGAGGTGTTGTCTGATACCTGGTGGTCTGATTCTCAATTTAAAACTTCCTGATCATTTAAGGAGAAGCCGCTGCCTTCTTTTATCATCTGGTTATGACTTCAAGGCAAAGGGGGAAGAGTTAAGGGAGTCAGCTGATGCTTATACTGAGGATTATGAAGAGAGCTGTGGGTAGGGGTGGAATCTTGGCCAACACTGGAGGGAGCAGAGGGATGGATGTGCAGGTCGGAGACTTTTTAACTAAGTCAAGTTTGGAATGCCAACCACAGACCACAAACAGGTATTTCCCTAGCCTAAGGGACAAGTTAGAACTGTGAAGAAGGAGGGTAAATAAGAGCTATGGATGCAACCCTTGCTTGTCCTGTGGACAATGTTCCACTTGCCCCCACCATCCAGAAAAGCATCCTCTGCCACTAACAATCATTACAGCAAGATGGATCTTCCTGCTCGCCTCTACAGAGGATAAAGATAGCAGAGTGGAGTGAGTGAAAGTCGCTCAGTTGTGTCTGAATCTTTGTGACCCCATGGACTACACAGTCCATGAAATTCTCCAGGCCAGAATACTGGAGTGGGTAGCCTTTCCCTTCTCCAGGGGATCTTCCCAACCCAGGGATCAAACTCAGTCTCCCGCATTGCAGGCAGATTTTTTTTACCAGCTGAGCAACAAGGGAAGCCCAAGAGTACTGGACTGGGTAGTGTATCCCTTCTCCAATGGATCTTCCCAACCCAGGAATTGAACCAAGGTCTCCTGTATTGCAGGTGGATTCTTTGCCAACTGAGCTATCAGGGAAGCCCAAAGATAAACACTACGGGGCAAAAGAAAGGAAGACCCAGAGGCGAGGAACTTCCAGGTCATATCAACTAACATTTCATTTATCAGAAGCGTATTCTTTAAGATGTGCTGGACACTGCAGCAGGCACTGATGCCGTACCAGTGAATAAGACAGAGAAGATCACTGCTGTCAAGGAGTTTACATTTTACTGGAGAGACAGAAAATAAACAGTATGATTTCAGACAGGAAGAAGCTCCATGAAGGATACACCATGATATCAGAAAGCGTGACTGGAGTGGTCAGGCCTCTCTGCAGAGAAACATTTGAGCTGGGACCTATGTGACAGGGAACCAAGGGAACCAATCATTGATCAAGGAGGTAAATATAGGCAGACAGGATGGCAGGTACCAATGTGTTCGAGAGAGAGCATGACTTTGGCATATTCCAGAAACAGAAAGACAACTGTGTCTGGAGCTCAGATGACCAGAGGGAAATCTGATATGAGGTGAGATTGGGGAGGCCAAGCAAAGCCTGAATGTCTTGGATTCTCACCATAGGAATGAGTCTGGATTTTTACTTTAAGTGAAAAGGATGCTAAGAAGGTGCGTGGTATCCTTTAATTCAAGATTGGTGTGTGGGAACAGGATCACAGGAGGGCAGGAGTGAAGTGGAAGCCAGTTAGGAGATAGTGAGGTGGGTCCGAGTGATAGCAGCAGATGTGGGAACATGAGTAGATTTCAGAATAAGAAGTAAGGGGAGAATGAACATGATGTGTTGATGGATAATCTATCTCTGAACAACAGAACTGCCTCTACAATTCACATTTTTTTCCTACATAATGCAACATACTATTTTTTCAACTCAATCATTATTACAAAATCATTCTCTTTCTCAATATATGAGTGATATCTTGCTGCCTGCTAAGTCACTTCAGTCGTGTTTGACTCTTTGCAACCCTATGGACTGTAGCCTGCCAGGCTCCTCTGTCCATGGGAATCTCCAGGCAAGACTACTGGAGGGGGTTGCCATGCCCTCCTCCAGAGGATATTCCCGACCCAAGGACTGAACCTACATCTTTTACATCTCCTGCATTGGCAGGTGGGTTCTTTACCACTAATGCCACTTGGGAAGAGCCATGAGATAATAGGGCAGTTTAAAATGATGTATTACTTATTACCACTGTTTTTCCTGTTACAACTATTAACTTTTGGCAAGTTATACCCAAATAGAACGTAAGTGTTAGCCATTTGTATATTTAGAGAGAAGAGAGAAGAGAAGGCAAGGTATTCTTATAAAATGACTTAAAGTGTCCCTTCCCCACATACCCTCTCCCAACATTTATTTGTCCAGATCCTGGGTGTACAGTGTCTAAAGCCGACCTGTCCAGTGTCTCCCATTGGCTGAGGTGCAACTGAGACATCGTGGAGCAGGGAAGACACGCAGACGTGCACCTCCACACAGGTCCACCTGTAGGCATCTCAGTGAAATACATCCACTTCCGCAAAGTCACATGGGGACTGCAACACCCACCATGAAGAACCAGTTACTATCTGGCTTTTTATAGCCAAAGTTTGCAAATCGCATGGTCACCTGAGTCCAGGTATTCATAGTTCAAAAGCAACTATGATGTAGGATACCAGGAAAGCCAAAATATACTTGAAAATCGTATGCAACAATACACATTTTATAACAATGTCTTAGCATCTGTCTGTGTGTACAGGGAGAGAGAGGGTCAAAAGGGGAAACATGTGTGTATATGTTCAGAGATGCTGTGTGTCTGGTGGACTACAATGTCCCTCAGTTGGAGTAAGCGTCAGTCCTCAAGCTGTGGGTACAGACAAAGGTCCAACCCTGCTTTCTTCTACCACCTTCTGCTCTTCATCTTACTTGGCCTTAAGCTTCTCCCAACTTCTGTTTTATCTTCTTCTTGAGTTCTTCACTTGGCTGAGTTGACCAGGGCTCTCAGATGCCTCTAGGCTTTTCCAGTGTCACCCATCAAGGACTCGGAGTCTCTTCAACACAGTCACAGAAGCAGATCACTGCTGTCACGTGTGCCTCTTATGTTTGTCTTTTTCTTAGGTTCAAATTATACACTTGCCTTTATATAAATGCAGGCAATTGTGAAATTTCTCAATCAGTTCTGACAGGCATGACTCTAACTGCTGTCATGGTTGAAAAGTTTACATATTGATCCCCAGCATTTCAGACTGGAAAAGAAAAGCATTTGGGCAGAGTGCTACCAGTCAAGCCACCCCTAGAACTCACCCTTTCTTCCAAAAGACTATCTTTACTGTGTCAAATTGTCAATGGAATTGTAACTGGGCTCTGATCCACCCACTGATAGGGGCACCACTTCCCCTGAGGCCAACTTTACATTCTATCCTCAAAATGGCATGCACTGCAGTCTGGGTACACAAGAAAAGGAATGCCAACCAAGTGGCTGCAAGAAGCTGTTGTTTTGTATAGAGTGGTAAGCTCTAGCCATGTGTCAGAATTATGATGTTTTAGGTCAGGCTGCGCCACTACTAGCCTCAAGATTTTGAGAAGGCATGTCATCTCACCACCACCTATGCAATAAACCAGGTAGTCGGATGCTCCCGAAGGTGCCTTCTTGATTGATTATTCCATGAAACTATGGCTCCAATGCATGCTCCACTGTCACACTTTTCAGAGCTCAGCACTTCAGTTGTAAATGCTTACCTTTTCCAACACGGGTTGACTGCGGTTTCTCCTGAGGTCTTTCCAAGTGTTCAGTGCCTGTGCAGGAGGGGCCTGGAGCTCACACGGCATGACGTCATCTTGGCTTCTCTCTCTTGTTCTGACCCCTGACAATTCTTAACTAAGTATGTGGTCATTATGTTTCCCATGCATTATGTCCTTTCCTATCACTGGTGACAGTACATTGGGTTGACAGCCTCTTTTGGAGATGTTCTTACTCCCCAAGCCAAGAAACACAGATAGCCAAGAATTAGATCATTCTATCCCCAAATTGCTGTAGGCCTTCTCAGAGGCAGCTGAGCAATGTGATTTGATCAAGGTTAAGTACAATCCCCCTTCATCTTTAACCCAAGACAGAATTCTCTGAGCTTTCTGTTTCAATCCCAGATTATGCTTCCATTCCCACTCTAACAAACATCCCCCAGCTGCCCTACAGTCAGCTCTCATTTATCCACCTGTGGCTTATCCCAAGCACCAGGCTTTCTCCTCCTCCCGCCTCCAGCACCAAACTCCAGGCCAGCTCCTTTAACTCTGTGCCAAAGAAATACAAACTAAATCTAATATTAGCCTAATGAGAAAAGGCTATCTGCTGCCAAAGATTCACATAATGCATCCCAGAGCCAAATGTGGGCAATTATTCACTGCTTTGGATGCTGGCACTGCTTCTGCCTTATATAATATAGCAATCAGGATCTACTGCATTTCTCCCCAAGAAAGAAAGAATACATGCAGTGTTTTAACCTCTTCTTTTGTCTCATTGGCCTGATTCTCGGTATAACAGATTCTCTTTTCTTTCCAAAATCAATCAATCATTTGTCATTTAATGTTAAAGAGATGAAAAAAATCCTGGTTTTAGAGTCATTATACTTAGATTTCAGTCATGTTTCTCCACTTTTTAGCCAGAAGCTAAGTTTTGCAAGTCATTCTTCATTTTCTCAGCTGCAAGATGGAGATTTTATAAATAAAAACATAGGAGTCAATCACATCTAAACAAGAGACACACAGAAAGTCATCAAGACTCTCGATCATTATTCTGATTCACTGTTTTACATGCTCTGGTGAATCAGCATTGCTGGTATGAAAAAATAAAGATTAACTTTATGAAACCCTTCCTTTATAGGCATGAAAACACAGGGCAAATTTCTTCATAAGCACCTAGAAGATCAAGTCTAGAAGACAAGAGTTTCAATTTCCCAATGCTGTATTTAGGCCACTTGTGAGGAAAACAGTCCAGAATTTCAAGGTAGGGAACAGCCAGCATGCTATCTACCGATGGGCTGATCTTAATCCAGATCCTGAGTTGCTATGGAAACGCAAATTCCAACCATCGGACAATTGAGGGATATAACCTTCAAAACAGACTCCCCTTTCCACATTTTTTCTTATGATTGAAGCACATGTCCCCCCAGGCCCAAGGACAAGAGTCAGAGAAAATGTTCACACAATTCCATCTGTTCATCTTACTCACTCTTATAACCAGAAAATTTCAATGGCTTCCACAGATCAGAGCAGCCTGTCCAATAGAACTTTCTGTGATGTTCTATGTCTGTGCTAGCCAAGACACTGATCCCTAAGGCACCTATACTCTCTGGATTCCCAAGTCCTCACTGGCATTTAGGACTCCCTTTGGCAAATATCTTTTGCAAATTCACACATCAAATGTATCTGTTTTTGTTTCTGTTTTCCCAACTAGACCCTATGCTACCCAGTAATAAGGCTTAAAAGTGAGCTTGGTTCTCTATTGATTTCTATTTCATTTCTCTTTCATTTAAGATAGCCAATGACATAGATAACCCTCTTTCTAGAATTACAGCTCTAGTCTTTTGAGTCATTGAGGGCAAGGGTCCCCAAATCACATTTAAGATAAAGAAACAAAAAGATGCTTTTTCCAAGGATGTGTAGACAGAGAAATTTTTTAATTATAAAAGCAATATGAATTTCACAGTCAAGATGGTAGATTACACTTATGCTATGCAATCCCCTCTCAGACTCTAGAAATGTAAAGATATTAGAAAATATATTTTAAAATTTATATATTGCCATACTTGAAATCAAGGAAGAGATATCTTTAGGTGCCAAGAGCTCATAGCAATGAGGAATGATGAAGCTAAAGACGCCTCCTGGAGATCTGGAATAGGGATTGGTTCCAAAGCCCTGCCTGGCCAGACCCAGAATGGCAGAGCCCATAGGCATGACAGGGAGATGGAACCAGGCTCCTGTGTGAAGCTGCAGATGAGAGAGCACATCTGGGGGGACTTTATTTGCATAATCAGTAGCAAAGACAACATCAGATTGAGACATAATTAAACACCTGGTCAAAGATGCTACCTCCCAAACAGTTCAGGAAGAGACAAACACAAAAAGCACCTCATCAGTGCTTGCTTCAACAGCACACAGACTACAAAAGCACCTCAACACACGGCATATTTCCCAAGACAACTCTCCTCCTTGGCAAATCATTCAGCAAGACTTCGGACCCATGGGAGGAAAAACAACACCCTCAAAGGTAGAACACCAATTCAACAAATAGGAAGAGTCACAGCTGAGCTGCTTAAGCTAATGAGCAACCTGAAAAGAGCTTTAAATAAATATGCTTAAAAGAGTTCAGTTCAGTTGTTCAGTCGTGTCTGACTCTTTGCGACCCCATGAACTGCAGCACGCCAAGCTCCATCACCAACTCCCAGGGTTTACTCAAACGCATGTCCATCTAGTCAGTAATGCCATCCAACCATCTCATCCTCTGTCGTTCCCTTCTCCTCCTGCCTTCAATCTTTCCCAGCATCAGGGTCTTTTCAAATGAGTCAGCTCTTCGCATCAGGTGGCCAAAGTATTGGAGTTTCAGCTTCAGCATCAGTCCTTCCAATGAATATTCAGGACTGATTTCCTTTATGCTTAAAAGAGTACATATATTAAAAAGAAACTCCGAGTGCAGAAGAAGAAAAATTTCCCCATAATCTCAGCTCTAGATATAAACTGTCTCCTGAGAAATCTGTATGCAGGTCAAGAAGCAACCGTTAGAACCAGACATGTAACAAGGAACTGTTTCAAAATTGGGAAAGGGGTATGTCAAAGCTGAATATTGTCACCCAGTTTATTTAACTTAAATGCAGAGTACCTCATGTGAAACGCTCCAGGCTGGATGAACCACAAGCTGGAATCAAGATTGCCGGGAGAAATATTAATAACATCAGATATGCAGATGACATCACTCTAATGGCAGAAAGCAAAGAGGAACAAAAGAGCCTCTTGATGAAGGTAAAAAAGGAAAGTGAAAAAGCTGGCTTAAAACCCAACACTCAAAAAACTAATATGGCATCTGGTCCCATCAGCATATAGCAAATAGATGGGGAAACAATGGAAACAGTGACAGACTTTATTTCCTTGAGCTCCAAAATCACTGCAGATGGTGACTGCAGCCACTAAATTAAAAGACATTTGCTCCTTGGAAGAAAAGCTATGACAAATCTAGACAGCATATTAAAATAGAGACATTATTTTGCCAACAAAGGTCTGTATAATCAAAGCTATGATTTTTCCGGCAGTCATGTACGGATGTGAGAGTTGGACCATAAAGAAGGCTGAGTACCAAAGAATTGATGTTTTTGAACTGTAGTACTGGAGAAGACTCTTGAGAGTCCCTTGGACAGCAAGGAGATCAAACCAGTCAATCCTAAAGGAAATCAACCCTGAATATTCACTGGATAAACTGATGCTAAAGGTGAAGCTCCAACACTTTGGCCACCTGATACTAAGAGCCAACTCACTGGAAAAGATCCTGATCCTGGGAACAACTGAGGGCAGGAGAAGGGGACAACAGAGGACGAGACAGTTGGATGGCATCAACAACTTAATAGACGTCAGTTTGAGCACGCTCTGGGAGATAGGGAAAGACAGGGAAGCCTGGTGTGCTGTAGTCCACGGGGTCTCAAGGAGTCATACATGACTTAACTATCAGCCATAAAAAGGAACACATTTGAGTCAGTTCTAATGAGGTGGATGAACCTAGAGTCTATTATACAGAGTGAAGTTAAAAAGAGAAAAACAAATATTGTATATTAACACATACATATGGAATCTAAAAAACGGTACTGAAGAACCTATGTGCAGGGCAGCAATGGAGATTCAAACAGAGAGCAGACTTGTGGACACAGTAGGGGAAGCAGAGGGTGGGACATATTGAGAGAATAGCACAGAAACATATATATTATCATACGTAAAATAGCCAGTGGGAATCTGCTACATGACACAGGGAGCTCAAACCCAGCGCTCTGTGCAAGCCTAGAGGGATGGGATCGGGTAGGAGGTGCGAGGTTCAAGAGGAAGGGGACATATGTATACCTATAGCTGAGTCATGTTGATGTATGGCAGAAAACAACACAATACTATAGAACAATTATAAATAAAAATAAATTAATTTAAAATAGAAATAAAAATAAAATTTTGAAATAAATTAAAAACCATTTAAAAATAAATAAAAACAATTATGGAATGAAGTCTTTCAGACTCGGTGATGCCTTTTTACGGGGAAAAGATATTTATAGGAAAATGGGAACATGTTACACATTCTGCAGGAACCTGCCCGTCTTCCTCTCGCCCTACTGCAATAGCAGCACGCTCATTTTCCTGCATAAACACTGCTACAGATTGAAAATCTGTGTTCCCCTAGAATTCACACCCTAGACCCCAATGTGATAGTAAGGAGGAGGAGTCTTTGGGAGGACGGGGCCCTCACAAATGGGATCAGTGTCCCCATGAGAGAGATTCCAGAGAGATCCTTGGTCCCTTTCTACCATGTGAGGACACAGTGAGATGATGGATGTCTATGACCTGGGTAACAAGGCTCATATCAGACACTCCAGCTGGTGGTACCTTGACCTTGAACTTCCCAGCCTTCAGAACTATGAGAAACAAATTTCTGTTGTTTATAAGCCATCCAGTTTCTTTAATTTTTATTGGAGCATAGTCTCTGGTCGCTCAGATGGTAAAGAATCTGCCTGCATTGTGGGAGACATGGATTCAATCCCTGGGTCAGGAAGATCCCTTGGAGAAGGGAATGGCTACCCACTCCAGGATTTTTGCTTGGAGAATTCATGGACAGAGGAGCCTGGTGGGCTACAGTCCCTGGGGTTGCAAAGAGTTGGACACGATTGAGTGACTAAAACTTTCCTTTCACAGTTGCTTTATAATGCTATGTTAGTTTCTCCTGTACAGCAAAGTGAATCAGTTATATGTACACATATATCCCCTCTTTAGATTTCCTTCCCATTTAGGTCACTTCAAAGCACTGAGGAGAGTTCCCTGTGCTATGCAGTAGGTTCTCATTGGTTATCTATTTCATACATAGTATCAATAGTGCATATATGTTGATCCCAATCTCCCAATTCACTCCCTGGTTCCCCTCTTAGGGGCCATGCGTTTGTTCTCTACGTCTCTATTTCTGCCTTGCAAAGAAGGCCTCTATAGCATTTTTCTAGATTCCACATATATGTGTTAATATACAATAATTCTTTTCTTCTTTCTGACTGACTTCACTCTGTGTGACGGCCTCTAGGTCCATCCACATCTCTACAAATGATTCCACTTCGTTCCTTTATACAGCTGAATAATATTATAAGCCACCCAGTTTAAAGTGTTTTATAGCACTCCGAACAAACTAAGATAAATATACATAGGTCTCCATCACCCTTAAAAAGATAGAATTTGTTCAATTCCATGAATACACAGTCTCTTTGGCCAAAGTTTTATGAATGAACATTATTTTCATATTATAGACATCGCTAGAGTGAATATTCTCCTGCAGCCATCTTTGCACATTTGGGTGATTATTTCCTTAGGACAAGTTCCTAGAGAGGGCATCACTGGCTCAAAACTTACACTCATTGAAAATTTTGATAACTCTATCAGACTGTCCTCCAGAAAATCTGTATGGATTTGCATTTCTGAGTGGCTTTACATGATGCATCTGTAGCTAGAGGTTTTTTAAGTTAAGTGTAAAGTAGGTCAAGTTACCAGAGATTCAATTATTTACCTAAGGAAAAAGGATGACTCACAACTCCAATAACCCTTGGAGTGCAACCGAAAGGCACATCTCAGTGTGTCCATACATGCATAGAACATGTTCACACTGTCGGTGGTACAGAATCTCTGGGGTATGTGACACTGCAGGTCTGGAGTAATCCTTATTTTTATTTTTGCCCCTGTTCCCCAGCAACCACCACTGTCATCAAGTCCTCCATGAAAAAATAAATACTTTGTAACAAGAGTTCCTAGTCTGTTCACTCCTAAACATGTCAATGTGAAGACATTCTGAATTCCCTTTCAACTCAGTTTGGGGGTTTCACTGTAGACAACCTGGAAAATCTCAGACAAATCTGGCTTGCAACCAGAGTCTAAACCTGAGGAAAGGTTCATTATAGATGACTGCATTCTCGGTGAAGTAGGTTTTCAGCAAAGCAAATGTAAAGTGAACTAGAGGCAAAAAGGTACTGACATGAAGACTGGTTTTACTACCACATCACACATTCCAGGTAATTCAGAAGTTACCAAATCCTATCAGGTTTGAATCCAACTTCTTATATCACCAAATCTGTTCTGCAAATAAAAGAGAATCTGGAAAAGTTGAATTAAATTAATTTAATTAAATTAAAGTTGAATTAAAATCAGGCAATTGTCAATTAATGTTTTCTTTTCCTCCACTGTAATATTTAATATTTTACGCATCTCTGAAAAGATCCTACTCAAATAAACCATTTATCTTCCTAGTTAAAGAAGACCTTTAAGATATTTTTTTCCTCACTCTTTCAAGATGGAATCAACCACTGGCTGACCAGATTTAGATGTCAAAATCAGAGCAGATCAGATCAGATCAGTCGCTCAGCCGTGTCCGACTCTTTGCGACCCCATGAATCACAGCACGCCAAATAGGGCTTACTTATTCCCAGCTCCTCTCACATAACAATAACCAACCAATTTTCTATGAGGTGTAATTTCTCTCAGCTAAAATGTGCAAAATATCTGCAATATCTCCCTTGCTAATTGTTCCCCACTCCCTACAACACAGATACACACATACTCTTTTGTCATCAGTTTTTAATTATCTACACTAAAGTAATTGGTAATTATCCAAAAGTACAGACAAGGTAGAAAAATTCACATCTGATCTTGGAAGGCTTTTTTCTTTTTTTTACGGGAGTGGGAGGGAGTTATTGTATGACAGCCGAGCGACCTTTCTACTTGAGGCTTTTCTTGGGGGACTGCAACATCTGCTTTCCAAGGCATGCATATATTCATCTCCTCAACAAACATTTGAAAGGAAATCTCTTCGAAGGAAATACCATAGGAAGACGAGTTCTCTCAATTTTCAAGGAGCAAACTAACATACACCCCCAACAAAAGCATCTTCACCGGTTTCAGACAAAGACCCATACAGCGCCAGTTCCATGATGGAAAACCTTTGAAAGAGGCTGCTCTTACTAAATAATCATCTATCCTTCAACTCCCAGTTTACCACTGTGTGTCTTGTACCTACATCTATATTAAAGACTAAAGGACTGAAGAATACTGCAACAAATTAGAGCAACTATATCTTTAACCAGGGTCCTGTTTACTATTGTCTACCTGACAGAATTGTTACCGGAACCTAATAAGCCAGTATGTCAAAGTCCTTCCAACAGTACCTGGAATATATGTATATATTTCATAAAATATCACTTGTTACTGTGATGGTCAGCAAAATCCCCTCATACTCATGCAGCCAACTGAGCCTTTTACAAAATACTTGTACATATACAGTATTATTTCATCTGTTCAACCTGATGGAAATGATAGTGTTGCTGGTACCCATTCTATAGGTGAAGAATCTGAGGCTTGGAAAGTCATATGACTTGTCCAATATTATCAAATGATCAATTGAGCCTGGTAAACAAATCGTTAAGTCCAGGCACTCATCCCTAGAGCTCGTCCTATACCATCCTCAGAGCCTCATGCTCTAAGACTGACCACAAATGTGCTTTGATTTCACTCTAAAGGTGATGAAGTCACTATTTTCATTTCTTATTACTTGTAGTCGAGGAGCAGTGATTTTTGAATCACCAACAATAATTAATGAAAGTACTGTCAGTTCTTCCCTGGGGCTGGGCCACAAAATATAGAAGCTGCAGCTTCAGAATCTCATTGGAGTATCACCTACCTTAGTTGTCTCGGCTTCTGTCTGCAGTCGCTTGGGGGTTCCTTTTTGGTCAAGCACCTTCTGGAAAGTTTTATTTTTAATGGATTGAGACTCAACACCTTCACCTTCAATTTGTAGTTTAATACCTTCACCATGGGCAGGGTGATCAATACCCCGTGGATTCAAACCGCAGTGGAGAGCTAGGAAAGAGGAAAGAAATCTAACTCAGAAAACAGATCCTATAAAGAAGGTGTCCATGAAAGACAATACTTCATTTGGTCTACATGGGAAGAAACAAGACATTTCCAAGTTGAGGGGTGGAATTATAACTATAGGAAATAATCTGGGGAAGAGGGACCATGGTATGGTGGCAAATCCCGAGCTCCGAAGTCAGAAAGACGGCAGCACAAATGCAGGAAGCATCAGTTTCAAGAAGTTCGACCTTGAGCAAGTGACTAACCCCCACATTACAGATGATAATACCAAATCAGGCAACTTAGGCACTGCCTCCCACACATGCAGTTATTTCAACCTCTGCAGTTCAGTTTGTATCTATGCTTCCATCTGGAACACTGTTCATTCATTCCTTCCAGCTTCTGAATCTTCCCTATTCTTCGAGCATCCACTCAATATTCAACAAATATTTATTGAGCAAACAGTAAGAAGTCAAGCAGATATTTTGTTCCCAGCTCTCACTTCTCCCTTAACAAGTCCCATCCCTTCCCATCATTTCTGATACAATCAATCCGCCCATGACTCTCAAATCTTACATCCAGCCCAGAGAGACCTTTTTTTTTTTTTTTCCTGACAGGTGTGTACTTGCTTTTTAATTTATTCTAATTGGAGGATAACTACCTTACAATATTGTGATGGTTTTGCCATCCATCAACATGAATTGGCAACAGGTATACATGTGTCCCCCTCATCCTGTACCCTCCTCCCACCACCCTCCCCACCGTATCCCTCTGGGTTGTCCCAGAGCACAAGTTTTGAGTGCCCTGCTTCATGCATCAAACTTGCACTGGTCATCTCTTTTACATATAAAACGAAGGTGAGCATGATGCATGTGCTGGGAACTGAACCCGGGTCTCCCACATGGGAGATGAGAATTCTACCACTGAACCAGCAATGGCCCTGTAGCTTACAGCCCAGAAATACCTCTCTTACTAGCTTCAGACATAAGTAAGACTGTCACTCAACATCCCAATGTCAGTGTATCAGAGATCTCACATTTAACATGTTCACATTGAACCTTGATTTTTCTACCCCCAAATATTCACCTTCTCCAGTCACTACAGAGAAGCTAAAGAGTCCTCCTTGATACTACTCTCCCTGTAAGTCAGTACATCACTTTCATCTTTTACCAGGGCCAGTAAGTGCTGCACTCAAAATGTTGCTCCCATCCACCTACCTCACTCCATCTCCACTGCCATCACTCTGGTCCACGCTACCCACCTGTGTCACCTAGACTGACCACCCCAACTGCTCCTCCTCCCTGGATACCCACAATCTCATTAAAAAATGCACAGGTCAATTCACAAGACTCTTCTGCTACAAAACAGAGACTTAATGACTTAGAGAACAAACTTATGTTTACCTGGGTGGGGAGGGATAGTTAGGGAGTTTAGGGTTGACATGTACACACTGCTTTATTTAAAATAATCAAAGATCCACTGTATAGAAAATGTAGAGGGGACAAGAGAAGGAGATAGATGATATTGGCCATGCATTGATAATTCTTGAAGCTAACTGATAGATTCATGGGGATTTATTTCACTACTCCTTCTACTTTTGTGTATATAAAAAGGTTTAAAAAAAACACACACACACAAACTAACTTTCTAATGGCTTCATTGTACCCCCAGAGCATTCAAAAGTCTTTAATGTGGGCAACAAGGCTATGACATTATCTGTTTCATTCTACCTCTCCAATTTCCTCACCCACTACAGTATCCCTTGTCCACTCCACCTGTACCACCCACTTCCTTGTCTCTTCCTTGAACACCCCATGCCTTCTCGACTTTGCATATAATGTTTCTTTGTCTGAACTGTTCTTCCCCATTCTTCAGCTAACTGCTACTCATCAGTAAGGTTTTGGCTTAAATACCAACTCTTCAGACACGCCTTTCCTTAATCCCCTCCCTCATTCTCCCTATCTCCCCCTCCCCACATTGGATCTTATGCCTGGAACGACAAGTATTCAACAAACATCATACGAATCTTAAAAAACTCACTGTACAGTGGTCTGTATGCATGTGACCTTATTTATACCACTTTATAATTTTATTTCTTTGTTTGGCTGTCCTGGGTCTTTGTTGCTTTTCTCCAGCTGTGGTGAGTGGGGGCTACTCTCCAGTTGCGGCACACGGGCTTCTCATTGCAGAGGCTTCTCTTGTTGTGGAGCACGGGCTCTGGGGCATGCAGGCTTCAGCAGCTATGGCACACATGCTCAGTAGTTGCCGCTCCTGGGCTCTAGAGCACAGGCTCAATAGCTGTGGCTCATGGGCTTAGTTGCTCTGCAGTATGTGGGATCTTCCAGGATCAGGGATTGAACCTGTGTCTCCTGCATTGGCAGGCGGCTTCTTTACCACTGAGCCACCAGGGAAGCCCTATTTATACCATTTTATCTAAAAAATTATCAGAAATTCTTTTCTAGTCTTTTAAGTTCCTAAAACATGGACCAGCCTATTTCACGGTGCATTGTAAGCACTCATGTATTAGTTCATGCCTCTTCCCTCGGGTTTTGTGATGGATCTCAAATAATCTTCATGAAAAACCCTGATACATAATTATATTCATTTCACAGACAAGGGAAATGAGGCTTAAAGGGTTATAGTCATAAAAAGTCGTACAGTGTCTGCTGAAGGTCACAAAGATCATGTATCATTTAGGTTGCAGATGATTTCAAGTTTCAGATGAACAAACCCAAAATAGATTAACCAGTGAAGAAAATCATTAACTTTCAGGAGAGGAAGCCCAGTAATGGGAAAAGTTCTGTGTTAGCTGATTTCCCAGTTCAATAGGGCCATCAAGACCCTTTTCACTTCTCCATTCTACCATCCATAACATCACCTTAAGCCTGGGTCCCCACATGGCACTACAGCTACAAGCTTCTAGTTCACATCTAGCAATAGAGACAGCTCGGTTGACCATAGGTTTCCTCCCTCAATCCTCCTCCAAACTTGGGTTTTTCTCTTTGGTCCAAAGTGAATCACATACATCCAATAGTGAACTAAAACACTGGTGGTGGAGGTAGGATTACCCTTAAACCACCTAAGGTCAAGTCCCCAAACCACATCTCTGTTACTCAACAGGCAGGGGCAGAATGGATGCTGGAGAACCAAGCACAATACCCAGTTCAGGCAGTGGAATAAAAAGAACGCAACCTATGAGAGCATGAAGCTAATTACTGTTAATAACAATCAGCTTCTACATCTCCAAAGATCAGCCTACTTACAGTGAATTTTCAATTAAATATACTAAAACTGTGATTATTAAAAAGAGGTGAGCTTGTGTAGGGAGATGGGGGATTTAGACATTAATGAGAAAAGAAAAAAAAAAGTGTGTGTCTTTGTTCATACTCAAGCATGATTCCCAGCTGTTTCCTGCCTTGAAACTCACATCCTGAGGAATATCACTGAGCTGCTGGGAGCTTCCAGTATCTCCTGTCTTCCTCTGCTATCCCCTCCCCACTCAGACTCTCCTACTTCCCTCACTCCTGCTCATGTTGGTCCCTCCTCCTAGAAAGAGGTTCAACTCCACCCAAATCCCACTTCCTTCTTTGGGGCGTGAACTCCTACTCAGCCCACGTGTCCGTTCCAACGTCTTCACAGAGTCTTCTATGAGCTCTGGAATCCTGGGCTTCATCTCCTCCCTGTCTGGGGATGTCTGTCTAATTGATCTGTCTCATTGCTGACAACTGCCAGCTCCATCTTCACTGCCCAGTCCAGAATCTGGCATGTAACAGGCTCCGGAGAAACATCTGTTCAGCTGCTGAATGAACCAGCAATCTTCTATCTTTACACAAACATGCCTTACATCAAAATACCTCTCTTCTCTGCTAGTAAATACTGAGTGTACAGAATGTAAGATCTCTATAGATCTGAGGTGGGATATGGCATTTTGACTTTCTATGCATGTTGCCTTCTTCATACACAGTTTTAATCCTTCATAACTGTTCCCTCCTCACTTACAAATCCAGTAGCCAATTTATGTTTCCGTGCTTGGGTATACTTATTTAAAACTGTTCCTGACAGGCTTCGTTTTCTTTTCCCTGAAATTTGATGTCCCTAATATTTACAAATCAAGCCACTTTCAAATGGCCTCTTATATGCCGTGACCTCCATCTCTTTGTTCATCATGTAATAGGTGCCCCCATTTGCTTTCTCTTTTCTGTCCTCATTACAACCCTTTCTTGTTTTCACTAAAGTTATTTACTCAGTTTAATGGGCTCAGTAGCTCACAGGTCAGCTTGGAGATCTTACTGTTTGCCGGATCTCCCTAATCTCACAGTCTTGTGGATTTTTAGTTATTGTATTGATACTGCAGGCTGCTTGCAGTCTTTACCTGAAGTGCTGCCACTGCGGCTTTAATGTTAAAGTTGCTAACAGTGAGCTCTTAAAATGAGTTAAAGACCAGATTTTTACAGATGTTGCTCTTTTAAAAAGCTAGAGAAAGGACTTCTCTGGCAGTCCAGTGGTTAAGGTTTTGCCTTCCAATGCAGGGGCTGTGAGTTTGATCTCTGGTGGGGGAGATAAAAATCCCACATGCCTTGAGGCCAAAAACCCAAAACATAAAACAGAAGCAATATTGTATCAAATTCAATAAAGACTTTAAAAATGGTCCATACCCAAAAAAGAAAAAATCTTTAAAAAGCTAGAGAAAATTCTTCATGCAAATACCCATGTTTTAGCATTGTTTTGAAATGCCAATTTGAAGGCATCATCTTTTTCACATGCAAAAATCCACTCCCTCAGAAATGGAAACCCTTGAGTGTTGCTGGTGGTAACGTAAAATGGGACCGTTTGTGTGGAACGCTGTATGATGATTCTTCAAAAAAAAAAAAATTAAAATACAAAATACTATTTGATCCAGCAATCCCAACCAAAGTAGGGATTTGAACAGGTATTTGTCTATCCGTGTTTAGAGCAGCATTATTCATAATAGCCAAAAGGTGGAAAGAACCCAGGTGTCCACTGATGGATGAATGGACAAACATAATGTGATATATACATGCCACAGAATATTATTCAGTCTTAAAAAGGAATGAAATTCTGACACATGCTACAACAAGGGTGAACCCTGAAGACATTATGTGCAGTGAAAGAAGCCAGTCACAAAAGGACAAGTATTGGGTGATTCTATTTCATTCAGAGAGACAAAGTGGAACAGTGGTTACCAGAGGCTGGAGGAGAGGGGAATGGGATTTATTGCTTAGTATGAAATTTCAGTTTGGGTTGATGAGAAAGTTCTGGAGATAGACAGTGGTGATGGTTGCACAACAATATAAACATATCTAATGCCACTGACTCACACACTCAAAAATGGTAACCAATTTTTACCGTTTCTATGGTAACCAATTCTGTCATATTCTGCAATAAAATTTTAAAACCAAAATTACTATGTCCACTTTCACCTCCCTACTGCCTCCCAAAGCAGAAAGTTCCAAAAATATTTTTAGTCTTCTTTCAATCATCTCCCTTTGATTTTCAGGTATATTTCTTTTTTTTTTTTTTCAAAAATAAAATAGTCACGGTAGCTCAATGATATCCAGTTTCTTTCAAATGTTCCTGAAAAGGGCACGGTCTCCAGAAAGGACCCCAGCCTGACCAGCAGAAGACATGCTTCACTCGATGGAAGTGAGCCTGGGCCAGCCTGATCCTGACCTCTGAGGGATCCCATTCCGATGGGACTTCGGTCACAGTAACAAACTCTGCCTAAGTGCCAGGCTTCATTTCATCTCGAGATGATTCAAGAGGAGCCGAGGGACGTGCTGGCCTCACGACACTCATTTGTAAGAACAAGTGGATCTATTTGTCAAGAAGTCACACAGCTGCCCGGTCCTTTTAATCCCCACCCATGCCACACTCTCCCTTGTCTCCTTACAACTCATTCAAGTTGAATGGTCCTTTATTTCCAGCATCACTGAGAAGAGAGATGCTGTGCAAACACCGTCAATGGTGCTGCTCTGGCTCCCGCACCTACGTTTATACCAACTTGTAGATGCTGCTTGGAACTCTCGAGATGTCTTATGCTTCTCTGCTTTGCCAGAATTGAACTTTTCCCATAATATACTCTTCCGTTTCCTTATTTGCATGGAAATAGTAAATGCTCTTTCTGCTTTTCCCTGTGAAGCCTTAATTGACTGTGCATCCATTAATATCTTTCTAAGCAATGTTGACAGTACATCTTTTTCTTATTAGATCTTGTGCGAATATATACCATGCATTCCAAGTGTTTATTAACATGTCTGCTTACCCTATAACTAGAAGCCCCATGAAGCAAGGGACTGCTTATTGAGTTTTACAAACCCAGTGCTCAGCCACCTGACTACTACTGTACAGTTACCCTAAAACAATAAGATTGATTCAATAAGATGTTTACAGAATAAGCAGAGGTATGATGGAAAAGATACTGATCCAACCCTACTGACTGTCATTCCCTTCTGTTGAGTAGTTTACATCTTTATTTTTCAAAGGAAGATTGGGATTGACATGTATATACTATCATGTGTAAAACAGCTAGCTGGTGAGAAACTGCTATAGACCACAGGGAGCTCAGCTCGGTGCTCTGTGATGATCTAGATGGGTGGGATGGCGGGGTGAGAGGTCCAAGAAGGCAATGGCACCCCACTCCAGTACTCTTGCCTGGAAAATCCCATGGATGGAAGAGCCTGGTAGGCTGCAGTCCATGGGGTCGCTAGGAGTCAGACGCGACTGAGCGGCTTCACTTTCGCTTTTCACTTTCATGCATTGGAGAAGGCAATGGCAACCCACTCCAGTGTTCTTGCCTGGAAAATCCCATGGATGGAAGAGCCTGGTAGGCTGCAGTCCATGGGGTCGCTAGGAGTCGGACACGACTGAGCGGCTTCACTTTCGCTTTTCACTTTCATGCATTGGAGAGGCAATGGCAACCCACTCCAGTGTTCTTGCCTGGAGAATCCCAGGGACGGGGGAGCTGGTGGGCTGCCGTCTATGGGGTTGCACAGAGTCGGACACGACCGACGCAACTTAGCAGCAGCAGCATAGCTGATTCACTTCACTGTATAGTAGAACATTGTAAAGCAACTATAATCCCATTAAAAAAAAACTTTAAAAACAAAAAAACAACAAAAAAGAGCAAATAAAAGTTCTTCCAACATAATTGGATAATTCAAGCTATGGTAAATCACAGAACCCTAGAGCTCCCAAAACTGCTGTTTTACTTGACTGCTTTCTGCAGAACAGAAACTGCATTATTCATCTGCATACCTGCAAACTAAACAGTTGACATCTTTGGCACCTCATAAATGTTGCTAAATGAACACATGACCTTATGACACAAATATTAATATACTCCAATCCTCAGCCTTAGCTATTAAAATTGAGAAAGACTGTTCACAATTTCATGTCTGTTTCTTGCTATTAGCTAGAGATAAAGTTCTTGGAGGACATGGCCCTTGTTTCATACCTCTCATATATAATAAACATATACCAGACACTCTCCAAGCACCTGTTTAATTAAGGGAAGTGCCTCGTGCATTATATTTTGGATTCAAACTCAGCAGAACTCTACTCTCTAGAAGTCACCCAGGCATTACAAAAGGCTGCTTGCTCTCTGTAGCAGACACTTCCAGTTGGCTAAACATTCCCAGTGCTCTCCTCCGTGGCCACCTCCCACAACATGGCTTAAAGTCAAAACTCAATTTCCCATCCTCCCTTGCAGCTACAAGTGGCTGCTGACAGATTCCTGCCTACAGGACCTAAGCAGACATTTGATGGGTAAAGAGACAGTCCTGGAACTACAAAAGAGAATGTGGATACCATCCTTCTTTCCCTCCCTCTGTCTTGAATGCTGATGTGTTCTCTAGAGCTGCTACAGAGCTTCTGTGACAACAGGGCTCCAAACATAAGTGAAAGTCAAGAGGCTAGTGGCCACATTGGCTCTGCCACCATAGGGCTACTCAACTATTTCATTTTCATATTGCCTCCCTCTGGACTTGGTGCTCTGACAAAGAAATAATCCCTTCTTGTTAAGTGACTTTGAATCAAGTGTCCTCTAACTATCAGATGATCCATTCCAAACTGACACACGATTCCATTTTAACTAGTTACATATGGTTGCTTAGCTCTTCCTTCAGGAGAAAAAAAAAAGAACACTGAAATCCTAGCAAAATATTCCAGTTTGGGTTGCATAACTCCCATTGACCTAGAAAGCTGCATAAGTATAATAACACCTTAGCAAGGAAGGTGTACATTAAGAATACACTGTTCATGTTGTTATGAAGAAAATTATCATCAGAAGTAGATCAATCCAGGACTTCCACTGTGGAGACCTGAGGCAAAACTCTTACTCAAATGCAGGACTCTGGTATCCACAATATTCATAAGAACTTCTGTATGAATGAATGTGTTCATGGGTGTCAGGTCACTAACGTTTTAACATGAGAATATAGTGATGTACCAGAAATGTCTCAGGAATATAAGTTTGGTTTAAGCTAGTGGATACAGTGGAGAAGGCACTGGCACCCCACTCCAGTACTCTTGTCTGGAAACTCCCATGGATGGAGGAGCCTGGTGGGCTGCAGTCCATGGGGTCTCTAAGAGTCGGACATGACTGAGCGACTTCCCTTTCACTTTCCACTTTGATGCGTTGGAGAAGGAAATGGCAACCCACTCCAGTGTTCTTGCCTTGAGAATCCCAGGGACAGAGGAGCCTGATGGGCTGCTGTCTATGAGGTCGCACCGAGTCGGACACAACTGAAGCGACTTAGCAGCAGCAGCAGTGGATACAGAGCACAGCGGCTATTTGGGCAAAGGAAACTGTCCAGTGGACATCTCCTAGGGCAGGGGTCAGCAAATTTCAGCCCGTGGGCCAAATTCAGTCTGCCACCTGTTTTCATATGCCTTGTGATCCAAGAATAACTTTTACATTTTTTAAAGGTTGGGGGAAAAAAAAACCTAAAGGAGTATTTTGGGATCTGAAAAGAATATATGGAATTCAAATGTCAGTGTTCATAAAGTTTTCCTGAAACACAGCCATCCTTAATTATTTATACATTATCTATGACTACTTTTGTGCTACCATGGCAAAAGTGAGTAGTGGTGACAAAGACCAGGCATGCACGCTTAGTCGCTCAGTTGTCCGATTCTTTGCAACCCCATGGACTGTAGCCTGCCAGGTTCCTCTGTCTCTGGGATTTTCCAGCAAGAATACTGGGGTGGGATGTCATTCCCTTCTCCAGGGGATCTTCCTGACCCAGGAATTGAACCTGGGTCTCCTGCATTGCAGGTGGATTTTTTACTGTCTGAGCCACAGGGAAGTCACCAGACAAGACTAAAACATCTGCCAGCTGGCCCTTTACAAAAATAAGTCTGCTGAGTGAGCCCTGTTCTAGGGTAGAGTAGAACCATGTTCTGGAGACCCCAGGGTCTTTCACTTTATCATCAAAAAGTGCCAAAAACTCATGATCTTTGGGGAACTCACCTCTGACTTATTCTGCACTCCCCCACTCCCAGGCAATTTAGATAAACTAAATCATGTTCGGTTTTATCATTTGGGTCAAACTATGAGGAAACAGAATAGAATTTCCAAACCTCTCCTTGGTCAGCCCAGTGTGGTTCTGCAAACATATGCCAAAACTTAACATGTTTTACATACAGTCTGAAATCCTTTGCTCACCATCAAAAAGAACAAAGTAAAACATAAACTTCTAAATGGGTAACTCAGAGGCATTAGAAGAGGGCATGTCCATTCCTAGCCAGCCTGGAAGGGACCAGTAACAGATGGACCCCTTCCTCTGAACAAGAGGAGGCTGGAGAGGAAGAAGGCACTCTGCTGATGAGGAGGAGGGGAAACCAGCGAGGACTGTGAACAGCCGATGCCCAAAACACACGGTACTGGCCTCAGGAGTCTGCCCTATGGTAGACGGTAACCTTGACAACTGCCTTGTGGCTGCCACAGCGGAACCTGGGTGAGTGTCGGTCCCAGCCAGGTATTCAGCCATGTGTAGCTGTGTGGGGACGCTGTCTCCTCTGAGCCACGTGAAGAACACTCACTCTGACTCAATGTGTCCACAGAGACGACGTCCTCTTTGTAAAACAGATTAAGAGAATCTCATTTCCCCAAGACTACTTAAGTGTGGCAACCACAGCAAGTATTCACCCTTCCTACCCATGATATCTGGACTAAACACAGCAGAAATTCAGATAATGCTTAACTTACACATTTCACCATCAGGACAGTGGGGGAAGGCTTTGAACAACCTCCAGGGAACATAGACATTAACCGTTATTTCATGAGGAGAATACAAAGGCAGACAAACTCAGAAGTTCTGTGAAGCTTTAGAGGACTCAGGTATCAGACTGATAAGAAAACAGGTGGTCTACAATGGTGACTAAAACATTTTTATCCATGATACTATAAGAAGCAGATTTCATGCCATGAACTAGTGCCCAAACAGCTGTATCTATGTACATGAACTGAACCAAGTTTTCATAAAACAGTATTTTCCTTTACTACATGTAATCTACTATGATATTTTTTTCTCAAAAAATTTTAAAGTAGTACCTCTTGGATGCTTCTGAGAAAAGAGAATAGACACACTTTTCTCAATTTTCTCTACTAAGGAAAAACAAAAATCCTGAGCATTATATACAAAGCAAATGTAAGGCTGACTTTGAAAGGTCAAGAGGAGGTAGACGATCTAGGGACCTTGGATCTCAAGGAAAGACATGAAGGTGAGTTTCCTAGGCTCTCTCTTTGCCTCATATACTGCAGACTTGGAGCTGAAGAAGCTGAAACATGGAGGTGCCAAAGGGCACCAACAAAAAGTAAGATAATAAGAGCCTGTGCTCTGTAGACAAAGGACCGTGACAAGGGCAGCCTAGCAAGATGGAAACTTCTAGATAGTAATTGCTCTCCTCTAACATCACAGTAAAAATGTAAGTCAACCACTCATATCAGCAAAGGAGAAGCCCAACTTCCACCCTACCCTGGGCTATAATAAGCTAAGCTAAGCTAAGTCACTTTAGTCATGTCCGACTCCGTGTGACCCCATAGACGGCAGCCCACCAGGCTCCCCCGTCCCTGGGATTCTCCAGGCAAGAACACTGGAGTGGGTTGCCATTTCCTTCTCCAATGCATGAAAGTAAAAAGTCAAAGTGAAGTCGCTCAGTCGTGTCCGACTCTTAGCAACCCCATGGACTGCAGCCTACCAGGCTCCTCCACCCATGGGATTTTCCAGGCAAGAGTACTGGAGTGGGGTGCCATTGCCTTCTCTGGGGCTATAATAAGGTATTCAAAAATCTCCAGTGGGTCATAGAAGGCCAAGAGCCCAGACCTTCATCTCTGTCGGTTGGTAATAAGGTTACCTCCACACCCCTGCAATGTCGTCTGAGAAGTGTGAAGGTTGCACTTCCACCCCCAACAAGGAGGCAGTCCGTCCTTTCTGGGGTGATGTCAGAGCAAGCCAGGTGGTGAGCCTGGGCTTTCATCACTCTGTTTATCATCAGTGATGAACAGCCAAGAGGCCCCATCTCCCAGCATTCAACTTAGGCAGAGTGAGGAACCTGAATTTCTAACTCTACTTGGCCAGAGTGGTGTTAAAGAAAAGCAGTTAAAACAGAAGGTTTAAGTAAGAAAGATTCAGTCTCATGGGCTTCCCTGGTGGCTCAGATGGTAAAGAATCTGCTGTAATGCAGGAGATCGGGGTTTGATCCCTGGGTTGGGAAGAGCCCCTGGAGAAGGGAATGGCTACCCACTCCAGTATTCTTGCCTGGAGAATTCCATGGACAGAGGAACCTGGTGGGTTACAGTCCATGGGGTCACAAAGAATCAGGCACAACTGAGCAACTAACACTTCCCTTCAGTGTCTCATAACATAAAATGAAAATGTCCAAGTTCTGGTTGAACAGAAAAATCACACATAACCAAGAAGCAGGAGGACCTCAAACTGAATGAGGAATGATCAATCCATAGATGCCAATACCAAGATGACAGATCTCAGAATTATTTGACAAAAATTTAAAAGTGGACCATGTTAAAAATCCTTCAGTGAGTAATTAAACCTGTCTCTCTCATACACAGACCCCCCCACACACACACACATATACCCAGAAAGCTTCAGCCAAGAAAATCTCAAAAAAAAAAAAAAAAAAGACAAAGAAGAAAAATGGAAATATCATGACTAAATATTATTCAATAAAAAAAAAAGCTCAGTGGATACGTTCAAGTGCTGAGTGGAAGAGACAAAGATTTCACTGTAGAGTCAAGGGAACTTTCTTGGCAGTGCAAATGTTCTACATCTTGCTTCAGTTACACAACATGATGTAAGTATCAAAACTCAGTGACCTGAACACTTAAAATACTTGCTTTCTATTGGATATTCATTGGAAGGCCTGATGCTGAAGTTGAAGCTCCAATACTTTGGCCACCTGATGCAAAGATCCAACTCATTAGAAAAGACACTGATGCTGGGAAAGATTGAGGGCACGAGGAGAAGGGGGCGACAGAGGATGAGATGATTTGATGGCATCAACGACTCAATGGACATGGATTTGAGCAAACTTCAGGAGATAGTGAAGGACAGGGAAGCCCAGCGTGCTGCAGTCCATGAGGCTGCAAAGAGTTGGACTCCACTGAGCAACTGAATGACAGCAGCATACTGAATATAAAGTAATCTTTAAAATGTAACAAAATACAAACACTAGATACACTTAAATATTTACAAATGTTTTGGGGTTTGTTTTGTCTTTCATTTTTATTTTTTAATACTTTTTTATGTGGACTATTTTTTTAAAGTCTTTATTGAGTTTGTCACAATATTGCTTCTGTTTTATGATGTGTTATTTTGGCCACAAAGCATGTGGGATCTTAGCTGCCCACTGAACTCACATTCCCTGCACTGAAAAGCAGTCTTAATCACTGGACTGCCAGTGAAGTCTCTACAAATGTTTCTGAATCCTGTGTTTTTATTCACATCCCTCCCCTCTATTCAGCTACATGTTGATGCAAGCCCAAGGTCTACACTTACTTACTATATATATTTCATCATAGCCAAGTTATATCACTTCTTTTCCACGAAATGGAAATACTAATATGACCTTATTACTCAGCCACACATTGTTACTGTATTGACAACACGAGATGGCACATATGGGACATCTGACACAGCACATAGTCAGCGAGCATCCACACTCCATTTACATCCTTCTGTCATCCATCAAAACAGAGGAATATTTGGCATTAACAATTTTAACAACTGTTAAACAAGCAAAATGGTATCATGTAACTTTAAAGGGCAAACACATTACAGACGTGAAAAGTAGGAGCCCTAAGTGAAAAGGGGAAACTAAAGTGAAATATAAAAACAGGTGAAGCAAAGCCAGAAGAAAAAAATGACAGTTTTTCAAATACATAAACAACCTTGGTGAGAGTTGAGGAATGAGGACAGAAATAAAAATAAAAGCAAACTGCTGCACCTTGAAACATATGCTCTAAAGGTGTGCTGATGGCTGTCTGTCAAACCAAACTAATGAACTGCAAGTGTCTCATTGTTCAAAAAGTCTTTACATAGTACAATCTGGTATTTTGAGAAGGGAGGAGGAAGTATAATAATGTAGAATTAACATATGGAGGATGTTGCATTTTCTATCACTAAGGTATTTTTTAGAAGGAGGAGGGAATTAGAAATCAGAAGGAGAGAAAGACTTGACCCATGGAAGGCCACCATGAAAATGGCTAAGGTAAAAATGAAAACAAGAGCTCTTTCACATGGCATACAATGCTGTTCCCACCACACCATGACACTATGGGGAATAAGAGGTTTTTCTTTTTCTCTCTACATCTTAATTAACCCTTAGTCAGTAAAACCATGAGCTCTGGAGTCAAATAAACCCGGCCCTACCACTCACTAGGTGGTAGGCTTTGGACAACTTACTTTGAGTTAAGTTGTCTTATCTATAAAATTGGACCAATCATAACTTTTCTACAATGCTTTAGAAGGGTTAGATGAAAATGTATTTAAAGTGTTTAGTCAATGCTTAGCATTTTACTAAATGCCCCACAGACAGTAACCGCTGCAATCATTACTTCCTTCATTCTTGTTAATATCATCTTTGTGATACTGATTTCTTCTAAAGCAAAGACCAGGACCACAAATACACACAACTCCACTAAAAAGAAATGGGTGACTGGTTGGTGTGGCTAGGAAGGGGAGAAGAGGACAAAAGGTCAGATAGAGGCTTCAGAGAAGAAAAGCAACTTTAAAATTCTCTCGCAAGGGTCACCCCACAGTGAAGAGAAAAAAGAATATTTCAGGAAGAGACATCAGTTTTCTGTGAAATCACAGAAACATGAAAAAGGCCTGATAGGTTCTGGTTTTACTTGACGAACGTGAATGTTCTTCCCCAAGGGGGTGGAGCCAGATTAACTTGGCAGACAATTCTGTTTGCTTATTTTCTCTATCCATAGTAATGCTCAGGCTAAAGGAACACTCAAGTTTAACAAGTCCCATCCCTCACTTCCCCTGATCTTCACAAATGTATATATGCTATATATAGGTGCCTATATGTACGGATTGGGTACGTGTACAAGTACATGTAAGTCAAAAATCACATTACCTAAACGATCAAAGAAGAGCTATACCAGTGGAGGAAATGGACAATTGTAATTTAAAGATTGAGAATCAGCATTTTAAAAACTTGTGATAGGGCTTCCCTGGTGGCTCAGTGTGTAAAGAATCCACCTACCAACGCAGGACATACAAGTTCGATCCCTGGTCTGGGAAGATCACACACGCCGCAGAGCAACTAAGCCCTTGTGCTACAACTGTTCAGACTGTGCTCTTAGAGCCTGAGAGCCTCAATTACTGAGCCCACGTGCTGAAAAAACTGAAGACCACGTGCCTTAGAGCCTGTGTCCTACAAGGAGAGAAGCCTCTGCAGTGGGAAGCCTGTGCACAACAACGAAGAATAGTTACTGCTCTCTGCAACTAGAGAAAAGCCCATGCAGCAATGAAGACTCAGCACAGCCAGAAACAAACAAATAGAATAATTAATTTTAAAAAAATATAAAAATTGTGGTGATCTGAGGACTAAAAGTAGCTCAAAAGTCAATAGAGCCTTTAATAGGCGTATCATTTCCTGGAGACTAATTTTTTTTTTAAATGCCCATGTTAAAGTTTCTCAAGTTTACTAAGAAAATTGATAAGATGCCATCCAAATTAGCACCACAAAGTGTAGCTCAATACTCTTTGATCAATCCTTTGAAGCCACACAGTCCAACACAGGAGCCAACAGCTGCATGTGGCTACTTTAATTATATTTAAGAACAGATGAAATTTAGTTCCTCTGTCACACCAGCCCAATTTCCATTGCTCATCAACCATGTGCTGCTGTGGCTACCATATCAGACAGTGCAGGTTACTGAACATTTCCATCATTATAGCACGTTCTAGTGGCTAGTGCAAACTTGAAAAAAAAATCAGTGTCTTTCTTCCCAATGTTGAAATCAAACTGTTTTGTTCTATAAATGTTACTTGAAAAGGAACTGAAAAAACAAGAATTTGGAAATGATTTCTGGCTTTTCTATATTTGTTTCAGTGATTTAAATAACCATATCTACAACACCTTTTAGAACTAACACCAAAAAAAGATGTCCTTTGCATCATAGGGGGCTGGAATGCAAAAGTAGGAAGTCAAGAGAAACCTGGAATAACAGGCAAGTTTGGCCCTGGAGTACGAAATGAAGTAGGGCAAGGCTAACAGAGGTTTGCCAAGAGAAAACGCTGGTTATAGCAAACACTCTTTTTCAACAACCTAAGAGATGACTCTACACATGGACATCATCAGACCGTCAATACCAAAATCAGACTGATTATGTTCTTTGCAGCCAAAGATGGAGAAGATCTATACAGTAGCAAAAACAAGACGTGGAGATAACCGTGGCTCAAACCATCAGCACCTGATTGCAAAATTCAGGCTTAAATTGAAGAAAGTAGGGAAAAACACTAGGCCATTTAGGTACGACCTAAATCAAATCCCTTATACAGCAGAGGTAACAAATAGATTCAAGGAATTAGATCTGATGGAGTGCCTGAAGAACTACAGAAGGAGGTTTGTAACACTGTACAGGAGGCAGTGACCAAAACCATCCCAAAGAAAAGGATGCAAGAAGGTAAAGCAGCTGTCTGAGGAGGTTTTACAAATAGCTGGGGAGAGAAGAGAAGCAAAAGATGAAGGAGAAAAAGAAAGATATGCCCAAATGAATGCAGGGTTCCAGACAATAGCAAGGATAAAGAAGAAGGTCTTATAAAAAGAACAATGCCAAGAAATGGAGGAAAACAATAGAATGGCAAAGACTAGAGACCTCTTCAAGAAAATTGGGGATATCAAGGGAACATTTCATGCAAGGATAGGCAAAATAAAGGACAGAAATGGTAAGGAACTTAGAGAAGCAGAAGAGATTAAGATGAGGGGGCAAGAATACACAGAAGAACTGTACAAAAAAGGTCTCAATGACCCAGATAACCATGATAGTATGATTAATCACTGAGAGCTGGACACCCTTGAGAACAAACCTAGCGGAGGTGATGGAATTCCAGCCAAGCTATTTCAAATCCTAAAAGATGATGCTGTTAAAGTACTGCACTCAATATGTCAGCAAACTTGGAAAACTCAGTAGTGGTCAAAGGACTGGAAAAAGTCAGTTTTCACTGCAATACCAAACTACCATAGAACTGTACTCATTTCACATGCTAGAAAGTTTATGCTCCAAATCCTTCAAGCTAAGTTTCAGCAGTATGTGAACCAAGAAATTTCAGATGTACCAGCTGGGTTTTGAAGGGGCAGAGGAACCAGAGATCAAATTGCCAACATTCCTTGGAGCATGGAGAAAGCAAGGAGTTCCAGAAAAACATCTACTTCTGCTTCACTGACTATAAAGTCTTTGACTGTGTGAATCACAACAAACTACATAAAATTCTTCAAATGGGAGTACCAGACCACCCTATTGGTCTTCTGAGAAACCTGTATGTGGATCAAGAAGTAACAACTAGAGCTGGACATGGAACAACAACTTGGTTCAAAATTGGGAAAAAAGAGTATGGCAAGGCTGTATATTGTCACCCTTTTTATTTAACTTATATGCAGAGTACATAATGAGAAACACTGGGCTGGATGAATCACAAGCTGGAATCAAGACTGCTGTGAGAAATATCAATAACCTCAGAAATGCAGATGATATCACTCTAACAGCAGAAAGTGAATAAGAACTAAAGAGCCTCTTGATGAAGGTTTAAGAAGAGAGTGAAAAAGCTGGCTTAAAATTCAACATTTAAAAAACTAAGATCATGGCATCCAGTCTCATCACTTCAAGGCAAATATAAGGGGAAAAAGTGGAAACAGTGACAAATTTTATTTTCCTGCACTCCAAAATTACTGCAGACAGTGACTGCAGCCATGAAATTAAAAGATGCTTGCTCCTTGGAAGGAAAGCTATGACAAACCTAGATAGCATATTAAAAAGCAAGAGACATCACTTTGCCGACAAAGGTCTATATAGTCAAAGGTATAATTTTTCCAGTAGTCCTGTGTGGATGTGGGGGCTGGACCATAAAGAAGGCTGAGCACCGAAGAACTGATGCTTTTGAACTGTGGCATTGAAGAAGAGTGTTGAGAGTCCTTTGGACCACAAGGAGATCAAACCAGTCAATTCTAAAGGAAATCAACCCTGAATATTCACTGAAAGTACTGATGCTGAAGCTCCAATACTTTGGCCACTTGATGCGAACAGCTGACTCATTGGAAAGACCCTGATGCTGGGAAAGATTGAGGGCAGGAGGAGAAGTGGGCAGCAAAAGATGAGAGGATTAGATAGCATCACCAACTCAGTGGACATGAATTTGAGTAAACTCTGGGAGACAGTGGAGGACAGAGGAGCCTGGTGTGCTGCAGTCCCTGGGGTTGCAGAGTCAGACACATCCTACTGACTGAACAACAACAAACCTACATTTTAAGGATAAGAAAATGATTAAATATAATGCCATAATTTGGAATTTTGTAAAATTTTTGCTCATTGAGGATGAAGATCCTTTGTAACCTGTCTATTGTCCTTTCATACACATTTCAGATAGACTATTATAAAAGTGATGTGCTAGTTTGGTTATTTTAGACAACTGTCAGATGTTTGAAACATCTACTCCCCAACTCTTTGCTCTGTTGTCACAAATCAGGTTTTTTTGTTGTTGCTGTTGTTGCCGTTATAAGCTTTTAGAGACCCAAGATATCTGAGAAAGACAAAGATAAATTAGGAAGCAGAGATAATTCAGCTCTGGCAAAGCTCTCAGTGTACTAAAATAGTGGCTCCCAAATGCCTGCCCAGAGAAGAGAAATACATGCGATGTAAATGGCATTGGTTCTCAATGAAAACAGACTCTTAGGAGTTTTCCACTGATGTTTCCAGTATAAACCTGTGTCCTTCATTTTGATATTGTTTTCCCTGCATTTCCTGATGTCAACTGTGTATCTTTTATGAAATTAGGTAAGAGTTTGTGAGTACCTCCGTGCTGTGAGTTTGCTAAGTCGCCTTGGTCATGTTCGATGCTTTCGCAACCCTATGGACTGTAGCCCAGCAGGCTCCTCTGTCCATGAGACCCTCCAGCAAGAATACTGGAGTGGATTGCCATGCCCTCTTCCAGGGGATCTTCCCAACCCAGGGACTGAAGCTGTGTCTCTCATGTCTCCTGCATTGGCAGGCAGGTTCTTTACCACTAGCGCCACCTGGGAAAACCGAGTACCTCTGCATCTGTGCACGTAAGTTTTAATGTTAACAAAAAAGTTATAGGAACTCAGCACCATTTTAAAAAATTACTTGTCTATGAAAACTAGAAGATTGAACATTTCTATGATAATGACAATAAGCAGTCCAACAGTTATTTGCAGATGATATGGTAAGACAGGGTGGGAATATACACTGCTGAAGAATTAATGATGCTGCTGCTGCTAAGTTGCTGCTAAGTCGCTTCAGTCGTGTCCGACTCTGTGCGACCCCATAGACAGAAGCCCACCAAGCTCCCCCGTCCCTGGGATTCTCCAGGCAAGAACACTGGAGAGGGTTGCCATTTCCTCCTCCAATGCATGAAAGTGAAAAGTGAAAGGGAAGTCGCTCAGTCGTGTCCGACTCTTAGCGACCCCATGGACTACAGCCTACCAGACTCCTCCATCCATGGGATTTTCCAGGCAAGAGTACTGGAGTGGGGTGTCATTGCCTTCTCTAGAAGTAATGATGAGAGGCTTCCAAAATGAGAAGGGATAATTACTTCCAGCTACCATCACCATCTCCTCTAAAACAGGCAAGACTTCATAGGAACTTGGAATTTTAGACTGGGTTTGAAGAGGTGAGGCCTGTACTCATAGATCAGGAGAAGGCATCTAAGCAGAAGGACCAAATAGGAGACTGGGACTGACATATACACACTACTATGTATAAAATAAACTAATAAGAACCTGCTGTATAGCACAGAGAACTCTATTCAATACTCTGTAATGGCCTATATGGGGAAAGAAAATTTAAAAAAAAGAGTGGATATATGTATATGTATAATTAATTTCCTTTGCGGTACACCTGAAACTAACATAATACTGCAAATCAAGTATAGACCAATAATTAAAAAAAAAAGAAAATAAAAAGTACAGATTAGGGAAGTCTGGAGCATTTACAAGAAGGAACAAGTCTTTTAAAACCTAAATGAAAAGAAATCATGAAGATGAGACAGGATAATCTGGGAGCAGATTATGAGAGAGTGATGTCTTGGGTATTAGGATAAGAGGTAATATTTTTCACTAAACAGTTGGAAAAGCAAGATTTTGAGCAGGGAGAAGTTTAGCTAATATGTTTCAGGAACATGGATGACTATGATGAGATCATTTACATGTTGATATGCAAGTGGCCTTCAGATACAGTTCGAAAGTGAAAGAGTCGCTCAGTCATGTCTCACTCTTTGTGACCCAATGGACTGTAGCCCGACAGGCTCCTCTGTGCATGGAATTCTCCAGGCAAGAATACCTGAGTGGGTATCTATTCTCTTCTCCAGGGGATCTTATCGACCCAGGAATCGAACCTGGGTCTCCCTCATTGCAGGCAGATTCTTTATCACCTGAGTCAAAGATACAGTTTAAGTCTCATTAAAACCCTCTCCCCTATCCCAACACATACTTGTATCACTTCATCTGAATTCCCAAAGCTTTCTTTCATCATTCAGGGCAGTATGCTACCACCTCAAGTCACCACTCAAAACTTAGGCATCAAATGGATCATGTTGTTAATTATCAACATCATTACCTTTGTCGCTTTCAATACTGGGCTCACCATAAGGACTATAAACAACGCCTGCTGGTACAAGTCAACACATACTCCACTGCCCTTATGTTCCCACCTGAGTCCCACCACTGAGCACTGGTGGGTGGGTATGTTGTGGACATGTTAAGCACATACACGCACACTGCCCTAGGAGACAATGATGACAAAACCACAAGCGAATAGCAGCGAGTGTGACTGAGTATTTGAGAAAGGATTTATATTCCCACTTAGCTATTCAAATCAGACAATGCTTCTAAAATATTTTAGCAGTTTCTTCACTGATTGGTCTAGCTCTTCTTGGCTGGTATACAAACAAAAACAATGCTAAAGAATACTCTCTGAAAGATTAGCAATTCATTTTATGGTGGTATAAATTATTTCTAAAGATGCTTCTAGTCAGTTCTCAATATGACAGCAATTAAAACATTGTAAACACCAACTGTTACGCTATCTCAGTCTCTCCTTAAGATTAGAGAGGAGAAGGGAGTGGGGATCAAGCACATAAAGTTCAGTTCACAGAAAGTTATCAATCCAACTGTTGGCCTTCTTGGCTGCTGCTATTAAAAACCACTAGAAAAAAAGGTACTGCTCTAAGTTCGTACTTTCCAATTTCAGTGGAATCCTCAAGCTTTGCCCCACCTTCCATTTTCAACCAGCCTACTCATTCCTCCCAAAAGTCTACTGACATGCTCGTCTCACCCTATATAAAAATCTTTCCTCAACTCTGTTGTGAATATATTGACAAACTTTTTTCCCACTTCTGGACATTAGATTGTTAGATAGTACACTATTGTTTCTAATTTAGGTCAACCTATATGGGCACTTTTCTAAGCACTTAACGCTGCTAGGGTGGATCAGATTGCCTTAGTTGTTGCGTCCAACTCTTCTGCGGCCTCATGGACTACAGCCCACCAGGCTCCTCTGTCCATGGGATTTTCCACACAAGAGTACTGGGGTGGGTTGTCATTTCCTTCTCCAAGCACTCATGCTGCTGGGGTGGATCAGATTACTGCTTGATAAACATTCACTCTCCTACCCTCGGAGCAGAATACGTTCCTATACAATGACTTTGGTCTTGACCATGTGAGTTCATTTGGCCAGTGGATGTGAGTGTAGGAGATGTGAGCAACAGAGTTCAGCATGCTATGAAGTTTGCTTGGCTTCACAGGCACTTGTCATAAGCAGGGAAAGGGCATGCCTAGAGGCAACTGCTCTTTCAAACTTCGCCCTAGGATGAGACACACAGAGTAGATCTGATCCCAGCCTTTCTTAGCCGAGAGGTAGAGAGAACTAGAGAAGGTGGCAGGTGCCAGACCCACAGGAGTCTGAAAGCCACAGTAGGATTCTGCTGTTTATCCTACGGCCAGTGGGGATCTTTCAGGATGCAGCTTCTAGGGAAAGTCTTCTCCATCCCATCCAGGTGCTGTTTGAGGTCCCTTTAATTCCATGTGGTTATGGAAGCACAACTGTGCTGTTACACAGCACAATGATTGTTTATGCATTTACCACAACACCAAAGCCAACTTCTCTTCCTACGGTGGTAACTCTAATTCAGGCAGGAGACAATAGTGACTAAGCTCTGGGAACGTCAATGAGAGTTTAGAGGCACCGATATTTGCCTCGATGGGTTTCACCCGCTTTGAACACATGACCTAAACATTTCTGCAACAGGATAAGAGAAAGACATCCAGAGCGAGGAGAGCAATCCACAAGAGCCATGCCCATCTCGGAGCAGATCCTGAAGGCTGGCTCTGTGAGCAGCAGAAGGGAATCTGAGAAGCAGCTGGTGCTGGAGGAGGTGGCTCTGCCAGCTGGTACTAAAATAAACCGGGGACTAGCAGGCGTTTCATCAGCCGTCAACCCTCTGCCCCTTTGTGCACGGCTGACTCCTTGTTATTCAGGCCTCCACTTCAGCAGCATCTTCTCAGCGAAGACATTCCTGATCACAAAATCTAAATAGCTTCCCAGGCAAACACCACCCCATCACTCCATTTCGATTCTCTAACACATAGCACTAGGTGCTCTCTGATACAGAATTGTGGATGCGTTAACTGCCCGACTCCAGAAATAAAAAAAAAAAAAAGTCATGAGACAAAGGAGCCTTGCCCGGGTCACTGTTATAACCCTAGCACCGGGCCCGGTTCATGCAACAGCATTCGGCAAATAACTGTTAAATGAGTAAGTGAATGAATGAATGGGCCTGTCCTCTTTTACACACCTCCTTGTCTCTGGTATCTGTTTTCCTCTGCAAGGCTGCTTCGAATGTTCCTTTTTAACAGGCATCTTCAAAGTCCATAAACATATGCAAGTCCGTAAACATGTATGTATGTCTCTATTTTTCTGGGTAGAGAAACACTAGCTATCATCAGAGAATGATAAGATCAGTACCTGCTGTGGACCGAATTGTGACGCCCCTACACACACACACACAAATTCATATACTAATGTTTTAAGCCCCAATGTAACTATATTTGGAAACAGGACCTTTAAAGAGGTAATCAGGGTAAAATGAGGCAATGAGGGTGAGCCCTAATCCAACATAACCGGTGCCCTTATTTAAAAACAACAACAACAAAATCAACTACCCTTTACTTGAGTAAGTAGGTAGGCTATATTCCTTACATACATCACCCAAATTGGGCTGGATGATGGATGATAGAATCACCTCATTTATTCATTCCCCAAATCTGGATGGACGATAGAATTGTTCCCATTCCATAGACCAGTAAATGAAGTCAGGATGTAAGCCCAGTCAATGTGTCACCTTAGCTACACATTACTGTCACTTGGAGAACTTGTTAAATCATTCTTACTTGGCCAACCAGAAAGAGCTCCCAAGTTCACTGGTCCTCGAAGAGCCCAGGCATCTAGTCCTTCTAATGAAGAGCTAGAATTAAGAACCACTGAGAAAGGCAATCACAGTTCCCAGATCTTGTGATAGTCTGCCTCTCCAGGTACTCATTGTAACTACTACTGCCTGACTGTCAAAGGGCTCCTGCTCATGGCATGCTCAGTGAATCTTGGTTATTTTGTCCCAGTCCACCTCCATCCTGTCTCCACAACAGCCCAATATTTCCTTGGGGATAATGCCCTCCTCCTCTTCCCACTCCTTACAGTTCAGGGGGGATGTCTCCAATTCCTGAGCTCAAGCACAGGCCCTGGCCCTAAACCCCTCAGCACGGTCCCTTACCCTGGATCACATGACTTATGCTGTCCAATCAGAGAGACCTCTGCACTTGTGTGGGAAAAGATGTGTCCACAGGAGGCTATGAGGCAGGAACGGCTATGGCAGGCCTGACCTCCCAAGATGAAAGCCACTGTGTCAACAGGGCTACCACAGCAGAGGAGCCAACAGAGAAACAGAGTTCAGGAGACACAACTGGAAACCTAGCCTTGGGAAAGGTTTCATCCAGATCTGTTACCAGGCTTCTTAGTTGGGTAAGCCAATATAAAGCCTCTTTGTACTCAAGCCTGGTTGAGTTAGGTTGGGTTTTCTAAGGCTGAAATTCATATCACATGTGTCACATCAAACAAACTCCCAGTCCCACGACTAGAAGGGTCTTCAGATGTCAGTGGAGTGGTTTTCAAACTGTGTGTTAGGTAAGGAACTGTGATTTTTATCCTAAGTTCAACAGGGTGCCCCTTGAGGGTTTTAAGCAAGCAAACTGCCATTTCAAATTTTTTCTAAAAAATTATTCTGTATCTGTATGCAACACATTTGGGAGGCTCAAAACTAGAATGAGAAACCCTAAGATTAAGGCTCTTGGGTTCTCCAGGTGAGAAGAGATGAAGACCTAAGTTAGGACAATGGTAGTGAAAATGAGAGGAGATGTGTTTGTAAATTATTTAGATCAGGGGTTGATTAGCTTTTACTGTCAAGAGTCTGGATAGTAAATATTTACAGCTTTGCTAACCAGACAGTGTTGCAATTGCCCAACTCTGCCATGGCAGTACAAAAGTGAAAGTTGCTCAGTCGTGTCCGACTCTTTGCGACCCTGTGGACTACACAGTCCATGGAATTCTCCAGGCCAGAATACTGGAGTGGTTAGCTGTTCCCTTCTCCAGGGGATCTTCCCAATTCAGTGATCAAACCCAGGTCCCCCACAGTGCAGGCAGATTCTTTACCAGCTGAACCACCAGGGAAGCCCAAGAATACTGGAGTGGATAGACTATCCCTTCTCCAGTGGATATTCCTGACCCAGAAATCAAACCAGGGTCTCCCGCATCACTGCTGCTGCTGCTAAGTCGCTTCAGTCGTGTCAGACTCTGTGCGACCCCATAGACAGCAGCCCACCAGGCTCCCCTGTCCCTGGGATTCTCCAGGCAAGAACACTGGAGTGGGTTGCCATTTCCTTCTCCAATGCATGAAAGTCAAAAGTGAAAATGAAGTCGCTCAGTCGTATCTGACCCTCAGCGACCCCATGGACTGCAGCCTACCAGGCTCCTCCGTCCATAGGATTTTCTAGGCAAGAGTACTGGAGTGGGGTGCCATTGCCTTCTCCATCCTGCATCACAGGCGGATTCTTTACCACCTGAGCCACCAGGGAAGCTGCAGTACAAAGGCAGCAATAAATCCGTAAACTAATGAGCATAACTCTGTCCTAGGATGGTCATTTGCCAGACTTACTTAGAGAGTAAAACGGGTCAAACCTGGTAACTGACTAGATGCAAAGGAAGAGGAAAAGGAAGAGTCAAGTTGCTGGGTTTCTGCATCTTTATATTCTCAGTGTTTGGTCTCAGGATCATAAACTCATTGAGTCAGAGAAGGAGAGAAACTTATTAAAATTATATAGTTTAACCACCTCATTTTATTGGTTATGATATTGAGGGCAGGTGCCTCTGATGTAGCAACTAGTTAGCAGTGAGGGCAGGGCCAAAATTTCCACCTGGCTTCAGCAGTGCCTCTACTACACTCAACTGTTCTTTTCCGTGCCTTTTCCAAGGGAAAAGATAAAGGTTTCCCTCTCTGCCTTGAGACCACCATGTTATATGTAATAAAAATTATTGTCTATTTAATAAGCAATGCTAGGCATCTATGATGTGTCCTAGGGCCCCTGAGAGACTGCCTCCCATCTGGAAACCTTAAAAATCTTATCTTTGTTTCACACATTTTCCCCAAGCCATTTTTGTGCTTCTGACTTTTTTTTAAAAGATCTGATACTTTTAAAAAAAGGGTTGTGAAACATACATCATACTTCTTTGCTCTAAGGATTATTCACTTTCTAATCTGAACAATGTTTTATGTTAAAAGCATATAAAGAATTTATTCAAGCCAAGAACTAAAGCACTGCTTATTCAGCCTCATGACAAGAAAAGAATAAATCACAGACATGTATTATCAGAATATAACCACAGTGGACTCCAATTGAAGACCAAAAAAATCTACCATGAGGCAAGTAAAATGCCTTATGCCTGCTATGCAAAACCAAAAACCATACAAAGAAAAAGCCTAGAAGAAAATACTAACAGTGGCTGTCTTTCAAAGTTAGGTCCCTGGATAATATTTTTTTCTTTCTACTTTCCAAAGGGTATATGTAATAAATGTGTAATTGTGATTATTTTAAAAGGTTAAATTGACTGGTAAGGAAATGCTGCTATGTTGCATTTTTTAATTCTTGAATTTCTAATAGTATCTCCCTCTAGGATAGTAACAGAACATAGCAAATTGTGTAAAAAAAATTTTAAAGCCTTCAGGTTTGCAACAAACTATGCTTTTAGGTCTTTGTAACTGGATAAATTAATTTTTTAATAAAGCTTTGTTAACTGGGTAATTTATTTTCCTCCATACCTAGTGAATGATTCTTCTTTATGTATTTCCAGACACCATACTCTCCTCATTGTTACCCTGTTTCTCTGTACACTACCCTTTTTTCCCCTCTCATCTCTTGACAAACCCAACATGGTTGGCTGACTGAATCTAAGTTCAAGCTTTTCTGAAAGATTATCTTTAAACATGGTGGTCTCACTGCCCTCAGGGGAGAGGTCTTGCTCACCTCCTTCTTCTTTCAGGGAGTCTTGACCTACTGGTGGCTCCCTGAGACTGGGAACCCAGATGTTCAAACAGACGACAAAGGCGTCACCACAGAGCACGTGGTCATGCCAACAGGCGAGTCCTCTGGGTTCCACAGTTGGCTCTTCCATAGATGCCAGCTCAGCATCACCCAGCTCTCCATTTCCACCCCAATGAAGAAGAACTGGTGGGAAGACACAGAGGACAAGCGAGGAGAAAAAGCTAGGTCAGAATAGAAAGAGGCAGCTGTGGGAGACCCATGGGGAAATCTAAGTTCAAAAAGACCCAATCAGCAGAAAGGAACAGATGGGCAAGTCTCTAGGAAGCAGTCAGCAGAATGTGTGCTTAAATCAAGTTCCAAAATGCCGCCATCTGAACACTCATGGGTCTGCAGGTTCCTAAGAGGAACAGCTCTGTGATCTGAGCCACAGGCTGACTTATAGCTGGCTGCCACTTCAACAACAACCCCTGATCTCAAATATAAAATACACTCTTACTCCAAGAAGTTCCATAAACAGAACACTCTCTCTTAGGGCTGAATCTATTAATATGTTAGTTTGCCTGACTGCTTTTGTCAAATCTGAGTGACTATACGTACACTATAGCACGAGGATGGAAGTTAGGAAACTTAAGGCTTTTTTCTCATCCCATTGTATATTGTTCAAAAAGCCTGATGTGCTGAGAAAAATACGAATTCAGGCAACAGTTGTTTTCTGAGCACCTACTATGCATCAGTTATTCTTTTTAGGAACTCACACAGGTTATAATTGTAGTGGAAGAAAATTTCTGGTTAAAAGAATCCTCTTCAGAAATGGGCATTCCTAGAAAATCTACGCTTAGATTGCCAACTTTCTTAAAAATAATAAAATATACCTAGATAATGGAAGTTAATTGGTGGCAAGGCTTATACTCAGCAATCAGGTACTAGAGTTTGAATACTGGGTCGTCTGAGTAACTAACCAGCCCAGCCCAATTAAAAACAAGCCACCACCTACAACAAAAAGACCCCTAGAAGTCCTGACATAAGATGGCCCACTCCCTTGTCCTAAAAAATATCCAGCCAATTCATCTTACAATGAAAACCATGATTGACAGACTCAATTTATAGAGATCTTCCTAATTTTTAGCATGGGCTATTTAAATATAAGGAAAGCCTAATATCTACAAACATCTGACAATATCCAATCAAAAAAGACCAGAATGAATAGAAAGAACAGTGCACTGGAAGAAATCAGAGTGAAATAAATTTCAGTTGAAAAAATAAAAATGTTAGCATTAATATCCTCAATAAAATATAAAAAGATTACATCCACAAAACAAGATTAGGATGCTATAAAAACTTCAGAAAACTAAAAAAAAATCTCTTTGGAAAGTTAAAAATGATAGTAAAAATTATAAGTGCCATAGAAGTTTGAGAGATAAAATTAATCTACCAGAAAACAGAACAAAAAGAACAGAGATGAAAAATAGGAAACATAGATTTCAAAAATAAGAACCAGTCCAGGAAATTTATCATCTCAAAAATAGCAGCCAGAGAAATAAAGAACAGAATGAATTGGATAAAAGGAAATCAAATAAATAATTCAAAAAACTTCTCAGAAATGAATGACATGAGTTTCTACTTTGAAAAACCACTGAGTACACAATGCAATGGATAAAAATAGACTCACACCAAAGCATATTCTCATCAAGTTTCTCAGCACTAGAAACAGAAAGAAGATTTAATAATTTCAAAAAAATGTCATACCAATGATCAAGAATGGTAAGGCTTCAGATTTCTCAAAACCAGGACTGGAAACTAGAAGATATTAGAGGCTTCAAAATTGTGAGGGAAGGCAATTTTCAACTTATTTTTAAAAGTCTAATCAATTTATCAATTAAATACAAGGGCAGAATACACACCTTATCAGATACTAAGTTCTCAAAAGTATGCTTCCCATGTACCTTTTCTCAGGGCTAACAGGGGGATGGGGCCCATCAAAATGAAGGTGGAAACAAAGTAAGAGATAGATCTAGGGTCCTGGAGGAGGGAATATAACACAGACACCAAGAAAGGCAACCCAAGGAGACTGCTGGAAGGAAATCCAAACACGACAGCTCTGAAGCAAGTCTAGAGATGGACTTGCTTAAAAACAGCCAGAATCCTTTGGGGAAATTTTTCTTCAATGAGAAGAGATTGACAGAATACCATATGAAGGTATGGAGAAGAGCTTTAATAAACAAATTTTTGTTTGGAATTAGTGATAAGTTTATACGACATTAAGAAAACAATACCTCATTTTAAGCAATTTTTTTTAACTTTACATAATTGTATTAGTTTTGCCAAATATCAAAATGAATCCGCCACAGGTTAAAAGGAAATAACTCATTTTGCAATTAAGCTCACAAAACTAATAAAAATAAAATCTCAAAGTTTATAAAGTGCTTAATACACTTCCTTGCACATAGTAAGTACTCAAAGAATTTAGACACTATGATGATGTTCTTAAACATACATACATATACAGGCTTCATTCTGTTTCTTTTATTGAGTAGCCTCATACAAATACTTAACCAAAGCTTGTCTCCTCATATGCAAAATGGGAATACATATATTGTAGTAGGCATTATAAAAAATGGTTATAAGCCACAATCCTTGGTGGATAATAAACCCTCAATAAATGGTAGAGAATATCTGTCTATACTCCCTTATTAAAAAAAAAAAAGGCATGTCTCATTATCTGCAAATGTAACCCTAATTTACAAATATCTAACACTTAGGGGGCTTCCCAGGTGACTCAGTGGTAAAGAATCTTCCCTCAATGCAGAAGACGTGGGCTTGATCCCTGGGTTGAGAAGATCCCCTGGAGGACAAAATGGCAACCCACTCCAGTATTCTTGCCTGGAAAATTCCATGGACAGAAGAGCCTGGACTCTTTGTCCATGGGATGGCAAAGAGCTGGACAAGACTGAGCATTCATGCAGCACTTGGAGGACACAGTTAAGTAGTAGCTGAATATAAAAATAAGTGATTCTGAACATGATCAAAGATTTAGAAAGTTAAGAATAAAAATGGCTGAACATCCTCCATAGTATAAACAAGAAAATATCAATGAGACATTAGGGCAGTGGTCCCCAACCTTTTTGGCACCAGGGACTGATTTTGTGAAAGACACTTTTCCCACAGACTGGGGTTGGGGGGGATGGTTTCCAGATGATTCAAGTACATTTATTGTGTCCTTTATTTCTATTATTATTATATCAGCTCAGATCAACAAGCATTAGATCCTGGAGGTTGGGGACCACAACATTAGAGAATAACTAGATAGACAAACTAGGAGACCAAGATGAAACTTCAGAAGCAAAGGTAGAAAACCTTGTTAAAAGAACATTTTTAAGAATAAAATGCCTTGGCAATAATCAAAGCACATCAATCACTAAGCTATAATAAAATTTGATGGGAAGTTGACAGACATAACCAAAAAGAAACTGTTACAACTCTGAGTTCTACAATTAACTTGGATCTTGTCCTCATCCTGCATAGATTTCTCATTCCACATGGACTGTAGCCCGCCAGGCTCCTCTGTCCATGGAATTCTCCAGGCAAGAATACTGGAGTGGGCAGCCATTCCCTTCTCCAGGGGATCTTCCCGACTCAGGGGTCAAACCTGGGTCTCCTGCATTAAAGGTAGATTCTTTACCATCTGAGTCACCAGAGAAGCCCAAAACACATACACCTTTCATTATAAAATGTATTTTCTATGGTTGTGACCTTGACAATAACCATAAACAAATTACAGGACTAGCGCTGTGATGATACCTTGAGAAACGTGGACAGTTACGTATCTGTTGCCCTCTCAAGAGCTCTAATCATTGAGCTCAGTAGTGCTGCATATGAAGAGAATGAAACTGAGCATCATGCTTACAGACATTTTTTAAGAACAGAAGGGGGCAGAAGGGAGAAGGCAATATCAACCCACTCCAGTACTCTTGCCTGGAAAATCCCATGGACAGAGGAACCTGGAAGGCTGCAGTCCATGGGGTCGCGAAGAGTTGGACACGACTGAAGCGACTTAGCAGCAGCAGCAAGGGGGCAGAATAAAATTACACCAGGTACAATCAATTACCTACATTAAGTCAAGGAAGAAATATAAACTCTCCCAGGGTGATCTACTGGGTGTATCAGGGTGGCCTCCTTGTTTAATAGCAACAGAATGGGCACCAATTGGGGTTTGAATTCTTGATCCATCATTTACCGGCTGGTCACCCTGTTTGTTTAAACTATACGCTGAGCACATCATGAGAAATGCCAGACTGAATGAGTTACAAGTTGGAATCAAGATAGACAGGAGAAACACCAACAACCTCAGATATGTGGATGATACCACTCTAATGGTAGAAAGTGAAGAGGAACTAAAGAGCCTCTTGATGAGGCTGAAGGAGAGCAAAAGAGCCGGCTTAAAACTAAGATCAAGGCATCTGGTCCCATTACCTCATGGCAAATAAAAGGGGAAAAGGTGGAAGTAGTGACAGATTTCCTCTTCTTGGGCTCTAAAATCACTGAGGATGGTGACTGCAGCCATGAAATCAGAAGACGATTGCCTCTTGGCAGGAAAGCTGTGACAAACCTAGATGGTGTGTTGAAAAGCAGAGACATTACTCTGCTGATAAATGTCTGTATAGTCAAGGCTATGGTCTTCCCAGTGGTCACATACGGTTGTGAGAGCCAAAGAATTGATGCCTTCTAACTGTGGTGCTGGAGAAGACTCCTGGAAGTCTCTTGGACAGCAAGGAGATCAAAGCAATGAGTCTTGAGGGAAATCAACCCTGAATACTAGTTGGAAGGACTAATGGTGAAGCTGAAGCTCCAGTATTTTGGTCATCTGATGTGAATAGCCAACTTAGTAGAAAAGACCCTGACGCTGGGGAAGACTGACGGCAGGAGTAGAAGGGGTGACATTGGGTGAGACGGTTGCATGACATCACGGACTCAATGGACATGAGTTTGAGCAAACTCTGGGAGACAGAGAAGGACAAGACAGCCTGGCATACTGCAGTCCGTGGGGTCACAGAGTCAGACACAAATGGGTGACTGAACAATGAACAACAATGATTTGGGGGAAGTTATTTAATCTGTCCGGGCCTTAATTTTGTTATGTAGGAAATGAATATTAACAACCATCTTGTAGGGCTACTGGAACAGTCAGAGTATTTAAGACCACCAGTATGGCCTGGACCCCAATCCATCGGGAAAGTCCTTGTCTATTAACAACCAATAACAGTTATACCAGTGTATGTTGGCTGAGAAGCAGTCCCAGCTGCTAATATCAGCAAGTGCCTAATAAATGTTAACTATTGTTATTCTTAGTTTCTTATCTCTGTTTTCATATTTTTCCTTTCTAGGATAAATAGGAAAAATTTTCGTACCTGAAAAGTGTTTAAATATTACTTTCATATGACTATTTAGAAGATACAGTTATAGTGAATCAATAAAATACTAGGAGAGAGAAAGAGAAACTTATCACTTGAGCCAAGGATTAGAGGCCTCCAAGGAAGTTCATGACTTCAGGTTCCATTCTGGCTGCCTTCACTCATAATTGAAGAAAATTCTTGCTCTCTTTTAGAGTATCCCACTTCAAAGTAGGCACTGTACCATCCATTCCAAATCACTGCAGCAATTACAGAGGCCACAATAAAAAAGACTTGAGACACTGAGCTCTAAATCTGAGCTCCATCACTAATGAGTTATGCGACCCTGGGCAAGACAGCCTTCACATCCTAATTTATGAAACGGGAACAGGAGCGCGTGGTCCAGCTGCCAATAGGTCAGCTGTGGCTCCAATGAGAGGCTGTACTCGGTAAGGCAAGCCAGGGCAATAGGATTGCAATGATGATGGCCTTGGGGTGAGCCCCAGCAAACGTGCAGTGCCAAAGCCAAGCGATTGAATTTCAGTTAAGAAACCCTGGCCAGGCAAAGCAGGTCAGAGGGAGGCAGGAGCTCCGTGGGTTTGTAGAGAGGCACTTAGCAAGCAATAGACGGAACATTAGCTGGGGAAAATCACTCTCCCTTATCATTAGAATCAGGGACAATGGCCTCAGCACCCTGGAAACCTAAATTTTAAGGTCATTAAAAGCAGAAAGGAGGCAGGAAATGGAAGGAAATGGAGAAGATGTTCCCGTCTTGGCAAAACCGAACAGTTGGCCAAGTTTATTTTCAGCATCATTTCACCTTTTTTTTTTTTCACCTTTCTGACATCACTTCTACTTGCCGTTATTTTCCTGAAACCCTGAAACCAGGGTGCAGAATGAGGGTGCCCTTGGGGTATCCACTGGCTGGCTTGTACACTCAACCCCTGCTCCACAGGCAAGCACCCCCCACCCACCCCCACAAAGCCTAACCTCTCCAGAAGAGGACTCATGTTCTGAAAATCATCCCCTCTCAACATTTGAGAATTCTAAGTCCTCAATTCCATCCTTGTCCTACCTAGAATTAGTTATTACAAAATAAACTCAGGCAAGAAATTGTCACTGACCCACTGACAATGTCAGTGGATGACCTTAGAGATCATCCTTTAAAAAAATCTTCATTGATATAACTGACATAACAGTATATTAGTAGGTGATCATTTAATAGTCTCATAATTGAAAAAATTCTGAAGATGATAATGTCTGAATCCAGTATTCCCCAAAGTGTCCTAACTAGGAATTGGGATGAACATCTTTTTAAGACTTTTTTTTTTTTTTTTTTTTTTGATGTGGACCATTCTTAAGGTCTTTATCGAATTTGTTACAATGTTGCTTCTGTTTTACCGTTTGGGTTTTTTGGCTGCGAGGCATGTGGGAGCTTAGCTCCCTGACCAGGAATCAAATCCACACCCCCTGCATTAGAAGGTGAAGTCTTATCCACTGGACCACCAGGGAAGTCACAAACATCTTCTGTTTTTAATCAAATTGCAGCTTTACCATGAACTAGTTGAGTGACCACAGCAAGTCACTTAACATCTCTGCACCTCTTTTGTTATTTGTAAATAGGGATGATGATGGTACCTACCTCACAAGATTCATGTGAAGGTTAATGAATTAACATGTGATAAGTTTAGAACAGTGCCTATCACAGTACAGGTAGTAATATCTTTAACAGTCATGTGTTTTATTTTATAGTTATAACATTCCTTACCTGTACCAACCACCCTTTCCAGAAGGAACACCTTCTCCAAGACATAATATAGCTAAACTCTTGCTGGTGCTGATGGCCCTTGCTCTAAAGGTTACCCCTTTTATCTTTTGTATCTTCAAAATCTCCCTCTCCACTGGGTCAATTCACACACAAACTAGAAAGGCTTTGAACTGCTTCCTACCTACATGAGACCCCCTTGTTTTCCTTCTTCCAACTTTTCACAATATTTACAACTCCCTTGACCTTGATCTCTCCCTTTCCATAATTACTCCCTTTCCACAACTCCCTTTCCTTTGCACTTTCACACTTCTTGCCATTTCTTGAGGATACATTTGCATCAAGAGTAGCTTCCTCAACACCCCCAAAGTATTAGTGGACTTGCCTCCCCATTTCATCAGAATGCCTTAAATCTTTACCAAACCACTGGGTACTTCCCAGCACATGTCTTGTTGGCTGTCTTAGTTCATCACGTGATGCTGAGACTCTCCACTCTGAAATGGGACCCCTCCTTCCACTGACTGCTTCTTCCCATCTCCTTCAGCCTCCTCTTCCTCATCCTATCCCTTAAACTGCTGGTACTGGTGATCCTGCGCATCACACACGAAATCTCCCTGACTTACTCACCTACTCTCTTGCCTTAGACATGCACATAGAAGGATGTGCAAAGTGAATATGTGGAAGAAAGACCTTCTAGGTGGGGAGACCAGCATAAACAGTATGGTAGGGAGTCAGCACACAGCTGATCCCTGGGGTCCTCAACTATCAGGGAAGGTTCCTAAGGGAAAGGAGTGGAGATCAGCCTGAAGCAGGAGGGCAGTGGCAGTCTGGAAAGGTCGCTGACTGCTAAGGAGTTTGGGCTTGATTTTACTGGGAGTAGAGTGGCCCTGAAGAGTTGGGAGCACTTATGTGGCTGCCACACCCTGTAACTACACAATCTCAAATCCTAGTCTTCCCCACCTCCCCCCCGCCCCCGAAATGTTTCTCACATCTGTTCCTCTGTTCCTTTCTTTCCCCTTATCTTATTACTTTAGCTTCCTTGGTTTTTCAGTTTCTCCAGGCTATGATCAAACTTTCCATAGAAGTTTTTAAAAAAACAGATGAACAACAAAACAAACAAACAAACAAACACCCTTTAAAAACATCTGGGGAGTCAAGGGCAGTGAGAGGACCATTGCCGTGGGCATGGCGGCTCCCTCTGCTTAAAACAGAGCCCCCTACACTGCCCACTCTGCCCAAGTCCATATCTTCTTCTTTTTATTAAGATACATTCACAAACCAAGCCTTGAATCTGAAGCAACCGTAAGCCCCATGAAGGAAAGGTTCGTGGCCTTACATTCTTTTATATCACCCGGTGAGTGCTATTCACAGAGCTGAGTTTATCACAAGTGCACAATGAATGTTTATTATCCAAATAGGAATGCGCACTCATTTGTGCTGGGTACATAAGTGAATCTGGAAACCCACAGGGATAAACAGCAGCAACAAAAACCCAAAGACCTCAGGCTCTTACACAGAAGGAAACTAAAGTGCAGAGAGCCGAGATCAAGACAAATATCTCATAGAGGTTTGATCTAAAAACCTGGAAGAGTTTTCCCTACTGTAGAGCCCAAATAAGCAATGTTTTGTTTATTACACTGTTTTATTCTTCCCCTTAAATTATCAACATTTCCAACAAACAGCTAGTAAAGTACAGCCAAGCTACCAAACTGAAACAAAACCAGAAAGCAACACAGGACTGTGAAAAAGCTTCCCTGGTAGCTCAGTTGGTAAAGAATCTGCCTGCAATGCAGGAAACCTGGGTTCAATTCCTACAGCTACCCCCTCTAGTATTGTGGCCTGGAGAATTCCATGGACTACATAGTCCATGGGGTCGCAAAGAGTCAGACACAACTGAGTGACTTTCACTCTCACTGGAACATGGCAAAGTTGGCAACAAAGCCCAGTCCCACCACCAATTAGCTGTGTGGTCTTATCTTCTCTGGACCTAAAGTCTCTCAACTACGGGCTGGGAAATCAACTATCTCATTGCATTATGAAAACTAATGTCTGGAGAAGACTCTTGAGAGTCTTTTGGACAGCAAGGAGATCAAACCAATAAATCCTAAGGGAAATCAACCCTGAATATTAACTGGGAGGACTGATGCTGAAGCTCCAATACTTTGGTCATCTGATGCAAAGAACTGACTCATTGGGAAAGACCCTGATGCTGGGAAAGATTGAAGGCAGGAGGAGAAGAGGGTGACAAAGGAGGAGATGGTTGGATGGCATCACCAACTCAATAGATATGAGTTTGAGCAAACTCAGGAGATGGCAAAGGATAGGAAAGCCTGTGTGTTGCATGAGTGGGTCACAGAGTCAGACAAGACTTTGCAACTGAACAACAATGTCTGGAGAATGGCCATCAAGAGGCTGGCTTAGAGTAACCAGTAGTAACTAATGAAAAGATGTTAATCTTTCTGTTTACTAAACAAATAGTTGTATGCTTTCTATGTGCCAGACATAGTTGTTGGCACTAGAGATTTATCAGAATATATTTTAAAAAAGTAAAATGGCTGTTCTAAAGAAGATCACATTCATCTTTATTCCCTGGAGAACAGAATGACAGCCCCAGTCCCCTTTACCATGAAAAATACAATCTCCATATGCACATTGTGCATATGGTTTAAGGGGGTCAAGGATTAGATTTTAGATTAAGAATCTTGCCCCCATACCGGCATCTGCAAATATACTTACTAAGAATGACTCAGGCCATGTGTTAGATTCAAGGCCCCATTTCTGACTCAAAAAAATACCATCCAAGGGAGGAGAGGAGGAACGTGGATGTTATCAAGTGCCCCAGAGGAATCTCATTACTAAGGAAACACTACCTAAGTAGATCAGTCTTCAGAACACCTGCTTTTCCTAAGCTTATCCATGGTATTGCTGGTGGTTTAGTTGCTAAGTAGTGTCCAACTCTTTGCGACCCTATGGACTGTAGCCCACCAGGCTCCTCTGTCCATGGGATTTTCCAGGCAAGAATACTGGGGTGGGTTGCAATTTCCTTCTCTAGGGGATCCTCCTGACCCAGGAATCGAACCCAAGTCTTCTGTATTGCAGGCAGATTCTTTACCAACTGAGTTACATTTCTGACTCAAAAACATACCATCCAAGGGAGGAGAAGAGGAACATGGATGTTATCACCAAGTGCCCCAGAAGAATCTCATCACTAAGGAAACACTACCTAAGCAGATCTGTCTTCAGAACACTTGTTTTTCCTAAGCTTATCCATGGTATTACAGGACAATAAATCAAATTCTGCTAGAGACTGGCATACACTGGATGCTCAATAAATATCTACGAGTGTAAAATGAAGAATATTTCACTTCTAAGCTATAGGAAGTAAATGCTAAGTAAGTGAAGTTGCTCAGTTGTGTCCAACTCTTTGCGACCCCGTGGACTGTAGCCTTCCAGGCTTCTCTGTCCATGGGATTCTCCAGGCAAGAATACTGGAGTGGGTTACCATTTCCTTCTCCAGGGGATCTTCCTGATCTTGTGATCTAACCTGGGTCTCCTGTATTGGAGACAGACGCTTTAACCTCTGAGCTACCAGGGAAGATGAAGTACATGCTATACTCGCCTAAATTTCCAAGATGCCTTAACACCAAAGGGCAATCCTATAGTTTATTCAGGCAGATTTAATTTAATTTTTTTTACATTGTGGTTAAGTTATCTCAGAGAGCAGAAAACAAACAGAAAGCAAAAACTGAGGCATCACAAAGTACTGACACATACCTGGTTCTAACCTCAGAGATGGAAGGGAAAAAAGGGTGATGACTCAGCCAAGACCAGGAAGTGCATGTCCATTTCTTGGCTACTGGTTGCTCTCTTTTCTCCAGCTATAAACCACTGTCATCATGGGGGAAATAAGCAACTCAACAAAATTAAGTGCAATATTCATCTATTGAAGCCTGGTTAATATTATATTTTCACCCTTATGTAATGCACAGGCACCTTCTCAAAAACAAAGACAATAACCCTAAACTGACATTTTACAACCTCAAACAGGGTAGCTCTACATTAAGGCAACCATGTATCATACAAATTCTGGGCTATCCCAAACTCAAATACCCCAAAGACCACTGGGAAATTCTGAAAATGCTAATGCATCCATACCCAGATTATAACTCCAAAACCATGTTTTGCACTTCGAAGCAATTTTGTGGAAAAGCCCTCCATCTAATTTGTGGCTGAGCAAAATCTGGTCTTTGCAGGTGAATCAAGCACTGCTCCCACTGTATAAAGAGAGAGCTCAAGAAAGACCCAATTTTCAATCAGATCACACACCGCCACACTTAAAATTTAAATCACTAGAGATTGAATCAATTAACCTTTTCTTAGGCTTCATAAAATGGAGTCCTTGGCTCCACCGGAAGCTCCCCTTGGCAGGCAAGACAAATTCCTTCCAGGGATAGGAAGTAAAATTTTCCTGCTCTAGTTTAACTTATCTATGGCCTCTCAAGCATGTTCTTCCCCAAATTTTCCTCCAAAGGGAAGCCCTCCCTCATCTGGGCTCCATTCCTTATCTGGTTTTCCACAATAACAACAACCAAAACAAAACAACAAATAAATATCCAGAACTTGATGGCAAATTCCTGTTACGTTTTATTATAAAGGGAATTTAACAGCTTTCTTTTGGATGTAAAACCAGTGATGTTTCCAGGCCAAATCCATCCTTGAAGTCTGGACTAACCTGGAAAGCAAGATACATATTTGCCATTGCTTTACTTGCATGTTCTTCCATAATATAGCTCAGGGAACTCACTTCTGGAAAACTGTTTCCTTCTAATTGTCCCCATTAATGTAATTCTCTTATTCTTGTGAGGTCCTCATTATGAGCAGATGATTAATAGAGAAAAAAATCCAAATTGAGAAAAATACATATGAGACAGTAACTCGAGAGAGCAGTTTGGCAGTTTCTTATAAAGTTAAAACACACACAGACTCAATTTCCACTCTGAGCTATTCATATAAGAGAAATAACAATGTTTACACAAAAACCTGTATGCAACTGCTAACACTCATTTATTCATAATTACCCCAAACTGGAAAGACTCTAAACATATGACTGGTGAATAAACTGTGGTACATCCATTCAATGGAATGCTTGCTATTCACCAACTAACAGCGCTGAATGATGAATTTCAAATGCATTATACTAAATGAAAGAATTCAGACTCAAATGGCAGCATAGTATATGATATCATTTTATCATAGTATATGATATTTTATATAACCTTCTGGAAAAGGCAAAAGTATAAAGACAACTCAAAACAGTATGTTAATCAGAGACTGTGAGCAAAGTGTAACTAAAGTAAACAAGAAATCTTTTCAGGGTGTAGGAATTGAACTTGATTTTCTTCATGGTTACAAAACTGAATAAATTGTATATGTTTGTCAAAACTCAAAGAATTACAAAAGGTAAATTTTACTGAATGTAAATTATACCTAAATAATCTGAACTTTAAACTTTTTAAAGTACTAATGTAGAAAGAGAGGGAAGGAAATACAGAGTCAAGTTTCAAAAATTAAGAGTGAAACAGTTTGAATGATACTTGGAGAGAGAAATGGAGATATTTATCTCCAGTTTAGTAGACTTATATTAAAATTTTAAGTATCTGTTAATTCTTAGAACAACAAAAAAAAATCAATTTTTGTTATATAGCTCCTCCAACAAGATTTATGTCTGCAGGACAAAACATTTTTCATTTTATGTTTGACTTTTCACAGCCCATTTATAAAGGAGATCATTTTCTCCCCAAAGTATTTCAGGGCATCATTTTTCACCAGAGACTTCTCTTAATCCTTAGCTGGTCTAATTCTTTCCTTGGTTCCTACCAAATCAGCATTGTAGGTCAATTTTCTCTTGTTTAATGGTTACCTGGCCTAACTAAGCCAAATCTTAATTGGGTCACAGCTGTCTCATTCTGTCGGTTTTCCAATGTTACTTTCATAGAGTCCATGAATTTTCTTCCTCTTTTGCATGATCTGAAATTTCTCTTTGCAGTCAATTTGCATGCACAGTTGTATAACTGAGCAATTATCAGACTAAGAGAGCCCAATCTACAAAACTGTGGGTGTTGAGTGGAAAGTAAATTTTTGGTGGAGAAAGATTAAGTGTTGAGTCTTTAGTGAATAAACACACTCATATTATGAGGAAACTCCAGGAGATAGAGAAGGACAGGGAAGCCTAGTATGGTGCAGTCCATGGGGTCGGAAAGAGTCAGACACGACTTAGTGACTGAACAACAACAATTATGATCACTTTTACTTCCTGCTGTTAACCTCATAAGGTCAAGGAATCACATAATGAATAAAATCAAATACTACACTTAAAAGTGAGGATGGCTTTTATTTTACCTATTATATTTTGTTGGTGTTATCCCAGCTCTCAGGATCTGCATTCCTTCATTAGCAGCTAATACACAGACACTGTAAAACCATTGGGCTATAAAAATGACTTCTGGACAGAATAGCACCAAACACCTTCCAGAGCATCAACAGCAGCTGAGGAACAAAGGAACTGAACTTGCCAGCTGGTTCCTCCCAGCACCAGGTGCCCTGGGAAAAGGCTGCAAAGAGAAGGCAGTGAGGCGGCCCCCTGTCACCCAACAACCACCACCCCTGTGTGCTCTTCCCTTGGGAGGCAAGCTATACGAGCAGCTTCTTGCACCCACACTTTAGAAAAATCAGACTAAATATAGCCAAGTGTGCTCTCATGAGCCAGCTCTGAGCTGGTAGTGCTGTGACATCCACATCAGAAAACTGGGGAGGAATCAGGAGAGCAGTTTTCCTAGCTCACTCTTGTGACAAAAGGACCACAGGCACGATCCAGCTGGGTTGCAGGGAGTGCTAGAGGTCTGGCCAAGCGGATAACGCAGCAGCCCATAGGGAAAGGAATGTACCAGACGCGACAGGCGCATGCCCGTTCACTACCCTGCCCATAGAGGGCTAAACAGCCACAACACTAGAACTTGGTGGGGAGACGCCATTAGGGAACACACATCCCACTCACAGCCCTCTGTTCTATGTCCTCCCCCCATCCCCCACTCATGAGTATTGTGTTCCAAAGCTCACTCAAAGGCGGTCCCCTTGGTTAGGTCATCCCATCCCACCCAGCTCTGAACTAAATGCTCCGTCTGTTCTCAGACCTCCCACGTTATGTTGCTTGTACTTTTATTTAGCACTTATATCATTCAGCTTTCATCTGAATCTGTCTCTAGCCAAGTGGACACAAGGGAAGGCTAAGCTTTCTTCTTTATGGACTCCGCCCCAAATTTAGTAGAGTTCCTTGCACACTGGCAATGTTCTCCAGCTTATTAACAGCAAATGCCCAATGCCAGAGAAAGAGAGTCTGCAGTTTTCTCCTCTTTCTCCTAATTCACCAAATGCACAATGTCTGATGCTTACTCCCCAGGGAACAGGAACAGGCTTTGGATCCCTGGCTGCCCCTCCTGTACTGTGTCCCCGGGGCATCTACTGTGACTCACTCAGCATGTGGATGGAACGCAGCTTCACTGGCTACATGTTATCACATATTCCACATGTCTTCACCTTCTTAGCACCGCCCTGGTGCTAAGTGCATAGCGAGACAGAAGAGAAAGAAGGGTGGCCCAAAAGGAATTAGCAAGGGCGGGGCCAGGTAAGGGCAGGATTAGACTGAAGTTCTGTCCAACCAGTTAGAGATCAGGAGAAGAGCTGGGAGTGGCAGGAAGTCAGCCTAGGGCTCCCACCTCTCCCTCATGTACAGTCACTCAACAGGAGCTTTCCATGATGGGCTCCCATTCATCACTCTCAAGTCCTAAAACAGAGCGATTGTTTAAGCTGCTGCTGCAGGAAAGTCTTATCTTGTGGGATACAGAACAAAATAAATATTAAGAAAAGACGGAAAAAAAAAAAAAAAAGACCCTTGGTGAAAAGTGAAATGCAGGAGACTTGAGTAGCAAGTAGCTGAACACTGACACCAGATGCTACGCAGAGTCACAGCAGAAGCAGGTTGACGGTTGCACTGCCTTTACAACGTCCACTTCTGCAGATGAACGCAGCTAAGGGTTCTCCTTGGGGAGAACATGGGGCCTACTGCAGAAAGCAGATGCACCCATAAGCTTACCCATTCATTCAGTCTGCCACTCATCCACTGACTCATTCGTTCACCCAACCTCACGGAGAGTCTATCACAGGTCAGGCAAAAAGCTCCACCAAAGAGAAGCACACAAAAACCATGTTCGCCACATGGAAACGCAGCTAGAAAAACTGGAGGTGGGCTAGCACCCAGATAGCCATCTTCCTCCTCGATTCCTGTGCTGTGGGAGGCAATCCAAGAGGAGAGCACTGCTGGTCTCTCTCCACTCTCGACGGGCTCTCCTCTGGTGAGGAGAAGACAAGTAGACACATGCAAGCCTGTGAAAGGGAGCAAGGCATCCGTAGTTGGGGCCTGTCTCTCTCTGGGTCCCAGGTACTTGCTGCAGAAGCCCATCTCCTCTCTGCAGTCCAGGCTGCCAATGTTACAGAGACGGGCACTTCTGTAAGGGGTAAACTCACTGCTGGGGTGCAGTATTAGCAAATCCACGTTACCATCCAGCCCAAAGTTAGAAAAAAATAACTCCTGTACCCTTCTAATCAAGACAATGTCTTTATCTTGCATTGTGATTGTGACTCAGTTCTGGGCCAGCAAGGTACAGTCACTTTTCGTGACTGCTTCTCTTTGCCATGAGGTTCCAACTATCTTGTTTCCTCCTCTTTCCCCAGCCACTGTTAGGATTACTTATCCTTACAATATTTTGGTGATGGGCAGTTTTGTTACTCTTTCACAGGAGAAAAACTATAGAATGTGAGCACTGAATGACTAATCAGAGGCTATCTGATAAGTTAGCTTATTCATTTTAGATGGGAAATGTAGATCCCCTAGCCCAATGTCATTTACAGCACACAGCCTTCTATTGGAAATCTTTTTGGAAGGGTGGTAAATATTGGGACTCATCTTTCTGCCATGGAAGAGGAACTATTATTCTATTAGATCTGGAATAGAAACACTATATATAGTATTTCTCCATTCCATTTTTCTTATACAGCTGAGGATGACGCAGAGAGAGGAAATGGGGACCAAGGTAGGAAAAGTTTTCTTTTGCTCTGAAGCATTTATATTGGGTTGGCCAAAAAGTGCATTCACTTTTTTCCATAGCACTGTATGGAAAAACCTGAATGAATTTTGGGGGCTAACCTAATACTTCACTCAAGAAAAAGTTACTAAGGTCTGCCAAAGTGCCAGGTACCAATCTTGGATTACAGAGGTGGATACAACACTATGCCAGATGAATCTACTTTTTCCCTCTGCCTACAACTCGTGTTAGAAAAGTGTCTCAATGGATACAACTGTCTCCACAGTCTCCATGGAGAATGGATTACTCTTGGTTTCTGCAGGCTATGTCCTTTCTAGAGGTCCTAGTTCTCCAGCTTAATGGAGTAATTTCTTACAACATGTTTTTAAGAAGAAAATGGATGCCAATACAATCTCAATCCGAATGCAGACCATAACACATTCTGTGGCTGGAAAGCACAGCTTTAAGCTGCCCACAAGTATAAGACTTGGATCATAACCAGGTTAGGGACTACACCTAAGATGTTGTAATTAATTTAAAGAAAACCTAACTCAGGATAGCCATAAAATACACAGACGGCATCTCTTTTTAATGTAAACTCAAAGCTACAGGTTCAGCAAAATGAATGAGCCACTTACTTGCTCTTAACACTTTTACAAGTTCAAGCTTACTTAAGAAAACAGGTTACACACTGCAAGGAAAAAAAACCTTCTAATTTGTTACTAATTACAAAAACTGACATGAATAAGTAAACATTCAGGGTAGCAAACAGGTTCCAAACAGTACTGCTTTTTGAAAGAAGGATGGTAGTACAAATAACAGTTTACGGAGAATCCACCTTCTGAGTACCCTTAATAAGCCCTTTTCTTTTATTTAATACTCACAACTTTAGTAGGACCTAAACAGTAGTGTGCCTACTTTTTCCAGATGCAGAAACTAAATCTCAGATGTTAAGTAATATGTATTATATTTCCTATACCATTCCCACTGGTGAAATTCCTTATTCTCAGTGTTTCTCAGTGAGCTTGGGGAAACTGGTTGTTCCCTGGTCTTGGGTTGGGAATTTTGTATAAAAAGGCCATGCATGGCAGGACATTTAGCATTGCTGACCCATGGGCACAAAATATCAAGCCAGACCCTGCATTATCTCAACCATGCCCTAGGCAGAAATATCCCTCTCAGATGAAAACCACTGCTCTAGAAGAGCCTTTGAGCATCAGAAGACTAAAGAGAGGGGACTACTGCTGCTGCTAAGTCACTTCAGTCATATCCAACTCTGTGCGACCCCATAGATGGCAGCCAACCAGGCTCCCCATCCCTGGGATTCTCCAGGCAAGAACACTGGAGTGGATTGCCATTTCCTTCTCCAATGCATGAAAGTCAAGTCGCTCAGTTGTGTCCAACTCTTCGCGACCCCATGGACTGCAGCCTACAAGGCTCCTCCATCCATCGGATTTTCCAGGCAAGAGTACTGGAGTGGGGTGCCATTGCCTTCTCCAAGAGACAGTGCACTTCCTTTAAAAGCCTCCCTACCTTCAAACCTCTCAGAAATCCTAAGAAAGTCCCATGCACCCTTAGCGAGTCAGTTACAAAAGCTCCACAAATTTATTTCCCATGGATTTCATGAGCATTTGTTGAATACCTATCACGGGTCAGGTAGTATACTACAGACTGGGAGTATAAAATGTCAAAAACACATGGTGTCCACTCCTAAGGGGTTGCAGTTTCACTAGAGTCCAGAGAGAGGCATGAACTAAGGCAAGTGTTAGGATGGATGGAGCACAGGTACTAAGGGAACAGAATGCTAGAGGCACTTCCCACAGACTGGGCGGGCCACTCAGAAGTCAGAGGGAAAGGAGGGCTAAGGCAAGTTCCCAGAGGAGTTTACCCTTCGCCTTGAAAGGCCAAGTGAGAGTAGCCAGGAAGGGCCAAGTTCAAACCGAGAAGCCCGCCTTTGTAAAGACCAGAGACAGGAATATTTGCAGCCAAAGTTTAAAACGTTCCCTTTATTCTTCAAGTTGAAGCTCATTGTGATTCCAGCTCAGGATCTCCTGTTTATTAGACAGCCACTTTAACCAAACAAGCCACTAGAAAATAAAATAAGCTCTCCACAGTCCAGGCATACTTCCTTTCAAAGCCTTTGTTTTTGTAAGGTCTGGCTTCACTGGTATAATAACCCATCAGACAAGAAATATGACTAATTCTATACTTCTTCCAGCAAGCAGGAAATTGTTTTCAAGTACACTGGCAACCAGTGGGAGTGCCCTTCACTTGAGGACACAGAAGAGTGGGGAAGAGAAGATATCATGTCATCTGAGGGGTGAGCAGAGAGGGTGCCAGTAGGTCAGCTTGCCCTTGGCCTTAGCTCAGTGAACTTTATCTTGGTGTTTTTTTGTTTGTTTTTTTTTCTTTTCATCTAAAGTCTTGTCTCAGTTACCATCAACTGTAACAATGCAAAAAGACAGATTCTCACTCTACTATTAATTTGCATGGAAAAGAAAGCTGGTTATTTTTTCAAAGTCACAAATGTGATTTGTTGTTATTTAGAAGCTAAGTTGTGCAACTCTTTGTGACCCCATGGACTGTAGGACACCAGGCTCCTCTGTCCATGGGATTTTCCCAGGCAAGAATACTGGATGGAGTGGGTTGTCATTTCCTTCTCCAGAAGATCATGTGTGTATATATGTGTGTGTGTGTGTGTGTATAAACTTATAATTTTACAAATAATTTAAAAGCCAATATATACATTAAAGGTAGGTAGATAGGTAGATAGAAGTGCCCAGCTGGGGAAATCTTCAAACCTCAGACAGCCCAAAAGCAAGTCTTCCAAGTTAATGGATGTTGATTACAGGAGCTGGGGTGTTGCTTCTTCAAGTTGCTAAGTAATTAACAAGAGTAATCTAACAAGAGTCGGAGTAGCTCAGTTGCTCTCACCTGGGGTCCGGAGGGGAGAAGGAAGCCAGTAAGCCCTCATGGTTTCTTCTTGCCTCCGGCCTCCAAGGAGCAGGCTCATTTCCCCTTGGCAAGGAGCCTGCCACAGCTGGCAAGCATGCCCTCTTTCCAACACCCATTTCCTCCACGACCTGAGCCAAGCTCAGGAACCATAATTCTGGAGATGATCGGATGCTCCCCTTTAGTCTCATGCTCATTTCACTTTATCATTCAGGAACAGTTTGGCTATAGTGCGACATCATAAACCCGTCTGGCCCACACATTTTACCCAGAAAGCACCCTCAGCAAAAAAGCCAGTCTTCCAAGGTGAGAGAATCTGAACGAAAACTTGGGATTCCATACAAACCGCCCATCCCGGGCTTTCAACCGGAAAGTTCAAAGGAAGCAGGATCATAGAGCCCGCACTGTAAAGCCACAGGCCAAAATTATATGAGGAAAGAAGGTGGGCTTCAAAGAAGAGGATTCACCCCAATCGAAGAGGTTGATTGCCGTCATCCCTGACTGATTGTTTCTGTAAACTCTGCCAGCCTCGGGAGGGTTGTATGAACAGAGGCAGGTGTAGGGACACCTCCACTCTCTGGGTACATCCACTGCTGTCGCTTCTGAGTACACACGACGTGGGGCCCTCGACCCAATAGCAGTCCATGCTTCCCCATGACGCATCTGGTGAGGGTCCTTTCCCACGTGCGGGCGGGGGGAGCGGGGATGGGCAAAGCTAGCATCTACCAACCCTGGGGCCAAGGAACTGGCTCCGGTGTATGGGGCAGGAGGTGGGGAGCATCAAAAAGGGCACCTAGGGGCTGAAATCTCAAGGCGACCTCTCGGGCTTTCCCCCCATTTCCAGCACGTCGTTTCGCATTAGGGACACTCTTTGCCTCCGACGCTGGAGTCCTGCGCAATCTACTTGTCTTTCTAAAACAACTGAATAAAGCGCCCACTGGCCTTCCATGGCTCAGGTGAGTGCCAAGAAGAGGTGTTAAGAGGAAAGGGCCCGCTCGCCACCACCCTCTTTCCTTTCCTCCCCAGGTTCCCCAAGCTTCAGCGGGGATGTGTGTATTGGGGTGCGCGCGTTAAGAGGGAGCTTAAAATGCCCAAGCGTCCCTTACCTTCCACAGCCATTCTCTCAGAGCTTCCCTAACGCATGCATAATTTTCTTGGCGGAGATACTCCTCCTGCCCCGCGATCCCACCCCCTCCTCGCGTTTTCGCCTAAATATTCTGCGCTCATCTGCTCCAGGACCAACCTGCCGCGGTCACGCAAAGCGAGGCTGCCGGCTCCTGGCTCGGCGCAGAGCAGCCTGGGGACTGTAGTTTCCTCTCTTCCCACAGACCAGGGAGAGCACCCCGGGCCCTCCGTGGGGGGAGGCCCCAACCCCACAGGGGGATGGCAGCTCCGGTTTCATCGGACCTAGGCAGAGAAATCCCTCTGGGTGAGGGGGTCTCATGGGTGGACCCGGGGACCCTGGGAAGGCGGGGACTACATTTCCCAAGATGTCGCGCGCGGGGTTTCGTTCCGCGCCAGGAGTAGAGACCCGTGATTGAGATCGTCCCTGTCGATTAGAAGAGGGTAAGCACCTGGCAGGGCTCTTGAGGGAGGCAGGAGGCGGAGGGGTTTGAGGTGTGACCTTCTGGGTTTGTCGCTGATCCCCTTGGCCACCTAATTAGTGAGGTTATCAGAGTCACCGGCCAGGTGTCTTTTTCCGCCTGGGCCAGAGAGCCGCTGTGCTGGGTGCGGTTGAAACTTGTTCCTCTAAGACCTGGGAGGTGGGTTAGGGAGAGTCTTGCTGGGTGATAGGACTGTGTTCTGATCCTCCAGGTGGTTCAGGTGGCTAAGCAGCGTAGGGATGGGAGATGTCTTGAGAATTCTGAGCAGGCATCTCCCCAAGGGGTTATTAGGAACAAAATCTAGGAACCAGGATTCTAAACCTGAGCATGTCAGATGTTGGAAACTACTTGGATTCCAAGAGTGGAGGCTTTCAGCTTGGCTGGCCAGGGAGCCTCTTGGCGGTCTGTTGATAGAGACTAGTAATTAAAACTATCTAGTGCGTTCTTTCGGAGAAGGCGATGGCACCCCACTCCAGTACTCTTGCCTGGAAAATCCCATGGACGGAGGAGCCTGGTGGGCTGCAGTCCATGGGGTCGCGAAGAGTCGGACACGACTGACCGACTTCCCTTTCACTTTTCACTTTCATGCATTGGAGAAGGAAATGGCAACCCACTCCAGTGTTCTTGCCTGGAGAATCCCAGGGACGGGGTAGCCTGGTGGGCTGCCGTCTATGGGGTCACAAAGAGTCCGACACGACTGAAGTGACTTAGCAGCAGCAGTGCGTTCTTTCAACTTACGCACGTGTGTCCCGACTCCAGGTGCTGGAGTGCTATAAGCGGACAGGAAAAAGAATCGCGGGAGGCAGTAGAATTCCAGAGTTGGTAAATACTGATAAAAATGAAGTCTCCAGACTTTTTTTCTTTCCCCTTCATGTGAAAATACAGATGCATTTATCACTGGCAGAGGTAAGGGAATGGCATTGGGAACCAATCTGACTCAGGACTGTAGTAAGATTTTTAAAGGCTCATTGTTAATTGGCTATACCCCAATACAAAATTTAATAAATAAATAAAGTTTGAAATAAAAAAAAGGCCTTGAGCTCAGAATTGCATATGGCACTGCTTCCTCCCAGCCCCTAGATGATCTGCCCCAGTCCTATATTTAATTTTTAATTACTCTGGAAAATAACTTTAAGGAAATACAAGGATCCGATTCTTCCTGTCATGATGACTACTTAGATTGTCTTTGTCCCACTTGGTTATAATTTTTTTTAAATGAGCATTTTTGTTTCTGGGTGTGTGCGTGCACACCTGGTTTTGTGGTCACTGAGTATATGCTTAGTCCTCCTATTGGGTAACATGGTTGTGTCTGGGCACTTTTAAAAATACCTGTGTGTAACCAGTAAATGCTCTTGGTGATACTTTTTAACTCTGATTTCATAGAGCTGTATTCAAGTCAAATCTAAGCCTTCGATCCTTGATACAGTAGAGAGAGTCCTGTTCAGGCCAAAATAATTTTTCCAACCTGACATACAGATCAGCATTCTAAAGTCCAAAAGGAACTAACACACAAGTGCTTCTCTTCCAAGTATATAAAATCAGCAAACTGTTCAGTCTTTCCTTAGATTGAATGAATGGTAAAGAAATCCATGGGACAGGTAGTATCAACAGTTCTTAGCCTTGTCTGTACATTCGCCTTTTACAAACACACATTCTTAGCCTGACCTTAATCTCACAGAGGTAGGGTTCCTGAGGGTTGGGGCAGGGACACTTAAGTTTTAAAAATCCACAGGAGATTCTGACTGGCAGCGAGGGTGCACATCATTGGTCTGTTTTCAAGCTTTTAAGGATCTGGTTAGTATTAAAATGTAAAAGTCACTGAAATCCATTTTTAATTTAAAAATTTCATTTCAGCTCCAGTTGTTAAGATATTTCCCCACTGATGTGCATTTCAGTTTGAGTTTCATTTTTAGCATAAATGTAAATAAGATGTGAAGAAATCATTAGTTTAGCCACAAGAAATAGCCAGTATTTACATTTTTAAATCCCACAAATACAGCAGTTTCATGTGGTTTAGCCTAATAAAGAGGAAGCAGTAGTTAAGCAGGGATTTTCAGTTTTGGCTGAATATTAATATTACCTGAGAACCTTGGGGAACAAAAACAGTTCCCACTAGAATGGTCCTCCAAAAAAAGAAAATACCAACTCTTGGCACAACTGTGAAGCAGTAAGGACTCATATGTACTACTGGCATTATGTGAATTGATACAACCACTTGGGAAAAACCATTTGGCGTATTAAGCTGAATATATCCTTATCCAGTGACCCAGCAGATCCACTCCTAGGTGTGTACCAGACTGATGTGCATACACATCTTTTTCCGAAAGACATATAGGACTGTTCTTGGCTATAGGACTGTTAAGACATATAGGACTATTCATGGCCATGTTCATTATTTTTGTAATAACTACAGACTGGAAGCACCCAAATGTTCATCAATAGGTTGGATAAATTAATTTATATGGTATCCAGTATAGTGTGTGTGTGCGCATGTGTGCTCAGTTGCTCAATCATGTCTGACTCTTTTCGACCCTGTGGACTGTAGCCCGCCAGGCTCCTCAGTCCTTGGGATTTTCCAGGCAAGAATACTGGAGTGGCTTGTCAGTTCCTCCTCCAGGGAAATCTTCCTGACCCAGGGATCAAATCCATTTCTCTTACATCTCTTGCATTAGCAGGCAGGTTCTTCACTCACGCCACCTGGGAAGCCCCATTTTATTAGTTAGATGCAGGTTATTCAAGGGGAGAGGGTTAGTCAAGATCATGAATTCCAGGTGAAGGGGATCATTGGAGGTCATCTTAGAGGCTACTTATCACAACGCACAGAATGTTGAACCAAAAAAGCCAGACAATCAGAAGTACATATTGTGTGATTCCATTTATACAAAGTTCAAAAAATAGACAAAACTAATCTATGGCATTAGGACCATGTCCATGAGGGCCTCTAGGGTACTAGGGATATTCTGATTGTTTAGGTGTGTGCTGATTACATGCATATAATGTTTGTGAAAATGTATAGAGCTGTATATGTATGATTTGTAGAACTCTTCCACAGAATGTGTGTTTTCTACTCTAAAAGTCTTTAAAAGAATAATATGCTTAGATTTAACTAATTGATAAATGATCTGTTTATCAGCCACTCTATGCCTTCTCATCCTTTGCCACAGCAAAGTGGTAGTTCCATTCCATTTAGCAAGTATGGTTTGAGGACCTACTGTGTGCCAGGTACCTGTCTGGACTTGTGGTATACGAGAGACTGGATTTCTAGAAGTGGCCCTCAAGAGTCTGTGCTATAATCCCTGAACCTGAGAATGTGATGACAGTCCTCCTGTCATTGTGAGGAGGCACAGTAGGGGCTTCCGAGGTGGCTCGTGATAAAAAACCTGCCTGCCAGTATAGGCGATGCAGATTTGATCCCTGGGTTGGGAAGATCCCCTGGAAGAGGGCATGGCAACCCACTCCTGTATTCTTGCCTGGAGAATCCCATGGACAGAGGAGCCTGGTGGGTTGTAGTTCATGGGTCTCAAAGAGTTGGACATGGCTGAGCATGCAAGCACGCATGCAGGAGGCCCAGTTGACCTCAAAAAGGGAAGATTATGCAGGTAGGCCTAGTCTAATTAAGGGGTTTTCTCCAGCTGGAAGCAAAAGAGAAGGGCAGGAGAGGAACTCACAGTGACTCTAGGCATGAAAAGTACTCAACACTCGGGTTACTTATTTGAAGGTAAAGAGGGCCCCAGCAGGCAGCCAGCAAGGGCACATGGACCTCAGCCCTGGAGTCATAAGAAACTGGATTCTGCCAACAACCTGGGTGAGTCTGGAAATGGACTCTTTCCCAGAGACTTCCAATAAGCTTCCAAACCACCAGACACCTTGATTTAGGTCTTGTAAAACCTGAGCAGAGAACACAGGTGTGTCCACTCAACCGTCTGCACTGTAGAACTGTGGGTTAATAAACCAGCCTGTTTTAAGCTGCTCAATTTACCTATTTTGCGTTATATGTGTTTAGTTTGTTATGCAGCAGTAGAAGCAAACACAGGGCACATCCTGTTAAAGCAGGCAGTTATCGTCCCATTTTTGTGAGTAGAGACAGACTGAAAAAATGATAATAATACCAATGCTAACAAAGTTCATCAAAATCTCTGGAGGTAGGACTCCCATACCCAGTGCTGTTTTTCTTTTTTTCAAGTACTCTAGGAGATTCTAATCTGTAGCTTCTATTGCACAATCTGTTAAAGAGATAGAGACCAAAATGTCTGGGTAAGAAGTAAACAGGGGACTTGGCATCCTCCTCTGTTAACTGCTTTGTTAACCCATCGCTGAATCTTTTTTTTTTTAACTTTTTATTTTATATTGGAGTATAGATGATTAGCGGAGAAGGCAGTGGCACCCCACTCCAGTACTCTTGCCTGGGAATCCCGTGGACGGAGGATCCTGGTGGGCTGCAGTCCATGGGGTCACTAAGAGTCGGACATGACTGGGCAACTTCCCTTTCACATTTCACTTTCATGCACTGGAGAAGGAAATGGCAACCCATTCCAGTGTTCTTGCCTGGAGAATCCCAGGGACGAGGGAGCCTGGTAGGCTGCCGTCTCTGGGGTCGCACAGAGTCAGACACGACTGAAGCGACTTAGCAGCAGCAGCAGCAGCATAGATGATTAGCAATCTTGTGATAGTTTCAGGTGGACACCAAAGGGACTCAGCCATCCTTGTACATGTATCCATTCTCCCTCAGAGTCCCCTCTCATCCAGGCTGCCACATAACATTGAGCAGAGTTCCCTGTGCTGTACAGTAGGACCTTGCTGGTTATCCGTTTTAAATATAGCAGAACATCACTGAGTCCTGTTGTACCTTCTTGAGTGCTGGCTTCCTCTCCACGCCCTCCGCTTCATTTAAGTAATATCAGTGTCTCCACTGGTTCCACAGGGACAGAAATGGACTCTAGTTCTGCTCACCTTTGATGTTCCAGCTACCAGCACTCTGGCACATAATAAATATTTGATACATGTATTATGCATTTATAGATAATGCCTGACTGAAGGAGTTTGTGAATAAGCTACCTGATGATGATTAGGTCTCCATTTTCCCCCATGAAACTGCAAGTTCATACTTCATTTTTGTTTGTTTTAATTTCTATACTCTTAGAAGTAGACATTTTCATCAATTCAAAAATGCATATTTTGTATTAATGCAAGTATGTGGACTCCATAAAAATAGTACAGATGAACCTATTTGCAGGGCAGGAATAGAGACGCAGATACAGAGGATGGATTTGTGGACACAGTGGGGGTAGGGGAGGGTGGGACAAAATGGTAGGGTAGCACTGACACATATACACACCATGTTTAAAACAGAGAGCTGGTGGGAACCTGCTCTAAAGCTCTTGAAGCTCGGCTCAGTGCTCTGTGATGACCCAGAGGGGTGGGATAGGGTGGGGTTGGGAGGGAGGCTCAAAAGGGAGAGATGTATGTTTACATATAGCTGATTCACTTCATTGTACAGCAGAAACTAATACCACATTGTAAAGCAATTATACTCCAATTTAAAAAAACAAAGTAATAACTTAGAGACAAGCTAATCTAAGCCCCCTCATTTCACAGTTAAGGCAGAAAAGTGAAAGTGTTTGCCCAGATCACACCGTGGCCAAACAAGTACTCACAGCATAGGTCCAGACCAAGGCTCTGGACAGGAATGGGGTGGGGAAGATTTCTGTTGCTCTAGACTCAGCTTGGCTTGGTTTTCTGGCTTAGCTTTAAGTCAGAGAAGTTAGCGCCGCTGTGCTCCTAACTGCAGATTTGTGGGGAGACTGAAGGAGCCCTTCGCCAGGCTGAAAGGGGAAGCCACTCTCATAGTAATGGCAGAGGAGCAAGAGGGTGAAAGAAAGCATGCAAGATGTTAAGATCCGGCTTAGCACTGGAGCACTTCCCTGTCTTCCATGGTGTTATTTGCCAAAGCGAGTCACATGGCCAATATCTTTAGAGGAAATATATGAGGAAGCCATGGGGTGGATGTGAGCTTAGGGAAGGATGAAGGCTTGGGCTAAATCCTCAATCTCTACCATGACTGTGTATCCACCTCCTATGGCTGCCATGGGCAAGTTCTGTAAGCTGGGTGGCTTAAAATTTACTCTTGGTCCTGGAGGCTAGAGTTCTGAAGTAAGTCCAGGTGTTGGCAGGGCCGTACTTCCTTTGAAGGCTCCAGACATGCATCATCTCTTGCCTCTTCCTAGCTCCTTGTCTAGGTTGCTAGCAGTCTCTGAAGTTCTTGGCTTGTTGCTTCAGCACTGCATGGAGACAGATCTCCGTTATCACTCGGTGGTCATCTTCCTCATGAATCTGTCTTGTGTCTCTAAATCTCTCCTATGAGGACACCAGTCATTGGATTTAGGGCTCACCCTAATCCAGTATTTGGAGAAGGAAATGGCAACCTGCTCCAGTATTCTTGCCTGAAGAATCCCATGGATAGAGAAGCCTGATGGGCTATGGTCCATGGGGTTGCAAAGAGTCAGGCATGGCTGACCGACTTTTACTCACTCACTAATCCAGTATGAGTTCAGCTTAATTTGATTACATCTACAAAGACTCCATTTTTCAAGTAAGATCACATGCACAGGGACCTGGGGTTAGGAATCCAACACATCTATTTCAGGGACACAATTCAACCCCCAGCAGACTGAAACTTCTTGTACCATTTTTCATAAACTAGAGCAGCTGTTCTCAAGGTCTCAGTCCTGGATGCAGGGCATGAGCATTATCCTGGGAGCTGGTTAATTAAGATTCTTGGGTTTCAGTTCAGACCTACCAGGACCCAGCAGTCTGTGGTGTCACAAGTATGCCAGGAGATTTTAATTTGTGCTAAAGTTTGAGAACCACCACCAAAGAAGACATTAGAACCCAGACTTTGCAAAGAGGTAAATTTAGCCATTGTTCTTATTTTTTTTAATTAATTACTTTTATTTATCGCTGTGCTGAGCCTTCGTTGCTGCACAGGGGCTCTCTGCAGTTGTGGTAACCACGCGAGGCTACTCTCTAGTGATGTGCAGGCTTCTCGTTGCGGTGGCTCCTCTTGTTGTAGAACATGGGCTCTAGGTCATGCAGACTTCAGTAGTTGGGGTGCATGGACTTAATTGCCCCTCAGCACGTTGTATCTTAGTTCCTGGACCAGGGATCAAACCAATGTTCCCTGTGTTGGCAGGTGGATTCCCAACCACTGGACCACCAAGGAAGTCCCTAGCCATTGTTCTTAAGAAGGAGTGGGAAGTGGGACCCAATCTCAATTGGGTGGTAAAAGCAGCAGGTTTAACCAATTTATTGAGTAATAAGGATATAATTCTAAGGAATCTAGTCCTATTTGCCTCATGGAATAGTGGAGTTAATAAAGCCCTGTACTTACAGCCCAGAGTCATCATAATGAATCTTCATTTTCTATGGGTGTGAAAAAAGATGGGAGGGGTCATCGGGGCTGGCTCCTGAATCTGGCATGAGCTGCACTAGGAGGAAAGTGAGAAAATGTAGCAAAGCTTTGAACAGTGTTCAATACATTTGTGGAAATGATTATTACCAAAGACCTATTGCTGACTCCGGAGAAGGCAATGGCACCCCACTCCAGTACTCTTGCCTGGAAAATCCCATGGGCAGAGGAGCCTGGTAGGCTGCAGTCCACGGGGTCGAGAAGAGTCGGACATGACTGAGCGACTTCACTTTCACTTTTCACTTTCATGCATTGGAGAAGGAAATGGCAACCCACTCCAGTGTTCTTGCCTGGAGAATCCCAGGGACGGGGGAGCCTGGTGGGCTTCCATCTATGGCGTCGCACAGAGTCGGACACGACTGTAGTGACTTAGCATTGCTGACTCCACAGTTCTATCTTCAGCCAGTTCTGGAAAACAATGACCCCAGGACCCCTATGGCTATATGCACAGAGCTAAGAAGGAAAGATCCCACAGTTGAATATAGCATTTCAGGCATGGAAAGTTAATTTACCAGAGAAGCCATGTATAATGTTCAACTAAATATGACAAAGAGGGCATCAGTTTAGATGGGGTTAGAATCTCAAGTTAAAGTGGAGAGTAAATATAAAAAAAACAGGCAACTTTGCCCTTGAAAATGCCTTACATTGCTTTTGAAATATAGGAAACATATTGAAATTGTACATATATATATATATATATATATAATCCTGCAGAATAATTTCCTAGCTCAGCAAAATTGGAAAACATAAAGACTATTAAGCAAATGTCTGTAAATTTAAAATATTCTTTCTCTAAAATAACAATCAAATCCCTAGTTCTGAATGGGGTGATGGATAGAGGGTTCTGAACTCTAATATCTTAATATACTATTTGGTTTTGTGGGGATTAAATGAGAGAATTAAAGCTCTATCTTAGAAGAGAGGCCGTTCTCCAAAGAAATGGGAGTTTGGTTCAATAGATTTAACCTTCCTACATGAAACAAACACTAATGGAGTGGTTATGATTTGCCAGAAATTCTTTTAAGTGCTTTAAAAACACTCTAGCATTCTGACTTTGCAGACCATGTGCTTAACCACTATGCAAGCTCACCTTTCTAATTTTTCACATACTGTATTTCCACCATATGCAGTTGTGTGGAGTTCAGACCCAAGGTCAAAACTTGGAACTGGGTACATTGACATCAAGTGTGGACCCAAAGGAGCCGCCTCCATATGTCTCTGTTCTTGAATGGTGGGCAAGTAACACAGACTAAACCTCTGAAGCCTTTTCTTTTTAAGTTGTATGCCTTTCGTATTTTCCCAGAGGCAGAAAATACAGCAGAGTAGTATGTTGTCGCAAAAGCAAAGAGTGGGGTTGAGCCTTAGTGGTTAGAGATGAGAAAAGTCTATCCGTTGTCAGAGACTAAGAGTCGGAGGAATTCATGCAGTTGGAGGCCGATAAAAGGTACTGCAGGTGCTGATGACAGATTACTGTCCTCATAAACCTGAAGGTATGATCTAGGGCTCAATCCTCATGTCTGCCAAACTCAGAGAACTTAAAGAAAAATGGGACATAGGAGATGATTTAGATCGCACCTGGGAGGGAGAGAATGAAGCAGGCAAGATGTGCCTTGTGAGATAAGGCCAGCATTAGCATAGTGCAGATCCGGGCTCCGTCTTCTGCTCATTTTTCCAGCCCGCGGTAACTGTTGGGGAAGAATTTGGCTTTTGAAAGGTATTTCTTTTTTTTTTTTAATGAGTTTTTATTTATTTCTTATTTTGCGTGCTAAGTCGCTTCATTCATGTCTGACTCTTTGCAACTCCATGGACTGTAGTCTGCCAGGCTCCTCTTTCCATGGGATTCTCCTGGCAAGAATACTGGAGTGGGTTGCCATGCCCTCTTCCAGGGGATCTTCCTGACCCAGGGATCAAACCCATATCTCTTATGTCTCCTGCATTGGTAGGCAGGTTGGTAGGCAGGTTCTTTACCACTAGCACCGTCTGGGAAGCCCCAATTTATTATTTTGTTTATTATTTTTGGCTGTGCTGGGTCTTCATTGCTGCATGTGGGCTTTTCTCTAGTTGTGGCAAGCAGAGGCTACTCTCTAGTGGTGTGCAGGCTTCTTTTTGTTGCAGAGAACAGGTTCTAGGGCACGCGGTCTTCAGTCGTTGTGGGGTCTGGGGTCAGTAGTTGCGGCTCCCAGGCTCTCAAGCTCAGGCTCAGTAGTTGTGCCACATGGGCCTTGTTGCTCCATGGCATGTGGGAATCTTCCTGAACCAGGGATCTAACCCGTGTCTACTGCAATGCCAGGTGGATTCTTTATCACTGAGCCACCAGGGAAGCACTGAAAGGTATTTCTGTGAGGTCTAGTTTCAGTCACGAATCCCCAAAGCTAGAAATGTGAATTTCATGGCGGTGGGGAAAACTATCTGCTAATATTTGCCCCTCAGTTTCAAATGTGAATGAGGCAGTATCTATTAGGTGTTTTAACTGACACAGACTGTATTTGTTAAGGCAATCTCTACCTTCTTCTTATAGGCCTTCTATGGACCCTTGGGTGTCCTTCACTCTTATCCTCTGGGCTGGTCATAGGCAAAAAGCGAAGGCAGGTACAATGTCTCCCTAAGGGCATGTTCCCCTACAGCACTTCCTTTTGTGTGCTGGATATTTCATTGATTCTGTCTTTGGAATAGGACCCTGGAAACATGTAGATCTTAGTTGAAATCTGCCTGTCCCCACAACCAGCTGAGTGACCTGAAAAAAGTATTAGTAATTAACATCTCCACCTTGGTTTTCTTATCAATGAAATGGATAACCACATATCTCTTTCAGGACTTAATTTTTTAAATTTATTTTTATTTTGTTTTACTTTTTAAGAATTAACTTTTATTAGAGTATAATTGTTTTCCAATGTTGTGTTAGTTTCTATTGTACAGAAAAGTTAATCAGCTATATGTATATGTATATTATATATAATTAATATATAATATATATTATATATATATGCACTGTATGTAGCTATATGCCCTTTTAGGTCACTACAGAGTGTTGAGTAGAGTTCCCTGAGCTGTATGTTAGGTTCTCACTAGTTATCTATTTTATTCCATGCTGTGCTTAGTTGCTCAATAATGTCCAACTCTTTGCAACCGCATGGACTGTAGCCTGCCAGGCTCCTCAGTCCATGGGTATTCTCCAGGCAAGAATACAAGAGTGGGTTGCCAGGCCCTCCTTCAGGGGGTCTTCCTAACCCAGGGATCAAACCCAGGTCTCCCTCAGTGCAGGTGGATTCTTTACCATCTGAGCCACCAGGCTTCCCAGATGGTGCTAGTGGTAAAAACCCACCTGCCAATGCAGGAGACACAGGAGATATGAATTCAATCCCTGGGTTTAGAAGATCCCCTGGAGGAGGACATGGCAACCCACTCTGGTATTCTTGCCTGAGAAATCCCAGGGACAGAGGAACCTGGCGGGCTACAGTCCATGGGGTTGCAAAGAGTTGGACATGACTGAGCATGCATTTCTGAAAAAACCAAAACCAATAGTGTATATATGACACATACATGTCAATCCCAATCTCCCCCTCACCCCCTTGGTGTCCATACATCTGTTCTCTACATCTATGTCTCTGTTTCTGCTTTGCAAATAAGATTATCTCTACCATTTTTCCTAGATTCCACCAATATGCATTAATACACAGTGTTTGTTTTTCTCTTCCTGACTTCACTCTGTACGATAGTCTCTAGGCCTATCCATGTCTTTAAAAATGGCCCCAATTTTTTCCTTTTTGTGGCTGAGTAATATTCCGTTGTATATATGTACCACATCTTCTTTTCAGGGCTTTTTGAGAGTATGTTGTCTATCTCTCTAACAGATTCACCTCAAAGTTTATGGCTTAAAACTTAAAATTATCTCACCCAGTTTCTGTGGTTCAGAGAATCTGAGAACAGTTTAGCCAGGTGATTCAAGCTCAGGGTCTCTCATGAGTTTGTAGTCAAGTTGCTGGTCAGGGCTGCAGTCATCTGAAGGCTTGACTGGGGCTGGAGGGTCCACTGCTGTGATGGCTCCTCACACACCTGGCACATCTGTGCTGGCTGTAGATAGGATGCCTCTGTACCTTGCAACATGGCCCTCTTCATGGGACAGCTCCATCGAGTCGGTGATGCCATCCAGCCATCTCATCCTCTGTTGTCCCCTTCTCCTCCTGCCCCCAACCCTTCCCAGCATCAGAGTCTTTTCCAATGAGTCAACTCTTCGCATGAGGTGGCCAAAGTATTGGAGTTTCAGCTTTAGCATCATTCCTTCCAAAGAACACCCAGGGCTGATCTCCTTTAGAATGGACTGGTTGGATCTCCTTGCAGTCCAAGGGACTCTCAAGAGTCTTCTCCAACACCACAATCAAAAGCATCAATTCTTCGGCGCTCAGCTTTCTTCCACAGTCCAACTCTCACATCCATACATGGCTTGACTAGACAGACCTTTGTTGGCAAAGTAATGTCTCTGCTTTTGAATATGCCATCTAGGTTGGTCATAACTTTCCTTCCAAGGAGTAAGTGTCTTTTAATTTCATGGCTGCAGTCACCATCTGCAGTTATTTTGGAGCTCAAAAAAGTAAAGTCTAACACTGTTTCCACTGTTTCCCCATGTATTTGTCATGAAGTGATGGGACCAGATGCCATGATCTTAGTTTTCTGAATGTTGAGCTTTAAGCCAACTTTTTCACTCTCCATTTTCACTTTCATCAAGAGGCATTTTAGTTCCTCTTCTCTTTCTGCCATAAGGGTGGTATCATCTACATATCTGAGGTTATTGATATTTCTCCCGGCAATCTTGATTCCAGCTTGTGGTTCTTTCAGGCCAGCGTTTCTCGTGATGTACTCTGCATATAAGTTAAATAAGCAGGGTGACAGTATACAGCCTTGATGAAATCACCATAAGAGGTAGCATAAGTAAAATTCCTGAAATAAGAGTTTAGTAAATGCAAGACTTAAATAGTATTGTTTTCTTCTTTATCTCTGCAGTACCTACAATAGTGTTTTTCATATAGCAAGCATCCTAAGTAGTGAGATAATACTTATTACATAGTGAACTAAAGTTACTGCTTGCCTTATGTCATGCTTTGTGCTAAACATTTTCAGTGGAATACCTCATTTCATTGTCACAATAATCCTGGGAAATGGATGTTACTCTGTTATTGTTATCCCAGTTTTACAGATGGGAAGACAGAAGTATGCACAGAGAAGTTCAGAAATTTCTTGATTTGGGGTGCTTCCCTGATGGTCCAATTAATAAGACTCCCTGCTCCCAATGCCAGGGACTTGGGTTCAATCCCTGGTCAGGAAGCTAAGATCTCACATGCCGCAATGAAGATCCAGTGCAGCCAATACAAATAATCATAATAATAAAAAATAATAATAAAAAGAAATTTATTGGATGTTAACATATGGAAGGGTGTGATAGAGCCAGGAGTGAAAACTGTGAGTCTTCCTACAATTCAAGGCTTCTAAAACTACTCATGTGAAATATTCCCTCCTTTGAAATTTATTTTCCCTGCACTATTTTGAGAGTGGGTGAAATGATACTTGAATTGTGAAGCCTCTTTCTTGAAGCACTTCTCTCAGATCTAAAATGCCGTGAAAATTCGCAGCCAAGATTCAGAACGGGAAGCCCAGGAATTCCTCCCCCACACACTTCCTTTCTCCAGTGTTGGATATAACACTCCCACAGCCCTCTGATTTCTTCTGTCCTAACCTTGAGGTTTCTCCTTGAAACTGATGTTTGAAGGTTCTAAGGTTAAATATAAGTTTGAAAACTGCCAAACTGGATGATCTTACAGATCCCTTCTTGCTCTAAAGTTATGTAGTGACATGAATCCTTCTGCCTATTCCTCATCCTTACAGAAGTTAGTGATCAAGTCTGGTCAGTTTGTCCTCAATGACTACTCTCTTGACTCCTCTTCTCATCCTTAGCCACCATCTTCAGTCTACACCAGATGAGAACTGGGATTGAAACATTGTAGCCGTCCCTAAAGAACATCTCCAGTCATTGTCCTCTCCAAACTATCTTGAGTCCAGAAACCACATAAAGCTCCAAGGATATCCTTTTTGGTTGTGAAAACCTGTTGCTAAAGAAATCCCTTCAGTTGGCTGTGTAGCAATCCTCATACTGGGCACCACAGATATTAGTACACATCAGTAGTTTTTGGAATGTATAGTCTTAAAAGAAGTAGTTTTCTTTAGTGATAGAATTTCCTGAAGAGTTTGATATGCTAATGTGCAGTGTGAATCTTCCTATTGTTGTTGCTCACTCAGTCGCATCCAACTCTTTGTGACCCCCATGGACTGCAGCATGCCAGGCTGCCCTGTCCTTCAGTATCTCCTGGAGCTTGCTCAAACTCATGTCCATTGAGTTGGTGATGCTATCCAACCATCTCATCCTCTGTCGCCCCCTTCTCCTCCTGCCTTCAATCTTTCCCAGCATCAAGGTCTTTTCCAATGAGTCGGCTCTTCTCATCAGGTGGCCATAGTATTGGAGCTTCATTGAATGTTCAGGGTGAATTTCCTTTAGGATTAACTGGTTTGACCTCCTTGCTGTCTGAGGTACTCTCAAGAGTCTTCTCCAGTACCACAGTTCAAAAGCATTAATTCTTCAGTGCTCAGCCTTCTTTATGGTCCAAATATCACATCTGTACATGACTACTGGAAAACCCATAGCTACCTGAGAGAGAGAGAGAGAATATAACTCAAGAGGTTGGCTCTTTTGAGCTTTTTATGAACTCAGGTGAGGGAAGTCTCTTGGGTTGTCTCTTTGAAAGCAGTTTCCTATCACCAGGCCACTTCCCCGAGACTTCTCACTTGGTAATAAGTCCCTACTTGCTGTACTACCTTCACACGTGAAATCCCAGAAAGCCATTCCTCAATAACTGTTGCTCTGCTTCTCCTTTGCTGCCCAACCGTCAGCCTCCTCAGAGTCACCACTTCAGAATATCAAGAGGTGTGTGTGTGCTTGTGTCCATATACATAACATTCTTTACTGAAGAATGGGGTGATTTTATGAGAGAATTGCCTACAGAGGATCTTAGGATAGAGAAAGTACTCTGTAGGATGCTGTAATGATATAGACCCTATGACTGTAGCCTACCAGCTCCTCTGTCCATGGGATTCTCCAGGTAAGAATACTGGAGTGGATTGCCATACCCTCCTCCAGGGGTCTTCCCAACCAGGGATCAAACATCAAACCCAGGTCTCTTATGTCTCCTGCATTGGCAGGCAGGTTTTTTTTGTTTGTTTGTTTTTTTACCATTAGTGCCACTTGAGAAGCCCACACACCATTATACATTTACCCAAATCCACAGAATATACAGCACTAAGAGCAAACCCTAATGTAAACTATGAATTTTGGTGATGATGATGTGTCAGTAAAAGTTCATCATTGGTAACAGATGTACCACTCTGATAAGGGATGTTGATAATAGGGGAAGCTATGCGTGGATGGAGTTGAGGGGTTATGAGGGTCCTTTGTACTTTCTGCTCAGTTTTGCTAAAACCTAATGAATTACTGTGCTTCATAGTGTGAAATTTTGGCTAGTTGTGTATGGTGCCTACAACTGCACTAAAAAATAAAGTCTACTTAAAAAAGGAAGTAATTTAAAAGCAAGTACTAAACATAACTTCTTCAAGGTCCAGAAGTATACGTGTATGTGTGTGTGTGTGTACACACACGCATATATGTGTATGTATTAACAAAGCAGTCACTCCTTAACTGGTGCTTTCCCATGTGGCTCAATGATAAAGAATCCACCTTCCAATGCACAAGATGCAGAAGATATGGGTTTGATCCCTGGGTTGGGAAGATCTCCATGAGAAAGAAATGGTAACCCACTCCAGTATTCTTGCCTGGATAATCCATGGAAAGAAGAGCCTGGTGGGGTATAGTCCCTCAGTTCAGTTCAGTTCAGTTGCTCAGTCGTGTCTGACTCTTTGCGACCCCATGAATCGCAGCACACCAGGCCTCCCTGTCCATCACCAACTCCCAGAGTTCACTCAGACTCACGTCCATTGAGTCAATGATGCCATCCAGCCATCTCATCCTCTGTCGTCCCCTTCTCCTCCTGCCCCCAATCCCTCCCAGCATCAGAGTCTTTTCCAATGAGTCAACTCTTTGCATGAGGTGGCCAAAGTACTGAAGTTTCAGCTTTAGCATCATTCCTTCCAAAGAAATCCCAGGGCTGATCTCCTTCAGAATGGACTGGTTGGCTCTCCTTGCAGTCCAAGGGACTCTCAAGAGTCTTCTCCAACACCACAGTTCAAAAGCATCAATTCTTTGGCACTCAGCCTTCTTCACAGTCCATGGGGTTACAAAAAGTCAGATACAGCTGAGCAACTGAGCATGTATGTATGCAACCCTTTACTAGGTGGGTCCTCTTTGAAAACAACTATAATTTCTAATCTGACTTCCCTGTTTCTGGTTTTGCCCATCTATCCAAGACAGCCTTATCTTCCAGACTTCCCATTGAAATTCCATTCATGTTCTGGAAAATGTCAACTCCTACCCATTGAGTTCTTACATAAACCATTGTGATTCCCCTCATTAAGATGTCCTTCCACGTCCAAGTTACTGAGACCAAAATAGCACCCTTGGGTTTTTAGTTAGTCAGTCAGTGATTTCTTCTCACCTCTCAGAAAGCCACAGAGTTGTATGGGGGAAAAGTCTTGAAGCTCTTCAGTTTTCAGCTTCATTCAAGCTGGCATTTATCCTCCAACCCATATTTCTTTGGGAGTTTTCCTAAAGATACACCTTTAAAAAACCTATCAGATATATTAGAACTACACATAGCTCACCTTAGAGTTATTTTAATTCTCAGGGAGAGCACAGCCCTTTTAAACTCTAATGAAAAGCAAAGTATTTTCTAACTGCTTTGAAATTTGCAATGTCACTTGTTTGTCCATTGAAGGCAGTAAATTTTATCATGCAGAGTAATAATAGACTCTTTTTATGATTTTAGCTTGTATAACTTTGGAACTTCTGGATAAAGAAAGTAGCCATATGCCTCCAGAAGACTGCTGTCTTAGTCATATAAAGAGAGCTTTTGAAGGACCATTCAAGCAAGTAAATAGTTAGGTACTGTGCTGGACACTAGAAATGGAAACATGAATAATACAAGTCTCCTGACTTGAGAGTATGCCTTCCAAGACATTTATTTGGTTGAACGTCAAGTGTATCCTGAGCACCTACTGTGTGCCAGGTACTATATTGGGTGGTAGGGAATGTTTTAGACTGTGTTCCCTAGAAATAGACTCAAAGAGTGAGAGTTGTGAATTGTGTGTGAAAGTTTATTGGGGAATATTCTTGGGAGATGCACATGAAGGAAAGTAAGATGGCAGGATTGGACAAGGAGAAAAATGAATATTCAGTGAAGTTACAGTGGCAACCTCATTCTATTCTACCAGGAGCTCTGGAGCTGAGATAACCCTTTAGAGATTTCCTAAAGTAGCTAGGAGGCCCAGCCTAGGTATGCCCATGTCAGCCAGTCAATGGTGGCCCAATGTGTGTAAGAGGGACTGTAACTGTGGGTCTGTAACTATGACCCAATTTCTCTAAGACGGTCTATATGGATCTGTAGGTATCTGTAACCCTCCAGTATTTCTTGCTGCTGCTGCTAAGTCGCTTCAGTCATGTCCGACTCTGTGCAACCCCATAGATGGCAGCCCACCAGGCTCCCCCGTCCCTGGGATTCTCCAGGCAAGAACACTGGAGTGGGTTGCCATTTCCTTCTCCAATGCATGAAAGTGAAAAGTGAAAGTGAAGTCGCTCAGTCGTGTCCGACTCTTCACAATCCCATGGACTACAGCCCACCAGGCTCCTCCATCCATGGAATTTTCCAGGCAAGAGTACTGGAGTGGGGTGCCATCGCCTTCTCCGCCAGTATCTCTTAGAGGGTCTGTAATGATGGGTCTATAACTACGGCCCAGTGTCTCTTAGAGGATCTGTAACTATATAAAACAAGCCAGTTTTCTGCAGCCTGGGGCAGTGGCCAGCAAGGGTCATGGCTTTGAGCCATCAGAAATTGACATCCCCAGCAGCTGGGAGATGGGAAGTCACCTGAGTGGGAACACAACATCCACTATGGGATGGGTTATAGCAGAAACAAGGATCTATCCATGCCCTCAGGGAGCTGATAGCCTCTCTGATGAGCCACAGCAGCAAATAGGTGAATGCAAGTGCGGATAGATTAGTACCAGAGGAAAATACCTTGAAGGCACAGGGAAAGAGCATCTCATGTCGGGGTCCAGCCCCGGTTGGATCCAGGGATTCCCTCAGGATGACGGCGTTGGCAATTAAGGGATAGCAAAGGCTGAGAGATTTATTAGATGCTCAATAATAACTGGTTTACGTGGGAAATCAATAAAGTTCGTGACACCAAACTTGCTCTGACCACGGAGGCCACAGGCACCCTCTCAAATAGCGGAAGGTGCCCCACCTTAGGCACCTTCTCGAGTGGGTCTTAGAAGCCCAGGCAAATAAGTGGTCGCAGAGGACCCCCACACTCCAAATTATTTTGGCATGAAGGAAGAACAGAAGAGAAAAGGAGGAAAAGGAAACAAGAAAGAATGACACGGGGAGACCAAGCTTCGGTGAGCAAGGCCCGTAGCTTTATTTTCAACAGGGGCTTTTATACCCTAAGTTGCACATAGAGGATAATAGGGGATGTGAAATCATGCAAAGTCAGCAGTCTTTGATCCTTATCGAGACCAGGGTTTCTTTTCTGCAAACTTATCTTATACAAATGGTTTAGGTGATTTACATCATCTTCTGGCCAGAAGGCCTATTAACATTTTATGACTCTTGACAAAGGTTTGTCAACCGTAAGACTTATTTTCTCTAAGAATAATTATTTTAAGGTTTGGCGCCATCCTCCGAAGGTGTTAGATAAAGTTGCATTCCTATAGGGCAGAGGTGCAGTGGGTTTACAACAAAAGAAAGAATTTATTACCTTAAGGGTCTAAAGTTGCTAACACCAAGGCCACTATTTTTTCTACATTCCAACTATATTAATTAATACACATTCAAGGATACAATACAGGGGATGTGGGAACTTGGCAGCAAGCATTGGCTCATCAATGAAATCTTTTACTAGTTTTATTCTGACAGTTTCTAACTCTCTGAGAGGCTCTAAGCTATTTGAATATCTTAAGCTTCCTGTGCCTCTCGAGGCTGGGAGACTGTAAACAATTGTATGCATAGCTGTAGGAGTCCAGGTAAACTTGTCAGGCGAGTTAGAGAGCTATCTGAGGGGTTTGGATTTAAACACTCCTAATGCCCAGGAACTTATTAACTGGAGCTGTAAGTTAACTCTTTATCAGAGAGAGCGAGATGGTGGTGGGGGACAGCCCCCAGTAAAGTCAGAGGTGAGAGCACAAAACAGTAAAGTAGGCAGACTCTGGTTTTTGGGGGTAGATGCTCGAGAATATCCAGGGGGACTCCTGAGGCTCGATCCCGCCTTTGAGTATGTCGAGCCTCCTTCCTCATGACCTTTGGCACGGGTGGAGGTCCTCACGCCGGCTCCCCGCAATCTCACCCAGTCTTAGGGGTCCCGAGCTGGATTCCCAGAAGAGATGGTGTCAGTGATGATGAAAGGAATTAGGCATGTGAAGGCAACAAGGATGGAAACTGTTAGAAAAGAGTCTTCCCGATAAAGGGAACAGTATGTACAAAGGGTGAGAACATGGCATGAGGGGGCCTCACATCATTAGGAAAGGCTGGAGTGGAGAGTGAATCAGAGGGAGTGGTGAACAGGGAGGCAAAGGTGCCAAGCAAGGGCTTGAACCTCAAGGTTGGGCCTGAAGGAGCAGGGAGGCCAGGTCCCGCAGTTGGGGATTTCACCCTGATTATTCCTGAAAATCACGGTTTCCAGCAGGGAGTTATATGATGAAATGTGCACCATGGGAAGATCATTCTAGCTGCAGGGTGGAGAAAGGAATCCAGATTAGAGAGCAACACGGGGGCCCTATGAATGGCCGTGTAGATGGCTAAGTCATTAATTTCTGGTAAAAAATGAGTGGCTTAAAAATAGAGGCATGTCAGGTGTGATGGGGAGAAATGGATGGATTTGAGAGATTTTAAGGAGGCAGAATCCAAAAGACTTGACTGATATGGGCCTTCAGGGGAAAAAAAGGAGTCAAACTCAGATTTGTCTTTGAGCCAAAGCAGGCTGGCAGTGATGTGAAGGATGGACCTGCAAGAGTGTCAGACCGAAACAAGGGAGCCAATTAGAGTCATGATAAACAATGTATTTTTGTACAGGGACCCACTCAGGAAAAAAGAAAAGAAGTTTATGACCGTACTCTTTTTGTTCAAATGAAAATAGCATTATAAAATTATGTGAAAATAATATTGTATGTTCTTATAATTTAAATTACCTTTGTTAGAAGAATATCAGTGAGAAAATTGGCCCTGCTTTTAGCCACTTAAATATATTAGTATCTGGGGCAAGTTTAGACATAGCACCAGGGAGACAGCTTGTACTTTTTTTCGTTCATTTTTGTGTAGTGCATTGGATCTCACAGAGAACATTCTAGAGTATGTTCTTTTTCTATCCTTGATGCCACCCTGAAGGTAGCAATTATTGCTCTCTGGAATAAAGAAGCAAAAATGGAGGCTCAGAGAAGTAAAATGGTTTCACTTCCCATTAAGCAGGAAATGAAGTTACGTCTAGAATGTTCATTCCATTCAGTGCTGAGTTTCCTGAGGTTGCAGCCATTTCTTGCCATGCATCACACAAAGATAAAATCAGTGTGCCTGCTCCCTGCTTCTTTCAGCAATGTGTGTCTCTCTGTGGCTGCAGGATTGTATGTCTGCTCATGAGAGAGAAAATGAGCCAGATAAAGATGCCTTATTATCCGGCAGCCCCAACATCACCTCTTTCTGCCAAAGGTGCTGGCCACCTGAGCATTTTTGCTAATGGAACACATTCAGGCCACTTCTGAGAGCCCTGCCCTGGACCATCCTATCAAATAGGCTCTGACTTTTGGCTACCTGGAGCACAGGACCGGGCAGGACAGAGCTGATTTCCCCAAACGTAGATTCTTGTGCTCTGTAGGGTCCAAAAATCTGCCAGCCAATTAGACCTCGGTTTCTGGGTTGTATTTTGTAGCCAAATAAAGTAAATGTAGCTCAAAGAGCCCCATTTCCCAAATCAGTGACGCCATCACCTCCGGGGAAGATGACTCAGCCCTAAACTAGAGCAGAAGTAAGGAGAGAAGGAACGGGGAGGGAGGGCAGTGGAGGAGAGGGGAGAGTTCTGTTTTGAAACTGCCCCTCAGGCTGCATTCTCTGGCTACACAATAGCCTCCTTTTTGACAATCACAGAGTTAGGTTTTAAAATACAATGAGAAAGGAGCTTGTTTCTTAATCTGGCAGTTTAGAAATTAAAGATGTAATTAAGTATGAGTACGGATAAGCTTGAAATACATATTCTGAATATAAACACACATGTACAGATGAGCCATTTCAGGTTTATTCATTAGTCTTTTTACAAGCACTTGGTAGTCTTCTTCCCCCCCAGCTTTACTGACATATAGTTGGTATATAACATTGTGTAAGTTTAAGGCATGCAACCTGTTGATTTGATACACCCATCTTTTGCAAAATGGTTACCACCATCCTGTTAGCTAACACCTTCATCACATAATTACCATTCTGTTTTTGTGGTGAGAACATTTAAGATCTACACTCTTAGCACCTTTTAAGTATGTAATACAGAATTATTAACTGTAATCACCATGTTATACATTAAATTCCCCAAACTTATTTGTCCTATAACTGGAAGTTTATCCCCTTTGACCAACATTTCCCCAATTGCTCCCAGCCCTCAGCCCCTGGTAATCACAGGGATCTATCTACTCTCTGTTTCTATGAGTTTGGCATTTTTAGATTCTATATATAAGTGATATCACACAGTATTTATTTTTTCTCTGACTTATTTCATTTAGAGTAATGCCCTCAAGGTCTATCCATGTTGTTGTAAATGGAAGTATTTCCTTTTTATAATTTATATGTATATTAATATATAAATTATATATATAATTTATATATTATATATATATAATTTTATATATTTATTTATTAATATTTTATATTTATTTTTATATTTATATAAATATTATTAAATAATAAATATTAATATATATAATTATATATATATATATAATTTATTATATTGTCATTCATTGTCATTCAGTCTCTAAGTTGTGTCTGACTCTTTGCAACCCCATGAACTGCAGCACCCTAGACTTCTCTGTCCTTCCCTGTCTCCTGGAGTTTGCTCAAACTCATGTCCATTGAATCAGTGATACCATCCAACCATCTTATCCTCTGTTGCCCCTTTCTCCTCTTGCCCTCAACCTTTCCCAGCATCAGGGCCCTTTCCGATGAGTCAGCTCTTCATGTCAGGTGGCCAAAGTATTGGAGCTTCAGCATCAGTCCTTCCAGTGAATATTCAGGATTGATTTCTTTTAGGAAACTGGTACATTTGAGTTTATTATTTATTATAATATTATTATAGCTGCTACTGCTGCTGCTAAGTCGCGTCAGTTGTGTCCGACTCTGTGCGACCCCATAGACAGCAGCCCACCAGGCTCCCCCATCCCTGGGATTCTCCAGGCAAGAACACTGGAGTGGGCTGCCATTTCCTTCTCCAATGCATGAAAGTGAAAAGTGAAAGTGAAGTCGCTCAGTCGTGTCTGACTCTTCTCGACCCCATGGACTGTAGCCCACCAGGCTCCTCAGTCCATGGGATTTTCCAGGCAAGAGTACTGGAGTGGGGTGCCATTGCCTTCTCCGAATATTATTATATAATATATATAATTATATATAGTTTATATATTTTAGACAGAGAAACCATATCTTCTTTATTCATCTATCTGTTGATGGACACTTAGGTTGTTTATCTCCCTACCTTGGCTGTTGTGAATAATGCTGTAATGGACATGCGAAAAGCACTTTGTAGTCTTGATTGCTATGCATGGTTAGTGTAAACTTTTTCTTTGTCATCTTCCTTACCACCTTCTCTGAAGTCAGTCTCTATCTGGAATAGCTTTAATCTACTTCTGGAGTCCCACAATATTGTCCCTCAAATGCACAACAAATTGAGCAGAGAGCTACCTTTAGCATGAGAAATGCTAGTTGTAGAGAACTGAAGAATACCTCTAATTTTAGTTGTGAAAGTAATAGTAGTAATGTAGACAGCTGCCATGGATTCAACATTTGTGTGTGTATGTGTGTGTGTGTGTGCTCAGTTGTTCGGTCGTGTCCAACTCTTTGTGACCCCATGAACTGTAACCCACCAGGCTTCCTCTCTCCATGGAATTTTCCAGGCAATTGAACATTTACTCTTAAACAAACTCTGAACTAAGTGCTTTACACTCAGGGACTCAGTGATAGGTCAGGATTCAAGTCTATTATACCCTAAGGAGCTTGCAACTTTTATAGCAACAATTTAGGCATTGTGAAACCTTCCCTTCTTTCCTAGCCTTTATCTAGTTCTTTGAATTGTCCTCTTTCAGAACTCAACATACTGACTTGGTACCATCATCGGTATCCTCTGTGAAGTATGGAAGATGCCTCTTCTTACACTTTCATGCTTTTCACATGGGGGCATGAAAGTACGTTGCTTCAGGTTTGTTTTTTCCCAGGCTGCCTCTACTCTTAATTTCTTCTGTCTCCCTAGAATATTCCTTAAGGACATATCTCAGGCCAAGCCATCTTCTGAAGGCAGCAGTTCTCAAGAATCCCTCCTCCTTGCCCAGACACATTCTTATAGGCATATTTTGACAAAACCCTTAACCAAAGAGCTCTCATACAGCCTTAGAAGAGGTAAGATGGGCTGCCAATCCCTCTTCCACTCTGCTCTTCAGGCGTGTGCAGCACTGTAATAGGAATAATCTTGAATGAATTCTAATTCGTTCGATTTAAAAGCAGGCTCCTGTGAATCTTATTCCACAGAAATTGTGCGTGCAAAAAGTGTCACACCTGTATGTAGAAAATTCTAAAGGAACTACCAGAAAAAGTGACTGGAAATGATAAATGAGTTCATCGAGGTCACAGGATACAAGATCGATTTACAAAAATCAATTGTAATTTTGTATACTGGCAATGAGCTATCTGAAAATGAAATTCAGAAAACCATTCCATTCACAATCACAACCAAAAGAATAAAATGCTTAGGAATAAATTTAACACAAGAAGTATAAGACTTGTTAACACTGGAAATGATATAATATTGGTGACAGGAATTAAAAAAGACCTGAATAAATGGAGAGACATTCTATATTTGTGCATTGGAAGATGTTAATTTTTGACAGTCACTAACCAGGTTCCAGCAGGTGTCCTTGCTGAACCCTCTGTTCTGCCCTCATGAGAAGCCCTGTGCCCCCACTCTCCTGGGTCACCCCTTTAGGCAGAAGATCGGCCAGCCTTGGTTTTCTCCAGACACAGACCTTTATGCTGTGAAAAGATTAAAAACTTTCAGTTAAAATTGGCTCTGCATCATATGTTATGGCCAAATGAACTAAATGTAGCTAAGTGAAGTCTCTATACATCCTGAGTAAGCAGATGTCATAACCATCCAGAATCAGAGTGCTTTGAAAAACATCATTAATCAAATGGAGGGACAACTATTGATTGGATTGAGAAAAAGTTCACAGAGGATATATCTCAGAAGGGATTTATGTCAGTCGTTCAGTCGTGTCCTGCTCTTTGCAACCCCATGGACTACAGCACGCCAGGCCTCCCTATCCATCACCAACTCCCGAAGTTTACTCAAACTCATCTCCATTGAGTTGGTGATGCCATCCAACCATCTCATCCTCTGTCATCTCCTTCTCTTGCCTTCAATCTTTTCCAGCATCAGGGTCTTTTCTATTGAGTCAGTTCTTTGCATCAGGTGGCCAAATTATTGGAGTTTCAGCTTCAGCATCAGTCCTACCCTTGTAGCTCAGTTTGTAGAGAATCTGCCTGCAATGCAAGAGACCTGGGTTTGATTCTTGGGTTGAGAAGATCCCCTGGAGAAGGAAATGGCAGCCCACTCCAATGTTCTTGCCTGGAGAATTCCATGGACAGAGGAGCCTAGTGAGTCACAGACCATGGGTTCGTAAGAGTCGGACATGACTTAGTGACTAAACCACCAAGTACATGAAAAGATGCTGCACATCATTGGTCTTTAGGGAGATAGAAATTAAAACCATTGTGAAATCCCACTTCCTATGCAATAGAATGACTGTAATAAAATGAAGACAAAACAAGTGTTGGGGGGGATGTGGAGAAGCTGGAACTCTTGCACATTGCTGGTAGAGATATAAAATGGTACAACTGCTTTGGTACACAGTTTTTTTTAGTATTTTACAACACTACCATATGGCCCAACAATTCCACACCTATGTATCTACTCAAGAAAAATCAAAATATGTACACAAAAAGCCTTCTTCTTGTGTTCATAACATTTTTATAGCCTTCTAAATGTTCATAGCATTTTTATAGCACAAAAGCCCCAACCTACATTCAAATATCCATCAATTTGTGAATGCATAAATAGACTGTGGTCTGTCCATGTTCTGGAATACTCTGCAGTAATAAAAATAATTGAAGTGCTTATATATGCTACAACGTGGATGAGCCTCAAAAATCTTCTGCCAAGTGGAAGAAGATTAAATACTATGTAATTCTCTTGATATGAAATTCCAGAAGGCAAATCTACAGAGATAGAAAGCAGATCGGTGGTTGCCTGGAGCTTAGATTGGGAGTAGGAACTGACTATAAACAGGCATGGGAGTGGGAAAGAGGGGCGGCCTGTATGGACCTGTTGGGGTGATGAAAATTTTTGAAAACCAGATTGTGGTGATGTCTGTACATCTGTATAAATTTACTAAAAATCATTGACTTCTACTCTCACAATGGTTGGATTCTGTGTATCTTATACCTCAATAAAACTGTCAAATAAAAATAACCACAGAGTTGCAAGTGGGAGGTATAGATAGAACAAGTTTGGCAGCATATTGATAATTTGGGGGGCTGGATGATGGATACTGAAGGCTCATTATACTTTTCACTTGCTGTGTATATTTGAAAATTTTTCAAATAAATTTAAAAGAAATGATTAAAAAGGGAATGTCACACTTAATTTTTTTAAGTGGAGTGAAATCTGACCCAGTCTTTATATCCCAGCACTGGAGGAAAGTTAATTCTGTCATCACAGACACCCTGACCAGGGTTTTTATCGATCTGGGGGGTTCCTGCAGTGCTCTAAAACATCTTCAGGCCAGCAAGGTCAGGGTGGAATGACCATTACCTGATATGAGTGAACTCTGGCATAAGTTAGCAATGTCACGTAAGTGCCAAATCTGGAATAGGCATCTCTTTGGAGCTCTGTGGCATCCATGTAGAGAACCTGGATCCTGGTTGTACCCCTCTGAGCTGTGTGCATTCATTCCCAAGGAGGAGCGTGGCTCTTGGACAGGCCAGGGTGAACCACAAATCTACATCATCTTCTGGGTTGTGGGAATAACTTCTCCAGGATCACCTCACTCTCTTATCTTCACCTCTTCCATGGATTTAGTCTTTCACAATGGCCAAGACAGGAGTTCATCTTGTAGCACTATTTAGATTGTATTAATGCATCTGAGGTATGAACTAACAATATATTCTTTGATTAAAATGTGTTTGTGTGCCTGTGTATATAAAATACAGAGAATGATACATGAGTAGCTCTCATCTTTTCAAATTCATCTTCAGCACGCAAGCTTTAGTGCATTTGTTAGGGGAACTGCTGACCAAAATCACCCACCCTGGCCAGGCAACAGGAGGTCTTGGTAAGGAACGTGGAACTAACAAGCTACCACCAACCGGAAAAAATCAGGAAAGGTCAAAAGAGAGGAGATGCCGGTCCATATGTCCTGCCAACCTCCCAGAATCCTTCTCACTGGAATCCATTTGACTAAGTGATGTGTTTGCCACCAGGAAGGACCCTGGGTCAGAATGCTTGGCCAGAGACAAACTGGAAAGTAACCCAATTACCATAAAACCCAAAATGTCAAGCCACGTGGCAGAGCAGTTCTCCTGGGTTCCCTTATCCTGCTGTTCTCCGCCCAGACTCCCTTTCCCGATAAAGTCTCTTGCTTTGTCAGCATGTGTCTCTTTGGGCAATTCATTTACAAGTGTTAGGAAAGAGCCTACTCTCAGACCTGCAAGGGTCCCCCTTCCTGCTGCACTTTCACTCCTGGAATCATTCACAAAACAAATGTTTATTGAGCCCCTCCAGGTAACACCGGGTGTCATTTGCCCCACTGGAAATATAACATCAAACAAAACCCACAAAGGCTCTGCTTTCATGCAACTTAGATTTCAGGGCTTTTAATATCAAGTGTCGTACATGGGCTTCCCAGGTGGCACAGCGGTAAAGAATCTGCCTGCCAATGTAGGAGCCACAGATATGCAGGTTCGATCCCTGGATTGGAAAGATCCCCTGGAAGAGGAAATGGCAACCGGCTCCAATATTCTTGCCTGGAAAATCCCATGGACAGAGGAGCCTGATGGGCCACAGTCCATGGGGTCACATAAAAGTCAGACATGACTGAGTGACTGAGCACAAGAATCACATAGTGATGCTGTTAAAATGTAGATTCTGATTCTGTAGGTCTGGAGCTGCTTGAGATTAGCATTTCTAACCAACCCGCAGGTGAGGTGAATGCTGCTAGGACACAAAACACACTTTGAGTTGCAAGGTTCAAGGGTAGAAAGCAGGAAAATATAGCAAAATGCTGAGATTAATTATCTATACGTTTTCTGTATTGAATTATTTGCAATGAGCTTCCTGTCTATGTTGAGTGATGATTATTGTCAGGCTATGCCCTGAGGGACCTGACACTTGTTACTTGACCCCTAAGTGGATCATTTTTCTCTGTTGTGGTGAGGACCACCAGACCAAGCAGCGTATTCATACCACACCCTCCAACTCCTCCTGGTCTGTTCACACCCAGTGGCTTCTCTGATTAATGCTCAGGTCAGGACTTGTGTGTCAGAATTCCCTTTGGGATCCGATCCTGTTTTGCACTTCAAAGGCTCGTCTGGCTGGTATCAAAGTTATGTCTAGAACTTTGGAACTGAACTTGAGCCTTTCTGGCTTTATTTGTTAACTCTTTCCTGTTTTCCACTTTTAAGTTATGGTGTTAATAAGGGGAGAATGGGGGGAAAGAGATAAAAAAAATGTCCCTGTGTTCGTTTATTTATTTTTGACTGTTCTGGGCCGTCCTTGCCACGTAGGCTTTTCTTTGGTTGTTATGAGTGGGCAGTGCACAGGCTCTCTGTTTGCAGTGTGCGGGCTTCTCATTGCGGTGGCTTCTCCTGTTGTGGAGCCTGAGTTCTAGGGTATGTGGGCCTCAGTAGTTGCGTCACATGGGCTCAGCAGTTGCAGTCCCCAGGCTCTAGAGCGCAGGCTCAATAGGTGTGGCGCACAGGCTTAGTTGCTCCATGGCATGTGGGACCTTTCTGGACCAAGGATCAAACCCGTGTCTCCAGCATTGACAGGCAGATTCTTTACCACTGAGCCACCAGGGAAGCCCTGTTTGTTTTAATTTTTTTTATATGCCGTATTTCCCTTGAAAGTAGCCTCTTTGTGTTTGTGTGATCGTTGCACAAAATGGGTTAATTCTCAGCTGGCCACCAGTTTAGTGTGGAGCACCTGTGTGAATCATTAAACTACTGGCTGTCCTGGGGTTTCTTGAAGCTGCTGTGGGGGTTAGGGAGATTGTGAGACTGTAATGACCAACCTAGATAGCATATTGAAAAGCAGAGACATTTGTTTGCCAAGAAAGGTCCGTCTAGTCCAGGCTATGGTTTTTCCTGTGGTCATGTATGGATGTGAGAGTTGGACTGTGAAGAAAGCTGAGCCCCGAAGAATTGATGCTTTTGAACTGTGGTGTTGGAGAAGACTCTTGAGAGTCCCTTGGACTGCAAGGAGATCCAACCAGTCCATTCTGAAGGAGATCAGCCCTGGCATTTCTTTGGAAGGAATGATGCTAAAGCTGAAACTCCAGTACTTTGGCCACCTCATGCAAAGAGTTGACTCATTGGAAAAGATTCTGATGCTGGGAGGGATTGGGGGCAGGAGGAGAAGGGGATGACAGAGAATGAGATGGCTGGATGGCATCACTGACTCAATGGACGTGAGTCTGGGTGAACTCCGGGAGTTGGTGATGGACAGGGAGGCCTGGCATGCTGTGATTCATGGGGTTGCAAAGAGTCGGACACAACTGAGTGACTGAACTGACTGATTGACTGATAAAGATGTACCATGAAATCAGTGTGTATGAACAGGCTTTTAGGAAGACTTGCAAAAGGGACAGACTCTACAGCTTATCTCCTTGCACTTTGACTTCTGCCCTTTCACCTCTCTCTTCTCTGTTTCTCTGGAACATGGCGAAGATCCTGGAGATTGAGTAGTGTCTTGCAACTATGAAACTGAGAGCTTTGAACTTACAGTTTTGGAGCAGGAAAATAAAGAGTTCCTGGGACCTTGAGGGCATCTCTAGTGGTTACACTCTGGATTGCGTGCTAAGTTGCTTCCATCCTGTCCAACTCTTTGCGACCCTATGGACTATAGCCCACCAGGCTCCTCTGTCCATGGATTTTCCAAGGAAGAATACTGGAGTAGGTTGCCATTTCCTCCTCTAGGGGATCTCCTGACCCAGGGATTGAATTGGCATCTCTTGCATCTCCTGCATTGGGAGGCAGGTTCTTTACCACTCCTGTTTGATCTGGATGCAGGATTTCAACATGAATTGAAATCCAGTCTCTTAAAATAATAAGAAATTTATATTTTGTTGTATGTGTAATTGAAAATCATCAGAGGATTTTGAGAAGAAGAGCTCTATGGTCTGATTTATGTTTGTAACAAATTGCCCTATCTACTCTATGGAGACTAGACTATAGGTTGTACTGAGGACATCAATTAGATAATCATTGCAGTGATTATGAAGAGAGATGGCAGTAGTTTAGCCTGGGGTTATGAAGGTAGAGAGACAGTTTGCATGTACTTTATAAAGTTTTTTTACAGAAAGGAAACAAAACAATATACAGTAAGATAATACTAGTCAATATTTATTGAGTATCATTATGTGTGGAAAGAGTGACTGACTTTATTTTTTGAGGGGGCTCCAAAATCACTACAGGTGGTGATTGCCACCATGAAATTAAAAGACGCTTACTCCTTGGAAGGAAAGTTATGACCAACCTAAACAGCATATTACAAAGCAGAGACATTACTTTGTCAACAAAGGTCCGTCTAGTCAAGGCTATGGTTTTTCCAGTAGTCATATATGGATGTGAGAATTGGACTATAAAGAAAGCTGAGCAGAAAAGAATTGATGATTTTGAACTGTGGTGTTGGAGAAGACTCTTGAGAATCCCTTGGACTGCAAGGAGATCCAACCAGTCCATCCTAAAGATCAGTCCTGGGTGTTCATTGGAAGGACTGATGTTGAAGCTGAAACTCCAATACTTTGGCCACCTGACGTGAAGAGCTGACTCATTGGAAAAGACCCTGATGCTGGGAAAGATTGAGGGCAGGAGGAGAAGGGGACGACAGAGGATGAGATGGCTGGATGGCATCATTGACTCGATGGACATGAGTTTGAGTGGACTCCAGGAGTTGGTGATGGACAGGGAGGCCTGACGTGCTGTGTTCATGGGGTCGCAAAGAGTCAGACATGACTGACCGACTAAACTGAACTGAACTGATGTGCAAGATAAAATTCTAAGCATATTCTATAACTTACTCATTTAATCTTTACACTAGAAGTGTGAAGCAGGCATTAGTTTTACCTGCATTTTACAGGTAAGAAAACTAAGAAGTAAAAAGATTAAGTCGTTTTCTAGTAAGTGATGGAGGATCCCTTCCTCCATGTGTGTGTGTTGGGGTAGTGGGGGTTTTGTGTATGGATTTGGGGGTGTGATTATAGATTAAGTCATCCTAGAATAAAAGGTTAGAAGAAAATATAGCAAACATTTCAGAAGTTTTACATCTGCATGTTAGGATTACACATAACTTCTTTATACTGTTCTTCTTTTCCTGTATTTCTACAGTGCTATTTTTGATATAGGAAAACTATTAATATACAAAAGGTATTGTGGTTTAGAATTATGGTGTTTAGCAGTAGATTTAATATCATGTCAGCTGTTTGTAAGCAAAGAGAGAAAGGGTCACTGTATAGTTCTCATGGGCAGGACAGAAGTGACATCAAGCTGAGCTGTGGAAAGTAAGCCATGGAACAGGTTAAGTTCCTAGACCTCTAGAGCATAACTGTAGCATCCTCATCCTAGCCCAGTCATCTGTCCACTAATCGTTAATGTCTTCTAGGAATAGTCCCATTCCAATAACCAAACTTTTCAACTTTTCCAAACTCTGGTGTTATAGGGAAGCAGCTCTTTAGCACATGGTCTGCCTGTTTGTTCAAATGTGCTCTCCATGTTTGGATTCTCTGTGCCATGTTGGCTTCCTTTGAAGAATTTCCCTTGTCTGACATGACATCATTTAGTTTATTTATGCTGGAGAGCCCTCAGGGAAATACTATACCTGTGTTATATATGTGTGTATGTGGATGTAAATTGTAGAACAGATCGCTGGAAGGTGAATTTAAATTCCTGGTCCTCAGGCTGTTCAATGATAAGCTATGCACCCTGGACTGGTGTCAGCAAATGAGCAGAGGGCAGTCCAAATTCAGCTGAGGTGTGGGGGACCCCCAGACAAGCTTTTAGACTCCAAATCCTAAAAGTGTCAGGGGCCAATTTTTAACAATCTAGATTTTAGTGACTTCCCTGGCAGTTCAGCAGTTAAGACTCTATGCTTCCAATGCAAGGGGGTACAGGTTTGATGCCTGGTTGGGGAACTAAGATCCCACATGCCACATGATGCAGCCAAAATATATGTATTAAAAAAAATCTAGATTCTAACCTCTCTGCAGACAGCGAATGTTTATTTCATTTCTTAAAATAGCCCAATCTGTCTAGTCTCAAATTCCTTTACATGTCTACTATATGCCCAGTTTTTAGCACTAAACTACCTTTCAGTTCAACACCATGAGTATAGTAGAAGAAAAAAATGCAACGTAAAATATGTCAAAAATACAAAATAAGAAATAGTAAAAAAAAAAAAAAAAAAAAAGGACTCAAAACTCAGAGAGTGAACAATTGATAAAAGAATATTCAGATACATATTTTTTTTTTCTGAGAGATTTGAGAATGTTGGAGTATATGCTCCATGTTTTCTTTATTCATTGGTTTAAACATCATATAGTTTGTTCTTTCCAATATTTTTTTAATTAAACTTTCTATTTTATATTAGAGTATATCTGATTAACAAGATTGTGATTGTTTCTGCTGAACAGCAACGGAACTCAGCCGTACATATATTTGTATCTATTCTCCCCCAAACTCCTCTCCTATCCAGGCTGCCACATAACATTTAGCGGAGTTCCCTGTGCTGTACAGTGGACCCTTGTTGGTTATCCATTTTAAATACAGTAGTGTGTACATGTTGATTCCAAACTCCCTAACTATCCCTTCCCCTCATCCTTCCCACCCCCCACCCCCAGCAACTGAAAGTTCCTTCTCTGTGGGTTTGTTTCTGTTTTGTAAGTTTAAGTTCATTTGTATCATTTCCTTTTAGATTCCACATATGTGGAATGTCATATGATACTTCTCTTGCTCTGTCTGACTTATTTCACTCAATATGACACTCTCTAGATCTTTCTTTCTTTTTAATGGCTGAGTAATATTCCATTGTATATATGTACCACATCTTCTTTATCCATTCCTCCATTGATGGACATTTAGGTTGCTTCCACATCTTGGCTATTGTAAACCATGCTGCAGTGAACGTTGGTGTGCCTGTAATCTTTCAGACAGTGTTTTCTCAGGATCTATGTCCAGGAGTGGGAATGTAAGGTCATATGGTATATGCTGCTTATTTTTACATAGTAAATTTGAAGGACATATGACCCATGATATACTAAGGAGCTCATATTAAAATTTTTAAAAATAAACCACACTATATTTTTCAAAAATAGTTCTTTGTTTCATTACATTTTCTGCCATCTCTGAGATCTGACCAATTGATAAGTGAAGGTAGCCATCAGATTAGGTAGTCATTATATGGAATGTCAGTGGAAAAGAAAACGATGATGAAGAAAAAGTGTTCATTATACAAGCAAGAAGTATAAAAAGATTAGAATAAAGAGGCTTTTGAGTTGAATTGACTAAACCAGAAAAGGGTTTTTTTTGTTGTTGTTGTTGTTTTTTAAAGCTTTGAAATATACATGGGAGCTTAGTTTAAGCTGAATGACAATACCAATATTTGGGTAAAACAAAGAGTACAGACTTCAGTTGAGCAAGGCACTCCTTCCTAAATGGACTAATTCTGATAAATCACTAAGACATGGGCTGCTGGATTCTAGACAATGAATTTATACAAAAGGAAACAAAGCCACATAGACATTTTTATTGGAGATGTTCTCACTATGTCAGTACCAAGCTATAAAACAACCAAAGAACTGAGCATAATTACAGCCTCTCTCAACAGAGCAAGGAGAATTGATTTGAGAAAAGCCCTATTGTAACTCACTGACTCAGGGGTTCCCCTAAGAGGACCATAAATCAGGTTCAAGGACAGGGATCACATCCATGCTGTACAAAGCCTTGGGTCTGATTTGTATCAATGGATAGCAGTTTGGTTATCTCGTGTAGGGCTTTCTTGGTGGCTCAGATGGTAAAGAATCTGTCTGTCAATGCAGGAAATAAAAGAGACAGGTTCGATCCCTAGGTTAGGAAAATCCCCTGGAGAAGGGAATAGTTACCCAGTCCAGTATTCTTGCCTGAAGAATTCCATGGACAGAGGAGCCTGGCAGGCTACAGTCCATGAGGTCACAGAGTCGGACAACTGAGCGACTAACCCTATATCATGAAAGCAACAGAAGAATGATCCTCAGTCCAGAGGCCAGTTGTGTGTGGTTTCATCCCAGTTCTCATGAGATGCAGAAGGACAGCTTCTCTGAGCCAGTTTTCTTGTTTCCAAAATACAAGATATTCCGATTCTCTTTCCTCTAAAACCTTGACTTGTATTCTTTACTGCAAATCCAAGGCAGAATTGTAAAGTTTAATTGCTAACAAATGAAAAGTGAAAACCCAAATGTTGGAAGAGAGCCTTGCAGCCTTGTTTGATTATATTCCTCTTTGTCAAATATTTCCTTGAAGAACCCCTTCTTGTGTTTATATGTCTCTGCCCTGTTGAACTCAGGAGTGGCTATGTAACTCGTTTTCTTTAATGGAATACATATGTCATGTATGTAGTAATGTAGATGAAAGTACGTGTCACTTTCAAGATGAACATTTTAGATTTATCATGTTTCTTCTCTCTGTTACGATGGCCACAGATTTATTGGAGATGGAGGATGTTCTGTCAGCCTAAGTCTGGAATGACCAGTATTTGCAGCAATAATGATCATGCATTGTGAGCACGAAATAAACCTTTGTTTTAAGCCACTGTAATCTGGGGGAATCATGTTCCTGCAGGAGACACAGGTTCGAATCCTGGTCTGGGAACTAAGATTCTGCATACCACACAACATGCCCCCCTCCAAAAAAAAAAGTAAATAAAAATAAAATTTAAAAATCAATAAATAAAAGATGTACAATGAGTCCAGGTAGCAGATACTAAAGGAGTCAATGTCTGGAAAGGAAGGAGAAGTTAGATCACATGAAAACTTGCAAGTCATATTTAAGACTTAAAGATTAATCTGAAGAGTCAATGGAAAATTCACTGAAGAGATTTAGGGAAGATGCTTCCTCTTCCTTTAATACCCTCCCCACTCAGCCCTTCATCTTATCCACCCAGCAGCCTCTTCTTTAAAGTCAGATTGAACTTTATGAACCCTCCCTAGGCAGGTACTTACCATTTATGCATACATATCCCTGAACACATTTATTTTGTGTTTATTCACTTTCCTGCCTTTCCCACAACTGAAGACCTAGCAATCCCAAGGGCTGGGTCTTGTCTTTTGCCAGCTCTGTATGGGAGGCAGAGTTCTAAGCTGACCCTCAGTGGCCCATGTGCTGTGCTGTATAATCTCCCCACCCCCCACCTGAGTGTGAGTGCAACCTGTGGCTAGGATTGGATATCACTTCTGCGATTAGGTCACTAACCAGTGAGTTGACTTGGTTAGTGAGTTAACCAAATGGAAGATTATCCAGGACAAGCCAGACTGGCCTGGGAGCAAATAGCCAAGTTGTGAACTGCCTACCGGAATCGTGTGGTAAGGATGTGTGTGACCTCTTCTAGTGGAAATGAACTCTTCCAATAACCAGTGAGCTTGGGTGAAGACCCCAAACCTCAGATTAGAATCACAGCTTCCCTGGTGGCTCAGATGGTAAAGAACCTGCCTGCAATGCTGGAGACCCAGGTTTGATCCCTGGGTCGAGGAGATCCCCTAGAAAAGGGAATGGGTACACACTCCAGTGTTCTTGCCCGGAGAATTCCATGGACAGAGGGGCCTGGCGGGCTACAGTCCATGAGATCACAAAGAGTCAGACACGGCTCAGCGACTAATTCTAATTTCTAATTTACATTACTAATTCTAACTTCTAATGTAAATAGAATGTAACATTGGGCTTCTCAGGTAGCCTTAGTGGTAAAAAATTCACCTGCCAGTGCAGGAGACATAAGAGACATAGGTTTAATCCCTGGCTTGGGAAGATCCCTTGGAGTAGGAAATGGCGACCAACTCCAATATTCTTGCCTGGAAAGTCCCACGGTCAGAGGAACCTGGCGGGTTACAGACCATATGGTCACAGAGTTGGACATGACTGAAGTGACTTTGCACATGTGGCCGACACTTTGATTTCAGCTTGGTGAGATCTGAGTGGAGAACGCAGCTAACTTACACCTGGACTCCTGACCTGTGGAAACTGTGAGACAATACAGTTGTGGTGTTTGCACTGCTGGGGTTGTGGTAATTTGTTGTGCAGCAAGAACACAGCAGTGGAAAACTAATCCACGATGTGATTGTATGCCTGTAGGAAAGTTACCTACCTTCTCTGAACCTCGTTTCCATCATCTGTGAAGTGAGCATGATAATTATATCCCCTGTTGTTGAATTCAAATAAATAATATATGCAGACTACCTAGTATCTTCCGAATGGATTAATTACTCTCTCTGTTGCCTCCACCCCACCAGCCCCACTGTCTATGCCAATGCTTTTCTGGAACATTCTGCCCAGGTGCCCCTTCAAAAGCCAGCACAGGTATTCAGGCTGCTATAGGTATCATTTGCCCAGCAGCCTGTCAGAAGGGCCACTGTTCTGATGAAAATTACTATTGTAATGCATAACCATGAGGGATCCAGAATGAAATTGCTTTGGGAGCCTTTGTGTGATTAACATTTCAGCTGTTTATGGAGTCTTTTCCCTATCATTTCCTGTTTTAAAAAATTAATGGGCTGATCTCTTTATTATTGAAATGCAAGCAGGGAAAGTTCAGCTAGAGCATAAAGAAGTAGTTCTGTATGATTCCAGTAAACATTTCTGAGTAGGAAGAATATTTGGAAGACTTTTTTTTTTTTAATTCAAATGCTCTTTTAATCCCTACAACTTTTTCTTTTGAAGTCCCTTCTCCCAACTCCCCCTCCTTGCTCACTGCTCATCCCTCCCCTGATTTGGGGACGAAAGACATTTGAGTTGAGAACATTGTGACTTTATAATCAGGCCAGTGGTATTATGTTTGACAGTAATGTGAGATCCATTAAATCAGAGTTTTTGAGTCCAAAGAGACTTTGCAGGCCCTGTAGCTTGATTCTCTCATTTTACAGATGAGAAAACTGAGGTTTGGGAGTCTAACTGGCCAAGAAGACACAGTTAATTAGTGACGAAAGTTTTCTCTGAAGGAAACCAAATCTCCCGATATAACTTTCCTCAAGTCTCTACGCTGATTACTTTTGTGTTTTATATAGGGAAATTTAAAGCCTTCTCCTTCAGTACAGGCCCTATAGCTCAGGGGCTAGAGCACTGGTCTTGTAAATCAGGGGTCATGAGTTCATATCTTGCTAGGCCTGATGAGCAATTCTCTTACTCTTTGGGCTTCCTCGTGGCTCAGATGGTAAAAAATTTGTCTGCAATGCGGGAGACCTGGGTTCAATCCCTGGTTTGGGAAGATCCCCTGGCGGAGTACATGGCAACCCACTCCAGTATGCTTACCTGGAAATCCCCATGGACAGAGGAGCCTGGTGAGCTATCGTACATGGGGTTGCAAAGAGTCAGACATGACTGAGCGACTAAGCACTTTCAGTACAAGGATCAAATGCTTCCTTCTTTGTGAGCAGATAGTATGGTACAGACATCATTGTGGGCCCTGATGATCTGTAATGCTACTTATCAACTGAGCCTCCAGGGGGAATGGAAGGCTTTCTTGAGCCAGATGGAAAGATCCAGTTTAATAAGAAGGAAAGATCTAGGTTAGATTTAAGGGGCAGAAATATCTCAGTTGCAGGAACTCTCAAGTGGGACTGATAAATAATCCTTAGTGAGATCATCAATGAGACTGTAGATTATATATTCCTCAGTCGGATGTAGGGATTCGTTCCTTGGTCTTACCCATTTTTCTCTCTCTGCCATCCCAATATCTTTTCGATGTGCTCATGTGCTCAATATGCACTCTGTTGCTTCAGTCATGACTGACTATTTGCAACCCCATGGACTATAGCCCGCCAGACTCCTCTGTCCATCGGATTTCTCAGGCAATAATAATGAAGTGGGTTGCTATGCCTTTCTCCAGGAGATCTTCCTGGCCCAGGGATTAAATCTACATCTCCTTTGGGGTTCCTGCATTGACAGGTGAATTCTTTACCACTGAGCCACCAGGGAAACCAATATTTTTGATGACTAGTATTTATATATCAAAACAGTCCGGGTTCTCTTTTTCCAAGAGGTAAAAACTAAATTCTGTTCCAGGGTCTAATCAACCTGAGATTGTAGTAAAGCTTTTGGCTGGGTGAAGCATTTACTGTGTGTGCAGAGGAGTTGCCATAGCACACCTGAGATTGCCCTCCTTAGAAAGTTCTGCTTGCAGCATTGACCTTGGCTGGCATCTGGGAACGTGACTGCAAACAGATCCTTACATGGATGTTAAATGGCCCCTTAACTGACAAGAGTGGCTCACTGTGCCTAAACTGTTCGGACAAACAGTATCATTCAGGCTGAACACCTGCTTTCCTGCTGGGATTCTAGAATTTTGTTACCTGACAGGCAGTGGGTGCCTATGTGCCCACCTTCCAAGGAAAGTGTTGGTTATTGGGTCTTCAGTGATCTTCCGTGGTGGACAGTATTTCGTGTGTGCTGTCACAACCCTCTGCTGGAGGAATTAAGCATGTCCTTGTGACCGCCCGAGGATGGTCCGCTTGGGAGCTTGCATTTGGTTTCCTTCAGACTGTGTCTTATGTGCCCTTACCTGTGTTGACTTTGCTTTGTATTCCTTTCATTGTAATAAATCTTAGCTGTGAGTTCAACTTTATACTGAGTCTTTTAATTCCTCCTAGCAGAAACTACAAACCCAACCTGGAGCAGATCATGAGTCTTGTCTTCCTTAGGGGTATATACTTAGGATCGTCCTTTGGTATCCAGGGACACTGGCACCAGGACCCCCATGGATACCAAAATCTACAGATGCTCAAGTTCCTTTTGTAAGATGGTGTAGTACAGTCAGCCTTCCCTTTTCCCAAATTCCTAATGTGCAGATTCAACCAAAATTCAGGCAAAATTCTGCTTGTGGTTGGTTAAATGCATGGAATCATGAATATGAAGGGCCAACTGTATCTTATTTTATTTTTCTATTATTTTTATTTGAATCCTGTATTTTTATTCTTTTTAATTTATGTTTTAATTGGAGGAAAATTGCTTTACAACATTGTGTTGGTTTCTACATATAACAACCGAAATTTCCATGAAGTCAGAGCCTACTGCTCAAGTAGAAGCTAGGGGGGCCTTCAGAAAATAAAATAAGTTCTCTATTGATTTTTTCCAGAAGATATTTTATTTTCTGAAAGGTCCCCCTAGCATCTACTTGAGCAGTAGGTTCTCACTTCATGGAGCTTAAGTTTAAGAGCCAATATGAAGAATAACAATCTACTTAAAAATATTCAGATATAATATCATATCTCTTTTATAACCATCATGTCCCTCTGGTTTTCCTGTCTACCCCTCTCTAGATCCTGTATTTTTTTCTCTTTCAGTTTTCTCCTTTCTTTTTCTCCATTTTCTGTGGCTCTGTCTGTATTATCTTACATCTTAGGCTGTGAATTTCCTGATACCAGAGACTATAAAAACAGCAGGATTAGCAGAAGAAAAAAAAATACTAGTATATGGAGGCTCCATTTTTTTAATTCAGAAATTTATTATTATTTGTCTTCTAATTAAATTGCTTAACATTTTTGTCCTTCTGTTTTCTAATTTCATAAATGGGACTGATATTACCTGTTCATCTTGCAAAGATACAGAGGGGATCACATAATTTTTATGTAAGAATTTCAGAAATTTGAGGCACATAGAAATGTTGAAACCCTCCTGGAACCCTGCACAAGTGTATTTTATGAGAAACATAGGCTCTGTAACGTGGGCCTTTTATCTCTTTATTCATAAAAATGATAAAGAAGAGAATACAAGGATCCTTAATGAAAAAAGGCAATAGAAAAAGAAGATTAAAAGAAAATTCAATTATTGACTTCAGCTATTCAAAGGACAGCCATGAAGAAGAAACAGTAGAATAACTTGTATGATTCCACAGAATAGAGAGTCAGGACTAGTAGAAAAACAAAACAAAACAAACAAACAAAAACAACAAAAGAACAGAGGAAGAAGAGGAAAAACCTGGGTCAAGCACTGGAAAAGTATTATCAGGAAACACCAGTCATTGGGGCTGTTCAGGGTCAAGATGAACCACAATATCTTGCATGTTGTATGTGGAATTAAACATTGGATTCATGAATGAACTTCTTTTCTGAACCACTCTCACAATTTTTGCTCTAGTGTTCTCTGTTCTATTATTTATTGAGCCTTTTCTTAATTGATTGACTCAATTTTTAAGATAAATTTATTTTAAAACTATATTTTGTACATTTGAGGTCTTGGTTATTTTACTTAGTGGGCATTAAAATACAAAAGCTACTTTAAAAAATTTGTCAGTGAACCCCAAACTAGATGGCTTCCAAGCCTGATATTACATGGACATTATTAAGCCAAATAAAATAGCCCTGGAGCCCTGATTTCTATCCTTATGAACCCTTTGGTCACTTGGCATCACATAGTCTTTCTTAAAAAGAAGGATGGTGCTGGATTTGTGGACCTGAAAGCACCATCATGCCTCTTCCCAAGGAGACCCACTTGTGCATCTGCTCATCTCTCTCACACCGCACCAGGGCGATAGGTGCCATCCAGGATGAGAGCAAACTAGGATACGTGGTCGTCCTACCTTTTCCTCACTCTTGCCGCCCTGGTTTTGTGCCCCCCAAATAAAGCATCAGCACTTTACTTTTGCTCTGTTTTCTAGGATGCAGGCTTAGATCTCCCTTTGTCTCAAATGCACACTTAGTCTGCAGGAGTTATAATCCTCCCCTCCCCCAACCCAAGCCTGATTGATTGATTAGAGCAGAGAAGTACACCTGACCCAGGATGTGTCCATTTTATTCTAGCTGGAGTTTGGAATTTCAACCTGAGGATGATGTACAGTTTCTTGGGCTGATGTAGCAAAGTACCACAAACTGGGTGGCCCCTGAGGCCTAGCAGTGAATAATTTGTTACAGAGTATGAGCCAAAAAGCATGTTGAAACTAAATATATATATTCAGTGAAGAATAAACCAGTGGCTAAAGTAGAGGAAACCATACTGCTAACATCTCAAGTATTATAATCAGCCAAAGCACTTGCCTAAAGCAAGTGACCTTTATCAATTGAGGCTATAGACAGACGTAGAAATTTTGTAATACCTTTTGATATCTTAAGTGTACCTTAGGTATATTATATAATAAATGTTACTTATTGGAGAGATGAAAGCCATGTTTAATGAGCAGTGCTTCAAAATATCTTAATCAGACAGAAGTACTTCCTTCCCAGGGCCAAGTTAACATTTTGGCAGAACTTAAGTTCTTTTTTTTATAGAGGCCCATATCATATCACATTTATTTTAACAAGGGTAATGGTACATTTTAGCTTATATATAATCATCATAAGGGGCTTCCCTGGTGGCTCAGATGGTAAAGAATCTGCTCGCAATGCAGGAGACCTGGATTTGATCCCTGGGTTGGGAAGATCCCCTGGAGGAGGGCATGGCAACCCACTCTAGTATTCTTGCCTGGAGAATCCCTGTGGACAGAGGAGCCTGGCGGGCTACAGTCCATGGGGTCGCAAAGAGTCGGACATGACTGAACGACTAAGCGCAGCGCAGCACACAAGCATCATAAGACTTAACTGTCGTTGAATAGTTAGCAAAAGGATGTGTAAGAAAGTCACTCAGTCATGTCCAACTCTTTGCGACCCCATGGACTGTATCCCTCCAGGTTCCTCTGTCCATGGAATTCTCCAGGCCAGAATAGTGGAGTGGGCAGCCATTTCCTTCTCCGGGGTATCTTCCCAACCCAGGGATTGAACCCAGGTCTCCTACATTGCAGGTAGATTCTTTACCAGCTGAGCTTTACCACAGAAGCTTTACCAGAAAGCGTCTTTACCAGGGAAGCCCAAGAATACTGGAATGGGTAGCCTATCCATTCTGCAGCAGATCTTCCTGACCCAGGAATCAAACTGGGGTCTCCTGCATTGCAGGTAGAGACTTTACGAGCTGAGCTACCAGGGAAGCCCTAACAAAAGAATACCTTCTGTATATATAATAATATCATTTATTAATCCCTACTTTGCAATTTTCTTTTTCTGTTTTAAAGCCAGTATTTTTTTTCTTACTTTTTTTTGGGGTGGATTTTGAAATTTTTATAGGCCTTAGGCATGATGCTTTTGGTTCTTAGTAGAAAAAAATCGCTGTCTTTGTATCTTAATCTTTTATAAAAATTTAACCACTCTGTAATTACATTTTCCTTAACAACTTCCAAAGATAATTAAGAAGTAATATAGTATTTAAACTGCTGCAGTATTTGCTCTCAAGAACTGTCTAGAAATAAGCCTGTGTTTCTGTCACATGAATAGTTTTGTATTTTAAAGCTACTGTTAGTAGCTTCTGAAATCCAACCAAATCTCTCCTTTAAAAGACCACTTTATTAAAAAGTGCAATTAGAGCATATCTCATAGTTAGCTGCCTTAACATGAGCATCGGTATATCTTACTCAAACTTGAATGTGTTCAGAAGCACAGCAGACATCAGCCTGCTTATGTAGTTTCAAGCATTTTGACATAAAGTAAACCAAAATGCACTATTTCCATGATAAGAAAATAAGAAGAAAATAACAGCTGCAGGTATTGTATTTCCTGCTTAAAACTAAAAGGCAATTAAAATACTTCCATTTGCAAACATTTCTCCTTTTTCTGAATTAGGTTCATCCAAAGAGAAGACTCATCATTGCTCAGGACACACTCCACCAATTCAATACAGTCACTGGGTTGGCCAAAAAGTTCATTGTGTTTTCTATAACATCTTATGGAAAAACCTGAACAAATTTCTTGGCCAATCCAACACATCAGCTAAACCTCACAGCATCTGTCAGGATTCAGCTCAGGGCCTAGCCTTGTGGAGTTTTCTCCCCTCTCTAACTTACTATAACACTTATTTCATCTAGCTCATGGCTGGGTACCATCTTGTATTATTTTTCAGCTGCTTTCTGTTGGAAAATACTTTCATACCTTCAGGAATAGTAAACTTGAAGAAGCATCTGTTAGCTTGTCTCTGAGTTAAGAAAGGAGCCCCACTAAGCAGAAGCATTAATGCTGTGAATTTTCCTATGTACACTATTAAATAGTTGCCTTGTCTTTAATAGTTCAGCTGGCCACACTGTTCTTTCAGGCCTGCTGGTCTATATCCAAGTAAGTTGAATCAGTGCTTATTGATCTGATCTGAGCTCATTCTCCTCTTTTCCAAAGCTACCAATTATTGGTTGAACTCCAACTTTATTCAAAGTTCTATTTTCTCAAAGAGAAAAAGCATCTATAAAGTTTAGAATAAAGGGGCTGAATTAATAAATACAATTAAAAAAATAAAGATATAAGTTTAATTCCCTAGGTCCCTTTCCCTCCTTACATACCCCTTGCTGCATTTTAAAAATCGAAGTATAGTTGATTTACAGTGTTGTGCTAGTTTCAGGTATGCGTTTGTGCCTAGTTGCTCAGTTGTGTCTGACTCTTTGTGACCCCATGGAGAAGGAAATGGCAACCCACTCCAGTGTTCTTGCCTGGAGAATCCCAGGGACGGGGGAGCCTGGTGGGCTGCCGTCTATGGGGTCGCACAGAGTCGGACACGACTGAAGCGACTTAGCAGCAGCAGCAGCAGCAGGACTGTAGCTCACCAGGCTCCTCTGTCCATGGGATTTTTCAGACAAGCATACTGGAGTGGATTGTCATTTCCTCCTCTAGGGGATCTTCCCTTACCCAGGGATTGAACCTGAGTCTCCTGCACAGCAGGCAGATTCTTTACCTTCTGAGCCACGAAGCCTCATTAGTTTCAGGTATATAGCAAAGGGATTCATATTCCTGAATAAATACACATCTAAAATGTAAACTTTGGCGATAGACATTAAAAGAAATAGTATTCTGTGCTGGTGAATTTAAAGTAAGTGATAGAAGTTTAGGGAGGCACTCTCACATGTAGTTTCGTGTTATATGACCTTTAGAAACATTGACAGTATTTATCAGAAAAGTCTTGCAACTTTTCCCCAGAGGCAGCTTGGAATAATGGTTAGTTCAAAGACCAGGACTTCTACACAGTCCCAGTGTGACTCCAGGAAATTACTTAATCTTGCTGCCCGTTTTCTTACAGGTAAAATAAGGATAACAATAGTACCCATGCCTTACATGGCTAAAATAAATAAATAAATGTTATTAAGTTAAGAGCAGTGTCTAACAAATCATATGGCCTAGGTAGTCTTCTAAAATACTTTTTGACACAGTATTTGTGCTTACAGAAACTTTGAGAAAAAACTCAGAGAAAAGAACCAGAATCTGGAATTAAGGATGAAAATTAAATACATTTAAAATATCAGACAAGATAGAAATGGTTAAATTCATAGGTCATGTACATATTAGTAATACATAACCATTAAAAATTTGATTTTCACAGAATGTGGAAATGGAAAAATTCTCAAATATAGTATCACATATTAAAGGCAGTATGGAAAGCAGTTTATATAGATTTTGTTCCTTATGCTATTAGAAGGCACGTAGGAAAAATGCCAGAGAAGGCAATGGCACCCCACTCCAGTACTCTTGCTGGAAAATCCCATGGACGGAGGAGCCTGGTGGGCTGCAGTCCATGGGGTTGCTAGAGTCCGACACGACTGAGCGACTTCACTTTCACTTTTCACTTTCATGCATGGGAGAAGGAAATGGCAACCCACTCCAGTGTTCTTGCCTGGAGAATCCCAGGGATGGGGGAACCTGGTGGGCTGCCGTCTATGGGGTCGCACAGAGTCGGACACGACTGAAGCGACTTAGCAGCAGCAGCAGCAGGAAAAGTGCTAGAAAGAAATATCAAAGTAGTAATAGTGATGATCTCAAGGTATTGAAATTAGGAATGATTTTTAAAATTTTGTTCTCTATCTTTTCCATAGCTTCAAAAATTTCCCCCAAATATGTAATTTATTCTTATATTTAAACATAGAAGGAAAAGCATATTTAGGGTTCAGGATGGAGAACACATGTATACCTGTGGCAGATTCATTTTGATATATGGCAAAACCAATACAATATTGTAAAGTTAAATAAAATAAAATTAAAAAAAAAATAAAAGGTCACATGAAGGAAGGCAAAATTGAAAGGCTTTTTTTCCCCCTTGAACTGTTGGATAAATGTACAGAATGGGAATCTTGAATACTTTCAAAAAATAGCTTCTTTTAAAGAAAGAGATAGTTTGAAGGTCTAATTAATTAGTTTGAAGATCTAATTAACTACGTACTACAGTGTATATATATATGAAAATATATATATATGGTTTTTTTTTCATTCTTTTCCCCCTCAAAAAGAAGCTTAAGTGTTGATATTCCCTGGTTAGGAGGTAGAGCTAAAGCTGATGAATTTTGGATCAACTCAGCAATAACTCAAGTCAGGAGACCAGTGGGAACCAAAGGCAAGTTTCAGAGAAAAGAACCAAACAAACTACAGATTGATGATCTTGGGAGTTGGTAAAGTAATTTGTAAAGGCTAAATGTTATTGCAAATCTGACAACTGGAGACACCAAAACTCACTCCATCAACTGCCAGCCAAGTGACCCAGTTCCCTTGCAGCCTTGGGGAGTCACTTATTCCACCCAACAGACTCCCTTTCCTGTACATGTGAGTTTTAAACTCAAATCCCCAAATTTCTTAATGAAAATGTACCTTTGAATGTTTCGAGAATTGTTCTCTCATTTCCTGGCTTAGAGAAAGAAGTCTGCCTTCATGTTGAGTGTCCAAGGAATATTTACTACCTAAGCAATTCCTAACTGGATTTTCCTAAAATAATAAGATAGGAAAAAAAGGTGCTCAGAACACTTGTAAACCTGCCCACCACATCAAAGAACATGTAGAAGTAACTGGGTAGTAACATAGTAATTACTGATAGAAATGACTGAGGTATATTGCTTTTGTTTTTATGGTAGCTTTGTGACCATAATCCAGGGACCCTGGAGAAGGTTACATAGAAAACTGTTACAGTCGAGGACCTATCTTTTATAAAGGAGATAGATGCAAGATACCTCCTCTGCCACTTTTAAAGGGAAAGTGATAATTGATAATTCCTTTCATTTTAAAGGAAACATTCTTAATTTACAACCTTTAAAAGAAGTGGTCTTTATTATACTGCAGAGTATTCTAAGTGTGCATCATGGCTAATATTTTATGCATACATTTTTTCGGTTGAAGGCATTTGCCATAATTCAGCTTTAACAAACTCTGTTCTCAGCTGTAACTCAGATCATGACATATATCCGTTGTCCAACTATAAATCTGTGGTTATTATTATACTTTTATGAATCTGATTCATGCAGGAAGCATTATCCATGCAACTTTAATTAAGGAGTTAGGAATTTCCCCATTTGAATTCCTACCGTTCTGTACACTTTATTGTATCTTCTCCCAAGAGCCCCAAATAAGATATTTGGATTACAGATCCTTAGAAGAATAAATCCATAAGCTCTAAATCAGGGGTGGATAAGTGGATTTGATCCAGCTTCAGAACTGACTTTGATGGTTCAAATTGCATTGAGTCTCTTAGGATTAGATTGATCATTAATATCTAAGTTTTGAAAGCTGTCATTTTTTGATATTTGCTGTTTTCAGGATATTAAGACACAGTCTCTTGTTGTTTGGCTTCTTATTTCTGAGAAACCCTCCAATCTTTTACTTGGGTTCTTCTAAAGCCAAGATTCTGTTTAACTTGAAATTGATAGAACAAATTCAGGTAGGAAGCAGCGATAAATCTACACTGGACCTCTTACATTAGATGGTGTTACTTTGAATATAAAGGGCTTCCCAGGTGGCACAGTGGTACAGAATCAACTGCCAGTGCAGGAGATACAAGAGACGGGGGTTTGATCCCTGGGTGGGGAAGATCCCCTGGAGGAGTATGGCAATCCACTCCAGTAATCTTGCCTGGAGAATCTCATGGACAGAGGAGTCTGGCGGACTGCAGTCTATGGGGTCGCAGAGTCTTACATGTCTGAGCACGCATGCTCGCGCGCACACACACACACACACACACACAAATATGCACTTTTAATATAATGAAACTGTGGATATTTATTTGTGCCTATGCGTAGATGATTTTACACAAATGCATAGAAATTGCACATCTCTAATTGGCATTGTGTCTTTAGTTTGACTGCATGTTTAGACATTGCATTCCCACCTCAGTCCTGATTTTCCATTCTAATGGTAAAAATACACACAGCGTAACAATTATAATACTAGCTCTTAAATACCAGCCCTGGAGTAAGGCCACTCACTGAATGCTCACAACTAACCAGTGAGGTCATTGCTATGGTTATCCCCATTTTACAGATGAGAAGACTGAGGCAATGAGAGGTTATGCAACTTGCCCAAGATCACAGAATCAGAAAGTGGAAGAGCTATAAATATGAGCTCAGACAGATCTGGCTCCAAAATTCACAATCTTACGCATTCTTCTCTGCTGCCTGAACTGATGTAACTCTGTCAGCACACATGTATTAAGCATTTTCAAACAGCACTGCTCTGTCATATCTGAGAAGAGAAAACATTTAAGACTGTTTGACCTCAAAGAGCTTGCTGTTGGGTCACAAAACAGGATGTGCACACACACTTTTGGGGAATGTTTTGTTAATAACATATATTGAATGATTTCTCTGTGTCAGTTGGTTGCCATACTAATAGCTAAATCTGAATAGTCACAGAAGGAGCTATTTTTTAATCTCTGTTTTACAAGAAAGTAAACTGGAGGTAAGTCGCTGAAGTCCCACAGCCAGTAAGTAGCAGAGGTGAGATCTGACTCAGACAGTCTTCATCCAGGGCCCCTTCTCCTAACCGCTGTAGTCTACCCTGTAGTTCACTGGATGTAAACACACCTTCAAGTAGATGTGATGGATAGTCGCATAAGAGTGTGGGGAGAGCTCAGTGAGGGTGGGAAGGATAGAGGGTCCAGTTAATGAATTACTCAGCTAATTGATTAATTCAATAATATAGAGATATGTTATAAATTTATTTGGTTTTGGCTGTGCTGGGGCTTCAGTGCTGCACATGGACTTTCTCTAGTTGCCATAACAGGGGCTTCTCTCTAGTCGCAGTGCACAGGCTTCTCACTGTGGTGGCTTCTCTTGTGAATCATGGGCTCTAGACCCACTGGCTTCACTAGTCATGGTGCATGGACTTAGTTGCTCTGTGGCATGTGGGATCTTCCTGGATCGAACCCGTGTCCCCTGCATTGGCAGATGGTTTCTCAACCACTGGACTGCCAGGGAAGTCCGACACTTTCAATATTTATTGGTTATCTTCATTGTCTCAAGCCATATTGAAATGCTCTTGGAACCAGTAGGCTCCCTTTGTTTCCAGGTCTCTGCACATTCCCTGCCAAGAATGTCCTTCAAGCCCTGCCGCCCCCAGTGAAAGTGAAAGTGAAGTCACTCAGTCGTGTCCGACTCTTTGCGACCCCGTGGACTGTAGCCCACTAGGCTCCTCCATCCATGGGATTCTCCAGGCAAGAATACTGGAGTGGGTTGCCATTTCCTTCTCCAGAGGATCTTCCCAGCTCAGGGATCGAACCTGGGTTTCCCGCAAGATGCTTTAACCTCTGAGCTACCAGGGAAGCCCTAAGTACCAACCTAAGTGCAACCCCCAGTATTAACCCCCAAGTCAACCTCATCACTTCTACCATCTCAACTGTCTCAGCCATCGCCGTGTTCGGCTGATTCCTCTCAGCTTAAACCCCACGGCTTTTGGGAAGCCTTTCTTGCCCTCCAAGAATTGGGTGGGTGCAGTCACATGTCAGCCCACTGTGTGAGAGCACCTGCCACACTGGGGCATGACTGCAGCTTCCCTAGTCAGTCCATCCCACTCATGCCCTGCTCTACTGCACCTTCCCCCAACCCGCATTCCCTCACGCATCAGCAACAGCCTCTGAGCTTGTTGAGTGCTGGAACTGTGTCTTACTGCCTCCTAACACAATGCCTGACACATTGTAAGTGCTCTATAAATTTTTTTTGTGTGTGTAAAAGACTGGGTTCTATGTGCCAAGCACACTACACATAAAGCCCGTATTATGTGTCAGCATTGACTAAACATTTATTTCCATGATCTCACTGAATTCTCATAATAATCCTCCCAGATAGAGAGTATGACTTTGCTTTTACAGAGGATGGTTCTGAAGCTCTAGAACAGTAAATAACATCCTCAAAGTCACCTAGTTAATGGGTAGTTGGAATTAGAAATTAGGTCTCTCTGACCCTAATCCTCAGTTCTGGATGGACCAGTAGTTGCAACAGAGATTCCAAAGGCGAAATGCAGTTCTAACGAAACACATGGATGACGCAAAGGAGTCAGAAATCATCTCTACTTGTGGTTGGTGGCGAAGACAGCAGTATCATCGTGGGGGAGGTAATACACAGGCTTGATCTTGAAGGATAAGTCTGTCTTGGTTTGGATGAGAATAAAGAACAGGGTCAGGAGGTGCAACATTGTGAGTCTTGAGATCCCAGTCTCTTTCTTCAGGGAGTGGCGAGGAGGCTTCTCTCACACGAGCAGAGGGAGCAGGGGAAAAGCAGCCAGTGGTACCTGGATTGGAGTGTAGGGAGAAGAGCAAGCAAGGGAGAAACTGGCAGGATTGGAGGAGCGACTAATGAATGTCCCCGCCTTAATTCTGAGTGCGAGACTGAGTGCGAATTCCTAGGAAAAGTGTGGCGTTTATCAAACCCTGGAAAAGATGTTAAATTTTGTGTGATGTCAGCTGGGAAATCAGTTGACAAGTTGAGGGAAATAATTCCCTCTCTCTAATGCGTGAGAAACAGGAATCCAAAGCCTTTTATTTTGTTAGTGAAAGAGTGTTAGTTGCTCAGTCATGTCTGACTCTTTGTGACCCCATGGACTATAGCCCACCAGGCTCATCTGTCCATGAAATTCTCCAGGCAAGAATACTGGAGTAGGTCACCATTGCCTTCTCCAGGGGATCTTCCCAATCCAGGGACTGAACCCAGATCTCCTGCATTGCAAGCAGATTCTTTATCAACTGAGCCACTAGGATCTCTTCAAATCACATGCCATAGAGAGCAGAGTGGAGACCCGAAAGTGTGGAAGAGTAATCGCCTCCTCTTTCTTCCCAGATCCTTCCTGCAATGCCTACTGTATTAACTGTTACTATTGTATTTGTTATTTTTATTTATATGCTAGATATTGTTCTGGGCTTTCCCTGGTGGCTCAGCGGTAAAGAATTCACCTGCAATGCAGGGGACACAGGAGACTTAGGTTCAGTCTCTCTGGATTAGGAAGATCCCCTGGAGGAAGTCATGGCAACCCACTCCAGTTTTCTTGTTGCAAAAATCCCATGGACTGAGGAGCCTGGCGGGTTACAATCCATGGAGTCACAAAGAGTAGGACACAACTGAGGTGACTGAGCACACAGATGCTGTACTACACTCTTTCTTTTCTTTGCTTATTTTGTTTAGTCCTCTTCCATGAAAGGTTCTTTTTTTACACTTTTTTTTTTGGCTGCACTTGGTCTTCATTGCTTTGTGTGGGCTTTCTCTAGTTGCAGTGAGCGGAGCATATTCTTTTGTTGCGGTGCCAGGACTTCTCATTGTGGTGGCTTCTCTTGTGGAACACAGGCTCCGGGGCTTACAGGCTTCAGACATGGGCTCAGTATTTGCAGCCCTCAGGCTCTGGAGCACAGGCTCAATAGTTGTGGCATATGGGCTTAGTTGCTATGGGGCATGTGGGATCTTCCTGGACCAGGGATTGAACCCATGTCTCCTGCACTGACATGAGGATTCTTTACCATCAAACCACCAGGGAGACCCCCCACCCCACCCCCAGCCATGAAAGGTTCTAATCCTTCCACTTTCTAGATAAGAAAATAGAAGATCGGAGAGGTTAGGTGACTTGTCTAATTCAATGGGTAATTAGTAGCAGCCAAGAATTAACCCTTGTATATCTGATATCAAGATCTAACCATCTTAACCAATATCACGGTTAAAAATATCACCAATATCAGGTTAAAAATGTAAGTACCAAATATTCAGTGCCTCCTCTGAGCCAAACAGTTTATGAAGATAATGGGTGAGGTATTTACTCTTTCAAATCATTCATTCATTCATTCTGAAAGAGTAGATTTGTCTAAAATGTACACGCTGTATTCTCTGCAGCAGTTCCTTCTGTTCGTTGTCTGCTATCTCATTTTCTAATTCCACATTTAGGAGGCCTGAGATATGTTGATGATGTCTCTCAGTTATTAGAAATTCTCTTTTAGAATCTTCAAGTCCACAGTGAGAGTCTATGAGAACAACTCCACGCAAGAGCTTTAAAAAATAAATGTGTAGTGCCAGGGTACTCTCAGTCTCCTTTTAATGAGAAATGGACAGGTTATTACGCTATTACATGGTACATCCTATTCCTGGAAGCCATCTTAAGCTGTTCAGGGTAATGTATCTCTACACTGCATCGGCCTCTTTGTTCCATAGATGCTATTTTTTAGAGTTTTATGAACAGCAAATGGCTCCTTAGGAGACCACTGTAATCGCTCAATCTGGATTTTCCAGCAGTCTTGGTGTAAGGATGATAGAATGCCCAGGGGGCAGTGCCAATTTGAAAAGGATGATTAACTCCAGATTTTCCCCATCCTGGGGACATTGTGAATGGCTGGATCAAGGTCTGATGTGTTCCAGATGATGTGCGAGGATGTACAAACATGCCGGCTTTCATTATAACAAAGACTGGGAATGCAGGAGTGCATTATTCATTTGTTTAATCAACCATCAAGTATACAGCAAATGCTTATTCTGTATCAGGCACTGTTCGAGGTGCTGAGCGTACAAAGTCTCCAACCTCGAGGAGTTTATATCTTCTGAGAGAAGGCAAGCAGTGAGTAAATAAATGGTTTTGTTCAAATCAGGAAAAGTATAGCAAGATCAGGAAATAAGGAGTGTTATGGGCGAAACACACTATTTTATGTAGAATAAGCAGACACAGGCCTCCCTAAGGTTCCATCTCAGCAGAGACCTGGCGGAAGTGACGGAGTAAGCCTGGTGGATGGCAGGAGAGGAGTGTCTCAGGAAACAAGGCAAGGTCCCTGGAACAGGCATACATTTAAGGTGTAGAAGTATGGATGCCCTTGTGGCTGGAACAAAGTGAGTAACGGAGAGAGTGATGATAGATGTCATCAGCAAGAGGCAGGTGGGAGGCAGCGGAAGGCTGGGGTGCAGACCATCAAGACTCACATAAACCTTTGTAAAGAATTTAGATTTTCTGCTGTGTAAATTGAGAAACCACTGCAAGGGTTTGAGCAGGGGAGTAACATGATCTGGCTCACCTTTTAAAGTCTCCATCTCCCTTTAAAATAAATGTAGAGGGAGAGGGAGAAGGAGCAAAACTATAGGTAGGAGGCTGTGTTAGTCCAGGCAAGAGATGCTGCTGCTTGGAACAGGATTGTTATGGCAGAGATGGTGAATGGGGATCTAATTCTGGATATTTAGGAAGGAGAATTAACTGAATTTGCTGATATGTTGAAAGTGAGAAAAAAAGAGAAGAATCAAGATTTTTATTCCTGTACATTGACAAGAATGGAGGTATTATTTAGTGAGATTTCAGGAGAAATAGACTGGGGATGTGGGAGAATTATCTGTGTTTGGGATGTGTTCGGTGTGAGATGCTTGGTTGACATCCATGTGGAGTTATAGAGGAGGCATTTAGGTAGTAATTTTGAAGGTCAAGGGACAGATTTGGGCTGAAAGATTAAATTTGGGAGTCATGAGCTTGTAGTTAATCCATGAGTCTAGATGAAATCATGTAGGCAAGTGTTGGCAGGAAAATAAGTTTTTGTGTGGTCTCTTCAAAGGGCTCAGTTATTTTATCAACTTGGTATAAAATTTCACACATGTTATATTTATCCCATCCCTTCAGAGGGCACAATGCTTCCAGGCTCTTCCTCAAGTGATTTCAGGTTAAGTACCACTTAAGCTAACAGCAGTTTTTGTTTCTAAAGTTCTTAGAGACTTAACAGAGAACAGCCAGACAGTGTGCCCTGTAGCATAACACAGCAGTTCTGAGCAGCTTTCTTGCACTATTATGAAATGTCAGTGTGGCCGAACCACACAGTGGTCAGAATGCTCATTCCTCCAAAGTATCTACCAGTGTCACAAATGTGTTACTGAATTCTTTTCAATGGTAATGGTAGCTACTGGTCAAGGTCCCAGAGCCATTTTGCCTTTTAATGTATGACTTCATCCTAAATGCATATTTAGTGTGTTTGCGTGCATATTCAGTTGGTTAGCCGTGTTTGACTCCTTATGACCCCATGGACTGTAGCTCGCCAGGCTCCTCTGTCCACAGGATTATCCTGGCAAGAATACTGGAGTGGGATATTATATCCTCCTCCAGGGGATCTCCCCAACCCAGGGATCAAATTGTCATCTTGTGCAGCTCTTGCATTGGCAGATGGATTCTTTACTGTTGAGCCACCTAGGAAGCCCAAATGTACATTTGGGATGTATATTAAATGTATATTTAGCAGCAGCTTGAAAAGAGGAGAGCTGAGGATTCTTTAGTTAGGGGAATCCACTGGTGTCCCATACTAGGGAAGTCAAGAAAAGGAATGCAGAGGAAATCACAGCCCTGGAAGTGAATGGTAGATACATACCTATTTCACTGTAACTATTTTACATGAAGAAAAGATGCTGCAGTGATTCTGAAAGGGACCATATGAACTATTTCTCCACGAAGTCCCATATGTGGATTCTATTTTGACATGGATGAGATTCAGATAGTTTTTGTTTGTTTGTTTGTTTTTGATTCAGAGTGTTTGTATCAGGAGGATGGGGACATACAAAGAAAGGTTGTATCCACTGGGATGGAGAAGGTCCATGCAGTGCCAAGAGCTGCCAGAGGTTGAGGAAGCTCTAACCAGGCAGGCATATAAGGGCTGATGGACAAATAATGATCGATGGGCATGCAGTTGATGGATGGCATCACATCACAGAGGTGCTCTGACTGCACCAAAGCCTGGAAACGAAGGCATCAGAAGAACAAAACTAGCAGAAATCAAAACTGGGAGGTCTAGCCATTCGTAGCATTTAAGTAACTAGCCATAAGCCTGAGCCTGAGCCATGACTCCAGTTTTAGGACATGAGGAATGGAGACCCCTGGGCATGTGAGATTTCAGCTCCTTGACCAGGAATTGAACCAGTATCTGCTGCATTGGAAAGTGAAGTTCTAACTGCTGGACCACCAGAAAGTCTCAGAAGCTGAATTTTCTAATACAGTGATTTCCCAAAACTTCAAATAATTTTCAAAGTATGGAGGCTGAATTCCTTTGTAAGGCCTTCTGTGATATCTTTAACTTTCAGCTTAATTTAATGAAGACAACTGTGATTTTAAAACAGAGTACATAATGGTAAGTACACAGAAATATTATAGATGTTTTTTTCATAAGTTCTTTTACATGATCCTGGCAGGGAACAGTAGAATAAGTTACAATTTTGTTTCCTTGAATTTGTACCATGTGGTTATCGCCTTAATTTGGACTAGAGTGCTTGGTAAAGTGCTTAATTTTACCAGAATTAAATCTTGTTATTTGTTTTAACCTCCACAGCTGGTATAGCTGTTGAGATTGTAACTCAAAATAATTATTGACAATGATTTAATTTTAAACTGAAATATTATAAAATTAAAATACTCCTTAGTACACAATTATATTGTGAAAGATACTAAAACAATGTTTTTACACTTGCAGTAAAATATGTCCAGAATGCTAATTTTATTAATTAATATGAGCTTTATGGAGTGTGTAGGCTGTTTCTGCACTGAGAAATTTAAAGAACAAATTTACATAACTATCACTAAGTACTTAATTTTTTTTAACCATATATAGACAATTGAGGTTAAAATGAGGCTTTGATGAAAATATCTAAGTATCTCAGTTTTTAACTTTATTCTGTGACTGTAGACAAAACATACATTGAGTATTTTACTAAATTTATTTCTCAATTAACCATTTCATTTTTAAGAAAACAAATATATTAACATAAGCAAAAAGAAGAAAATAAAAATCATCTATGACCTCAGAATCTAGGGATAATAACCAGAAGTGTGCAGGTAAATAGTAGTTTTTAGTTTTTAATGTGAAATATACAAAAAAAAATTCTTCTAGAGATTTTCAAAAAAATATGGCCATATTTGTGTAAGTTTTTAATAGAGAGTAATTTAATTGTGACCATTTGTGTGTCTCTCAGTGGCTGTGCCTTAAATTAAAAGTTTTATTTTAGCTTGTTTCTGATTTCTGATATTTCAGTGATTTATTTAAACTAAATTTATTTAAACTAGATTCCTTGTTTTTTTTTTTAAATAATCTCCAATTAACTGTAATTAACTTCTAGATCACCAGGGTAGAAACAGATTTTAAAAGTTATCAACTAGCACAATATTGTAAAGCAACTATACACCAATTAAAAAGAAAATAATAATGACCCTAGTGTTAACCCTTTTAGCTAGTCACCTCCTTCCAGTACAATATTTGACTTTTTCACGGCAAAAAAAAATTTTTTTTTTTAAGTAATTCAGTTGACTTCTGCTTCTGAGTCAGACCTCTTCTTCAGTATTTCTTCTGTATTTATTAAGCCTAGACTTTATTGTTTTTATTTACAAAAGACTCACTTCTTTTACAGGATTTTCCATCTTGGAATAATTTTGCCTGCTTGAAAATATTTTTTTCTGCTGTTTTACAACCTATCTCCATTTGGTCTCTAGCCTTCAGAAGCTTCAGAGAAAGTCTAATACTTCTTCTCCATGACAGCAGCCCAAGCACAAAATTAAACACAGCTATAAATCCCCCTGTCCTCTCTGTTTCTTTGCCTGTGTTTCCTCCTCTTTAGCATAAGTGCTGCACATTCCCTGAGGTCCTCTTTATATTTCAGTTTCAAAATACCTAGCAAACTATTTGGGGAACAGCAGATAACTTCACTCCATTATTATAGAAACTTATCAAGTTCATTAAGGAGTATTATTTAAGTTAGATACAAATTTGTCATGAAAAAGAGTTATAATATATATTTTTTTCCTCGAGAGGTAAAATTCATTGAATTGCTATGTTGAAATTGGGCCATATAACTTCCAATATTTATCTTTCAGTGATGTTTTATTGGGCTATTAAAACTCATATTTATTTCAATAAAATTGGATTTTTTAAAGGCCTACTTAGATTCATTTGGTATATTTATGGACCACCAGACATTGGACATGGGATAATCCTGAAATTCTTAGCTCCTTAACTATCCCAGCACATTACTAATACAATAAATAATTTCACAAGTTATCTAGTAGCAAGATATGGCTCTTTGAATACACTGCATTTAAAAGCAAAAAGCTGCAAATCTACATACCTAATTATACTGCATGATCATTTCTATCCCTAATTCCTTAATCAAAACAGTCATTAGCAATGCAAATAATAAAGGAAATTGGATTGTGAAGGAAATAAAGATTAGTGATTCTAAGATCAGATAGCTCGTTTCAGCAAGTCAGTTTGAAATTGGGCTCTATTTTATTATTCAAATAAATAATGCAACTACCTTGTCATAAACCTTTTCAGTTTTAAGCACTAGGTATTTGTTTTCTTTGATGCAAGTTTTGCATGTGTTAAAAAACAAAATTCATTTGAGTAAATTTTAAAGATCTGGTATTCAGTGATTCATGAATCAGGAGGCATCTAATCTAGCAGATAGAGAGGAGGAGCTCCAAGAAGCTGTATATAATGAAAGACTTATTAGGCAGAAGGGAGCGGAACGAGGAGTTTATACCAGACAAAAAAGTGGGGTGGTTATTGAAGGGTCACTTTTCTTTAGGGGATGGCAGATGTCTATCAGGCAGATTATCTGACCAGTGCTGATCAGGTGATCCCTGATTGACTGGCTTAAGATTCCATTTCTGGTATAGGGAATCTAGAAAGATGGTACCGAAGAATTTATTTGCAAGGCTGCAATGGAGAAACAGATATAGAGAACAGACTTACAGACACGGGGAGAGGGGAGGGGAGGGTGAGATGTATGGAGAGAGTAACATGGAAACTTACATTACCATATGTAAAATAGAAAGCCAATGGGAATTTGCTGTATGTCTCAAGGAACTCAAACAGGGGCTCTGTGTCAACCTGCTGCTGCTAAGTTGTTTCAGTCGTGTCCGACTCTGTGCGACCCCATAGACGGCAGCCCACCAGGCTTCCCTGTCCCTGGGATTCTCCAGGCAAGAACACTGGAGTGGGTTGCCGTTTCCTTCTCCAATGCATGAAAGTGCAAAGTGAAAGTGAAGTCGCTCAGTTGTGTCCGACTCTTAGCGACCCCATGGGCTGCAACCTACCAGGCTCCTCCGTCCATGGGAATCTCCAGGCAAGAGTACTGGAGTGGGGTGACATTGCCTTCTCCATGTGTCAACCTAGAGGGGTGGAATGGGGAGGGAGATGGGGAGGGAGGTTCAAGAGGGAGGAGACATACGTATACCTATGGCTGACTCATGTTGAGGTTTGGCAGAAAACAAGAAAATTCTGTAAAGTAATTATCCTTCAATTAAAAAAAAAAATTCCACTTCTGGGAGAGCTGAAACTATAATGAAATCTAGATTTGGTGATGTGGGGCTAGCATAAGTGACTGTTTTGGGGGCCTGTTTTTTGTTTATAATGCATGAAATCCATGGGTATCCAAGGGATTAAACTATTATGCATTTTAACAGAATGACTCACCCCAAGTCAGGGCAATGCTTTTTGAGTTGTCATTGTTAAATTGGTTTTAGGTCGATTCAGAAAGGTACTTCTGTCTTGGTTATTTGTCTGGCTGGAGTCTCTGGAGTTCAAGAATTTTAACTATTCAGCTGAAAGCAGTGCTTTCATGACCTCACATGGGTTCCAGTTAATTCATCGAAAAGAAGGAAAGCAGTACTTGGGAGAACTATAAATAAAATTAATTAAGCTTCCTACCAAGGCAAAGATTGGCAAAGAAGCTTGTGCCAGCTCCCACCTCTAGGACAGTCTGTGCTTTGGAGGCTGGTTAGGTTCACTTGGTCTGTGTCTACATAATGCAAAAAGCATCTCTGCTATTTAGATTTCTAGTTGGTACATATTAGGTATATAAATATTAATAAAAATGCCTACCCTTAAATATTACATGTCACAGTTAATATTCTGTACTCTCTGTCTAGCTACCTGCTTTTCAATATTTGCTGTTAGAACTTTATTAATAAATTTGAAGCTTGTGTTTTCTCTGTGTGTGAATTTAATCTCGAACACTATGTTCAAACTAATGAGGGAAAAAATATATGAGCCATTCATCTATTGATAAAAGACAGGAATGTTGCAGACACCCTACAGTTTTAGCAAGAGAAGATATTACGGAGATAAATGTTGTCTTAGACGCAGTGTGCTTCATCTTCTGTTTAACGTAGCAGAGGAATGTTTCACTGTCTCTTGTGGGTACCAAGTTTCCCTATTATTGAAGAGCTACTTCAGCAAGCTATCAGAATGCTGAAGAGCTTCCTACATTGGTAGGAGACTCAGTGGCATGCACGCATGCTAAGTCACTTCAGTTGTGTCCGACTCTTTGCGACCCTATGAATCATAGCCCGCCGGGCTCCTCTGTCTATGGGATTTCCAGGCAAGAATACTGGAGTGGGTTGCCATGCCCTCCTCCAGGGGATCTTCCCAACTCATGGAACGAACCCAAGTCTCCTGTATTATCAGGCAGATTCTTCACCACTAGCACCATCTGGGAAGCCCAGACCCAGTGACAGTGGCTATCAACTTGGCTGCCCATTGAAGGCCCCTTGGGAGCTTTACAAACTACTGATGTCTGTCTGGGTCCTAGCACAAGAGATTCTGAGCTGATTGATTTGGGGTAAGACTTTGGTCACTGGGAATTTTAAACGTTTCTTAGGTGATTTTAATGGGCAGACACAATTGATAACAGCTGTTCTAAAGTCACTTCTGAGATTAGAAGTCACCTCTAATACAATTCTATAATTTAAAAATCTAATCCAGTTTCATGAGTTTTAAAATATGCTTCCTAAGAAAACCTTAGGTCTGCAAAATAATGTACATCAAGAAATTCTGTGATCAAATAAACTTGGGAAATGTTATATATCTTATCCTGCTCTAGGAGAAATTCAGTTTACCTTGACACATTCAAGATGATGGTAGAGACACTTGTCTCATGTAGGGTTTCCCAGAATTTTAAACCAGGATTTATTTTTGATTTATTTTCTTTGGCCCCATGCTGTGGCATGCAGGTTCTTACCTGACCATGGATCGAACTGGTACCCCCTACAAAGGAAACATGGAATCTTAACCACTGGACACCAGGGAAGTCCCAAAAGTCTCATTAAAAAATATATATTATTTTGCTTTAAATCACCTCTTTTTATATTCATTAGGGCTTTCCTGGTAGCTCAGCTGGTAAAGAATCCTCCTGCAATGCAGGAGACCTCAGTTCAATTCCTGGGTTGGGAAGATCCTCTGGAGATGAGAACAGCTGCCCACTCCAGTATTCTGGCCTGGAGAATTCCATGGACTGTATAGTCCATGGGGTTGCAAAGAGTTGGATATGACTGAGTGACTTTCACTTTCGCTTTGACTATACATATATAATGTTTTAGGCCACACCACGTAGCCTGCATGATCTTAGTTCCCTGACCTCTGCCCCCTGCAGTGGAAACACAGAGGCTTTACCACTGCCAGGAAAGTCCCTGGATTCTCATTTTTTATAACAGCTGTGTTCATCTCCTAAAACTAGCATTCTTTGGTCTACGCATTGGTCATGCTGCTTTGGGTTTTGGTGGTTTGTTTCTGAGTTCTGTGTTTAAAAGAAATCCCTGGCCTAGATGCTTATCTATACAGTACACCACAAAATTCACCTAGCTCTTTTTGGCACAAGATCTTATATTGGTAATTATTATATCTGTGTGGCTGTTGAATACAGTGCTTGTTGGTAAGAGCCTCACTAGAGATACCTTTTTTTCTGGGACTGTTCACTGTAAACCTGATGTTTATTAATGCAAAGGGTCTGGTGTTAAGGCGATTCATCTTAATGTCCTACGTGATGAGCAGGGGAAGACTGCTGATCTTGTTTGAAAGTTACCATATTACCAGTGACCTAAATCTCCTTTAAAGGGACTCCCTCTGCAGTTTAAGTCATGGATTCTTTGACTTAAAATGCTTCTCTCTGTCTTAAAATGCCTCAAAATCGTGAAAGCATCAGAGAAGGTGTTTCTTTGGCAGGGAGGAGAGCTGGAGGATTTGGGATGTGCAAAGAGTAGGAAATGGAGTGAGCAAGGTTTTGTGGAGACGCAGCCAAGAAGGGGGAGTTTTACTCACAAATGAGAGTTAGATTAAGGGGCTGGCAAATTGGCCTTGAGGCTAGAGAAGGCAGTAGACATGTCATTTATCATTTCTCCTTGGATAGAAATGAAGATGTGACTGGAATACACACCAAACAGTCAAACTACCCGTGCAGTTGACTTCACATCTCAGGTGTTGTCTTATTTGGTTTCTTGTCAGAATGCCAGCGGGGCCTCCTCCTGTGCTTGTTTTCTTTCCTCGGCTTCTGTAACTGTGTATTTTCACTGCTTTTGCCTTATGGCTTTAATTCCTCCTTCTGGTCTCCCCCAGGTTGGTGATGACCCTCTAGCTTTTTGCTCAGATGGTGGCCTGTGCCCACCCAATTCCATTATGATGCTAGTTCCAGGTAATGAGACGGTTTTCTCTTAACCATATTAGCTTTATATTAAATATCTAAATCATATAGCTGTATAGTTACTGTAATCCCCTTGAGAGGAGGAAGTATGTTGCTTATGTGTGTCTCCCCATATCATGGCAGACACTTAACAGGATGTCAACAAATGTTTGTTAAGCTAAGTTGGCTGATTAATCCCATAAACACTCAGGAGTTCCAGTAACACAGCAGGTGAGCAGTGGCTGACTGAGCCAGGCTTTATTTGTATTACAGCTGCCCCCCATCACTTGCATTGCTGCCTGAGCTCCATCTCCTGTCAGATCAGTGGCAGCATTAGATTCTCATAGGAGCGGGAACCCTACTACAAACTATGCATGTAAGGGATCTAGGTTGCATGCTTCTTACGAGAATCATTCCAAAAACATCCTCCCTCTCCCACCCCCACCCCTGGGGGAAATTGTCTTCCATGAAAACAGTTCCTGGTGCCAAAAATGTTGCCGTGCGTGCTTAGTTGCTCAGGCGTGTCCAACTCTTAGCAATCCCATGGACTGTAGCCTGCCAGGCTCCTCTGTCCATGGGATTCTCCAGGCAAGAATACTGGAGTGGGTTGCCAGTCTTTTCTCCAGGGGGCTCTTCCCCACCCAGGGATCAAACCCAGGTGTCCTGCCTTGCAGGTGGATTCTTTACTACCCAAGCCACCAGGGAAGCCTGAAAAGGTTAGGGACCACTGCAATAGGGAAGTGGAATCAAGGCCATCGAGAAACATCACTGAAAGGAATAGTGACTTATGTTTTTTTAATGCATACAGACCTTTTATCACTTAGAAATGTCACTAATGGAATTTATTAGTATTTATCATAGAAGATTTTTAAAATAAAGAAAGAAATAAAGAACATAAACAGTGCACAAACCCACCCCCTAGAAGTAATAGTTGTAAATAATTCTGAGTGGTTCCTTTCAGATCTCTTTCTGTGCATAGGTAGGGGTCTACCGATGTATCTATCTGAATTATACTTACAAGAGAATTTGGATCATGTTTAAAAAAATTATGTGTACCCTCTTACATTCAGTGTTATGTTCTTTCACTTGATAAGTGTTTAGAGGACTTAATATCATGTACCAGGTATTATTTTAAGTTCTAAGAATACATTAGTGAATGCTATCTTGAATATTGTCCTGAAAAGTTGATTTTTAATAAGTTACTAATATTTCATATTTTAGGTTAACTATGAAAGTGAAAGCGTTAGTCAGTTAATCGTGTCTGACTCTTTGTGATCCCATGGACTGTAGCTGCCAGGCTCCTCTGTCCATGGAATTCTCCAGGCAAGAATACTGGAGTGGGTTGTCATTTCCTTCTCCAGGGGATCTTCCCAACCTAGGTAAACTATATTAATATATAATAATTAATATATATAGTATAATAATAAGTTAACTATAATCCACTTAAATTTCTGACTGTTATCATTTCACACTATTATTTTAATCTTGCAACAAGCACCCATACTCATGAACCTCTGTGTTCTTCTCTGATCATTCACTTAAAAGGGTAGTTGTGGGTGCAGTGTGCGTATGCTCAGTTGTGTCCAACTCTTTGCTACCCCACGGACTGTATCCTGCCGGGCTGGTCTGTCCATGGAATTTTCCAGGCAGGAATACTGGAATGGGTAGCCATTTCCTACTCCAGGGGATCTTCCTGACCCAGCGATCAAGTCCTCACCTCTGGCCTCTACTGCAATGGCAGGTGGATTCTTTACCACTGGCGCCACCTGGGAAGCCCAAAGGGTAGTTATCAAATTATAAGGCATAAACTTTAAAAAAAAAAGTTGTCTAGAGGGGCTTGTAATAATGGTGTTCACCAGGCAAGAGTACTGGAGTGGGTAGCTATTCCCTTCTCCAGGAGATCTTCCCAACCCAGAGATCGAACCCAGGTCTCCCGGCGTTACAGGTGGATTTTTTACCACCTGAGCTACAAGGGAAGCCCTAATAAACCCTCCCCCACCCAAATAGTGTATGAGAATACCCATCCTGCCTCCCTCACTGGTACTAACTTGTACTTCATTGCCTCGTAATAGGATGTCTAGTATGTCTAACACTCATATTCTTATATGAGCAAGTAATCTTTGTTTTCCATTAGTTTTTGTTGGTTTTCACTTTCACTGTGAAAGTCTGCCATTACAGACTTTAAGTGAAAGTGAAGTTGCTCAGTCATGTCCAACTCTTTTTGACCCCATGGGCTATAGCCTACCAGGCTCCTTCATCCATGGGATTTTAAAGGCAAGAGTAGTGGAGTGGGTTGCCATTTCCTTCTCCAGGGGATCTTCCCGACCTAGGGATCGAACCCAGGTCTCCCGCATTGCGGGAAGCTGCTTTACCGTCTGAGCCATCAGGGAAGCCTGGTTTTCACAGGCTTTAAACACAGACTTTAGAGGAAATCCCTAATAACCTATTCTGAGGATTTTCTTTTAAGGATCTAAGTTGTTCAGTTATCCATCAGTATCCACAGGGAATTTGCTCCAGGACCCGCCATGGACACCAAAACTCCTGCAAGCTCAAGTCCCGTACAGCTGCTGTTTGGTTCTAAGTTGTGTCCGACTCTGTCACTTCATGGACTGTAGCCTCCTGTCCATGGGATTCTCCAAGCAAGAATACCAGAGCCAGTTGTTATTTCCTTTTCCAGGAGATCTGCTCGACCCAGGGATAGAACCTATGTCCCCTGCTTGGCAGGTGGATTCTTTACCACCAAGCCACCTGGGAAGCCCTAAGCCCATAGTCTTCCCTCTACTCCCTGGATCCGAGGTTCCACATTCGTGGGTTCAAAGGACCACAGTACTACTGTGTTGTAATATATGTATTTGTTGAAAAAGTTTGTGTGTAAGTGGCCCCTCGCAGTTCAAACCCATTTTTTTCAAGGGTCAACTGAATTTTAGCCCCCTGGCAAAGATCCTGGGGTTTTCCAAATGGTCTTTTGCTGGTTGCCTTCTTCAGTTAAAATATTCAGTTCAGGTGCTCTCATTTAGTAGAGGTACATTAAGCAAAGCAGATGTTCGGTGAAAGTCAAGTGTCCTTCAAAGAGTAATAACAGCATCCCAGGGGCTCCCTTTGCGTGTGAAGCCTTCTCTGAGTCTCAGCATAATAATTTGTTGGGCAAATCCCATCGCATCAATCTGCATGAAAAAGGAAAAAATCCAGCTTAACCTAGATGAACATATCTGACAGTACTGTCCGATGTAGACTGGTATCTCCATTTTCAGAATATTAATGGAAAAGGCCCTGGTGTTGTCAGACAAAAATTTTAATCCTAATCACTAATTAATAAAATGCTCAAATTTCTGAAGGCACATCATAAACTTATTGAAAAGAAGACATATCCAAGGGTAAGAACGCTACTCACTAAGGATTTCTAAGTGTTAACACAATGCGATCTAAGTGGAATGCTATTTAGTTTAACTAAAGGAAAAAAACATTGTGTGTTTTTGAAAGAAATTTTGTATGTTTTAAAAATATTCGTTTGTTTATTTTTGTTTATTTATTTGGCTGTACCGGGTCGTAGTTGTGGCACGTGGGGTCTTTTTAGCTGAAGCGTGCAGGATCTAGTTCCCTGACCAGGGATGGAGCCTGGGCTCCTGAACTGGGAGCACAGTCTTAACTGCTGGACCACCAGGCAAGTCCCAGCTGTGTGTGTGTGTGTGTGTGTGTGTGTGTGTGTGTTTTCCACCAATGAGAGTCACCATATCAAGGACACCATATCAAGGATGCAGTGGGAAATTAAAGGGAGTTCGGCTGGTTTCAAAAGCAAAGCGTTTTTGTTTTGGTACAAAAGTGAATGACTCCATGTTTTGACTGACTTTTACATTTATAGCTTCTTTTTATTTGTTCTTTTCTTTCCGTAGTTTGCCTCTTTGCTTCCCATGAAGACACATCCCTTAGAATGTATATATTTTGATTTGTTTGTTTTCCCATTGCTTCTGTCATGCAGTCTCCTGAAGTCAAAGATCTGATCTGCACAGAGTAAAGATTTTTCAACCTTGGCACCACTGGATATATAGCTCTTTGTTGAGAAGGGCTGCCTTGTATGTAGGACTTCCAGCAGCATCCATGGCCTCTGTTCATTAAATGCCAGCAGCACCCCTCTCCCCTAGTTTTGATAACCAAAAATGTTCCTCTCTCTACTTCACCTTCCATTGTCTACCCAACAGCCATGGTGGTCTTCCCTACAAATAAGATTGGGTCACTTCCCTCCTTGTAACATTCCCATTGTTTCTCTTGGCACTGCGATGAAATCTGAATTCCTTGCAGCATCCATTAAGTTCCTCCATGGTCCTACCCCAGCCCCTTCCTGCCTTCATAGGCTACCCATGACCTCTCTTTCCTCTTATACATTTATCCTGGTCAAAGTTACCACTTCAATGAAGCCTTCCCTGTCTACCAGAAATGTATCCCCTCTCTCCTTCTAGTCACTCTCTTATCTGTGAGTTATCTGGTTTATTTTCTCTCCAAGCACTACTAAAACCCAAGGTTGCCTGGTGTCTGTATTCATTTACTAATATATTGTCTTTTCCCAAGCCCAGTAGAAATTAAGTTCCAAGAGTGCAAAAGCAATTTCTGTTTTGTTCGTTACTTCGTGCCCAATGCCTACCACAAACCTGGTACTTTATAGGCACTGAAAAAGTATGCTAAGAATGAATGAATAAGGACTTCCCTAGTGGTCCAGGGGCACAGTGGCTAAGACTGTGCTCCCAGTGCAGGGGGTCTGGGTTTGATCTTTAGTCAGGGACAAAGTGCCACATGGTGCAACAAAGAGTTTGTATGCTGCAACTAAGGATCCTGCATGTCACACCAAAGGTCAAAGAGCTTGTGTGCCCCGGTTAATATCTATAAATAAAGAGAAATATTTTTAAGAAAAAAGAATAAATGAATAAGCAAATGCTACAGATAGGCAGAACTAGTGACTAGGTATATGTGTTTTCTTTTCCTATATTCAAATTTAACAATTCAGTAATATTTCAAATAGTCAAACAAGTGCAGAGAATAAAGTAGGCCTCCTCACGTATCTGCTATCCAGATAATGAGGGCTTCCCAGGTGGCTCAGTGGTGAAGAATCTGCCTGTCAGTGAAGGAGACGCAGGAGACGTGGGTTTGATCCCTGGGTTGGGAAGATCCCCTGGAGGAGGGCGTGGCAACCCACTCCTGTGTTCTTGCCTGGGAGAGTCCCATGGACAGAGGAGCCTGGCGGGCTACAGTCCATGGGGTCGCAAAGAGTCAGACACGACCGAGCAGCTGACACTTCCTCGCCCACTGTCAGGAGGCTCACAGTCTGGTACGTGGTAGGCGTGGACAAGGAGACCGTTATAGACAGTCTGATAAGTGCCTTCAATGTGAGATGAAGCATTAGGGACTAGGGACTAGAGAGGCTTTGGATCAGAGCTGGAGTGTTACATGCTGGAAATCAGGGAACCCTGACTAGGGTTCTCTCAGAGAGGCCTCTGATATATTTTGGTAGAGAATCACTCCACGTGGTTAGTGAAAGGAGCATGCTCGCATATGCTGCCTTGCCAAGTGGACAATAGCTTTTGGCCGTTGGCTGTGTTTCATGGCCCTGAGAGCCTTCAGATTTGGAAGGTCTTCAGTTTCCTCATCTCTTTTGCTTTCCATTACTGCCTTGATGTATGTGCAACTCTTAAGAGTTCCCTACTTCCAAAAAAACCTTCAAGCCAGTAGGGAAAAAAATCTTGTTTTAGAGAACTTTCAAACATTTGTGGATTGCCATCATTTGCTTTCTGTCTGCTGCAGCTAGGCAAATAAGTACCATCTGATAGTAATATAATATTATATTCTGCCCTCAGTGATGTGTTTGGTACAAATACTGTGCCTGAGCATTTCCTTTTGAGTATGGCACTGTTTCAAGTGAGTACAATGGTATTTTCAGATATTTTCTGTAATTCACATAAACGTGGCTAGGGTATCAAGGTGTGGTTAAGTAAAGAGACTCCTATATGAGTACTTTGAAAAAGAAATTAGGAGAGAGAGTTTATGACCTAGTAAGTCCAGCTCATTAGTTCTTTGGTTGAATAGTTGCTTAATGTGGTTTAAATCGGTTGGGTATATTTCATGGAACAGCAACCAGGACAGTCAAGATTCCAATAATTATTACATTGCAATTACCCAAGAATTCAAAAAGCAAATATCTTTCAGATTAACTTAATATATGAGAGGCAACTCATACTCTTGTTGATTTGGGGAGGAGGTGGGTAGAAGCCATGCACACTTTCCCCACGTGTTTTTAATATGATTAAAAATATGTCAAAGCCATTGAGATGTTGTTAATTTGGGAAGACAGACAGAGAGAGGAGCTCAGATGGAAGTAGTTGAGAGTTTTCTATTACTCATCTGAAGATAACCGGGTCATCATCCCGAGAATAAGTCTCTCTACTCTCCTTCTGCTTCAGGTTTTAGCCATCCAAAGTAGAATGTGAGATTAAGAAAATGAACTTATCGTTGCTGGGGTAGGGGGAGGGAGAGTTAGGGAGTTTGGGAGGGTCATGTACACACTGCTCTATTCAAAACAGGTAACCAACAAGGTCCTACTCTATAGCACATGGAACTCTACTCAATGTTATGTGCCAGCCTGGATGGAAGGAGAGTTTGGAGGAGAATGTATACATGTACATGTATGGCTGTGTCCCTTTACTGTTCACCTGAAACTACCACAACATTGTTAACAGGCTATGCCCCAATACAAAATAAAACGCTTAAAGTTTAAAGAACAAAACAAAGTAGAACGTGAGAGTGATTTTGCTTATTACTCCTTGATTCCCTCTCCTCTACCCCCACTTTTTTTCTTAACTTCTTTGCCTCTAGAGGCACACTAAGGTGGTTTTTTTCTTTGCTTATGTTGTTGCTAGTTGAATTTATGCAGGCTTTTCTTTTTTTTAATGTGTATTGGAGTATAGTTGCTGTACAATGTTGTGTTAATTTCTGCTGTATAGCAAAGGGAATCAGCTGTACATATACATATATCTCCTCATTTGTGGATTTCCTTCTCATTTAGATCACCACAGAGCACTTAGAGTTTCCTATGCTACACTGAGTAGGTCTCATTGCTTAGTCGCTCAGTAGTATCCGACTCTTTTTGACACCATGGACTGTAGCCCACCAGGCTCCTCTGCCTATGGAATTTTTGAGGCAAGAGTACTGGGGTGGGTTGCCGTTTCCTACTTCAAGGTTCTCATTAATTATCTATTTTATACATACTAATGTATATATGTCAATCCCAATCTCCCAATTCATTCCACTCCCTCCGTGTTAGCCATAGTCTGTTCCCTACATCTGTGTCTCCATTTTGTTCAGGGTTTTCTTAAACCACTTTTATTATACCGTACCTCCCCCAGAAGCAAAATAGTGACAGTGTCTTCAAGGATGGAGTAGGGAGTCATCAGTAAGGAGGTTCTTCCCCAAGGCTTAAAGATATCCACTTTCTAGTCTGTTTCTACCCCTGTAGACACAAATGTCAAAATCCGTATTGCTGGTGGCATTTGAAATGGTATATGCACAGTTCAGGAAGCGTAACTGTTTATCCATGAATCACTCGGGGCTACCAGTCAAAACATTTTCTCTGCAAAAATGCCTTTGCTATTTTGTACCAATTAATATTGGATGAAACTCAAGAGTCACAGTTAATCTGTGGCAAAGCTTATATTTGCTGTCGGGCATGCAGACATGAAAAATGCTCAGTGCAATATTTTAATTAATAAAAATATGCTGAGAAGTGTATTTTTTCTGAAGTAGATTTTTATTACACTTCATTACATTTCCAAATTTAATGGACACATATATTATGTCCTGTCACCAAGGGAACCACATCAAGACAGGCTTTTTATAGGCTGTTGGATGTAGCTGTAAAACTCTCACAAAGACAAAATTGTTTCTTGTAAGTTTAAAAGAAGCCGTGCTCATTTACAGTATGTATAATTTACTGCAGAGCTTGGGGCAATAGAGAAAGTCTTTATTTGATTTAGAGACTAACGCTTCTTTTTATGACACTCTTAAGTTTTAATTATTTCAGGTCTACGTTCACGAAGATACAACTTGGCTATTATGAAAGTAAATTATAAAAAAACCATACAAACTACATATAAATTAAAAAAGACAAAACATTTTATAACTGTTTAAAAAGCAAAAGACTTTTGAAAACAAAAGTTTCCAAACATACATAAAAGTAAGAACTGCAATGAACCCTAGTGTCCACCTTCAATAACCATCAGCATTATCTGTACTTATTTTATCTGTAGCCCTCCCACCACCAATTTTATGGTTGAAGTATTTTAAAGAAAATCTCGGACATTATGTTATTTTACTATCAAATACTTTAATATGCATCTTAAAAAAGGAAAGCGGCAAGAAAAATGTCCACATAGTGAACAATTCTCTACATTCCATAAAAATATCATTAAACAATATGACAGAACAGAAATAAAGCACATAGATCATATCGGGCTTATTTCAGTTGTTAACCAAAAAAAAAAAAAGATAAAAATATAAAGGATTTTCATATTGCCTCCAAGAGCAACATCTGGCTCTCCACTGTACCCAGGGATTGAACCCAGGTCTCCCATATTGTAGGCAGACGCTTTACCGTCTAAGCTACAGAGCTCTCAATAAGGGACATACCTAAAATTAAATAATTTCAAAGGTTAAAAGGCTGGGCAATTGTAATTAAAAAATCACAGGTCAATATAGGCAAAATAGGATGAAGATCAAAAATATTTTTATAATACTAAAGTCTGAAAATCACAAAGAAAATGCAAAAATTATTATTATTACCAATTCCTCCAGTAACACAGCAATGACTTTCAGAAATCAGAAACTACTAGAGATGTGAAATAGAAATACACTAATAACAGAAAATTTTAACACACTTATCTCAATCCTGGGGATTCAGAGGAAAAAAACACCAATAAAGATTGAGAAATTTCAACTAACATAATCAATAAGGTGGAGCTAATAACTCTATTGAAGTTTGAACCCTGGTTAACAGAGGTTATGCATTCCTTTCATGTGAGAATCTTTAGGATTCAAGTTACTGCAAGCTGATAGGGAAAAAAAATCATAGAGTTTGAACTATGACTTAACATTCTGCAGCCCTTTCAAAGTTAGAAAACATGTTCACTCTTTCCATTCAAAATTATTTATGCATTTTTTCATATTCCATTCACATGGTTCCATCCCAAACAGGGACTTATTCTAGCGATTGATGGTTTTCCATATTAAAAGTCAGCATTGGTGCTGATTTTTGCATTAGGCAGAGCTTGAAATGTTTTCCTCAAATGTTTCCAACTTTAACCTGCAAGGAACTATCCAGTTTAGCCTCATATGAGCTTTTTGCCTTTTTCTAAATGCCAGGAGAGTGCTGTAAAATTTCTCAAACATTTCAATTGTTTCCCAGTCAGTCACAACGCATGCCTGGCAAGTGCATGGGGTTCTTAGGTAAGGTCTTTTTAAACAAAAGTGAAAGATTTGTTCAAAGGCATTACTTTCCTTCTTTGTTCAAAGATTCTTCTACTCCCAAGGGAAAATATATTTAGGATGTAACTTTTATAGCATGAGGGCTTCCCTCATAGCTCAGTTGGTAAAGAATCCACCTGCAATGCAGGAGACCCCGGTTAATTCCTGGGTCGGGAAGATCCTCTGGAGAAGGGATAAGCTGCCTACTCCAGTATTCTTAGGTGTCCCTTGTGGCTCAGCTGGTAAAGAATCCGCCTGCAATTTGGGAGACAGGGATTTGATCCCTGGGTTGGGAAGATCCCCTGGGGAAGGGAAAGGCTACCCACTCCAGTATTCTGGCTTGGTCTGGCTTGGAGAATTCCATGGACCATATAGTCCATGGGGTCACAAAGAGTCAGACATGACTGAGTGACTTTCATTTTCACTTTTTATAATCTAATTTCCCTAGGAATACAGCGCTTGCTTAAATGTACAGTTGATCCTTGAACAACCCGGGTATTAGGGGTGCCAACCCTCTGAGCTGTGGAAAATTCTCCTATAATTTATTGTAGTAGGCCCTCGTATCAGGATTCCTTCCTACCTACGATTCCTCCATATCAGCGGTTCTGTATCTGCAGACGCAACCAACCCCGGATCAAGTTAGTACTGTACTTACAGGTCTTCTTTACTTATTTACAGTGAATGGATTCATACAGTTCAAGCCATGTTCAAGGTTCAACTGAACTACCTTTAGGATTTTTTCTGTCTATAAGGTATAGCATTTTTTTCCTTCCAGTTTTTATAAGATAAATTGAATATGGGTGAGTGATGGAGCATGGTTTATATCACAGTGGCCAATGTTGGTTTTAATGGGATCACAATGGGGACCAGTAATCTATAAAATGGTCAAAATAGTGTGCATGCCTTATGACAAATGCACAGGCATTCAAAGTCAGTGGCTGGCTGCTCTGCTGGCTTGGCATTTATTCATCTGTTTACTCCTGTGGGCTTTTTGTTTGTTTGTTTTAATAACTGGGGGTTTGTGAACTACTGCAGGTGACATTTGCAAATACAGCAAAGTGACTATGAATGTGAATTTTTGATATCAAGTTGTTCTGGAAATTAGAACCGCTTACTAGCATTGTGACCGCAGCAATGTACTTAAGATTTCATATTTACCACCTGTAACGTGGAAAGCGTAGTACATTGGACCCTTGAATAACATGGGTTTGAACTGCACAGGTGGGTTTTTTTTTTTCTCTTTTTCACCAAATAGGTACAACACAGTCTGGAGTTGACTCCAGGAATGTGGAACCCAATATGTTGAGGGGTGGCTATCAAGTTATACATGTATTAATATTTTCACTTGTGTGAATGGTGGACTGTTGGCACACCACCCTCCACACTGTTCAAAGGCCAGCTGTAATAATACCCAACTAATGGAGCTGTTGTGAGGTTTCAACTGAAGAGTTTTTTTTGAAATGCTCAGCATAGCTCCTAAATACATTAAGCATTCTATTGATGCTAAGAGCTATACTAATAATGACTATAGTCTTTGAATAATTAATATTTAATTAATTGAAGAGAATGAGAAACTCTTTTGTTCTAAAAGTGAAATGAGGTTTTAAAATTTTATTTACCTTGGTGTGTGTGCTAACTGGTTTGTCATGTCCAACTCTTTGAGACTCTAGGCTCCTCTGTCCATGGGGATTTTCCAGGCAAGAATACTAGAGTGGGTTGCCAGCCCTCCTCCAGGGGATATTCCCCACCCAGGGATCAAACCTGCATCTCTTTTGTCTCCTGCATTGGCAGGCAGTTTCTTTACCACTAGTGCCGCCTGGGAAACCCTTTATTAACCTTTTCTTGTGGTAAAAAGCACATAACATAAAATTTACCATCTTAACCATTTGTAAGTGTAAAATTCAGTAATGTTGAGTCACATTATTATACAACAGAGCTGCAGAACTTACTCATCTTGAAACACTGAAGCTCCCTATCCATTAAACAAGGCTTTAAAAAAAGCCAAAACTTTTTTTGCAAAATTGCAAAAAATAGTCAAGAGAATTTTCATATATCCCATATCCAATTTCCCCTATTGTTAACATCTGACATTAGTATAGCTTCCCTGGTGGCTCAGTGGTAACAAAAATCCCCTGCCAATGCAGGAGACTCAGATTTAATCCCTGGGTCAGGAAGATCCCCTGGAGAAGGAAATGGCAACCCACTCCAGTATTCTTGCTTTGGAAATCCCATGGACAGAGAAGCCTGGTGGGCTATAGTCCATAGGGTTGCAAAAGAGTTGCACACGACTTAGAGACTAAAAAAAAAATTAGTATGGTACATTTGCTCTTCCAAGATCCCGTCTAGGGTTCAGTATTATATTACATGTCTCTTTAGGTTCCTTTCACCGTGACAACTTCTCGGACTTTTATTGTTTTTGATTACCATGACAGTTTTGAGGATTTTTGTATTTTATAGAATGCTCTTTATTTGGGAGCTGTCTGGTGTTTTGCTCATGATTAGACTTCAGGTAGAAGACAATCAATATGACATCTCTAGTCAGACACGACTGAGCGACTGAACAGCATCTTTAATATAGATTGTCTGGCTAAGATAGCATTTGCCAAAATTTTCCTCTGTAAAGTTACAAATGTTTTAATTTGTAATTCCTTAATGATAAATGCCGGAGAAGGCAATGGCACCCCACTCCAGCACTCTTGCCTGGAAAACCCCATGGACAGAGGAGCCTGGTGGGCTACAGTCCACGGGGTTGCTAAGAGTCGGACACGACTGAGCGACCTCACTTTCACTTTTCACTTTCATGCATTGGAGAAGGAAATGGCAACCCACTCCAGTGTTCTTGCCTGGAGAATCCCAGGGACAGGGGAGCCTGGTGGGCTGCCGTCTATGGTGTTGCACAGAGTCGGACACAACTGAATCGACTTAGCAGCAGCAGTAGCAGCAATGATAAATGCTGTTGAGAATCTTTGCATATGTTTTATTTTATTGGAGTATAATTGGTTTACAACGTTTTGTTAGTTTCAGGGTTACAGCAAAGTGATTCAGTGTGTGTGTTGTATATGGGGGTGGTGGTTTAGTCCCTAAGTCAAGTCTGACTCTTTAGCGACCCCATGGACTGTAGCCCACCAGGCTCCTCTGTCCATGGGATTTCCCAGGCAAGAATATTGGAGTGGATTGCCACTTCCTTCTAGGGGATCTTCCTGACACAGGGATCGAACCTGCATCTCCTATATTGGCAGGTGGATTCTTTAGCACTGAGCCACCTGAGAAGCCCATACTATATACATATGTGTGTGTGTGTGTGTGTGTGTATGTGTAGTCTTTTTATACTCTTTTCTCATATAGGTTTTTCATATGCTGACTTTTGTTCCATGTATCATTTTTGGTGAAGAGTCTGTTCAGATCTTTTGTCTGTTTTTTAAATGCTGGTTGCTAGTGTTGAATTGTAAGAATTTTTTGTATGTTTTGGGTACAAGTCCTTTATCAGATGTGCATTTTCCAAATATTTTCTCCAAGACTCTAACTTGCCTTTTCATTCTTTTAATAGCATCTTACACAGAGCAGAAAGTTTTTATTTTAATAAACTCCACCTTCCCAATTTTTTCTTTCATGAATCATGCTTTTAGTGTTGTATCTGAAAACTCATCACCAAATACAAGTTCATGTAGATTTTCTACTTAGCTCTTTTCTAGAAGTTTCATACTTTTGCATTTACTTGTAGGGCTACACTCCATTTTGAGGTAATTTTTGTGAAAGGTATAAAGCCTGTGTATATAGGATTTTTTGTTTGTTTATTTTGTTTGTTGCATGTAAACATCCGGTTGTTTCAGCACCACTTCTAAAAAGACTGTCTTTTCTCCATTTCATTGTCTTTGTCCTTTAGTTGTGCTCCTGTAGCTCAAATGCTTTTTCATTTCTCTTATACCTTCTTCTTTGGTCCCTGTGTCATTTGGAAGTGTATTGTTTAACCTTCAAATATGTGGGAAACTTTTCAGCTATATTTCTGTTCCTGGACTTATATTTTAATTCCATTGTGGGATAAGAACAAACTTTATATGATTTCTAGTCTTTCAAATGTGTAAAAGTATATTTTATGGCCCACAATGTGGTATACCTTGATGACTATGAAAGCTTTTTAAGAAAGATTTTATTTAACTACTTTATTATTTTCTTTTCCTCCCAGTAGAAAAATATACTTGTAAAACATTTTCACTATTGAAAGACTTGTTGGAAATTTTTTTTATCTCTTCAAAACCCTCTGGCCTGTGTCTCCTTTCTTCAATTGGAACAACTGGCTTTGTAATCGAGTGTCAATGGTGTTAGTCGTAACTGTAGTAGAGGAAGCAGCTGCATTTATTAAATATCTTCTGTTTTCTAAGTCCTATGCTTTCCCTATATAATCTTGGTTCTTATAACAACCCTCTAGGATGGATGCCATTAATCCCTTCATGCTGCAGAGATGAGAAAATAAACGTAGGTGCCTAGTTACCTATCCGACGGGGTTCCCTGGTGGCTTAGATGGTAAAGAATCGGCCTGCAGTGCAGGAGACCTGGGTTCGACCCTGGGTTGGGGAGATCCCTTGGAGGAGGGCATGGCTACCCTCTCCAGTATTCTTGCCTGGAGAATTCCATGGACAGAGGGGCCTGGTGGGCTACTCCATGGGGTCACAAAGAGTCGGACACGACTGAGCAACTAAGCACAGCATACCTATCAGATAAGTGGCAGAATCAGAATGTGGACCCTGGTCAGTCTGACTCTTGGGAATACTTGTTTGCCTGTTATCCTGGAACTTTCTTTGACATTATCACTACTTAAAATATTATATTCATGTTTGTAAAGTTCTGTTTCTTTAATATTACCTCTTGAAACTTCCTTTATTAATTTGTTAAATTAAAACTCAGCATTCAAAAAACTAAGATCATGGCATCTGGTCCCATCATTTAATGGCAAATAGATGGGGAATAAGTGGAAACAGTGACAGAGTTTATTTTCTTGGGCTCCAAAATCACTGCAGACAGTGACTGCAGCCACAAAATTAAAAGACGCTTACTCCTTGAAAGAAAAGCTATGACAAACCTAGATAGTGTATTCAGAATCAGAGACATTACTATGCCGACAAAGATCTGTGTAGTCAAGCCTATGGTTTTTCCAGTAGTCATGTACAGATGTGACAGCTGGACCATAAAAAAGGCTGAGTGCTGAAGAATTGATGCTTTCAAACTGTGGTGCTGGAGAAGACTCTTGATGGTCCCTTGGACTGCAAGGAGATCAAACCAGTCAGTCCTAAAGGAAATCAACCCTGAATGTTCATTGGAAGGACTGATGCTGAAGCTAAAGCTTCCATACTTTGTCCACCTGATGCAAAGAGCTGACTCACTGGAAAAGACCCTTGGAAAAGATGCTTGGAAAGATTGGAGGCAAAAGGAGAAGAGGACGGGCGAGGATGAGATAGTTGGGTGGCATCATTGACACAGTGGACATGAGTTTGAACAAACTCTGGGAGATGGTTGAAGGACAGGGAATCCTGGTGTGCTGCAGTCCATGGGATTGCAAAGAGTCAAACACACCTTTGCAAATGAATAACAACAAATTATATTTGATCACTTAATACCTGCCAAGCCCTAGAGCAAACCAGACACAGTCCTGCCATAAAGAAGCTTATGGTACAGTAAGGCAAGAGATATTCATCAAAGTTCTCAAAAAATAAATGTGAAATCATGTAATGCTGTAGCAGTATATAACTGGTTGGACTTGATGTGATGTAAACAGGAAGTATTTCTGCCTTGAAATACTTTTTGATAGATTTTCTTCCTTATGCAAAGAAAGTATCTTTGGCATGTCCCAGAAGTTTTTAATTTAAATTTTTACAGGGATAGTTTTAGATTTAATAGAATTATAAGAAATAATACAGAAAGATCCCATGTACTCTTTTCCCAATTTCCCCTAATGGAGACATTATATAAAACAATAGTATAACATTACTAATAGGATAATGGCATTGATAAAACCAGCTGATCCTACTTGTAATTCTCCAGGTTTACTTGTGCTCGTGTGTATGTGTATATATATGTGTGTATTTAATTCTTTGAAATTTTTATCACATGTTTAGGCTCATGTATCTACCACTACTGGAGAAGGAAATGGCAACCCTCTCCAGTACTCTTGCCGGGAAAATTCCATGGACAGAGGAGCCTGGTAGGCTACAGTCCTTGGGGTTGCCAAGAGTTGGACACGACTGAGCGACTTCACTTTCTTTCTTTCTGTAGTTCCTTTTGGAGAAGGAAATGGCAACCCACTCCACTGTTCTTGCCTGGAGAATTCCATGGACAGAGGGGCCTGGTGGGCTACAGTCTATGGGGTTGCAAAGAGTCAGATACAACTAAGCAACTAACACACACATACACACACACACACACACACACACATCTACCACTAGAGTCAGGATAGTGAGAAGTTTTATCACTACAAAAATCCTTTATGAAACCGCTTCATAACAACATCGGCCTTTCTCTGCTTTTCACACCTATTTCCAACTCCTGAAAAGCACTAATCTCCATTTCTAAAATTTTGTCATTTAAAATGTTATATAAGTGGAAATCTTACAACATGTATGTAATCTTTTGGAACTGGCTCTTTTTAATGCAAGATAATTTTCTTGAGATTCTTCAAAGCTGTTCTGTGTAACAATAGTTTCTTTTTAATGACTGAGTAGTGTTCCATGGTATGGATATACCCAAATTCTGCCAACCATTCATCCATTGAAGGCAAATAGCCTTTTTTTCCAGTTTTTTGGATGCGGCAGATGAAACTTGAATAAACATTCATATACTGGTTTTAATGAGAACATAGTTTTCATTTCTCTGGGCTAAAGGCTCAGGAGCATTATGACTGGATTGTATGGTATTACATGTTTAGTTTTTGAGAAAACTGCCTTACTGTTTCTACAGTGGCTGTACCATTTTACATTCCTATCAGTACGAATGATCTAATTTTTCTTCATTCTTACCAGTATTTAGTGTTGTCACTTTTATTTTAGCCATTCTGATAGGTATGTAGTGATAGCTCTTCCTACTCTTAATCTCCATTTTTCTGATCTAAGGATGTTGAATGTGACTAGAGTTTAGAAAGTGACGGTGAGTCCTTGGTGATAGTTCTAAGATTTTACTATACATAGGAGCTGACTATGGCTAAGATCATGAACTCCTTATTGCCAAATTCAGACTTAAATTGAAGAAAGTGGGGAAAACCACTAGACCATTCAGGTATGACCTAAATCAAATCCCTTATGCTTATACAGTGGAAGTGAGAAATAGATTTAAGGAACTAGATCTGATAGACAGAGTGCCTGATGAACTATGGACGGAGGTTCGTGACATTGTACTGGAGACAGGGATCAAGACCATCCCAAAGAAAAAGAAATGCAAAAAATCAAAATGGCTGCCTGAGGAGGCCTTACAAATAGCTGTGAAAAAAAAGAGAAGTGAAAAGCAAAGGAGAAAAGGAAAGATAAAGCATCTGAATGCAGAGTTCCAAAGAATAGCAAGGAGAGATAAGAAAGCCTTCCTCAGAGATCAATGCAAAGAAATAAAGGAAAACAGCAGAATGGGAAGTACTAGAGATCTCTTCAAGAAAATTAGAGATACCAAGGGAACATTTCATGCAAAGATGGGCTCGATAAAGGACAGAAATGGTATGGACCTAACAGAAGCAGAAGATATTAAGAAGAGGTGGCAAGAATACACAGAAGAACTGTACAAAAAAGATCTTCACGACCCAGATAATCACGATGGTGTGATCACTCACCTAGAGCCAGACATCCTGGAATGTGAAGTCAAGTGGGCCTTAGAAAGCATCACTACGAACAAAGCTAGTGGAGGTGATAGAATTCCAGTTAAGCTATTTCAAATACTAAAAGATAATGCTGTGAAAGTGCTGCACTCCATATGCCAGCAAATTTGGAAAACTCAGCAGTGGCCACAGGACTGGAAAAGGTCAGTTTTCATTCCAATCCCAAAGAAAGGCAATGCCAAAGAATGCTCAGACTACCGCACAGTTGCCCTCATCTCACACGCTAGTAAAGTAATGCTCAAAATTCTCCAAGCCAGGCTTTAGCAATATGTGGACTGTGAACTTCCAGATGTTCAAGCTGGTTTTAGAAAAGGCAGAGGAACCAGAGATCAAATTGCCAACATCTGCTGGACCATGGAAAAAGCAAGAGAGTTCCAGAAAAGCATCTATTTCTGCTTTATTGACTATGCCAAAGCCTTTGACTGTGTGGATCACAATAAACTGTGGAAAATTCTGAAAGAGATGGAATATCAGACCACCTGACCTGCCTCTTGGGACACCTGTATGCAGATTATGAAGCAACAGTTAGAACTGGACATGGAACAACAGACTGGTTCCAAATAGGAAAAGGAGTACATCAGGCTGTATATTGTCACCTTGCTGATTTAACTTATATGCAGAGTAAATCATGAGAAACACTGGGCTGGAAGAAGCACAAGCTGGAAACAGGATTGCCGGGAGAAATATCAATAACTTCAGATATGCAGATGACACCACCCTTATGGCAGAAAGTGAAGAGGAACTAAAAAGCATCTTGATGAAAGTGAAAGAGGAGAGTGAAAAAGTTGGCTTAAAGCTCAACATTCAGAAAACTAAGATCATGGCATCCGGTCCCATCACTTCATGGGAAATAGATGGGGAAACAGTGTCAGACTTTATTTTGGGGGGCTCCAAAATCACTGCAGATGGTGATTGCAGCCATTAAATTAAAAGACACTTACTCTTTGGAAGAAAAGTTATGACCAACCTAGATAGCATATTCAAAAGCAGAGACATTACTTTGCCAACAAAGGTCCGTCTAGTCAAGGCTGTGGTTTTTCCAGTATTCATGTATGGATGTGAGAGTTGGACTAAAAAGAAGGCTGAGCACCGAAGAATTGATGCTTTTCAACTGTGGTGTTGGAGAAGACTCTTGAGAGTCCCTTGGACTGCAAGGAGATCCAACCAGTCCATCCTAAAGGAGATCAGTCCTGGGTGTTCAATGGAAGGACTGATGTTGAAGCTGAAACTCTAAACTGGGCCCTCTGATGTGAAGAGCTGACCCTTTTGAACAGACCCTGGTGCTGGGAAAGATTGAAGGCAAGAGGAGAAGGGGACGACAGAGGATGAGATTGTTGGATGGTATCACTGACTCAATGGACATGAGTTTGGGTAGACTCTGGGAGTTGGTGCTGGACAGGGAGGCCCGGCTTACTAGGTTCATGGGGTCGCAAAGGGTTGGATACAACTCAGTGACTGGACTGAACTATACCCCAAAAATGTTAGCCTGCCACCATCTTATAGAAACTGACAGAAGACAAAATGTCTCAGAATCAGAGACAAAAGTTCTATTAGTCCTGACACATTAAATAGCAGGAGCTTCGTGTTGCATCATTCCCCCTACCCATCACCTGAGTCTCACAGAGGCAGCATGGAGAGGTCCAGTGGGGCTGAACACATGGTGAGTTTGTGCCACCATTGAGGAATCCTGAGCTTTGGGAATCTGAGCCTTTTAAAATTGGAAACAGACCTGCTTGACCTTTGATCTGGAAGGCATGCTTGCGTAGTCAGTCATGTCTGACTCTCTGCAATCCCATGGACTGTAGTCTGCCAGGCTCCTCAGTCCATGGGATTTTCCAGGCAAGAATACTGGAGTGGGTTGTCGTTTCCTTCAGTCTGGAGGTACATGTTGTTTTTATTACAGTGGACAATACATACGCAAACCTACCCTACAAGGAGACATCATCTCTAACTTCCAGGACAATGCCCTATACAATAACCCTTGGAAAGATAGTCTGGAATGGAAGGGTAAGTACCTCTGCTTGCAAGAAATGCAGAAACTTGAGAGGTCTGTAGGGAATTGTCTCCCAACAGGGTATGCAGCAAGGAAGTAGAAGAATTAGATGTGGGCTAGACCATGCAGGTCCTGTAAACTATGGTGGTGTGGTGAGTGTTGGGTGTGTAGTCAATCTAATACCAGATTGCCTACAGCTGTCCTGAACTTCCGGAGAAGGCAATGGCACCCCACTCCAGTACTCTTGCCTGGAAAATCCCATGAATGGAGGAGCCTGGTAGGCTGCAGTCCATGGGGTCGCTAAGAGTCGGACACGACTGAGCGACTTCACTTTCACTTTTCACTTTCATGCATTGGAGAGGGAAATGGCAACCCACTCCAGTGTTCTTGCCTGGAGAATCCCAGGGACAGGGGAGCCTGGTGGGCTTCTGTCTATGGGGTCGCACAGAGTCGGACACGACTGAAGCGACTTAGCAGCAGCAGTTCTGAACTTCAGCATGCACTTGCTTCTGTGTCTTTACATGTAGCCTTTTCTCTTAGTACATTGTTTCCCCTGCTTGCTTTCCTAAATCCCAGCTGATCTCCTGCTGATCCTCTAAGCTAGTTCAAGCCTTCTTCTCTGCCACTCAGCTTATCCATTTCCATGGTTTCTCCCACTTTCTGTATCAGATTAGGTGACCTAATTTGTAGGCATCTTACAAAATCCTACTATTTATTCATCGCTTCTGTGTCCCAGTGAATGAGAGGTCCTAACTCACACCCTGGGATACTGGAAGATGAATTTTGTTCTTCACCAGTTCCCGCCTGCCAGATGAGGGAGAACCAGCTCCCAGGCTCTAATTTTCTAACTTTCACCTGGTTTTTGAAACCAGAGCAGATCTCTGGCCTTTATTGTTGCACAAAGTACATCTTTAGGTAGCTTCTCAACAGCTCTTTTCCATGGACAAGGAGGATGCTCACATGAGAGAATGAGAAGAGTAGCTGAGCAGTAAAAAAAAAGGTGGGGGGATGGTGGGGGAATCATTCAAAGGTCAAGGTCTTAGTGGTTTTTAATCCATAATGTGTACAGATGATAACTCAACCAAAGTAAAGGAAAAACCCAAACAAACCCTACCTCCATCTGTTTACATAGTTATCATCAGAAACAGCCAACATTATGTACTTTATGCCTCTATTAGAGTGTTTTATTTTTCTCTAGTTCCTTCATTTCCTTCTACATCTGTCTTCTTCAGATAGATGCACCTCTGTTCATTTGGCTAAAAATATAAAATTAAGTGGCTGTGTTTGGGCATTGCCTAAATCTGTAAATTTACCCTCATTTTCATCAAGGCCTTGAAAGAAATAGGAAAGTCTAGGAGTATTAAAAATTATAAATACTCATCCTCGTCAGAGCCTTCTAGGCATATTCCTTCAACCAGGCAACCAATTTTCAGTTCAGGTGACTATATTCATCTCTAAGCTGATTCAAACCAATTTAAGAAGTAGAATTTTATGAAAATTTGTCATAAGCTTCACCAAAGGCCAATTATAAAACATTTACTTCATTTCCTTCTGTCATTGATTTTCTCATTTGTTGGCAAAAATCTATGACTTCAGTCTAATGTGATATTTTCTTGGTAAGCCCATCTTATCTTTTGCTTATGATCCCATTGTGTTCTAACTGTTTAAAGATTTTTCATTTTATTATATTTGTTTCATTATATTGCTAAGGTAGAGTCTCTGATTTACAATAGCTGGCTCAGCCATTGTTATCTGCTCTGTGGAATGATACCACATCTATCTTCCTCTAATCTCATGGTGTGTCTTGAGTGCTTTGTTTAAAGACAATTATAAGCAATTCAATTGATGTTTGCTAATTTTCTTGTTATGCTAGGATGCATATCATCCAGACCAAATGTTTATGTTCACATTTACTCTAAATACGCCCCACCTGCATTTTGCCAATACTTATTTTTCAGTGCTTCCTTTATTCTCATTGTGCAAGTTTATTCTAATTTGACTTGGTAAACAAGAGTTGAAAAATGACTACAATCATTCAGCTAAGTTTAGAGTCATAATAATTTAGTATTCTATCTTTTTGTTAACAGACCTGTCTAATGTAGAGTTTATATTTCTCCCTCGGTATAATTTGTTAATGCTTTTTTATCCCATTTTCTTTTTTTTGCCTCTTAATAGCATTGATTTTAATCTGGATTTTTACTTACATGATCAGTTCTCAACATATCCCCTAACAGAGCAGGCATTTTTCCTCTTTCTTTCACTATCCATCTCTGTGGGACCATAAAGCAACTTATAGGCATTAATTTTTATGACATGGAGATCAAAGTTAAAAAAAAAACTGTCAACAAAAATTACATAAATGACTGTAATCATTTGCCTTGATAAGAACTTGAGCTTTTAAATCCTGGCAGTTTTAAATTCTGTCTGTAAGTATGAAAAATCTTCACTTGGCACAGATTGGGCATTGTAGTAAAACAGTGTGCTTTTAATATGGTAAGTAATAGAAATCAGAGAAAAATGAAAGGGAAGAAATCCATCCACACATAGATAGCATGACTGACACAGTTAGACCCTGTGATCTAAAAGTTAGAAATTATACTGCATGGTGAGGGCCTTGAGAATTGGTTTTTAATAAAAAAAATATGTAGTGATTGATATACTCTCAACATCTAGAATCTGTCTTTGAAAAGAAAAATCTCACCAATTGTACACATGATCTATTCTCAAAATGAAACTAATAACGATGGACGATTGCCCAAGGGGACCATCCACACTGCCAGACAAACAAGGTGATCATGGCTAACAGAGTACAGTTGGCCAGAGTCTTTCCTCTGGTGGTTGGACTTGGCCTTCTCCCTAGACCATTGCATTTTGGATATGAGAATATGAAAATCTGGTCAGAGAGCTGCCAGCAGTTCAGCTGAGCTGTAGTATAGAGAGTATAAATGTAGGCGCAGGGACCTTGAACACCTGCATTCTTAATTGGGAACCCAGTGAGAATCATCAAACATACTAAAGGAGAGTATCACATGGTCAAAGAAGCTAAACCGTTTCTGATGCATGTTCCCATCCCCCAAACAAGTAAGATTTGGGGTTTCTGAATCAGAGTTCAATCAGCTAGGCAGAATCAGGAGTGTATAAACACACACACACACACACATTTATTTTAGGGATTTGGCCATGTGCACTGGGGAGAGCTGGTTAAGTAGTCTTCTAACACTGTTGTCGTTGCACCTGTTACTGGAGCGTGAAGTCCAAAGCTAAGGAAATCCTGAAGGGAAGATGGATATAAAGTGGGGTCAAGCAAGATGAAGCTGGGACCCACAAGCATGAGATGGGGCCCTCCAAGATGGACTGAAGTCCATGTCCACTCTTCTTACCTCTGATCTTGGTGGTGTGAATGCTCTAGAGAGGCCAAGGCCCTTTGTCATAAGGTTAAAACCCCCATCCCTGGTCCATTAGTCAAAGATGCTTCTAATAAAGAGATTGACTCCATTTTTGTTTTAGCTGAAAGCGTCCAATCCCCACCACTCCCTTTCCCCTTTGCCCCACACCTGGGCAGGCTGATAAGAAAACTTGGATACTCCCTGCTTTGGTTCTTATGGGAAGTTCAAATCATATAAGCCTTAGCCCGTATGTAGAGCCTATCACTCTAGCAGAGTTGGAGGATTTGGGGAAAGATGGAGAAGTTGCGGACCCAACCACTGTCTCAGGTCAACAAAATGCTCTGTGACAGTGTGCTTGGCCTACATTGTTAGCCCTACAGAAGGACTGCCCTCCAGGTCTCTCAGGAGAATCTACCTTGTGCTCCAGCCTAACCTGAAACACTCAGAAAAAGGAATGTTGGGAAATGTCGTTCAGCCCAGCCAACTCAACACATTGCAAAGCCACTGTGGCTTCTCTTTGATTTCTTTCTTTTTTTATGATAGCCATAATCATTTGCTAACTGACATACCCTCATACATGATGTACAGTTCTCAGCATCTTCCCTTTTCTCCTTAAATGAAATATTATTAAATCATTTAGCATAAAGTCTTGCACATGCATAACACTTGAAAGTTACCTATTACTATTTTATTATCACAGAAAATGACTTGAATTTATTGTCATTTTTCAGGGCTGACCATTTGCATCCAACTAAAGAAGGCTCTTGACTTCTCTGGCCTTGACAGGCTCTGAGGGTAGGACTCAGAAAGTGTGGAAGGAATTTGCACCCATTTGGTGTCCTATGGTAGTACTGCCCCAGAGGAAAAGGTTTCTGATTCCTAACAGAAGCAGATTTCCAGTGCAAGAAGTCTATGGTATCCATGGGATCAGGTATCCACTGGATAAGTGTGGATTAAGTGTGGTTTTCACTGGACCTGTAAATCTGTTGAATTTATTACATTCTCTTTCATCTCTTTCTTTTTTCAGAGTTAAAACAGGTTTTTTTGTTTTTTGTTTTTGTTTGTTTTTGTGGGTATAGCTCTGGTACTTGTTTTTCTTAGGTCATTCATTCCTTTTTAACAGTTCTCCCTGCTGCCCTCTACTCTGGTTTTCCTGGTACAAGACTTACTGTGCTTTGACTTTTTTAAAAAAAAGGATCCAAGTCTATTAATTTTCTCAAGTACATTTCAAGAGCAAAACTAGAAACTTGGAAAAGGGAAAGTGACGTGCAGAGAGTTTAATGAAATATTGGCAGCAAAATAATCCCTTTGTTTAGCTGGTTTGCAATAGCGGGCAGGTTCAGCAATATGGAGAAATACAAGTGTTATTTGTTAGAGGTTCTCTGTGATGCAGGTTGGGTTTTAGGAAAGCAGACTCTGAGATGAAGATCAGCATTTAGGGCTTTTCTTAGTGCTTTTGGGGTCAACCTATGAAAGAAAAGAGAAATAAACAGGATTATACAGAGAGAAATGCCAAGTTGACATGTAGTCTCTCTGGAAGCCTGAGCCATGCCTAAGATGGTTCTGTTCTGAAGATGGCCTAGACCTTCAAAACTGTCCTTACTTGGGGTGAAAGACTTCTCCCTTTATGCATGAATGCTAAGTCATTGAGTTGTGTCCGACTCTGTGACCTAATGCACTGTAGCCTGTCAGGCTCCTCTATCCATGGGATTCTCCAGGCAAGAATACTGGAGTAGGTTGCCATTTCCTCCTCCAGAGGGTTTTCCAGACCCAGGGATCCAACCTACATCTCTTATGTCTCCTGCATTGGCAGGTGGATTCTTTACCACTAGCGTCAACTGGGAAGCCCAAAAGTAAAGTGTTAGTCACTCGGTCATGTCTGACTCTTTGAGACCCCATGGACTGTAGCCTGCCAGGCTCCTCTGTCAGTGGGATTCTCCAGGCTAGAATACTGGAGTGGGTTGCCATTGCCTTCTCCAGGGGATCTTCCCAACCCAGGGATCAAACCCAGGGCTATTGCACTGCGGCCAGATTCATTACCATCTGAGCCACCAGGGAAGCCCATTTATAGGCCTGTGTGAATCAGTCATTGGATGTGAGTTGTTCTGGGATAGGGAAAAGTTGCCTGACCTTGGGTGAGCGTCTCCCTTCAGGCTAAGGCACCCCTGAGAACACTGGCAATTGAGACCTGTCTGCCAACACCATTCCCAGCACTGGGCACTCAGACCTTGATTCCTGACAAGGAATCTGAATGGTGCCTCACCACATCCAATATACTCTGACAAGAGTGCTTATAGGAAGATCAATTTTTTAGAAATGCTTTCTTTCTGTCCTGTTATAGAATATTCTTCACTAACCCAATATCCAGTACCTATACCATTAATAGTTAAGGGAATAAAACCATAATAAAAGGTGCCTTTGATTTTTTTTTATGAGTCTCATGGTCAATGTCATATTTTTCTTATGTCTTTATCTTATAGTCCTATAGCTGTGTCAGTATGTTATCCTTGAAAATTATTGAAATGACTTTTATAGACTCTGCCTGGAGGGAAAGACCATTTTCTGTTCTCTCAGTTGTACTTCTGATCCCAGTCAGGTTTGGATGAGCTCAGTGGATCTCTAGAGCCTGGATAGAGGAGACAAAAATAGCTGGAATAATCTTCCTTCTGCCCATCCGCCTGCCTCTTGTTCTGATCTCTGTTCTGTACCCTCTAAGGCTGGTCTTTGGGGGCTATATTTCCCTACCACCCTTTCCAGCTTCTTCTCATTGGGCTCAGCCAGGGGAGACAAGAGGAAGGAAATGAACATGTGAAGGCAGAAGAGGTTGGGGAATTTCTTCCCAGTCACCCGCATGCGTCAGCACACCTCCTGTGCACTAGCTGTATCCTGTGATTGCAACCCAGCCAGGCAATCCCTCGTCTAGATTCAAGTGTGTGCGTGCTCAGTCGCTTGAATCATGTCCAGTTCTTTGTGACCTCATGAACTATAGCCTGCCAGGCTCCTCTGTTCATGGGGACTCTCCAGGCAAAATACTGAAGTGGGGAAGTAGGTTGCTGTCCCCTCCTCCAGATCTTCCTGACACAGGGATCAAATCTGCATCCCCTGCATTGCATGTGGATTCTTTACCACTGAGCCACCAGGGAAGTCCCCCTCTAGGTTTGAAGCTCTCTCTAATTCATCTCTAAACTTGGGGCACCATATGCATAGTCAAAGTGACAGTTATTCTCTCCAGTTTTTTTTTTTTTTTTTTTTTTTACCATTACTAGCTTTGTTGCATAGTTCCCAAGAGAACTGCCACCAGAAACCTGGTCAATTAGATGTCAGTGTCACTCAGGATCAATATAACACCTGTGAGTTTTTATACTCGACCAGATATTTATGTTTTCTAATTAGGATCTGTAGTTGGTTGATGAGAGTGATAAACTCATAGGCAGTGTAGAGAGTTGGCTGTGGGTCCTGAGGCAACAGTTTATCATCATTAGCAGAGTTGAAAAGGCAGCTACCAAGAAAACTTGGAAGATCTCCTGCAAAATGAGCGAGGACACCTGCCAAGGTCAGATACTCTGACTTCTCTGCACCTTTTCTCTAGGCTGCCGGCAGCCAATTCTCTCATAGTTTCTTCAGGTTACACCTCGCCACCCCCTACCTGGCAACCTTCTTTACCCCCGTCTCCTGACAACAGCTGTTATTATTTAGTGACAGAGTGAATGATTGAGAAGAACACATATAACAGGGCATGTTAGGGACTCCTTTCTTCCCTTCTAGCCCCAGACAGAGGTTGCTAAATTTCTGAATTCTCTTGAACTGGAAGAATTAGGAGATATTGATTGATTGAATGAGTAATTGATTGAAGGATAGTTGATTTACAATATTGTGTTTGTTTCAGGTGTACAGCATAGTGATTCATTTTTTTTGCAGATTACATTCCATTGTAGGTTACTATAATATATTGCATATAATTCCCTGTGCTATACAATAAATCCTTGTTGCTTATCTATTTTACGTGTAATAGTATCTGTTACGGAGAAGGCAATGGCACCCCACTCCAGTATTCTTGCCTGGAAAACCCCATGGATGGAGGAGCCTGGTAGGCTGCAGTCCATGGGATCACGAAGAGTCGGACATGACTGAGCGACTTCACTTTCACTTTTCACTTTCATGCATTGGAGAAGGAAATGGAAACCCACTCCAGTGTTCTTGCCTGGAGAATCCCAGGGATGGGGGAGCCTGGTGGGCTGCCGTCTATGGGGTTGCGCAGTCGGACATGACTGAAGCGACTTAGCAGCAGCAGCAGTATCTGTTAATCACATTTGCTTGTTGTTGTTCAGTTACTAAGTTGTGTTTGACTCTTTGCAACCCCGATGGACTGCAAATGCCTAAAGTGGGCAAATATTGAGTAGTTCTGGGCACAGTTATAGAGGCAAGAGCTACCAAGACTTGGACCCTCTCCCCCTCTACTGACCACACATTCCTAAGATTCTTCTGTCATACCAGGAGGGGAAGGGGGCCAAAATATTTGTTGAAGTTGAATTTCTCTCCAACCAGGTAGATTGAGAGCTTTCCTGTAGCTCAGATTGTAAAGAATCTGCCAGTGATGCAGGAGACCCAGGTTTGATCCCTGGGTCGGGAAGGTCCCCTGAAGAAGGGAATGGCAACCCACTCCAGTATTCTTGCCTGGAGAATCCCACGGACAGAGGAGCCTGGCGGACTACAGTCCATGGGGTTGTAGAGAGTCAGACACAACTGAGCGACTGACACTACTACCAGGTAGATTGAGACTTAGAGCAGATATAATCTGATTTAGAAAAATAAACAAGTGTGCTCTAAACATGTATTCTACATGTTCTTCTGTTAATTTTCTCTGTCCTCTCTCAGCCTCGCCCTATGGTCTGCATGGCTGCATCCACAGGCTGACTTACTCCCTGGCTTTCACTGGGTCCACCCAAGGCCAGATTTAGGGTGAAAGGAGCGAGGTCCCCAGGGCATGGTGATGGCCTGCTTAAACTTTGTGCCTCATCTGGGCCCTTTATTTACCCACGGGAATCAGGATGGAGAGTGAAGTCAGGATGTTTGTTCCCCTGCCCTCACTGCTGATTTGCTAAGGGCGGATTGAATTCCTCCACAGAGGCGAGTCATTTCTATCTGTCAGTGAAAAGTGTTAGTCTCTCAGTCGTATCTGACTCCTTGAAACTCCATGGACTTAGCCCGCCAGGTTCCTCTGACCATAGAATTCTCCAGGCAAGAATACTGGAGTGGGTAGCCATTCCCTTCTCCAGGGGAATCTTCTTGAACCAGGGATTGAATCCGGGTCTCCACACTGCAGACGAATACTTTTACCATCTGAGCCACCAGGAAAGCCCCAATTCCTCCAGAAAGTTCTTCTGGGATCCCCTAAGCATGATCCTCTTACACCTTTCAGAGTGTATGTGGGATGGGGTGAGGTCAGGGAGGAGGACCTGGGGGTAAGAGCTGGCTCTGTGCTAGAGAGCTCTCTACTGTTTTCTATTATTTTTATTATTTCCTCAGGGGACTCCACTCTTCTGCGTCACAACCCTGAAGTGCTGCATGCTTCCTTTTAGGGGACTGAATCCTGCCCACACCTTTACAAATAGTCCCTTATTAAAGTCACCCATCTGCTTACATAAATGGGCTTCTGTTTCTTGCTGGGACCCAGTGTGATACAGCATGTAACTTGTCTTGATCCTGAGAGCCGTGGTCCAAAATTCAACTCCTTTATATTTAGAAAAGTTATGACCAACCTAGATAGATTGTTAAGAAGCAGAGACATCACTTTGCTGACAAAGGGCTGTATAGTCAAAGCTATGGTTTTTCCAGTAGTCACATATGGATGTGGAAATTGGACAATAAGAAGGCTTAGCATGCTTTTGAACTATGGTGCTGAAGAATACTCTTGAGGGTCCCTTGGACTGCAAGGAGATCAAACCAGTCAATCCTAATGGAAGTCAACCATGAATATTCACTGGAAGGACTGATGATAAAGCTGAAGCTCCAATACTTTGGCCACCTGATGTGAAGAGCCAACTCATTGGAAAAGACCATGATGTTGGGTAAGACTGAAGGCAGGAGGAAAAGGGGGTGACAGAGGATGAGATGGTTGGATGGCATCACCAACTCAATGGACATGAGTTTGAGCAAATCCAGGAGATGGTGAAGGACAGGGAAGCCTGGCATGCTGCACTTCATGGGGTTGCAAAGAGTCGGACATGACTGAGTGACTGAGCAACAACAACAAAATGAAATAGTTTCCTTACTATTTGTCTTCCTTACTAGTTTTCTGGTTCCCTTAGTAGGCAGGGCCACTGAGTTGTCACCCACCTGTCTACAGAGCCTAGCAACGTGCTGAACATATATTAGGTGCTCAATAATGCTTGCTGACTGATCTACTATCTTGGCAAAATCTAGGTCACAATTTCTGGATATAAGAAAAAAGTCAAGGGTTATTGGATACCTGTCTGTTTGAATAAAAATCTTGCAGTAAAAGAATATACTGAGAAAGGAAAGGGATATCTGTCTTCTGTCCCTGAGTCTACAATATATCTTGGATTTCCTCAAGCCCTTTAATTTTCCGTCTGTCATTTCTTGGCTATCAACACCCCTGTCTGGTGGATATGGCAAAACTGCTTTCAGTAAGCAAACTTCAGGGGGAAAAAATTAAAAAGCATGATAAGCACAGCACATGCTCATTTCTCCTTAATTGCCTGATCCTCCATCTGTTGGTCTAGGATAATATTGATAAAGGAATTAAAAGACACCACACCATCTCCTGAATCAAATGAGAGCAGTCATTCTCAAATTACAGAGCATGACATTTTTATGTTTTGCAACATGAAGAGGAAAGAGTATTTAATTTATTTTAATGTGGTTAATTAGAAGCTAGATTAGATCCTCTAGTTAACTCATAGGTTCTTGACTTTTAAGACCAGAAATTGTGTAGCATCTCATTTGCACAGTGGTAGCTGCTGCTGTTAATATTGGCTTGTGTCTAATTAACGGGGATGCTTACCTGGAATCCCAAATACAGAATCTATAAACTAAAAGTGAGAACTAATGTGATTTTAAGGAGAGAATTACTCTTAAGTAAGAGCCAGCTGCATGTTGCCTCAAACTAAGCACAACTTCAATGCTTGAATATGTCAACTCGTTTTTATATGTGGGAGAAAGGTACTTTAAAGCCTAGCTACTTTCTCATGGTGAGACTAGATACAGTGATGGAAAATTTCAAACATGATAAAAGCAACACTGTGGTCAGCACTTGAGGTAATTTCTGTGGTGCCTGGGGAAATGGAAAAGCTACTTTCAGTCTGATCTTAGAGCTAAGACAAGATGATGTTTTCAGTTGGCCTTGGATGGGTTCTCAAGTGGAAATTCTTGCTTCTCTAGGGAGGAGATTCATTGAATCACTGAATCTGATTTGGAGTTGATAATAAGCTATAACAAACAATTGCAAATTTCATTATAGTTTACATTGCATGATCGGGAATGAGATTGGGCAAAGAAAATACTTAAGTGGCTTAGACTTTGGAGACTCTTGAAGACTTTAGTACTGGAAGACCAGGGTAGTGAGATGTGAAGTTTGGTTTTCTTTTTAAGTGATTTTGCAAGGTCTTAAAAAATACTTCAGCCACTTGCTTGGTAGACATTTGATCTTAAATTGGCACCCAGCCACAGCTGTGTTTACCAGATGCAGGTTTCATTTGAAGCTCAAATATTGGGGGAGAATTTTCAGAAGGTCACCAGGTCTCCCGAAGGTCTGAGGTCTAAGTTTTCTCCCTAATTATATTTCACTCCCTTTATCCTTCTACTCTCTACCATTGCCCTTAATCTTATTCTGGAATTATTTGTTTTCCTCTGATTGAAATCATAAGTAGTATCATTGAATTGAGTCCAGACAGATCATGAAGTGAATATATAATATATTTTAGTTCACCTTGACTATCCTCCAAGTATGTTCAGATGATTGTTCTAGATTATTTGAAGGCATTTGGTGGTATTTTGATTATTGCCTAATATTATTATATGCTTTAAAAATGCACTGAAATATGTCTGTCCTTAATTAGCTCATCTCTAATTCTTTATTTTTTTAAAAGAAACTATTTAACATGCTCTTCATTTCAAGCCCAATCATGTGAAGTTCTTTGTGATTCACCTTTTGCAGATAGGAAAAAAATGAAATTTTTAAGGTGGATCTGTAGCCCATCCATAATAGGATAGGAAATACTTAAAGGATTTAAGTGTGAAAAGCCTTTTCAGCTGAGCAGTAGAAAATCTGAATGCAAGCATCAGTATTTGTGCTTTAAATATGGCAGGTTGTGGGCTTCCCTAGTAGCTGAGCTGATAAAGAATCCGCCTGCAGTGCAGGAGACCCCAGTTCACTTCCTGGGGTTGGGAAGATCCCCTGGAGAAGGGATAGGCTGTCCACTCCAGTATTCATGGGCTTCCCTGGTGGCTCAGACTTTGAAGAATCTGCCCGCAATGTGGGAGACCTGGGTTTGATCCCTGGGTTGTGAAGATGGCCTGGAGGAGGGCATGGCAACCCACTTCAGAATTCTTGCCTGGAGAATCTCCATGGACAGAGAAGCCTGGCGGGCTCTAGTCCAAGGGGCCGGACATGACTGAGCGACTAAGTATAGGACATGGGAGGATGTGTGGGTTACATGACTCTGAGATCCGGGGAAAGTTTAAAAAGATAAACAATCCAAGATAAGTAATGAGAACCTACTGTACAGCCCAGGGCCCTGTACTCAGTGCTCTGTGGTGACCTAAACAGGAAGGAAATCCATAAAAGAGGGGATATATGTAAATATATAGCTGATTCACTTTGCTATACAGCAGAAACTACCACAGTATTATAAAGGAACTGTACTCCAATAAAAATTAATTTTAAAAAAAGCTTATATAGGAAGCCCATCTGTGAGACAAGTATCCGTGCATTACACTTTGCCTAGAAGTTCTTCATTTTTGTTAAAAACCACGGAATCGAAATCAGTTGCCCCTCTCAGTGTGTTCACAGAAGAAACTAGAATGTCAGGGATGTCTTAAGGCGGAGATAGACTGATGTTGTCTCTGAGTTCCAAGAGTCATAGCACAGAGAATTTTTTTTTAATAATTTTATATATTTAGTTGTTTTTTTTTTTTTTTTCCCCTTGGCTGTGCTGGATCTTCTTGCTGTGCGCGGGCTTTCTCTAGTTGCGGCAAGCAGGAGCTGCTCTTTGTTGTGGTGTGAGGGCTGCTCACAGCAGCGGCTTCTCTTGTTGTGGCGCTTAGGCTCTAGGGCGCAGGCTCAGTAGTTGTGATTTTATTTACAATATTTCATGATGGACATTTAAATTCTTATGTAACAAATTCTCCTAAAATGTTCCTTTGTGCTCTCTGCTGTATGCTTCTAATCTTTTCTCTACCATTATCTGCTACCTAAGCTATTTTCTCTGGGTCTTCTTATATGACACTCTTTAACTTGGATTTCATTTTGATATATGTGTGAGATGAGTGTCTAACTTGACATATTTTCCTCCAAATAACCCATATTCTTACCTCTAACCCCTTACCACCTCTGCCCCAGGAACTAGATCACAGGATAGGTGATTCATTAAAAACGAAGAAGTAATTTAAAAAGATCGCCTCACTTAAGGCCCATCCTGTTAGAGAAGGGATGCCCACCTTGCTTTTGTCATTCAGAGATTCACTGAATATAGCACTGAGTTTTCTAAAGAGAAAGCTTTTCAGGCTGTCCCCAAGCCCTCATTAATTCTAGACCAAAAATAGTGAAACTTGAGTCCTTTGTGCTGCTGAAAGTTATTTTCCTGGTATAAGATGTGATTTTTTTCTTTTGTTTTAATTCCCATCATCACCCATGATGCTCTTTTCAAAAGAGGGGGATAAAATTGACTTCCAGCTTCTGCTTTGCCCTGGAATAGAAGCCATGCTTTTATGATAAATTGCACACACAAGAAAGGCAGCAGGACTTGCTTGTACTGAAATGAGAGTTGCTTCTGGCTCTGTTTAAATGACTTTGTTCCACATTTCTTTCTGAACTCTCAGACAAAAGTGATCATGAGAGCTTAATCTTGAGACTTGCGCCATCAGCTGTTTACTTTCCTTAGACTATTTTAATTCCTACAGGGCCTCAGTATCAGCCAGAGAAACAGCAGTTTCGTAGTAGTTCTTCCCTTGGGTGGAAATAGTCAGAGAGGAACACCCAAAGTTTGGCTTACCTTCCAGCTGTGATCCAGTGTATTTTCACCAGTTGGAAAAGACTGAGGGTACAAGTAAAGCTTTGTTGTTGATGTTGTTCAGTCGCTCAGTGGTGTTGGACTCTTTGCAGCCCCATGGACTGCAGCATGCCAGCCTTCTTTATCCTTCATTAGCTCCTGGAGTTTGCTCAAACTCATGTCCATTGAGGTGATGGTGCCATCCAACCGTCTCATCCTCTGTCACCCACTTCTCTTCCTGCCCTCCATCTTTCCTAGGGTCACAGTCTTTTCCAACTCATTGAGTCTTTTCCATATGATTGGGCTCTCATATGATGTGGTAGTCACTATCGTGTAGATGCTGCTGCTCTGATTTCTCCATTTGTCTGGATTTCTACCCCCTGCTTCACTATAGAGGCCTGCCGCGGGCATCACGGACCTTGCTATTAGACTTGTGCAAAATTGGATGTGTTGCCCACAGGTGTGGAACTCCTAAGAACTAAGAATTCCTTCAGTAGAATCCTTGTTTGATGTAGGTAAAGAGTAGTGTGGCCAGAGGGAGTCGTGAGGTCCAACAATAGAGCTTTTCTAACTTTTTTTAAGCATTAAAACCATTTTTCCAAAGTCTTATGAAAATAATACTTTTAATTACTACATGATGCTTTAGGATACAGATGATACCATATTTACATTTTAATTTAAGCTAAATCAAACCTGACTTCCAGCCTCTTCCTGCCAATACTGATAGAAGGACCCCCCTTTCCTCTTCTTTCTCCGTCCCTCTTATATTTGACAACAGTTCTAATGTAATTGTGGTCATGCTTCCATGGTGGCCACTGATGCCTTGGCTGCTTGCCCTGACTCCACGGTCCATCAGAGGAGAAAGGTTTATGCCCCTCCCACTTCCTTTTTTTCCATCTCAGTCACAGAGCATTTTTGCCAAGGTTACCAAGGCCATGTGCTTAACCCCAAGCCCTAAGGAGCACCCACACTGCCAGCCCTTGATGAGGAATGGCTTGCCTCAAAGAGACTGTGCTTTAAAGAAAGGCATCTTTGTTGTTGTTTAGTTGCCAAGTTGTGCCTGAATCTTTGCAACTCCATGGAGTGCAACGTGCCAGGCTTCCCTGTCCCTCACTATCTCCTGGAGTTTACTCAAACTCATGTCCATTGAATTGGTGATGCCACCCAACCATCTCATCCTTTGTCACTCTCTTCTCCTCCTGCCCTCAATCTTCCCCAGCATCCACCATCATTTTATTCAAATCCAGGAGATTTACTGTCTCTCAGGAGCTGAGGAGTTTGCCTTGCCAATCTTCACGACATAACATCTCCATAATTTTCCTTTTTTGGTAATTCAAAGTAGTTTCAACGTTGCCTAGAGCTTTGGACATCAAACCCCTCCTCAGAAGGTATCATTAGGGTATAATCTCCTGCTCCTGGCTCTTGGGGTGAGTGTGGGGGCAATGAGGGGAATGGAGGAAGGGACAGTAAAAGGCCTTTTTTCCTGCAACCTAGAGGATTGGGGAATTCAGACCTACAGAACTAGGAAACAGGGCCTAACCACTCTCCTGAGATGTGTGACTAAAAAATTTTTGGCTCTGTTATCATAGACTAGCTGAGAAAAATCACCCACATTTAACTATTTAAATAGGTAATAGTACTATATTAAATTTTCAGCAGCTCACCATGCTGCACTTCCATGACATGTGGAATGTCAAGATGCAGATGTCCTTAGCTGTAGATGCTGTACTGCAAATGAGACGAGGTTTTGATGCCCTTCCTACTCAGCATCCCGCCAGTGTCTTAAGGGTTCCTGAGCTACCTTATGGAGCCCTGGTGGGTTCATGGATCCCAGTTTAAAAACCATTGCTCTGGAGTATAGTTGCTTTACGGTGTTGTATTAGTTTCTGCTCTATAGCAAAGTGAATCAGCTATACATATACATAAACATATATCCTCTCTTTTTTTAGATTTCTTCCCCATTTAGGCCACTACAGAGCACTGAGTAAGGTTCCCTGAGCTATACAGTAGGTTCTTATCAGTTATGTACTTTACGCATAGTATCAGTAGTGTATAGATGCCGATCCCAATCTCCCAATTCATCCCATCCTCCCTCTTCCCCCATTTCCTGCCTCTGTCTCTATACATTAGTTCTCTACGTCTGTGTCTCTATTTCTCTTTTGCAAATAAGATCATCTATACCATTTTTCTAAATGCTAAATTTAAAAATATTTTTTAAAATTAATTTTTATTGGAGTATAGTTTCAGAATCTAGGACATACATATACCTATGGCTGATTCATGTGATGTACGGCAGAAACCAACACAATATTGTAAAGCAAGTATCCTCCAATTAAAAATTTTTTAAAGTGACAAAACAAATAAACAAAAGTTAAGGACTCAGATATGGGAAAGATGTAGTCTGAGAGCAATGGTGCTAAATGATAAAACAGATAAATATATATACTTAAATATTTATGTGTTGCTGATATGTATGGATGTGAGAGTTGGACTGTGAAGAAAGCTGAGCACCAAAGAATTGATGCTTTTGAACTGTGGTGTTGGAGAAGACTCCTGAGAGTCCCTTGGACTACAAGGAGATCCAACCAGTCCATTCTGAAGGAGACCAGCCCTGGGTGTTCTTTGGAGGGAATGATGCTAAAGCTGAATCTCCAGTACTTTGGCCACCTCATGCGAAGAGTTGACTCATTGGAAAAGACTCTGATGCTGGGAGGGATTGGGGGCAGGAGGAAAAGGGGTTGACAAAGGATGAGATGGCTGGATGGCATCACCGACTCGATGGACGTGAGTCAGAGTGAACTCCGAGAGTTGGTGATGGACGGGGAGGCCTGGCGTGCTGCAATTTATGGGGTCGCAAAGAGTTGGACATGACTGAGTGACTGAACTGAACTGAACTGAACTGATATGGTATTGAATTTAACACCGTTATTCAGATGTTAGAAATTAAATAAATAAAAACCATTACTGTGATATGAAGATAACCTTTCTTCATCCCTATTCTGACATTTTGGTCTGAGAATGTAAGAATGGCCGAAGAGGGATCCAGCCACCTTGGGTGCCCTTTGTAGGTGGGATATTTTAGAGGGAATGGAAGGGTTTGTCTGCAACATCCACTTTCTAAATAACATCTTCAAAGAATAAAAATGTTCTCTGAAGCATTTTCATTTCCCTTAGCAGAAGCATATACCTTCTCTAGTGTACTTACTATACATCAGACTGAGTTTATGCATAAGTGAAATTTATAGAGCACTTACTATGTGCCCAGTATTTTTTTACAGACACATCACATATGGTATTTATTGTTTTTGCTTACAAATACTTAAATGTGCCAGACTTCAGTCTAAGAACTCAATGAACATTAACTCATTCAGTCTTTGAAAGAATCTTCTAAATACATAAATACTATTATTCATCCCCTTTTTGCAGGTGGGGAAATTAAGGTATAGAGAGATAAAAAGAATTTCATGAAGTCACACCTACAGCCAGAAGCAAAACTAGATTGCAACTGTGACATTCTAGATCCAGAGTTAAGGATCTTTACTTCTATACTAAGTTTTCCCATGACATAAGGCAGCTCAGTTAGTCTCCTCAAAAAGGTAAGTAAAATTTTAATAGCTCCATTTTACCGATGATAAAACTGAGGCCCAGAATATTTAAATAATTTGCTTGAACTCATTACTACTGCTGAGGGAAGAAACATGGATTCAAATCCAGGTATCCAAAGTCCACAGCCTGTCTGAATAATCATAATTAAATCTTCAAGAGGTGAATTTGTCAAGATCATGCTGCTGATAGAGCAGAGCCTGGAAACATACCTAGATCTGTCACTCAATTCTGTGCTTTAATAATTCAATGATGCTTAATGAAGTATGTGTTTAAGTATTTTTGAAATCTATTGAAAATATCTTTCCTGGTTGTAAGTAATGATAATATTAATGATAACTCACACTGTGTTTTAGGCATTACTATTAATTGAGATAATATATAGGTATTTATAAAAATCAGTGAGTATATATAGAAGAGTATTTAGAGAAAAGCAAAGATCGTTGCAAGTCCCACATTCTAGATAACCACAGTTAACATTCTGGTGAGAGTATTTACAAGTATCTTTCTCTGCACATTTCATGCATTCACTGTATGTACAATCATATGATTTTAGGTAAGTGGAATCATATTCCAAACGCTATTTGTAACCTGCTTTTATCCATTCATTACTTCAGTCAAGATGTTTATTGAAAGCTTTAACACTTAGAAAGCAATTTGCTCGAAACAATATTTTACCATTTTGATGAACAGAAAGATTGATCTTTTATGAGCAATAAATTATATTAATCAGCATGATCAAGGCTTCTCCACAGTAACAAATTCACCTCTACAACTCAGTGGCTTAGTAAAATAAAGGATTACTTGCTCACACAGTTGACTGTGGATTCAGTGCAGCAAGGGAAGAGACTGCTTTTCATGGCTTCAGTTTAGAACACTTTGTTCTTGGTCCTCTAATCAGAACTAGCTACCCGGTGCCACCTGACTTCAAGAAGACTGGGACATGTAACCTCTTTGTGCATGTCTGGGGAAGATAAACCTGCTGCATAGCACAGGGAGTTTAATTCAGTGTTCTGTGATGACCTAGATGGGTGGGGTTGGGAGGGAGGGAGGTCCAAAGGGAGGACTCTATGCATATATATAGCTGATTTCACATTGTTGTATAGCAGAAACTAGCACAACATTGTAAAGCAATTATGTGCCAATACAAAAGAAATTAGGGAGCTCTAGTAATATCCCTCTCATGTGAGGACTCTGCTCAGTTCACTTCAGTTGTTCAGATGTGTCTGACTCTTTGTGACTGCATGGACTGCAGCACGCCAGGCTTCCCTGCCCATCACCAACTCCTGGAGATTACTCAAACTCATGTCCATAGAGTCGGTGATGCCATCCAACCATCTCATCCTCTGTCATCCCCTGCTCCTCCTGCCTTCAGTCTTTCCCAGCATCAGGGTCTTTTCAAATGAGTCAGTTATTTGCATCAGGTGGCCAAAGTATTGGAGTTTCAGCTTCAGCATCAATCCTTCCAATGAATACTCAGGACTGATTTCCTTTAGGATGGACTGGTTGGATCTCCTTGCAGTCCAAGGGACTCTCAAGAGTCTTCTGCAACACCATAGTTCGAAAGCATCAATTCTTCAGCACTCAGCTTTCTTTCTAGTCCAACTCTCACATCCATACCTGACTGCTGGAAAAACCATAGCTTTGACTAGACGGACCTTTGTAGACAAAGTAATGTCTCTCATCTGCAGTGATTTGGAGCTCCCAAAAAGAAAGTCTCTCACTGTTTCCCCATCGATTTGCCATGAAGTGATGGGACCGGATGCCATGATCTTAGTTTTCTGAATGTTGAGCTTTAAGCCAACTTTTTCACTCTCCTCTATCACTTTCATCAAGAGGCTCTTTAGTTCTTCTTCATTTTCTGCCATAAGGGTGGTGTCATGTGCATATCTGAAATTATTGATATTTCTTCTGGCAATCTTGATTCCAGCTTGTGCTTCATCTAGCCCAGCATTTCTCATGATGTACTCTGCATATAAGTTAAATAAGCAGGGTGACAATATACAGCCTTGACGTACTCCTTTCCCTATTTGGAACCAGTCTGTTGTTCCATGTCCAGTTCTAACTGTTGCTTCTTGACCTGCATACAGATTTTTCAGAATGCAGATCAGATGGTATGGTATTCCCATCTCTTTAAGAATTTTTCACAGTTTGTTGTGATCCACACAGTCAAAGGCTTTGGCACAGTCAATAAAGCAGAAGTAGATGCTTCTCTGGTATTCTCTTGCTTTTTCGATGATCCAACGGATGTTGGCAATTTGATCTCTGCTTCCTCTGCTATGTGGATGTAAATAATCCTTTATTGATGGATAATTATAGAGTTACTATTGTTTCTTCATTATAAACAATGCTGTGATGAACATACTCAATATATATTATAGACTTGCATCCATTAATTTTCAATTTAAATTCCTAGAGGAGGAATCACTGATTCAATAATAGAAAGATTCAAAATATTAATATCTCAAAATAGGTGATAGATATTCCCCATCCCTACACTTCCAAGTTTAACTATGGAACACAGGATCTTAAAGCCCAGCAAGTATGTATCCCAGACTCTCTTGAGTTAGGGATTTGTTTAGAATTCACAAATTAAGGAAGAGCCATGGTTCTCTGGGTCAGCTAAAGACTGACACAGTACTACTGACTCAGTAGTATAGGTTTTTTTTTTTTTTTTTAGTAGTAGGGTTTTTTAATTTTTATTTATTTATTTTTGGCTGTGCTGGGTCTTTGTTGCTCTGAGGGCTTTTCTCCAGCCGTGGAGAGCGGGGGCTATTCTCTAAGTTGCTGTGCATGGTCTTCTCGTTGGGGGCGGCTTCTCTCGTTGCAGAGCACGGACTCTAGAGCTCACAGGCTCGGTAGTTGCGGTTTCTGGGCTCTAGAGCTTGGACACAATAGTTGTGGCACGGAAGCTTCGTTGCTCCACAGCTCGTGGGATCTTCCTAGACCAAGGATCGAACCTGTGTCTCCTGCCGTGGGAGGCGGGTTCTTTACCACTGAGCCACTAGGGAAGCCCAGTAGTTGAGTTCTGCCTGTGACTTCCGACCTCCTCAGCAGGCCCTCAGAGTCTTCAGGCATGCTTCGGAGAACCACGTATTGCAGTGTGGCCGGGAGCCCGGTATATCAGGTGTGACTTGTTTATGATCCTCCACCTCCAGATTTCCTGATCTACATACTCCCAGACTCCCAGCTGGGTCCTAAGCCTCAGGACAAGTGACTGCTGTTCTCCTAACTGCCCCTGGATTGATGCCACACCTACTGCCAAATTGCTTTTCAGGAAATATGTACCCAAGAAACTCCCAACAACAGCAGTACATCAGAGTGGCATGTCTTCACACTTGTGCACTCACTACTCAGTATTTTTCAATATCAGCAAAAAAAAAAAAAAAAAAAATAGGCCAAACAAAGAAAATTCATAGTGATTTTTATTTACCTGTCCTCTTTAGGTCCATACGTGTTGCATCACATCTTTGTGGAAGGAAGAATGTAATGCTCTGCTGGTGAAAGGAGTTAGAGGGAGTAGGTTTATGCTCTATGGCTTTTGATCAACAGAAGGATCACCAAAGGATCTTTGGTGTGGACTTTGTCTCAGAATCTGTGTCACTCAATTCTCTAGGAACCACTGCCAAATAGATTTGTCACATAAGATATAGCCTCATTTCTGTTCCTAGGTCTGAATCACTCTCAAACTCTTTATATTCCCTTCCAGTTCTTAATTCTCAATAAATTATGGCCATTTGGCCACAGTTCCCTGATATTTTTGCCTTGATTCCTCTGCTTAAAGTCTACCTTGATTATGGCACTGGTTTCTCTCTCTCTCTATATATAGAGAGAGCACTTTCTGATGGTGGTCTTTTTTTTGATTGCCATTTGCCATGAGGGAGGTGAAAAAGATGTCACAAACTTGCCATTTTCCTGTTTAGAATGTAATGCCTTGTAGGAGCAAAGAAAGGACCTTTTCCCCAGATGAGACTGAATAATATGGCAATGTCCTAGGAAAGAACAAGACTTTCTAACACATGCTCTCTCCTCTCCAAATTCCTGGCAGATCCCATTCTGTTTTAAGAAATCAATGCTAGCCATATTTTCTTTTTACACACTCTTAATAATAGGTCAGAAAGAAAAATAGACACATACACATATATATAGTCTTTATTTTGATGTAACAATATATATTCATACAAAGAATATCACACAGTTGCAGAAGAGACCACTTAATGAATGGATGTGGGATATTCATTTTTTGGGGTGAGGTTGCATTTACCAGTCTGAGAATCATGTTGCTGTATGTTATCCATCAAATGCTTGCTGACTATTAATGTAACTTGTTTCAGAATGAAAATACATACTTGTGAGGGTTAATATTTATTGACTATTAAACATTTTACTGCAAAACCTCATTCTCATGCATTTGTTGCTCATACAAGTTCTTTTTATATGAAAATTAGAATATAATCATTCTTAAATTGTTTTAAAATGGGCCAGTCAAAAAGCAGAACACTTCAAAGTGCAGATAGCAATTAATATCTTCAGTTTCTTTTAAAATAAGAATTGCACCCTCTAAATGTAGTTAGCTATTTTTGGAGCAATCTTATTCAAGAATATCAAAATACTTTAAAACATATTATCCTCCCTTTTGAAAATGTATCTGTGTAGGACAAAATTTTCATACTGTTTTTAATTTAGAAATAACCTTGATACTGCTTGTGATAAGATAATCTGACCTATTAGTAGTTTTGCTCATATTAAAAATATACATCAGCACCTGCAAGTGGGTTGTATTGTTCCCCACACCCCGCCATGTATACCTGGAACTTGTGATTGTGAACTTATTTTGAAAAAGGTTCCTTGAAGATGTGATTAATCTAAGGATCTTGAGATTAGGATGGCCCCAAATCCAATGATATATATTCTTATAAAAAGAAGGGATGGCAGAGAGAAATAAAAATATGTCTTCCACATGAAGACAGAGTCAGAGACAGAAATTATGCAGACACAAGCCAAGGAACAGCTAGGATTGTCAACAGCTGCTGGAAACTAGGAGAGAGGTATAGATTCTCCTAGCTTCTTGATTTTAGACTTCCAGTCTCTAGAACTGTTGGAGAATAACTTTCTGTTGTTTTCAGACTCCAAATTTGGGTAATTTGTTACAGCAGCCTTAGGAAACCAGTGTCATCTATTCTTTCCTTTATTCTCCCTTCTCTTCTTTTCTACTTTCCTTCCTTCTTTCCTTATCTTTTGATTCACTTAACAAACCTTTGTGTGCCTATATGTGATAGGATAGTCCTACTGTGTAGTCTAGAGAAATTAGAAATATAACAATAATAAAAGGCACAGCCACCTTGTCTTAAAAACATTTATTTTACTACATTGTTAGCATTTCTGTTGTACACAGCCTTTCTTGCTTTTCTCTTATCATGAGTTCTTGTGGCCTCTTCTACATTGACATCAGTAACTGAGCATGCTCCTGACAAATGTCACTTTAAATGTGAATATTAAATTATTTGACTTTGTGGATGTGCCTAGCATTGTTCTGGAAAAGTTGAACTGGTTCTCAGTAGTGACCATACTCCCCAGTAAAGGCACTGGCTAGTCTTGGGAATGGGAGCCTTTGTCTGCACCCACCCCGGGGCACTCCAGCACCATCCACTGTGCCCCTGTATCCAGATCTCCCTTCTCCCACTCTGCTCACCTTGAAATTCCTTCCATCTCCCTTCCCTTTCCTCACCAAAGCTTCTATTCCCTCAGTTCCTATGTTCTTTTTAAAAAAATAGATATCAAGTTTTATTTAATATAGATTTTTCTGTTTTGTTTTGACTTTTTAATTGGAGAATAATTGCTTTACAATGGTGTGTTGATTTCTGCCATCAACAATGTGAATCAGCCATGAGTATAAATATGTCTCCTCCCTCTGGAGCCTCTGTCCCCACCCTCCTCAGCTCCCATGTTCTTTGTACTTTCCACCTCGGCCAAACTTCCTGTTACAGCTTACACATACTACATGATCTGAGTTTCATCTTCTACCATGCCTTACTCACTAGGTGTCAGATGCACCAGTTTCTTTGATGTTTCTCCAAGATTCCAGTTATACTCCTGCCTCAGTGCACAGGAAGGTTCTTCCTGAAGTAGTCACATGGTTCATTCTCTCACTTCATTCAAATCTCTGCTTTTAAATGTTATTTCTTCAGAGAGAACTCTGATCACCCTACTCCCTAAGCTACTTTATTTCTCCTCATTGCACCTTACCTTTACTGGAAGTTAGACCATATATTTACAAATCTAGTTTTTTTTTTTTGATTTAGTATGTAGGTTTCAGGAAGAGAGACTCCATCTGCTGTGTGTCTAGTCTCTGGAGCTACATCTGGCACATAGTAGGCATCCATATTTGTGAGTGAGGGAATAAATGAAGTGAGAGCCAGCTACTGGGATGAAGCAGTGAAATCCAAGGACAGTTGTTGCTCCTCCTTATAACACAGATGCATTGTAGTAGCATCTTTCCAGTGACTTTTTAAAAATATGCATTATAACAAGCATTTACAATATGTAAAGTGCTTTCAAAAATCCAAGTACCATATTGCTTAAAACAGCCCCCATTTTTATAGCTAAAGAAACAGGTTCAGTGAGACTAATTGACTTAGCAGCTAAGGGCACACAGCTTGAGAATGGCAGAGCTAGCATTCAAACCTTGGTTTCCAGATTTCAAATCCAAGACATTAAGAACCATCAGCACCACCACCACCACAGCAAGCCCCCAAAGTCTGTACATAACAGTCTCTCTTTCAGTGAGGGAGACCTTCCTATACTGTGTTGATGGGGGTTGAGGGTAGTTTTCATGTGATGTTGGTCTGATTATCACTGAGTCATCATACAGGGAGCCATTTATTTCTTCAGTGCTTGAAGCATGTTGCTAATGATTGAGCACAAGTGCTAACCCCTTCTAAGGCTGACGATGTCACTGCATCTTCCATGGGTATATTTCTACCATCATGTCATTGTCTTGCTTATGGACAACAGGAGTGGAAATGAATATGAATAAGAGCAGCAGTTAACATCCACTGACCATCTGCCATATGCCAGAGACTTTGCATCCATTACTTCTAATCCTTAAAACCACCCTGGGATATTACTTTCTGCATCTTACGATCAAGAAAACAGACCTGGAGGGATAAGGAAGCTCTTCCAAAGTCACAGTAACAAAGCGTATGGCTACTATTTTAGTCCCAGTCTTGACGCTAAGGATGGACTCCTAGCCATTGTGTTAGAGTTTCAGTCTTTTAGAAGTAGAGTCAATACCAGTCACAGCAGATGCCTGAACAATACAAGTATTCATACCAACAATCCCTGACAACCACAACTTCATAGTCAATGGCAAATTTTTCATTTTCATTTTCATTCGAGTGAAAAGTGTACATTTTACCTGAATATGCATGCTTCATGCTTAATGAATATTTCTTAAAGTTTCTCTTGTGATTATAATTTGAGGAGCTGGGCTGCAAAAAGATAAACCATGTATCAATTTGTAGGTTAAAATTCTCCTAGTTTTTCTCCAAATTGCATAAAACAGGAGTGAACTTCTTGAGTATGTGGAGGTTTCAGAGAACAAATATATTTTGGCCTAAAATCATCATGGTTCAATAAAACTTATCCAGAGAAATGTTTTGATTTTTACTGTTGCTCAGGCTTTGCTTGTATCAGATAAGGGACTTAAGCTGTCTGTAATTAGATCTCAGTCCTGTTATTGGATCTCTTGGCAAACTTTGATGAGGCAGAAGAACTTAGTTTGTTTTTTTTTTCCTGATGTAAGAGACTTTGCATAAGTAGGAAGAGGAGCCTGGATAAACAGAAGCAGAGAGCGTCATAGTGGGGTTTGACAGTGAAGAGTTGAGGTACACCAATATACATCTTGGATATTTGGCAATTTTGGGGTATTATGTTCCCAGAACAAAACACCAGGAATTGAAGCCTGACCAGCTTCCGGGTCATTGTTCTCATGATCCATGCTTTCAGGGCCTATGGTCATCATTTTGGTCACCAACCATACCAATCTTGAGGAAAGATACACATATCACATGGGTATCATACCTGAGGAAGAGCAGAGTGGGGGCTTCTTCCATCTTCTCCTCTTTGTCTTCACAACTCAAGCTGATCTACCTCTTTCCTTTCACCTCCTTTTTGTTGAGTGTCATAAAATGTTCTTTTTTTAAATTCAAGTAATTTTAAATTTTATTTATTTTACTTTTTGGCCATGCCATGCGGCATGCAGGATCTTGGTTCTCTGACCAGGGATCTTAGTTCTCCCACCAGGGATTGAACCCATGCCCTTGCAGTGGAAGCACGAAGTCTTAGCTCCTGTATCTCGAAGGATGTCCCAAATGTTCTTAATTTTATGGAAACATTTGAGTTGCTGCTGCTACTGCTGCTAAGTCACTTCAGTTGTGTCTGACTCTGTGCGACCCATAGACGGCAGCCCACCAGGCTCCCCCGTCCCTGGGATTCTCCAGGCAAGAACACTGGAGTGGGTTGCCATTTCCTTCTCCAATGCATGAAAGTGAAAAGTGAAAGTGAAGTCGCTCAGTCGTGTCCGACTCCTAGCGACCCCATGGACTGCAGCCTACCAGGCTCCTCCATCCATGGGATTTTCCAGGCAAGAGTACTGGAGTGAGTTGCCATTGCCTTCTCCAAACATTTGAGTTACAGAGTATCAAAATAAATTATCCTATCTTACTTATGATTCCTAGACTTTCTATAATATTTTCACACTAAAAATATAGCTAACCTTACAGTAATTTCCCTTTAGACTAAATTTTACCTTGGAGTTATAAAATACAGGGTTAGTAGAGATGAAGTCAATGGCAGCCCACTCTAGTACTTTTGCCCGGAAAATCCCATGGGCGGAGGAGCCTGGTGGGCTGCTATCTATGGGGTTGCACAGAGTCGGACACAACTGAAGCGACTTAGCAGCAGCAGAGATGAAGTAAATTGTACACTATTTCTGATGTTCTGCTTTCCTTTGCTAGCTTGCATGACCTTGCATTTGAAATTTTTTTTGTAAATAGATTTTTTTTGATGTGGACCACTTTTAAACTCTTTATTGAATTTGTTGCAATATTGCTTCTGTGCTATATTTTGTTTTTTTGTCCATGAGGCATGTGGGATCTTAGCTCCCCAACCAGGGGTTGAAACCACATGACCTGTACTGGAAGGTGAAGTCTTAACCACCAGACCGCCAGGGAAGTCCTTGAATTGCTTTTTTGTGTGTTAATGTAAGTACTCTTTGCCACTAGGGTGTGAAGCATATCAAATCAGTGTCATCAAAGAACTCCAGCTTTTGTGTTCCAGCCCTAGAGATGGACTGTTAGTTGATTGTAGTCAGGACTTTCCATTTCCTTCCTTAAGATCTTATAAGTCATTTAGGAAATGGGTAACATTTAACTCTTTGCAGACACAAAAGTGAAATATTTAGATCAGACCTGTCTAATTAAGGGCTTCCCTGGTGGCTCTGATGGTTAAGTATCTGCTTGCAATGCGGGAGACCCAAGTTTGATCCCTGGTTTGGGAAGATCCCCTGGAGAAGGGAATAGTTAACTCACTCCAGTATTCTTGCCCAGAGAATTCCATGGTCAGAGCAGCCTGGTGGGCTACATGTAGTTCATGCGGTCTCAAAGAGTCAGACGAGACTGGGCAATTAACACTTTCAGTTTTTCGCTTGTGTTTAATAAAACTTTGTTCGGTGATGGGAATGTTGAATATCTGTGCCGTTCCTATACAATAGCCACTAATTACATGTGCTTAGTGAGCACTTGAAATGTAGCTAGTGTGACTGAGGAAATGAATTGTTAATTTAATATAATTTATTCCTAATGTATTCAATTTAAGTTTAAATAGCTACATTTCTGGCTAGCAGCTCCTCTTAGTGCTGGTTTAGATTGTTATTCCCATGAGCATGTATGTTCCAAGACCAATAATTGGAACTCTCATGCCTGAATTAAGTGAATGGCCAAATCTAGTTTTTGCCAATGAAGATACATCATGACAGCAGTTTCTTGAAAACTGTAGGTCTGCTTCTTTGTAGGACTCTTGGATAGGTCTGTTACCGGGTTATCTTCATTTTCATCTTGATTGCAAGGGTGGGTGTAGAAGTCTCCAAGTGTGTGATTTCAGTGGTGATTTGCCATTAGAAACTCTTCTAGACTGAAATTTACTTACACCTGAACTTTCAATCAATATGCTTTCCACTTATCTGATCTGGAAACCCTTCACGTAACGATTATATTCTGTGAATTACCAACAAAAGTTTTCTGCAGAAAATAAGTAAACAGCCTTCTCAAGGTCACAGTTTTTTCCAACAAAAGAAAGATATTGCTGTTTGGAATCAAATGGAAATTTGGTGTGCTAGTCTTTAGGGCTTCCCCAGGTATTGCTGGTTCACTCCCTTCTGGCTAAGTACTTCCAAACTGTGCTACAATCAGATGGGGCCGTGTGATCATTCTGGCCAGTGAATTACAGAAGTTCTGCATGCCACTTTGGGGTCAAGTATTTAATTGTTGATGCAAGATACTGCAGAACTCTTTTTCCTTCAACACTGCTGCTGCTGCTGCTGCTAAGTCGCTTCAGTCGTGTCCAACTCTGTGCGACCCCATAGATGGCAGCCCACCAGGCTCCCCCGTCCCTGGGATTCTCCAGGCAAGAACACTGGAGTGGATTGCCATTTCCTTCTCCAATACATGAAAGTGAAAAGTGAAAGTGAAGTCGCTCAGTCGTGTCCGACTCTTCGTGACCCCATGGACTGCAGCCTACCAGGCTCCTCCGTCCATGGGATTGTCTAGGCAAAAGTACTGGAGTGGGGTGCCATTGCCTTCTCCATCCTTCAACACGGCAATTGGCAATCTTCAGGATGGTGCCTGTTCCATCAACTTGGGACCCTGAATGACTAAGATGAGCAGAGACTTCTTGAAAACTTGTAAGATATACATGATATAGAAAAGATCTATGATATGGAAAAGAAACAAATTTTTGGTATTTGCTGTCAGCAGACTGATACATGTCTAAGTAAAGGTTGTGAATAGTTCAAATAGCAGTGGAACACGGAGAGGGATGAACTATCAGAAGTTGAAATCAACCAATTTCACCTTTGTCAAAACCTGCATGACGGTGGATGAGGACATCAAGAAGGCTTGGAAGCCTCGGGGTGATAATCAGGCAATTTGTGGAGCCTTGGATAAAGTGCTTTTTAATAAACAAGTATCCATGCAGTTTTTATCTGTAGAGTGAAAAAGATGCTTTTGGGGGGTCCAGTAGTTTCAGAATAAATTATTCCCATGTTAAAGGGTCATGCAGAACATCCCTTGATCTGTGGCCAACATCAGTTGAAGAGAGGATGCTGAGCAGGTAGGGTTATGTTTTGATCTGTATTTCTTAGTTTTGAAGAGGAAACTGAGTGATGGAAAGAAGATAAACAGCTTAAGGCAGGATGCTGGCAAAGATATATGCTTCATTTCATACAATTAACAGCTCTCATATTAGGAAATCTAATAAACTCTAATAGATATTATATTGAAAATACCAGGCTTTTTTGGTATTAAACCCCAGTTTTATTAATAAGACCTCTTAGAGGAATCACATAAACTATTGTTTTCAATTTAAAAAAACCTTATAAAAATTATTATGAGCTAATTCAGTTCTTTAGGTCCTACATGCTCGTAATGATTAATTAAATCAGTGATACTAATTAATAATAATAATTAGTATTAATTAGTATAATTCCATTACCAATAGTGCCAATTATAGCAATAACAATAGTAATGATAGTAATTAATAGCTTCTATTTTAATGCTCTTTCTATTCCTCCGGCAATATCGTAAACACTGTACTTGAATTATCTCATTTAATGCTCACAACACTCAATTTTATATTTTACAGAAAAGAAAACAGTTTCTAAAGTTTGGGGAACTTGATGCAGGCTCAATAGCTGATATGTAGTAGAACTCTTATTTGAAATTTGAGTTGTGTGACTCCCAAGACTATTTTCATAATCTTATATAATGTACAGTTTTTTTTTTTTTTTTCCTGGACTAAGCTTTAGTTGGCTCAGATGGTTAAAAATCTGCCTGCAATGCAGGAGACCCAGGTTCAACCCCTTGGTTGGGAAGATCCCCTGGAGGAGGGAACGGCAACCCACTCCAGTATTCTTGCCTGTAGTATCCCACAGACTGAGGAGCCTGGTGGGCTATAGTCCCTGGGGTTGCAAAGAGTCGGATACAACTGAGCAACTAACACACACACAGAAGCTTTAGAATGTTAGCTTTAATATAGTCTGTACCTCAGTTGTATTTGGTTAAACTTTTTATTCACAGGCATTACCCATTAAAAATAATTAAGAAAATAATCTTCAAAAAAATTTAAATTTCATACCTCAGATGAATTCTTTTGATGGCCTGTTATCGTTTAAAGGTATAATGCTTAAGGAAAATGTGAAAGCCAAAGCAAAAATAACAAACATAGGTTATGCAGTAATTTTGTTTTTAATGAAAAGGAATGCCAAGACCACGGCTTATGTGTTACCTATTACCCTGTGCAGCCTTCAAAGGAGGCATGGTGCATCAGACTGGGATAGGCTTGTCTGGCAATGTCTACTGCTTGGTATGCCATGTTCAATTCACATCTAATGGATAGTGCACAGGTAAGCTGATTTTTTGCATTGCCTCTGAGCAATTAAGAGAACTGGGCAAGTTTCTACACCTTCTTGGATGTCATTTTACTTATTTGTAAAGTGTAGGTGTGGACTGAGATGACTCTAAGCTCATTCCATCACTAATTGTCTCTTATATCCTGATATCATGAAAACTTTAGTTTCTGATAGGTTCATGGATGGGTCAGCCAAGAGTTTTCCTGGGGTACCAATTGATAAGACATATGTGGCAGATTCAGCGTGTTAATGTAGCTCTTCAGGAACTACAGTTCCCAGAATTCCCTTTGTATACAGCTCTGGGCTGGGGTGAGCCACAAAAGATGTTTCACACAAGATTTGGAAGGTGGAAGGAACAGCAATATTCAGTTTATGCTTGGGATGGTACAAAGTGTTGCATCCCGGGCGAGTTGTTATCTATCTGTTGACACTTCTTTAAAAATATATATATTTTAAATTGGAGGCTAACTGCTTTACAATGTTGTGTTGGTTTCTGCTGTACAACAATGTGAATCAACCGTAAGTATACATACCTCCCTCTCTCTTGAATCTCCCTCCCTCTCCCACTGCTTCCCACCCTTCTGGTGCCACATCCAGTACTGCAGCCAGACTCCACTTTCAGCTTCTCTGACTCCTGGGTCAGGTGTAGATTTAGCTGCATGAAAACAGGCACCAGCTTCTCTTTCAAATCATTCCCATGGTCCAGGTGGGAGGCTCACTGGCAGTGCCAGTCTGATGCAGTTTTACAGCCGTTCTCCTGTGTCCCAGCCCACTCCTGTAAGGATCTTTTTCGGCTTACTTGCCTCACTTCTCATCCTTCTTCCATTCCTGAATGCATTGGCTGCCTCCCCTTGCTGCAGAAGCCATAGCTCAATAGATTCTTTAACCCACATTTGTTTAAGGTTAAACCCTTCTATAAGTCTGCTGCTGCTGAGTCACGTCAGTCATGTCTGACTCTGTGCAACCCCATAGACGGCAACCCACCAGGCTCCCCCGTCCCTGGGATTCTCCAGGCAAGAACACTTGAGTGGGTTACCATTTCCTTCTCCAATGCATGAAAGTAAAAAGTGAAAGTGAAATCACTCAGTCGTGTCCGACTCTTAGCTACCCCATGGACTGCAGCCCACCAGGCTCCTCCCTCCATGGGATTTTCCAGGCAAGAGTACTGGAGTGGGGTGCCATCGCCTTCTCCGTCTATAAGTCTCTTATTATATAAATCTCCTAATGGTCCTGCTTCTCTAATCTAGCTCTGACTAACACAAGTTGCAGAAACATCTCAGTGAAGGTAATTGGATGGAGAAAGGAGAATCTACTGGAATTCTTAGAGAAATAATGTTTATGATTGGAAAGATTTTTTGTTCAGCCATTTGTGGGACTTTATTGGGAGAACTGAGGCAACAATCGGTATTTACTAAGTTGCCTTTGAAGAAAGAGGTGGGGGTCTAGTTCAGTTCAGGGCTTTTGTTTTTTGAAAGGGGATGCATATTAGGGAGCCAGGATGAAATTGCCTAGAAGGCAACAGAGAATGAGTGTGTTAGTGGTGTTGCTACCATGTTTCCCCAGGCAGAGCTCAGAATCACCTGTAAACACATATTAAAACCTATTTAAATTATTAGGCTACCTGATACACCACCATGCCTTAACGTGGCTTTGAAAACCACGGGCTATTTCTATTCCACCCACGCCCTAAGTCATGTGGTACCACTTCAAAAATGGCACGTTCTGCAACCATCAACAAAAGTGATTCCCTCTTTCACTGGGAGTGTTAAAATAAGTAATCAGTGTTACTGCTGCTGCTGCTGCTGCTAAGTCGCTTCAGTCGTGTCTGACTCTGTGTGACCCCATAGATGGCAGCCCACCAGGCTCCCCCGTCCCTGGGATTCTCCAGACAAGAACACTGGAGTGGGTTGACATTTCCTTCTCCAATGCATGAGAGTGAAACGTGAAAGTGAAGTCGCTCAGTCGTGTCCGACTCTCAGCGACCCTATGGACGGCAGCCTACCAGGCTCCTCTGTCCATGGATTTTCCAGGCAAGAGTACTGGAGTGGGGTGCCATTGCCTTCTCCGAATCAGTGTTACTACCCCATCCTAAATCAATTTCTGTCATTTCAAACAACTTATGTTTTTCTTTACTAGTTAAAGACAGAGTAGGCTATTTGGGGCCTCACGTACAAGCAACACATTGCTTCTTGGTTTGAGTGACTGTCATAAGTTTCAAATTCCCAGAAAATAATGTAGGAATTGTGAGGTTCAGGCATCCCTAACTGCATGGTGCCATCTAATTCAATTTATTCTTTTGTTCTGTCACTGATAGAATATAAAAGAAGCTTCAAAAGCCTGTGGAGGAGAAAAATTCACAAATTTAATCTTAGAAACATATATTAAAAATAAACAGAAGGATGGTGAATCATGATAGAGATGTGAGCACTCATTTTCTGTGTGATCGAAGGAGTGTTCACCCTCAGGGGTGTATGGCCATCAAAGACAGCCAGAGTCATCTCGCAGCACTTCACAAGCACCGTGTGTGTGTGATCAGTCTTGTCTGACTCTTTGCAACCCCATGGACTGTAGCCTGCCATGGGTGCCTTTGCCATGGAATTTTCCAGGCAAGAATACTGGAGTGGGTTGCCATTTCCTACTTTCCCGACCCAGGGATCGAACTTGTGTCTCTTGAGTCTCCTGCATTGGCAGACAGATTCTTTACCACTGCACAAATACTATGCTCTGGCAGAAGTAGTGTTGTCTGTAAAGACTGCAGGGGCCTCTCTTCTTTCTTTCTCAGTTTTTCTAGACTTTTCCTTTGTTAATAGGCTGAGTGAAACCTTCTAAGCATCTCCCTCAGCCCGTTCATCAAATGTGGGAAAAAACATAAAAGGAACAGAAAAGCAAAGCGTAGTGTGTTGTCGTCCGTTAAGCATACTGTTTAATAAACATTCTTTTTCCCATGCATCGTATTTGCATCTGATGTCTCATGTGGTGAATTTTTATGTCAACTTGACTAGGCTGTAGTGCCTGGTTGTTTTCCAAATATCAATGAAGATTGCTCTAAAGGTGTTTCTTATAAAGATGTGATTCACATTTAAGTTTGTCGAATTTAAGGAAAGCAGACGGTGCTGGTAATGTGGGTGGGCCTCGTCCAATCAGCTGAAGGCTGTAAGGGCAGACGTTGAGTTCCTGTGGAGGAAGGGCTCTGCCTCCAGGCTGCCTTTGGATTCAAAGCTGCAGCATCAGCTCTTGTCAGAATTTTCAGCCTGTCAGCCTGTTCCACAGCTTTTGGACTTAGCCCCTGCGTCTCGTAAGCCAGTTCCTTAAAACAAGTCTCCTTGTCTCTCTTTCTCTCTCTCTCTCCCTCTTTTTCTATGTGTGTGTGCATGCCAAGTCACTTTGTCATATCCAATGCTGTGTGACCCTGTGGACTGTAGCTCACCAGGTTCCTCTGTCCATGGAATTCTCCAGACAAGAATCCTGGAGTGGGTTGCCATGCCTTCCTCCAGTTAGGGTTAGGGTTAGGGTTAGGGACCCAGGGATCGAACCCAGGTCTCCAACACTGCAGGCAGATTCTTTACCAACTGAGCTACCAGGGAAGCCCTTTTCTATGTATGTATGTGTATATATATATATATGTGTGTGTGTGTGTTGTGTGTATACACATTTATGTGTGTACATGTGTGTGTGTGCCAAGTCACTTCAGTTGTGTGCAACTCTTTGCAACCCCACGGACTGTAGCCCACCAGGCTCCTCTGTCCATGGGGGATTCTCCAGTCAAGAACACTGGAGTGGGTTGCCATGCCCTCCTCCAGGGGATCTTCCCAACCCAGGGACTGAACCCGTGTCTCAGCTCTCCTGCATTGGCAGGTGGGTTTTTACCACTATGCCTGGGAAGCCCTTATGTGTATGCATCCATCTGTGTATCTGTATACCTACCTAGTTATCTATCTGGATATGTACATCCTGTTTCCCTGGAGAACCCTAACTAATACCACACATTTTAAACAACTTTATTAGAAAGATAAATAAGAACATGAGTTTTTGTATCAAAAACTTCTAGGGATTTGAATTCTAGCTTTGCAAATTATTAACCTTCTAACCTTTGGGAATTTTTTTTAAAGCCTCTGTAATCCTCATGTTTTAACAGCTGTAAAAATAGGAATGATAAAATAATAACACATTAGACTCTGACTGTGTGCCCGACACTGTTAAATGCCTCACACACATTGCTTGATATTCACAGCTGTCTGAAGCAGGGAAGTGATGTGGACACATTTGCATCTTATCAAGTTTCTCTCTACAGGCCCAAGGCTCTGTGGTGGGAGAAGCAAATCCCCCGCATGTCCATGTGCTCTTCATTCCACCAGTTTGGGGCTTTGGTAGTTTCTCCTGATTGGACCCAGGTCCAAACTTTAACATTTATTAAAAGATTTACCCAAGCTTATTAAACAGATGTCACCATCATTGATACAAAAAATGGCAAGTAAAGCTCATTTACTTTCCTGTGAAGCTGACAGATTGTAGAATCCCCTCATATTATCCAGTGGACAGGTTCTGGCTACATGTGGGGTTGAAGATGCTCCAGGCTGTTTTCTCTGTAGGATCAATGAGATTTTTTTTTAACAATACATGCTGATGAATCCAAAATGTGGCCAATAACCCTTTGTAGTTTCTCTCAGTGCAAACATAAGATACAAATAACCATACTTTAACACATACATGTGGAATCAGGAAGAATGGTACAGATGAACGTGTTAGCTGGGCAGGAGCAGAGATGCAGATACAGGGAGTGGATGTGTGGCCATGGTAGGGAGGCAGTGAATTGGGAGATTAGGATTGATGTATGCGCACTGCCGTATGTAAAAGAACTAGCTAGTGGGAAGCTGCTGTATAGCACAGGGAGCTCAGCTCGGTGCTCTCTAATGACCTAGAGGGGTGGGATGGGGAGTGGCAGGGAGCTCAAGAGGGAGCAGATATGTGTGCTTATGGAGCTAATTCACTTCATTGTACAACATCGTAAAGCAGCTATACCCCAATTTAAAAATATTTTAGATGACTGCTGCTGCTGCTACTGCTGCTAAGTCACTTCAGTCGTGTCCGACTTTGTGCAACCCCATAGATGGCAGCTCACCAGGCTCCCCCATCCCTGGGATTCTCCAGGCAAGAACACTGGAGTGGGTTGCCATTTCCTTCTCCAATGCATGAAAGTGAAAAGTGAAAGTGAAGTTGCTGAGTCGTGTCCGACTCCTAGCGACCCCATGGACTGCAGCCCACCAGGCTCCTCCATCCATGGGATTTTCCAGGCAAGAGTACTGGTGTGGGGTGCCATTAGGTGACTGAGCGCATTTCTTTTCACTGTGTTAGTACCCATTTCTCTTATTCTCAGGGCACTGAAAATTGGTGAATCATTTACCTCCTATATGTCCAAAAGTTTGTGCTTTCTTTCTGTGAATATTCCAGGATCCTAAAGGACATCAACAGAAATTTTAAAGGGATAGTGTTAAGTGAGAAGTAAACATTGTGTCTTCATATAAGTGCACCGATTCTTCTTTTTCTTTTCTGTTAAATCTACTATCCAGTATTCTTCACTTCTATTTTAAATTTTTATGCATAGGGCTGGATGATATACCAGAGTTATTGTTTAGCTTTTATTCTTATGTAATATTTTCACTTCCTAGACATCCCTTCTAATCTCCAAATTGCCTTAAAACCAAAACCAAATTGCCTAAAACCCAAATCTTGAATAATAGCTGTCCTCCAAGTTCTCTCTGTATTTTTGGTGTTAGGTTAAATGCATTATATGCAATTGTGTGTGTGTATGTGTATGTGTGTGTGTAAGTCATTCAGTTGTGTCTGACTCTTTACAACCCCATGGACTGTAGCTTGCCAGGCTCTTCTGTCCATGGGATTCTCCAGGCAAGAATACTGGAGTGGGTTGCCATTTCCTTCGACAGGGGATCTTCCCGACCCAGGGATCAAACCCGGGTCTCCTGCATTGCAGGCAGATTCTTTATTGTCTGAGCCACCAGGGAAGCATTATCTCAATAAATTCCAAAAAATTTTCTGTTGGGAATGTTACTCATATTGGAGCTCATTTAAATTCATGCTTAGGGATGGTACTCAGCTCCCCCAGGTCAGGCTGCTATGCAGTGGTGGAATTGGGTGCTACTAGAGTTGCCTTGCCTGTGAGCTGGAGACCCAGCAGGGCCCTGACGTTTGCATCCCCCCAGCAGTCCTGCATCAGTGCCTGCTCAGGAGGAACGAAAAAAGCCCAGCTCCCTTGCCTCGGGTTGGGGATGATTCTGAAGCTTAACTTTCACCCCAGAGCTCCTCTTTGTTTTTTTTTTCTTTTTTTCTTTTGCCTGAGTTTCACCACTATGCTTGGCTTCCAGCGCTTCCCTGTTTTACATCTTTTGACCTCTTACAAGTCTTTCCTGGGATGCCATCCTTAAATGACCACTTGCATGTGAATCCTTCCTTAGAGTCTGATACTGGGTACCCTGGACCTACGATACCAACCCAGGGTTGTTGATATCAGAACCTCTTTTCTTCTGTATCCAACTTGAGCCTCAGCCTAAAAAGTGCCAGTTATTCTATATAAGAGAAAATTCTGAGTATGAGCAAGGATAATGACATACACAGTGCGTACACATTCATTCACTTGCCAAATGTTTATTAAGTTCTCATGCACACAGGTCTGGTCTAGGTACTGAGGATACTATGTCAAACAGAACAGCAAGGTAGGTCTCATGAATTTACCTTGTAATAGTAACTTATATGCAGAGTACATCATGAGAAACGCTGGGCTGGAAGAACCACAAGCTGGAATCAAGATTGCCAGGAGAAATATCAATAACCTCCGATATGCAGATGACACCACCCTTATGGCAGAAAGCAAAGAGGAATGAACTAAAGAGCTTCTTGATGAAGGTGAAAGAAGAGAGTGAAAAAAACTGGCTTAAAGCTCAACATTCAGAAAACTAAGATCATGGCATCCGGTCCCATCAGTTCAGTTCAGTCACTCAGTTGTGTCCGACTCTTTACGACCCCATGAATCCCAGCACACCAGGCCTCCCTGTCCATCACCAACTCCCAGAGTTCACTCAGACTCATGTCCATTGAGTTAGTGATGCCATCCAGCCATCTCATCCTCTGTCATCCCCTTCTCCTCCTGCCCCCAATCCCTCCCAGCATCACAGTCTTTTCCAATGAGTCAACTCTTCGCATGAGGTAGCCAAAGCACTGGAGTTTCAGCTTCAGCATCATTCCTTCCAAAGAAATGCCAGGGCTGATCTCCTTCAGAATGGACTGGTTGGATCTCCTTGCAGTCCAAGGGACTCTCAAGAGTCTTCTCCAGCACCACAGTTCAAAAGCATCAATTCTTCGGCGCTCAGCCTTCTTCACAGTCCAACTCTCACATCCATACATGACCACAGGAAAAACCATAGCCTTGACTAGACGAACCTTTGTTGGCAAAGTAATGTCTCACCCCTTCATGGCAAATAGGTGGGGAAACGATGGAAATAGTGACAGACTTTATTTTCTTGGGCTCCAAAATCACTGCAGATGGTGACTGCGGCCATGAAATTAAAAGACGCTTACTCCTTGGAAGGAAAGTTATGACCAACCTAGATAGCATATTGAAAAGCAGAGACAATTTGCCAACAAAGGTCCATAAAGTCAAAGCTATAATTTTTCCAGTAGTCATGTATGAGTGTGAGAGTTGGACGTAAAGAAGGCTGAGCACTGAAGAATTGATGCTTTCAAATTGTGATGCTGGAGAAGACTCTTGAGAGTTCCTCGGACTGCAAGGAGATTAAACCACTAAATCTTAAAAGAAATCAACTCTGAATATTCATTGGAAGGACTGATGCTAAAGCTGAAGCTCCAATACTTTGGCCACCTGATGCAAAGAACTGACTCGTTGGAAAAGACCATGTTGCTGGGAAAGACTGAAGACAGGAGGGGAAAGGGAGGACAGAGGATGAGATGGTTGGATGGCATTACTAACTCAATGGACATGGGTTTGAGCAAACTCCGGGAGACAGTCAAGGATAGGGAAGCCTTGCATGCTGCAGTCCGGTTCAAAGAGTCAGACACAACTTATTGACTGAACAACAATAATTGTCAATAATGATAAATGATATGAAGCAAAGAAAACAAAGGGAAGGACTGATTTCAATAGGGTGATCAGGGAAGGAGCGTTGAAGTGAGGTGGTAATGTCCTCAGTGAGAGCTGAATGAAAAGAAGTTGCTGGTGGCGTGACATTCTGACATCCTGCAGAGGAAGAAGCCAATCCCCCTCCTAAGAGGAAGCTAGATTTGGAGAGTTGGAAGAACACAGAGATGGCCAGCGTGGCTAGAGTATAAAGAGTGAGGGAAAGAGAGAAAGATAAGAGAATAAAGAAGAGCTAGAGGCCAGATGGTAGAAAGCATGTAAGCCATGGTACAGCATTTGGGTTCTAGTCTCTGTCACCCCTGGAGGTTTGTATTTTAAAGAGATCACTCCAACTGCACAGCTGAGAGTTGAGGATAGAAGGGCAAGAATGGACACAATGCCCATTTAGCCCCTGATGGCTGCACCTCCCAAGGAATATAATCATCAATTGGATTAAGATGGTCCATGTGGATATGGAGAGATATGAACAGATTTGGCTTTTGAGATCCAGCTGCTAAGACATGGAGATGGATTGGATGTGATGAGTGAGGGCATAAGAGGTGTAGGATAGCTCCATGCATTTAGGGGGTGAGTGACTGAGCAGATGTGGGGCCATTTAATAAGAGGGGGGAGCTGGGGCTTTGGGGACAGGATAAATCGCATTCATATAATGTAAAAATCTAGTACTTACTGAATCCTTTAGTTTTGTAAAACGTGAAATTTATCTTGGTTCCCATAGCCTTTAATGTAGAAATTTATGTTGATTAATGGCAGCCGTTGCCTTTGGTAGTGAATGTGTTGCTTCTGCAATGAATAGGATCCTTCCAAGAAGTTCAATTGCATTCTACTATAGGGGGTATTCTCTCTGGGACAGTCCTCCCAGCGGTTGTGAATTCTATTCCCAATCACACATGGTCCCAGTCTTTGCCCTGAAAAGAAATGGAAACACCCATTGAAGTCAGCCATAGGAATTTGGTTTTCATGGCCATGAAGTGTGCAGTTCCATGAATCCTGAAGATCAGACCAGATCAGTCGCTCAGTCGTGTCCGACTCTTTGCGACCCCATGAATCGCAGCACACCAGGCCTCCCTGTCCATCACCAACTCCTGGAGTTCTTCAGACTCACATCCATGGAGTCAGCGATGCCATCCAGCCATCTCATCCTCTGTCGTCCCCTTTCCTCCTGCCCCCAATCCCTCCCAGCATCAGAGTCTTTTCCAATAAGTCAACTCTTCGCATGAGGTGGCCAAAGTACTGGAGTTTCAGCTTTAGCATCATTCCTTCCAAAGAAATCCCAGGGCTGATCTCCTTCAGAATGGACTGGTTGGATCTCCTTGCAGTCCAAGGGGCTCTCAAGAGTCTTCTCCAACACCACAGTTCAAAAGCATCAGTTCTTTGGCGCTCAGCCTTCTTCACAGTCCAACTCTCACATCCATACATGACCACAGGAAAAACCATAGCCTTGATTAGACGAACCTTTGTTGGCAAAGTAATGTCTCTGCTTTTGAATATGCTGTCTAAGTTGGTCATAACTTTCCTTCCAAGGAGTAAGCGTCTTTTAATTTCATGGCTGCAGTCACCATCTGTAGTGATTTTGGAGCCCAGAAAAATAAAGTCTGACACTGTTTCCACTGTTTCCCCATCTATTTCCCATGAAGTGGTGGGACCCGGATGCCATGATCTTCGTTTTCTGAATGTTGAGCTTTAAGCCAACTTTTTCACTCTCCACTGTCACTTTTATCAAGATAAGAGTTGGGGGGAAAAAAAAAAAGAATTGAGCAGAAGTGCCTGGCTCTTGCTTCAAGGGTGAGCTTGTGTCAACATTTCTTAAGCATGATTCTTACTCTTAAACCTTGGAGAATGGCTTTTGTAATGAGAAAAGAATTCCCCCGTCCCTTCCCTCAGTGTCAGTGTTTACGTGTCAATCATTTGGATTGTAAGAAACATTCTATTTTCTTTAAAGGGAAAGAATTTATTTTAATTGTCAGTATCTGAGGGAAGATTTCACTTCTTATAGGACTTGATATCAGCCCATAACAGGCTTCGCAAGGTAGAATCACACTGTCTGAGTTGATGAGGTTTGGCTTCTAGGTTTTTGGTGATGGAGTCCCCCTGGGTAATCCCATTTCCTCAGAGTATGATTCTCACTTGGAAGTCTTCCATAAAAAAAATTTCCAGAATTCTTCAGCTTTTCCAGTGTAAATATTTGTGTGTGTGTTGAAGCTAGATTGAGGAAGCTTGTTTTTCATTTGTTCAGAGAAAGCTTTTGATTTCAAACAAGTGTCACCTGATTAGTGCACGGTGGTCTATGCTGTAATGTCAGCACCACGCCAGCAGATGGCAGTCACACCACACTGCCTTTTGGCATTAGGCGCAGCATTAGAAGCCAGGAGTTTGTCCAGTTCACAGAGGGAGGGTCTGATACACTCTGCCTTGGGATGAGGCGGAAGGTACATGGAGACTAATTCCAGGGAATCCACTACATAAGTCTATAAATTTGGCCTTGATGCTGAGGATATACTTAGTTGGAAAAGGAAACAAAACTGAGTTAAAACACACACACACAACTTCTTAAATAAATCTGTCAAAATGAGCTATGAGGTGAACATCCCAAGGTCTTGGACTCATTTTGGGCTTTCTTTTACTGTTACATGGATCAATATAATCATAGTTGAGGAGCTGGCATGAAAACATAATGGCCAAGAGAATAAGGCTGGGAACAACTGCAGAAATATTTTATTTTGGGGAGGATTAGCTGAGCTCTGGGTGGCTGGAGAGGGTAGGGAAAAATAGAAGAAACTTGGAAGTGAAATTAGAAATTTTAGAACTTTACTTTCTTCTATAGAGAGGGCATTTTCAAAGGAATTCTGTTTGGAAGAACACTGCTTTTTCTCCAGCCAGAAGGGAGACATTGCACGTAATTGCTGTTATACCAGCTTCAACGTCATCATGCTTTCCGGAATTCCTGTCCCCCAACCCAGCTGGTCTGGGCCATTCTTCCATTCCCACCAGTTAAATGGTCGCCTCTCTTTTTTTCTAGAAGGTGTGCCAGCTTTGGGACAGATGTAGGGGTTACATGGCATCGGGAGGACATTCCTATTTCTCCACCTGCGGTGTGGCTTCTGTATCTGAGGAAAAGGCACATTTTGTCTCTGTTTATATTGGGTTTGTTTTTTGGCGGTGTCTCACCAAGAAAGGTGTGGGACCAGAGCCCTGTTTAAGGAAGATGGACACATCCAGGGCTAGGGAGAAGCCTTGAATCTCATAGCAATGGACTACATAGGCCAGGGATTTCTGCAAAGCTTTCATTTCCCAGTGAGCTATTGAAACCAGGACTGTTGTTTCTGATGCAAATTTTAAAAGAGATCGTAGAATACCTACTGACAAAACTATCCACAAATCGTGATAAAAATGGTACAGGTTTAAGCATGAAGGCATCCGTAAGAGGCATGAGCAGCCTCCTGGCTCGACGTTCTAAGTTGGTTGAGGGTTTGCTTATTCTCCATTTCAGTAAGTGGAGAGTGACATGATGATCCATCTGTATTTGATCAAAGATTGGGATACACCCTCCACTTGGGCTACAGACAATCGAGAGTGCATTACCTGTAAAGAATTTAAAAGCATAACCACACTGACTCAGCTTTGTCTGTGTTTAAATTACCACCATGCCTAGCAGTTTTTAAGCACCATCCAGGAAAAAAAAAAGAGTATTTTTCTGGTCTACTTTACAAGCATTTGCCATGATCACTGCTGAGTTTTCAGTAACATATATTTATGTTTCAAATGAGCACATTCCCATCTCTTTAATAAACATTGGGTTATATACGAAAGTTAATTCAGAGAACGCCCAGCTCTGCAGTTGGCCTCTGACACATGTGGACTCGGCCACCAAGTTCATTTCCAGAAGAAATTCCTAATGGTTTATAATCCTTGGAGCGTCCTCCTTTAGCAGTTTGTATTTCCAACTCCCACGGTGCTATATATTTCTGCATTTAAACAGTGCATTTGAAATAAACAAAGATAGCAGTATGTGATTTTTGTTCCTGATTATATATTTTCTAGTGTGAAGAAACCAGCCATAAAAATATTTGCACACAGCCAGAATCCATTTAATAATGTACTGACAGCAGCAAGTTCCAAACTTTTTCCCTGAAGATTGGTGCACAGAAATGGTGAGAAAGGCTATTCTCTATGCCAGATATAAGGAATTTGGACATTTACCTAGAAAAATGAATCAAATTCTATGAAAAATACCCAGAGAAATAACAAAAGATGTTCATCTTACATTGTTGGAAAAATAACAAGGCAATGTTTAAATATCCTAATCATTTCCACTAAGTTCTAGACATTGATTCTAAAGCAAAAGAAAAACTTAGAAGTTTTTACTAAACATAATAGAAATTTAAGATGAATTCCTGATGAAAGTATTTTAGTGGAACTTTTTTGGCTGTAAAAAATTTGGAATAATTCAAATTGATACCAAAGAAATAAAGATGTGGACAGTACACATTTTATGAAATTTATTTTGAAATGGTATTTTGATGAAACTTTGCCCTGTTTTAGATTAAATTTTCTTACCTGTTTTTATGTCTCTTGTTTCATGTGAAAGAAATTTTATGACGTTAAATGTGTTCTTCCATCAACTATCAGTGAGCACAGATTGACCAAAAAAAGTCGACATTGTCTTGAACATAAATATGTGAAAAAAATGACTTTGACAAAATCATTGACAAATCTGTAGAATGTTAAAGCTAGAAAAACAGGAACTGTAATTCACTGGAACTATTAGTCATTACTACAATAGATCAATGTGTAGGTATACATTTTTTCCCTTTAAAAATATGCAATGCAGTTAAAATGACTAATCCATTACCTGTTTCCTTAAGTTTCTTTTTTGTTGTTGTTTCCGTTTAAAAAATTGAAGAAATTATGTATGTATCATAAGACCTGATGGCTGGCTTTTCATCTTATAATGCAAGTGCCTGCCTTAAGCTTTGATTGCTGAGGCTTCCACTTCAAAGTTGGCTATCTAGAATAAACACAAGCCAGCCATACAGTTGGATAAAGAGCCCGGTCATCTCCCCACACTGAGGTTCCTTTGTTTTAGAGTTAATTTCAATAACCAACCGTTTGGACTACATGTTTTTTCTCTCCCTATGCTTTAAATTCCAGCTGTCATGTTTTAAATTCACCAATAAAGAATTGAGTCTAGGAGGCAGTCACTCAGTCATATCCTAGTTTTGTGAGCCCATGGACTGGAGCCGGCCATGCTCCTCTGTCTATAGGATTCTCCAGTCCAGAATACTGGAGTGGGTTGCCATTCCCTTCTGCAGGGCATCTTCCTGACCTAGGGATTGAACCTGTGTCTCTTGTACTGCAGGCAGATTCTTTATGGTCTTAGCCACTAGGGAAGCCTCTGAAGCCACCAGTAAAAGCAAAATCCCAGGCCAGATGTGCTCTTTTCTTTCTCTCCTCTTCTCCCTCCTCTCTCCCTCCCTCCCTCACCCGCCTCCCCGCACCCTGCAGCAACCTCACTGCGTGGCTCCAGGTGCGCCACCTACTTTCCAGGACCTATGAATAATAAACCTCTTTTTTTCTAGTTTTCTGCTCCTTTTTGCTGAGGACATCTCACAGTCTTAATAAGAACCACAAGAGCCGATCCAACTACAATATTGGTTAGGGATAAGCTGGAGATCATCACAAAACAATATAAAAGGTTCTATAAAATGAAAAATTACTTCTATTTCCATTTTTGACCATTATTATTTTTTATTTTGTGTTGTGTTACTCCAAATAATTTTCTTATGTCAAGGAAGAGGGTATTTAAAAATGATCCCCTATGTCAAATATGCTAGAATTTACCATAAAAATATTTCCAAATTTGCATTTTTTATTCAGTTTAGTTCAGTCACTCAGTCATGTCTGACTCTTTCTGACCCCATGGACCATAGCATTCCAGGCCTCCCTGTCCATCTCCAACTCCTGGAGTCCACCCAAACCCATGTCCATTGAGTCGGTGATGCCACCCAGCCATCTCATCCTCTGTCGTCCCCTTCTCCTCCTGCCCTCAATTTTTCCCAGCATCAGGGTCTTTTCAAATGAGTCCACTCTTCTCATCAGGTGGCCAAAGTATTGGAGTTTCAGCTTCAACATCAGTCCTTCCAATGAACACCCAGGACTGATCTCCTTTAGGATGGACTGGCTGGATCTTCTTGCAGTCCAAGGAACTCTCAAGAGTCTTCTCCAACACCACAGTTCAAAAGCATCAATTCTTCAGTGCTCAGCTTTCTTTCTAGTCCAACTCTCACATCCATATGTGACCGCTGGAAAAACTATAGCCTTGACTAGACAGAACTTTGTTGGCAAAGTAATGTCTCTCTTTTTAATATGCTGTCTATGTTGGTCATAATTTTCCTTCCAAAGAGCAAGCATCTTTTAATTTCATGACTGCAGTCACCATCTGCAGTGATTTTGGAGCCAAAAAAATAAAGTCAGTCGTTTCCACTGTTTCCCCATCTGTTTGCCATGAAGTGATGGGACCGGATGCCATGATCTTAGTTTTCTGAATGTTGAGCTTTAAGTCAACTTTTTCACTCTCCTCTTTAACCTTCATCAAGAGCCTCTTTAGTTCTTCTTCACTTTCTGCCATAAGCGTGGTGTCATCTGCATATCAAGATTTCTCCTAGCAATCTTGATTCCAGCTTGTACTTCCTCCAGCCCAGCGTTTCTCATGATGTACTCTGCATATAAGCTAAATAAGCAGGGTGACAATATACAGCCATGACATACCCCTTTTCCTATTTGGAACCAATCTGTTGTTCTTTGTCCGGTTCTAACTGTTGCTTCCTGACCTGCATACAGATTTCTCAAGAGACAGGTCAGGTAGTCTGGAAGTCCCATCTCTTTCAGAATTTTCCACAGTTTATTGTGATCCACACAGTCAAAGGCTTTGGCATAGTCAATAAAGCAGAAATAGATGTTTTTTCTGGAGCTGTCTTGCTTTTTTGATGATCTAGTGAATATTGGCAATTTGATCTCTGGTTCCTCTGCCTTTTCTAAAACCAGTTTGAACATCTGGAAGTTCATGGTTCATGTATTGCTGAAGACTGGCTTGGAGAATTTTGAGCATTACTTTGCTAAAGTGTGAGATGAGTGCAATTGTGCAGTAGTTTGAGCATTCTTTGGCATTGCCTTTCTTTGGGATTGGAATGAAAACTGACCTTTTCTAGTCCTGTGGCCACTGCTGAGTTTTCCAAATTTGCTGGCATATTGAGTGCAGCACTTTCACAGCATCATCTTTCAGGATTTGAAATAACTCAACTGGAATTCCATCACTTCCACTAGCTTTGTTTGTAGTGATGCTTTCTAAGGCCCACTTGACTTCACATTCCAGGATGTCTGGCTCTAGATGAGTGATCACAGCATCGTGATTATCTGGGTCGTGAAGATCTTTTTTGTACAGTTCTTCTGTGTATTCCTGCCACCTCTTCTTAATATCTTCTGCTTCTGTTAGGTCTGTACCATTTCTATCCTTTATTGAGCCCATCTTTGCATGAAATGTTCCCTTGGTATCTCTAATTTTCTTGAAAAGATCTCTAGTCTTTCCCATTCTATTATTTTCCTCTATTTCTTTGCACTGATCACTGAGGAAGGCATTTGTATCTCTTCGTGTTATCCTTTGGAGCTCTGCATTCAAATGGGTATATCTTTCCTTTTCTCCTTTGCTTTTCGCTTCTCTTCTTTTCACAGGTATTTGTAAGGCCTCTTCAGACAGCCATTTTGCTTCTTTGCATTTCTTTTCCTTGCTAATGGTCTTGCTCCCTGTCTCCTGTACAATGTCATGAACCTCGGTCCATAGTGCATCGGGCAGTCTATCAGATCTAGTCCCTTAAATCTATTTCTCACTTCCACTGTATAATCATAAGGGATTTGATTTAGGTCATACCTGAATGGTCTAGTGGTTTCCCCCCTTCTGTTTAAGTCTGAATTTGGCAATAAAGAGTTCATGATCTAAACCACAGTCAGCTCCCGGTCTTGTTTTTGCTGACTGTATAGAGCTTCTCCATCTTTGGCTGCAAAGAATATAATCAATCTGATTTCGGTATTGACCATCTGGTGATGTCTATGTGTAGAGTCTTCTCTTATGTTGTTGGAAGAGGGTGTTTGCTATGACCAGTGCGTTCTCTTGGCAAAACTCTTAGTCTTTGCCCTGCTTCATTCTGTACTCCAAGGCCAAATTTACCTGTTACTCCAGGTGTTTCTTGACTTCCTACTTTTGCATTCCAGTTCCCTATCTTCGAGTTCCAGTTCCAGATATCTTTTTTGGGTGTTCATTCTAAAAGGTCTTGTAGGTCTTCATAGAACCGTTCCACTTCAGCTTCTTCAGTGTTACTGGTCGGGGCATAGACTTGAATTACCTTGATATTGAATGGGTTGCCTTGGAAATGAACAGAGATCATTCTGTCGTTTCGGAGATTGCATCCAAGTACTGCATTTTGGACTCTTTTGTTGACTGTGATGGCTACTACATTTCTTCTAAGGGATTCCTGCCCACAGTAGTAAATATGATGGCCATCTGAGTTAAATTTACCTCTTCTAGTCCATTTTAGTTTCGCTGATTCCTAGAATGTCGACGTTCACTCTTGCCATCTCCTGTTTGACCACTTCTAATTTACCTTGATTCATGGACCTAACATTCCAGGTTCCCATGCAATATTGCTCTTTATAGGATCGGACTTTGCTTCCATCACCAGTCTCAAACACAACTGGGTATTATTTTTGCTTTGGCTCCATCCCTTCATTCTTTCTGGAGTTATTTCTCCACTGATCTCCAGTAGCATATTGGGCCCTACCAACCTGAGGAGTTCCTCTTTCAGTATCCTATCATTTTGTCTTTTCATACTGTTCATGGGGTTCTCAAGGCAAGAATACTGAAGTGGTTTGCCATTCCCTTCTCCAGTGGACCACATTCTATCAGACCTCTCCACCATGACCTGCCCTTCTTGGGTGGCCCTATACAGCATGGCTTAGTTTCACTGAGTTAGACAAGGCTGTGGTCCATGTGATCAGGTTGGCTAATTTTCTGTGATTGTGGTTTCAGTTTGTCTGCCCTCTGATGCCCTCTCTCAGCGTCTACTGTCTTACTGGGTTTCTCTTATCTTGAACGTGGGGTATCTCTTCATGGCTGCTCCAGCAATGCACAGCTACTGCTCCTTACCTTGGATCTAGGGTATCTCCTCACAGCCGCCACTCCTGACCTTGGTTGTGGGGTATCTCCTCATGGCCGCTGCTCCTGACCTTGGACGTGGGGTATCTCCTCTAGGAGATATTGCATTTTTATGTACTTGAAATTATTTTCTCCTGGAACAAGTCTGAAATTGCTAATTCAATTTATTGGGTTGGCCCAAAGCAACCATATGATGTTCTGAAAAACCACAACAAACATTTGGCCAACCCAGTACCTCTGATCACTTTAAACACACTCAGTGTCAACTCTTCACACTGTTGTCCGAGCACGTTATGGGTAAAATATACTTCTGTAAGCATAAGTTTTATCACAACCTTTTTTCTGTATATGATATGGTCTTATAATTTTTTTCCTTTATTCTATTAATGTGGAATATAACATTGATTTTCAAAATGTTAAGCTAAATTTGCCTTCCTAAAATAAACTCAGCTTTCTTGTGTTGTATAGTCTTTATAGCTATGTTATTTATATTATTTAAATAAGTGAAATGACTGAACTTATTTTTATTATAATGTTCTGTCTGTCTTATGAAGTTCATGTCAGTTGCATGAAATGAATTGGAAAGTGGTTGCTTGCTTTTTTATTCTCTGCAAGAGTTTTGTGTAAGATTGGTCAGATTTTTTGCTTGAAGATTTGATGCAATTCTCAGTAATTCCATGTGTACCTGAAGTCTTTGGTTTGGTATGGAAAAATTTTAATTATGGTTTCAATTTCTCTAACAGGTATAAAACTGTTATGATATTTGTCAGATAAACAATATTTGGGCCATATGTATACTAAAAAATGATCAGTCACTTTTCTAAAATTCAGATTTAACTACATCCTATATTTTTCTGGTAATCTTATAATGTCCTCATTATATTTTGAACGTCTGAACAAGTAACAATGGTCTGCTTTCATCTCCATTAGCAATTATTTGTGCCTTTTTTGTCTCTATTCTCTTGATTAGTCTCACTAGAGGTTTATCAATTTCATTAGTCTTTCCAAAGAGCTAACCTTTGGGCGGTTTATTGTCTTTACTCTAATTTTCACTCCCATTAATTTCTACCCCCGTTTATTTTCCTACTTTCTCTGTGTCACATTTAGTTTGCACCTCTGACTTCTTGGGATAATCATTTGATCTTTGATTTTGAGCTTTTTTCTTTTTTGTTATAGGAATATAAATTTCTATCTATGATTTTTAATCAGTTCTCAGTCAGTCTCAGGGACTTGAATTTTATTTGGCAGGTGATAAAGAGCCCCAGTTTTATGCACAGGAATGATAACTTTATATTTGCTTTGATGTGTGCCACTTGCTGTGTTTTCAAGGAGATCATTCAGGGAGGCAGAAGACTAGAAGTAGAAGGGCATATGGCTGAGAACAGAACGCTGAGGGGCGGTCTTCAGGGAAGGGGCAGTCAAAGAACACAGAGTCACTGTTATTAGAGAGAAGGAACAGACAGAGAAGAAAGAGCTTCTGGTTCATCCTGCGTTAATGAGAATGAGTTGAGGCCACAGAGACTAAGTGGAGGGGATTTTTCCAAGTTCCCCATTGTTCCCCAAGTCATATTTCTTCTTAAGATTTCCCACTGGATATTGGATTGTTGTTTCTGTTTAGTTGCTAAGTCATGTCCGATTTTTTTGCAACCCTGTGGACTGTTACCCACCAGGCTCCTCTGTCCATGAGATTTCCCAGGCAGGAATACTGGAGTGGGTTGCTGTGCCCTCTTCCAGGGGATCTTAGGAATCAAACCTATGTCTCCTGCACTGGCAGGCAGATTCTTTACCACTGAGCCACCAGGGAAGTCCAGATTTTGGATATATATATCTAAAATATGTATCCAAATATATATATACACTATATATATTATATATAATACATATATAACATAATAGAATATATAACAGACCTCTAAAACAAAGAACACATTTACCAACTGTTTTACACAGGGTTACACAGCACACCAGCACTTGGGCTTCCCAGGCATAGTTAAGCTCCACCTACAACCCTCAGACCAAAGACTCTGTTGACATACATAGAGCGTCAGTGGTGACCATCCTGAGGTCTTCCTCAGTTGGCCCATCAGGGGAAGTCATGAACCTGAAGCCAGCACTGCCCCCATCCTCTCATTTTGTCTATCTGATTTAATTAGGTGGATGCTATGCAAAATGTCTTTAGCGACTAGGTGAAAGGTAGCTTATAAGTAAATATCAGTTTTCACTTTAGTTGGAGATGATAAAAGATAAAGTGGCTTACATAATTTAAGAGAGAATAGTTGCACTGAATACAAACCAAGTCAGATTCTGTATTGATTTTTTTTTTTTCCACTGAAAGAGAAAAATGTTTGGCTAGAAATAAAACTTTGGTGGCTTGTTTATCGATAAGGCACACTATTTTTATCTCGGGTAGACTAAATTATTTTTTTCACACAAAATAAATAATGCCACTCCAGTACTCTTGCCTGGAAACTCCCATGGATGGAGGAGCCTGGTAGGCTGCAGTCCATGGGGTAACTAAGAGTCGGACACAACTGAGCGACTTCACTTTCAGTTTTCACTTTCATGCATTGGAGAAGGAAATGGCAACCCACTCCAGTGCTCTTGCCTGGAGAATCCCAGGGACGGGGGAGCCTGGTGGGCTGCCGTCTATGGGGTCGCACAGAGTCGGGCACGACTGACGTGACTTAGCAGCTAGCAGCAGATGTATTTTTGTAATTTTAATTTTTATATTAGGGTATAACTGATTTACAATGCATTAGTTTCTGTGTACAACAAAAGTGATTCAGTTGTACATATACACATATCTATTGTTTTTCAGACTCTTTTTGTATATAGCTTATTACAGAGTATTGAGTAGAGTTCTCTGTGCTATACAGTAAGTCCTTGTTGATTATTTTATATATAGCAGTATATATATGTTAATCCCAACCTCCTAATCTATCCCTCTCTCCTACCATTTTTCCCCTTTGGTAACCATAAATTTGGTTTCTAATTCTGTCAGTCTTTTTCTGTTTTGTAAATAAGTTCATTTGCAACATTTTTAAGATGCCACATATAAATGATGCCATATGATATCTGTCTTAGTCTGACTTACTTCACTGAATATGGTAATCTCTAGGTCCATTCATGTTGCTACAAATGACATTTTTCATTCTTTTTTATGACCAATATTCCATTGTATATATGTCCCACATCTTCTCTTTCCACTCCTTTGTTGATGGCCACTTAGGTTGCTTCCGTGTCTTGGCTACTGTAAATAGTGCTGTGATAAACACTGGGGTCATTTTTCTTTACAGGTTTCCTCATATATGTGCCCAGGAGGAGATTGCTCTATTATATGGTAGCTCTGTTTTTAGTGTTTTAAGGAACCTCCTTACTGTTCTCCTTAGTGGCTCTACCAATATACATTCTCACCAACAGTGTAGGAGGATTCCCTTTTCTCCACACCCTCTCTAGCATTTACTGTTCGCAGACATTTCGATGATAGCCATTGTAACCGGTATAATGTGATACCTCATTGCAGTTTTGACTTGCATTTCTCTGAAAACTAGTGATGGTAAGCATCCTTTCATGTACTTTCTGGTCATCTGTATGTCTTCTTTGGAGAAATGTCTCTTTAGATCTTTTGCCCATTTTTTAAAAATTGAACTTTTTTTTCTTTTTTTATTGAGCTGTTTGTATATTTTGGACATTAGTCCGTTGTTGTTCACATCTTTTGCAGATGTTTCCTATTCTGTGGGTTTTGTTTTGTTTTGCTAATGGTTTCCTTTGTTGTAAAAAAACTTTTAAGTTTAATTAGGTTCCATTTGTTTATTTTTGTTTTAATTTTCATTACTCTAGGAGGTGAATCCAAAAATATATTGCTGTGATTTATGTCAAAGAGTGTTCTGCCTATGTTTTCCTTTAAGAGTTTTATAGAATCTGATCTTACATTTAGATCTTTAATCCATTTTTAGTTTATCTTTGTATATGGTGTTAGAGAATATTCAAATTTCAGTCTTTTACATGTAGCTGTACAGTTTTCCCAGCACCACCTATTGAAGAGACCGTCTTCTCTGTTGTATATTCTTGCCTCCTTTGTCATAGATTAATTGTAGATGTATCTTTTTTGAATATCCATCTTTAGAAACCAACAGGAGGAGATATTAAGAGGAGTGGAACCTAGTGATTCTCCAAGAATGAACTGCAATTTATAAATGTGCTGTTGCCCTACCAAATTCCAGTGTCTAAAGTTCTTGCCACTGTCTCTTTCCTGGCACATTGGAAAGAAGCCTATGGTTTATTTTCTTTTTTTCCATTGGTTCTTGAGTCTCACCATGTGCAGGGTTGCTCAGCTGACTTGTCTGTGGGAAGGGGAAAAATGTCCTTTTCAAAGGAATCAACTTTTGTGGTTACAAATTTGGGGTTTGAGTAGATATTGGCCAATTTCTTCTGAAATGGGAAACTTCCTTGAAATTCTCCCCATCATGTTAATTTGTAGAAAATTGAGATATTTAAAAAGCTGTGCCCCTCCCTAAAATAAATAAATGACTTTTCAAATCACATACCACCATTGTATGTATACACACTATGTGATATATCATGATTTAAATTTTAATGACAAGGAATAGCTTCTTTAGATTTAGCGCTAAGACATGGGATTGGGTGTGATTACAGGATGAAGAGGGCTTCCCTAGTGGCTCAGACGGTAAAGCGTCTGTCTGCAACGCAGGAGACCTGGGTTCGATCCCTGGGTTGGGAAGATCCTCTGGAGAAGGAAATGGTAGCCCACCCAGTATTCTTGCCTGGAAAATCCCATGGACCGTGGAGCCTGGTAGGCTACCGTCCATGGAATTGCAGAGTCAGACACGACTGAGCGACTTCACTTTCACTTTCACAGGATGAATACATAGACACTTTCCTTGTCCATAACCAGTTCCAACTCTATATTATGTTTAATATCAATACAAACAAGCTAACAAACAAACCTGGGTTCCTTTAACTACCATTTTGTGTTAATTGTAAAATCTCTCACCAGGAACTTAGTAGAGGAACTCAGAGAGTCACAGAATTATTGAGCTGCCTGTAATGATTTCACTGTAGTGATTTACTTTTTTATTTTTATTTTTTATCACTGCATCTCTCTGTCCATGGATTGCTGAGGGTGAAGCTGTAAGTATTTTTGGTGAATAATCTATCCCCAGGATGGGAGAGGATATACAACTGTCTATGCATTTATCTGGGGCTTCGCAGGTGGTGCTAGTGGTAAAGAACCCACCTGCCAAGGCAGGTGATGTAAGCGACGCAAGTCTAAAATATCTTAATGCCTGGTTGAGCTAGAGATACATAAGATGAAATATCTACCTTTGTAATGGGAATAGAAAGAGAAGAGATAAAGCACAGGGTGAAATACAGAGGGCCAGGATAATAGCGGTGACAATGAAGAGGGAGAGATATATTAAACTGCTTTTAGGAGAAGAAAGTCACAGAAGTGAAGAGTTTCGGTTTTTGAGCCCTCATATCCCTATACTTCCGGAGAAGGCAATGGCACCCCACTCCAGTACTCTTGCCTGGAAAATCCCATGGACAGAAGAGCCTGGTGGGCTGCAGTCCATGGGGTCGCTTAGGGTCGGACACGACTGAGTGACTTCACTTTCAGTTTTCACTTTGATGCATTGGAGAAAGAAATGGCAACCCACTCCAGTGTTCTTGCCTGGAGAATCCCAGGGACGGGGGAGCCTGGTGGGCTGCCGTCTGTGGGGTCGCACAGAGTTGGACACGACTGAAGTGACTTAGCAGCAGCAGCAGCAGCATCCCTATACTTCTACTTTCTAGGATACTAGTTCAATCATTTGTGCCAGTCCAAGTTTTTAAAGTTCTCAGAATCTCACTTTCCTTATTTGTAAAATGGGATAATAGTACCTATCTCCTAGGGTTTTTGTATGGTGAAAATGAGATAGTTTGAAAAAAGTTATCAGCATCCAGTGCTTTAAACATAGTAATTCATGTTTCCTATGAATTAACCAATACAGGTTAGCTATTTTACTGTCAGGATTCTCCAGAGAAACAGAACCAATAGGATAGATATTATGTATTTATTATAAGGAATTGACTCATACAGTCTGGAGACTCAGAAGATCCATGATCTTCCGGAGACCCAGCAGAGCAGTCGAATAGTTCCTATGTGAGTCTGAAGACCTGAAAACCAGGTGAGCTGGTTGTGTAAGTTCCAGTCCAAGTGCAGGAGAGGTCAGTGTCCTAGCTTGAAAACAGAGAGAGTGAATCCTCCCTTCCCTGTCTTTCATTCTCTTCAGGTCCCCCATAGATTGGAGGCAGCCCACCCACATTGGGAAGGGCAATCTACTTTACTCAGTCCACCTCTTCAAATGTTTATCTCACCCATAAACATCCCACACATACACTTAGAACTCGGCACTTCATGGCTCAGTCAAGTTGACACATAGAACTGATCATCACAGCTGTTATAATTACTACGGTACTAGAACAGGTGAGAAATCACCTAGTGTGGTTGAATTTGTATGAGATTTTAAGCCACATAGCCTCCCATTTAAATCCCATTACTGCATTTTTCTATCTGTAAAACTTTGGTAAAGTTGCTTAATATCTGGCTAAATTATTCATCGTTGTTGTTCAGTCGCTAAGTCATGTCCAACTCATTACAATGCCATGGACTGCAGCACGCAAGGCTTACCCATCCTTCACTGTCTCCTGGAGTTTGCTCAAACTCACGTCCATTATGTTGGTGATGCCATCCAACCATCTCATCCTCATTTGACATACATCCAATCAGAGCAGGTTTCTTTAGGGTTGCCTGGCAATAACATCATCTTTCCTCTTTCCACCCTCCTCTTTAAAGTTATATTCATCCTTTATAAAATGTCCACCTCTACTTTCACATACCAGGAAAGGTCATTGGTGCTATTTCCAACGAGCTTTAACCTATGTAAAAATGCTGGGATACATCTTGAAAGCTGGCTCTCTTCTTCCACCACCAACCCTTTGTTTTAAATGTCTCACTGTCTCACTATTTAAGTGTCTCTAATGTCTCACTATTAGACACAAGCCCACATGGACTTATCGTATGTTTGTAACTCACATAATATTTTTTTTATCATATTACAAGTCTTCTAAGAATACAGACACTTTCAGATGTTGTCAAGGAGAGTGTGAGTTGCTTTAACCAGTCTTTTCCAGAAAATAATGTATGTATTCTTTGACCTAGGCAATCTCATTTTTGGAAACATATTCTGTAGATAACAATAGCCTCTGAGATGCAATGCTATGGTTAATGATATTTCCTATATTGTTATTTGTAGTGACAAAAGAAGTGGAAACAGATGGAATAGAAGGAAAATTGACTAAATTATAGTATTCCATAATATAGATTATAATGACCAGAGGGATGTCCATGACATTTTATTAAGAACAAAAGCAAGCATGGGATCCATACACATAATATGACCCCATGTTTAGAGCATAATTAAAATATTTTATTTGTAGTTTATATCTTTGCATGAACATATATATTTATTTCAAATATATATGTATTGATCATAGAGGAAGGGGTGGAAGAGTTCACATCAAACTATTAACATTGATTACTTGAGGGTTGATGGAGTAAAAATGAGGTAGAGTGAGATTGTTAATCTTTTCCTTATATCTTTGAGTATTCTTATATTTCATTATTAGAACAGACTTGCATTATTTTTTAATTGAAAAATAAACCCTATAAATGAAAGGGAAAATAAACGTTTCACTACTATCTCATGAAATGATAAACCATCTATTTTGGAACAAGCCATTACAGACATAATGAGGGTGATGTGATAATTAGCAAGACTTGGATAAATAACCTTAACTTTGGAGTCAGAAGATGCCGGCAGTGACTGGTCTCCCTGACAGAATTTGAGAAACTGGGCTTGCTACCTGCTTGTAAATGTCATCACTCCTAGAGTGTCTTCTGGACCTATACCTGTGCTTTTGAACTTGATTACTGTGTGGGGTGACCTGTCAGGGAGTTCACACATTGGCAGGGATTAGATTATTGATTTTATTTAACCAATATTTATTTAATGAAATCCATAATAATAATATTAAATCAATACTATTCAAATAACATTTAAATAATATTAACAAGTGTGAAGTGAAAGTGAAGTCGCTCAGTCATGTCCGACTCTTTGCGACCCTGTGGACTATAGACTACCAGGCTCCTCCATCCTTGGAATTTTCCAGGCAAGAGTACTGGGGTGGGTTGCCATTTCCTACTCCAGTTAACAAGTATGAGTGTCAATAATTTATCATACATGCATGCTTAGTTGCTAAGTCGTGTGTGACTCTTTGTAACCCCAAGGACTATAGCCCTCCAGACTTTTCTGTCCATGGGATTTTCCAGGAAAGAATACTCTAGTGGGTTGCCATTTCCTCCTTTGGGAATCTTTCTAACCCAGGGATTGAACTCGAGTCTCCTGTGTCTCCTGCATTGGCAGGAGCCCTTGGGCTTCCCAGGTGGCTTAGTGATAAAGAAACTGCCTGCCAAGCAGGAGATGTGGGTACAGTTTCTGTGTTGGGAAGATCCTCTGGAAAAGGAAGCAGAAACCCCCTCTAGTATTCTTGCTTGGGAAATCCCATGGATGGAGGAGCTTGGTGGGCTACAGTCCATGGGGTCACAAAGAGTTGGACATGACTTAGCAGCTAAACAATAATAATTTAATAATGCAATTATTAACAAAATTTTGTATTATTTTAATAAACTTATAATAAAATTTATTTTAAAAATATTAATAATTAATAAATCCATTAGCCTCCTAAAAGAGCAGAAATGACATGCAAACAGCTAAGTGTAGACCAGGTAGTAGTCATGGGAGAAAAGCCCTGGAAAGATCCCCAGATCACAGCAATGTCCCATTCTGCTGGAAGTCTTCTGTCAGGAGTGGGTTGGAGGCGGTACTGGAAAGTCACAGGTGCTCTTAGAACATAGGAAAAGGAACAGGAGAACATGCAAAAGAATGGTAGAGGCCCTCTAACCCTTGAGGGAAATCGTTCAGCTTAGGGAATGAGAACTGGGGGAGGGAAGAAGGGAGAGTAATGTAATTGAAAGAGAAGGTGGTAAACAGTGTGTTTGGACAGCCATTCAGTGTGATACTTTGAGCAGGTGACAGGTGAGCAGAGAAGATGATGAATGCCAGGAGGTCTGGAAGGGCCAGAAAGGACGTGAGAGGTCATCCAAAACAAATAACACTTCATTTGATGTTTGCTTATTGTTGGCCTTGCTTGTATTTGGTCTCCTTCACCAGCCAAGTTAGTTCCGAGGGCTAATTTATAAAGTGAGGAAGTATGAATTATCTTCATTTACATAATCATTTTCCATAACCAAGATGTCTTAAGCATCTAGAAGGTTTACTGTGTCTCTGCATGCATAATGGCGTCAAATGGTATTTTTGGATTTCTCCTTCTGAGAGGTTTCATTCTCCTTTGGCAAAGCAGAGCTTCTTGAATGAAGGAAAAGAAATACTGCTTGTCAGAAAATTATAGTAAATATATAAGGGACAGGAGAAGTCACTGTTGTAATAAGAACAAGAGACCCACAAGAGGACCAGAAAATCTAATTGGTTTGAGATAACATGAAGTAGCTTTAACATCTTGTAAATACTCTTGTTCTCTATGATCTACATACATCTGTAAGATGCAAGCTGAGGAGATCTATGATTTCTGTGGTCTTGTGTGATACACAATTCCCTAGGCCAGGAATTCTTTTGAAACTGATGCACAGACTTGGAGGAAGTGATGGGAAATGAAGATACAGACTTCAAAGTTATGGAAAATTAATAGCTAAGAGGAGTCGCACTAACCCAGGTACAAATTCTAACTCTAACACATGTTAGCAGGTAACCTCGAGAAAATTTCTTTGTGCTTGCTGCTGCGTCGTTTCAGTCGTGTCCGACTCTGTGCGACCCCATAGATGGCAGCCCACCGGGCTTCCCGTCCCTGGGATTCTCCAGGCAAGAACACTGGAGTGGGTTGCCATTTCCTTCTCCAATGCATGAAAGTGAAGAAAGAAAGTGAAGTCGCTCAGTCGTGTCCGACTCTTTGCGACCCCATGGACTGCAGCCTAGCAGGCTCCTCCGTCCATGGGATTTTCTAGGCGAAAGTACTGGAGTGGGGTGCCATTGCCTTCTCTGTGCTTATTCCCCCCTAAATAAAACTGAGGATAAGAACAAGTCTCTAGCAATCAATGTGGTGAGTTAAATGAGATAATGTGTATTAATGTGCTTCACAATACCTGATAAGCTGCAAGTGTTCAGATGGGGTAGAAAATAAAATGAAACATTTCAGTTCATGTAAGAGACATGCTTTTCTTTTTTCTTTTTTAGGTAATGGTTTTTCCCTCCAGATGGAAAAAAAAAAAAAAAAGGGTTGTGAGCATCTTGGCCGTAAAAACACAAGTAAATATGGTAGTGATTTAGCAATACACAGTAAACAGACCATTTCACAGCAGGAAGGAAGGAAGGAAGGAAGGAAGGAAGGATCAAGAGTCAAGCAAACAAAAAAGGAATAATATCCAGACAGGGAACTAACCAGCTCAATGGCTAAAAATACCATGGAATCATCAAGGAAAGTGAGTTGTTCTTGGGTCACGAACCCTGTGATTTATCAAACCCAGTATATTCCCCTTCAGGAATGTTCTGTAGTGACCCCGTGGTTACTCCACTTCTGGGGCTACCCTGCATTTCCTGGCCTCACTGGGGCTACTAGTTGGATCCTGTGCAAGTTTGGCTGTGACTGTTGTGAGTGAGAGCAATGACCTAGGCCAGCATCACCACCATCACGTGATACCTCAGGCTTAAAATCTTGTTATGTGCTCATAGCACCTGCCCCTTCATAGCCCTCTCATGGGCTGACGCCAAGAGAGTAAATCCTTCCACGGGCAGTATTTAACTCATTGTGAGAAAAATGAAGATTTCAGAAAGGGCAACAGTGTGTGTATCTGCAAACAAACTTTGGGCATGGAAATATGTGACCTGCCAATGTTTTGGCCAAAGCAGACAAGCAGCCAGTACATGCCCATTGTCTTCTTCTTGTCTTATGTGCTGAAATAAGCCATGTCCCTGCCCGTGGTGAGCTTACAGACCAGCAGTGACACACAGGAAACCATCTTTGGAAGGAAAGGGTGACCCAGCGGTGACAAGCTGAGATCATTGACATACATTCCTGTCTCCCAGAAGTCCACAAGCTGATGAGAGGGACAGAAGTAAAAGGGAAATGGTTCTATAATATACAGGTTATAAGGACTGATACAACTGGGCAGAATGGAGACAATAATATATAGACAATACTTACTGGAAAGTTCTCCTGTGTGCTCCTGGGGTGCAGTGGGAGAACGTCTAGCCAACTTTAGAAATCTCATTGAAATTCTAGGAGAAAAGATTGGGTACCAGGGTGGAATCAAATTGCTTTCTCCTCTTTCAACAACTTTTCTTTTCTTTTTTTTTCCACTTTGGAGAATAGACCACATTTCCCCCCGCCATGATTTTTGCCTCATTATTCTGATAAAGTTTTTGGTTGAAGTTGGCATGAGTGAAATTATAAAGGTATTGCACAAAAGCATCTCTGAATTGTCTGAGCTCAAAATTTATCTCAAAAAAATTCTGTTCAAAATAATGGTTTTTTATGGTGACTTTATTCTATCATCATTAACCATCTTGGACCAGCAGGTCTGGCCTTCTGTCTTGACCTGGTGTGCCCTCAATTGAGACAAAGGATCAGAGACAGAGAGTTGAGACAGCTCTGTGTCAGAGGCCCCGGGAGTGTCCCTGTATGAGCCGTCACATGGGGGTGCGCATGAAGGAGCAGTGGGGAGAGGAAAGCCCTGCCTTTTCGGTAAAGGGCACATTTGATCTTTTCCAACCACAGCAGAGGACAAGGCAGGTTTCCTGGAAGAAGCTCGGGGGAGGGAAAAGGAAAATTAGAAGGCTTCATCTGAAAAGTTGGGGCTAACCTTGAATTCCTAATTGCCGCAGGTCTTAGAAGCATGTCTGTCTGTGGTATACCAGCCTTCAGCTGGGTGGCTCCTGGATCATGTCTCCTTAGTCAACCCAGCCGATGGCATCAGCACCATCAGCTTCCTTCCAGGAAAGCAGTGCCCATCCTCTGGTTTTCTGCTGAGTTGGTCTGGCCCTACTTAAGAGGAAAATAATTGGTATTCTTTACTCCTGTGTCGGGCAGTCATTTCCTTTTGAGCCACCCTTCACATCAGGGCCAGCCCTCTGCCAAAGTAGGCACTAGACAGTTTGTTTTTAAGCATTTCATGTTTTTCTCCTGGTGCCCATCACTCATCCTATCCTTCTTCCCTTGGCCCCAATTTTTGGGACACTTCCTGTTTTCCTGTGACTGTCAGAGGTAACTGTGCCCTCATCACTGTGGTGGCTGTGCTCAGACTGCAAGCACTGTCTCCTTTTGGTATCGTCCACGTGCTTTAGAAGTTACCAGTCCTTCATCTCATTGTGCCACGTGCCAGACACTGTGTCAGACGCCATGGCTATAACAATAAAAAGACATGGTGCTCATGCTCATGGAGCACACCGTTTTCACAAGATAGACAAGAATACCTGTATCACCACAAAGATGCAGAGTCATGAGACAGCATAAAACACTGCAAGGAATGTCACTGTGGTAGAGCATGACAACCCCTAACTACGCTCTGGAGTTTGTTCTGGACAGGCCACTAAACAAGTGTGCTGTAACCCAGGGGTAAGTGTGAGCACTCCCTGTAGGAAACCCATGGGAAAGTTATTCAAGGAGGTATCAAGATCAGATGTGTAATTTAGAAAAGTCTCTTTTCTAGGTAGATTCAGGGAAGAGGACTACCTAGTCCTATTTATGTCAGAAATCCACATGAAAGATGGAGTAGCCTGGACTGAAATAGTGGAAGTGTGGGTAGGGAAGAGGAGACAGATTTGGGAGATATTTAGGAAATAGAAATTGTACATTTTGGTGAGTGCTTGTGCCATTGTATGGGAAGATTGTGAGGGAGACAGAATCATCTAGAATGACTCTGTAAAGAGTGTGACAGAGGCTAGGGTGCCTTCCCAGAGATGTGGAATGCACAAAGTGTTGTTGATTGAAGACTCTTATTTTGATGGTAGAGGGTGTAGATAAGGCTTAACCCAAGCTCAAACACTTATTTACAGTTTGCGTGTTATTTTCATACCAAAGTGGCATCTGATTGGTCTTATTAAGTTAAAATATCTTTTTAAAATTACATCCCTAAAGAGTTTTGTTAATGCTGGCAGTTTTAGAGACCATCGTAAAGCAATGGAAGAACTGTCATTTTGGGGCTGGAAGGCGTGGTGGGGCAGGGTATGGGACTGCCTGGAATCAAATTTGTATCATCTGGGCCTCTACTCGCTGTGTTTCCATGTGATCCTACCCTCCCTACACACTTAGTTTTTCTCTGACTTAAAAAAATTTTTCTAATTTCTATCTGCTCTATTCTTTAATTCATTCTTTTATCCCTTCTGGTTCCATTATTGTCAAAACCCTGCCCTCTGTACAAAGTGCACAGGTTACAGCACAAGAGACCTCCCAGTTATGTGTACTTGTAATCTAAAAGGAAAAGAATGAAGATTTCTTTCCCATGGACTCAGGATTCAGATAATCTCATTGCTGCTACAGAAGACATTTTGGAAGAGGGGTGATTACTGAACCAGTAAAAATTCCCAAATCCTTGCTATTTCTGAGACACATAAGATCAATGGTGCTGAGAGAGCTTAAGGAAGGAAGATACTTGAGAAATAAGAAAAAACATTTTAATGTTTAAATATTTAAATTATTTAAGCTCCATGCCCCCTAGTTCCTTCGTTTCTATCAATGCAGTTCTTAAACATATTCTTTTTCTTCCCTATTTCTTGATCTGTGGGTATCAAGTGAAAGACTTAAATCCCCCATGTTCCTATTCCCACAATAGTTATATTTTGTTAGGATGTGAAGGAAGAGTTGGACTATAAAGAAAGCTGAGCACCAAAGAATTGATGCTTTTTAACTGTGGTGTTGGAGAAGACTCTTGAGAGTCCCTTAGACTGCAAGGAGATCCAACCAGTCAATCCTAAAGGAAATCAGTCCTAAATATTCATTGGAGGGACTGATGCTGAAGCTGAAACTCCAATGCTTTGGCCACCTGATGTGAATAACTGACTTATTTGAAAAGACCCTGATGCTTTGAAAGATTGAAGGCAGGAGGAGAAGGGGACAACAGAGGATGAGATGGTTGGATGGCATCACTGACTCAATGGACACGAGTTTGACTAAACTCTGAGAGTTGGGGATGGACAGGGAGGCCTGGTGTGCTACAGTCCATGGGCTCGCAAAGAGTCGGAGACGACTGAGCAACTGAACTGAACTGAAGGAAGAGAAAGAAAATAGACTCTCCCTAGGAGTCACAGAAGGAATAGTGATGCCTATGAATAGAAAAATGTTGTTTAATAAACACTGAACCAGAAATCGTGGAGCCAGAAACAAGCACAGAATCAGAAATCTTGCAGTTTTTGTAGCTTAAACATGATAGACAAATACTTTCACCATTCATATGATCAGGCATCTAGCTACCTAGTGCCCTTCATTTGTGGTGGGAAAGAGCACATCTATCTGTTACGCAATGTGGACCTAGGAAGTGGTTTTGGATTGGTTTTGGCTTCTTTGAGACGGTTTTGGATAAGATTTTGTTATGAAAACTAAACACAAGTTATGATTGCATGCTATAAGAATGCCCCAGATCCATTGGCTGTTCAGTCTCCTAAACCCACACTGAAATCCTGTAGAACCATTGTTGTCAGAGGCAATTTAGAAAGAAAAGGACAAGAGTTAGCTACTGGAAAACAAGAAAATGACTTTGGAACTTGATTCTGAGGATGAGCAATGCAATTGCTATGATAATGGATAGTGCTCAGTTCCCCTTGGCAGAGGCACCTCCCGTGAATGAGTTTGTCCAAGTGACATGCCAGGACCCCTACCAATTCAGTGACATAATAGAAGGGAAGCATAGAAGAGAAAGTCTCAACACATTCCAGTGGAATTAAAGGTAGGGGAGAGATGTCACATTTGCTTACTGGCATTTTACATCCTAGATAGAAAAACAGTGAATTGCTAGACTTATGTAAAAACATGAAATTAAGTAGTCAATGATAGCTGAAAATGGAGTGGGAGAAAGAGAAAGACATAGTCATTCACAGGAAAACTTTGTAGAAATTGCTTGTTCTTCTTAAATTCTACCAGAATTATCACGACAAATGGAGTGGGAGAAAGAGGAAGACATAGTCACTCACAGGAAAACTTTGTAGAAATTGCTTATTCTTCTTAAATTCTGCCAGAATTATCACGACAATAAAATAAGACTGTTTTCCTTGAGAGCAATGACCATTGTATCCTCAGCAAGCAAGACATTTTCTGGTATATAGCAGGTGCTCAATAAATGCTTGCTGACTGAATGAATATATGATCAAATGCTTACATTTATAGACAGACATCCACATATCACATCCATAAGACTTCTATTGTGATACCTAAGTAATATAAATTTTGTCTACCTATTATCTATAACAAAAAGTCAGTGAAGGTTTTCTATAAAGGGTCAGATAGCCAAACTTTTAACTTTTTCAGGCTAAGAGGCGAAATTGAGGTTATGTAGGTACCTCTGTAATACAAGGGAAAACAAATGTCCATTATATTTTACTGATGAAATTAAAAATACAATAATAATCAAGTGCACTTGTTTGTAACAGAATGACAAAAATGGAATCCTTTTGGAGTAAGACTTCATTTATTTGATGTCGTCTGTCATCATAATGTTTTGCAAATGTCCATTTGTTAATGTTGATGTGTCATGAGATTTTAATTATTTCATATTGAGTTTGAGTTTTATATCATTTTTACCTGTCACTAAATATTAATTGTCTTTGATTATATTTTCATACCTTTTAGAAGTGTAAAGGGCATTCTTCACTCTCAGGCCATAGAAACTTAAGTGGCCCACGGGCTGCACTTTGCTGACCCCTGATCTATATCTACTGGTTTTGAAAAGCAGTTTACTTATTTATTTTAAAACCTGTCATTGAAAGTTACATTTGAACATTTGCATCTAGTTAAATTGTCTGCAATCTATCAAAAAATAGAAAAATTCCTACATGTGAGAGTTTTTTCTTTGTTGTTACTGTTTTTTAAATACTTTCATGGGAGTATCATGCTGAGAACCATTCCCAAAATAATTCATTTTGATATCCTCTTGGTTAACCTGATAGCTTCACTCCAAAACTGAGTATGATTCTTGGCTAGACTGGACTAGAGGACAAGAACTTCATAAGAACTTCCTATCCTGGGATAAAAATACAGTGATGAGGACAGAACCCTCAGGAACTGCCAAGTCCTCTAAATGCCCAAATTTGAAGTTATTTTTTATGTTGTCCTTTTGGTCGGAAATGCTTCAAATGCTTTTGTGCCTTGTAAGCCTTGCTCCCCACTGTCACTTCCAGGCTGTCCCTCCTTCTTCCTCCCTTAAAACCCCAGATTCTTTGAAGTGCATGTCTTTGACTTTATCATCCCTCACCCTGCCTTGTAGCTCTCATGTCTCTGCCTCCAAATGTCTTCTCCTCTGTCATCGTGTCCTCATTTTTTAGCCTCACCTATTTCTCTGTAAATCACCACATAATACAGTGCTGAAGGACAGAGAATTTAGAATCATATTGACTTGGTTCAAAGCCTGGCTCTTTCAGGCTTGTCTTGTTCCTTGTCTTTTAAACTATGAAATGGGTATAAAAATAATACCTACCTTGTAAGAATGTTGTGAGGATTAAATGAGATTTAGAAAAATAATAAATGATTAGAACAATGCCTGTCATAGAGTGAACACTCAGTGGATTCAGAACCTTCATCATCATTGGAAGGTATCTGGTTCTTGTTAGTGTTGTTAACCCTCTGAATTAAGGATCCCTGGAACAGCCCAGGGTCTAGATAACTGAGATAACTTCCAAATTGTTCAAAATTCTCTCAGTTGGGTCTCTGTGGCTTGCAGTGGAAAGAATGATGATCCAGATGTCTCTATTCTTATTTATTCGATCTCTTGTTTTCAGTAACATTTATCATTGTTGACCTGTTTCTCCTTCCTGAAACATATTTTTCTTTAGACTTGTGTGACTCAGTCCCACTCTTTTCCTACCACCTAACACGCTATACTTTGAGCTACTTACTATTGGCTCTTTCTTCCCTAGCACTCTAAATTTTGATGTGACACAGGGCTCTATCTTTATCTTTCTTGGTTTATTTATCCACAGTGTCTCCCTAGGGTACGAATTTAGTGCAAATATACCTGTAAACGGAAAACTCTCACTTTTATATCTCTGTCCTAGTCCCCTTCCTGACTTGCAGATTATTCACTTAACTGCACACTTGACCTTCCCATTTGGCTGTCTAATAGGCATACTAATCGTAACACGGGCAAAACAAAAGTATCATCCCACCCCCCAACCACCTACTGTATCTGTTCTCTCATAAGGTTTTGCTATCTCAGTAAATGTCATTTACAGGCCAAAAATCTAAGATTTGGGGATTTTGATTCTTTTCTTCACAGCCTACATACAACCTTGTATGCTTTTTCACCAAAATGTGCCCTGGGTGTGACCACTGTGCACAAATCTCATGGCTAAAACCTGAGTTCAAGTCTCCACCCTATCCGGTCTATTTTCCTACCAGCCTCACTGATCTCCATGCCTTCATGTGGGCTTTTCCTTCAGAACCATTATTCTACAATACAAATCAGATCTCATCATTTTCTAGATAAAAATATCTAATGACTTCCTATTAAAAATGTCAAACTCCTGCCTTTGCCTGTTAAGCACTACAGGATCAAGAGGAGGCTCCCCTCTTAAAGCCCCTCTCTATTTTTCAACTCAGCTACTGAGATCCAGCTACTCTGGCTTTCTTTCTGCCCTATAAACAGATCAGCCTTGTTCCATTCTCAGAGTCTTTGTTAAACTCAACATTCGAAAAACCAAGATCATGGCATCTGGTCCCATCACTTAATGGCAAATAGATAGATGGGGTAACAATGGAAATGGTGAGAAACTTTATTTTCTTGGGCTTCAAAATCACTGCAGATGGTGACTGCAGCCATGAAGTTAAAAGATGCTTGCTCCTTGGAAGAAAAGCTATGACCAACCTAGACAGCATATTAAAAAGCAGAGAGACATTACTTTACCGACAAAGGTCCATCTAGTCAAAGCTATGGTTTTTTCAGTAGTCATGTATTGGACCATAAAGAAAGCTGAGTACTGAAGAATTGATGCTTTTGAACTGTGGTGTTGAAGAAGATTCTCTGAGAGTCCCTTGGACTGAAAGATCAAACCAGTCAATCCTAAAGAAAATCAATCCTGAATATTCATTGGAAGGACTGATGCTGAAGCTCCAATACTTTGGTCACCTGATGTGAAGAACTGATTCATTGGAAAAGACCCTGATGCTGGGAAAGATTGAAGGTAGGAGGAGAAGGGGACAACAGAGGATGAGATGGTTGGATCACCAACTTGATGGACATGAGTTTGAGCAAACTCTGGGAGTTGGTGATGGACAGAGAAGCCTGGCGTGCTGCAATCCATGGGGTCACAAAGAGTTGGATACAACTGAGTGACTGAACTGAACTGAATTGATCAGAGTCTTTGTACTTGATCTTCTTTCTCTTTGAAATAATCCTTTTCCCCACCTCCTTGCCTCCCACCCCACCCAGATTTCTGTTTAGCTTCCTTTGACTTATCATTCAGAACTAAATGCACATCTCCTGCTAAGAGAGATCTTCTCTGAGGACACTAAACAACCCAGCATCCACATTCACTTGCTGCTGCTAGTTTCCTGTTTTAATGTCATCATATGTATAAATAGTAAAACATAAATTGGGCTTCTCAGGTGGCACTGGTGGTAAAGAACTGACCTGCCAGTGCAGGACACTTAAGAGGTGCAGGTTCAATCCCTGGGTCAGGAATATCCCCTGGAGAAGGAAATGGCAACCCACTCCAGTATTCTTGCCCGGAAAATCCCATGGACAGAGGAGCCTGGCAGGCTATAATCCATAGGGTCACAAAGAGTCAGACATGACTGAAATGACTTAGCACACATGTATGCATGCACTCAAAGCATAAATTATCTGTTTATTTGTTTTACATAAAAATATGGTCTATTTTTCCAGTGAAGATATAAGCTTCTCAACTGGAAGACTCTTGTTTAACTGTATCCCTGGTGTCTATTAATACTTGGGAGTCTTGACGTCAGATTTAAGCCCTTGCTCTTAGCTGCTAGGACTCCAACTCTGCTGAGATCGTAAGTGTCTATTGTTTCCTTCGCTTTCATTCATCCAGCTGAGATCAAGGCAAATACCACTACTGTTACTGTTATTTACCATTTTTATTTGGGAGAGCCTTTGTTTGTTCTTTTCTGCCTTCTTCTCTTTGGAAGTAGATGTTTGGAACTCACTGAAACTTTGAAGCTGGTTTTATATAGGTTGGAATATCAGCCATGGTTTTAGGCAGATATTTTCACCTCTCTTTCTCTAAGGTTCCTTTTATACGAAACAGTGATGATCTTTCCTATTTTTCAGAGTTTTATTTTATGTAATAAATAAGCGGATTTCACTGCATAAAGATAATAATCAACTAATATCACTACTCTTATTCTATATTCATGGTTTATGTCTTATTATCTTAAGAGGATGGATGCCAGAGAGATTGGCCGTTGATTCAATCTGTAGACTTCAAGTTCCACTGGCATCAACTTGGTCCTGTGAGATACTGTGCATCACCCTTCCACCAGCAATGGCTTTCTCTGTGCCACCTTCATTTCTTCCGGCTGGAAACAGATACAACGGAATGGACAGAAGCACAGTGAACAGTCCCAGATACTTCTTTCTTGGGTTGTGTTGAGCAGCTTACACTTTTGTTGCTGTTTAGTCACTAAATCCGGAGAAGGCAATGGCACCCCACTCCAGTACTCTTGCCTGGAAAATCCCATGGGCAGAGGAGCCTGGTAGGCTGCAGTCCATGGGGTCACTAGGAGTCGGACACGACTGAGTGACTTCCCTTTCACTTCTCACTTTCATGCATTGGAGAAGGAAATGGCAACCCACTCCAGTGTTCTTGTCTGGAGAATCCCAGGGACGGGGGAGCCTGGTGGGCTGCCGTCTATGGGTCGCACAGAGTCAGACACAACTGAAGTGACTTAGCAGCAGTAGCAGCAGTCACTAATCTTGTCTGACTCTGCGACCCCATGGACTAGAGCCTGACATGCTTCTCTGTCCATGGGGGTTTCTAGACAAGAAAACTGGAGTGGGTTGCCATTTCCTTTTCCAAAGTTATACTTTAATTTCTTTTAATGGCTTAACTTTTGTTTTCCTCATCTACATAATAGGAATGATAATTGTAGGCCTTGCAGTATGGTTTTTATAGTGAACATCTCTGAGTTTGCCTTATGAGAATAGTCTTCAATTTTCTGGATCTTCCTCCCAGTTCCACTTCCATTTCTTGTCATCCACATTTTCTTTTTTTTTTTTTTTTAGTAATAGAGTTAATTAACCCAGAGGAGTCACCAAGATGAATAGAAGTTTCTTTGCCGGGCTTTTTTGAATTGATGAGTGCAAGGAGAGTATCTTTCCAGGGACAGACATTTTAAGAGTAACTCTTTGGAGCCATTGGTAGCCCAGTTCCCTCCCAAAGGCAAAACACTTGTCTGCAACAAGAAGGAATAAGTGACACATGCAGAGAAGAGCAGAGAGAGTAGAGAGACCCAGGAAAAACTTGAACTTTGAGTTGCTGGTTCTTAGTATTCCTGAAGCCACGCTGCCTTTGTGACTTTCATTCATTTGGTCTGCTTGTTTAAACTTGGGAATTTAAATTTGGAATTAAGGCAAACTTGATCCTTTTTCACCGAAATGAGTTGGAGTCTTATTTCTGACACTTGCAAACAGAGGATCCAGAAAACCATCCAGCCTTGTGGCCTTTTGTAAGTTGTGAACCTTCTCTGAGGCTTGGTTTCCTCAGCTATGTATGCATATATGTGTTACTCGCTCAGTGTGTCTGACTCTTTGTGACCCCATGGACTTAGCACTCCAGGCGCCTCTGTCCATGGAATTCTCCAGGCGAGAATACTAGAGTGAGTAGCCTTGCCCTTCTCCAGGGAATTTTCCCAACCCAGGGATCAAACCCAGGTCTCCTGCATTGCAGGCAGATTCTTTACCATCTGAGTCACCAGGAAACTCTTCCTCAGCTATAAAGGGCACAATACTTACTTTTATTTGAACACCTAACGTGGTGTCTGGCACATGATTGGTCGTTCATAAGTAACTATTAGCATTATTAATGATGTACTGCTGTCAGTGATAGAATCTGACTCATCTTCTCTCTTGCATTCTGTCTTATGAACAGGCCTTCAGAGGGAAAACAGACTGAATGGTATGCAGGAAGTACCATAAAGCAGAAAATCTTACAAAGACTTCTGGAAAGCTCACGCCATGGTCAAGCTAGGGAATTAATGGAATTTGGAATAGATGAGTAATGAGAAGAGAGATTAGATTAGCAAGGCTGGTGTAGTCAGGATTTCTCAAAGAGTTCCAACTACATAGTCTCCAGGGTACCAATTGAAATAATCTTGGTCACTTTTTTAAGTAAAACTTTTGATTGTTACTCTGAAAGCAGTTATTTTCTTATTTAACACATGCTATTTACAGAAATAACAGGAGACATAAAATGAGGGAAATGTTAGAAAATAGAGTAAGAGTTATGAGCCAGCTGTTCTAGAGGTAAGGAATATAAACATGGAACCACTTCCTCCTCCTTCATAGGAAGACAAGTTGTGATAAAATATTAGTTTCAGTGTAACATAGGCAATCACTCCACACTTTTAAAAAATTTAATGAACTTTATTTTTAGAGCAGTTGGAGGTTCACAGCAAAATAGAGCAGAAAGTACGGGGAGTTCTCATATTACATACAACCTCCCCTTTATCCATGTCTGATATCAGAGTGAGGTATTGGTTACAATCTTCCACCACTTGGTAATATGCAGTTAAGTTGCCTCCATGTCTTCATGGTTCAACTGATCATTTCTTTTTAGGACTAAATAGCATTGTATTGTCTGAATATGGCACCATTTATTCATTTTCTTACTGAGGGGCATCTTGGATATTTCCAAATTTTAGCAATTGTGAATAAAGCTACCATGAACATCCATGTGCAGGTTTGTGTGGACATAAGTTGTTGATTCATTCGGGTTAATATTAAGAAGCATGATGCTGGATCATATGAAAAGAAAGAGTGTGGTTTTGTAAGAAACTGCCAAACTATTTCCCAAGGGATTATATAATTTTTCACTCCCACTAGCAATGAATGAGACTTTCTATTGCTCCAAATCCTTGTCAACATTGTTATTTCCACTGTTCTGGATTTTGGCCATTCTGATAGATATGCAGTGGAATCTCATTTTTAATTAGCATTTCCCTGATAACATGGAATGTGGAACATCTTTTCATACACTTATTTTCCATCCATATGTCTTCTTTGATGAAGTGTCTTTTCAGGTCTCTGTCCCACCTTTTAAATCAGGCTGTTTGTTTTCTTATTATTGAGTCTTAAGAGTTCTTTCTATGTTTTGGATAATAGTCCTTTATCAGATGTGACTTTTGCAAATTTTTTTTTCCTATTCTATGATTTGTCTTCTCATTTTCTTGAAGTTATCTTAGTAATCTGTGTTTTGAAATTGAAAATATAATTATTTATTTTGATGCACTTGCATTGACATGCCTTGCATTTAAGAACATCTCAAGACCACATGTAGTCTTCATGATGCTCCATCATCCACCTCTGATTCTATGGACAATTGTTTACAGGCCATCTCATGCAATCCAGTTACCTCAGGATTACTGAGGTAATCCGGACAGCTGTTGCTATCTCTCTCCCTCAAGATATTTTCCAAAATTAGAGTAGGCAGAAATACCTTCATGATAAATTACAATATAGCCTTAACTGATGTCAAACAGGACTATTATAGCACCTATTTTAAAAATCTTTATCAACATAGTACAAGTATGAAATGAATTGACTGTATCTCCTCCTGCTGCAAAAAAAGAGCAAGGCAAGCATCTTACTTTATGTGAATAAAGTTGTATTCTTGTTGTATTCTCTAGGAGTGAACTTAAGTAGTGGGGGTCAATTGACTTCTTCCATGAGGAGCAACTCAGCATAAAATTTTGCAGAACAAAAATTCATTGTAATTGCTATTCAATTTTAAATGTCCCCAGGCAAGAAGTCAATTTATTGTGTCTTTTATAGGGATTCAGTCACTTCTGGAGCACAAGTGGATTTATATCTAATTCAAGCATTCATTTTTCTCCTAATTCATCCTGATGGCTCCTTAGAATCTAGTCCTTAAAATGAGATGTTTTCTTGTTTATATATTGATGTTCTTTATAGATGAGGCCAACAGTGGTCTCACACACACTGCTACTATGGGCTGAAACACTAGCAAGGCTAAGCCTTTTTATTTCACGTTGCCTGGTGCTATATTGTGGGGTTTCAAAATATATGCTTGCTTGAAAAGATCAAACCTCTGCTTTAGAAAAAAAAAAAAACTAACTTTATCTTTAGACCTCTCTGCTGTTCTCTCTTCACTGTTATAATGAAATTTTAATGCATGGCATATTTCCATTGTTACCTCAGCTGCCAGGAAACAGAATACCATGCACTGCCTGTGATAGAAATTGATTATTTTACTTGGCCATAGCCTGGGGACAAACCTCAATTGCCTCTGTTTCCTTTGGATAATTTTTAATTGCTACTTATTATCATGAACATGTTTAATTTTTAGTCGATTTAAATGATTTTTTTAAGACATTCCAGTGCATTCAATAACTTCTGTCAACAGAAGTTCTTGAGCGCTGGGCAAGTTATTGAGTTGTCTCTCAGCTTGAAACCCACCCTTTTATATTCAGTTTTGTGATGCTGTCTGTGGCTAGAACTATGAAAATCACAATTTGGTTCTGGCAGCAGGCTCCGTGTAGACTTCACCAATAGGGAGAGACAGGGGGAGGTCACAAGTGTTGAAGAGGAAGAAAGGATATCCTCCTTCCTCCCTAGCTTCTTAGGGGCTTCCTGTCTGCTGTCTGTTCCTAGTATTTCACCCAAGTATGACTTCTCCATCCCATAGCAGTTGTTCCTTCTGAAAGCAACAGCTGGATCCACTGTGCCACTGGTTCTTCCAGCACGAACAGAGCCCATTTCATCATTTATCATCTTCCCAGCCCAACCTTCAACAGTCCTTCTTCCAAGGTCTGGGTCCCAAGCCTACCAGGTCACTCCTCTGAGCTCAGAGGCACCAGCCATGAGGTCCCTCTTCTCAGAGCCCCAAGTTTCAACTCCACAAGGACTCTGTCCTAGGTTTCTGCATTTTAGAATTTCCAGCATCTTCCTTATCCCTGTGACTAAGCGGTGGTGGTTGCTTCCTGCTGTAGTTACTTCGGGGACACTCGAGAGTTTTCTTTGTACTGTTCTGGTACCTACTTCGGAGAAGGCAATGACACCCCACTCCAGTACTCTTGCCTGGAAAACCCCATGGGTGGAGGAGCCTGGTAGGCTGCAGTCCATGGGGTCACGAAGAGTCAGACACAACTGAGCGACTTCACTCTCACTTTTCACTTTCATGCACTGGAGAAGGAAATGGCAACCCACTCCAGTGTTCTTGCCTGGAGAATCCTAGGGATGGGGGAGCCTGGTGGGCTTCCGTCTATGGGGTCGCACAGAGTCAGACACGACTGAAGTGACTTAGCAGCAGCAGGTACCTACTTAAGCTCATAGTACTTAGCACTTCTTGGTACTAAATTTCCTGTTATCAAATAACTGCTGTAACTTCTGATTCCCAGTTGACTCCTCTAATGCAGATGCTAACCTGGATCAAACATAGTTCTAAGTGCCAGGAAACAGTCATGACCCACATAAATCTACTGCCTTCACAGAACTGATCTTATAGAGTTAGACATGCAACACACATAAATACTTATTATGATAAGTATTTTTTCACAATTATTAAAACAAATACAGCCAAGTACGGGCTTCCCAGGTGGTGCTAGTGGTAAAGAACCTGCAGTGTTCATTACAGCACTGTTTATAATAGCCAGGACACAGAAGCAACCTAGATGCCCATCAGCAGACGAATGGATAAGAAAGCTGTGGTACATATACACAATGGAGTATTACTCAGCCATTAAAAAGAATACATTTGAATCAGTTCTAATGAGATGGATGAAACTGGAACCTATTATACAGAGTGAAGTAAGCCAGAAAGAAAAACACCAATACAGTATACTAACGCATATATATGGAATTTAGAAAGATGGTAACGATAACCCTGTATGAGAGACAGCAAAAGAGACACAGATGTATAGAACAGTCTTTTGGACTCTGTGGGAGAGGGCAAGGGTGGGATGGTTTGGGAGAATGGCATTGAAACATGTATATTATCATATGTGAAATGAATTGCCAGTCCAGGTTCAATGCAGGGTTCTCGGGGCTGGTGCACTGGGATGACCCAGAGGGATGGGATGGGGAGGGAGGTGGGAGGAGGGTTCAGGATGGGGAACACATGTACACCCGTGGTGGATTCATGTCAATGTATGGCAAAACCACTACAATATTGTAAAGTAATTAGCCTCCAATTAAAATAAATAAATTAAAAAAAAAAAACAAACCTGCCTGACAATGCAGGAGATGTAAGAGACATAGGTTTCTTGAGTGGGGAAAATCCCTTGGAGGAGGACGGGACAACTCACTCTGGTGTTCTTACCTGGAGAATCCCGTGGACAAGAGCCTTGTGATCCATAGGGTCCATAAGATTGCAAAGACTTGGACACAACTGAAGCAACTTAGCGTGCACAAATTCAGCCAGGTAAAGGGGAAGAGAGAATCAGGAAGGGGCTGCTATTGTATTGTGTGGGATGGTAGAGAAAAGGCCTCTCTGGGCAGGTGACATTTGAGCAGATTTGAAGGAAGCATAGGATCAAATTATGGAGCTATGTGGAGCAAGAGAGCATAGGATGTGCACATGCCCTGGGGCGATGCATGCTTACTATAGACAGGAAATGGAAAGACCAGTGTGTATCTAGTAAAGAGTATGCATGCTCAGTCACTCAGTCAAAGAGAGCAAGTGGAAAAGTGATCGGAGATGAAAGCAGAAAGGAGGCGGGAGGCCAGAAAACCAGGTCCAGCAGGGCCCTGGAACTCAGAGTAAGGATTTTGACTTTTCATCCTACTGAAATGGTAAGCAGCTAAAGGATTTCAAATATAGGAGGCACAAGCTAGTCCTCAATGATCAAAACCTTTTTCAGCATCTACTTTGTGCTAGGCATTTTTCAAAAAGCAGGTAATAGAGCAGTGAACAAAACTGGTTTATTCCTGCCCTTCTGATGGCAGAGACAGAGATGGAGCTCCCACAACCAGAGAGGATATGTAGCATCTGCCCACAATGCAGGAGACCCGAGAAATGGCAACCCACTCCAGTACTCTTGCCTAGAAAATTCCATGGATGGAGGAGCCTGGTGGGCTACAGTCCATGGGGTCACAAAGAGTCGGACACAACTGAGCGACTTCACTTTCTTTCACCATCATGGGGATAAAGATGTTTTAAAAGTGTGGTCAGATTCTGGATATATTTCATATGTAGTGACAAAAGAATTTTCTGATGATTAACATGGCTGCTCCCCAAATATGCTGGTCCTAATAATGACCTATAAGATTTAGCGTGGTCTTATCTCTGCTTACATTTCTAATTTCTCTCCACTGGCTTCATCCTTATATGTGGCTGTTTCACACAACAGAACACATTCCAGTTCCTCCAAAGAGCCGTATTCCCACTGGCTGGTGGTCTCTTGCCCATGCCAGTCCCCTCGAGACCTTATTTACCTGACTAGTTCCTTCTCCTCCTTCAAGCATGGCTTATAGTTCTCCTATTCATAGAAGCTTTCCTGTTTTCTAGAGATGAGTTTTGACATCTCTCCTATGAGCAAAACCCCAAGGCTGCCTTGATCTTCTGCAGTTAATCAGACATATAGAAAGCTGTGCACACCCTTGTGATAATCAAAACTGTCCATGTTTAGTCATGTCATTAACTCTGTTTTGGCTTCAGAGCTCTTGGTTGAGGAAAGAGTTGAGGAAACGTCACTTTATACCACAGACACAAAACGAGAGGACCCAGAGCAGTAGAGATGCTTGGCAGGCATCATACCATCCAATGAATACTTGGCATGGACACCCCTCAATATGTTCATATTTAGAAGCAACCTTATAATAATGAAAAACAATTCAAATTGAATTTTTTTTTTTTTTTTTTTGCTCTGGAACCTAGTGCTTTACCATTATGGCCTTTAAAATACCCTTATTTTCTCAAGATTTTAATTATGCTCACTTTTCTTAAGGTCCTGTTTTTTACTCTTTGATTGTAAACATACAACCACTTTTAATCCACAGCTCATACCACGCTGTAGAAAGAGCTATTTGCTTCTTCTATTAAAACAACATGCAAAATATATCACATGTTCATTTCCCGAAATATGGAGTGAATTTCTTTAAACCTTGGAAACACTCCACTTCCATGAAATAAATTCTTCCCAGACTGGTAAATTCCCTGAGATTATCATAACAGACTTAAGTCGAACTGAGAAGGGATTTCTATTTTGAGAGAATAGTGCTTTTGGCAGTCAGCAAAGCCTTCTCTAGACATCTTTTTGAGGACGGGATAACTCATCTGAATTCATCATAGCCAGAAATAAGGATTCTTGGTGCCTGATGTAGGTGCATTACCGGAAGGATGGTAAGTCTGGCTTAGTATTGCTTGCAAAAATTATTTATGGTTGGCACTCCCCGTGTGTTTAAAAAAAAAAAAAAAAAAACTCTTCATGTTTGGTTAAATGTTGCTGTGTTGCTTTTCATTGTTTATTTGAAGTCTACCTTCAAAATGCTCAAATTAAGGTTGTTGTTGGACAGACCTCTATCTGATATCCAGGAAATAGTTTTCCTTTTGGCCCCCAGTTAGAAGCCACATCATGTATATTAATGCAGTTTTCTCATTCTAGATGACTTGTTGTTTCTCTGTTGCAGCCAGGCTTTTATTAACATGCTTAAACCAATAAATCCTCATCTGTACTGGAGTGAGCTAATTGTGTTGTATAATGAAGAAGGCTGAATTTCATTTGTCAAATTTATGTTCGCACACAGCCTGCCTCATTGAATGCAGACCAGCTTAAGAAGGAGGCATGTATCCGAAAAAACTACGCTGATTGAGTACTCCTCCCAAAACATCTTTCCTTGCTGACGACGTTTTAAGAACTTAATTCTTTACATTTTATTTTTGGTGAAAGTATGCAAATTCTTCCTACTAAAATATTTATAAATTTACTTAATGATATGTCATTTTCTTTTGAACATTTTTTATTGGAGTATAGTTGATTTATAGTGTTGTGTTAGTTTTGGGTGCACAGCAAAGTGATCATTTATGTATACATACATATATATGTATGTACATCCATTCTTTTTAGATTCTTTTCCCACATTCTTTTTAGATTCTTCTCTACTTTTATAGAGTATAGACTAGAGTTCACTGTGCTATACAGTAGGTTCTTATTGGTGATTTAGTTGCTAAGTCATGTCCATCTCTTGCGACCCCATGGACTGTAGCCTGCCAGACTCCTCTGTCCATCGGATTCTCCAGGCAAGAATACTGGAGTGGATTGCCATTTCCTTCTCCAAGGTTCTTATTAGTTATCTGTTTTGTATATAGAACTTTGTGTATGTCAGTCCCAATCTCCCAATTTATCCCTTCCCACCTTTACCCCTCAGTAACCTAAGTTTGCTTTCTGCATCTGTTATTTTCTGTTGATTAGAATGCTTATCTTGCCCACAAACTCTTTCTTGTATGAAAAATATCTCATTATTATCTTATTTTACTTCTCCTTAGAATGACTGCTCTGTTCTTCTTCACTAGGCTAAATCCTTTTCTCTTTTCAATCTAACTGAAATCTTACCTTGCACCCTTACTTCATTTGGGCAGAATATTGTGCAGATAATGGCAATTTCACTACTAAGTATGTTGTGTGCTCTTAGTGGAATTAATACAAGCACATATTTCCTGGATATCAAAGATTCATCCACCTATAAGAATGGCTTTAATTTATTGTTGTCTTAATGGAAATTTTAGGACATTGGAATTGAGTTCTATTTGTTTGCTTTTACAACGATCCTGAGATTCATTGTAGAAGACATTGGTTTCTTTGACTTGTTCAGAAGTTATTTACCTTTATTCAGGTAATAGCACTCTGATGTACCTTGGGGGTCCTTCCAGTGATTCCTCTAGATGCCTCCTTCTGAACATATAACTGATTGGAATAAAGGAGGTTCAGTTTGTAAACTCTTGTTCCACCTGTTAGCTCAGAGAAGTCTTCATTGCATAAGAGTTGGGAGTGTAAGGATATTACCCTTGACTTCTGGGGGCCATTGTGATGGGAAAGCATACTTGAAAATTAAGCCCTTTCAGAAGAAAGAGGCATATGAGAGAGATCATGTCTCTCAGGCATATGTCAGACTTCCTGACAATGTCGAGTACCTGAATCCAAGTGTGCCAGAAGCTAAAGACGCCTAGGTTTTTTTTTATAAATAGTCAAGAAATTTCTTTTATTTCTTACTTATTTGTGTTGTTATTTATACAAATTTGGGTTGTTTCAATATTTGCAGTTGAAAAAGCTCAGTATTTGAGTCTTGATTTTATAATTGAAATTAAGCTGAAAGAAATTTAAACAGCTGCAGAGCTGATAGTAAATGAAACTGGAATTGCTAGTCTGCCTCTCTGGTCCATTCTCTGTCTGCTCTACCATATTCCATTACAATTTCCTAGTATGTTTTGGCTCCCATGTTGATGTATTTTGACTCCTCCAAAATTATTTACTTATTTAGATGGATAAAGTCCATGACTTGCAGTTGTAACATTTTTTCCTAGTATTTTGGAGGAAGAGAATATGAGGGACGCTGAAACTTTTGTGTTCTAAGTATTTATAATAGAAGCTCCATTAATACCCATTGCATTTTCTGGTGTTTAATATTCATTGTATGTGGTCTTTCTTTGGGTTCAAAGAACCTTGCTTGAGTCAAAGTAATTCTTATTCATAGAGCAACGTACTAGTCTTTGAGTCTGTGTTGTTCCAGTGTCTGTTGTCCATAATCCCTGTCTCCGTCAATCTGTGTTATTTTCAGAAGCACAAAGACGTTGAGTTGGACCATCACAAGGACACGTATATTGGAAATACGGGGAAAATTATGACTATTCTTAGGCTGGATCGAAAAACAGGGTTGAGAGAAACATCTAAAATTTCATTCCTGGAATTGTCACTGCATTTCAGGGTGGCCTCGGACAAAGTTATTTTTCTAGGTTTCTCCAAAAGGAAGAGAATAAGGGTGGAAGAGGAATAACTGAACATTTCCAAAAGAATACATTTTTTTTTTCTTTTTTCAATGTTAAGTACTACAGTCCCATTTTCCTGAAATTACTGTAAATGCACAGGCCAGATCTCAGAGAGAGCCTTTTGAAATTCCAAAAATAGTTATTTTCATTTATAGCTAGAAGAACAAAAACAAGAGCAAAACAAATAGAAAACAGGCTGGGTGCACTCACAAAGCTCCAGGCAGGTGGGTCCTTCTGGTCAGTGTCACTTCCTAAGACCTAATTAGCTAGTCTGCCTTGGTGGCATTTTCAGAAAGGAAACTGGAATCCTTGCCTGTAAACGTCCCCATTAGCTCAGTGTATGTGTTTTCATTGGCCCTTGGAGAAAACTCAAGTTCTATTATGGTTTTGTTGATGGCTAACAGTGTTCTTGGCGCGGAACGAGATATAGAAGAAGGTACCAGATCCGCCCAAAGGCGTTTGCAACCTGAGTTAGTAAAACAAATAACACGCTATTAGTCTTGACCTTGTTGGAAATTGGGCTTAAATATCAGTAGTACTCAATTCCAGAGTATTTTTATTTATGCCCCTCTGGGATGGGCAGGGATGACATTGTGGAGTAACCATATTGCCTGGTATGCTTCCTTTCGTCCATTTTTGGCATGTCTGTCTTTCTTCCATACTCCAGGGCTTTTTCCATGGCTGAGACAACCACATACATGGTCTTAGCATCCATTTGCTTGGATGTAATATTCATCTTCACTTTAGTTCATTATAGTTAACTCTAATTTTTCTCTATCTACTGTTTGTGGCAGAAAAAGTATTGACCCAGATAAACCTTAAGTAGTTTTTTTTTATGAAAACTTTTTTTTCTTATATATATTTGTGTGAATATTCATGACACTTCAAACGAAGCAGTGAATGAGTGTGAAGACCCTATTAGACAGTAATTGCAATTTATCCAACATCCTCTGCCCATGTAGTTTGTTTGTTTGTTTTTTCCATATTGTTAGGGAAAGAATATATTACACCTCAGACTTCCTGGCATTCGTACCTTTGGGAAGGGTGGGTGAAACAGAAGAAATAGTGGGGGAAAGTGGAGAATCACTGGTGGGGCAGAGCTTGGAAAAAGGAGTCAGGCAATTAATAATTTGAAAGCCCATTTTTTCCAAATGAGCTGGTCTCGGGTTATTGCCAAGGAGAAGGACATATGAGAAAGAATAAATAAAAAGAGCTGTTTAAAGAGTTAAGCAGGGTTTCCCTGGTGATCCAGTGGTTAAGAACTCACTTTGTGATCCATGGGACACTGGTTTGATCCCTGGTCCAGGAAGATCCCACATGCTGTGGGTCAGCTAAGCCCATGCACTGCAACTACTGAAGCCCAAGACCCTAGAGCCCATGCTTTGCAACCAGAGAAGCCACTGCCGTGAGAAGCCTGCTCAGTGCAACCAGGAGCAGCTACCTCTTACCACAACTAGAGAAAAGCCCACATAGCAACGAAGACCCAGCACAGTGAAAAATAAAATAATTATTAATTAAGTTTTTAAAAGAGTTAAGCAGATGTTGATCTTGCCGCTAGTTCTTATATATAACTCCTGCTTATAAGCCATCCAAAGTATGTGGGTTTGGTTCAGTTCAGTTCAGTTCAGTCTCTCAGTCATGTCCGACTCTTTGTGACCCCATGGACTGCAGCACGCCAGGTCTCCCTGTCTATCACCAACTCCCGGAGTTTACTCAAACTCATGTCCATTGAGTCGGTGATGCCATCCAACCATCTTATCCTCTGTCGTCCCCTTCTCCTCCCACCTTCGATCTTTCCCGCCATCAGAGTCTTTCCAAATGAGTCTGCTCTTCGCATCAGGTGGCCAAAGTATTGGAGTTTCAGCTTCAACATCAGTCCTTCCAATGAACACCCAGGACTGATCTCCTTTAGGATGGATTAGTTGGATCTCCTTGCAGTCCAAGGGACTCTCAAGAGTCTTCTCCAACACCACAGTTCAAAAGCATCAATTCTTCAGCGCTCAGCCTTCTTTTTAGTCCAAATCTCACATCCATACATGAATACTGGAAAAACCATAGCCTTGACTAGATGGACCTTTGTTGGCAAAGTAATGTCTCTGCTTTTTAATATGCTGTTTAGGTTTGTCATAACTTTTCTTCCAAGGAGTAAGGGTCTTTTAATTTCATGGCTGCACTCACCATCTGCAGTGATTTTGGAGGCACAAAAAATAAAATTCCTCACTGTTTCCACTGTTTCCCCATCTATTTGCCATGAAGTGATGGGACCGGATGCCATGATCTTGGTTTTCTGAATGTTGAGGTTTAAGCCAACTTTTTCACTCTCCTCTTTCACTTTCATCAAGAGATTGGTGTATAAAGCTAATTGAAATCTGCTGCTTAGGATTAGTCTACATCAATGAAACAAATGGACTATGGTCACATGCGTTAGCATGGATGAATCTTATTATTTTTTTCCAACTATTCCCATCTTAGAATTTTCATCAAAGTTAAATACACCTTTAATAATCACTTTAGAATGTAAACTCTTACCTGTTTAAAAAAACTGGGGATGGATTATTTGAAATAGAATCAATGGATCAAGGGATATGAACATTTTCATACTTGATATACTGTTTAAAGTTTTCAGAGTTATAATTAATTCAAATTTTCATTGGCTAAATTTTCACTATTGAAATTAATTTACATTTTCACTTGACTGAATCATATAATGCTATGTTGAATAGAAGAAGCCAGACACAAGAGACCAGAGACTGATAACTCTATTTCAGTGAAGTTCAAAAGCAGGCAGTTCATCTATGGTGTTAGCACTCTGCATAGTGTAACCCTTGGAGGGGTGGTGCCTGAAAGATGAAGGCACTTTGGGATGTCTGAAATGTTCTATTTCTTGGTCAGGATGATAGTTGTATGGGTGTGCGCCCCTTGTGAAAATTTATCAAGCTGTAACTTTGAAATTTGTGTATTTTTCCTGTTTATATTTTCTATTTAATTTTAAAAAGATTACTTAAAAATTGTTTATGTCTGTTAGAGATGTTTGCATGCCTAATATGTGTCATTTGGAGCCACTTTGGCTAAATAGTTGAATTTGCTTGTTTTTCAAATTAGTAGCTGTTATTTGATTTCTGGGAAATATTTGTTACATAAATAATTTCCAGTTAATAAAAGGAGTCAGTATGTCTTGGATAGTAGCCTGATGGATACCTAAGGACTGTGGTTGATATGCGCCCTTATCATAATCAAAGGCAGTTAAGCCAAGAGCAGAGTGCCGTTCGTGTGTGAGCACTCAGTCCTGTCTGTGAGTTCAGAAGGAGAGCAGTGAGACTGGATGATGGCACTTTTGTGGGGGAGGAAAGATGGTCTGTACGCCATTGCTCCTCTGGTCCTGAGATGCATGGCTGCTACTGTGACCCTCCTTCACTCCATGGCCCACTTCTGTCTGCCCAACCTTTCTACATGTTCTCTCTCCCCTGCTTCCTGTCTCTGTCTCTCTCTCTCTCACGCACACAAGGAAAGCAGACCTTTAAAAGACTATGGTGGACCTGGTGTATAAGAGAGCAGAAAGAGAAGAAATAAGACCCAGCAATAAGAGAGAGGAGGAGGAAAACAAAGGGGAAAGTGAAAGAAATCACGACAGATGTATGAGGAGCAACTGAATAAACTTTAAACGAAGACCAACTAATAATGACAAAATTATAGGGGCTTCACACAATTCTTGTTTTTATTAATTGACTTGATTTTAATTGGGGGATAGTTACTTTACAACATTATGATGGTTTTTGACATACATCAGTATGAATCATAGGCATACATGTGTCCCCTCCCTCCTGAGCCCACTTCGACCTCCCTCCCCACCTCATCCCTTCAGGTTATCACAGAGCACCAGCTTAGGGTGCCCTGTATCATATTTTTAAAAAAATGTTCAAAATATACTTAGTATATGCTAGGCGCTGCCTCTATGCTACATGCCCTAAATAATTCCATTTAATTCTATTCTTATAACTTTGAGAAATCAGGAGGATTTTGAACACAGTATGTCAGATTCCAGTCTACACACACTCTTATTCACTAAACTAAACCCTCTTATTCAGAGCCCATTGAGTCAGAATAATAATGCAATATATAGGTATTTTATTTATTTTAGATATTTATTTATTCTCAAGGACATTTATTTCAAATTTTATTTTTAAAAACATTATTGCGGTAAGAACATGTAACTTGAGATATACCCTTTTAACAAATTCTTGAGTGTGACATACATTCTGTTGACTAGAGTGCAATGTTGTACTGCAGGTCTCTAGAATTGATTCATCTTGCTTAACTGAAACATTATGCCCACTGACTAGTCACTCCCCATTTCTCTCTTCCTTGTCATTGGTAACCATCATTCTGCTACTTGATTCTATGAATTTGATTATTTTAGAGACCACTTAAAAATGGAATCATGAGTGTTTATCTTTCTGTGACTGGCTTATGTCATTTACCATAATGCCCTCAAGGGTCATCCATGTTGTCACATATTGCAGAATTTTATTTTTTTAAAGCTGGATACTATTTTATACATGTAAATATCACTTTTTCTTTATCCATTTGGCTGTCAGTGGATATTTAGGTTGTGTCCCCAACTTAGTTATTGTGAATAACGCTGTGAATATTGTATTAATATTGCTTTCAGATCCTGATTTCAGTTCTTTGGGATAAATACCCAAAAGTGGGATTTCTGGATCACATGATTGTTTTGCTTTTAATTTTTTGAGGAACTCCCATACTGTTTTCCGTAGTGGCTGTGCAATGTTGCATTCCTACAACAGTGAACAGGGGTTTCAATTTCTTCCTACTTATACATTTGTCCCCACCAACGTATTTCATCTTAAATGATTTGTTTTCATTCCTTCTGATCGATTTGTGCCTGTGGCCACGTGTGGTTCCCTGTGCCCATTGGTATCTGCTACTTGTTACTGGCTGTGACCCTATCATTTGGGCTCTAACCAGTGTTGGCCTACAGCTGGGCAGGACTGCACGGAGCCACTCCAGGCTGCGTGGACCCTCTGGCCACTCTGGTCTGGACTCATTCCGCCTTACCATCCATCCTCCTCACCAGGGCTTATCTGGAACTTTACCAGCTCCCAAGGGTAAAGATAGGTCACTGGTCAGATGACCATGTGCCTTTAACTGCTGACCCTGATCTGTGTGTACTGGCTTTGAGGGAAGATTCTTGTGGCTTCTTTTTACTCCTGGTTTATATTTAAGCAAAGATTAGATTTGCTACACTCGTCTCACTGACACATGAAAGGTTGGGTGTGCATGATTAGACAGTATGCCACAAAACCAATGGACTATAGAAGTCAATTGGGCCAAATATATGTGATCAAATGGAGCATTCACATTTAAATGGCGGTAAGTTTTGTAAAGGTCAGTTAAAGGATCATCACAAGTATTTGAGTATCCATGACCTGCAAGCATTGGGTTGGCCAAAGTATTCGTTTGAGTTTTTCCATAACATCTTGCCCAGTATTATGCCAGGTAATTTTGGGAATACAGAGGTGTGATGTCCAAGGCGGGAATGCAGAAACAACTGAATCAGATTGTCAAATACTGTGCTAAAAAACAAACTGTGGTGAGGGCCAAGAGGCATGTGAAAAGACACTCAGTGTCACTAATTATTAAGGAAATGCAAATCAAAACTAAATGAGATATCAGTTCACACTGGTTAGAATGGCCATCATCAAAAATCTACAAATAAATTCTGGAAAGGGTGTGGGAAAAAGGGAACCCTCCTGCATTGTTGGTGGGAATCTAAATTGGTACAGTCACTATGGAGGTTCCTTAAAAAACTAAACAGAAATACCATATGACCCAGCAATTCAACTCCAAGGCATATCTCTGAAGAAAACCATAATTTGAAAAGATACGTGCACCCCAGTGTTCACTGCAGCACTAACTTATAGTCGCCAGGACATGGAAGCAACCTAAATGTCCATCAGCAGAGGGATGGAGAAAGAAGATGTGGCGCATGCATACAATAGCATATTACTCAGCAAAGAAAATGAACAAATAATGCCATTTGCAGCAACATGGATGGACCTAGAGAGTGTCACACTGAGTGAAGGAAGTCAGACAGAGAAGGACAAATATCATATTAAACCATTTATATGTGGAATCTATAAAAAAAAAAGGTACAGAAATAGAGTTACAGATGTAAAAAGTAAACTTAGGGTTGCCAGGAGGTAAGAGGGGGAAGTATAAATTGGAAGATTGAGACTGACACATATGTAATACTATATATAAAATAGATAACTAATAAAGACCTGTTGTTTAGCACAGGGAACTCTACTCAATACTCTGTAATGGTCTAGATAGGGAAAGAATCTAAAGAAGAGTGGAGATAAGTGTATGTGTAACAGATTGATTTTACTGGACACCTGAAAGTAACACAAAATTATAAATCAACTATACTCCAGTAAAATTTTAAAAAAATTCTATGCATTGTCAATAGCAAATGCTGAATATCTTTGTTAAATAAAGTGAAAATACTACAAAAAGAAAAAAAAAAGTGTGCCGAATGAAGATGATTAGGAAAAGGAGCTTAGCATGGGCTCATACTAAGGTGGGATACATGGTCACTTAAATATACAGATAAAATGATCTACACAAATGATCACTTCTATGTCTTTGCAGATAAGATATAATGATAATTGGTGGTTTGTGTAGAGTATGTCTTCATTGGCCAAATAAATTATGGCATGCTAGAGTCTGACACGACTGAGCGACTTCACTTTCACTTTTCACTTTCATGCATTGGAGAAGGAAATGGCAACCCACTCCAGTGTTCTTGCCTGAAGAATCCCAGGGATGGGGGAGCCTGGTGGGCTGCCATCTATGGGGTTGCACAGAGTCGGACATGACTGAAGCGACTTAGCAGCAGCAGCAGCAGCAGCAGCAGCAGTTTAAAAAAATATATGTAGATTTCTCTACAGTAGGATCTTTCTTAGCTTTTTTTGAATGATACTTTCTAAACTTCAAGAGAGATGAGTTTTCTGACATCCCACATGTTTTGCCCCTCAAAAACATTTTCATATGAGATATCTTCCAGATTTAGTTTTTAGAAAGTCTGGAGACAATAGTTTGACATTTTCCAAGTCATCTGCCTGTCATTTCATGTTTTTCTTTCTTTTAAGTCTGAAGGAGAAAATCTAGGTAGCACAATGTAGTGGAAAAGTGCCTGGAGAGTAGCCCAAGATCTAGGCTTATCACTCATGGTTGTTTTGGTTTCACCTACTAGGAAGATAAATCCATCCCTGCTTTCCTAAAAAAAAGTGAACCTAACTTGAGACTTCTTGACCCAGAATCTGCAGCAGTCAAAGGATTTCAGGTTTTCTAAGTTAGGGAAGAAATACAGGTGTAAAAACTCTTTAGGTGCATTCTCTACATGCATTTTTCTTTTTTTCTCAAAATACTCAGCTCTGAGCATTTACCTTCTGGCTCATTTTGTGTTTGCCCAGAAAAGCCCCCTCAGTGGAATAGATCACTGTTGGAAGAGCTCTAAAGGGACGTGTCAGTTCGAGTCTTCTATCTTACACATGAAGAATATAAACTTTCTTTGGAGATTGACCTTCTCTTGGGTTGCAGTAGTAGTTAAAGTCATAAAGTCACCTGATTCAGAGTCTGTGCCACTTCCTATGGTGGCACACAGCAATCCTAGGAGATCTCTGAGGGTTGAATCCCTTGACACAAGGCTAACCTATGGGAAATGCCCAGGGGAAATTTGTCAGTTTCACCCAGATCCTCCTACTCTTCTCAGACTACTCAACTTAAATATAGTTACTCTTATCTCTTGGGGAAAAATATTGAACACAAACAATTAGGATTCAAAAACTCCATCCGTCTGTTAGGGATTTACCTAATTGTCCCAGAATGACAGTCCCCCTCCCCCTCCCAAACACAAACAAACAAAAAACCCCTATTAACATGTCTTAGATTCCATTCTCTCAAGGGTCCCAGGAAACGATTGAGTTTAACACTTGAGGGTTTCAGAATAAGCGCTGGGGAAAATGCATGGTGTCCATAAACCTCAAGCAATTTAGTTGTGGCTGCCGAGGCATCCACAGAAAGAGGTTTTCAATTGGTATATTTATACTTTCTTTACTTAGTATTGATTCTAAATAAGGATAAAACCCACCCTTGATGGGAAGCCTATGAGTAAGAACAGATGAATTAAAGTTTGTTTTATCTTCCCACTTTCCTTCTGCTGTAGCCAAAAAAAGCCTTCCTTTTAGAGGCAAACGGGATGTATTCTAGTGGCGGCAGCCACTGCTTTCGGAACAGCTTAAGGATGAAGTGGTAGGATGGCCTTAGGCAACAAAGGTGCTGGGTCCTGGTGCAAGTCCAGGGTTGTAGAAACCTTTTGTCTATAAAACTGGGGGAAACAGACCATCTTGAAGGCCCAGAGTCCTATGAACTTGCTCTCCGACATGCTGTGTGTTGATGCCGAAGCCGGCCACTTTCTAAACCCTGTATTCCTCTTAAAACACCTGCTTTGGAGTCATTGATAAAGCAAGTGCTCTCTCTTTCCCTTAGGTCTTGCACCAGACAGATTTCACCTTATGTATTTGCTTACTGATTATTTGTAGGATTGAGAATAATCTGTGAGTAATTTGCCTTGTGTCAGAAAATGAGTGGAGAGAATGAATGACCAAGGTATGATTGTTTAGACATTGTCTGCTCATAGTGTTGTGTGTGTGTTTGTGTGTTACATGTTGTTGTTGCTAAGTTGTATCCAACTCTTTTGCAACCCCATGGACTGTAGCCCACCAGACTCTGTCCATTCTCCAGGCAAAAATACTGGAGTGGCTTGGCATTTCCTTCTCCAAGGGATCTTCCCTACCCAGGGATCAAACCTGTGTCTTTTGCATTGGCAGGTGGACTCTTTGCCCCTGAGCCACCAGGGAAGCCCATATGTGTTACTGTAAAACATCATTAAATCAAACCCACTCAAATAGGAATTGTGATGATTCTACGAAGCGTCCAAGTTCATCTGTGTTTCAGGTATGCAGTAAAGTTGGTGAATATATGGAGATTGCATCCATACTTTAAAGAACAGTCTTTTCTGACACTCTGGTTATTCTACCCCTACCTAGATAGAGTCTGCACCTACCTGCAGCCTATTTTTTAAGTTCGAGCGCACAACTACTCTACCCTGTGAAGTGACATTGCTAGGGCTTGACTGATATGATTTTATATCCTGACGTTCCCTTTATCTCCTCCTATTGCCCCTTATCTTATATGGTTTATGTAAAATGTCCTGATTAAGGTCAACCCTCATTCTCTACCATTAAAAGTCACTGTTTTCTTTCCCACAGTTTCAGAGTTCAGGAGTTCCATGATAATTTACTCATACCTCCAACAGAGTACTTATTTCATTCTGCCTGATATTGTAGTAAGATATTGAAAGAAAGATAATAACAAAATAGAAAAAGAACGGGCTTTGGAAATACAGAAGAGATTTCAGCTTTGGAAAACTCTAGCTGAAAAATGTTAGGCAAGTTATTGAGTCCGTTTACATCTTAGTTTCTTTCTCTCTAAAATGAGCATAATAATGACCTTGCCATTTTTTGTCATCATAAAATGAGCTAATAGATATAAAGAGCCTTGCACCATGCTTATTGGGTGGTGGGTAATAATTATAGACTGTTATTATTAATAAGAATGATATAGAAATTTTATCTTTCTGTCATTTTTGTAATGTTTTCATTTTTGGAAAACTGTATCTGTTTCAAAAATATTTGTTGAAGAAAGAAATAACTCCCTTGGCATGTTTTAAATTCCTGTTATCCTTATCAGTTCAGTTCAGTTCAGTCACTCAGTTGTGTCCCACTCTTTGCAACCCCATGAATCTCAGCACAGCAGGCCTCCCTGTCCATCACCAACTCCTGAAATTCACTCAGACTCATGTCCATCGAGTCGGTGATGCCATCCAGCCATCTCATCCTCTGTTGTCCCCTTCTCCTCCTGCCCCCAATCCCTCCCAGCATCAGAGTCTTTTCCAATGAGTCAACTCTTCGCCTCAGGTGGCCAAAGTACTGGAGTTTCAGCTTTAGCATCATTCCTTCCAAAGAACATCCAGGGCTGATCTCCTTTAGAATGGACTAGTTGGATCTCCTTGCAGTCCAAGGGACTCTCAAGAGTCTTCTCCAACACCACAGTTCATCCGTATAGAGCTGCTACAAAATTTCATGCAATCTACTCAATGAATAAACAATAAAGTTGTTTGATGATGTAAGCAGAGGTGTGATGATACAATGACATGATTGTTCCAGACTGTTTCATTTATTCACCAACATAGCAGTTCCATGGGACAACACTTGGGACTGACATTAAGTTTATCTTGAGAATTTTCTGTGTACTAGGCTCTGTACTTGGAGGATAGCAGTGGTCAGCAATAGCAATTGGTAGTTATTGATCATCAGTAATTTTACCTGGGCCTAAACATCGGGTTTTAGATGGATTAATTATTACAAGCAATACCAACAATCATTTTATGAGGGAGATAGTAATAGTGTCTTCAGTTTACAAAATTGAAAGTCCAAAGAGGTGAAATAACTAATCCAAGTTTATGGAGATACAATGGCCGACACTGCACTCAGACTCGGGCACCTGACTCACCAGATCCACTGTTCCTGCTCTGTCAGGTAAGACTTTATCCTTAGGCAGTTTCCACTCTAATCAAATAAAGGCAATCAGTGTAATGTAATGCCCTCTCCAGTCCAAGATGATTCAGAGCACATAGGAGATGCCATCAGAAAAGCAATGGACTTCCTAGGCATTCTGACTCCCCACTTCCCCCAGTTACTTCCTCTGTTAGACTTGAAAATCTCTTGGCTCGTTATTGGTGGGTTTCCCCCTCACTTTCTCATAGAACTTCTGTGATTCATTTAGCTGGAGGTTTCAACTGTGAGGGAAAATACCAGTCTTTGGTCATGTTACTCATTGGCTATGTAGAGGAGTTACACGCGGTCACTCAAAGACATCAAACATTTGATTGTGTTCATAATAATGCTGCTACTGACATCTAAACTCAATAACCCCTCTGCTATCTCTAGTTCCTCTGAAAAACAGTTCTGCAAACACAGCAGTAACTGTTCTCAGAATACTTTCTGCATGGACTTTGATTCTTGCGAGTGTGGGTCTGGGAAAAACCAGAGAAAAGATAAATTAGTATAGCAGCAGCAGGCTGGCCAGACTTGTTCATATTCTATGTGTACAATAGCTATTCTCAGAGTCACTTAAAGAAACCATCAGGATTCCAAGGAGAAGGAATGATCAAATACATATGTACACTATTATGTATAAAATAGGTAACTAATGAGAACCTCCCATAAAACACAGTGAACTCTATTCAACGCTCTATGGTGACGTAGAGGGGATATATGTATATGTGTAGCTGAGTCGCTTTGCTGTACAGCAGAAATTAGTACAATGTTGTAAAGCAGCTAAACTGTAATTTTAAAAAAGCCTCTTGGAAAGTAAATAAACAGTTGTCTTTCTCTCAGCTGTCAGGGACGAGACTAGACATTGCCCCCTTCTAGTGACTCATGTTAAGTTCTTTACACACAAGTTTTCCTTGAATTAAGATTTTTAACTTTTTGTTACATTCCTTTGTTTGTACCTTGTCTTAGGGGCTGCCTACCTGATTAATGAATGCATTCATACTTAATTGCCATTTGACAGAGAAAAAGTTAGTTCTTATACAAAGAGATAGAAGGAAGGAATCCAAAACACAGATGGAGACAAGCTAAGGCATGCTGGAAGGCATTATTAACCAAAGGAAGAATATCCTTACAGCTGGGGAAAAGGGAGCTAGGAAAGAACAAGGCAAATTCCCTTTTGCCTTGAGCTGGTTCAGTTATCTTGTTGATAAATATTACAACCATTCATTCATTCTTTATTTAGCCTTCCCTCTCCTCCAGACACTAGAGGAGGGCATGGCAACCCACTCCAGTATTCTTGCCAGGAAGATTCCATGGACAGAAGAGCCTTGGTGGGCTATAGTCCATGGGGTCGCAATGAGTCGGACACCACTGAGCATGCATGCTGCTTCTCCAGACATGGTACCAGGCAGTCACCAAGAGAAATACAAAGAGGGAGGAAACTTGGTGCCTCCTTCAGGTTCACAGTCTAGCAGTGGACGCATGCCTACACAACTAGGGTTACAGAAAGGCTGATTTTACAAAGTATAGAAGTGGACACAGTGGCTTAGAGTCATGGAACCAGTGTCCTTTTTATCTGGGTCTCCATAAAGCAAAATAGGAAATGGAGAGGCAGGCATGCCTAGGAGTCTGGGAGGAAGTTCACCTCCGGTTTGGTGGAATTGCCTTCAGTGCTGTATACTTGCCTACATCCTGGGAAAACCTGCAGGCAGTCCGTTGGCCTCCTGGGAATTTATGTAACATGTTTTACTAAGTATGTCCGAGGCAGGGGTGTGCAGGGACATAATGAGAATCTAGCAATTAGAGCTAAATATTTTGTATTTTTTATGTGCCAGACACCATACTAGTCTGTTTAATGATCTTGGCAACAGTACAAGTGCTTTTATTATTCCCATTTTACAGATAAAGAAACTAATGCTGAAGGAAGTTCAATAATATGCTCACAGACACACAAGTGACATGGCAGAGCTGCGATTGCCTTCAGTAGTTCAATTTTAAGTCCTAAGCCTTAATCATTCTTTCTGGATACCCAGTACCTCATAACACAGGTAAGTGGAATCTCCATTTACAAGAAGCTCTAAAAGAATGCACCATGATAGGGATCCAGAGGGATCTGTGGGAATGCTAACTGTTAGAAAGTGAAGCATGTACCATCCTGGGATAGACATAGTCCTTTGGTTTGGGGAGATAGGGGAAGCCAAGTGAGAAAGACTTAAGCATCACTAGTGGTTGGAAGCAGGTGTCTGGTTAAAAGGACTTGGAATAGAATAGTGTCTTCCCAGTGATACAAAAACTGAGTTTTGCATACTATGTATGAACCCATTTTGAAGGAAGGATATGGTGATGTGCTTTGAGCCCTAAAATCTCTTGTTCTCTGTTCAGCCAGACAGATATCTTTCATCATTTTAGTGTTCAGATTCAATATTGGTATCAGTTGAATAGGAAAACAGTGGTCACTTTTTTGGTTCAATGGATGAGTTTAAACAAATATTTTTGTTTTGTCTGTGGGAAGCTGTAATGAAATGGAACTAGCCTTCCAAATGCAAGTTGCAATATGTAATTAGGTAGATAAACATGGCTGTAGAAGTTCGAACTGCATGAACCTTTAGCAAAAAGCAGAGAAAAGGATATTATAGACGTCTATTGGTGAGGATATAACTCTGGCTGTGGCCTGATGAGCAATGTTTCCTTGATGATAGCTGTGCCTCTTAGCTTTAGTAAATATGTGACTTTGTTTAGTGCCCTGAAAGAGTGTGTTTTCAGTTGAAGATAGTCATTTTTCATTTTAGCTTTGGACATCAGAACTAGAAGGCACTGATATAAAACTCTTATTCATTTAAGATTTCTTAAGGAGCATCTGGACTTCAGGTAGAAAAGAAACACAATTAGGGTGCAAGACAGAAATCTGATTCTAATATTTTATACACAAGATTTGGATCTTTCTTGAAATGAGGGAGAATCTGAAAAAAAACATGGTTTCTTTCTGCCCCGTGTCTCCTCCAGCCTTTTTATTGAACTGAGTTGTAGAGTGTTCCCTCTAGCCAGGTTTCTCCTTGGTATTTTTGTCCCTTTGAGCCTTCTAGTCACCCATTAATCATTTTTTGTGTTTTAACGTGTTTTATGTAGTTGGCATGTGCTTCATGGGTAACTTAGAAAATAATGGTGCAATAGTGACTTAGCAGCAGCAGCAACACCTTTGCACAAATATCTTTAAGCAATTGTGAGTGGGCTTCTGGGAGAGAAACTGAAAGGTAAGATTACTGGGCCAAAATATAAATGCATTTGAATGTGATGAACACAATGGAATCACGTTGTGAAAAGGCTGTTCTCTTGCATCAAGTGCTGAGTGTCCATTTTCCTGCATTTTTGTTATTATTAGATATGATTTTTTAATTATTGTACATCTGATAGGTGAAAATGTCATGGTAGTGTTGTTTTAATTATTTCTAGTTCCTTGGTAACCACAAAGATGAATATCTTTCAATATTTATTGATGATTTGCTCTCTTTTTTTTGAACTGTCTGTTCAAATTCTTTGTGCATCTTCCCTAGTGGTTTCAATACGTTATTCTTAGACTTGTAAGAGCTGTTAATCTTGTGAGTGTTGATATTTTTTTGTAAATATTTTCCCCCACTTTTCTTTATTTTTTGAAGAATTTTTATGATATTTTTCAAAGTAACTAATTTGAAAGATTTAGTAACAAATCTAAATTTATTTTAGATTTAGTAATAAATAAAGATTTAGTAATAAATCTAAATCTAAATTGATACAAACATATCAATGTTTGTATATGTATCCTTTGAGTTTTGTGTCTTACTTAAAAAGACTTTCATGTGTGTGTGTGTGTGTGTGTGTGTGTGTGTGTGTGTGTGTCTAGGGCTCCCTGGTGGCTCAGCAGGTAAAGAATCTGCCTGCAATGATAGAGATGCAGGAGATGTGGTTTCGATCCCTGGGTCAGGAAGATCCTATGAAGGAGGGCATGGCAACTCATTCTAGTATTCTTGCCTGGAGAATCCTGTGGGCAGAGGAGCTTGGTGGGCTACAGCCCATAGGGTCGCAGAGTCAGACAGGACTGAAGTGACTGAGCACACAGCACAGTGCTTTTTGCTCATAAATTAGTCCAAAATTTGTTAATAGTCTTATTATAATCTTTTTCCTTCTGCTGCTTTTTGAAGCTTCTGTTATATATTTGATTCTTTCATTTGTGTATATAATGAAATAAATAGCTTATTTTTTCAAATAGATGTCTACTTTTTCTATCTGCATTTTAAGTAGCAAGCAATTTTACCTCTAAATTGGGCTATCATCTCTATCACATAATAGACTCTCATGTATATATATATATTGTATATATTGTATATATATATATATATATATACACATACACACACACACACACATATATATCTGTTCATTTCCAGACTTTTATATTCTATTTCAATTAGTCAATTGCTGTTATTCACCTCAATGTTTTAACAACTGTCACTTTACATTTTGATTTGGTACATTGAGTTTTATCTTTTTTTGATACAAAATATTTTGGCTATTCTTGGAATCTGCTCTTTTGATGATTTTGGGAAGAGCTAGTCAATATCTTTTTGAAAACTCTCAGTGGAGTTTTGATGGAAACCACATAGTATATGTAGACCCACTAGATAAAGAAGAGTCGTCTCTCCAAGCAAGTGTGTCTCCTGGCACGGATGTCTGCCTGCATGGTATCATGAACTACTGCCTCTGAAATGTTTGCATTGCTTAACACTCCCAAAGTTAATCCAGAAGAAAAATATTTTCCTTCTTTCTCTTAATGAATGTTAAGTGAAAACCCTGCTTTATTTCATCTGCAAAAGGAAGCTAAGATCCTAGGATGTCTGCCTGGGTGAGTTCTGGGCATATCATTTGAGAAGCTTTGCCATCTGGCTTTAGAGGTGATTCACAGTGGGGTTCCTGCAGGATGTCAAAATGTTGGAAAAATTATGAAAACCTGGGACTAGATTATTTAGATGAAATTCATTACATGTTCAATGAAGATCAGTTTACTTTTCACTTTCATGCATTGGAGAAGGAAATGGCAACCCACTCCAGTGTTCTTGCCTGGAGAATCCCAGGGATGGGGGAGCCTGGTGGGCTGCCGTCTATGGGGTCGCATAGAGTTGGAGATGACTGAGGTGACTTGGATTGTATAGCTTTTATCCAAAGCTGTGTACACATAACTTAGAGTGTACCACTCAATTCAGTTAATTCTCATTCAGGGAAATTATCAGTAAAATTCGACAAGACAACCTGCAAATGTGTTATTTGATGTTATATAAACGAAAATTATTAGATAAATGAATAAATATCCCCCTTTTCATTTTCTCTCCTTCCTTTCAACAATGCCTTATTTTATTTTTAAAAAGATTGGAGAAAATAGATCCATTCTCTACAGTGGTGATGGTGGTGTTTAGTTGCTGAGTCGTGTCTGACTCTTTTGCGACCCCATGGACTTCTCTGACCATGGGATTTCCTGGGCAAGAATACTTGAGTGGGTTGCTATTTCCTTCTCCAGGGAATCTCCCGACCCAGGGATCAAACTTGTATCTCGGGCATTGGCAGGCAGGTTCTTTACCACTGAGCTACCTGGGAAGCCCCTTCTAAAGTATAGTTTTTATTTATTATAACATTGTGAATTTTACAAATTGCAGGCAAATCTGAATATTCAAACAACTTGAGTAAATAAATTTTGTGTATCCATAAAACATCATTATTACACAGCATTAAAAAAAATTTTTACTTTATTTTTTGGCTATGCTGATTTTCGTCACTGTGTGCGAGCTTTCTTCACTTGCAGTGTGCAGACTTTTCATTGCAGTGGCTTCTCTTGTTGCAGAGCACAGGCTTTAAGGTGTGCAAACCTCAGTAGTTGCAACCCGCATGGGCTCAGTAGTTGTGGCTTGTGGGCACCAGAATGCAGGTTCAGTAGTTGGCACATGGGCTTAGTTGCCCCACGGCATGTGAAATCTTCCCGAACCAGGGATGAAACCCATATCCTCTGCATTGGTAGACGGGTTCTTTACCACTGGACTACCAGAAAAGTCACTATACAACATCTGAAGCATTGTGATAGAGCTTGTAGTATGTATGGCATGAAAGGTTGAAGATAAATTATTGAACAGAGCTCGATCAATCTGTTGGGGACATACAGAATACGATCCATTTTTGTTTAAAATAATTTATAAAAATCTCTATTAAACACACAGACATATCTAAAGAAATATGAAAAATAAGCACTGAACCTTGGATTTGAGAAATATACAATTATAATTCTACCTTATACATATTTATATCATTTAAACATTGTATAATGAGCATACATAAGTTCTATAGGCTTCCCAGGTGGCACTAGTGGTAAAGAAGCCGCCTGCCAATGCAGAGGACATAAGAGACATGGGTTTGATCCCTGGGTTGGGAAGATCCCCTGCAGGAGGGCATGGCAAACCACTCCAGAATTCTTGCCTGGAGAATCCCAATGGACAGAGGATCCCGGAGGGCTAGAGTCCATAGGGTTGCACAGAATCAGACACGACTTAAATGACTTAGCCCGCATGCACGCATGTAAGCTCTCTAATGAAAATCAATAAAAATTTTCAAAAATTTTTTGGAAAACATAGTTTTTAGATTAGTTGCTAATGGTTTTACTTCCTATAATAACCTTTTCTTATGGTCATAGATTATTGAGAGTTGATTACACCTCATAAATCATGTTTTATTCTACTATAGCACTATCTGTAGATACTATCTGTAGATGGAGAAGCTCTACACAGTCAGCAAAAAAAAGACCAGGAGCTGACTGTGGCTCAGATCATGAACTTCTTATTGCAAAATTCAGACTTAAATTGAAGATAGTAGGGAAAACCACTAGGTCATTCAGGTTTGACCTAACTCAAATCCCTTACGATTATGCAGTGGAAGTAACAAATAGATTCAAGGGATTAGATCTGACAGATAGAGTCCCTGAGGAACTATGGATGGAGGTTCATGACATTGTACAGGAGGCAGTGATCAAGACCATCCCCAAGAAAAAAAAATACAAAAAGTCAAAATGGTTGTATGAAGAGGCCTTACAAATAACTGAGAAAAGAAGCTAAAGGCAAAGAAGAAAAGAAAAGATATACACATTTGAATGCACAATTCCAAAGAATAGCAAGGAGAAATAAGAAAGCCTTCCTCAGTGATCATTGCAAAGAAATAGAGGAAAACAATAGAATGGGAAAGACTAAGAAGCTCTTCAAGAAAATTAGAGATACCAAGGGAACATTTCATGCAAAGATGAGCACAATAAATGGTAGATACCTTCTCTGTAGATGGAGAAGCTCTATACAGTCAGCAAAAAATGGTGTTGGAAATGGTCCCATTTCTCCAGAAATGGTATGGACCTAACAAAAGCAGATGCTATTAAGAAGAGGTGGCAAGAATACACAGAAGAACTATACAAAAAAGATCTTCATGCCCCAAATAACCATGATGATGTGATCACTGGACTAGGGCCAGACATCCTGGAATGTGAAGTCAAGTGGGCCTTAGGAAGCATCACTACGACCAAAGCTAGTGGAGGTGATAGAATTCCAGTTGAGCTATTTCAAATCCTAAAAGATGATGATGCTGTGAAAGTGTTGCACTGAATATGCCAGCAAATCTGGAAAACTCAGCAGTGGCCACAGGACTGGAAAAGGTCAGTTTTCATTCCAATCCCAAAGAAAGGCAATGCCAAAGAATGTTTAAACTACTGCACAATCGCACTCATCTCACACTCTAGCAAAGTAATGCTCAAAATTCTCCAAGCGAGGCTTCAATAGTACATGAACCGTGAACTTCCAGATGTTCAAATTGGATTTAGAAAAAGCAGAGGAACCAGATAAAATTGCCACCATCTGTTAGATCATAGAAAAAGCAAGAGAGTTCCAGGAAAACATCTACTTTTGCTTTATTGACTGCGTCAAAACCTTTGACTGTGTGGATCACACCAAACAGTGGAAAATTCTAAAAGAGATGGGAGTGCCAGACCACCTGACCTACCTCTTGAGTAATCTGTATGCAGGTCAAGAAGCAACAGTTAGAACTGGACATGGAGCAACAGACTGGTTCCAAATTGGGAAAGGAGCACGTCAGGCTGTATATTGTCACCCTGCTTATTTAACTTATATGCAGAGTACATCATGCGAAATACCATGCTGGATGAAGCACAAAATTGCCAGGAGAAATGTCAATAACCTCAGATACACAGATGACACCACCCTTATGGCAGAAAGCGAAGAAGAACTAAAGAGCCTCTTGATGAAAGTGAATGAGGAGAGTGAAAAAGTTGGCTTAAAACTCAACATTCAGAAAACTAAGATCATAGCATCTGGTTCCATCACTTCATGGCAAATAGATGGGGAAATAATGGAAACAGTGAGGCTTTATTTTTTAGGGCTCCAAAATCACTTTAGCCATGAAATTAAAAGACTCTTACTCCTTGGAAGAAAATCTATGACCAACCTAGACAGCATATTAAAAAAAAGAGACATTACTTTGCCAACAAAGGTCCATCTAGTCAAAGCTATGGTTTTTCCAGTAGTCATGTATGCATGTGAGAGTTGGACTATGTCAGCACTGAAGAATTAATGCTTTCGGACTGTGGTGTTGGAGAAGACTCTTAAGAGTCCTTGGACTGCAAGGCAATCAAACCAGACAATCCTAAAGGAAATTGGTCCTGAATATTCATTGGAAGGACTGATGTTGAAGGTGAAGCTCCAGTACTTTGGCCACCTGATGCAAAGAACTGACTCCTTGGAAAAGACCCTGATGATGGGAAAGATTGAAGGCAGGAGGAAAAGGGAATGACAGAGGATGAATTGATTGGATGGCATCACCGACTCAATGGACATGAGTTTGAGCAAGCTCCAGTAGTTGGTGAAGGACAGGGAAGCCTAGTGTGCTGCAGTCCATGGGTGTGCAAAGAATCAGACGATTAAGCAACTGAACTGAACTGATCTGTAGATACAACTCAGGAGTGTTAACCTTATTACAATTTCTTGAAAGATTACTAAGTGCCACCCACAGAACTGTGCATATTACACTGCATCATTTAATCTTCAGAGCATTCCTTTGGACTAGGTATTGTCGCCATTTTAAAGGTAATCATAACTGAATTTCAGAGAATGTGAGTCATTTGCCAAAGTTCTTCAGCCAATTAATCAGCATAGTACAGAATGAAACTTTAGCTTCTGATTCCAACTATGGCTTCCCCCATATGGAAATTCATAAACACAAGCTAGAGAGACTATTTGGAATTCAAGGCCACAGCCTTCCCATATGCCTTTGTTGATTAACTTAGTAAGACTGCCCAATCATCAGAAGGGGTAAAGTTGATATCATGGAAAATCACTATTTGCTTAGGTCTATAGCCTTCAGACGGTGAAGGAAATGGCAACCCACTCCAGTGTTCTTGCCTGGAGAATCCCAGGGACGGGGGAGCCTGGTGGGCTGCCGTCTCTGGGGTCACACAGGGTCAGATACGACTGAAGCAACTTAGCAGCAGCAGCACAGCCTTCAGATCTGTTGTCTTGATGATAAAAACTAAAGCCAATTATCATCATCTTTCTTTAGAGAGTGTTAGTTAGCTCAGACTATGTAACAAAGTGCAACAAACTAGGTGGCTTAAAGAATAGTAACGTCTTCTCTCCCAGTTCTGGAGACTAGAAGTCCAAGTTCAAGGTCTCAACAGGGTTGCTTCCTTCTGAGAACAATTCCATGCCTCTCTCCGAGCTTTTGGTGTTTTGCTGACATTCTTTGGTGTTCTTTGTCTTGTGTAAGCATCATCCTGATCTCTACCTTCATTGTCACACGTCTCTCTCCCTGTGTGGCTGTCTGTGTCCAAATTTCCCTTGTTTATAAAGACATCAGTTATATTGGATCAAGGCCTCACTCTGTTCCAGTATGCCCTCATCTTTACTAATTACATCTGTCATGTTCAAAACAAAGTCATATTCTGAGATATAGGGGTTGGGACTTCCAGATTTAAATTTCAGGGGACACAGTTAAGCCTGTAACAGAGAGTAGCTTCCTTCTCCCTGGACCCGAGGAACATGCTGAGGGATGCTCTCTTTACATTCATCAGCTGGAACCCCTCTGCACCCCACTGTCTGTGGCTGAGAGCACCACCGTTCTGTGTGAAAGTCCTTCAATATTCTTCTCTGTTTTCCTTCACTGTTTAGACACTTTGAAGAAGATGTTTTATTTGAGCTTCTTGTTTATATGCAGTGTTCTCTTAGGCAACCTGATGCTCGCTTTGCGTGGTTGCTTGGGAGGTGCTGGACACTTTAGTTTGCCAGGCTTTGGGGTAAAACTGACTTCATTTTCTGGATCCCATTCATACCTCAGAAGAAATGTAGACCTCTGTATGCAAAGCATTATATTTACTGGGGCTTCATACATTTCTAAGGCAGGACCCTCATCTTAAAAACTTGTAATGTCAAACCTATATATATATATTTTTTTTTTTTTCCCCCTGAGTTGCAGCCTCTTAGAGTAACATAAAAAGTAACCAGAAGTCTTAGATTGAAATTAGCACTAGTCAGTAATTTCTTGTACCTAAACCAAAAAACCCACGAACTTCAGATCAGGTTTTTTACTTAGACATAGCTATGAGGGTGTTTAAAAAAAAAAGAAAACCCCATGTGGCAGATACTCCTAGTTTTCTGCATTTTCCTCCTTTCTGCTTTCAATTAATGCAACCCAGTTTTTAGTAGAGAAGCAACAGTCTCTTCTTTCCTCTGTGGAATTCCTGGTAGCCAAGCCTCTCCTGGTCATATGACCTAGTTTTAGCTAATGAAGTGTGAGCAAAAGTCTACTGGCAAGAGCTTTTGGAGGAGCTGTAGTTTTTTTGTTTGTTTGTTTGTTTTGTTTTTTTCCCTTCTCAAACTGTGGCACTGTCATCCTCATAATTTTAAGATGATTAAAAAGTACTTCATCTGAGCTGTGGGCAGAAGAATGAGGGAAACATAAAGAACTACAGTTATGTGCAGCTAAGAAAGTGGAAAGAGTTTTGCTTTTCATGAGTAGCTGCTCCAGCCCTGAACTACTTTTCTCTGGACCTTATTACATAAGAAAAATAAACTTGTATGTAGTTAATATGCTGTAACTGGATTTTTGACACACACAGTTGAGTTCAGTCCTGACTGATGCATCAACCATGTCATGTTGTACAGTATAGTGCCACCAGCTTGAAAATGCTTCTGCTTTTTCCAGGGGAAGCTCCCAATAAAGGGATGTCACTAGTGGAGTGGTGACCACTAGGCCTTCCAATTGATAACAATGACGACAACCTCTAGAAATCTGGCCCTTAGCAGCATCTCTGGGAAGCAGGGGATCTTTGAATTTCTTATTAAATCTTTAGTGTCTCTCACACATCTCCAGCAGGCTACAAGACAGATGCTGGGCATCTGTTAAAGATCAGCTCGAGGTATTTCTTCAAGAGCTCATGGAGAGTATGTTCCTATTGCTATTATAATTCCTGTTACCGCTTATGTTCGTTGGATAGCACAGAGGTCTTTGGAAGAAAAAGTCTCTTAAGAGAACTTTCTGAAAGCGCTGGGGAATTGGCCTGAGAAAATAAACTCTAGTCCCAAGTGGCATCATAATTTTAATGTTTATCTAGTCAATTTTGCATTTTCCTGAACCCAAAACATCTCCTAATTCATGTAAGTGGGAACTCATAGCCCTTAGCTGTTTATCACTTTTCTGGAACTTTGGGAATTAAAATAGTTAGCAGATCTGACAAGAAACCCATTTTCTTCTTATAGCTGTCCCTTGAGATGTAAGGACCTGGTTGGCAGGGGATGGGGAAGGAGGAATTAGGTATGACTACTCATGGTCCTGAGGTAGCAGAGTTACTCTTTGGAGTGATGAGATTGTGCTGAAAGTAGACAGTGGTGATGATTGCCTAACTTTGTGAATGTACTAGCAATCACTGAATTGTACACTTTAAAAGGGTGAATCATATGGTATGTTAATTACAGCACAATGAAGTTGTTATTTTAAAAACAAAGGTAAGAATATCACTACAGAGCCACTGAATGAGAACTTTATAATATGACATATGTTCTTAATATGATTTTAATTCAAATCCCAGTTTAAGAACCCCCACTGTGTATTTCCATACAAATTGTGAAATTATTTGTTCTAGCTCTGTGAAGAATACCGTTGGTAGCTTGATAGGGATTGCACTGAATCTATAAATTGCTTTGGGTAGTATACTCATTTTCACTATATTGATTCTTCCAATCCATGAACATGGTATATTTTTCCATCTATTAGTGTCCTCTTTGATTTCTTTCACCAGTGTTTTATAGTTTTCTATATATAGGTCTTTAGTTTCTTTAGGTAGATATATTCCTAAGTATTTTATTCTTTCCGTTGCAATGGTGAATGGAATTGTTTCCTTAATTTCTCTTTCAGTTTTCTCATTATTAGTGTATAGGAATGCAAGGGATTTCTGTGTGTTGATTTTATATCCTGCAACTTTACTATAATCATTGATTAGTTCTAGTAATTTTCTGGTGGAGTCTTTAGGGTTTTCTATGTAGAGGATCATGTCATCTGCAAACAGTGAGAGTTTTACTTCTTCTTTCCAATTTGGATTCCTTTTATTTCTTTTTCTGCTCTGATTGCTGTGGCCAAAACTTCCAAAACTATGTTGAATAGTAATGGTGAAAGTGGGCACCCTTGTCTTGTTCCTGACTTTAGAGGAAGTGCTTTCAATTTTTCACCATTGAGGATAATGTTTGCTGTGGGTTTGTTATATATAGCTTTTATTATGTTGAGGTATGTTCCTTCTATTCCTGCTTTCTGGAGAGTTCTTATCATAAATGGATGTTGAATTTTGTCAAAGGCTTTCTCTGCATCTATTGAGATAATCATATGGTTTTTATTTTTCAATTTGTTAATGTGGTGTATAACATTGATTGATTTGCGGATATTGAAGAATCCTTGCATCCCTGGGATAAAGCCCACTTGGTCATGGTGTATGATTTTTTAATGTGTTGTTGGATTCTGTTTGCTAGAATTTTGTTAAGGATTTTTGCATCTATGTTCATCAGTGATATTGGCCTGTAGTTTTCTTTTTTTGTGGGATCTTTGTCAGGTTTTGGTATTAGGGTGATGGTGGCCTCATAGAATGAGTTTGGAAGTTTACCTTCCTCTGCAATTTTCTGGAAGAGTTTGAGCAGGATAGGTGTTAGCTGTTCTCTAAATTTTTGGTAGAATTCAGCTGTGAAGCCGTCTGGACCTGGGCTTTTGTTTGCTGGAAGATTTTTGATTACAGTTTCAATTTCCGTGCTTGTGATGGGTCTGTTAAGATTTTCTATTTCTTCCTGGTCGAGTTTTGGAAAGTTGTACTTTTCTAAGAATTTGTCCATTTCTTCCACGTTGTCCAATTTATTGGCATATAATTGTTGATAGTAGTCTCTTATGATCCTTTGTATTTCTGTGTTGTCTGTTGTGATCTCTCCATTTTCATTTCTAATTTTATTGATTTGATTTTTCTCCCTTTGTTTCTTGATGAGTCTGGCTAATGGTTTGTCAATTTTATTTATCCTTTCAAAGAATCAGCTTTTGGCTTTGTTGATTTTTGCTATGGTCTCTTTTGCTTCTTTTGCATTTATTTCTGCCCTAATTTTTAAGATTTCTTTCCTTCTACTAACCCTGGGGTTCTTCATTTCTTCTTTTTCCAGTTGCTTTAGGTGTAGAGTTAGGTTATTTATTTGACTTTTTTCTTGTTTCTTGAGGTATGCCTGTATTGCTATGAACTTTCCCCTTAGGACTGCTTTTAAAGTGTCCCACAGGTTTTGAGTTGTTGTGTTTTCATTTTCATTAGTTTCTATGCAAATTTTGATTTCTTTTTTGATTTCTTCTGTGATTTGTTGGTTATTCAGCAGTGTGTTGTTCATCCTCCATATGTTGGAATTTTTAATAGTTTTTCTCCTGTAATTGAGATCTAATCTTACTGCATTGTGGTCAGAAAAGATGCTTGGAATGATTTCTATTTTTTTGAATTTACCAAGGCTAGATTTATGGCCCAGGATGTGATCTATCCTGGAGAAGGTTCCGTGTGCACTTGAGAAAAAGGTGAAATTCATTGTCTTGGGATGAAATGTCCTATAGATATCAATTAGGTCTAACTGGTCTATTGTATCGTTTAAAGTTTGTATTTCCTTGTTAATTTTCTGTTTAGTTGATCTATCCATAGTTGTGAGTGGGGTATTAAAGTCTCCCACTATTATTGTGTTATTGTTAATTTCTCCTTTCATATTTGTTAGCATTTGTCTTACATATTGCAGCGCTCCCGTGTTGGGTGCATATATATTTATAATTGTTATATCTTCTTCTTGGATTGATCCTTTGATCATTATGTAGTGACCATCTTTGTCTGTTTTCACAGCCTTTGTTTTAAAGTCTATTTTATCTGATATAAGTATTGCTACTCCTGCTTTCTTTTGGTCCCTATTTGCATGGAAAATCTTTTTCCAGCCCTTCACTTTCAGTCTGTATGTGTCCCCTGTTTTGAGGTGGGTCTCTTGTAGACAACATATGTAGGGGTCTTGTTTTTGTATCCATTCAGCCAGTCTTTGTCTTTTGGTTGGGGCATTCAACCCATTTACGTTTAAGGTAATTACTGATAAGTATGATCCCGTTGCCATTTACTTTATTGTTTTGGGTTCAAATTTATACACCATTTTTGTGTTTCCTGTCTAGAGAATATCCTTTAGTATTTGTTGGAGAGCTGGTTTGGTGGTGCTGAATTCTTTCAGCCAAAGATCTCTTGAGAAAGAAGAATGGAACTGGAGGTTTCAACCTACCTGACTTCAGGCTCTATTACAAAGCCACAGTTATCAAGACAGTATGGTACTGGCACAAAGACAGAAATATTGATCAATGGAACAAAAGAGAAAGCCCAGAGATAAATCCACACACATATGGATACCTTATCTTTGACAAAGGAGGCAAGAATATACAATGGATTAAAGACAATCTCTTTAACAAGTGGTGCTGGGAAAACTGGTCAACCACTTGTAAAAGAATGAAACTAGAACACTTTCTAACACCATACACAAAAATAAACTCAAAATGGATTAAAGATCTCAACGTAAGACCAGAAACTACAAAACTCCTAGAGGAGAACATAGGCAAAAGACTCTCCGACATACATCACAGCAGGATCCTCTATGACCCACCTCCCAGAATATTGGAAATAAAAGCAAAAATAAACAATGGGACCTAAGTAAACTTAAAAGCTTCTGCACAACAAAGGAAACTATTAGCAAGGTGAAAAGGCAGCCTTCAGAATGGGAGAAAATAATAGCAAATGAAGCAACAGACAAACAACTAATCTCAAAAATATACAAGCAACTCCTACAGCTCAACTCCAGAAAAATAAATGACCCAATCAAAAAATGGGCCCAAGAACTAAATAGACATTTCTCCAAAGAAGACATACAGATGGCTAACAAACACATGAAAAGATGCTCAACATCACTCATTATCAGAGAAATGCAAATCAAAACCACTATGAGGTACCATTTCACGCCAGTCAGAATGGCTGCGATCCAAAAGTCTACAAGCAATAAATGCTGGAGAGGGTGTGGAGAAAAGGGAACTCTCTTACACTGTTGGTGGGAATGCAAACTAGTACAGCCACTCTGGAGAACAGTGTGGAGATTCCTTAAAAAACTGGAAATAGAACTGCCTTATGATCTAGCAATCCCACTGCTGGGCATACACACTGAGGAAACCAGAAGGGAAAGAGACACGTGTACCCCAATGTTTATCGCAGCACTGTTTATAATAGCCAGGACATGGAAGCAACCTAGATGCCCATCAGCAGATGAATGGATAAGAAAGCTGTGGTACATATACACAATGGAGTATTACTCAGCCATTAAAAAGAATACATTTGAATCAGTTCTAATGAGATGGATGAAACTGGAACCTATTATACAGAGTGAAGTAAGCCAGAAAGAAAAACACCAATACAGTATACTAACGCATATATATGGAATTTAGAAAAATGGTAACAATAACCCTGTGTACGAGACAGCAAAAGAGACTCCGACATATAGATCAGTCTTATGGACTCTGTAGGAGAGGGAGAGAGTGGGGAGATTTGGGAGAATAGCAGTGAAACGTGTATAATATCATGTATGAAACGAGTCACCAGTCCAGGTTCGATGCACGATACTGGATGCTTGGGGCTGGTGCACTGGGACGACCCAGAGGGAAGGTATGAGGATGGAGGAGGGAGGAGGGTTCAGGATGGGGAACACAGGTATACCTGTGGCGGATTCATTTCGATATTTGGCAAAACTAATACAATATTGTAAAGTTTTAAAAAAAAAGAAAAAAAAAAGTGCTATACTCAATATGCCAGCAAATCTGGAAAGCTCAGCAGTGACCACAAGACTGGAAAAGGTCAATTTTCATTCCAATCCCAAAGAAAGGCAATGCCAAAGAATGTTCAAACTACCACATAATTGCACTCATCTGACACCCTACCAAAGTAATGCTCAAAATTCTCCAAGCCAGGCTTCAGCAGTTTTTGAACTGTGAACATCCAGATGTTCAAGCTGGATTTAGAAAAAGCAGAGGAACCAGAGATCAAATTGCCAACATCCGCTGGATCATCAAAAAAGCAAGAAAGTTCCAGAAAAACATCTACTTTTGCTTTATTGACTATGCCAAAGACTTTGACTATGTGGATCACAACAAACTGTGGAAAATTCTGAAAGAAATGGGGATACCAGACCACCTGACCTGCCTCCTGAGAAATCTGTATTCAGGTCAAGGAGTAACAGAACTGGACATGGAACAACAGACTGGTTCCAAATCGGGAAAGGAGTACATCAAGGCTGTATATTGTCACCCTGCTTATTCAACTTATATGTAGTGTATGTCAAGCGAAATGCCAGGCTAGATGAAGCACAAGCTGGAATCAAAAAAAAAAAAAAGAACCCCCACTGTGGCACATGTTCTACCCCTGAGGGATGGAATTCCATACACATACACACACATGGACATACATGTGCGTGTGTGTGTGCTCAGTTGTGTCTAACTTTTTGCAACTCCATGGACTATAGCCCGCCAGGATCTTCTGTCCATGAAATTCTCCAGGCAAGAATACTGGAGTGGGTTGCCATTTCCTACCCAAGGGGATCTTCCTGACCCAGGAATGGAACTCCCATCTCTTGGGTCTCCTGCATTGACAGGCAGATTCTTTACCACTTCACTGAAGCCCACTTAACTGAAGTCTGTATAATACACCAACTACAATGCTACAGTTCTTTTAAATGCCTTTGCTTTCTTGACTGGTCTCAACCTGTAGCCTCATGTCCTATAAATAGAATGCTGTGGAACATAGTCTAGGAATCATCGAGTGTGGCCATGAAATATTGCCCATGAAAGATTTATTTCTACTTTTCCACCTTTCAACTTCTTAATCCACTGCTCACGAGAAGTTATTTTACTTCATCAGAATTTGAGTTGAAATTTGAGAAAAAAAAAAAATAACAGAAATGTCCAAAGGTAAAATTTCTATTACTGTTGTGAGCTTTCTAAATTATGAGACCTTCAGAGAAAGTGTAATAACTTTGTGAAGTTGGCTATTAGACTATGTCTTATTCATCTTTGAAATCCAAATACTTATGTGACGTAAACTTGATGATCAATGACTCTTTTGAAATAGACTATTTCTGTCATGAGGAAAAACCTCAGACATCCTCTTAACTAACTCCTTTCTTTCCCCCTTCCCAAATTAAATGACTTGTTCAAGGTCTCTTGCTCTTTTAATTGGCAAGTTGAGGCTGGAACCAAGGGCTTGTGTCTCAGAAACTGATGCCATTCTTTCATCTTCATTCCAGTCATCAAAACACAGCAGTGTTAAACAGTATTTCATTTAGTGGTAAAAAAAGTGCTGCAGGATTATGGACATCCTTGATGACAAACCAGATCTTAAATTTGGAAGAATGTCTAAGGAGGAGATTATATATCAACAATTTGTGGCTTAGAGTTTAGTATTTTTCTGTTGACTTCTTTATATTAACTGAATTTCCATGACTCCGTCCCCTTGGATTGCAGTTGTAATTATGTAGCAGTTAACATCTTCTCTGGGCCCAGCATATCCCATAATTAGCTGTGTTCTCTCCACAGCGTATGACTCAACGCTATGTGGTTCTTCTATATCAAAGGCAGGGTGGCCAGATTTTTTTTAACCACAATACTTGAGCATGTAGTGGCAGATGGCTGCACAACCCAAGTGCATCGGGTCCTTTTGAAGGGTAACCTCACCAAAAACAAGCAAACAAACAAACAAAACCAAACCCTGAGATTTATTTTTAAAAAAAGGAAAGAACCTTCTTGGGGATGTTTCCAAACACTGCATCATTTAAAAAGAAAAGCATCTCCCTCTCTCTCTCCCTCTTTCTCTCTCTTTGGAAGAACTAAAATAGAAATAAATGATTTAGAACTTTGAGGTCAGCCTTGATCAGGAAGGAGGGCACCTCTTGGTCTCTAATCAGAGATCTACAGAGGTTTACTCGGTTGAGCTCGGCACTGAGCATAATGTAGCTTGTAGTAGAAAGAGCATAGGACCAAGGATCAGCAGACCCAGTTTCTTCTTTGTTCTTCAGCTAATTAAGTATCTGAACCTTTCTGAGCTTTGGTGAATCCAAGTATCTGAGATCACTGCTCTAACACCACTATTGTAAATGCAAGATCTTGTATCATTAGGGCAGTTGAAAAAATAGAGCACTTCAGGCTCCTTCTGTACATACACATTCATCTACATCATTAATATATATCTCCTTGTAAAGAACCCTAGGGAAGAAAAGGTCTCAGTAGCTGCCCTGGTAAACTTATTACAGGCTTAGTGAAACTCACCATTGGGAGTTCCTTATTATATTCAGAATAACATATCAGAATGAGGAATATTTAATTCACCAGAATTCCATAGGGAAAAACAACTCTTATTTGTGGGGAAAAGCACTTAGAATGGAAGGCTGGACCCAGTGGGTATAAATATGAGCTTTCCTGCTCTGGGTGACTTAAGGGAACAGATTTTCTTGCCCCTCCCCAGATGGAGGGTGTTAGAAGAGGGAATAGAGGATGGGGCTCATACAATGATAGGGTTGCTCCATGATGTGCTAGATGACACTGCCCCGTCACCCTCAACAGGTGAATTTTCTCAAGAGTACATGATGCTGCTGATGTATGTATGTGAATATTGGAAGAGATAGAGAAGTTGCGAAGGAACCCTATTTTACACTCACCTTAATTCTAATTAGTATCAAGCTTGTGTATAGGAAGGAAGCAAAGAGAAATAAGAGAAAATCGAACTTGGGGACTGGCAGAAATATTTACAGAGCTCTGGATTTCCAGTCTATGGAACTGGACTTCAGATCAAAATCGACAGGTCTTTAAAAAGACCTACACATACCAGCTAACACCTATGATCGGTGTACTTTCCACATTCCAGGTACTGTGCCAAATGCTATATGTGTATTGCACACATGCATGTAGGGATTTGTTTTCATCATTACAAGAACCCTGTGAGATGGATGATTTTAAATTAATTTTATTGGAATGTAATTGATTTACAGTGTTGTGTTAGTTTCTGCTGTACAGTGAAGTGAATCAGTTATACATGTATACTTAGCCACTCTTCCTTAGATTCTTTTCCCATGTAGATCATTACAGAGTATTGAATAGAGTTCCCTGTGCTGTACAGTAGGTTCTTAATAGTTACCTATATTACAGATAGTAGTGTGAATATGGCAATCCCAATCTCTCAGTTTATCCCTCCCTTCCCCTTACCCTCTGGCAACCATAGTTTGTTATTTCCTACATCTGTGACTCTGTTTCTGTTTTATAAAGAAGTTCATTTTACCACATTTTTATGAGACTGATACGGTGCTGGCTGTACTATGAGGGCAGACTATACCACATTTTTAGATTTCACATATAAGTGATAGCATATATTTGCTTTTCTCTGCCTGACTTATTTCACTCAGTATGACAGTCTCTAGGTCCATCCACGTCACTGGAAATGGCATTATTTTGTTCTTTTTTATGGCTGAATGATATTCCATTATTACTATCCCAGTTTCACACTTGGAGAAACAAAGACCCAGAAAGGTTACATAAATTGTCCAAGGTCACACAGATGTGAAGTGCAGTTTAGATTCCAAATATGCTCAAACATTCGTGTGTTAATTATTCATGACTCTAAAAATGTACCAAGCAGTTTCTCTACCAGACATGAGAGGGGGTGCAAAGATGGTCCTAAAGTGGATCTTGCCGCAGTGTATGTATTTTTGTAGTCTAATAGTGGCTACAGGACAAGGACAGAACCATGCTATTGAGACAAAATGAAGCACGGGCCGTGTGAGAGGTTTCAATGCTGACAGTTTCAGAGGATCAAAGGTCGAATTCTCCCCACCCCTTGGTGCAGTCTGAGGCCTTTTCTCTTGTGGTGCTGAAGAATAGAAGTTTTATGTATATGTATCATCAGTTATGACAAGGATCCACCTCTTCATTAGTTTCAATACTTCTGGCAGTCTCTGTTGAAAAGCCTTGAGCTGTGGTCTACGGTCTGCTCAGAAAGCATGCCCCATTTCACCCTGTACATTCCCCATTTGGTGTTTTTCCTCTCCTCCCATTCCTACCCCCGGTTCTTGTTTTTCTCTCATCTTCCTCCTTATCTCTCCCTCCTCTGGCTACCGCATGTACACCTTCCCTTCCCAATCCTGCCCTGAAGAGATCTTAAGAACCTATTTTCCCAGCAAAGTAGATCTCTTTAAGAGAGAGAGTCCTTGTTTTGGATTTCTTGTTTTTTTGCCAAGACAGACCTTTCTTCATGTAGAATTTTTTTCATGAATTTCTAGACCTACCTGAGTCTTCCGGGCCTTAGCTGTCCCCTACTTTCTGAGGCTCCTCTGAAATTTCCATTCCCCAGCCCTCTTCCTTGATCTTAACCATCTTGATATTCTGTTGCTCATTAGCTCATGATTTCTCTAAATATTCGATGAGGGTGTATGAGTAGTATGATAAACTCAAATCAACAAAGTATTTCATGTGCAGCTTTCTTAAAAATTGGGAAGGAGAACCTACAGGTGGCCTGCGGGTTGCTTTTTATTTGATTTTTCCTATTTCATTAATTCTAAAGCAGAGTTCACTTTCCTGAGGAAGAAAGGGGCCTTTTCTTAATATTCCAAAGTGATGTTATAGAAAACAGTTTTGAATGTTAGAGCTAGGACTGGCCCTAAAGTCAAAGAAATTGTATATATATCTCAGCTCTACCACTTCGTAGTTCTGTGATTGGACAAAATTATATTCAACCACTCTGGGTCTATTTCCTTACCTGTAAATTGGGATGATAAAACTGTACCTATTTGATAAAGTTTATTGTAATGGTCAACTAAGATAAATATGTATTCAGAACATAGTAGGTGCTTAATAAATGGAGGCAGTTGATTAGACTGACAATCTAAAGCATATCTACTAAGGAAAGCAACTTTGGCAAAAATGTAAAAATTCTCAAGTTCCCACATTCTCACTGACCTGTGTGCACCGATATTGGAAAATAATACATGGGTTAGCTACCTTTTGGTTTAACCTAGTTACAATTCTATAGCTATATAATAGGAGTGTTTATAATTGAATTACAAAGTTAGAGAAGCCTAAGGTTGGCATTCACAGCTGAAAAAATATCACACCACTGGGTCTAGATTTTGTATCTCTGCAATCATTTCCTAAGAAGCCTTCCAACGATATGATTTCCCACAGTTGTAGGCTTTGTTATATTTAAGGACCCTTTTGGGCTTGTTATCAGTTCTGGCAACTGCCCGCAAAAGTGACTACATGGTGAGGGGTGGGTTCAGTATGGAGGTTGGGGTTGTCTGATTCCAGGGGCAAAGATTCTTTGTAACAACAAAGTAGACATATGTCTTACCTGGAGTATAAGGTCTATGTGAGGAAGTAACCAGGGGTCCACAAACAGAGTGGGCTCACAAGCTGAAGAGTAATGATTCAATTAAAAAAAAACAAAAACTCCTGTACAGGAAAGCTCCATGTTCATCACTGTCTTGTATGTAAAAGACTACAAGGCAAAGCTCTTTTGAACCAGTTTTTCTAACTTCTGTTGGCTTGAGAAACCTGGTATCTTACATGAAAATAATAAGATAAAGTGCTCAAGGAATAACAAGTAACTGCCATCATTTATTGAGAAATTATGTTCCTCCTACTTATAAAGAGTAGATATTCTTTATTTCCATTTTACAAATGAATTTTGTGAGGTTTAGTGGTATTAAATTATTTGCCCAAGGTTTAAGAACTAAGAACTTATTTTCAAGAATTCATCAGTTCAACAATTCTCTTCCATCCAAAAATATACACTAAGAATTGTTTAGTAATATCATTTGCCTTTTGTCCTAATAATTTCAAAAGACATTTTATCAGAGAAATATTTAGGAATACTTAAATATGAAAGAATCCAGTTTGAAAGGCATGAATATTTCTTAAGGTTTTCTATACAACACAGCAATGGGTCAGGATAGCTTCTAAAATCCATTTCCATGGCAAAAAAAAAAAAGTTTTGGTTTTTTTTTTTGATTCTACAAAACCCAATATCTCTTAAAAGCACAATAAATTTACTAATGAAAGATACATATTCAATCCCAGAATAATGGGAAGTCTTCAACAAATTCAAGAGGAGGTAACACCTAAGAAAATGCAATATGATTCTTTCTAGAACTTAGCTTCCTTGAGGGTGTGAAATCTTGTCTTTCTATACTTCAAAGCACTAATCACGGCTTTAGTGCTGTGCCCTTCAATGAAATTTTATGGGATGAAAAGACTTATACATAACAGACATCTCCAAAAGTCTTGTTTCCATGTCTTTTTATGATTAAAGCATTTTATTACAAAATAAACAAACCTGAAACAGAACAAGGATAAATGCTTCTCCAAACATAAAACATAGGCTAGTAAATTGAGGAAAATGAGGTTATGATTATTTGAAATTTTACTGCATTGAAAGATGGTGGCTCCCATTATTGACTAATGACCATTTAGCAAGATTTTATATAGGTTAGTTCCTTTCCCATGATGGTTATTCTCATTTTATTGGCAAAGAAATGGAGGCTGATAAGTATTAGAGTGCCCCAAAACATACTGCAAGTTAAATAAATAGGCAAGCTTTAAGTCGTTTTACTTAACCAAGTGCTGCTGCTGCTGCTAAGTCACTTCAGTTGTGTCCAACTCTGTGTGACCCCATAGACAGCAGCCCACCAGGCTCCCCCGTCCCTGGGATTTCTAGATCACCTCTAAACTTCATTCCTTTTGCTGCATTGTACTCTTTCCTGGTGGTAAAAAATCAGTCCTGAAGTTCAGGATAACTTCATTATACAGAGATTGAGCTTAGGTAAAGAACAACAGACTGGTTCCAAATAGAGAAAGGAATATGTCAAGGCTGTATATTGTCACCCTACTATTTAACTTATATGCAGAGTACATCATGAGAAACACTGGGCTGGATGAAGCATAAGCTGGAATCAAGATTGCTGGGAGAAATATCAATAACCTCAGATATGCAGATGACACCACCCTTATGGCAGAAAGCAAAGAAGAACTAAAGAGCCTCTTGATGAAAGTGAAAGAGGAGAGTGAAAAAGTTGGCTTAAAACTCAGCATTCAGAAAACTAAGATCATGGCATCTGGTCCCATCACTTCATGACAAACAGATGGGGAAACAGTGGAAACAGTGAGGAATTTTATTTTTTGTGCCTCCAAAATCACTGCAGATGGTGACTGCAGCCATGAAATTAAAACACGCTTACTCCTTGGAAGGAAAGTTATGACCAACCTAGACAGCATATTAAACAGCAGAGACATTATTTTGCCAACAAATGTCTGTCTTGTCAAGGCTATGGTTTTTCCAGTAGTCATGTATGGATGTGAGAGTTGGACTGTGAAGAAAGCTGAGCACTGAAGAATTGATGCTTTTGAACTGTGGTGTTGGAGAAGACTCTTGAGAATCCCTTGGACTGCAAGGAGATCCAACCAATCCATCCTAAAGGAGATCAGTCCTGAGTGTTCACTGGAAGGACTGATGTTGAAGCTGAAACTCCAATACTTTGGCCACCTGATGCAAAGAACTGACTCCATGGAAAAGACCCTGATTCTGGGAAAGATTGAAGGTAGGAGGAGAAGGGGACGACAGAGGATAAGATGGTTGGATGGCATCACCGACTCAATGGACATGAGTTTGAGTAAACTCCGGGAGTTGGTGATGAACAGGGAGGCCTGGCATGCTGCAGTCCCTGGGGTCGCAAAGAGTCGGACACAACTGAGTGACGGAACTGAACTGAACTGAAAGAACACTCCTCTAGAGGTATTTGGATCAGCAGCACTAGCCCACAGAGGAGCTTTTTAGAAATTCAGAATCTTGTAACACACCCCCTCCTACATCATAATCTACTTTTAACATCAACTCTTGGTGATTTGTGTGTGGTATGAGCATGTTAGTCATTCAGTCGTGTCCGACTCTGTGCCACCCAGTGGACTGTAGCCCATCAGGCTCCTCTGTCCATGAGATTCTCCAGGCAAGAATACTGGAGTGGGGTACCATTTCCTATTCCAGGGGATCTTCCCAAGGCAGGGATCAAACCTGGGTCTCCTGTATTGCAAGCAGATTCTTTATAGTCTGAGCCATGAGAAAAGCGATGTGATTTGTGTATAGATTAGTGTTTATAAGCTCTGCCCCAGAAATGTGCGTGCATGTGTGTGCGCGTGCACACACACACACACACACACACACACAGCATCTCACAAGGTGTTTATTTAGAGGATAAAACAAAGTTGTGCCTTTTCAAATAAACCTCTTTCCATTCTTGGTAGTGAAAAATATTTGGACTGTTTTGATTTCTGTCAGGAATATGGCAGAAGATCAAGAATGTGTGCTTTGAAATCATCCACTAATTTATTCTGCCAGATTGCTTTTATGTTATCAGTGCTGAGGAAATTAAGCCTCGCTGGGACAGTTTCTCACTGGAGGCACCGACGTTCACAATCTTTCCTGTGGAAGGGGAAGCAGATGGGCCTGGACGAAGATATTATGCATTCAACTAGCAAAGCAAGGATCTTTGATGAGCTGCCCTGGAGCAAAGTGGGAAGAGTTCTGTGTTAATTTTTTAATGTCTTTTTAATTAAAAGTGTCAAGCCAGAGTCCCTGAGTTTCACAAAGAGAGCCGGATTCTTCTCTGTTATCATCCTTGAAATGAAAGCCAATTCAAAGAGCCGTTTGTTATGTTTTTGCTTTTTTTTTTTTTTTCGGTTTCCTTGTTTCCAGTTTTCCCTACTTTTGGTGCATTTCAAGGTGAAACCCAGCTAGTGTTATTTGTTAACTTTGTTCACTTTGCATTAAGGTCATCTTGGAACACAAAACAGATACCCACCTGTATCAGTCAACTGTGGCCACAGTAATACAGCATGCTGCTGCTGCTAAGTCACTTCAGTCGTGTCCAACTCTGTGCGACCCCATAGACGGCAGCCCACCAGGCTCCCCCGTCCCTGGGATTCTCTAGGCAAGAGCACTGGAGTGGGGTGCCATTGCCTTCTCTGGTAATACAACATAATAGCGCAAAACACACATGGCATTCAACGATAAGCATTTGTTCCTCACGCCATGTTTATAGAAGTGGGGGTTTGACTCAATCAGAAGGAGCGAGATGAGGGCAGCTTCCTGCTGAGGTCCGTGGGTCTCTCATCTTCCTCCAGGGACCAATAGACTGGGCATGCTCATCTCACAGAGATGCAGAGGTTAAGACTGCAAGCAGAACAATACAAGATTTCTTATTGCTTCATATCAGAACCAAACACTACTGTCTCCAACGCTTTGTGCTATTGACCAAAGCAGGCCACGTGGTGAAGCACAAAGTCAGATGGCAAGGAGATTTACTCTACTTCATTTAAGGGAAGAATTACAGAAGCACATAGTAAAAGGTGTGGATGGAGGAAGAGGTGAAGAACAGGGGCTTTTGCTTCCAATTATACCATCTACCACACTGCCTGTCTCATTTTCTTGAGATTTCTGAAAGTCAGAGATTCCTAGCCTCACATTTCTATTAACAGTAGGCATTCTGATACAGGTATAAGGATATATATTTCATGATTTCTTTTTCATATGCTGAAAAGGGACCTACTTAATGCTGTGAACTCAATTTATTCCCAGTCCTTTGTTATGCTCATAGTCAATGTGACATTATAGAAAACCATGTCATACAAATTACAAAATCATTTCAGTAACCCAATATTATGGACTTTTTCCTTGCCTGATAATATAGCCTTTTTGAGATGATCAGATTACACTGGAGAGAATTGCTGAGTGTAAATAGTGGTGAATTATTCAAATACCCATCATTAATCTATTGAGAGATAACCTCAAGATAGAAAATTCAAGGAATTTTTCTATGTATTAAGAACATTAAAATCCTCCTTTTCAACAACTCTTTCAGATTATAGAATTTTTTTCTTTAATTTTCTGCTTAAAGTACCATATGAAGAAAATGTCTTCCACAGTTGACTTAAAAGTAAAGCTTAAAAGTAAAGCAGAATGGTTGTCTTAGGTGTTATGATTTGAGGTACCAATATTCCCTTCCTTTCCCAGTATCTAAAACATCACCTTAGAGTTACTCTTTGGGCTAAGATTTTATTGATTTTTCAGATATTTACCATCTGTGAGTGCCCAGGACCAGTGGATGAGACGGTTTCTTGGTGAAGAGCATGGCATCCCCAGAACATTTGGATGTGTAGTGATAGAGGATTGTAGGGCCAAGGAAGCTTCCTGTTCTTATGTGCCCAGTACCCTAAGCTAGTATTAAGGAGTTAAGTCCTTTATATTGTAATTCAGGATAATATAATAGGATCCAAACCTACAGTGCAAGGTCTATATGGTAGCAGAGTATTCTTTCTAAATTCAAGAACATAGTTACCTCTGAGGATTTGAAGAATGCTTGTATAAATTAATGGAAAATAATGCACACTCGTATGAAATTTTATGAGCATGAACCTCTTAAAATCCAATCATGAATTAAGAACCTAAAGATGACAATTTTTAGAGGCCCTTATGTCTCCTAAGTGAGTATGGTTTCAGTGTGTCTGCCCTCTGATGCCCTCTTGCAACACCTACCATCTTACTTCTGTTTCTCTTACCTTGGGCGTGGGGTATCTCTTCATGGCTGCTCCAGCAAAGTGCAGCCACTGCTCCTTACCTTGGACAAGGGGTATCTCCTCACCGCCACCCTTCCTGACCTTCAACGTGGGATAGCTCCTCTAGGGCCACAGCCTTGTCTAATTCAATGAAACTAAGCCATGCCTGTGGGGCAACCCAAGATGGGCGGGTCATGGTGGAGAGATCTGACAGACTGTGGTCCACTGGAGAAGGGAATGGCAAACCACTTCAGTATTCTTGCCTTGAGAACCCCATGAACAGTATGAAAAGGCAAAACAATAGGATACTGAAAGAGGAACTCCCCAGGTGAGTAGGTGCCCAATATTCTACTGGAGATCAGTGGAGAAATAACTCCAGAAAGAATGAAGGGATGGAGCCAAAGCACAAAGAATACCCAGCTGTGGATGTGACTGGTGACAGAAGCAAGGTCCAATGCTGTAAAGAGCAATATTGCATAGGAACCTGGAATGTCAGGTCCATGAATCAAGGCAAACTGGAAGTGGTCAAACAAGAGATGGCAAGAGTGAATGTCGACATTCTAGGAATCAGCAAACTCAAATGGACTGGAATGGATGAATTTAACTCAGATGACCATTATATCTACTATTGCGGGCAGGAATCCCTCAGAAGAAATGGAGTAGCCATCATGGTCAACAAGAGTTTGTAATGCAGTACTTGGATGCAATCTCCGAAATGACAGAATGATCTCTGTTCATTTCAAAGGCAACCCATTCAATATCATGGTAATCCAAGTCTATGCCCCAACCAGTAACACTGAAGAAGCTGAAGTTGAACGGTTCTATGAAGACCTACAAGACCTTTTAGAATGAACACCCAAAAAAGATGTCCTTTTCATTATAGGGGACTGGAATGCAAAAGTAGCAAGTCAAGAAACACCTGGAGTAACAGGCAAATTTGGCCTTGGAATACGGAATGAAGCAGGGCAAAGACTAATAGAATTTTGCCAAGAAAATGCACTGGTCATAGCAAACACCCTCTTCCAACAACACAAGAGAAGACTCTACACATGGACATCACCAGATGGTCAACACCGAAGTCAGATTGATTATATTCTTTGCAGCCAAAGATGGAGAAGCTCTATACAGTCAGCAAAAACAAGACCAGGAGCTGACTGTGGATCAGATCATGAACTCCTTATTACCAAATTCAGACTTAAATTGTAGAAAGTAGGGAAAACCACTAGACCATTCAGGTATGACCTAAATCAAATCCCTTATGATTATACAGTGGAAGTGAGAAATAGATTTAAGGGACTAGATCTGATACATAGAGTGCCTGATGAACTATGGACTGAGGTTCGTGACATTGTACAGGAGACAGGGATCAAGACCATCCCCATGGAAAAGAAATGCAAAAAAGCAAAATGGCTGTCTGGGGAGGCCTTACAAATAGCTGTGAAAAGAAGAGAAGTGAAAAGCAAAGGAGAAAAGGAAAGATATAAGCATCTGAATGCAGAGTTCAAAGAATAGCAAGGAGAGATAAGAAAGCCTTCCTCAGCGATCAATGCAAAGAAATAGAGGAAAACAACAGAATGGGAAAGACTAGAGATCTCTTCAAGAAAATTAGAGATACCAAAGGAATATTTCATGCAAAGATGGGCTCAATAAAGGACAGAAATGGTATGGACCTAACAGAAGCAGAAGATATTAAGAAGAGGTGGCAAGAATACACAGAAGAAATGTACAAAAAAGATCTTCATAACCCAGATAATCACGATGGTGTGATCACTCACCTAGAGCCAGACATCCTGCAATGTGAAGTCAAGTGGGCCTTAGAAAGCATCACTATGAACAAAGCTAGTGGAGGTGATGGAATTCCAGTTGAGCTATTTCAAATCTTGAAAGATGATGCTGTGAAAGTGCTGCACTCAATATGCCAGCAAATTTGGAAAACTCAGCAGTGGCCACAGGACTGGAAAAGGTCAGTTTTCATTACAATCCCAAAGAAAGGCAATGCCAAAGAATGCTCAAACTACCGCACAATTGCACTCATCTCACACGCTAGTAAAATAATGCTCAAAATTCTCCAAGCCAGGTTTCAGCAATATGTGAACTGTGAACTTCCAGATGTTCAAGCTGGTTTTAGAAAAGACAGAGGAACCAGAGATCAAATTGCCAACATTCGCTGCATCATGAAAAAGCAAGAGAGTTCCAGAAAAACATCTATTTCTGCTTTATTGACTAGGCCAAAGCCTTTGACTGTGTGGATCACAATCAACTGTGGAAGATTCTGAAAGAGATGGGAATACCAGACTACCTGACCTGCCTCTTTAGAAATCTGTATGCAGGTCAGGAAGCAACAGTTAGAACGGACATGGAACAACAGACTGGTTCCAAATAGGAAAAGGAGTACATCAAGGCTGTATATTGTCACCCTGCTTATTTAACTTATATGCAGAGTACATCATGAGAAACGCTGGACTGGAAGAAGCACAAGCTGGAATCAAGATTGTGGGGAGAAATATCAATAACCTCAGATATGCAGATGACACCACCCTTATGGCAGAAAGTGAAGAGGAACTCAAAAGCCTCTTGATGAAAGTGAAAGAGGAGAGTGAAAAAGTTGGCTTAAAGCTCAACATTCAGAAAACGAAGATCATGGCATCTGGTCCCATCACTTCATGGGAAATAGATGGGGAAACAGTGGAAACAGTGTCAGACTTTATTTTTGGGGGCTCCAAAATCACTGCAGATGGTGACTGCAGCCATGAAATTAAAAGACGCTTACTCCTTGGAAGGAAAGTTATGACCAACCTAGATAGCATATTCAAAAGCAGAGACATTACTTTGCCAACAAAGGTCCGTCTAGTCAAGGCTATGGTTTTTCCTGTGGTCATGTATGGATGAAAGAGTTGGATTGTGAAGAAGGCTGAGCGCTGAAGAATTGATGCTTTTGAACTGTGGTGTTGAGAGTCCCTTGGACTGCAAGGAGATCCAGCCAGTCCATTCTGAAGGAGATCAGCCCTGGGATTTCTTTGGAAGGAATGATGCTAAAGCTGAAACTCCAGTACTTTGGCCACCTCATGCAAAGAGTTGACTCATTGGAAAAGACTGATGCTGGGAGGGATTGGGGGCAGAAGGAGAAGGGGATGACAGAGGATGAGATGGCTGGATGGCATCACCGACTTGATAGATGTGAGTCTGAGTGAACTCTGGGAGTTGGTGATGGACAGGGAGGCCTGGCGTGCTGCGATTCATGGGGTTGTGAAGAGTTGGACATGACTGAGTGACTGAATTGAACTGAACTTATGTCTCCTATGTATTTCTCTTTGAGCACAGAAAGCTACTCTCATTCCTGATGCCCATAAGGAAATAATCTATAGAGATGTGACTCAGTGCATTTATGAAGTCCAAGGGGATAAGAGTGACCAGATTCCGAGGCAAATAAGATAGGTAGGGAATTGATGTCTCAGTCATGCTGCTGGATATATTAAAGCAAGTCAGGCTTCAGTTTATGATTACAATACTGATACATAAATGGTATTGATTGGCACCTGGTCTTAGGAATACTTGTCTGCCTGAGTTATGTTTTAAAGTCCTCCTAGCGGTGACACTTTGAATAGGTGGTTTAACATCATGCCTCCTTGATTTGGTTAATGGACAAAGATGCTCATTGCAAGATGTGTCAAGACAAAGTGGATGTATGTCTGCAATTACCATCAGTATGATGAGCCCTTCAGGAATTTCTGGTTGCACGCACTAGTTAATAGATGAAAACAAAATGTGACCTAGAAGGCTATGTGGTCAAGTGAAAATACTGTGGTTTGGGGGTCAGAAAGACCTGGGTTTGATTTCAGCTTCATCAATTGTTAACTGTATGATCTTAGGTTGGTTATTCAATTACACTGAGCCTCAGACACTTCATCTGTAGATCTGGGCTGAGAGTACCTGTTTCTCAGTTCTGTTGTGATGGTGCATATAAAGCACTTAGCTTCAGGCTTGATACAAAGAAGATGTTCCATCTTTGTTCTCACCCTCCTTTAACATTCTAGATAAGTACTATCTAATAATAGATTGGTTCTTTAATTAGACTGAAGGGTGTGATGGGAGGGAGGGGGCATGGGTGTATCTATGGCTGATTCTTGTTGATGTATGACAGAAAACCACAAAATTCTGTAAAGTAATTATCCTTCAATTAAAACTATATACATATTAGCATCCAGAAGATCTATATTGGATGGCCTCTGTACAAGAAGCATCCAATGGGGGAATACTGAGAATGTGAGATGCCAAGTAGCGGAAGCAGCAGGATTAAAGGAACTTGCGGTCAGCCTGAGGGGACCTCCCTAGTGATTTTTTTTTCTCCAGGGCTAGTCCTGAGATTTTCCCATGTCTCCTCAAGATCTGCCTGTTCCCAGCCTTTAATCCCAACTGGATGCTTCCCATTGGTCCAGAAGGAATGAAGTTGCAACATGACTGATTTTCTCCCCATGTTTTCCACTTTTATCTGCAGAGGACAGCTGAGTAACCTTCACTTTGGAGGTGTTTTAGAGGTAGGAATATACCTGAAGGAAGGAATTTTATATTTTCCCGGATTTCTCAACATCAGCAGTATTGACAATACGAGCTGGGTCATCGTCTGTGATGGTCCTGTGCACCCAATGGGAGCCTGTTTAGCCGCATCACTGTTCTCTACCCACTAGATGCCAGTAGTGCCCCCTGTTCCTGATTTGCGACAACCAAGACTGTCCACAGACACTGGCAAATGTCCCCTGGGGAGAAAAATTGCCCCTGGTTGAGAACCACTGTTGCAGTCCTGCCTTTTCTCCTATAAATGGCTATTCCTCTCATGACACTTTCTTTTCTTTACACTTTTTGAGTTTTCTTTATTTGATCATGTTCTAGTTTTACCATAAATGTCTGGTTTTTTATGTTTAAATTAACCCATGGCTTCATATATAGATATTTTCATCTTTATTTATATTGCATAGATGTTGAACTAGAAACATAAAGGCGAGAAAATCCTGCTTAAATTGTCTTCAACTGGACTTTCAGTAAAGCAAGATCTTGAGCTAGAAAGGTATCTTCTTTTTTTTGTATATTATAGAGTTAAAACTTGAATCATTAAGGACATTTTTGATGCTCTATTTGCTAGAAATTTAAGAGATTAGACAATGACTTTTAGATTCTCCTGCTTCCTTTAATTTGACCTTGGACAAGCTAACTTTTGGCTTCTGAGAATGAGGACAGTCTCTGCAGAGGAATTATTGGTCTCTGAAAGGCACCTCCATGCTACTCCATGGAGACTGAGGATAACATTGTTTTTTGGATCATGCCTGAAAGAGCATTTCAGACAGGCATGAAAAGAGACAATGCATCTAGAAGATCTTGCACTATATCTAGAATGGTACTTGCTAATGAATATTGACTCTTTTATCAATATCATTATTTTTATCACCATCACTCCCCTGGTTAAACTCTAGTCCACTTTACAGATAAACTGTGTGAGTTTTTGTCAGCTTGTCTGCCTTTGTTTTCTTTATCTATTTGAGCAGTAAATTCCCACCTTACATTAGGTTATAATGGTGAATTTATTTTGAATAATTCAATTCATAATGCAAATGTAGAAGCTTTATGTCGTTCCATCCAGTTCATAAAGTTTATAGGAATACACTGAATAAACACTTGGAAATTAAATAGTCAAGACCCAAAAGATACTTCTTATATCCTATCAATGGCCTTCAAGGATAGGCAGAAAATGTTAGCAGGAGCAGAGAGATAAAAACTAAAGAGTCATTATTGCTAATTGCTAAAATAGTCCTAGGTATTTCTGTGAACATCAGGGCAACAATAGTTTCTTTTAAAGCATCCCCAAGGGAACCTTATGGGTTATGGTAGCTGGCATCTCCTCCAAACCCATGTTTTGCTTCCTTAAAAGGGCTCTGTTTTCTTTAAAGCCCTGGATTACCCAGTTCAGTGTTGAGGCATTGTGCTGGAAAATTAGGGCATTGGATCAGAGGTGGTAGAACCAGGTGCTAAGAGGTTATTATAACTCCTCGTACTTAAATAGGATACGGTGGGAGCTGTGAGCCCCGAGGCATTACTGCTGAGTGATGGGACCTGTGAGGAAATCTGGATGTTGAAGTTCTTTCCTCTGGACTTAAGGGAGGAAGGAATTTGTGAGTGGGGAGAAGGGAAGGGGGTGGGGGATACACTAAACTTGTTAACATGTATTTCACCAGGACACAAAGAGAGTTTACCTGAAGCCATACATGTTGGCAGATGAGCAGTTTAGCCAGGGCAGTGTTGGTGATTAAAAAATAATGGGCCTTCCCTGGCAGCCCAGCAGTTAAGACTTCACCTTCCAATGCAGGGGGTGTGGGTTCGATCACTGGTTGGGGAGCTTAGATCCCACATGCCTGGTGGCCAGAAAACCAAAAACATAAAACAGAACCAATTCAATTAAGACCTACAAAAATAATGATAATGGTAACATAGTTGGTATTGCTTAGCAAGTACCCTGCTAGACACAGTGCCAGGTACTCTACATACATTCTGTGATTTCAACCTCACAGCAGTCCTCTGAGGACGATGACTAACTTTAACCATGCAGATGAAGAAGCAGCAAAATGGGAGCCTGAAGAAATTGGTTCAAGTGGTAGAATTGCCCAGGGCTTTGAACCTCCTCTCTATTGTTTGTCTCAAGGTGTAGCACACTGTTCAAGTTGATCTAGAATCGGATGCAGGGAGGAGAGCCAAAGGATGAGAACAGCCAGGATCGACAGCAACAAACAGGTGTCATGGAAACGCTCACAGAGGTTTGGTGGCAAGTCCTTTCTGAAGAAACCCAAGGCTATTCTGTGAGATCACATGGAGACTGCATATTCTCAAGACTAGCAGAATGGGCAAGAACATGTCCTCTTTTCCTGGAAACATGTCTAGTGGCCCTGACATGAATGGTTAATGGGAACATGTTTGTGAGAAATTCTTTGATTCACTTTGGAAAAATTATGCGAATTCATAATGTAATAATCTGACTTGTACTACCCAGAGAGAGTTAACTGAAGAGGAAAATTAAATGATTATGGGCCTAAGTAGATGATTTATGAGTAAGGGCTACACAAGTTCTAACAAAACAAAAACGCCTATGAAGGTTGATATGCAAGAAAAATGATGCCGGCTGGGACAAAGGCTTCTAGGTAAGATTAACAGGCTGAAATTGCAAAAATAATAATAATAATAATAATAATTGTTTTGTCCCTTATGACAAGTATCAAGACATTCAGATTAATGATATCCTGAATGCTTTTATAGAGGACCTTACACCTCCAATGTTAGAGGGCCTGAAAACAAATATGGTAACATCCAAAACATTTGAAAGTAAGGAGGGTAGAAGTGGTGGGATATAATGATTAATGGTTTGGGGACCTTGCGAGATGAGGTCACTGCTAAGGTTAATGGCAAATATAGTTTGTGTGACTCTCCTGTTTAGACTTAGAATGTAGTAAAACATACATTAAGAGTTAAGATGCCTCTTTGAGACCATCTATGATTTATAGGCTCAGATGTTAGCAATATATAATCTTAGACAAATGAGGGTAGAATATTTCCGTAATACAAACTCTCATGAATGTTGGGCAATTCTGTACCGTTGTTCAGAGAAAGCCTGAATGTGTAACTTCCTTCAGGGAAGCAGTAAAACAATACTAGATAGGAACTTGTGATCTGGGTTATTTTATAGCAAGTAGACAAGGTGCCATATATGTCTTGAATAGTCTTTCTGCTGTACATGTGATTTGATAACACACAAAATTTGATAAAATTTACAGGGGGTTATTAAAAGGAGTACGTCAAGGTTGTATATTGTCACCCTGCTTATTTAACTTCTATGCAGAGTACATCATGAGAAATGCTGGGCTGGAAGAAGCACAAGCTAGAATCAAGATTGCCGGGAGAAATATCAATAACCTCAGATATGCAGATGACACCACCCTTATGGCAGAAAGTGAAGAGGAACTCAAAAGCCTCTTGATGAAGGTGAAAGATGAGAGTGAAAAAGTTGGCTTAAAACTCAGAAACTTAAAACATTCAGAAAACGAAGATCATGGCATCTGGTCCCATGACTTCATGGGAAATAGATGGGGAAACAGTGGAAACAGTGTCAGACTTTTTATTTTTTTGGGCTCCAAAAAAATTCAGATGGTGACTGCAACCATGAAATTAAAAGACGCTTACTCCCTTGGAAGAAAAGTTATGACTAACCTAGATAGCATATTGAAAAGCAGAGACATTACTTTGCCAACAAAGGTCTGTCTAGTCAAGGCTATGGTTTTTCCAGTGGTCATGTATGGATGTGAGAGTTGGACTGTGAAGAAAGCTGAGCACCGAAGAATTGATGCTTTTGAACTGTGGTGTTGGAGAAGACTCTTGAGAGTCCCTTGGACTGCAAGGAGATCCAACCAGTCCATTCTGAAGGAGATCAGCCCTGGGATTTCTTTGGAAGGAATGATGCTAAAGCTGAAACTCCAGTACTTTGGGCACCTCATGCGAAGAGTTGACTCATTGGAAAAGACTGTGATGCTGGGAGGGATTGGGGGCAGGAGGAGAAGGGGACGACAGAGGATGAGATGGCTGGATGACATCACCGACTCAATGGACGTGAGTCTGAGTGAACTCCGGGAGTTGATAATGGATTGGGAGGCCTGGCTTGCTGCAATGCATGAGGTTGCAAAGAGTCAGACACGACTGAGCGACTGAACTGAACTGAACTGATTGACTTTAGAAAAGAAGTGAGCATTGAATATGGAAGCAGAAGTTTCTCACTGTAGCAAGATGAAAGAATGCTCATGAAATAAATTTAAAAAGTATCAGCTCTTTGGGTCAAGATCTGAGATGATTCATTGCAACAACTATCTATTGAGAAGTTACCTGTGCACAGCACTGTTCTAGGAACAGAAAAGGGAGCAAAATGAATACTGGTGCTCAGGGTCTGGTGAAAAGATACAAATCAGCATTAAAAGTTATCCTTGAATAAAAGGCAGACTAGTACAGAGTTATAAAAGGAAGGCCTACATGGGAGGGGGCTTCACTGGTGGCTCAGTGGTAAAGAATCTACCTGCCAATGCAGGAGACCTGGGTTCGATCCCTGGGTCAGGAAGATCCCCTGGAGAAGGAAATGGCAATCCATCTCAGTATTCTTGCCTGAGAAATCCCATGCACAGAGGAGCATGGCAGACTGCAGTCCATGGGGTTGCCAAGATTCGTACATGACTTAGCAACTAAACCACCACTACCATTGATGATGGGTGGAGGGAATAAGTAGAAATTCGTATGAAATGAGATAATTTACAGTTTTTCTTCAAATTCCTCAAGAGATGATGAATAGGAAGCAAAAAAGGATTTACAATGAAAAAATTTCCCCAATTAATTTGCAGGGTAAGCAGACCTAGTGTTTGTGATACAGAGGCAGGCTGGCACTAGGCAGGGAACTGTTCCAGATAATCTTATGTCTGTCATACTGGATTGTGCCCATGGGCTTTTAAGAGTAGAGGTTTCCTGGAACCAGTTTTAAGTTATGCTGTTACAGTCTGTTTCTGCTCTGTTACATTGTGAGTGAGTGAGTGAAGTCGTTCAGTCGTGTCCGACTCTTTGCGACCCCATAGACTGTAGTCTACCAGGCTCCTCCGTCCATGGGATTTTCCAGGCAAGAATACTGGAGTGGGGTGCCATTTCCTTCTCCAGAAGATCTTCCCGACCCAGAGATTGAACCCAGGTTTCCCGCATTGTAGGTAGACGCTTTACCGTCTGAGCCACCAGGGAAGTCCCTTCTATTACATTGTAGTCTAAAGTAATTATTGGGTATAGTTGTGAAATGAGTTGGAAAGACTAGGGTCTCCTTTGCATAGCAGGAGTAGTTTTGGCTCCTGGAAACTTCCAAGCCAAATAGAACATACAATTACTGAACCCACCTTATCCCATGTTCAATATATAAGGGTCTTCCCTCCTTGAATGTCATAATCACTTAAGCTAGGTTCATGGCTTTTATACACTTCTCCAAGGGAAACATAGCTCCAAAAGATTAAGAATCACCTAAGTGTATACTACATATTTTGTGCTTTTTTACTGTATTAATATTTTTAAATAACTATTATACTGTACTTCTTTTCACCACGTTGTTGTTATGGTTTAGTCTCTAAGTCATGTCTGGCTCTTTGCGACCCCATAAACTGTAACATGCCAGGCTCCTCTGTCCATGGAATTTCCCAGGCGAGAATACTTGAGTGGGTTGCCATTTCTTTCTCCAGGGGATCTTCCCATCCCAGGGATCAAATCTGAGTCTCCTGCATTGGCAGTCAGATTCTTTACCACCTTGCCACCCGGGAAGCCTTCCTGCTCAGTCGCTCAGTCGTGTCCCACTCTTTGCAGCCCTATGAACTGTAGCCCACCAGGATCCTCTGTTCATGGGATTTCCCAGGCAAACATACTAGAGTGGGTTGCCATTTCCTCCTCCAGGGAATCTTCCTGACTCAGGAATCAAACCCACGCTCCTGCATTGGCAGGCCGATTCTTTACCATTGAGCCACCTGGGAAGCCCCTTTCCACTGTGAACCATCTCAATTCTCTTTGGCACAAGGGTTGTAGATGATGAATGAAAGTGGACAAATAGTGCTGAATGATGATTATTTAATTGACTTAAAATTAAATGTGAATTCCTCAAAATTTAAACAGGAATAATTATATGACCCAGAAATTCCACATATATATATATATATATGTGTGTATATATATATCTCCAAGAGAATTGAAAGCATGTGTTTAAACAAAAACCAGTACAAAAATGTTATAGCAGCATTATGCATGCTACCTCAGAAGTGAAGATAATATAAATTTCCATCAGGGGCTGACCAGATAAACAAAATGTGATATATACATACAGTAAAATATGATTTAGCCTTAAAATGAACTGAGTAGGTACATGCTACAGTATAGATGAACCTAGAAAATATTATTCTAAGTCAGATGTAGAAGGTCATTAGTGTTCACTTACATTTATGCAAAATGTCCAGAGTGGGCAAATCCCTGAACAAAAGGTAGATTAATGGTTGCTAGATGCTGGAGAAAGGAGGGATATTGTCCTGTTACAAGGAATGGGGTTTCTTTGGAGGGGAGGAGGGAGTGATGGAAATGTTCTAGAATTAGAAGTAACAGTTGCACAATAAAAACTACTCAAGTGTGCATTTTTAAATGGTAAATTTTTGTTAAGTGAATTATATCTCAATAAAAATGAATGTGCTAAGTCAAAAAATAAAACTAAATTAAAAACCTGCATCTATGGTGGTATTCCATGAAGCCCATGCATGTGTATGCGTGCTAAATCGCTTCAGTCGTGTCTCTTTGCAACGCCATGGACTGTAGTCTGCCAAGCTCCTCCGTCCATGGGATTCTCCAGGCAGGAATACTGGAGTGGGTTGCCATGACCTCCTCCAAGGGATCTTGCTGACCCAGGATTCGAACCCACCTCTCTTTCACCTCCTGTATTGGGAGGCGAGTTCTTTACCACTAGCGCCACCTGGGAAGCCCTCCAAGAAGCAAAGTATCTCCCGTTTTCTCTCTGGAAGGGGCATGACCCCATCCATGCTTTCCCAGCTACTGCTTGAGAGTCTGGCTTCCCTCCAGCCTGCATCTAGGGCTGAATGGGATCCTCCCCTTTGGGGTGCTAAAGAGCCCTTGTCACACTGTCAACTACTGGGAGTCACTAAAAAAAACAAAGACAGCTTAGGCATTCATAGAGGTTTGAGAGACAATCAGGAGCTTGGCTGGTCTGATTGAAGAGGTTCATCTACGCAGAACCAGTCTGTTAAGGCTGGGAGAAACAGCTGTTTTATCTGATGCACAGAAACAAACACATTTAGTCCTGGGTTTCTTTCCGCTTAAACTCTCAGGAATTTAACCACCCTATTAAGACCACGGGAGTTGGAAACAGAAATCTTTTCATGTTATCAGTATCATCTGGGGATGCATTCTCAGTACTGATTTATACAGATGAGCAAGGGACACCAACAAATCAGAAATATTCCAACATGCTTCCATTGGGGGTGCAGCCATAAACCAACCAAGCCAACTCCTGCCTCAGACCTCTTAACTCTAGTAATATAGGAGCCAGATCTGTTCCATCTGGAGATTTGCTGTATTGTGCATTTCGGTCCTGGCCACATAAGAGATAATCAGTTAACACTGGTCAGATGAATATATGAACCGATCAGGATGAGAAAGGGGCTCTGTGATTCATGATTCATTGCAGCTTTTAAAATGTACAATGCCAACTTAATCATCTTTCATCTCTAATCAAGGCCTTTTAAAATTTACTCTTAATTTTCTTCAGTAATGTGATAAAGGGTTAGCAGGAAAAACAAAACAGACCTGGAGGGAATAAGTATGAATTTCTCTCCCTTCTAGCACAGAATAGTATTCCTCTGGCATTCCCAATAGATTAAAGTTTTCTTTGAGGAAATGAGGAAGGCAAGATAATTTAACTTTAATTTGGTCAGTGGTGGCTTTGCCAGATGAAGACATAGGCATTTGGTTCCTTAACCAGTTGTTGAACAGCCACTGACATACTGTTAATTCATTCTTATTTCAAACAGGTGTTTCATATTTCTTTTAGAGGCAATCTCAATAAGAGACACAGATGAGGTACAGAAAATGTTTATCTTGCTGATTGAAGTATGGTCTTTAAACATTAAACTGATGTTTTTCTGTATCTGTAATGTTCTTCTTGAAAGCTCTATGTTGTTAAACTTCCACAAAGAAAAATACTGTCAACTTTTATGATGTCTGTCTTTAATTCTCTTAAACTGTGTGAAATTCCATTTTCTGCTATTAATCTGAGTGTTTATTTTTAAGATGTAATTTCAATTTTTTTAAATAATATGTTATAATTCTACTTCTTGACTTATCAAATTTAGATGCTACCTGTTGATGCCCTTGGGCTTCTCAGGTAGCACAAATGGTAAAGAACCCACCTGCCAATGCAGGAGACATAAGAGATGCAGGTTTGATCCCTGGATCAGGAAGATCCCCTGGAGGAGGAAAAGACAACCTGTTCCAGTATTTTTGCCTAGAAGATTCCATGGTCAGAGGAGCCTGGAGGCTACGGTCCATAGGGTCTTAAAGACATGCCTGGAGTGACTTGGCACACATGCATTGATTCCCTCCTGTGAAAGATGAGAATGTAAATTCAGGTGGTACTTGGATTTAAATTGTAGCTCAGTGCAGCATTTTAAAACACATAGCTGACTATAAAAGCTTTCTTTAGCTTTATTGCTATTTTTCTGGTTATAGAAGTCATACATGCTATAGTAAACACTTTGGTTTCCTGCCCAGAGCTCTTGTATTGGATCATTGCATCTATCCTCCAGCTGCTGTGAGTGCTGGCTGCTAATGACCGATGCCCTGAGCATGTGGTTGTCCTCACTCCCAGCACTCTGGGGGGCTTCCATGCAGTGACTGAGATTGCTCAGACCAAGGGACCAGCTGTATGGGAAAGTAGGTGTGACTATGGATACATAACCATGAGACCTCTGGTCCTACCTTATAACTCAGAATCCTGCTGCTCGCCTGACTGAATGGTATGTAGACAACTGAAGCAGCAGTTGATCTGCAAGCATGGAGAAAACACCATCCTTTCAGTAAATATATTAAAGTAATGGATTTCCCAACTCAGAGATCAAACCCACATCTTCTGCATTGCAGTCAGATTCTTTACAGCTGAGCCACTAGGGAAGTCCCATATTCTCTGTATGTATATTCAATCATTGAATCAATTCTCTGTTTGTCCTGATAATTAGATGTTAAGTGCTATGATAAAAAGTATTTGTACATACATCTTTGCACGCATCCAATTATTTTCATGGGATGCATTTTTAGAAGTGCAGCTATTAGGTTAAAGTACATAATTTAAGGATTTTACTTCTTTCTGACAAATGCCCTTCAGTGAGCTTTGTATGAGACTGACAGTTTTCCCACAGCTTTGCTGGCACATGGACAATGACATTTTAGTGTTCAATAAACCTATAGATTGATAAAAACTCTGGCTTTATTTAGACAGTGTCTGAAGAACTATGGATGGAGGTTCGTGACATTATACAGGCGGCAGTGATCAAGACCATCCCCAAGAAAAAGAAATGCAAAAAGCCAAAGTGGTTGTCTGACGAGGCCTTACAAAGAGTTGAGAAAAGAAAAGATGCAAAAGGCAAAGGAGAAAAGGAAAGAGATACCCATTTGAATGCAGAGTTCAAAAGAATAGCAAGGAGAGATAAGAAAGTCTTCCTCAGAGATCAATGCAAAGAAATAGAGGGAAACAATAGAATGGGAAAGACTAGAGATCTCTTCAAGAAAATTAGAGATACCAAGGGAACATTTCATGCAAAGGTGGGCTCAATAAAGGACAGAAATGGTATGAACCTAACAAAAGCAGAAGATATTAAGAAGAGGTGGCAAGAATACACAGAAGAACTGTACAAAAAAGATCTTCATGACCCAGATCACCACAATGGTGTGATCACTGGACTAGAGCCAGACATCCTGGAGTGCGAAGTCAAGTGGGCCTTAGGAAGCATCACTACGACAAAGCTAGTGGAGGTGATGGAATTCCAGTTGAGCTATTTCAAATCCTAAAAGATGATGCTGTGAAAGTGCTGCACTCAATATGCCAGAAAATCTAGAAAACTCGCCAGTGGCCACAGGGCTGGAAAAGGTCAGTTTTCATTCCAATCCCAAAGAAAGGCAATGCCAAAGAATGCTCAAACTACCACACAATTGCACTTATTTCACAGGCTAGCAAAGTAATGCTCAAAATTCTCCAAGCCAGCTTCAATAGTATGTGAACCGTGAACTTCCAGATGTTCAAACCCATTTTAGAAAAGGCAGAGGAGCCAGAGATAAAATTGCCAACATCCGCTGGATCATCGAAAAAGCAAGAGAGTTCCAGAAAAACATCTACTTCTGCTTTATGACTATGCCAAAGCCTTTGACTGTGTGGATCACAACAAACCGTGGAAAATTCTTAAAGAGGTGGGAATACCAGACCACCTGACCTGCCTCCTGGGAAATCTGTAAGCAGGTCAAGAAGCAACAGTTAAACTGGACATGGAACAACCGACTGTTTCCAAACTGGGAAAGGAGTACATCAAGGCTGTATATTGTCACCCTGCTTATTTAACCTCTATGCATAGTACATCTTGAGAAATGCTGGGCTGAATGAAGCACAAGCTGGAATCAAGATTGCTGGGAGAAATACCAATAACCTCAGATATGCAAATGATACCACCCTTATGGCAGAAAGCAAAGAAGAACTAAAAAGCCTCTTGATGAAAGTGAAAGAGGAGAGTGAAAAAGTTGGCTTAAAACTCAACATTCAGAAAACTAAAATCATGGCATCCTGTCCCATCACTTCATGGCAAATAGATGGGGGAACAATGGAAACAGTGAGAGACTATTTTGGGGGGCCCCAAAATCACTGCAGATGGTGACTGCAGCCATGAAATTAAAAGATGCTTGCTCCTTGGAAGAAAACTATGACCAACCTAGACAGCATATTAAAAAACAGAGACATTACTTTGCCAGCACCGGTCCATCTAGTCAAGGCTATGGTTTTTCCAGTGGTCATGTATGGATGTGAGAGTTGGACTAGAAAGAAAGCTGAGGGCCAAAGAATTGATGCTTTTGAACCGTGGTGTTGGAGAAGACTCTTGAGAATCCCTTGGACAGCAAGGAGATCCAACCAGTCCATCCTAAAGGAAATCGATCCTGAATATTCATTGGAAGGACTGATGCTGAAGCTGAAACTCCAATACTTTGGCCACCTGACACGAAGAGCAGACTCGTTTGAAAAGATCCTGATGCTGGGAAAGATTGAAGGCAGGACGATAAGAGGCTGAGAGAGGATGAGATGGTTGAATGGCATCACAGACGCAATGACTTGAGTTTGAGTAAGCTCCGGGAGTTGATGATGGACAGGGAAGCCAGGTGTGCTGTAGTCCATGAGGTCGCAAAGAGTTGGAGATGACTGAGTGACAACTGAACTGAACTGAACTGAAACCTATAGTTAGAACTGATAATTTAGAGTGAAAGTTTTTAAATGATCAACTGAATAGTCTTTTAAAATTATTAATCAGTATTTGAAATGAATGCTTAAAATATAAAAATATTAAAACTATTAAGTGCTTACAGGTTTAGTGCTTGAAATAACTTAATTGAATTTTTATAACCTAAGGAGGTACATTTTTTTTTTATTATTATCCAGTAAAACAGGGAACAGATCATCTATGAAACAGACTAACCTGCTTTTATTTATACAACTAGTTAAGGACCGTTTGGTCTGCCTGACCCCTAACATCTGATTTTTCTACATGGCCCTCTATCTCTCACAGGTTATCTTAAAACTCGAAATATTATAGTATAAAAATAAAGTCAAGGGACTTCCCTGTTGGTTCCAGGGCTGACTCTGTGCTCCCAGTGCAAGGGGGCCAGGTTTGATCTCTGGTTAGGGAACCAGATCCCACATGCTGCAACTAAGACCCAGTGCAGCCAAATAAATATAAAAATAAAGTCAACAAAGAGAAAGATCTGATGAATGTTAATTAAGAGGCTGATAATATCTGAACTATTAATGGAAAGCATCCCTATGCCTTTCCCATGTGACCTGTTAAACCTTTCTCTGTGTTGCCTGTTACCCTTTTCCATAAAGGTAATCATTGCTTTAGCAGATGCTCACCGTCAAGAATAAAAATGCAGACCCTAAGAAGGTAAAATCAAAAGGATATCATTCCTAATGTGACTTTAGCCCAGAGGGGCAGAGATTTCTTTAGCTTTCCCTTTTCTTTTTTTTTCCCCGCCCCAGTGGGAATTAAAAGGGGTTTGCTGGCAGGTCTTTCCAAGAAGTTTGGAAGAGTAGGAGACCATTCTCTCTCCCTCTCTCTCTCTCTGTTTTTCCTACTGGAGTTTGCTGAGCTGCAGTCGGTTTATTTGCTGAGGCTGAGACAGGAGTGAGCAGCAGGAGTAGTGACAGAGTGGCATGCCACCTCCAGGCAGGAAAAGGGCAGAAGTTGTCCTCTGTTCCTGTGGCCTGCACATGCCAGGGAAGAAATCCAGATGAGGGAGCTGAAAATTGATAACTAAATTGACTGCACACTATCAGCAAAGCACAAAGCATGGGAGCTGTGGGGACTAGACAACCCTAGCAGTGGAGCAACCAAGACGGGGGTCTACTCTATTGGGGAAAAGGGTCAGTCTACATGAAATTCAAAGAATCTATAGCATCAGTATCAGTATTTCTGAGACACTCATCTAAGTTGCTTTTTTTTCTTGTCCTGCTCCAGCCAGTCAGATGGGAGAGGGTGAAGAACTGCCCTGTTAGCCGACTTAGAGCCTTGCCACTTTTCTAAATTGACTGATAAATCACTTGATGGCACCCAATTTGCTGAAGCAATGTGGATGTAGTTGCAGTAATAAGGTGTGGAGTGGGTGCAGTAAAGTGGAACATGCCCCAAAACAAATTATTTCATTTATAGAGATAGTTTTACTACTAAGCATCAGGTCTTCTCTATCCCCCTAATTTTAAAATATTTGATCGGTTCCAGGTGGAATGGTAACATCTCAATACAAAATTTAGCAAAAGTGAAGTAATTTCATGTTATTTTATGTGGGATGTTCAAGTAGAGGATGGGGGGTAAGGCAATTGAAGATATGAGTCAAAGCTTGGTTAGGCCATGTGAATTTTCTTTGAAAATTGGCTGTATGATTCAAATGAACACATGATAATGTTCTTTTTGCAATAGTTTTAGTCAGTGTAACAATTGCTGTATTGTAATAGATGCTTTAGGGGGAATAACAGCAACCCCAGGTCTTATAGCTGGAATTGACCCCAGATCTTATAGCTGGTATTGAGACAGAATTTTATTGACCCATCACCTAAAACCATAACTTTACCCACAATCCAATATTTGAAAAGAGACGGGAAGTTTCATAACCTTCCACTCCACAGCACACTCAACATTTGATTCTATTCATAGATGAGGTAGAGAAATAGAGAGGAAGAGGTGCTATTTATGGAATCCTAACAAGGAAAGGATTCCTGCCTGAAGAGACACAATTTGGTTTAGCAAATTTACAGACAAGTTTGAACATGTAATAGTCTGGGTCATCTAAAGACTATGGGATTCATCCAATTCACATGATAAGTTATGGGAAAGCATATTTGTTCACATGCATTTTTACAGATATGATTGACTGTAACATTTGGATATGAGAGTTGTTCATTTTCTTTAATTGAATTATATTTAGGCCTAAATTCTTATTCATCAAGGCAAAAAGAGAGTCCATCTCATTATTTTGGAGGAAAGGAGGAACAAGTGAGAGATAGATGGAGAGTATTTTTTATCTTTGGATGATACAATAATCCAAAAGAAGTACAGCTAGCTGAGGAATGGGTTAGGGTCTGGTCTTTATTTCAGGAGGCCTTTATTTCCCCTGATAGAAGGAGAAATCAACATTGCTGACCTTCTACACAGCAGGCAGAATGAAGCAAATACTATTCTCTTGATATTTAAGGGACTTAATATCCCAGTGAGGAAAATGAGACTCAAACATGCGACTAGATAATGTAAAAGTAACTAATTGAACAACTCAAAATATAAGGGCTTTGAGAGTGCAAAAAAGTAATTGCCTTCTAGATGAGTTGGTTAGATTGGACTGGGCAAGATAGGTCTGTGGCATGAAGTAAAGGTTAATGTGAGGTTTTTGAAAATTAATTTTTAAATTTAATTTAATTTAATATTTAATTTGATTTTTAATTTAAATATTTTTTATTGCTTTACAGTGTTGTATTAGTTTCTGCTATAAAGCAAAGTGAATCAGACATACATATACATATATCCCCTCTTTTTTAGATTTCCTTCCCATTTAGATCACCACAGACCATTGAGTGACGTTCCCTGTGCTATAAAGCAGGTTCTCATTAGTTATCTCTTTGATGCATAGTAGTGTATATATGTCAAACCCAGTCCCCAGATTCATCCTATCCCCTCCTTCCCCCACTCGGTATCCATGTGTTCGTTCTCTCTGTCTGTGTCTCTACTTCTTTGTCAATAAGATCATCTGTACTATTTTTCTAGATTCCACATGTATGTGTTAATATATACAATATTTGTTTTCCCCTAATGTTAGTTTTTAAGGCAGGATGATGTGATATGTTATTTGTTTTCTTGAAGTGAACAAAAGGTACTTTTCCCCTTTCCTAGCCTAAGAATGCAGACCGACTTTCCGATTCTAACAGAGGCTTTGGCCTTGGCCCAAGAAACAGAGTTTTCCAGACCTCTAGAAGCAATTAACTCCGCTTCTCACTCTTATATTCTTTTATTAGGAATGCGAGGTTCATTGAAGGAGGGAGGAGGGAGGCTGAACTTGAAGGGTGTATGCTCAGTGACATAAGTCAGAGAGAGAAAGACAAATACTGGATAATATCACTTATATGTGGAGTCTAAAAAGCACAAGAGACTAGCAGATATAACAAAAAAATGACAGATTCACAGATATTGAGAACAAACCAGTGGTTACCAGTAGGGAGAGCGAAAGGGGAAGGGGCAATACAGGGGTAGGGATTAAGAGGTACAAGCTACAAAGGTATATTATAGAACTTAGGGAATGTATCCAATATTTTATAATGACCATAAGTGGAGTATGGCCTTCAAAAAATTGTGAATATTGTACACCTTTAACTTATATAATATTATACATCAACTATACTTCAATTTTTAAAAAAGAAAAGACCCAGGGAGAGATGGAAAAAGCTTCTCAAAACCAGAAAACTATGGGGGTTTTGAAGTTTTGAGAAGTCCTGGCCCCTTGCTCCATTCTATGCAGTGTGCTGGATGAGGTGCGCCTCCAGACACTGTGAAGGAGGCTCTGAATCCTTGAAGGCAACGCTCACTAGGGTTGGTGAAAGACAGCTGTTAGGAAGGGCACCTCTGATCTTGTCTTTCTTCCCCAGTGCTAGTTCCTGACTTGGCAGGTGTCAGATACAGCACATCTGAACTTGGACTTGAAACACGTGACATGGGACTGGAAAATGGAAAGCCCAGAGCCCCTCGTCTCATCCGCCTTTCCAGACAGACTCTGCAATGGGGAGTGGACTATTTCTGCTGACAAAAACACAAGGGAAGGGTCCTGTGCACATCCTGCGAAGTGAAAGTTGCTCAGTTGTGTCCGACTCTTTGTGACCCTATGGACTATAGAGTCCATGGGATTCTCCAGGCCAGAATACTGCAGTGGGTAGCCTTTCCCTTCTCCAGGGAATCTTCCTAACCAGGGATCCAACCCAGGTGTCCTGTAGTGCAGGCAGATTCTTTACCAGGGGAGCTACGCTTTCTTCCCAGCCGATTTCAGAGAAACCTGAGGATGATGGAGCTCAGATCCGTGACTCCTATACTGCCCCCAGCAACATGGGTATAACCAAACCAGGAAGACCTGGATTGGAAGGAGGGGAAAGGGATGAAAGTTCTCAGAATAATAAAACAAGATTCCATTTTCAATGGTGCCTCTGGGGATTATTCATGCCAGGCTTTAGAAATCCAGAGGATTGTAGACACAAGTGGAGATTTCAAGGAAAGGGTGTCTGGACTGTCCTCATTCCAATTTCTTCAACACCTGCCTCCGTTTCTAAATGGAAAACTGAAAAGAGGCAGACGTCAGTGAGATAGTCAGGCAATAACTAGCTTATTCACAACTGCAAGGCTGCAAAGAGAATTGCTGAAACCTCAGCCATCCCTTGGTTCAGGTAAAGCATTTTTAGGATGAAATGGAAAATCAAAACTCTATTTGAAGAAATTAGCTTTGAGGGTTGAAAGTAAAAGTGAACTGGCTATTTCTGAGAGATAAAAAGATAGCTTACCGGTTATGATGCTGTGACTAAGTCCAGGGCAAAAGGAGCAATTTGATCTGATATCCCATAGCCCCAGGCGTGAGGACTGACTGGTGCCTCCATTTCCATTTTCACACATACTAACCTTGTTGAGCTCTAATCGAAAGGAAAAACCTCAGTCTGGATGAAAGAAACACTTTTTAACTGTCTAATTGTCCCCACTTTGATTGAACACGGCTTTGTCTTCTTGGTTATAAATCTTGACACACTTAGAATCATCTGGGACGGAGCGGCGCCCTGGCCGCGGGTTGAGCGGGAGGCGCGCGGGATTAACCCGATCGGTGGTCTCCCTCGCTGGGGGCCGGGCCCCTAGCCGGAATCGAGGCCGGAGCCGGTGTCTGGAAGGATGACCACGCTCACGCGACAGGACCTCAACTTTGGTCAATAAAAAAAAAAAAAAAAAAAAGAATCATCTGGATTCTTTCTAACTCAGCATTCCAGACCAATGAATCTCTGGCACTGGACCCAAATACCAGGCTGCTGCTGCTAAGTCGCTTCAGTCGTGTCCAACTCTGTGCGACCCCATAGACGGCAGCCCACCAGGCTCCCCCATCCCTGGGATTCTCCAGGCAAGAATACTGGAGCAGGTTGCCATTTCCTTCTCCAAAGCATGAAAGTGAAAAGTGAAAGTGAAGTCTCTCAGTCGTGTCTGACTCTTAGCGACCTCATGGACTGCAGTCTACCAGGCTCCTCCACCCATGGGATTTTCCAGGCAAGAGTACTGGAGTGGGGTGCCATTGCCTTCTCCGAAATACCAGGCTAGGCAACTCCAGAGTGAGGGTACAGTTGAGGCCAAATACTAACTCATCCCATCTTTCTCCAGTATCATCATTTCTACCTTCTGGAATCCCAGCCCCCACTGACAACCAACTATCTAAATGATAGTTTTTGCAAGTATCAGTAGTTTTTTTTAATAATAAAAGAACAAAAGACAGATTAAAGGATACAACATATTGGGTATGAGTAAATGAGAACTTTGTACTTTCTGCTCAGTTTTGCTATAAAACTAAAACTGCTCTAAAAAATAAAATCTATTAAATACATTTCTTAAATCTTGAAACTGGGACTGTCAGTTTTGCCTACCATAACAGGTATGCCATAAACTGGGTGGCTTATAAACAATGGAATTTATTTCTCACAATTCTGGAGGCTGAGACATCCAAAATCGAGGTACTGGCGGATCTGGTGTCTGGTGAAGGCCTGCTTCCTAGACAGCCTTTTTTTTTTTTTAAAATATAACCTCACATGGCAGAAGGACTGAGGGATCTCTCTGGAGTCTCTCATTTTTTAATTAATTAATTTTTAATCGAAGAATAATTGCCTTACAATACTGTGTTGTTTTCTGCCATACATCTACATGAATCAACTATGGGTATATACATATGTCCCCTCTCTCTTGAGCCTCCCTCCCACCTCTCACCCCATTCCACCCCTGTAGGTTGTTACAGAGTCCCTGCGTCACACAGCAAATTCCCATTGGCTATCTATTTTACATATGGTAGTGTATATAGTTCTATGCTACTCTCTCCATTCCTCCCACCCTCTGGAGTCTTTTTATAAGGGCCATTCATGAGAGCTCTGCCCTCATGACCTAATCACTGGGCCCACTTTCTAATGCAATCACCTTGGAGATTAGGATTTCAACATATGAATTTTGGGGAGGCAAACATTCAGCTAATTGCATCCCATCCCTGTCTCCCCCAAGTGTATATCCTCACGTGCAAAATACATTCAGTAGCTTCAGAAGTCTTAACTCCTTCCAGCATCAACTCTAAATTTCGGTCTCATGTAAATATCAAAATCAGGTATGGGTCAGACTCCAGGTGGATTCATCCTGAGGCAGTTCCCCTTCAGCTGTGAGCCTGTGAAATCAAGTTTTGTACTTCCAAAGTATAATGGTGGGACAGGCACAGGACAGATAACCACATTCCAAAAGGCAAGAAGAGAGGAGTTACAGATCCTGAGCAAGTCGGAAACCTTAAGATGTAAGAATCTTCTTTGATTTTTTTGTCCTGCTCACCAACTGTGCTGCGGCAGAGGTTCCACCTTCTAGACTGAGATGTGGGTCCCCAGCTTTGCTCTGCAGGGCTTCAGCCCTTAAGCCTCCAGGTTGCCCTGCCCTCCCAGCTTTGGGAGGCCCCATACCCCTGACTTTGCTGACATGAACCCCACCATAGCTCTCACAGGTTGGATGTAGTCCTGAAACTGCACAACACACATTGGGCCTTGAACTGCTACCTTTTAAGTCACACACCTGGTCTTAGGACCTAGTTCAGGTTCTTTTTGCCTTGGTGCAGAAAGAATGCAGTGAGAGACAAAGTGATAAGTAAGAAGTGGATTTATTAAGAGAGATACATATTCCAAAACAGAATGCAGTTCATCCTGAAAAGGCAAGAGAGGTCCTAGGAGAAGCACGCGCCACAGATAGAGGGTGGACCATCTCAGAAGGTGAGAGGCCCCAAAATATGCAGTGGTTGGTATTTATGAGCTAGGTGATTTCATAGGCTAATGAGTGGGGGTTTTATTCCAACTATTTTGGGGAAGGGGCAGGGATTTTCAGGAATTGGGCCACTGCCCACTTTTTTGGCCTTTTATGGTTGGCCTTGGAACTGTCATGGCACCTGTGGCTGTGTCGTTTAACATACGCTGATGTATTACAATGAGTGTATACTGAGACTCAGGGTTCACTGGAAGTTGAATTTTCCGCCATCTTGGGCCTAATGGGTTCTAACCAGTTATGTCCTATCATCAAAGCTGTATCATTCTTTTAATGGTTGTTTATCTCTGCCCCCTTCCCCCTGGTTTCAGTCCTGTGCCTGTGGCTTTCCTGGACTGGAATTGCCTGCTGGTAGTTCTACTGTCCCGGAGTCAGGTTCTAGTGGGCACCACTCTAGTGGGGTGCTCTCTGTGGTAGCCCCACTCCTACAGTGTTTTTGTGCCTGGATGGCACACTTGTGGCTCTGACACTCTTTTCCTTGCAAATCTAGGTTAAGGTAGCCACGTCCCCTGCCTCCCCGGTAATTGCACTCTGTGCCAGTAGAGAAGACCCAGAAACTGAGAACTGTTTTGCCCATTAGAAGCCAGAGCAGTTACATACGTTGATATACATTTTATTTGTATAATATATATAAATTATATACAAGTTGTATAAATTTTGAGACAGAGGGCTGCATGTTAAATTATGTGGTATTGACAGTTTCCACAATCCAGTTCTAGCCATCCTTATGGCCCCTTACAAGATCAAGAAAGAATGTTATCCTTTAAGGAATTGTCTTGTTGATGCTAGAAGAATGATTATGGTTTATGGTCGAGCAGGTACTTCTGCTGATGGGGAAGTTTGGCTGATGCATAGTGCAGATATGCAATGCATGGTAGAGGGGAGAGAGGAGACAAAAGGACAGAGAAAATTCTTTATGTTTAAATTTTTATTATCGTGTCATAAAATATTAATTTTATTTAACACAGGCCAAAGAGCATGGAGGTCCCGCAGGCACTGGTGGCCCTTCTTTTGAAATTGTTTTCATGAGTTTTGGATCACCTTGGGGAGAAGCAGGGGGTCATTCTTCCATTGAAACATAGCTCCTGGCTTCTGTTTAGAAGTCTGACTAAATTGCCTTATCAGATGGTGGTTTGGCCACATCGTGAAAGTTGTTTCTCAATAGACCTTCTCAGTTTTACAATATGGATAGGCTAAGAATGTTCTGTACCTTTAAGTTTCTGTTCCTTCCTGATGAACAATTCCACCTTTAAACCACCTCTCTCTTCCCCCATTTTACTGTGAGCAGTCAAGAGCAAACAGTCTGCTCCTTCCACATTTTCCTTAGATATTTCCTCAGCAAAATACTCAATTTTATTGCTCACTTGTGATGATGAAAGCTCAGCTTCTCTGTACACTGGTGCCGAACCAAATCTCAAAGGTGGAGTTTTGGGTGAAGTAGGGAAGAAAGTGAAGTCGCTCAGTCGTGTCTGACTCTTTGCGACCCCATGGACTGTAGTCTACCAGGCTCCTCTGTCCATGGGATTTTCCAGGCAAGGGTACAGGAGTGGGTTGCCATTTCCTTCTCCAGGTGATCGTCCCAACCCAGGGATTGAACCTGGGTCTCCCACATTGCAGGCAGATGCTTTACCATCTGAGCCACCAGGGAACTTTTATTATTTTGCTAAGCAAAGAGGGACACAGTGGACCCCTGCCTCAAAAAAACTGTGTGTCCCAACTTGGAGAGGATAGTGAGAAGTTTTTATAGTAATGGTTCAAAGGGGATAACCAGCTTGTGGACATTCTTCTGATGGGTTGGTGGTGAGTAAGTAGGAGCCAGCATCGTCAGCCTTCAGGTCCAACTGCTCTGGGGTCTCCCTGCTTGTGGCAACATACCATTTTAAATCATTAACATCTCCCATCTGGAGGGGGTTTCAGTATCTGCAAAATAGGTCAAAGATATTGTTGTGTGTTTACATTGGTGGGGAACAAGGGCCTTGCCGCAAGGCTACTCTTGACTGTTCTCCCTGATCTCATATCCCCTCCCTTCTCTAGTTAGCAACTGCTTGAATCTGCCCATTGGAACTCAGGGAAGGTTATGGAGGCTGAATGATGGCTATTTCCTGTAATCAAAGAAATGCGGAATACAGAAAGGCTTTGTGCCCAGGAGCCCCACTGGGCCCTTCTCAGTATCAACCCTCACTGTTTAGTATCATTTGCTCTCAAGTGTAATGTTATCATGAAAGCAAGACTTAAGAACCAGACAGAAAAACAGTCACTTTACATGAGAGATTTAATCCAAGTGTACAAACAAGATTGATGGTAAAGTAAGCCCATCTTCGGTTTGTATTAGAGACAGAGTCTTTACTGAGGTAATTAAGTTAAAATGAGGCCTAATCCAAGAACTAGTGTCCTTATAGGAAGAGGAGATTAGGACAGACAAAGGGACTTGAGGACAGGAAGGTAGAAGGCAGCCATCTGCAAGCCAGAGAGAGAGATCTCAGGGAAAATCAGACCTTTCTCCAAGCCTCTAGGACTGCAAGAAAAGAAGTTTCTGTTGGTACTCCATCCTGTCTGTGGTTTTCGTTATGGCTGCTCTACCAAAATAATATAATTTCAAATTTCTATAGGTAGGTTTTTCAACTTACAGTGAGCTCTGTTTCTTGAAGTGCATATATCCAAGTATAGGTCTTGTAGAAAGCACGACCTTACTCACAACCACGCCTCCTATATTCGCTGAATACATCTTTCTGGTCCAGAATCCTTTCCCTTTGGGTATCTGGGATGGGGAATTATTTCCTCTCTGAAGAAATGTTCTGCTAATAATTCCTGATGTCTTAGGCTTCCTGATCATTTCCTTTATTTCTCCCCCAGTAGTGGAGTGAGTTATCTGATTGATGAATTTGGAGGGAAAGAGGATATGTGTATCTCAGCTCCTTCCTTTCTCACTGTCATGGAAGGCAGTCTGCCTTCAGAAAGCATATATCCTAGTCTATTCATTGGAGGCACCCCTGCTTGGAGAGGCTAATGATTATCCAGTGCTGTGCATGACAGAGTGGGTAACAGCAAGCCCATTGTTACTGCACACCGTTCCCAGTTATTGCTGTGTGGCAAAGCATCCAAAAACTTAATGGCATATCAACAGAGGAATGGATAAAGAAGACGTGGCACATATATCAATGGAATATTACTCAACCATAAAAAGCAACAAAATTGTGCCATTTGCTGAGACATGGGTGGACCTAGAGACTGTCATAAAGAGTGAAGTAAGTCAGAAAGAGAAACAAAACATCATATAGTAACACATACATATGGAATCTAGAAAACTGGTACAGATGAATCTATTTGCAAAGCAGAAATAGAGACACTGATATAGAGAACAAGTGTATGGACACCAAGGGGGAAAAGGGAGAGGGGGATGAATTGGGAAATTGGAATTTATACATATATATTATAGATACTATGTATAAAATAGGTAACTAATGAGAACCTACTCTATATTAATAGCACAGAGAAACCCTACTCAATGCTCTGTGGTGATGAAGAGGACATATATGTATACAAATAGCTAATTCACTTTGCTGTGCAGCATAAACTAACACAACACTGTAAACCAACTAAGCTCCAATTAAAAAAAATCTTAGCAATGTAAAACAGCATTTTTATTAAGTTCATAAGTTTTGGGGTTGGAAATTTGGACAGGATGCAGCAAGGATGGCCTGTATCTACTCTGTGATGACTAGAGCCTAAGGTTGGCTGAAATAGCTGGATTTGGCTCATCTGGTTTGACTGGAGCCATCTGTTTTGGACTTTGATTCTGGCCATCATCTGGGTTCCTCAGTGTTTCTCCAGCAGGGCTAGAATGTTCAAGGTTTTCACTGACTTATCTTTGCCTGGGCTGCGATGGTTGAAACAACTAGAGCTACCTAGGCAAATCTACCCCTCCACAAGGAGGTTAGCTTGGGCTGCCTCACGTTGTGGTGGTCTCAGAGTAGTGAATTTCTCTGAGATATTATGGCTGACTTTTCCCAGAGTGGGCATTCCAAGAGACCAAAGTGGAAAGTGGAAGGCCTCTTCTGATCTACTTCGGATGTAATCTGTTGTTTACAGTTGAATCCCAGAGCCACCCAGGCTTTAATAGGCAAGGGATGGCTGTACCAGTTAATACTGGGAGGTGATCAAAGGTGGGTGGGAGGGGTGCCTTTTTAAGAAATTAACTACCACAGTGCTTAAGCTATGTTCTTAAATAGCTAATTAAGGTGCTACTGGCATCTTCGTCTGTCTTATTCCTTTGTTATACTTTCTGCTTGCTTCAAAACTGAGACCAGGAAAATTGAAATATTTTTTTACTGATCTTCCCGTACATCAACAACCGCTATCATCTGTCCTTGCAATATGGTTTGTATCAGAAATATCCTAATTATAGGCAACATTCAAAAATGCTCTGCTTGCATGTAAATAAGAGGATGTAAATAGATGCTTGGGGATTGGGATGTTGTCTAACACCATGTGTTAGACACAAATTGGCATCACCTCTTAGTTAAGGAATAAATCCTAAAGACAGAAAAGGATTTTGAAAATGTGATTGCTAAAACATTCTGGTCATTGTCATTCCCAAATTCAAATTTAATTCTTTCTCCTTGTAGCCAAATGGCTGTTGGGGCTACAAGGCAGTTAGAGCATGGAGGATGTGAATGAGAGCGTTTTTGCAGGAGTTTCCATGCTTTGGACATAAACGAGCCTGGGTGCAATACAGATAAGCGATGTGGTGAGTTTGAACCAGATCTGGATCCTGGGAGGCTGGGTCATGTTGGTCTATTATTTATGATCACAGAGGAAAAACTGAACCAATGAGCTGAGTCCACCCAACTCCCATGATTGAAATGTTTCAAGAGACTAAGGAACAGCTAAGTTTCCTCATGTAATTACATGGGAGTCAGAAAATCTGCTGGCTACATCTACTCCCATGGGAGCAGAGTCCACTGTGTGACTTAGGATAGTCCAGTGGCTGGTCCCAAATGAGCAGACAAAGAAAAAAACCACACACTAGAACGTTCCCACTGCCCAGAGAGAGAAAGAAGAAGCCAGCAGGAGAGGCAACCCCTGCCCTTCCAAGAGCTGGTGTATGATCTGTATGCAACTTGAAAAATAAAATTTAAAGAAGATAAGAAGGTTTGTGTTGCAGAGAAGTGATTCTGGCAACTAAGTGACATAATATTTTAAGTAAAATATCAGCAGATAAATTGAAGGAGAGCTAGTCCTTACAGAGATTTAAATTAGATGTTGGGAAAATCAAGTGGAGGAAATTTTCTGAGACTACTTGATCAAACTACAAAGAGATAGAATTCAAGAGAAAAAGATGAGAAAAAGATGACTCTTTAAAAAGAGTCACAGGAGACATAACATGCAAATAATAAGAGTTTCAGAAGGGAAAACAAGAAGATTGTGCAGAAAGGCAATAATTAAAGAAATAACAGAAGAAAAATTTCCTCAACTGAAGAAAGACCTGAATGGACAGTGAGGTTTATTGAGGCAAGTTTTAATAAACTCCTAAAGTCCAAGGATAAAAAAAAAATGCCTAGGCCTCCTGGTAGAAAGAACAAGTTATGTTGAAGACTAATTTAAAAATTCAGGTTGGTAATAGATTTCTCAAGAGGAAGGTCAGGTGGTCTGGTATTCCCATCCCTTTCAGAATTTTCTACAGTTTATTGTGATCCACACAGTCAAAGGCTTTGGCGTAGTCAATAAAGCAGAAATAGATGTTTTTTCTGGAACTCTCTTCCTTTTTCCATGATCCAGTGGATGTTGGCAATTTGATCTCTGGTTCCTCTACTTTTTCTAAAACCAGCTTGAACATCTGGAAGTTCATGGTTCACGTATTGCTGAAACCTGGCTTGGAGAATTTTAAGCATTACTTTACTAGCATGTGATATGAGTGCAATTGTGTGGTAGTTTGAGCATTCTTTGGCATTGCCTTTCTTTGGGATTGGAATGAAAACTGACTTTTTCCAGTCCTGTGGCCACTGATGAGTTTTCCAGATTTGCTGGCATATTGAGTCCAACACTTTCACACATCATCTTCCAGGATTTGAAATAGTTCAACTGGAATTCCATCACCTCCACTAGCTGTGTTCATAGTGATGCTTTCTAAGGCCCACTTGACTTCACATTCCAGGATGTCTGGCTCTAGGTCAGTGATCACACCATCGTGATTATCTGGGTCATGAAGATCTTTTTTTGTACAGTTCTTCTGTGTATTCTTGCCACCTCTTCTTAATATCTTCTGCTTCTGTTAGGTCCATACCATTTCTGTCCTTTATCAAGCCCATGTTTGAATGAAATATTCCCTTGGTATCTCTAATTTTCTTGAAGAGATCTCTAGTCTTTCCCATTCTGTTGTTTTCCTCTATTTCTTTGCATTGATCGCTGAGGAAGGCTTTCTTATCTCTCCTTGCTATTCTTTGGAACTCTGCATGCAGATGCTTATATCTTTCCTTTTCTCCTTTGCTTTTCACTTCTCTTCTTTTCACAGCTATTTGTAAGGCCTCCCCAGACAGCCATTTTGCTTTTTTGTATTTCTTTTCCATGGGGATGGTCTTGATCCCTGTCTCCTGTACAATGTCATGAACCTCCATCCATAGTTCATCTTGAGAACCCTATATGCAGGTCAGGAAGCAACAGTTAGAACTGGACATGGAAAAACAGACTGGTTCCAAATAGGAAAAAGAGTATGTCAAGGCTGTATATTGTCACCCTGCTTATTTAACTTCTATGCAGAGTACATCATGAGAAATGCTGGGCTGGAAGAAGCACAAGCTAGAATCAAGATTGCTGGGAAAAATATCAATAACCTCAGATATGCAGATGACACCACCCTTATGGCAGAAAGTGAAGAGGAACTAAAAAGCCTCTTGATAAAAGTGAAAGAGGAGAGTGAAAAAGTTGGCTTAAAGCTCAACATTCAGAAAACGAAGATCATGGCATCTGGTCCCATGACTTCATGGGAAATAGATGGGGAAACAGTGGAAACAGTGTCAGACTTTATTTTTGGGGGTTCCAAAATCACTGCAGATGGTGATTGCAGCCATGAAATTAAAAGACGCTTACTCCTTGGAAGGAAAGTTATGACCAACCTAGATAACATATTCAAAAGCAGCGACATTACTTTGCCAACAAAGGTTCGTCTAGTCAAGTCTATGGTTTTTCTAGTGGTCATGTATGGATGTGAGAGTTGGACTGTGAAGAAGGCTGAGTGCCAAAGAATTGATGCTTTTGAACTGTGGTGTTGGAGAAGACTCTTGAGAGTCCCTTGGACTGCAAGGAGATCCAACCAGTCCATTCTGAAGGAGATCGGCCCCGGGATTTCTTTGGAAGGAATGATGCTAAAGCTGAAACTCCAGTACTTTGGCCACCTCATGCGAAGAGTTGACTCATTGGAAAAGACTGTGATGCTGGGAGGGATTGGGGGCAGGAGGAGAAGGGGACAACAGAGGATGAGATGGCTGGATGGCATCACCGACTCGATGGACATAAGTTTGGGTGAACTCTGGGAGTTGGTGATGGACAGGGAGGCCTGGCCTTCTGTAATTCATGGGGTCACAAAGAGTCAGACATGACTGAGGAACTGAACTGAACTGAACTGAACAGACTTCTCATGTGCAGAATCAGGAGTTGCCACCCACAGAATGACATCTACAGATTACTCAGAAAAAGAAGTGCACCCATGGATTTTGTAAGCAGCCAAATGCAGTTCCATTAGCATGATGAAATAAACACATTTATAGGTAGAAAATGATACAACATATACATCATCCAGATATTCTATAGGAGGAATATTCTGGAGAATGGACCACAATGAACAGCAAGTAACTCATAACACAGATTGGAATGAGGTGTTTGAGAGGTGGTAGGGGAGAAACGGAATCTATGAGTGGAAATAGGAAGAATGGAGCATCTAGAAGTCTCATCCTAAGAGGTGCAAGGGAGATGGAGGGCTGTAGTAGAGGAATGGGCTTCCCAGGTGGCGCTAATGGTAAAGAACCCACTTGCCAATGCAGGAGACATAAGAGACGTGGGTTTGATCCCTGGATTGGGAAGATCCCCTAGAGGGCATCATGACAGCTCACTCCAGTATTCTTGCCTGGAGAATCCTATGGACAGAGAAGCCTGGCAGCTATAGTTCATGGAGTTGCAAAGAGTTGGATACGACTGAAGTAAAAAAGGGAAAGATATCAACATAAATTAACAGAGTAAGATGTGAAAGATGTGAAGTAAGAAAGTAAGTAAGAAACATGTGAACTATGTACACTGAGGAAGGGAAAGGGATTTTTTTCATATCAACCTTTTCCTACTTTGCAATTTCTGAATGATAGAAATGAAACATATTTCTCCAATTTAATTTAGTATGAAGGAATACAATTTTTATGATCGACCATTTGACCTTAAGCATAAAGCATAAGAGATTACGGCTGCATTAAAAAAATAACCCAAAATTTGATGAACTAAAGTACCAAAGATGTATTATGTTGTAGTTTATGTGGGTGAGGAATTTTGGAGCAGCTTAGCTGAATGGTAATGGCCCTCTCGTTACTCATGACCCTCTCATTACCTCTTATTACCATATGAGTCTTTCATAAGGTAAGGATATTGGTGGGACCCGATACTTAATCTGAAGGCTTAAATGGGCCAGAGGACTCACTTGCAAGATGGTTCATTCACATGGCTATTGTCTGGAACCTAGTTTTTCACCTGACACCTTCAGGGCAGCCTTCTACATGTATAAAGTCATTTGAAACTGTGTTCCCTGCCTGATTTGACTAGATTAGTGGATCCTCCAGAATATCTGCTTTACTTGTGAAGAGCTGCACTTTCCAGGCAAGGTATTCTTTGGAGTTCTTAAAAGTTGAAGAGAAGCTAGAGCTTCATTGATTTTTTGAAATAGATTGTGTGACTGTTTTGATTGCTGATTGCTAATAAATTGTTATATGATTAATTTTACCTTACCATCTAATGTGTATGTATGTGGAGAAGCTAACATTTAGTTTTTATTTACTATTAATTATTGGAGATTATTAGTATTAATTTTAAAAATCCAGATAATTATAATGAAAAAGTAGTTAATGAGTGTGAAATAATCATTTATTCTCAAATACCCTCAAAACTAAATATATCATTCTAAATGGTCAAATATTAAAATTGTTTTAATTAAAACAAAAGCAAACTTTTGGAGAAGTCATGAAAATGTTTCTTTTTACTGATGAGTTGTATAGCTAGAAAATCAACAAGTACATCATCTACAGAATAGTATCATAATAAGAACTAATAGAAAAATGATGTAAAATAACTGGATATACAATAAATATATTAAAAAAATATATTAAAAGCAGTGGGTTTTCTCTGTGATAATGGTAACCAGAAATAAAAGTAAGAAAATATTCTATTTGTAATGGTTAAAAAAATGATAAAGTACTTAGGAATGAATTTAAGAAGAAAGGCATCAGAACTTAATAGGAAAGTTTAGCAGAAAACTTAGAGGAAAAAATTGGTTCCTATTGAGAGACATAAAAGGATATTCATGTGATTAGAAAGACATATCGTGGTTTTAAATGGTAACATTAAGTAAATAAAAATATCAATGGTTCCAAAATAATACTAATTCCAATTACAATTGTAAAAAGAGGTTTTGGTAATTTCATAAAAGATGTTCTTGGTGGTGGTGGTGGTTTACTTGCTAAGTCATGTCCAATTCTTGCAATTCCATGGACTGTAGCCCACCAGGTCCTTCTGTCCCCATGCGGGAATACTGGAGTGGGTTGCCATTTCCTTATCCAAAAGATGGTCTTATGGAAAAATAAGTAACAAATATAGCTTTAAAAAAAGTATGAAAAATAAATATCATGATAAGGATATTGCCTTGCCAGACATAAGCTACTGTAGAATTTATTTTGACATTTAAATAGATAAATAGATTGTTGGAACAAAATAGAAAATCAAAAAAATAAGCTGTAATACTAATGAATTTTTGATATATAGTAACGTTGGCACTGTTTCACTGGGGGAAAAGATAGTTTATTCAGAACAGTTGACATTTAAATTCCAGCTGAATTAAAGGCTTAAAAAAATAGATTTAAAGAAATAAATGAGAATCTTAGAAGAAAATCTAAGAAGTTACACATGCTGCCTGTGTATGAGATAGAATTTTTAAATCAGGACAGGAAATTCAGATAGTATAAAAGACACATTAAACATGTATAAATATGACAGAAGGTACCAAAGTCAATGGATAGATGATAGATTTGTAAAATGTATTTTCAGATACACAACTTCAGATGACAGCTTACAATCTATAGGACACAAAGAATATATAGCATCTGAACTGACCTGAAAGCATAGCTCAATAGAAGTTTGAACAAAGGCTGTAATAGGAAATTCTTAGAATCACAAAACCATGTGATAAAATCATTAAATTCACAATTAATTGAATCTGAATATAGAAAAGGAAATGAAAGATGTAAGATCAGATTAGATCAGTCACTCAGTCATGTCCAACTCTTTGCGACCCCATGAATCTCAGCACACCAGGCCTCCCTGTCCATCACCAACTCCCGGAGTTCACTCAGACTCACGTCCATCGAGTCGGTGATGCCATCCAGCCATCTCATCCTCTGTCATCCCCTTCTCCTTCTGCCCCCAATGCCTCCCAACATCAGTCTTTTCCAATGAGTCAACTCTTCGCATGAGGTGGCCAAAGTACTGGAGTTTCAGCTTTAGCATCATTCCTTCCAAAGAAATCCCGGGGCTGATCTCCTTCAGAATGGACTGGTTGGATCTCCTTGCAGTCCAAGGGACTCTCAAGAGTCTTCTCCAACACCACAGTTCAAAAGCATCACTTCTTCAGTGCTCAGCCTTCTTCACAGTCCAACTCTCACATCCATACATGACCACTGGAAAAACCATAGCCTTGACTAGATGAACCTTTGTTGGCAAAGTAATGTCACTGCTTTTGAATATGTTATCTAGGTTGGTCATAACTTTCCTTCCAAGGAGTAAGCATCTTTTAATTTCATGGCTGCAGTCACCATCTGCAGTGATTTTGGAGCCCCCCAAAATAAAGTCTGACACTGTTTCCACTGTTTCCCCATCTATTTCCCATGAAGTGATGGGGCCGGATGCCATGATCTTCATCTTCTGAATGTTTAGCTTTAAGCCAACTTTTTCACTCTCCACTTTCACTTTCATCAAGAGGCTTTTGAGTTCCTCTTCACTTTCTGCCATAAGGGTGGTGTCATCTGCATATCTGAGGTTATTGATATTTCTCCCAGCAATCTTGATTCCAGCTTGTGTTTCTTCCAGTCCAGCGTCTCTCATGATGTACTCTGCATATAAGTTAAATAAGCAGGGTGACAATATACAACTTTGACATACTCCTTTTCCTATTTGGAACCAGTCTGTTGTTCCATGTCCAGTTCTAACTGTTGCTTCCTGACCTGCATACAAATTTCTCAAGAGGCAGGTCAGGTGGTATGGTATTCCCATCTCTCAGAATTTTCCACAGTTTATTGTGATCCACACAGTCAAAGGCTTTGGCATAGTCAATAAAGCAGAAATAGATGTTTTTCTGGAACTCTCTTCCTTTTTCCATGATCCAGCGGATGTTGGCAATTTGATCTCTGGTTCCTCTGCCTTTTCTAAAACCAGCTTGAACATCAGGAAGTTCATGGTTCACATACTGCTGAAGCCTGGCTTGGAGAATTTTGAGCATTACTTGACTAGCATGTGAGATGAGTGCAATTGTGTGGTAGTTTGAGCATTCTTTGGCATTGCCTTTCTTTGGGATTGGAATGAAAACTGACCTTTTCCAGTCCTGTGGCCACTGAAAGATGTAAAGAAGTAAAAAATAAAGAGAAAAATAAGCACTGAACAAAAAATTTCCCAAAATGTTTGATATGAACCTCTATGTATGAAATTTTTAATGGATGTGAATATATGTGTAAAATCTTTAGAAAATAGATCAAATTATATCTATATCTACAGGTACTAGGCATTTTACATATATATAAGTGGAAGAAGGCAATGGCACCCCACTCCAGTTCTCTGGCCTGGAAAATCCCATGGACAGAGGAGCCTGGTAGGCTGCAGTCCATGGGGTCGCTAGAGTCAGACACGACTGAGCGACTTCACTTTCACTTTTCACTTTCATGCATTGGAGAAGGAAATGGCAACGCACTCCAGTGTTCTTGCCTGGAGAATCCCAGGGATGGGGAAGCCTGGTGGGCTGCCATCTATGGGGTCGCACAGAGTCGGACACGACTGAAGCAACTTAGCAGCAAGTGAGTGGAAAAAGTCCACATTTTGTAGAAATATATATACTATAATTCTGTTTTGTTAAAAAATAAAAACAGTAGCAGTCCTATGAATATATAGATGTGCGTGTATAAATTTGATGGAGAAAATGGTATTAAAGAACACACATGAATCTAGTTACTGTGTGTGTGTGTGTGTGAGTGGCAGGGGAGTGTTATTGAGAGTGGTAGCAGACAACAGATTTGCTCATCTGTTCTTTTATAGTGTTGTTTCCACACATTATAAGAATTAATTAAAAAAAAAGAATGTATTACTCGGAATATTTGAAAAACATCAAATGCTGAAAATGCAAATATATATATATATATATATCAGTTTCCCATGCTATATTAAAATAATAAACTGTTAATTATAAAACGGGATTCTAAATCATTGTATAAAGTGAAAATCAGGTATTGACAGAATTCTGTCAGTATAAAAAGTTCTGATATCACTCATGAAATACATAATACTTGATTTTTAGCATCCAAACATAAGATACTTTGCATGTTAAAGTTTGCAAATGAAACATCCTGGGGAAGAACAAAGGACAGTCTCTTTGCAGGTGTCTGAACAGGTAACCGCTCTGCTTTCATATAACTATCAGAACCCTGGGGTTCGTGAAGGAGGACGAATGTACAAATCTCAAGTATTCTTTCTTGCTGTGATGTTTACTCCATTCAAGCTCAATATCAAGTTTCTAAACCACAATGCATGCATTTATCAGGAGGATAAAAATAAATAATCAAATCACATTTTTAGAATAGTTTAATTTCCAAAATTACTTCAAAAGTTATATGATCTTAATAGCTTTATATAAGTATAATAAGTGACAGCTCCAACCTAGCTAACAATCAAATTAAATCTGACTACATATAAAGTTGTTTAATTGAAATCTGCATTTTATAAAAAGAAAAGTTCAGGAGTTCCAAGTAATTTATACAAAGACACATAGGTAATATGGAGCAAGAGGAATTTGACACCGTATCTTCCTGAAACCTAGGCTCAGCCTAAATAGTTCTCCACTTACACCAACCTGCAGTGGAAAGTCTAAAGAAAACTAACAAAGTAACTCATAAATCCACCAAAGGATTTGTGATTTCACCAGATGAAAGAACAGAAAATTGAGAGACAAGGAGGGCAGAAGGCTTGCATTGGTATTTCTGGGGGTGCATGTGGATCAGAGGTGGGATGTTGATGTAGGATAAGTATATGGAAGAGGTGAGAGGAAATTGACTTGGCCCAGGGAAATCGAATTGGCTTGGAACTGAGAATCGTGGGAGACTTAAAAACTGCAGTGGCCTCCAACTAGTAATTTGCACTTCATCCTACCTTTATTTCTTGTCCAAAGGGAGGAAAAAGGCCTTGAAGAACAGGAGTAGGAGGGAGAAGAAAGGAAGGGCTGGTGGGAGGTTAAGCCTAGGTCGGTTTCCTTCCTGACCTCACCCACGTTCTCCCACTCTTCCTGTCTGCACTCACTCTCTGCCCAGGCAGAGGCTGCTAAGTCAAGCTGGGTTTCAAGCAGGCTTTGGAGGAAACGTAAGGCTTAAGATGGAGCAACACCTCCAGGGTGACTCTTAGGGAATTTGTGGCTGGAATTCCTGGGAGGCAGTTGTCTCGTCTTCCCATCCACTTGAGTTACAAGGGCAGACACCCTTAAGGGGTAGTGTCCTTTAAATGGCAAGTGAATGGATGGGTCACAGTATGACCATAATCTTATCATTTGTCCTGCAGGATGCAAACGTTTGTGACTTGAAATCCAGAACTTCATCTTGGGGGCTCCGAGGGGCTCAGGTTTTTTTGTCTCAACACAGAAAGAATTCATTAAGAGGCGACGTGATAGATAAGAATTGATTTATTAAAATAGGATGCTTCTGAGGTTTACAGGCAGGCAGGCAAGAGGGTGCCACCCTGAGAACTTAGTGGGCTATAGTTTTATAATCAAAGGAAAATTGGGGAAGGAGAGAAGACCACCTTCTTCCTCATTCTTGAGCAGACATCAAGCTTCCATCATCAGCTCCTCTTCCACATTGGGTGGGGGGGGGGGGCAGTTTTCTTGTCCTTACATGGTCAAAGTGGGACCGTCGTGGTGCAATGGAAATGAGCAAAAAGTCAAAAACATATCCTACAATATGATAAATCATTTCAGGTGTTAGCATAATGTCACATTTTCCTTATATTTTTTGTTTTTAGAAGCATGTCTCAGGAATCATTAACTTACCTCACTGGGCAGGATGTGGGTCTCGTTTCACCTTGTTTTATTGTTTTAGGGCATGTCTCATGCTTCCGTTGCATAGTTTTGTTGCTAAGCAAGCCTGCTTGGTTTTGTTGTTAGGCAAGCCTGCTTTCTTGAGTGATCATTAACTTACAGGGGTCTCTCATACTTTTGTTTTTTACTTCTTATCCCTTGGTGGTGGTGGTGGTTTAGTCACTAAGTCATATCCGACTCTTGTGACCCCATGGACTATAGCCCACAGGCTCTCTGTCCATGGGATTTCCCAGGCAAGAATACCGGAGTGAGTTGTCATTTCCTCCTCCAGGGATCTTCCTGATCAGGGATCAAACTCAAATCTCCTGCATTGCAGGCAGATTTTTTTACACCTGAGCGACCCGGGAAGCCACTTACTACCCCTTAGTGAGATTAGCTATTTAATCACCTACTTTGTACCTGTATTCTATTCACATTAATTTAGCAATTATTCGATTCTCTGAACACCAACTGGTTGTCTGACAATTCAATTCTGTTCTGACACTAATTATCTGGAATTAGCATCAGACTTCACGGATCTAAAGGCTCTGTCACAAAGACCATTCCCACTTCAGAGGCCAGTGGCAAGCATCAGATCCCAGGTTACCAGCACTTCCGTCTGACTTGGCTACAAATTCGAGGGTTCCCTCAAGCCGCTCCTAAGGTTTGACAATTTCCTAGGACAATGCAACTAGGTTTCCCTGGTGGCTCAGATAGTAAAGGATCTGCCTGCAATGCAGGAGACCCAGGTTCGATCTCTGAGTTGTGACAACCTCCTGGAAAAGGGAATGGCTACCCACTCCAGTATTATTGCCTGGAGAACTCCATGGATAGAGGAGGCTGGTGGGCTACAGTCCATGGGCTCGCAAAAAGTCACACACAACTGAGCAACTAACACTTTAGGGCAACTCACAGAACTCAAGACAGTATTTTACATACTATTACGGGGTTATTATAAAGGATACAACTCAAAAAGAGCCCAGTGGAGAAGATGCAGGGGAGTGGGGAAGGGGCGTGGAGCTTCCATCCCTTCCTGAACATCCTACCCCCAGGACCTTGATGTGTTTGTTCACCAACCCTGAAGCTCTCTGAATCCCACTGTTGAGGGGTTTTCATGGAGTTTCATTATATAAGGCATGATTGATTAATAATTGGCCATGGGTGATTGAATGCAATCTCTATCTAGCCTCTTATCTTTTCCTGGAGGACAGGGGGTGGGGTCAAAAGTTCGAATCCTATAATTATGCCTTGGTCTTTTGATGGAGCAGTCCCCATTGTGAAGCTGTCTAGGGGCCCTCCAGAGTCACCTTATTAGTGTAAACTCAGCTGTGGTTGAAAGAGGCTTGCTTGGATACCAAAAGACATTCTTATCTCTTAGGAAATTCCAAGGGTCTTGGGAGCTCTGGGCCAGGAACTGGAGATAAAGGACCAAATATTTCCCATTGTACTGCAGTGACATATTTTGGTATTAAAAATTGAACTTTATGAGAAGGGCTACAACATTTCTTTGTTATATTGCTTGATAACCTATCTCCAAATAAGATTACATTTTGATATACTGGGTATTAGAACATATGAATCTGCTGCTGCTGCTAAGTCACTTCAGTCATGTCCAACTCTGTGCGACCCCATAGACGGCCTCCTACCAGACCCCTCTGTCCCTGGGATTCTCCAGGCAAGAACACTGGAGTGGGTTGCCATTTCCTTCTCCAATGCATGAAAGTGAAAAGTGAAAGTGAAGTTGCTCAGTCGTGTCCGACTCTAGCAACCCCATGGACTGCAGCCTACCAGGCTCCTCCGTCCATGGGATTTTCCAGGCAAGAGTGCTGGAGTTGGGTGCCATTGCCTTCTCCATATGAATCTGAGGGGAACACAATTCAGCCCGTAACACCCTCATTGCTAGTGCTTTGGCTTTTCATGGGAGATGAACAAGTTTTGAAGCAGTCACCATGGGCTATTATGGAGGATTTGGTATGGAGGGGTAAATGAGACTTGATATGGACTAAACATTCATGTCCATAGAGAGTGTGAACACTCTAAGGAGAAAGCACCTTAAATTATCATTTTCACTGGAAAGTTCCTTCTTGGACACACCATTCTGCCTAGTCTTATTATTCTATTCTCAGCTCTGCATCCCTCTCACCAACCCCCACAGTTTGACTTCATCCTCCCACATCCCTTGTTGTTCACAGATGTTGATTTGGCCCTACTATTTTTCATCAATCCTACTCATATTTTCAGAATATATTGGAACAGGGTTATCTTTAGTGATGTCTTTCTCAAATACCAATATCTTTCAGCCGGGAAGACAGATTTGTCCTGTTCTATTTCTCTGTTGTGTTTAAAAACGATGGTCTATTTTTATCCAGAGCCCAAGCCACACTTTAGCACAGACAAATAAGAATTTCAGAGGGTGGGATCTTGATTTTTTAAGCTCTCCAGGTGACTCTGCGCCATAGAGTTAAGAACCACAAATCTAATACAGCAACATGAGGAACAGCAGGTGGTGGAGGGTTGGCAGGGCACACTGTTCCAAGTAAAAGATGAATATACGTTTCCCAAAAGCAGGTATGAAGTCTTAGAGACAGTATGATCTAAAGACACATTATGACAAGCATATTTTCTTAATTGGGAAAGTGGTTTAAACAGTTGTTCCTACCTTCAGTGGATACAACATCTTGCTGCTACTGCTGCTAAGTCACTTCAGTCGTGTCCGACTCTGCGTGACCCCATAGATGGCAGCCCACCAGGCTCCCTGTCCCTGGGATTCTCCAGGCAAGAACACTGGAGTGGGTTGCCATTTCCTTCTCCAATGCATGCAAGTGAAAAGTGAAAGTGAAGTCGCTCAGTCGTGTCCGACTCTTAGCGACCCCATGGACTGCAGCCCACCAGGCTCCTCCGTCCATGGGATTTTCCAGGCAAGAGTCCTGGAGTGGGGTGCCATTGCCTTCTCTGTCTCCTTGCAAAAAGAAGTTCTAATTTCTGTTTCAAATTGGATTCCTGATAATAGACTGTACCCTGATAGCTTTGGGTACATGAGAGGAAAACCAAGTTCAGAAGTAATTACCCTTTGCTGCACAAAAAAGTTTACTGGGCTTTAAAAATTAAAACATTCTCATTACTTTTCTTGGCTATTTGAAGTTCACTTTGAATCAAATTATAACTTTACATAATTTAAGGGCTAAATCATTCTAGAATTATTTATGAGGAAAATAGCACCTTTCTTGGTTGCTTTTTTTTTTTTTTTAGATTCCACATATAAGTTAAATTATCCCCTTGTTTTTCTCCTAGTTTCTTTGTTTAGGTCTTGAGCTGCTCCCTTTTAAAAAAATTATACTTTTTGTTAGTTTTTAGAATTCACAGAACATGAAATCGACCACCTTGAAGTTTACATTTCAGTGACATTTAGTGCATCCACAGTGTTGTATAGCTATTACCACCGTCCTGTTCCATTTTCATCATCCCAAAGGGAACCCATTGCCCACTGACCTGTCTCATTGCTTTTTGGTAAGACCAAATGCGGCATTAGCTCTATTGCCGTGTAACAGATGAGTCTGATACATAGCACTTTACATCAGTTTCATGTATTGTCTCATAGTTTCTGGGGGTCAAAAATATAGACATAACTTAGACTTTAGTTCAGGGTTTCTCACAGGCTATAATCATTGTGTCAGGGGCTCTAGTCATGTCAAGGCATAATTGGAGGAGGGTGGATTTCCAAGTTCAGTCACATGACTGTTGGCAGGATTCAGTTCCCTGCAAACTACTGGATTGAATGTCCTAATTCCTTGCTGTTTATTGTCTAGAAGCCAACTTCAGTTCCTTACCACATGAGCCTCTCTACAGGGATGCTCACATCAGGATAACAGGTTCCATCAGAGCTAGGAAGTCAGAAAAGAATAGAGGACTCTGCATGGGAAATAGATGGGGAAACAGTGGAAACAGTGTCAGACTTTATTTTTCTGGGCTCCAAAATCACTGCAGATGGTGACTGCAGCCATGAAATTAAAAGACGCTTACTCCTTGGAAGGAAAGTTATGACCAAACTAAATAGCATATTGAAAAACAGAGACATTACTTTGCCAGCAAAGGTCTGTCTAGTCAAGGCTATGGTTTTTTCCTGTGGTCATGTATGGATGTGAGAGTTGGACTGTGAAGAAGGCTGAGTGTGAGCACTGAAGAAGTGATGCTTTTGAACTGTGGTATTGGAGAAGACTCTTGAGAGTCCCTTGGACTGCAAGGAGATCCAAGCAGTCCATTCTGAAGGAGATCAGCCCTGGGATTTCTTTGGAAGGAATGATGCTAAAGCTGAAACTCCAGTACTTTGGCCACCTCATGCGAAGAGTTGACTCATTGGAAAAGACTGTGATGCTGGGAGGGATTGGGGGCAGGAGGAGAAGGGGACGACAGAGGATGAGATGGCTGGATGGCATCACTGACTCGATGGACGTGAGTCTGAGTGAACTCCGGGAGTTGGTGTTGGACAGGGAGGCCTGGTGTGCTGCAATTCTTGGCGTTGCAAAGAGTCGGACACGACTGAGCGACTGAACTGAACTGAACTGAACTGAGAGAGAGAGAAAAGGAGAGAAAGAGACAAGGGACTAGGGAGAGAGACAGATCTGACACGATAGGAGTCTGTCTATAACCAATTTTGGAAGTGACATACCAACTCTTGTGCTATATGTACCCTATTTGTTAGAAGCAGTAGCTAAGTCCCGCCCACAGTCAAGGGAGAGGATTACCCAAGGGCATGAATTAGGACCACCAAGAGGTGGGTATGGAGGCCATCTCAGAACTGATCTCCATGCTTTGGTATGGTTTTCTCAAGATATTTTGATGGCAAATCTGGCTTCTCCAGATGTAATGGTAGCAACCTAAGGACCTGTTATCTAATTTTGAGTCAGAAATAACTTAAGAAATAGTGGCTTGGATTTATTTACATTTTTGGCCTGATAGGTAGTACCAAGACATATTGTAATCATAATAATAAACATTCATTGACCATTGATGTGTTTTATGTATATATATAAAATCTCATTTAATCATCACGAAACACTTCAAGGTACCAGATATTACCACTACACTGAATATAACAAGAAAAATCCATATACAATAAGATAGGTACTATTATTATCCCCATTTTTTTAAACAGAGGAAAATGAAGCTTAGAAACTTGTCTGAAGTTAAGGGAGAAAGTGGAAAGCAGGTTCTAGATTTAAGCCTAGCTGCACCAACTCCAAAATATGTTCTCTTATCTGCCATAGTACCTAACATATGGTACTTTGAGTTAGTTATAAGTAGTATGAATACCACTGGTCCAATATCTTTTCCCTCATCTTCCTCAAATAATAATATAAAATCCAATTGTCTCATTTTACATGTTTCCCCACTTTATGTTATGGGAAAGAACAGTGTCCATACACGTTATTTTTTCTGAATGCCTAAAACATGATGAGCATTTTAAAAATATTTACTTTGGTTTTCTAGAACTGTGTGCATAGGGAAATGGGTTGGTCTGAAATCCAGCATTCTTTCTTTGCTTTGGCAAGAAGCAATGGTTTTCAAGTCTTCTGGCAAGTGTAATGAATATTTTTTAAAGAAAATATTATCCTGGAGCTACCTGAATCTATTATGTGTGGTAAGATTCCACATTGCTTCCCAGTTGTTTTTCTACTTCTCCAAGAATTTGGCTTTTCTGCATTTCTTTGTTACTCAGGAAAAAAAAAAAAAACAAAAAACTCTCTGCCTTTATTTCTCATATCTTAAAACCCATATTCACTGGGGATAACCACTAAAGAGATGGGTCTTCCAGGATCACCAGTGGGTAAAGCACTGAGAATTACCCCAGGGCACAGTGTGCATATAATGATGACTTTCCCTTTTTTTTTTTTTTTTTTTCACAATTAGGAGATGTAAATTTGGGTAAAGAACAGAGAAATTCTTAGTTGGGGATTAGAGTCATGGAGGAGGTTGAGGCAGAAGTGATGTTTAATTTTTGCAAGGGTTGGTGGTTGAAAGTAAAGAAGTTAGAAGGCTGATGCTTCAGTGAGAGAATTTCTCCAGCAGTGGCTGAAACCCTAGGTGTTCTCCATAGGCTTGGAATAAATAGGAACCGAGCAGTCAAGGGGGTTACATATGATGTCAGCTAGTTAAACACACTCTCCCCACAGTTGAATTTTGGGAAGAGGGTGTTTTATAGTTCTCAGTGAGCTCTAGGCCCTGGGTGACAGAGCCAACTGGGCCCATGGTTTGTATTTTTTTACTTGAGAGTGGGAAAAGCCTTGATCAACAGAACAAGCATAACTACAGGAAACAAAGGAAGTCCAAACAGATTGCATTTACTGAAGGAAAAGGGTATGCTACAGGCAAGAAACCACGTAAGTCCCTAACCAAACATTGGTCACAATTGCTTGGTTTTCCATTGCCTGTAAGGGATGAGGACATTCCTTTCATAGTCAGTGCAATGTCTTTTGTGTGTCTCTGTCTTAAACGAAAAGCTGCTCATGACGACCAGAAATAAAATGTGAATAAAGGTTATAAGCTAACATATTCTCAGGTATTAAATTGTGTGCAAATTAATTAAGTGTGACTAAGATTATGACATGAGATCTGATTTAAGATTGGCCTCAGCACCAGTTGGAATGAGATGAAGATTTGTTGTAGCATATTATTCCAATTTCACCATCTTTACTTCAAACCTGACATGTTCCATGGCCTTGCCTCTGAGTTAAAATCCATTTAGCAGGCTCTTGAGCTGTCAATTTGCTCAAGGTGTCTTTTTCAATATATATTCTCTACTTTGAGTAGCCTTCCTTTCTTTTTCCTAAGACCACTTTGCTTTATTAACATTTCTTAATCCAGTAATACAAAAACCTGGTAACACCTCTATTGAATTCCTCATAGGCTGCTCAGTTTGGAATAATTGCATTCCTTCCAAATACTTCATGCAAATATCAACCATTGCATTTATCATATGTTATTATAATTTCCTATTTCTCTGTTTACCTCTTCCAACTGTGCTTTGCCTTATTCTTCTTCATGTAGAGAAAAATAAGTGGTGTTGAAAGGCTGCAGACTGAAATAAGTCCCTTTTTCTGAATAGGACTGGTTTCAGAGAAATGAGCACAGGATCACATAACTGACTCATGTTAAATCATCTAAGAAGCCAGACATAAAAGGCCACCCATTGTATGGCTGCATTTATACAAAATATCCAGAATAGGCAAATCCATGGAGACAGAAAACAGATTAGTGGTTATGAAAGGCTGGGGGAAGGAAATGGGGAGTAATTGCTTAATCAGTATGGGGTTTCCATTCAAGGTGATGAAGAATTCTGTAACCAGAAAAATTCTGTAACCAGATAGTGATAATGGCTACACTACATTGCAAATGCTCTTAATGCCACTGAATTGTACCCTTTGAAGTGGTTACAATGACAAACTTTATGTGTGTATTTTGCCATAATTAAAAGAATAAAATAAAAAAGAAAAAGAAATGATTATACAAATATAAAAAAAAAGCAGTAAAATCAATTCCCATATGTCCCTGTGTTTCTAAGGCTTCTGATCAGAGTGTCCTCAGTTCTTTTGCCTCTCCAGATTCTTATCCTTGGCCTTTTAGGATGCTGTGATGTGAATCCATAACTTACAGACTCTCCACTATAGTTTTATTCTATATTGAGGTTCCAATAATGGGGGGGAAAAGATATGATTTTCATACAAAGAAAATGTGATTCAATATTATCAGAACCAGGTAACTTATCAGGAATGGCAGGTAGTGTTTTTCTCCCTTGATATACAAAACTGTTTTAATTTACAAAGTAAAAATAGCTGTTTGAAGAAAAGCAATAATAAAATATCAATAACCTCGGCTATGCAGATGACACCACCCTTATGGCAGAAAGTGAAGAACTAAAGAGCCTCTTGATGAAAGTGAAAGAGGAGAGTGAAAAAGTTGGCTTAAAGCTCAACATTCAGAAAACTGGCATTTGGTTCCATCACTTTGTGGCAAATAGATGGGGAAACAGTGGAAACAGTGGCTAACTTTATTTTGGGGGGGCTCCAAAATCACTGCAAATGGTGATTGCAGCCATGAAGTTAAAAGACACGTACTCCTTGGAAGGAAAGTTATGACCAACCTAGACAGCATATTAGAAAGCAGAGACATTACTTTGCCAATGAAGGTCTAGTCAAGGCTATGGTTTTCCCAGTGGTCATGTATGGATGTGAGAGTTGAACTATAAGGAAAACTGAATGCAGCAGAATTGGTGCTTTTAAACTGTGGTGTTGGAGAGTCCCTTGGACTGCAAGGAGATCCAACCAGTCCATCCTAAAGGAAATCAGTCCTGGGTGTTCACTGGAAGGACTAATGTTGAAGCTGAAACTCCAATATTTTGGCTTCCTGATGCAAAGAGCTGACATATTTGAAAAGACCCTGATGTTGGGAAAGATTGAGGGAAGGAGGAGAAGGGGATGACAGAGGATGAGATGGTTAGATGGCATCACCGACTTAATGGACATGAGTTTGGGTAGACTCTGGGAGTTGGTGATGGACAGGGAGGCCTGGTGTGCTGTGGTTCATGGGGTCGCAAAGAGTCGGACACAACTGAGTGACTGAACTGAACTTAACTGAATGATAAAATAATAGGACAAGTATATAAAGTAAAAAATAAAAATCATTTAAAAATGTGTCCTCTGATGGAGACAAAGCTATATATAACCAAACTGTGATTTTGTTTTCCTTTTCTGCGTGCACAAACCACATTCCCCAGACTGTTGTGTAACTGGGGAAGGACAGTGTAAGTGTGTTCTGTCCATTGGGATTTTAGTGGAAGTAATGTAACCCACTTCTAGGGTTGGCTATAAAATCCCCATGCAGTCATCATGCTGTCTTTCTTTTCTGCAATGATTTTAGAAGTGACATGTATGAGATTAAGTAGAACCACAAGTTAGAAGAAATCTGGATCCCTATGTCTCTGCTTGAAAGATGAGCTGCCAAGAGAGCCAGGCAACTTGCATAAGACCATGACATTAATAAAAGGAAACTTGAGTTGCTGTTGCATTAAGTTTCTGGGATAGAGGGCCTATTTGTTATCTTAACATAACCTCTCCTATTCTGACTCATTTATCTCTCAATATATCCAATTTTTCAATCAACATATAGAGTATTTCTGTCAAGTCTTCGTCCTATATCTTTAAAGTAGATCCCAGATGAAGTTTAGGAAGCCATGTTTTTCCTAGGAAAAAACCAACATGCTAGGAACATGCTAGGAAGCCATGTTTTTTTCTTAAACCAAGTAAAGGAATCCCTTTCTTCTCACTAGGAATTGGCTTAGGAATGGATATGTAATTGATTCTGGTCAAGGGGAAATGAGAGTTCCTACAGAAGATTTCTTGGAAAGGTGTTTTTATATGTTATAAACAGGTAGCTCTTCATATTTTGCTAAACACTGTTAAAAACTTTGATTTGTGGTACCATATGATATCAAGTAGAGTTATTTTGACAACAAAGTTTACAAAGAGGAAAAAGATGGGAGCAACCATTGTCCTTTATATTGCTGACCAAATAAATTAACCAATACTCAAGATCCACTTCTTATTAAAATTTTGGCACATGAGATAATAAACCTTTCTTATTTTTTAGCTACTTTGAAATGTTTTTATGTTACTTGCAATCAAAAGCATCCTAAGACAGATTGATATTTGTCTCCTGTGATTTTAATATTTCAAATAATATTGCAGCAAATATCCTCTGCATTTATCATTGTCTATGTAGTTTATTTCAGGGTCAAGGAGCATAAGCACCTAAATTTTAATAGATAAACCAAAATACCATATTTTTCTCCAAAACTATTGCCTTCCTTTTGGCTTTTAAGTTTTCCAATCTGGATATCATTAATCTATTTAATTTTGCTAATCTTATAAGCAAAATAATAACTCATTGTGTTACTTTATATTTCTTTTGTCATTAATTGAGTTGAACATTATGGGCTTAATGACTCTTTCTAGGTCTTTGATAAATTGTCTTTTCAAGTCTTTTGACCATTTTCCATTGACATTTGTATTTTTCTTATTAATAGGAGCTCTAAATAAAAATATGATTATTAGCCCTTGGATTACAAATATTTTTTCCAGTCTGTTGATTATCCTTAATGTTACTTTGAACATCTATTCCTACATAGGAATTTAACATCATTATCTCACCACTCAAACCACTCAAATTGAATGCCTTCCAATTTTTATATCTTAAAATCCCAGGTGTTATTCTCAGTGTTGTTTTTTTTTTTTTTCCCCCAAAAGGACCAAGAAATTTTTAAAGTGCAAAGAGCTCAAATTTTAAATGACAAGATACTTAGAGGGCTAGGGTATAGGGGCAAATGCTTTTAAAATTTCATTTTGTATATAATTGATTTTCCTTTGAGGACATCTTAAGGAAAGGGATTATATGTTGTTGAGTACTTACTGTATGCAAGATATTTCCCTAGGGACTTTACATGTGACTTGTTTTTCAATTTTAATCCTCATGACAATCCTATAAATTGGTTTTTAGTATTACTGTTTCAAGAGAAGCTAGATTAATAGCTTGCCCATGGACACGACTGAAGCGACTTAGCAGCAGCAGCAGCAGCAGCAGCATGGTCACATGGCCAGTAAATAGTAGATCTGTGTTATGGGTCTCGGTCCTATTCGTTTCTTAAAACTTCCTTTAACCAAGGTGCTATACTTTTGCTGAGAAATGCAGACAGTGGATAAGCATGTATAACAAAATTCGTATTTCTCACTTTGCACTTCTCCTTATGATACACTTTCTTTTATCTGGGAGCCAAGAATGAAAACAACAGAGCTATGTGACTCAAACACTATTCTTTTTTTTATCGTGCCATGATGCCTATCTTTGAGCTTAAAAAAAGAAGTGGGATATTTTTATTTTGTTTTTAACCTGTTTGTATCAAGAACTGTTCATTGACAGACTGAATCAAGTACCAGCATTAACAGGAAGAACTTTCATGGTGCTTGTGGGCTGGGTTCATATGTTTTGGAGACATTGATAAACTGGGTGGTGGCTTTGTTTCATTTATCACCAGACCTTATTTTTTAGGGACTTACCTTGCTGAATCCCTCCTGTTTGAACAGTCACTTCCTCCTGTCTCAGCTGGCTGTCTTTGATGTCTAGTACTGTCTGGTATTATTTTTAAGATGAGAGTGTGGGAAGAAAAGAGGAAATGCGTCTGCATATTGCACCCACCTCTGATCCAGGAGAGCTTTTTGACTTTTGAGTTGTACTCTGCCAGGGGTTTAAGCTTCTTTGCATGCTAATCCCAATCTGAACCCAGTCTGATAGCCTTTTCTTAAATAAACATTCAGCATAGCCAAAATAAAAAAAACCTTTAATTCCAGGACTTTAATTCAGGGCTTTTAAGTCTTGAAAATAGGATCTGCAAAAACCCTTACCAAAGTGGCTAATCTCAAGAGCACCACTTTTTGAAAAAATTTATCAAAGTGGTTGGGGTATCATTGAATGGACTTAAGCAAGTGACTGAAATAGCCCAGATAGTGTTTTCTGTACACGTAAAGTAGAGGCATTGAAGCGGTGTCCCCACAGTTTCTTCTGCTGTTCAGTCTCATTCTCGAACATCAGAGCCACCCTAGACAAAAGCAGGAAGCTGCCAGAATTGGCTTTACATGCTTTATCTTCCCGTCACATTTTATTTTCCCCTCTGAGCACTCTACCTTGTAGATGTTTTTATCTTGCCCCATGAAGGTTTTAGCATCTCTGATTCTGGGTTCTCTTGCCCCAGTTCTCTCAGACATTATCTTTTGTTCTCAAAATTTTTGTATTTATGGTCTCCTAAGGCCTTTCTCCTAAGGGCTTCCCTGGTGGCTCAGATGGTAAAGTGTCTGCCTACAATGCAGGAGATCTGGATTCAATCCCTGGGTCAGAAAGATCTCCTGGAGAAGGAAATGGTAACCCACTCCATTATTCTTGCCTGGAAAATCCCATGGACGGAGGAACCTGGTAGGCTACAGTCCATGGGATCACAAGGAGTCGGACATGACTGAGCAACTTCACTTTCAAGGCCTTTTTCCTTGGCATGAAAATGATGTATTAACTAGTCAGTTAATGTGGGTTACCTTGTCTTTTATTTTATTTATTTATTTATTTTTGGTTGTGCTTGCCAGGTCTTTGTTTCTGTATGGGCTTTTCTCTAGTTGAAGAGAGCAGAGGCTAATAGCTAGTTGCAGTCTGTGGGCTTCTCATTGCAGTGGCTTCTCTCTCTTGCAGAGCTCGGGCTCTTGGGTGCACTGGCTTCCGTAGATGTGGCACCTGGGCTCGGTAGTGGTGGCTCCCAGGCTCTCGAGCACAGGCTCAGTAGCTGTGGCACACAGGCTTAGTTGCTACACGGCATCTGGGATCTTCCCGGATCAAGGTGGAACCCATGTCTCCTGCACTGGCAGGTGGAGTCTTTACCGCTGAGCCACCAGGGAAGCCCAGTTGTTTGAATTCTAACAAGGACTTTCAATAAACAAAATATATTTATTCCAAAGATGTGATCCCGAAGTGGAAATTATATACACGTTGGTTGAGCCAGTGGGAAAGTTTGAAGGTGAGGGTGGATACAGAGCTCTTCTCAGAAATCTCTAGAAAACAGCCACTCGATCTGTGTTGATAAACAGAACATAAATGCTCTATGTTCCTGATGTCCTTGAAGAGACTAAATGACCTTGATGTCCTTTTTCTTTTTGTAAAGCTCCATATGATCCTTTTTTAAACAAAGAGCTTATACCCTTTTAAGGGGGACATGGGATTTCCCAGGTGGCACTAGTGGTAAAGAATCCGGCTGCCAATACAGGAGATGCAAGAGATGCAAGTTCAGTCCCTGGATGGGGTAGATCCCCAGGAGAAGAGAATGGCAACCCACTCCAGTATTCTCGCCTGTAACATTCATGGACACAGGAACCTGGTGGGCTACAGTCCATGGGGTCACAAAGAGTCAGACACAACTGAGCACACACACACCCAAGGGGGACAAGAAGACCAAAGCCTCCTATTAATCCACAGAAGCACAGAGCCTAGTCAGTGTCAGCTATTTCCTATGATAACTCCATTAGGCAGTAGGGCAGACAGGACCTGACAAAATCATCGTGGTCTCTCTCTTCATTTTAAGATTCCTAGGCTTTAGTCATTGCTTATGGAGACATATTCTTTTCCTGAAGAGAATTTTGAGTTCTCTGTGGTCTGGGCTTGGGCATTTTACTTCTTTTTATGCTCCACGGTGTCCAGCACAAGCAGGGAACATAGAATTGCTTAATGAATACTTGCTGACATATCATCTCTCTGGAGAAGAGACCAAAACAGCTATATAGTTATTACCACATTTTTCTGGGATAAAGCACCCTTTGAAAATATCAATAGCATCAGTATCTTTGTTTTGCAGAGAGAGGAAAGCGAAAGCTGAAATGACTTGTCTTATGTCACAACTAAGAGTGTAACAGTTAGGATTAGAACTAAATTTGAACAAGTAGCTAAAGTAGAAAGTACCAGATCTTCTGTGATCTTCTGGCCTTCATGTCCTCATGAGCAAGTTTAGAGCAAACGGAAAGAATAGAGGAAGCCCTGAGCCTGTGGACTGCTTTCTTAGGAGAATTACAACCAGACAGTTGTAGATATGCTGGATGCTGGTGTCGTGGAGATAAAATGATGGGCTTTTGTCTTGTCCTTAAAGGTGCCATCCAGTGTCTTAGCTGCCTACCTAAGAAACACTTGTTAAGTTTCACCATCTCAGATTTTGAAGCGGCATAGGCAAAGGCATGCCCCAGATTTGCAACTTGCTAGTTGACAGATCTTTGAAAAGGTACAATGTAAGGATTCCATTGGACACAGGAGTAGGGGGAGGGTGGAGTGATTTGGGAGAGTAGGATGGGCATATATACATGAACTGTGCTGTGCTTTGCTTAGTTTCTCTGTTGTGTCTGACTCTTTGCAACCCCACGAACTGCAGCCCACCAGGCATCTCTGTCCATGGGATTCTCCAGGCAAGAATACTGGAATGGGTAGCCATGCCCTCCTCCAGGGGATCTTTCCAACTCAGGGATCGAACCCAGGTCTCCTGCTCTGCAGACAGACTCTTTACCATCTGAGCCACCAGGAAAGCCCAAAAAAACTGAAGTGGGTAGCCTATCCCTTCTCCAGAGGACCTTCCCAACCTAGGAATTGAACTGGGGTCTCCTGCATTGCAGGTGGATTCTTTATGAGCTGAGCTACCAGGGAAGCCCATATATACACTGCTGCTGCTAAGTCACTTCAGTCGTGTCCGACTCTGTGCGACCCCATAGACGGCAGCCCACCAGGCTCCCCCGTCCCTGGGATTCTCCAGGCAAGAACGCTGGAGTGGGTTGCCATTTCCTTCTCCAATGCATGAAAGTGAAAAGTGAAAGTGAAGTCGCTCAGTTGTGCCTGACTCTTAGCGACCCCATGGACTGCAGCCCACCAGGCTCCTCCATCCATGGGATTTTCTAGGCAAGAGTACTGGAGTGGGGTGCCATTGCCTTCTCCACATATATACACTACCATGTGTGAAACAGATAGCTAACAGGAACCTGCTGTATAGCACAGGGAGCTCAGCTCTGTGCTCTCTGATGACCTAGGGGGTATGATGGGGCTAGGGTGGGAGGCTCAAGAGGAAAGGGATATATGTATACATATAGTTGATTTACTGCGTTGTACAGCAGAAACTAATGCAACAATGGAAAGCAATTGTAGTCCAGCTAAAATATAAATTTTAAAAGAAAAGGAAAAAGATTCCAGAGCTATCCCTGTTGCCTACAAAGCCTTACATTATGGGGCTCCTGGCAGCCTCTCTTCTAGCCCTATGGTCCTGCTTGCTGTTTCTTTACCACATCAAGTGTGCTTCGTCTCAGGGCCTTTATACATGCTGTCCCCCTCCCTGGAATTCTCTTCCTTCAGAGAGTTGCAGTCCTGGTCCCGCACTCCACTTGGGTTTCTGTACCTTCTCAATGACACTGGGCTTTCCTAATAGTCCAATCTCAAGTACTGTCTCTGAGTTATCATATGTAAGGCAAGAATACTTATCATACTTTCCTAACCTTAAAAAGCTAATATAAGGGAAAGCTCATGGTAAACTTTAAAGTAACATATAAATATAAAGAGTTTTGGTTGTTTTTATAACTCTAAGAGACCTGCAAGAACATTTTACTCAGGGCTTTAAATTTAAATGTTGATCAATTTGTTTTTCTAAATTGGATTGACCTTTTGAAGAAACTTTTAATTGATTTTTTTATTTCCTTTTTAAGGATTACAGTCATGATACATTCAGTCAGCACTCTGTATCTGTGAGTTCTGCATCCACAGATTAAATGGACAGTGGATCAAAATATATACATATGTATAAATTCCAGAAAGTTCCAAAAAACAGAACTTGAATTTGTTGCATGCTGGCAGCTATTTATGTAACATTTACATTGTATTAGGCATTATAAATAATCTAGAGGTGCTTTAAAGTATATAGGAGGATGAGTGTAGGTTATATGCAAATATAATACTATATCATTTTTATGTAAAGAACTTGAGTGTCCATGAATTTTGGTATCTGCAGAAGTACTGAAACCAGTCCCCCATAGATACTGAGAGACGACTGTGTATGATGACTCATAGTGATGATCAGATTATATTTTTTATATATATAATATATATAATTTTTGTGCTTCTACACAATAGATCTAGATCAGCTCATTGTTCAGAATGATCTGTTCAATGCTTCTGTTGTCTAATTTCATTAGTCTTCAGACCTCAAATTTATGACTCTAGCCACCTTTGAGAACAGGGAATTTTTCCACTCTCACACAATCAGTAAGTTAGGACTCTTTTTAGGTGGAAGATAATAAGCTTCATTTCAGACACAGCATCTATGATGTGCTGGTGCAACTTCCAAATGAAAATCCTTACTGGGTTATGCTGGGGAAAATTGAAGGCAAAAGGAGAAGGGGGTGGCAGAGGATGAGATGGTTGGATGGCATCACTGACTCAATGGGCATGAATTTGAGCAAATTCTGGAAGATAGAGGAGGACAGAGGTTCCTGGTGTGCTGCAGTCCATGGGGTCACAAAGAGTCACACACAGCTTAGTGAGTGAACAACAATAGTGGAGTAGGAAGAAGTTCACAAGAGTTACTAGATGTCATCTAAATGGCGATACTAGGGGTAAAGGTGAAAACTGGCCATTCTGCAGTGCAAATTCAATATTAAAACAGCAACTTGGAATGACACAGTAGCGCCGAGTGCTTACTATATGCAGGTAGTGCATTGTGGCTTTAATGTATTGTTTCACTTAGTTTTTGTAATAATTGTATGAATAAATGCTGACTTTATTCCCATTTTTAGTTGAGGTATCCAAGGTGTAATGAAATAAATTAATTTTTAAGAGCTCACAGAGCTAGTGAAAATAGGAGCTAGAATTTAAACCTAGGTTTTCTAACATGAAAGCCAAAGCTTTTAGTCACTATATTAGACTGCAGAGTGTGTAATTTATTCAATGAAAATGAAAAACCTATTCTCAGCAGGAAGGCTATTCCGCAGCAATGCATTACTTGAGGAACCCGTGAGTCCTTGAAATGATACCAGTTTTTCAGTTACAGACCTCATTTTACCGCTGCTTCCTTTTACCCAGTTTTGCAAATATTTTATTTTTCACAAATTGAAGGTTTGTGGCCAGCCTGCATTGAGCAAGTCGCTCTGTGTCATTTTTCCAACGATATTTGCTCCCTTTGTGTCTCTGTGTCACATTTCAGTAATCTCGAAATATTTCAAACATTATTATTACTATTATTATTATATTTGTTATAATGATCTGTGATCAATGATCTTTGATTTTACTGTTATGACTCGCAGAAGACCCAGATGATGGATAGCATATTTTAGCAATAAAGTGTTCTTTAATTAAGATACGTACATTGTTCTTTTAGCATAATGCAGCTGCACACTAATAGAGTACAGTTAAACATAACTTTTGTATGCACTGGTAAACCAAAAATTCATGTGACTGACTTTATTGTAATATTCACTTTATTGTGGTGTCTGGAACTGACTCCACAATATCTCCAAGATATGCCTGTACTTGGCTCTTTCAGAGTAGACTCCAAATCTAAAGAAAGATTTCATATTTCTTATATATACACTGGGATTCATAACATGTCCTTTAGGTAAAACCTATCCCTCTTTCTTTAGAGTGCCAGGGAAATTGCATGTGACATAGTCTTTTCTGTCGAGTCACTTTTATCTCTGTAAGTATTGAGATATGTATTATATGAGTTTTTGTATCTCCTTGAAAGAATATAATATGCATATTATAAATGAACTGAAATAGTTCCTGGCATGAAAGCAAAAAAATGATGAATGAAACCTAGTGTGATTTGCCTATAATTGTGCTCCTCTGTGTCTGTCTCCTGTCCTTTTCTCCATTTCATTCCAAACAGGTCTAGCACAGAACAAATAGCATGCTAAATCATACTAAATAATTCAGCACAGCACTTGCGGATGTTTCCGGGGGAATGTGTATTAAAGATGATGGTAATCTTCGTAGAGAGGAGAAAGATCAGAGAGTTTCTGTAGGTTTGGGAAATATATTTAGACATCCATTTATAGTCTTTGCTTTGTTTCTTTTAAAGATATTTTTTTCTTTCAAGCTTTTGAGTGTAATATAGGAGGAGTGAGCATACGACCTTTCTTTTAGTTTCTATTAGATATTCAAGGGACTGACCCCACACCAAAGAGCTTAGCAGCAGGGGAGTTGCTGTAGTCAGACAGTGTCACTGGGGTTCGAAACACATACACACCCTTGGACAGCAAGGATATCAAACCAGTCAGTCCTAAAGGAAATCCAAAATATTCATGGGAAGAACTGATGCTGAAGCTCCGATACTTTGTCCACCAAATGCAAAGAACTGACTCACTAGAAAAGACACTGATGCCGGGAAAGATTGAGGGCAGGAGGAGAAGAGGGTGACAGAGGATGAGATGGTTGCATGGTATCACTGACTCAATGGACATGAGTTTGAGCAAACTCCGGGAGAGTCTGAAGAACAGGGAAGCCTGGCGTGCTGAAGTCCACGGGGTCACAAAGAGTCAGACAACTGAGTGACTGAACGGCAACACCAGAGGATAGAGACCTGAGGCAGGATTGGAAATTTTCACAGGCCAACAGCAATAGACAAGAGTTATCCAGTATCCAACTTTGTACTTGGTTAGGGTTTATGGTCAAGTCTCCAATTCTTGCCAGGTAGGACTGCCAAGAATAAAGCAAGTTTGAATCACTAGGTAGATTATCATGATGGAGATGAGACCCAGACAGAAGCAGAAAGAAGGGCAGTTTTCAAAACCAGGGCAGGGCTAGGGTCTCAGTATTTAGCTGGAGTGGTTTAATTCCTCCTGTTTTCTATCTCTTGTTTTCTATCACTGCAAAAGGTCAGTGAGACAATTCTGTAGGTCATGTCAGAGATCCAGGCGCAAAACTCCGTCTCGTCCTCTGGTTTGTAGTTCTCCACTGAGGTCACAGCTCCTGTTGGGTGGCCAGTCTCTTATAGTGACAACATTTGTTCTAGTTTCTAATAGTGGCTTTGACAAGTACTGACTCCCCCAAGTATTACCAAAATAATCTGTTGATAAAGCAAAGCTGAATGTTTCGCTTATCACTAAGACATACCACTTTGATAAGAGTCTTAGCAGCAGCTCGCAAGAGAGAGAACAAAGTCAGATAGTGGGTTGGCCCAAAAGTTCATTCGGATTTTTCATACCATCATACGGTAAAACCCAAAAGAACTTTTTGGCCAATCCAATATATATGAGGTTTTAAAGGTCTGATTTAAGGTGGAATTTGCAATGTGAGGACTCGATTAGCATGGGACAAAACTCATGATATAATAGTTTGAGATTGGTGGACACCATGAGATGAGGGTTTTCAGTTGAGTTAAGTAATGAACAACTGCTTGATAAACTTGGTGGAGCTGTTATCTTAAGAAGGAAAGATTTACTCAAGTGAGGATAAGCCAAGCTGTGTGGTAGTAAGATGAATGGACTTTCGGGAAATTCCTAAAACAAGCAATAAAGTTATTTGAAACTTCATCTTCCTGAGCTTGAGTTGCCAGAAATAGCCAAGTCATGCTAATATAGACTGTGAGCTATGTGGGTGTATCTGGCTTTTGTTTTCAGCTCCCATCCTTTCAGGCTTTTCAAGGATAGTAAAGGCTCCACACTGGTCCTAGCCACATCCAAGTGCTTCAGCATCCTGTGGTTGGGTTTTCTTCCCAAACTGTACCCTTGTCAATAATCTATCAAACTTGTTTCAACTATCCCATTTGACTGTGCCATCTGTTTCTTATTGGGACCCTAACTGATAAAGACAATGATGACTTGGATAAACATTTATTCATTTGTATAGAAACAATGTCAGACTTTATTTTTCTGGGCTCCAAAATCACTGCAGATGGTGACTGCAGCCATGAAATTAAAAGATGCTTACTCCTTGGAAGGAAAGTTATGACCAACCTAGATACCATATTCAAAAGCAGAGACATTACTTTGCCAACAAAGGTCTGTCTAGTCAAGGCTATGGTTTTTCCTGTGGTCATGTATGGATGTGAGAGTTGGACTGTGAAGAAGGCTGAGTGCTGAAGAAGTGATGCTTTTGAACTGTGGTGTTGGAGAAGACTCTTGAGAGTCCCTTGGACTGCAAGGAGATCCAACCAGTCTATTCTGAAGGAGATCAGCCCTGGGATTTCTTTGGAAGGAATGATGCTAAAGCTGAAACTCCAGTACTTTGGCCACCTCATGCGAAGAGTTGACTCATTGGAAAAGACTGTGATGCTGGGAGGGATTGGGGGCAGGAGGAGAAGGGGATGACAGAGGATGAGATGGCTGGATGGCATCACTGACTCGATGGACGTGAGTCTGAGTGAACTCTGGGAGTTGGTGCTGGACAGGGAGGCCTGGCGTGCTGTGATTCATGGGGTCACAAAGAGTCGGACATGACTGAGCGACTGATCTGATCTGATATACATATTAGCACAGTACCTCTTACAGATTTTCTCTGTTGCCCATTATTAATCAATCACCTTGTCAGTTCAGGGCTTCCCTGATAGTTCAGTTGGTAAAGAATCTGCCTGCAGTGCAGGAGACCCCAGCTCAATTCCTGGCTCAGGAAGATCCCCTGGAGAAGGGATAGGCTACTCACTTCAGTATTCTTGGGCTTCCCTTGTGGCTCAGCTGGTAAAGAATCTGCCTGTGATGCGGGAGACCTGGGTTTGATCCCTGAGTCGGGAAGATCCCCTGGAGAAGGGAAAGGCTACCCACTCCAGTATTCTGGCCTGGAGAATTCCATGGACTGTGTAATCCATGGTGTCACAAAGAGTCAGACACGACTGAGCAACTTTCACTTGTCAGTTCAAGTCAATATGATAGCAGTTTGTTCACTGAAGAACAAACCTCAGTGGCGAAAAGCAGCCTTCACTGGTCAGGTTGGGGTAAGCCCAGGAATAAATGTCCAGCGGCCTGAGCTCTCACCTTCCCATCTCCTGCTAGTGTCTCCCCTTTTTTACATCCATCTGGGAACCAGAGGGCACAGCAGCTCTGGACACAGTTCCTAGATCCAGAGGAGGGTAGCAAAGGATGAAACAGCAAAGGATGAAACAGCAAAGGATGAAACAGCAAAGGATGAAACAAAAAGAAAAAGGGGACCATTCATCACACTGGAGCCAGAAATAAAAATCAATACAAATCCCAATATGGTGTAAACTACGTCCTTAACAGATGAGATGTGGGACTTCCCTGGTGGTTCAGTGGTTAAGACTTCACTTTCCAATGCAGGGAGTGCAAGTTCAATCCCTGGTTGGGGAGCTAAGATCTCACATGCCTGTGTCTGAAAAAAAACAAAACAAAACATAAAGCAGAAGCAGTATTGTAATAAATTTAATAAAGACTTTAAAATGGTCCACATCAAAACCAAAAATTAGATCTGTAAGAATTTACCTAGAAAAACTGGACTTTCTGGAAATACAGTCAAGTAACATTTTAAAATCTGATTTCAAGTTCGAAAATAAGTTGAAAATCACATATGGTGAAAGTTACCCTGGAAATTCCCTAAATTGCCCACCAATACAGAGTACAAAGATTCTTGGTACAGTGCAATAATGTGTATGTATATCTGGCTACTGTATGCAGCATACGATTCCACAGAAGGACCTCAATCAGTAAGTAATTCAAATGTTTACAATACACAATTTTGTGAAAACTCCTTTCTATTTTCTACCTAAGATTTTAAACAATTTCCCCGATTTTGGTCAGTGTTTCTCTAAAACCTTCAAATAGTTTTTGTTTTTTAAAAAAAAAAGGAAAAAGAAAAACTCTATTTTGCAATACTTTCCAATTTAAGGAAAAATTTTATGGAAATTACAAAGAACAACTATATAATCTTTACACAGAGTTACTACTTTTGAATATTTTGCCACATTGTCTTTTTTATTGTCTTTGCCACACACATACCCATAAATACACACACCTATACACACACACACATACCCATACGTACACACACACACACACACACACACATACACACACACAGATTTTTTCTGAGCCATTTGAGAGAAGATTGCATTCATCATGATTCTTTATCACTCAATACTTCAGTGTGTATTTCCCAAGAATAGATTTTTTTAACATAATCACAGTCTAGTTTTCAATTTCAGGAAAATTTCTTGTTGCTGCACTGATTTTATAAAATGTATAGTCCGTTTAAAGCTTCATCAGTTATCTCAATAATATCACTCATAGCAGTTTTTCCTCCAGTACAGAATCTAGTCCAGGGTTGAGTATTATACTTAGTTTTCATGTTTTTCTTTTTTTTTTAAATCTTATTTAATTTGGGATGCTTCCTTAGCCTTTCTTTTTGCCATTCCTGACCTTGATATTTTGAAGATTACAGGCCACTTATTTTACAGACAGCCCTTCAATTTGGTTTACCCAGTATTTTCTCATAATATGATTCTGAGTATGTACTTTTTTGATGTGATTGCTCAATAAATGATGTCATGTGCTTCTTACACTATCATATGTGTAGACACATGATGTCTGGTTGCCCTTTATTCCTGATGGTAATTTCCATCACTTGGTTAAGACATTGTTTTGCTTGTCCACTGCATAGTAAATTGTACTTCTTATAAATTATAATTGGTAGGGAGATATTTTGAGATCATGTTAATAACTTGTTTCTCATCAGTACTCGCCTTGCCCACATCCCAGTTCCGTAATTTCTAATTGGAAAAATCACTGCTCAATTCTATCCCCATCATGTATAAAAAGTTTTAACGTGTGAAATCCCTTGGGGTGGATTTTCAAAATCACTGAAACTCTTAGATGTATTTTAATTTTTGGCCAAGCTAATTGAATTCAAGTAAATTAAATGTGGGGCTGTAGAACCCCTATTATAATAACCGTAAAAGAAAAGTCCTCCGGGTAGAAGCTATAATCAGTCACATTTGATATGGACAAAATGAGTGACCAGTAAATCAGATGTACAATGTACAGTTTACAGAAAAATGATCTTGATGAGTATAATTTCAGTAAAGTAAACATAAAAGTGTTTTAACTGTGCTGAATAGCAAATCCAATCATAAATTAAACCACAATAGTAAATTAAACTGGCATAATATTTACCCTACAGAGTTCTTGCTAGACAGAAATTTTTCAGTAGTGTTATAATTCTGAATAAAATGTTTGCATTCATAAAAATGGAACCCAGAGGCCCATGGCATCAAAAAACTGAGGTTAAAATGTCAAAGAGAGGCAATAGGGCTCTTAGTCATATAGATTGTTCATACGGCTTCATTTTGATGTGGTGTCCACAACCCTTCATTTTGTTTTTCTACCTTCATACTCACAAAATCAACTGGTGAGTTGGAATTTTTTTCTGCTCTACCTAGCATAGTGAAACAACTGTGGACCTGGTCACACCGTGAGACAGGCCATGAGGCTCAGCCTAACCCAGAGAAAGCCTTACTGGTAGGAGAGAACTAAAAACTGAAATCCATAAATCTATCTTTTCTCATCTCAGCAAAGTGAAAAAAAGATCTGGGTTTTTCTTTCTCTTGTGATGTATTTTGTCAAAATTCCCCTCATTTTAATTTTTCCAATAATCGAAGCACTTGGTTCAGGGCAAAGAAATATAAATTGATAGAGAATGACTTAACTAGGAAATGCAAATCAATATCAACTTCCTTATACAGGAACTTCTTGGTCTGAAATGTTTAATAAGATGTTATTTGTTCTAAAAATATAGCTTTAATAAGTGATAGCCTGTAGTGATGCTGTTTACATTTCAAAGAACTATACAGTGATATTTCATAATATTTCATTTATCTCAGGGCACAACCAACTAAAACTTTCCATGCATCCTATAGCTATGATAAAGAGGCAATAGAAAAGTAAATAAATCAGATTAGAATAGCAGTAAAAAAAAAAAAGAAGGCAGTGTCTAGGATGAGTTACTACTTAATACATAGGTAACATAGATTTCCTGTATTTCCTATCAATAAATCTCTAATGAGAATTGATGCATAAAATGACCATTCAGAAGAACTTTGTGTGACTTTTGAGTGAAAACATGATGTTTATTTTTGTATTTGGTCTTGTGTTGATATTCTGTTAATTTTCTGATAATAAAACAAAAATTCTGAGTCAGGAAAATTAAGTTCTTTAGTTTAATTAGTTGCTATAACTAGTTAGAGGGGAAAAAATAATCCTTGAACTGAAAACAGACCTTTAGATTATTATCCTGAATATACCACTTCTAGCTGTTTGGCATTGAGGACATCATTTATGGAGTGGTGGTTTGTCTTCCCACGTTCTCATTGTCTCTGGTCCTACCCTGTGCTGATCATGTGCCAGTGGTTTGTTGTTGCTATGTACTCACTAAGTCGTGTCTGACTCTTTTGCTACTCCATGGATTACAGTCCTCTGTCCATGGGTTTTCCCAGGCAAGAATACTGGAGTGGGTTGCTATTTCCTTCTCCAGGGGATCTTCCCAACCTAGGGATGGAAAACGTGTCTCTTGCATTGGCAGGCGGGTTCTTTACCACTGAGCCACTAGGGAAAACTTTGCTTTCTGGATTGCCCCATGTTCATATGACTCTTCTTCTATGACAACAGTTGACTTGGACCCAACTGCACCAATTAAGGTCCTTCACTATGGTTTGGCTTGGCCCAGAGTGGGCATCTCAGCAGTAGTTGAAGCTCTATGATACATAACTTAGGTATCAGTAGCCATGTTTCCCTGCTTCTGAATACTGCCAGTCCACAGTGAGAGGGAATAAGGCTAACGTACAGAAAGGAACAGTGGCAGAAACAAGCCTGGTGAAGTTCATGTCTCTGGTCCAGTTGTCCCTGATACCTCTTTTCTTCCCTGCACTTCCAGAGACTGCATTGATCCACCCTTACTTGCCTTTTGCCTTTTTAAGTTGGATATTATCTCATTTAGATCTGGTTGGAATATTAACCTCCCACTTTCATGACCCATAATCAAAGTCCTGGATGTAATTTTGTATTGTTATGTTGTTTTTTTAAAAGATGACTTTCCAGATTGTGCAAGTTTAATGCCCTCATAAACCTGGACTCACTTTTGATCCTAATCTGCACAACTTAACTTCTCTAATTTTCAGTTAACTGATTTGTAGAAGATGGGAAATCAATCTTAAATGTCACTAAAATTCTGAGCCTCTGCTACTGTATACAGTATAACTTCCCTCATTTTTACAACCATTGGGAAATGGCTCTTTTTGTTCAAACTTACACTGAGGCTGTGATGAAGTGTCATTGATTAGTAACAGGGAGAATTTTGAGGAGGAAGTGACCAAGAGTACTGGAAACTTGAGGGGATTTCAGGTAAAATTCTACCTGTCAATTACCCCTCTGGAACAGACAAAGGGTCTCAATACTGAAGGGACAATTGCTGAAATGAAAATTCTAGGTATTATACGTTGGGAATTTTTTTTTTGTTAAAATATCATACTTCCTCCCTGGCAACTAGATGATACTTGGAAGTTTTGTGGTCTAGTGTTTGATTCTTGCTTTTTTTTCCTATTTTATTCACATAAACATATTAAAAATGTAACACTCTTCAGATATATTGAACATACTGTAATTAGTTTACTATAAGAAGGGTTTTATTATCAAGAGATAAACATTTTTTTTTATCATTGTTTTGGATCCTGCTGTCCAGCTATCAGACACTGAATTTTTGCATGTTCTGGTGGCCTCTTTTTCTTACTACATAATACATCCCTATATTTTCTGGTTCTAAAGGTAATTGTAGTTTTTCCATTGATTTACTCACTTTTAATGAGTGTAGTTGAATAGTTTAATAGTGTAGTTGATTTACAATGTTGTATTACTGTTACCTTCAAGTGTACAGCAAAGTGAATTAATTTTACAAATACATCTCAGTATAGCCACTCTTTAAGATTCTTTTTTAAAAAAGAACTTAGAGTTAAATTTGAAAAGATGGTAATTAGCAAAAAGTGCTTTTTTTTTTTTAACTTTAAAATTGATATGCTAAGTCGCTGCTAAGTCACTTCAGTCTTGTCCAACTCTGTGCAACCCCATAGACGGCAGCCCACCAGGTTCCCCCGTCCCTGGGATTCTCCAGGCAAGAACACTGGAGTGGGTTGCCATTTCCTTCTCCAATGCATGAAAGTGAAGTCGCTCAGTCGTGTCCGACCCTCAGTGACTCCATGGACTGCAGCCTACCAGGCTTCTCCATCCATGGAATTTTCTAGGCAAGAGTACTGGAGTGGGGTGCCATTGCCTTCTCCATAAAATTGATATATGGGGTAATAAAACATAGGTTTAATTGGATATGATTTATTACTCTCATTGTCATGTCCAATATGCAAGTCACAAATTGAGTATTTTATTCAGAATAAGGAGTTAAACAGGGCCTATTTTACATATATGTGAAACTAGCCAAGGTCAAGATTATCTGATAGAACTGATTACTAAGAATCCAAGGTCAGTGGAGGAAAATGTCTGCCTAACCCAAGAAGCTGAGATTTGAACTTTGAGGGGCCGGGATGGAACAAATGGAGAAGGGTTGGTATTCAGAAATGACAAAGATCCAGCAGGATAGAACCGGCAGTAACGGAAACCCAATGTAACATATGTGACATTGAGGGGAGGCAGGCAGGCTGTGACCCAAATATCTGTCAGTGCATGTGAGCCAGAAAACCTAATAGACGGCAGAGCAAAATATTCATTTGGTGGAATGTCCAGTAAATGGAGGGCCAATCATTAAGGGTCCTGACTTCTAGAATCAGAGGAGCAGGTAGGGAGGGTGGTCCTGGTGATCTGGGCTAGCTCAGGATCTCAGTCCTGGACGATTAAGCTTGAGCAACCAGAAGCCACTCCACTGCCTCTAAGTCATTCTTCATACACGAGCGTCAGATCACACCTGCTATTTAATCATACTCTTTCCCAGTTTAAACATTTAATGACCTCTGTTACCAAAATTCCTTAGCATGACCCCAGAAGTTTCTCTTGAACTGAGTTATGCCTTCCTTACCAGTTTCATTGCCTGTTCTCTATATTCTAATTTACTGTTTATTGTTCAGTCGCTAAGTCGTGTCCAACTCTTTGCAGCCTTACATCATGGCAGGCTGTATATATATACATGTGCATGTCTAGTTATAGAGTTATCTCTCTCATATATATATATATATATATATATATATATATTCTAATACATCGAGCTATTATGATTTCTAAAGAGTAATTCTACTTCATGCATATACTTTATGCATATGCTATTAACTCTTACTTTTACTTTGAAAAACTTTACTTGTCCTTCAAGTCTTAACTAAAGCAGCACTTCCTTTATGAATCCTTCTTTGCTCATTCTCTCAGTTGAATTGGTCCCTGTTATCCTTGTACATTTGCACATTATAGTAGAACTGTATTGTGTTGAAATTTTATTTTACATTATTGTCTCTTATACCACCTCATTGTGGATAGATTCCATGTATTAGTCATTAACCCTAATCTTTAATGTTGTGTCTGGCCCTTATTTGACCATCAATGATTATTGAACAAATAACAAAACAGGTCTTCAGTTAATAAATCTGAGGCATCAGGTGGAGGTTTGAGACAAAATAAATAAAGCAAGATCTAGTTATAGAGTGGTATTTGTTCTATTCTTCTATACCAAACCCCAGTTATTTACTGGCTCTTCTCTAACTTCTCAAAATTATTTTGAGGAAAAAATTAAGGTCATAGTAAAAATACAAATCAAAAGTGGTATGCAAAGCAAAATCTTAAGTGTTGAACACCTGCTACTAAAAATGGCAATATTATTTAGACCATGTCAAACACTGACTATATTGATATTTGAAATAGTATCTATAAATATAAATACATATGAAATATATACATAAATATATAGCTATTGTATATGATTTAAAAGTGTGTGTATAGTGTCTAGTAACTTCAATCACATGGATAAATTATGTGAACATATTGAACATCAAGAAAATAGTTTGCTAGTAAATTGTTTCATCCCTCAGGACACAGATGGAGATCTTAAATAGAAACTTTTGTTGAGCTTTGCAGAGAACTTTGCAGTGACAGTAGCTTAGCCAAAGGCATTGTCTTTCTTCTGAGAAATGAAAGATGCTTTATCTAATTTTGTTCCTCAATCTTTCCCCACTCAAATAACCTCACCCTGTGTTTCAGTCAGTTTGATCAGAGAAACACAACTTCACTGAAATATATGCTAATATCTCAATAAATGATTTATTATGGTAGCTTGGCCCCTTGCACAATTGTGGAACATGGTTAAGCCATTATGTGAGATGCTTTCTTCTGGGTCTGATGGTTGGGCCAGAAATCCTCAGAGTGGGCAATTAAAAAGGAAGATGGGTGTGAAGTGAGGGAAGTGAGCTCAAGTGGGAACCTGGGAAGCTGACTGGGGCCAGGAGGCCAGGCTAAAATCTGCGACACTCTCCTGCATGACCAACATGGTGGTCTTTACACCAGCAATGTTGATGATGGGGTATCTTGCAGGGAAAGCTAGTGCCCTTCATCATGGATCTAAATCTGCAGAGGGCACAGGAGCCAGAGAAGCCAAATGAGAATCTGGAAGGGGGAGTTCCGGGAGGGTATTTTACCCCAAGATGCTCATCAAGCAATAAGCAACAGTGTGTGTAGACTGCAAGGAGCCTTAGTGTCTACTCTGACCTGAAGATAAAAAATGTGGCTGATACTTCATTGCTAACCAGGAACTATGCAGAGAAGGCAATTTTGAAGAAAGTTAGTTCCACTTAAGCTAAACTGACATAGTATAAATCCACCATGTTCTGAATGATTGTGTAAAATTCCATCTCTGTACCTTTTATTTTTCTTAACCTAACTTGTTCTTAACCTGCATCCTTGGGATAAAATCCTCTCCCCAGATATCCTAACTCTCCCTGCCAAAACTGAGCTTTATTTGCTGTTCAATAGATAAATGAATTCAGCTCACTGTATCAATTTTCCAGTGCAATGTTTAACTTTTATTTGTTTTGTAATGGGTTCCCAGAACTAGTAATCACACTCAACCCACACTGTCTAGCAGAAACTTGTTTAAAATGAATTCTGGTTTAATGCTTTTTCCATGTTACTCGGAAATGCAGTTCTTGCTTTTTTCCTAATTTCTCCTGCAGCTGAATCTTTTATTTTACAAATGTGGGCAGATCTGTATTATAATGAAAACCTGAAATGGATTAGTGAGGCATCCTGGATATTGGAAAAATGAATTTATTGTTTAAAATCAAAGTAATTTTTTCCCAGTCCAGCTTTGAAGGGGAATATGGAAAGTCATGCTATTAGAAATAATTTACTCATTTGTATATTTTATACAGATTGAGTATCTTTGCTTTAAACTTGGCTTTCATATGGAGATTATAAAGTGCTTTGTCAGGTTTGCAAACACAGTTTGAAAGCTTAACCTTGACTAATGCATCACACAGATGTTCCCCCATTTTTTCTAGTTCCACATGATAGGAGCAAAAGTGGAATACCCGTAGGAACCGGTAAATTAATGGTTCAAAGGTCATGAAAAGTTGATGAGATAGGGACCAAGGAGGATGTAGTTTCCAAGACCTAAAGCCATCATGACGCAGCATCTCTAGGCCAAGTGAGTACTGTAGTTTCCTGTTGAAGTTAAAAACCTCCTGAAAAAAGAGCATCAAAACTGATGGGCAGCTGTTGGCAGCAGGATGAGCCAGTCCTCTGTAGTCTTGGCAGAAGCTCCTCTTGAAGGGTGAGGAAAGACAGAGGGAGTACTGCCGGGGTCCAGCCCTGGTGGATCCAGGGAATTCGAAGCAGGGACGGCGTTGGCGAGGATCAGGAAACAACTGCTTAATTAAATGTTAATTAAGGATGTAAAGAGTGGTGAAATAAGGATAGCTCAGTGAAGAAATTCAGTGAAGAAAAGAGGCTGAATAAAATTCCAAAGCAGGGAATTTACGTCACCTACGAAGGCCGCATGTGTCCTCCCATTCTCCCGAAGGAGAGGAGACACTAAGGCCTCCTCGGTCAAATCTTAGAGGCCCAGGCAAAATTAGTAGGCTTGACGAGCTTCCCCGCCTCAGAGGAAAAATTCAGCCAGAAGGTGAAAGAAAGAACAACATGGGGAGACCAAATTTCGGTGAACAAAAAAGGGCATACTTTATTTTCCAAAGTAGTTTTATGCCTTAAGTTGTGCATAGAGGATAATGGGGGAAGGGGTAGAGTCATGCAAGGACAGCAGTCCCTGATCCTAATCGAAGCCAGGCTTTCAAACTTATCATATGCAAAAGTTTAGGTGATTTACATCATCTTCTGGCCAGGAGGCCTGTTAACATTTTAAGAAACTTATTTTTCTCTAAAGGTGATTATTCTAAAATCAGGCGCCAGCCTCCAAAAAGCATGAGATAAAGTTGCATTCCTATAGGGCAAAGGTGAGGTGGGCTCAATCAAGAAAAGAATTAACTCAAGGGTCCAAGGTTACAAACATTGAGACTACTACTTACATTTCTATACACCAGTTATATCAATCAATACACTGCCAAGGACACAGTAGATAAGGGATATGGAGACTTAGCAGCAAACATTGGCCCAACAAGTGAAAAACCCTTCACCAATACAATTTCTAATCAATCTTTTAACTGCTCAAAGGAATCTGTATTTAGACAGTTTAGAACATCTCATGCCTCTCACAGTTGGGAAGCTCTGAACAATCACATGTGGCCGGAAAAACCTATTCAGGCAGGCTAGAGGATTTGTAGGGAGTTTGTAGGTTGAAACACTGTCACACCCAGGAATTATTAACTCTTTTTTCAGAGTTAACTCTTTTTTCAGAGAGAGGTAGTGGGGGACAGCCCCTTGTAAAGTCAGAGGTGTAGGTGAGAGCAAAAAGCAGAAAGTAGGCAGACTCTGGTTTTGGGGGTAGATGCTCGAGAATTTCCAGGGGGACTCCTGAGGCTCGATCCCGCCTTTGCGTATGCCGAGCCTCCTCCCTCATGACCTTTGCCACGGGTGGAGCTCCTCAGGCCAGCTCCCAGCAGAGTACCAAGAAACTCTGGAACAAAGGGGAAAGAAACAGTTCAGGTACAGCACCTGGGAAACTCTGGTGCTCAGAGATAGCCAGTTAGCACTTATAGGGGAGAGAGGTAAGGAAGCAACTATGGTCCGCCATGTTCCCAGAGGACCTCAGTCTTGTCTACATGTAGTCATCTTACAACACTAACAGACCACTTCACCATCACCAAGCCAAAAACCAGACCCATCATATACAAGTAATCTTTGGGCTAGTCTTGAAATGGCAACCCACTCCAGTACTCTTGCCTGGAAAATCCCATGGACAGAGGAGCGTGGTGGGCTACAGTCCACGGGGTCGCAAACAGTCGGAAATGACTGAGCGACTTCACTTTCACTTTATACCTGGAATCCATCTTTGAGCCATTTTGCCCAGATCTCAATTGCACAAAGACCCTTTGGTTGGCATTATGAAGAACATGAGAGATAGATGATAGGGTGTAAGATAATAGCAATTTCATTGAAATATTGTTAATAGAATTTATTCCCAAAATTGTTCTGTGGATGCTGCCATTTATAAAATGAATACAAGAATTTCTTCTGAGGTTGCTCATTCCACAAATATTTATTGAGCACCTACTAGGAGCAAATGCTAAGGAGATACCAGGAAAAAAAATTCCTTGGCCTCATGGACCCTGTATTGTAGTAACCTTGCCACCTGTTCATCCTTTTTCCCATTCCCCAAGACAGTGGATCCAAACCCATTTAGCCTTTACAACTCTAAGTCTCCCCATCTTTGTCTCATCCTTCACCCTTAGTAGGTAACTTTATACATCACTTCACAAAAGAAGCGGAAGACAACAATGCATTTTTCCCTCTACCTCCCTGTAGACTATGCAGCCTCATTCCCTTTCTTCCTGCTTCAGAAGACTGGGCAGTAATTTTGGAACTTCCCCCTGGGATTAAGAGGCCAAGGTGCTATGAACATGCAAGTCTGCTATGGATGTTTGTTTGCAACACTGAGAGTACCTGATATTTTGCTTAATCCAGGAATGCCTTCATTTGCTGACACACTGCATAGTTTTAGCATGCCCTCAAAGCATTCACTGTCTTTGACTAACTCATTAGATAACCTTAAAGAAGACTATGCTCACTCTTATTCAGCATACACAATTGATTCGTACAACAAATCTTTCATTAGTTGTTAGTTAGCAAGTCCTATGGGGCTTCCCAGGTGGCACTAGTGGTAAAGAACCCACCTGCCAATGCAGGAGACATAAGAAACTTGGGTTCGATCCCTGAGTTGGGAAGACCTCCTGGAGGAGAGCATGGCAATCCACTCCAGTATTCTTGCCTGGAGAATCCTATGGAAAGAAGAGCCTGGTGGCCTACAGTCTACTGTGGGGCAAAGAGTTGGACACAACTGAGGCAATTTAGCATAGCGAGTCCTATAGAAGAAGAATTATGGGATTATAAATACTAGTGTTATTAAGAAAGAGAGTGTCCACAAAAACTTCCCTTTTAGTTTGTGAGTTGCAGAGATGCCAAGAGCTAAGTATAAAAAATAGACCTTTCATAAATACTAGATAACCTGACATAGAGTGATGAAGTCAGAAGATAGTGGACCTTGTAACAGAAAATCCTTAGTTTGCATTCCAGTTCTACTACTTAGTAGCTATGTGACTTTTGTAAAAGCTATTTAATACCTGTAGAACCCACCATTGCAACAAAAAGAATAAAAATACTTAGGAATATATCTACATAAAGAAACTAAAGACCTATATATAGAAAACTATGAAACACTGGTGAAAGAAATCAAAGAGGACACTAATAGATGGAGAAATATACCATGTTCATGGATCAGAAGAATCAATATAGTGAAAATGAGTACACTACCCAAAACAATTTATAGATTCAGTGCAATCCCTATCAAGCTACCAATGGTATTTTTCACAGAACTAGAACAAATAATTTCACAATTTGTATGGAAATACAAAAAACCTCGAATAGCCAAAGCAATCTTGAGAAAGAAGAATGGAACTGGAGGAATCAACTTACCTGACTTCAGGCTCTACTACAAAGCCACAGTCATCAAGACAGTATGGTACTGGCACAAAGACATAAATATAGATCAATGGAACAAAATAGAAAGCCCAGAGATAAAGCCACACACCTATGGACACCTTATTTTTGACAAAGGAGGTAAGAATATACAATGGAGAAAAGACAATCTCTTTAACAAGTGGTGCTGGGAAAACTGGTCAACCACTTGTAAAAGAATGAAACTAGAACACTTTCTAACACCATACACAAAAATAAACTCAAAATGGATTAAATATCTAAACATAAGACCAGAAACTATAAAACTCTTAGAGGAGAACATAGGCCAAACACTCACCAACATAAATCACAGCAGGATCCTCTATGACCCACCTCCCAGAATATTGGAAATAAAAGCAAAAATAAACAAATGGGACCTAATTAAAATTAAAAGCTTCTGCACAACAAAGGAAACTATAAGCAAGGTGAAAAGACAGCCTTCAGAATGGGAGAAAAATAATAGCAAATGAAGCAACTGACAAAGAACTAATCTCAAAAATAATATAAGCAACTCCTGCAGCTCAATTCCAGAAAAATAAAAGACCCAATCAAAAAATGGGCCCAAGAACTAAACAGACATTTCTCCAAAGAAGACATACAGATGGCTAACAAACACATGAAAAGATGTTCAACATCACTCATTATCAGAGAAATGTAAATCAAAACCACAATGAGGTACCATTTCACGCCAGTCAGAATGGCTGCTATCCAAATGTCTACAAGCAATAAATACTGGAAAGGGTGTGGAGAAAAGGGAACCTTCTTACACTGTTGGTGGGAATGCAAACTAGTACAGCCACTATGGAGAACAGTGTTGAGATTCCTTAAAAAACTGGAAATAGAACTGCCTTATGACCCAGCAATCCCACTGCTGGGCATACACACTGAGGAAACCAGAAGGGAAAGAGACACGTGTACCCCAATGTTCATCGCAGCACTGTTTATAATAGCCAGGACATGGTAGCAACCTAGATGTCCATCAGCAGATGAATGGATAAGAAAGCTGTGATACATATACACAATGGAGTATTACTCAGCCATTAAAAAGAATACATTTGAATCAGTTCTAATGAGATGGATAAAACTGGAGCCTATTATACATAGTGAAGTAAGCCAGAAAGAAAAACACCAATACAGTATACTAATGCATATATATGGAATTTAGAAAGATGGTAATGATAACCGTGTATGTGAGACAGAAAAAAAGACACAGATGTATAGAACAGTCTTTTGGACTCTGTGGGAGAGGGAGAGGGTGGGATGATTTGGGGGAATGGCATTGAAACATGTATAATATCATATAAGAAACAAATCGCCAGTCCAGGTTCAATACAGGATGCTTGGGGCTGGTGCACTGGGACGACCCAGAGGGATGGTACGGGGAGGGAGGTGGGAGTGGGGTTCAGGATGGGAAACACGTGTACACCTGTGGCAGATTCATGTTGATGGCAGAACCAATTGTATTGGCAGAACCAATACAGTATTGTAAAGTAATTAGCTTCCAATTAAAATAAATAAATTTAAATTTAAAAAAATCATACAGAAGAAAGATAAATAACAAAGACAATAAAAAATTGTCAATTACATTCCCCCCCCCCAAAAAATAACACCTGTAGAACCAAGTTTTATCATTTATGAAATGATGATAAAAAAGATAAAAATCTTCTCACAGTTATTGTAAAGAGTAGATGGGTTGACAAAGTTCAACATCCATTTATGATAAAACCTATCTAGAAAGCAGGCATAGAAGGAACATACCTCAACATAATAAAAGCCATATATGATAAACCCACAGCAAACATTATCCTCAATGTGAAAAATTGAAAGCATTTCCCCTAAAGTCAGGAACAAGACAAGGGTGCCCACTCTCACCACTACTATTCAGCATAGTTTTAGAAAGGCCAGTTTTCTTTAGAATTCCTATTCCCCCTCACTCCCAGCCTCATTTGTTTGGGTCATAACTCTGTCGTTGAGATGCAGTTGATGACTGGAGTTTCCCAGAGGAACTGACCAAATACTAATGTTCCCAAATGGTTAATCCACTTCAAAACAGTAGGAATTTGGGGCTGTTGGGTTGAGAGGTGGATCTTACCTATCTGATGCAAGTTTTTGACACAATTTTGAGTAACAGAAATCCAGTAAGCCTTTTCTCAACAGAAGGCTTTTGCTACCTCTAAACAAAGTGTATTTATGAAGAGTCCCTTTTTTTATGCTGTCTTGACCAAACTTTGAGATGATCTGTTAGTAACAGGAATTAAAAGTAGAATATTAAGTGTATCCTTCCATTTTCTGCCTATAGAAATCCTGCTACTTTGTTAGTAAGACAAATGCTGGAGCAGAAACACTGATCAAGAAACTTTTGGCTTCAGAAACTGACACAACGTTGTAAAGGAATTTTCCTTCAATTAAAAAATAAATTAAGGACATGGAAGCAACCTAGAGGTCCATCAGCAGATGAATGGATAAGAAAGCTGTGGTACATACACACAATGGAATACTACTCAGCCATTAAAAAGCATACATTTGAATCAGTTCTAATGAGGTGGATGAAACTGGAGCCTATTATACAGAGTGAAGTAAGCCAGAAAGAAAAACACCAATACAGTATACTAACACATATATATGGAATTTAGAAAGATGGTAAAAATAACCCTATATACGAGACAGCAAAAGAGACACAGATGTATAGAACAGTCTTCTGGACACTGTGGGAGAAGGCTAGGGTGAGAAGATCTGAGAGAATAGCATTGAAACATGTATATTATCATATTAAATAGATCACCAGTCCAGGTTCAATGCATGAGACAGGGTGCTCAGGGCTGGTGCACTGGGATGATCCAGAGGGATGGGATGGGGAGGGAGGTGGGAGGTGGGTGTAAGATGGGGAACATCATGTAAGCCCATGGCTGATTCATATCAATGTATGGCAAAACCACTGCAATATTTTAAAGTAATTAGCCTCCAACTAAAATAAATAAATTTTAAAAAATAAAATAAATAAATAAAAGGAAAATAAATAAATTAAAAAAAAGGAAAAAAACAAATATAACATTATACTAAAACTAATAGCAAAAACAGGCTGTCAACTACACTAAAAAGGATTAGTACAAGGATATATAAAAAAAGATTTTTTAATAAACTGAAAGAAGAATAAAACTTAAGCAAAATCAAGTATTTCAAACCAACAAAAGTATTTTTTGTTACTAACACAAAGCAATATTATACTTAAGAAGCCTCTTTGAAATGTCTATTGCTTTCATAAACCTGAAAACTGTCACTGAAGGATATTGTGTACATAGAGATTAAGAAGTGTACATGAGCAGTTAATATTTCACCTTTAAAGTAAAAATCCTTGTTTCCAACAGCTCAGTGTTTAAATATCACTAAAAAGAATGGGTAGTAAAAGTAAAGTAACTATATTTTAGACATTAATTCCATTGTGTACTCTCTGATTATGTTTCTACTTGGATTTATACAGTGTCAGCAGATTTGAGACATGGTGAAAAACTAGTCTTATCAGACATACATAGAAAGCATTTTTAATCCTCTTTAATAATGTGCTTCAAAAAAAGAGAAATGAAATGTCTTAACAACAACGATAAAGAAACTTCTGCCTTCAGATTCATTTAGATATATTCACGAGCTTTTGATTGACGTGGGAGTTCTTGTCCTCCTAGATGAACTTGCTGATTCATTTGGTGGAATCTTATCCATCTTCCTTAGTGAAGAGAAATAGGATCATTTGCACAGGATACAGCAGAGACCAGAGGCCCACATTTGTTTTAATCTCTGGTGATACACTGTGCTACAATAAAAAAATACCCTATCTTTATTTTTTAGAATTGCCTTGATATTTGCCAGTTTAATGATGGATTAATATTGGAGTTGAATGAAAGTGACAAATGGAAAATATTCTCAGAGGAAGCTTAAAAAAAAGAAAATGTTGTTTTAATATATGGTCATTAGCTACTATTAATGAATCTGTTCGGTTGATGAGGTACCACTGTTTAATTATCTGAATAACTGAAGGGATAGAATTTGGCAGAGGAGCTTCTTCCCCACCCCCCCACCCTTACTTCAGAATTTACTGTTTCTACCAACAATTCATATTTGCTTAGTCTTAGCGAAACACTGGTATTAAATGATAATGGCATTGATGATCCTTAGACGCATCTCTTTCTTTTCCTAGGACTTACCTGTTTATTACAAGATGAGAATAAGAAATGAAGTAAATATGTTTACTTATTAATTCAAATTTACAAACTTTTCTTTTCAAGTGTTTATTATCCATCAGGCACTGAATTAGTTATTGGATAGGAAAAGATGAATGTCATCATTTCTGTACTGGTAGGTTTCAGAGTTTAATAGGAGAAAAAGTCAGTTTGTCATAGAAGTCAGTGCACTTTGAGCCATGTTTTAGGTCAGATTTCCTAAAAGCACAGCCTGAAGTGGGAGCCCTTGTGCAAGTGGTTTACCGATGAAGTGTTTGAGGAGAAACTTATAAGAAAGTGAAGGAAGTGGATTAGGATAGGGGAAGAAGCTAAGCAGCCATGTGGGTTTGGCTAAGTCTAGTTTCAGCCTGATCTCCAGGAGAGCTCTGGAGTATGAATGACACCAGAGATTTGTCCTACTTTGAGTCAAAGGACTGGACTTTTGTACCTTTGAATCATCCAGTCATTTGATGAGGGCACTGCTCATAGGCATTTCTGGGTTTCTATAGGTCAAACACAATTCTCTGGAGAAAGGTAACTACAGCCCCTTAGCAGCCAAGATTCACAAAAGCTGAAGGAGGGCATGGCAACCCACTCCAGTATTCTTGCCTGGAGAATCCCATAGATAGAGAAGCCTAGTGGGCTTCAGTCCATAGTGTCGCAAAAAGTTGAACACAACTGAAGTGACTTAGCATGAACGCACAGAAGACAAGTGCAGCGACTCAGCAAAGACAGGCAGGGAAAGGCGTCATCTGCCACTGAGCACGAAAATGAGTATAACATGGCCTTAGATCCCAGTGAGTCAGAGCCTCATTGTAGACTGACAGTACACAGTTATAGCATAGTATGACAAGTATAATCGTAAAAGCTTGTACAGGGTGACATGCACAGGACAGTGGTTACCTGGTTACATGTTCACTGACACTTTAATCTCATTGCAGAAAATACTGGAGGTATTTTTTTTATAAGCTATATCTTTCTGGTGTTAAAGAGTATAGTCATACAGTATGGTATTGGCACAAAGATAGAAATACAGATCAATGGAACAAAATAGAAAGCCCAGAGATAAATCCATGGACCTATGGACACCTTATCTTTGACAAAGGAGGCAAAAATATACAGTGGAAAAAAGACATCTCTTTAACAAGTGGTACTGGGAAAACTGGTCAACCACCTGTAAAAGAACGAAACTAGGACACTTTCTAACATCATACACAAAAATAAACTCAAAATGGATAAAGATCTAAATGTAAGACCAGAAACTATAGAACTCCTAGAGGAAAACATAGGCAGAACACTCTCTGATGTAAATCACAGCAAGTTCCTCCATGACCCACCTCCCAGGGTAATGGAAATAAAAGCAAAAATAAACAAATGGGACCTACCTAATTAAACTTAAAAGCTTTTGTACAACAAAGGAAACTATAAGCAAGGTGAAAAGACAGCCTTCAGAATGGGAGAAAATAATAGCAAATGAATCAACTGACAAACAATTAATTTCAAAAATATACAAGCAGCTCATGCAATTCAATATCAGAAAAATAAATGACCCAATCAAAAAATGGGCCAAAGAACCAACAGACATTTCTCCAGAGAAGACATATAGATGGCTAACAAACACATGAAAAGATGCTCAATATCACTCATTATCAGAGAAATGCAAATCAAAAGCATAATGAGGTACCATTTCACGACAGTCAGAATGGCTGCTATCAAAAAGTCTACAAACAATAAATGCTGGAGCGGGTGTGGAGAAAAGGGAACCCTCTTACACTGTTGGTGGGAATGCAAACTAGTACAGCCACTATGGAGAACAGTGTGGAGATTCCTTAAAAAATTGGAAATAGAACTACCACATGACCACAATTGGAGAAGGCAATGGCACCCCACTCCAGTACTCTTGCCTGGAAAATCCCACGGACGGAGGAGCCTGGTAGGCTACAGTCCATGGGGTCGCTAAGAGTCGGACACGACTGAGTGACTTCACTTTCTCTTTTAACTTTCATGCATTGGAGAAGGAAATGGCAACCCACTCCAGTGTTCTTGCCTGGAGAATGCCAGGGACGGGGAAGCCTGGTTGGCTGCCGTCTATGGGGTCGCACAGAGTTGGACACGACTGAAGTGACTTAGCAGCATGACCACAATAATATTATATGGGCTTCCCCAGTGGCTCAGTGGTAAAGAATCTCCCTGCAATGCAGAAGTCGCAGGAGACACAGGTTTGATCTCTGGATCAGGAAGATCCCCTGGAGGAGGGCATGGTAACCCATTCTAGTATTCTTGGCTGGAAAATTCCAAGGACAGAGGAACCTGGCAGGCTAGAGTCCATAGGGCTGCAAGAGTCAGACGCAACTGAGCAACTGAGCGTGCAGGCTTAATATTATATACATTATATTGTAAATGAAACTTTAAGAAAGGAATAAGATGGAAACCGGTCGTCATTACAATCTAATGATAAAACCTTTTTCAAGAAAGTAAACTCATGATGATAGTATTTTCTTTTGAAACTAGAAAGAAAGAGGTCAATAAGAGTATAATGCTACCAGTGTTAGTCAACTTTTGTTGAGAGACAGATACATTTTTGTTTAATAATGGACTTGGCCAAGTTAAATGGTTAAGGTATGTCTTTGTAAAACATTTTTCTAAAGGTAGTCTACAATATCCAGTGATATTTTCTTTTAGTGATACATTGTTTCATTTGATACATTTTAGAATTAATGTTAGCTGTAAGTTTGTAGAACTTCCGGAGAAAATAGGCCTAACCCAGAACTGGGAACATCTCTGATTGAATCCAGGTTTTCATTTCTTGTCTTCTATTCCTCCAAAATTTTATTTAGTTCTGGTGGCCATAAATAAATCTATGTTTCAGTGTACTTACCTGATGCACTGCCCACTTGAATATTTGTATTTTAAGAACAATAGAATTAGATGATATTTCTTTGCATGTGTGACTAAGTGTCAGTTTCTATGGTTTTCTTATTCATTTTAAATCCTGGTACACAGAGCTTAACTTAGGAATTGAGAAATTGAAAGACCATTTATTTAATTGTGTTCATTATTACTGGAGATTTTCATATTTCATGTCCTTTTTAATGATCTTCCCAAGATTTTCACACAAGTTTAATTCATAACCTAAAAATGTATGTTTCATTTAAAAACAAAAAGTTGAAAGAAAACAGATTTTCTGTGACCCCATAATTACCTTCCATATTTGCTCTTTTGTATGTGTGAATATTTTAAAAATTTGCTGGTTCATGTGACATTCTATTTAAGAAACAAAGTTACATTGTCTGAATATCATGTTCATTCATCATTGTTTGATAACTTGAGGGATAGATGACCATGGAGAGAGGAAATTTCTTACAAAGAGAAATGTGGGGGAAGAGAATAAAGGAAACAAATACATATACACTCACACACACACTCATGGGTAAATGGCCTGATTTAAGTAATATTTGAAGCTTGTCATCAATTGGACTTTTACAAAAGTTTCTGAAACAAAGCTACATTAGGAAGTATTGGCAACTTATTTCTTTCTAAATTTTGTTATTCTTGCTTATTCTTTCCTGAGACAAGAAAATACTTAAGATCTTAATTAATTATAACAGGACAGACAGATAGGAAAATTTATCATTTTATTTGCATAACTTTTGTCTTATATTGCATACCTCCCCTAGGGGTAACTGAACAGTTTAAATTTGGGGAGCTATGCTTTTCAAGACTGTGTCTCTGTAGGCAAAGTGGAAAGTTTAAAATAAGCATTTAAGTAATTTACAAGAGGGATAGAAAGAATTTTTACAAAGACATTCTCTTAGCCAAACTGGCTATTAAATCCCTGATTAACCTACTTGGATATCTACTGATGTCCATTTCACTTGCAGTGCTTAGACTCAACTTTGTGGCCTTTTGAGTAAAAAAGTTCCTTTGTGGTTCCAAATTAAATTAAATTAGAATAGGCTTTGAATTTGGCTGTTTCTCTTTTGTATCTCTGTATTTTAATTTAGGAGAAAGCAAGCATTTGGAGGAGCTTTCACTTCTCTTGGTTAGAAGTATCATCCTGTGTTGGTCATCCATGGTTGGTTTGGTCCTTTAGGGATGCACAGTGTAGCTTATAAAGTTCATTCTGGTAGCATCACCCTGCCTAATCTCAATCCATGTGGTTCAGATAAGGCAGTACTCCCTTTTTTTTACCCCCTCACCCATCCCAGCCCCCTGGGGGAGGGCATATGACCCAGAAAGAAAATAAAAGTGAAATCGTTCAGTCTTGTCCAACTCTTTGCGACCCCATGGACTGTAGCCCACCAGACTCCTCCGTCCATGGAATTTTTCAGGCAAGAATACTGAAGTGGGTTGCCATTTCCTTCTCCAGGGCATCTTCCCGACCCAGGGATCAAACCCAGGTCTCCCGCATTGCAGGCAGACGCTTTACCCTCTGAGCCACCAAGGAAGCCCCATATGACCCAGGTTAACCACCAAAACATGTCATCCTCATGGCCAGGATGGGCTCATGATCTGAAGCTGAGCCAAACCATAGATATTCTTGTCCTTGCAACTAGACTATTCAATTAACATAGTTGTCTCTTGAACAACACAAGTTTGAACTGTGTGGGTCCACTTATACATGGATTTTTCAATAGTAAATATGATCATTTTACACGATCTGCAGTTGGTTGAATCTGTGGATGCAGAACTGCAGATACAGAGGAACTGTGGATGCGAAGGGCTGACTGTAAGTTATACGCAGATTTGCATCGGTGCAGAGGGTTAGTGCCCCTAACCCACATGTTCAAGGGTCAGTTTTCCTTTCTTAAAGAGTAAAAGAAATTTCTCTTGGTTTTAATTCCTATAAATTGAAAAGCCAAATGAAAAGACATTTTCTCAGTCTCATTCTATTATTAAAAAAATAGTGTGTCAGGAACCATGGTCATATTCATGGTCACATTTGGTTCATCTAAATTATCTTAAATAATTTCCATGATGACTCCCTGAGGTAGATACTTCTCTTATCCCTATTTACTCATAAGAACCTGAAACTTGGACGTACTAAGTAGCTTTTTAAAGGTCACATGCTAATTAATAAATTGTCTGCCTTGATTGTCTGCCTTGAAGCCACTCAGTCTGATCTGAAACTCATGCTCTTAACTACTGCACATTGTCTCTGAAAATTCTAGTGAGCAGAAGGAAAGCCTACATCAAGTATTTTTGAAACATCAAAATAAAATGTGTTTGGAACAGAGGGATGAAGGAAAAGTGGGAGAAATACATGATAAAGAACCAAATAAACAGAGGGGCTGTATTCTGTTCAGCTATTGGAGATCAAGATCTGAACATCTAGAATGGTTGTGGAACAGAAGTGGGTAACACTCAATTATCTGAATCCTGGCTGAGGACCTGCCAGGCGAAATCTACAACTCAAAGCAGCCTGGTGGCATCACATAACATTCAGTGTGAAGGCCATAGTCTAGAGTATTCTGAGGTTTGCTAGAACTAAGTATGAGTCTGGTTTGGTACCCTGTTGCTGCATATGTTTGTTGATTAATTAATTGCTTTGTATTTAGTCAGTCATCCTTTTGGTTTTTATTGAACACCTACTAAATGCCAGGAATTAGATACCTGGCCTATATCAAGGTATCTGCTTTTAAGGAACTCCTAGGAGAAGTACTCTACTCCAGTACTCTTGCCTGGAAAATCCCATGGATGGAGGAGCCTGGTAGGCTGCTGTCTATGGGGTCGCATAGAGTCGGACACGACTGAGTGATTTCACTTTCACTTTTCACTTTCATGCATTGGAGAAGGAAATGGCAACCCACTCCATTGTTCTTACTTGGAGAATCCCAGGGAGGGCGGAGCCTGGTGGGCTGCCATCTATGGGGTCGCACAGAGTCGGACATGACTGAAGTGCCTTAGCAGCAGTAGCAGCAGGAGAAGGCAATGGCACCCCACTCCAGTACTCTTGCTTGGAAAATCCCATGGACGGAGGAGCCTGGTAGGCTGCAGTGCATGAGGTCGCTAAGAGTCGGACAAGACTGAGTGACTTCACTTTCACTTTTCAGTTTCATGCATTGGATAAGGAAATGGCAACCCACTCCACTGTTCTTGCCTGGAGAATCCCAGGGACAGGGGAGCCTGGTAGGAGGCCATCTATGGGGTCGCACAGAGTCAGGCACGACTGAAGCGACTTGGCAGCAGCAGCAGCAGTCTAGAACAAGAAATAGATGAGTTAAAAAGAAATTATAATGAAGCGATAAGTGTTCAATAAGTTTCTAAGTTTCTTTTAGAAAAAAGAAAGAAAGAAGGGAAAGCGATAGAGTAGATTTGGTAACTGGTCCTATTTTGGAACATACAGTTGAGGCAAGGAAGATACTTCTAATATTTACTTTTAATAATTTAATTTGTTTAATTATGGATAAATTTAATTCTGGAAATGTTCCAAGATGCCTTTCTCTCCTGGGGAACACAACAGTTTTATAAATAGCAATCTTCCCCTCTTAAGGTGGCAGGGAGCCATCTTAATTCTTCAGTACCTCTGCTAGAAGCTACATATAAAGAATTTTATGCCTAAATACTGTGATACACTTGGGGAAAATACAAGAAATTAGATCCACATGAGATCTAATTAATTACTGGGTGTATTATATTGTGCAAATTATTTAACATTTCCCAACATAAGTTTCTATAACTGTAACAAGGGGAAGAGTATATGAAGTTTAAATTAATTAATAAATATAAAGTATACCTCATGTTGGTTGTCACTGGATCACAAATGTTAGTTTTCTTCCCTTGGTTTTTTCCCAATGGTCTCACAGTTTCCCTTTCCTCATTTATCAAACTGAGATAATAAAGTTTACTTGCAAGACTGATCATTCATTGAGAGAATATAAGTTTAAAAAAAGAATGTTTGGGACATAGTAGTTACTCAATAAGGATAAAATTCTCCTGGTATTTCTCTTGCATACTTAAAAATATACATGATTTTCAATCTTCATTGGCAGAAATATTTCTCTGATACATTCTAAAAAGAAAATTTACACATATCTGAATTATATTCTTGACTCAGGGTCAATTATGGCTTGCTTCAGTTCAGTTCAGTCGCTCAGTTGTGTCCAACTCTTTGTGACCCCATGGATTGCAGCACGCCAGGCCTCCCTGCCCATCACCAACTCCTGGAGTTCACTCAAACTCATGTCCATTGAGTTGGTGATGCCATCCAACCATCTCATCCTCTGTCATCCCCTTCTTCTCCTGCCTTCAATCTTTCCAAGGATTAGGGTCTTGCTTGGGAAGGCACAATAGAAACTTAAAGCAGGAAGCAGGTCACAAAGACATATAATGTATAATGGAACTAGTCAAGACTTTAGGTAAGATTATATATATTTATACTCTTAATGCCTTCTTTAATATTATCCCATTCTTACCAAAAATAAAAGCAATGCATTGGAGTCATAGATGGTTCAAGGAAAACCATTGCCTTATTAGTACTATGGAAATAGTACTTTAGAAATAAAATTGTTATTCATTTATCACATATATTTTTATAATAATTGGCCTGAACCTTGTGGCTGATAGTCTGGTTATGTAGAAGCCCTCTCGTTTCCGTAAAGTAGTTTCTTACTCTAAGTCAATTCCATTTTCATTTATATCAGAATGATGAATAATGCAATGTGGAACTGCTTTTTTTCTGATTTAATACCAGCATAGGAACTCTTCTCTGGAATAATACCTAATTAAAATTCACTGTTGCAGATGTGGGTTGTGGACCTGGTCAAAAAGCGTAAACTCCCAACCTACCTTCTGATTGTTTTAGTAGAAGATTTCCAGGCATTATTTTGAATGATCCCAACCATGCATTGCAGGTAATGAGGAAAGCACAATTTCATACCTAGTTTCTTAACTCCTTGGCTTCTGTTGAATATAGCTTTATTTTCCATTTGGTGGGCTTCAACTTCCCCTCAGATTAGAAAGAAGACAGCCCTTTAAAGTTTATAAGCACAGCTCTGTTAGGAGTGAGAAATAATAGCACAGAGTTTGATTTTTTATAGTCAATTTTATTTCTACTTTAAGGAACAAATTATTTTTCATTACATTTGTAAGCAGAGGCAGAATGGCTCTTGGTAAAAGTTAAAGTGTGAACAGTCTCAGCAAGGATAATTGAAATCTACACATTTAAATCTATTCTCTTTTATTTTTTCCAAATAGATATTAGCCCTTACTATATTCAAAACAGTATGCTCAATGCATATATGGTGGATTAAGTATGTCGATATCCATTATTCAGATTGGTCTGCCAACATTAAATAGGATCTCCTGATTTTATGCAGTTAAACCATTTAACTAGTCATAGATAACTTTGATTTCCTTCTTGTCTTCTTTTTGTTACCCATAAAGTTTTAGAGCCACACTACATTCTCAGAATATATTTGTCTAAGTAAAAGCTAATTTTGTGAGGGAAATCTCCTGTTAAGAGTCTAAGAGTATATCCAAGAGCCAAATGGGAATGTTTCTGTTTACCTAGTCTCTTTTGTTCCCCAGGAGTTTTAAAACTGACTAGTGTGGCAGGTGGGCTCTAAGATGTCTCCCAGAAATCCTTATCTCCTTCTCATTCACATCCTCTTGGAGTCCCTACCCATTGACTGTGGGCTTGTCCAGTGACTTGTTTCTAACTAATCCCTAGAATAGGGGGAAGATGTTGAGATGTCATTTTTGTGATTCAGTTCAGTTCAGTTCAGGTCAGTCACTCAGTCGTGTCCGACTCTTTGTGACCCCATGAATCACAGCACGCCAGGCCTCCCTGTCCGTGACCAACTCCCAGAGTTCACTCAAACTCATGTCCATTGAGTTGGTGATGCCATCCAGCCATCTCATCCTCTGTCGTCCCCTTCTCCTCCTGCCCCCAATCCCTCCCAGCATCAGAGTCTTTTCCAATGAGTCAACTCTTCGCATGAGGTGGCCAAAGTACTGGAGTTTCAGCTTTAGCATTAATCCTTCCAATGAACACGCCAGACTGATCTCCTTTAGAATGGACTGGTTGGCTGTCCTTGCAGTCCAACGGACTCTCAAGAGTCTTCTCCAACACCACAGTTGAAAATCATCAACTCTTCGGTGCTCAGCTTTCTTCACAGTCCAACTCTCACATCCATACATGACCACAGGAAAAACCATAGCCTTGACTAGACAGACCTTTGTTGGCAAAGTAATGTCTCTGCTTTTGAATATGCTATTTAGGTTGGTCATAACTTTCCTTCTGAGGAGTAAGCATCTTTTAATTTCATGGCTGCAATCACCATCTGCAGTGGTGACATAAAATTATGACTTCCATCTTGCTAGCAGAATCTCTGTTGCCATGTCAATTTGCATACTGCCATCTTAGGAAAGCTCATGTGGTAAGGAACTGAGGTATACTTCTAGCTAACAGCCAGCTGGAAACAGAGGTCTGCAGTCCAATTACCCTTGACAAACTGGATTTTGCCAACAAGCCTGTGACCTTGGAAGTGGATTATTTCTCATTCAAGCCTTCAGATGAGACCGCAGCCCTGGACAAATGTCTTGGCTGAAGCCTGTGAAAGACCCTGAAACAGACAACCTAACCAAGCTGTGCCTAAATTCCTGACCCACAGAAGCTGTGAGATAATAAATGTTTTTTTAAGCTGCTAAATCTGTTATAATTTGTGATGTAGCAATAGGTAACTAATGTGATTAGGTAATTTTCAAACCTTTGAATTCTCATCAGTCCTACCACTAACTTAACTGATAAATTACTTGGTTTTTACTTTACCTAATCTTTATTTTGCTTTTATGAGAACACAAATAATATAGTAAAATGGCCGCAAGCCTAAATGAGCATAAATTTATTCCTAGAGTCCCTATGGTCTTTTGTCCCAGGTCAGGTATTAAAGTCTGGTTGTCCAATACTATCCATTATGGAAGACTTGTTGCTTATTTTACACTTAATCCCTTGGACCCTCTGTGCTTTTTTTTTTTTTTTTCCACAAAATGAAAATAATAGGGCTACCTTCTGTTGAAGTCTGCATTGCATCAAATGCTTTATATTCAACATCAACTTTAATCATCAAATCTTATTTTGTGTGCAGAGAATCTCTAAGACAAAGAAAAAAGTTAAAAGTATATTATTGAGTGATGTCAGTAAGATGACAGAACAGAAAGCTCTGTTTTTACCCAACATCCTAATTCAACCATGACATGGGGACAAAAATCCCTTTGTGAGATATCCAGAAACTGGTTCAAAGCTGTAGGTAACCTTGTGTGTGTGTGCACTCAGTTGCTCATGTAATCTTGGCAAGCAGGAAACTAGGGAAACTGAAGTCAGAAGGAAATCTGAGACACCCTCTGCGTATAATTTCTACCCCCAGCATAGCACTATATGATCAGAAGGAAATCCCCAAGATCTCTGCCTTTTTCAGGGAAAGGAGTGAGGTGAACCTGACACCTAATGACCCAGCGTCTCTGGGGGCTTCCCAGAAGCCTGGCTTCTGTTTTGCTTGTCTCAGGGTGCTGATGGAACCTGGAATACTCCGGTGGTTTAGTTGCTAAGTCATGTACAACTCATGGCGACCGCATGGACTGTAGCCTGCCAGGCTTCTCTGTCCATGGGATTTCCCAGGCAAGAATACTGGAGTTGGGTTGCCTTTTCCTTCTCCAGCCACCTTCAGACCATTGAGACCAGAGATGGTGGTTTTAGGCTAGTAATTATTATAGCCCTCCTCCCAGATCAGCACAGAGTGAGCAGAGGAAAAATACCAGCTCCAAATTTCTCCTTGTGGAAAGGAAAATCACACATCCAAAACACCAAGTTTTCAGGAGACAGCCACGAGGAGTGACTTTGGTCTTGTCTATCTTAGACCACTAAGAAGACCTGGCATACTCCTGTCTAGGAGCAGAGTTGGCAGTCTGAACTAGCAGCTGCTGTAGAGCCCCTCCACCCAGCTCAGCACAGGGCAATATGGTTTTTCTGTGTCAAAAATACATGAAGTTGTAATTCCAATAGCTTTACCGATAAGTTGTACTGGTACAGTAAATTTACCGGTAAAAGTGAAAGTCGCTCAGTCATGTCTGGCTCTTTGCGGCCCCATGGACTACACAATCCATGGAATTCTCCAGGTCAAAATACTGGAATGGGTAGCTTTTCCCTTCTCCAGGGGATCTTCCCAACCCAGGTCTCCCACATGGCAGGCAGATTCTTTACCAACTGAGCCACAGGGGAAGCCCAAGAATACTGGAGTGAGTAGCCTATCCCTTCTCCAGTGGATCTTCCCAACCCAGGAATCAAACCAGGGTCTCCTGCATTGCAGGCAGATTCTTTACCAACTGAGCTATCAGGGATTTGCTTCCCCTCCAGTAATGTAGGAAAGTGGCTGTTGCCTTATATTCTGGATAACTTATATATCAACAACTTTTTAATGTATTTTATAATGTGATGGGTGAAAACAGTGTCTCACTGTAATTTTATTTGCACTTATTTTCTAGTAAGGATAAACAAAACCGCATATGATTAGTGTTTTTTTTTTCTATAAACCCTTAAAATTTTTTATTAATTTTTTGTCTTGGTGATTTATGGGCACTATTTTATATATTAGGGAGATTGGCCCTTGTTTTCTTAGATATAAGTTGAAAATAGTTTTTCTCATTTTGCCCTTGAGAATTTTTATTTTGATTATTATAAGTTTTGCTATGCCAAAATCTTTTACTGTCAAATTTTCACACTTTTTGTTTCATTGAAAGTGAGAGTGCTAGTCACTCAGTTGTGTCTCACTCTTTGAAACCCATGGACTATAGGCTCCTCTGTCCATGGAATTCTCCAGGCAAGAATACTGGAGTGGGTTGCCATTCACTTCTCCAGGGGATCTTCCCAACCCAGGGATGGAACCCGGGTCTCCTGCATTGCAGACGGATTCTTTACCATCTGAGCCACCAGGGAATGTTTTTAATGTGTTTGGGGAGACATTTACAACTCAGACATCATATATCAAAAATTGCTACCATGGTTTCTTCTTCTGCTTTTTATGATTTTTGTTTTAGTTATATTATTGATCTAATTAGACTTTTCTTTCAGATGGTCATCCAGTTATTTTGATACCATGGATTGAATAAACTTTCTGTTCTTCACTGATTTTACATGTTATCTTTTCCATGTGCTTAATCTCCACATACATTTGGGACTGTTTTTTGAGTTATTTTTTTGTTCTCTGTATCTATCAATTCATGTATCTATAATATATTCTGTAAATTATTTTGCCTTATGCAACATTTTAACATCTTTTAAGCTTGCCCCTTCTCAATATTCTTCTTTTGTAGAATTACCTTGGATAATCTTAGTTATTCTTTTACATTGACTTTGAAATCAGCTTTTTGTTTCACAAATAAATGAGTTGCTATTTTTGGTAAAATTGCACCAGACTTATAGGTTGATTTGGAAAGAATCCGCTTTATAAAATTGTCAGATATTTCCATCTAAGATCACTGTATGCCTTGACATTTGCTCAAGTCTCTTTTTTGTCTCTCTGAAGAAATTCTCAGTTTTATTTAGATAGTAAAGACTACTGGTAAGTTGGCATTCCTGGTGGCTCAGATGGTGAAAAATCTGCCTACAGTATGGGAGACCTGGGTTCGATCCCTGGGTCAGGAAGATCCTCTGGAGAAGGAAATGGCAACCCACTCCATATTGTTGCCTGGAGAATTTCATGGGCAGAGGAGCCTGGTGAGCTACTTGTGTCCAAGGGGTCACAAAGAGTTGGACACGACTGAGAAACTAACACAAACTGTTAAGTTATGTAAGCTTTTTTTTTTTTCCTATTGTGAATCAAGTGATTTTTATTTAAAACAACTAATTTGATTTTATCTAGGAAGGCTACTAAGTTTTAGATATAAAATTTGTGCCCAAACTTCTGGCCAAATTACTTATCTGTAATAGAAAAATGACAAAAAAAACTTTCAAGAAATTGAAAAAATTATTTTTAAATTGTCTTCAGTTTTTCAAATATACAATAAAATAATAAATATTCCTTCTTTCTAGTTTTTTACCTTAACTTTCTTTTTTTCTTAACTGTACTGAATTATACATCTAGAATTGAAGTTAAATAGCAGTGCTAACCATTTTTATTTATCTGGAATAAGTGACAAATATGAGACTATTCAAGTAAAATAAATCTTTTATTATTCTAATTGAGAAATTTATCTTATGGATTTAATTTGCATTAATGTTATTACTGTCACGTTTTAGCTTTTTTTTTTTTCTTTTCATTTTTTCTTTTGGACTTCCAATATATTGGAAGTTGATCATATTGATCAGTTGATGAGACATTAACATCTGTGAGCTGTGGGAACTCCCTCTTATTTTAAAAAATTATTTATTCCCATTTATCACTATATTCCATATTTTTCTTTTCTTTCCATAATAAGTTACCATCCTTGATGTGGGCTGCTTTGGTTTTGGTTTGTTGGTTGCAAAATATGTATTGTGTGTATGTATTATTAGCTTTCATAAATGGTTTTGTATCATGTATCTCATTAAGTACTGTGTTTCTAAGACCCATCATATTGCTATATGAAAATCTCCTCTGTAAATTCTGTTGTCATACTGAATTTCCTGGGGTTTGTGAATTATGTTTTGCCTCTTCATGCTCTAGCTGATGGTTGCCTCTGATTCCCTGCCAAACTCTTACTTGCTCCTATGGAGACTGTGTGAGAATTTCTTTGGATTATTCACTCAGGATCTTGGGTTCTAAGATGTATTCATAGGCAGCCAGTAATGCTAGATGGCTTCTCAGAATGGTATCACCAGTCTGTACTCCTGTCAGCAGAGCACAAGAGGTCATATTCTCCCACAATCCCTACCACTTGCTTGTATGAAATGTGTTTTATATATGCTGATTCCTTGCACTTTAATTTCTCCTGTGTAATGATTGGTCATATATATTTTCCAAAGTCTTCATTTTCTAATTTATCATATATATTCTTTATAAAAATGATACCATACCAATTTCATGTTATTGGTAGGTAAGATTCTTAATATATTATTTGCATTTGAAGCTGATGAAGTTCTTTCAAGCTTTACAATTTTGTGATTTAAAATAAACAGTTTTAAAAAGATGACATCAGTTTTAAAAAGATCACATCGCTTTTTGTAGCAAGGGTTTTACTTGTAAATTTCCCACAAGCTGCCTGTCTAAATACAACAGGAAGTATCTAAAAATTCTAAGGAAAAAAAAAGAAATCTAGGATAGGGATGAGTGGGAAGTCAAGGTAGGCACAGCTATTATTTCAGAAATATATTTACTCACTCATTTAATAAACATCTACAAAGTGTATTATGTGTTGGACACTATAATGAAAGCTGATGATACACAGATGAGTAAGACAGTCACCTCCCTTAGAAAACACATGTCCAGTGAAGGAGAGAGGCATGTACAAACAAATGATCTGCAAATATAACTACAGAAACATTAGCAAAGCACAGAGGACAGAAGTTTCTTCCATTTTATGACTCAGATTTTCCAGCCTTAAATTAATGTGTTTATTATAATGATGACACATTTTCAGAGTCATATTAGGGAAAAATAGAGAAAAAATAGAGTTGAGTCCATTGATTGTTGGATTTGGTCAACAAATATTTATTGAATGACTCATTTTATCATTGTACCAGGTGTCAGGGATACAAAGGTGAGCAACTGGTAAATGATAACCTTCAGAGGACAAAAGGAGCAGAAGCAGTATATCACTATGATTCTTAGGTCACAGTGATCCAGAATGTTTATAGTTGCTCAGTCATGTCTGACTCTTTGCGACCCCATGGCCTGAAGTCCACCAGGCTCCTCTGTCCATGGGATTTCCCAGGCAAGAATACACATTCCTTAATCATCTGTGCTGAATGTCAGAGATCGTAATAGTGTATATATATGGGAGTAAGCATTTTAATTTTGTGGCTGTGGCTACACAATGCTGATTCCATCTTGTCTTACTAAGAACAAAGATGCATTAAAAAGAATAAATCTTTCCATACACTGGTGGTTCTTCTTGCACACATAGTGACCTGGACCTCTTCAGGATGTCCTTAGGCAGAGATGTAATAAACAAAGTTGGTCTTCTCCTGTAATCTTCTACCACTATTCAAGGCTGAGATGTGTACAAACAGATTTATGGTATGTGACAGTAGAGCAGAGGTCAGTTGTGAAGAGTCTATGAAATCATAAAAACTAGAGGTGGTGTAGATTTTAAAATTAGATCCCAGTCATTTTATTTCTAAGGCAGTAATGTGGTCCTTTGTTTCTAGGGAAGAGCAATTTTGGAACATTTTTTCTTTAAATTCTCCATTCTGTTCTTCCTTCATTATGTAGCATTCCAAGGTTTATGTAGGACTGAGTCCATCCCTAGATCAACTGGAATAATCCTATCCTTTTTACCCTATTGAGTGGTTCATTGGCAGCTTGAGAAGCCTGCATGGATGAGCTGTGCTTTGAAGATGGAATAGAATTTGGATAAGTGGAGAACAAAACACGGGCAATAGTGAAGAAACAGGAATAGGCAAGGTTTGCTCAGAGAAGTCCGAGCAAACCTTCTTAACACCCAAAGCCATCTAGGTGCTTAAATTCAGTCCTTTCATTCAGTTAGCTACTACTGAATGGTACGTAGCACTGGATAATAGACAGGCTTCAACAAAGGAAGTTGCCTCAAGATTGAGAAACTTCACTGTCAAGAAAAACTCACTGATTTTAGAACTAAAAAGGCCTAGGACATTATCTTGAACAATCTGTTCATTTTCAGGTACAGAAACTGGAGCCCAGAGAGCTTAAGGCGAAGGGACAGAAGCAGTAAAACATGAGGGGAAAAATACAAGTTGTAAGAATCATTTAAACTCTCTTTCTTTAATTTCCAGCACTGGAAAAGTTGCAGGAATGACACAAGAAACTGTTGTAATTTGCGGAAAGGGCAGGTACGAAGCACCAGACACAAAATAGATACCAAATAAATATTCCGTTTCATTTTCGTTCTTCCCTTTATTGATAGTAATTAGTCATGCTAAGACAGAATTAGAAATAATTTTACCTGGACTCCCAAGAGAGTCCCTCCCACATAGTACAGCAGTTCTTTGTTAGAAATACCATGAGGAACGACGGAGGGCTCTGCTAAGTCGCTTCAGTCATGTCAGACTCTTTGCAATCTATGGACTATAGCCTGCCAGGCTCCTCTGCCTAAGGGAATCTCCAGCAAAGGAACTACAGTGGGTTGCCATTTCCTTCTCCAACAGAAGCCTCTCAATTCAGTCGCTCAGTTGTATCTGACTCTTTGGGATCCCATGGACAGCAGCACACCAGGCTTCACTGTCCATCACCAACCCCTAGAGCTTATTCAAACTCATGCCCTTCAAGTCAGTGATGACATCCAACCATCTCATCCTCTGTTCTCCCCTTCTCCTGCCTTAAATCTTCCCCAGCATCAGGATCTTTTCCAAGGAGTCAATTTTTCGCATCACGTGGCCAATATGGAAGTTTCAGCTTCAGCATCATTCCTTCCGATGAATATTCAGGACTGATTTCCTTTAGGATGGACTGGTTGGATCTCCTTGCAGTCCAAGGGACTCTCAAGAGTCTTCTCCAACACCACAGCTCAAAAGCATCAATTCTTCGGCACTCAGCCTTCTTCACAGTCCAACTCTCACATCCGTACATGACCACTGGAAAAACCATAGCCTTGACTAGACGGACCTTTGTTGGCAAAGTAATGGCTCTGCTTTTGAATATGCTATCTAGGTTGGTCATAACTTTTCTTCCAAGGAGTAAGCGTCTTTTAATTTCATGGCTGCAGTCACTATCTGCAGTGATTCTGGAGCCCCCCAAAAATAAAGTCTGACACTGTTTCCACTGTTTCCCCATCTATTTCCCATGAAGTGATGGGACCAGATGCCATGATCTTCGTTTTCTGAATGTTGAGCTTTAAGCCAACTTTTTCACTCTCCTCTTTCACTTTCGTCAAGAGGCTTTTTAGTTCCTCTTCACTTTCTGCTATAAGGGTGGTGTCATCTGCATATCTGAGGTTATTGATATTTCTCCTGGCAATCTTGATTCCAGCTTATGCTTCTTCCAGCCCAGTGTTTCTCATGATGTACTCTGCATATAAGTTAAATAATCAGGGAAGCAGAAGATATTAAGAAGAGGTGGCAAGAATACACAGAAGAACCACAGTTGAAAAGCACCAATTCTTCGGTGCTCAGCTTTCTTTATTGTCCAACTGTTACATCTATACATGACTACTGGAAAAACCATAGCTTTGACTAGATGGACCTTTGCCAGCAAAGTAATGTCTCTGCTTTTTAATATGCTGTCTAGGTTGGTCATAGCTTTTCTTCCAAGGATCAAGCGTCTTTTAATTTCATGGCTACAGTCACCATCTGCAGTGATTCTGGAGCCCCCAGAAATAAAGTCTCTCACTGTTTCCATTGTTTCCCCATCTATTTGCCATGAAGTGATGGGACCGGATGCCAAGATCTTAGTTTTCTGAATGTTGAGCTTTAAGCCAACTCTTTCACTCTCCTCTTTCACTTTCATCAAGAGGCTCTTTAATTCTTCTTTGCTTTCTGCCATAAGGGTGGTGTCATCTGCATATCTGAGGTTATTGATATTTCTCTGGGTTATTATCTTCACTACCTCCACCGTAGTTTGGTCTCCAGGTCAAACAACAGGTAGGGATCAGAGCCCTGCCCATCAAGAGAAAATGGGTTAAAGATTTACTGAGCATGGCCCCACCCATCAGAATAAGACCCAGTTTCACCCACAGTCAGTCTCTCCCATCATAAAGCTTCCATAAGCCTCTTATCCTTATCCCTCAGAAGGCATACAGAATGAAAATTACAATCACAGAAAACTAATCAACTGATGACATGGACCACAGCTTTGTCTAACTCAGTGAAACTATGAGCCATACCGTGTAGGCCCACCCAAGATGGACGAGTCATGGTGGAGAGCTCTGACAAAACGTGGTCCACTGGAGAAGGGAATAGCAAACCACTTCAGTTTTCTTGCCTTGAGAACCCCATACACAGTACGAAATGGCAAAAAGATAGGACACTGAAAGATGAACTCCCCAGGTCAGTAGGTGCCCAATATGCTACTGGAGAAGAGTGGAGAAATAACTCCAGAAAGAATGAAGAGATGGAGCCAAAGCAAAAGCAATGCCCGGGTGTGGATGTGACTGGTGATGGAAGTAAAGTCCAATGCTGTAAAGACCAATATTGCATAGGAATCTGGAATGTTAGGTCCATGAATCAAGGTAAATTAGAAGTGGTTAAACAGGAAATGGATGACAAGAGTAAATATTTAAATTTTAAGAATCAGTGAAATAAAATGGACTGGAATGGAAGAATTTAATTCAGATGACCATTATATCTACCACTGTGGGCAAGAATTCCTTAGAAGAAATGGAGTAGCCTTCATAGTTAACAAAAGAGCCTGAAATGCAGTACTTGGGTGCAATCACAAAAATGACAGAGTGATCTCTGTTTGTTTCTAAGGCAGACCATTCAATATCACAGTAATCAAAGTCTATATCCCAACCACTAATGCTGAAGAAGTTGAAATTGAATGGTTCTATGAAGACCTACAAAACCTTCCAGATCAGATCAGATCAGTCGCTCAGTCGTGTCCGACTCTTTGTGACCCCATGAATTGCAGCACACCAGGCCTCCCTGTCCATTACCAACTCCCAGAGTTCACTGAGACTCACATCCATCGAGTCAGTGATGCCATCCAGCCATCTCATCCTCTGTCGTCCCCTTCTCCTCCTGCCCCCAATCCCTCCCAGCATCACAGTCTTTTCCAATGAGTCAACTCTTCGCATGAGGTGGCCAAAGTACTGGAGTTTCAGCTTTAGCATCATTCCTTCCAAAGAAATCCCGGGGCTGATCTCCTTCAGAATGGACTGGTTGGATCTCCTTGCAGTCCAAGGGACTCTCAAGAGTCTTCTCCAACACCACAGTTCAAAAGCATCAATTCCTTGGCGCTCAGCCTTCACAGTCTAACTCTCACATCCATACATGACCACAGGAAAAACCATAGCCTTGACTAGACAGACCTTTGTTGGCAAAGTAATGTCTCTGCTTTTGAATATGCTATCTAGGTTGGTCATAACTTTCCTTCCAAGGAGTAAGCGTCTTTTAGTTTCATGGCTGCAGTCACCATCTGCAGTGATTTTGGAGCCCCAAAAAATAAAGTCTGACACTGTTTCCACTGTTTCCCCATCTATTTCCCATGAAGTGATGGGATTGGATGCCGTGATCTTCATTTTCTGAATGTTGAGCTTTAAGCCAACTTTTTCACTCTCCACTTTCACTTTCATCAAAAGGCTTTTTAGTTCCTCTTCACTTTCTGCCATAAGAGTGGTGTCATCTGCGTATCTGAGGTTATTGATATTTCTCCTGGCAATCTTGATTCCAGCTTGTGTTTCTTCCAGCCCAGCGTTTCTCATGATGTACTCCGCATATAAGTTAAATAAGCAGGGTGACAATATACAGCCTTGACGTACTCCTTTTCCTATTTGGAACCAGTCAGTTGTTCCATGTTCAGTTCTAACTGTTGCTTCCTGACCTGCATACAAATTTCTCAAGAGGCAGGTCAGGTGGTATGGTATTCCCATCTCTTTCAGAATTTTCCACAGTTGATTGTGATCCACACAGTCAAAGGCTTTGGCATAGTCAATAAAGCAGAAATAGATGCTTTTCTGGAACTCTCTTGCTTTTTCCATGATCCAGCGGATGTTGGCAATTTGATCTCTGGTTCCTCTGCCTTTTCTAAAACCAGCTTGAACATCTGGAAGTTCATGGTTCACATATTGCTGAAGCCTGGCTTGGAGAATTTTGAGCATTACTTTACTAGCGTGTGAGATGAGTGCAATTGTGCGGTAGTTTGAGCATTCTTTGGCATTGCCTTTCTTTGGGATTGGAATGAAAACTGACCTTTTCCAGTCCTGTGGCCACTGCTGAGTTTTCAAAATTTTCTGGCATATTGAGCGCAGCACTTTCACAGCATCATCTTTGAGGATTTGGAATAGCTCCACTGGAATTCCATCACCTCCACTAGCTTTGTTCGTAGTGAAGCTTTCTAAGGCCCACTTGACTTCACATTCCAGGATGCCTGGCTCTAGGTCAGTGATCACACCATCGTGATTATCTGGGTCGTGAAGATCTTTTTTGTACAGTTCTTCTGTGTATTCTTGCCATCTCTTCTTAATATCTTCTGCTTCTGTTAGGTCCATACCATTTCTGTCCTTTATCGAGCTCATCTTTGCATGAAATGTTCCTTTGGTATCTCTGATTTTTCTTGAAGAGATCCCTAGTCTTTCCCATTCTGTTGTTTTCCTCTATTTCTTTGCATTGATCGCTGAGGAAGGCTTTCTTATCTCTTCTTGCTATTCTTTGGAACTCTGCATTCAGATGTTTATATCTTTCCTTTTCTCCTTTGCTTTTCGCTTCTCTTCTTTTCACAGCTATTTGTAAGGCCTCCCCAGACAGCCATTTTGCTGTCCAGAACTAACACTCAAAAAAATGTCCTTTTCATCATAGGGGACTGGAATGCAAAAGTAGGAAGTCAAGAGATACCTGGAGTAACAGGCAAATTTGGCCTTGGAGTACAAAACAAAGCACAGCAAAGGCTAACAGAGTTTTGCAAAGAGAATTCACTAGTCAGAGCACACACTCTCTTCCAACAACACAAGAGAAGACTCTACACATGGACATCATGAGTTGATCAATACACAAATCAGAGTGATTATATTCTTTGCAGCCAAAGATGGAGATGCTCTATACAGTCAGCAAAAAAGAGACTCAGAGCTGACTGTGGCTCAAATCATGAACTCCTTATTGCCAAATTCAGACTTAAATTGAGGAAAGTAGGGAAAACCACTAGACTATTCAGGTATGACCTAAATCAAATCCCTTACAATTATACAGTGGAAGTAACAATAAATTCAAAGGATTAGATATAATAGATAGAGTGCCTTAAGAACTATGGACAGAGGTTTGTGACATTGTACAGAACGCAGTGATCAAGACTATCTCCAGGAAAAAGAAATGCAAAAAGGCAAAATGGCTGTCTGAGGAGGGCTTACAAATAGCTGAGAAAAGAAGAGAAGCAAGAAGCAAAGGAGAAAAGGAAATATATACCCATTTGAATGCAGAGTTCCAAAGAATAGCAAGGAGAGATAAGAAAGCCTTTCTGGGTGATCAATGCAAAGAAATATAGGAAACAATAGAATAGGAAAGACTAGAGATCTCTTCAAGAAACTTAGAGATACCAAAGGGAACATGTCATGCAAAGACGGGCACAATAAAAGACAGAAATGGTATGGACTTAACAGAAGCAGAAGATATTAAGAAGAGATGGCAAGAACACAGAAGAATTATACAAAAAAGATATTCATGACCCAGATAACCAGGATTATGTGATCACTCACATAGAATGAGACATCCTGGAATGTGAAGTCAAGTGGAGGCATCACTACAAACAAAGCTAGTGGAGGTGATGGAATTCCAGTTGAGCTATTTCAAATCCTGAAAGATGATGCTGTGAAAGTGCTGCATTCAATGTGCCAGCAAATTTGGAAAACTCAGCAGTGGCCAAAGGACTGGAAAAGGTCAGTTTTCATTCCAATCCCAAAGAAGGGCAATGCCAAAGAATGTCCAGACTACCACAAAATTGCATTCATCTCGTACACTAGCAAAGTAATGCTGAAAATTCTCCAAGCAAGGCTTCAACAGTACATGAACTGTGAACTTCTAGATGTTCAAGCTGGTTTTAGAAAAGTCAGAGGAACCAGAAATCAAATTGCCAATATCCATTGCATCATAAAGAAAGCAAGAGAATTCCAGAAAAAACATTTATTCTTTCTTTATTGATTACACCAATGCCTTTGACTGTGTGGATCACAATAAACTGTGGAAAATTCTTCAAGAGATGGGAATACCAGACCACCTTACCTCCCTCCTCAGTTCAGTTCAGTTCAGTGGCTCAGTCGTGTCTGACTCTTTGTGATGCCATGAATTGCAGCACGCCAGGCCTCCTTGTCCATCAGCATCTCTCAGAGTTCACTCAAACTCACGTCCATTGAGTCGGTGATGCCATCCAGCCATCTCATCCTCTGTTGTCCCCTTTTCCTCCTGCCCCCAATCCCTCCCAGCATCAGTCTTTTCCAGTGAGTCAACTCTTCGCATGAGGTGGCCAAAGTACTGGAGTTTCAGCTTTAGCATCAGTCCTTCCAAAGAACACCCAGGGCTGATGTCCTTTAGAATGGACTGGTTGGCTGTCCTTGCAGTCCAAGGGACTCTCAAGAGTCTTCTCCAACACCACAGTTGAAAATCATCAACTCTTCGGTGCTCAGCCTTCTTCACAGTCCAACTCTCACATCCATACATAACCACTGGAAAAACCATAGCCTTGACTAGACAGACCTTTGTTGGCAAAGTAATGTCTCTGCTTTTGAATATGCTGTCTAGGTTGGTCATAACTTTCCTTCCAAGGAGTAAGCGTCTTTTAATTTCATGGCTGCAGTCACCATCTGCAGTGATTCTGGAGCCCCAAAAAATAAAGTCTGACACTGTTTCCACTGTTTCCCCATATATTTCCCATGAAGTGATGGGACCGGATGCCATGATCTTCGTTTTCTGAATGTTGAGCTTTAAGTCAACTTTTTCACTCTCCTCTTTCACTTTCATCAAGAGTCTTTTTAGTTCCTCTTCACTTTCTGCCATAAGGGTGGTGTCATCTGCAGAAATCCGTATGTAGGTCAAGAAGCAACAGTTAGAACCAGACATGGAAAAACAGACTGGTTCTAAATTGGGAAAGGAGTACATCAAGGCTGTATATTGTCACCCTTCTTATTTAACTTATATGCAGAGTACATCATGGAAAATGCTGTGCTGGATGAAACACAAGCTGGAATCAAGATTGCCTGGAGAAATATCAATAACCCCAGATATGCAGATGACACAACTGTTATGGCAGAAAGTGAAGAGGAATGAAAGAGCCTCTTAATGAAAGTGAAAGAGGAGAGTAAAAAAGCTGGCTTACAACTCAGCATTCAGAAAACTAAGATCATGGCATCCAGTCCCATCACTTCATGGCAAATAGATAAGGAAACAATGGAAAAAGTGAGAGACTTTATTTTCCTGGTCTCCAACAATCAATGCAGGTGGTGACTTCAGCCATGAAATTAAAAGACGTTTGCTCCTTGGAATAAAAGCTATGACCAACCTAGACAGCATATTAAAAAGCAGAGACATTACTTTGCTGACAAAAGTCCATCTAGTCAAAGCTATGGTTTTTCCAGTAGTCATGTATGGGTGTGAGAGTTGGACCATAAAGCATGTTGAGCACTGAAGAATTGACGCTTTTGAACTGTGCTGTTGGAGAAGAGTCTTGTGAGTCCCTTGTACAGCAAGGAGATCTAACCAGTCCATCCTAAAGGAAATCAGTCCTGAATATTCATTGGAAGGACTGATGCTGAAGCTGAAACTCCGGCTACCTGATGCGAAGAACTGACTCCTTGGAAAAGACCCTGATGCTGGGAAAGATTGAAAGCAGGAGGAAAAGGGGACAACAGAGGAAAGATTGTTGGATGTCATTACCGACTCAATGGACTTGAGTTTGAGTAAGCTCTGGGAGTTGGTGATGGACATGGAGGCCTGGTGTGCAGCAGTCCATGGTGTCACAAAGAGTCAGACAGGACTGAAGGACTGAACTGAACTGATATCTAGCCAGAAAGGACCAAGGCAATTCAACCAATAAGAGTATGTCAGGGAGTCGCCTCAGGTTTATCTAGAAAAGCAATGGATCATGCCTAGGAGTAGAGGATGAATAATTCCTTTACTAACAAATGGTACAAGGGGCTTACTGCACTGTTTATAAATCTTGGTTGCATATCAGAATTATCTGTGGAGCATATGAAAGATATGGAAACCTGGTTCCTATCCTAGAATTATGGAAAGGAATTGGGAGACGAAGCGCAGGCATATGGATTTTGGGGTGACATACGGTTGGATATAATAAGTTTGAAGGGGTTGGGAAGCCCTGGTCTATTTTGTGCCAGGTTTTTGCAGAACACTGAAAATGCAGGCATTAATGAAACACACTGGTTCTATTCCTGGGTTAGAAGACAAGACTCTGTCCTAGAAAAAGTGATAATCAGGTGGGAGAGACAGGCAAGCAAAGATAAACAATCAACCAGATAAGATCTAAGACAGAGATAAGCACAAAGTCAGAACACAGAGATGGGAAAGTCCAGCTCAGTCTTGGGAAGGGAAGAAGCTTTCTAGAGGATGTCACATTTGTTTTTTAACTTTTTATTTTATATTGGAATTTAATCAATTAACAATGTTGTGTTAGTTTCAGCTGTACAACCAAGTGATTCTGTTATACATATACATGTGTTTATTATTTTTCAAACTGCAAAACAGAAACAGACTTACAGGCTTAGAGAACAAAACAGAGCTACGGGAAGGGGGAATGGAGAGGGGAAGGGGGGAAGGGATAGTTAGGGAGTTGGGGACTGACATGTTACACACATATTTAAAATGGATAGGCACCAAGAACCTACTCTGTAGCACAGGGAACTCTGTATATTCTGTAACAAGTGAAGTCGCTCAGTCATGCTGACTCTTTGCCACCCTGTGGACTGTAGCTCACCAGGACCCTCTGTCCATGGGATTCTCCAGGCAAGAATACTGGAGTGGGTTGCCATTTCCTTCTCCAGGGGATCTTCCTGACCCAGGGATCGAACCCAGGTCTCCTGCATTGCAGGCAGACGCTTTAACCTCTGAGCCACCAGGGAAGCCCTGTAACAACTTAATTGGGGAAATAATTTTAAAAAGGATGTCACCTTGGAAGCGAAATACAAACCATATGTAGGTGTCTCCTAAAGGAAGGAGGTTTGGAAGAATATCCCAAGAAGAGAATTGAGCCTCCAGCACCTACAGAACTTCACAGGCAGGTCAGACGATTCCTGGGAGAAGCCTCAGGGCAAAAGATTAGGGCACTTAAATGTGAAAGTCACTCAGCTGGGTCTGACTCCTTGCAACCCCATGGACTATACAGTCCATGGAATTCTCCAGGTCAGAATACTGGAGTGGGTAGCTTTTCCCTTCTCTAGGGGGTCTTCCCAACCCAGGAATCAAACTTGGGTCTCTTGCATTGCAGGCAGATTCTTTACCAACTGAGCTATCAGATAAGCCTAGGGCTTAAGCGTGGGCCAGGGCTTTTAGGTGTGCTTGAGCTGGAGGCTGTGATGCTGATCTGTTGCATTGTTGACGTATAGCTGTTTCCTAAGCCATTTTCATTTCTTCCAACTGGACATTTACCGGATACCTTTGTACCCATGAAAGTGAAAGAAAGTGAAAGTGAAGTTGCTCAGTTGTGTCCGACTCTTTGCGCCCCCATGGATGGTAGCCTACCAAGCTCTGGGTCCATGGGATTTTCCAGGCAAGAAGAATACTGGAGTGGGCTGCCATTTCCTTCTCCAGGGGATCTTCCCAACACAGGGATCAAACCCGGGTCTCCTGCATTGCAGACAGATGCTTTACCATCTGAGCCACTAGGGAAGCCCATATTGTACCCATGAGACAGTCATAAAAAGAATTGATAATAGAAATACACTAGAGGGGCAACACATTCCCTCGCCAAGTTCAGTGACAGAAGCAAAGCATTGGGGGAGAGATGTGACCATGGAGAAAGCTGGAAGGAAGGTGTACACCAAGCTGCTAACAGGCTTCTTATGCTCTGCAGGAGTCTAGATTTCATCTAGTTAGCTATGAGGAACCCTAGTTATTTTGTGCAGGGCAGTGACAGAGTCTGATTTAATTTTCTGGAAAGGTCATTCTAAGCATATGCAGGTTTTCCTTCTCCAACAGAATTAAGTATGCATAACAGGAATCTTATCTTGGCCTTTTGTTGTTGTTGTTCTTGCTTTGGGGGATTTTGTTTATTTCACCAACAGTGCTTAGCAGAGTCAGGGACACATGAAGAAGTGAATAGTTAGTATATTCATTACTTGATTGGGAGGCACCAACTCTTACTTGAGTTAATCTAACATGGATACTATATCCTATGTGGTGTCTGATAGTTAAAGATGGCAAGCAATCTTCTTTCTTTCTTTCTTTCTTTCTTTGGCTGCATTGGCTCTTAGTTGCAGCATGTGGGATCTTTGATCTTTGTTGCGGCATGCAGGATCTTTAGTTGTGATAGCTTATGGTGAATGATGTCAGATTCGTGATCTCTGAAGATTTAACTTCAAGATCAGGGACCAGGCTTGATTACTCAGAGCTTTTGTGTGGCAGAAGGACAGAAAAAGCTTCTGACATAGACATCAGAAGGGGGACAGACAGTGCCCCTCTCAGTAGTCTTAGCAAGGGAGCTATATACTTTTTCAATTGGTTATTACAGTAAATCAAAAGAATGTCTCAAGGTTGTAAAGGTCTTACCAGACCCACTCCCACAATTTACATTTTAAGATGACAGGATTTGAACTAGTAATAGAAAGATCTTACCAGACTCACTCCCAAAGATATCAGGATTAGTCAGAAGGTTCCTAAGAAGGAGAAACAGTCCTCAAGCAAGATACATTGTTGTTACAAAATCCTTGAAGGTGAAGGTGAAGGTGAAGGTGAAGTCACTCAGTCATGTCCAACTCTTTGCAACCCCACAGACTGTAGCCTACCAGGCTCTTCCATCCATGGGATTTTCCAGGCAAGAGTACTGGAGTGGGTTGCCATTTCCTTCTCCAGAGAATCTACAGAGTTTAAGATGACTTGTTTTGTTGTGTAATCACCAGCTCTGGGCTTAAAGGAAAAAAAAAAAAAAAAAAATTATGTGACTAAGACTAAGGAATGTAGAAAAAAGTTTGTCCTTTTCTCCTCCTTGAGAGCCTCAGACCCTTTTCTCCTTCTCAGGGACCCAGACTTCTTATCAACCTACCTAAGAATTAACTCTCTCAGTTGCAGCACATGGGATCTAGTTCCCTGACCAGGGATTGAACCCGGACTCCCTGCATTGTGAGCATGGAGTCTTAGCCACTGGACCACCAGGGAAGTCCCTAAAGGTCTCAGGCAATCTTAAGTTCTGCTTCTTAATTTTGCCAGTCACACAAATTACCTGGGATCTTGTTAAAATGGAGATTCTGATTCATCATGTCTTGGGTGGGGCCTGACAGTCTGCATTTCTAATAAGCTTCCAGATGCTTCTTTTGCTGATGATCTGCATTCTCACAGTTTGAGTGGCAGCACTCTTAACATTCAGTTGTGTTGCCTGATTTGTAGACAGTCTAATGGTGGATTCATCTGTGAACAGTGGAACTTTCTACAGGGATGGTGGAAATGGAGAAGCTTCACCGTGAGAGAGTAAGACTCCTTGGCTGAGACACCTATGGCCCCATGGGACTGGTCTGGAAGGCAGTGTCATAACTATGAGGCCTCTAGGGTAGACCTTGTTGTTATTTACCTTAAAGGGAATTTCTGATGCTGCCACCAGTTTCTTCCTCACACCACCAAATATTGAGTTCAGCTAGAAAATCCATTAGTAACAGTGGAGTTGATAATAGAACAGCAGATAAAGTCAGAGAGCTCTGAAAACAGCATGCTCTCAGTGTGAAATTTGTTTAGACCTATATAGAATAGAGTCTTTGCTTAGAAATTTTCAAGTTTGAAATTTGATTATGGGCCAGTTCATCATTGCTTAATAGTCTCCTCTTTTTCTTTGTTCACTTACTCATTGTCATGTAATGACAACCTGGATGTCCCTCAGTCCTCACTGTCTTATAGGCATAAAAGACAGTCACATAGGTTAGGCTGCAGTTTCCTCCCTTGATGTTATTCATTATTATGAACAGGTACTTGATCTTTATTTTAAGGCCCCCTGATCTTTCTACTGGTTCTCAGAGAAGCCCCAGGCCTTGTCTTCTCTCATTTCCAGTGTTTATGTGGGTCATTGCCTGCCCCTCCATCATTCAGCAATAGACCCCAATGGCTGCTCCATCTCAGTTCCCCATGACACCACCCACTCCATGCTGGCTGTGGCCACCGCATCCTTGGACTGAAGCCTCCAGCCTCCTTGTGAGCCTCATCTGGGAAGTATCAAGAGTAGTAGCAAAGACAATTGTCTCTAGAGACAGAACCCCACATCTCAGATGTGTGATTTGGGCAAGTTATTTAACCAGTCTAAACCTTAAATTTCTTCCCTGTAAAATGAGAATAATTAGAGTTCTATAATCTCAAGATTTTGAGAAAATAAGGTATCCCCTTAAGCTCCTAACACTTCATTCCTGGCACATAGAAAATTCTCAATAAATGCTCACCATTATTCTCACCACTTCTCTCTGTATTGTTATGATCCCAGTTTGGACAAGCTTCAATTTTATTTCACTACAGCACAGCTGAGACCAGTTGATAAGGTTTCCATGACATGGCTGATGTCTCAGGGATAACTGAAGGGGATTAAAATCTGGGAAAGTACAACTGCTATTTAATACAAAGGCTCAGAGATAATACAACCAAGTGCATTCTTCTTCTGGGGTCCCTTCCAAGAGTCTCCTTGCATTCCTACTGGTGACCGTCTTTCTGGGTCACAAGATATCCTCCCTGCACATTCCGAAGAGTGTCCTTGAACTTTTCTAGACTCCTTTGAGTTCAGGCTCAGAGGTCAATTTTGTATTCTCAGGTTCATTTTCTTTTCAACCGCCTTAGAAGGGAAGCTTTTTCCTACTCAGGAGTATCACCTTACCTTGAAATGAGGACCAATGTCTCTTTCCCTTCCCGGTCTTGCTCCAGGATTCACTTTCTTTCTTTGTGCGGTGGATAACCCAACCCTGGACCAGTCATTATTCAGCCTCTATTAAGGTTCATGTGGTGATAATCGCTCATGATAATAATAACAATAGCAGTTAAATTTTCTCATGTTTACCTCACCCTTCTGCCCCTGAAATATTTTTTAAATGCTTCTTTTTTTTCCCATTTTTTTTTTAAGGAACCTCTATACTGTTCTTCATAGTGGTTGTATGAATTTACATTCGCACCAACAGTGTAGCAGGGTTCTCTTTTCTCCACATCCTCTCTAGCATTTATTGTTTATAGATTTTTTTGATGATCGCCATTCTGACCGCTGTGAAGTGATACCTCAGTGTGGTTTTGATTTGCATTTCACTAAATATTAATAACCAGAGTAGGAAATGGCAACCCACTCTAGTATTCTTGCCTGGAAAATTCCACCGACAGAGGAGCACGGTGGGCTACAGTCCATGGCATCACAAAGAGTTGGACACGACTGAGCAACTGAGCACAGCACAATATTAGTAATTAGTGATGTTGAGCATCTTTTCATGTGCCTCTTGGCCTAATACAGTATTAGAAAGCAACTATACCTCAGTTTAAAAAAACAAAATGGGAAAAAGGGCACTAGTTATTTGAATTTAAATGTTTCACAATATGTTACTTTAACAAAATGTAAAGTCAAAATATATAGAGAGTCAAAAAATTAAATAAAATGCCGTATGTTTCACCCTTAAAAAAGTGAAAAAGGTCTTCTTATTTCACTTTCTGCTTCAAAGCAGTTGTTGTCCACCCCCATCCCTGGCACTAAGGATACAAAAAATATATTAACACATGAGGCTGTTTGTATGTGCTGGTCTTCTGAAATGCCCTCTGCTCCTTTGCTTTCTCAGAAAAAAGCATTCAACCTACATGGCCAAGCTTAAATCTGACTTCCTCTCTGGATTCTTTCTAGAACCTGGCACCCATGTCCCCAGACATCAACCAAGTTCCTTCCTCCAGGCCCCGATGACAGTCTGTACATTTCTTCACCACCTCACGTCATATAATACTTCACTTCCAGTTCTGCCTCCCTCTTTTAAAGGGAGGTCTATTAAAGCACAATCTCTAATCACATGAGTGGCCAGTGAATTTACCTTTAATTTATTGAGTTCTTTTTCATCTACTTTTTTCTCTGATCCTTACTAAAGGTCTGTGAGATATGTAGGGCAAGTATTGCATGATCTCTGCTTTATATATGAGAAAAAGAGTCCATAGCCACCCCTTCTATGTGAGGGAAAAGGGAAGTAAACAGAGCCTGAGTTCTTTGGACTTTAATTCCATTGCCCCCTTTCACTACTTTTTATTGCTTCCTTTTAACAGAAACCAAACCTTGGTAGGAAAAGGATAAGGTCCCCAGGAAGACACGACCTGGACCAAGGAAGACTGAGGGGAGATGGCAACACACAGAGAAACCACACCTGCAGAATTACGAGGACTCGACGGTAAGATTGAGTTGCGTGTGATGAGAGCCCTGGGTGTACTGTGTGCTGACTGACTTTCAGACCTGAGGGAAGCCGCTCTTTGACTCAAACAAAGTGGATAGGAATGAGAGTGGAGAGACACCACAGCAGTTTACACTTAAAATCCGGTCTCTAGCATCACCTTGCAGAGTGTCCGTCATTCCTTTTCAGTCACCCTCTGGACTGCTCTAAGTGACAAATAATTTTGTTAAAGTCTTCAACTGCTGGTAAGAGTCCTTTTTAGAGCTGAAAGCAAAACAAACAAACACGAAGCCCTACAGAGCTGAGAATAAGCTCTGGAGAGAGTGAGAGCATTGGAAATAGTTACTGGCATGAGGAAGGAGATCACAATGTAACTTGTCTCCAACCCCACGAGCTTGGCTCCTCAGCCACTCGCAAGTCCTACGGCAGGTCTGAGCTTGGTGGGAGTTGGGGGGTGAGGAGGGTTGCGGGGGAGGGGGTGGTTCAGGGGAGACGCCCGGGACAGGAGGGCTCAGAGCTATTTCAGACTCAAGGCCAACAGCCACGGAGACCTTGACTTACGTCACCAAAACTGTCTGGACTTGAGGCCCCTGAAGCCAAATGCGGTTTCCAGAAAAAGGATCCGCCGCACATTTGGATGCCCATCAACCGAATGTTGTCTCATCACTCTTGTGCTTGAGATCTTTTCATTTGTGAAGAGCATATTATTTTGCTTAATTATGGGCTTTGAGGAGATGGCATAGAACAGCGGAAAAAGCATGAGCTCGGAGTCAGAAAGACCTGGGTCTGAATCATGGCTCTGCGGTCCACCGACTGCGGGGCTCTGACTGGGGGCACCTCAGTCTCCTCGTTGTGATCTGAGAACATTCTTGTAATAATTACCCATCTCACAGGAGAGTTGTTAGGTTTAGATGGTTAATGTGTGTCGAGAGTCATATTGTGCTGCCGTTCAGATATTTAACGATCAGTAGCTATGATGAAGAAAGTGTCTTTTAACACAGTGACATTTGGCAAATGAGATTTCATTTTCACTTCAGAAGTGTGTATATGGTGGTGTGTTTTCTATATATATATGACTTCCTTCTACTTGCAAAATGCTGTTTATATGAAATTACATTTCCCAGAAAGGTAGTACTGCTATTATTCAGTATCAAAATACCTCTCCAAATTCACATTTCCTAGGAAGTTCTCTTAGATAGAGCCTATTGGTGCCCTACTGATGCTTTTTTTTTTTCCCTCCTGAACCTGGATATTTCACTTTTAAATTAACTTTTATTGGAGTATAGTTGCTTTACAATGTTGTGTTAGTTTCCACTGTATAGGAAAGTGAATCAGCCATATGTATACATTTATCCTGTCTTTTCTGGATTTCCTCCCATTTATGTCACCACAGAACACTGAGTAGAGTTCCCTGTACTACATAGTAGGTTCTCATTAGTTATCTATTTTATACATAATATCAATAGTGCATATATGTAAATCCTAATTCCTCCGACCCCTTTTCCCCCAAATATGTCCATGTTTGTTCATTACATCTGTGTCTCTATTTCTACCTTGCAAGTAAGATCATCTATACCATTTTTCTAGATTATACATATATGCATTAATGTGTATTTGTTTTTCTCTTTCTGACTTACCTCACTCTGTATGACAGAGTGATAATTCATTTTAAAATATTTATAGCTTATTTTGGAATTATCTATGCCATGACTGATTATCCTTTTCTTTAAAAAGGGTCACATCCAGAAAGGAGGTAAGATCAGAAGCCTTTATCTGCAAAACTCAGTCACTTACTACCTGATACTTTATCTCAAGTATGGGGGTAATTATTTGACCTATGTGTTTTACAGTTTTTTTGTATTTTTTCCCCTGGGGAAAAAAAAATCAAATGAACTCATAAATGGGAAAGAATTTTAAAATTATAAAAGATATAAAAATTTAACTTATGATGTGATTTTTGCTGTAGATCCCTTTGTAGCATATAGGAAAATTCCCTGCAAGGCCACCTGACCGATGCTGTTGACTGCTTCATGCCTGGGAGTCACCTTGAGGTCACTTAGCTGCTCTCTTTGCCACCGGATGTTAGGAGATTGAGTAACTTTCTTGAGTAATTTCTGACTCAAGTAATTTCTGACTCACATTCCTTGCAGTCCCCATAGTGACAGTGTACCACCTAGGGTGAGCAAGGAATTTCCTTTCTATGGCTGTTTAAGGACTAGCCCCAAACTTTCAACTTAGTCTTTATTTAACACATCTTCCAATACTACCTACCTGAGTAGCCACAGAACAAATCTGTGCAGAAGTCAGATTCGGGCTTGCTGATATGTATTTTGAGTATATGCTCTGGGAAGCACAGAGTCTCCACTCTAATGAGATTCTCCTTAATGAGATACTCATCTCTCCTTAAGGACCTAATTAAGGTGGAAGATCATAGTTACTACATGACACTTATTGTTGTTTTGTTGTTGCTTAGTTGCTAAGTTGTATCTGACTGTTTTGCAACCTCATGAACTGTAGCCTGCCAGGCTCCTCTGTCCATGGGATTTCCCAGGCAAGAATACTGGAGTGGGTTGCCATTTCCTTCTCCAGGGGATGTTCCCAACTCAGGGAAGGAACCCACGTCTCCTGCATTGGGAAGCAAATTCTTTACCACTGAGCCACCAGGAAAGCCATTAAGTGCCAATAAATAATCCAGAGATACCTTATAGGTGTACTTGATTATCTTCTTTTCCTTAGTTTATCTATTTCTTGTTTCTTCTTTTTTTAATCCCTTCTCTCTTTTATTCTCCCTGTACTCCATTGTCTGCCAATCAATAGACTCACTATGGCATTCTCGGCTATTTGTTACTGCTTGCATTAGAAGTACAGTCAGTGCCCTATGGAGGCTTCTGCATCCACTAATTCAACCAACTGCGATTTTTTAAAGATATTTTTTTTTTGATGTGGACCATTTTAAAGTCTTTATTGAATTTGTTACAATGTTGCTTCTATTTTATGTTTTGGTTTTTTTGGCCACGAGGTTTGTGTGTATCTTAGCTCCCCAACCAGGGATAAAATTCATATCCCTTGCATTAGAAGGCAAAGTCCTACCACTGGATCACCAGGGAAGTCCCCCAGGTGTGATTTTAATCTGTGTTTGGCTGAATCCATTGCACTGTTGGTTGAATTCATGGATGCAGACCCACAGACACCAAGGGGTGAATGTGCTATGCCATATTATGCTTATAAGGGATTTGAAGAGCCTTGGATTTTGACATCTGTGGAGTTCCTGGAAGCAGTCTCCTGTGGCTACTGATAGGTGGCTATACCCAGAGCACAACTGTAGACTCTTAGTCCAGGTTCTAGATTCTCATCCCTTGCTGTGTATTGCTATTACCTGGAAAACTAGAAAACACTGATGCCTGGGTCCCAATTGAGTTTACATCTCTAGGGGGGTAGGCCCTGGGCCTGGTATTTTTAAAAAGCCTCCAGAATGATTCTAACATGCATCCAGATTACACTGGTTAAAGATACTTGGAAAGCAAAGATATGACAAAGCTATACTAAAAATAAAATAAGATTTATGGCTCAAAGAGCTGCAATCATGTGGTTTGGCCACACTTGCTTGTTTCCTATCCATCAAATAACAAGTGTTTATTTTGAGGACCACAAAAAGAGGGGCTGGTTATGCCCAGGCAAACCCTGTAGCTTGTAGTCTCTGAGATAAGGTGAATGGCCATGAAACACTCTTAGAGCTAGTATTGGTTGGAAACACACTCTGAGTCATGTGCTACACTAGACACTTTTCGTGCATTATATCATTCAATGTTCTTAACCGCCCTATTAGGCATTATTATTCTTCCCAGTTTGCAAATAAACATAGATACTAGGTGATTGTTTAAATAGCTCAAGAGCTGATCACTAGTTAGAAGTGGAGCCAAAAAACTTGAATTTGACTGCTGTCTTCTTTTTAAATTCACTGCAGCAGTAATTCCCAATCTTGGCTGCCTTATTAGAGTCATTGGAGGAGCTTTGTGAAAAAAAGCAAAAAAGAATCCTTTGCTCAGGTTAACACCTAGGACCAATTTAATCCATGTCTCTTTAAGAATGGGATCCAGACATCAATAGTTTTTAAAGTATTACAAGTGACTCAAATGAAGTGAAGTGAAAGTCACTCAGTCATTTCAGACTCTTTGAGACTCCAAGGACTATACTGTCCATGGAATTCTCCAGGTCACAATACTAGAGTGGGTAGCCTTTCCCTTCTCCAGGGGATCTTCCCAACCCAGGGATAGAACCCAGGTCTCCCGCATTGCAGGCGGATTCTTTACCAGCTGAACCACAAGGAAAGCCCACAAGGGACTCAAATTACTGTTAATTACTGGGGTGTTTGGCAGAGATTGATCTGATAGTTTTGTGAAAGAAGGATTGAAGTCAGTGAAGAGGGAACTAGGCAGATCATTCAGGAAGCTGGACAACTTAGGCTTCTTTGGGTCTGAATTCTGAGTGACAGTGGCAATGCTGGTAGTAGAAATGGAAAGGAGAGGATGAATCCAGGAAACCTGGAAAAGAAAACCAGCTCAAGGGAAATTAACCTACCTGAGAAGGACAAAGGAAAGACAGAGTCAAAGACAACTTCAGGTTTTTAGGTGTGGCAGGCTTAAAGGGTGGTTGATGGTGCCCATGGCAGAATTGAGATGCTAGGAAAGAGAACAAGTTTGAAGAGTAGGGTCGGGTAGGGTAGGGTATATAATAGAGAATTTTACTGGCCTTTCTTCCGGGAGACTAAATCTTTGTACTAACCTAACTGATGAAAAATATCATTTTTATGCTTATAGTGGGTTGCCCAAGAAGTTCATTCGAGTTTTTCCATAGCATCTTACCAAAAACCCAATGTACTTTTTGGCCAACCCAATATAATTACAAATGTTAGACTCCTAGATAATTTTAGCATAGAGGCTAGATGTAAGATCAACCAACCATGTTGATTAGTCTTGCAACTTTGAGCTATCTTGACCTCCGGGACGTGGAAGAGGGCTGGAAACTGAGTTCAATCAATCCTGCTCATGTAATGAAACCCCAATAAAAACTCTGGACAGTGGAGCTGCCTAGTTGGTAAACACATTATTCATGTGCTGAGAGGGTGATGCATCTGATTCCACACAGAGAAGGCATGGTCCTCCCAGGACCCTTGTAGATCTTGCCCCTAGGAGTATCCTTTATAATAAACTATGATCATAAGTACAGTGCTTTCCTGAGTTCTGTAAGTTATTCTGGCAAATTATCAAGCCTGAGGAGGTTGTAGGAACCCATTCTTCATAGCCAGTGAGAAGTGTGAGTGGCCTGGGGACTCCCTAAAACGTGTGCCTAGTGGCTGCCTCTGAAGCCAGGGCAGTCTTGTGGAGGACCTTTCCTCATAATCTATGAGGTCTGTGCTGCCTCTGGCTAGTTAACATCAGAACTGAATTTCAAGACTTCCTTGGTGGTCCAGTGGTTAAGAATCTGCCTACCAATGCAGGAGACATGTGTTCAATCCCTGGTCCAAGAGGATTTCACACACTGCAGAGCAACTAAGCCCATGTGCCACAACTACTGAAGCCTGCCCGCCTAGAGCCCGTGCTCTGTGATAAGAGAAGCCACCGCAGTGAGAAGCCCACACACCACAACTAGAGAGTAGCCCTCGCTTGCTGCAACTAAAGAGAAAGCCCAAGCGACAAAGACCCAGTGCAGTCAAAAATCAATCAATTGAAAAAGAATTTCTGTTCACCCACTTGGGGTGGAAACAGAATAAGTAGACACAAACATGACATAAATATCTGTAGCCAAACTCAAAATTGCATGAAACCAGTTTGCCCTCCACACTAGGGCAAGAAAATGCAGGAAATACTAAATACAGCTTTTAAATGCCCACTTCTTGATTCTTAACTGACTGCTCTCTGACTTCTCCAAATGTCTTTGGATCAGTATGATAAAATGAAATATCAAGAGTTTTAAAAACAAAATGGAGCTTAACATCTATCTCCGTTACTCCCTTGCTATGAAATAGTGGGCATATAACTTATTCTCTTTTGGCCATGGCCCTTTATCTTTCAAATGGGAATATTAAGGGCTAATTTGTAAAGCCGTTAAGGGAATGAACATAAAAAGATAAGATCTTGGCAAAAGACAGATGCACAGTGATTGCTATTTTCTTCTGTCCTTTAAGATTATTTCCAATTGGAATCGTTCTTTGAGGGAGATTTTCTTTTATCCAGATTCATCAAAAGGAAGTCAGAATGATTGATGTGGCTTCCCTGAACACTCAAAGACCTGTCTGACTTTGTGGCAATAGGCTAACTCAGCCTGTCAGATGTCAGTGACTGGGTAGAGTTTTATTTTAAAGAGAGTCTTCCCATAATTGTCCACCATCTCTGCTGAGCACGTGAACAGAGAACATCTCCACGGTATTTGCATCTGCTCTCTCCATGGTGCCTGCAGTTGCGTGTATGGCATTTGTCACAAACCATCTGAGTTGCAGGTGTTCTGTGTCCGTACTCTGCACGGCAGCACTGTCATAAGCAGTCCAAAACTTCAGTGAAGCCCAGAAAGCCTAGGGCTCAAAATAAAATCCAGGCCTATGGGTACCTATGTGTCTCCTTAACCGCCTTCTTTTGACCTGCCTCCCTTCCATTTTGGGGGTGAAGTGGCTACAACCCTGAACCAAATCATCAGTATAGTTTTCTGGAGGAATGATCCTTTCTCATTTCCCTGGTCAAATGATTTCATTTCCCTGATCAAAATGATCACACAGAATGGTTGGGACCCATCCTTTGTGTGAAGTTTTAAAAAACACTTGTTTGCTCTGCCATGTACTGTGTTAGAAATTTACATGAGGTATCCAGATACGTTTCTAAGGTTTTAGTCTATGCATTATGCAGACAGAGAGGCTGAGCCCTAAAACAATCACACTGCTTAAGAGAAGAGACAGGATTTATTTATTTTTTTACACAAATATTCGTAGAAGCTTTATTGTAATAGCCTCAAACTGAAAATAAGCTGCCGAACCTACAAGATCTTATTTTTTTTAACATAATCACACAAGGGAAAACAACCTTTTAATATACAACATTTCATGCATTCTACTACACCTATTCAAACATCCTTCAGTTAATCAAGAAATGAGCTAAAAGTAAGAACACAAGATGACAGATAGTACAAAATTGGTGTGCACTAACTAAAACAAGATTGAGGGCAAGAGGAGAAAGGGGCGACAGAGAATGAGATGGTTGGATGGCACCACCGACTTCATGGACCTGAGTTCGAGCAAACTCTAAGAGACAGCGAAAGACAGGGAAGCCTGGCGTGCTGCAGTCCGTGGGGTTGCAAAGAGTTGGAGTTGCAAGTTAGCAACTGAGCTTAGTTGCTAAACTGAACAACAATTACTAAGACAAAATGAATAATTCCATTGAAGTAAACATGGTCATCATAAATATTGTTAAACTGTTGATATAATTCCTAAAATATTATATACACACATGTTGAATATTAAAATCCAAAAATATTTAAAATCAAGTGTGTCTTACTTTAAAGCCCCTTTCCTTTACTGAAGGTTTATTAACTCACGTGGGCCTGCTTCTGAGAAAGATGGCTACTTATTTCGAAGTGGAATCATCTCTTATATTTATTCTCAGATTCCATCAAGTTTATGTTTTCTAGAAACTTTATTATGAAATTCTTTATTCTCTAAATGTGGCTTAGTCAACAGAAGCTATTTTCAAATAATCAAGAAAAGATGTAGTACAACTTATACCCAAGTGTGAGTTTGCAGGCTTTAGGTTTTTTTAATACCCAGTTTCAACTTCATAGTTTGAGTTTAAACGGAAATTTATTCTGGAGGCTTTAGCAAAGCTGCTTCTCTTGCCATCTCCTCTTAGTAATCAAATCCTGGATGCTTTCCTTGCCTTGAGTGCTTAATGGCAGAATACATCATGTCATCATCCAAGGCAGAGTTTTTTGAGTGGCATATTCTCCTGGTAGGAGGGAAAAATCTGATCCAGGTGCCACAAAAAACAGATGGAAGTTTCCATACAAAACTGTTAGTCTTGGATTGCTGGCTAGTGAATTTTGTTTTTCAAAGTATGACTTTGGGCTCTTACTGTCATCCTATTTCAGGAGTGGTGTTTGGGATCTTGAGCTAAAATCCAAAGGTGTAATCGAGATAGATCAGTGGTAGGAAGTAGAGGACTTGGGGTAGTTGTGACACACCCAGTCCATGTAGTAGGTTATAAGACAGGTCTCAATTTTTAAAATGGTGGATGTCAGAGGAAGTCAGCTGCTAGGGCTGTGAGGACCTAGTGAAATGATATAACAAGTGGATTAGGGAGAGTTAATGAATTAGGTTGTTGAGATTTAATGAGATGATGTCTGTTATGAGCTTAAGCGCAGGGCTGTGTTCCTAGCAAGTTCTTAAAGGGCATTTCCTGTGAGTTCTAAGGTCAGTGTAGAAGCAATAGCAAATCAAGGATGGATCAAGGATTTCCTAGCTTTTGGCTTTATAGAACATCATTTTCTCATCTTAGTTTTTAATTATTTTTTATTGAAGTATAGCTGCTTTACAATGTTGTGTTACTATCTGCTGTACAGTAAAGTGAATAAGTTATATGTTTATATATATCCACTCTTTTTTATATTTCCTTTCCATTCAGGTCACCACAGAGCATTGGGTAGAGTTCCCAGCACTAATACAGTAGGTTCTCATTAGTTATCTATTTTATACAGAGTAGTGTCTATATGTCAATCCCTATCTCCCAGTTCATCTCTCCCTCCCTCCCCCAACTTACTAATGGTAAGTTTTTTCTCTACATTTGTGACTTTGTTTCTGTTTTGAAAATAAGTTCATCTGTTCCATTTTTCTAGGTTCCACATATAAGGGATATTATACGATATTTGTTTTTCTCTTTCTGACTTACTTCACTTACATAACACTGTTTTCTAGGAACCTAAATGGACACACAAATCTTGGGATAACAGGAAAGCCATGTAATAAATGATAGAGATTATAATTATTATTGCTGTTGTTATTATTACCATTAACATCAGTATCAAGAGGTAGTTGAACTGTCCTTTGATAAGTGAAATGATAGATACATACACAGTGATTAAATGTACTCAGAGAGGGAAAGCTAGTTGTTTTCCATTTCATCAAGAGAAGCACAAAGTTAAAGGAGCATTGTAGTAGAGTTCTGAGTCTTAGGAGCTCTGAGTTCTTCCAGCTGTGCAATTTGATTGGGATCCTTAATGGTTAGAATACACTCATTTCCAAAATTGCCCAATAAGAATTCTAGCACCAATTCCTAACCCATGGAATCAAAATCATCCTGAAAGTGTGCTGGGAATGTGTATTTTGAATAAACATCCCACATGATACTTATGATTAGATTATTTCTGATAAACACTAGGTTAGAACAATCTAGAAGGGCCCACCTGCTCTAAAATTCTAAGTAAGAATTTCTATTAAGGAAACCTTTTTTTTCCTCAGTTTCAATTTCAGAGTGAAAGCTCTTAAGTCCTGGAATTGTGTTCTGTTGGCAGTGTGGGTCCATGTGTATATGTTGTAGGGAAGTCACTAAGCAATAAGATTACTTGTAAAATGGTTAAATTTGAGGTCATCATTCCCTAGGATGGTTTAGAAATGACTGGACCACGACATGAGAGGCGAACAGATGACCTCTTGTTGTCTCTTAGAAACCTATGATTCCACAAGGATGACACAGGTTTCATGCATGATCTGTCCTGTTTACCCTCTCTTGTCTGAAATCAGTGAGTCACGAGAAACCAAAATTGCTACAGAAATGTCAATTTGGAAGACATCTTTGTGTTAGTTAGAAGGATTTTTGTGGAATTATGACTTAAGCTTTTGTGTCTCAAAAGATGAGGTAGAATTTCCCTGGAAAAAGACTCAAGAGAACCCAAGGAAATGGGAGATTTATTTTGTATTAAATACTTGGAAAAAGCCAGGAATCTCAATCCATTAGTCATAACCAAGTGTCCAGAGATGGTGCTGTTCCTCTGATGACTCTTGGAAAGATGGCAGATGCTTTAATGTGACCTCCTCTTCCATTCTGGGCTCCCAGCCCTAGTCTGTGTTGTCTATTTACTTCATGGCTGAAACTGTTCTAATAAGTCAACTCTTCTGCTTTCATTGTCTCTAGCCTATTTCTCTTCCAATCCATTCTCTACACTCCTGCCAGAATAATCTTGAAATGCTACCTTGCAAGCATCAATACCTTTCTTAAACCTCAATGGCTCCTATTGTGTTTATATATAGATATTATAAAACTAAAGATGGATAAGTACTCACAGTCATTGCTGTTAGCTCCTCAAATCCAAACAACTTTGTCCGGTGTTTAGGGACCTAAATAAGGACTCCTGCTTATGAATGACAGAAACTGGCTTGAGGGAGAAGGAAAAGTCAATGGTTCACAAAACTAAGTATCAGGAAGAAAAAATGTGGCTAGAACCAGGGGCTTAAACATCATTAGGATTCTCTGCCTACCTTTTCTCCTTAGTTCTCTCTGTTAGCTTCTGCCAGCTTAAAAAGTGTACAACATGAGAGTTTCGAGTTAAGTTTTATTTGGGGCAAAATGAGGATTATAGTCTGGGAGACAGCTTCTTAGATAGCTCTGAGAAACTGTTCCAAAGAGGCAGTGGGGAGGTCAGCATGTATGTGGTTTTGGTGAAGGGGGAGTATATACAATCAAGCACATATTTTTTACCGAAAACTTCTAGTCTCATAAAGGTTACTGCTAGTCACTGGAGCAGACAACACCATGAAGGATTTTAGTGCTTTTCTAGATATGAGGAGATACGAGAACTGGACTCATAAAATCATCTCTTGAAAATATCTAACTATCTGAAGACTTGTTCTGCCAGTTTTTCCCAGAGCACAGAGTGCCTTATTTCTTCTCTCCACCCTGAACTCCTTTCAAGGGGGTGTTGAAAGTCAGCATCTGCAGCAGCACTTGATGTAATCCTTGTAGAGGTAGATGGCAAGTGCTCATGGCAAATGCTAATTTGTAGTTGACACTCCCTTTCTCTGTGACCTCTAGTGGCTTTAGATTTACATTTTTATAGTTATTTCATTGGACAGAAAAAAATATTCAAGTCATTTCAAATTATAAATCCTGAAGAAGATATATCTCTTTGAATACCTTGGGGTAGCAATGGGAAAGTGTAGAAGTTGACAGAGAAGGAATTCGTATCAGCCCCCGTTAGAACTACATGATGAGTTTGGGGTGGGGTGGGAGAGAGCAATTCCTTAAAAGAAGGAGGTGCTTATCAGACTAAAATGAAGATTTGGGGGTAAATCAAGCAATTTTATCTATTGCTAGCACACAGAGGGTTAAATAAACTTCTATGAACACATTTAATGCTACTCTTTGAATTTTTATATAAAACGACATAAGTATAGACAATGTTTCTTCAACACATTATGTACCTTTCAGCTTCTATGACTTTTGTAGTACAATTTCTTATATCTCAAATATCCTACCTTTTCTCTCTGCTTAGATGTGGCTACATGACCTAACTGAAGTTACTGTTTCTTCTTGGCTTTCTCTGGGCTTCAAAGGTGACATGTGATGACTATGCCATGTTTATACAATTCAGTTGGCACTTAGGGTATCCTGTCTGGTATTAACAGTTACTCTTTCATGTGTATATCCTGTCTTACCTAATAGGTTATAACCATCCTCAGAACAGATGTATTTAAACTCCATTACAGAGATGATTGCTGCTGGCTATTATTACTGTTAAATCCCTACTTTATTGGAGAAGGCAATGGCACCCCACTCCAGTACTCTTGCCTGGAAAATCCCATGGATGGAAGAGCCTGATAGGCTGCAGTCCATGGGGTCGCTAAGAGTCAGACATGACTGAGTGACTTCACTTTCACTTTTCACTTTCATGCATTGGAGAAGGAAATGGCAACCCACTCCAGTGTTCTTGCCTGGAGAATCCCAGGGACAGGGGAGCCTGGTGGGCTGCCGTCTATGGTGTTGCACAGAGTTGGACACGACTGAAGTGACTTAGCTTAGCTTAGTTAGCTTAGCTTAGATGTGAAGAGAGAGGAATTTGGCAAACAACAGCAAGGAAGTCAAAGAATGAGAATACAGTTGCTTTCAGTATCAACGACTTATATTAATTGAACTGATAACCTCCACTGTTATGAACTTTGATCAAGGAAAGAGCATGGTAGAAGTTTATCCCTCAGTGAGTGTGGGTATTAGTTTAGGAAAGGCTACCCACACCAGTATTCTGGCCTGGAGAACTCCATGGACTGTATAGTCCATGGGATCACAAAGAGTCAGACACAACTGAACGTCTTTCACTCACTTAGGGAAACATCTTCAAATGTTCTCAGTATTTTGAAAGGAGCTACTTCCAGGGCTGAGCTTCCCATGTGTCTCTGTGGTAAAGAATCTGCCTGCCAATGCAGCAGATCCAGGGGATTTGGTTCCATCCCTGGGTCAGGAAGATCTCCTAGAGTAGGAAATGCAACCTGCTCCACTATGCTTGCCTGGAAAATTCCATGGACAGAGGGGCCTGATGAGGTACAGTCCATGGGCTTGCAAAGAGTTGGACGTGACTGAGCATGCATGCACTTCCAGGGCTATCTCTGCATTGGTAAAGAAGAGTGTAGAGTTCTCTGTCTTTAAGGTCCTTTTTTTCACACTCATCTCTATACCTGAATATAAATACCTCTCTGTTTGACAGGGACAGTTTCACAATTAGCAAATTAAAACAACCTAAGTCTACACTCTTGAGAGTAGTGATGGTTTGCAACTTGTGTAAACCTGGGTATAAAGTATATTGTGTTGAGTACTCTAATTTGGAATGCAAATATTTTTTCAATAAGTTAACACATTAGATTTTCATCATATGAATAAAATACTGAAGGTAGTCTATTGAATTAGATGCTTAATAAAATAGGATAGAAAAACATGGTTTTGTAGATTAAAACTTCAAGGAAATTTTTCATGACAAGTGTAGAATAAGGATTTCAAAATTGTTCCTTGGCCTGAATCTTTTTTCCCCATTATACTAATTCATTAAAACTGCTTCACAACTTGTGTAAGTTTCTAGATGGACAAGAGGAGATAGTGGGACTGCACTCACGAGGATAGTTTTAACTCCCATCCAGTCTTTCACATTAAGTCTTTAAACAACAAAATTGACTAAATTTTGACTTCCTCCTGGGAAGAATGGGTAGAGCTGAAGGATGTAGAGAGCTGGAGTGAGTGACATTCTCAAACTTATGACAAAAAGGAACCAAACTAAATTCAAATCTCAGACTTAAAAACAAACAAACAAACAAACTTTGGATGTACAACACCAAGAGTGAACTCTAAGGCAAACTATGGACTTTGGGGGATAATGATGTGTCCTGATAGCTAAGGAAAGGGAACAGGAGAAGGGAAAAGTCTATTCTTGGGACAAAGCACAGAATTAAGTACTGAACCCAGAACTGCAGCCAGGGGAGGGGCAGGAAAATTGAGAAGGCCATACACCCCAGGGACACAGACATGTTTACGGGCCTTAATGTGAACACCACCAGGTATGGGCTTCCCTGGGGACCATGGTTAAGAATCTGTCTGCCTTTGTGCCAATACCATACTGTCTTGATTTGAATCAGCCAGGACATGGAAGCAACCTAGATGTCCATCAACAAATGAATGGATAAGAAAGCTGTGGTACATATACACAATGGAGTATTACTCAGCCATTAAAAAGAATACATTTGAATCAGTTCTAATGAGGTGGATGAAACTGGAGCCTATTATACAGACTGAAGTAAGCCAGAAAGAAAAACACCAATACAGTATACTAACACATATATATGGAATTTAGAAAGATGGTAACCATAACCCTGTATACGAGACAGCAAAAGAGACACTGATGTATAGAACAGTCTTATGGACTCTGTGGGAGAGGGAGAGGGTGGGAAGATTTGGGAGAACGGCATTGAAACATGTATAATATCATGTATGAAATGAGTCGCCAGTCCAGGTTCAATGCACGATACTGGATGCTTGGGGCTGGTGCAATGGGATGACCCAGAGGGAGGGTATGGGGAGGGAGGAGGGAGGAGGGTTCAGGATGGGGAACACATGTATACCTGTGGCAGATTCATTTCGATATTTGGCAAAACCAATACAATATTGTAAAGTTTAAAAATAAAATAAAATTTAAAAAAAAAAAAAAAAAGGAATCTGCCTGCCAATGCAGGGGACATGGGTTCAATCCCTAGTCCAGGAAAATCCCAATAACCGTGGGACAGCTAAGCCTGTGTGCCACCACTACTGAACCCCTAGAGCCCATGCTCTGCAACAAGAGGGGCCACTGCAATGAGAAGCCTGCACATTGCAATGAAGAGTAGCCCCTACTCACTGCACCTAGAGAAAGCACAGCAGCCAAGACCCAGTGAAACCAAAAATAAATAAATAAATAAAAAGAAGGAGAAAAGAAAAAATATAACACGGTAATTGTACCTCCCACCCCGCACTGTGAAACTATGAAACTTCAAATGACAACAGCAAAAATATTTCTGGGCAAGGGTTGTTAGAGGAATAAGAATGTGCACAGAGAACCAGTTTGAGGCACAACCTAAAGGGAACACCAGAAACTCAGGATCCTACAGCCATTGCTTTGATGTACATCAGCCACCTTAGAAACAGGTATCTATAGAGATTTGAAAATCTGTGATTCATGGCATGTAACCTAGCAACAACAACAACAAATCACAAAACTAGCCCAGTTACTAACTGGATTAATGGAAAGGCTTCCTTTACAATTTTAGCAGAAGGAAAACAGTGCCCATGACAGTGGAGCTGGAGAGGTTAATTTTAAAAGTGCACAAAGAACTTATACAACTCAACCTCTAAAAAAACCAGTCAGTTAGAAAATGGACAGAGAACCTGGATAGACGTTTTTCCAAAAAAGACATACAGATGGCCATTAGACACATGAAAAGATGCTCAACATTAATAATCATCAGGGAAATGAAAATCAAAACTTCAACGAGTTTTGATAGCCAGTCAGAATAGCTATCGTCAAAAGAACAAATAAGTTTTAAGGATGTGGAGGAAAGGGAACCCTTGTGCACTATTGGTGAGAATGTAAATTGGTGCAGCCACTATGCAAAGAAGTATGCAAAAAATTAAAAACAGAACTACAATACAATTCATCAATCTCACTTCTGGATAGTTTTCTGAAGAAAACAAAAACACCAATATGAAAAGATATATGCACCATATGCTTATCGCAGCATAGTTTAAAATAGCCAAGCTATGGAAGCAACCTAAGTGCTGTCCATAGATGAACGGATAAAGAGGATGTGGTGTATATATGCAATTAAATATTATCCAGCCATAAAGAAGAATGGAATCATACCATTTGTGACAACATAGAGGAGCCTAGAGGATAATATTCTAAGTGAATTAAAACAGAGAAAGACAAATGTCATATGATTTCACTTATATATGTCATCTAAAATACAAAATCGGAGAAGGCAATGGCACCCCACTCCAGTACTCTTGCCTGGAAAATCCCATGGACGGAGGAGCCTGGTAGGCTGCAGTCCATGGGGTCGCTAAGAGTCGGGAACGACTGAGTGACTTCACTTTCACTTTTCACTTTCATGCATTGGAGAAGGAAATGGCAACCCACTCCAGTGTTCTTGCCTGGAGAATCCCAGGGACGGGGGAGCCTGGTGGGCTGCCGTCTATGGGATCTCACAGAGTCGGACATGACTGAAGCGACTTAGCAGCAGCAGCAAAATACAAAATAAATGAACAAACAAAAAAACAGAAGCAGAGTCATAGACACAGAGAACTAACAAGTGGTTGCCAGAGGGAGAAGTATGGGGATGAATAAAATAGGTGAGGGAAGTTAAGAGGTCAAATTTCCAGTTACCAAACAAATGAATCACAGGGACGAAGTGTACAACATTAAAAATGTGATATCTTTGTGTGGTGATAGATGATAACTAGACTTATCATGGTGATCATTTTGTAATGTGCAGAAATATCCAATTTCTATGTTGTACACCGGAATTAATATCATGTTGTAAGTTAACTGTAATTCAGAAAGAAACACAGAAATTCATAGGAAAAGATCCCTGGGTTGGGAAGATCCCTTGGAGGAGAGCATGGCAACCTACTCCAGTATTCTTGCCTGAAGAATCCCCATGAAAAGAGGAGACTGGCGGGCTATAGTCTGTGGGGTCCCAAAGAGTTGGACATGACTGAACGACTAAGCATGCACAGCACTGGGAATGCAATGTACAATATGATTAAATAATTAACACTACTGTATATTGTATATGAAAGTTGTTGAAAGAGTAAATCCTAAGAGTTCTCATCACAAGAAAAAATATATTTTCCTTTTTATTTTGTATCTATGTGAGATTATGTGTGTTCACTACACTTGGGATAATCATTTCATGATGTATAAGTCAAATCATTATGCTGTACACCCTAAACTTATATATAGTGTTGTATGTTGATTATATCTCAACAAAACTGGAAGAAAATAGACTGTGTGGTATTGGTGAAAAGACAGACTGATAGATAAATGGAATAGAATGGTGTCCAGCAATATACCCACAGAAATATAATCGACTGATTTGAAACAAAGACACAAAGGCAATTAAATAAAGAAATGCTAGTCTTTTCAACAGATCCTATAGGAACAAGTGAATATCTGGAGAAGAAAGGGACTTCAATACATATGTCACATTTTATATAAAAATTCATTTTTATCAAGGTTCATATCAATGGCAGTCATGCTGATATCATTTGCCCCTGGTATGATGTAAGAAGGAAAATTGAAAGTGAAGTCGTCTAGTTGTGTCCGACTCTTTGCGACCCCATGGACGGTAGCCTACCAGGACAATTACCTATGTGATATTCTTCTCCCAAATCCATAATATCATCTGTTCATGAGAAAATAGACTGAAATTGAGGTGCATTTTACAAAATAGCTTACTGGGGATATTTTATATAATATTTTCAATGATTCTGTAAGTCTAAAATTATTTCAAAATTAAAAGTTAAAAAAAGAGAGAAACTGACATGAATTTACATATATTTCCCTTGGAGGAGAGGCTTGAGGCAGACTCAACCCGAAAGAGCAGGCAAGGAAGCCAATCAAATTAGCACTTAAAGGATTTATACTTGATGCCATTAAACTTCCAAGCGTTTCTTAAACTTAACTGATGTGTATGAGGCCATTTCATTTTCTGTGCACAAGAACTTTGGTGGAGGAACTGGAACTTCTGAAGGCAACATGCTGGCTGTTAGTTAACCCCCGTCCTCCTACTTATGCCTTCAGCACTTAATTTCCACATTTTCCACTCCCAGGATTGCAGCTTGGGACTCTAATTCTCCAGGCTGGAGCCTCTTGACTTTACCTCTGCCATTTATTTCCCCAGATTTATGAGCTTGTGTGACATTTACCAGGATCTACCCTCTGTCAAGGGCTTCCCTGGTGGCTTAGTCGTAAAGAATCCATCTGCCAGTGCAGGAGATGTGGGTTCAGTCCTTGGGATGGGCCCTTGGAGAAGGAAATGCAAACCACTCCAATATTCTTGCCTGGCAAATCCCATGAACCAGGAGCCTGATGGGTTACAGTCCATGGGATTACGAAAGAGTTCAACACAACTTAGCGACTAGACAACAGTAACCCTTCTGTCAAAGCAGCCATAATGATCTGATTTCACAAAGGTAGGCTTGACCTACATTAAGGTTTCACCTGTAATGTAGGTGTTGCATCTACATCTTAGTAAAGTGACAGAAAAGAGAAATGCAGACTGTGAAAGGATGAGGTGTGGACCCTATTCACAGTGATATCCCCTTCTTGGGAACTGAAGCTGATGAAGACAGACCCTCAATGGCCGTGTATTTACACCAGTCCCTATTTGAACAACCAGAGTCTCTCTGCTATGAATTAGAAATTTGAACTGAAAGATACAGAAATATAAGACTAAGACAAAGTGTAGGAACTTCTGTCACTCAGGGGCCCAGTGTTATCTTAATTCTACTGTTTCTGGGGCTTAGATACAACCTGTATTAGTACCTATGGCTGTTGTGGCAAATTACCACAAACTGGGTGACTTAAAACAACAGATGTGAATTCTCTCATAGTCCTGGAGGCCAGAAGTCCAAACTCACGATGTCAGCAGGACGTACTCCCTACAGAGGCTCTCAGGGAGAAAGTGCTCCTCTCTTCCCTCGCTTATGGCTTTTTGGCTTGAAACCACATCACTCCCATCTATCTCTGCCTCTGTCTGCACATTGTCTTTTCTTCTGTCTTTCTGCTCTGTGTCTCTTATGAAGACACTTGCCACTGCATGTAGGGCCCACCTGGATAATCAAGGATGATTTTCTCATCTCAAGACAACTTAATTACACGTACAAAGACAGATGATTTTTCTAAAGCACATTGACAGATTCTGGAGAATATGGTATAAACATAATTTGGGCAGGGAGTACCATTCAACCAAATACATCACCCTTCCAGTTAATGTTTTCTTAAATTAAATAGTGCCAGTTTCTAGTGCGTGCCTGCTTGCTCAGTTACTTCAGTCATGTCAGACTTTTTTGTGATCCTATGGACTGTAGCCCATAAGGCTCCTCTGTTCATGGGATTCTCTAGGTAAGAATACTGGAACGGGTTGCCATGCCCTCCTCCAGGGGATCTTCCTGGCCCAGGGATTGAACCCGTATCTCCTGTGTCTCCTGCATTGGCAGGCAGCTTCTTTACCCACTGAGCCACCTGGGAAGCCCACAAGTGTCCATTACTGGCAACCAAAAGAACTTACATAGTTTGGTCTCTTGATGCTAGTGGCAGCAGTTATAAGTGGCTTGTGTCGTTTGTTTACTAAACTTGACTTCAGAAATTCTTCAACTTATGTGTAGTAAGAACTACATTGGAGCATGTTAAAAATGCAGGTTTCTGCCCTCCTCCCTAGAGTTTCTCAAAAAATTGGCCCAGGAATCTGCATTTTTAACAGTGTTCCCAAATGGTCCTGATGATAAAAGAAAGGGAAAATCGTGAAACCTCAGATCCATTCATGTGCCATTTAAATAAAAGCAAGAGGAGAAGCGATGAAAAATAATTTGAAACCTTTAATTAATGATGTTGTTTATATAGTAAAAACATAAAATCTTTTAAATAAGGTACATTCAATTTCTCAGAGCATCTAATATTCAGATAATTTATATTTCATACACTTTCCAACGTTAAACAATTGACTACATAATGCATTTTCTATAAAATGGTATTACAGCTTATACAGGTTAAAGTATATTACAAAAATGCTCAACACAGGAAGAATGGCAGTACATATTAGGAAATGCTACAAACATTCTGTTAAAAATATATATTTTTATCTCTTTCATGTATCATAATAATAAACAGAATATATATATTTTTCTTTCTAAAATTAAGTCTTACACAGTTTCCCTTTAGGATGGTAATATGTACAAACCTTATATCTGAATGAATATAAATAGCAAATACTATAATAGTGTTACAGATATATTAGTAACTTTTACAGAAACAAAATGGCTTTTAAATAAAAGCCTCTAGTACAGCTGAAATCTCAAAGCTATTTAAATTAGACATTCTGATATTTAGTAAGACACAATGGAGTCTCATTTCTTATTTCCAGTTGAATTACTGCAAGCAGTAACAAGAGAAAATAGAGGCAGTAGATACTGGACCAGATGTGTCAGCTGGATAAACTATTTGGGGTTTATACTTTGGGGGAGAGATAAGAGTTCTTTCTCCACACCATAGTTTCTTTTGGGGCCCTGGGGTCAAAGCTAGTCCTTGGTGATGAGAAAGAAATCATTGTTCCCTCCTCAAGCGCCTGAGAAACAGTCATTCATCAGATCTGGTCCGTCGTGAGGAAACAGCTCCGTGACCATTTCCGGTTATAAGCAGCTTATCTTTAATGACTGGACCTGGTTTCCTATCATTTCTAAAAACAGCTTCCGATATAACCTGTACATGGTGAAGCTGTGAAGGAACCGGATGGTCTTCTTGAGACTCTGAATGACAGTCTTGGGGAAGTGGTACGTCTTCAAGTGCTTTAGGGCGTGCAGCAGGCCCTTGCGCGTGTCCTGGTCGCCATTTTTTATCCTCCACAGGCTGAGCAGCTTCAGGAGTTGCTCACTTGATTTGCACGTCTTCACTGTTTTCTCAACGTCTTCGGTCGTCACTTTCTTCCCCGGCAAGCTTTCCATCAACTTTAGAAGCTGCTCAAAGGTGAGGTTCAGGTGTCCAATGTGCCTCCGCACGCTGTTTTCACAGAGGTCAATGTCTGAATGAAGCAAAAACAGAGACATTCATTCACACAGTCTATCTAAAGCCACTACAGAACTACCCCGAGGCAAAAGGGAGTTCCCCAGCATTTCATAATTTAAAGGCCGACCTCCTCCTTTCCTTTGAGGGAGGGCTCAGGTCACGCTAGTTATTTCTGAGAACTGAGTTCAATATTATTTTGTGTTACAACAGAATAATATGCTTTCTGTATTCTCGGCATCCAACAGAGCTTTGTGAAAAGCCCACATTTGGAAAATAACAGTAAGAAACTAGAGACACATTGTTCTCAGTTTTCTAAGAAAATCTGAAGAAATGAAAAGCGTAACATTTTAGAAAAAATACAGTTAGCTATTTTGTAATATAAACTTTCATTAATTGATACCAATATATGTGCTATTTGAAAAATTAGTTGCTTCAAATAGTCTTTAATAAATAGCACCAGAGGATTATCAGCACACAGGAGATCTGAAAATCCAATAATACGAGGCCAGAGAACAGTAGGATACACATGGCCTAGAGAATATTTTGGTAATGAGCTAGGACATAAACATAGATGAGTAAGTAATGTTTCTGTTGATGACATGAGTCATTTAGTATCTGTAAGACCTAAGGCAAGTCCCTTCATCTTTCTGGGATAAAATGTCTTCATTTATAAAACAGGGAATTCGATCCCATCCAATTCTAACTGTCTCTGTTTCTCTACTTCCCTTTCTTTCTGCTTCAGGGCTAATTATACTTTCAAAGAATACATTTTGTTTGCCAAAAACAGAAGACAAGTTTACTCTGCACAAGTGAAAGCATTCAACTGTCAAAGATGTTAGTCTCCTAAAATCTGTTGCCTCAGTTTCCAGATGTTTGAGGCTTTAGAGTTGTGTAGGATTCCTCAATCATTTAACTACACGTGAAGAGCAGAATGGATTTCTCATTAACATTGCATCATGAAAGCCCCCTTTTTTCCAGAATGTCCTCCCAATGCTAATTCAAGTCAGAACTTTCTCTTCTGTGTATCCCAAAGCTTATAGTACACTCTGGATGAAACTTACTCCCTTTTCCCTTCTGTATTAATTCACTCCCATCATAATACACACACACACACACACACACAGTTTCAAAAGGAGATTCTTTACAAAACTAAAACATGAGAGTACTTGCATTTAAATAGCCCCTTTCTCCAAGAAGCTCAAACACTTTAAAGAACTTATCTCATTAATCCTCACGACATGTGCTATTAAAATGGTAATTTTAAAATAGACTGTATTGTGAGGATTAATGAGAGGATACCTAGACACTTAGATTCTCTCTGGAGAGAATTACCAGATAAATACCACATAGTTTCTTGGTAGAGTTGCGAGGTAAGATCTAAAATAGTTAAAGAACTTCTAGATATATCAGACAGGATGCTCGCACACCTACTAAGGGATCCAGAGTCAGATTTCCTGAGGTTTATTCCTACATTTGAAATGTATTTTCTCTCCTTCCAGAGAGACAGTTGAAAAATTGGAGAGTAGAGTAGGTGAAAATAAAACCTCGCATGACTGATCTAGGAACAGCTTCTCCTCTATCATTTGAAAACTATTTCAGTCCAACAATAATTCCCAAAGGGAAACAGCATCCATACAACTAAACAGGTACATAGTCTCATTTCTGTTGTATGATGAGCAGGTGTTCTGATTTCTGTTTGAGTTATTTAGTTCAGGCTACCATACCTTGGATGATCTTCTTGACCATATCTTGGTCTTTGTTTTGATGCTTCCATAACTTCAGCAGCTGGAAAGTCTGTTCTCGTGAGTTGTGTCGCTGTTTTATCCTCTCTATGCTCTCTGCATTTACTTTGGTGCCAGGCAGATTGTCTACCAGGACACTGAGCCAGTTCGGGGTAAGCTTTGTAGGAACAGCAAACCTGAAGAACGCCTCCTCACACAGGGTCATGTCTAAAAGGAAGGTGGGAAGATTAAGAAGATTTACTCAATAATTTGGGCTTCCCTGGTGGCTCAGATGGTAAAGAATCTGCCTGCAATGCAGGAAGCCTGGGTTCAATCCCTCAGTAGGGAAGATCCCCTGGAGAAGGGAATGGCAACCCACTCCATTATTCTTGCCTGGGAAAATCCCAAGAACAGGAGAGTCTGGTGGCCTACAGTCCAAGGGATCACAAAGAGTCGGACATGACTAAGCGACTCACACTTTCACTTTCACTCAGTAATTGGAATCTTGGATGTCTAATGGATAATAATAATAACAGGAAGAAGAAGAAGGAAAGGGAGAGGGAGATAGAGAAAAAAAGGACAAAAACCAACACAGTTGCATTTTCCAGAATATTGCATGCTAAAATGAAAAATTTGAATAAAATCAACCTTCTATTGCCTGATGTTAATGGCAGATTGCCAATCCAGCTCGGTCCCATGAAATATTCTTTTAGAATATTTTGGAGGGGAAGAGTTTACTAAATGTCTAATAAAAATATAGTATTGCTATAAAAAATTACAGCAAAAATTCTATTACTTAATATAATATTAACATATTTTAAAGTAACTATTAAACATTCTTTTAAAGGCTTGGCTGGTATCTAAAAGTTACTTCAAGGCCAGTGTCAAATCATTGTCTTTAAGAAAGCCTGAAAAGTAACCTGAAATAGCATATTATTTTCTGCACACACACATACACACAGTATCTTTGGGAACAAGGATGGATACAGAAGTATAAGCATACATTAAGTGGGAAAATAATCAAACACAAAAACTTGTCATTTAGAAAAAAGGTCCAATAAGCTGAGTGTCTGGGTAGCATTAGTCTATCGTAGGGATTAAGAGTCTGTGTTTGGATTCATTAGGTCTGGGTTTGAATCCTGACTCTGCCATTCAAGTTCATACAGTAACCTGAACAAACTTCACAGTGTTTTTGTAAAGATTAAAACCCATATAGCAAAAGTGTCTGGCAAATAGTAAGTGTTCAAAGAGTGATATAAATAAAATTATAAATGGATTAAAGAGAATGTTAAAGTTAGATGTTACTCCTTTTAACATCCCTCCCCACATTCCATCATTTAATAAGAAACCAGACAGGATGAATGACTTAGCTAAGATTTTTATAAAACAGAAAAAATGTTGGAACCAGGCTTAAATCTTAAATCTCCCAATCCACGTTGCTATGTTTTATATACATCTATGTTGCACAAAAAGATGTTTGAAGAGAGTCAAGCTGACTAAATACTAAAAGGTCAGTTATCCTCGGTGTGATGAATCCTTGGTAGGAGGTCTGAGACTAGTGTGCTGGCAGGAGTAACAAGATGAGGATACCAACCTGATTAGTGTCATCACCAACATGGGGTGCATTCAGATACCTTGAACTTGGAGCTAGTGACCCTTCCTGAATAGAGTTTAAGACATATACAGGAACTCAGTACTTCTGTGCAATAGGTGCAGTAATACCACAGGTAACAAAGCCAGTATTGCCTTTCTAATTTGTCATCTATTTATATCACCGTGGCTCAGATGTAAAGACTCCACCTGCAATGCGGGAGACCTGGGTTTGATCCTTGGGTCGGGAAGATCCCCTGGAGACCGAAATGGCAACCCAGTCCAGGATTCTTGCCCGGAAAATCCCATGGACAGAGGAGCCTGGAGGGCTGGGACGGTCCGTGGCATTGCAAAGAACTGGACACGACTGAGCGACTAACACAATCCGATCCAAGTACTCTCAATTACTTGGCTTCTTAGTTGCCAATTTATACTTTGGCTAATAATACAGATGTGCTTAAAAGTGATAAAAATGCATAGGTTAAAAACATTCTGCAACTTGGACTCTGATAATGTGACCTTCAACATAATCTTACTTCACCCCTTTTCTGTGGGTAACGTGATTCAAGTGTGAAAGTCAGGGTTTGGAGCACTATTATAGGAAGATGGAGACTTTTTGAAAGATTTTTGAGTTGTGGCTTTAGCAATGATGCACAGAGAATAGTCTTAGTTGGTTAAAATTCAAGAAAGGGGAAATATAAGTTTAACTAAGAAGGACCAGAGAGTCTTGTATTCAACCCAGAGGTGGTACGAAGATTGATATTTTGAAACATAATTACCTATTCCGCATTTGTGAGTCGATGATTCGCTGCTACCAGAACATATATTGTCATGCGTTGCATTTCCTTTCTGAGTTAGCAGGAGCCCAAATGCACTGCAATTCGTGTGTTTTCTACAGGGCGCTTTGGATGATGTCTCATTCGAGAAGAACCCATCTGGACATCTTTTGCAAACTGTATTTCGCTCCGGGGTTCCTACAAAAATATCAAGCCGTTTAGCACATTGTTCTCAAGTACTCTCGCAGCAGAAACCATCTTAACAGAGTTGGGGTAAGACTTTTCACTTGGTTTTTACTGCTACTATTATGTTGCAGGAAACTTCAGGCATTTTCATTTTTCACGTCATTAGACAGAACAAAACTTCTACAGTGAACCCCTTAGGCATTCTTTCCTCCTTGTAATACAAACACAAATGTGTTCTGTTGTTACCTACAAAGCACATAATGGGAGAGGGAAGAAAAGAAGGGTAGGATATTCAATTAGTCCTGCCTGTGCTGAAGTTGTCAGGAAGATCTTGTTGTCAGCCATATTCTCCACACAATTATCCCTGGAAAATCATGAAAATAACTGCTGTGTAACCACTGTAATATCATTCTTTGAAATCAGTACCCGTGGTATGCCACATCGTTAAATCCCAATCGATTCCTACGGAAGTTCTTTCTTTTCTGAATCCTAATTGTGAAGCAATTCGTAAGTGTGCTAACCCCAAGAAGTAAAAATTTACAACATCTTAATAAACTTTTGAAGGTGGCAATAAAGTTAACTGTGGACTTAAGCGTAAGCCTGCAGTTACATAATAAATGGAAGATGATATACCATTTGCTTAAACTGTTGAGTTTAAAAAGGGCACAGTCGTTAAAATTTCAGGCAAGGGTGACTGAAAGGGCATTTTCTTTCATGGTGGAAAGATACTTGATAAATTTGGGGAAATCATTGGCAGGAAAACTTGAACCAGTCAACAACCCAAGATGCTATTAAAAATAAACATCTTTAAAACCCTTGACTCTATGCCTGAGTAGATCATACATTATAGTGTATTTGCATATGAAAATACCTCCATCTAGTGTAAGCTAGTTGAACAGATTTAGACTCCAGTGTTCAAATGTAGCTATTCCAGGGCAATTCTGGCTGACACAAGATACCAAATACTAAAGAAACAAATGAAAGTTAGAGAAAGTTAATAAACTTCATTTATTAAAACTTTTAACCTCCCATTTCATTGCATTCTCTACCAAAAAAGGGAAAAAGAGCACAGTGAATTTGGTTTTATTTTCACCTCTGGCTTCTTTCTTTTCTAAAGGGTTTGATAATGCATTGACCAATAAAAATGACAAAAAGGTGGCAGAAAAAAAGAAAAGGGGAGACCAAGCATGAAATTTTAACATGCTAAATGCCATTTCCAGGGTTGCAGTGACATTATCTTAGGAACCACCTTACAAAGAGGTCTCTCTTTTTTTTTTTTTTAGTATTTTCTTACTATACTCCTCTCCTTAAAGGGGATCCAACTCCACACCAAATTCTACAGTATCATAAGCAGAGGTATTTGGGCATGGACTGCATGGTATTATTTTATTGTGAATATTCTGGGAATAAATGGTCTTAGACATCTGGATCCAAATCTCCCTTTGTCAGCTGCACAAAGAAGAATCTTTAATTCTTCACATACGTGTTGATGGCTTGGGTGTTCTTCTGCATTCCAATGAGAAGGTCATAGGCACAAGACACTCTTCCAGGTAATTTAGCCTTTAAAGTTCCTTACCAAGAGGAATCCAAGAATTATAGAAGGAAAGTTTCTTAATATATGTGGAGGCTTTATGTGATGACCTTTCTGTAAAGGGCTTCCCTCTCTCATGATTGACAGAACTTCTTATAAAAGGATGTATCCATCTAAGTAAATGATTTTGCCTTGTTAATGTCAAGAGAAACACCCAAAGTATAATCTGGTAGGCAAAACGTGAAACAGAATGGCAAGAGGAATTTTGCTTTTCAGTTGAGAATTCACCATGCTAGGCATAAACAATTATATAAGAATTATACAACTAATAGAACTAACTACAGTTGATCCTTGGACAATGGTGGGTTAGAGGACCCAACCTCCTTGCATTGGAAAATCCCATTATAACTTTATAGTCAGCCTTCTATAGCCAGAGTTCTGCATTCACAGATTCACACAACGGGGATCAGGTATTACTGTAGTATTATTGAAAAAAATTTGCATAGAAGTGGACCCACGAGGTTCAAACCCATGTTATGCTGTTCAGAGGTCAGCTGTAAAATCTGAAGACAAGGCAATCTGACTTCAAAACAACAGAGAATGAATGTTAAATACTCTTTAGACTAAAACTGCAGAATCTTGCCTTCTCTTTGGTCTGGAAACTTTTTATATTTTAGGCAGAGAGAGGTGAGTAAATAAATAAACCTCTGTGTACCTTTGTGCTAAGACTTCGATTGCGTGCTTACTTCATTCTACAAACAGATTTTCATGCTTATATGAGTAAAATTCTTACTATTTCCATTATTTTTCAAAACTTTCTAGTTTCCAAACTGCAATGCCCTGCTTAATGAATTTTCCTACATATATAAATTACTGAATGGAATTAAATGCATCTGTTTCTGTTGGATGGGCTTCTCACTCTACAACTTGGGTTAGCTTTTGAGTCGCAAATTGTCATCCAGTAAAAATTAGGAAGTGTCACCAATTTCTCCCTCAAAGACTTATACTAGAGGCATTTTAAGGAACTGTTATGCAATTTGCACCCTCTGTGACTGATTTTATAAAATGCAGAACTTAGGACACTTAATAGTTCAGTTTTTGAATATATTTAATTCGTGTCCGACTCTTTGTGACCCCATGTACTGCAGCCTACCAGGCTCTTCTGTCCATGGGATTTTCCAGGGAAGAATACTGGAGTGGGTTGCCATTTCCTTCTCCAGAAACCTAAAATGTTGATAATAATTTAGACTCTATATTGCAACTTCTGAAAGTCAAAATGGTTACGAGTAATTCACATGCTCTGAACCCATGGTTGTCAACTAGGGGTGATTTGGCCATCCAGGGGACACTTTAGTGGAAAGAGTACTATTTTAGCATTTAGTGGCTAAAGACCAGGGATGCTGCTGAACATGCTACAATGCACAGGACTGCTGCCCACGAAGAGAATTATTCAGCCCCCAAAGTTAGTAGTGCTGAGACTGAGAAACACTGATTCAAATTGAATAATTGGAATCTATACCCATACTGCTTCCTCCAGAAAAGTGAGTGAATACTCTTAATTTTTCCAGGCCAGGAGAACATGCAGACGATACTGAAACTTCATGAACGTAGCAAAAAAAAAAAAAAAAAAAGGTGGATTGCAGCTTTAAAAAATTCAGTGCAAAGTGGCCTTAATCTCTGCTCTTCAAAATGCAAAAAGAGAAAGTACTTTGTTTGTAGACAAGTACTTACTCTTGGCTTGCCAGTCTGTTTTGTCTAAGATAAAGAATCAGCTTCATAGAAGAGATGCTGCTATAGCCGTTATCCTCCCAGACACTCAACTCCCCTGCCAAAGGAAAAACTAGCTTCATTTTTAATAATGAGCTGCAGTTCCCCTAGCCATTCTCACTTTTTATATAATTAATTATAACTACTCACTGTTTGCATGCCAGAGCCTCATTAATATCAGCATAATTACTCTCTTGGTATCAATTAACATTTCTGATGTTTGTCCAAAAGCACTGCACTCTGAGGCTGTCCATGCCAAAGTGAAACACAGACATAGATCAGCTATGAATGGTGCAACTAAGAGTGTGTCCCTTTAAGAAAGAGCAATCCATCACACATCTCATTAGAGAGTGATTTGCTGCATTTGAGATTTGTCACTAAATTGGCCCGTCGTGGCAAAGTGCTCCTCTGAGGAATGGTTCTTTGGCAGCCATCCAGACACATAGTACATACCTAGCAGATTCCATTACCTTTGTAATTTGCTATCCTGTAATGTCATCAGGACCAACTTGTTCCCTTAAACTTCCCCCACTACCTGACTCTGTGTGATGTTAATGAACTTGGCTGGTACATACCCGGGTGTAGCACTCCGAACCCAGGGGGACAGCTCCTGTGCTTCAAGCAGAACTCCAGCTCCAGATAGCGCCCCTCCTCACATTCACACACGCGGTTATGGGTGCGACTGCACTCCTGCTTTACATACTGCAGTTCCTTGCACACTGGGCTGCAGTACAGACACTCGTCACTGGTGTGCCAGGTGTCCGTGTAGTAGTGGTCAGGACAAGGGGCACACACGGTCTTCCGCCTTGCCGTGCAGGGCTGTTTCAGGAAGGTGCCAGGAGGACATTTGTCACACATCAGCTGACGAGAGCTCTCAGGGTCATAATGAAGGTACTTTGGAGGAAAGGTTTCCTGGGTGGTCCATTTAATGGAGATGTCTAGGAACTAGAAGAAGAAAGGGAAATAGTGGTATGTTAGCATGGAAATGGGGTGATTCTTCTGTGCAAAAGCATCATTAACCTCAGAGTCCTTTACTACCTGGAACCTCATGCTGTTCCTGCCTGCGGAGCTAGGACCACAGAAAACAAGTTCAGAAGCCATAACTCTTGCCTCTACGTAGATTAATCTCCAAGACCATGATGGCAGTACCAGCAAAGTATATTAGGAAAACATAGCTTATAGATAGCTGGAGTGGAAAGCTCATCCAAGTAGAAATTATTACACTTAGATGCACTGCTAAATAGCCTGTGTGCCTTGAGTAATACTTTATCTCCCTGGGTTTTAGGATAATCATTAGATTAGTGAGTTGGGTGAACTAGTGAGTTAGGTGAACTAGATTCTCAGGATAGCTATACCAGGATCCCTAGACTCCTTGATAAAAATGTAGATTCCTGGAATTTATATTCCTAAAAATTCTGATTCTACAGACGTGAATTCTAAATTTAAAATTTTGAATTTTAAATCCTCAGATGGGACTGAGGATTTAAAAATGTCCTGCAATGATTCCCATCTGTAGAACCCATATACAATAAATATTATTTCACTTATTCACTTGTTGGTAGTTATGTACCAGGCTCTGTTCTGGGTATTTGGGATACAGGAGTGAATAAAATAGTCAACAAACTCTGTCTTATGGACTTTATTTTAATAACAAATTATACATAAATTATGTGTTAGAAGATGAATGTTGTAAAAAAGTGAGCAAGTAAAAGATTGGAAATATGGAGGGGAAGGTGGAGAAATTACAATCTTTATTATGGGGTGATGGTCACAGTAGTATATTTAAGATCAGATATTTTTCTTTCAGTTTTCCTGTTCTAAGCTGTAATGATTTCACATGTATGTAAACAGTTGGTGATTATACTCACTCTGGTCATTCATTCACTCATGCAGCAGATATGTATTGCATGCTTACCAGAAATACGCTGATGAGAAGATATAATCTTTGTGCAGCTGGTAATCTGCTGGAAAACTATTAAAATTTTAAGACTGATATTTCCTCCAGAATATCAGTGTAGTCTTGAATCTTATAGGTGACTGATGTCTAGAAAATGAAATGATCACCTCTCTTGAGGTTAACTGGGGAAAACTTGAGGGAGTAGGCAGGGTTTCAGAAGTTTCTATCCATAATGGCCAAAGAGGTGTGTGCATAGTAGAGAGAGAGTTGTGTGGGCCAGAATCCTGCTTGTGAAGGTGGCTCCAAATGAGTATTCTATCTTGTATTCTAGATCTCAAAAGGTCTTCAAGGGAACACTGAAGTAGTTCTTCACACTAATTAAGAGAAAAAGTGTTGTTTCTGTGTAGGGGTTGTTTGTTTGGCTTTTATTGTTTGTTTTTGGTACAGGGATCAACACTGACTATTTTCAGACTTTTGGGAAGCAACAGGCTAAACACAATAATTTTTTCTAAACTCTCTTCTTTGCAGAACTCAGCAAATCTCACAGAAACCCTTTGACCTGGAGGAAAGTGTGCCAAGCTAGGAAAACAGCACTCCTTTTTGAATGAGGAATGACAGAGGTAAAGAAAGGCCTTTTTCATAAGTATTTGGGCATTTTAATAAGCAATAGAATCCACCTGCCAATACAGGAGATGCAAGAGATGCGGGTTTGATCCCTGGGTTGGAAAGATCCCCTGGAGAAGGAAATGGCAACCCATTCAACTATTCTTGCCTGGAAAATTCCATGGACAGAGGAGCCTGGTGGGCTACAGTCCATGGGGTCGTAAAGAGTGGGACACAACTGAGCATGCATATACACATGCCCTCATTTCTTATTGGGATATGGCTAGCAACAAGGCAGTTTGGACCTAATATGAGCTGATAAACCAGAATTGAATAAAATATCTTCCCTAGGGCCACAGACCTTTTAACTGAGAGCAGTTTTCAGAGTGCTATAATGTAAAGGACCGCTAACCAACAAAAGATAACTACAGTGGAAAATTGGGGCTGCCTTGATATTTTCAAGACACTCTCATGACCCAATGGTTTTGGGGAAAAGGATGTTCTTGAATTCCCCTGGGGCTTTTTATTGGCTAAGATAAAGTGGGTCAACAGTAGAAGAAAGAAATGGACCAGTAATGAGTGAAAGCTCTGGTTTGGTCTGTATCTTTCAGAAATCTATTCATTCAACATATGTCTCTTGACCACCCACTGTGTACCAGGCATTGTAGAAGGTCTTAGCATATGGTGACCCACAAAACAAGGATGCTCTTCAGACTGCTCACAGTCTAGCGAGAAGACAGAGAAGTGAAGGAATAAATAATTACAGATAACGATCAATCTTTTGAAGGAAATGAAGCAAGATGAACTAACTTTGTTGCTACTTGGTCATTCTAATAATATTGTACTATATTTCTGAAAGGCCCTTTGTGTGGGTTTGGCTGAATTATTTCTAACATCCTCAACGCTAGGGAACGAAGTATTCCTGATGCAACTTGCAAAGACACATGAAAGCAATGAGAAATGTTTTTATTTTTTTATGTCTTGATGTTCACTTTTGATTTCCTGAAAAGCCACTTTTGAGGGTTCTGTTTTTTCAAGAGGCCCAGCTCAGAGGTCCACAGGGACACATTTGTCTTGCTTACTGTGGCTGAGTGAGCCCCATCCTGGTAGGGCTGGCAGTCCTGAGACTTAACCCTGCCTGATTTCCCATCATCCTGCCCTTCCCATGACAACGCAGCTCATTTACCCATTAGCTGACTCTTTTCTCTCTTACCAAGAAGAGATGAGGATGAAATGGGAAAACCATTTCTAGTGTTCCTCACTAGAAGCAGCCACACAAATACAAGATCTGACCGAGAATACTGATGCAATTTGTATTTTTCTAGGCAATTGGACATGACACTGTTGGTTTTCTGAAACCATGCTTAAGAAATTAGTTGCCATTTCTTCAAAATACAGGGAAGCTGAGGTGAAAGGAATCCACAGAGGAAAAAAATTAATAAATTAGGTTGACTTAAGGATTAGAGAGCAATTATATAATAGTGAAGATCATTTCCCCTAGGCTACCGCATGGAATTATCATATATATTTTTAAAAATTGGAAAGCCTTAAAGAACTGCAGACTTGTTTTCAGCAAATTCTATGGGCCTCTGTGATTTACTTGAAAATTTTCCACTTTGGTAAAAAGACAGAGCTCTGTGTGGCCAAAATTAGATGCTTAGCTCTCCATCTCTGGTTAGCCTCAATTCCCGCATGGAATTTCTGGAACCAATTCTTGACAGAGGATTGGCAAAATTAATAAACCTCTTCATCTCAATCCCCTCTTTCTTCTGCATTTTCTAGAAAAGCAATGAAAAATATGCCAAAGGAGGACAGTCCATCTTAACACTGGCTCTGTGTCCTTTGCCAGCTGATAACATTTAAAGTCTAAGAAGAGTACAAAAGTAATTTTTGTGTGAAGTGAATAAATACTGATGAATATCTGCAAAAGCTAGGACTTGTGCATAGGTGTCTGCAGAAGCCTGAAGTGTCCTATATAAGAGTGTCCTATATTATAGTTTCCTATAAAAGAAGCTGCTTTTTCATGCTTAACTTTTTTTTAAATTGGAGGATAATTGATTTACAATATTGTGTTGTTTTCTGCTGTACATCAACATGAATCAGCCACAGGTATACATATGACCCCTCCCTCCTAAACCTCCCTCCCATTTCCCTCCCCATCCTACCCCTCTATGTTATCACAGAGCACTGGGTTGAGCTCCCTGTGTCACACAGCAAATTTCCACTGGCTGTCTATTTTACATGTGATAATGATAAAGAAACATTAAAATGGAATTTTCTCTCCATTTTTTCTTTCTTCCTCTTCCCACTCTATATCTGTCCACCAGCTACAAAAGTACAAAAGTAAATGAGGAACCAGTCCAGGTCACAGTAATTAGTGGAAGCAGAATTAAAACCCAGAGCATGTGCCATAGAATAGTATAGTTTGACCAAATCCTTTAACATTGCATAGCCCTAACATGCTAGTTTTTCATTCAGACTCAAGAGCATAGTGTTAGGAGATTATAGAAGTGAGATCACCCAGTGCCTTCCTTAAGTCCACATGAATGGATGGTGTTTCTTTCTTTGTGCTAAGACTAGCACCTGTCCAAGGTAACTGATATGGAAATGTCTTAGATGACACGTGATTTCAGTATAGCTGACTACCGGTATTTGCTGCTTAAAGGATACAGGAATATACTTTCTCCATCAAGTTTACTTTTGCGTGATGCAATGCAGTCAGTCCCCTGCTGCTGCGCTTATTCTCCAGTATGAAGAACCACGAGTGACCCAGTGGGTTTCCGTTTATGGAAAATTCATTAAAAGGAGCCCACACAAAGCTTGAAATAACTACTTGGTTTGGGAGTTCCTTTTGTGATCCCTCGTCATGATCTTTGCCGCAAAGAACTATTTGAGGACTACCAGAGTTAGCTAAACTTCTGGTCAATTTGGAAACCATGATATTTTACAATTCATCTTAGCCAAGAAAAGAAACATTCAGGATATATACCACAGTGAGTTTCCTAAAGATCTCTTGTAGTATAAACTACAAAGCTTATTAAAAAAAAAAACAAAAACTCTTTTGCTATGAAGGTTAGCTTATTTAACTTTCTATAGTCTTATGGTATAATGGGGCTTCCCTGGAGGCTCAGACAGTAAAGAATTCACCTGCGATGCTAGAGATCTGGGTTCGATCCCTGGGTTGGGAAGATCCTCTGGAGGAGGGCATGACAACCCACTCCAGTATTCTTGCCTGGAGAATCCCATGAACAGAAAAGCCTGGAGGGCTGCAGTCCATGGAATAGCAGAGTCGGACATGACTAAGCAATTAAGCATACACCTGGTATAGTGGCCTCTTCCCTATTTCTTCCAATCCTTAAATTATTTATTTATTCATTCATTCAGCAAACACTTATTGAGACAATTACTATGCTCAGGAAATATTGCTGAACAATAGAGCCGAGGAAGTTAATGTTCCTATTTCCTACAAGAATTCATCCAAAAGCCTCTGTTGGTGTAAAAAGTCACAAATCACTGCAAAACAATGAGAGGGAAAACAAAGGTAAAAAAAGGATCAAGAAAAGACTCAATAGAGAAACAGGTCAGAAATGAGAAGCTGAAATGAGGTAGTAGTAAGGAGGAGAGAAAAGATAGATATATGTTAGCTAATTGCCCGTGGAGGGAGGTACTAGAAAGAGTAAAGGAGGACATGCCCATGAATTATGACTATTAGGTATGTGGTGTTGCTGTTAATTACTGACAGCAGGAGAAAGAGGCAGTTATGGAGGAAGACAATGAATTTGGTTCTGGGTCCTCCAACAATGAGACTCAAGTGATGATGTCGAGTAGACACTTAAATATATGTATCAGGTATTCAGGATAGAAATGCAGCTAAAGACACAGATTTAAAGAGATGCAAATTCAATCCCTGGGTCAGGAAGATCCCCTGGAGGAGGGCATGGCAACCCTCTCCAGTATTCTTGCCTAGAGAATCCCATGGGCAGAGGAGCCTGGTAGGCTACAGTCCATGGGGTTGCAAAGAGTTGGACACGACTGAAGTGACTTAGCACAGGGTTATGAGCACATAAATGGTTCCAGAAACAGAGAAGTAGCATGGCATTACCCAGGGATTTTATACATAAAAAAATGTTAAGATATAACCTTTGGGACTTTACAAACATTTGCAAGATGAGATGAAAAAAAAGAAGGAAAAAAACAGTAGGGATTTTACAGAAAGTTTCAAGAAAAATGCTAAATGGATGATGAATAATAAGATATGAAAAATGTACAGGGTTTAGATCCATTAGATTGATATGAACTAACCAGATCTCTTTGCTGGGAACCTGCATATTAGGGTTCCAAATTCAGTTCAACCACCAGCTTAATAACCCTTGGCCATTATCTTAGCTCTAAAAAGAGATAATTCTTATTTCATCTATTCCTATACAATTGTTTTCAATTGAGTAAAGGGACACAAATAAACTTGGTAAAGAATAAGATTCCAGACAAGAATGAGTCATGACTACATATGCTAATTACACAGGAGGTGGGAAATAGGGAACATTTTGAATCAGATTCATTTTTGGAGACATTTTGAAGTCTCTTGTTCAGTAGGAAGTCACAAACCTAAAATGTGCCCCAGTCAGTTATTTATCCTATTCTTAAGTTGTTTTCAGAAAAAGCATCTCTGACTCGTTTTTAAAATCAGTTCCAGTATCTTCCCAACTTGTATCATTGACTTGGTCGAAAGGCAGTTCCACAGATTTGATTAAAGGGCTCAGATAGAAAAGGATTTGTTTCCATATACCTTAAATGTTTAGCGTGGTGTCTTACAGGCTTCCCAGGTGGCGCTAGTGGTAAAGAACCTGCCTGCCAATGCAGGAGTTGTAAGAGATGTGGGTTCAACCCCTGGGTTGGGAAGATTCCCTGGAGGAGGGCATGGCCACCACTCCATTATTCTTGCCTAGAGAACCCCATGGACAGAGGAGCCTGGAGGGTTACAGTTGCAAAGAGTCAGACACGACTGATGCGACTTAGCAAGCAGCATGCATAAGGTCTTATGGGCTTCCCTGGTGGCTCATAGGGTAAAGAATCAGTCTGTCACGCAATAGACCTGGATTCAATCCCTGGATCAGAAAGTGCCCTAGAGAAGGGAATGGCTACCCACTCCAGCATTCTTGTCTGGAGAATCCCATGGACAGAGGAGACTGGCAGGCTACAGTCCATGGGGTCACAAAGAGTTGGACATGATTGAGTGACTGACACATTCCCTGCTTTTTTCATGGTGTCTTATACACAGCAAGTATCCAATATATATTTTAATTTTATTCAATCCAGTAGATATTGAATACCTACTAGGTATAATTAGGATTGCTGGTGATTCTATAGACACATACAGAGCCTCCAGGTAAAGGATGCGTTTTCAAGGACAAGCACAAAATCTGTAACTTTCTTATCTGTAAAATGATAGTGATGACAAAATTTGCCTAAAGGAAGTTTTTTTTTTTTTTTTTTAAGCATCTTTCATTTTGCTTGGCATTTTGCATGGATCATTCTGTTTGTATTTAGCTTCTATTTTGAAGGTAAATGTGGGAAAAGCAGGTGGCTCATTTGAGAGGTTTATCTGCTGCTTCCATTTCTCTACCTGAGGGTCTGCCACTGCTTAATAATTTCCAGAACAGCCAGGATGAGGTCTCTAGGTAAGGATGCAGAGCAAATGCATTAAATCTATTCATCTATTAGGAACTGATGTGCTGCCAACAGCTTTTGCTACATAAACAGGAGAAAGGAAACAGGAACAATTATGATTTATTAGATGAATCGCTGGGCCAGACTTTACACTCTTTGCTTCCCGTGAGGCTGAAGAACTGTCTCTAGGTAAAACTTAACGTTAAATGCGTTTTGTTGTTGTTCCCTTCAAGAACTTTCCCTTTAGTTGTTTGTTTGGAGGCTTTTAGAATTAATTAGCAGTACCTTGTTTATGTCTGGAATCTACAAGAATTGTCAGAGCAGATTTGCTTCTGGTGCTTTTGCTGCTTCAGAGTTTTACAGATAATTAACATTTGCTAGATTAACAAATAAATGAGAAAAATCTCTAAGAACTTGTGATGCAAGTAAACACGTCAAACTTTCCAAGGCAGATGTGTGGACATCTCCCGCATTTTGAATCTCAGATCTTAATTTCTTCTCTTTGCTTATTTGTTTAGTCATTCATTCAGTTGTGTCCAACCGTTTGCAATCTCCTGGACTGTAGCCCATCAGGCTCCTCTGTCCATGGGATTTTTCAGGCAAGAATACTGGAGTGGGTTGCCATTTAATTCTCCACAGGATCTTCCTGACCCAGAGATTGAATTCATGTCTCCTGTGTCTCCTGCATTGCAGGTGAATTGCTGGGTCATAATCACCAGATTTGGGATATAACATCCATTTTGAAAATTTCAACTCAACAACAGAGCTGGCCACAATTTTCCTTTTAATTATATCCATTCAAGCCCACCAGACAAGCACAAGGGTGACATCCCTAGAATTTTCCAGAATTTTCCAGCTACAAAGTTCCTGGCACTTTGGACTCAGAATTGGCAATACATTTTAGTATGTTGATATTTTTGAACATCAATTATTAAGTCCCATTTTATTTCTACCTTTCTTTGAAGATAATTCCTTGTTCACATCATCTTATGAATTACTCTGGTTGGTGATGATTTAGATTGAAGCCCAATCAATATATGGTTAAGGGCATCTGGAGAGAGAAATTTAGAAAAGAACAGCCATGGTGGTTAGGAAATGAAATAGAAACTAGAAATGGAAATAGAATAAAACAGGATGTGACTTAAACATGTAGATGTTTATCATGTGCCTACAACAACGTGAAACATCCTTTTGGAAGTACTGGGTGATATGGTGAATAATAATAGCATAGTATATTATAACATCATGACATAGTAAGTTCTATACTTCACTTGTCATCTACCCCTCCAATCACCTCTGAGATGATAGTATTAATCCCCATTTTATAGATGAAGAAACGGAGCCTCAAAGAAGTTGAGTGATTGCTCAAAAGTCACAGAGCTAGCATACATTGAAGATAGGATTCAAACCTAATCCTGTCTGAACCTAAGCCTTTAACAATTGACTCTTCTCGCTAGGGACCTGCAGTGTTAGGAAGGAGACAGGCATTTAAGTGATCACCTATGACACAATGTAAAATTCTGGAAGATCTATATTTTGTCCATCTGTCCATACAGCCATCCATGCCACCTCATCCTATATCTATGCATCTATCTATCTATCATTTACATCATTTATCCTGGTGAATAAATTCCTCGCTCTTCTGTCCTGAAATGCAGTAGTTCACACAACTTCTCTAGAAGATGGTCCTGTGAGACTGAGCAGTCTGTTGTACTTTATACAAAATAGCAGCTTCTCAGTCAGTCAAGCACCCGCTTAAATTTGTCTTCCTTTTTTGCTTACTCTTCTTTTGCTAGCCCCTGCTTCCCTAGGATTGCTGTTTCTAATAAAGGAGCTAAACTATAAAGTGTTTGCCTCATGTTCTCTATCCTGAACGGTCTGGACTTAGAACTCAAGTCCGGTAAGGAAGCTGGGATATTTAATTTCATCAGGAAAGAAAAACAACAGTGGCCTCCTCTAGCTGAAGGAGCAGGTGAAAAAAGCATTTAAAAAATCCACTGGGATCACTTTGCCCAAGGATATGACTCTGAGTCCCATCCCAGGACGTTTGTATCTCCAGCAGAGAAAAGAACTCTGGTTGAAGGAACTCAGAGGCTTTCCTCTGCTTTGTGGGTATTTTTCACTGGACTCCACTGCTAGATTTCAGCTCCTATTAGAGAGAGAAAAAAAAAAAAAATCCTCAGCTAGGTCACCGTAGGGAAAATTACTTCACTTCTCTGAACCTTAATTTCCTTGCCTGTAAAACAGATTCCAGTCTCTGCATCAGAGGGTTTTTGTGAAAATGAAGGCTGTTAGCATTGTCCTCTCTGTCCAGGACCTAGGATCTTATAAAAATTAATATCTGGAACAAGGTTGGTTTGCTGGGAAAGAAAATGTTGGGAGTCATGTACAGGCAATGAGGTGCTCTAATGTACAAGTGACTTGTATCATTTAAACTCACAAATCTGCCAGAACTATCACATCCACCTCCTTCCTCACCAGAGAAAGCTGGAAGGTACAATGTTACCATGTTTCTGGAAGGTAGGACAAGGGAGAAGGCTTACAAACAGTAGGAATAGCTACATCATTGTTCAGTAAACATCACTCATACTTTGTAGTTGACCCATTATTTTAGCACAATCTAGTTGATTTTTTCCCCTTTTACTGGCTATTAAGAGACAGCAAACAGAGTGTGGGAACAGAGGATTCTGTCTCTCAGCCCACGTAGTATTCATTCTCCAGGGCATCTTCCTGACCCAGGAATCAAACCCAGGTCTCCCCCATTCCAGGCAGATTCTTTACCATCTAGCCACCAGGGAAGCCCAATGTAGTATTCCAGCACAGTATTAATGGTCATGCCAATCTACCCATTAACATGCTTATTTCACCTGAAGGTGAAATGCTTCCTTGTGAATACAAATTCAAAGAAAACTCTGCTCAAAGAGGCTAAAGAGATTGCTGGTGACCATAATTACATCTCTTTAGTAAGTCCTGAGGGAATAGGGCTTCTAAGTAGGATATGAAAATATGCACATTAATGGCTTCTATGCTAGCTAAAGACAAAAAGGTCTTGTTTCCGAATTTAAAAAAAAAATAGTTTTTAGCTTAAAAGAATAATCTGATCCTAAAACACAGAATTCTTACTGCTTAAAAGTAGGTAACATTTCAAAAAGCTGCTTCCTCTTTTGATCTCCTTCACTTAAACAGAATTTCTTATCAATGAAACCAGTTGGGCACAAGGAACTTTGACAATTGCAACAAAGTAGATTTAAAATTTTTTTCTTTAGTATGCTTTTTTTCATAGATAACTAAGTCCATTTGATTTTTGTATGTCTGGCATTTTAAATAGTATCAATATATAATAAAACACTTTAATTTATTTTTAATGACAAAAACGTAATTTTTTTTTTTTTTCCACTGTGCAAACTGCTTCAGTGCCTGCAGCCTACTGGCAGAGGCCAGGCAATAGTTTGGGGCTGGGTTTGCTCTGGCATGGGACACTATGAGAGGCCCAGGGGGATGAGCCAAAAGTATAAAATTATAGCAGAGCTTCCAGATATCATGTGGTACAACACACCTATTTTAAAGGTGAGCAAAGACCCAGAGAAATGAAGTCACAGACTGGACCTCAGAGTCTAAGGCAAAACTGAGGAATAAGATCTCTTGCTTCTTGACTGCTGTTGCGGAGGTCTTACTATCATTACACCTCACAGATGACTTCCTAAATTACTTCTGTTGGTGGTGATGATGGTGGTATGAATGCCAGAGGGAATTTAAGAATAGGGCCTTGATATCCATATTTTCTAAGAATAAAATACGTTTTTGAACAAGAAAGTAATATTACATGGCAATAGAGGTTTAGGGATCAAAGACCAGAGACGAAAACTGAATTTACCAAAGGCAGTCACAAAGCTTAGATGAATTACTGTCTTTTAAATCTATATTCATCTTGACACTGATTTTCCTGTTTTATAGTTGATTATTTAAGAGGCTGTTATAGAAAATGCTTCCAAGGTACAGACTAAATGGAGGTGAAGAATCCTAAGGCTACTCTTTTTAATTTTATAGAAGATGCTTCTAGGAAATTAATGTTTTTCACTGTATTAAAACTATGATAAAAAGAGGTGGATTAAAAAAAAAATCTCAATAGGAAAGTAATAAATCAGAACTTTTGGGAGCACATTACTTTTTTAGAAGGGCTCCAGAAATGACATTGCATTTCCTCCCGTATCCTCTATCCATTTATGGTCTGGCTGATTCAGGTGCTTCTGAGAAACTGGGCTTGAAAAAAACTACCCAAGCACCTGGGAAGTTATGTCACCTTGTAGTTGAAAGAAACCATTTTAGTGTGTCTGTAGACTGTTCTGGCCTTTGGAACATTCATTTAGCAAGGCCAGGTAAATGTGAGAGGGAGTGGGTACCACACAGCTTCTTACCTAATGTGTTGTAACACTATTCTTATCCCTTACAACTGTCTAAAAGAATTCTTTTTTTAGACTTTCTATGCTAGTTACCCCAAAATAAATATTCTGTGGTAGTGAGTTCCTAAAACTAATTACATGTCACATAAAAATACCATGTGTATTTCAAGTTGGCTATACCTCACTCCTTCTTCTTGCATGGATAGTTTACAGATGTTGCTAGGATTTCCGATTGACTAGTTCCTGCTCTTGTGGGTTGTGAAGTTTTATTTTGATTTTTGTTTTCTTTTCTAAACATGGCTGCTAGTACTGTTCATATGTGCATTTTTTTTTAAACCTATCAGTATCAGAAATGCACTCTGGGGCTGTGTCCTGCCCTCCTCTCTTGCCCTGTGAAATCCTCCTTTCCTATGGCTTTCAAAACCCGTTCTCTGCTCATGACCCAGATTTTCTGATCTCCAGTCCAGGCTTCTCTGAACTTTTTGAATCCAAATGCCTATTTGACATCTCCATGAGGATATTTTAAGAATGTATCACATTTATCAAACCAAAAAATGAACATCGATGGGAAGGTCAGAAAGGGGATTCAGTTAGGTAGCACCTGCAAGGGTCAGTATATAAGTCTGGTTCATTGTTGTTGCTCTCTTAAGAATGGACCTCCATGAAGGTATTGTACCTTCACAGTAGAAATGGACAAAAATAAGTAGGAAAAATACTGGTCAGGTGGGTAGGGCATTATATTTGTATTTTGAAAGAGATCAAAGCTGACATGAGCATGTGAAATCTCTGACAGTAAGCTACATTTTGTTGGAATATCCATGGAAACTACTGGTACATTATACAAACACCCCAGCAAATCTCATCGTAGCTCCTTTGACTCAGCAAACACACATTTAGTGTCAGGCACTGTGGAGACCTGGAGGCTATAAATATGAATTGGGAAAAAAATCTCTGTTTGCAAAGAGTTCATATTTTGTTTACCACAGGGGTCGTACCATCCCCTAGAAGTTCTGGAAATTTGTGTGGGATTTTCTCTTGTCACAGTTTCTGTGTGCTGCTAGATGCCCCAGTGACCAAGAATAATCCCATATTCCACACACTCTTTTTCTTGGCTGTGCCATTTGGCATATGGGATCTTAGTTCCCCCATCAAGGACTGAACTTTCTACCCCTGTGTTGGAAGCACAGAGTCTTCACCACCAGACCACCAGGGAAATCCCACACACACTGTCAAATGTCCTACTGATGATGGTATAAGTGATCTAAGCTAAAAAAAAATATTTATCATTATATGAGCCTGGATTCAAACTCCATATATATATATACACAAACACACGTATATATATATACATATGTGTATATAATATAAACACACATGTGTGTATGTGTATATATATATATACACACACACACACATATGTGTATATATATGCACACATATGGGCTTCCCAGGTGGCACAGTGGTAAAGAGTCCACCTGTCCATGCAGGAGAAGCAAGAAGAGTGGATTTGATTCCTGGGTCGAGAAGATCCTCTGAAGTATGAAATGGCAACCCACTCTAGTACTCTTGCCTGGAAAATTCCATAGACAGAGGAGCCTGGTGGGCTAAAGTCCATGGGGTCGCACACAACTGAGTGACTGAGCACACACACATACATACATATATATGTGTGTATATATATACACACACACATATGTAGACCTATGTGTGTGTGTTGTAAGATTTTTATGCCTATTGAATTTTCAAGGAATTTAACAACATAAAATTTGATAGAGGGTTGTGCATGCATGCATGCTAAGTCGCTTCAGTCATCTACGACTCTTTGCCATTCTATGGACTGTACTTTGCCAGGCTCCTGTATCCATGGGGATTCTCCAGGTAAGAATACTAGAGTGGGTTGCCATGCCCTCCTCCAGGGGATCTTCCCAACCCAGGGATCGAACCTGCGTCTCTTAGTCTCCTGCATTGGCAGGCGGGTTCTTTACCACTAGTGCTATCTGGGAAGCCTGAAAGAGGGTTGTATTTTGTTTAAAACTTTAGCGAGATTTGTTCACCATTTCAAAAAATCACAGCCCAAAGCCAACGCCAATCATGGTTTTGAACCCCACGTGCTCTCATCTGTTTCTCATGGTCTGTTCATGACAGTTCTACATAAAGATGCTAATGTATCATTACTTCATTAAATCTTCTAGTGAAGCTTATTTCATTATAAATCATTTTCTTTTTATTTCTCCTTCATAGTATAGTTATGCCAGTATATTGATTTGAAAAAATTCTGTATGTAGGTAAAAATATAAGCACTCTCAATTTCATTTCAGGAGAGCCAGGGAGTTGCTGCTGCTGCTGCTGCTAAGTCCCTTCAGTCGTGTCCAACTCTGTGTGACCCCACAGATGGCAGCCCACCAGGCTCCCCCGTCCCTGGGATTGTCCAGGCAAGAACACTGGAGTGGGTTGCCATTTCTTTCTCCAATGCATGAAAGTGAAAAGTGAAAGTGAAGTCGCTCAGTCGACTCTTCGCGACCCCATGGGCTGCAGCCTACCAGGCTCCTCCATCCATGGGATTTTCCAGGCAAGAGTACTGGAGTGGGGTGCCATTGCCTTCTCCAAGGGAGTTGTTACAAAGGATTTATTTAATAATCGCATGGAAGAAGTCTGATCTGATGGAGAACTACTGCTCCACAAGGTAAGATACACAGGTACACCGATAATGTTGGCATCTCTGCTCCATAGTAAAAACATCAGGGGCAGCCAGGCGTCATTAGGCAAGACTTTGAATAATGTAAACATAATTTTTTTTTAATGAAAGTACTCTTTCTCTGCAATATACTTCACTGTCCTTTTTTTCCTGGGCTGCAAAGAAAAGACTCAGGTTGAATGAAGTACTTCTGGTCAATGAGATACTGAAGGTAATGCTTCTCACAGAAAGCCTTCATGGAAAGGGAACATGCAGGCAGGGAGGCTGAGGGTTGCTTAGAGCAAGACCCAGCTGGCAAGTGAGTGGATAGGAGGACAAGAATATTTGAGTGTGTTTAGTGCCCCTTTGAGAGACTCTGATATACCTCTCCTTCTAAACTATGTAGATAAAACATCTGTCACAGAACGCCTTCTTCCCTGACCAGTGGAATCTGACAACCTAAGATTGGTTTTAACCTAAGAAGTAAAATTAAAGGCCAGATTGAAATTAGGAATAAGAAGTAAAATTAAAGGCCAGATAGAAATTAGGAATTGTGCTGAGGGTTCATGGGTGATAGAGGCCAGAGAGGTTGCTAGAGACAGAAGTACAGGACTGCTGCGGAGTGTATGTTAGATTCTCCTAGAAACTTCAAGTTATCATTCTCTTAAACAAACAAACAAAAAGGCTAGACAGATATACTCAACCACTGGGGGAGGGCAAGGAAACCAAAATAAACATAAGGAGGACCAATGTATCAGGCAGTTGTCCCGAAAAAAAAAAATTTACTACCTCCTAATGCTTCACCCCATCCCCCACCCCAAGTCCTAGCATCTTAACATTAATTTAGACCTTCGCTTTGAGAAGGTCAGTGGCTAGTTCTGGAGCTCCTTGATAGGAAGTTTCAGCCACCAGTGAAAATCTAAGACTAGACTAGGATGTTCCCAAAGCATCAGGAGGCTCCTTGAGCAACCATGAAAGAAGTGACTTGGTGATGTCACCACCTCACCTTGCAGAGCAGGTCTCTAACTACATGAGTGAGCATTTCAGAAAGCCCACGACTATGGCATTAGTCCTAATGACCACACCCTCTTATGCTTACCTACCAGCATATCCTCTGCTGTCACAAAAAGAATCTAGAATTCTAGTTTGCCTCACAATTTTATCTTCTTCCACTTCTTAAATTCAGGACGCCTTGATTTTATCTCCAAATAAGAAACATTTGGAATGTATAATGAGAATAATAAACATTCTATTGCTCCTGCAAGGTAATAGTTGGTGGCCATCTCTCCCCCATCTCTGAGCATCATCAGCACTTTGTTTACATAATTCACTTGGGTCTAGAATGTCGACTAGAAGCTAGTGTTACTGTGGAATAGGAACTCTATATTATGTGTGGTTATCTTGCACGTGTGCATATTATTATCTCTATTTTACAGAAAACTAAAACACAAGAGAGATATAAATTGCTCACCATCTTTTATCAAGTAAAATACTGGTATTTGAATTTTGAATTTTGATCGTAAATAACCAAACTCATAACCACTGCACAGCAGCTGCCTTTATAAGGTCTTGGAAGGCAGGATCTTTTATATTCCCAAGTCACCTCGTACTTCCCCTTTTGTTATTCTCATTTAGACATTCTAGTATCTGCCTTCTCCGTTTTGCTGTGCGGTCCATGAGGACAGAAATGGTGTCCATGTTTTCCATTCTGTGTCTTGTATCCAGTGGCCTGCCTGGTACAAAGGACTAAATAGCCGTAATGCTTCCAGTTCTTAGCACTACCTCCTGGTGTTTATGAAAGGGCATCTGGACTCTTCATATGTAACTGCAAAGTATCTTTTCTCACTTATTTATAAAATAAAATCAATCTCAGAAGCTACAGAAGGGAAAGGGAGCACATTCCTATTTGAAGTATTTACTAGGTTCAAGACACAATAAAAGGTTTCTCTTTTGATAATGCTGTAACATCTTCAGATCGTATTATATACATACGTATCTACATCCTTTTACAGACCAGATATCAAAACATTTGTCTACTTATTATTTTGGAACACTTAGAATACTGGAGTGAGTGGGTAGCCATTCCCTTCTCCAGGGGATCTTCCTGACCCAGGGATCAAAACCAGGTCTCCTGCATTGCACACAGATTCTTTACCATCTGAGCCACCAGGGAAGCCCATTATTAGATATACATATTATTTAATGGAAATTCTGAAATTTAAAAGTTACTGATAATATGTTTATTATTAATCAAATCTTTGACAGCATACAAAAGCCTAGGAAGAATAAAAGTGTCCCCATATTAATAGCAGAATTATTTATACTAGCCAAAACCTAGAATGATTAAGTCACTTGTGGTATAGCCATGTAATGGAATATTATACAGCACTGAAATGGATAGGCATTTGTGCATCCAATACTGGAGATGATCTCACAGTAGAACCTTAAGTGATAGCAGCCAGACACAAAAAAGTACATAAAGTTCATTTACTCATGGATAGCATTATAAGTCAGAATGTTGATTCCTCTGGCCATGACTGTCGTGGTGATAAGAGGAAGCTCAGGAAGCTTCTGGGGTGCTGGTAATGTGATGGTGTCTGAGCTGGGTGCTGGCTTACAAGTATTCACTTTTGGAAACTTAATTAGGTTCTTATGATTTGTGCAGTTCTTTATATGTGTCCTTTTTAAATAAGGGTTCACTTTTTTAAAAGTTCTCCATATTAGTGAAATTATATTATATATATATATAATATATACCCACATATATACAAATATATTTATACACATATATGTATACATAGTACCTATACGTAAGATTAGCTTGCTTAAGTGTGACCTCTTATTAATCTACCTTTCCTTTAGTGACTTTGCTGTTTATTTACTTATTCATGTGTGTGTATCCCAAGATCTAATTGGAGGACTTGCTAGCCTTCCATTCACTCTTAGTGGGTTGGACATTCACATTCAAGCAGTTACTGCAACAACTTTCAAAACACATATGTGGCTTAAATATGGATTTTCCTGTCCTTTCATGAATGTCTGATTCATATCTCAATGCAGTCTACATTTTAGTTTCAAAGGAAATAAGTCATTGGTCACAGAATAATCTACATAGAAATCTTATTAACTTGATTGGTCAAAATGTAAATTTAAGTAAAAGAAGCTAAAAATTACAGACATTCCTTTCTTTTCCAAATTTCCTTTCTTTTTCCAAATTTAAAATAACTTTTAGCCCTATTGAGTGCAGAACCTCAATTATTTAAATCTATTTTGTAACCCAATTAACATTATCTCACCAGTATTTTCCACATTACATTGAAATTGAAATGTCCCATTTTAATAATAGAATGTTATTAAAATTTTAAATTGCACAATAAGAAATATGTGTGTGTGTATGATCTTTTCTCTGGTGCCAATTATTCAAAATTTCCTATAATATTTGCTTAAGTGGCAAATAAGCCACTTAATATGACACTAATGATGTCATATTCACTGCATCCAACTTTTATTCTAATTACAGTAGTTTTAAGAATTATTATTCTTAGCATTAAGAATAATCTCTCAAATTACTTTGATACTACTATTACCGCTAATAATAATAATAAGGATGCCCAAGTTAAGCAAAGATGGTATGGAGCCATCTGAGATGAAGAAAGCCAATAAATAAAATGTATAAAAAAATCATTCCAATAAAAATGGTCAGGAGCTTTTCTTCATAAACCCAGCAGGAACTTTCCAGTGTAAAGGGACACCCTAGGAGAAGCACAGTCAGCTTGAAAGAGGTCTCCTGTTCCAACCTGACCCCAGATCTCTCCTGGGAAAGGGAGCAAGTTGAGCTTTGTCCCCATCAACAGGCGGTCAGGTCGGGAGACCAGGAGGCGAGGAGCCTCCGCGGGCGCGCAGAGCACCGCTGCCGGCGTCCCGGGCCAGGAACTTACCACGAGCGCGCAGCACAGCAACTTGTTCATTGTGGTCCCCGGGAAACCTCAGGCGCTCGGAGGCGGCGGCTGCGGGGCGAGCGCTACGGTGCGTCTCGGCTGCCCGTGCACTCATCACTTTATATATAGTGTCCCGGCAACAGGAAGTATCGGCTGGGCTTTGATCATTCATTCCCTATCTGGACCAAACTTTGCACCTTTCTTTTTTAGGAACCTTGGGCGGGAGTCGGGCGGGGAGTAGGGGTGCGGGGTGGGGGACGGGAGGGGGAGGCGCGAAACGCTCCGGGGTTAACACTTTCAGAACCAGGGCGGAAAGAAGTGGCACGAGAGGTGGGAGTAGGGGGTGGGGCGGGGATGTCTGGCCCCTGGGAGGCGAAAAAAAAAAAAGAGCTGCAGAACAAGGCAGCTGCTGTCTCCGTGCGGCTCTGAGGTTTCCTGGCCCCTTCCCGCCAGCGGCCGGCCTCCTGGCAGCCGCGACCAGTGGTGGGAGGACTGGGCGCACGCTGAGCAGTCGCTGTGCTGGGCTCCTCCACCCTGAGCGTCGGATCCAGCCAAGATCTCAGCGCAGCCTGCAGTGCGCCCCAGACACTACACCCTGCTCTCGTCTGACCCGCTTCTCAGGGGTTCTGAGATCCCCAATAACAAGTATTCTCATTCACGCGCTGCGCTCAGAGGCTCTTCTGGGAGTTTGCAGTCATTAATCTCCAAGGTTGCACAGATGGAGAAGAAACTTCTCTAACTTATGTCTGGTTCGAAAGCCCATGCCTTTCCCCACTCACTTTTGTTGCCTGGGGTAGTTCCAGCCAGAGAGAATCAGCAGAGGACAAACTTCTTGCCTAGAGCAGAAAAAACACCACCGTAGGATTCGCCGCTATACTGAACTGAACTGATCGTCTTTATCAACACCATCATCATCCAAAGGTTATTGGTACCTACTGAACTTCTGAAGTTGCCTCTTCCAGGTCTTTCCATTGCCCCCAAGCTTTTGGTGGAAGTTGGCTCTGCCTAAAGGGTTTTTGGATCCCCCATCCACTCCCACCAGCTGCTTTTGTGAGAGTTGGACCCCATGACTTCTAAAGTGTAGGCCCCTTCTGAGGTCCTGCAGTTTGCTGATTTGTTCTTAGGTTGCCACCAGAGCTCTTCACTTACAGAGGCTGAAAAAAAGAGAAAAAAACCACTGCAAAGCCAGCCTCCCCATCAGGGCCACGTGCTCAATTCTTGTCTCCTGAGAAGATCAGTTTCTGCTTTTCACCGGAGTTCATGGAGAGAGAGATGAAGTGATTCTCTCTGGCTCAAACTATCCCAGGCAATAAAAAGTGGCCCCCAGGGGCAAGTATTACCAGCAGGGATCAGAGTATCTGCGCTTTCAAACCAACATCTTTCCACCAGAAGGTCAAAGTGGGTCCATAGACCGAGTAGAAAATATTTAGAGGGAACAAAGTCAGCTCTTCTGCTCCGACTGTGAATTACAGAAGACAGAGCGTCTTACTCAGCTTTCTTTCTCCACAGCATGATGGTTTCTTAAGTGAACTAGTGAATGAACAAAGGTCAGTGAGTACTGACCAAATGGTTTAACTCCAGCCCTGCCTCTCAGCTTCTGAACTTTAGCTTTGACATCCACAATCTGAGCTACTAGCACTTAGACTGACCCTGGGACTCAGGTAAATTTGAATGTTAGTTGTAAAATACTAAGTAAATGGCAGTATTATTGTCTTTATGAGGTGATGCCTACCTGGGATACTGCCTGAAGGCATTTTTCTTGAACTGTCGTATAATGCTCACATGCAGGAGTCAAACTCTGGAGAAAACTGATCAAGGACTGAGTCCTGCAGTGTTAACCCTGGGAAAGTGTTTATGACTCAGTTAAAAATCTATCAGTTAAAAATAGTAGTTATTACAGAAATGTGGAATGGAACAAATGAAAGCATTTTAAAAAGTAATGCATAAATTAGATTAGTAATGCATAAATGAGGTTAATCACTAACCATGAGCAGTCAATAAGTAAATGCATATGAGATAACCTAGCACATTGCCTGGATAGGAAACATTTACTAAATTATAGCTATGATTGTTCACAGGGAGTACATATAAGATACCAGGCTTTAGAGCCAGACTGACTCCTAGACTTGAACCCCAGATCTCCTGCACTCTGGCTCTATTACCTCAGCCAGATTTTAACTAACCTATTTGTATTTCTGTTTGATTTCTTTTTTGGTATAGTGACAATAAAAATCATACCACCCTCAGAGGGATTAAATCGGCTAAAACGTGTAAAGTGCTCATCGCACTGTTTAACGTGTAGTAAGTGTTCACTAAGTCTAGCTATTATTGTTATACTTATCTGAGGTGCTCTTAGGCACATTTATACAAGCACCAGGTGAGTCTGGACTCTAAGCTCCTGGGAGCAGGAATCATATATTTTCTTACAATACTGCTTAAAACTTTTAGCTCCACATCTGGCCTCCCTTTAACTATTTGATGAATAATGGTAATAGAGGTGGTGGTGGTGGTTGGTATGTGTGTGTGTGTTGGGGAAGGGAGGAGAGGAAGTGTAATTAGCTGTCATCTTGAGAAAAGCCCCATTTTTATAGAGTCACAGAGTAGACAGTGTATTGATTGTGCCTTTCGGGACCTGACCGTGGGCTGTTTATTAATCACCCACTGACAGGAAACAGACACTCTGAGTTTGCAGTCACGTCATTTGTTATATTCCTGGAGCAGTCTGGCCGATCCCCCTGGCTCTTCCCAAGGGACCCACTACAGTGAGCAGCAGGCCCTGAACACTTGGAAGCTGGAGTCCATCTTCAGTCTAGACTGGACGGGACCCGGGGATTCAGAACTGAATCCATGGGGCGATGTCTGAACACTCGCTTGGTGGACAGACTACATCCATCTTCCCATGACAGATCCTTCATTGGCAGGGGCCAAGGGTGACATGAAACAGAGTGTCTGGTAAATTTAACCTTCTCTTTCTGATCACCAGAGATGTGTGATGCTGACTGTAGGTGACACCTCATCAGATAGCCATCATCTTCTCTTCCCTGAACTGTTCTGAGTTTGGTCCCATTTTCAGTGACCAAATGAAACACATTTTCATTGTGCACATTTATGATTGTCCCTGCTTCCATTTCAGCCACTGGTGTGGCTTTAAGAAATGGTGTCTGACCAGTCAGAATGGCTGCGATCCAAAAGTCTACAAATAATAAATGCTGGAGAGGGTGTGGAGAAAAGGGAACCCTCTTACACTGTTGGTGGGAATGCAAACTAGTACAGCCACTATGGAGAACAGTGTGGAGATTCCTTAAAAAACTGGAAATAGAACTGCCTTATGATCCAGCAATCCCACTGCTGGGCATACACACTGAGGAAACCAGAAGGGAAAGAGACACGTGTACCCCAATGTTCATCGCAGCACTGTTTATAATAGCCAGGACATGGAAGCAACCTAGATGTCCATCAGCAGATGAATGGATAAGAAAGCTGTGGTACATATACACAATGGAGTATTACTCAGCCATTAAAAAGAATACATTTGAATCAGTTCTAATGAGATGGATGAAACTGGAGCCTATTATACAGAGTGAAGTAAGCCAGAAGGAAAAACATAAATACAGTATACTAACACATATATATGGAATTTAGAAAGATGGTAACAATAACCTGGTGTACGAGACAGCAAAAGAAACACTGATGTATAGAACAGTCTTATGGACTCTGTGGGAGAGGGAGGGGGTGGGAAGATTTGGGAGAGTGACATTGAAACATGTAGAATATCATGTAAGAAACGAGTTGCCAGTCCAGGTTCGATGCGCGATACTGGATGCTTGGGGCTGGTGCACTGGGACGACCCAGAGGGATGGTGTGGGGAGGGAGGAGGGAGGAGGGTTCAGGATGGGGAGCACATGTATGCCTGTGGCGGATTCATTTTGATATTTAGCAAAACTAATACAATTATGTAAAGTTTAAAAATAAAATAAAATTAAAAAAAAAAAAGAAAAGAAATGGTGTCTGAATATTGGGGACCCCCTTGAGGAAAATACTTCCTCTCTTTAACACAACAGCAAAGCACCTGCTATAGGCGGCCATTTATATTCATCGTTATAACAGAAATGCCTGAAATTCAGGACAGGGATTGATTTGGTCCTTTGGGAATCAAGACAAACTGGTGGGTTCCCTAGAGACTGATTGAATGCCTAGAACATCTTACACATAAGCTCCCACACATAGAAACTGGAAACACAGTTCTGAGGTTGTGTATGGGAAAGGTTAATAGTAGAAGAACAAGAACTCATTCCTTGTTGTTTCGCTGTTACTAAATCTTTTTCTGGTTTCATAGGAGATGGAACAGAAAGAGGAGAAATAGGTAGTTAGCCTATTGATTTTATTTTATTAATGTTTGCCCACTTCTTCATTAACAAACATAATTTTAATTATTAATGTTTTAGACAAAACATTAATTTTAGCTATTAATGTTTTATTACTGGACTGGATTGTCATGCCCTTCTCCAGGGGATCTTCCCAACCATGGCAATCAACTCCAGTATTCTTGCCTGGAGAATCCCACGGACAGAGAAGCCTGGTTACAGTCCATAGGGCTATAGTCTATAGGGTTGCAAAGAGTCGGACACAACTGAAGCGGTTAAGCACAGCACAGTAATGTTTTAAGGTGTTATAGGCTCTGTGTGAAAATGGATATGTACTTACTTTAAAAATAGTGTACAAGGGAACTCTGGTCAAAGTTATGTAGCAGCCTGGAGGGGAGAGGAGTTTGGTGGAGAATGGATGCCTGTATATGTGTGGCTGAGTCCCTCTGCTGTCCACTTGGAACTGTCATTAACATTGTTCATTGGCTATGCTGCTGCTGCTACTGCTGCTAAGTCACTTCAGTTGTGTCCGACTCTGTGCGACCCCATAGGTGGCAGCCCACCAGGTTTCCCTGTCCCTGGGATTCTCCAGGCAAGAACACTGGCGTGGGTTGCCATTTCCTTCTCCAATGCATGAAAGTGAAAAGTGAAAGTGAAGTCGCTCAGTCGTGTCCGACTCTAGCAACCCCATGGACTGCAGCCTACCAGGCTCCTCTGTCCATGGAGTTTTCTAGACAAAAGTACTGGAGTGGGGTGCCATTGCCTTCTCCGGTTCATTGGCTATACTCCAATACAAAATAAAAAGTTTAAAAAAGTAGCATCCAGAAAGGCAAGTTTATATATAGCTGAAGCACTTTCTGCTTCAGTAGGTCACCCATTTCTTAAAGATCTGAAAGTATTAGACCAGGAGTCATTAAGGGCTAGTTACAGTTTCCCACTCAGTAGTAGAATGATTCCGACATTGTCAGTCATTTGTTAAAATAACCCTTTCATTGAAAGCTAGCATAAATCAATCACACAAATATGTAAATATTCAAATCTATAAGTACATGGAAAGAAATAACAATAGGAGCTACTGGGCCAGTGTGATTGTAAGCCACATCTCACATATGTTAACTAGCAGTGAGAAGATAGCCCTTGGACAGGGAGAACAATGTGTTAGCAGACCTTGAGGTAAGAGGAAGTGAGGTGTGATTTCCAGGAACTAGAGGAAGCCTGGTATGGCAGAGAGCAAGATGTTGCCTGGGCTGGAAGAGGCTGCAAAGGAGAGTGGACAGTGGTCAGGCTGCAAAGTGTAATTGATTCTATTCTTCCTTCAGACATTGAAAGGAAGCTCTGGAGGGTTTAAGCGTGAGAGTGACATGATCATTATAGCTTCTGTGGGGTGGAAATTCTCTGAACTTTACCCTGCCAACCTCAGGGTCATATCCAAGCATAGTGCACAATAGAAAGCCTTCTTAAATTAAGAAAATCACAGCAAAAATGGAAAAATGTTTTATTAAGTTAATTAAATTTAAGCTTTTTAAAATGCCTGCCTACGGTAAAAATTTAAATAGTATTAATACATATACCATGGAGGGTAAATTTCCATTTTGCTTCAGACCTCCACTGCCCATTTATAGAAGCTTCTACTATCAATGGTTTTTATATGATTGTTCAGATCATATAAAGACATATATTTATGGATAGATATCCTGTTTTTTGCACTAATGGTAAAGAATCTGCCTGCCATTGCAGGAGACACAAGAGACGTGAGTTTGATCCCTCGGTCTGGAAGGTCCCCTGGAGAAGGGAATGGCAACCCACTCCAGTATTCTTGCCTGGAGACGCCCATGGACAGGAGACTCTGCCTGGTGGGCTACAGTCCATGGGGTCACAAAAGAGTCAGACACGACTGAGCGACTAAACAACTACAAATTCTTAATATTAATCTCACCACTTGGTGTGTGTTTGGGGCAAGAAGGAGTACCTAAAATAAGTGACTACTACTCTCTGTAATGCATGTCACGTAGCACTGGAGGGAGCACTTTAAGAGGGAAGTCTGGTCTTTCAAGCTCTATAAAGAAAGCTACCTCATTTATGATTCAGGGCTCAGCAACTTCTGCTAGCCCTTCAAGAGAAGTGCAAGGTGGGAAATTTGTCTCAGTCAGCTCGGGCTGCCCTATCAAAATACCATAGACTGGGTGGCTTTAACAGCAGACATTTACTTCTCACAGTTTCGGAGACTGGAAGTTTGAGATTGAGGTTGAGGTGAGTTTGAGATTGAGATTGATATTGAATTTGAGTTTGAGATTACGGTGAGTCCTTTTTTTCTGGCTTTCAGGTGATCAGCATCTCGCTGTGTGAAAGCATGACCTCTTCTCTGTGTGTGTTCAAAGGGAGAGAGGTCTCTTTTCCTATTTTTATGAGGTTAGCAGTTCTATAGATTCCACCTTTATGACCTAGTTTAAACTTGTTTCCCTCCTAGAAGCCCTATCTCCAAATAGAGTTGCACTGAGGGTTAGGAGTTCAAGATATGAATTTAAGGGGGAACACAATTCAATCCATAGCAGCATATTTCTATTCCCCTCTTTTAGGGTGTATAAGCTCATGCTTAATTTTCAAGGGAATTTAGACTTTTGCAGTACTTGCTATAGTGCTCAATAAATGCCATGAATATAGAACTGTAAAGTCATAGTTTTTCTTACCCTCAAATTTCTTTCTGCCTCCTTTTCGGGATTCTCTTTCTCCTACTCAATTTAAGAAAATAACTTCCATAGTTCAGGCAGTTTCACTTTATGTCTGTATTTCTTTCTGAATACATCACCTGATTGTAGATTCTGGTTTCCCTGACTGAATGAGGTTGGCAAGATACTAGCAGGGGAAATTTTTGTACATTCTTTGATAAAGGTTCTTAATAGAGGGAATTCTCTGGTGGTTCAGTGGCTAAGTCTCCATGCTCCCAATGCAGGGGCCCTAGGTTCGATCCCTGGTCAGGGAACTAGATCCCACGTGCCACAACTAAGAGTTCACATACTGAAACTAAAAGGTCTCAGATGCTGCAACTAAGCCCTGGTGCAGCAAAATAAACAAGGTTTTGAAAAAGTTCTTAATAGATGAGCTGTATTACGTTACATAGCATAGCATACCCTGCCCTCTTAAACAGAGAAAAAACATAAATCAAGCCTTTCTGCACATGCGACACCCATCACAATTTTCTCTTTGAAATTATTTTCAAGGATGGTGCCAAATTCATGGTAACTCTCAGTGGGCAAGTTGGGGGAAAAGAAAAAGGCATTTCAATAGACCAAAACATGGTGTCTGTTGTTCCTCTGCAGCTAGAGGAAGAGACATACCTGTCTGTCAATACTTCCAGTTACTTCACCCAGGGTTTCCTGAAACTTAGATACCATCTAGTGTCTACTCAGGCCCACGAAATGGGTTCCCTAATTAAACAAGGATGTACATCCAAACAACCACTCACCTGAAGGCTTCTGAACAAATATGTGTGATATCTTCCTATCAGACAAGTGTTAGAAAATACAGCATGCCTACACAGTTTCCTCTTCTAAGATCCTTCAAGAAATTTGGTCATCTCTAGTGTCAATTCAAAGATTCTGCCCCTCTCCCAAACCCTCATTCATTTTGTTTGCACCTGGCAAATGAAAATAAGATAGATAAGAATCCTTAGAACTATTTTCTTAGTAGTCAATTAGGTGCTTCAGCCTGGGAAAGTCCTCTCCTTTAACTAAAACAAACCTTTATAAACAAAGATTTTGATGTAATAATTTTCAGAGAAACTAACCTGCAAGAAAGAATTGCTTCCTGCAATGAGAGTTTACCTAGAAAAGGCTTAGCCTAAAGGAATATCTCTGCTGCTGCTGCTGCTAAGTCTCTTCAGTCATGTCCGACTCTGTGCGACCCCATAGACGGCAGCCCAGCAGGCCCCGCCGTCCCTGGGATTCTCCAGGCAAGAACACTGGAGTGGGTTGCCATTTCCTCCTCCAATGCATGAAAGTGAAAAGTGAAAGTGAAGTCGCTCGGTCGTGTCTGACTCTTAGCGACCCCATGGACTATCTCTAAGTTACTGTTAAGCTAAAGAGGGAAATTAAGTTGTTTAATATCCAGCTGAAGGGACACTGTTAATGCAACAGGTTTCAGTACAAATAAAGTACTTTGTCATTTATTTATTCAACAGATAAGTGATAAAGTATTTAATACCTAGTAGGTACCAGATGCCGTACCCCCATTATAGACAGAAATAGTTAACCACACTTCTGAAGCTTTCAGTCAGGTTGGGGAGAGAGAGTAATGAAATAAACTGGGAAATAAACTCTTTGAATGTGATAAGCCAGTTTCAGAAAGTGATAAGAGGGTTGAAGTCCATAATACAAGTTAGCATAATGGCACTTGCCTAGAAAGGGGCTACGTTAGCTGAGTTTCTTAGGGAAAAGCTCTTTAAAGAAGCAACTTCTTTTATTTATTTATTTTTTAATTGGGGAATCATTCCTTTACCATATGCTGGTGAATGAATCATAATTTATATATATATATATATATATATATGTATATATATAGCATGCATATACTATATATATACGTATAGCATGCATATGAATGCTAAGTCACTTCAGTCATATCCGACTCTTCGTGACCCCATGGACTGTAGCCAGCCCAGCTCCTCTGTCCATAGGATTCATCAGGCAAGAATACTGGAATGGATGGCCTTGCCCTCCTCCAGGGGATCTTCCAGACCAAAAGATCGAACCCACATCTTTTTATGTCTACCTGCATTGGCAGGCATGTTCTTTATAACAGGTGCTACCTGGGACACACACACACACACACACACACACACACACATATATATATATATATATATATATATATATATTCCCTCCTTTTTGAGCCTGCCTGCCCACTCCCATTCCACCCCTCCAGGTCATTGCAAGATGCCAGGCTGGGCTCCCTGTGTTATACAACAGCCTCCCACTACTTATCTGTTTTATTTACACATGTTAGAGTATATATGTCAATGCTACTTTCTCAATTTGTCCTACCCTCTCCTTCCCCACTGTGTCCACATGTCCATTCTCTATGTCTGTGTTGCCATTCCTTCCCTGCAAATAGGTTCATCAGCACCATTTTTCTAGATTCCATATATATATATATATTAATATATGATAGTTGTTTTTCTCTTTCTGACTTACTTCACTGTGTATAATAGCTCTAGGTTCACCCACCTCATTGGAACTGACTCAAACTCATTCCTTTTATAGCTATTAATAGTCCATTGTATATATGTACTACATCTTTTTTATCCATCCATCTGTTGATGGACATCTGGGTTGCTTCCATGTCCTGGCTATTGTAAATAGTGCTGCAGAGATCATTGGAGTACATATGTCTCTTTGAATTGTGATTTTCTCAGGATGTACAGCACTGAAGCGACTTGCCAGCAGCAGCAGGATGTATAACTCCTGATCAGACGACGGGATGATGAACACATTGTGTATTCTGGGAGCGGGGGTGAGGGGTCAAAGTCTTCCAGGTAGAGCAAAGAACAAGGGTGGTGACCCAGATGAGAAATATGACTGGGATAAAACCAAGGGAGTAAGAGAGAGATTTAGACCATACGTGCCCAGACTGATGGACGGACTAGACCATGCAGGGGCCGGTGACAAGGTGTAGCAACAATGCCTCCAGCAGGCAAACAAGTATTCTTAACATCAGAAGTGGATTAATTCAGGGATCAAATTTAGGGCATTGATACTGAAAATATTTTACATCTAAATATTTTGTTGTTTTTGATGCTATTGTAAAAGCAATTTCCTTCTTAATTTCTGTTTCAGAGAGTTCATTGTTAGTATATAAAATGCACTGATTTTGTGTGCTGATTCTGTATTCTTCAGTTTTACTGAATTTATTCATTAGTTCTAACAGCTATTTGGTGGAGTCTTTAGGGTTTTCTATATATAATATCATGCCATCTGCAAGCAAAGATCATTTTATACTTCTTCCTTTCCAATTTGAATGCTTTTTATTTATGTTTGCTGCCTAATTGTGGTACTTTTGGTACTAAGCTGGATAGAAGTGATGAGCATGGGCATCCTTGTCTTGTTTCTGATCTTAGAGGAAAGACTTAACCTTTCACTCTTGAGTCTAACAACTGATACAAAAGAAATACAAATGATGATAAGAGGCTACTATGAACAATTTATTCCAACCAACTGAACAAACTTGAAGAAGTGAAAAATCTTAGAAACACAATCCATCAAGACTAAAATTAGGAAAATGGAAAATCTGAACAGACCAGTTACCAGGAAGAAGATTAAATCAGTAATCAAAAATCTCCCAAAAGATAACAGCCCAGGGCCAGATGGTTTCACAGGTGAATTCTGCCAAATATTTAAAGAAAAAATAATACTCAGATCAGATCAGATCAGTCGCTCAGTAGTGTCCGACTCTTTGCGACCCCATGAATCGTAGCATACCAGGCCTCCCTGTCCAACACCAACTCCCAGAGTTCACTGAGACTCACGTCCATTGAGTCAGTGATGCCATCCAGCCATCTTCATCCTCTGTCATCCCCTTCTCCTCCTGCCCCCAATCCCTCCCAGCATCAGAGTCTTTTCCAATGAGTCAACTCTTCGCATGAGGTGGCCAAAGTACTGGAGTTTCAGCTTTAGCATCATTCCTTCCAAAGAAATCCCAGGGCTGATCTCCTTCAGAATGGACTGGTTGGATCTCCTTGCAGTCCAAGGGACTCTCAAGAGTCTTCTCCAACACCACAGTTCAAAATAATACTAGTCCTTCTCAAATTCATCCAAAAATTTGAAGCAAAAGGAGCACTTTGAAACTCTTTTTATGAGGCTAGCATTACCCTGAAATCAAAGCCAGACAACAATACAGGAAAAGAAAATTGCTGGCCAATATCCCTGATGAATACAGATGCAAAAATCCTTAACAAAATACTAGCAAACCAAATTCAACAGCACATTAAAAGGATCCAACATGATTAGGTGGGATTTATCCCTGGGTTGGAAGGATGGTTCAACATATGCAAGTCAATAAATATGATACAGGGCATAAACAGAGTGAGAGGGATAAAAATTATATGATCATTTCAATAGATGCAGAAAAAAGTTTGACAAAATTCAATATCCTTTCATAATAAGAACTCTTGGTATCTTAGGTATAGAAGGAATGTGCATGGGTTCTCGCTTCATTCATGTCCAACTCTAGGTGACCCCATGGACTGTAACCCTCCAGGCTCCTCTGTCCATGGGATTTTCCAGGCAAGAATACTAGAGTAGGATGCCATTTCCTTCTCTAGGGGATCTTCCCTACCCAGGGATTAAACTCTCCTCTCTTGCATTTCCTGCTTTGGCTGGCGGATTGTTCACCACTGTGCCACCTAGGAATCCCCAGAGAAGGACTATACCTCAGCATAATAAAGGTCACATATGACCAGGTCAGTGCTTAAGGTACTCAGTGATCCTAAAAATAAAGGACAAAGAATTGGCTACATTCTGTATTCCTACGAAGGTCTGTAGAGGGTGTTAAAATAGTTTAGTTACGTGTTTCTCCACATATTTTTCATTATTACTCCCAAAGGAGAAATTTTTAAGTCAATATAACTCAGTTTAAAGAGAGAAATTAAATACTAAGGCATAAGATGTTTTCACATGAGGTTGTGCTTTGGAACATGAATCCCTTGCAATATTTCAGGGTTTGTTTTTTTTTTTTTACCTTTCCCCCACCAAATAAATTTTGCCACTTGCGGAACATATGTCTCCCACTGAGAATGCATGCTTTAGCCAATGCCCTGATTAAATACCCATAATTTCAGCAGTGAGAGCCCATTTTACCACCATTATGCATGCAGAGTAAGAAGTCTTTGGTATTGCTGGAAGATGGACAGAGCTGAATTCCTGGAATGTGGACTTTCTGTTGAAATGCTAATTCACTTTCTGCTAAGTGGGAGTCCTGGTTAAGTCAGCTGCCTACAGGCACAGGGTAGATTAACATGACTAATGTGTATATAACACATTATATACACGCAGTGCCAAAATATTCTACAATAAATTTCAGACACACAGGAATTCCGAACAAGGGAGTGGCAGAGAAAGAGCTGTGTATGGGGAATAGCTTAGACAATAATAGGAGAGAGAGGATAGGATATGACTCTGGAGGAATGTAAACCTGTATAAGTGAAAAATCGTTTCATCTACAAATTGTGTCACTACAGTCCTCCTCCTCCTCCTGTATGTGAAGTGAAATGGCCTTCGAAGGTTCATATTTCTGTAGGTACCACATGGTAGTCAATAAGAATTATGTAGTCAGTAGAACCTGAGAACAGTCAAGGTTACCTTTTGGGTCCTAGTGAGAAGGGCATGGCAACCCAGGCCAGTATTGTTGCCTGGAGAACTCCATGGACAGAGGAGCCTGGCAGGCTACAATCCATAGGGTCGCACAGAGTCAGACACGACTGAAGCGGCTGAGCACACGCACAAGAAGGGCATTAACTGTTATGGTTTTTTTTTTCTCTTAAAAGACATGTTGCTTCTGATGGGAGGCATTCCAGTAGAGGCAAAGACACACTTGTTCTTATAAATTAGGACATTAGAAAGGATTTTAAACTGTGGTGTTCCAAATCACAAGGACGCATGAGGTCTGAGCGAGACCAGGAGGGAAGGGGCAGCGGGAGGGGCGGGGAAGAGACAGGCCTCCCCACTTATCCTCTGTTTTAACTCCTCTCTGAAATACCTAGGTAACAGATAATATTATTTGATGAGTTGTTTTGCAGATGTGAAACCACACCCCAACCCTAACCAAATAGAAGATATTAACTTCTTGATGACCATGAGCACATAGCCTCAGCCCTCATGGAGCTTAAGGACTAATAACTTTAACCCCTGTGACACCAGTCTTACCTCACCATCAGCCAGTCAGAGAATTGTGCACCAGCTGGCCCTATAGAGCTCTCTTCTTCCCTGCCACCTGGCTTTTAAAAGTATTTTGCTGAAACCCTTCAGAGAGCTCAGGGGTTTTTAGGGCATGAGCCTCCTATCTCCTTGCATTGCCCTTCAGTAAACCTTTTTCTGTACCAAACTCTGACATTTCAGTTTGTTTGGCTTAACTATGTGTGAGGCACAGGTACTTGCATTAACAATGGAACTGAAAGTTGGCCCTAGACCCAGAGACATCACTTTGCCCACAAAGGTCTATGTAGTCAAAGCTATGGTTTTTCCAGTAGTCATGTATGGATATGAGAGTTGGACCACAAAGAAGGCTGAGCACCAAAGAACTGATGCTTTTGCATTGTGATGCTGGAGAAGACTCTTGAGAGTCCCTTGGACAGCAAGATCAAATCAGTCAATGCTAAAGGAAATCAACCCTGAATATTCATTGGAAGAACTGATGCTGAAGCTGAAGCTCCAATACTTTGGCCACCTGATGCGAAGAAATGACTCATTGGAAAAGACCCTGATGCTGGGAAAGATTGAGGGCAAAAGGAGAAGGAGGGGACAGATGGTTGGATGGCATCACCGACTCAATGGACATGAGTTTAAGCAAACTCAGGGAGGTGGTGAAGGACAGGGAAGCCTGATGTGCTGCAGTCTTTCAGGTTGCAAAGAGTCAGACATGACTTAGCGACTAAACAACAACAACGGAGATCATGACTGAGTGGATCCAACTCCACAGACTGTGCAGCAGGAGAAAGCCTTCTTGGCAGGAGTAGCCTCATGGCCGGGGCTTTCAAGTTCATGAGAGCTGTGGGTCTTCCAGGACAAAAAAAAAAAAAATGTGTAAACACATGAATTTTGCATTCAGTTTTAGAAGGTTCATAGCCTGTGACTCCAGGAGGGAAACCGATTTGGAATATGATGAAACATTTTGCGGCTCCGTTTTAAAGAGATGTTTGTACCTTGGTTAGTAATAATGTTGTATCATTGTTTGTCATGTTTCAATATTTATGTTTCCTGGGTTCTCGTCTAGGTTACCCATCCTGAATTTTCAATACTACATAAATGAAGCTTGTTTTCTTCTCACTAGTGCATCACTGTCCTGACGGAGTCTATAAACGGGCTTGACCTCTGACACTGTGTACTCGCAGCTCAGCTCAGATCTCAGGGCAGCTGATTCTGCTTGGCAGGTGTGGGCTGTGTGATTGAGTCACTGGAGAATCTCAAAGAGATATTTGTTAGCAGGAGCAGGGAACAGTGACTGATTCAGTAGCTCCGTGGGCTCCAAACAACCTGGTACTTACCACAGTTTACATTTGAAGGAAGCCCTGCTGCTTCTTCAGTGGTTGTTAGATGCTGGGGAGGTGAAAGGAACACAAAAGCAGAAGTCCCAAGGGGCAGGCACAGTGGGAAGTGTAGAAGAGGGGGTTTTTGTGGCTTTTCCTTTAAACTCAAGTAAGATAAGGTCTAGGGGTGTGTGAGTGCATGCATGTGTGTGTGTGTGTGTGTGTGTGTGTGTGTGCATGTGCGTGGGCTCAGTTGCTCAGTCATGTCCTACTCTTTGTGACCCCATGGATTGTAGCCCACCAGGCTCCTCTGTCCATGGGATTTTTCAGGGAAGAATAATGGAGTGGGTTTCCATTTCCTTCTCCAGAGGATCTTCCCGACTCAGGGATGAAACTCCAGTCTGCTGCGTCTCCTGAATTGCATAGAATAAAGATCAGTTTTGCAGCCAAAGTAATCATTTAGATGAAAAGCAATAGAGCAGAGTGTAGCTATGGTTCTGAGGCTGAACTCTTTGCATCTGAATCTTTGCTGCCTTGCTCTGTGTCCTTCCATTTCTCTGGGTCTCACTTCTTTCATCTACATAGTGGAGAAGCTGTAACAGTATTCATTTTTTAGGAGTGTTTTGAGTAGTAAATAGGGATATATATGTAAGAACAATGCCTGGCAAGCAGTAAGCTTTCCACAAACATCAGCACCTCTGTCATCAAATTCACTGATGTATTAGTTTAAAATGATTGTAACAGGTGCTATGTGGACACGGATGTCTAGGCCATTGAATGGAGAGATTTTATAGTTTCAAAGACTGTTCATGCTACAGTTACCACCTATTTAAAAGTATAAACTGGATATAAGCAGGAAACCTCCCAGCATCCATGGCAGTCAAATCAGGGAGGGGTGGAGGGAAGCGTACTGAAAATGGATGTCCAGGTGTCAGCCTTGCCTTCTGGGAGTTTATCGCCTGTCTCTTAATCAGAGCTTGGCCTATACTGTTACACATGCTTTAAAATAATTACAGAAAAGAAGTGGCACAGAAGGTCAGAGGCATAAAGACAGTATGGCAAAAACCATAATATTGTAAAGTAATTAACCTCCAATTCAAATAAATAATTGAAAAAAAAAAAAAAAAAAAGAATCTGCCTGCAATTCAGGAGACCTGGGTTCGATCCCTGGGTTGGGAAGATCCCCTGGAGGAGTGCCTGGCAACCCACTCTAGTATTTTTGCCTGGAGAATCCCCACGGACAAAAGAGCCTGGCAGGCTGTAGTGCATGGGGTCGCAAAGAGTCTGACATGACTGAGTGACTAAGTCCAGCAGCATAATGGGAAGTCTTTAGGAGTTTAGCCTGAGAAATGGAGTATTTCCTACCGTATTAATAAACAGGGATGTCATGGTCTTCAGCCATTCCAGCCCTCCAGGGCACACAGAAGGAGAAGCCTATCTGCAGGTCCGGCAGCCACTACCTCCAGGGAGCCCAAGGAGCTCAGGGTGTGAAAACGCAGGAAACTGGTCCCAGATAACTGAGATGCATATGAAAGGAATGATTTCAGTGAGCCCAGACTCTTGCATCTTCCCATAAATAGAAAAGTGCTAAATTCCTTCACTTGGGATATCTGGCTTCCTTTCATTAATAATTATCTGTTGATGTTCAGGCTACCTGCCCTTTGTTACAAAATTTCTGTATAAGCTGGCTCCTCCCCTTGCCTCCTTGGAGCAGTTCTCTCAAGCCTACTTAAGATGCTGCCTACTGGGCTTAAGTCCTAAAAGTTTCCTCCGAATAAAACATAACTCTCAACTTTTGGGTTATGGCTCTATTTTAAGTTGACAAGCACATAGGAAGGATACATTGAAATGGGACTGATGAAGGTCTGGCTACCTGGCAAGTCTTCCTGAAAGTGAAGGGCTTTGAGAAATAAGCAGGCCTTTCAGAGACAGAGATGAGAAGGAAATGGGTTCCAGGCAGAAAAAACAAGGCTACTGGAGGCCCAGACGCAGGCAGGAGTGGATATGTGTTGGTGGTGGTGGTGGCTTCCCTGGTGGCTCGGATGATAAAAGAATCTGCCTGCAATGTGGGATACCCAGGTTTGATCCCTGGGTCAGAAAGATCCCTGGGGAAGGGAATGGCAACCCTGGAGAAGGGAATGGCAACCCACTCCAGTATTCTTGCCTGGAGAATACTGTGGACAGAGGAGCCTGGTGGGCTACAGTCCATAGTGTCACAGAGAGTTGGACATAGCTGAGCACACACACAGAGGTACCTATATCGTCACGCTCACTTTAAACATACCTCTTATTTTATCATGTAACCCATAAGACACAATCCAACATTCTATAGTTCTTTTTAAAAATTCTTACGTATTTATTTGTGTGTTTCTTTATTTTTGGCCACACAGTGGCTTGCTCGATCTTAGTTCCCCAAGTAGGGATTGATCCCAGGCCTTGGCAGTAAGATCATGGCAGAGTCCTAACCACTGGGTCACCAGGCAATACCTTGTACAGTTCTTTTAAATCAAGACAGCATCATGAGACCATTTAATCATTTAACCTTTGACCAATAACTGACAGGTAGGTAAGTTAAAACATAATTAGCATTTCTATTAGAAAATTAGAAAAAATAAGAAAGTAGCACTCAGAGAGGACCAGTGACCAGTCCAAGGTGGCAGAGTTAACAAGAAATAAGCTCAAAGTTAAAGCAGGAGCTTGAACTGTAGATTCGAAACTTCTGTGCTCCATTATATTTTGCTGTTTCTGCTTAATTCAAGCTGTTGTCCATCATTTGATGGTAAGGTGTTTTCTTCTTTTTTAAAAAAATAATTTTATTTATTTATTTTTGTGCTGGGTCTTTGTTGCTGTGCAGGCTTTTCTCTCATTGCAGAGAGTTGGAGCTACTCTCTAGCTGCGGTGCACAGGCTTCTCACTATGGTGGTTTCTCTTGTTGCAGAGTGCAAGCTCTAGGGTGCACTGCCTTCAGACGTTGCGGCACGGGGTCTCAGCAGTTGCGGGTCCCCGGCTCTAGAGCAGAGGCTTAATAGCTGTGGTGCACCGGCTTAGTTGCTCCGCTATATATGGAATCTTCCCAGATCAGGGATCGAACCCGTGTCTCCTGCACTGGCAGGCAGATTCTTTCCCACTGAGCCACCAAGGAAGTTCTAAAAGGTATTTTCAACTGTTACCAGAACAGTTCCTTGTTTGATTATTTGAGGCTTGTGGGCAGGTACCAAGATGGAAGATTACAAGTGACTCATCTGATACAGAAGCTGGCTCTGTCTCCATAAAGCTAAAACTAGTCAACAGCATCACAGGACCCTGCCATGGCTGACGTGGCTATGAGACATGTTGCATCTTGTTGATTTTTTGGCCTGCCTTCCTCTCCTCCCTTCTTCCCGTCCCTTCACTCCCAGGCTAAAGGAGCAGAGGGAGCCTAACATCAGAGCGCTACCTTTTCTGGCTGGCTACCCGTCTGCATCAACATGATGTTGGCTTTGGCACCTTGGCGGTTGGACTCGAGACCATCTTTGGGCAGTTGCGATGATTTCTTTCTAATGGTTTCTTGACCCACAAAGTTGGGAATAGGTTATTCTTGCTTAGAGAGACCTCAACCTTTCAATGGGGAGTTTCGTTTTGGACATTTTTTAATGCCCTGCTCAGTTCTTAAGTAATTTTTAAAAAGTGCTAAATGATTTCCAAAGAAATGACTTTGCCAGTTGGCACGTCAGCTTGTGGGCCTAGAGCTGACCTCATGCTCTCCAAGCCACACTTGTAGGGAGGAGGCAGGCAAACCAGTCAGCCCCCTGTTGTTTTGCATTACCAAAAAGACAGCCCTTCCGCAGAGCAGTGGTGTGTGTAAATTCTGGCTCCCATAAAAAAAGTGTTGAGAAACATTTGCAGTCTCTTTAGAACCTCATAAAGTTAACAACTTTCCATGGAAGGGACTGCTGGAGCAGCAAGTCCAAGTCAAACTGGATGAGTAACTACCTATAGTAGAGATTGACTAGCTGGCTGGGAAAAGCCAAGATAAATAAAGACCTACTTATTCCATGGGATGTACCCATGTATTCCAAGAAGCAGTAATCTCTGAATCTGTTGCTCATAGACAAATCTCTGAATCAATTGCTCATAGACAAAACCATAAAAATTTTGTTGAGTGAATAGATGAATGTCTAATGTGTATATCACAAAGGCTTATATAAAAACTTTTCTTGGAAGGCCCTTTTCCCAACATAAATATATTTGTTCTTACAGTCACTCAACAAACATTGTAAGAAACTTTTAGGTTCTAAGCATTGTATTCTGGATATGATAGATATAAATAAATCAGGGTTCACATGTTCAAGGAATTTACAACCTAGTAAGGAAGACAGATAAGTGACAAGTTGAAACAGAAGGTGTTAAAGGTGAGCACAGAGTGCTATGGGAGGTCATCGGGGTAGCTGGGGTCGGGGCTGGGGAAGCCCAGAGCTGGCATATCAAGGCAAGGGTCCAACAGTTAAAAGAAACAAATAGGATATCAACTAGAATTCAGTTGAAGAGTTACTGAGTAAAATGATTAAAAAAATACCATCATTTATTGAGTCTCCTTTAAGTTTAGGCTCTTTTTATATACATCATCTGAAATTCGGAAGTTATATTAGATAATCTCTAAGGTGTCATTGAGCTTTTAACATTTAAATTTCATAATTATCAGCCCATTTTGACAGTTATTGAGGAGATATGATGTGCTGAACTGCTAAAGTTTCTGCAGGGTACTGGAGGAATTATGATGAAAGAAGAGAAAGAAATAATCCATTCATTTAAGATGCTTACCATCTTGAGGAGGAGATGATTGATGGCTTCAATATAAGGGAACAAACAATTCCCTCTGCTTCTGAACTTTCAGCTACTATCATTGTCCTACCCCAGAGTGAGCAGATTCTCTTAGTAAAGACATTTAATTCTGCCTGCCACCAACAGATGGGGCAAGTGGTTACATCAGTCAGACCTGTTGCATTGGATTTGAGAGCTAGTGAATGAGGGAGCTTTGAAAACCTAAGTAAGAAAATGAGCATTTGTATGCCAGAGTATCATGGGAATTGAAAGTAAGGGTCATTTTGTTTTACATGGATGGTGATGGGAGGTGGGAGGTGCTGTAGAGTGGGTCCGAGATGCTACTGAGGGAAGTTTAATAGAGCATTAATGTGTCAGTTAAATTTTGAAGCAGGTATATTAGTTGGGAGGGACTGGGGCTTCCCTGGTGGCCTAGACTGTAAAGAATCTGCCCGCAATGTGGGAGACCTGGGATTGAAAGGGAATGTCTACGAACTCCAGTATTCTGGCCTGGAAATTCCATGGACAGAGAGTCAGACATGACTGAGCGACTTTCTCTTTCACTTTTTCTTTCATACTAGTTGGGATGGCTTCAGTTGCAAAATACAGGTTACCCCACTGAAGATGGATTAATAAAAAATGCAATTATTATCCCACATAATACAAATTGCAGGAGCAGGGAAATTCCAGGTGTAATACAATGGCTCAAAATAGCATTGAGAATGCAATCTCTTTCTTTTGTGCTTGGTCTTTTTCTCAGGATATTGGTTTCTGGTCTTTAGCTTTTGCCTCATGATTGCAAGATGGCTGCTTAATCCCTCAGCATTTTTTAAAACAACAGTATCTTAAAAAAAAAAAAAAACTGAAAGGGGGCAACTTTTCTCAAAATCCTTTTAATCAGAGAGAAGAACCATGTTTTTCTTGCCCTGTTTCCTCTGTTTCTTACCCAGTCTCAGCAGACTTCCCTTCAGTTTGCTGTGGCCATGACTGGCACTCCAAACGCAAGGGAGGCTGGAAGAATACGTACCTGGTGTTTTCAGTCTCCATGTTGGATGGCAGATTCTGTCTGCTGGGAGGAAGTGAGTGTGTGAGGGAGGAAGTGGGGAATGGTGTGGATGCCAGGTAAGCTGCCAATACTGTCTTCAAAACAGGAAAAAAAAGAAGTAGAGAGTTATTAATGGATCTCCAACTCAGGCCCTGGCACAGCTCTTTGCTTTCTGAATTGTAGGCATTCAATTGATATTTGCTGATTGTGGGATCATTGTCATAGAAATGGAAAATCAATGTCAGGTCCTGCAACTAAGTAGTAAAATCAGTTATTCTTTCCACACCGTGACTTGAAAAAAATTTTTAATTTTGTCACTTGAATGGGTGACTGTTGACATTTCTACTAGTAGGCTAAATTAAATACTAATTCAACATCAAGAGAGATAGTGGTGATGTTTTTTTTTGTTTTTTTTTTTTTAAATCTCTAATTTAGCAACAGTTATATAATTTAGAAGCAAATCAGGGAAAAATTTGTATTCAGTGGAAAAAGACCACATCCTAAGAATTGAAAATTTACTGAAAATACCATGTGTGGGGCTCTAATGAAAAAAACAGAGTGTAAGATGGCCCCAGGGCTATGGAAAAAATTTAGTATGTCCTAATGACGTACTTGGAGAAGGCAATGGCACCTCACTCCAGTACTCTTGCCTGGAAAATCCCATGGACGGAGGAGCCTGGTGGGCTGCAGTCCAGGGGGTTGCTAAGAGTTGGACACGACTGAGTGACTTCACTTTTCACTTTCATGCATTGGAGAAGGAAATGGCAACCCACTCCAGTGTTCTTGCCTGGAGAATCCCAGGGACGGGGGAGCCTGGTGGGCTGCCCTCTATGGGGTCGCACAGAGTCGGACACGACTGAAGCGACTTAGCAGCAGCAGCAGCAATGACGTACTTAGTGTCTGTTGATTACACATGGAAACACAACAAGGAAGCAAAATTAGGACACCAAATTAGGACATTTAAAAAAATCAACTCTATGTACAAACAGACATCAACATTTTTTTAAAGCTTCCTTTATGAAGAAATTATCCTCCAATTAAAAAAAATTCCTTTGCCTTTCTCAGAAGTATAAATAGAACAGAAAGCCAAAAAGTTGTCTTCTGACTTTAACAACAACAAGAACATTAAATAGAGAATGAAAGAAGGCACAAGTCATTGTGTTGGTGGGTTGTAGATTATTTTAAATAATTCATATGAAATAATGCAGAGAGACTGCAAAATTAGTCTGAGCATGTCAAACACACTGATCCTTTGAAATGACTTCTCACCGTGTCTTTTTAAGCCGGCTAAACCCTTTTGCAGAATTGTGAGGGCTTGTCTGTAGAACAGAAAGCATTAAAGAGGAATAAAATATATGGGGTTATTTCGCACTGCTCTCTCCTGGAAGCAGTCGCTCCATTTTTAAATGACTGGGACTGTTTAGCTCTAACCACAATGTATTTCCAGTGGAGGTTTTTTTTTTTTTTTTTAATCCAGAGTTTTATTCTTTTGCTCCACTCCACCCTAATTTTCTACTCATGGATGCAAAGGCATGTGATAACTCAGGAAAAGGGGCTGCAAAGTATCATAGGTGGTTGATTCATCTTTAAATCTTTCATGGGGTTTGCTGTGATGTGTCAAGCAAGGTACCATATTTCTGTTATAAAGTTTTCTTTCCATCTAGACTAGATTCACAATCTTTCTGAAGTTGTTATATACTTTTGTTGACCAGTTTTCTAACACCACTTGGAGTTCCTGTATTTGCCCAAGTCCTTGAAGATAATGATGCAATTTCTGCCCTTTTTTTTCAGTGTCTAATAAGACCTGATGCAGTGTTCTTCCTCAGGAGTCCAGGTTAGACTTACACAGGGAGCTTTTACCTACACCCAGGCATCTACTTGCCTTAGTGCACAAAATCAGAAGCTCTACAGTTGGGCCTGTCAAAAACATACCTGAAAATTCTTTTTTGAGTTATTCTGATGTACAGATCTGGTTCAAACCATCACACTGTTGGAAATCATAAATTTACTCTCAAGAAGAAAAAAAGAGAGAGAGAAAAGAAAAAGAAAAGAAATAGAAAAACAAAGGCTGCATAGACAACCCCTTGAACCTGACTATAGGCATAGCTAACCAGTATGGCAAAACTGGTAACTGACAGAGAGAGTATCACGGTTAAGAGACCAACTCTTTGGATTCAAATTTCTGCTCTGCTATGTCACCTACATCAAATTAAGTCACCACTCTGAACCTAAGTTTATTCTCCTTATAATAAGTATAATAATAATACCTGTAGTATTTTGGGGATTTAATTATGTATTACATATAAGATTAAAAACATAAAGTATTTGCTGATACATTGACATAAAATAGTTATTCAGACAATGTCAACTCTTCATTATCTCAGGCTGCTCAGGGATTCAGATTAGAAGTTAATATCTTTGATTTAAAAAATGAAAACATGAGTAATTATAAATAAAAGCATTTTTGTTTAATAGATAGACTATTTTAAAGCCTGAGATCCATAGTGGGATTTTGTTTTAGGTCCTAGGTATTATAAATTTTGGATCCATATTTAATTTAAATAATTATATTAGCATTTAGAATGCCAGAGCCCCTTTTAATTGTATTAGTAAAACCCTAAGGTATTATAAGAGAAGGCAACGGCAACTCACTCCAGTATTCTTGCCTGGAAAATCCCAAGGATGGAGGAGCCTGGTAGGCTGCAGTCCATGGGGTCACAAAGAGTCGGACACGACTGAAGTGATGCAACAGCAGCAGCAGCAGCAGCAAGGTATTATAAAATGACACCTAGAAATTACCGTTTTGATTAATTAAAGATTGTGGTTTTTTCTGGTAGGTCATGAATATTTTGGGTTGTGCCATCCAACAAAAAAGATTAAGAATGCATGTAGTGCGTCAGCAAGAAGGCTGGTTGACATTGGTTCTGGGCAGCCGGGAAGTGTGATTCCTGCAGGGCTGTGGCACCCTTGTTGGTGCTTCTGCCCTGAGTTCCCTGACCCATGATGCTACAATTGCAGCCAACAAAATGGCCCTCTTATGGAAATAATGGGACTTCCTCCACCTGCAATACAGAAGATGCAGATGTGAGTTCAATCCCTGTATCAGGAAGATCCCCTGGAGGAGGGAATGCCTACCCCCTCCAGTATTCTTGCCTGGAAAATTCCATGGACAGAGAAGCCTGGCGGGTTTCAGTCCATAGAGTCACAAAGAGTTGGACATGACTGAAGTGACTAAGCACACACACACATACACGGAAGTCATGCCTCATTCTATCACATGCACTCACACTCTGCCTAGCCCCGCCATCCCCTGAGACCAAAATAAAGCCGAATGTTTCCCATACTGATCTACCATCCATCCACTCTGGGTGTGTTAGACCCACCTGGGTATGCTGCTGCTGCTAAGTCTCTTCAGTCGTGTCCGACCCTGTGCAACCCCATAGATGGCAGCCCACCAGGCAGCCTTAGGTTAACTTTCTGAAGAAGCTGAGAAGCAACCAATCAAAAGGCTATTTATTTCACTCCCTTTCTGGAAACGAATGACAGTTTTGGGAAGCATGGTGATGATTCTCAGTGGGTTCCTGGCAGCGGGCATGAGCTCTGTGATGTGGGCCCTTGTTCCACCAAGGTGGGAAGGCAGAGGTCCCTGTTGAAGTTCTGTGCGCTCCCACATGAGAAGGAGCGTTGGCAGTTCAGGACTTTGAAAATCAAGGAGGAACACCGCTGCACATTGAATCCAGCGGTCAGCACCTCGGGCTGGGCAGAGATGCCCCAGTCCTGGATGCTACCAAGCAGAGTGCATTTCTTGGCTCCTCACCAAGAGAGGGAGTGGGAAGGACTCTACACTAGCTGTTGATGAGCTGCTTCTTTATGCCCAGGAGTGGTTTTAAATGAAATACATAGTTTTTCTGTATTCTTGCAGTAGCTTAAGCAGGACTGATGGTGTGGGGAATAAAAACATCATCTGGAAATTCATGTTACTTCATTATGACACGTGGAATCTTAGTTCTCCACCCAGGGATCAAACCTGTACCCCCTGCAATGGAAGCTCGGAGTCTTAACCACTGGACTGCCAGGGAAGTCCCAATCTTGAGTGAACTGTGTAGTCTCTCTGAGACCCAGTTTTCTTACCTGTGAAATTGAAATACTGACATCGTATTGGTGGCCAATACTTATGTATGTTAAGCAGTGTCTAGGGCCTAGTGGACTTTCATTATGTGTTCACACTTTTTCCCTTCTAAAGCAAGTATGACTGACTACTTCCTTTTGCTTCTTTATATCTGGGAGAAAGCATTATATATCTCTGAGGGTTACAATGCCCTTTCCATGCATCATATACTGCATCCATCATTTATTTTCTTTATCCTCCCAAAAATTTTATGAGTGAGAACTACAATGATGCCAATCTTATAGATAAAGTGAAGCACAAAGAAATTAAGCATCTTGGTTAATGATCACAAAGATAGTACTTGTCACAGGTATGACTTGAGCTCAAGTGTTGGATCCAAAGCCCCTTCTCTTTATAGTCTTTGATCTTTCTTTGTGATTTGCATGGAGTCTGACTTTGTTGTGGCCAAAGATTAAGCCATATTTAGCATTATCTCTGTCTACAGAGTGGCTTCCCAGATGGCTCAATTTTAGAGAATTTGCCTGCCAATGCAGAAGACTCAGGAGCCATGGGTTCAATCCCTCAGTTGAGAAGATCCCCTGGAGAAGGGAACGGCAGCCCACTCCAGTATTCCTGCCTGGAAAATTCCATGGACAGAGGAGTCCAGTGGGCTACAGTTCATGGGGTCCCAAAGAGCTGGATGTGATTGAGCAACTGAGCATGCCCACATGCTGTCTACTGGTCTTTCTGTTTCCACTGTTATCAGAAACAACTTGATATAAGGTCAACTTCAGCCATGTTGAGCCTTCATTTGGAAAGGAGCAGCTGCATAAGTGTTAGGCTGAGTGTGGCCCCCTTTTTCTGTAGGACTGGAATACCACATTTTAATTTTGGAAAGGTCTCAGTTGTTTAGTCACTAAGTCCCCCAGGTATGTGAAAAACTATGGCTGGCCTTTCACTTAATTCAATGTCATTTTGCTCCACTCTCTATGTTTCTAGAGAGGCATTTCTGGATTGTACTATCTAAAATAGCACTTCCTTCATTGCTTTCTGCCTCCTTACTCTTTTTTATTTTTATTTTTAAGACTGTTTTTTAACCATATGAAATATTATATACCACATTTAATTGTCTGTTTTTCACCACTGAAATGAAAACTATGTGGAGTAAATACTGTCTGTTCTGTTCATGCAGTATATGTAAAATGACCCATTTGGTTAAATAAAGGGGAAGTTTGTTAGGACAATAGGTGATGGTGGTTCAGATGGTAAAGAGTCTGCCTGCAATGTGGGAGACCCTGGTTCTATCCTTGGGTCAGGAAGATCCTCTGGAGAAGGAAATGGTAACCTAGTCCAGTATTCTTGCCTGGAAAATCCTGAGGATGGAGGAGCCTGGCAGACTACAGTCCACGGGATCTCAAAGAGTCGGACATGACTGAGTGACTTCACTTTTGTTAGGACAAATACAAACTCTACAGAAAGAAGAAAAAAAAAAGAGTGCATATTTATTCTAATAACTATCCTGTAATCATCAAAAAGAGTAAACCAAAGTATTACCATATTCTGATCACTGCAGAAATGTGTGTGTGTATATATGTTAGTCACTCAGTCATGTCCAACTCTTTGTGACCCCATGCTCATAACTTGTCTGACTACTCTGTCCATGGAATTCTCCAGGCAAAAATACTGGAGTGGGTAGCCATTCCATTCTCCAGAGGATCTTCCTGACCCAGGGATGGAACCCAGGTTTCCTACATTGCAGGCAGATTCTTTACCATCTGAGCCTCCAGGGAAGCCCGCAGAGAGGTGTATCTTCCTTTAATTAAGACGAGAATTCTTTTAAGGACTTTCATTTCCCTTTACTGCTATCTCATTAAGCAACTTTTCTACCACTCAGTCAGTTTTCTAATTACTTTGTTCCTAGGCAGGACTGTGAATGCAGAGCTATTGGGCATAAGCAATCTGATCACTAGAGTTGTTCATTCCCACTTTTTTTGTATCTCCCTTAGTAATCAGTAAAGTGACGTTCTTGTTTATAAGAAAACATTGGAGCTAAAATTTAGGTAAACTCACAAAATCAGGTTTATGAACCTGGAAAGCCAAGGTCTCAGCTCTCCACTGTGATTTTCCTCCAACAGGTGGCAGCCGTGATGAAGCACATCTGAAAAGATTACCCAACCTTATCCATGACTCTCCTCTGCAATCCAGAGAGGCATATACATTTTGAGACTGGTTAGATTCAAGTTCATATTGGTTTAGATATAGCAATTGTGGATCTTCATAATTAACCTAAATGAGCTTAAGGTTTATAGAGTTTTACTGGGAGAAAAGGGAGACATTGCTATAGCATTGACCACACAATTTACATTTAATGGACAGATTTTCATTTTGTGAAATGCAGCAGTACAAAGCAAAAATGCTGCAGACATTTTTCTCTCAGTAGCTCCCTAATAAGGCTTAAACTGGCCAACTTCCATGCCCTTCAGGACTCCAGAAATACAAACAGGAAGTTAACATTTCCATAGCAATAACAATTCTATAATAAAAGCTGAGGCAAAACAATAAAACAGTAGGTCAGGATAAAAGCAATTTACCTTTTATTAACATGCTAACACTATATTGGAATAAATTTTAAATATTAAAATGAAATAGTAAAATGAGAGTAACATTTATAATCAAATGACTTTTTTTTTTTTTTCATTTTTAGGCATGGCTTCCCTCTTGTCTTGTAGCAAGGTGTGAGCTTATAGAGCATTTCTAAATTCCCTCAACTTGTAAGTTCTGTTGTGTAATCCATTAATAATTTTGCCCAAGCAAGGCTCTATTTCAAGCATAAATGTTCTTTTCAAAAAAAAGATGATTCTTGTATGATTTGCCATACTGGTTATTTGCTAATATTCACTCCATTATTGTGAGAAGCCATATACACTTATGTATTAGTCACTCAATCGTGTTCAACTCTGTGACCTCATGGACTGTAGCCCACCAGGTTCTTCTGTCCATAGAATACTCCAGGCAAGAATATTGGAATGGGTTGCCATTTCCGTCTCCATATACACTAATGAGTGTATGAAAAGAGTGATTTTAAGTAAATCAAATCTTCTTTGATTTGATTCTTCAGACATCCCTAGTAAGCCAAGAGGGTGACAGTTTGTGCTGTAGGCATAGACGTAACCTAGAAATGGTAAATGTTCCTTGAGTTCCTGCACTTGCACCTTTCCTTTCCAAACCACTGAACATTCCTTTCCTCTAACTATGAAAGATGATTGTGGCTTTCTAAGACGGTGAAAAGGTATTCAACACTGTGCAGCGGAAGGATGAACTGAAGGCCAAGAAGAGAGAAAAGGTACATTCCCAGGTTGAGATGAGTGACCAGGAGATAGGGTGTTTAGTTCCACAAACCATGAAGTTGTTACTGTAATCTTGAGCTGTGCAAGCCTCCATGGCCTTCTGTTCCTATCAACTGATGGGCTTATAAAGTAGATAAAGTTGCTAACAGTTGGAACATTGATACAGAAAATTAGAATCCCTTTCCCTGTGATGGAATCTATTTTTTGTCAATTATCTTTTATTGTTTAAGGAATACATATTCGGTGTCTTTAAATGGTCTAAGTGCCTTAACAGTAGTTTCTAAATCTTCCACTTTAAAATTGTGTTGAGCACCGAATAAGATCCAAGTAAATTCTCATCCATAAATGATTCCTTATCCTCTTTTATTTCCTCACTTTACCTCTTATTCCTGAAATGTGATTTTGATGTGGGACAGGCATGCTGATTTTGAAATAGTTGCAACCCTGAACATAGCAGTTTACACAGAATCCATAGAAAATATCTCTTTAAATAGAGATACACAAATGTGATAAATTTGTGTATTCATACTTAAAACCGACAAATTACTCTTCTTAACATAATCCTAAGGGGGTTAATACTAGCGAATATTATGGCAATCTCAATGCCTGTAATTGTAGTGTACTGAACACTTACAGGAAATTGTGTAAGAATTTGTTTAAATGGAATGCTGCCCTCTTATGGTTACACAAATCCTTCTAGAGCCAAACATAAAATTGTAGTCTTGAGTTAGGGCAGTTAATAGAGGGGTTTAATTAGTGGAAAGAGCCAAAAAATGTAAGCCACACGTGGATTTTATACACTACAAATTAGAGTGGCATAGAGGTGACTCATTGTAAGTTCATATATCTAGGTAACATAGAGCCAAGGATAGAACCCAGTTTGTTGCTTTTCTCCTTATTTTAATAATGCATATTTGAACATAATTTTAATTTCTACTTTCATAATTCAGATATTTCAACGGAGATCACAAACATCAATTTTATCAAAGGAATTAAAATAAGATTAATTGTAATAAATCAAGATGATATCAACACTTTCTAAACATTAGAGGACTTCAGCATCTTATCAATTCAGAAAATTTGGAAAGTTCTCAAATATCAAACTTAAAAACTTCCAGTTTTCAGGACATTTTATTTATATTCTTCCAAGATCATTCTTATCATCTGAGGAGTCCACAGAACCAGTTTAATACATATCTAAAATGTGGATGTCTGTCAAATACTGTATAAAAGCATTTTATTTTTCCTAAAAATTTCCATCTTTCACAAGATAACTATTTGCATTTTTATTTTTGTTCTCAAGGATTGTTTTTATTTGAATCAGCTTTATTAAGGTATAATCTACCTACCAAATTATATATAGTTTAGTGTATAGTTGAATGAGTTTTGATAAATACCTATAATAATGTAAGCATCAAGATATAGAACATACACATACAGAAACAGAACATATATTAATGTATCACCCACGTAAGTTTCCTTGTGCTTCATTTCAGTCATTCTCCCCATTCTGGTCCCAGGCAACCATTTATCTGTTTTCTGTCTTATCTGTAAAGATTAGACGTGATATACACAGACCTTCATATATAAGAACTTATAAAGTAGATACGCTTTCATGTCTGGCTACTTTCTTTCAGCATAATGGTTTAATTTTCATCATTGTTGTTTTGTTTATCAGTATTTTCTTCCTGTTTATGATTGAGTTGTATTTCGTAGTATGGATGTACCACAACATTCATCTGCTCACTATCTATTGGATATTTGGGTTGTTTCTAGGTTTTTTAATCTTTACGAAAAAAATACTGCTGTGAAAATTCATGTAGAAGTCATAGTGTGGTCAGATGTTTTCATTTCTCTTAGGTAAACGCCTAGAAGTACAATTGTTGGCTCATATAATGTGTGTGTCTGACTTTGTAGGACACCGCTACACTGTCATTCAAAGTGACCGTATGATTTCACATTTCCACCAGAACTATATGAGAGTTCTAGTTGCTTCAAATTCTTGCCACCACTTGGTGGCATCAGTATTTTCAATTTGAGCTATTCTCGTGGTTGCTAGGCATCTCATTTCGGTAGGAGTTTTGATTTGCATAGTCAAAATCTAATGATGAATCATTTAAAACCTTTTTTCATGTGCCTATTAACCGTTCAAATATATATAATTTAATGATGTGTCTGGCTAAATCTTTTGGTCATTAAAAAAATTAATTTGCAGCTTGTATTTGAGTTGTAAGTATGCTTTATATATTCTAGATACCAATCTTTTTTCAGCTATATGTATTGTCAATATGTTTTCTCTCAGCCTGGCTTGCCTTTTCTTTATCTTTCCGGCCATGCAGCGTGGTGTCTGGGATCTTAGTTACCCAACCAGGGATCAAACCTGCGCCCCCTGCAGTTGAAGAGCGGCATCTGAACATATGGACTGCCGAACAATAGTTAAGAAGTCCCATGTTCTGTAGGCCTGAACCTTGGAAGGCAAAATTCAGCCTTGGGACCTTTGTCCTTTCTTGTCAGAACAGATAATAACATTTGTTTTGGTGAGGTTTCCCGAACCTTGTGACTTGAGTGCAAGAACAAAGGATCTGACACCAAGATGTTTGCAACAACTAACCCCCCATCCCCACCCCCTGCACCGCCATCTTCCCTATAAAAGTGCTTTGCTGAAAGTTTTCGAGAGGAGTTTGGGGTTTTTAAGGCTTGAGCCACCAGTCTCCATGCATGTCCCTGCAATAAACCTTTCTCTGCTCCAAACTCTGATGTTTTGGTATTGTTTTTGACCTCACTGTGCATCAGGCACATGGACTTACATTAGATAACAATGGGACTGCTTGTGGAACTGCTTCTGGAGAGTGGAAAAAAGAAGACCCACACATATATATTCTAAGTGGAACTTTAGAACTCCATGTATGTATAAAGAGAAAATCCCAAAAGCTTCCAGAGAGAAAAACAGGGGACTTACAAAGGAAAAAGAAAGATTGATATAGAATCCTCATTTTAAAAACTGGCTCAAGAAAACATTTAACAGTATCTTCAGTATGCTGAGAAAAAAGATTACGAGCCTTGAATTTAATGCCCAGACCAATTATCATTCACATAAATGGCAAAATAATGACAGAGGAAGACATGCCTAGACTTGGAATATTTATCACTGCAAACTCTGTCTGAAATGTTTATTAAAGTTATATTTCAACAAACTTTAAAAAAAACTTCAAGCTGCATTTCATCAGAAACATTTATAAGCAACAAAACCAGTAAAACATTTTCTTCAGAATAATAGTGCTCTGATTTCAGCTCTAAGAGGTAGAGCTTAGAAGTCAACATTTCTGCCCTTATAACAATAAAAAGCTGAACAAACTAAAAATCAGCCAGTTTTCTTGGACCCATTAAAGAACCAGTGTCACATGGCAAACTCCAGAGTCAGATATGACAGACTATTAGGGAATTTTAAAGAACTGCATTAAAGGTTCTAATGGGAAAAGTAGACAGCATGAAGGAACAGGTAGATAATGTAAGCACAGAGATGACTCGCCTAAGAAAGAATCAAATGAAAATGCTACAAATAAAAAACAAAGTAACAAAAGTGAAGACTGTGTTTGATGGGTTGATTAGTAGACTGGACAGGGCTCAGGAAAGGATCAGTGAAGTTGAAAAGAGTTCAAATTTCCCAAACTGAAATACAAAGAGAAAAAAATAATGAACAAAACAGAGCAGTATACATAAAACAGAATGCATCAAACAATATCAAAAGATGCAACATACCCATAACTGGAATATCAGAAGCAGAAGGAAAAGAGAATGGAGAAGAAGAGATACTTGAAGAAATGATGCTCAACACTTTTTTAAAATTAGTTGTTGTTGTTCAGTCACTCAGTCATGTCTGACTCTGTGACCCCATGGACTGTGGCACACCAGGCTTTCCTGTCCATCACCAGCTCCTGAAGCTTGCTCAAACTCATGTCCAGTGAGTTGGTGATGCCATCCAACCATCTCATCCTCTGTCGTCCCCTTCTCCTCCTGCCTTCAATCTTTCCCAGCATCAGGGTCTTTTCCAATGAGTCAATTCTTTGCATCAGGTGGCCAAAGTATTGGAGTTTCAGCTTCAACATCCAACATCCAACCTTCCAATAAATATTCAGGACTGATTTCCTTTAGGATTGACTGGTTGGATCTCCTTGCAGTCCAAGGGACTCTCAAGTGCCTTTTCCAACTCCACAGTTCAAAAACATCAATTCTTTGGTGCTCAGCCTTTTTTATGTTCCAGCTCTCACATCCATACATGACTACTGGAAAAACCATAGCTTTGACTAGAGGGACCTTTGTTGGCAAGGTAATGTCTCTGCTTTTTAATATGCTGTCTAGGCTGGTCATAACTTTTCTTCCAAGGAACAAGAGTCTTTTAATTTTATGGCTGCAGTCACCATTTTAAATTTTCATGGCTGCAGTAACAATTTTAATATTAGTGACAGATATCAAACCACAGATCCAGGAATCTTAGAATACCAAGCAGGATAAACACCAAAAACACCTTCATACATGGGCATAGTATATTCAAGCTGCAGAACACTAAAGGCAAAGAAAATCTTGGAACAATGAGTAAAATCATAATCTTGAAAATTCTCAGATCGTATCAGTGTGCTAGTAGCATGTGACAAGGGATAAAATGTAAGCAAAATTTTTCTTTTCTTATACATAAGGTAAATACACAGACTAGCTCTAAGTAGTAATAGATTTCATATACTCTCTATGTACTTCAGAGATACTGCCTCGAGATTCAGTTCCAGGCCGCCACAATAAAGTGAATATGACAATAACATAAGTCACATGAATTTTTTGGTTTCTCAGTGCATGTGAAAGTTACTTTTATATTATACTGATATACTGTAATTCATTAAGTATGGAATAGCATTATGTCTAAAAAAAAATCACTGAACATACCTTATTTCAATAATGAAATAATGCTGTTGGCAAAATGTTGCTGACAGACTTGCTCAATGTAAGGTTGCCACAAACCTTCAATATATTAAAAAAAAAAAAAACATGCAGTGTCTCTGAAGCACAATGAAGCAAAGTGTAATAAAAGGAGATATGTCTGTACATACTATAAAACTGTAAGGACAGCAACAGGATGGGAGTTAGAAACAGGAAATATAACTTCTGAAACACTAGAGGGAAAATGATAGATTAAAAAAGAAAAATGTATCAGCAAACTTATACCTACACTGAAGAATTTGAGATCATTAAAAAGAACATGATGTCTGACTCTTTGGGACCCCGTGAACTATACAGTCCATGGGATTCTCCAGGTCTGGAGTGGGTAGCATTTCCCTTCTCCAGGGGATCTTTGCAACCCAGGGATGGAACCCAGGTCTCCTGCATTGCAGGCAAATATACCAAAAAACCTGAGAAGAATATACTCCTAGGAGGAGGAAGAGAATTGAAGTGGGAAAAAGAGAAAAAACGTTTTTTCTTACCTCTGTTGTATATATATGTACACACTTGTGTGTGTATATATATATATACTTGTGTAGAGTTCATATAATCTGGAAAAGATTTTTTAAAACTACCAGCCTTTCTGTGTAGATCCTGTCTTAATATTGAAGAATGGAGGATGGGTCTGAATTTCTCCTTCTGCAGTGTAAATGAAAGGGCACAATTAACATGAAGAACTGTATGAGAACACAAATTATTTCTCTCCACAAAACCTTCAAATGTCATGTTAGGAGATAGCGCTTCAAAGGGAAATAATTTGTTCCTGGAACACAATTTTCATTTAAACACAATCTTCATTTTGAAGAGAAAACAAATAGACACAATATAACCCAGCTGGCCTTATGCCCACTTATGTCCCACAAGTGCCATGTAAAACCATGAAAGGAACCACATCAAGGCAGATTAGACCACTGAGAACTTCAAGGAAATCACATCCGCCACGCACAATTTATCTGTGGACCTTTGTTAGAAAAAGCAAGCCAAGTGGCCCAGAGCTAATGGGAACAGTCATCAAATTGGAAGTTATCTTTTGAAATGACATGAAGAAGCAAGAATCTTGAAAAAGTCTGGAAAGGTCATTAACTTCATAGACATGGGGCTTTCTTTCTTTTAGGGAATAAAAAAAAAAGCATAATGCTATTCATTGTGCTTAAAGCCATTATTATCCGCACAAATTGGACAACCTTTTATTCTTTCCTTTCAGCCCAAGGAAGAGCTGCTTAATTAGTTTGTTTTTATTTTTACAAATTAATGGGCTTACCTGGTGGTTCAGTGGTAAAGAATTTGCCTGCCAATGCAGGAGACATGGGTTCTATCCCTGGGTCAGGAAGATCCCCTTGAGAAGAAAATGGCAGCCCACTCCAGTATTCTTGCCTGAGAAATCCCATCGACAGAGGAGCCTGGCAGGTTACACTCCATGGGGCTGTGAAAGAGGTGGGCGTGACTTAGTGAGTAAACAACAACTTATAATAAACTGTTTTTTAGCATTTGAAATATTTCTGAAACATCTCATATATCATTTATAATCTAGAAGTCAGTGTTGTGTAGCATGTTAGGAGAATGGGCTATAGAGCCACACTGCCTGAAAAAGCACCCCAGCTATGACACTGTTCAAGTGACATTCATCAAATATATACCTCCCTGTGTCTTGATTATCTCAACACGAGAATCGTGAACTAGAGGGCATTTCATCCTTGTTGTAAGGATTGAGTGAGATACAATAAGCACATTTCTCACAGCCCTCCTTGGAACAAATTAACACCAATGAAGAATAGTTGTTAAAATCCTCATATCAACCTTGTGAGGTAGATCCTTGTGCTACAGACAAGAATGCTCAGACCTTGAGAGGGAAAGCAACTAGTCCCACATTTTCCAAATGGTGGGTGGAAATGGTGGAGACAGAGTGCAAATCAAGTGCATTCTGACTACAAAGCCCCTGCTCTCAGCACTCATTAAAATAGATTATTTTGTAACTGTTTCATATCACAGTCTTTTGCCTTTACACTTGGATATAAACTCAGGAAACTCAGGATTAGCTGTACCTTCTAGTTGTAGATTTTCCCACGTGGCCCAGATCGGTACCCTGGAAACACATGGGCAAGAGTTGCTGAAAAAGAGAAAATTGACATTTATAAAACACTGAAGAAATGTCTGCCAAGAACTAGGGTGAGATACTGAAATAAATTGCATCCATATTTAATCTGTACAACAGTCTCAAGGGGCAAGTGTTAATATCCCTGTTTTACAGATGTTATACAGATGTTGTTGAGAGGATAAATTTTTCTTTCCCCAGACTGTGTATTTTCTTTGTGGAATGCACACAGTAAATGAGAGCAAGACCTTAAAGCCAAGCAAGCTTGGTAAGAAGCTTAGTTCAGCTACTTACTGAAGTGTGTGATTTGGAGTCATAAAACTTCTCTGAGATTCATCAGTAAAATGCAGATAGCACATACAACCTCTATCAAGGGGTAACTGCATTAAATAAGGCAATATGCATAAAGCCCACTATAGAATCACTGTAAGCAGTTAATAAATGTTAGTTATTATTATTACTGTTGTTACACTATTAATACGAGTTTCAGTAGAGTCAACTGAAGTGAAAGGACCTTTATTCAACTTTAGCCTGACCGTCAGTGTCTGCTTTAAAATGAGAAATATCCTCTTTAAAATGGGAAAGCTTTGGAGGTCAATTACACAGGTAATTGAATCAGTTTGAACAACTCCACTGGGCAGAACCTGTCCAAAATAATCATTGTTTCAGTAAAACAGTTGATAGGACTATTTTAAATAAAACAGTAAAAATACTACTTCCTGACAGGAATATTACCTATAGGTTTATAGAAATAGGCAGCCTGCGGACTGCAGGTAGAAATTGTATGCAGCAAGCACTTCCTTTGAAGCTAAAGGATATGACCTTAGAAAGGACAATGCAGCCAAACTTATTGAGACTTTATCATCATTTGTTGATTGCACTTCAGATGTCCAAAATGCCTTGGGGAAGAAAACTTCACACATAATATTTTCATTTTAGAAACTATGATAAACTCTGTTTATCCAGAATGATCAGTAAATTGAGAGTGCTAGTTATAATCAAATAATATTTGTCAAATATCCTAAGTTAATTAAAAGCTAGAATATTCAAATCAAATAATATACTGTCAGTAGTAAGCATAGCATTCAACTTTCAGCAAGTAAAATGCTTTCTCTGACTGTTCTGAAACTGCTTTAGAATCTTTGCGTGTCCCAGTGTTATCATTAGAAAGCTTAACTGTTATGATAACATAAATTTCAGTGTAAAGTAAGGAAGATTTTCTCACACTGAGCAGTTCCAAGATGAGATGGGTAACACTAGAATTTTGAGGATTCCCTTTGCAGGGAGATTTAAACAAAGGCTGCGGGACTGCTTGCCTGGAAGGTTGGAAACCAGATGTTGACATGGAGCGAGGAGTTCCAGAATTGATGTTTCCCACAGCTGATTATCTTCATTTTCTAGGACTATGGTAAGAAAGTACCACCAATTGGGTGGCTTAAACAGCAGCAGCTTATTTTGTCCAATTGCAGATGGAGGTATCATCAGAGTTGATTTCTCCCGAGGCCTCTGTGGCTTGTAGGTGGCGGTCTTCTCCTGTGTCTTCACGTGGTCTCCCCATTGTATGTTTGTGTCCTGATTGTCCTGATCTCTTTTCATAAGGACATCAATCGTATTGAATAAGAGGTCACCCTAATGGCCTCATTTCACTTTAAAACCTCTTTAAAGACCCTGTCTTCACATACAGTCATCTGAGGTACTGTTTGGTTGGTTGGTTTAGTCGTTAAGTCGTGTCCGACTCTTGCTACCCCAAGGACTATAGCCTGCCAGGCTCCTCTGCCCATGGGATTCTCCAGGCAAGAATACTGGAGTGGGTTGCCATTTTGGAGTGATGATTTCAATAACTGAGTTTGGGGGATACACGATTCAGTCCCTAACACTGGTTTTGTAAGAGAATCACTTGGGGACTTCATTAAGGATTCTGAATTCCTTAGAACCACTCTTGAAGATTGGAAGGTCAAGGAAACTGCATTTTTAGCAAGGATCCAATAGGCATTGGTTTGGTGTTTGTTTTTGGTTTTTTTTTTTTTTTTTTTGTAAGTAGCATAAGATACATCTCAAGCTTGCTCAACTAAAATAGAGAAACTCCTTAGCTTACACAACTGAACATTTCAAGACTAAAGTTTCTTTTCCTAGATCAAGAATCTAAATGACACTGTAGTATAAATAATGCTTTAGCAGCCTGACTGTTCTTTCTACATTTCTTCCATCTGTTTTCTCAGTGTCACCTCCTTTTCTCAGTTCCCTGGTGGTTGGAAGATGGCTTGACCAAGCCCCTGTGTCTTCAGAGGGTCATGTTTATCAGAGTTGAGGGTAAATCTGGTTAACTTTTTACAACACAATACCTAATGCAAAAGATACAAAGTATATAATTATACAAAGCATAATTCAAAGTTTACTTTTGTAATAGATTATTAATGCTGATAGTGTTGACTTAGTGCTTATGCATTAGCCTGTATGCTGACTGCATCATATGTGTATTTATATTCACATTAGGTGCAGTGATTCTCACCATTATACAGATAGGAAAACTGAGTCTCCCAGAGGCTATCTCTTGCCCAAGGTGTCAGAGTGAATAAAAGAGACAGAGCTGGAATTCACATTTCAACACTGGTTTTCAAATTCTCACTTCTAAATGCCGTATTCTGCTGCCTCATTAACGTGCTAACTATGGGTGTTAGCACTTTTTTTTCTTAAAATTGATTAATTTTCATTAAACATTTTCCTTATAAACCTTTTTCCCTTTTAATTTTACTGAGTCATCCCTGACAGACAGCCCTGTGTAGGTTGAATGTTTATAGCTTTGTGACTTGACTGACCTTATTATGAAAAATTAATCACCATAAGTTTTATCATCCATCAGCTCACATAGATACAAGGGAAGTGTTTTCTTGGTGAAGAGAACTTTTAGAATTGATTCTCTTGGCGGTTTCCAAATGCACCACCCAGTCGGGTTACTTAGCATCAGTAAATGATACTTTACAGCCTGGAGTTAGCTCTCTCCATCAGAGCTGCACTACCTGAAATGTTCAAAGTTTTGATGATAAAAGGAAAACATATTCTTTATCCTAATCATCCTTATGTACTAGAAAGACCATTTGTCGGCCTGTCATTTACACAGTTGTCACCCAAACTCAATATACGATGGTCACTGTATTTCTTAGCCCTCACCACAGGAATCTTTATAAGGTGACGACTTCTTAATTCAATTTAGTATAGGCAAATGGAAAAAAAAAAGTAGTCCAGAAATGCTTCTTAACTCCCCTACTGAAGCTGTGAGTCCCACCTGATGACTACCAGCTTGACAAGATAACCAACTTGCAGACTGCAAAAAAAAAAAAACAACAACAACAACCAGCATTCACTGTGAGTTGTCCTTATTCAGCTAAGTACGTTTATTTCACTACTGGACTGTAGCAAAGGTGTTGGTAGGTCTTTCCCTGGAATGTGGGCAAGATGCCTGTGTCCTGTTGCTGAGAAAGTGCATATAAATGCCCAAGCCTGTTTAGTGGTCTTTACCAAAAATAGCTTGGCCTTTTGACTCACCCAGGCTGCCGGTAAACTGTTTTTTTTTTTTTTCCCCTCTCCACAGATACACTAAATCTAGTAACATCACGTCAGTGCATTCCAAATTGGAGGCAACATTGACTTTGTTTTAGTTTGGGAATCCTTATTATTGGTTCATAAGTTGGATCAGAGAACACTGGGACAAGAAGGATCTGACAGATATTCAGTCTTCAGCCCAGCCTCGTAGATTTATAGATAAGAAGCAGAAGCCCAGAAAGGTTAAGTGACCCCCACAAGCACACATTGCTGGTAAGTGGCAGACCCAAAATAACTCTGGGCTGCTAATGCGTGAAGCAGTCTGTTTTCTGCCAGGGTCTCAGCCGGAGATTTCGTGGGTGGGTTGTGCCAGGTTCCTCTCAAGAGCAGTTTGGGGGAGTGATGGCAAGATATGAGTCTTGGCTGCCCTTGTATTTACAGAATTTTTATTTGGACATGTGCTGCTTTTGCAAGAAGGAATTTGAGAATCAAATAATACAGAAACCAGGAAAGCAAATAGATATTTTGATGCTCAAACTTGACCATGGGTGGCTTTTTAACAGGGCCTTTAGGGAAAGCTAGTTTGCATTAGCAAGCTTCTCTGAGATCTTTCAATGCCACTGTCATTCCTGTGGCTCAGGTGTCTAAGCCTCACACCTTCCCAGGTGGTCCAAGTGCACTGTTTTGCACACAGAAAGGATCCCCACAGTCTGCTCTTTACCCAGTGATCAAAACCTCTGTGTTTCTCCGTATGCTTGGCAGCTGGGCCAAAGTTTCATTTTCATACAGATCTTTTCTTTTCTCTCTCAAATCTTCCTCTCATCTGCTTGAATCTCAGGATAGGCTTTTGTTGTGTTTTGTTTTCCACTGAAAAGGGTATAAATTACTTCTATTTTATTCAGTCTGATAGACCTGTCTGTAATGTGAGGGTGGGATTTGCAGTTACAAGATGAAATCTGATCACACTAAAGAAGGGCTTCCCTGGTGGCTCAGCAAAGAATCTGCATGCAATGCAGGAGACCCAGGTTCAATCCCTAGATCAGAAAGAGCCCCTGGAGAAGGAAATGGCAACCCACTCCAGGATTCTTGCCTGGAAAATCCCATGGACAGAGGAGCCTGGAGGGCTATAGTCCATGAGGTCACAAGAGTCGGACTCGAATTAGTGACGAAACCACCACCACTAGCAAAGAAGGCAAGTATGCCTTTGCTGAGTAGCTATTAAATTTGTCTTTAAACAAATATCCAGAATATAATAAAACCTGAATAATAACTATTTCAGTTTAAAAGGGAGTAAATCGGGCACAGATCATGGAGCAGCACTTATTGTGTATGCCAGTTTTACAAGTGAGGAAAGCGATCCTCAGAAAATAAGGAATGTGGGTCAGGTACAAAGCTAGGAAGTGAAAAAATAAGAATTTAGACCTATATTTATATCTGAGGCTCACTAGGGGTCTTGTTATTTCCATTTGCCAGGCAGTCAGTCTCTATAACTGTTTGACTTTTTAATGGGAATATTAAAATCTGTTGTGAAGTGTTTTAATATTCATTATGTCCTTTGCTCTTTCTAAAGCCTTGAAAGGAAATTAGATGTTACTTTACCCACCTGAAAAGAAAGATACCTGAGGGTATGTTGCTGTTTCTTTTTCTTTTTTTTGCATTAACAAAATGGCAAAATAGAAAGACACTGAATTCATCTCCTCTCAGGAGCACACCTAGATCACAACTATCTGCAGAATAACCATCTAAGAAAAAGACCAAAACCTACTAGAAAGGATCTACAACTGAAGACATAAAGAAAGAACCTGAATGAGATGAGGTTTCCCACCATCCCTATATTGAGATGCAATCGACAAATACAATTGTACAATATTGAAAAATCAGATCAGATCAGTCGCTCAGTCATGTCCAATTCTTTGCGACCCCATGAATCGCAGCACACCAGGCCTCCCTGTCCGTCACCAACTCCCGGAGTTCACTGAGACTCACGTCCATTGAGTCAGTGATGCCATCCAGCCATCTCATCCTCTGTCGTCCCCTTCTCCTCCTGCCCCCAAACCCTCCCAGCATCAGAGTCTTTTCCAATGAGTCAACTCTTCACATGAGGTGGCCAAAGTACTGGAGTTTCAGCTTTAGTATCATTCCTTCCAAAGAAATCCCAGGGCTGATCTCCTTCAGAATGGACTGGTTGGATCTCCTTGCAGTCCAAGGGACTCTCAAGAGTCTTCTCCAAAAATAAAATTAAATTTATAAAAAGATACCTGAGCTTCAGAGAAGTTAGTTGACTTACACAAAGTTGACTGCCCAGAAGCAACTAATATGGGACTCAAATCAAAGTCTTGTAAGTCTAAAGCAAAGTGAATAGTGAAAAGCACTGGCAAAGTAGGCTCAAGAGACCCAGGCTCAAGTTCAAACTATTCATTCCACTTATTTGAAGTATATCCTGGACAGATTACTTATATCTGTGATATTCATTTTCTAGCTGTCCGCTAAGTGGGACTAAAATAACACCCTGTGGCTGGATTGTTATGAAATAAATCTGAAATATCTTTTCTGACCAAAAAGTAATTTATATGTGCTATGAGTAAAACCATTTTAAAACTTACAACTTTTACAGCTTAAGAGTTCAAACTTCAAAACAATATTAAAAGTTAAAAGACTATACCCCAATACAAAATAAAAAGATTTTTAAAAGTTAATAGACCCATTTATGATGTGAATGTGGAAATTCTCTTTTGCTCATAAAGGTTATTTAATCAGTTTGATCCTCACAAGAAGGTGCTCATTTAAGTATTTTGGCCATTTTCTCTTCTAACTTGATAATCTATGAGATAATTAGAAATACTCAGTGTCTTTTACTTCCAGGATATCTGTGTAAGCTATAATTATGAAAATACATCTTAAGCAGATTTCTAGATTCTGAAAAGTAATACAGTTCATATCCTAGTCCTTTTTCTTCTTTCCTTTCTAGTAATTAGGGGCTATTTGAGGGAGAAAAACCGTGATGTGGATGAGTAAAAGATGACATTTTTGAAAGGCTAATGGCAGATTTTTAAAGGAGTCTCTGTATATAATACATGAGATTATGTTCATTTATCAGCAAAAATCTCATTGAGAGAATCAAAGCAATACTTGTCTAAGAGTTCATTTCTTCAAATTAAACTCGATCAAATTTTTCTTAAACTTTTACTTTTAAAATGACATTTTCAGTAGGCTGAGGAATATAAACATTCTAATACCTTTCATACAGCTTTTTTCCTGCATTGTAATTGACGGTTTTCAAAAACAAGATGAATGCATTCAAAACAAAGAACAAAACAAGGGTACACATTTGATTTTAATTACTCTCTGCTGCACTTGGTAATAAAATGCCCAGTTGGAACTGGTCTTCCCTCTTCCTGCAGGGTGACGTCTTTAACCCAAATGAACCAGTGGTTTTTGTGGGAATTGAGGCAGGAACAAATGCTTATTAAGCAGCAGTAATATGTTAGGCACTAATCCTCATGATGATGCTGTGAGTTAGATTTTAGGGTCCTTGGTTTTAGTTGAGAAAATACACTCAAAAGTTTGTTTTTCTTCAAATGCCATGACAAGGTGATGAAGACCCGGCTCTGAGTGATTCTGAACCTGCTGTCTACTCTAGGCTTCGTAAGGAAATCTCTCTGTAGGCTCTGCTTTTGTCATGCCCCTTTCTCCTTCATTGGTCATGCTTTATAACTGGTGAGTGTCTGGGTGTCTTCTGCCTTATGGAAACTCTCAAATGTTAATGTACCAGATTTCATGGTTTCTAAAGTTATATACAGTAGACTAAAGCACAGATAAGTGCAGCTTCTCAGTCAAGGGGTATTAAGGAAATCTTTTGGATGGCAATAAAATAGAGGGGTTGGTGTTACCAAGTGAAAAACAACCTGTTTTATTTCATATAATAAAATCAGTTCATCACAATATCTACTGAGGCAAAGCACTGAGAACTAGTGCTGGAATGTTCAGCAGACTAGCAATCAAGACCTGTTTTTTTCCAGGTATGGATTTGCCAATTATAAACCATGGGAGTCAATTAACCTCACTGTTTTCAACTATAAGATATAAATTATAGTCTTCCTGCCACCTCACACGATTGATTTACAGATAAAATGAGACATTGTAGGTAAAAATTGTTTGCATCCCTATAAAACTGTAAGAATTTAAAAGAAATCAGTTATGTTTTCCTTTTGCTAATATTCCCCAAAGGGAGTAAATATTCCAGTTATTCCCATTGTGGATAGACTTCAACCCCATGTATGTATTTAATAATTAACACCTACCCTAAGTGTCTATTCAGTTGATTCCATTCTTTTTTTTTTTTAACCATTTATCATTTATTTATTATTATTATTTTTACTTTACAATATTGTATTGGTTTTGCCATTCATCAACATGAATCCACCACAGGTGTACATGCGTTCCCCATCCTGAACCCCCCTCCCACCTCCCTCCCCGTTTTAAAGCAGTTTCCTATCAATATTTTTGTTTAGTTTTATTTTATGGTGACACTCAAAGTTTATGACTAATTTTTTTATGTTAACTATGGGCCATGAGCATCATCAGTTGATTCCGTTCTTATATGTGATAGAGGGGACAGGTTGGTTTTGGTCATGTGTGGAGGAGCAATGAAACCATCACTTTGGCTGAAAAAAAAGTTTAATTAAATACAAAAGCTCATGAATAGAAGTTCCTGAAATGCCAAGTGATTGTGATATTCTTGTAAATATGATCTTGAGATGAAAATTTAAGAACTTGGTTTTGTTTGGCTTAATTGTGTTTTCTAAATAATAGCCCATCCCTGATATAACTAATATGTATTGTTGTGTTCGAATTTATTGAGTGCTTCCTGTTTGTCAGGCACTAGGCTAAGTGCTTTGGGTACATTATCATTTAATTTTCATAAGAGCTCCAGACATTAAGTAATGTTACCAATTGAGGCATAAATGCATTAAGTAATTTTCCCAAGGTTACACAGTAAGACATATACAAGATACATACAAGATTATGGAAATGATTGCCCTTTTGCCATTCATTTGTTTATTCATCGAGATTAATTGCAGTACTTTGTATGAGGAAAATCGGCATTCAGATGACATTTGAAGCCATGGGAATAGTTAAAATTGCCTCAGGATGTGTGTTCTAGAGAACAGACAAAGGCTGAGGACAGAGCCCTAAGAGTTTCCTGTATTTATAGATCTGAAAAAAGAGAAGGAGCCAGTAAAGGAAATTGAAAAAGAATGTCCCAAGAAGGGAGAAAAAACACTGTATAAATATGGTCTCAAAAACCTTGAAAATGAAATTAAGAGATAAGATTAGTCAGATTTGTTGACTCCTACTGAGATGTTGGAGCTTCCCTGGTAGCTCAGAGGTTAAAGCATCTGCCTCCAATGTGGGAGACCCAGGTATGATCCCTGGGTCAGGAAGATCTCTTGGAGAAGGAAATGGTAACCCACCCCAGTATTCTTGCCTGGGAATCCCATGGATGGAGAAGCCTGGTAGGCTACAGTCCACAGGGTCACAAAGAGTCGGACACGACTGAGCGATTTCACTTCACTTCACTAAGATGTTGAGAAAAGGGGGAACAGAAAATTTGCCATTGACTTTGGGAAGATGGAAGATGTTGGTGACCCTGAAAAAAATTATTTCAGTTAATGGCTGTTCGGTTACAGTCACACTAAGAACAAATAGAATGTGAGGAAGGGGAAGCAGTGAGTATAGAGGGTTCTTTAAAATGGAGCAGATACCAAAATGAAAACTGAAAAGAATTATGCAGTCTTTTTAAAAGATGAGTATTAAGGCATGAAAGTGAGTTAGTTGCTTAGTTGTGTCTGACTCTTTGCGACCCCAAGGACTGTAACCCACTAGGTTCCTCTGCCTGTCCATGGAATTCTCCAGGCCAGAATATTGGAGTGATTGCCATTTCATTCTCCAGAGGAATTTCCCAACCCAGGGATCGAACCCAGGTCTCCTGCATTATAGGCAGATTCTTTACCATCTGAACCACCAGGAAAGCCCATGAGCTACCAGCAAATTTGTAGGCAAATACGAATGATCCTGTGGTGAGGAAGAAAATGATGTGCAGTAAAGAAAGGGAATATTGTGGCCTCCAGAGCACCAATGAAGGGGAAGGCTTTCTACGAGAGCAGGATACCTGATCCACTAAAACAGAAAGAAGACAATGGCAAGAAGAAGAGGCAAACAGAAGGAAGTGCTAGCATCAGAGAGAAGAAGATGAAATTGTTTCTTTCCTGATTGTTTTGGGGGAAATTATCCTGCAATGTTTTCAGCTGAGAATGAGATAGAAGGAAAGGGTGGCTATCAGAAAAGAGTGTTAGAGTGGAGAATGGGGAAGTAATTTTTCTGGAGAAGTGTGGTAGGATTATCAGGCATTGCAGAGTTCATAAATTAAAATGAGGTCTATCAGCATACCTGTGTCCTTTCTTCCAGCAACATATAGCCTCTTAGGTGCAAGCACAGAGCAATAGGATAGCTGAGTTTAATCAAGCTTGAGTTTCACCCGGCAAAGAATGGCAGAGTAAGATAAAGAGGAGGGGAAAGTGATTTAAAAGTGTTTGCAAGGAAGTGAGAGCACTTCTGAAGATGAGATCTAAGCAGGGAAGGGAGCACAATGCAGAAGAGGGTGATGGATGTTTTTAAAAGTGATAGGGGAGGGACTTCCCCAGCAGCCCAGGGGTTAAGACTCTGCCTTCAGATGTGGTTGGGCTGGGGTGCAGGGCACAGGTTCAATCTCTGATTTGGGTACTAAGGTCCCACATGCCCAAGGGTGCAGCTGAAAAAAATTTTTAAAAAGAAGAGGTGAAGGAAAGTAATGGAGATCTGGTTCATTGTGTATATTAAGAGTAAGTGAATTGGAATCATAGGACGTTTCCAAAATGGCCCAGTTATTTGGCAGAAAGGATGTTCATATGAATGTAATTGAGGTGGGGTATAGACCACTGTGATGGATAGATAGAAATGTTGAGGCTGTTAAGAATGATTGCAGGAAATGTGGTGGAGAGGAAGATAGTGGGCTTTGTGGTGAAGCCAATCATGAATTCAGAGAGAGTGGTGAAGACCATGACAAGTTCACATGAAATTCACATGGGTGAATTCACACAGGATACGAGATGTTAACAAAAGAGTGGAAGAGTCATGGCCTACAGATCATTGTGATCGTGGGGAGAGCCCCGCTCTTCCTGTCAACCCTGAGCCTGAGTGAATAAGGGAGAATAAAAAGCTTCCATGTGAATGAGGCACAGGGGTCTCAGGTTTCCTAGGGGTTACTCTTAAGTCAGAATGCATTAGGTGATGGAGTTGAGGCTTTTAAAAATTAGTATCATAGTAGAAAAGTTTGGCCAGGAAATGAGGAGTAGGACATTGAAAGGAAAGCACAAATTTCAATAAGAGTACAGTATGTAGACGACACCACCCTTATGGCAGAAAGTGAAGAGGAACTAAAAAGCCTCTTGATGAAAGTGAAAGAGGAGAGTGAAAAAGTTGGCTTAAAGCTCAATATTCAGAAAACGAAGATCATGGCATCTGGTCCCATCACTGCATGGGAAATAGACGGGGAAACAGTGGAAACAGTGTCAGACTTTATTTTGGGGGGCTCCAAAATCACTACAGATGGTGACTGCAGCCATGAAATTAAAAGACGCTTATTCCTTGGAAGGAAAGTTATGACCAACCTAGATAGCATATTCAAAAGCAGAGCTATTACTTTGCCAACAAAGGTCCGTCTAGTCAAGGCTATGGTTTTTCCAGTGGTCATGTATCGATGTGAGAGTTGGACTGTGAAGAAAGCTGAGCTTTCTTTCACGAAAAATTGATGCTTGTGAACTGTGGTGCTGGAGAAGACTCTTGAGAGTCCTTTGGAATGCAAGGAGATCCAACCAGTCCATTCTGAAGGAGATCAGTCCTGGTTGTTCGTTGGAAGGACTGATGCTGAAGCTGAAACTCCAATACTTTGGCCACCTCATGTGAAGAGTTGACTAATTGAAAAAGACCCTGATGCTGGGAGGGATTGGGGGCAGGAGGAGAAGGGGATGACAGAGAATGAGATGGCTGGATGGCATCACCGACTCGATGGACATCAGTTTGGGTGAACTCCGGGAGATGGTGATGGACAGGGAGGCCTGGCGTGCTGTGATTCATGGGATTGCAAAGAGTCGGACACAACTGAGCGACTGAACTGAACTGAACTGAAATCTGGCTCTAATTCCCTACTCTTCCACTTAGTAACTGAGTAACTTTGGATGAGTTAGGGCAGGAAAGTTCTTTCCATAATCATATGTGATTTAATTTTCTCTTCACTCACTTCGTTCCAATTGAACTTACACTTTGCAAAGAGAAATATTCTTGCTACTACAAAGAGAATATCATTACTATTTTGGTGACTGAAATGTATAGATAAACATTCAGGAAAGCTCTTTGTGTTACCAGTTACAATGGAGAGAAGAAGTCGAAGTCTTTATCAGATTGTGTTTTTCAACTACTTGTAAATAAGTTGTGCACGGATGCTGTCATGTCCGACCCTTTGTGATCACATAGAGTATAGCCCACCAGGCTCCTCTGTTCATGGATTTTAACAAACAAGAATACTAGAGTAGGTTGCCATATCCTACTCCAGGGAATCTTCCTGACCTGGGGATCAAACCTGCATCTCCTGCAATGCAAGCAGATTCTTTACCTGCTGAGTCACTTTGAAACTGTGCTTGACAAGAGAGCTGTGTTTCAGTGTGATGTGAGGATTCAAAGTCAGGAACCACATAAATGTAAATTGTATGCAGAATAAATTATACTCTGTATCAGATTCTAGCTCACTGGTTTTAATACTTGTCTGAAATACTTGGTTGGGTCCCAAATGGCACAATTATTTCCAAAAAGTAAGAAGTATTTCTCTTTCCAATAGAGTCTCATATCATTGACCCAAAATGATTTCAGCATAAACAGAATGAGTATGTGATTGGCATCCCTGAGCATAGGATGAATTAACTGGATGTCCTTTTTAGGATGCTTGGAAAGCAAGATGATATCATTTAGAGGGATCTGGATTTTTATCTTCTCTTTTCCAGTTTGATCTTGGTTGTGCCACTTAAGCCATATCCTTACCTCTAAAATTGAGATGATAATACCAAGCAAGTTGCCCAGATTCTCTACCTTTTTCACATTGTTGCACACATTAAAAATTGTAACATTGCCGAGCACACTAAGACAAATGGATGAGGCCAGAGAATACTAACTTGGGGTTTCCCAACTGTGGTAAGCTGTCTAGCCTCCTTGAAGGGAACAATATCTTACCATATTTACAACTAGAAGGACTGGATATCTTATCATATTTATAACTGGGAGGACTGGATAATATAGATATCAACACTTCTGAGAATGAAATTGGGCACATTAATAATAGCACCCGGATTGGTACCCTAGGCAGAAAATGAAATGTGGGTATGTCTGTTAGTCACCCAGTCGTGTCCGACTCTTTGTGACCCCATGGACTGTAGCCCACCAGGCTCCTCTGTCCATGGGATTCTCTAGGCAATAATCCTGGAGTGGGTTGCCATGCCCTTCTCCAGGGATTTAACCCTTCTTCCTGACCCAGGGATTTAAGCCAGGTCTTCTGCATTGCAGGCAGATTCTTTACCATTTGAGCTACCTGGAAGGAGGGCCCTGAAATATTACTGGGTGATTGAAATATTACTGAAGTATGAGACTGAAAATATTACTGGGAAAACCAGAACATTTGTTCAACCAAACCATAACCCATCACAGCAAGCAGCCTACTTTTAGAGAAGTTCTAGACTCAAATGATAGCTGATATATTAAGCACTCAAAAGTGGTTAGCTGTTATTGTTATTTACAGGAAAAGTAAGTGTGGAGAACTTTTCTGATCCTTAGGGAAATAGTTTCTTCCACATGAAGTACTGGTTCAGCATTGATACCCACCATCTATTCTAGCAACTTCAGCTATATGATCAGGGAAAACAAGAGTAAAAATCCCAAGAATCCTCTTAATATATCACCTTTCCTAGTGTCACAGACTGAAGTTGCTTCAGTTTCAGTCTTCTCCCTTTTCCTTTACAGTTGCCAAGAATTATCCTTGAGAGGACTACGGGAATGAATAGCAATCTCTCTGAGACTGAAGTTTTTATTCTGAGTAGACCATCTATAGGCTATTCATTCCCCACCTTACTCAGCCCAGGGTCTCACTCTTGAACTCCATACTGATATTCCCAATTATCTTCTGAATGTATAAATCTAAACTTCTAACCCATTCTTCAAACTCTACATATCTAAAGTGAACTGTATATATCCAGTGTTTCACCCATACCAACCAACTTTTCCCTAGTCTATGCTTCTAACTTGTGGATAGCACCATTAATGGGCTCCTCCCTCAGTGAAACCAGTCAGCTTGGTGCTGATTGATTGCACCAAACCTCTTCCACCCTGGAGGGAGAGATCATTTATTTTTCCTGGAATTACTGTATATAAAGATATGGGTTTGCCTTTTATGCCTTCAGTGCTACAACTAGGACCACAATTAAAGGCTTACAAAATGCTTAAAATACCATCATAACTGTGGGATCTACTTATTTTAGATTCAATCATCAAAAAGCCTGTTAGAATAGTGGAAATGCTTATTAAACACTCAACTAATGTGCCAGCTCAGTAATATTGCCCTCAGGGTTTCAGCATTATCATCAGAATAGAGTGAATAATTTGAGCCAAGGATCAAGAGATGCTGCTGTGTCTGCAACAGGTGAAATACATGAATCCAAGAAGCAAGAGATTGACATAAAATAGGCACTGTTTTTTGAAATTCACATGTAAAATTTGTGCTCGGACTCTGATGGACTTGAGGAACTATTTTCCTAAAGGATTTACCTCCAAAGGAAAAAGGAAGAGCTCTACTCTTTGTGAAGCTAGAGTAACCTTTTAGTCACTCTGGAATCTTCATGCTAGTGAACCAGCAAGTGAGAAAATGATTATAGCACTGGTGTGGGTAACTGATCATAGTTTCCATAAGGAGCTAGCATTGTTACTATACAGAGGAGGTAAGTTGGAGTGTTTATTAACCGGACTATTTACTTGGGGTTCTGTATCCACTGATTATGATGAATGGGCCAGTGTATGTCATGTCAGGCCATGACCTAACAAAGGCATGAGTCCTAAGTCCTCAGCAGTGAAGGTCTAGACTGTATCATTAGGCAAGCAACCTTGACTCCTATGGAAGACCACTAGACCAACCAAAAACCGGCGAGGAAAATATTCAATGGATCAGATCAGAACAGATCAGATCAGTCGCTCAGTCGTGTCCGACTCTTTGCGACCCATGAATCACGCCAGGCCTCCCTGTCCAACACCAACTCCCGGAGTTCACTCAGACTCACGTCCATTGAGTCTGTGATGCCATCCAGCCATCTCATCCTCTGTCGTCCCCTTCTCCTCTTGCCCTCAATCCCTCCCAGCATCAGAGTCTTTTCCAATGAGTCAACTCTTCACATGAGGTGGCCAAAGTACTGGAGTTTCAGCTTTAGCATCATTCCTTCCAAAGAAATCCCAGGGCTGATCTCCTTCAGAATGGACTGGTTGGATCTCCTTGCAGTCCAAGGGACTCTCAAGAGTCTTCTCCAACACCACAGTTCAAAAGTATCAATTCTTCAGCGCTCAGCCTTCTTCACAGTCAAACTCTCACATCCATACATGACCACAGAAAAAACCATAGCCTTGACCAGATGGACCTTTTTTTTTTGCAAAGTAATGTCTCTGCTTTTGAATATGCTATCTAGGTTGGTCATAACTTTCCTTCCAAGGAGTAAGCGTCTTTTAATTTCATGGCTGCAGTCACCATCTGCAGTGATTTTGGCACCCAGGAAAATAAAGTCTGACACTGTTTCCACTGTTTCCCCATCTATTTCCCATGAAGTGATGGGACGGGATGCCATGATCTTCGTTTTCTGAATGTTGAGCTTTAAGCCAACTTTTTCACTCTCCACTTTCACTTTCATCAAGAGGCTTTTTAGTTCCTCTTCACTTTCTGCCATAAGGGTGGTGTCATCTGCATATCTGAGGTTATTGATATTTCTCCTGGCAATCTTGATTCCAGTGTGTGTTTCTTCCAGCCCAGCGTTTCTCATGATGTACTCTGCATAGAAGTTAAATAAACAGGGTGACAATATACAGCCTTGACGTACTCCTTTTCCTATTTGGAACCAATCTGTTGTTCCATGTCCAGTTCTAACTGTTGCTTCCTGACCTGCATACAGATTTCTTAAGAGGCAGATCAGGTGGTCTGGTATTCCCATCTCTTTCAGAATTTTCCACAGTTGATTGTGATCCACAGAGTCAAAGGCTTTGGCATAGTCAATAAACCAGAAATAGATGTTTTTCTGGAACTCTCTTGCTTCTTCCATGATCCAGCAGATGTTGGCTCTTTGATCTCTGGTTCCTCTGCCTTTTCTGAAACCAGCTTGAGCATCAGGAAGTTCACGGTTCACATATTGCTGAAGCCTGGCTTGGAGAATTTTGAGCATTACTTTACTATCATATGAGATGAGTGCAATTGTGTGGTAGTTTGAGCATTCTTTGGCATTGCCTTTCTTTGGGATTGGAATGAAAACTGACCTTTTCCAGTTCTGTGGCCACTGCTGAGTTTTCCAAATTTGCTGGCATATTGAGTTCAGCACTTTCACAGCATGATCTTTCAGGATTTGGAATAGCTTGTGTCAGTTTTCTCAGGCTGCTATAATCAAATCCAGAGACTAAATGACTTAAACACCAGAAATCTGTTTCTCTCAGTTCTAGAAGCTGCGAAATTCAGGATCAAGGTGGTGGTCCATGTGTTCCTGGTGAAAGCTGTCCTCCTGGCTTGTAGATGGTTTCCTTCTCATTGTGTGCTCACCTGGCCTTTCCTTGGTGCAGGTGATGAAAGAGGGGGAGAGAGCAAGCTCCTTGGTTTCTCTTAATTATAATCCTACTAGATTAGGGCCTAACCCTGTGACTTCATTTAACCTTACTTGTAGAGGCCTTATCTCCAAATGTAGTCACATTGAGGGCTAGAGATTCAGTGCATACGTTTTGGGGGGACGTAAGCATTCAGCCCATAACAGATAGTATATGAGTAAGAGAATGAATTAAAATCATGTGCTCTGGTACCAGTTACAATAGCAGGAACTGGAGTTGTACCCTTAATCTACTTTTAATAACTAACTACCTTTGAAATGGAATTTTGTCCTGGATTGGACTAATGGAAGGCGAAAGTGAATCTGAGTAATATAAGAGGTGGATGGTGCTGGAAGAGGATGCTATTGGACATCTTTTGTGCACAACTTCAAATCTTCTTAGAGCAGTTATGAGACACATAAGTCTTCAAGCCTCAGGCTCAAGTGACATGTTGCTTGTATCAGTAGCCAATTAGAAGATGCAACCTCATACTGGCTTCTCTTCCTTTTCTTTTTTTTTTTTCTCTTCCTTTTCTGTTTCACTTTCCCGTGTGTTCACTTTTGCTTTGGGGAACCACTTTCTAAATACAGAATCTTCACTCAAGGATTTGTCTTAGACAGAACTCTTGCTGAGACATCCAGTTTTCCCAAGATAAGTACAGCACTAAGCAAAGGAACTGATGGATGATATGGACCCAATAAATATTTAGGTAACAAATGCTGGTCTCTGGACCTGCTGTGTTCTTCCTTTGGGTCTGTCTAGATCTTTGCTCAGGAATTTCTTTTTAACCCAAACACCTCCATCAGATTTATCATCTGTAAAACTCCTGCTCATTTTTCAAATCTTAACTTATTTGCAACTCTGCAATGTAAACTCCCTGAGTTCTTATAAGAAACATAATGCAATTTGAGCACCAAACAATTTGATCTGTGGAAATACTGAAAGAGTACATTTCCCAGTCAGCATTGCAAGGAGCTAGGACCATGTGACTGAGTTCTTGTCAGGGAAATGTGATCAGAAGTGATAAAAGTGATTTACAACCCTAGCCACAAAACTTTATGCATGATTTTCCATTTTCTGTTTTTGTCTATGTAGTTATAAGTGAAGGATCAAAGATGACAAAACTGTAAGTTGGAAGCAACCTGGCTCCTAGTTTATCACTTGGGAGAGAGTTTCATAGAAATATCACCAAACCACACTGAAATTTACTTGAGTGAAAAGTAAATTTGTGTTAAGCCCCTAGGATATTAGTCTTTATTTCTATTAATACTTCAATACAGCCTACCACACCATCACTAATATATTCCAGACAGACATACAGAGTTCCTCTATGTTCCTACTGAACTCAGATATATCTGTATCAAATAAGTAAATATCAATTGTAATAGTTTCGTTTCATTTCTACCCACTTAACTATAGCCTTTCTGGGTTCCCTAATGCTGGTACTGATTGGATGGATGCAGAAGGGCATATGGGTTTACTCAGTATGGTTCTAGGAGAAAAATTTTTGGAAATTATTGGGAGATATATTTTGATTGACTAGGAAGAAAAGTTTCTAAAATTTTTAGCTCTGGAACAAAGAGTTTTTAAAAGGGCTGCATTTAGAGGGGATGAGAAATTTATCGTCGAGATAAATTTAAAGACCAGTTGTCCAAACTGTTCAGCTCACCAGTGAATTAAGTCCAGGGAAGTCAAAGGACTTGCCCAAAGCATATTTTCAACAGACCTGGAAGCAAAATTGAATTTCTTACCTTTGATGCCAGTTTTTTTTTTTCTTACATTAACATTCAGAGAGTTTGAGGAACTGGAAATATCAAATTTGTATTAGATCTGAGTTCAAATCCTGAAAATTGAGTAATTATGTGTTTTTTTGTTAATTACTTAATCTGGCTCAAGAAAGTTTTCTCCTTTATAAAAATGGGGTATATCTTCAAAGATTTTCATGAGATTGTGTTAAATGCAGATCCTGATACAAGGTTGCAATTATTATGATCATATTTATTAAATTTTAGCAATTATAAGAATCTTCTTATCAAGTCTATTATTTGCACTTTACCAGTATGGTACTAAGTACATTTCAGCTATGTTATACGTTAGAGAGGTTTTGGTAGCTAAACTGAAACCATTAATCCTATGGGAAAATGCAGTTCAAAATGCAAACCAATGAATTCTAAGTGAATTACGGAACACAATAATTTTTTTAAACTGAGAACTCTTTGGGAAGATATTTTTATGATAATGTGACTCAAGTCAATCGCAAGCAGTGTGAGTAGAAGAGGTATGGGAAAGAGTGCCTCTGGGAACTCATTGAGGAGGCTGGAAAGTCCCAAATGCCATCCCCCTTCTTAACTTCCTATTTTCCCAGTTTACTCTGAATTAGTATTCTTCATAATTTCCATGAAAATGAGTAATCTAGTAAATGTAATTCTGTAGGGTCAGGGAAGAGCTAAATTGACTGAATCATTATCAAAAGAGTAATTTTTTGTCACTGAGATTCAGCTTGTGCTTGAGTTTTGGGTCTATGATAGCTCAGAGGTTTGCATTTATTCAGGGAGATAATCTTTCCAGAAAACTGGATGCCTGGGCAATGGTGGGTGTCTCATGGGAGGCATTAAGACAGATGTGTGTGTGATGATCTTACACAACTATATAATAAATCCTGGCTGTGTCTTTTAATATCTTTGTGATCTTGAGAAAGTTACTTCAACATTCTGAGCCTCAGTTTCTTCCTATACCATGCCCACCTCCATTGAATTGTGATGGTTAAATATCTGGCACATAATAGGTACTCGACATTTCCTCCCTCCCTGCCTTCCTCCATTTTTTCCTTCCTTCCTTTCTACCTAATTAAGCAAGAGTGAAAAGAAGTGGCGTCAGTTTGTAAAATCTAATTAGCAAACTTATTGAGCACTAACTTGGAATTCCTGAATACAAACACACATAGTGTTCCAATAGCCTCCTTAGGGTAGTGCCTTTCATACCCTGATATATGCTCCTGCCAACATTCAACCTTAAAATTCACCTTTGAGGTTCATTTCAATAAAACACAGACAAGCGAGGGAGGGAGGGGGGCACCACTGGCTCAGAACCTCCCATGCAGATCCCTTCCCCCTTAAGAACAGATTGTGGGCAGCTAGAATAAAGCCTATAGAAAGGACAGATTCAGGAGGCACAGCACAAATGGGGATCTGACTTTGATTTCCTGCTCTATTCCTTTGAGAAGTTGGGTAAATCACTTTTGATTTGCTTATCTGTGGATTAAGGATTAAACGCACTTCAAGAAGGCTGTGCTTTGGCTCTTGCTTGATGATTATAAAGTAGTTTAACAACTTACTCACAAATGAAGTAAAGAAAGCTTAGCTTTTCAGTGCTATCTTTATCAAAGTTAGTTTAAAAAAAAATAAGTAACTCTAGGGCACATAGTGTGTGCTGGGGAGTTATCTAATCCTCACAACTACTTCATGATATAGGCATACTATCATTCTACCTTTTACAAATGAAATAGAGGCATAAAAAGTTTAAGTAACACGTCCAATGATGGTTGTGTTGAAATCTGATTCCAGGAAATTGGCCCCCAGAGATTTTGTGCTTAACCATTATGCTTTACTGTTGAATTTGGCAAGTGGGTTTAGCAGCTCTTAATTAAAAGGTAACACATCTCAAGAAAATGTACTGCATTTTTTGAGAAATTTTTGTTGCATTTTGTATCTGTGGTAAAGTCTTATTTGGCATGGCAGAGTGTAAAATTGGCCAAATATTTCTCAAGATGTTGGCCTAGTAAAAAGAAAATATTTTCCCATGTTTTATAGTTATATATTCTTCTTTTGTCAAGATAAATCCCATAGAAGAGGTGTCTTCTACATAAGGTATGAGAACCCCAGAGGTGTGCACAGAGAAATTCTTGGAAGTACAAAAAGAAATACTAGATCATTTATTTTATCTCATTTCTTTATTGTTAGTTATTTTAATAAGCAATATATTATTTTTAATAAGCAATATATTATTATTACAGGAGTTCTTCTACGTGATTTATAAATTCATATTATACTTATATTGGAGATTAATCCTCAATAATATCTTTTCTGATGGAGAAGAATATTACAACAAGTCTGGAGGCCTTAAAATTTAGGAAACTAACCTTTAATGCTTTACTGTGGTGGATCAATTTATGCTTTCACAGGATCATTTAAGTTGTCTTCTCAACAATCACTGGATTTATGAGCAATATCAAAACTATCAATATGTCTGAGGTATTCACCATAATACAAAGTTTTCAGATTTCTACTATAGAATCTAGTGCATACTAAACTCTCAAAGAATACTGAAGGAAGGAAGAAAGAGAAAGGGAGGGAAGAAGAAGGAAGAGAGGAAAAGAGAAAGGGAAAGGTGACTTCTTTTTACACAATATTTTATCTTTAAGATCACAGATTTTGTAAACAGTCTTGATCTTTACCCCACAGCTAGGAAACTCTTTTCATAAGAAACACAGATTATTCTTGGGTTCACCCTATCACAATGTTAATCTTAAACTGAACAAATTTGGGGTTTGCTGAGAGTTGAGGTAAGCATTTGCACACCACTGAGGATATGGAACTTAGCAGACACTCAATAAATTTCTGTTTAGAGAATAAAAGTTTATCTCCTATTTCAGTTCAGTTCAGTTCAGTTGCTCAGTCGTGTCTGACTCTGAGATCCCATGGACTGCAGCACACCAGGCCTCCCTGTCCATCACCAACTCCCAGAGCTTACTCAAACTCATGTCCATCTAGTTGGTGATGCCATCCAACCATCTCATCCTCTGTCATCCCCTTCTCCTCCTGCCTTCAATCTTTCCCAGCATCAGGGTCTTTTCCAATGAATCCGTTCTTCGCATCAGGTGGCCAAAGTATTGAACTTCAGCTTTAGCATCAATCCTTCCAAAAAATATTCAGAATTGATTTCCTTTAAGATTGACTGGTTTGATCTCCTTGCAGTCCAAGGGGCTCTCAAGAGTCTTCTCCAGTACCACAGTTCAAAACATCAGTTCCTTATGGTCCAACTCTCACATTCATACATGACTTTGACTAGACAGATCTTTGTAGGCAAAGTAATGTCTCTGCTTTTTAATATGCTGTCTAGGTTGGTCATAGTTTTTCTTCCAAGGAGCAAGCGTCTTTTAATTTCATGAATGCAGTCACCATCTGCAGTGATTTCAGAGCCTGAAAAAATAGTCTGTCATTGATTCCATTGTTTCGCCATCTATTTGCCATGAAGTGATGGGACCAGGTGTCATGATCTTCATTTTTTGAATGCTGAATTGTGAGCCAGGTTTTTCACTCTCCTCTTTCACCTTCATCAAGAGGCTCTTTAGTTCCTCTTCACTTTCTCCATTAGAGTGGTGTCATCTGCATGTCTGAGGTTATTGATATTTCTCCCAGCAATCTTGATTACAGCTTGTGCTTCATCCAGCCTGGCATTTTGTATGATGTACTCTGCATATAAGTGAAATATGTAGGGTGACAGTATTCAGCCTTAATGTACTCCTTTCCCAATTTGGAACCAGTCTGTTGTTCCATGTCTGGTTCTAATTATTGCTTCTTGCCCTGCATACAGATTTCTCAGGAGGTAGGTTAGGAGGTTTGGTATTCTCATTTCTTTAAGAATTTTCCACAGTTTGTTGTGATCCACACAGTCAAAGGCTGGCATAGTCAATAAAACAGCAGTAGATGTTTTTCTGGAATGCCCTTGCTTTTTCGATGATCCAGCAGATGTTGGCAATTGGAACTCTGGTTCTTCTGCCTTCTCTAAATCCTGTTTGAATATCTGGAAGTTCTCAGTTCATGTACTGTTGAAGCCTGGCTTAGAGAATTTTGAGCATTACTTTGCTAGCATGTGAGATGAGTATAATGTGTGGTAGTTTGAACATTCTTTGACTTTGCCTTTCTTTGGAATTGGAATGAAAATTGACCTTTTTAGTCCTGTAACCAATGCTGAGTTTTCCAAATTTGCTGGCATATTGAGTGCAGCACTTTCACAGCATCATCTTTTAGGATTTGAAATAGCTCAGCTGGAATTCCATCACTTCCACTAGCTTTGTTCATAGTGATGCTTCTTAAGGCCCACTTGACTTCACAGTCCAGGATGTCTGACTCAAGATGAGTGATTACACCATCATGGTTATCTGGGTCATTAAGATCTTTTCTGTATAGTTTTCTGTGTATTCTTTCCTCCTCCTCTTAATATCTTCTGCTTCTGTTAGGTCCATACCATTTCTATCCTTTATTGTGCCCATCTTTGCATGAAATGTTCCCTTGGTTTCTCTAATTTTCTTGAAGAGACCTCCAGTCTTTCCCATTCTATTGTTTTCCTCTATTTCTTTGCATTGTTCACTGAGAAAGGTTTTCACTTCCCTCCTTGCTATTGTTTGGAATCTGCATTCAGATGGGTTTATCTTTCCTTATCTCCTTTGCCTTTCATGTCTCTCTTTTCTCAGCTATTTGTAAGGCCTCCTCAGACAACCATTTTGCATTTTTTCATTTCTTCTTCTTGGGACTGGTCTTGATCACTGCCTTCTGTACAATGTTATGAACCCCGTCCATAGTTCTTCAAGCACTGTGTCTATCAGATCTAATCCCCTGAATATATTTGTCACTTCCATTGTATAATTGTTAGGGATTTGATTTAGGTCTTACCTGAATGGCTTAGACCAAGAAAGTAGTGGTTTTCCCTACTTTCTTCAATTTAAGTCTGAATTTTGCATTAAGGAGTTCATGATCTGAGCCAAGTCAGCTCCTGGTCTTGTTTTTCCTGACGGTATAGAACTTCTCCATCTTTGGCTGCAAAGAATATAATCAATCTGATTTCAGTGTTGACCATCAGTGACGTCCATGTGTAGAGTCATCGCTCATGTTGTTGGAAGAAGATGTTTACTATGACCAGTGCGATCTCTTGGCAAAACTTTGTTAGCCTTTGCCCTGATTCATTTTGTACTCCAAGGCCAAACTTGCCTGTTACTCCAGGTATCTCTTGACTTCCTACATTTGCATTCCAGTCCCCAGTAATGAAAAGGACATCTATTTTTGGTGTTAGGTTTTAGAAGGTCTTGTAGGTATTTATAGAACTGTTCAACTTTAGCTTCTTCAGCGTTAGTGGTCGGGGCATGGACTTGGATTACTGTGGTATTGAATGGTTTGCCTTGGAAACGAACAGAGACCATTTTGTCATTTTTGAGATTGTACCCAAGTACTGCATTTAGGACTCTCTTTACAGATGAGGAAATGAAGACCAGAGCAAGTAAGTGACTTGCCCAGTGTCACACAGTTAGTGGCAGATGCAAGATGCACACACACATAATCTGGCTTTAAAACCCTTGCTCTGAAGTCACTACACTACTACCCAGGAACTCTTCCACCTCTTCTCTCTTATATTTTAAACTTCTTTCCCCCTTTAAGGATACCTTGGAGTTTCACTGTATTATACTTATGTTGGGCTTTGCAAGCTGAAGAGGAGGGGTAATGTCATGGGATATTTCCCAGAGTACTAAGAAAAAATTAGTTAAAGCCAGTACCACTGGTATTATGAGGGATGTCATCATGGTAATCCACATCTTATGTTGTTTTAACACTTCAGTTATCAAAGTAGTCATAAAAAATACTTTTATATTGAACATTTAATACTTCCAAAGTATTTTCCCATTTCTGACAAGGAAAGAAATTTTGATGTAAGGTCTAGCCATAGTCACAAAGCTAAGGAATGAATGCATATCCTCCACTGTTTGGTCTTGGGGCCTATAAATAATTGCTTGAACTGATACCTTTTTGCAATGGGCAATTTAGATGAGTAATTGCTCTCAGAACTATACAAATAACAATTCCTTGCATTTTTACTGAGCCAGATTGGCAAGTAGTGTCCACAGTAGCTATGACTTTTTGGTGGTAATCAGCTGTGTTGAGAGGGATGTTGAGGCTCTGTCAAAATAAATGATTGATTAGTCATGGCTTTCACTGGTACATGTGTAGTGATTGAGGGAAAATTTTTCAGCTATTCACTGGACCTCTTACTGAGATTTATTTTTTAGGATTTGTTCTCTTATTTGTTGCATCTTCCAAACAGAGTTATCCCTTTGGTGATTTTACAACCCTATAGTCATACTTCTGTGATTTTATATTAATAGCTGTATAAATATCTAATGATATTTTTCTCATTCTCACTCTTGAAATCAGAGACCTTGTGTATCTGGGTATTTTTTCTGTCTGACACAAATCCTGGCAGATTTTTGGACTTAATACATTGTTACCGAAGGATTTATGGCTAAAAGTGATTTTGTGGGATGAGCATGATTAGTCGTCTATTTGAGAAAACTGAGATTTCTGTGAAAGCCATCTTGAACTGATACAGAGTTAAGGAGGTTTTCCTCTGACCTGTCTCTTAAGATGTAAATGACTTACCTCATAACCACTGGGACTTTTGAAAGCCATTAGTATTCTAAGAGAGGACAGAAGTGTTCTGAAGTTGCTCCCTCTAACTGACCTACTATACTTTGTTTGGAATTAAACTGCCTGTGTTTCCTGCAAACTTCATCAGTTCTCCACAGACATGAAAAGAAATCGTTTCCACCGAGCCATCTTGCTAGGAGACCTTTACTAAAATTGTCCTGAAGAAGAAATTATTCTTCGCCCTTGGGGTCACTTGGTAGCTAAAACAGACTTCTCCTTTTTCTTTTAATCTGTTCTACTTCACTGCCTTCTTTTTTTGTGTGTTCTTGAAGGTATTGCCTTATTTACTTTGATGGTTTCTCAACTAATTGAATACAGCAGTGAGTCCTTTCTTCCTTGACTCTTTTGGATGTTTCTGTTTCCCCAAGGGGAAGGGTCCCCATCAGATAGCTTGACTTTGAGCTACTTGCATATTGAAACTACTTTAAAAGTTATTGTTATTTATGAGGCTGTTAAAAGTTTGCTCGTTTGGCTGAAACAGAGAGCACTGGAGTGATACCAGCCTTGGCTTGTGGTGGTAGATTTCCTAATTCATAGGTAGGGGGAATAGTCCCTAAAAACAAAAGGATGGATATATCTTGTGGCTTCATATTTAGGTCTCTGTGTGTTGTGGTCAAAAGGGTCCTAATATGATTTAAAATAATAATAATAAATGGTGAACTTATTTGCAAAGCAGAAATAGAGACATACACATAGAGAACAAATGTATGGATACCAAGGAGGGAAAAGGCAGGGATGACTTGGGAGGTTGGGATCAACATATATACACTATTATGTATAAAATAGATAACTAATGAGAACCTACTGTATAGCACTGGGAACTCTACTCAGTGCTCTATGGTAACCTAAATAGGAAGGAAATCCAGAAAAGAGGGGATGTATGTATACATATAGCTGATTCACTTTGCTGTACAGCAGAAACTAACACAACATTGCAAAGAAACTAAACTCCAACAAAAATTAAACAACAAAAGCAACTAAGAAAATACTTGCGTAAGATGATAAAGAGCATGAGCTAAGTCCAAGTGAGACAGAAACTCTACTGAAGACAAAGAAGTAATTGTCTTAGAACCAAATCCTCACCTCTGACACAGAGATGACTTGTTTCTGACCCCATAGTTACCAAATATTTTCTGATACTTTAATATTTGTGTGCTTGTGTATAGATACACATAACCCACAGAAAAGGAATATCTTCCATAATCGGTCAAAATAGTATATATTTTGTGACTCTGTTTCCTCCATCCTTATCTACCTAATCCACTGTATAAAATACTTTCAAAAACATTTTCATCATGATAAGGATTTTATTTGACAGACTATAAAATCCTAAGAAAAGATTCCCACTCCCTTCTCCTTGGGCACACTGACCGGTACCCTGTGACTCTCCAGGGCTCAGGATTTTCCAAGAGTCTATGTTTAGCATGCAGTATGAGTAATGAATCATAGTGTCCACCTGTCAGGGTCATAAACAGATGGTATAAATATGCTTGCATAATGTGACTCAAAACACATCTCCAGTTTTAGCTGAAGTTCAAACAGTATTCGCAGTTCCAAGAAACCTGCGGCTTGCGACTTCCGGGTCAGTGGGAGGAGAATGCCGGAAAAAGGAAAGTGGGTTCCCTGTTGCCCGTCTGGACAGCCTGTCAGCGCAGTGCCAGGGCCCCCGGGAGACGGTCAGGTGAGAGAGGAGTGACAGGAAAGCCTGTTTTCCATTTGCTCCTGAAGCCATTCATTTTAAGGACTCCCAAGAAATTGGTCCTCGGAGCCTATGGGAATGGGTGGCATCATACAGGCTCCTCCCTCTTCCTGGAAGGTCTTTCCCTACTTTCCACCCCCTCCTGGTTTTTTCTTTTCTTTTTCTTTTTTTCCCTCGCCGCCCCGTTTGTTTCTACTCTCACTCATCAGGTCCCAGCTTCAAAGTTTTTTCCTGCGGGAGGGGAGGTCTTTCCAACCTGAGGACACACAGATGACACACAGGAGGGGGATCCTCTAGGGCAGGCATGGTGCTGCCTCCTACACTGACAAGCGCCCGACACTGGGCACGGGCAGTGCTTGGCACTGAACACTTAACGTTCATTTGAAGGCTTAACCCAAGAAGCAAACTGTTAATAAAGCTAAGCAACCCAGTTAAAATTTCAGTACCATGCTATCTGACTTCTTAAAAAGTGGTAAGAATTGACCTTGGGCGGGGGGCGGGGAAAGGTGGGGGGAGAAAGAAAGAGTAAAGGCAACTGAGTTATCATTGATCTGTGAGGTTTCATTCATTCCTCACTGTGTCTCTCTTATAATACAGAAATCAAGTATTCTATCCTCTTCCAAGTCTTGTCTGACCTCCCGAGACAGCAGTAGCCTTCCGTTCTATGATTACACAGCACTGGTTGATAGTCTGGCTGCTTTATGTCCTTTTATCCTACTCTATAGGTTTTCTGGATAGCGCTAGAGGTAAAGACGATGCCTGCTTATGCAGGAGATGAGGGTTCAATCCCTGGGTTGGAAAGATCCCTTGGAATAGGAAATGACAACCCATTCCAGTATTCTTGCCTGGAGAATCCCATGGACAGAAGAGCCTGGAGAGCTACAGTCCGTGGGGTCACAAAGAGTCAGACACGACTGAGCAACTGCGCATGCACACTAGGTCACTAGCTACTTAAAGTCCTGAACTGGGTCTCTGGTTCTTTTGCCTCATGCTTCATTCTACCTTTCCTAGGATCTAGCATATTACTTAGCACAGGGTAAGCACTCAGATGTGCTGAAATGATTAAATGTTGGTGCAAAACAAAGAACATTTATTCATTTAACCAACAGTCAATAAATATTTATTGAGAACCCAACTGTTTACCAGGCACTGTTTTCAGTGCTTGGAATACATGAATTAAAAATTCCCTCCTCAAATAAACATTTTAGAAGGTTTTAACTTTTTCAAAAATTCCAATAATGGTTTCTAGGTTTGTTTTGTAACTGTGTTTACCTAAGAGATGCACGCGGATACCTAGTACAAATTGCTAAATTGTTGTTTAGTCTCTCAGTTATGTCCGACTCTTTGCGACACTATGGACTGCAGCATGCGTGCCAGGCTTCCTTGTCCTTCACCATCTCCCAGAGCTTGTTAAATACTAGGTGTTAAACTCCAAGGTTGTGATTAAGAGTTAAGCTTAACAGTATCTCTTCCGTTATGGGGGAACCTAGTACCCTGAAGCTGTGCAGTCACAATACAAAACAGTAGCTAAGTTAGCCCATAGTGTTAGTGTTAGTTGCTCAGTCGTGCGCAACTCTTCGTGACCCTATGGACTGGAACCTGCCAGGCTCCTCTGTCCATGGGATTTTCCAGACAAAATGTATTGGATTGGGTTGCTATTTCCTTCTCCAAAGTTAGCAAATAATTTCAGTATTTACCAATGTTACCTTGGGCATGGATGTCAGTATAGCAGTGAACATTCTTTTCACTTTTTCATTATAAGTAAAGTGAAGTCGCTCAGTCATGTCCGACTCTTAGTGCTCCCAGGGACCGTAGTCTACCAGGCTTCTCTGTCCATGGGATTTTCCAGGCAAGAGTACTGGAGTAGGTTGCCATTTCCTTCTCCAGGGGATCTTCCTGACCCAGGGATCGAACCCAGGACTCCTGCATTGCAGGCAGACGCTTTACCCTTCATTATAAGCATCCTATAAAGATCTGAAGGTTAAAAGGCTAGCAATCTTGAATTGGTTAAAAAAATTGTACTTAATTAAGTTTTCTTTTTTAAAAAGCACCTAGTTGGAGAAGGCAATAGCAACCCACTCCAGTACTCGTGCCTGGAAAATCCCATGGATGGAAGAGCCTGGTAGGCTGCAGTCCGTGGGGTTGCTGAGTTGGACACAACTGAGTGACTTCACTTTCACTTTTCACTTTCATGCATTGGAGAAGCAAATGGCAACCCACTCCAGTGTTCTTGCCTGGAGAATCCCAGGAGCCTGGTTGGCTGCCGTCTATGGGGTCGCACAGAATTGGACACGACTGAAGTGACTTAGCAGTAGCAGCAGTAGCAGTCCTTCTTAAGAGAATAATCTTCTTTTTGAGTATGTTTAAATCAAATTCACCTAGGAACCGATATTTTGGTAGGTTTGTTTTAAGCTAGAATCATTAAAAATGCACAAGAATCTCAGGCTGTGCAATCTTTGTCTTTTCTAATGATGCTACTTCAGTTGCAGAGTGTTTAAACAACTAGGACTTGCTCATTATCAGTCATTTTGACATTGCAGATGATATACAGAATATAGCAATTCATGTCAATTATTATCCACAGTCATACTTCATTTCTGAGCTAGTAAGCAAAAATGTTAGAAGCAAACTTTCAATGTTAATTGGAAAATCAATAAACTTCTGATGGAATGAACTTTGTTTCTTCTATTTCCCCAATTGTAGAAGCTGCCTCAATTTAAATCCATGGTGTTAGCCCCATTAATATTGTTTTGGGGACAGGCAGATGGTGACTTTTTATTCTTCTATCCTGTCAAGGGGACATGGATCACATTATTTCCAGATTTATACCAACAGAACTTAACATTTCATGAAGGGCTTTGCAGCACTGCAGACTTCATAAACAGGTTCTCTCATTTGTCCCCACAGATGAAGTACAATAGCAATTATATCTAAGGTGGGGACTCTCTAAGGAGTTTATGTGCTCAATCACTCAGTTGTGTCCAACTCTTTGCAACCCCAGGGACTGTAGCCCACCAGGCTCCTCTGTCCATGGGATTTCCCAGGCATGAATACTGGAATGGGTTGCCTTTACCATCTCTAGGGGATCTTCCTGACCCAGGAATCGATCCTGTGTCTCTTGCATCTCCTGCATTGGCAGGCAGAATCTTTATCACTAGTACCACCTGGGATGCACCTAAGGAGTTTAGGGGCAGGAAATGACTGTCCTCTACAATCAAAACATAGGGTCTGGAGGAATTACTCCTTTTGGAGCTGGTGGAGGCTGAAGGCTTCCATATGGAAGGAAATGGAATAGGCAGAGTTTGGTCCTGGGTGAGTCTGCATCTCAGGTCAAGGCCTTAGAGATTCCACAGGCTTGTTGAACACCACCCCCTTATGTTCCTGGAAAGACCCATCCTTAACAAGATTGTGAAATAACATTGTTCTTTTCTGGTCTACTTTCTCTTTCCAGATCTGTCAATGCAACATAGTAGAAACATGACTAGAGTTAAATTCTAAACCCAGTTTTGAACCTAGCTCTGTCATTTACCAGTGATATGACCTGGGGAAACCAATATACATCTTATGAGACAGTATGTTTCTCTGTACTATGCCGCCAACAACACATAATCCACCAGTTGCAGGGAGGATTACATAGGTGGATGCATGGGAAAGAGCTCAGTCCACTGAGAAGCACTCTCTGTACTTGATTATTATTACCCTTAAAGCTGGCTTTGGGACAGAAATGGGCAAGACCATCTCATGGTTACTATTGCTTCCTCTGACAATCATCTTGCTCAGATGCCAAGATTCCCCTCACTTCTGTCCCAGCAACACCCAAATAGAGTATCTTGATGTTTTGGAGAAAAATAAAAGCTGTAACTGTCAGAACTGTGATGGAGTTGTCAACAGCCTCATAAATTAGATCAGCCTCATAAATTGTGAACCGAGTACAGGTTCTGTTTGTTCTTTGAAAATTTAATCGCTGGCCAGTTTTTTTTTAAGGAGAGCAAATGAAAAACAAAAAAACTCCGTGTGTCTGACTTCCATACAGACGGGCCTCTCCTACAGTCAAACAGTTGTAACCCCTTAAACTTTTTATTTCCCATCTATGTCTGTGTGGGATGAAACAGCAAAGATACAAGAATGTACGTGAAGTGTTAGTGTTATATATAAACTATTTCAGGGACTTCCCTGGCAGTCCAGTGTTTAAGACTTTGCTTTTCCAATGTAGGGGCCACAGGTTTGATTCCTGGTTAGGGACCTGAGATCTCACATGCTGCATGGTGCTGCCAAATTTTTAATCTTTTTAATTAAATTAAAAAAAAGATTTTAGCACTAAAAAGAAGAAACTGCTTGAGGTGGGGAAGTTAAAGCAGAGTTTATCTTTCACGCAGGGTATTGACATTGGGAAAAGCGGACATTTTTTTCACACCCCACGTCCAATCTCTCAGGACATTCTTTTGGCTCCTCCTTCAAAATAGATCTAAAAAGTGGTCAAGTGAGAACTTCTTCCCACCTCCTCTTCTTCTACCCTCATGTGAGCTATAATCACCTATTGCCTGGATTATTGTAGTAGCCTCCTAACCAGTCCTTCTCACTGTGGCTTCCTTCTCAGTCTGTTCCCAACTCAGCAGTCAGAGTCATCTTTCCAAAAAGCAAGAAGGATCATGACATTCTTTTGTTAAAAACCCTCTAATGTATTGTAAAGCAATTATCCTTCAATTAAAAATAAATATATATTTTTAGAAAGTACATGAGTAGAGGCGTAATGCAAGTCAGTGATTGACTAGGGCTAAAGAAAAAAAAACAAACAGCACTCCAGTGGTTTACATCTCAGAACAGCACTCCAGTGATTTACATCTCACTGAGTAAATGCCAAAATCCTGAAATTGTCAGGAGGCCCTCCGTACCCAACTTCTGTCTCTGTGACATTATCCCCTATTAGTTTTCCCTTGTTAGCTCTGGATTCCTTGATCTTCCTCCTGTTCATTAGGCACTTCCTGCTTGAGGATCTTTGCACTGGCCATCTGCTCTGCTTCAGGCAACTGCTTTCCTCTACGCTCTTCCCCCAGACACCCACCTTGCACTAGCACCTGCTTCAAACCTTTGCCTAAATATTGTTGTCTCAAGAAAGTCCATCCAACTACCCTATCTATTTAAAATCACAAACTGCACACCCGCTTCCTGCTTCTTAGTACTGCTGATCCTGCTATATGTTTTTCTGCAGCATTTATCACCATGTGGTATGCCATATATTTTACTTGTTTATTCTGTTTATTATTTATTGCCTGTCTTCCATCCATTTCCCCCATTATCAATTCCAAGAATGCAGGGATTTATGTCTATTTGTTTCATTTATGTATCCCATTTGGAGAATAAATAAATGGATGATCTTCCTGACCAGATATTCTTGAGGGTGGTATTTTTGAGGAACACTTCAGAGACAAGCAGACAGCTGGGAAAAGAGTATTTTTTAAATGGGAGGAAACAAGTGATCGAGTTATAGAAGTAGAATGGTGGGATAGAATTTAATGAACAGAAATAAAACTGAGATTATATATTCCAGATTTAAAACCCCCAGTTTCTACATATTTTACTATTCAGCTTAGTTCTCTCTTTGTGACTTCTATGAAAATTGGATAATATTCTGGTTTTAAATTTTAGTTTTGTGGAAAGAATGGATAACATTTAGTGAAACAAAGCAATGATGTTTCTGTTAGAATGTATATCTCAATCATTATATCTTTCAGCAAAAGCAACATCCCATTCTGTATTTATCTTTCAGTCAAGTAATTTGATGTCAAGACATTTGGTGAAAGCTGCAGTTACAGACATTCATTTGAAGTTGGAGGAATAGCTATTTGAGAGGCAGGAGTGGGATTTTTGTTGCTGCTTTCGTTTTAAGAGAGAATGTGACAGTCGTGTACTCCCAGCTGCTTTCATCCAGAGCCAGACACTGAAGGTCAAAACCTCACACGGATGCATATTCCTTCTGGGAAGTCTCATTTGTCAGAAACATGCCAATATGATAAGGGTTTGGAGGTGAAGAGTGTATAGCACAGTTCAGACATTAAATTTGTGCTGCTATGAGAAAAAACTGTGACTCTTTTGAGCTTCCATTTCAAGAAAGTGTTTTAAACTTTGTGTTTCCATGCCTCTGGTTGGGTAGGGGCCTGTATTATTAGCTTTTGACAAAAGACAGAGTTGATGATTACCAACCAGTTATTTCTCACCCATTCTTAGAATATCCTTTGGGACCTTGAGTCTCACCTTTTATGAAGAAAGGCTTCAGGAATTGGAAAAGATAGAAGTGGAATAAATTAGGAAAAAAACATTTTAAAATTATGTTTAAAGCTTCCCCAGAAATTGGGCTTCCCTGGTGGCTCAGACAGTAAAGAATCTGCATGCAATGCGAGAGACCAGGGTTCAATCCATGAGTTGGGAAGATCCCCTGGAGAAGGAAGTGGCAGCCCACTCCAGTATTCTTGCCTGGAGAATTCCATGGCCACCTGGTGGGCTACAGTTCATGGGGTCCCAGAGTCAGACACGACTTAGCAACTTTCACTTTCACTTTTTGAAATTGGGGGAGATGGCGTTTTACTTGTTTTCTTTAATAGGGGGACCCTTTGTAAGACCTAGATTATATGAGTGACCACAAATGGGAATGGCTACATAGATTGGGATGCTGGTCACTGATTGTTAAGGCTCAACCCTTAGGGGAGAATCACCTCCTCTTCCAACACACAAACACATGCACACACACACACACACAATGTGCATACACACACATCTATAACGTTGTACAGTCACCTGGTTGTAAGGGTAGTGGGCAAAGTGTCGGTAACTGAATGTCCTAGATGGCATGAGACTGCCACTGTTCTTGTATTATTCTTGTATTACACTGAGGAGGAGGTGTCATACTGAAGCCTGGTTACATTTTCTTACTTTTTTCAGAAAGATGGAGGATGAGAACAAGCCATCTGATTTACTGAAAGAGAATAATATTAAATTTCTTGCTAAGAGGTTTGGAGATTAAAAGTTATACCTGCTAAAATGGTCTAAAAGGGAAATTGAGGGAGAATTTTAGAATTTATCAATTAAGACTTCTCACACTACTCTTTTATTTTAAGCCACAAGAGATCTGGGCAAAACCATTGACACATAATCTCTCAACCCAGTTACAGTGAGTTTCAGTAAGCTGGGAGTTACATGCATTATCATAACTAACAGAAAATATCCCACTTTCTGTAAGATATCCATACAACTTCAATAGCATATATTTGCATCTACATAGTACCATGTCTCAGAGCTTGGTTTCCATTTCACAGCTTCAGTGTCTATTCCTTCCAGAACATGGAAATTGGGAGGTCATGCATTTGATCTTTGCTTTCCAGAGCTAAATGGAGAGAAAGTGATACCGAAGTATCTGGCAATTCAATCCACTGAGTGGAAAATCTGAAATGTTCCAGGCTTCAGCATTTTGTTTTCAAATTTACCACAGAGATTATTTTTTAAAGTTTTAGCTGCTATTGCCTCTATTACATAATGCTTGGTACTGCACGCTGCCTAGAATAAATGAGCACAAACATCAGCACTTCAAACATGGTTTCTGTGCTCTGTGGGTTCGTGGGAACTACTTTCTGTGGTTATTTCCCCAGGCCACCCACCCCTGTGGCCTTAGGTCAGGAACTTCTTACCTGAAACTTGGCTTCCAAAAAATCGACAAATACGGGCACCAGGCACAAAGTGACCAACCACACGGCTTGACCACATCACAGTGTGGGATTTGAGGATTCAGTTTTGGGAACCTCCAGTTCTTGAGAAAGAAGATGTGATGTGAATGACTGTTCATAGAACCTCAGATGTTTGCTTAAGATTCATTGTTGTTGCTGTTCCGTCGCTAAGTCGTGTCCTACTCTTTGCGACCCTATGGACTGTAGCCCGCCAGGCTACTCTGTCCATGGGGTTTTCCAAGCAAGAGTACTGGAGTGAGTTGCCTATTTTCTACTCCTGGGGATCTTCCCAACCCAGGGATTGAACCCATGTCTCCTCCGTCTCCTGCATTGGCAGGCAGATTCCTTACCACTGTGCCACCTTATTACAAATGATATTACTCCAGGATCCCTGTGCTTACACAGCAGACATAGACTCAGTTCACCCTCACAGATGAACAATGTTAGAAAACACCAAGTCTCCATCCTGGCTCCCTTGAAAGCCAATCTCCTTGAGAGCATAGTTTACAATAACTCCTCAACCTTATGTTCTTCCAGTTCATTCTCTCATCATCCTGTTCTTTCCATAACACAGTAGTATAGTTCATGCTTACATCATGTCAACAAACTTCACTTGGATTGCTCAAACTATCCCATTGCCAGAGTCAGTGGACACTTATCAGTCCTTATTCCATTTAGTCTTTCCTTAGTGCTTGATGTAGTTGACTAGTTCCTATTTCTAGTCAACTAGAGGAATAGTCTCCTCTCTTGATTTTGACAATACATAGTTCAGCATATTCTCAATTCTATTCTTTTCAAGAATAATTTTATTGAATGACTTTTCTGCATCATGAAGTAATACAAAAAGTAGAATGTGTTCATTTATGTGCTCATTTATTAATCATTTTTTGCAGTCCTGGACATTGCCCTGTGATCTTTGATTTTGCAGAGGTACATAGAAAAGTGTTTTAAACCATGGCTAATACAACCAATCCAATTGAATTGCAATGCTATCCCTGTCATTTGGTGGCTGTTTAGAAGAGAGTCCTGAGAGGATACTCTGAGATGAAGATCAGTGTAGGATGTTTATTAAGGAGTGCTCTTGAGATCAAAGCTGTGGGTGTTAAGGAGGGAAGCAACATCGGACAAAAAGAAAAGTAGAGCTGTAGACTCCTATCAAACTAGACTCGTGGAGTTGCCTGAAGCTGATCTCATATCAGCTAGCAAAGTAATGCTCAAAATTCTCCAAGTGAGGCTTCAACAGTACATGAACTGAGAACTTCCAGATGTTAAAGTTGGATTTAGAAAAGAAATTTACAGAAGAAACAGAGATCAAGTTGCCAACATCTGTTGGATCATAGAAAAAGCAAGAAAGTTCCAGAAAAAACATCTGCTTCTGCTTTATTGACTATACCAAAGTCTTTGACTTTGTGGATCACAACAAACTATGAAAAATTCTTCAAGAGATGACAATACAAGACCACCTTACCTGCCCCCTGAGAAATCTCCATGCAAGTCAAGAAGCAACAGTTAGAATGGGACATGAAACAACAGACTGGTTCCAAATTGGGAAAGGAGTATGTCAAGGATGTATGTTGTCATCTTGCTTATTTAACTTATTTGCAGAGTACGTCACGCGAAATATCAAGCTGGATGAAGCACAAGCTGGAATCAAGATTACTGGGAGAAATATCAATAACTTCAGATATGCAGATGACCATACCCTTATGGAATAAAGTGAAGAGGAACTAAAAAGAGCCTCTTGATGAAAGTGAAAGAGGAGAGTGAAAAATCTGGCTTAAAACTCAACATTCAAAAAACTAAGATCATGGCATCCAGCCCCATCACTTCATAGCAAATAGATGGGGAAACAATGGAAACAGTGAGAGACTTTATTTTCTTGGGCTCCAAAATCACTGCAGATGGTGACTGCAGTCTGAAATTAAAAGACACTTGCTCCTTGGAAGAAAAACTATGACAAACCTAGACAGCATATTAAAATGCAGAGGCATTACTTTGCCTACAAAGGTTGGTCTAGTCAAAGCTATGTTTTTTCCAGTAGTCATGTATGGATGTGAGAGTTGGACCATAAAGAAAGCTGAGCACCAAAGAACTGATACTTTTGAACTGTGGTGTTGGAGAAGACTCTTGAAAGTCCCTTGATCTCTCAAGGAGAATCAAACCAGTCAATCCTAAAGGAAATCAATCCGGAATATTCATTGGAAGAACTGATGCTGAAGCTGAAGCTCCAATGCTTTGGCCACCTGATGCAAAGAACTGACTCATTGGAAAAGACCCTGATGCTGAGAAAGTTTGAAGGTGGGAGGAGAAGGGGCCAATAGAGGATCAGATGGTTGGATGACATCACCGACACGAGTTTGAGCAAGCTCCTGGAGTTGGTGATGGACAGGGAAGCCTGGCATGCTATAGTCCATGGGGTCACAAAGAGTCAGACAGGACTGAGCGACTGAACTGAACTGAATGGGATGGGCTTTCAGAACTTTGTCAAACTTGGGAGAGGCTTTGTAACCCTGTTTCTACCAATTATTGGTTGCAGGCTTCCCCTGTGCTGTGTGCTGTGCTTAGTTGCTCAGTTGTATTCAACTCTTTGGGACCTCTGCCAGGCTCTTCTGTCTGTGGGGATTCTCCAGGCAAGAATACTGGAGTGGGTTGCCATGCCCTCTTCCAGGGGATCTTCCCAACCCAGGGATCAAACCCATGTCTCCCAAATTGCAGGCAGATTCTTTACCATCTGAGCCAGCAGGGACGCCTAGACTTCCCCTGGGGACGATATTATGGCTTTGGGCCATGTGGCTTTCTTAGAATGGGACTGGGAGCTGAGGGCTGTTCAGTAGCAATACTGCCAGCCATTATAGCCATGTGCTCTGTTCCTAAAGGGAACAGGAAGTCTTGGCATAGCCTCACAGTTTGCATTACAGTAGCTCTATATCCTTAGGGAAGTTATTTAAATTTTCTATGTCTTACTTTCTATAGCTATAATGGGAATAATGATAGTACCTACCACATGTTTTTGTGATGGTTTAAAATTATATCTGGCACATAGTAAGTGCCTGGTAAAATCAGGTATTGTTTAAAATTCAATAGCCACTCAAAACAGCTAAAGAAATAAATGTGCTACAGGACTAAATTCAATAGATTGCCAGACTGTAAGTGTGCCCACATTCAATCCATGAATTCTATTGATTCTTTGTTTTAAATATCCTACTAGTGATGTGTTCTCCAGCCTCAACAATGTTCCTTCCCTAGTTTAGATCCTTATTTGCTATTGTCTAGACCGATATCTTTACTCTCAATCTTTCTCCTTCTTAAACAATCCTCTAGGGATAGATAATGATCTTTTATACAAATTCAAATACAATTATTTGAATTATCCTAAAATCCCATTTGAATTATCATAAAATCCCATTTCCCATAAGATGAAGTAGAAGTTTCTTAGACAATCGCATTTTCTATTGCCACTCCGTTATGTGTAGCTCTGGCTTCCCTGGTGGCTCAGACGGTAAAGAATCTGCTTGCAATGCAGGAGACCTGGCTTCTATCCTAGGGTCAGGAAGCTCCCCTGGAGAAGGGCCTGGCAACCCACTCTAGTATTATTGCCTGGAGAATTTCAGGAGCCTGGTGGCCTACAGTCCATAGGGTTGAAAAGAGTTGTTGGACACAACTGAGTGACTAACACTAACTATATGTAACTCATTTCCCAGCAAGAGCTAATTAATTTTATTGAAGTATAGTTGATTTACAATATTGTGCTAATTACTTTTAACTCTGGGACTTTAACCAATTGCTTTGTGAGTTAACTTCTCTCCACAGCTAAAATCTTTTCTAGGAAGCTGTCTCTGCCTCATACACATGAGTGCAGAAAAACACACAGATCTTCTTTTCTGTCAGTGGAAAAATTACTTTCTCTCTCCTCTATGTTATCCTGCCTTCTCCATCAGTCTCTGGATTAAAGTATTTAACATTACTGTCCATAGTGGCATATGATGAGCCCTGAGATTGGACAGTCCTAGGTTTAAATCCTAATTCAACCCTTATTATGAAGTGATCTTGGACCAATTATACCCCTGATTTCCTTGGCTTACCCTGGAAGTTCCTTGTCAAGATTAAATAAGAAAATGTGTACAAAATACACCAAGTATGTACACAGTATTAATAGATATGAGTATTAATGTGGTTATCTACATGTTTCCTCCATTTAATTATAAGCCCTTCAAGAGAAGGAGCTTGTCTTATACATCTTGGTTTCCATGACATCTAGGAGAGTGTCTGGCACATTAAATGAATAACTGCTGGATACATGGCTAAGGCAAAAGTTTGATATGTATCATATATCATACTGAAATTTCACAGTAGTGTAAAGGACAGACTTTTGGAAAAAGTGAAATGTTAAGTGTATGACACAGAAACTTAAGGAGTTGTTATCTCTATTTTAAAATGAGAATGCTCCACAATCTTCTTTTTGAGAAAGTGAAAGTCATTTCAAAGGTCAATTCATATGTGGTCTTGTCATCTTAGGTAGATAAACATTATTTTTTCCTGATGACAGGAATAAAAATCACAGTAACTAATTATTGGTAGTATGGTATTCATTCATTCATTCAAAAATTATTTGAATGCTAATAATACTAGGTACAAACAATAAAAAGTAAAGACAAATCTCTGAGCATCAATTTCTATCACTAAGATAGACATAATAATAGTACTTCCTTCACTGGGGTTATTGGGAGAATCAAATAAGTCAATATGTGTAATGAGCCTAGAATAAATATAAGCAGTACTTATTATATAATTGTTTTGAAATTTTTGAGAAAATGCAGTCCTTTACATCAATACATTGCCAGAAAACTCTGAACATGTGAAGGCATGCCTGTGAAATTGACCATGCTTCATATTAAATACAATGACTACCCTACCACTCATGCACAACTCTGAGTTATTGTGTATAAAAGTATTTATAATTATTCATCCTGTATTTTATATGAAGATTTCAAAATTCCACTGATGACTCTGGGATGGAAGGATGGAAGTTGTGAGAGAGCATCGCATCATGTTGGGTTCTAATCATCACAGATGGAAACCATATTTAAAGGTCCAGTGTATTCTTTGGAAAGAAAGACAGAGGGTGGTGCCAGTGTTGCATCATATTCCAGACCAGATTAAAGGTCTCTGGAGTTGTGGTTGTGCACACCCTGTTTTATGGTTGTGAGAAGTCACTCCACAGCCAATGGTACATGGAGCTTCATCCAGCGTTCCATCTCTAAAATATGTAAACCAAATGCAATATCATGTAGAAATAACTGATTATCAATCACAAGGATCTAGGAGATTCTTACTGATGAAAACTAATCAATTGAGTGCTTACTCTCTGCCAGATATTAGGATAGACATGAAGGTACCAATAAGAAGAAAACACCCTCTAGCCAGGAAATTTCCAATTAGTGGAGGAGCAAGACAAGTAAAAAATTCCAAAACAGTATAATAATAGAGGCATATGAAATTCACAGCAATGAGACCTGGGGAGTGAGGTCTGTCAAATACAGAGGAAGCTGCCTTCAGGGAGGAATAACCTGAAATGAGTTTTGAATGGTAAAAAGAAGTTAATCATCAAACTAGATAGTGTCATGAGAAGAGCATGATTAGAAGAAAGGCCAGAAATCTTGGCATGTTTGGGAAACTTCAAGTATTTCAGCATTTGAGGTCAAAATAGTTGGGAATTGAAGTTGAAGAGGGCTTTTTGTCTTATATGTCTTGTGGAAGAGTTTAGGCTTTATTCTGTGGACATTTGGGGTCCATGAATGTTTTTTGACAAAACAGAAACATGATCTTTGTTTTGTTTTGTTTTAGAGTGATACCTCTGGCTGTAGCATGGAAAATGGGGAGTGGGGAGCAATAGGAGATTCTTAAATAATTCAAATGATAAATGATGAGGGTCAACATTTATGTCATTACGATGAAGCTGGAGCGATAGGGTAAATTATGTACGGATAAGAGTAATAAGACTTACAGGACTAAGTCACTGATTAGCTTGAAGTGTTGGATGAAAATGTAGAAAAGTAGTAGTTGAAGAAGATCATGTAACATTATACATCAACTGTATACCAATTAAAATTAATTTAAAAAGGAAACGATCACCATATTTCTGACATAGCATATCAGTTAGTGAATAGTGATGCTGATGACTGTCATGGGACATGCAGTTGAAGGAGATGGTTAAGTAGATGAGAGCAAAACCATTTACAGAGGGACTTCCCATTCTCATGTGTCTTACTGCAGACCTTTTCTCCTTGATCAGTTAGAAGTTAATCCAAAAGAAGAGTAAACAGGAAGAAAAATTATGTATTTCATATATGTTACATTATGTGCATGCATGCTCAGTCACCTCAGTCTGACTCTTTGCAATACCTTGGACTATAGTCCACCAGACTCCTTTGTCCATGGGATCCTCCAAGAGTAAAAATACTAGAGTGGCCTGCCATGCTCTCCTCCAGGGGTTTGACCCAGGGAGAAAACCTTCATCTTCTTCATTGCAGGTGGATTCTTTACCCACTGAGCCACCTGGGAAGCCCATATTATGTTATACTTGACCTTAATTCAACTTACAACGACAATTGAGCATTCATAGAGGGTAAATGTAATTTTAAAACCTATATGTGTATCACATCTTAGAGAATAGACTTTGACTTGAGAACATTATATTAATGATGATGATGATGATGATGACATATTAACTTGGCACTTAACATGTATCAAGCACAGCATTAACCTCTTCACAGTCGTCACAGAACAAGCCTATAAGACAAGTATACCATTGTTCCCACTTTACAGATGGGGAAATTTGAGATTTAGAGAGTTTGCTCGCCCACTGTTAAGATGCTAGCCAGGATTCAAAATGAAGTCCTCTCGTGTTGTGGGATGAGCAGAGGGTCAGGAATTCAGAGATTTGGTTTAGAGTCCTAATTTAGCTATTTATTGGCAAGGCAGTAGTCATGCCACCCTTCGTCTGTAAAACATGAGTTGAGGGATGGGTTGCTAGGGCAGGGAGAAATTGGAAAAGTTGAAATTAAAGACCTCTGTAGCCCCTTCAAGTTTTGTGTTCTGTGGTTTGGATTGTATAATGGAGTATTCATCCTGAGAGTGACTCTGAGCTCAAAGGGATATGGTAACTGATCCACACAATCTACCCAGAGGGTAGGCACGTCACCAAAAGGAACACATGGCATTGCCTAATCAGTGTGGCCATTAGTTTAATCCTTGCATATATTAAAAGCCCTTTCCAAGATTCCCGTGGCTGTGGTTTTGTACTCAGCCTGAGACATTAGATTATTGCCCTTTGTTTATAGGCAAAGTAGTGAGAGGAATTTCTCTGGAAAAGGAAAATCTCATTCTCTTGTAAACAAAGGTCTTCTCTTCCATGGTCTGTGTTTTAAAACAATTCAGAAAGGGATTTTTTAAATATATTTCAATATTTTATTCTGATCATATCTTGTATTGAAATATATTACACAGAAAGATATTTTTATTCATTATTTTGTACTAACTGAGAGAGAAAGGTGTACTCAGTATCTCCTTGTCTTTTATGCTCTGTCCAACTACTAATATCATCTTTTTTTTTAATCTTTATTTTATATTGAGGTATAGCTGATTAACAATGTTGTGATAGTTTCAGGTGAACAGTGAAGGGACTCAGTCGTACATATACAAGTATCCATTCTCCCCCAGACTGCCCTCCCATCCAGGCTGCCACATAACACTGAGCAGAGTTCCCTGTGCTCTACAGTAGGTCCTTGTTGGTTATCCATTTTAAATATAGCAGTGTGTACATGTCAAGCCCAAACTCCCTGACTGTCCCTCCCCACCCCCCACCCCCCACCTCGGCAACCATAAGTTCATTTTCTAAGTCTGTGAGTCTCCAGAAAGGGACTTTTTGTGATGCATTTGCTTAAATTTTGTCATCTCTCTTTCTTTGTAGTTCTGTTGCCCAAATATGGGACAATAAAAACCCCTCTAAGTAGAGGTTTGGAGAGTCTGAATATTTCCAGGAAAACCCATAGAAGGGTCTTTTTCAAACCACAGATAGGGGCAGAAAAGTAGGTGAGTAGAAATATCAGAAGTTTCTAACTTTGGTTTTTTAACTTTGGGATATGAACTGCTGATTCATTTTGGTAGCAGGAAAGTCCTTCTAAACTACAGTAGTACTAAGTGCTAACTACAAAGTTAGGGCTTCCCAGGCGGCGCAGTGGTAAAGAATCTGCCTGTCAAGGCAGGAGATGCAAGAATTGCCTGTTGGATCATTGGGTTAGGAAGATCCGCTGGAGTAGGAAATGGCAACTGACTCTAGTACTCTTGCCTGGAAAATTCCATGGACAGAGGAGTCTGGCAAGCTACAGTCCATGGGATTGCAAAGAATTGGACACAATTGAGTGACTGAGCATGCAAAAAAAAAGTTAATCCTACTCTTGGGTTTTAGAAGAAAAGACATGTACATTGAAAACAAGCACTGGCTCTGCCATTTATTAGTTATGTCAATCCCAGATAATATTCCTGAACTTCCACTTCTCATTTGTAAAATAGGAATCGAAATCTTTGTTTCAAAGATTATCATGAAGTTGAAAGGCAATAATACATGTAATGTACTTAGTCCAGTGCGTGCCTATAATTTAACAGATGAGAACTAACTGCATTATTCAAAAATAGCAAAGACTAGTATTTTGAGTTCAGTTCAGTTCAGTTGCTCAGTCGTGTCCAACTCTTTGTGATCCCATGAACCACAGCACGCCAGGCCTCCCTGTCCATCACCAACTGCCGGAGTCTACCCAAACCCATGTCCATTGAGTCATTGATGCCATCCAACCATCTCATCCTCTGTTGTCCTCTTCTCCTCCTCCCCTCAATCTTTCCCAGCATCAGGGTCTTTTCAAATGAGTCAGCTCTTCGCATCAGGTGGCCAAAGTACTGGAGTTTCAGCTTCAACATCAGTCCTATCAATGAACACCCAGGACTGATCTCCTTTAGAATGGACTGGTTGGATCTCCTTGCAGTCCAAGGGACTCTCAAGAGTCTTCTCCAACACCACAGTTCAAAAGCATCAATTCTTCGGTGCTCAGCTTTCCTAACAGTCCAACTCTCACAGAGTTGCTGCTGCTACTGCTGCTAAGTTGCTTCAGTCGTGTCCGACTCTGTGCGACCCCATAGACAGAAGCCTACCAGGCTCCCCGCCCCTGGGATTCTCCAGGCAAGAACACTGGAGTGGGTTGCCATTTCCTTCTCCAATGTATGAAAGTGTAAAGTGAAAAGGAAGTTGCTCAGTCGTGTCCGACTCTTAGCGACCCCATGGACTACAGCCTACCAGGCTCCTCCATCCACGGGATTGAGTTAGCAGAATACTAATAATATATAATTCCCTGTTCATTGGGCAAGATCTCCTACAAAATATTTTCTTTAACCTTGTTTATTTAGCCTCTTTACAGCACACATGAGTAACAATCACAGCAGATAGTGTCAATAAGCAAGCAGAATGGAAAATAATTAATGTGCTTGCGTGCATGGAAGTATCTATCAGAAATTATAATGCTCATGATCTGTATTCTCCTAGAATGAAATTAAAGCTCACAATGGCTTTGTATGTGCATTAGCTATTATTTTGTACTTTCAGGAATATCTGCTATCTCTAGTTTGTTGTGATTATTTTTGAAAAGCAGAAACAGGAAGAAGAGATATGAAACTGTGCTGGATTAATAAGAGTGCCCGAGGCATGGACAAAATATTATTGTACTTCACACAAAAATGGGGTGACCCAGCTGAGCTCAGATATCAAACCTATCTGTATCCAGGAGGATGTTAATTTTCAGTGAAAACTCTTGGATAGATGCCAATAAATTCTGGGAAAAGGAAATAATATTATACAGATTCCTTCTCTGAGATCTTTGATGTCCAGAGAGAAACCCTTTTTGAAAAGACAATTATTTTCTCCTTTGGCTCATCTTTGAGGATTGCTGCAGCTGGGTCATTTTGTACCCAAAGACCACCACAAAGTTCAGAGAGTGTAGGAGGGGCCTTCCCATTAAATCCATGGTCAACCATTCACATTTTCCAAAAGTTAGTTGACAATTACAAGGTTTGGGGACTTTCAGTTATAATTGTATTGCAAAAATAATAAGAGAGGAACCAGGCAGAGGTTATGTTAAAAGGCCCTTGGTGGCTGTCAAGGACATGTGGTTCAGCCTTTGAAGTCAGTTTCAATAGATTTTCATGTGAAATAAGCGGAGTAAAATGTTGCCATTTCATATTTCACAAGTGATATTGTTTAATGTACTGATGTTGTTTCTTGTAAATTTGTTTTAGGGAGTCATTTTATTTCCTCTGACTACTATTTCGGAACTCCTCCATTAAGCGAAGCAAAACAGCGGGTTGAAATTACATCTCTATTTTTTTTACGTTACTTAAAAAAAATTAATTCAAGCCCTTGTTTTTTTCTTAAATAAAAGATACAGAAAGCTAAACGAATATGAAGTAACAGTCTTGTTTTCCTATCTCTTCATATCCCTTTCAAAATTTCTTTTTGTATAAGTCCAAAAAAATACAAAACCGAATTTTATGTGTAGACCCACTCATGTAGCAGATACACTATATTGTGTATTTTACCCAAATAGAAATATAAAATACTATAGAGTACTTTGATTTCTCTCTTAACATTTCTTGGAGACATTTCAATATTATTATATATAGATCTTTGCATTCTTTTTAATATTTGCAAGTCATTCTATTGTTTGAATGTACCATAATATAGCTAACTAGTGATTTCTGTATCTTGTTGTTGCAAATACTGCTGTAATGGAGAGGATAAATTCCTTACATGGCATTTCTTGGATCAGTGCATCTTAAATTTTGACAGATTAATAAAGTTCCTACTAAGAGTATGTGTGAGCGCTTGTTTTAGGCAGGTATTCTATTGTCTGTGTGTGTCATCCTCTATACCAGGCTGAGGGTGTGGTATCAATCGATGTAAGCAAAATAAGTAAATAAAGAATAGAAACTTGGATACAACAAAGGTGTTAGTCAGGGTCCCAGCAGGGAATAGAACACCCACTCAAATGAGAATAATTTAAGGATGAGTCATTTACAAAGAACTTTTTGTAATGATGCAAGTGGATAGACGGGAAACCCATGGAATCATGCAGTAATCTGCAGGTGGTAAATAGTGGCTGAGATATAACCTCTGAGGCATAATGGAGAGGAGGGAGCAGATATTGGACTTCAGGGAAGTCACATAGAGAAGTTCACCTTGAGAGGAGTGGTACATGGCCATATGTTGAGGGTCAAGGCATCATGAGGGTCCCCTTTCCCACAGTTTCCTGGGGACAGGGGTCCCATTGGCTTAGTGAAGCAGAAGCCAAAGCCCATGCTCTTCACTGGGGTCCATACCAGTCAATTTCACAAGGCAAACAGGATGGTTATAAAGGATGAAGAATACAGCAGCTTCCCACTACCTATCTATTTTATGCATGGTAGTGTTTACATGTCAAGGAAGCTCAGCATGGTGCTCTGTGATGGTCTAGAGGGATGGAGTTGGGGGCGTGGGAGGGAGGCTCTAGAGGAAGGGGATATATGTATACTTATAGCTGATTGATGTTGTTGTACAGCAGAAACGAACACAACACTGTAAAGCAATTACATTCCAATTAAAAAATATCCTATGACAAACCTTAAAGGCAAAGAATATTAAAAAATGAATGGGTATATATATATATATATATATATAGGCCTGGCATGCTGCGATTCATGGGGTCGCAAAGAGTCGGACACGACAGAGCGACTGATCTGATCTGATCTGATATATATGACCAAATGACTTTGCTGTATAACAGGAATTAACAATTGTAAACAATGTAAGTTGAACAATTATAAATTACAATGAACAATTGTAAATTATTTACAGCATTGTTAAAATTAACCATTGTAAACAATTTACAACATTGTAAATCAACTATACTACAATAAAAATAAATTTACAAAAGAGTGAAAAATAGATCTGAATAGGGCAAAAAATTAAAATCACCCCAACATAAAGATGATTTCTATCACTACTGATTTCGAGAATGACTCATCCCAAACCAGATAAGGACCTATACAAACTCAGCACATATCTAGGGGCAGAGTCTTTTTTTTTGTACAGTATATCTTCTTATTAACCAAATATTTTATTTTGTGAATCATCTATGGGGAGGGACCATATCTAACTTATTCATCACACTTTTAGCAGAACCCAGAACAATGCGTGGCACAGATGAAGCACTTAATAACTAGTAGTTGGGCAAATAAATGCAAGAAAAAAGTTTCTTATTTCTGAACTTGACATTTTATAATGTTATTTAAGCCAGCTTCTTCATTTTCATTTCCTAGGACTCGTGGTGGGAAATTGTCTTCTAGAGAATGGTGGGCCTCTCCTACTTTCATGAGAGGCCAACCCTAGAATTGAAGTCATACCAGCTTGGTTCTTCCAAGGGACTTACCTATATGATGAGGTCCAGGGTACAGGATTTCACTCATACACAGAGCATGTAAGTGTGTGCAGAATTGCTCAGTTGTGGCTGACTCTTTGCCACCCTATGGACTGTAGCCCGCCAGGCTCCTCTGTCCATGGGATTCTCTAGCCAAGAATACTGGAGTGGGTTGCCATGCCCTCCTCCAGGGGATCTTCCCCACCCAGCGATCAAACACACATCTCCTCTGTCTCTTGCATTGCAGGCAGATTCTTCACCAGATGAGCCATCAGGGAAGCCCACACAGCATAGTTGACGGGAATAATTACAGACATATAAACAGCATTCGAGGTGATGAGAGGTTTCCATTCCTACTTTTTCCAAAGTGTTTTTTTCCCCTTCAGGTTTATTGAGATTAAATTGACAAACAAAATTGTGTATATTTAGCAAGTACAATGAGATGATTTGGGACATTGTTACCACAGTCGAATTAATTGACACAATTCATCACCTTCCATAGTTACTATAGTTACCACAATGTACATTAGATCCTCAGTCCACAAAGGGTTCTGAACTCTCAATTGATCATCTCAAACATCTGTTCACAGTATGAACTTCCTTGATAGAGATTTCTTTTGCCTGTGTACATCTAGATTATTATTCTTGGAAATCTTTGAATCTAATTGACACTCATTCCATTAAGGCAGTGATCACATTGAACTGTATTGTTTTCCTCTTGAATGACTGTATTAAATATAAATTTTGTTGTCTAGCTGCCTGAAGTTTCAAACCCTGTCTTTTTCATCATGAAATCCACAACATGAATCTTGGCATTTAATAGGTGCTCAATAATTAGAAGCTTAATTTATTCAGGTCAACCGTTCTTTCCTTTTCTAGGCTCTTCTGGACACATCCCTAGACTTCAGAGATACAGCAAGAAAGTTAATTCTCACTCTTTTCTGCTACTGAACAGAGAGCATGAAAATGACCATGGTAAGATTTGGGCTTTAATATGAGACCAACTGGAGCTCACATCACAGTTTTGCCATTTCTAGCTTGATAACCTTGAGTTATCAACTTCTTGAGTTATTCAACTTCTCTGAGGTTGCTGAGAGAATGTAACAGGTTTATGTACATAGTAAGTTCACTGACATGAAGAAATACTAGCTTTCCCACTTCTATCACCCTCTTTTCCCTTAAGGGTACCAAAAGCTGTGCTGTGGTTAAAGTCAAAGGATGGGACCATGGATTCAAATGGGGGCATTTAAAGACCTTGTAATTTTAGAAAAATTCATGGCATGATGGGAATCAACATTCTTCCATTAACTTTCCTTTCCATGAGATGTGGAAACTTAATCCTAGTACTGCTTAATTTTCTGTATTTATTTTTTGGCCACTCCACACGGCACGAGGGATCTTAGTTCCCTAACCAGGATTCGAACCCATGCTCCCTGCAGTGGAAGCTCAGGTCTTAAACCACTGGACCACCAGGGAAGTCCCAATCTTAGTACTATATCAAATGAACAACTGAACACAATACCATAGGAATTTATGTACATTCACGCCCCTCTTTTCTACATAAGCTGGTAAACTTGTTTCAGGAATGTATAAAATTTGAATCAATGGATGTTTGTGTTGAAATGATAGTGTTATACCCTCATTCTCATTCATTCATGAATCTTGTGATCCATCTATGTGGGCCTTTAGATTAATCATCGATATTTTGTTCTTGAGTTAACCTGTCCACACAATTTAATAAACACACCAGGATTATTTCCCAACCTTATCAAATGCTGCTACATTAGCTTTCTTCAAGTTCTTTTCAGTTTTACATGACCATCTAAGTATTATACATAAAATTATAACATGAAAAATATACATTAAAATTATATAAAATGACACTATATGTAAAATTAAATATGTGCAATTGTAGCAGTCTTACTAATAGCATTAAATTATATCACCCAAATTCTGTTTCTAAAGGCTCAGGAGTCACAGTGTGTGGCATGCATAGCATTGTCCCCCTGTCCCTGTTCACCTTAATTGCCCCTTCCCTCACCATGCTCTCTCTAAAGCCTTTATTCCAGTCATGTAGACAGAACCTTCTTTTTGCTTCACCAAGGCTTTCTTTTTTAATTCTGGAACATGCACTTCCTTCTGTTTATTTCTATTGTGCCCCAACTTCCAATTCCACTCACATTCCCAAGGTCAGTTCCCTCTGCTCACCCTTCAGTTTTCTGCTTGAAACAGCAGCTTCCACAGAGGCCATTCCTGACCCCTCCTGGGGTCGCTCACCCTGCCAGGGCATCCTTGGCACCCTGCCCTTCTAATGGGTAGTGCTTTCCCTATGTCAATGTTAATGCTGATTTAACTTTCTTTTTTTTTTTATTTAATTTTTATTCTATACTGGAGAATAGTTGATTTACAATGTTGTGTTAGTTTCAGCAAATGTTGTGTTTGTATAGCAAAGTAATTCAGTTATACAAATGCATGTGATTTAACTTCCTGACTCTTTCTTTATATTATAAGACCTCAGAGGAAAGGACCTGTGAGTTGTCTGATTTCTTGTTATGTACCTGTTGTCTGTGCATGATCCCTGTGTGCATGCATGTTACATCATTTCATTCGTGTCTGACTCGGAGACCCCATGGACTGTAGCCCCCAGGCTCCTCTGTCCATGGGATTTCCCAGGCAAGAATACTGGAGTGGGTAGCCATTCCCATCTCCAGGGAACCTTCCCAACCCAGGGAACTATTCCAGGTCTCCTGCATTGCAGGCAGATTCTTTACCAATAAGTGACTTAGCATAGCATAGCATAGCATATCTGTAAAACAAGAGATGGGGTTAGTGGACTTCTAAGAAATCTTCTGCCTCTGGCCCAGGCAATATATATAATATTAAACTATCCAGTGAATGGATTCTACTATTTTCTTCCTGGTAAATTTTGTTTCTTTATGACAACTCCAAGTCATGATGCATGAAACACCGGAAAGAAGAAAGCAGATACCAACCACAAAAATTACATCATTAGTTAGGCTTGATTCTGAAATTAACTATTATTTTGTTTTTGTTTTGGGGGACCTAGCATAGTAGTAGTCTTAAAAGCAGACATTCTCGAAGGAGAAAAAGATGTTCTCAGTTCCTTAATATCTTTTAATATCAAGGTGGAAGATTAAACCATGTGGAGTGAAGTTCAGAATATGATCTAAGGGATATAGTTACCACAAAGGGAAGAGCAAAAGCCCATTCATCCTAGAGCACGTGGGGAGAAAGAAGAAAGTCAACAGGAAGCATGTAGTGAAATACACATGCTGTGGGTCTCTGTTGCTGTCGTTGTTTATTCGCTAAGCCATGTCTGACTCTTTTGTGACCCCATGAACTGTAATCCACCAGGCTCCTCTATCCATGGGGTTCTCCAGGCAAGAATACTGGAGTGGGTTGCCATTTTCTACTCCAGGGTATCTTCCCAACCCAGGGATCGAACCCGAGTCTCTCATGTCTCTTATGTCTTCCCAACCCAGGGATAGAACCTGAGTCTCTTATGTATCTGCATTGGCAGGCAGCTTCCTTACCACCAAGTCACCAAGGAAGCCATGCTGTGGGTCTCCGCTTCGTTTAAATCCCTAACAAGAATTTCCATACTGATAAGGGATATATTAGTCATCTTTAGCAGGAAGATGTACGTTCAAAGCTTTGAGCAAAGAAAATTTGATGAAAGGGCTATTTACAGAGAGGTATGGACAGAATTAAAGGAGCCAGTAAGAGATGAAGAAGCACTAAGGATTATCAACAGAGGGGAAGCATCAGAAAGAGGAGCTGGGTTTTGGGATCCACAAGAGGAAGAGTTTTAACTGTATGCAAGAGAGTCATTCAACAGGAGCTGTGACTATTGATACGAGAGAGCCAGTGTCAGACTCTGGCCCTACAGGGGGAGTGTGGAGGGAACACCTCTACTTCTCTCCCTCCCCACCTCCTGAATGCCAGCTGATGATGCTCAGCGATTTGGCAAATTCAAACCCAGAAACTAGAGGACAAGTGAGACTCTAATCTGGTCTAAAAGGGACAGTGGGATTTTTTTTTCTTGGATTTTCCCCCAGGAAAAAAATAACAGGGGCAAATGGAGAATAGCTAACACAAAATAATTTCCAGACACATGGGGTTGTGCTTTGTGTGCCCAGACGTAACCTGCGAAACGTCACAGCTAGTTTGGCACCATGTCAAAGGGGCATGCAAATCCTTGTCAGAGTGGACGTCTATGGAATTTGGCCCCTAACATGGATGGAGCTGGGTCTTAAACCTATTTGTCTTGCTCCCAAGCCCATGCTATTATCTAGTACCAACTATTTTTGGCTCTTGTTGTCAGATCCTCAGCAGAGAATCTGCTGAAACAGCACTTCTTTTTTCCAGTCTGATCTCCAAATGATGGAGTACCATTTCATTCTTGTAGGAAAATCTGAAGGTGTATTTTTTTTTAATGGCATTTCCTTCAGTACATCCGTTCAGTAGCAAAACACAATAAGAATGCATTTTCATCATTTTGATGAAATGGATCCAAGACTAAAAGAATACCACCTAATAGCATTTGCTAAGTGCTAATAAGTTTGAAATCTTCCTTTTCCTAAACTATGCCAACTGGGTTCAAATTTTTACCTTGCCTCTTACTTATAATATGACTTTGGCAAACTGTTTGAATTCTTTGTATGTCATTTTCTGTACCTGTGAGATTGAGGTGAAATAAGATAGATGTTAGGAATCAATATTTTCATGTACCTAAAGTCCTTTGAAGAGTGATTGGTATATATTACAGATTAAAGGGACTTCCCTGGTGGTCTAGTGGTTAAGAATCTGCCTGCTAATGCAGGGGACACAAGTTCAATCCCTGCTCTGGGCAGATCCCACATACTGCAGAGCAACTAAGCCTGTGCACCACAACTACTGAAGCCCTTGCCCCTAAAGCCTGTGCTCTGCAACAAGAGAAGCCACGGCGATGAGAAACCCATGCACCTCACTAGAGAGCGGCCCTCACTCTCCACTACCAGGAGAAAAGCCTGTGAAGCAACAAAGACCCAGCACGAGCAAAAATAAATAAAATTTTAAGAAAAAACAACTGTGACTCCCAGCTAAATCCATATTTAGAGAAAAAATGATTAAAACTCAGTAAATGGTATTATTACATCTCTTAACAATAACACCTTGTGCTTTTTATTCAGCAAACTTTTAGTGGACACCCACTCTACAGGGAAGACCTATAAAAAATGGTTTTTGTACTTAACATCAGAACTTGGTAGGAAAAACAGACTAGTTAATATAAGGAATTGCATGACAATTCAGAGAGAGTCATAGAGGTCTGAGTTACACTGCTGCTGCTGCTGCTGCTGCTAAGTCGCTTCAGTCGTGTCCGACTCTGTGCGACCCCATAGACAGCAGCCCACCAGGCTCTCCCATCCCTGGGATTCTCCAGGCAAGAACACCGGAGTGGGTTGCCATTTCCTTCTCCAATGCATGAAAGTGAACAGAGAAAGTGAAGTCGCTCAGTCGTGTCCGACCCTCAGCGACCCCATGGACTGCAGCCTACCAGTCCATGGGGTCGCTGAGGGTCAGACACGACTGACTACCATTATTGACTGGTGTTGTCACAAATTCAAACTGGCCAGACAATGGTTGAGATGTGAAATAGGCAAGAAGGGAAACCAAACTTTGTGATCAATATGATAGTCATTCCTTATTTGTGATACGTTTGAACTTTTGTTTTTTTAAGGTTTTAACGTTTTAAAAAGTCTTTTCAAGAAATAACCCTGGTTTTATGGAATTTTCACTGGGGCAGCCGCTCAGAGACACAAGCTCAGTTGCCAGCACTACAACTTGCTGGCTCTGTGCTGCTGGACCATCCTCTCTGAGCATCCTCATTTGTAAAATGAACCTAGCATCTACCCTTCTGTGCTGCCCCCATAAAACACCATTAGGATCAAATAAGCTAAATGGATGTGCTAGTAAGAGTGTTAAAAACATGAGACTTTGTGCAAATGTAAAGAGGAAGGTTGTTATCCCATGATATACCCTGAGGTGACACTGTAGTTGTTAAAAACACAGGGCTTGGATTTCAGATATTGTTGCCGTTTAGTCACTAAACAGTCTTTAATGTCGCTAAAAAGTCTTTAATGTCACTAAAAAGACTTTAGTCTTTTATGCCCCCATGGACTGTAGCCTGCCAAACCCATCTGTCCATGGGATTTCCCAGGCAAGAATACTGGAGTAGGTGGTAATTTCCTTCTCCAGGGGATTTTCTTGGCCCAGCTATCAAACCCACATTTCCCACCTCTCCTGTATTAGCAGGCAGATTCTTTACCACTGAGCCACCAGGGAAGCCTTGGATTTCAGATATACTTGTGTTTGAATCCTGGCTTTGCCACTTACTAGCTGTGCAAACTTGGTTGAGTAATTAATCTTTCTGACCCTCATTTTATGTAGTGGATCATTTTGAGAATTTGTTGAGATTGTGTGTAGAAAATGTTTAGCACATTATTAATATCAAAGCTCAATAAGCTCTTTAAAAAACTATTCTTTACACTGCAGCTTGGGTAGGAATGCATCATAGTAATCAAATGAAGAAGCAATCTTGCACCTAAAATTTATAACTAAGAGTCATAACAGAAGAGAGAAACTATATTTGTATTTGTCTCCCAGGGTCAGCAAGATGACTTGAGGAAGTTTTGAAATGTTAGAATTCAGACAAGCAATATGGAAAGTCAAAACAATATACCAAATTGTGCCTGTGGCATATGCAGAAGGTAGATAAAGCTTATCACTTCTAATTTAAAAGGGGAGATTTATTAAACTAGATAAGGATCTAGAATTTGTGATAAATTTTGTTTCTGTTTCTTATCCAACCACTTTTCTGTTTTTAATAATTTACACCTCTGAAGTTACGTGGACCATGTAACACTTTTATCACCCAGACTTTCAAATGACACAAAGACTTGCAGACACCCAGAAACAATAGCAGGAAGCCAGAGAATTTACCTAAAAATTGAAGGTGAGTCAAATAGGAAAAGTCTTCGTAACCAAGAGCAACCAGACAGCGTCTAATGTGACTTTCCCACATGAAAGACTGTTATAACAAAAAACCCCACCAGTATCCTAAGCCGTAGAGTTTTGCCAAAAACACACATGAAAAAAACATTTCCTGTCTGTGCTGAACTACCAAGTTGCTGTGACATTATGTGTCTGGGTGTGACTTTCATTTTTTTTCTCTTTTTTTAAAAAATATAAATTTATTTATTTTAATTGGAGGTTAATTACTTTACAATATTGTATTGGTCTTGCCATACATCAACATGAACACATGTATACCTGTGGCGGATTCATGTTTATGTATGGGTGTGACTTTCAATACAGATAAACAGTCTTGCTCTTTTTTTTTTCAGAGATAACATTACCAACAGTATATTCCAGACTCAAATTCTGTTTGTTTTCTTATCTGATATTTATTGAAACTTCATATTATTTTCATAATTGGTCTCTATTTTCATATATGCATATGGCAATGCAAATAGAAATTTGAGGGGCATAGAAATCCTAGAGCATTAGGGCTAGAAGAAGACTTAATAGTAACTTGCATGTGTGCTAAGTCACTTCAGTCGTGTCCAACTCTTTGTGACCCTATGGACTGTAGCCCACCAGGTTCCTCTATCCAAATGAAGAGGATTCCAAGGGAAGAGATTCTCTAGGCAAGAATGCTAGAGTGAGTTTCCATGCCCTTCTCCTGGTGATCTTCCCGACCCAGGGTCAAACCTGCATCTCTTACATCTGCTGCCTAGGCAGGCAGGTTCTTTACCACTAGAGCCACCTGGGAAGCCCCATAGTGACTTAGTCAGATGCAAATACTGAACCCAAGAGAGGATGATGATTCTTTGAAAATCTCACACTTAGAAGTGAGACCACCATATCTTCTTTCTATTTCCTTTTACTTTTCCACTATATAATGCTGCCTTTCAAAATAAGTCAACAAAAACAAGTCTTAAGAAAAAAGTTAGAACAAATACCTGTACAGGGGAATTTTTACTATTGTGGATATTGGAAACACTCAAACTAGGGAGATCACATATCCTAGTTTGTCCAGAGTAGTTCAGTCTGCATCTGTTGTCCTGTTGTAATCATCAATAGTCCCCCATTTGCTCTCATAATTGTGTGATTTAGAAGATAATTTCTATGGTCACCTTAATGAAGGCACAAGTTTCTTGTTGAATGTGAAGAGTCACATTTTACTTGCAAAGAACCTGAAGGTACATTCTAACTTGGCCTTCCGTAAGGAAGTATACACAAGCTATTATAAGCGTTTGGGATTGAAAAGAGGCTGGGGGATGGGAAATACTGTGTGCTTGAAAATGAGCAAGGTCACACACAATGGCCATAGTAAAGCTGTGCTCAGTCACTCAGTTGTGTCTGACTCTTTTCGACCCCATGGACTGTAGTCCACCAGGCTCCTCTGTCCATGGAATTTCCCATACAAGAATACTGTAGTGGGTTGCCATTTCCTACTCCAGAGGATCTTTCCAACCTAGGGACGGAACCTGCATCTCCTGCGTCTTTTGCATTGGCAGGTGGATTCTTTACCACTGAGCCACCTGGAAAGCCCAGAGTAGAACTAACCACTACCAGAAAGACCCAAGCATGTACATGTAGCTTTGCAAGATGTCTTCAATGAGAATTTTGGTTCTGTTTTTATTTTTATTTTTTTTAACAAACAAACACACATGAAAGAGTAGTAAAGCTATGCTGTGACTGAAAAAACACAGCTGGGACCCAAACACATTGAGACCCAAACTCATGTTTCAGCAAAATGTAACCTGAGGCTTATTACTCTAAATCTCTGGATCTTATTATTTCCATCGTTTATAAAGTAAAATGACTCGATGAGACTCTTTGTTTTCTTTCTAGCTCCAATTTTAGACTCCCATGGATTTGTTAATTAGCTTTCATGATTTTATCATTTCTCAGGAAAAATTATTACTCATACAGCCACCCCCGCCTCCACCATCACCATCACCAATTTGCCTCAAGCTCTTGATGAAATTTCCTCAGAAATTTCAGAAAATGAGAACCACAAAGAATTTCTCCATCTGGAATTTGCCTTGGGCATTAATACAACTTACCACAACCTAACAACTTAAGGTCATGTTGGTAGGCCAATGTTTCAGATTTCACCTTCCAATACAGAGAGTGAAAGTTTGATCCCTGGTGGGGGAGCTAAGATTCCACGTGCCTCATAGACAAAAAAATAGTATGTAAACAACAGAATTTGTTACTGTAACAAATTCAATAAAGACTTTTAAAATGATATGCATTAAAGAAAAAAAAATAATCTTAAAAACAGCAACAACATAAAACAACGTGAGTTCAGAACAATAGGGGTCCATCTTTCCATCCCAGTGTCCTGGGATGTCATTGCATGTTTCATGTTTTTATCTTTTTAGCTCAGTGGCAAACGAAGGCTCTACCTGTATACAAGGAGTGGATAAAATGTGGCATGACCAATCGGCTCAACTCTGCTTTTTCTCCCCAGTTGGCTTAGAATTTGGCCCAGCAACTCATGATGACAATAGGGAAAACTGAAACAATAGGATTAGATATGCTATAACCTCATTTGATGGCATGAATAGACCCAGCTTCATTTTTTCTGAACTCCATTGCTGAGTTTTAATGAGAAGTCCAAAGGTCAATTACTTTTTGACCGCCTGTTTGAAGAGAAAACTGATAGCTGGGAAAGTTGATTGTATCATTCACTCTGCACACACAGCAAATTGGTTTTCTATTTATGGAGAATGTTTTTAATTAGTGTTTGTATCATGCATTAAAACTGGGCAACTATAAATAGTTAACAGCTGTGATATTTTATACCTTAAAATTCAAAACTTCCCCCCACCCCCCACCTCAGTTTGATGAATTCTAACCCATAGCTCTCTGTTTACATGTTTGCTATTTTGGTTCTGTGTAATTCTAGAAATAACTAGTTTCAGACAGTTATGGTTTAGTGAACGCAGGGAATTGCTTTTGCTAAAATTATTGTTGCTTGTTTCTAAAACTCCTACAGAATAAATCTACGGTCTTTGGAAAAGCAAAAGTTATTTCCAATGACACATACTATTTGCTGAAAATTTACGGTAGATTGACTCATGCATCTTTGCATTGTACTTAGATTAAAATACTATAGCTTTGGTTGAGCGGCAGATGTGTCAGTGGCCTCTCTGTGGCTTAACAGTTTGTTTTGATAGGACGTAGAAAGTTTACCTAATTATAGGAGGCTCATTATTGGTTCTGAAGGAGGAAAAAAGTCATCTCAACATTGATTTCTTCTGGAAGTGAATCATGCAGTTGTATAACTTTTAGCACCACTGTCTGTCTCCATCTGTGATCTTCTTTTTTTTCTTTTAGTTAATGTGAAGTTTGTCATTTCAAATAATGTCTGATGTCTGGCCCCAAGCTATTTGTAGATTTATCCTACCCAACATGTGTCACTGATCCTTGTTTAGATTCTGCAGCCTTCATTCTGGCAGACTCTTTTCATTTTAGCCTTGCTTTTGCTTTGTTGATGGCTCTGTACAGATTATAATGGACTCTTTCAGAAACAGTATGATTAATGGTGATTATCATAAGTCCATTGATGTACAGTAAATTGGAATTCTTGACATGAATTTATCATTCAGATTAAATATTAGCCTCGTCTTATTTCAACAGTTGCTTTGCCCATATTTTATATTGGCCAACCCATCCTTTTAATGGTACCACTTAAAGAAACAATAGATAGTTCAAACTATTCACTCAACACATCCAGTCTCTATATTGAAGCTAGAGATGTTGGAATTCTTCTAAACATGAAAGATGCCTTAATTTTCAAACAATTGTAATTTTACAATTAGACTTTCCTGAGTTTTACGTGGTATTGTATCTGTTTTATTGTGGTTTTGTTGTTGTTGTTCAGTCACTAACTTAGATCGGACTCTTTGCAACCTCATGGATTGTAGCACTCCAGGCTCCTTTGTTCTCCTAGTGAAATGAAAGTTACTCCAAGTGAAGAGTACAGCTCTTTGCAACCTCACTCAGTCATGTCCGACTCTTTGCAGCCCATAGACCGCCAGGCTCCTCTGTCCATGGGATTCTCCAGGAAAGAATACTGGAGTGGGTTGCCATTCCCTTCTTCAGGAGATCTTCCTGACTCAGGGATCAAACCTGGGTCTCCTGCATTGCAGGCAGATTCTTTACCACCTGAGCCACTAGGGCATAGGGCTTCCCCGAGTGTGCTCAAATTCATGCCCTTGAGTTGGTGATGCTATCTAGCCATCTCATTCTCTGCCACGCTCTTCTCCTTTATCTGGGGCTTCCCTGGTGGCTCAGATGGTAAAGAATCTGCCTGCAATGCAGGATACCCACGTTCTATCCCTGGATTGGGAAGATCCCCTGGAGAAGGTTATGAATGTTGTTGCTTATTTAGAAATAAATTTTATTTCATTTAGACCTGATATTGAGCTATAGACTGTCTTCCTATGGCCTTATGAGTTAGTCAATGGCTTTACCACATATTGAACCATAGAATTTTCTTCCCCACATTTAGCTTTCATGTGAAGTAACCAGCATGAACTTGCATGTCAAGAATTCAGCAAAGAATGTGATGAGGTCTTGGGAAGAGCATTCCCTTAGGAAATCTTAGCTTAGTTGACTTAGTTCTAAGTAATCTGGCTCTTCTACTTTGGACTCTACTCAAAAATGTGTGTGAGGAGGAATATATACCAACACGTTATTAATGGGTACCTTCTCAAAAGAAGCAGTACATCATTATCACAGAGAAGCAACCACTTTCAAATAAAAGAGTACATGGAGCAGTGTACAAGGTAAACATCTTGGGTCCATCTGAGCTTTGGTGAAACTGGTTTACCACTTTGGCTCTAATTCCACATGGGTAATGGATCAGGCAGCTAGAGAAGCATGGACTCTTTTCAACTGTGGAAGTTCAGGGCGTGACTCCAAGCCAGAAGTGTGGCCATGGCCAGCTGTCTCAAGCCTCTGTGTGTACTCAGTAACCAAGAGTATGTTACAACATATACTGTGTCACATCCAGCCATTAGCCTTCCAGATCAAGTTAAGAGAGTCTTTCTTGCACTGATACACCAGCAAGGAAGCTTCATTTAAATTATAGGGATCAGGAAGCACAAAGGTAGAGAGACTAATGCTCAAAGTGAAATTTGGACTTTCACTTTCCAGCTCTTAATAGTGGCATTTCTACTTCTGTCTTTTTAGAGGACTAATATACATGTACTATTCAGATGCAGGTTTTTCAACACCCCGCCCCCTGCCATCAGCTGGAATGGAGATGTTTCTTCTCTGAAAAATGTGCAAATAAGGATATATATTTACTCTTTTAAACATAAACCCCCCGAGAGGTATTGTTTTATTTCTGAACTAAAGCCCTCCAGTTTTCTACATTTTTCTGTAGGAATGTGATTACATAGTATAAAGAAAAACTAAAAACTAATAGGAGAAAACAGATGGCCTTGAAAGTCCAATGTCAAAGGTGTCATGCCAATTACAGTAAAAATCCAATTAATAAAACACAGCTCTCAGCAATAATGCAAATAAGTGGAAAGTCTGAATTATCCTCTTATTTAAAAAGCATGTCGGGAAAACAAGCTTATCTCATAGATGTTAGCAAAATATGATTTTCAAGATAAATTCTAGAGTTGGAACAAATTTAATCTATCTCCATACATAAACCTGTCTACTGTAGAATGAGTCATCATTCCACACGGTAACTCCTAATGCTCTATACTCAATCATCAAAGAAAGAGATAATTTTTAAAAGCATCCTTATTTACTAAGCCACAAGAACAGCATAATCGAATTTTTTAAGTTTGGCTTGTTTTTTTAAATTAGTTTTTCAACAAAGAAATATTCTCAAGTTCAAAGGCTGAGTCTTACTGTACTGTCTCCAGTGCTTAGGCAAGTACATGGCAGAGTCAGTACTCATAAATTCTTGATGAATCAAAGGAATTTTCTTTTAATACCAATTATAGGAGCTGTATAATTGACCCTGAAGAAGAAACAAAAAGCCATCTCAGCACTGGCTGCGTCTGGAAAAGAACCATGCTATAACTTCTAGCACTCCTGTCTGTCTCCATCAATGATCCGAAAATTCAATTATCTAAAAATTCAGTTTCCCCCATTTTTCAGAAATACACTGTCAGTGTGGTTGAATTAGCTTTTGCTTGGAGAGACAAACTGGCTTTCAAGGCTGAAGTTGCAACTCTGAAACTGATTGCCTCTACTCATAGTTCAAATGATGATTACTAGCCGTGAAACCTTGGGCAAGCCACTTAACTTCTAAATACCTGCTTCCTGGTAAGAATAGTGCATATCTACTTGGCTTTTGGGGAGCATCTAGTTCATACATGTAAAGCACTTGTAAAAGTGAATGTTCCCCAGCACTTCGTAAGTCTTAGCTATTTTATTTTGCTGGATTACTAAAAGGAAAGCATTCTATTTCAGATTGCTTGTCACATAATTTCTAAGAATTTCTACGGTAATCAGAACATAACTGATCTTCTTTTTAATATTTTACTGGATGTCAAGGAAAAATAAGAAAGTTTACTTGGCCTGTGAAGTACTGATTTAATTATAAACTCACCATTATCTCTTGAAATCATTTTATGACAGCCTTAAAGTGATATGATTTCTTCAGAAGTTAGTAAAGAGATTTTCTATCCAAGAGAAGCTTATAAATCATCAGATAGAGGATACAAGAAAAATATAGACACACTGGTGTCTCAGATGATAAAGAATCCACCTGCAATGTGGGAGACCTGGGTTCAGGGTTCAATCCCTGGTTGGGAAGATCCCCTGGAGGAGGGCATGGCAACCCACTCTAGTATTCTTGCCTGGAGAATCCTCATGGACAGAGGAGCCTGGCAGTCTATAGTCCATGGAGTTGCAAAGAGTTGGACATGACTGAGCAACTTAGCATACACATAGTCTGATTAAATGTCTGGATGTCTGTTTTATTCCTCAGGAAAAACATTTTATAATTTTTGATGTGATAATTTATTTTACTCTAATACAACAGCTTATACTTTTTAAGACAATGAAAAAAAATATTGTATAATTCTAAGACTCATGTGAAAAAAAATTTTTTTGGAGATAAAAAGACAATAAATCAGTTCATATCCAGGTCACTAGATACCAAGCAATCCTTTGCCACTATGGAAGCATATCTGAGTGATTCTATCCTGGATTTACTGACTTGTTTATAAAATGGGAAAAACAGGACCAAGTCAGGAGCTTGCTGCCTATGTTGGTCAGGTAGCTGTGATCTTTCCATCACTCTTACAGTGAAAAGGAGTACGTCAAGGCCATATATTGTCACCCTGTTTATTTAACTTATATGCAGAGTACATCATGAGAAATGCTAGACTGAAAGAAACACAAGCTGGAATCAAGATTGCCGGGAGAAATCTCAATAACCTCAGACATGCAGATGACACCACCCTTATGGCAGAAAGTGAAGAGGAACTAAAAAGCCTCTTGATGAAAGTGAAAGTGAAGAGTGAAAAAGTTGGCTTAAAGCTCAACATTCAGAAAACGAATGGCATCCGATCCCATCACTTCATGGGAAATAGATGGGGAAACAGTGGAAACAGTGTCAGACTTTATTTTGGGGGGCTCCAAAATCACTGCAGATGGTGACTGCAGTGATGAAATTAAAAGACGCTTACCCCTTGGAAGGAAGGTTATGACCAACCTAGATAGCGTATTCAAAAGCAGAGGCATTACTTTGCCAACAAAGGTTCGTCTAGTCAAGGCTATGGTTTTCCCTGTGGTCATGTATGGATGTGAGAGTTGGACTGTGAAGAAAGCTGAGCGCCAAAGAATTGATGCTTTTGAACTGTGGTGTTGGAGAAGGCTCTTGAGAGTCCCTTGGACTGCAAGGAGATCCAACCAGTCCATTCTGAAGGAGATCAGCCCTGGGATTTCTTTGGAAGGAATGATGCTAAAGCTGAAATTCCAGTACTTTGGCCACCTCATGTGAAGAGTTGACTCATTGGAAAAGACTCTGATGCTGGGAGGGATTGGAGACAAGAGGAGAAGGGGACGCCAGAGGATGAGATGGCTGGATGGCATCACTGACTCGATGGACGTGAGTCTGAGTGAACTCCGGGAGTTGGTGATGGACAGGGAGGCCTGGCGTGCTGCGATTCATGGGGTCGCAAAGAGTCGGACACGACTGAGTGACTGATCCGATCTGATCTGATATCTAAAATATTCTGAGTCCCACTACCAACAAGAAAAGTTAAAGTATCAATAAACAGTTAGGCTAAAGATGAAGCAGAGCAAGAGTGAGAGCTATTTGCTTTTTCAAAATGAATAAATCCTACTTCCATCCTTTTTCCAAAGTTTAAGTGTTTGAGTGAAATACCCATGTCCTTTACAGCTGTAGACTGAAACCCATTTTTCAAGTTAGAGGGATAAGGGCTGCAAATTTTTAAAAATTTTTTTCATTTACTTATGAATCATAAGAGTCTGTAATGAAATCTAAAGCTTAATTAATTATTAAAAATGAAGTAGAAATAAGAGCACAGTTCAGTTCAGTTCAATCGCTCAGTCATGTCTGACTCTTGGACTCCATGGACTGCAGCACGCCAGGCCTCCCTGTCCATCACCAACTCCCAGAGTTTACCCGAACTCATGTCCGTTGAGTTGGTGATGCCATCCAACCATCTCATCCTCTGTCATCCCCTTCTCCTCCTGCCCTTAATCTTTCCCAGCATCAGGGTCTTTCCAATGAGTCAGTTCTTCACATCAGGTGGCCAAAGTATTGGAATTTCAGTTTCAACATCAGTCCTTCCAATGAACACCCAGGACTGATCTCCTTTAGGATGGACTGGTTGGATCTCCTTGCAGTCCAAGGGACACTCAAAAGTCTTCTCCAACACCACAGTTCAAAAGCATCAGTTCTTCAGCACTCAGCTTTCTTTATACTCCAACTCTCACATCCATAGCACAAATTATAAGTAATGTAACTCATTCATTGCTCTTTCCAGATTACTGTTTTAGGTGGTACTTGGATTACTGAAACATTTTTCCTTTTTAGTGATGTAGTGAGATAAGTACCTAGATAGCAAATCAGATCTGAATTCAAATCCTTGTTATGTCCCACCCACCCATCTGGCTGAAGGCAAGCCTCTTGGCCTTCCTGAGCCTCTGTTACTCCACTTATAAAATCAGATTTTTAAGAGGAAGATAGAGATCATGAGCCTAATGAAACTGCTGTCCATGTTTTACAACATCAATTAAAGTATCCAACTCAGAAAGTCTGGGCCTTGATCACAAGCAAAAGTGCCTGGCACACAGATGGAGTGAAATAAATATCCATTTGAAGATTCATCAATGCTTGAATAAATAGATGAATGTACAGTAGATAATACATTCAATTGACATGAACTTGAGAAAACTCCAAGAGATAGTGGAGGACAGGGAGGCCTGGCATGCTGAAGTCCATGGGGTCACAGAGTCAGACACGACTGAGGGACTGACAACATCATAGTAGATAAAACAGTGACATTTATTCCCCAGCCTGAGCAGAAAAAAAAAAAAAAAGATAATAATAATAGAAGCAGCAACATCCTCCTCCTTTTAGACCGTGATTACATTATATAAGTTGTCAGTTTCTCTAATGTATAATGTGTACATTGCTCAATATATGGAAGCAATATGGCCAACTGTAAAGGTACAGATTCTGAATCCAGTGGCAGAGCATGGAAATGCTCTGGCTCAGCTCAAGTACAGCTTTTGGATCCTGTACTTGAATCCCATCTCTGCACCTCAATGTCTAAGTGATATTAAGCAAGTCACTTAAATACTCTGTGCCTCAGTTTTGTCACATGTCAAATGGGAAAGATAAAAGTATTATTTTAGTGTTCTAAGCATCAAAAGAGATAACAAAATTATTCAGTACTCCCCAAAATAAAGACCTTTCTGGGGTAACTTTGTCATTCTTTGAAGAGCTGATGGGAAATATACCAGGATGGCAACGTTGCTATAATTATTTCCATCTACAACATTATCGAAACAATTGAAGTTTATCATTCTTAGCCAAAGTTCATTTGACTTGGTTTAAGCCAACATGTTCCTAGCAACATTCCACAGTTTTAGCTTAGAGCTAGCAAAATGCATGCATTTTTTAAATAGGACGTCAGAAGTTAGACAAATTATGGAAATAGTAGCAACAGGTCTGTGCATATACTGATCTCTCATAGAGGTCATATTAATGTCACTTAGGTATAATTCTGGGTATCCGCAGTGGCTCAGTGGTAAAAAATCTGCCTGCAAGGCAGGAGAAACAGGAGATGCAGGTTCAATCTCTGAGTCAGGAAGATACCCTGGCGAAAGAAATGGCAATTTCTTTCTTCTCCTGTATTTTAGCATGGGAAATCCCATGGACAGAGGAGCCTGGCAGGCTACAGTCCATGGGGTTGCAACGAGTCAGGCGCGACTGAGCACACATGCAAGCAGGTGTAATTCTGAGAGCTCCTTACAAGTCTTCTCTGCCAGGTGAGTATTTTAAGTTAAAAAAAAATCAAGTCTTTCCATTACTCAAGGCATTATATCATTAAATTTCTAGAGCTCCAAGGCTATCATTACTCACGTTAATTTCTAAGATCTGAACTCGAGTTCTGGTTGAGGTACTTATTGGTTAAACAAATTTATTATGTCTCCTAAAGTCTCTCTGAGTCTTGTTTACTCACAGAGTTAATAAGATTCTCAGTTTAATATAATATCTGTGGAACAAATTACAAATAGCAAATCAAGCTATGCTCTCTCCCAAGGTCAGTTGATGTTATTTTTGTGTCCATTTCATTTTCAGAGGAGAGAAAAATAAATATGGCATCTGGTGTATTTTCTATCAATTTTAATTTAATTGAAAAAATGTTGCTGGTGGTGGTATGTATCTTTAAAAAGGGTATTTTATGTTAGATTATTGGGAAATTTTAGTGGAAGGCACACAATGAGAAAGCAAAAAATATTTGCAAAATGCAACAAAAAATGGTTTTGGAGAAACGTTGGCAGCCCGAGAAGGAGGGAGAGTGAGGATACATAGAACCAAGAAGAGAAGATCAAAGGCAAATTTCTTTTTAATTAATTTATTTTTATTTATCTGGCTGCATGAGGTCTTAGTTGCAGCTCCTGGGAACTCAGGCCCCCTCTATTGGGAGCACAGAGTCTTAACTACTGGACCAACACAGGGCAGTCCCTCAAAGGTAAATTTCTAGAGGAAAATGTAGAGAAGGAAATGCTGGAGAGAAGGTGACAAAGGGGAAATTCCTAGTATGTTATTGGCTAGAGAATTTTGAAGAAGATGAGTCCCTTATAGTCAAGTTTAAGTTGTTTGATGTGCTCAAAAATACTCACCCTCTTTTATCCTCAGCACTTGGGTATTCTTGCCTGGAAAATCCCATGGAAAGAGGACCCTAGCAGGCTGCAGTCCACGGGGCTGCAGAAGAGTCAGACATGACGTAGGGACTAAAGAACAACAAAAGCAGTTGTTCTTAGCAGGTGTTTTGCAGTAGCAGTCAGGGTTTGAACCCTGCCTCCACCACTTTTCCCTGAAACCTTGGGTAAGTTACTCAAGGAACTTCTAAAGTTCCCTACTTGCAAAGTGCAGTAATTGCCAACCACTCAGGACTGCAGGTAGTATAACATGAGATTAAACTCCCTCGTATGATGGATTGCACACACTTGAACTTACACAATGGAGTATAGTCTTCCCTTCAGTCTCAATTTAGTTGACTGACTTGAAATAATTTAAGAATGCAATTAGTGAATGTGATTTTTTTTGTCAAGGAAACTCTTCCATAGCAATAGATTGCCAACAAGTCATATGATAATGCTTGTATTTTAAACTAAATGTACTAAACATATTCATAGAGGCAGCATGCAACAGGCAAGGAGCCACTTAACAGAGATACCATGGACCTGGGGTTGAAGTATTGAAACAAAACCAAAATTGAGTTGAGTTCAATGGTGTGGCCCAGATATCATAACACATTAACCGATGTACATATTCCCATGGTGTCTGGAAGCACACACAACATTATTTCTGGGAGTCCCTAAATTCTGGCTGCTGTTTTCTCTGATATAGTCTGCCTCTGAAGTTAACTTGTTTAAAAATATTGTAGCAACAAAATGCTCACTTTCAACCAACATCTTTCCTTGGTGTTGTATACATTGTGACATGTCCTTGTGAGATTTTTCGATCCTGCAGAAGAAAAAGTAATAGGAGTAAAAGACTTCTGTATCTATGTCTGTTATGAGGTATTTGCTTGACTACTAAGTTTAGGTCTTCTCAGAAGTATTTTGTGAAAATATGTGATGAAAATTATATATGATGTAAGTGACCAAATTTCATAATGTGAAATCTCTGCAATATAAACAGACCATTAAAAAAGGAACATATCTTTTATTAGGCACATGTTTCCCAGCAGAGCTGAAGTAAATATTTATCTCTATAATGCAGGAAATATTTTTTCCCAGGAATGGGTGATATTCTGGATTTCATCAGTTCAACAAATGCCTGATGATCTCTCTTGACTTCTCTGTATTGAATGTCAAGCAAATAGAGCAGGTCAACCAGATGCTCTTCAGTCTGTATGGAGACCTTGTTGCTGTGGCTTCTCAGAAGCAAAGGGCAAAAGAAGTGGTCAACAGCAATTACCCTGAAGAATGTTCATCCCTGACCTCTATACACAATGATGAGAAAGGCAAAGATGCCCTTTAAGTAATTCAGCCTGTATCTGTTTAGTGGCTGTCTCCAGGGAACTCAGGTACAATGAACCTTTGTTTGACCCATCTCCATAAGCAGAGCATGGATCTTGGTCTTCACATTTGAGAAATATGATGTGGCACAAGAGATCATCTTCCCAGAGACAAAATCTGTAATAAAATTGAAAGTTGGGTGCAGGCTTTTTAAATGTCAAGTCACCATTCTTGTTTAACACAGTTTCTGTTAGAAATATTCAGTCTAATCATCTATTTTTCCTAGAGAGCATAAAGCAATTTAAAAGAGATCATGTATTTGAGCTAACTACAAAGAAAAAAATGCCATGTCAAAAAGGAAAAAGAAGTGCACAAAGTATTAATTTCCCTTTCATACTGCCAAAAGAATGAATCTCTTAGTTATAAAATCTGAACTTTCTTCTTTTATATGGATTTGACAAGCTACCAAATTTTATTGATTCTTCCTTTATTCTACATTGATAATCTTTGCATATCACTTCCTATTCTTTCAAGACCTCATCCACTCTGATGACTTTAATTATAACCTATATGTGGATGACTTTCAAATCTGTACCTCTGGCTGAGATTTCTTTGGGGCCATCCAATACCACACCTTGAATATTCCACAAGGATGTTGAACTAACATATTCAAATTTTAATTTTTCGTCTTTTCTTGAAATTTGCATTTCTTGTCTCAGTAAATGACATCACTTCCAACTGTTCAAACCAGTAACCTGGGAATTTCCTTGACCCCTTCCTCTCCCTTGCCCTCCATTTCCAAACAATCAGTATGTCTTGTTACTTTCACTTTCTTTTTTTATCCATTTGCTTCACTTTATATCTATTCTTGCTTCCAAAGCCCTGATCTACCTAATCAAACTATTTGATCTCTTAGCCTCCCTTGCTGATAGCACAGGGACATAATCCTGGCCAATGAGCTGTAAGAGGATTTCACCCCAGAAGTTCTCCGGGATCAGATCATATCAGTCGCTCAGTCGTGTCCGACTCTTTGCGACCCCATGAATCGCAGCACGCCAGGCCTCCCGGTCCATCACCAACTCCCGGAGTTCACTCAGACTCACGTCAATTGAGTCAGTGATGCCATCCAGCCATCTCATCCTCTGGCGTCCCCTTCTCCTCCTGCCCCCAATCCCTCCCAGCATCACAGTCTTTTCCAATGAGTCAACTCTTCGCATGAGATGGCCAAAGTACTGGAGTTTCAGCTTTAGCATCATTTCTTCCAAAGAAATCCCAGGGCTGATCTCCTTCAGAATGGACTGTTGGATCTCCTTGCAGTCCAAGGGACTCTCAAGAGTCTTCTCCAACACCACAGTTCAAAAGCATCAATTCTTCAGCACTCAGCCTTCTTTACAGTCCAACTCTCACATCCATACATGACCACAGGAAAAACCATAGCCTTGACTAGACGAATCTTTGTTGGCAAAGTAATATCTCTGCTTTTGAATATGGTACCTAGGTTGGTCATAACTTTCCTTCCAAGGAGTAAGCGTCTTTTAATTTCATGGCTGCAGTCACCATCTGCAGTGATTTTGGAGCCCAGAAAAATAAAGTCTGACACTGTTTCCCCATCTATTTCCCATGAAGTGGTGGGACCAGATGCCATGATCTTCGTTTTCTGAATGTTGAGCTTTAAGCCAACTTTTTCACTCTCCACTTTCACTTTCATCAAGAGGCTTTTGAGTTCCTCTTCACTTTCTGCCATAAGGGTGGTGTCATCTGCATATCTGAGGTTATTGATATTTCTCCCGACAATCTTGATTCCAGCTTGTGTTTCTTCCAGTCCAGTGTTTCTCATGATGTACTCTGCATATAAGTTAAATAAACAGGGTGACAATATACAGCCTTGACGTACCCCTTTTCCTATTTGGAACCAGTCTGTTGTTCCATGTCCAGTTCTAACTGTTGCTTCCTGACCTGCACATAGGTTTCTCAAGAGGCAGGTCAGGTGGTCTGGTATTCCCATTTCTTTCAGAATTTTCCACAGTTGATTGTGATCCACACAGTCAAAGGCTTTGGCATAGTCAAGAAAGCAGAAATAGATGTTTTTCTGGAACTCTCTTGCTTCTTCCATGATCCAGCAGATGTTGGAAATTTGATCTCTGGTTCCTCTGCCTTTTATAAATCCAGCTTGCTCATCTGGAAGTTCTTGGTTCATGTATTGTTGAAGCCTGGCTTGGAGGATTTTGAGCATTACTTTGCTAGTGTGTGAGATGAGTGCAATTGTGTGGTAGTTTGAGTATTCTTTGGCACTGCCTTTCTTTGGGGTTGGAATGAACACTGACCTTTTCCAGTCCTGTGGCCACTGCTGAGTTTTCCACATTTGCTAACATATTGAGTGCAGCACTTTCACAGCATCATCTTTCAGGATTTGGAATAGCTCCACTGGAATTCCATCACCTCCACTAGCTTTGTTCGTAGCGATGCTTTCTAAGGCCCACTTGACTTTACATTCCAGGATGCCTGGCTCTAGGTCAGTGATCACACCATCGTGATTATCTTGGTCGTGAAGATCTTTTTTGTACAGTTCTTCTGTGTATTCTTGCCATCTCTTCTTAATATCTTCTGCTTCTGTTAGGTCCATACCATTTCTGTCTTTTATCGAGCTCATCTTTGCATGAAATGTTCCTTTGGTATCTCTGATTTTCTTGAAGAGATCCCTAGTCTTTCCCATTCTATTGTTTTCCTCTATTTCTTTGCATTGATCACCTAAGAAGCCTTTCTTATCTCTTCTTGCTATTCCTTGGAACTCTGCATTCAGATGTTTATATCTTTCCTTTTCTCCTTTGCTTTTAGCTTCTCTTCTTTTCACAGCTATTTGTAAGGCCTCCTCAGACAGCCATTTTGCTTTTTTCATTTCTTTTCTATGGGAATGGTCTTGATCCCTGTCTCCTGTACAATGTCACGAACCTCAGTCCATAGTTCATCGGGCACTCTATCTATCAGATCTAGGCCCTTAAATCTATTTCTCACTTGCACTGTATAATCATAAGGGATTTGATTTAGGTCATACCTGAATGGTCTATTGGTTTTCCCTACTTTCTTCAATTTAAGTCTGAATTTGGCAATAAGGAGTTCATGGTCTGAGCCACGGTCAGCTCCTGGTCTTGTTTTTGCTGACTGTATAGAGCTTCTCCATCTTTGGCTGCAAAGAATATAATCTGATTTCAGTGTTGACCATCTGGTGATGTCCATGTATAGAGTCTTCTCTTGTGTTGTTGGAAGAGGGTGTTTGTTATGACCAGTGCATTTTCTTGGCAAAACTCTATTAGTCTTTGCCCTGCTTCATTCTGTATTCCAAGGCCAAATTTGCCTGTTACTCCAGGTGTTTCTTGACTTCCTAATTAGACAGCTCGATAGTCATCTTTTCAAAGAATTATCCCGGAGATAATTCTTTGAAAAGATGACTATCGAGCTGTCTAATTATCTCAGCCCTTGGTCATCCTGCCTAGAATGTAGGTGCAATGTTTGAAATTATGGCAGCTTTTTTGTGACTATGAGGAGAAAAGCCACATGAAAATATAGTGAAGCCAGAGAATAGAAGTCTTGGTCCCTGACGATAGATAGCATGGTACTACTATGTGATCAATAAGATTAGGATTCTCTGCTTTCAGATTTGGGGAAAAAACAACAACAATAACAACAACAACAAGCAAACTGAAAAACCCATCACCTATCTTGTTAAGTGGGCTTCCCTTGTAGCTCACTCGGTAAAGAATCTGCCTGCAGTGCAGGAGACCCGGGTTTGATCCCTGGGTTGGGAAGATCCCCTGGAGAAGGAAATGACAACCCACTCCAGTATCCTTGCCTGGAAAATCTCATGGACAGAGGAGCCTGGTGGGGTTGCAAAGAGTCAGTCACTGAGTGACTAACACTTATATTGTTAAGCAAATAAACCATTGTTTTTTGTTTCTATTAATGAAGGTCTACCTCTGACATATCTCTCATATTCTGATTTTCAGATCCAGCAACAGCATCCCCTTTCTTAAAACCTTTCTTGCACGTCCACTGCCTTTAGTATCTTTTCCAAACTCCTAAGCAACACCTATAATGTCCTTCAGATCTAGTCCTTACCTTCAGCTTGAGCCTCATCCATCCAATCAAGTTCCAAACTCTAGCCTCAGTCAACTACTTTCAGTTCCCCACACATATCTTTCTATCTCTCAACCGAGTCTTGGCATATACTACTCTGTCTATGGAAGCTGTTTTCATTTTATCCCTTCTCAGCTTTATTTGTCTGATTCCAATAAAGTTTCCAAAACCTGCTTAGGAAACATCAACTAAAGGAAATTTTTCTAATCTACCAAACTTAAGTCAAGTCGCTCTCATCTAAGTCTCCATGACAACTGGATACCTGGTGTTTGTCCTTATCAGAATGGGAAAAAATTTAAGAAATAACTTAAACTGGCAAGTATTTTTTAAATTTCTCCTTCTTCCTCAAAAGATAATGAATTCCCTAAGGAAAACTCTGTGCCTATGGACACAGATATTAAACTATAATATCTGATAAATAATTCCAGATATTATACTACAGTATCTGATAAATAATACACAGTTGTTGAATCAGTAGGTGAATAAATGCATTTGTGTCACACATATCTATCATTAAAACTCAAACCCCTATCATTATGTGCCCATATAATTACCCATTCTAATTCATCCAATATTATTCAAGAAATTGCAGTGTATAATTAATCACAGAACAAAATAATGAAAATCAGAAACTTGCCTTAAGACACATTAGAACCAGAAGAAGGTATTGATCTGTAAGCAAATGGTTGGGGATACTCATGCTCTTTGGTGTAATTAATTTTTGTAATTAAGTTTATACTCAGATTTATTTAAATAATAGAATTTAGTAATTTGTAATATATTAAGTTTTTTCTTTTCTCTGGTTACTGTTTTTTATTGATTCCTTTGATTGAAAAAGCATCACATAAAGACACTAGGGGCTAACATGGCAGCAGTTTTAAGATTGAATCTACCAGAACTGATTTCCAAAGTGGCGGCAGAGGCAAAATTTTCTAACTGATGTATTCTAGGCTTACAAACACTTCTTGAGAATTAAAACATTTCAAGAGTTTGGAAGGTAATTTTAACGTTAGTTGTTTTTCACTTCTGTGTGATTTTTTTAAGTTTTAGGGAGGTATAAATTATGTACCATACTATTAGCCAGTTGTAAGTGAGGAGTTGGGATTTTTATGTATTTATGTAGTTGTGCAACTGCAACTGTAACACAAGTTTATAACAGAGCCATCACTTCCCAAAGTTCCTTTGTGTCCATGCGAAATCAATTTCTGCTTCCACCCCCAGCCTTAGGCAACTACTCATCTGCTTTCTATCTTGGAAATCTTGCCAATCCTAGAAATTTCATGGAAAAGGAATAATATAATATGTAGGAATTTTTGTCTGGTTTCCTCTGCTTGCATGCTCAGTCACTAAGTCTTGTCCAACCCTTTGCGACATCATGAACTGTAACCCACCAGGCTCCTCTGTGGAATTTCCCAAGTGTGAATACTGGAATGTGTTGCCATTCCTTTTACCAGGGATCTTCCAGACCCAAGGATAAAACCCATGTCTCCTGCATTGGCAGGCGGGCTCTATACCATTGAGCCACCAGGGAAGCCCCTGGGTTCCTCTACTTAAGGATCACTTGGAGAGGCACCATCATCTATGTTGTTACATGTATCAGTAGTTTGTTCCTGACATTATTGATCCATTGTATGCGTACACTACTTGATGGACAAAATCTATCCACTGCTTGATGGACATTTGTCTTATTTCCAATTTTTGATTATTATGAATAACACTGTTATGAACATTCATGTACAAGTACTTGTATGGACATATATTTTAATTTCTGTTGGAAATCTATCAAAGAGTTGAATTGCTAGCTTATATTTTAAGTTTATATTTAACTTTTAAAGAAACTTCCAAACTGTTTTCCAAAGTGACTGTACCATTTACATCCCTACCAATAAAGAAGGAGGGTTCCAGTTTATTACATCCTAGCCAACACTTAACTATCACTTGGTTTATTGTTATGACTAGTCTAATCTGTGGCTAATGGTATCTGATTGGAACTTAAGGAGTAATGACATTGGGCATCTTTCCATACCTATATTAGCTATTTACTGTCTTTGTACAAATGTCAGTTCAGTTCAGTCACTCAGTTGTGTCTTACTCTTTGTGACCACATGGTCTGCAGCGCGCCAGGCTTCCGTCTCCATCACCATCTCCCAGAGTTTGCTCAAACTCATGTCCATTGGAGTCGGTGATGATGTTTGCTCAGTTATTTAGCTCATGCTTTTTTATTTAGTCAGTTGCATTTTATTATTCAGTTTTTTACAAGTCCTTTATTAAATATATGGTTTGCAAATACTTTCTTCCAATGTGTGACTTGTCTATTTATTCTTAATGATGTATATGTGTGCTTAAGTACAAATGTTTTAAATTTGAAAGTAATATAATTTATCAATTTTTGTGGGCCATGGCTTTGGTATAATATCTAAGAAATTTTTGCCTAACTCAAGGTCACAAGTATCTTATTTTATGTTTTCTTCTATAAGTTTTATAGTTTTGTCCCTTATATTGCAGTTTTTGGTCTGTTTTGAGTTAATTTTTGAGTACAATGTGAGATGTGGTTCTAAGTTCTTTTTGTGTAGCAATTCAATTTTCCCTGCAACATCATTTGTTAAAAAATACTATCACTTTCCTCACTGAATTGCCTTGGTACTTTGGCTAACAATCAGTGTGAAAATTTATTTCTGTACTCACTAGTTGGTTACATTAATGTATAAGTATGTTTCACATACATTGTTCCATATTAAGTCTGTCTGTGGCAGCAAAGTTGCTGGATTTTGGGGACTTCCTTTTACTGATAAAACTACTGTGCTCATAATCTTATATAGAGGAAAGATGGAATTGGCATCACACATGAAGGACTCGTACGTTCATTGTTCTTATACAAAGCTATGACAGCTTTTCAAGAATAAATGTTTCTACACTTATTATCTGCTTTGGTCAATTTTCGGAACTCTGAAATAGTTTATTTTTAATAATTTTGTTTAGTTTCATACATGTTATGTGAAAAGGATGCTCTACTCTCTTCCTGTAGCCATATCCTCCCCAAGACTAATTTTTAGGGGAAAGAATATGCTCATTGAGTCTCACCTTAGGACATCTGCCTGAAGGAGTTGCTTGAAACTATATGATAAGGTAATCTTTGGAGTATCTGAGTCCATATGGCAGCTTGAATCTACGTATTTATATTCTATTTCCTCCAGAATATCACCAAAATAGCAATAATAGAATACAAATAATAATAATAATCTATTATGATAGATTCTACAGAAAAGAAGAAGCAATAGAAAAGTGACTACAGATAATGCAGAGCGGTGAATGCAAAAAGGCTCAAATTAAGGACATACTACTGAAATTTCAGTAGATAAAGAAATGCTCCTAAAATGAAAACAATATTCTGTACAAAGAGTAGACAATTTGAACGACATCAAAGCTCTTGATAGCAATACTGGAAGCTAGAAGAAAGTAGAATGATGCTTTTACATGTCATGGTGAAATTACTTCCAACCCAGAGTTCTATACCCAGCCAAAATACAACGTAATTTGGAGATAGAATTATTACATTTTCAGACATGCAGCATCTGAAAAGTGTATCTACAGCTTCATTCTTTTTCGGGAAAATACAACACAAGGTGAAGGATAAAACCAAGGGAAAAAGTGTGGACACAGGAAAAGAAGTGGTAATACATGTTCTTAGACAGTGAAGAAAAGTCCCAAAATGAAAGCTCTACCTCAGCCTAAATAACATTCAGTCTAGACGGTACAAGTATCTTGAGGCATTTCTAAGAAAAGCAGAGGAAGAAGTATTTCTAAGAAAAATAGTGGAAACTAGTTGAATATTTTGAATATTTTACACTTTACACAGAACTGACAAATCTCAAAGAATGAGTAGTTATTATAGGGTTGGTACATAGAAAGCCATTTAAAAGAAAACAACACAGTTATTAAATATTGTGAAAACAAAATTAGTTCAGGAAACAAAATGTCATCATAATGCACCATGTGATTCAGCTATGAATAATTGTTACAGTCATGATAATACACTGAATATTGTATTAAATGATAATATTAAATTATAAAGAGAAATAAATGAAACATGTGGAAGAAGACGTAGGACTAAGGATGAAAGAGAAAGAAATCTCCACTTTCCAATTAAGTCAATTTAATTGAAAAAATAAAACTCAAGAATACCAGTATAAATTTTTTGCTTAAAAATATGGAAAAGATAAAAGAAGAAGAAATGACTATAATAATGTCCTCACAGGAGCAAGAATAAAGATTAGGGCAAGAATAGTAGGAGGATTGTGTTTTATCTCATAAACCTATTAAAACAATTTGATTTTTTTAAGATGTGCTTTTATAAATATGACTTAAAATATAAAAAAATAATTTTATGAATGTCTGTTAGCATTTTGCTTTCTAAATATGTCATTTTAAAAGCCTTTCTAATAACTTCTATTTTTTTTACAAACTTCAAACAATTAAATTAACTTACAAGAGAGAATTTTAAGCAAATAAGATGCTTATATGGGAATGGACAAAGACCAAACCAAGTCCAGAGTTGAGTTATGTCACCTTGTCAGGAAATTCCTTCAGGAGATGAGGTTGTCATTTTGTTGTTCTCCTGTTTTAACTAGTAAAACACTTCAGCCTTGGGATATGCTTGTTTCATATTCTGTTTTTCATTTCCCTCCAGATAGCATCTAAGCTGGATGCACAATAATTAAAATACACAAGAACAGATGTTACACTGTCTCTGTCAGGCACCAAGTACATGTATATTATGTTTTTCCTTCCCAGTAACTGGGAAGGAATATCACAAGAATGGTATCTTAGTTTCCTAGGCCTGCTGTAACAAGCTAACACAGAGTTGGTGTCTTAAAATAACACAAATTTATTATCTCACAACTATGAAGGTCAGAGGAGAAGGCAATGGCACCCCACTCCAGTACTCTTGCCTAGAAAATCCCATGGACGGAGGAGCCTGGAAGGCTGCAGTCCATGGAGTCGCTGAGGGTCGGACATGACTGAGCGACTTCACTTTCACTTTTCACTTTCCTGCATTGGAGAAGGAAATGGCAACCCACTCCAGTGTTCTTGCCTGGAGAATCCCAGGGACGGGGGAACCTGGTGGGCTGCCATCTATGGGGTTGCACAGAGTCGGACACGACTGAAGTGACTTAGCAGTAGCAGTAGCATGAAGGTCAGAGTATGAAATTGAGATGCAGGCCTGAGCTCCTTCTGAAGGCTCTAGGCAAACAGTGGTTCCTACATTCTTTTAGTTTTTGGTAGCTCCAGGGGTTCCTGAGCGTGGCTGCATAATTTCAACCTCTGCCTCTGTCCTCATGTGACCTTCTCCTTTTGTCCCTGTGTCTCCTCTTAGTGTCTCTTATAAAGACACTTGTTATTGGATTTAAGGACCACCCAGATAATCCAGATAATTTGCTTTCCTGGTGGTTTAGACAGTAAAGAATCTACCGTCAATGCAGGAGACCCGGGTTCCCTCCCTGGGTTGGGAAGACCTCTTGGAGAAAGAAATGGCAACCTACTCTAGAATTCTCGCCTGGAGAATTCCATGGACAGAGGAGCCTGGTGGGCTACAGTCTATGAGGTCGCAAAGAGTTGGACATGACTAACACAACACATGGATAATCCAGATAATTTATCTTGAGATCTTTAACTTAATTACATCTACAAAGACCCTTTTGCCAACTAAGATCACATTCACAGGGTTGGGGCATTGAAATGTGCACAAATTTTTTATGGGGTCACCATTCACCATGAAAAATGGGTAGAAGAGAGGGAAGGGGGTGAAATACCACTTGTTATTCACTTCAGTGGTATGTCATTTTGGACAAGAATAAATCTTAAGCCTACAATTTCAAATGCCTTGGGAAATGGAAGATGAAAAATTCAGGAAAATGTGGGATCACAGGACAATTTCATAAATGAGTCACTAATTCTTGTCTTTTTAGATTCATTATTGTGTGTGTGCGCATGCACATGCGCGTGTGCACACACTTGGTCTTGTTCAACTCTTTGCGGCCCTGTGGACTATAGCTTGCCAGGCTCCTCTGTCCATGGAGTTTTCCAGACAAGAATATTGGAGTAAGTTGCCATGTCATCTTCCAGGGGATCTTTCTGACTCAGGGATCGAACTCGCATCCCTTGTTTCTCTTGCATTGGCAGGTGGATTCTTTACTACTAGCTCCATCTAACCTCTTCTAATTTTATTTGAACTGAAAACTTGATTGATTTATTGTTTATTTCAGAACTATGTTTTAAAGAAAAGGCAGAGTTGACTTGTACTTCAACTTCTGACTTCATTTTCTAAATAATGGAGAATTACTTCTTATATCTCAATATTTTTCAAGCAAGCAACAGATATTTTTCACAAGAAATACATTTAACATCATCTGATGACTTCCTTTCATTTATTCAATCCTCTCTCCCCTTTTAAAATTTCTGTCATTCATTCATTCCATATTTACTGGGTTATCAGGGAACCTGTACAAAATTTTTAAACAATAGTGACAGGCTCACAACTTTAAATGTGGTTGAAATGGGTTCACAAATGTGGTTTCATTAGTACCTTCTTTACATTATTTTTCTTTTCTTCATTGACAGATTATATAGTAAATTATTCTAGATTCCATTTCTCACTCATCACAACATTTAATTTTTAATAGCACTCTGGTTTAAGCACTGTTTAGAACTCTTAAGGAGAACTGATACAGCATGTTTTTAGATGTTGAAGGTAAGTAAGCAGGAGAAATATATGTCAATAAAGTTGTATTATTATAGTTTTCTTATGATTGTGACTTTTCAATAATGACTTTCCCAGTGGTCATAGGACTCCTTGTCACTCCTTTTCTGTCATCTTGATGAAATCTCTCTACCAAGTGATCTCTTTCATTCATAAGGTGCTATTTATAAATTACTGACTTCTAAATCCCATGGCTTATCTCAGCCTTCATCTTATGCTTCCGTGCATTCATTGGGACCAATTATACACCTAGACTTTCTTGTCCTTTGGCTTCCTTGACATTTTGCTCCCTCTTTGATCTGTTTGCTAACCCTCCTTTCACCTTCTGATCCCCTGAACTTAGAATCTCTTGGCATTCATACTCTTGAACTTCTTTTCTCACTCAAAATTCCACTTTTATCTATAATCTCCATTCTTTTCACTCTCCAATTGAAATCTCAAATTCTAGACTTTCTCCTGGAATCATAACCTGCATTCCAAAATGCCTGCCTTGTGATCTCCATCCTGTTATTTCCCTGACCTTTAAACTTAGCCAGCCTCATTATTTTCCTTTCAGAATTATTTTTTCCATAACCAGGGTTTCTTAGTGGCAGCAGTGTTTTTCTTGTCATCCAGATTAAAACTGAAAAGTGTTTTTTAAGATCACATTTCTTGGTAAATCATAGCTGAAAGTAGAGCAGTTCTCTCTAGTCTATGAAAGTCCTCTTCTTTGAATATCCACCTATTTATAATCTCCCATATTTATCAGTGAGGGGAAAAGCAAACTATAATTTCCAAGCCAGATTAGAAAGAAATCAATCTGGAGACCATAGACTCCATGAGAAAGAACAGAACAATGTGATGACAATATATGAATTATTTTTTAGAAATTTCTCTTTGTCTCTTGCTCTCAGCATTCAGTGAGTTACCAAGTCACATACATTCATCTTCTACAAGATCAAAAAGAATAAGAACACAGTTTGAGCTCTAAAGATGTTTATCACAATATTATAATATTAGAAAGTTCCAATTCCCAACAATAGGGCATTGATTGACTAAATCACATTTTATATATAAAATGTGTGATGAATAATCGGAACTAATTCAAATTTTGATATGATAGTCTATTCATTAATATGGAAAGATATTATATGCACTGGTGAGTTTTTTTAAAAAATGTTGGAAAGAAGCAGGAATAGGGCATTCAAGGAAAAATACTAAGGACTATTGCTTTAAACTGTTACCAGTGGATCTCTGTATATAGATGTAATGAATGCATTTTCATTGTGTGCCAGGCAGTGCTTAAAAAAGAAATGAAAGAAGTGAAATAGATTTAGAATAGTCTAAATAGCTTAAAGAACACCTATTTTCAAAGAATCATAGAATTCAGAAGGTACATTAAATATCAAGTCCACACTCACTTTATATGCCTTGAGGCAATTGCAGTTAAGTGATTTGCTCTGTGTCATACATCTGGTTATGACAGATGTGAAATTTGAGGCTTCTAACGTCATTCTATTAATTCCATTTTCCTATCACAGTTAACTTGACAAATGCATCCACTTTGGACATTTTAAGCATGTATGAAAATGAATGCACTTTCAAAGCTAGAGAATATTCAGCTTTATGGAATGAAAATAGCATTTTAAAGCAGAAATTTTTAGACATAATTTGTATTTGAATTTCTTTTGTCCCCTTTTCAATGGGGACTATAGGGTCTCCAGAGAAATAGAACCAACAGGATATATCTTTATCTATCTATATCTTATCTGTATCTTTGTGTTTATATCTGTCTGTATATATCAGTATTATTGTTGTTGTTTTAGTCGCTAAGTCCAGCTCTTTGTGACCCCATGGACTGTAGCCCGCCCAGCTCCTCTATACATAGAATTTCTCCAGACCATTTCCTCCTTCAAGGGATCTTCCCAACACAGGGATTGAACCCATGTCTCCTGCTTGGCAAATGGATTCTTTACCATTGAGCCACCTGGGAAGCCCGTATATATCAGTTCAGTTCAGTCACTCAGTCATGTCCGACTCTTCGCGACCCCATGGACTGCAGCATGCCAGGCCTCCCTTGTCCATCACCAAATCCTGGAGTTTACTCAGACTCATGTCCATTGAGTCAGTGATGCCATCCAACCATCTAATCCTCTGTCGTCCCCTTCTCCTCCAGTCTTCAATTTTTCCGAGCATCAGGGTCTTTTCCAATGAGTCAGTTCTCATCAGGTGGCCAAAGTATTGGAGTTTTGGCTTCAGCATCAGTCCTTCCAATGAATATTCAGGGCTGATTTCCTTTAGGATGGACTGGTTGGATCTCCTTGCAGTCCAAAGGACTCCTAAGAGTCTTCTCCAACACCTCAATTCAAAAGCATCAGTTCTTCAGCACTCAGCTTGCTTTATAGTCAAACTCTCACATCCATAAATGACTACTGGAAAAACCATAGCCTTGGCTAGATGGACCTTTGTTGGCAAAGTAATGTCTCTGCTTTTGAATATGCTGTCTGCTGCTGTTGCTAAGTCACTTCAGTCGTGTCTGACTCTGAGCGACCCCATAGATGGCAGCTGTCTAGGTTGGTCATAACTTTTCTTCCAAGGAGTAAGCGTCTTTTCATTTCATGGCTGTAGTCACCATCTGCAGTGATTTTGGAGCCCCACCCTAAAAAAGTCTCTCACTGTTTCCCCATCTATTTGCCATGAAGTGATGGGACCAGATGCCATGATCTTAGTTTTCTGAATGTTGAGTTTTAAGCCAACTTTTTCAGTCTCCTTTTTCACTTTCATCAAGAAGATCTTTAGTTCTTTTTTGCTTTCTACCGTAAGGGTGGTGTCATCTGCATATCTGAGGTTATTGATATTTTTCCCAGAATTCTTGATTCCAGCTTGTGCTTCATCCAGTCCAGCATTTCTCATGATGTATTCTGCATATAAGTTAAATAAGCAGGGTGACAATATACAGCCTTGATGTACTCCTTTCCTTATTTGGAATCAGTCTGTTTTTCCATGTCCAGTTCTAACTGTTGCTTCCTGACCTGCCTACAGATTTCTCAGGAAGGAGGTCAAGTGGTCTGATATGCCCATCTCTTTCAGAATTTTCCACAGTTTATTGTGATCCATATAGTCAAAGGATTTGGCATAGTCAATAAAGCAGAAGTAGATGTTTTCCTGGAACTCTCTTGCTTTTTTGATGTTTCAACAGATGTTGGCAATTTAATCTCTGGTTCCTCTGCCTTTTCTGAAACCAGCTTGAAAATCTGGAAGTTCATAGTTCACATACTGTTGAAGCCTGGCTTGGAGAATTTTGAACATTATTTTACTAGCGTGTGAGCTAAGTGCAACTGTGCAGTAGTTTGAGTGTTCTTTGGCATTGCCTTTCTTTGGGATTGGAATGAAAATTGACCTTTTCCAGTCCTGTGGACACTGCTGAGTTTTCCAGATTTGCTGGCATATTGAGTGCAGCACTTTCACAGCATCTTTTTTTAAGGATTTGAGATAGCTCAACTGCAATTGCATCACCTCCATTAGCTTTGTTCATAGTGATGCTTCCAAAGGCCCACTTGACTTCACATTCCAGGATGTCCGGCTCTAGGTCAGTGATCATACTATCGTGGTTATCTGGTCATGAAGATCTTTTTTGTACAGTTCTTCTGTGTATTCTTGCCACCTCTTCTTAGTATCTTCTGCTTCTGTTAGGTCCCTACCATTTCTGTCCTTTATCGAGCCCATTTTTGCATGGAATGTTCCCTTGGTATCTCTCATTTTCTTGAAGAAATCTCTAGTCTTTCCCATTCTATTGTTTTCCTCTATTTCTTTGCATTGATCACTGAGGAAGGCTTTCTTATCTCTCCTTGCTATTCTTTGGAACTCTGCATTCAAATGGATATATCTTTCCTTTTCTCCTTTGCTTTTAGCTTCTCTTCTTTTCACAGCTATTTGTAAGGCCTCCTCAGGCAGCCATTTTGCTTTTTGCATTTCTTTTCCTTGGGAATGGTCTTGATCCCTGTCTCCCGTACAATGTCATGAACCCCCGTCCATAGTTCTTCAGGCACTCTATCAAATCTAATCCCTTGAATCTATTTCTCACCTCCACTGTATAATCATAAGGGATTTGATTTAAGTCATACCTGAATGGTCTAGTGGTTTTCCCTACTTTCTTCAATTTAAGTCTGAATTTGGTAATAAGGAGTTCACGATCTGAGCCACAGTCTGCTCCCGGTCTTGTTTTTGCTGACTGTATAGAGCTTCTACATCTTTGGCTGCAAAGAATATAATCAATCTGATTTCGGTGTTGACCATCTGGTGATGTCCATGTGTAGAGTCTTCTATTGTGTTGTTGGAAGAGGGTGTTTGCTATGACCAATGCGTTTTCTTGGCAAAACTCCATTAGCCTTTGCCCTGCTTCATTCTGTACATTCTTCAGCATATACCTCTGTATATGCCCATATCTATAGATATGCATATCTATACCTCAAGAAAGAGATCTATTAGATGAAACTTGCTTACATGATTGTGAAGGATGTAAAGTCTCATGATCTACCATTTGCAAGCTGGAGACCTGGGAAAGCTAGTGGCATACCTTCAGGCTAAGCCCGAAGACCTTGAGAATTGAGGAAGACAATGATATAAATACCTGTCCCAGTCCAAAGGCTCTAGAACCAGCATAAATGATGCTGTAAGTTCTAGTCCAAGTGTAGGACAACATCAGTCCCAGTTCTGTCACTCAGGCAAAGAGCAAATTCTCTGTCTTTTTGTTGTACTCAGGCACTCAAAGAATTGGATGAGAGCCCCTCTTTTGGGGAGGCCAAACTGGTTTACTCAGTCTACCAGTTCAAATGCTAAGCTCATCTGGAAACATTCTCACAGACATGCCCAGAAAAACTGTATAGCCGAGGGTCTGGCTCCCATGATCCAGTCGACTCCTAAAAGCAACCATCACAGAGGCCTTGGGAAAACTGCTCAACTTTTCTGAGCTTCAAAGCAAGGGAATTACTATCTATTCCACAGGGCTATCTTCAGGTTTAAAGAAAATAAGCAAGTTAAGAGACCAAGGCTATCTTTGCACATAATGACTATTCAAACAATGCCAGTTCCTTTCCCTCCCTTTCCCTGTATGACTTATGAAAAGATAAGTCTAGTCATAGTACTAGTCTGTTGTTATGCGTTGAATTGAGTCTCCTCAGGCCAAAAAAATTGGAGAAGGAAATGGCAACCCATTCCAGTATTCTTGCCTGGAGAATCCCAGGGACAGAGGAGTCTAGTGAGCTGCCGTCTATGGGGTCGCACAGAGTCGGACACAACTGAAGCGACTTAGCAGTAGCAGTAGGCCAAAATAGAAAAATCCTATGTTGAAGTCCTACTCCCAAGACCTCATACTGTAGCGCCTTGGGGCACTACCAGGGGTTATGAGAGAGCCTGGAACTGATCCTCTCTTGGTGTCTTCAGAAGAGGCATGCTTTGCCAATGCCTTGAACTCAGATTTCTAGCCTCCATAATTGTTGTTTAGTAGCTCAGTTGTATCTGATTCTTTGTGACCACATGGACTGCAACCCATCAGGCTCCTATGCCCATCAGATTTCCCAGGCAAGAATACTGGAGTGGGTCGCCATTTCCTTCTTTTAATAAAATTGTCATGTTGCACGCTCACACATTTGTATGTACTATGATTTGGCAACCCTTAACATATCATTGCGGAGAAGGCAATGGCACCCCACTCCAGTACTCTTGCCTGGAAAAATCCCACGGACGGAGGAGCCTGGTAGGCTGCAGTCCACGTGGTCGCAGAGGGTCGGACACAACTGAGCGACTTCACTTTCACTTTTCATGAACTTCCATGCACTGGAGAAGGAACTGGCAACCCACTCCACTGTTCTTGCCTGGAGAATCCCGGGGAAGGAGGAACCTGGTGGGCTGCCATCTATGGGATCACACAGAGTCGGACACGACTGAAGCGACTTAGCAGCAGCAGCAGCAGCAGCAACATATCATTGACTCAGTGGTAAAGAATCTGCCTGCCAATGCAGGAGACACAAGTTTGATCTCTGAGTCAGGAAGATCCCCTGGAGAAGGAAATGGCAACTCACTCCAGTATTCTTTCCTGGGAAATCCCATGGACAGAGGATCCTGGTGGGCTACAGTCCACGGGGTCACAAAAGAGTCAGACATGACTTAGCTACTAAACAACAACAATATGTCATTAGGCAGTTGATGCCCCTTCCTGCTTTGGCCACATCTTTTAATCAAAGCTTTGTCCACATTTCACAGTATTTCTTTAAGGCAGTGTACCAGAAGGCCAGTTACTAGGGCAAAGGCTATACATATTTTTAACATTCTTGATACTTATTGCCTAATTGCTTTGCAGTAAGTGGTGTTCTTTCCTTTGGGGTTTAACCCCAAGACAATTCTTTGTAGCAAGAGAAGGAAATAAGCTTATGGAGAGCAGTAAGAGTATTAGTGTTCAACTGACACCAGAAACAGGTAATGAATATTTCCTTGTTAAAAAGCTCAAAGCCATGCACAATGATTATATAATATGTAGGTAATTCATAAAATCTCTGGCTCAGTCTTTCTGGAACCCCAACATTTAAGTGCAATTTGGGCATTAAATTATCCATTCATGTACTAAGCCAAAGGTATATCTGTTCTATTTTCTGGAGTGTTTCTACTGACCTGCACACTTGAGTGTTTAGGTCAGAGATAATTTTCAATAAACTCTTGTCACTTGAAAGTAAACAGTCTGGAAAATGTACGGCTCATTTGGAACACTGAGAAAATAAACAACCTAAGATATGCTTCCTTCCTGTCTTTACAGCCCTTTTTGGAATGTGTGTTCCAGATATTTCCCTTTCTTCCCCAAAGAAGAAGTTTTCATTAAAAATCGAACTGTTTATTTGGCACTTTGAGGCAGCCCTTTTTTGAGGAAACCGCAGCAATGGGTGGCTTTGGAGCCCAAGTTCGAAGAAACCAGTTCATTCTCCTGGTGCTCTTTCTTTTGCAAATTCAGAGTCTGGGTCTGGACCTCGACAGTCGTCCTACGACTGAAGTCTGTGCCACACACACCATTTCACCAGGACCCAAAGGTGAGGAAAGAAAAAAAGTGAAATTTTCCCATCTAATAAGTAAGCTCTCTTACTTCATCGCTCAGTGCCACTCTAGCTCCCACTTTCTCTAACTCTCCTCCCTAGAGTTTTCTACTCTCCCCCCTAGAGTTCTACTCTCCTTCTATTTTAGGAAAATCAATGTCCTGGTACTCCCTTGATGTTAAGTAAGAGAACCCCAGGAGGGAGTGGAAGCCTGGGACAGGGATGTGATAGAATTCACCTGGGACAGGGGGATATTCCGCCTTCCTTGCAGCTCCAGGGGGGATACACAGACAAGATTCCTTTTGTTAATAACATCTCTATTCATGGACTGTTTTTACTCCAACTGTTTTCTCATACTGATTCTGGTAAAGCTACTAGACAAAAGCTCAGTAAACTTTAATTCTTTTATACATTTCATAAATTAATGGACTCCTGGGTTCCAAAGAAGAGGGGTCCATCAAGAATTGGAGGTGGCAGTAAGAAAAAAAAAAATGCCAAAAAAGGAAAATGGCACTGTCATCTCAGCATATTGTTTTTATTTCTTCCATGTCTCTTAAACTTGTGTCCCCTATTAATCATATTTTTCTACAGTCATAATCAAAGTGTGTGGTCCATTTTGAGAAGTGTTGGATAACAGAAAAAATTACCTTAGTGAGACATGGACCAGGCTGAAAATTTCTGTTTCGTTTCTTTCTAGCTACATGCTCTTTAGGAAAAGTTTTAACTCTCTGAACCTAAGCTCTTTCGTATTAGGAGCGGGGGAAAGTGTTATCATCCTCTCCACTCACCACTGGAGTAATGATTAAATAAAGTAATATTTGCAAAAAAATATTTAATGTCTGGAACATAGTAGTTGCATAACAGACATCAGACATGTTTCCCCTTTTTCTTGTAGCCTGCTTTTTCCAAATACTGTTTATTGTAAATGTTGAAAGATCAGTATGTTTATAATTATACTTCTATGTTCTTCGAAACCAAACAACCCCCTCCAAAAAAAATAAATAATAAAAATAAAACAAATAAAGGATTGGAGATAGTATAGAAATAAGCATTTCTTTATTTGCAAGTGGAGACTTTAGGGCCAAGAGCCTTCAACAAAAGGACGATAGAATATTGGAATTTTTTTTTTTCAAGTAGGGCCAAGGTCCAAATGTGCTTCAAGCACCTGGTTGATTAAAAAATGCTCCTGTTTTCTTGGTTTCAGCTCTGACCCTTTTGTTCTGGAAGTGGTCACTGCAGTACAGATCGGTGCTCCTTCGTTAGTAATTCATGCTCTGTTTCTCCAGGCTAGAGGGTGGAAGAATTGCAGCTTACTTAAAATTTTAAGTTGAAAAAAAGGTCTTAAAAACACACACACAGACACAACAGAAAAACATCGCCCTGTGCTTGTCAGTGATTTAAATGTGTATTGCTTAAAATGCATTTTTCTTAATCAGTGAATTAATTTCCTCCTAAGATTGCAATCTAAGTTTTAACCTTTGATACCATAAAATAAATGCAAGGAAGAACAATGAGACCTTGGGGCTTCCAAATAATTTCTTGGGTGAATAAATGAATAATGCGAGGGTCAATGTTCAGAAAAGAAAGTTTCAGTCAGAAACAAAGTATTTACTTAAAACCATTACTGGACTTTCCACAGAATAGAGGAAAATTAAAATGTTTCTGTCCCTTCAAAGGGAGAATCCATTTGAGAATAGAAATGTTAAGCAGTTTTCCTTACAGAGAAACTGCAACTTTCAAACTGGAGGAAGAATGGACAAAGTATTGTTAAAATAATGTCCAAAAGACAGTGTACTCCAATTCAATGATTCTAGTCATTTCAACTCAGCCAACATATATTGAATGTGCTAAGCACTATTTTATGTACAAGAGATGCATTAAATTATATATATATATATATATATGGTTTCCTGATGCCTCAGATGATAAAGAATCTGCCTGTAATGTAGGAGATCTGGGTTCGATTCCTGGGTTGGGAGGATCCCTTGGAGAAGGGCATGGCAACTCACTCCAGTTGAATTCCATGGACAGAGGAGCCTGGTGGGCTACAGTCCATGGGATTGCAAATAGTCAGACACAGCTGAGTAACTAACACTTTTACATTTTTCATATATATATATATCAGTGTCATGAGCAATGAAATGGTAAATAATTTAAGAGGGAAAGCAGAGAGCAATTAATATGTGTTGGATACCAGCATAGTGTCCACATAAATCTTCCAACTCTCATTTTTTTAATTTAACACAAAACTTTTCCCTTCCCATTAGCAACTCTCTTAAGACTCCAAACAGTGGAAACCCCTTTAACTCTCTTCCTGAGTGTATGTAGAAATTATGAGATGATTACAAGTGAGAATGTGACAGAAGGAAGAAGTGAGTGCTCCCAGGGAAGAAAGACTTGGAAAGGACCCCTTAAGAACCCCGGATTCCAGAACTAAGTCTGTTATGGACTTGGTACAATTTCTTCTTCCCCTAGAGCCCAGGGACTTGGCATCAAATGGATTCCACATTTCTTATTAAAGAAATTCTTATTAAAGTGATTCCAAGATTCTGGAGCATACTGAATACCTACTAAGTCCCAGGCATCAGTGAAGTGAAGTCGCTCAGTCATGTCCGATTCTTTGCAACCCCATGGACTGCAGCCTACCAGGCTCCTCTGTCCATGGGATTTTCCAGGCAAGAGTACTGGAGTGGGGTGCCATTTCCTTCTCCAGGGCATCTTCCCAACCCAGGGATCGAACCCGGGTTTCCCGTATAGTAGGCAGATGCTTTACTGTCTGAGCCACCAGGGAACCCAGGCATCATGTACAATGCTAAAGGTTTCAAGCTAAGGAAAAAGCTTGTACCTACATTTCAAACTGGTGTTAGCTTAAAAACTCTTGGGGTCAGGCCCCACGTAACTCATATTTTTATTTGCAAATTGCCTCTATGTGCACAACACGTATAGCATCAAGAGCCTATTCATCACTGCCCTACCTCTGCTCTGTGTCCTGTGCTAGACATTGTGGATACCCCAAAACACAAAAATGATTTTTGTCTTCCCTCAAGATATAGACTGCTTCATCCTCTTATGAACGTGATGATAGTCTTCCCCACCCCTGAATAAGGCAGATTTATATATTTATCTCTACAAAATGACAAAAAAGAAAGGTTTGATGGCTAAGTAAACATTTTTAAAGAACTAGATTATTGCCCTTGTTCAAAATATTTTTCCTAAAAGCAAGCTGGTCTATGTTTTTCTTCATGGCTAATCATCTCAATACCATATTTATCAGCACTGTGCTCAGAAACTTCTAAATACTCTGAGAAACAGACAACAAAAGGAACTTTCCCTAGATTCATTTAGGAGACTTGGAATTAAATAAAAATATATAGAATGGCAAACAGAAAACTGTTAATGTTAATCTGTCATATAGTATGTTATCTAACACAGAGACACCATTTTTTCCTGCACTATTTCACAAACTTGACTTAGTGGAAAACATTGGATTGTACCTGCTTGATCTTCATTCAGGATGATATCACATCTGTCTATACTTTAGTTTCTTTATTTGCAAAATGAGTTTCATGGCAGACATGTTTTAAGAATAACATCAGATAATCAATGTGAACCTTAAACTGTATCGGTGTCGAGAACAGATACTTAACAAATTCTGTTTGTCTTTCCCTCTTCTTCCTATTTGGCTAAGTCCATTGAATAGCAGTTTTGAGAATGAGTATTGCTCTAGTTATCAAAAATTATTTGTTGAAAGCCATTTTTATTTTTCTTTCTTCACCTTAAATTTATTATTTTATGCTGCTTAGTAGACATTTTTTTTCCCCCAACGTTGGTGGTTTCCTTAAACAATTTACGTGAAATTCTGACCTCTAGTGGTTTTACTTCAAAACAGCAATGACAAGAAATTTTAATAAGAAATGTTAAAAAAGAAACGTAAAACCACTAAGAAATATTTGGGTGATAAGTAAGTCCTGATTGGCTCTTTTTGACCCCATGGACTGTAGCATGCCAGGTTTCCCTGTCCTTCGCTATCTTGTTTAATTTTCACAGCCTAGGTTTAGTCGCTCAGTCATGTCCAACTCTTGCGACCCCATAGACTGTAGCTGCCAGGCTCCTCTGTTCATGGATTTCTCCAGGCAAGAATACTGGAGTTGCCATTTCCTTCTCCAGGGGATCTTCCCAACCCAGGAATCAAACCTGGGTCTCCTGTATTGCAGGCAGACTCTTTACTGACTGAGTTATGAGGGAAACCCTATAATTGACTTATGTGGTAGCAATTATTTTAAACCTCAGTTCAGTTCAGTTCAGTCGCTCAGTCGTGTCCGACTCTTTGCGACCCCATGAATCACAGCACGCCAGGCCTCCCTGTCCATCACCAACTCCCGGAGTTCACCCAGACTCACGTCCATCAAGTCAGTGATGCCATCCAGCCATCTCATCCTCTGTCATCCCCTTCTCCTCCTGCCCCTAATCCCTCCCAGCATCAGAGTCTTTTCCAATGAGTCAACTCTTCGCATGAAGTGGCCAAAGTACTGGAGTTTCAGCTTTAGCATCATTCCTTCCAAAGAAATCCCAGGGCTGATCTCCTCCAGAATGGACTGGTTGGATCTCCTTGCAGTCCAAGGGACTCTCAAGAGTCTTCTCCAACACCACAGTGCAAAAGCAAGGATAAACAAATACTCTCAATGAGGTCAAGTGGAGTTTCCAAGGTCTTCCACTTAAGATGTTATAGTCATGCAATTTGAGCTTGACCCCTGACCTTCTAGTATGGGTCCATGGTCATTCTGTGACGTCTACTAGTTTCTATTAGAATAATGTTTGAAAACACAGCCCACTGACCCCTTTTTGATAAGAAATGAGTAGGACCCTGCCTCAAAACATGGAGTTTATGCAACCTCACAGTCCAGCATTGTACTGTACTACATGCTAAATGTGATGACCCGCCTCTCTGATAATGAACTCCATCACTTCATTTGTCTGTTTAGAAATTATATTTAGAATGGTATTTTACCCTACTGCTTATTTTGGCTTTTAGTTTAGGAGGCTTTTCTTTCAAAGACATTTGTGTGTGTGTGTGTGTGTGTGTGTGTGTGTGTGTGCGTGTGTGTGTGTGTGTGTCTATGTGGACTCAGAGGTCCTTTGGATCCATCTGGCTTCTCCCAACTTCTCCCGCCTCATACTACTTGCCCACTTGTTTGCTGCAGCCTTCCTTGCTTTGTCTCTCATTCCCAACCCAGGATCTTTGCACTTGATGTTCCTTTTGTCTGACCCAAACTTGCTCCAAATCTTCCCAAGGAGAGTTCCTTCTTCTCGTTTTTGGTTTTAGCTCCAGTGCCATCTGCACAGTGGGGCCCTGCCTGAAGACCCCTGTACTCTCTGTCATAGTTTCCAAGACATTTTATTATTTTCACAGACTGATTGCTATTTATATACATACTGTCAGTCCTAGAATGAAAGTTTCATGATGGCAGAGACCCTAGAAGAATTCCTGACACATAGTGATGGCTCAGTAAATATTTTTGATGCAATTGTTTTTTAGTTGCTAAGTCATGTTCAACTCATTTGCAACCCCTTGGACTGTAGCCTGTCAGGCTCCTCTGTCCATGGGATTTCCCAGTCAAGAATATTGGAGTGGGTTGCCGTTTCCTACTCCAGAGGATCTTCCCGATCGAGGGATTGAACCTGAGCTTGTTGTGTGTCTCCTGCATTAGCAGGCAGATTCTTTACCACTGAGTCACTGGGGCTTCCCTTTTGACACAATGAATGAACCCAGATTTTCCAAGATCCCCTGACAGTTCCTTGAAAATACTTTCCAGGGATATGCTGCAGATTCCCCCATAAGTTGTGCAATGCTTCAAAAAAAAAAAAAACTGCTCTTGGAAGGCGCTGTCATTTCACCCCTTCAGTACTTAAAGAACTTTCCCACCAGTGGCCACTGTAAGCACAGCAGTGCACAGCTCCCCTGGTGCCCCTGTGTTGGCCTGGCCTGACCACTAACTCAATGACACTTCACTCAGTAAGGAAGGCTTCCCTTTGCTTCTGAGGACACTGCAAATTTACAAGTAATGATCATCAATCCACACTTGTGGCCTGTGATGAACTCAAGCAGCCAAGAAAGGCTCTCTCCTCTTCAGCTTGACTGTAATGGCAGTCTCAGTCATGGTGGTAGCAATAGTAACCAGCACACATTGAACAGATGCCACTGGCAAGGCGCTGCTTGAATGCTTTCCAGCAATTTTTAAGTTAAACTCTCTCAATAGACTTTGAGAGAGGAGACATAATTCTCATTTGAGAGATGAAGAAACAGGGTCATAACTATTAAGTCACTAGCCTAAGGTCACACAGTTGGAAGGTGGTGGGTTGGAACTCAATTCAATCCCAATTGGACTCCACGTTCCAGTCATAGTGCTAAACCATCTAATCAGCTGGAGGGGTCCCAACCAGTGTTGAAGACATCAGAGGATTTTACAGGGCAGGATGAAATAGCTATTATACTTAAGTTTTGGCTTAAAAATCCTATCCATCCCTATGGAGCCCATGCGTGGGTGGACGAGAGCACTAATCTTTGAGTGCCAGACACTATGAGATCACATGGCTTTGCCAGTATATAAACCTCTTTCTTTGGGATAATTTCTTTCTCAGCAAACCCCTTACCTCTAGGATTTGGACTTCATCTGGCCACTCACTATTTTTCTGAACATGGCCCTGGATCCCAGCAATTGACACATGAGTTATTTTTCAAGAGTGTTTTCAGTTTCCAAACAGATGGCCAGTATGCCCAGCAGTATCTGGGTTACTTTCACACTCTGATTGGAAGTGTAACTACCTTTTAAAGTAACTCCAGATTACTTAATTTAACCCCCGTTATTTTCACATTTGTGAAAACTGAAGCCCAGAGACATAAAGTAACTTGTTCTAGGTCACACAGCTGCTCATTGACGGCAGAGCTAACAGTCATCTTCCAGATTCCCAACCAGTAAACATTGTTCCATTTCACCGTGTTATATCATTGTCCTCACGTTTTGTCATCCTCATTAGGCATGAAATGATCCTTCCCTTGGAGGTATAAATTAACATTAGGAAAGGAGGTCAGTGTATAAACATGGTACAGAATTGTTTTAGCTCGGTCACCTTGATACAGATTAAGCTGCTGAGTTCTTTCTGGTGACTTTATCAGAGAGGTTAAGCAAGTAGGTATTTTCCTAAAACCTTTATATTAATTATATTAATTCACTACAGTCTTTCATTAAGAGTGTTAATATGTATGCTATGCATGAGGACGGACCAAAATTTTAAGTGGCTTGGCTTTTTCAACTTTATATTCCAGTATGTGGGTGTTCTGAACCATTCTTTCCCCTCTCCTTTTCCCTTTGAATAGATGTCAAGAAAAGAGTTCAAGGTTAGGTCAGGACAGGAAGAATAAAACTTTAGTCAATCAAAGCGTGGACAAAGATGAGTCAGTAGGTAATGACAAAAAAAAATAGTTTGTTTCATTTAATAAAGTTTTATGTACGACCTATGCCATTTTTTCCTACAACTTGCTTACATAATAAGTTGGCTATATATCAATCATTACTAGGGACTGTAGTAATAAAAACTCACATGTTGATAAAGATGATGCACTTTGAAGATAGAATATATGTTTTTTTTAATTTGACCTCTGTCACTTACATATCTGGAGTTCCCTGGTGGCTCAGTGGTAAAGAACCGGCCTGCCAATGCAGGACAGATTTGATTATTGGGTCAGGAAAAGCCCCTGGAGAAAGAAATGACAACCCACTCCAGTATTCTTGCCTGGGAAATCACATGGACAGAGGAGCCTGGCAGGCTACAGTCCATGGTGTCGCAAAAGTCAGACACAACTTAGCGACTAAAACAACAACAAACAACATTTATCAGCCTTGGTGTCCCTGTTTTCTAAATGGAGATAATTATATTGTCAATCTCAAATGCTTAATCTGAAAATTAAGACGTGTTTAGCATAGAGCTCAATGGCACCCCACTCCAGTACTCTTGCCTGGAAAATCCCATGGACGGAGGAGCCTGGTAGGCTGCAGTCCATGGGGTCGCTAAGAGTCGGACACGACTGAGCAACTTCACTTTCTCTCTTCACTTTCATGCATTGGAGAAGGAAATGGCAACCCACTCCAGTGTTCTTGCCTGGAGAATCCCAGGGATGGGGGAGCCTGGTGGGCTGCCGTCTATGGGGTCGCACAGAGTCAGATACGAATGAAGTGACTTAGCATAGCATAGCATAGAGCTCAGCTATCATTTTATTTATTTATTTATTTTTTTTCATGAGCTCCCACAGCTCAACATTCAGAAAACTAAGATCATGATATCTGGTCCCATCACTTCATGGCAAATAGATGTGGAAACAGTGGAAATAATGGCTGACTTTATTTTTGGGGGCTCCAAAATCACTGCAGATGGTGACTGCAGCCATGAAATCAAAAGACGCTTACTCTTTGAAAGGAAAGTTATGACCAACCTAGACAAGCATATTAAAAAGCAGAGACATTACTTTGCCAACAAAGGTCAATATAGTCGAAACTATGGTTTTTCCAGTAGTCATGTATAGATGTGAGAGTTGGACTATAAAGAAAGCTGAGTGCTGAAGAATTGATGGTTTTGAACTGTGGTGTTGGAGAAGACTCTTGTGAGTCCCTTGGACTGCAAGGAGATCCTACCAACCCATCCTAAAGGAGATCAGTCCTGAATATGCACTGGAAGGACTGATGCTGGAGCTGAAACTCCAATACTTTGCCACCTGATGCAAAGAACTGACTCATTTGAAGAGACCCTGATGCTGGGAAAGATTGAAGGCTGGAGGAGAAAGGGACAACAGAGGATGAGATGGTTGTATGGCATCACCGACTCAATGGACACGAGTTTGAGTAAACTCCAGGAGCTGGTGATGGACAGGAAGGCCTGGCATGCTGCAGTTCATGGGGTCACAGAGTCAGACACAACTGAGTGACTGAACTGAACTGAACCGAACCACTGCTGTTACTAGTCACCATAAGCCTCTCCCCACATTCCTAAACAAAGGCTCATAGGTGGTAACCTTGGCTCTACAGACAGAAATCTACCAGGGAAAAGGATATCCACTACCCACTTCTGCTGCTTGCTGCCATTTCCTGCCTATTTTAGTCTCACTGCAAAGTAAACTTTCATTTATCAAAGTTCACAAACTTGAGTCCACCCTTTCTCTTTGTTAATGTGGCTTCTTTTTCCTAACTCCAACTGAACCTGGGGCTTCTTGTCAGTTAAATAGGAATAATAGTGTAAATACTCCCCAGGAATGTAGTAGGATTAAATGAATAAAGACATAAAAAACCAAGCCTCAGTCTTTTTATCTGTAAGATGGGTTGATGGTGGCATGACTGCTTCATAGGACTGTGATGAGGAGAAATGAGTTAAGCCACATAAAGCGCTTAGCACTATCCCTAACACACTATCAAGGACTCTTTAAGTATTAGAAAATCATAGATTAGCAAAATCCAAGGGAGAATGAAAATGATATTCCTGGGTTTTTCTTCTTTTTTTTCCTTTAAGAACCATTTTCCTATAGCCACAGTCTGTGCCCTGGGCAGGCATTTCTGTTGGTCTTAGGTCATTAGCTATATATATATGCCAGATACAACTTAGATCTAACTTTTTATTTGTACTTATGAAATTCAACTTCTGAACACTTTCTAATTCTGTTAGAAATGGTTTTATTTGGTACCTCCACATCTTTATAGGATATTCCAACTGATAACCAGTGTGTCTGGTTTTTGTACTGTTATTTGATCTGTAATATTCTATAATTTTCTAGAATCCTTTAAATTATACTTTACAGTTTTCTCTACTCTTTTATGAAGGAGTTATAAATATATGTGATTAAAATCTGACACTCAGAGACTCAAGTGAAGTAGCATCTGAATAATTTAATTGTTTTCAAATTTTTTATCATGGCTATTCTTGATCTAAAAACACCAAGTCTCTTAAAATAGTTGTATTTATGAAATAAATTATATGAATATGAGTTTTTAGAATTCACAAAGGTTTATCCATTATTTTGCTTTGGCTCCACTGACATGCTATAGGAATCATTATCTCTATTTAAAGAGAAGGAAACTAAAGCTTATGATCCTTTTGAAGGTCATTTATTTGACATATCACCCAGGATGGGTATACATATAAGACATTACAATATCAGTTGCGTCAAAAATAATTCACATGATGTGTTCTTGTTGACTTAAAAAGTATTCACAACCTAAAAGTTGAGAGCTATGTTTTATTCAGTGGGAATTTTTAGGACTTCAAGCCAGGAAGGGAGCATCTCAAGTAACCTTGAAAGAACTGCTCTGAGGAGGTGATGGGGGCAGTCAGGTTATATAGAAGTTTTGCAACAAAGGGCAGGTAGTCTGAACATCAAAAGACTATTGTTAATTAAAGGAAAACCAGATATCTCAAGTTAAGGAATTTATCACTTCAGAAACTGTTCCTTTGATATGCATCTCAGCTACCTGGAGCCAGTGGTCTTTGTTTTCATATCTGGAGTGAAAACTCATCCTGAGGTGAGTTTTCTTAAGGAGTGGCTGTAGTCACAGTTAAGTTCAATTCAGTCGCTCAATCCTGTCCAACTCTTTGTGACCCCATGAACTGCAGCAGGCCAGTCTTCCCTGTCCAACACCAACACCAACACCCGAAGCCTACTCAAACTCATGTCCGTCGCGTCGGTGATGGCATCCAACCATCTCATCCTCTGTTGTCCCCTTCTTCTGCCACCTTCAATCTTTCCCAGCATCAGGGTCTTTTCCAACCAGTAGTACTTCACATCATGTGGCCAAAGTATTGGAGTTTCAGCTTCAGCATCAGTCCTTCCAATTAATATTTAGGACTGATTTCCTTTAGGATGGACTGGTTTGATCTTCTTGCAGTCCAAGGGACTCTCATGAGTCTTCTTCTACACCACAGTTCAAAAGCATCAATTCTTCAGCACTCAGCTTTCTTTATAGTCCAACTCTCACATTCATACATGACCACTGGAAAAACCATAGCCTTAACTAGACGGACTGTTGTTGGCAAAGTGATGTCTCTGCTTTTTAATATGCTGTCTAGGTTGGTCATAACTTTTCTTCCAAGGAGCAAGTGTCTTTTCATTTCATGAATGCAGTCACCATCTGCAGTGATTTTGGAACCCCGCCCCCCACAAAAAAATAAAGTCTCTCACCGTTTCCACTGTTGCCCCATTTATTTGCCATGAAGTGATGGGACCAGATGCCATGATCTTCATTTTCTGAATGTTGAGTTTTAAACCAACTTTTTCACTCTCCTCTTTCATTTACATCAAGAGGCTCTTTAGTTCTTCTTTGCTTTCTGCCATAAGGGTGGTGTTATCTGCATATCTGAGGTTATTGATATTTCTCCTGGGATTCTTGATTCCAGCTGGTGCTTCATCCAGCCCAGCATTTGTCATGATGTACTCTGCATAGAAGTTAAATAAGCAGGGTGACAATATACAGCCTTGATGTACTCCTTTCCTGATTTGGAACCAGTCTGTTGTTCCATGTCCAGTTCTAACTGTTGCTTCCTGATCTGCATACATTTCTGCATTTCTCAGGAAGCAGGTTAGGTGGTCTGGTATTCCAATCTCTTTCAGAATTTTCCACAGTTGATTGTGATCCACACAGTCAAAGCCTTTGGCAAAGTCAATAAAGCAGAAGTAGATGTTTTTCTGAAACTCTCTTGCTTTTTCCATGATCCAGCTGATGTTGGCAATTCTATCTCTGGTTCTTCTGCCTTTTCTAAATCCATCTTGACCATCTGGAAGTTCACAGTTCATGTACTGTTGAAGCCTGGCTTAGAGAATTTTGAGCATTGCTTTGCTAGCATGTGAGATGGGTGCAATTGTGCAGTAATTTGAACATTCTTTGGCATTGCCCTTCTTGGGGACTGGAAAGAAAACTGACCCTTTCCAGTCCTGTGGACACTGCTGAGTTCTCCAGATTTGCTGGCATATTGAGTGCAGCACTTTCACAGCATCATCTTTCAGGATTTGAAATAGCTCAACTGGAATTCCATTACCTCCACTAGCTTTGTTCATAGTGATGCTTCCTAAGGCCCACTTGACTTCACATTCCAGGATGTCTGGCTCTAGGTGAGTGATCACACTGTCATGGTTATCTGGGTCATTAAGATCTTTTTGGTATAGTTCTTCTGTGTATTCTTACCACCTCTTCATAATATCTTCTGCTTTTGTTAGGTCCATACCATTTCTGTCCTTTATCGAGCCCATCTTTGCATGACATGTTCCCTTGGTATCTCTAATTTTCTTGAAGAGATCTTTAGTCTTTCCCATTCTATTGTTTTCCTCTATTTCTTTGCACTGATTACTGAGGAAGGCTTTCTTATCTTTCCTTGCTATTCTTTGGAACTCTGCATTCAAATGGGTATATCTTTCCTTTTCTCCTTTGCCTTTAGCTTCTCTTCTTTTCACAGCTATTTGTAAGGCCTCCTCAGACAGCCATTTTGCCTTTTTGCATTTCTTTTTCTTGGGGATGGTCTTGATCACTGCCTCCTGTACAGTGTACATAGTTCTTCAGACACTCTATCAGATCTAATCCCTTGAATCTTGATCCCTGTCTGCTGTACAATGTCACGAACCTCATTCCATAGTTCATCAGGCACTCTATCAGATCTAGGCCCTTAAATCTATTTCTCACTTCTACTGTATAGTCATAAGGGGTTTGATTTAGGTCATACCTGAATGGTCTATTGGTTTTCCCTACACTCTTCAATTTAAGTCTGAATTTGGCAATAAGGAGTTCATGATCTGAGCCACAGTCTGCTCCTGGTCTTGTTTTTGCTGACTATTTAGAGCTTTTCCATCTTTGGCTGCAAAAAATGAATCAATCTGGTTTGGGTATTGGCTGTAGTCTGGTGGCTGCTGCTGCTAAGTCACTTCAGTCATGTCCGACTCTGTGCGACCCCATAGACGGCAGCCCACCAGGCTCTGCTGTCCCTGGGATTCTCCAGGCAAGAACACTGGAGTGGGTTGCCATTTCCTTCTCCAATGCATGAAAGTGAAAAGTGGAAGTGAAGTCACTCAGTCGTGTCTGACTCTTCACAGCCCCATGGACTGCAGCCTACCAGGCTCCTCCTTCCATGGTATTTTCCAGGCAAGAGTACTGGAGTGGGTTGCCATTGCCTTCTCCTGGTGGCTGCTAAATGGCAGATATTCTTTCCTTCCTAAGTTCCCTCAGCACTCACCATCAGTGGTGACTTGCAGTCGCTGTTGACTGTAACATCCTTTCTTTGCTGATATGGGTGGAAATATCCCTTTTCTCATTCTGCCTGGCCTGAGATGAACAGATATCTAGAAAAAGATTTTGATATTCAGAGCTATGACAAAGTCACCTCTCTTTCATCAGACCACATGCTGAGTGACCATATGACCAGACAACCAAAAGGAAGAGGCCCATATGTCCAATAGGAAGTTGGGAGAAGGAGTGAGGCAGCAAGTGTGGCAACGTGCAACAGACCAAAATGAAAGTCCGCAGAGATTGGAAGGCTTTGATATACCAAAAAGGAGGGTCTCTCGATCTATTTTTATCAGTGCTGCCCTAGCACTTGAAGAGCAAGGCTGGACAATGTGACCAATGATCTCGGGGCAAAGCCAGTGATAGACCATAGACAGAGACCAAATTCATTGAAATAAAGCTCACACAGAGTGTGCAAAGGCGAGGGATATGACCTGCTTTCCTAGATGAGAGTACTCCTAAGGGGATATTATACTTTTGTTAAAATGGGCCACTTTTATTAATATATATTCCCAGACAGCTCAGTGGTAAAGAATATACCTGCCAATGCAGGAAATGCAAGAGACTCAGGTTCAATCCCTGGATTGGGAAGATCTCCCAGAGTAGGAAATGGCAACCCACTCTAGTATTCTTGCCTGGAAAATCCTGTGGACAGAGGAACAGGTGGTCTTAATCCTTAGGGTTGCAAAAAAATGCTGAACATGACTGAGCACACACACACACACACTTAATATATATATGTGTGTATATATATATATATATATATACACGTACATATATATGTACATATATAAACATATATATGTATATATATTGAGAAATAAAATATTGCCTGCCATATCAGTAAATAAAAGATGTCATAGTCGTCAGTGATAGCAGCCACTTCCGAGGATCAACCAGTGAGCCCTGAGGGAACTCAGAAAGGAAATAAAGAATACCTTTCATCTAGCAGCCATCAGGGCTTCCCAGGCGGCACTAGTGGTAAAGTGCCACCTGTAAAGAACCTGCCTGCCAACGCAGGAGACTAATAGACATGGAATAGATCCCCTGGAGGAGGGTATGGCAACCCACTCCAGTATTCATGCCTGGAGAATCCCATGGACAGAGGAGACTGGCAGGCTATGGTCCATAGGGTCGCAAAGAGAGAGACACAACTGAAGTGATTTAGCATAGCAAACAGTAGCGATCAGGCTGCAGCCACTCCCTACATGAGCCCTGAGAAAACTCAGGATGTGAGAACACAGGATACTGGCCCAGATAACTGAGGTACACATCAAAGAAATTATTTCAGTGAGCCCCGACTCTTGCATTCGCCCATACATAGAAAAGTGTTGGATTCCATGGGGTATTTAGTTTTGTTTTTTTTAATTAACAGTAATATTTTGTTCCAACTAGCTGTCCTTTGTTGCAAAACTCCTATATATCCTAGCTCCCTGCTTACTTCTCGAAGCAGTTCTCTCAAAGTTACTTGAGATACTACCTTCCTCTTGGACTTGAAGTACTAAAAATTTCTGCTGAATAAAACATAACTCAGCTTTTAGGTTGTACATATTTTTTTAGTCGACAATATCTAGATCTAGATCTATATCATCTATATCATCCTCTTCTGATGATCACAGGGAGCAATAATACCATGTTGGTGTTATTCCAGTGTTGTTCAACCATACAAAAATGGCACACTTTTCTGCTCCCTCTTTCTGACTCACTCATATTTTAACTCTCAACAAATGAGCATGTGCAAAACTAAAATGTTCAGCATTCATGGCAGCCAAGGTGTTTCTGCATCTTCCTGAAAAGTTTTTTTTACTGGTAACAGAATCTACGAAAATGCTTCATTCCATTGCCCATCCTTCTCCATCTCTTTCTGTCTTACTTTTTGAAATTAGAAATATGAGTAGGGGTGGGAGGTTAGGATGCAGTACCCTTCCCTGTCAAAAAAAGTATCACAATGTAACAAAATTATTGACTCAATTTTCTGGTCATCAGAGACCTAGTCTTAGAGAAGTGGTATCCAGCGGAGGAGGAGTTAAGTGTTATTCGACCTCCATTTAGGTAAATAAGATTGATATTTTAAAAAAGTAGAAGGCAGAATTATTTTCCCTATCCTAGCTCCAATGACTTCTATGTAAATATTCATATACTTCCTTATGCTTTGTTAATCTAATTTTCATTGTACTTTGGGTTTTCTTTTTTCTTCTTTTCTCTCTTCTTCTCTTTTTCTTTTAAGTTTTCACAGCTGTTCTGTAGAAGTAGTGATATTTATCAGGTCTGACCAATGAAATGATAGTTTAAACCCAAGGAGCCAATGCAAGGTTTTGAGTAGGAGAATGACATAAATCACATCTTGTTTTTTAGGTAGATTAATCTCTTGGAAGGGGTGACAATAGATTGAAGGATGTGAGAAGGTCCTGGTGGAACATAAATTAAAAAGAAGCCATACATTAGAGCTGTTGGGAGAGGGTGAAGGGGGTGTATATTTCAAAAGAAAATTGGCAGATTATACTGAGTTCCAAATTCTCTTTGAGTTGCCTGTGAACATCCAGATGTAAAAATGCAATAGGCAGTTGAAAACAGATATCCTAAATAATTTTTAGGCATTTCCTCTCTATAGAAGATAATCACACGACCTACAGTCTTTACTCTTAGTTATTATATTTTTGTTAACCAAGTTCATGCACCCAACACACAGTGTGGCCAAACTGAAACGTCGGAGTTTGGAAGCAGAGACGTATTTCCTGCAGGGCCGTGAAGGAGATGAGGTTCCTGACGACCCAGAAAGCCTCGTGCTCCCGAAGGGTTTCAGCAAAGCATTTTAAAGAGCTATGTGAGGTGTGTTGGTGGTGGGCTCCACAGGGTACCTGATCTGCTTGTGTACAAGTCTCTGACTGGCTGATGGTGCAATAACAGGGTGGTGTCACAGGGGTTAATTTTATAGTCTTTAGGCTCCAGGAGGCCTGGGGCTATGTGCTCATGGTCATCAAGTAGTGGAACATCTTCATTTGGTGGGGGTTTTCACAACTGCAAAAAAAACTCAGGAAATGTGCATCAGATACCATTATCTAGGTACTTCAGAGAGGAGCTAAAGCAAAGGATTTAGGTAGGGGAAGGCCTGTCCTAGGAAGGCCCAATGGGTCCTGCTCAGTAACTTTTGGTCTTTTTCAGTGAGAGTCAGCAGGGAGGACTGCCTTTCTCACAGACAATTTGGATGTCCATGGATTGGGCTGTTCATTTATATAGTAACAGTTATGACTTACACAATAATAAGACTACTACTCTTTTTCTTTAAATTTGCTTTGGCAAAATTATGTACTGGAATGAACTTTAGACAAGATATTGTATGTTCCATCTATAGAGTTTGTAAACATTTCAATGCCAGAAACACAGATCTCTGGAAGCAAAAATACGTATCACCCAGGGCATTGGAAACCAGCACGACCAAGGTGTGAGCTGAGAGGGACATTGCTTCCCTTTGGCTTCTCTTTCTATTGCTATAATTTCTTTTTCTTTTTTTTTCACATTTTTTTTTGAGGGGGGTACTCATTCTATTTTAGTTTTTAAATTTGAAGTATAGTTGATTTACAGTGTTGTGCTAGTTTCAGGTTAATTTCAAAGTGATTCAGTTTATATATATATATATATATATATATATATATATGCTTTTTTTTTTCAGATTCTTTTCCCTTATAGGTAATTACAAAATTTGTATCCCTCTAATTCTTCTAGTGGCTAGAAATTCTAGGGGCCTATCATAATGCACTGGTTGACCAAACAAAACTTTCATTTGAGTGTTTGTATAACATCTTATGTTCTATGAAGACCTACAAGACCTTTTAGAACTAACACCCAAAAAAGATGTCCTTTTCATTATAGGGGACTGGAATGCAAAAGTAGGAAGTCAAGAAACACCTGGAGTAACAGGCAAATTTGGCCTTGGAATATGGAATGAAGCAGGGCAAAAACTAGAGTTTTGCCAAGAAAATGCACTGGTCATAACAAACATTCTCTTCCAACAACACAAGAGAAGACTCTATACATGGACATCAACAGATGGTCGACACCGAAATCAGACTGATTATATTCTTTGCAGCCAAAGATGGAGAAGCTCTATACAGCCACCAAAAACAAAACCAGGAGCTGACTGTGGCTCAGACCATGAACTCCTTATTGCCAAATTCAGACTTAAATTGAAGAAAGTAGGGAAAACCACTAGACCATTCAGGTATGACCTAAATCAAATCCCTTATGATTATACAGTGCAAGTGAGAAATAGATTTAAGGGCCTAGATCTGGTAGATAGAGTGCCTGATGAACTATGGAATGAGGTTTGTGACATTGTACAGTAGACAGGGATCAAGACCATCCCCATGGAAAAGAAATGCAAAAAAGCAAAATGGCTGTCTGGGAGGCCTTACAAATAGCTGTGAAAAGAAGAGAAGCTAAAGGCAAAGGAGAAAAGGAAAGATATAAACATCTGAATGCAGAGTTCCAAAGAATAGCAAGAAGAGATAAGAAAGCCTTCTTCAGTAATCAATGCAAAGAAATAGAGGAAAACAACAAGATGGGAAAGACTAGAGATCTCTTCAAGAAAATCAGAGATACCAAAGGAACATTTCATGCAAAGATGGGCTCGATAAAGGACAGAAATGGTATGGACCTAACAGAAGCAGAAGATATTAAGAAGAGATGGCAAGAATACACAGAAGAACTGTACAAAAAAGATCTTCATGACCAGATAACCACGATAGTGTTATCACTGACCTAGAGCCACACATTCTGGAATGTGAAGTCAAGTGGGCCTTAGAAAGCATCACTACGAACAAAGCTAGTAGAGGTGTTGGAATTCCAGTTGAGCTATTCCAAATCCTGAAAGATGATGCTGAGAAAGTGCTGCACTCAATATGCCAGCAAATTTGGAAAACTCAGCAGTGGCCACAGGACTAGAAAAGGTCAGTTTTCATTCCAATCCAAAAGAAAGGCAATGCCAAAGAATGCTCAAACCACCACACAATTGCACTCATCTCACATGCTAGTAAAGTAATGCTCAAAATTCTCCAAGCCAGGCTTCAGCAATACGTGAACCGTGAACTTCCTGATGTTCAAGTTGGTTTTAGAAAAGGCAGAGGAACCAGAGATCAAATTGCCAACATCTGCTGGATCATTGAAAAAGCAAGAGAGTTCCAGAAAAACATCTATTTCTGCTTTCTTGACTATGCTAAAGCCTTTGACTGTGGATCACAATCAACTGTGGAAAATTCTGAAAGAGATGGGAATACCAGACCACCTGATCTGCCTCTTGAGAAATTTGTATGCAGTTCAGGATGCGACAGTTAGAACTGGACATGGAACAACAGACTGGTTCCAAATAGGAAAAGGGGTATGTCAAGGCTGTATATTGTCACCCTGCTTATTTAACTTATATGCAGAGTACATCATGAGAAACGCTGGGCTGGAAGAAACACAAGCTGGAATCAAGATTGCCAGGAGAAATATCAATAACCTCAGATATGTAGATGACACCACCCTTATGGCAGAAAATGAAGAGGAACTAAAAAGCCTCTTAATGAAAGTGAAAGAAGAGAGTGAAAAAGTTGGCTTAAAGCTCAACATTCAGAAAACAAAGATCATGGCATCTGGTCCCATCACTTCATGGGAAATAGATGCGGAAACAGTGGAAACAGTGTCAGACTTTATTTTTCTGGGCGCCAAAATCACTGCAGATGTTGACTGCAGCCATGAAATTAAAAGACACTTACTCCTTGGAAGGAAAGTTATGACCAACCTAGATAGTATGTTCAAAAGCAGTGACATTACTTTGCCAACAAAGGTTGGTCTAGTCAAGGCTATGGTTTTTCCTGTGGTCATGTATGGATGTGAGAGTTGGACTGTGAAGAAGGCTGAGCACTGAAGAATTGATGCTTTTGAATTGTGGTGTTGGAGAAGACTCTTGAGAGTCCCTTGGACTGCAAGGAGATCCAACCAGTCCATTCTGAAGGAGATCAGCCCTGGGATTTCTTTGGAAGGAATGATGCTAAAGCTGAAACTCCAGTACTTTGGCCACTTCATGCGAAGAGTTGACTCATTGGAAAAGACTGTGATGCTGGGAGGGATTGGGGGCAGGAGGAGAAGGGGACGCCAGAGGATGAGATGGCTGGATGGCATCACTGACTCAATGGACGTGAGTCTCAGCGAACTCCGGGAGTTGGTGATGGACAGGGAGGCCTGGCGTGCTGCGATTCATGGGGTTGAAAAGAGTCGGGGACACGACTGAGTGACTGATCTGATCTGATCTGATCTGATAACATCTTATGAAAAAACCCAATGATGCTTTTTACCAACCCAGTAATATTTCTCGAGTACTCACTGCATTCCAGTACCACGTGGCCCTTGCAGGTATCATCACTTTACTCATCTCCACAGCATCTGAGGAAGATATTTCACTGTTCTGATTTACTGAGGAAACCGAGGCTGAAAGAGTTGATGCGGGTTGCTAAGTTCTCACAGCCTGTGAGTGCTGATCCCCCATGCCCTGTTCTTCACCACTGCATTGCATTGTGGGTCACCACACAGTCTAGACAGATTGGATACACCCTCCTTGCATTTGTTTCTACTGACTTGGCTATGAGTGCGTTTAAATATTGAATGTATGTTCAGGCAGAAGAAAAGCTGTCCCACAAAGCTTAATGTTGTATTTGACATTAAGGATAATGTTAGTTGCTGTTGTTTTCCTCCTTGTTACTCAGACATGCAGTGACTGCAAAAGACTTGAAGGTTCCAAGGAGGAAATCTTTTTAAGGTAGATAAGCCTGAAAACAAAGGATAGGTGCTTTGTATTTCAAGTAAGAAAGATTGTAGGATTCTTGAGAATCTCCTTTTACTTTGCTAGGTTATACACGGGTGAGGTGAAGGAGAAATGAAGTTTATGGTTCCCGGAGTTGATGAAACACAGTGAAGAGACTGGTTGACGTCGTGGCCATGCATATTAACATCCCGGCTTGGCCCATAGTAAGCACCCAATAAACATTAGCTGTTATCATTATTAACGTTGATATCATTAGTAGATAAGTTCATACAATATGCATGCGTGCTCAGGTGCTTCAGTCATGTCTGACTCTTTGCCACCCTATGGACTGTAGCCCACCAGGCCACTCTGTTCTTGGGACTCTCCAGGCAAGGATACTGGAATGGGTTACCCTGCTGTCCTCCAGGGGATCTTCCTGATGGAGGGCTCGAACTGGCATTTCCTGCTCTGCAGGCGGATTCTTTACCACGGAGCCATCAGGGAAGCCCCTAGTACATTACAGGTATCTCCTTAAGGACTTTCCACGTGGCTCAGATGATAAAGAATCTACCTGCAATGCAGGAGATCTGGGTTGGATCCCTGAGCTGGGATGATCCCCTGACAAAGGGAATGGCTACCTATTCCAGTATTACCTTGCAATTGTTTAGTGTATTAATAGAGGAAAAGCACTTCCATTTTATTTTCTTATTTGATAGGTTATTTTGTCATCAGAGGAAAGAGCAGTACAGATGAATAAAAGCCGAGTCTCTTTTGTTGTTGTTTAGTCACCAGGTCGTGTCTAATCCTTTATCGACCCCATCGATTGTAGCCCACCAGGATCCTCTGTCCATACGATTTCCCAGGCAAGAATAGTGGAGTTGTTTGCTATTTCCTTCTCCAGGGCATCTTCCCAAACCAGAGATCGAACCCATGTCTTGTACATCTCCTGTGTCTCCCGCATTTCAGAGAGATTCTTTACTGCTAAGCCATCAGGGAAGGCCCTAGTCTCCTTACCCCTACATCATTGTTGCTGCTGCTAAGTCGCTTCAGTCCTGTCTGACTCTGTGCGACCCCATAGACGACATCCCACCAGGCTCCGCCGTCCCTGGGATTCTCCAGGCAAGAACACTGGAGTGGGTTGCCATTTCCTTCTCCAATGCATGAAAGTGAAAAGTGAAAATGAAGTCGCTCAGTCATGTCCGACTCTTAGCGACCCCATGGACTGCAGCCTACCAGGCTCCTCCACCCACAGGATTTTCCAGGCAAGAGTACTGGAATGGGGTGCCATTGCCTTCTCCAACATCATTGTTGCTGCTGCTGCTGCTAAGTCGCTTCAGTTGTGTCAGTTGCCAACAAAATACACAGTAATTTCCCTTTTATAACTTCATGACAGTTAAAGGACCTTGCTTGGTGCCTTCTTCCTACTAAACTTTTAGTCTTAGATCATGTTTTGCCTGGGGCAGTGTTGTATCCTTAGGATCCAGCCCAGAACTTGGGAACTGGTAGAAACTCAATAAATATGTGTTCAAGCAATGAATGAGTGAGCACATTGTGCAGCTCTGAACAACTCTTGAGAACAAAGTGTAGAATGTCTGCCCCTATCACAAAGAACTTACACTCTTAATTTAAATAACAATGCATTTAAAAATAATACTTCAAGGCAGCAATTAGAAAGTAGTAACAAGGAACCAGATGGTGAGTTTCCAAGGAAATAATTCCATCAATAAATTCAGAGAATTTAGAATTTAATTTGAGACAAGACTTATGGGTAGGATTTATAAAAGGAGAAAAGGGCTATGATTCCTTTATATTATTTGCGATTTATTTTTTTAATTGCAAGAGTAATTCAAGCTTGTTGTAACATATAACATGTATAAATGTGTATAAAATAAAGATGCATAAAGAAAAAGCTAATGATCTCTCTTTTCACTGTGGCTTCCTTTTCAGATCCAATTCTCTCATGTAACCATCATTAATAGCTTGATATTAACTTTTCTCTGTATTTTTTCTGTTTATTTGTTCTTTCTTCTAAATCGGATCGTGTGCATCTGACTTTCCAAAAGGCATTCTTCAGATAATAGAACATGGAGTTCACTCCTTAATTCAGGGATCTTTCATTATTTTTAGTAGTTGCATAACATTCCTCATATTTTCATTAGTCTCATGATGATAAACTTTCAGATTGTTAATGGCTTTTTGTTTTTACCACTGCAGGCATATATACAGATATACATTTGTTCTTATAGTTATTCCCATAAAATAGGTTTCCTATCCCTGGTGGTTCAAATGGTGAAGAATCTGCCTACAATGCAGGAGACTCGGGTTCCATCCCTGGGTCAGGGAGATCCCCCAGAGAAGGAAATGGCAAACCACTCCAGTATTCTTGCCTGGAGAATTCCATGGACAGAGGAGCCTGGTGGGCTAGAGTCCATGGGGTCGTAGAGAGTCAGATGTGACTGAGCAACTAACACTTCCATTTTCCTTTCAAGGTAGAGTGTATGGATTTTTTATTTTAATCATTATCGATAGATTATTTTCCAAAAGTGTTGTAACAATTTATGTTGCCAAAAACAATGACCTTGTTTTCTCTCTCTGGTACCTTCAGATACAATTAATCTTTTGAAATTATTACTAAATCTGATGGCAAAATATGATACAGACATTTACACAGATATATGTTTTTCTGACTAATAGCGAATCTGGACATTTTCATCCATCATTTGCTGTTAATATTTTTAGATTATCTTTTAATCTTTTAATTTCATTTATTGTCTTTTTTGGAAAGTGATTTGCAAAAACTTTTTGTATGATAAAAATATTAATTGTTTTTATGTCTTAGTGTTTGATTTTTTCATATCTATCATATTTTTGTTGGTAAACTTTATATATTTATGTGGCATCTTTTATCATATAAAAACTTTAAATTTCTCATATAGTCATATAAGTCTTTTATTTTATAACTTTTTCCTAGGAGATGAATTTCAAATAGAGAGAAATACTTGTGCCTTTCAATGGAGACACACATTGAAAGACATTTAATGAACAATGAACAGACACATTGGGCAGGAATAGAAGGTTATACAGGTCAGTGTCAAAAAATAATGCCAGAAAGTTCTACTCCTGCCAGTCTGCGAAAGTCCAAACACTAGACTAATTAGTTTGGACCTGACCTAGAAACACAGAGGAACTGCTGAAATGTTTTGAATAGGGCAGTTTTATAATGAAAATGTGATTTTATAAAGATTAAGTTTGCACAGTGGTTTGAAAAACTGAAGTTCAGTGTCAAAGAAACCAGTATTTCAACAACTATGTATTGAAAAGACACAGTTCTAGGCACTTGGAATCACCAGGGAATAAAAGACTGTGGAGACCATTTAGTGCTCACTTGCAAGGTTAGTGTATGAGGACAGGAAGAGGTAAAATAACGGCAGTAGAAATGGAAGGAAAAAGAAAGGATGGATGTGAGAAAAAATAAGCATCAAGATGGGAGACAGAAAGGAGGAACGAGGACTTCCCTGGTGGTCTAGTGGTGCTGGGGACTGGGGTTCCATCCCTGGTCAGGGAACTAGATCCCGCATGACTATGATTTATTAATAGTTTGCTGCTGCTGCTGCTGCTGCTAAGTCGCTTCAGTTGTGTCCGACTCTGTGCAACCCCATAGACGGCAGCCCACCAGGCTCCCCTGTCCCTGGGATTCTCCAGGCAAGAACACTGGAGTGGGTTGCCATTTCCTTCTCCAATGCATGAAAGTGAAAGTGAAAGTGAAGTCGCTCAGGTTGTCTACTTGAAAGTTACACAGTCGTGTCCGACTCTTAGCGACCCCATGGACTGCAGTCTACCAGGCTCCTCCATCCATGGGATTTTTCCAGGCAAGAGTACTGGAGTGGGGTGCCATTGCCTTCTCCAATAGTTTGCTAGGACTGCAATAACAAAATACCACAAACTAGGTTGCTTGAGCAACAGAAATTTATTGTCTTACCATTCTGGAGACTGGAAGTCCAAGGACAAAGAGTTGGCAGATTTAGTCTCTTTTAGCCAAGACCCCTTTCGTTGGCTTACAGATGGCTGTCTTCTCACTGTGTCCTTATATAGCCTTGTCAGGGATGAGCACAAGTATCCCTCATATTCCTTTGTGTGTTCAAGTTTCTCTTCTCATAAGGACACCAATCAGATTAGATTGACTGCCCTAAAAGCCACAATTTAAGTGAACCACCTTTTTAAAGGCCTTATCTCCAAATACAGTCCCATTCTAAAGTGCTATGTAGGGCTTGAACATATGGATTCTGGGGTTATGGTTGTTGTTCAGTCTCTAAGTCATGTCCAACTCTTTGTGACCTCATGGACTGCAGCACACCAGGCTCTTCTGTCCTCTACTATCTCCCAGAGTTTGCTCAAATTCATGTCCACTGAGTTGCTGATGCTATCTAACTGTCTCATCTTCTGCTGCCCCCTTCTTTTGCCTTCAGTTTTCCCACCATAAGGGTCTTTTCCAATGAGTTGGCTCTTCGCATCAGGTGGCCAAAGTATTAGAGCTTCAGCTTCAGAATCAGTCCTTCCAGTTAATATTCAGGGTTGATTTCCTTTAGGACTGACTGGTTTGATCTCCTTGCAGTCCAAGGGACTCAAGAGTCTTCTCCAAGACCACAATTGAAAGCATCAGTTCTTCAGTGCTCACTTAATTTTGGAGAAAGGATACAATTCAGCCCATAATAGACTATGAAACTCCTGTTCTATCCATTGCATCAAGCTTCTGAAGGAAACCTAAATGATGGCCCCATTGCTACATTCAACTTGAATAGACATGGTTCTTAAGACTGAGCCCCTTGAAAATTTCACCTTGATCAAAAGCTGTTACCTTTCATGTAAGATTCTCCCTGGGACAGCTTTTCTCCTTGAAGGCATGCAGTTTCCTGAACATGGTTCTTTTGTAACCATATTCCTCCTCTGGACAGGTACACGCAATATTTTGTGAATGTTTTAGTATTTATTTATTTATTTGACTGTATTCAGGTCTTCGTTGCTGCAAGCAGGATATTCGATGTGGTGCATGAATTCTCTAGTTGTGGTGCACGGGCTTAGTTTCTCTGTGGCATGTGTAATCTTAGGTTGCCCACCAAGGATCAAACCCATGTTCCCTGCATTGCAAGGCAGATTCTTAAACACTGGACCAGCAAGGAGGTCCCTGTGAACATTTTAAATGTGTTAGGAAAAGTGTTGGCTGTTTACAAGAATGCTCTTATCTCATGCACATTCATCATAAGGAAGTGACGTAATGTTAGGGAAGCATCTCAGAAAGATATCTTAGAGAACCTGTGTGCTACCGCCATCTCTTTACTAATCATGGAGAAACATATTGTTTATTTTTCCTAAGCAAGGTTGACCAAGGTCAGGATCTCCCTTATCCACAGATAGCATGCCTCCCGGCCATGAAGATGGGGAAAATACTGTTTTTTAGAAATCACACCTGCTCATTTAAAAAAAAAAAAAAAATGAAGAAAATTGCCCCTTAGAATCTCAAATGAAGAAAGAGTGCTGTGATAAAAAATGTCACCATAGATCTGTAATCTCACTACACTATCCCCCAGTGCTATCTTTGGGGGAATCAGCAAGTCATGCCTGGTTTTAAATTAAAGATAATCTTTAATAATAATATTTAATATTATCTTTAATCTTTTCCTTAAAGAAATATATTTATATATCTAAAGATAATCTTCTCTTATTGGCTCCCATTAACCAATTGGTACCAGTTCAAGTATAAAACCATTTAGACCAGGGGTCCCCAACCTCTGAGATCTAATGCCTGATGATCTGAGGTGGAGCTGATGTAGTAATATTAGGAATACATGTAATGCCCTTGAATCATCCTGAAACCAGGAGAAAGACTGTTAATGTCCCCCATCCCCACCCCCATCATATATAACATTATTCTGGCAGTGGAAAAAGTACAAAACTTCCTGTGAATTTTCTTTAACATTTCCAAAACGAATTCTCTAATTTTTAATAATTACTTCCTTTGAGCAGGGGGTAATGACCTAGGCTCAGCTACTTCATTTCAAACTAGAATTTAATTTTAAAAGACTTTTTGCTTGTTGGGGAAAAAAAAAATTGTACCTAAAGAAAAATTGCTCAACTGTGTGCTCTGCTGGAATTATGCTGGAGAGATTACCGCAGCAAGCTGGTGGCCTGGGGCGGGGGGCTGAAACAAATCATTTTTGTAAAATTGAAATGAGTTCATTACAGTTGATAGCTTTTCATTTAATTTTTAAATGTAAAGTGGCTATTTTTAAAAGAAGGAAAGTAAGTCTAAATTGCCCTACTAATCCAATGAAATATTGCCAAGAGGATAAAAGCAGACAACTGTGAGCCATGTGGGGATCCTTTCCAAAGCTTGCTTTTATGCTTCTCTTCTGTTCTCATTAAAACAAGTCCCAAAGATCAAATGAAGCTGGAGCCCAAGCTCAAGGCAAGGGGACAAGTTGTTTACTTCATAGCAGCCAGCAGCCCTCTCACCACCAGGCGGGGATTCAGGCATACAGGTCAAAAGGATAATAATCCTATTTTCACCCTCCCAGGTCTCTATCAGCAACCACCAGGGAGCAGCAGATGACTAAGTCACTCATCTGGCTGCCTCCAGTTAAGTACTTGCTTGAAAATGAATAGGAAAGCTTACAAGAAGGGAGAGAGGAGAAATAATCATGGCACTAATAATTCCTATTAGTGTGGTTTTATGATTCAGAAAAGCACACACCTGCCTGCGTTTGATCTTGCCTTTTGGTGAGCCAGACATGCATCTTTGGTCTAATTGTGCAGAATTGTTGTTTAGTCACCAAGTCATGTGCAACTCTTTTGCGATTGCAGGGACTGTAGCCTGCCAAGCTCCTCTGTCCATGAGATTTTTCAGGCAAGAATACTGGAGTGGGTTGCCATTTCCTTCTCCAGGGGATTTTCCCAACCCAGGAATCGAACCAGCATCTCCTGCATCTCCTGCATTGCTGCTGGTGCTGCTAAATTGCTTCAGTCGTGTCTGACCCTGTGCGACCCCATAGATGGCAGCCCACCAGGCTCCACTGTCCCCGGGATTCTGCAGGCAAGAACACTGGAGTGGGTTGTCGTTTCCTTCTCCCTCCTGCATTGACAGACGGATTATTCACCACTGAGCCATCAAGGAAGCCTCATTGTTTCGGAATAACAATCCCCAGACCCAGAAATGTTGGAACAGAAATTTGTTCCCAATCATACACATTGTTCAGAACATTGGTTTTGAAGGCATTTTCCCTGGTTTGAATTCTAGCTTTATTATTTATGATCGATGTGACCTTGGGAAGTTATTTAACCTCTTTTTGACCTCATTTTCTCTTCTGTAAAAGGGAGATATCCATCTCAGAGGTTGTTGTGGAGCTCAAATGACAGAATGCAGGTCCAGGACTAGGAACTCTTTGGTGCTTAATATTCAATAAACATTATCACTCTATTTGTTTTATGGCTCATAAAACATACCCGGTTCAACTATATTTATTAAGCTCCAGAGTCAAGCACTTTGCTAAGTTTTGGGGGTACTGGAAAAATCACTCAAGACCCCAGGGATCCCACAGGTCACAGACGAGTATAAAGGATAAACAGATAAACACACAGCATGGATGAACAGATGCATAGAAGGTGGTACTTTAAGGAGAATTTAGTACAGCCTGAGGGAGTCAGAGAGAGCTTCCTGAAGGAAATACTTTTTAAATTTTACCTGTACCAAAACTCTCTGAAAAGGGTATTATTCTGGCATTCTACAAATGAGTGAAACAAGGTCCAAGGTCAAGGGCTTCCAGAGGTCCCTCAGCTCATGAGTGGCAGAGCCAGATCTCACTTATAGTAAATTGCCTCAAGGATACATTCCCTATGAATTAAGTCACTGAGACATTGAGCTGGTTTTGTCTTCCCCACTCTCTTTCTTACTTAAAGAGGAACAAAAAATTCACTTTCTGCATCTCCCCTGTTCTCCTTGAAAAATCTGGTGCAGCGTCAAGTTCTATAAAATCCACAATCTGCTAAGAACTGCACAATTCTAGAGTGGAAAGGTGGAGAAAGCAAGGGCAACCCACTCCAGTACTCTTGCCTGGAAAAATCCTATGGACAGAGGAGCCTGGTAGGCTGCAGTCCATGGGGTCGCTGAGGGTCGGACACGACTGAGCGACTTCACTTTCACTTTTCACTTTCATGCATTGGAGAAGGAAATGGCAACCCACTCCGGTGTTCTTGCCTGGAGAATCCCAGGGACGGGGGAGCCTGATGGGCTGCTGTCTATGGGGTCGCACAGACTCGGACATGAGGGAAGCGACTTAGCAGCAGCAGCAGAGCAGAAGGGACAAATTTTTTTTAGTAGGGATCCAGAGGGCCAGAGACAGACGTATTGTTGAATCCTAGTTCTGCCACTCACAAGTTCTATGGCAATAGGGTCACAACTTAATCTCAGTGAGTCTCAGTTCTTCCATCCATAAAATGGAGCAGCAATCCTTTCTATCTCCTAGAATTGCTGTGATGAGCACATTAGCACAGTGCTGGCACACATTATAATTGCTCAATAAACGTTCACTAATAACTGTAGCTAGAGAAATGCCATCTGGTTCATCCACGTCATGTCACTGGCCTAATCACACTAATCACCTGTGAATTTTTTTCTGAAAGCCTTCCCCTGAAGGAGATACTAGAGTTTCATGTGTGCAGGGTTCCAGTGCCTGACCAGTCCCATGATCTGGAAATCTAACCTGTTCCGTACTTTGCTATGCTTTCATTTAAACATTCTGTTCTCAGAAAAAATTAGAGAATGGCTGATTGTGCTTTTTCTGGATAAATAAATGTCTCAACATTCTCTCTCTCACACTAATCTAATCTAATCCCAGGAATTTCATTTTTGTTTTTTGAAGTCTCTTATCTACCACTTTCCACTGGAGATGACCAGGACTCCTTCCTGTCCTGAGATTGCTGTGGTGATAAGGCAGGTAGCTGGTCTTAATAATATTGTGGGTTGTGCTTTTTATTTTCAAAGCAGATTCACGTGCCTTCCTTGTTGATCCTAATACACTGGGAGAGTTGAGGAGGATGGTAATTATCTCCACTTGAAGGGTGGTGAAACTGGACTATAAAGGAAAGAACAAAAGCCACCACCACTTCTAAGCATCATTACATTCTGGGTCTTTTTAAATTTTTTATTATATACTGGAGTATAGTTGATTAACAATGTCGTGTTAGTTTCAGGTGCACGCAATGTTTCAGTCTTTTCTGCATTTTTGTTGTTTAGTTGCTAAGTTGTGTCTGATTCTTTTTCGGCCCCATGGACTATAGCCTGCCAGGTTCCTCTGTCCATGGGATTTTCCAGGCAAGAGTACTGGAGTGGGTGGCCATTCCCTTCTCCAGGGGATCTTTCCAACCCAGGGATCTAACCTGCATTTCCTGAATTGGCAGACAGATTCTTTACTGTTGACTACCAGGGAAGCCCTCCTTTTACACATAGTATCTAACTTAAATTTCTCAGGAGCCTTCTTTACTAGATGTTATTAGTTCCATTAATAGAAGACAAAAATGAGGCTCATAAAATGAAGTCACATATTTAACTTTCTCCAGATACTGAATACTACAGCTGAGAAACTCCAGATTGATCTCATACCAAAGCCAATAAGCTCAATCACTGACTTTTGCAAATTGGCTTAACCCATCAGTGACTAACACTACATAAAGTCAGGATTCCTGGGTCACAGTTTAGGATACCTTCCACCAAACCACTCATTCAGTCCTTGTTGACTGGTGAATTGCTAGAGCTTGACCCACCTGTGACTAGAACGGTCACTGCTCACACTGACCTGCTTTGCAGCTGTTTCGCACTCCTGGCTAGTTTTCTGTTCTTACCTTCTAGGTCCATGCCTATGATTTTGGGATTTAAGCATTTGTAATTCTCAAGTCAGAGAGCAGTAAATATATATGGGCTTTCCAGATGGACACAACTGAGCGTGGACACACATACACATATTACACAATTTATGTACACTTAATATATATATTTATACATATAATACATTGATATGCATGTATATGGATGTATATACATGCACATGCTTCCATAATTTGCCAGATTCTCCAGCAAGAATAAAGATTTGCCAGGCCAAGCAAACTTCTCAGGGTTTTACCAACAAGGATATTTCTTTAAATACCAAGTTGGATGTGTGTTGGTTTGCAATTTGGGGAATTTCCTCAGTGAAATTTGAACATGTCCCCATACAAGGAGGGCAAGGAATGAAAAAGAAAGGCAGGCCACTCCAAATTGGTGGGTGGAATGTTTCATAAACAACGAAAGTTTCAAGATTCGTCTTGAGCAGCCTTAAGACAAGTAGATCTCTGCACTCACCCACCAGAATTTTAAAGGTTTATTTACATAGATGTCTTAACTGGGCTCAGTCATGTTTTCAGCCTTGGTGATTTCAACACGTTATTGTCTCAAGGCTGCATCCTTGAAATGGCTTGAGCTATGCAAACAGGCTGGAATGTACATTCCACGGACAAGGGAGAGGGTGAGGAGCTAGGGTCTAGCTTGCTGGTCAACCAACGGTCACCTCTTGATTACCTCCTCCAACAACAAGGGAAAAGTGAAAGAAAAAAGTTAACAGGAGTGTCTTCTCTATCTCTGAGTGTCTAGTTCACGTGTACCTATTAGGCATAATCACCTTGAAGCTGTAAGGCAAGCACTGAGCTGAGAGATGAATTCTAACCACGTTCAGTTTCTCCTGGGGAATCTGTGCTTATGTTACTATTTGAGCTACTCCACTCATTCATTTTTCATTTCAAAAGGAGATGATGGTGAAAAAGGAGATCCAGGAGAGGAGGGAAAGCTTGGCAAAGTGGGACGCATGGGGCCGAAAGGTAGGTGACCCGACGTGACTTTGACACTTTTCTCTATACAGGACTTGGCCTGGGAGTTTAGCAGCTTCCATAACACCCTCTGCTCCAAAGAGTCATGAACTGTATTTCACATGTGAATTTAGTCACCACCAGAGAGTTCCCATGAGATTGCTTGTCAGCAAGACTCAGACACAGTTCTCAGGCTGCGTCGTTAGGGCCGATGAAAGAGGAACACCCTGGGAATTCTGGAGCATAGCAGTCTCTGGGACTATCTGAGAAACCATTAGTGTTAGAAATACAGCTTTGTTAATTGCTGTGTCTCTTCTCAGAAGCCACACTAAGCAGCTCTGGTTTAGAGTGTGAGGAGGAAGATAAGAAAGAACAGAAAGAACTGTCTGATCCATGGATTTACTCACTTTTCCCCAAGATCTCCCAGCAAGTGGTGGGGTATTTATGGAGAGATACAAGCAAAGAAAATGAGAATAACACAAAGGATTTTTGTGAATGTTTTCATCACAAGACAAGACTTAACCTTGACAAAATACAGCTTCTGCATTGTGATGTGTGTGTGTGTGTCCTGAATGCTAGAACCGTTCCTTGCCAACTGCTGCAAGGTGGTGGCCCTGGACCACTGATTTTCATATCTTCAGTAATTTAAAGAGAAGCAGACTCTTGGCTTTTGAGGCCTCAGTTTGAGAAATGCTGACTTAAACTCTTCTTAGTCTGAAAATAGGCTTCCCTGGTGCTGCCGGTGGTAAAGAACTCACCTGCCAATGCAGGAAATGTAAGAGACATGATTAGATCCCTGGATTGGGAAGAAATATGTACAATCAACTGCAGAATTATTCTCACATATAGACAGCTTTACAACTGGTAACTATTTTTTAGATAATCACAGATTAAAAACCCAAATTAATAATAATTTTGTAGGAACTCAGGAATTCCTGATTATATATATATATTTTTTAAAAATAAAAATATGGTGGAACAATCTTTGATGTTCCTTTGATTATTAGGTTTTATTATTGTGCATTTGCTCCCTTTTTAAAAAAATGGTAAGATAGTCAAATCTTATTTTAAGGTAGTGAGGAAATAGAATCCCATGAGGCTAAAATGGATCTCAGGAGGAATAGAATTAGAATAAAATACAATAATTTTTTCACTCAGTCCTTTATCTGACCTTTAGATTAAACATCCTCTGCTCAAGTTCTTTAGAAATATTGACTCTGTAAGCATTTTAATATCATCAAACCCAGGAGTCATACTCACTCACACTTTAATTTTAGTGCATCCATTATAATGCTATTAAAATAGGTGATATAGCAAAGAATATATATTATATATTGCAGATAGAAGAATGCACTTTTAAGTATTTCCTTCAAGTGAATATCATATGTTAAGCATATCATTAAAAGGAAGATAAAACCTTAAGATATAAAGATGACACATTTTGCTTTTCAGGAGTTAAGGGAGAACTGGGTGATGTAGGAGATCAAGGCAATATTGGCAAGACTGGGCCCATTGGCAAGAAGGGTAAGCTGTATTCTACCATTCTCCAGTAGCAATTTATTTATTTATTTATTTATTTATTTTTTTTTCCATGTGTCCAGGGCATGAACCAGGCATGGGCACAGAGCAAAAGCCAAGCTGGGATAAACAAGGAGTTGTTTTGTCCCTCACTGATATGAGACAGGCGCCACCAACCAGGTGCCACTCTACCCAGGTCAGGGACGTCCAGTAGCAATTTAAAGCAGATGGAACCTACCCTTAATCTATTTTGAAATGTTCTGTATCGCAAAAATGACCCTTTTTCTTTCTTTTAAAATATGAGTTCTCTCTTCCTAGCTTGGCTCTTTCTTCCATATGTAAGCCATGTGTCTTTACAAAAAGGCCTTGAGCAAAATTCAATTGAAATTCAAGGACAGAGTCAAATATAAAGTTCAGTTAAACTCTACATAGAAATGTCTCCTGGGACCTACTGGTTATAATGCTTTATATCATTAAAATGGGTGTCATGACCATGAAGCACATTCGGTTGTAGAAAACAATCATTCATAAAAATCAAGATAGCCAAGAACAGTATAATACTGTATTTTAATTGGAGTGGAATAATAATAATTCTATGTCTGAGATCTGTTAACAGAGTAGGAATCTGAAGTGTATATATCTACATCCTTTTGTTTTCACTCATATTTTGATCCTGCACATTCCTGCTTCACTATTATGTAAAACGGAGATGGCCTTCTGTTTATTATCTCAGCATTCTTATCTTCTTTTCCTAAAGCCCCGCAACGGTAGCTGGTTCTTACTGCTTCTGATATTTACCAATTCATACAGACATTGTACTATTGGTTTGAAGATGCAGAGTGATCATTTTTTACTTGGATACACAATTTGCTTGAACCTACCAACTGCTCCAGTGGAGATAAATTGCATCAGAGGAGCATTTTAAGCAGACACTTGCAACACTTGAGCTCACACAATAGTAGTGGGAGGTGGCTACGAAACTATACCTTAGTACAGTATTTCAGTTCAGTTCAGTTCAGTCGTTCAGTCGTGTCTGACTCTTTGAGACCCCATGAATTGCAGCACCCCAGGCCTCCCTGTCCATCACCAACTCCTGGAGTTCACTCAAACTCACATCCATTGAGTCGGTGATGCCATCCAGCCATCTCATCCTCTGTTGTCCCCTTCTCCTCCTGCTCCCAATCCCTCCCAGCATCAGAGCCTTTTCCAATGAGTCAATTCTTCGCATGAGGTGGCCAAAGTACTGGAGTTTCAGCTTTAGCATCATTCCTTCCAAAGAACACCCAGGACTGATTTCCTTTAGAATGGACTGGTTAGATCTCCTTGCAGTCCAAGGGACTCTCAAGAGTCTTCTCCAACACCACAGTTCAAAAACATCAATTCTTCGGCGCTCAGCTTTCTTCACAGTCCAACTCTCACATCCATACATGACCACAGGAAAAACCATAGCCTTGACTAGATGAACCTTTGTTGGCAAAGTAATGTCTCTGCTTTTGAATATGCTATCTAGGTTGGTCATAACTTTCCTTCCAAGGAGTAAGCGTCTTTTGATTTCATGGCTGCAGTCACCATCTGCAGTGATTTTGGAGCCCCAAATCTATTTCCCATGAAGTGATGGGACCAGATGCCATGATCTTCGTTTTCTGAATGTTAAAGCCAACTTTTTCAATTTCCTCTTTCACTTTCATCAAGAGGCTTTTTAGTTCCTCTTCACTTTCTGCCATAAGGGTGGTGTCATCTGCATATCTGAGGTTATTGATATTTCTCCTGGCAATCTTGATTCCAGCTGGTGCTTCTTCCATTCCAGCATTTCTCATGATGTACTCTGCATAGAAGCTAAATAAGCAGGGTGACAATATACAGCCTTGACATACTCCTTTTCCTATCTGGAACCAGTCTGTTGTTCCATGTCCAGTTCTAACTGTTGCTTCGCGACCTGCATATAGGTTTCTCAAGAGGCAGGTCAGGTGGTCTGGTATTCCCATCTTTTTCAGAATTTTGCACAGTTCATTGTGATCCACACAGTCAAAGGCTTTGGCATAGTCAATAAACCAGAAATAGATGTTTTTCTGGAACTCTCTTGCTTTTTCAATGATCCAGCAGATGTTGGCAATTTGATCTCTGGTTCCTCTGCCTTTTCTAAAACCAGCTTGCACATCAGGAAGTTCACGGTTCACATATTGCTGAAGCCTGGCTTGGAGAATTTTGAGCATTACTTTACTAGCATGTGAGATGAGTGCAATTGTGCAGTAGTTTGAGCATTCTTTGGCATTGCCTTTCTTTGGGATTGGAATGAAAACTGACCTTTTCTAGTCCTGTGGCCACTGCTGAGTTTTCCAAATTTGCTGACATATTGAGTGCAGCACTTTCACAGCATCATCTTTGAGGATTTGAAATAGCTCCACTGGAATTCCATCACCTCCACTAGCTTTGTTTGTAGTGATGCTTTCTAAGGCCTGCTTGAGTTCACATTCCTGGATGTCTGGCTCTAGGTGAATGATCACACCATCATGATTATCTTGGTCATGAAGCTCTTTTTTGTACAGTTCTTCTGTGTATTCTTGCCACCTCTTCTTAATATCTTCTGCTTCTGTTCAGTCCATACCATTTCTGTCCTTTATCGAGCCCATCTTTGCATGAAATGTTCCCTGGGTATCTCTAAGTTTCTTGAAGAGATCTTTAGTCTTTCCCATTTTGTTGTTTTCCTCTATTTCTTTGCATTGATTACTGAGGAAAGCTTTCTTATCTTTCCTTGCTATTCTTTGGAACTTTGCATTCAGATGCTTATATGTTTCCTTTTCTCCTTTGCTTTTCACTTCTCTTCTTTTCACAGCTATTTGTAAGGCCTCCCCAGACAGCCAATTTGCTTTTTTGCATTTCTTTTCCATGGGGATGGTCTTGATCCCTGTCTCCTGTACAATGTCACTAACCTCCGTCCGTAGTTCATCAGGCACTCTATCATTCTAGGCCCTTAAATCTATTTCTCACTTGCACTGTATAATCATAAGGGATTTGATTTAGGTCATACCTGAATGGTCTAGTGGTTTTCCCTACTTTCTTCAATTTAAGTCTGAATTTGGCAATAAGGAGTTCATGATCCGAGCCACAGTCAGCTCCCAGTCTTGTTTTTGCTGACTGTATAGAGCTTCTCCATCTTTGGCTGCAAAGAATATAAACAATCTGATTTTTTGTTGACCATCTGGTGATGTCCATGTGTAGAGTCTTCTCTTGTGTTGTTGGAACAGTATTTACTCTAGTTAAATTTATACAGTTATGATTTAATACTGCATCATTATGTTTACATTTCTCATAGCTGGGAATGGCACCATGTATGGTCTGCGATTGTGTATGGAAGTTTTGATAAATATTAACTTTCTATAATCAATTTGTAGATATTTTATGGTATATCTATTCTATTTAATGCATACATTTTATGTATTCATGACATACCTTCATCTTAATTTTTTTCGTATGTCTAGTCTATGCAGTTTATATGTGAGTTTTTTCAAATTGTTGCGAATCTCCAAAAAGTTCCCACCAGTGGACCACGTTATGTAGTTTGTGTATATTTCTACTTTATAAATTTCAAAAGAGTAAGATGTTTCACCCCTGCTGCACTGCCTGTTGGTCTGTGAGGTGATTCTGTCCCCACTGGAATGTATGGATTAAGAGTACTGTCTCCTTTTGCTGTTTCCCCGACACGTCACGGTGTCTTCTCCTGCCCTCTGCCTTTACTCAGACAATTTTCTACCCCTCGACACCTCTTTGTCCATCACTGTCAGTCAAAATACCTCTCATTCTTTGAAACCATAGAAAAATAGACTTCTTGATAAGGCTTTTCCTGAACCCCTCCTTTCTTTTGTGCTCCCAGCCTGAGCTTGATCATCCATTAAGCTATGAACATCTTCTACCATGGATTATTTGGTTTGTCATACAGCACAGTATTTAAGCTCTTGAGGTTCGAAATCAGAATGATTGGGTTTCAATCCACTCAGGGTCTTTCTTGTATATATTTGACCTTGTGTACATTTCTTAATCTATCTGTGCTTCAGTTCCCTCATGGACAAAATAAAGACAATAACAGCTTAAAAAAAAAGAGTCCTGTCTTCTAATCCAACTTTCTTCCATCATACTTCTCCTTGTATCAGTTTTTGGAATGGATACAAGTGTTTTGGGAGCTAGTTAAGAAGAACTTGAATAGAGGAAATATTTCATTTGGACTTAATGGAATATATCTCTGTAGTTTGTAGTCACTTCCACGTACAGTTAAGCTCCTGCTAACAATTCTGATGTAGGAATGGCTTCCAGGAATACTTCTACCACCTACCGTGCAGATGTATCCAATGCACTTCATGATGGAAAAGTGCAGGGGCAGAGGTCAGATCATCACAGGAATATGTCCAGGGCATCCAGCCCAAGAAATGTGTAGGTTGTACAAAAGAAACAGGGTATGAAATGTACCGGGCATTGTTCATCAGTGGAAAAATTTTCAAATCTAACAGCTCATATGTGAACAAGACTTTACAGAGGTATTTTCAAGTTTGACAATATTCTTAATTTGCATACACCATCAATAATAAGTTGTGAGGTGAGAAAAATGACTTACATTGTTTATAACAAAGACAAAATTCAGATTTCTGCTACAGGCTATGAGAGACTCACCTGCATGAATCCTTCTGCTAAGAATGACTAGTTGAGTCAAAAACAAACAAACAAACATATTTGAAGGCATGAGAGGGCAACCAAATTGAATAGACTTTAGGGGCTGTGATCTGGAGAAGAAGGGGACGGCACTAAGGTAGGCTCTACATCCTGATCCATTTTCCCTTATTTACAGATTCACATGTGAGGCAGTAAAGGACCAAGAGACTCGAGCAGAAAGTTGCTCAGACTTAATTGGTGTTCAAAGTCTGCCAGAGATGAGTGGCCCAGGAAATGGGACTCTTTTATTTTTCATTTCAAAAATAAGAACCTCCAGTTAGAACTTATGAAATTCTGAATAAAATAGTCAACACATGCCCATTAATTTTTTTTTTAATTTTAGCAAACAAAATCAAGGGGAACATTTAATATGAAAAGGAATAAAAAGGAATAGCATCAATGAAAACTTATTTAAAAATCATATTTGGTAGTGAAATATTGAACACTGCTCTCCTGATAATGGAAATGAGATAAGTATAGCCCTCATCAAGTCTAGTCAACATTATAGAAGAGGGTCTAGCCAGAGGAAAAATGCCAGAATAAGAGATAAGAATCACAATAGTTGGAAATGGAGAAATAAGAAGGTGATTAAGAAGGTGATTATTTCCTGATCATGTAACATACCCAGAAAAATCAAAAGAATCTACAGATAAGCTATTTGTATTGTTTTTAAAGATAGCTTAACAAGGGGCTTCCCAGGTGGTGCTATGGTAAGAATCCACCTGCCAATGCAGGAGCTGAAGGAGATGCAAGTTCAGTCCCTGGCAAAAAAGATCCCCTGGAGGAGGGATGACAAGCCACTCCAGTATCCTTGCCTGGAGAATCCCAAGGACAGAGGAGCCTGGTGGGAGTTGGACATGACTAAACATGCAGGCAGAGCTTTAATTTACAAAAATCAATTTTTGTTACTAAGTACTAGAAACAATTTTAAAAACTTAAAAAAAAATTAAAAAGATTCCCTTTATTATAGCAAATATCTAGAAATAAATCTAACAAAAGATGTATAAGCTCTCTACAACAAACACTACATGATTATAATGAGAGAAATTAAAGATTATCTAAGGAGATGGAAGTAAAGCTACATTCATAGATTAGGAGACTCAATCTATGTTAACCTTATATAATGTGATTGCATCTCAGAAATCTTGAAGTCCAACATCCCATACTCTAGTTACACCTTTCCATCCCTTAACATATCCCTTAGACATAGTGTTAAGATGTCCCAAATTTGATCTGTAGTTTCAGTCTTCTCTCAATTAACATCCCAGAAGTAGTTCTCTTGGTATCTGATAAGCCAATTCAAAATTTATATGGAAATGAAAAGGACCATGGATACCCAAAGACTATCTTGAAAAATAAAGACAAAAGTGAAAGATTTAAATCAAATAAATGTTATAAATTAATGTTTAATAAATTTAAGCATTTATTATAAAGCTAAGCAATTACAATAATGTTGATTTAGTGCAGAGACAAATAGACCAGTGGAAAGAAATAAACAACGCAGAAACAGACCCCAAACTTGAGTTATGCAAAGGTGATATTTTGAAATGGGAAATGAGACACCTATCAATAAATATTGCTAGGTCAAGTGGATGAATATGAATGCAGCCAAACATACACAGCATATTATATATGAAAAGAACAATTGTAGATGCACAAAATTCATTTATTAATTAAAATGTTACATTTTTAAGTGAATTTTGTAATGTGGCACTTGACTACTTGTAAAATTTAGTCATTTAGTTTTATTTCTTTTCTTATAATGTGTTGATTTTTATCAGTACTTTTTAATTTGGAATTTGGCATTTTTTTTTAAAAGTCTCCTCAAATTGTATAAGCTTTGGATAAAATCATCATGAATCTGCCTCTGGTTATATCAGCTTCACTTAACAAATGTTTAAGGGATGGAAAGGTGTAACTAGAGTATGGGATGTTGGACTTCAAGATTTCTGAGATGCAATCACATTATATAAGGTTAAGATCTCAAGTATTTCCCTAGAGATGAGCAGAAGTAGAGGGGGAAACTAAGTTATTGCAGTGAACACATCCAAAATTCAAGACCTTCATTTTTCAGTGAATTATTCTAGATGTTGAACTTTCCTAGATTTAGATATGTCAAATCTAGATGAGACTCCAACCAGGAGAGTTGAAGTTCATGACTTTGAGCCAAGTCTTAATCCTTCCATAGATTAAGACTAGATAACTCTTGAAGAGAGGGTGGTAAACAACAGAGACAAGGGGAAGGTCGAAAACTGTACTATGATTATCTGAGCCTCAAAATGGATGAAGTTCCAAATATTGGAGAAGCAGCAGTCTGGAACGGATAGGGTTAAAAGATGCTCACTCCTTGGAAGGAAAGTTATGACCAACCTAGATAGCATATTCAAAAGCAGAGACATTACTTTGCCAACAAAGGTTCGTCTAGTCAAGGCTATGGTTTTCCCTGTGGTCATGTATGGATGTGAGAGTTGGACTGTGAAGAAGGCTGAGCGCCAAAGAATTGATGCTTTTGAACTGTGGTGTTGGAGAAGACTCTTGAGAGTCCCTTGGACTGTAAGGAGATCCAACCAGTCCATTCTGAAGGAGATCAGCCCTGGGATTTCTTTGGAAGCAATGATGCTAAAACTGAAACTCCAGTACTTTGGCCACCTCATGTGAAGAGTTGACTCATTGGAAAAGACTCTGATACTGAGAGGGATTGGGGGCAAGAGGAGAAGGGGACGCCAGAGGATGAGATGGCTGGATGGCATCACTGACTCGATGGACGTGAGTCTGAGTGAACTCCGGGAGTTGGTGATGGACAGAGAGGCCTGGCATGCTGCGATTCATGGGGTCGAAAAGAGTCGGACACGACTGAGCGACTGATCTGATCTTCTTCAGGCCAATTCCTTATTCAAACTCTTATACATATGCACCTAGTGCACACCTATCACTGTATTATCACTATGCCTTGTTAACTTGTCTGTGTCATTCAACAGGCTATGAATTTCTGGAGGAAATGAACGGAAGCTATATCAGATCTATTTGTTTAAATACATATAAGTTGTATTGGGGAAATCCTGCTTTTTAATCATTTTATTCTAATGTCTACTATAAAGGAGAAACTAAATGTTTATTGCATTAAGAATGAAAAAATAAATGATATATGTCATTTCCTATGATGTGACTCTCTTTTCTACTCTTTATTTCTGTTAGCTACTACTTTCCCTTAACATTAGTTTTCAATACTGGCTAAGTTTTTTTCTCCTCCAGAGATATGCCTTGAAAATTTATGAGCATGTCCTGGAATATTTTTGAAAATGGAGGTTCAGTGTTCTGGCTCACCTGGATTAATTTCATTTTTAATCTGTACTTTGAAATTTATTGTCCTCATTTTGTCGCTGGTCCTTCTAAATTTTTCACTGACTCAGATTAATCTCAACTTTCTGGGCTGACCTTAATGTTGTCACTTGAATGGAGAAGGTAGCTTTCTGGATGTCAATATTTCATTTCAGGAATAGGAAAGGATGATTTAGTATAGGTAAATTCAATCTCATAGCAAAATAGATGCTTTTATTTAAGGTCGATAATCCTTTTACAGTGACAGTATCACAGTGTTTTGTTTGTTTAAATGCAACCTCTGATTCTTCAACCTTAAGACAGTTAATACAGAGGTGTTCTCACTTATGGGTCAAAAATTAATTTTTATATGTGGCTTTAAACCAGATTTCATTTTGGGGAAATAGACTCAATGAGCTCACATCCACGATGAACTGGCTAACTACTTGGCACGCTTTCCGTTACTGTAACTCTGATTTAGTGCATGGAAGCAAACGTTGGTTAAATACCCTCTACAAGTCAAGCACAGACCTAATCCCATGACATTGTCTAATTTATCCTTCTTATGACTTTAGGCACCATCATTCCACTTTAAAAATGAAGAAATGGAAATTTAAAGGAATTAAGTAACTGGTCCATGTTTAGCTAGTAAGACGCAGAGTCAGTATTCAAACCCTGGTTGTTCAGACTTCTGCGGTTTTTCACTCCACCATACTGTTTTGACTTCCCCATCTGTTAAAAAAAGGAAAAGAATTCATGTCAAAATACTGGAACGTAGTCACAGTGCTTACATCTTCTCAGAAAAAGTCCATGTATCAATTCAAGAATCTATTCTCTACATTGTTAACATCCAGTTAAAGGCTGCTGTTTCAAAGAAGCCTTCCTTTCCTACTCTGATCCGCAGTCATCTTTGCCTTCTTTGAATACCCACCAGACATTTCTTTTCTCTCTGTTAGGGAGTAATAGAGCTAGTGTCTCATCTCCTTGGTCTCTTATGTGCGCTTTGTTTTCCTTAAAAACTTAACATTTTGGCCATGCTGCACAGCCTGTGAGATCCTACTTCCTCAACTAGGGATTGAACCAGCATCCTCAGCAGTGAAAGCATGGAGTCCCAACCACTGGACTACCAGCGAAGTTCTCCAAAAGCCTAAAATTTTCTAAAGCAAATACTTTATGAATACTTTTTAAATGTTTATTATTGGACTTAGACCAGAACTAGGATCATAGCAGAGCTAGAATCAGTTTTCAACTCATGTTGAATTGAAAGAGATTCACACATAAAGAAAATAAACTATTTTTAAATTAAAATATGAAGCCAGATTCATACGATCTTTCAAATCCATACTGTTTTTGGTGATGATAAGACTTATATTACTTTCAACATTAGAGCTCTTTTTGAAGATTTTGCTTCCCTTCATTATATTGTTGGTTAAATTACTTGAAAAGTACCGCAATCTGGGAAGTCAGAAGTGGTTGGGTTTTAATAGCAGCACTGCTTTTGAATTGTTGGATGTCCTTGAGTCATTCATTTTGCCTTCCTCTCAATTTCTTCAGTTGTTAGAATAAAGATAATGATAGCACATAGCTCATTGGATTTCATATAACAATACCTCTAAAGTATCCAAACAATACTTGACAAATGATTGGCACTCAGCAAACATATATTCCCTTTCTTCCATTAACATTGTCTCAAATCCAGTCTTATCTTTTCCAGTTTACACATAAGAGAAATGAGGAGTTTTCAGGACACAGATCTGATGTGTCCAGATCAATCTTCCTTATCAGGATGCTTGGCATACTTTTATGCTTCTTTCCCAACTACTGCTGTACGGGATCTACTACCTGCCTCCCACCTCCACCTGCTGAAACTCCAGCACCATCACCTCAGGAGAGCCTTCCTCCATTCTTCCAGCTGGAGCACTATCTCTGCCAGCTCCCTCTAACATTGGACAGAGTATGTTATCTCTGTACATGGTATCTCTTACAATATTTACCACATTCCATTGTCATAGATTTCACCATGGTCTCATTTCATCTAAGCCCAAGGTTCAGAGACATTCCAGTGCATACTCAAATTACATTCAGAGTTTCAAGGAGCCCCCTCCTTTTATCTGGGGAGCTCCTGAAGGTCTGGCATCACTGTAAAGAAAAGCATCCATGTGAGTCAATTAGGAAAGGCTCAGCAAATCCTTGATGCCCTGGTCAGCATGAATTTCTGGATGATCAATGATCAACAAGCACAGGACTCTTAATGAAAAGTGATCAGCAAAGACAGAATAGCTAATGGACAGGCAATATGGGGGATCCTTTCAGTTTTCCCTTTTTGTTGGGAAAGGAAGGAATTAGGCAGAACCTCAATGCTGACTCCATTCCCCTTTACATTGTCCCCTCCGTTATTTACCCAATTCCTGGCCATATCATTGTCCTACAAGAGTAAACCTCATACTCTTCTTTAGCCTGTATGACTATCATCCTGTATTTATCTCCCTGAATTTTTTCTTATTCTTTTTCCAGATCTCCACTGAAGCATAAGCTCTATTTTACTTCTATCAGGATCTTCTCTTTTGATTCCCCCAAAGTTCAGCCAAACATTTCCTCTTATAAATCAAAAGCTTTTGCTTTCAATTATTGTGTCTGATGTGGACTTCAAGAGCCTATTTTGAAGTTGAAAAAAGTCAACTTTTTTTTCTCTCTGCTTTAACAATTCTGATTCTCAAATTTATTTTGTCGACGTCTCTGATTAAGAAAAAGGTCACATAAAAAAAAGAGCAGAAAGGAAAATTATCAAGGTTGATATTTCAGAATAAGATTTTTGACACAGCTTAATATTATCAGTATTTGCATACATCACATCTCTTCCAAAAAGCATAAATTCTTTCAAGCCAAAAGTTTAATCTTGTCTCTCTTTATCTCTTTTCAAAGTACCAAGCAAATGTTTTGTCTTTCATAGAGTAAGTAAATAGTATGTATTTGTTGAATTAAATTGAAAAAGCACAATATATGTTTTTGAAAATCCAAGGGCAAAGCCACATGGAAGAACTTAGGGGCATAATATAATAAATACACAGACACTGTGTTATGCTAATCAATTGATTCAGATATGTAAAGCAATGGAACTTTAAAAATTAAAAACATGCAGAATATTGTATTAGCTGTGCCTAGAAGGCCACATTATAAAAACATGTTAGTGGCATAAATGACACAAAATTAAATGTTTATACATTCAGCTGGAATTCTGTATTCCATCTAATTAAATTATGACTTATTTGATTAGTTATACCTGTGCAGCCAACTCAAAACCAAATTATTTTTATAATATTAGTAAATATTACTTGGAGATATTACAAATGAAGTTTAAAACCTCTTTCTTCTTATTTTAGGTACGTAATATATTGTCTGCCTGATATAATTATATTTCATTATATTTTATGCATTTAATTCTACTCCTTAATAGTACTATTTTATTTAGTTGTTCTTTTCATGGCTATTGTTTTTCTTCAGGTGACAAAGGGGAAAAGGGTTTGCCTGGAATACCTGGTGGAAAAGGCAAAGCAGGTATAATATGCTCATTTTTTCTTTTTTAAATTAATTTTTATTGTAGTGTGGTTGCTTTACAATGTTGTATTAGTTTCTACTGTACAGCAAAATGAATCAGCCACATTTTCTTTATCCATTCCTCTGTTGATAGATATTCAGGTTGCTTTTCTTTTTAATTTTTAACATCATTACAAAACTATTTGTCTCAAAAATAAATATATTTAATAGAAGAACAATAGTCTGTTCAGTGTGATTAACCTCCTTTTCCTTGGGCCAGAGGGAAGGAAGGAAGGAAATTCTCCTCTCTCTCCAGTGGTGACTTTTCAGGCCCTGTGGAAGGGGTGGAAGGACGGTGGTTCATTCCACCTCTGCCACGCTTGCTTGAGGTAGCAATTCTAGTACATCAGGAAGCAGCCCTCATCCCCCTAGACCAAGAGGAAAATCCACAAGGGCCTCAGCAATAGGACCAGCAATAGGCTCAGCCTTTCACCAGAGTCTCAACCAAACACTGGCCAAGCATTTTGTCACCAGCAAACTGGCCTGATGGACAGAGTCCTGGCGGTTACAGAACATGCATCAGTGGTCCGGAAGCCTCTCCCTGATACTGAAAAGAGGACTCTTTCCAGTGCTTGATGCAGGGAAAGAAAGTAGCCCATTCCTGGTGAGCTTCTATTATTTCTATCCGTAAAGGTGTGAGCGCATGCGTGCTTAGTTGCTCAGTCATATCAGACTCTTTGTGACCCCATGGACTGTAGCCTGCCAAGCTTCTCTGTCCATGGGATTTTCCCAGCAAGAATACTGGAGTGGGTTGCCATTTCCTCCTCCAGGGGATCTTCCCTACCCAAGGGATCAAACCCACATCTTTTGCATCTCCTTCATTGGCAAGTGGATTCTCTACCACTGAACCACCTGGGAAGCCCTTATCCATAAAGATGTAGAGAAGCCTAAGAACTGTTTTAAATTCCTTATATTTAACTGTGAATATGGATAAATAAAGCCACAGATTTTCCCCCCCTTTGGCTAGTAAAATTCATTTTGCTTTTCAACCATCGGATAAAAAAGCAAATGGAAATGTTGACATGAAGCATAGTTAAATAGGAAAAAAGAAGCATTTACTTTACATCATTTTCCTTACAGCTTTTTCTCAGCCACATTATCAGTAGGTGATTGAAAAGGTAAATGAGTGAAGGGGAACTAGTGGCAGAAATTAAAATCATAGTTAATCCACAAATGGGACAACTTGCTCTTAAAATTATAAGATGAATCTATTCACAAGATTTAAACTTAGTCTCAAAACATTAAGCTATACTCCAAATGGATAATCAGAATTAACATTAATTTTGTCATGAAAGGTTTCTCCCAACTAACAATACAGTAACACAAGAGAAAACTAGAAATATGTTTTTAAAACACTGTAAAGATTTTATTCTGAGACTGTAGAGGTACATTCTGTGTTCAACAAAAATGCCAAATGATTCCCAATATGTGAGCAGTGGTTCGTCACATTTACTGTTCTTTTTAAAAAACTGGTTTAGAACTCTCTTTTAACTGCTTCAAATTATTGTAAAAGATGTATTCAGAATTCCTGTATATTGGAAACCTTGTCTTTAGTAAAAGACAAAAAGCATCACCATTCACAGAAAGACATAGCTAGACTAGAAAAAGACAGTAAATATTGGGAAGAGAGCAATTGCCTCTCTTATCCATTCTTCATGGGCATCAACATGAATTGACAGCTTTGTCATTTAAAAGGTACTGTCTGTGATTGTGGAAGATACCGAAAAGTTGTTGGACAGCTAGACATCAGTGTGGCTCGCCTTAAGACTTCAATGAAGTTTGTTAAGAATGGTGAGTCTATTCTCATTTGCTTTGTGGTATTTATCCATGGATCTATCTCCTTCAACATGGCAATTCTGGGATTTTCCTGGCTGTCTAGTGGTTAGGGCTCTACCCTTCCACTGCAAGGGGCATGGTTTCTTTCTCTGGCTGAGGAACCAAGATCTTGAATGTCACATGACCTAAATAAATAAATAAATGCAAATTTAAAAATAAAACAATCTTTTTCTTAAAGAAACAAAAACAAACAAACCACTGCAATTCCAATATCCCTAGCAGAAACTAACTTAGTTTGGGCAAAGGATTATTGAGAGAGTGTCTCCAGTTTATAGCTCTCTTAGAATCCTGATTATCCACTTACTCTAGTATACTTCAGGTCCTGTGGACATACATATGTCCATTCCTATAGGTAGAAAAGGGGATTTTAGTGACAGAGGGGGAGGGAGAAAAGGCAGAGTTTGAGTACCTGGGCCTTAAGAAAAAAGCCCAACAACCAGCATCTTAGAAAATAAAAATAGTAATGAAAACAGTAGTTGCTTTGTTGATTACTTGCAATAATACTAATTTTTATGATTAGACTGAAGTTTAGAGAGATTACCTTGCCCATAGATACACGCTAATGAGCAGTGGAGGAAGGATTTGAATACAAGGATTTGAATTCACTGACTCCTCTGCCCTCAGTACAAGTCAGTGAGAACGTCATGCATTTCTCTAAACTGTGCTAGTCCACGTTAGCCCTTTTTGTTTTCTCTCGTATTTCCCCAGGATGGTTAGCAGTAAAACCCTTAAAGTGGGGCTTATGTGCTCGCTCCTGAGACAGTATGAATCAGGGAGCTGTTCTAGTTGCTGTTACAACTATTTTCACTTTGTTGTACTTTTATTTATTGGGTTGGCCAAAAAGTTCATTTGGGGTTTTCCATACAATGGTACAGAAATATTATAATCCAGGAGTATTTACTTACATTAGTAGAGGCACACAAATGCTACCTTGTGTCCATCCTCATCTTGTAATACTAGAGGCATAGGAAATGTTTGATATTAATTAACCCTCAGTTATAACTCTGGTTATAACCTGTACAGATGCTGCCTCTGACCTGACTTTGACCCCAATGACTAAACCAAACTCCAGAGGTTTAACATAGTGCTATAGTTCTTAACATTTGAGTTCTCATAGTTTTATTTGTAAATTTTAACTTATAGGCCCTTAAGGGTATATATACATATATATGTGTTTGTGTGTGCTTGGACCACAAAGCCCAAAACATATATAGCATATCATGGTCTTGTGATGATACTGACTTCCTAATTCTCTCCTGAATCTTACTCAGAAGCTCAATCTATTTTATGTGTTGTTGTTCAGTTTGCTAAGTCCTGTCCAGTGCCTTGAGACCCCATGGACTGCAGCACACCAGTCTTCCCTGTCCTTCACTGTCTCCCGCAGCTTGCTCAAACTCATGTCCGTGGATTCACTGATGTCATCCAACCATCTCATTCTCTATGGCCCCCTTCTCCTCTTGCCTTCAATCTTTCCCATTCTCAGGGTCTTTTCCAATGAGTCAGCTCTTCACATCAGGTGTTCAAAGTATTAGAGCTTCAGCTTCAGCATCAGTCCTTCCAATGAATATTCAGGATTGATTTCCTTTAGGATTGACTGATTTGATCTCCTTGCAGTCCAGGAGTGAAGTACAGACCATCTCAGTTGATGCATATATTCACAGTCTGGGAACCTGGCCAGAAGTGGATGAAATTCTATATTATTTCTGTATCAGTCCAATAAACCTTTACCACTATCCTGCACTGTTGCAGGCACTGAGACTACAGAGTGACAAGGACATGGTCTTGGGCCTTAAGATGTTCACAAGCTTAAGAGATACACAATTAGGCTAAAATGTGTCGAGTGCTATGAAGTGAAGGGGTCAGTGGGAACACAGGGGAGAAAGCGCAACAGCACCTGTCTCTGTCCAGGGGCATTGGAAAGGCTCTTATAGGAGAAAGCATTTTGACTGAAATCTGAAGGATGGGTAGGAATTTGCCAGATTAAGCACCAAGAAGACTTTCCAGGCATGAAAGGCATGGAAGGGGAAGAGGGAAGGGTGTGCTCATGGAACTATAAGGGTGGAAAAAGCATACATTAGGGGGGAAAGATTATCTGAGACGAGCTGGGTGACAGTTCATATAACATATCTTTGTCCAAACAGCTCTCTGCTTCACACTGTGTGGGAAGTAAAGGAGGAAAGACAGGGGAGGGCCAGTGACAGGAATTGGTTCTTTATCAGACAGCTACAAAGGTGGACAAAACACTGAAGCAGTGCCTACCTCATGATAGGAAAAAGAATTGTTAAATCTTGAATAAATTTATTTAAATCTAGCAATATTATATACTTAGCTTTTCTCTGTTTGAGACAGATAATCACGTTCTTCTTTTCCTCACTGCAAAGTCATAGCAGGGATTAGGGAAACCGAAGAGAAATTCTACTACATCGTGCAGGAGGAGAAGAACTACAGGGAATCCCTGACCCACTGCCGCATCCGGGGTGGAATGCTAGCCATGCCCAAGGACGAAGCTGCCAACACGCTGCTGGCTGACTACGTCTCCAAGAGTGGCTTCTTCCGGGTGTTCATCGGGGTGAACGACCTGGAGAGGGAGGGTCAGTATGTGTTCACAGATAACACTCCCCTGCAGAACTACAGCAACTGGAAGGAGGGTGAGCCCAGCGACCCCTATGGCCACGAGGACTGTGTGGAGATGCTGAGCTCAGGCAGATGGAATGATACCGAGTGCCATCTTACCATGTACTTTGTCTGTGAATTCATCAAGAAGAAAAAGTAACGTCCCTCACCCTACACATTCGTCATTTCCCTGGGACTATCGTCGCTGTTATTTTTATCCATCCTTTTCTAATTATACTACATTCATTCTGACTCCAGCCAAGTGAGAAATGCTAGACTAAACTTTGGGATCTTCATCGCCATGCTTATCCATGATGATTTTGATCATTTTCATACATGGTATGTTATTGATTCAGTAGCTCACCAGGTTAGGTGTCCCAAGAGAGAACGTGAATCACTCATTGTATAGGAGATGGCTGTCTACTTCTCAAATGGAATGTTCTCTTGACATTTGCTCTGTTGATTCTCTCTAAGGCCCTGAACCACTGTCTATATGGCCCAGTGGATGATGAATTGAACAGTGGGTTGATGACTAGGCTCAAAGCCAGATATATGAGAAGGCTTCTATTAGTAATGTCAAGGTATTATCTGTCTTTGAACCCAAGGTCCCCAGTTCTTTGATCAGTCACCCACCACGGCCATAGCCACACTCGCAAGGTCCTCTGTTTGCACAGGCATAGAAATACTTTAACCTTACACCTCTATATGAGGACCTTCTAGCCTAGTGACCTATTCTAGGCCATGTGGAATCATATAGTTAAATTTTATGCTTCTGATTGACAGCCTTCACTGAAGTATACCAAACATGGGCCGCCTTTATGTACACCCACAACTTAATCCCAGGCTTCCAGATATTAACCCTCTGATCTGAGGAAAAGGGAACTCTAGAAATTGAAAAGATAAAAAGAGAAACAAATATTGTATATTAATGCATGTATGTGGAATCTAGAAAAATGGTACAGATGAATCTATTTGTAGGGCAGGAACAGAGATGCAGACATGGTGAACAGTCATGTGGAAATGGGGAAGAGGGAGTGAGGAAGAACTGGGAGATGTGGGTTGATGTACTTGCACTGCCATGTGTAAAACATATAGCTAGTGGGAAGCAGCTGTATGGCACAGGAGGTTCAGCTCGGTGCTCTATGGTGACCTGGAAAGGTAGGGTGGGGGAGAGGGAGGGGGTTCCAAAAGATAGGGGATGTATGTATACTATAGCTGATGTACTTGGTGGTGTAGCAGAAACTAACACAACGTTGCAAAGCAACTATACAGCCCCGCCCAAGAAAGAACCCTCCCCAAAGAGAAAAGGCTAGTTCCCAAACAGTATCATTTATACTCTTGTGCTAAGATGACCTCCTTCTATTAATATGTCTCCATTTTTTCCTCATCTTAGGTTTATCCATAGCAACTTTCCTTCTCTTGGGCATGGAGAATGAGGGAAAGAGTTTGTGAAGCCTTCAGAGAACTCTGGAAACTTCACAGTGCTACTAACATCATGTCTCTAAGGTCTTTGCCTCTAATATATCACTCATGGTGACATTTAACGGCAGGTGCTTTATTCTGTGTAACTGTATGTTGTAAAAACCTCACATCAGTGGTGCTTTCCTATGATATCACAAGATGTCATTTCCTATGATGTCATTTCCTATGACATTTCTCCTATGACATCACAACAGTGTGTCAAGTATGGCATTTGGAACATGCCTAAGACTCACCTATATTATAATACTAAACTGGTAAATTTCTACTTTGAACTGCAGATCAAACCTCAAAGCAGCTCTCATTTGAAATTTAAAAATGAAAGTTCAGCCAAACCCTAGATTATCCCCTTGTAAACTGCTGCTCCAGTTGTAGTTTGTGACATATAATTAGACTGTTTAAAATGCTGGCAAAACAGTTAATGAACTAAGAGAAACAGATCAACAACATATGTTCACCTTAAACCATCTGTTCATGATTTCATCCATGACTAACTGGTTAGGAGAATGGATTTAATTAGGTTATTTCCGTGAATGTTTCAAGGGTCACAAACTCAGGTCCTACAGGGGCCACACAGATGACATAAATAAATGACGTGGTACAGGTGGGGACCCTGGTACAATGAACACAGACTGCCCTCCTAAAGAAACCAGCTGCTTCTTAGTCGTTGCTGTTTTTGCCATGAAGGACCCAGTGCCACTACATGATCTGACATTTAAGAGAAGTCAGAAAGCTGGAAATTTGTGAGATAGTCTTCTATTTTTAAAAGATGGTGACTCATGATTCTTAATCTAAATTCTAAGTCATATAAAACAGTCTGCTAGACAAAATTGTGACCTCTGCACTTCTCACGTCTGAGGAAAAGTTCTGAAGGTTCTAACTATATAGTAGGTCATTAGGACACAGTGATGTCAAAGTCAAGGCCAGCCATTTATACCACACTCAATTCAGCTCCAAAGTCAAGGCCAGCCATTTATACCACATTCAATTCAGCTCAACAACAGGAATTTGGTCAATGTTTATCATTCATCAGGTTAATGAACTAGTTATGGATTCAGACTTTTGAGAATATGGCATAATTTGAAGGCAGAGCAATTAAATCAGAATTACAGAGCGAGACGTTAGATCAAAGTCAGGATCCTTGAGTAGAATGCCAGCCAAGAGCTCAAGGAACAAGAGTCTAGAAATACTTTGGTAGGTAGGTTTAGTCGCCAAGTCGTGTCCAGCTCGTGTGACCCCCATGAGGTCACACCCACCAGGTGTGTAGCCCACCAGGCTCCTCTGTCCATGGGATTCTCCAGGCAAGAATACTGGAGTGGGTTGCCATGTCCTCCTCCAGGGGATCTTCCTGACCCAGGGATCGAACCTTGGTCTCCTGTATTGCAGGCAGACTCTCTACCGAATGATCCACCAGGGATGACTTCCAGGATAAGAAAATAGAGAGAGAACAGACACCAAACATTGCCGACAGGCAGCTCACATCGGGACCCATATTCTGAGTTGTTCTAAGCTCCCCTAAGTGTGAATATTAATTATGTGTACTGTCAACTCTATTCTTATTTCTCTTATGATCTTTGTAATAATAACAACATTTCTCTTAATGACTCATCTTTGCTGCCAGTACTTCCAAGGGAAGATGACAGAGTTTCAGTGAATAGGATTTATCCTGCAATCTTGCCTGGGAGAAATTTCGAAGACACCACATACTTGATTAGATTTGCGGTGAAACTTACTTTGTGCTTACAAAATAAATGCCCTCACATATTTATTTTCCAAGTAATCCTGATAAACTCTAAGTATGAAGGGCAGACATTTTTAATGCCATCTTCCCAAAGAGAATACTGAGGTCCAAGGAAGCCAAGCAATTTACCAAAATCAATATGTGAGAAAAGCAGAACTCCAGCCTGCTGATTAAAGCTCTCAATCCAGTGTTCTCTCCTGATTTTACTCTTATTTTGAACGGAATTTCATCCATGATTCTCTTGTGATAACAGAGGCACAGATAATCACTCTTGATTACTTTCCAAAGTTAAAGATCAGGGCTAATTAACAGAGATGCTAGCAGTTCAGAAATGTGTGTTACAGATATGGTCCTCGCAGGTTTCTCTTTAAATTTGAGAATGTCTACACATGTCATTCGGAGAAGGCAATGGCAACCACTCCAGTACTCTTGCCTGGAAAATCCCATGGACGGAGGAGCCTGGTAGTCTGTAGTCCATGGGGTTGCTAAGAGTGGGGCACGACTGAGCGACTTCACTTTCACTTTTCACTTTCCTGCATTGGAGAAGGAAATGGCAACCCACTCCAGTGTTCTTGCCTGGAGAATCCCAGGGACAGAGGAGCCTAGTGGGCTGCTGTCTGTGGGGTCGCACAGAGTCAGACATGACTGAAGCTACTTAGCAGCAGCAGCAGCAGCACACATGTCATTAAAGTTGAGGAGGTGACAGTGCAGCATCACTATAGTCTTACAGATAACTTACAGGGATAACTATAGGGAAAGCAAAACAAATATCTTAAAGGCATGATACAAATGAACTTATTTAGAAAATAGAAACAGACTCACAGACATAGAGAATGAACTTACGGTTGCCAGGGTGGGGAAAGGATAGGGGGAGGGACAGTTAGGGAGTTTGGGGTGGACAGATACACAATGCTGTATTTAAAATGGATAACCAACAAGGACCTACTTACTGTATAGCAAAGGGAACTATGCTCAAGTTATGTGGCACCCTGAATGGGAGAGGAGCTTGGGGGAGAATGGATACGTGTATATGTATGGCTGAGTCTCTTTGCTGTCCACCTGAACTGCACAACGTTGTTAATCGGCTATACTCCAATATAAAAATATAAAATGAGCAAGCAATTATTTGTCCCATAACATAATTCAGTAGAGCATTCCCTTAAATAGCATTTAAAATAAATTTCATTCTCAAAAGATAACTATTGATTCAACTTTTTAGGAATATAGCTGGGCATTTCCCAAGGATGACACAAAGGTTCCAGGGGATGAAAATTAAAAATTTATTCACAGCTGCACAACACTGCCTTCTCAAAGCAACACATTCTATAACTAGGCAAGAGGAAAGAGCTTATGTCCAGAGTCGTCGCCTAAACACAATAAAAAGGTCCTGTGTTGAGACACATATAACCAACATTGATTACAGTTTGGATAATTCACCCATAAAAACTACTGGTATTAAAAAAAATGTATTTTTTCCTGCTAAGACGTATGTTGCCCAAATATGAACTGCTTTGATTGTTATTAACCAATTAATTTTTAGCTCTCTGGATTGCATACCTGGAGACATAAAACAGCTATGGAATAAGAAAAGTTAACAAAATAGCAGTACCCACTGCAGTTGCTGCAGTTATGGTATACATACATTTTTTTATATGAGACTTTCTTTTACTGCCCCCCAACAGATGGCCATAAAGTCCATATCTGAAGGGTTTTAGTAATTTGCTAACCCCATTTGAATTCTTTTTCTTACAGTGAACTAAAATACTTCCCTCTGATGTCCATCTGTCTTTCTGCTGTTTATAACTCTGAAAGGCCTGGCCCTGAGACAAGCTAGGGCAGGCTCTTAATGAAAATACAAATCAGGGCAGGAGAACTGTGCTCACTATGGCACTGGTTACTAAGGTGAATATCAAGTTTTGCACATGTCTCTAAACCTAGATGTTATGCCCTACACCCAGTGAGTTCAGATTTTGTTGGTGAGGCATTAGAGGCACAGATAAAGAGTAGAACTGAGATTCAAAATCATGTGAGAATCTCAATTATAAATAATCTATTTATTGGATTGGCTAAGTAGTTCTTTTGGGTTTTTCTGTAAGGTGTTACAAAAACCCTGAATGAGCTTCTTGGCCAACCCAGTTTAGGAGAAGGTATATGGTGGACAGGATTAAACTCCAAGGGAGGAGGCTATTAAGAGGTCAGTGGTTTGGTAAGACCTCATTGAGTGGGTTCAAGGCAGGTGTCCAATGCCAGTGGGATGAAGTCCAGGTCAGAGTCCAGATGTGTTAAAACATACATGAACAACTGTGAACAACTGACTTAGGTGGAGAGTAGAGCTCACTAACTCATTAATTCACCAAATATACTTGAGCGTTTACTATGATATGAGGGCTAGAGGCACAATGAAAATGAAGACAGATCAGATTCCCAGCCTCATGAACAGAACTCTCCTCTGGCTCATCGAACATCAACACTACCATAATAAAGCCGAAAAGTTAATCCATTGTTGGGGGTGGAATATATAAACCTATTCTATTTTTACTCCTACTTCCTCTTCAATGTAACACCTCTTCAAAATTATACTGAAACAAGTCAGACAAGGAAACTTTTTTGATAAAAGTACCACAGTACCATTTCTTGAAGAGCAACATTAACATATTTCTTCCAATACATTTTTACATTCCTGTAGGCTGACTAATTTTGATGTGAACAAGAAGTTCCTGCATCATTGGGTATACCCACCCACACCACTTTTTTACAAGACAGAATATATCCTTGTGTCTGTGCTTGGATGAACATTGACCCCTGATAAACGTTCCTCCACATTATTTTCTTCTGGTGACCTACACCAAAATTCAATGAAACCCAGATTTGCCACAGATTGTCACTTTCATAATAAAGACAGGTAGGAAGAAGGGAGAAGTGAATCAGACATTTTATAATTTATTAAAATGTGAGTACGGTTACCTTGAATTAATCACCATGTTGGCATCTGCAGCTGGAAAATAAGAGATCAAACTGTGTCCATACAATTTTAAAATCTATATAACACTTTGGCTGATGTATTTTTCACTTTAAAACCCTTACACAGGCTAATTTATCAAGAGTTAAGTAAGCCTTATTCTTTGTACAAATCTGGTTGTGGGCTTTGGGGGGAGGTGATGGAGATGAAGATTGTACACAACCCATCCCCTGATAGGTTTATAGAATGTCAGTTGCGAAGAGTAATCATAAGCTCCATCACAGTATGTGAAAAGCCAAGATACAGAAACATTTCCTAAGTCTTGAGAAAATGAGATAAGTGGAGACATAATTACAAAACACATTCAACTTAAATCCAATAAAATCTAGGTGAATATTTTTACTAAGAAGTGTAGAAAATGGGATGGGAGTTGGGTGGTAGGGAGGGGATATATATGTACACATATGGCTGATTCACGATGTTGCACAGCAAAAACTAACACAAGACTGTAAACCAATTACTAATATATTCCAATAAAAAGATTAATATATAAAAAAGAAATATAGCACATATAATGGATAATTGTGGGAGACTCTTTCCTAGGAGATCACAATTTCATATGTATATTTCCTGAATCAACTCAGAGAAGATGATTCTGAAGAAATCTTACCAGAAGAAGTATATGTGTTTTTACACATAGACGTTTTCTGGAAATGTTTATGTTTAAAATAATAATATGTTTCAGAATATATTTCCCCAAGCTCCCTGATTTTTCTGATCTTATCTTTGATTCTGCTGACATTGGTACATTTCAGGGACTCAATCTCTGGGAAGAATGAAGGATTTTTGTACAGGCACTTACAAGCCCCAAAGTTCTCTCATCCACAAAACCAAGATATTATCTTTGCCCTAAAGGACCTTAGGACTTAACGAATACAGTGAGCCAACACAGGAAGCTATTTCCAACACAGTCCAAAATATTGGCCTCTACATTTGAGAAAAAGGAAATCCAAAAATACATTTTGAGACACTGCAGTGAAATATCAAAAAACACAGTTTTTTTTTTTTGAGAAGCTTGAAAATATTTTTCTGAGTTTTCTAACCCTAAACACCCTTGCACAGAGAGATTTTATAAAAAATGTAGGGCAGGGAATAAATATATATGTTTGTGTCTCCATCTTTGAATGTGTAAAAGAAAAAAATTCCTAAGCTCTTCTTTCTTCATATAATTTCCTATATTATTGGGGGTGGGATGGAGCATTACATGACTTCTCCTTTTAAAATGTTGTGTTTTAAGTTTTCCTCATTCTTATATTTTCAAAAATTCAAGAGCTCAGAGCTTCCCTAGTGGTCCAGTGGTTGAGAACCTGCCTGCCAACGCAGGGCACACAGGTTCGATTCCTGGCCTGGGAAAATCCCACATGCCAAGGGGCAACTGAGCCCACGTGCCACAAATACTGAGGCCTGCACACCTGGGAGCCCATACTACACAACGAGAGAAGCTGCTGCACTGAGAAGCCCGAGCGCCACAGCTAGAGAAAGCCCACGCACAGCAACAAGGAAGCCCAGCACAACCAAAAAGAAATTTTAAAAAATTCAACAGCTCAGTATGAACTAATATCCAGGTCTCACCAATTCATGCCTGTATGGATTATCAAGATGGTAGGCACAGAGTGAAATTGTGCAAGAAAAAAAAAGGAGGGAATGTATTCCTTTGATCACCACAAAGCCTCAGGTCCATTTGGACAGAAATAACATGATATCTGGGTCCTGGTATGTAAACTTCTTCCACTGGAAATCTTTACTGTCAAACTTTATAATCACTCCTAAATAATTTGCATACTTGGGATTCTGAAATCTTACATGTAACATAGTTGTGATGGCTTATGAATTCCTGAGAACTCCTAGCCAGAGTTGTTGGAAAACATCCTCACTCTTGGCAGAAGTATAAGTATCACATAGTTAGCAGGGTTAGAATTCCTTAGTTCCTTTATTCTTAACTTGGCTTCTTCCATTGACACCCAGTGATGAAGAGTAAAAGGCAATTCCACTTTATTTTGTGCAAAGATCTCTGGAAGTAACCGCACCTTCATTATGTTTCTGTGCTCAGCATCCATAAGAGATCTTTGGATAAGCATTTGATCTAGAGAATCTCCCTCCCTTCAAGTTCAATAAAGTCCACTTCACCTCACCAGAACCAGACAAATCGATTCTAACTGGTATCACAGCTTTGGGAAATATTTGTCATAGAAGAATGTCATTTTTACTGATATACTGTGTAGCTTGGGGTCACAAACACTTCTCACCATGCTTCTACTGGATGACCTTGGCTGAGGCTATTTGGTGTGGTAAAAGATAATGTGGAAAATATTCAATGGCAAGCAGCAAAAGAACCTGAGACTCACTGGACTTTAAAAACCTCAAGGAATTAAACCTTTGAGACTTTGTCATGTTTTATCATTTTCTGTATCTCAGCTCTTCCACGGCTTCTCAGAAGTCTCATGTTTAAAATCAAGTACCTCTAACTTCAAGATATTTTGTAGGCATTGAGGTTTCTGGCCGCGGTCCTGTGACCTACGTAATCAGCAGCTTCACGCACTGTCATTTTTGAAGACGTAGCTTCTGTTTTCTGTCTCCATGTTCACATTCTCAGCATCCCATCTTTCTGCTAAACTTGACCTCTCCAACTATCCTAGGACAATAAGGAAGAGTTAGTCTCTCATCTACCTCCTTTTGAATGAAGCATAAATTCTTTTTTTCTCATTAACGGACTATGCAAAATAAGACTTTGATTCTTTTATCACCTGGTATTAGGCTTAGCCTTAACCTAGTCTGCTGTATTCTCCTTGTTTCTTTTTCTCCCATATAAGCTATTCGATCAATTTTACCATCCAGCTCATGATGCTAAAGGTCTTAAGCTTAGATCAAAGAAATAAAGGATGAATTCAAGGACTGAAGAAATAAAAATCATCAATGCCTTATTAATTAGCAAGAGTGTTATCCACCAAATTATACATCTGAATAAGTTTCCTTTTTCATTTCTCACTAAGATTCACTCAAAATACTGGTAATACTCAGCACCCCACATGAGGAGAGTACTATACTATGAGAAGTCCTGAGCAAATCAAGCTTCCTTCTCTTCGAAAGTCCTTGTCAAAAACAATTTATGTTGTTATATGACAATAATTCTGCAAATCAGGAAGCCACATCATATATGCCTAAAGAGTAGGTTCCAGAATTTGAAATTCTATGCTAGCAATTTTAAAAGTTCACTTTACTTGAGTCTGTATCATAGCACATAGACATTTCCCATTCATGTTATTTTAGAGACTTTTCATGGGGAGTCCTGACCAGAGTTCCCCACAGCTATCCTGGACATAGAGGTGGGATTTGAAGGTACAGAAATGAGGTAGGTTGCTTTGGGTTACAATGTTGAGTAAGGAGACCAGATATCCCAAACATGAGATCTGAGTTAATCTATTATTTAAAGGTTAGGGAGAAGGATAGGGGTAGGTTTCTCAGGATATATTGCTAAAGAGTAGACAGAGAATAGTAGTAGACTCAGGAACATTTCAAGAAGGGAGCGTCAACTTTATTCAAAGTCTATGAGAGCTCAAAAACAAACCATTAACAAGTACCTGTTGGACTGGTCAACATGAAGTCCTAAAAGAACTTAGCAAAAGAAATCTCAACATGACAAGAGAATCAGGAGGTAAAGTAGAGTTGGGTTTAGAGGGTAATGGACTGCAAAGAAGTAGAGATAATATGCGTGTGTGCATGCTAAGTCGCTCCAGTTCAGTTCAGATTAGTTCAGTCGCTCAGTCGTGTCCGACTCATTGCAACCCCATGAATCACAGCACGCCAGGCCTCCCTGTCCATCACCAACTCCTGGAGTTCACTCAGACTCACGTCCATCGAGTCAGTGATGCCATCCAGCCATCTCATCCTCTGTTGTCCCCTTCTCCTCCTGCCCCCAATCCCTCCCAGCATCAGAGTCTTTTCCAATGAGTCAACTCTTCGCATGAGGTGGCCAAAGTACTGGAGTTTCAGCTTTAGCATCATTCCTTCCAAAGAAATCCCAGGGCTGATCTCCTTCAGAATGGACTGGTTGGATCTCCTTGCAGTCCAAGGGACTCTCAACAGTCTTCTCCAACACCACAGTTCAAAAGCATCAATTCTTCGGCGCTCCGCTTTCTTTACAGTCTCTCACAACTCTCACATCCATACATGACCACAGGAAAAACCATAGCCTTGACTAGATGGACCTTTGTTGGCAAAGTAATATCTCTGCTTTTCAATATGCTATCTAGGTTGATCATAACTTTTCTTCCAAGGAGTAAGAGTAAGAGTCTTTTAATTTCATGGCTGCAGTCACCATCTGCAGTGATTTTGGAGCCCCCCAAAATAAAGTCTGACACTGTTTCCACTGTTTCCCCATCTATTTCCCATGAAGTGATGGGACCAAATGCCATGACCTTTGTTTTCTGAATGTTGAGTTTTAAGCCAACTTTTTTACTCTCCTCTTTCACCTTCATCAAGAGGCTCTTTAGTTCTTCACTTTCTGCCATAAGAGTGGTGTCATCTGCATATCTGAGGTTATTGATATTTCTCCCGGCAATCTTCATTCCAGCTTGTGCTTCTTCCAGTCCAGCGTTTCTCATGATGTACTCTGCATATAAATTAAATAAGCAGGCTGACAATATACAGCCTTGACGTACTCCTTTTCCTATTTGGAACCAGTCTGTCATTCCATGTCAAGTTCTAACTGTTGCTTCCTGACCTGCATACAGATTTCTCAAGAGGCAGGTCAGGTGGTCTGGTATTCCCATCTCTTTCAAAATTTCCTACAGTTTATTGTGATCCACACAGTCAAAGGCTTTGGCATAGTCAATAAAGCAGAAATAGATGTTTTTCTGGAACTCTTTTGCTTTTTCCATGATCCAGCGGATGTTGGCAATTTGGTCTCTGGCTCCTCTGCCTTTTCTAAAACCAGCTTGAACATCAGGAAGTTCATGGTTCATGTATTGCTGAAGCCTGGCTTGGAGAATTTTGAGCATTACTTTACTAGCGTGTGAGATGAGTGTAATTGTGCGGTAGTTTGAGCATTCTTTGGCATTGCCATTCTTTGGGATTGGAATGAAAACTGACCTTTTCCAGTCCTGTGGCCACTGCTGAGTTTTCCAAATTTGCTGGCATATTGAGTGCAGCACTTTCACAGCATCATCTTTTAGGATTTGAAATAGCTCCACTGGAATTCCATCACCTCCACTAGCTTTGTTCCAGTAGTCAATCCAGTAGTGTCCAATTCTTTGTGACCCTGTGGACTGTCACTTGCCAGGCTCCTCTGTCCATGGGATTCTCCAGGCAAGAATACTGGAGTGGGTTGCCCTTTCCTCCTCTAGGGGATATTCCTGACCCAGGAATCGAACCTTCATCTCCTATGTCTCCTGCCTTGGCAGGCAGGTTCTTTACCACTAGTACTACCTGAGAAGCCCCAGAGGTGGTATATATAGGTAATATTTTTCAGGAAGTTTTCCAGCAGAAGAGAGTTGAAACAATCAAATCAAGAATGGAAACTGGACATTATCAATCCAAATAATAGTACAGTACTAACTAAAGTAATTTGAATGCTATGTTAAGCATTTTACATGTGGTTTCAATTTAATCCACAAATCAACCTTCTATGGCACACGCTATTACCATCTCCATTTTACCTATGAGTAAATAGAGGCCCAGAGATTACAGAGCACCCCTAAGGTCCCCGCTAGGATTTATTGCAGGCAATTCAGTCCAGTGCTTTCATTGCTAAATCACTGCACTGTTCCATCTTACCATGTAATTAGCATATTTGGAAAGTCCAGAGTTTCTTCTATGACTTTGCTAGTTAAGTTCTAGATAAAACCTTCAGAAATCAGTTTTTCTGGGCATGTTGTCAGCGTATACAACACATGTATTGATGGATATGTGGAGAAGAGGAAAAACTGTACAAAAATACTCCTGTTTTACAACTCCATCAGTCATGACTTGGTTTGGAACTTAGGAACATATTGTCTGTACCTCAAAAAGAACAAATGGATATTTCAAGAGTTTTGGAGATTACTCTTTTTTTCTGTCCTTCAGAAGGCGAGGAAAATTACAGCCTCACATAAAGGAAGTGACTCTAATAGAGACAGAGCGTTCCAAGGGGATCTGGTGGAAAACACTGAAAGTCAAACATGATGAAGTTCCTGAAAGAACCTTAAGAAGCAACTGCTTTGACCTAGAGGAGGGAAAATGAGGTAACTAGGGTTCCCTGGGCTGGAGTGATGGGACTGTGGGATGCAGTGTGGCAGGAAGATGGAGTGCTCAGGGGTCATCTTAAAGGGCACTGTGAGTGCTGCTGGAGGGAAGCATGGGCATGTGGGTCCCCCCTAGTGAGGATGTCTAGTCATTTGGGGGACTCTGAAAGCATTCAGGTCCCACTGCTGTAGAAATAGTATTCTAGCCTGGAAAAACCTATTCCCTGCCTTCCTCTTTTATTACTGTGATGTATATAGTGGGGCAGGACTTCCCAGTGGTTCAGTGGTAAAGAATCTGCCTGCCAATACAAGAGATATGAGTCTGATACTTGGATTGAGAAGATCCCCTGGAGAAAGAAACGGCAACCCACTCCAGTATTCTTGCCTGGGAAATCCCATGGACAGAGGAGCCTGGCGGACTACAGTCCATGGGTTTTCAAGAGCTGGGCATGCCCTAGCGACTAAGCAACAACAACATGTTTGCTCAGTAGCTACTTTATAAAGGGCCAATTCAGGAGGAGAGTTCAAGGTCTCCTGGTGTACTTTGGTCCTACTATGTTCAGAGCAGTATTTTAGAAACAAGGAGTGTTTTATTCAGGGTCCTTATGGGAAAGAGATGGAATATGTAAATGAGGTAATTGTGAAGACTTGAAAAGGGGAACTTTTACAAAGGTGTAGGCAGAGTTAAGACTGAAGTGACTGAGCATGCATGCACATGGGCAGTTAAGAGAAACCACCAAGAGGTGATGAAACATGGAGGGCAGTAACAGCCATGCCTGCAGGGCTGATGGATTACCAGACCTGGAGAGAGCTCATGGGAGAGCGATCCAAGAGGAACCGTGGCTTACAGGTAGGAAAGCAACCTTCTGCCAGGTGGGGAGGGAAACCAACAGATCGGTAGCTGGCTAGCATCTCCTACTGCTCCCTACTAACCCACAAGTGCTTCCCATTGCTAATCCCAACCAGAAACCAGGGTAAAGGATCAGCTGTTGTAGGCTAAAAAATCAACCTCTCTAGACTCTATCCATGGTGGAGCCAAGTAAAGATGGAGTTGAAGGTCAAACAAAATAATCCATCAGAGAGACCAGAGTCCAAGATCTCTTCTTCAGGAAGCGGAGGCTGACAATGCCTATTAGGGCATCCAGAAACTAGGATATGATAAGGAATTTGGAAGGCCATTAAAATTAGAAAGGCAGCAAGCAATGGAGAGCCAGGATTAATAGAGAGAGTCCTGACAAAGCATCAGAATACAGAGATGAGTAGATTGGTAGATACCAGATGTGAGGCAATGGGACTTGAACCCAGGATGAAACAGGAAAGTTTCAGTGAAAAATGGTGAGGGTAGGAGACCCTCTCTAAAATGGTAGAGTTGGTTATAGGGAGTTTTCACAAAATGTTTACAGGTTTATTTTTAGGAGAAGAAAGAACTACTAAGTCTACAGAGCTGGTTTTAGCAGATGCAAAGGGGACTAAAAGATATTTCTAACTTTCAGTTCAGTTCAGTTCAGTCACTCAGTCGTGTCTGACTCTTAGCGGCCCCATGAATCGCAGCACGCCAGGCTTCCCTGTCCATCACCAACTCCCGGAGTTCACTCAGATTCACGTCCATCGAGTCAGTGATGCCATCCAGCCATCTTATCCTCTGTTGTCCCCTTCTCCTCCTGCCCCCAATCCCTCCTAGCATCAGAGACTTTTCCAATGAGTCAACTCTTCACATGAGATGGCCAAAGTACTGGAGTTTCAGCTTTAGCATCATTCCTTCCAAAGAAATCCCAGGGCTGATCTCCTTCAGAATGGACTGGTTGGATCTCCTTGCAGTCCAAGGGACTCTCAACAGTCTTCTCCAACACCACAGTTCAAAAGCATCAATTCTTTGGCGCTCAGCTTTCTTTACAGTCTCTCACAACTCTCACATCCATACATGACCACAGGAAAAACCATAGCCTTGACTAGATGGACCTTTGTTGGCAAAGTAATGTCTCTGCTTTTGAATATGCTATCTAGGTTGGTCATAACTTTCCTTCCAAGGAGTAAGCGTCTTTTAATTTCATGGCTGCAGTCACCATCTGCAGTGATTTTGGAGCCCCCCAAAATAAAGTCTGCCACTGTTTCCACTGTTTCCCCATCTATTTCCCATGAAGTGATGGGACCAGATGCCATGATCTTCGTTTTCTGAATGTTGAGCTTTAAGTCAACTTTTTCACTCTCCACTTTCACTTGCATCAAGAGGCTTTTTAGTTCCTCTTCACTTTCTGCCATAAGGGTGGTGTCATCTGCACATCTGAGGTTATTGATATTTCTCCTGGCAATCTTGATTCCAGCTTGTGCTTCTTCCAGTCCAGCATTTCTCATGATGTACTCTGCATAGAAGTTAAATAAGCAGGGTGACAATATACAGCCTTGACGTACTCCTTTTCCTATTTGGAACCAGTCTGTTGTTCCATGTCCAGTTCTAACTGTTGCTTGCTGACCTGCATACAGATTTCTCAAGAGGCTGATCAGGTGGTCTGGTATTCCCATCTCTTTCAGGATTTTCCACAGTTTATTGTGATCCACACAGTCTAAGGCTTTGGCATAGTCAATAAAGCAGAAATAGATGTTTTTCTGGAACTCTCTTGCTTTTTCCATGATCCAGCAGATGTTGGCAATTTGATCTCTGGCTCCTCTGCCTTTTGTAAAACCAGCTTGAAACTTTAGGAGTTTTTAAATAGCCAATGCAAAAGGGTCAGATGGAATTCAACTATGCCATCCATATCTGCATATTCTATCATCTCACGTCTAAATACACTCTTGTGATCCCCAATCCTTGAGAACTTTAAAAAAATGTTTCCACAAGACCCTGAAATTCTTTGCTATCATGGGCATCATATGTAAGAAATGAAAATGTGTATTTACAGCTTTATGTTTAAATTCTTCAAAAAGTTACCAATAAATTGGTTATCATGAGTCTATTTTAATTCTAATCATAACAACACATAAAGAAAGACTCAAATTTTATTCTCAGTCAGAGTCAACTCAATCAAGCAAAAGTCATTCGTGCAAAGAGTGTGTTTCCACATTCCCTCTGCACCACTACTTCTGGGCTTAGAGCTCTCCCTTTGTACTGCTTCAGGCCAGAATATTTTTTTGACTTTTTATTTTATATTGGAGTATACTCAATTACCAATGGTGTGACAGTTTCAAGTGCACTGCAAAGTGACCCAGCCATACACATACGCGGATTTCCCAGGTGGCACAGTGGTACAGAATCAGCCTGGCAGTGCAGAAGACAAAGGTTCAATCCCTAGGTCAGGAAGATCCCCTGGAGAAGGAAATGGCAACCCACTCCAGTATTCTTGCCTGGAAAATCCCATGGACAGAGGAGCCTGACAGTCTACATACAGTCCATGAGATTGCAAAGAGTCAGACATGACTGAGCGACTGAGCATACATATACATACGTGTATCCATTCTCCCCCAAACTCCTCTCCCACCCACATGCTATGCTGCCACAGAGCATTGAGCAGAGTTCCCTTTGCTCTACAGTAGATCCCTCTTGGTTATGCATTTTAAACACAGCAGTGTGTACATGTCAATGCCAAGGCCAGAATATTTAAACAGCAAGAAAGAGCAACTCAACTCAGACCGACTGAAGCAGGGGAAGAAAGTGGGAAACACGGGGCTGTTGCTACATTGTGATTCATCTGGATCCAAGTCCTGCAAGGATTTTGCCTTTTCTGGGTTCTTGTCTTTATGTCCTTACAGACTCTCAAGCCTTGATGGGATGCTGGCCACATGTCAGCCTCATGTAGACTCTCATTCTTCCTCTTCACCAACCCCAGCGAAAATACAGTGTGTCCTGCTGGCTGTGGCACAAGATCCCATTGTCCCCACAGAGCTTGGTTTTGGTCTGTCCCGGCACTAAGGCAGGAGAACAGGTGGGATGGGGAAGGAGTAAGTAACAATTCCAGTAACTCATGGAATCTCTCTCTTTCTATGTCTCTCTTTTTTCTTTCTATATTTTGATTTCTCTAATCATCTACCTATCTAGAAATGCATCTATCTTTGTATGGAGTAATACTGTTTTGAATTGTGTTGATTAGAATTGAAGGCCTGAATAGGAAGAAGGGAAAGAAATGAAGAGGGATAAAGGACCTAGGTGTGCCATTGCTCCACCTTCATTTTGCCCAGGAGACATCATCCATCATAATCAACCCCAATTACTTGTAAGGAACATGCATCCTTGAAAGTCCTAGACCTGAATTTTGCTCTCATATCCAGTGAGTTAAGACCACTGGGATTTTTGATATAAATATCTAAGGAGGCACCAATATCCATCCTGCTAAATTGTAAATTGCCTCCTACAGCCATTCTCCCCTTCTGTTCATCCTCGCCTCCCAGTTTCTCAGTTAACGAAGGCAGGCAGGCTTGTCTCTGCCAAGTGAGTCAGCCCATGGAAGCTGAAGTTTGCCAATGCTGCAAAAATAAATGTATTTGCACTTCCATATCTCATCTCAAAAATTCATCTCAATGCTGCAATCTCATCTACAATACAGTATGTTTATTTTAATATAAAACAATATGCCTACTGGCTGTTTCAGGCAATAGAGAAACACGGACCATATTTCTCCTTTGCGCTGGACCTCTTTGGCACACTGCTAGAAATATCTTGGTCCAATAAGCAGGGGTATGTTACTGCCTCACACAGAAACCCAACTTGGGTAAGACCATGGGGGTGTGATTGCCAGCTGGAAATCAATTTGATTGTGCAGGATCACTTTCACACTCACTGAAATTTTAATTGCCCTGAATATTTTTACAATTACCAGACATTTCCTAAATGAAGAACTAGCAATTATGGCAATGACCATGAGGCATTTCATTATGTTCATGGTGATCCTATGTATCTTCTTTTTTTTTTTTTATCAAGTTGACATTTTCAAGGTGAGAAAGGCTTTTTCTGTGATTTAAAAAAACATATGGCTGCTAAGTTGACACATTATACCTGGCAATTTGACAGCACCATCAGTCAATTTGAGAATCTATAGCTGTTCCAGCTACAAGAATAAGTGCATGTGTGGTCTTTTATTCTGCTGACATACCACTCTTTCTGGTCCGACAGGGAATACATTTGACCATTGATCTTTAGCACCCCTGTTTCTATCACCAGGGAAGTTCCTTCTTGTTCATGGTTCTCCTTGGCCTGTACTGATGCGGGTGTTAAAGACCATGCCTTCTTTCGGGGTTAAATAGCTTTTGATGCTTGTGTGCATGTGCATGCTAAGTCGCTTCAGTCATGTCCCACTCTTTGCTATCCTATGGACTGTAGCCTCTGTAGGTTTCTCTGTCCATGGGATTCTCCAGGCAAGAATGCTGAAGCAGGTTTCCATGCCCTCCTCCAGGTGATCTTCCTGACCTAGGGATTGAAACTGCATCTCTTATGTCTCCTGCTTTGTCAGGTGGGTTCCTTACCACTAGCGCCACCTGGGAAGCCCCTTTGAGGCTTGACTCTTCTTCCAAAGTTTGGGACCAAAGGATTGTGTCAGGTCTCATCCAAAGGAATTTTTAAAAGCCAGAGTTGTGATCTCTTCAGGAATACAATTCCTTTCAAAATAAGTAGTCTTCTCCTCTTCTTGCTCTAGGTTCCATGTGCCAGCAACCACACACATAATTCTCTGATAGGAAGAATTTTCCAACCTGATGTATTTCTCTGTTTGCTTGCTTTGTGCCTGTCCCATTCCCTCTCTTGGAGACTCTCTGGGGCAGTGCTTGGAAAGTCTACAGTCTTCATCTGTCTTTGCCCAGATTACTTTATTTCAACTGAGAAGTTTTATTAAACCTTTTATTGAATGTCTTCTAGCATCACATCTTTTTTTTTTTTTTTTTTACAGTCCAGGTCCTCTATCTTTTTTACACCCATCACGCCGTGAATTCATATGGATAGGCTTCAACTTGAACTCAAGTTCCTTTCCATTCGTTCTCATGAAGTATGCTTCTCTGGGTAGGGCAGGCTGGTGCCTCAATTGAACCAAAGTGCCTTTCTCTTTAGCTTCCTTCTTTTTCTGATCATTTTCCTTCACACGTTTCAGGAAGTTTTCTCTGCTCTTAGAGTGCTTAATAGCCTTGGAAGGCACATTAATTCTCTTGGCAAGAAACTTGCCCTTAACTTGTTTGTTTACAATAATGTCAACAGCATGCTGGGTGACATTGTAGACTCTTCTCGTTTTGCCACGGTAGCATTTGTTGGACATTCCTTTTTGAAAAATGTCTATTCCCTTGATATCTACAATAACACCTTTCTTGTAGATTCACCTGTATGTAGCCAAAGGAACAACTCCAAGTTTTCTAGAAGGCCTAGAGAATGTGTAGTGGGAACGCCTTTCCCTTTGTGCTGGTCATTTTGGCAAATTACTAAAAGATGGCAGTTCTGAAAAGAAACTAAAAGAAAGGAGCATCTTCTTTAATTTTTGGAAGCCTTCTGACATGGCAAGAACTCAATTTCTGCATGCTACTCTCTTTCAATTCTACTTACATACTGGCTAGTTGCTGTCAGATTTTTTTGCATAATAACCTTGCCAAAGGCAGCCAGTAATAGCCAATAGACACTAGTGTTCTCATCTTATGCATCCATTTCTCCTAAAGCTAACAAGTTAAAGGCGCTTATTCTGTCTCTGGAGTTACTAGAAGTACAGTTTTTTCCAGCTGCTCTTCTACAGTATAAATAGAATAGCTAGTTTCTCATAATCCCAGCCTGTGACATGGATCTTCTTGATGCCTAATAATGAAGCCAATGTCACATATTATAACTTATTTAAAGTGGTCTGATTCAAAATACCAATTCCTTTACTGGTCAGGATACACTGAGGTATGTCTAAGTAAATGCACTCTCAATTCTTAGGGATTTAATGCACCAAATGTTTATTTCTCATTCATATGACCCTTAAAAATAGACTGGGGAGTACTTCTCCATCTCTTGGTGGCCCTATGTAGAACCACTAGCTTCCTAGTTGCCACAAAGGAGAGAGAGAGATCTAAAGACTGCAGAAAATTACTTTAAAGGCCATGCCTGGAAGGAAGTTCATATCATTATTGCCTACATTCTTCTAGCTAGAACTCAGTCATATTTTGCCCTATCTAGTTGCAAGGCAATCTAGCAAATGAAGCCTTTCTGTGTGTTGGAAGAGGAAAATGAAGTAAACACATACCATTTTCTCTGCTGCCTGCGAATACAAACTGGTAGTTAAGTATAATGACCCTGATGTTACTGTGTATTGTCATGGGACATTAAGCAAGTTACTTAACCTCCATGTGCTTCAGTTTCTTTCCATGTAAAATGGGGATTGTGAAAGGGTAACTACATCAGAGGGTCATAGGTTTATATACATAAAGTAATTAGAGCAAGCCTGGCACACAGTAAGTGCTATGTAAGGTTATATAAAAGTGTTACATAGCAAGCTGTTGAAATGTCAGTACAGAGCACACCAAGATAATTAGCAAAGGAGCCGTTTTATAATAAGTTGATTTGACTAGAAAGACAGATATTTAAAAATCCCAGCCCGTGTGGCTCTAAGTCCAAAATAACGCACGCCTCTCATTCTGTGTCCTATTTTAAGCTCATTTCAATTTCGCAAGATTTGTTTTAGATTGTGTGTTGAGCCAATAGGATAAGACACTCGTGAAAATTCTTCAGATGGGCCTAATTTGATACTCACGTAAGAAATACTCCTCCTGAAGGCTGTAAAGGAATTATCTGATTAATGACTGCCAAAGTCACCAGGAATCGAATGTGAATGAGAAAATATTGTCTTTTATTTATAAAACAGTTTATTTACCAAAAGTTAATAAGCAGTTCTTATGTGCCAGATATGGAGTTAAACAAAAAAGCTCTAAATAATTGATTTTCCACCTGGTGGTAGAAGATTGCGTGCCTGTGGAGTAGAATTCATTATTATCTACATTTTAATAAATTAGAAGTTGGAGTTTGAGAAGGTGCTATAGATGCTCTACTTTTCTTCACTAACACAGGAAATGAAGCGAAGATCTGCATCCAGGAGATCTCGTGCCAGCACCCAGATTCTTCATCCTCCTCCAGCATTTCAGGCAGGATGCTGGCGGGAAACCGCTGGTACACGCAAAATGGCTAAGTCAAGGTGAGTTTTAAAAAGGGACTACAGGGACTTCCCTGGTGACCCAGTGATTGAGAATCTGCCTGCCAATGCAGAGGACACAGGTTTGAACCCTGCTCCAAGAATTAAGATCTCATGTGGCAGGGCGACTAAGCCTCTGGTCAACAACTACTGGATCCTGCATGCCTAGAGCCTGCGCTCGACCACAAGAGGCCACCACGATGAGAAGTCTCCACCACGGTGGAGAGCAGCTCCCACTCTCTGCAGCTAGAGAAAAGCCCACATGCAGGCATGAGGACCCGGTGCGGCCAAAGATTTAAAAATAAATACTTTTTTTAATGTTCAGAAAAAAAGGAACTACTAACAAAATTGTGGGCAGTGTGGGGAAACGAAGGGATAATAGAGTACACTAGGGCTGGTAAAAGTTGAGCACAGTTCCCACCTACAGGTCTGAATGGAAAGAATAAAAAATAACTATGGGAAGTGAGAGAGGAGCCTACGTATAAGAAAATAAGAACTTAGGCCCATCATCAGATGAATGGATAAAGAAGATCTGTGTGTATACAATGGAATATTACTCAGCCATAAAAAAGAATTACAAAATGCCATTTGCAGCAGCATGAATGGACTAGAGATTATCATACTAAGTGAAGTAAGTCAGAGAAAGGGAAAAATGTGAGAGGAAGGATAAGCCAGGAGCTTGAGATGAACACAGGCACACTAATATGTATAAGATGAATAACCAACAAGGACATGCTGTATAGCACAGGAAACTCCACTCAATATTCTGTGATAACCTATATGAGAAAAGAATCTAAAAAAGAATGAATATATATATATATATATATACATATATATCTGAATCATTTTGCTGTACACCTGAAACTAACACAACATTGTGAATCAACTATGTGCCCAAAAAATTAAAATTAAAAAAAATGAGAACTTAGTTCCAGGGACTTATGAAACCCACTGTGACCCCACAGGGAAAGGTTAAGGGCCATAAATACTCAAAGTCTCCCTCCCTTGGAACTCCTGCCAGCGTTTCTCATTCGCCCAAAGCACTTGGAAGCTGGAGAGAGGCTGTTCAGCTTCTTGCAGAAAATAAGAAGTTGGAAAAAGAAGAAAGAGAGTGAATTAGAAGGGAGCATATGAAGATACCCCAAGTGGAAAATGAAGGAAAATGATTCTGAAGTGGCAACCAAGGTAGTCACCACAGCCATAAAGGGTACACTTTCATAAAGGGTACACTCACCTATTTATACAGCATTTTTTCTGGGAAGTTATGTTAGTCAAGAATTTACAGTGGATTTAACTTAATCTTCATAGAAACAGCCCTCTTTTACTGTAAATATTACTTACCTCTGTTCATTGATATTGAATTATTTTATTATAGTAATGTGACCTGGTGAAACAAGTTTGGAAGCAAACACACTTGCCTCTTAGTAAGCACACATATTAACAGGTGATAATTGAAGCAGGCAGGCTAACCCAGATGTCCACTCTCTGCAAGAATTCAGTGCAATGGGTCATTGTAATTTAACAAGTGATGAAGTACATCAGTGAAACCAGCAAATAGGATTGAAAAGGCAAGGAAGACAGCTTCTAGTTGCTAAGCTTCTGGTTGTTTTACTCTGATATCTTAAATGGAGAAACATTTGTCTGGCTAGAATATTTCAAGTCATTTTATCTAATCTTTTCTTACAATATCAACAGTCTTCAGTTTCTTATCAAAGCTGTCAATGATGGTTAATTTCTGTGCAATCCTCATGTCTGAAAATTTCATGGATCGGCATCTCCTCCAACTGCCTGTTTGGTCCATTTTAACAGCCTAGTTTTGCAGGCAGTGTCAATGATTAATGAATCCTGTGTCATGAACTAGCAGCTTGCTTGGTATTTCTGACCTGGGTATTTTAAAACTCATTACTGGTACCTACTGAAGCTTTTCTAATGGATTTAAAATAGACTGCACTGCTGTTAACATGATTCTGCTCTTACATGATCTAGATTTCATGTTCCTTGTTTTTATGTTGCAACTTGTCATCCTTAGGCACTATTAACAGACATGCTTTGGAGAAGGCAATGGCACCCCACTCCAGTACTCTTGCCTGGAAAACCCCATGGACGGAGGAGCCTGGAAGGCTGCAGTCCATGGGGTCGCTGAGGGTCGGACACCACTGAGCGACTTCACTTTCACTTTTCACTTTTATGCATTCGAGAAGGAAATGACAACCCACTCCAGTGTTCTTGCCTGGAGAATCCCAGGGACGGGGGAGCCTAGTGGGCTGCCATCTATGGGATCGCACAGAGTTGGACACGACTGAAGTGACTTAGCAGCAGCAACAGACATGCTTAAAAAAAAAGTCAACCTACACTCAGGGTAACAATTTACCATGTATCATTTAGACAAAGTTACATGTCTGAACAATGGGCTTTTGACACATGATAGGCAATGGCACCCCACTCCAGTACTCTTGCCTGGAAAATCCCATGGATGGAGGAGCCTGGAAGGCTGCAGTCCATGAGGTCGCTGAGGGTCAGACACGACTGAGCAACTTCCCTTTCACTTTTCACTTTCATGCATTGGAGAAGGCAATGGCAACCCACTCCAGTGTTCTTGCCTGGAGAATCCCAGGGACGGGGGAGCCTGGTGGGCTGCCATCTATGGGGTCGCACAGAGTCGGACAGGACTGAAGTGACTTAGCAGTTAGCAGCACTTATTTAATGTAGAATTTTTGTGTCTAATATGACAAATAGAGCCAGGTCTATAAGAAAATAGTGCCCTGGAATGCTCCCTATAATGGATATTGATTATTTGCTCAATATTTCTTTTTCCAAGTGGCTGTAGCAGGGACTGGTAAACATGTTACTCTATCTCTGTCCCTCTGTGGGTGGGAACATGCTCTAAGCTGGCCAAGCAAATAAACTTCTTTTCCTAATCACTGTGATTGATTCAAGAATGTGGCTCAAGCACAAGCCAATCACTTTTTGTTGAGATTTAACATATGGATAATGGAAGATATGAAGTATCTTTCTTCCTCTGGGATTACAAATAATAAAGGTGATGGAAACTGGAGTTGTCACAGACATCTTTCCTTTTTTAATGGAGGAAGCCACCTACACCAGGAAAGAGTGGGAATAACTCATAAAGATAATCACTTAATTTAGCACATAAAAATACATTGTTACCAATTCTTTCTCTGATATAAAGTATAAAAGCTAGAATCTTCCTGCATTCTAGTATGACTCTTTTATGCTAATTTGGATTTCAGTCTTTGAGACTTTAGATCCCTCTTGGCTCAGGAAGATCAGAGAAACCTGATAAATATCCCACAATTACTGCCTTCTATTAAGGATGAAAATTGGGGTTAACAGAAGGAAGAGGAATGAATGTGAATGACCAGGAAGAAACAAAAAAGAAGGGGAAAAATAAAATTATAAGCCATAAGCAAGCAGACATCAAATCTGGATTGAAAACCAAATTGTGATCAAACTTGGTGGTTTCTTAAAGAATTAAAATAGATGAACCTGATAGTAGATTCATTGGCTCTCTAAGCTGTGCTTAATTTGCCAGCTATTTTGGATTCTCAATGAGTAGAATTTCTTCCCATCCCACCCCACTCACCTCTTTCTCTCTTTTTCATTTTTGTGTATCTCACTGTGCCCTACATACAGCGGTAGTCTCATGTTTGATGTTAAAGTAATAATACTGTGTGTGATATGTAAACACACACATATGCAAACACACAGAGAATAAGAAAGTATATGGTATAAAGAAGGAAGGGGGCTGTTGGTTAATGATTTAAAAATAGAAAATTCTAACTATATGTGTATACTTGAGGATGTAGCAAAGTGAGTGAGAGTAAGAAAGAGATCAAGACAAAAACTTTGACACAAAAATTTTAGACTAATGGAAGTCCAAAACTTCAAATTCTGAAATTTCAGAATATAAAAGAATTTCAATACAAAGGCTGAAAATTATTTCAAGAAATATTCAGTTCACACTATATTCTATGGTATTTCCAAATTACATGAACCAAATGGTTTCTGTAAAGAAAATTAGTGCCTTCAAGCAAACAAATGATTAACAAAATTTATATCTACAGAATGATCTTTAGATAATAATCATGGCCTATGGAAAACAGGGACCAATTTTGTTTATTTTGTCTTTTTTCAACGTCTATCCCAGCATTGCACATAGCAGATGCTCAAAAAAAGGCTTATTGAAAGAATGACTGTTACCCTTGCAAAAACTTAAATGACTGGTTGCCTGGCTATAGAGGTATACCTATGCATGAATATATAGATAAATATACCAGGAAACAATTATTCACTGGTTGTTTAATTATAGATAGAAACCTTTGTTCTTTGCAAAGATGTTTATAGTCTTTAATTTAATTGGGTTAAAAAGATAGTCTCTGCCTTGAAGAGGGATGTAGTTTCTTTGAAGAATACAATACACATAATGATATCTAAGGTTTGTTTATGTTTGCAGTATTGATCAACATAGCTCTTTTAAGTGTCAGATAAAACTGAAACATAAAATTTTATAACATTATCTCATTTATTACCTACTTTAATTTAAAAGAGTTAATGTAGTTTATAAACTTAAAGTATACAATTTTACTTCTCTTAATTATTTTGTTTTAGAAGGGCAACAATCTTTATCTTTAAAAGAGATAAAATATGACCTGCCAAAATTTATAGTCAATTTGTGGAATCAATCTGAAATTAAAGAATATATTTCAGAATTTTACATTCAGAACTAAATTTCTGTTCTGTTTGCTGAATTCATTTATTCATTCATTCAATGCACTGATTGTTCAAAAGTATTATTTACTGCTGAGGAATTTTTGCCTAAATTTCTTTTATTAACTTTGTACACTCTGATTTTGTCAATAACTTGGTTCAAAATCTTTGTTTATTTATTCTAAGCTATTAAATGTCTGATTACCAGGATAAGTCCACTGCTCACAAAGGTCTGGTTTTAAAATAATTTAGGCAAAATGAGCAAAGGTTTACTTATTTAGGATATATAGTCCGAGAAACTATTATTAAAATGAATTAAATAGCTCACTTTATTCATTGTCTGAAGACTAAAATATCAGTGGATGACAGTTATACCTTCCCATAGTATTTCCCCAAACATAATTAACCAAACTTGGAATATTTTGTTTAATAAATATACTCACTGCTAGACTCTAAACCCTATCAGAGTAGGGATGTATTAGTACTGTTTTCCACTTGATGTCCAATGCACACAAAAGCATCTGCCACATAATAATCCAATAAATATCAGTTGAAAAGAACAAAATGGAAAGGTAAAGTCACATAGAAGCTCTTCCAACCACTTATTGAAAGTATAATGAGACATTTCAACATGCAAAGGAAATTAAACCTACATCAAAGGAAATTAACTAAAATCTTTCATATATTTCATACATGTGTTTGATTTTGATATTGATATATAAGTATGTATTGCATGTATCTGTTTTGATGTCATTTCTAGATTATCATAGACTTTGAATGCTGAGAATGTAATAAAAATAATAGCAATAATAGTATAGATAAATGTTTATCAAGCCCTTACTATGTACCAGAAGCTATGTGCTTGACATGTATGAATTAATTTAATCCTCACAACTGTTCTACTAGGTAAGTATAATTTTATCCTCTTTTACAGAGAAAGAAACAGTGTAATTCTACAGGCACTATAAAATAAATGGAAAACAATGTCATCTTTACAGTTCGACCAGCTTCTTATATGACCACAGTGGGGGTGTGGGGGAAGGAAAGAGAAGAAAGAAAGGTAGTTAATTAGTTCCTGATCAATCCTATTAAGTATACATCAATAAAGACCACTCAGCTATAAACTAGGTTATGTCACCTAATGCAGGAAGAAAAGCCAGTTTAACCGGGTGAAGTTGTGCAGTATATACACTGCAGTATGTTCCATAGGTCACTCATCCTTTTTCACTTCAGGCTTGCTTTTTGTATTGCACAGAGCAGACAGAGTAAACAGAATGACTAAGTAAACAGAAAATGGCAAATCGCACCAAGTATTCTGAGACTTTGTGTATACTAAAGATTCCACAGAATCAAGCTAAATTTAGCCATCAGTTCAGTTGCTCAGTCGTGTCTGACTCTTTGAGACCCCATGAACCACTGCATGCCAGGCCTCCCTGTCCATCACCAACTCCCGGAGTCCACCCAAACTCATGTCCACTGAGTGGTGATGCCATCCAGCCATCTCATCCTCTGGCGTCCCCTTCTCATCCTGCCCCCAATCCCTCCCAGCATCAGAATCTTCCAATGAGTCAACTCTTCACATGAGGTGGCCAAAGTACTGGACTTTCAGCTTTAGCATCATTCCTTCCAAAGAAATCCCAGGGCTGATCTCCTTCAGAATGGACTGGTTGGATCTCCTTGCAGTCCAAGGGACTCTCAACAGTCTTCTCCAACACCACAGTTCAAAAGCATCAATTCTTTGGCGCTTAGCTTTCTTTATAGTCCAACTCTCACATCCATATATGACCACGGGAAAAACCATAGCCTTGACTAGACGGACCTTTGTTGACAAAGTAATGTCTCTGCTTTTTAATATGTTGTCTAGGTTGGTCATAACTTTCCTTCCAAGGAAGTAAGCGTCTTTTAATTTCATGGCTACAATCACCATCTGCAATGATTTTGGAGCCCAGAACAGATGGAAAATAAAAGATCTTATCACAGGCCAAGATAGTGCAAGGTGGACCTTTCCATTGCTCTTTATGAAGTGGAAACTAAGTTTATCTTGATGTAAAATTGAAATTATGTCCTGAGATGCCTAACATACAAGCTGAAGAAGTTTTATCAATGCCGCAAGTCTGTCTGCACAGCTTTGTATGCAGCTTGCAGAGAGAGTTATCATTTAGACAGTGAATGTAATTTATGTCTGCATTTCTATTCCTGCTCTGCAAACAGGCTCATCTGTACCATCTTTCTAGATTCCATACATATTTGTTCAAATACATTATATTTCTCTTTCTGACTTACTTTACTCTGTATGACAGGGGAGGAAGGGGAGGGTAAGACAACTTGGGAGATTAGGACTGACATGTGTACACTACCATGTGTAAAATAGATAGCTAGTGGGAAGCTGCCGTATAGCACAGGGAGCGCAACTCAGGGCTCTGTGATGACCTAGAAAGGTGGGATGGGGGTGGTGGGAAGGAGGTTACAGAGGGAGTAAGGGAGTAAGGGGACATATGTATGTGCTGTCCTTAGTCACTCAGTCATGTCTGACTCTTTGCGACCCCATGGACTGCAGCACGTCAGGCTGTCTATGGGGATTCTCCCGGCAAGAACACAGGAGTGGGTTGCCATGCCCTCCTCAGATATATGTATCAGTTTAGTCACTCGGTCGTGTCTGACTCTTTGCGACCCCATGGACTGCAGCACGTCAGGCTTCCCTGTCCATCACCAACTCCCGGAGCTTACTCAAACTCATGTCCATCGCATTGGTGATGCCATCCAACCATCTCATCCTCTGTCATCCCCTTCTCCTCCTGCCTTCCAACTTTCCTAGCATCAGAGTCTTTTCAAATGAGTCAGCTCTTCACATCAGGTAGCCAAAGTATTGGAGTTTCAGCTTCAGCATCAGTCCTCCCAATGAATATTCAGGACTGATCTCCTTTAGGATGGACTGTTTGGATCTCCTTGTAGTCCAAGGAACTTTCAACAGTCTTCTCCAACACCATAGTTCAAAATATGTATCAGATCAGATCAGATCAGTCGCTCAGTCATGTCCGACTCTTTGCGACCCCATGAATCTCAGCATGCCAGGCCTCCCTGTACATCACCAACTCCCGGAGTTCACTGAGACTCACGTCCATCGAGTCAGTGATACCATCCAGCCATCTCATCCTCTGTCATCCCCTTCTCCTCCTGCCCCCAATACGTATGGCTAATTCATTTCATTGTACAGCAAAAACTAACACAACATTGTAAAGCAATTATACTTTATAAAAATGTAATTTATACATATATATTTAAATATGTGTTTATATTAAAAATTCATATTTATGTAAAATATAAGTTATTTATCTCTTTACATAAGCCAGGTATCACATTATTTACATAAGCCAGGTATTTCATTGAATTATCCCATTGCTGTTCCTAACTGCTCTTTGATGGTGTTATTACTTCCTCATCAGGAGGCCGAGAAAGGGGAAGTTAATAACCTATCCCAGGTTACACAGAGCAAGTGCTAGAGCTTCATCTGAATACAGGCGGATTGACTCTATCACGCATACGGTTTCACTGCTCTGTAAACTCTTTGGAAGTGTTAGTCGCTCAATTGTGTCCAACTCTTTGCAACCCCACGGACTGTAGCACACTAGGCTTCTCTGTCCATGGGATTCTGCAGGCAAGAATACTGGAGTGGGTTGCCATGCCCTTCTCCAGGGGATCTTCCTGACCTAGACATCGAACCCAGATCTCCTCCATGGTAGGCGGACTCTCTACTGTTCAAGCTGCTTATAGTGAAGTCGCTCAGTCCTGTCCGGCTCTTTGCGACCCCATGGACTGTAGCCTACCAGGATCCCCTGTCCATGAGATTTTCCAGGCAATAGTCCTGGAACGGATTGCCATTTCCTTCTCCAGGGGATCTTCCCAACCCAGAGATCGAACCCGGGTCTCCTGCATTATAGACAGTGGCTTTACCGTCTGAGCCACCAGGGAAGTCGGGAAGTTGAGCTACTTGGGAAACCCAAACTCTTTGGAAGTTGGGTTGCATTTGCTAAGGGCACATGAGCAACTGGCCCAAGTGCAATTACTGTAAATCTTGAGGTGGAAGTAGACAAATACATCAGCAGGTTACTACTGACCTTGGTCAGGCTTGAGCTAATAAGAGGCCAGACTGAAGCCATGTGTGACCATGGATCTGAAAAGGAAGAGGCAAAGGCGAGAGCTACTTAGGAGACTGCTTGGCCAGAACTTAGCATCCATTAGATGTAATGGTAAAGGGACAAAGAAAATCCTTAGGTTCCTGGTTAAGTTATGAAAAAATGTGCCCCCTAAATGCATGAAGATTTAGAAAACTGGTTTGTTAATTATGTCTAGTAGGAAAATCTTGAATTTGAGGTAATTGCCTTCAGTTGGAGATACTCAGAAGGCAGATAATCATGTAGGAGTGAAACTCAGAGAGATTAACCCTATAGAAAAAGATATTGGGAATTGTCAGCTTGCTGCTACTACTGCTGCTAAGTCACGTCAGTCGTGTCCGACTCTGTGTGACCCCATAGACGGCAGCCCACCAGGCTCCCCCGTCCCTGGGATTCTCCAGGCAAGAACACTGGAGTGGGTTGCCATTTCCTTCTCCAATGCATGAAAGTGAAAAGTGAAAGTGAAGTTGCTCGGTCATGTCCGACCCTCATCGACCCCATGGACTTCAGGCTACCAGGCTCCTCCGTCCATGGGATTTTCCAGGCAAGAGTGCTGGAGTGGGGTGCCATTGGGGGTGAGGCAATTATTTAAAGTGATTAAACACTCAAAATGATACACAGAGTAGAAAAAAAAGATAAGAAATCAAGGAGAGGAAGCCTAGAAATAACCAGATTTAAAGAGTTCCATCATGCTTCCAAGACCAAAGCTTGACTTCTTCAAGAGACTCTTTAATATTTAATCTTAATTACTGAACAATTTCCATGCTAATGAATTATGTTTGTATTCCAATAAACATTATTTGAATAAAATAATAACTAAATACAATAAACATTTTAAAGTAAAACTATATTACATAAATAAGCAATTAAAATATAAATACAACAAAATAAATAAAGCACAATATATATAAACATATAAGATAATGTAAATAAATAAATTTAGTATAATTAGTGCTATCAATAAATAACACATAAATAAAATAAATGTAAAATAGGACCCCAAAATGACAGTCTAACCATAGATCTGCTGTTTGTGTGATTGCACTACTTATTAAATGACCTTATTACAAAAAATGAATAGAGAAAATATTGGAAGTGTAAAGAAACAAAAAAATAAATGATTTTACCACTTGACAATCTCCTTTGTTTATAAATCAGCTTATTTACTTCTAGTAATTTATTTGTGGAAAGCATAAAGTATGCTCACATTATTTAAAATAAAATTAGAATAATGCTGTATATTTACTTTGTGTTATTATTTTGATTTACTTATTAATGTAAAACTATGATACAGTAAAATTCACTCATTTAAAAGCACAATTCATTGAGTTTTGGCTTGTGAGTATACCCACATACCCAATAAGGTTTGGAGTGGCTCTGTCACCCCAGAAACCTTCCTCATGTTTCTTTCCAATCAATGCCTTCAACTCATGGCAATCCCTGTTTTGATTTTTATGGACATGGATTACTTTTGCCTATTCTAGAACTTTCTATAAATGGAAGCCTGCAGAATGTATTCTTTTTTGTCCCACTTCTTTTGATACCACAATATTTTGGAGACTTATCCATGTAGCTGTGTACATAAATACATTACTGAGTAATATCACAATTTGCTTATCCATTCAACTACTGGTAAATATTCAAAGTGTTTTTAGCTTGAGGCTATTATGAAAAAAACCTTCTCTGATCATGTTTTACAAAGTTCATAAACGTATGTTTTCACTTCTGCTTTTCAGAAGTTTAAAATAATAAATTTATGTTGCTTCTTGGCACCGAATTTGTTACAAAAGCATTAGCAACTAATACCTTTTCTTTTACATATTTTCAGAATTGGCTTATTCTAACAGCCCATAGGCGATGGCACCCCACTCCAGGACTCTTGCCTGGAAAATCCCATGGACAGAGGAGCCTGGTAGGCTGCAGTCCATGGGGTTGCTGAGGGTTGGACACAACTGAGCGACTTCACTTTCACTTTTCACTTTCATGCATTGGAGAAGGCAATGGCAACCCACTCCAGTGTTCTTGCCTGGAGAATCCCAGGGATGGGGGAGGCTGGTGGGCTGCCGTCTATGGGGTCACACAGAGTCGGACACGACTGAAGTGACTTAGCAGCAGCAACAGCCCATAGCACATCAAAACCTCTCTAAATGCATTACAAATTGCCACCAAAAACTCAGATTAATTTAATTAAAATTCCCAAATATGAGTACCTTGAGTCAGACATGTCTTTAAATGCAGAGTTCTTATATAAAAGGGCAAAAAAGATGTGTATATGTATGTGTGCTGGGAGGCAGGCATGAAAAACTACTAGCAAGTATATTTCTGTCTTAACAAGACACCTATTACTGACACAACTATTTCCAATAATTCAAGAATATCTGCCACTATGAAATGTGTTCAATTTTGTAAAAGTTAGGATACAATTGACATGGTGAGAAATTGCTTATTCCACCACTCTTCAGAGAAATCTGCGCAGCACTGGAAGCTCCACCTTCTGCTGATGGTAAACACCGCACCTGTTACTTGGCACCCCACACCTAATTCTCTCATGTGACAGTTTTCATTTATTCCCACGCTTAAATGCCACGAAGAGATGACCCACAAACATCTCCAAATTGTTCCTTTTCCCATTTACACTCAAACTTTACTTGTGTGCATATGTGTAATTAGCATTTCCATTGAATCAACAGCATGATTGGTCATACTTAATGATTCATGATTAATCATTAGATTAAGAGAGGTTTTTGATCTTTGATCTCAAAGGCCAACACAAGTAGTAAAGTACATGGCCTTGATCCAAGACTTCTTTATATGTGTATTGTGGATTTTTACTTCCTTGTGTCAAGAAACAGGTAATGCTTTACCAAGAATGTAGATGAACTGGTTTGATTGGTTATATTTATTTTTAAATTTAATGAAAAGAAGCAGGAAGCAAATGTTTTCTTTAATTTTGGGTTTCATTAAAATCTACATATCTAATGCTTCAGTTAAATGTTGAAAAAATACATTCAAGAATGATTCAATTGGAAAAAAGTGGGTTTAAAATTTGACTTTGTTATAGCAACACAGAAAACTCTGGCTCTAAAAATTTAGTTTTATTACCAAGAGATTGCATCCTGGTTCATAAAATTTTCTGTGTCAGCCTTGGAACTGGAAATTTCTCATATTTCCCCCCCCCAAGATAAATTTTATAAAGCGTAGGTTATCGTCATTTTCCCTTTTCATGGGAATCTAAGAGTCAGGGGCCTGGAGGAGGAAAGGCAGCTTACATTGTGGTGTCATTCTTCTCTTTCATTTTCTAGACAAATCACCACTGAGTTAAATCAATGTATATAAAGTACCTATTGTGGACATTAATATTAAATGTCAAGAATAAAGTGAATAGACACAGTTCCAGCTTGAAACATGTCTTTCAAAGGACAAATAAAAGTCTATTAGATATTTTTTAAGATCTATATTTTTTAGTCTTAAGATCAGCAGATTCAATTTTAATTACTTTTACTGATTTTTGGTTCTTGCTGGGGAATTATAAATTAAAAAATATATATATCTGTATGCAAAAATAACACTGGGGCTTCCCTGGTGGCTCAGTGGTAAAGAACACACCTGCCAGTGCAGGAGATTCAGGTTCGATCCCTGGGTCAAGAAGATCCCCTGGAGAAGGAAAGGGCAACCTACTCCAGTGTTCTTGCCTGGGAAATCCCACGGACAGAGGTGCCTAGCGGGCTGCAGTCTGTGGGGTCACCAAAGAGTCGGTCAGGACTTAGCGACTAAACAAAACAACAAAGACAACACTCCCCCCACCCCCGACCCCACCTCCTACTCCAAAGGCCATGATTAACCAGATTCCTTAAAGGGTGAACAACTCTTCCAGGTTTTCCCAAGGAAACTTCAGTTTTAGAATTGAAATCCTATATGCTGAAAATCCCTCTCAGTCTCAAGCCAGCTGAGACAGGTGGTCACGCTTCTTACGCATGACCAGGTTCAAGTTAGCCAAATTTAAAAAAATATGCCTTGTTTTTCTCATGTATGCCCAGCACTCTGCTAGGAATAGTATATGAACTAATTAGTGCTCAAACCAAGAATTTGATCTTTTGACAAGGAATACACTTTAAGTAATACACTTTATCTCACTATTTGAAAAAGCAATAAGAAAATTCGATGCCTTATATTATTTAAATAATAAAGAAAAGCAAACCTTCAAACCATTCAGTTCTCAGTTACAATCCCTCCAGCAATCATTTCACTTTGTAGCATCACATTCTAGCCTAATTGTACTAGAAACGTCAGTGAACAGAAACAATTTATAATTGCTGAGGGAACCATAACTTTGAGTTATTTCACATTGGGGCCTTGTATCTATATTTTTAGGTGACAGTGTAAATGAATACCTGTTTTTAAACTAATTTAGATTAAATTCTTCAGGACACAAGGGAAAGATATTATACCATTTGCTTTTTCAAAAATGCTACTGTTAAAGTAATTCAGAACCTAAAACAAACACGTTAACTGAATCCAAGAATGGTGTTTTCCATTCATATAACTAAGATGAAAACTGGGAAGCCATCATTTGGCTGTCAAAGTTGAACAATTTTATTCACTGATAGTGCTAACTAAATGAACTGAGTGTCTATTTCAATTTGGCTACCCAAGATCTCTATTTCAATTTGGCCACAAAAGGTTTCATATTTATATATTTTTTATACTTATATATTTTTTTTAAATCATGCTTTTCAAAAGTTAACAGATTTTGAGATTATTTAATACACTGAATTTAATCATGATAAAATTATATTAGCCAAAATAGAATCCTCAAATCTTTGAATAGTCACTTATGATTATGGTGGGTTCTTAATTAAGAATTGCTAAGGAAAAACTCCATACAAAACAATTTTATTCACTAAGATATCAAAGTTATTATTAAAAAATAAAATGATATTTGTTTATTCCCAGGCTGGGATAGAGTAGCTGTGCTTGATTGTCTCAGAGACATCTCAAATTTAGTATGTCTTAAAAGGAACTGTGGACTTGAGGAGAATTCTCTGGTGGACCAGAAGTTTTAACTTCAAGCTTCCCTCTACAGGGGGCAAGGGTTGATCCCTGAACAGGGAACTAAGATCCTGCATGCCTGCACGTCACAGTCAAAGGTTGGGGGGTGCGGGGGGCCGAGAACAAAATCATAATTGAAGAACATAGAGAAAAGATTGCTTACTTGATTTGGTTATTTCCCAAATCTGTCCCCCTTCCTCCTGTCCTCTCCTCAACTCTGTAAATGGTGTGACCACCCTACCAGTGAATCAGCCGCGATCCTAGGTTGTAAGCATGAGTGCTTTTTATGTCACTCCACCAAGTCCTCTTTATCCTGTCATAAGTAGGTGTGGAATCCATGTCTTTCTCTCCACCTTCATTCCACCTATCTTAGCCCAGACCACCATTGCTTCTTTCCTGGATCACTCAACAGCCCCCAAACAGATCCTCTCACTCTTTCTCACTCTAAATCCATTCAACATTGAAAGTATACGTAAAACACACCTTGGGGTCACTTAAATCTGTTTCAAAACCCAGCATTAGCTTCCTGCGGCACTTGGAACAAAATCTGAATTTCTAACCCTGGCCCTGAAATACCCTGACTGATCTGGCTTTGCCTATCCTTTCAGACTCATTTTATGCTCATTTTCTCATTTTCTCCCCGCACCTTCATTGTCTGCTGCTCATTGACTCACTGCTGGCTTTATCTCCATGGGTTCTTTGTTGTTGTTCAGTTGCTAAGTTGTGTCCGATTCTTTGAGACACCATGGTCTGCAGCGTGCCAGACTTCCAGACTTCCTTGTCCTTCTCTGTCTCCCAGAGTTTGCTCAAACTCATGTCCATTGAGTTGGTGATGTCATCCAATCTCATCCTCTGTCGTCCCCTTCTTCTGCCTTCGATCTTTCCCAGCATTGGGGTCTTTTCCAGTGAGTCAGCTCTTTGCATCAGGTAGTCAAAGTATTGGAGTTTCAGCTTCAGCATCAGTCCTTCCAAAGAATATTCAAGGTTGATTTTCTAAAGAATTGACTATTCTAGTCTATTCAGGCTGTTATAATAAAAACACCATGGATCGGGTAGCATGTAAACAGCAGAAATTTATTTCTCCCAGTCCTGGAGTCTGGAAAGTCCAGTATCAAGACCCCCACAGAGTCTGTGTCTGGTGAGGGTCCACTTCCTTATTCAAATACAGCTGTGTTTTCACCGTGTCCTTATATGGCAGAAGGGATGAGTAAAATCCCTGGGGTCTTTGTTAAGGTCCTAATTTCATTCATGAGGGCTCCACCCTTATGACCTAATCACCTTCCAAAGGTTCCCTGCCTCTTAATATCATCACATTGAGGGTTAGCTGTCAACATATGAATTTAGGGGCAGACATATTCAATCTACAGCAGGTTCCAAAAAGAAGCTTTAGGCTTTAGGATCCTCACACAAACATTCCATGTTCTGCCAAAGATTCCACATCTTCTTGCATTGTTGAAATGTCATCTCCTCAGAGGCGCCTTCCCTGATCACTCTACTTAGACTATTACCAAGTCCAAGTTTGCTCTGCTCACCACCAGGTAAGTCAATGAATTGGAGACGAGATGTTGGGATCAGGAAGGGACTTTATTCTGGAGCCAGCTGGCCAAAAAGATAGCAGGCTAGCACCTCAAAATAACCATCTTGTTGGAGCCTACATGTCTGATTCTTTTACGGATCAGAGAGGTACGGGGGGAGGTAAGGAAACAAAATTTAAAATACCATTTAATTCCTGCAATCATCTCCTAGAATGACAAGCCTCGGGTAAGGGGACGTGTTAGTTCCACTTCCTTTCAGTCATTTCATGGGTGGTATGAAACGAAATATTCTCTGTCATATCAACAAACAAAGTTTTCATATCTATCTGTCATTCTGGCTTCCCCAAATGTGAATTTCTGGGCAGCACTGGTAAGCTGCTGAGGAGAGGCAGGGCGACGCACCATTTGTCACACAGAGGATTCACATTCCTTCACAGGTAGGCAGGGTCAGGCTATATCCCTGAGGTAGGCCATTGTTGGTCCTGTTGCTCACTCACCCAGTCATGTCCTACTTTTTGCAAACCCATGGACTACAGCACACCAGTCCACCCTGTCCCTCATCATCTCCCGGAGTTTGCCCAAGTTCGTGTTCATTGCATTGGTGATGCCATCCAGCCATCTCATCCTCTGACTCCCTCTTTTCCTTCCGCCCTCAATCTTTCCCAGCATCAGGGACTTTTCCAATGAGTCATCTGTTCGCATCAGGTGACCATTATGCATGCTTATAATAACAAAAAGAGTTAAAGTCACAGAAGCAGATCCAGTATAAATTCAAAATTAACCCTTCCAGGTTACAAGAATGGGAGAGTTACTTTATTCCCACCAATTATTATAACTTGTAATCAATTGTTAATTTGCCTCTGCACTGTTTTTGGTGTCTTCCCACCATCAAAAGTTAAGCTGCATGAAGCCAGAGGTTCTTCTTGTCCACTTTCTATTTCTAGCACCTAGAGTGAGGTCTCAGAGAAGGCAATGGCACCCCACTGCAGTCCTCTTGCCTGGAAAATCCCATGGATGGAGGAGCCTGGTAGGCTGCAGTCCATGGGGTTACTAAGAGTCACAACTGAGCAACTTCACTTTCACTTTCATGCATTGGAGAAGGAAATGGCAACCCACTCCATTGTTCTTGCCTGGAGAATCCCAGGGACAGGGGAGCCTGGTGGGCTGCTGTCTATGGGGTCACACAGAGTCGGACACAACTGAAGCAAATTAGCAGCAGCAGCAGAGTGAGGCCTATGACAAAGTGAGTGTCAAATTAGTGTCTGTTAGAGTAGGTGATTTTTTTGTTAATACAGGTTACACACTTTAGGTCATAGACAATTTCATCCTACTGAGAGATCAGTACTATTCATAGCAATATTTTACAGATAAGAAAACTGGAAATTAAAATTTCTGGTGGTATTTCTTTCCTGGATGGTCACGTGGGTAGAAAGTGGTGACATTAGAATCAAGCCACCTCAGTCTACTCAGTTAACCAGGTGATTCCTGGCCCTGAGACTCTGTGAGAATTACAGGTTCTGAGGAGCTGAAGCAAATCAAATATGAGCCTTCTTTTACCTAATTAAGAAATATAAAAATTGTGCTTTCTATTATTTTCCCATTCTCTCTACATTTCTTAGCTGGAATTCTTCCATTACAAAGGAAGCTTAAGATTACATGTGTTTCATATACATCTTGTTGTGAGTAATTGAAATTACTAAACAATGTGGATTCTGAAACTTCGATAGGACTTTTGAATACACTTAACAAAAACTGTTCTGAGTATAACAGAGGGAGGAAATGGATTCTTCTGATTTCCCTCCCTGCCATTGTTTGTCAGGACTCTTTTCTAGGCAATAGAGCAATTCATATTATCTTGAAGGAGGAAACAGAACAGGCTATATCATGAAAGCAGGACTCCATCTTGGGCCAGACTGTGGACTTTGAGCTATATGCCCAGTATCTATGGAAATGACATACCAACTGGAAAACCAGGCCCCCAGAAGGAAGAACCCCATGGCTCATACCTACACTCTCCATCACCTAAAAGAATACCCTAATTATCTGTGTAACCATGTAGAATCATACATTTCATTATGCTTATTGGGGTGGCAAGAATACACAAGATAACTTACAAAAAAAGATCTTTACTACCCAGATAATCATGATGGTGTGATCACTCACCTAGAGCCAGAAATCCTGGAATGTGAACTCAAGTAGGTCTTAGGAAGCATCACTACAAACAAAGCTAGTGGAGGTGATGGAATTCCAGTTGAGCTATTTCAAATCCTAAAAGATGATGCTGTGAAAGTGCTGCACTCAATATGTCAGCAAATTTGGAAATCTCAGCAGTAGCCACAGGACTGGAAAAGGTTAGTTTTCATTCCAATCCCAAAGAAAGGCAATGCCAAAGAATGCTCAACCTACTCACAATTGCACTCATCTCACACACTAGTAAAGTAATGCTCAAAATCCTCCAAGCCAGGCTTCAGCAATATGTGAACCATGAACTTTCAGATGTTCAAGCTGGTTTTAGAAAAGATAGAGGAACCAGAGATCAAATTGCCAACATCCACTGGATCATCAAAAAAGCAAGAGAGTTCCAGAAGAAACATCAATTTCTGCTTTATTGACTATGCCAAAGCCTTTGACTGTGTGGATCACAATAAACTGTGGAAAATTCTTCACGTGGTGGGAATACCAGACCACCTGACCTGTCTCTTGAGAAATCTGTATACAGGTCAGGAAGCAACAGTTAGAACTGGACATGGAAAAACAGACTGGTTCCAAATAGGAAAAGAAGTACATCAAGGCTGTATACTGTCACCCTGCTTATTTAACTTATCTGCAGAGTACATCATGAGAAACACTGGGCTGGAGGAAGCACAAGCTGGAATCAAGATTGCTGTGAGAAATATCCATAAGCTCAGACATGCAGATGACACGATCCTTATGGCAGAAAGTGAAGAACTAAAGAGCCTCTTGATGAAAGTGAAAGAGGAGAGTGAAAAAGTTGGCTTAAAACTCAACATTCAGAAAATTAAGATCATGGCATCAGGTCCCATCACTTCATGGCAAATCAATGGGGAATCAGTGGCAACAGTGGCTGACTTTATTTTTTGGGGTTCCAAAATCACTGCAGATGGTGACTACAGCCATGAAATTAAAAGATTCTTACTCCTTGGAAGGAAAGTTATGACCAGCCTAGACAGCTTATTTAGAAAGCAGAGACATTACTTTGTCAACACAGGTCGATCTAGTCAAGGATATGGTTTTTCCAGTGGTCATGTATGGATGTGAGAGTTCAACTATAAAGAAAACTGAGCACTGAAGAACTGATGCTTTTTGTTGGAGAAGACTTTTGAGAGTCCCTTGGACTGCAAGGAAATCCAACCAGTCCATCTTAAAGGAGATCAGTTCTGGGTGTTCATTGGAAGGACTGATGTTGAAGCTGAAACTCCAATACTTTGGCCACCTCATGCGAAAAGCTGACTCATTTGAAAAGCCCCTGATGCTGGGAAAGATTGAGGGTAGGAGGAGAAGGGGACGACAAAAGATGAGATTGTTGGATGGCATCATCGACTCAATGGACATGAGTTTGGGTGAACTCCGGAAGTTGGTGATAGACAGGGAGGCCTGGTGTGCTGTGGTTCATGGGGTCACAAAGAGTTGGACACCACTGAGCAACCGAACTGAACTGATTGGGGTATGCTGCTGATGCTGCTAAGTCGATTCAGTAGTGTCCGACTCTGTGCAACCCCATAGACAGCAGCCTACCAGGCTCCTCTGTCCATGGGATTCTCCAGGCAACAACACTGGAGTGGGTTGCCATTTCCTTCTCCAATGCATGAAAATGAAAAGTGAAAGTGAAGTTGCTCAGTCATGTCCGACTCTTAGGGACCCCGTGGACTGCAGCCTACCAGGCTCCTCCGTCCATAGGATTTTCCAGGCAAGAGGACTGGAGTAGGTTTGCCATTGCCTTTTCCACATTGGGGTATGACCACATGCCTTTTGATAATTGTCCACTGTTAACTACCTAGGGTTAAGGCATATGAATCACGGGTTAACTTTGATTGTATCTTTCTTTTTCCTTTCATTGTATCTTCCTTTTCAGATTAACTTCAGGGAATTTGGGGAGGCGGGTTTATCCATGTACACTTAGGGTGTGTAAGATTTTCACAAAAACTGGTCGGGGTCCTTGGCTAAGAGGAGACTCTGCCTCAGGCCTGCTGGTGTAATAAACTGCACTCCACTATCTGCATTGTCCTTCTGAGTGAGTTTGTTTCCTGGAATGCGTGGCTACAACAATCTCACAAGCTCAGTAACAAGAGAGATCATGCATTTTCTATTAGCAAAAGGCACAGTTCTTTAAAAATTCCCTACAGAGCTGTTATATTAAAATATCATACATTTTCGAGTTTAAGTCTTAGGAATGATGGTTTTAATGTGATTTTAGCAATCATCAGTAGAAACTCTACAAGCTAAAACTTCCCAAGACACTAAAAGTGATTCACTCATCCACGCACCCACACAACCTTCCACTCTATTCTTTATACCCTTTCTGGATGGTCTCAAAAAATAAATCTGTGGACAATATTATTGAGACACAAATAAGGGAGAAATTTCTTTCCCATCTAAATCCTATTATCCTGTCCATGAAAACTGAATGTTACTCAGTCATGTCAGACTTTTTACGAACCCATAGAATGTAGCCTGAGAGGATCCTCTGTCCATGGAATTCTCCAGGCAAGAATACTGGAGTGGTTAGCCACTTTCTTCTCCAGGGTGTCTTACTGACCCAGGGATTGAACCTGGGTCTCCTGCATTGCAGGCACATTCTTTACTGTCTGAGCAACTAGAGAAGCCCATCATATTCACAAATTAACTATAAGAAGTCAGAGCCAAGCAATGAACATAAAGGCAGCTCCACCAAAAATCCAGATGAGCCAACTGGCTATAAGCCATGGATCACGGAGAGCCAGTTAAAATCAGAGATCACTCAGGATAGAGAAGAGGAACAATAGAAAAAAAAGAAAAAGAAAATTTCAAGATTCACAGAGAAGTACGGACAAATGGCTGTCACTATCGCATTGGTTTGGGATTGGTGTCTGCATATAAAGGGGCTTTTCATAGATTTGCTTAGAAAGAACTGAGAACATAAGGGAAATGCCGATTCTCCTGGCTGATGGGTAAATAGAAAGAGATACTTAGGGAAATCCTAGGTTTTGATTATGGAATTTTGAGCATGGGGACCAGTTCTTTCACAGGTCTACATTGGTTGATGTACCGAATACAAATTCTTTGCATAACAAGAACAATCTGCTAGGGAAAAAGTTATGGTAATAACAAAAGAGAATTGAGCCACAAGCCAAGTAGAGAAAGCTACTTGGTTTTATCTCTAGAGAGAAAACTTTCTCAGCATAGAACATAGTGAATTTTCCCATGGTACACAAAATCTAATGAAGCTTTTTTACCCTTAAGGTTCCAGCCCCTTTCTTACTGCCTTGAGTAAATTAGTATGCAGAGGGGAGCCCTTATTGCATTCAGAACCAAGACTACAAAATCTGAAGGAGGGAGGAGCAAGATATAGAGGTAGCATTATTGTTCTCAAAGAAACAGGAAATAGCATACTTGGTATTTGTTTTCTTTTCCTGAATGGTTGGAACCTTTGGCCAAAGTGACTAAGAGAATATGCAAAATACCCTCAGGGACTCCCAGAAAAGATGGGAGAGTCCCAGGTCCTGAAAGGGGACTGGGACAAAAGAAAATGTTTGTTTTTGTACAGTTAATGTGACCACATTAGCACCTCACAGACTGCTATGGTCTAGGAAAATAACGGACCGCAACAGTGTACAAGCAGATAAAAATTTTAAATCCCCTGCCATAAAGAATATTATACTTCAAGAGGAGGGGTGTGGAATGAGAAAAATTAAAGGAATTTATTAATGTTTCATAACACACAGAGGAATTGATGCATATTGAAAGGCAAGTATCATCAATATTAAAGGAGAATAAACAAGATGAAGATGTGTGTGTGTGTTGTGATGGGAAATAAATCAGGTATGCCATCTTTCCTAGTGTTAACTTCTTTCGTTTTATTCCTATTCATTTTGATTTTATGGTATGCCATGCTAAGATCCTAAACTCTCCTGCTTTCTGTCCTTTGACTGCTCCTCCATGGCAGGTAGCCAACCAACAGCCAAGAACCTAGTTATCTATCACTTTTGTGACTACACTTAGGGTGATGAGGGTCCTCTCTGGTGGCTCAGCAGTAAAGAATCTGCCAGCCAAGGCAGGAGACACAGGTTCAATCCCTGGGTTAGGAAGATCCCCTGGAGGAGGAAATGGCAACCCACTCCAGTATTCTTGCCTGGGAAGTCCCACAGACAGAGAAGCCTGGCAGGCTACAATCCATGCGGTCCCAAAGAATCAGACATGACTTAGCAAAGAAACAATAATAACAACAAACTAGGTTGATGAGTACTCCTGGGGAAAATCCCATTATTGGGCAAACTGACATCCTTATCAATATATACTCAGCATTCTCAGCTGAGCCCTTAGTATGGATTGAAAACTCTACCCTATTATGATATTCATTGTGCACACCTTACAATAGTTCTTTTTCTATTCTTTTCAAGCATTTCTTGTGTCCTTATCCTCAGTCCCTCTCAGCAGATGATCTCAAGTAATCTTCCAAATTATCCAAAAAAGAGAAGCCATCAGATGAAATTTGTCTCAATTTCCAGTCTAGAAATCTATAAATACTCGTCGACTCCACAATTGTTCTCCTTTAATCATATTAATGACCTTCTTAGGAACCTAGCATGTTTAGTCATCTCCATCATTTGTCAAATATATGAACTTGTTCTATACATGTATGTATGTATGCATGCATGTAGTATGTATGTATTCCACCATCAAGACTAACAACCCTTCTAGTTACTGTCCTAATTATTTTCCTTTCCACAACAAAATTTCAGAGTTGTCTATATTCATTCTCTTTGGTTTCTCTTTTCATTACCCACTTAATCTTCTTCTTTTACCATTTCACTAAAATTGTTCTTACCTGGTCACTAATAATTTAAACATTACTTAAAAGTATACTTTTAAAAGTAAACATTACTAAAGTATACTTTTCAGTCCTCATTTCTTCTTGTCTCTTAGCCTCATTCAACAGAGACATTTTGTCTTTCTTGAAACCATCATTTCCTTTGGCTTCCCTGATACCTCTGCTTTTGATTTTTTTCTTCTATTTCTCTGGGCACATGCAACCTTTCTGTTTAGACATCTTACAGCATCCAAAGCTCTACTTCCCAGAAAAATATTCCTACTCCTCCTCTGTTTTTCATGATCATGCATGAGAATATGTATTCATCCTTGATGCCTACCTTCTCTTTATCACATCGCACAGCCAGTTATCCATTTCTACCTCTAAAATAGCCCCCTGAATCCATCTCCTTTCTTCCATCTCTGGTGGCACCACCCTAATATATATCTCCATTATCTTTTGTCTGAAATTACAATAAATGTACAGTAGTTTTCTAATTGGTCTCCTACATCTAATATTGCAGAATCCATGCTCCATTATCGTCATAGCTGTAGGATCTCTTGAAAACCATAATCATAATTCATTAAGTTCCTCTGTTAAGGTCCTTTATTAACTTTCTATTGTCTTCGGGATAAAGCCCAAATTCCTTAATATTATTTTAAGACCTTGTAATAATTGGCCTAGACTTACTTCTTGCTTTTCTCATACAGTTGTCTTCTTTTCAGCTCAGTTAAGCTTTCTTGAGACCCTTGAACACACGAAGCTTTTGTCCTTGAGTCATCACACAGCCAGTTGCTTGGGGCTCTTGCTCTTTTCAGTGCTAACACACTTATCCGGTTCCAGATTAATGATTGCCTCCTCAGGGAAATTCTTCCTCACCATCACCACTTCCTCAGATCAGATACTACATATGCCTACAACATATGCTATCAGGGCTCAAAAATATTTGACTTTGTAATTCTCTTCCAGTTCATGAGCACCTGAGAGCTACTGAAACTTGATGTGATTCAGGAGCAGTGGAAGACTATTAACCTTAGCATTTGCTCATGGTCGGTCTCAATAAAAGGAAATATGGTAGGTGAAAATGGAAAACTCCCTACAACCCATCTGTCAAAAAAGGCCATGGTAATTTGCTTCATGGCCAATTCTGTAACAATTTTCAATTTCTCCTTTTATTGAGATGTGGTAGCTAGGCAACTTAAATAACATTTGGAATCCAACCCACAAATATCTTATTCCAAGACAGGATAAAGTGCCAACCCTGGTTGGTTTCCCTTGAGAGACACTTTCCCTAAGGCCATGAATACAGGCCAGATGTCTGGAAAAAAAAATTTTTTATAAATACCTATATTTCAAGCATGCGCAGGTATGATGCTTTATTGACTTAATTTTGTGACACAGCGTTTGGTACAGTATATGAAAGGCTTGGATTTTCCTACTTTAATATGAGCCCACATGTGAATAATTTTCCTGTTAATATGGTATTTATTGAAAAGTTGACTGCATATTGCAACACTGTAAATTAAGCAAAACAAGCAGTTATTTCAAGAGGACTTTTGCAAGCATGAAATTCCTACTGCAAAATTTGTCCTGTAAATAACAAATTTAAATGAAGAAATAAATTAAATGTCTCGTGCATATATACTTGAAGAAAAAGGCCTCAACTGACGTTATCTGATTTTAAGATGGAAGCAACTATTGCAACAGGATTATTCAGAAAACCCATTATCTTTTCATAGATTCAAATTAACTGAAGATTGAACATACGTACTAAGGGATTCTCTGAATGTCACCATCATTAATACAATTGAGTTAATATAGATTTTGAAGATTAATAATGGCTGCTCAATGCTTTGTGTGTGCTCAGTTGCTCAGTCTGGACTGTAGCCCACCAGGCTCCTCTGTCCATGGGAGTATCCCAGCAGGAATACTGGAGTGGGTTGCCATTTCCTCCTCCAGGGAATCTTCCCAACCCAGGGATCAAACCCATGTCTCTAGTGTCTTCTGCATTGGCTGGTAGATTCCTTACCACTGAGCCACCAGGGAAGCCACTTAAAGCTTTGGGCCCTTCAAAAATCTCTAGTGTAAAGTGACTCTTTCCTTTTACTTTTTCCACTTGTAAATTTGTATATAAAACCACAATGAGAAAATGTTAAACCTAATGTTAATCATTCCTGATACAAACAGTGTTTTAACACATAATTAAAACTTTCCATTTGGAGAAAAGAAGTAATATGCTGAACTGGTTGACTAGAGAAGAATTTTTTCTAGTTGTTTATTATAGAACCCAGATAATCAACTATTTTCTAATCTTTTTTCTTGCCTGAAATTATAAGCACATGTAAGCTTTCCTTAATACGTTTGATTGATCCAAAAAAGTGTTTTAGTTCAATGAAGGGTGTAATATTTTGTTCTTTCCCAAATCTATTCATCGGTTAAAACAAAACAATCTCATTATCCTATGCAATTATCCTTTCTCTCAAATGAATTTTTAGCCTAGGATGTGCTCAATAGAGCAAACATATTGCAATAAAAATAATGGCTACATATCTCTCAGATTCACAAAAATATATATATTTTTATACATTATAGGTTTATACATATATAAACCTCTAAAATGTAATAAAACCTCTTTAAAATGGGAAACTATCCAAATATTTAAGTACAAATTAAATTGTTGATTTATCCTTTTTCAAGCTCATTTTAACAATTCCCTGTCCTTTGCAATTTCACAAAATCTTTACAAATCAGCTTGTAAATTTGTTTTCAAATGATCCTACCATGATTCTAATTGGGATGGTTTTGACTCTGGATCACTTTATGGAGGTTGACATTACATTCTTTAACCTATTTGTACAAAACTAACAACCAAAAGTTCTACTCTACTTTAGCACAGTTCAGCTGTTTGTAGAATAAATAAATTTTCCTAAATAAGTTTAACACAGACAAATAGTAGTAGTTAAAAACTGGAGCATGTCTTTCAGTTATCTGACAGCAGAATTAGAGCCAGAAACAGTTTAGTGTCAGGTCATAGAGAAACTGCCTGAATGGATTTTGGCATTTGATTTCTGAACAGTTTTCAAGAATTTCAGTCCTCTGCCAATTATGCAGTATCATGCTTGAAAAACAGGAAACTGCCTTAAGAGGAAGTTGTTACTGTCATTTGTAAGATATCTTAGACAGCTCATTCAAGGACTGCTGCTGCTAAGTTGCTTCAGTCGTATCCGACTCTGTGCAACCCCATAGACAGCAGCCCACCAGGCTCCCCTGTCCCTGGGATTCTCCAGGCAAGAACACTGGAGTGGGTTGCCATTTCCTTCTCCAATGCATGAAAGTGAAAAGTGAAAGTGAAGTTGCTCAGTCGTGTCCAACTCTTAGCGACCCCGTGGACTGCAGCCTACCAGACTCCTCCGTCCATGGGATTTTCCAGGCAAGAGTATTGGATTTGGTTGCCACTGCCTTCTCCGCATTCAAGGATAGATAAGGTCTTTTGCTGTGAAGCAGATGTATCGTACTGCAAAGCAAAATGGTGACAAGAAACAAAAACAAATGAATATTAAAAAACTAAGAATAAAATCACCATATGACCCAGCAATCCCACCCCTAGGCATATACCCTGAGAAAACCAAAATTGAAAGAGACTCATGTATCCCATTGTTTATTGCAGCACTATTTACAATAGCTAGAATGTAGAGGCAACCTAGATGTCCACTGACAAATGAATGGATGAAGAAGTTGTGGTATATGTACACAATGGAATATTAGTTCAGTTCAGTCGCTCAGTCGTGTCTGACTCTTTGCGACCCCATGAATCTCGGCACACCAGGCCTCCCTGTCCATCACCAACTCCCGGAGTTCACTCAAACTTAAGTCCATTGAGTCGGTGATGCCATCCAGCCATCTCATCCTCTGTCGTCCCCTTCTCCTCCTGCCCCCAATCCCTCCCAGCATCAGAGTCTTTTCCAATGAGTCAACTTCACATGACGTGGCCAAAGTACTGGAGTTTTAGCTTTAGCATCATTCCTTCCAAAGAAATCCCAGGGCTGATCTCCTTTAGAATGGACTGGTTGGATCTCTTTGCAGTCCAAGGGACTCTCCAGAGTCTTCTCCAACACCACAGTTCAAAAGCATCAATTCTTCGGCGCTCAGCTTTCTTCACAGTCCAACTCTCACATCCATACATGATCACTTGAAAAACCATAGCCTTGACTAGATGGACCTTTGTTGGCAAAGTAATGCTTCTGCTTTTCAATATGCTATCTAGGTTGGTCATAACTTTCCTTCCAAGGAGTAAGCATCTTTTAATTTCATAGCTGCAGTCACCATCTGCAGTGATTTTGGAGCCCCCAAAAATAAAGTCTGACACTGTTTCCACTGTTTCCCCATCTATTTCCCATGAAGTGATGGGACCAGATGCCATGATCTTCGTTTTCTGAATGTTGAGCTTTAAGCCAACAGAATGGAATATTACTCAGCCATAAAAAGGAATGTATTTGAGTCAGTTCTAATGAGGTGGATGAACCTAGAACCTGTTATACAGAGTGAAGTGAGTCAGAAGGAGAAAGATAAACACCATATTCTAACACATATATATGGAATCTAGAAAAATGGTACTGAAGAATTTATTTACGGAGCAACAGTGGAGAAACAGACATGGAGAATAGACTTATGGACATGGGGGGAGGGGAGGGGAGGGTGAGATGTATGGAAAGAGTAACATGGAAACTCACATTGCTGCTGCTGCTGCTGCTAAGTCACTTCAGTCATGTCTGACTCTGTGCACCCCCATAGACGGCAGCCCACCAGGCTTCCCCATCCCTGGGATTCTCCAGGCAAGAACACTGGAGTGGGTGGCCATTTCCTTCTCCAAAGCATGAAAGTGAAAAGTGAAAGTGAAGTCACTGTGTCGTGTCCGACTCTTCGGGACCCCATGGACTGCAGTCTACCAGGCTCCTCTGTCCATGGGATTTTCCAGGCAAGAGTACTGGAGTAGGGTGCCATCGCCTTCTCCATTACCATATGTAAAATAGATAGCCAGTGGGGATTTGCTGTATGGCTCAGGAAACTCAAACAGGAGCTCTGTATCAACCTAGAGGGTTGGAATGGGGAGGGAGACGGGAAGGAGTTTCAAAAGGGAGTGGATATATGTATACCTATGGCTGATTCATATTGAGGTTTGACAGAAAACAGCAAAATTCTGTAAAGCAATTGTCCTTCAATAAAAAATAAATTAATAAAAAAAAAGGATAAACACAACAAAATGAAAAACAGACTCTTAGATACTGAAAACAACCTGGTGTGCTAGAGGAGAGGGCCTTGGGAGGTTGAGGGAGATAAGTAAAGGGGATCAAGAGGTACAAACTTCCTGTTTTAAATAAATAAGTCACAGGATGTAATATACAGCATCAAAGATGTGGTTGATTGGAAAAGGAAATGACAACCTGCTCCAGCATTCTCACCTGGGAAATCCTGTTGACAGGGGAGAATGGCAGGCTACAATCCACAGAGTCCCAAAGACTCAGATGTGACTGAGCGACTGAGCATTCCCTCACATATGTTGATAATACTGTAATAACTTTGTGTGAGGAGAGATGATTACTAGACTTATCCTACCATTTTATAATGTATTTAAATGTTGAATCACTATGTTGTACATCTGAAACTAACATAAAATTGTATGCCAGCTGTACTTTCACTTTTTTTAAAAAAAGGATGAGGATCCTATCTCTCTCATATACCACTTCCATGTGTAATCTTGGACAAGTCATTTAATGTTCTGGTTTCAATTTTATAATTCTTAAAAAGGCTATGATACCTACTTCAAATGATTTGCTGTAAGATTCCTTTAAGATTATAAATGAGAACATGCTTTCTGTTATAAAGGATATTCATCTAAGAATGGTGATTATTATTTTCCATACAGTAGTCCTTGCCATAGTATTAATGAATCTATGACTTTTTATGTTGAGTTCTAAAGAGCTTACAATGTTTTTCTCTTGATGGTAGGTATGAGAGAATCTGAGAACTGTTAAAATAATAAAGTATATTTATCTCATCTGCAATGGGATGGGTTTGAGTCCAACCTTTGAACTCTCATGTATCATCTATATTAGGCTAAACCTTGCAAGATTAAATACACTGGACAATTTATTGTGCTTATAGTTTTGTCTTTCTTCATGTAAGATGTGCATATCCTGAAATGTTACATATTTAACTATTTTGGAAAGAGATTTTATTGATTAAAGAAATGGTGTGGTAAATCTTTTGCAGAATAAAGAATCCCTTCACTGTAGAAAAATGATGGCCTTGTAAATTTAGGCTTTTACATGCCTAATATTCTAAAAGTGGGAACATAACTTCACTATGACTTTTTCCCTTGACTTGAGAGCCTCTCTCATGATCCAGAAGGAACTACATTGAACCAAGAGACAATACACATGGAGAATTAGAACTCTGTCATTTGAGTATTGTCTCTCTTCTCAATGAAATTATTAGCTTAGGTGGGATAACATTCTGTCCATATCCATATCATCCATTTAACAGCAAGCACTCTTTTCATTGAAAGTGGAGTCACAGTCACCTTTGATTGGAGTATCTTTGTATCTGTATCTGAGCATCAGTATCTGTATAATAAATATTGCTTCTCTATTGTTTAGTCTCTTTTGTGACCCCATGGTCTGTAGTTCACTAGGCTCCTCTGTCCATGGTATTTCCTAGGCAAGAATACTGGCATGGGTTGCCGTTTCTTTCTCCGGGGCATCTTCCCCACCCACGGATTGAAGCTGCTTCTCCTGCTTTGGTAGGTGGATTCTTCACGACTGCACCACCCGGGAAGCCCTCACTCCCAGACCAATCAGCTAAGGTCAGTCTATGAGTGTTGTCACTCATGTTTTATTGACTCATCTTGATCATTCTGTGTGGCTGGGAGTGGCAGCTACCATTCCAACTAGATGGCTGCTGCTGCTGCTGCTGCTGCTGCTGCTAAGTCTCTTCAGTCGTGTCCAACTCTGTGCGACCCCATAGATGGCAGCCCACCAGGCTCCCCCATCCCTGGGATTCTCCAGGCAAGAACACTGGAGTGGATTGCCATTTCCTTCTCCAATGCAGGAAAGTGAAAAGTGAAAGGGAAGTCGCTCAGTCTTGTCCGACCCTCTGCGACCCCATGGACTGTAGCCCACCAGGCTTCTCCGTCCATGGGATTTTCCAGGCAAGAGTGCTGGAGTGGGGTGCCATTGCCTTCTCCGACTAGATAGCCAAAAATAGATAAATATTATCTCCCAGGAGGGAATAAAGAAGGAGAAATAATTTCCAGAAGGAAGAAAAGATGACTGGACAGACAAGGCAATGATAAGTCATTGGGGTAGATATCTATTTTGCATGTTATCTTCAGATCTATTCGTTTTCCTGTATTACCCATTAACCCTTGCTTTTAGCTTGTATCAAAGGTTTCTTAAGGTTGAGGTGACTACAGGAAAAGAAAATTAATCAGAAAAAAAATTGTAGAAGAATTCACACTTTTTGAGTACCAGCTAAGTTCCAAAAATGTCTTCTATAATCTTTCATTCCTCCCCCAACAAATCCTAAAGTGAGGCATCTCCATTCTCCATTCCCAGACAAATAAATTAATACTGAATGATAATACTCTTGCCTGGAAGATCCCATGGATGGAGGAGCCTGGTAGGCTACAGTCCATGGGGTCGCAAAGAGTCGGACACGACTGAGCCATTTCACTTCACTTCAACTGACATGTAAATGAATGTATAGACATTCAGGGAAACTTTTTGATTTTATGCTTAAATTATTAACTTATTTAATCCTAACTGAGACCACCTGGAAAAGATTGAGGGCAGGAGGAGACAGGGACGACAGAGGATGAGATGGTTAGATGGCATCACCAACTCAACGGACATGGGTTTGGGTGGACTCCGGGAGTTGGTGATGTGTTGAACTGAACTGAGACCATCTTGGTGGCTGATATTATTATCTCTGTTATACAAATGAGGAAATGAAGTGGTTAAACCATCTGGTTGAGGAAGGCAACCTTCTAAACAGTGGAGCAGGGATGTGAACTGACAAGGTTTGTCTCGGCTTTCCCAGGCTTTGTTGATTTCACTGCCACTCATCCTTGATCCATTGTCAATATGAAGCAATTTCTTTCTCACCCTTGGTGCAATATTTTTAACAGTTCATTGATCTCCTAGACATTTAATATTCAATAATTAAATATAATTAATCATTTGTCAACCAAGTTGACAATCATATAGTCAAAGTTATGGTTTTCCCAGTAGTCACAAACAGATATGAGAGTTGGACCATAAAGAAGGTTGTTCAGTTCAATTCAGTTCAGTCACTCAGTTATGACAGACTCTGTGACCCCATGGACTGTAGCATGCCAGGCCTCCCTGTCCATCACCAACTCCCAGAGTTTATGTCCATTGAGTTGGTGATGCCATCCAACCATCTCATCCTCTGTTGTCCCCTTTTTCTCCTGCCCTCAATCTTTCCCAGCATCAGGGTCTTTTCAAATAAGTCAGTTCTTTGCATCAGGTGGCCAAAGAAGGTTGAGTACCATAGAATTGATGCTTTCGAACTGTGACGCTGGAGAAGACTTTTGAGAGTCCCTTGGACAGCAAGGACATAAAACCAGTCAATCCTAAAGGAAATTAACCCTGAATATTCTTTGGAAAGACTGATGCTGAAGCTGAAGCTCTAATACTTTGGCCACCTAATGCAAAGAGCCCACTCATTGGAAAAGACCTTGATGTTGGGAAAGACTGAGGGCATGAGGAGATGAGGGCAATAGAGGATGAGATGGTTGGATGGCACCATCAATTCAATGGACATGAGTTTGAACAAACTGAGGGAGACGATGAAGGATAGGGAAGCCTGACGTGCTGCAGTTCATGGGGTCACAAAGTCGGACATGATTTAGTCACTGAACAATAACAATTAATTATGAAAGACACTAAGCTAGGCATTGCTGGGGCTGGAGATCAACAAGACCCAAGCTCTACCCTTGTGGAGTTTAAATTCTAGTCTGCTAACAGATGCAAACACCCCAACATGCAGAATTTTAGGAAATAGAGTATTTTTAAAATGCCACATGAGAGGCATGTTTTAAATGTGATGGGATTTAACAGAAAAAGGAGGATACATCTGGGGGCGGTGAGATGACATCACTGAGAACTGGCCACTGGGCAGCTTTCTGAGCCCTCAGGGATGGGGACGATTTCAGCATGAAAGAAGGGAACTGCCAGAAGAGGATGTTACAGGATCAAGAGCAGAAAAGTGGAAATGTACTGGAGCGTTCAACAAATTTTCAAGTGTCCAGTTAAATTTGGAATGTATGAGAAGGTTGTGAGAGGTAAAATCCAAAGACTGAATTAGAAGCCAGATGACAAGGGGCTGAAATTCCAGTCTAAGTCTTAACTCCAGTCCACAGTTGGGTACGCTTATGTTCTATGTTAATTAAATTGATAAGTTCATTCTGCATGAGCACTACTATATGCAACCAAGGTTACTGAATTTAGAATAATCTGTTGGCTAAAAAACATAAAAATAAAAAAGAAATCAGTATAAGGAACTACTGCTACACTGACACTTATTTTTCATGAAATATCCTCATCATTACTTACCTAGAGATGATCTAGGTCTTCTGTTGCAATCAGTTAATCTTCAATTCTTTGTTTATTTTAGGAGATAAGGGCAAAGTACTCTTAGAAGAAATTTCTTTTTATATTACTAATCTCCTTAAATGTAATCTACTTTGAAATAAAAAAGCAGTTTTTAATATATGGTGCTAGAAAAAAAATGTATGTAAACAGAGTAATCTAAACTCAATAAACATTGGGACTGTTTGCTTTAGGTGTTGTGATTTATTTGGTATTTCAGCCTTCAGTCTTTAGGACTGAAGGATTCAACTGCTAGCCAGTCCTAAGTTTATTAGTACCTTTGATGAGATCTGTAATCAGAAAACAGAATTCAGTGATCAGAAAGAAATCTGCATCAGTGGCAGAAGTTCCCTACAGATTACACTTATTGGGAACACACATTAAAAAGGATGAGACTCAAAAGCCTTGAAGCATGAAAACTCTTATGATATATTTTTAATTAGCATCATTGATTTCAAATAATCCAATAGTCTAGGGAAAACCAGAAGGTCACAGGGTTTGAATTACTTAGAAAAGAATAAATATAGATTCAGATTATTAGAAAAAAAACTTAGAATGTATATGGAACTCTGGTAAATCAACAAGATGATAGGCATGGGTCTAAGTGGTGGGAGGAGGCAAAAATAAAAACACAATATTCAGAAGAGGAGCCCCAAGTGGATCATAAGCATCTGAAGACATGCTTCAGCCCACTAGTGCTATGAGTAATGCAACTTAAAATGCTAATAGGAACTATTTTACATCCACTGGGTTGGTGAAAATGAAAAAGATAATTCCAAATGAAGCTATCATTTCAAGAAAGGAAACAGGGACTCACAGGCCTTATTTGTTGGAGTACATTGCAGTATAGTTTGAAGGGAAATCTGACAGCACCATGGAATTGAATTTGTAACCTAATTTATTGGTACCCAGAGACAAAAGTCATCCATAGTTCCATAAGGGAACATGTAGCAGGGAATTGAAGGAAACTTGGGTATCCATCACCAGGTGCAAAGGGATGCCATGCAAGAGTTAAAAGCAATGCCTGGGAGACATATCTGGCAACAGGACAGTATGTTAAAAACATAATATTGAGTAAAAAATAGAGAAAAAAAATGTATCTCACCATACAACACTAAGCAGTTTCATAGACACAAATATATCTGAAAATATAAGCTAATGTACTCAAAAAGGTACAAAAGAGGATGGGTAGGAAATATTAGTGGAGATCTGAAATAATGGGAAAATGTTAAAGTAATACTTTTAAAAATTAAAGTCCCATAGACCAGTAATGAGAGGGTGCCGTGAATTGTGCAAGAGATCCAGAGAGGGACGGAAGGGAGGAAGGAAGGGAGAGAGAGGGAGGGAAAACTGAGGTACAGTTATAAGGAAATGATACTTTCATTTCATGCAACTAGTTTGTATTGAATGCTAAGTATCAGGCCTTGTATAGTACCACTTCTTCAATGAACAGGGTAGAAACTAAATATTCAAAAGATTGTTTTTCTTTACAGTAATCATGTTGCAAAACTACATACTCATTTTTTCAAGTTGTCATTGCTCAGAATATTTGTGGAATTGCCATACTTTGAAATCTGATGCTTTCCAAGCATATTTGAGTGTCATCAAGAAAAATAAAAATAAAAAGATATTTCATTACTTTGTACTCACACTTTATTTATATATACATATATTTTGTGTGTATATTTATAAGTAGATACATATATAGATGTAAAATATATACATACATATATATATAGTACCACCTCATGTGAAGAGTTGACTCATTGCAAAAGACTCGGATGCTGGGAGGGATTGGGGCAGGAGGAAGAGTGGACGACAGAGGATGAGATGGCTGGATGGCATCACTGACTCTATGGACATGAGTTTGAGTGAACTCCAGGAGATGGTGATGGACAGGGAGGCCTGGCGTGCTGCAATTCATGGGGTCGCAAAGAGTCGGACACGACTGAGCGACTGAACTGAACTGATATATAGTATGACCTACTTTGATTTTTCATCTTACATACAAAACGTGACTCTGTATAACTTTTACCAGCTTCAAAAAAAATTAAATCCTTTCCCAAATGATGAAGATTTGCCACTCTCTAGGAGTGCCTGTGTGGGCTTCCTAGGCAGCTCAGTGGTAAAGAATACTCCTGCAGGATCTGCAGGTTTGATTCCTGGTGGGGAAGATCTCCTGAAGAAGGAAATGACAACCCGCTTCAGTATTCTGGACTGGAAAACCCCATGGACAGAGAAGCCTGGCAGGCTATAGTCCATAGCGTTGCAAAGGATCAGACATGACTTAGTGACTAAACAACAGCAGCAGCAGCAAGAGAATGTGTGACTGACTCTAAAAGTGGTATATAAACAGCAGTGTGTGTGTGTGTGTGTGTAGTGGGTGGCCATTTCCTATTCCCAGGGATTGAACTTGGATTTCTTGTGTCTCCTGCATGGGCAGGCAGATTCTTTACTACTTCGCCAGTGCTATGCTATGCTAAGTCACTTCAGTCGTGTCCAACTCTGTGCGACCCCATAGACGGCAGCCCACCAGGCTCCCCTGTCCCTGGGATTCTCCAGGCAAGAACACTGGAGTGGGTTGCCATTTCCTTCTCCAATGCATGAAAGTGAAAAGCTAAGGTGAAGTCGCTCAGTCGTGTCTGACTCCTAGCGACCCCATGGACTGCAACCTACCAGGCTCCTCCGTCCATGGGATTTTCCAGGCAAGAGTACTGGAGTGGGGTGCCATTGTTGTTGAAATGTCTTTGCCTACTACTCACCCTGACCCAAAGGCGATTACTTTAAGGGAAAACACTCTTACCTGCTACTTTCTTGTGAAAGTGAAAGTGTCGATCACTCAGTTGTGTCAGACTCTTTGGGACCCCATCAACTGTAGTCCGTCAGGCTCCTCTGTACATGGGGTTCTCCAGGCAAGAATACTGGAGTAGGGTTGCCATTCCCTTCTCCACGGGATCTTCCCAACTTGGATCAAACCCAGGTCTCCCACATTGGAGGCAGATTCTTTCTCATCTGAGCCACCTATGTCTACTTTAAAAAATGTGCAGAAATACAAAGAAATTTATTCTAATTTACTTTTGTCTGTATTCTTATTCTTTTAGTCCTGAATTTGCTCATTCGTTAAATAAATGTTTGTTGAGTTTTTGTATGAAGGTCTGCGCTGTGTGCTGAAGACGAAACAAAAAATAAATAATTGCTTCTGCCTAAGGTAATTCAAAGCCTGGAAGTTTTGCTTCAATAGTTTTTGGATTTGTATAAATATCCATGTGGATTCAAGTGACTTAAGCCAAATTCCTGGCAAAAGTTGAACTCTTCTATTTGAATTAAACTGCTTTATATTCTAGTGAGCTTCAACTCTCCACTGAAGGAAAACAATGGAAAAGGAAGATAAGCAGTGCTCCCCACACTTTTTTGGATTCCTATTTGGGAGAATGTCAGGACCACATTCCCGCAGCATATCTGGCAGAAACCACCTGAGGGGGATCAGAAGAAGAAATATCTAAATGTCTAGTGCCTGACTGAGCTCAGCTCTTCAAAGGGCTATCGAAGAGAGGCATCTTGCTGCAAATTCTGTTTTCAGCCATCAGATATGTCAAATTCCGATTACCCCTCAAGCATGGAGCCTGTTTACATACTTCATTCCCTTCCAAAATGTATTCTTTTATTTTTGAGAAAGCCACACTGTTGAGATGCTCTTTTCTAATCCTGTAGACTTGGATGGTATTTCAGACCCTCACACATGGCCTCAGTCCTGTTAGCGATGCTGTCAATTAACCTCCATTCAGAGGCATAAGCCAACAACAGTTGGCTTTAGGTCAGCAGAAGATTCCACTTTACCTGGTAATTTTAGGACTGTACCATCTGGGTGTCAGCAGCACACAGGGAGACATTTGAGAACAGATGAAGAAAGGAACCATTTATAAGACGGGTGAGGGAAACTCCCAAGATACTCCTGCTGAACACTGAACTGCCCAAGGCTCTGCTGTCTGGTATCTACCCCCGTTATTGACTCATTTTGCTGTCACCTCTTTGTTGCACTTGTTATCTTGTGGATCTTTTGAAGCAAATTCTATTGCTGTATATGGAATGCCCTACACTCAACAGTGCCTGGCATATGACAGGAGTTCTATAAATACACATTGCGTGCCCACTGAATGAATTATTTGGCACTTGTGTTTTGAGATAGGCACAAAATAGTTACACAGTACATATTTACCAAACTCATTCATTCGAGTGAATTCCTGAGCAGAGACTTGGGTCCATGGAAGCACACCTCTGACTAAGTTCTTTTTACCCAGCCTCCAGGTATACGTGTTCACAGCCAGTCCTTTTGACTTTTGATGGGCTCCAGGAGAAGAAGTTGAATAATAGCAATCAATCAACAGCTCTAGCTGTTTGCAGCAACTCTCAATCTGTTTCGTAAATAGCTGACTTTCAACAAATACCATATCTGACAAAATTGAATCAGAAGTTCCATTTAACCTGCGGTGTTACACATAGAGTAAATGAGGGTCCTGAGTGCCCCTCACTGTCTGTCTCTTTTCTGGAATGATAAAGAAGGAAATTGCAAGTGGACACCACAATGAGAGTTTGAACACCAGTGCTTCCTCAATCATAAAAAGGATATTACTCCTTGGTAAAACACACCACGAGATGAAACACAGCAGATTCCTTTACCTTTGGCGTCATTCATTTGCCTTGTAAACTGTTTCTCTTGATATTTAGAAAGTCAACTAAATACAACAGAAAAAAATCTTAGACATTTGTATCTTCAAAGGTTTGCAATGAGACACACAGCAGCATCATGTTGTTAGTTTCAGAAGACTAGATTAACAGCCTTTTTATAACAAAACCCCAGAGTTCTGAATTAGCACACTCAAGCTGCCAGTAAGGCAATGTTATATCTACCATTGTTATTATTTAAAACCCATTGATTATATTTTTGCTAGACCTTGTTTGATTTTGCAAAATGATAACTCTCAGGAAATTGTCTGCAATATAAAAATATGAAAATTTAGTTATTGTAAGTCAGACAAAGAAAGACATATAGTATACAATATCACTTATTTGTGGACTCTAAAAAGTCAATAGCATAGAAACAAGCTAGAATTGTAGTCACCAGGGGCTGAGGGTCGGGAGAATAGAGAGATGTTAGTCAAAGGGTACAAAATTTTGACTACATAATGAATAGACTCTTGAGATCTAATGTACAACATGGTACCTAGAGTTAATAATACTGTACTCTACACTTGAAATTCGCTAAGAGACTTGATCTTAAATGTTCTCACCATGAAAATAAAAAAGGTACCTCTATAAAGTGATGGATGTGTTAGTTAATTTGATTGTGGTAATCATTTCACAATTATAATATATCAAATCACCACATTGTACACCTTTAATATGTGCAATTTTATTTGTCAATTATACCTTAATAAGTCTGGGACACAAATAAACATATCAAGTAAAATTATCCTAATAAAATTATGGATGTTGACACAATAATAGTTTACATTGCTTTTTGTTGGTGTTGTTGTTCTGTTGCTAAGTCGTGTCTGACTCTTTGCAACCCTGTGGACTGCAGGACACCAGGTTCCCTTGTCCTGCACCGTCTCCAGGAGTTTGCTCATTGACATTTCTTAGTTTCACCCTAATAGATGAGTACTTCAAGGAGTTTTGTATGCAATTATTTTATTTTCAAACAGACCCGTTCTCTTTGGCTCCTCTTTTCTCTGAACTTTCTAAACTATTTAAACTTACAGGTTTATAAAATGTCAGTTTTATGGCAATAAATATTAGCTCCTATGCTTGCAGAAAACTTGAACTCACTATTTTGCAGGAGGAAGTTAGCAGCAGCATTATGTTTTTTCACCAATAATGGGGCTCACCGTGCTCAGCTGTACTAAGCAATCCTTTTTAAGACCTTACCCCTCCCTAGCATGCCAGGACTCAGAGACACCCATCCCAGCAAGGGCAGGAGGTCACACACGTGTTTCTCACATGTTATCTTGTGCTACCAGTGTTTCCTCCACCTGGTGCCTCTCAAAGGCATGGAGGGTGGGCTTTGGAGTCACACTGAGCTTGAATCCCTGCACTGCCACTCTCAAGAAACACGACTCTGGGCAAGTTACTTCAACTCTCTGTCTCAATTTCCTTGTCTGTAAAGTGAGAATAAAATAGCATCTACTTGCAGGGCTGTTGCCAGGATTGCTTAGCAAATTCCTGCAAAACACTTTATGAGATCAAGGTTTCTGGTCTTTGTCTTAGGCATTTGCTCACATTCCGTAATTGATTGTAGCTTTTAAATTTACAGAGCAAGGAAATACAGGAAAAGTGACTTCTAGCAGTGGGACTCCCTCACCCATGTGATCTTTCTGGCTTTTCTGATTAGGGAACAGCAAGACTGGACTCAGGCCTAGCCACTGAGACTTAAAAAAACCTCTTTCCCTTAATGTGTAAATTCAACAATCTTTATTAAGAACCTAACAGTTTGGATCACATGATTTGCATTTCTCTGATAATTAGTGGCTCAGTGGTAAAGAATCTACCTCCCAATGCAGGAGACACGGGATACATGGGTTCTATCCCTGGACTGGGAAGATTCCCTGGAGGAGGAAATGGCAACTTACTCCAGTACTCTTGCCTGGAAAATTCCACGGACAGAGGAACCTGGCAGGCCGCAGAGTCACAAAGAGTTGGGCATGACTGATCAACTAAGCAGACATGAAGCATGATCATTAGCATGTTGAGCATCTTCATGTGCCACTGCATAACTTTAAATCAGTTTTCCTCAAGAGCCACTGATATTCCAGTATGTGCTTTATTAGCACTAAAATTGCTTTGGATTATTTTTGTTGTTGTTAGGAAATTTTTTGTTCACATTCAGTTCATTCTTTTATTTATGTAACAAGTGTTTACTGAATATCTACTATCTTTCAGGTGCTCCTAGTATGGGGTTGACCAGGCAGTTCTTGTCCCTTAAGCATCCACAGCTTTGTGGGAAAGAAAAATTAGTGTTTAGGTAATTACCACACAATGTGATTTATTTATTTATTACTGCAATAGGAATAAACATAGGGTACTATAGACACGTGTGGTGAAGAGAACAGTTGGTTTTAGTCTTAAGGGATTCGGGGTGACTTTTTGGAAGAAGTGACTTTCAAACTAGGATGTAGAGCACAAGCAGGAGTTTAAAGATAAACAGAGTAAAGCAGAAAAATATTACATGTAGTATGAATACCACTTATAAGGATGTGGAGAGAACATGGGATACTATTGGAATCTTAAATAGTTTAGTTCAGATTTAAGCTAGTGGGCGGGAGGTGGAGAAGTGACCGATGAGGCCACAGAGCATAATAAGGATAGATCGTGAAGGTTTATCTGTCATATTAAGGAGTTTGGAATTTATCCTTGGGGCACCAGTGTGGGAAGGAGGGGAGGTTGGGTCACTGAGGGTTATAACCAAGGGAAGAGCATCATCAGAATTTAATTTTAGAACAACTTTTTGTAGTGGAAAGTTATCTTCTTTAAACTCTCTCCTCCCTTTGAAAAACCACCCTCAGCAACACACTATGTAAGTAAAGACAGTAGATTTGCTTTGCAAAAACATCTTCAAGATGATCCCTCCATCTCTCCATCTCAGCCACTGCACATGGATACATACACAGTTCCCACCAGACTGTCATCTCCTCCTAGAAGAAAGTTCACTGACCATCGAGATAAAGTCAAGTGACCACAAGCAGAAACAGATCAGGATTCTTTTTTAAGCAGGAAGTTATTTTAATTCAAAATAGAAAATATCCCTCCGTCATCCTGTCCTAACAGGACTTTCCAGCTAGAACTTGCTTCTGAAAGTTATCAACAATTTAAATACACCACCTCCCCCAACGAATCCCCAGCCCTGTGTCAGCATTAGTCTGTCTCTCCTGCTTCTCACTCCCTTTCAAGCTGCATGAATCACTAGCCTTTACTTGTTCTCATCATTCATCCCTTGTCACCAGCCCCAGGTGAAAGTAAATATGGAAGATCATCACTGAAAGGAAGAAAGAGGGACTTGTGTTTACAGAACACCTGTTCAAGGCATGTTAGGTATTTCCTGATCCCTTTACTACATTCATTTTGTTCTTAGCAACCCTGTGAGGCAGGTAAAGTCCCTAAACTGCACGTTAGAGATTGGACTACATAGTGATTCATTTCTCCTTTCACAGTGCGGGACACTGGGGCACTGGGCTACAAGTTCAGGGTCACAGGGTGTGGTGGGGAGGGATTTGAGGTCAGATTCTTTCAGCTCATGCCTTTCCAACTACATCATAAACAGGGCTCCACTCCTGTGACTGAGGTCTTTAGTTACTGATGCCAGTGCTCACACAGCTTGCCAAGTTTCTGGTTCCCTGGCTTTGCTTCCGTGTGGCATTCTCAGTTTATGACTACCTACCCGCTCAGACTTTGGAGTTCTCATATTAATTTGCCCTCGGGTATCTAGCCTCCTGAGTCCTAACTGTTCACCTGGGTATACCTTGTTTCCTCCTTGGGTTATGCCCAACTCTGGGCTACCCATATTCCAGTGTTTCACCTCCTCTCTGTCCCCTCAAAGCCCCACCTGCCAAGCACCACCCAGGCCGAACCCAGTTTCCTCCAGGTTGCCAAGCATCTATAGGGCTCTCCAACCCAAGGCCTGCCAGTCCTTTTCATCTCACCCCTAACAAGAGACATCCTTAGAAACATCTCTGTTTCCACCAGCTCCTACCACTGAGCATGTAGAAAATAATATTGCCTTATTATTCTAAATTAAGTTGTAAAGAGCTTTGTGATGTGACACTGAAGCTCTCTGTTTTGATTAAGGACGTAGGATATGATTAGACCCAGTTACTTCTTACAAGCTGAATACCCAGACAGTGAAATCTGGTTTATGTATAAATTCGGCCCAAGAAGATAGTTACAGTATCACAAGGCTATGAGATCTCTGAATGGCCATTTAGCCTGCCTTTTATCCTCAGGTAAGAACAGGCTAAAGTTTATGGGTGGGGCGACAGGGAGGGAGGAAGAGAATGTGAATCACATTTCTACAAAAAAATCTTCAGGGGATCATCTGTTTAGGACATCTTTCACCTCAAGCCATTCATACTGGAGATTTAAGGAACGAGATTTAAGAAAGAGTTTCAGTTACAAAAAAAGAAAAAAAAATTAGTTTGAATGATTTTTATAAAGGGAGAAAGTCTTTCCAGTGGCATTTACCCAAGATGTAAAATTCAGTATGTAATAGCTAAAACTAGAAAGCACAGTTCTGGTTCGCTATTTTTTTAAAACTTTTTAATAATAATAATTTGTTTTCTTATCCAAGATATTAATCATGAAATCTCATGCTTCAGGCTACAGAAGAATAACTGCTGCAGAGAATGGAGTTTAAATCTGTGTTTCAGAATAGAGTTTTGCCTGTGTTTAAACAAGACAGAGAGAGAAAGAGAAAAAGAGAGTGAGTGTGCTGCCATGCACACTAGGTAAACCCACATCTTCCTTCACTGGAGCCCTCACTGAACCACTTCAATTTCCCAACCATGGTGTCCTGACTTTGAAACAGAGGTGACATAGCTTTAACCACAGTATACAAAGCTCCGATTTTTGCCAATCCTTTCAAAGTCTTTCCTTTATTTGCCAAGATTAACCTCCTACTTATTAAAACAGAGGCATTGTTCTGCTGGTTAATATAAAGAAAATAATACAATACTTGTGCCAGTACATGACTTTTTGAGGTAATGGAAATCTTGTTTAAAACTGGCCATCATGAACACAAAGCAGTACACGCAGTCTGTGGGATGGCATTACATGGAATCCATGTTTAATTTAGATTTATTGTAATAATCACGATAGTTTAACACATAGAAAGTTCATTGGTTCTTTTTTTTTCACTTTAATATTGCATTCAAACTAAAACACTAAAGTAAAACAACAGACAAAAACACTGTAGTATTGGGATTTGAACTTTACAGCCCTGAAAGTGAAAGCTCAGTTGTGTCTGACTCTTTGTGACCCCATGGACTGTAACCTACCAGGCTCCTCCGTCCATGTGATTTTCTGGGCAAGAATACTGGAGTGGGTTGCCATTTTCTTCTCCAGGAGATCTTCCCCACCCAGGGATCGAACCTGGGTCTCCCACATTGTAGACAGATGCTTTACCGTCTGAGCCACCAGGGAAGTCTTTGACAGCCCTGGATGGCATCAAATGAGTAGTTTAATCTGAGTTTCCATTGGAGGGATTAAAGTAGGAAATATAAAAAAGTAAAAATAATGATATCGACCTCTTCAGGTTAATGTCAGGATTTAAAGAATTAGGCAGTATCTAGAATATAAAAATTTTTAGCAAATGACATTTTATCCTTATTACCAGTTCAATGTCTTTATCCTATTTGCACTTAGATTTAGGAATTAAAAGAAATACCTACTCTATTTCCATCTAAAAATACATATTTTTATGGGTTGCCTATCCAGTTAATATGCTACCAGTATATTACTGGATATATCCAATAATTGGCTTCCCTTGTGGCTCAGCTGGAAAAGAATCTGCCTGCAATGAGGGAGACCTGGGTTCGATCCCTGGGTTGGGACGATCCCCTGGAGAAGGTAAGGGCTACCCACTCCAGTATTCTTGTTGCAGGAAAGGGAACCCCTTCCAGGGCCCGAAACTGGGCTCTTGTCTGACACTTAGAAATGAATTGTCTGAGGAGACACATCTGCTGACAAAGCAAGAGATTTTATTGGGAAAGGGCACCCAGGTGGAGGAGAGCAGCAGGAGGGTAAGGGAACCCAGGAGTACAGCTCTGTCACATGGCTTGCAGTCTCGGGTTTTATGATGATGGGATTAGTTTCTGGGTTGTCTTTAGCGAATCATTCTGACTCAGAGTCCTTCCTGGTGGTGCACACCTTGTTCAGCCAAGATGGATGCCAGAGAGAGGGATTCTGGGAGGTGGTCAGACATATGGTGTCTCCTTTTGACCTTTCCGGAACTCTTCCAGTTGATGGTGGCTTATTAGTTCCATGTTCCTTACCAGAACATCCTGTCATAAAACAACTCATGCAAATGGTTACTATGGTGCCTGGCCAGTGTAGGTGGTTTCAATCAGTGTGCTTCCGTTAATATTCTGGCCTGGAGAATTCCCACAGACTGTATAGACCAAGGGGTCATAAAGAGTCAGACACGACCAAGTGGCTTTCACTTTCACTTATCCAGTAAGGCTCCTATTTTTGTAGCCTCAATATAGAAATTCATGAATAGATTGTTTATCATTATGTAGATACTTAAAAAGGAAACACTCTTGTGACGTTGAAATTGGACTCCTTGGCTGAAAGCAAGGTTTTTAGGCCCTTGCTATTCAAACTGAGGTCAGAGGCTCAGCAGCAACACTGGTATCTAAAAGCCTGTCAAAACTTTATAATCTCAGACATTATCCAGACTACTGAATCAGAAAATGCGTTGAGAAGGATTGCTCTGGTATAATGGTTCTCAGACATTAGAATGCACCAGAGCACCTGTTAAAACACAGATAACTGGGCCTCAACCCCAGAGCTTCTGATTCAGTAGGTCTATTATCACGAATAAGATGATGCCCACATTGCTGGTTCAAAGAACCACACTATGATAATAACTAAGGCATTCAGTAGAGACTCCAGGAGGGTTGTATTTGAGTTAAGATTAAAGTTGAACTAGAGAAAAAGCTACTCTAAACTCATTGTAGCAAGACTTACCAATAAGCCTGAAAAGTATCAAATCTATCTACAAGTAAGAACTACCTGCCACATGAAAAGGAAAATGAAACAAAATCTAGACAATGATATAACACTTAAAATGTCCACCACCCACCCAGCAAACATTAGTAGCCATGCCAAGAAGCAGAAATATGTAACCTATAAGCAGGTGTCTATCAACTGAAACATAGAAATGATAAAGGTGATGACACTAGCAGACAATAGCTACCGTAGATATTTTCAATATGCTCAAGGACCTAAAGTTAAAACATAAACGTGAAAGAAGAAAACTGGAAAATACATTCAAGAACTAAACGGAATTTCTAGAGATGAAAGATACAAATTAAAAATTCACCAAAACCCAAGAGAATTAAAAAAATATATCCACATGAAAAACTGCATACAAATGATCATAGGAACATTATTCTTAATAGATTCATTCACAATAGACTCATTGAGCAAAAACAACTCAAATGCTTGTCATCTAATAAATAAATGCACAATATGTGGTATATTTCCATTCAGTGGAATAGTAACCAGTTATATAAACAAATGAAGCACTGATACTATGGCCTTCCCAGGTGGTGCTAGTGGTTAAGAATCTGTATGCCAATGAAGGAGACACAAGAAATGCAGTTTCAATCCCTGGGTCGAAAAGATCTCCTGGAGTAGGAAATGGCCCCCTGCTCCAGTATTCTTGCCTGGAAAATCCCATGGACAGAGGAGCCTGGCGGACTACAGTCCATGAGGCTGCAAAGAGCCAGACACAACTGAGTACTCACATGCACATACACACACACACACACACTGATTCTATATACTACTACATGTTTGAAACTTGGCTATGTTACACTAAATTAAAGAAGCCAGTTGCAAAGGTCATATTGATGATTCCATTTTCATCCAGTGTCCAGAATCAGTAAATATATACAGATGAGAAAATATAGATTAGTGGCTGTCTGAGGCTGGGCAGGAGGTGGGGTGGAAGCTTACAGGTATGAAATTTCTTTTTGAGACAATGAAAATAGCCTAAAAGTGATTGTGGTAATGATTGAAGGATTCTTTGAGTATCCTAAGAACAATTCCATGGTATACTTTAGGTAAAATGTGAGAGATACGATTTATATTTTAAGAAAGGTATTATATTAAAAATAGAGGAGCTTCCCTGGTGGCTCAGTGGTAAAGAATCCATCTGTCAATGAAGGAGACACAGGTTCGATCCCTGATCCTGGTAGATGCCACATGCCGCGGGGCAACTAAGCTCATGCACCACAGCTATTGAGTCTGTGCTCTAGAGCCTGGGAGCCACAACTAGTGAAGCCCAAGTGCCCAAGAGTCTGTGCTGAGCAACAGAAGAGTCCACTGCAATGAGAAGCCTGCACACTGCAACTAGAGAGTAGCCCCCATTTGCTGCAACTAGACAAAAGCCCATGCAGCGAGGAAGACCCAGCACAATAAAAAATAAACACAAAAAGAAATACAATTTGAAAAAAAAAATGGAAAGGAAAACAGCATTAGATTTCACACCCAGGAGGTAACTAGTGACCTTGGCTTGAACAACTTCAATCTGAGTTGGGAGAGAGCCAACATAAGGAATGTGTAAACAATGAGGATAGATCTCTTTCTTAAAAAGTCTAGCTGTGAAGAGGAAAAAAAAAAAAAAAAACCACAATATAATTCAGAGGAGTTTGAGCTAAAGGAAATGAAATAATAGGAGGGGAAAATACAAAAGAGTGGTTGTGGTTAAAAAAAAATTGACTGAGGAAGGTGTAAGAGGAGGTGGAATCTAGAGAAATAAAAGGGATTATCCTTCCATAAGAGACCACCGCTCTGTGTGAAGGAAGAATAAAAATAAATGCTCTGCCTTTGGATTTCCCTTAATCTAAGGGCAGCAGTTGTTGGGCTGTCTAGCTGAAAAGACATTGCTCAGAGATCCCTAACTCTCTCCAGTATTGTAGTATTATCCATCTTGACACCTGGTGTGGTGGTGGTGGTCATGTGTGTGTATGTCTGTCTGTCTGTGGGTGATGGGGAAGACCACCTTTCTCAATGAGGTTCTATTGAGAAGAAAGTGAAAATTCCCACAAGGAAATCTTCATTCTGTTTTGAACATACTGCATCAGTGAGGGATGCTCAAGCCGGATTTAGAGATTCTAAAACAAGGTTACAGACTCAACCGCTACAGGACCAGGCAGTTAATAATGACACCCAATGTGTCTTAAGCAGCTATTATGTGCAGGCAACAGTCTAAACGTTTTAAAAAAATGTGGACTCAGTGTTTCCAGATCATAAGAATTTTTTTTTCAAAGAGGAAGCTGAAATATGAACTTGTAAATAAAATCTCACACTTTTTAAACGTTGGTTATTTGCTTTTGTTTACATATTTCATGGCAAACATGTCTATGGGCCTTTACAACTCATGATAAGCTAATGTGTGACCCCTGCTTTAAAGAGACCAATATACTTCTAAGGCATCCAGTACATCCCTTCTTTAGCTTCATACAAAATATGAAGCTTGGTAAGGTCAGATGTTTGATATGCCTACAAGAGGCAATTTTAAATGTACGATGTAAAGGGGAAATGTACACACATTAAGAAACAAGCAGCCAATAAAATATGCATCAACAAGAAAATCAAGTAATGCCACCCACGATGCAAAGGAAAGAGGAAGCCATTTTGCAATAACAAACAACAGCAACAAAAATGCTGGGCTACCGTTACTGACAAGGGTGTTGGGATGAGACATCATCTTCCAGAAAAGATAAATGTGACCTGGAAGAATAAATCTCTGGCTGTAAAAATCCTGTCCCACTTATATCAGGCATGCTGTCTGCAAGTAAGGGGCAAATCCATCATTACTTCCCAAGGTCACTGGAAGAATAAAAAGTTAAGAGCAGTTATGTCTGGGATGAATACATCTGATACAAATAGGTGCAGCCCTAAATACATACCTTCTTTAGCTTAAATAATCACTTAAAAACTGTGTCAAACTTCCTCATAAGCAGATACAGCCTGAAATGTAAATGTTTCTAAAAACCTTGATTTCCAAGTAGTTTAAAAATCAGTATAATTTTAATTTTTGCTACTTAGTAATAAGGGTGAATATTTTTCATCTGCTTTTTGGACTTTTTGTCCTTATTTTAGAAATCATCTCTCCTTTCATCTATCCTTTCATCTATTATGCCATTCATCTATTTAAAATATCATTTTGACTATCAAGTTAGCAATTTTTAAAAATGGCATCATATAATACATACAATGAAATTGGCATACTTATCCAAGATTGGTGAGAGTACATAACTCTTAGGGAAGAAATCTGATTAATGTATCAAGACAGTTTCATATCCTTTTGTTTAATCATGTCACTTTTAAGAATACATGCTAAGAAATTCACCTGAAACATAAAAATATTTTATGAACAAAGATATTCAAAACATGAGGTATTTACAATAATGCAATACTGAAAACAGCCTACAAACCACAATAGGCAAAGGAACCTCCAATTAGTTTTCTAAATACTATGAGAAATGATTATATTTTATAAAAGGAAAAAGAGGCTCTTGAGATGCTATTATCAGTACTGTGAAAATAAGCATCAAAAAGTGACTGGAATAAGCAAAAGAACTTTGCAAAATCTCAAACAGCATAGAAAAATGCTGGAGAATAAGTCAAAGTAGCTGTTCTTGTTAAGAAATACAAACTCAATTATGAGTGTTAAAAAATTGCTATAGCCTCTATGTGGTATGTAATTCAAAGGAAACATTAAATTTCCTTGATTGGTATGAAAAAAAAAGTGATTGGAAAGAAAAAATAAAAGTATTGCCTGATAGGATTATGAATGATTTTTTTCTGCTCTAATATGTGTTCCGTAATGTATGCTCCATACTGCCTCCAAATGAATGTGCATCATTTTTAGTCAAACACAATTTCAATCATGAAACCTGAGATGCCATCATTAGAATTGCATTTCTTTAGATATTGAGGTATTTGATAACCAAGACGCATATTAAGATGACTTAATGATGGATGGATGGATGGATGGATGGGCTGCCTGAGTACTATCAATGGAAAGTGGAAGGTGGTAGGTTAGTTGTAGAAATTTTGTGTTAGAGGATGTATCATTTAAGGACCATTGAGAAAAAAATACTTTAACTATTTTAAACATAAAATGGTTTTCTTAAAGGATACTGAGTAATTCACTAAATCTCCAGGAGAGTCCAAAGATAAAGGTGGCAAGTGATGCACCCAAAATGACAGTGAAAATCATTCTAAATACGTGATGAAGACACTTCTCCTGCCTCCATTGGTCTGGGTCACTGCCCTTTGCTTCCCATGATGAAAGCTTCCACTGCAGCCACTGCAAGTTCAATATTTATGCTATAGAAATGGTGACTCTTATCAGGATAGATTCTATGGGGTCTCAGCTTCATTTTGACACTTGTTCTTTGTCAAAGTTGGAAATGAGAGCATGTGATAGGTGATAGATGGTATGTAACTTGCTTAATCCCAACTGCAAAGGACTTTAGAAAGCATCTAACATTGATAACTTCCGTAATGGGAGATGGTCTCTTTTTCAAGGAGGGAAGAAGTCCTGACTTTAGGAAGGAGATTCCTGCACTGTAGACAAAAACAAGGACAAATGTCCAAAACAGAAGATGGACATTTGAGGGAACAGTTCATCCTGGTGCCCTGGACACCTAGCATGCCTCCACAGAGGCAAAGGCTCAAGTCATGGCTTATCTGAGTCTTGGCAGAAGAACTTGTGCTTCCCCAGGTACACAAGGGGATGAAAGGTCTGTAAGAAACAGCTATAAGGCCATGGACCGCCTGCCTTCCTATCTCCCTCCTTGCCTCCTGGGCTTCGGATGAAGTGTAAGACTTTTGCTCCAGTCTCCTCAGAACTGAGATGCAGCATAGAAAACTCAGTAGTTGCCAACTAGAATGGGCTCTTCAGCAACAGTGTATTTCACAACTTGGGTTTCATTCATCTGGCTCCTTTTGCATCCATGTCATCCTTTCTCATGTGTGGGGCTTCCCTGGTGTCTCAGATGGTAAAGAATCTGCCTGCAATATAGGAGACTTGAATTTGATCTCTGGGTCAGGAAGATCCCCTGGAGAAGGAAAGGGCAATCCACTCCAGTATTCTTGCCTGGAGAATCCCATGGACAGGGGAACCTGGTGGGCTGCAGTCCATTGGGTTACAAAAGAGTCAGACACAACTGAGAGAGTAACATTTTACTTTTTTTGGTGTGTGGGACAAAGACTGGTGTAGCTTACTCTTACAAAGACTTTTGGCTTACTCTTCTGATTGCTCTCTGTGTAGGTAATAAGCTGTCTAATTCTAAAAGTGGTTCACTATGTCTTCACCAGTCAAATCACTTAGGCACCAGGCTTGGCTTTGCCTTGTGTTAAATGTGTGCACAACCGACACCTACTCGAGAGGAGGAAATGAATTGACCCTTTTAACTGAAAACTGGACCCAAAAGCTCAAATTATGATGCATTCTCTCTGCTCATTATAGACCACTTACTTCTTTGTTTTTGCTTTCACACCTTCTAGTTCCATAAGATGGTCCCAGGCGCATCCGGGTTCACAGGATCTTTAGAGGTAAATCCAGTGAAAGCAGGTTTTCTCTTTCCCATACATTCCAATAGGAATCACAAGACTGAACCTCAAAGGGCTGATTTGAGTTATGAATGAAATATGAAGATTGGCGAAGCTTCCGCCACATTTTTAACATTGGAGGTAAGAATGGTATTATCCTTGCCCAAGCTACATGGACTGAGATTGGAGACATATACCTCATTACAGAAAATGTAATCACCTAATATCAAAAGGGGAAAAGGCACGCCAAACAGTCAAAAGTGGGGCTGTTCCAGGACTTCCCTCACAGTCCAGTGAATAGGATTTCATGCTTCCACTGCAGGGGGCATGAGTTCAATCCCTGGTCAAGGAACTAAGATCCTACAAGTCATGCAGCGAAGAAAAAAAAAAAGTACCGGTGGTGTTATTTGGCCATTCAGTTTAGTTCAGTCACTCAGTCGTGTCCAACTCTGCGACCCCATGGACTGTAGCACGTCAGGCTTCCACATGGCCATTAAAAAGAGTGAAGTAATGACTTTTGCAGCACCATGAATGGACCCAGAGATTATCATACTAAGTGAGGTAACTCACACAGAGAAAGATACAAATCAACACATCCATTAAACAAAAACAGCCTCAGAGCTTCCCTGGTGGTCCGGTGGTTGAGAATCCACCCACCAAGGCAGGAGACACAGGTTCAATCCCTGCTTCAGGAAGATTCCCACATGCCTTGAGGTAACTAAGCCTGTGAGCAACGACTACTGAGCCCACATCCTTAGAGCCCATGCTTTGCAACAAGAGAAGCAACTGCAATGAGAAGACTACACACTGCTGCATAGCAGCGAACACCCAGTGCAATTTAAAAAATTAAATAAATAAAAATTTAAACAGACAAACAAAAAAACAGCAGCCTCATAGAGAACAGACCCATGGTTGCAGTAGGGGAGGGAAGGAATTGGGAGTTTTGGATAAGTAGAGGCAAACTATTATATGTAAGATGGATAAACAACAGGTCATACTGTATAGCACAGGGAACAATTTTCTATGACAAAGCATAATGGGAAAGAATATGAAAAAGAAGATACATTACTTTGCCTACAAAGGTCTGTATATTCAAAGCTATGGTTTTTCCAGTAGTCACCACATACGGATGTGATAGTTGGACCATAAAGGCTGAGCACTGAAGAACTGATACTTTTGAACTGTGGTGCTAGAAAAGACTCTTGAGAGTTCCTTGGACAGTAAGGAGATCAAACCAATCAATCCTAAAGGAAATCAACCCTGAAAATTCATTGGAAGAACTGATGCTGAAACTGGAACTCCAATACTTTGGCCACCTGATGAGAAGAATAGACTCACTGGAAAAGACCCTGAGGCTGGAAAAGATTGAAGGCAGGAAAAGGTGGCAACAGAGAAAGAGATGGTTGGGTGGCCTCACCGACTCAATGGACATGAGTTTGAGCAAACTCTGGGACATAGGGAAGAACAGGGAAGCCTAGCGAGCTGTAGTCCAGAGTCTCAAAGAGTCAGACACAACTTAGCAACTGAACAAAAACAGCAGTGTATAACTGAGTCACTTTGTGAAGAAATTAACACAACATTGTAAATTAAATATACTTCAATATATTTTTTTTAAAAAAGGATCTAGGTGGCAGAAATTATGATGGTCTAGTCATAGTTTTGTTGATGGTGAAAATCAAGTCCTGCTTTCTGTTGTTATTGGTGATGGTCTTTATGCCAGGAAGCACACATCAGGTTGGGCAATTGTGGATCACATGGTCACTCCCAAGCCAAGGAACATCAATCTTTATATGGATGACTGAAAGGCAGCTCCTTAAAAGCAAAATTAGGCTGCTGATACTAGAAAGAGGGACAACGGATGCCAAATGGTCCTGCAAGGACCGAGGTAGTAAGGTGCTCAGGTAGCATCTGTCTCTTGCCCGGCTGCCAGGAGTCCCCATGTCTAGGAGCATGTATGTAAAACAGTGCTGCACGACCTCTTCCCAGCCCATTTTCAAACACTTCTGTCTGCACTGAAAGGATTATAAGGCACCACCAAGGTTAAAGTGTCCAGTAGTCATTACAACAGCAATCATCAAGACAGGACCAAAGGCACCAGCGGCCAAGAGCCCAAGGTTATCATACTCTTCCCTGGCCTGTCCTTTAGGCTCCAGGCCATCTGGGAGAAGCTATCTACTGCCTGGAAAGAGTTTCCTTTTTATCCTCATAAGGCAGTTGTCTTTTGTCTCAGTAAAGAAACTTTTTGTGGGTTGATAGTAAGCTCCAGATCTTCCTTCTTATTCACAGCTCTTCACCAAATTCCATGCCCCTTCTCAGCCCAAGGTGCCATCTGGCAGACTTGCTAAGACAACAGCACCTGTAAGAATGCCTCCTAGTATTCTTTGTGTGTATTATGCATAGGCGCTGCCTGAGAATTCATTTACTCCACAACGTGGAATTTTGGTCAATTTTAGCTAAGCTGGAACTTGATTTCCTGGAGTCCCTCCCTTGTATAGTTCCAGGTAAAGATTGGTTACAGGAAAGATTTGGGTGAGATTTGGTGAGACTGAAGTGAAGCAGCAGCCACTGTGCTCTGTCATCATTGGTTAGAGGTGATGAGAGGCAGGGGCAAAGGTGTTGGTAGTTTCCAGTTTATTCTTGATTCCCCCTCTTCCATGTCCAGTTCTCCATCCCAACTGCTGCCCCTGCTGACCAAAAGTGACCTAAGCCTAAGGTTACCAGATTCAGCAAATAAAGATACAGAGACATTGAGATGAATTTGGATTTCATATAAGCAGCAATTTTTAAAAGGTGTTTAAGTATGTCCCATGCAGTATTTGGGACATACTTGTACCCCCCAAATTATTTGTTGTTTATCTGAAATTCAAATTTAACTGGGCATTCTGCACTTTATAATTCTTAATATATAGGCCTACCTCCAGGGTCTCTCCTGAGAACTCACAGAGGCAGCCGTCACAAGAGACAACAGCCTCTATAGACTTCTACACAGTTGGAGGTGTCTAGCTTCTGGAAATCTCCTGCTCATTCACCCAGGCCCGGGAAGATGGTTAAAAACTTTTTCCTAACCTTTACTCCCCAGATTCTTCCCACAGTGTATAAAGTTGAGTTCCTACAATGTAGCCTTTAATCATCACTCATTGGGTTCTCCTCTCTGATTAAACACTAACACTCATTCTGACATCAGGAGGAAGGTGTTATTATTATTCCTTTTCAACAGGAATAGAAACTGTGACACAAAGAGGTAAAGGTACTTGCTCCAAGTGACGCTCCTGATAAGCAGTGAAAAGTGAAAGTGTGTTAGTCGCTCAGCAGTGTCCAGCTCTTTGCAATCCCATGGACCGGGGCCCGCCAGGCTCCTCTGTCCATGGAATTCTCCAGGCAAGAATACTGGAGTGGGTTGCCATGCTCTTCTCCAGGGGATCTTTCCAACCCAGGGATCGAACCCAGGTCTCCTGCATTACAGGTAGATCCATTACCGTCTGAGCCACCAGGGAAGCCCATTATGAACATCTAGTATATATCATATATACATATAAATATAGACTATATAGCTTATATAATATAAAATGTGAATTTCAAACATTATATTTCACATACATGCAAACTATGTAACTAGTTACATACTAGTTACTAGATACTCAGATACTAGATACTCAGCTTATATAGAGTATTTAGCTCCAAAACTTCATAGAAACTGATTTTTCAACTCTTTTCACTGGTGGGTATCAAAATGTCACTTGTGTGCAATTGAAAACATATATACATGTGTACATTTTCTCAACAGTATACATTTGGTATTTTGACATCCATTAGTAACAGCAGTTGAAAAATCAGTTTCTATAAAACTGCAGAGCTAAACTGCCATTTAAACAAAAAGGAGTGAGTGAAACTGCTTTTAGGGTAATACTGGTGACTACTGGTGACTCCAAAGGAAAAAAAAAAAACAAAACTGAGCTCATTAATGTTCAAATGAGGATGCCTTGGAATTGAGGTTAATAAGTTCTTGGCGTGGGAGGATCCCTGAGACAGTTTAAGGCTGTGAAACAAATTCAATGTTTAGAACAAAATGATAGATAATTCTACTTAATGAGTACACAGCAGACTAATTATTGTAATGAAATATGTTTAATTAAAAAGACGTCTGCTTTCTAATGATTATACTGACTGTAAACTATTTAGAAAACCCCGAAGGTTGATAAAGACAATACACATAAAGGCTGCAGGGAACGTTTACACAAGGAGGGTAAATATATGCGTTTATCATTGTAGTTTAAAGTTAACATTATAGCACTCCTAGGTTCTTTTTTTTTTTTTTTTTCTCTTTTGGCTGCTCTGTGCAGCATGTGGGAGCTTAGTTCCCCAACCAGGAATTGAACCCATGCCCCCTGCAATGGAAGCTTGAAGTCTTAACTACTCTATCACCAGGGAAGTCTCCTAGGCTCTTTTAATATAGTATTCTAGATTCTTTAAGGCAATGCTTAGCTCAACAGAGAAGAAAGTACTTGGAAATAAAGAAAGTTGTAGAAAACCATTTTAATATATTTTAATATGAATTTGGAAAGAATACACTTTCATACACATTTGTAGAAAAATGTGAAATGCTAAGCAGTTTCATTCAGGATGTAGATGTGTGCCTGAGTGCATGCTTAGTCGCTTCAGTTGTGTCTGACTCTTGCGACCCTATGGACGGTAGCCTGCCAGGCTCTGTCCACGGGATTCTCCAGGCAAGAATACTGGAGTGGGTTACCAGGCCCTCCTCCAAGGGATATTCCTGAGCCAGGGATCGAACCCTCATCTCCTGCATTACAGATGGATTCTTTACGGCTGAGCCACCGGGGAAGTCCTCATTCAGGATATCGGCACTAACGTCCATTCACAGAATGAAAAGATCAACCAAGCCCTTACAGCTCCAATTTGTGGTTGGACTTAGGAATAAGGTATAAAGCACATTTTCAGCACCATTAATGGTTCAGTGGACAGGGTGTACTTACTTAAAGCAGCTAGAGGAGAGTAGAAATGAGAGTTTCAATCCAGGGCTGCAAAAACGTGACCAATTCTGCCTCTTGATTCCTATGAGCATATATTAGTGTGCGTGTGAGTATGGGTAGTGTTATCAGACAGACCTTCAAGAAAATTTAAGTGTGGGGGATAATCCATCATGATTTATTCTGAGCACTTCCTGTCCTGAAACCACCTGCTTCTCTTGCCTCTTGCTGAATGATGGGATAGAAGCAGTATTGTTCTGGAAGTAAGGGTGTCCTGCTCATCAGAGCTGACTCAAATTTTTAAGAAACTTGCAAGCTGCTTATTGTACACAACATCATTAAAATTTAACTTGTATAAATGTACAGGTAGATAAATTATACCCAAAATACAGATAACAAATACTCAATATTACCTAATTATTTGGCAGTCTTTTGTTATCTAAGCTTTTGGGGTTATCTCCACCTATTAGATATGTACAAAGAATATACTACCTACTGCTGTACATCTCTTTATAACTCCACTTTCAGTGATCTCATATTGGTAGTTTGAAATTGACCATGGCGGAAATATTTGCACCATGGAAATCAGCATGCACTATAAATCGAAGCTCCCCTCTGCCTTGGATGGAAATGGAGTCATGTTGAAAAAAGCCCGCTTTTGGAGCGAGGCGCTCAAGCTGTTGTGTGGAGCAGAGCAAAGTGGTAACAGGTGAGTCTGCAGAAGAAACCAGATGTGATCTAAACAGGTTGTCATTCTAAAGAAGCTAGGTAGAGAGAAATCAGGATCTTGGCTAGGAGCTATTGAGATGAGAACTTAGAAAAGCAAACAAAGCAAGAATCTGTAAAGAATTGGGTGGGGGGTGAAACTACAGAAATGGACTGAAGTAAGTAGATTAGAAGGTTTTATAAGGCAGATCCTAGGCATGGACAGGGAAGATGCGTTTAAAGCCAGAACACTGATCTCTGCATTTACCCTATCTCACTTCAAACAAAAACCTGTTTTTTTTCTGAAATTCTCTCTTCTTTCTATATTCTTAGTTTTTAAACCTTCAATGTTTGATCTCATATTAAAAAGGAAAGAAACCAAATTTAAAAATTTACGTAGAGGTATACTTAACATTTTTAATACTAGAGCAAATGTTATATACACACACATATACATACATACCTCTCTACTCACTTGTACCCCACAAACACATGAACTAGAAAGTATTCACTAGGAAAAACTATTAGGTATAGAATTAGTAGCAAATATATAGGTTCCCAGTTGTTTTATTCATTTAACAAGTCCAGATACATGACTTTGATGACCCTAAACCATGAGCTTGTAAGCTGCATGGATAGCACTGGCTTTTACACATTTTTAACTTTTAAGTACTGGTTCTTTCCTGGTATGATTCCATGATGTAGTATGGCAGAAACTGAACTTCAGCTGTATCCTACCCGTTTAGCATTCACAAGATGTGAGATGTTTAGATCACATCTGGTTTCTTCTGCAGACTCACCGGTTACCATTTGCCTTGGTGCTGGGGTGCAGACCTTACAGTTCCAGTTAGATGATACACCAAACTAGCAGTAGGACTTTCAACATCAAGGTTTATGCCTGGAAAAGCATCAGTCCTTCAACCAAAGGTTGAAGTCCAAGCCTTACTTTTGACTAGATTTGCTCACCCAGAGAACTGAGCCATGGCCAGCTACCAGGCAGTTTACAGACAGCCAGATCCTTTTCTGGGAGGCTAGTCTGCAAGGGACTATTCTTGGACTCATTTATCCTTATTTCTCATTTAAGAACTGACTCATTGGAAAAGACCCTGATGCTGGAAAAGATTGAAGGCAGGAGGAGAAGGGGACAACAGAGGATGAGATGGTTGGATGGCATCACTAACTCAATGGAGATGAGTTTGAACAAACTCCAGGAGATGGTGAAGGACAAGGAAGCCTGGTATGTTGCAATCCTTGAGGTCGTAAAGAGTCAGACAAAATTTAACGACTAAACAACAACAACAATTCATTGACATAAGCCAGGAATGTGAGAGATTCTAGGAATGTAAAAGATAAGTTCATCAATACATCAATTAGTCACTGTTAGATGGAAATGCAAGGATATTTTTTTAAAGAAAAAAGGTCTTCGGCCAACTATTTCCTAATCATTCTGGTATATCTCATCCTCCTACCAGAACGATTATTAGCAAATTAATACCCTTTTATCAACACCTAGAACAAGAATAAAAGATTTATTTTTTTCAGAGTGCCAGCTGTTCCAAGGGAAAGAGGGCTGATTTATCATTGATGTCTGTCATGAGTGCTGGGTAGTAAGTACAGTTCAACTCAGTTCAGTTCAGCCGCTCAGTCGTGTTCGGCTCTTTGTGACCCCATGAATTGCAGCACGCCAGGCCTCCCTGTCCATCATCAACTCCCAGAGTTCACCCAGACTCACGTCCATTGAGTCAGTGATGCCATCCAGCCATCTCATCCTCTGGAGTCCCCTTCTCTTCTTGCCCCCAATCCCTCCCAGCATCAGAGTCTTTTCCAATGAGTCAACTCTTCGCATGAGGTGGCCAAAGTACTGGACTTTCAGCTTTAGCATCATTCCTTCCAAAGAAATCCCAGGGCTGATCTCCTTCAGAATGGACTGGTTGGATCTCCTTGCAGTCCAAGGGACTCTCAACAGTCTTCTCCAACACCACAGTTCAAAAGCATCAATTCTTTGGCACTCAGCTTTCTTTACAGTCTCTTACAACTCTCACATCCATACATGACCACTGGAAAAACCATAGCCTTGACTAGATGGACCTTTGTTGGCAAAGTAATGTCTCTGCTTTTGAATATGCTATCTAGGTTGATCATAACTTTTCTTCCAAGGAGTAAGAGTAAGCGTCTTTTAATTTCATGGCTGCAGTCACCATCTGCAGTGATTTTGGAGCCCCCCAAAATAAAGTCTGCCACTGTTTCCACTGTTTCCCCATCTATTTCCCATGAAGTGATGGGACCGGATGCCATGATCTTTGTTTTCTGAATGTTGAGCTTTAAGCCAACTTTTTCACTCTCCTCTTTCACTTTCATCAAGAGGCTTTTTAGTTCCTCTTCACTTTCTGCCATAAGGGTGGTGTCATCTACATATCTGAGGTTATTGATATTTCTCCCGGCAATCTTGATTCCAGCTTGTGTTTCTTCCAGTCCAGCGTGTCTCATGATGTACTCTACAGGGTGTTAAATAAGCAGGGTGACAATATACAGCCCTGACGTACTCCTTTTCCTATTTGGAACCAGTCTGTTGTTCCATGTCCAGTTCTAACTGTTGCTTCCTGACCTGCATACAAATTTCTCAAGAGGCAGATCAGGTGGTCTGGTATTCCCATCTCTTGAAAAATTTTCCACAGTTTATTGTGATCCACACAGTCAAAGGCTTTGGCATAGTCAAGAAAGCAGAAATAGATGTTTTTCTGGAACTCTCTTGCTTTTTCCATGATCCAGCGGATGTTGGCAATTTGATCTCTGGTTCCTCTGCCTTTTCTAAAACCAGCTTGAACATCAGGAAGTTCATGGTTCATGTATTGCTGAAGCCTGGCTTGGAGAATTTTGAGCATTACTTTACTAGCGTGTGAGATGAGTGCAATTGTGCAGTAGTTTGAGCATTCTTTGGCATTGCCTTTCTTTGGGATTGGAATGAAAACTGACCTTTTCCAGTAAGTACAACACATGCCAAATATTTGTCGTGTTATCTAACTTTTCTGTCAATTTTTTTCTCACTTCAAAAAATGTATTTTGGTACATATCTGTTTGCCTCCTTAGAAACCACAAGCTACTGATTTCTACTACGAGCTTTCAAAGGGCTATGCCTTTATATGTGTGGTAACTGGAGGAAAATTAGCTTAACAGGTGATATCTATCATTGGATAATTTTTAGTAAAATCAGATCTGATTATGTATAACATTTGAAGAACATTGAAAGTACAAATTATCTGGGGAAAGATTCCATTCCCTTTCCTGTGTGATGAGGTACTCAATGCAAAATTGGCTATCCAAAATGGTTTTATTGGATTTTTTTTTTTTTTTTGTAAAATATTGGCAACACTACTCTTTTCTGTCTTTATAAATACCAATCCTTTGCTCTGTAGATTGTAAAGTCATTTTCTATTGGATAACTTTAAACAATTATCAAAATGAAGAACCAATATCAAATATATATATGTGTGTGTGTGTGCATTTTAAGTGTTAGTGTTAGTCACTCAGTAGTGTCTCTGACTCTTTACAACCCCATGACTGTAGCCTGCCAGGCCCCTCTGTCCGTGGAATTCTCCAGGCAATAATACTGGAGTGGATAGCCATTCCCTTCTCCAGGGAATCTTCCCAACTCAGGGATCAAGCCTGGGATTCCTGCATTGCAAGAAGATTCTTAACCATCTGAGTCACGAGGGAAGCCTATATATGTATATAAATACACACACATACATCCTTTTCAGGAATAATTTCTATGATGTATTACTAATGATGTATTACTAATGATGTTTAATACTTATCAGGTACTTACTTTGTGATAGTTACTACAATAAATGATCCACATATATTAGCCAATCTGCAGAATAATACTGCCTCTCTATAAAAGTGTAGTTAAAAATACAGAGACTAGGGACTAATGATAATAAGAAACATTCTTTAAAATGTAAAATTAAAATATTTTCCTCTAAGTTTAATAAATTTGTATACCTTCCACCACGCTTAGCAAAATAATTGAGCACTCACTAAATATTTTTCGGAACATCACATTTGTGAGCATTCTACAATTCGAAATCTTATCTTCTATTTCATCTTACCTCACGATAACCTAGAAGGTAGAGAAATACAGGAAAATAACCTCCATTTTATGGATGAGGAGTGAGCATCAGAAAAGTTAATTGATTTGCTCAAGACAAGCAAGTCTCTGCTCGGAAGTTTCTAATTTTACTTCCTCACCCCACTGCTCTCTCAGACTTGTTGGATGGTTTTAGCACTTGAGTGTCAGTTTATTCCTTACCTGAGTTATCTTTTTAAAGCTTGTGTTTCATAAGTTCAGTCCCACACCCTAACCTTGCACTGTGCTTATCGGGTCATTAGGATAAAGTTCATAGGCTTAAACATGACGTAGAAGGCTCTAGAAAGAAACCAAACCTTTACCTAACTCCCTGGCTTCATCTCAAAGTCCACTGATTTCACTCCATTTCTGAACACCAAGCTCCTTCTTGAATGAAGGTCACTTTCCCCAACTTCTTCTCTCATTAGAAGACTCTGTTATTATCATGCTGCTGCTGCTGCTAAGTCGATTAAGTCGTGTCCGACTCTGTGCAACCCCATAGACAGCAGCCCATCAGGCTCCCCTGTCCCTGGGATTCTCCAGGCAAGAACACTGGAGTGGGTTGCCATTTCCTTCTCCAATGCATGAAAGTGAAAAGTGAAAGTGAAGTCGTTCAGTCGTGTCCGACTCCTAGCGAACCCCATGGACTGTTATTATCTTACATATGCTCAATATATAGAGAAAGCATTTATCAAGATCTTTTTGGCTGTGCTGTGGAGGGACCAATTCCTTATTTGGTCAGTTTCCCAAAGTACAAGATATAGTGAGAAAGAAAGCTTACTTCCATGGTGGAGGGCTAAAAGAAGACATGTTCTTAGATTTCCTTTCATCTACAGTGCAGATGAATATGCTAGGTTTAGCAAATTAGATACACCTTCCAGGTTCAAATGAGAAGCTAATAACTCAGAGAAGCATAAATAAAAGAAGATTTATTCCAGGACTTCCCTAGTGGTCCAGTGGCTAAGAATTCACCTTGCAATGCAAGGGACACCAGTTCCATCCCTGGTCTTGGAAGACTGCACATGCTGCGGACACTGCTGAGCCTGCGCTCTAGAGTCTGGAAACTGCAACTCCTGAAGGCCTCATGCCTGTGCTTCACAATAAGGGAAGCCACCTCAACAAGAAGCCCATGCACCTCAACCAGAGAGTAGTTCCCGCTCTGCAACTAGAGAAAGTCCCTGTGCAGCAACAAAGACCCAGCACAGCCAATAAACAAATAAATAAATATTTTTTAGAAAGGTTTATTCCAAAGTGGTGAGACTGGCTGACATTCAGTTATGAGGGATCACAGAGGCATCAACAGCACTGGGCTGATATAGAATCCTTGATCCAGTTCTGCCAATGTAAGCAGTGCCAAGTCATGGATTCCAGTGATTGGTGGAGTTGCAAGTAGTGCCCCCTCATTAGACTAGTTTTGTAGCTTAATTTGGGCCATGTGCATGCATGCTAAGTCACTTTAGTCATGTTCAACTCTTTGTGACCCTGTGGACCACAGCCCGACCGACTGTCTCCTCAGTCCATGGGATTCTCCAGGCAAGAATACTGGAGTGGGTTGCCATGCCCTCCTCCAGGGGATCTTCCCAACCCAGGGATCAGACCAGTCTCCTGCATTGCAGGAGGATTCTTTACCATCTGAGCCACCAGGGAAACCACCGTTATTCCCATCCGGTTTCTGAGCTTGGCTTCCCAAATGTCCTGCCAAATCTATAAACTACCTCCTGTCTTTTCATGTGTAATGTAATAAATTACATTTCTGTTTAAGTCAGGTTCATTTTCTGCTACTTGCAATTTAGAACCCTGAAAAGACATTTTTGCTTTTAATAGCCTTATGATTTAGATCAAAAAAAGAACTGAAGGCATTGTGAAGATGTGACTTTCAGGAAGAACCTTGAAATATAGATTCAGAGGTTGTAGAGGGATTATTCTAGGGGCTGGACAATTGGAAGCATGAACAAAGACACAGAGGTTGGAATAATCAGAGTTATGAGAAATTTGTGGTTTACCTAGAATTTAATATGTGTGTTAATCTAGCAGTTGTGTCAGACTCTTTGCAACCCCATGGACTGTCGCCCGTGAGGCTCCTCTGTCTATGGGATTCTCCAGGCAAGCATACTGGAGTGGATTGCCATTTCCTTCTCCAAGAATTTAATGTATCCATCTATTATTGAGAGAGGAGTAATGAGACAGCTGACTCTAATTGTGGATTTCTCTATTTCTCCTTGTATTCTATTATTTTCATATCACTTATTTTCAAAACTCTGTTATAAAGTGCACAAATACTAGGAGTTTTTAAGTCCTCATAATAAAATGACTCTTCTATCATTATTAAATAACACTCTGGTAAATAACAGTTCTGGTAAAAAATTTTGGCATTGAAACCTATTTAGTATGATATTAATATAGCTCCCAAGTTGTCTTCTGATTGCTTTTATTATGATGTGCTTATTATATTATTGAAAGGCATTTTTCTGCAAACAGAATTTTAGGTTGACAGTTTTTCCTTTTCTTTTTTTCTCCTAGTAGTTTGTAAGTGCTGTTCTACTCCTTGCTTGCATTGTTTCCAATGAGACATTTGTTGCATTCTTTGTTTCTCTGCATGTCATGTGTCTTTTATACTGGTTACTTTGAAAATTTTAGTATTGTTTGTAAGAAATTTGATTAAGATGTGTCTTTCTTGTGGATTTTTTCATGTTTTTAATTCCTGAGGTTCACTGAATGAATTAGATCTGTGGATATAGTTTAGCTAAAATTTGGAAAAATTTCAGCTATTGTTTCTATAAAATTTTTTTCTCTCTCCTCCTTCTGAAACTGTAATTACAGGTATAGTAAAACATTTGCAAATATCCCACTACTCACTATGTTGTTCACTTTTTTAGTCTTTTTTTTTTTGCTCTATATGTTTCCATTTTATTTTCTGTCTTCATTTTAACTGATATTTTCTTCTGTGTTTGACCCAGTGCTAATCCTCTGCAGAATTTCTTTTTTTTTCATCTCAGACATTGATACCATGTCTAGAGGTTCAACCTGGGTCCTTTTTACATGACATGCTCAATTTCATTCTATATTTTTAAAAATATGGAATACATTTATAATAACTGCCAATGTTTTTTCCACAATACAGTCATCTATATCATTTCTTGGTCTGTTGATTGTGGTTGATTGCTATCTTCATTATGATTCAAATTTTTTGCTTCTTTGCATGCCTGGTAATTTTTAATTGGATGCCAGACATTGTGAACCTTATCTTATTGGGTACTGGACATTTTGTATTCCTCAATATTTTTGCTTGGTCTGTGATTCAGCTAATTGAAAATGGTCTGAGCATTTTGAGGCTTTTTAAAAATCTTTGTAAGGGAAGACCAGAGCAGCCTGCTGTCTAAAGTTGACTTTGCCCCAGTACTAAGGCAACGCTTATCAGAATACTCTATCCATGCATGCTCAGTCATGCAGTCATGTCCGACTTCGTACAACCCCACTGACTGTCGGCTCTTCTGTCCATGGGATTCTCCAGGCAAGGATAATGGAGTGGGTTGCCATTTTCTGCTCCAGGGGATCTTCCCAACCCAGGGGTAGAACCTGTATCTCCTGCATTGGCAGGCAGATTCTATACCACTAAGCCATTAATTAGGCAACATTACACTCTGGATTGTGGACACATAAACTATTCCTGTCCCTGTGTGAATTCCTGAGATTAATCCTCTGCTCCTTTGGAATGCTTCTTCCTTCAACTCAGATAAGTTACTTTTATTTGCTGATAAATATTCGTCTGAAGATTTAAGGGGACCCTTTGCTGACCTTCTAAGCATTTTCTATATGCAACTCTTTCCTCTTTAGTGCTCTATGAACCCTAGTTCTCTCTACACCTCCCTCCCTTCAAATTCTCAGATGTACCAACTCAACTCATAGAGATGATAGAGACAGCTGTACTTCACCAGGGTCTTTCTTCCCCTTTGCTGGAAAGTCAATAAGCTGAGAAAATTACAGGGCTCCTGTCATTTCTTTCCCATCTCTCGGGCTCACTATTCTGCATGACTTGATATGCAATGTCTGAAAACCTGTGTTTCACATATTTTGTTTGGTTTTTAGCTGTTTAAGCCAGGAAGGTAAATCCAGTCCTGGTTATTCTTTCAGGGGCAGAAGTCAAGTGTTGTTGCTGTTTTGATGATGAGGGAAATTTGGATATCTTCATAGATGGAGAAAGATCAAGTGTAAAGTAGAAACTGAAAACTGAAGAGAAAGAAGAGAAAATTAATGGATTAATTCCCTAAATGAATTACAAAGGGGAAATAATGAAAAGCTGTGATAGAGATAGAAATGCTTCTTTTGAAACAGGAAAATAGGGGGGAGAGTAATGGTTATGAAGCAGAGAAATGTAGATGCAGAGTTTACGTGGTCAGCTGATATTACTTGAGCCCCTGTTATGTAATGTGAATAAAGCTCACCTACTTCCTGCGTGCTGGGAGAGGCGATGGAGGAGGGATAGAGTGCAATGCGGCTCCCAGCATGAATTCCCCAAATCACTCTTTCCAAATCCTCATTCCTGAGCTTTCTTATTCTTGATAGAAGTGAGAGATGGGTGCCTTGTCTCTTGGTGCTTCCACTGAACTTTTCAATGTTTTGTATCCTGTTTCATAACACTAGCTAAGGAATATGAGATAAGCAATATCCATTTAGTGAAGTAAGAGTTTTAAGTGCAGTAAGCACAACAGGTTAGGGAAACACAGATGGGAGGTGATCCTACCTAATCTTCAATAGCCAGAGAAATGCTGCCATAATGAATTGGCTCTTAGGACCCAAAGGGACTATCCTGAAAATAGTTATGGAGTAGAGGAGTGATATGGAGAAGGCAATGGCACCCCACTCCAGGACTCTTGCCTGGAAAATCCCATGGATGGAGGAGCCTGGTAGGCTGCAGTCCATGGGGTCGCTAAGAGTCGGACACAACTGAGCGACTTCACTTTCACGTTTCACTTTCATGCATTGGAGAAGGAAATGGCAACCCATTCCAGTGTTCTTGCCTGGAGAATCCCAGGGATGGGGGAGCCTAGTGGGCTGCCATCTCTGGGGTCACACAGAGTTGGACACGACTGAAGTGACTTAGCAGCAGCAGCAGCAGAGGAGTGGTAAGAAGAACGGCTGTTCCTCTAGAAGGAAGAGAATGTGTAAAGATCTGGTGGCAAGAGAATTTTTGGAACTGTAGGTGGATTAATAAAGCTGGTGGAGGACAGAGAATGCGTCAGAAGCTACATCCCAGAAAAACCTTGAATGCATTCTGGGGTATTTCAAATGGACCCTGAGACAGTAGAGGATCCTGAAGGAGTTTTAAGTAGAGGTATGACTGCAATCAATTTTGCGTTTAGATATGATTCTGAGAGCAGTGTAGAAAATGCAAGAGAGGGAAAGATGACTATTAGAGAATAAGATGGTAGAACTGCCAGACCTTGTAACTGGTTAAATATGTGACTACCAAGGGAAACAAACCCTGCTGTTTGTCTTGGATAACTGGATAGATGGATGGTCCTGCTTCCTGTGAAACAAGTATTACTGGTTAGAGATCCTAAAACTCCTTGTAAAGCAGGAGAAAGTAGGGAAGGTTGCAATGGCTTAAATTTGTTTTCATACTTTGAACATATTGTCCACGTGTGCCAAGCACAGAGATGGGAGACAGTGAAAGAAGCTATGGGATAATAAGTGAGAGAAGTGGGGGAGGGGCAGTGGAAGAAATTGACACCTCGGAATCCCTGACGAAATAACATGAATTAATAATGGAAACAAAAGTCTTAAGAGTAGAATCTGAGAGCAGATGCAGCTGATAGGTTTAACCTACACAGCAGGATATATGGCCATGTGGATAAATTTATAGTAAAGTACAAAATGGGAGGCAACATGTGAGACGAGCACAAGCATCTCTAAAATACCTTTCCATAAGCACGAGATGGATAGGGAAGCCAGAAATGAGAGAGTTAGGAGGGAGTGAAAGGCCAGAGGTCAATGGACTGAGAAACAAAGAAGACTTAGATGGATGGAAGATGTCAACCTTCAAGAAAACAGAGGAGTGAAATTCCAAGCAATAAGGTGGTCCAAGTGTGATTCAGGTGTGGTTCAGCTCATTGAAGATAGCAAGAAGTTGTAAGGCAAAAAATTGTTGAAAGTGTCATGAATGTGAAGGATAACATCCCAAAACATGGGGTCTAAAAGAAGTCTGTGAGCAAGGTAAAGGTGATGTTGAGGATCAGTAAACCAGGGAAACAGGATGCGGAAAAACAGAAAAGTGAAGGTGTGAAGAGCTCACAGTCAACTGTATGGAGGAAGAGAGTGATGAGGGGCCGGGATGAGATGAGTGCTTTTCTTTGCTTCCAAAGCTGCTGCCTTCATTAGAAGGAAACTGGCGTCATCAAGAGTAAACAGATCATGGTCGTGGTCATGAGGGAAGAAAACCATTCTAGGGAGGAATCCATTTTTTAACAAATAATATGTCACAATAATAGAAGAGGTCTCAATGATGTATTTTTCATTCTGCTTGTCATTGAGGAAGCAGGAAGAAAGCAGGTATAGTCCAGGATGGCAGGGGATGCATGGAACAGCAAGGAGGGTGCTAGAAGAGACACAATGACGTTTTCCCCTTGGTGGTAATTTTAAACAAGCACAATCAAGACTCTCTTCTAAGTCACTGAGCATATTGGAAACTTAAAAGTCATTTTATGCTTTGTTGTTGTTCATTCATTTGTGTCCGACTCTTTGCGACGCCATGGGCTGCAGCACCCCAGGTTTCCCTGTTCTTCACCATCTCCTGGAGTTTGCTTAAACTCACATCCATTGAGTCAATGATGCCTTCTCCTCCTGCCCTCAATCTTTCCCAACATCAGAGTCATTTCCAATTTTATGCTTATTCATTGAAATTTTGGGGGTCCATCACTATAGCTGCACATCCTCATGATGAATAATTTGAAGAGGTCTTCCTTTTGGACATACTTGAAGTGTTTACTGAGAGCTGTTTGGCAGTAAATAAAATAAAACAATCATGAAAGATCATTCCCTGACAGCCTGAGCCTGAAAACTCAAAGCGGGTTCATTGATCAAACCAACGAAATTTCCTATTAGACAAATGCCACACATTAAGTATCAGGAAGTGATGACATGAAGAGGTGGGAAGATAAAAGATCTACACAAAAGGTTTCACTCACACCCTGTTTTATGGTTTCTACTCTGATGCTGCCACCACACCTATGAGTTTCGCTTATTAGTATAATAAAGAGATAGAATGACTAAAATCTGATGACCAATGCATACAATTAAACACGGTTCCTCAAAGGCTAAACCTGACAGACAAGATTAGTATTCAATTAGTGTCTGATGATCTTGCCTAATACTTTTTCAGCCTGCTCAACATGTGTTTGTATGTTGCTGTGTGTAGCTTTGCTTATCTTCAGCTGATCTTTGAGAAAATTTATCTCCTCTCATTTATTTTACTTATAAAATATTGACATAAAGGCCAAATATAAAATGGAGATAAATTGGGGCAGGGAATTCAAACCATACATAGAATCTTAAAAAAAAAAAAAAAAATCCTTCTAAGTGTTTAAAAGAAAACAGCAGGGTCTTCTCTGGCGGTCCAGTGTTTAAGAAGCCACCTTGTAACACAGGGGGCCTAGGTTTGATCTCTGGTGGAGGAACTAAGATCCCACATGACTCTGCAGCAAATAAGACCTCCTGGGGCAACTACAGATTTCCTGCAAAACAAGGAAAGTTCCTGCATGATGCAGGAAAGATCCCGGGTGCCGCAACTGGGACCTGCTGCTGCTGCTGATAAGTCACTTCAGTTGTGTCCGACTCTGTGTGACCCCAGAGACAGCAGCCCACGAGGCTCCCCTGTCCCTGGGATTCTCCAGGCAAGAACACTGGAATGCGTTGCCATTTCCTTCTCCAATGCATGAAAGTGAAAAGTGAAAGTGAAGTCGCTCAGTCGTGTCCAACTCTTAGCGACCCCATGGACTGCAGTCCACCAGGCTCCCCTGTCCATGGGATTCTCCAGGCAAGAGTACTGGAGTGGGTTGCTACTGGGACCTGGTGCAGCCAAATAAATAAATGAGTAGTTTTTAAAAAAACAGCAATTCATAAGTTTCAGTCAGGTGAAACCAATAAGTAAAGCTTTATGTGGAAAATATAACTTATGCAATTTCATGTCTACAGAACAGTGTGATGTGTGCATATGTAAAAATTAGAAAAATAGTCATCATCCTACCAGCTACCATTTAAAGAGCGCTTACCTGGAGTTTACTATTTTCATGTTGTATCATGTAATTCAGACATCCATATAGAGCAGATAACCTCAACCCCATTCCACAGATGAGCACACCACTGGCATGCAAAGCAGCTGGTTCCCTGCCCGACATCCATTGCCAACAGATGTTGGCGCTGACCCATCTGACTCCACCAGGCGACAATGTCCTAGTGGTGTTTTTAAAATCCCACAAGAGTCCCATTTAAAATTGATCCACTCCCTTTTTTAGGTGTGACTGATGACCTTGATTTTACCTTGAGTCACAGATCCAAGACCTGATTTGTAGTTACATTGAGGAAAGTGGGATAGGGAAGCTGTGAGAGTTGGGGGGACAGGTGAAAGAAAACAGGTGGAAACTACGGGGAGGGAGACTAAGGGGAGCAAATAAAGAGTAGGGAAGTGGAGCCAGGAGCGCTGGCCGCTGGGTGGCACAGGGGACCGGGAGAACGGGCGCCGGAAGAATCGGGCCAGGTGGCCGCCGCACCTGTGCACGTGACCCGCGCGGGCGCAGTGGCGGAGGCGCGCTCACCTGGGCCCACGTGACGGGGCGGGGCCCGGCCTGGCCGAGGACGGCGCGGCCACGCCCCCTCCCTCCAGAGCGGCGCGCCAGGACCCGGCGGGCCCGAGCGGCGGCGGCGGCGGGAGCCCGGGAGGCGGAGGCGGGAGGAGGGAGGTGGCGGCGCGCGGAGACGCAGCAGCGGCAGCATGTCGGCCGGCGGAGCACCAGTTCCGCCGCCCCCGAATCCCGCCATGTCCTTCCCCGCGCCTCGGGTCACCCTGCCCGCCGGCCCCGACATCCTGCGGACCTACTCGGGCGCCTTCGTGTGCCTGGAGATTGTAAGTGGGGCAGCCTGGGCGAGGGTTGCGCCCTGGGTGGCGAGGACGGGCGGCCGCATCCTGAACCCCGGGAGCTGTCTCCCTCTGCGTGGTACCCCGGCTCCCGTCCCCCGGACGTGGCCTCCTCCGGCGCTCCTACCGGGGTCTTCCCGGTGCCCAGCGCAGCCCGCATCTGGGCGGCGGCGCCACCGCCCGGGCCCTCTCGCCTAGCACCTGTTACGCGGCAACCTGCTCCTCCGCTGGCGACAGAAATGGTCCCGGGAGAGCGATCAGGAGGCCTCGCGGGGCCGAGGATTGGGGACTTGAAGAGTAGACGGGCTATTTGGGTTTGGGGGTACCGTCGGAGACTCCAGGAGGCTTGCCCGGGGTGGGAGGCGCGCGGGGCTGGAGGCCTCGCCTGTTGCTACCTGCCATTTTATTGGGTGGTGCAAGGTGTAGCCGATGACTGAGTGACCAGGAGGCCGCCAGGATGTGGAAAGCGGGGGCGGGAGGTACCAGAAAGAGGAGGAGGAAGGCTAAAGACCTGGGCACTTTTTTGGGGGGTTTTAGTTTTCTCGTTTTGCCACTCTGAGCGCCCTTTGGATCCGGAGAGGAGCAGGGCTCAAGAAGCAGAGCAGGGGAAAGGTGAAGCACAGACGGTTGCCCTTGGCAGTAGCTAATCCAGTGAACTGAGGCTGGTAGGGGAAAGGTACAGACGTGGCTGTCAAGTTCCTAGCTGCCTGCCTTTGCGCCTCTCCCTTCCTCGTCTACCTTTGAGACTCAGCCCAGTTCCTTGGGCTTAGGTGACCGTCGAGTTATCCGGCCTGTCATGCAGGCTTTTTGGGCTGCAGACTTGAACTTTTAAAACGTCATTTTATGGAGTTGGGAGGTTTTGAAGCTCGCTAGGAAAAATGTGCAAATATAAATTAGGCAACCTGGGGTTGCATCATGCCCTGAGAACGGCAAATACAGAGGGGAACGTTCGCGAGTCGGCGCCTTTTCTGCAGGCGGGATTTGTTTGCTCGCTTTGGGGAGTTTTCCTTTCGTCCCCTCAACCCCCTCCTTTGCGTTTGCATAACCTGGATTTGGGTCGCTTCGGTTTCACTTTTGTGCTTGCGGGGCTGGGACGCCTGGTGAGCATTGGTTTTCCGCCCTATTGTGCTAAGGCACCCTAAGTTAGGTTTTAGCTCAGATTTGAATCTGAAAAAGGAGACAAGTTTCAGGCTTTAACATCAGTAATCGGATCGTGACTGCGAGGCTGGAAGAGGCCGATTTGAGTCTGTGCCTGGTTTGGAAGTATCTGAATACCTTGGGATGAGGGACGGGCATCCAGGTGAGAAGAGCCGGGAAAGGGTGGCTTTGTGCGGTCTGCACCGCTAGGCCAAGGGAGACAGTGTAGACCAGTGAAGCCTGGCAAGAAAGAATTCACAGGTTTTGAGCCAATTGAGTTTGCTATTCTTCAAACTCCAGTTGTTTGCATACCTCTGTCAGAAATTTTTGCCATATCCACTTGTTCTAGAATTTTCAGATTGTGCACTTAAATGCATTTACCTTCTGCACTTCAGAACCTTATCGTACCCTCATCCTAAGCATTAAAAACATGAATTCTCAAATGTGATATGCTGGTTATATTTTTCTAATATTTATTCAAATAGATACTTGTAAATATATGCATATGTATGTATATACAGGCTTCCCAGGTGGTGCTAGTGGTAAAGAACCTGCCTGCCAATGTAGGAGATGTAAATTCAATCCCTGGCTTGGGAGCATCCCCTGGAGGAGGGCACGGCAACCCATTACAGTATTCTTGCCAAAGAATCCTGTGAACAGGGGAACCTGGCAGGCTACAGTCCATGGGGTCACAAAGGGTTGGACAAGAATGAAATGACTTAGCAGAGCAGAGCAGGTACATGTATATGTAACCATATGTGACATAAATATATGTATATATATGCAAAGAAGGCTTATCCCTGTGCTATCAAATCACATGCCATCTCAAGAACCACCTGAGTTTATGTGACACTTTCTGGAAACTCTGCTTAATTCTGAGGGAAAAAAGTGGAAAATGATTTATTCTATTTCCTCTCTCCCACCCCAGTATCCTCTTTATTTATCTAACCCAGTGGTTCTCAACTCCCGCCATACTTAATTGCTCAGGCAGATTATCAAAATAGTCCCTAGGCCAGACTAATTAAATCAGACTCTCTAGGGGAGCACCTCAAGTCCATGAGGTTTTTCAAAATCTCCTCAGAGGTACTAATGCAGTCTTGGCTGAGAACCACCAAGGGAGACCTTTATGGGACTCTGTTGACAAGAAGCCTCTCTCCCTGCTAGAACTTTTGCTTCATTCCATTCCAGGAGAAGTCCCAGACTTCTGGATATTTCAATCCAAGAAATATCCAGTCTCTTTCCTCTTGTCTCTTCATTTCCTCTGGCTTCGTATCCCACAAGCACTTCTAGGGTCCTTATCTAGATAGAACGTCATCACTTCCGAAAGCCACTTGCATTTAATTTTCACTTGTTATGGCCAAATATCTTGATAGGTTTAAATCTGAGCCCCCCATTACCTTTCACGTGATAGCAACATCCCTCCTTCCCAACCCAACCCACGAAAAATAAAAGGACTAAAATATTTCAGTGGAATTGGTGACCTTAGAGAAAGCAGAGACCACATTGGAACCAAAGTATAGCTCCTTCTTGACCCTCATCATGTACCACGTAGTGCTGTTGGATTATGTGCTTTAAGAGCGCTGAGATGGAGACCACCTTGGTCCCCTCTTCCTATCTAGAAAGTCCACACTGAGAAGGTGTGGACAGACATGAGCAAAGGAGACATTTTTAAAGCACCCTTGGTCCTTGATTTCTTAATTTCCCTCTAATGTTCTGATCCCTTGAAATTGTTGAGTCTCCCGTGGCTCCTCTTCAGAAATTTCTCTGTAAATTAATGTGAGAAGTAGTTCTAAACACTGATGATCTCCTTTCTGGGGAGGCCTTATTTGAGCTCCTGAGAGGTTTCTAAATATGCCCAGACCCCTTAATTTTGACCTTTTATCAGATCTACCTGTCCTTGCAATTTCTTTATGTCCAGTGCTGTCAAAACTGAACACTTGAAAACCAAACCTGACAAAGATGGGCTGGACTATCAATCATTGATGAAACCATGATCTTGGAGTTCATGTCTCACACTAAGCAGTAACTTTGCTCCGATAATTTTATTTCAATTCACCTTATTATACCATATTCACAGTCTCTCAAGTGTAAGGCAGTTGTTGGGGAGATAACTCAAAAGATACAGGTATTGTCAGCCTCCATACACCAGGTAAAGTAGTTTATAGTGCTGGGTTCCCAGGTGGAGATAGTGCAACTCTTAGACACCTAAGTCGCCCTCCTCTGGCATTTTGCACTCAGCTGTACTTACCAACATGTGCTTGCTATGAAGAGTTTAATACTAAGTTAGTTTTGCAAAGCAAAGCTTTTTAGTTTAAGATGGGAACCCTTCAAAAGTTATCATTTTCAAAATCTAATGCTTTGATTCAGTGGTTCCTGAATTAATGTTTTCCAAATTATTCACCAGGTAATTAGTGAATATCTATTGTGTACAAGACATCATTCTAGGAACAAAGATGTTTAGACCCTGCCTCATCTGAAAGAGCTTGTAACCTGGTTGAGAGGATATGTCCCCAAATAACTACCATTCAGGGAATAAAGACTCAACCATGGAAAGTGAACTATAGGCAAAACACTCTCTAGGCAGGTCTGTTTAGGAAGATGCCATTGGAGCATCTGAACTTTTGGGCTGAGCAAGCTGTTTTCGGTTCTTGTCCTTAATGAGCTTGTCTTGTATTAATATAATGCACAAGAAGATCAGAAGTACGAATGTATTACACATGGAAAATAGTAAAGGTCGTTATCGTACTCAGTGTGTTTCACAGTTTCAGTTCAGTTCAGTTCAGTTCAGTTCAGTCAGTCAGTCGTGTCCGACTCTTTGCAACCCCATGAATCGCAGCACGCCAGGCCTCCCTGTCCATCACCAACTCCCGGAGTTCACTCAGACTCAAATCCATCGAATCAGTGATGCCATCCATCGTCATCCACTGAAACTCACAGTTTCAGTGTTTAGGAAACCATCTGCACTCCCCCAGGATAATCCTGAACATCTCTCTTTATGTGAGATAGTCTAGGACTCTTATTCATAGGCTTCCAACTGCAGTGTTTAGGATGCCACAATAATTTTCATGTATTCCACAAATGATTAAGAACTAGCTATGTATCACACCTTCTTTTATGCCCTGAAAATAGGACAATTAACAAACTCCTGCTCTTAAAAGAAATTCCTATACAGTGAAGTACAAGCCGGGAAAGAATTATAATGCTATGTTTGAAGTGATAAAATTGGTCTATGAAAAGTACTGTTTAAAAACAGGGTGGAGTACATCTGGCCACTGGGAAGGTCATATAAGGCAGCTTCAATGGGACGGTGACGTTTGAGTTTAATCTGAAAGTATGCGTAGAGGTTCAATAGACAGAAAAAAAATGGGAAAGAGAATTCCAGATAGAAACGAGAATATGTGCAAACCCCAGAGACAAGAAAGACCATGGCATAGAGGTCCTGGCAACAATTAGTGTTTTTCAATGTTTGTTTTTTTACATGACTCATGGGAAGGTGGCAGGGAAGGAAAAAGGGCAGGTAGAGTTCAAGATGTGGTTTGCTGAGAAATGGTCAGCCAAGGCATAACATTTATTCTGTCTGTGATGGGGAGCTGCTGAAGGACAGAGATAAACTTGATCAGACTTGTGTTGTAGAAATCTTTGAGTAGTGAAGGTTGGTCATAATGCAGAGAGATTGAAGGCAGGGATGATAGCTAAGGGGCTTACTGCAGTAGTTTGGATGAGGGATAATGCAAACCAGAAGTATGACAAAGAAAAGAAGCAGAGAAGAGACAGAGACTTGATGTTTAGAAGGTCAACCATGATGTAAAGTTGTGACGTGGCCTGAAATGATCCTAGACCAAACTTGAGTATAATGTATAACACAGAGGAATTATACCAGAAAAACAAAATGTTAATGAAAGGATGATGGGGAGGGATGGGCTATGCAGCAGGCATGTGCAGTCATGCAGATAAATTTATGACAAGGATTTCAGGTTATTTTCAACCCACAGCTTTGACTGTAGATGGACTAACACATAAATGTTTCACTGTGTAGAGTTTTCCCCTCTTGCCCAGAAAATAGATAATGGTTGCAAAGGGACGTTGTGTGTCTGCAGTGGTGAAGACGGGGCTATCTGTGAGTATATTTCCCTGTGTAGGTGCTAAGTCACTTCAGTAGTGTCCGACTCTGTGCGACCCCATAGACGGCAGCCCACCAGGCTTCCCTGTCCCTGGGATTCTCCAGGCAAGAACACTGGAGTGGGTTGCCATTTCCTTCTCCAGTGCATGAAAGTGAAAAGTGAAAGTGAAGTCACTCAGCCATGTCCAACCCTCAATGACCCCATGGACTGCAGCCTTCCAGACTCCTCCGTCCATGGGATTTTCCAGGCAAGAGTGCTGGAGTGGGGTGCCATTGTGTTAAAAGGATTTTAATTCTTAGGTAAGATTTTTCCTTTGCCTCTGAGTTGAGAATCTCTATCCATGAGAAAGGAGTCTTTAAAACTTCATAAGAGAAAAAAAAAAAGCCCCTGCCAAAGATTATTTTCAGCAGTCATTTGCCCTGATTGGCAGCTCCCTAAGAAATATGAAGAACTGAAATATGGGAAACTTTAAACCAAGTTGCTGAAAACCTTGACCTTGAGCTCCAAAGGAAAAGGTAAAGGAGAGATTTGTCTTGTGGAGTCCGATAGAAATGTTGTACCTAGTGGCAGGAGCCGGGGACAGAGTGTGTCTGCATTGATACAACTGAAGAGGAAAGACTGTGTAATGACAGGGGACAGGAGCCAGGCTGGTGTACCCAATACCACGCATGTGCAGTACTTAACAAACGCTGTGTGATTGTTCTGTAGGACACATTGAAGAGTGTGTGAAAATATTTCAGAGAAACTGTCTGGAGCTGGGAAGGGCAGCTTTGAAGTATGCCTGCTCAAAGTCTTGTCCAATTTCTTTTTTTTTTTTTATAACAAGTTAGTTGTTTTTATTTTTTTTTTAATTTTATTTTATTTTTAAACTTTACAATATTGTATTGGTTTTGCCAAATATCAAAATGAATCCGCCACAGGTATACATGTGTTCCCCATCCTGAACCCTCCTCCCTCCTCCCTCCCCATACCATCCCTCTGGGTCATCCCAGTGCACCAGCCCCAACAGCAGATAAATGGGTAAGAAAGCTATGGTACATATACACGATGGAGTATTACTCAGCCATTAAAAAGAATTCATTTGAATCAGTTCTAATGAGATGGATGAAACTGGAGCCTATTATACAGAGTGAAGTAAGCCAGAAAGAAAAACACCAATACAGTATACTAACACATATATATGGAATTTAGAAAGATGGTAACAATAACCCTGTATATGAGACAGCAAAAGAGACACTGATGTATAGAACAGTCTTATGGACTCTGTGGGAGAGGGAGAGGGTGGGAAGATTTGGGATAATGGCATTAAACATGTATAATATCATGTATGAAACGAGTCACCAGTCCAGGTTCGATGTGCAATACTGGATGCTTGGGGCTTGTCCAATTTCTTTCTAGAAGAAAGGAAACATTTTATTAAAAAAATTTTTATTTATATTGTTGTGTAAAAATTGTATAACTCTTCATATAGAATTCATTCACAGTGCTTTTCAGTCTGTTATATTCTTCTGCTTCTCTGTATATTCTTGCTATTAATTTTTGAGAGTTTGATATTGAAATTCCAACTAAAAATCTTAATTTATCTACTTAAAAAATAATTGATATATATATATAGTGGAACTATATGTAACCTTGTTCTGTATCTTCCAAGTCTCCTGTAAATGTGTTATCATACTTTCATAATTAAAAAAAAATAAAATAAGAAAAGAAAATAGTAAAAACTAAATGGAAAAATCTAGGTGCTGTAAGTATTCACTGTAAAATTCAGTCTTCTTTTCTTTATGATTTTTTTTTATAATAAAACATTGGAGAGGAAACAAAAAAATTTTTTACTGAAATATAGATAGTTGATTTACAGTGTTGTGTTAGTTTCATACAAACAGCAAAGTGATTCAGTTATACATATATATAAGTATTGTTGCTGTTGTTTACTCACTAAGTCATAGCCAACTCTTTGTGACCCCATGGACTGTAGCACATCAGCTTCTCTGTCCATGGGATTTCCCAGGCAAGAATTGTGGAGTGTGTTGCCATGTCCTTCTCCATATATCAGTGTACATATTTTTTTTTACATTCTCTTTCATTATAGGTTATTACAGGATATTGAGTATAGTTCCCTGTGCTATGCAGTAGGTCCTTATTGATGCTCTGTTTTGTATAGTAGTATATATATTTTAATCCCAATCTCCTAATTTATCCCTCCACACTTTCCCATTTGGTAACCATAAGTTTGTTTTCTACATCTGTGAGTCTATTTCTGTTTTGTAAGTAAGTTCATTTTTAGCGTTTTTGAGATTCCACATATAAGCAGTATCATGTGATACTTATCTTTCTCTTTCTGGCTTACGTCACTTAGTACGATCACCTCTAGGTCCATCCATGTTGCTGCAAATGGCATTATTTTATTCTTTTTATGGCTGAGTCCATTGTGTGTATTAACCACATCTTCTTTATCCATTCGTCTGTCAATGAACACAGATTCCGTGTCTTAGCGATTGTTGATAATACTGCAATGAATATTCGGGTGCATTTATCTTTTCAAAATATGGTTTTCTCAGGATATTTGTCCAGGAGTAGGATGGCTAGATTATATGGTATCACTATTTTTAGTTTTTTAAGGAACCTCCATTCTGTTCTCCATGGTGGATGTACCAATTTACATTCCCAACAACAGGGTAGGAGTGTTCCTTTTTCTCCACACCTTCTCCAGCACTTATTATTGCCCAACATCTAAAATGTCATGACTCTTCTTCAGGAGCTTATAGTTTACTTGACTTTCCTGTGTCCTATTTTATATGAAAAGGGCCATGCCCTTGAATAGTCACCAGAGATGACATTCCTAACTTTTGTGTAATAGCTTTCAGAAGAAGGGGGATAAAAAGAAAGATAAGAGGCAATGACTTGTACAGTCCTTGTTGATGCTAAAGCATTGGTATTTCTGCATGAACATTTTAACCTGGAGGATAACTTGCTACCTATAAACATATGAAAAACAGATTTTAAAAATCAAGGGAAATTATAAATAAGAATAAAAAAGAGCCAGAACATACATCTTCCCTATAATATGGGCTTTCCATTTTAGGGTTAGTAAATGGCAACCCACTCCAGTATTTTTACCTGGAGAATCCCAGGGACGGCGGAGCCTGGTGGGCTGCCGTCTATGGGGTTGCACAGAGTCGGACACCACTGGGGCGACTTAGCAGCAGCAGCAGCAGCAGCAACAGCTATTTGAGAAACCAAAATGGAAGTTTAGGTCAGATGGACAAGGAAAAAGTCTAATTCTTGATGACACTGTCAAATGTATTTTTAAATCTTTCAAATGTAAATTGAAATAGCAAATCCTCATTTGCATTAGGTCTTTTCTGTAGATGTCATTTCTTGTTGCTTCTCAGAATTTGTCCTTTTTTTCCCCGATTAAAAACAAAACAAACGAAACACCTTGACAATGTTTGCTTCTGAGAACTGTACCAGGGCTAGTCCAGGAACAGTTTGAATGGAAATCAGCATGGTGAGAAGGCAGATGGTGATTGATGGAGAGGAGCCAGGGTAGATGGGGCAAGGCACAAGACAGGCACTACTTTGGTCACTCGTCCCATGGCCATTGCAGTAGAATAGGTAAACTGAATAAAATCTTGGGCTCAAATGAAGAATTAGAAAGAAGATTGAAAGAGGTATCATGAGCTAGATTTCAAAAGGTGCCAGCTTCCCCATAACTTGCCACCCTAGGCTCCTAAGATCTTGTACGAGGCTGTGGGTGTTGCCAATAATAACTTAAAATTTGAGAAGGACATGTTCCTGCTTCCCAAGTCTTCATGCCTATTTTTGAACACCCACCATGTACCAAGGAATGAGCCAAGCTCCAGACAGCAGTGTGTTCCCAGCGTCTCAAGCTGTTCCTCTGGAGCAATGTCCTCTAGAACCATCTATTAAACACACTGGTGAGTTTCCTTCATTTCAAAGAGAATGCAATTGAGCATCCTCAGTATAAAGTGCTGGCCTGGGTTCTGAGCATACAGAGATGTTTAGGCAATGTGGCCGACTCTGACCTCACAATCCAGTGGGCAAAACATGCATGCGAGCCTCTGATTTCAACCAGTCAGGGAAGTCTTTCTGTTAAGACTTGGTAGCAGAGTTTTGTTATCCAACAAAAAGTCTCAAGGCAGCATGCTGGGCAGAAGCATGGACCAGTGTGATGGCCTCTTTGTATGCAGGGGAAGAAAGGCAGAGGCTGCAGTGCAGAGAGAGAGCAGCAGGGAAAGGAGCACCGCAGGGGAGAGGGTGAGCTTGGAGAGGCTGACAGGAGTCTCCCCCGTGCTATCTCCACTGGACTGCAGTCATGTCGTGAATGACTTTGCACTTTTATGGGCTGCCTTGTAAATACATCTATCAGTTATTGTATCTGTTGACTGAAGTATATTCCACTTAAAAACATTCTTTGGAACACATGTTGTATATAAAACAGAGTTATAGGTGATCTAGTCACTAGAAGATAAATAGTCTGAACATGTTAAACGTCCTTTAACCATATTGTTTCATGTGCAGGAACCCGATTGGTCGGCATCCATTGAAATAGGAGAGATTATCAAGAAGATAAGGTGTTCTGAACTTTTGGAGGGCCTCAAACCCCTTTGTGATTCTGATGGACATTGAAGACTATATATGACTGTATACAGAAGACTGTATACAGAAAAAATGTATATGCACTTACCTACACAATTTGATATGATTTTGGAGAATCAGTCTGGCCCTTTCCCCCAAGCCAATCCATGGCCAAATTACAAAAACTCTGCTCTGGAATAAACATTAGACTTTTGGGGGCTGGAATAGCATAATGTTAAGAGTATAAGTTCAGATCCCAGGACTAATATTTATTAACTGTATGATTTAGAGAAAGTTATTAATGACTCTATCTTGAATAGCTTATCTATAAAATGGGAATAATAATAGTGCTTATCTCTCAGTGTTTGTAAGGCTTAAGTTGGTACAAATAAAACCCTCAGAACAGTGCTTGGAACACAAGAGCTAGGTAAATACTAGCTCATATTTCTCTTAGCCTCATCAGCTTTAACCTCATATGTAAGCCAGGTTGGGAGACTTTTTTTCCTCTAGGCATTCTGGTTTTTTCATTCCACTGATATAAAGTGATGAAATGTCCAATATGTAAATAGTAGGGAAATTGGAAAGAGAGGGTTATGCATTACATACAGAAAGTTCACAGTATTGAAGTGTTTCTCCTTAGGGGCAGTCTGACCAGCCCTTCATACCTTCAGCTTCACTTACCTTTTCCTGGTCTCATTCCAAATATTGACTGAAAATAGGTCAGCATAGAAATTGGCCTGTTTATTTAGTGAATAATAAGAGTATACTAAGATGAAGGTGTCAAAGTGGTTTGGAAATTATTAGCTAAGTTGTCGGAGGGCATGTTTAAAAGCACGCTGTTAGGAAATAAGTGACATTTGAAAAGAAAAAGGGTGTTTGCAAAAGGCATCCTTTGGGGACATAGGAAGGCCATCCAAATAGGAACCAAGTTGAGAAGCCTGTAATCCATGCAGCCAGAATTATCAGTTACTCAAGACCATGGTTTCCCGTGGGGTTACGTATTTTTGTCCGTCCACAGTTTCTAGTGAAAACATGTTTTAGCTCCAACTGTGAGGGTTCAGTTTGGTGTGATGTGTGGATGAATGCTTGCCTGGTTTTCTTATGGCAAGGCTTCAGCCAGGTCACACCCTCTGGCCTATAGGAGCCAATCTGAAGTGATGAGCATACACTAAGCCACAAAGGAGACCCCTGGGTTTAGGAATGGGTAGCAACTTAGTCACTGCAACTCGGGGTGTATTTGAGCACTTAAGGTGCATGCCAAGTACACTTAAATTTGAGCTCAGGAGGCAAGGGGTAAGAGGGGAAGACTGATACCTGCTTGAAGAGGTTATTTACTTTTGCATTACCTGGAAGTCGGATTGTCTTCTTGTCAGGGCTGAGATTCAAAGTCATGAGCCCTGACTTTATTCCTGGAAGAAATTTCAAAAGGTGGTGCCTTAAGGAGTCTTGTATGTAATTATCAGACTTTTTAGGACACCAGAGAGTGGTGGAAGGCCATAATAGACAAGAGGTCAGAAGTGGACTCAGATCCAAGGCACACACACCACCAGTGAACTGGCATTCCCCGCTTCTTCAGGCCACGTGCATGCTCCAGTTGCTGCAAGATGTTATCGACTGTTCTCCCTCGGATTTTAACCATTTTTGTGTTCTGCTTTTCACTTCTAAAAACAAAGCTTCCTCCAGAGTCACGTCTTCTGAATAAGGATGCTGATAATTAACGTGGCTGGTAAATTTCTGAACTTAGGAATGCCTAGAATCAGGTGAAGAGAATATACTCAACATTGGTAATGTTAGTAAAGGCTCAGTTTTTTTTAAAGTTGGAGCCAGATTTGGATGCTCAGGAGAAAAGTAGCTTTTGGCAAAAAGAAGAGGTAGTGTATTGTGGAGTAAGGAGAAATACTGTGTCAAGGCCCTATGGACCTGTTCACCAATGTGACAGTCTTGCAACGAGAAAGGTGGATCTCCAGAGTGGCTTAATTCTCTTCTCTGGCCCATCCTCTGTCTACTGCAGTGAGCAAGACTTAAATCTGGGTTTCACAGAATCTCTGATCTGAGGATGTAGAGTGTGGGTGTGTGTGCATGCGCATGCGTGCAAAACCATTTGTGGGGGCAGAGGGGAAGGCATTCATACACCTTCCTGCCTCCCCTCCCCTCTTTCCAGCCATACCCACATCACAGACAGGAACGCAAGTCTGTTCTCTTCTCATATACACACTTAGTTCCCTTTCCTAGCCTTTGAGGTATGGGAAGGACAGTAGTTTCGGGTCTGACAAGGACAGTTCATCTCTACTGTGTCAGGTTAGCATCCCTGGTCACAGCCCTCATCTGCCTTGAAAGCCTGCTTCAGGGCCTGCCTCCCCAGCCTGCCTTCTGCATTCTTCCCCTTCTGCTCCTTCTTCCCTCTCCCCATCTCCCGGAGCACACAGCGTTGAGCTCTTTTTATAGCACTCACCACAATCTGCTCCTGAATCAGATTTGATGGTGTCTATTTCTCCCTTATTGAGCGCTCCTGGAGACAGAACCTTGCCTTTTTTTTTTCCACCTTTTTTCTCAGTGTCCTTCTACAGTGCTTGGCAGCAGATTTGAGGCTGGCCAGTTTGAGGTCCAGTCCAGGTTTATTACATGTTATGCTTAATTCCAAGACATCATATAGCATCTTCTTTAGAGGTGTCACGTGACCATAACATTTGTATCGTATAATGATGCTTATCCTTCTGAGTCTGCTTGTCCCCAATGGACAGTGGCAGGTTGTTCTTTATTATTCTTTATTTTGACACCTGGAGTCTCAAAAATGATTCTTGAATTAATAGATATTCAGTAGTGATGTATAGTTCTTAAGTAGTATTTAAAATAATGTTGCTTATTTGTTGGGGGGAGAGTAAGAACAATGTACCAAGAAGAAGAGGCTGAGAAAAAAGAAAAAATGGAAGATCTTATCACCTTCAAATATGTATTAAACAGTAAGAAAGAGCAGAGAATCTTTTACCAGGAACACTGTTTCTTTCGTAGCTACTAAGGTTATGGTTATATTTTTTAAAATATATATTAATATTCATGACTTAGATTTACTTCATAAAACTTTCCGGGTTGATTGTTCATGTTTCGTTTGGAATTAGGACTTGAGATATAACAACATTATTATCAATTTATTAGACTGGCTCTTTCATTATTGTTGTTCAAGTGATAACTTAGGCTTTCCAAAATGTTTTTCAAAGTACTAATGAATTGTGTGGGCCTCTTTTTTTTTTTTTTTAAGAAACGAATTAATACTTGTATTTTTTAACTTCTAATGAGCAAGTTGGATATTATCTAGCAAGATACACATGATTATTGTTTTTTTAATATTTGGTGCGCCGATTGTTCTCCCATGGGAAATAAGAGCTTGTTTGTTCATGAAGCAAATATCTAACAGCCTGCCATACGCCAGACATAACCTGCTTCTATGACGTCACCTATATTGTGGTATTGTGTGTGGAGCTGGGGATTGATTCCCACTTACCTATTTGTGTCTCCAGGATACTTCCATAACCTAGGTTTTCATTGCCAGATATGACACAATGCCTGACCGAGACTTAGGAAAGAATTAACTTGTAGATAAATAAATGATACTAGATACAGAGGCATATAAGACAGCCTGCTGCCAAGAAGGTCTAGTAGTTAAGTTGGTCTGAAAGCCAGGGGCATTAATTATTAATACATGTTTCTCATCCATGTAACAAATCCACAATAGGGAGTTTGCCCAGAGGGCTGGAAGATGGCCTGAGTGTGGGATGGAACTCAGGAAAGGCCTTCTGGTTGATGTGCTATCCATGGTGAGCTATGCATGGGAGTTTCTCAGAAACACATAGGGAAGGAACAATATTCTGGGCCAAGATAAGTCAGGCCACTCAACTGTGAAAGAGCTTTGTCTCTGGACTGTACATTTCTTTTTCTATAATGTAAGATGTGAGGGGCTTAGTGGCAAGAGACAAGTATGGAAAAGACAGGTTAGCTCATAAAGGGCCTGGAACACCCTGTAAAGGATGTGTAGCCTTTATCTCACACTCTCTCTTTTTGTTGGCTGCATGACATGTGGGATCTTAGGTCCCCAACCAGGGAGGAGTTTTAACCACTGGACCACTAGGAGAGTCCCTAGTCTTTATCTCTTTGGTGGTAGCATGGAGGAGACTGTTGCTGTCAGATTCATAAAACTGTCTTCACCTGCTAACTCCTCCTCCTCCTCTGTTTTCTCACTCACTGCTACCTGCCCCAGCCATAAATCTGCGTGTTTTCTTCATCCGTTCTTTTGCTGTCATGTCCCAGCCTGCTGCTCCATCACCCGGAGCTCTGCCTTTCAGCTCTGCCAGGCTGTTTCTCAGCCCCTTTGCCCCCCTGCCCCAAATCATGTCAAGATTTACCTCCTGCCCTGAAACCCTCTGCCCTCTGCCCTTCTCCCTTGCACTGTCCTTTGAGTTGTTGCTTTTAGGCAGTGTTTTCTGACTTTCACATCTGGATTTAGCACCCAGCATTTGCCCAATTGTGCCACACATGAAGCAGCATTTGAGAGACTTACTTAATTTCCTTTCCTATAAGACACTATGACCTCTGTGATGGCTGAGACCATTGTTTACCGTTTTATGCCTTTCACCCAGCACAGTGCCAGACATAGGTATTTATTGAATATTAGGTGTAGAAATACCTAAAGTACTTATTATGTCCAACACATAAGATTTCATCGTTTTCTATCATGTACAGCGGTGGTGGTTTAGTTGCTGAGTCGTGTCCAACTCTTTTGACCCCATGGACTGTAGCCCGCCAGGCTTCTCTGTCCATGGGATTCTTCAGGCAAGAATACTGGAGTGGGTTGTCGTTTCCTTCTCCAATCATGTACAGTACTACAGCTATTCAGTTAGCATTAGTCGTTCAGTCATGTCCAACTCTTTGTGACGCTATGGACTGACTATAGCCCACCAGGCTCCTCTGTCCATGGAATTCTCCAGGCAGGAATATTGGAGTGGGTAGCTGTTCCCTCCCAGGGGATCTTCCCAACCCAGGGATCAAACCCAGGTCTCCTGCATTGTAGGCAGGTTCTTTACCATCTGAGTCACCACGTATTGGCAAATCTCACCTATGTGAATAGGTCATGATAAGGACTGAAGCATGGCCATGAGAAGTGACAGGTTGGAAATTTATGGCTGATCTTTGCTAATAGACTCTCCGAGAAAGTGGCGAGAGCAGAAGCCAGTAGATGGTAATAAGGAGAGGAGGTGGAGAGATAAATTTGTAAAAACGGTGAATTGAAAAGAAATTCTTAGAGAGGAAACTAGAGAGGCAGCAAAGCCAAAGGAAAATGCTTAATTTTTTTTTTTTTTGAGCATAGTTGATTAACAATGTTGTGTTTCAGTGTATAGCGAAGTGATTCAGTTATATAATACACATACATATATTTATTCTTTTTCAAATTCTTTTAAAGGAAAACACTTTTAGATGGTGAAAGCATGCTGAACCTGGTCATAGACTGAGGACAAGAGTCCAGCAGAAAGGCGGGTTCAGAAATAGGTGTGGAGTCGGATCAGGCCTCAGAGCAGAAGCTCTTGCTTGCAGCTGAGAGAAGGCATCTCCAGTAATGATGGAGACAAGTCACTGGCGGGGTTGCAGGAACACATGCAGGGGTCTGGGGAGGAGCTAAGACAGCGAGGAAGCCTGATGCAGGCATGTCCAGTTCTGTGCCCAAGTCTGTCACTGTGTTTCTTTTCCCCTGCAGGTGTTCGGAGGACTCGTGTGGATCCTAGTCGCCTCCTCCAATGTTCCTCTACCTCTGTTGCAAGGATGGGTCATGTTCGTGTCTGTGACAGCTTTCGTCTGTTCCCTTCTCTTCCTGGGCGTGTTCCTCTCTGGCGTGGTGACTCAGATTAATGCCAATTGGAATTTCCTGGTAAGGGATCTTTATGTCTCTTTCTGGAAAATGCGAGAAACTTATGAGTATCTTGTTTTGTCCTGAGATGCCAGATCTCTGGTTCTATCCATTGCCTCTAATGGGAGAGAAGAGGTCAGAGCACAGGGGCTGCTGTGTTGCCATGCGGCCGGCCCAACTGGACAGCAGGGTCCCAGTTTGTGCAATTCCAGCGTTGACATACCTCAACCATCTCTCTGTTACTCCTTTATGAGTTAGATGACCTTTATGCAAAGACGATTTTATTTCACACAACAAATGAATCACATTACAGTTATTGAACTATTGAACAGATGCATTTGGGAGATGGATGCTGTGCCATATATCTTAAAGTTTTCCATTGATTCCTGCTTCAGATACCAAATACATATATTCTTTTCAGAAAACAAGTAGCTCTGTATTCTATTCTTCAGATAACTTAGAAAAGTCAAGGGGATATTTTACATTTATTTTCAATGTCTGTCCTAGATTAGCAAGAGTAGATACATTTTAAGAAATGAATTTGCAATTGACACCATTTTAAAAATTACGATACCATTATATTGGGTCAACTTACATTTCCTTTTTCTCGTATCATGTAGTCAAATCTCTTTCATGCTTGTGGTCATTCATTCTCTGGGGTTATCTGTCCATGGCCCAGTGGAGCATGAAAGGCAGTCCATCGGTGATCAGTTTAATAAGGTTCATGAAGAACCCCCGCTAGGTTCTTTCACACTTTGGCAGTTAGAAACTTAAATCAGACCTTCAGTCAGGCTTTATATTTTCTTTTATGTGTGGTAGTGTTTTATTCAGCATCAAGAAAAAATATCTGTTCTTGTCTTATTTATAGACCATACTGAGGAGCATCATCTCAGATGTTATCAGCAGTGAAGTCTAGCAAATGTGACTGCCCATTCAGTCAGCCAGGGCCAGCTAAGGAGGACGTGTAGTGCACTGGTTATAATCCTGCCCAGGCTTTGAGATTAGTTGGGTCTGCTTACTAACCAAGTAGCCTTGGGCAAAATACTGAGCCTCATTTCTTCCTCTGTAAAATGATAATAATAATACCAGCCTCACCAGATGTTGTTAAGAAACAATGGAATCCATGTATTGTTAAGCGTTCAGCTTTGTGTCTGATTTATAGTAAGTGATCAGTAAATCATCGAACTCCTTAAATGTGTTGAGGCTTGCAGTTTGAAACTTACGAAGTCCTATTTCTTAGGTTGCTGACACAATGTATTTCTCATGTTTGCCTTGATTCTCATTAATGATGAGAAAAGATTTCTAATTATTGTTCAAGTGATGAAGATCAAAAATCCCCATTTAAGTTATAAATATTATAGATGCTTATTGCCTTTTTCTAAATGCCTGACTTTCTTTCAATAACATATGAATGAATCAGTCAATCCTTCATGTTGGAGAGTGCTACCAAGCTCTTTTAATATCAGACTTGAAGATAGTACTTGGCCAGTATGTACCAGCAGAACAGCTCTACTGGTACTTTGGTACTAAATTAATATATAGATTTTGCCCCAACCTACTGCCTCTTCCTAATCCCCATAACCTGACCCTTTCTTTGGGACCTTCCTGGACCTCCTAATAGCCCTGCAAGTAACGAGTCAATATTTGGAAAAGTAGTGAGTCTCCAGGATCCTGCAATGCTCAGCATTCTCTCTAACTGGTTGAGGCACATGTCTTACCAATTGTTAAAATATGTTTCTAATATCACTCCTGGTTTTATTAGATGTACGTTCATATCCTCTTTTTCTCTTTTGCTCATATTGAGCCTTATTTTTGGTATTGAGCCCAAGCATTAATATTTTTTCTAAATTTATTAGGTTTAATTAGGTTTTCTAAACTTGTATTTCTTCACAGTTTTTGTTGCATTGTATCTGATGTTCATACAATAAAGCATGTTTTTTTTTTTTTTTATTATGCCCACTTCATTAAAGGAGCAGTTGAAATGACCAGTCTGTTCCATAGGTCACCTGCAGAGTTCATCCTATGGGTTTTTAGTTAGAGTAGTCCACTTTTACTGAGAGAAAGCTGGGGACAGCAACACACAGTACACTTTATGGAGCTTATTAGTACTGTCTTGTCATATAGTGGGTATAGTTTCAAAAAGCCAACTCTTGCCTTCAAGAAATTTGCTTATATGCTTACATAGTATTTAGAAAGGGCACCCTTTCCCCCTTCTTTTGTGATTTTCTGCATTCTTAGTCATTTCTGACCACATGGTTGCTTTTGATAGGTTTTGTAATTTATTTTGTACACTCAGCCAGGAGAATTTTTGAGCCATGCGTATCATGCAGTTGTCACCAGATGGTAACAATTTTTAATTGCTGCCTTCTGGAGTTGTTAAACATTAATTGCTTAAAAAATTATTGGTTCCCCCCATGATAATTGTTTAATGTCTGTCACCTGTATGCCATGCATGAAGGAAGTAGGAATGCATTTTGATAAATTATTTTCTAGAACTGTTCATTGTGGGATGTTACCTACAATATGTATAGCTTCTAGTTTTTACTGATACGAGATTTAATTAGCATTCATGACTGATGTCTTCAGTCATGAATTTTTTTCTCAGTATTTTTTCTAGTGTTGGTATAAATGGTGAAATAAAAATATCCTATGTGATAACATATGTTGGGCTTCCCAGGTGGTGCCAGTGGTAAAGAATCTGCCTGCCAATGCAGGAGATGCAGGTTCAATCCCTGAGTCAGGAAGATCTCTGGGAGGAAGTTTCAATCCATTCCAGTATTCCTGCCTGGAAAAGCCCATGGACAAAGGAGCCTGGCAGGCTACAGTCCACGGGGTCACAAAGAGTCAGACAGGAGAGAGAACACACACATACACACACACACACAAAAACATATAGTAAGTGCTAATAACTTGCCCCCTTCTAACTTGGGGAAAGAAGCAGATTTTAATTTTGAGATGGTTTTTCTTATTGTATTTGATGGAAAAGTAATAATACCATTTCAGTTCAGTTCAGATCAGTCGCTCAGTCATGTCCGACTCTTTGCAACCCTGTGGACTGCACACCAGGCTTCCTTGTCCTGGTGTGCAGTCCACAGGGACTTGCTCAAACTCATGTCCATCAAGTTGGTGATGCCATCCAGCCATCTCATCCTCTGTCATCCCCTTCTCCTCCTGCCTTCAATCCTTCCCAGCATCAGGGTTTTTTCCAAGGAGTCAGTTCTTCACATCATTTAGCCAAAATATTGGAACTTCAGCATCAGTCCTCCCAATGAATATTCAGGACTGATTTCCTGGAGGATTGACTGGTTGGATCTCCTTGCAGTCCAAGGGACTCTCCAGAGTCTTCTCCAACACCACAGTTCAAAAACATCAATTCTTCGGTGCTCAGCTTTCTTTCTAGTCCAACTCTCACATCCATACATGACCACTGGAAAAACCATGGCTTCAACTAGACGGACCTTTGTTTGTAAAGTAATGTCTCTGCTTTGTAACATGCTGTCTAAGTTGGTCATAGCTTTTCTTCCAAGGAGCAAATATCTTTTAATTTCATGGCTGCAGTCACCATCTGCCGTGATTTTGGAGCCCAAGAAAACAAAGTCTCTCACTGTTTCCATTGTTTCCCCATCTATTTGTCGTGAAGTGATGGGACCAGATGCCATGGTCTTAGTTTTCTGAATGTTGAGTTTTAAGCCAGCTTTTTCTCTCTCCTCTTTCACTTTCATCAAGAGGCTCTTTAGTTCCTCTTCAGTTTCTGCCATAAGGGTGGTGTCATTTCACCTAGCTTTAAACAAGAGATATCACATTTATTTTCCCTTTTTTGAGAGGTGGAGTGGTAAGGAAAGATGTATGTTAGAGAAATAAAAGATATCCCCCCCAAAAAAGGTCCTGTACAATTTTAAAGGGGTTTCCCTTTATTCCTCAATATGTAGCTGGCACACACATGATCATTTGCCTAGTGTGGAAATCACTTGATGTCTTAAAGTGTCCTGAGCTTTGTTTTCTGTTGTCACATTCATTTGCCTGTTTGACCTTATGGGAAACTAGCATTGTCCTCATTTTTACAAATGAGGAAATTAAAGCTCAGAGTGACTATTATCCTTTTTTCATGCTGCCATTGTGTAAAAGAAGATCCCTCTATATACAGTGTAGTTTTTTCTTTTTTAATAGTTAGTGAAAGTTTGATCCTGAGCCAAGAAGCAAAACATGGTCTGGAGATAAGATTGTAGGAGAGAATAACTTGCTGCTGAAAAGATTCAGGCTGTAGCTGAGCCTGAGTTTACTGGTGGTGAAGGCAGATGAGCTACATTTTATGGTGTGTGAGTGTTGGGAAGATTGGCAGAGAAGCAAAAGTATGTGAAGAAAACTCAGAAAGGGGATGGGCTCCTCCGCTAACGGAGGAGTGCCAAGGCTTCAGGCACGTGGTCCTCAAAGGGTGGTCCCTGCCCCACAGCACTGTCATCACCTGGGAACGTATTAGGAATGCAGATTCTCAGGTTCCACCCAGACATCTAAGTCAGAAATTCTGGGGTTGGGGCCCAGTAGTCTGTGTTTTAACAAACTTTTCAAGTGCTTCTGATGCACACTCACTTTTGAGACCCTCTGGCTTAGAATAAATAACATTCATTGTCCAAAACAATGAGTGAAATTGTGGAAGACCTTCGTGCACACATCCCACACAGAGCAGGAACTGGAATAAGATATCCAGAGTGGCCAAATATAAACACAGGTGTGGCTCTCCAGGCAAGGGTGGAGGGAGATATACTGAGCACCTAGGATGTACCTGATCCTTCCTAAGTCTCTTGAAATATGGGGAACAAGATAGGACTGGGAGTGGCTCTCAGAGAGTTTGTTGGAGTGGACAGTAGCAGTGAGGAAATGATTATACAACTGATGCAAGAATTGTATCTGTACTCAGTTGCTCAGTCACATCCAACTCTTTTGCAACCCCATGGACTGCAGCCTGGAAAATCCCATGGACAGAGGAGCCTGGTAGGCTCCAGTCCATGGTAGGCTCCAGTCCATGGGGTCGCTAAGAGTCGGGCACGACTGAGCAACTTCACTTTCACTTTTCACTTTCATGCATTGGAGAAGGAAATGGCAACCCACTCCAGTATTCTTGCCTGGAGAATCCCAGGGACAGAGGAGCCTAGTGGGCTGCCGTCTATGGGGTCACACAGAGTCGGACACGACTGAAGCGACTTAGCGGCAGCAGCAGCCTGCAGCCTGCCAGGCTCCTCTGTCCATGAAATTTTCCTGGCTATAATACTGGAAAATGAAAGTCACTCAGCAGTGTCCAACTCTTTGTGACCCTAGGGACTCTACAGTCCATGGACCTCTCCAGGCCAGAATACTGGAGTGGGTAGCCTTTCCCTTCTCCAAGGAATCTTCCCAACCCAGGGATCGAACCCTGGTTTCCTGCATTGCAGGAGGATTCTTTACCAGCTGAGCCACCAGGGAAGCCCAAGAATACTAGAGTGGGTAGCCTATCCCTTCTCCAGGGGATCTTCCCAATCCAGGGATCAAACCTGCATCTCTTGCATTGGCAAGCGGAGTCTTTACCACTGAGCCACCTGGAAGCCTGATGCAATAATTATAATTATGTTAATGGCCAAAAAGGGAATGAGAATAGTGCATATATATATATATATATATATATATATATATATATGTCATCTCCAGGCCACCGGGACATGGATTCTAAGATGGATTTTGAAGTACAAGAGTTTTTTTGTGTGGGTTTTGTTTTGTTTTGTTTTGTTTTGTTTTTTGAGGGAAAGGGGAGGAGGCAACACCTTTAAAAGAAGGAAGTAAGATAAAGCAAAGAAGTCTTAGAGTGTGACCAAGTCCTCGCCAGCCTAGTGTGAAGCTTCAGAGCACAGCCTTCCCTTTCAGACTCTTGTGTTGGGTGAAAGTGGCCAGGTGTCAGTGTCCACGCTGCACCATCACTGGCTGTGGGCTGCCAAAGAACATGGGCTTAGCCCAGTCTCAGCAGTAGATCCCAAATCCACTGAAGCCAAAGCTGTCAGCTGACTATGGTCCTCACAGTGGAACATCAGGCTATGTCTAGAAGGGACACACGTGCATCTGAAGATGCCCCAGACTTCTTGCAGCCCGTGGATCCACTCCACCATATATGTGTGGGGCGTTGCTCCTCCAAGGTCCCAGTGTACCTCTCTTCCTGAAGCAGAACTTAGAGAGGCTACAGAGACAAACTGCAGCCCCTCTGACTGAGTTGGTCTCAGAGCCACAACTGGTCTCGGTCACCTCCCCGGCTCTGTTGACCATTTTAAACTCCTCTTGCTCACCACTTCACATCTGCTGGTCTCTGCGGTTTACCTGGTGGTATAATCCAATCCCTTCTGCCTGAAGGACTGTAACCCCTCTGGTAACTATATCCTTTTCAGGCCAGTGTTGCTCCATTTTACTCACACTTGGGCAAGAGGGTTCTAATAGGACCCTGAGTAAAGCGCCCAAGTTCCACACAGACTCCTTCCCGCCCTCCTGGGTATCAGCAGCCACACCTACTCTTGTCAAGATGGTGACCCCTCCTCTCTCACCTTTTGACCCCTGAGCACAAAGAACCAAAGCACACAGGTAGCAGTCATAGCTCACAGTCAATGGGCTGCTTGCTGGATCCTCTAGCAAGAGTACACCCCTCGGGGTGGGACCTCTGATCATGCAGAGTCCAGAGTGCAGGGACAGCAGTTAAAAAAGTCTTTCACGAGATCACTGGGAGTGACGATGGTAAGAGGAGAAACTCCTTCCACCCTTGGTTCCCACTCTTCCAGTGGGGATACGATGCCATGTTGAAAACTCTTCTTCATTGTATCTACTGCATCCTGAAGTATGGCCACACATCCTCACAGGGTGGTTCCTCCAGGCTGTGCCTTCAGCCAGCCATCCCAGCATGCTGTCAGGCCAGCGGGTCCTAGATGGTGCAGGATAGGATACAACTCAGGGTTGTGGGCCCATTCCCACTCATCCTCTGCTGAGAAGTTAATCCCTTGGTCAGATGTATTGAGTGGATGCTGATAAATCAGGCATATTCTGTAAGTCCCTGGACAGTGGTAGTGGCAGAGGTTCTGCAGAGAGGAAAAGCAAATCCATACTCACGGTGAGTGTCCATTTTGTGAGAATGAAACTTTATGCCTCCCAGGAAGATGGGAACTGAGTTTCATCAGTTTGATACCAGGTGAGAAAAGCACCATGTCAGGGTCTCAGAATCAGTCTCTGTTGCTGGCACATTCAACATTCAGAAAAGGCAAGAGGTAGGTCAGCTTTTCATACTGTTCATGGGGTTCTCAAGGAAAGAATGCTAAAGTGGTGTTCCATTCCCTTCTCCAGTGGACCACGTTTTGTCAGAACTCTCCACTGTGACCCATCTGTCTTGAGTGGCCCTACATGGCATGGCTCGTAGTTTCATTGAGTTAGACAAGGCTGTGATCCTTGTGATCAGTTTGGTTAGTTTTCTGTGATTGTGGTTTTCATTCTTTCTGGCTTCTGAAGTATACGGATAAGAGGCTTGTCAGCTTTGGCTGTTGGGAGTCCGCACTATTGGGCCATGACATAGACGCGCCTCCCCAGCCATGGCCACTCTGTTCATGTACCCAAAATGCCAGGAACCAGATCAGTGAGTTCAGTCGCTCAGTTGTATCCAACTCTTTGCTATCCCATGGACTGCAGCACACTAGGACTCCATCACCAATTCCTTGAGCTTGTTCAAGCTCATGTCCATCGAGTCGGTGATGCATCCAACCATCTCATTCTCTGTCATCCCCTTCTCCTGCCTTCAGTCTTCCCCAGCAGGGTCTTTTCTAAGGAGTCGGTTCTTCCCATCAGTTTGGGAGTTTCAGTTTCAGCATCAGTCCTTCCAAAGAATATTCAGGACTAATTTCCTTGAGGATTGACTGGTTTGGTCTCCTTACAGTCCAAGGGATTCTCAAAAGTCTTCTCCAACACCACAGTTCAAAAGCATCAAATCTTTGGCACTTAGTTTTCTTTATAGTCCAACTCTCACATCCATATGTGACTACTAGAAAACCATAGCTTTGACTAGATGGATGTTTGTTGGCTAAGTAATGTCCCTTGCTTTTTAATTGGTTGCATCAAATGGCCAGGTCATCTTCCATATGGATGCTTCTAGTGGATGTGACCACATAAAAGAAAGGTCACACTTCACATTTCATGCTTAATCCCGTATGTCCATCTCGCTGCTCCATTCTTCCTTGTCTCTGAACTTTTATTTTCCAGGGCCCTGACCAGATTGCCAGACCTTTCCCCACTGCGGATGAGTCTCTGTGGGTTCTCACGTTGGGCCACTTTGCTTTCTTAACAAAGTGTATGACGTGCTGCACCACTCAGAGTTCCATCCATTAGGAAGACGTTCCCTAACTGCTCTTCCACAGCCAGCTCTTAACGTGTCTCTAAAGCATATTGTCACCCTGCTTATTTAACTTATATGCAGAGTACATCATGAGAAACGCTGGGCTGGTGGAAGCACAAGCTAGAATCAAGATTGCCGGGAGAAATATCAATAACCTCAGATATGCAGATGACACCACCCTTATGGCAGAAAGTGAAGAGGAACTAAAAAGCCTCTTGATGAAGGTGAAAGTGGAGAGTGAAAAAGTTGGCTTAAAGCTCAACATTCAGAAAACGAAGATCATGGCATCTGGTCCCATCACTTCATGGGAAATAGATGGGGAAACAGTGGAAACAGTGTCAGACTTTATTTTTTTGGGCTCCAAAATCACTGCAGATGGTGATTGCAGTCATGAAATTAAAAGACGCCTACTCCTTGGAAGAAAAGTTATGTCCAACCTAGATAGCATATTGAAAAGCAGAGACATTACTTTGCCAACAAAGGTCCGTCTAGTCAAGGCTATGGTTTTTCCAGTGGTCATGTATGGATGCAAGAGTTGGACTGTGAAGAAGGCTGAGCGCTGAAGAATTGATGCTTTTGAACTGTGGTGTTGGAGAAAACTCTTGAGAGTCCCTTGGACTGCAAGGAGATCCAACCAGTCCATTCTAGAGGAGATCAGTCCTGGGTGTTCTTTGGAAGGAATGATGCTGAAGCTGGAACTTCAGTACCTTGGCCACCTTATGCAAAGAGTTGACTCATTGGTAAAGACTCTGATGCTGGGAGGGATTGGGAGCAGGAGGAGAAGGGGGCGACAGAAGATGAGATGGCTGGATGGCATCACCAACTCGATGGACATGAGTTTGAGTGGACTCTGGGAGATGGTGATGGACAGGGAGGCCTGGCATACTGCGATTCACGGGGTCACAAAGAGTTGGACACGACTGAGTGACTGAACTGAACTCAATACAGCTGCTATCCCTTTTCGCCTTGTGACAGCCCATCATGAGAAACAAGCTTAGGTGTTTTTCTTCCCCTTCATCTGGACCCTGGGGATCTCCTCCCTTATGTGGCTATAGGCTTGGGCTGAGGGAGGAGGGCAGTCCCATTCTGGTGGGTGACATGGGGGCCTGGGCCACCTGCTCACACAACAGACTCAGGCCCACTAGCCCAGCTCAGTTTGAACTCTGATGTCCCCTTCCCACCTGAAGAAGCAGTGTTGTGACTATGAGTTAGTGGCTTTGAGAGAACATCATTCATAATGGGCAGTTCTGGATACTTTATCTTTTGTTGTCTCAAGATCAAGTGTTCCTTCCCTACAAGGGCCCAGGGGGACACCAGGAGATGCTTTTCCAAGATGTGTAATTCCCCAATACAGGTGACATGCCTGATTCTATAACTCCGGGAGCTGACATAGTGATTTTCTCACCACTGTTGCCATGAGTTCCTCTTACATTTTAGGGTACTTTTATGCTGAGTCACTTCAGTCATGTCCAGCTCTTTGTGACCCCATGGATTATAGCCCACTAGGCTCCTCTGTCCATGGGATTCTCTAAGCAAGAATCCTGGAATGGGTTGCCATTTCCTTCTCCAGGGGATCTTCCCCACCCAGGGATTGGACCCACGTCTCTTAAGTCTCCTGCATTGGCAGACAGGTTCTTTATCCTTAGCACCACCTGGGAAACGCATACTTTGCGGTACATGGGACCCTAAGGCTAATATGAAGGATGGGATGGTATGACCCAAGCCATACACAGCTGAACGTGCAGGAAGTTTATTGGATGGTAACACCTATGAAAGATGTTGGGGGAGGATACAGGATTGGATCTGAAAGCCTTTGCCACAACTTGGTTCTGATGCCCCTGTAAAGGAGTATATGTGCCATGTGCTTAGTTGTGTCTGACTATTTGCAACCCCATGGACTCCTGCCAGGCTCCTCTGTTCATGGAATTTTCCAGACAAGAATATTGGAGTGGGTTACCATGCCCTTCTCCAGGGGATCTTCCCACCCCAGGGAATGAATCTGTGCCTCCTACATTGCAGGTGGATTCTTTACTTGCTGAGCCATCAGGGAAGCCCAAGGAGGGAGGAGGCAAAATTAGGCAGGAATGGAACAGTGGTGTGTGTGTGTGTGTGTGTGTGTGTGTGTGTGTGTAGAGGGCTGGAGGGTGTGTGTGTGTGTGTGTGTGTGTGTGTGTGTGTGTGTGTGTAGAGGGCTGGAGGGTAGGGGCACGTGGTCATTGGTTGTGGGAAGACTCAGTCAGAGAGATTGCCACGTGTAAAGAGTATCAATCTTGAGGTACAGAGTGATTCCTTGGGACCAAAATGAGACCAGCATGGCTGATGTTCAAAGGGGAAAGATGGTGACATCAGATGAGGCTGGCAAAGAAGGCAAAGACCACATCATCCCAAGAGTTTCAGGCCATGTCATCCAACTCTTCCCATTCCTTTTGGGATGAAATGAGCTATTCCTGAGAGTCCCCTTTGGTAAATTAGATGAGTCTGAATGGTCTGAAATGTATTTTTCTCTCAGTCTTCATTACTACCTTAAGTAAGACCCAACTATTGCATTTTCTCTCTCAAAGTAGTGACATTGGATTTTGACCTTCATCAGTGAACATTTATTGACTAAGCACATGTAAATGTTTAAGCATTTCTCCTATAGATTAGACATGTGGCTAGTATATTATATAACTTTTTTCTTACATCTTTTGAAGGCACTGGTGGGTCAATTTATAAATGAGAAGTGTTAAGTAGAAAGCATTTTTACCATTGTACTTTGGTTATTCTCACTCCTAGTTAGTTAACTTCATCCTTATTATTCTAGGGAGAATAAAAACAATTTCTCTGGACAGTTTTGCTTGCTGAATGGGCATTTACATAAAAGCCATGCAGTGTTCCTTTTTTTTTTTTTTTTGTACTATAGTTGTATCAAGAACAGTTTGATAGAAAAGAAAGCAAATGGACTTTGGAATCAGACAGACTGGTGTAGGTTTGAGGTCTCCCTTCAGAAGTTCAGCTTTGTGGGGCTTTGGGACAGTCATTTCATCACTTCACCAAAAAAAGAAGAGGAAATTCCTTGTTTATTAAATGGAAATAATAAATGGTGGTTGTAAGGGTGATTAATAATAAATGTGAAGTGCCTGCTATAGAAATTGTTAACAAAAATACCCAGCAGTGTGTTGATGGTATATTGAGTCAGGTTAGACAATGGGAATTTTAATAGTTATGTGTCACATTAATGCCAGTGACAGATAAAATAACTTAATAACTGTTGAGTTTTGCATGAAAACTTCCTCTACTTTTTGTAGAAGTATATATTTATTTTGCTTTTTAAAATGTCTAGAGATATGGTATTGAATTCAATGATTTCATAGATATTCTATATCTTTCAGTGTATGGAACGGCAATCTAATGAATAAAAATAAAAACTGCTCAAAAATAAAAACTTAATTATGAAATTTGTGTATGTTATTATATATAGTTATATAATTACTCTAACAAGATATAATGTAAATGCTGTTTTACTTGAATTTTAAGGACAGGAATTCTGTGGTGCCTTATCTAAACTGAATTATGTATTTTATAAAATTCAGTCTATCCGAAGGTTTGCCACTGTGCCAATTACAACGAGTTGGTTGATTTTCCTTGGGATTCTAACAGCTTGACATTGCTAAGGGAGCCAAAAGAAATGGCCAATGTGGTTAAAGACTGTTTGATTAAAGGTTCTGTTTTTCCTGAACCTAAACTTGGTTCGAAATAAGAAACTCTTGGAAAAGCTTATTGTCTTTACTGGCAGATGACTCTCTTTTCCATCCTGTTTCAGGACTTCGCTTACCATTTTACAGTCTTCGTATTCTACTTTGGAGCCTTTTTGCTGGAGGCAGCCACCACGTCGCTGCACGACCTACGCTGCAATAGAACCATGACCGTGCAGCCACTCCTGAGTGATAACCAGTATAACATAAACGTGGCAGCCACAGTAAGTGTGGGGTGAACACGGTTTACCCACGCTTCCCCTCCCCCATCAAGGTCTCTAAGAAACTCCTCTGGCAACAGTAGTTTTCTTTAATAATAGCCAGCAGCATTAAACATATAATAGCTGTTTATCTGTACAGTTAACCTTATGAACCAAGCCAAGTACTGTCATTACCCCAGTGCTGTGGATGATGAAACTGAAGCACCAGGAGGTTGACATTTATATAAGACCGTACCTACATGAGTGCTAGTGGTTGGCCTTGCGCAACAAAGTCTACATTGTGCAAAGAATTAATTGTGCTTTCTACTCCATGTAGCTTCAGACGTGGTCTTTGTCACAGACACAGATTTGTCCTTCCCTTTTTCTGCCTAAGTGAAGCTGCCTTAGTAAACTTCTCCATGCTTTAAGTTCTGCATTAACCCCCATTTTACCCATACACGTAAATCTTTAGTTTCTGAGTTTTAATAACACTTAAGTGCATGAGCTATTCATTTGTGACGTTCTACTGAGTCCCTCACTTTTCATTTCAGTATACCTTAGAGCAGCAGTCTCCATCCAGCCTTTCTGGCACCAGGGTCTAGTTCTGTGGAAGACAGTGTTTTCACGGCCCAGGGGTGCAGGGGATGGTCTCAGGATGATTCAAGCACATCACATTCGTGGTGCATTTACTGTGCACTTTATTTCTGTTATTTCTGTTCTCATCAGTTCCACCTCAGATCATCAGGCATTAGATCCTGGAGGTTGGTGACCTCTGCCTTAGAGAGAACTCCTTTTCACTAGTAATAGATATCAAAAGTAGTCATTCATGCAGGGACCAGTCAGCCCAGAGTGGTGAGGGAAATCCACTGAGCTGATGAACTGACTCACAACAAGGGGAAGCACCTTGCAGATCAGATCAACTGATGCACAAAAATGTAAGTGGACTCCTGGTCAAAACAGAAACTCCCTCCTGGCAGTTGTATACGTGACATAAAATAAAAAATGCACCAGGCTTTTTTTTTTTATGAGAATCATTTGAGATGGAACTTATCAGAAATTCCGTGCAAACATTAGAGCAGTATTATAAATAGAACTAAGGGAACCACTTGCATAAAGGCCCCCAGAATTCAATGGGGGTAATGTGAATTTCATCATCTGCCAGTACAAGGAAGACATGGAGGGCAATTGTAACTACACATGAGCAACTCAAAGTGCGGTAAGATTTACACTTTGAGATTTATGGTTTAAGAGCATCATTCCTCAAGAAATTTTGAAATATCCTGAAATTTTATAAATCATGTATGAAATATGATAGAGAGTTTCTCAAATTTGACAAACCTGCACAGTTTTCATGTTACTACAAATACGTATAAAACCGAGAGAAACTTTTGTTGTTATCGAAACAAAACAAAACAAATTTTAATCAATCATCAAAGAAGAAACAGTGGATTTTATCCAAGATTACAAAATCTCTCTCATGCTATTGTCTTCTGAAATAGTCTTGTGAAAGGATAGCAAAGAAAGTGGGTCCTCAGAAGTAAGATGTTATCAGGCAGATAGTAAAACAAAGTTGTTTTCGATTTGGAATATTTGTGACATTTGTCAGCTTTTCAGAATTCGTGGCGGTTGTGATTTCTTTTCATGTTCTAAGTAAATATTCACATTTGTACTTTAAAATAAAGTGGTCTTTCTCTTTCAACAGAAAAGAAATGTCTAGATGAGAGATGTAAGATATGTATGTGAATGTATTCCTGATTCACTTTGCTGTGCGCTAGAAACTAACACAGCATTGGAAAGCAACTGTACGCTAGGAAAGTTTCCTTAAAAAAGAGAGCTGTATCTGAGAGACAACCAGCGGAAGAAGGGTGGGGAAAGTAGCAGCATGGTAATTACACTGTAAAAATGTTTCGTATGTGGATCTGATATTCCTTCTCAGAGCTCTGGTTTCCTGGAAAAAGGATTCCTGTGCTACATCATAATGTTTTAACATATTTAATGGTTTGGGGAGTTTTCTGTGGATTATAAACCCCAGAAGGGTGAGGACAATGCCTGTTACTTGTCTGTATGTACCAAATGTACCGATGCATTCATAGTTGATGCTAAAAAAATCCTTTTTGAATACGAAGGACAGTAATTCAGAACTCATGCACATTTGAGAACTATCTCCCACGCCAACCTGATGATTCATTCCTGTGGGTTTTCTCTGTTTAGCTCTACAGTCACTTCCATTGTCACAGAAATAATCTGCTCCATCCTCGGGCCCTGAGAGCTGCACTGTGTGTGGCTGTGAGATCACTGTGCAGGTAGACATCTCATCATGAAGTTTTGAATATGCACCATGTTAGGGGTCTCACCAGTGCCTAACAAGTGAGTCCAGTGTGTGAACAAAAGCTCAACCCAAGGCTGTCCACAAATGATATCCCATTATTAGGGGCTAGAATGTTTAAAAGAAGGGGTTAATGGTATGAGGGGCTAAAGTCATCCAAGAAAAAAAAAAAAAGATGAATCTAAATCATCTTAGTGATTTAGTTTTCTTAAGTGTTGAAGTATCTTTAAGGAGGCTGATCAGTTTTCAGACAGTTGTTCCTTTGGACAAATGATTTCTTAAAGTCAGTGTTATAAATCTGATAAGAATTTTTGTTTCTTCTTTCTTAGATTTTTGCCTTTGTGACGACAGCTTGTTATGGTTGCAGTTTGGGGCTGGCTTTACGAAGATGGCGACCGTAACACTCCTTAAAGACGAACTGCTTGTGTGTTAGTTTCATTTGTGTACTTTTTATGTCTTGATCAATTTGGGTACCGTTTTGTTCAGATATAACAATATCCCTCAAATAATTGTTTGGTATACAGAGAGAATCTAAGTATAAGTTTGGTTCATTTCATGGATGGAAATTTTATTATGATGTTAAACAGAGAAATGGCCTTTAGTTTTACATTTATCTCTCTCTTTTTTTCTCATTTTTAAAAAAAATTTCCCTTTACATCCATAAAATACATAGACGTCATTCATGAAAAAGGGGTATCTCTTGTATTTAGTTGCCAAATCACCTGAACCTTAATTTTAATAGGTAACTAAAACTCCCGAAGAAAAACACATTTAAAATAAGATTCCCGCCGAACTCTGTGTTTTAGTGTAAAATGGAGATCAGCATTCTTTTTCTCTAAATGTACAGATAGTAAATATTTTAGGCTTTGTGAGCCACACAGTCTCTGTCACAAGTACTCACGTCTGCTGTTACTATGAAAACAGCCACAGACAATATGAAATGAGTGAGTGTAGCTGTATGTTCCAATAAATCTTTATTTACAAAAACCAGCAGCAGGCTGGACTTGGCCTGTGGGATACAGGCTATCGTATGTTGACCTCTGGTTTAAAACCTTGGTTATGGGTTTTGTATTTTATTGAACTGATCCTCAAAGGTCTAAAGTGAATTTGACGAGCCACATAATATTTAGTCTCATTCAATAATCACATTGCCTTTGGGTTAATGGTCAAACACTTACCCTTGAAGCAGCTATAGCATCTCAAGCTAATTCAAGCAGAGTCTTGAGTACAAGAAAAAGTAATTTATGAAGTGAACCCTAGTGGCTTAATCCACCTAAGTGTTTTCCTAACAACTGAGCAAAATGCTTACCTGGCATTCTTAAAACGAGAGCCCCAGAGACCCCTAAGCCACTCCTGAAATGGGTATACAGTACCTGATGTTTTACTTTGGGTCTATTTATGCTTCAAATAGCAGCTGTTTGTCCTGTGCATGAATAGGTGAGTATTTTTATGTGGATATCTGAGGCTTTACCCAATAGAGCTCTCCAAAGGGTAAACTTTTTACTTCTAATTCTTTTACATGACTCTAAGTTAAATTCACACAGAACATGAGATGTAACTTAAAGTTGTAGATTCTCATCTAGAGAATAGTCCTATGTTGTTTTGCACTGGTAAGAAATACACAGACTCAGTTTTCAAGCAACAGTGGTCACAAAAGCTATCTCTGGCTGAATAGCACAGAAAAGTATTTTAACCCACCTCAGAGACCCTGGTCATGACAAAGTGCCAAAATGGCTTGAGAACAAGTTAGAGTTAGGCCCCAGCTCACACCACCTGTCCAAATGAGATACTTATCTCTTGCCCCAACAGGGCTACCTCTGGGAAAAGAGGGCTTTTGATTGTTTTATGCTTTCAGCCCTTTGTATTTTGGTTGAATCATCCCCTACAAGTGCCATGTATAAATTGAGCAGTTAGAGTTCGTGGAACATGGAAGAATCCTGAATGAGCAGCATAATCAATGCTCAGTGATCAAATGCTGTTTATGTAACAATCCCTTAGGAAGAGGAATCTTATTAGGGTTTGGTTTGTGATGTAACCGTAAAGATAAAAGGTATATTTAATATGTGGCAAGAGGAAACCAGTCTTGTGACTTTATCATAGCTTTTCTATAAAAATCCAACTTCCTTGGTTTTTCCAGTTCCATACCACACACTTAAACCTGTATTATAAATGGTCTATTACAAAGTCATAAATGTGCCATAAGGATATATCATCCATTCCGGCTGGAATTGTTAAAAGTCTGCTAGATTTAGTCGTGAGATTCTATTTTTATTTCCAAGGTATAACAGGTCCATGCTGCTTGGTGGCATTAAATTAAATGATTTCATGAAACTGCCTTGGTGGCACTTTTACAAATGGATTGCTTCTCGATCATAAAGAACCAAGCCTAGAAGTCATTTAACTGTGAATACTTAGAATTGTAGATTAATCATGATCTAGATTTGGGAGTTGACTGACAAAGCACTGAACAAAAATTATAGCATTTGAGAATTTCTTTGTATACCTTAGCCGTAAAAATGAGAACGTGTTGGTTGGTCTTAAAATCTGGTAACTCCATGATGAAAATAAATTTATTTTATAAGTGTTATGACTCTAATAAAGTATTCATTTGATAATCTTTGGGGGCCATCTATTTTTTATACAATTCACTTTGAAATTCAGTTAAAGATTTGATATAAACTTGACAGATTTGGAGCTTCTAGACTCATAATATATCCGAGTTCTGCTTTAAACATTTCTATGTAAAAGACAGTCTTTGCCAGCAAGTCTTTTTTATTTTTATTTTTGGTGAAGATTTAAGAGGTAACTCTTTGAAAGTTTTATAAGTGAAGTGAAGTGAAGTCACTCAGTTGTGTCCAACTCTTTGCAACCCTGTGGACTGTAGCCTACCAGGCTCCTCCATCCATGGGATTTTCCAAGCAAGAGTACTGGAGTGGGTTGCCATTTCCTTCTCCAGGAGATCTTCCCGACCCAGGGATCGAACCCAGGTCTCCTGCATTGTAGACAGACACTTTACTGTCTGACCCACTAGGGAAGTATTATAAAGGAAGCTTAAATTATACTTTATTTTATTTTAAAAGCATTTATATAGGCTTAATATATGCCAGGCAGTGTTCTGAACATTTTTTTCAAATATTAACTAATTTAATCCTCATTGTAACAACTCTATGCAGTAGATATTATTGTCACATTTCAAAGACAAGGGAGCCAAAACACAGACCGTAAGAAACACCCAGGGTCATGTGCCTATCAAGTGGGAAAGCTGGTATGTAAACCTCAGTCTGGCTGCAAAGTCCAGGTTTGTTATGGTTGTTGATCCCTTAGTCCTCCCAGATTTTACAAATTTTGTATAACCAAAAATATGACTCTTTCCCCTCAGATTCATATGTTCACGTGTTCTAATACCCAGTATATCAAAATATCGGAGAAGGCAATGGCACCCCACTCCAGTACTCTTGCCTGGAAAATCCCATGGATGGAGGAGCCTGGTAGGCTGCAGTCCCTGGGGTTGCTGCAAGTCAGACACGACTGAGTGGCTTCACTTTCACTTTTCACTTTCATGCATTGGAGAAGGAAATGGCAACCCACTCCGGTGTTCTTGCCTGGAGAATCCCAGGGATAGGGGAGCCTGGTGGGCTGCTGTCTATGGGGTCGCACAGAGTGGGACAGGACTGAAGCGACTTAGCAGCAGTAGCAGCAGCCTTTCAAAGATTTTAGAATGCTTAACACACAAAACTGCTTATTTTAGATGTTACCTTCTAGAACTTTTTTTTTTTTTTGGTCACAACCAAGGGCTCACGAGTTTAGCTGTAAGAACTTAGACCAAAGTTACATAGTGGGGGAAAAAGTGAAGCAACTGTGGTCTGCAAAGTTATCCAGACTACCTGAATATTGCTCTGGTCCATTCATTCTGGTTCTGGACTCGGGGCTTCAGTCATTCCATTGCCTTATATCAGTTTGGCCCTCATTCATCAAGTCCTAAATTGACCTGGCTTTTTGATCACCCCTGGAACTGACATTAGAAAGGTTTTCTAGTCTGAGATACACCATTCAACCTTTACACATGGAGTATGAATATGCATCTCTGCATATGCCAGAATCTGGAATTCTAAATCATCATCATGGAAGGTTCTATCCTCAACATCATGCTTCAAGTTTGTCACTAAGTGATCCAGCTTTTCAGGTGGCAGCTGAATGTATTCATGGGAGCTGAATGTATTCATGGGAGAAGGGTCCAGGGTTTTGGAGACAGGTGAATATATATATATATATATATATATATAGAGAGAGAGAGAGAGAGAGAGAGAGAGAGTATTTTGAAAGTTCAGCTTTTTCGAGTGAGCATGTATTAGGCTGTACCCTGAGCAACAGGTAAATAAGTTCCTCTCTCTGGAGCCTTCTTTTGTCAAGTCTTCATGGCTTGCTTTCTCACTCTCTTTGGGTCTCACCTTTGCAGCTGTCACCTTTGCAGGCCCTCCCTGAGAACTGAGTTTAAGCTTGAATCTCACACCAGCACTCCTGTTCTTTCCTGCATTCTCTCCATGGCACTTATGATATAGATTTTCAATATATAGCACATATTTTGTTTATTTTGTTTCTCCTCTTCTCCACTGGAGTGTAAGGCTTATGGAGAGGAATATTTTTGTTTAGAGCTTTATCTCTGGTGCCTAGAATAGAGCATAGCAAAGAGCAGGTACTTGGTAATTATATACTGAGTTAGAGAATGAATATTAATGACAATAACTTACTCTTGTATTCTATCAATATGTTCTATAAAAATTGATCTTACCAGCATTTGAAAATTTCTGGTATGTTTTTCACCTAGTTCTGGATGTATTTCGGGTGAAGCCTAACCGTACAGGTCATGTACTAATTAAATGTATGTATATAACCAAAATGTTGTATAATCAGTCTTCTATAGCAGAGAAGCTGTAATAATAAAAATTTAGCATTTCACATAAACTCATTGAATTTGTATTCAAACATTTTCATGACTAAAGATATAACTGTACACTCAACTGACTTAGATAATCCTGAAAGTATCATGAGAACTAAGAATTAATTGTTAAAAAGACTGTCATTTTTCTATAAATGATTGGAGTGGAGGGCTCTGGCTAGTAGTGTTGGCCAGAAATTATGAGAGTTACTGTTGTAAACCTAACAAGAGGTAGAGGTATCTATAAGGTGGCATTTTGATTTTCCATGTCTCCCAACTCCAAGCTTTATCCTTGGGTATGTATTTATGAGAGGTATTCTAGATGAAGGATGTTGTTGGATTCCCTGTATTCAGTTTAATGCGCCAACCTAAGTAGGCCTGATATCCTGAGTCAAGGTACAGTTTAGCTGACACAATGATGTTCTGATGCATCAGTATCCTGGGCCGCGTTGCCTTTTTATGAAATTCTACTTGCTATTGATTTTTAAGTATGCCATCTTGCTGAATACACTGCAGTTTTTGTATGGAAATTTTTTTAAAGTGGAGTAAACTCATTTATTTACATACATAAGTATATAAAGTATTTAACAGCAATTGAATAAAGATTTGATACTTTTAGGCTGTTTAACAGTTGTCTCAATTTTTGAACATACATACCCTTGGAAAAAAAGTTATGACCAACCTAGATAGCATATTGAAAAGCAGAGACATTACTTTGCCAACAAAGGTCCATCGAGTCAAGGCTATGGTTTTTCCAGTGGTCGTGTATGGATGCAAGAGTTGGACTGTGAAGAAAGCTGAGCACTTAAGAATTGATGCTTTTGAACTGTGGTGCTGGAGAAGACTCTTGAGAGTCCCTTGGACTGCAAGGAGATCCAACCAGTCCGTTCTAAAGGAGATCAGCCCTGGGTATTCTTTGGAAGGAATTATGCTGGAGCTGAAACTCCAGTACTTTGGCTACCTCATGTGAAGAGTTGACTCATTGGAAAAGACTCTGATGCTGGGAGGGATTGGGGCAGGAGGAAAAGGGGACGACAGAGGATGAGATGGCTGGATGGCATCACCAACTCGATGGACTTGAGTCTGAGTGAACTCCGGGAGTTTGTGATGGACAGGGAGGCCTGGCGTGCTGTGATTCATGGGGTCGCAAAGAGTTGGACACAACTGAGCGGCTGAACTGAACTGAACTGAACCCTATTTAGCATATAAAATGTATGAACTAGTGTCAACCTATTTTAAGTATTAGTAAAGCATTTTAATTTTTTTTCTTTTTTGGCTGCCTCATGACTTCTGAGACCTTAGTTCCCTGACCAGAGATCAAACACTGGCCCTCAGCAGTGAAAGCACAGAGTCCTAATCACTGGACCCCTAGGAAATTCCCAAAGCATTTTAATTTTAAATTAAAAAAAAATAGTTAAAATATTTTGTTTGACAGAAGTGTTAAATTAATGTCTTATTTAGACACACATTTTGGTAAGAGAAGATGTCTATTTTAGGGTCTGGTGGCCACAAGGCTTTGACTTTAACAATACCTTGGCTTTAGATTCCTGGTGAGATGACAGCTCCTCCATTTCTTTTGAGTGAAAAAGTTGTCTAAATCTCAGAAATCAACTCTTGGCCAAACAAACTTTTAAGAACAAATAAATTCTCAGCACATGAATATATTAGGGCTCTTTTCCAATGTAAAATGAGTAAGAGTTGCCTCAGTTTTTTGTTTTTGTTTTTTTAATACATAGTTATACTTTCAACATGGATTATGCTTGTGTCTTAAGTTGCTTCAGTTGTGTCAGACTCTACGACCCCGTGGACTATAGCCTGCCAGGCTCCTCTGTCCAGGAGATTCTCCAGGCAAGAATACTGGAGTGGATAGCCATTCCCTTCTCCAGGGGATCTTCCCAAACCAGGGATCAAACCCACATCTCTCATGTTTCCTGTACTGCAGGCAGAAATTGAGCCACCAGGGAAGCCCTCAGTGTGAATTAGGAAAATATAATTTGCATATAAAAGGTATGGTTTCATGGATATTATTCAGCATGAAACTAAATAAACATTTAAATAGGAAATAATATTCCATTAAGAGCTGTATGATTTGAGGTGAGTCCATTTATCCAAGCCTATTCCTCATCTGTCAATGGTGAGCAGAGTTACAAACCTGTGGCAGTAGGTCCTTGGGAATCAAGAACCCAAGATAGAGTTAAAAGTTCAAGCAATTTATTGGAAGTAATGCTATGAAAGGTCAAGAGAAAAGGGGGGAAAAAGTAGTCAGGAAGAGTTCCAGGTTGTGTTCTAGCTCTGAGAAAGACTCAACCAACTCAGCAGGGAGCTCCAGCACCATAGAGGCATCCCACACTAGCTAGAAGAGATGAGTCCTTATGCCTACACCATGCTCAGTCACTGGCTGTGGGTTGCCCAGAAAGACTATGACCTCAGCTCGCTGACTGAAAAGATGAAGGAAGATGGAAGGCATCTGCACCCGGAGGTTGTCAGGTGCCTGCACTCCCGGAGGGTGGGTCCTTGTTGCAGCTCTGCACGGCACTCTTGGTTACTGCCACTTGCTGCTCTGTGTGTCATACAAGTCCACTTCTCCACGTGTGTCATGGAGCCACTCCTCCAGGGTTCCTGTGGGCCTCTGAGAAGAATTACATCAGGGATGTTACACCAAACTACTAGCCTCATTACTGTAGGTGGACTTGGAGCCATAACTGACACTCGTAATCTCTCTGTGATTATCTACCTTGCACCTTCCTTTTCAGATCTTTCACGTCCCCGGTGTTGTGACCCAAACCCTCATCTCTGAGGGGTCTGCACTGTCCCCTGGAGTTAAGGAATTTTCTTATTTGCTCTTATGTTCTTCTTTTCTTGATCAAGCATCCTTAAGATCTAATTCCATTGGTACTCCCCTGCTCCTGTGAATAAAATGCTAGTTAATTTTTGCAACTGTCTTGGAGTATAATCTCTTTCTTTCTTTTTTATTTTTTTATCAGACCCAACATGAATTCAGCAGGGCTATTCTGAGGGAGGTGTTCAGTAGAAAGGTGGGGACATGTCCTGGGGAAGAGTTTCTTTCCCCTCTCTTTTCTTTCTGCAGGGGAAAGTACTAACTTTTAATAAGGAGGATGAGGGATGAACTACCTCTAAAGCTCCAAGTGTTTCAGGGAATTCTAGAGAGCCACAGTCTTCGACAATATCTGGGCTTCCCAGGTGGCACAGTGGTAAAGAACCCTCCTGTCGATGCAGGAGAAGCTGGAGACTGGGTTTGATCCCTTGGTCAGGAAGATCCCCTGGAGTAGGAAATGGCAACCCACTCCAGTATTCTTGCCTGGAGAATCCCCATGGATAGAGGAGACTCGTGGGTTACAGTCCGTGGGTTCGAAAAGAGTTGGACATGACTACACATGCACACATATTCCATCCCCATCCCATGTTTCAAGGGCCCAGGCTTTCCTCCTCAGGATGCTGAATTTAGCATCGCAGATTTGCCTTGGTAGAGAATCCTTTGCGATTCAGTAAACCCGCCAGATCTTGAGTGTGCTCTTTAGCTGTGTTATTCTCACTGTGTTTATAATCTTATATGTCATTTCCTCTGTGTTTTCAAAGACCTGAGTTATCACATCACCCAGAGTATTCCTCTCCATGGAGACATCCTCCTATGTTAGGGACATTATATTTACCTAGTAAGGAGTCTACCGGAGAAGGCAATGGCACCCCACTCCAGTACTCTTGCCTGGAAAATCCCATGGATGGAGGAGCCTGGAAGGCTGCAGTCCCTGGGGTCGCTGCAAGTTGGACATGACTGAGCAGCTTCACTTTCACTTTTCACTTTCATGCATTGGAGAAGGAAATGGCAACCCACTCCAGTGTTCTTGCCTGGAGAATCCCAGGGACGGGGGAGCCTGGTGGGCTGCCATCTATGGGGTCGCACAGAGTCGGACACGACTGAAGTGACTTAGCAGCAGCAAGGAATCTACGGTTTTTATTTTATCGGCACCATTTACTATTCTTATAAAATTTTATATGTGCTCGCCACTAATCCAAAAAAAGGCACTATTTCACTCTAAAGTATCACTGCCAAATTTGTTTAGATTCCAATAACTAATCATAGCATGTTTTTTATCCAAAGATTTGAATAGATCTGGTTTCCAAACAGAAAAGAAATCCAGATGACTCATTAAAACAGAGTAGAGGAAAGATGTAAAGTGAAAGTGAAAGTCGCTCAGTCATTCTCTTTGGGAATTCTCCAGGCCAGAATACTGGAGTGGGTAGCCTATCCCTTCTCCAGTGGATCTTCCCAACCCAGGAGTGGAACTGGGGTCTCCTGCATTGCAGGAAGATTCTTTACCAACTGAGTTATCGGGGAAGCCCAGAAAGATGTAAGGGCTTCCCTAAATTAGCCTCAATCTCCTTCAGCCAATTCTATGTCACCGAAACCATTCAGTTTTAAAACTACTAATAGTATTCATTCTTTTTGTTTTGATAGTGCACACTCTTATCTTGATAAACTATAAAAGTCCTCCTCCTGCCTCTTTCTTATCTCTTTTCTTTCTCCTCCTCCACTTTTGAATCTATTGGCCATTTCAGGTAAGTCTGACAAGGTATTTAAATTGTTTAAATATTTTATGGTGGTTAATTCATGGGAATGCAAATAAATTGTTAGTGTGTTGAGTATATTCACTAGTTTTATAAAAGCTAATCTCGTTTAGTCATTTATGTCACTGACACTGGATTTCTTTTTCTGTCATTTGAATAAATGGGAAAAGTAGCAGACTGACTTAAGAGACTTTATTATCCATTTATTCAACAAACATTTATTGAATTCCTTTACATGTCAGCTATGATTCTAGATGCTACAGAGACAAGGAAGAAAGCAATGCTATTATCCTCATAGGGTTTACATTGTACTGTGAGGAGAGAGGCAGTAAACAGATGAAAGCACGTCTATGAAAGGTTAGATATTCGTCAGTGCTAATGAGATAAATGAAACAAGGTAAAGGGTATAGGAAAATCATTGGACATACAGTTATTTTAAATAAATTGGGTAGGGAAGCTTAGAGGCAAGGAGCAGAATCCTGAAGTTGGGTGATGGATGCAAGCAGGTGACTAAGAGAAAAGCCTTTAGGGACTTGGACAATCTCTCCAGAGGACTGAGTTCAGAGCATGCCTGTTGTGATCCAGGATCAAGCTAGTGGCTAGCAGAGCCAGAGAGAAGTAGACAGGAGGAGTCTGGTGACAGGAAGCAGGAAGCAGTGCCGGCAGATGCAGCTCATATGCTGCTGCTGCTAAGTCGCTTCAGTCGTGTCCGACTCTGTGTGACACCATAGACAGCAGTCTGCCAGGCTCCGCCATCCCTGGGATTCTCCAGGCAAGAACACTGGAGTGGGTTGCCATTTCCTTCTCCAATGAAAGTGAAAGTTGAAAGTGAAGTTGCTCAGTCGTGTCCAACTCTTAGCGACCTCATGGACTGCAGCCTACAAGGCTCCTCGGTCCATGGGATTTTCCAAGCAAGAGTACTGGAGTGGGGTGCCTTTGCCTTCTCCGGCAGCTCATATAGGGTCTTGTATTTACATGAAAGAACTCTACCTTTTTCTGTGTTTGTTGGGAAGCCATTGAAGGGTTGTGAGCAGAAGGCGGTATGATTTGACTTAGGTTTTAGCAAGACCATGCGGGTTGCTGGGCTGAGAACAGGCTGTAGAGGAACAAAGGTGGAAGAATGTGTACATTAAGAGGCTGTTGCAATAAACCAGGTGAGAGAGATGCTGGTGGTCAGATCAGAGGGGCAGCAGTGGAGGTGGTGATAAGTGGTTGGACTCTAGGCATGCTGTGAAGGTAAAGCCAGCAGAGTGTGTGGATGGACTGGGTTTGGAGTGTGAGCAAGAGGAAAACAACAGAGATAAAAGATGGAGTTGCCATTTACTGCTTTGAAAGAAACTGTAGAAGGAAGTTGGACTATAAAAAAAGCTGAGTGCCAAAGAACTGATGCTTTTGAACTGTGGTGTTGGAGAAGACTCTTGAGAGTCCCTTGGACAGCAAGGATATCCAACCAGTCCATCCTAAAGAAAATCAGTCCTGAATATTCACTGGAAGGACTGGTGTTGAAGCTGAAACTCCAATACTTTGGCCACCTGATGCAAAGAACTGACTCAATGGAAAAGATCCTGATGCTGGGAAAGATTGAAGGTGGGAGGACAAGGGGATGACAGAGGATGAGACAGTTGCATGGCATTACTGATGTAATGGACATGAGTTTGAGTAGGCTTTGGGAGTTAGCAATGGACAGGGAAGCCTGGCATGCTGCAGTCTATGGCATCGCAGAGTCAGACACGACTGAGCGGCTGAACTGAACTGAACTGATTCGAGGAAGTGGTTTAGAAAAGAATCAAAAGTTAGGCTTTAGATATTGTATTAGTTTTTTAAGGCTGCTGTATTAGAGTAACACAAAGTGGTGACTTAAAACAGCAGAAACATATTTGCTTCCACATTCTGGAAGCTTGATATCAAGGTGTTGGCGGGACCCTGCTCTCTCTCAGACTCTGATAGAGTTCTTTCTTGCCTCTCCCTAGTTTCTGGCAGTGACTGGCAATCCTTGAGGTTCCTTTCCTTACAATTGCATCACTCCAGTCTCTGTGTCTGTCATTTCATGGCATTCTATCTGAGTTTGTCTCTTAAAAAGACACAATCACATTGGATTAGGACCCACTTTAATGACCTTGCTTCAGTGATTGCATCTGCAAAGAGTCTATTTGTAAATAAGGTCACATTCAAGGTACTGGAGGTTAGAACTTGAATATAATTTTTTTCGGTGAGGGGACACAATTCAACGCATACAGACATGTGAAGTTTGCTTTGTTTGTTTAAATTTTAATTAATTAATTAGTTTGACTGCACCAGGTCTTAGTTGCAGCACTTGGGATCTTTAGTTGCAGTATACAAACTCTTAGTTGCAGCACGTGGGACCCACTTCCCCAACCAGGAATCGAACCTGTGTCCCTTGTGTTGGAAGTATGGAATCTTAATCACCACCAAGGAAAGTCCTTCAAATTTGTTTTTGAGTTTAAGATTCCTTAGGTGCCCATGTTGAGAAGTGATTGCATGTACAAATCTAGAGTTCAGATGCAAGCTCCAAGTTAGAAATGGTAAGGACTGTCAACTCTGGAATCCACCTGTTTACTGAATAAACCTGGGAAAACTATACAGCGATCATAATTTCCTTCTCTAGAAGATTGGAAATTGCAGTCTGGGCCTGTAAGGGACTGTTGTAAGAGTCTAATTGGACAATGAGTGTGAAGGCCTCCAAGACATTTTAAGCACCACCAGGCGAATCAGTCAAACCCCTTCATGTTGCAGATAGTTCTGCATTCAGTCATCATGTATTTGGACCACGTATTTTCAGAATATAACATGCTTTAGTATATCACTGCTGCTGCTGCTGCTAAGTCGCTTCAGTCGTGTCCAACTCTGTGCGACCCCATAGACAGCAGTCTGCCAGGCTCCACCATCCCTGGGATTCTCCAGGCAAGAACACTGGAGTGGGTTGCCATTGCCTTCTCCAATGCATGAAAGTGAAAAGTGAAAGTGAAGTTGCTGAGTCTTGTCCGACTCTTAGCGACCCCATGGACTGCAGCCTACCAGGCTCCTCCATCCTTGGGATTTTCCAGGCAAGAGTACTGGAGTGGGGTGCCATTGTCTTCTCCTTAGTATATCACTGGTTGCATTTAAAGCTAAAATGTCAGCTTGCTTCAGGGCAGTTGTTGTACACAAATAATGATAAATTATACATTGGTGGAGATTCTTAAAAGTAAAAGAAAAGAATTCTAGAGTGGTTGCTGATTTCAGGGCTTTTAAAGTCTTGCCATGTCCTTAAGCAATGCCCTAAGGGTGACCTTATGACTAAGGTAAAATCAGCCACTAAGTGAGAACTTCTCAAGTAGAAATTCTGGATTGTTCCTAAGGAAAGTAAGAGAGTCTTTTCAATTATTCAAACTATGTACTGATAACCTATTTTAGGACAAGAATTGTGGAAGAGATGAAACCACGATGATGAATAAGACCCAGTAACTGTCCATAAGGAGGGGATCTGTAAATTAATGTACAATTCTCTCTCTCTCTCTCTTTAGCCACTAAGTTGTGTCCGACTCTTGCGACCCCATGGACTTTAGCCTGCCAGGCTCCTCTGTCCATGGGATTCTTTGGGCAATAACACTGGAGTGGGTTGCCATTTCCTTCTCCAGGGGATCTTCCCAACCCAGGAATCAAACCCGGGTCTCCTGCATTGCAGGCAGATTCTTTACTGACTGAACTAATAAAGATAGAAAAAGCTGATTTTAGAGATAAGCCTAGAATGCTATGGAAGCATGAGGGAAGGTTGTAGAGGGGAGAAGTGTGCTTCTTGGTAGAACTGATATATATAAGGGATCTATAGGATGAATTAGAGCCGGTTGGAAAGATCCCCTGGAGAAGGAAAAGGCTACCCACTCCAGTATTCTTGCCTGGAGAATTCCACGAACAGAGGAGCCTGATGGGCTACAGTCCATTGGGTCGCAGAGTTGGACAGGACTGAGCGATTAACACACACACAAGAAAGTATCAAGACAGTAAGGAGACGGGCATTCCAGGCAGAGGGGACCGAAACTGAATCTAGCCTCTGTACCGCGACACTGAGCTAAATCTCAGAGACAGAGTTTCGCGTGAAGTAGAAAGGAATAGCTTTATTGCTTTGCCAGGCAAAGAGGATCACAGTGGGCTAATGTCCTCAAAGACTGTGTGTTCCTGGAGAAAGTAGTGAGAAATGATACAGTAATGGTTCAAAGAGGGCATGATCAGCTCAGGGACAGTCTTCTGATTTGTTGGTGGTAAGATAAGGGGTCGCACAGAGTCGGACACGACTGAAGTGGCTTAGCAGCAGCAGTAAGGTAAGTGGGAGTCAGCATCAACCTCCTGGTAGCCTGGGAGCTAGGATCTATGTGCTAGTAGGCAGCACACCCTTAGTTTCTCCTACCTGGTGGAAGGGAAAAGGAAAGTGAAGTTGCTCAGTCATGTCTGATTCTTTGCGACCCCATGGACTGTAGCCTACCAGGCTTCCCGTCCATGGGATTTTCCAGGCAAGAGTACCGGAGTGGGTTGCCATTACCTGGTGGAGGATTCAGTATCTGCAAAACAGCTCAAAGATATTGTTATGTATATTGCTTGAGGGGGAACCAGGACCCTGCCCCAAGGCTGCACTATGGTTCCTTGACTGTTCCTCCCTTGTCTCTGCATCCCCTCCCTTCCCTAATTAACAGCTGTTTGAACCTGCCCATTGGAACTCAGGGAAGGTCATGAAGGCTGAATGAAGCCTATTTCCTGTCATCAAGAAATGGGACACACAGAAAGGCTTTTGTGCCCAGGAGCCCCACAGGGTATTGCTTAGTATCAGACTCACTTATGTAAAGGCTCAGAAAAAGAGATACTGTGTTCAGGAAGCAAAGTGGTTCCCTGTGGAGTCAGCTTGGAATGTGTGATAGTGACAGCTTGGAATGTGTCATGGTGACAGATTCAGGGATGATGCTGGAGTTGTTAGTATTCGTTGTTCAGTCCCTAAATCGTGTCTGACTCTCTGTGACCCCATGGAATGCAGCATGCCTGGCTTCCCTGTCCATCACCATCTCCTAGAGCTTGCTCAAACTCATGTCCATTGAATCGGTGATGCCATTCAACCGTTTCATCCTCTTCCGTCCCCTTGTCTTCCTGCCTTCAACCTTTCCCAGCATCAAGGTCTTTTCTAATTAGGTGGTGGAGCATCACGTGGCAGAAGTATTGGAGCTTCAGTTTCAGCATTAGTCCCTCCAATGAATATCCAGGGTTGCTTTCCTTTAGGACTGACTACTTTGATATCCTTGCTGTCCAAGGGACTCTCAAGAGTCTTCTCCAACACCACATTTCGAAAGCATCAATTATTCAGTCCTCAGCCTTCTTGATGGTCCAACTCTCAAATCTGTATATGACTACTGAAACCAAAGCTTTGACTAAATGGACTGTTGTCAGCAAAGTGATGTCTCTGCTTTCTAATATGCTGTCTAGATTTAGTCTCCCATTATGAAGGTCCTTCTGTGTCACACTAAGGAGTTTGGGCTCTGTCCCAAGAGGCTTATGTCCACTTGAAAAATTGCACCCGCCCAGCTAATTTCTCATAATTTCTCTTTCTTCACCCCTAGAATTTTTTTCTGCCTCAAGCAAGCATTGAAGTTTCCCTAGTTGCCCTGAGTGAGTTTGTCCCAAAGTCTTGGCTGTACCACTTTAGTCTGAGGATTTTAGTGCTTCCTTTCAGGAACATACAGCAGTGCATCCCCTGCAATCAAAGACATGGGTCCTATTTTTAAAATCCACCTCCTTTTTCTCTTTCTACCAACTCACTCTCATAACCCTCTGATCAGCTGTCGGCTTCTGGTGGCCTGGTATTCTAACATGGTAACCTCACTTAATCCACAAAGATTTTGTATATTGTTTCTGAAATGAGGAATGACCAGGAATCCCTCTCCCTTTTCAATTTTTGCCAACAGAGTCAAGAATCAAGGTGCACATCTGAAAGGTGGTATAATCAGGTACCAAGTCTTCTTTAATTTAAGCTACTGGAATGATGTTAAAATGAAAGGGAAGCAAATATGGGTTGACTTCCTGTCCATAGGCAGTGAGCAAAGCCCTTGAGTTGTACTTATCATTGCCTGGCCATTTTGAATGTGCATTTTTCCTTTTTTTAAATTTTCTGAATGTTAGATATGTTAATCTCAGGGAGTAAGCATCTTTTAATTTCATGGCTGCAGTCACCATCTGCAGTGATTTTGGAGCCCCCCAAAATAAAGTCTGTCACTGTTTCCACTGTTTCCCCATCTATTTGCCATGCAGTGATAGGACTGGATGCCATGATCCTAGTTTTCTGAATGTTGAGCTTTAAACCAACTTTTTCACTCTCCTCTTTCACTTTCATCAAGGGGCTCTTTAGTTATTCTCTTTCTTCCATAAGGGTGGTGTCATCTGCATATCTGAGGTTATTGATATTTCTCCTGGCAATCTTGATTCCAGCTTGTGCTTCATCTAGCCCAGCATTTCTCAGGATGTACTCTGCATATAAGTTAAATAAGCAGGGTGACAATATACAGCCTCGACGTACTCCTTTTCCTATTTGGAACCAGTCTGTTGTTACATGTCCAGTTCTAACTGTTGCTTCCTGACCTGCCTACGGATTTCTCAACAGCCAGGTTCGGGTGGTCTGGTATTCCCATCTCATGAAGAATTTTCCACAGTTTGTTGTGATCCACACAGTCAAAGTCTTTGGCATAGTCAATAAAGCAGAAATAGATGATTTTCTGGAACTCTCTTGCTTTTTTGATGATCCAATGGATGTTGGCAATTTGATCTCTGGTTCCTATGCCTTTTCTAAAACCACTCCTTACTACAAGCTTACTCCTTGGAAGAAAAGTTATGACCAACTAGACAGCATATTAAAAAGCAGAGACATTACCTTGCCAACAAAGGTCCCTCTAGTCAAAGCTATGGCTTTTCCAGTAGTCATGTATGGATGTGAGAGTTGGACTGAAAAGAAAGCTGAGTGCCGAAGAATTGATGCTTTTGAACTGTGGTGTTGGGGAAGACTCTTGAGAGTCCCTTGGACTGCAAGGAGATCCAACTAGTCCATCCTAAAGGAAATAAGTCCTGAATATTCATTGGAAAGACTGATGTTGAAGCTGAAACTCCAATACTTTGGCCACCTGATGTGAAGAACTGACTCCTTAGAAAAAGACCCTGATGCTGGGAAAGATCAGCATCATTGAAGGCAGGAGGAGAAGGGGATGACATAGGATGAGATGGTTGGATGGCATCACTAACTCAATGGACCTGAGTTTGAGTAAACTCCAGGATGGACAGGGAGGCCTGGCGTGCTGCAGGGGTCGCAGACAGCTAACATTTATTGAACATTTACTGGATGCTAGTCACTGATCCAGGCTTCCCAGGTGGCACAGTGGTAAAGAATCTGCCTGCCAATACAGGAGACACAAGAGACGCAGGTTCAATCCCTGGGTCAGGAAGATCCCCTGGAGTAGAAAATGGCAACCTGCTCCAATATTCTTGCCTGGAAAATTCCATAGACAGAGGAGCCTGGCAAGCTATAGTCCATGGGGTCACAGAAGAGTCAGATACGACTTAGCAAATGAGCACACACAGTCACTGATCCAAGAACATTAGATGTATCACACCCTCCCGAAACCCCTAGACATACCCTTATGATTGCCATTTTCCAGATGTGAAAACTAAGGTCATTGAAACGTGAGGATTTGTTTAATGTCATGTGACATTTCCAACCCAAGCGATATGACCCAAGAAGCCAGGAAGTATTGAAACTGAACACATTTGACAATTCTGAACCGAGTGCAAAGAGTTGGGCAAATTTATACTTTTAGGTTTTATCACGGCCGTGCACTTGGTTGATAAACACTGGAGAAATGCTAGAGTGCTTTACAACAAGACACAGACATTTCCCACAGATGTCCAGCTGCCTCTGTTTTTGCACTCCAGCCTGCGATCAGTCTTTTCATCTGCCGTCAGGGTTCAACAAAGGGCACCAAGCTATGAAGTGTATGAAAACAAATGCAACATGGGTTGCATGTCTCCACTGAATCCTGTCCTACAATTTAGTGCACCTGAGGCAAATCTCTCCGGAACTCAGATGAGCTCTGGTCACTCACAATTGATAGCTGTGGGACAACCCTACTGATCAAATGACCCTAAAGCAAGACTTTGGTTGGGGTGTTTTTTCATGAAATATGCTTAGTCTGGGTTTGTACTCACACTGCAAAGTCACAAATGAGAATCCTTTTTCTGTCCCGTTGTTCTCCTCTCTTGACTACTTGGTAATTTCCATTTCGATTAAATTCAGATTAATCGAAGAGCATTCAATGCTGAAACCCGCATTCACTTTTCTTTTAGCTGTTCTTCCATCCAACCAGGAGAGGGCAGTATGAGCACAGCTTAGAGACGATAGGTAGCTACTCAAGAGTGGAAAACCAGAAAGATTTTCCATTTTAACATGATCTGCTCTTGAGTCCCTTGCCTCAGGGTTATATGTAAACCCACAGTTTAAGGCCATATGTAGCATTCTGTCCTAAGTAAGGGATGAGAGTTTGGCTCCTTTTAAGTCACTAAGCCAAAACTTAATCATTAAAAACACAGATAGCAATAAATGTAATCATAATGCCTGTTTCCACTTGGGTGTGGAAGGGTGAGAGTTGTTAGTTGCTCAGTCTTGTCCGACTCTTTGTGACCCCATGGACTGTAGCCTGCCAGGCTCCTCTGTCCATGGGATTTCCCAGGTAAGAATACTGGAGTGGGTTGCCATGCCCTCCTCCATGGAATTTTCCCGACCCAGGGATTGAACCGGGGTCCCCTGAATTGTAGGCGGTTTCTTTATCATCTGAGCCACCAGGAGGAGTGAGGGGAGACGCGAAAAACATCAGCACTTTCATGTTCTTGAGACAGTCATTACATTACAATTAAAAGTCATTTTTTCAAACACCTTTCAATATCTTTTGTTGTTAATCAAAATACAATTTGGGAACATAGTCACGGATTTCCCCATTTGCAAAACTTGGTAGCTCCTTCTACTGAAGATGGGCACTGCTGTCAGTCTTCACTTACAACCTTAATGGTGATTGAATTATTAATAGCAACACACTTTAAAGCCATCATGCGTGTCATGTAATAATCAAAGTAAAAAGAAAAAAATGCTACATCTTGTAGTCACCTCTCTTTCAGTCTTTGGCCTCCGTGATTGAAGTCACAGTTATTTTCACAACCAGCTTTGTGGGGTGGTGCCATGAAAGAAATAGAGTTGAGAGCCAGGTAGAACTTGTTTTCTATTTTGGCTCTACTGGGAGATTGAAGGCTAGTCCGTTAATGGAAAAGGCCCTGATGCTAGGAAAGACTGAGGGCAGGAGGAGGAAGGGGTTTCAGAGGATGAGAGATGGTTGGATGGTATCACTGACTCAATGGACACAAGTTTGAGCAAGCTCCAGGAGATGGTGAAGGACAGGGAAGCCTGGTGTGGTGCAGTCCATGGGGTCGTAGAGAGTTGGACATGACTTGGCGACTGAACAACAACAACAAGAATTGGCTCAGGAGCTGCTGCTGCTGCTGCTGCTGTTTTTGTTGCTGTTATGAACTGACCCATGACATTCCTCCAGGGGGTAATGGAGTCTTTGCGTTACTCTGGTAACACAGATATTAGCCCAAATAAATCATTTTCTTTTTAATCAAACAACTCAGTTTTCAATATTAAGGAGAAAAATTCAAATTTTCTTTTCATCCACTCCCCAATAATCACATTTCTCAAATTTCCTATCCTCTATTAAGTCCCTTTCTTCCATATGCCTTCTTTCCCTTCAGGAAAACCAACAGCAAAAGTCATAAGAAATAATAATGAGAAACCTTCTCAAAACTTGCTTGCAGTTGACTCAGTGTTATAGTTACTTACCTCTGAGAAAGGAACCAAATTTGGTCCTAAAGAAACAATGATTTCAGCAAATACCACAGAGTTAATGAAAATCTTTTCTTACATGCTTTGAATATTACACTATGTTTTATAGATGCAAATTGCAGACAGAAATCAAACTATCAATTTAAACAAGACATTTTCACAAGTGTAATTTGTTATTCACAACAGTCTTCTAAGAAGACAGATATTATTCACGTTCTACTGAGAAATAAACGGATGCTAATGGATTACACCATTAGCTCTAAATAGGTCTCAGTAGACAGATTTTCAGATTTCTAGTCCAGCACTCTTGCTTCAGTACAGCATTGTTTTTATAGTCTGATTTCAGGCAATTTAAATAAGGGAACATTTATAAACAGCCAACAAGTGGCCGACCCCTATTCTCAGCAAGTAAACCAGTGGCTGGTATGACATCCTTGACAACCTTAATACTACACAGCGTTCTCCAGAGATCCCACTCTTGGGCATATATCTGGAAAAGACAAAAACTTTAACTTGAAAAGATACATGTACTCCAGTGTTCATTGCAGCACTTGTTACAATAACTAAGACATGGAAGTAATCTGTGTCCATCAGCAGATAAATGGACACAGAAGATATATATAATATATATATATATATATATGGTGTATATATATAATAATATATACATATATAGCTTTTAGTCAAAGCTATGGTTTTTCCAGTGGTCATGTATGGATGTGAGAGTTGGACTATAAAGAAAGCTGAGCACCAAAGAATTGATGCTTTTGAACTGTGGTGTTGGAGCTGACTCTTGAGAGTCCCTTGGACAGTAAGGAGATCAAACCAGTCAATCCTAAAGCAAATCAATCCTTAATATTCTTTGGAAGGAGTAATGCTGAAGCTGAAGCTCCAGTACTTTGGCCACCTACGTAAAGAACTGACTTATTGGAAAAGACCCTGATGCTGGGAAAGATTGAAGGCAGGAAGAGAAGGGGACAACAGAGGATGAGATGGTTGGATGGCATCACCAACTTGATGGACATGAGTTTGAGCAAGTTCCGGGAGTTGGCAATGGACAGGGAAGCCTGGCGTGCTGCAGTCCATGGGGTCACAGACAGTCGGACATGACTGAGTGACTGAACTGATATATATGTATACACATATATATAGAAGACATGTACTATATATATATATATATATATATATGTGCTGTGCTCAGTCATTCAGTCGTGTCTGACTCTTTGTGACTACATGCACTGTAGCCCACCATGCTCCTCTGCCCATGGGGATTCTCCAGGCAAGAATACTGGAGTGGGTTGCCATGCCCTCCTCCAGGGGATCTTCCCAACCCAGGGATCAAACCCAGGTCTCCCACATTGCAGATTCTTTACCGTCTGAGCCACCAGGGAAGATATATTTTATAGTTATAAAATATATAACTATATATTATATATATATATATAATTCATATATATATATATATATATATCAATATTACTCAGTTATGAAAAAGAATGAAATAACATCACTTGCAGCAACGTGGAGGGACCTAGAGATTATCGTATTAAGTGAAGATGGACAAAGATGAATATCAGATGATATAACTTATAGGTGGAATCTAAAACAAATGATAAAATGAACTAATTTATAAAACAGACCTACAGACATAAAAAACAAACTTATGGTTACCAAACTGGGAAGGAGGGGTAGTGATAAATTACAAGTCTGGTATTAACAGATAAATATCACTATATATAAAATAGACAAACAACAGTTTCTACTGTTTAGCAAAAGAACTATATATAATATCTTCTCATAACCTATAATAGAAAAGAAACTAATATATGTATATTAATATATACATATTCATATTAATATGTATAACTGAATTACTTTGCTGTACCTGAAACATTGTAAATCAACTATACTTCAATTAAAAAAAAAAAAAACTACACAGCATAGTGGATTTATAACACTCCATCCCTGGCAGCTAAAAAAGCAAATTCTTTGATGTTGAAAATGGTTACTCTTTTGAGTGGCTGCTTAACTGTTGGCAGTCACAGTGAAACTCCATGAGACTGAGGACTACAGTGTCATGCCATCATTTGAATGATGGGAACTGGAACTATGCACCGCAAAGCACTAAGTTAGAACTATTTATATAGTTTTCAGATGTGAATGACTGGCATGTGTGTGCTGGTTAGAATGCTCTCTGTGCTCAGGGTGATAATGAGTGAGGGATGCACTGGCACAGGACGCGGACACTCATAATTAAAAAGGCATTGCTGATCAGAGTCACAGAGGTGTCCTGTGTATTTTTAAAGAGTTGTTTTGATGTGGACCGTTTTTAAAGTCTTTATTTAACTTGGTACAATATTGTTTCTGTTTCTGTTTGTTTTGGTTTTTTGGCCACAAGTCATGGGGGAATCTTAGCTCCCCCACCAGGAACCAAATCCAATGCCCCTGTAACTGAAGGCAAAGTCTTAACTACTGGACTGCCAGGGAAGTGAAAGTGAAGTCGCTCCGTCGTGTCTGACTCTTTGCGACCCCATGGACTGTAGCCTACCAGGCTTCTCCGTCCATCGGATTTTCTAGGCAAGGGTACTGGAGTGGGTTGCCATTTCCTTCTCCAGGAGATCTTCCTGACCCAGGGACTGAACCTGGGTCTCCTGCATTGTAGGCAGATGCTTTACCGTCTGAGCCACCAGGGAAGTCCCTGTCATATATATTTTTAACCATGTGCCACAGTAATATCAAGAGCCAACTGTACCATAGGGCAGTGTGCTAGGAGCTTTATAATGCATTGTTTCATTCAATCTTAATGACAACCCTAAGAGATAAGAACTGTCATTAAGCCAGGCTAGATAAGGCACAGAGACTCAAGGAGGGCCCCTGCACATGAGCCAAAGGCTTTCAGAGGAGATAATGAGAAAGTGAGGTCAGAGTGGAGGTCATGGACAAATGATAACAGGCCTTGAATATTAAGCTATAACTTTGATACTTTATTCTGTAAACTCTGGAGAAACACTGACACACCTAAGAATGTTTTAATAGGATTATTCTAGCTGTGAGGTGTAGAGACGGGTTGAAGTAGGACACAGGATACTCAGGAAGCTAGTGCTGTAACCCAGACACACAGAGGTGATGGTTAGGGTGTTAAGAGCAGGAAGAGGAAGGAGGGAAGGACTCCTTAGATGACTGGGTATGTGGTGGTCCAGGAAGCGACAGATTGCGACTCTGGGATGGACATGTACACACTGCTATATTTATTTATTCTTTTTTTCTTTTGAACTTCCTAATTTGTATAGGGATATGGTCAGTTAACAATGCTGCAATAGTTTTAGGTGAACAGCAAAGAGACTCAGCCATACATATATACATGTTTCCCTTCTCCTCCAAACCCCTTCCCTGTCCAAGCTGCCACATAACATTGAGCAGAGTTCCCCGTGCTATACAGTAAGTCCTTGTTGGTTATCCATTTTAAATATAGCATACAGTGGATAATCAACAAGAGCCTACTGTGTAGCACAGGGAACTCTGCTCAGTATTCTGTAACAAGCTAAATGGGAAAGGAATCTGAAAAAGAAAAGATACATATATATGTATAAACTGAATCACTTTACTCCTGAAATTCGTACAACATTGTTAATCAACTCTACTCCTATATGAAATAAAAATTTTTTAAAAAGATGTAAAGACTGAGAGAATCAAGGCTTTAGAAGCTGACATAGAAGTAGAATAAAACAAATTGATATTGATCTAGAAGTTGCTTTTTAAAAATCAACATGTGATAATAAACTGTGTGCTTTTACTCATAAATCTCGTTCTAAGTGTAGACAGCAAACTAAACGTCTTCATAGCTGAAATTCTGCTGGTCCTCGCATACTCCAGATGTTTTATGACTTGTGCACATGAGGGGGTTGAGCCGCTTAGGGGCCAGGTGGCCTCCAAGATTCCAGATTGGTTTTTACTGAAAGATAACCCTGCCTACGCTGAATGATATACTAGTCATTTGAGTCATGAAAAGGCAAAAAAACATTTCCTAGATTTCATGGGCCAATATTTTACATTTTGGAAAAGTAAAAGGACATATTGAATTTTATGTGGGATGTGAGTGTGTGTATATGTGTGTGTGTGTATATTCATTCACCAATATTCATCCCTTAATATGTGGGATGTGTGAGTTTGTGTGTGTGTGTGTGTGTGTGTATTCTTTCACTAAAAATTTATTGCAGGATATTATGAGTTTTTCTAGGTAATAGGATATGAATTGCTTGGCCTCTGCTCATAGAAATCTAACAATCCCATGCAAGAATATAGACATTATAAAGTATGTTGTAATAGGATCATAAACAGAGTGCTCACTATAGGTATACAGAGGAGGGCCCAGCTGGGCATGATCAGAACAACTTCCTAAAGGAACAGGGGTCTGAACTGAATCTGAATCACAAATGTAAGTTAGTGAGGCATTTGAGGGGATGGGCAGCTTTAGAAAGTGAGGACACCATGGGCAAGGAACAAGGGAAGATGGCTTGAGCATGTTGGGAGAACTATAAGCAGTTCCTAGGATTGGGGCAGGGCTTCCCTGGTGGTGCAATGGTAAAGAATCCACCTGCCAATGCAGGAGATGCAAGAGAGGAGGATTTGATCCCTGGGTCGGGAAGATCCCCTGAAGTAGGACATGGCAACCCACGTCCAGTATCCTTGCCTGGAAATCCCCATGGACAGAGGAGACTGGCAGGCTACAGTCCACAGGGCTCCTGAAGAGTCAGACATGACTGAGCACACACACATTCAGTGGAGAATTTGGGATAATGGTGAGAACACAGCCAATATTCATTTCACAAAGAGTTACTGAACACCTACTAGAGACTAACACAGATGAAAAAGACAAGGATGTAAATTCTATGTCCCTGATTAATAAATAAAAGTAATGTCATTTTAAAGCTAATATTCCATATTTCGTCTCTTTTTATCTTTTCCAAAATAATCTTACTCAGCTCTGGCATTTATAAGTCCGCAGTGCTTTATCCATAACTCTGAAATCCAAAGAAACCTTAAAACAGTGTTGTTGTTGTTTCTCAGACATCTGACCTGACCTAATAGGAGACTATTTTTAGTCTTTATTTACCTCTCAATGTGAACATTAGTAAGTTTTACTGTAGAAATATTGACTTGGTGACTAGAGGCTGCTACACTATATCCCACTTTTGGTAATATATGGTACATGTTCCATATTTGTTTTTCAAAAGCTAAAAAATTGGATTCCAAAACATATATGACTTCAGGGATTTTATATGGGAAGTCATGAACATCTAGAATCATAGCACTTTATTAAAACACCTCCTAAAATATACATTTTTTTTTCCTTTCCGGATTAGGCACTGCCGATGGGAGCCATATATAATATTTATTTTGAGTGTGAAACTTCCTGGCAGAATCCAAGTTATTGCACCAAACAACAGTCTATTTATCCCTCTCTATGGCAACTATCTCCGCTGCTCCAGTACACTCACTCCCAGAGTACTCAGCAGAGACTGGAGGGTGCTCCTTAGCTTGCAGAGAGATGTCCTGTCCCAGAGTTGACCCCGCTCCCCAGGGCATTCTCTTTGCTTCCTTCGCTCCATGGCCCGGGGTCTGCTGGCTCCTTTTTCTGCCCTGCACCTGGGGCTGCTTCCGTTTGCTTTTCCATGAAATCTTAGGCCAAAAGAATCTTCCCATTCTCATTTGGCAAGCTTGAGATCATTACCATTTCAGAGCTGGAAGAGAACTCGGAGACAGCATCAAGTTCAACCCCTGCCTTTTAGAAACAAGGATCCTGAGGTGAAGAGAACTGAAGCAACGGGGCCCCATCAGCCAGGTAAGTTATAGCAAAGCTAGGACTTGGATCCAGGCTGCTATTCCACTTTCCCAATTCAAGGGACTCAAGCATCAGATGAACGGGTGCAGAAGGTTCTAGGGTGGACATTTTTGTTTGGCTCTGTTGGATGATTTGTTTGACTCTCCAGTTTTTCCTCTGGAATATCGCCTCTCTACCTCTAATCCCTGTGGTTCAAGCAAAATTCATTCAAATCCCTAGATCCATCGGTAACTCGTAATTCTGGAGCCAGGCCAGTCAGCGAATCAGACTCCTCAAGTGCAGTGATTGGCTCAGAAATGAACTCCTGACCCAATCAGAGATGCGGGGAGTCTTGAAACAATTACTGAGAAACCTGCCAGTGTGTCTTGGCAATCCTCCATGGGATTTCAATGGAAACCGAGAAAGAATATATGGCTTCAGTTTACTTAAAGCCACCTTGCTATTACATGAAGCCGAAAGGGGAAGCCAAAGCTTAAAGGTAGAAGGACCCGGAGTTTTGATGACATTTTTTGAGTCTCTTAATTTCTTCCCTGCTTGAAACCCCCTTTACCTCTGACTGCTTCAGTCACATAAGATAATTTCTTCTTTTGTTTAAGCCCAGTGTGGATGGATTATCTGTCACTAGCAACTCAGAATGCCTTAACCAATAAAATGACCTTTTATAAAATCTCTTCAAACACTGTCAATTTATAATTGAATAATTTTTTCCTAAAGGTCTGGTATTTCTGGAATCTCTGAAATTCAGTAACTCACTGAGCTGAGGTGAAGTGAGAAAATAAGCAGTTAAACTCTCGATATCCTGCTATAGTTTGCTACTCTACATAAAAGACACCCGTTCCTCATTTTACCAAAGTCTGATTTTTCTCATCAAACCAAGGAAGTGTGAATCTATTTGCCTAATTTGAAACTGACACCACCACCATTACTTTTTATGTTGCAAACTGAACTCTAGCATCAGACTTTTCTGTTTGTGTTTATAAAAATCGTAATTTCCTGTTCTTAAGAATGAAAAGAGCTAAAAGGGCTTTTAAAATTTTAATGGTTGCTTTTTAAAATAAATAAATCTCAAGGGGTTTCTTAAACTTCAAACCACTGTAAGCAAATGTCATGCTGAATGTAAATGAATGAGAACTTTCCAGATTAAACTTGCTTTCAAATCCATGAGTTTATAAATCAAAGGGAAACATGTTGATTTCTAAGAAACCCCACAGGAGGATGGATAATATTTCACTTACTTGTCTACACTACATTAGGCCATTTTTCTTGAATAATTATTTTATTTGCATATGGAAAGTGTCTCCCCATGACCTCCCAACCAGGAATTTTCCTAAGTAAAATCAACAGAAGAAAGTCCGAATTAGAGAAGACAACTCATACACCACTGCTCAGATGAGGTGAGCCAAAGGTTCCAAGCTGGTTTCAGGCTTTGGAGACTAAGACATGGGTTACTTAGGGACTTTATTCCTTTCATCAGTTGCCTGCTCATTTCTGTTCTCACTCCTGGTTTTGGCCACTTACTTCTTCAACTTGAATCCATGCCACTCTCTACCTTTTCACTCCTATTCACCTGTATATCATCCTCCTTTCAGTATCTTGAACTTGTCAAGCTCTCTCATACCTCAGGGCCTTTGCACTAACCATTCTCACTGCCCCCAAAGAGTCTTTCCACAACTCTTTGCAAATTAGTCCATATGCTGTTCTCAGAATGACCTCTGCTCATCCCATCTCATGTAGCCCACACCCTGTTATTCTCTCTCTTACATCACCCTGTTAACATCCTACATAGCTATTATAACCATTGTACTATTTTATTTCTTTGTTTTACTGTCTCTGCTTCTAGAGATAATTTTCTTTTTGTTCACTTCTGTATCTCCAAAGCCTCAAATAGTGCCTGCCATGTAATGTACAAACAATAAATATTTGTGAGGTGAATGACAGGGTAAAGGAATGAAAGATGAAATAGAACAAATATGCCTCTTTTAGGTGAAGACTTCCCCTTCACCTAAAGACTTGTTTGTAGAAGGGGAAGGTTAATGTGCTTAAATATGAGCTAACATATATACAGTAGAAGGAAGAAGACATTTCTTTACTTATTTAGCTTCTATTAAGTTCCACTAAGCTCCATTAAGAAACATAGCACCTACCATGAACCTGTGTCTCACAGCTTAATCTAAAAAGATGAATACATCACAATGAATTGTTTCACCAATGACCATGTACTTTTCAATTACCTCTACAAGTGAGGGGAAATCTAGTATATAGAGTTCTACTAGAATGAGTTTTATGATTTTTCCCTGAGACTTTCATTTAGGGATGAACCAGTTGTATAGGTTACCCCAGGTTTAAGGACAAATACCTATTGCCCAGAGGAAAAGTGACCCAGTAGCAATGGAAAACAAGAAGGATATCAGATTGGATATTGTCCATGATGAAGTCAATTATTTTAAAAAACATATTAACTGACTTCTCCATCTATATGTACTTACAAAATAAATTCAATGTAAACCACAATATATTGTTACATTTGACTTTCTGACAATTAAAAGGACAAGTATAACAGTATTTCATATCCCCATTTTCTATGGGAGAAACTAACCTCTCCCAGGGTTCCAAACCAGGAATTCTGATGACTTATACCACTGGGTATAATGGAAACAGCAATGAAAACAGTGACAGACTTTATTTTCCTGGGCTCCAAAATCACTGCAGATGGTGGCTGCAGCCATGAAATTGAAAGACGCTTGTTCCTTGGAAGAAAAACTATGACAAACCTAGACAGTGTATTAAAAAGCAGACATTACTTTATCAACAAATGTCCGTATTGTCAAAGCTATGGTTTTTCCAGTAGTCACGTATTGATGTTAGAGTTGGACCTTAAAGAAAGCTGAGCACCAAAGAATCGATGCTTTTGAACTGTGGTGTTGGAGAAGACTCTTGAGAGTCCCTTGGACTGCAAAGAGATCACACCAGTCAATCCTAAAGGAAATCAATCCTGAATATTCATTGGAAGAACTGATGCTAAAGCTGAAGCTCCAGTACTTTGGCCACCTGATGGGAAGAGAGGACTCATTAGAAAAGACCCTGATGTTGGGAAAGATTGAAGGCAGGAGGAGAAGGGGAAGACAGAGGACAAGACGGTTGGATGGCATCACCAACTCGATGGACTTGAGTTTGAGCAACCTCCGGGAGATGGTGAAGGACAAGGAAGCCTGGTATCCTGCAGTCCATGGGGTCGCAAAGAGTTGGACGTGACTCAGTGACTGAACAATAGCAACAACAAATACCACAAGGTATAACCAGGAATTCTCATGACTTATACCACAGTGACTTATACCACAGTGACTTATACCTGGGCTACCAGGTGTCTCAGTGGTAAAGAATCCACCTGCCAAGCAGGAGATACAGGTTCCACCCCTGGGTTGGAAAGATCCACTAGAGAAGGAAACAGCAACCCAGTCCAGTACTCTTGCCTGGGAAATCCCATGGACAGAGGAGCCTGGTGGGCTACAGTCCTTGGGTTGCAAAGAGTTGGACATGACTTAGTGACTAAATGACAAAAGCTTATTGCTAAGAGACCAGAATATCAATGATATCTGGAAGCCAACTGAAAAAAAAATCTAAAAGAAAGAGATAATAAGGAGCTAGTCTTTCTATTTCTTATATAATTAAAAATCTTTAATTGTGTGTAAAGTTTATGCTGGCTTTGGTGAGTAATATAAGAACATGTAAGACAAAAATTTCCCGACCAGGAACTGACAGCCTAGTTGGTAAGATCAGGGATGCATGCATAGCAAAGTTTTATTGCAGTATAAAGCATAATTGTATACTATAGAAAGAGAGTTGAATCATTGGCATTAAAGAAATTGGGAGGAGGTGGGAAAGAAGCGTGCTAACTCCAGGCTAGAGTAGGAAATGAAAGCATTTCATGGAGAAGATGGATATTAAATTCAGCAAAGTCAACTCAGACACAAAAGTTTAAGGGGTAAAGTCTCAGTATAAACACAGTGAAAGGGGCATTGTGTCATTCTGCAGGAAAGGGACTGACTTGGGTAAAAGTCTACCTTGGTGGAGAGGAACTGGGTTACAAAGGATACTAAAGCAGAATGGATAAAAAAGATGTGGTACACGTATACAATGGAATATTACTCAGCCATAAAAAAGGAATGAAATTGGGTCATTTCTAGAGATGGGAATGAATCTAAAGTCTGTCAAACAGAGTGAAATAAGTCAGAAAGAGAAAAACAAATATTGTATATTTACAAAGAAAGGCAATGCCAAAGAATGCTCAAGCTACAGCACAATTACACTCATCTCACAGGCTAGCAAAGTAATGCTCAAAATTCTTGAAACCAGCTTCAATAGTACATGAACCAAGAACTTCCAGATATTCAATCAGGATTTAGAAAAGATAGAAGAACCAGAGATCAAATTGCCAACATCTGCTGGATCATAATAAAAGCAAGAGAGTTCCAGAAAAACATCTACTTCTGCTTTATTGGTCATGCCAAAGCCTTTGTGTGGATCATAACAAACTGTGAAAAATTCTTGAAGAGATGGGAATACCAAACCATCTAACCTGCCCTCCTGAGAAATCTGTATGCAAGTCAAGAAGCAATAGTTAGAACCAGACATGGAACAACAGGCTGGTTCCAAATTAGGAAAGGAATACATGACAGCTGAATATTTTCATCCTGCTTATTTAACTTATATGCAGAGCACATCATGCAAAATGCCAGGCTGGATGAAGCACAAGCTGGAATCAAGATTGCTGTGAGAAATATCCATAAGCTCAGACATGCAGATGACACCACTCTAATGGAGAAAGTGAAGATGAACTAAAGAGCCTCTTGATGAAGGTGAGAGAGAGTGAAAAAGCTGGTTTACAATTCAACATTCAAAAAACAAAGATCATGGCATCTGGTCCCATCATTTCATGGCAAATAGATAGGGAAACAATGGAATCAGTGACAGACTTTATTTTTTCAGGTTCTAAAATCACTGCAGATGGTGACTGCAGCCATGAAATTAAAAGATGCTTGCTCCTTGGAAGAAAAACTATGATCAACCTGGACACCATATTAAAAAGCAGAGACATTACTTTGCCAACAAAGATTTGTCTAGTCAAAGCTATGGTTTTTCCTGTGGTCATGTATGGATGTGAGAGTTGGACTGTGAAGAAAGCTGAGTGCCGAAGAATTGATGCTTTTGAACTGTGGTGTTGGAGAAGACTCTTGAGAGTCCCTTGGACTCTCAAACCAGTCAATTCTAAAGGAAATCCTTTCTGAATATTCATTGGAAGGACTGATGCTGAAGCTGAAACTCCAATACTTTGGCCACCTGATGTGAAGAACTGACTCATTGGAAAAGACCCTGATGCTGGGAAAGATTGAAGCTGGGAGGAGAAGGGGATGACAGAGGATGAGATTGTTGGATGGCATCACCAACTTGATGGACATGAGTTTGAGCAAGTTTTGGGAGTCGGTGATGGACAAGGAAGCCTGGCGTGCTGCAGTCCAAGGGGTCGCAAAGAGTCAGACATGACTGAGCAACTTAACTGAACTGAAATGAACAGAGGTCAAAGTCTCCAGGGGTGAGGTTAGAGACAAATGTGCACACAGGAGGGGAAGGGGAAAGTGAGGGAAAAAAAAAGACATTGACAAAAAATGAAGGAAGGAAAGAAGAGTGGTGGAGAAGAGATGTTCATGATGGAGGGTGAAGCTGATTTTTAAAAACCACTATCTGTCTTCAAAGACACCATGTTTTCTAAACCAAAACACTGGGACAAGTGATAGAACTTTTTTAGGAAATCCTGAATATGCAGCTACCGTGTTCATAGATCACACATCTTAAATGTGTAGTCTACAAGACATATAATTTTAGGTTAAAACCTGGTGGAGCTTCTGTTGTTGCTATTGTTGTTTTAATGAATATGTGCATTCTTCAAGCAACTATACATCTTAAGCATATCTTCCAAGAAATCAGGCTGTTCTTGGAGACATTCACTTGATATTTGGGCATTAAAGGAATGTGAAGTGGAGGATAGAGGAACCAGAAATTGGGAATACGATTAAGGTCACCTAATTTGAGAAAATGGAGAGCTGACCATGGGAGGCGGACCTGGGCAGTGTGTGCTGGGGATGAGGAGCTTGGTTAACAGGAAAAGGGAAATCATTATCAAGTGCCTCATAGGATACGTGCTGGGTGAACTTGCTCAAGATCACGTGTGAACTTGTAAGTGCAGTCTGAGTGTTAGTATTTGAGGAATTCATTCCTTTCTGCTCACTCCCACCACCATCATCTTGTTCAACCCACGATCAGCTCTTGCCAGGGTTTTACAACTTCCCACCAAACAATGTCCTTGACTCCAATTCTGTCCTTCTTCAATCTAGTCTCTATTCTTCACCCAGAGTGAAACTGTTGAACCAGAAATCTGATCTATTCACTGTCCTTCTGAAACCCTTGAAGGATAAAATGTCCCCCTGACCAAAAGGGCAGACTTCTTGGCATTAGCTATTAGTGGTCCAATCACCCAATATAATACCCAGCCATAAAATGCATAATTTTTTGAGAGTGAGAGTCTATTAAAATTAATCTGGGACAGCAGGCATGAGCCAGGATGCCCCAGATAAATTGTCACATGCAATTACCATAGAGCCTTTCACGACCTATTCTTTTTTAAAAAATCTTTATTATTTTTATCTATTTATGTATTTGGCTGCACCAGGTCTTCACTGGAGCGCAAGAACTATGGCTGTGGCATGAGATCTAGTTCCCCAATCATTGAGAACTCTTATTAACTGTGGCATGTGAAATCTAGTTCCCCAATCAGGGATCAAATCTTAGCCCCCTGCATTGGGAGCACAGAGTCCTAGCCACTTGACCACCAGGGAAGTCTCTCATGACATACTCTTCTTAACTCTCCAGTCTTACCCCTCACCAATTTCCTCATGTCCTCTTGTACTCCTGCTGTATTAAGCTACTGGAAATCTGTCCATCTTGTTCTTTTCTCTCCTGGGGACTTGGCACACACTTTTCCCTCATCTCATTCCTCTTTCCCAATTTTTTTTTCACTCATTTAATTGCAGCTGCCCTTTAAAACCGACGTGAGAATTTACTTCCTCTTAGCCATTTTCTTCAACTCCTCAATTCTGGATTCAGTGCTGTTTTTTATGAGCTCCATTTCCCTATGTGCATGCCCCCCAATTTTCCATTTAATAGAACACAACATAATTGCCTATTCTATTGTGCTGCTGCTGCTGCTGTGTCACTTCAGTCGTGTCCGACTCTGTGCGACCCCATAGACGGCAGCCCACCAGGCTACCCTGTCCCTGGGATTCTCCAGGCAAGAACACTGGAGTGGGTTGCCATTTCCTTCTCCAGTGCATGAAAGTGAAAAGTGAAAAGTGAAAGTGAAGCCGTTCAGTCGTGTCTGACTCTTAGCAACCCCATGGATTGTAGCCCACCAGGCTCCTCCATCCATGGGATTTTTTTGTACATCTTCTCTAATTGGATGCCCTTTTAGAAAGTGATTGTAATTATGCACCTGGCATATCCTTCTATAACTAATATATAGTAGCTGTTCATATAGGGAGATTTAATAAACATACCTTGAATGGACAGATGGGTGGGTGGATAAATGAAAGGATGAATAAATAAGAGTTGTTTTCCAAACTTATAAATCTCTAGCCTGACTCAGTCTTTGTATTCTTCAAGATGGTGCTTTCCTAGTCTGGCTGTGCATCACTGAATTGGGACATCAAAAACTGGAGTAAAAGGATCTATATTTTTTAGCAAGATTGTTGGGTAATTCTTATGCAACCTTAATCCACTTGGTCTGGATTGAAGAAACTACATCTCTGCAAAGGTCATCTTATAGATTTTATTCATTCCTAAACACTTTGTCTTGGTCAATGGAAATTTTAACCTTTTACTTGAAAATTAGAAGGAATTCACCTTGAAGTTGTTACGTTGCAACATCTGGAGTCTCAGAATCCTTCATAGTTTTCCTAGAAGAGTTCAGTACACTCAACTGATACAAAATGCACAAAGTTAGATCTATCCAGCTATGTATCCAAGGATTCTCACTCTGAATATTCAACTCTTCAATCTGGAGCTAGATCCTACTGGCTCACTCTTAAGGTCAGTATTTTTAAGATAAGAAGGAGTCTTTAGAATAAGACGCTAAGAGGAGAAAGAAGGCAAAAATTCTCCTTGAGGAATACATTTGATGAATTTTCTGTTTTTAATCACCATATTTCCTATCTTTAGCATTTGAAAAATATTGACTGTACTAAAAAGTTTTAAATTTATGGCAGGTTACTAGGGATTTTTCAGTGTAGCCTGGTCCAACTATTCCCTTTGAAGTAGTGCCTATAATATAGCGCACTTCACCAAAGAAGAGAAAAGAAAAATAGCCTGTCTCCTTGAGAACAAGAACAAACAGCTTCAAACATGAATTGAAAGCCTACTTTCTGAGTAGAGGTACTGAGCCGTACAGAGCAAGTGACCAGCAAATCCATGACCTTGCTCCCTCTCTCATTCAACTGCAGCCGGGAGACAAGGTGGGGCCAAGACCTCTCGCTGACTCCTCAGAATCCTTAGTCTCTGGTCTATCAACCTGTAGATAAGAAATCTCAAAATAAAGGGAGAATGGTTTGAGCTCTTACTGAAGGCAGGAAAATGAAGGTCAGAGGACAGACTGCACCACCTCTCTGGCTGCCAGCTTGTTGTAAGTGTTGGATGAAACACCCGAGTTCTGGGCTCAGTATTTTATCCCTTCATAAAAATAAGCCTTACAAGACTTGCCCAACACGCCAGGCCTAATTACCAGAATCCAATGCCATAAAATGCTTTGCATTCCTTGGTGAAAGCTGCTATATCAAAGGTCAGGATACCAGCCTGGACTTGTTTTGTTCTTGGGATTCAAATTTTGAGATTAAAAACTTCACATGATTATTTAACAACAACAAAAAAGCGAAAAACCCTCAGAGACTACACATAGAGAAATAATCATCCAAGTCTTTGATGAGTTCACCCATAGGCACTTGGGTGTATCATGAGTAAGGATAAAGGCAGACTTCATATCTCCATGTAGAAGGAAATTGATCATCTATAAATCAAAAGGGTCTCTCAGTAGGGTGTAAATTAGAGGGCAATTGAAATATGAAAAGCTATACATCAGAAGAAGAAGCATGGATAAAATTTAGAAAAAGCAGATGAGTGCATTTAAGTGGAAAATCTAGGCTAGAAAAGGGAAAAACTCTGATATAGAGAATCTGAAAGAGATTCTAGGTATTTGAAGATGTCAGACAAAAGAATCTTAATTCATCAGCCTAACTAAAAAGATTTGTTAAACACTTTTTTCTTTTTAAGTAATTTTAGGTTTACAGAGTAGTTGCAAAAATAATAGAGCAAGTTCTCATATACCTGTTACCCAGCTTCCTCAAATGCTAACTTCTTTCATATCAACAGTACAATTATTGAAACCAGGAAATCAACATTGATATTATACTATTAACTAACATACATAATTCATTTAAATGTCTCTGGTTGTCCCACTGTGTCCTTTTTCTACTGGAGGATCCAATTTAGGATCCCATATTGAATTTCACTGTTGACTTCTCTAATCGATGGCAGTTCCAGAGTCTTTCTTTCCCTTCACTACCTTGTCATCTTCAAAGAGTACTGGTCATTTATTTTGTAGAATACCTTTCAATTTGAGTTTGTCTGATATTTCCTCATGTTAGGCATAAGAGGTGGAGAGTATTCATTTTGGGCAAGGATGACACAAAAGTGATGCTGGTTCCTTCTCAGTGCATCAGCTGGGGCACACTATATTGATATGTCTGATTACTGATGATACATAAAGCTTGATGGATTGGTTACCCTGGTGTCTTTCAGGATTGTAAAGTTACTCTGTTTCCCATTGTAATTAATGAAGAGGTTATGAAGAAAGACTGTGAGATAACACAAATATCCTTTTCCTTTAAAAAAAAAAAAAGCTATATTTTTAGAGAAGTTTTAGGTTCACAACAACATGGTGGAGAAGGTGCAGAGATTTCCCATATATGCCCTGCCCAGCATATGCCTAGTCTCCCGCCTTGGCAGCCTCCCCTACCAGAGTGGTACATTTGTTGCAGTCAATGAACATACATTGAAACATCTTAATCACTCAAAATCCATTAGGGTTCTTTCTTGGGCTTGTACATTGTGGGTTTGAACAAATGTATAACGACATGTATCTAACATTATAGTATTATGCAGACTAATTTCACTGCCCTGAAAATCCACCATGCTCTCCTATTCACCCCTCTTCCACTTAACCCCTGACAACCACTGATCTGTTTACTGTCTCCTTAGTTTTGCCTTTTGCAGAGTGTAGCTGGAATCACGTATTATGTAACTTTTTCAGGTTGACTTCTTTCACTTATTAATATGGATCTAATGTTCCTCCCGGCAATCTTGATTGCAGCTTGTGCTTCTTCCAGACCAGCGTTTCTCAGGATGTACTCTGCATAGAAGTTAAATAAGCAGGGTTACAATATACAGCCTTGACATACTCCTTTTCCTATTTGGAACCAGTCTGTTGTCCCATGTCCAGTTCTAATGGTTGCTTCCTGACCTGCATATAGGTTTCTCAAGAGGCTGGAATCAAGATTGCCAGGAGAAATATCAATAACCTCAGATATGCAGATGACACCACCCTTATGGCAGAAACTGAAGAGGAAATAAAAAGCCTCTTGATGAAAGTGAAAGTGGAGAGTGAAAAAGTTGGCTTAAAGCTCAACATTCAGAGAACGAAGATCATGGCATCTGGTCCCATCACTTCATGGGAAATAGATGGGGAAACAGTGGAAACAGTGTCAGACTTTATTTTTCTGGGCTCCAAAATCACTGCAGATGGTGATTGCAGCCATGAAATTAAAAGACGCTTACTCCTATGCTTACTCCTTGGAAGAAAAGTTATGACCAACCTAGATAGCATATTCAAAAGCAGAGACATTACTTTGCCAACAAAGGTTCGTCTAGTCAAGGCTATGGTTTTCCCTGTGGTCATGTATGGATGTGAGAGTTGGACTGTGAAGAAGGTTGAGTGCCGAAGAATTGATGCTTTTGAACTGTGGTGTTGGAGAAGACTCTTGAGAGTCCCTTGGACTGCAAGGAGATCCACCCAGTCCATTCTGAAGGAGATCAGCCCTGGGTGTTCTTTGGAAGGACTGATGCTGAAGCTGAAACTCCAGTACTTTGGCCACCTCATGCGAAGAGTTGACTCATTGGAAAAGACTCTGATTCTGGGAGGGATTGGGGACAGGAGGAGAAGGGGACGCCAGAGGATGAGATGGCTGGATGGCATCACTGACTCAATGGACTTGAGTCTGAGTGAACTCCGGGAGTTTGTGATGGACAGGGAGGCCTGGCGTGCTGTGATTCATGGGGTCGCAAAGAGTCGAACATGACTGAGCAACTGAACTGAACTGAACTGAATGTTCCTCCATGTCTTTTCATGGCTTGATAGCTTATTTCTTACTACCGAATAATAGTACCTTTGTCTTGATGTACCACACATTATTTATCTATTCACCTACTGAAGGACATCTTGGCTGCTTCCAAGTTTGGGCAATTGTGAATAAAACTGCCGTAAACATCAGCATATACACTTTTGTGTGGACATGAGTTTTCAGTGTTTTGGGGTAAATACCAAGGAGGGTAGTTTCTGGATCACACAGTAAGAGTATGTTTAGTTTTTTCAGAAACTGTAGGACTGTCTTCCAAAGTGGCTCTACCATTTTGCTTTCTTACCAGCAATGGATAAGAGTTTCTGTTGCTCAGCATCCTCACCATCATTTGATGGTGTTAGTGTTCCAGATTTGAAGCATTTTAATAGATACGCGCTATCTTATTGTTATTTTAACTTGCATTTTCCTGATGACATATTGCTCCTGTTGTGGAGCAGCTTTTCACACAAATATATTTTTAAATGATACACTATTTTTAGTAGTTAATATGTTCACACACCTCTATAATTTCCCCACATGTTTTTAGATGCATATTCTTTTTAAAATCTTTTTATTTTATGTTGGAGTTTATTTTATGTTTAGCTGATTAACAATGTTGTGATAGTTTCAGGTGGACAGCAACGAGACTCAGCCATGGATATACATGTATCCATTCTCCCCCAACATACAAATATCTTTTTCATTACATACTTTTGCCTACTAATTTTAGCATTTATCAAGGATTCTTATCTGCACAATTATTGCTATTACTTTTGTCTAGTGATAATTTTTTTATATTTCCTTCATTTCTATGTTTAATAATTGGTATCATACTCTGAAAGAAGAGAATAGTATTATTTCAGTGAAGCTTAATGAACAGACTTTCTGAGACAATAAACTTGTGCTCTGCAGCAAGGGCCTTATTCTAGCCTCACAGTAAGAAGTTTCAGATTCTTATTTGAGTTCTTTTCACCAAAGATGGAATTTTTGAGCTCTCCTCATACTTAGTATAAATAGAAATCACTATGCCCATTGAAAAGCTAAATGGAATTTTCATTTAAATGGGCACATGGCACACCGTCTGAAATAGCAACTTGAGGACAAAACTTAAATTCTCATGATTTTAGGCCCTTATTTATTTAATTCAGCAGTTAGTCTTGAATTCTCTAGTCAGTTCTAGGTACTATACAAGGCACTGGAGATGCAGTTAAGACTAATACAGACTTTCCTGGAAACTTCATGGAGTTTTCAGTCTAGCAGAAAAGCCAATGAGTATAGTTAGTTGAAACTGGAATGAATTCATAACCAGATATGAGAAGAACACTCTGTGTTGTTTTTGTTCGGCTGCTAAAGCATGTCCAACTCTGCATGTCTGCACTCCATGGAGTGCAGCATACCAGGCATCCCTGTCCTTCACTATCTCCCAGATTTTGTTCAGACTCATATCCACTGAGTCAGTGATGCCATTCAACCCTCTTATCCTCTGCCACCTTCTTATCCTCCTACCCTCAATCTTTCCTAGCATCAGGGTATTTTCCAATGAGTCGGCTTTTCATGTCAGGTGGTCAAAGTACTGGAGCTTCACTTTCAGCATCAGTCCTTCCAGTGAATATTCAGGGTGGATTTCCCTTAGCAATGACTGTTTTGATCTTCTTGCAGTCCAGGGGACTCTCAAAAGTCTTCTCCGACACCACAATTCAAACACTCTAGATCAATTAAAAATACCTAACCTACTCTGGATTGGGTAACTGGTCTGATCTATACTGGTGTCTCAGGCAAGAAAGATTTGAAAGAACTGAAAGGATGCTAGTGTATAAAGATCAATCAGATGTCAGGAACTGAGAAATCCTGAAGCGGAAAACCTTACAATCCACTTAGGTCATACTAGAACTGTCCACAAAGCAATGGAAAGTCACCTCAGGGCCTTTAACAGGGTAAAACACCTTCATATTTGTGATTTCTAGAGACAACAGTGGCAGGCTGTGTACAGACTGGATTACAATTGGGGCCATAGAGAATATGAATAGAATATTTGGGAAATTATCAAGGCAGGAGAGGCAAAGAGGAAAGCATTCCATTGAATTTTTGTTTGCACTAGGTCTTTGTTGCCGTGCACAGACTCTCTGTTGCTGTGTACAGGCTTCCTCTAGTTGCCACATGTGTGCCCCACAGCATGTGGTATATCACGTCCCTAACCGGGGACTGAATCCATGTCCTCTGCCTAGGAAGGCGAGTTCTTATCTCTGGACCAGCAAGGAAGTCCTGAGATGAAAGTATTTTAGATTTGGATAATTGTAGTAAAAATGGAGATAAGAGATTGGAGAGATACTAAAAGGTAGAATCCATCTGGACTTGGTAATTGATTGGATGTGAAAGATGCAAGAGCTGCTAAGTCACTTCAGTTGTGTCCAACTCTGTGCCACCCCATAGACCGCAGCCCACCAGGCCCCACCGTCTCTGGGATTCTCCAGGCAAGAACACTGGAGTGGGTTGCCATTTCCTTCTCCAATGCATGAAAGTGAAAAGTGAAAGTGAAGTCGCTCAGTCATGTTTGACTCTTAGCGACCCCTTGGACTGCAGCCTACCAGGCTCCTCCGTCCATGGCAGGAGGAGCATTTTCATTTCCTCCATCCATTTTCTAGGCAAGAGTACTGGAGTGGGTTGCCATTGCCTTCTCCAAGATGCAAGAGAGAGATGTATAAAAGACCCTTTCCACAGTTCTGGCTTGGGCAACTGAGAACACGCTGGAACATTCTCTGAGACACAGCCAGCAGAGAAGGATATTTGCCAAGGGAGCGTGTGACTTTAATTTTATTCATAAACAATTTGGGCAAAACAAGTGTAAGTGTTAAACATGGGGTCGGATATATGTGTCTGCAGATCAGGAAAAAGTTGATACTGGAGATGTAAATTATTATAAACATTTAGGTTCTGGGACTTCCTTGGTGATCCAATGGTTGAGAATCCACCTTCCAGTGCAGGGAACTAGGCACATCCTTGGTTAGGGAACTGTGATCCCATATGCCTTGGAGCACTAAGCCCTTGGGCCACAACCCCTGAGCCCTCTGGCACAAAGAATCTGCATGCCAGAACAAAAGGTCTTGTGTCCCACAACAAAAGATCCTGATGCAGCCACATAAATAAATAAATAAAACATTAAAAAAAATTAAATGTATAGATTCTGTTTCACAGTATGGAACACGTGAGGTTGCCTATCATGAGAGTGTAGGTAAGGAAGAAGCAGTCATCTGTTCCCTGAGGGTGTGTCTCCTGGCAGTGTTAGGGCAGGGTGGGCCACAGAGGAGAATGAGAGACAGTGTTAGACAATCAGGAACAGAAACAGGAGAAGGTGATGTCATGAGGAAGAGAGTCCCTCCTCTCTCCCACCAGGGTAGTTTCTTCCCCCAGCTGTCTACTCTCATTTCTCTGTTCCTTTGTATTACATAATGAAGCTGAATGAGCATTTCTGCTCAGCGTTTGTCTAAAATGGGTTTCCAGCAGCCTTCTATAAAGTTAGCATCTCCCTCTCATCCAGTTATTGATTGCTGTGCAAAAGCTTTTTAAGTTTGATTAGGTCCCATTTGTTTATTATTGCTTTTATTTGCATTAATCCAGGAGGTGGTTCGGAGAGAATCTAGCTACAATTTATGTCGTAGAGTGTCCTGCCTATGTTTTCCTTTCAGAGGTTTATAGTTTCTGGCCTTATGTTTAAGTCTTTAAGTTTATTTTTGTGTATGGTGTTAGGAAGTGTTCTAATTTCCTTCTTTTACATGCAGCTGTCCAGTTTTCCCAGCACCACTTATCACAGAGGCTGTCTTTTTCTCCATTGTGTATTCTTGCCTCCTTTGTCAAAGATAAGGTGACCATAGGCGCACGGGTTTATTTTTAAGCTTTCTATCTTGTTCCATTGGTCTGTATTTCTGCTTTTGACTGCTATGTAACAAACCACCCCAAAATGTACTGACATCCCTCCACAACTCACTCTCATGGCTCTGATTGACTCGTCTGAGCTAGATTCTTCTTGCTGACAGTCTCTTATGCAGATGCTGTCAGATGTCTGCGGAGGCTGCAGTCATCTGGAGGCTTAATTGGGATGAACAGACAATTTGGATCACTTCCATAATTGTCAGTGTCTGCTGTCTGTTGGCTGGGAGGACAGCTGTAAACAGTTCTCCATCGACAGCTGGTGAGATGCTGGGCTTTTCCTAGATGGTATTGGGGTGACACTGGTACCACTGAGCTGAAACTGGGCTGAGAGCGGTAGGAAGACATTCCCTGGTTGTGACCCTCCATTGTTAACGTCCCCTGTGGGTGTCCCCCTGGTGATCCTTGTGGACAAGCTCCAGCTCCACCCCCAGACCACACACTCTTCACCAAGGTCTCTTGTGAGCGTTCCAGCTCCCTCCAACACCATCCATCACCTGTTTGCTACTTACAGGCTCCATGTTTCTGTAGTGATTTCAACCTTTTGGAAAAGGTCTAAACCTCAGCAGTAGGGAAAGGGACCCTCTCCTGGCCCTAAACTCCTTCTCTTAGCCTCCAGGTGCTTGCCTGCACCTTCTACTCCTGGGACTCTTCAAAATCCTCTTTCCCCTCTTTAAGTGGCTAACCACCTATGGGCTGGTGGTGTTACTTTAGTTGCTAAGTCATGTCAGACTCTTTGAGACCCCATGGACTGTAGCCCACCAGGCTCCTCTGTCCAAGGGATTTTCCAGGCAAGAATACTGGAGGGGGTTTCCATTTCCCTCTCCAGAGGATCTTCCTGACCCAGGTATCGACCCCACACACCTGCATCTCCTGCCATGCAAGTGGATTCTTTTACCTCTGAGCCACTAGAGAAGCCCAACCACCTCTACTTGATAACAATTACTATATATAATATATATATAAAATATAGTACCTTTTCCCTGATCAGGTAACTGGGTGTGGTTTCTGTCTCCTAACTAGACTAATTGATTTGCCTCTGCACATGGTGAGGCCCAAACTCCTCACAAGATGAATTTCTAGAGAGAGTGACTCAGGACTCATTACTCATTTATTTTGTCTTCCCTATATAAGTCTACACTTTAGTTATCTCAACTAGGATGACAGTTTAAAATTCCATCCAGGGAATTCCTTGGTGGTCCAGTGGTTAAGTCTCCAGCTTTCACCATTAAGAGCCCCAGGTCAGTCCTGGGTTGGGGAACTAAGATCCCGCAAGCCACAAGGTGCAGCCAAAGAAAAACACCCAGAAATGCTATTCATATACTCATGGTCCCAAAATTGCACCCCCTATTCATGCCCTCAGTTCAGTTCAGTCGCTCAGTCATGTCCAACTCTTTGTGACCCCATGAATCGCAGCACGCCAGGCCTCCCTGTCCATCACAAACTCCCGGAGTTCATACAGACTCAAGTCCATAGAGTCAGTGATGCCATCCAGCCATCTCATCCTCTGGTATTCCCTTCTCCTCCTGCCCCCAATCACTCCCAGCATCAGAGTCTTTTCCAATGAGTCAGCTCTTCGCATGAGGTGGCCAAAGTACTGGAGTTTCAGCTTCAGCATCATTCCCTCCAAAGAAATCCCAGGGCTGGTCTCCTTCAGAATGGACTGGGTGGATCTCCTTGCAGTCCAAGGGACTCTCAAGAGTCTTCTCCAACACCACAGTTCAAAAGCATCAATTCTTCGGTGCTCAGCCTTCTTCACAGTCCAACTCTCACATCCATACATGACAGGAAAAACCATAGCCCTGACTAGACGGACCTTTGTGGGCAAAGACCTTTGTTGGCAAAGTAATGTCTCTGCTTTTCAATATGCTATCTAGGTTGGTCATAACTTTCCTTCCAAGGAGTAAATGTCTTTTAATTTCATGGCTGCAATCACCATCTGCAGTGATTTTGGAGCCCAGAAAAATAAAGTCTGACAAGTTTCCACTGTTTCCCCATCTATTTCCCATGAAATGATGGGACCGGATGCCATGATCTTCATTTTCTGAATGTTGAGCTTTAAGCCAACTTTTTCACTCTCCACTTTCACTTTCATCAAGAGGCTTTTTATTTCCTCTTCACTTTCTGCCATAAGGGTGGTGTCATCTGCATATCTGAATTTATCGATATTTCTCCTGGCAATCTTGATTCCAGCTTGTGTTTCTTCCAGTCCAAGCCTTTATCATGATGTACTCTGCATATAAGTTAAGTAAGCAGGGTGACAACATACAGCCTTGACGCACTCCTTTTCCTATTTGGAACCAGTCTATTGTTCCATGTCCAGTTCTAACTGTTGCTTCCTGACCTGCATATAGGTTTCTCAAGAGGCAGGTCAGGTGGTCTGGTATTCTCATCTCTTTCAGAATTTTCCACAGTTTATTGTGATCCACATAGTCAAAGGCTTTGGCATAGTCAATAAAGCAGAAATAGATGTTTTTCTGGAACTCTCTTGCTTTTTCGATGATCCAGCAGATGTTGGCAATTTGATCTCTGGTTCCTCTGCTTTTTCTAAAACCAGCTTGAACATCTGGAATTTCATGGTTCACGTATTGCTGAAGCCTGGCTTGGAGAATTTTGAGCATTACTTTACTAGCGTGTGAGATGAATGCAATTGTGTGGTAGTTTGAGCATTCTTTGGCATTGCCTTTCTTTGGGTTTGGGATGAAAACTGCCTTTTCCCAGTCCTGTGGACACTGCTGAGTTTTCCAAATTTGCTGGCATATTGAGTGCAGCACTTTCACAGCATCATCTTTCAGGATTTGAAATAGCTTAACTGGAATTCCATCACCTCCACTAGCTTTGTTCATAGAGATGCTTCCTAAGGCCCACTTGACTTCACATTCCAGGATGACTGGCTCTAGGTCAGTGATCACACCATTGTGATTATATGGGTTGTGAAGATCTTTTTTGTACAGTTTTTCTGTGCATTCTTTCCACCTCTTCTTAATATCTTCTCCTTCTGTTAGGTCCATACCATTTCTGTCCTTTATCAAGCCCATCTTTCATGGAATGTTCCCTTGGTATCTCTAATTTTCTTGAAGAGATCTCTAGTCTTTCCCATTCTGTTGTTTTCCTCTATTTCTTTGCATTGATCGCTGAGGAAGGCTTTCTTATCTCTCCTTGCTATTCTTTGGAACTCTGCATTCAGATGCTTATATTTTTCCTTTTCTCCTTTGCTTTTTGCTTCTCTTCTTTTCACAGCTATTTGTAAGACCTCCCCAGACAGCCATTTTGCTTTTTTGCATTTCTTTTCCATGGGGATGGTCTTGATCCCTGTCTCATGTACAGTGTCACAAACTCTGTCCATAGTTCATCAGGTACTCTATCTATCAGATCTAGTCCCTTAAATCTATTTCTCACTTCCACTGTATAATCATAAGGGATTTGATTTAGGTCATACCTGAATGGTCTCATGGTTTTCCCTACTTTCTTCCATTTAAGTGTGAATTTGGCAATAAAGGCTTCATGATCTGAGCCACAGTCAGCTCCCAGTCTTGTTTTTTGCTGACTGTATAGAGCTTCTCCATCTTTGGCTGCAAAGAATATAATCAGTCTGATTTCGGTTTTGACCATCTGGTGATGTCCATGTGTAGAGTCTTCTCTTGTGTTCTTCAAAGAGGGTGTTTGCTGTGGCCAGTGTGTTCTCCTGCCAATACTCTATTAGCCTTTGTCCTGCTTCATTCCGTACTCCAAGGCCAAATTTGCCTGTCACTCCAGGTGTTTCTTGACTTCCCACTTTTGCATTCTAGTCCCCTATAATGAAAAGGACATCTTTTTTGGGTGTTAGTTCTAAAAGACTTGTAGGTCTTCATAGAACTGTTCAACATCAGCTTCTTCAGGGTTACTGGTTGGAGCGTAGACTTGGATTACTGTGATATTGAATGGTTTGCCTTGGAAATGAACAGAGATCATTCTATCATTTTTGAGATTGCATCCAAGTACTACATTTCGGACTCTTTTGTTGACCATGATGGCTACTCCATTTCTTCTAAGGGATTTCTGCCCACAGTAGTAGATATAATAGTCATCTGAGCTAAATTCACCCATTCCATTCCATTTTAGTTCGCTGATTCCTAGAATGCCACCATTCCCTCTTGCCATCTTCTGTTTGACCACTTCCAATTTGCCTTGATTCATGGACCTGACATTACAGGTTCTTATGCAATATTGCTCTTTACAGCATTGGACTTTGCTTCTATCACCAGTCACATCCACAACTGGGTATTGTTTTTGCTTTGGCTCCATCCCTTCATTCTTTATATATGTTTATAGAATAAACATTATAAAACCTAAATCAGATCATAGCACACCCTGACTACAACCCCTCAGGGATTTTCTATTGTAATTAGAATGATTTAGAATTCCTTAACCCAGGCTTCAAGAACCCAAGCCATCTTCTAGCTACTCTTTTAAACCTATCTGATGCTTCTTTGTGGCTTCTCTCATGACTCAGCAGTAAAGAATCAGCCTGCAATGCAGGAGCTACAGGAGATGCGGGTTCGATCCTTGGATCAAAAGACCCACTGGAGGAGGGCATGACAACCCATTCCAGTGTTATTCTTTCCTGGAGAATCCCATGGACAGAGGAGCCTTGCAGGCTGCAGTCAATGGGGTCTCAAGGAGTCGGACACAACTGAAGGGACTTAGTACGCATGCATGCACAATGCTTCTCACTCACACAGCTCCACATATACCACCCCTCTTTTAAATTCTTAGAACATCTAAAGTTCTTTCTTTCCTCTGGATTTCCAGGGTTTACTCCCTGCCTGTGATGCTCTTTCTCTTCCATTGCACATGGTTCAGGTCTCCTTCAGGTGTTGTTCCCCCCAATCTCCTAAAATACACTTTCACTTTACTGCGTGTTATCTTCCTTAGCAAAATTAATCACAGTTTTCAACTAATTCATTTTTAAATTAGTTCTTATTGGAGTATAAAATGTTATGTTAGCTTTACAATGTTATGTTACTGTAACTTTGTAGAAACTGCACAGTTTCTATGAAACTGCATAAAGTTTCTACTATGCAGCAAAATTAATCAGCTATACATATACGTATATCCCTGCTTATTTAGATTTCCTTCCCTTTAGGTCACCACAGTGCATTGGGTAGAGTTCCCTGTACTATACAGTATGTTCTTATTTTCAAAGCAGAAGTAGAGACACAAATGTAAGAGAACAAATGTATGGACACCAAACAGGAAAGGTGGGGGGTGGGAGGAATTGGGAGATCGAGATTGATACATCTATGCTATTGATACTATGTATAAAATAGATAACTAATGAGAACATACTCTGTAACACAATTCATTTTTGAGAATCTACTTCCTCATGTATGGCACAGTGGTAAAGAGTCTGCCTGCCAATGAAGGAGATGCGGGTTTGATCCCAGGTCAGGAAAATGACCTGGAGAAGGAAAAGGCAACCCACTACAGTATTTTTTGCCTGTAAAATTCCATGGACAGCGGGCTTGGCAGGCTGTAGTCCATGGGGTGGCAAAGAGTCAGACACGGCTGAGTGGCTGAGCACTCATGCAAGCACCGTTTATCAATTCCACAAATATTTTCGAAGTTTTTATCTGGGTGCCAGAATACAGTGCTCAGTGCCTTGCCCTCTTGGAGACTGAATTTGATATAGGTAGTCAGTCAGTCAACCAGTATCAGAGTGTAATAAGGAAAATCCTTTTTTTTTTTTTTTTTGGTGTTATTGTTCTATTACATTTTTAAAACTTATTTATTCTTAATTGGAGGATAACTGCTGTGTTGGTTTCCTGACATACATCAATTTTTTAATTGTAAAAACAAATAGCTGGGTCTAAATCTGGAAGGGGAGTGTCCATCTTGCTTATATTGCTAAGCCCTTTGATAAGTTTCTAAGATATAAACCTTGAGCAGTAATTGAAGGGGCTCTGTTAGGGAGGGGATCGTCCATGTGAAGAGACCGAACTTTTGTCAGCGTATTTACATTGTCTGTTCTGCTTTTACTGTATAAGGTGCCAGTGTCATTTACCTGTTTTATTTAGTCATTCTTCCTATGGATTCATACAGGTGTCTCCACCTGAAACTTCCGTTCAAATCTGCTTTGGATAGCAGCCAGATTTTGCAGAATATCGTGAATCTCTTTTATAACAGGTTCATAGAGCATGGTCACTGAGATGGGGAGAAATAGCTACCTGAGCTTCCATACATATTGAACCTAAACCCACAGAAGGCTCCAGAGAATACATAATAAATTCAGTAAGAGTGGACACACCATGAACAGAACACAACCTGGGGTCACATATGAAATAGTCACATCTTTTACAAACAGATGGAAGAACGGAACTTTCTAATTTTTTAAGCCATTCACCACAAATTACCTGTTTACAGAGTTGATGATATAAAAACATTCTACCCCAAAAGACCAAAAACTCACACTGAATCTTAGAGTCTTAGAATCATACCAGACCACGAATTCCCTACTTAACATCCCTGCCAATGCTGCCTTCTAAACCATGTTATCAGAGAAGGCAATGGCACCCCACTCCAGTACTCTTGCCTGGAAAATCCCATGGACAGAGAAGCCTGGTAGGCTGCAGTCCATGGGGTTGCTAGAGTTGGACATGACTGAGCAACTTCACTTTCACTTTTCACTTTCATGCATTGGAGAAGGAAATGGCAACCCACTCCAGTGTTCTTGCCAGGAGAATCCCAGGGGCGGGGAAGCCTGGTGGGCTGCAGTCTATGGGGTCGCACAGAGTCGGACACGACTGAAGCAACTTAGCAGCAGCAAACCATGTTATATACCTGTAGTGCCAAAACACTCATTTTTTTTTTTCATCTAAAGATACTTTAGGCTGTTAAAAAGCTTTTACTTGTGAAATTCAAGCTTTTACTCGTGAATATTTTAATATGCTGCTAAGTCACTTAAGTCGTGTCCAACTCTGTGCGACCCCATAGACGGCAGCCCACCAGGCTTCCCCGCCCCTGGGAAAAGTTCAGTTTCCAGGGGATGCTTTGTGGACCCAGTAGTCTCTTAGACCCCTCTCATTCTGGATTCTCCATCACAGAGAATGAATCATCCAGGTTCTTCTATCTTATTCTCAGAGGCAGCGTCCCCTTGTCAGCTATGATTGTGCCTCAGGTTCTGGTGGTCTTGCCTATATTTCATTCCCCCAAGGAACCAACTACTGAAAGCTATTTATGAAACTTTTATTGCAAATTGGTGGAGTCATAGAAGGAGAGCAATTGTTAGATGTCACAATTATGAAAATACTTGGTCATCTTGAACACAGGAATTTAATCTCTCACTAGTCATTCTTCTCCTTGATCTCTGGTCTACCAGTGTCTTTCTCGCTCTTTCTATCAGACTCATTTTCCTCTCTCTTTCTCTTTCTTCTAACCTAGGGTGTCCAGGACTGCCATTTTGGAACACTCAATTCCATCTTGCTTTGTTATGGGGTGCAATTCACTATTTAGATTCTCTTATATAGACTAGTTTGGGGTGAAAGATTATATTTGCCTTATAAGCTTGTATTATAAGCTGATTTCTGCATTGAAACATTTTTTTTCTTTCTTAAATTAGCATTTTTTTTCTTGATTCCTAAGGTAACCCTCCTACACTATTGGTGGGAATGTAAATTGGTATAACTACCATGGAGAACAGTATGGAATTTCCTTAAAAAACTACTAATAGAATTACCATATGATCCAGCAACCCCACTGCTGGGTACATATCCATAGAAAATAATAATTCAAAAAGATACATGCACCCCAATGGTCACTGCAACACTATATTTAATAGTCAAGACATGGAAGCAACCAAAATGTCCTTTGACAGAGGAATGGATAAAGATGTGGTACATATATACAATGGCACAATACTCGGCCATAAACAGAATGAAATAATGCAATTTGCAGCAAATTGGATGGACCTAGAGATTATCATACTAAGTGAAGTAAGTCAGACAGAAAAAGACAGATATCATATGATATAACTTATACATGGAATTTTAAAAAAATTATGTAAATGAACTTATTTACAAAACAGTAACAGACTCATAAGCTTTCAAAACAAACTTATGGTTACCAAAGGAGTGGGAGGTATAAACCAGCAGTTTAGGATTAACATATACACACTGCTATATATAAAATAGTCAACAAGGGCTTACTGTATGGCATAGGGAACTCTACACATTATCCTATAATAATCTATATGGGAGAATCTGAAAAATAAAGAATAAATGTCTATGAATAACTGAGTCACTTTGCTGAACATCTGAAACTAAAACAACATTGTAAATCAACTATACTCCAATATAAAATAAGAATTAAATTACAAAAAATAAAATAAACCAAAAAATGTAACTCAGAGTATAAAATAATCTCCTTATGTGCTTTATATGTTGCAATTCTGTCCAAAAGGAAAGCTCAATGACTTGAGGAATATTTCACCATCTGAAACACTTACAATGGCAACGCTCAAAAAAGAATAGCTTTCTCCTTCCTTGACCTGATTTGAAAGTGAGAATTTATTTAGTATTGTGAAGGCTGAGCATATTGACCTCACCTGCCAAATCTAAGAAATTGTCATCATGTACGATAAAGTCAAACTTAAAAAAATTGACTACTGGCATTTTTAATGATGAGATTAAAACTTGGAAATTTTAATGTTTTTCTTGTGTCCTGGAAATTCATTCCATGAGGTAAATATCAGTCTTAAGCTTTAGTTTTGGCCAAATATTGATTTTAACCCTTGGTCACTTAGCATTCAGCCAAAATGTGTATTTGAGGATCTTATCTCATGTTTCATGGGCTTATCCAGGAGGGCCTGCCATGTAACATGGTTTGCACTGTAGTGAATAATCAGGAAAGAGCAAGATTCTTGACAAGAAAATTTGTGTGTTTAATTAGCATAATAATCACTCTATGGTTTCAAAATATGTCTAAGAAGACCATCTGGGGAAGAAAAAAGGCCAGAGAAAGCTGTTGCATCAAGCCATGGTGTTACTCAGTTGATTCTACTCAGAGAAGCACTTTTGCAACATCTAATAACACAAAAAAGTCCTTCATGGCACAGCGAATGCCAAAGGAATCAAGAATATTGGAGCACAGAAAGGCAATGTGGTGTGGTTGTAAGTTCAGGAAAGAGATAGATAGGGGTTGGGGGGGTGACTAATAGAGGGCCATGGAGGGGGTCTGGCCTTGGGTAAGAGAGAGGTCACTTCCCTCCAGTGACTGGTAGGACAGAGAGATGGGGTAGCTCTGTCTTTTCTCCTGTTCTCTTTGGTTTCCGTTTTGAGACTGAATACATTTGAAGCTGGATTTCTGTCTTTGGAGGACTGGTTAATTTCTAGCTGACCCTCACATCTAGGGTGTGGCCTTGGAAGGCTCCCAATTCCAATTATCATCTGGCCAGACCTATGTTCAGCCGACATCTCTGCTCAGCTCCTCAACCCCTCTGCTGCTTTCAAACTTACAAACACCTTGAGAGAAAAGGGGTGCCCAATATGGTGCTTTCTGCCCTTCTTTCCTCTCTTGAATCTTGGACTCACAAATCTCAGCTCTCTTGGAAACTTTCAGATACGTTCAAGCATTTTTTTTCCCCTTTTCCTTTATTCAGCTATTCTCAGAGAAATGTTAGATCTGATACAGCTAGTCAATTAGTTTGTAACAGTCTGTTTCTCTCCCCCTCACAATATTCAGTTCAGTTCAATCACACAGTCACGTTCCACTCTTTGTGACCCCAGGGACTGCAGCATGCCAGGCCTCCCTGTCCATCATTAACTTCCGGAGTCCATCCAAACCCATGTCCATCGAGTCGATGATGCCATACAACCATCTCACCCTCTGTCATCCCCTTCTCCTCCTGCCGCCAACCCCTCCCAACATCAGGATCTTTTCTAAGGAGTCAACTCTTTGCATGAGGTGGCCAAAGTATTGGAGTTTCAGCTTCAGCATCAGTCTTTCCAATGAATGTTCAGAACTGATCTCCTTTATGATGGACTGGTTGGATCTCCTTGTAGTCCAAGGAATTCTCAAGAGTTTCTCCAACACCACAGTTCAAAAACATCAATTCTTTGGTGCTCAGCTTTCTTTATAATCCAACTTACACATCCATACATGACCACTGGAAAAACCATAACCTTGACTAGATGGACCGTTGCTGGCAAATTAATGTCTCTGCTTTTGAATATGCTCTCTAGGTTGGTCATAACTTTCCTTCAAAGGAGTAAGCATCTTTTAATTTCGTGGCTGCAATCACCATCTGCAGTGATTTTGGAGCCCAGAAAAATAAAGTAAGCCACTGTTTCCACTGTTTCCCCATCTATTTACCATGAAGTGATGGGACCAGATGCCATGATCTTCATTTTCTGAATGTTGAGCTTTAAGCCAACTTTTTCACTCTCTTCTTTCACTTTCATCAAAAGGCTCCTTAGTTATTCTTCACTTTCAGCCATAAGGGTGGTGTCATCTGCATATCTGAGGTTATTGATATTTCTCTGGCAATCTTGATTCCAGCTTGTGCTTCTTCCAGCCCAGTGTTTCTCATGATGTACTCTGTGTATAAGTTAAATAAGCAGGGTGACAATATACAGCCTTGATGTACTCCTTTTCCTATTTGGAACCAGTCTGTTGTTCCATGTCCAGTTCTAACTGTTGCTTCCTGACCTGCATACAAATTTCTCAAGAGGCAGGTCAGGTGGTCTGGTATTCCCATCTCTGTCAGAATTTCCCACAGTTTATTGTGATCCACACAGTCAAAGGCTTTGGCATGGTCAATAAAGCAGAAATAGATGTTTTTCTGGAACTCTCTTGCTTTTTCGATGATCCAATGGATGTTGGCAATTTGATCTCTGGTTCCTCTGCCTTTTCTAAAACCAGCTTGAACATCGGGAAGTTCACGGTTCACATATTGCTGAAGCCTGGCTTGGATAATTTTGCGTATTACTTTACTAGCGTGTGCTGCTGCTGCTAAGTCACTTCAGTCGTGTCCGACTCTGTGAGACCCCATCGACGGCAGCCCATGAGGCACCCCCGTCCCTGGGATTCTCCAGGCAAGAACGCTGGAGTGGGTTGCCATTTCCCTCTCCAATGCATGAAAGTGAAAAGTGAAAGTGAAGTTGCTCAGTCGTGTCCAACTTTGTGACCCCATGGACTGCAGCCTACCAGGCTCCTCCATCTATGGGATTTTCCAGGCAAGAGTACTGGAGTGGGGTGCCATCGCTGTGAGATGAGTGCAATTGTGTGGTAGTTTGAGCATTCTAAGGCTTTGCCTTTCCTTGGGATTGGGATGAAAACTGACCTTTTCCAGTCCTGTGGACACTGCTGAGTTTTCCATATTTGCTGGCATATTGAGTGCAGCACTTTCACAGCATCATCTTTCAGGATTTGAAATAGCTCAGCTGGAATTCCATCACCTCCACTAGCTTTGTTTGTAGTGATGCTTCCTAAGGCCCACTTGACTTCACATTCCAGGACGACTGGCTCTAGGCGAGTGATCACACCATCGTGATTATCTGGGTCATGAAGATCTTTTTTGTGCAGTTTTTCTGTGTATTCTTGCCACCTCTTAATATCTTCTGCTTCTGTTATGTCCATACCATTTCTGTCCTTTATCGAGCCCATCTTTGCATGAAATATTCCCTTGGTATCTCTAATTTTCTTGAAGACATCTCCAGTCTTTCCCATTCTGTTGTTTTCCTCTATTTCTTTGCATTGATCTCTGAGGAAGGCTTTCTTATCGCTCCTTGCTATTCTTTGGAACTCTGCATTCAAATGGGTATATCTTTCCTCTTCTCCTTTGCTTTTCACTTCCTGTCTTTTCACAGCTATCTGTAAGGCCTTCTCAGACAGTCATTTTTCTTCAACGCTCAGCTTTCTTTGTAGTCCAACTGTCACATCCATACATGACTACTGGAAAAACCATATCCTTAACCAAATGGGCCTTTGTTGGCAAAGTAATGTCTGCTTTTTAATATGCTGTCTAGGTTGGTCATAACTTTTCTTCCAAAGAGTAAGCGTCTTTTAATTTCATGGTTGTATACCCACAACATTACATATAATTATCTCCTCTTAAATATATGCAAAGATTCTGATCTGAGATCATGTATGATTTTTTTTAACAACCCATGGGAAGTTCTGAATGGCACCAGTCCTCAGCTTCATCCCCCTCCACTAATGGTCTTGGGTACAAGGATGCTTTTCAAGAAATAGACTGAAACTCAGACTTCGGCAGAGGCTGAACAAACAAGCTTCACAGCAGCTAACCTTTCCCTAACACTGTTACCTTCTCTCTAGACCCCCAAAACTCGTAGATCACACTTGCTACCTGAAAAGAATTACTTTCAGGTAAAGCCAGGCTTTAAAGGAGCCTTTAAAATGCAGGATATTTTTGTTGTTGTTGTTAAATAACTTACTTTTTCTTGAATTTCCCCAAAAATATCCAAGAGAAGTTTCACATTACCCTGCATAGTTTATATATTAAATCATTTACCTTGGAGTATTTTTGCTAGAGGGCAAAATCTGCCTTGGATTTTCATAAACACATGCCTCCAGCATCACAAAAAGTCTGAAAACGCCCTGTTCTCCTGTGACACCTGACAGGTGACTGGAATACATCTATCAGTTGTTCTGATGCCTTTAAAAAGGAAGGTCATGGCCTCAGAAAGAGCTCAAACAGCTACTTAGTAGGAAAATAAACTTTTCATCTGAAAGATATAAATGGCAATTTCTAGCTTCCGAGAACTTTTCTGAGTGATCAAAAATAAAAATTATTGGAAAATATGTTTTTTAAAAACATACTTGTAGAAAGTCCTCTGGAACCTTATCAAAGATACATATTAATACCATCCTGAACTCTGTACCTGGAGATTTCCTGTCTTAATGCAGAAGCCAGGAACATGGCAAAGCAAAGCAATCATTTTTCCAAAGAACTGTGCTGCTTGGGGGTTGGGGATGGTTCCTATTCAGCTCACATTTTATGCTAGTGTGTCAAATACTATCCCTCCTCATGGGATAAAACCTCAGATGAAAGATAATCACCATAAACTCTGTCATTGAGGTTTAAAGTATCCAATTACTGAATCTGAGGACTTAAGCTTGCTTTTCTAAGACAAAAGAAAAAAAAATTGTCACGTTGACTTAAATTTCATAGCATGACACAGAAAGAAGTCTTTTCAACTAAGTCTGAAATATATATCACAAGTGAAAAGTATCTGTAAAATTGTCTCTCAAAATAATCCATATTTTTTTCCATGAAACTTCACATTTCAAAGAAAATTTAGATGAGGACATGATTCTAATTATCTATTGGTGGAAAATATCCTTACTTTTATAATATACATAGAAAAATCTCTGTTTCCCAATTTTCAACACTATTTAACATTAACATTAAGCAAAGTTGTATTAAAAAGCCTTTTAAAACTTTTGAGCTCTTCCTCTTGGCTCTGGGCTAATAGGTCCTATTGGGTCAGAATGAGCTTGGCAAGCTTGACTGAAAGAAACATTTATCATCAAGTTATCATTTGAAGCTTCTCCACTATGTCCTGCTCAGCTCTGACAGGACATCCACTGTGAGTTAATTGCTTGTCCAAAACTTAAAAATATGTGATAACCTCACCCATCAGCAGGGCTACTCTTCCGGATCTCTAGAAGAAAAGAACTTGGACTCCAGCTTACTGGATTCTGAACAAGAGAAAGAAGTCCAAGAACTCAGTCTCTGCTTGGTCATTATTGTAGAAAAGAACTCATTCCAAAATGATCTGCATGCATATAATCTACAATGTGGGTTACCCTGGATCTAGTCTCTATATAGGAGCCAACGGGATGATGTAACCTCAAGGATATCAGGCAAAAAGGTCTCTTTCCAAGAGGTTATCATTTATATTAGTCATTCCTTTCTATTATCTTAAAGTGGCTCCTAGCTAACCTTCAACCATATTTGCACATCTAAGAAGGATTTTATTTACATACATCATGTTATTTTTCTCCACAAAACCCTGTGAAATCAGACACTTAATATTGTCATTTTTAATGAGGAAATGAAGAATGAGAAAGATTAAGTAATTCCCAAAGCTATAGAGTTAGTGAATGGAAAACTGAAACTCACACTGAGATCTGGCCTGACTCCCACCACCCACACTCATAACCATCTTGTTTTATTACTTTTTCCCATGGACCCTAGGAAATTTCAGGTAAGGCGGTAAAAGTAAGTGTGTGAGCTACTGAATGACCTTGGAAAGTTGCTTAACTTCTCTGACTCCTCGTTCCCTTAGTCGTGTATAGTCACAGTACTTACTTCAAAGAGCTGTTGTGATGACTAAAATACTATGGCATACATAAAGTGTTGATGAAACAGCCTAGCTAGTGCTCAGAATGCATTAAACATTTGAAACTGTTTTTTTTTTTTTTTCCTGTGAAGATTAACTCGTTAACCTGTTCTTACCACTTGCAATATAGTAACTCTAACAAATGCAATTTAATTGTTAGAGACACCAGTGCTGTTTGATACTAATCTATCTAGAGCCAAACTAGAACTAATTCTATGGAAAATCTTGAGTAACAGTAACTGGACTTCCATTTAGTCCACCTTTCTCCACTGGATCTTCAAGGCACATGGGAAGCTTCATTACATTCTTTATCAAAGTCTAGACACAGTCTTGTCATTCATTTTCATGATAAGCCTAGCCAGTCTAGAAAACTCAAAAAAGAAAGAGAAAGAAAAGAAAGACACGGGGACAGTTTTCTCTGTATAGAGTGGAAATACACTTCCGGCTTTTCTCCATTAATGTATCCACAGCTTAATCCCTTATCTTTGCTTAGAAATCAAACGTTCTTTCCTTCTGTCACACTGAATGACAACACCATCACCCAAGCACTCAGACTAGGAATAGGGAAGTCATAAAATTCGCTCTTGTATTTTATCTTAAATATATTAATAAATAATGAAAAATTTCAAGCATATTTATAATGAGAGAATAATTGAGAAGCCTATGCACCAATCCCCCCAAATTTGCCAAATATTAATATTTGCAATATTGATTTCAGATATTTTTCTAATTTTTTTAATGCACTATAGATACAATAAAGTTTTATGTGCAAAATCCCTGATTTCATTCTTTTCTTACCCTGAGATAACTACTATCCTCAAATATTGTTTATCACTGTACACTTTATAAATTTTGCTACATATGTGGATATCTATAAATAATACACAGTTAGCCATGTTTTCCTGACAAGGTCTCCTAAGAAGATCCTGTCACTTTTGGGAATGAGTCCTCATTAGGGTCTTTGGGGTGCTTCAAATTAAGACATTTCAGATGTTCTTTATTTTTTCTTTGTTTTATTCCCCACTTTTAAAAGATATCACATGAGGTATTTTGGGTTTTGCTAGTTAGGCCCCACTTATATTCTGAAATTCATGAGGATATTTTGTTGACTAATTTGGTTGAAGGTATTTTCTCTGGTTTTGTGGTGGCTGCCTTGTTTTCTTTTGATTTAATTCAAAGAGATGTTAAAACAACTCCCCTGACTGACACCATTACTTTCTTCTTTTATATTCTATTATATTTATTCATATTAATACAAGGAGTTCTAGTTTTTTAGTTTCTGTTCATATGAGATATTTAATTTATTTATATATTTATCTATTCTCCGACTGAGTTACAGTAGTTTCCAAATAGTCACATTGTAAACAGTACTGCAATAAAAATTCTTATATATATATATATATATTCTTTGCACAAATTAAAGAGAGTTTCCCCCTAGGGTTTTAAGCTCAGCATGTTTAAATTAAATGTTTAAACATTTAAACTGGAATTTAGGATAGGCACACTTTCAACTTTGTAAATATCCCAAATTGCCTTCAAAGATGTTCTGTACCAATTTGCAGCCTAAGAAGTATCAGTCAGAATTCAACAAGAGACATATACCAGTGGGAGACATATATTAAGAGATTTGTTGAGAGGACTTGGCTTATGCTATTATGAAGGTCACACTAGGTAAAATCAAAATCTACAAGGTATCAGGAAGGAAGAACTGAACTCTTGGATTCAAGCTAAAGCTGCTATAAACAGGCAGAATGTCTTCTTTTTCCAGGACTACTTCAGTTCTGCCCTTAAGGACTGTCAATTGATAGAATCGGGCACACCCAGATTATCTTCGGTAATCTCCTTTACTTAAATTCAGCTGAATATGAATGTTAATCACACCCACAAAGCATCTTTATAACAACACCTAGGTTGGTGTTTTAAAGAATAGCTGGAGACTGTAACCTAATCCAGCTGGCACATAAAACTGGTCATTATAGCACTGTATGAAGTTTCTATTATTCCACATTTGTATCAACACTGGAAGTTATGGGGTCAAGGAAATATGTATAGAAATGGATCCTAATGGTGGTGTTGTTGTTGTTCAGTTGCTAAGTCATGTCTGACTCTGCCATCCCATGGACTGCAGCACACCAGGCTCCTCTGTCCTCCACTATCTCTCAGAGTTTACTCAAGTTCGTGTCCACTGAGTCAGTGACGCTATCTAACAATCTCATCCTCTGTTGTACCCTTCTCCTCCTGCCCGCCATCTTTCCCAGCATGAGGGTCTTTTCAGATGAGTCAGTTCTCATCAGGTGGCCAAAGTATTGGAGTTTCAGCTTCAGTATCAGTCCTTCCAATGAATATTCAGGACTGATTTCCTTTAGGATCTACTGGTTTGAACTTGCAGTCCCAGGGACTCTCAAGAGTCTTCTCCAGCACCACAGTTGAACCAGAGTGAAAGAAGTATGTGGGTTTCATTCATTGATATGGGTGAGTAGAGCCTGGATTCAGTGCACTATTTCAAAGGCCATGGATTAGCTTTGGCCTTTCACTTGGTTGGCTGAGTCAACCTTAACCCAAAGGTAGCATTGCACTAAGTAAAATTTAAATATCAGAATTTTCTTGTGTACTATAGACTAAGGTGTCCCAAGATTTAGAATGTCTTTGAAATGCTACAGTGGATGTTTCAAGTCAATCTGCTCACCCAACTCCTAACCACCTTTCTCTAGTGGCTTTGAGATACACTCCCTTGAAGAGGTACCTTAGGTCGTCTCTACAGCATAAGTACCACAGTTGGAAAGGTTACCATCAAACAATGCTCCCTGAATTCAATTAATTTAACCTACTTGTTAGGTTTATAATTTATTTTTATTATAGTTTGTGTAAGATTTGTGTGAGATTGGAAATTTCTAAAATAAGTGGGCCTTTCTCCCCAGCTAGGTTTAGAAACACTATTGTAAATATTTGTACAGTAATCCTTCAAGGATTGCTTTGTGATACAAAGAATATAAAGCACCAATTATCTAATATTTAATGGACAGAGTGGATATATTTATCTGCAGTACACAAGGAAGCTATAAGAATTTTTGCAAAATTTCCTTTTATACTTCTATGAACATAACTATAATGCAAATATGAAATATGGTAGTATGTTTGAATGCGTATGGTCAGTTGTGCCTGACTCGTTGCAACCCCATGACCTGTAGCCCTCCAGTCTCCTCTGTCCATCGAATTCTCCAGGCAAGAATACTGGGGCAGGTGGCCATTTCCCTCTCCAGGGGATCTTCCCCACCCAGGGATCAAACCTGAGTCTCCTGTGTTGGCAGGCAGATTCTTTATAGCTGAGCCACCTGGGAAAACCAGTAATATGCTTAGGGTATATAAAGAAGGCAAATAGGATTTTAAAAATTTTAGGGGAAAAAATGGTTTAGTACTGATTTAAAAGTTGCTTGAATTAGGTTTGGTGTTAAGAAGTGGGAGGATGGAGTTGTTGGAGTTTTGGTGGTGACCAAGCCTCTTGATGAAAGTGAAAGTGGAGAGTGAAAAAGTTGGCTTAAAGCTCAACATTCAGAAAACGAAGATCATAGCATCTGGTCCCATCACTTCATGGGAAATAGATGGGGAAACAGTGTCAGACTTTATTTTTTTGGGCTCCAAAATCACTGCAGATGGTGACTGCAGCCATGAAATGAAAAGACGCTTACTCCTTGGAAGGAAAGTTATGACCAACCTAGATAGCATATTGAAAAGCAGAGACATTACTTTGCCAACAAAGGTCCGTTTAGTCAAGGCTATGGTTTTTCCAGTGGTCTTGTATGCATGTGAGAGTTGGACTGTGAAGAAAGCTGAGTGCCGAAGAATTGATGCTTTTGAATTGTGGTGTTGGAGAAGACTCTTGAGAGTCCCTTGGACTGCAAGGAGATCCAACTAGTCCATTCTGAAGGAGATCAGCCCTGGGATTTCTTTGGAAGGAGTGATGCTGAAGCTGAAACTCCAGTACTTTGGCCACCTCATGCGAAGAGCTGACTCATTGGAAAAGACTCTGATGCTGGGAGGGATTGGGGGCAGGAGGAGAAGGGGACAACAGAGGATGAGATGGCTGGATGGCATCACTGACTTGATGGATGTGAGTCTGAGTGAACTCCGGGAGTTGGTGATGGACAGGGAGGCCTGGCGTGCTGCGATTCATGGGGTCTCAAAGAGTCGGACACGACTGAGCGACTGAACGACTGAACTGAACTGAACTGAACTGAAGATTAGCTTTAATGAGTGGATGAAAAAACAAGCGAAAAAGTTAATGTCTGATGTTTACAGATTTCACTTATTGGCACCCAATACTTTAAAAATAGATGACCATCTAAAACCATAGACAAAGCATTGGGATGGAATTCTCATTAGCAACCATTCTGAAGTCCTTTGGTTGCAATTAAACAGCTTCTTTCAGTATGAGGTGGTGCATGTAAATTTACCACTTTTGTAAATTTGATGTTCCTATTCAGGTCAGGATCATAGTCACAAACAATAGCAATAATTTACGTACATCACCTAAAGTTTCTTTCAAAGGTTCATCGTTTACTATTCATGGCTCTTCCTTTTTGTCATCAATGGTTCCCTCTGTTTCACTAAGATTGATTCACCCTCGCTATTAGTGGCAATGCTTAAACAATAGTGCCTTTAGAACTCAGCAAACCTACCCTGGGTTTATCCCTGGTCCTCCCTCTTCCAGATCCCTTCCTATAGATCAAGAGGATGTGACCACCTTGTGTCTCTGTCCCTCTTTTAAAGCAGAATCAGGGTATCTGAAACCCCAGAATCCCCTGCCCCATGGATACAAGTTCACTTCCAGGTCTGCACAGGCCTTTTTCTAGGCCAGTGCTACAAAAGTTGGATGCCACACAAAGAGTGGTTATGCATAGCCCTTTGTTGAGCCTGGGACTGGGAGAGAGTCAATGGGTGGAGTTTTGAAGTATGGGCTGGAGTGTCTACACTCGGGTGGGTGAGACCCCTCAAGGATGTGATGGAGCTGGTCAAGGCAAACTTGGGTTGACTGTAGGCTGGATTGTCTTTTACCCCCAGCTCTGCAAGTGTTAGAGTGAGCCTGCCAAGAATCTTCAAACTATCAAATCTTACAGCTTCTCAGGTTTCTCAAAACATTTCTGACTTGCTTTGAAACTCATCTCTCCCACCCATCGTTCCCTTTCTCTATTGCTTTCTTCAGATCTTTAGAAACTTCTAGTGCCTTCTGCTATCTCAACATGGTGCTAAATGACATCCCATGCTGAGTGTAGCTCTGAAGCCATTACATAAGATATTTCTCTACTTATTAAAAAATATTATGTTGTTCTCAAGTAACACAATGGAGCTTTCCAGCATCAACAACACTTCCACAACATTTATTTTCTTATCACAGGCCCAACAGATACAGACATGTGTATGGCCCAGCCTTATATATTGAAAGCATTCACTTTGCTTAATATACTTTATCACCTGCATCATTTCTCTTTAATGTATGAGCTTTCTAAAAAAGTGTATGATAACTCTTTCTTTAAAGTTATTTCCTCAGTTCAGTTTAGTCGCTCAGTCATGACAGACTCTTTGTGACCCCATGGACTGCAGCATGCCAGGCTTCCCTGTCCATAACCAGTTCTCAGAGCTTGTTCAAACTCATGTCCATCGAGTTACTGATGACATCCAACCATCTCATCCTCTGTCATCCCCTTCTCCTCCCAGCTTCACTCTTTCCCAGCATCAGGATCTTTTCTAAAGAGTCAGTTCTTTGCATCAGGTGGCCAAAGTATTGGAGTTTCAGCTTCAGCATCAGACCTTCCAATGAATATTTAGGACTGATTTCCTTAGGATGAACTGGTTGGATTTCCTTGCTGTGCAAGGGACTCTCAAGAGTCTTCTCCAACATCACAGTTAAAAAACATCAATTCTTCGGCACTCAGCTTTCTTTATAGTCCAACTCTTACATCCACACATGACTACTGGAAAAACCATAACTTTTATTAGATGGACCTTTGTTGGCAAAGTAATTTCTATGCTTTGTAATATGCTGTCTAGATTGGTCATAACTTTTCTTCCAAGGAGCAAGCGTCTTTTAATCTCATGGCTGCAATCACCATCTGCAGTGATTTTGGAGCCCAAAAAAATAAAGTCTGTCACTGTTTCCACTGTTTCCCCATCTATTTGCCATGAAGTGATGGGACCAGATGCCATAGTCTTAGTTTTCTGAATGTTGAGTTTTAAGCCAACTTCTTCATGCTCCTCTTTCACTTTCACCAAGATGTTCTTTAGTTCTTCTTCACTTTCTTCCATAAGGGTGGTGTCATTTGCACATCTGAGGTTATTGATATTTCTCCCAGTAATCTTGATTCCAGCTTGTGCTTCATCCAGCCTGGCATTTTGCATGATGTACTCTGCATATAAGCTAAATAAGCAGGGTGACAGTATACAGCCTTGATGTACTCCTTTCCCAATTTGGAACCAGTCTGTTGTTCCATGTCTGGTTCTAACTGTTCCTTCTTGACCTGCATACAGATTTCTCAGGAGGCCAGTAAGGTGGTCTGGTATTCCCATCTCTTTAAGAATGTTCCACAGTTTTTTGTGTTCCACACAGTCAAAGGCTTTGGCATAGTCAATAAAGCAGAAGTAGGTGATTTTCTGGAACTCCCTTGCTTTTTTGATGATCCAATAAATGTTGGCAATTTGATCTCTCTCTGATTCCTCTGCTTTTTTGAAGTCCAGCTTGAATATCTGGAAATTCATGGTTCACGTACTATTGAAGCCTCATTTGGAGAATTTTGAGCATTACTTTGGTAGTGTGTGAGAAGAGTGCATTTGTACAGTAGTTTGAACATTCTTTGGCATTTCCCTTCTTTGGGATTGGAATGAAAACTGACCTTCTCTTTAAAAATATTTTTATTGATAATGTCAGGAAGATGGTAGCAAGGATACATAAAATGGTTTTAAAACAGGAGCATAAGATACCATCCTGTCAGAATAGAGAAGAGATGGGAGTAGTCCCCTCTGAATCCTCTTGTTCAGATTTCAGTTAAACAATTTTTGCTAGCCCATGTATTAAAATGTAGCTTCATTTGCAAGGATTTCAACTAAAGTAATAAGTTTAGAATAAATATTTTACAAGTAGTTAGAGTGACTATTTGAATATCAAGTGTTCACATAGTGAGGGACACCTGGACTTCTCTCTCCAATTTACTTTCTGTGCTGTCAAAAGACATATTTTCAGCATGAACACTGTTCTATTTAATGTTTCCTTCATTCAAAGCACAAAGAGTTCTCTACAATTTATGAACAAAAAACTGCAAATTTTTCACATGCCATTCAAAGCCACTCATAACCTGGTCTCAACCTATATTTCCAGCCTCATCCTAACCCCCTCCAGTAACACTCTAAACCACACAAAGCTACTTGTCCAAATATACACATATACTGGATCTTTTGGAATGTCCCTCTCCATTCAGTGGGCTTCCCTGGTGGCTCAGACGGTAAAGAATCTGTCTGCAATGCATGAGACCCAGGTTCGATCCCTGGGTCAGGAAGATCCCCTGGAGAAGGGAATGGTACTTGCTCCAGTATTCTTGCCTGTACAAGAGTTCCATGTACAGAGGAGCTGGTGGGCTACAGTCAATGGAGTCTCAAAGAGCTGGACATGACTGAGTACTAACGCTTTTACTTTCACTTTTTTTCTCCATTTGGTACCACACCTGCTGTCTGTTCTCAAACCTCTTATGGCTCCTCTCCTATACTCATACTCAGTAGATAATTTTGCTTTCTACTTCACTAAGAAAAATGAGGCCATCAGAAGAGAACATACACAAACGCTCACCACCAAAGCTGTATACCCATTAGTATCTGTACCTATAAACCTTGCCTTCTGCAGTGTGACTATAAACATACTGTCCACGCATCTGTGCAAAGCCAGCTCTTGTATTTGTGTGCTCAATCCTTGCAGTCTTACTGACCCAAGGTCATTACTCCACTGAAATGTCCCTTCAAGAAAAAACTTGCCCCTCAGCGGCAAAGGGGGCAGTTGGATGATGGCCTGCGACTTCAGAGCCTTTTCGTTGATCTTAACTTTCAAGGTAAGATTCTGGCTTCCTACATAGCCCTCGGCAAATGACGAATCATTAAGAAGATATGAGGATCCATTTATTTTTCCTTAGCATCAGAAATCTTTGCTCCAACGTTTCTCCTGCTTCGTATAAAGCTCTTCCTACTCAGTCTTGTGTCCATTACTTTTCATTTCACGTTATTAGATCTGAATGGCAGATCTGAAAGCTTCCCCTTCCTAATCATTTTCCTTCCCCTTTTATCTTTCAAACATTTCTTACAGGGAACCTCTTGCAACTCAAACTTCATCTCAACATCTGCTTCCTGAAGGACCAAAACTATGAAAGCTGGCATGTACTCAGAGTAGTTTGAGAGTTTGGTTTGAGGATTGAATCCCTCACTACCCAACTACCAATAGGGGTGCCAGTTGTCAGAGCTTTGCCAGGACATTGTCCATGAAATTCAAGACAAATTGTTGCCTACAGTAAGAACGTGCATTGCCTACAACAAAGAAAGAACCTCTTTGGGTTCTGGTCTATTCTGTTCTGTTGCTGTACTAGCCCATCTCTTAAGCTATCCTCTCCATGGACAGGATTCCCTTTGAAGTGTCTGGGCAGCATCACTGACTCATGCCGTCCTCTGCCGTCATCACTCTAACATCCTCTCCCATCCATCAGTCCATCTGGCCAAGTCACCTTCTTGTCAACCTACCATATTTTACTCTCTTTCTTCCATTTCAAAACAATTTCCATGCCTCTTCCAGTTTTTGAGGTTCCTTCTTAAGTCATCTTCTTGGGCAGTACCTTTTTCATCCAGGGAAGAATTACGTCAAACACAGTCCTAGGGTGGAAATTTTGAAGGCTCAAATGTAGTGCCAGGATTCCAATTTGGAACTCAGAGGGTCAAGAGTTCCATAGTTAGTGCACACTCAGCACTTCACTCCCTTGCATGGCTGGTGTACATCAGATTAAAAACTCTTTTAAGGACACAGCTTGTGTTTTATTCATCTTCGTATCTTTCCTAGCATCTGGTACAGTGTGTTGCTCAATGAAGAACTGGTAAATGGAAATAAATAGAATAAAATGGAACTTAATGTTCTTGGAAACTCGAGTAGTTTAATTGCCTAGCCATGAGGTTATTTTCTTTTTATTTGAATCTCATCTATTATTTTTAATATAGAAAACTAATACATATAATAAAATTATAGTACCACAATGTAGAGATAGCCACTGTTGTAACTTCTTTTTCACTTCATTCTAATATTTTTCATACCCTTTTTACCTTAGATATCAATATCTTTTTTGTATGCTGTAGAGGCTTTTTAAAATTGAATTTATTTTCTGATATTTACCTTAAGAAGTGATATTGAATACACAAGATTTAACTTTAATTTGATAAAGGATAATTGTCAAAAACCTACTGCTAACCTCCTACAATTGGGCAAATGTCAGGTGAATTCTATTTTTTTTATGTAGAACAAGATAAGAACATAAATAGTATTCATTCACCTATTCATTTCTTTACTTTTCAACAAATAATTACAGGGCCTCTTTTATATCCCAGACACAATTATATGCATTGAGGATATAACAGTAAGCAAAGCAGACAAAAAATATCTGCCCTTATAGACATTATGTTGGGGAGAAAGAGAAGCAAAAAAAAAAGAAAAGAAAAATAAATTGATCTAAGTGTTAAGACCATGCTAAGTAGTTATAAATGTTGTAGAAAATATAAAGAAAGAAAGAAAGATAGATAAAAAGTTTTTGCAGAGTACTCTCTGTCCATTTTAAATGTCCTAGGGAGGGACTATCTAAGCAAATACTTGAAAGAAGTAAAGGAGCAATGTGGATACTGAGATAAAAGCTTTCCAGGCAGACATGAAATGTAAAGCATAACCTGGACTAAAGTGCAGCAAGTAAAGTGCTCTGGTTGCAAAATTTAAGAAAGCACTCTTTCTCAGTTCATGCAAATGCAGTTGATCCTGGAAAGCCCTCAGGCAAACTGTACCTGGTAAGTTTCAGGGATAGAAAGGCGTTTAGAGTGTCTGGTGAAAGAGGACCAAAGTAGAGAGCAGTTCACTGAGGTCAGAGGTCGGAAGGGGCACAATAAGACCTCCTAGCTATTGGCAGGATGTTGACTTCGGTCTGAGTAAAAATACAGCCATTGTAGGGTTTTAAGCTGAGAAGTATTTTAGTATAATTTTTTTTAAAAAGAGGAATATATATAGAAGAGAATGAGATGAAACTGCCATTATTTGCAGGTAATGTAGTTAACTTAGAAAACCTAAAAAAACCGAAATAATGTTGGAAAAATCAGAGATAAGCATGGTTGCTAGATTTGAGATTACCTTATGAAACCAGTTTATTCCTCTCTGATGAAATGATTTATAAGAGCACATTTTTAAAAACAGGTACAATATCTAGGCACTAATTGAACAAAAATATCCATGAATCTTTTGGAAAAAAATTTTAACTTTATTAAAGGTGTAAAATTGATTGGAATAAACTGAGATATTTACAATTTAATATTTAGAGATACCAACTGTATCCAAAGAAGTCAACAAATTTAAATAGTGCTTAAATCAGTAGTATTTCCTCTATCAGTAATTAAAAAGTATAATAGAAATTAAAATATTCTATCAACAGCAACAAATCCTATCCACAACTTTATAAAAATTGATCAAGATTTCATCAAGAATTATCTTAAACTCTATTAAGTATGTAAAAAAGATTTACAAAGTGTAGCAATATACTATGATCATGAGTAAGGCTAATTAGTATAATAAACATGCTACTTTCCCCAAATTTATGTATAATGTAATGCTGTTCCAACCAAAATTCCATATAAACTCATTCAAAAACTTGGATAAAAATATAAAAATAACTGAATAGTTATTCATTTTTAAGATGAACAGGAAAGTGAGAAGCTTTCTTGGCTAGACATGAAGACATAATAAAGCCAGAAATAGGGTGTAATACATAGAAACAAATAAATATACCAATAAAACATAATAAGAACCCCAAATAGACCTGGGTAAATATGGGAAACTGATGTATCATTGCGGTGACACTCACTAACTGATGGGAATGTTGAATCGTTGAATAGATAGGCTTAGATAAAATGGCTCATTATATTTTTAAAAAATGGGATTGGATTTCTACTTCACACCGTATATAAAAACATATAGGGATTCAGCCCAATCTTGAAAGGGAAAATTATAAAACTAACAGAAGAAAATGTATGGGAACATTTTTATAAGTTTGAAATGAGAACTTCTTAAGTAAAGTTCCCAAAGCACAAGCCATAAGGTGAAAAAATTATTTGCAAATTAAGGACGTTTTAATATAAAGCACATCATTGACAAAATTAACCTATGCAGACTTATTGGGATAGATACCAACAATGTGAAAAACTAACAGAAGTTTAATATCTAGAATATTCAAATAATTTCTATAAATGTACATTAAAAACTGGGGAACTAAGTTTAAAAATGGGCAAAGGTTATAAATAGGCAGTTCACAGACAATGAAACATGAAAAGCTAACAAATATAAAATGAGATGCTTAATGCACAAGTAATCAGAGAAATGTAATTCAGAATTACATTAAATTATTTTATACCCATTAATTTGGCAAACATCATAAAGTGGTGTATATAAGTGTAAGTGCCAGACAATTAGTCTTTTAGATTATAGTCCAAACAACTGATACTTAGCTTTTGGTTCCTGGGGAATATTACTCAGCCCCCAAAAAAGAACGAAGTAATGCCATCTGCAGCAACATGGACGCAACTAGAGATTATCATACTAAGTGAAGTTTAAGTCAGAAAGAGAAAGACAAGTACCATATGCTATCACGTATATGTAGAATCTAAAATATGGTGCAAATGAACCTATTTATGAAACAGAATCACAGACATAGAGAGCACACTGGTGGTTGCCAAGGAAAAAGAGGGTTGTGGGAGGGATAGAGTGGGATTTTGGGGTTAGCAGAAGAAAGCTTTTATATAGAGAATGGATAAATAAGAAGGTCCTGCTGTATAGCACAGAGAACTATATTTAGTAGCTATAATAAACCATACAGAAAGGATATAAAAATGAATGTGTATATATATATATATGTATAACAATCACTTTTCTGTACAGCAGAAATTAATATAATATTGTAAATCCACTATACCTCAATTAAAAAAAAAAACTTGTTTTTTTCAAAGCTCCTGGATGGCTGTGACTGAGGTGCATCCAGCAATCATAATAAGAACCACAAGAGCTGTTCCAGCACAACATTGGCTCTGTCAGGGAAATATCTGTGGGCTCTTGCCATGCATAATACAGGTCCAGGTGAGAGCCTGGTGGGCTTCCCTGTTGGCTCAGCTGGTAAAGTATCTGCCTGTAATACAGGAGATCTGGGTTCGATCCCTGGGTTGGGAAGATATCTTAGAGAAGGGAACGGCTACCCACTGCAGTATTCTGGCCTGGAGAATTCCATGGCCTATTCCAAGGGGTCACAAAGAGTTAGACACGACTGAGAGCCTTTCACAGTATTTTGCTCTGTGCAAAATAATAGCACCATTCTAAGTGAGCACCTCTTGGCATTCCTAGCCTATAGCATCACTATAGACAGACTGACCCCACACAAAACAGGAGTAACAACACATTTCACATATTTATGGCTGAAAGGAAACACACCTGCAGGTGGAATAGTAGCCTAATGCAGTTACCTGGAAAGCAATTTGAAGTATTTAATGAAATTAAATATTACGGGGGAAAAAAAGAAACTAAATATTAGTAAACCCTAGTAACTCCCTTCTTAATATATATCCCAGAGAGGACCATCCTTAGGTCCATACAAGAATGAGCTTCTCAGTATTGTGTATGGAGATGTGGAACTGACAGCAACCCAGGTATGCATCTATGGGTAGAAAGATGAGTAGAGAGCGGTGAGCATGTTCAGTGTTCACTAAGTAGCTGTCAAGCAACCCAGAAGACAAACATACAGAACAAATGGCGGTGGAAAAAGAACTAAGAACTGTGAGGTGTAACGTGCCATGTATTTATGCAAGCTTGAAACATATATATACATAAAACAACATTCATTTTTTCAAAGAACCATACATCTTTAAGGGCATTAGAGTGAGCGCCCATGCTGGGAAAAGGAGAATGGAGAAGTGATCAGTAAAGGAGATAGAACTAAAAACAAGTAAATAAGAGCAAGACATGCCCATTAATGATAACACTGAACTACTTGGGAAATACAATTATTTCAGTGCTTTATCCTTGAGGTCTAGAAGGAAGAAAATAATTCAAATACAAAAGTAGATAAAATTGGGGGAGACTAGATCTTCTTTAAAGTCAACTCTCTAATGTTCTGGTTTTCTATGATACGTGAGATCCTTCTGTACTAAGTCTTGAGAGACAATTTGTATCATTTTTCTATTAATAGGATGGAGCCAAACACCTGCAAACCCAGTAAATGCAGACAAACTAGGCTCGGGGGAGCTAGTTTCACATAATCTGTCAACAAGGACATCAGAGAGAAGGTGGGAAATCAAAATCATCTGTCTCCGGGCTACAGGCCCTGGCTATGACTCCCCAGACACCAGTCCCAACAATTCTCAATCTTCCTATAACTCTCAGCATCTCTTAATTGTTTGGGACTCCATATTCTGCCCTGGAGGCCTCTTGGTGTTTCCAGTTGAGTTAAGGAGAGAACTAAAGCGATAAGCAGGTAAGTAAAAATTATGGAGTCCCTGAGCAAACATTATGTACCAAGAATCCATAGTATGGTGTACAGAGAGTAGCAAAAACTAAGTTTTTATAGGTGATTTTAATCCAATAAGGTTAATTATGACCCCAGAGAGGTGCTTGTGGGAAGACGGAATCCTGCTCAATGTGATAAAAGCAAAGTATCCTTAACAACTAGAAGAGACAACAGTGAAATTGGCAACCACAGGATTTAGCTGGGTTCCTGTTCTTGTGCACCCTTCTGGTAGAAGTAAATATTATAAAGGCTTAGAAAAAGTTTGAAGGGAAGCTATCACTGGGTGAGGATGTCTGGATGACAAATCTCGAGAGAGATTTAGAGACCCTTATATTAAAAACGTGGAGATTTCGTGATTCCTTGATGTGTGTCTTTTGTGTTTGTGTGTTTGCACACAGAGACCATAGACTCTTGGTGATGAGGCGATTAAGCAGTTAGACACTGCTTCAGAGAATGTTGAATAAAGTTACAAACACAGCTCATCTTTATGGAGTTCTTTCCATCTCTATAAAGCTCTGGAGGGTTTTTTGGCTTGTTTTTATGATTTTCATAGAGAACTGTATTCACCATACAGCACTTGCCAGCCAAGAAATAAATAATAAATAAAGCAATGTACACAGTGTACTCTGCTGCTACAGAAACAAACGGAAAAATACTGGGAAAGGATGAAACGTTAGTGTGATTTGCTGATTCCCTGGTGGCTTCATGGCTTCCCTAGTGGCTCAGATGGTAAAGAATCTGCCCACAATGCAGGAGACTCGGGTTTGATTCTTGGGTTGGGAAGTTCCCCTGGAGAAGGGAATGGCAACCCATTCCAGTATTCTTGCCTGGAGTATCCCATGGACATAGGAGCCTGCAGGCTACAGTCCGTGGGATCGCCAAGAGTCAGACACTACTGAGGGACTAACACTAACACTTTCAGTTTCACTTTGCTGATTCTATGTCACTACACTCAAAACCAGACACACAGCTTCCATAAGCTCCAGAATAAAAGGAAATGAAATTGGGACTGAAATAAAACTACATACAATGAAGATTAGCATCAGTGAAATTCATTTACATGTTCATCCAACAAAAAATCATTTCCTCTCAGTGGTGTGGGTTCCACCAGAGTAGACTCAGGATGTGAAAGTTGAAGAATGCAGACCAGAATAGAACAGAAAACAGTCCCTTGTTAGATTTATAAACCTCAGAACTCGACGTTAACGTTATTGGTTATTTCCGGAGGTGATCACCTACTGGTCCCTGTGTGTCTTAGCTTCTAAGTGAAGAGGAATGTGAGACTGAATTTATTACTTCGTATGTGCCTGGGGAATCCCATGGACAGAGGAGCCTGGTGGGCTACAGTCCGTAGGGTTGCAGAGTCGGACACGACTAAAGCAATTTAGCACAGCACAGCACGTGTCCTTTAATAGTTTGTTACGTATATGTGTGTACTACTCTTTTAATTGAGTACTGGGTTAAGCATGTCAACAAATACATATTTTGTCTTTATAAAATCCTCAGCTAGAGAACTTCTCTTGTGGTCTAGTGGCTAAGAATTGCCTGCCAGTGAGGGGGTCATGAGTTTGTTTGAGCCCTGGACCAGGAAGATGCCACATACCATGGGGCATCTAAGCCTGTGTGCCTTATCTATTGAGCACACATGCCTAGAGCCCTTGCTCTGCAACAAGAGTAGCCCTCACTCATGGCAATTAAAGAAAGCCTATGCACAGCAGTAAAGCCAAACACCAGCAGTAAAGCCACACACCAGCACAGCCAAAAATAAATTAAAAAATTATAAAATTATAAAAAAATATCCTTACCTAGAAATCGTTTGGGGTATTGCCACGGATATAATCCTAAACTTCCCTGTTATTTAGAATCAGTACTCAGCTGTCCAAAGAGAGACAGGCAACACCCATTAGGTCCAAGGTTCTGTTTGCAAAAGATATACATCTCTCTTGGGATGTGCCCTCTGCTAGTGACTCCACAGTCTTCGAGTCTGGAGGACAGATTCCAGGTCATGTTCTGCACTTGGATTCTTACCTTTCTTCTCTGAATTTCCTTAAACCTTCTCTGACTCAGCAAAGCACAGTCAATCTTCAGACCCATGAGTATGAAAATTGCTAATTTTTAAATCATTTGTTGTGAAAATGGAAGTGTAAGTTGCTCAGTTGTGCCTGATTCTTTCAATCCCATGGACTATAGCCAGGCTCCTCTATCCATGAGATTTCCCAGGCAGAAAACTGGAGGGGCATGCCATTTCCTTTTCCAGGGGATCTTTCCCACCCAGGGATTGAAGCCCCAGATTTCCTGCATTGTAGGCAGATTGTTTACCGTCTGAGCCACCAGGGAAGACATCATCTGTTATATAGCTAGACATTTTATACCTTAGAAGTTTGTAATTTCTATGTATTCAAAACTTCCTTTTTTAAATTTTTTAAAATTTAAATTTATTTACTTTAATTGGAGGCTAATTACTTTACAATATTGTATCGGTTTGGCCATACATCAACATGAATCTGCCACGGGTGTACACGTGCTCCCATCCTGAACCCTCCTCCCACCTCCTTCCTCGTACCATTCCCTCTGGGTCATCCAAACTTCCCCAAATACAACATCTCTTTAAGAGGTGAGTGCCGAGAGCTCTGTATAGTTGTTACAGCTTCACACTATACCTGAGGAGCTTTCTTGGGTGACAGAGAAATCATTTTCTGACCCTCCAAAATCTTCCAAAGTTGCGAGGTCCCTCCGGCCTATATCCCTATTAGAATGAAAGAAAGAAGAAAGGAGACCATAGCTGCTTCATTAAAAGTTCAAGAGCGGGGTGATGCCTGAGACTGTGTACTGTTCTATGATACTTGTATCTTGATGGTTTTGTATGCTGCTGCTACTAAGTCACTTGAGTCATGTCCGACTCTGTGTGACCCCATAGACTGTAGCCCACCAGGCTCCCCTGTCCCTGGGGTTTTCCAGGTAAGAACACTGGAGTGGGTTGCCATTTCCTTCTCCAATGCATGAAAGTGAAAAGTGAAAGTGAAGTCGCTCAGTTGTGTCTGACTCTTCACGACCCCATGGACTGTAGCCCACCAGGCCCCTCAATCCATGGGATTTTCCAGGCAAGAGTACCAGAGTGGGTTGCCATTTCCTTCTCCATGATGCTTTTGTATAGTCATAAGAATTGGAACCCTGTTGGTATTAATTTTCTCCATGTCTCCGTAGAGGAGAGAAAGCACAATCTCCTTTTCCTAGATGAGATCCCTTGCAAAATCTGGTCTAAATAAGAGATAAAAGTCTCCACAGCCAAGGCTTCCCTGGTTGCTCAGAGATAAAGAATCTGCCTGCCAATGTAAGAGACGCTGGTTTGATCCCTGATCTGGGAAGATCCCACATGCCATGGAGCACCTAAGCCCATGTGCCACAACTATTGAGCCTGTGCTCTAGAGTGCAGGAGCCACAACTACTGAACCCACATGCCCCAAATCCCATGCTCTACAACAAGAGAAGCCACCCCAGTCAGAAGCCTGTGCACCACGACTAGAGAGGAACCCACGCAGCAACGAAGACCTAGCACAGTCAAAAATAAATAAATAAAAAAATTATTTTTTAAAAAGAGTCATCATAATTTTATCACCGATGGTTAACATAAAACATGAAGCCTTGGGCCAGGGGATGGGGGTGCTATTGTAAGAAGAAAGTGAATATGTCACCCATTAGGGTGGTTTCTGAGGACAGCCTGGAGATTATAGTGAGGTTGTAGTCTTGGGGAGAGAAAATAGCTCACCATAGATTAAAACTGATGCTCCAATATCAAAACCACATGTGTTTACTTCCTACCACCAAAACTCAGTCGGCCAGGAAATTAGATCTAGAAGAAAGCAGTGATGTTGCTTTCAAATAGATGGATTCAGTGAATCCCTTCACTTCTCTTAGGTCACAGTACCTTCAACTGTAGTTTAAGGATGATGACCTTATCAATTTTGGACTGACAACTGAAGAAAATGAAATCTAGAAGACAGATTTGGAAGCTGCAAGGAACTTTGCAAATTAAATGAAACAATGATAATGATGAGGACATTTTACATTGTGTCTATTCCAACACAGTTCTATACTTGGACTTGTTCTATATTTAAACACTAACTTAGTGTTTTGAGGAAAAACAATTATTGGAAAAATAAATAAAAATGAAAACACATATATTAAAAAGAGGAACCAACTTATGCTATTGAACAGTTGAAATGTATATGGTGTGATTGGTTGATTCTGGTCTCTACCTTATATGGGTCAAACCTGTGTAAGACAGTGCCTTTTAAACCAATGCCATAAAATTTGACTTTGTTTCACCTCTGTTTTAAATATAATTCAACTGTCTTTCAATGAAGATTTATTCTGAAGCCAGCTCTTTCACTTCCCATTAAGTTAGTGTATTTTATTTGCATGAAAATCAAAACTGATTTGATGCTATTGTCCGGCCAGTCTGTGAGTAGGAGGCAGAAAAGATTGCTAAGGATAAAAATTGCCAAAGGGGAAAAGGACATAATTTTTGAAATTTAGCTGTAAACAGCACTCTTTTTCCATTATCAAATTGTCATTAGAATTTCCAAAGAGCTGCTGAAGGACCGGCTTGTGTCCAACTTAGAATTCAAACTTTCACCCTGCTTGACATCATTCTCTGAGTGAATTCTCTGTCACCCCCCAGAAAGAAAAAATTCCATCAGTTGCCACCAATGAAGAAAGCATATTAACAGTATATGGAATGTTCCACACAATCACATCATTTAAAAGCTTGGTGTCCTCCCAAGTAAATTCTTTGTCAATGGTTATCCTGCTTTCTGCTTTGTTGGAATCTAGTTCCTCAACTCCATTGTTCAGGTGTATAATAATGTAGGAATTTGATTTTACAATATATAAAGAAAAGGCTAGAATTTATCTATAAACTTTACTTGTCTAAGCAAACATAACTGTCTGCTTGTTCAATATTTCAATAGCACAAATGTTCCTCAAGGTTTCAAGCTATAGATCAGAATGTAGTTATATGACATTGAAAACAAGCTAGAAAAAAAAAAAAAAGAAATCGAGTCCAAGATAATAGAAATAAACACTTATTGAGATATTAGCGTATGCCAAGTATCAGGCCTTGAATGACTTGTCTACCTGTGCTCTGGTAATCCTCATAATTATTCTCTAAGATGAAAGTCGTTCTCATTTTATGAAGACAGATTCAGAGAGGTTGTGTTTATTGCCCAAGGTCACACAGCCATTAAATGGCAAAGCTGGTATTTATTTATGTATTTTTTTATTTTTATTTTTTAAATGTGTATTTATTTTTAGTTGATTGATGACTGGTTCACAATATTGGTTTGATTTCTGTCATACATAAACATGAATCAATCATAGGTGTACATATGTCCCCTCCCAAAGCTGGTATTTAAATCAAAAACTTTTTTCCCTTCATATCAGACTTTGCTTCCACTGAACTCTCTATCTTCAACAATCAAGTCTGGTTTCAGTGATATAGCAATCAGAGGTTCCATTAGATAACCTAAAAGAGAAATTAGTAGAAAAAAAATCCCATATACTGGTGTATTGAATACTTGGGGAAAGAATTTTCTTTGTTAGAAAGGTACTATGACTGGCAACTTCAACTCTGGAGAGTGATAATGTGATGGTTTGAGTAAGAGAAGAGAAGCTCAACAGCTCTCCTTAAGAAGGACACCAGTGTTTGGATCTGAAATAAAGGCAACGGAAGGAGGGGAACACAGAAGAGAGATGGAGGTGGACAACATAACACCTAGAGTGTATGTTTAACAGTGTCTGCAGCCTGTCAAGAAACGCTGTGTGTAAGAAAGAAAAGAAATGCTGTCTGGGAGAAATGGCCAGCGACAAACTGTCCAGAAGATTTTTCATAACAAGGGTTTGCCTACATTCAGTGTTCAAGTTATTTGCTATGTATCTCTATGAAAACATCCTTTGTCTTCTGATAAAATCTATTCCACATTCTACTCACAACACTTCTATGCTGCTGCTACTAAGTTGCTTCAGTCGTGTCCGACTCTGTGCGACACCATAGACGGCAGCCCATCAGGCTCCCCCGTCCCTGGGATTCTCCAGGCAAGAACACTGGAGTGGGTTGCCATTTCCTTCTTCAATGCATGAAAGTAAAAAGTGAAAGTGAAGTCACTCTTTGTGATCCCATGGACTGCAGCCCTCCAGGCTCCTCCGTCCATGGGATTTTCCAGGCAAGAAAGAGTACTGGAGTGGGATGCCATCGCCTTCTCCGCAATACTTGTATGAGAAGTATCCAAAAAGAAAAGAGATGTTGGTGAGAGATTAGTAAGACATAAGGTTTAGAAAGCACAGGGAACTAGAAGCAGAGATGTCCACATGACTGTAAGGAGGCCACTGGGCATCCCATGGATATGTTTGAGGGAATGGGTTAGTTTATATAAAAGTCAAGAATATCACATACCTGAATTATTTATTTAATTATTATTATATATTTAATCAGCTAGATTCTATTTCTCCTGGTATCAGTTTCCTCAGCCTACCAGTAGTGTGTCAATAAAGGAAATGCCTAGAAAGTTATTGACATCATAGCTTTCAAACCCTTTCAATAGCTTCTGACACATGGTTGTGATTGGAAAATGGTAGCAAAATTCCTTTCTCACATACCTACTATTCCTGTGATATCACCTTCTGCTCTCCTGTATCCTTTTTCTCCCAAAGAACCATGAAGAAATGAAAAGAACCTTTTTAGATAATAAACTGGGGATACAGGGTCTAGGAAATCTGGAGTTTTGTCAAATGTTGTGCTATCTACCATCAATGATTGATTGATTGCATAAGTGATTTGGATGACCTTTTGCAAAGGGTCATTCATCCAAGTCGCTCCTCTGCCAGATAGCCTAAGAGCATGGTATTCCTCTTTCTATAGGCTTCTGAACACCATAAGGATTTTTAGCCACCAAATTTATTTATAGAACCCCTGTTAAAACAATAATAATTTGAAGTAAAAAGAAACATCTAGTTTGCTCTTCTAACAATTACAAGAATCCTTTCTCTAATAGCCCCAATGGGATTATTACTCATCCTCTTGAACACATCCAATGACTAGAACATTTCAGAAGGAGATTCTTTCTATTTTTAAATAATGTGAACCATTAGAAAATATGTCCTTATACTGAAGTTAAATTATGCGTCTGGTCCTAGATTGGCTCTCGCATCTGGAATAGCATAGGTGGTTTTCTTCTTCCACCTGTCTGTTCTTCAGTTATTTGATGACGACTCTCATGTCACTACCCTAGTCATACTAAATGTACTCAGTTCTTTCAATCATTTCCAGATGGTGGACCATACAAGCAACCACTTCTGAGTCCATTCCATTGGCCAATGTTCCTCATAATTGTGTGTTGTGTGGAAAGGAAACCTAGGCTTCAGATGTATTCCTTTTTTGGCTATGCTGGGTCTTGGTTGCTGCATGCTGGTTTTCTCTTATAGTGGCAAGCCAAGCATACTCTTGCTGTGGAGCATGGGCTCTAAGGGCACAAGCTTCAGTAGTTGTAGCACATGGGCTTAGTTTCCCCATGGCATGTGAAATCTTCCTGAAACAGGGTTCGAACCCACATCCCCTGCATTTGCCCTTGGCAAGTGGATTCTTAACCACTTGGACCACAAGGAAAGTCCCAGATGTTTTCTTAAGTGGGAAAAATTCATTGGTACCTTTCTGCAAATGGGTCTTTTAATAAAGCAAACTGAAATGACTTTACCAAATTCAGACTTAAATTGAAGAAAGTAGGGAAAACCACTGGAGAAGGCAATGGCACCCCACTCCAATACTCTTGCCTGGAAAATCCCATGGATGGAGGAGCCTGGTAGGCTGCAGTCCATGGGGTTGCAAACAGTCGGACATGACTGAGCAACTTCCCTTTCACTTTTCACTTTCATGCATTGGAGAAGGCAATGGCAACCCACTCCAGTGTTCTTGCCTGGAGAATCCCAGGGACAGGGGAGCCTGGTGGGCTGCCGTCTATGGGGTCACACACAGTCGGACACAACTGAAGTGACTTAGCAGCAGCAGCAGCAGGGAAAACCACTAGACCATTCGGGTATGACCTAAATCAAATCCCTTATGATTATACAGTGGAAGTGAGAAATAGATTTAAGGGCCTAGATCTGATAGATAGAGTGCCTGATGAGCTATGGAATGAGGTTCGTGACATTGTACAGGAGACAGGGATCAAGACCATCCCCATGGAAAAGAAATGCAAAAAAGCAAAATGGCTGTCTGGGAGGCCTTACAAATAGCTGTGAAAAGAAGAGAAGCGAAAAGCAAAGGAGAAAAGGAAAGATATAAACATCTGAATGCAGAGTTCCAAAGAATAGCAAGAGATAAAAGAGCCTTCTTCAGCGATCAATGCAAAGAAATAGAGGAAAACAACAGAATGGGAAAGACTAGGGATCTCTTCAAGAAAATCAGAGGTACCAAAGGAACATTTCATGCAAAGATGGGCTCGATAAAGGACAGAAATGGTATGGACCTAACAGAAGCAGAAGATATTAAGAAGAGATGGCAAGAATACACAGAAGAACTGTACAAAAAAGATCTTCATGACCCAGATAATCACAATGGTGTGATCACTCACCTAGAGCCAGTCATCCTGGAATGTGAAGTCAAGTGGGCCTTAGGAAGCATCACTATGAACAAAGCTAGTGGAGGTGATGGAATTCCAGTTGAGCTATTCCAAATCCTGAGAGATGATGCTGTGAAAGTGCTGCACTCAATATGCCAGTAAATTTGGAAAACTCAGCAGTGGCCACAGGACTGGAAAAGGGCAGTTTTCATTCCAATCGCAAAGAAAGGCAATGCCAAAGAATGCTCAAACTACCGCACAATTGCACTCATCTCACACGCTAGTAAAATAATGCTCAAAATTCTCCAAGCCAGGCTTCAGCAATATGTGAACCATGAACTTTCTGATGTTCAAGCTGGTTTTAGAAAAGGCAGAGGAACCAGAGATCAAATTGCCAACATCTGCTGGATCATGGAAAAAGCAAGCAAGTTCCAGAAAAACATCTATTTCTGCTTTATTGACTATGCCAAAGCCTTTGACTGTGTGGATCACAATCAACTGTGGAAAATTCTGAAAGAGATGGGAATACCAGATCACCTGATCTGCCTCTTGAGAAACCTGTATTCAGGTCAGGAAGCAACAGTTAGAACTGGACATGGAACAACAGACTGGTTCTAGATAGGAAAAGGAGTACGTCAAGGCTGTATATTGTCACCCTGCTTATTTAACTTATATGCAGAGTACATCATGAGAAACTCTGGGCTGGAAGAAACACAAGCTGGAATCAAGATTGCCAGGAGAAATATCAATAACCTCAGATATGCAGATGACACCACCCTTATGGCAGAAAGTGAAGAGGAACTAAAAAGCCTCTTGATGAAGGTGAAAGTGGAGAGTGAAAAAGTTGGCTTAAAGCTCAACATTCAGAAAACGAAGATCATGGCATCCGGTCCCAATCACTTCATGGGAAATAGATGGGGAAACAGTGGAAACAGTGTCAGACTTTATTTTTCTGGGCTCCCAAATCACTACAGATGGTGACTGCAGCCATGAAATTAAGACGCTTACTCCTTGGAAGGAAAGTTATGACCAACCTAGATAGCATATTCAAAAGCAGAGACATTACTTTGCCAACAAAAGTTCGTCTAGTCAAGGCTATGGTTTTTCCTGTGGTCATGTACGGATGTGAGAGTTGGACTGTGAAGAAGGCTGAGCACTGAAGACTTGATGCTTTTGAACTGTGGGGTTGGAGAAGATTCTTGAGAGTCCCTTGGACTGCAAGGAGATCCAACCAGTCCATTCTGAAGATCAGCCCTGGGATTTCTTTGGAAGGAATGATGCTAAAGCTGAAACTCCAGTACTTTGGCCACCTCATGCGAAGAGTTGACTCATTGGAAAAGACTTTGATGCTGGGAGGGATTGGGGGCAAGAGGAGAAGGGGACGACAGAGGATGAGATGGCTGGATGGCATCACTGACTCGATGGACATGAGTCTGAGTGAACTCCGGGAGTTGGTGATGGACAGGGAAGCCTGGCGTGCTGTGATTCATGGGGTCACAAAGAGTCGGACACGACTGAGCGACTGATCTGATCTTATCTAATCTGACATTATATCAAACTCAAGTCATACTGAAGTTGCCATTGCTTCATTATTCAAACTGACTTTTTCTGATGTCTTCAACCCCATGTTACCTTACGTACATTTTTCACTCCTTTGAAAAGTTTAACATAAGGCATTCATTAGCTTGTCTCATTTGATAATATTAAGGGTACCAAGACCCATGTCATAACACTTTGTAATGCTGGGGTGAGGTAAAAGGGTCAAAAATTATATGACTAGTAGAATTATGCAAGTCAGATATGATATTATTTTTAGACTCATGGCTTCAACCATGTCATAAAGGTCACAGGGCTCAAGTGCAACTCAGAGAGAGAAACTTTTACAAAGATTTTATATTTCTTGTTAGTATAATGGGCTTCTCTGGTGGCTCAGATGGTAAAGAAACCACCTGCAATGCAGGAGACCTGGGTTCAATCTCTGGGTTGGGAAGCTCCTCTGGAGGAGGGCATGGCAAACCACTCCAGTATTCTTGCCTGGAGAATCCCATGGACAGAAGAGCCTGGCGGGCTACAGTCTATGGGGTCACAGAATCGGACACAACTGAGTGACTAAGCACCATCACAGGAGTATCACAGGAAGCCCAGGTGGTGCTAGTGGTAAAGAACCTGCCTGCCAATGCGGGAGATGTAAAAGACATAGGTTTGATCTCTGGGTCAGGAAGATCCCCTGGAGGAGGGCATGGCAACCCACTCCAGTATTCTTGCCTGAAGAATCCCATGGACAGAAGAGACTGGTGGGCTATGGTCCATAGGGTCGCACAGAGTTGGACACGACTGAAGCGACTGAGCATGCACGCATGTTAGTATCATATATTGTTGATTCTATGTTCAATTTTCCCCTCTTGTTTACTATGATTATTCACTTAACATAAGGGCAGAGAAACAGGAACCTAGCACTATCTTATCCTGGAATGGTGTCTCTTCCTTAGAGACTCTTGTTTAATGTCGTAAGTCTGGTAGTAAGTCTGGAAGATCCCAAGTTAACTGAATTTTCTGTATCCTGAAAAGTTGTACCATATGAGAAGGATATTAGAAAAAAAACCATAGTATTATTAAGAAAAATAACTAGGAAAAATAAAAAAGACTATTATTCAAAAACATTATAATTCAGGGACTAGGATACAGCATTAGGTAGAGAGGGAAGAGAGAAAGACGAGCTTCTGTGAATTCACTTCTAACTCTACTTTAATATTAAACCTCTGTATAAACATGAATACCAGACCTCTGAGTCACTAGGAATCTTTCACAACACTATGCTTCTTTTTATACCATCTCAAAACAAGCCCACCTCTGTCATAAGTGTTAGAATAACTTCCATAGTATCTCTTTCAAGGAATCATCTAGATTCGGCCTGAAAGACCTCATGATAGGAAACTCAAGATATTAAGTCAGCCCTGTCCATCACTGCAAAGCTCATACCTCGTACCTTAGAAAGCTTATTGGTTTATTGTCAGACTCTGAAAGTGAACTGTGTTTGGTCCTTATAACCACCACAGAGATTTCAAGTCTATATGAACAAAGACTAAGAGGGAACAGAGACTAAGGAAAAGAGCAGTGTATATTTAAAATGGATAACAGGGACCTATTGTATAGCACAGGGAACTCTACTCAATGTTATATGTCAGTCTGGATGGGAGGGGAGTTTGTAGGAGAATGGATACATGTGTATGTATGGCAGAGTCCCTTTGCTGTGCACCTGAGACTGTCACAACATTGCTAATCAGCTATCATTGTTGTTTTAGTGGCTAAGTTGTGTCTGACTCTTTACTGCCCCATGGACTGCAGCATGCCAGGCTTCCCTATCCTTCACTATCTCCTACAGTTTGCTCAAATTCGTGTCTACTGAGTTGGTGATACTATCTAACCATCTCATTCTCTGCCACCCTCTTCTCCTTTTGCCTTTAAATCTTTCCCAGGATCAGGATCTTTTCCAATGAGTTGGCTCCTCATAATCAGGTGGCTAAAGTATTGTAGCTTCACCTTCAGCATCAGTCCTTATAATAAGCTTACTCCAATGCAAAATAAAAAGTTGAAAGAAAATAAAATAAAACTTATAAAAAGAAAGGAGCAATAGAACCACGTATGAAATGAATTTCAAAAATTCTATTTAGAATCAATAATGTTGATTATGGAAGAGGAAGAGTGATACTCTTTCTACAAAACCAAAAGTCTATCTCACTGCATTTCCAGTGTCTAAGATTCTACCTGCTACATAATACATAATAAATGTTTTGTGGGGTGAATGAATGTAATACCTTCCTGTTACCAGTACGTCAAACCACTGATGCTTTACACAACAGTCATATTTCCTCTTCCACAAAATGGGTACCATGTTCTCTGAGGACCTCCTTTACCTAAGATGAGTTTTCCTTATTCCTCTGAAAGTTGTTAAAATAATATATATCATTAACCCTTGTACTGACTGCCCTACTCTTCCACTTGTGTGTCACTCAGAAGCCAATAATTCAGGTGGGATCTGGCCAAGGTAGGTGTTGGGAAGGAGAGGGTAAGGGTAATTGCCATAGAAAGAAGCCAAGTTTTTCTACCCTTTGCCTGACTGGCTATCTTAGACCCTTCTGAGAGTCTTTTATGGTATCATCCTTCCAAATGAATTCTCCACATTCTTTTTCCACCCCTTAAGCAGTCACATGAAGACATTTTACCCCCTCCCTCCCCGCTGCCACAGATTTGCTCTTTCCAGATTCTCACAGGATCGGTCTCCCTCAACCCCTCAATTCTGTATCCAGATTTCCACTTCCAACGTTCTATGATGCAAAATCACAGGAGAAAATGGGAACTGCCTTTTCAAACACCAATTTTAATTGTTTGCTCTTTCATTTTTAACATCTTTTTGGCCCTTGGAGAAGAGTATAACTCGAGGCGTCTCATGTATCTCCAAGATGAATTTAGCAAACGAATCCTGGGAAGACCCACCCTTTTTCTCCCCATTAGAATGAAATACAGCCTAACGCTTGAGTTATGTATCTAAGAATGTGGTTTAGCAAGACGGAAAGAAAAGAAAAACACTTTCAGCTTAATTTTAAACTGCAAAAGCACAGCACCCTCGGTATCTGTGGGTAAACTCTAGAATGACAGCTTTAATTAATTTGGAATTTCCCCAAGACGTAAATTTACTCCTACCTATTTTTAAAGACAAGAGTATTGATCTTGGATCAGTAATAAATTCCTGTAATATCTGTCCTCAGTAAAAAGCCAAGACCATTCTAGTCCATTTCTTTTCGTCTTGGAAGTGTTATGCCAAAACCATCACTTTGTTGGCTGCATACATTCTGATTTATATTCAATGAGAGTTGTAAAAGGCTTTTATAGAGGAGACAGCCGAGTGACATTTTCCTATAAATCACGACCACTTTTACTGCCACAAAGTTCTAGGGTTGAACTTCAAATGTAACCGTGGTGTAAACTCTGTGGTTGGAACCGCATTCTTGCTGAATGAGAAACACGTTTCCCCTTCTACCATGAGCGACTGCACATTCCGATCAGTCTCTGGCAGTTGAGAGCATCACAGAAAATCAGGGAACCGTGCTGGCTTTAATGTAGCAGCCCATGAAATGCAGGTCACCCAGGCCACCTCTGGATATAGCTATGCTTTCAGCTTCGTGAATCATTCAGATTGGTACAGAGACAGGCTGTTGAGCTGAAATACATGAGGCATTAAAGGTAACAAGAGAGAAAGGAAGCTAATTTTGGCAAACATCAGTTTTGTGGATCAGAAGTACACCCCTAGGGAGGGAGGCTTAAGAGGGAGGGAATATATGTATAATGTAGTTGTTGTATAGCAGAGACTAACACAACATTGTAAAGCAATTATACTCCAATTTAAAAAAGAAAGAGCTTGCCTGGTGACTCAGATGGTAAAGAATCCGTCTGCAATGCAGGAGACAGTTCGATCCCTGGGTGGGGAAGTTTCCCTGGAGAAGGGAATGACAACCCACTTCAGTATTCTTGCCTGGAAAATTCCATGGACAGAGGAGCCTGAAGAGCTACAGTCCATGGGGTCACAAGAGTCAGACAAAAACACAACTGAGCGACTAAAATTTTCACTTTTCAGTTAAAAAGAAGAAGAAGAAATTGGGATAATTATAAAAAAATACATTTTTTTTATAATTACATTTTATTCAATATTAGTCTCCATGAGAATTTCTTCTGTCAATGGAAGTGTCTTCTTTGTGCATAACCCTGTTAAACCCTCCAGTGATCACACCTGTTCAAGTTAAAGGTAACTCGCTTTGGTAAGAAACATGTGCAGAGTAGGGGAAGGAGAAGGGGATAAGGGATTAGAAGCTGTAAATTTGCTTTCAACCTGTCTTAGTGGAAAGAACTTGAGTCTAGAAGACAGAAGCATAGCTTTCTTGGTGCCTAGATTCCTTATGTATATGAAACATGTTTATTAAAAATATAGGTGGAAGAAATGTCACTGTACTCCCCCCACAAAGTCAAATTAAATCCATTTTGAGTAGCCACTTTCTAAAGATTAGCAAAACTTTCAATTATCACTTTTGCAAGTTCTCTACCCTATTCTTTGTCAGCACCAGAACCTAGACTTATGAAGTACAGGATGAATGTGACAGAAGCTTTTGGGCTTCAGTCCAAAGCAGTAACCTGTGTGACCGCTTCCTTCCAAAGACTGCCATCCATTCAAATGTATGTAGCCTTGCAGGCAGTGCCATGTTCTTCTTGCCACCTTCAGATGTAGAGCTCTTCACCTAGGCTCCCATGAGCCTGGCACCAGCACAATCTCCTCCCCTCATTAGAGATCTTTCTACCTTCATTGCATTATGATGAACAGAAATCCTCCAAATTCTTTACCTTTGTCCACTTTCACAGTGAATGAAACTACTGGCCTGGCTTTGAGCAGATTCTGCTTTAGCCCAGGAAAACCACAGCCTGTGTCCCCATTGTCTCTCTGACAACACGGTTTCATCATGTTGAAAGCTTGTGCGTGCACAAGCCCATGTTTGTATGTTTGTCTGGGTGAGCACGCGCGCACACACACACACAGAATTCACTGACCTCTTGGAAATAAGAGAGTTCAGACCTGCTGAATTTTCTTGGAAGAAATGAAGATAGAGAGGAAGATGATTTCATTTTATTTTTTGGTGAATCTGTAGCAAGAGCATGTGTCTGCGGGGCAGGGGAGAGCAGGAGTGGAAGGGAGGGGGCATTTACATTGTATTCATTATGCAAAATATGGGAAAATCTCATCTCCTCCCTTAGTATCAATCACCAGTTAAACATATTCTGTAGCGAGACTTGCCATGGTGTTTCTCTCTCCTGAGCTCTGGATTGGCATGTTCAATCCTCCCTGAAGCTCCTTTTGGCGACATATCAAAAGCCAAACTCATCACCTCTACTCCACCTCACCAACTTGCCCTTCCTCCATACATCTGGGAATGACATGACCACCATCCAGCCAGAAACAAAGGTATCATCCTTGAGTCCTCCCCTCCCCCTTTCTCAGTCCATGTAAAATCAGCCACCAGACTTGATGACTCTATAATCTTAAACTAGCCTAAATCTGTCCACTCCTCTTTCACCACTCTAGGTCAGTCCACCATCCTTTATTTCCTGAGTTGCTACTGAAGCTTTTTAATTGATCTTCCTGCCCCCACTGTTGTGCTGGGCTTGTTCCCATTCAACCACATAACAGTCAAAAATGCCCTCTCTAAACTGTAAATAGTTGCAGTGTGCCCATTGTAATCTCTCTATAATGCTATTTATCTGATTTTAATACAGCTCCTTTACTTTCTTTCAGCTACCTTTTCTCCTTCTATGTCCTCTTCCATTCGTTCTTTGGGGGGCAAGCTAAGATACAGTAGCAAATATTAAATAAACCAAAACATAACAGTTCAATACAAAAAAAAACTCTTCCTCCACTGTCCCCAACAGTTCTGAGTAGCTATCAGTTCTCTGAAGATGATTCTGCTCCAGGCTGTTATTCAGAGATCCCAACTACTCCTGTCTGTGGTTCTTCCATCTCTTATGCTTCACTCAAAATCTGAACCCAGTCAGATCAAGGCGAAAGGGCATGTTAGGCAATATAACTGGGTTAATGGGCCACGCCTGGAAATGGCATGTTTCATGTCCACTCACATTATCATTGGCCAACACCCAACTGCAAGGGGGGTTGGCTAAGTGTCCAAGACGGGGATTTTTTTGTGGATGGCCAGTATATGTCCTTTAAATTAATAGACTAAGCAAAGGATTCTTTACCACTCTTGCAGTTTGTTTAAAACGGTTGTTGTTGTTTAGTTGCTCAGTCGTGTCCGACTCTTTGTGACCCCATGGACCAGGCTTCCCTGTCCTTCACCATCTCCTGGAGCTTGCTCAAACTCATGTCCATTGAGTCAATGATGCCATCCAACCATCTCATCCTCTGTTGCCCCCTTCTCCTGCCTTCAGTCTTTCCTAGCATCGGGGTCTTTCGCAGTGAGTCAGCTCTTTTTATCAGATGGCCAAAGTATTGGAGATTCAGCCTCAGCATCAGTCTCTCCAATGACTATTCAGGATTGATTTCCTTTAGGATTGACAGGTTTGATCTCCTTGCAGTCCAAGGGACTCTCAAGAGTCTTCTCCAATATCACAGTTCAAAAGCATCAATTCTTAGGCATTCAGCCTTCTTTATGCTCCAACTCTCACGTCCATACTTGACTACTGGGGAAAGATTACCTAAGAGCCATAGACTCTCAGGTGTCTGAGTGGCAAAGTGTGATAATATAGTTAAGAACATGGAGTTTGAAGACAGACTTAAGTTTAAATCCTGGCTCTAGTGCTTCCTAGTTGGGGGACATCCATGGGCTTCAGTTTGTTCATCCATTAAATGGAAATAATAATAAAACATGAATTTGATGTAAGGAGTAGGGAAATGAAATATTTAAAGCAATTAACTCAGTACTTATCAAGAGCAGTCTTACTAAATGGAAATTATTGTCATTAGTTATTGACTGGGTGAAATGGAAACTAGAAAGAGAGATTAGAAAGAAAGAATTTGGGATCAAGTGAATTCTGTTATGTGACATTTGAAAAATTATTTAGTGCTACTTAAATTATTATATAGACCTTTGTTTTCCTCGGATAAAATGGTAATTCCTTTTAGCTTATAGAATAATGTGGGAATTGAATGGAATATACACATAAAGTCTTTTATATCATGTTTCGCACATAATAAGTCCTATACACGATAAGTATAATGACAATTATGATTAAAGAATGAAATAGTATGTCCAGAAGATGAATTCATTTATGTGGGAAAAATATTTTTCCCTTTCTAGAGAGAATAACTGACAGTGTAAAAACTCTTCCCACTCTCTTTCAACTCCAGTTAATATTTTTAAAATTTTCAAACCACAAAGCTCAAGTATGCAAAAAATGTAAGTATTTTTCCTAGTTTCTGTCCCAAATTTATGGTACCAAGAGCAGATTGGATTTTTGCAGTTTCAAGGAAAATTCAGTCACTTAAGGGCTTTTCCCAGTCACTTTCTAAGTGAACTCATTCAGTGTACGGTTCCACACTTGCCCCCACTGTTTGGTGGCCTCCAAGAATCAAAATAACTTAGCGTCCAGAGTAAGACACCTGTTTCTCAGTCTCCAGCCACCCCTGCTGACTTCCACTGAGGTTTGCAAAGCCCTGTTTGATCCAGGGTTTTCCTTAGACTTCCCTGGATGTCCATTGTCCCCTTTGCTGTCACTTATACCTGATCCCTGTCTTCCAGTCACTTCTGGAAGGCTTCTTGAACTTCCAGGCTTCTATCCTCTGCTCCTATGGCTACATGACACCACGTCACAGCTGGATTTTCTACCATAGTGTTTTAGAGCTTCAGACAACTCAGTGAGACTAACTCATCTCTCGCTACCCTGTTCCCCATGCAAGCTCATCTCTACTCTTTTTTTTTTTTCTTCCCTTTCTGTCATATGTGACTTTTATTCAACTGACAAACCTTTTTCTACAGCTGCACTTGTGGAACATCACATGGTAAAAACAGGAATTTTTTTCTCAAGAATTCCCCCCCCCCTTTTAAAAATATCTTATTAAACATGAGATTGGTCCTAAAAATACAGAAAGAAAGAAATTTAAATTCACAAAACTGTATATTATCAAAAAGTCACTAAAACACCACACTTGATTATATAAAAAGTCAAGTCCCTTTGTTGTTAAAGAAACATGCTAACTTATTTGTGTTGATGGTGTGGTTTCTTCCTGTTACCAGACTGATGGGGGGAGGGGGAACAAAGGGGCCTAGGGGGTTATTTACTTTTTTAACCTGCCTTCCCTAAGAATTACTCTTATTATTCAAGAAGAGAAAACCCAAGTAAATTCATTTTTCTTCTACATCAGGGATCAACAAACTTTTTTTTTTTTCTCAGTATTTTTCAACACTGCCAACTTTTCCCTCTTTGAAACATTGTCTTCTTGCTTATTTGACTTTTTAGTCCATCTGTCTCACTGATCATTCTTTCTCAGCCTCTGCAGCATACTCCTTCACTTACGTTACAATCTTGGACATTCTCTCCTATTTTCATTCTTTCTCTGGGTATCTTCATAACCTTGGCTGTAAGCCATATTCTGACATTCCTAAAATGTGTACATCTTCTGCCCAGACTATTCCTCTGAGATCCAGGCTCATGTAACCAATTATCTGTTTGGTATGTCTCTGGACATGTCTAATAGGCAACTCAAGGTTGACAAGACCAAACAGAGCTACTAATTTTTGTCTCCACCTGAGTCCTCTTTTTTCTGAAGCCTGCCCAGGTAAGTGGCACCAGCATCTACTTGAATACTCAAATCACCTTTGACCTTGACTTCTCTTTTCCACAAACCTACCAGACACATGCTAATAGTAAGTCCTAGCAACACAACCTCTAAAACATCTCTTATATCTACTCCCTCTTTTTCATTTCCGCTGTGTGATTCTCATCCAAGCCAGCATCTCACTTAATTACCACAATCACCTCCTCCCCATCTCCCTCTGCATCCCTGTCCAGCTACCTTCTCTATGCAAAATCAAAAGTCATCTTTCTGATACATGAATTAAATCACATAGCTCATCTGCTTTAAAGTCTCCTATGGCTTCCTACTGCATGGGTCTAAGATGCAAACTGCCTTCCACAGTCTGCCAGATCTAGAAAGACCTGCTCTATCCTCATTTCATACATTCTTTCCCCCTTGTTCACCATCTTCCAGCCACAGCCACTTTCTGTCAGGTCCTCAGACATAGCAAGCTCTTTCTGACCTCAAGGCCGTTACATATGCAGCCTTTTCTGCTAGGAACATTCTTTCTATGGCAATTAAATGCTCATCTTAAACTTGAGACCCTCTATGGATAAGACACAAAGGAGTCTATCTTCCATCCCTGATGTTACTTTCTCACCCAGCTTTGCTTCTCTTATTAGTCATTCAGTTCAGTTCAGTTCAGTCACTCAGTCATGTCCAACTCTTTGTGACCCCATGGACTGTAGCAGGCCAGGCCTGCCTGTCCATCACCAACTCCCAGAGTTTACTGAAACTCATGTGCATTGAGTTGGTGGTGCCATCCAACCATCTCATCCTCTGTCATCCACTTCTCCTCTCACTTTCAATCTTTCCCAGCATCAGGGTCTTTTCAAATGAGTCAGCTCTTCGCATCAGGTGGCCAAAGTATTGGGGTTTCAGCTTCAACATCAGTCCTTCCAATGAATATTCAGGACTGATTTCCTTTAGGATGGACTGGTTGGATCTTCTTGCAGTCCAAGGGACTCTCATAGAGTTAAAAAAGTTAGCTAGTTATGGTTTCCTGTTTGTTGCTTACCTCTCTCTGTTTCACGAGGGCAGGATGATACCGGTCCTGTTCAGCATTCAGTATGCGTAACATCTTGCACAGGCCCTGGTGCAGAGTGAATGGTTAATGGATGAAAGTCTATTCATTAAAAAAAAATCAGTCTAGAATGTTAAATTTGGCAAAGACTATTAGAGATACTGTGGGGCTTCTCTGGTGGCTCAGTGGGTAAAGAATCTGCCTGCAATGCAGAAGACACAGGAGACATGGGTTCAGTTCTTGGGTGGGGAAGATCTCCTGGAGAAGGAAATAACAGCCCACTCCAGTATTGTTGCCTGAAAAATCCCGAGTACAGAGCATCCTGGCAGGCTATAGTCCATAGGATAACAAAGAGTTGAACACGACTGAACAACTAAGCATGCACCTGTAATTTGTATATATATATTCTACAGCGCAGGAAGGGCCGAAAGGAGCTACCTTGCGTCCGAGGTCAGGGGGTGCGGCCGACAGGAGATACCCAGCCTCCGAGGTCAGGGGCGGCGGACGGGAGGAGCTACCCCACGCTCCCAAGCCCAAGGCCAGGGGCGGCAGCCAGGAGGAACAACCCACCAGCGAGCCCAGGGGCGGCGTCAAGAGGCCGGGCCGTGGCTGCGCGGACACAGGAGGGCCTAAAGGAGCTATCCCACATTGAAGGTCAGGAAGGGCGGTGGTGAGGAGATACCCCTCGTCCAAGGTAAGGAGCAATGGCTGCGCTTTGCTGGAGCAGCCGTGAAGAGATACCCCACGCCCAAGGTAAGAGAGACCCAAGTAAGACGGTAGGTGTTGCAAGAGGACATCAGAGGGCAAACACACTGAAACCATACTCACAGAAAACTAGTCAATCTAATCACACTAGGACCACAGCCTTGTCTAACTCAATGAAACTAAGCCATGCCCGTGGGGCAACCCAAGACGGGCGGGTCATGGTGGAGAGATTTGACAGAATGTGGTCCACTGGAGAAGGGAATGGCAAACCACTTCAGTATTCTTGCCTTGAGAACCCCATGAACAGTATGAAAAGGCAAAATGATAGGATACTGAAAGAGGAACTCCCCAGGTCAGTAGGTGCCCAATATGCTACTGGAGCTCAGTGGAAAAATAACTCCAGAAAGAATGAAGGGATGGAGCCAAAGCAAAAACAACACCCAGCTGTGGATGTGACTGGTGATAGAAGCAAGGTCCGATGCTGTAAAGAGCAATATTGCATAGGAACCTGGAATGTCAGGTCCATGAATCAAGGCAAATTGGAAGTGGTCAAACAAGAGATGGCAAGAGTGAATGTCGACATTCTAGGAATCAGCGAACTCAAATGGACTGGAATGGGTGAATTTAACTCAGATGACCATTATATCTACTACTGCGGGCAGGAATCCCTCAGAAGAAATGGAGTGGCCATCATGGTCAACAAAAGAGTCCAAAATGCAGTACTTGGAAGCAATCTCAAAAACGACAGAAAGACCTCTGTTGGTTTCCAAGGCAAACCATTCACTATCACAGTAATCCAAGTCTATGCCCCAACCAGTAACGCTGAAGAAGCTGAAGTTGAACGGTTCTATGAAGACCTACAAGACCTTTTAGAGCTAACACTCAAAAAAGATGTCCTTTTCATTATAGGGGACTGGAATGCAAAAGTAGGAAGTCAAGAAACACCAGGAGTAACAGGCAAATTTGGCCTTGGAATACAGAATGAAGCAGGGCAAAGACTAATAGGGTTTTGCCAAGAAAATGCACGGGTCATAACAAACACCTTCTTCCAACAACACAAGAGAAGACTCTACACATGGACATCACCAGATGGTCAACACCAAAATCAGATTGATTGTATTCTTTGCAGCCAAAGATGGAGAAGCTCTATACAGTCAGCAAAAACAAGACCAGGAGCTGACTGTGGCTCAGACCATGAACTCCTTATAACCAAATTCAGACTTAAATTGAAGAAAGTAGGGAAAACCACTAGACCATTCAGGTATGACCTAAATAAAATCCCTTATGATTATACAGTGGAAGTGAGAAATAGATTTAAGGGCCTAGATCTGATAGATAGAGTGCCTGATGAACTATGGAATGAGGTTCGTGACACAGAGATCAAGACCATCCCCATGGAAAAGAAATGCAAAAAAGCAAAATGGCTGTCTGGGGAGGCCTTACAAATAGCTGTGAAAAGAAGAGAAGCAAAAAGCAAAGGAGAAAAGGAAACATATAAACATCTAAATGCAGAGTTCCGAAGAATAGCAAAAAAGAGATAAGAAAGCCTTCCTCAGCGATCAATGCAAAGAAATAGAGGAAAACAACAGAATGAGAAAGCCTAGGGATCTCTTCAAGAAAATCAGAGATACCAAAGGAACATTTCATGCAAAGATGGGCTCGATAAAGGACAGAAATGGTATGGACCTAACAGAACAGAAGATACTAAGAAGAGATGGCAAGAATACACAGAAGAACTGTACAAAAAAGAGCTTCATGACCCAGATAATCACGATGGTGTGATCACTGACCTAGAGCCAGACATCCTAGAATGTGAAGTCAAGTGGGCCTTAGAAAGCATCACTACGAACAAAGCTAGTGGAGGTGATGGAATTCCAGTTGAGCTATTCCAAATCCTGAAAGATGATGCTGTGAAAATGCTGCACTCAATATGCCAGTAAATTTGGAAAACTCAGCAGCGGCCACAGGACTGGAAAAGGGCAGTTTTCATTCCAATCCCAAAGAAAGGCAATGCCAAAGAATGCTCAAACTGCCGCACGATTGCACTCATCTCACATGCTAGTAAAATAATGCTCAAAATTCTCCAAGCCAGGCTTCAGCAATATGTGAACCGTGAACTTCCTGATGTTCAAGCTGGTTTTAGAAAAGGCAGAGGAACCAGAGATCAAATTGCCAACATCCGCTGGATCATCGAAAAAGCAAGAGAGTTCCAGAAAAACATCTATTTCTGCTTTATTGACTATACCAAAGCCTTTGACTTTGTGGATCACAATAAACTGTGGAAAATATTTCAAGAGATGGGAATACCAGACCACCTGACCTGCCTCTTGAGAAATCTGTATGCAGGTCAGGAAGCAACAGTTAGAACTGGACATGGAACAACAGACTGGTTCCAAATAGGAAAAGGAGTTCGTCAAGGCTGTATATTGTCACCCTGTTTATTTAACTTATATGCAGAGTACATCATGAGAAACACTGGAGTGGAAGAAACACAAGCTGGAATCAAGATTGCCAGGAGAAATATCAATAACCTCAGATATGCAGACGACACCACCCTTATGGCAGAAAGTGAAGAGGAACTCAAAAGCCTCTTGATGAAAGTGAAAGTGGAGAGGGAAAAAGTTGGCTTAAAGCTCAACATTCAGAAAACGAAGATCATGGCATCCGGTCCCAATCACTTCATGGGAAATAGATGGGGAAACAGTGGAAACAGTGTCAGACTTTATTTTTCTGGGCTCCAAAATCACTACAGATGGTGACTGCAGCCATGAAATTAAAAGACGCTTATTCCTTGGAAGGAAAGTTATGACCAACCTAGATAGCATATTCAAAAGCAGAGACATTACTTTGCCAACAAAGTTTCGTCTAGTCAAGGCTATGGTTTTTTCTGTGGTCATATATGGATGTGAGAGTTGGACTGTGAAGAAGGCTGAGCGCCGAAAAATTGATGCTTTTGAACTGTGGTGTTGGAGAAGACTCTTGAGAGTCCCTTGGACTGCAAGGAGATCCAACCAGTCCATTCTGAAGGAGATCAGCCCTGGGATATCTTTGGAAGGAATGATGCTAAAGCTGAAACTCCAGTACTTTGGCCACCTCATGCGAAGAGTTGATTCATTGGAAAAGACCCTGATGCTGGGAGGGATTGGGGGCAGGAGGAGAAGGGGACGACAGAGGATGAGATGGCTGGATGGCATCACTGACTCGATGGACGTGAGTCTGAGTGAACTCCGGGAGTTGGTGATGGACAGGGAGGCCTGGCATGCCGAGATTCATGGGGTCGCAAAGAGTCGGACACGACTGAGCGACTGATCTGATCTGATATATATATACAGACATACAATACTGTATCTCATCCAATCTCACTTTGCAGATAAATACACTGAAGCCCAGAGTATTGGTGAAGTGAATGAAGCCATTGCTTAAATAGGATTAGAATCCCATTCTTTCATTTCCAGCCCAGGGCTGTTGGTTCTACATCACAGAAGGCAAGGCCAAGAGATCATAGGAGTAATGTTTGGTCTATATTTTATTCCATTTTCTTTATTAAAGTCAACATTTTCAACCTTTAAATAAGTTCCCAGAGGATGGGGACTGTCCTTTTAATTTGCCTAATGCAGCAAAAAGCAAGATAACTGCATAAACTTTTCCAGACATCTTGTTTATAGCCTTTAAGCTGGTGTCCAATAGAATTTAAATTGAATTGAACCTATTTTTAATATTTCAAACCATCGTTGGTTCATGTTTTCCATATAAAGTCTACAGTTCCATCTTCACATTTCGCATTTCCATCGTCTTTTTCCACCATCAAGTGGTCTGGCTCTCCCATGAGTGTGGCAGCCAGATGACAAATGCTCTTCCAAATAACCCCAGGAGTGCCTTCTGCTTCTGAACCAGGGTTAGACAGCCAGCTACGAGAGTGGAAAGAGCAGGGGTTAGAAACGGGGCACCCCACTTTACAATCCTGACTCTGTCACTAATCCCCTGTGTCCCTCTGGACAATTTGCTTTAACACCCTGGCCACAGCCCCCTGATTTGTAGAATGGAGAATTCAAAATGAAATCTTCCCAAAGTTTCCAGCCAGCTCTAACATTCTGTGTGTAATTTTCTCTGTGTATTGCTACACAAAAAAGAAAACTTTGCAACCTAAGATTAATTCATCTCATCTGTCCCCTTCTCTCCTATTTAGATCTCATTTACTTTCTTCCTTTATAGTGTGACCTCCTTAAGAAATCTTAGGATTCCTAAGCATCTCAGGAATCCTTAGAATCTCTAGGTTCTAAGATTCTAATCTTAGAGAATCTTCTCAAACTCCAAATGACTCCTGAGAATGTTCAATTGCTTTTCACCATTTTGCTTCAACCTCTTTAAATTGATATCTTGAGCAAGAAAATACTTGAGGCATCATTAGGAATTGGTCACCAGTATGCAGCCTCAGCACTTGTGCCAGGAGGCACCAGTGAGGTTAGCTTTTCTCCCCAGGAAATGCGATTTTGGAGTATTTCTGGAAAATGCCTAAGAAACTTTCCAGACCCCTGAACTTTGTTTTTTCACTTTTGAGGGCAGTCAGACATATATGCAGGGACTTTTCTGGTAGCTCTGACTATAAAGAGTCTGCCTGCAATGCAGGAGACCCAGGTTTGATCCCTGGGTTGGGAAGATCCACTGGAGAGGGAAATGGCAACCCACTCCAGTATTCTTGCCTGGAGAATCCCCTGGACAGAGAAGCCTGGTGGGCTATGGTCCATGAGGTCACAAAAGAGTCAGACACAACTTAGTGATTGTGTATAGACATATATGCAAGCATCCAAGTAGAATGAACACTTTCCCCCAAAGTGTTCCACTTCCTGCTTAAACTGATACTAAAATTACACAATCATCTTACTTGTCTAGTTCAGAGCCACTCTATAGACAGGCTGCCATAAAATTAAGTCATCTATTCTTTCATTCATTTACATGTTTAACAATTTTTTTTTTTTTCAATAGCTGCTATGTGCAAGGCATTGTGTCAGGTAGCCAGGATCTAGAAATGGATAAGGGCACTAATCTATGTCCTCAGAAACCTTGGTCTCCTGATAATGCTGGATAGGTAAATATGAAAATTCAAGGTAATAAATGCTACAATTTCCTTTTACAGACTTCATGGCTATTTTTGAATGATGTATTAGGGGTCAGTGGATCTGCATGGCATCGTGGTGTTTCAGTACCCAAAACCCATAAAGACTTAATCCAGCCATGTGTTTTGTGTGAATTACAAGAAGGGTATAAGATGGGGAGGTGAAAGAATGGTGATTTCTTCTTTATGCTACTGGGGGTTCTTGGAGAAGCGAATCATATTTGGATGGAGTCCAAAACACCACAGTCTTGTTTTAAAGTGTCAAGTCAATGGCACACATTTCACACAGCTGAGCTTTGATGAAAACACTATTGCCTGCTCTTCTCGTCCCAGCTCTTGAAGTCCCACTGGAGTAGATTCATGCTTTGCCATAGTGAAAATTTTCATCAAATTTAGAGAAGGAGTTCTGTAGCTCAGTGGTCCAGCTCTCAGCAGGAACCTCAGTAGCTCTTCTTTCCCACCAACTGACACCACTGAGTTTGTGTGAAATGATCATCTCTGTAAGGAATTTGGGAAAAGAAGTTGTTTTTGTCTTACTGTGGTAGAATTTATGTGTTAGTCTCAGTGATTTCCAGTTGCCTTCATTCTTTAACTACAGGACCCTATGGACTGTAGCCTGCCAGTTTCCTCTATTCATGGGATTTTTCCAACAAGAATACTGGAGCGGGTTGCCATTTACTCCTCCAGGGGGTCTTCCCCACCCAGGGATTGAACCCAAGTCTCTTTCATCTCCTGCACTGTAGGTAGATTCTTTACTACTGATCCTCTGGGGAAGCCTTCTTTAACTATAGTTCAGAGCCAAAAGGTGTGTTGAACTTTGGGATACCAATAATAAGAATATAATCAACATTTGTTGAACATTTACTAGGTGCAAAACATGGTTCTTAGTTCAAGTGCCTCTTATCCTTTGATCCTCACAACACCCCTGTGAGGTGGGTACTAACATAATCATCCTCACTTTACAGATAAGGTAACTGAGACATAAAGAGAGGTTAAATAGGGAATTCCCTGGCAGTCCAGTGTTAGGACTCTGCTTTTCAATGCAGGGGTTATGGCTTTCAGTCCCTGATTAGGGAAGCAAGGTCCCACATACTGTGGAGTGCCACCAACAATCTTTATTAAAAACAACCAAACAAAAAAGAGGCTAAATAATTTGCTTTAGCTAGAAAGTAGAAATACTAAGATAGTAACTCAAAGTCCATTTGATCATAGCCTTCATGTTGACCTGCTAAACTAGATTATTTCAAATTTTAAAAAAATGTTCATCACTGTGATATCAATTATTACAGATATTAAGTAATTTGATACATTATGGTTATGTTACCTAAAATGGATTTTTTAAAATTAACACTACAGAAACTTCAGATGAAATCTAATGATGAAATAAGACATCGTTGTGTCTTACTGATAACCAATGAGTGCTTCCTGTCCCAGTCCTTTGCATCCCACTCATCCCACACCCTTCACATCCCAATGGGTGTGAATTTACCCTCCCCTGCTCTTAGAAAAAAAAGGGCTTTGATAAGACAGGGTAAATGGATCAAATCTAAGTGCCTCATCCAGTTTTCCAATCTCGAACTTCATTTTTTTCAGTGTTCCAAAGAACACGTCTATTAAACTTAGTTCTAAGACTTCCATCTCATTTTTCCAACTGTCTTGAATGCCCTCTATGGGTTATGAATGCATGCTAAATCACTTCAGTTGTATCCAACACTGTGATCCTATGGACTGTAGCCTGACAGGCTGCTCTGTCCATTGGATTCTCCACAGAGTATATAGTTATGTGAACCAACTGGTAAGTTCCATTTCTGGCAGTAACATATTCTTTAAACCAACATGTGGGGGTTGCTTAATGTGAAGATTAATAGAATTGGGCAGTTAGATGGGTGGGGTTATTAGAGTCAGCATGTATACTCATCCTATCGAGATCAACACAAGAGGTTATCTAGCTTGAATGCAGCCTCTTTTAACAACAGAATGAATAGTAACAACCTCACAGCAACCTTGGATGTGGGGTATCTCCTCATAGGCACTCCAGCACCACACAGACGCTATCCATAAGCCTCTTAACATCTCCATCAGAGAGCAGACAAACCGAAAACCACAATCACAGAAAACTAACCAATCTGATACATGGACCACATCCTTGTCTAACTCATTGAAACTATGAGCCATGCTGTGTAGGGCCACCCAAGAAGAATGGGTCATGGTGGAGAGTTCTGACAAAATATGGTCCACTGGAAAAGAGCATGGAAAACCACTTCAGTATTCTTGCCTTGAGAACCCCATGAAGAGTATGAAAAGGCAAAAAGAAAAGACACTGAAAGATGAACTCTCCAGGTTGGTAGGTGCCCAATATGCTACTGGAGATCAGTGGAGAAAGAATGAAGAACTCCAGAAAGAATGAAGAGATGGAGCTAAAGCAAAAACAACACCCAGTTGTGGATGTGACTGGTGATAGAAGCAAGGTCCGATGCTATAAAGACCAATATTGCATAGGAACCTGGAATGTTAGGTCCATGAATCAAGGCAAATTGGAAGTGGTCAAACAGGAAATGGCAAGAGTGAATATCGACATTCTAGGAATCAGCAAACTAAAATGGACTGGAATGGGTGAATTTAACTCAGATGACCTTTATATCTACTACTGTGGGCAAGAATCCCTTAGAAGAAATGGAGTAGGCTTCATAAAGAATCTAAAATGAAGTATTTGAATGCAGTTTCAAAAACAACAGAATGATTTCTGTTCATTTCCAAGGCAAACCATTCACTATCACAGTAATCCAAGTCTATGCCCCAACCAGTAACACTGAAGAAGCTGAAGTTGAATGGTTCTATGAAGACCCACAAGATCTTTTAGAACTAACACCCAAAAAGATGTCCTTTTCATTATAGGGGACTAGAATGCAAAAGTGGGAAGTCAAGAAACAAATTTGCCTGGAGTAACAGGCAAATTTGGCCTTGGAGTATGGAATGAAGCAGGACAAAGGCTAATAGAGTATTGCCAGGAAAACACACTGGTCATAGCAAACACCTTCTTCCAACATCACAAGAGAAGACTCTACACATGGACATCACCAGATGGTCAACACCAAAATCAGATTGATTATATTCTTTGCAGCCAAAGATGGAGAAGCTCTATACAGTCAGCAAAAACAAGACTGGGAGCTGACTGTGGCTCAGATCATGAATTCCTTATTGCCAAATTCAGACTTAAATTGAAGAAAGTAGGGAAAACCACAAGACCATTCAGGTATGACCTAAGTCAAATCCCTTATGATTATACAGTGGAAGTGACAAATAGATTCAAGGAATTAGATCTGACAGAGTGCCTGAAGAACCATGTAGGGAGGTTCATGACATTGTACAGGAGGCAGGGATCAAGACCATCCCCAAGAAAAAGAAATGCAAAAAGGCAAAATGGTTGTCTGACAAGGCCTTACCAATAGCTGAGAAAAGAAGAGAAGCTAAAGGAAAAGAAGAAAAGGAAAGATATACCCATCTGAATCCAGAGTTCCAAAGAATAGCAAGGAGAGATAAGAAAGCCTTCCTTGGTGATCAATGCAAAGAACTAGAGGAAAATAATAGAATGGGAAAAACTAGAGATCTCTTCAAGAAAATTAGAGATACCAAGGGAACATTTCATGCAAAGATGAGCACAATAAAGAACAGAAATGGTATGGACCTAACAGAAGCAGAAGATATTAAGAAAAGGTGGCAAGAATACACTAAAGAACTATACAAAAAAGATCTTCATGACCCAGATAACCATGATGGCATGATCACTCACCTAGAGCCAGACATCCTGGAATTTGAACTCAAGTGGGCATTAGGAAGCATCAGTATGAACAAAGCTAGTGAAAGTGATAGAATTCCAGTTGAGCTATTTCAAATCCTAAAATATGATGCTGTGAAAGTGCTGCACTCAATATGTCAGCAAATTTGGAAAACTCAGCAGTGGCCACAGGACTGAAAAAGATCAGTTTTCATTCCAATCCCAAAGAAAGGCAATTCCAAAGAATGCTCAAACTACCACACAATTGCACTTATCTCACATGCTAGCAAAGTAATGCTCAAAATTATCAAAACCAGGCTTCAACAGTATGTAAACTTCCAGATGTTCAAGAGGATTTAGAAAAAGCAGAAGAACCAGGGATCAAATTGCCAACATCCACTGGATCGTTGAAAAAGCAAGAGAGTTCCAGCAAAAATCTACTTCTGCTTTATTGACTATGCCAAAACCTTTGACTGTGTGGATCACAACAAACTGTGGAAAATTCTGAAAGACATGGGCATACCAGACCACCTGACCTGCCTCTTGAGAAACGTGTATGCAGGTCAGGAAGCAACAGTTAGAACTGGACATGGAACAACAGATTGGTTCCAAATAGGAAAAGGAGTATGTCAAGGCTGTATATTGTCACCCTGCTTATTTAACTTATATGCAGAGTACATCATGAGAAATGCTGGGCTGGGAGAAACACAAACTGGAATCAAGATTGCTGGGAGAAATATCAATAACCTCAGATATGCAGATGACACCACCGTTATGGCAGAAAATGAAGACGAACTAAAGAGCCTCTTGATGAAAGTGAAAGAAGAGAGTGAAAAAGTTGGCTTAAAGCTCAACATTTAGAAAACTAAGATCATGGCATCCGGTCCCATCACTTCATGGGAAATAGATGCGGAAACCTTGGAAACAGTGGCTTACTTTATTTTTGTAGTCTCCAACATCACTGCAGATGGTGACTGCAGTCATGAAATTAAAAGAGGCTTACTTCTTGGAAGAAAAGTTATGACCAACCTAGAGAATATATTAAAAAGCAGAGACATCACTTTGCCAAAGGTCCATCTAGTCAGAGCTATGGTTTTTCCAGTGGTCATGTATGGATGTGAGAGTTGGACTGTAAAGAAAGCTGAATGCTGAAGAATTGATGCTTTTGAACTGTGGTGTTGGAGAAGACTCTTGAGAGTCCCTTGAACGGCAAGGAGATCCAACCAGTCCATTCTAAAGGAGATCAGTCTTGAATATTTGTTGGAAGAACTGATGCTGAAGCTGAAACTCCAATATTTTGGCTACCTGATGTGAAGAACTGACTCATTTGAAAAGACCTTGATGCTGGGAAGGATTGAGGGTGGGTGGAGAAGGGGATGACAGAGGATGAGATGGTTGAATGGCATCACTGACTCAATGGACATGAGTTTGAGTAAACTCCGGGAGTTGGTGATGGACAGGGAGGCCTGACATGCTGCAGTCCATGGGGTCACAAAGATTGGACATGACTGAGCAGCTGAACTGAACAGGGCAACCAATCACAGAAATTGAGCTCCCCTGATGAAAGATAAGAACCTTAGCTCTCATGATCAGTGGCACTTGGACCTACAGTGGTCCATGATCTCCTTAATCCCTCCTAACTTTGAAGGTTTGTCCTCTGGGTGGAAACTTTGGACCTCAAAGAAACTATATCTCTTGTTTTGGGTTCTATCCAGCCACTGGAGAGAGATTCAGTGGTGTAAGAGATACTTAACACCAATGAGAGTATTGAAGAACCATCACAGTAATCTTTCTAGAACTTTAGGCACTGAGGCATTTTACTCCTACTCATGTATAAGTGTGTATGTGATATGTGTAATTGTAAGAAAATTTTAGCTTAAATAAGCTGAATTAATTTTTTTGAATATTGCTGTTCATTTAAATGTTAATATAGTGAAAGCCATTTGAAAAGGCTACCCGTATTTGGTTTTGCTTATTATAGCAGAGTCAATACAAAATGATTCACTGAAGGTCTTAGACTCCCTGCGGCTTTTCCATTTGCCCATCTCCTTTCTGCCAATTCATTGACGGTACTTTTTCCAGACCCATTCTTCAGCATTTATGCTTACAGCTTATTCCACATTCAAGGTTTTATGCACTTGTCTAAGTTTTATAATTATGTTGCATGGGAATTTCCAGTTTGCCCTTTCAGAGCACAAGGCAGGCATTTTATTGAATATTTATTGAAGAAATAGATACTTACTAAATATCCAGTGAGCTGAGTGAGAGATTAGAATGAAGAGAACACAACCTCAGAAGTTTGAAGTGTGTCCATAAAACTGAATTCAACCTTCAACACATGCAAAACAAATACGTGAATGTAACTTAATGCTGTAAAGGCCCATTAGCCTGCACATTTCACGTTTCGAAATTACATAATAAGATAAGGGAAGACAGGGCTCTTCCAACTTGTAGATGGGAAACACGAGGCAGAAAGCAGTGGTTTGACTGAGGTTTTTTTCCACTTAATTTCATTGCCTCTTAAAAAACGACGGAAACATTCGTGGAACAACTTTGTGCTGATTCACTCAAAAACTCAACCTCAAGCCATTGTGATTTCTCATTTCTTTTTTGGACCAAGTATTTTTGTGTCTGCAAGTGAAGTAGAAGTGTAAAATCGATTAAGAAGGATGGAGACTCCTGAATGTCTGGATCAGAGAGAATTTTTTCACCCTGACTGCAAGGTAAACCCATTACTCCTTGATGAGGTGCTTTCCTTTGTTCAACCTTCAAATTTAATACTTAGCAAAAAAAGAAAAGGAAAATGGTTTGGGTATAAAATAATATTCGACACACTATTAAAGTTGAGGGATGAGAAAGCAGGAGATAAAAAAATTAATATTTATGGTTACTTAATAGATGTTTTTAAAAGTTCAGAATCAATATTTTGAAAGATTGATTCCTGTTTAAATGTCAGAAAATAAATGGAACAGGCTGAGGCAGTGTTGCCAGGCCCAAACTACTCAAATTGTAGGCAAGTACGGTTTGTGACTGCTCTGGTATTGGTGTTCTCACTCAGAGCAGAGGGGTATGAGAAATCTGCATAAGAATCAATCATTTTAAACCTACTTGGCAGACAATAATGATCCCCAAAGGCGGCTATGTCCTAATCCCTAGAGCCTGAGAGCATGTTATTGTATGTAACAATAGGGACTTTGCAGATTAAAAAAAAAATTTTTTTTAAGTAGAACTTTCAAAAATTATTTATTTATTTATTGGCTGCTCTGGGTATTCATTGCTGTGCTCAGGCTTTCTCCAGTTGCAGGGAGCAAGCAGGGACTTCCTAGTCCCTAGGACTAGTTGCGGTGTGGCGTCTCTGTTTCGGAGCACAGGCCCGCAGGGTCCAGAAGTTGTGGCACGCGGGCTCAGTAGTTTGCTTTGCAGCATGTGGGAGCTGCCCAGACCAGGGATTGAACCCCTGTCCCTTGCATTGCCAGGTGGATTCTTAACCACTGGACCGACCAGGGAAGTCCCAGATTTTTTTTTTTTTTTTTAATATAGCTGTGCTGGGTCTTCACTGGTGCTTGAGGGCTTTCTCTAGTTGCGGAGAGTGAGGGCTACTTTTTGTTATGGGCCCTAAAGTACACAGACGTCAGTAGTTAACGGCACATGGGCGTGGTTGCTCTGCAGCATGTGGACTCTTCCTGGACTGGGGATCAAACCCATGTTCTCTGCATTGGTAGGCAGAGTCTTATCCACTGTGCCACCTGGGAAGTCCCCAGATTTTTTTTTTTAACTGAAGTATAGTTGTTTACAATGTCATGTTCATTTCAATTGTACAACAAAATGATTCTTTCCACATTCTTTTTCATTATAGAAAAATAGTTATTACAAAATGTTGAATATAGTTTCCTGTACTATAGAGTAGATCTTTTTGTTTATATTTTTTTAACTAGCAATTTTTAAACTATTAAGGGGAACTATTTTTTTTTCATATTCTTATTGGCAATTTCTCTTTCTTCTTTTTTGAAATGACTGTACATTTGTACATTTTTCTATTGATTTATTCATATTTTTCATACTAGTTTATTGGAATCCCTCACAAGTTAACGTTAACACTTAGTCATGTATTTTGCAAATGTCAGTACAATTCATTCTTTTCCTCCTTAATTCATTAAGATTTTTAAACAGAAATTTGTTTTTCTTATTTTTATAGGATTCAGTTCAGTTCAGTCACTCAGTCGTGTCCGACTCTTTGCGACCCCATAAACTGCAGCACACCTGGTCTCCCTGTCCATCACCAACTCCAGGAGCTTACTCAAACTCATGTCCATCTAGTTGGTGATGCCATCCACCATGTCATCTCTGTCGTCCCCTTCTCCTCCTGCTCTCAATCTTTCCCAGCATCAGGGTCTTTTCCAATGAGTCAGCTCTTCGCATCAGGTGGCCAAAGTATTGGAGTTACAGCTCCAATTGGAGTTTATAGGATTAAAACTTTTATTAAATTGTTCTTTGGTGACATGCTTAGAAAATGTTGCTCCAAAGTTGCACATTCATCCCTACTTATTTTCCTCCAAGATTTGATGACTTTACTTTTTCCATTTAAATGTTTTATCCACCTGAAATTCATTTTACCATGTGATGTTACCTAGTGATAGAACTCGAATTTTTCTAAATTGGTAGCTGAATTTACCAATACCATTTACAGAATAAATCAAGAACATCTTAGGCTCTACCATCACAGAATTCATGCAAACAGTAGGATTGGTATTTGAGTATTTCCCCCCAGTGATGGTGCCCTCCTCATTGTCATGTGTTGAATATCCTCATAAATTGTCTCTCCTCTCCTAGGAATTGCTGCCAGGAAAGTGTCTTACAAATTCATTTTCAATACAATCTCCAAGTGTTGAACACCCTCTATAGATCAGGCTCTGAGCTAAGCTTCTTAAGATAAGTCACAGATCTTATCTTCAAGAAGTCTAGTGTTCAATGGTGAGACACAAATAGAAGCAGTAGGAGTTCTTAAATTAATTAATTAATTTGGCTGTATTGGGTCTTAGTTGTGGAAGGCAAGATCTTCATTGCAACCTGCAGGATCTGAGTTCCCCAACCAGGGATTGAACCCATGTGCCCTGCATCAGAAGGTGGATTCTTAACCACTAGACCACCAGGGAAGTCCTGAGAAGCAGAGAGAGTTTTAAGGTAGAATAATACTGAAGACTTCCTTGGTGGCTCAGATGGTAAAGAATCCACCTGCAATGCAGATTCGATCCCTGGGTCAGAAAGATCCACTAGAGAAGGGAATGGCAACCCACTCCAGTATTCTTGCCTAGAGAATTCTATAGATAGAAGAGCCTGGCAGGTTACATACAGTCCATGGGGTTTCAAAGAGTCAGACATAACTGAGGCACTAACACTATCTAATACTATTAATATTTATAACTATTTATTGAGTGCTTACTGTATGCCTCTCACTAAACCAGGTACTTCATAATCATCTCATTTCACCCTCAGGACAATGTTTAGGTGCTGCATTGATTCTCACGTTCATGACACATCCTCCCTTTACAAGTGATTAAAGGAGCAGATGTTTCAGGTACTGAAACTGATCGACACGACACACTTTTTAGTCCAAGCCGGTTGTCAGTCCTTAGAAAACATCACATTGAGAAATCTGTTGACAAAGCAAGGTGAGGGAAGAGCTCTGTGGGTCCTCTTGGCTGCTGAGCCCTAGCTTTGGATGACTGGCAGAGACTAAGGGCATACTCTAGACAACTACAGAACATTATGTGTTCCATGGCGACCAGGAGCCACTACAGATCCCACACATTGTGTCTGACTGCTGCTTTCCTCACTGGCCTGGAGGAGCCACCAGGCTTGCACCTTGTCCAGGCCAGCAGCTTCTGTTTCAGCTATTCTGAGTCCAGTGCCAGGCATGTGTGCAGCCTCATGGCAAAGGGTTCCAGCTCCTTTGATTTCACTGGCATTGCCAAGGTTGGAGGCAAGGAGGAACTGATTTATGTTCCCATTTGTCATTCTGCCCTGCTTCATGTCTATGAATCTTCAATGACTTCCATCCCAGATGCAGAGGCAACAGGCTTCCACTTCTTCAACAGCACCTACAACTGTGTAAAATCAGATCCCTAACGTAAATCCTTTATTCCATGTCATCCACAGCGATTCTGTGTCTCTGCTGAAACACTGACTGATACAATATGTTTGAATGTTAAATAACAAATAGGGGTTAGTGGTAGCCTCTGGGGAGAGAAGGAAGAGAATGAATTGGCTGTAAGGTCTTCAGTGTTATTTATGTAATAAAATAACAATTTTTTCATAATGTATTTGTTACAGCAAATTATATCATATATTATGAAGTGGTATATGTTATTTTCAATTATAAAATTGTCATATGTTATAATAAAATTATAAAATTGTGAATTTATCAGGCTGGTGTCTGAGTACACAATGAATGAACAAATGTGTGACTTTGGGCAAATTATTCAACCTCTCTTCTTTTCCATTTCTTGATCTTCAAAATAATAGGATTTAATTATATTTATGTGCATTTAATTTTAAAAATTCTTGAACTCCATCAGTACAGTCTGTTGATTTATATCAGGAAATAAAATACCTGTTCTCAAATATTTGAAGACCGCAATGGAAGATGGTGATCTGCTTTAACCTATGTTATTTTTTAGAGCAATGGGTTATATTCAATATAAGAAATATTTTCCCACCAAAAGAACAAGATGACTTTGGAGTAATGTGTTCTCTCTTTCTGGAAAAGCACAGGCAAAAGACAGATGATTCTTTTTTTTTTTTTTTTTTATCATGGGGGCTACTGAAGAACTTACCATCACGGGAGAATGATCAAGTAGCATAAATACTTTCCATTTAAACTATTAGTGTAGATGGTTACCAAAGCATAGTCCAGGGCTAATTTTTTTCAGTTATAAAAGATATAGCGTTACAGTTTTAATAGTTGATCAGGGCATACACAATTTCTTGCTTGTTAATTTGAACATGTAGCCAGGAATAAATAGCACACAGTATGTGTAATGCAATCTTAAAAGTGTTTTATTGGAACAATTCTTAGACCTCATACAAGGAAATGAAAAAATAAGGAATGTAAATGAATGCTATGTCAGACTGATGAGGCAAGTCTCCAGAGATCTCTGGAAGTTAGAATGGATTTTAAAATTCATTATGACTGAATTATAAAATAAATGAAAACCAGCAGGGTTAAATATGAGGTTGATGATGGACGAAAAGAAAGTTCTGTGGATACCCAAGACGGAGCAAGTTCAAGTTCACCTCTAGGGTAAGAAGAGATTTTATTCCAGGTTCTTCTCTTTTAGAGTTTATTGTGTGTCAGGCACTGTGCTGGTCACTTGAAATACAAAGACCAAGAAAACACAGTATCAACCATTTAGAAGTTCATGCTTTCAAGGGAGGGGCAGACATAAACAACTGAGTGCACATAATAATAATAATAGTGTAATAGCTCAAACCACTTGAGCACTAACAATGTCCCAAATACTTTTCTAAGCACTTTATACAGATTCATTCGTTTCATTCTCACACCAGCCTTATGAGGTAGATACTATTCTATCACCTGTCTTACACATATTGAAAGTGAGGCACAGGTGGCTTAAGTACCTTACTTAGGACACACAGCTTCTGAGGGCGGAGCCAAGGTTTCGACCCAAATAGATCTAGATCAGAATCTGTGATCCTGACAATGCACCTCATTGCCTCTTTCAACATGATGATAATTCAGGGCTAAGAAGGCTAGAGATTGCTACTTTAAAGATGTTTATAATTATTCTTACTGTTTTCTTTTTAATAAATAATCTGTTGATGAGAAGCTTTGAAAATAGAGACTTTTAGTGCATATTAGAAAGAAGATGGGGACATTCCATGCAATTTAGCACAGGTTTAGTAATAGACACGGAGAAGGCAATGGCACCCCTCTCCAGTACTCTTCCCTGGAAAATCCCATGGATGGAGGAGCCTGCAGGGCTGCAGTCCATGGGATCGCTGAGGGTCGGACACGACTGAGCAACTTCACTTTCACTTTTCACTTTCATGCACTGGAGAAGGAAATGGCAACCCACTCCAGTGTTCTTGCCTGGAGAATCCCAGGGACGGGGGAGCCTGGTGGGCTGCCTTCTATGGAGTCACACAGAGTCGGACATGACTGAAGTGACTTAGCATAGCATAAAATAGACATGTGTGTTTCTGATAGTTCCCAAGAAACCTAATGGCAAAAATCACAGCTCATCTCAATTATATACCTATTGGATTGCAAAACTGTATCAAGCATTTCTTGGGGGTGGGGTGGGGTGGGAAGGATAAAAATAAGAGAAGTCTCTTAATTTTAGAAAGTTTAAGCTCTAGCAATATTACATAGGAACCTGGAATATTAGGTCCATGAATCAAGGTAAATTGGAAGTGGTCTGTTTGACCACTTGACAAGAGTGAACACCAACATTTTAGGAATCAGTGAACTAAAATGAACCAGAATGGGTGAATTTAATTCAGATAACCATTATATCTACTAATGTGGGCAAGAAATGGAGCAGCCCTCATAGTCAACAAAAGAACACGAAATGCAGTCCTTGGGTGCAATCTCAAAAATGACAGAATGATCTCTGTTCATTTCCAAGGTAAACCATTCAATATCACAGTAATCCAAGCCTATGCCCCCAACCAGTAATGCTAAAGAAGCTCAAGTTGAATGGTTCTATGATAACCTAAAAGGCCCTCTGGAACTAATGCCAAAAAAAGATGTCCTTTTCATCACAGGGGACTGGAATTCAAAAGTAGGAACTCCAGAGATACCTGGAGTAACAGGTAAGTTTGACTTTGAAGTACAAAATGAAGCAGGGCGAAGGCTAACAGAGTTTTGCCAAGAGAACACACTGGTCATAGCAAACACCCTCTTCCAACAGGACAAGAGATGACTCTATGCATGACATCACCAAATGGTCAATACCAAAGTCAGACTGATCATATTCCTTGCAGCAGCAGATAAGCTCTATACCATTAGCAAAAACAAGACCAGGAGCTGACAGTGGCTCAGATTATAAACTCCTTACCACAAAATCCAGACTTAAATGGAAGAACTGGACATGGAACAACAGACTGGTTCCAAATAGGAAAAGGAGTACGTCAAGGCTGTATATTGTCACCCTGCTTATTTAACTTATATGCAGAGTACATCATGAGAAATGTACACCATCAGAGTACATCACGGGTTTGAGGAAGCACAAGCTGGAATCAAGATTGCCGGGAGAAATATCAATAACCTCACATATACAGATGACACCACCCTTATGGCAGAAAGCGAAGAAGAACTAAAGAGCCTCCTGATGAAAGTGAAATAGGAGAGTGAAAAAGTTGGCTTAAAGCTCAACATTCAGAAAATGAAGATCATGGCGTCCAGTCCCGTCACTTCATGGCAAATAGATGGGGAAACAGTGGAAACAGTGGCTGACTTTATTTTTTGGGGCTCCAAAATCACTGCAGATGGTGATTGCAGCCGTGAAATTAAAAGACACTCCTTGGAAGGAAAGTTATGACCAACCTAGACAGCATATTCAAAAGCAAAGACATCACTTTGCCAACAAAGGTCCGTCTAGTCAAGGCTATAGTTTTTCCAGTGGTCATGTATGCATGTGAGAGTTGGACCATAAAGAGGGGTGAGCACAGAAGAACTGATGCTTTTGAACTGTGGTGTTGGAGAAGACTCTTGAGAGTCCCTTGGACTGCAAGGAGATCCAACCAGTCCATTCTTAGGGAAATCGGTCCTGGGTTTTCATTGGAAGGACTGATGTTAAAGCTGAAACTCCAGTATTTTAGCCACCTGATGTGAAGAGCTGACTCATTTGAAAAGACCCTGATGTTGGGAAAGATTCAGGGCAGGAAGAGATGGGGATGACAGAGGATGAGATGGTTGGATGGCATTACCGAATCAATGGACATGAGTTTGGGTAGACTTCAGGAGTCAGTGATGGACAGGGAGGTCTGGCATGCTGCAGTCCATGGGTTCGCAAAGAGTCAGACATGACTGAACGACTGAACTGAAACACTAGCATGTAAGATGAATCTAATACACAAATAATTATAGTATAGAGCAGTTTGTGGTAATGCCATGAAAGGGATACAGAATGGCAGAGAAGTTGCTGCTGCTGCTGCTAAGTCACTTCAGTTGTGTCCGACTCTGTGCGACCCCATGGACTGCAGCCTACCAGGCTTCTCCATCCATGGGATTCTCCAGGCAAGAACACTGGAGTGGGTTGCCATTTCCTTCTCCAATGCATGAAAGTGAAAAGTGAAAGTGAAGTCGCTCAGTCGTGTCTGACTCTTAGCGACCCCATGGACTGCAGCCTATCAGGCTCCTCCATCCATGGGATTTTCCGGGCAACAGTACTGGAGTGGGGTGCCATTGCCTTCTCCTGGCAGAGAAGTTAAGAGCTAAGAAATTTTCATTCTGTGGAAGGATCAATTGCCAACTTACCACACCCTATTCCTACTTTACATTAAAGGTTCTACTGATTTAAGTTTCTTTTTCTCTGAAAATTCAGTGTTCTTCATTAGCTTTATGGTCTTGTCTTGCCCTACAATGTAGGGGTTATTGTAATATTGTAAGTAAAAGATAAAACAAAGGAAAACTACCTAGGGCTGTAGATGTAGAGAAAGGATAGAGTTAAGTAATTTAAAAGACAGATTTAGCTAGTCTTGAGCACCAATAGGAAATACTGGAAAGTGTTCAGGAAACAATCCAGTGTGCTTTAAATGTTTCTATCTTAGATGAGCATGTTGATGGTAGAGTCATCTGTCTAAATAAGAATTAATATGGAAGCAACTTTGGAGTGGAAAGAAAAATACTGAGTTTTAGTTGAGGTCACAGTGACCTTAAAATATTTATGGAGCACCATGGTGTCTAAGAGACAGAAATATAAACAACTGAGACATAAACTGAGAAATATAAACTGGGACACTTTGGGTGATAACCTGAAATTATTGGCTTGGGTCAAAGCAATCTGAGAGAGTCTAACATTGAGATGTTCAAGATACAAATCCTAAGGAGTATAAAAAATTAACAACATTGCCATGAAAAGAGGTATCTGAGAAAATTAAGAAGTCCAGAGAGAGACAGGGTAAATATAGGAAAGAGGAAGCCAGGGGAGGAGAAGAGCTTCAAGAAGGAAGGAAAAGCCAACATTGTTGGTTGCTTTGAAGCCTCCATCAGTAATAAGTAAAAAGGATTTGTTGGGTTTTAGTAGCGCTGGCTTTTTCAATGGCTCCTGCAAGAGCAGCTGCAGAGGAGCAATGGTACTGGAGTGGGTTGCCATTTCTTTCTCCAGGGCATCTTCCTGACCCAGGGATCTAACCTGTGTCTCCCGCATTGTAGGCAGACGCTTTACCATCTGAGCTACCAGAGAAGCTGAAATGATGTTACCTGAGGCCAAGAAGAAAACTGCAGTAATAGATTGTAACTTCAAATATAGATGATTCTTTCAAGATTTTTGGATAAAAGAGGAATTAAGAAGACAACTGGAATAGTTGTAGCTGGACTTACAATTCAGTTTACAGGAGAATAAATGGGAAGTCAAAATGCTTTTGTCTCTTTTTTTCCTTTAGGCTCTGTTTGCAAAGTGCTTTAATTCTGTGCTTATGAAGAAATTTCTGAAGTAAAGATTTCTGTAAAAATATATGTTAGACAACAATCATCATTTTCATGAACATGAATCAATATAATATTAATATCACCAATTTCTATATAACTAAATTTACTAGAATTCTAAAATTATATTTACCTGCATTTAGTCAGCATGCTCATGCTTAGTCACTCAGTCGTGTCTAACTCTTTTTGCAACCCCATAGACTGTAGCCCGCTAAGCTCCTCTGTCCATGGGATTTTCTAGGCAAGAATATTGGAGTGGGTTGCCATTTCCTCCTCCAGGGGATCTTCTAAACCCAGGGACTGAACCCACATCTCCCATGTCTCCTGCCCTGCAGGCAGATTCTTAGCCACCAAGCCACCAGGGAAGCCCCATTTGGTCTGTATATTTTGAATTAATTTATTGATATGAAGTTTCTTTTGGGTGTATTGTTAAAATACTGAGAAATAATAAACAACACAACAATAGTTTTTTGAGCATTTACAACATGCCAGGCACTTTTCTCGGTGCATGTATTTTATTTACCTTTGCCAGTCCTCCCAAGAATCCATGAGGCCGGTCCTGTTTTTTATCTCCATTTAACAGAAGCACACAGGGAGGTTCCATTCCCAACTGAGTAAATGGCAGGCCTGTGTTCCAGCCCAGGCAGCTCCGTATGCATGCTTCTAATCATCATGCTGTCTTGCATCTTGGTTGTAAATTGTAACTATCATCATACCTAAAGAAGCATCTCAGGCAATAGAGTCTTGTTCTATTTTTCTGTCTTCACTAACTTTCAGGAGCTTATTTCTCCCTCCTGCACTTTAGCTTGAACAATAAAAAAAGCATAGCAAAGTCACTTGTATAACTATACCAGAACTCAGATTCAAACTTGGAAATGTTTAATCCCTCTGTTTAAGAGGACTTCTTGGCTACTCCATCTCACTTTCCAAATGGGAACCAAGGAGGGATCCTTGCATGAACAGGTCATTGCCATCAGACCACTGGGTAAGGTATGCAATTGGGAGATTTTTAAATGGATTTTGATTATTGAGGAATTCCCTGGTGGTCCAGTGGTTAAGACTGCATGGTCATGGCCAAGGACTGGGGTTTCAATCTCTGGTCAGGGAACTGAGATCTCAGACCACATAGGGAGGCCAAAACAATAAAATAAAAAAGTTTCTGATTGTCAAAGTTAGAACTGAAATCTAAAGAAAAGCAAAATTTATTTCTCATGAAAACTATTCAAGATATTTATACAAAAAATACTGTAAATAACAAAACTCTTCAGACTTGGGATCGAAATGTTGAGAATGCTTCAATAATAAGAATAAAACTAAGGGGAAGAGACTTTTCTCTCAGCTCATATTAAATGGATGGGACACGGTTTGCACAAATATTTTTTTAAATGTCCTTATTATGAGTTACATAGGGAGCAACATAAAATAATACAAGTTTAGAAACAAATTAAAAATTCAGATCAGATCAGTTGTTCAGTTGTGTCCGACTCTTTGCGACCCCATGAATCCCAGCATGCCAGGCCTCCCTGTCCATCACCAACTCCTGGAGTTCACCAGACTCACGTCCATCGAGTCAGTGATGCCATCCAGCCATCTCATCCTCTGTCGTCCCCTTCTCCTCTTGCCCCCAATCCCTCCCAGCATCAGGGTCTTTTCCAATGAATCAACTCTTCGCATGAGGTGGCCAAAGTACTGGAGTTTCAGCTTTAGCATCATTCCTTCCAAAGAACTCCCAGGGCTGATCTCCTTCAGAATGGACTGGTTGGATCTCCTTGCAGTCCAAGGGACTCTCAAGAGTCTTCTCCAACACCACAGTTCAAAAGCATTAATTCTTCGGTGCTCAGCCTTCTTCACAGTTCAACTCTCACATCCATACATGACCACAGGAAAAACCATAGCCTTGACTAGACGAACCTTTGTTGGCAAAGTAATGTCTCTGCTTTAGAATATGCTATCTAGATTGGTCATAACTTTCCTTCCAAGGAATAAGCGTCTTTTAATTTCATGGCTGCAGTCACCATCTGCAGTGATTTTGGAGCCCCAGAAAATAAAGTCTGACACTGTTTCCACTGTTTCCCCATCTATTTCCCATGAAGTGATGGGACCGGATGCCATGATCTTCATTTTCTGAATGTTGAGCTTTAAGCCAACTTTTTCACTCTCCACTTTCACTTTCATCAAGAGGCTTTTGAGTTCCTCTTCACTTTCTGCCATAAGGGTCGTGTCACCTGCATATCTGAGGTTATTGATATTTCTCCCGACAATCTTGATTCCAGCTTGTGTTTCTTCCAGTCCAGCGTTTCTCATGATATACTCTGCAGGGTGTTAAATAAGCAGGGTGACAATATACAGCCCCAACATACTCCTTTTCCTATTTGGAACCAGTCTGTTGTTCCATGTCCAGTTCTAACTCTTGCTTCCTGACCTGCATACAAATTTCTCAAGGGGCAGATCAGGTGGTCTGGTATTCCCATCTTTTTCAGAATTTTCCAGTTTATTGTGATCCACAAAGTCAAAGGCTTTGGCATAGTCAATAAAGCAGAAATAGATGCTTTTCTGGAACTTTCTTGCTTTTTCAATGATCCAGCGGATGTTGGCAATTTGATTTCTGGTTCCTCTGCTTTTTCTAAAACCAGCTTGAACATCAGGAAGTTCACAATTCACATATTGCTGAAGCCTGGCTTGGAGAATTTTGAGCATTACTTTACTAGCGTGTGAGATGAGTGCAATTGTGCGGTAGTTTGAGCATTCTTTGGCATTGCCTTTCTTTGGGATTGGAATGAAAACTGCCCTTTTCCAGTCCTGTGGCCACTGGTGAGTTTTCCAAATTTGCTGGCATATTGAGTGCAGCACTTTCACAACATCATCTTTCAGGATTTGGAATAGCTCAACTGGAATTCCATCACCTCCACTAGCTTTGTTCATAGTGATGCTTTCTAAGGCCCACTTGACTTCACATTCCAGGATGTCTGGCTCTAGGTCAGTGATCACACCATTATGATTATCTGGGTCATGAAGATCTTTTTTGTACAGTTTTTCTGTGTATTGTTGCCATCTCTTCTTAATATCTTCTGCTTTTGTTAGGTCCATACCATTTCTGTCCTTTATCGAACCCATTTTGCATGAAATGTTCCTTTGGTATCTCTGATTTTCTTGAAGAGATCTCTAGTCTTTCCCATTCTGTTGTTTTCCTCTATTTCTTTGCATTGATCGCTGAGGAAGGCTCTCTTATCTCTTCTTGCTATTCTTTGGAACTCTGCATTCAGATGTTTATATCTTTCCTTTTCTCCTTTGCTTTTTGCTTCTCTTCTTTTCACAGCTATTAGTAAGGTCTCCCTAGACAGCCATTTTGCTTTTTTGCATTTCTTTTCCATGGGGATGGTCTTGATCCCTGTCTCCTGTACAATGTCACGAACCTCATTCCATAGTTCATCAGGCACTCTATCTATCAGATCTAGGCCCTTAAATCTATTTCTCACTTCCACTGTATAATCATAAGGGGTTTGATTTAGGTCATACCTGAATGGTCTAGTGGTTTTCCCTACTTTCTTCAATTTAAGTCTGAATTTGGCAATAAGGAGTTCATGGTCTGAGCCACAGTCAGCTCCTGGTCTTGTTTTTGCTGACTGTATAGAGCTTCTCCATCTTTGGCTGCAAAGAATACAATCAATCTGATTTCGGTGTTGACCATCTGGTGATGTCCATGTATAGAGTCTTCTCTTGTGTTGTTGGAAGAGGGTGTTTGTTATGACCCGTGCATTTTCTTGGCAAAACCCTATTAGTCTTTGCCCTGCTTCATTCCGTATTCCAAGGCCAAATTTGCCTGTTACTCCAGGTGTTTCTTGACTTCCTACTTTTGCATTCCAGTCCCCTATAATGAAAAGGACATCTTTTTGGGGTGTTACTTCTAAAAGGTCTTGTAGGTCTTCATAGAACCGTTCAACTTCAGCTTCTTCAGCGTTACTGGTTGGGGCATAGACTTGGATTACTGTAATATTGAATGGTTTGCCTTGGAAATGAACAGAAATCATTCTGTTGTTTTTGAGATTGCATCCAAGTACTGCATTTCGGACTCTTTTGTTGACCATGATGGCTACTCCATTTCTTCTGAGGGATTTTGCCCACAGTAGTAGATATAATGGTCATCTGAATTAACTTCACCCATTCCAGTCCATTTCAGTTCGCTGATTCCTAGAATGTCGACATTCACTCTTGCCATCTCTTGTTTGACCACTTCCAATTTGCCTTGATTCATGGACCTGACATTCCAGGTTCCTATGCAATATTGCTCTTTACAGCATCAGACCTTGCTTCTATCACCAGTCCCATCCACAACTGGGTATTATTTTTGCTTTGGTTCCATCCCTTCATTCTTTCTGGAGTTATTTCTCCACTGATCTCCAGTAGCATATTGGGCACCTACTGACCTGGGGAGTTCCTCTTTCAGTATCCTATCATTTTGCCTTTTCATACTGTTCATGGGGTTCTCAAGGCAAGAATACTGAAGTGGTTTGCCATTCCCTTCTCCAGTGGACCACATTCTGTCAAATCTCTCCACCATGACCCGCCCGTCTTGGGTTGCCCCACGGGCATGGCTTAGTTTCATTGAGTTAGACAAGGCTGTGGTCCTAGTGTGATTAGATTGACTAGTTTTCTGTGAGTATGGTTTCAGTGTGTTTGCCCTCTGATGTCCTCTTGCAACACCTACCGTCTTACTTGGGTTTCTCTTACCTTGGGCGTGGGGTATCTCTTCACGGCTGCTCCAGCAAAGCGCAGCCATTGCTCCTTACCTTGGACAAGGGGTATCCTCCCACCGCCGCCCTTCCTGACCTTTAATGTAGGATAGCTCCTCTGGGCCTTCCTGGGCCCGCGCAGCCACCACTCCTTGGATGTGGGGTTGGTCCTCCCGGCCACCAACCCAGGCCTCGGGCGTGGGGTTGCTCCTCCCGGCCGCCGCCCCTGGCCTCGGATGCAATCTCGTCGCTGCCCCTGACCTCAGACGCGGGGTAGCTCCTCTCGGCAGTTCCTGTGCGGTTGCAGTCTGTTACTCTCGGCCGCTGCCCCTGACCTCAGACGTGGGGTAACTCCTCTTGGCCACCGCCCTTTGGGCATGGGGTCCTCTGGGCTTCTGCAATGGAACTGAAAGAATATATATATATATATATATATATATATATGAAACCTGATATATAGACATTATGATAGGAGAATGGTTTAATGGCTTTTCAAGCTCTTGATGATTCTAAATGTATAATATGCTGAGATACAGATATTCCTATCATTATCCATAGATTATGTCACTTCAAGTAATTCATATACATGACATCAAATTAACCTTGAACAAGGTCTAATCTAAATAGACTCTTTCTCATTGAGCATGTAGAAGGAAGTAAAGAAAAACATTCAATATTTTAAATCAAAGAATAATACATCTGCATAGCTTCTCACTAAAATATTAGAAGATAAAGCTAAATGTACTAATTGGGAAAAGGAAAATAATACTTGTTATAAGCTATTAGATATCTTAATATGCACTAAGAGTTTTACATATTCTGCCTCAGTATTCCTCACTACACTTTTCTCTCTGGGAATTTCTAATTGTTCCAATTTGGAAAAAAAATTCAATTAAGTTTTAGTTAAATAACTGGTCTGAGTTCACTGAGCTAGCAAGTAGCTGAGCTGAGATTGGAATCCCGTTCTGTCTGATTCCAAAGTTCCTTCCACTTCAAATATTACTTCTGCGAGTAATAAAAACCATGGTCTCTCAAAATTTGAATACAATGGAAAGGTAGAAATTAAATAATAAATGTGCCATGTGTGTGCTTAGTTGCTCAGTCATGTCTGACTCTGCGATTCCATGGACTGTAGCCCGCCAGGCTCCTCTGTCCATGGGGATTCTCCAGGCAAGAATACAGGAGTGGGTTGCCATGCCCTCCTCCAAGGGACCTTCCCAACCCAGGGATCAAACCCAGGTCTCCCACATTGCACATGGATTCTTTACCATCTGAGCCTCCAGGGAAGCCCTAAATAATAAATATTCATAGCAAAATGTTGATCTCAGATTAAGTGGGTAATAATAGATCTTGGTAATGTTCCTGTTTTACGTTAAGAAGTGAAACAAGCCATAGGAAAAAAAAAAAGAACTAATTCATATGCAGAGATATCATTTACCCAGTGATCACCCATAAGTACCACAGCATAACTATTAAGAGTCACTAATTTCCAAAAGATCTTATTATCCTGGAGTTCGATTTATACCAAAAAAAAAAAAAAGGAATATATGTCCTGCCTAATGGCACAGCATCCATTATTACACTAGTGGAATTTCTAGGTAAAATTATTGAAATAATAATTCTATTTCTGTCAATATATATTTAATAGAATGTGGACAAAATTGCTTCCTCAGTGAAAATCATGTATAAGTTAAGATTGTAAAATTCAACTGGCAAAATTCTACCTTAAGCTAGTTTAGACTAAAAGTGAAATGTATCAGAAACAGTTTGAGGCAGGATGGATCCAGGAGCTCAAAAAATAACCACCCAGAACTTCATTCTTAAACCTCTCTTTGTTTTGCTCTCCTTGATCCTCAGGCTCCCTTTGAAAGCCCTCTCAGCTCTTCTTACAGCAACAATGGTTTCCATAGATCCAGACTTCAGGACCTCACCTCATAGTATTGTAAAAAATGATGGTCTCTAGTAGTTTTCCCAGAGAAGAGACAAAAGCCCCAAATGATTGCACATATCATTAGCTCTAGTTGGACTTCCACAATCCCTATGATCAGCGAGATGAAATACAAGTATTGACATAAGCCTCCAGAGTTGCTGCTCTATAACTGGGAGTAGACATCCCATGCAGAACACATGGACTCAGAATTGGGAAAGGCTAGTGTCTCAAAGGGGAGCTTGGGATACAATTAAATGGGAAAAGGATGTTTCAGTTCAGTTCAGTCGCTCAGTCGTGTCCGACTCTTTGCAACCCCATGAATCGCAGCAAGCCAGGCTTCCCTGTCCATCACCAACTCCCAGAGTTCACTCAGACTCACGTCCATCGAGTCAGTGATGCCATCCAGCCATCTCATCCTCTGTTGTCCCCTTCTCCTCCTGCCCCCAATCCCTCTTTGGTGTCCTCCTAATTACAAATGTCAAGTACAAACTGAAGGATTTCTGACCAAGACAATAACATGAACATAGGTAATCTCATAGGCTGAAATAATATCCAAAACAGCAATAATATTAATAATTATATTGGATAAAATGTATTGATTGACTACTAAGTTAAAAGGTGAATGTTTTACATATTTTTCTAGATTGAAACCTCATAACCACCTGTGAAGTAGCTGTTATTACTACACCTATATATTACAGATGAGGACATTGAGGTCCAGAATATTTTAATTTTTCCAATTTAAAAAAGGATGAAAACTTCATCACCTGTAAACTATGGAAGGGTGCCATCTAGAGGACAGAAAATTTGAAGGAAAGTTGCTAGATAAAACACAAATAAGGCTAGATTCATGCAAAAAGTGTTTATTGAGCATCTACTACGAGTAGATATTGGGTTGATCATTAGAGACACTGAGATGAGTGATAAGTGGAGGAAAAGTCAGCTTGTAACCCCAGCTGCTAAACTTCTCATAATACTTCAAACCCACCACCTGTCTCAGGGTCTTCGTATATGCTGGTCTTTTTAGTTTCTCTCCAACCGTAAGTCTTCTCTTCACACATCTCATCTTTAACATGCATGGTTCATCACTGTGTCATCTAACACCTAAACTCATTGTGCCTCTGTCAGTTGGTTGACTGTCTGATTCTTTGCAACCCCATGGACTGTAGCCTGCCAGGCTCCTCTGTCCATGGGATTCTCCAGCCAAGAATACTGGAATGGGTTGCCATTTCCTTCTACAGTGGGTCTTCCTGACCCAGGGATACAACCCATGTTTCTTGTGCCTCCTGCACTGGCACAATCCACATAGGCAGATTCTTTAGCATTGCACCACCTGGAAAGCTTAGTACCAGCATAAACGGAAGGCTGATAATCCCAGCTGCTACCTAAGGTCGTACTAATTCTCTCTAGTACTCAGTTTCTCTCTTTCTGCAATTGCAATTTAAAACCTTAACTGTCTCCTCGAATCTTTGACTCTTCCACCTTCTCTTACTCTCAGCAATCTACCTCATCTATTTCTTCATGAGAAAACAAAAATTACTAGACAGGAACTTTCTCATGTATACTCCTAACCCTAACCCTAGCCCCATCCAATGTGGTAGTTCCTCAGAATCTTATTTTTATCATAAAACTCCCCCCTGAATCCAATTGAAAAGACCCAACTTGGACAACCTGGATTATGCTCTTGAAAAATTAGAATTGAAACTAAAGAATTAAAAATTCAGTTGCATGCTTACTTCTGACTGGAAGAGATGTAGAAATGTGAGTGATGTGCTATGACCATTGTCCATCAGAAGTATAGAACAGATTAAGTCAGTACGCACAGATAGAGGGGATGGCAGAGAAATTTTAGAAACAGAGATGAGAAATAAAAGTAAGTCACTTCTTGGTTCCAGGCCCTAAGTCAGCTATGTGCCTTCATTTCCTTGGAGACATTCCTGTAGTTGTATAATTAGGCTTGTCATGACAGTTTAGGTTGGTTTCTGTCACTTCTACTAAAATTTATAAACATAAAGCATTTACTTTGTAATTGTTTGTGAAACTTATTCTTTTCTCCCTCTCTCCAAGCAAGATTCTAGTCTAAGCTGTCATCTTTTAGCTGGACAATTGTAATGTCCACCTACTGGTCTCCCTACATACCCATTTAGCTTCATTTAGTCAGCTCTCTAGTTGGATGAGATCATTTGATTTTACTACTTTAAAACTTTTAATGGCTTCCTTTTGTTAAAAAACCAAAGATTAACATATACTGTGCAGACCTATATTATCAAGTTCCTAACTATATGGATCACCTTCAGTTCAGTTCAGTCACTCAGTCTTGTCTGATTCTTTGCGACCCCATGAATCGCAGCACACCAGGCCTCCCTGTCCATCACCATCTCCCGGAGTTCACTCAAACTCACATCCGTCGAGTCGGTGATACCATCCAGCCATCTCATCCTCTGTCATCCCCTTTTCCTCCTGCCCCCAATCCCTCCCAGCATCAGAGTCTTTTCCAATGAGTCAACTCTTCGCATGAGGTGGTCAAAGTACTGGAGTTTCAGCTTTAGCATCATTCCTTACAAAGAACTCCCAGGGCTGATCTCCTTCAGAATGGACTGGTTGGATCTCCTTGCAGTCCAAGGGACTCTCAAGAGTCTTCTCCAACACCACACTTCAAAAGCATCAATTCTTCGGCACTCAGCTTTCTTCACAGTCCAACTCTCACATCCATACATGACCACTGGGAAAACCATAGCCTTGACTAGATGGACTTTTGTTGGCAAAGTAATATCTCTGCTTTTGAATATGCTATCTAGGTTGGTCATAACTTTCCTTCCAAGGAGTAAGTGTCTTTTAATTTCATGGCTGCAATCACCATCTGCAGTGATTTTGGAGCCCAAAAACATTAAGTCTGACACTGTTTCCACTGTTTCCCCATGGATCACCTTAGGTTACAATAATCTTCCCACTGTTCACTGACCTTCAGCAGACCCTGGAGCTCATTAAATGTACCCTGCTTGAACCCTTTTTCATTCTGCTCCCTCTGCCTGATATACCCTTTCACTCGTTAAACTGGAAAAGTCTATTTATCCTTCAGATTTCAAATTAAATGACATTTAAAATTATAATAGTGTTTATTTTTTTTTAAACCGCCTCACTCTAATTAGACTATAAGACTAATAAGGCTATATTTTCATCATCATTGTATTCATAGTATCTGACACATGGTAAATCATCAATAAATGTTTGTTAAATAAATGTGTAAGTCAAGTACCAGTGGATATACCATTTACATACATAGGGATCTGAAAAGGAGACAATACTAAAGAAACAACAAAATGAATGAAATGCTAGAAGAAAGCTTTACAGAGATGAAGTAAGTCTGAACATACAGAAAAGTTGCTTAAAAATACAAGCATAGAGACTAATAGTTTGATACTGCATCCAGGCAAAGTGAAGAAAAAAATACAACTTGTCTTCCAGTGAAGAAAAGTATGACTTCTCAGAGGTTATCTTCTCTAAAAGCCTAGAGACAATGAATTAACATCTATAAATATCTAAGACAAAATAATCTCCAATTGACTATCTACTGAACCATTTGCTATAGTGGTTATGAGTATAGGTTATGAAACAAAATTGTCTAGGTTCAAATCTTGACTCTACTTACCAGTTGTCTCACCTTCAGCAATTTAAGCTTTCTGTCTTTCAGTTATACCATCTTCAGAATGGAGATAATGTTTAGAGCTTTCGTAGAGAAGAATTCAATGAGTCAATATATGGCAAGTGTTTGCAACAGCTCTACCTAAATATAAGCATTATCCAAAGTGAAAATTTTGTTATCCAAGAATTCTGTGTCCAGTCAAGTTGCAGATATAAAGGACATCTTCATGTGCAAAACTCCTCAGCAAGTGTACAACTCACTTACCCCTCCTGGGAAACTAAAACATTAATCAAAGTGAAGAATGTAAAAAAAGAGAAGTCAAGGCACTAAAAAAATGGAAGTCATCATTGAAACTATCATCAAAGGTAATGTATAAGTAGCTTAATGAAAATGTTATAATTTACTCATACAATAAAATATATAAAATAAAATGCTCAATGAACAAAAATTAGGACTATAAAAAAGTTTATTCCCAATCTTATTAAGAGAAAACAAGTAATATTCACTCTTTAGCTAAATCATTAACATAAAATAGGCATTTTCATTTAAAGATAATGAAATTTTCATTTAAAGGTAATAAAAATGAGTTATTTACCCTCTAAATCACTTGAGGAAAAAGCTGAGGTTAAAAACAAATAAACAAAGAAAAACAAGAAAAAGAAAAGGAAAGCAGGGGATTGCAAATATTATAGAACATAAAACAAAATGAGAGAGACAAGAAAAATCTTGTCAGTTATGACAATAAACGTAAATGTATGAATCTTGCCTATTAAAACATCAAGTCTATGTATGTGTCAATGAAAACAATGAATGATAATACCATTGCAGGATGCTGTTTGAAAAACAGAAATATACACACCTAAAGCCAAAACAACACAGGAAATTTAAAAATCAATGAATCATCAAGGCTACATTAAAAACAAGAAGAAAAACAAAGAACTGAAATATTTGTATTAGACAAAGCAGAATCCAAGGGAAAATTATTTAAAGATACAGTAGGAAATATTTTATATAGAATATATATATATGAATTTATAATTTATTATGAGAATACTTTATACTTTTAATATACTAAAATGCCATACACAAAGAAAACAAATAAATTTCATAAAAGATATCAATATAATTATTTGTCATAAATAAAGTATGTGAAAATGTATGCTTTAAAAAAATTTAATAAGTATAATATCATCATGTTAATAATATTAATTAAATGCATGTATATATATACAAGGACTCCCCTGGTGGCTCAGGCATAAAGAATCTGCCTGCAATGCAGGAAACTTGTGTTTGATCAGGAGACATGGGTTCAATCCCTGGGTTGGAAAGATCCCTCAAGGAAAAAAATAGTGACCCACTCCAGTATTCTTGCCTGGGAAATCCCATGGACAGAGGAGCCTTGCAGGCTACAGTCCATGGGGTGGCGAAAGAGTCAGATGCGACTTGGTGACTAAACAGCAAACAAAACATATATACAACATTATAACCATGGAAAATAAACTTTCTCAAATTCTATGAAACATTTACAAAAATAAAGTGACTTGCTTTAAACTTTGGAGAAACAAATGATCCACAAGCAAAATAAACTCTTCCAATACAAGTGAAAACAGGAGAGCTTCCTAATTAGTTATTATCAATTAACATCAAATTCTAACAAAGATTAAAAAGAAAAAACTATAAATATATTTTACTTACAAATATGAACACACAAATTATAAATAAAAACCAACAAATCAATTTATCAGCTTACACCATAACCAACTTGGCCTTTTCTGAAAACACAAGGATGATTTCATATTTAGAAATCAATTCATATTTAAGATGCAATATACATAACTCAATAAAAATCCTATACAATAAAATGTTAAAATGTATTCAGTAAAACCAAATAAACATTACTGGCTTTAAAAATTTTCTTTGATAGAGTAATTAACAGGATACTTATTGGTAAAATGCTAGAGAAATTACCATGAAAGTCAAGAAAGAAACAAGGACATCTATTACTATCCCAACAATTAACGTTATTTTGGAAGTCTGGAACAATGCAAAAATAAATAGAAATGAGAAGATGTCCAAAAAAATCAGATATAAATTACTAATGTTTGTAACTAGTAAAGAATTGTTTGACTAAAACAGCAAGATAATTAGATGTGTGAAAGAAATTAGAACTAATGATAAATTTTAGTAAAACAGTCATATGTCAAATACATAACAAACAATGTCTTAGACAATATTGTCAAAACAGTAACCACAACAAAATACTCTGGACGAATTTCACAAGCCAAAAACAGTATTTATATGGAGAAAATGTTAACCTTACAAAAGGGATTTAAAAAAAATATTGTGTTCTAGGGTGAAGAAAACAACTACAACAATAAAATTAGTTAACATTTTTTTTTTGAGTACTTCCCACAAGCCAGACTCTCCTGAACACTTATAAGTATTACCTCATTTAATCCTCATAAAAATCCCTTGAGGCAATTCAATAATTATTTCCATTTTTAAAATGAGTAAACAGCTTTTTCAAGTGCACACAAAACATTCACCAAAATAACTCATATTTTGAGGCATAAAAGTCAAATCTTACTAATTTTGAAAGAATTGAAATTATAAACCAAGCATGTTCTGTGACCAAAACAGAATTAAACTACAAATAAATAACTGAGAGCCATCTGAAAAATTCCCAAACATTTCAAAATTAAGCAGCATACTTCTAAATAACTCAGAGATCAAAACAGGAGTCACACAAAAAAAGTAGAAAATATTTTGAATTGGATAAAAATGAAAACACAATATATCCAAATGTGTGGGATTCAGCTAAACCAGGGCTTAGGGGAAAATACATAGCATTAAAACAAGAAAGTTCTCAAAATATTTAAGCTTCCACCTTAAGAAACTAGAAATTGAAGAGCAAGTTAAACCTAAAGCAAGCAGACAGAAAAGATAATAAAGAACAAAAATCAATAAACTTGAAAACAGAACAAAAGAAAAGAAAATGATCAAAGCTAGTTTTTTGAAAACACCAATAAAATTGATAGACTTCTAGCCAGAACGATCAGTGAACAAAAAAGGAAGAAATTAACTACAGCAGAAATGAAAGAGGAGACATTACAGATCCTGGAGAAGTTAAAAGGACAGTAAGGGAATATTATGAGCAATTTTGTGCACACAAATTCAAAAACTTATATGAAATGGAAAAGTTCCTTGAAAGAAACAAATTACCGAAACTCACTGGAGAAGAAGAAATAGATAATTTAAATAAGTAGAACTGGAAATGGAAAGACCCGGATACAACCCCATAGACTGTAGCCTGCCAGGCTGCTCTGTCCATGGGATTTTCCAGGCAAGAATACTGGAGTGGGTTGCCATTTTCTTCTCTAGGGAATCTTCCCAAGCCAGGGATCAAACTCGTGTCTTTTGTGTCTCCTGCATTAGCAGGCAGATTCTTTACCATTGTGCCATCTGGGAAGCCCTTAGGAGCTACAGACACTTCTAAAAACACCTTAGCAACTGAAAGAACTCCTCCTTCCTGGTTTAATAAAGATGTTTTCTCTTTTACCTAAAGGCAAGCCTCCTATTTCAGCTGAGATTCTATCCTTGCCCAGGGAACCCAGTTCTCCTCTTAGATAATGGGACTTGCCCCCCATTATCTTGCCCTCAGAAGAAAGCAAATGTAGAAGAAGGAGATATGGGTTTACAATTAGTAGAATAACTGCCAAACTTTGGGGGAAATGTGAGAACATGTTTATGACAATAAGGATTGATGGTATTCAATTAAGGAGAAAGAAATATCATTTTTAGATCAGGCTGAATTTATGGTTATAGCTGAATTGATTAGAGATTCTGAATTTAATCCTCTCATTTAGGCATATGGGGCTGAATAATGAATACTTGGACTCAGGACTGGGCTGTACCAAACAAGTTGAAATTTCTTGGTATAATAAAAAGGAAGAAATTCTAAGATAGAGATAATATGAGTGAATGGGGCTTATTATATGTTACCACTCACCAACCTATAACCAAGGGGTCACATTCTATCACTAAGAAGTTAAATCATTAATTTAGGGGATCATAATGGACTTTTTTTTTTTCAATGAAAGAGGCTAAACAGCAAAAATCTGAACACAAGGCATGTAGTAAAGACATTTATTTTATAAAACTTTTGTTCCAATTATACAGTATACATATATATATACTCTTATGTGTGTATGTGTATATGTGAACATGCATTTATGCATTTTTGTTTAGGATGTAAAATTTCATTATATCTTACTGAGTGTCATGGTCAAAAATATTTGACAGCCAATGTTCTGGTTTGTTATAGATGACCTGATACACACAAGTTAGCGGCAGCAGGAAGCAATTCTTCCTAAAGCTGAGCTTCACACTAGAGAGTTCTAAAAGACAATGAAAGAGACGATATTTCATTAGTGATATCTTGCTGTGTTTTTAACCTGGGTAAAGATGACTTGAAGGAAGGAACTATAGCAATTCATAAGTAGTGACACGAGGAGAACATAATGGCCAGGACTGGGTGACAAGAATACAAGTGAGTCCCAGAGTTGGCTGGAACAAGAGATCTCAATCAACAAAAAGGAGAGTTCTGCTACAGGAGGAGGAAAGGAAGAGTGCATGGGAAGGGAAGACTGAATGATCCTTCCCCGTGTGATCAGCAAACTCAGCTGTAAAACCTAGTGAAAGAGAACAAAGTAGGTAGAACCACTAAAAGCACTGAGGGTTTACATCCCTGTCTAACGAATCACCCCGACCACTCAATGTGCTGACTTTCTGGAAATCACCCAACATTTATCCCACTTTCATACACCGCTAACGGAAGAGCCAAAGGATGCATCCCCAGAAAGCAAATTGGAAATTTATATCCAAAATCATAAATTATACAAATCTTTGCTCTATTAATCTCAAAGAAAAAAATCAAACTTATTCACAGGATGCAATAAGGAAAAAAAATGAAAACCAACCCTGTCTACTGGTAACTGTTGCTACCAACTAAGTGGTGAGTTTCCTCTACTGTGAATTTCACAGAATATCAGCATCTGATGAGGATTCTCTATGACAAGAGATCATGTGTGGTGGAAATAAAAATACAGATAATGTGAAAGTGAAAGTGAAGTCGCTCAGTCGTGCCCGACTCTTTGTGACCCCATGGACTGTAGCCTAACAGGCTCCTCAGTCCCTGGAATTTTCCAGGCAAGAGTACTAGAGTGGGTTGCCATTTCCTTCTCCAGGGGATCTTCCCAACCCAGGGATCAAACCCAGGTCTCCCACACTGCAGGCAGACGCTTTACCATCTGAGCCACCAGGAGGCAAAGACAATGTACAGCCCCCCAAATGATGGAGCTTCCCCTGACCCAGCTAACATGAATAGCTATCGTTTCTTCTGCAAAAACAATTCTTTTTGTTCATTGTTCATCCTGCCTCTGCCATAAAGATTATCAATAAGATAACCAATCAGGGAATTACCTCCACATCCTGTAATTGCCCAACCCAAAATAGAACACAATTTTTTGAACTGTCCTCAACATCATCTAATCCAAATTCAAATCTTATAATAAGCCACCTTTGTGTGTCACATGCTGTTTTTGCTCTTTAGTCGCTTCAGTCATATCCTACTCTAAGTGATCTCATGGACTGTAACCCACGAAGCTCCTCTGTCCATGGAATTTCCCAGGCAAGAATACTGGAGTGGGTTGCTATTAGGGATCAAACTCGCATCTCCTGTTTGGCAAGCAGATTCTTTTACCACTGAGTCACCTGTTACATGTTAGTACCATTCAAGCTGCAGAAAAGGGAAGTTGTTTCATTGAAATAGAAGCCTTGGGGTGTTAGGGATTAATTCTCTCACAGAACCCTGTTGAAATGGCTCCAATAATAAATCATATTATTTAGCTTAATAACAATCCTAGGAAAAAAGAACAATTATTATCATTCCTATCTTACAGACAGAGAAAGGCCAGGAAGCACAGACTGGCCAGGTAGTCTAAGATCTAAGGATCTGAACCCAAGTAGTCTATTGTAGAGATGTTTCATCACAGAAGTTATTTGGCTTCCACGAAAATGCTATCACAAGCTATTTAGTTACCTAAAGTCAAAACCTGGTTTCATACTGTCATTACCCTGACCTTCTGCAGCCAGTCAGAGCTCCACTGAAGGCAAACATCGCTTCCCTCCAAACTCCTCTTTCCATTCCCATTGCCATTCTGCAAGTTCAAGTCCTCATTGTCTCTCGTTGAACTGCAACAATGTCTAAACTGCAGTACTTACCTCTGGTCATCTCCTCCTATAATCAAACTCTTAAAGGATAATGTTCCTAAATATAGCTCTGCTTTGCAACTCCTTGCTGATAAGTAGAGAATGAGAGATAGATGATAGATAGATAGATAGATAGATTTTTTTTTAATTAAACTTGAGAATTTGGCATTTATATTCTTCCAAGAGTCGGCAGCTGTGGTCCACTTTTCCAAACTCATTTCCCATGACCTTCCCATGTTTCAGATAAATAAATCATTCTTAATTTCCTGAACAAGTCCTGAATTTTCCCATCCTTATGCCTTTGTTCAATTGTCTCTGTTCAGCCCACATCTCCAGATTTCCAAATTTCATCCATGCTTTATTCAACTTAATGTCATTTATTCTTCAGCATTTAGTAAAAAAAACAATGAAAAAAGGATTATCGTTTTTACTACTATCCCTTTCCAGTCTGCACTACACTCCTGCTCTCACAGCAGAGAGACTAATTTCATCTTCCTTTATGTTTCTATGTTACTTTGCCTTTGTTTATTTACAGGAGTTATCACATTCTGCCTTATGCAGTAGTTTGTTTTTTTTTTTTACTTCATTTTCCTACTAGGTTATCAGGTTCTTGAAAAAACAAAACATCTTATTCATCTTTGATTCATGTCATGAAGAATAAAATAATTATCATTTCATGAATTGGACGACATAAACATTCACATCAGCAAACACAACACTGTTTTGTGGCCATGTCTCTCCTGTAAGTCTGTGTTTTGTTGCTGAGATTTCAGAGATTGGTGGGAGAGGCTGTATGAGTTTTTTTTAATACTCTGAGATAGCATTTGGAATAGAGACGCACCCAAAAAAGAATCTAATTTTTCCTTTCTCCAGGAACAATCGTTAAAAGTTATTCAAAACTTTGACTGTATTCAGGTGATACTACTTCTCTTCTTGTTCCCTTGGCCACTGGCGTTTGTGGGCTAGACCCACCATCACCCAGTGGGAGCACCCCTGAGGCATGGCTGACACGCCCGCCATATGTATATGCCTTTGTTTCTGACACCAGTTTCTGGTCTAAAGGATTCTAGTCCATGAAGCAGAATGGTGTTCAGTCTACCCAGCTGTCACAAACCATACAGAAGTCACACAGAAAGGATGGCTGGTGGCCACTTTCTTCAGCTGAGTGCAGGGAAGGGCACTACTGGTGCCAGTGGGCTGGGAATGTGGTATGCACATCGGCAGACTTGATAGACTCCACTCCAGTTCAAAACACTTAAAATAATTATTTGATTCCCCCAAAGCTCATCTCCCTAGAAGGAGGTCATTAGCAGTGTGAGAAAGAAACTTATTTCTCAAATTTCTCTGTAATTTCTAGTATGTCTTTTTTTTTTTTTAAAACCTTTAGATTTGGGTTTTTTAAATAATAAATGCACTAAAAATAAAATGTGGGCAATAAGGAGATGTTTCCAAAGGGGATAACACTAGTTCCTTCTCTGCCCCTCATTGTTTCTGAAAAAGCAAGAAGTCAAGAGAGTTGTCAGAAAAACAAGAGGGTGTGGTTGGAATTAGCCATATAATTGGACATCATGTAGGGCTGGCTTGCCTAACATATACTCGGAATTACCTTGTGTTCTACCAAGTCCCCGAGGCCCCAGAAAAGGGACCTATGAAGGAAATTCAGAAAAGAGCAACAAAATGTTTGACAAGCTGTGAGGCTGACTTACGAGGCACAATATGGGACCTAAGTATCATGTGGGTGGGCATAACAGTTCACTTAGCGCAGTGAATGTCTGTGAGCTTACAGAGAACGTGCTCACTGAGGAAAGGGGAGAGACGGAGTTGTGCTGTGGGTGACAGCAGTCCCAGCCTTTTACTGGTTTCATTTTTAATATGGGATTCTGTGCTTTACATTTCTCTTGCCTGCTACAGAAACCAGTGCCAGTATATTTTACATCTTTTATCATAATAAAAAAGATAAAACAACAACAATGTAAGCCTTTATAAAATGCAGGAAGTTCTCTATATGTATTCTCTAAATGTAGGAGCACTGACTGGTAAGTCATAAAAATAAAAATCCATTAACAGAGAAGGAGAAAGGAGTCTCTGGTGCCACATCTAGGATAAGGGAAAGGGAGGAGAGAAAGAAATGAAAGCGGAAAAGTTAAATAAACACAGTCCTTGCACCTTCTAACCCAGTGGAGTTGTCATCTTGGTTGGCTGCCAAGATTTATGAGAAGTGTCTATTACAGTTTCTCCTAACTTCCCCAGGGGCTTCCCTGGTGGCTCACGTGGTAAAGAACCTGTCTGCAATGCAGGAGACCCAGGTTCCATCCCTGGGTCAGGCAGATCCCCTGGAGAAGGAAACAGCAACCTACTCTAGTATTCTTGCCTGGAGAATTCCATGGACAGAGGAGCCTGGGCTAAAGTCCACGGTGTCACAAAGAGTCAGACATGACTGAGCAACTCACACTTTTACTTTAACTTCCCCAGCAACTCAGCTGACACATGGTTTATTTCAAACAAGGGATCATCAGCCTGTGTGCCATCCTTTAGACGCTGCGTGCCAAGAAAGACTTAAGAAAAGGTGCGTGTCAGGGGCAGACGGGTAATGACTGATAAGACCAACACAGCCTCTACTGATGCCAAGAAACAAACGGCCTCTACCTCTTTCTTACCTCCTCGTATGCAAAACAGTGACAAATGACAAAACTTTAAGTGAGGCTAGCAGTGTCTCAAAAGGTCCTAAACCAACTGATCACGTACCTGTCCCTGAAGTAGATGCTGGGAATATTATGGAGAATATGACCTGCTCCCTGTCCGCAAAGGCTCCCAGGCGGGAGAGGGAGATAGATACAGAAACAGGCACATCATTATTACTCAATAAGTTAAGAGATATAAGAGAAAAGCAAGAGATGCTGGGCCTTCAGAGAGGATGAAATCTCTCCTAGCAAGGAGGAGTCCAGAGACGTTATTCTGAAGGTGGCCACGCAGGACCTGACATGTTGTCATCAGATGGATCCACTCTCAATTGCCAGCTGTTTTCATGCAGAGGTCCTTAACCAGGAGCATCTATCTCCTGCATCTATGTCTGTATCTAGGAGATTACAGACTGGACATTCCTTCTCTGGTGACAGGATCATAATGTAAGAGATTAGGGAGAACTTAAGGATGACACTTTTCTTAAATGTTAGAAGCTGGTCCGTGGTGGGACAGACAGAAGCTGACACAAAGAGAAGGAAAATTTAGATAGAAGGATGGAGTCCTCATAGCTCCAAGGACCTGACCTTAGTTGTCTCTGAGGTTGAGCAGCACCGTTTCCACGTCGTTTTTATGTGAAATACCACAGGCTCTGCCTAATAAATTTGTCTTTCTGAAACTAGCTCGTTTGGTTTTTATCACCTGCAGCAATCAAGAGACTGTGTGAACTGTAACACACATTAGCAATGACTTGACATCCTCCTTGTCTCACAGTTAAATTTCTCTTCTCAACCTCCCCCTTTCCAAGAAGAGTCAACCCAATCTTAGTGCTGCCAATTTCTCCTTCTTCTGTCAATTCATACATTGAAAATTTAGCCAGTATTCCTGCCTCCTGGTTAGCTATACTCCTACTGGTTCCATATCAAGGTTTCCCAAAGCCAGTTCCCATTTCCAAGTATTCAATACATTGAAATGTTGTCTACCAAGAGCCTTCACCAGAAAATCCAACTTGAGTGGGTTGAGGGTGGGGGTCCAAGAATCCATATTTTTCATATACAATGGAATATTACTCAGCCATAAAGATAATGAAATCACTCCATGTGTAGCAGCATGGATGGACCTAGAGATTATTGTATCAAGTGAAGCAAGCCAGATAGCGACAGACAGATGCCATTTGATATTGTTTAAATGTGAACTCTACAAGAAAAAAATGACACAGATGAACTTATATCCAAAGCAGAGACTCACAGACACAGAAGACAAACTTACGGTTACCAAAGGGAGAGGGGGTGGGGGTGGATAAATTAGGAGGCTAGGATTGACATTTATACACTACTACGTATAAAACAGCTAAACAACAAAGACCTACCGTATAACACAAGCAACTATACTTAACATCTTGTGATAACCTATAAAGGAAAAGAATATGAAAGATAGTATGTATATATATATATATATATAATGTGTATATATATGGAAATGTATGTATAAATACATATAAATATATACATACATATGGCTGAATCACTTTGTTGTACACTTGAAGCTATCACAACATTGTAAACTGACTATACTTCAATTTTTAAAAATCCTTATGAACAAAAATATACCTCTTTCAAAATACACCCTGGTTAATTCTGATGTACAACCAGGTGGAAGCATTGCTGTGCCAGATGACTCACGAAGCCCATCAACTTGAAGAGTGTACTGAGTGTCCCCGACGTGGCACAAAGTAAAGGTTCAGCCTCTCACCAAGCTTTCCTAATCAGTCTGCATTTCCTCAAAGAAAGCGGAACTCATGGAGGCTCAGAAGTAGGTAATAGCAGTCTTAAGCTGTTCAGAGAACTACTCTGAAGGGGCTGGGGATGATTTCATCCTGGGAGGTAGGTGTGGCAGGGGGCAGACTGCCTTTGATTTCCTTCATGCTGGAGATGGATGATGTAGAGGAAATTTGCTTCCTTTCAAAGCCTAAAGTTCCATCACAAACCAGTATAATTTTCCTGAAAAGTGGCTTTGCAACAGGGCTACCCCAAAGGAGGTGGACACGGTGATCCCAGAGGCAGCAGCAAAGCTGAAATACAGGACAGAGATTTTAAGAAAACTGTCTAACACTGTCACCTTTGGGGCAAACTGTTCTTTCTCATGAGAGATGACAAGAGTTTCCCAGCAGTCATTTTTTGAATTTTTTGAAAGTAGGTGCCAGGTGGAAGAAGGATTTGATGTGCTGGAATGCCAGCTCAGGAAAGGAAGTATCTTTCCCAGTCCTTCCTTAATTTGCTGAGGTTTTGACAGGGCCTGAGCTGAAGCCATCTTAAACACCCTCACAGGCTCTTATATTCTGACAGATGCCCTTTCATGGGAGGCACGATACCACAGGTGGTTCAAGGTTTTTCTCTATAAGAAAGGACATTTTTTATGTCCCTCAGGCTCTCATATTTTCATTCTATTATGTTTTACTTGTATTTCTACCAAACCTGCAGATTTGGGGGTTTAAGAATCAGCAGGGCTTGAAATGATTAGTCAAAAGAACTCTACCTTAGGACTTCCGTAGTGGTTCAGTGGCTAACTCTCTGGGGCCGGGGCTTTGAACCCTGGTCCCTGGGAACTAGATCCCACATGCCGCAATGTAAGATACCGCAAGCTGCACCTAAGATCTGTTTCAGCCAAATAAATACAAATTAACAACAACAACAACAAAAACTTTGCCTTTTGGCAAATAGCATCCCCCATCCTAACTCTAAGACTTACATTTTCTGCCCACCCCCGCACCCCCGCCCCGCACTTTCTCCCTTCTCTGTTTCCCCCTTTCCTCCCTCCCCCCTCCCCAGCTCTCCACACTCAGAGCGAGCGTGCCCTAAACTGTGACAAACTTGCATGTGCTTCCTTTATGACTAAACTCCTGGGCCTCTCGCCAACCCCCCACAGATGGTCGCAAACATCAGACACCCCTTTAGGGGAGCCCCACGTTTGCAACCCGGCTGGAAACCGCCAGGCGGAGAAGCGTGATGGGGAGTGGCGGTGTCTTAGTCCTGGGGGAAGGCGCAGCCGCTTCCAGGAGGAAACGGGCGTTTCCTTCCCACGCGCTCGGCGAGCTCTGGGTCCTGGCCCCGGGCCTCCACCCAGCCCCGCCCGGAGCTCTGGGAAAAGCCAGTCGCCACACACAGGCACACGCAGGCCCGGGGGCCGCGCCCAAAGGAGAGCGGCACCCACAGCCAATTGCTATGGCAACCCCGGGGTTCGTTCCATTCCCACCCCGCCGGTCCCCCCGCCTCCTGCCTGAGCTGCAGCCAACCGGCTTGTGCGCGTCCCAGGAGCGCGCTATAAAACCTGCGCTGTGGCGCTGGCCCGGGGCGAGCCCGACCTGGAGCGGGGCGAGCGGAGCCAATCTCCGACCTGGAAAAGGCCTATGAGAGCGACAGGGGAAAGCCTGAACATGCAGGGTGCGCAGAGCTCGAGTCTCGATCTGCCCAAGCAGTGCCTCTGCCTGGCTTTCCTGCTCCTCCATCTCCTGGGACAGGTGAGTGGCGCACTCACCAGGTGCCTCTGGTCACTTTCTGAGCAAAGCCCCGGCTCGATCCCTGGCTCACTGGACTTTCCAGCGACCCTGATGAGAAGTTTCTCCTTCTGGTCTTTCCCGCCCGCAGGTCGCTGCGGCTGAGCGTTGCCCCTCCTCTTGCCCGGCCACGTGCCCCCCAAAGCCGCCGACCTGCGCCCCCGGGGTTAGAGCGGTGCTGGACGACTGCTCCTGCTGCCTGGTCTGCGCTCGCCAGCGCGGCGAGAGCTGCTCGGTGCTGCTGCCGTGCGAGGAGAGCCGCGGCCTCTTCTGTGACCGCAGAGCGGACCCCAGCGCCCAGACTGGCATCTGCATGGGTAAACCTGCCCCCATCCCGCCACCTGACCTCCTGTCTCTCGATAGCGGAGCTGTCCCCTCTTTCCTCTCCTCTTCTCTTTGTTCCCAGAGGGTGATGCGCAAATACTAATAGTGATGCCTTAGTTGATGTTTATGGAGCGCCTGTGCCAGGGATGGTCTGGGGTCGCGTGGGGTTTGGAGGAGAGCCAGAAGCTCGAAGGAAACCTGCCCTCCCGTGGAGGTGAGAAGCGTTGGTCACTTGCCTCCCTAGAGAAGAATCCAAATAGACTGGGAGCAGAGCAGAGTTAAGGGCCAGTGAAGTCATTTCCTATCCACATTTCCAGGGGACGCTTGGGGGGTGATGGAAACTTGGGCTTACTCACAGGCTCAGAGTTCCCCCAGCTGTAGCCATTCACGTTTGTTTTCACACCTGTCATTGTCCCATTTGAGCCAAAGCAGCCCCTACTCTCCTGGGACCTATGGAACCCCTCTATGAGTTGTGAGTAAAATCAAGCTGGTGAAACTCAATCAGTTGGGGATCAGTTTCCCACCTGGTGCACCATTTAGTTGGAGGCTGTCCCCACCTCCCTGGATGAGGGGGCTTGGGATAGTCTTTTAGCTTCTTTTCTAAACTAGCAATGATTTATTGCGCTGGAATGCTAAAGAATCTGAAGCCCTTCCCAGTCTGTCCAGTTAACCTGTTTGGAGACTGAAGTGCTCTGTTTTCCTTTTTAATTCTGAGCTCCTGAATAGGAGAATCTGAGGAGGTTCTTGCAAAACGACCTTTTCATTGGGAGCAAAAGCTGTGGGACCTTGGGAGTGTCACTTCATGGTTTGGCCCCTCTTCCTTCATCAGTAACATGAGTGTCAGGACTGGGTGGTCTTGAGTGTCTCTTCTTCCTCTGGGAAGCTCCATGAGGACATCTCTCTACTGGTGACAGATCAGCAACCAGATGCCTTCAACTAGAGAAAGAATGAATTGGGGTTTGGAACATGTGCTGTGCATCTTCTATAGCTTCTCCAGTGCATCCTGTTCTTTTTTTTTTTCCTCTCCCCTTCCCTCTCTGCTCTTCTTCCCCAAGACTCTTCACCACCCCATTAATAATCACTGTAGCCCACCAAGCTCCTCTGTCCATGGGATTTCCCAGGCAAGAGTACTGGAGGGGGGTAGCCATTTCCTTCTCCAGGGGACCTTCCCGACCCAGGGATCGAACTCAGATCTCCTGCATTGCAGGCAGGTGTTTTAATGTCTGAGCCACCAGGGAAGCCCCTTCCCTCTCTGGTCTTCTTCCCCATGATTCTAGCGGTAGAAGGAGACAACTGTGTGTTCGATGGAGTCATCTACCAGAGTGGGGAGACCTTCCAGCCAAGTTGCAAATACCAGTGCGCCTGCCAAGATGGACAGGTTGGCTGTGTGCCCCGCTGTGAAGAGGACTTGCTACTGCCCCAGCCCGACTGCCCAGCTCCCAGAAAAGTTAAAGTGCCGGGGGAGTGCTGTGAAAAGTGGATCTGTGACTCCAAAGAGACGGGGACGTTAGGGGGCCTCCAGACCCTTCCAGGTGAGAAATTCAACATACCTGAATTTAACAGCCCCAGCACAGGAGGAAATGCAGGCAGGAAGGACGTGTGCTCTCTGGGATTTGCAGTGAGAAACCGGCTTCAGTTTCTGGCCATTCATTCGTGGAGTCCAGCTGGCCCACGGAGATTAGACACATCACGTGTGGGAATCCCAGCCAAGTTATGGAAGTATGCACACAGCCTCTCCTGAAGAAGAGTCATGTTCAGTCGTTCTTTTGAGTCATAGGAGTAATTTTTGTAGTCTTATTACATGACTACTATTTATATTTTAGTCTGTCTCACTTGACCCTTGTTAACATTGCAAAGGTATGTTTTGGAAACTTTATGCAAAACACACAATTGATATAGCTTCTATATTTATGGCTAGAGTCAATTTATGTGAGTCACTCAGTCATGTCCAACTCTTTGCAGCCCCATGGACTGTAGCTCTCCAGGCTCCTCTGTCCATGGAATTCTCCAGCCAAGACTATGGGAGCGGTTAGCCATTCCCTTCCCCAGGGGATCTTCCCAACCCAGGGATTGAACCCAGGTTTCCCACATGGCAGGAAGATTTTTTACCATGTGAGCCAATGGGGAAGGCTATCAATTCAAGGGGAATGCCTTTTAGGTCATGCGAAGGGCCTGGTGACAGCTCTTTCTTCTCCGGATTCTGTCAACTACCTATGCACTCTTAAGACTATCTCCCCTAAGGAATGCCATCCCTGCACAAGTGTCACAGAGAAATGCCACCTTTCTAGATGCTGCAGGAAGGATCAAGTGACACTTTAGGATCTTTGTTTGCTTTTCCTTTTGCTTTGGCTCATAAAGGAGATGATTTTTTTTTTTTTTTTGGAAGAGCAAAAATTCAAGATCCAGTAGAGAATATTTTAGAAGCCATTAGTCAGCCAGATTATTTACACTGGCAGGACACAGAAATTTACAGTCTTTCTGAAGTGAGGAATTATCAGCCATGCCTTACAGATAGGAAAATCGCCATGTAAGGGAGGAGATGTGCCCAGCATATTAAGGCCAGCATATTAAGTGTTGAGACTGAACTGTCTGAAAGTGACTGTATCCCACAACCCAGACAACCAGTTGCACCTCCCTAAGGCAGAGTTTTACTTTCATCACTATTTTGAGTTGGTTGGTTCTACTTTCTCATCCAATTACAATTTTTAACTGATCATCTTTCTAGACAAAAATCATATGTTGAAATCATGTGATTTCAGTACAGTTTATGGAATGGTTGTTGATGCTATACAGTGCTATATTCTTAAAACTACTAAGCTTCTCAAAGACAGGTTCTCCTAAACGTCTCATGAACAAATTGGACAGTCATTCTACAAAGATTTCTTGAAGGTCAACTGTGTGCTAGGCATTGTGCCACCTGTTTGGGGCTTATAAATACAGAGTTCCAGTCTGTCCCCTGAAAGCACCTGAGTTGAGCAGGTACCCGATTGGATGAGATGCTTTTTCTAATGACGGTTGAAAGGACCACTCTGCCATCCCCATGTTTCACTCAATAGTGCTGTCTTTTTTCCAAAATCCCATAGCCTACAGGACAGAAGCCACTCTAGGAGTTGCAGTCTCAGACTCAAGTATCAACTGCATCGAACAGACCACAGAGTGGAGTGCATGTTCCAAGAGCTGTGGCATGGGTTTTTCCACCCGAGTCACCAACAGGAATCCTCACTGTGAAATGGTGAAGCAGACCCGGCTCTGCATGGTGCGGCCCTGTGACCAAGAGCACAGGCAGCCAACAGACAAGGTACAAGCCTGGGGGAAGCCTCCCGTGACAGAGGAGGTGGCCTTGCTCATTGGGCCCTGTGCCTTAGCAAGTCTCTGTGATGTTAGTTGACTCTGCAGTCAGCTCCAGTAGAGGATAGAGGAGTTTACCCTTTTTTTTTTTTTTTCTCTCTCTCTCTTTAATGCATTGAAATATCCTAAGGAACTCACAGCAGGTAAAGAGGGAGAGGTCAGGAACGTCCCGGTGGTCCAGTGGTTAAGACTCCATGCTTCCATTACAGGGGGCACGGATTCAATCCCGGGTCAGGGAACTAAGATCTACATGCCACGTGGTGCCACCAAAAAAGAAAAAAGAGGGAGAGGTTGGACAACTCCAATACTGTCCCCAATTGAGACAAGTCTGGCAAATCTCATTTCATCCTGGAAAAACACAGTTACTCAGTGATCAAGCATGCTTGATTTTAGAGAGGTCATTTCTGAGGCCAGTTGTCTTCACCCTTTAGGTTTAGTCTGAAAGGAGCAACAGAGTAGGGACCACATCTGCCTTCCAAATCCTTCCGTCCTCCACATCCTACCCGGAATGTACTGTGTGCTTGATAAACAACTGTGGATGAATAAATGAATGGGTGTCTGGGAATTATTTTCAGTCTTTCAAAAAGCCTAGTGCCACCAGTACATTTGCCAGGAAGAAGTGATACGTGCCAAATAAAATAGCACATTGTTTTCCTTTTTTTGCTGGAATGATATCAAATCAGTGTGTTAATGCTGAGCAGAAGGCATGCAGTTCAGAAGCTCTCATTGGTTCCTGATGACATCACAGTCCTTGTTAGCAGACCCCGAGATCAGATAAATGCAATACTCAAATGAAACTAGTTGATGGACCCTTGTACAAACCTAAAGCCAAAATAAAACAGTCCCTAGCAATGAAAGATTTACATATCTCTCCACTGAGGCAATATCATCTCATGCTTAAGAGTACAACTCTGGAGCCAGACAGCCTGACTTTAAATCCTGGCTTCTCATATTAGCTGTGGGACTTGGGTGATTTTCTTAACCTTTAAGCCTCAGTTCCTTCCCTTACATAACAGAGACATTAACAGTAGCTACAGTTCCTTACACAGAGTTGTCATGAAGATTAAATTCTATGAATCTGCAAAGTGCTGGGCATAGATTGCTGCCCTGGCTCTCAGATGCTCAGCTGAGTCTGACTCTTTGCGACCCATGGACTGTAGCCCACTGGGTTCCTCTGTCCGTGGGATTCTCTAAGAATACTGGAGTGGGTTGCCATTTCCTCCTCTAGGGAATCTTCCCTACCCAGGGATTGAACTCTGGGGCTCTTACATCTCCTGCACTGCAGGTGGATTCTTTACCACTAGCGCCACCTGGGAAGCATAGATTACCGTATTAATATACATATCATTACTTGATATTAACTATTATTTCTGTTATTGGTAAAATAAGAGTCTCTAGTGGTTGCATTGTTATACGGCTACTTAACTCTCTGACTTTTTAAGATCCATTCTAACTTTATGCTTCTTCTACTAGTTTAGAAAGAACACCTAGAAAAACCTTCCTGTCTGTTTCTGTCCCTTCATCTCTCTCTCTCTCTCTCACTCAGTCACACACACACAAATGCTGCAGACCTTGTGCCTTTTGGTTTATATTGGCAAAAACATACACTAAGTATTAAATATCAACAAAGAAAAAGCAAGAGCCTTTAAGTACTGTCAAGAACATAGTACTTTATTCCATAAGGTTTTTCCATGCCATGGCTTTAACATTTTGCTTTTTCTACTGTTTCTTTTTCCAGAATTTATAGTTTTTCTTATAAAAAATATAATATTGCACCCAGTTTAATATTATGAGATATTATATTTAAGATATTTATTTATAGTGTGTATATATATATATTTCATTAGAAGTCCAGAAATGTGCTCAGAATCTAGGGAAATGCTAGCTCAATAATCATTACTTCCTTGTCACTGAAAGATTCTTAAATATGAAACAGTGCTTCTGTAAGTGTGGTCCCCAGACCAGCAGCATCATCTAAGAACTTTTTAGAATTGCAAATTACAGGGATCCACATCAGATCTACTGAATCAAAACCCTGGGTTTAAGACCCAACAATGTGTGTTTTAGCAATGTTTAGTACATTTTCATGCACTCTTAGAGCTTTAGAGCTACTGATTTTAGAGAATTCCAAGTCTCATCACTCCACGATTTATGGACTGTGCCTAAAAAGGTGAAAAGCAGTGGAGAATTGTGACAAATTAGGCGAAGAAATCTAGGTGGGAAATTAACATATAATCGGTGTCTTACTGCATTATCAGTATTGGGGTTCTTCATCAGTAATTACTAATGGAATGTTGAATAAGTTCCCTACTTACCATGCCTTCATGGAAAATAACCTTTAATCCCACTGTCTTAAACTTTCTTGAGGTCACAGTGTAATATCAGCAGAAAAAATGAGCTTTGTGTCAGACAAATTCAGTTACTAGTTGTCTTCTGATCACTTCAGCCTTCTGAGACTCCATTTACTCATCTATAAAACTTGGACAATTGCTCTTTACATGAATAATTGCTCCTTGTATGAGTGAATGTTGCTAATAAGGTTAAGTGAGTTAATGTCTGAAAAAATCTGAAACATTAGTAGGCTTGCAGTGATGCCATATTTATTCCATTTCTCTTTATAACACCTAAAGAATGTATCGGACTAAAACTAACGCTAGTTTTCTTATGATGGCTTGAAAAAGAAACTTTCTTTATCATGTATATGCATTCTAGGTAGGAAGGCAGATGAATACAGGAAGCAGTTAAGAACTGTACCTGTCTGAAGGGCAAAGAATTTCCCAGAATCTCTTGGTTTATGTATCATGGCCCAGAACTTTGCCACAAGCTCCCAGATATTCTGGGGGAAGCAATACTTGTAGTGGACCACACTGCTAGAACAAAATTAACATTCTGTGAGCAAAGAAGAAAGAGCAACAGATATTGGGTAGGCAACTAGCAAGTTATTCCATATGCCTAAATGGGTCTCTCAGAGGAAAGATGGCCATTTCATGCATGTCTCCTTTTCTTTCTTAGAAAGGAAAAAAGTGTCTCCGTAGCATCAAGTCAATCAAAGCCATCCACCTGCAGTTTGAGAACTGCACAAGCCTGAACACCTACAAGCCCAGGTTCTGTGGGATTTGTAGCGATGGCCGATGCTGCACTCCCCACAACACCAAAACCATCCAGGTGGAGTTCCAGTGCTCCCCAGGGCAGATCCTCAAGAAGCCAGTGATGGTCATCGGGACCTGCACCTGTCACAACAACTGTCCTCACAGCAACTCGTCTTTCCTCTAAGACTTAAAGCCAAACACCAGCGGAGGGAAGATGTAACGTGTCCCTTGAGAATCCCACCTGCAGAGGCAAACTGCAGCCACCCACCATCAAATGAATATAAGAAAGATTACGAAGAATTATTATCCTCCTCTGAGTCTCATGTATTTTCTGTGGTCAAATAAGGTCAGTTATATCTGTCTTTGTTTTCATGAAGGATATGATTAACTGTAAACCTGGAATCAAGGTAAGCTCAGGAGAGTACTTAGGGATGACTTTTTCTTTTACATGTTTACTACACACATTTACTACACATTTACTACATGTGAAAACTTCTATAAATTTCAGAAATCAGATACAGATCTTCCTGTGTAAACAGTATCATATTGTGCTCATCTTGTTATACACTTGTGAAATTTCAAGAAAAGGTCACTGTAATGAATGACATGGTGAAGTCCAAGGTCATACTGAGAGTATTGCCATATAAATATTTCACCATAGATTGAGGATTGACCTAAGGGTTCTCTGTGGAGCACTCTTTTTCAGTGACTCAACTCTGAACTTCAAATTCTGAGATCTGATGAAACATATAGTTCTCCAACTTGAAATCTGTTTTCTGTCTACATGGAAAACAAGCTATATCTACACAAATGGAAGCTTATTAATTAAGTGCACTGGTGTCGTAAACTGGCTCCATTTCAGACAAGTTGACTCCTTTCCAAAAGAAAGAAGCTAAACAGAAAACTACCCCTTATGCAGAGATGACCAGCCTCTATCAGCCCTCGGACATTTGTATGTGTCTGGAGGTTCCTGGGGATCACTAGTTTTTTAATTCAGAAGAAGCAGAACACATCAGCAGGGTTCCTCTTACCTTACTAATGAATAAACTGAGGCCCAAAGCACCTGATTACAACTTTTGGTAACTTTCAAATATGCTGGTAGTGGAATTTTGAAAAAGAAAAACAAAATCAACATGACTGCAGTGGCGAGATACCGCAAACTCCATGGGGGTTCAGAATTATTGTACAGATGCCCCAAACTTATCCTTGGGTCTTAGTTAGGCAAACTCATGAACAAGATATATGCATCTACATACATTTATCTAACTTGTCAGGCTATAAGATAGACTGCAAACTTAAATGTATACATCCTTCTATTGTCACCCTATGTGTTCAGCTTTTCTCCTTTAAAGTATTTATATAAATATAAATTATACATTTTAAAAAATATTCTTTTTTACTTTCGCTACTTGTTGGACATTACTAAATAAACATTATCTTATCAAAGTGTGACTCTGCTATTAGTTTTGTGCTTCTGAGTTGTTTATTGAGAGTATAAATTAAATTAAAATTTACTAATTAAATCAGATAACAAGTGACAGCATCTATTGAAAGCAAAGTGGATACTTTTAGATGAACTTAACATTTCTGGTCAGAAGGAAAACAAAAGACCGTTGTTAATTTGGTGATCTCTATTGCCAAGGCCTCAGATATTCTCCACTCTTTTTACTCAATCCAATATCTAGAACCCTGATATTTTTTTCTGGACAGCCTTTGAGATACCTCCATATATTAAAAATTGAACTTGTGGTTGGACCAAACAAAACTCACCTTACTGTCTGCCTTATCTAGTTAAAGTACCCCCCCATTCTCTCAATTAGCCAACTTAAATTGCCAAAAGTATCTTCTTTTTTAAATTGAAGTATAGCTGATTTACAACATTATATTTGTTTTAGGTGTACAAATAGTGATTCTATATTTTTATAGTTTATACTCCATTTACAGTTGTTATGAAATATTGGCTATATCCCCTGTGCTATACAGTGTATCCTTGTATCTTGTTTATTTTATACATAATAGTTTCGGCCTCCTAATCCCCTACCCCTATCTTGTCCCTCCTGCCTTCCCTCTCCCCTTTGGTGACCACTAGTTTGCTCTCTGTATCTGTGAATCTTTCTGTTGTGTTATATTATATTCATTCATTTTGTTTTTCAGCTTCCATATATGTGATAACATATAGTATGTGTCTTTCTCATCTTTCTCTGTCTATTTCACTTAGCATAATACCCTCTAGGTCCATCCACATTGTTACAAATGGCAGAATTTCATTCCTTTTTAGGGCTGAGTAATATTCTATTTTGTGTGTGTATGTGTATATATACATATATTGTGTGTGTGTGTATGTGTATATATACATATGTATGTCCATTCATCTGGGGATGGGCACTTAGGTTGCTCCTGTATCTTGGCTAATACACTAATGCTGCTACGAGCACTGGGGCTCCTGATGCCAGGATTACCTTGATCAGCCTGCCTTTACTCAGTGTCCAGTGGTGATGCAGAACACAGTCATAAGCAGGGCTGTCATCTGGGCAGGGTGAGGGCTAGAGTTAATATAACTCTGTGTTTTAAAGTTTCTGGTCAATGCACTGGTTCTTTGGTTCTTTCATAATTTTTTTAGGAAAAGTTTCCTTAATTCCTAACTTTACTTCCCCGAGCTGCAAGCCTTCTTCCCACCCATAACTTTAGCTAGCTTCTATTTGCCTTTTAAAATAGACTAGAAAGGACTTCCCTGGTGATACACTGGATAAGAATCTGCTTGCCAGTGCAGGAGACACAGGTTTGATCCCTGGTCCGGGAAGATTCCACATGCCACGGAACAACTAAGCCCGTGCCCCACAACTGCTGAGCCTGCATGCTGCAACTACTGAAGCCCGCACGTCTAGAGCCTGTGCTGTGCAACAAGAGGATCACCACAGTGAGAAGCTGTGTACTGCAATGAAGAGAAGCCCTTGCTCTCTGCAACTAGAGAAAGCCCATGCGCAGCAACAAAGACCTGGCACAACCATAAATCAATCATTTTTTTTTTAAAGATAGATTGGAAAGCCAGTTTTATATCTAGGAGTTTATTCAAAGGAAATTATCAAGGGGTGCTGACTTTGATTTCATACTTACTTTGTACTGAGCACTTCACCATCATTATATGGTTTAATTTGCATAATAATCCTACAATGTAGACACTCTTCCCCATATTACAATTGAGGGAACATCTAACATTTTTTAAATAAATGTTTAAAAGGAACTGGTGGACCTAGAACTCAAATCAATGTCCTTCTGCTATCTTGTAGATCCCTGCAAAGATTATCTGCAAAACTATTCAATCCAATGTTGTTCATAAGAGCAAAATAGGAAGACTCTGAGGTCCAAAAGTACATGTTTGATTAGATAAATCCCAGGACATCCATTATGATGAAGAACAAAGCAATATTTAAAATGAAAATGTCAGAAAATACTTACCCCCATAAAACATATAAAATTTTGAAAAGAGTGATTTGTTTTTAAGTTTCCATGAATTGAAAAAACTCTGAGAAAATGGGCAACAAAATATTAGCAATTATGTCAAATTGGAGTCATATTTTCCCCTTTTTTGTGATTTCTTTTTGAACCTTTTTTTAAACTTAGGACATTTTTGTTGTTGTTATTTAGTTGCTAAGTCATGTCTAACTCTTCTGCCACCCCATAAACTGTAGCCCACCAGGCCCCTCTGTCCATGGGATTTCCCAGGCAAGAATACTGGAGTGGGTTGCCATTTCCTTTTCCAGGGGATCTTCCTGACCCAGGGATTGAACTGAGTTTCCTGTGTTTCTTGCATTGGCAGGCAGGTTCTTCACAGCTGAGCCACCAGGGAAATCCAACTTATACTACCTGTAATATGATGAGAAGAGCAACAACAGGAAAATAAAATAGCAAGTCTGAATTCACATATCCCTTCAAACACAATTTTCTTTCACACCTCTGCCCATTCATCCTGCACTGGCTGCCCCTGCCAGCATGCAAAACATTTATCAATTCATTCATTTTGTTCTTTCAGAAAATACTTACTGACTGCATTTGTGTGCCTAGCATAGTTTTAAGTCCTGAGAATACAGTCATGAATAAAACAAACAATAAAATAAATGTTACTCTTCTCCCTGGAAATGACTCACTATAGGCTTCAGCAAGCAAAAAGCAGTAAACAAAAAGTTCAAGAAGATAAAGCCTAAGAAGATTATTAAACTAAGGTGACCTAATAGTTTCTGGGTGGGTAATTTATCTGGAGGTAGTGAAGGTGTTTCTTTCTGAAGATGTAGTATTTCATCTTACATCTGAATCACTAAGATTAGGAGGGAGAATCTTCAAAGCTGAGATAACAGCTTAGGATTAAAAAAAAACAAAAAAAAAAACAGCATCTGGAATAAGCTTGGAGCTTCATTAAAAAATACCCAGGTGGCTGGAGCAATATGGAGGCAGGTGATGTTACAAATGCAGGGGCTCAAACATGTAGGGCTCGCCCCTATCATACTAGCTTTCACATCATTTATAACTAATTCTTTAAAAATCCCATTACAATGAGCATCTTGAGGCCAACATTTTAGTCTTCTTTGTAAAGAAGTACCTGGGCTTTCCCTGATGACTTAATAGGTAATGAATCTGCCTGCCATGCAGGAGACACAGGAGACGTGGGTTCAATCCCTGGGTCAGGAAGATCCTCTGGAAAGGAAATGGCAACCCACTCCAGTATTCTGCCTGGGAAATCCCATGGACAGAGGAGCCTGGGGAGCTACAGTCTAATGGATCGCAAAGAGTTGGACACGATGAAGCGTGCATGCAACACAGCCTGGCACACAGCAGGACCTCACTCATTGAATGAGTGGATGGATGGATATATGAGTGAATCAATGAACTATGCATTGACAAAAGATAAAATGTTCTTCGAAATAGATGTTAGGCTCTTAAACTCTCGTTTTCAGTGTCACTGTCACTATAATTTTCTTTATCTTTCACTTAGAGGTCTTCAACTCTCTATTACCTACAAACACACATACATGCATTCCTGAAATCATGATTTCAGATAGTTGGGAAAAAAATGTGATCTGATCTACAAATACTTATTAACTTTAGAACGTTCTAGTAATACAGAAATGAAAGCAATATTTACAGAGCAGAGTTTAAGACTGCAGAAAGAGTACAGGTTTGGGAGTTATTCAAGCTTGGGTTTGCAAATCAGGTCTGTTCTTTCCCAGCTTTGGGATATTGGGCAATTTGGACACACCCTCTGTGTCTTGGTGTCATACCTGTACGATGAAATCATGATATTGAGAGAGTAGCCAATCACCCTAAGTTGTCCTGAACTGATATGGTCCCTGGGACTCAGGAATTTCAGTTGTAAAATCAAGACAGTCCCAGGCAAAGTTGGATGAAATGGTCATCCTAGGTACCAAATACATATTGTTGTAACTTAATGTGTGTTCATAAGCACTTGGTCATGCCAGGCACACAGTAGGCCAGCAAATGACAGCTGCTAAAATGAAATTCTCCAGTAGAGTCAAGCACCACCCCTTAATCATGCATGTCATGTCCAGAGGCAGACATTACTGACCTCAGGAAAAGACCAAGAGATTCAAAGAAAGTTAATGACCTATTAAGGGCACAGTGAATGAAGGGGCTGGGATTCAAACTCAGAGTCTGCATGAGCTCAGAGCCAAAGTTCTTTCCTTTCTACAGCGCCACAGACACTGAGGCCAAGTATATTTTCAGCAACCAAAACAATTCCAACAGTTTTCATTTTTGTGCTGTTTTCCCAAACTATAAATGTTCTCTTTTAGAAACAGCATTGCAAAGTCGTGAGCTTGTTGAGATCATTCTGTGAATGTGAAACTTTTGAAATCACTTAATTGCTGTTTAATGACAAGGCACACTTCATTGAAAATTAATGGAGGATTTTTCTTTTCTTTTGTCACTTGAGGATTCAATTCAACAATGCAGTGAGGACAGTTTTACTCTAGGAAATATGTTTGTCACACGCCTATCTGTGCTGGATGAGATTATTGATAAAGCTTTTGCTGGAGATTTCTGGACAGTATTAGATTTCCCTCCCAGTGTTTTCCTTGTAGATACACGTTGTCATGCTTCTGAACAGGTTTTGCTCCAAAAATGCTCAATGTTATAAGTCAGACCATCAAAACAGTATGTCCTTTTGGCTGTGCGCTATTGAGCTTAGTTTGAAGATTCATTTTTGTTGGAAGTCTATTCATCTTAACCACACCACATGGTTCTTTCAGGCAGTGTTATGCTGTCTTGACCGCAGAGGGTTCACCAAATTCAATTACTGCTTCAATAACATTGCTGGCACTTGCTGAACTCTGAATAAAGAAGAATTCTCTGCAGCCATCCAGCTGAGGACTGTGAATTACTGTTACATTAAGCCAGCTGTTCTGGGGATAATTAGAAGGTGCAAAGGGTAAGGATGGCAAGGCCGTACAATTTTTCCTAAAGAATATATGTCTTTCTCTTTAGGACAAGAAACTGAAGGTGTGAATTTCAACCCAGGAAGCTCTACAAAAGAATATACAGTTCCATTCAAATGGCAACATTTCACAGAATAAAGAGCCCACCAGTACTTTTGGGCCAAAAGGATCTTGGAAAGAAATGCTTTATGATCCAAGAAGAGGATGTTGCTTGGACTTATATTTTATTAGCAAAATCCAAGAAGCAAGATCTGTTTGTAGCGTAGATTCAGAAGTCTAGAAGAGGGCACAAAGCTCTTAGCCTGGGTTAAATAAGGGTCAGTATGTCCCCAAATGACCCAGATTTGTCCTGCTGAAGCAGGGCCATCCACAAGATTCTTGGGGGTCCTTGGCAGAGGAGATCCCAATAAATGTATGTTCTAGTTCCTCTGAAAGTTCAGCAGTGAGAATCTTCCCCAATATTTTTCAGAGGTTCTCAGCACCCAAGAAAAAGAATTAAAAACTACAAGTCTTATTGAGTGTGCCCTGTCATCTCTCCAATCTACATACCCTCATTCAAGAATATACTTCAATTTCATTCACCTCATTAGAACTGACTCAAATAGCTGAGTAACATTCCATTGTGTATATGTACCACAAATTTCTGGAACCTATTATACAGAGTGAAGTAAGTCAGAAAGAAAAGCACCAATACAGTATATTAACGCAGATATATGGAATTTAGAAAGATAGTAACAATGACCCTATGTGTAAGACAGCTAAAGAGACACAGATATGAACAGACTTTCGGACTTTGTGGGAGAGGCCAAGGGTGGGATGATTTGAGAGAATAGTATTGAAGCATGTATATTCCCGTGTGTGAAGTAGATGACCAGTCCAAGTTCAATACATGAAACAGAGCAGTCAAAGATACTGTGCTGAAACAACCCAGAGGGATGGGAAGGGGAGGGAGGTAGGAGGGCAGTTTGAGATGGGGGGGACACATGTATACCCATGGCTGATTCATGTCAATGTATGGCAAAAAACACCACAATATTGTAAAGCAATTAGCCTTCAATTAAAATACATTAATAAAAGACAAAAATATATATATACTTCAAGGTCACTTTCTCTAAGAAGTCTTCTCAACTGCACCCTTAAGTTTTGAACAGAACTGGGCCACTTTCCCCTTGTGCCTAAATGCTCCTCGTAGCAATTCTATCATAGCTACTAAAATGCCCTGCATCTGTTATTTGTTTTCATGTCTTTCTCCCATTAGACTCTAAGCTCCATGAGGGCAGGGACCTCCTTTGGTTTTCTTGCCACTGCCTCACACGGTGCTTTTCAAACTTCCATCACCTTACTCCAAACAGCTGAGCATGGTGAACAACTACAACACAAATCCAGCATTTCAAGCTGAAGTTTCTAGGCCATGCCACATTCTTCTCTTAGAAGTTCACATAAATCTTGACTTTTCTTGAATCTGTCCATGCTTGTTTAAATATAAAAATAACATTTAAATTTTCTAATTGGCTAGTCAATTTTTACCACCTAAATCTTCAAGTAAAATTGATGCTACCTAATGGTATTAAACTGAAACTTCTCATATTTCCTTGCATACTTCACATGGTCAGATTAGCAATAATAATAATAATTCCAAATTCTATCTCATTTTATGAGGCATCAATCTTAGGAAGTACTATTAACAATTTATACATCAAAAAGAAATAAATTCTTCCAAATGACCTAGGACATACCATCGATTATTAGTACAAAAGTCCCACTTTTAGAAGTACAAAAGGTTGTTAAATGTTTCTTTTAGAATATTTAAAATTTAAGAAGGAGATAAAGAAGGAGAGGATGGTGGAGGAGGGAAAGAATTAACATTTATCAAGCTTATTAGGTTCCAGACAACACGCAAAGTCTTTTACATAGATGACCTCATTCACTTTACTCCTTATAAAAATCCTATGTGGGCGATACTATTTTATCTCAAAATTCCAGATGAGGAAAGCAAAGCTTTGGAAAGATGAACAGCTTATACAGAATCAAAAATCTATTATGTGGTAAGGATTGGATCTGAATTCTCCCTTTCCATATCCAGAATTTGTTTGTTTAATCCCTCTGCTTTACTATCTGTATCCTGGGTTACATGTACTTGTTTTGTCAAAAATTTTACTTTTGTTTCAGATTCCAAGGATTTGTTAACAAAAGAAACCACTCATTACACACAATTAAACAATTTCAATATGTAATAGATAGTTATTTAACTTAATTTCAATATACAATCATTAAAAGAGAAATAGAAACAAAGAACTGTAACAACACACACATCACTAAATGGAGAAAATCAGTATCCAGGCTTAAACAGCATGCTGGGAGGGCAAGTAACAGCAATGTGGACAAGGATGTGGACTTCAACAACTCTCGTGGTTCTACCCACACGGATACTTACGGAGTACCTACTATAAGCCATGCACTCATAAATTTCATCTTTATCACCTTATTTTCCCTCACCACAACCCTAAAAGGTGAGCAATGTTACCCCACTTTACAGATAAGACTGATAAGGATTCACACTCCAGGGCACGTGGCTGTAGAGACCAGACTTGTGATAGCATGACTCACCATCATTCCCAAGAGCCAGAAGTGCCCTTCCTCCTCCTTTTCTCTGTTATTATAATGAGCATTTTAAAGGTTGAACTCTCTGCAATAGAAGCACTTCCGTTTTTTGGATTAGAAAATAACCACCAAAGCCTTTAGATTTATTCTGGTCTTTCTAGACACTATGGTGATGAAATAAGCAGTGAAGTCTTTTTTTTTTTTTAATTTTATTGGAGTATTAGTTGCTTTACAATGTTGTGTTAGTTTCTGCTGTACAACAAAGTGAATCAGTTATACATACACACATATCCTCTCTTTTTTAGATTTCTTTCCCATTTAGGACATCACAGAACGCTGAGTAGAATCCCCTGTTCTATACAGTAGGTTCTCATTATTAGCTATTTTATACAAAATAGGGCATATACATCAGCTCCAACCTCACAATTCAGCCCACCCTTCCTTTCCCCCTTGTTACGTGTGAGTTTGTTCTCTACATCTATGTTTTTATTTCTGCTTTGCAAATAAGTTTAGCTGAATCTTTATTCTAGATTCCACATATAAGTCATGTTATATGATATTTGTTTTTCTCTTTATGACTTATTCACTCTGTACGACAGTCTCTAGGTCTACTTATGTCTCTACAAATGGCCCAATTTCATTCCCTTTTATGACTGAGTAATATCCCATTGTATATATGTACCACATCTCCCTTATCCATTCTTCTGTTGATGGGCATTGAGGTTATTTCCATGCTCTGACTATTGTAAATAGTGCTGCAGTGCACACCAAGACACATGTATTATTTTGAATTATGGTTTTCTCCTGATATACACCCAGGAGTGAGTTTGCTAGTCATACGGTAGTTGTATTTCTAGTTTTTTGAGGTGTCTCCATTATGTTCTCCATAGTGGCTGTACCAATTTACATTCCTAACAACAGTGTAAGAGGGTTCCCTTCTCTCTATACCCTTTCCAGCATTTGTTGTTTATAAAATTTTTGATGAAGCAATGGAGATACTAATTAAAACTGTATGTATACATCTCCAACTTGTTTGAGAGATTTAAAAAAATCAAACAGGAAACCAGCTACTAAAACTACATCTTACCAATCAAAGAATTTGGCTTTTCTATGGAGCCACTGATTCGTTGGACTGAAATAAGATATCAAGGTGCATCTATAAATGCAAAGATTTATAGATAGAGTCATTTAATTGGTCAGACCATTTTTTGAAATAGGTCATTTCATTCTAACAACTTGTTTATAACCCAAGTTACTAACTAGTTAATGACCATTCAATATCTTAAAAACAAGTCATTTGTTTAGTAGTGCCTATTACCATTTTAAAAGTTAGCCTTTATGATTTATCCAAGAAAAATGTATTAATTAGTTAATACTTTCATTTGATCAAAGCTTGAGACTGTCTAAGGCCTGACCACACACCTCTTCTCCTATTAGACTGATCATCACAGATAATTCTTCCAATGTTGGACACAGGTTCTTAGACAAAAAGAGTTGAACTTCATACCACACTGAAATGGTTAATGAAGTTTAAATTGTTCAACCTTGGAACAAAAGTAAATCCAAATATTATTTTCCATTGCCTTCCTTAAAAACACAAAGTCCTGCCTTTTAGTGAGCATACTTTCCCCAATACTTTGCATTGAGTTGCATACCTCTTTAGCTCTATACAACTTAACTGTGTATGTATAAGACCCTCAAATCTTGTAAATTGCACAAAACCCTTTTCACCCACTAATTTTCTACCACTCTTTTAGTTCTGTCTCTTTCTCATCTTTGATTAATATTTATAGCTTTGAAAATGTCTAGAGAAGCTACTATTTTTTTCCTGAAGGGGAAAATGACATTATTTCACTTGGGTGTTCCCTGAACTCTACAATCTCACTATGAAAAAAAATAGTGACAGCCAAGAGCTCTCATTCCTACCCTGACTAGCTAGGTGTGTGGCATTTTTTCCATGGGCATTAAGCCCAGAGCAAATGTCCTTTTATTGGTTATCTAGAGCCTTCACAGGCATTTGGCTAAATTTTAAACTACTCGGGGTTTGTGTCTTCTACAGAATGAAAGACTATTTACATCTTCTTGGCTATTTTAGATTCCTTGCCTGGTTACATGAATCCATTGTTTTTCTTTTTTTAAGGATTTTTTTAAAATTGGAATATATACAACTGCTTTACAGTATTTGTGTTAGTTTCTGCCACACAATGAAGTATATCAGCCATATACATACATATATCCCCTCCCTCTCGGATCTCGCAGCCACCCCGTCGTCCCACCCATCTAGGTCATAACAGAGCACCAAGCTGAGCTTCCTGAGCTTTGCAACAGGTTCCCACCATCTATTTTACACATGTCAATCTCAGTCTCCCGATTCACCTTACCTTCCCCTTCCCCCCACTGCATGTCCAGGTGTCTGTTTTCTGTCTCTGCATCTCTATTCCTGCCCCAGAAATAGGTTCATCTGTACCATTTTTTTCTAGATTCCATGTACATGCATTAATATATGATATTTGTCTCTTTCTGACTTACTTCACGCTGCATGACAGACTCTATGTCCATCTACATCTCTACAAATAATCCTGTTTCATTTCTTTAGTGGCTGAGTAATATTCCATGGTGTACATGTACCATATCTTCTTTAAGGCTAGTTGACACATCACAACTCAGGAGGAACCACTTGAGGTAGTATTGAGGCTGCTACTTTGTTTCCAAGACTTCATATTTGCCTTCCTTTCATCTCTGTGGAGTGAGTAACCTTTCCCTTCTCCAGGGGATCTTCCCAACCAGGGATCAAACCCAGGTCTCCCACATTGCAGGCAGATTCTTTACCAGCTGAGCCACGAGAGAAGCACAAGAATACCGGGGTGGGTAGCCTATTCTTTCTCCAGCAGATCTTCCCAACCCAGGAATCAAACCAGGGTCTCCTGCATTGCAGGCAGGTTCTTCACCAGCTCAGCTGCCGGGGAAGCCTGATATATGTACCACATCTTCTTTAAGGGTAGCTGATACACCACAACTCAGGAGGAACCACCTGAAGTAGTATTAAAGCTGTTACTTTGTTTCCAAGATTTCACATTTGCTTTCTTTTCACCCCTCTCTCTCAACTTTTCAATTTCTTGCTTTTTTTTCTTCAAAGAGTTTTGGGAAATGCAGGCATTCCCCAATACATTGGTCCACTAGGATGGCACTGAACTGTAGCAATTGCTGTGTGTGCCCACCAACGGCCTCTTTTCTAGATGAAACTATTGAACTGCCCTTCTCAAGTTCAGTATCCCATCTTTGGGATCATCCCTACACTTAAGAGGTAGAAAGCAAACATAATAGAAGTCTTTACATGAGCACAACTAAGAAAGAACCTTTATCCATCAATCTGAAGCCATCATAGCCACTGTTATAGTTCACAGATAATAGTTTACGGGCTATGTTCAACAGTCTTTACTCCTCTACAAAACATTAAACAATAATTTCACACAAAATGGGAACTCAGTAAATGCTGTATAAAAAATGAAAGGATAAAATGATGAAAGAATGAAAGGACCATGAGCTGGAAGAATTGGATGGTTAAAGTGTTAACTGACAAATAAACAAATGAGACCTGGAACTTTATGACTCTCATTCCCTGATGGTTTAAATAAAAGTTTTCTCTTTGCAAAATTGATGCTGAAAGTCATCAATTATGATGTCAGGAATTCGTCCAGAACTCACACCCATCCAACAATTGTTCCATGCTCCCTTTGCTGGTTCTCAGCAACCCTCCTTTTAGTTCACACCTCATTTTGCATTGCTTCTATCCTTACCACTGATAACCTCAAGACTTCACCTTTAAAAAAATATATATATATGGAGAATAGGAACCTGTCTCTGTCTGCCAGTGCAGGAGACCCAGGTTTGTTCAGACATCAGGAAGATCCCCTGGAGAAGGAAATAGCAACCCACTCCAGTATTCCTGCCTGGGAAATCCCATGGACAGAGGAACCTGGCAGGCTACAGTCCATGGGGTCCCAAAAGAGTTGGACATGACTTAGCGACTACATTTAAAAAAAAGAAAGAAAAACACCACTTCAGGGCAAGCACTAATTTTGCCTCAAAAACAAAGCAGATCAAAACCAAAAATCCGATCTATTCTGATATCATGAAAAACTGTATGTCTCCTTTCAACATGGCTTTAACTTCACCCTTGGTGGAAATAAAAACCCTAGAATTATTGAGGAAGGAACCTTTGACTCTTTTTTAGGTCCAGTTTATATTCCAACATCTTAATGGAGTAACTCCAGTTCTAATTAGGTTGATTTCCATTCCAAAGAGTCTTACACACATTATCTCATCCAGTGTTCATAACTACTCACTGAGGTACTGATTTTTCTGCCTATTTTACTCGTTAACTGGTATTTGAGAGAAAAATATGCAATCTATAAACTCAAAAGAAATAGCTTGTAATGAGTTCATTTGAACCATCAGTCATGTTTCCCACAAATGACGTAAGTCTTTAATTGCCTAACTTTTCCCAGGAGTAGCAAAGCATACCATTGGTTTTGTGGCTTTCAATCTTTTCTAGAACATTCTTAAGCAGTAGCCATTAGAGAACTTAGAAGACAATCTCCATTAAGTATGTATCACCCCATCATCATAGACTGGGAGTTACCTATTTCTCCGTATTGCAAGGCATAGCAAATATGCTATCCAACACACTCTTATAGACCTTATAAATCATAACCCATCATGCAGATGACAGACATACCCAAGAAAAAAAATGAAAAAATGAGGGTGAGATTTCTATTCTTCATAAATCATGCTTCATTCCAATGTATTCTATATCAGAGGAGGATAACTGATTCTATTTGGATGAGCTCATTTAAACATGTCAAGCTCTTTCACAAAGATTAATTAAAATATGTCAGCTATGCTGGTGGCAAAGCCATCTTGTTTTAAATCTTCAAGAAGTAATATACAAAGCAGGATTACAACTGTTCAGCCTTTAGCATGACATGCATAAAATCAATATTTCAAGCTCCTTTGGGAGTTACAACCCAGCATGTTGCATATGAATCGTCATAATGACCTCACCCAGCCCCTCCTGTCCAGTGGGAAATGGGATTACCCAGCCTTCAAGGAGGGACTCAAAGGCTAAGCCGTTCCTAAGAGTTGTGGACAGCTGATGGTTTTCTAGAAGACAAACGTTAAATGTACAAGTTTCCTAGATGCCATGCCTTAATCAGTCCCAGATGCTCCAAATTCAGAGAGCCAAACTCAGTCATTGGAAAGGCTTTGAGGACAGCAGAGCAAAGCATGGTCAGAGCCCATCCTGAATGACTTCTCACTGCCCAGAAGTACACAACAGCATGACTTCTATACAGCCCAGAAGGGCTTCCCAGGAACTGCTAGTGGTAAATGATCCACCTGCCAATGCAGGAGATTCAAGAGACATGGGTTCAAACCATGGGTGAGGAAGATCCCCTGGAGAGGGAAATGGCAACCTGCTTCAGTATTCTTGCCTGGAAAATTCCATGGACAGAGGAGCCTGTCAGGCTACAGTCCATGGGACCATGAAGAGTTGAACACAACTGAGCACACAATATGATTATATATTCCAGAAAAAAAATGAACCTAAAAGTTTCCTCTGGGAGATCTTATCTTTTTTGAGATTTTATCTTGTATCTCACTGAATGAAAGCAGTTCTCATTGACTGATCTTTCTGGACTTATTATAATCAATATTTTAATTTCTTTATTTTTTAATTTTGTGTAAAACTAGGTTCTCCTTTGCAATCTGATTGATTTAAGATTCCTACCAATTCTTGCCCTGTGTTTTGAAACTTCAGCTCCACTTGAAGATGCCTTAAGGATAATCTGAGAAGGAACATGATTAGGACTGACTAGCACAATGTTTTAGCTGGGACGATTTTGCTTCCCAGGGGATGTTTAATAATATCTATAGACATTTTTTTTTTTTAATTTTAACTGCAGGGGAGTTGCTACTAGCATCTGGTGGATAGAGGTCAAAGATACTTCTAAACATCCTACAATGCACATGACCCCTCTCACAACAAGGAATTATCCAACCCAGTTGCCAATAACGCCATGGTGAAGAAGCCTTGCATAATAGCAAAAGCTTAATGTCAGAAAAAGCTCAAGTTTAAACACCCTCTCCAACTATGTTGTAGGAGGCAAAGAAAGTGACAGACTAATTATTCCAGTGTTGACTAATAAGAAATCTCTGAAAAAAAGATGCGGCAGAAACCACTTTTGTGACAAGATGAATGAGCTAGAAAATACATGTGGCCTTATGGTTGGCCATTAGAACACAACTTGGAAAGATAAACTCCAGGGCTAACTGGGAAAAAGAATTGATAACCAAAGAGATTGCCCATTTGTGACATATTTTGGCTGATTTAAGGACCCTTACTTTTTCTGGAAAAGTGTTAACTTCCAGAAAAACTGAAAGAGGAATTAAGATAAGCATCAGCTATGTGTTGTTTTTAAGCCACAGTTGAAGAGAGATCATGAAATACATTTTTTCATTCATGTCTGTCTCTCCCCTATGTGAGAAACATGGCATGCACAATTGGCGCCTATATTATCCTTTGGGCAATAAGTTATCCCAGTTGCCTTAGCAACTGTCAATATTTGTCTGGTATGTCACAGCCCCAAGTTGGCTGATGTCTGATTCAACATTTACTTGTAAAGTTTAGGGAAGAGAGACACCCAGTGGTCTAAATGAAACCGACCTGCTGAAAGCCATCTTGTGCTTCATTTTATTTTCACTTGAGAATGTTTATTAATCTTTTAATCTGATCCTCTTTTAATGATCAGCAATACCCTCAGTTAAAATTATGGAAACGGAGAAGAACAAGGGTTGGAACATTTACTTTATCTACAAAGGAGCCAACAGCAAATATTTTATGGCTATATGGCTTTGTGTGCCATATAGCCTCCATTGCAAGTATACAACTCTGCTGTTAGAGCATAAGGGCAGCATTAGACAATAGATAAACCAATGAGCATATCTGTATGGCAATAAAATTTTATTTACAAAAAGAATCAGCAGACCAGATGTGTCCTACAGGCAACCACTTACCACCTCTGCAAAGGAAAATAGAATTGATATGCATTTTCAAGCTACACTTGCAAATGTCCCTTCATTCTCCCAGATTTCCAGAGACTTGGAAGAATTCCTGCAAAAAGAAATAAAATCAGCACTCAGTTAATAACATATGCACAACAGCTATGTATTGTGTGTGTACTGTTCCAAGTGCTTATTCTAAATACCAGGATAACTACAAGGTACAAAGCAGTTAAAAATCCCTGTCCTATAGAGCTTATAATTACAGTCAGTAGTAGACTGTGTAAATCAAATGTCCAAGAGACCTTCCTGGAATTCGTTCGTATTTAGGGGACTTTCTGTACAAGAAAGAATGGAATTGCCATTGGAGAAAGGATGGTAAGGAAAACGTCAATGAGAAGGTGAAGGTGTAGCTCATGGGAACAGTGAAAGTAACCCAAGCAGAGGAAACAGTGAGTGTTCAGACTCTGAGCAGGAGAGATCAAAGATGCCCCTGTGCCTGGGGCAAAGTGGTGACGGGAAGAAAAGGAGGTGAGAACCTCAGAAAGGAGGTGAGAAAATCAGAAAAGTGAACGGAGCAGGATGACAGCAGGCCGATGGTCACTGTCTGGAATTTGGATCTTATACTGAGTGGGGTATTTTGAGCAGAAGAGTGACATGTGACTTGGCTGTGGAAAAGATTGCTCTGACTGCTCTATTGAGAAGGTGATCTATGGAAGCAAAGATGGAAGGAGGAAGGTCTATTATGAGGATACTGCAGTCATCCAGGTGAGAGACACCTGTGGAAATGGCGAGGATGGTGAGAGTAGAGGAGTTGTACATTAGAACAAACAAGATCTGATGGCATACTGGGTACATCAGTATGGATGACATACTGTTGGAGGGGAAAGTGTGGGTAAAAGATAATACCAAGGTTTTTGTTTCCTGCACACTGTGCACACGTGCCCAGTCACTTTAGTTTGTCCGACTCTTTGCAACATCATAGACTGTAGCTTTCCAGGCTCCTCTGTCTATGGGATTCTCCAGGCAAGAATATTGGAGTGGGTAAACATTCTCTCCTCCATGGGATCTTCCCATCCAGGAATCAAACCCACGTCTCCTCCACTGCAGACAGATTCTTTATGATTGAGCCACTGGGGAAGCCCTCCTGCACGCTATAGTTGGTATTAATACTTTTGATGGAGAGGTCTGGAGTAGAAACAAATTTTTTATTAGGAGTATGTCAAGTGTTCACTTCTGGATCTGTTATGCGATGCTGTTAGACAAATAGATAGTTAGATGTATGAGTCTGAACTTCAAGAAAACTTTCAGGATAAAGCTGTGGTGTTGGAGAAGACTCCATTCTGAAGGAGATCAGCTCTGGGATTTCTTTGGAAGGAATGATGCTAAAGCTGAAACTCCAGTACTTTGGCCACCTCATGCAAAGAGTTGACTCATTGGAAAAGACTCTGATGCTGGGAGGGATTGGGGGCAGGAGGAGAAGGGGACGACAGAGGATGAGATGGCTGGATGGCATTACTGACTCGATGGACAGTGAGTCTGAGTGAACTCCGGGAGTTGGTGATGGACAGGGAGGCCTGGCGTGCTGCGATTCATGGGGTCGCAAAGAGTCGGACACGACTGAGTGACTGATCTGATCTGATCTCATCTGATGAATAGTACAGGAATGGTATTTAAAGTCATGCGACCAGAGGTGATAGCAAGAGAATGAATACAGATGGGGTAGAGAAGAAGAGAATTCAATTGATATGAGCCCTTGGGCACTGCAACTTTCACTAAGTAGAAAGATGAGGAAGAACTAGGTGAAAAAACTGAGAAACTACTAGAAAAATAAGAGGAGAACCAGAATGTGAGATCCTAGAAGACAAGTGAAAAGAAAAGATGTGATGAGATGTGTTATTTCAGATCAGATCAGATCAGTCGCTCAGTCATGTCCGACTCTGCGGCCCCATGAATCGCAACACGCCAGGCCTCCCTGTCCATCACCAACTCCCAGAGTTCACCCAGACTCACATCCATCGAGTCAGTGATGCCATCCAGCCATCTCATCCTCTGTCATCCCCTTCTCCTCCTGCCCCCAATCCCTCCCAGCATCAGAGTCTTTTCCAATGAGTCAACTCTTCGCATGAGGTGGCCAAAGTACTGGAGTTTCAGCTTTAGCATCATTCCTTCCAAAGAAATCCCAGGGCCTATCTCCTTCAGAATGGACTGGTTGGATCTCCTTGCAGTCCAAGGGACTCTCAAGAGTCTTCTCCAACACCACAGTTCAAAAGCATCAAGTCTTCGGCGCTCAGCCTTCTTCACAGTCCAACTCTCACATCCATACATGACCACAAGAAAAACCATAGCCTTGACTAGACGAACCTTTGTTGGCAAAGTAACGTCTCTGCTTTTGAATATACTATCTAGGTTGGTCATAACTTTCCTTCCAAGGAGTAAGCGTCTTTTAATTTCATGGCTGCAGTCACCATCTGTAGTGATTTTGGAGCCCAGAAAAATAAAGTCTGACACTGTTTCCACTGTCTCCCCATCTATTTCCCATGAAGTGGTGGGACCGGATGCCATGATCTTCGTTTTCTGAATGTTGAGCTTTAAGCCAACTTTTTCACTCTCCACTTTCACTTTCATCAAGAGGCTTTTGAGTTCCTCTTCACTTTCTGCCATAAGGGTGGTGTCATCTGCATATCTGAGGTTATTGATATTTCTCCCGGCAATCTTGATTCCAGCTTGTGTTTCTTCCAGTCCAGCGTTTCTCATGATATACTAGTACCTCAAGTACAGTGAGGACTGAGAACTCATTTAGTTGGATTTATCAATGCAGAGGTCATAAACAGGGTCAGCATATACTTTATCATCCAAACCAAGACACTTTGATAGTGAAAAATTATTCCTGGAGAATAGGCAAAGGCCCAGACTGTCTGTACAAACCAAGATGTGCAGTCACCCTAGTCATGGAAATATTGGCGAGTGCAGCTTCATGGGTGTAATAGGTGGTTGCCTAAATGGATTGGGTTCAAAAGAGAATGGATGGAGAGGAATTAGGGACTGTGATCCAGATAACATTTCAAGGAGTTTGCAATAAAAGGAAATTGAGAACAATATAGGGTAAAGTGGGATTTTGTTTAGTTTTGTAGATTGTTGTTGTTGTTTTGACCACGTGGCAGATGTGATCTTAGTTCCCTTACCAGGGATTGAACCTGCACTCCCTGTATTGGAAGTGTGGAGGCTTAACCACTGGATGGCCAGGAAAAGTCCCCATTTAGTTTTTAATATGGAGGATAGTATAGAATTTTGTGCAGTGATGGGAATGATCTAGGTAAAAAAAGAAAGAAAATTTGAGTCAAGGGGTGGAAAGAAGAAAATTTCTGGAGCCATGGGTTCCAAGGCACAAACAGAAGAGCTGATGTTAGATAGGCATATAGGTATTTTTTCCATAAAGTGGGAAGCAAAGTAGAGAAAATAAACCCAGATTCAGGCTGATGGGTAGACGGTGTGGTGGGAACCTTAGAACTTCTCATCTCCTTGCTTACAGTTTTTTATCTTGAAGACAGAGAGGAGGGGGGAAGAAGGAAGAGGAGATGGATGTATAGTCAATTGAGTAGGGGAATAACGGGACCCATGGACAGCACTGACACTCGCTGGATTGCAGAGGGCACTGGGGGTGTGGTCGACTCAACTCAAGACAACCGTGAATGATGTGTGGGAAAGAATTGACCCCCTGAGAAAAATCTGAAATTGAAGTAATGTTAGACAAACATGGGATGGATGTTGGCACAACAAGCTCAACAGGCCCTAGGTCCTGGTCCCAGTTCTATTTATTGTCTGTGCTACAATACTTTGAACAAGTTCCATGATGTCTTTGGGCCTCTGTACCTTCACATACAAAATGCAGACCATAATACTCACCTCACCATCTTTCTGTGAGGACTGAATGAGACAGTGTGGAAAAACATCAAATACTGTTTGTTTCCAATAGGTCTTTTGAACTTGAAAGATAGGCAAATTCTGTTGCTTAGAATGTTAACAATACATTAGGCAATCTTTTGGGGAGAATTGATAAGCTATTCCACTATTAATAGAGAAATCATCAACAATATATCCAAGAATCATTTAAAAATGTCATTAATTTGTGAAGTCCACAATGATTTATAATGTATTTGCACATATGTTTCTTCATTAGATTCTCAATCTTTTAAATTCAAAAGATCTGATTGAAAGCAGTATGTGATGTTATCAATATGTGACCACTTCATAGTCAAATTATGAAATTATTACATAACTATTATTATAATATGATTATTTAACATCATAACATCACATACTGCTTTCAATCAGGTCATTCAAATTTTTAAAAATTGAGAATCTGTCAGATATGACTGAGTGACTAAGCACAGCAGGGCACATTACGTTTCCAAAATATTGTCACTGTCTATAGGCTGAATCTTTGACCTCAAATTCCAGTGAATGTCAAAGAAATGTGTGAGAAAGATTAATAAAGCATTTCCATTCTGTAGAATAGCTGAATTTTTAAAGTAAATATAAAATATAATTTTTTATTATTCTGAGAACAGTATGAGGGAAACATTGACATTTCTACTGAGGTGTGTTCACATTTAAGCACCTTGGCTAAAGTATATAACCTCTAAGAGTCCTTCCAACTCTAAGCTTCTGTACTGAAGTCTACTCAGGTTTATTCAGATCAATGGCTTATCAGTTCTGCACAAATTACTTCCTGGATCCAGAGCTGCTGTAACTGAAATTCACCAGATCCTTCTTGTCTGCAGATACACATGAAGTGACCTTTTCATCTATAGTCAAAGACTGTTCTTGACCTCTACATCTACAGAATCCCTCACCATCCCCCTAAATCCCTCTCTTAATGCATTTTGAGAATCTTATGAAGTAAAAGTTCATAAATCCTCACATTCAGGCTGTTAGCTACTGACCTCAAGGGCAAATCTTCTATCTTCTTTGTGTCTGTTTCATTTTCCTAAATCTATGCCTGTCCATAAAATATCTTGAGATAGGCTTTCCATTGTCATTGTCAACACCCCTCCTGAGAACGCCAACACAGCATCCAGTGGGAACTGTCTCCACAAGTTCCCAAAGCTGGCCAGCTTGGAAATGTCAGAGAGGTACTGGGTTCTAAGCAGAGGTAGAGTGTGGTGTGTGTGCTCAGTCGTGTCCGACTCTTTGTGACCCCATGGACTGTAGCCCACCAGGTTCCTCTGTCCATGGGATTCTCCAGGCAAGAATACTGGAGTGGGTTGCCATTACCTCCTTCAGGGGATCTTCCCAACCAGGGACCAAACCCGTATCTCCTGCATTGGCAGGCAGATTCTCTACCACTGAACCACCAGGGAAACCCAGAGATAGAGAGAAGGGCCAAAAGTGTAATCCTTGACTCATTCATTCATTCAACAGTAACTGAGCATCTCCTGTATAGAGCAAACAGAGCTTAGGGGTTAAGAGTCAAGACTTTGGGATCAAACTTAAGTAGGTTCAAATTCTAAGCTTTGTGATCTTGGTCAAGTTCCTTACTCCCTCTGGTCTCAGTTTACTTTTCTGTGAAATGAGATTCATGACAGACCTCTCTCATAAGGTTGCAGGGAGAATTAAATGAGATAATACATGTCATGTTGGAACCTGGATCAAAATATATCAGCTTTCCTGCTTACTTAAGTTCCAGACTTTGGTTTGGCTCTAGGGATGGAAATTTGCATTATATCTGCTTCATTTGTGTTTTTTTGTTTGTTTGTTTGTTTTTTTCCTCTGCTTTTTATTTTTTATTTTTTTTAATTTAATTTTATTTTTAAACTTTACAATATTGTATTAGTTTTGCCAAACATCGAAATGAATCTGCCACAGGTATACCCATGCTCCCCATCCTGAACCCTCCTCCCTCCTCCCTCCCCATACCCTTCCTCTGGGTCATCCCAGTGCACTAGCCCCAAGCATCCAGTATTGTGCATCTAACCTGGACTGGTGACTCGTTTCATACATGATATTATACATGTTTCAATGCCATTCTCCCAAATCTCCCCACCCCTCTCCCTCTCCCACAGAGTCCATAAGACTGATCAGTGTCTCTATTTCTGTCTCGTACACAGGGTTATTGTTACCATCTTTCTAAATTCCATATATATATGCATTAGTATACTGTATTGGTGTTTTTCTTTCTGGCTTACTTCACTCTGTATAATAGGTTCCAGTTTCATCCACCTCATTAGAACTGATTCAAATGTATTCTTTTTAATGGCTGAGTAATACTCCATTGTGTATATGTACCACTGCTTTCTTATCCATTCATCTGCTGATGGGCATCTAGGTTGCTTCCATGTCCTGGCTATTATAAACAGTGCTGCAATGAACATTGGGGTACACGTGTCTCTTTCCCTTCTGGTTTCCTCAGTGTGTATGCCCAGCAGTGGGATTGCTGGATCATAAGGCAGTTCTATTTCCAGCTTTTTAAGGAATCTCCACACTGTTCCCCATAGTGGCTGTACTAGTTTGCATTCCCACCAACAGTGTAAGAGGGTTCCTTTTTCTCCACACCCTCTCCAGCATTTACTGCTTGTAGACTTTCAGATCGCAGCCATTCTGACTGGCATGAAATTGTACCTTATAGTGGTTTTGATTTGCATTTCTCTGATAATGAGTGATGTTGAGCATCTTTTCATGTGTTTGTTAGCTATCTGTATGTCTTCTTTGGAGAAATGTCTATTTAGTTCTTTGGCCCATTTTTTGATTGGGTCATTTATTTTTCTGGAATTGAGCTGTAGGAGGTGCTTGTATATTTTTGAGATTAGTTGTTTGTCAGTTGCTTCATTTGCTATTATTTTCTCCCATTCTGAAGGCTGCCTTTCCACCTTGCTAATAGTTTCCTTTGTTGTGCAGAAGCTTTTAAGTTTAATTAGGTCCCCCCCCCTTTTTTTTTTGCTTTTATTTCCAATATTCTGGGAGGTGGGTCATAGAGGATCCTGCTGTGATGTATGTCAGAGAGTGTTTTGCCTATGTTCTCCTCTAGGAGTTTTATAGTTTCTGTTCTTACGTTGAGATCTTTAATCCATTTTGAGTTTATTTTTGTGTATGGTGTTAGAAAGTGTTTGGTTGTTTTAAGTGCTCCCAGCATGACCACTTAGGAACCAGATCAAAAACAATCAGAGGTCCCTGGGGAGATCTGAGGCTTGTTTTGGGTCAGCATCCTTCCCACTCACCTCAAAGCATTTTACACACTGGCTTTCAGAGGTCTTTGTCTTGTTTCCCTTCTTTGGCCTCTTCTCTTTGCCTAGACACTTTCTGGAAATGGTGAAAATTTTAATCTTTCTTTTAAAATTTTATTTTTATATATTTATTTTTGGCTGTGCTGGGTCTTCCTTGCTGGGCAGGCTTTCTCTAATTGTGGCGAGTGGGGGCTACACTCTAGCTGCCGTGTGAGGACTTCTCTTAATGCAGAGCACGGGCTGTAGGGTGCACAGCCTTCTGTAGCTGTGGTGCCATGGCTCAGTAGTGGTGGCTCTCAGGCTCTAGAGCACAGGCTCAGTAGTCGTGGCGCATGGGCTTAGTTGCTCCGCGACATGTGGGATCTTCCTGGATCAGGGATCAAACCCGTGTCTCTTGCATTTGCAGGCAGATTCTTCACTTCTGAACCACCAGGGAAGCCTCTTAATCCTTTCTTTTGTTCTCTGATCATTACTACTTCCAAACTCCCCTCTGAGTTCCCAAATCTGTCTCCCCATTGCCTTCATTTTGGTTCTCAGCACCAGCAGCTTTTGTCCCAACTACTTCAAAAGCTTTCTAATCGTCTCTCTGTTTCCTCTCTAATCCTGCTCTATGATTTTCATAACAAAGCAATTGAATAGTCCATTCCTCTGTCCATGTAGCAGCTTCCCATTGTATTTTTAGCAAAATCTAAGTTAATTACCATCGGGTGGAAAAGATAAATTGCTAACAACTGAAATCCATTCTTCTCTCCACAGTGTCAACTACACATTGGCACTCACCATGGGCACTTGCCATCTACCTCTACAAGGACTGACTCATGGTCTGCTGCAGCTGCTGACTTTCAACATGGCCTGAAAAGAAGCTCAGGGTGGACAGCAGAAGTGAGGCAAGCTGTGTAGTCCCTGAGGTCGCAAAGAGTGGGACATGACTGAGCGACTGAACTGAACTGTGCTCTGGTGGAACAGGTCTTCAGATAGTTAGATATTTCCAGGAGCTGATTTTATGAGCTCATATGTAGAAAAGCGCTAAAATTCCTCATGGTGATGACTGCTCCTCATGACTAGCAGAAACCATTAGCAAAAAAATATGTGCTTGATTGCATGTACTCCCCCTTCACCAAAATCACATATATACTGGCCTTTCCCACTGCCTCTTTGGAGCAGTTTCTCAGAGCTATCTGAGGTTCTGTCTCCTGGGCTACAGTCCTCATTATTCTGATACATTTCAATTACTGTACCTGCTGATATCATTTATTATTGTGGCCTTTTCTGCAGTTTATGTAACTTTCAAAACACTGATTGCTGTATTTGTTTGGATTACCTTTAAGTCCATAAATAAAAGAGAAAGAATGGTTTCAAAAAAGCACTTTCCTCAGATATCTGATGTAGCTGAGTACTGTGTGACCCTTTACCAAACTCAGAATTCATGTTTTCAAGATGTTGGGACTCACCTGGATGAGCACACGAACCTAGCAGATACACAGATAACCAGTTTATTCAGTCGCTCAGTCGTGTCTGACTCTTTGTGACCCCATGGACTGCAGCACGCCAGGCTTCCCCGTCCTTCACCATCTCCTAGACTTTGCTCAAACTCATGTTCACTGTGATGGTGATACCATCCAGCCATCTCATCTCCTGTTTTCCCCTTCTCCTCCTGGCTTCAATCTTTCCCAGCATTAGGGTCTTTTCCAAGGAGTCAGCTCTTCGCATCAGGTGGCTGAAGTATTGGAGTTTCAGCTTCAACATCAATCCTTCCAACGAATATTCAGGACTGATCTCCTTTAGGATGGACTGGTTGGATCTCCTTGCAGTCCAAGGAACTCTCAACAGTCTTCTCCAACACCAGAGTTCAAAAGTATCAGTTCTTTGGCACTCAGCTTTCTTTGTAGTTCAACTCTCACAACTATACATGACTACTGAAAAAATGATAGTTTTGACTAGACGGACCTTTGTTGGCAAACTAATGTCTCTGCTTTGTAATATGCTGTCTAGGTTGGTCATAACTTTTTTTCCAAGGAACAAACATCTTTTAATTTCATGACTGCAGTCACCATATGCAGTGATTTTGGAGCCCCCCAAAATAAAGTCTCTCACTGTTTCCTTTGTTTCCCCATCTATTTGCCAAGAAGATATACACAGATATACTGCATTGTTAATATTGGACTATCTGTTTCTTCCCAACTCCTTATTTAACTTTATTGCCACTGGATTCTATTCGGCCTTTAAATATTCCTTAATAGTCTTTGGCTTCTCAAACTCAAAAAGAAAATTGTTCTGGTTCATAAATATTTTTAGAAGATTAATTTTTTAATTTTAGCCTTGTTACTTGGTATGCAAGCAGACTATTAAGTTTTCATATAGGTTCATGTGGGCCGTGTATTTAAGGGAAAGGTAAGGTGCTTCTGTATGGCACCCAACTCCAGTACTCTTGCCTGGAAAATCCCATGGACAGAGAAGCCTGGAAGGCTGCAGTCCATGGGGTCGCTGAGGGTGGACACGACTGAGCGACTTCACTTTCACTTTTCACTTTCATGCATTGGAGAAGGAAATGACAACCCACTCCAGTGTTCTTGCCTGGAGTATCCCAGGGACAGGGGATCCTGGTGGGCTGCCATCTATGGGGTCGCACAGAATCAGACATGACTGAAGTGACTTAGCAGCAGCAGCTTAGCAGCAAGTTGCTTCTGTAAATTTTCAAGACAGGGTTTGCTTTTTTCTTTTAATTGGTGTGCACATCTAATACAGTACATATCTATGAAACTAAGATTTGAGTACTGTAATTGCTATATTTATACTATTGGTCACATGCATCTCACACTACACTATTCTAAGACAGGCTGTTTTGCAATTAAATGTATTATAATTAAGAATTCTGGGCTCCAAAATCACTACAGATGGTGACTGCAGCCATGAAATTAAAAGACGCTTACTCCTTGGAAGGAAAGTTATGACCAACCTAGATAGCATATTCAAAAGCAGAGACATTACTTTGCCAACAAAGGTTCGTCTGGTCAAGGCTATGGTTTTTCCTGTGGTCATGTATGGATGTGAGAGTTGGACTGTGAAGAAGGCTGAGTGCCGAAGAATTGATGCTTTTGAACTGTGGTGTTGGAGAAGACTCTTGAGAGTCCCTTGGACTGCAAGGAGATCCAACCAGTCCATTCTGAAGGAGATCAGCCCTGGGATTTCTTTGGAAGGAATGATGCTAAAGCTGAAACTCCAGTACTTTGGCCACCTCATGTGAAGAGTTGACTCATTGGAAAAGACTCTTTTGCTGGGAAGGATTGGGGGCAGGAGGAGAAGGGGACGACAGAGGATGAGATGGGTGGATGGCATCACTGACTCGATGGACGTGAGTCTGAGTGAACTCCGGGAGTTGGTGATGGACAGGGAGGCCTGGCGTGCTGCGATTCATGGGGTCACAAAGAGTCGGACACAAATGAGCAACTGATCTGATCTGATCTGATCATGGATAAAATTTTAATTTAGAAGTACAGTCAATCCACTTTTCAGGGACTTTGTGTTGTCACTATTAGACACTTGAAATTGTGATTGAATATATGTCCTTGGTTCTTGCCTGTAGTTTTCCCAACTTTTCTAATGTCTTGAAGTAATTTTCCAGTAGGTAGCTCGTTTTCATCTTTTTATTTTAAATGCAGTTAGATGCTTTGTGACTGAAATTTCTTTAGACATTGAAAAAGGATGATTGATTAATAAATTATCCAACAGTAATTTGAAAATATTTTCTCGAGTATCAGGATTTATTAGACTTAACATGTACAATATATGTTATAGTCAGAGTTTGCAATTTTCCTAAATGTTTACACACACACACACATAAAATACACACACTTGAACACTCCCTTCCTTTTTTAAATAAAAGGATTCTTTCTATCATGTACTTACGTGTGAAGTGTTCTCTGGATTCAGTTTGAATTAGTAGCTATTCCTGGAAATGGTATACAATGTTTAGGTCAGTTGTTTGCCTGGATATTTATTATTTTGACACAGTTGTCCTTTATTTCTAGATCTAATCTAGAGCCTAAGATACAGTGTTTAAAGAAAGAAAAAATAATCATTTCAAATAATCTCCATTTGCTTCAAATTCATAGCCCTCTATCTTTACCCTGCTTCATTTAGAAAAATAAATATTTTTCCTATTTAATTAATACATACAAATAAAAAATTCAAAATACTATACAGAAAAAAACTACTACACAGAGCTCAGAAGGAAAAGCAACATTTTTCTATCTCATTCCACCCCATGCCGAATTGAAACTCTTTAAGTAGTTTCTTTTGGTATTTACTTCCATTCTAAAAAAAATAAATACAGATAAACATATTCTGTTACATCTTTTTACTTTATTAATTATCTATTAACTTGTTAGTATGGAAGATGAGGACTTTGTACTCTTAACTCCATGAGTTATTTTTACCTCCACCTTTCCATCTTTCTAATTCAGTAGATGTCTATTTTTATTTGTTGATGTTAAATTTATAAGCTGTGTCTAACTTAGAGCTTTTATTCACTGATTAGCTACAGATTACATTTTCCCTGTGCAACATTTTGTTTTTTTTTTTGAAACGGACAAATTTTCCAGAGGGCAGTAAATACTCTTTATTTTCCATCTGTTCAGCCATAATCAAGTGTTCTTTTCTGATAGTACTGTTTTCTTTTGAAAATGAATTGAAGATGAATCTTCATGTCTGACTGGTTCCCGGCTAGATATGTTGCATGGCAGTCCTTCCAAGGCTTCCATTTGCTTCTAGAAGATAGCAGGTAGGGCTTCCCAGGTGGCACTAGTGGTAAAGAACCCGCCTGCCAGTGCAGAAGACATAAGATATGCAGGTTCTATCCCTGGGTCGGGAAGATCCCCCGCAGGAGGAAATAGAAACCCACTCCAATATCTTTGCCTGGAGAATCCCATGGACAGAAGAGCCTAGCAGGCAACAGTTCATGGGGTCACAATATGCCAGCAAATTTGGAAAACTCAGCAGTGGCCACAGGACTGGAAAAAGTCCATTTTCATTCCAATCCCAAAGAAAGGCAATGCCAAAGAATGCTCAAACTACCACACAATTGCACTCATCTTACACACTAGTAAAGTAATGCTCAAAATTCTCCAAGCCAGGCTTCAGCAATACGTGAACTGTGAACTTCCTGATGTTCAAGCTGGTTTTAGAAAAGGCAGAGGAACCAGAGATCAAATTGCCAACATCCGCTGGATCATGGAAAAAGCAAGAGAGTTCCAGAAAAACATCTATTTCTGCTTTATTGACTATGCCAAAGCCTTTGACTGTATGGATCACAATAAACTGTGGAAAATTCTGAAAGAGATGGGAATACCAGACCACCTGATCTGCCTCTTGAGATATTTGTATGCAGGTCAGGAAGCAGCAGTTAGAACTGGACATGGAACAACAGACTGGTTCCAAATAGGAAAAGGAGTACGTCGGGGCTGTATATTGTCACCCTGCTTATTTAACACCCTGCAGAGTACATCATGAGAAAGGCTGGACTGGAAGAAACACAAGCTGGAATCAAGATTGCCAGGAGAAATATCAATAACCTCAGATATGCAGATGACACCACCCTTATGGCAGAAAGTGAAGAGGAACTCAAAAGCCTCTTGATGAAAGTGAAAGTGGAGAGTGAAAAAGTTGGCTTAAAGCTCAACATTCAGAAAACGAAGATCCTGGCATCCCATCACTTCATGGGAAATAGATGGGGAAACAGTGGAAACAGTGTCAGACTTTATTTTTTGGGGCTCCAAAATCACTGCAAATGGTGACTGCAGCCATGATATTAAAAGACGCTTACTTCTTTGAAGGAAAGTTATGACCAACCTAGATAGCATATTCAAAAGCAGAGACATTACTTTGCCAACAAAGGTTCGTCTAGTCAAGGCTATAGTTTTTCCTGTGGTCATGTATGGATGTGAGAGTTGGACTGTGAAGAAGGCTGAGTGCCGAAGAATTGATGCTTTTGAACTGTGGTGTTGGAGAAGACTCTTGAGAGTCCCTTGGACTGCAAGGAGATCCAACCAGTCTGTTCTGAAGGAGATCAGCCCTGGGATTTCTTTGGAGGGAATGATGCTAAAGCTGAAACTCCAGTATTTTGGTCACTCCATGTGAAGAGTTGACTCATTGGAAAAGACTCTGATGCTGGGAGGGATTGGGGGCAAGAGGAGAAGGGGACGACAGAGGATGAGATGGCTGGATGGCATCACTGACTCGACGGACATGAGTCTGAGTGAACTCCGGGAGTTGGTGATGGACAGGGAGGCCTGGCGTGCTGCGATTCATGGGGTTGCAAAGAGTCAGACACGACTGAGCTACTGAACTGAACTGAACTCAATCGACTTAGCACATACAGAAGACAGCAGAAGAGAGTATCTTCCTGACCTCGATAAAAAAACTGATAAACAGGCCACAAAAAGCACTATACATAAAGAAAATTGACTGATTGGGTCATGTTAATATTAGGAAATTTTTTCATCAAATACATCATAGAGTTAAAGCGGAACCCACAGAGTTTGTAATATCAATACTTGACAGAGCATATTCAGATAACGCCTACATATCAAATTCTGACAAACCCTTGATGAACCACGGGTTGATAAGGATGTGAAGCACCTGGTGACCTCTACCACTCCAAAGGTTCTGCCCTTTACAATGTTGCCAGTGATTTTTTTTAATTTTTATAAAATTTAATTGAAGAGTAATTGCTTTACAATATTGCGTTGGTTTCTGCCATATGTCAACATGAATTGGCCAGAGGTATACATATGTCCACTCCTTCTTGAACTTCCCTCCCCCTTCCCACTCCATCCCACCCCTCTAGGTTGTCACAGAGCACCAATTTGAGCTCCCTGTGTCATATCACAAATCCCCACTGTCTATTTTACATATGGTAATGCGTGTGTTCCCATGTTACTCTCAGCCCATCCCACCCTCTCCTACCCCATCCCCTTGTCCACAAGTCTGTGCTCTGTGTCTGCGTCTCCACTGCTGCCCTGCGGTAGGTTCATCAGTACCGTCTTTCTAGATACCATGTATATGCATTAATATCCTTTTTTTTTTTTCCTTTCTGACTTACTTCACTCTGTAAGACTCTAGGTTCATCTACCCCCTGGATGAGCCAGTAATGTTTTAATTTAAAGGAGCCAAACCTTTTATGCTATTAATTCACTGACTGTAGTGAGTTTCCCCCCTCACCTCTAGTTTTCCCTCTCACCTGTTCTGTGTTTTTATTTTTATTTTTTAACTTCTTATTTTGGAGTATAGGGCTTCCTAGGTGGCTCAGTGGTAACGAATCTGCATACTAATGCAGGAGCGCAGAGACACGGGTTCAATCCCTGGGTTGGGAAGGTCCCATGAAGGAGGACATGGCAACCCACTCCAGTATTCTTGCTTGGGAAATCCCATGGACAGAAGTATATGGCGGGCTGCTGTCCATGGGGTCACAAAGAATTGGAAATGACTGAGCAACTGATTTTGAAGCTGAAACTCCAATACTTTGGCCACCTGATGCGAAGAGCTGACTCATTTGAAAAGACCCTGATACCAAGAAAGACTGAAGGCAGGAGAAGAAGGGGACGGCAGAGGATGAGATGGCTGGATGGCATCACCGACTCAATGGACATGAGTTTGGGTGAACTCCAGGAGTTGGTGATGGACAGGGAGGCCTGGCGTGCTGCAGTCCATGGGGTCGGAAAGAGTCGGACATGACTGAGTGACTGAAGTGATTGTCTGAGCTACTGAACACACACACACAGTATAGTTTCAGGTGGAGAGCGAAGGGACTCAGTCATCCTGTGTTTTCAAATCACATTTGTCAAATGCTGTCTACTTCCTCTCAGTCTTCTTTGTTGACCCGTCTTCCTCTGTGATAATACGCTACTACAGAGAGCCATTCTTGGTTCCTGATTCTATTAAGTCACTCAGGAAACTCATTCATGTCCCTGACTTCAGTCATCACATCGATTCTGCTGACTCCCAAATCCAAATCTTAATTTAGTGTCCACATCTCCCATGTGAGTTCTCACCGATTCATCCTCATCTCCTTGTTGGACGGGCCCTTCTGAATGCCCTCTACTTTTATCAGCTCAATATATCTCTAATCAAAGTAATTTTCTGCTCAGAATTTTCTGCTACAGTCCTATATATGTTCTCTCCCTACCCCATTCTCTCAAATTAGAAACTGTTACATTTGATGTGTCATTTTTACTAGTCCCCCAGATCCAATTTGTCAAAACCAAGCCTTTCACAATATGCCACCCCACCCCAATATTCCCACTGAATACTCCAGCCAAATAAATACTTGTTCTTCGCTGGACTCCTCTGAGAATTTTCAGATGATATTCTTTCTGCCCAACATTATTACAGTAATACTGTTTTGTTTTGTTTTTTATAAATGTAAAAACATCTCTTAAGTCACAGTAGTTCCCCTTTCACTGGGAACTGCCCCCCAACACACAGGGCTGTCCCTCCTGTTACCATGTCTGTAAATGATATGGTTCTGCCCCCTGATGAATTCACGAGATGACATCTCACCCAAGCAGGACAAGTGAAATTTGCTAGGGAATTAAGCATTTTGAACCCAATCAGCAATACAAATAGAACAGAAATTAGGAATGATTTGTTGTTCAGTTACTAAAGTCGTGTCTGACTCTTTGCAACTCCAAGGACTGCAGCACACCAGGCTTCCCTGTCCTTCACTATCTCCTGGAGCTTGCTCAGACTCATGTCCATCAAGTCGGTGATGCCATCCAACCATTTCATCCTCTGCCATCCCCTTCTCTTCCTGCCTTCAATCTTTCCCAGCATCAGGGTCTTTTCCAATGACTGGGGATAACTGACTGCGTAAGAAATCTGGTAGTTCTCAGGGAGAGGTCAGCCCTCAGGCTGAACTCGGGATCATCATTAAATCCCACTACCCAGTGGTCATCTCCCTGGCTGCATGTTAGGATCACCGTGGGTCTCACTGAGTGAATCTGATTTACAGACCTGGAGAGTGACCTGGCCATCCGCATTTAAAAAAAATTTCCTAGGTGATTCTCAGAGTGGCCAGAACTGGGAACTGTTTCCTACACTGTACTGCTTCCAGAAGTAACAATTTGTTAGAAGTAGCCACCTCATCCACCCACACACTCTCCCAGCTCCACAAACCTCAGAGTTTCATGATATAATTTGATGTCTTAGAATTGAAATGTTGCTTTGAGTCATCCCTTAGCCACCTAGTGAGCATGATTTGAAAATTATTGTACTAGCCTTTCTTATTTCCACAAATCAACACCAGATGGCAAACTACACACAGAGAATCGTCTTATGTTAAGCATTTTCATCTCTGAAAGATTGGTTTTTTTCCTTCAAATAACCTTATTAGCCAATAATTGAGTTTAATAATATAGTATTAAAACCAAGGGGATTTTCCCATAAATTGAATCACTGTATTGTGGATCAACTCATATTCCCTTAAGCAGCACCATGGATATCCTATATATATACACTATGGCCTGGATTTTAGTTGTCTTTTCAGCTTTAACTTTAAAAGGGGGTTCACTAATTATAAACACGTATAAAAAGAAATACTCGAGAATACTTTTTTACCAACAGATTTCAATGTCTTGTCAAAAAACTGACATTAATAAAAAAATTTCCTAATGCCCTGCTTACCTTTCTTAGGAAGCTTATGGAAAGCCAGCCCTGAAAAGCTGGGGTGCTTAGACAGTGTCAGATACCCACTTTTCCTAATGGGCCCCCAGTTCTCTTAGAATGCAGCTTAGATTCCTCAATACTGATTAGAAAAGCATTCAAGATCTGGTTCACCTCTCCTGGTCTCTCAACCCTTTCACTACCTGTCCCACATGTAACATATAGAGCTCAGACTGGATTTCTTTCATCTTCAGCAACATCTTGTCTCATCAATGTTCACAACAAGCTGAAATTTTTCATGGTTGTTCATAGCATTCTCTCCCACCTCCCATCTTAACCTATGGTTAACCCACCTTCACATGTGTAACTTCTACTTTTTTTAGGTCTTGGCCAACGTATAAACTCCTCCAAGAAGCCTTCCCTGACCACCCAAGTATGATTTTGTTTTTTGTTTCTTCTCTTGAGTTTTTTGCATTTCCTCATTCAGACTACATATTTAGCACACAGTGTGTTATTATGGCCTCTTTTGTTGTCTATAAAGACTGAAAAACCACGGAGGCAGTCTTGGTTACTCTTGTATTCTCGTGATCTGTCTCAGTGTTTGGCAAACACCAAGTCCTCTACAGGTATTTACTGAACAAGTGAATGAAATCTCAATACCTGATAGTACCGTTACGTCATTTTGTACCCAGGTTTGAGAGCAGTAACTTTAGGTACATTTGCAAATAATAAATTGTGGAAAACCAGCTCAATTTGTTCCTTTCCTAGAAAAACAAAAGACCATCCTATCCAAATCTTGATTTATTTAAAAAAGAAGACAGAACAAAACATCTCAGAAGCATCCCCAACCACCCCCAAAGTCTTACAGATTCACTTCAGATTCAAGGTTAAAACAAGAGGTAAGGGAGCAGGGCACAACTTTTGAGAGAATGATACCCAGAATGCATAGCACCAACTGATTAGAATCAAATGGGTCCAAGATGGCAGACAAGTCTACTTCAACTAGACCCTGAGCCTCAGTATGTGTGTGCTTAGTCACTCAGTCTTGTCCAACTCTTTGCGACCCCATGGACTGTAGCTTGTCAGGTTTCTCTGTTCATGGGTTCTCCAGGGAAGAATACTAGAGTGGGTAGCCATTCCCTTTTCAAGGGGATCTTCCCAACCCAGGGATCAAACACCAGGTCTCTTGTTTTGCAGGCAAATCCTTTACCACCTGAGTCACAAGGGAAACCCTGATCCTTAGTACGTGCTCACTGTAACACATTCAGTTCAGTTCAGTTCCATCACTCAGTTGTGTCCGACTCTGCGACCCCATGAACTGCAGCATGCCAGGCCTCCCTGTTCATCACTAACTCCCGGAGTTCACCCAAACCCATGTCCATTGAGTCAGTGATGCCATCCAACCATCTTATCCTCTGTTGTCCCCTTCTCCTCCTGCCTTCAATCTTTCCCAGCATCAGGGTCTTTCCCAATGAGTCAGCTCTTTGCATCAGGTGGCCAAAGTAATGGAATTTCAGCTTCAACAACAGTCCTTCCAATGAACACCCAGGATTGATCTCCTTTAGGATGAACTGGTTGGATCCCCTTGCAGTCCAAGGGACTCTCAAGAGTCTTCTCCAACACCACAGTTCAAAAGCATCAATTCTTCGGTGCTCAGCCTTCTTCACAGTCCAACTCTCACATCCATACATGACCACTGGAAAAACCATAGCCTTGACTAGATGGACCTTTGTTGACAAAGTAATGTCTCTGCTTTTGAATATGCTGTCTAGATTGGTCATAACTTTCCTTCCAAGGAGTAAGCATCTTTTAATTTCATGGCTGCAATCACCATCTGCAGTGATTTTGGAGCTCAGAAAAATAAAGTCAGCCACTGTTTCCACTGTTTCCCCATCTATTTGCCATGAAGTGATGGGACCAGATGCCATGATCTTCGTTTTCTGAATGTTGAGCTTTAAGCCAACTTTTTCACTCTCCTCTTTCACTTTCATCAAGAGTCTCTTTAGTTCTTCACTTTCTGCCATAAGGGTGGTGTCATCTGCATATCTGAGGTTTTTGATATTTCTCCCAGCAATCTTGATTAGTAAGCTAAATGACACACCTTGAGGCACCATGATAGTTCCATGGCAGACCAACAAAGACCAAAAAGTGATCACTGGCTCAGTTCCTGAAAATCTCTGTTGGGAGACCTGCATTCGATCCCTAGGTTGGAAAGATCCCCTGGAGGAGGGCATGGCAACCCACCCCAGTATTCCTGCCTGCAGAATCCCATGGACAGAGGAGCCTGGCGGGCTACAGTCCATGGGGTTGCAAAGAGTCGGACACAGCTGAGCGACTTTCACTTTCTTTCTTTCACTTATTAACCTATGAAATTACCCAGCCTATAAAAGCTAACCGCAACATGTTTTGAGGCCACATTTGTCTTCTGTGATGGCCCACACTCGGTAAGTGAATTGTGTTTCTCTCTGAATAAATATACTTCTTACCTATCAATTAGTCTCTCACTGAATTCTTTTTGCAATGAGACATCAAGAACCTGAGCTTTATTTGGTCCTGAAATCAGTCTGTGATCTCAGTTGAAAGACTGCGGGTTTGGGCTGGATTTGAGTCCCAGCCATGCAGGTTCAAGTCCCAGACTGAGTTTTGTCTGGGCTGAAGTCCCAGTGCGTGGGTTCAAGTTCCAATCTGACATAAACGGTTTCAGTATGATAAACTGTAAGATATGAAAAATAAATAAAATGTGTGTCTCTCTTTCCACAACATTGGAAGGAAGAAAACTTTACATGACCAAGCAAAGTTCATATATATTGGGAATTTCACCACATTGAGAGCTTTGATGATTTGATTCCACTAAAAACGAACAGAGCTCTTCACAAAGAGCAATTTCCATAATAAGGAGGAGCTCAGTTCCTTCCATTCTCTCTCCCTTTGTCTCCTCCCTCAATCACAATTCAAGCCCTGAGGACGATGTAATTCTTCAAGAATAAATTCTGAGGATAAGATTAACTAGATAACATTTTAAAACCAAAGAAGACAAAAATATACAATGAAGATAAGACAGTCTCTTTAATAAGTGGTGCTAGGAAAACTGAACAGCACATTCAGAAAATGAAGATCATGGCATCCGGTCCCATTACTTCATGGGAAATAGATGGGGAAACAGTGGAAATAGTGTCAGACTTTATTTTTGGGGGCTCCAAAATCACTGCAGATGGTGACTGCAGCCATGAAATTAAAACACGCTTACTCCTTGGAAGAAAAGTTATGACCAACCTAGATAGCATATTGAAAAGCAGAGACATTACTTTGCCAACAAAGGTCCGTCTAGTCAAGGCTATGGTTTTTCCAGTGGTCATGTATGGATGTGAGAGTTGGACTGTGAAGAAGGCTGAACGCCAAAGAATTGATGCTTTTGAACTGTGGTGTTGGAGAAGACTCTTGAGAGTCCCTTGGACTGCAAGGTGATCCAACTAGTCCATTCTGAAGGAGATCAGCCCTGGGATTTCTTTGGAAGGACTGATGCTAAAGCTGAAACTCCAGTACTTTGGCCACCTCACGCGAAGAGTTGACTCATTGGAAAAGACTCTTATGCTGGGAGGGATTGGGGGCAGGAGGAGAAGGGGACGACAGAGGATGAGATGGGTGGATGGCATCACTGACTTGATGGACGTGTGTTTGAGTGAACTCCGGGAGTTGGTGATGGACAGGGAGGCCTGGCGTGCTGTGATTCATGGAAAGAGTCAGACACAACTGAGCGACTGAACTGAACTGAACTGAACTGACATGTAAAAGAATGAGATTAGAACATTCTCTAACATTATACGCAGAAATAAACTTAAAACTGTTATTGTAGTTTGAAACAGAGAAAGATTTATTGCAGGGCTAATCAAGGAGAATGGGGAGCTTGAGCTAAACAAAGCAAAGAATAAACAACCCAACTGCCAGAAAGTTTTAGCAAAGCATTTTTAAAGGCAAAGTGAGGGAGGGGCATCTCGATCAGCTCCTGCACAATTCTCTGATTTGTTGGTGGTAAGTCCTTAGGTGCCAGAAAGTCTGACGATGATCATCAAGTAGTTAATTTCTTCCATTTGGTGCTGGTTTTAGTATCTATAAAACTCAGGAAATATGCATCAGAAACTCTTATCTAGGTTCTTCAGAGGAGCTAAAGCAGAGTATAGGGGGGAGGGGTCTGTGCTGAGAAGGCCCCATTGGGTCCTGCTGGGTTACATACAGAACTCCACACACACAAAAGACTTTAAAAGGAGGAAAGAGACACCCCAGGATTTTAATAAAGATTGGATGACAGCTTAAGTCTCTTGATTTGTGATATTCAGGATTCCCCTGGGTTGGTTTTTGTTCTTGTTGTTGTTTTAATAACTATCAGATTGAAATCATCTCCCTTCAGTTTTCTCCTTTCAGTTTGGTTTACTATGACTTGTGTAATAGGTGCAGACACTGGTGATTCCTCTTTAAAGTACAAACCTAAAGCGAAGGTTGAGAGATCCACCCTGCAAGCTCTTCCTTCACATAGTAATTTTTCCTGCTTGTCCCAGCCCTGGATCCTGCATCATTACCAAGTAATTACCTGAGCCGAGAGCTATACAACCTCAGCAAACATTTATTCAAGTCAGAAGCACATCACATGGCAAGAGTATTCTTATAATATTTACTGTTCTGCCATGGGCAACTTAGACCAGAATGCTGCTAATGACCTTCAGACACACAAAGGTTAATAGATTTGAAAGAAAGTTATGCTTTTAAATCACGTGTGTGTGTGTGTGTGTGTGTGTGTGTGTGTGCTCAGTCATGTCCGACTCTTTGTGACCCCATGGACTGTAGCCTGCCTGGCTCTTCTGTTCATGGAACTTTCCAGGCAAGAATCCTGGAGTGTATTGCCATTTCCTACTCCAGGGGATCTTCCTGACCCAGGGATTGAACCCACATCTCCTGCACTGGCATGTGGATTCTTTACCATTGTGCCACCTGGAAAGTTACTTGGTGATTGGCAAATACTAGTACAAGGCATATAATTGAGGATATAATTACTACAAAATAAATAGCAGACTAGCACCATGGAAAGAAGCACCTTTATAGGCATTAGGTCCCACTAACAGCACAGCACATGAGAAGGGACAGCTCACCTCTGTCCATCTTCTGCTCTCTATTCTCAAAGCTTGGCTAGCTCTTTAAGGAAATCATTTAGCCCAGAGTGAATGTTGCTTTGGCTTTTTCCTGTCTCCTCTAATTGCAAAATTCAGGAAAAGTGGCAAGTGAGACTCTGTTTCTAGGTTTTAACTCTTCTGAAGAATCAGATCTTGTTCATTTTAAATTTTGTTTCCTTCACCTACTGTTTAAAAAAATAGAAAGACTGTATAATTCTAAAATACTTCAGTTGAGTCAACCAGTTAGGAGTTACTTCTGAGAAATGGAACATTTCCTGCCATATCAGTAAACAAGGATGTCATAGTCATCAATCAGCTCTTCAATGTGAATTTCTGAGCCATAGTTAGTTAGTTCACTCACTCAGTCGTGTCTGACTCTTTGCGACCCCATGAGTTGCAGCACACCAGACCTCCCTGTCAATCACCAACTCCTAGAGTTCACTTAAACTCACGTCCGTCAAGTTGGTGATGCCATCCAGCCATCTCATCCTCTGTCGTCCCCTTCTTCTGCCCCCAATCCGTCCCAGCATCAGAGTCTTTTCCAATGAGTCAACTCTTCGCATGAGGTGGCCAAAGTACTAGAGTTTCAGCTTTAGCATCATTCCTTCCAAAGAACACCCAGGACCAGCAGATGTTGGCAATTTGTTCTCTGGTTCCTCTGCCTTTGCTAAAACCAGCTTGAACATGTGGGAGTTCATGGTTCACATATTGCTGAAGCCTGGCTTGGAGAATTTTGAGCATTACTTTACTAGCATGTGAGATGAGTGCAACTGTGCGGTAGTTTGAGCATTCTTTGGCATTGTCTTTCTTTGGGATTGGAATGAAAACTGACCTTTTCCAGTCCTGTGGCCACTGGTGAGTTTTCCAAATTTGCTGGCATATTGAGTGCAGCACTTTCATAGCATCATCTTTCAGGATTTGAAATGGCTCAACTGGAATTCCATCACCTCCACTAGCTTTGTTCATAGCCATGCTTTCTAAGGCCCACTTGACTTCACATTCCAGGATGTCTGGCTCTAGGTGAGTGATCACACCATCGTGATTATCTGGGTCATGAAGATCTTTTTTGTACAGTTCTTCTTTGTATTCTTGCCACCTCTTCTTAATATCTTCTGCTTCTGTTAGGTCCATACCATTTCCGTCCTTTATCGAGCCCATCTTTGCATGAAATGTTCCCTTGGTATCTCTAATTTTCTTGAAGAGATCTCTAGTCTTTCCCATTCTGTTGTTTTCCTCTATTTCTTTGCATTGATCGCTGAGGAAGGCTTTCTTATCTCTTCTTGCTATTCTTTGGAACTCTGCATTCAGATGCTTATATCTTTCCTTTTCTCTTTTGCTTTTTGCTTCTCTTCTTTTCACAGCTATTTGTAAGGCCTCCCCAGACAACCATTTCACTTTTTTGCATTTCTTTTCCATGAGGGTGGTCTTGATCCCTGTCTCCTGTACAATGTCACGAACCTCCGTCCATAGTTCATCAGGCACTCTATCTATCAGATCTAGGCCCTTAAATCTATTTCTCACTTCCTCTGTATAATCATAAGGGATTTGATTTAGGTCATATCTGAATGGTCTAGTGGTTTTCCCTCCTTTCTTCAATTTAAGTCTGAATTTGGCAATAAGGAGCTCATGATCTGAGTCACAGCTCCCGGTCTTGTTTTTGTTGACTGTATAGAGCTTCTCCATCTTTGGCTGCAAAGAATATAATCAATCTGATTTGGGTGTTGACCATCTGGTGATTTCCATGTGTAGAATCTTCTCTTGTGTTCTTGGAAGAGGGTGTTTGCTATGACCAGTGCGTTCTCTTGGCAAAACTCTATTAGTCTTTGCCCTGCTTCATTCCGTATTCCAAGGCCAAATTTGCCTGTTACTCCAAGTGTTTTTTGACTTCCTACTTTTGCATTCCAGTCCCCTATAATGAAAAGGACATCTTTTTGGGGTGTTAGTTCTAAAAGGTCTTATAGGTCTTCATAGAACCGTTCAACTTCAGCTTCTTCAGCATTACTGGGTGGGGCATGGACTTGGATCACTGTGATATTGAATGGTTTGCCTTGAAAATGAACAGAGATCATTCTGTCATTTTTGAGATTGCATCCAAGTACTGCATTTTGGACTCTTCTGTTGACCATGATGGCTACTCCACTTCTTCTAAGGGATTCCTGCCTGCAGTAGTAGATATAATGGTCATCTGAGTTAAATTCACCCATTCCAGTCCATTTGAGTTCGCTGATTCCTAGAACGTCAATGTTCACTCTTGCCATCTCCTGTTTGACAACTTCCAATTTGCCTTGATTCATGGACCTGACATTCCACGTTCCTATGCAATATTGGTCTTTACAGCATCAGACCTTGCTTCTATCACCAGTCACATCCACAACTGGGTATTGTTTTTGCTTTGGCTCCATCCCTTCATTCTTTCTGGGGTTATTTCTCCACTGACCTCCAGTAGCATATTGGGCATCTACCGACCTGGGGATTTCCTCTTTCAGTATCCTATCATTTTGCCTTTTCATACTGTTCATGGGGTTCTCAAGGCAAGAATACTGAAGTGCTTTGCCATTCCCTTCTCCAGTGGACCACATTCTGTCAGACCTCTCCACCATGACCTGCCCATCTTGGGTGGCCCCACAGGGCAAGGCTTAGTTTCATTGAGTTAGAAAAGGCTGTGGTCCATGTGATCAGATTGACTAGTTTTCTGTGATTATGGTTTCAGTGTGTCTGCCCTCTGATGCCCTCTTGCAACACCTACCATCTTACTTGGGTTTCTCTTACCTTGGATGTGGGGTATCTCTTCACGGCTGCTCCAGCAAAGTGCAGCCGCTGCTCCTTACCTTGGACGAGGGGTATCTCCTCACCACTGCCCCTCCTGACCTTGAACGTGGAGTAGCTCCTCTCGGCCCTCCTGTGCCCGCGCAGCCACTGCTCCTTGGACTTGGATGTGGGGTTGCTCCTCCAGGCCACCGCCCTTGGCCTTTGGTGTGGGGTAGCTCTTCCCAACTGCTGCCCCTGGCCTCTGGCAGGGGGTAGCTCCTCCCGGCCGCTGCCCCTGACCTTGAACGTGGGGTAGCTCCTCTTTCTGAGCCATAAGGGTGCCCAAATATACCTCTTCTTCTTCCCTTCTAGAATACTCAGGTAGTGTAAGATGTAAGAAGAGATGGCAAGAATACACAGAAGAATTGTACAAAAAAGGTCTTAATAACCTGCATAACCACGATGGTGTGATCATTTACTTAGAGCCAGACATCCTGGTGTGTGAAGTCAAGCAGGCCTGAGGAAGAATTAATACCAACAAAGCTAGTAGATATGATGGAATTCCAGTTGAGCTATTTCAAATCCTAAAAGATGATGCTGTGAAAGTGATGCAGTCAAGATGCCAGCAAATTCGGAAAACTCAGCAGTGGCCACAGGACTGAAAAAGGTCGGTTTTCTTTCAAATCCCAAAGAAAGGCAGTGCCAAAGAAAGTTCAAACTACCACACAATTGCACTCATTTCACACGCTGGCAAAGTAATGCTCAAAATCCTTCAAGCTAGGCTTAAACAATACGTGAACCAAGAATGTCCAGATGTACAAGCTGGATTTAGAAAAAGCAGAGGAGCCAGAGATCAAAGTGCCAACATCTGTTGGATCATAGAAAAAGCAAAGCAATTCCAGAAAAATATGTATTTCTGCTTCATTAACTATGTTAAAGCCTTGACTGTATGGATCATAGAGAACTGTTGAAAATTCTTCAAGACATAAGAATACCAGACCATTTTACCTGCTTCCAGAGAAACCTGTTTGCAGGTCAAGAAGCAACAGTTAGGACTGGACATGGAACAATGAACTGGTTCAAAATTGGGAACGGAGTACATCGAGGCTGCATATTGTCACCCTGCTTATTTAACTGACATACAGAGCACAGCATGAGAAATGCCAGGTTGGATGAAGCACAAGCTGGAATCAAGATCGCTGGAAGATATATTAATAACCTCAGATATGCAGATGACACCACTCTAATGGCAGAAAGCGAAAAACTAAAGAGCCTTCCAATGAAGGTGAAAGAGGAGAGTGAAAAAGCTGGCTTAAAGCTCAGCATTCAATAAATGAAGATCATGGCATCTGGTTCTATCATTTCTTGGCAAATAGTGGCAAACTTTGGCAAATGGCAAAAAATGGCAAAATGGTGGCAGACTTTATTTTCTTGGGCTCCAAAATCACTACAGACAATAATTGCAGCCATGAAATTAAAAGATGCTTGCTCCTTGGAAGAAAAGCTGTGACAAACCAAGACAGCATATTAAAAAGCCAAGACATTACTTTGCCAATAAACGTCCGTCTAGTCAAAGCTATGGTTTTTCCAGCGGTCATGTATGGATGTGAGAGTTGGCCCATAAAGAAGGCTGAGTGCTGAAGAACTGATGCTTTTGAACTGTGGTGCTGGAAAAGACTCTTGAGAGTCCCTTGGACAGCAAGGAGATTAAACCAGTCAATCCTAAAGGAAACACACTCTGAATATTCCTTGGAAGGACTGATGCTGAAGTTGAAGCTCCAATACTTTGGCCACCTGCTGCGAAGAGCTGAATCGCTAGAAACAACCTGATTCATTGGAAAAGACCCTGATGCTGGGAGAGATTAAGGGTAAGAGGAGAGGTGGGTGACAGAGGATGAGGTAATTTGATAGCATCACTGACTCATCAGACATGAGTTTGAGCAAACTCTGGGAGATAGTGAAGGACTATGGGGTCACAAGAGTCCAGCAGAACTGAGAGACTGAACAACAAAGGGCACTCAGGAAGGAGAACCTGCAATCTCCCTAGCATCAGATTGCAGTCACTCCCAACGGTGAGCCCAAGGAAGCTAGGGATGTTAAAAACATGAGCTACTGGCCCCGGGATAGATGAGATGCATACGAAAGGGATGATTCTTGCTCAAATTCTTGCATCTTTCCATACACAAAAGAAAAGCGCTAGATTTCTTAACTTAGGATATTTGGTTTTATTTAATTAACAATCATCTTTAATGTTCAGACTACCTGCCCTTTGTTGTAAGACTTCTACGTAACCTGGCTCCTCCTCTCACCTCCTCGAAGCAGTTCTCTCAGGGTTACTTGAGACACTCCCAGGCTTGAGGCCCTAACAATTTCCACCAAAGAAAACATAACTTTCAACTTTTAGGTTGTGACTACTTTTTAATTAGACACTTTATATTTTTTGGATGTTCATGGTATTGTAGAGTACACTGGTGAGAAGGATTTAGGAGTTGATTAGTCCCTGAATTTAATTTTTGTTTGTTGATTTCATTATCAGTAAATCATAAATCAATTTATTCTGGAGGACCAGCCATGGCAGGTTGTAAGTGCTGGGTTATGAGGATGAACAAGCAGAGTGTCTGCTCAGGAAGCATACATCTTAGTTGGAGAAGAAAGGCAATATTTTTTAGATGTCATACTGAAAATCAGAATGGCCACTGATTCAGAGTTTCTAAGTGGTCTGGTCAGGGATGTTTTCTAAGCTACTATGTACCTCTCACTCTCTCTGTGATATTGGCAAATTTCTTAGCTTCTCAGTTTCCTTGTAGGGTTTTAGGGAGGATTCAGTTAAATAATATTTGCTAGTGACTACATGTCGGAGAAGGCAATGGCACCCCACTCCAGTACTCTTACCTGGAAAATTCCATGGACAGAGGAGCCTGGTAGGCTGCAGTCCATGAGGTCGCTAGGAGTCAGACACGACTGAGCGACTTCACTTTCACTTTTCACTTTCATGCATCGGAGAAGGAAATGGCAACCCACTCCAGTGTTCTTGCCTGGAGAATCCCAGGGACGGGGAAGCCTGGTGGGCTGCTGTCTATGGGATCGCACAGAGTCGGACACGACTGAAGCGACTTAGCAGCAGTAGCAGTGACTACGTATGGAAGTCTGGCATGTAGGAAACGCATGCCTGCACGCACACACACACACACACACATGCACACACACACAAAATGAACATTATTTAACATTATTTAATAAATTTTTTTTTTTTTTTTTTGCTGCATTGGTATTCGCTACAGCACATGGGTTCTTTAGTTGCTGTATGTGGGATCTAGTTCCCTGACCAGGGGCTGAAGCTGGCCTCTTGCTTTGGGATCACAGAGTCTTAGTCACTGGACCACCAGAGAAGTCACCTAATATCTATTTAAGTTCCTCAATGACAGAATTTTCAATCATTTTGTTCATTCACTGCTGTATCTCTAGTACTTAGAACTGTGTTCACACATGGAGAACATTTAATAAATATTTGTTGGCTGAATGACATAAAAAGGATGCAGAGACTGCTTGGTGGAGTCTTGGTAAATGGAACATAACGGAGTGTAGCTTCTTAGGGAAAAACTAAGCCAAAAAGCAGTTAGTGATCAGAAATTGAAATTGTAACTAATCCTCAAATCAAGAAATCAAATACTTTCTTCTCTCTCTTTATCCACTAGAGGGAGTGTCTTACTTCCACAAGTCAGCCTTTTTGAAGCACGTCTGACCCTAAAGCCCTTTAAAATGATGTTAATGGAAAAACTAGAGATGATGCTACAGCCTGCATGTTTTGATTTAAGTAGTTACAAAAACAGGTCTCAGATCAAATTGGTGGTAGCCAAAAGAAATAATCAAAATCAAAAGAAAGAAAAATAAAGGAAATAATTTTTATTTCGTTGACTGCCAAGAGAACAAAATCTTTAATAATATGTAGGCTTCTCAGGTGGCTCAGATGGTAAAGAATCTGTCCGCAGTGCAAGACACCTGGGTTCAATTCCTGGGTTGAGAAGATCCCCTGGAGACGGGAATGGCTACCAGTCCCAGTATTCTTGCCTGGTAAATTTCATGGACAGAGGAGCCTGAAGGGCTACAGTCCATGGACTCTCAAAGAGTTGGACACAACTGAGTGACTAGCACACACATACCTGCTTATTTCTATTTATTATATTTCTATTATATTATTTAGGTACCCAAATTATCATGCTCTGAAAATTATTATGGAGGAACATCGCTGGTGGTCCAGTGGTTAAGAATCCACTTTCCAATGTAGGGGGCACAGGTTCCATCTCTGATCAGGGAACTAAGATCCCACGTGTTATGGGGCAACTAAACCCACACATTACAACTACTGAGTGTGTACTCTCTACATCCTGTGCACTGGAACTTAATAAGACCTGAATAAATAAATATTTTTAAAAGTTAAAAAATAAGAATCACTATGGAAATATCATTACTTGATTGTTTTAGAAATCAGAGCTTGTGAGTATTCTTTTCTGGTTTTGCACATTTTCTTGCATGCTTGATTCAGATACTTGGTGAATTGTAATATCTTGTGCGTCATCAAAACGCCTTTCTCACTCATATTCATGGACAGAGTCTGGAAAGTATAAATGGTCACTATGAAATCAGTGTTGAACATATGTTGAAATGGTGGCAGACATAGAGCAGTACTCCTCTCACAGAGCCTGGTAATCCTCTGACGCCGGGGCCCAGCCAGCAGGGAGAGTGGCCTCTGAACAAGGTGCTGGTGAGAGTCCCAGGGTCCCACTTTCAGAGACAGCTGTGTGACTGCCTGGAACTCTCAGGTATTACACATTGCTGCTTAAAGGAAGTTGGCTTTATTATAAAAGGAACAATTTTAGAAATGCCTTTGGCAGTTTATGATATATGTACACATAGAATGTTGTCTGGAATTCTTCATGTTGTTTAAAGTTTCAGTAACTCAAAGTTCTGAACAAAAGTCATTCTATGGTTCCAGTACCAAATTCAAGGAGGCTCCTGTGTTAAAGTCAGCTGCCTCCCGAAAGGGTAACTAGAGAGACCCCTGTTGGAGCTGGCTTTCTTAAGGGATTTTATGACTGCATAAAGGGGAGAAGGCAGTCTGTTTATTTTATTATTTTTTAACTTTTTATTTTATATTGGAGTGTAGCCAGTTATACTCAGCTGGTTGGATGGCATCACCAATTCGATGGACATGAACTTGGGCAAACTCTGAGAGATGGTGAGAGATAGGGAGGCTTGGCATACTGCAATCCACGGGGTCTCAAAGAGTCGGACATGACTTGATGACAACAACAAGGTAGCCGATTAACAATGTTGACAGTTTCAGGCGCACAGCAAACAGATTCAGCCGTACACATAATGTACATGTATCCCATGTATATTATCTTTCATGTACCCCCCTCCCAAATTCCCCTCCCATCCCGCTGCCACATAACATTGAGCAGAGTTCCCCATGCTATACAATAGGTCCTTGTTGGTTACCCATTTTAAATATAGCAGTGTGTACATGTCCATCCCAAACTCCCTAACCATCCCTTCCTCCTATCCTTCCCCCGTGATAACCATGAGTTCCTTCTCTAAGTCTGTGAGTCTGTTTCTGTTTTGTAATAAGTTCATCAGTATCATTTCATTTTTAGATTCCCCATATAAATGATATTATACAATGCTTCTCTTTTTCTGTCTGACTTACTGCTGTCAGTATGACAAACTCTAGAAAGGCAGTCTGTTTCAGAAAGTGCAGTTTGCCAAGAAAGCAGGATGCTTTGTTTCCCAAAACCCAAGGAGATAGATGTGTCAAGAGGATCCTCATTTTTGACACTGCCTGAAAAAAAAAAAAAAAAAGAATGGATATTTTCCCCTTTAATTAGATGTCTTTTTAGGGACTTATTAAATGGTCCCATCCTCCAGGGTAATTTCACTGGAGTGACATGGCATCCCAGGGACTGCCAAGTAAAGAGGGGAGTCAGGGCTCTTTGGGGTTTCCAGGAGGTGAGGATGATGGATCTCATGTATTTTTGCCTACAGATTGCTGCAGAGGGAAGATGAGATTCACAGTTTTCTGGGAAACCAAGCAAGGGAAGCAAAGAGGCACAGGCAGAGGAAGCCCATGTGAATGTGCCTGCTGGAGGTTAACAGCAGAGGAGCCCAACTCAAGAGTGAACCATCAGTGCACAGAAAAGCTTAAAAGACTTGAGCCCAGCTTGAGCAGGGTGGGTTGGAGCAATTGTCCTCTCCTAATGACGATAATCCAAGTGAGCAGCTCTGGTCAACTAGGGAGACAGCAGCAACCTCTCCTAGTTAAGTAAGGAGATATTTATTATTCTCAAGACACTGGAGGATCTAGCAACTAGAAAAGGGAAAAGATTCAGAAAAAGCAAACCATGTCCCTCTGCCAAAAAAAAACATAACTGTATAGTCAGATCTCGCCAATGCTGTGGTCATGGGGGAAAATGTTGAATGAAATTTGTAATTTAATTTAAATTTTTGTATCTCTTTTAAACATTTATAAAATTTTTATACAATATTTAAAGGTTAGTGATTTAAGTTTTTAGAAAGAACAAAAATGAGTCTTCAAAAATGAAGCAAGACATCTGCAATAATAAAAATTTATTGGGAGTTTTAAAATATGGCCTCAAGAAAAGGAACGCTTCAACATGGTATGTCTGGAGGCAGTTATTAGAAGAAATCAATATCTCCTCATGTTCAAACCCTAACAAGTTTTTTCTTAGAAAGAAGTAAGCCACATATATTTTAAACAAGTTGTAGGAAAAAAAAAAAGATAAGCCTTCACCCGAGTGCAGTAGGGAGTTGAGTATGGCATGCTGCTAAGGCATTTGCTAACTTCTTGTGCACTAATTGTGGTGTCTGGTGTTATTACCTGCCCTTGTCTTTTGTTAGGCTTTGGTCAATAACAACGACTTGGAGCTCTGAGTGAGTCTTCCTTCACAGCTATAATCCGTCTACCAATATGACAAGCATGCTTTCTTGATTGTTGTTATTCGCTAAGTTGTGTCTGTCTCTTTTGTGATCCCATGCACTGTAGCCTACCAGGCTCCTCTGTTTGTGAGATTTCCCAGGCAAGAATACTAGAGAGGGCTCCCATTCCCTTCTCCCAGGAAATCTTCCTGACCCAGGGATCAAACCTGAGTCTCCTGCATTGGCAAGCAGATTCTTTACCTCTGAGTTACTAGAGAAGCTGTCTTTCTTTTTTTCCATTTTTAAAAAAAATTTATTTACTTTAATTGGAGGATAATTTCTTTATAATAGTGTGATAGTTTTTGCTATATGTCAATATGAATCAGCTATAGGCACATACCTTCTAACCTAAATCAGATGGCCTAACTAGAATCCAGACATTTTGGCTAAGGCTTTACAATACTAGATTTTATAATTACATTTGAAAGAGATTCCTTTGGAATCTGAGAAAAGGAAGCAGGCAGGAAAGCTCAGGAGAGAAAGAAACAGTTTACAAATTTGAGAACTAAGTATCAAAATGAGGTTGACAGTTGAGGGTGACACAGGAAACATTCATAATTTGATAAAGTGTGCCTTCTAGCAGGCTGTCTGTGCAAGTAGAGAGAGTCTCCTCCTGAAAACAGCTCAACACAATATAATCAGCCAGTACTACAGCGCTGGAGACTTTACCAGCCCTTCTAACATGGTCTTCAAATTGCCCTGGGAGGCCACATGGCAACCAAGAGAGGTCAGAGGCCAAGGACAGGGGCAGATCTGGAAAACTCAGTCCATATGTCCAACAAGGAGGATCTAAAACAGATACACTGAGCTTGCAAAACTCTCCAGTTTCCTTCCATCTCCTAAAATTCCTGATAATCTTAAATACAGTACACAAGATGAGAAGAAATAATTTAAAATGTACAATGCACATATAAAGTGCTGTACTAGGAAGTCAGCACTAAATGTTTAAAAAGGAAACAACTAAAAATATTTTTAGGAGGTGAAAACATTAACAAGTCGATGGCAAGCAAAAATGCCTTCATGCATATTTGGAGGGCTCTGTTAGTAGAACCCCCATGACACAACTCACTCACGCTCACTCCTTCACCATGTTCATCTTTACTGCAAACAAGGAGCACTGTGATTTCTGGGTGATGCATTTAGGAGCACATTCAACCACCATGCCAGGGTCATAGTATTCCCAACTATGACTTATTAGTCCAGTTTCTTTCTGAAACCAGGCTTTGTGTGTGTTGCTGTTGTTGAGTTGCTAAGTCATATCTGACTCTTTGCGACCCCATGGACTGCAGCACACCAGGCTTCCCTGTCCTTCAACATCTCCCAGAGTTTTCTCAAAACCTCTAATCCTCTGTCATCCCCTTCTCCTCTTGCCGTCAATCTTTCCCAATATCAGGGTCTCTTCCAATGTGTTGGCTTTTTGCATCAGGTGCCCAAAGTTTTGGAGCTTCAGCTTCAGCATCAGTTCTTCCAATGAATGTTCAGGACTGATTTCCTTTAGAATTTATTGGTTTGATCTCCTTGCTGTCCAGGGACTCTCAAGAGTCTTCTCCAACGCTGCAGTTCAAAAGCATCAGTTCTTCAGCACTCAGCCTTCTTTATGGTCCAACTCTCACTTCTGTACATGACTACTCAAAAAACCATAGCTTTGACTATATGGACCTTTGTTGGCAAAGTGATGCCTCTGCTTTTTGATATGCTGTGTAGGTTTGCTATAGTTTTTCTTCCAAAGAGCAAGCATCTTTTAATTCAATGGCTTCAGTCACTGGTGTGTGTGGGTGAATGCATTTGTATTAGATAATAATCTATATTAGTTTACTGTGGCTGTTATAGCAAATTATCACAACTCAGGGGACTAAAAACATTAGGAATTTGTTTTCTCATGCTTCTGATGGCCACAAGTCTGAGATGGTCCATGTCACTGGGCCAAAATGAAAGTGTTCACAGGAACGTTCTTGCTCTGGAGGCTCTAGGGGGAAACCTGTTCCTGCCTCTCCTAGATGCTGGTGGGATTCTGATGGTGTCTGCTGCCATTCCTTGGCTTGGGGCCACATGACTCTCATCTCTGCTCCTGTCTTCACATCACCTCCCCTTTGTGTGTGTGGAACTCTTCCTCTACTTCTTCTCTTATAAGGACACTTGTGATACCATTTAGCACCCACTCCCATAACCTGGGATGGTCTTCCCATCTCAGGATTGTGAATCATGCTGACAGAGACCATCTTTCCTGACTTCTGAATGTGTGTGTTGACAATTACCTTTTGCTCTTTAGACAGTGTTCAGTTGAACTGAGTCTTCTTGAGGGTCTAGACCCCCTTCTCAGAAGTGGAGAAGAATGGCCCTCAGCTATCACACTATTGTTGGTGACCCTGAGCCAGCCCACCAGCTCAGTGTCCCCTGCTTTGGGGTGCCATCACTTGCATAGTGACCTTGAGTCACCCCAAGTCACAGCTCACTGCTTACTCCCGAATCGGCAATCACAGCTTAATTCTCAGTCGTGTGAACGCAAAGTACACAGCCATACAGAGCCCAGCCCCAAGGATCCCTTAGTAGCGTGAGTGCTTTCTTGGAGTGCTGGACTCTTGACTGCTGAGATTCTCTGATGCCAGAAAGTCTGCAGGTCCTCAGGAGCCTCTGCCCCAGAAGTGATGTGCTCCAGTGAGCAACCAGGCTTATCTCAGATGCCTGCTTGTCAGGCGGTTCCTCCACTGACCTCAATCAGGAAAGCAACCACTCACCTGCCAGGCCCAAGGGAAATTACTCAACTGTTTAAGACAGCACAATCAATAGCTAAGAACTCTGTAGCTTGGCCTTGGAATTATTATTGTGACTGAAGACTCAGCCCCCTTGGAAGACAATTGTGGAGTGAGTTCAATCATAAACACATGGGTCCTGGAGGAAGAAAATGGCAGGGCCCACACTGACACAGCTTTCTCTGGTGAGCATGGACATGCCCAGCTTCTGAAACTCCAGAATGAGAGCTGATCTACCTAAAGCAGACAGTGGGATGTTGAATTCCTAGACTCTGTGACTAGAGGTCTTCCTTTCTTCACTGTCTTTCCTTGTTTGCTCACATCCTAACCAAGTCTCTCTATCATTGTATATAAGACAGTATGATGAATATGCAATCATTATGAAGATGAAGAAATACACATTTTATAATGAGAAAAACTGCAAAGTGGCCATTTGGGCAGAACAAATCTTTAAACAGATATTTTCAGAAACAGATTTCACGATCCCAATTCTTGTATCTCTTCATATCTAGAAAATTACTAAATCCCTTCATGACATCAGCTCCTCATGACTAGCAGAAAACCTTTTCCAAAGTAAGTGCTTGATAGCACTGAACTTCCCCTTCACCACACTCTTATATATTGACCTTTTCCCACTGTCTCTGTGGAGCAGTCTCTCAGAGCTGTCTGAGGTACTGTCTCCAGGGCTGCAGCCCTCATCTTGCCCCCAATAAAACTTAACTTGCAAGTCTCACGCTGTGCATTTTTTTAGTAGGTAAATATGTGGAAAAAATTATGGTTCCCATAAAAATTGAAGAACAGCTTTTTCTGTTCTTTGAAAAGCTAGCCTTTTGATATATTTAGACTAAAAATAAGTAAAAGGAATTTGTTTGCAAAACTGGGTCATTTGTAGTGATGTGTATGCACCCAGAGCCCATCAGGAGTGAAGTAAGTCAGACAGAAAGGCAGACGTTGTGTAGTAACACAGATGTATGGAATCTAGAAAAATGGTACTGATTAACCTATTTGCAGGCCAGGAATAGAGATGCAGATGCAGAGAAAGGACATGTGAACGTGGTGAGGGGAAGGGGCATGGGAGGAACTGGGACACTGGGACTGACATACATACACCACCATGTGTGAAACAGATAGCTGGTGGGAAGATGCTGTATAATCTCAGGGAGTTCAAACCGGTGTTCTGTGATGACCTGGAGTGGTGGGATGGGGGAAGGAGAGAGCTTCGAGAGGGAGGGGATATATGTGTACGTATAGTTGATTCACTTTGCTGTACAACAGTGACTAATACAACGTTGTACAGCAATTATACTCCAATTAAAAAAGTGAATTAATACATAGTTTGCCCATTTTTTCCTATTCTCCTAATAAGTTAGAGCCTCTAGAAGTCTTTATTGGCTCCTGGTATCTCCTCTCCTTTATGAATAACTTAACCTCTTTCTCCTGCTTCTACTGTCATTCAGTACTTGTATTTCACCCTAGAGTTTAGGAGCCTGAGTTCTGGGATCAATGTCTCTGGATTCAAATTCTGGATCTACTCTTCTTAGTCATGTGATTTTGGGCAAGTTTCTTAATCTCTCTGTACTTTGGTTCCATCACCTGTAAAGTAGGGATAATAATAGTATATACCTTAAAATGTCATACTAGATTAGTGCTGGGTTCATAGAAAGCCCTCAATAGATGTAAGCTAGTAGCATTTCTTTCTTTTAACATATGACATATTGTTTCTTGTATTAGACTGATTTATGTCTGTGTCCATCTCTCCCATTAAACTGTGAGCTCCTGAAGAAAGAATGGGACTATCCCTTTCCCCTTTATATGTCTCTCAGATGGCTAGCATATAGCATTGTACACAGTAGATACCTAAAAAGTGTTTGTAGAATTGAATTATCTCAGGCATTTGGGAAAATCTATGCATATAATCCTATGATGTCTCAAATTAGCATTCAGGAATCCAGTATATAGCAGAAGCCAATTCTAAAGGGAAAAATGTCCCCTTAAAGACCACACTTGAAACCTTCCTTCCTCCTACTGCCTACAGGCTCAACCTTACACCAGGCTTCTTACCTGCTGTTAGTATTTGGATCTCCATGTCAGTGGGCTTGCTCATCAGCCCTGTGTCACTGATGAGGTCAGAGCTGAGTCTCCCCTTAAGACTTATACCAGATGATGTCTTCTTGCAGGATGACAAAGCAGCCCTCCCCTTTAGTTCTTATAGCTAAACAGCTCTCAACTCTCTTAGGATCCAGTTTCTATCTAATGTAAAGTGGGATTTGCAAAGTTTAAACCACATGAGTCCCATTCTACTTATCCTATAAACAAATAATGAATGGCTGATTCATATTGATATTTGGCAGAAAGCAGCAACATTCTGTAAATCAATTATCCTTCAATTAAAACAAATAAATACATTAAAAAAACAAATAATGAAAGTATAGTACTGTTTAATCTGAAAGCCCACACAGACACCATTTTAAGCAGTAACTTTTGCTGAGATTTGTTTGTTTAAAGATTCTCCCCTGCAACCGGCTGAAGCAGGTGAGGCAGGGTGCATGTCGTGACAATGGATTTACCACATAACCCTTGGGTCTAAGAAGTGTCCATTTTCTAATTTGTTCAGAATCAAATCAAGTCTGGCTGTGAGCTTTATCTCCCCAATCTCACTCAGGTTTGGCAGAATTCCTTCCCTTTCATGAGGATCAAGAAAGGGATGTTGCTGCAGTTAAGGATAGTAGGGGATAGGCATTTTGGACCACAGTCGGACTCCTCCTTGTGTTGGACTCCACCCACCAAGTCCTGTGGTGGGTAGCTGGGTCCCTCAAGGCCGAGAAGAGGTGGAAGTGCTCTTCAGAGCGGGTTCTCCTCCGAGCCTGCTACCCAGCTGTCACCTTGTGGGTGCCCCTATTAGAATTCAGCATTTCTACTCAACAGGAGACCTTGGGCTTCCCTTATCAAAAATCAGCCCCTTCTCAACTTGTCTTCACCCATAAACCTCCTCTTACCCTCCTTCTAGAGGTTTGCTTTAGGACATCTTCCAGGTCAGGCTGTTATGACAAAACCTTCTTGCAAATATATTCTCCATTTGGTAGGTTACCTTTCTGTTTTGTTGACAAATTCCTTTGTTGTGTTTCACTATGCTGTACACCTGCAACCAGTAAAATATTATAAGTTGAGTATAATTCATTTTAAAAAAAGAGGCCTCATATTTCTTCCCCAAAACAGAAGATTTCAGGATGAAACTGCTTGGATAAAAAGTTAAGGAAGAGAGAAAAAAGGTCTCTGTTCTGAGTCTTACACAATAGAAAGAATAAGTTAGAGTTTGATATTTCTATAAAGTATTTTGTTAAGTGCTATACTAAGTCGCTTCAGTTGTGTCCCACTCTGTGTGACCCTATGGACGTTAGCCTGCCAGGCTCCTCTGTCCAAGGGATTCTCCAGGCAAGAATACTAGAGTAGGCTGCCATGCCCTCCTCTAGAGAATTTTCCTGACCCAGGGATCAAACTTGCATCTTTTACATCTCCTGCATTAGCAGGCAGGTTCTTTACCACTAGCACCACTTGGGAAGCCTGTATTTTGTTATATATTCAACTAAAGCTATCTGCCTCACCACAGCTTCTCTTTCAAGCCAAACTCAGAAGGGTAGGCAGAAAAGTCTGTTGCAAGTAGCCACATGGGCAGGCTAAGTGTCATCAGGTGGACTTGTGTCCAGGGTGAAATTGAAAGGGGCTGCTTGTTAGGGACAATGGAATCCTCCAAGGGACCAGATTGGCAACAGCATCTTGAGTCTCACTGAGAAAGTATGTGCTTCTTCCATGGAAAATATCCTAAAAAACAGCCAAGGAAGATTAGACTCTGGTCTTTCTTATCTTTGTTTTGATAAGCTTTTATTTTAGCTACTAGTACATGTATGTCTACTCTGTATAGAAAATAACAAAACAGTCCTTAAATAGACCACTGCCTTTTTGAATCAAAGGAACAGGTTTATTTAACGGGCTCAATTTGTCAATAATATATTCAGAACAAAGACTTTGGGTTTTAAACTCAAAATGCATTGTTATTACTTAATGCTTAGGAATTTTTAAAAAAGGTAAACTAGAGATAATCTAAGGATATATAATTGTATCACTTTCCATTTCAAGCATTAACAAATTGAACGAATAGAGTGGCACTAAATTCAGGTTCTTAAAATTTTTCTTTAAAAATTATGCATATTTGTAATTATAACCTGAAAATTACAAATGTATTAATTCTGAAAATTAGCACCTAACTTGGGTATTTGGGAATTTGGTTCAGGAAAGCTAGGCTCAGGTTTGTTTCTTTTAAACAAATTGTTTTTTCAGGGTATGGAAAATTTTCTTATTTTTTATTTTCTTTCCTTCAAAAAAAACTAAGATATAATTGACATATCATTTCAGTTCAGTTCAATCACTCAGTCATGTCCGACTCTTTGCGACCCCATGAACCGAAGCATGCCAGGCCTCCCTGTCCATCACTAACTCCTGGAGTTCACCCAAACCCATGTCCATCAAGTCGCTGATGCCATCCAGCCATCTCATCCTCTGTCATCCCCTTCTTCCCCTGCCCTTAATCTTTACCAGCATCAGAGTCTTTTCCAATGAGTCAGCTCTTTGCATCAGGTGTCCAAAGTATTGGAGTTTCAGCTTCAACATCAGTCCTTCCAATGAACACCCAGGACTGATCTCCTTCAGAATGGACTGGTTGGATCTCCTTGCAGTCCAAGGGACTCTCAAGAGTCTTCTCCAACACCACAGTTCAAAAGCATCAATTCTTCGGCGCTCAGCTTTCTTTATAGTCCAACTCTCACATCCATACATGACCACTGGAAAAACCATAGCCTTGACTAGACAGACCTTTGTTGGCAAAGTAATGTCTCTGCCTTTTAATATGTTGCCGAGGTTGGTCATAGCTTTTCTTCCAAGGAGTAAGCGTCTTTTAATTTCATGGCTGCAATCACCATCTGCAGTGATTTTGGACCCCAGGAAAATAAAATAAGCCACTGTTTCCTCTGTTTCCCCATCTATTTGCCATGAAGTGATGGGACTGGATGCCATGATCTTAGTTTTCTGAATGTTACAAGATTGTGTTAATGATGTACACATGTTGATTTGTTTTTTGTGGTATTTCTTAAATTTTTATTTTTTTAAATAGCATGTTGATTTAATACACATGTATATTGCAATATAACTACCATTGTGGTGTTACCTAATGCCTCTGTCACATCACATAATAATTTCTTTTCTGTGGTGAGAACGTTTAATATCTACTCTCTTAGCAACTCTGAGGTGTATAATAACATGGCATTATTGACTCTAAACATGTGAGATGAAAATCAGATCAGATCAGATCAGATTAGTCGCTCAGTTGTGTCCGACTGTTTGTGACCCCATGAATCGCAGCATGCCAGGCCGCTCTATCCATCACCAACTCCCGGAGTTCACTGAGACTCACATCCATCGAGTCAGTGATGCCATCCAGCCATCTCATCCACTGTCGTCCCCTTCTCCTCCTGCCCCCAATCCCTCCCAGCATCAGAGTCTTTTCCAATGAGTCAACTCTTCGCATGAGGTGGCCAAAGTACTGGAGTTTAAGCTTTAGCATCATTCCTTCCAAAGAAATCCCGAGATGAAAATATCTCCTGCCATATTAATAAACAAGAAATGTCATACCCAGCAGCGATTTCTGGCCTCTAAATGTGAGTGAGGACTCCCCAGACTGCAGTCCAACAGTGGTGGTGGTGCAGATGCTGCCACCCCCCAAGGTGATTGCTGAGGAGCTGGGGGAATGCAAGAAGCAAGGTTGAACAGGGAAACAGGACTGGCCCTGATAGCTGAGGTGCATATGAAAGGAATGAATTCAGTGAGCCCAGAGGCTTGCATCTCCCCATACTTAGAATACTAAACTCCTTAACTTGAAACCTGATCTTTCATTTTCAGACTGCCTGCTCCCTTTGTTGCAAACTTACATGTATATATCCTGGCTTCCCCTCCTGACACCTTGGAGCAGTTTTCTCAACGCTACTGAGATGCTGTCACCCAGGCTCAGAGTTCTGAACATTCCCACCAAATAAAACAACTCTCTGATTTCAGGTTGTGACTGTATTTTTTAGCTGACATCATTATAGTGCATTCGGAGAAGGCAATGGCACCCCACTCCAGTACTCTTGCTTGGAAAATCCCATGGATGGAGGAGCCTGTTAGGCTGCAATCCATGGGGTCGCTAAGAGTCAGACACGACTGAGAGACTTCACTTTCACTTTTCACTTTCATGCATTGGAGAAGGAAATGGCAACCCACTCCAGTGTTCTTGCCTGGAGAATCTCAGGGACAGGGGAGCCTGGTGGGCTGCCGTCTATGGGGTCGCACAGAGTCGGACACGACTGAAGTGACTTAGCATAGCATAGCATTATAGTGCGTTAGATCTCCAGAATTTATTCATCTTATAACTGGAAGTTTGTACACTTTGATGAACATCTCCCCAATTCCCCCATCCCCCAGTTCCTGATAACCACCATTCTGCTCTCTGCCTCTAGGAGTCTGGCTTTTGTAGATCCCACATACAAGTTAAGTCAGACAATATTTGTTTTTCCCTCTGTCTGATTTGTCTCAGTTGACATAATGCACCCTGGGCACAAGTCCATGTGTTGGGGCCAGTGTGAGGAAAGCAGGAGAGACTCCATCTTGAAGCCTGTCATCCATCTTAAAGACAGGGTGTGACCTGGGCCTGAACCCTGCCCAAGAGTGAGGAAACCGTTGCTAGTGAAAACCAGGTCTCCTGCAGACGTCCCTCCCTTCAGATGACAAAAGGAGATTGAGGTCAGGCTGCCGCTGTTAGATTAACCGTGGAGACATCCTCCCTTGGTGTATAATCGTTGTTCCCCTCCTTTAACCTTAACTGTTTGTTCTTCTAGCACTAACTTTGGAGAAGGAAATGGCAACCCACTCCAGTCTTCTTGCCTGGAGAATCCCAGGGACAGGGGAGCCTGGTGGGCTGCCGTCTATGGGGTCACACAGAGTCAGACACGACTGAAGCGACTTAGCAATAGCAGCAGCAGCACCGACTTGTTGTAAAACTCAATCATATACAACAAAGAGGTTGCTAACATGTAACCAGTCATGTAGTGGGGGGTATAAAACTGGGCCTATCAGAAACATCAGGGTCCTTGTTGGGAACTGATTCCCCTTGGACCCGCTGGCGTAATAAACTGTACTCCACTGTCTTGAGTGTCCTCCAAGGTGTGTTTTGCAACTCCGGATTCCACAACACATGTTGTCACAAATGATAGGTTTCCTTCTTTCTCAAGACTACACAGGACAGCTCCCCTCTAAACAAAGGATCATCCAGCCCAAATGTCAGTAGTTCTACTGTTGACAACCCTTGGTATTTATCAATCCACAGAAGAATATTTCTGTGACTTTAAGACAGCAGTTGCTGGGACGGATTAATTGTGCTGTTGTTCAGTCACTAAGTCTGACTCTTTGTGACCTCATGGACTGCAGCGTGCCAGGCTTCCCTGTCCTTCACCGCCTTCTGGAATTTTCTTAAATGCAGTTGTACGTGCTAAGTCGCTTCAGTCCTGTCTGACTTTTGCGAACCTATGGACTGTAGCCAGGGCTCAAACCTGTGTCTGTTACATCTCCTGTATTGGCAGGTGTGTTCTTTACTACTAGTGCCACCCGGGAAGCCCAAAACACAGCTGTGATGACAACTCTAGTCAGGATTGTTGCAGTGAAAAGGAACAAAGAAGAAAGAGTTTTTCTTTCCCTTTCCTGTGAACAAAGAAGATAAAGAAAACTGTGAACACACCTCAGATCAGATCAGATCAGATCAGTCGCTCAGTCGTGTCTGACTCTTTGCAACCCCATGAATCGCAGCACGCCAGGCCTCCCTGTCCATCACCAACTCCTGGAGTTCACTCAGACTCACGTCCGTCGAGTCAGTGATGCCATCCAGCCATCTCATCTTCTGTCGTCCCCTTCTCCTCTTGCCCCCAATCCCTCCCAGCATCAGAGTCTTTTCCAATGAGTCAACACACCTAAACATTCCTAGTTTTTACTGTGTGTGTGTGTGTGTGTGTGTGTGTGTGTGTGTTAGTTGCTTAGTCGTGTCTGACTCTTTGCAACCCCATAGACTGTGGCCCACCAGGCCCCTCCATCCATGGGATTCTCCAGGCAAGAACACTGGAGTGGGTTGCCATTTCCTTCTCCAAAAGTCGCTCAGCTGTGTCCAACTCTTTGAGACCCCATGGACTGTAGCCTACCAGGATCCTCCATCCGTGGAATTTTCCAGGCAAGAATACTGGAGTGGGTTGCCATTTCCTTCTCCAAGTTTTTACTTTAACTGTTCCTAATCTATAGTCTGTAACTAAGCTTGCTTTTCTGCCCCTAATTCTGAATGAGGTATATTTCTCACCCATTATCCTTTGACTCTATGCTAATTACATCCTGTATCAGGTCCTTACCTTTTCAGCACTCTCTCCCTCAGTAGTTTTTCTCTTCTTACATATCAAAAAGAAGGCCTCAGTGAAATTCACAAAAAAATGGACCCAAGTACTGGGCCACCAGACTGCCAGAGACTACCTGGCATCAGCCCATGACTATTTTTGAAACAATGCAACAGGAAGAAGACAAGATTCTTACACCTTTGTTCTTCATCACAGACCCTTCATCTTATATAAAACCCTAGACTTCATGGGAAGTGGGGCAGGCGCAGTTCTTGAGGCATGAGCCTACCATGTTCCCCTCTCTGTCAGCTGAGAATTAAAGCCATCTTTTTATTTCCTCCAAATTCTGTCTTTGTATTTTTTTTTATTTTGCTTTGGTGGGCAGAGAAAGCCGATGTTTTGGCCAGCAACAGGATGCAGTTAGAAGTTGCAAACAGACTCCTCTCTATGGCCAGAAAGCTGACCTTTGTGCCATCAACTGAGGATATAGGAGGGATTGAGGTTAGAGGAATGAAAGTGTGAAAATATTAAATATTAAATTATTTTAATATAAAATATTAAATTATTTTAATATAAAATATTAAATCAATTGTATACTTGAAACTAATATAGCATTGTAAATTAAGTATGTGCTGTGCTTAGTCGCTCAGTTGTGTCCGACTCTTTGAAACCTCATGGACTGTGGCCCACCAGGCTCCTCTGTCCATAGGGATTCTCCAGGCAAGAATATTGGAGTGGATTGCCATGCCCTCCTCCAGGGGATCTTCCCAACCCAGGGATCGAACCTAAGTCACCTGCAGTCCAGGCAGAGTCTTTACATATACAGGTGTCTCATGTAAGGAATACGTCAAGACATTCTTAAAAGTCATAATAAAAAAATCATAACAGCAAAACAAAGATGTTAAAAATGGTTTACACTAGGAAATTGGATTGAAGAAATATTTGTCCGAGAAGTTTTGTTATTTTGCACTAGGAGGCCCTCAGTATTATTTTTCTATGTGTATGTGTGTTATATAAAATTAATACATACATATGTATGCTTGTTATATAAAATTAATAAAGAGAAATTCAGTGTTTACTGCTTTTAATGGCTTTATTGAGGTTTAATTGATATTTTAAAAAGTGCTTGCTGTGTGTGTGCTCATTCATTCAGTCGTGTCCAACTCTTTGCAACCCCATGGACTGTAGCCCACCAGGTTCCTCCGTCCATGGGATTTTCCAGGCAAGAATATTGGAATCAGTTGCCATTTCCTCCTCCAGAGGATATTCCTAACCATGGGATTGATCCTAAGTCCTCTGGGTCTCCTGCATTGGCAATCAGATTCTTTACCACTGAGCCACCTGTGAAGTGCAAATATTTAAAATATACGATTTTATAGTTGGCTTACATGTACCCTCTTGGAACCATCACTACAGTCAAGAGAATGAGCAGATACATCACTCCCCCAAGTTTCCTCATGCCCCTTTGTTATCCTTCATCTTTCCCTTCTTCCGCTTCCACCCAGGCAACCTCTGATTTCTGTCATGACATATTCATTTTTATTTCCTAGAATGTTATATCAGTGTAATCATGGTATATGTGCTCAGTCACTCAGTTGTGTCCGACTCTTTGTGACCCTATGGATTGTAACCTGCCAAGTTCCTGTGTCCATGGAATTTTCCAGGCAAGAGTAATGGAGCAGGTTGCCATTTCCTACTCCAGGGGATCTTCCCAAATCTGGGCAGATTCTTCACCTTGGAAGCCAGTAATCATGGTATATAAACTCCTTTGTCTGCCTTATTTCACGAAGCTTAATTACACTATAATTCATCTGTGTTATAGGGTGCATTAATAACTCATTTTTTTTGTTGTTGTTACTGAGTTGTAGTTCATTGTACGAGTATACCACAGTTTGTTCATTCACTGAACTGATGGCTGTTAGGGTTGTTTCCAATTTACAAATACTAGATATTCATATACAAGCTTTTATATAGACATGCTCTTTCATTTCTCTTGAAAATATTTGGGAACTGAATGGCTGAATTACATGGAAGATGCAGATACATTTATTTATTTTTTAGGAAATAGCCAAACTGTTTTCTGGAACGGCTGTATCCTTTTACACTTCTATCAGCACGCTTATGCTTAAGTGGTTCAGTTGCTTTATATCTTTGTACTCACAATGGTCAGTCTTCTTGGCCACAATTTGAGGCATGTGGGATCTTAGTTCCCTGACAAGGGACCAAACCTTGGCCCAGGTGGTGAAAGGTCTGAGCGCTTACCATTGGACCACCAGGGAATTTCATGATCAATCTTTTTAATTTTAGTTATAATAACAGATGTGTAGTGGGATCTCATTTGTATAAAATTTGCATTTCCCTAATGGCTGAACATCTTTTTATGTGCTTGTTCATTCTTGATGAAATGTCTATGCTTTTTTGTCTATTTTATAATTGAGTTATTTGTTTTCTTATTCTGGTATGTGATTTGCTTGACTTTAATAAACCATATTCTTTTTTGTTGGCATTTGCTTCTTTTATTCTTCCTCTATACACTCTAAAAGAGTGAAATTAAGATATCATTTAAAAATAAATTTAAATTGAATCCACTTGGGGCTGATCAAATTTAGTACAAGTTTTAGCCAACAAGCAGATGCCTACCAATTTATTGTGGGAGGAGTATTCGTTTAGAAAACAGAGTGTGGCACTCCTGGTTTTAAGGGCTGAATGTTTTTATCTAGGACTCTTCAAATGCCCTTGATGAAGGGCTGTGTTGAAAGGTCTTCTCAGATAGATCTTGGGTTTGGATCAGGTGAGATAACTAGGTTTGCAGTTGCCCCTGGGGAGCCCGAGGAAGCGCAGCATCAGGTCTGAACTTGTGTGTGATCAGCAGATAGTAACTGCAACGACCCCACCTGCTTGACGTGGCAGAAAGTTCATGCTCTTGACTCCTCTGTAATGTCAGGCAGTTCCCAGGTGATTCATCTCCTTTTGGGCTATGTGCAGATTTGTGGGTCAAAGCACAATTGGCCAATGCGTCTATCATTCCTTATCAAACACTCCCTTCTTTTTTTCCTGTTTGTTTGACGTGGGAATTCTGGAATGTTTGTCAACCTCTTCTCAGACACAGTTTATCTAGTATGGATAATTCTAAGATGTAATTAATGCCACCTAATGTTTTATAGGGCTTCCCAGGTGGTGCTAGTGGTAAAGAACCCACCTGCCAATACAGGAGACATAAGAGATGCAGGTTTGATCCCTGGGTCAGGAAGATTCCCTGGAGGAGGGTATGGAAACCCACTCCAGTATTCTTGTCTGGAGAATCCCATGGATGGAGGAGCCTACAGTCCATTGGGTCATAAAGAGTCAGACATGACTGAAGCGACTTAGCATGCAAGCACACAATGCTTTATAAATATCATCTTATGCATATTCAAGTTTAAAACATGGTACAATTTGAATTATTAGAAAAAAAAATTAGGCACATCTGGGATTAAGGGCTTTCTGTGTGGATTCTAGTGCCCTCTTTGAACAACTGAGCAAACCAGACCAGACCTCAACCCAACATCCTCCACCTCCCAATCCCTTTCAGTCCCCCACTCCACCCTTTCCTGACTCCACCAAAAATGGCCCTGTCCTGAAAAACATGTTCTGGACCAAGAGACAGCACATTCACAGGTAAATTTCATCATTTAAAAGACAATGTTAGGGTCATATGGCTTCCCAGATGGTGCTAGTGGTAAAGAACCTGCCTGCCAATGCGGGAGACGTAAGAGACATGGGTTGGATCCCTAGATTTTTTTTTACAAAGCAGTAACAGTGAACAGATTTTTGGAAGTGTGTTATGAAGGTTGAGTAATTGCTGGAGGACTACAGGAAATGAGCTTTCAAGTTGGGTTTATCCTGTAAAACCTGGATTAAATGACTTCTGAAAATCATGTTACTTTGTGTTCATTAGCTGTTTCCCTGAATGCAAAGCTGAGGCTTTAAATAACCCCAGAATTTTGCTTCTGAATTTTAAAAAGACTGGACTATGAAAAACACGCTGTTTTATAAAAGGAGGTTTGGGGTCAAGCATGGCCTTTGCTAGTTACTATCTATGTAACTTGGTCTCCCTGAAATTTAGTTTTGTTCATCTATAAAAAAGAAACATTATTCCTCACATAAGATATTTGTAAGAGTTTTGTAACAGTTTTGTAAAGAAAATGCTAGTTATTATACACAGGGATTTTTTTTTAGTAGCTAGGGATGCCTTTTTTAAAATTTTAAATCATGACTTAAGGAAATGTATTTTATTCTAAACCCCTTGGAGTAACTTGGGCTTTGGAGTGAGCTCCATAGTATAGAACTGTTTGCTCAGTCTTGAAGTTAACACTTCCTCATGTTTGCTATCTCCAGTTTGGTCTCCTTACCCTGAAGGAGACATAGGTTAAGGAAGGCAGATCTTTGCCCCCTTTTAGTGCTAAGTTTCTCTGGTGTTTCAGACAGTAATGAATCTGTCAACAATGCAGGAGACCCGGATTCCATCCCTGGGTTGGGAAGATCCCCTGGAGAAGGGAATGGCAACCCACTCCAGTATTCTTGTCTGGAGAATTCCATGCATGAGGAGCTTGGCGGGCTACAGTCCATGGGGGGTCCCAAAGAGTTGGGCAAGACTGATCCACTAACACTTTCACTTTCACAGCAAAGAAGAAATGAAGGCATAATTGTTAAGTCACCTGACCACTGGAGAATCAAACTTCTTTTTACTCTAAATATCAGCTCTTGAGGCTTCAGCATTCAATTCTGTGCTTTTCCATTTGACCTCCTTAGTGTCTAATCTGGCTACACTCCAGAACCACACAACAAACCACAATGGGTAAAACCTATCTGAACATCATCTTGATTTCAGTGAAAAAATCTCTTTTGTTAAATCAGCATTTTAAACATCAATGTGTTTTATAATCTTAGCTACAATACTAGCAGAAGAAAAAAAATTCGGTGCACCCCACTCCAGTACTCTTGCCTGGAAAATCCGTGGATGGAGGAGCCTGGAAGGCTGCAGTCCATGAGGTCGCTAGGAGTCGGACACGACTGAGCGACTTCACTTTCACTTTTCACTTTCATGCATTGGAGAAGGAAATGACAACCCACTCCAGTGTTCTTGCCTGGAGAATCCCAGGGACGGGGGAGCCTCGCGGGCTGCGGTCTATGGGGTCGCACAGAGTCGGAGATAACTGAAGCGACTTAGCATAGCATAGCATAGCAATGCAATTTTATTTTATTTTTGCCAGTGCATGTATGGTAACTAATGCACTGACCCAACTTTTCGAGTTTAAGTTTGGACTTTTATGTCACACAGAATATTTTTCCATTTGTGAAGTACTTTCATATAAGCTGTCATTGTTTGATTCCTTCCTGAAGTGAGGGAGATGATTACTCTGTTTTAGAGATTTGGAACTGAGAATATGAATTGCTTAAGCTCTCACAGGCACTGAGATAGACTGAGACTAAAAAGAAAAAAAAATTATGCCAAATTTCCATCAAACTTCATTGTTTCAAGTGGCTGGGTAATGATAATGAAAGGGTCTCAGAATGACCCACTTATGATGTGAGATGAGAGGGAAGGATGGCCAGGCCCCCCTGCAGCAACTTGGCTCTTCTGGGTCACAGTAACACCCTGAAGTCATTGCAACTGAGGGTCAGTTCACTAAGGAAGATTGCCATGGTTTTCCACTTTATAGAGGGGAATCAGCACAGAAGGTTAAGAGAATGGATTTTTAAGTCACCATGCTCTTGTCCTATTAGCTCTGCACCTATTAGCTAATGTGCCTTGGGGAAGTCTAGTCTATCAAAGTCTGTGCTTCTGAAAAATGTTGAGGAGATTCAGAAGCAGTAATTACCAAAACAAACAAAACCTGACCTGGGTGTGCTGTAGAGTTCTTTTTTTTTAAACTTTTTAATTTTATATTGGAATATAGCCTATTAACAACGTTGTGATAATTTTAGGCTAACAGCAAAAGGACTCAGCCATACATATGCATGTATCCATTCTCTCCCAAACTTCCCTCCCATCCAGGCTGCCACATAAAGTTGAGCCGAGTTCCGTGTGCTATACAGTAGGTCCTTTTTGGTTATCCATTTTAAATACAGCACTGTGTACATGACCTTCCCAAACTCCCCAGCTACCCCTTCCCCCATCCTTCCCTGATGTAGAAATGGGAGGTGGGATGGAAGAAATGTGCAGCATTGTGGAGGTGTAGCGGATGGTTTGGGTTTGCAAAGTTGTGCCCTTTGGCTGAACACAAGCCACAGGTGTGCTTTATTTAGCTGATGGGGGGATGATCCATCTAGTATCTAGGATTTAAAACAACTTTTCTGAGGCAAATAAAATAAAGCCACGAATTCCTTGATTTCTGATTGAAAGATGGTGTGTTTTTATTTTTTTTTATTTTTTTATTTTTTAGTTTGTTAGTATGAGACTTAATTCCAGCATATTCTCGGAAGTTTGGAGGGGTGGTAGGTCTCTCTAAATTCTGTCCTGTCAGCACAAGAAAAGTATGAGAGAAATAGAAACAGGAGAAGACAGTGGAATAATTATGCCATATTAGTTATATCTTCTTTCTTTCAGTTGTTATTCTTTTTTTTTATCACCATAGTTTTTAGTGAAGAAACTTGTTTAAAATCATAAACAAACAAAAAAAAAGAAAATAGTGATGGGACAGAAAAATCTTAGCAGCAAATTGGTTAAGTAAACTGAAAATATTAATGCAGAAACATTAACATATTAAAGCATATACGTTGCACATTAAATGCAGTACAAAACCAGGAGTTGCACTATACTGATTAGTGCTCAACAGAAGAAATGATTTCATTTGTTCTTCCCTGAAGTATATACACAGCTCATTTTCACTGCATTTTCCTACCTAACCAGCAAGTTATTTTCTTCTTCTTCACACCTGCTCAAGCATGAATTATAAACGCAGCACTTACAACTATGAAAATTCAGTCACAAGGAAAACCAGTATTTTCTTTTTACCAATAAAAAGCAATTTTGAAAGTTAACAGTCTCTTCTAGGAAACCAAGTTTAGCTGAAAACTTCAGGGATGAAGATCATCTGGTATAACAGCATCCAAATGTATAAACAGTAAAAATAAGACTTAAAACTGCTGCTACAGTGTCATGTTATGGACTTGGTTCATCCAATTGATTTTTAGCACAAAGCTAGAAATAATTTCTTCTTCATAACATCTATAGTTATCAATAGATTTATCTTCTTTTCAACGTGCAATAACACTTCAAGATGATCTATATGCATAATGTTGTCAGTTCAAGCTGTCATACAAATGCTCTCCTAAAAAAAAGCATTTTTACAGTTATTTGTTATTCTTTATTGTCAGTCTTTGTGTCATTGTACAAGAAGCAAACAACATTACTACAGCTGTAGATAAATACAGCTGAGGGTATGATGAGAAAATATTTTGTCAGGAAAATATTTTTATGATTTTTTTTTCTCTCAAAACAAATTCAAGGAAAAAAAGATTGTAACTTGGCTGGGAATGAGGACGGAGGGAAGTAAAGAGCAAATATATAAACAGAGTGTATAATTTTTCCATATGGTGATGTCTGAAGGTCACATTCCTACCAAGAATTGCTTGTACCACCAAGGAATCCTTTCCACTTGTGAACTTTGGCTCAGTGCTTCAGAAATTAAATTTCTTCGTCCTGGACCAGACTACAGAGGTTTATCATCTCACACCACAGACAAATTATAACCTTTTAGGGTATACAGTGGTATGAACCTCTCCCCAGGGTAGGTAGGAGTAGTGTTGTAATACATACCCAGCCTTTCTTTAGCCCACAGGAACAAAGAATCAGATGCTAAATTTAGTCTATATTACTAGGCAAGAATTATTTTTGAGTGGTCTCAGGAAACAGCTTCCCTGGTGACACAAACGGTAAAGAATCTGCCTGCAATGCGGGAGACTAGGACTTGATCCCTGGTTGGGAAGATCCCTTGGAGAAGGAAATGATAACCCACTCCAGTATTCTTGCCTGGGAAATCTCATGGATAGAGGAGCCTGGCAGGCTACAGTCCATGAAGTTACAAAGAGCTGGACATGATTGAGCTTTCAGGAAAGGGTAGGTCAAGGATTCCCCCCTGCCTTTATTATAATTGTAGAAAGCTAACAACATGGATCTAAATGTGCTCAGTCATGTCCAACTCTTTCGCAGCCCCATGGACTTTAGCATGCCAGGCTCCTCTGTCCATGGAATTCTCCAGATGGTATTCTTATACTGGAGTGAGTTGCCGTGTCCTACTTCAGGGGCTTCCTGACCCAGGGATCGAACTCGCATCTTTTGAGTCTCCTGCATTGGTAGGCAGATTCTTTTTTTTTTTTCATGTATTTATTTTTAATTGAAGGATAGTTGCTTTATAGTGTTGTGTTGGTTTCTGCCAAACATCAACATGGCAGGCAGATTCTTTACCACTAGCACCACCTACCACCTGGGAAGCCCACTAGATGGTAAGAGAAAGAAGCTACCTGGCAAGGCAAGTGAGGAAAGAGCTCCTTTTGGCCACATGACTGTTGATCCCATTTGAACTTGACCTCTTATCATCCTGGTCAAGGAAAAGGAAATGGGTCCTAGACCCATGAATGAAAAGAATTGAGCACAAGGTCTATCTTGGTTGACCCATGCATGGATCAGCAGAGTTCCCAAGACACCACTCTATAGGGGGCATAAAACATCGCTGGGAATATTATAGGATGGAAAATATTTCATCCTTGGAATTCCTTCCAGGGAGAGAATTGTTAAAGGTTGAGAGGAACTGGGAGTGGGTGAGGGTGAGACTCCCAGAGGAAATGCTCCAGGATCAAGATATAATTACCAACCTTCTCTCTAAGGAGAAAGGTTGGCTTCAGCCACCATCTGCATACTGCCAAGTAGAGCATGCAAGTTTGGAACCAGATAAAAATTGTAAGGACGTTAGGGAGACTCCTCTTACCACCAAATGTCCTATTCCTTTGCCTTCCCCTGGAAGCACTCACTCAACCTCTGTCCACTGAAGTGCCAGGAATACCTTGGTCATGTGATCCCCAAGGGTAGCTGGCTGAGTCTCGGTCAGCCATGGCCATGGTTGCCTTGGTTGAAAGCAGTCATGCAACCTGGAAGGAGGTGTGAGCAGAAGGCCCAGTGTCTCTGTACTGCAGGGAGAATGAAGAAGGTGACCACCAGGAAATGGGGACCTGGTTTTCCCAACTTTCACTGTTGAACTTTCTAGAGCTGCAAGTAACTCCAAACGCTAGTTGCTGAAGTTGGCAGAACTTTTATCTATTTACCATGTATCCTCCTGGTGTTTGCTGGGGAGACTCCCCTCTCACACGTATTGCCTCCATTCCCACTGTGTGAGGAGGGCTGGGAGGGATGTGCCCTCATGTGCCCTTATGGCTACTTCTTTTTCTTCTTTCTGGGGGAGAATTCTGGCATGCTCCCTCCTTTCAGATCATGGGGCAGAGTGGCAGGGGCACGCCAAGGAAACCAGTTCTCTATTTGCCAATAGTGCCGTTCACGCAATGCTCATGTCTATTTGGCCTAGAGGGGAACTTGGGCAATAGTGGGTTATGTGCTCCAATGGCCTCTCACCCACCCGGCTTCTCAGACAACCATCGCTGAGTGTCCCATACTGACCTGGCTCCTCCATAGGCCTCCTGCCCATGCAGATCCTTTGGTAGGTTACTAGGATATTGTCTTCAGGCTTCAGAACTGAAAGCAGAGAGCAAGAAATGTTTATCTTATTAGGTCTGTATGAGATTTTAAAACAAAATTTAAATGGTTTAGAATCAATCATTTTTCCTTCTTTTTTTTTTTTTTAAGAATAGGGGAACAGGTCTTTTATTTTCCTTCCTATTATCTGAAGCTTATTTCATTTTTAAAAAATTTATTGGAACATAGTTGATTTAAAATGTGTTAGTTTCAGGTGTACAGCAAAGTGAATCAGTTAATCATATGGGAAGAAATTTTTCATTTATTTATTTTATTTGCCATGCCATGTGGTTTGAGGATCTTCCCAACCAGGGATTGAACCCGGGGCTACCTCAGTGAAAGTACCAAGTCCTAACTATTGAACTACCAGGAAATTCCCCAGCCATTTTTTCTTATAACAAATGTTTTATTTTATCATTTGACTAATAAAAGACTTGTTGTAGAAAACAAAATGGAAAAATATAATCTTATTCTTGAAAAATAAAAAATTAACATGTTTAATACAGATGTCAGCCAGGACCTCCTTGTAGTTTGAGAAAACACTTCAAGAACTGATTTCAGACTGAACTGAAACATTGGGTTGGCCAAAAAGTTTGTTTGGGTTTTTCCATAAGATGTTAGGAAAAAGCCAAATGAAGTTTTTGACCAACCCAATAATCGCTACTTTTATAGTTTTCTTTTGGACAGATAATCTAACTTCACAATAATGTGATATGATGCTTAACTTGGGGAACCACATTTTAAGAAAACCTATGAAAATTTGAGGCATATTCAGAGGAGGTGATCTGAATATGAAAATGATCAAGGGATACAAAACCACATTAAAGAAAGTTCAGGAATTAGATACCTCCTTCTAAAGGAAATCAACCCTGAATATTCAGTGGAAGAGCTGATGCTGAAGCTGAAGCTCCAATACTTCAGCCACCCGAAGCTCTTCTCTTCCATGAGAAGAGCTGACTCATTGGAAAAGACCTTGTTGCTGGGAAAGATTGAAGGCAGGAGGAGAAGGGGATGACAGAGGACAAGATGGTTGGAAGACATCACCAACTCAATGGAATGAATTTGAGCAAGCTCCAGGAGATGGTGAAGGACAGGGAAGCCTGGTGTGCTATAGTCCAAGGGATTGCAGAGAGTCAGACATGACAGTGACTGAACTGAATGGAACTTCCTAAAGAAATAACAAATGCTCCTGGGGGAAATGTTAGCTGTCTTATTTGAAAGAAAACTAGATTTATTTTGTCCATATTAGGAAAGCCTAATTATATCTAACAGACAGGGGTTAAAGAAAAGCGAGTTTGACTCAGTGTAAGGAAGACCATTACAGCAACTGGCATTTTTCAGAAATGAAATGCAGTGCCTAAGAAAAGAGTAAGTTTCCCTTCTTTAAAATAAAATCTTTCAATCAATCAACAAGTATTTTTTTGAATGACTAAGTTCCAGGTACTGTTTTAACTGTGATATAACCATGAATAAATACAAGAAAGGGCAGATAGCTTTTCTAGGATGTTGTAGGAGGCTTTTGTGTCTGAAGAGGAAAGTTATGTTATTTCTATGGGATTTTTTTTTTTTTACCCTACTCTCAAATTTGATGCTACTCACTTGAAGAAAATAGCGGCAGTAACAAAGTCTTATTCATTGTTTACCCTTAGATCTAGTCCTTTCTGGTTAATGACTATTGTCTTATTATTTCTCCCCAGTGCTGCATACTGTATAAAAATAAGTGCTTAGTTAGCTCTGGATGCTAGTCCTAGCAAATCCGAGGGAAAAGTAGCAATAGTAATGAGTTTTCTTTTTTTTTTTTTTAATGCAAATCTCATTTATTTTTCAGTTCTCTGTGCTGGTTGTAAAAATACCCTCCAGGCACAAGTACAATCAACTAGCAGTAGTTCAAAATTGTTTAAAAGAAACAATTTTGGGGTTGTGCATGGCCAGACAGGCATTATTACAATACCAGTTTGCTGCTGTGTTCCTCTTTTCTGTCCATTTCCTGGCCTAGTCTGTGTGTTTCCCACTTTCCCTGACCAGCACCACTTCTCTGCTTTTTTGATACAAGCTGGAAAAAAGAAAAACATTGGAGATGCCAATGAGTTGTTTTCAAACTGTAGATTTGAACCAAAGAGTGCTAAGTCCTCATAGACATGAGTTCTGTGTTATATAGTAACAAAGGGAAAGCAAGGTTCTATTTAGCATCTGTGCTAGATTGTGAGTCATTTTAGAGACTGAGACCTATGAATTGCTCTTATGGTAGTGTGTGAATAAGGATGTTACGCAGGTTTATACAAGCAGTTTATGCAAGAAAAAAAGGGGGGGCGAGATGATGCCTAAGGATATGGCGGGTGTCAAATATACACAGTGCCAAATGTCTTCAGATTTATACATTCTTTCACGCACAGACAGATGTATGTGAATTTCTTAGGGGATTCAGAACACTTGAAGTTAAATGTTGTATAAGGAGGTTATTTCCAATGGCCAAAGCATCAGCGATAACTCTCAAGAGAAAGTATTAAAGAAATATGTTCTTAAAATATATGTTCTGTTCCATGCTGTCCGGATGTCACATGGTCTCTTAAAGTGCTGTTTGTCCAACTAAGCAAGTTTTGTTACTGTTGTCATTTTAACAGCCTATTTTCCTGGGCTGGGAAGGTTATAATTGTTATTTTATGCTATATTATTTGGTTTGTTAGGGTTTGATTTTTCTTTTTTTTCTGCTGCTGTTTCTTTTAAACAATTTTGAACTACTGCTAGTAATGAGTTTTCTATCGAAGTAGCCCAGCAAGTCTGTCCTTTTACAATTGTTTCTGTCAATCAAGATGTTTTAAATCTAACCTTTCCTTTCAAACACAGTAACTTTGACCCTAAACTTTGAGCATCGGTACTTTTGATAACACGCCTTCCATATCTTCATTCAGAACACAGTAGATAAAAAAAAGTGTTCCTGCTGGCTTTCATCAAACTACTAATCCATGTTACTGTGCAAGCAGGAATGAAACTTGCTAACTGCAGAATTATGTACACAATTTAAAAAATCTTATTGACAGAGATATTATGAAAGATTTGGAGAAATGACTTAAAAAATATCAAGGCACTGCGTTTTATCATGGTTTGTTCTGGCTTATTAAAAACTATGATTTGTTTTTTAAATACCATGATCTCAAGATCACCATTTCATTTCCTACATATTCACAAATTGTATTTAAGAATTAATTTTAGCAATTTCCCTCAATCCAAATTTATTTATTTAAAAAAAAATTAGAACATCTAAAATCTTTGGTCACTCAAGCTAACTTTCTCCACTAGTGTCTCTAGAATTGAAATTATTTTCCTAAATACTCTTGATTTTGTTCCATGTCTTCTTTTCCATTAAAAAAATTCTATTAAGAATATATTTTAAAAATTATTCCAAACTGGAATTTAATAGAATAGCTATATTTTAAATATAGTATAAGATGTTGCATTAACTGAATTGATACTAAGTAATAAAGAATACTTATAGAAATAAAAATAATATTTGATAAGTCTCCTAAAGATATTAAAGAGTTAAAATCCTTAAAAGATGGAGAACTAGTTTATGACACTAAATACTTTCCATCATTACTATGAAAGTTTTATCAGTGACTGAATAAATTTTCACTTTAAAACTAGGTTTCCATTTTCAAGTGTTTATTATTAATTGAAAAAGAAAAACTGGAACCATTTGTCTAGAATTAGGACTTCGCATTTTAAAAACTTCCCAAAATTATTAAAATCAAATTTTCCAAAATCTGGGATTATTGTCCAACTTTTATGTTTATTGATTCACTCCCCAGCCATCAGAATGTCAGCTTTCTGAGGGGGTGGGACTTTGTCTTACTTATCCCATGCAGCTAGACTCTAGAACAATATCTGACAGAGAATAGCGGACAAATAAGAGCTTCCCAGGTGGTGCTAACAGTAAAGAACTTGCCTGCCAAAGCAGGAAACATAAGACAATCTCTGGATTAAGAAGATCCCCTGGAGTAAGAAATGGTAACCCACTTCAGTATTCTTGCCTGGAGAATCCCCATAGACAGAGGAGCCTGGCAGGCTACAGTCCCAAGTGTTGCAGAGAGTCGGACACCACTGAGCATAAGCACAAATGTATTTGGACTACCTAACTGACTCATAGTTAAATTCTCTGACTATTTTAAAAATTCAGACCATGTGGTCATTGTTTCCCAAGGAACACATGACTCCCTCTTTAGCCCACAATTTTCCCTCAGTCAGAAATGAGGCTGAATTTCCTCATTGCTTTTTAAAATATTTTGAGAGTGGAATTTGTCATCCAAGAAAATTCATAGAAAGAAAAATATAAAAGTGTTTGCCCTGACCTCATGCCACCTCAGACTCTGTAGGGGAGTTCAGACTGTGAGCCTGGACCAATTTGTCTGAGATCGTGGCCCTAGACTGGTTCTTCTTTTCAGCCCTGGGGGTTTGGTTAGGCTGAGTGCCTGACGATAGTAAATGGCGAAGGAGCCATCAAAAAGTCGATTACTTTTTCAGGCCCTGAACAAGTAGAAAGTGGCCACTGGAAAAAATGATGTTCCATCTTATTACTGGGAGACAAGCATAGCATGGGATTTCAATGATGTCAGCACATCGTAATGGGAGGAGCATGGGCTTCGATTCAAATCCTAACTCTACTATTAAGTACTGTGTGCCCTGAGAACACTACCTTGATCTCCAGTTCTTGGGTTCTCCATTTTATCCTTTTTGTGACGGATGACATAAGATTGTACGATATGTGCAAGGTATCTAGAGCAGTGTTGTGAACACAGTAGGCCTTCAAAAGTCGATTCCATTGTTGTAACATCCTCTCAGAGAATCCAGTCAGTGGTGTGTAGCTAAGCCAACACCCCCTTGGCATCTTCTTTGCTGTCCTCAGTAAGTTTAGAGGATGGCATTTGAGAGATCGCAGTGAACAAAACACAGAAAAAGGAAAATCACTGTCCTCTGTGGTACTTAACCGTAGCTTGGTCTCCACAATTCTTAACTTTTTCACAAATCACGCTTTTCTTTATCACACTGTCATCACCCTAGTTCCAAGCATTTTCTTATTTTGTTCCACAACTTTCTAACATGTCTCCTTTCATCTAGTCTCCAATTCCTCTCCCCACAGAAGCCTGCATGAATTCATTAAACTCCTAATCTGATCAAATGACTCCAGTTCAAGTCTCTTTAACAGTTTCCAATTGCCTAAGGATAGAACGTAATTTCCTTAGAATCATGCCTTGTGATCTAACCCTTGCTTCCTTTCCCGTTTGGTGTTGTAATGCACTCCCACCTTGGTACGACCTGTTCCTATGTTCTGAATGTCTTCCAATTGCCTTAAGGGGCCTTGCTCTCTTCCTCACACCAGAGAATTTGTCATTGTTCTCGCTGCCAGGAATCTCTCTCCCCACTCTCTACTGCTCTTGCTATTCCCATTCAGTCTTTGGGTACTGCTTACATGTCATCTTCTCAGGGAAGCCCTTCCTGAATCCTATAGATTGGTCAAGTGTTTCTGGGCTGAGCGACCCCGGTACCTCACCTCAAACTCCTCCTGATGCTTACCACACAGTACCTCTGGTGTTTGTTTGCTTGTCTGTGCTCCATCCCGTGTTGTACGAGCTGTATCACAGCTTGTTCGCCTTGTTCTCTGTTGTATCCTAGGACTCAACACATGAAAGGCCCAGAATAGACACTCATATATTTGCTACATGAATGAATGAATAAATACATAGAAAGTGAATAAAATGAACGTCTCGAACGGCAGTCCCCACACACTAGCTGAGACTATAAGGAGACAGGCAACTAGAAAACTAGGGACATAGAAATGATTCGATGAGATGGGAAGTGTTTGGGGTTTTTTTCCCCTCTTTTATCCAGAGTTGAACTATAAAGAAAGCTGAACGCCGAAGAATTGATGCTTTTGAACTGTGGTTTGGAGAAGACTCTTGAGAGTCCCTTGGACTGCAAGATCAAACCAATCAATCCTAAAGGAAATCAGTCCTGAATATTCATTGGAAGGACTGATGCGGAGGCTGAAGCTCCAATACTTTGGCCACCTGATGTGAAGAACTGACTCCTTAGAAAACACCCTGATGCTGGGAAAGATTGAAGGCAGGAGGAGAAGGGGTCGACAGAGGATAAGATGGTTGGATGGCATCACTGACTCGATGGACATGAGTCTGAGCAAGCTCCTGGAGTTGGTGATGGACAGGGAGGCCTGAAGTGCTGCAGTCCATGGGGTCGCAAAGAGTCAGACACGACTAAGTGACTGAACTGAACTGATCCAGAATGTTTAGAATAATCATAGGGAGGGGGAAAAAAAGAATAATTTAGTTGCATAATGAATGTTTATTTTATATAGTTCTTAGGACTGAAATGGTAGATTAATTTCATCTGCTTTATGGAAGAGGCCAGAAGTTCCCTTAACTTTGAACATACCTCTCCAAAATACTTCACCTTAATTTTCTGATTCTCGAATATTGAGATTCTCCAAAAGAATGATAGTAAGAGAACACATTGACTGTCATAGACTGAATTGTGCAACACACCCCAAAATTTGTATGTTGAAGTTCTAACCATCAGTAACCTCAGAATGTGGTTATATTTGGAGATACGGCCTTTAAAGAAGTAGTTAAAGCTAAATGAGGTCATATGGTGGATCCTCATCAAATATGACCTGTGTCCTTGTAAGAAGAGGGAGGGACACCAAGGCTGCTGACACACAGAGAAGAGGCCGTGTGAAGACACACAGGAAGACCACCATCTGCAAGCCAGCTAGGGAGTTCTCAGGAGAAACCAAGACTGCTGACACTTTAATCTCGGACTTCTAGCTAACAGAACCTCAAGAAAATTAATTTCTGTGGTTTGAGCTGCTTACCCTGTGGTATTTTGTTACAATAGTCCTAGCAAATTAATACAGTGACCTCAATTTATAATAGGGAAACATGGCTCCATAAGTTGAAAATCTTCAAATTGATTAAGGGATTGGAGCATCACTTCATTCTTGTATTGGATTATTTTGTCTTAAAAAAAAAAAAAAATGCCGTGTTAGGACAGAAAAGCCTGGTAGGCTGCAGTCCATGGGATTGCGAAGAGTCGGACATGACCGAGCAACTTCATTTTCACTTTTCACTTTCATGCATTGGAAAAGGAAATGGCAACCCACTCCAGTGTTCTTGCCTGGAGAATCCCAGGGACGGGGGAGCCTGGTGGGCTGCCGTCTGTGGGGTCACACAGAGTCGGACACGACTGAAGCGACTTAGCAGCAGCAGCAGCAGTTCTAATAAAGTGTAGAAAAGAGATGGATGAAGTACACTAAGTGTGTGTTTATCCCTCACCACACAACGGCCACAATTGGTTATTCTGTTCATGTTATAACATCGGCCCAAAGATCCCAGTATCTTCATGAAGTTTCCCAAGATTTCATGTTTTCAAAAGCACTCAGGCTTAAAATCTATGAATAATTTTGACTCATTTTTTTTTTTCTTTACTACCTACATATAGTCAATGACCAATTCTTGTTGATTCTTATTTCAAAATATATCTTTCATATACCCCATTGTTTTTCTTCTCTCAGTCATCAGGAAGACCCAGACTCTCATGATCTTACAGATAAGTTATTGCCAACCCTCCCACCTAGCTTTCTTTCTCTAATCTTTCCCTGCCATTCTACAACTACCAACACTAAATGTCATCTTATCAGTGACCTGCTGAGGAACTTCAGGGTGTCTTCTTTGTTAGAAATTAAAGAGTAAATGTTTGCTTCTGTAGTTGAAAGGACTCCTCAGTCTGGTCCCAAGCGAACTCAGCTTTCTTTCCCAGGATTCCATAGTATTACTCAACATTTCAGTAGGAGGGACAGTTTCCTCACCATTTCTTGCTTTTTTCCATGTTGCTGCAAATGATATTATTTTATTCTTTTTTTATTGTTGTTGTTGTTAAGTTGCTAAGTTGTGTCCAACCCTTTGCAACCCCATAGAAGGCAGCACACCAGGCTTCTTTGTCCTTCACCATCTCCCAGAGTTTGCTCAAACCCATGTCCATTGAGTTGGTGATGCCATCCAACCGTCTCATCCTTGTCATCCCCTTCTCCTCCTGCCATCAGTCTTGTCCAGCATAAGGGTCTTTTCCTATCAGGTGGTCAAAGTTTTGGAGCTTCAGCATCGGTCCTTCCAATGAATATTCAGGGTTAATTTCCTTTAGGATTCACTGGTTTGATCTCCTTGCTGTCCAAGTGATTTTCAAGAGTCTTCTCCAGCACCACAGTTCAAAAGCATCAATTCCTCAGCACTCAGCCTTCTTTATGGTCCAACTCTCACATTTGTACATGACTCCTGGAAAAACCATAACTTTGACTATATGAATCTTTGTTAATAAAGTGATGTCTCTGTTTTTGAATATGCTGTCTAGGTTTGTCATAGCTTTTCTTTTCTTTTTTGTGGACAAATAATATTCACTGTATATATATACCACATCTTCTTTAACCATTCAGCTATCCATGCATATTTAGGTTGCTTCCATGACTTTGTTATTCTAAATAGTGCTCCTATGAACATTGGGGTTCATGTATCTTTTCAAATTAGAGTTTTTATATTTTCCAGGTATATACTCAGGAGTGAGATGGCTGGATCATATGGTAACTCTACTTTTATTGTTTAAGGAAACTCCCTACTGTTTTCCATAGTGGCTACACCAATTCCCACTGTTGGTGGGGATGTAATTTACATTTCCTTTTAATTGGAGAGTTTCTTTTTAAACCCAGTAATATCAAGACCAACACGACTCTCTGAGGATTAGACTCAAGTAACAGTCTTTGAGTTCCCCAGGTGATTCTTTAAAAAATTCTCTTTATTTACTTTATTTATTGGCTGTTATTGGTCTTCGTTGCTGTGCTTGGCTTTTCTCTAGTTACAGGGCATGGACTTCTCATTGCTATGCCTTTTCTTGTTATGGACCGTAATCTCTAGGCATGTGGGCTTCAGTAGTTATAGCTCATGGGCTTAGTTGCCCCACAGCATGTGGGAACTTCCCAAATCAGGATCCAAACCTGTGACCCCTACATTGGCAGGTGGATTCTCAACCACTGGACCATCAAGGAAGTTCCTCTCCAGGTAAGTCTAATGAAAACTATTACCATAGCCCATTAGATAAACATGTGGAATGAGTACATAGCAACGGCTTGATCTTCTGTACCCAGAAAGGGATATTTGATGTTATTATAGCAGAGTGTCTTGGTATCTCTATCTTTGTCCAGTTGCAACCAAGTACTTCAGATTCGAACTCAAACAGAGCCTAAACCTAGTTTGGTGTTAACCCATGGTCTTTGAATCAGAATAATTCACATGGTGCCTGGACTTATTGAGGCTCAGGTTCTTCATGCCTCAATGCAGAAGAAATTCAGTGAGAGGCAAAGTGATAGGCAAGAAATAGATTTATTAATATAGGATGCTTTGAGAGATGCAAATGGTCAGGTGAGGGGCCTCTGCATCAAGGATTAAGTGAGCTACAATTTTATAATCAAAGGAAAGTGAGGGAGGGGAAAAGACTGCCTTCTTTGAGTAGACAGCAAGTTTACATCACTAGCTACTCTGTCGTATCCGACAAGAGAGTGTCTGACCCTATGAAGTCAAACTAGGACTATCATAGCATTTATTCAAATCAGTAGAAGGGTGGTGATATTTTTCTTTCACCTAATGACCTGGGGCATATCTAGTACTTTTATTTATGGCTTTATAGTTAAGCAAACCTGCTTCATTCCACAAAGTTATGAGACTTCTCTTGAGTAATCATGAACTTCCAGTGGTCTCCCAAAGTTTCCCAGGTTTCCCTCTCTACCTGAAATCCCCTACTGGAACTTCCACAACTAACTGGCTAACTATCCTATTCCATCCTAATCACAATGGGGGATCCACTTTCAACTCAGACACTATTTACTTACTCAAAAGGAAAATATTCATCCTCACAATCAGATACAGAGTTGTGTGGCTACACAATTAAAAGCTTAAGCTCTTTTAGGGGTCAGTTCAGTTCAGTCAGTTCAGTTGCTCAGTCGTGTCCGACTCTTTGCAAGCCCATGAATCGCAGCACACCAGGCCTCCCTGTCCATCACCAACTCCCGGAGTTCACCCAGACTCACGTCCATCGAGTCAGTGATGCCATCCAGCCATCTCATCCTCTGTCGTCCTCTTCTCCTCCTGCCCCCAATCCCTCCCAGCATCAGAGTCTTTTCCAATGAGTCAACTCTTTGCATGAGGTGGCCAAAGTATTGGAGTTTCAGCTTTAGCATCATTCCTTCCAAAGAAATCCCAGGGCTGATCTCCTTCAGAATGGACTGGTTGGATCTCCTTGCAGTCCAAGGGACTCTCAAGAGTCTTCTCCAACACCACAGGTCAAAAGCATCAATTCTTCAGCACTCAGCCTTCTTCACAGTCCAACTCTCACATCCATACATGACCACTGGAAAAACCATAGCCTTGACTAGACGGACCTTAGTTGGCAAAGTAATGTCTCTGCTTTTGAATATGCTGTCTAGGTTGGTCATAACTTTCCTTCCAAGGAGTAAGTGTCTTTTAATTTCATGGCTGCAGTCACCATCTGCAGTGATTTTGGAGCACAAAAAAATAAAGTCTGACACTGTTTCCAGTTTCCCCATCTATTTGCCGTGAAGTGATGGGACCAGATGCTATGATCTTCGTTTTCTGAATATTTCATATTAAATAACTTATAATTTTGAAGGGAAAAAAATGTTATTTCTAGCATAGATAGAGGCTCAGTGAACTGAGAAACTGCTCAACTAGAACCTGGTAGAATTTTCTATAAGTAAAAACCCAGGTACCTGTGCTTGGCACTGACTCTGATGATTCAGGTTAAGTGAGTTCTACTGTCATTTCTATGTGTGCCTTTTATTAACTGCACCTATAGCCAGAGTTTACATTGATCTGTATGATTTTTGAAATGTTTTCTGTTTAATCCCTATTGCATTGAAAGCTCTGGGAAGATCCCCCAGGTGGCTTTTGTGTCTTCACTCAACCTTTCCATAGTATGGATTGAAACATATTTTCTAAGTGAAAGGGAGGGGAGAGAGGGAGGAAAAGAGCCTATCTCCTGGAGAAGTAGTTTATGCCTATTGGAATCTCCATTCATGGTAGTTCTGCTCCATGAATTTTCTAGAAATCCGGCATGGGCAAAGAAAACTTCCAACACATTTTGCTTAGCTAATATGTCAGTATGCTTTATGACGTTTCCCCTTATTTCTTGCACTAAGTATAATTTTATGAGATTATAATGAGACCAAGATTGTGACCTTTGTCTTGTTGAACACTGTACTATATCCTCAATGCCCATCACAGTGTAGAGTTTAGGGTAGGTATTCAATATATGTTTATTTCATGAGTGATGAATGGAATGAAAGACTCTATAAAGGAATGAAGTGGCATCTCAGCACAAAGGGTAAAATAACAGAGAGAGAACTGACAAATTTAAACAAATTAATAAGGACATCAATACTGGTCTAGAGCTAAGAAAATTTAACTATTTTACAAACCTAAACAAGAGTATGATAAATACAGATGATTTCAACATTTTAAAGCAAATACAAGCAGTATCTTCTCCCATCCTTCCAATGGCATTAGAGACACAAGACAGGTATGAGCAGGAGTCTTTGAAAACAAAGTTAGAAAGGTAGGCTATAAAATTCCTTTTTGTTATTCAGTCACTAAGTCATGTCAGACTCTTTGTGATCCCATGGACTGCAACAAGCCAGGCTTCCCTTTCCTTCACTGCCTCCTGGAGTTTGCTCAAACTCATGTCCATGGAGTCAGTGATGTTTCTGAACACCCGCTCCTCTTTCTGTGGTGTCAGTTTAAATAGAAAAGGGATTAATCTGTACTGTATACTGATCTTTGTACCTGAGTACCAACAGCAAAACCTGTACTCTGAAGGCTCATCTGGTTTATCTGAAAACTTATATATCCCCCAACAAGGTAAAGTTCAAACTCTAACTTGTTCATGAAGGTCTTCCTTCAATGTATTGTGTTATCTTTCTAACTTCTCCTTCCATATTAATCAGGGTTTCCAAAGAGACAGAACTAGCAGTGTGTGTGTGTTCATGTGCCTCTCTCTATCTGTCTATCATTTATCTATCTACACCTATTTCAAAGGCTTTCTGCTAGCAGAACTCCTCCTTACTTGGGGAAGGTCATCATGATTCAGAACATCAAAGACCACTCATATTATCTACTTAACCCAAAGCCTACCCATTTATATGTTCATATCATCCAAAAATACCTTCACAGACTCATTTAGAATAACTCTTGACCAATTATCTAGGCAACATGCCCCAGCCACATGGACACATAAAATTAGCCATATCTTTTTCTTTCCTAATGGTGTGTATTTCCTTAACATCACCACCCTCCTCCATATGTGTCATACTTACTCTAGCCTCTATTTATCCCCCAGTAACAACCACTTTTCACCTGCCAATGTTGTTGTTGTTCAGTTGATAAGTTGGGTCCAATTCTTTGTGACCCCATGGACTGGCAGCATGTCAGACTTCTGTCCTTCACTATCTCCTGGAGTTTGCTCAAATTCATGTCCATTGAGTCAGTGATGCCATCCGATCATCTCATCCTATGTCATTCCCTTCTCTTTTGCCTTCAATCTTTCCCAGAATCAAGGTCTTTTCCAACGAGTCAGCTCTTGGCATCAGGTGGACAAAGTATTGGAGCTTCAGCTTCAGCTTCAGCATCAGTTCTTCCAATGAATATTCAGGGTTGATTTTCTTTAGGATTGACTAGTTTGATCTCCTTACTGTCCAAGGGGCTCTCAAGGGTCTTCTTCAGCAGCATAATTTCAATTCAGTGCCAAGTATCAATTCTTGAGCATTCAGCCTTCTTTATGGTCCAACTCTCACATCCGTACATGACTACTGGAAAGTCCTCCCAGTTTCCACCTTCTTAGTCTAATGATTCTAAATGGTGTTAAGACAGAAGAGAAGGGAGCATGGCACAAACTTTAAAAGAATCACACAGCCTGAAGACATTATATAAAATGATTAGAACCAAATAGGTTCTAGAACCATTAGGTCCAAGATGGCAGATGAGTCAATTTCCACCAGACTTCGCGCCTCAGTATACTCTCATTGTAACATATTAACAGGCTATGTGACACACCCGCCAGTACCACGACAGTTCTGAGGCCACCATCAAAGACCAAAAAGTGGGCAGTGGCCCAATTCCTGGGAATCTCTGCTCCTTCCCCAAAACAGTTGGAATAATCCTTCCACTCATTAATCTATGAGATTACCCAGCCCATAATAACTAACCACATCATATTTCAAGGCTGCTCTTGCCTTTCCGTGATGGTCCACACTCTGTCTATGGAGTGTGTTTCTTTCTAAATAATCCACTTCTTACCTATAACTTTGCCTCTCACTGAACTCTTTCTGCAGTTAGACACCAAGAACCTGAGCTTCACTGAGTCCTGAAACCAGGTGTGTGATCTCAGTTAAAAGACCATAGGTTCAAGTCCCATCTGAGTTGCACCATTTCTGTGTTGCCTATCAGAATCACTAGAAGCAGGCAAAGAATAGAATGGCTCAAACTTGTGGAAGTAAGATAACCTTGAGTATATGCACTTTACTGAATTTCACAGATTGTTTTGTTACACACCCAAGTTTGAGAACTGGACTAGAGTTTTGACTCTAGGCAAAAGCATACACTGCCTTCAAGTGCTTTTTTCTTTACTCCCTTCATTTGAGAAATTATACTTCCATGAACCCATGGGTATTAGTTTGCTAGGCTACCCTAAAAAATTCCACAGGCTGGGTGTCTTAAACAATGGAAATTAATTTTCTCCATAGTTCTGGAGGCCAGATGTCCAAGATCAAGGTGTCTGCAGAGTTGATTTCTCCAGATCAGTTCAGTTCAGTTCAGTTGCTCAGTCGTGTCCAGAGGCCTCTCTTATTGGCTTGTGGATGGCTGCTTTCTTGCTGTGTCCTTGCATGGTCTCACCTCTGTGTTTGTATCTCTGTTTCTCTGTGTGCCCAAATGTCTTCTTTTTATAAAGACACTATTCAGATTGGACTAGAGTCCACCCTAATGACCTCATTTTAACTTAATTACCTCATTAAAAGCCCTATCTCCCAATACACCCACATTCTCAGATAGTGGGGTTTGAATTTTAAAATATGAGTTGGGGGGGTGCAATTTTGTGCATAACACCATCCCAACTCTAAAAGTAATTGTGTCTTTCATGAATTCCTTTACTTTAAATATGTATGATGCAATTTTAAATTTGCTTATGCATTACCTCAAAATTGTTTTCCAAGTGAGTTATATTTTTATGCATTTATCTGTAACTTCTGTACAGTGTACATTTTTTGAGGGTGGTGACCTCGTATTCAGCATAAGCTAATAAATGAAAGATTCTCCATACTGGACTCACTCTTGAAATACTTGGTGAATTTTAAAGTATTTAAACTTGGGTTTTACTTCCAGAAATTACCAGGAGTAGACATTGGTTGCAGAGAGTCATATATGGCTGAGCCACTAACCCCCACACAGACACACACACACAGACACTGGTGCAGGTGTGTTTTAGAAGCTCTCCAGATGATCCTAGTGTGTTCTCAACCAGGGTTGAAGGCCACTGTTACAGTGGAAAGTGGTAGCAGGGAAGGACTTTTGTCTGTTTTGTATCATGATATATCCCAGGTAGTGCCAGACACTTGGTAAGTGGTACATAAATCTTTGATGGAAAAGGTGAATCTGGTTTTCATCACCTTTTAGCTGTATGAGCTCTGTGAAAGCTCTTTTATTTCTCTAAATGTGTTTGCCATCTTTAGAAAATGGGGATAATAATAACCATGGTTTTAGAGAATAAATTAAATGACAAAGTAAGTTATTGGGCCCAGAATAGCTGCTTGTCAATCAACGGTTAACGTTCTTCTCTTGAAAAGTTTGTGTTCTCACCTTGTTTCTGACACTGGCAGAAATGCTACGAGCACAAGAACACAGTGCATGTGAAATATGTATTCAGTGAATGAGTGACACGTGGAAAACCAAATGACAGATACAGTACTGAGCGATTTAAACAGGGTCTCATTTAAAATGAGTCATGATGTCTCATTTTAGTTGTCCCACTCTGGGCAGAGATAAAATAGTAAGTGTTAATATCAGTATGTGTTGCAATTATTTATGCTCACTACTAAGTCACTTCAGTCGTGTACAGCTCTTGGTGACCCCATGGACTGTCAGGCTCCTCTGTAAATGGGATTCTCCAGGCAAGAATAACGGAGCGGGTTACTATGCCCTTCCCCAGGGGATCTTCCTGACCCAGGGATTGAATCCAGGTCTCTTTTGTCTCCTGCAGGTAGGTTTTTTACCACTAGCACCACCATACTGTATTATTTCTGCTGAATGGAAAAATAGAGCAGTTATAATTTATGTGTATTTCCTCTCATTATAATTTATCCATAGTAATTAGGAAACTGGAATGTGATCAAATGAACTCATCTGTTCTGAAACCTTACTTGCAACAACATGTTTGATTTTCACTGAATCCCAGTGATCTTTGAGGTCACTGTGTAGTGGGAAGGCTGATGGAGGACAGGAGAAAGGAGGGAGGGGAGAGAGAAACACTTTCTTATCTGGTGGACATGGATTTTTTTTTTTAATTGAGGTATGGTTGATTTACAAATTTATGTAAGTTTCAGGAATACAACACAATGGTTTACAATTTTTAAAGGTTATATTCCATTTAAAGTTATTATAAAATATTGGCTGTATTCCCTGTGCTGTACAATATATCCTTGCATCATTTATTTTACACATAGGTAGTTTGCACTTCTTAAATTGTCCCTTCAGCGATCTATGGTGTGTATATGTGTGTGAGTGTGCATGCATGTTCACACACACACAACATACACACACACGCTTTGGTAACATGCTCTTCCCTGTTCACCAAGTTAAATTAGACCTGGTCCAGGAATCAGGACTTTGTGAGCCAGCAAAGGATGCCTTCTTTTCTAAATTGTTGCTAATTTTTCAAAGTCCACTTTTCTTCTCTCTAAATAGAAAGCATGGGAAGCCTGATTGTTTTTTTCCTCTCCACATTTCTCAGCAAATCCGCCTAAAGGGAACAAGTGAGGTTTTGCAGATCACTCTTGTAAATCTGCTTGAGCAAGTAAAAATAGCGTCTAGAAAACGGCTGTATTCCAAAGGCCTCACTTCAAAAGAAATCTGAGCGTTCTGTGAGTCAATGAGGGCATGTGAAGACAGGCGGCAGTCCCTGTTAGGCTGATCTGGTTCAGTAAGAGCTAAGAAGTGGAAGCAAATCACAGAGAAGAAAATATGTAAAGTTTACTTGTTGAAATTTTCTCATAGAAGTTAGCTTAGATGAAAAATCTGAGCTGGATTTTTGATACAAGAAAATCTGTGTACAGTGCCACTATATACATTACGCCTTAAGCTTTAGCCCTACTGGGAAATTTGTTTCAAGTTGTTAAAATTCAAGAACTCTTCTTGTGAGGAGAGTTTTTTCCCTGGATTACTTTGACATTTTATTTAAAATTTCCACTATAGATAGAAATGATTCTAGTTTGCTGGAAAATTGTCTCCCCCCCCGCCAAAACACACACTCAAACACACACACACACACACCTCTGATCTGTGTATACTTTCTCTTGACAGGAGAGCAAGTTGATGTTGAATTCCTCAAATGCAGCTTTCACCCTGGACTCATTATAAGTGCAAAATGACATATCAAAAACATTAGGTCTTGAACTCAGAAATACCTGGTTCTGAGGTTTATCAAACCTGAGAAAGGTAAGATGAGACATGTTGTATTATGGGAACAATATCTTATAATCAAATCCAGTGTTTCTTCAGCAAAATGTGTTTATTCACTGTAAAGTGTGAATATTAAAAATGTCCTCCTGTTACTGAAGCGACTTAGCAGCAGCAGCAGCAGCATGTTAACCCAGGTTGGGCTCACCACCAAGTGACGTGCACCAGACTGTTGAGATTTGAAATCTCACGTGAGGGATTGTGAACTCTGTTTTCCCATGTCCCTTCTCGGCTTTCACTTCCTTTCAGCAGTGTTGCTCCTCGTCCATGTTCCCAAGCTGACGAGCCCAGAGATCATCATTGCTTCTGGCCTCTACTACGGTCCTCTTCCCTGTATCCCACATGTTGCCCATTCCCACTGCTGTCCTGCTTTTTTATTTATTTATTTATTTATTTTTTGCCACACCACGCAGCATCTGGGATCCTAGTTCCCAGACTAAGAATTGAACTTGTGCCCCCCCTATTGGAAACACAGAGTCTTAACCACTGGATCATCAGGGAAGTCCTTCTAACCTTTATCTTTGGAAACCTGTGCTCAAAGTGGATCAATCTAAAGGCACAGAGCCCTAGGTGATTCTTTAAATTCTATGGTAACTAGCAGTCTTTTTTCTTTCCCCACACTGGACTCCCTTTAATGTTCCAGCTCTTGATTAGAGAGGGACACAAAAGTAAGGATAAAAGTCTGTGCACAGTCTCAGCACAAACTCTTGTTTACTCAGGCCATACCCTCTAGGGTCATCCAAACTTTCTTTCTCTAAACACTCCATAAGAACTTCCCAGCCTCCAAGCCACTGGTCATGAAGCCTCTTTCTGGAATTAAGCCTCCTCCTCAGCATTTTTTTTTTTTTTTTTGGCCAGTTTCCATTTACACTCTTTGATTCTACAGAAAATTGCTTTTACCTCTAACTGGGCCTCCATCACTTTGAACATTTTTCTATTGTAGCACATAAACAGTGCAATCCAATTATTCTGAGAACACGCTGCTTTCCCACTGGCCTTCATAAAGTCTGGGATTGGACCTCATTCATCTTTGTATTTACACTGGAGAAGACAGTGCCAAATGTATTTGGGGAAAGGTGTGTTACACAAAATTAAGCAGGTTTTTTTTTTTTTTCCCCTAAGTGTAGGACTTATTGACTGACTCATACAAACAGATCCTTTTCCCCATAGTTTTTTTTTTTTTTTAATTCATTTTGCTGAAGTATAGTAAGTCCCCTACAGATGAATGTGTTCCATTTAGAGAGCTCGTTTGTAAGTTCAGTGTTTGTAAGTCCAACAAACTTAGCTGAGGTAAATAACTAAAATAATCAGCTGTGTAATACTGTATTCTAATAGGCTTACAGTATTTCTCACACAAATAAAACACAAAAAATAAAGAAGACAATTTCTTTTAATCTTATGATATAGTATCTTGGAAAGTACAGTAGTTCAGTATGACAGCTGGAATACAGTGAGTGGGTAAGGGGCATCTAGTGAACAGGTAAGAGTTACCAACTGGAGGCGGGAGAGGAGGTGGGAGATGGTAGAGCTGAAGGGTCATTAGTAATAGGAGATGGAGGGCAAGCAGAGATTTCACTCATGCCTGACACTGATGGCACTGGTTCTGGGTCCCTGCTAGATTTAATTCTACCTACCTTAGAAATATCAATAACCTCAGATATGCAGATGACACCACCCTTATGGCAGAAAGTGAAGAGGAACTCAAAAGCCTCTTGATGAAAGTGAAAGTGGAGAGTGAAAAAGTTGGCTTAAAGCTCAACATTCAGAAAATGAAGATCATGGCATCTGGTCCCATCACTTCATGGCAAATAGATGGGGAAACAGTGGAAACAGTGACAGACTTTATCTTTTAGGGCTCCAAAATCACTGCAGATGGTGACTGAAGCCATGAAATTAAAAGATGCTTACTCCTTGGAAGAAAAGCTATGACCAACCTAGATAGCATATTCAAAAGCAGAGACATTACTTGGCCAGGAAAGGTCCATCTAGTCAAGGCTATGGTTTTTCCTGTGGTCATGTATGGATGTGAGAGTTGGACTGTGAAGAAAGCTGAGCACCAGAGAATTGATGCTTTTGGACTGTGGTGTTGGAGAAGACTCTTGAGAGTCCCTTGGACTGCAAGGAGATCCAACCAGTCCATTCTAAAGGAGATCAGCCCTGGGATTTCTTTGGAAGGAATGATGCTGAAGCTGAAACTCCAGTACTTTGAGAAGTACTGGCCATCTCATGAGAAGAGTTGACTCATTGGAAAAGACTCTGATGCTGGGAGGGATTGGGGGCAGGAGGAGAAGGGGATGATAGAGGATAAGATGGCTGGATGGCATCACTGACTCGATGGACGTTGAGTCTGAGTGAACTCCGGGAGTTGGTGATGGACAGGGAGGCCTGGTGTGCTGCGATTCATGGGGTCGCAAAGAGTCAGACATGACTGAGCTACTGAACTGACTGACCCTCCTGAAAACATGATCCAGTGATGTCTGGGTAGTAGCTCTTCTGTCATAGATGATGCAGTAACACTGAATTGCCTTCTGAATGGCTGCTGCAACCTTTGTGTACTGTTTTACATTCAGGTTCTATGCTTCAAAAATTAACAACAATGAACGATGGTACTCAGTCGCTCAGTCGTTTCTTTTTGAGATCCCATGGACTGTAGCCCACCCGGTTCTCTAACCGTGGGATTTCCCAGGCAAGAATACTGCAGTGGGTTGCCATTTCCTTCTCCATGGGATCTTCCCAACCCTGAGATTGAGCCCATGTCTCTTGTGTATCCTACATTGGCAGGAGAATTCTTTAAACAGTGCCTCCTCAAATAAAGAAAATCCCCTTGCCATTGCCTGCATCATGAATCGCTTTGCTTCTTCAGCTACTTCTTCTTGTCTCTCTTTGTCCTTTCTCTGGGCATGCTCACATCTTTGAAAGCTCTAAACCTGAAAGTTCATATATACGGACTGTAGGGAAAGAGCAAACCAGCAAAGATGGTATGGTCAGGCTTTCTTGCCCCACGGCCTCTTACCCCATGTTTTATAATGATTATGTAACAGCTGAGATCACTTACAGCACTGGGCATGCGCCTCATGAGGTACTTGTTTCATTACAGGCTACTTTGTGCAGTATGCCTATATAAGCACCATCTGAGGCTTTGCGGTGACCCTGAGGTTGTGTTATGATCACTGCTATGGCTGCTGCACCAGCCAGAAGAGAATAAATGTGTCTGCAGTTTCTATGGCTCCTTGAGGTTTCCTCTACCCTCTTAGCTTACACCTTGTCTACCATGGTTTCAGCGAATAGTCCACACAATGAGGAACAGCGAGACAATTGGTGCTATGAGCAGGAATCTGCCAGATAGTGACTTACTGTGTAGTTAATTTGCGATGTGTTCATTTCTGCTGTACAACAAAGTGATTCAGTTTTATATATCTACATATATATATATATATATACATATTATTCTTCATATTCTTTTCCACTGTGGTTTGTCATCACAGGGCACTGAATATAGTTACTGTGCTATAAAGTAGGCCTGTTGTTTATCTACTCTAAATACAATAGTTTTCATCTGCTAATCTCTAAATCCCAACTCATCCTTCCCCACCCCCAAAGTTCTTATAATTTCCTGACCTTATTCATATAGTGGGTTGAATGGTAACTCCCCAAAAGATATCCACATCCTAACCCCTGGAACCAGGGGATGTAATATTATGTGGTAAAGGGGATTTTGCACATATAGTCAGGAATTTTTTGAGGTGAGATCAGCCTAGCTTATGAAGGTGAGCTCTAGATTAATGACAAATTTCCTTTGAAGAGATAGAAGAGGAAAAGGCACACACAGAGAAGAAAAGGCAGTGTGAAGACAGAGGCAGAGATTGGAGTGACGCAGTCACTGGAGTGATGCAGTCACAAGTCACGAAATGCATAGAGACACCAGGAGTTTGAAGAAACAAGGAGTTTTTGCCAGAACCATTGGAGGGAGCATGTTCCAGCGACACCTGGATTTCAGATTTCAGGCCTTTAGAACTACGAGAGAATACATTTCTGTTGTTATAAGCTGCCTAGTTTGTGGTAATTTGTTACGGCAGCCCTAAGAAATAAGTACACTCCCTTTTTCTCAGTTACCCCACACACTGGTTGTTGTTACATGTTCATTTTTCATCTAGCCTGCATTTATCTTATTTTTTGTTCTAATCTAGGGTGAAAGTTACCCCACCCACTTCAGATCACTGCGTTTTCTTTTTTTTCTTTCTAATCCAGATCTTTATGTCCTTTGCTCTAGATCTGTGTATCCAACTTTCTAAGGCAAACTTTAGACTGGTTTAGACACTGGCTCCTTAAGTTGAATTCATATCTTGTATCTCTTTTTCTTCTGCAAAACTGCTTCCCTTCCCGTACGCCCAACTTCTTGCATGGTGCCAGCATCAGGCAGGCACTTTGGGCTCATTTCTGACCTTAACTCCCATATCTTGACAGTGTCCCAAGTCCTTGTTGAATATACTTCATTTAAACATTTTAATCTTTTCATCATTGTTATTTTACATATGGTCCTGTATTGTATTGTTCATTTTTTAAAAATGGTTTTATTTTTGACTACACTGCGTCTCCATTGCTGCACAATGTCTTTCTATAGCTGTGGTGAGCCAGGGCCACTCTTCCTTGTGGTATGTGGGCTTCTCGTTGCTGTAGCATCTCTTGTTGCAGAGCACAGGCTTCCACAGTTGCAGACCATGGGCTTAGCTGCCCTGAGGCATGTGGGATCTTCCCCTGCCCCCTGTACTGGCAGGAGGATTCCTACCCTCTGGACCACTAGGGAGGTCCTGTACTATTCATTTTACTTTTTTTTTTAAGTTAAAAATTTTTAAGTAAAATTAAAATTTACCATTTTAATGGTAAATTAGACATGTTTAAGTGTAATGGTAATTTATACATGTTTAAGTGTATAGGTCAGTGGTGTTTTGTATATTAACACTGCTGTGCACAGATCTCTAGATCTTTCTATCTTTGATGTTATGACACTGAAACTACCCCCTTCCCCTCCCCACAGCCCCTGAAAACTACCTTCCTACTTCCTGTTTCCATGATTTGACCACTTCAGATACTTCATATAAGTAGAATTATATATTATTATTCATATCATCATATCATGTAATCATATCTTTATTTGTCCTTTTGTTCTGTAATTTTTGAAAGGAATTTATTCTTTTAATTATTGAACAATTTCAGACAAACTGATATTATTGAGAAATGGGAAGAAATAGGTTAATTCCCATTGTCCCATCATTGAAGACACTCACTTTTAACTTAGTGCATCTCATTCCAGACATTTTACTATGATTTTTTTCTCATGCTTTTGATCAGAATGTAAATAACTTTGTATATCTACAGATGAATGAATGGATCTCATTGCTTTTCAAAATTATTGGTGTTTTTTTTAAACATCCCTGAAGCTAATTTCTCACCTGTTATCAACAAAACCCTAAATTAATTTCAATATAGTATCTGCTTTTCAGCTTCACTTTGACTTCAGACACAGCCCAGAAACTAAACTCATTTTCCCCCTTATGGTCCTTCCCAGTGGAGCCATCATCATTAAAATAGCGTGAGATGATGTATTCCCTTATGACAGCCACTCTAAGTTGCCTGAACTTGCTGAAGAAGAATCATATGCAATTGTCCTTGGAATGTCATCATTCACTTTAGATTTTACAGGTGATATTAATGTGAGAAGAAAAAAATGACTCACATACTGCCTAGCCTACAGCTAATTGGTTTTGTAATGCAACTTAGGATCCCAAAGCCAAAGGAGTAAACCTCCTACCTTCTATGACAATGTTTTTTCTTATTGGGTGTTTCATTGCAATTCTTAGATTCCAAGTGTCAAAATTTTAAACTTGAATATCTTAAAAAAAAAAAAAAAAATAACTTGAATATCTTAAATGGAGATGATGTTAAATTGTTCCAAAAGAGTGGAATTTCTTCCTAACATTGATACGGAAGTCCACACTGTTCATCTCAGGGTGAGTTTGCCTCCTCCACTGCAGCCAGGGGTCAATGCCCTCAGGTAGCCTGGCTCCTTTCTTCCCCAGCTCTCCTGTTTCTCTGGATTGTGAAACTACTCTAGTCACTTATATTATGAAAGATAATACAAGTCTCCTGTCTATCCTGATCAAAATGTGAGAAAAATCTCTTCTCCCCTTAGTTGTTCAGCAGCAAGATTAGAGTTTTTCAAATGTTTAAATTAAAAGAAATTACACAAAAAGATTGGAAATCGGTGCATTTGTGGGGTGGGATGTGTTGGTTCAAATGGGTATCTCCAGGTCACTGCAAACTGAGCACACTCAGTGCACCAGAGAGTTGCAAACTGGATACTCATGAACTATCTACCCCTGCCGACACATGGGCACTCCCACCCCAATCCAGAGCTCTTCCACTGCTCAGACAGGTGTGGAATCCCATGAGCCTCTCCCATGTCCCATTCACCAGGTTGGTTCTAACTTTAAGGTCATTGCATGGTAGCCTCATCTGCTCTCAAGTCACTTGGCTACTGGTGCAACTCTTCCCTGAAGAGTTGGTCCAATTCACACAATATTTCCTGAGGATGATGCTTGCCAAGATGCCCCAAGACAGGGGCCCAGTGTTTCCCTGCAAAAACAAGAAGCCTGGTCTTCTTCTGGGTAGACTGGGCCAGGCATCTTTTCAAGGAGTCATTTCTCTTAACTTTTAAACTTCAGGAATTCACTGCAATCCTTTCCTCCAAGAGAAGAAAGTTAATGCTAACATGTTCAGGAAAAGTGTCCATGCTCACCATTCTGGCTGGATTTTACAATATCCATAAAAGCAAACTATCTTTATAAAATCAGTAGGTTCTTATTTCTGAGATTCAATGACACCAAAAGAAAAAATCTGGACACAGAGAAAATTGTTTACCTCTCCGGTTTCATTCCTAGGCCTCTAGCTTTTATCTCAAATCCCAGATCCTGTTGAACCCAGTTTTAAACATTGGAATTTCTGGAAATCTTCCTCTTTTTGTTGAGCTATTTGATGGAGAAGCAAGCTCTGCACATGCCATCCTATCTCTAGATATTTACAGGCCTGGTTGAATCTGCAAATAGAGTATAACATCTGATTTTTTAGTGACAATAAGTGCAAATCCCAGTGCTATCAGCTCAAGAGGTGCATGGAACACTATGACCGGGTGCTTCGAGGAGGCAGCACCTAAAATACGAGCCATGTCAGCAAGAGGGAAGTCTGTAGCAGGCCCCAGGCAGGCTTAGGGATCAAAGGCAAGACTCCCACCTTTTAAGGAAGGAAATATCTCATAAATAAAAGGTAGGATCTGAGCCTTTGGGGAATGTTATAACACATAAGGACTGAGCCCCAAGGAGTAACACAGAGCTTATTGATCTCAATCAGGTTGAAACAGAGCTTGGGTTTTAATAAATAGGCAGTGGCTCAAAATAGAAACTAGTATGTGTTTCAAGCTCAGACAAGGTTGAGCTGATGCTAAATCCCAGGCTTGTGGTAAAGAGCAGGGTTTTTCAGGTTTTACTATACATTGAATGATTGACCTGAGGATCTTCTGAAAAAAATGCACACTCTGATTCAGCCAGTCTGGAATGGGTTCTGATCATCTTCACTACTAACAAGCTTTCAAGTGGTGTAGATGCTGCTGATCTGTGGACCACACTTTTTTCCTCTATTTTTATGTTTTTGTTGACTTTTAAAAATATTTTTTGGCATACTCTTAGATTTACAGAGAAGTTCCAAAACATGCAAAGCGTTCCCATATACTGTTCATCCCATTTCCTTAATGTCAGTATCTTACTTCATGGGATACATTTGTCAAAATTAAGAAATGAATGCTGGTGCAATACTAGTAACTAAACTTCAGACCTTATTCACATTTTTCTCCACTTTTCCCACTATTGTCCTTTTCTGTTCCAGGATGCAATTCAGGATCCTACATTGTATTCAATTGTCATGTCTCCTTAGTTTTCTCCAGTCTGACAGTTTCTCAGTTTTTCCTTGCTATTCAAGACCTTGATAGTCTTGAAGAGTATTTTGTAGAATATTCTTCAGTGTTTCTTCACATGTCTGGTCTTTCCTGATGATTAGATTTGGATTATGGTTCTGTAGGAAGAAGACCACGAGGGTGAAGGACATCATATCAGGAGGCACATGACACCAGCAAGATTTAACACAAAGGGTGTTAAACCTGGTCACCTGATTAAAGTGATGCTCACCAGGTTTTCGGAATTACTATTTTCCCCTTATCCAGACTTGGTTCTTTGGAAGTGAGTCTAAGTATGAGCAATGGTTCTCAAATTTGAGCCCTCATAGGAATCACCTGAAAGGCTTGTTAAACCACAGATAATTGGACTCCCTTCCCATTTCTGATTCAGCAAGCCTGAGATGGGGCCCAGGAATTTGCATTTCTAACAAGTTCCCGAGGGATGGTGATGATGCTGATTCAGGGACCACACTTAGAGAACTACTGGTCTAGCTTGTTTGTCCATCATCACTGAGTCATGCACTGGCATAGAATCACCTGGAGGAACTCTAAATTCATATTGCCAGGTCTGGGCCCTGATAATTTGGATTGAGAAAATCTAGAGCAACACACATGAGTTGGCATTTTTACAAATGCATCTGAAGCTTGAGAACCACTGGGGTTTAGGCTGCTTTACGGGTGAATGTGGAACTGTGGCCTCAGGGCAATGCTAAGGCAGCAGGTGGGGTTCAAACAGCTCTGACTGTGGGAAGAGAAGGGCAGGAGAGCCTGGGAACCCAGCAGGATCTGAATCATAGGCCTTCTGCCTGCCTGGTTCTGACCTGTCTCAATTCATCTCCACAGGAAGACTCTCCAGTGTTTTGATTTGTCCAACTCACATGATCACTCTGAAGTGGACAGCACTCAACCCAAAGTTAGCAGTCTGCTAAAATTCTGACAAAGGATAGTAACAACATAGTTCTGTTTTCTAAGATCAAGTAACTTATTTTGTTGTCTAAATCTTTTTAGACAACATGACCTTTTCCTCTGTCTCTGCATCTCAAATCTCTCTCTCTTTCCATTATGAAGACATCTGTCATTGGATTTAGGGTACACCCCAAATCCAGAATGATCTCATCTTGAAATCTTTAGTTTAAGGTTTAGATTTATTGTTTAAATCTTAAATCTTTCAGTGTTCCCCAAAAGAAGTCTTATGCTTCTGAATATTTCAAAAGAAAACTGGCAGGAGAGGGGAAGAGGATAAAAGACTAGAGAAATAAGAAAAATGTTTTGCTTCAGTTGAGTTGAGTTCAGTAGCTCAGTCGTGTCTGACTCTTTGCGACCCCGTGAATCGCAGCATGCCAGGCCTCCCTGTCCATCGCCAACTCCTGGAGTTCACTCAAACTCATGTCCATTGAGTCGGTGATACCATCCACCCATCTCATCCTCTGTTATCCCCTTCTCCTCCTGCCCCCAATCCCTCCCAGCATCAGAGTCTTTTCCAATGAGTCAACTCTTCTCATGATGTGGCCAAAGTACTGGAGTTTCAGCTTTAGCATCATTCCTTCCAAAGAATACCCAGGACTGATCTCCTTTAGAATGGACTGGTTGGATCTCCTTGCAGTCCAGGGGACTCTCAAGAGTCTTCTCCAACACCACAGTTCAAAAGCATCAATTCTTCGGCGCCCAGCTTTCTTCCCAGTCCAACTCTCACATCCATACATGACCACTGGAAAAACCATAGCCTTGACTAGACGGACCTTTGTTGGCAAAGTAATGTCTCTGCTTTTCAGTATCTATGTTGGTCATAACTTTCCTTCCAAGGAGTAAATGTCTTTTAATTTCATGGCTGCAATCACCATCTGCAGTGATTTTGGAGCCCCAAAAAATAAAGTCTGACACTTTCCACTGTTTCCCCATCTATTTCCCATGAAGTGATGGGACCAGATGCCAGGATCTTCATTTTCTGAATGTTGAGCTTTTTTTTTTTTTTTTTTAATATTAGTCTACCCCCAGGCATCCCTTTAATTTTAACTTTCCTTTCTAGATCTAATGTCTTTTTTTTTTTTTTTTTACATGTGTTCCCCATCCTGAACCCTCCTCCGTCCTCCCTCCCCATACCATCCCTCTGGGTTGTCCCAGTGCACCAGCCCCAAGCATCCAGCATCGTGCATTGAACCTGGACTGGCATCTCGTTTCATACATGACATTTCACATGTTTCAATGCCATTCTCCCAAATCTTCCCACCCTCTCCCTCTCCCACAGAGTCCATGAGCCTGTTCTATACATCAGTGTCTCTTTTGCTGTCTCGTATACAGGGTTATCGTTACCATCTTTCTAAATTCCATATATATGCATTAGTATACTGTATTGGTGTTTTTCCTTCTGGCTTACTTCACTCTGTATAATAGGCTCCAGTTTCATCCACCTCATTAGAACTGATTCAAATGTATTCTTTTTAATGGCTGAGTAATACTCCATTGTGTATATGTACCACAGCTTTCTTATCCATTCATCTGCTGATGGACATCTAGGTTGCTTCCATGTCCTGGTTATTATAAACAGTGCTGCAATGAACATTGGGGTACACGTGTCTCTTTCCCTTCTGGTTTCCTCAGTGTGTATGCCCAGCAGTGGGATTTAAGCCAACTTTTTCACTCTCCACTTTCACTTTCATCAAGAGGCTTTTTAGTTCCTCTTCACTTTCTGCCATAAGGGTGGTGTCATCTGTATATCTGAGGTTATTGATATTTCTCCCAGAAATCTTGATTACTTGAACTTAAAAGAAATAATTTATATAATTTTATTATATAATTATACCATTATTAATTACTTGTATTTAGCCTTTTATTCTATTTCAAAATTACACATGTGCTCAGTCTCGCAGTCATATCCAATACTTTTGTGACCCCATGGACTGTAGTCTTTTAGGCTCCTCTGTCCTTGGGATTTTCCAGGCAAGAATACTGGAGTGGGTTGCCATTTCCTTCTTCAGGAGATCTTCCCATCCCGGGGATCAAACCCATGTCTCCCTGTATTGTAGGTGGCTTCTTTACCACTGAGCCATCAGGGAAGCCCCTATTTCAAAATTACCTAATAGTTATTATTATTTATATAAACTGACATCTCTCCTTGGTAAATATAACTTTAAATTGACCGAAAACAAAATCCAATGAGATAGAGACAATTACTAATAATTTTAAATGTCTAATTTAAAATTAATTAATTTAATTTTAAATGAAATCCTTATTTTAAACATAAAGCATCTAAGACCTTTAAAAATTAGTTTCTCCCTTTACTAGTGTCCTGGGCTGCCATAACAAATCCTCACAAGCTGGTGGCTTAAAATGACAGAAATTTATTCTCTTACAGTTTTGAAGACCAGAAGTATGAAGTTAAGGGATTGACAGCATCCAGAGGCCCTAAGGAAGAATCCGCACCAGACCTCTCTCCCAGCTTCCTGTGGCTCCTCTGGGTAGTGCTCGGCTCATGGCTGTCTTCCAATTTCTGCCTCAGTTGATCTTTCCCCTGTCTCTGGGTCTCAAATCTATCTCTTCTTCCTTTATAAAGACATGTGTCCTTGGATTTAGGGCACACCCAAAACCTCAGCATGATCTCATCTTGAAGTCCTTAGTTTAAATGCAACGGCAAAGACCCTATTTTTAAACAAGTTCACATTCACAAGTACCAGGGTTAGGACTTAGACACACCTTTTTTTGGCAGGGGGGTGGGGGGGGGTACTTAATTCAACTCACTACACTTCTCAACCCTACTAAAAAATATTCTTCAGTGTGTGAAGAATCCTGGCATGGAAGGGTGCCATTTGATTGCTTTCTTGGGTGTCCATGTGCTTTATTCCATTCAGTTCTGTCTGCTAGTCACTTTCATCTACTCTTCTGTACAGTAGGAACATGAAGAAACACCTTTCTTCTTCTGTTGTCCTTGAGTAGTACACACTGAGGGGGTGACCAAAGAGGGCTGTGTTCCTGAGTTCCATTCAGTTCAGTTCAATTCAGTCGCTCAGTCGTGTCCAACTCTTTGCGACCCCATGAATTGCAGCACACCAGGCCTCCCTGTCCATCACCAACTCCCGGAGTTCACCCAAATTCATATGCATTGAGTCAACACCCCAATAAAGCCCAACTAATATGGAAATACAACTCTTTAGATCACCACTTTCTGTTTGCCACAAAACCTAAACTTTTGAAACAGACTTTCCCTATTGTCAATACGTTCTTCTTTGAAAATTATTAAAGATATTTTTCTTATTATACAGTTTTAACCTAAGGATCTTAGAAATGCATGAAAAATCTGAAGTCTCAACATTACTAAGGTCACTAAAAGGGTGGGGTATTCAGGGTTATTTCTGCAGAAAGCTTTCAAATTTAACAAAACCTTAGTTACTTCAGGTTAGACTTGGGGAGGCAGACAGCAGGAGTTTTTTATACTGTTATTTTTTCCTAATCAAAGAATTTTAAATACGTGTGTCCTTCTGTCCCATACCATTCAAAGCAATTTTTAAAATATTTTATTTGTATTTACTGATAACCATCTCTGTGTCACATGACTTTTGTAAAATGCCAGAGCTTGAATTCTTATATTAAATTGTCTATTGGCCTTATCTGTGACATAGTTATAAAAATGTGTTTTCTTGATGAAAAGGCTGTGGAAGGCAAATATTATCCACTATTCTTGTATCTCAAGCAATGAAATCTTCAGTCAGTTCAGTAGCTCAGTTGCAACTGACTCTTTGAGACCCCATGGACTGTAGCATGCCAGGCTTCCCTGTCCATCACCAACTCCCTGAGCTTGCTCAAACTCATGTCCATTGAGTTGATGATGCCATTCAAACATCTCATCCTTTATTCCTTTCTTCTCCTGCCTTCAATCTTTCCCAGCATCAGGCTCTTTTCTAAGGAGTCAGTCTTCACATCAGGTGGCCAAAGTATTGGAGTTTCAACTTCAGCATCTGTCCTTCCAATGAATATTCACTACTGATTTGTTTTAGGATTGACTGGTTGGATCTCCTTGCAGTCCAAGGGACTCTCAAGAGTCTTCTCCAATACCACAGTTCAAAAGTATCAATGCTTCGGTACTCAGCTTTCTTTATAGTCCAACCTTCACATCCATACATGACTATTGGAAAAAGCATAGCTTTGACTAAATGGACCTTTGTTGGCAAACTAATGTCTCTGCTTTTTAATATGCTGTCTAGGTTGGTCATAGTTTCTCTGCCAAGGAGTAGCATCTTTTAATTTCATGGCTGCAATCACCATCTGTAGTGATTTTTCAGCCCCCCAAAATAGTGTTTCACAGTTTCCATTGTTCCACTATCTATTTGCCATGAAGTGATGGGACCAGACACCATGATCTTCATTTTTGAATGTTGAGTTTTAAGCCCACTTTTTCACTCTCCTCTTTCACTTTCATCAAGAGGCTCTTTAGTTCTTCTTCACTTTCTGCCATAAGGGTGGTATCATCTGCATATCTGAGGTTATTGATATTTCTCCTGGCAATGCTGATTCCAGCTTGTTTCATCCAGCCTGGGATTTCACATGACATACTCTGCATATAAGTTAAATAAGCAGGATGACAATATACAGCCTTGACATATTCCTTTCCCAAGTTAGAACCAGTCTCTTGTTCCCTGTCTGGTTCTAACTATTCCTTCTTGACCTGCATACAGATTTCTCAGGAGGTACATACAATGGTCTGGTGTTCCCATCTCTTGAAGAATTTCCCACAGTTTGTTGTGATAAAAACAGCCAAAGGCTTTCACATCGTCAATAAAACAGAAATAGATATTTTCTGGAACTCTCTTGCTTTTTGATGATCCAACTGATGTTGGCAATTTGATCTCTGGTTCCTCTGCCTTTTCTAAAGCCAGCTTGAACATCTGGAAGTTTATGGTTCACATATTGCTGAAGCCTGGCTTGGAGAATTTTGAGCATTACTTTGCTAACGTGTGAGATGAGTGCAACTGTGCGGTAGTTTGAGCATTCTTTGGCATTGCCTTTCTTTGGGATTGGAATGAAAACGGACTTTTTCCAGTCCTGTGGCCACTGCTGAGTTTTCCAAATTGGCTGGTATATTGAGTGAAGCACTTTCACAGCATCATCTTTCAGGATTTGAAATAGCTCAACTGGAATTCCATCACCTCCACTAGCTGTATTTGTAGTGATGCTTCCTAAGGCCCACTTGACTTCACATTCCAGGTAGTCTGGCTATAGGTGAGTGATCACACCATCGTGGTTATCTGGGTCATGAAGATCTTTTTTGTACAAGTCTGTGTATTCTTTCCACCTCTTCTTAATATCTTCTCCTTCTGTTAGATCTATACCATTTCTGTCCTTTATTACACCCATCTTTGCAAGATATGTTCCCTTGGTATCTCTAATTTCTTGAAGAGATCTCTAGTCTTTCCCATTCTATTGTTTTCCTCTATTTCTTTGCATTGATCACTGAGGAAGATTTTCTTATCTCTCCTTGCTAATCTTTGGAACTCTGCATTCAAATGGGTATATCTTTCCTTTTCTCCTTTGCTTTTCACTTCTCTTCTTTTCACAGCTGTTTGTAAGGCCTCCTCAGACAGCCATTTTGCTTTTTTGCATTTCTTTTTCTTGGGAATGATCTTGATCACTGCCTCCTGTACAATGTCATGAACCTCTGTCCATAGTTCTTTAGGTACTCTGTCTATCAGATCTAATCCCTTGAATCTATTTGTCACTTCCACTGTATAATCATAAAGGATTTGATTAGGTCATACCTGAATGGTCTAGTGGTTTTCCCTACTTTCTTCAATTTAAGTCTGAATTCGGCAATAAGGAGTTCATGATCTGAGCCACAGTCAGCTCCCGGTCTTGTTTTTGCTGACTGTATAGAGCTTCTCCATTTTGGCTGCAAAGAATATAATCAATCTGATTTCGGTGTTGACCATCTGGTGATGTCCATGTGTAGAGTCTTCTCTTGTGTTGTTGGAAGAGGGTGTTTGCTATGACCAGTGCGTTCTCTTGGCAAAACTCTGTTAGCCTTTGCCTTGCTTCATTCTGCACTCCAAGGCCAAATTTGCCTGTTACTCCAGGTATCTCTTGACTTCCTACTTTTGCATTCCAGTCTCCTATAATGAAAAGGACATCTTTTTTGGGTGTTAGTTCTAAGAACTCTTGTGGGTCTTCATAGAACAATTCAACTTCAGCTTCTTCAGCATTACTAGTTGGGTATAGACTTGGATTACTGTGATATTGAATGGCTTGCCTTGAAAATGAACAGAGATCATTTTTGAAACTGCACCCAAGTAATGCATTTCAGACTCTTTTGTTGTCTATGAGGGCTGCTCCATTTCTTCTAAGGGATTCTTGCCCACAATAGTAGATATAATGGTCATCTTAATTAAATTCACCCATTCAGTCCATTTTAGTTCGCTGATTCCTAGAATGTCGATGTTCACTCTTTCCATCTCCTGTTTAATCACTTCTAATTTACCTTGATTCATGGACCTAACATTCCAGGTTCCTATGCAATATTGCTCTTTAAGCATTGAACTTTACTTCCATCACCAGTCACATCCATGATGGGGTGTTGTTTTCACTTTGGCTCCATCTCTTCATTCTTTCTGGAGTTATTTTTCCACTCTTCTCCAGTAGCATATTGGGTACATACCTACCTGGGGAGTTCATTTTTCAATGTCATATATTTTGCCTTTTCATACTGTTCATGGGGTTCTCCAGGCAAGAATACTTTAGTGGTTTGCCATTCCCTTCTCCAGTGGACCACGTTTTGTCAGAACTCTCCACCATGACCCATCCATCTTAGGTGACCCTACATGGCATGGCTCATAGTTTCATTGAGTTAGACAAAGCTGTGGTCCATGTGGTCAGTTTGATTAGTGTCATGCGAGTGTATGTTCCTCGATTCTTTGTCTCATCACAACAAAGATTTGGAGCGACAGACATTAAAGCCCTCAGTGTGTCACAGCTCTCAGGTCTTGGACAAACCGTGTTATAGCTCTTAGGCAAATCAGTGTTACAGCTCTATTTTATTTAGAAGATAGCAGGAGAGAGAGAGTGAGTGAGAAAGAGAGAGAGAGTGCACGCACATGGGAGAGAGAGAGTCCGTCAGAAAGCACTTTGGCTCCTCCTTTTGTATGTTTTTTCCTCCACCTGGGCCTGCCCTATGCAAATTGGGCTTAGCCAGGAGTGTTGTTTGTTCTGCCTGAAGTCTTCACTCTGGTCCTCGGGCCTTCCTTTGACCTTCTTGTCTTTTAGCCACCGCCATTTTGGACTCCTTTTCCCTATTCTACCTACCTAACATTCCCCCCTCAAGAGATGGGAGGCCCAATTCTTTGGGAATAGGGGCGTCGAGGTCTTTCTGGCTACTTCCTGCTGAACTGGGATGGCGAGGGGTATTGGGCCTCCCCCTTTTGCTAGTCTCAATCCTCAGAGTCCTTATAGTGGTGTCCAAGGGTGTGTGACAATTTCCTTGGTCGGCTGTAGTTTTATATCTTTGTTGAACTGGCACTGCATGTTGTAGCTGGTTGACCTGGGCAGAGACAAAACAGATTAGATAATTGACAGTACATGGAATAATCATAAGCATCATCAATGTAGCATAACAAGGACTAAAAGGGACATTGGTCAATTTTAAATTCACATGGCCAGGATGGCTCAAGTCCCTCCTTGTTCAGGGATCAGAAGATCTATTTCCTGTCTGTCTTGGAGTACAGTCTCTGTCAAGCTGTGTTGGCTCCTTAGAGTTATCCTGAGAAATCTTATCCCCAGAAACCAGATTTTGGGGGTGTTCATTAGAATGGCACTCATTGGTAGTTCTGAATAGGTATCTGAGATCTCCCAGGGGCTCACAGGTATATCGAGTGTCCTCTTCTGTTTTCTTCCACAGCTTGACTCGTGAGTAGTGAATCCAGGAGTCATGTCCTGGTACCTTGACTGCTCTGGGGGTAGAAAGTATTACAGGGTAGGGGCCCTTCCATGTGGGCTGGAGTTGAGCCTTTGGGGACCCATTTTTCCAGACTTTAATTAGGACTTGAGTCCCTGGAGCATATCGTGATGACTCTTTAGAATCTTTTGGGTCCTGGTTCATACCCCACAAGCATATATCCTTTGGAATTGCCCAATGGCCATGGTATAAGACTGGAGGGTCTGAACCTCTGGATCTAGGAAGAGGTCATTGACATAAACAAAAGGTCTCCCATATAGCATCTCATAAGGACTAAGACCAACCTGTTCCTTAGGGGCAATGCAGGTGCGGAGGAGAGCTCTTGGTAAAGCCTCCTTCCATCCCAGGGAGGTCTCCTGGGTTATCTTTTTATTGCTGATTTTAATAATTGATTGGCTCTTTCTACTTTTCCTGAAGATTGAGGCCTCCAGGCACAATGGAGATAATAAGTAATGCCCAGTGCTTTCGGGACCCCTTGGGTGACCTTAGAAGTAAATGATGTCCCATTGTCACTTTGTAATGACCTGGCCAGACCAAATCTTGGAATGATTTCATGGAGCAGTTTTTTTACCACCTCCTCAGCCTTCTCAGTCCAGGTGGGAAAGCCTTCAATCCATCCTGTGAATGTATCTATCATAACTAATAAGTATTTATACCCATGAGAAACTGGCATCTGGGTGAAGTCCATCTGCCAGTCCTCTCCTGGGTAGGCTCCACGCCGTTGGACGGGCTGGGCCAGCTGGGGTCTTCGAGCTCCTTGGGGGTTGTTTCATTGGCAAGTGGGACAAGAGGAGACCACCTGTCTTATAGTTGTTTGGAAGCCTGTTCCTCTGAAGGACCTTTCTAGTAATCTTTGGAGGGCCTTTTCTCCTAAATGAGTAGTGGCACGTAAGGAGTTAACCAGCTTCCATTGGAGGTTCCCAGGCAGAAAAAGGAGCCCCTCCCTTTGGAACCACCCCATATGATCTTCTTGAAAACCCTCACTCTTAGCTTTAAGAGTCTCACCTTCAGTATATGAAGGAGTTTCTGGCAAATTAGTCTGTGGAACTAAGGTGGCAATCCCTATTATGTTATGGTTCTGTAATGCTGCTCTCTTAGCTGCCTGATCAGCTGCTTGGTTCCCTTGTGCCACTTCCGTGTTCCCTTTTTGGTGTCCTTTACAGTGGGAGACTGAAACCTCAGTAGGCAGATGGACTGCCTCCAAGAGTCAAAGAATCTGATCACCGTATTTGACTGGGGACCCTCGGGTGGTCAAGTGGCCCCTTTCTTTCCAAACAGCCACATGTGCATGTAGCACCAGAAAGGCATACTTGGAGTCAGTGTAAATGGCTATTCTTTTTCCTTTTCCCAGCTCTACAGCTCGAGTCAGGGCTATGAGCTCAGCTAATTGGGCTGAAGCACCTGGTGGCAGAGGCTTAGCCTCTATGGTCTCAAAATTGGAGACTACTGCATACCCGGCTCTTCTTTTTCCATCCAAGGCAAAGCTGCTTCCATCAGTGTACCAGATTTCCTCAGGATTGGTCAGAGGATCTTCTGACAATCCCTCTCGGGGTTTTGTCCAGTGGTCCAAGGATTCTAGACAAGAGTGAAAGGGGAGAGAGCCCTCGGGGGTAGGTAGGAGGGTGGCTGGGTTAAGAACCTCACAAGGGGATATAGTGAGGCCTGGATTTTCCATCAGCATTACTTGATGTCTGAGGATTCTTTGATCAGACATCCATAAATGGCCTCTCCCATTTAGGAGTTGTTTTACTTGGTGGCTGGTAAAAATAGTTTGCTTCCAAAGGAGAGTTTTAAAGCATCTTCTATCATGACTGCAATAGCTGCAAGATTTCAAAGGCAGGGGGGCCAACCTTGGGTAGTTGGATCGAGCCTCTTGGATAAGTAAGCTACAGGCTAGGGCTCAGATCCCAACCTTTGAGTTAACACTCCCAAGGCTATTCCCTCTCTTTCATGGACATAAAGTTGGAATGCTTTTTATGGGTCTGGCAACCTCAAGGCAGGTGCCTGAGTTAAGGCCTGTTTTAGTGTAGCCTCTTCCTTCTTTTGAGGAGTTCCCCACATCAGTGGGATTGAATCATCTCGTCCCTTTAAGCTTTCATATAAAGGCTGGGCAATTAGACCATAACTGGGTATCCAGATTCTACAATAACCAGTTAGCCCCAGGAAAGCTCGCAATTGTTTTTGAGTTGTGGGGGAGGGCAACTGGAGAATTCCTTGTACCTGATCAGAGGACAGCCTCCTGGACCCATGTGTAATTTGAACTCCCAGGTAAGTGACCTTTGTCTCAACCATCTAAGCCTTAGCACTGGAGACTTTATATCCCCTTTCTGCCAAGAAGTTTAGAACCTGAATTGCATGTTGTTGGGCACTTATCTCATCTGGAGAGCAGGTTAGTAGGTCATCTACATATTGTAATATTTTCCCATTAGGTCCCAGGTCCAGATCTAGGAGATCCTGGCTAAGGGCCTGTCCAAACAGGTGGGGGCTATCTCTGAACCCCTGAGATAATACTGTCCAAGTCATCTGTTGGTGTTTTTCTCCTGGGGCCTCCCACTCAAAGGCAAAAAGGTATTGGGATTCTTTAGCCAGTGGTATGCAAAAAAATGCATCTTTGAGATCCAAGACGTAAACCACTTGGCACTGGGTGGGATTTCTCCCAAGATTACATAGGGATTGGGTACTGTGGGATGGAGGGGGACTACAGCTTCATTTATGATCTAGAGATCTTGAACCATTCACCAGGTTCCGTCTTTTTTCTTTACAGAGAGGATTAGGGTGTTACATGGCGAACTGGTGGGGACCAATAGTCCACAAGCAAGGAATTTATTTATTAAAGGCTGTAGTCCCTCCCGAGCCTCTCTTTTGAGAGGGTATTGTTTCCGGTTAGGAAACCGAGTGGGATCTCGGAGGACAATGATGACCGGTTCAGCTTGGTGGGCTCATCCAGGGATCCCCTGGTCCCACACCTGGGGGTTAATTTTGTCTTCCCACAGTTTTTGGTCCTTCTCTATTGAAGGTGTAATGGGTTCTTCAGTAGTAATCAGGAGCTGTAGAGCTCTAGGGGCTGAAAAACTTCCCATCACAAGGGTGGTCCCCAGTTTAGTGAGTATATCTCTCCCCAATAAGGGAGTAGGACACTCAGGGACGACCAGAAACTGGTGGGAAAATATTTGTCCATCCCAGCAACAAAGAAGTGCTCGGGTGAATCTTTTAGTAGTTGCTTTTCCTGTAGCACCCAAAATGGTACAGGTTTGGGAGGAGAAGGCTCTGGACTAGGAGATTAAGACAGAGTAGGTAGCCCCTGTGTCAACCAAGAAATTCTTGGACCTACCTGCCACATCCAGTTGCACCCTTGGCTCCAGCCCCGTGATGGTTATCCATGACAGGAGGGCTGGCTGGAGCGGGCCGCTTCAGTCCTCTTGAACCATTGTGAGGATAGGCTTGGCGCTTGACCTTGAGGCTCTTGGGTCCCAAGGGCAGAGTGCCGCCCAATGTCCCAGTTGATGGCATTTGTGGCAAGCCGTTCTAGGAGACTTGTCACGGTTTGGACTCTCTTTGGCCCAATGCCCCGCCTGTTTACAGATCAGGCATTTGTCTGGTGCCTTGTCCTTCAAGGACTTGGGGTTTGCCATAGGGCTTCTCTGGAGGGCGGCCAGCATCTGGGCATGCCTTGTCTCTTTCTTTCTCACCTTCTCCTGGGCCTTGGCCTCCTTCTCCTGTTCTCTGTTATAAAAGGTATTGGTGGCTGTCTGGACCATTTCATCTAAAGAGGCAGCAGGGTCCTGCTGTTGTAGCTGCTGTAACTTAATTCTGATATCTGATGCACATTGGGACAGGAATTTGTCCTTTAAAATCACCCATCCCTCATAAGAGTCTAAGTCCAGGTTGGTAAACTTTTGGAATGCTTCTTTTAGCCTCTCCAGAAAGGCAATGGGGTTCTCATTGGGCTCCTGAGTTATTGCTGAGACTGGGCACAGTCCCACAAATAATAGGCTTCTTTATGTTTCCATGGGTGGACTTCCTTAGGGGTGATTCTTTCTGAAGCTTATCCTACCCAGAACTGTTGCAACCTGAGAGCCAGGCGTCCCCAGGTCAGGGTGCAGATCCCCAGGCAGGTCAAAGCATGACGGCCTCCTGAGAATTGGGTCCCTGGGCAGGTTGAGGTGTGACGACCTCCTGGGACCCCTGGGACTGGAGTTTGGGCATCCCTAAGATCTCCAGTGTGACCAGTGCTGGGTATAATTAAAAGGTTTGTAACTCATTGCTAGTTTGCCCACTGTGGACGGGAATAGATATGATGTAAGTTCATCCTACCTAGTACTGTTGCAACCTGAGAGCCAGGCGTCCCTGGGTCAGGGTGCAGATCCACAGGCAGCCTGAGGCATGACAGCTTCCTAGAGATCGAATCCCCGGGCAGGTCGAGGCATGACGGCCTCCCAAGAATTGGGTCCCTGGGCAGGTAGAGGCGTGACGACCTCCTGGGACCCCTGGGACTAGAGGATCCCCGAGCAGGTTGAGGTGTGACAACCTTTTGAAGACCAATCCCTAGGCAGGTCAAGGCGTGATGACCTCCTGGGACTCCCCAGACTGGAGTTTGGGCATCCCCAAGATCTCTAGTGTGACCAGTATTGGGTAGGATTAGGGGGTTGGATATTATAGAGTATTTCCCTCCCAAGGCCAGCTATTTTCTGGTTGTCTCTCCAGAAGATTGTACAGGCAATTGTGGGTCTGGATGGGGCTCAGGAAAAGAGCATGAAACAGGAGGGAAGGGGGCAGAGCACAACCTTTGAAAGAATGACATAGCACAATGGTATAATGTAAACCAATTAAAATCAGTTGGGTCCAAGATGATTCAAGTAAACCTTAATCCCCAGTCTATAAGCCAACAGACACACCCAGAGGTGGCAGGACAGCTCCAAGGCACAAGGTCAGAAGAGGGAGGAGTGGGTGGTTCCCCAATGGCTGGGATGATCCTCTCACTCATTAGCATATGAATTCCACCCCCTCATAAAACCTATCCGGGCCTAATACCATGGCCCCAGCACACCCTGACGAGTGGCTTCTCTCTGGATCCTAACAAATCCACCTCTTATCGCTTTGTCTCTCAGTGAATTTTTGCAATGAGACATCAGAGCCTGAGTTTCATTAGTTTTGGCGGGGCTTGAGTCCCGGGAGAGAGTTGAAGGACAGGAGGGAAAAGCAGTGGGGAAAACGTGCCAAGGAATCACCTTCATAGCCCGCCAGAAAATTTGCTAAATATCTGACCGGTGCTCACAGTTTCATTGGTCTGATCTTTGGCACAGAGAAGAGAAAGGACAGAAGAACTCCCACTGGCTTGTGTAACAGCTACTGGGGCTCAGCAGATAGCGCCTCTGGGACATGCTGAGGAGTAGCCTCTCCAGAGTCCCTCAGTTGTGCCCCTGCCACCCGCCTGTTCGCGGGAGGTTCGAGGAAACAAGAAACGAGAGATTGTAAAGGTCCCTCCAGCCATAGGAGCGAGGACCTCTTACCTTAACCGGAGGTCTTCTGGAATCTGAGACTGGGCCACATGAGCTTTCTGCTGAGTTCATTTTTCGCTGTCCCGTTTTCCAGCATGATGGGCCTTCCCCTGCGTTGGGTTTCTTTGCCTTCTGCTTCTAGCACGGGAGCTTCACTGAGTTGGGCTCCTGCTGTGCTTGGCCTCTTCCGTGCGGAGGTTGTTTCAGCCAGGTTAAATCCGAGTCACAGCACCATAGATGTCATGCGAGTGTATGTTCCTTGGTTCTTTGTCTCATCACAACAAAGATTTGGAGTGACGGACATTAAAGCCCTCAGCGTGTCACAGCTCTCGGGTCTTGGACAAACCGTGTTATAGTTCTTGAGCAAATCAGTGTTCAGTCAGTTCAGTTCAGTTCAGTCGCTCAGTTGTGTCTGACTCTTTGCGACCCCATGAATCGCAGCACGCCAGGCCTCCCTGTCCATCACCAACTCCCAGAGTTCACTCAGACTTAACGTCCATTGAGTCAGTGATGCCATCCAGCCATCTCATCCTCTGTCGTCCCCTTCTCCTTCTGCCCCCAATCCCTCCCAGCATCAGAGTCTTTTCCAATGAGTCAACTCTTCCCATGAGGTGGCCAAAGTACTGGAGTTTCAGCTTTAGCATCATTCCTTCCAAAGAAATCCCAGGGCTGATCTCCTTCAGGATGGACTGGTTGGATCTCCTTGCAGTCCAGGGGACTCTCAAGAGTCTTCTCCAACACCACAGTTCAAAAGCATCAATTCTTTGGCGCTCAGCCTTTTTCACAGTCCAACTCTCACATCCATACATGACCACTGGAAAAACCATAGCCTTGACTAGCCAGATCTTTATTGGCAAAGTAATGTCTCTGCTTTTGAATATGCTATCTAGGTTGGACATAACTTTCCTTCCAAGGAGTAAGCGTCTTTTAATTTCATGGCTGCAGTCACCATCTGCAGTGATTTTGGAGCCCCCAAAAATAAAGTCTGACACTGTTTCCAATGTTTCCCCATCTATTTCCCATGAAGTGATGGGACCGGATGCCATGATCTTCGTTTTCTGAATCAGTGTTACAACTCTATTTTATTTAGAAGATAGCAGGAGAGAGAGAGTGAGTGAGAGAGAGAGAGCGCACACACACAGGAGAAAGAGAGTCCATCAGAAAGCACTTTGGCTCCTCCTTTTATATATTTTTTCCTCCACCTGGGCCTGCCCTATGAAAATTGGGCTTAGCCAGGAGTGCTGTTTGTTCTGCCTGAAGTCTTCACTCTGGTCCTCGGGCCTTCCTTTGACCTTCCTTGTCTTTTAGCCACTGCTATTTTGGACTCCTTTTGCCTATTCCACCTACCTAACAAAAGTGAAAAGTGAGAGTGAAAGTCGCTCAGTCCTGTCTGGTTCTTTGTGACCCCATGGACTATATATAGTCCATGGAATTCTCCATGCCAGAATACTGGAGTGAATAGTTTTGCCCTTCTTCAGGTGATCTGCCCAACCCAGGGATTGAACCCAGATCTCCCACATTGCAGGCAAATTCTTTACCAGCTGAGCCACCATGGAAGCCCAATAATACTGGAGTGGATAGTCTATACCTTTTCCAGTGGGTCTTCCTGACCCAGGAATCAAACGGGGGTCTCCTGCATTGCAGGTAGATTCTTTACCGACTGAGTTATCAGGGAAGCCCCAACTGTGCTGGAGGTAATGAAAATAATGGACCTCCTTCAAAAGGCCTGATGCAGGCACTGCCGTACTCAGTGCCCTGACCCTGCATCAGGCCACTGCTGACCCACACCTCTGACGAACACCCCTGGACACTCACAGGCAAGTCTAGGTCAGTCTCTTGTGGAGTTACTGCTCCTTTCTCCTGGGTCCTGGTACACACAGGTTTTGTTTGTGCCCTCCAATAGTCTGGTTCCCCAGTCCTGTGTAAGTTCTGTAATCAAATCCCACTGGCCTCCAAAGTCAAATTCCCCAGGGGTTCTCAGTCCCTTTGCCAAATCCCCAGGTTGGGAAATCTGTTGTGGGTCCTAGAACTTTATAAACAGTGAAGGAATTTCTTTGGTATAATTGTTCTGAAGTTTATGGGTGGGTCGTCTGCTCAGCAGCTCTATGGTGGGGTTAAAGGTGACCTCCTCCAAGATGGCTTATGCCACAGGCTATGTGACCAGGTCTCCTGCACTCAGAGCTTCTGCCCCAGTTGCAGGCCACTGCAGATCAGTACCTCCACAGGAGACACTCAAACACAGTTCTGGCTCAGTCTTTTTTGGGTCTCTTGGTCCTGGTGCGCACAAAGTTTTGTTTGAGCCCTCTGAGCATCTCTGATGCATATGAGGTTTGATTCTAAAAAGTGAAAATCTCTGTCATGTCCAACTCTTTGCGACCCCATGGACTCTATAGTCTGAATTCTTCAGGCCAGAATACTGGAGTAGGTAACTGTTTCCTTCTCCAGTAGATCGTTCCAACCCAAGGATCGACCCCAGGTCTCCCGCACAGCAGGCAGATTCTTTACCAGTTGAGCCACAAGGAAAGCCCAAAGAAAGCCCACACACACAGTAATTGTTATGATCCCGAGTTTTAAATATTAATTTAAGTCAGATCTAAGATTCTAAAGGGCTTCCCTGGTGACTCAGATGGTAAAGAATACGCCTACAATGCGGGAGATCCCTGGTGGCGAAGATCCCCTGGAAGAGGAAATGAAAGCCCTCTCTATTATTCTACAATTCCATGGACAAAGGAGCCTGATGGGCTACTGTCCGTGGCGTTGCAACAAGCTGGACACGACTGAGCAACTATCACGTAGATACATACAAGACTCTAAAATGGGGATTGGCAAGCATTTTTCTGTAAAGGGCCAGACAGTAAATATTTGAGGCTTTGCAAGCCATGTGGTGTCTGTCCCAAATACCCTGTTCTTCTACTGTAGCCTGAAAGCAGCCACAGATAATAAGTGTGGCTGTGTTCTAATAAATCTTTACCTATAGGTGGTAGCTGGATTTAGGACGTAGATCATAGCTTGCCAATCTTTGCTCTAAAAAAGGAATTGTTTCTCCCTGCTTATATTGTACAGATAGATCTCCATATGGAAACATTGAGGAATTTAGCATCATTTCATATTCTCTTTCATAATATTGGAAACATTTTGCACATCTCTTTCATTCATCATTATACACCTCATGCCCAGCACTGGGGTCTTTCATTTAACAGGGACTCAAAGTTTATTTTGAGAGTCTTTTGGACAACAAGGGAATCAAACCAGTTGATCCTAAAGGAAATCAACCCCAAATATTCATTACAAGGACTGGTACTGAAAAGCTCCAATACTTTGGCCACTTGATGAGAAGAGGTGCCTCATTGGGAAAAAAAAAAAACCCTGATGCTGGGAAAGATTGAAGGCAAAAGGAGAAGGGGATGACAGAGGATAAGATGATTAGATAGAATCACCAACTCAATGGACATACATTTGAGCAAACTCTGGGAGATGGTGAAGGACAGAGGAGCCTGGCATGCTGCAGTCCATCAGGTTGCAGAGTCAGACACGACTTAGTGACTAAATAAAAGAAACAACAGCAACAAAGATTTATTGAATGAATAGCAAATGAGTGAAGCCTGAGTTTTCCTAGCATGCCAGTCTCTGCGGAGTATGCACAATGCCTTGTCCAGCTCCAATGCACTTCAAATTGCTTAGCTGAAATAACTCAAGTTCAATATACCAAAGCACTGGCAACTCTTATATTGTGGGGCTCTCATCTCTCCTTCTCTACAGGAAAATAAAAAGAGCTGTACTTCTGGTATGGATCAATATAGTTATTATACCTTTCTTTAAAAAGAGAAAAAGATATTTATAGCTATATGTGTATCCATATTAATTCCATATCAATCAGTCAGTTTGCTCATTGATAGCAATAGGGAAATGGGAAGCAATAGGGACTGGGTGGCAGCACTTTCCTGCCAGAAGCCAGGGGGTTGTAGCTAAAAGGGCTTGACCTGGAGGGAATTGTGGAGATGCTTAATAGAACATGGCACCCCTAGAGGCAAAGTAGATGAATAACTAATGGGGATACTGCTTAATCAATACAATCAAAAGACAAGAATGTATGAGCAGCAGGCTAAGGGTCATCATGCCAATAGAAATTCATGATCCTTTGCCCAGATCTCAAACTTCAGGCAGTTTTCAAACCCGGAAAACAGTGGCTAAAGAGGTTACCAAGTCCACAAGAGGAAGAATCTTAAAATGCCATGGGGAAAATACAGTGTATTTACCTCCTCCATTTTCCTCAAAAGAGATAAACTGTAATTCAGCTGAGAAAATAAATTCTGGGAAAAGAGGGATATCCAAATATTATAAGGGTAGTGGATCTGAATTAACATTGACTCACAGAGTTCCAAAGCAGCATGTTAGAGAGGAGATGTACTAGAGCCAGGTAATAATCAACATTCTGGTTCTCAATGTATCCAGTAAGTCTGTGGACCCAACCAGTGATGACGTCCCCTGTCCTTGACTATATAACTGGGACTGATATAGGTGGCCATTGGAGTAGCCTCCATCTTGAATTCTTCCCATTCCAACCAAATGAGCTATCGTAGTGAGAAGGCGATATGGAATCTTTTGAAACTGTACTTCTACATTCCGTTCTCCTCTCTATCCCAGCCCCTGGTCAATCCTGGCGAAGATGGTGAATCTAACAATACTGCATTTGGAAGTGGTGATGAAGAGGAATGGTAGAAATTAATGCTACTCTAAACAATATTGAGAATGCAGGGGACAGAGGTTCATATCATAGCTCCATTTAATTCACCAGTCTGGTCCCTGTAGAAACCAGTGAATCAGAGAATGACTGTAGGCCACAGCCAGCTCAAATAATAGCCCCGATTGCGGCTGCTGCGCTATGTGTTACTTTTGCAAGAGCAGATGAATATGGCCTCAGGTACACAGTGTCCATGTGATTTGGCACTTTTTTTTCTCCCAATCTGGAAAGATCAGAAACTGCTTGCATTTACATGAAACGGATGACTATATACATGTACAGGTCTGTTTGAGGCTTCATTATCTTCTATTCTCTGTCATAATACACATTCAGATAAGATCTGGGTTGTCTGGACATCCTACACAACATTGCATTGATCAGGAGGGTGAGCAAGAAGTGGCTCGCATGCTGGAGGCACTGGTAAGACACAGGCATGGCAAAGCATGAGTGTTAAAGTGGGTGACAACTAGGAAACTTCTAGGGTTATAAAGTGTTTAGTGATCCGGGTGGGTCAAGGGAAGGTGAAGACATCTCTAAGACAATTTGCTACATCTTACCTTTCTACTTGAAAGAAGGAAACAGACTCCACATCCATAAACATGTTCCAGCCCATATACTGGGTGACAAGTGAATATCTCTGCCCTGAGTGAGGCCTGAAGCAGGAAGTCAGGGCTGCAATACAAGTAGCTCTGCTACTTGGGTCAGATGATCTGGTAAACTCTATGCTGTTGGAGGTGTTAGTGTTGGGAAAAGACCCAGCATAACACATAGGTAAAGCAGGGTAGGAGCTACACAACACAGACCTCCGACACTGGGGAACAAGGCCACGCCATCTGCAATGGGAACTTATATGCTTTTTGCAAAGAGTTCTTGTTGTGTTACAGGGACTGAGCATAGACGGAATTCTTGATTAGAGGATGCCAAGTAACCATGTGTCTGGAACTGTCCATTATGAGCTGGATTCTGTCAGACCCACAGAGTCATAAACTCAGGCAGCCCCAGCAGCAGGCCCAAGTAAAATCAAAGTTGTGCATCTGGGATCAAGGCTGGGTAAGACCAGGAGATGTGAGGTAACTGTGAGCAGGTAGCCCAGACCATGTCCCCACTGCTTGAGTACCCACCCCCTCAGATCATTCCTAGGACTATGGGTGGGTCCTAGTGATCAGCCGAAGGAGTAGAAGAAGCCTGGACATGAGTTGTGGAGAGGTCAGCTCAGTGTATGGATGTGGGTTGAATGAGCAGTGGTTTAATTACACTCAGGGTAGTAGGACAGTGACTGCAGCCATGAAATTAAAAGATGCTTGCTCCTTGGATGAAAAGCTATGACAAACCTAAATAGTGTATTAAAAAGCAGAGGCATTACTTTGTTGACAAAGATCCATGTAGTCAAAGCTATGGTTATTCTAGTAGTCACAGATGTGAGAGTTGGATTGTAAAGAAGACTGAATGCTGAAGAACTGATGCTTTCAAATTGTGGGGCTGGAGAAGACTCTTGAGAGTCCCTTGCATAAAAACAAGATCAAACAAGTCAACCCTAAATCAACTGGAATATTCACTGGAAAGATTTCATCATAGTTGCTGTATTTCCTTCCTTTTCTTTATGCTCCATTCTCTTGCTCAATATGTACATGACTTAAAATGGTTGTTCTAGCACTGACTAAACTTAACATTTTGGTTCAAATGCCATCTATGGAGTCTCTCTGGTTTTTAGTTCAAAGTATCAATAGATGGGGAAACAGTGGAAACAGTGGCTGACTTTATTTTTGGGGGCTCCTAAATCACTGTAGATGGTGATTGCAGCCATGAAATTAAAATACACGTACTCCTTGGAAGGAAAGTTATGACCAACCTAGACAGCATATTAAAAAGCAGAGACATTACTTTGCCAGCAAAGGTCCATCTAGTCAAGGCTATGGTTTTTCCAGTGGTCATGTATGGATGTGACAGTTGGACTATAAAGAAAGCTGAGCGCTGAAGAACTGATGCTTTTGAACTGTGGTGCTGGAGAAGACTCTTGAGAGTCCCTTGGACTGCAAGGAGATCCAACCAGTCCATCCTAAAGGAGACCAGTCCTGAGTGTTCATTGGAAAGACTGATGCTGATGCTGAAACTCCAGTACTTTGGCCACCTGATGCAAAGAGCTGACTCATCTGAAAAGTCCCTGATGCTGGGAAAGATTGAAGGCAGGAGGAGAAGGGGACGACAGAGGATGAGATGGTTGGATGGCATCACTGACTCAATGGACACGAGTCTGGGTAAACTCTGGGAGTTGGTGATGGACAGGGAGGCCTGGCAAGCTGTAGTCCATGGGGTCGCAAAGAGTCGGGCATGACTGAACTACTGAATTGAACTGAACTGATCAAAAATGAAAATATTACAAGCTCTCTATACAGCTAAGACATTGGCTTTTTTTCTAGATCATCCTTGACTAGAGAAACAGAGAGAGAGACCTGGAATTTAGACATAAGACACAGCTGTCTCAGTTTGCACTTGCTTCACTCATTGCTGTGTGTAGCGTTCTTATGGAAGGAAACAGAAAAGAATTTGTAACATTAGTTTTGACCCTAAATTAGAGTTGGAAAAATTACATCTAGTCCTGCTAAAATCTGTACCATGTTCCATTTTCATCTTGACTTCCTTACATTTGAGAGAGCTTTCCTGCTTTGGGTGGTTTGATGGGACAATGACAAAGATTAGAGTACCTTATTATTTTTTTTTCCCTGACTCTTCTGCACTATCAACCAGAATTGTATTGAAAACAGGTTCCAACATATTTCAAGGAACATACTTATTTATATGATGCAATTTTTCCTTAAAGTCAACTTAGGCAGAATGGTTGATCTGTTCCAGGGAACATGGAAATCCATTTCTTGTGAAAATTTTGAAGAATATATGAAAGAACTGGGTGAGCCATATTTACTTGCATATCACAGCCAGTAAAAGTGGGAGCTTTGACAGCACAGAACTTGCTCTGTGTGAACCTCTTCCTTCAGTTTTTCACATAGAAACAATAAATATTGATTTAGCACCTAGATACAGTTCTGTGCAAAACTAGTTGAAGTTGACATAATCCCTGCTCTCACGTAATTTACCCTTGATTTGCACATGTGCCATATACTAAATAGTAAATGATTTCAATAAATGATTTAAAACAAAAAAATCACATTTAAAAATTAATTAATTTTTAATTGGTGTATATATACTCCAATATAAAATTGGAGTATTACTTTTAATTGGAGTATAAACTTTGTGTTAGTTTTTGCTGTACAACAGTGTGAATCAGCTATATGTACCCATATATGCCCTCCATCTTGGGCCTCCCTCCCACCTCCCCTAACTCACGCCTCTAGGTCATCGCAGAGCGCTGAGGTAAACTTCCTTTGCTATATGGCAGTTTCCCACCACCTATCTATTTTACACGTGGTAGTGTATATATTGGGCTTCCCAGGTGGTGCTACTGGTAGAGAACCTGACTGCCAATGCAGGAGATGCAAGAGACACGTTCAACCCTCGAGTCAGAAAGATCCCCTGGAGAAGGCATGACAATCCACTCCATTTTTGCCTGGAAATCCCATGGACAGAGGAGCCTAGCAGGCTACAGTCCATCGAGTCGCAAAGAGTCAGATACGACTGAGAGATTGTATATACATCAATGCTACTCTCTCAGTTTGTCCCACCCTCTCCTTCCCGACCTGTGTCCACAAATCCGTTCATTATTATCTTGAAAAATGCTCATTTTGCAAACATTTGCTCTGTGCCTTTTGAGGATCGATCTTGTGTTCCAGCTTCTGACGACTGCTGGCATTCCTTAGCATGTGGCCATGGCACATCACTCTTTGCTCCTAAGTCACATTTTCTCCTAGAGTCTAATATCCCTCTTCCTCTTCTTATAAGGAAAATTTCTTCGACATTTCATGTGGACATTTGTGACTATATTTGGGGTCCACCTGGATAACCCAGGATACTCTCCCTATTTCAAGATCCTTAAATTAGGCATCAATAGGGCATAAATAACTAAATATCAGAATGCACATACTATGAAATATTATGTAGCTATGACAAAATCTGTGCTTATATGTACTGACATGGAAACTCTCCAAAACATACAGATATAGGGGAAAATCAAGTTGAATAACAATCGTTATAACAAAACATTTGTATTTTTAAAAATTCTATATATAGTGGTGATGGTTGCATAACATTGTTTATGTACTTACTGACACTTAATTGTACTTAAATTGCACTTACATGTACTGCCATTTAAAATGGTTAAAATGATAAATTTTATGTTATGTATATTTCACAACAGTAAAAATACATAATAGATAAAAACAAACCCTATACATGTGAACATAAAAGAATGTAAGAGAATGAATAAAGATCTGGAAGAATTCATGCCAAAGGGTTTAGTCTCTATGTAAATGAGTGCATTTTTAAAATAAGAAGAAGGTTGATATCTTTAAGAAAATTTTCAGAAGGGTCCATGAAACAATAGGATTAATAGCTACTGGACCAGAAAACATGACAGCTGTTAGATCAAAACTGGAGATAGATTTTTTTTTTTTTTTCTGTAAAAAATACCCTATTTTAACATATAATGGTGGTGCTACTAGCTTAGAAGTTTGAATTCAAGCAGAGTCAAATCTGTTTAGCTCTAAAACCTCCTAATTAGCATATACAGCTAACGAGAGTCTTGGGAGACAACAACAGATTTAATCACTGTGTCCTTTTATCTGTTTTCCAGGAATAGGAAGAGCCAGCAGGAAACTAGGCTGTCTGGCAAAGCCCACTGTGACCATCATGACAAAGGAAGATCTGATCACTATAAAAACCAAAAGCATCTTTAAAAATAATGACATCTCCTTTAAACTGGGAGAAGAATTTGAGGAAACCACACCAGGTGGCCATAAAACCAAGGTGAGGCCTTCAACATTTTCAGATAAATTTAATTACGAATGTTAATTTTGAAATCTTCCCAGGTAAGTAAGCAATTATGGTGAACATATCTAAAGTGTGTTAGATAAACTTTTGTCTTAAGCCTTGGTCTGAGGAACTCAAATTTTAATATACATACAAATCTCACGGCATGTTAGTAAAAAATGCCTACTTCCAGATTCCATCACCAGAGGCTGTGGTATCTGGGACCAGAACTGAAAATGGTGTTTTTAACAATTCTTACGCAAATATTGAACAGAAAACACTTTCAGAATCATTTTTAGACCTCAGAAACAAAACTCTGCCTTTCCATTTTGTAGCAGTTTTCCATACATGGATTTACAATGAATAAAAAACTTGTGTTAGTTGGCATGCATGCGTGTGTATGTGTGTGCATGCTCAGTCAAGTCTGACTCTTTGCAACTCCGTGGACTGTAGCCCACCAGGCTCCTGTGTTCATGGGATTCTCCAGGCAAGAATACTGGATTGGGTTGCCATTTCCTTCTTCAGGGGATCTTCCCGACCCATAGATTAAATCCATCAAATCCAAGTCTCTTGCGTCTTTTGCATTAGCAGGCAGATTCTTTACCACTGTGCCACATGGGAAGCCCATTAGCAGGTATGGGTGAGGTTATGTCACAGTAACAAATTATCCACAAGCTCTCAGTGCTTACACAATCGGAGTTCTAACTCATAGTACATATTCAGTGTTATGGTGGAGTTGGAGAAGTTTCTTTGTGGAGGAGGAGGCTGGAGATGGGGGCGTAGAGTATCTGTCCCTCTTAATTTCTCCAGGGACCAGGCTAAAGGAGATTCAACTAACCTGTAGCTGGACCATCTGAAGTTTGTGATCTAAGTCAACAAAATAGGGAAAGAGACACTAGGCTTTTTATTGTCTACACCTGGAGTTGAAACACACTTTCACTCATGGGCTTCAACTTCAATATACAATTTACCTATATTACACAATTTATTTATATTTTTTGTTTATTGACTGTTCCTCCACACTAGAATATAAGCTCTTCCAAGAAAGGATGTCTTGTCTGTTCTGTTTCACAGAACCTAGTGATATTACATAATACTAATATTTGCTCAATAAATATGTATCATTTGAATGAAAGCACTCAATAGATTGTTAAACAATATGGATAGTGAAGTCCTAATAAAAGGAACTGAATACCACATTATCAGATTTCTGTTAAATAATATGAGACTTCACATTCCTGTATAATATCAAATGGAAGAATTTTGACCAAAAATGTTTAATAAAGATGTCTATACTAAATTAAAAAAAAAAAAAACTACCAAAACAAAAAGACTGGAAAGTATAGAAGTGCAGAAAGGAAATTTGGTAACTATCATTATCTCTATCACAGGACAGACTGTAAATAATTCTGGTAGAAAACCCAGCTCAGTGGATGCATAAACTCTGAGGTGTAAGCTTTTCCAGTAGCCATGTATGGCTGTGATAGTCAGACCATAAAGAAAGCTGGGTGTCAAAGAATGGATGCTTTTGAACTGTGGTCTTGGAAAAGACTCTTGAGAGTGTCTTGGACAGCAAGGAGATCAAATCAGTCAATGCTAAAGGAAATCAGTCCTGAATATTCACTGGAAGGACTGATATTGAAGACGAAGCACCAATACTTTGGCCACCTGATACGAAGAACTGACTCATTGGAAAAGACCCTGATGCTGGGAAAGATTGAAGGCAGGAGGAGAAGGGGATGACAGAGGATGAGATGGTTGGATGGCATCACCAACTCAATGGACATGAGTTTGAGCAAGCTCTGGAAGTTGGTGATGGACAGGGAAGGCTGGCATGCTGCAAGCTATCCATGGGGTCGCAAAGAGTTGGACACAACTGAGCAACTGAACTGAACTGCAATAGAGTTTAACAGGGTTATCTCTAAACTTTGAGGAGCAGGCTGCAAACTCTGGCTCAGGATTGTGTGGGTGTAAATCCCACCTCTGCCACCAATCATTCAATCAACCGTGTGACTATGAGCAAGTCACAGACTCATGGTGACTCAGCCATTTCATTTGCAAAAGGGGATAATTATAGAGTGTGTGTGTACTCAGTCATGCCCAACTCTTTGTGACCCAGTGGACTATAGCCCTCCAGGTTCCTCTGTCCATGGGATTATCTCGGCAAGAACACTGGAGTGGGTTCTCATTTCCTCCTCTGGGGTATCTTCCCAACTCAGGAATAGAACCCGCACCTCCTGTGCCTCCTGCATTGGCAGGTGGATTCTTTATCACTGAGCCACTTGGGAAGCCCAATAATTATAGTACTTACGTCGTAAGGTTGATGTGAGAATTACATGAATATGTTAATACTCTTGAAGAATGCCTCACACACAATAAATAGTGCTACCAAAGTGCTAGCTACTGTTGTTGTTACAATTACTATCATTTCTATTTATTATTTATTTTACTATTATTATTATTGCTTTACTCTCTATTGCCATTTTATTATAAAGCATACAACTCAGGAACAACAAAAGGGAAGAAATGCATAAGACAAGGTATGTGGGAAATGGTTTGAAGTTTCCATACCCCTCCAGGTACACAACCTTCCCAGCACACTAATATGTTCATCAGGGCTTCCCTGGTGGATCGGTGGATCAGTGGTAAAGAATCCACCTGCTATTGTAGGGAACATGAGTTCAATCCCTGGTCCAGGAAGATCCCACATGCTGAGGAGCAGCTAAGTCTGTGCTCCACAGTTATTGCACCTGTGCCCTAGAGCCCAGCAACCACAACTACTGAGCCCACACACTCTAGAGCTTGTGTTCCACAACAAGAGAAGCCGGCACAGTGAGAAGCCCTCACCTCACAACTAGAGACTAATCCCTGCTTGTTGCAACTAGAGAAAAGCCTGAGCAAAGCAGTGAAGACCCAGCACAGCCAAAGATAAAGAAGTAAATAGATAAACTTATTAAAAAAAAATAATATGTTCATCAACTGGAAGCTCTACAAATCCCATCATTTTTTCACTGTAATACGTGCCACACCATTTTATATTCCCACAACACTATAATTATTTTTATATTGTTGGAGTAAGAAGAGGAAATGGGATCTTACATTGGGAGTTTGAATTAGCTTCACATATGTTTTTAAACTTGAAACTCACTTGTGATTCTTTACACAAAAAGATAATACTTGGCCTGTACAATAAATATATTTTGTAAAAACTTTACTTACTCCTGAAGGTAATATTTAGTTTTTACTCTTTTAAAACCTTTTCCCCCAGAAGAATCAGCCAACAAATTTACTGTTGATGAAGTCTCAGAATAAATGGAATTGTAAACACCATTCAAAAACTACCTGAGAATATCACAACAGCTGAAAAGAATTTGTCTCCTGATAAAATTTTAGAGTTCATATGTCACAGTCTGAGCTGAATTTGGTCTTGTCTGTGTTTCAGAGTACGGTAATCTTAGATGATGACTCCTTGGTTCAGGTTCAGGACTGGGATGGCAAAGAGATCACCATAAGGAGGAAGCTGGTGGATGAGAAAATGGTCGTGGTGAGTGAACTGTTTATCATTTTTTCTATCTAACACCTATATATTGGAGAAGGCAATGGCACCCCACTCCAGTACTCTTGCCTGGAAAATCCATGGACGGAGGAGCCTGGTAGGCTGCAGTCCATGGGGTCGCGAAGAGTCAGACACAACTGAGCGACTTCACTTTCACTTTTCTCTTTCATGCATTGGAGAAGGAAATGGCAATCCACTCCAGTATTCTTGCCTGGAGAATCCCAGGGACAGCGGAGCCTGGAGGGCTGCCATCTATGGGGTCGCACAGAGTCGGACACGACTGAAACGACTTAGCAGCAGCAACACCAAAATATGGGCTTCCCAGGTGGCTCAGTGGGTAAAGAATCCACCTGTAATGCAGGAGATGCAGGATATGCAGGTTTGATTCCTGGGTTGAGAAAATTGCCTGGATGAGGGCATGGAAACCCACTCCAGTATTCTTGCCTGGAGAATCCCAAGGAGAGAGGAGCCTGATGGACTACAGTCCATAGAGTCTCAAAGAGTTGGACATGAGTGAAGCGATTGAGCATGCACGCAATAACTGTATATAAAATCACGCAACTTGTTCTAAAACAATAGGAGTGAATGTAGTTTTTCTTTTTCCTCTTGCTTTATAAGAATGGGAGTGGGGGATATTGGCAGATAAATATATGATCATGAAGATTAGAAAATGTGCAAGGATTGAGAAACTAAAAACCTAGAGAGAATTTATAAAATTGTCTTGCCTCATATTTGGATTGGTGTGGAAGCCAAAACAAGCACGTATTTGTGCAAGAAAGATTTCAGTAGGGATTGAGAATTGTTGCTGACCCTTTGCTCCACACCAGGGTGAATTTCTCAGTTTTCCAGATCAACACCAAGTGAAAGCATGAAAAGGAAATTTAAACGAGAGAGGCAAAGCTTAAGTACTGTCTGGCTGATGTCTAGATCAATTGACACAAGTAAAAACTAACACTTAATGGCTACCATGTCCCCATGTTTTCATGTACTATTTAACCAATCTTCACAATACTCCTGTGAAATAAGATTACTTAATCCATTTAATGGGTGGGGAAACTGAGAATCAGACACTGACTTACCTGAGGATATTTGGCTGTGAAAATGTGGTGGTGCTGGGGTTAAAATCCAGGTTGGCTTAATTCCAACATCTACATTTTTTTAGTCTATCCTGTGCCTCTCAGGATGGCTTCCCCAATCATCTTTTTCGTTTGTACAGAATGGAGGGAAACATGCTCATGATTCTCCTCTTCTCAAACCCTACCTCCACTAAAATGAATAAAATGGTAGTTCTGGGCACAGTATAAAATAGTTCTTTCAAAGGAAATATAAAAAATCTATCCTCATTTCTTAATGTAAGGATATTTTTTTTCAACAATGGAGTACATCCCCTTATAAAATAGGAAGTGGAAGACTAAGGATGATTGATTTTATTGCTTTCTATAAAGACCTTAATCACTAAACAGATAGGTTTAAATAGTTCATTAGAAAAAATATTAGATTCAGAATCTGAAGACATGGATTTCCATCTCTATGTTCAGTTCTTATGTGACTTTGGAAAAGCCATTCATCCTCTCCAAGATTCAGTTTTCTTGCCTTCAAAATGTAGGAAAAAAAATTTTGGATAGAATTAAATACCATCATGTGTATATCAGTGCTCTGAAAATCATGAAATACTGTATTGATGTATATTATTATTTGAAAAATATAGAGTATCTATAAAAATGCTTCAATGTAGGCATTTGAAAATGTTTTAATAAAGATTTCAAGTTCATATAAATAAACTTTTTCTGTATATATATCTGTATATGCATATACGCATATATTTACACATTGTGTCATATATATCATATGTAATTGTGGTTTATATGTGTATGTACATATATACTCTTACTTTAAGTAGAATATTACTTTATCACAAGTGAAATATTCTGTTTTATTGGTGCCAAATCTTATATATGTATACATGGCAAAATCACTTCGTAAATAGTTTTGATTTATAGTTGTCTATAGATTTCTTTTCCGAATTTTTAAGGAATGTATGTATGCATAGCAATTAGTTTGCCTTTTTCTAAATGTCAGTTTCACCAGCAGTACTGAAATATCTTGTCCTTTGTTTGTCTTCAAGGAAAGTGTGGTGAACAATGTTACCTGCACACGAACATATGAGAGAGTACAAACAAACCCAGTCTCAAACTCTTAGGCACTCTCAAACTGTGATCCAAACTGCCAAGGCTGTTTAAATAAAAATATTATGACAACTAATATGAGAGAACCTTTGCAAAAATGCCAACAGCTTTGGATGCCATGCTGAATACGCCTGTACAATAGAGTACTTTTCATACTGTTCATGGGGTTCGCAAAGCAAGAATACTCAAGTGGTTTGCCATTCCCTTCTCCAGTGGACCATGTTTTGTCATGACCCATCCATCTTGGGTGACCCTACCCGGCATGGCTCATAGTTTCTTTGAGTTAGACAGGGCTGTGGTCCATGTGATCAGCTTGATTCATTCAGATCAGTCGCTCAGTCATGTCTGACTCTTTGCGACCCCATGAATCGCAGCATGCCAGGCCTCCCTGTCCATCACCAACTCCCGGAGTTCACTCAGACTCACATCCATCGAGTCAGTGATGCCATCTAGCCATTTTATCCTGTCGTCCCCTTCTCCTCCTGCCCCCAATCCCTCCCAGCATCAGCGTCTTTTCCAATGAGTCAACTCTACGCATGAGGTGGCCAAAGTACTGGAGTTCAGTTTGATTAGTTTTCTGTAATTGTGGTTTTCATTCTGTCCTGCTCTCTGATGGATAAGGATAAGAAGTTTATGGAAGCTTCCTGATGGGAGAGACTGACTGTGAGGGAAACTGGGTTTAGTTCTGATGGGCTGGGCCATGCTCAGGAAATCTTTAATCCAATTTTCTGTCAATGGGTGGGGCTGTGTTCCCTCCCTGTTGATTGGCCTGAGACCAAATTATGGTGGAGGTAATGAAGATAATGGTGACCTCCTTCAAAAGGTCTCATGCACACACTGCTGCATTCAGTGCCCTCGATCCTGCAGCAAGCCACTGACAACCCACATCTCTGGTGGGGACTCTTGGATACTCACAGGCAAGTCTGGGTCAGCCTCTTGTTGGATCACTGCTCCTTCCTCCTGGGTCCTGGTGAGCACAGGTTTTGTTTGAAAGAAAAAAAGGTTTTGTTTAAAGAAAGGTGAGCACCAAAGAATTGATGCTTTTGAACTGTGGTGTTGGAGAAGACTCTCGAGAATCCCTTGGACTGCAAGGAAATCAAACCAGTCCATCCTAAAGGAAATCAGTCCTGAATATTCACTGGAAGGCCTGATGCTAAAGCTAAAACTCCAATACTTTGGCCACCTGATATGAAGAACTGACTCCTTGGAAAAGACCCTGATACTGGGAAAGATTGAAGGCTGGAGGAGAAGGGGATGACAGAGGATGAGAAGGTTGGATGGCATCACCGACTTGATGGACATGAGTTTGAGCAAGCTCTGGGAGTTAGCGATGGACAGGGAAGTCTGGCATGCTGCAGTCCATGGAGTCGCAAAGAGTCGGACATGCCTGAGCGACTGAACTAAACTGATAGAGTACCTTGGCATTGGCTTCTATAAGAAACTGGAACGATACATCCTGTTTAAGTCAGAATTGCTATAATATATTCGGGGAGGCGGATTCATGTTAACTTTTCTCTTGTGGGCATATTGTGTCCATCTTTTAATTTCAACATGAACATGAACTGCAAAATATTGGGAAAATAATTCAAATTTTAAATAAACTAATCGGGACAGAGAATAACTCACAGGTTATATCTCAGCTGTATGTGAGAGGGAAATAAATAGGTTTGGAAGGAGTGCAATAGCTGATCATCTAAGTTATCACTGAAAACCAATACAAAGGAAAATACATTGTTTTATTTGCATCAAATGTGGACTCATCACTTTATCTTGTAGGTCAGATCAGCAAACAGGTCAAGACTGGCAAACTGTACATGTCAATATCACCCCAATGGTTTCAGGAAGAATTGGAAACTGGAATCCATATTTCCTAATTATTTACCCCACAGTCGTAACAAAGGGAATCTAGGTAGAAACAGGTTCACAGTATATAGCATGAATCAAATATAACACTACATCAAACTAAGGAACACACAAGCTTTTCTTCATCTTAAAACATGTGGTGGGGCGCTACAACTTTGTCCAGGTGAGAACATGGAGTTTGACCATTTGAACTCATGGCATGTCATTGCTTATTTGCCTGCATTGGTCTATAAGGGGTCTTGGCGCTCCAGAGAAGTGAGAGGAGTGCTTGCTTTGGGCATATTGGAACAATGCAGAAGACAATGGAAGGCATAGGAAAACATCCTCTGGACTTCTTGGAGTTGACAGAGGAAAGAGTCTAGGCAGAGGCTGAAGGAGCAGTTTCTCTGGGACCTGGTGTAGGCTGTAGATGTGGGAGGCTCTGCAGCAGAGCCCAGGTAACAGCTTGCTGCATCGAGACAGAAAAGACCCTTCTCCCGCATTGGAACTGAACCCAGCACCGTTTTGACACCACACGGGTCAGTGGCTGTGGGACCTTCCCTAACAGTGCTTCTGTCTTTGGTATGAGGGGTTCTTGTCTGCATTGGTAAGGGGTAGTCTTGTGGGCCGGAGAAGGCAATGGCACCCCACCCCAGTACTCTTTCTTGGAAACTCCCATGGACAGAGGAGCCTGGTAGGCTGCAGTCCATGGGGTCGCAAAGAGTCAGACATGACTGAGCGACTTCACTTTCACTTTTCACTTTCATGCATTGGAGAAGGAAATGGCAACCCACTCCAGTGTTCTTGCCTGGAGAATCCCAGGGACGGGGGAGCCTGGTGGGCTGCCGTCTATGGGGTCGCACAGAGTCAGACACGACTGAAGCAACTTAGCAGCAGCAGCAGCAGCAGTCTTGTGGGCAGTGGGAGCCAGTGCAGGAAGCCTTGTGGTAAAGGGATAGGTATCAGTTCCAGCAGAACACAGGACCCCCCGATGACTCCTGGGCGTTTGAATATTGATGTTAATATGATTTTGTCAACAATCTGATCAAGTCTAGAGACTTTAGAGTATTCCAAAACATACACTCACAAATACAACTGCAGCAAGCAAAAGTTTTCCAAGAGGGAGAGTGAACAGCTTACCTTCTTCTCACCCCTTCACCTGATTGAAAATTACTAAAGTAAAAGGTCACCCACTCTGGCTGATGGATGTGGAATATCCCTCAAGTATCCATTTAAAATTGGCAATCCATCTATAACCAAATCCATCAAGACTACCACTGCTTTAAAGTGATGCTGTGATTCAGGATTCACTGTACATTCAATATGTACCAGGTGCCGTGTGAGAACTGGCGATGGAAGGAGAGCTAAGTTGTGTTCACTGTCCTGGATTGACTCAGAAGAGAAGGGATCATTTGGAAAGTACCACATCAGTATGCTAATCTCAAGGAATCTATAAATACAGACAAGACCCAACATATGACAGTTCCAAGCAAGATTTTCCACCTTTGCACTGGTGTAAATGAGATACGTATTCAGTAGAAACATACTTCAAATTTTGAATTTTGATCTGTTTCCCCAGTCTAGTGGTGGTGGTCTAGTCGCTAAGCCATGTCTGACTCTTGTGATCCCATAGACTATAGCCTGCCAGGCTCCTCTGTCTGTGGAATCTTCCAGGCAAGAATATTGGAGTAGGTTGTCATTTCCTGCTTCAGTATTCTTGCCATATATTTCCTAAAATATATACATATACTTATAAAATTATAAAATATATAAAAAGTATATATAATTATAAAATGGGCTTTGTGTTAGATGATTTTGCCTGTCTGTAGGCTAATATAAGTGTTCTGAGCACATTTAAGGTAGGTTAGGCTAAGCTATAATGTTTGGTAGGGTAGATGTTTTCAACGCATGTTTTGACATGATGTTTTTGACTTAGGATGAGTTTATCAGCGTGTAACCCCATTGTGAGTCGAGGAAGATCTGTAGCAGATTTTAAAACAAATGTTTCCACCTGGAAAGGAAGGTCTAATACCACTTTCTTGGTGAATAACTGTCTAGCTCAGGAGGAAAGAATATTAACAATCAGGGTGGCGGGAGCAGCAAGGATGAGGACAGCAGTCATGGCGGCAGGAGAACAGGTGGACCCTGTGTCCTTCCCATCTGTCCTAGGGACGCAGCCTCTGGGCTGCAGCCTCCATGTGGACTGCACCAACACAGTTCAAGTCAATGATCATCATTCAGGATACTTAGGGAACGTGGAGGCATTCCTAGAAAGACATGACCTGACCTGTATTTCCTAAGCTGGGAAAGTTTTTGACTTCTCTGGTGGTCCAGTGGCTAAGACTCCCTGGTCCCAAAGCAGGGAGTTCAATTCCTGGTCGGGGAACTATTAACAGATCCCACATGCCCAATGCTGCAACTACCGCAACAAAGTTGAAGATTCCATATGCTTCAACTAAGATCTGGCACGGTCAAAATATAAATATTAAAAATGTTTAAAGTATTTTTATTGTTTTTTAAAAATTATATTCTTTGATTCAGATTTGGCCAAAGTATTACTAGAATAAAAATCAGAAAACCACTGACTACAGAAAGGAAGGATATTTGGGTTTTATTAAACAGTGGAATTAAAAATGCTGAGCATTTTCTTTCTGGTAAACACATTTGGAAAAATGATGTTCCATTTGAGTAATTCAGTTGACAATTTGAGGTGGAAAATAAAATAATAATATTAATAGCAGACTGCTTTTTGAGTAGTTATTAAGGGCCAGGCACTGTGTTTACCACTGTTTGTGCAAACTTTATCTTCTTTCTCTTCTGTAAAGTTTTAACAAAGGTATAAACTAAAACCCAGGGAGGTTAATTTTTTTTGCTTGAAGTTCCTCAGGTCATCAATATCATGGTCAATGTTCATAGCAAGGTCTCTGTGATTCCAAGTCTATATTCTTTAACCCTGATGCCAGAATGCCTCTCCCAAAAATCAAGATTAGAGTTTCTTTGAGAGTCTTTCTGTGTAATAATAATACAAATAAATGCATAGTTAAAACCATTAATCTGAACGTGTAAAGCCTGAGAAACCTGCCCTACCTAAACTCTCATGCCCTAAACTGTTCAGAAAGATCACCTGAAGATTTAAGAAGCAAAAGCAGCCAACCAATGACTAATCTATCCTTGTGTGAGACAGATTTGTCAGGAAATCCTTGCTTAGTGTACAAACAAAAGGAATAAAATCTAAGATTCAGGGACTGGAGGAGCTGACTAAGAGAAACAGAAAGTCAAGTAAGTTTTAGCTTAGCATTTGTAGATGAGAATTATGTATAAGAATCAGTGGAAGAATACAGTTGCATGCTATGAATCTGGGGAATTTTTACCTTGACACAGATTTCCTGGTGGCTCAGATGGTAAAGAGACTACCTGCAATGCAGGAGACCCAGGTTCAATCCTTGGGTTGGAAAGATCCCCTGAAGAAGGAAATGGCAACCCACTCCAGTATTCTTGCCTGTAGAATCCCATAGACAGAAGAGCCTGGAGGGCTATAGCCCATAGCGTCACAAAGAGTCGGACATGACTGAGCAACTTCACTTTTGCTTTCTTTCTGTGTGGAGAAGACACAGAAAGATACTGTTAGCACGAGACAGGGCTCTGAGGCTCATAAAATAGAATTTCTCATTCAAGAGGTTGGAGAACTGAGGTGCCCTTGAGGACGAAGGTGCGAGGTCTTGTCTGTGGTTGTCCAAGTTCTGACTGCTCTCTGGCGTCTAGTGTAGATCTGTTCTTGGCAATTGCTAGAGACCATTTGGAATCCTATAGACAAAACGAAAGGAAAACTAAAGCCACTAGTCTAAACCTAGTTTGAGCAGAATTGTTGATGATCTTTGACATTTAACAAAATGAATATACTGAATCCAGTCTAGCACCAGATACATACATGACTTTAGCTGATAGAAACAGACTCATTTAAGCCTTATGGCAAAGAATTACACATGCCTTATTTTGTGATCTAAGCACTTCTTTGCATAAGCTGCAAAACTTATTGACCTGATTTTGGTCACAGGCAGTTTTCAACATCTTTTTTTTTCAATTAATTGACAGTTGTGCCAAATAAATTATATGCAGAGCCTTAATGTATAAAACAGATGAATGCAGAACGCTTCTGTTTGTGCAGGAGGTCCCAAAATCCCATGCATGATTCCATCGGCTTTTCCCATGTTCTAGCAAGGTTCTAGAGCAGGAGTCTCCAATACCCAGCAGAGGACCAGTACTGGTCTCAGCCTGTTAGGAACCAGAATGTACAACAGGAGGTGAGCAGGCGGCAAGAGAGCAAAGTTTCCCCTGCCTCTCCTCATTGTTCCCTATTGCTCACACTGGTATTAGCACCTGAACCACCCTTTCCCATCCCTGCACCCCACCTCCACTGCCCATCTGTGGAAAAATTGTCTTCCATGAAACCGGTCCCTGTTGCCAAAGATGTTGGGGACCCGTGTTCTATAGGACACCTTTTACTCACTTCCCGTCTGCTGAGAGCGACCTTCATGAGAGACCGGTGGGGTTGAGACCCAGATTTCTGAGAAGGAGACTCCATATGAGTGGGGCTGGTTCCTCTGCTGGGATGCCATGATTCTGAGAGAGTTGGAAAACTAAACTGAAATCAAATGCAGCTACTGCAACCTACTGAAGACCTGCTGGCAGTCTGAAGTATTGCTGGGTCATGCTGGTAGGAACAAAGAATATGACATTTGAGTAAAGCTAGGAGCGAGTTCCCAGGTGGCACTAGGGTGAAGAATCCACCTGCCAATTTAAGAGATGTAAGAGATAGTTTCAGTCCCTGGATTGGGAAGAGCCCCTGGAACAGCATGTAGAAACCCACTCCAGTATTCTTGCCATAGACAGAGGAGCCTGGTGGGCTACAGTCCATAGCGTCACAAAGAGTCAGACATGACTGAAGCGACGTGGCACATAAGGGAGTTGGGGAATGAGCCTGTCATTTAAGCAGATCAATCAGGAAGTTGAAACAATAATCCAGGTATGTTGATGATGTGACTTGCAATAGAGATGGCAGTGGGGATAGCAAGAGGTCATGGAATTTGGAATACAGTTCTAAATTAGAGTTAACAGAATTTACAGATAGATTGAATTTGAAAGAAGGAGAGTGCTAAGCATGATTTAAAATGTTTGGTCTTAGATTTTAGAGAGTTGTGTTATTAAGTAACTTTGCCTCAAAGCTATGCCATATAATGTCTGATTTCATAAGTTCACTGGAAAACTAAACAGGACATGAAAACCAGCTAAACTGATTGCCCAAAGTGGCTAATTTATTTACTTAGAAAATACTAGAGAGTTGCTTCCTGGCCATGATCCAGTAGTAGGGGTCAAATTTACTTCCCACCTGAAACAACAGAAAAACACACCCATTCTATGAAACACTGGTTTGTAAGACACAGGACTTCAGAAAAATTAGAACAGGAATCCCTGAGAGAAGGGAAACAAATGAGATAAGCTCATTCACTAACCCAGTCTCTTCATATACTCAGGGGATACCAGCACCAGCTTGGCAGTGTGCCTTCTACTCTAAAGTCTGAGTCCCAGCATATGGGAGGCTTTCTCCAAGCTATTAAAGTCTAAAACCCCATTCCTCTTCCTTTGCTCCTGCAACCCATAGTGTTAGTAGCTGAATTCTACTGCTTACTCTCTCTCTCTGTTATCTCTGTGACATTTTTAGTTCTCTAATACCAGCTTCAACAATTTCTTATATTAAAAACTCTTTGCTGTGTGGTTTCTACTTATTCTGACTGGTATAGACTGTCTACTGTGTGTTAAGACATGTACTAGGTCACTGAAGTTAAATAATACCCAAGATTATGGAGATACTAATGACACATCCAGGATCCCAGGCTATCACATTATAAAGCTTTTGCCCTCAGTCACTAAGTAACATTGCAGTCAGGTAGAAGGCTTTGAAAGAAAAGTAGGTCTTTCAGCTTTATTTCTGAGATTATGCTTAAAGCCAGGATTATTTCTAATTGTGTGTTACATTTTACTTTAAAAGATATTGAAGGCTAGCAAAGGATAGAGAAGGAATGGAAGAGTAATTTAATCTCCAGAATTCTATTACTATTATTTCAGTGCCTATAGTAAAGTATGGCTGTCCTTGGTGGCTCAGATGATAAAGAATTTGCCTGCAATGTGGGAGACCTGGGTTCGATCCCTGGTTTGGAAAGATGCCCTGGAGGAGGGCATGGCAACCCACTCCAGTATTCTTGCCTGGAGAATCCTCATGGACAAAGGAGCCTGGTGGGCTACAGTCCATGGGTTCACAAAGAGTCAGACATGACTGAGCGACTAAGCACACACATGGTAAAGTATTGGGACTTTGTGTTTATTTTTTGGTAATAGTGACCCATGAATACCAAGCACAGATTTATCACATGTGAAACATAGGAATGCAAGATGTAACATCTTGTGTTTGGCAATCTTTATTTTGTCTTTTCCCTTGAGGAGAGTCTAAAATGTGTTTCAAAATTATAAAGTCCTGGAAAGCCCACAGTTTGCAATAGAACAGTTCAGGTCAGCATAGTCTTCAATCTAGATTCCAGTTCCTTTCTTCTCTTGTAGTACTACACTTCATTTTTTGTTTGTTTGTTTGTTTCCCTAGAGAGTTACCATCTCCTGAACAGATGTAGGCATTCAAAGAGGCAGTATGTTGTACTGATGGGTATTAACCTCTCAAGTCTCTATTGTCAGCACCCACCTCCATTCCCACTACTGCATTAAGGATGGGCAAAAAGGAAAAGCTATGTCTTCTCCTGCACTAGGACTTCAGATACATGTTTCTAATGAATTCTAATCTCATAAAGCTGGCTACATGCTTTACTGAAGTGAGCATCTATACTCATTAGTATAAGCGTGCATGTGTGCTAAGTGGCTTCAGTTGTGTCTGATTCTTGGCGACCCTATGGACTGTAGCCCATCAGGCTTCTCTGTCCATGGGATTCTCCAGGATACTGGAGTGGGTTTCCATGTCCTTACTCACACTGTATTGCAAGCGCAGATGAAATCAAAAGAAAATTTGATCTAGCCATAATATACTGAAGAGGATTTGGACTTACCTATGCACCAAAAATGGCTAGGATGCTGGACAAAGTATATGAAGCAGGCATTTTTAGATAATGAATTTACAGGAAGTATAGGGTCATGATGTTTCAGAGAAGGGAAACATTTGAGGGGAAACCTCACCATTGTCCCAGCTTTCTGCCTGGGGACACCTGCCTAGTGGGAGTGCACAGAGGCGAATCACAAGAAGATACTAGGCTCACTGAGTTGAGAAGACAGAGATTAAAAGGGAGAGAGTTTGAGTCAGCTGAAAGATGCAGGGCAGGGCTCTGGTGAGGAAAGATTTACAGAAGAAAGAGCTCTAGAAAACTCTTAAAGGTCTTCCTCCATCTTAGCAAAATCCTCAGCTTATATTAGAATAAAACTTCAGAGACCATGGAGAGAATGACCAAAGGGCCGTAAACTGAACAACTCACAGTGCTCATACAGGGCAGCACCCACCTCCATTCCCACTACTCCATGAAGGATGGGCAAAGAGGAAAAGCTGTGTCTTCTCCTGCACTAGGACTTTGTGGAGCCCTTTGACATTCAATGACAGCATTCAGGAAGACCCCAGAACAGTGGTTTTTTGGTACTAGCACTAAACTATTCCTAGAGTAACGGTGAGGTCAGGCCACCTTTGTTATTGTTCAGTCATGGACTTGTTAAGACCCCATGGATTGCAGCATGCCTGGCTTCCTTGCCCTTCACTGTCTCCTGGAGTTTGCTCAGACTCATGTCCATTGAGTCAGTGATGCCATCCAACCATCTCATCCTCTGTCATTCCCTTATCCTCTTGCCCTCAATCTTTCCCAGCATCTGAGTCTTTTCCAGTGAGTTAGCTCTTTGCATCAGGTGGCCAAAGTACTGGAGCTTTAGCTTCAGCATCAGTCTTTCCATTGAATATTCAGGGTTGATTTCATTTAGGATTAACTAGTTTGATCTCCTTGCTGTCCAAGGGACCCATAAGAGTCTTCTCCAGTAGCACCTTAACAAACATTAAAAAAAAAAAAAAAAAAAAGCCTTGGAAGGATTAAACTAATCTGCCAGGAACTTAAGTTCCTGTGACAATAAAGACCAATACTCTTTCAAGGAAGACAGAATTCAGATACTCACCAATGTTACATTCACTATGTGCAGGCACCCAAACAAAATAATTAAAGCACAACCAAAAAAAAAGGATAGAAAATAAGATATATAATGAGGGGGGAAATCTATCAATAGTAACAGACCCAGAGATGATGCAACTAGCAGACACAGACTTTAAAATTTCTTTAAAATATATCAGTACAGGCATACCTTGGAGATGTTGTGGGTGTGCTTCCAGACCACCACAATAAAGAAAATATCTCAAATAAAGTAAGTCATATATTTTTTGTTTCCAGAAAGCATATAAAAGTTAAATTTACACTATATGGTAGTTTACAAAGTGTATAATAGCACTATATCTGAGAAAACAACCTTATATACCTTAATTTAAAAATTAATGCTATTGAAAAAAAGGTTCTGATCTAATAAATTTTCTTAATGCAGGGTTGCCATAAAACTTTAATTTTAAAAGAAAGGGAAAAAATACAGTATCTGCAAAAAGCAACAAGCTCAAGCACAATAAAATGGGGTATACCTATAAGCTGAAATGCCCAAGGATTTAATGAAAACCTGAGCATAATAAAATTAATGGAAGATAAAGCTTCAGGCAATGAAAAGTACAATATTTCCTTCAGGCCTGACTGGTTTGAGCTCCCTGAAGTCCAAGAGAGTCCTAAAAGTCTTCTCCAACACCACAATTCAAAAGCATCAATTCTTTGGCATTTAGCCTTTCTTTATGGTCCGGCTCTCAAATCCATACATGACCACTGGAAAAACCATAGCTTTGACTAAACAGACCTTTGTTGACAAAGTGACGTCTCTACTTTTTAATGCACTGTTTAGATTTTTCATAACTTTCCTTCTAAGGAGCAAACATCTTTTAATTTCATGGCTGCAGTCACCATCTGCAGTTATTTTGGAGCCCAAGAAAATAAAATCTGCCACTGCTTCCACTTTTTCCCCTTCTATTTGCCATGAAGTAATGGTACCAGATTCCATGACTTAGTTTTTTTGTGTGTGCGTGTTGAGCGTTAAGCCAGCTTGAAGAATCATTACAGGATGGAATCACAGCTGTAAGTCCAAATAAGCCTGCATCTCTGAAGATGGGATGGATGTGCGCCTCAGTCCTGAAAGAAGTCTGGACATATCTTTTATCTTTGTTTTCTTTCTCTTTTCCATAATTCTTTATTATTTTCTGAATGATATTTTTAAATCAACATTACAGCATCTCAACTCTCACTAAAAATGTAAGTAAAACGTTTTTTTAAAGTTCATCCCTACTTCCTGAATATATTTCTTTTGCTGGGTGCTATTTGTGCTGAATGTTCAGATTGGTCCTTCAGTCCCTCTCTTTGAATCGCTAAGTCTTTTCACAACATCAGCAGGTTTTTGCCCTTGTCGATGATGTTTGTAGTTGGTTTGCTTTGGACAGTCCATTGGTGATCAGTAAATCATTATGCCTTCTTCCAAAAGTGAATGAGGGCAATCAGCACTAGGGTTTAAAAATCAGAATTAGCTTCAACTACAAATGAATGAGAGAGTCAGTTCCTAGGCAGGTTGATAGGGAGTCTAGGGGTCCCCAAAGAGAGAGGGGTCTGGAATTCTCAAGGAGGAAGAAAGGACAAACTTTTTTTTCTTTCTCCACATTCCTTAGGATTATATACCAATAATGTATCCTGCCTAAGGACAGTCTTTGGATTCAACCTTCTGTTATCTTAAAATGTTAATTATGGGAGTAGACCTGGTCTTTACAAGGATGTATCTTGCCTGAGGACAGTGTTATCTTAAAATGTAAATTATGGGAGTAGGTCTGATGAGGTCTTTACAACCTCCAGACATTCTTTGGATTCACTGGAGAGTATATAACTTCATTGTTAACACTAGCAAGCGGGTACTCTTTCTACCCCCTTCTGATGCCTATGTCAGAAGCTTTCTCTATCTCCTTTATACTTTAATAAAACTTTACTACACAAAAGCTCTGAGCGATCAAGCCTCGTCTCTGGCCCCGGATTGAATTCTTCTCCTCCGGGGGCCAAGAATCCCGGTGTATTCGCGTGATTCAACAACAACCTTTCATGAATACCTTTTATTTTAAACAATCCTAGAATTGACTATGGAGTGGTACCAAAAAACCCTCTGATTTACCCAAATCCCTATGTGAGAAAACTACTTAAAAATGTACAGTGGTTTTTTATGTTTATTTTTCATACAAAGGCTTCCTCTGAAATCTTAAAGTGCATATTTTTTTAAATTTGTAAAATGAATTCACACATGGCCATGAATTGTTTAAGCAAAGTTGTTTTCCTTGATAAATAAGCTCTAAGAAGGTGGGAATTGTTGTTGTTGTTGTTGTTATTGTTATTTTTTATTTATTGTTGTATTCCAAGCACCTGGAATGATGCTGAATATACTTAGAAGTGCTGGTACATGGTAAATGAAGTTTGAATGAATCAGTAAATGAATTGGGCTCTATTACACATGAAATGGGGCTTCCCTAGTGGCTCAGATGTTAAAGAATTTTGCCTGCAATGTGGGGTGGGAGACCCAGGTTCAGTCCTTGGGTTGGGAAGATCCTCTGGAGAAAGGAATTGAAACCCACTCCAGTATTCTTGCCTGGAGAATTCCATGGACAGAGGAACCTGGAGGGCTACAGTCCACGGGGCCACAGAGTCAAGACAAGACTGAGAGACGAACACTTTCTCGTCAACGTGAAATAGCATTTCCTGTGGTTTTCCTCTAGGTGGTGCTATGTACAGCATAAGAGGTAACTTAAGCCAGGAGTCCCCCACCTCTGAGATCTAAGGCCTGCTGATCTAAGGTGGAGCTGAAATAATAATAATAGAAATAAAGTGCACAATAAATGTAATGTTCTTGAATCATGCCAAAACTGTTATTGCCCCCCCCCCCCCCCCCCACAGTCCATGGATAAATTGTCTTCCATGAAACTAGTCCCTGGTGACACGAAGGTTGGGGACAGCTGACTTAAGCAACATTATTTTTTTTTTCTAATATTGCCTTGATAGCTGATTGATTTCCTTTATGTATTTTTTTAAACCTTTTCATCTTTTTAAACTCTCAATCTTTTAGATTTATTTTCTTTACTGGAAGAGGCTTTACAAGATTATCAGATGTGTTGGCTTTCTTGTCTTTTCAGCCCACCATTTATCTCTACCTAACTGCACAAGCATATCTTCCTTTGAACAGTTCTTGAAAGATATTACATATGCTGCTTCATTTCTTCCTACTATGTCTATTATTTATCATAGAAGGATTTATCTGAAAGACTTTGATACATTCAATGCTAAGTTTTCTATTTTTCTAGTCCCTTACTTTTTCTAGGTATTTGTTGTCCATATGTTTTGCTGGTTCAATTTTAAGCTAACTATTCTTTTTAAAAGTAATAGTTTTATTGAGATGTAATTGGCTTAGAGTAGCTGCACATATTAAATTATGCGATTTGATATGCTTTGAAAGGTACATACACCTGTGAAACCATCACCGCAGTAGAGAGAATGAACATATCCAGTTCTCTCGTTTCCTTGTTTTCCTTAATAAACCCTCCCCACTCTCTCCCTCTCTTCTCACCTCACCATCAGAAGGCAATTACTAACCTGCTTTCTGTCACTATAATTTAGTTTTTATTTTCTAGAGTTTTAAGTAAAATGGAATCATACACTATTTACTCTTTGTTGTTCTGGCTTCTTTCATCACAAATATGTGTATCGATCATTTATTTCTTTTTACTCTTGCATAGTATTTCATTGGGCTTCCCTGGTGGCTCAGATGGTAAAGAATCTGCCTGCAATGCAGGAGACCCAGGTTTGATCCCTGGGTCAGGAAGATCCCCTGGAGTAGGGAATGGCAACCCACTCCAGTATTCTTGCCTAGAGAATTCCACGGACAGAGGAGTCTGGTGGACTACAATCTGTGTGTCACAGACATACAACAATTGGTTTAGACACTCATTTTTAATGTACTCTGGGGTTCTTTTGAGCTTTTGACTATTATATTAAAAAAAAAAGCTGCTGTAAACATTCATGACATAGATTTTGGATGGAATGCAAACAAAAAGAACCATGGTAAATGAATGCTTACCTTTTAAAGAAGCTGTCAAACTCTTTTCCAAAGTGGATGTACTATTTAACATTCTTATCAGTAGTATGTGAGAGTTTCAGTGTCTTCACATCCTTGCCAACACTTGGTATTGTCTGTCTTTTTAATTTAGCTATTCCCATATATGTATAATGATGACTGATCACTTTTCAACATCAATTTCCTATTTTTAGATACATGTTTAGTTTTTATGAATTCCATAAAATCTTATATAGAGTGACATAAATTGTTAGACTTTAACATTTGTATGAGAAATATGTATGAGAGAACATATGTATGAGAGAAAATGTATGAATGAAGAAAACTATGCCTGTTTAGATATGGAAAGAGTATGGTTAGTTATTAAAAAGATTGACTAGATTTGACCGGATCTATGTATTATTAGCCTTGAATATAGGAGAGACTAGTATAGCCTAGGAGGAATAACTTGAGAGGTGTCATGAAACCATTTCCTCATTCTCCTTCTACCTCTTTGATATCTCCTTTTATAAGGAGTCCTCAAATGACACCATTTATTTTCTTTGGCTCTTTAAAGTTTTTCTGTCCTCAAGAGCCTCCTTTTAAAACCAAGTGTTGCTGAGAAAATGGCTCCTTCAAAGCCGCTCTCTCCTATCACTGGACAAGTTCACCTCTTAGGCGATCTTGTGGAGATGTAATATAGAAGCACCAGAAAGGGACTGATTTGTCCAGGGGCTGCAGGCTACCGATCTAACTCCCACTTGCAGAGGAATCTCTCTCCTCTTTGCTCTCTACAAAGCTGTAAAGGTTTCACCTTACTCATGTGTGAAGATACCACAAATGAGCTCTCGGAAGCGCAAAAAGGCACTAGGCCCACTCCACCTCTTTGTATTAATATACATTGGCTTAGCAAATATATTGTGACTTCTTCTTTCACAGTATTCATGCAAAATGTATATTCCAATCACACATTAATGCAAATATAAAGTGTTTCAATTAAACATAACAAATGTAAACTAATATTAGTAACTACATAAACATAGAGAATATACTAATTTATCTTTCTTCTCTCCCCCTTTCACTCTCCTTTCTCAATGCTTGGCATGTGGTATGTATGTGTCTGGGAGGGGGAGCAGATGGGTAACATCAAAACTAAAATCATTTAAAATGTACTGCATAATGTTTTGAAGTCAACAACATGAGGACCAATAATTTCATACAGTACAGCAATGGCTGCCATGCCATCTGGTTCACCTTGATCGAGTTATCAGAAATTTATGCGTCTTCATCTGTAAAAATGGTTCATGATTATGCCCAAATCCTAGAACTCATGAGAGGAGTAAATGATTTATTCTACATGAAGGTCTTAGAACATCTCTGGGTACAGAGTAAACACTAGATAAGTATTAGCTGTAATAAAGGAGGTAGAATTCCAAAAATATTGCTTCTCAAAACTATTATACAGAGTGAATCTATTATACAGAGTGAAGTAAGTCAGAAAGAGAAACACCAATACAGTATAATAACGTATATATATGGTATTTAGAATGACAGTAAAGACGACCCTATATGCAAGACAGCAAGAGACACAGATGTAAAGAACAGACTTTTGGACTATGAGAGAAGGCAAGGGTGGGATGATATGAGAGAATAACATTGAAACATGTATTTACCATATGTAAAATAGATGACCAGTGCAAGTTCAATGCATGAATCAGGGCACTTAAAGCTGGTGCTCTGGGACAGCCCCAGAGGGATAGGGTAGAGGAGGGAGGTGGTTGGGAGATTCAGAATGGTGGAACATATGTGCAGCCATGGCTGATTCATGTCAATGTATGACAAAAACCACCACAATATTGTAAAGTAATTAGCCTCCAATTAAATATATTACTTTAAAAAAAAACTGAAGAAAATACAAGATAAAGGAATCAGTCAGTTTAGTTCAGTTCAGTCACTCAGTCGTGTCCGACTCTTTGCGACTCCATGAATCGCAGCACGCCAGGCCTCCCTGTCCATCACCAACTCCCGGAGTTCACTCAAACTCATGTCCATCGAGTTCGGTGATGCCATCCAGCCATCTTATCCTCTGTCGCCTCCTTCTCCTCCTGCCCTCAATCCCTCCCAGCATCAGAGTCTTTTCCAATGAGTCAACTCTTCTCATGAGGTGGCCAAAGTACTGGAGTTTCAGCTTTAGCATCAGTCCTTCCAATGAACACCCAGGGCTGATCTCCTTTAGGATGGACTGGTTGGATCTCCTTGCAGTCCAAGGGACTCTCAAGAGTCTTCTCCAACACCACAGTTCAAAAGCATCAATTCTTCGGCACTCAGCCTTCTTCACAGTCCAACTGTCACATCCATACTTGACCACTGGAAAAACCATAGCCTTGACTAGACGGACCTTTGTTGGCAAAGTAATGTCTCTGCTTTTGAATATGCTATCTAGGTTGGTCATAACTTTCCTTCCAAGGAGTAAGCGTCTTTTAATTTCATGGCTACAGTCACGATCTGCAGTGATTTTGGAGCCCCCAAAAATGAAGTCTGACACTGTTTCCACTGTTTCCCCATCTATTTCCCATGAAGTGATGGGACCAGATGCCATGATCTTAGTTTTCTGAATGTTGAGCTTTAAGCCATGGTTATTCCAAACTCAAACTATTGATGAAATCAAAATCCTTTCTGTCTCAAAATTAATTTTAATCAGTATTAGTGGTTAATTTTGAGACAGGAAAGATTTTAATAACATCAATAATGTTCCCATTTTTTACTCCATTGATCTACAGTTCCATTAGCATTTATAACCTATTTCTTAAGAGCACTCTTCTGCCTATGTACTGTGACTTTATTATTGAACTAGATTTATGCCATTAGCCTTTTGCAATGATACAGTTAGATACCTCACTTTCTTCTCAACCTCTAATGCAAGTAATTCCTCCAACATAGATCTTTGTTAATTAGGACACAGATATGCTAGAACTCTTGCAAAATATAAACATTTATAAATCTATTATCTAAATTGATGTTTACTTCTCTGGGTTGTCTGTTAGAAATCAGAACCTTTGTAGTGGGTGAGGGCATGGATTGGGGCCTAGAACCTGCATTTTCAAAAGAATTGGCAATATAGATAGATATGTATAAGCACGGTGTTAAGTGAAATAACTTCTATTAATTAGGATTATGAATTTTTCTTGCTTTCACAGAATTTTAGCATTGGAAGAGGGCTTGAAATTTTTCTAGCCCTTTTTAATGTTTTTAACCTAGAGAAGGCATCAAAAGATATCTGACTCTTTGCAACGCTTTGGACTATAGCCCACCAAGCTCCTCTGTCCATGGGATTTTTCAGGCAAGAATACTGGAGTGAGTTGCTGTTTCCTTCTCCAGGGGATCTTCCTGACCCAGGGATTTAACCCACATCTCCTGTGTCTCCTGCATTGCAGGTGGATTCTTTACCCGCTGAACCACTGGGGAAGCCAGAAGTCAGGCTAAAGCAGCTGAATTCCCAACACTCTCTACAATATATCATATTCTGCCTGCCACTTTAATGTAATTTTGAGGTCATTTTCATTATTGTTAAATCAATGTATTTTGGGGAAAATTAATATTTTTATTTTATTACTTTTCACTCTTTTGGGGATAGGAATAACACTGTTAAGTAAAAAGCAGAGTCAATTAAATATATTGACCATAGGGAAGAAACTGAATTAAAATTCACATATTTGTATTCCTTTTTTTGGATGAACAAATATGTATAAGAATGCATAATAATCATTACAGTTATCATCATCACAATCATTATCACCAATTCTTGGTTAAATTACTAAATTTAATTAATTAATTAATCTCAATCTTTGAAAACCTTAACAAGTATCTAAGATCCATGAGAAATACAATTCTTGTCTAATGTCAAAAGAATATCAAACAAACTAGTTGAGTCAAAGGACATTGCAAAACAGCTTTAGTCTGGTACCATAAACACAACTTCCCAGTCCAGGTAATTACTTAAAATTCATCAAAAATCTGAGACTATCTATATGCTAGTTAGAAGGACTAATCCTGTAAGAAAGGCAGGTGTGTAGTCAAGCCACTATGGAGAACAATATGGAGGCTCCTTAAAAACTAAAAATAGATCGATCATCATATGATCCAGCTATCCCATCAACCCTCCTGTTAGGCCTATATCTGGAGAAACCATAATTTGAAAAGATACATGCACCTGAACATTCCCTGAAGCACGATTTATAGTAACGAAGAGATGACTGTCCATCGAAAGATGAATGGATAAAGAAGATGTGGTGTGTTTATACAATAGAATATTACTCAGCTGAAAAAAAGAACGAAATAATGCCATTTGCAGTGATATGGTTAGACCTAGAGATTATCTTACTAAGTGAATTGTCAGACAAAAACAAATATTTTATGATATCACTTATATGTGGAATCTTAAAAAAAAAGATACAAATGAACTTATTTACAAAGCAGAAAGAGACTCACAAACATAGCTATCTTTTTGATAATAGGCATTTGGACAGGGGTGAGGTGTCACTGAGGTTTTGATTTGCATTTCCCTGATAACTAGTGATGCTGAGCATATTTTTATGTGCCTGTTGGTCATCTGTATGTCTTCTTTGGAGAAATGTCTATTCAGATCCTCTTTCCCCTTTTAATTGTTTAACTGTTTTACTTGTTTGTTGTTGTTGTTGTTTATGAGTTATATGCCTTCTTTCTATATTTTTTATATAAACTCCTTATTGGATAGATTGTTTACAAATATCTTGTCCCACTGAGCAGATTGCTTTTTCATTTGGCTGATCGTTTCCTTCACTATGCAAAAGCTTTTTAGTTTGGTATAATCCCACTTATTTTTGCTTTTGGTTCCCTTACCTGTGTGTGTTAGTCATTCATTTGTGTCTGACTCTGTGACCACATGGTCTCTTTTGTCCATGGAATTCTCCAGACAAGATAACTGGAGTGGGTTGCCATTCCCTTGCCTGTGGAGACATCCAAAAAATATTGCTAATACTGATGTCAAAGAGTATACTTCCTGTGTTTTCTTCTAGAAGATTTATGGCTTCCGATCTTTCACTTAAGTCTTTAATCCATTTTGAATTTATTTTTGTTTGTAATGTGAGAAAGTTGTCCAGTTTGATTCTTTTTCATCAAAACTGTCCAGTTTTCCCAAAACTACTTATTGAAGAGACTACTCCCTATTAGACATTCTTACATCCTCTGTTGTAGATTAATTCCCCATGTAAGTGTGAGTTCATTTCTGGGCTCTCCCATTCTGTTCCATTGACCTACATACATATCTGTGTCTGTGTCAGTGTCACGTTGCTTAGATTACTGTATCTTAATAGTATAGTCTGAAATCAGGGAATGTGATACCTCCAACTTTGCTCTTCTTTCTCAAGATTATTTTGGATATTTGAGTCTTTTGCAGCTCCCTATCCACTCCAGTGTTCTTGCCTGGAGAATCCCAGGGACAGGGGAGCCTGGTGGGCTGCCGTCTATGGGGTCGCACAGAGTCGGACACAACTGAAGCGACTTAGCAGCAGCATACATTTTAGAATTCTTTGTTCTAGTCTGTGGAAAATGCCATTTGGTATTTTGATCAGAATTGCATTAAGCCTGCAGATTGCCTTGCAGAATATGGTCATTTTAATATATTAATTCTTCCAGTTCATGGTCATAGTATATCTTTCCATCTGTTTGTGTTGTCTTCAGTTAGCGTCAACAGTGTCTTATAGTTTTCTGAGTACAGGTCTTTTACCTCCTTAGTAAGGTTTATTTCCAAGTATTTTATTCTTTTTGATGCAGTTGTAAATGAGATTTCTTTCTTAATTTCTCTTTCTGATATATCATTAGTGTATAAAATACAGCCAACTTATGTATATTAATTTTACCTGGCAACTTTACTGGATTCATTGATTAGTTGTAGTAATTTTTCTATGGGGTCTTTATATTAGTCTATGTATAGAGTTGTGTCATTAGCAAACAGTGACAATTTTATTTCTTCTTTTCCAATTGGGATGTTTTCGTTTTTGTTGTTTTGTTTTTTTTTTCCCCATATAATTGTTGTGGCTAGGACTTCCAATACTCTGTTGAATTAAAGTGATGAAAGTGGGTATCCTTGCCCTGTTCCTGATCTTAGAAGAAATGCTTACAGCTTTTCCCCATTGAGTTTAATGTTGGCTGTGGGTATGTCATATAAGGTTTTTATTATGTTGAGGTATGTTCCCTCTATGCCCACTATCTGGTGAGTTTTTTGTCATAAATGGATGTTGAATTCTGCCAGCAGCTTTTCTGCATCTATTGAAATGATCATATTTTTTCCTTCAATTTATTAATGTGGTGTATCACATTGATAATTTTGAGGACATTGAAAAATCCTTGGAATAAATCCCCCTTGATTCTTTCAATTTATCATTGGATTTGGTTTGCTGATATTTTGTTGAGAATTTTTGTATCTGCATTCATCAGTGATATCAGCCTGTAATTTTCTTTCTTTCTTTCTTTCTTTTTTTTGTGGCATCTTTGTCTGGTACTGATATCAGGGTGATGCTGGCCTCTTAGAATGAGTTCAGAAGCTTTCCTTTCACTGCAATTTTTTGTAATAGTTTGAAAAGGATAGGTGTTAACTCTTCAAATGTTTGGTATAATTCATTTATAAAACTATCTGTTCCTGACTTTTGTAGGAGTTTTCCAACTATGGATTTAGTTTCATGACTGGTAATTGGTCTGTAGGTATTTTCTATTTCTTCTTGGCTCAGTCTTGAAAAATTGTACATTTCTAGTAATGTGTCTATTTCTTCTAAGTTATCCATTTTATTGAGATATGGTTTTTTATAGCAGCCTCATGATCCTTTGTATTTCTCTGATGTCAGTTGTAACTTCTTTTTCATTTATTTATTTGGCTCTATCTCACTTATATTTTTCTGGTTCTTTTTTTTTTTTTTTTTTTTTTGGTGAATTTGAATGTTGCATCTTTTCAAAGAACTAGCTCTTAATTTCATTGATATGGTAGTCTATATTTTAGTCTATTTCACTTATCTCTGCTCTAATCTTAATGATTTCTTTCCTTCTACTAACTTTGGGTTCTGTTTTCTTTTTCTAGCTCCTTTAGGTATATGGCTAAGTTCCTCATTTGAGATTTTTTTCTTGTTTCTCAAGGTAGTCTTGTGTCATTATAAACATACCTATAAGAACTGTTTTTGCTGCTCTTGAGTGAGGAATATAGCAAAGTGTAGAGAACTGCCAGAGAGCCACCAGGGCTCTTTCTGAAAATTCTGGTGCTCAAATATTGATTCCTCCTTGACATCACTAATATCCAATGGATTTCTTTACACAATTGCTTATTCAGGAGATTAGTTTTCTCTTTCTGATTTCAAACCCGATTTCCTGCAAAAGTTCAGATTTCAAATTTTCATACATTCTATTAACAAATATTCTTGAATTTTATATTTCTTTTATATGATATTATCTTAAATAAAGAGAATTTTTAAATTGTAAAAAAAAAGTTCACATGAAAATAAAAGTATTCTTATTTTAAATAGTTAATTTAAGTAGAAACCTTAAAGCTGATAATTAGGTAACATATGAGCATTGTTTTATACCAACTCTACGACTAGGGGCTAATTGTTTATTGCAATCCTGCATTAAGAGAACTTTTAACTAGTGACTTCGGCAATTTTAGCAGATAGCCTTGGTTTAGATAGAGGTGTTGCTTTCAGGAAAAGTTGAATACTTCCTATTTCAATGTCAAAAATATAGTTTACTGTGTTCCCCATCAATTTGGGGGGGGGGCACCTTGGGAAGAGAGAACTTTCTGATTATAATCCTCTTCACATGCTCCACAGTATCTTTCAAGCATATTTATCTGTCTTATAAGCCATAGACTGGTAATTTCAACTTAGCATCTTTTTATAGTCTAATTACAACCTCCTTGTTTTTGAGAAATACTTTATATTCATTCTGAACTGAAGAGTCTAGAGAACTAGACACTGGAGAATTAACTGCTTTTAGCTAATTTAAGTCAAACTCCTATGAGTTCAAATCTATTAAAGACTGAGCTTGAAGTCTGTGCATCAGAATTTTCAGGGAATCTATTTCATGATGCTTGAACATGCATCATGAAGTGATTATAAAACTTGTATATATTTAATCTATTACAAAGAGAAATGATAGTTTGTATAGTGTTGGTTAACATCATTATCATCAACAAGAACAGTCCTTATCTCAAGGTAAAGACTTAGAAAAGGTTGTCACCACAAGGCAATGGCATCCTCTGGCCAAATCAGCACTGGGACCACAAGTGATTTAGAGTTCAGAGAAGAGAGGGGAATAAACTCAGGGTGGGAGCATTTGGGAACACTTCCACAGAGGGGTGGATTGTAAATGAGAGAAGGATTTGGACAAGGGAATCTGGGCAAAGGCAGTGATGTAACCACGTGGAAACATGAATAAATGATCAGCAATGATTGATGAGAAAAATGAAAAATAAATCGTTGAATGACAAGTTTTACAAACATGAGAGACAGGAAGACATACTCAGATCTAGCCTCCTAGCTTTAGGGAGGTAAGATCTTATTATACAGTTTTGCTGATTAAACAGCTGATGCTAAAACAGCTCTAGAGGTTAAATGAGGTCACTAAATCCTTAGTCCAGTGATTTTTTCAAACTTTAAAAAGAGATTTTTAAACATGTAGTTTTCTGGATTCAAATCTTAGTGAGTCTGACTTAGTAGGTGGGGGTGGAACCTAGGATCTCCATCTTTCACAAGATCTTCAGATGGTCCCCAAATGCAGAATTTGGGAGATTGTGCTTTGATATAAGGGGCAATCAGGGAATATCCTGTGCTATACTCTTATCTGAAAACTAATCCGGATAAACTTTCATCAACTCTGGGTAGATGGGCAAATATCTGGCTTGTTCCATCACTACTATTCTTTCCCATTTTCCTAGTTTTCAAAAATTCCTTCACAGGAAGAATGTGGAGGCCTGACACCACTGCCCCCAGATTTGAAACTATCTGCTTATATCTGGATCCAGGTTCCTCAATGCAAGACTCATAATAAGAATCCCACAGAAGACCTAGGACTGATGGAGTGACCGGAATACTAAGTCAAAACCCCTGAGCTTGAGTTCTGGTTTGCCACTTAACTGCCTATTGGTGCTTGGTTAAGCTTGGTCATTTTAACCCACATGTTAAATGATCACTTATATAATAAGACCAGTAAGGTTTTGACTGATTATGTTACACAATTATGGAAAGGACAGAAGGAGATAAGCTAGCAATTCTCTAAAACTATGAAGACCAACACAAATTTTTAAAAATTATAATGAGGATTCAATTCAACATAATTTATTTAATTACAATTAAATATCCACTATAAGTAAACCCCTGTCGCAGTTATAGTATAGTAGGAGCCTCAGCCTTGCTCTCAAAAAAGGTGAAAATCCCATCCATTCCTATCATCATTTGGTCCCTAACATCGATTGGAGAGTGGGGCCACCAAAGAGCAGTGACCTGACTCTCACCTCCAACAAGTCTAAGGCATGAAAAAATTAACAGGAGGGTTGAAAGGAATTGTAAACATTTTATTCCTTTTGTTGTCTCTTTTTTTCTCTTCCTCTGTAGTCTGAGAAGACCTGGGGACTTGTGTATCTACTTCTTGGGGTTGAGAAATACTACCCTTTGGGAAAATTTTTAAAAGGCAATTTGGGGACTAAGGAAGGAAAAATGGAGTTGCTGTATATTTCATTTGGTATTAGGGTTTTCTGGAAAATTAAAGTGTCTTTTTGAAGTTTCTGCATTTCATAGTTTATCTCATTAAGACTGAAGTTATGACGATGATGGTGGATGGGAAAAATGCATTTTGGCTCCATTTAATATACTTGTTTGGCTCCTAAGTGGAGTAATAGGCAGTAACATTCAAAGCTGGGTTCAAAGCAGAAAAAAAAATCCTATCTCAAACAAGCATACAAACCATGTGCAATGGTTTTCCAGAGAAGGGAGACTGTGGTCAGCTGAGTGGGAGCAGGAGATAAGACAGAGTCTGAAAGAAGCAAATGATGATACAGCAGTAAAAGGAGTGGAGTATGAAAAGCTACAGGACTACAGATCAAAAACCTCTCTATACAACCCTAGTCAAATCTCTGGAAACCCTGGTGCCCCCCTTTATTCCCATCCTGGTGCACCCCCACTTTATTTTTCTTTTAGACAACTGCACTAGCCTTCTAATTGGTCTCTAGTCACAACTGCCAGTCACCCTTTAAACTAAGGCACTCTGAAGCCAGAATTTTTACCTCGTTAAAACTTGAATCTGATTTCCCAATGAACTCCCCTACTGGAAAACGCAATGACGCTCATGTTGCTGACCATCACCTGGACCTGACCTCCAGGTCCACCCCCTCAGCTGGCCCGGCCCCAAACAGAGACACTGTATGCGCTCATCCTTACCCTCCCACACACTTTTGGGCACTAAAATCTGTACTTTTTTCTTTTTAATTGCCACATTTCACTTCTCCTCCTCTATCTGGCAAACTTGTAATATTCAGCAATATTCAACTCCAGCGACACTTTTTCAGGGAAATCTTTTTGTCCTTTCTTATTAATTACGAATTAAGTACTTCTGGATTGCAGGGGGACTTTTTTCTTTTCTGAAATTTCCAGATCAAATGGATGAGCTACCCTGCCCTATTACTGACAGGGCTATGCTTCAAAAAATATTATCTTCTTGGTCTTCCTGGTGGTAGAAAGGAGAGTTAATATTATTCTCTGGGTTATTCTTTTTTCATGAACATTTACACAATAGAAATTACAAGAAGGTTCACATTTTACCTAAGGCAAAAGCTCAACCTCTTTTGTGCTTGCAAGTTCTTAAAAGATCTCTTGCTGGATGGAAGTCTGCCTAAATAGATTTAAATTCCATGTGAGTATATCAAAACAGACATTTTAAGTTGTTATCATCACTCCCTTGAAAATTTTTCCAAAAGCATCTTTTCATCATTTTGAAACTGGTAAAAAAAAACTGCTTCCATGTATTCACAGAGTGCCTTATGGAGCAAAGAGCTTTAATAGTCAATCCCATGAGGGTTTCATTAAACCAGGAAAAAGTAAGTAGTGGAAGCAGATCAGATTCAGTCTCAGTGATAACTCATGGCATAATGTTTTGATTCTGTAGGACTTTCTCCTTTAACTCTTTAATCTCATTTTAAGTCACATAAACTCTTTACTGCAGTCCTAGGCTTGGATGCTGATACAGCGAATAAGACCCAGGTAGGTACTTTTTTCATTGGGGTGATTTTATTTACAATTATTAGTTGTTATTTAATCCATCCATAGGAAGTTCCTACCCGCCTTCTCCCACCCCAAACAGGTTCATTATTGGATTAGATCATGTTTAGGGCCTAAAATCCTCACATAGCCTGGCAGATGAGCAAGTAGGAAAGTGATGACCCTTGTTTTCTGAACTGGAAGCACAAGCATTACTTAGCTAAAGGGAGTTCCCTTGTATTCCTGAGACAAATGAGGGAGGAGCTGGAGAAGGACTCTGATACAAATGATTAGATCAAAGGCAGTCTGTCCCACGTCAGGTGGTTTTCTGCCTGCTGTGCACCTTGTCAGGCATAAATTAAGAAGCGCTGTGATCACTGGGAGCTATTCCTTCTCAAGAGCATCTCTTGAGCAGTAAGTTTAAGAAGGACCTTCTTCTTTCATCTTAGCTTCTTTGTTTTTTAAAAATCTTTTCGTGGTAATTCAATAAAATGGCAACTCAGTCATCCCTTTGTAATTACAAGGAAAGGTTTGTGACTAATTATTTCATTTATTCAAACAGCAGAAGGGTAATTCACCAGGAAGGCACTATTAGGCAATGGCTCTCAAACTTGCTGAGCATCCACCCCCAGCAGCAATCTTGCTTGCTATGGTATGAGGACCCCACACTCAACTCTAGACCTTCTGATCTCTGGAGGGACTGGGTCACAAAGGCTACTTTTAAAAAGTCCCCCAAGCTGGTTGTTGTTTTTGTTTAGTTGATCAGTCATGTTCGACTCTTTGTGACCCCATGAACTATAGCATGCCAGGCCTCCCTGTCCTTCACCATCTCCTAGAGTTTGCTCAAATTCATGTCCATTGACTCAATGATGCTATCCAACTGTCTCATTCTCTGTCATCCCCTTCTCCTGCCTTCAATCTTTCCCAGCCTCAGGATATTTTCTAATGAATCAACTCTTCTCATCAGGTGGCCAAAGTATTGGAGCATCAGCATCAGTCCTTCCAATGAATATTCAGGATTGACTTCCTTTAGGAATGACTGGTTTGATCTCCTTGCAGTCCAAGGGACTCTCAAGAGTCTTTTCTAATACCACAGCTCAAAGGATCACTTAGCTAGTGGTCTCTTTCAGGACTTCTCAAAGTCATTCTCCTCTGCGGAGACTGTGAAAAGTATAGATTTGATGTCCAGCTCCCAGTGATTCTGATTGCTCCAAGAGGTCTAGAAATAGGTATTTCGATAAGCCCTCAAAGTGCTCCTGAAGCACATGGCCAGACTTTAAGAAATGCTACTCCATTCAAGATGGGCTTCCCCAGTGGCTCAGTGGTAAAGAAACTGCTTGCCCCTGCAGGAGAGGCAGGTTCAATCCCTGAGTTAGGAAGATCCCCTGGAGAAGGAATAGCAACCCACTCCAGTATTCTTGTCTGGACTATCCCATGGACAGAGGAGCCTGGTGGGCTACAGTCAATGGGGTCGCAAAAGAACTGGACACGACTTAGTGACTAAACAGCAACGACTTCACTCAAGGTTTAGCAAAAAGGAAGCAGGAGGGCAAAGATTGGAGAGACTCAACTGTCGTCTGTCCAAGGTCAGTTCCAAAAACCTTCTAAATGTTGTATCAACCTGTACCTGGACAACCTCAGTGCTAGAGAGAGAGAGCGAGGGTGGAGAGGGTGCCTGTCAGGGACAGGGCAGGATTCGGGGTTTATTTTGCTCAGGACGAAGATGGGAGAATTCCAGTTAAAAAAACATGGGCTAATGCCTTCAGGGTCCCCCCTGGCTTGTCCGTCTCCCTTTTCCCAATTGGATTCCAGCCCCAGTTCCCATTGTGCTGCTAGAATGAATTTTGTAAGAGGTGAATTGTGTTTCTCAGTGGCTTAAAAGTCTTTAAATCTCTGTAGCTTAAAAATCTTCTCAGTAGTTTTCCTATACCAAATTCACACTCTTCTGCAAAGAATCTAATGCTATCTGTCACGTAGCCTCTTGGTACATTTCCACCCTCTCCTGCCATCTCGCTTCATGTAGGGTTAAGAAATGTCTTGGCCTGCAACATCCTTTTCGTGGACTCTTCAAATTTCAACTTAGGTTAAAACATGAGTCAACCTGTCGAAGCTTCTATGACTGTTCCAAGTAGAACTATTACTCCCTCGGAATCTTATATACACTTGTACCAGAGGACCTATAACCTATATTGCATTTATTTATTTTAAAGTCCAGTCTTCCCAGTAGACTTAATGATGTTTTAATGTTATTATTGTTAATATCAATAAAAGTAAAAGTAATAATAGTAGCTGGGTAGTAGATAGGCATTAAAATAAAACACACATGTGAAGAAATATACATCAAAAAATGATCTTAAAAGCCCAGTCAAAGGAGGAAGGTGGGAACTGTGCATGGTTATTACAACCCGTTTAAGCCCCGGACACTCATTATACCCCTCCCAGTGCTTGAGGCCACTTTATCCTTTCCTGGAGTCTCACCCTGGCTGTCCCCAGGAAGCACAAGCTGTATCTCGTCCTCATTTGGAGGCAGCGTTGTCACACCCTCCAATCTGCCAGCCCAGTCTGCTGAGCCTCAGTGCCTAGATTCTGGTAATTGGGCTTCCTTCTTATGCCCAGTGCCTATTTTGCAGACCGCCGTAATGAACTTGCTGCCTTAACTCAGCAGCTGGGCCTGGTTGTTGTTAATTAGCCTTCCGGTGGAGGCCCAAGAAGTACCCTTCCATTATGATCCTGCTACATGCCGGGATGGGGGAGCCTGGAGGGCTGCTGTCTACAGGGTTGCACAGAGTATGACACGAAATAAGTGACTTAGCAGCACATTCCTGGGAGCCCCGCCTGACAGTGCCTGCTTGCCTAGGTCTCTGAAAATTCTAATGCAGTAAAAATACCCACAGCTGGCATATGAGCTTTTTTTTGGGAGATACCAACTGGTTAAATCGATGATTAGTCTGTTTTCAATTCCATAGTCCATCTAGTTTTCACAGGGGCTAGACAGGTAGGTGACTGCATAGAGATATAGAGACCCCAATCCCTGCATTGTTGCCGACACTAGAATCCACAGTCCTTCTAGGAATGCAGTGTTATTTATGTTTTACTGTCTTGGTTGCTATGGGAGCTGGGGCAGAGATCCCAAGAGACAATATCATGAAGAAAATCTGAAGAGATGTTTCAACGTGTTCAATACATGTAGTGAGTATTATAACTTCTAGCATGATGTACATTGGACAGTAATTTAGGGAAAATAAAATAGCACTAGGAAAATAAAATTTCAGTAGAAAGAGAGCATACAGAGAAAATGAAAAGAACTCTATTTTCATGCTGGATAAGTTGGTATCTGTGTGAATTAGGACAAGCCATACAACATATTGAGGATATATTTTCTCATCTGTAAAACAAAGAGAATTCACAGAGTTCAGTGATGGCAGTATAATTCTACAATTTTTCTAATTATTTTTTGGTGTTATTGTAAAATTGCAGTAATTAAAAGAAACTAGGAGAAAAGTTAAGAATAGTAAAAATTTTAAGAATAATATACTTTATAGTCCATAAAGGATAAAAGCACATTTTTAAAAAAATTTAACTTAAAACACCAAATATATATGACATGTAAAATTATCATATGTTTTCTTTTACATATTTAGATTTTTTTCATTTACAGTTCCAAATTACATTATTAGACAAGTATCCACCAATTAGAAGAACTAAGGTATTTTTAAGATCTTTTCACTAAGGTTTTATGTTCAAGATATTTTCTCATCTATGAAATTAGTGAGGTTGCACTTTGGACTGCTCTTCTGTGATTTTTTAAAAATAGAATGCTATTTTTGAATAAAGACAAAACATGATCAGAACTTAAAAAAAAAGAAACATGAATATTGGGAACTGAGACTGTGTCATTGACTTGATTTAAATAGTCCATGGTCTGTAGCCCTGAGGAACTCAGAAGTATGTCAAAGGACAAGGGGGAAAAAGTCATTTAGAAAAAATTGAGGACAATGTCCCTGGGTGTGATTTGGAAGGAAGCGAGAATGACATTTACAGAATTTGGCAAGATAACTATGGGAAAGAGCAAGAGCTAGAAGAGCTGCTTCCAAGTTCTAGGGCAGTTGGGAATCAAAACCCTGAAGAAATCTGGATGAAGGGAAATTCCACTTTGGCATCCCTGGGAATGCTTAAGTGGATAGCCTTGCCTGTCCATATTATTGAAAGGATGCTGATCCTTTCCTTTGTCTAAAGCATGAAAGAGAAGAAAACACATCTTATAATAAAACTCAGGCACAATTATGGCAAAATAAAAAAAAATATTAAAGGAGTATTTCAGATGTTTTCCCTAAGCCAGAACTCCTTTCTTTGATGACTTAAGAAATAAATAATTAGGAACATTCTAAGGGACATAAATGTACTTCAGGGAATATCTAGGAGCAACAACACATATATTAAAAATATAAGCTTCAATGATTTTTTGAAAAAGCACAGGCTTCAGTGCATAAATAAATTTACAACTTTCCAAAGCTTAAAACCAAAACATGAAATGATTTCTCCAGGGGAAAAAAAGGAGATAAAAGAAAGCCTTGACAGAAAACCCAGAAATAAGTCCCTGTACAATGAATTTATGACAAAGGGAGCGAGACTGCACAATGTTGGAAAGATAGTCTCTTCGACAATGTGCTGGGAAAACTGGACAGCTACCCTTTTAAAAATGAGATTAAATCATTCTTTACACACAAAAATAAGCTGAAACTGGATTCAAGACCTAAATGTGAGACCAAACACTATAAAACTCCTAGAGGAAAACAGAGGCAGATTTTCTGACACAAATCGCAGAAATAGCTTTTTTGATCTGCCTCCCAGAATAATGGAAATAAAAACAAAAATAAACAAATAAGACTTATTTAAACACACAAGGTTTTGCACAGCAAAGGAAACCCATAACAAAACAAAAAGACAACCCACAGAGTGGGAGAAAATATTTGCAAATGATGTGATGGATTTTGTTGTTTTTCAGTTGCTAAGTCATGTCCAACTCTTTGCAAGCCCATAGACTGCAGCACACCAGGCTTCCCTATCCATCACCATCTCCTAGAGTTCGCTCAAATTCATGTCCATTGAGTCAGTCATGCCATCCAACCATCTCGTCCTCTGTTGTCCCCTTCTCCTCCTGCCCTCAATCTTTCCCAGCATCAGAGTCTTTTCCAACGAGTTGATTCTTTGCATCAGGTGATCAAGGATTGGAGTTTCAGCTTCAGCATCAGTCCTTCCAATGAATATTCAGGACTGATTTCCTTTAGGCTTGACTGGTTTGATCTCTTTGCTGTCCAAGAGATTCTCAAGAGTCTTATCTAGCACCACAGTTCAAAAGCATCAATTCTTTGGTGCTCAGCCTTCTTTATGATCCAACTCTTATATCCGTACATGACTACTGAAAAAACTAAGGCTCTGACTACAGGGCCATTTGTTGGTAAAGTAATGTCTCTGCTTTTTAATATGCTGTCTAGGTTTGTCACAGAGTTTCTTCCAAGGAGTAAGCATCTTTTAATTTCATGACTTCAGTGATTTTGGAGCCCAAGAAAATAAACTCTGTCACTGTTTCTGTTGTTTCCCCATCTATTTGCCATGAAGTGATGGAACTGGATGCCATGATCTTAGCTTTTTGAATGTTGAGTTTTAAGCCAGATTTTTCATTCTCCTCTCTCACCCTCATCAAGAGATGATGAGGTTTAGTTCCTCTTTACTTTCTGCCATAACGGTGGTATCATCTGTTTATCTGAGGCTGTTGATATTTCTACTGGCAATCTTGATTCCAGCTTGTGCTTCATCCAGCCCAGCATTTTTCATGATGCATATAAGTTAAATAAGCAGGGTGACAATGTACAGCCTTGACACACTCCTTTCCTAATTTTAGACCAGTCCAGATAAGGGATCAGTGCTCAAAATTTGCAAACAGCTTATGATGCTTAATAGCATCAAAACAAACAACCCACTCAAAAAATGGGTAGAACGCCTAAATAGATAGACGTTTCTCCAAAGAAAATATACAGATGGCCAATAGGCACATGAAAAGATGTTCAACATCACTAATTATTACAGGAATGAAAACCAAAACTACAATGAGCTATTATCTCACACCAGCCAGAATGGCTATCATCAAAAAATCCACAAGCAATAAATGACGGAGACAATGTGGAGAGAAGGGAACTCTCCTAAACTGTTGGTGGGAATCTAAATTAGTACAACCACTATGGAGAACAGTGTGGAGGGTGGAGGTTTCTTAAAAAAACTAAAAATAGAGTACCATATGACCCTGCATCCCACTCCTGGGCATATATTTGGAGAAGAAAATGATCCGAAAAGATACATGCACCCAAATGTTCGCTGCAGCACTGTTTACAATAGCCAAAACATGGAAGCAACCTAAATATCCGTCTACAAAGGAATGGATAAATAAGATGTGGTAGATATATATGATGGAATATTACTCACCCCTTGAAAAGAAGAAAATAATGCCATTTGCAGCACCATGGATGAACCTAGAGAGTGTCATACTGAGTGAAGTAAGTCAGACAGAGAAGGAGAAATATCATATTCATCCTCATATTCACCCTTTATATGTGGAATCTCAAAAGACATGATACAAATGAACTTACTTACAAAATGGAAACAGACTCAGAGACTTCGAGAATGAACTTAGGGTTGCCAGGAGGAAGAATGGATGGAAGGGGTAGTTAGGGAGTTTGGGACGGACATGTACACACTACTCTATTTAAAATGGATAACCAGCAAAGACCCACTGTACAGCACCTGGCACTCTGCTCAATGTCACGTGGCAGCCTGGATGGGAGAGGAGTTTGGGGGAGAATGGATACGTATATACAGGTATGGCTGAGTCCCTTCACTCTCCACCTGAAACTGTCACAACATTGTTTGTGAACCAACTATACCCAATACAAAATTAAAAGTTTTTTAAAAAGAAATCCTTGACAAAAAATTAATTTTTCAAAGTAATTCATGATTCTTCACGTACGTACTAATGATTAAAACATTTAGAAATAATCAAGGAGTTAATTTTATTTGTGTTAGATGAAACTGCTGCTACATGGAGTTTTTATTTACCAGTATCTGACCCTAGAGGCAGTTTTTAACAGAGTAGCTCAAAGAAGATTTCCAGCATTTATACTCATTAATATGCCTTTGAAGGATGACTGATGCTTTTATGGAGGCAAAACAATTATTCTTGGTAGAATCCTTGTTGTGTGAGATACTAATGATCAGGAGGCAGCTTCCTGGTGTATGCAAGGGAAGGTAATGAAGGGCATAGGGTCCCAAAAGTGCATCCTTGAGCGTGGGGATCAAATTTTAGGAAACACAATCCGTAGTTTCCTGAATTTTAAGTTAGATTTTATGTTAGATTTTTTCTATTTCCATGTTAAAGGAACTCTGTTTTGATGCGCCTTTGATTATTATACATTTATTGCAGATTTACACTTAATTTGATGAGGCTACCTAGTTCCTTGACTGATAAACCCACTTGCACAACAGTCTTTAATCTGTGTAGGGCAATCTTTCATATTTATACATGAAAGGGAATAAGCATTTCAGGAGGATTAGAATCACAGTAAGTCTTTTTATCCTAGAAAATTATGATATTACAAACTTGCTTCCTATACTTACTAACAGATTACCTCCATTGGGAACTATAAAAGCTAATGCTCAACCCCACAAAAGGTACAAAAGAAATAAGCATACTTCATGAAGTCTTGATTGGCCTTAAGAGAATAGTTATGGCCAAAGTACAGCCATTGTGATTTTCCTGTTTCATTATTTGGAAAGCAGTTGAAAAGACACAATTAAAGGATGGGCACTCCACATCTCTCTGACTGGAACTTGAAAAGGTCCCACCATCTCCCCTAAACCTTCTCAAGAGATGTTGCTTCAATGTCTTACACTTTTTTTTTTTAAGCAGAAGACTGTTTGTACATAATATTACTTATTTCTTCATCCATTTCATTTGCATTTCCTAAGTCAGGCCCTCGATGATCATGGCAGATAGCCTCATATTCAAGTTTCTGTTGTCAACGCGTCTTGTACCCATGTTGGCTATTTCAAATGATAAGTTCCATTGAAAGCAAGCCCCATTTTTTGCCAGTTTCATTGAGAAGAATTAGGTAATATCATTCACTATTGGTGGAAGTTGAAAGGGCATAACCTTTTTGGGGGGCAATTCTATAGTATGTATCAATATTTAAAATGTGTGTAAACACTGACCCTTCAAATCTGTCTCTAGGCATTTATTCTATGGAAATAGTAACACAACTAGACAAAGATGCATAGGTACAACAATGTTTGCTAAAGTTTTTTAACAATGAAAAGTGGAAGTATTTGCTAAGATATGGTGCATATGTAAATGGAATACTTGGAAGCAATTTTTTTAAATGAGGTATAGTTACATTCCTTGGCATGAAGAGATGACTATGATATATTACTAAGTGAAGATGAAAGCTATGGGAGACCAAGTGTATATGAAGCCTTAACATATCATCCAATGTCTTTATAAAAATTCATACTCAGATTCCATGTGTTTGTACATGGCTAGACTGAAAGAATACTCATCGAATCACTAAAAGGAATGATCTAGAGAGTAGAACAATTCCTTTCTCCTCTATATCTATATTGCTTGAATTTTTACATCAAGCCTATGTTATTTTTTTAAAAAATATTAAGCTATTTCCATTTGGGGAGGAAAATTTACCCCCGTGAGAGGAAAGAAGGATTAACATGGTATCATGATAATGGCATCACGTTCTTGAGGAAAAAAACTTTCTTGTTCTGAACCATGGATATCAAGAAAACTCTTTTTGAATGTCATTATTCCTATGGTCTCATGACTGGACTTTCACTCTTGAATCATTGTTTGGAGAAAGCTCAATGTTTTGAGAGTTCTAAACCAAAGATGATTGAAAGTAAGACTATTTTGCATTAGAGAACATTTTCTAATTCTTCTCAGTCCGGGACTCATATCCCAAGAATGTGGTTTATCTTCTGGTGATTTATTATTGTTATCATCATTACTACTCCTGTCAGTACTAACTGTCATATGTCGTTAGGTGTATGTGAGGCAACAAGTATAAGTATATGCTGGGAAACATACAAAGTATCTGACATTTAAGATTGCTAATTTAAACACCACCGTAATATAGTTTCTCAGTTTTACAGATGAGAAAGCTGAGTGTCCTAGAAATTAACTAGCTTGCAAAAGGTCACAAGCTAGTGAATAGTAGAAACAGAATTTCAACATGTCTCCAGAGCTCATGATTCCTTCTTTTATATAACACTGCCTATAAGGCAACCAGAAAAATATCACAAATATATTAGTGTTCATTGAATAAAAAATTCAGCATAATGACAAAATTTTAATGAATGGCTGTATCCTTACAACATAAAAATCATTATCAAGAATCTGGTGGAAGGGGTAATAATACCCAGATTTGGAGAATCTTGGCAAACCACTGAATAATACAGGAATGCACATTTCACCCAGTGAGAGAGGATTTTCGTCAAGAGGGAAGTTAACACCCACGCGGCAAACATAGTTTGCAGATGCCTGACATTTGTGCTTTCTTTCTCGATCAGAGTTCACTGGAGGGAAGTCATGGCCACAGCAAAAGGGCCCCACAGAAAGAATACTCAGTGTTTCCTCGTAATCAAAATCGTCCTTGGATGGGCTGCTCCTGTTTTGTCTCTCTATCAGCATCTAGTCATAGTCGATACCTGTTGTGGCATCTGCTGTCTGATATTTTCATTCTAGTATGTGATCCTCATTTTGTCTGCAACCTCAGGGTACCCACGTGTTCATCCCAAGCATGCTCTCTCACTATCCCTTCCTCTCCTCTCCTTTTCTTCATTTTTTTCTTCTTTTTCTATTCCTCCTCCCTGACCTCTTTTTCCTTCTTCTCTCTCTTAAACTATTTTGTTTCCCAAGTGCCTATTATGAACCCAAAACTATGTCAACCATCAGCCAGAAACACTCTGGATGCCTATCCCTTCACAGTCCTCACCTGCCTTCCCTGCTTGTTTTATTCATTCTTGTGCCACAGTATCAAACACAAAGACTGGTACTTATTAAACGTTTAATGAATACATAGCTGAATATCTTCTTCACCTTTAGCTTTATATATCTAATTTAAAACTATATGTGTACAATTTTAAAGCCTATAGAATGTAACTGGGGTGAGAGATGGTGAAAAGCAAGGATATGAATAGAAGTTTGGAAAAGATAGGGTGTGTTCATTATTTGTGGATTGAGAAGAGTTCTTACAAGCACAAGTAACAGTTAGCATGCTACTAAACTTCAGGGCACCAAGCTAGTTCTTTTGTATGGTTTATCCCCAACATATATACCTTAATATGATGAAAGCCCATCTGATTGATTTCCTCTTAATTCAACAATGAACTCTACAGCAGGGATTCCCAACCCTCTTGTCAGGAACTGGGCCATATAGCAGGAGGCGAGTGGCAGATGAGAGCAAGCGAAGCTTCATCTGTATTTACAGCCACTCCCCACCGCTCGCATTACCGCATTCCTGCTCAAGCTCCACCTCCTGTCAGATCAGCGGTGGCACTAGATTGTCATAGGAGCTCGAACCCTACTGTGAACCGCGCATGCAAGGGATCTAGGTTGCATGCTCCTTAGTTTCAGGAAAACAAACACAAGCTCCCACTGATTCTGCATTATGGTGGGTTGTATATTATTATATATGTAAATATTATATTATTCATTATACATATCACAGTGTAATTATAATAGAAATAAAGTGCACAGTAAATGTTATGCATTTGAATCATCCTGAAACCATTTCCCCAACCCTGCCTCCAGTCCATGATTGTCTTCCATGAGACTGGTCTCTGGTGCCAAAAATTTTGGAGACTGGTGATCTACAGAACTACCAAGTCATACAGAGTAAAATCCCTAGCCCTAAAGAGCTCATAGCTAGAAGAGAAAAATCTTGACAGTGTGCATGTGTGTTTCTGTCTTTCTGGACATTTTCTTGGTGATGTCTTCTGGTTCATTTGCACATTTCTTTCTGGTTTTTCTAGTTAATATTTTCACTTTTGCCTACGGTCAGTTCTCCATAATGGTGCTTGCTTTATGACACAAAGAAAATGCAGGACGCACTCTATGTTCAGAAAGTGCTTTGCCAGCTCTTTAGTTGATTCCTACCTGGGCCTACTACACTATGGATAAAGAATCCCTTTTATGAATAAGAGGCCAAGTGAAGAAGTTATGCAACATGCTTGAAGCCACAACACAAGTCTGTAATTAGCCACTACCTTTTTAACTGACTCATAATCTACTGGCTTACTCACTCTTTTCAAAATCATCACCATTCTGAAGTCAGAGTCAACAGTCAGTCACTGGGAACATACGTTCAGTGAATGGTACACAAACTAATACAGGTTACCTTTATGTTGCTTCTTAATTCTAAAATACGTAAAACAATTCTCATATGAAATGATCCAAGTAGTGTGGGGGGAGAGGAAATCAAGTGAAATATGACTAATTTTTTTGCAAAATTTCATCTTAAGACTCTGACAAACTCTAAAACATTGGTAATGATATTGCATTAACACAGCAACTTTGCTTCAATAAAAGGAGAGCCTTGGCATGAACTCTTCTTTAACCTACCACCCACATGCTGTGAAAACACTCCCTCTCATCATGGCTTTGTTTCTGCTCCTTATTATCCAGTGATTAGGTATGTTTCCTTGTCAACTTAAAAATTGTCAGAAAAAAAAAAAAAAATACCCTGATTTCCTCCAAAAGAAATAAGCAGAGACAAAGGTCAGAGGGATACATTCCATGGAAGCTGTCCATCGTAGAGCAAAGTGCAAAGCAGCTGGCCTGAATTAAAAAGTGCCTGTCCCCCCAGCACATACACACAGCCCACCAACAGCTCTGAGAGTCTGGGACCACATCTCCCATCTCCACATTTCCAAAGCAGAGTGAGACTCTGGTTGTTGAATACCCCTTTTCACAATTCTGAGGGAAGAGGCTGGCTTTACATGTGTGTATCAATGCTGTATTTGAATATCTATGAACAAAACCATAGTTTCCCCTTGTGGGAATTCCTTTTCTAAACAAAGTCAAATTTTCTCCCATGTGCCTTGTCTATGGGAACCAGGCTCCTTCAGAAGGAAGGAGCTTCCTGTACCATTTCTCAGCTTGTGCTGTGCTTAGTCATTCAGTTGTGTTGACTCTTTGCGACCCCATGGACTATTGTCCCCCAGACACCTCTGTCCATGGGGATTCTCCAGGCAAGAACACTGGAGTGGGTTGTCATACCTTTCTCCAGGGGATCTTCCCAACCCAGGAATCAAACCCAGGTCTCCCACATTGCAGGCAGGTTCTTTACTGTCTGAGCCACCAGGGAAGCTGGTGGCTCGATTTATCCCACTGCTTACCCACCATCTTGTTGCCATTCTTTTGCTCAGTCTCTCACCATCTCTTAACTCTTGCTTTGTAAATGAATTTATATCTGCTTACTCTCCCCTTTAAAATCTACCCTTCCCAGTGCCATTGTATCTTTGTAAAACACAGATTTGAGCCCATGGCTTTGTTGGTTTAAAACCCATAACAAGCATTAAGGATGATTATGTACCCTAAATCCACACCTCATTTCTTGTGTTAATCAATGTATTAATCCAGAAAATATTTAGTGAAAGAGGTATTAAGAAGTTAAAGTCATGGATAGGATATGGTTTAGGATGGAGAAGGGAGGTAAGGTACAAGGGGAAACCGGGTTTGGAATGAAGATATTGCTTATCTTTTATACTGTATATGCTAATGAAAGATGCTAAAAGCATTTTTAAAACTTTAGGAGATCAGCAAGAGCTTCTTGTGCAAAAAAAATTCATATTAAGATGATTGACAAAGCAAAACATCTAAAAACACTTTATATTGTTTTATTTTGCTCCCAGGCTGATAATGAGAATGGGAAGTTGAATCATTAAGGAGAGGCAAAAGTCACGTGTTATTTATTGTTACACTTCCTCACTACATCTAGGCTAATGTCTTGGACACAGTAGGTTTGAAAAAAAGATTTTGTGCAAACTATTTGCTAGTTTGAGCTTCATACATTGAAACTAGGTTTGAAAATGTAAATAGTATAATTTCTACTAGTTTTCATGGAAGGCTGATCACTAAAATTTAGTTAAATCTGAATTTTTTCATTAATACAAAAGGAAAATATTTTTTTCTTTCCTTCATTCTTTTAAAAAATTTTTAAATTTAATTTGGAGTATGGTTTATTTACAATGTTGTTCTAGTTTCAGGTGTAAAACAAGGTGATTCAGTTATACATATACCTATGTATACAATACACACATGTGTATATGTATATACATATATCTATTCTTTTTCATGTTTTTTCCCATAAATGTTATTATAGAATATTGTGTAGAGTTCTTTGTGCTATACAATAGGTCCTTGTTAGAGAATATTCTTTAAAAAGTGTTGAGTGTAAGGTTGCATGGCATTAACTCTTTTTTTAGTGTGATTCTCCTTATCATAAACCACTTTACTCACATAGCAGTCCATTGGATGCTGTGGTAAAAGATAATTATTTGGTGAGGGAATATTCTATTTTATTTATGTATTTATGTAGCAAGAGTTCATCTTAGGAACTGAGATGAAGATAAATTATGGAGGAACTAGGCAGTTACTTGTATTCCCTGCTGCCCTGTAGAGCAGATACATAAAACAGGAGGTATGAGCCTCTGGTTTAAATTTCTGGACTGCTTACTGCAAGGCAGAAAGAATCTTCTATCTTACCTGATACATAACTTAAAGGACTTGTGCATAGAAAGTATATTAGCATCCCATAGAATGGCCCGTGTGTTTGGAACATAAATAGAGCTGCTTTTATTTATTTCTTTTTAAATTTAAATTTATTTATTTTAATTGGAGGCTAATTACTTTACAATATTGTATTGGTTTTGCCATACATCAACATGAATCCGCCATGGGTGTACACGTGTTCCCCATCCTGAACCCCCCTCCCACCTTCCTCCCCGTACCATCCCTCTGGGTCATCCCAGTGCACCAGCCTCAAGCATCCTGTATCCTGCATTGAACCTGGACTGGTGATTCATTTCTTATATGATATTATACATGTTTCAATGCCATTCTCCCAAATCATCCCCCCTACCTCTCCCACAGAGTCCAAAAGACTGTTCTATACATCTGTGTCTCGCATACAAGAGACAGCAAAATATAAATTACACTAAAAAATACATAAATCACACTAAAAAAATTATCATTACCATCTTTCTAAATTCCATATATATGCATTAGTATGCTGTATCGGAGAAGGCAATGGCACCCCACTCCAGTACTCTTGCCTGGAAAATCCCATGGATGGAGGAGCCTGGTGGGCTGCAGTCCATGGGGTCACTAAGAGTCGGACACGAGGCGACTTTACTTTCACTTTCACGCATTGGAGAAGGAAATGGCAACCCACTCCAGTGTTCTTGCCTGGAGAATCCCAGAGACAGGGGATCCTGGTGGGCTGCCGTCTCTGGGGTCGCACAGAGTCAGACACGACTGAAGCGACTTAGCAGCAGCAGCAGCAGCATGCTGTATTGGTGTTTTTCTTTCTGGATTACTTCACTCTGTATAATAGGCTCCAGTTTCATCCACCTCATTAGAACTGATTCAAATGTATTCTTTTTAATGGCTGAGTAATACTCCATTGTGTATATGTACCACAGCTTTCTTATCCATTCATCTACTGATGGACATCTAGGTTGCTTCCATGTCCTGGCTATTATAAACACTGCTGCGATGAACACTGGGGTACATGTGTCTCTTTCAATTCTGATTTCCTCGGTGTGTATGCCCAGCAGTGGGATTGCTGGGTCATAAGGCAGTTCTATTTCCAGTTTTTTAAGGAACTGAGCTGCTTTTAAAGACATCTCTTCAAGTAAGTAATTCTGTCAAGTAAGTAATTCTGATTTATCTCTTTGCATATTATCTTCTCCAGTACTAGAATATAAGCTCCATGAGAGAAATCAAGTGCCTGGTGTAGCTTGTGCAGTATTGAATCCCCAGTGGCTAGTAAATGGCATATGAGACATGCTGAATATATGAATGAAACTTGGTGTCATGGTACTCTAAAACAGCACTGCTCAATAGAAATGTTATGTGAGCCACATACATAACCTAAATTTTTCTTGCAGCCACACTAAAAAGTAAAAATAAACAGTAAAAATAAAAGTAAAAAATAAATAATAATAATTTAGTGTTTGTTTAAAAAACATTTTTTTTAATTTAGGGCTTTATTGGGTTATATTTTATCTAACCCAATACATCTAAAACGTTGTCATTTTGACATATCATCAATGTAAACATTTTTAATGAGATATTGTACTTTTTTCCATATTGTCCTCAAAACACAGTATGCATTTTATACTAACAGTACACCTCCACTCAGACTCTGAAGTTTATTTTGAAATGGTTGATAGACATTTACATTGCATAAAATTTATGGTTGAAAGTGTAGATTCACATATTCAGGTTCTTTCAGTTCAGTCGCTCAGTCTTATCTGACTCTTTGTGACCCCACGGACTGCAGCACCCTAGGCCTCCCTGTCCATCATGAATTCCCAGAGTTTACCCAAACTCATCTCCATCTGGCATCGATGATGCCATCCAACCATCTCATCCTCTGTCATCCCCTTCTCCTCCTGCCTTCAATCTTTCCCAGCATCAGGAGCTTTTCAAATGAGTCAGCTCTTCACATCAGGTGGCCAAAGTATTGGAGTTTCAGCTTCAGCATCAGTCCTTCCAATGAACACTTAGGACTGATCTCCTTTAGGATGGACTGGTTAGATCTCCTTGCAGTCCAAGGAACTCTCAAGAGTCTTCTCCAACACCACAGTTCAAAAGCATCAATTCTTCAGCACTCAGCTTTCTGCACAGTCCAACTCTCACATCCATACATGACTACTGGAAAAACTATAGCTTTGACTAGACAGACCTTTGTTGGCAAAATAATGAATCTGCTTTTTAAAATATGCTGTCTAGGTTGGTCATAGCTTTTCATATGTTTAAAAGTTTTATAACACGTGAATCAAGACCATTTTTAAAATTTTAATTAAAATTAAGTAAAATAAAAATGTAGTTTCTCGTTCATACTAGCACATTTCAAGTATTCAAGAGCCACATGTGATTACTGTATTAGTCCATCTCTAAAAAAATGTTTAAAATGTAGTGTCACATACACATGATATATGCTCAAATGTGATACTCATTTGAAAATCTATTTGAGACAGTTTGTTACTAGAATAAAATGTCAACATATATTTTGAAAAGTAAACCATTATTTATAGACTGGGAGAAAATATTTGCAAAAACACATTTGATAGACAACTGCTACCCAAATGTACAAAGAACTCTTTAAATAATAAGAAACAAAGAACACAATTTAAAAAATGGGCAAAGACTTTAACAGACACCATACCAAAGAAGATACATGGATGGCAAATATGCATATGAAAGAATGTTCCACATCATACATCATCAGGAAAATGCAAACTATAACAATGATACCCCTGCACCCTATTAAAACAGCCAAATCAAAACACTGACAGTACCAAATGCTGCTGAGAACGTGGAGCAACAGAACTCTCATTCATTGCTGGTGGGAATGCAAAATGGGTGCATTCGCTTTGGAACTCAATGTGGCAGTTTCTTACAGAACTAAACATAGGATTACCCCATCATTTACTCAAAGAGGTTGAAAACTATGTCCACACAAAAACCTGTATATGGATGCTTACAGCAGCTTTATTCATAGTTGCCAAATCTTGGAAACAACCAAGATGTCCTTCAGAAGGTGAATGTATGAATGGACTGTAGTACATCCAGACAACGGAATATTTTTCAGTGCTAAAAAGAAATGAGCTATTAAGCCATGAAAAAATATGGAGGAAACTTAAGTGCACATTACTAAGCGAAAGAAGCCAATCTGACAAGGCACATATTATATTATTCCCGTTATATGACATTGAGGAAAAGCCAGAGCTATGGAGACAGTAAAAATGACAGTGGTTGGCAGGGTTGTGGGACAGTGGTGGGAGCATGGAAGGGAGATGAATAGGCAAAGCACAGAGGGTTTTTAGGGCAGTGAAATACTCTGTATGATGTTATGAGGATGAATATATGTCATTACGGGCTTCCATGGTGGCTCAGTTGCAAAGAATTCCCTTGCCAATGCAGGAGACACAGGTTCAATCCCTGGGTCAGGAAGATCCCCTGGAGGAAAAATGGCAACCCACTCCAGTATTCTTCCCTGGACTATGACATGGACAGAGGAGCCTGGCAGCCTATGGTCCATGGGGCTGCAAAGAGTCAGATATGACATAGTAACAGGTCATGGTGGAGAGGTCTGACAGAATGTGGTCCACTGGAGAAGAGAATGGCAAACCACTTCAGTATTCTTGCCTTGAGAACCCCATGAACAGTATGAAAAGGCAAAATGATAGGATACTGAAAGAGGAACTACCCAGGTCAGTAGGTGCCCAATATTCTACTGGAGATCAGTGGAGAAATAACTCCAGAAAGAATGAAGGGATGGAGCCAAAGCAAAAACAATACCCAGTTGTGGGTGTGACGTGATAGAAGCAAGGTCCGATGCTATAAAGAGCAGTATTGCATAGGAACCTGGAATTCAGGTCCATGAATCAAGGCAAATTGGAAGTGGTCCAACAGGAGATGGCAAGAGTGAAATCGACATTCTAGGAATCAGCGAACTCAAATGGACTGGAATGCATGAATTTAACTCAGATGACCATTATATCTACTACTGCAGGCAGGAATCCCTCAGAAGAAATGGAGTAGCCATCACGGTCAACAAAAGAGTCCGAAATGCAGTACTTGGATGCAATCTCAAAAACGACAGAATGATCTCTGTTCGTTTCCAAGGCAAACCATTCAATATCACAGTAATCCAAGTCTATGCACCAACCAATAACGCTGAAGAAGCTGAAGTTGAACGGTTCTAGGAAGACCTACAAGACCTTTTAGAACTAACACTCAAAAAAGATGTCCTTTTCATTATAGGGGACTGGAATGCAAAAGTAGGAAGTCAAGAAACACCTGGAGTAACAGGCAAATTTGGCCTTGGAATACGGAATGAAGCAGGGCAAAGGCTAATAGAGTTTTGCCAAGAGAATGCACTGGTCATAGCAAACACCCTCTTCGAACAACACAAGAGGTGACTCTACACATGGACATCACCAGATGGTCAACACCGAAGTTAGATTGATTATATTCTTTGCAGCCAAAAATGGAGAAGCTCTATACAGTCAGCAAAAACAAGACTGGGAGCTGACTGTGGCTCAGATCATGAGTTCCTTATTGCCAAATTCAGACTTAAATTGAAGAAAGCAGGGAAAACCACTAGACCATTCAGGCATGACCTAAATCAAAACAACAACAACATGTCATTATATTAATACTTTGTCCAAACACATGGAACATATAATACCAAAAGTGAACCCTAAGGTAATATATGGACTTTGAGTGATTATAATATACCAATATAGGTTCATTCTTAGTAAAAATTACCATTCTGGTGAATGATATTGATAATGGGGGAGGCTATCCATATGCGGGAACAGGGAGTACATGAGAAATCTCTGTACTTTCCTCTCAATTTTGTTATAAACCTGAAACTTCTCTAAAAAATTATCATAAAAGCAAAACAAACTAAAAACAAAAGCCATTTATTAGTTTAGAACATGAAGTTATCCCTGTATGAAACTTGATCATTTTTATTTTCTTGTTCGATGAATTCATAATAGTAAGCCTACCCTGAATGGTACATCACCCACAGTCTATAATATGTCTATGCAACAGTTCAGACTGAATGATCATTATCACTGTGCCGTTAACATATGCAACCATTAAAAGTTACTATTGTAACACAACTTTACCCGTTTTTCTTAGCAAATTTCATGCCTACAGAAAATCTGTCCTTTACGGAATCCTCTTACTCAACCATTTCTGGGAAGCCCTTAGGATTCCTACAAATCAATGATATGCTCAGCAGATACAGTTCAGTGTTATACGCAGTGCAGTGATACGGAACACACCCCATGATGTTTTAATTTTTTTTTTTCTTTCCTAAAATCTAGGTGTGTTCACGGGAGTTTGTTGCCCATATGACCGTCTTCCATCATTCTGGTGGGGCTGCGGGGGGACCGATAAACATGGTTACTTTAGAAAAGCATTCTCATGACGTATTTGCTATGTAAAAGAAGGGAATTAGACCTCAGAAGCTTGTGACTACCCCACTCCAGATTGCATTTAAGTAAAGCAGCACCATTTAGATCTGGATAAATTTAGAGCTTATAATATAGGTCAGGAACAGGACGAATTTTCTCAGTAAGGGGAGTATATTTTGGATCGGTGCCTTTTTTTTAGGAAGTCTGTGGAAATCCACACTATGCTCTTATTTAGGGAATGGAAAGAATGAGGTTAAATGATCATTTGTCAGTTAAAACTGCTGTCTAGATTCCTGGTGGAGAATTAAACTTACTTTTTCTTTTTCATTCATATAAAACATTTGAAATGAGGAAGCTGGGATACTTTAAAATGCCATTACTTATTTTGTTTTAATTTCCAGGTAATTCCTGAGACAGTACTGCCCCCAATAGCCTTTGCAATTACTTAAGAATATCCAAGGTAATTCTTACATTCCTCAATTCAAACGAACCACATAATTACAATTTTAATAGGAACTCTAGAAAAGGGAGTCAGAATTTATCCCAAGATAATTACACTGGGTCCACTCTACACTGGAATAAATATGTATAAAAAAAAATAGGAAATTCAATGCACTGAATTTTAAGCTGTCAAAACAAGATTATTGAAATATTCTGTTAAAGGTTAAAAATAAGTTGTACTCTGAGTCCAGTGACCATTTGCCAAGGAGAGCCAAAGTTGAGAAATTTCTATTAAAAACATGACTCAGAGGGAAAACTGCAGAGGCTGGCAATGAAGGAAATGATCGGATATCATTCCCAATTGGTTATGCCCAAGATCACATGATCTGGGCACCTTTAAAAGGAAGATATCTGGACTCAGAGGGTAATAGCATCTTGCTGAAAGCTGCACTTCTTTCTCACCTTGAAGAATTCTAGAAAGCTCACAAAATGTGTGATGCATTTGTAGGTACCTGGAAACTTGTCTCCAGTGAAAACTTTGATGATTACATGAAAGAAGTGGGTAAGGAAATGCATTGTTGAATGGCTGGGCTTATAACTTTTTCTCTAGGAAAGAGAGGCCTATGGTTCTTTTTCACTCTGGAAGCATTGGTCTGACATGAAATGCTGCTTTCTATACAGAGGTGATAAAAATAACAAGTGAGAATCATTTGTTTCCAGAAACATTCTAGATGGAAGTCACAACTAATACTTCCTAAAGGTGAACTGATATGAAAAAGAGTATAAGTGGCATTGTATAGAAATGACAAGATTTTATTTGATTGCTAAACTTGAGTATCTTTGGTTTACTTGGCTTTCTGCCTCTTTTTCATTCATTCCTTTTGCATATAAAATAAGCAATAACTTGGAAATAAGCCTATATTTATTCCCTAGCATGTGATAATTTCCATTTGAAACTGAAAGCACTGTATTTATCATCTTAACATAATTTTTTGAGTAATGTATGTTAACCAATTATTTTATTGTTTTAAAGTCAATCTGTTAAAATGTGTGGTTGTATTATGGAAGGAAAAAATCTAATTTCTGAAAATGTTTCCTTAAAAGTCTTAGATATTTGTTTGACTTAATATTACAAGGCATGACACAGAATTATTGAGAATAGAGGCTTTCAAGTTTTTGGATTCTGCTAAGACTGCCTGTATGTTCCCCAGATAATTACAAAGGTAAAGCAAAGGAGCAGAGAGGCGGGAATTCAGTCAGACAGCCCTACCCATGCATGATGAAGATGTATCCATGGGTTGCAAATTAAGGAGGGATTTTTTTCACAATATCTTTATTAGAGGTTATAATTTAATCCCTAAATCTCAAGACTTAACCTTCTTCTAAATCTTATAGTTATTTCTTGCTTGTTTATAACTACTGTTTTCCATGTTTATAGACAAGAAGGAAATCAGGAACATCAATATGAGTGAGAACTAGTTTTCCAGACTTCTGACTAGTTGTAACTCAATAAACTAATCAGTATGCACTGATATTGATATTATAGGACTTGAGTCTATTTACCTATTTATTTTTAGAAGCATTTTACACTTTTAGTATTTTATTTAAATTCTTATACCATTGCGTTTGGGCTTCCTATATGGTGCTAGTGGTAAAGAACCCACCTGCCAATTCAGGAGATTTAAGAGACAGAGGGTTCGATTCCTGGGTCAGGAAGATTCCCCTAGAGGAGGGCATGGCAACCTACTTCAGTATTCTTGCCTGGAGAATCCCATGAACAGAGGAGCCTGGTGCACTATGGTTCATAGGGTTGCAAAGAGTCAGACATGACTGAAGAGACTTAGCACACATGCAGGCACCACAGTCTTTTAAAATGATTAAGTATTGATGATAATGAAAGACAATAAGATACATTCTGAAATTAGCTGCTCTATTTGATTACCTTCAGTCAGCAGGTATCATTTTCATCAGTCAAATGAAAACAGAATCAAGCAAGAGGAGAGTGTGATGTTCCTAAGCTTGGAGAATCTGGACCACACCCGATGTCTCATGCACTCACTGTGCTGACTCACTCCATGAATTTGAGGTTACATTTTGTAACAGAGACAAGACTTGATGAAGCAGCATATTATCTTCCCACCTGTCACCACTTTCAGACAGGGGGCTAAATCAGAGCCTTAGCATTGCTTGTTTTGTATGATATATCGCCTCCCCACTATTCTTAAATTTTGGTATCTATACATAGTCAAAGAAGTAGATTTGTACATGTGCATTTAAAAAGTCCAACACACCTATGACTGTCATAAATCTCTATAAAACATGCAGTGATGGTAAGGTACTGTTTTCTATGTTAAGTTGTAAATAATTCAACCCAAAGCTGTAACATCCCCCAAAACACATTCATATTTTTTCTTTTTTTAAAAAAGAGGAGTTTGCCACTTAAGTGATTGGGAAGCAAAGTATTAATTTCTGAACTTACTAAAATAACGATTTCTTAAACTTTGAAATTTTCATTTGATGCCTAAGCCCTCTTTAAATTTTTCTATAATTTATTGGGAATACCATCACCATTCTAAAATGGTATGAATGCAAGAAAAGTTTTGCCTTTCAGAAAAAGTAATCAAGATCTTCATTTCAGAGTAATTATGAAAAGCCAAGAAAACCAGGTGTGGCAGCGAATCCCATTAAATGTGGTTTTTGTACACCCAAATTAAATTTTAACTGAGTGACTCTCTATTGGTCCCCTGAATCCTATTAAAAGTTCTACTTTTGACTATGGATTAGATCATTTTTGTTATTCAAGAAGCAATGGTTGAGATTCCCAAGTATTTCATGAACTGAGTCAAATGAAGCTGGCTGCTCTCATGGTTAAGATGGACAGTTATTTTGGGAGTGCAGTGATTTTTACGATATGTATGTCCCAGAAAATTTAACCTTTTACATATGCTTATAGAAAATTAACAATGGGTCTCCTGAAGAGTCTCATCTGAAACCCAGAGGGGGAAATTTAAAGAACAGACTTAATATCTAATTGTGCCTTGGGTGTTCTTTAAGTATTAGCTGATTTTACTTATTTTCAGGAGATGTTTAAATAAAGACTTTAATAATAAACTCACTGGAGTATTTCTCCTTTAATATACACACTGGACTGTAGATAGGTATATGGGCACACATGCGTCTGTCTAAATACACACACACACACCTGCTCTTTCTTAGATAAATATATGAGAGAAAAACTGTATACTTGACATTTTTCTTTTCCCAACTATAGGCGTGGGCTTTGCTACCAGGAAAGTGGCTGGCATGGCCAAACCCACTTTGATCATCAGTTTGAATGGGGGTGTGGTCACCATTAAATCAGAAAGCACCTTTAAAAATACTGAGATTTCCTTCAAATTGGGCCAGGAATTTGATGAAATCACTCCAGATGACAGGAAAGTCAAGGTGAGAAATAAAGAACTGGAGCAGAGTAAAAAACCTGATTTATAAATGACTGCTGCCTATAGCAAACCATTTTGTAGAAGGAGGAAAGCCATTCCATTATAAGCCAAAAATCTCAGATTGCTAGATCTGAACCATGTTACCTTTGATATTTAGCTGGTGAATTTTCTCCCATTTAATAAAATTGTCCTTATTACTTTAAAAATGTTTAACATAATAATTTACTTGTCATACCATATATATGTGTGTATTTATATATATATATATATATTATTTGAAGTAAATTGAAGTAACATAACAATGTTAGAGAACTTTTAAAAGAGTCGGGGGAAAGGAAAAAAAAAACCCCTATGATGCTATTCCACATAAATTTATTATCTATATTCTTTCACAGTATTTTTTTTTCAAATGCATGTTTGTATAATATTCTGATCATAATATACATGTAATTTTGTATGTTGTTTTTGGCATTCATTGTTTTATTTTGCAACATTTTCTTGTAATTTAGAATTGCTAAGAACCTCAAAATAAGCAAATAAAAGCACTCTATTTTTTTTCCCTCCATCATTGTAATCACTTTTAATTATCCCCACAGAGCATCGTAAACTTAGATGAAGGTGCTCTGGTACAAGTACAAAACTGGGATGGAAAATCAACCACCATAAAGAGAAAACTCGTGGATGATAAGATGGTGCTGGTGAGTATCTTCTCACTACTTAATTCTAGATTTTAGTGCTAGGTCATCCCATAATTGTTATCCTACCTAGAGAAATAGACAATCGCCCTTGTAGAATGAAAAGTTAGTCTATTGGGATTATGGTTTCACTCTGACAATTATCCTTCTAAGCTCCGTCTAGGTATACTGTGCCCCCAGCAGTATTTTCTTATCCCTCTCAATGTGAACCGTATTGTATTGTGCATTTCTAATTATGTTTTTCACTCACCACATAGATGGTAAGATTCCTTGAGGCCAAGTCTTGTATCTTCTTGATCTTTGTGTCTCCCTAGTTTATTACAATATCAGGTATATAAGAAGAGCCAAGAGGGAATATCTTTTGATGAACATTTTTTCCTGCTCAACATTGAAGGAGACAATAAATAAATAAAACATAAGTTGTTTAGTCCTGAGGATTTTACCAATATTTTGCTTTTGTGCCTAGGAATGTGTCATGAATGGTGTCACTGCCACCAGAGTTTATGAGAGAGCATAAGCCAAGGGATATTGAAATGGATGACGTTTGCATCGAACTCCATGACTTTCTGCTGGATACGTTGTCCAAACATATATTGTTATTTTCCACTAATAAGCAAGAAACTGATTTTCTTCCAGACTGATTTTGATATGGTTATGTTGGTTAAATAAAACTTTTTAGATTTATAAGGCTATGTAATCATTTATTCATTATGTTTAACAATTTCTTACTCATAATTTAGTGATGGAAATATAAAATTGTATTATTGCTTTGTTTCCAGTATAATATGATTTGTAAAATAATAATCCAAGGTGAAAAAAATATGAATTTCCCATAGTCTTAGGTAGAAAATGATAAATATATACTATTACTGAATATGAAGTCCTTCTTTACCATAGCTACAGTCAAACAACACCCTCTCAGGGACCTAAGATAGATTTAAGTGTAGTGAAATTGTCCACAGTCGGCTGGCCCGTGTTGTCATTTCACAAAAATCTGTCCTAGAGCATCAAGACATAGAGGTGGAGTAGCAACAAAGAGTGTAGAAAAAGATTTCTGGGCTATAAATTTTAACCTGAAAAATTATTAGTAAACCAAGGTATCCCTGGAATCTGTCTAGAATTAAGTCCAAATCATCACATGTTACATTTATTCCAGAAAAGACATGACAGGCTTGTAATGAGTTATGATGTAAATGTTCTTGTAGTCATTTCCAAATTTTTCTTTTTTTCTTACCAGTGGATTTTTTTTAAAAAAAATAGATATTGAATATGTCCTGGAATTTTTTATGCAAATAAAATTTCCCTGGAATTTCAATATATAAAACAAACAAAAATGATAATAAAGCCCGTAAGGGTGTGTTTTCATTTGTGTGTGAGAGAAAGAGAGAGAAAATTTGTTTCTTCTGCACTCTGTGGAAATTTGAGGCATCTCTATAGATCCTTGGAGTTCCATGTACATAGACTGAAATTTCCCTATCACATACTTAGCTCTTATGGGAAGCCAAAATCTTTTAAAGTGTGTCCTGCAATTGATACATTCTGTTTGTGATGCTTCCTTTAAAAATAAGTTTATTAGAGACTTCCTGGTGGCTCAGATGGTAAAAGAATCCACCTGCAGTGCAGGAGACCCCAGTTTGATCCCTGGGTTGGGAAGATCCCCTGGAGGAGGGCATGGCAACCCACTCCAGTATTCTTGCCTGGAGAATCCTGTGGACAGAGGAGCCTTCTGGGCTACAGTCCGTGGGGTTGCAAAGAGTTAAACACAAGAGAGTGAGTGATTAAGATTCCATGCTTCCACTGCTGGAGGAGTAGTTCAATCTCTGGTCAAGTAACTAAGTTTCCACATTCCACACAGCATGGAAAAAAAGAAAACATTTATTGTTTTCTGAATATAGTCCATAGGGTGGCAAAGAGTTCGAAACAACTGAAGCAGCTTAGCATGCACACATGCACCATATGCATAGGTGGCGTTAGCGATGAAAAACCCCCCTGCCAATGTGGGAGACATAAGAGATGCAGGTTTGATCCCTGGGTCAGGAAGATCCCCTGGAGGAGGGCATGGCAACTCACTCCAGTATCCTTGCCTGGAGAATCCCATGGACAGAGGAGCCTGGTGGCCTATAGTCCATAGGATCACAAAGAGTCAGACACAACTGAAGCGACTTAGCACACACAGACACACACAGACACACACACACACACACTATATGCATAACACCAAGATACAGAGAAGCCAGAAGAGGTAAATTAAGTTTCTGATCATAATAATTTACTTTACAAAAGCAGAGAGTTAAACCCTCACTTTGAAATTACTTAAGAATGGAGAATTCAAAGAGAGGTTTGTAGGAATTGTTTAGAAAAATTCTTGGTAAATCAATATGTATTAAACACTTACCATGGTCCATGCAGAGACATTACTTTACCAACAAAGGTCTGTCTAGTCAAGGCTATGGTTTTTCCTGTGGTCATGTATGGATATGAGAGTTGGACTGTGAAGAAGGCTGAGGGCCAAAGAATTGATGCTTGTGAACTGTGGTGTTGGAGAAGACTCTTGAGAGTCCCTTGGACTGCAAAGAGATCCAACCAGTCCATTCTGAAGGAGATCAGCCCTGGGATTTCTTTGGAGGGAATGATGCTGAAGCTGAAGCTCCAGTACTTTGGCCACCTCATGCAAAGAGTTGACTCATTGGAAAAGACTTTGATGATGGGAGGGATTGGGGGCAGAAGGAGAAGGGGATGACAGAGGATGAGATGGCTGGATGGCATCACTGACTCAATGGACGTGAGCCTAAGTGAACTCCAGGAGTTTGTGATGGACAGGGAGGCCTGGCGCACTGCGATTCATGGGGTCCCAAAGAGTCGGACATGACTGAGCAACTGAATTGAACTGATGGTCCATGCGCTTCATATGCTCTAACTTATTATCAAAATAATCCTATGATGAGGATTTGGTATTCCTGTTTAAAGATGAGAAAACTGAAGTTCAAAGTTTAAGTCTGTAAAAGTAAGTAGGGAATAGACATAGGAATTTGATATTCAAGAGAGCAATCCTAGCTGGGACACAGATCCAGAAACCATCAGTATTCAGTGGGCTTCCCTGGTGGCAAAGTAATAAAGAGTCCACCTGCCAATTCAGGAGATGTAAGAGAAGTGTGTTTGATCCCTGGGCTAGGAAATGACAACCCACCCTAGTATTCTTGTCTGGAAAATTCCATGGACTGAGGAGCCCGGTGGGCTACAATCCATGAAGTTGCAAAGAGCTGGGCACAACTGAGCACGCACCATCAGTGTTCAAGTGGTAGCTTAATTCATAAATGGTGCTGTGATCATTCAAGGATTTTTTTCAAAATCTACTCTTCAAGTTCAATTCTTATTTTTTAGTTGATGTGGAAGCATAGAATAAGAAGATTCAGTTCAATGTAAATTTGCTAGATAAGTCAGTTTCTTGTTTTCTACGTTTTCACCATAAAATTAAAGCTGTAGAAACAAGATATGTCTTCAATGTCAGTTCTCTGATTTATCCTCCCTGGGACCTCTTTGAACCTCACATAATTTTTCATTAACATTGCTTCTATCAACACACACACAGAAATATAGAGACAATTCTACTTTTAAGGAAGAGAGACAGGATCAAATGGATACTTCTCGGACAGAGATGTGTGGATATAGAGCCCATCTATATCTTAAAACAGGTATGAAAAAAAAGCCACTCACTCCCTCCTTGGAAATATTAAGAATTGAGTGAATTACTGGGCCAACTTATACCTTCTTTTATGCAATTCCCATCGCTACTAGCACTGAGCTCCAATTTCTGTGAATTATTGACTTGGAATAGGTAAGCCTCCAAGATGGCCTTTGGGTAGCAATGTTTTTGGTATTTGAGATCTAGCTTCTGAGCAATGTGGTTATAGCACTTCTAACCAGAGTCTATGAGTACCAAGAATTTCTGGATTAGGGAATGAGACATGGCACTTGGATCACTTATCAATGGACATCCCTGTGCTCAGTTATGTGGAAAACACAATTTTAATGTTATATCCGATTATGGATCTATCCATCCATTTGTGCAACCACCCCATCTCAATTTACAAAATGTTAAAATAGTTTATGTGTAGCCAAACAGCCAGAAAATGCTAGGCAACAGGAAAAACTCAGTTACTGAGAGCATCTCAAAGGCAAGGATTGTGTCCTATTTGTAGTCATGTCCCCAGACCCTTGCACAATAAACAGCAGATTTGGAGTTTAGTAAACAGTTTTTGAGTGAGTGAGTGAACACTCTTCCCTGTGCTAGGTGTGGTTTGTAACACAGAAACAGTTCATGATCATGCCCTCAGTGTGGCAGAGAAATAACATGAACGTCATCACACCCCCTGGGAAAAAGTCCTCCTCTTCCCTCACCCTCCATATCTAAGAAGAGTTAAATTCTTCCTCCCATGACCACAGGAAAAATACGTGTTCTTACTATAACATGATATTACCACATTTTAATTTCTCATCTTTTCCATCACTAGGCTGACACAGCCTCAGGACACTTATGTATATATGTAGCATCTAGTACAATGCCTGAAGTATGGTAATCACTCAATAAATTTTAGTGGAATGAAGACAAAATATAGAGGAGGACATGAATTACATGATGAATTGTGTGGTATATTTTATGGATTGGAAGGAAGCGAAAGGCAAGCAGAGTACTCAGTGTGTGCTGGAGGAAGGTTTTCAGCATAGAAGATGTAGTTGAGCTAGGCCATGAAAGATAACTATAAAATTAATTAACTGCTTATTAATTAATTGTACAGTGGAATGATGTAGCAAAAACCATCTTAGTGTTAGTCGCTCGGTCGTGTCAGGCTCTTTGAGACCCTATGTACTGTAGCCCGTCAGGCTCCTCTGTTCTCCAAGCAAAATTACCTGGATTCTCCAGGAAAGAATACTGGAGCGGGTTGCCATTCCGTACTCCAGGAGGTCTTTCCAACCCAGGGATCAAAACCACCTCTCCTGCAGCTCCTGCTTTGCAGGTAGATTCTTTACCACTGAGCTACCTAGGAAGCCTAATGAAGACCCTATCCTCCAAATACCTGGGATATGGGTTCTAATCACTGATTGCTGCTTCTGATCATGGAAGTGCAAAGAAGGAGGTGGTGGCCACTATTGTTGCATTTCCTCCCATTGTTGCAAATACCACCCTCCTCCCGCTCCTCAAGTGATTGTCAGGAAATTTAAAGGGCCAGCACCTTTTCCTTCCCTTCATTTCTTACTTTTTCCTCTTTAAGGAGCCATAATTAAAGACTAGGACATTCAAAAGCAATTTCATATACAGAGGATATTAGAATGTCACTGTGCATTCCAAGGAAAAGGCACAGGGTCAGAAAGGACATGAGAAGACCTTAAGTTTATTCCTTAGGCTGGTCCTTGGCACAGAGCCAGATCCCAGCAATCAGAAAACAAAAACAAAAAGCAGCAAACCCTAGAGAAGGAGGAGAATCTAATTTCCAGACTTAGCACATTATTAAATTCAAATTTTCAGTTTTCAACAGTAAAATCACAGTACATAGAAAGAAATAGGAGAGTTTGGCCCATTCAAAGAAAAAGTTAAACCAACAGAAACTGTCCCTGAGAAAGACCTGAAGTCGGATTCACTAGTCAAAAATCAGTTACATATCTATACATTAACAATGAACAATTCGAAAAGTAAATTAAGAAAACAATTCCATTTACAATAGCACCAAGAAGAATAAAATACTTAAGAATTAACCAAGGAAGTGGAAGTTTTATACTATGAAAACTATAAAAGATGTAAATAAATGGAAAGCTATCCCATAGTCATAGATTGGAAGTTGTCAATACTATACCGTTTGAAGTGATTTACCAATTTAATGGAATCACTGTCTAAAGTCCAATGATGTTTCTTCCAGAAATAGAAACGCCCATTCTAATATCAAGGGACCTGAGAAGCCAAAAAAAAAAAAAAATCCTAAAAATGAACAACAAAAGTTGGAGAATTGATACTTCCTGATTTCAAATTTTATTACAAAGCTACTATAATCAAAGCAGTGTGATACTGGCCTAAAGACTGACATATGGGCTAATGGAATAGAATAGAGAGCTCCAAAATGAACTCTTGCATATTCCCAAGACCATTCAGTGGACAAAATACAATCTTCTCAACAAATGGTGCTTGGAAAACTGGATGCATGCATGCTCTGTCACTTCAGTCATGTCCAACTCTTTGTGACCCTATGGGCTGTAACCTGCCAGGCTCCTCTGTCCGTGGGATTCTCCAGACAAGAATACTGGAGTGGGTTACTGGGCTCTCCTCCAGAGGATCTTCCCTGACCTGAGATTGAACCTGGATCTCCTGCATTTTCTGCATCACAGGTGGATTCTTTACTTCTGAGCCACTGGGAAAGCCCTCAAAAACCTGATATCCACATGCAAAAGAGTGAAACTGATGTCTTTTTTTAACACCACATGCAAAAGTTAACTCAAATGTAAGACCTAAAACTTGAAACTTTTAGAAAAACTTCACAACATTGGACTTGGCAGTGATATCTTGAATATAATACCAAAGGCACAGGCAACAAAAGAGAAAATAGACAAATTTGACTCCAGGAAAATAAAAAATCCTGTGCCTTAGAAGACATCAGCAGCAGAATAAAAATGTTGGTCACAGGACTTCCCTGGTGGTACAGTGGTTAAGAATCCCCCTGCCAATGCAGGGAACATGGGTTTGATCCCTGGCTCAGGAAGATTCTTCATGCCACAGAGCAACTAATCCTGTGGGCCACAGTACTGAGCTCCAGTGCCGCAGTTATTGAAACCCACCTACCTAGAGCCCATGCTCTGCAACAAGAGAAGCCACAGTAATTAGAAGCCCAAGCACTGCAACAAAGAGTTGCCCCTGCTCATCACTAGAGAAACCCCATATCCAGGAACAAAGACCCAGCACAGCCAAAAATAAATACATACATACATACGTAAAAATTTAAGAAGTGACCCACAGAATGGGAGAAAATATTTGCAAGTGATATTTATGATATGGAACTAATATCCAGAATATATAGAGAGCTCCTAAAAACAATAACAAAAAAACTATTTGATTCAAAAATGGGCAAATGTCTCGTATCAAAGAAGATATATAAATGGTCAATAAACACATAAAAGGATGTTCAGTGTTGCTAATTATTAGTGATAATGCAAATCAAGATCATAATGGGATGCATCTCACACACATTAAGATGGAGGCTATAAAAAATAACTTGCTAGTGAGGATGTGGAGAAATTGGACACCTTGTACAATATTGGTGGGAAGGTAAAGCAGTACAATTGCTGTGGAAAACAGCAGGACAATTCCTCAAAAAATTAAAAATAGAATTAACCAGGTGGCATCAGTGGTAAAGAACCTGCCTCCCAATGCAGGAAACTCAAGGGATGTGGATTCGATCTCTAGTTCGGGAAGATCCCCTGGAGTAGGAACTGGCAACCCACTCCAGTGTCCTTGCTGGAGAATCCCACGGACAGAGAAGTCTGTTGGGCTGTAGTCCCTAGGGTTGCAAAGAGTTGGACACATCTGAAGCGACTGAGCATGCACACACCAGCAATTCTACTTCTGGTTATATACCCAAAATAATTGACAGCAGGGTCTCAAAGAGATACATGTATAACCGTGTTGGAAGGACTGATGCTGAAGCTGAAGCTCCAATCCTTTGGGCACCTGATGTAGAGTCAACTCAATGGAAAAGACCCTGATGCTGGCAAAGACTGAAGGCAAAGGGAGAAGAGGGTGGCAAATGATAAGATAAAGTTAGATAGCATCACCGATTCAATGGACATGAATGTGAGCAAACTCCGTGAGACAGTGAAGGACAGAGAAGCCGGGTGAGATACAGTTCTTGGGATCGCAAAGCGTTGGACATGACTTAACAGCTAAAGAACAACAACAAAAGTTCATAACAACATTTTTCATCTATTGCTAAAATGTAGAGGCAATCCAAATGTCCATCAAAGGATGAATGTATAAGCAAAATATAAACAACACATTTTGCTTTATCCAACAGAATCCCATTGTGTTAGAAAGGAAGAAAATTCTGAGATTTCCTACAACATGGGTAAACCTTGAGGACATTGTGCTAAGCGAACTAAGCTGGGCACATACACACAAAAACAAACACTCATGATTCTACTTATACAAGGTACTTATAGAAGTCAAAGTCATGGAGGCAGAAAGTAGAATGGTGGTTACCAGGAGGCAGGGGTGTGGAGAGTGGAGAATTACCATTTAACGGGTAGAGTTTCAGCTTTGCAAGATAACATTTCTAGAGATGGATGATGGTGATGGTTGCACAACAATGTGAATACCACTGAAGCATGTGCTTAGAAATGGTTAAAGATAGTTAATTCTGTGTAATGTCTATTCTACAGCAATAAAAAAATTAGAAAAAAAATCTAGTGTAGCTCCAGCTATTTTATGTACAGCAGTAAAGTAGCAGATGTATTTCTGAATCATTTTGTAGCTTTTAGTACATATTTAACTTTATCAGCATCCCTCACCAATGGAGAATGTAACATCTCAAAATTAAAATTTATTTTAAAAGTGTTTAATAGCTAAATAGTCTCAAGAAAGAAAGCTAATGTAGAAAATGAGATACTGGAAAAGCATAGAAAAATGAGATCATGGAGAAATAAGTACTTAAACTGTCATGAATATAAAATGTGTAACTGTTCTATAACAGAATATTGTATTCTAGCTCCTTTGTTGGGATTAACAATTAAGAACATTTTAATTAAAAAGTTTTTTTACTGGAGGGAATGATAATTTTAAAAACCATTTGTTTATTTACGGCTGCACTGGGTCTGTGTTGCTGTGCTCCACCTTTCTCTAGTTGCAGCTATTGGAGTCTCCTCTTTGCTTGGTGTGTGGGCTTCTCGTCACAGTGGCTTCTCTTGTGGAGCATGGGCTCTAGACCCCAGGCTTCAGTAGTTCAGCAAACAGGCTTAGTTGCTTCATGGCATGTGGAATTTTCCCGGACCAAGGATCAAACCTATGTCCCCTGCATGGGCAGGCAAAATTCTTATCCACTGTACCACCATGGAAATCCGAAATGGTGTATTTTTTTTTTTTTTTAAATAATCAAACAAAGATGCCAAAGCTAGTAGTGATAGCGGCAGGACTAGAAGAGAACTTTCTTGGTTGAGAAGGTAGATGTGTATGATAATAATGAAACACTGAGCAAAGATGAAAGGAGTCTGAGACTCCCTCTACCGTTTGATGACCATAATGAAAGGCGTGTCATATGAGCAGGTCAGGAGAGAGCAATGTATTAAAAGTGAAGTCGCTCAGCCGTGTCTGACTCTTTGCGACCCCGTGGACTGTAGCCCGCCAGGCTCCTCTGTCAGTGGGATTCTCCAGGCAAGAATACTGGAGTGGGTTGCCATTTCCTTCCCCGGGGTATTTTCCTGACCCAGGGATCGAACCCATTGCGGGCAGATGCTTTAACCTCTGAGCCAAAACTCTGTCTTAAATACAATTTGATTCCACTAATATGGGGTACCTAGAATAGTCAAGTTGGTAGAGCTGGAGATTACATTGGTAGATGCCAGGGACCCAGCGGGTGGGGGAGGTGGGGATGGGGGTGGGGAGTTATTGTTTAATGAGGACAGAGTTTCAGTTTAGGAAAGTGAGGAAAATTTCAGAAGATGGATAATGGTGAGAACTGCACAGCAATGTGAATGTACCTAATGCCGCTGAACTGTACAGTTAAATATGATTAAAATAGTATGTCTTATGTGACTTTCACCACAATAAATATTTTTTTTAATTTAAAAAATCTTTGTCTTTACTTGTTAGAGAGATTAATATCAGTGATGAGGGAAACTGTCAGTTAAAACAAAATACACATTTTATTCCTCTTGTCATTCATTCATAAAACATTTATAGAGTACCTACAATATACCGGGCACTATTCCTCAAGGATTCAGAAGTGAATCAGAAATATTTTCTTTACTTGATGTACTCATGAAAGAGATCAGGGGTCAGCTGGAGGAGGACTCGATGCAATACTGTGAGAAAAGTTCCAGAATATACTTCTATTAAGGTATAATCGTATCACATAAACAGGGATCAGCCAGCTTGGAACAAGTTTCACAAAGGACATGATTCTGAGTTGGATCTGGAGACTTGGGAGATACTGTGCATGAAGCCAATATCACATGATACATAGGATTTTCTTTTAATACTTTTTTTTTTTTTTTTTGCCACACCAAATGGCATATGGAATCTAATTCCCTGTTCAGGGATCAAACTTGCACCCCCCACACTGGAAACACAGAAACTTAACCACTGGACAACCAGGGAAGTCCTGGAATTGGTTTTCAAAGTCCAAATTTAGGTGGAGCTATTTACAGAGGTATACCAATTATGAAGGTTTAAACTGCAAGGAACAAAAACTCAGACACACCATTTTTTAAATAATAATGGAATTCATCAATTCTCCTTATAAAGATTCCAGCAACAAAGTGGTCTTGAGTTCTTCCTCCTTTTCCTCTCTCCCATTCTCAGTTTTGGCCTCATTTTTGAGTTGGTAACAGAATGGATGCAGCAGTTCTAAATATCGTGTGTGTGTGTGTGTGTATGTGGTAAGTCGCTTGAGTTATGTCCAGCTCTTTGTGACCCTATGGACTGCAACCTGCCAGGCTCCTCTGTTCATGGGATTCTCCAGGCCAGATTACTGGAGTGGGTTGCCATGCCTTTCTTCGAGGTATCTTCCTGACCCAGGGATCAAACCTGTGTCTCTTGCATCTCCTGAATTGGCAGGCAGGTTCTTTACCACTAACGTCACCTGTGAAGCCCCTAAATATCATACAAGAGAGCAAAAGTTGCCAAGGAGGGGACCGTCCCTCTGGTTCTCTCTTAAGGGTGAGGGAATTTTATAAAAGGCAGAAGTTTGACCTTCTGTTCTGCCTCATGGGCCACAGGATTGATTTCTGAATCAATCAATGGTAGAATACTTGGAACAAAACTGGTTAGACTAAGGGGAGACCTTGGTTATGCTACCCCACCCCGGCAAACATGCATAGTCTTGTTTGCCTGTCATGTTTCAGGCTGAGCACATACAAATCCAGAACCAGGAAAGCAAGATCAAGTCTTTTGCTCTTTACTTGAGCATCACCTCTGAGTGTGCTTTCAACTGCTAAGGCACTTATATTCAGTCCAGTCTCAGTTCCCTAAAACTGACTCTAAGGTTTTTTCTTTCCTTGTTTTGCCCTCCAGATATTTTAACTATTTCCCCCATATTGTATTATAAACAACTTTTTTATATGTTTCCATCAAAATAAATTCTTTATACCACTTAAGATTTAACTTTGTGGTGCCAAAGCATCTGCTTTTGTGTGTGTGTGTATAATTTCCCCACAAGTAGATGGTCTGAATGAAGATTTCTTTGACCTGAAGGAATATTTTGACCTAGGCAGATAATAGTATAAATACTATTCTTCACTCTAATTTTCCAGCCTTCTTTAAAACAACTGGAGTTCAAAGCTGTCATGTAAATCTACAACCTCAGAATCCAGTCCTTCCCGGTAAAGGCCTTACCTGCCTAAAGTTCACTTCCATTACTTGGGTTACAGAAAATGATTTTAGAAGTAATGGCACAGATGTTTAAACTACTTCCTGCCTTCATCTTTCTTTTAGAATGAAGATATCAAAATACCATCAGATCAGATCAGATCAGTCGCTCAGTCATGTCCGACTCTTTGCGACCCCATGAATCGCAGCACGCCAGGCCTCTGTGTCCAACACCAACTCCCAGAGTTCACTGAGACTCACGTCCATCGAGTCAGTGATGCCATCCAGCCATCTCATCCTCTGTCGTCCCCTTCTCCTCCTGCCCTCAATCCCTCCCAGCATCAGAGTCTTTTTCAATGAGTCAACTCTTCGCATGAGGTGGCCAAAGTACTGGAGTTTCAGCTTCAGCATCATTCCCTCCAAAGAAATCCCAGGGCTGATCTCCTTCAGAATGGACTGGTTGGATCTCCTTGCAGTCCAAGGGACTCAAAATACCATATTTCTACCTAAAACTTCCATTCACAACTTCAATATCAATATTTCTTGATATTAATTATCAAGATTAAAGTTTTAATTAATCTTATTTTCACATCAAGATATTCTGATATTTATTATCAATATTAATATTTTAATTACTCTTCTTTTAATATCAAGATTTCTTTGTTATCCTAAAAGATGAATTTTAGTGTTAGCTTCCCCTCATTTTTAGAACTTAAATTATAAAACACCATCAATGATAATTGCTAGTTTTCTTCCCACTCTGCAATTACTCTTAATTAACAGCAATGATACCTTACTCCTCACTCCAATCAACTGTAGACATTTCAGTTACATTAAGTAGTATCAATTCATCAGCCCTGCAAGGAAGGGAGGGGTGCATATTCTTATAATGAAGAGAGTACTCTGGCACTGTGACTTGTCCAAATAAAAAGCAGCTGAGGTACAGCAAGCAAGGATGTCCCTGTATCAAGTAGGAAAACATCTCAGTCAGGTGTTCATTAGACATTTGTTGGGTTATTCCTTCAGAGTTAACTCAGCATTCATAGTTCAAAATGCTTATCTCTACTGAAAATTGTCTCCATTTCACGATATTTATCAGATGACTCTCAGGTTACCAATCTGTTTATTAGAAGCTATAATCATTGACTTAAATGCAATTTAGCATGTTAATTTTCTGTGTCTTTATTTGAAAGTAAATAAAATGAGTCAACACTGGTGCCTAGAATCTTTGGTCTTGCTGCTCCCCGTTGGCCATTTCAGAAGAGTCACGTGATGAAGAAGTCTTTTAAATTAAGATTCTTTTAGCAGTGTGTTGCTTAAGTGTCTTTGGATTTTGGTTGTGAGCACCTCTTCTCTGCAAGCTTTCCATCATGGTTGAGCCCTTCTTGGGAACCTGGAAACTGGTCTCCAGAGAAAACTTTGATGAATATATGAAAGAACTGGGTGAGAAATAGCTTTCCAAGATTTGGAAACTGGCAATGCTTTTTGTGATGTGGTTGGGTTTGCACTTTACAATGAATTTTCCTACAATTATCTTGTTCATTTGGGATCTTAGGGTATATTCATGGGGTTAACAAAGTTTATGTATCTACATTTACTCTTTTATTACTAGTAATAATTATCTCTTTCTGCAATACTAGGCTCACAGATACTTCCTTCTAATTTATTATCTATATTTTTAGACCATATATCCTTTTTGAAAATACTTCATCCTACCCTCATGATAGAGTTTCTTTTTATCTTGGTAATTTCATTAAATAGCTTTTCCCAGCTCCGCATTATAGATAGCAATACCTATCTATAATTAAATTTATTAACTAAATTCATTTCAAGGTTTACTTTAAGTTATAACTCCAAAAGAGTAATAACAACAAGCAAAATTTCTAGTGGGTTAATTTTTAGAGTTCTGATACACATGGGAGATTTTTAAAACCTTATTTTGAAGAGTTTCAAATGTTTTGTTGAAATAGAACACATAGAAATAGAATATTTTTACTCATGAAATTTCCCACTATTGGACATCTCTCAGAATTGTAAGTTCTGCCTACTTTAGCTCTTATTCAAGTTGAAATGAATATCATTTACAATAGCTCAGATAACTAATAATAACTAAACTATTCTTTACTAATGCTAGAAGAATAGTAATTTTTTAACATTTAATTAAGCAATTTTAACATATAAGAGAGACCTCCCTTTTAATAAAAAACTATATATAAAAGTTTTTTGCTTTTATGTAGTCAGAGGCTTCCCATCTGCCCATAATATGAATGTGAAATCGATTTCTATATCAATATTAAGAGATGGGAGTCAGCCCTTCTGCTCAACTATTGCAGGAGACAAGTTCAACAATGGACAATTCCCAACGTGAATAGCAGGGCCAGGCTCTCAGCCAAATTGTCTAATTTGCCTCATTTCAGTTCAGTTCATTTCAGTTGCTCAGTCATGTCCGACTCTTTGCGACCCCATGAATCACAGCAAGCCAGGCCTCCCTGTCCATCACCAACTCCCGGAGTTCACTCAGACTCACGTCCATCGAGTCAGTGATGCCATCCAGCCATCTCATACTCTGTTGTCCCCTTCTCCTCCTGCCCCCAATCCCTCCCAGCATCACAGTCTTTTCCAATGAGTCAGCTCTTCGCATGAGGTGGCCAAAGTACTGGAGTTTCAGCTTTAGTATCATTCCTTCCAAAGAAATCCCAGGGCTGATCTCCTTCAGAATGGACTGGTTGGATCTCCTTGCAATCCAAGGGACTCTCAAGAGTCTTCTCCAACACCACAGTTCAAAAGCATCAATTCTTCGGCGCTCAGCTTTCTTCACAGTCCAACTCTCACATCCATACATGACCACTGGAAAAACCATAGGCTTGACTAGACAGACCTTTGCTGACAAAGTAATGTCTCTGCTTTTCAATATGCTATCTAGGTTGGTCATAACTTTCCTTCCAAGGAGTAAGCATCTTTTAATTTCATGGTATTCAGCCAGATCTGAATTGTACCTACAAATAAGAGAAGCCTGCACTTTATAAGTCATATTCTTTTAGAGTAGATTAGATACTTTGAATTTTTTTTTTAAGGAAAAAAAAGCATGCTAAAGTTTATGGACAATTAGAAAACTTGTGTTTAAATTTCAGTTCTGTTAATTACCAAGCAAATCATCTAGAATAAGCCTTTCTACCTCTCTGGGAGTCAGTATACTCATCTCTAAAATGAGGGTAGTAATACCCCGTGCTACTGAAATACTGTTGTTGAAACACTTCATGAGGTAATGCCCAAGTATACGATTGAAAGTCACCACACAAATATAGATTTTAGATGAAGTACAAGAGTCCCAGCGATTTTAGATGAAGCACAATAGTCTCAGAAAGTGAACTTAGCTTTCAAAGTGTCAAGCATAATTACTAGACATGTCTTCTGATTGGGAGGCTTGGCTCAACCAGCTGATACAGAGAGCACTAAAGAAAACATGGCATACTATCCAAAATGTCAATGGGGAGAGGATGCGTTCTTTTTGAATTGCTTTCCAAAATGATTGCTAGCACTTCCTAAACTTCTTAAGGAGGCATGTTGTTTCCTCTACTCATTGAGTTTTCTTCTCACTCATTCCCACAGGAGTGAGTGTTGCAGTCCAGAACCTTGCAGGATCAGCAAAGCCAAGAATCATTATTAGTGCCGACGGGGATAAGATTAGCATCAAAACTCAAAGTGCTTTCAAGAACTCTGAGATCTCCTTCAAGCTAGGGGAAGAATTTGATGAAACCACCATAGATAACCGGAAAGTGAAGGTAAGAACTAAATCTTCCTGCTTCATAATCAGGAAAAATCTAGAAGGCAGTTAGGCATAGTTTGTTCTAATTCACCCAGTCAGTTTGAGTTTATTTTGTTAATTAATAGAACACATCTCTAAAGTCAATTCTTCGGCAAATGATTTAGGGCCCAAAAACTCAACATGTTTTCACTGCTTCTCTGATCTCTCTTTGTCAGTTTTTGTTTGTTTCTAATGTTATTTATTTATTTATTGGCTGTGCTGGGTCTTTGTTGCTACACGGGCTTTTCTCTGGTTGCAGTGAGTGAGGGCTACTCACTAGTTGTAGTGAACAGGCTTCTTGTTGCAATGGCTTCTCTTGCTGTGGAGCCCAGGCTCTAGGGCTCTAGGGCTTGGGCTTCAATAGTGGTGGCTCCCCGGTCTAGAGCACGGGTTCAATGGTTGTGGTGCACAGGTTTAGCTGCTCAGCGCCATGTCAGATCTTCCCAGATCAGGGGTTGAACCCTTGTCTCCTGCATTGGCAGGTGGATTCTTAACCACTGAACCATCAGAGAAGCCCTTTCTTTGTCATTTTATAAAACAGAATATGGAACAATCATTCACAAATAGTTTAGGTATTGCTTACCTGGGGGAAAAGAGCATCACTTGAATAATCTTTTGAGACTTCCCTAGTTTGAGGGTATTAAATTAGAACAAGAACTGATGTAAGAATTTTGGAGAAAAGAATTTCAAAATGGAAATTAAAAAATAAATATCTAGTCTTGTGTCATTAGGATGTCATGAATTGCTATTTCTGACTGATTCCTTTCTACATTTATAGAGCATCATAACACTAGATGGTGGCTCAATGATTCATGTTCAAAAATGGCTTGGTAAAGAGACAACGATCAAAAGAAAAATTGTAGATGGAAAAATGTTAGTGGTGAGTTTTCTCTAAATTTAAAAATTTTTGATGCTACTATTTGACGCATACCTTTCGAATCATTCAATTGTCTTATGGCCTGAGTAGGCAGCCTGGGGAAAGAGGGACAGAGCAAATTTAACCTATCATGTACCAACTCTAATAGATGCCTCTTTGCTTTTAGGAATATATCATGAATAATGTTGTCAGCACTGGTGTCTGTGAAAAGCTGTGAAGACATTGTATGCATCAGTGAAAACTTGTTCACTAACAGGAAGCTGGGACTTGAAGAAGATGTGCTTCAGGGCCAGTAATTTTTAAAAAATTTCTCAACATAAAATTGCTCAATAAAACCAAACTAAGTGCAGTTACGGAGCTGTTTCATCTTGAGAGTTAGAGATAAACTAAATGGGTGATACAAGAAACTACCTGTCTCTGGCGTGATTGTAAGATCACTAAGTGCCTTTTATTCTTTGCACACTTGACTTCTGCGATCCTTGCTTTTCCTTCAGTGGACCCATTCCAGTTAGGTTAAGGCTTTCTGCCAAAGGGTGGGTGCTCTGTTGAAATTCATGTGACTTCAAAGAGGGATCATAACCACTGGAATCTGCCTGCAAAGCAGGAGGACCGGGTTCGATCCCTGGGTTGGGAAGATCTCCTGGAGAAGGGAATGGCAACCCACTCCAGTATTCTTCCTGGAGAATCACAGAGACAGAGGAGCTTGGTGGGCTATAGTCTATGGGGTTACAAAGAGTCAGACATGACTGAGCAACTAACATCCCCTTTACACAACATAAGTGTTGAAAACCAATGTTGCTTTCTATTTTTGCAGAAGGTTGGCCCTACTTAAAGTCTTGTAGATAGGATAGATAGATGATAGACAGATAGATGATAGATAGATAGATAATGAATAATAGATAGATAGATGAGAGAGACAGGGAGAAGGGAAGAGAGACAGACACAGAGACAAAAAGGCTACAAAATATAGCCTGAACATTCTACCCTGTGCTTGAATTATTATAGAACATTTAAAACAATCATTATCCTACTTCTCCATAAATGTGTTTAACATAATCAGGCTAGTACATCTGTCACCATCACTTACAACTTCGTCTTTGCAGAATGATATTTTATTAAATGCCAGTGCTGGACTTCTAAACACCTAGTGGGAATGTAATTGTTAGAGCTTCATTAAGTCGCTTAATAGTTTCACTGATTACTGTTGCTAGGAAGTACTCTCCGGAGAAGGCAATGGCACCCAACTCCAGTACTCTTGCCTGGAAAATCCCATGGACGGAGGAGCCTGGCGGGCTGCAGTCCATGGGGTCACGAAGAGTCAGACATGACTGAGCGACTTCACTTTCACTTTTCACTTTCATGCATTGGAGAAGGAAATGGCAACCCAATCCAGTGTTCTTGCCTGGAGAATCCCAGGGATGGGGGAGCCTGGTGGGCTGCCGTCTCTGGGGTCGCACAGAGTCGGACATGACTGAAATGACTTAGCAGCCGCAGCAGCAGGAAGTACTCTCAGGGCTTAGAGTGAAACAGAGTAATTACAGATAAGATTTTAAAATTGAGTGTGTTTGTGGCAGTGGGAAGAGGAAAAGGAAAAAGAGGAAGAATTCTGTATATCTCATGCTTCAAATTAAACTTAAACCAGACAGTACTTAGTCAAAAATAACCCCTGAGGATGGTGTTTAAGTTGTGCTAGTTTGTCATCTAAACTGAGTGAGCAGTAAAGAGTGGAAAGAGAGAGGCACTGTCAGTAATCACACCTGGGCCAAAAGCAGAAACTGGGACTGTCCTAGGCAAACTAAGAAGTATGGTTACCTTAATAAGGATGAAATTAAAGAGTAATGAAAAGGACTTAGCACAGGATTGGGACAGTAACTGAATTCTTGTCCAAGGAAAGGAGCTAGGACTGTCATATTAAACCTGAAGACCTCAGCATAAAACTGTGCACTTGAAGTAGCCACACTACTGCCAGACGTGGGCAGTGACAGTCCTTCCCCCATGCTTGTCTCTGTCCTTCCTAAAGGACTCAAGCATGTACAAAATGTACCTTACTCATTCTCCAGAAGTCCAAGAGGGTTTCAAGCCCCAAGGTAGCATCCTGTGCACAAATGGGAGCAGAGGCTGGCGTGGCCTTCATCAGAGTATGGTCTCTGTGATGGGAGCGCAGATGACAGCACTTTAGCAACAACTCAGATCACTGGTTGAAGTGTTTTCTACAAGGATTCAGTTCAGTTCAGTCGCTCAGTCGTGTGCGACTCTTTGCGACCCCATGGATTGCAGCACGCCAGGCCTCCCTGTCCATCACCAACTCCTGGAGTTCACCCAAGCTCACGTCCATCGAGTCGGTGATGCCATCCAGCCATCTCATCCTCTGTCGTCCCCTTCTCCTCCTGCCCCCAATCCCTCCCAGCATCAGAGTCTTTTCCAGTGAGTCAACTCTTTGCATGAGGTGGCCAAAGTACTGGAGTTTCAGCTATAGCATTAGTCTTTCCAAAGAACACCCAAGACTGATCTCCTTTAGAATGGACTGGCTGGATCTCCTTGCAGTCCAAGGGACTCTCAAGAGTCTTCTCCAACACCATAGTTCAAAAGCATCAATTCTTCAAGCTCAGCTTTCTTCACAGTCCAACTCTCACATCCATACATGACCACTGGAAAAACCATAGCCTTGACTAGATGGACCTTTGTTGGCAAAGTAATGTCTCTGCTTTTGAATATGCTATCTAGGTTGGTCATAACTTTCCTTCCAAGGAGTAAGCGTCTTTTAATTTCATGGCTGCAGTCACCATCTGAAGTGATTTTGGAGCCCCCAAAAATAAAGTCAGCCACTGTTTGCACTGTTTCCCCATCTATTTCCCATGAAGTGATGGGACCAGATGCCATGATCTTCGTTTTCTAAATATTGAGCTTTAAGCCAACTTTTTCACTCTCCACTTTCACTTTCATCAAGAGGCTTTTTAGTTCCTTTTCACTTTCTGCCATAAGGATGGTGTCGTCTGCATATCTGAGGTTATTGATATTTCTCCCGGCAATCTTGATTCCAGCTTGTGCTTCTTCCAGCCCAACGTTTCTCATGATGTACTCTGCATATAAGTTAAATAAGCAGGGTGACAATATGCAGCCTTGACGTACTCCTTTTCCTATTTGGAACAAGTCAAGGATTAGGGTATTCTAAAAAGCACTAGGCACTTACTCATTTAAACCTTTGACTTTACAGAGGCAAAATTTTAAAAAGAATAACTTAGTTTTGAATTTTCAAGACTTCTTTCCCTTCTCATAATGTCACAGCTCAAGTTATAGAGAGCCTAAATGAGATAAAAAAAATCTGGTGTGGAGTCTTTAGAAGGTAGAATCAAGCATGCTACTCCTGAGAAAGTCGTTCATTCTGCAAGTTCTTACTCAGTGACGACCATCTGTTCAATGCTCTATTGTTTCAGTCATGTCCGACTCCTTTGACACCCCATGGACTGTGGTTCACCAGGCTCCTTCTGTCCATGTGATTTCCCAGGCAAGAACACTGGAGTGGGTTGCCATTTTCTTCTCCATCAATAATACTCTATTAGGTGATGGCAAATAGAAATGAGTTAAGGATAGAGATCACAACTGCCTTTTATTGTTACAAGTAACAGAGGCGTCTTGAAACCCTACTGATTTTATTTTTCTTCTCAGTCAAATTGTGTTAATATTTCTATAAGAAAAAATTCATTAAAGTTTATACTTAGAATTATCAGTCTTTACTAAGGACATTCACATGATCTGACTTACCTTTAAAAACTGTCACCATTTATCTATAAACAAATAACAACTTGTCAAGTTGCACTGGATTTCTAGAAAAAGGATAATAATGACAATTATTGCTAAGCAATAAAAAGCCATTATTCACTTTCCATAAGGGTTTGAAGTAGAGGAAATGACAGATTTTATAAACTATAAAATAAAATATGTATTTTTGAATATTTTTAGACTAGTTTAGTGATAAACTATTACATTTTAAATTCACACTGAAGTTTACAGAAAAGAATTAATTATCCAAATATCAAGCATACTAAAAACATGATTAATACTATTATCAATGAATAACTCACCAGATTTCTTTTTTTGCTACCCAATACTATTTAGAAAACCGCTGACAAAGATAATTTATTTTGAACATTTTTAGTGTATTTAATTTTCATACATTAGCACAAAAGTGTAATAATCATAAAAGAACATGCTTTGAAAGTGATTAAAAGACAGCTGACTATTTCAAAGGTAGTAACAGAAAATACACAGAAATTTAGGATGAAGAAATCAGGACATAACCTAATCCTTGATTTATTTCTATTTTAAACATTTACAGAAAACTATAATCTGTCCACTTTGAAGGTTGGTATCTAGATCTTGAGTAATTTTTTGAGGGGGTCAGAGCTGGGAGGAACCTTCTAGCAACGAGCCTCATGATAGAACAGGAAGTGACTGCTACCCTCGAAACACATTGCAAGAAATGAAATTTGAGAACCAGACAGAGCAGGACTTGAATCCTGCTTCTGCCGTTGATTGTTTTGTGAGCTTGAATGAGCTGTTCACCCACTTTGGTTTTCTCCTTTGCAAAATGGAGACTGCCTACTTCACAAGTTTGTGATGAGGCTAAATGAGACATTCTTCAATGGGCCAGCACAGGGAATCCCTCATGTCTTCTCATTTTTCCCACATCCCCTTCCCAGATAATAGGGCAATTAGAATGCAAAGAATAGGAACCACAGAATTGAAGGCATGTGCACTAAAACAGTGGGCAGACAAAGTTGGACTGGAAGAGTGTTACAGCAGAGGTAGGCAGGCTCTAGGAGCAACTAATCAGTTAGAAATGGGATTTGGGAGAAATCAATTCTGGTTTACTTTGTAACATAGAGTTCATGTGTCAATACATAAGTTACAAAACAATTTCACAAAGGTTTTCTTTTTTTGGTTCTCAGAACAATCAATATTGTATAGGAGATAAAGCTACAACTCAAATGCTATCCATTTGGTAGGTGGTAAAGCTAGACCAGTATCCCAAGTTCCTTATAACATTCTATCAGAATATAGACTTTAAGATAGTTATTCAGACATAATGTCAGGACTTAGTGTGCCCAGATTTGAATACAGAAGAGACAGTTAATTTCCCTCGAGACATCTGGGCTTGCCAATACAGTATTGGCATTGAGAAGCATCCGCAAGCCAAACATAGCTAAGTACCCACCTGTCTCCTTGGGGTCATGTGACTATTTTCTGCATCAGAGTCTAAGTGGAAGTGACATGTGCCACTTCTAGGTAAAGAGAATAAAGAGGCAAGTGTGTCTTTTTCATCTCCCCCAATCCCTGGCTGCTTGGAGGAGAGGACTCTGAAATCTGAAGGGTGCTATAGGCATGAAATGAATGGATTGAAAGCCTCTGAGCCTTTCTCTATGGAGTAAAGCTAACCATAGATCAGGAGTACCTGCAGTGGAAATACAGGGAGCATGAAATAAACTTCTGGGTTAAATAAAATTCTGGGGTTCATGGCAACAGCTCACATTACTGAGTCAGTGTGTCCATTTAAGATAATGCATTTTCACCAGGTATCCCCAATCATGAGCATGTTATAGGCTAGAATTTAACTACAAAACTAGTTTTCCATTGTTTGAAGGAAGGCATGGTTTGAAATGAATAAATGAAAGTACAGTTTATACATGAATTGATCCTCTGATCTAACTTTATCTTATCTGAAATACATGTTTGTGTGTGTGTGTGTGTGTGTGTGTGTGTATACACATACATATGTATGTGTAAACCACATCGTGTGTTCTCAATCACTCAGTCATGCCTGATTGTTAATTGCCCCATGGACTATAGCCTACCAGGCTGTCCATGGAATTTTCCAGGCAAGAATACTGGAGTGGGGTGCCATTTCCTCCATCTCTTGTGTCTTCTGCGTTGGCAGGTGGATTCTTTACTGCTAAAGCCACCTGGGAAGCCCATAAACCACATTATATCATCTCAATTATTGAAAAATTTTGTAAAACGTAATCAAGGAAATAAAGTAGGCAACCTGGATAACACATGGTTAGAAAATCATCTGAATTTTTGTGAGTTTGTATTTGTTCCTTATGAAATAAAGCTACACACACACACTCACACATATACTCACACACTTTTCACTATGCTTCACAAGTGAATTATTTTGAAGAGATTGCCTCCTCCCATAGACTATAAGGAAGCAGATGGCTGAGTCCTGAAAAGTGTTTCCTACAGCTCTTTGTGCTAATGCCTGAAAAATACTACCTATTTTAATGCTGTTGATATCACTTTCTAAGAAGAAATGCAAATGGAGTAGAAAAAACTGTGACTGGCTCTGTATATTCTGTAATGACTAGAGAAAAACATTGAAATGCAGAAATTCTGTCTTTGGTTACCTCCCCAATGAATAACCAGATCTCAAGTGTTCTATTAGGAATAATGATGTGAAATCTTAGACCAGTCTCCGGAAAAGAGGCCATGTATGTTCAAGCCTAGTAAAAACAAAGCTAATTGCATTGTTTGGAGGAATGACAAACTACTTCTTCCCTCTATTCATTGCCATTCAACAAAAGAAAAGCTATTAACTTCCTTTGGGCAGCGTAATGCAACTGTCACCATAGTAACTAAAAAATCAAATACCCACTGGTGGCTGAGAAAGCTTCAAGAAATGGTTTTCATTAAGAAAACAACTTTAATCTCAGCATTTTTAAGATGAGACAAAAACGCTTACTTGCGACATGAAAGAGGAAGCTATCAAGCCTGAATTGCCATTGTCACATTCTGTCAAATAGCTGTCTGGAGGAGCACCAGATGCCCTAGTGTCTGAGTTCTGACAATAAATAAGACGATTGGTCTCAGGGCATCTGGTGTGTAAGAAATTATGAAAAGTATCTTCCAACATAGAAATGGTTCACTTACTCTTTAGTGTCATTCATTGTCTCCATCTGCAAATGATAAAAAAAAAAAATTGCATATTCTAAAATGTCTCTGAGTGTCCGTTTAATGCATGTCTTCCTAACTGGAGTATAAAGCCCATGAGGGCAAGAAGAGTTGTTTCATTCACCATGTTATTATCTCCAGTGCTACTTCAGTTCAATAAATTCATGTTGAACAATTATTGGTGTGCACACAGTGAGCATATGTACAATGAACCCTGGAATTATTTCACATGCACTTTCCTGTCATGAGATAGTGTCATCCGGAATAGGGAAAGAACCATCTGCTTTACCACTGACCGATGGAGTGACTAAATGAAGGAATGGGTACTACAACTAAGTTTTACACTTAAGTGTAACTCACAGCCTTGCTCTTTCCATGACTCTAGAGTGTATGAAAATGGAAGGAAGAGAAAAAGAAGAAAGGAAGTTTAGAAGAATCATATTATTGATTATAAGCATGAATTTTAGATGCTTTCATATTTGCTATATGATTTAATGCAAAGAAAATCCCTCATAAGTACAAAATTTACATTTCATTTATTCATTCAGGCAGGAAACAAATGATTACCTACTGTATACATGCATGGGGTTAAGTACTTGGACCTTTATGTGAATAGTTGTTTAGTCATTCACTTGTGTCTGACTATTTGAGACCCCATGAATGGCAGCACGTTAGGCTTCCCTGTCCTTCACTATCTCATGGAATTTGCTCAAACTCATTTCCATTGAATTGGTGATGCCATCCAACCATCTCTTCCTCTGTCATCTCCTCCTCCTGCCCTCAATCTTTTCCTGCATCAGGGTCTTTTCCAGTGAGTCGGCTCTTTGCATCAGGTGGCCGAAGTATGGAGTATTGGAGCTTCAGCTTCAGCATCAGTCTTTCCAATGAATATTCAGAGTTGATTTCCTTTAGGATTGACTGCTTTGATCTCCTTACTGTCTGACAGACTCTCAAGAGTCTTCTCCAGCACCACAGTTTGAAAGAATCAATAATTTGGCACTCAGCCTTCTTTATGGCCCAACTCTCATATCCATACATGACTGCTGGAAAAATCACAACTTTGACTATATGGACCTTGGTTAGCAAAGTGATGCCTCTGCTTTTTAATACACTGTCTAGGTTCGTTATAGCTTTTCTTCCAAGGAGCAAACATCTTTTAATTTCATGGCTGTAGTCACTGTCTGAAGTGATTTGGGAGCCCAAAAAAATAAAGTCTGCCACAGTTTCCACTGTTTCGCATCTATTTGCCATGAAGTGATGGGACTAGATGCCATGTTCTTCGTTTTTGAAGGCTGAGCTTTAAGTCAGCTTTTTTACTCTCCTCTTTTACCTTATATTATGTGAATAGAATCACATATTATCCCCACACACATGGAATCAAGACTTCGGTGCATGACATTCATGTTAATGAAGTAATATCTAAAATTAATAAAAGTTAACATGTTAAATGATTAATTGCTTTGAGTGCTAAATGAAGGTATACTAGAAAACGTCAGGAAAGATGATTGAATTGAAATTTAAAGACTGTCACTCCAAAGGTAGAGAAGAATGACTGAGCTGAGAGTTCAGGATTAACCCTATGGGCATGGTTATTTATTGAAGTATAAAGCTGAAACTCCAGTACTTTGGCCACCTCATGCAAAGAGTTGACTCGTTGGAAAAGACTCTGTTGCTGGGAGGGATTGGGGGCAGGAGGAGAAGGGGACGACAGAGGATGAGATGGCTGGATGGCATCACTGACTTGATGGACGGTGAGTCTCAGTGAACTCCGGGAGTTGGTGATGGACAGGGAGGCCTGGCGTGCTGCAATTCATGGGGTCTCAAAGAGTCGGACACGACTGAGCGACTGAACTGAACTGAACTGATAGCTGGTTTACAACATTATGTTAGTTTCAAATGAGCAGCATAATGATTCAGTCACTTTACAGATTATACTCCAAAAAGTTATTAATAGATAATGGCTATACTTCTCTATGCTAAATAATATATCCTTGCTGCTTATCTGTTTTATACAAAGTACTTTGTTAATCCGCACCCCTAACATGCACCTCTGCTTTTCCCCCTCTCCACTTGTAACCACTAACTTGTTTTCTCTGTGAGTCTGTTTCTATTTTTCTATATACATTCATTTGTATTATCTTTTTAGATTCTACATATAGATTTAGGCAAAATACCTAAATGTTTGAAGACACAAATCCTAGCATTATTCATTTTTATTAACTGTTTTAGAAGATAACACATTCTGCTAATTAAAAACCCTTTCTTTCATAACTGTTTCTTCTATCTCAATACAATATACTTCCTCCAGTTACATTCTCCTGGCCTAGGATTGGGTTAGCCAGCTAACAGAGGAATTGTTCTAGTTACTATTTCATTCCCACCTTGAGTTATTCAGGCACAAGTAATTTAAGATGATACTTGGGCCCACTGTGTATGATTTTGCATTTTTTCAACCCAACTTGGACTCTAAACACATAACTGCCATGGTTATGGTACAACTATGGTGTTGGTAACCTGAGACCTAGAGGTCAGTGATTTATCTGTTGTGGGTAAATTGATAATGGGTTGTTTTAATTATTGGGAAGAGTGCCAAACTGTGTAGTAAACATGTAACCTGGTAATATCCACTGTCTCAAGGCCAGGATTCACGTCAGTGTGAAAAACCTGTTAGGAAAGGGCATGGTATCAACTTGGTATTCCCAAGAGCCACACTTATGCTCAAAGTGTTTTCATATTTGCTCCCCTTGGTCTAAGACTGGGAGTCTGATGTATCATATAACCTGGATACTTCATCTTTTGACTTTCACCCCTTCTGTTTTTTTAAATGATTTATTTATTTTCATCTGTGATGGATCTTCATTGCTGTGCAGGCTTTCTTGAGTTGCCGCAAGCAGGGGCTTCTCTTCATTGTGGCGCACGGCCTTCTCATTGCGGCTTTTCTTGTTTTAGAGCACAGCCTCTAGGTATGCGGGTTTCACTAGTTGCAGCACATGGGTTCAGCAGTTGTGGCTCCTGGGTTCAGTTGCTCTGTGGCACTTAGGATCTTCCCACCCCAGGGACTGAACCCATGTCCCCTGCATTGGCAAGTGGATTCCCAACCACTGGACCACCCAGGAAGTCACACTTCTCCTGCTTTCTGAGAGGAGAGTGAATGTCTCTATCCAGTCATGGTGGTGTCAGTGTGTTGCCTGATCTTTGGCCAGGACCTCCAGCATATCTGTTATAGCAGAAGCAGTGTAAAATACTGGTCTGACATCTATGCACTGAGAAACGATACCAGGTTCAAATCATACCTCTCCTTATTCAAGTTCGGACACAAGTTACCTAACCTCCCCAAGTTCCAGTTTTCTCATTGCTAAGATGGATGTAATAATAATGCCTTACTCTTGGAGTTGTTGAAAGGATCATATAAAATAATCCATAAGAAGCACTTAGCATGGTGACTATTGAGCTCTCAATACATATTATTTTTATAGAATACCCTTTCTAAAACTATAGACTTATTTTAAAGGACTTAAGCTTGTTTTATTAACCAAGAACCTGCTTAATTTGAACCTAAAAAGTTTTTTTAAGATTAAAATCTTTGCTATGGTCAAAGAGCGTGTTTTAGTGCTACTTTTTTATTCACCCATGAAAGCAATTTCTGTGCTCTGCTGTAATAAACTGACCGTATTGTCTGCCTACTCTGCCTGCCTTGGATATGCCAACTATTCCAAGCCTCCCTTACCTATGAATACTTCCTCACACTGTTCTCCTGCATTTCTCTCCCACAACATATTTGAGGCAGTTATCACAATACTCATGGACATTTTTCCTCTCTTTCTTCTCTTTCAATAAGAATTCTTAATTGTGCAGACTCAGGATTGAGAGTGAGCAAGATGCCTAAACACACACACACACACACGCACACACACATATTCATTCATTCATGCCCATATAATTTAATACAGCATAGGCCTCAATTTATGGACTCTTTTTCAAAGTGTTAAGGACCGAAGCACTTCTTAAAAAATGTAAGATCAACCAAAATTTTTACAGATTCAAATAGGACTCTCATTGATTTTTATAAACATTTTTGGAGACTGAAGGAGACATTATGTGAGGTTTTCTTTTGTCCCAGTGGATGGTTGAAGAGCCATTCATTGCCCAGTCCTGACACTGCTTTTCCCCATTGGGTCTCTGTGAGAGTCACATGCTTCGGACATCTTTGAAAAGAATCTTCTGAGGCTTCAGCATCTCATTTGAGTCTCCTGAATCTCACCTATCACTGGGTTGAATTCTCATCCATCACAATGAGCAACAAATTCCTAGGCACCTGGAAACTTGTCTCCAGTGAGAACTTTGATGAGTACATGAAAGCTCTGGGTAAGAAATGTTCTTTGTTGTTCTAATTGAGAAGATCCTTTTTGAGAAAAATGCATTGACTATTTCCTTCTAACTCCTTTCCCAGGAGTCTGGGAGTGTCACAGGTTGAAGTACAATCCTCTTCTGGGATTAATCTTCCATTGTGTCAATCAGATAATTTTCACTATGTTTGTGGCAATTTTAATAGACTTTAACTCAAATAAGAGCTGCTTAAATGCATTAGAATGCCTACTGATTTCAAAGGCAGTTTCATATCAATAGGATTTTGGTTCAAACCCAGAGGAAAGAAATCTTAAAAACTTAGTCAACCCATTCTTTGGCTTTTCTGAAAGTTAGTTTTATAACAACTAAATTGCTCATGAAGTAAAGAGTTAAATATACTAAAGTTAATGGAAAACCGCAATTTAAAAGTGCTATTTAGCTAAGCCAGAAATTTTCTTTCTCTACCTCTAGATTGTCTGGTATTACATAAGTATGTGGATAAACTGTTTGTGAAAAGTGAATGTTCATAAAGCAGGATATTCAGTCTAGGAAAGTTTTTGAGGAAAAAAAGAAGTGTGTTGTGACAGTGAATTCAAGTTTGATTACACTAATATCATACTTTCCTGCAGTTGGAGCAGTGGATAGAGACAGAAAGTCTAGTCATGACCACCATCAGCTTTATTTGCAACTATTTCTAGGAAATGTTCCATAGATATGAGCACAAGAGGCATTAATAGTCTTTGGAAATTTCCAGAGCTATATAAATAAGGAGAGAGAGAAGCCATTGACCTCAGGTTTCTATGTTCATCAAAGTACCAGTAATTTTACCTATTCAGAAAGCTTTTAAGACAGCTTCTATTTTTAGATAAAAAAAGCAAAATCATGTTGTGTTGCCTGGAAAACTATGGGAACTTATGGGAATAGATCCATACTCTAAGTTTGGTTAGATCTATGGATTTCACTGTACAGCTGAGGTAGAAGCAAAATATAAGAAAATCTCAATAAAAGACTCCCTAACTGAATCATTGTCAAATTTTAGAGTGCAAAAAGACACTTTGAGGCTTGGTAAAATGTAGATTCTTAGGCTCTATTGAAGAAGTTTAGTTTGAGAAACATAGTCCAAATCACACCAAATAAGAAACAATTAATCAGAATTAGAAAAAAAGAATACAGCTCATAATCCTTTATTGGCTCTAATTCTTCACACTTCTTTATATATGCTACTGCTGCTAAGTTGCTTCAGTCATGTCCGATTCTGTGTGACTCCATAGACGGCAGCTCACCAGGCTCCCCTGTCCCTGGGATTCTCCAGGCAAGAACACTGGAGTGGGTTGCCATTTCCTTCTCCAATGCATGAAAGTGAAAGTGAAGTCGCTCAGTTGTGTCCGACTCCTAGCGACCCCACGGACTGCAGCCTACCAGGCTCCTCTGTCCATGGGATTTTCCAGGCAAGAGTACTGGAATGGGGTGCCATTGCCTTCTCCATCTTTATGTATATATTGCCATAAATACATGTATATTTATATGTAAGTAGTTTTTTCTTTTTGTGTCTCTCTCATTTCACATTTCTATTTTTCTATTTATTTCTATAATCTTGAGTAATACAGTAATGATACTTGAGTCTAATTTTGTTTTGCTATCAAATGGAAAAATATTTTTTTAATTATTTTATTTATCTTTATCATTTGCAGTGGTACAAATACATTTAGAGGCTACAACAAGCTTTCAGAAATGAGTTTCCATCAAGGATGTGGGAGGAATTCTTATCAATATTTATGATATATTACAGAGGGAAAAAATCATAGAAGAGCATATATAAGTCACAGTCTCATTAAAAATATGTATCTACAATATTTATTTGTACAAACTAAAATGTCTGGAATGATCCATACAAAACTATAATTAGTGCTTCTCAAAGGAGCATGGGATTGGATAAGGTAAAAGTAGATGACTTGCACTATTTAGGCTAAATACTTCTGTGTTTAAAATCTTCAGACATTACTTTTGTAATAACAAAATTTTAAATATCCAAGTTGGTGGACATGTGTTTCCATCAGGTGATGAAACATGGGAGGAGATCCTTAGTAGTAAGTGATATTACCTGCCGCCTGTACACAGGAAGCACAGCTGAGTATAGAATATAACCACCCATATAATGCCTTTACGTAGATGCTCTCTTGGTCAACAAAATTCTAACACTATCTTGATTTCAGGTGTGGGATTAGCCACCAGAAAACTGGGAAACTTGGCCAAACCCAGAGTGATCATCAGCAAGAAAGGGGATATTATAACTATAAGAACTGAAAGTCCCTTTAAAAATACAGAGATCTCCTTCAAGCTAGGCCAAGAATTTGAAGAAACCACAGCTGACAATAGAAAAACAAAGGTAAACTTCATTGTTTCTCTTCAAAGTTGGTTCCATCGACTGCTTTGAGACAGATTACTCCTACTAGTGTTCAAAAGGGTAGCCCACTTCATTCTGTTGAAAAATAAATGTGCCTCATGAAACATCTGTTATGAAAATGATTCAATACTGAATGAACCGCTTCTTTAATCAAAGTCCTAGAAATTCAATTATATGAATGTGTCTCTGCAGAGCACTGTAACCTTGGCAAGAGGCTCACTGAATCAAGTACAGAAATGGGATGGCAATGAGACAACAATAAAGAGAAAGTTGGTGGATGGAAAAATGGTGGTGGTGAGTAATTTTACTCTAACTATGGAAATAGAGTTGGCTTCCCTGGTGGCTCAGAGTTAAAGCGTCTGCCTGCAATGTGGGAGACCTGGGTTCGATCCATGGGTCGGGAAGATCCCCTGGAGAAGGAAATGGCAACCCACTCCAGTATTCTTGCCTGGAGAATCCCATGGATGGAGGAACCTGGTGGGCTACAGTCCACAGGGTCGCAAAGAGTCAGATACAACTGAGCGACTTAACTTTCACTTAACTTTCACGGAAATAATTCTATTTAAATAGAGAAAATGGTTATGTTATTTTCAAAATAGTCTTTCTTCTTTGGACTACAAATGGAAAAAATGGTTAAGAATAAAGGCAGAGTTAATGTTTGATATTCAAACTATAGAGTCATCAACAGGTACTTCAGGTTCAGATTCAAGAATTTAGAAATGACAAAACCTATCCGCTATTTTAGAAACAACATCTAAAAATGATTTTTTTTAATGTATGGATAAGTTAGGTTAGACTCACAAAGAGAAAAGCAAAAGCAAATCTAAGTTTTACAAGCAAAGCACATTGCAAAACGGTCAATTGCAGTATATTTGTAGATATCCAAGCATATTGTTTTCAAGAATCCATAGTAACTAAGACTAAAACCTGTCATCAATACAAGCTGAGCTTATTGGAGACCTTTTGTAGATGGCAGGTAAAAATGATGACAAAGGTTATATGAGATGATCTCTAACAATTTTTTTTGTCTGAGGTGCTATTTTCACTAATCAACACATACATTGACTATAAATAGATTCATGCAGTGCTTTGAATGTTTTTTCCTTTAGTACAGAGGGTCTGATCCCTAGCTCCATGGCAGATTTATATAGAAAGTAAATACCAATATGGAAGCCCCGATACAGATCAATTGAAAGCAAATTTCTTAAGGGAGGAGGAGCCATTGGTATTTTTAAATATTCCCCAGATGATGCAAATGTGCAGATTGTCCTGAAAACCACTGTTTTAATAGCTTTCAATCTGTGCAAATAATGCATAAAAACCTGCCACTTAGACAATATAACTCTGTTGTAACTTAGATCAATGTTAAAACTGTTTCCCCTATTTCAACAGCCATGATTCTGAATTCCCAGATATCAACTAACATATTGATATTTTATTTCTGAGTTTAAACTTATGAGATTTCTTATAGTGTCTGTTATTAATACAAATTTGCTGTACCCTAGTTAGAGGTTTAGATATTCAATTAATCTCTTTCTTTTTTTTAAGGAATGTAAGATGAAGGATGTGGTCTGCACCAGAATTTATGAGAAGGTCTGAGAAAAGTTTTGTTACTAAAGTGATATTTGATCATCTGTTATTGGAAATCAGCTGTTTCCATCGGCAAAGGCCTGCCTACACTGCAGTTTGTTTTTGCTCTTGTCTTAATAGATCAGATAAGCAAAGTCTTACACTGAGCATTAATCTAAATTTCAGTATTATTTAAACATTTTCAATTTGTGTGCATGTTTACTATATTAAAGATTAAAGTATGTATATTGGCCAGACCTAAAGAATGGATAATGTCATTTAATTATCTGTCACATTCTAACTTATGCTGTATTTTAAATATTTGCAATGATAGTAAAAGGAAATAATAAGATAGTCAAAGGAAGTGAGTAAATTGATCCGGGTAGCAAGCTCAAGTGCATTCAAAGACCAGGAGAGTGATGGGGGTTAGAAGATCGGAAGTGAGGCAAACTAAAGGATCTGTTTTAAAATGAGGAGTTCTAGCTTCAGCTAAAAATAGCAGCCACTACTCCAACCAATTTAAAAATTGAGCGTTAATTTACAGACAAGACCAGGTGTGTTCAGAGTGGTGTGGTCATAGACAAGGTGGCTAATTTACAGACAGTGAAATGAACAGATATTAAAGATAGAGTTCAAACCATTGTGATGAATGTGTGCACTCATATAATTCACATCCTGACTGAGATATAGCACATTTCCCTAATCCCAGAATGTTTTCTCATGCTTCTTCCCAGTGATTGTCCTGTCCTGTCCCAGCTCCAACAGAAGCAAGTACTGATTTAGTTTCTATCACCATAGATTAGTTTTGCCTGTAATCAAACTTGATACAAATGGAATCATGCATTATGTGTTCTTTTCTATTTGCTTTTTTAAAGTCAGCATAATGATTTAAAAATTCATTCATATTGTTGCATGCAGCAATAATTTGTTCCTTCTTATCATGGAGTAATATTCCATTGTATAAATATATCACAGCTTAGTTACCTGTTCGTCTCTTAAGACAATAAGCTATTTCCAGGTTTTGGCTTCTATGAATAAAGCTGCTATAAACATTCTTGTAAAAGGCTGTTTGTGGAAATATGAGTTCCTTTTCTTTTGAATATTAACTAGGCATGAAATTACTGAGTCCAACTTATTTTTGGCAGGCAAGAATAGGGTAACATTCTGCCCAAGTAATAAAACTATTTCAGATATATTACATGATTGAGCAAATGAGAAGATGTGTTGATGTTGTTAGCAGCTAGAATTTTCCTTCTGGAAGAAGGAACATGCAAATATGACAGAGGGGAGACAAGACAGAACCAGGTACAAATAGATTGGAATAAATGTAAATTCATATGTATGGGTATGTATGCACATGCATATTTTTCTTAGATTTTTCTACCTAAAGAACTCAGAAGCAAAGACAACTCTGTAGGAATGAGTATGCCCAGCGCTCAGATCTTGGTGTCTAATATATTCTCCACTAAAAGGAATGATGGTTCCTTAGAGAAATGGCTAATTAAGATGTGAGAGCAGAGTAGGTACAACATAAGTGTAAAATATCTTTTTATGCCAGAAATTAAGGAAGTTTTCCAAAAAATAATAGAGATATGTCACCAAAATATCAGAGTCAGCTTGAGGGTACTCTCAACTGACCAAAATGGGGACAAGTTGAAAAAATATAAATTAATAAAACATTGGGAGAAAGAGAATAATCCATGAATACACTGAAAAAGAAAAAAAAAAAAAAAGGTGAGAGAGAGGAGAAGAAAGTGTCTTCCTTACAGTAGAATGTCACAGTCTGACTGGTAAATGTGGAAAAAATGCTGGGATTGGAAAAACTGACATTTTTCCAACCATTTCAGTCAAAGCTGGTTCAGATAAGAATTGTCAATGGATGTAAAATTTAGAGGACTTCCCTGGTGGCAAAATCTAGAGCAAAGATTTGATTAGGAATAGGATATTCATTCGGAGAAGGCAATGGCACCCCACTCCAGTACTCTTGCCTGGAAAATCCCATGGACGGAGGAGCCTGGTAGGCTCCAGTCCATGGGGTTGCGAAGAGTCAGACTTGACTGAGCGACTTCACTTTCACTTTTCACTTTCATGAATTGGAGAAGGAATTGGCAACCCACTCCAGTGTTCTTGCCTGGAGAATCCCAGGGACAGGGGAGCCTGGTGGGCTGCCATCTATGGAGTCGCACAGAGTCGGACACGACTGAAGTGACTTAGCAGCAGCAGCAGCAGGATATTCATTTGGTCTTAAAATATCTTCATACAGATTGCTTATAAGTTACAAGGGAAAAAAATAATAACCATGCAGTAGAAGACCTGGACCACCTCTTCTTTAATCAAAATAACCCTCATCAATAAGGGTAAATGAAAACCAAATGCCTTCAAATGTGATATCCTGAGAAGGAAACAACGTGGCTTATGCAGTGTTCTGGCCTGGAATCCTTATCTGGATCTAACCATGAGGAAACAGCAGACAAATTCCAAATGAAGAATGTTCTGTTATAAAAGAGGAGGGGGTGTTGGTGGAATTCCTCAAAAATGTCAGTGTCCCATGAGACAAAGAAAAGCTCTGTTGAAATGTTTCAGATTACATTAAACTAAAAATACCTGATGACTAAATGCAGTAATTTATCCCAGACTGGATCCTGTACTAGAGACAAAATAAATATTCCAAGTGACAGTATTAGGTTAGTTGGTAAATTGGAATATAAGGAGTAAATTACATACTAATAGAAGCTTACTGTGTTTATGCAAGAGAATCTCCCTGTATGCAGTGAACTCTTTTGGAATAGTGAATTATAATGCATATGATTTACTCTCAAAAATTTTAGAAAAAAATATTTTGGTTGTGATTATGTATGTGATACAAATTACATAGAGATACAGAGAGAAAGCAATGGTAAAGCAAATGGAGTAAAATTGAACAATAGATGAATCTCAGTAAGAGCTTTATGTGTTCTCTTTGAAGAAATCTGATTCTTGAAATTTTATACAACTTTGAAGTTATTTCCAAATAATTTTTTTAAAGCTAGACTTGATTCTTCTCTGCCTCTGGGCATTCAGTCAACACATGTCTCGGAGACATCATAACTGAGGTATGTTTTTTTTATTTTTATATTTTGGCTCCAGCCAGATAAACCCATAAAAAAGAGACTTTAAAAACTATGGTGTTATTTGTAGAGGTCTGTGGTAATATGAGTCACCATAAAATGTATTCCTCAATAAATATAATTGCATTACTATACAAAAATCATGGGAACTTTTGCTCTCATAACAGGAAAAGTGGAATTAAGCTGATAATGAGGCAGATGAAGTAATTATTTCAGCAGGTGCTACATATTGTTAGATTTGAAAAAGATCTTCAAACAACCAGAAGAGATAAGGGGAAAAATTAGATTCAAAAATAATTTCAGAAAATAATTTTGATTCTTTAGTAATTTTTTTATGTAAGCTGATTACGAGCAGTCAGACTGCCTAGTTCAAATTCCAATTTGCTACTTTCTAGCTGTGTGTCATTGGGCAAGTTACTTCACCTCTCAGAACTGCATAAAGATTTTATCTTTACCTGTAAAAATGGGGTTAATAACAGAATATACCTCAAGGAGTTGTAAATAAGAAATAAGTTAATACATAAAGTACTTACAACAGTGCATGGCACAAGAAAAGCATTATAGAAGGGTCTTTGTTATTATTATTTACCTAGTAATGCACACGAGGTTCATATAGATGAGAACTTCACAGGATCTCAGAGCTGTAGACATTGATTACTATACCAATTGACTAACTTTATTAAGAATATTATTTACACAAAAGTAAAAACAACCAAAAATCCTACTGAGGTAAATTAAAAGAAAACCCAACAAACATTGCTATATAACTGCTAACCTAAGTAACTTTTTAAAATGTCAATTGATGATTATCTACTCTGAGCTAAACAAAGCCTAAATAAATACATTTAATCCTCAAAGGGTAAATAACTTATCTGATATCAACTTTCCTGGAAGTCATTCTTTTAGCAGAAGTGGTGTGCTGGAGCTGGCTCAAAGTGTTTCACAAGAGCTGATAGATTTTCAAGAATTTGGCAAGCTGGTTGTTAAACCACTGGTAGCTTGAAATCAGCCATGATGGGAATATTTATTTACATCATGCTGCTGCTGCTGTTAAGTCGATTCAGTCGTGTCCGACTCTGTTCGACCCCATAGATGGCAGCCCACTAGGCTCCTCTGTCCCTGGGATTCTCCAGGCAAGAATACTGGAGTGGGTTGCCATTTCCTTCTCCAATGCATGAAAGTGAAAAGTGAAAAGTGAAAGTGAAGTCGTTCAGTCGTGCCCGACTCTTAGCGACCCCATGGACTGGAGCCTACCAGGCTCCTCCGTCCATGGGATTTTCCAGGCAAGAGGAAAGAGGCAAAGCACAACTAATGAGAGCTTTTTTCTTGAGACAGCTTTAAACACTTACTAGTATATCACTACCTAGAAGTAACATAATAGTACTTGGATTTTACTACTGGGAGTCTTAGCTTCATGTTGACCACAATATTTCTAATTCTTGACTAGAGATTTACCTGGTGATTTCTTAAAAAGACATTGCTGCTCAGCTTTTAGGATGATTTCTTCTAAAGCAGGCGGTACCTCGCTAAGTATGGCTGCACATTAGAATCATCTAGAAGTTTTTAAACTTCTAGAAGTTTTAAAACAAGACTCATCACAGACCCATTAAGTCATAATATATGGGTAATGGGTGAGACCCAGGCATCAGTATTTTCTGAAAACACTCCAGGAAATTCCAGTGTGTGGCCAACTTCAGAACCACTGTGCCAAAAAGTCTTCCAAAGTTAGACATTTAATGTAGTCTCTCACATGGTTATCAATTAAAATGGAGTAAAATGTCAAAAAAACCAGGAGTACCAAGTGTCCCCAATTTGACACTAAATAGCCGCACATAGTGAAAATACTACCATAAAACCAACTCAGATATAACCAGGTCCTTCGTAAGCAGGAAGCCAGTGTTTGCCTCTTTGTTATTTTCACCCGAGTGACATAATTGGCTGTTATCCATGACATATGGAAAAGTGAAGGTTTAAAAATAGCTAAATGTAGATCAACAGGGAAAACAAACTAAAACAATGCTAAACCTTCACAGAATATAAATCACCTTTCAGCAGAATTTAGAAAGTTCAAATTACTCGAAAAAAAAAAGTAGTACAGGACTACATTTTGAAATAGCATTTCTCACATTTTACTATTAAAAAAAAAATAGATTAGTGGAATGCAGTGTGCTCAGATCCCAGTTATTGGATTGAAATTCTGGCACTATTATTGAAGTATAAAATCCTGCCCATAGTAACTGACCTGTGCAACAGTTCTAATAGGTCTAGTATAGGGCTTGTATTCCCCTGATGTAATTTGACATCTGAAGAATACTTGCTAAAGTTAAAGTAAAAGTCGCTCAGTCGTGTCCAACTCTTTGTCCGACCCATGGATTATACAATCCATGGAATTCTCCAGGCCAGAATACTGGAGTGGGTAGCCTTTCCCTTTTCCAGGGGATCTTCCCAACCCAGGGATCGAACCCAGGTCTCCCACATTGAAGGTGGATTCTTTACCACCTGAGCTACAAGGGAAGCTCTTGTAGCTTCAATTCAGTTCAGTCACTCAGTCATGTCTGACTCTTTGCGACCCCATGAATCGCAGCACACCAGGCCTCCCTGTCCATCACCAACTCCCAGAGTTCACCCAGACTCCCATCCATCGAGTCAGTGATGCCATCCAGCCATCTCATCCTCTGTTGTCCCCTTCTCCTCCTGCCCCCAATCCCTCCCAGCATCAGAGTCTTTTCCAATGAGTCAGCTCTTCGCATGAGGTGGCCAAAGTACTGGAGTTTTAGCTTCAGCATCATTCCCTCCAAAGAAATCCCAGGGCTGATCTCCTTCAGAATGGACTGCTTGGATCTCCTTGCAGTCCAAGGGACTCTCAAGAGTCTTCCCCAACACCACAGTCCAAAAGCATCAATTCGTCGGTGCTCAGCCTTCCTCACAGTCCAACTTTCACATCCATACATGACCACAGGAAAAACCACAGCCTTGACTAGACGGACCTTCGTTGACAAAGTAATGTCTCTGCTTTTGAATATGCTATCTAAGCTTAAACTTAAACTAAACTTGAAGCTGGTACAAATTTTGATTTGTTTTATTAAAACCTATCTCATATTATGCCTCATTTTATTCAAGTACCATCTTCCTCAACCAGATTGTACACTGTTGAAAATAAGATCCATTCTAAGCTGCTTAGTGTTCATGAAAGCTTCCAGAAAATTGCTAGGTCACAGAGACTGTTAACTAAATACCTGACTGATATGGGAAGGTGCAGGTGTTTACTGAATATTTCAAGTGTTAGAGAAACAATGGGAGTATACTAGCAAGAGTCCTGTAACTCTAGTGGAAAAATATGGATTTGAACCCTGACTTTGCTACTTTGAACCTGTGTGGCATTCTGTCCAAAAGTCTGATTTGCAGTTTCCCAGTGTGTACCATGGAGGCAATAACCGTACCCACACATTTGATACGGGAGGACAGAATAGCGTGATGTGGAAATGCTTCGTAAAGTGTGAAGCATTACTCATACGTGAAATAGTATTATGTCTCTTCTTACCTAACACATAAATATGAATTCCTATATTCATCATATAGGTTCTTTGGGGGTTTTGTTTGTTTCTGTATAAGAATAATCCAAATAATGTCTGTATATAAGACCTTTTCTATTTATCATGTTTCTAAATGATTAGTTGTTAAAGAAAAGTGAATAAAGTCAAATATGTTACACTCTTCATACATTCCACTAATAAAGGGAAACTAAATAGATAAAATGCTTCAGCATCTGAAATTATGGGCTAGGATCCTGGTTCTACAGCCTCACAGCTGGGTGACCTTGTGTAAATCATTTACCATTGCATGGTCCAGTTTTTCTATCTTTAAAAGGGCATCTGGGACTTTCCTCGTGGTCCAAGGCTAAGACTCCATGCTCCCAAGGCAGAGGGCCAGAGTTTGATTCCTGGTCAGGGAACTAGATTCAACATACTGCAACTAAGACTCAGTGCAGCCAAATAAATAAATAAATATTAAAAAAATAAAAGAGCATCTTATCTGGATGATCTTTAAGACCCTAATTATTTCTAAATTTTATTCATTGTATCAATATAATTGGCTATTTACTATTCAAATAACCTTATTATGTTTGCAAATGTTTCAGCTATTTTAATAGCTGCCTGCTTCCCAAACTTCTGAAAGTTCTATGGAAAGAGAAATAAGCATTTTATATTTTTTCACTTTCCCATCTCACCCTGTTTCCCATCCAATAGATTCCTCATCATTTTTCAAGAACTTTCAATCCCATGCTGACTTCTCTATCCTGTCTCAAAGGAGGAGAATTTAATAACTCCCTCCACTGTGTTTCACTGCAATATAGCAATGTATTCACATCTACAATTCCAGATTGAGAGAGCAATTGAAGAAATTTTTCGTTTAAAACATTCTGATTTAAAAAATTTCCAGGCCACAGGGTTTAACTCCCAGAAGAGGTTTTTGCAAATATTTGCTGAATAGATAAATGCATGGTTGAGTACAACTTCACCCCTTCTGACCACAGTCTCCTGAACACAGAAGCTCTCTCCATACTGAGTTTGAAAACAGATGGTTAGATGTCTACACAGATTAGTCAAGGTAAATCCTTTCCCAGGAGTTTTACAGACAATAAAAAGCAACCAGATGCCACTATAATGTGCTGTCACATCTAACTTTCCCTTCTTTCCTCTTGAAATGACTGGTCTGGAGTGCTACACTATAAACAGGAAATCTGTCTGCTTCTGTTTCTCTGGGAAGTCACATGCATAACACAGAGAGAGTTAAAAACGTGACTTAACAGATTTCCTGTTACATTCCTGATTCCACAGGAAAGCCAAGGGATTTTCTTGTTCAGAAGTCACAAAAGCCAGGGAATCCACGAATTAGTAATATGATGAAGATCTATTTCCACTTGTAACATGGAGTAGAGATTAGAACTACCATTTCCAGCTGCATCCTCAGTACTTATCATGTAGAAAATTCACGTTGATTTTAGATTTTGGAATTGTTGATGTGACTATGAAAACATTTGTGAGGAAAGGACACAGGGAATAGTCAGAAAAGCACAGAAGAATAAACTCCTTTCAGTTTTCCATGTATTTGGGAACTGTACTTATAGCTCATTGAATCTAGAATTCCTGCCAGTTTCAACAGAGATCCATTCAGTCTTCCTGCTGATTTGTATCTGTTTTGCTGAGTCATCTGGGAGCTGTGTGAGGGCTCTTTTAGCCAGCACATTCTACAGCCAGCAAATGTCTAAACTGAAGCATCTTTGCCTCCTTTGGGTCAAAACCCTCCGGTCATCAATAGGTCAGCAGTGAGAAACGGAGTGAAGGTATTTGAAATAACTCCCAGGTAAGCACTGAAAAAACATACAAGTGAACAAAAAGGAACACACACCTATTTTTAGAGAGTACAAAGAAGTAGAAAAAAGCAATATCACCAAACATTCAATTGAGCCTATCACTATTTTCAGTATTTACTCAGAAACTAAATGTATGATTCATACTTAAACAATAGAAATACTAAATTATTTTCCCCACTCAGTTTTCTTGATCCCAATGAATATAGTAAAATAATTATAGAAAAACTCTTTGTACACAGCAATCATTAACAACAACAATATGTTAGACACCACATTCTACAAGGAAATCACAATCTAATCTAAATTCAAGTGGCAGAGTCATTCATTCAACAAACATTACTTCTGAAGAAAGATGAATGATCGAAGGTCCAGCCTTCAGGTAACAACTCAGTGAGCAAGAGCCAGGTGAGAAGGGGAGAAGGGATACCTGTTGAGGGAGGTCAATTAAGAAAAATAAATAAAATGTTCATGAGTTTTATGTTGTTTGAATGAATGCTCGCTCGGTCATGTCTGACTCTTTGCAACCCCATGGACTGTGGCCCACCAGGCTCCTCCATCCATGGAATTTCCTAGGCAAGCATACAGGAGTGGGTTGCCATTTCCTTCTCCAGGGGATCTTCCCGACCCAAGGATAGAACCCAGATCTCCTGCATTGAGGGCAGACTCTTTACCATATGAGCCACCAGGGAATCCCTATGTTGTTTGAGGATAGGTCTAAAGAAGGTAGTTGACATGATCTTCTTATGCATGAATGTTGAGTGGTCCTCTGCTCTTCCATTCTCCTTCATTAAGAATTAAACCTGAAGGGCAAAGAAGATGCCTTAGCAGTTATATCATTCTATTTCTTTAGCCTGGGCATTCACAACACAAATCAACATTTCCCCTAGGGCTGCTCAGTGATGACTGCTGTATAGCCCAGCAGGGCCCAATGTGCAGGGGGACTGCCTGCCTTGTGGTCACAGACAGGATGCCCAGGGTTTTACCCTGCTTTTTCATCACAGTCTCATCACCAACCACAACCAAGCAGATCTGCCAAGAACAGGGCTGTTCAAGGGAGATCTTCCTGTGCTAAAAGAAGACATCAAGTAGTTCCCATCTGGGGGGTAAAGCAGAAACACTTACAACTCTTGGTAGCAGGCTTTTCTGTTTTTACCAAGTTATCTTGGTCAGGGAAGCCCCTTTAATATGAAAGCCAAATTCTACTTTTTATTCTTTAAGTAGTCTACATCATTAGTAAAAGATACTAACTGAAAGAGCCTGAAGAAGGCCGAACCAACATCAATATATATTTTTAATTAAAAAAAATTAATTAAAATGTAGGCCTGCAACCTCACCTTAAGTACATTAATAGCCTAGGTCCTGGAAACGAAAACATATCCTATTTAAAGAACAATGCAAAGTAAGCTCTTTTAGCTGGTACTTCCAGTGTTCTTAAAATATTATTTTCTTTTATGTCTGTTGCCAAGCATCAACTGGAGCAAAGGAAAAATTTCGTGCTATTCATGCCTTAGAGTTTAAAGCAGCATGCAAATAGCTTGACAGAACTTAGCACTCTGTGAGGACCAGGTCCTGAGTGGTTTAGCTCAGATGATTTGGTCTCTATTGCCCAACAAATCAAAGTACTTCCTCCAGTGATGCTATATCAACATTATTAAAAGATAAACTGAGGCATATTAAAATTTTTATGAGTTTGAGCAAAAATAGATTCTAACTGGGTAGCAACAAACCGAAAGTGGTTAGGAGCCTTCCACCAACAGGAGCTTAAAGAGACCTGGAAGCAAAGCAAGAAAGTACTCAATTGCTGTAGCTTAAGCGTTTGCCTTCTTGAGAGAAGCCCAGTTGTCTCTTTGTTATGGGTTGTCCTCTCGTTCCAGTTTCTTAATCTTGAGGTGTTTACAGGCTTAGCTTTTGGTTTACTTACATGGGCTGCCAAGGCATTAGAACCACCCCAGTTAGTTAACTTAACAACCTTCACGGAATGAAAAAGTGAAAGTGTTAGTTGCTCAGTCGAGTCTGACTCTTCGGGACCCCATGGACTGTAGCTTCCCAGGCTCCTCTGTCCATGGGATTCTCCAGGAAGAATACTGGAGTGGGTTGCTGTTCCTTTCTCCAGAGGATCTTCCCAATCCAGGGGTCGAACCCAGGTCTCCTGCATTGCAAGCAGGCTCTTCACTGTCTGAGCCACCGGGAGAGAAAAAAAATTTTTAATGAATTAAGTGCTTTTTAATAGTTCTCTGAGGACAAGTTCTGAAAATTTGTATTACTTCTCCTAAGTTACATAAAGAATAATTTCAGTAGACAATTACTCCCTTTTCTATTTTACTCTATGCAACAAAAATAAGTTCAATAATATTTTTTGAACTTCTACTATGAACTTGGCACTATTCTTAGAGCATTGATTACAGAGCCCTCTTTTATTCTTACATAACCTAACCCCAATCTTAACTCTAATCCCAACTCTAACCCTAAAAAATTCCTCCTTTACAATAGGGCCACTGAGGCACAGAGTGATTGAGACCTTGTTCAAGGTCGTGCAACTAGGTCAGTTAGCTTCCTCAAAGTCAGTGCCTACAACCACAATGCATACAGCCACTTACCAGGTTTCTCTCATTTTCCTATCAGATAAGATGATTAAATTGCATTTTTAAGCCAATTTTAGCTAAGCTGAGCTATAAGAATTTAAAATTACTTAAGCTGAACTATTAAAAACATTTGCTTTTTAAAAGTGTGTATTATTTGACACTTTTCGCTTCTAGGAACTTAGTTTGAGAAAATTGGCAAAGATTTGCCAGTGAGGAAGATCAAGGAAAGACTAGATTTTTAAAACATTTGACTGCATTTGTGTAACATAATATTATACAACAATTTAAAATAATAGGTATAGGTCTATAGTTACTGATATGGAAAGTTGGCCTCATCATATTTCTGAGTAAAGAAAGATTACAACATAGCAAAGTTTTATCCCATTTTTGGAAATAATATGCATATGTACTAGCTGTAAATGTGTATATACAGTGATTATATTAGTAAATATTTATTAATTGTTTATATCATGCACTAAATTATATGTTTTATAGGTAATAATGCACACAAATCTCAAAACAACCCTAGGGGATAGGTATTGTTTTTGTTCCCATTTTCTAGATGAGAGAAAAGTGAAATATTGAATAACTTGCCAAGAATATGAAGAAGGTATGAGTGTTCACAGAAAATGTTAGCTATTTTATTTCTGAATGATGAAATTATGGGAGGGGGGTGTAAGCACAGTTTTCTGTGTTTTAATTTTCCCCAAGTCATTATTAATTATTGATTTTAAAATATTTCTATTTTGAGGGAAAAAATTTGTTGTCTAATTTGATTACTCTTCCAATTTGATTACTCTTACAGATATCATAGGAAAGTTATTAATACCAGATGATCTCTGGTAAACAGAGAGCTGGTCACAATAACCCATTTCCTCTATTGGGTCTCACACTATGGCCTCGCTGAATCATGGCCATGACATAAAAACCACTCTTCAGGCAGCCTGGTTTGGAGGAGAATGGATACATGTATATGTATGGTTGAGTCCCTTTGCTGTCTACCTGAAACTATTATAGTATTGTTAATCAGTTATACCCCAATACAAAGTAAACAGTTTATTAAAAAAAATAAAAATAAAAAGACTTCATGGGTAGGTCAAGGGAGATGTCTAATAAGTTTACCTTGAGACTTTGTATTTTACAGCAGTTCTTCAACTTGTGATCAGTTTGGAAGTTGCTCTTTCCACCCCACGGGGAGGCATAGCAAAGTCACTGACCCCTGCAGTCAGATGAAGTGTTGAAATGAAGAGACCATCCCAGCAAGGAAACAACTGTTGGCCCATATCCCTCAATATGTTTTTGGAGGCTTGGGGAACCTCTTTCAGTTCTGTACAGTTAAGAACAGAGATAGTAAAGCTACTTGGTGAAGACTCAGTACTAGAACTCTGAGTGATTACAGATTGAGAATTTTCCATGTGTAAAAATATCATTCTAGGGCAATAAAGCCTAATACTGAGCTTGAAACAGATTTGGGCACCAGCAACAGCTACCAGGTTGGATATAGACTGCACCATCACACAGACCACACACTCAGCTGAGAGCCTCAAGGAGACTTCTTAAAGAAAATAGAAAATAAATGATAAAACCAAACTATTGAGCAATTTTGGTTTCTTATATTTTCCACATTAATGATTTTTAAAACTTTACAGTGGACAAAACCCAGGGTAGAGTTCTCTCTATACAGTTGAGATTCACTCACAAAGCGAGTGTGTTTGGGATTTTCTTTTTAAAATATAAAACAGCAAGTTAAAGGATCCCGTGTTATTTGTGTAAGTAGATAATTCACTATATGTTTCCATATAGGTAATGTCAACAGAAGTCCTGGTTATCCAATTGGACTGACTAGGTAAGCAGCAAATATTAGAGAATGATGCCTGAACAAAGCTTATGCCTGTTTAACTTTATTACAGATCACAACAGCACATTTTCAGGAGAGATTATTTTGGTAGCCAACCAGGAGCTGAGATAGCACTTTGCCTCAAAATAAAAATGTGCAACAGTAGCACATTTCAATCAGTTCAGTAACAGCTACATACCATCAGCCTATATCTTTATAGAATTATTACAGTATTTCAAGAGTTTCCCCATCTGCTCCTTGTTTGGAGTCATTTATTGTAAAGTTATTTTCTTCTTGACTTTTCTACCCCTTTTGTGAGCCAGCTTTTACAAATAGCTATAAATCAGGGGAATTGACCTCAGTAACGAAAAATTATTCTGAACAATACATAATATCATGGCAGATGACCAAATTACTGTGCAAATGCCAGAAGGAAGTTATTTGGTTCTAAATGTGAACGACAAGGATGTTTAGTTCACAATGTCCAATCAAGACATGTTATTCTAGGGTCCCAAGAGAATACTCCTTGAATATGGCTAAGGTCACAAGAACTAATGATCTTATCACCACTGGATCAGTTCCCAGTTGACAGAATACAGAGTGGCTTTTTACATTTTCCTAGTTTGTGTAGGTAAAAGATCATGAGGCAGATATGTTCCAAGTTAGACCACAATTTCTTCTATGTACCTCTTGCGCTAGATTTACTCCCCAGGAAATAGACTCAATTAAGAACAAGAAACCATGTTTGGATACTTAACAGTATTCGCAGAAAGATTTCTTATGTTACTATTTTTAAGCCATTTCACCAATATGGTACCAAGATGTAAGGATGAGAGACAGAAAGGCTCTTCCTTCATCACGTACCTCACCTGTGTTAACCTCCTTCCATTTCCTCATTTTCTTTGATTCGTTGCTACTCAACATGCAGTCTAGGGACCAGAAGAATGAGCATGTCCTGGGAACTTTGAGAAATGCAGGATCTTAGGCCCCAACCAGATCTACTGAATCCGAACTTGCATTTAATTAGACCTTCCCAGGTGAGTTCTGTGCACACGAAAGTATCTAGGACATCCTCCTAAAGATACACTTTGGGCTACTGACAGGGGAGCTCAGGACATTAATCCCTTTTGATACTTTTATTTCTACTTTTCCTCTATCATCCAAGAAATTAGCAATCTAAAATCAATCCTCTTCCCTCAAGCCAAAAATAACACAAATACATAACAACCAACATTTGTTTAAGCCTCTACAATCTACAAAATCCTTTCATAACCAATACCCACTTGATGCTTGCTTCATCCTTGAGAGAGAGGCAAGAGTTACAATTTTCATTTTACAGAGTTTAAACAGTCTTATGGACTCTGTGGGAGAGGGAGAGGGTGGGAAGATTTGGAAGAATGGCATTGAAACATGTAAAATATCATGTATGAAACGGGATGCCAGCCCAGGTTCAATGCACGATACTGGATGCTTGGGGCTAGTGCACTGGGACGACCTAGAGGGATGGTATGGGGAGGGAGGAGGGAGCAGGGTTCAGGATGGGGAGCACATGTATACCTGTGATGGATTCATTTTGATATTTGGCAAAACTAATACAATTATGGAAAGTTTAAAAATAAAATAAAATTTAAAAAAAAAAAAAAGAAAATCCTCATTTTACAGAGTTTAGGAGCTTATGATGGTTTGATGTTCAGCAACACTCTCCAAGTCACAAACAACTGGTTTTCTGACTTCAAATTAGTGCTTCTTTTGCTAGTATACCATGATGAATGGACAGAAAACTAAAGCAGAAGGGCACAGGAGTAGACCAAATCTAGAACTTAAAGTATGTATGGGAGTCACTGGAGTAACCTGGGGGTTAATTGATCCCATAATTTGTAGCCACCTAGAGAAGATTTCACCGCCCCCCCATGATGGGGACAGATAAACAAATCTTTTAGACTTTCTTAATGATATTCAACCTCTTCCTGATTAGAAGCTAAACATAATCACAAACAAGGGGAGACAGGAAAACAAGCTGTGCTTGTGTTAAGAGCTTTCCCTGTGAGCAATTCTCACCACGCACATCAGCAGGAACTGGGTGGGAGGCAAGCTGTCAATTCCTCTAGGAATTTTCAGCGCACAGTCCATGTCAGTTTCACATCAGTCAGTCAGATACCATTTCACATCGGTCAGTCAAATACCATGTTTTCTGAAGATATTTCCTTCCAGGCTAACATCATCTTTGATTTATCGATAGTTCTGCCTTTATCCAAATTTTTCCAAACATATATTACCTTTCCAAAACAGGAAGCTTGCAGCTTCACTTTATGGAATTTCTCCATTAGGAAAAGACAAGTCCGTTTGTCCAGGAAGAGTTTCTCTGCGAAAGCCACTGCCAGGCCTCGCCACCAGCCTTCACATACTGAAGACACATGTCCTGCCAGGTAAGAGCTGCACACTGTTCCCAAGGAAAGGTCAAATGCTTTCTTGGAAGCCGTAACCTTTTTGCCTAAGTGTTCTGTTTCAAACTGCATGTACATCTTGGGCAGATGACCCATGAAAGGACAAAAGGATTAGAACATCTTTGAAATAACAAACTTCATCACCAAGTATCTTCACATTCTCCCCTACCCCGAGTTTCAGGGTGAAAGGTGAATTTGGCAGATTTCAGCAGTTGTCTAATAAGTTTGAGAATCAGACTGTCTTGATACAATTTTCAAAATGTTTTCCTCAATATTTGAAGAAAGGGTCAGTACACAAAAGGGATGGTCAAGATTCCAATCGTATCTTAAGCAACTGTTCTGTAAGGAGGTGATGCATTGAAAGCACGGAAGCACGGCCAATGAAATTTCCAGATACAGTCCTACAGAACTCCCTGGGGGTTAAAGCTGGAAGAACGCCCTATACTTGAGATGGAGAAAACAATCCTGCTTCCAGTCCAGCAGAACTAGAAATAGATAATTCTTCCAATTATAACGTAAACATATACCCAGATAAATATGGGAGAGAGAGCATGTCCATTAAATTAAAGTGAGATCTGTTTTAGGAACACAATTAAAAACTGGCTACAACCATGATTACCTGAAAATACCGCTAAAATGAATCATCTTTAGTACTTTTGCTCTTTACATTTCAGCAATTTGATCTGTACATTTCTGAAATACATTGTTACTGGGACTTCTATGTATTTATTTTTCTCCCTCAGCCATCAAATTTTAATGCATCGTATGGCAGAAACCAACAAAATATTGTAAACCAATTATTCTCCAATTAAAATAATTTTTTTTTAAATGGAAGCTAAGAGAACAAGAGGCAGCTTGGGTAAAAATTCTAAAGCATGGAGACTTTTCAAACAATCATGCAGCAAACAAAATATACTGATTTTTACTGGTAAACTTACTATGCATGCTGCACATATTCTCCGCCCCAATCTTTTGTTTCTTCTATTTGGCATTCTGTTTTCCCTCCTCTTTCCAAGTCCTGTGTCTTCCCCAGGTCTCTGCCTTAATGTTATCCAGTCGAGAGACCTTCCTGGACTGCCTTATAGAAAGTCAATGCCCCTTTGTTATTCTTCATCACAATATACCCTATATTTATCTTATGGCATTTGTCTTTATCAGTTATTATATATTTTGTTTACTGGTTTATTGCCCACCTCCCTCAGCAGAGTGCAGAATCTTGAGAACAGTAATCTTATCAGCCTTTATCATCCTTGAATATATAGTTTCCAGTCCAGAACAGAGTTGGTGCTCAAGAAATATATGTTGAATGAATAACTAAATACTTTGCTTTTTCTAATCTGTTTACTCCTACTATTGAGGCTTTAAAGATTTTCTAGCTCCATTCTCTTTATCAAAAGAAAAGCAATGCCAAAGAATGCTCAAACTACCACACAGTTGCAGTCCTCTCACAGGCTAGTAAGGTAATGCTCAAAATTCTCCAAGCCAGGCTTCAATACTACGTGAACCGTGAACTTCCAGATGTTCAAAGTGGATTTAGAAAGGAAGAGAAATTCAGTTCAGTTCAGTCACTCAGTCCTGTCCAACTCTTTGCTACCCATGAACTGCAGCACACCAGGCCTCCCTGTCCATCACCAACTCCTGGAGTCCACTTAAAACCATGTCCATTGAGTCAGTGATGCCATCCAACCATCTCATCCTCTGTCGTCCCCTTCTCCTTCTGCCTTCAATCTTTCACAGATCAGGGTCTTTTCAAATGAGTCACCTCTTCACAGCAGGCCAAAGTATTGGAGTTTCAGCTTCAGCATCAGACCTACCAATGAACACCCAGGACTGATCTCCTTTAGGATGGACTGGTTGGATCTCCTTGTAGTCCAAGGGATGCTCAAGAGTCTTCTCCAACACCACAGTTCAAAACCATCAATGCTTCAAGCTCAGCTTTCTTTATAGTCTAATTCTCACATCCATACATGACCACTGGAAAAACCATAGCCTTGACTAGATGGAGCTTTGTTGGCAAAGTAACGACTCTGCTTTTTAATATGCTGTCTAGGTTGGTCATAACTTTTCTTCCAAGGAGTAAGCGTCTTTTAATTTCATGCCTGCAATCACCATCTGCAGTGATTTTGGAACCCAGAAAAAGAGTCAGCCACTGTTTCCACTGTTTCCCCATCTATTTGCCATGAAGTGATGGGACCAGATGCCATGATCTTCGTTTTCTGAATGTTGAGCTTTAAGCCAACTTTTTCACTCTCCTCTTTCACTTTCATCAAGAGGCTCTTTAGTTCTTCTTCGCATTCTGCCATAAGGGTGATGTCATCTGTATATCTAAGGTTATTGATATTTCTCCCGGCAATCTTGATTCTAGCTTGTGCTTCATCTAGCCCGTTTCTCATGATGTACTCTGCATATAAATTAAATAAGCAGGGTGACAATATACAGCCTTGACGTACTCCTTTTCCTATTTGGAACCAGTCTGTTGTTCCATGTCCAGTTCTGTTGCTTCCTGACCTGCATACAGGTTTCTCAAGAGGCAGGTCAGGTGGTCTGGTATTCCCATCTCTTTCAGAATTTTCCACAGTTTATTGTGATCCACACAGTCAAAGGCCTTGGCATAGTCAATAAAGCAGAAATAGATGTTTTTCTGGAACTCGCTTGCTTTTTAAATGATCCAGCAGATGTTGGCAATTTGATCTCTGGTTCCTCTGCCTTTTCTAAAGCCAGCTTGAACATGTGGAAATTCATGGTTCACATATTGCTGAAGCCTGGCTTGGAGAATTTTGAGCATTACTTTACTAGCATGTGAGATGAGTGCATCTGTGTGGTAGTGTGAGCATTCTTTGGCATTGCCTTTCTTTGGGATTGGAATGAAAAGTGACATTTTCCAGTCCTGTGGCCACTGCTGAGTTTTCCAAATTTGCTGGCATATTGAGTGCAGCCCTTTCACAGCATCATCTTTCAGGATTTGGAATAGCTCAAGTAGAATGCCATCACCTCCACTAGCTTTGTTCATAGTGATGCTTCCTAAGGCCCACTTGACTTCACATTCCAGGATGTCTGGCTCTAGGTCAGTGATCACACCATCGTGATTATCTGGGTCATGAAGATCTTTTTTGTACAATTCTTCTGTGTATTGTTGCCACCTCTTCTTAATATCTTCTGCTTCTGTTAGGTCCATACCATTTCTGTCCTTTATTGAGAAACCAGAGATCAAATTGCCAACATCTGGATCATCGAAAAAGCAAGAGAGTTCCAGAAAAACATCTATTTCTGCTTTATTGACTATGCCAAAGCCTTTGACTGTGTGGATCACAATAAACTGTGGAAAATTCTGAAAGAGATGGGAATACCGGACCACCTGACCTGCCTCTTGAGAAACCTGTATGAAGGTCAGGAAGCAATAGTTAGAACTGAACATGGAACAACAGACTGGTTCCAAATAGGAAAAGGAGTACGTCAAGGCTGTATATTGTCACTCTGCTTATTTAACTTCTATGCAGAGTACATCATGAGAAATGCTGGGCTGGATGTAGCACAAGCTGGAATCAAGATTGCCAGGAGAAATATCAATAACCTCAGATATGCAGATGACACCACCCTTATGGCAGAAAGCAAAGAACTAAAGAGACTCTTGATGAAAGTGAAAGAGGAAAGTGAAAAAGTTGGCTTACACAGTCATCAAGAGAGTATGGTACTGGCACAAAGACAGAAATATAGATCAATGGAACAAAATAGAAAGCCCAGAGATAAATCCACGCACCTATGGACACCTTACTTTGACAAAGAGGCAAGACTATACAATGGAGAAAAGACAATCTCTTTAACAAGTGGTGCTGAGAAAACTGGTCAACCACTTGTAAAAGAATGAAACTAGAATACTTTCTAACACCATACACAAAAATAAACTCAAAATGGATTAAATATCTAAATGTAAGACCAGAAACTATACAATTCCTAGAGGAGAACATAGGCAAAACACTCTCCAACATAAATCACAGCAGGGTCCTCTATGACCCACTGCCCAGAATATTGGAAATAAAAGCAAAAATAAACAAATGGGACCTAATTAAAATTAAAAGCTTCTGCACAGCAAAGGACGGAGAAGGCAATGGCACCCCACTCCAGTACTCTTGCCTCACAAATCCCATGGACGGAGGAGCCTGGTAGGCTACAGTCCATGGGGTCGCTAGGATTCGGACATGACTGAGCGACTTCCCTTTCACTTTTAATTTTCATGCATGGAGAAGGAAATGGCAACCCACTCCAGTGTTCTTGCCTGGAGAATCCCAGAGACGGGGGAACCTGGCGGGCTGCCATCTCTGGGGTCGCACAGAGTCAGACACGACTGAAGCGTCTTAGCAGCAGCAGCAGCAACACAACGAAGGAAACTATAAGCAAGGTGAAAAGACAACCTTCACAATGGGAGAAAATAATAGTAAATGAAACAACTGACAAACAACTAATCTCAAAAATATACAAGCAACTCCTGCAGCTCAATTCCAGAAAAATAAATGACCCAATCAAAAAATGGGCCAAAGAACTAAACAGACATTTCTCCAAAGAAGACATACAGATGGCTAACAAACAAATGAAAAGATACTCAACATCACTCATTATCAGAGAAATGCAAATCAAAACCACAGTGAGGTACCATTTCACACCAGTCAGAATGGCTGCTATCCAAAAGTCTACAAGCAATAAAGTAGACTTTATTGCTACAGTAAAAAATACTGGAGAGGGTGTGGAGAAAAGGGAACCCTCTTACACTGTTGGTGGGAATGCAAACTAGTACAGCCACTATGGAGAACAGTGTGGAGATTCCTTAAAAAACTGGAAATAGAACTGCCATATGACCCAGCAATCCCACTGCTGGGCATACACACCGAGGAAATCAGAATTGAAAGAGACACGTGTACCCCAATGTTCATCGCAGCACTGTTTATAATAGCCTGGACATGGAAGCAACCTAGATGTCCATCAGCAGATGAATGGATAAGAAAGCTGTGGTACATATACACAATGGAGTATTACTCAGCCATTAAAAAGAATACATTTGAATCAGTTCTAATGAGGTGGATGAAACTGGAGCCTATTATACAGAGTGAAGTAATCCAGAAAGAAAAACATCAATACAGTATACTAATGCATATATATGGAATTTAGAAAGATGATAACGATAACCATGTAGGCGAGACACCAAGAGACACAGATGTATAGAACAGTCTTTTGGACTCTGTGGGAGAGGGAGAGGGTGGGATGATTTGGGAGAATGGCATTGAAACATGTATAATATCATATATGAAACGAATCACCAGTCCAGGTTCGATGCATGATACAGGATGCTTGGGGCTAGTGCACTGGGTTGATCCAGAGGATTGGTACGGGGAGGGAGGTGGGAGGGGGGTTCAGGATGGGTAACACGTGTACACCTGTGGCGGATTCATGTTGATGTATGGCAAAACCAGTACAATATTGTAATTAGCCCCCAATTAAATAAATAATTTTTTTTTTAAAAGGGTACACCAAGAAAAAAAAAAAGTTGGCTTAAAGCTCAACATTCAGAAAACTAAGATCATGGCATCTGGTCCCATCACTTCATGGCAAATAGATGGGGAAACAGTGGAAACAATGGCAGACTTTATTTTGGGGGGCTCCAAAATTACTGTAGATGGTGACTGCAGCCATGAAATTAAGAGATGCTTGCTCCTTGGAAGAAAAGTTATGACCAACCTAGATAGCATATTAAAAGCAGAGATATTACTTTGCCAACAAAGGTTCATCTAGTCAAGGCTATGGTTTTTCCAGTGGTCATGTATGGATGTGAGAGTTGGACTATGAAGAAAGCTGAGCACCGAAGCATTGATGGTTTTGAACTGTGGTGTTGGGGAAGACTCTTGAGCATCCCTTGGACTACAAGGAGATCCAACCAGTCCATTCTAAAGGAAATCAGTCCTGGGTGTTCATTGGAAGGACTGATGTTGAAGCTGAAACTCCGATACTTTGGCCACCTGATGCGAAGAGCTGACTCATTTGAAAAGACCCAGATGCTGGGAATGATTGAGGGCAGGAGGAGAAGGGGACGACAGAGGTTGAGATGATTGGATGACATCACCGACTCAATGGACATGAGTTTGAGTGAACTCGGGAGTTGGTGACGGACAGGGAAGCCTGGAGTGCTGGGATTCTTGGGGTCACAACAAGTTGGACACAACTGAGCGACTGAACTGACTGACTGAACTGATGATCAATGACAAAAACTCAACTATTTTTAAACTGTTAATACAATGGTAGAGTTTATTTTAAAGAATATTTCACTGATTTTAAGACTCTGATCCAAAATTCATCAACTTATTTTGATTAAAACATTATGAGAAATTGTTTTAATGTTGAGGGCAACTCTTTTGTAAGAAAAAATTCTTTTCTACTGAAGGGGTTTAAGAAGAATAAATTGAGTTGAGTATTTGAAATATGACTTTTCATGTTCCAGAATACACTAGCATCCAGGGAATTTTGAACTTGACTCTTTATGAACAAGTTCAGAACACAGAAGCACTTGGTGATTTTGGAGTCAAACTTCAAAAGCTCTGGGGGAGCAGGGGAAATGCTTATATGTTATCTGCTCCAATACGTGTGTGTGTGTGTGCTCAGTCATGTCCAACTCTTTGCAACCCCATAGACTGTAGCCTGCCAGGCCCCTCTGTCCATGGACTTTTTCAGGCAAGAATACTGGAGTGGGTTGTCATTTCCTACTCCAGGGGATCTTCGCCACCCAGGGATTGAACCCCCATCTCTGGCACAACCTGCATTAGCCGGCACATTCTTTACCACTGCACCACCTGGGAAGCCCCATCTCTTCCAAGAACATCTTTAAATTAATAACCACTTTGACAATCTTTTTTTCACTCACAATTTAGAAGTAATAGTTCATACACAGTTGTGTGTGTATGTTAATCTCAGCCTGCTATTTTATCTCTTCCTGTCAGCCTTTCCTTTTTGTAACCGTAAGTTACCTTTTTGTACTGTAAGTGTCTGTGGGTCTCTTTCTGTTTTGGAAATAAGTTCATTTGTGTCTTTTTTTTTTTTTTTTTTAGATTTCACATATGAAGGATATCATATCATATTTGTCTTTATCTGGCTCAACATATAAATACCACCCGTGTATAAAATAAATAATTAATATGTGCCTACTGTATAGTACAGAGAACTATACACAGTATTATGTAATACTCTATAAGGGGAAAGAATCTGAAAAGAATATATATATATATATATATATATACACACACACACACACATATATATATTGGAGAAGGCAATGGCATCCCACTCCAGTATTCTTGCCCGGAAAATCCCATGGATGGAGGAGACTGGTAGTCTACAATCCATAGGGTCACAAAGATTTGGACACGACTGAGCAAATAAACTTTCACTTTCATATATATATATATATATATCAGATCAGTCGCTCAGTCGTGTTAGACTCTTTGCAACCCCATGAATCGCAGCACACCAGGCCTCCCTGTCCATCACCAACTCCCGGAGTTCACTCAGACTCATGTCCACCAAGTCAGTGATGCCATCCAGCCATCTCAACCTCTGTCGTCCCCTTCTCCTCTTGCCCCCAATCCCTCCCAGCATCAGAGTATTTTCCAATGAGTCAACTCTTTGCATGAGGTGGCCAAAGTACTGGAGTTTCAGCTTTAGCATCAGTCCTTCCAAAGAAATCCCAGGGCTGATCTCCCTTAGAATGGACTGGTTGAATCTCCTTGCTGTCCAAAGGACTCTCAAGAGTCTTCTCCAACACCACAGTTCAAAAGCATCGATTCTTTGGCGCTCAGCCTTCTTCACAGTCCAACTCTCACATCCATACATGACCACAGGAAAAACCATAGCCTTGACTAGACAAACATTTGTTGGCAAAGTAATGTCTCTGCTTTTGAATATGCTATCTAGGTGGTCATAACTTTCCTTCCAAGGAGTAAGCGTCTTTTAATTTCATGGCTGCAGTCACCATCTGCAGTGATTTTGGAGCTTCCAAAAATAAAGTCTGACACTGTTTCCACTGTTTCCCCATCTATTTGCCATGAAGTGATGGGACTGGATGCCATGATCTTTGTTTCCTGAATGTTGAGCTTTAAGCCAACTTTTTCACTCTCCACTTTCACTTTCATCAAGAGGCTTTTTGAGTTCCTCTTCACATTCTGCCATAAGGGTGGTGTCATCTGCATATCTGAGGTTATTGATATTTCTCCTGGCAATCCTGATTCCAGCTTGTGCTTCTTCCAGCCCAGCGTTTCTCATGATGTACTCTGCATATAAGTTAAATAAACAGGGTGACAATATACAGCCTTGACGTACTCCTTTTCCTATTTGGAACCAGTCTGTTGTTCCATGTCCAGTTCTAACTATTGCTTCCTGACCTTCATACAGGTTTCTCAAGAGGCAGGTCAGGTGGTCTGGTATTCCCATCTCTTTCAGAATTTTCCACAGTTTATTGTGATCCACACAGTCAAAAGCTTTGGCATAGTCAATAAAGCAGAAATAGATGTTTTTCTGGAACTCTCTTGCTTTTTTGATGATCCAGCAGATGTTCGCAATTTGATCTCTGGTTCCTCTGCCTTTTCTAAAGCCAGCTTGAACATCAGGAAGTTCACGGTTCACATATTGCTGAAGCCTGGCTTGGAGAATTTTGAGCATTACTTTACTAGCATGTGAGATGAGTGCAATTGTGCGGTAGTGTGAGCATTCTTTGGCATTGCCTTTCTTTGGGATTTGAATGAAAACGGACCTTTTCCAGTCCTGTGGCCACTGGTGAGTTTTCCAAATTTGCTGGCATATTGAGTGCAGCCCTTTCACAGCATCATCTTTCAGGATTTGGAATAGCTCAACTGGAATTCCATCACCTCCACTAGCTTTGTTCGTAGTGATGCTTTCTAAGGTCCACTTGACTTCACATTCCAGGATGTCTGGCTCTAGGTCAGTGATCACACCATCATGATTATCTGGGTCATGAAGATCATTTTTGTACAGTTCTTTTGTGTATTCTTGCCACCTCTTCTTAATATCTTCTGCTTCTGTTAGGTCCATACCATTTCTGTCCTTTATTGAGCCCATCTTTGCATGAAATATTCTTTTGGTATCTCTGATTTTCTTGAAGAGATCTCTAGTCTTTCCCATTCTGTTGTTTTCCTCTATTTCTTTGCATTGATCGCTAAAGAAGGCTTTCTTATCTCTTCTTGCTATTCTATGGAACTCTGCATTCAGATGTTTATATCTTTCCTTTTCTCCTTTGCTTTTTGCTTCTCTTCTTTTCACAGCTATTTGTAAGGCCTCCCCAGACAGCCATTCTGCTTTTTGCATTTCTTTTCCATGGGGATGGTCTTGATCCCTGTCTCCTGTACAATGTCACGAACCTCATTCCATAGATCATCAGGCACTCTATCTATCAGATCTAGGCCCTTAAATCTATTTCTCACTTCCACTGTATAATCATAAGGGATTTGATTTAGGTCATACCTGAATGGTCTAGTGGTTTTCCCTACTTTCTTCAATTTAAGTCTAAATTTGGCAATAAGGAGTTCATGGTTTGAGCCACAGTCAGCTCCTGGTCTTGTTTTTGCTGACTGTATAGTGCTTCTCCATCTTTGGCCACAAAGAATATAATCAATCTGATTTCGGTGTTGACCATCTGGTGATGTCCATGTATAGAGTCTTCTCTTGTGTTGTTGGAAGAGGGTGTTTGTTATGACCAGTGCATTTTCTTGGCAAAACTCTATTAGTCTTTGCCCTGCTTCATTCCATATTCCAAGGCCAAATTTGCCTGTTACTCCAGGTGTTTCCTGACTTCCTACTTTTGCATTCCAGTCCCCTATAATGAAAAGGACATCTTTTTTGGGTGTTAGTTCTAAAAGGTCATGTAGGTCTTCGTAGAACCGCTCAACTTCAGCTTCTTCAGCGTTCCTGATTGGGGCATAGACTTGGATTACTGTGATATTGAATGGTTTGCCTTAGAAACGAACAGAGATCATTCTGTTGTTTTTGAGATTGCATCCAAGTACTGCATTTTGGACTCTTTTGTTGACCATGATGGCCACTCCATTTCTTCTGAGGGATTCCTGCCCGCAGTAGTAGATATAATGGTCATCTGAGTTAAATTCACCCATTCCAATCCATTTCAGTTCGCTGATTCCTAGAATGTCAACATTCACTCTTGCCATCTCTTGTTTGACCACTTCCAATTTGCCTTGATTCATGGACCTGACATTCCAGGTTCCTATGCAATATTGCTCTTTATAGCATCAGACCTTGCTTCTATCACCAGTCCCATCCACAGCTGGGTATTCTTTTTGCTTTGGTTCCATCCCTTCATTCTTTCTGGAGTTATTTTTCCACTGATCTTTAGTAACATATTGGGCACCTACTGACCTGGGGAGTTTCTCTTTCAGTATCCTATCATTTTGCCTTTTCATACTGTTCATGGGGTTCTCAAGGCAAGAATACTTAAGTGATTTGCCATTCCCTTCTCCAGTGGACCACATTCTGTCAGATCTCTCCACCATGACCTGCCCATCTTGGGTTGCCCCAGGGGCATGGCTTAGTTTCATTGAGTTAGACAAGGCTGTGGTCCTAGTGTGATTAGATTGACTAGTTTTCTGTGAGTATGATTTCAGTGTGTTTGCCCTCTGATGCCCTCTTGCAACACCTACCATCTTACTTGGGTTTCTCCTACCTTGGGCGTGGGGTGTCTCTTCACGGCTGCTCCAGCAAAGCGCAGCCATTGCTCCTTACCTTGGACGAGGGGTATCTCCTCACCACCGCCCTTCCTGACCTTCAGTGTGGGATAGCTCCTCTAGGCCTTCCTGCACCCGTGCAGCCACTGCTCCTTGGACATGGGGTTGGTCCTCCCGGCCGCCGCCCCTGGCCTCGGGCATGGGGGCGTGGGGTAGCTCCTCCCACCGGCCACCCCTGGCCTCAGGCTTAGGGGCGTGGGGTAGCTCCTCCCAGCTGCTGCCCCTGACCTCGGACGCTGGGTAGCTCCTCTTGGCCGCCCCCCCTGACCTCGGACGCCGGGTAGCTCCTCTCCGCGGTTCCTGCGCCATCGCAGTCTGGTACTCTCGCTGCTGCCCCTGACCTCAGACTTGGGGTAACTCCTCTTGGCCACCGCCCTTTGGGCATGGGGTCCTCCCGGCTTCTGCCCCTGACCTCGGCCGCGCTTAGAGCGCCGGTCGCAGCGCTGGTCGCGCACATTCAATCACTGTGCTACAAACCTGAAACTTACACAATATTGTAAACCAACTATTGCTACTGCTAAGTCACTTCAGTCATGTCCGACTCTGTGTGACCCCCATAGACGGCAGCCCACCAGGCTCCCCCGTCCCTGGGATTCTCCAGGCAAGAACACTGGAGTGGGTTGCCATTTCCTTCTCTAATGCATCAAAGTGAAAAGTGAAAGTGAAGTCGCTCAGTCATGTCCGACCCTCAGCTACCCCATGGACTGCAGGCTTCCAGGCTCCTCCATCCATGGGATTTTCCAAACCAACTATACTTCAACAAAAAAGTTTTTTTAATTAAAACAAATGACTTCTCAATTTCTGTTATCTATAGTATCTCAAAATGCCACTAAAAGTTTATACATGCATATTTTTTATATGTTCCAGTTGATAAATATTCTCTTTAAGAGCACTAAAAGAGTGCTATATTTATATTTTTGCATACAAATAAACTTTTTCAAAGATACATGTACCCCAATGTTCAGTGAAGTACTGTTTATAACAGCCAAGACCTGGAAGCAACCTAAAAGGTTGCTTGGTAGAATGGATAAAGAAAATGTGGTATACACACACACACATACCATGGACTACTACTCAGCTATAAAGGAGAATGAAATAATGCCATTGCAGCAACATGGATGGACCTAGAGATTATGATACTAAATGAAGTAAGTCAGACAAAGACAAATATCATGTGATATCACTTATATGTGGAATCTAAAATATGACCCAATGAAGTCATTTACAAAACAGAAACAGACTCACAACCATAGAAAACAAATTTATGTTTACCAAGGGGGAGGGGGGCAAGGAGGATTAAATTAGGAGTTTGGGATTACCCCAGACAAATTACTATAAAGTCCTACTGTATAGCACAGAGAGCTAGATTCAATATCCTGTAATAAAACATAATGGAAAAGAATCTGTAAAAGAATATGTATATACATGTACAACTAAATTACTTTGCTGTACAGCAGAAACTAGTCCAACATTATAAATCAACTATACATCAATAAAAATAAACTTTTTCTTAAAAAGAGAAGTAATATTGCCATGGATATTCCTCAGAAACTGATGACTTCTGAACCCATAAGCTAAAGCAGTTTAGGTACTTAGTATGGACTAGCTTTACATGTGGTTACACACTTATTTACCAGGAAACTAAGGCAAAGAGAGATTAAATGGTTGCCCCATGTTGTACAGCTAAAAGTTTGCAGAGTCAGGCTGTCAAAGATGACTTCAGGTCTTCTAGTCTAGAAGACTAAACTTCTGCAAGATGTAATCATAAGTCAGGAACTTGTTAGATTTGGGAACTTGAAGATCCCCAAAAGCTAGTGGCAATCAAGCCCTCTTCTATCACAGCCCTGTCACTCCTTTCTCAAAACTCTAAGGAATACTTAGTCCTGTTGAAAATTGTCTGCATTACCCAGCCTTCATGTTTGTGGACCACATTCTGAAAAAGAAACTTCTTTTCTTAAGCTGAAGTCTCATAACTATAATCATTGGCACATTTAACCAATTTGACCTTTCTAGTCTCTCATTTCCAGCTCATGTCCACGCTCTTGCTATGAAAGCACCAAGGGATGACAGAACTGGAGCACATTCTTGGCTACATTGTATGTCTCCAGTACTATCTTTTGCTTGAGTATATGGGCTTGGAAATGTTTGCACAATGAAGCTACAGTGTGCTGCAGGTTGAACATCAATCAGTGTGCTTAAAATATCTTATACCACCGCCAAACAAAGATGCCTCTGTTCTTGACTGCTGGCTCAGCAATCCCCTCAGAGCTGCTGGAAATGGATGTAGGTGGAAACTTGGCTGCTGACAAATACCCTGCTGTCAAGGCTAGCCAACACACTGGATAAAAACCAGAGGAGTGTGCACTGTGCCTTTTTCCAACCTTGATTTCAGCCTTCACTGGAATTGACTGCATTTGTCCCAGAGAAATCAAGGCATGAAGGGAGTAGCTAGGGAGGTGTGAGCTAAGTACAATGAGTTGACTATCTTCTAGAGTCTTGATAAGATAGCTTGACTCATAAGTGCTTAATCTCACAGCCTTTACACATCCAGGAATATTTCTTTAAATGTTAATTTTTTATGCATTAATAATGACTATCTCTCTGTGGCCAAGGGTTAGCACTCAAAGATTTCTTTGAACCATACTAAGGAAACCCAAGAAACACCTGGAGTAATAGGCAAATTTGGCCTTGGACTACAGAATGAATCAGGGCAAAAGCTAATAGAGTTATGCCAAGAGAACACACTGGTCATAGAAAATACCCTCTTTCAACAACACAAGAGAAGACTCTACACATAGACATCACCAGATGGCCAACACTGAAATCAGACTGATTATCTTCTTTGCATCCAAAGATGGAGAAGCTCTATACAGTCAGCAAAAACAAGACCAGGAGCTGACTGTGGGTCAGATCATGAACTCCTTATTGCCAAATTCAGACTGAAATTGAAGAAAGTAGGGGAAACGACTAGACCATTCAGGTATGACCTAAATCAAATCCCTTACCATTATACAGTGTAAGTGAAAAATAAATTTAAAGGACTAGATCTGATAGATAGAGTGCCTGATGAACTATGGACAGAGGTTCGTGACATTGTACAGGAGGCAGTGATCAAGAGCATCCCTAAGAAAAAGAAATGCGAAAATGCAAAATGGCTGTCTGAGGAGGCCTTACAAATAGTCATGAAAAGAAGAGAAGTGAAAAGCAAAGGAGAAAAAGAAAGATATACTCATTTGAATGCAGAGTTCCAAAGAATAGCAAGGAGAGATAAGAAAGTCTTGTTCAATGATCAGTGCAAAGAAATGGAGGAAAATAATAGAAGGGGAAAGACTAGAGATCTCCTCAAGAAAATTAAAGATACCAAGGGAACATTTCATGCATGGACTCACTAAAGGACAGAAATGGTATGGACCTAACAGGAGCAGAAGATATTAAGAGGTGGCAAGAATACATAGAACAACTGTACAAAAAAGATCTTCATGACCCAGATAATCATGATGGTGTAATCACTCACCTAGAGCCAGCCATCCTGGAATGTGAAGTCAAGTGGGCCTTAGAAAGCATCACTACGAACAAAGCTAGTGGAGGTGATGGAATTCCAGTTGAGCTATTTCAAACCTGAAAGATGATGCTGTGAAAGTGCTGCACTCAATATGTCAGCAAATTTGGAAAACTCACCAGTGGCCACAGGACTGGAAAAGGTCCGTTTTCATTCCAATCCCAAAGACAGGCAATGCCTAAGAATGCTCAAACTATTGCACAATTGCACTCATCTCACATGCTAGTAAAGTAATGCTCAAAATTCTCCAAGCCAGGCTTCAGCAATATGTGAACCCTGAACTTCCAGATGTTCAAGCTGGTTTTAGAAAAAGCAGAGGAACCAGAGATCAAATTGCCAACATCCGCTGGATTATCAAAAAAGCAAGAGAGTTCTAGAAAAACATCTATTTCTGTTTCATTGACTATGCCAAAGCCTTTGACTGTGTGGATCACAATAAGCTGTGGAAAATTCTGAAAGAGATGGGAATACCAGACCACCTGACCTGCCTCTTGAGAAACCTGTATGAAGGTCAGGAAGCAACAGTTAGAACTGGACATGGAACAACAGACTGGTTCCAAATAGGAAAAGGAGTACGTCAAGGCTGTATATTGTCACCCTGCTTATTTAATTTATATGCAGAGTACATCATGAGAAATGCTGGACTGGGAGAAACACAAGCTGGAATCAAGATTGCCAGGAGAAATATCAATAACCTCAGATATGCAGATGACACTACCCTTATGGCAGAAAGTGAAAAGGAACTAAAAAGCCTCTTGATGAAAGTGAAAGAGGAGAGTGAAAAAGTTGGCTTAAAGCTCAACATTCAGAAAACGAAGATCATGGCATCTGGTCCCATCACTTCATGGGAAATAGATGGGGAAACAGTGGAAACAGTGTCAGACTTTATTTTTGGAAGCTCCAAAATCACTGCAGATGGTGACTGCAGCCATGAAATTAAAAGACGCTTACTCCTTGGAAGGAAAATTATGACCAACCTAGATAGCATATTAAAAAGCAGAGATATTACTTTGCCAACAAAGGTCCATCTAGTCAAGGCTATGGTTTTTCCAGTGGTCATGTATGGATGTGAGAGTTGGACTGTGCAGAAAGCTGAGTGCTGAAAAATTGATGCTTTTGAACTGTGGTGTTGGAGAAGACTCTTGAGCGTTCCTTGGACTGCAAGGAGATCCAACCAGTCCATCCTAAAGGAGATCAGTCCTGGGTGTTCATTGGAAGGACTGATGCTGAAGATCAAATTGCCTGAATCTCCAATATTTTGGCCACCTGATGCGAAAAGCTGACTCATCTGAAAAGACCCTGATGCTGGGAAAGATAGAGTGCAGGAGGAGAAGGGGACGACAGAGGATGATATGGCTGAATGGCATCACTGACTCGATGGACGTGAGTCTCAGTGAACTCCGGGAGTTGGAGATGGACAGGGAGGCCTGTTGTGCTATGATTCATGGGGTCTCAAAGAGTCAGACACAGTTGAGTGACTGAACTGAACTTGATGATACCATCAGATTTCTCTTTGCTCTTTGGTTTTGCAACAAACTTTAATGTGGTGGCTACATTTTATTGCACTTGGATCCTTGAAGGGCTGCAATGAGGAAAAAGCCAACCAACACTTAATGTAATGTGTTCTTGTTGTTGTTCAGCCACTCAGCCATATCCTATTCTTTGTGACCCCATGGACTGCAGACTACAGAATTCCCTGTCCTTCACCATTTCCCAGAGCTACTCAAACTCATGTCCATTGAGTCAGTGATGCCATCCAACCATCTCCTGCCTTCAATGTTTCCCAGCATCAGGGTCTTTTCTAATGAGTCAGCTCTTCGCGTCAGGTGGCCAAAGTATTGGAGTTTCAGCTTCAGCATCAGTCCTTCCAATGAATATTCATGATTGATATTGTTTAGGATTGATTGGTTGGATCTCCTTGCAGCCCAAGGGACTCTCAAGAGTCTTCTCCAACATCACAGTTCAAAAGCATCAATTTTTCAGCATTCAGCCTTCTTTATGATCCAGCTCTCATATCTGTACATGAGTACTGGAAAAACCATAGCTTTGACTATATGGACCTTTGTCAGCAAAGTAATGTCTCTGCTTTTTAATACACTGTCTAAGTTTGTCATAGCTTTTCTTCCAAGGAGTAAACGTCTTTTAATTTCATGGCTGCAGTCACCATCTGCAGGGATTTTGAAGCCCAAGATAATACTCTGTCACTGTTTTCATTGTTTCCCCATCTATTTGCCATGAACTGATGGGACCAAACCAGTCTTTTTGCTTTAAGCCATTTGTTTTGTGGGAGGTTATTTGCTATCACAGCATGATTCATAGTAACCTGATGAATATAGAAATTAGTTTGTATAATTAAGGTGCATGCATGCTAAGTCACTTCAGTCATGTCCAACGCTTTGAAACCCTGTGGACTGTAGCCCTCCAGGCTCCTCTGTTCATGGGATTCTCCAGGCAAGAATACTGGAGTTGGTTATCATGCCCTACTCCAAGGAATCTTCCCAACCCAGGCGTCAAACCCAGGACTCAGGTTTCCTGCTTTGGCAGGAGGGTTCTTTACCACTAGCATCATCTGGGAAACCCATAATTAGGGTAGTGCACCAAAATAAATAAATAGCATTGGCTTAGGAATCAAGTAGTGACTGGCAAGGAAACTGTTGGTGGAGGCATAAAGAATTGCATTCCATTTTATTCTGTGGCAAATCATTTAGTAAATCCTCACCTGAAATAAATTGGAAGCATAACCTTATGATGCATTTAAAAAATTTAAGGTCTTGGGAAAAGGTAGGAAAATTGAATACTCGTAGCATATGTTGCTTGCTTTGGGCAGTGTTTGATAAGGTACCAAGTCTGAGTCCCTAAGAGAGTACCCAAGCCTAAGATCTCCTACAAATCCATGAAGGACAATGTGAAAAACCTTTGCTGTTTTATGCAACTGAAATTTGGGACATCTTTGGTAGCACAACAAAACCATCATTATCCTGACTAAAATGTAGTTCAATTAACCTCATTTTACAAATGAAAAAGCTGAAAGAGATTTGGTGAATATCTCAACATTCCAATGTTCCAATTAAAAGCAAAGCTGACACAAACCAGTGTGTTTTGTCAGTGAACCAGTGTGTGTCTTCTTTGACATTAAACAGGACATCTTTCAAATAAAGAAATCTTTCTCTTTTAACTCCCATCACAGCTTGTACACAAATGGAATAAAAGCCCTTTGGTCCTCAAAGAGTCTCACCAGAGGAGATGCAAGGCTTGGTCAAGAAGATAAAAACAGGAGGTCATAGTCTAATATTTCAGTTCAAGAAGGAGGATGAAACAAAAACTCCTATGTCACACATAGGAAATGCACCCTCACTAATACTTCAGAAATGAACATCTGAAAATGGCAAATCAACACTGAAAGGGTGGGGGCTTCACATACAAGAAACAAACATTCAAGATTAAATATAAACCTTATATTTGGCAGTCAGCATCTCAGACTTTGCTGTGTGTTTCAAAAGAACTTGTGTCTCTCCATGTTTTCATGGTTTACCTTCTACTGAATAAAACCATGACAAATGTTTGAAGTTAAATCAATAGGAATGTTTGATGACTGACAGGCATATGATAAATTGCTCAGCACTGTTAATCACTGGAGAAATGTGACTCAGAACCACAATGAGATATCATTGAGCCATTTGCAAAGACAAGGATGAACTTAGTGAATTTGGACTTACTGAACTTAGTGAATAACATGGACTTATGCTTGGTGAAATAAGTCAGAGAAAGACAGACACTATGATTTTACTTATGTGTAGAATCTAAAAAATTAAATAAATAAAACTGAAAATTGAAATGAAACAGACTCACAGATGTAGAAATCAAACTAGTGATTACCAGTTGGGAGAAAGAAGCACAGAGGAGCAAAATAGGGGTAGAGGATTAAGAGATAGGAACTACTATGTATAAAATTAATAAGCTACAAAGATATATTGTCCAGCATAGGAATATAGCCAATATTTTATAACTTTGAATGAAGTATAAGCTATAAAAATATTAAATCACTATGCTATAGACCTGAAACATATAATTTTGAAATCCACTGTAGTTCAATAAAAAAGAATATTTTGTAACACAAGAAAACTGTATGAAATGTAAATATTAGTGTTCATAAATAAAGCTTTATTGGAACACAGCTGTGCCCGTTCATCTGCTGTCAGCTATGATTTTTTTTCACAGCAGGTTAAGAGTTAGAACAGAAACCATCATAAAGACAAAAAGGCTGAGCATATTTAATAACTAGCTCTTTACAGAGAAAGTTTGCCAACATCTCATGTAAACTACATAACTTCAGTACTTAAAAATGATAAGAGAGGTTATGAGTTATGTAGAACTCAAAAGATTTTTGTTTAGAAATCAGGAAAGAAAAGAAAACATATGCAACAAACATTATCTCTATAGAAAAGATGAAAGCTAAAATTATAAAAAGGATCAAGGATTCAGAATCAAAAAATCAAGAGTGAACCAATTCCTCTACACACTGATAGCTTTGCCCAAGTCATTTTATTTCTTTCACTCATCCAGTTAAAACTTTACTGAGTGCCTACTCTATGCCTGGCACAGTGAAGACACGGAGAATGAAAAAGTGAAAGTGTTAGTTGCTCAGTCACGTCTGACTCTTTGCAACACCATGAACCATAGCCCACCAGGCTCCTCTGTCCATGGAATTCTCCAGGCAAGAATAGTGAAGTGGGTTCCCATGTCCTTCTCCATGGGATTTTCCCGATACAGGAATTGAACCCAGATCTCCTGTAATGCAGGCAGATTCTTTAGTCTGAGCCACCAGGGAAGCCCAGAGAATACTATAGTGAAAAAAAAAAAAAAATACATACCCGGTCCTCATAAAATCTAAGGATTTGTTGTGAGGGTTAAATACAACAAAAAGCTAGAAGGCACTCCGTGAAATTTAAAGCAGTATATGTAATTATTCATGTATTTTGAAGCTACTGGTATAGAGGATTTTTGTCTTAGATCTTAACCAGATCTTGCAAACTTAGAAGACTTAGAATCCTTCTGCTGATTTTTACTAAGTGGGAGCTCTTGATTCTGCTCTTACCTTAATGTCATCTCAGCTATGCATTCCCATTTTTAAATAACGTGCTACTCATCTAGCATTTGATTCAACCATATTATTCTATTTACCGTGCACACAGGATGCAATTTAAGAGCCTAACCCAGTAGCAGTGCTGGTCACAATTGGCTCCCTGTTTATCTTTTGATAGACTAAAAAGTGGATTTTGTTTGAAAGAAAAATTGTCAAGAAAGCTCATTTATCTTTAATGCATGTGGTCTTTTATAGATGGTACATTTCATCATCATGCAATAACTGCAGAGTAAACATTTTTAGGTAAGACGTATTTAGATTTTATACTAAAGTGTTTGATAAGAGTAAGTGGAAAAAACTAAGCCTATATTTTCTGACACAGAAATATTTATTAAGTACTATTGCCAAAATATATCTATTTTACATTAATTATTCTTTTAATTATTAAACAAGAAATAGTGTAATGGTGAAATGTAATTCAAATATTATTAAATTATTTTGTCTTCTTTACCAAATTAGTCAACATAAAAATATATCAAGTTGATTTTCTGAATGAAATTATTATTCTCTTCAAACATTTCCATATTTTGAAGTGAGTTTGTAATATTCATGTTACCCACAGCTCATTTTTGTTTTTATTTTGCAAGTGTAGAGCAATTGGAAATTATTACTTATAATAAAATTTACATGACTAAATAATTGTTCACTCCTAAAATTTTTATTTTCCCCTTTTATATGAAAAGGAATAAGCCACTGATGTTTTCAGTGATTTTACAAACTTAAATAAAAAGTAATTTCATTTCCCTCTTCATATTATTTTCCCACTTAACCTCAGTTAAAGGATAAAAGAATTGTGAAATGCTGTCATGTTAGAATTATAAATGCTATACCATTTGGGGGAAAATGGGAGGTTATATATTCATAATTAATTCCTATTCAAGACTTGACTAACATCTCACTTCACTCTTTATTAAAACTACACCATGCATGCATGTGTGCATGCCAAGTGGCTTCGGTCATGTCTGTCTCTTTGCCACCCCATGGACTATTGCCTGCCAGCTCCTCTGTCCATGGGATTCTCCTGGCAAGAATACTGGAGTGGGTCGCCTGTGCCCTCCTCCAGGGGATCTTCCCCACCCCAGGGATTGAAACTGGGTCTCTAACATCTTTTGCATTGGCAGGCAGGTTCTTTACCACTAGCGCCACCTGGGAAGTACTATACCACCCGTTCTCTTTAAATAATCATCACACAAACACAAACAGATTTGGGAGGAGTCAAATGGCTAGGAATTCAAGAATTCATTCATATTTTATTGCTAAGATTTAGGAAAGCAATCGTTTAACATAAAAGGAAAGGACATTTTTATTTCATCAAGACTTAAATCACACTATTCAGAGTCCACCATTTTTAAGAACACCCTTAACTTCTGGTAAAGAAGTAACCTTAGTAAGGCAACAGTTCAGCTTCCATTCCCCTAAATGCCTGAAATGCAAACAGGAAGTTCTGCATACATACAGGAACAAGTGACTGTGCATATTGCAAAAGGACTCAAATTATGATTGGAGTACATCACAGTGTGTTTTATGCTGTGCTGCACCAGATAACATCATTAAAGTGTATTCATTATAAATTCTCCTTTACATCCTTTCCCCGGTCGCTCACTCAGATCTTTAAATCTTCTATGATAGCTCCTAAACTTTCTTGGGCCACGCTTCTATTTGAGAAGCTGATGAAAAATATAAACTCTTTCCCACAGAAAAGACATAGGGCTTCCACGGTAGCTCAGGCAGTACAGAATCTGCCCACAATGCAGGACACCTGGTTCAATCCTGGGGTTGGGAAGATCCCTTGGAGAAGGGAATGGCTTCCCACTTCAATATTCTTGCCTGGAGAATCCCATGGACAGAGGAGCTTGGTGGGATATGGTTTATGGGGGTGCAAAGAGTCAGACGCAACTGGGTGACTTCCACTATATGTATATTTACACTCATAAAATGTGCAATACTTTTCAGTACATTCATGGGTCTCACCAATGCTACTGACTCCACTAGATTACATACACCTGAAAGAATTCCATTCCTTGGCTTCATTTTAAATACATCATTAAGGTCTAAAGAGATGGCAAATAAATGCCTCTGCTCATATTCTGCTTTGTCTCCTTTTTCAGTAACTGAACCATTTGAACAGAACAGCAGGGTGGAGTCCATACCTGATAACAGGAAAGGAAATGAAGAAAGCTGTCATTCTGGAATTTTTCCATGACCTGGGGGAACTAGTGTAGAACCAATCAATTGGCTTTTGGCCAATTTGTATCCAAACTGAACCTCAAGCTCAGGGATTCTTTTTCAGGAGACAAAATAATGCTGCATAATTTCTGTACTATCCCACCCTAATAATTTTCAGATTTGATTTCCTAGGAGCAAAAGTTAATGAGGTATTTCTCCCTTTAAGACTGGAGTAACACAGAATCCCAAACAGTAAAGAATCCACCTGCAATGTAGGGACCTGGGTTTGATCCCTGGGTTGGGAAGATCCCCTGGAGAAAGGAATGATTACCCACTCCAGTATTCTTGCTGGAGAATTCCATGGACACAGGAGCCTGGTGGGCTACAGTCCATGGGGTGGCAAAGAGTCGGAAATGACTGAGCAACTAACTAAAGGGTAGAGGAGGCAGAGGAATTATTCAAAAACAATTCTTGTAACATTCGAATATCCCACCCACTTCCCTCCGGAATGACTGTTCCCTCCCCAGGCCTGTATTGTGATTCACCCTTTGACCTCGGACCTACCCCCTAAAACAGGGCTTGATGACATCCTGCTTCTCCTAAAGTGTATCCTTTTGTGATAAACTGATAAGAGAGGGTCAGATAGCCATATACGGACTATGTATCTAATTCGTTATTAACACTAATACTGGGGATTTACATTTGGCAGGGAAGGGTATTTTGGGTAAGATGAGATTTCTGGCATTTTAAAATCTACCAGGTGAGCGCTTGCTCCTGCCAGCTGTGCCTAGAGTATCTTCGTTCACAGACAGAAGGTGTTATAACTGTTGGTTGGTGATTTCTATGCCGGTGCCACGAATAAATCTATAAAACATGGAAGAAGTTTGGGGTGCTTTTTCTTTTGAGAAAATAGATAAATGTTGCCTTCCCAAATGTAAAAGAAGTGTTGAGCTCCTACATCTTACTGTTTTTAAGATTTCCTTCATGTGCCTCTCTTTTTTTAACTTTATTTTTTACTTTTTAAATCTTTTTCTAAATTTATTTTTAATTGGAGGATAATGGCTTTACAACTGTTGTGTTTGTTTCTGCCGTATTACAACGTGAATCAGCCATAAGAATACATATATCCCCTCCCTCTTGAGCTTCCCTCCAATCCCCAACCCTTCATCCCAGCCCCCTAGGTCATCACGGAACACCAAGCTGAGCTCCTTGTGCTACACAGTAGCTTTCCACTAGCTATCTATTTTACACATGGTAGTTTATAGTATATATAGGTCAATGCTACTCTCTCAGTTTGTACCACCCTCTCCTCCCCTCACTATGTGTCTCATTTTACAGTACATCAGAAAGTATTTCCATTTCGTTTGTTGTTTTAATAATACCACTCGGGTCAGTTGCTCTGTTTCCCTTTGCTGACTATTCCATCTCCTCTCTGTCTTCTCGTTTAACAGCACTGAGTTCTTTCAATATATAATCATTCTTTAGCTCAAGTCACTCTCTGTATCTGTGATGACTGCAGGACACTTCCCAAAAGGTGAGGTAATGAAATCTTGCCTCTCCCCTTTCAGGGTTCAGGAAAAACATGACCCAAGTCACACAAAACCCCAGAGATCTCTCTAAAGCTGCCTGCCAGAAGTCATCAGCATCATCGCTGTTGAATTCTTAGTATCTATCATCACATCGAATGGACAAGAACAATACCACTGCAGCTGCAGAATCAAAACACACCCCTAGTGTTTTTTGTTATTGTTTAAAAATAGTAAAATGGAAAAAAAAAACAACTGCACAATATAATTTATCAGGGAGCAGGGAAGTTTGAGAAGGACCTAGTACTCTAGCTGTGCAGGGGGCCTCTCGTACAGTTATTTTTGTCTGTTTAAATAAACTTTGAAAAGGATGGTTCAGAAACTTTATCTTTCGGTTCACACCTACCACTGTCCCCTCACCTTTCTGACCACACCCATTCGTTTCTCCTCCCCTTCACTGCTCCCTGGTCTTCAAGCTCAGTGTCTAATCAAGCAATGAAACCTAGGTGTTCTTCTTTGAATTATTTCACTTGACTGGGAGCATAAGTGCCAATCAGTACATGATTTCTAAGTGCCTCCTGTCTCGTATTCTCTCTCCCCCAAAAATACAAATTCTCAAGAAAACTAAATGAGAAGGGAATTTAAAGCATTTTAAAATAGGAATCTTTATTTAAGATTTCCATATGCTAGCATGTGATAACAAGTGTGACATTGGTTTTGTTAATTTAAGGCAAAGTAAAAGTGTAAGTAATTTCAATAGTTTCAATAGTTTCAAATTTCAATAATTTGAATAGTATAATTCAATTATACTATTGAATTTCAATAGTTTTAAAAATTGATTTTAAGAAACTTGATTTTGACACTCCAAGATTTGTTCCTGGAAATTTGACAGCCTGGTTCTTATGAATTAGATAAATTTCATAATTCTTCATCACTTCTTCAGTCTTTATTGCCTGATTTTATTTAGGCTTCCTGGACTTATAATAGCAGCTATTAGTAGAATGAATTTATTTTTCATGTTTGGTTTATTTATTTCCCATCAGTTCATAACAATCGGTGATAGAATTCCTAGCAACAACTATTATAGATATACAGGTGCTTTTTCTCTTTGGAGTGAATTTCCACCAGCACTATTGTGTGACTTATGCTAAAAATTCATTGATAGTTCATTTATGCTTTAGACATAAGCTATTTGTGAAGCATGCCCGAGACTAAAAACACCAATTCATGTCTTCAGCATCAAATGAAGGACTTCATGAAAAGTTGTCTTTTTCCAGAATAGATTTTATCACCTGACCGAGTCAAATTTTCCTTCCAGGTTTTCCTTGGAGAACAATGTCCATTTTACAAGAATTATTATAAGTGTGTTAAGTATAGGTGCCAAAGATTCAGTAAATAAGTCAGTTAATCTACCTTGAAGAAATAGTCCAAATTCTCAACTGAAAAAAATAATGCCTATGTGGATCTAATGTGCTAAAGTGTAGTGTAAAGTGAAAGTGTTAGTTGCTCAGTTATGTCCAACTCTTTGAGACCTCATGGACTGGAGCCTGCCAGGCTCCTCTGGTCTGTGAAATTTTCCAGGCAAGAATACTGGAGTATATGCTGCTGCTACTGCTAAGTCACTTCAGTCGTGTCTGACTCTGTGGGACCCCAGAGATGGCAGCCCACCAGGCTCCGCCATCCCTGGGATTCTCCAGGCAAGAACACTGGAGTGGGTTGCCATTTCCTTCTCCAATGCATCAAAGTGAAAAGTGAAAGTGAAGTCGCCCAGTCGTGTCCGACTCCTAGCGACCCCATGGACCATAGCCTACCAGGCTCTTCCATCCATGGGATTTTCCAGGCAAGAGTACTGGAGTGGGGTGCCATCGTCTTCTCCGACTGGAGTATATAGCCATTCCCTTCTCCAGGGGATCTTTCCAACCCAGGGAACTCAGGTCTCCTGCACTGCAGGCAGACTCTTTACCATCTGAGCCAGAATCTCTATTTTTGCCAATATCTGAAGTATTTTTCTTCAACATTTCAGAGAGCTGGTGAAACAACTTTCTTCCACCTGCCCCCACTCACCTGCATCCTCATGGTTGAATTCTTGCCACAGAGGAAAGGCTTTTTCAGAATCCGAATGTGCACTTGGTTCCATTCTTGGTTGTTTACTCTGCCCATTGTATCTAAAAAGATTTCCCAGAAAACTAAGAGGCTAAGACTAAAGAAATTCAGGGGAAAAAAAAGAAGTCCTAAGGAGCTGGCAAGGAGTATACATGACATCTGTACGCAGCTTCTGAGTGAAACTGCTGCTGCTTCTAAGTCGCTTCAGTCGTGTCCGACTCTGTGACCCCAGAGATGGCAGCCCACCATGCTCCCCCGTCCCTGGGATTCTCCAGGCAAGAACACTGGAGTGGGTTGCCATTTCCTTCTCCAATGCAAGAAAGTGAAAAGTGAAAGGGAAGTCGCTCAGTTGTGTCCAACTCTTTGCAACCCCATGGAGAAAGCATCAAAAACTGCCTGGGGGCTTCAGTGTCACTGAAACTCTTAGAGCCCATAAATTTGGTCTAATTTTGGGGCTACTCCCACTGAAAGTGAGTGGAAGAGAAGTGAAGGGAGATTCACAACCTTGTGACAGATGATTTGGATGACAGTGAGAGCATTGTAGGGAAGAGACAGAGAACCACAAGGTTATCTCCTCCTCTACAGGGCACAGGATCAAAAGCCCTGGAGAAACGGATGTGGTTGTTCAGTGGTAAAGAATCTGCCTGCAATGCAGGAGACCCAGGTTTACTCCTCAGGTCGGGAAGATCCCTTGGAGGAGGGCATGGCAACCCACTACAACATTCTTGCCTGGAGAAACCCATGGACAAAGGAGACTGGCAGGCTACAGTCCATAGGGTCACAAAGAGTTGGACAAGAGAAGTGACTGAGCACTCACCCAAAGACTAGGAACAGCAGCTCTACATAAATTTCTTCATTTATAGTGCAGAAACAGATTATTTGCGGGGGAAAAAAGAGTTTAGTACCAAATATAACCTTTGTAAAGAAACAATTGAGGTGTTTTTTAACTTCTGTTTTGTTTGTGAAGGAAATCTTTCAATCAAATATTCTTCTGCTGCAGATCAAGTTAAGTTTACAGCAATTTCAAGGTAACAGTTGAACTCACGTACAGCAAGGAATAACCCAAACTGAGAATCCTAAGTAGATGATTTAATTTAGAGATATAGAGGAAATAATTTTCTGTTAATGAAAAAATCAAATAAGATTGTTCACAGCCTGGTTTGTGGAAATAGAAGAAACAACTAATGTTTAATTCTATAGTATAATTTGGAAAAATTTTATGGAAAAGTTTAAGGTGGTATTCTCTAAAGCAGTCAACTGAAAAATGTAATCAATGAAAATAATTGCACAAACATAGGACTTATAACTGGTTTTTAATTTACGTTGGAGTAAAGAAAGAATGCTATTTTAATCATCAGCAGACTCAGGATAAGTGGTCCTCCTCATGAAAACCAGACACACGAGAATTAGGTAATCAAGTTGCCAGGGTAACATGAATACTGCTGTAGGGGGCATTTGTCTCCGGAGGTCCAGTTTGTTGTCTTGAGAGTAGGCACAGTGATTTGGCTCTTTCAGTGTCCTGACCCTGACCACAAAACCATCCCACTCCCTTTGCCCTGGTTCCTGGCTTACACTTGCCCACTACAAACCTTGATTTGCTTTCTTAACAATTGTTTGACTATTCTAATCTCCTCCCATGATACCTTTTAAATATTTAAAAAATTACTTTATTGTTTATTTATTTTTGGCTACCTTGGTCTTCATTGCTACACGCAGACTTTCCTTAGCTGCGGTGAGTGGGGGCTACTCTCTAGGTGCAGTGAGCAGGCTTCTCGGTGTGTGACTTCTCTTGCTGCAGTGAATGGGCTCTAGGGTATGCAGACTTCAGAAGTTGTGGCTGGCCAGCTCTAGAGCTCGGACTCAGTAGTTGTGGTACAGGGGCTTAGATGCCCTGTGGCACGTGGAATCTACCCAGACCAGGGATTGAACCCATGTGCCCTGCATTGGCAGGCAGATTTTTAACCACTGTACCACCAGGAAAGTCTTCCATGATATATTTTAAAAAATTATTCTTAGGTACCATTTATCATATTATAGTCACTTCCTTTTAAAGTATTGTTAGTGTTGAATGTCACATATATAAAAAGTAAACAGATTATTCATAAGTATAGTTTAAATAATAATTTTTTAAAAACATATACCCACCATACATGTTAGATACCCCTTGAACACATTCCCCTGTCATCCAATGAACCCCAGAAATGACCATCATTCTCCATTTTTGATTAGTCATTCTCTTACATTTCTTTATAGTTTTATTAATTTTGTATATCAGACTTCCCAAGTGGTGCAGTGGTAAAGAATCCTCCTGCTAATGCAGGAGGCTCAAGAGATGCAAGTTTGAGCCCTGCATCAGGAAGATCCCCTGGAGTAGGAAATGTCAACCTGCTCTAGTATTCTTGCCTGGAAGATTCTATGGACAGAGGAGTCTGGGGAGCTATAGTCCATGGGGTCTCAAAGAATTGGACACAACTGAGCACACACACATACACTTCTGTATATATTCCTAGTCATTTGTTCTTCATACTTTCTGCTTCATATACGTCGATCCTAATCTCCTAGTTCATCCCACGCTTCCTTTCCCTTACTGTGTCCACATGTCCATTCTGTAGGTAGGTCTGCATCTTTTAAATAGGGTAGTCAGAGAAGGTCACCCCAAGAAAGATACATTTTTGCAAGGATCTTAAGTCACACAGAGAACATTAGGCAGAGGACACAGCAAGTGCAAAGGGTCTTAAGTATGAGTATGACTGATTTCTTAAAGGGAGAGCAAGAGGGCAGCATGGCTGGGCCAAACACAAAGAATGAGGTAAGAGGAATGACCTAGAACCAGGCAGCTCAGGGCCTTATAGACTATCACACTGTCAGTTCATCCTTTCTAGTTTGGATATTTGTTAATATCTTTTTCTTATCATTCTGCATTGTCTTGGATAATCAGTAGAATGTTGAAGAAGAACAGTGATAAAGGACACCCTTGTTTCATTCTTGATCTAAAAGGGAATGGCTTCAATATGTCACCATTAATTGTGTTGGCTGTAGGTGTTTCCAGAGACATTTCATCTGGCTAAGAACATTTTCTTCCCATTTCTGGTTAACTAAGAATTTTTAAAAATCATGACTGGGAATTTAATTTTATCAAACATGCTTTTTTTGCATGTGATGATATGATCATCTACAAAAACATAAATTAATCAATTTTGTAATATTAAACCAATGTTGTATTCCTTGAGTGAACCCAACTTGTCAGTGTTGCTTAAACACACATACAGAGCTAGACATAAATGGTTTAGGATTATGCACTTGATAGCATAAATGAGATTAATCTGTACTACATGTATGGCTGTTAGCACAACTGACTCCATCTTGCATGTGTGTTAAGTCATTTCAGTCATATCCGATTCTTTGCAACCCAAGGGACTGTAGCCCACCAGGCTCCTCTGTCCATGGGATTCTCCAGGCAAGAATATTGGAGTGGGTTGCCATGCTCTCCTCCAGGGGATCTTCCTGACCCAGTGACTGAACTCACTGTCTCTTGTGTCTCCTTCATTGACAGGCAGGTTCTTTACCACTAGGGCATCTTGAGTCCCTACAATTGCTCTTGTCCTGCCACTGATCCTACCCAGGTGTGCTGTGTTGTAAACCATTTCTCTGTCAGCAAGGGCTTAGTGATTAATAGCTATTGTTTAATAATCATTGGGACCAAGTGGCCTTTTGCTCTGTTAATTCCTAAACAATGATAAAGACCTTCAATGACATATTCTCAGCATCCACAAGACTAGTTCCCCATTCATAAATCTTGACTTAAGAATGCACTTCATGTTTCCAAGCACTTACCCCAATACCCTGCCTATGGCCTGTTGGTAGTATGGAGTTCAGCTGTGAATGCTTCTGGAAAATTGTTGGCCCAGTCTCACCCTGTGATTCTATGCAAAACTGATTCACTGATGGTATGGAGCTGCCTGCCAGTTTATCAGCCTCTAAATGCCTTCCCAGCTTGGTGGGTACTTTCTGTTCCCTCTGTCTTCCAACAACATATTTCCTGTACTGTTTGGAGCTATTATGTAAAGGATATGATAATCTCACAAATCGGGAAGTGTTCCTTATTTCTTATTCTCTACAATTTTTTTGTTAGATATCTCTCATGCTTCTTGAATGGTTTGTAGAACTTGCCCGTGGTACTATTTGAGATTGAAATTTTTTATGAAAAAATGTATGGAAAACTTGTAAATACTATTTTCATTTAGTAATTATCAGATTATTTAGCTTTTTCTTTGCTAGGGTATATGTATTATGCTGACTTTATAAAAAGTTTTTGGAGGTTTTCCATCATTTTTCACACTCCAAAACAGTTTCCGTATCTTTGGGCATATCTTTTTCCTAAACTGGCTAAACATTTTGCGCATGAGAAAGGTGTGAGTAAAGTTTTTTGAAAATTTTTTCTATTTTGTGTAAATGATCTTTTACCTTTTCTTTTTTTATGGGATCTATCCTTAGTAGTTTCTATTTTCCTTATTTATCCACTTAATTCAGTTTTTTTAAATGTGTTTTTGTAACCTTAGGCATGGTATCTCTAATGATATTTATTTCTTTTATTTATAGTTATATTCTTATTTTATGCATTTTTTACTTTTATTTCTTATTTTATACATTTTAAGTTAATTTTTGAACATGTTGACTTTCAAACATGTTTATCTTATTTTTCTAAATAACCAGAACTTTGGCTTATGAATTTTGTTATTTGTCAATTATTTTCTTGGTTGTTTCTCATTTATTAGTAGTAATTTCTTCCTGTTTTAAAAGTTTATTTCATGCTTTTATTGCTTTTGATTTCTTGAATTGGCTACATCACTCATTTATTTATTTTCATTTATTCTTATTTATCAACATAATTTTTATGACCATAAACTTTTTTCTTAAACACTTTATAGTTTAGCTTCAGATGTTTGTAGTTTTATTAATTATAGTCCATAGAAATTCTTTACTGTGGGTTTTGATTTCCCTTTTTCTCTGAATTTATATAAACTTTCAGATCATATTGCTATAGCATTTTTTGTTTTGTTTTGTGATTAACATTTTGTTTTATAACAATGATTGGAAAACATTCTCTCTACTCTTTTGTCTTTGAGGAATTGATTACAGTTTTCCTTGCAGCACAATTAATGGCCAATTTCTAAAATTGTTTTATAGTTAGATTTTTCATCTTTTTTTTTTTGGCGAGTTGATTAATCATCTCACCATAAAAAACTATTATTACTGTATTATAAAAGTATTATTTTATATGTAAAAGACTATTATTGCTGTATTTCAGTATACATACTGAGAGACTGAATTGAACTAAATATATGTAATAAATATTTCAAAAGAAATAAACCACAAGTATGGTCAGCTATTAAAAGTACAGCCTGAATTCTTGAGAAAAGTTTCTAGGTCAAATTTCTTTCTTGTAAGGAATTAAGCAAAATGGCCCAGAGCCACCAAAAGCATATTTTCTGTGCCCAGCAGGGACAGAGAAGCAAAAGGTTATATGATTTTCCCACAAAGAAACATGAAGGAAACTCATTTCATGATTGTGTATTTGCTTCTTTTTGAGAAAAATTAATCATTTTATTTCTTTTCTATTACTGAAAAGTAGAAAATGAACTTTCAGATCAATTTTGACTAGTAGGAATATACTGAGTTAAGTTAGGCTTCTTATGATCTCTCCTTGCTTAAAACTATTTTTGAAGATGGCAAACCAAATTATGGGTCTGTTAAAACTGTGTTATTTAATTACATTCTGTACCTATTTCTACCTTTCAGTTGGGTATTTTTCTTTTTAAAAAATCATCATTGCATCATCATTATCACATTCTGTAAGGGTCCCTTATTCATGTAAAAATATGTAGAGTTGTGAGGTATCAGCTGCTGTATATAAATTCATGATCTCATTCAAGCCTCAAAAATTTGTGATAGGTATTGTCAACCTCACTTACAAGTGAGGTTACCAAGGTTCAGAGATCTGAAGAATGTTACAGAGTATAGGCTCATGAAGTTCACAACATACAGATCCACTATTCGAACATAAGTGAGACGAGCTCTAAATCCTTTCCTTCTTTAATACACCTGGTGTCCTCCCTGTACACACACAGAGAAATTATACAGAAATATTGGTAGAAAACTTCAATACTCCAGACTGTAACTTGAGTTTTATATCTTCTGTGATGATATTTTAGATTTTCCTTGCTTAAAAATAAAAAAGGTCCATATGAATAAAATGGTACTAAATGGTACTAAGTGGTACTTATCAGTAACATAGTTCAGTCAGTAAAGAATCTGCCTGTGATGCAGGAGACTCGGGCTCAATTCCTGGGTCAGGAAGATCCTCTGGAGAAGGAAATGGCAATCCACTCCAGTATTCTTGCCTGGAGAATCCCATGGACAGAGGAGCCTCAGTTCAGTTCAGTCGCTCAGTTGTGTCCAACTCTTTGCGACCCCATGAATCATGGCATGCCAGGCCTCCCTGTCCATCACCAACTTCCGGAGTTCACTCAAACTCATGTCCATCAAGTCAGTGATGCCATCCAGCCATCTCATCCTCTGTCGTCCCCTTGTTCTCCTGCCCCCAATTCCTCCCAGCATCAGGGTCTTTTCCAATGAGTCAACTCTTTGCATGAGGTGACCAAAGTACTGGAGTTTCAGCTTCAGCATAAGTCCTTCCAATGAACACCCAGGACTGATTTCCTTTAGGATGGACTGGTTGGATCTCCTTGCAGTCCAAGGGACTCTCAAGAGTCTTCTCCAACACCACAGTTCAAAAGCATCAATTCTTTGGCGCTCAGCTTTCTTCACAGTCCAACTCTCACATCCATACATGACCACTGGAAAAACCATAGCCTTGACTAGATGGACCTTTGTTGGCAAAGTAATGTCTCTGCTTTTCAATATGCTATCTAGTTGGTCATAACTTTCCTTTCAAGGAGTAAGCGTCTTTTAATTTCATGGCTGCAGTCACCATCTGCAGTGATTTTGGAGCTTCCAAACATAAAGTCTGACACTGTTTCCACTGTTTCCCCATCTATTTCCCATGAAGTGATGGGACCAGATGCCATGATCTTCGTTTTCTGAATGTTGAGCTTTAAGCCAACTATTTCACTCTCCTCTTTCACTTTCATCAAGAGGCTTTTTAGTTCCTCTTCACTTTCTGCCATAAGGGTGGTGTCATCTGCATATCTGAGGTTATTGATATTGCTCCTGGCAATCTTGATTCCAGCTTGTGCTTCTTCCAGCCCAGCCTAGTAGGTTACAATCCATGGGATCAGAAGTGTCGGACATGACTTAGCAACTAAACCACCAACAAGTGGTACTTAGAAAGACCTTGAGTATCCGTTATTCTGACTGTTCTAATTTCTGTCTTTGAATCTAAAAGGACTGCTGGGTATCTATAATACTTGGCCCAAATTACCTTTTCCCCTAACAGAAAAGCTTTGTGATGGATGGTGTGTTAGTTTTTACTGTACAGCAAAATGAATCAACCATACATGTACAGATACCCCCTCCCTTTTGGACTTCTCATTCAGGTCACCACAGTACATTAAATAGAGTTCTCTGTGGTATACAGTACGTTCTCACTAGTTATCTAATTCCATATTTCTACTACAACAAATTTATCAGGTGATATTAGTTTCCTCCTTTAACCGATAAGAGGTCAAAATTTCCAATGCTAGGAAACTTGATAGACTCTCTGTCTCAGTCCATTCAGGCTGCTATGCCAAAATATTATTAAACTAAGTGGCTTAAAAACAACACACATTTATTTCCCATAATCCTGAAGGGTGGGAAGTCCAAGATCATGACACATGCAGATTTGATGTCCAGGGAGAGCACCCTTCCAGGTAGACAGATATCTTCTCACTGTGTCTTCACATAGAAGAAAGGTCAAGAGGGCTTTCTGGGAGTTCTTTTATGAGGGCACTAATTCTACCCATGAGAACTTTGTTCTTATGACTTAATTTCCTTCAAAATGTGGTTTCTCCTGCTGTGCTCAGTCACTCAGTCATGTCCGACTCTTTGTGACCACATGGACTGTAGCCTGCCAGGCTCCTCTGTCCAGGGGATTCTCCAGGCAAGGACACTGGAGTAGGTTGCCATGCCCTCCTCCAGGGGGTCTTCCAACCCAGGGGTCGAACCCAGGTCTCCCACATTGCAGGAGGATTCTTTACCATCTGAGCCACCAGGGAAGTCCAAGAATACTGGAGTGGGTAACCTATCCCTTCTCCAGGGGATTTTCCCGACCTAGGAATGCAACCAGAGTCTCCTGCATTTCAGGCAGATTCTTTACCATCTGAGCTATCAGGGAAGCCCCATAATGTGGTTAATCATCTCCTAATAGCATCACCATGCGGGTTAGAGTTTCAACATATGGATTTCAGGTGGGTGCACAAATATTCAGACAATAGCACTTGCCTTTCAACAAAGATCTTGCTCAGTTCAGTCAAGAATGACAGTCACCAAGGGGGTCATCAGGTTGTCAGAGAAAGCCACTCTGTTTTCTTGCTTCCATATATAGAACAGAGAGAGGTAAAGATTGTGTCAAGGTATCTTGTGGACTTCACACTATCTACCATGTAAGTACTACCGTTAATATTTTTCATATTGCATTAACTCTTACCCATCAGATCTTACAAAATAAATTAATTTACATATTACCAAGTAATTAAAGTGTGCTGTAGACTATTTGATGCTTTTACTGTATAAAAAAGCATGTAGTGCTTATGTGATGGAGATTGTGAAATCCACAAGACACTTTGACATAATTTTTTCTGATGACTCCCTTTGGTGTCTGACATTCTGGATTGAATTGAATTATAGAAACACTCTGCATCTCATCAGCTACCTTTGATGGAATTTTTCTATATCTCATTTCAAATGATATTTACTGAATGACATTTCAGAACATTAGTATTGGTCACAGTTCACAGTGGGAGACCAATGATTGATATATCATGTAATCATTGTGGGCCAGCATAACAAAATACCATAGACTGGGTGGCTTACAGCAATAGAAATTTATTTTCTCAGAGTTGGGGAGGTTAAAAGTCTGAGATCAGGGTGCTAGTATGGTTGGGCTCTGGTGAGAGCTCTCTCTTGGCTTGCAGATGGCTACCTTCTCATTGTGTCCTCACATGGCAGAGAGAGGGATGATGTGATCTCTGGTGTCTCATAAGGCTGTCAATCATATCAGGAAGGTCCCACCCTCCTAACCTTATCTAAACTTAATTACTGCCCAATGTCCCATCTCCAAGTATCATCACATTGGGGGTTAGAATTTCAATATATGAATGGGTGGGGGCACTATTAAGTCCACAGCAATTTATGAACAAAAATTATTATTCTTTCTCTTTCTTTGCCTGGTGTGATTTCTGAATTCTAGGTAATAATCCTCCCTTTGAGTTCATCCATATTGACAACAATACTTGCTTTGTACTTTGCTGTTAAACGTAAATATCTTGCTTCCTTACAGCTTTTATCTTTCTATTATCCATTATCTTTTTTTTTTTTTTAAATAGCAGCCTGATCTTCCCTTGGAAAATCCATTTATCCATTTGCAGAGAATGTAACGTGGATTGTCCTGATCTTACTTTGGCTCCAGAATTAAATACTCAACCCAGGTATATAACAGTCAGCATATTCCATTCTTTGCCTCATACTGATTAGAGTTAAGTAGGAACTAAATTCAAGACATTTAAATCATGCCAATTTTTATCAGAAAACCTAGGGAAGAATAGCTCTTTTGGGCTGCTGTTGCTAAGAGGATGTGGTCTACAAACGGACTGCTGGTAATGACCTTGTACCCTTGATGGAAACCAGTGGGTGAGAATGGAACCAGGACAAAGGACTGAAGAACTGAACAGGAGAAATCTACTCTCAGTGATGCATTTAAATCCCTGGATACAGCGGTGTTCCAAAGTTTACCACTGGACTCCTCACTTAGAAAAGGAAATTATTTTAGTGTGTGTTCACCTAGCAGCAGTCACTGAGATAAGGATGATAGTACAAGTAGTTTGTTTAGAGTCTGACCCCAGAAAATACTGGCAAGAGATAGTTCAGTGAGACAGGGAAGGAAAAAAAAACAACAACAAAATTAAAGGTACATTATCAAGCAAGCTGCCATTTAGAGCAACAGGAACTAACTCCTACTAGGGAACTCTGGTATAGGACACATGTTTCAATTATCCTGCCTGAGGGGTGAGGGAGCTAGGGTGTTTATTCTCCAACTCCTGTCACTGACTGATGAATACTCATAGCTAGAGCACTCAGTCACTCAAGGTCAAAAGAGCCTGCAGTTAAAGAGTCATACATGTTGGAAACCAGTAGTCAGGCAAGTGAGAACAAAGTTTTAAGTACAGAGAGGATGTCTGTCTGAGCTGAAGAATCGATTTCTCACATTCCTTAAGTCTGCCTGAATTGGGTTTCTGCCACAAAAACTGAAAAGCTCTAATTAAAACCATACACTAGCTAGATGTAAGTTCCCCAAGATCAAAGATTCTCTCTGGTTCTTTCCTTAATTCAATTATTTACCTATTAAGTACAAAATAAAGCATCCAAGGTTGATTTTTAAGAGCACATTTTATCCATTAATTCCAGAAAAATTTTTAAAGAAGCAAGAAGATATCACATATGCAGAGCTGAGCTATGCTTTACCAGAAATATAAACAAGTTTCCTCCTGGGACCTAGAAATTTATGAGAAAGAGCAAAATATCTACTCGAAAAAATGATAATAAGAATTTGTTCATAAAGGCATCGGTACAGAATTGTCTTAGGGTTTGTATGAAATCGGTTCAACATGGTACTACATCTGCAAATAAAAGCACATTGATTTCAATAAAAAAGCAATTTATATGCAGAAGCTATAATCAAATTCATTGTTTAAAAGTTAAGAAAAAATTAGAGATTATCATTTTTCAATTTTTTGATTGTGGTAAAATACATTCAACACAAAATTTTCCATCTTAAACATTAGTCAACACCGAAATCAGATTGATTATATTCTTTGCAGTCAAAGATGGAGAAGCTCTATACAGTCAGCAAAAACAAGACCAGGAGCTGACTGTGGCTCAGACCATGAACTCCTTATTGCCAAATTCAGACTGAAATTGAAGAAAGTAGGGAAAACCACTAGACCATTCAGGTATGACCTAAATCAAATCCCTTATGATTATACAGTGCAAGTGAGAAATAGATTTAAGGGCCTAGATCTGATAGATAGAGTGCCTGATGAACTATGGAACGAGGTTCGTAACATTGTACAGGAGACAGGTATCAAGACTATCCCCATGGAAGAGAAATGCAAAAAAGCAAAATGGCTGTCTGGGGAGGCCTTACAAATAGCTGTGAAAAGAAGAGAAGTGAAAAGCAAAGGAGAAAAGGAAAGATATAAACATCTGAATGCAGAGTTCCAAAGAATAGCAAGAAGAGATAAGAAAGCCTTCTTCAGCGATCAATGCAAAGAAATAGAGGAAAACAACAGAATGGGAAAGACTAGAGATCTCTTCAAGAAAATCAGAGAACCAAAGGAACATTTCGTGCAAAGATGGGCTCGATAAAGGACAGAAATGGTATGGACCTAACAGAAGCAGAAGATATTAAGAAGAGATGGCAAGAATACACAGAAGAACTGTACAAAAAAGATCTTCACGACCCAGATAATCACGATGGTGTGATCACTCACCTAGAGCCAGACATCCTAAATGTGAAGTCAAGTGGGCCTTAGAAAGCATCACTACGAACAAAGCTAGTGGAGGTGATGGAATTCCAGTTGAGCTATTCCAAATCCTGAAAGATGATGCTGTGAAAGGGCTGCACTCAATATGCCAGCAAATTTGGAAAACTCAGCAGTGGCCACAGGACTGGAAAAGGTCCGTTTTTGTTCAAATCCCAAAGAAAGGCAATGCCAAAGAATGCTCAAACTACCGCACAATTGCACTCATCTCACATGCTAGTAAAGTAATGCTCAAAATTCTCCAAGCCAGGCTTCAGCAATATGTGAACCATGAACTTCCTGATGTTCAAGCTGGTTTTAGAAAAGGCAGAGGAACCAGAGATCAAATTGCCAACATCTGCTGGATCATCAAAACAGCAAGAGAGATCCAGAAAAACATCTATTTCTGCTTTATTGACTATGCCAAAGCCTTTGACTGTGTGGATGATAATAAACTGTGCAAAATTCTGACAGAGATGGGAATACCAGACCACCTGATCTGCCTCTTGAGAAATTTGTATGCAGGTCAGGAAGCAACAGTTAGAACTGGACATGGAACAACAGACTGGTTTCCAAATAGGAAAAGGAGTACGTCAAGGCTGTATATTGTCACCCTGCTTATTTAACTTACATGCAGAGTACATCATGAGAAATGCTGGGCTGGAAGAAGCACAAGCTGGAATCAAGATTGCCGGGAGAAATATCAATAACGTCAGATATGCAGATGACACCACCCTTATGGCAGAATGTGAAGAGGAAACTAAAAAGCCTCTTGATGAAAGTGAAAGTGGAGAGTGAAAAAGTTGGCTTAAAGCTCAACATTCATAAAACGAAGATCATGGCATCCGGTCCCACCACTTCATGGGAAATAGATGGGGAAACAGTGGAAACAGTATCAGACTTTATTTTTCTGGGCTCCAAAATCACTGCAGATGGTGACTGCAGCCATGAAATTAAAAGACGCTTACTCCTTGGAAGGAAAGTTATGACCAACCTAGATAGCATATTCAAAAGCAGAGACATTACTTTGCCAACAAAGGTTCATCTAGTCAAGGCTATGGTTTTTCCTGTGGTCATGTATGGATGTGAGAGTTGGACTGTCAAGAAAGCTGAGTGCCGAAGAATTGATGCTTTTGAACTGTAGTGTTGGAGAAGACTCTTGAGAGTCCTTTGGACTGCAAGGAGATCCAACCAGTGCATTCTGAAGGAAATCAGCCCTGGGATTTCTTTGGAAGGAATGATGCTAAAGCTGAAACTCCAGTACTTTGGCCACCTCATGGGAAGAGTTGACTCATTGGAAAAGACTCTGATGCTGGGAGGGATTGAGGACAAGAGGAGAAGCGGACAACAGAGGATGAGATGGCTGGATGGCATCACTGACTCGATGGACGTGAGTCTGAGTGAACTCCGGGAGTTGGTGATGGACAGGGAGGCCTGGTGTGCTGTGATTCATGAGGTGGCAAAGAGTCAGACAGGACTGAGCGACTGATCTGATCTCTGAAGTGTACACTTACTTCAGTGGCATTAAGAACATCCAAACTGTTGTCCAGCCATCACCAGCAGAACACATATCTCCCAAAACAAACTCTGTACCCATTAAATATGAGCTCTCCATTCCTCCCTCCTCCAGGCCCTGGAAACCATAATTCTACTTTTTATCCCTGATTTTGACTACTATAAGTAGTTCATATAAATGAAATTGTACAGTGTTTGTATTTTTCTGATTAGCCTGTTTTACTTAATGTAATATCCTCAAGATTCATTCATGTTTGTAGTATATAGCAAATTTTCCTTCCTTTTTAAGTTTGAATAATATTCTATTGTATTTCTGTCTCTTTTGGTCACTATTTCCCTGAAATATATTTTTATTAAGACACTTTCATTTTTAACCAACTTGTGTCCTTAAATTTAAAGTGAGTCTATTGTAAAGTAAAATAAATAAATAAATAAATAAAATAATAATTTAAAAATAAATAAATGAAAATAAAGTTTAACTGAGAACCTTAAAAAAATTAATAAATAAATAAATAAAGTGAGTCTGGTGGCTCAGATGGTAAAGTGTCTATCTGCAATGCAGGAGACCTGGGTTCGATCCCTGAGTCGGGAAGATCCCCTGGAGAAGGAAATGGCAACCCACTCCAGTATTCTTGCCTGGAAAATCCCATGGACATAGGAGCCTGGTAGGTACAGTCCACGGGGTCACAAAGAGTCAGACACGACTGAGTGACTTCTCTCTCTTCTCTCTTCTTGTAAACATCATATAGTTGAATCATCACTTTTAAAAAAATCCATTCTGCCAATCTCTGCTTTTTAATGGGAGAATTTAATTCACTTATATTTAAAGTTATTATGGATATGAAGTTACTTACTTCTGTCATTTTCCAGTGTTTTCTATGTGATTTATAGTCCCCCCGCCGCCCCGCCTCATATGCGCATCACTGTCTTCTTTTGTATTGAGCTGATGATATTTTTTATAGTGAAACAGTTTAATCCCCTTCTCATTTCCTCTTATGTATATTCTTCAGTTATTTCCTTTGTGGTTACCATGGGTATTGCAGTTAACATCCTAAAGTTTTAATACTAATTTGAATTTATACTACTATACCTTCAATGACATACAAAACTGTTCCATTTAGCTCCATCTCCAACCCTTCAGTTGTTGCTGTCACAAAATTACATCTTTATTTGCTGTGTCCAAAAATATAAACTAATTGTTCTTTAATCCAGTCATCTGTTAAATTATGTGAAAAACAAAATGTGGAGTTACAAATCAAAATTACAATAATGCCAATCTTTGTAACTACCCATGTGTTTACTTTAACCACAACCTTTATTTCTTTATACAAGTTCAAGTTTTAGTCTAGTACTCTTTTTTTTTTTAATTTTATTTTATTTTTAAACTTTACATAATTGTATTAGTTTTGCCAAATATCAAAATGAATCCGCCACAGGTATACCTGTGTTCCCCATCCTGAACCCTCCTCCCTCCTCCCTCCCCTGTAGCATTCCCTTGAACATTTCTTACAGGTAAGGACTAGAGGTAACAAACTCCTTTGGCTTTTGCTTATCTAGGAAGATCTTGATTTCTGTCTTACTTCTGAAGCACAGTTTTGCCAGATTTATGATTCTTGTTGGACAGCATTTTTTTTTCCTTTTTCTCTATAAATATATCAGTCCATTGCCTTTTGGCCTCCAAAGTTTGTGATGATAAATCTGCTGATTGTCTTATTGTAAAGAGTCATTTCTCTCTTGCTGTTTTTAAGATTCTCTGTCTTTGGCTTTGACAGTTTGGTTATACTATATTCTGTTGTGGGTCTCTTTGAGTTCACCTTGCTTGGAGTTTCTCAGATGTTCATATTAATGTATTACATCAAATTTAATAAACTTTTAGCAATTATTTTTTCAAATATTCTCTCTGCCTCTTTATCTCTCTTTTCTTCTTGAGATTCCCAAGATGCATATGTTACTCCATGTGATGTTGCCCCATAGATTCTGCTCACTATTTTTTCTACATCATTTTCTTTCAATTCTTCAGACTTGATAATTTCTATTGTCCGATTTTCAGGACCTCCAATTCCTTCTTAGCCAGCTCAAATCTGCCTATGAACTCCTCTAATGACTTTTTTTCATTTCAGTGATTGTACTTTTCAGCTCCAGAATGTCTTTTTGGATTCTTCTTAGGGTTTCATCTCTTTATTGATAGTCCCCTTTTGTTATACACCATTGTTCTTTACTTTCTCTATGTCTTCCTTTGGTTCTTTGAGCACCTTTTAGACGTTGTTTATATAGATTTTTATCTAGTAAATCTGCCATTGGGTCTTTCTCAAGCACAGTTTCTGTTGGTTTATTATTTCCTTTGAATGAGACATATTTTCTTGTGTCTTTGTATGCTTTGTGATTTTTTTTGTTGCAAATGAAAACATTTGAATCTAGTAATGGTAATTCTGGAAATCAAATTCTCATCCTTCCCTCAAGATCTATTGTTTGTTGTTTTATTTTGGTTTCTGTAGGTTGCTTCTGTTCCAAGGATTAGCCTGAGGTATAAACGTAAGGTCTTTTCTTGTCTTTTCTATGCCTATGCCTTTCCCTGGGCATGAGCAATGACTTTCTACTTTCCTCTACACATGCAGTTGCTTTTGCATGTCTTCAACATCTGGACCACAGTAAGGGGAAAAGAGAAAACTGAAAGCATGGAGGGAAGGTGTTGGCCCTTTAAACCCCCTAGAAGTCACTTCAGCCTGAGGGGAAGGGTCTTGCCACATCAGGGAGATAGGCAACAATGGCCGCCTGCCTCTGGGACTGCACCTCTAAGACAGGAAGCAGCAATCAGTAATCAGGTCATAGATCTTCCATATTTGGAGGACAGGCTCCCCTGTCCTTATTTCAAATTCAGGCTCCCCAAAACAACGCAAGCTGCTCCAGGAACACTTGTACAGCCGTCTGCCACAGCTGGGAGTAGGGGGATGAGTGACTGCTACCAAGCTAAGCCTTCAGTAGACTCCAGAGTTCCGCAATAGTTACATCAGACATAGTCTGCCTGCATTATTATTGTCTGGGTGGGGACATGGATTCCTGATGCTTCCTACTTTATTATCTTCCCAGAATCCTCCTCCCAGAGGGTATCTTTTAGTTCAAGAGAATGTATGTGTATAATCAGAACTAATAGTGGACTGCTACTGCTAAGTCACTTCAGTCGTGTCTGACTCTGTGCAACCCCATAGACAGCAGCCCACCAGGCTCCCCCATCCCTGGGATTCTCCAGGCAAGAACACATATAAAATGTAAACATAAGATTATATTACTTTAAGCATTACTTCCCAAGCACGCACAAACTCCCAGTCAGCAGTTTTCTCCAATGAGTCAGAAGTGGTTGTGAGTCTGTCCAACTTAGACACAATTGACTAGCTTTGTTTAGATTCCTTTTTTTTTCCACAGTTGGAGGTCAGCAGTTAACTGAGTTATATAACTTTATTTTTCAACATTATGATAATACAATTGGAGCTATGTAGTCAAGATTTTAATAAAATAAGCATTCAATATAGTTTTGGCCTCTTTAGTACTGTGGGGTTTATCAAGTGAAACGAGCATGTGCACTTATCCCCATATTCAGGAAGGGGCTCTAAGCTGGGGGAAGACATGCATTGCTTTATGTCATAAAGGACTGTTTAACCCAGAAAAATAGTTGAAAACCATACAGCTGTAACTCCCTTCTGTGTGAGAAGTGAGATTAAGGCAGAAGGCTAATAGATGAATCTGTGTAATCAGAGACCAGCCCAGGTACTGAGCATAGCCATCTGTTATAGAGTCAAGCACAGAGATACTGCCTTCTTTTCTGACTGCATGCAGAATATGTTCTCACATCTGGCCCTCATTACAGAGACTGCCTCCAGCCAGCCATTGATTTATTTTGTGGCTTCTATTATCATTAATAATTATTATACATCAAGAACACTCAGGTTTGATATATAAGTATGAGGGGTTCCCAATGTATTATCCATCTGGATTCCCAGCTCTTAAAAAAAAAAAAAAAAGTTGTTAAAACTGCATTTCCTATGGGTGTAATGTGATACATGAAGGCTGGATTACAGACAGCCCTAAAAGGCTTATTAAGTAATATGTTACTATCCCAACTGTAGAATTCAACCCAGTCACTTAACAGTATTTTCTTGAGAAAATATGCCAAGAGGGCCAAACTTCAGATACTACAGAACCAATTCCCAATGAACAAGGAGCCCTAAGATCCATTTTCTATGACTTGGTGCATGAGTCTGAGGAAGTTGGGAGCTTTGAGGGAAGTGAGAATGAGGGTCAAAGTCCTGAGTGAGGCATAAGTTAAATACGAGCTCTTACTTGGATAAAGAACAAGAGCTAAAGAGATATAGGGGCCCAAATCATATAATGTCAGGTAATTTTTTTTAATTCTCAGGGCTTTTCCCTAATTTCCTCCTTTCTTTTATTCTACAATCCCTATTTCTTGGGATTTGGCAGAAAGCCTTGCTGTTACCCAAAAACATACACACTTTAAGACACGAAGGAAGAAAGGAAGTACTTTAGGCAACAGCTAAGTGGAAATTTTTGTGCCACCCACAGTTAAAATGACAGATGGAAATTGGTATAACACACTTGAGAAAACTGGCAGTATCTATCAAAGCTAAACATAAACTTTATTATGACTTAGTAATTCCATTTCTAGGTTTATACCAAACAGAAATGCATACATGTAGTTACCAAAAGAATGTACTAGAATGTTCATGAAAGCTCTATTAAAAATACAGATCAGAAACTTCATGATGAAAACATCTGGTTCTGGAGGAGCAGGTGGAGGTCGAGTTGAGGGGTAGTGGGTGCTAGCAAAAGTTAAGGGAGGTTAATAAATGTATGTGACAAAAATAATGTTAAGTGAAGGAAGTCAAGCACAAAAGGTGACAACCTGTATATCATTTACATTAAGTGTCAAAGCAACTAAAACTAATGGATATTATTGGAAGCTGGGATAGTGGTTTAATTGAGAATTGTAAGGACTGAAAAGGGACACAAAGGATATCCTGATAATGTTGTCTCTTGGTGGGGATACTGGTTACATGAGTGGCTCAATTTGGAAATGTTTTTCTCACTGCATCCTTATTAAATGTGCACTTTTCTGTATATACTTCAATAAAAAGTATGTGCATGTATTGTATTGTTTTTACAGCATGTAAACCACAAGTATTGCTTTCCACAGCTGGTTGGTCTGAATCACTTCCAGGAAAATGAACCTCTTCTTGCCTCTGAGTAGCTAACACTTTGTCTTGATGTGACTTTTCAGCATCAGCTCTGACAACAGTTGAGAATATCAGTATTTAAGAAGGAATAGAAAACTGACACTGTTTTAAATCATCTATAATTTTAATTTTTTCTGAAATACATTTGAGATAATTCTAGTACAAAGTATAATAAAACTGGAAGTATAATAAACCCTTTAAATCATTAGTAAATATACAAGTGGAACAGATCTTGCTAGTCTCAGACTGAACAAAGTAGTGGTGCCCCAATGGTTACTTACTTGTCTGTTAACACTGTATTAATAATTTGCTTCATTCCATTGGCATTTGATACATAGTGTGCATTTCTCTGTCACTGGAATGACTATAAGGACAAATTTTCACCTTACTGCACGATCAAAATGGCATTGATAGGAATGAATTCCAGAGGTTGGGCCTGAGCATGTAGGTGGTCACTCAGGCTTACGGCTCAGTCTTTATGACCTATACCTCTCAACTTTTATCCTGTCTTAAATACATGTGCATGCGTGCTAAGTCACTTCAGTGATGTCTGACTCTCTGCGACCCATAGCCAGGCTCCACTGTCCACAGAATTCTTCAGATAAGAATACTGGAGTGGGGTACCATGCCCTCCTCCAGGGCATCTTTCCAATCCAGGGATCAAACACGTGTCTTTTATGTTTCCTGCATTGGCAGACAGGTTCTTTACCACTAAGACAAGCTAGAAATCAGTTAAATGCATGCTATGTCATTAAATGCTTTTAAATCTTAAAAAAAAATAAAAAGCCCCCCTGATTTCCCACTTGATCATTCAGGCAAATGTTCAGGGTCAGTTGTCTTGACACTTGCCTCTTGAACGATTTCCATGACTCCTCTTTCCTCCCCAACTGCGGTGCCATCTTCACCACCATTTCCCCCACTGGATGGATATCTTGCCGCCAGATAATAGGGACACTTATCAGCTCACATACAGATTAAGGCAGCAAGATATATGAATCCTCCATCCCCAGCCTTCTGCTCTTACTCTACACATTTAGCACTAACACCTGCGGGTCCAGCCTCTCAGGAGCTACTTGGATCCAGCTCTGTGTGGGGCCAGTGTGCACCCCCAGTGACTGGCTGCTATCCCAGGCCCCTGCCAATGAAATCAGAGCCTCCTAAATTCGCCCTGTCCTTGCAGCAAACACAATAAAGCAAAAATAATTACAAATTCTGTATCCAATCCCATGTTGTCCACAGCTCAGCATTCAGCCTTTATAAATGTGCTGATCTATCATCAGATACTAATCTGGTTCTTTTCTGTATAAACAGAAATATCACAATAAGTTCAATGAGCTCTCATGAGAACTGCCCAAATCAAAAAGCTTTTTGTTTCTATTTAGACTGCACAATACCCTGTTTGATAAACTAGCTGTGCTAAGCAGTGGCTGAACAATTGAATTTAGACTTGTGGAAGCCGGGCTTTGGCTTATAATGAATATGAAATAGGATATCACTTAATTCCTAGAGAGTTCTGGCCCCCCACCCCTCAGCCCCAACTCAAGAGGTAATGTTTCTGGGGAAAAAATCAAAGAAATTTGTGTCATCTCTCCATTCCTTTGCTGCCTATCATGTATGTAAAGCCTGGAGAAGGAAATGGCATCCCACTTCCGTATTCTTGCCTGGGAAATCCCATGGACAGAGGAGCCTGGGGAGCTATGGTCCATGGGGTCACAAAGAGTCAGACATAAATGAATGACTAAACACATATGTAAAGAAGCATCCCAGCTAAAAGGGAAGGTGCTCGGGATTTTGAAACAATTAAAAATGGACAACCCAGTCACTTTGGGCGAATAGAAATTGGTCTCTAAGTGTCTCCACTGGATATCTAGTCCTGGGAGTTCCCTTCTTCTGGTACTTACGTAGGTGTCAGATGGTGCCTGGAAACTGGTTCAGAAAATGGGTAGTGGAATGGGGTAGACAACCTAGAATTAGAATGTAGGACATCACTTTTGTTTTACTTAAATTTAGGCTTCATTTTGTTTTTATTATCTTTCTTTAAAAGTTAAATCACACTAGGAATTTTACTTCAACAAACACAATTAACTACAAATATATGTATAATAAACCACTTGTGCATGCATGCTAAGTCACTTCAATTGTGTCTGACCCTGTACGACCCTATGGACTGTAGCCCACCAGGCTCCTCTGTCCATGGGTATTTTCCAGGCAAGAATACTGGAGTGGGTTGCCATTTCCTTCTCCAGGGGATCTTCCCAACCCAGGAATCGAACCTGGGTCTCCTGCATTGCAGGTAGACTCCTTACCGGCTGAGCCACAAGGAAGACTTGCCAAACCCCTGTGCCGCAACTACTGAAGCCTGTGTGCATAAAGCCTGTGCTCTGCAACAAGAGAAACCATCGCAAAGACAGGCCCACGCACCCCAACTAGAGAGTAGCCCCCAATCACCGCAACTAGAGAAAGCCAGCTCACAACAGTGAAGACCCAGCACAGTCAAAAATAAAAATAAATAAATAACATTTTTAAAGTATCACCTTCTAATGTTTACTCTCTCTCTTCATTGCTTTATTTTTCTTTAAAATATTTACTCACGTAGCATTATATGTATTTTACTTTCTTTTTTCCTTGCCCCTCTCTACTATCTGCTACCTGAGGACAGGAATCTTTGTTTTTGCTTTATTCTTGGCATCTAGTAGTGTGTCTGTTACAGAAAAAGCACTCAACCGTCAACTGCCGAATGAATTGAATGGTGCAGCCCTGATGAACTGATTTCTGCCTTATTGCTTAGGCCTAAATCTTGCCTTGACAAATTTCCTTCAATATCAGCACCCTTAGGACTAGTCCTGTTCTTTTCAGATGTGGGTCCTGACCTTGAATTCCTACCCAGGTCTGTCTTCCATTGTCTCCTAACAGAATTTTCTCTTATTTCAATATCCTGAATTCCTGAGTGTTCCTATTTCTGAAGGTCCCAGCCTTGTATTGTACTTGCCCATGGGATCAATGATCATTGATCATTTCATTTAGTCAAAAAATCATTTTTTCATTGTCTTATATATGGACCAAGAATTATGCACATCCCAGGAACAAAAAGATGAAGAGGACAGATATCTGCGTGTTCTTATTGCCTTAATGTCTTCTTCTGTCCTTCATCTTAGACCTTTAGTTCTTCCCGAACAATTCTGTTCATCTTTAAAGATGAAGGTCTAGTTTCAGGTCTAAAGTCTTTGGGTATGTCCTGTCCCATGGCTGGACTTCCCAGGTGGCGCTAGTGGTAAAGAATCCACCTGCCAACACAGGAGACTTGAGAGACTCCTGTTTGATCTCTGGACCAGGAAGATTGCTTCAAGGAGGGCATGGCAACCCACTCCAGATTCTTGCCTGGAGATCCTGTGGACAGAGGAGCCTGGTGGCCTACAGTCCATAGGGTCGCACAGAGTTGGACATGACTTAGCATGCACGCACACATGTACCCCACTCTTAACTAACAAACCATGCTTCCTAGAATTTGAAATTCAAGATTGGCCACAAATGCATACCATGATGCCTACCACAAAAAAAATGTAAGAACACCTGACTATGCCATTTTGTTGATTGTCTACTTACTGATCTTTTCCTTTGGTATTTTCATAAATACTGACTACTTAAAAAAAAAAAAGAATTACAAATATTTTACTTAGCAAACCACTTTTTCCTTGCTCTTCTCCTTCAGGACATTCTTCACTTAACAACTAGGGCAATGCCAAGCTTGTTCAAAGAGCCAAGGGTTTAACTCTTATAAATCTGAAGTTCTCTCTATGGCTTAGAAGTGGAAAAACTTGTACCTTCTTAGGCTCCCCTGTTTTGTTTGTACAAGTTACTGCCTAATGGTTGTGATATTCATCGGGCATTTTAATTACTGAAAATCTTTACTTTCTACAAAGAGGTTCACTTACTGAAGCCTCATGAAATATACTCTGCTTCATGAGAAACCACTGTTTGCTCTGAAACACAAAGCCTAATCCAATATGAAAGTCATGTAACAGCCCATCAGATAAGTGTCCAAACCCATTCTTTATCTGGTTATTACTAACACTCCAAGTGTCTTGAGTTCACAAGTCCTCCACAATCACGCATGGTAATTGAATTCAAATGTCATCAACTTCTCTTTGATCTCTTTTCCTAGGAAGGATAATTGAAATGGGAAAATACCATGTGCTTCAACATCGCCTGCAAGCAATATGTGTACTTACTGGTCCAATGGTTAATTCCTCAATCATGGTTTTCATTCATGCTCCAGAATCACCTTTCAAGCTCTGTTCACAGACCCAGAAGAAATGTGTCCAGGATTTTTTAATCTCTCAGCCCACAGTCTGCCCATTACACATGAGCAATTTTTTTACAACCACAAAATAACCAAGAATTAGCTTTCTTCTATTGCAGATCCAAGTTGAATGGACTGTATTATAAATACTTACTTTCTTTAGTCTAAGAAATGGAGTGGCCATGGTGAAGGTAAAAAAGGTAACCACAGCAGAGGTGCCACCCCTTGGGGCAGAGTGCTGGCTGCCAACTTCTCAGTTCAGGCTAGAATGAGTTTGTTCCCTATGTATCTTAAGGTTTCAAAAGACACCCCCCTCCCACCAAATCCTAAACAGTATAGTTATTTTTATTTGCCATTGTTGTTGTTCAGTCACTAAGTTATGTCCATCTCTTTGCAACCCATGAACTGCAGCATACCAGGCTCCTGTGTCTTCCACCATCTCCCAGAGTTTGTTCAGATTCATATCCATTCAGTTGGTGATGCTATCTAACCATCTCATCCTCTGTCACCCACTTTTCCTCCTGCCTTCAATCTTTCCTGGCATCAGGGTCTTTGCTTCAGGTGGCCAAAGTATTGGAGCTTTAGCTTCAGCATCAATCCTTCCAATGAATATTCAGGATTGATCTCTTTTAGGATTTACTGGTTTGATCTCCCTGCAGTCCAAGGAACTCTCAAGAGTCTTCTCCAACACCACAGTTCAAAAGCATCAATTCTTATTTTTATAATTGTAACCTAAAATGGCACCCTACTCCAGTACTCTTGCCTAGAAAATCCCATGGACGGAGGAGCCTGGTAGGCTACAGTCCATGGGATCACTAAGGGTCAGACACGACTGAAGTGACTTCACTTTCACTTTTCACTTTCATGCATTGGAGAAGAAAATGGCAACCCACTCCAGTGTTCTTGCCTGGAGAATCCCAGGGACGGGGGAGCCTGGTTGGCTGCCATCTATGGGGTCGCACAGAGTCGGACATGACTGAAGAGACTTAGCAGCAGCAGCAGCAACACATATTCTCTAGAAAAACTTTAATGTTTCTGGACCTCAGAGAACCCCCAATATCTATCATCGGAAAACAGTGAGAGAATGAATTTAATCATTTTAAGGCCCAAACAACAGACCCTACTTCCTTCTTTCATTCCTCTGGTTTGTTCCATAAATAATATTTTCTCTTTATAATCTTCCACCTTTCCTCTCTGATAATTTTTTTTTTCCTAGACAGCTTACTCTATGATCTTAATAAAACCTTCTCTGATATTGCTACCTCATCAAGCTCTCAGTGGCTCCTCCTTTCCTTTAATTACTAAAATCTTCATAAAATAGTCAAAATGCTCAGTACTTTCATCACTCACTTCATAGTTGCTCCTTAACTCCCTGTAGTTTGAATCCCACCGTCACTCATTAGTTTCCAAAGAAACCAATGAAGTTTTAAATACCTAAAGCATTCTAAGTCATCAGGTTCCTTCAACATTCCCTCTCCCTTGTGAAATTTCCCCCTACTGGTTTCTATTTCTCTATTGTGTTTTTTTTCCAAGACAATTTTTTCTCTATTCCTTCATTCATTCTCCTTTCTGGTTCCCGCTCAAATAGAAACATTTCCCAATATTCAGTCTTTAGTCTTCTGGTCCTTTATCTGTCATGCCCTACCTTGGATAGCTCATCAAAGGTTTCAACCATCACCTCTAAAGCAAATCACACTTTAACTTTGTCTCTTGCGTTGACACATCTCCTGAGATCTGAACTCCATTCCAATGGTTCACTATTTATCCTTGTGAAACTATCAAACCTGGAAACATCAATAAATATCTTCTAAACAAACTCCTTATTTTCCCAGAAGCTGTTCCTACCCTCCCATTTACTGTCTCGGTAAATGTCACCCAAGTATGCATAACTTTTCTTAGAGAAACGTTGAGTAAGTGAGTTATCTCCCTCATATCCTTCAGTTAATAGTTAAACCCTGTTAGCTCTGCCTACACACTGTTGCCTGCCATTATCCACTCCATCCTCGCCCATCAGCTGTCTACTCATCCAGGCCCTCCTCCGCTCCCTCAGGCACATTGGCGATGTCTGCCAAGTAGAGAACTTTATCCAGGTTCTTTCATCCATTCTCTCACTTTGAGTAAAGTCACCACTCTAGGGCAATTATCCTAAATGGCTCCCTCTCCTGGATGAAGTCCAAACTCGTTGGCTACCTTTCAAACCTCATTGGCCTCACGCCTTCATGTATAGCATAAATCCTGGCTACAGTTCTCACTTATGGTTCCCAAATGCACTACCAAGTCTCTATGACTTTTGTAATCTTATTCGCTTTGTCTAGAATTATTCTCCCTACTCCATTTTATCTAAGGAACTCTCACTTATGGGTACAGGTCCAATTTAAATTTCAAATTCTCATCATTATAGTCCCTATGTCTTCCCCAATTAGCTCATGAGCAAAAGCTATGGCTCCTCATCAGTGTTCCCATAGCTGTTTATAGACGGTGAACACCTTTGGTACTCAGACTGCATCTTATTCAGGACCTAACTCAGGGCTTGATATATTGCAGGTTCACCATGAGATTACTCACTTTGCAAATATTTATTGCATCCTTGCCATACAGTAGACATTGTTTTTAAGTGTTGACAATACCGTTATGGAAAAAGTAGACACAATATTCACCTTCACGGGGCTTATAGCTTACAGACAATTATGTTAGATAACCACTCTAAAGAAGCAATAAAGATTTCTTTAGCTTCATTGCATTTCCTGTGACTTATATGACTTCTTATATATGAAGTTGCTAGTTTCCTAAACTGCTAATTAATGCATAATTATCTAGTAATAAGCTTGAAGAATGCAAAGAAGTAGAGGAAAACAACAGAATGGGAAAGACTAGAGAATTCTTCAAGAAAATTAGAGATACCAAGGGAACATTTCATGCAAAGATGGGCTTCAATAAAGGACAGAAATGGTATGGACCTAACAGAAGCAGAAGATATTAAGAAGAAGTGGCAAGAATACACAGAAGAACTATACAAAAAAGAGCTTCACAACCAAGATAACTACAATGGTGTGATCACTCGCCTAGAGCCAGACATCCTGGAATGTGAAGTCAAGTGGGCCTTAGAAAGCATCACTACGAACAAAGCTAGTGGAGGTGATGGAATTCCAGTTGAGCTATTCCAAATCCTGAAAGATGATGCTGTGAAAGTGCTGCACTTCATATGCCAGCAAATTTGGAAAACTCAGCAGTGGCCACAGAACTGGAAAAGGTCCATTTTCATTCCAATCCCAAAGAAAGGCAATGCCAAAGAATGCTCAAACTACTGCACAATTGTACTCATCTCACATGCTAGTAAAGTAATGCTCAAAATTCTCCAAGCCACGCTTCAGCAATATGTGAACCGTGAACTTCCTGATGTTCAAGCTGGTTTTAGAAAAGGCAGAGGAACCAGAGATCAAATTGCCAACATCCGCTGGATCATCAAAAAAGCAAGAGAGTTCCAGAAAAACATCTATTTCTGCTTTATTGACTATGCCAAAGCTTTTGACTGTGTGGATCACAATAAACTGTGGAAAATTCTGAAAGAGATGGAATACCAGACCACCTGACCTGCCTCTTGAGAAACCTGTATGCAGGTCAGGAAGCAATAGTTAGAACTGGATATGGAACAACAGACTGGTTCCAAATAGAAAAAGGAGTACATCAAAGCTGTATACTGTCACCCTGCTTATTTAACTTATATGCAAAGTACATCATGAGAAACATTGAGCTGGAAGAAACACAAGCTGGAATCAAGTTTGCCGGGAGAAATATCAATAACCTCAGATATGCAGATGACACCACCCTTATGGCAGAAAGTGAAGAGGAACTCAAAAGCCTCTTGATGAAAGTAAAAGAGGAGAGTGAAAAAGTTGGCTTAAAGCTCAACATTCAGAAAACAAAGATCATGGCATCTGGTCCCATCACTTCATGAAAAATAGATGGGGAAACAGTGGAAACAGTGTCAGACTGCATTTTTTTGGGCTCCCAAATCACTTCAGATGGTGATTGCAGCCATGAAATTAAAAGACGTTTACTCCTTGTAAGGAAAGTTATGACCAACCTAGACAGCATATTAAAAAGCAGAGACATTACTTTGCCAGCAAAGGTCCGTCTAGTTAAGGCTATGGTTTTTCCAGTGGTCATGTATGGATGTGAGAGTTGGACTGTAAAGAAAGCTGAGTGCCGAAGAATTGATGCTTTTGAACTGTGGTGTTGGAGAAGACTCTTGAGAGTCCCTTGGACTGTAAGGAGATCCAACCAGTCCATCCTAAAGGAGATCAGTCCTGGGTGTTCTTTGGAAGGACTGATGCCGAAGCTGAAACTCCAGTACTTTGGCCACCTCATGCAAAGAGTTGACTCATTGGAGAAGACTCTGATGCTGGGAGGGATTGGGGGCAGGAGGAGAAGGGGATGACAGAGGATGAGATGGCTAGATGGCATCACTGACTCGATGCACATGAGTTTGGGTGAACTCTGAGAGTTGGTGATGGACAGGGAGGCCTGGCGTGCTGCAATACCTGGGGTCGCAAAGAGTCAGACACCACTGAGCCACTGAACTGAACTGAACTGAAGCTTGAAGAAAATTAGCATAGCGATCTGATGCCTGAAACATTTTTTTTTTTAAGCAAAGGAAGCGTACTGAAGAAGGGATAGAGAAATACAGTGAATGTGTAAACAGCAAGGTGCATGTGTGTGTGTGTGTGAGTCTGTTTTATTGGGTTTTTTTGTTTTTTTGTTTTCTGGGGTTTTTTTTTTTTTTGTTTTTTTTTGAGGCAGTTGATGGAAATAAGTGAAGAGGGAAAAGGACTCTACTGAGAGAGGCTAGAGAGCAGGATTTGAAGTGGGTACGGGGAGGGGCCTCAGAGAAGGCGATGGTACCCCACTCCAGTACTCTTGCCTGGAAAATCCCATGGACAGAGGAACCTGGTAGGCTGCAGTCCATGGGGTCGCGAAGAGTCAGACACGACTGAGTGACTTCACTTTCACTTTTCACTTTCATGCATTGGAGAAGGAAATGGCAACCCACTCCAGTGTTCTTGCCTGGAGAATCCCAGAGACGGGGGAGCATGGTGGGCTGCCGTCTCTGGGGTCACACAGAGTCGGACACGACTGAAGTGACTTAGCAGCAGCAGAGAGACACAATGCTAAAAAAAGTGTACTGAGTAGCAGCTTAAGCCACAGTCTGCTGGTATATTTTTGGACGATTACCCAGATGGTTCTAGAAACCACATTTTGTTACCAGTATCCTACAACATTACTGAGTTTTCTAGCAGCAGGCTGGATTCTTCCAGGAACCAATTAGGCCTGCAATTGTTTTGTTAGGCCAGCTGAACAAAAGGAGTCACTCAGTTCTATTGAAAATGAAGATAGCATTAATGAATTTAGGGAAAAGGGTAAGGCCACTCTGAGTGCTTCTGTGGATTCCTTGTAATTGATTGTAAAAATGTCCATAAGATTTTCCCTTAGGAACAGGATACATTATAAAGTGCCTGGCACTGCTAATCTTCATCACATGTGCTTTTTAATTCCAAGGAGCAATTTACTCTTATCATTTATCTCACCTAAAAACATCCTCAGTGAGTGTTACAAAAGCTACAATAAATCACGTGGGCAGATGGCAGTATATAAATGCCAAAATGTAATCAGGCTTAGAGTTGTACCAAACAGCCTGCTGACATTCCCAGGCATAACAGAAAGGCTCAAAGCAGCACTTTCTCAGAGAAGCTTTCTCCTGCACAAATTGGAAGGCTGTCAGAACACAGCCAGCTTGCCTGCTCCTGATGACTGTTAATGAGAACTCTGAAAGAAGGAGCAGCCAGAACCTCTTTGCTCTCCTTTCTTGGGCCCCATGGTCCCTTCCATTTGGTCAGATCCCCTCTGAGCATGACGAATAGCAATGCTAACATTTCCCGACCAACATCGTCCCAGTTAAGCCTCTTTCAACAAATCCGAACACTAGGTTCTCTGTCATCTGTCCAACTCCATTTTATCCCCCAGTTGAGCTTTTTTTTTTTTTTTTTTTTGCTGTAGACACAATTTCCTTGAATACAAGGCATTAGAAAAAGTGAGTGTGGTACTGAGAAGGATTTCCACAGATAGAAAAATTAAAATATTTCAAAATGGGATCAAATAGAATACAGAAATGATTTCAAGTGGGAAAATGATGAGTATTATTATTTGAGTCCTTAGGATGTGACAGAAACTGTACTAAACATTTTATTAATACATCTATTTTCTCAATTATCTTCAATCTGTGTGTGTGCGTGCTCAGTGGTGTCCAACTCTGTGACCCCGTAGACTGTAGCCCACCAGGATCCGCTGTCCATGGAATTTTCTAAGCAAGGATACTGGAGTGGGTCGCCATTTCCTAGTCCAGGTGATCTTCCCAGGGATAGAGCCCATGTCTCTTGTGTATCCTGCATTGGCAGGCGGATTCTTTACCAACCACTGCACCACCTGGGAAGCCCATTTAATCTTCAAATCAGCTGCCTATGAGATAGGTAGGTTTTATTATGAGATAGGTTTTATTATTTTTCCTATCATAAAACTATGGAAAAAGACCCAGAGAAGTTAAGTAACTTCAGGATTTATACCTAGTAAGTGCAGGAGTAGAGACATGAATCCAGCTCTGGAGGAAGCCAAAGATTTGAATTTTAATGTTCTTCATTATGTGCTGTGCTTAGTCACTAAGTCGTGTCCCACTCTTGCAAGCCCATGGACTGTAGCCCACCAGGATCCTCTGTCCATGGGGTTTTCCAGGCAAGAATTCTGGAGTGTGTTGCCATGCCCTCCTCCAATCTTCCCAACCCAGGGATCAAACCCAGGTCTCCCACATTGTGGGTGGATTCTTTAACATCTAAGCCACCAGGGAAGACCAAGAACACTGGAGTAGGTAGCCTATCCCTTTTCCGGGGGCTCTTCCTAACCCAGGAATCAAACCAGGGTTTTCTGCATTGCTAGCAGATTCTTTACAAGCTGAGCTACCAGGGAATTCTAGAATCAGCAATTGTCCAATAATTGTGCAAATAAATTTAAGAATGTTTTAGATGCTTGTATGGTATTTATGAACTCCTAATAAAATAGAATGTTCTTTTCAAAAGCCTTATTGAAAAGAAACCTGTGACTGCAGTCTACTCCACATTTCTGCTTTTAATAGTTTGAGGGGCTTTCTAGTAGAGGGGCCACAGTATGGACATAGAATTCAGAACCCCAAGCAAGAAATTTCAAAATAAATGAGAAAACAATTTTAAATTGACCCTCCATTGAATACTTAAAAAGTGCTAGGAACTCTATCAACATCTCATCCTATTCTCATTAAAATTCTAACATCTGTTTTGTTGTCCACATTTTACAGATAAGAAAATGATACCTTGAAGAGGTTAACAATCTGCCCCAGAGTCTTAACAGCCTGACTGAAACACAAACCTGGGGAGCTATAGTGTTTGGCTTTTAACTTTGATCCCATACAACTTCTCACAAGAATGGGCTGATAGGTTTTTATGAGTCATAGAAAAGGGCCATCAATTGGACACGTCACAAGTATACACAGGGGAACATGTGGAAAATGTGAGTTATTTATTGCGTGCATCAAAGCAACATAAAAAATATAAGAATAAAATCACTATTCTCGAGGCAAAAGAGAGGACTTAGAAATATAATTTGCTATTGGCTTCATCGTCTAATTCTGAAGAGCTCTGGAAAGAATCCACCTCTGTTTCATTAATACTCTCACAATTAGGGAGAGTATTTGACCTCTCTCTTCCTCATAGAAATGTTTTAAGAAACACTAAAATATGAAACAATCATTGTAAATATTTCTAATTTGATATGTTAATGTATCAGTATCATGGTATGTTAGGGACCTTAAACTTTATTCTTTAAGCAGTAAGTTGCTGCTGGTGATTTCCAGGGAGAAGCATAACATGATCAAATTATGGGGGCCTCTGACACAGTATGTAGAATGGATTGAAAGGCATGAGCTCTAAGTGTCTTGATGTGACAGCAATGTTAGAAAGCATGTCTGAAGCACAGGAGGCTGGGTGTGGGCTAAGTAAAGAAAGATGGGAAAGGAAATGATCCTGTGGGAATGCACTGGAAGAAAAGAAACATCTATATGCAGAGTACATCATGAGAAACACTGGGCTGGATGAAGCATAAGCTGGAATCAAGTTTGCTGGGAGAAATATCAATAACCTCAGATATGCAGATGACACCACCCTTATGGCAAAAAGTGAAAAGGAACTCAAAAGCCTCTTGATGAAAGTGAAAGTGGAGAGTGAAAAAGTTGGCTTAAAGCTCAACATTCAGAAAACGAAGATCATGGCATCCGGTCCCATCACTTCATGGGAAATAGATGGGGAAACAATGGAAACAGTGACTGACTTTATTTTGGGGAGCTCCAAAATTACTGCAGATGGTGGTCACAGCCTTGAAATTAAAAGATGCTTACTCCTTGGAAGAAAAATTATGACCAATCTAGACAGCATATTCAAAAGCAGAGACATTGCTTTGTCAACAAAGGTCCATCTAGTCAAGGCTATGGTTTTTCTAGTGGTCATGTATGGATGTGAGAGTTGGACTATAAAGAAAGCTGAGTGCCAAAGAACTGATGCTTTTGAACTGTGGTGCTGGAGAAGACTCTTGAGAGTCCCTTGGATAGCAAGGGGATCTAACCAGTCCATCCTAAAGGAAATCAGTCCTGGGTGTTCATTGGAAGGACTGATGTTGAAGCTGAAACTCCAATATTTGGGGCACCTAATGTGAAGAGCTGACTAATTTGAAAAGACCCTGATGCTGGGGAAAATTGAAGGCAGGAGGAGAAGGGGACAACAGAGGATGAGATGGTTAGATGACATCACCGACTCAATGGACATGAGTTTGCGTAAACTCTGGGAGTTGGTGATGGACAGGGAGGCCTGGTGTGCTGCGGTTCATGGAGTCACAAAGAGTCAGACATGACTGAGAGACTGAACTGAACTGATGCTGTATAAAATAAATAAACTATGAAGATATACAATACAGGGAATGTAGGCAATGTTTTATAACCATAAATTAAGTATAACCTTTAAAAATTGTGAATCACTATGTTGTACACCTGTAACACACAATATTATACATCAACTATACTTCAGTACAAATTTTTTACTACTGAAATATTCTCTTTTTCATTTTCTTGAAAAGATTGTGCAAAACTGGTAGTTTTTCTTCCTTAAATATTTGATAGATTTCATCAATGAAACTATCTGGTCTTTGAATTTTCTTTGTGGGAATAATTTTAATTATGAATTAAATTAATATAATGCATAGAATAGACAGGGCTTCCCAGGTGGCACTAGTGGTAAAGAACCCACCTGCCAATGCAGGAAACATAAAAATACACAGTCCCTGGGTCTGGAAGAGAGCATGGCAACCCACGCCAGTACTCTTGCCTGGAGAATCCCAGGGACAGAGAAGCCTGGTAGGCTATTGTCCATAGGGTTGCAAAGAGTCTGACATGACTGAGGTTTAGCACACATGCACACTAGTAGGATAGACATCCTGTAGATATAAAAGAAGACTAAATTAACATCTAATTATCTACTTTTCCGGTTTGGATTTTAGAAAGAACTTTGAATCTCTTGAATTATAAGAATTTTTAAGAAAAAATAATATGTCACAGCTCCAACTCAGTATCAGCTAAAACAACATGAAATAGAATGATATTTAGAAAAGTGGTCTTAAATGCCAGTAGAAATACTGATGCAAGAAGAGCTTATTTTTTATGTTAAAAATGTCAGTCATGTTGCCCTTTCCACAAGAATGCTCTGTTTTATGGTGCATGCAAATTCCTTTATTCTAATTTGTTACTTATTACAAAGAAATCTCTGTCTGTTTTATCAGTCAGGGTAAGAGCTGAAAGTCAGATGGCTCATCATGTATCATGTAGTGAGTCACGTAGTGGGAAGTAAGTTTGGGGTGGGGTCATGTGGTCAGAGCAGTCTCTCCTCCAGGCTTTCGACTACGTACTCATCACTCTTTGGAGCTGCCACTCACAGAAGCATCTTCCCACCTCATCTGAGTTTTTTCTACTAGAACATCTCTCACTCCTTTTTATTGAGGGCACTGTTACTACAAAGGACAGACTCTGAGTATCTTTATGCCCTACTTTGAGGCTGTGTTAAAGGACACAAAAAAATCTACTTTAAAACCTGCTGTTGAACACTTAGGTTGCCAGAACTAGATTCCTGACATGCCTGCTCTATTTACAGACAATTTCTCAGTCGACCTGGTGTGCATCATTGTCCCAAGTCTCAGATACATGCATCTCTTTGTTTGACCTGAGTCCTGTGCGCATATTCTAACTCATTAGTGCTTCAGATGTTATCCTTTACCAGTGGTATCAATATCACCTGGGAAATTGTTAGAAATTTCCATTATCAATCCCTCCAGGGAATGGGCCCCAGCAATCCATGTTTTGTTTTGTTTTGTTTAATCAGGAACTTTTTGGTTCAATGAGACTTGCCTGTTGTGATTCTGATACACATCGTTACAGAATTTTTTTCCCATCTTCTCCAAAGAACTAGCACAAACCAAAACAACTTATAGCAAAACTATGGCAAATCTCTCTAAGAATAATCTATGTTTTAAAAAAACTTTCCATGTGATTCTGACACACACAAAGATCTGATGACTACTGTTATAGCTACAACAGAGAAAGAGGAAGCACAATCTGGCCTCTTCACTTCCAGAGTGGGACCAATGCCCATATACTGGGGGATTACCCAAGAAGAAGAAAGATGTTCAGATGTTGAATACCAAAAAACAAACAAACAACAACAAAAAAAACCCACCAAAAAGAAGATATATCTACTGTACATTTTTTACAACCATCAATTTCGAGAAGACTTAGAATTTACTTAATATTAAAGCAACAGCCTTGGTGATACAGTGGTGAACATATAGCTGCCTTCCAAAAAATAAATACTAGAACAATTCAAGCTCAGTTATGCATGGCCCTATTTGACTGCATTCTATGTTTTACTACCTCTGTTGTCAACAGTACATAGCTTATGATGTCTACTTCAGTGATACAAATTTGACACAAGATGAACTTAATCTCATATTTTTAATCAGGTAGGAAAGTAGCTTTGATTACTGGGGTGTTTTAATAACACCCCTTATCGCTCAGTTGGGAAAGAATCTGCCTGCAATGCAGGAGAGCCGGGCTCGATTCCTGGGTCGAGAAGATCCCCTGGAGAAGGAAATGGCAACCCACTCCCGTATTCTTGCCTGGAGAATCTCATGGACAGAGGAGCTTGCGGGCTACAGTCCATGGGGTCGCAAGAGTCGGACACAACTGAGCAACTACACCACCACCACCACATTGTTTGAAGCTTTGTCTACAGCTCAGATGAATATGGAGTGCTGCCTTTCCTGACAACTATTTCTGCAGAGTTTATAGGATTAACCAAATAAGTACTTGACTTTTATTCACCTAACTGATATCTCAGAATATTCATTGGCCCTATTTGATCTCATCAATATCTAAAACAGAATAATATTATTTATACAACTCTTTATTTTGGTGTGCAATAAATCATCTTTCTACTTGAAAAGAGTAACTTTTCTATTGGTTTTGTTAGATAATCTTTATTATTGTTTTCTACCTACTAGGCACCACTCGAAGAAGGCAATGGCAAGCCACTCCAGTACTCTTGCCTAGAAAATCCCATGGATGGAGGAGCCTGGTAGGCTGCAGTCCATGGGGTCGCTACAAGTCGGACACAACTGAGCGACTTCACTTTCACTTTTCACTTTCACACAATGGAGAAGGAAATGGCAACCCACTCCAGTGTTCTTGCCTGGAAAATCCCAGGGATGGCAGAGCCTGGTGGGCTGCCGTCTATGGGGTCGCACAGAGTTGGACACGACTGAAGCGACTTAGCAGCAGCAGCAGCAGGCACCACTATGAGTTCTTTACATGTGTTCACTCGTTTATTATCCAGTCCCACTACTTAGGTACTGATTTATCCCCATTTCATTCAAGGTAATTGAGAATATATGAAATTAAATAATTTCAACAAATTCAAACAGCTAATACCTGGTGGAGTTGGGATTTCATTCTAGGCAGTTGACTCCTCACTGGACATGGATCATAAGATAACCAACTGTCCCGATGTTTCTAGTACTGAGGGGTATCCTGGAATGCAGGACTTTCAGTGCTAAAACTGGTATGTGTGTGGGTGCTAAGTCAATTCAGTGGTGTCCGACTCTTTGGAACCCTGTGGACTGTAGCCCATCAGGCTCCTCTATTCATGGAATTCTCCAGGCAAGAATACTGGGATGGGTTGCCATTTCCTCCTCCAGGAGATCCTCCCCATCCAGGAATCGAACTCACGTATCTTCTGTCTCCTGCATTGGCAGGCAGGTTCTTTACCAACAGTGTCAGCCAGGAAGCCTTAAAACTGGGATAGCCCCAGACAAACCAGGGTGGTTGGTCACACTGTAATTACTATGCTGCAGAATATATTTGTGTCCTTACCCCCCCTCTTTGGATAGCATGTGAAATATATCAAGTTAATGACTGACATCCATCGTTCCAGGGAACAGTAGACCCACGTGTCTGTACAGGGGTGTGAGGCTCTTGAGTGTCTCTACACTACTTCCACCTTTCCATTCCAGAATGTCCATCACTTAACATCATCATTTAATGTCCGCTTTCAGGATACAGGACCCAATCTAAAGAGCTTGATTGTTCTAGAAATGCCCTGGATTTCCCCAAATATTCCACTACAAACTAGGGCAAGAGATTCCAAGACCCTGCCTCAATACAAATTGTCCCATTGTTCTTCTTCAGAAGAACATTCAGTTCAGGTCAGTTCTGTCAGTGAGTCGTGACTGACTCTTTGCGACCCTATGCACTGCATCACACCAGGCCTCCCTGTCCATCGGAAAAACATAAAACTGTTAAAAAATAACTTCAGCTGGTGTGTTTCAAGTTTGTAATAAGGTGTTATAAAGGGACAACCCAACAAGGAGCTGGAGAGGGGGACAGGGACAGGAAGATAGAAGAGCTAGAAAATCTAGCAGGGATTTAAATCACTTCATAGTTGAAGACCGAGGAGAATAACACACACAGTGTTCCTCAAACACACACAACCTTTCACAGTTGCACGGAGGGGAATGCATGGAGGTCATTGGTAGGACCTACCTGCAGACTACAGTCGTGTCAATAATTCTCACCTCCAAACCTCAAGAAGGACCAACTCTCAGTCTCCTAAAGTGTAACCATGAGAAATTCCTTCATGATAGTGAAGCCTGTATTAACTGGCTCAGAAGGTAAAGAATCTGCTTGTAATGCAGGAGACACAGGTTTGATTCCTGGTCAGGAAGACCTCCTGGAGAAGGGAATGGCAACTCACTCCAGTGTTCTTGCCTGGAAATTCCATGGTCAGAGAATCCCGGTGGGCTACTGTCCATGGGGTTGCAAATAGTCAGACAAGACTGAGTGACTAACACTTTCACTATTAACTAAGCTATCTAGTTAGATATGTAATACTGAAATTTAAAGGATCCTTGACTAATTTATTCTCTCAGCATCCCTATCTCCATAGATAATCTCTTTATTTACCTGTTTCTTGTAGTAGTCATGTTTTTAAATAGTAATTATCTCTAGATATTATCTATTGACATCCATTTCTAACTGTTGAGATATGATGTTTTGGTTAATAAGAAGAAAAGAGAGGACCTAAGAGGTCCTTGGATCACACCTTGAGAACTGTTATTCTAGTTCTTTGATAATTCCTCCTATTTTACTATCCTCTCTTTCTGGAATTTTGTAGTTATATGTTGGATTGAATATGGACATGAATTTGAGCAAACTCCAGGAGATAGTGGCAGGCAGAGGAGCCTTGAGTGCTGTAGTCTGGCATGGAGTCACAAAGAGTTGGACACAAATTAGCAACTTAACTTCAACAAAATCATTATTACTGTAAATTCACTGTATTTATTCTGAGTCTGTTATCTTTAAGCAGAGTCATGTTCTTTTTTACCTTTATGTTTATAGTTGCTGGTAATGATACTCTGTATTTATTTATTTTCAAAGCATCTTCACATGTATTATCTTATCCCTTTAATACTCTCCAGAGGAGGTTAGAACAGTAGGTATTTTCATGCCTGGTCTGGTCTCTGGATGATAAAATCAAATGCAAAATAAGTTAAGCATTTCGTCCAATAATATTCAAGGAATTAAAGACAAAATTGGAAATAGGACTTGGATTTTTTAATTTCTAGTTTGCTTTCCACTATGCCAAACTACTCTTTTTTTTTTTTTTAAAGGATTGCTCAGCTTAAATTCTGACCATGCCATCAACAAATAGAGTTTTCATTTCTGAAATTGTGATTGGAGGTTATAATAATCACCCTAGTTATGCATTCTTCACAGAATTGCTATGATTAATAAAATGAGTCAATATTTGTGAAATTGTCTTATAAATTCTGTAGGTCAATACACATACTATGTATAAATTTCCTACATAGTAAAATAACCTACATAAACTTTAAAGTTTTTTTCATCCTACTTAGACTTGTGGAAAAGATATATTAGTCATATGATTCCAAAAACAAAGAGAGGAAAAGAGAAAAATACTGGAAAATAAGTGCTTCCACAGCTGCCCCAATCCACATTCTTATCTCCTAGGAATGTGTATGAGTAACTATTTCCACATAGCCTTGTATTGTAAAATTTCTGGATTTTTGTCTTTCTAAAAGAGGTGAAAAATAATAATCATGGCTGCTCTGGTTGCCTATTGCTATATTTCAAAGAGTGAAAGTGAAGTCGCTTAGTCATGTCCGACTCTTTGTGACCCCGTAGACTGTAGCATACCAGGCTTCTCTGTCCATGGGATTCTCCAGGCAAGAGTACTGGAGTGGGTTACCATTTCCTTCTCAGGGGATCTTCCTGACCCAGGGATTGAACCCGGGTCTCCCACATTGGAGGCAGACGCTTTAACCTCTGAGCCACCAGGGCTAATTCAGCCCATAATGGCACTCACAAACCTTCAGTTACAAGCAGAACATAGTGAGGACACCTCATCTCTGCTCCATGCAACTGAAACAGCTCAGTTGAAGCTGGAAGATCTGCTTCCAACATGGCATATTCACATGGCTGGAGAGTTGTTACTGGCTATTGGTTCCTATCCACACAAGCTTCTCTAATGGGAAGCTTGTGCTTTCTCACAGTATGGTGGTTCAGTTCTTTAAAAAAAAAGAGAGAGAGAGAAAGTATATGGAAACTGCCAGTGTCTAGAAGCTTTCACCCAGAAACTGATACTGCAGCATGGTTTTTAGTATATAAATTTTGGGGTTTTTTTTTTTTTGGTGTGATTTTAAACAGGATTGTTTGCTTACTTTCTCTTTCTGATATTTGTTAATATAAAGAAATGCAACAGACTTCTATGTATTAATCTTATACCATGAACCTTTGCTAAGTTCCTTTATCAGTGCTAGTAGTTTTGTGGTGAAAACGTAAGGGTTTTTTTAATATGTTGTATCTGCAACAGTGAAATTTTACTTCTTCCTTTCCCATTTATATGTCTTTTATTTATTTATTTTTTGTCTGATTGCTGTGGCTAGGCTTCTCCTCTGCTCAGTGGCCATCAGCACCCTATCCAGGGTGGGAGAAGTTGCTGGGCAGAAGTCCTGAGTGCTGGGTTTGAGCTCCCTCTGTTCCCTTTAAGTGTGTGCTCCTTTCCTCCCAGAATCAGCAACCTCAACCCAGAGAGGAGTAGCGCTAGAACAAAAGGAACTGGTGCAAGTGTCCAGCATGGATCTAAGTATGGACTGCGGCTGCCCTGGTCACATTTAGTGACCTGGCTTCTGAGGTGCTGCCTGTTTGACAGTAGTGACTGTTCCCCCACCAGGCTCAGATGCCACTCCAGGTCTCAACGGCCTTTGTCCCTCACAACTGAGCTCTCCCCTCAGCCACTGCCACTCTTGCTATGGTGTGGAGCTATGTTCTGAAGCAGTCAGGGACCAAAGCAGATGCTTAGCTCAGGCTGGAGCACGCTCCAGGGAGCTTGCAGGAAACCTACCACCATCGTGTGCAGTTTCAATGTGCCCTCTCCACTCTGTTCCTGGCATAAGCAAGCATATGCATACTCTTCACAAGTGGAGTCCAGGCTTCCTTCAGCCCTCCTGTTAGTCCCACTGCCCCTCCAACCAACAAAGGGACTTATTTCCCCTGTGTCCAACCCCAGGGCTGGGGTGCTCAATATGTGGCTTTAACTGCTCACTCCCCAAGGAGAATCTCTACCCAAGTAATGTTTCTCTTCTTTTGATTTCCTTCCCAGGGACACAGTTCACCAACTGATTGCTTCTCTTCCCTTTCTACCTGATTCCATGTGGCTCTTTCTTATAACCCTGGTTATATAGGAAGGAATCTTTCTTCCAGTCCCCAGTTAGTTAGCAGTGAGAATTGTTCCATATGTAGCTATATGATTGACACATTCATGGGGGGAGATGAGTTCTGCATCCTTCTACTCTGCCATCTTGATCTCCTCTCGGGAACTACTGAATTCTGTTTGCTAATATTTAATTTTGGATTTTGAACTTTATTAATAAATGAGTCTGTTTATAAATTTCCTTGCTTGTGATCTTTGTCATTCCTTTGGTAAAAATGTTTTACTTGCTCCATTAAATGCACTTAGGGGCTTTCCTTCTTCTCTAAGATCTGAAACAATTTAAGTAACATTGGAATTAAATGTTTTCTAAATATTTGATAGAATTCTCCCAGCAAAGCATTTGAAGAAACAAAAGCAACTTTGGGATTACCTTTTATATTTCTTCATTGGAAATCTATCTGCCTACATTGTTTTTTATCTGTCAAATTTTTGGTAAGTTATTTTTTTCAAAATATTGTTTATATTATTCAGGTTTTCAAAGTTATTTGCATAAAATTAACCGGAAAAAAACCCCAAACCTCAAGTTTTTTTTAATTTCCTCTTTTTCTGTGAAAGATACCTTAACATTTGTGGTTTGGAAGTTTTATAAGCTCATTTCCATGAACTGAAAGATTAAATTATTTCTATTTTTATTTCCAGCTTTTGAAAGAAAAATTTCCATAACATGTTAAGCTTCTGGGCTTTATTTAATTCTTGTTACAGCACTATGCATAATAGAGTTACTCAGAAAACAGTATTCTTATGAATATTAAAGCCCACTTTAATTGGAACTTAAGTGAAATTCTTTCGTAGAAGGACATCTTGGTGATCATGTACTGAGAATTTTAATTGTTCAAATAAGGTCACAAGCTCTTTACAATCTCTCAAGAGAGGGCATAAGAAGACATAACTTATACTAAATGCACTTTAGCAGTGTGAAAATGGCCCTTATGCATTGAAGAATTAGTTCAATTAATACCAGTCTTTAATTAAGAAATTTTACTTTAAAATCCAGCTGGTGCTCACTTTTGATTGTTTATTCCATAACATTTGCTGTCTTTTAAATGAATTCAATAAGCTGCCAGCCTGTTCCTCATGTTAATCTTTTCAAGCATTTGGGATGTTGCCAGACCATGTCCTGCCATTACAAAATCATTCAGGAACAGGTTTTCAGTAACCAGTTTCTAAGAAAGAAGGAAGAAGGGAAGGGAGAAAAAGAAAGAAGGAAAGAGAAAACGAGAGAATGGACAAACCAGCTACACATCTTACAAAATCCCTTCTGTTCATATTCTTTTATTGTTTCTTGCCTTATTTTGCCATCCTAGTAACTTTTGTTAAGAATGTGGTAATACATTTTAAAGGCTATTATATCTTAATGTCACTTTATAATAATGACAACTTTTCATAAATTGTTCAGTTTTAGCTTAGTAATCCTAAGGAAGGATAGTTGCCCACAGCAGCAAAATTGACAGAAGTGCCCTTTAAAAGTGCCAGAAATGACATCTTTAGTGCACTGGCCTCAGTCTCATTAGCTCTTTTCTGAGCGTGCTGATCAGGGACACAGAGCAATGACAGGAATTGTTATTGACTTTCACAATGAACTTTTCAGACTGAAGGTCATTCTGTGGAAGATGCAAAAATGATAGAAGGTCAGCAGTTATTTTAGCTTCATGGTTAGATTATCCCTAGTCTTGTTTAAATTGATGATGTATTCTTCATTGCTCAATCAAAGCAAGAAAGAAAATGTTCCTTAAACAATAGAAGCAGATAAAATATTTTCCAAATATTCTTTTGGAAGAATATGTTGGAAAGAAGAAGCTAATTTAGAAATAAATGGGAATAAATATAACCTGGTAATAAATGAGAAATTATTTTAAATTAATAATTTAGAAATAAATGAGAATAAAATATAAATATAATTATTAGCTAATCGATGTCCTGGATTCAGCCCTGATGGCCAGACTGGTGGGCTTCTTCACTAGATTTTACCCCCAAAAATTATATCTTGCCCACTAAACTATGAAGAGATGAGAGTGTGGGAAATAAATGGTGAAAAACAGTTAATAGTTTGTTTCATTTTCTTTCTTTTTTTCTTTTAAATGTTCATAGTTAGATAACTATACTTAAATATTGACTGGCTCTTTTGCATGCATGAAAAGTACAATATTATACTTTATTTTTAAAAATTTTATCAGAGTATAGTTGATTCACAATGTTGTGTTAGTTTCAGATGGACAGCAAAGTGAATTAGCGATTTGTTATTGTTTATTCCTTGTAAGTTGCTAAGTTGTGATCAACTCTTTGTAACGCCATGGTTACAAAGAGCCTGCCAAGCCCCTCTGTCCATGGGATTTCTCAGGCAAGAATACTTGAATAGGTTGCTCTTTCCTTTTCCAGGGAATTCACCTGACCCAGAGATCAAATCCACATCTCTTGCATTGGCAGGCAATTTGTTACCACTGAGCCACCAGGGAAACCCAACTCAGCTATATATATATAGTCTCTATTTTTTAGACTCTTTTCCCATATAGACCATTACAGAGTATTAGGCAGAGTTCCCTGTGCTATACAGTAGGACCTTATTAATTATTTATTTTATACATAATATTGTGTAAGTACTGTGTATATGTCAATCCCAGTCTCCCAGTTTGTCTCTCCCCCCCTCACCCCTTGATAACCATAAATTTCTTTTCTACATCAGTAAGTCTATTTCTATTTTGTAGATAAGTTCATTAGAACAATATTATATTAAATATCAATTTCATCCTCTGAACTATGTCCTTTATTTAAAAAAAAAATTCCAAGATAATTCTAATGTGCATCTGGATTTTAAAAAGTGACTACATATTAAATGGTAGTTTTAGTGATGTAGAATTCTATTATTTTCTGTTGCCCAATCTTAAATGGTATTAAAATGAATAATAGTTACATAAGCACAATAGTAAAAGCTGTTTATCAGTTTTCATACTCAATAAAAAAAAATAAAAGATAATTACAATTGTAAGCCATAATGGAAACATGATTAACCTAATAACATAAAATAAGTACATATAATTTAGGGGGTTAAGTGGAGTGATATGTTATGTGAAAATGCATACATACACATATTTTCATTCACCCAATCAATCTGTCTTTTGATTAGTGCATTTAATCCATTTACAATTAAAGCAATTATCAATATGTATGATCCTATTACCATTTTCTTAATTGTTTTTGGGTTTATTTTTTGCAGGTATTTTCCTTCCCTTGTGTTTCCTGGCTAGATAGATTCCTTTAGCATTTGTGGTAAAGCTGGTTAGCTGGTGCTGAATTCTTTTAATTTTTGCCTGTGTTTAAAGCTTTTGATTTCTCCATTAAATCTGAATAAGAGTCTTGCTGGGTAGAGTATTCTTGGTTGTAGGTTTTTTCTTTCATCATTTTAAATATATCATGCTATTCCCTTCTGGCTTGTAGAGTTTCCATTGAGAAGTCAGCTGGTAGCATTATGGGAGTTCCCTTGTATGTTATTTGTCATTTTTCCTTTGCTGCTTTTAATATTTTATTTGTCTTTAATTTTTGTTGGTTCGATTACTATGTGTCTTAGTGTGTTCCTCCTTGGGTTTACCCTGCTTAGGGCTCTCTGTGTTTCCTGGACTCGGTTGAATATTTCCTTTCCCATGTCAGGGAATTTTTTCAGCTATTATCTCTTCAAATATTTTCTCGGGTCCTTTCTCTCTCTTTTCCTTCTGGGACCCCTATAATGGGGATGTTGGTGAGTTTAATGCTGTTCCAGAGGTCTCTTAGGCTGTCTGCATTTGTTTTCATTCTCTTTTCTATATCTGTTTTGCAGCAGTGATTTCCATCTTTCTGTCTTCGTGGTCACTTATTCATTCTTCTGCCTCAGTTTTATTCTGCTTTGATTCCTTTCAGTGGATTGTTCAACTCTATTTGTTCTTTATGAACTATGTCTTTTGATGGATATTTCTTTCCTCTCATTTTTGGGAGTTTAGGAATTTGCTCCAAAGTTTATGTTACTAAGGCTTTTACATTAATTAATAATTTACATTATTTTTAATTATTCATACCTCTGTGAGAACCTGACAAAATCATACATTTACAGGTGATTATTATTCAATAATGGTGAAAATAGAAATTATTTTCTCAAAAGTTTAATAATTAATTTCATTAGTGTATTCAGCTTAGCTCCCTGAATCTCAGTAACCTCACCTACAGGCTTAGTGTAGCATTAGTGCTGCCGTATCCACCTTGCATCATGCACCTCTGGACTTTACATAAAAGGTATAAAATTTTATCTTGTTTAAACCATTGGTATTTTGAGACTCTGTAACATGTACTGAAACCAAATCTCTACAAATATGGGTGGCAAGCCAAAATATAGTGAAATTTTGCAAAAGATTTGTGTGCAACAGATCCAAAATAGGCTCTGAAAGTAGTGAGAAGAGTTCTAACATTAGAACTTCTAATATGTTCGTCACATGCAGAGTTGAGAACCAGAATCTCAGTTGTCATTCTAGAAATCATCCCTGTGGTCTTAATTGGGACATAATTCTGTTTTGGAGGATTATATTTGGAGTCACAGATCTGACTTACTGTATTAATTCCTGTTAACTTCTGAGGGCTTTAAGCAGAACATCCTCTGGCTAAGACTAATGCCCCAGAGCTATCAAAATGCTTGTAAATAATCCTAATCAAGCCTTCTCCATACTTAGCTCAGAGCATGTCTCTTTTCTAGGTGATCCTATATGTATAAAATGCCTGTGAAAGACTGCTTCTCCTGGATATGGGGGTAAAGATTTAACTAGTGTATTTGATTGATATTAGGCCATTTTAACTCAGCACTGCACTGACTGTTAGCAGTAGATGTTCTGCTGTAGTCTATAGTCTTTGTTATAGTAAATATTCAGTTGTTGCTGTTGTTCAGTCTCTAAGTTGTGTCTGACCCCTTTGCAGCCCCATGAACTGCAGCATGCCAGGTTTCTCTGTCCTTCACTGTCTCCTGGAATTTGCTCTGATTCATGCGTGCCCTTATCCTTTGCCTTCAATCTTTCCCGGGATCAGGGTCTTTTTCAGTGAGTTGACTCTTCACACCAGCTGGCCAAAGTACTGGAGTATTGGAATTTCAGCTTCAGCATCAGTCCTTCCAATGAATACTCAGGGTTGATTTCCTTTACGATTGACTGATTTGATCTCTTTGCAGTCCAAGGGACTCTCAAGAGTCTTCTCTAGCATCACAATTTGAAAGCATCAATTCTTTGGCACTCAGCCTTCTTTATGGTCAGTTCTCACATCCGTATATGACTACTGGAAAAACAAAAACCATAGCTTTGTTGGCAAAGTGACATTTCTGCTTTTTAATATGCTATCTAAAATATTCAGAAGGTGATGGAATTTTCCATCATTTCTGTATCAGTTTGGATCTGTCCAGCTCTTGCTGTTGTCATTGTTTTCCATTTCCTAAACCTATCAGAGCTCTCTATTGTTTATATTGATTTCCTCTGTTCATCTGGGGAATTTTGATAAAAACAAAAATAGTTTACAAGCATTCCTTGCAATTCCCTATTTTTATCTATCAGGTTGACAGAAAAAGGAAAGCTTCTAGCATATTTCAGGATATCCTTTCTTCTCCTAGTCTTTTGTTCTTGCATGTGAAAGGCACCTTTCTAGCTTAGTGTTTGTTGTGTGAATAAATCCTGCTTTATTAACTGACATCAGTGAATTAAGATGGTTTTTTATTTCTTCTTTTAAGCAACACCATCCCCCATCTTGCCTTGCAGTCACTAACTGTTGTAGTTTTTTTCATTTTTATCTCACACATTAATGACATTGTCCATTTCTAGTTTCAGTAATTTACTTGCCTTACTTGGCACTAATTTATCATTTTGCTTCACTATGTACCATTGCTAGTGGTAATGTAAAATGGGGCAGCTACTGGGGAAAACAGTGTGGCAGTTCTTCAGGAAATTAAATATATATGAATTTTTATACCATATGACCCAAGAATTCTACTCCTAAGTATTACCCAAGAGAAAGGAAAGACTACATCCACACAAACCTGTATATGAATATTTATAACAGCATTATTCATGATAGCCAAAAAATGGAACCAAGTGAATTTTCCATCAGATGAAGAGTGGATGAACAAATAGAGTATATTCATACACTGAATATTATTCAGCCATATGAAGAAATGCAGTCCTGATACAGGCTACAACATAGAAGAACATAGAAAACGTGTTAAGTGAAATAAGCCAGAAGCAAAAAGTCATATACTGTGATTCTATTTTTGTGAAATGTTCAGAAAAGGCAAATCAATAGGCACAGAGGGTAGATTAGTGGTTTCCAGGGGCTTGGGAAGAGAGGAGAAAGGGGACTAATGGGAACAGAGTTTCTTTGGGGGATTGTGACAATGCTTACAATACAACTTTGTGATGGCTATAGAGTGTGGTGAATATATTAAAAACTACTGAATGATAAAAAAAATTTTTAATAAATGATATATAAGAAATAGATTGTATATGCAATTTAAAAATTACATATAAAAACTTGCCATCTCACTAATTAGAGACATTCAATCTGAAAAGAGTATGAGATGAGGGATTAAAAGAGGAAAATAATGTGACAGATGATATCATGTCATCCTGAGCAGAAAGGAAAGGAAATCTCACAAGGCCCCTTTCCCCTCATTCTTCAACCCTATTCTCCCTGAAGCTGCACGGGGAGAAGGGGAACAGCATCAGGGCGCTAGTGACAGAGTACACGGCAATCACCACTTACACTCAGACCTGTCCCTGGGCTAGAAAAATTCAGGGTAATCCATGCAGGCTGGTCAGTGACAGTTACAGAAAGTGACAGGAAAGGCAGGAGGGGTTGCTTGTTAGCTGGTATTAATAAAAACCTAAGATAATGGCACCCCACTCCAGTACTCTTGCCTGGAAAATCCCACGGACAGAGGAGCCTGGTAGGCTGCAGTCCATGGGGTCGCTGGGAGTCGGACACGACTGAGCGACTTCACTTGCACTTTTCACTTTCATGCATTGGAGAAGGAAATGGCAACCCACTCCAGTGTTCTTGCCTGGAGAATCCCAGGGACGGGGGAGCCTGGTGGGCTGCAGTCTATGGGGTCGCACAGAGTCAGATACGACTGAAGCAACTTAGCAGCAGCAGCAAGACTCATACAACATTTCAGCCCATAAACATCTCACCCCAATCTACCCAAACAAAAACTTGCTAGACGTCAGTCAGAAGCACTCCACAGGCATCCCTCTTGTTCCGTGGACCCTGACAGCTTGAAGCAGATTTGAACACAGACCCTTTAGTTCTATGCCTTTGAGGTTAGAAGACAAGAAACCTCACTTTCCTTCCAGCCGCGCAGGGCTGACTGGCATCCTTTCAGAGAGTAATCAGTTCCAGGCTGCTCTAGGAGCCGCAGCCCATCCCTTTGAATCTAACAGACCTAAGGGCCTTATAGGGGAAGAATGGAGAACTGTGCTGAGGCTCCAGCACCAGCAGGCAGCTGACTCTGCTGAATGTGGAGATGCGGCCATGGCCAGGAGAGGCCAGTCTCTAACCCGTGCAAGCTAGATGCTCACACTCGTCACCCGCTCAGATGCTCAGACCTACTCAGACCTATTCAGACACATTACCTGTGTCACCTCTACTGCTACCCCCACCTCCTCAGCAGTTAGTGCGCTGGAAACCATCTCAGCCCACCTGCTATTTGCCCCGGATGCTGAAATCTGTGCAGCTGCCGAGCTCTTTCTATTTAGGCAGTGAAGCAGGAGCAATCTCTTTCCTCATCTCGGTTTATACAGATCTAGGGCAGAGATGGGTCATTTCCATCTTGCATTTCACAGCTTGGGAACTTTATTAAGCAACCTGGCCACTAAGACAAGAATTCTTGATTCTTCCTCCCTGGGCCAGTTTATATTATTCATTACTTTGAACCCCCAAATCCCTTCTCTATAAAATGATAATGTGCTAAGTCACTTCAGTAGTGTCTGATTCTTTGCGACCCCGTCGACTGTAGCCTGCCAGGCTCCTCTGTCCACTGGGATTCTCCAGGCAAGAATACTAGAATGGGTTGCCATGGCCTCCTCCAGGGGATCTTCCCAGCCCAGGGATCAAAATTGTGTCTCTTACGTCTCCTGCACTGGCAGGCGGGGTTTTTTGTTTTTTTGTTTTTTTTTTACCACTAGCACCACCTGAGAAGCTAGTAAAATGATAACAATACTTAATTTGAAAAGTTGTTTGCACTCGATGAAAACAATTACAGCAGAGTACTTCACTCAATGCTGGCTCACTGTCTATTTACAATAAATGTTGCTATTATTATTAATGTTCTTACTTGTGTTTTTAACTATAGAGTCCTGTATACAGAGGCAGGCAAATTCACTAAAAATCAATTCTTGAAATGGTCAATTTGCAGAATGACCAAAATTTACAAACTGTAGTTTTAATGAAAATATTTTTATTACATGTAATCAAATATATCCTTTTGCATATTGGCTAAACTGAATTTGATTGGCTACCTGATAAAATAATCCTAAAACAATGCTAAAATGGTGACAAATCACAAATTCACCAGACATGCCAATATGAATCACTTTTTCCATCAAATTTTTTGGCATTCAGCGCGTGACTTTCGCTTTTTTTAGGTGTTTTGTAATGAAGCTATTTCCAAAATGTAAGCACACTTAGAATCATTTTATCAATTCCCCAAATGGCACATCAGCCTTAATTTACATTTTTAGCAGCTGATTTTTAGTTTAACTAATTTACACTGTAAAATGCAGAAAATTAAATTTTTAATTAAAATTCATTTATAATTAGAATTAAATTGAATTTTCATTAAATTAAATTTAAACTTGAAGAGCATTAGAATTAATAGAGAGTGCTATCAGGCATAAAATGCTAATATTTTAGTTTCTATCAAGAATTTCAGAAAAACAGAAAGATGGGTTATGGTTTGTAGAAAATTTCTACTTAAAAACATAAAACAGCTCAAATCACCAGAAAGGCAGTAAGGATGTTTCACAGTGAACACTTTAATGGATTGGCAATTTGTTCTTCAAAATAATTTGATATTTAGTCATGATCAATATAAAATTGTGAGGAAAAATAAGAAAGCCAGCCAGAAGTCCAAAAAATATTAAATTTAGATGCTAAAGGTTTAGCAAAATGAAGATGATGCTTAAAAGCTTGAAATAAAAACTGATATAAGCTGGTTTCCACTTGAAATGGTAAATATTAACTGCGTTCTGAAAAACATATTTATTCATTGCGGGGAGCCGGTGAGGCATTCCACTCGTGACAAAGGTCATGAGGAAGGAGGCTCGGCATACGCAAAGGCGGGATCGAGCCTCAGGAGTCCCCCCGGATATTCTCGAGCATTTTCCCCCAGAAAACCAGAGTCTGCCTACTTTATTGCTTTGTGCTCTCACCTCTGACTTTACTGGGGGCTGTCCCCTACCACCATCTCTCTCTCTCTGTGTCAAAGAGTTAACTTACAACTCCAATTAATAAAGTTCCTGGGCAATTAGGAGTGTTTAAATCCAAACCCCTCTGATGGCTCTCTAACTCGCCTGACAAGTTTACCCGGACTCCTGCAGCTATGCATACGATTGTTTACAGTCTCCCAGCCTCGAGAGGCATGGGAAGCTTAAGATATTCAAGTAGCTTAGAGCCTCTCAGAGAGTTAAAAACTGTCAGAATAAACTAGTAAAGGATTTCATTGATGAGTCAATGCTTGTTGCCAAGTTTTCACATCCCCTGAATTGTATCCTTGAATATGTATCAATTAATAGTGGGTATGTAGAAAAAATAAGTAGTGGCCTTGGTGTTAGTAACTTTAGACCCTTAAGGTAATAAATTCTTTCTTTGTTGTAAACCCATTACACATCCGCCCTATAGGAATGCAATTTTATCTTTGGAAGATGGTGCCAAACCTTGAAATAATTACTCTTAGAGAAAGTAAGTCTTTGTTGATAAGTCCTTGTCAAGAGTCATAAAATGTTAGTAGGCCTTCTGGCCAGAAGATGATGTAAATCACCTAAACCATTTGTATACGATACATTTGCAGGAAAGAAACCTTGGTTTTTGATAAGAACCAAAGACTGCTGACTTTGCATCCCCTATTATCCTCTATGTGTAACTTAGGGTATAAAAGCCCCTGTTAAAAATAAAGCTACGGGCCTTGCTCACCAACGCTTGGTCTCCCCATGTCATTCTTTTAACTTCCAGCTGAGTCTCCATCTGGAGCGCGGAACCCACCACGCTTACTAATCATGCCTGGGCTTCTAAGACCCACTCGAGAAGGTGTCTAGGGTGAGACACCTTCCGCTATTCGAGAGGGCGCCTGCGGCCTACGTAAGTGGTGCAAACTTCTTGTCTTGAAGTTTTATTGGTCTCCCGCGTAAACCAAGCTACTCAGCTTCTTTTCTCCACTGAAATTTCCTACTGAGCTATCCTCATTCTATTGTTCTCTATATCCCTAATTAGCATATAAATAGTCGCCGACGCCGTCTCCCCTTCGAATACCCTGGATCAGCCGGGGCTGGTCCTCGGCAGGTGGCGCCCGATACAGGATTTCGAAGGTAAGTCCCCAACCCCATTCCCCCAGTGTTGAGTTTTCGGGACGGATAGGACCCCACTTAGGGTGCTGCAGACCCCCCTGTAGAATAGACAGGGAGAGAGGAGTGGGAAGTGTTGAAAGTGTTGAAGAGTTAGAGAGAAAAAACGATTTCTAAAAAGGCTGACAAAAAAGGCCTAATCTTTTGATAGCTAAAAGCAAAATCTTTTACTATACTTAATTTTCTGACATGGGTAATACTGAATCAAATGAAAGACAGCTCTTTATAGGAGTAATTTTACAGTTATTAGGTAAAAGAGGAATTAAAGTTAAAAAATCTGCCATTCAATCATTTCTTTCATTTGTACAAGAGCACTGTCCCTGGTTTCCAGACGACGGCTCTGTTAACTTAGATGTCTGGGAAAAAGTAGGAAAACAGTTAAAAACTTACCATGCAGAACATGGCTCAGAAAAGGTGCCTAATGACGCCTTTTCCTTATGGAATATTATTAGAGATGCCTTAGACCCTGCCCCAGATTCAGAAAAAGTACATCTTAAAAGGGATAATGAAGAAAATGCTGTAGCTAAACCTGCCCCTAAATCTAAAAGAGTAACTTTTAAAGAGGAAAATGAAGTCGAAATCGTAGTTAAACCTGAAGAAAATGAGAAAAACGAAGACCCGCCTGACTATCGGCAACTAAGAAAAATGTTAACAGCCGTGACTACTCAGGAACAACCTAAAGATAGGGATGAGGAACAAGATCAGCCTTCCCCAAAACAAAAAGAGAATTTAGGCGAGATAACAACTAAATATCACTCTGATGGAGACTGGCATCTCTTAAACAAAGATGCCCCAAAAGGCCTAAGAGAAACTTCCCCTGTCAGACCATCCGCTCCTAGGAGCTTGAGGGAAACATCCCCGATTAGACAGTTTGTAAGATTTAGTCACCAAACAGTTAAAGGATCTCCGGAGCAGGAGAAGAGAAATACGGGACGCTCCCTTCCCCCCATGCCTCCTCCTCCGTGTGGGGGTAAAGGGCCTCCACTAGGAGTTTCCCCGAGAAGGGTTTGCTCTAGTCCCAAGGATAAATTTGATCCTCACCTTGAGGCTTCTTTTCTAGTCCCCTCTGCAGTTTAGATAGGGTAAAGAAGGTACAAAATAAATAAAAACATTCTCAAAAAAAAAAAAAAAAAAAAAAAAAAAAAATGGGTTTCTCTGCATCTAAGAATATACAAATGTTTATTGGCTCTGTGAAATATGATTAAAAATGTCCTGGACCCCTGTCATGAGGCTGTTAAATAGCCTTTGAGGGAGGCTATAGCGGTAGATGGTGGTGAGTCTCCACTTTCTGCATAGATCATAATTTCTGCTATTGGAAAAAAAAAAAAAAAGGAGGGAGAAAGTGCTTTACCTCCCGAGGAAGGAGAGGGTTTACAGGACGCTGCGGCCGAGCGCCCTGGCGAGCTCCCTCCCCCTCTGCGCAAACCTTTAAAAAACTTATCCACCACTTTCTGATTTAAGGTGATCGCCACCGCCTCCGTTTGTGCCTCCCAGGACCCAGGAGTTCCCCACTTTGCCCCCAAAGCCTCTCAAAGCGTTGCCTAAGCCTGAGGAAGATAAAAAGTTTTTTGAACAGTGGAGCTTTTAAAACAGACTGCGTGCACAATATGCAGAGCATGCTTCTTAGAGAAAACCCCCTCAGGGGGGGTCTCACCCAGGCTAGGAGAAAAGCGAAACCGCAAGGGGATTTAGCAACAATATTAACCCCTGATGTGCCGCTTACTCCAATTCCAACGGGAGTGGCTGGCCCCCCGCCTTTGGACATTGTAAGATCTGTCCTGGGGCATAGCTCGCTTTCTTTTCAAAAAAAAAAAAAAAATTCGGTGGTGCATGGTGTAGTAGATTCTGATTATATTGAGAAATTAAAGTCTTGGTATCACCGCCTACCAAAACTGTACAAATTAATAAAGGTCAAAGAGTAACACAGCCTTTGCTTTTACCTTATTATCAGACAAGAAAAAACTTGACTTCTCAAGTTAAGAGCCACGAAACATTTGGATCTAGTGATCTAGCCTTTTGGGTGCAGGAAATTACAGCTCCTGGCCAACACATACTACTGAAAATGAGTTGGTGGGATTAGAGAAAGTGGTATGTGAGGTGGGGATGCTATACAGGTGGTACATTTAACAATACTTTATATATTGTTATAAATACATAATATAAATATATTTGCCTAATTACAGTTTGCCTAATTAGGTATGGGTATAAATAAAATATAATAAAGGTATACCTAATTCTACTTATAGATCTATACTTAATTTGTATATAAATTAATATGTATACTATATATACATATATATATACTGTATAATTAAATGTATATTGCAGTGATATAATGTGTGTGGCTGATATTAATTGGTATGGATTGGTGTGCTGTGATGATATATGTTCTATATACTGTATAATTGTATATGTGTGACATGTATTATTGCAGTACATTGGTTTGTGTTGGTTGGTATTAGCTGTGTATGTGTTGTATTGCTGTAATATATATTAATTAATATATTAATTATAAAGATTAATTCAAGTATATTGATTTATATATATTATATGTCAATAAGTTTATACTTGTTGCCATATATAAATACATATATAAATACATTTTACATTTAGGTATGTCTGTATACCAAAATGAGATAAGGAGGTTATACATTTATTATTTAAATTTATACAGAGACCTAAACTAAACATTAGACCTAAATTAACATATCCCTAGGAAAACAGCTGGACAAATAGTAAAGTTATGTCCAAATTGTAATTACTCACTTAAACGTAAACACACAGGGGCAGACTACAATGATGAGACACTAGATGCCTGAATTACAGGCTACGACTCGGCCCCTGGTCAAGTAAAAAGACCTCCTTACTGGAGAGTGAAAAGGGCCAGATGTGTTGCTAACTTGTGGGAGAGGGTATGCTTATATATTTCTACAGAATGCAGATTCTCCGATTTGGATCTCAGAAAAATTCGTCATGTCACATTCCCCAAAGACCAGGTTCGCGGCGCGCGCACTCGCTCGCTCCCCCTCCCCCAGCCAGCTCTCGCCTCCGCGCCGCCAGCGGCGCCCCGCACCCTCCTTGCTGCACCCGGAGACCTAGAGCAAAGAAGTCTGTGCGGCGAGTGAGGGCCAGAGAGGAAAGCGCGTCCGCGCAGTGCAGTCCAGACCAGCGCGCTCCCGCCGCCGGCGACAGGAAAACGCCCTGAGCCCAAGCGGCGGCGGCTAGCCCGAGTCCGCGAACCCCGCCCCTCCGCCCGCCGTAGACGCCTCGGCCCACAACCTGCCGTTCGCGTTCTGCCTCCTGATGCTGCGGACACTGCTCCGCCGAGCCGATGCCTACAGCTGCTCCTTGTTTCATCTTGTTTAAGTCCTCAATATAATGTTTGCTCCTTTGTGGTGGTGTTGTGAACAAATGTATGCTCTCATCTTGTTTAAATCCTCAATATAATGTTTGCTCCTTTGTAATGTTACAACGTCCACCTTATCTTATGATGTAACCACTTATTGAATTATGCTCTTGCTGTATTACAACAACTGCAGGATTTAATGCGAACACGACGGTTTGTGGGCTTACTTATCTTGGGAATAGCAGCATTGATAAGTGCAATTACTTCTGTTACTGTGGCAGCAATATCATTGACTCAACAAGTACATACTGCTCAATATGTTGATTCTATGTCCAAAAATGTTTCTTTAGCATTGGCAACACAGGAAGCTATAGACAGGAAATTAGAAATGAGGGTAGATGCCCTAGAGGAAGCAGTAATACATATTGGGACTGAATTGCAGGCTTTAAAGGTGAAAATGGCATTGTCCTGTCATGCTGACTACTGGTGGATATGTGTAACACCCCTGAAAGTAAATGACACAGATTTTGAATGGGAAAAGATTAAAAACCATATTTCAGGTATTTGGAACAGCTCTGACATTAGCTTAGACTTAGGGAAACTTCACAATCAAATAGCAACCCTGGAACACTCCCGATTAGATTTTACTGCCGCTGGAACAGCAAATGATTTCTTCCATACTTTCTCTAACTACATTTCAGGAAAAAATATTCTGTCTACCTTCCTCGGCTACGCTACCTTGGCTGTTTTAATTTTATTTCTAATAATCATTCTTCCTTGTATTGTCAGGATTCTTCGGCAGAGCATTCAGAGGCTCGCGACTGAGCTACATCTGGCTGTTTTAAGAAATAAAAAAGGGGGAGATGCGGGGAGCCGGTGAGGCATTCCACTCGTGACAAAGGTCATGAGGAAGGAGGCTCGGCATACGCAAAGGCGGGATCGAGCCTCAGGAGTCCCCCCGGATATTCTCGAGCATTTTCCCCCAGAAAACCAGAGTCTGCCTACTTTATTGCTTTGTGCTCTCACCTCTGACTTTACTGGGGGCTGTCCCCTACCACCATCTCTCTCTCTCTGTGTCAAAGAGTTAACTTACAACTCCAATTAATAAAGTTCCTGGGCAATTAGGAGTGTTTAAATCCAAACCCCTCTGATGGCTCTCTAACTCGCCTGACAAGTTTACCCGGACTCCTGCAGCTATGCATACGATTGTTTACAGTCTCCCAGCCTCGAGAGGCATGGGAAGCTTAAGATATTCAAGTAGCTTAGAGCCTCTCAGAGAGTTAAAAACTGTCAGAATAAACTAGTAAAGGATTTCATTGATGAGTCAATGCTTGTTGCCAAGTTTTCACATCCCCTGAATTGTATCCTTGAATATGTATCAATTAATAGTGGGTATGTAGAAAAAATAAGTAGTGGCCTTGGTGTTAGTAACTTTAGACCCTTAAGGTAATAAATTCTTTCTTTGTTGTAAACCCATTACACATCCGCCCTATAGGAATGCAATTTTATCTTTGGAAGATGGTGCCAAACCTTGAAATAATTACTCTTAGAGAAAGTAAGTCTTTGTTGATAAGTCCTTGTCAAGAGTCATAAAATGTTAGTAGGCCTTCTGGCCAGAAGATGATGTAAATCACCTAAACCATTTGTATACGATACATTTGCAGGAAAGAAACCTTGGTTTTTGATAAGAACCAAAGACTGCTGACTTTGCATCCCCTATTATCCTCTATGTGTAACTTAGGGTATAAAAGCCCCTGTTAAAAATAAAGCTACGGGCCTTGCTCACCAACGCTTGGTCTCCCCATGTCATTCTTTTAACTTCCAGCTGAGTCTCCATCTGGAGCGCGGAACCCACCACGCTTACTAATCATGCCTGGGCTTCTAAGACCCACTCGAGAAGGTGTCTAGGGTGAGACACCTTCCGCTATTCGAGAGGGCGCCTGCGGCCTACGTAAGTGGTGCAAACTTCTTGTCTTGAAGTTTTATTGGTCTCCCGCGTAAACCAAGCTACTCAGCTTCTTTTCTCCACTGAAATTTCCTACTGAGCTATCCTCATTCTATTGTTCTCTATATCCCTAATTAGCATATAAATAGTCGCCGACGCCGTCTCCCCTTCGAATACCCTGGATCAGCCGGGGCTGGTCCTCGGCAATTCATCACGACTATACTTGGGCATTTTTCTAAAGGCTGTTAACAGCCATTTCTTTAAAACTCTTAATTCTCAAAATATTCACATAGGATTTCTGTAAAGAAAGGGAAATAAGTGATTTTAAAAGGCTCTGAATTCCACTTCCTTCTACATGACCTAGAGAGGGAGACACTGCAGGCTGGCCCCAGGTGAGCACTGGGGAAGTCCTGCTAACAAAATAAGACTGTCCTGACCCAGCTGAACCATAGGAACCATAGCACCACCTCTCCCAGCCACCCAAATAGAATGCCTCTTTGTGTCCCATGCCCCGGCCACACATGTCTACGGTCTGACTCAGGAGTTCCACTTCTATTTGCAGGAAGTAGCTCAACTAAAGGAAAGAACCACTAAGCTGAACCTTGTTGAACCATCACTCCTAAGCTCCCCAGTGGGAAATGAGGAAAGAATTAAGTCATCAAATGATTAAACTGACAGAGAACCAAACTTAATGATTTACCATAAAATTAAATTAAAAGTAAAATGGAATGAATGAAATGAAACACAAGATGGTTTTACCAACTTGAAAAGCAATAGCTTAACAACGTTTAGGAAATGTCCAAATACAGTTACTATTAGCTAAACACATCTCTGAACATGATGCCTTCCTGGGGCCAAGATCTGATCTGTGTGGCAAGAGGCCTGGCCCACAGGTTTCATGAGTGAAAGGCAGAAGCTGAAACATACCAATCAGAATCACAGAATTCCATCCAATGGAGCACATGAGGAGGTGTAGAGAGAAGAAACCAGGAATGTAAGGAAGTGAAGGGCAATGACTGGAAGCCAAGATGAGATGCTAAACAAGATCAGAGAAACAAGATGAAACTGGAGTTCACATGAATTCCAGGAACTGAGGTGGTGAGCTAATACCATTGTGATTTGGGTTTGTTGCCGGGGATTTGGGTGGTTTAAAGATAGGTTCTCTCCATGGCCCAGCAGTTAGGTTTTGCCTTCATTCATTCAGGCATCTTCCGGGCAGCCCTCCTGGGATTCCACCTCTCCTTTATTGAGTGCCCCTGTTGCTCACCTAAAAGTGGAGGAAGCAGAAGTGTGAGTTTTGGATCTGGAATCAGAATGGAATGGGACTCTCTGAAGTCACTGTCTGTGAGACTTTGCAAAATTTACCTAACTTCCTGATGGTAAGCATCTGAAATTCAGAGATAATTTTACCAACTTTATAGATCTGTGAAGAACACAGGAGATCAAATATGCGAAGTGCTAAGAACAGTGCTTGATAAATAGTAGGTGCTTAACAATAGTGGTAGTAACCCCCTTAGGGTTTTCCCTGGTGAGTCTGTGGTAAAGAATCTGCCTGCCAGTGCAGAAGACAACAGTTCAGTCCCTGATCTGGGAAGACTCCTGGTCCAGGAAGATCCCCTGGAGAAGGAAATAGCAACCCACTCCAGTAGTCCTGCTTGGAAGTCCCATGGACAGCGGATCCTGGTGGGCTACAGTCCATGGAGTTGAAAAAGGGTTGGACATGACTTAGAGATTAAACAACAACAAGTAACCCCCTTGCTATAAAAATTCCCCCTGAGATGACTTTCCTTCTTATTCTTGATGTGTCTGGCCTGAACACACTTCTTTCAAGAAACCTGTCTCCTCAAACTAAGAAGTGAAACTCTAGGGTTGAGTTACACAGGGTTGTACATGATTGAATGTTTGTGGTTTGCTGCTAATCTGAGGCATTCATCCTTCCTTACTTCCTCACCAGCTTTCTTACTGACACGCAGATAAGATTAAACTTGTTATTTTCAGTAGTTAAAAAAAAAAAAATCCCTTACTTATTATGACAACTTTGTCAAAACAGGCTCCAGGTCACTTTTCATATTTGCTCCTTTTTTACTGACATTTCATGATGTATAATGACTGACAATGGCAAATTCTTATAATTGGCACCACATTAAAAAAAAAAAGTTTCCACATGCCCAGTTAGTTAGTTCTGCTAAGGCAGTTGCATTTCTGAAACAGACAGTGCCAACAATCAGATCTTTTGGTGAAAGCATTATGAATTTAGAAACTAGTCTCAGGAGTTTCTAAAGAATTATTCTCTGAAATTTTTCTGAAACTATTTCCCTTGGGTCTTTTCAGCCTTTTGATTAGCACTGAGTCGTGATCTCCAGCCTAGAAACAGGGCACTCCTTGGGAAAGCTCATTGGTCCTTACTGCATCTCTACAGCATTTCCCAACACTGTTATCAACATCCCAGTGCCTGACATGCCCAAGGCAAGTTGTGTTGAGTAATGTGTATCAAAGGCTGTGGTCATGAGACTGCTCTGTAAGGGCTTATATACACTCTGCAAGAGATTTTTCAATATCTAGCACCTCCATGAGTGAGTCTAGAAACTATTTAAATTATTGGGAATGTTAACTGAAAAAAGAATGCATAACTTAAAAGTTGAGAACTATTTTTTATTTGGTGAACTTTCTGAGAACTTAAGCCCAGAAGACAGTCCCTCAGCTCTGAAGGACAGTTCCAAAGGGATAAGTGAGCAGCCAGGGTATATAGGAATTTCGGCAACAAAAACCAGGTGGCCAGAACATCAAAAGATTACTGCTAATTAAAGAAAAACCAGATATTTCAAGTTAGTGAGTTTAATGTTTTTCTGTGTATGGAAAGATTACAAGAGTCTGGGCTCATTGAAATCATTCCTTTGGCGTCTTATCTATATAGGGCCAGTAACCTGTTCTTTTCCATCCTGAACGCCCTTGGGGTGCACTGTTGGGGCAGTGGCTGATGGCTTGGTGGCAGCAGCCTCTTTGTCTCCACCCTAAGTTCATTCAAGGCCCACCTTTGGGGCACGGCAGCTGTTTGGCTCTTGGTTTGGTGGCTGAAACATATTTTGTTTACTCATATGGCAAGTGACATTTTTCATCCACAAGAACATCTGCTTAGAGGATGAAGGCATCAGAATTCTTATTCTTTTAGAATACTGAAAAATGTAGAAATGGTTGTTTCATGTGCCACGTGTAAATTATTAAGGGAGACGCATTTTCTTGGGACCAAACTGGGGAAAAACAAAACAAAACAAAACAATGAGAAAAACAGAGAGACACAAAGAAAGAGAGAAAGAGCCACCCACGAGCAAGGAGTTAGACGAGGGCTAGGAGGCAGGCAGAGAGGACGGCAGCATGTGGTGACCAACGCTTTCCCGCTCGTAGATCATTGTCCTGTTTCCCTGTCCCAGCATTTCTTCCTGGTATTTGCTGCATCATCCCCTGTGAAGTAATGTGGTTCTTCAACCTGAACAGGAACCCATGCAGAGAGAAAGGAGCAGGAGAACTGCTGCTCTCCTAGCTGCTCAAAGCACTCCTTTCCCAGAGTAAAGGGAACATCAGTTTCTGAATATTCATTTTCTGAGATTATTTCTGTTTAACTGGCTTCCAGAACAGATTTGGACTAATGGTTATCCTATGCTGGTCTAAATGCCATTCTCCAGGGAAAATGCAGGTACACGAAGATTAACTTTGCTTATTTAGCAAAGGCCATCGTTCCAATGGCTTCCCAGGTGGAGCTAGTGGTAAAGAACCCACTTGCCAAAGCAGGAGACATAAGAGACGTGGGTTCGATCCCTGGGTTTAGAAGATCCCTTTAGGAGGGCATGGCAACTCACTCCAGTATTCTTGCCTGGAGAATCCCATGGACAGAGTAGCCTGGTAGGCTGCAGTTCATAGGATCATGACTGAAGCAACTTCACACATCATTCCAATAGTTCAAATTCAGAGATATGAGATGATAATAACTGGAGTCTTTTTCTTTTCTTTTTATGGGATAAATGTAAATTCATACCATAAAGATAATAAAATAATCTATTGCATAATTCAGCTGCACTTACTGAATGTTAACAATATTATACAGGTAGTTAACACTTCTTATCTAATAACCCCCAAAATGTGCACTTTTAGCTTTCATAATCTATTTTTAAATTAATTTATTTATTTTAATTTGAGGCTAATTACAATATTGTAGTTGTTTTTGCCATACACTGATGTGAATCAGCCATGGGTGTACATGTGTTCCCCATCTTGAACCCCCTCCCACCTCCCTCCCCATCCCATCCCTCAAGGTCATTCCAGTACACCGGCCCTGAGCACCCTGTCTCATGCATCAAACCTAGACTGACGATTTCTTTCACATATGGTCATATACATGTCTCAATGCTTTTCTCTCAAATCATCCCATGCTCACCTTCTCCCACAGAGTCCAAAAGTCTGTTCTTTACATCTGGCTTTCACAACCTATTAATACATTTTCTGTTAGCGTAATAGTTTACAATTGTTGTTCAGCCATTAAGTCATGTCAAACTCTTTCCAATCCCACAGACTGAAGCATACCAGGCTTTCCTGTCCTTCACCATCTCCCAGAACTTTCTCAAACTCATGTTTATTGAGTTGGTGATGCCATGCAACCATCTCATCCTCTGTCACCCTCTTCTCCTCCTGCCTTCAATCTCCCAACATCAGGCTCTTTTCCAGTGAGTCAGCTCTTCACATCAGGTGGCCAAAGTATTGGACTTCAGCTTCAGCATCAGTTCTTCCAATCGATAATCAGGGGGTTTCCTTTAAGATTGACTGGTTTGATCTCTTTGCAATCCAAGGGACTCTCAAGAGTCTTCTCCAGCACCCATGAACCCCTTGAACCCCATGAACAGTATGAATAGGTTACAGAAGCATTTCCAATTCAAAAGGATAAAGACAACTATTCATAAGAAACAATGTTAGGCCATACTGTGTCCCTCTGTTGTTACAAGGGAATTTCCTGCTTCAGACTTGCAGAAGGCCACCAAGGGGGCCAAGAATAGAAAAAGAAATCATGGTTTCAGTTTCCGAATTCTCATCCTCAATTCCCTCCCTGGTCAGTGAAACTCTGGGCTCCCCCGTCCCTCTCCATGTACAAATTATTTGGCATACTTCTGGCTAAGCGAATTGATAGCTAAGTAAGATTTAGACCCTGAGCCCTGCAGGAGGCAGGGGCTATTTCAGCACAGACTGCACAGGACTAAGAGTTTCTCCTGCATCATATGTGCATCCCTTGGCACTGAATTTTAAAAGGTCAGGATCTAGATATCTAAGCATTTAAAAATATTGTCCCCTAAGTTATTTGCTTAGCTTCTAATGCGTGTTAATCTCCCTCTGTTTCATCTGTAGTTGTGGGAGGTCTATGTCCTGAGCCAACAGGGAGCCTTTGTCAACGCTGCGCTGCGCTGTCAGCAGTCGGGGCGGGGCTCTGCCCGGGCTCTGGCTGGCCTGGCAGCGCTGGGGTGCCATCAGCACTGGCCCTCAGTGCGATCAGGCCATTTCTCAGCCTTGCTATTGGCCCACAGAGCAACTTTCTGTTGCCCCGGGAAAAGCCTGGGTCCTACTGGCTGGCTGATACCTGAGAAGACTCCATTCGCCATCCAATTCAGTCGTTATCACACCACTTTTACTATCTGCACACCTCAGCACATTTCTGGAGAAAATGAATAGACTGTAAAGATCATTAAGGATTTATTTGTAAAGCTCTTAATCCCATCCAAAAAAAACTGCCGAAAGCCATAGTATACAATCAGTCAGGTAGAAAGAGAGTTAAAGAACAAGTCACTTCCTTTTAAGAGCACTTGCTGAGTTCAAAACTAATTAAGAAGGCAGCCAGAACTCTTGAAAGTTGATGCTTTTTGAAACAGAAAATTTCCAAATGCAAAGTGTTCCTGATGTTAGTTAGCGTTGCTAAATTCCAAACCTAGAAGACCTCCATATCAGTGATATCATATTTAAAAACCAAAAACATTTTAACAGTAGCAAAATCTTATACAAGTTTTGAAAAACTGAGATTGAAATGGAGGAAATAAAACCTCTAAACGCAATGAATATGTTCAATAGAATATGACAAAGTCAGTACTTTTCTATGAAGGGACTTTGTACTTTACAGTAAGCTTGACACTAAGAATTTAGCAGAATTAGTAAAGGTCAGACCTCAAGATGAAATATCTACTTCCCTCGCATTGTCTTGAGGCTAGTAACATTATTGACCTTCTCCCAAACCAAGCTGTTCCTCTACATGAAACAGTATGGAACATGGTTTTGGGCCCCCAGGAAAAGGTACTACAAGCTACAAAGTACTACTAATGACTAATAACAAGCATTCTCCTTGTTATGGGTTGAATTGTGTCCCCCTAAAAGATATGTTTAAGCCCCAACTCCCAGTACCTCAGAATGTGATCTCATTTGGAAATAGGGTCTTTCCAAAGACAGATTAAAATAAGATCATTAGTGTGAGTTGCGATCCAAAACAACTTGTGTACTAATGTAAAGGGGCTTCCCTGGTGGCTTAGACCATAAAGAATCCACCTGCAATGTGGGAGACCTGGGTTTGATTCCTGGGTTGGGAAGATCCCATGGAGAAGGGAATGGCTAGCCACCCTAGTATTCTTGCCTGGAGAATCCCATGGACAGAGGAGCCTGGCAGGCTACAGCCCATGGGGTCACAAAGAGTCAGACATGATTGAGTGACTAACACTACTATGACTACTACTAATATAAAAAGGAAATTGGACGAAGACAGACACACACAGAGAACGCCCTGTGAACATGAAGACAGAGATCCAGATGCATCTACAAGCTGAGGAATGCCAGAGATGGCCAATAAACCAGCAGAAGCTGGGACAGAAAGGAATAATTAGCAGATTTGTGCTCTGAGATCTCAGAAGGAACCAACCTCACCATAACTTTGATCTTTCCTTTCTAGCCTCCAGAACTGTGCGAAAATAAATTTATGTTGTTTAAACCACTGAGTTCTTAATACTTTGTCAATAGAGCCCCAGCAAACTAATACATACACACAATAATCACAACCATGATTGTATTAAAAATCCACTGATCATATTGAAAATTATACTGAAGTATCACAGCTCCCCAAACCTAATGAACAAATGCATGCATGCATGTTCCATTTCTCAGTTGAGTCTGACTCTTTGAGACCCGATGGACTGTAGCCCACCAGGCTCCTCTGTCCATGGGATTCTCTAGCTAAGAGTACCAGAGCAGGTTGCCATTTCCTTCTCCAGGGAATCTTCTCGACCCAGGGATTGAACCAGCATCTCCTGTGTTGCAAGCAAATTCTTTACCACTGAACCTGGTAAGTGCAACAGACAAATACATTCCCTTAATATTCCTCTTGTTTTCCTAAACTATTGCTACACTGGCAGCAGCCTCAACTTGTTGCCACAGCATTATTGATTGCTCTTTTATATCCTCTTGGGCATCTACTAGCTCTTCTGTTGTGATTGTTTTCTGTTTGATTGTTTTTTTTTCACCCCATTATGTCTTTACAATGCTTGACACGCAGGCTTATTTTGTATTTCAATAGTTAGGACTGAGTCAACCTAGTCAGATAAGCAAGTGGTGGGCTCAGCTTAAAGCATTTGTGCACTGAGCTCCAACCACCCATGAGGAGCACAGGGTCATTTCATCCTTGAATATCTGTGGAGTTCATTATAACCTTGTGTTCTACCTACACCATCCCTCAGACTTCCTTTCACCTTGATTGTGTTAGTCAGCTGCTAACATGACTCATCTATGTGGTCTTTTCTCCAGTAAGAAAATGACAGGGCGGGCGGGGGGTGGGGGGGGTGGGGTGGGGGGTGGTGGGGGCGGGGAGGGGGCGGGGGGAGACCTATAACTTCTTTGTTATAAACAGTAATTTATTTAAACATTTGGTCATTTAAAGTAAACAATGCATTTTGAGACCCCAAGCAAGTATAGTTCCTTTGTCTAACCTAAAATGAAAACGATTTTTTTTTCATTCCACAAAGGAAAGGCTAAATGTCCACAAAATGCCAATACAAATACCAGAGCCTGTTATGCTTAATTAGTTGGCCTAATATGAATGATCAGGTCAGGGAACGTCTGTGAACTTGCTCTTTTTTCTTTAAAAAAAAAAAAAAAAGAAAATGAGTATTGCTGAAGATGTTTGCCATTCTTAGACTCTCCATCTTCTAACAGCTCACGCCAGTCAACACCGTACCTTCCCATTAGGGTAAGTCCCATACTCTAATGGGGCTTCCCAGGTGGCGCTAGTGGTATAGAACCTGCCTGCCAATGCAGGAGACGAAAGAGACACAGTTTCGATCCCTGGGTCAGGAAGATCCCCTGGAGGAGGGCATGGCAACCCACTCCAGTACTCTTGCCTGGAGAATCCCCATGAACAGAGGAGCCTGGCCGGCTACAGTCCATAGAGTCGCAAACAGAGGGACACAACTGGAGCAACTTATCATGTACACATGGATACTCAAATATCCCTTTTGGGAAACTCCCCAGCTGTGACTGCCTCTACCCAGGAATGAAGGGACTCAAATCCTTCCTGACCCCTTAGTGTAGTAGTGGGCATAAAACCCAAACTCAGCCCATCAGGCTTCCTTCCTGGAACTCTGAATCCTGAGCAAGTAACAAATCTTTTTGGATTTCAGAGTCATCTCAGCAGCAGCACAAAGACCAGATTGTTTCTGTATCATGGTTCCCACTGCCAAGCCTGGGGAGCTGCCTAGAACTGCCAGCTTTCCAAGATGAATGCTCCAGACTCTGGTTAATACTTGAGTACCAAATATGCTTCTGATATATGTATTTTGACTTTTTCCATTTGATTTTCTTTTTCCTTCCCCTTGTCCAACCTCTCCTCCCTCCCCAACTCTCTCCTTCCTTACATCTCTCTCTGTTTCTTTCTGTCTCTCTCTTTTGGACCATATCGGTCTCAGTGGCTCTCAACGAAGGCACTTGACTAAGTCTGCAATCAAGGGCTAATGAACAGACTACCAGACTATAGTGCAGCTTCATCTCATATAAGCAGTGGGATATGATGAAAATCTTACAGCCAGTCTGAGCCTGCTTGCTCATGTGCAATGTGAGTCTTATATCTACCTTCTTAAACTCTGATGCTTATTGCACAATCCAAAAAAGCTCTTCGTTGCTGTTAAGGAATGGAATAATGATAATGATGATGATGATACTAAAGATGGTGATAATATTTTATTAGAGTTTCATAATATAAATATGCAGGGTTTCCCAGGTGGCACTTACTATAAAGAATCCACCTGCCAATGCAAGAGACACAAGAGATGTGGGTTTGATCCCAGAGTCGGGAAGATCCCCTGGAGTAGAAGATGACAACCCTCTCTAGTATTCTTCCCTGGAAAACTTCATGGACAAAGGAGCCTGGCAGGGTCTCAAAGAATCGGATATGACTGAGCACACACATGAAAAATATGCAGGGAAGAGAAACATATAGATGGGAGGTGGAAGGTGGAATACTTAGAGAACTGTAAAAAATTACCTGGACTTCTTTCTGGGTGTTAAAATGAAATATTTGAAAATCACACTACATTACAATGCACCAAGAAAGAGAGAGAGTCATTTCTTAAAGGGTGCATTGAATACTATATAAATAACGCTGCTCTTCATTTATTTTTCTTGTAAATACGGATTTCTTTGTTTCAGGTTTTCTTAAAGGGAACTTCGTCTGTATGTGTTACGGCTAAATTCATGAGTCTACCCATATCAGATTGTGTATCATATCCCTAAATGCCTGTGAGATCTGTCGATAATATCTTAATGGTTAGCTGTTTTTCAATAAAAATTTTGTTGAATTATACACTCAAAAGGGTATACAGATCATAAAGATACAATTTACTGATCTACCACAAAGGGCAAACATCCATGTGCATACCAGCTAGGTCAAAAATTGAACATTCCTACAACCTCGGAAAGCACCTTCATGCCCCTTCCAGACCATATTTAAGCTGCCCTAATTGCCCCTAATTTTAACACCACCGAACAGTTTTTCCTGTTTTTGAATTTTATTTAAGTGGAATTATAAATTATGTGTCATTTTGTATAAGGTTTTCATAGATCAACGTTATATTTATGAGATTTATCCAGGTTTTGAGAAAAGCAGTGTTTCCTTTGTTACTGTGTGTTTTTCTATTGCACAAATCTACTACAATTTGTTTATTGATTCAACTCTTTGAAATGTTTCCAGTTAAAAATGATATTGTTTCCAGCATTCTATACTATCTCTTTTATTCGCATTTTTGTTAAATATTTACCTGGGGACATAACTGCTGGGCCATAGAGTATGAATATGTTTAACTCTTATAGATAAAACATAATTTTCTCAAAGCTATCCTGCAGTGTTCTGCACCCTGTCAACACTTGGCATCCTCAGTTATTTTAAATTCTAGTTACTCTTGTGGGGTTTAGTGTTATCTCCTTTTAGTCTTAATTTGCATTCTCCTGATTCTAAGCACACAAAAAAGAAAAACTATAGTATCTTTTATTATTTATACTGAGGGATATGCAGAGAGGCAAATTGTACCCAATGTGAACTCAAAACATCACAACCATACCTGCAAAATTGAATACACATACGTGAATCTGCATGTTTGTAGGAGACCAAGTGTACGACTGAGCAATTCTTCAAATAACTTCCATGCAGAATTAAGTGTTTATGAAAGGATGAGTAATAAACACAAGCTAATTTAAAATATATTTATTATTAAAACTCAACCTAACCATAAAACCTATAGGATCTAGACCACAAAAGGTTATTTTAAGGAAGGGTATTTTATCATGAAGTTGTTTTTTTTCTTTTTAGTGGCTCATCCATGGTAATATTCAAATGTAGACCACCTCGCTGATTTTTAAGCTCTCGTTAGACAACATATCTCATTATTGCCACAGTCACAGTGGATCACTCTCACTGTCCCATATTTTTTGCTACTAAGGGATTTTATGCCTTTATATGCTGAATCGTAAAATCCCTTAGTGGCCACCAAGGATGGGGCAGAAGGAGTGGTCCACTCTGAGTGCAGGCAATCAGAGGATGTGCAGTTTTTTGAGAGTTTAAATATGATAATAAAATAAGCTGGGTGATCTGCTTTTAAATATTACCAGGGACCAGCAATTTTTTAATGATAAAAATACTTTTCATGATAAAATACTTTTCCCTAAAAAAGCTTTTGTGGACTAGATTGCATATAGTTTTTGTGGTCATGTTGAATTGTAATAATAAATATATATATATATATATATATATATGTATATATGTATAAATTTCAAATTAGCTTGTATTTATTACTTAACCTTTCATAAACTCTTAATTCTGCATGGAAGCTATTTGAAGAACTCCTCAGTTATACATGGACAGAGGAACCTGGCGTGCCACAGTCCATGAGGACACAAAGAGCCAGCCACGACTTAGCAACTAAACAATAACAACAATGTTGAATCATCCTTGCATTCCAGGAATAATTCCCAATTGATCATGGTGTATATTCTTTAAAATTTGTTTCTTCTAATGCCCTAAATGATTGCTGCCTCCCTTCCCAACTTACCTCCCCTAGTTTGAATCTTTCTGTGCCTTAAAACAAACAGTTCACGGGGTCACAAAGAGTCAGGCACGACTAAGTAACTAAGCACATTACTGGATTTCTATTGGCCTAGCGAGGAAACATTTTCTTGGAGCCTGCTGCTGCTGCTGCTAAGTCGCTTCAATCATGTCCGATTCTGTGCGACCCCGACCCCATAGACGGCAGCCCACCAGGCTCCGCCATCCCTGGGATTCTCCAGACAAGAACACTGGAGTGGGTAGTGGAATTTAAAATATCTTACTAATATTAGCATCTCTTCTTCTAGTGAGTTAGAGAATCAAAAATAACTAAAATAAAAAAAAGACAAGAGCACTTTGGTGGGAAGTTCAGGAAGACTTTATCCTTGGCGTCATTAGCTCATTGAGTTTGCACTCATCTCTTTATTGCCAGCAGGAGCAGGCTTCCTGGTTGGCAAATGGACTCAGTGAGAACAGCATCGATGTTCAGCTAGAAACAGACAGGAGAAATCAGAAGTAGGGATATTCCTTACTGACATGTCATTATTTCTGTAAATACTATGATCATTGAGAGGCATGGTATATGACATCTGTTTACAAAGGCATTAAGAACCAAGTGACGATCCAGTAAGATTGCATGGGACAGTGTTCCTGCTTTTCCCCTGACTTTATTTCTGTGTTGTATCAGTTATACGACACCTGTTTAGCCTTTTCACTAAGACATACCATGGTAGGGGGCGTTATGCTATATTAACATAATTATGCTCCTTTGTTGGCTATAAGATCTTTTGAAAAGTCCTAGACACTATAAACAGAAGCTGCTTCAAACTAACGCACAGGAATTTCAGCACAAAACTTTAGATGTTAGTTAACAAAAGCTGAAATTTTACATTACTAATAAAGCATGATATTTTAGAATTGAAGTGAATTATCTGTGAATTTTGGGTTTGTAAATAGAGCTACAGAAAATAAATATTTTGTACAATTACAAGTAATATTAACTGTCTAAATATTATTCATTGTTTTATAATATTTAGCACTTTAGCTCTCAATAATTACTGTTGTTTACTAAATACCTATTACTATTGTTAAGAGGTAAAGTACTATTTGTAGTAATGTGTGTGTGTATGTTTGCTCAGTCATGTCCAGCTATTTGCAACCCCATGGACTATTTGCAACCCTGCAAGGCTTCTCTGTCCATGGAATTTCCCAGGCAAGAATACTAGAGCAGGTTGCCATTTCCTTCTCCAGGGGATCTTCCCAACCCAGTAATCAAACTTGAATCTCCTGCCTTGGCAAACAGATTCTTTACCACTGAGCCACCTGGGAAACTCTCTTTGTAATAATAAGTATTATGAAATCATTATTTCTGTGTATCAAACATAAATGTATTACTATTAATATATTTCAAATATTAACTACCCAAATTTCCCATACATAATTCATTACATTACAATATATAACATTTATTCCTATTAATGACTAATATTTAGTTGTATTAGTATTTTGCACTAGTAGAACTAGCAATTAATAATCATTTTTTAAATATAAATATGTATAAGAGGATTTTAATTATAAGCAAAGCCTCTCCAATTTCTCTCACTTCACCACCAGGCTAGGATCCCTAGAAGAACTGGGCGATAATTATCCCATTTTCATGCTTCTCTGAAAGATCTACAACTAGTGACACTTGAATGGTGTCTAGAAGGATGGACGGAGTTAGGAAAACAGAGAATGAAGGTCTTTCCAGTGAAGGGCCAGCAGATGCAAAGACCTAGAGACATCTGGCACCTCAGAAACCAGTTGGAACTGCTGGGGGCTGGGTGTTGCCCTTCATAGTCTCACATCCCTGGAGCTCTTCCCAAGTGTCTTTTTTCTTCAGCAAGATTGTCAGACTTCTTTAAGAGGGGCTGACTTCCAAAAAAGCAAAAGTGGAATTTGCCAGGACCCCTGTGGCTTCCCTGATGGCTCAGACAGTAAAGAATCTACCTGCAGTGCAGGAGACTCAGGTTTGATTCCTGGGTCAGAAAGATCCCCTGGAGAAGGGAATGGCAACTCACTCCAGTATCCTTGCCTGGAGAATTCCATGGACAGGTGAGCCTAATCGGCTACAGTCTACAGGGTCACAAAACGTCGGACACAACTGAGCGACTAACACTAACTAAGTTAAGGGCTAGATAAGAATTTGCGACCATTTCTGTCACATTCTGCTGGCCAATGCAAATGATAAGGTCAGCACAGATTGAAGGCAAAGACAATCACCCTTTACTTGTTGATGAGAAGACCGACATATGTCTACAACAGTAGGGAGAACTGAATATTATATGAAACAGGATTGTTTCTTAAAATTTGGGAAAGAGAACATCCCAAGCAGGTCATATCCCTTCTATTTTTAAATTTCACTGTATTTTGGACTACCTAACTTAAAAATTGCATTTCTTTTATTACATGAAGGAGAAAAAAAAGGAAGAGAAGAAAGAATTAAAAGAAAAAAGAAAATCCCTGCAAAGGAAATTTGCCTATTAAGTTTCCCGAACTAATTAAGAACACACTTAAGTCTCATTTGTTTTATACTATCCATAAAATGATCAAAACTTAACAGGTATTTACCTATGTTAGAGTATTAACTGCAATAGTAAAATCATCTAAGTATCAAATTCTGGACATCTCCTGTTTAAACTTCTTAAAGAAGTTTCACCTAAAACAGAGTTGTGGCTCATTAGATGAAATATTTTTTATTAGATTTTATATTAGGTGGAGTTCATTTGTAGAAAACAGACACCACTTCGGGTACTTAAGGGGAAAGGGATTTAATATCGTGACTTTGGTACATATAAGCTCACTGAAAATGGTGGATGTACAAGATCCAGGATGCTGTAGATCAACCCTGCAGAACCAGCCCAGCAAAGGACTGCTAACTGTCATCGTCAGGAAGCTGGCAAGTCAGGAAGCTGCAGTCTTAGGAGGAAAGAGTATCTCCTATAACTGTTGGCTGGGATCAAAGAATGGAAAGCCACCACTGAGATGTTGGCCTCTGGACCACAGATGTGCAATGACTTACATAAGGGCAAATATAAATTAAAAATAAGGGGAAAAAATTAATTCTTTCCACTGTAAAAAGTGAAGCATTTCTCTCTATTCCTTTTCTTAGAGCTTTTACTTTAGAAAACGTGTAGTTCCTCCCATTCATTGAAATATTTCTAACTCTTTTTTAAAAACTCGATATGCCTCTTGCCCATTTTATAATACAGGAATATTTCCACAAAAACCTGGAAACCAACTCTTTGAAATGTAAGCATCAAGACGGAAAATGCCCTTCTCTCAGTTTTGGTGGGAGGGTAGGAACCCAACTTCAGCTGGGCCCTGGCTCCAAGTTACAAATCTATCTTCTGTCATAACGATATGAGAAATTTATTTTTCCTTTGGATAAAGGCAGTGAGCAAAGACAGGTGGTTGCCCCAATTACCAAGTGAATTTATGACCAACTATGCATGAAGGAGTTCGTCAAGGCTGTATATTGTCACCCTGCTTATTTAACTTATACGCAGAGTACATCATGAGAAATGCTGGACTGGAAGAAACACAAGCTGGAATCAAGATTGCCGGGAGAAATATCAATAACCTCAGATATGCAGATGACACCACCCTTATGGCAGAAAGTGAAGAGGAACTAAAAAGCCTCTTGATGAAAGTGAAAGTGGAGAGTGAAAAAGTTGGCTTAAAGCTCAACATTCAGAAAATGAAGATCATGGCATCCGGTCCCACCACTTCATGGGAAATAGATGGGGAAACAGTGGAAACATTGTCAGACTTTATTTTTTGGGCTCCAAAATCACTGCAGATGGTGACTGCAGCCATGAAATTAAAAGACGCTTACTCCTTGGAAGGAAAGTTATGACCAACCTAGATAGCATATTCAAAAGCAGAGACATTACTTTGCCAACAAAGGTCCATCTAGTCAAGGCTATGGTTTTTCCTGTGGTCATGTATGGATGTGAGAGTTGGACTGTGAAGAAGGCTGAGCACTGAAGAATTGATGCTTTTGAACTGTGGTGTTGGAGAAGACTTGAGAGTCCCTTGGACTGCAAGGAGATCTAACCAGTCCATTCTGAAGGAGATCAGCCCTGGGATTTCTTTGGAAGGACTGATGCTAAAGCTGAAACTCCAGTACTTTGGCCACCTCATGGGAAGAGTTGACTCTTTGGAAAAGACTCTGATGCTGGGAGGGATTGAGGGCAGGAGGAGAAGGGGACAACAGAGGATGAGATGGCTGGATGGCATCCCTGACTCGATGGATGTGAGTCTGGGTGAACTCTGGGAGTTGGTGATGGACAGGGAGGCCTGGCGTGCTGCGATTCACGGGGTCACAAAGAGTCAGACATGACTGAGCGACTGATCTGATCTGATCTGATCTGATGCATGATAAATGGTGCTGTCCAGGGCTGATTATCTTGAGAAGATGGATGGAACAGGGTATATCTGCTTGGCTTTATAAAAGGGTGAGATTCCTTTCTCTTTTTGCAGTCTCCTACCAGATCACCTATAATTCATACCACATTTTGGTTCAGGCTTATTCAATAACAGAAGTTTTCTCTTTTCTACTTTTGAGGGGAGAATCTCTAGGTTGGCAGGGAATTTGGTTTTTCTATTTCCCCAATACTTGCATGCCACTGCCTCTATTGCCACTGTTTTTGTTCACTTATCCAAGCCACGCATGATTACATTTGATAGGCAAAACCTACATCACATTGAGACCACTAATTTTGGGTAAGCTGGGAAATGTAGTTTTTAGCTTCCCAGTCCCAACAATGTATGTTTCATCAAAATAATGAAGTTCTAAATTTTGAGAGAAGTAATAAATAAGGTATTATAAATATAAAGACCATGCAGTCTAACTGTGCTTAAATTTCTGCTCTAAGACCTGGAGAAACTCTAGTATTTGAATTTTTCTAACCATGAACTGCAGCTAATGCATGCCTCAGCACGTGCTAGGTGTCAGTGAGAACAATGACCAGTTCTGTGGGTCTTCTCCACCACAGGCCTGAGCTAATCACTCTGTTTTTAGCTCTCACCACAATTGTGCAGCTTGGGTGTAATTATTTGGATTTTATTCCTGAGGAGACTAAGGTTCAAACAGTTTCCATGTCCTGTCCCACAGCATACAACTAGAAACGAGGTTTAAAAATTCAAGGTTTAAATGTAGGTGTTTTGATCTATTCCCCTACTTATCTCGTAATTTCCCCTTTTCACCTACAGGCTCCTAGACAATCGCAGTAGGGGTTTCTCCTCCCTTATCACACAGTCTCATTACTTCTAGAGTTAGGAAAATGCTCCAAGATAAAGAAGCAAAGGTTTTTCTAGATGTTGCTTAACACAGGAGCCTGGTTTACAGAACCACCAGCTGATACTGCCCTTCTGGCCAGCCACTGCCCGATGGCTTCCATGGATGGTTGACAGGAGGCAGAGACGAGGCAGCACCACCTTTCACCACAGGACCATGTTGGGTAGGTTACTTGACTTTTCTAAGCCTCAACTTCCAAATCTGTAAAACAGAGATAAACATAGAGTCTGCCTCATGGTTTGTAAGGACTGAATGAGAAAACACATTCAAAGCGCCTGCCCCATGCGTGCGTGCGTGCTCAGTCTTATCCGACTTTTTGCTACGCTGTGGACTGTAGCCCTCCAGGCTCCTTGTCCACGGGATTCTCCAGGCAAGAATACCGAAGTGGGATGCCATGCCCTCCTCCAGGGGATGAAGGCCCAGGGGAAAGCGACAAATGAAGATCAGCACTCTTGATAATTCTACGATGATCACTTCACAAAGCAGTGCATTCTCATTTGAGATGGCCAGAGTTACTAAAAAATGACTTCTATATAAAAGCAGTTTTGCCTCTAGTACTTCGTATTCATTGACCTTAAGTATCCCTTGTGGGAAAAAAGCAAATGAGGCATCAAGCTCCATCTCCCAGGTGACAACCTTTCAAATAATTGAAGTACATTTCCCCTGTGTTTCCCTACATTTTTCCCACTCCAGGCTGACACTTCACAGTTGCATCTGTTGACTGTGATACAGTTGTCGCATGCTATGCCATCCCGTTTGCCCTTTAAACACTCTGGTTTGTCACTCTCTAGTGTGACACTGTGAACAATATGGAGCCCAGAAGTGAACACCGTACTCCAAGATGCTGTGCCAAGGCAGAAAACTGAAAGTCTGAACCTCCCTTGGTCTGGTACAGTTTAGCTTAGCTTAAACTGATATTTGCTTTAAAAAGCCTCCTTACATTGTCTACCCACATGAAACTTGTTCTTGAAACTTCCCCCATTCAACACACACTGACATTTTTTATATACAGACTACTCTTTAGCCACTTTTCAAGTCTATTTTTGGAAATATTTTTTAAATGTTGGTATTTACATTTTATTCCATATAGTTGTAAAATATAGATGTGAAATAAGATGATGGTTTTGGCTATCATTTCAGTCTTTCAAGAGTTGTTGTTGTTGTTTTTTTAATTGAGGTATAATTCATTTGGAGAAGGGCATGGCAACCCACTTTAGTATTCTTGCCTGGAGAATTCCAGGGACAAAGGAGCCTGTGGGCTGTAGTCCACGGGGTTTGCAAAGAGTGGGACACGACTCAGTGAATAACACTTTCACTTTCATAGTTGATTTACAGTGTTTCAGGTGTATAGCAGAGTGATTCAGTTATATATCTACATATACATATATGTACTCTTTTCAGATTCTTTTCCATTATAGGTTATTACAAGATACTGACTATAGTTTTCTGTGCTACATAGTAGGTCCTTGTCGTTTACCTTGTATATATTGTAGTGTGTATTTACTAATCCCAAATTCTTAATTCATCCCTCCCCCAAGAGCTTTTTAATCTTGATTTCACTATTTACTATATAAACAACTTCTCTGGATTAGCTATGATTAGATTTGATGATGAATTACATGACACTAAGATACCATGTATGGATGTGAGAGTTGGACTGTGAAGAAGGCTGAGCGCCGAAGAATTGATGCTTTTGAACTGTGGTGTTGGAGAAGACTCTTGAGAGTCCCTTGGACTGCAAGGAGATCCAACCAGTCCATTCTGAAGGAGATCAGCCCTGGGATTTCTTTGGAAGGAATGATGCTAAAGCTCAAACTCCAGTACTTTGGCCACCTCATGTGAAGAGTTGACTCATTGGAAAAGACTCTGATGCTGGGAGGGATTGGGGGCAGGAGGAGAAGGGGACGACAGAGGATGAGATGGCTGGATGGCATCACTGACTCGATGGACGTGAGTCTGAGTGAACTCTGGGAGTTGGTGATGGACAGGGAGGCCTGGAGTGCTGCGATTCATGGGGTCGCAAAGAGTCAGACATGACTGAGCGACTGATCTGATCTGATCTGATCTGAAGATACCATGACTTCAATGAAATAGAATTATATTCCATCTTAAGTGAACAAAGACTATAGACATACCCCTCTGGACTGGACTGGTGACTGTGAACATCAGGGATTCTGGTCCCTTTGACTGGGTTCTAGGATCCTAAACACCTTTTTCACCTCATAGTCAAAGATGAAGGCTAGAGCTTCAGCTGTCACATCCACTTTCCAGCTAATAGGAAGGAGGAAAGAACCAAGAAGTTTGTCTCCAGTCTGTTTAAGATGATCAACCCAAAGTGTCATTCCATATAACACTTTGGTTTATAGACCTAGTTAGAATGTCATGAGGCCACACCTCCCTGCAAAAGAGGCTGAAAAATGAAATCTGTTCTGAGCAGCTATGTTTCAGGCTAAGAAGAATAATTCTATGAAGTAAGAGAGTGAGAACAGGTACTGGGGGACAACTAGTAGCTTCTGCCCTTGGTAGATATGAAGGCTTTCTTGCTATGACTTTATTAACATCGTTGATAAAAATCTTTAAGGGGACCCAGACATTGGCACATTCAGCAAGTGAAATCTTCTCCCTTGTCCTGCAGTGAAAAATCCCTTAACATATCATTCATTCAATAAGACTCCCATAAATATAGCAAGACCGAGGGTGGGGGCAGGGTGGGTATAGGACAGGATCTGGTTGGTTATGTCAAAGCTTGCACCACATCCTTCACAACCAAGGATAAGAGAAAGGACCCTAGAATATGCATGCCTTTGCTTTTATCATCATTATTTTCTCTCTAGTACTTTGGCATGTAGGTCTTACCTGATTTCTTTCTGCTAAATTAGGTGATAAAAACCAAACTCTTTTTAGCTTGTTATCTCTACATTTTTAGTTCTGTATCTCACATTTACAGACCAGGACCCCTTTAGGTACCAAATGGAATAAATATCATAGACTCCATCCACTTCAGGTTCAGTAGACCAGTGCTTTTCAAACAATAATGTATATGAATCGTGTGGAAGAAATTGTTAAAATTCAGACTGATTCAGTGGGTCTGGGAGAGAGCCTGAAAGTCTGCCCTTCTAACAGTTTCCTTGGTGATGCCAGTGCTGCTGGTCATTTGACAATAGTCTAGGTACTAAGGAGATTAGACCATACACTCCATGTGACCATGGACCCTGTCTGCTGAATACTGGTATACTCAAAACTCAGCAGTATACATAGCACACAGAAGTAGCACCATAAATATTTTGAATCAATGAATAAATAATATAAATATGGTCCCATAAGCTATCTATGAAAAGTAAAATTCAACTTAATTTACTTCTACTCATCAGATCAGATCAGTCGCTCAGTCGTGTCCGACTCTTTGTGACCCCATGAATCGCAGCACGTCAGGCCTCCCTGTCCATCACCAACTCCCAGAGTTCACTGAAACTCACATCTACCTACCTCATGCCCTCAACTATACTTAATATGTCAATGCCATTAATTACTTAGTGTTTACAACAATCCTATGAGTTATGTATTATTTCCATAGTGAAAATGAGAAAATTGAAGATCAGAGATGTAAATTTGTAGAGTCCTAAAACTAGAAAACAAAATTTTAAAATGACAGAGCCATGTGGTTGATTTACAATTTTGTGTTAATTTCTGCTGTACAGCAAAGCAACTCAGTTTTACATATATCTGCGTGCATACTCACTCAGTCAGTCATGTCAAATTCTTTTCACCTCCATGGGCTGAAAGCCCACCAGATTCCTCTGTCCATGGGATTTCCCAGGCAAGAATACTGGAGTGGGCTACCATTTCCTCCTCCAGGGACACACACACACACACACACACACACACATATTCTTTTCCATGGCGCTTTATCCCAGGATATTGAATACAGCTCTCCGTGCTATACAGTAGGACCTGTTGTTTATCCATTCTGTACATAATAGTTTGCATGTACTAACTCCAAACTTCCAGTTCATCTCTCCCCACCCCACCTCCTTGGTGACTACAAGTCTGTTCTCTATGTCTATGAGATTGTTTCTGCTCTGTAGATAAGTTTATTTGTGTCATATTTTAGTTTCCTCATATAAGTGATATCATATGTATTTGTCTTTCTCTTTCTGACTTATTTCACTTTGTATGATAATCTGTGGTTGCCATATATAGTAAATTTTTTTTAATAATTTACAATGTAGTGGTTTTGTATGCTAGAAATAAAAGAAATTTCTTCCCAGATTGTAGATGATTTACCTTGGATCAAAAAGTTGGTTGCTTTATTTTATACCTGTTTTTATACTGAAAGTTTAGTATGTAAATTGAATAGAGAGATATGTATGTTTTGTTGAAATAATATTATAAATCAACCATACTTCAATAAAAATAAGTTAAAAATAATGAAGTTTTAATGACACACACAAATAAAATGATAGATCAGAGAGCATAACAGATCTGTATAATCCTAAGATGCCCTGCGCTCAGCTGCCTCCTTCTACCAAGGGAAAACAAACCCCTAGCTCCCAAGCACAAAGCTCATTTGACAGACTATTTCCACCTTACTGCTCAATCTGAAGAGAAAGCCTCTCTTTACCAGCTCTGGAAGAAAAGAGGAGGTGTAAGGATGCTGTGTGTGTGTGTGTGTGTGTGTGTGTGTGTGTGTGTATTCAGCTACTAAGTTGTGTTCAACTCTTTTCAACCCCATGTACCATAGCCTGCCAGGCTCCTCTGTCCATGGGATTTTCAAGGCAAGAAAAGGGGGTTGTACCAAAATTAGAGACCCTGTGAAAGCCTCATCCCCAGCAGTTTCTAGTTTACTAGGGGGCCCACCTACAGTCTTAACTTAGGGGCAAGGCTCCAGATACGGAGCATCGGCTAAACCTACATGATAAAATAATTCATTACACAAGCAGCATTTGGGAGAAGTGTCTATACCCCAAGTACATTTATTTGACATCTCTGAAATAATTCATTTCAATTTTAACAATGAGAATTTTACTTCAATTTGGGTCACTACATGCAAAGAAGTCGAGCATGACTTCATGAGTGAACAACAACAATACATGAATTGTTACAAGTTTTAATTTCCTTACCCTACTTCTTATTGTACTATGTTGAAGATGGTGAATTATTAATTTTTAAAAGTTTATTAGGAAATTACTGAAAATAAATAACAAATAAATTCATCTATGAGAATGACTAGATAGGTTAAATTTAAAATGGCCACAAATACTTGGCAGCTCTTCTCAGCAAGAGGTGGAGTCTGTTTCCACATTCCTTGAACCTGGGCTGGCCTTGTAACTTACTTTGACCAGTAGGACCAACTGAAGTAATGTTGTGTGGGTTGAGTATGGGTCTCAGGAAGCTATGCAGTTTCCATTCTTTCCCTCTTGGGATGTGTAGCAGTGAGATCCAGCCCAGGTCGAGCTGGGATCGACCTGGGAAAAAGATCATGTGGAGCAAAAGCAAGCCATCCAGCTGAGGCTCTCTAGACCAACTAGCTCTCAGACAAGTCACCCACAATCTGCAGCCACATGAATGACCCCAAGCAAGATAGACAGGGCTACCACATTACTGCCACACAGACTTGGAAGCAAATAAAATAACTGTTGCTACAATAGACAACGGGGCTTCCCAGGAGGCTCAGTGGCAAAAAATTGACCTGCCAATGCAGGAGACACAGGTTCGATCCCTGGATGGGGAAGATCCCCTGGAGTAGGGAGAACCCACTCCAGTATTCTTGCCTGGGAAATTCCATAGACAGAGGAGCCTGGTCAGCTACAGTCCATGAGGTTGCAAAGAGTCAGACATGTCTAGCAACTGAGCACACAGGTACAGCAGACAACTGTGTCTAATACTAACTCTACATGTTACTATCGGGATTGGAAACCACGGCTATAACACACCCAATCCAGGGCCTGGCAATGTTTGGTATTGTTCTCAAAGTTTCTAAAAGGAAAATATTCTAATTTCCCTTCATGACTTTTTCCCTCGATTAGGCATGAGTTCTCCTTTATGTTTATACAAAGTCTCCACGAAAGTAGCTTATTATCTGACTGTTTGCTCAGTTGAAATGCAGAGCTGATTGCCACATTCCTGTTACTGCTGTGCACACACCTGATGTTTTATGTTAATTACATCAAGACTCTGGTTTTGTGAAGAAAGAGCTGATAGTCTTGCAGTGAGTCCCATCTTGATAAATCAGCTGATTTCAGGAAAAATTACTCTCACAGCAACCCCATGATATAGGCAGATAAGATATTTTCCATCCTGTTTCTTTGTTTGCTTATTATTTTAACCTTACCCTAGTTAATCCATGAGGAACAAGGAAACTGAATAATTTTTCTAAATAAGAGAGGGATATAGTACAAGTTAGAGTTGGTATTTTAATCTCCCAAAGACAACTGACTATAAATTGCATGTTCTTTTTACTATTCAACTAATGATAATGGTATTGAAAGCAGTGCTATTCACTTACCCTGTGGATTCAGTGGGGCAGTACGCCCCACCAGCAGAAGTGGGCTCTTGGGGCAGTGAAAAATACTTTGATATTACAATGGTTTATGTCCCTCAAAGGGGCCAAGGAACATGAACAGATATATAGAATATTGGTATTATTAAAATTTCACAGGAAGTAATGGTTACTAGGAAAATAATGTCTAAAATGGCTCCATAGATAATAATAAAAAGAAGGCTGAAAAACACTGACTTACCTTTTTCTTTTTTTCAGTTTTATTAAGATATAGTGAAAACAAAATGGAGATATATCTAAAATGGACAATGTGATGATTTGATATACATTGTACACTGTGAATGAATTCCCCTCACAGAGTGAATTCATGCATCCATCATTTCCCATATTAGCCCTCAGTTTTGGCCTATAACACTTGTGTTCTATTCTCTTCAGTTCAGTTCAGTCGCTCAGTCGTGTCTGACTCTTTGTGACCCCATGAACCGCAGCACGCCAGGCCTCCCTGTCCATCACCAACTCCTGGAGCCTACCCAAACTCATGTCCATTGAGTCAGTAATGCCATCCAACCATCTCATCCTCTGTCGTCCCCTTCTCCTCCTGCCCTCAATCTTTCCCAGCATCAGGGTCTTTTCAAATGAGTCAGCTCTTAGCATCAGGTGACCAAAGTATTGGAGTTTCAGCTTCAGCGTCAGTCCTTCCAATGAACACCCAGGACTGATCTCCTTTAGGATGGACTGGTTGGCTCTCCTTGTAGTCCAAGAGACATTTGAGAGTCTTCTCCAACACCACAGTTCAAAAGCATCAATTCTTTGGTGTTCAGCTTTCTTTATAGTCCAACTCTCACATCCATAGATGACTACTAGAAAAACCATAGCCTTGGCTAGACGGACCTTTGTTGGCAAAGTAATGTCTCTGCTTTTTAATATGCTGTCTAGGTTGGTCATAACTTTCCTTCTATTCTCTTAGCAAATTTCAACTATGCAATACAATGTTACCAACTACAGTCACTGTGTTAGACATTAGATCCTCAGACCTTATTCATCTTAAAGTTGAAAGTCTGTACCCTTTTACTACCTTTCCCTTTTTCCCCCAACACCCAGGTGCTCCATGTCGGCAATACAGCTGTTAGGCTTTCTTATTTGTGTATTCACCAAAGGATCAATTTTAAGTTCCTTCAAGAACTTTTCCTTTGCAGTCCCATCTCAGCTAACTGGTGTAAGAGTCTTAACTTTCATCCTACCTTGACTTTCAACATGTCTTCCTCACTCAGCTTAATACATGAGGAATAAGGAAATTGAATAATTTTTCTAAATAAGAGAGGGATACAGTACAGGTTAGAGTTGCTTGTACTTTTGGCTTCTACAAGTTTGACTTTTAAAATAATTCCACATATAAATGATCCCATTCCTCTGTCTGACTTATTTCACTGAACACAATGTTCTCTGCAATTTCACTGAAATAGTGTTTCATCCATATTGTCAAAAATGACAGGCTTTCTTTCTTATAAGGCCAACATATATTCGAGATAAGTTTTGTTTCCTTTATATATCAGAAGTGGGGTTGCTGGATCATAGAGTAGTTCTATTATTGATTTTTGTTTTGGGGGAAACTTCATACTATTTTTCATAATGGCTACAAAAATTTATATTCCCACCAACAATACCCAGGAATTCCCTTTTCTCCATACCCCCTGCATGTGCTACCTCTTTTTAAAAAGAGCTAGCACGTGTCAGGTTATATCTTATTATGATTTTCCTTAGCATTCCCCTGATGATGAGCGATGTTGAGCACCTTTTTATGTATCTATTGATCATTTATAGATCTTCTTTGGAAAAATATTTATTCAAATTCTTTTTTCTGGTTGCTCCAGCCACCAGTCATCCTCTCCTCTCTGCATAACTTTTGACATCCTTATTCCCTGAGACGTAATAATATCGACATTAGGCCAGCTAATAACCATACCATAGCCTCAAAGTGTTCAAGTGAAAGGAAAAGTCACATACCTCTCACTTTAAATCAGAAGTTATAAATGATAAAGATGAGTGAGGAAGGCATGTTGAAAATCAAGATAGGATGCAAGCTAGGACTCGTGTACCATTTAACTGAGGTGGGACTGCAAAGGAAAAGTTATTGAAGGAGCTTAAAATTGATCCTCTAGTGAATACATAAATAAGAAAGTGTAACCACCTTATTGCTGACATGGAGAAAGTTCTGGTGATCTGAATAGATCAAACCAACCACAACATCCCTTTAAGCCAAAAGCCTAGTACTAATCAACGACCTATTTCATGAAGGCTGAGAGAGATGAGGAAATTGCAGAAGAAAAGTCTGAAGTTAGCAGAAGTAGGTTCATGAGGTTTAAGGAAACCTCTCCATATATTAAGGAAACTATCTCCATAATATAAAACCGCAAGATGAAGCAGCAAGTGCTGACATAGAAGCCGCAGCAAGGTATCCAAGATCTAGCTAAAATGATTAATTAAGGTGGCTACAGAAAACAGCAGACTTTCAATGTATATGATGCCACCCTATATTAGAAGACAATGCCACCTAGGACTTTCATAGCTAGAGAGGAAAAGTCAATGTCTGACTTCAAAACTTAAAAAACAGGCTGACTCTCTTGTTAGGGGCTAATGCAGTTGGTGACTTTATGGTAAAACCAATGCTCATTTACCATTGTGAAAATCCCAGGGCCCTTCAGAAATCTGCTCAGTCTGCTCTGCCTGTGCTCTATAAATGGAACAACAAAGCCTAGATTTCAGGTAAAGCAGCAGAAGCTGACCTGATTCCACATTCCTTATTCACTGCATACACTTCTGCAATGTGTTGAAGCCTTTCCTCTAATCTAGTTTCTATCCCAAGGTTGTATCCACCTGGACAGTAATATTCTTCCACTTACCCTAGGACATTTTGAAATAAAATTGCAATGTCCCAAGTCATGCAGGGACTGGGCCCACAAACATCCTAAACTTTATATATATCTCACTTCTTAGCAGTAGTCATGGTGATTAGTCCAGTGAGGGAACACATTTGGCAAACTGCCCTGAGTCTGTCTGTGGGATTTTTATATAGCAAAATGGGATGGGGGGATGTGTTTTTACTTTGTTCTGGAATCATAAAACTTGGAGGCTGTAACCTAGAATTGGCTATGTTCCCACCCCCACCATGTAGATGAAATCATCTATCTGCAATAGGAGAGGGCAAAATTAATAAGCAGGAAAAACAGAGACATAGATAGCAATGGTGGCATTGTGTGTCCAAGTTCATATTTGGAGTTCCCCAGTTTGCCTGATCCTCTCAGCTCTTCCTTGGATTCTCAGAACTACCGCCTGAGTGATTTCACTAAAGTAACCTTGTTGTTTAAGCTTTCTTAAGTCAAAGTATAGGCTTCCTTCATAGCTTAGTCGGTAAAGAATCTGCCTGCAATGCAGGAGACCCGGGTTCGATTCCTGGGTCCGAAAGATCCCCTGGAGAAGGAAATGGCAATCCACTCCAGGATTCTTGCCTGGAAAATCCAATGGACAGAGGAGACTGGCAGGCTACAGTCCATGGGGTCACAAGAGTCGGACACGACTTAGCGACTAAACCACCACCACAAGTTGAAGTTTATGTCATTGCAAACATAAGAATATTAACTCTAGCCAAGATAGCTAACTCTTATCCCCCAGACGTATGCTTTTCCTTCCTGGAGTTGTTACCAGGAACTGCTGCCCAGTCAGGGAACACACTTCTCAACTTCAGTACATTTAGTTTGGGCCATGTGACCTGTTCTTACCAACAGAAACAAGAGGAAGTAATGTGTATTACTTCCAGATTAAGGTTGTTAAGAAGTGACTTCATCTTCTTCACTCTTTTTCTTCCGCTAGCTGGATACAGATAAGCATAGTGTCAGATGAGGAACATACAAGATAGTACAAGGCTAAAATCCCGAATCACTAGTTAGGGGAAAGTTTCACAGTAATATATCTGGGAGTCTATGTGACTGAAAAGTAAATTTCTATCATACATACTTGATAATTTATATATTTTGAGTATTGTATGTGAGAGCAACTACTCCCATCCCAAGTAATATACTATTAAAGTCTCTAACCTCAAGTTATTCATGGAAATTAAAATTTTCTTTGAGCTTAGGAATGAACATGAAAGATAACCCATAAGTGGTACCCATTCCAAATTTGGAAATATGAGAAGAATTTAATTGTGTGATAAAGCAAGGGAATGGAATAATACAGTGGAAGAGAAGCACATATGCAAAAAAAAGAAAAAGACAGCAAGAAAATCATGGAATGTTTGGAGACTAGTAATGCATTTGTTATTAATATAGAAAGGAGAAGAGTAATGGGATACCAATTGAAATAGCCAGGGAGAACCAGATAATAATAGGTCTTGGACCAAAACAAATTCTGTAAAATTCTGGGTTCCCATAGTTCAGTTCAGTTCAGTCACTCAGTCATGTCTGACTCTTTGCGACCCCACGAACTGCAGCACACCAGGCCTCCCTGTCCATCACCAACTCCCAGAGTTCACTCAGACTCATGTCCATCAAGTCGGTGATGCCATCCAGCCATCTCATCCTCTGTCGTCCCCTTCTCCTCCTGCCCCCAATCCCTCCCAGAGTCTTTTCCAATGAGTCAACTCTTTGCATGAGGTGGCCAAAGTACTGGAGTTTCGGCTTTAGCATCATTCCTTCCAAAGAACACCCAGGACTGATCTCCTTTAGAATGGACTGGTTGGATCTCCTTGCAGTCCAAGGGTCTCTCAAGAGTCTTCTCCAACAACCACAATCATTATATCACTCCTGAGGACAGAAAGAGCGAGTATTGTTTATAGAAGTTTTTTTGATAGGATTCATGGTGTGTATATCAGGAGAAGAAAAAGTTGATACCCTGCACATAAATAATGGAGTTAAGGATTGGGCTGATTCTGGATTAAGCTTGAACTTGAGAGTAATCAATGGTCTTCGTAGTAGCTTGGCATAAAACTTCTTAGTAAGAGTTCTTTGTATGAGATGGTGACAAACTAATTTAAATGAATTCTCTCTTGAGATACAGAAATAAAAAATACTCAGAGGGAAAGCAAATCACTTAAGCTATGACTGTATCCAAAATAGTGCAAAAACATTATTACAATTCTCTGGGGTTTATGGAATAAGCCAGTTATGGAAGTATCGGGACCCAGGACCAACTTATAACAAAAAAGTGAGATAGTAGCCAGGTTACTTTGTTTTATCTTGCTTTCTTGTGCTACTCCCCATTACCAGCAGCGATCTGGGTGTACCACTTCCCTGCCACCTGAGAAACAACTGCACTAAACCTATTAAGTCACACTAATGAGCCTGTATTCTATCTTGAATGTGCAAGTTACTCCTACCATCAAGTAACAGCCATATTATGTTATGGCTGTATCTCCCAGGAAATACAACTGTATTTTTAGTCCAGGCTTATTTGTCCTCTAGTAAATAATTGCTAACTCTGACATAGAACAATTTCACATTAAGTGAAAGAAAATAAATGGGCTAGAGGAAATCAACTGAAATAGCTGTTTTATAACACAGAAAAATAATAATATCTTAAAATAGTCCATCTGCTGACAGGATACTGATACTTGAAAAATTCTACAAATAAACTTAACAAGACTTTGGCCTTTGATGTTGCAGCTATGAATCTTGTTGCCAGAAAGTAGCCATGAAGGCAAAGGGGATACTATTTAGATACTGCCAATAAATAATATAGAAATCAAATAAAAGAATTAAACTTTTCAAGAAATAGTGTAGTTGATTTATCAAAGGAGGATTTTGTGTCACTTTGGAAACCAAGGTTTCTCAACCTGTTTTTTACCAAATGTTATTTGGTATTTTACAATAAAAGTTTCTAACTAACAATACTTGGAAAGTGTTAGCTTAGATTTGATCAAGTTTCTTAATTGCAGGATTTTTCAAAGTCTATAATACGCTAAGCAGCAATATTAATGTTTAAGAAAGGATTTTAAGCATAAACCTTATTTCCCTAACCTATTTGACCTTGCAACATTTTTTGGTAAAACATCTCAAACAATGCTCAGAATTACCAGTTTAACTAGTTCCATGCACTTTCACTGTAATCAAAAAATTAATTTTTAATTCAGTCTTCCAAATTTTGTATAAATAATTTAGTCAAAGCAATTGTTTAGTATTGTAATTAGGGGGAAATTATTACTCAAAAGAAATTCTGCACCTGAACTGACCATGGAAATCTCAGAATAAAGAAGAGAACCACATTTACCAGAGAGTGTAGGGTCCTCTCCGGGGGAACTGAGTGAACACCATTGATATGGACACTTCAGGCCTTCTGATCATACGAGGACAGTGCTGCTTGTCCCAAAAAGTGAAAGTGTTACTCCCCCAGTCATGTCCAACTCTTTGTGACCCCATGGACTGTAGCCCACCAGGTTTCTCTGTCCATGGAATTCTCCAGACAAGAATATTGGAGCGGGTTGCCATTTCCTTCCTTACATAAATAAAATTAATAATTTTATGGTACAGCTACTCACCAGGGCTTCCCTGGTGTCTCAGATGGTGAAGAATCTGACCTTGATGCTAGGAAATGTTGAAAGCAAAAGGAGAATGGAGTGGCAGAGGATAAGATGGTTAGATAGCATCACCAACACGATGAACAAGCAAACTCCGGGAGATAGTGGAGGACAGGGGAACCCGGCATGCTGCAGTCCATGAGGTGACTGAACAACAGCTTAAAATGCAATATTTTCACTGCTTTGATAGCCAAATGACTAAGCCTATTTTCTTTTCATCTTGGTGAGAATAACAACAGTATTCTTTTTGACTTGAAATACCAAAAGATTATCTGTTCATTAAATATGGTCATCTTTTTAAAAAAATTCATTGAGAGGTATGTATGAATCTGATTGACTTGGCATACAAAGAAAAGCTAAACGGGACAGTTTTTCCATCTATCTGAGACAAATCTGCAAATTCTATGAAATAAGAGCATTAAAATTTATTTCTTGCCATTGTTCCAATGACTAATAAACTACTTCTGTTTTTTAACAACAAATCTCCACAGAGGAAGTTTACTGAGCTAAGGGTTTTCTTACAATATTAACACAGTCTAAGGAATACTGTGGTTTACTTTTTTTTTCAAAATTCCAAAACAAATGCATAAATATATCATGAGAACAGCAATAACTAACAGAAGACCGAGGATGCCTAGCAGTCAGAAGACGTGTGTCCAAGGTCCAGTTCTGCTACTATCTTTGGACAATGAGCAAACTCCTCCAGGTATCATTTCCCCAACATAAAATGAAAAGGTTTGAATTGATCATCCTAGCTTCAAAATGACTTGAAAATAATTTTTCAATGTGTCAGTCCCTTTAGTTGAAGCTCAAATAAGCAGAATGAGAGTGGGTCCCAGTGTCTCATGTGTATCCTCTTGCAAAGTAATGCAGAGATTTCCCAAGGCTATCAATATGCTCTTGCAAAGCCCATTCCTAAAAGGAGGTGCCTATTAATCTCATGCAATGAGTCTAAAGGCAACTCTGGAGGTCAAGTGGGAAAGGGGGTTAGGAAGAAACAAGCTCTGCAGAGTTAAAAGCTAAACAACCACAACTTTGTATACCACAAGAGTTCCATTTCATTTTTCCTTAATTTTGTGACTTTCCCTGAACTTTTCATTCTGAGGTTGAATTGCATGTAAATTGGAGCTAATATGCGACCCCAGGTGACATAGGATCATATATGAGAAGTCATACATTCAGGGCCTCATTTTAATAGGTAAAGTTTATGTTTACATCTTGGAGGCATTAGTGTGAATACTTATGACACCTAGTGGTCAGAAACTGGGAAATGGGATATTTAGGGAACAGAATGGTCTGAAGGAGCAAAGTTATAAATAAAGGAAGAACTACTTTTTAGCAAAACATTTGTCCATGAAGGTTTCTGGTTCTGAGATCCCTCATATAAGAAGAATCAACTTGAAGAAAACAAAGGGTCACATAACCCTTAAAAAGTAAAAGGGTCTAAAGAAAGTGGAACTATGCCATCTTCAGTTCCAGATTCTGAACTGAGGAAGAAATTAATTCATTTGTATTCTTCCCATCTAGCAGTTTGGAAAACAATCCTTCAAGAACTTCTGTGATCTGCCATTGCTCAGTCCAGGTTTCAAGGATACACACTGGTCTTTAGAACAGTGAACTCACAGGTCAGCATCTTTTTATTTTGTATTAACATCTTTTTATTTCCCATGCAGTCTTTAAAAAATGTTTCCACTATGAGAAAATTCTCCATTATTCATGGTGTCTACTTTGCAACATCTTCAAAGAGAAGAAATGTAAAATCCTTTTCAATAAAAACAGTAGCTTACCTTCTTTCTTTAAAAAGCAAGAATCAGAAAGATAATAATAATCAGAAGAGAGGAGATTCATAGAGTTCGAATGCATTTGAAAAAAACACTTCACTGGAGGAAGTGGTAGGCAGGAATGTTTATACAGAAAACCATGTTAATAACATTCCTGGAAATTATTATAGCTAATCACTCCCTTTGGTTCCTCTCTAAACTTTTTGGCATTTTCAAATGAGATCCACCCTAGGAGCTTTATCACAGAAGGTCCACTATCCACTTTCCTTCATATATTGAATATACTCCATTCTTTAAGCAAACCATAACCAATTGCTTAGACTCCTCTTATATGAAATATATTCCCAAATATTGCTGCTGTTCTTCAGTCACTTAGTCGTGTCTGACTCTTTGTAACCCCATGGACTGCAGCATGTCAGGCTCCTCTGTTCTCCAGTCTCTCCCAGAGTTTGCTCAAATTCACGTCCATTGAGTCGATGACGCTATCTAACCATCTAATCCTCTCCCACCCCCTTCTCTTTTTGCTTTTGTCCTTTCCCAGGGTCAGAGTCTTCTTTCAATGAGTTGGCTCTTCACATCAGGCAGCCAAAAATTGAAGCTTCAGCATCAGTCCTTCCAAAGAATATTCAGGGTTGATTTCCTTTAGAATTGACTGGTTTAATCTCCTTGCAGTTCAAGGGACTCTCAATAGTCTTCTCCAGAACCACAATGCAAAAGCAACAGTTCTTCGCTGCTCAGCACTTTTTATGGTCCAACTCTCACACTGGTACCTGACTACCAGAAAAACCAGTTTTGACTATACAGACCTTTGTCAGCAAAGTGATATAACTGCTTTTTAATACACTGTCTCCCAAGTATTATTTGCTCTTATAAAAGTTTGTTTTACGGGCTGTACGGATAGTGTTGGATTTGGTCATGTAAGTCCCCTCCTTTTGAAAACAAATCCCTAAATAGTCCGGTATTTCTTAGGCTTTGCCTAAGAAGGATGCTCCCATTAAGACATCAATCTAGTTACTAATGTTTATATTTAAACTAGTTTGTAATTTCTTAAGAGTGATTTATTAATTTGGATTACCTATCCTACGGCTCCTCTTCATTATTGTAAACAGCCAAGACCTAGAAGAGTCTGAAGTTCTTTCCGGACACTGAGAATTGTCTGAAAATTGAATCAGCTCAGTAGATACAAATTTTCTATAACTTTGAAGCCAAAAGAGTTTAAATTGGAGTTAACTTCTCTGTGTAAAGAGAAAGCAAGTATGAAAGAGAGAGGGAAGAAGGAAGGCAGGAAGAAGAAAGGGAAGAAGAAAGGAAGGAAAAAAGGAAGGAAAAGAAAAAGAAAAAAGAAAGAAATGAAGGGGAAAGAAAAAGAAAGAAAGGAAAGAAGTTCTTAGAATCCAAATGTTCAGTAAGCAAGTGTTCAGGAACAGAGAAAAACTAAAATACTCTTTATGCATTGAAGTTTCTCTTAAGATCTTTCTCACAGCCCTGTCTGGAAGTCCAGTGAATGTGACCAGCAGAGGTTCCATCATTAACCATCTGTGTATCCTTGGACAAGTCACACGAACATTCTGGATCTTCCTTTCTTCATCTTACAATATGGAGATATTTTGCTAGGTGATATCTAACAGAAGCAGAAGATATTAAGAAGAGGTGGCAAGAATACACAGAAGAACTGTACAAAAAAGAGCTTCACGGCCCAGATAATCACGATGGTGTGACCACTCACCTAGTCAGACATCCGGGAAGGTGAAGTCAAGTGAGCCTTAGAAAGCATTACTATGAACAAAGCTAGTGGAGGTAATGGAATTCCAGTTGAGCTATTCCAAATCCTGAAAGATGATGCTGTGAAAGGGCTGCACTCAATATGCCAGCAAATTTGGAAAACTCACCAGTGGCCACAGGACTGGAAAAGGTCAGTTTTCATTCCAATCCCAAAGAAAGGCAATGCCAAAGAATGCTCAAACTACCACACAATTGTACTCATCTCACATGCTAGTAAAGTAATGCTCAAAATTCTCCAAGCCAGGTTTCAGCAATATGTGAACCGTGAACTTCCTGATGTTCAAGCTGGTTTTAGAAAAGGCAGAGGAACCAGAGATCAAATTGCCAACATCCGCTGGGTCATGGAAAAAGCAAACTAGTTCCAGAAAAACATCTATTTCTGCTTTATTGACTATGCCAAAGCCTTTGACTGTGTGGATCACAATAAATTGTGGAAAATTCTGAAAGAGATGGAAATACCTGCCTCTTGAGAAACCTATATGCAGGTCAGGAAGCAACAGTTAGAACTGGACATGGAACAACAGACTGGTTCCAAATAGGAAAAGGAGTACATCAAGGCTGTATATTGTCACCCTGCTTATTTAATTTCTATGCAGAGTACATCATGAGAAACGCTGGACTGGAACAAACACAAGCTGGAATCAAGATTGCCGGGAGAAATATCAGTAACCTCAGATATGCAGATGACACCACCATTATGGCAGAAAGTGAAGAGGAATTCAAAAGCCTCTTGATGAAAGTGAAAGTGGAGAGTGAAAAAGTTGGCTTAAAGCTCAACATTCAGAAAACGAACATCATGGCATCCTGTACCATCATTTCATGGGAAATAGATGGGGAAACAGTGTCAGACTTTATTTTGGGGGGCTCCAAAATTCCTACTGATGGTGATTACAGCCATGAAATTAAAAGACACTTACTCCTTGGAAGGAAAGTTATGACCAACCTAGATAGCATATTCAAAAGCAGAGATATTACTTTGCCAACAAAGGTCCATCTAGTCAAGGCTATGGTTTTTCCAGTGGTCATGTATGGATGTGAGAGTTGGACTGTGAAGAAAGCTGAAAGCCAAAGAATTGATGCTTTTGAACTGTGGTGTTGGAGAAGACTCTTGAGAGTCCCTTGGACTGCAAGGAGATCCAACCAGTCCATTTTAAAAGAGGTCAGTCCAGGGTGTTCATTGGAAGGACTGATGCTAAAGCTGAAACTCCAATACTTTGGCCACCTCATGCGAAGAGTTGACTCATTGGAAAAGACTCTGATGCTGGGAGGGATTGGGGGCAGGAGAAGGGGACGACAGAGGATGAGATGGCTGGATGGCATCACCGACTCAATGAACATGAGTTTGAGTGAACCCTAGGAGTTGGTGATGGACAGGGAGGCCTGGCGTGCTGTGATTCATGGGGTCGCAAACAGTTGGACACGACTGAGAGACTGAACTGAACTGAACTGAACTAGGGTCCTCTCTGCTGCCGAATTAATTTTTTTAAATAGCTTATTGTATTGATTTTTTCTTATTTTATTTTCTCTGCTAATTAGGCTCCTCAGGTTTCCAATTCAATACCCTTTGAGATTTGAACCAAGAGAAGATGAAAACAAAGATAATCTCTATTTTCTCAAATGAGAAAATAGAAAAACATACCAGATTATCACAGGAAAGAAAGAACTACTGTTTTAAAGAAATACAAAAAACCAGGAGTGCAATTTAAGCAGCGACATAGAATGATAGTTTTTTGTATTAAGTACAATAATTGCAACATTCTGAAATATTATTGGTTTGAAAGGTGGGAATTGGTTATTAGTGTTTCAAGTTTGGGAAAGAAACATGGTTAAGAAATTACAGTTTCAAAAAGCTAGAAATTGTTTTAACAGTTCTACACATTTCCAGAGAGATTCAAATACGTGATATGGAGTTGAATTCTCTTGTTTCCTTCCAGCCCTGAAAAGCTAAGAGTCTATATTTATTTCTCCTGGATTTTTCTACCAAATGGCCCTTCCAAGTCCCTCTGGGCTTAGAGTTATTTGATTCCATGACTCCTATTTGCTGAAGGAAAACCAGAATGTCATCCCAAAATATGCCTCGTTGACATAAAAATTATTCTGAGTTGAAGGCAATGAAGAAGCAGTAAATGCAGCTAAAGTTACCCCCCTTTCTGCCTAAACACAGGAAATAAATTCTCCTTTCACTGGAGACAGACTCAACCCAGTGAAAGCAGCAGAAGAGTCTGCAACACAAGCTTGTTAAACTAATCCTATATTCTGAGTTACTTCTTCACCATTTACCACCCTTAGCCCAAACCCCCTTTTCTTCTCAATTCTTCGCAAATTTATTGTTTCTCTGTCTAAAAGATACAAAAGCTTCCTGCTCCAATCATTTCTTTGGATCTTCATTCTCTTGTGCAGGCTCCGTGTTCATATAAAAACTCAATATAATTTGTATGTTCTTCTCCTGTTCATCTGTCTTGTCAGTTTAATTTTCAGATCCAGCCAAGGACTCTAAGAAGGATGAAAAAAAAATTTTCCTCCCCTATGTTGCCAACCCATGAGAACAGGAAAGTCCCTCGGTGGACTGATGAAGAAGTGAGAAGGCTTAGAAATAAATATCATTTTCACTGTTTTTACCATCTTCATCTACCTGGTGAGGAAATGAAGTGTAGGTAACCCAGGAAGAGTAAGAAATAAGAAACACGAGCGTAGGCAGACTAGTACTACCAGACAATGCCTGGAAAAATACCCATTTCATTTGTTTGTTTTTAGAAGAACCTATTTCTGACACTCTAGCCCCTCCCCAAATGAATGAGTTTGTTCCAGAAACTCATTCACATGGTGCCAAGTACTGTTTGCAAGTGGGTTGTGTGACTTGTATATTTCCAGTAGCACTTCTCAGGAAGTGCTAAAGTAAATCCTGTGGCTGAGAAGAGTCTTAGATTGTTTGGGTTCCTGTGAGATTTATTTAACATAAACTAAAGTAGAAGAGCATAGATACCACGCACGCATCTCAGAGAACACCTGCTACCCTGTCCCAGTAGATGTCTGATTCAAGAGTGTTGAAAAGAAAAAGCCAAAGCTATGGGGCATACTCAGCTAATGATCTTTTCCCCAATATTAAATTTCCCATAGGACTAGATTCTTTTAAGTCTAGTTTTGATGACTTCCCTGGTGGCACAGTGCATAAGAACCTGCCTGTCATTGCAGTGGTCACGGGTTTGATCCCTGACCAGGGAAGGTTCCACATGCCACGGAGCAACTAAGCCCCTGTGCCGCAACCACGAGCCCACATTCCAGAGCCTGCAGGCCACAGCTACAGAGCTCTGTGCTGCAACTGCTGAAGCCGGAGTGCCTAGAGCCGCACTCTGCAGCAAGAGAAGCCACCACAATGAAGAGCCCGTGTGTCCCAACAAAGAGTAGCCCCCACTTGCTGAAACCAGAGAAAGCCCCTTTAAAGCAACAAAGAACCAGCGCTGCCAAAAATAAATAAATACATAATACAATTTTTATATTTTTTTAAAATTTAGTTTTGAAAGGCAGTGAAAAGATTAATTGTGGAAAGGAAAGAACAGAGGATACAGAGCAATTAAATAAATTGTATTTTTCTTTGTAAACTAAATTCTTACTATATTAGCCGGCTTTTGTTGAGGCTTATTTCAGGGCCTAGGTTCATTACACGACTAGCAGAGAATTATGAAGTTCAAAGAAGTCTACACCATGCATCTTATGTATATGTATATGTTTATGTATTTGTACTGTAGTGTATGAAATTCATGGAGAAGGAAATGGCAGCCCACTCCAATATTCTTGCCTGGAGAATCCCATGGAAAGAGGAGCCTGGCAGGCTACAGTCCATGGGGTTGCAAAGAATTGGACAGGACTGAGTGACTAAACCACCACATATGGATTCTGTTCAAAATAATTCTGCTGGGAGCCGGCATATTGCATACTGAGTGCATATTGCATATTGATTGCAGCACTTTCCACAGCATCATCTTTCAGGATCTGGAATAGCTCAACTGGAATTCTATCACTGCCGGGAGCCAGCGTGAGGAGCTCCACCCATGACAAAGGTCATGAGGAAGGAGGCTCGGCATACACAAAGGCGGGATCGAGCCTCAGGAGTCCCCCTGGAAATTCTCGAGCATCTACCCCCAAACCAGAGTCTGCCTACTTTCTGCTTTGTGCTCTCACCTACACCTCTGACTTTACGGGGGGCTGTCCCCCACTACCTCTCTCTGAAAAAAGAGTTAGCTTACAGCTCCAGTTAATAATTCCTGGGTGTGACAGTGTTTCAACCTACAAACTCCTTTGGAAATCCTCTAGCCTGCCTGAATAGGTTTTTCCGGCCACATGTGATTGTTCAGAGCCTCCCAACTGTGATAGGCAGGAGATGTTCTAAACTGTCTAAACACAGATTCTTTTGAGCAGTTAAAAGATTCATTAGAAATTGTATTGGTGAAGGGTTTTTCACTTGTTGGGCCAATGTTTGCTGCTAAGTCTCCATATCCCTTACCTGCTGTGTCCCTGGCAGTGTATTGATTAATATAATTGGTGTAAGTAGTAGCTTTAATGTTTGCAACCTTGGACCCTTGAGTTAATTATTTTCTTGACTGAGCCCACCACACCTTTGCCCTATAGGAATGCAACTTTATCTAATGCTTTTGGAGGGTGGCTCCTGACTTTGGAATAATCACCTTTAGAGAAATATAAGTTTCTTAAAATGTTAACAGGCCTCCTGGCCAGAAGATGATGTAAATCACCTGAACTTTTGCATATGATAAGTTTGAAAGCCTGGCTTCGATTAGGATCAGGAACTGCTGTCCTTGCATGACTCCACCCCTTCCCCCATTATCCTCTAATCATAACCTAAGGTATAAAAACTACTTTGGAAAATAAAGTGTGAGCCTTGTTCACGGAAACTTGGTCTCCCCATGTCGCTCTCTCTCTCACCCTGGCTGAGTCTCCATCTGGAGTACGGAACCCGCCATGCTTACTAATTATGCCTGGGCTTCTAAGATCCGACCGGGGAGGCCTCAGCATCTCCTCTCCTTCGGGAGAACGGAAGGATGCCTGCGGCCTATGTAAGTGGTGCAAACTTCTTGTCTTGAAGTTTTATTGGTCTCCCGCGTAAACCAAGCTACTCAGCCTCTTTTCTCCACTGAATTTCCTCACTGGGCTATCCTCATTCTATTACTCTTTATATCCTTAATTAACGTTTAATTAAGCAGTTGTTTCCTGATCCTCGCCGACGCCGTCTCTCCTTCGAATACCCTGGATCAGCCGGGGCTGGACCCCGGCATAATTCTGTGTTTGTTTAGGTAGCATCTTTGCTTCCATGTCAGTCTATTATTTTGTAAACCTACTGAGGGCAAGGGACATCTCTAATCCCACAAGTTGCCTCAAATGAATATCAGTCTATAATAACTTCAAGCATGCCACGCCATTCTCCCATTCTCCCCACCATTCTAGCAGCCAGCAAGAAAGTCCCTGTTTGATGATACATTAGACTTTGTGCTCTTATCAATCTCGTGTAACCTCCAAACCCAGCATATGTATCAACCCTGAGCAACCTGGACCCTGTGTCTTCCTTCCCTGTAATGGATCTTCCTTTCTGTTACCTATTAGCATGACAACCTTCCAGGAACCTACCAGCCTCTTTCTCTGAGGCAGCTTTTCTAGAAAGGAATGCTACTGATTTATGGGTCCTTCTGCTTATTCTAGAATCAGTTTTTTTAAGAAAAAAAACAAACAAACACTCTTATTTTTGTGGATTTGAGCAGTAGGCATTCCACTGTCATGTAATTCCTTTTAGAAAGTGCACTGACTCCCAGGAGACATTAAGTACCAAATTCAATAAAGACTTTTTTAAATGGTCCACATTAAAAAAAAATTTTTTTTAATAAACGAACAATTATTTAAAAGAACAAGTCAATTCTAGATGGGCTAATAAGACCTATCTCCAAGAGAAGTTGTTAAACTAATTAAGAAAAGTACAGACATCCAGGTATAATTATGCCTGGATTTACAGAGAACAAATCTAAAACGATAAATAAGAAACAAGCTACCAGGACTGCCTCTGAATGGTAGCTTTGACTGGGAGACCTGAGTGGCTGGGCACAAGGGTGCAGAAAGACATCGTTTACTCTATTAAAACAAGGTCCCCCTAAACAGAGTTCCCCGCTGAGTTTATGATTATGCCCTCTATCCAAAACTTTATTCTCTTTCTTGTCCCTTCTGACCTCAATCCTGTGCTAACTGAACACTAATCAACAAGAGTCAGATGACTAAAATTACTGTTGTTGCTAACATGTTCAGTTCAGTTCAGCCGCTCAGTCGTGGCCGACTCTTTGTGACCCCATGAATCGCAGCACGCTAGGCCTCCCTGTCCATCACCAACTCCCAGAGTTCAGTGAGTCAGACTCACGTCCATCGAGTCAGTGATGCCATCCAACCATCTCATCCTCTGTCATCCCCTTCTCCTCCTGCCCCCAATCCCTCCCAGCATCAGAGACTTTTCCAATGAGTCAACTCTTCGCATGAGATGGCCAAAGTACTGGAGTTTCAGCTTCAGCATTATTCCCTCCAAAGAAATCCCAGGGCTGATCTTCAGAATGGACTGGTTAGATCTCCTTGCAGTCCAAGGGACTCTCAAGAGTCTTCTCCAACACCACAGTTCAAAAGCATCAATTCTTTGGCTCTCAGCCTTCTTCACAGTCCAACTCTCACATCCATACATGACCACAGGAAAAACCATAGCCTTGACTAGACGAACCTTTGTTGGCAAAGTAATGTCTCTGCTTTTGAATATGCTATCTAGGTTGGTCATACCTTTCCTTCCAAGGAGTAAGCGTCTTTTAATTTCATGGCTGCAGTCACCATCTGCAGTGATTTTGGAGCCTAGAAAAATAAAGTCTGACACTGTTTCCACTGTTTCCCTGTCTATTTCCCACGAAGTGATGGGACTGGATGCGATGATCTTTGTTTTCTGAATGTTGAGCTTTAAGCCAACTTTTTCACTCTCCACTTTCACTTTCATCAAGAGGCTTTTTAGCTCCTCTTCACTTTCTGCCATAAGGGTGGTGTCATCTGCATATCTGAGGTTATTGATATTTCTCCCGGCAATCTTGATTCCAGCTTGTGTGTCTTCCAGTCCAGCGTTTCTCATGATGTACTCTGCATATAAGTTAAATAAGCAGGGTGATAATATACAGCCTTGACTTACTCCTTTTCCTATTTGGAACCAGTCTGTTGTTCCATGTCCAGTTCTAACTGTTGCTTCCTGACCTGCATACAGATTTCTCAAGAGTCAGGTCAGGTGGTCTGGTATTCCCATCTCTTTCAGAATTTTCCACAATTTATTGTGATCCACACAGTCAAAGGCTTTGGCATAGTCAATAAAGTAGAAATAGATGTTTTTCTGGAACTCGCTTGCTTTTTCCATGATCCAACGCATGTTGGCAATTTGATCTCTGGTTCCTCTGCCTTTTCTAAAACCAGCTTGAACATCAGGAAGTTCACGGTTCACATATTGCTGAAGCCTGGCTTGGAGAATTTTGAGCATTACTTTACTAGCATGTGAGATGAGTACAATTGTGTGGTAGTTTGAGCATTCTTTGGCATTGCCTTTCTTCGGGATTGGAATGAAAACTGACCTTTTCCAGTCCTGTGGCCACTGGTGAGTTTTCCAAATTTGCTGGCATATTGAGTGCAGCCCTTTCACAGCATCATCTTTCAGGATTTGGAATAGCTCAACTGGAATTCCATCACCTCCACTAGCTCTGTTTGCAGTGATGCTTTCTAAGGCCCACTTGACTTCACATTCCAGGATGTTTGGCTCTATGTCAGTGATCACACCATCATAATTCTCTGGGTCATGAAGATCTTTTTTGTACAGTTCTTTTGTGTATTCTTGCCACCTCTTCTTAATATCTTCTGTTTCTGTTAGGTCCATACCATTTCTGTCCTTTATCGAGCCCCTCTTTGCATGAAATGTCCCCTTGGTATCTCTAATTTTCTTGAAGAGATCTCTAGTCTTTTCCATTCTGTTGTTTTCCTCTATTTCTTTGCATTGATCGCTGAGGAAGGCTTTCTTATCTCTTCTTGCTATATCTACTACTGCGGGCAGGAATCCCTCAGAAGAAATGGAGTAGCCATCATGGTCAACAAAAGAGTCCGAAATGCAGTACTTGGATGCAATCTCAAAAATGACAGAATGATCTCTGTTTGTTTCCAAGGCAAACCATTCAATATCACAGTAATCCAAGTCTATGCCCCAACCAGTAATGCTGAAGAAGCTGAAGTTGAATGGTTCTATGAAGACCTACAAGACCATTTAGAGCTAACACCCAAAAAAGATGTCTTTTTCATTATAGGGGACTGAAATGCAAAAGTAGGAAGTCAAGAGATACCTGGAGTAACAGGCAAATTTGGCCTTGGAATACAGAATGAAGCAGGGCAAAGACTAATAGCGTTTTGCCAAGAAAATGCACTGGTCATAGCAAACACCCTCTTCCAACAACACAAGAGAAGACTCTACACATGGACATCACCAGATGGTCAACACCAAAATCAGATTGATTATATTCTTTGCAGCCAAAGATGGAGAAGATCTATACAGTCAGCAAAAACAAGACCAGGAGCTGACTGTGGCTCAGACCATGAACTTCTTATTGCCAAATTCAGACTGAAATTGAAGAAAGTAGGGAAAACCACTAGACCATTCAGGTATGACCTAAATCAAATCCCTTATGATTATACAGTGGAAGTGAGAAATAGATTTAAGGGCCTAGATCTGATAGATAGAGTGCCTGATGAACTATGGAATGAGGTCTGTGACATTGTACAGGAGACAGGGATCAAGACCATCCCCATGGAAAAGAAATGCAAAAAAGCAAAATGGCTGTCTGGGGAGGCCTTACAAATAGCTGTGAAAAGAAGAGAAGTGAAAAGCAAAGGAGAAAAAGGAAAGATATAAGCTAACATGTTACTATAGTAAAATTGCTATTATAGATGTCATCATTACTATACAAACTCAGGTTGTTTCTCCAGAGCAAGATGAGCTAAGAGGTCCCCACTGGGGACCAAATGGTCCCCAGCCATGGAACACTTGGCCAGAGAATCAAACCAGAACATCCTGACTTCCAAAACCATGATTAAGAGATGCCACAGAAACGTCACAAGACAATGATTAACCCCAGCTTCCTTGTTCTTCCCCTTTAAAATGCTCCCAGCTCAAAGAGTTAGTGGAAGTGGATCTGAGGCGTGTCTCCATTCCTTTGCTTGCCACCCTGTATTGAAGCCTTACTTTGCTACAAACCCTCTGTCAGACTTTAGCTTTCTGCCCACAAGTCCTTGCTTAGTTACATTATCTTCTGAATTTTGTAGTATGTGTATTGAGTTTATTTATAGATTTAAAGTGATTTATTAATTTCAAAGGAGCTTCATGGGTGGCTTAGACAGTAAAGAATCTGCCTGCAACATGGGAAACCCAGGTTCAATCCCTGGATCAGGAAGAGCCCTTGGAAAAGAGAATGGCAATCCACTCCAGTATTTTTGTCTGGTAAATTCCATGGACAGAGGACTCTGGTGGGCTATAGGCTATGGGGTCCCAAAGAGTTGGAACCATTTGGTTCTTCAGATCAGATCAGATCAGTCGCTCAGTCGTGTCCGACTCTTTGCAACCCCATGAATCGCAGCACGCTAGGCCTCCCTGTCCATCACCAACTCCCGGAGTTCACTCAGACTCACGTCCACTGAGTCAGTGATGCCATCCAGCCATCTTATCCTCTGTCATCCCCTTCTCCTCCTGCCCCCAATCCCTCCCAGCACCAGAGTCTTTTCCAATGAGTCAACTCTTCACAGGAGGTGGCCAAAGTACTGGAGTTTCAGCTTTAGCATCATTCCTTCCAAAGACATCCCAGGGCTGATCTCCTTCAGAATGGACTGGTTAGATCTCCTTGCAGTCCAAGGGACTCTCAAGAGTCTTCTCCAACACCACAGTTCAAAAGCATCAATTCTTTGGCTCTCAGCCTTCTTCACAGTCCAACTCTCACACCCATACATGACCACAGGAAAAACCATAGCCTTGACTAGACGAACCTTTGTTGGCAAAGTAATGTCTCTGCTTTTGAATATGCTATCTAGGTTGGTCATACCTTTCCTTCCAAGGAGTAAGCGTCTTTTAATTTCATGGCTGCAGTCACCATCTGCAGTGATTTTGGAGCCCAAAAAATAAAGTCTGACACTGTTTCCACTGTTTCCCCATCTATTTCCCATGAAGTGATGGGACTGGATGCCATGATCTTCATTTTCTGAATGTTGAGCTTTAAGCCAACTTTTTCACTCTCCACTTTCACTTTCATCAAGAGGCTTTTTAGCTCCTCTTCACTTTCTGCCATAAGGGTGGTGTCATCTGCATATCTGAGGTTATTGATATTTCTCCCGGCAATCTTGATTCCAGCTTGTGTGTCTTCCAGTCCAGCGTTTCTCATGATGTACTCTGCATATAAGTTAAATAAGCAGGGTGATAATATACAGCCTTGACGTACTCCTTTTCCTATTTGGAACCAGTCTGTTGTTCCATGTCCAGTTCTAACTGTTGCTTCCTGACCTGCATACAAATTTCTCAAGAGTCAGGTCAGGTGGTCTGGTATTCCCATCTCTTTCAGAATTTTCCACAGTTTATTGTGATCCACACAGTCAAAGGCTTTGGCATAGTCAATAAAGCAGAAATAGATGTTTTTCTGGAACTCGCTTGCTTTTTCCATGATTCAGCAGATGTTGGCAATTTGATCTCTGGTTCCTCTGCCTTTTCTAAAACCAACTTGAACATCAGGAAGTTCACGGTTCACATATTGCTGAAGCCTGGCTTGGAGAATTTTGAGCATTACTTTACTAGCATGTGAGATCAGTGCAATTGTGCTGTACTTTGAGCATTCTTTGGCATTGCCTTTCTTCGGGATTGGAATGAAAACTGACCTTTTCCAGTCCTGTGGCCACTGGTGAGTTTTCCAAATTTGCTGGCATATTGAGTGCAGCACTTTCACAGCTTCATCTTTCAGGATTTGGAATAGCTCAACTGGAATTCCATCACCTCCACTAGCTCTGTTTGTAGTGATGCTTTCTAAGGCCCACTTGACTTCACATTCCAGAATGTCTGGCTCTAGGTCAGTGATCACATCATCGTGATTCTCTGGGTCGTGAAAATCTTTTTTGTACAGTTCTTCTCTGTATTCTTGCCATCTCTTCTTAATATAGGTACTGAAATTAGATTTTGGCTAGTGTTCGGATACAGTTGCCAAATAAAATGCAGGACACCCAGTTAAATTTGAAATTTAGATAAACCATGTTTAAAAATTAAATATAAGTATGTCCCAAGTATTGCATGGGACATACTTAAGCTTAAAAAAAAAAAAAAAAAAGCTGTTTATCTGAAATTCAAATCTAACTGGGTACCTTGCATTTTTACCTGTTCAGTCTGACGGTCCTGGGTCCTGAACCCACCATTTATTTTGTTGGTGACCCTGGAAAATGAATGAGGTCAGATTCCTCTGAAGCAGAAGAAAGGAGAGGATGAGACCTCAGCCTGGTTCTGCACGGGTGGTTGGAGTGCAAGCTGGGCTTCAGAGGGAGGAAACCAGATTTCTGTTCCCTACACCCGCACCTGAGCCTTTGGGGAAGGGAGGACATCTCCAGGCCTCCTCACTCGCAAGGAACACGCCCCCAGTAGTCCGAGGAGGACAGTCAGCCCATGAAGAGCCATGCTGTGACTGCTGAAAGTACACCAAAGCTGGGGGGGAAAGGGGAAACTGTTAGAAATAGATACAAACGAACAACAAGAAGTAGGTTACTGGGAATAATGGTGAGCAAGGCAGGCAGGTTCAGTCGCTCAGTCATGTCCGACTCTTATGACGCCATGAACTGTAGCCCACCAAGCTCCTCTGTCCATGGGATTCTCCAGGCAGGAATACTGGAGTGGGTAGTCATTCCTTGCTCCAGTAGATCTTCCTGATCCAGGGATCGAACCCAGATCTTCTGCACTGCGGGCAGACTCTTTACCAACTGAGCCACCAGGGAAGCCACTCTTATTTCTGTTTGCAGAACCTCTATATTCCTCCTATTGGGTCACCAGTGGTATGCAATGGCTGTCACTCTGCAGTAGGCAAAAAAACCCTGAAGGACAACACCTCCTCTTTGCTTTGCCTGCAGGGGACTGTTTCATGCCCTGTCAGGCTAGAATTTTCCAAGTGAGGTGGTTCATGGAAGGACCTGTGGATTCCACGTCATGCACACCTTGTCACACTTCATTTACCATAAAGTGGGATCCTTGATTCAGGTAATGCTGTTTCAGCAGATTAGACAGATGTTGTTGTCCCTGAGACAGTGGTGTTAGCTGATAAACCTACAGCAAGAAGGGAAACCCTGTATCTGCAAGGTGTGTGTGTCTGCCTGATGTGGATAGATTGAGTCACAGATTCTGCTGAGGAAAAGCTAGTAAATCCTCGCTGTATATTCACTCACTGAAGCATTGCAGGCAATTCCGACTCCCTATTATGCCCATCTAAGTGCCCCAAATCATGGTTCAAACAAGAATCACTAACAACAATCATTATCTCTCTCAGTTTCCATGGGACAGGAATTCCCCAGGGCTCAGCAGGGCTATTTTGAAGCAGAAGAAGCCCCTGAGGCAAGACTTTCTGAGCAGTCAATTTGCTAAAGGAAGTCAGGAGAGATCTGGAAGAGGATGGGGAGGGGAAGCAGGAGCAGGAAGAGAGGGGAACCAAGACAGGGTGTGCAGAAAGCTAGCAGCACCTGATCCACTGTTCACCTCTGGAATGTTGTCCTCCCCTGATGCAAGGGGCCTGAGCATTCTCACCCCACACCTTCATCACTGGTCATTTCCCACCCTGGACAGCAGGGCGTAAACCCCGAGGCATGCCTGGCTCTACAGATACAGATCCAGTGTCCCCTTCAGATTGCTCTTAACCTCTGTTTCTTGACCAGTAAAAAAGGAAATAATATTCATATCTGCCTTATTTTTTAGGACTAAATGAAATTATGCCTACAAAGTTATTGCTTTAATAGCTGGTACAACTGTTGTTGTTTAATCACTAAATCCTGTCTGACTCTTTTGTGACTCCATGGACCATAGCCCACCAGGATCCTCTGTCCATGGGATTCTCCAGGCAAGAATACTGGAGTGGGCAGCTATTCCCTCCTCCAGGGGATCTTCCCCACCCAGCAACTGAACCCGAGTCCCCTGCATTGCAGGCAGATTCTTTATCGTCTTGAGCCATCAGGGACAGAAGATCATGTCAAAAATTATATAGTCTTTATCCCATTCTATGTGACGATTTCCATGTTCCACTGCAGATATATTAATGTGGTTTATTACAACCATACTGTCCCCAGGTGTCTCTGGGAGTGTTATTAATATATAATACATGGGTTAATATATGGATATCATATATGGACTATGCTAGCAAGTCAAGAAGCAACAGTTAGAACTGTTAAAAACATATTAAAAAGCAGAGACACTTTGCTGACAAAGGTCCATCTAATCAAAGGATGGCTTTTCCAGTAGTCATGTATGGTTGAGAGAATTGGACCATAAAGAAGGCTAAGCCTCGAAGAATTGATGCTTTCAAGCTGTGGTGTTGGAGAAGACTCTTTGAGAGTCCCTTGGACTGCAAGGTGATCAAACCAGTCCATCCTAAAGGAAATCAGTCCTGAATATTCATTGGAAGAACTGATGCTGAAGCTGAAGCTCCCATACTTTGGCCACCTGATATGAAGAGCTGAATCATTGGAAAAGACCCTGATGCTGGGAAAGATTGAAGGCAGAAGGAGAAGGGAACGACAAAGGATGAGATGGTCGGGTGGCATCACCAACTCGATGGACATGACTTTGAGCAAGCTCCAGGAACTTGTGAAGGACAGGGAGGCTTAGCGGCTGCAGTCCAAGCAGTCGCAAAGAGATGGACACAACTGAGCAACTAAACAACAACACTTTTTTAAAATGCAAAACAAGTTCTGAGTTCAGAAATATGTCTGACCCAAGGGACTGGGATAGGAGTGTCTACTTTTTACTGCGACTTTACCTCCTGCCGTTTGTACTTGCTATTCCTTCTGTAGGAAATGCTCTTCCCATTCCTTTCTTATCTGGCTCCTTTTCTTCCTTCTGGTTTCGACTTAAATTTCTCCTCCCCAGAGACGCCTTCCCTATTGCTATTGGTTCTTGCTGTCATTCCCTATTAAGCATGCTGTTTTGTCCTTCAAAGCAATTATGTCAATATATAATTATTATCTTAAAGCAAACATGCTCAGTTGTATCTGACTCTTTGTGACCCCATGGACTATAGCCTACAAGACTCCTCTGTCCATGCAATTATCCATGCAAGAATACTGAAGTTGGTTGCCATTTCCTCATCCAGGGGATCTTCCTAACCCAGGGACCAAACCTACATCTCTTGCATCTCCTGTGTTGGCAGGTGGATTCTTTACCACTATGCCATCTGGGAAGCCCAATTTTCACATTAGTTTTTATTTATTGTCTATCTCTCCCTCCAGACACTAAACTTCACTAACTCAAGGACTTTTTACCTTTATTCGTTTTTATATGTCCAGCTCTTAGCACAATACCTGGCACATTGTAGGGGCTCAATGCAGGGGCTCACATTTGCTGAATTGAATAAATGAATCAATCAGACAGTTAGTCCATTCAGAAATGCTGACACTGGAATGGGACTCAAAGACCTCATCTGCTAGTTAAGCAAAGCTGATACAATAAGGTAGAGCTAACATATAGATGAATTTGTTCTTGGTATAAAAGAAGTACTTCTCTGAGGTACAAAAATAATGACTTCAGGTATACAAATCTATGTAGATAAAATAAGAGATATGATAGAAAATATGTAATTCTCTACTCGGTGAATACTCTGATGACATTGTAATGAAATTATCTCCTGGACATATTGCCTTCATTAACATTGTGTTGCCTCATTCTGATCTAGTGCCTTCTTATTTTGATATGTGTGTTTATGCCCTTGGTATATGGACTTGAAACAACACCATTTTCCCATCAACCACCTAAACAGAACTGAAACTGATTTAAGTTTTCTGGGATCCTAGAATTATCACCTATTTCCAGAGTAAAGAACTGAGGTCCTCATCAGAACCTTCTGACATGTTAATCATTTCAACATGAAAATCAGAAGATTCTGAAATTATCTCATCTGTGTCATGACGGTTTCTCCAAGGTTTCTGGGTGTGGTTCGCATCTCGTAAGATGATGCATCATACAGGTCAGCCTCCAGAACTGGCCATTTTCCAAAAGTCTGCTTGTTCCAGAAAGAGTTGGATTTTTTTATTTCTTCATGTGCTCCTGCTCTGTGCAGCAAAGAGAGGAAGCTGAATTTAGTGGTTAGGGCAAGTGCCTGAGTCAGCAACCTTCATTTCTATATTTGGTTATGCGATTTGCTGAAAATCATTGTCAAACCAATTGTTTCATTTATGAAAGAAGTCTTTATTCTCTTATATGTAACTTTTCTGAACTTCTGTGTGAGCACTATCGTCATTGCTACTGTTCTGAAATTGAACTACATCCTGGGATTTTTCTCTTTTGTATTTCTTTTACTAATGATCTGGTTGGAGAATCAATAAACCAACAAAGTAAGCAAGCAAGAAACAAACTAAACCAGAAACCAGGGCCTTGGTGGCATACCCCATAGCTTTCACACAACAGAGCAGGACCTACTACAGAGAAGAAACGAAGAATGGAGGCCCTCGGAATTGTGCCCAAGCAAACATCAGGGTCTTGTGTAAAGCCCAGCAAACGAGAAAGAATAAAACCACACATCATTAATAATCTTGTCAATGAGGTTGACTTTAGAATGAACACTTCCCTCACTCTAAATCTTTAACTGTGTAAAGGAAAAAATGTGTTCTTTGCTAAAATATCAATAGTTAAATTGCATCTTGGTGGCAAAATATTTTGTAGTATAGAAGTTTCCTTTAATCACATGCTACAACTCTAGAACTTTGTGAGGTCAGTTTTGTTTGCAGCCTGGCAATTCCTAACCTATATTATAAGGAAAGCTAAGTGCTATGGCCAATGGCTCATAGTCGCTCAGACAAGTCCAACTCTTTGAGACCCCATGAACTGTAACCCATCAGTCTCCTCTGTCCATGGAATTCTCCAGGCAAGAATACTGGTATGGGTAGCCATTCCCTTCTTCACCGATCTTCCCAACCCAGGGATTGAACCCAGGTCTCCAGGATTGCAGGGAGATTCTTTACCATCTGAGCCACCAGGAAAGCCCAAGTGCTATAGGGACTATCTGAAGGGTAAATATTTCCAGGTGTATTTATTTTCTTCTTTGTACTTTTCTGGAGTATTTCTAATATGCTATTTATCATTAAATATATAGATCAATTTGCATTATTTTCATTTTTATTACAGATATAATAAATTAAGCACCCCAATCCCAAGAGATAACCACTGTTAACATTTTTCTGCATTTTCCTACATATATGCATATATTGTTACACAAATGGGACAACATGTACATAATTTTTTTAACTTTTACTTTATATTAGACCATAGTTGATTTATAAAACTGTGTTAGTTTCAGGTGTACAGCAAAGTGATTCAGTTTTACATATACATGTATCTATTCTTTTTCAAATTCTTTCCCACTTAGTTTATTACACAGTATCTAGCAGGTTACATAGGAGAAGGCAATGGCACCCCACTCCAGTACTCTTGCCTGGAAAATCCCATGGACAGAGGAGCCTGGTAGGCTGCCATCCATGGGGTCGCACAGAGTCGGACACGACTGAAGCGACTTAGCAGCAGCAGCAGGTTACATGGTAGGTCCTTGTTGGTTTTCTATCTTAAATATAGTAGTTTGTACATGTCAATCCCAAACTCCCAAACATAATATTTTATAGTCAGGATATTTTTTCACCTTAGAGAGCAATGTGAGGCTTCTTCCAAGCTCTTCTTCATCTTATTCTTTTTAATGCTTGTTAGTATGTTATAGTATGGACATATCATGATTATTTAACCAATCCCCCATTTCTAGAAAATTATGTGCTTTCCAATTCTCTGCTAGTATAAACAGCACTTTGATGAACATCCTTGTTACTAAATTTTCAACCATTAGCAATCTCTTTTTTCTAAGACAACAGAAGATGAAGTCAGCTCGTCTACCATCAGACAAAGATTAATTGTTCCCTTTGTTACCAAAACTACAGCTCAGTGTCTCAGACACTCCTGGATTCACAAATAAATGCTTCCGGACAAAACCACTCCTATTAGCTGAACTTACGTCGTTGTGTTCCCAAGTAATTTCTCAGTATTTTACCAGCTCTTTGTCATGTTAAAGAAACTTAAATATATGTATATTTTGTGCAGTATTTCCAGCTGTTTTTAGTAAGAAGAATTTACAAATATCAAGTTTTCCATTACCAACAGTAAAACTATGGCATTTTTTGTGTGTTCTGGCATTTCCTACTTGAGACCCTCCAGGGTTTCCCTTGACCCAGACAAAGGCAAATCCCAGGTCCTACAGACCCTGTGTTCTCCTCAGATCTCGGACTGCATCTTTGTTTCTGATGTCCCTCGTTACTTCTCTGTCCATCAGCATCTGTCATTGTGTCTTTTTGTCTCTACAAAGGGCTTTAGGAATTGCTCACACCTGCAATGGCACCCCACTCCAGTACTCTTGCCTGGAAAATCCCATGGACAGAGGAGCTTGGTAGGCTGCAGTCCATGGGGTCGCACAGAGTCGGACACGACTGAAGCGACTTAGCAGCAGTAGCAACAGCAGCAGCCCAGAACACTACACCCCCAGATGTTACTTGATCGCCTTCTGCTCATGAGTCATATCTGGGTTCAAACAATACCTCCTTTAAGAGGTCTCCTGGCCATCCCAGATAGAGTGTTTACTACTTGATTTCATTTTTTTTCTTGTTGCATCTATCACTCCATGCCATTTAGTTTTATCATGGGTGTTCCATCTTTTCTCACTAGAATGTCATCCCATGAAAAGGACTCTGGCCCTGCTCTCTCTCATTCCCCTATCATGTATCACCAGCACTTTTTAAAAGTGCTCTGTAAAAAGTATTATTTCCCGTTCATACATTTTCAAAGTGTGCGGTTTGGGAGGAGGAGATGGACTTGTTCTTAAGTAAATGTTCATGTATAATCTGATGACAGAGCATGCCAGACTAGATGTCATAAGACTTTCCAGTTACTGCAGGACCAGTCACTCGTCATTCCATCCTGCCTTCACAGTATTTCACAACATGTCTCACTCAACTTTTTAAACCAGTTCACCATCTTCATTAGTTCTTCCCACTAACCCACATCACATGTGACCCACCAAACAGCAGTGGATTCTAAGAGGGCAGCAAGAAAAGAGAGAATAGTGAGTACATGAAACCCATGGAAAAGTTATAATTATTCTCATAAACTTGTAAGTAATTTAAAATACAACATCAATAATTATTAATTAATAAACACTAAAAGTTGAGCTAATAGCCTCAGGTGAGCTGGCAACACTAAAATCTAGGTGCTAAAAACATGGGTCTCAGCCTTTGTATGGTCTGGCACAATTTCAAATACCAGAATTTTGAGAAAACATTTGAAAAGATTAAGACTCAAGAAACTGAAAAGTCAGCAATCAAAGCAAAATCATTATACTAGCATAAAGTAAAGCTACATATTGTCTACACAGACCTCACAGGCATGATGTGTCATAACTTTGCATCCTTGTGCTTTTCTTAGTCACTCTGCTGCTGCTGCTGCTGCTAAGTCGCTTCAGTCATGTCCAACTCTGTGCGACCCCATAGATGGCAGCCCACCAGGCTCTCCCGTCCCTGTGATTCTCCAAGCAAGAACACTGGAGTGGGTTGCCATTTCCTTCTCCAATGCATGGAAGTGAAAGTGAAGTCAGTCAGTCATGTCTGACTCGTAGCAACCCCATGGACTGCAGACCACCAGGCTCCTCTGTCCATGGGATTTTCCAGGCAAGAGTACTGGAGTAGATTGCCATGCCCTCCTCCAGGGGATCTTCCCAACCCAGGGATTGAACCGGGGTCTCCTGCATTGCAGGTGGATTCTTTACCAGCTGAGCTACCAGGGAAGCCCTTCTGCAGCCTTAGGCATTTATATTCTGCTTGAACAGAACAGTCAGTACCCTTGCCGTACTCAGGGACATAATCCAAAAGTTAAGTCATCTCTTGGTTGTACATTTTCCCTTAGTGAGAGTTTGATTTATGTTAAACCATCTCACGTGTGATAAATTATACCTTGTCTGCACTCCATTCCACAAATAACTCAGGTCACATTCTGTTTGACAGACATTGCCTGTTGGCAGAATGCTCAGCTGTAGTAAAATAAATTTTAAATGTTGAGTAAAAGACCTGATTAAGTTGAAAGATTTGTACAAAGATAAGACATATGGTTTTAAAATGCAAATGGAAGTAAAATCATAAAGGGTCATAAATACTAAAATGTTAAATAGTCACAGAAAAGCCATTGATTTACTAATGAATTTATTCACTTAACAGATATTTATTGAGCATCTTCTATGTGTTGGGTTGTCTCCTAAGTGAGTGATAGAGAATACGATAAAAAAACAAAGCCCACTTCTTCACAGGGCTTACTTTTCAGTGAGAGTAACAGATAGCAACAACAACAAAAAACTTAAATTTTAAGTCAAAACCCAAGTAAACATATACTTACTCAGGGTAGTGATAAGGGCAAAGGCAGCATAGGGGAATACAGAGTAAGGGGGAGGAGTGGTAACAAATACACACAGTGTGGTCTAGGGATGACTCATTGCTAGGGTGACACTTGTGAAGAGGCTTAAAGGAAGTTAAGAAAGTTGAGAAAGCCTGGGCTGCAGATTCCAAAGGGTAGATTGCAACAGGCAGTGGCAACCACAGGTGCAAAGGCCCCGAGGCAGGAATACACCTGTGACAAGGATGACCTACTGGAAGGGAATATTTGCAAGAAGGGTTGGTAGGAAAAGAAACTAAGAGGAGCAGAGATGCTGGGAACTTGGGAGACACGGGCAAGATCAAATAAGACCTCTGCAAATACTCTGGCTTCTCTTCTGAATGAAATGAGTAGCCAGTGGAGGGTTCTCACCAGAGGAGTGACATAGTTAAACATGCATTTTAAAATGATAGCTCTGGAAGAATAAAAATGCAAATAAGGAGATCAGGGGAGAAATAACAGTGGCGTTTGAATCAGACCTGTGGAGTTTGAACCGGAACTGTGGAAGAGGTGAGAAGTACTCAAATTCTACATATAATATGAAAGTAAAGCTGAAATACTTTGCTAATGGATCAGGTATGATGTGGGAGAGAAAGATAGGAATTAAAGATGACTCTAAAGCATTTAGCCAAAGAATTGGATTGAAATGGAGGATACCGTAAGAGTAGGTTTGGAATCAAAATAAGACATTTGATTTTGGAAAACATGAGGTTAGCATTCTGTGCTGTCCGAATCAGCAGTTACTGATTATATATTGGTATTAACATTTACATATTAATTAATGAAAGTTAAATTTTTAAATTCAATTCCTCAGTTGCATTTGCCATATTTTAAGTGCTGAGTATGGAGAAGGAAATGGCAACCCACTCCAGTTTTCTTGCCTGGGAAATCCCATGGACAGAGGAACCTGGTGGTCTCTAGTCCACGGGGTTGCAGAGTCAGACACAGCTGAGCAACTGAACAACATGGCAGAAAGAAGGGCTTGATTGACACCAGATAATAGGAAGTGGAACTATATTTGTTCTTGTTCCACCCAGTGGTTCTCAACTAGGTATGGTAGGATACCCTTAGAAGACATCTGAAAATGTATAGGATGTTTGGGATAGACTAATGGGTGTCATGGGCATTTTGTGGCAACGATCTTAGGACACTGACTTGTCACAGTCCAGCACAATGAAGACAAGTTCTCTCATTCAAAATGTCAACAGCTTCTCCATGGGAAAAGCGTGAGTCTGCCCTCCCTTTAGCAATACTCCACATTCCATAAAGTGAAGCAATATAGACATTAGAACATGGTGCTGGTCTTAGTCAGATAAACTCGTGTACAATCTGTTCTGATTTCAACTTGCTGTATGGCTTGGGATCATTTCCCAGATCCTGAGACTTCATTTTCTTGTCCAAATAATGCAGAAAACAATTATTAACATACATCATCTAGGGTGGTTCTGAGAATTATGGAACTCTTTATAGTACTTGGCTCAGCGTTTGGCTCAGGAAGTCATATAAATGTACACTATTATTAGAAGTGGAAAAAGGGGATGAAAGAGGAAGTCCAATATAGAGACTTAAATAAGCAAGATGTAAATTCAAATAGAAAAGGAAGTCTAGAGCAGCACTGTTCATCCAAAAATATGGATCAAAAAAAAAACAAAACTGCAAGTTTTTTTTCAGCACATGCAACGTTTAAATGTTCCCCAGCCACATTAAAAAAAGCAAGAAACAGGTAAAATTAATTTTATTAATATACAATATTTAAGTAACCAACTATATCCAAAAATGTTATTTCCATATATAATCAATATAAAAATCAGAGGCATTTTCATTTTTTTGGTATCAAGTTCTTTAAATTTTATGTGTATTTTACTTACCCGATGCTCAGCAGCCACGTGGGGCTACAGCACAGGGCTACAGCATCAATGAATCCAACTCTTTCATTGACTACTAACGTTCAGTAATTAAGATTCTTACAAGTTAACATTTCAATGTATAGATGGTGGTTTCATAAAAGTCTCAAGTATTACATTTATGAAATTTAACTTAGGATCTTCATATAAGCTGAGACATGCCAGAGTTGTAGAATGATCAGTTGTGAGTGGGCTCAACGAGTTGTAGGTTCCCATTCCATCTCTACAACTTCCTGTGTCCTTGAACAAGTTAGCTAGTCAAAAACCTGTGTTCTTACTTGCGGAAGAAATAATGGTACTAGCTCCCCAAGGATTGCCACGAGGATCACGTACATAGTTTTAGCCCAGTGCCTACAGAAACTTTCCAAATGTGAACTGTTGATATTTGCTATTTGGGTTGAGAAACAGGACAGAAGTCACTAGAATTCTAGTTATTCTTTATATATACACACAAGTATTTCAGAGTTGAATTGCTTTTTTAATTACTTCTGTTAATAAAACAAGAGAAAATTGCATGCTCTCAAAGCTGAGTGTTTGTCACAGTAAGTGCAATGATTTGTCCCTGTGTTCAGATATAACTCAACCTTTGGAAGACAGTCTGGCACCTGGTAGGTCCTCAGAAAGTTTATTAAACTAATTTCTGGCTACAGAATTCCTGAGCAGTAGTTATAAACACACTATTGAAAGTATGATTACTAGCCAATGATGGTGATTTAATCTTTATTCTTATATTTAAATTATAAAGTTTATGTAGCTGTTTTTCAATAAGAACAGTCTCTGCCACAAATTTAAGATTCTTAAGTTGATATAAAGTTCAAAACAAGATTAATGATTGGTAGCTTATTGGCCACAAAAGTAGTTCTATATATAAATTAGTAAATATAATCTCAATATGGTATCTTCAAGGCTATCCCATTTAGTCCATTTGTAAATGTTAAAACTCATCACTAAATTCCTCTAAAGTTTAAAAAAGCATGCAACACTGGTGTAGCACAAACAGATTTATTTACTAACCAAAGAGATGACCCTAATTAAACCAACACTTTGAAATAGTTTGTTTGTGATAAAGATAATTGAACGCAATAATGAAAAAAAAAACCAGTAGTATGGAGATTTGCTCATTGAACTGAGCTTGTTCATCCTCGCAGCTAATTTCTGTGCAAAATGATGAGGGAATTTTTACTCTACTTTTTCATAGACCCGAGTACAGGTAACGTTGTTCATGACGCATACCTAGGAGACAGAATGTCATTAAAAAGAGGCAAGTTAGTCTTATATCACAGAGTAATGGTGGTAGTTGAATGCTAGGATCACAATCCTACAAAACATTGAAATCTGCTTCACAGATGGAGAAAATGCACTTTAGGATTCCTGGGTTTGAAAAGCTAGAGCCTGTTATTTATTTATGAGGTGTATACGCTTTACTGAAAACTACTGATTGGCAATATCTATTCATTTAGTTTTAGCAAATACTATTCCTCATTTTAAAGAAACAGAAAAATGTATGCTCAAGATTATATAGTCATTTTTCACAAACTGAAGGTTTGTGGCAACCCTGCACTGAGTAAGTCTATGGAGCATTTTTTCCAACAGCATTTGCTCACTTCCTGTCTCTGTGTGACTCCCTTTACCGCAATGTTCCACTTCTTGTAGTGGTCTGGAATCAAACCTACAGTATCTCTGAGGTGTGCCTGCACTGTAAACAGAGCAGCAGAACACGGACTAGACCCAGCTCCTGCTATATCATCTTCTCTAGCTCCACAAAGGGCTTTCTTTAGTTATTAAGTATTCTTGTATTTATCTTGTTATCTGGCACTTTTTTTTCCTCCAACCTAGTTCTCCTGTTCATGATCAGTGATCTAGAACACTTATGTGAACTATGAATTCATATAAGATATATGATGTCACTTACCACCACTAATTTCCCATCTTCCAGTTTTCTTGTTATTGTGCTTTCCTTTCCATCCCATTCCTGATGTTGAACCAATGCGCCATCTGTAAAGTTGCAGACAGTCTGCCAAAATAAAGTATCCTTTTTAATCTTCCAGGGCACAATGAAAAAGAGTTTCTGTGACTTATAACCTCCTTAATCAACATTTTTTTATCTTTTCCTTTCTGAGTCTACTTCACCTCATTAACCCATACTAATTTCATTCATAATGTAGTTTGTGCTTTTTAATCTAGATGTCCCTTAAAACTATTTTTACAAAACAGATTAAGTTGTTAAATCGGTGTTTTCATTAATTTGTCAAAACTCAATTCATAAAACAACTTGAGACTTTTTCATTAAGTTTTGGCCTGGAAGCAGTAAGAATGTTATTAATAGAGTTAATCATTCTGCAAGCTTCTGTGATATTATAAATTATAATTAACCTGAGTCTTTCTGCCATCAGCTGTGGTCTCTTCAAACTTCTCTCCCAGTTTACAGGAAAACTGTGTTGTTTTCAAAGTGCTCTCAGTCTTTATGCTGAGGTTTTTGCCATCAGAAGTGATGATACAGTCTGGTTTGGCCATCGCACCCACTTTTCGCAGAGCCATCCCCACTCCTGTAGAAAGTTATACCATGTTAGATACCCGGAAGACCAAATTTCCTGTTTACATAATAAAAGGAGTAATTCAATTGCAATCACCATGCTGTGCATATTTTCAACTATTCAGTCATCAATGGGGAAGGGAAGACAATGGCAACCCACTCCAGTACTCTTGCCTGGAGGATCCCAGGGACGGGGGAGCCTGGTGGGCTGCTGTCTATGGGGTCGCACAGAGTCGGACAGGACTGAAGCTACTTAACAGCAGCAGTCATCAATAACAACTGTGAACATACACATATCCAGCACTTACCAAGTGCTAGTACTTGACAGTATACTATACTATTCATGGAAGCCTGGCAAGGACCTTGTGAGAGGTAGATAGTCTCCATCTGACAGATGAGTAAGTGAGGCTTTGATGTAACTTACTCAAGCTCATCCAGCTAAGCAGGGAGGTGCTGAGAACCAACAACGCAGGCAGCCTGGCTCTAAATCTCAGCTTTAAGACACCGTGCCATGTTGGCCCTCAGAAACTTAAGGAAGATAGCCTGACTTCTATAATTTCCTCAGTTATGCCAACCACTGTATTATATGACACAGCAGTCGAGCACACAGTCTAGCACACAGGTCCCTGATAAATATTTGATTAGTAGACTACACAAAATCAGTATCAATCCTGAGATATTCAAATTGCAGTTTAAGAGTTAACCGCACAAACATGATGCTAACAAACAGGAAAAATCTTACCCTCAGAAAGAGTATTTCAGAACTCTGTAACTCAGATTACTCTATTAATACATTTATTTTATAATCTATGTATTTCCCCCTAATATTAACATTTAGTAGGAAACTTGGTTCTAGGCCAAATCTCAGTTTCATGGATATGGCGACTACAGCCTAAGCAGAGTAACCGACTTGATGATGTCAGCCCAGCTTGACATGTCCCCACGGAGCCTTCTCTTTCACCAGCTAGGCACTGGTGCTTTGTTTCATTAGTTGAGTCATTATTTTCTCACTTTGGACAAATAAAGAAAGGGCTCTGCTCTTTCCACACCTTGACTGCTCTCTAATGAACTGTACCTTGACAACCTTCCTGACTCCAGAACTCTGGAAACAAGCCATCTGATAAACATGTTTGGTTTCAATGGGCAGAGAGACCACCTACTGTGGTTCTCACTCAGGTGAACACACACATATGTATTTCTCCTTTGTGAGTGCAGTTAGTTGCTTTTTGTCCAGAGTCACTTTGATCAAGGTATAGAGGGGAGGGGAAAAAAAAAATACTGCCTTGTTTTATTCACAGGATCATAAACACACTTAAGATTCACCAGAGCCAGACTTAACCAGCCATCGGCTAGAAGGTGTGTTTTTAAAGTACTTCAGGGTACTTCGGGGTCTAGGTCTTTGTAATGACTTCTTCACTCACTTAACATTTGGTAACAGAAAGTTACTATCTGCGGGAGGCTAGCTTCTAAAACAGCAGTTGTGTCAGACAGGATTTTTGCTATGCTTCACTTCCTAGGGGCCTGTGACAAAGGTTCATCTTTGCCAATCTACCCAATGTCACAATCAGCACTCTTTATCATTATCACTGGCTTACGAAAAAGACAACAGAAAATCCAACACCATTTTGAGCAAGAGAACTTGAATTTCCCTACAGAGACAAATCCTCCCTTGGAAGGCTTTTAAGAAGTGCTTCACTCTGTAGAACAGGCTCTAGGTTCATCTAGGTCATCTAGGTCACTAGAACTATCCTCAAGAGTGATGGTATGAACATTGGGGTACATGCATCTTTTACAATTTTGGTTTTCTCAGGGCATATACCCAGTAGTGGAGTTGCTAGGTATTAAGGCATATATATGGAATCTAGAAAAATGATACTGATGAACCTATCTGCAGGGAAGAAATAGAACTGCAGATATAGAGAATGGACTTATTGACACAGTGAGGGAGGACAGAGAGGGAGGAATGCAGAAGGTAGCATCAACACACACACACTATCAGCTGTAAGACGGATAACTGGCGAGAAGTTGTTGTGTAGAACTGGGAGCCCAGTCAGGTGCTCTGCGATGACCTGGAGGAATGGGGTGGGGGGAAGGGAGGGAGGCTTGGAAGGGACCGGATACATGCATAATCATGGCTGGTTCCCCTTGCTGTGTGGCAGAAATCAACACAACGCTGCAAAAATTAAAAAAAAAAAAAAAAATCAAGTGTCTTGGGTAAGGCCACGCCCATCTTGGATGCAGTTGGAAAGTAGCTGAAAGACCGGTAGTTTCTGACTGCGGTCTCCCGGCTAAGCCTCTCTGCCCTCCACCCTCTAGATGGAGAAGGTTGCAGGGCACTGCCACCCCGGGTACAGTCGACCTCACCGCGCTCCTCCCACACGCCACCTGGCCACCGCAGCGCCGAGTCAAGCAGTGCCAACAGGTCACTGTCGCCAGCGCCACGCCTCTGAGCCCCGCTCCGGGGCGTGGAGAGGAAGATGCCCTGATGCTCCACCGGGGGAGCCCGGCCAACCCAAAATGGCCCGACGCACACGGCGAAGGCGGGCGGGGGCTCTAGGGGTGGGGGAGATGCAACCGAGAGCGGAATGGAAGCTGAAGCGGTAGCCCGGATTTCGGCTGGAAACCGAGTCCGGGTGTAGAAGAGGGAGGGGACCCTGCGCGCCACCTGGGAACAAAAGATGCGGCAAGGTGGGTCAGGGCAAGTAGGTGCGGCCACGACCGGGCGAATGCGAGGGAGGGCAATGGCAGAAAAGCGGACGAGTGGTGGGGCAAGAAAATTCGGGAAAGTTAAGAGGGCCGCCTGCAGGGGGCGAAAGAAAAGAAGCTTGGGGTGGGAGAGGGGTGAGCGCGCTAAAGGGCAGGAAAGCAGGGGTCGCGTGGGCCCGGGGAAAGCAGCAGAGAGAGGGACTGATCGAGGCCGATGGTCCGGGGAATCCGGGGCGGGCGCGAGGCGCTCTCCGATGCTCGCCTGCGATGAGGGTCGGAGGTGGAGGATAACAGGCTCGGGGGTGGGCGGCCACGCACGCCCAGCCTTTCAGCCTAGCATGCCGAAGTGGGCCTACGGACAGACAGCCCCACACACGTGCCACGTTGCAGTGCCGCATGGCGGGGAACCTTACCTACTTCCTTCATGTATTCGTCAAATCCTTTGCTCTCCACTAAGCGCCATCTTCCTACCAGCTGCTGAACGGTGGCCATGGTGGGTCCGAGCGGACAGGCGTGACAGGTGAGCTGCGGAAGGTAGGGCGCCGGGAATCAGGCGTGCGGTTGGCTAGCCACGCGCGCGGCTTTATAAAGACCGAGCGCTTGCGCGGGCGGTGCCCGGCGGCCAATGAGAAGCGCGCCTCGCCTGCCCGCCCCGCCCCCGGCGCCCCTGGGCCTGGCTCCTGGGGTCCAAAAAAGCTAAACTGCTCCACCTGCCGCGGCCGCTGGGGCTCCGCGGGCTGTTCCTGCGAGCTGGGACTAGTCCTAGTTCGACGCGCCCCATGCCACCACGGACGCCAGCCCCTGCCCTTCCCGCGCCTCCGCACGCCCAGGAAGCCAGAGGGGCTACGGGCGGACCCGCCCCGGCTCTCTCGGGCCCGTTGATCCCATGCCAAGCCGCAGCCCCTCTTCCCATTCGTGACACCCTCAAAGTATCGATTAGCCTTCGTTCGGTTCCCATGAATTGATGATCCCAGGAATCGATCAGTAGTTTAATTGACTGATCGATAAACTTCTTCGCCTCTTTAATCACTGCTGGGGCGAGGGTGGGGGGGAAACACCCTCCTGCAATAACCTGTTCCCACCCTCAGGCCACTCCCGGCCCAGCTAGGGCCTCGGAGGGCCTCTAACCTGAGTTGAGTTAGGCTATCTTATCAGAAGGTCCTGGGTGCAGGGAGATGTCCCAGGCAGTTCGGTTTCCAAACTTAGACTCTGTAGAAGGTTATCAGTTTAAGTGACTGCCATTGCTATTAAATGTTCTCATTCAAGTATGTTTTATTATTTATATTTTCAGCTGAGCGGAGCCCTGAACAATTTCTCCTCAGGCTCCCAAGTCTTTAGACTCCAGTGGTTCTCCTCTTCTCCTTTAATCTTAATACTACCCTGTATTTACTTGTAAGTAGAACGTTCTACTTTTCAAAGAGAGCCTGTCACAGGCTCTTTGTGCTCCTGGGTTGCTGTGGGAGTGAGTCGGAGTGAGATGTGGAAATTGCCACACAGAGAGGGTAGCCACCTTGGTGGCGATAAGCTCCATTTATTGAATGCCTTCTTGCTACATGCTGTACTTCCTGGCCCCTTTATATCTGTTAATGCTGATGCCCACTGCATTTTTACTCAAGGATATTATCCCAATTTTCTGAAAGAGAAATGAGGCAGGGAAAGTTTGCAGGGTGGAAGAACCAGAATTCGTGTCCAGGTTCCTCCCATTCTAGACTTTGTGAAATAGAACCACACCTGGCTGCCTCAAGCTCACCCTCCTCTTCATGGGATTAAGAGTAGAGGCTACATACAGTCCCCTGAATTATTCCAAGACACTGGTTCTTCTTGCTCCTTCCCTAACGAACTGAAATCTGAGCTTGTCTTTTCCTGAGGAAATCTCCTCAGGAAATGTCCTGAGGAATGCCTCAGGACCTTTACTCACCTGCAATGTATTCTTATCCTAATCCTAGGGTTACCCCAGTTTCCCCAGTGGCACCATTTTAATACTGAGTGACTCAGGTCACATAGTTGTGCCACTAAGGGCTGGCATGTCCCATACTTGAGGCTCAACTGCTCCCAGAAAATGTCCCTGTTCTGAGGGCAGCTGAGCACATCATTTGCCCAGCAGACCAAGTGCTGGCTTCTGGACACTTGGCATGGCCCACTGCCCCTACCTTCCAGAGAAGCAGCCCCTGTGTGCTTGGATTTGCCTTCTTAATGTGCTAGGTCAACATGTTTTTCCATTTTTGTATTGAATATGATAATAACCAGGACTCAGTACTGGAATACTAGTTTTTAGATTATCATAATCAACCACTCGATAGAAATGTCAAAAGGAAAACGACACCTTGATACTAAATACTTAGGTACAAGAAATCATTTTTATACCAGAAGCATTATCCAAAATTTAACTTTTAAACACACTTTTGATGTGATGAGTGTGTGGATGAAAAAATGTGGCCTGCCAAGTCAGTAAGCAAAGGATGTTGCAGGCCTCAGCCGAAGCACTGCCCTAACTCTGCACCATGAGGGGATTCCGGGTTGGAGAAAAGCAGGATCCTGCCCCTAGATAGGTAAGAAGCACATCAAAGGAGTGATCTCAGTGAGCCCAGATTCTTGCAGCTCTCCTGGTGCCTCAGTGCTAAAGAATCCGTGTGCCAATGAAGGAGTTGTGCATGCAGTCCTTAGGGCGGGAAGATCCCCTGGAGGAGGAAATGGCAACCCACTCCAGTATTCTTGCATGGGAAATCCCATGGACATAGGAGCCTGGCAGGGTACAGTGCATGGGGTCACAAAGAGTCAGATGGAGAGACTGCCCAAGTATGAGCAGATTCTTGCCTCTTCCCATACATAAGAAAGCAAAGCACTGAAATCATTAAGTGGAGATACCTGGTTTTCTTTAACACTAATCTTTTGATGTTCTGACTATCTGGTTTTAGTTGCAAAAGCTCCTATATATCCTGGCTATTCCCTTACCTCTTTGCAACAAATCCTCAGAGCTATCTGAGAGGTCATCTTCCAGGCTTAAGTCCTCAGGAATTCCACCGAATAAAACATACTTCTCAACTTTGCCTATAGTCTATGGGATCTCAGAGAGTCGGACACGACTGAGCCACTGAGCGCACACACGTTCAGCTTTTAGCTTGTGCATTTTTTTCGGTCAACAAATGGAAATAATCCTTTTGTGGTTAAAACACATCGACAAAACAAAGATACAGATCAAAATACCTGTTAGTGTCTCCCATGGGACAGAGCCAAAGGGCATGGTGATGGCTCTGCTACTCTGAGCAATGCATTTAATCCCTTGTTCTCTGATGCCTCTCAACTGTATTATAGACATGGAGAGAGATTGAAGTCAGGTTATTTCTAAAGTCCCTCAACCCCTAAATTCAGATTCCCTTCCTTTCTTAAGAGTCCTAGTAATGGATTGTGTGCCTTGTGCTCAGATGCTTCAGTCGTGTCTGACTTTGCAACCCCATGGACCATAGCCCTCCAGGCTTCTGTCTATGGGATTTTCCCAGCAAGAATACTGGGGTGGGTTGCCATTTCCTCCTCCAGGGCATCTTCCCAACCCAGGGATCGAACCTGGATCTCCTGCATTGCAGACGAACTCTTTACTGCTGAGTCACCGAGGAAGCCCAGTAAGTAAGTAAGGTCGCTCAGTTGTGCCCAACTCTTTGCTACCCCATGGACTGTAGCCCACCAGGCTCCTCTGTCCATGGGATTCTCCAGGCAAGAATACTGGAGTGGGTTGCCATTTCCTTCTCCAGGGGAACTTCCCAACCCATGGATCAAACCCAGGTCTCCCGCATTGCAGGCAGACACTTTAACCTCTGAGCCTTACTGCTGAGTCACCAAGGAAGCCCAGTAATGGATTACAAACTCTGAAAAACATTAAGTATTTCTTTAACCTTCAAACTAAAGTCCTGTTCTAGGCTACTTAGCTTGAACCCAATATAAATGTAAAAACAAAAAAATGCTGTGAAAACAAATCTGAGTAAAGTCTAGTATGACTTTATGGAATTGTGGACAAAGACTATCACCTGTCATTTCAGAAAACAAGGGATGTTGCTGTAGCCAGCAACAGGATACAGCAGTGGTCCTGATGTGCGCCCTGAAGAGATTCTGGATGGAGGAAAAACAGCATCCTGTCCCTAGGTAGTTAAGATGCATATCAAAAAATAATTTCAATGAGCCCAGACTCTTGCATCTTCCCATACAAAGAAAAACACTAAAATCATTATTGTGAGATGTCCATTTTTGTGTGTAGCAGTTATCTTTTGATATTTGACTACATAGGGTTTTTGTTTGTTCTATTGTTGTTTTCAGCAAAAGCTATACATCCTGGCTTCTCCCTTATCTCTTCTGAGCAGTCCCTCAGAGCTGAGAGGCTGTATCCCTGGCTTAAGTTCTTAGAAAGTTCACCAAGTAAAATATAATTCTCAACTTTTAGTTTGTGCATTTTTTTTTTCAGTCTACAGTGGTTGAGCATCTCTTCATTGGACAAAGGGAAGAGAATTATCACTTGGTTGAGATTAATTACATTAGGATACAGGGCTTCCCAGGTGGCGCTAGTGGTAAAGAACCCACCTGCCAATGCAGGAGACATAAGAGACATGGGTTCAATCCCTGGGTCAGGAAGATCTCCTGGAGGAGGGCATGACAACCCTTTCCAGTATTCTTACCTGGAGAATCCCATAAACAGAGTTTCCTGGTGGGCTCCAGTCCATAGTGTCACACAGAGTACAACACGACTGAAACGACTTAGCACACACAGGGAAGAAGTGCCAATAACTTTGTTGCAGCCTATCTTTAAAAGCAGAAGGAGCCATGCTGGTCATTAGTTTTAGTGGCAGCACAGAGACAATCAATACAGTGTCACATCATGTGTTCCATCATGCTGCTGCTGCTACTGCTAAGTGGCTTCAGTCGTGTCCGACTCTGTGAGACCCCATAGACGGCAGCCCACCAGGCTCCCCCGTCCCTGGGATTCTTCAGGCAAGAACACTGGAGTGGGTTGCCATTTCCTTCTCCAATGCATCAAAGTGAAAACTGAAAGTGAAGTCGCTCAGTCGTGTCCAACTCTTAGCGACCCCATAGACTGCAGCCCACCAGGCTCCTCCGTCCATGGGATTTTCCAAGAGTACTGGAGTGGGATGCCATTGCCTTCTCCATCCATCATGCTAGAGGATAATAAAATAGTATTTATTCTTGTAGGTGAAAATGGCTGAAGAATCCTGAATTACTCTAGCATTTCTTTACCCAGTGGCTCTACAAGACAACCAATTACAAGACAGATAAAGTTTTCTTTAATATCTTTGAACCTCAGTTCTCTCATCTATGGAATTAAGGAGGTAAGGATTAGACTAATTGATTTCTTAGATCTCTTCCAGTTTATGAAGTACTGTTGCAGTAGTTGATAGCCCTGAAGAAAATACTCAAAATTACTCTATTTCCACCTAGTGGTAAAATGAAGTATTTCTTGCAGCTTTTCTTTGGTAAGTGTTAGTAGCTTGTCAACTTCCACAATTGCACGATACCTTTGATGTATATCATATAATTTTGCTTAAAGACAAGTTTCCAGTTTCAGTTTGTATAGACGAATGTGCCTCCCACAGAGTAAGTTATAATGTGTAATCATTTCCTAAGACAGCAAGCATTGGTGACCTAGAAGCACACAGCTGGTTGAAAAAGAGAGCACCACATTAAATGAATCACTACAGGTTACAGAAAGCAATCCGTGTTCAAACCATTGAGTCTTCTCTAAGTGTATTCCCAGATTAATCCAAAAAGGAGGAGAAAAAGCCAAGTGATCTCTATCAAGTGTTACGTTTCAAATTTTAGTGTGCAGATCACTCAGGGATCTGCTTACAGTACAGATTCTAATTTAGCAGTTCCAGAATAGGACATAAGACCATGTATTTCTAACAAACTCATAGGTGATGCCGATACTGGAGTCTAGGGACCTTGCTTTGAGTAGCAAGGCTGTAAAATGAGTATAAATTTGCCTAAGGCTTGGCCACCTGGCTGACTTTCACTTCAGTGCATGTGTATTTTCTGACCATATCCCCATAAAAATATATAGAAAAAATGGGAAATCAAACAAACTCACTCCCAAATTATCTCACTCAACATTTTGACTTTTTTCTCATTCTGTTGTTGTTCAGTCGCCAAGTCAAGTCCAACTCTTTGCAACCCCATGGACTGCAACATGCCATGCTTCCCTGTCCTATACTGTCTCCCAGAGTTTTCTCAAACTCATGTCCATTGAGTTGATGATGCCATCCAACCATCTCATCCTCTGTCGTCCCCTTCTCCTCCTGCCTTCAATCTTCCCAGAATCAGGGTCTTTTCAAATGAGTCAGTTCTTCACATCAGGTGGCCAAAGTTTTGGAGTCTCAGCTTCATCATCAGTCCTTTCAGTGAATGTTCAGGGCAGATTTGCTTTAGGATTGACTGGTTTGATCTCCTTGCATTCCAAGGGACTCTCAAGAGTCTTCTCCAGTGGTGATAGCCGCGGGCTTAATCGCTCAGTCATGTCTGACTCTTTGCAACCCCATGGACTGCAGCCCACCAGGCTCCTCTGTCCACGGGGATTCTCCAGGCAAGAATACTGAAGTGGGTTGCCATGCCCTCCTCCAGGGGATCTTTCCCAACCCTGGGATTGAACCCAAGTCTACCACTTTGCAGGCTAATTCTTTATCATCTGAGCCACCACAGCACCACAATGCAAAAGCATCAATTCTTTGGCATTCAGCCTTCTTTATGATCCAACTCTCACATCTGTACATGACTACTGGAAAAACCATAGCTTCAACTATATGGACTTTCATCAGCAAAGTGATATCTCTGCTTTTTAATAGAGTGCTATCTAGGTTCATCATAGCTTTTCTTCCAAGGAGCAAGCATCTTTTAATTTCATGACTGCAGTCACTGTCCACAGTGATTTTAAAACCCAAAAAAGTAAAATGTGCCACTGTTTCCACTTTTTCCCCTTCTATTTGCCATTAAGTGATGGAACCAGATGCCAAGCTATGTTTCTCTCTGTTCACTGGAAAGCATGATAGGAAGCTTCACATGGGGTAAGGGAGATGGATAATAGTTTTAATCTCTTCGTTAAATCTTATAGCCAGTTTTCTGACCCTGACCCTTTCTGGCTTGTCTTGCTCTAGACATGCTTTGAATACTCAGCTTAAAACCAGATATTTCCTAAGAAATCCCATTTGAAATCAGTTCCAAAAGTATATGCTAATAAGTAGATAGAGCATGGAGCTGCATCTTGACTGAAGGCTACAGCAGCAGAATTTTCCAGATGAGAATAAAGTCAGGGAGCCACAATACTTAAGGCACACTTTGACCTTTAAGTTGTAAATCCTTCAGTGGATCCAGCAGCAACAAGGAACTGGCAATAACTAGCATCCTTCAATGGAAGGTGGTTCTGTTTTGTTTTAGATAATTAGATAATAAGATTATTTCTTATTAAAGTACTTCTAAGAATGGAGTGATTTTATGAACTTTGTCCTTTTACTTAAAGCAATTTGATTCTTACACAATGTGACTGCTGTAACTAATCATTAAAACTTTCCAGTTGCTAAATAATTCATGGTAACTCTGTGCTTCCTAAATTAACTGGACTAGAGGATAGCTAGAGGGAAAACGAGATATTGCAGGTGTCACAATAATAAACGGTTGTCAGTTTCAAAACAAGGCAGAGGTTATAGTGACTCATCTCAATGTGAGAGAAATCCATTTCCCTTACTTACAGAGGTCTTCCTGCTCTCCAGAATTATGTGTTATTGGGCATTGATTTCATTATTAGCTCACAGCAACAGATTGTAGAAATATGTACTTTGGCTAACCCTCTGATGCCTCATGTGGGCAGCGTTCGAGGTGTCTAAAAGCACAAAACCCAAAGGGGCATCTTGAAGTGGAGCAACAGAATGCTTGCAGAGCTCCCCAATAAACACAAAATTATCGGAAAAACACTAACCGCACCAGGCAATACAGCCTCAAGACAACTATCCTGGCAACCCCACCTCTAAGCATACTGCCACTCCTAACATACATTATATTATGTACAAAGGCTGGGTCTGGCAGGCCACATACACACAGATAAATTTATAAAAGACAGTTTTGCCCTCTTAAACTTGCAAAGAACAAAAACCTCCAAATAATATTTTCCCACTGTGCTATGTGCTGTGCTTAGTTGCTCAGTCGCGTCCGACTCTTTGTGACCCCATGGACTGTAGCCCGCCAGGCTCCTCTGTCCATGGGGATTCTCCAGACAAGAATGCTAGAGTGAGTTGCCATGCCCTCCTCCAGGGGATCTTCCCAACCCAGGGATCAAACCCAGATCTCCTGGGTTGCAGGTGGATTCTTAACCATCTGACTCACCAGGGAAGCTCCAGAATACTGGAGTGGGTAGCCTGTCTCTTCTCCAGGAGATCTTCCCAACCCAGGAATCGAACCAGGGTCTCCTGCATTATAGGTGGATTCTTTACCAGCTGAACTACCAGGGAAGTGGCCAAATTGTTTTCTGGCAGATTATACTATCCCGTTTTTCAGTCCCACCTTCCAAATGCTATTCTACAATTGAGTGTTTTTCTCTCCAGATTTTAACACCATTTGATCCTTTCTCTTTATTGATACTTTTTACTGGAATTAATGGTTTTTCAAATCCAACATACAAAATAACTTGCCCTGAGCTTTTTACCCTGATGGGTCAGGCCCATTGCTTCCTTTTGCCTTGCCTGAATTAGCTTGTAAGAACCATCAGAATTTAATAACCTACCTGAATCCAACTGAAGGCGCTTCCTGGATTCTCTCTGGTCCTCTGAACTTGGTGGTGGGAGACTTACTCCATCGTCCCTTAGAGGCATGTGCAGCACTGCAAAAACAGCATCACGGGATTCTGTGCCCCACCTTAAGGAGCCAAGAGGCAGGATAAGTACTTCCCTTCAGCTACCCGTGAACACGGTGGACATTTTTTGTTCACCTGCCCACTTCAGCTCTGACTAAAGATATAAATTCAGCAGCATGTAGTGAAATGTTTGCTTTATTCCTCCAAGTGTTATCCCCATGTCGTCTTGCCTCTTTTGTTCCTGAATTCCTCCTTTTACAGCAATGGATGACTCTGTTAATAATGAGAAGCCAATTTGCATTTCCAGTGAACCACATCCTGTTTTCTGGGTTGGCTAGATGCTGTGATTTCCTACAGGAACTGGGAGCTGAGTGGATGTTACCCATTGAGGTCAACCATGATCTTGGTTTGGGTCTATTTTAGAAAGTGGATAAAGAATATTTGTGCCACAAATTTCAGATCTTGTCATCATCTTGTAGATTCAAAATACTTTGTTAATCCCTCAGTACAAAGTTGAGTTTCCTAATGCCTCTTCTGCCCTGGTAGATTAGCAGAACTAAACACTGTTTTTGACATAATGCAGGATGTATTGCCTGTATGTCCCAGTTAGCCTTAGGACAAGTCTGAGTGATGGCTGTTGTCCTGTTGTAATTATAAACAATACTGTCACTCAAAGTAACTCAAATTGAATGATATTGGATGAAGAGTAATAAAATGTAATTCTCACCTACCAGGCACCTCTAAAGACTAAATTTCAAGTATGACGTTACCATGGAACTCTAATAATCATCTACTGCAAAACCTGAAGATTTTTTTACAGCAGAGGAGAAAGGCTGTGAGGCATAGTCAGTCTTTCCCTACTCACATGACCTTACACAAGTATGTCATGTGTGCACTGCTCTGCTTACCCACAAATGAAAGACAAACACAGCTGTCCACACGTGACAGACCCCTTTGATTCAAGTCAGCCTGCATTTTTATACTGCCTAACAATTATGTGGAATAGGATGTAGTCCTTGTTTTCAAAGAGTTTGTCATCTAAGCTTATATCAACCAAGGAACTTGCATTTATATAATTTTTTCATTTTATCAACATTTCTTAAAACATTTCTCTCTTAGTTCTGAAACTTCTCAAAAATGCCTCTGAAAACATCATATAAATTCATTTTATCTTTGTAACATTAATTGAACTTTCCAAGAAGATACCACAGAGTCTTCTGGGTGGGGGGTTATGGGGGGGTGACTGCATATATAGTCCTAATTACTTTTGACTCTAGATTTTTGATGGTTTATTTGTTGGTGTGTTTGTTTGAACAGGTCATCTCTTTCACAAGAATGAGCTGAGTGTACTGAATGATACATCCTGTTGAAAACTAATGTACCAAATGCCACAGAACCACCTGAGGTAACATTCACTAAGATCAGAAAGATCTTGACTAAGAAATACTGGGTTAGAGAGCATGAAGCAACCCACATCACTACTCCAGTCACCCTGTGTTTCAGAATTAGTTCGTTGCCATGAACCCTGGAATAAACTGACATTTGGCACAGCACATTCAAAAGCAGAGACGCTACTTTCCAACAAAGTCCGTCTAGTCAAGGCCATGCTTTTTCCAGTGGTCATGTGTGGATGTGAGAGTTGGACTGTGAAGAAAGCTGAGCGCTGAAGAATTGATGCTTTTGAACTGTGGTGTTGGAGAAGACTCTTGAGAGTCCCTTGGACTGCAAGGAGATCCAACCAGTCCATTCTGAAGGAGATCAGTCCTGGGTGTTCATTGGAAGGAATGATGCTGAAGCTGAAACTCCAATACTTTGGCCACCTCATGTGAAGAGTTGACTCATTGGAGAAGACTCTGATGCTGGGAGGGATTGAGGGCAGGAGGAGAAGGGGACGACAGAGGATGAGATGTCTGGATGGCATCACCAACTCGATGGAGATGAGTTTGAGTGAACTCCGGCAGTTGGTAATGGACAAGGAGGCCTGGCGTGCTGCGGTTCATGGAGTCGCAAAGAGTTGGACATGACTGAGCGACTGAACTGAACTGAACATTGTGAGATACACAACTTGCGTAATAAAATCTGCCAGTGTGCAAGTCACAACAGGGATTCTCCACCACCCCAGCCAAGCTGGGCAAGGACCAGAAAATCCTGCTGTATTCCCTTTACTGTGTCAATGACATCCTCTTTGGAAAGAAGAGACTCAGAAGCAAAGCTTAATAATTTTCCCACACATCCTCTGATACCTTTGTCTTTCAGTAGAAATTATAAGTATTTCCTGGAAGAAGAATATGACTCTGTTATGACAAGTTTGATTGTATTTATCATACAATACAAAATGTTATTACTTCTGCAGCTATATTATCAGTATATCATACAAAGTAATAAAAACTCTAGTCAGTCAAGGAAAACACACAAAGCTATCATAACAAATCCTCTGAGAAGTCACAGACCCACACCAGTCTTGCAACAGACAGGCCCCTTAAACTAAAATAGACCCTAACTTCCTTTCTTGTCTCCTATTCTAGAATAGGACCAGCTTCTGGAAACAGGAATGAATGTCACTTACTGGTGTCCCTTTGAATGTTACTTACTACATGAAAGTCATTTTATGCCACTTACTGTATGAAAAACACAGGGGGGTTTTCCCCTATTATATTGTCTATCTTTCCATTTTATTTTATTTTTTGCATTTTGGTTGACATAATCATTTCTGAGATATATTTACAGAAACAGAAGTTGGGCTCCATTAGGAACAGAAAATCATAACTGCCTAATATCTCATTTTGAAAGCAAGTAGGGATATAAATTGGGCTTCTTAGGTGGCTCAGCGGTAAAGAATCCGCCTGCCGGCACAAGAAGATACCAGAGGTACCGGTTCAATTGCTGGGTCAGGAAGATCCCCTGAAGGAAGAAATGGCAACCCACTCCAGTATTCTTGCCTGGAGGATCCCAAGGACAGAGGAGCCTGTTGGGCCAGTCCACGTAGTCACAAAGAGTTGGACATGACTGAGCAACTGAGCTCTCATGCACAGGGATATGAGTCATAACCAGAAACAAGATAAAAATCGCTTCAGAATTCAGTAAACCTTTTGTTTATCACTTGCCAGCATACACGGTCCTTGTGAAGAATGTAGCAACAGGCTCCCTTTCACTTTCATCTTTCCTGAGCTAGTGGCAGCCGCCCCGCCGTTTGTAGAGCAGGGCTCCATTTCTTTCACACACTGACTTTCTCATCCCCAACCCTGAAGGCCTCTACTCTGAGGAAATTGAAGTCATTTTTGCATATTCAGAAGTTAAACTTGATCTCTGGCTCCCACACCCAAGTCACTGAATTTTTATTTGCACATTTTGGCAGTAATTTCTAGTCAAACCTGATCGAAGTCCCATTAGCCGTCAGTTACGCCAACATGTTATCAGTAAATCCCTGAAAGTCAGATAGTTTCATTTCTGAATGGGAATGTATGATTAGAAATCAGAACTAAAGGAGGATCTTAAAATTTTAGAATTTGGACGAATTATAGACGTCTTCTACTTCAATGTAAGCCCATTCAGATTTCTCTTGCTGCTAAGCTGCTAAGTCACTTCAGTCGTGTCCGACTCTGTGCGACCCCATAGACGGCAGCCCAGCAGGCTTCCCCGTCCCTGGGATTCTCCAGGCAAGAACACTGGAGTGGGTTGCCATTTCCTTCTCCAATGCATGAAAGTGAAAAGTGAAAGTGAAGTCGCGCAGTCGTGTCCGACTCTTTGCGACCCCATGGACTGCAGCCTACCAGGCTCCTCCGTCCATGGGATTTTCCAGGCAAGAGTACTGGAGTGGGTTGCCATCTCTCACTTAAATCCTTCTGGGGACGGAGACGTTTCTTCCCAACAATAAGTCCTTTGTGCGTTTAACTGGGGGCAAGCCATTATCACTGTGTACTGAGATCTTCTTTCAATGATGTCTAGCTATTGGTCTTAGTTTGACCCTTTGAAATAACATAGAATGTCTGCTCACTCATTTTCTCATGGTAGACCTATAAGGTCTGTATGTATTTGATGATGATACTTAACACAGACAGTTGCTTAGAAATCCAAATATATTGTATATAAGGTACTTTGGATAAAGAGAGAACTATAAATAAAATTATATAAAATATACATTATGTGTATATAAATGTGTATGTACATATATGTATATGTGGGTGCATGTGTATATATATATATGTATACACTATATATGTATATATATACGTGGAGAGAGAGAAGTATTAATTACAGAAAAAGGAATAGTGAAAAAAATAGTAATTCTAATTACATTTTAAATTTAGACTAAGCTAGAGGCTAGAAAGGGCTTCCCAGGTGATGCTAGTGGTAAAGAACCCTCCTGCCAAGGCAGGAGACATAAGAGATGTGGGTACAATCCCTGGGTCTGGAAAATCCCCTCCAGTGTTCATGCCTGGAGAATCCCATGGACAGAGGAACCTGCTGGGCTACAGTCCATGGGGTTGCAAAGAGTCAGACATGCCTAAAGCGACTTAGCACGCAAGCAGAGGCTAGGAAGGATCACATAATAATAACTAAAATCTTGTTTAATGTGACTATTACAAAACATTTAGACAAAGAATCATTTCCACTCTACTCAACATAATTAGAGTATTTCATAAGCTAACTGTGACTATTGCCTGGGAATGCAGTTTTTCCAGAGGAAGTAAGCAATAACAGCATCCCAAATTACAGGTTTACAAAGAATATTGGATATACTCAGAGATTATTTAAGTATTAAAAACACTTTATAGGGAGAAATATTAAAGTGAAAAGTGAGAAGAGGATTAGCCTAAATTATTTCTATCAATTCATATTTGGCTTATGAAAATAATAGTTAATAATTGAGATTAGAGCAATACTCATGTGTGGATTTTAAATAGCTTTGGGAAACAACACCAAAATTAATTATGCAGTTGTTTAGCCTTCACCCTTATTCCTTAGGAGAGGAATGTATCAAAATGACAATATGCATTGTATAAACACACACATGCTCACTATTTAAACCATAACAAGGCCTTTATGGTTTCCTAGAGAAACGTTTTTTAAAATGTCGTAATTACTGTGGTCTCATTTCTCTTTTACCTTCCCTTCGATTGAATAAGCTTATCTTAAAAAGACTGTTTAAGAATTGAGTTAGAGCAACTTTCGTCTCCTTCTTAACTCTATGCAGCAATATTTTAAGATACGACAAGCATAGAAACACTGACATCACTCATGAAACAATACTTTTATTAATTATCCCTAATGGCACAATATAGATGAAAGAACAGTGTCCTAAAAATGTAGGAAACCCTAGTTTTAGACTCTTTTGTCCTGCTACAAAATAACTGTGTAAACTTAGATTTTTATTTCCTCATCTGAAAAATGAGAACAGAATAAATCAAATTTTCAAGGATATACATATTAATTTCACAAAGCATTTCTTTGACAACCTAAAAGGAAATCTGCATTGACAAAAAAGAACAAAAAACTCCAAGTTGTGTCCTTTAATCATTTATCAACTATTTTTAAGAGTTAAATATAATGATAGAAAAAAAAAAATACATGCCATTGGCTGTTTTCAGATCCCACCACCTGGGCAAATCCTTATTATTGTTGTCCAGCCTGTCTACCCAGCAAGAGAGCTTGCTGAAGGGGCATTCCAACCAGAAATGGAAGAATTCTCTGCATCAAGAAAATTGCAAGTAAGAAATTCTCAGTGATAAGAGGTGGGGATGGATTCTCCAAAGAATCCACAGTTGCATCTTATGTGGGGGAAAAAAAAAAGTAGGCAGCTTTAAATAGTCCCCAAGAGCAATTTGCTGTTCATTTGCCAAGTTGTGTCCAACTCTTTGTGACCCCATGGATGGCAGCACACAAGGCTTTCCTGTCCTTCACCATCTCCCAGAGTTTGCTCAAACTCATGTCCATTGAGTCGGTGATGCCATCCAACCATCTCATCCTCTGTTGCCCCCTTTTCCTCCTGCCCTCAATCTTTCCCAGGGTCTTTTCCAATGACTCAGCTTTTCACATCAGGTGGCCAAAGTAGTGGAGCCTCAGCTTTAACATCAGTCCTACCAATAAGGATTCAGGGTTGATTTACCTTAAGATTAACTGATTTGATTTCCTTGCTGTCCAACGGACTCTCCAAAGTCTTTTCCAACACCACAGTTTAAAAACATTAATTTTTCGACACTCAGCCTTCTTTATGATCTCACTAAGAGCAAACAAATGCCAAATATATTTTACCATTCAAATGTAAATAAGTTTCACCTCTAACTATTCTAGTCAAATAAGATTTTTTTCTACTCTTTTTTTTTTCCCCTCTTTTCCGCAGCATGAGAGCAGCCAGAGGTAGCCTCAAGGAGGCAGGATGATGATTGAGGAGAGGTCTCCATATTAGCCCGTAGAAGTTTTCCAGGCTGTGCAGAAGCTAAAAGAGGGCAGGAAATTGCTTTCTTCTTCCACAATGAGAAGGTCCACTCTTTAAACCTTTCAGTTACATGTATATTCACTTAACGCCTGTGAAATGTGCAAGAGTTACTCCCATCCCTCCTCCTCATTAACCCCACTGTCTCTTTTTTCCCATGTAGCAGGAGATTTCTATCATTTCTTGAAATAATTGCCAGGATTATGCCAGATATATAGATCAATTAAGTCAAATGGTGCCTCTGAAAACAAATGGTAAGAAGACAGTTTCAGTAGATTTGAGCATGAAAGCCTCACTTTTAGGGATTTTTTTTTTTTTTTAAACCATCTCCAGACACTTGATGATGGTAATACCATCCTTTTTTTTTTTTTTTTTTTTTACCATCTCCGGACACTTGATGATGGTAATACCATCCTTCATATGACTCCATGTGCCAAAAAAATGTAGTTAAGAATGTGCATGCATGCATGTTAAGTCTCTTCAGTCTTGTCTGACTCTTTGTGACCCTATGGACTGGAGCCCACCAGGCTCCTCTGTCCATGGGATTTTCCAGGCAAAAATGCCAAAGTGGGTTGCCATGCTGTCCTCCGGGGCATCTTCCCCAGCCAGGGATCAAACCCGCATCTCTTATATCTCCTGCATTGGCATCAGGTTCTTTACCATTGGTACCACTTGGAAAGCCCAATTAAGAATGTTGGTGTTCTATTAGAAATTGGCGAATTATAATTGACCATTCATGTAATTAGAAAAGACAAGCAAGAGGTTGAGAATAGATTTTGTGATCAAAGAAACTTCGGGTGCTGGAAATACCAATGGAGATTAATGGAGATTAAGCCTCTGTTTATCTTCTGTTTATTAAGGATTATATTACCTTATCTTCTTTACCTTTTAAGACATGGGAGGCTGGGAGGGGACATTCTCTTTCAGGCTACATGTTTAACTTGCTTGAGTTTCTCCTTAACAGTAAGTAGCAGGATGAAAAATTGTGTATACATATATAACCTCACAAAAAGAATATCATTCTCTTTTCTTCCTCATACCATCTCCACTCTCACCGAACTTCTCCGAGATGAGCTAAAGTAATAAATCTATTTCATTTTGCAAATGTACTTCTGGAATTGTCCCTGGCATCCAGGATTATCCAAGGTAAATAAGCATCTCTTACAGGTTTTCTCTTAATAAGGTGAAAAGTAAGTATAGTTTAGAAGAATTTCTGAAATAAGATTATTGGGATTTATAAGGAACTTTCATAAAAGAATCTGACCTACTGAAAAGAAATGGGACAGAAGTTTTCGGCACCTTTGTTGATTCAATTAACACTAGCTTCTAGAATGGTGCATTACAGAAGCCCTGGCACCTTTAGAACGTCCATCCAAACACTGTGATAAGCACTGAAACTTTCGGAAGACCTCAGCATTCATTTGTTCTGTGACTACAACACAGTGTCCAGGCTCCTACCTTCTGAATGGCTTACTCTGATGTTGCTGTTTTCAGACCACTGAATCAACAACAATACAAAGGTGATTTTACACTGGTTACTCACACCTAAGGTCATCACTGGTGCCCTAGATAGGTTATTAATTGTTTCCATTTACAGCATACTCCAGAAAGCAGTTCCAGATAGAGGGCCAACCCTTGCAACTAGGGAGTAGGTCACAATGTCTAGAGTCCAGGAAAACAGTTGAGTCACTATGGGTGGAAGATACAAAACCTATACTAGGACAGGAGTTATGCTTCCAATGAGCACCCAACCTTATTAACAAATATCAACACTCAGGACAAAAGGTTAGGGCAGGAACCCTCAGAAGGCTGGCAAGGTTGAACGTCAGTATAACCACTTCAAGTATCTGTTTGGAATTATCTGCTATAACTGAAATTTTACACCAAGAGACATACAAAAATGCTTATGGTAGTGTTATTTGTAACACCTCCCCCAAATGGAAAGAACTCAAAGGTTCACAACAGAAGAATGAGTTTTTTAGTGTGACATACAGTGTCTCCTACAGCCGAACCTTCAAGTTGCAAACTTGCAAAGAGGCAAGCATTCATTTGCATGTCCAATTGTGTAAGTTAGTTCACGCATCTGGTGTACATTGTCATGCGTGGGCGTCCTCTACAGGTGGTTGTGCTTTTGTGTACTTTACTGTACTGTACTGTATAGAGCACTGTAGTGCTCTTTGTTTCAAGCCCAGGATGTCCGGAAGCAAGAAGGTAGGTAGAACTAAATCCAGCAAGGAACCAGATACTGAGCCATCAGTGTCAGTCATGAGTAAAATTACAGCTTGCCCTCCATCTCCTGTGCTGACAGTCCTTCAGCTCTACCCTCTCCCACCCCTTCTCCCTCCTCCAGTCAGTTACTCTTCTTGCCTGGTCACTTGATGCCAGCCCCTATATGCCAGCTGTTGTACTATAATTATACTACTGTACTTATCAAGACACTGTCAGACTAAAAATGTTCCCTTTATTTTTTGTGTTTGTTTTCTATGTATTACTTGTGTGAACGCAGTATAAACATATTATAGTATGGTACTGTATAGCCGATTGTGTTACTTGGGCACCTAGGCTAACTTTGTGGACTTAAGAACAAACTGGACTTACAAATGCCCTCTCAGAACTCATTTTTACATAGGGGACTTGCTGTATTCATACCGTGGAATAGTATTCAGCAGTGAAAATGAAAGAACTACGGCTACTTGCAACCACTTGGATGAATTTTGTAAAGGTGTTGAGCGAAAGAATCCACACAGAGACTAAAAATGTAAATATTCTACTCAACTAAAATTCAAGTGAATTCCCTGGAGGTCCGGGGGCTAAGACTCTGCACTGCCACTGCTGAGAGACTAGGTTCAGTTCCTGGTCAGGGAACCAAGATCCCACAAGCTACCTGGCATAGCCAAAAAAAAATTCAAAAATAGGTAAAACTCACCTAAGGAGGAGCTATTGTTAAGGGAATGAGGGGAAATTCAGAATTCAGAGTGCTGGGAAAGCTTTCTGTCTGAATGATTACATGAAAAATTTCATGTTGGTGATATTTCACCAAGCTGTACACATAGAGTCTGTGTATTCTTCTCTCTTTAATGTTAGGCTTTAGTTGGGAATGTTTATTAGTGAAAGAACTATGAAATATCTTGTCTCCAGAAAAACAAAAATTTGCAAGTGGGTCAATAAAATTCTACATGTATTATTAATCCAAATTATGAAAGAATCCTCATTGTTTTAATTGTTTTTGTTGTTCAGTCGTTAAGTCGTGTCCAACTCTTTGTGACCCATGGACTGCAGCACACCAGGCTTCTCTGTCCTTCACCATCTCCCAGAGTTTACTCAAACTCACGTCCATTGAGTCAGTGATGCCATCCAACCGTCTCATCCTCTGTTGCCCCCTTTTCCTCCGATGAGTCGTTTCTTCACATCAGGTGGCCAAAGTATTGGAGTTTCAGCTATAGTCTCAGTCCTTCCAATGAATATTCAGGGTTGATTTCCTTTAGGATTGACTGATTTGATCTCCTTGTTGTCCAAGGGACTCTCAAGTCTTCTCCAGCACCATAATTCGAAAGCACCAATTCTTTGGCGCTCAGCCTTCTTTAGTTCGGGGCTATCTAACTTTTTACTTTATCAATTTTAACCTGTCAGTTGAGTACAGCTAGAGTTGGTTAAACTCAGCAGTTAAGGAAGTGTATTTTGAGGGAACTACACAGTACTTGGGCTTCCCTGCTAGTTCAGTTGGTAAAGAATCCACCTGCAATGCACGAAACCCTGGCTCAATTCCTGGATCAGGAAGATCCACTGGAGAAGGGATAGGCTACCCACTCCAGTATTCTTGGGCTTCCCATGTGGCTCAGCTGGTAAAGAACCCACCTGCAATGCAGGAGACCTGGGTTCGATCCCTGGGTTGGGAAGATCCCCTAGAGAAGGAAAAGGCTACCCACTCCAGTATTCTGACCTGGAGAATTCCACTGACTGTATAGTCCTTGGGGTCACAAAGAGAACATGACTGAGCAACTTTCACTTTCACACAGTATCTTGATTTTCCACTTTACAAGGTTACACTGACAACAATGGGGGTGACATGTGACCAAGAAGTATCTGAGGACTGCTTTTGAAGACTGCATGATAGAGTGGAAAAAAGTTGGAATTTGGAGCCAGAGGGAACAGAGTCTGAATTTTAATTCTGCTAGATAGATACTAGCTTTGTGATCTTGAGCAAGTCACATACTTTGTTTCCTCGTCTTTAAAGAAGATTCGTGATATCCATTTAATTTAAGGCTGTATTACGTGTATGCATGCATGCTCAGTTGCTTCAGTTATGTCCAACTCTTTGTGACCCCATGGACTGTAGCCCTCTGGGCTCCTCTCTTCATGGGATTTTCTGGCAATAATACTGGAGTGGATTCTCATTTCCTCCACCAGGGGATCTTCCTGGCCCAGGATTCAAACCTGCTTCTCTTAAAACTCCTGCATTGGCACACAAGTTCTTTACCACTATCGCCACCTGGGAAGCCCTTTCATGTGTATATTATATGTGTGAATATAGTGCATGTTATCCAGTTAATAGGAACTACCATTAGAAATAGAACTACCTAACCTATTTGTCAACAAAGTAAATAAATGGAACCAACATAAAATGTAAATTTTATTTTGTTCTCAAGGTTTTTACCATAAGATAAAATGTTCCAAAAGCATGATCTTGGGCCCCAGGAAACAACTAGGCTATTTCAGAAGTCTGAAGCTGGTAGTCTCTGTGGTCTCAAATGCTTTCTTCAGGAATCTAAGTAACCAACATGCCTCTGAACCTTGCTTGGCACAACACTATAACTAATGTCTCCCAGATGAGGGCTTTGGAAGCCTGCAGTGATTTGCACTTGAACTTTTATCACAAGATGCCTCCAGGAAAAGGGTAAAATGGAGAAGAGGGCAGAACATGAGCAGCAAAGGGGCAAAAAGATCATTACCATTAACATAAGGAGGGACTGGAAAGAAAATATGTAATTCCAACATTTCAATCTAATCCACTGAAAGAAATGTTGTAATATAGGATTTAGTGCATGGTATTTAATTCCTCAGTGGCTCAGGGGTAAAGAATCTGCCTGCAATGCAATAGAAGCTGGTTTGATCCCTTGGCTGGAAGATCCCCTGGAGAAGGAAATGGCTACGCAGTCCTATATTCTTCCCTGGGAAATCCCATGGACAGAGGAGCCTGACAAGCTACAGTCCATGGTGTTGCAAAGCATAGGAGAAGACTCAGTAACTAAACAATCACAGCATGTTATAGATAAGCTTGAGTATCAACTGTTCAACCAATAGTACACAGCCTAAGCCTTGGTATCTAAAAGTTTTAGTCTCGTATATACAAAACGGATATAATTAGAGCTTTACAATTTTTCCTTGGCAAAAAGAAATGGTTTAATTCTTTAATTGTTCAACAATTATGTTAGTCTTTTATTGCCTGTTTTTTACATTTTCAAAAATATACATAGGTCATTATAAAGAGAGGAGATTTGTGGAATTAATACAGATGACTTCCCTTCCCATGAGCCCCAGGTATACTGGAAGTGATGTCATTTGTCTTAGGGGCCTTGAATTCCATTGAAAGCAGGCCTTCTCATGACCACAGATGTTTACAGATAAAAGAAACTTTAAGAGCTTATTCTGGTCCTGTAGCCAGAAAAACAAGGAATTGTGCTTTTCATCTTGCTGCTGCTGCTGCTGCTGCATCACTTTAGTCGAGTCTGACTCTGTGTGACCCCATAGACGGCAGCCCACCAGGCTCCCTCGTCCCTGGGATTCTCCAGGCAAGAACACTGGAGTGGGTTGCCATTTCCTTCTCCAGTGCATGAAAGTGAAAAGTGAAAGTGAAGTCGCTCAGTCGTGTCCGACCCTAGCGACCCCATGGACTGCAGCCTACCAGGCTCCTTTGTCCATGGGATTTTCCAGGCAAGAGTACTGGAGTGGGGTGCCATTGCCTTCTCCGGCTTTCCATCTTACCTATCTCTGAAACTTCCTCCTAAAACTTTTTTGACCTAAAAGTATTGGTTCTGACATAATTTAATTAAGCGTGTGTGAAACTGCAGTGTTCCAGAGTCTGAAATTGATATAATTAAAGTGAAATGCAAAGTGTGGACTCTCTGATGCCATTTTATAATGTCACACTCCATCACTCCTGTTTAATATCAAATCACAAGAGATATTTTTCATCTGTTAATTGCATTTTACATGCCCTTCACATCACTGGCCTCAAAGCAATTAAATTTGAGGGAAAAAATTACTGAAGCAATGAGTAAGGTCCAAAATAATCAAGTTCAGTAAAGTTGCCTTCTCTGAGTGATGTCTCTAGCAGATGAGTTACCATAGTTTCATTCTACTATAGCTATTTCATTCTCAAAAATACATAGATTAAAAACTGAGGGATCTAGACAAGGTTTTATTTCCCAGAGTATTTGGAAATCTAGCAAAAAGAATGAAACCTGCTGATTTATAATACTGTATTATAAAATGATTATTCTTTACATAGAGTGTAAACTATCAGCAAACACTAAAAATGAAATTAATTCTTGGTCAGTTTTCATTATACTTTATCCATGAGTCTCATGAACCACAGTGTTCTTGGCAGTTTTATGCTTCAGATACTCTCTCCTAGACTTGATGTGCATTCATGACAAATCACTTCAGTCCTGTCCAACTCTTTGAGCCCCTTGGACTGTGGCCTCCCAGACTCCACTGTCCATGGGAGTCTCCAGGCAAGAATACTGGAGTGGGTTGCCACCTGGCACCACTGGCGCCACCTGGGAATAGATGACAAAAAAGACTTGAAGATCTGACTTCTAGTCAGTAGGAAACCTAATATATCATATTTGGGGATATTGGGTTAAATAAAATTAAATTATCATATTTGTAATAAAAAATGGTCACATTCAGGAAATTCTTATATGATAACAACCAAAGAGCTGACAGGTGTTGAATACAAGCATCCTTTTCCCACACCCACTTCCTCCTTCATTCCCTTGAGTGGTTACCTTCTAATCTATTAATCCCAAAGAAACTCCTCTCTCCAAAATCAGTGATGATCATTCAGGAAATTGTCAAATCCAAACACTTCTACAAAGTTCATGTCATGCTATGTAATCTAAGTATTTTACAAATCTTAAGTCATTTGATTCTCATAACAACCTTATGATGTGTACTACTATTGCTCTTATTTTTATGTAAATGAGGAAATTGAGGCCCAGGGAGGTTAAATGATTTGACCAATGTCACACAGCTAGTAAGTAGCAGAGGAAAAAAAAAACTCTTCAGACTCTTTGCAACCCCATGGACTGCAGCCTTCCAGGCTCCTCCATCCATGGGATTCTTCAGGCAAGAATACTGGAGTGGGTTGCCATGCCCTCCTCCAAGGGATCTTCCCAACCCAGGTCTCCTGCATTGCAGGAAAATTCTTTACCCCTGAGCTACCAGGGAAGCCCAGTAAGTGACACAGTCAAGATTCAAATCCAGAGTCTGGGTCCAAAGTCATTGCTGTTGACCCCCTCCACAGTGAGCTGGATTTGTTTATCTCTACACTCTCTGTCTGGAACACCATCACCCCACTTCTGGTAGGTCCTTCTCTATTGGATCTTTCTTAATCCCTCACTACTGTAATGAACTCAACTTCTCTCTCCTTTGAAAATCCTCTGTAATAAATACAAACAGACTTACACTTATTTCCATCTGCATTTCCCTTTCATATAACTTCCTTGACACCCACTGTTTTACTATTTGCCATGGTTTTCTCTGACTCTAAATGCTGGATGGTCCAAGGTTAAAGACTTTGAGCTTTTTCTCTATACTTAACACTCATCTTCTCAGTGATTCCATTGACTTCAAGCTGCAAACACCATCTGTACAGGACAGCTCCCACATCTATAGCTCCAGCTTAGAATTCTGTCCTGAACTCCAGTCCCCTATATATATACAGACTTCACTTGGTCATCTAGCAGGATCTCACGGTTAACATGTGCAAACAAAACTCCTAACACTTGCTCCCTCCCATAAACTCCATCTCAGTTTCCAACCAACCAGTGATAACACCATGCTTCCCATTGCTCAGGGCCAAAAATGTTGGCATCAGTTTTTTTTTTTTTTTTTGTCAAAGCCCTTTCTTATTGTTGTTCTTCAACAGGGCCTCAGTTCTTCTTCCTCCTTTGGTCTTGCATGTACATTTTAGGCTTTGCTTGCCAAGTTCCATGTAAAGCCTCCATAATAAATAGTGACAGCTGTTAGCATGTACCTCCATGGGGCAGGCACAGCCAAGTCACTATCCAACAAATCTCCTGCCTTCTCAGATGAAAGAACACTGTGTATGCTCAGGTACAGGTTGGCTGTACATTTGTGGCAGCCCCCTTTCCAGATTCAGTGGATGGATGTTGGCTTCTTCATCAATTCATTCAATTAATTGAATGAATATTTGCTGAACACCCACTCTGAGCTGTACATGAGTAATTAAAGTGAAGCATTCATGCTGGCAGGGAAGACAGATAATAGATAGGTAGATAGAATGATAGATTAAAAGGTAATAAGCACTGTGGAAAAATGAAAAAGAATCAGGTAAAGGGGATTAGCAGTGCCTGTGGGGTGGTACTTTCAAATAAAGCAGCATCTTAGTTTCTTAGACCTGCTGTAACAAAGTACCATGGAGTGTGAGCTTAAGCAATAGAAACTTATTGTCTCCCAGTTCGGGATGGTGGAAGTCCAGAACCAAGGTGTGGCTGGGAGGGGTTCCTTCTGAGGGCTGTGAGGGAAGGGCCTGTCTTAGCCTTCCTCCTGGACTTGTGGACCCTCTGTCACCTGTGTCTCTTACCATCTTACTTCTGTTTGTATTTTTGTGCCCAAATCCCACCCGGCATTGGCATCAGTTTTTGTATCCCCTTCTCTTTCAAGCTCTACAATCAATCAGGCACCAAGTCTAATTGGCCCTACTTTCAAAATAGATCCAGGATGCAACCGTTAGTCTCCACTGCTATTCAAGACCAAAAATTTGCCTTGAACCATAATCCTTTCTCACCTGAATTAGGCTCCTAACAGCTTCTGTTCTTGCCCCTTTAGTTATTTTTTCCCAATGAAAGCCTAAGTGATACTATAAGAATATAAGTCAGATCATATCAGTCCTCCACTAAAATCTTTCCAGCAGGTTCTTATCTCACTCTTAGTGAATGCCAAAGTCACTTTCACTGGCCCCTGTTCCCTTCTTGACCTCACTTCCTTCTACTCTAACTCTGCCTGAAATACTGGCCTTTTTGCAATTCTTCCAGTCCTCTGGGAATGTTTCCACTCCAGGGTCTTCGCAATAGTGTTCCTGCTGCTACTTGCTGCTCTGCCTGGAACTTTTGTTTCCCACATATCGTTGCTCCTTAACCTGCATCTGGTCTTTGTACAAATATTACTTTCTCAGTGAGGCCTTTCCTGGTCACACTATTTAAAATTGATAGTCCCTAATTCTAACATTCTCTATCTTGCTTTCTAGCCTTACTTTTCTCCATATCACTACCTAACAGGATATATTTTACTTATTAATTTATTTTCTATCTCTCCCACCAGGATCTAAGTTTCATCAAAATTCACTATTCCAATCTCATGCCAGGCAGTGCCTATCATATAACAAATACTCTAAAATGTTGACAGGTGGTGCTAGTGTTGTTAAGAACCTGCCTGCCAATGCAGGAGACTTAAGAGACATGGGTTCAACTCCTGGGTTGGGAAGATCCCCTGGAGGAGGAAACGGCAACCCACTCCAGTATTCTTGCCTATAGAATCCCACGGACAGAGGAGCCTGGCAGGCAACAGTCCATAGCGTCTCACAGAGTTGGACACGACTGAAGCAACTTAGCATGCTTGCATACAACCTACTCAGCCTGTAGCTCAGAGTAGAGACTACATCGGTCTTTGATAAATGGTATTGAATGGATCTGTTCGTTTGTGATTGAATATATTTTCTTTTTATCATATATCTGAGCTATCCTAAGATCACTCTAAAGGAAACTCCAATCCCTAGTTTTATTTCAACTCTCTATTTTCAAATTTTCAAACCTGAAAATTGTAGTACCAACAGCCTATTGTTTATATCATCCTAGACAGTATAGATCCTCCAAGTTCTAAAGGTAAACACATCTCTAATCACTCACTGCCCAAGCTCAATTAGCTTTCTACTATTTTTATCAGTGCTCAGTCAACAGTCATTTTTGTATCTGCTGAATTCTATATCCCTGTATCCAAATAATTAGCAAACCCTGAGAGTCTAGCTGTATGTACAATGCTTCTTTACTATGTCTCTTTCTTTCATTCATTCATTTCATACCCCTTCATCAGACTTCGACTGTTTCTTTATCCCATCAATTCAATCAGTTATTCAGTCCTTCATCCATCTCTTCATCCATCAGCAAACATTTATTGAATCTCCACTGCACTAAGCATTTGGCCTATACTGAACAAAATGCACAATCAAATGGTGTCCTTGATCAGAAAAAGTGTCACTTGGTAGGACAAATTGATGCAATACCGTTTGCTTCAATCCTTTAACTGTATTATTTACCTGATAAACAAAGCCAAGTCCTGAATCTGTGCCAGTCATGGGTTTTGAATTTTCCTGAAGGTAAAGCCAAGGGACAGTACAGTCCACTTGCCACCTGTGTGCTGGTCCCTCACCCATGGGGATATCCTCTCTGGCATTGTGTAAACGTTCTCTTTCTTGCTAACAAACTGAGTAGTTTGATTAACACTTCCTACTTCCTCTAGTGTTATGGTAAAAAAACATCATTCAGTTCAGTGCAACATGCCTCAGTTCCTCCTGTGACCACTCATATCATGTACCCAAACGGCCACTTCTAGGAAATGTACCGAAACATCTACTTGTTGCATCTACCTCAGTTCCTCTCTGATCTTGGTAAGGGATCCTATTCTATATAATTAGATTTATTTACTTGCTTCTGTTACACCTGCTCTCCCCAGAATCATATATTTACTGAGAACAGGGTCTGCGTTTTAGGAGTCTCTTGTACCATCAACATTGTTTAAATAGATTAGGGGGTCTGTGAATGTTGGAAGTATTGAATAGAATTGCTTACAGGTTACACTCAGTTCAAATATATCATACTGCTGGCATTAGAAAGAGATGTATATAACATGGACAGTGGAAACTATACATCCAAACAATAATATTTTATTATACTCAAGGATGATTTAAGAGGTGGTTCTTTGAGTCAGCCAATGGGAAAGAAATTCCCCTGCTATTTAAGGATTAGAACACCAGCTCCCTCTGTTGGTCATTTTAGAAATGACATGGCATTTGAAATTAATTTGAGTAGCCATAAAGATAGACTCCCCAAAAGTAAAATATTAAACTGGAATAATCCAATAAACATACACTTGAAATTTTATTTATCCAAGACTGCCATTCTGAATATGTGGAAAAGAAATAAACAATACCATAGTAAGTGACAATTTCATCCAGTGTCTCCTTTCCAGTTGATTATTATGATCAACAAACATATACTGTGTTCAGGAGATCAGTAGTAAAGGAATCAAACATATGATTTCAGGCTCTTTGAAGATAGTGGTTACCAAGTTTTAATCTGCATAAGGAAAATCTGAATGAGTGGTTCAAAAGCTTTGATGTGCTTCAGAAATCACCTGGAGGGCTTGATACAACATGAGTTGTTGGGTCCGGCCCACAGCATTTATGATTCTATACGTCTGCCTTGGAACTGAGAATTTGCATTTATCATATTCGCAGAACCACTTCTCTGGGTCAGGCTACTAACTGTGATCTGCAAGGCGGTGGCAGCAGCATCACCTGGGAGCTGTGAGAGACAGGCCCACCCCAGACCTTCTTTCCCAAAGAAATCCTGAGTGATTTGCATGAACATTTGAATTTGAGAAGCATTGGCTCAGAGTAGGGGTGGCAAACTTTTTCAGTAAAGGATAGTAAACATTTTAAGCTGTCTGGGCTGTAGAATTGCTGGCACAGCTACTCAGCTCAGCTCCTTAGCACAAAAGCAGCCACAGACTATAAATGGCTTTGTGTCAATAAAACTTCACTTCCAAAAACAGGCAGTGGGCTGGATTTAGTTCAATGGTTGTAGTTTACTGACCTCTAGCTAGTACATGTCTGTGTTGTTACGGTTTTTTTGTTTATGTTTTTTTTTAAGTAGTTTTATCTCTCACAGTCTCTGTTTCTGTGGTTCTAGGGTTGGACCTGCTATTTGTATTTTTAACAAGCACCTGAGGAAATTTTGATTTATGTTGTCAGCACCCCACACTTTGAAAAAAGTATGCTGCCATCATTTTCTCTTATGTATTAGATGTATATTGTTTTCTTGTAAATAGCTCACAACAAGAAAAATTTAAAGTTCTGATCCATTATTTCTTTCAGCAACACCTTCTACATTCTTCCAAATGCTTCCCACACGGAGTTGAACTTGTTTGTTTCAGTTCAGTTCAGTCGCTGGAGTCATGTCAGACTCTTTGCGATCCCATGAATTGCAGCGCACCAGGCCTCTCTGTCCATCACCAACTCCCAGAGTTCACCCAAACTCATATGCATCGAGTCGGTGATGCCATCCAGCCATCTCATCCTCTGTCGTCCCCTTCTCCTCCTGCCCCCAATCCCTCCCAGCATCAGGGTCTTTTCCAATCAGTCAACTCTTGTTTGTTTAGTCGTATCCAACTCATTTGCCACCCCATGGACTATAGCCTGCCAGGATCCCCTGTCCATGAGATTTTCCAGGTAAGAATACTGGAGTGGGTTGCTGTTCTCTTCTCCAGGGGATCTTCCTGACCCAGGGATCGAACCCACATCTCCTGCATTGCAGACAGATTCTTTACCGCTGAGCCACCAGGGAAGCCCCTGGACTGGTGTTAACCGTTTGCATTTTTCCCCAACAGAGCAAACTGAACTCCTGGAAGAATTACTACTGCACATATTTGTCCATCAGGAGCGAGGACAAACTGCATGTACATTTAAACAGAAAATTCATTACAGAAGGAAATTAGAAGCCACGAGAAGGAAGCATTCTTCTCCTTTATTGCTTCTCTAAATTTTTCAAACCAAAACTCAACTGCTCTAGCTAAACTCTTCAGGGAATAGTTTTATGATTAAGGCCAAAAAGAGAGAGAGAACAACAGAGAAAAGGAGGGAAAAAGCCAGCTGTGAAATGGACTTTGTGCTTATTCTCTAAATGGCTAGCTGTTTCTTTCATGCACATGTATACCCATGATGGATTCATTTTGATATTTGGCAAAACTAATACAATTATGTAAAGTTTAAAAATAAAATAAAATTAAAAAAAAAAAAGTAGACTTGAATTTACTTTTTCTTCCCAATTATCCCATCCCTTCTCATCAACTCTCCTTTCTCCCAAAGACACAAACTCTAAACTCTATGACCTTTTCTGCTGCCATTCTTATTTTGCTTAAGGGTTCTAGGAAGCAATACATGAAAAAACTTAATTGCTAATGAACAGAGATGCACATTATAAATGTTATGTTTTTAACATTTTCTTCAAAGATGTGTTTTTCTCAAAGTGTATAAAAGGATGTTTAGGAGAAGGCAATGGCAACCCACTCCAGTACTCTTGCCTGGAAAATCCCATGGATGGAGGAACCTGGTAGGCTGCAGTCCATGGGGTCGCACAGAGTCGGACACGACTGAAGCGACTTAGCAGCAGCAGAGTTTTCTTAGCCATTTTTTTCCAGTTGTCTTAAAGTATAGCTTTAAAATTTCAGGCTCTTGGGGAATATTTTCAGTTCCGTTGCTCAGTCATGTCCAACTCTTTGAGACCCTAAGGACTGCAGCATGCCACGTTTCCCTATCCATCACCAGCTCCCAGAGCTTGCTCAAATTCATGTCCATTGAATCAGTGATGCCATCCAACCATCTCATCCTCTGTTGTCCCCTTCTCCTCCTGCCTTTAGTCTTTCCCAGGGTTTTTTCCAATGAGTCAGTTCTTCGCATCAAGCGGCCAAAGTATTGGAGCTTCAGCATCAGTCCTTCCAATGAATATTCAGGGTCGATTTCCTTTAGGATTGACTGGTTTGATCTCCTTTCTGTCCAAGAGGCTCTCAAGAGTCTTCTTGAACACCACAGTTCAAAAGCTATTTTATGTAATTTTTTCCCTAATGATTAAAGCAATACTGTTCATTGATGAAATTTTTCAAATACAGATAAGTGATGAAAGAAATCACACATATGGGACTTCCCTGGTGGTCCAGTGGTTAAGACTCTGCACTCCCAAAGCAAGGGGCCTGGGCTGGATCCCTGGTCAGGGAACTAGATTCTATATGCCAAGGAGTAGATCATGGAGGCAGCAAGGAAGATCCCCTGTGATGCACTGGCACAGCCAAAAAAATATAAATTAAAAAGAATAAATCATGCACAACACCTCTACTTAAAGATGGTCTCTACTAACTTTAAAAAAATAATTTGAGATAAAATTCACAAAACATAAAACTAAATATTGTTTAAAAATTGTATTGAAATTTGATGTACTGTATGTTTACAGGTGTACACAACAGTGATTTACAATTTTTTTAAGTTATACTCCAGTTACAGTTACTATAAAATTATCCCCATTCCCCATCTCATACCCCCTGCTGCTGCTGCTGCTAAGTCGCTTCAGTCGTGTCCGACTCTGTGCGACCCCATAGACGGTAGCCCACCAGGCTTCCCCGTCCCTGGGATTCTCCAGGCAAGAACACTGGAGTGGGTTGCCACATACTCCCTAACAACCACCAATCAGTGTTCTGTCTCTGTGGGTTTATCTATTCCAGATGCTTCATACGAATGGAATCATATATATGTGACCCTGTGTGTCTGGCTTCTTTCACTGAGTATATTTTTTAAATTCATACACATCACAGCCTGTATTACTAATTAATTCCTTTTTCTGACTGAATAATATTCCATAGTAGGGATATACCACATCTATTCACTCATTCATCCACAGATTGGATGTTTCCATCTTTGGTACTGTGAAATAATGCTGCAACGAATATTGTGTACGCAAACGTGTTTGAGTAACTGTTTTCAGTTCTTTTGGATATATATTGAACAGTGAATTTGCTATGTCATATGGTAATTCCACAGAGAAGGCAATGGCACCCCACTCCAGTACTCTTGCCTGGAAAATCCCATGGACGGAGGAGCCTGGTGGGCTGCAGTCCATGGGGTCGCTAAGAGTCAGACACGACTGAGCGACTTCCCTTTCATTTTTCACTTTCATGCGTTGGAGAAGGAAATGGCAACCCACTCCAGTGTTCTTGCCTGGAGAATCCCAGAGACAGGGGAGCCTGGTGGGCTTCTGTTTATGGGGTCACACAGAGTCAGACACGACTGAAGCGACTTAGCAGCAGCAGCAGCAGCAACATGGTAATTCCATGTTCGACGTGTTGAGGCATCACCAACTGTATTGTTGTCAGGGAAATCCCATGGAGAGAGGAGCCTGGTGGGCTACAGTCCGTGGGATCTCAAAGCCTGTTTAGTATAGTTCTCCATGGTTTTATACATGAGGAAGCTGTAGCTCAGTCTGGTGATAGAGGTTAACATAATCATAGTGAGTCAGGGGCAGATCCAAGATACCACCATACTTCTAATAGGCTAATGTTGTGGTTTGTATAGCAAAGGAAACAGTGAATGAGCTTCAAGACTATATACTCCTTCTATAGGTCTCAGAGGCTAAAAATGTCTGCCACAATCCAATCATTAGAACAAGTAATGGGGAAAATTATGGACCATTTCAGCTTTGCTAAATGTGAAGTGAAGCCCCAAGTGAAGGCTATGCAGAAATTTCAGGTCCTTCAGAACAAATAGTTCTTCTAAATATTTTTTCCACTTATACTAACACAGGAAGTAAAGAAAGCAGTGTGTTGTAGTAAAGAGCTTAATCCTAGATTCAGAGATCCTGAGCCTGACTGACTCAGTCTTTTGCTAGCTAGATACACTTTAAAGCAATCCTTTCTCCTGTAAAATGGAGATAATACTATTCATTGTATCCACAACTAATAGGATAGTTTGCAAATTTTAAAAGTAATGCCCATAAATGCTTAATTAGCGATTAGCATATGATGATAGTGAAGACAAATGACTAAAAGGGCTCTTTAAAATATTTTAAAAATTGCAGAATGTATGCAGTATACAGTTCATTCACCTAATCTTATTGGTAGGGGAAAATTGACTGTTTCCAATTTGGCAACATGTTTTTATTTTGTTTAGACTCCTTGTAGATGGAGCATTTTTAAAGACACATGTCACTTGGGTTTTTTCTTCAACATAATGTCAGTTTCTTTAGCAACTTTGGATATGGAATAATATTCTCATTATAAAATTACTCAAGACATTACATGGGAACAAAACTATTTTAAAAATCTACAATGCATGTTTGAAGATGAAAAAAACCTTTGATAATAAGTTTATTAAATAGTTGATAAAGTTTATATATGTCATTTTAATTGTAATTTGGAAATACATTTTAATAAAATGATAAGAAATTACAGACTCAAGAATTAGAGAATTATGAAAAATATTATCTTTACATTTACTTATTAATATAGAAAAATGTCAGACAATAATTAATGGAATATGAAACAAAGGTAATAAAGAGAAATTATTCTAACATTTGAAGCTAATTATAATTTTTTTAACTTTCAGATCATACCAAAATCCATAGTTAATTACAGTGAAGAGTTTTTTTTTTTAAAAGAAGTGATAAATAAGCTTTTGGAATTTTTAATAGTGAAATTAGGTAAGAAGAGTAAATTATACCAACACATTGTAAAAGATATAAAATTCTTGCTGTATACTAACATTATAGCAAGAATTTGCTATAATGTTATAGCAAATACTATACTATAATATAGTATAGTATTTGTACTATAATGTACAAATATACTATAATGTACTATAGTATTCCTAGTACAATGTTAATTTGAAAAATTCTATTGTTTTTGTAGATTTTGTGATGTTTGAAGTGTATCTCAGATTTTTTTAACATGTAATTTGTTGTGTTTTTCTCCTCAATTGAAATAAATATTCATTTTCATAGCTAATTCTATATTTGTAATTTGTATTATCTTTCATAAAGAAGAATTTCTGAATTGTGTAAGTTTCAAGCCCACAAAAGCCAGATCTGTACCTAGGTAGAGGAGATGTGAAGGTTCAAGGAAGGAAACTGAGGGGCCTGGATTCTGGAGGAGTCTCAGATATCAGCTGAGTCTACACAGCTGCTAATGCAACTTCCTTGGCTGTTAAGTCAGTGACGTGCTGTGTGCTTTTCACAAGCTCCCCACTTTTTCTTCCATATTTGCTAACAACGGTTACAACGGTAACAACAGTTACTGCTGTTACATAGATTACTGTTTGCTAGACACTGAGTCACCTCAACCACGTCTGACTCTTTGCAACCCCATGAAGTGTAGCTCGCCAGTCTCCTTTGTCCATAGAGTTTCCCGGGCAATAATTCTGGAGAGAGTTGCCATTTCCTACTCCGGGAGATCTTCCCCACCCAGGGATCAAACCCACATCTCTTACGTCTCCTGGCTTGGCAGCAGGTTCTTTACCACTAGCTCCACCTGGGAAGCCAAACTGTGTGTGGGAGGTGGAATAAGAGTACCTTTGGCTACAGGTAAGCGTAAAGATCAGTGCCAAAGAGAGTGTTTAGCGGAATGTAAGAGGACTTGGCCTCTTGAATGTTTGAAAAAGCCTGGGTAAGGCAGATGGGACAATATGAAATAGGCAGTGACAGATGGAATAGTTCCTGCCATATCAGTGAACAAGGATGGCATAGTCATCAGCAACTGCAGCCACAGCCTATGGCAAACTGGTGAGCCCTGAGAGAACTTAGAAAGGAAAGAAGATCTACAATCTAGCAACCGTTACTTCATGGCAAATAACTGGGGAAACAATGGAAACAGTGACAGACTTTGTTTTCTTGGGCTCCAAAATCACTGTGGACAGTGACTGCAGTCATGAAATTAAAAGATGCTTGCTCCTTGGAAGAAAAGCTGTGACAAACCTAGACAGTGTATTAAAAAGCAGAGACATTACTTTACCGCCAAAGGTCCATACAGTCAAAGCTATAGTTTTTCCAGTAGTCATGTATGGATGTGAGATTTGGACCATAAAGAAGGCTGAGCACTGAAGAATTGATGCTTTTGAACTATGGTGTTAGAGAAGACTCTTGAGAGTCTCTTGGACTGCAAGGAGATCAAACCAGTCAATCCTAAAGAAAATCAACCCCGAATATTCATTGGAAGGACTGATGCTGAAGCTGAAGCTCCAATACTTTGGCCACCTGACGTGAAGAACTGATTCACTGGGGAAAAAAAAAACCTGATGCTGGGAAAGAAGGCAGAAGAAGGGGCCGATAGAGGACGAGATGGTTGGATGGCATCACTGACATGAGTTTGAGCAAACTCCAGGAGATGGTGAAGGACAGGGAAGCCTGGTGTGCTGCAGTCCATGTGATTGAAAAGAGTTGGACATGACTGAGCGACTGAACAGCAAAAAACAGGCATCAGGCTGAAGCCTCTCCCTATGCTGATCCTTGAAGAAGCTCAGTATGTGAAAACACAGGATACTGGCCCCAGATAGCTGATGCACATGTCAAAGAAATTATATCAACAAGCCCAGACTCTTGTATCTTTTGATGCATAAAAAAGCGTTAAAATCCTTAACTTCGCATAGCTGGGTTTTTTTTGTTTTTTAATTTATTTGGCTGTGCCAGGTCTTTAGTTGTAGCATGTGAACTCTTAGTTGTGCCACTGGGATCCAGTTTCTGACCAGGGATGGAACCTGACCCCCCTGCATTGGGAGCAGGGAGTCTCAGCCACTGGACCACCAGGGCACTCCCTGACTTTCTTTAACTAACAATAGTCTTTTGGAGTTCAGATTGCCTGCCCTTTGTTGCAAAACTTCTATACAGCCTGGCTCTCATCCTCGCCTCCCTGAGCAGTTTTCTGAGGGTTACTTGAGAGGGGGCCTCTCAGCCTTGAAGTCCCCTAAATTTCCACCAAATAGAACTCTCAACTTTTAGGCTGTGAATAATTCTTTAGTCAACTGCAGTAATGGATCTAAAGTTGACCAGTGAAGACTACTGAATTTCTATATAGGTTGATTATCTTGGAAAAGTGAAGATAGGAGACATGGAAACTCAGTTTGCATAGATAGATCTATCTTTGATTTAAACAGTTATGTTGTTGGGAATGGTTTTCAGCCTGGAGGCAGCTGGTGAAAACTCTGTGGAATAAGGGGTGGGGTAAAGGACCTCCTTGCCCATGTCATCCCAGGGAGCCTGCCCTGACCTCTGGCTGCAAGATATTAGCTATAAGTCATCTTTGCTGCTGAAATTACTTATCTTGTTTTGTTTTGTTAACCAAATGTAAGACCTCTAAAATGTGTATGAACACAGAAGTTTGAGAACCACAAAACTATAAAGAAATTATTTTGCCTTCAAATGTAAGATTTCACTTTCTTCGGAGCAATTAACTACAGAGATGCCTTCAGTTCATGCAAAGTTCTCTGTTCCTTAGTAAATGATGGACTTTACAAAGTAATTCAACACAAATTCATTTGTTATACACTTAGTGGACCCAGACATGGTCCCTGCAACTGAGTGTACAAAGAACAAGATGCAATTAATTGAGCTTTTTCTACCGGACCTCATTAAGCAGGACCCAAATAAGTAATAATGTGGCAATAAACATTCAGAGCTTTAGGAAACACAAGGCTAACAGGAATGTTACTGTGTTCAGTCTGTTCTGGAAAACGACAGGAAGAAAAAGGGCTTTTGTTTTTTATGGAAGCAGAATCACTGCCTAAGAGAAAAGGAACAGGAAGGAAATTATTCCATGGTGAGAATGAAGGTTAATTGCTTATTTCTCCCTCTGGGAAGTCTTTGTAAAGCAAGTAATTTTTTTATCTTCAGGGGCCTGACATATTTTAATTAATTTATACTAATGTCCTAGTGTTTTAATGTATTTTTCTTCTGCTAGAAAAAATTATGCTTTATTAATGCCTTGAGGCCATACAGGGAACAAAAACTAAGGAGGGCCTCAAAAACATCAGGCTAGTAGAAAACTAACTTGTCTCACCTCATGATTTTGATGAAAATCAGCTAAGATTGCATCTTCTTACTTCTATTCCATTAAAAAAATTTTTCTGTTCCATTAAGTTTTAAAAAATAAACCACCTTATACTTTTATTGATTTAGACAAAATCCTCCAAAGTTATTTTTGAAACCTGATTAAGGTTTAATTTAAGCTCCTACTTTTAAGAGACAAGCATTTTTTTTTTTTTTTTTTTTTGCTGAGTTTCAGCGAGAGTTTAGCAATCTCCTTGATATTTGTAAATCTCATCGAGATTATCACAGTAGGAGACGAACCATGCCTTGGTTTGCATATCATTTTCTCTGCAGCTAATAACCAGCACAGTGAAGAACTAATCATCTCGGCAGGGCTGTACCTGCTGTTCTAAGCTTGGGAAGAAGATAATTGCAGCTTAAAGTATCAGAGGAAAGAAGGAAAGAAATGTCATATTATTTCCCTTTGTAGCGAACAGAGACAGTGGCAGGAAAGAATTAGAGAACTGTGGTTTCTGAATTATTTATCTGGTGTCACAAATGTCACAGGACTTTTTAGTGAAGTTTTTGGTCATTACTTAACAGGAGTGTTTAAGATGCACAATCTCAAGACTCGCTTAATAAAATTCAAGTCATTAAATTCCCTTTTAAGAATGGAAAATAAAGAGATTGCCACTGAAAACGCCGCATGGCTTGGAAAGTACAGCCAAGTAAAGAATACACAGAAGAAAAGAGCCGGGCATTTCCACAGAAGTGGGGGCTCAGTTCCATATGGCTTGGCGTGGTGCGGAGCAGATGGCCTGGGCAGCGTGCTGGAAGAGATGACGGGGCCAGCAGGCAGCTCATGAAGCCTGCCATATGAAAAGGGTTTCAATCAGTTAAGGCAAGGAAAAGTGACGATTTTTATGTTTATGATCCTTCACTTTATGCTTTTCTAAGAGTGAAATAAAATGGCAGGAGGACAGATGTGAGGATAAGATAGGATTATCTCCTGATAGGTGGACTGGTGCCAGATGGCCAGGAAAACAGCTCTGGGTGCTAAGCCAGAATCTTAAATGTCTCCCAAATAACAGCTCACTTTTGTGTGGTGCTTTTTATGCCAAGCTTTTAAAATGTCACAACCTTACTAGGTAGGTTTGAATTTTGTTCCTCATTTAAATTGAGAAAATGGGGCCCTCAAAGAGATAAATTGATAATTCATCCTTAGTGAGTTGTGGAGCTGTTTCTGACTTTAGGCTCCTTCCCTGATGCTAAGAGCCAAATAACTGGAAAAGAATCTGATCCTGGGAAAACTGAAGGTGAAAGGAGAAGAGGCCGAGGATGAGACCATTGGATGGCATCACCGACTCAGTGGACATGAATTTGAGCAAACTGCAAGAGATAATGGAGGAGAGAGGAGCCTGGGGCGCTGCAGTCCGTAGGGCCGAAAAGAGTCGAACACGACTGAGCAACTGAACAACAACCACAACATCTCTGGAAGACGTGTTCTTGGTTAAAGGCAGGTCTCCTCTATCACATATATAGAGGGAAGGACAGACATCGTACAGGTACTTACATCTGCAATGCGCCAGGTGCCATCAACACTTTGTGGATATTGGAGGTGTGAGGACTCACATGGATTTATAATCCAGTGATTCTCCATAAGTAGTTTTCCTCCATATAGAGAATTTACCGTCATGGTCCTTCTAAAGAGTGCCCAGCACTCTGCCCTGCACTGTAACTTGCAATGACTGGCTTTGCCATTCTGAGGCCCGGCTTCTCTCCTGCCTTGCCCCCTCCCTCACCTGTACACACCTTCTGAGCCCCCTAAACAGGACCGCACCTTGCTGTCTGCTGGCATGCCCAACAGCCCAACATTTGCCTTCTTAACTTTCTGCCTGGAATTCCTCACCTCTCATTCACCTCAAAATCCTTCTTGTCCAACTTCAATGTAAGCTTCCTCTAACAAGTGCCTCTGGGCTTCGCCCATAGGCTACAACCAGAAGCAATGTCCCCTCCCTGGGAACTCCCTGGACATCTTGACCACACCTCTGGGGTCACTGTGTCAGCATTGTGGTTATTTTGTACTGATCTTATCAACATTTCTTGATAGAGAGCTTTCGAATAAAAGGTTTTTAGTCCGTCCAAGTTTGTGGACCCCAGGATATAGCAATGTTGTGAATAGATGCCCTGAAAACAATTGTCCTTGAACACAATTATCTGTATGTTAAAGATGATCCTATGATTAAAAACTAAATTATGCCATTACATACTGTAGCAACTCTAGATACTGATCCCCCCAAACACACACACTTCAAGGTTTTCTTGTTGTTGCTATTGTTTCTGCTTGCTTCTTCATTTGCTTTATGCTTTGCTGAAATTTTCTATTTTTGTTACAACCATACTCAGAATGGAAACATATCTATATTGCTGCTTTAAAATCTTGATCACATAATTCTAACATTGTCTTCCTGGCATTTTTAAGAATAAATTATGAGAATATGGGAAAATATCTATAAAATGATCTAAAACTCCCCCTCCAAGCAAAACTAAGAGATTTTTTAGAAAATCAGATTTTGAGAATGAATGTCATTATCAAAAACCAGATTTTGAGAATGAATGTCATCATCCAAGACCAATCAGAGATGGATAACTTTCTTCTATAACTTTATAAGAGTCCTTGAAAGTCAGTACCACAAATGGGGACATTTTCAGTCTTTTTAGTGAAATTTATCTTTTTCCAGAATTGCAGTGATTTTCTTTTTATCTAAGCCTTCTCCCTGTGGCTATTACTTTTATAGCCATTATCCCCTCCGTGTTCTGACCTCATCACCTCAGTCCTGTATTCTTGCAACATCTTCACAAATGGACCCTCTGATTTGGGACTCTTTATCTCCTATAAATCACCTCTGTCCAGAATCCAAAGTGATCTTTCTTAAATATAACTCTAAAGGTGCAACAGACCACAGTGGTCAAGAGGCTGGGCTCTGCGGTCAAGGATACTCAGGATACTCAGAGATACTCTGTATCTCTGGACACTTAGGAGCTGTGTGACTTCGGACAAATTACTTATCTTATCCAAGTGTCATTTTGTCCTGTTCCACATTATTCAAGAAAACAACTGTACTGTCTGATAGCACTGATGTGAAAACTTCTCTTGTAAAAATACTCAAGCAGCATGCCTGGCCTAAAGTTTCAGTTACTTAATGCTGTAACTTTCATGTCATTTGTTTACTTTGGGAGGAGGAGAAGAATAAGGAGGAGGAAGAGAAAGGGCAGGAGGAAGAGAGAGGGAGGTGAAAGGGGAGGAACAGGAAGAAAGAGGGGTTGGGGAAGAAGAATAGGAAGAAAGAGAAGAAAACTTCAAATGGTTCCTAATAGATTGCAATATAAAACGCACACTTCTTGGCTTGGAATTTTAAAATATGAAACACTTCATAATTTAACTCATTCTATCTCTACAGCATAATTTCTTGCTCCTTCTTTCGATGGAAACTCTCTCTTCAGTCACAAAGAGACCTGCACGCTTGCCATTCTTTCTCATACCCATGAATATGTTGGTCTGCCTGACTGTAACTCTTCTGAAGCCCACCTGTTAAACTTCTACATCATTCAAGACTCAAGTATAAGCTCCTTGGTGAAGTCTCCTTATTACCCCAGATAGAATGAATTCCCCATTTTGCTCCCAAAGCCATGTTATTCTTACTTCTGTAAGGTAAGTTTCATGTGGCATGAAAGGGAAAGTGAAATCGTTCAGTTGTGTCTGACTCTTTGCAACCCCATGGACTTAGTCCATGGAATTCTCCAGGCCAGAATACTGGAGTGGGTAGCCTTTTCCTTCTCCACGGGATCTTCCCAACCCAGGGATCAAACCCAGGTCTCCTACATTGCAAATGGATTCTTTACCAGCTGAGCCATAAGGGAAGCCCAAGAATACTGGAGTGGGTAGCCTATCCCTTCTCCGGTGGATCTTCCCAACCCAGGAATCGAACCGGTGTCTCCTGCATTGCAGGCAGATTCTTTACCAACTGAGCTATGAGGGAAGCCTTATATGGCATGGTCATAGTCTATTTGTCTTTTTCTCGTTAATCTATAATAATCCTTTCAAGAAATGTCTCATTAATGCCTGGTTAGACAACACCTGACAGGAGTGCCTGGCATAGAGTCGATGTCCATCAGTGTTTTTAAATGAATAATAAATGTACAAATGGATAAATTTAGGAACCAAAGCAATCATTCTTTGTGGAACAAAGATGTAAATTTGGCTAACACATATTGTTGTGTAGTTGCTCAGCAGTGTCCAACTCTTTGCGACCCCATGAACTGTAACCCAACAGGTTCCTCTGTCCATGGGTTTTCCCAGGCAAGAATACTGGTGGGGGTTGCCATTTCTTGTCCAGGGAATTTTCCCAACCCAGGGATCAAAGCCAGGTCTCCTACATGGGCAGGCGGATTCCTTACTGCTGAGCCAGTGGGGAAGCCTAACACATACTGGGCCTGAGTATTTCACTTATAAAATGAAACAACAAAACACACACACACACACACACACACACACACACAAATGTGCAAAGAAACAATGAACAACTATACATAAAATACATAAGCAGCAAGGAAGTATATGTAATATCTTTAAATTATAATGGAAAATATTCTGGAAAAACGTTTCTATATAACTGAATCACTTTGCTGTACACCTAAAACTAACACAATATCATAGGTCGACTATACTTCAATACAAAATTTAAAATAAAAAACACAATTTAATATCAGGGAATGGTTTTAGAAAATAGTGTGCTTTTGTGCTGGCTCAGTCTAATCTTATAAAGCCTTTCTTCACATCTTCAATAAGTTCTGAGAGGTCAAATTTCATAATGGGAACCAAGAGCCATTAAGTCTAAACCCATTTTCTGGTTATCTTTCTATTAACAAGACATTCCGTTTATTATAAGATTCCAATTCTTGGTCTATCGGGGCTCACTATGAAAAGAAAGGCAATAGAGATTTTACTTCTGGGACTTATAAAAGCAAATAATCCTAGCCAAAGAAAACCTTTATGCCCAAAGATATATTTTGTGTTATTACAACTTAACAGCCAAAAAAGATATATATACAAACAAGCTTAATGCCTGAAATATTATGATGTTAAGTATACTTTGACACATTTATTCAGTGAGATTCTGCTTTTTCAAATGATGATGCCTTTAATGTGCAAATAGTTTAATGTGAAAATATTTTTAATATGTTAAATTTAAAAATCAGGGTATATGATTGCAAATAAACAAGGATCACAGTTATGTAATGAAAGCATTGTATAGGCAAAATATTGAAAAATATATCAAATATTAATAATATTTGGGTAGTAGAGCTTTTTTTGCTTTTTGGTAATTTCAAAACGTTCTTTAATAAAAATCTATTATTATTATAAATATTACTTAATTTTTAATCCTAAAGCATATAATGATGGACTACTGCCAACTAAGACCATTAAGCCAATTTAGTCCAATATACATTAGAAGATTCTAATAGTCATTCAGCCTTCTCAGAAAGTTGCTCTACGTATTCACTTGCCAAACTATGATTTCAATTCAACAACCTTCTATGGAGCACCTATTGTGTGAAGTCTTTGTGTTACGCATTGAGTTGGGAGAGAGAAGATAACAAAGAAAACACGTAAGACCTCACAGCAAGCACCTCACACTCTAGTTATGGGACTACATACACCTGGGTCCCAGCTCTCCCCAGCACAGTCTGTCTGTGTCAACCTCTCTAATAGAGATGAGAGTAAAGGGCTGCGTGAGATTTAACCCTGCAACAACACTAAGGAGTATGTACAGAAAGCTACCCTTTGAGTTAGGAGTGAAGGATTGAGAAATGTAAAGATGTGAGAGAGGATAGTCCAGAAAGAGGAAGAAAGGCGTTAAAATGTGAGCAGAGTACTGAGTTGTCCGCTGTGTTGAAAGCATTCAACATGAGGTGGGAGAAGACTTGGGAATGAAGCTAGGATAATTGCAATAATGCATTTGTTGGCAGTGTACACAAAACACCTAAATAAACCTGCTTCTCTTCCAAGCTTCAAATATTATGCATGCATGCTAAGTCGCTTCAATCTTGTCTGATTCTTTGAAACCCTATGGACTATAGCCCACCAAGTTTCTCTATCCGTATCACTCTCCAGGCAAGAATACTAGAGTGGGTTGCTATGCCCTCCTCGGGGGATCTTCCTGACCCAAGGATCGAACCTATGTCTCTTATGTCTTTTGCAATGGCAGGCAAGTTCTTTACCACCTAGGAAGCCCATAAATACTATAGAATTAATGTATTCTGAAATACTCATATATCCATAACTTGATTTCCTATGTTTTGGCTTATTTTTGTTTTCATATTTAGACTTGCATCATTTTAATTATAATAATAAGAAATATAATAACAGCATCAAACCTTTATTCAGGATTTACCCTGTGCCTAGGCACTCTGATTCTCATTTTCCATATATTGTCTCACGTGAATCTCATGAAAATCACAGGGGTAAGCCCTTCTCCCCATTCTACAGATGAATAAACTGAGTCTCAGAAATATTAAATAATTTTCCCAAGGTCACACACATAGTAGGTCGAAATGAAAAGACTCGAAGGCCCGAACTGATCACATAATTCATTAAATGAAAATTCTCTGGGCTTGAGGAGGCCAGAGTAGGCCATGCCCTACCGATGTAGTTTGTCAGGGTAGTCGCTAGATGGCAGAACCGGCCCACTTTGGACAGAATTTGGACTGGGCACTGTTGAACTTGGAAGCCTTTATGGGATCTTTAGAGCTTGTTAGAAGTAACTGTTTCTCTTCAAATTAAGTAGACTGGAGCAGAAATAATAAGTCTCACTCTGTAGTTAAGCTGTAAAAGGAAATTTTTTACTTTTTAAGATGGAGAATCACAATCAAAATCCTTTCCCACATATTTGGAAATGTGTAGTCTACAAAATAAAATTAAAAAGGATGCACGTCTTCTCATTTCTTCCTTCACAGAGGAGGGGGATATTGTGAGCTGACAATTTTAGATGAAGCTCTCTCTGGTTTCAGGTTATCGTGCCTTTGTCTGCTACAGTAAATCTAGAGAATAAAGAATCGTGAGGGACTGAGCCAGGTCCTTAATACCCCCAGAGGTCTGACTTGGGCATCACGTGTCTACCTGGAGTGGACTTTTATATATTACTCCACCCTGTCAGATTTGCAACTATAATAGGTGCAAGTATTTAACAGGGATGAGTAAAGAGAAACAACGTCCAGAAAATGAATTTAGGGCCGAACTTAATTTTTATCTTTTGTTGTGTTTTTCAGGTTGAAATCAAAACTCAAGCAGGCTTTACCCAAAGAGCTAAAATAGTCATATCTATGAATGGCACTGACTCTAAGGAAATTCACTCATAGAAGTGCCCGGCCTCCTCATGGGAATAGATCAAGGGGATCTATTGAGGTAACAATCCTTGAGATAACACAGACTCCACCCAAATCATCATAGTCTGAGGCTTTTATGACAACTAAAGGTTTACAATAGAAATACTCTAAATATGTGATGGATATATGAGGTCAAGTCACGTCAAGTTCACATGACAGCTCACCTAACAAACCATGAAAATCCTAGACGACCAATTTCCTGTTTTCTAGAAAGAGCACAGGCCTGCAGCCACTTACTCCCCTCCCAGGCCCCCTGTCCAGGCCCCAGTCCTACTTAAAAAAATTTAAAAACCTACTCAGGAAACATGTCACAGAAGAACACAAAGAAGAATTGTAATTGCCAAATGTGAAATGAGAAGAACTATTCAAAGCCATGTTGGCTGAAGCAGAAAGTATGTCTCCCATTGTACTTTTGCTAGAACGTGCCTGAGGCATTTCTCATAAATGGGAACAAGAAAATCTACCGTTTTCCCCCTTCTTCAAAAGAAAGAAATACTAATATCATTGTATCAGATTCCAGAGTATTTCTAGAGACATGTTTTTAGTAGATATTTAATCAGCTTTATTGAGGTATGACTGATATAAAATAAAATTCGGGAGTTTTAAGGGTATACTTTGATGAGTTTTAGCGAATGTATAGGGCTGTGAACATTTCTTGTGACCAAAAATTATACATTGTCCTGAGCAACCAACCCCTTCCTCCCACCCCTCTCCCAGCTCCTCAGCTCCTACTCTGTCCATCTAGTGTTTCTTTTTCTAAATTATCAGAAGATAAAATCATATAGCATGTAGTCCTTTTTTCCTGGCTTCTTTCACTCAATACAATGTTTTTAATATTCATCCATGGTATCCTATATATCAGTGGAGGGTTTCTTATGAAGGCATAGTTCACTTACAATATGGTGTTAGTTTTGGATATACAGCATGGTGATTCAGTATTTTTGCAGATTGAACAGTCTTGAGAGTCCCTTGGACAGCAAGGAGATCAAACCAGTCAATCCTAAAGGAAATCAACCCTGAATATTCATTGGAAGGACTGATGCTGAAACTGAAGCTCCAGTACTTTGGCCACCTGATGCAAAGAGCCGACTCATTAGAAAAGACCCTGATGCTGGGAAAGGCTGAGGGCAGGAGGAGAGGAGGATGACAGAGGATGAGATGGATGGATGGCATCACCAACTCAATGAACATGAGTTTGAGCAAACTCCAGGAGATGGTGAAGGACAGGGAAGCCAGGCATGCTGCAGTCCATCGGGTCACAAGGAGTCAGAAACAACTTAGTGACTGAACAGCAATGAACAAATATTTCATTAAAGGTTATTACAAGATAATGAATGGGTACACTTCCCTGTGCTAAGTAAATCCTTGTTGCTTATCAATTTTGTGTATAATAGTTTATATCTTGTAACGTGTAGTTAGTTGCTCAGTCATGTCTGACTCTTTGCGACCCTATGGTCTGCACCCTGCCAGGCGTCTCTATCCATGGGATTTTCCCAGCAAGAATAGTGGAGTAGGTTGCCATTTCCTCCTCCAGGGGATCTTCCCTACCCATGGATTGAACCTGCCTCTCTTTGTCTCCTGTATTGCAGGCAGATTCTTTACAACTAAGCCACTGATCTCCCCCTAATTTATCCCTCCTCACTTCCTTCTCCCCTTTGGTAATCAAAAGTTTGTTTGTTATGTCCATGAACCTGTTTCTGTTTTATATATACATTCATTTGTATTATTCTTTAGATTAATGGGGTTTTGCTTTTTTTTTTTTTTTTTTTTGCTGAGTAACATTACATTATATACATACTTTACAGTTTATCTATTCATCAGTGCCGAAAATTTCTTATCTTTAGTTTTCATTGTCATGAATATAGCCACTAGGAACATTCAAATACAAGTCTTTGCAGAAATATGCTTTTCATTTATCTTGGGTAAAATTTTAGGAGTGGGATTGCTAGGTCTTCTGGTAAATGTATGTTTAATTTTTTAAGACTCTGCACCACACTTTGGATAGGAATTTATCTACAGTGTGTAGTTCTTTCTACATCCTGTGTCTAGAATAGTAAGGGAGCAAAGGGTCTTTACCACAGGAAAGGTGCTTAGACAACATCTTCTCCGGAGTTTCAGATGATCGCTATCATTTGTATCTTGCTCTTGGACAGGGAGTGATAAAATACCAAGATTTTTATCCTAGCCTGGGAAGATAGAGCTGTCAGGCCAGCGCTGTCTCCCTCACATGTCTTAGGCGGGGGTGGACACTGCTTACTCTAGTGCATTTTACGAGCAACCCTGCATTGGGATCTGAACCACCCATAATAAAGCTGTCCTCAGTTCTTTGTCAGTGTTTCTCTGCATGTGCTCCTCCCAAGGGAATGCCAAGGGAGAAGAAGAGCTTGTATACTAAATCCCCTAACTGAATGCTCTCCAGTTGCTCCCCTGTGGACCTTAATAGCCAGCATCTATATATAGAAGTATCTGGTGTATAAATGCTAATGTTGACTATTATACTATTATCAAAAATCAGGTTTTGTAGTAGCTCAGGCTGAATTTAGAATTTGGAGATTGGAATTTGGACTATCTAGGACTGAAAAGAGAAATTAAAAATAAAATAAATGTATAAGACTTCCCTGGCAGCTCAGATGATAAAGAATCTGCCTGCAATGCGGGAGACTCAAATTTGATCCCTGGGTCGGAAAGATCCCATGGAGAAAGGCATGGCAACCCCCTCCAGTATTCCTGTCTGGAGAATTCCATGGACAAAGGAGCCTGGCAGGCTATAGTCCATGGGGTCGCAGAGGGTCAGACATGACTGAGTGACTAACACACACAAATGTATAAGAGGCTACTGCCTTGATTATATTTATTAGTGTACAGTAGGTTATACTCCCTGGAGGAGAAAATGGCAAGCCACTCCAGTATTCTTGCTGGGATGATCCTGTGGACAGGCTACAGTCCACAGGGTCGCAAAGAGTTGGGACACAGCTGAAGCAACTGAGCACACACGCACACACAGTAGGTTCTACTCAGAACTGGGCACTGGGCATTTAGCAGCAAACAAGGAAGACAAGACCTTGTTTTCAGGGAGCTTGTTTTTTAACGGATTGAGAAGATAACCTGTTCATCAATGAATGGGCAAACACACACACACACACACACAACATGGGAAATATCAACACCAGGCAAAGAATAAAATCAGGATGATGTGCTAACAGGGATCTGGGGAAGCCTCTCTGAAAAAGCTGCACATATATGGATCACAAAAAGTGCGTTCATAAGACAAAGAAGCAAGTAATGCAAAGGTTCTGGGTAGAACAACCCTGAGGAACAGAAAGAAAGCTGCTGGGGCAGAGCCTGGTGGGGGAGGTGCGGGGCGGGGAGGGCTTGAGGGAGAGAAGGCAGGAAGTAAAGGTTTGAGGTTTTATACAATAGATACTCTATATTCTGCCTCCAAGTCCAATGATTATTTTAACTCACAGATAAGAGACCTAAGAAGAAAATTAAGGTTAAAGGAATTGAGGTTAAGAATGAATTTATAAAACTCTAATAGATTTTTTTTATCAGTTCAATGAACAAAAAATAGATCAAGAACACCAATCTTGCCTCCTTAAGACATTACCTTTCTTTCTCCCTTCTTTGGCATTTCTCCTCAATTTTATTATCCAATCACTTTTTCATAGTCTTAAAGATTTTCCTCCAGGTTTTTAATCTGATTTTATTTGCAGTTGTGATGGAGTAGCTCATGAATGTTAGTCTGTGCTCCAATGTTATGCAAATTTATGCAAATGAATGATTATGTTTTTGAAAAGTTGTATCCCTGAATGACACACAAAAACAATATGTGCTATTTAAGCACTAAATCACGAGATAAGCAGCATGAAGATCATTTATTTTCATGAGGTGGCAAAACTATGACAGATTATGTACAGGACAGCCAAGGGGCAGAGAAGTAGAGAGGCCAATTGCTTGTCCGTCTCCCTGACACTGAGTGAAGCAGGCTGCTCAGATGTGGCTGATTTTAGTTTACAATTTGGAACTGCCAGCGACTTGCACATATTTCATACAAAATTGTTATGGTTCATATGTGGTAAGCAAGTGAAAGTCGCTCAGTCGTGTTCAACTCTTTGCAACCCCATGGAAATTCTGGTCCATGGCATTCTCCAGGCCAGAATACTGGAGTGGGTAGCCGTCCCCTTCTCCAGGAGATCTTTCCAACCCAAGGATTGAACCCAGGTCTCCTGTAGTGCAGGCCGGTTCTTTACCAGCTGAGCCACCCTCATATGTGGTACACAGAAGTAAATCTGCATACTGTAGTAGAGAGTTTTCTGGTTAGAAAGGACTTACTTGGTTGAAATTCTTGGTAAAGAAATGTTATAATTTAAAAATATCATTTCAAACGATTTTTTAATTAAAAGATAATTGAGTTTATAAGATTACAGTTTATTCCTGATTAATTCCAATTAATTATAATAGTGATTTACTATCAATTTATTTGGTCAAGCACTATACTACACATTCGTTGGTTTGCTTATTTATAACCTCATTTAATTCTCCCAACAATCTTATGCAAAAATTGTCACTTAGGAACGTGAATTAACTTGTCCAATCTCACACTGGCCAGTGATTCCATGGCCAGAGTTTTAATCCAAGTCTGTCAAAGTTCAGAGCTTCAACTCTTAACCTCTACATTCTATGGTCCCAGAATGAGGAAGAAACAGAAAATCATTCTGGCCGTAAAGACCAGATGTCAGAAGGACTATTGAAGCTATTTAAAAATAAATTACATCTTTTGAGTGGGCTTCCCTGGTGGCTAAGATGGTAAAAAATCTACTTGCAATGCAGAAGACCCAAGTTCAACCCCTGGGTCAGGAAGATTCCCCTGAAGAAGGGAATAGCTACCCACTCCAGTATTCTTGCCTGGAGAATTCTATGGGCAGAGGAACCTGGCGGGCTACGGTCCATGCAGTTGGCTGGATATACATTTCCATATTTCTGTTCACTCATTCATTCAGCAAGTATTTGTTGATCACTTACTATTGGCCAGTACAGTATGGGCACTGTTCTCTGCATGGAAAGCTACAGCAATGAACAAAATACAATCACTTCTCTCCAGGAGTTTACATTTCAGAAGGGAAGATGTGTTGATTTCCTTGGGCTAGCATAAAAAATTAGCACAAAATGGATGGCTTGCACCCACAGAAATTTATGTTCTCACAGGTTTGGAGACCAGAAATGAAGGTATTAGCAGAGCCATGCTCCTTCTAAAGGCCTTGGGGAGAATTCTTGGCTGTGGCTAGGTGACCTCTGTCTCTGCCTCCTTCACATGGCCTTTCCTGTGTGTCTTCTCCTTCCTTATCTCTTATGAGGCCACTTCTAATTGAGTTAGAATCCACCAAGTTAAACCCACAATCTCAAAATCCTTAACTTTTCACCAACCGTATGAGGGTTCCCTTCTCTTCACATCATCACCAACATTTGTTATTTGTGGTCTTTTTGATGATAGCCATTCTGAAAGGTGTGAGGTGAATCTCACTGTGGTTTTGATTTGCATTTCCTTGATTCTTGGTGATGCTGAGCATCTTCTAATCTGCCTGTTAGCCAGCTGTATATCTTCTTTGCAAAAATGTCTATTCCCATCTTCTGCCCATTTTTTGATTGGTTGCTTGGTTTTTATTTTGTTTTGTTTTGTTTTGATATTAAGTTGTATGAGCTGTTTATATCCTTTGAGTATCAACTCCTTGTCAGTCATTTAATTTGTAAATATTTTGTCCCATTCAGTAGATTGATGGTTTCCTTTCCTGTGCAAAAGCTTTTAAGTTTAATTAGGTCCTATTTGCTTATTTTTGCTTTTGTTTTCTTTGCTCTAGGAGATAGACCCTAATTTGAAAAGATACATGCATCCCTATATATATATATAGCAGCGTTATTTACAATAGCTAAGATATGAAAGCAACCTAAGAGTTCATCAACAGATGAATTAATAAAGAAGATGTAGTATATATACCAAGGAATATTATTCAGCCATAAAAGGAATGAGATTTTGCCATTTTCAACATCATGGATTGATTTGGAGGATATTATGTTCCGTGAAGTAAGTCAGACAAGGACAAATACTCTGTTATTGTTCATATGTACAATCTTAAAAATAAAACAAAAGAATATAATAAAACAGAAACATACTCACAGATATAGAAACAAACAAGTGGCTACCAGTGGGGAGAGGGGACGAGGGAGGGACAAGATAGGAGTGAAGGATATGTGTAAAATAAACAAGCTATAAAGGCATATTGTACAGCACAGGGAATATAGCCAATTAACTTCTAAGAAATTTAAAAGGAGGATATTCTATTAAAGTATCAAGTCACTATGTTGCACATCTAAAATATAATACAATGTTGCATAATACTTTAAATATTGTAAACCAGCTACACCTCAATAAATAAAATAAAAATAAGAATAAAATAAATGCCGGTCACACACTAAGGATTACCAATGACAGCTTTGAAGTTTTATTTATTTATTTATTTTGGGCCACACTGGGTCTCCACTGCTGTGCCTGGGCTTTCTCTGGTTGTGGTGAACAGGGGCTACTCTCTAGCTGTGTCACACGGGCTTAGTTGCTCCTCTGCATGTGGGATCTTCCCGGACCAGAGATGGCACCCATGTCCCCTGTATTGGCAAGCAGATTCTTTACCACTGAACCATCAGGGAAGTCCCCGATGACGGTTTTTTCATGTTGATTGCAAACAGTTTTTCCTTCCTGTGAGTTTTTTGGTGTGACTAAAGATTAGCTTTCTGGCAAAAAAAAAAAAAAAAAAAAAGTCTTAATTACATCCGCACAGATCCTTTATCCAAATAAAGTCACATTCACAGGTATGGTATGGGGAGATGGTAGTGGGGAGATGGAAACGACAGTTCAACTCACTACAGATAAACAATTTTTAACAAGTAACAAATGTATAGTGACAATAAGTCTATAGAGAAAAGGAAAACAAGGAAGAGGAACAGTGAGTATAAGGAAGGTTTCACTGAGGAGGTTACATTTAGGAAGAGACCTAGAGAATGTGATAGAAATCGGATGGACTGGAGTGCGGCAGAGGTGGTTAGCCACTCACCAGAACCTTTTCCCTTCCTGGCTCACAATGAACATTTCCCAGCCCCTTTCTATCAGGTGTGCCAGTGGGACTGAGTTCTAGTGAAGCAACAGGAGTGGAGGCATTGACCAGAACATGCAACCTGTCCCGGAAAACCTCTCCCATGAACTCCTTTCAGCCCTTCTCATCTTCCAGTTCGCTGTAAAGGAGTGCCCTCCAGAGCAACTCAGGAAGCCTCACATCCAATGTGGCAGAACTTCCTTTAGCCTGGGTTCCAGAGTGATAACATGGAAGAACATTAGATGAGAAAGAAAATATCCACTGTGTTTGAGCCACTATAGAATTTTGGATCTGTTCATTGCAGCAGGTATTCATTAAGAAATACACAGCGGGAAGAGCACTAAAGGAAGCCCGTGTAAAACGCCCCGGGCAAGGGCATGCTTGGTCTGCTTAAAGAGAAGTAAGGCAACCAGTGTGGCAGGCACGGTGGGCAATGAGGAAAGTGTGGAAGACGAGGTCAGGGAGGCCCACACTGTACCACAGCAGCCCTCTAGAGATCGCTGTAAATTTTGGAAGCCATTGCAGAATCTAACATCACAACGATTCCCATGGCTGCTGTAAGGAAAGGAGAGTGAAGCGGAGCATGCGCCGAAGCAGGGAGCCCAGGTAGGAAGCTACTGCAGAAATCAAACTCGAGCTGATGGTGGCTTGGTCTAGACTTGCTGCCGTCCATGTGAGAGGAGTAGAGAGGTGATAGATGTGTTTGAAAAGTAAAGTTGTCATGATTTCCTGAGACACTGGGTATAGGGTATGAAAGGATGAGAGAACATGTGGATGACCCTAGGGCTTTTGGACTGGTCAGCTGAAAGGATGGCGTTGCCTTGTGATCTGTTTTGATAAAGACAGCCCTGATGTCAATATCCCGTGTACACTGACAGTAATAATGATGCAACCTGCCCAGAGCCAAGGAAACATCTGATTAAGGATTCTTGAAGAACAATAACAAGGCTAAACAAGGTACTGCATCCTCTCTTTGGAATGCTCTCCCAGTGTGCATCCACCCTGACACACAAAGGATGCTATTTTCCTTTTAAATGAACCATTTGTTTTATCTTTGACACTTCTGCGATTTTACCGTGTCATTTTCAAGTTCACATGAGCAGCTTCTATCTACCTAAAGAACAGGTTTACAAAACGTAGGAACCATTTCCATTTGAGTACTTATATACTGTCTACTCAGGTACCTAATACAGTAAGTGAGGAACTTAAATATTTTTTTTTTGAAAACTGAGCACATCACCATCTTGATGTGTTAAAAAAAAAAAAAATGTCCTGATATAGATAGCCTACCCAGTTCAAAGAATGGTCCCTCAAGAAACAAAAGAATTCAGCAGGTGATGATGACTTCTTTAGTATAAAAAGATTCTAGAAACAATCATAGAAGATAATTTCCCTTCTATTCCCAGAAAGTGAAAATTCTTTGAAGATAAAGACTAAGTTTCATGTATATTTCATAATTCGAGAATCCTTCTCTCCTGCTTTCTAGCTGGGACTTTCCAGGTGGCACTAGTGGTAAAGAATCCATCTGCCAATTCAGGAGACATGACAGACACGAGTTTAACCCCTGGGTCAGGAAGATCCCATGGAGGAGGGCAAGGCAACCCACTCCAGTATTCTGCCTGGAGAATCCCCATGGATAAAGGAGACTGGCAGGCTACAGTCCATAGGGTCACAAAGAGTTGGACATGACTGAAGCGACTTAGCATGCAAGCAACCTTTTCCTACCACGAAATAACAGCATCTTTTAGATTGAAACAGAAGGAAATGATTCAGAAAAGAAATATTGACAGGTGAAATCACTTATGTAAAAGTTCCTTTGCAACAGGAACTTCTTGCAATAGCCAACTATAGCTGAAAAGAATTCTTTTTAATGGAATAGCTCCAATCAATTTTGGATACAAGTCTGAATGGGATATGGACTCCTGGACTATCACCCTTTAGGTCACTGAAGCAAGAACAGAAGAGGAATCTGGAGAGTAGTACAATTATTTCAGCAAATCTGTACCAAGAACCTAAAAATACAAGGCAATCTGCCTAATATTCAAAAACAAAGACCTAAACCCTCTCCTCAATGGAGACAGCAGACCTCAAAACTAGACTTTAATTTCCTGTTTTCCACCTGTGATATTTAGGGTAGGCTTATTGCATTACAAACAAATGCATAAGTGTAATGCCTCCAAACAATAGTTTTGTTTTCTCTAAATTTACAGTCCGGTGTTGAGTTTTTTTTCCCACATCACCCTCTGTACATGGTGGGCCCAACTGTGGGCCAAGCCTCTCCTTGTGGCTCCTCCCTTCCCCTCTTCTGAGTCAGTCCTGGGGGAGGAAAGAGTGACGGCAAACTTGTGGGTGAGTTTTCATGACGGTCTTAGAGAAAGAACATATTTGTACCCAAATTTCATTAGTTAAAACTCAGTCACATGGCCACAGTTAACAGTAGAAGGTGCACAAAGTAGCCGCGTGCCTAGGAGGAAAAGGAAGTGAGTTATAGAGAACACATCACAGTTTCATTTGTTATTTCAAAACATGGAAATTGCCCCTGTTGTTGGTAGAATCTTGATGATAAGCCTTTACATATTACTGTTGGCTTTGTTGATTTATTTATGAGGAAACGTCACCCAGCCAAAGATAATAAAAAGAAACGGAAAAATATCTTGAGGCAGTCACAAGAATGTTTGAAATGGCATCTTTGAGTTCTTTTGTCCGTTTCTCATTATTTATTATGTTAAGGAAAAGTTAAGCATCCCTTCTCTTCTCTTTTAAATATTACTTTTCTGGGGCCTCCGAGTTAGTTTTTCTGGATTTTGTGTAAGTTCATCATCTCTAGTCTTTCCGGGCTCTTGACTCTTCATAGGAAATCAGTCATCCTAGAGAACAAAGCAGAAGTGTGTTATAATGAAGTAGGAGGTTCATCAGCCAGATTATCTTAATTAAGTGTCTCCAAAAATGAGACTGCTGAGACTAATTATTGTCTGGAACTTGAATGAATAATACGTCTTACATAGGTATACTGGCTTTATTTTGTTGGATTTTTCCTCTCAAATTTATGTGGATAATATTAGAGACAAATTAAATTCAAAGGTTTGATTATGAATTTTCAGTTGAATAATAAAATTCTTTAATTTCTCTTGTATTAAAAAGAAAGTCATTGTATTCAGTAAGACTAGAAATGAAAGCTTCATTCCATGTTTTAGGGTCAAAAAAGGAAAGTAAGAAGCCCATTGCAATACAATTCCATTGAACTCAGGGTGGCAGTCCCCAAAGGCACACACTAGCATCCACGCAAAACAGGGACAGAGTCTAGCACAGCATCACCACCCCCGCCCCCGCCGCCCACCGCCTGATAAATCATCCTTTTTGACTATGTCCACAGCACATGGAGGCCTGTACCCTCCTCTGTTACCACCAACCCAAAGATACATTTCAAAGTAAAATTGGCACCAGTTATTCTTCTATAAGTCGACAGCCTCAGCTTAGGAAAGTTCTAGCAGAGGAATAAAAGGCAAACTGGTATATTTTAATCTGGAAGGTGTATTTTGTATCCCAGTGTATTGCTACAGCTCCCTTGGGTACAAGGAAGTAGCTCAGCCTTGGGCGATGTCATGGACCTGTGTGCCACCCCATAGCGTTTACTCAAAACAGTAAACTTGATGTGGTGGACGTCTGTAAACGTGCTATTCAAAGCATGGTGCCTCCTGCTTGTCAGAAAAATCTCAGTCCCCACCCGAGAGTGATTGCATCAAAGTCTGTGTCTTGACAAGTTTGCCAGGTGATCTTCATGCACATAAAATATGGGAATCACTGTCTTACAGGGTTCTGTGATCTCTTTGCCACCGTTTCATCTCTTATTAATTTCTTAACATGATCATCATGTGAAAACTCAATTGTGTTTTCTTCATTACCTCTTTATTAGCATCACTAAGAGGAGCACATCACTAGTTACACAATCCAGCTTGATGAAATAGGCCTATTAATTAGGGCACAAATGCTTCATCTAGGATTAAACTGTTAATAGTGGATTTCTTTGGTGGAGAAATGTATAATACTTACACGCTTTACAAAGGATGAAGGATTGTGACAGTGGGGTGGAGGGGCAAAGCCAGTAATCCTGATTTTCTTCAAAATCTACTTGTCCTAAATATTTTAAATCTTTTATTAATACTACTCAAGAATTATAGTCAGCAAAATGAAATTTCGTCTTGTTGCTAAAAGTTCACACTCAATTATTAAAGTTATGAAAGCAAAATTATAAACAATTCCAGCATATATATTTGTTTATTTGATTGGGAAATCCTACAGAATGCAGGGTAAATACCATTTCCAAGAAGAATTAAGAGAAACTCTACGAGTTACAATCCACTCCAGTATTCTTGCCTGGAGAATCCCAGGGACAGAGGAGCCTGCTGGGCTGCCGTCTATGGGGTCGCACAGAGTTGGACATGACTGAAGTGACTTAGCAGCAGCAGCTACGAGTTACATATGCATTTATGCAAACCAATTTATAAATGCCAAGATTAACAAAACACATTTAAATTTTTTTAATATTTTGTTGTGACATTTTATAGATAGCATTATTCAAAAAGTATTGAATTTTTCAAATTTTAATTGGCAAAGGTTATAACCACAACTATCATCCTTGAGACCGCTTTTCTACCTCTGGAAGTACAAACCTACAATTAGTATGAATGGATTCTACTCTTTAAAAAATGTGAGAGCAATTATTCTCATGGCCGATGAAATCCCGAATGACCTGAAGTGTTCCCACAATGTATTAAGGACATTTCTTCTGCAGAAAGTGCCAAGAACTTTTCCAAGAATGTCTTATGAAAAAGAGAATTTTCCCACAGTAGAAGAGAGGAAATGCATGCTGAAAGGCAAGTACTAATAGGCAGTATAAAGCATGTGACCTACTTAATTATATGCCCTTGGGACATGCAATGTGTTTGCAAAGCAATGAAGGCCTTCAAGGTCACATTTGAGGAACACAAATCAGATGTAAGAAGGATGAGGAAGGAATCCCAGTTACGTGGCATCTTAATGAGATGAAACATCCTCACATCTTTATAGTTTATGGCTATTGACTGTGACTACAAACCCCCAAGGGAAGGGACAGAAATGCTTATTAAAACAGTGAGAAGCAGGCTGCGTGTACAAATGAAGTACGCTGCCATTGAGCAGTATTAACCAAGAATGGAATTGGGCTGTTTTCCCCGTTTAGGTTATAAATTTATAAGTAAAATGAAATTACATTTTTCTAATCTAATGTTTTCCTATTACAATCTTCAGCCCCACTCTGTGGAAAAAGACACAAGGATCATAGTTCCTTGCCAAATTACATTTTTAAAAATAAGTGTTCACAAAATAAAAATCTTAAAAATTTCCCTCATGTAAATAATTACATGGAGACTCACAGATCCCCAAAGAGCCCCCATGGGTACTGATCCTCTCTCTATGTCTCTGATAGCACTAAATAATGTGGGCAAAATAGTTGTTTTCCCACAAGTTCAGTATCTGTATCTCTAACACGGCATTTCCCAAAATGAGTGTGTGCTTTTAATGAATTACAAATGCTCATGTACATATGAAAGATGTGTTCTATGAAGGCAACCCCAGCAACTATAAATGGAACAACTGTAATGACTGTCAAAGTCAGCCCAAAGCTCATGAAATAATAATACCCTGTACTTTGTATTTTTCTCTGAGGAGCCTTGCACACTTTACATGCCTGGAAATGTTTCTCTTTTTAGTAAAAGAGTCCTTTAAAGGCTATTCCTGAGCATAGAGCGAGATAAATTACACTCATTTCAGCAAACTATTGTGCAATTCTCAGTATTCTATTCACAGTGTATCAAACCATTCTTCCAAGTGCATTTTTTTATGAAGATGAAGTGAGAACATTTCCTGTTTTTCTTTCAGTCTGTCTTAATTCATCTTGGGCTTCTTATATTTAATTAAAATATTCTTTTGTAAGTTTTATACTGATCAAAGAGACCAGACAAGGAAATATATGCTACAGTTGAATTTTAATGCATGAAATACAATCGCAAAGCTTTGCACCTACATGGGTTTTCTACTCTTCTATATTTAAAAGCCAAATTTTCTAGAGAAAGATTACATTTGTAAAGTTGGACAGACCCTTGTTTAAGTCATGTGCTTTGTACTTGTTTTGGAGGTGGGGCGGGTTTAAATCAGATTCACTTTATACATAATAAAATTTTTCTTTTTAAGATCAATGAATTTTTATTAATGTGTTTGTAGTTATATCATCACTACCACAAACAAAATATGTAGTATTTTTTTTATCCCAGAATGTTTCCTCAATGTCCTTATGTGGTCACATTCCCCCACTCCCAGACCTGCTTTTTTTAAAATATTAAATGAGATCATAAAATATGTGGTCATTTGAATCTGGTTTCTTCCACTGAGCATAATCCTTTTGAAATGTTCTTATATTGTTGCAGGTATCAATTCATTTCTTCTTATTACTGAGTGGTTCACACTTTGATTCTCCATGCAACAGTTGACGGGCTGTTTTCAATTTGAGTGATTATGAATAAAATTGCTATAAACATTCACATCCAGATCTTAGTTTTGACACATCTATTTATTTCTCTTGGATAAATACATAGGAATGGGATGGCCAGGTCACATGTTAAGCAGATGTATACCTTAAAAGTAACTGGTCAACCCATCACCCAGAGTGGTTATGCCATTTTGTATTTGCACCAGCAATGTTTGAGAATCACAGTTGCTCCCATTTTTATTCACACTTAACACTATCAATTTTTTATTAAGGCCAGTTTAGGTATGTATAGGATCTCACTGCACATATCTTATTGATTTTTAAGAATTATAGGTAGTCTGAATACAAATCCTTTATCAGACATAAGCTTGTAAATATTTGCTCCCAGTTGGACACTTTTTTTCATTTTTTAGAACAGAAACTTTAATTTGATTAAATTTAATTTATTAATATTTCCTCTAATGATCTATGCTTTCTGCCCTCATTTTCACTTTCATATGCTCTCAATATTTAAAGACTATCTCTTGAATATTAGCTAAAATAAAACAACCATTATATGTATCCCTTTCTATTTTCAAGTCATCTCATGTCAGGCATGTATTAGCTTCTTACTGGTGCGATAACATAAACCTATGAATTTTTTTGGCTTATAACACACACTTAATATCGTATAATTCTTAATGTATAATTCCCATCACTTCATGGCAAATAGATAGGGAAACAGTGGAAACAGTGGCAGACTTTATTTTGGGGGGCTCCAAAATCACTGCAGATGGTGACTGCGGCCATGAAATTAAAAGATGCTTACTCCTTGGAAGAAAAGTTATGACCAACCTAGATAGCATATTCAAAAGCAGAGACATTACTTTGCCAACAAAGGTTCGTCTAGTCAAGGCTATGGTTTTTCCTGTGGTCATGTATGGATGTGAGAGTTTGACTGTGAAGAAGGCTGAGTGCCAAAGAATTGATGCTTTTGAACTGTGGTGTTGGAGAAGACTCTTGAGAGTCCCTTGGACTGCAGGGAGATCCAACCAGTCCATCCTATAGAAAATCAGTCCTGAATATTCACTGGAAGGACTGATGCTGAAGTTGAAACTCCAATACTTTGGCCACCTGATGCAAAGAGCTGACTCATTTGAAAAGACCCTGATGCTGGGAAAGATTGAAGGTGAGAGGAGAAGGGGACAACAAAGGATAAGATGGTTGGATGGCATCACCAACTCAATGGGCATGAGTTTGAGTAAACTCCGGGAGTTGGTGATGAACAGGAAGGCCTGGCGTACTGCAGTCCATGGGGTCACAAAGCGTCAGACACGACTGATCAACTGAACTGAACTGAATTCTTAATGTCAGAAATCCAAAACAGCTAGGCTAAAATCAAGGTGTCAACAGGGCTACGTTCCTTTCTGGAAACTCTAAGAAGGAATCCATTTCATTGTCTTTTACAGCTTCTGGGGACTCCCCACATACCTATTGGTGGCCCCTTCCTCCATCGTCAAAGCCAGTAAAAATCTGTCTAGTCCTTTTCACATCGAATCACTCTGACCTCTTTTATTCCATTTTTAAGGAGCTGTGACTATACTGGTTCCATCTGAGTAATCCTGAATTACTTCCCTGCCTTAAGATCAGCTGATAAACCACCTTAGATCTGTTCATATCCTTAATTTCCTCTTGCTGTGTAATATAGTCAGAGGTTCTGGAGGTTATAACAAGACATCTTTGTGGGCCATTATCCTTCCTACCTCAGGCAACTTGGTAAGAAATCAGACTAAAAGCATCTGTGCTATCATAACTTCTAAGCTGTCTTCTTAAAGTACTTAAGAGACATACTGCACTGCCCCAACCCATTTGCTTGTCTGCCTTCAATCCTTAAATTGTGAGCTCTTTGAGGAAAGGGACTGGACCTTTTTTTTTTTTTTTTTTTAATCTCTGCAGCCCTTACAGAGATAGGCCTGCCATATAAAAGATAATAAAAAATATTTAATAGTTAATAAATGAGTGAATTAATGAATGAATAAATGAATGAATGAAATTTCTTCAAATCAACCTGCTCTTCTTGCTCCCATCTGTTTTCATTATGAGGCTTTAGGCTGAATGGGTTAAACCTTAGATCTATTGCTTATTTGCTCCATAACTTTGAGTTTCTGGATTCTATTTCTGCTGCAGCTGTAACAGATTACCACAAATTTAGCAACTTAAAAGGATGCCCATTTATTATTCCACAGTTCTGTAGTTCAGAAGTCCAGAGTGGCTCAGTGGGGCTCTCTGCTTCAGGTCTCACAAGGCCAAAACCCAGGTGTTGGCCAGGCTCTCATCTGAAGAGGCCAGGGGGAATTCATTTCCTCTTGGTTGCTGGATTGAGGCCCTGGTTGCTGGCTCTCCACCAGGGTCCACTCTCTGCTCACAGGGGCTGCCCACACACATGGGGCCCCTCTATCTTTAAAGCTGCGGAAGCAAGGCTGAGTCCTCACCCCTCAATTCTCTCTGGATTTTGGAATCTGCCCTTTGGAGACACATGTGATTAGATCAGGTCCATCTGGATAATCTCCATGTCTTAAGGTCAACTGACTTGGGGCTTTAATTACAGCTGAGAAATCCCTTCACAGCACTACCTAGATTAGTGTCTGATTAAATAACCAGGGAATTGGAATCATGGGTTGGGGTGGGGCAAGGTGGGGGAGAATATAAAGATTTCTGTCTACCTGACTTCTGACTTAACTGAACTATACTTTCCTTCACTTTTATAAAAAGTGAGGGTAGGACTTACCCCTACCTTGTTTATTGCTATGGGAATTAAATACCATAATCCATGTAATATGCCTCACACAGATCCTAGATCAAAGTTGAAATTTATAATATATTCATTTTGTAATGTACAACACAATTAATATCATTAGCACTGCTATATGTTATATATGAAAATAGAGTAAATCCTTAATTCACATCACAAGAGAAATGTTTTCTTTTATTTTGCCTTTATATGAGATGATGTTCACTAGACTTGTAATCATTTCATGATGTGTGTAAGTAAAATCATTATGCTGTACACCTTAAATTTATGCAAAGTGGTTTGTCAATTATATATCAATAAAACTGGAAGGAAAATATATATTCATTTTCTTACAAAAGTATATTCATTTCCACAAATATCTACATTGTTTTTCTATTATTCTAGAAGCTTTTGGCAAAATGTGTGCAAAAATAAACTTGACTTTTTAATAATTAAAATTGAGTTTACTGTCTGAAAAACTATATTTTGAATGAAAAATAAAGAACTTTTCCATATAAATTTAGATGTAGTGTTTTACATACCATTTTTTACATATTTGCAAACTTTGAATAAAGTGTTCTAGGCATAATTTTTAAAAAATCAAATAGTCTCATATGTTTTACCACCAGTAACAGATTTTCTAGGAAACTTCACTGCTCCAATTCATTTTTATTATTTTGTACTTTCATTATAGGGAAACTCCTGTTGTGGTATGCATTTTCTTTATACCAGGAACTAATTTGAACTAACTTAATCTCTTTAATAATTCCATAATTTATTAAAGAGTCTTTCTAGGTCTTTGATGTGGAAAGACAAATGATCAACAGCTGTTCTCACCAGAGAGTTCCTAACCTCTGACATGGGCTGAGTGAGTTAATCTATAAAGCTGTTGACCTTTTGATAGCTAGTTTGAGGGCTTTTAATAGGTAAAACACTTCTAAAAGAATGAATCGGATATTTCCGTCTCCAAAAATTGCCTCCTGTTCTCCTCCGGCCTTTGGTTCCTTACTGACTTTGTCTTCCACATAAAATGAGAAGGCAGTTTTATAACAAGATAGCTGTGGTTTTTGGTTATTCCCAGTATTTTTCCAATGTCCTATTTTATGAAATGAGTTTTTCAATAGTAAACATTCTACTTACATATTAACAGAGAAAAATTCATTTAACTATATTTATGTAAAAATATTCAAGTTAACACAGAACAAAAATCCTAATAACTCACCTGGAATCCTTTTCTCCTTTTCTTATTTCCATATTTGTTGTTTTGTTTGTAGAAGGACATTTGGTCTACTTACGTTCATACAGTTCTTAAGACAATTTTCCATTATTTCATTTGGTCTTTAACCACAGCCCCTTTGAGAGGTCAGATGACTGTTATTATCCCTCTTTACCAGTGAGGAAATGGGCTTAGAGAGGATAATTGACTTGGTTATTTTCATGTTAGCTGGTAAGAAGCTGAGCCCGTCCTCTGATTTTTCATCCTGCATTCTTTCCTTAATGCAGTGCACCAGTTATATTCAAAACATCTCTCAGTTGACAGACTTCTCCTTAGGTGTAAATTATTTAGCCACATGTTATTAGCTTTGCTAATTTGTTTTAGCACACTGTATTCTAAAAAACATTAAAAGTTAGGACTCATACTAAAGAAAACCTAAAAATTTGTGCATAAATGTGAAATTTAAAAATTCTATTGTGAGATATGTTATCATTAAAAATGCATTTGTTATTATTATCTTCTCATGGTAAACTGCAATAACTGTTTTCTAAATGCTACGTTTTAATTCTAATTTATACAGTTCTAATTTTGAAAATCTCATTTTTCACCCAAAGTTCACAAAGCTATCTTAGCTACACTAAGAAGTACCATGCTTTTCTGGGGGCGGCGGGGGTGGGGGAATGTTAGTAAAAACTAGACTGACTGTTTCATTTATCATCCAAACAAAGACACTTTTGAGAGGGAAAGAAATGCTAGCAATAATAATTGTTATTATACTAGCAATAATTATTATTATTTCCAATAATAATTGGAAAAAGAGGTGTAAAAAAGAGGTATAAACCAGGTTGGGCCCAAGAACACCAGGATATATAGTCACTCTCATAATAACCCACAAAGATCTCAAAGATTTTCAGTGTCTTGAGTGATAACAACCTTTTTCTTCATTACCTTCCCATGTAGGTGCCTACATTTAAAACTGGGCCTTGTACCTTGTCATCACCCACTAGTTTCATTTCCAAAATTTTGAAATCCAAACTTTTCCTTCCCCTCTCACTGCCTCACTGTTACTGATTCTGCCTTTCATCCTCCAATTCCTGGACCAACTCTGTTCTTACCACCTATCCACCAGACTGCAGACCCGTTTGTCTCCAACCCAGTCATGCCCTATGGGGAGCCGTTGCAGTAAAGCTCTCACTGGAAACTTTGATCTCTTCTACACTGTGCCCTCCCAATGAACCCAGCTTTTCAGTTCTTCATCTTGAATTATGAAGGATGAAGGATAATAACTTCATATTGTCTCTTCCCTTCATATCATGAGGCTGGGGGGCATAGCCAAAGAAAGTCCCCAAACCAAACTCATTTGTTTTGGGTTTTGCTTTTCAAATGCATCCTGTCTGTTAGCACTGACCCCTTCCCCTATGTAACAATCCTTTCATTTATCATTAATTAATGTGCTTTCTTCCATGCTCCTCAGGAATAAATCAGACATAATTTCTGCCTTCCAGGAGGATAAAAATAGTAGGACAGTCATAGGTTCAAAAAGTGCAATTAAAAATTATAGACACAAGGATAGCAGTATGTTGGATCATAAAGAAAGAACATAAATAGAGAACAGGATGAAACGAGCCAGGAAAGATTTCACAGAGGGTTACTGATTGAATTAAGACTTGAAAAGTGAATAGGCATTCTCAAGAGGCAAGGGAGTAAAATGAAAGAATATTCCAGGCAGAAAGAGCTTCATGATCAAAGACAGGAAGATATGAAATTGCCTAATGTACTTAGAGGATGGAAGGCACATCTGAATGGCGAACTGTGGAATTCAGATGAGGCTGGAGAAGTGTGGTCACTATACAGAGGACAGTGGGGCCCACTGACCAAACAGGAGACTGGTGTGGTCAGTCTTACATTAGAGACAGATCACTCTGGAGGTGAAGTGAAGGATAGACAGGAAGGAAGGATGCAAGACGTGAGCCTACAGTAGCAACGAAGTGACTATTGCAGATGATGATATGTCTGCCTTAGGCCCCTGACCACAAGGTGGGCAAGGAGGAAAAGGAAAAATGAAAAATTAAGGGTGGAGAGAGTTGGGTTTTGGATTAGCTGCTAAGGAGGACTTAATGGGGAGACTTGATGACCCCTTAGCATCTGATGCGGGTTACTAGACAGAAGAGCAATTTAAAAAATGTAAGAAAGGCAAGAGAAGAAATACATTTATGGAAAAGATAATAGAGTTTTTACCCATTCCAGTATTCTTGCCTGGAGAATTCCGTGGACAGAGGAGCCTGACAGGCTACAGTCCATGGAATCGCAAAGAGTTGGACGCTAATGAGTGACCAATGCACATAGACACATTAGGTGCCTGTATAATGAATATTGTACTGAGCTGCCCAAATTCCCCTTCAGGGTTGCAGGATTTACCCTCTGCATTGCTGGGAATGAGTGGCTTCTCATCCTAGTCAACATATAGATTCACATATCACAACGCTGTATCCCTTTTTAGTTACTGCCCTCATGTTACGGGCAGCCAGCATTCCATGCTGGTCAGTGCAGAGGTATAAAGGCCCAGCCCCTTCCCCCCAACTAGAGACACTACTGAAGGACCATCCCAGCCTCAGAGCTCCCTCTGAAGTTGCCTCTGGCTTTCTGAATGCACTACAACGTAACTTCTACTTCCCTCCAAAGTGCTTCCTTCTTTCACCTTCTAAAGATATTGTTCCCAAGAGCATTTCCTAACAAATGGGTACATGCAAATTTTTAGTGTGAATTGCCAGAGACTCTGACCTACAACATTGCCTGAAATTGATGGGACTAGAGATGTCTTAGCACCTGAGCCCAGAACAGACGATGAGTTTGGCAGAAGATGTTAACTGAGCCCATTGGATGGAATGAGCTCACTCAGGGAGGCACACCCAGTGAATAAGTAGGAGCGTCAGGGAATCTTGAGGTGTAACAGTTTTTAAATAAGGTGTTAGAAGAAAAGCTAAGAGAGAGAAATGATGCTTTGAGGGGTCATAGAATTAAGAGACGGTGAAGGCAATGGCACCCCACTCCAGTACTCTTGCCTGGAAAATCCCATGGACGGAAGAGCCTGGTAGGCTGCCGTCTATGGGGTTGCTAAGAGTCGGACTCGACTGAGCGACTTCGCTTTCACTTTTCACTTTCACGCATTGGAGAAGGAAATGGCAACCCACTCCAGTGTTCTTGCCTGGAGAATCCCAGGGACGGGGGAGCCTGGTGGGCTGCTGTCTATGGGGTTGCACAGAGTCGGACACGACTGAAGTGACTTAGCAGCAGAATTAAGAGAGGGTACTATTTAGGAAGTCACAGGTGGGATAAAGTGGTCCACAAGTTGCAAGGAAAGTGTGTGTTAGTTGCTCAGTCGTGTCCGACTCTTTGCGACCCCATGGACTGTAGCCCACCAGGTTCCTCTGTCCATGGGATTCTCCAGGCAAGAATACTGGAGTGGGTTGCCATTTCCTTCTCCAGGGTATCTTCACGACCCGGGGATCGAACCTGGGTCTCTGGCACTGCAGACAGATTCTCTACTGGCTTGCAAAGACTCTAATGGTAGTAACAATTAGGGAACCAGTTGTCACTTGGATGGAGCCATTCACACAATGGTAAGGGCAAACCAGTCTACACTGGCTGCAGAGGGTTCATGATTTAAAAGAATGAGCTTAATTATGAGGAGGGAAGAATCAGAGCAGTAACCAAAAAGGATGCAGCATTGTGATGTGTGAATAATAGAGAGGGTATTTCTGTAACTCAAAGGCAGAAACAGAGCCAGGCTTGGGGGTTTGGAAGACAAGGAAGAAAACCTTAAGGCATCACTTGCTCAGGGATTTTGCCCTCTGGATCCAAGTGATTCTTCTTCCTTGATTCGTACTTCCTCCTAAATGGATTAGCTTTCACTGTTTCTTTATGCACATGAATGCCTCATACCTGTTGGATTTCTGTGTTCCCAGCTCAAGGGACCAGCCTAGGTTGAGACCGGTACAGGTGGTGCAGTGGTAATGAGTCTGCCTGCCAAGGCAGGAGATGCAAGAAACACATTCAATCCCTGCGTGGGAAATATCCCCTGGAGTAGGGAATGGAAACCCACTCCAGCATTCTTGCCTGGAAAATCCCATGAACAGAGGGGGCTGGCAAGCTATAGTTTGTGGGGTCGGAAAGAGTCAGACACGACTGAACACACACAAACCACCTGTTTCAGTACAGGAGACAGTTGACCTTCACCTTCTCTAGGAAACTGTCCTTAATCTCTCTGTTAATAAGGATTGCTCGGTCCTCTGACTCCTAAGATTTCACCTGTCCTTTTCTCATATTCTTGTCATTTTCTTTCTCGTATAATGTTCATGAACATGGCTTTTATGGACTTTATTATTCTGTAACTCTTTTGGGGGAAAATTCAGGAAGAAATTACCTTGGAATAGATAAAACTATCTTGAATGCCCTATATAGTAGTACTTAAGAGTTGATGCACAATACTTTGAAGAAAAGATACCAAATAACAAAATCAAGAAGAGAGCGGGAATGTGTTGAGTCATTGAGGTGCCCTCCATTCTCACTAATATCTCATTTTGGAGAAATAGAAAAAGGAATTATTGTCATCTGCAGATAAAATAAGCTTATGGAACCAAGAGCTAATTAATATTGAGTCAGACAGGCTTGAGAATGTTGCTTTAAACTAAACTAGCTCTTTGGGGCAGAAATAAGACATCTAGTTAAGGATGTCAGTTAATCTCCTTAAGGTGCCAATGAATGCAGCAATGTGATATACACTAAAGCATTTCATGGCTAGGTGTCCAACAGTACTAAGAGTTGTCAAGATGTTAGTTTCATTAGGAAATATATTTCTTAATGGGTTCCCCTGGTGACTCAGATGTTAAAGAATGGTCCTGCAATTCAGGAGACCCAGGTTTGATCCCTGGGTCAGAAAGATCCCCTGAAGAAGGGAATAGCAACCCACTCCAGTATTCTTGCCTGGAGAATTTCATGGACAGAGGAGCCTCACAGACTACAGTTCATGGGGTCACAAAGAGTCAGACACAACTGAGTGACTACACACACCCAATGAACTAACACCTGAGAATTCATCCAAGAAGGTTGATTTATTTACAACAATTTTCCTAAACCATACCAATTCTTTAGTATAGGTTTTGGTTAGAAAAATTATAGGGTGGAACTCAGAAAATAATTGTAACTCTAGCATTCAGTCCAGCCTCTTGATATTTCCTTTCAAAAGTGAGTTGCAAATGACTGGGTAGGAGAAAGTAGAAGAAAGAGAAAATCTATATTCAGTTTCTGAAAGCTGTGAGTGAGTGAACCAGAGCAGGGTTAGATCAGCAGTACCTGTTGTTTTACTGAAGTCTTTTCAATTGCTTCATCTCTCTCTCTCTCTCTCACACACACACACACTTTTCAGGGAAATTAACATTTTCTGTAAGTTTTCCTTTTCACTTTCCTGCTAATGGAAGTACATTTAGGCAGATCTTGCAAATTTTGGAATATTTCACATAGAGTTATCTTACTGGTGTTCAAGTTTCCTTCTAGATTTGGTCCTTCTGTGGGAAACAAAAATTTATAAAACCAATTATATGTACATATCTCCTAGCTGAGTTAACCCCAGTGGCTCAGTGGTAAAGAATCTGCCTGCAATGCAGGGGCTGCAGGAGACATGGGTTCAATCCCTGGGTCGAGAAGATCCCCTGGAGGAGGGCAAGACTCCCCACTCTAGTATTCTTGCCTGGAGAATCCCATGGACAGAGGAGTCTGGCGGGCTACAATCCATGGAGTTGCACAGAGTCAGACATGATTGAAGTGACTTAACACACACATGCATCTCCTAGCCAAAACACTTTTTTAATTTTGAAATTCTCTTATCTGGACCTTTCCCTAGAAGAGATCATTGACTTCGGAATCAAAACAAGCTTTTCTAATTGGTGAAACAGGAGTAATATTTGAAGTAATCAGTTGTGACAAGCCATAGATATTATAATTTAGGCAGTTAAGATGTAGAAAAAATATTAGGTAGATAAAAAAGAATACTCAGAGATACACAATTGGAATTGCAATTTTCAAATAAAATGAGCTATTTTTCCAAATAAATTTAGAAAATTTTTAAAGTTCCTTGAATACAAACTAGAGCCACTTTAAGAATTAACAACCTAAACCAAGATTTATAATATTAATTTTATGATAGAGAACACTAATGAAGTCAGAAATGATTAAAAGTTATATTTTGGGGTTGGGGGAAAGTTATACTCTGAAATTTATTTGAATTAAAATATTTATGAAGAGTATAAAGCTTGGAATGCATAAGATTTAGCTGTAAGATATAGCTGCATATTATAAAGCATGAAATATGTAAAAACATTCAGTAAATTCCAGAAAGAAGATACACTTGGTATTGCTTTATTTATGAGAAGACTTTACTGTAATAAATTAGTTATTTTGAAGACATGTTATCAGTTTATGACAAAATTTCAAATGCTTTGAGTCTCAGTGCAAACTGAAAATTGCTCAGTCATGTCTGACTCTTTGCAACCCCTTGGACTATACAGTCATGGAATTCTTCAGGCCAGAATACTGGAGTGGGCAGCCTATCCCTTCTCCAGCAGATCTTCCTGACCCAGGATTCGAACTGGGATCTCCTGCATTGCAGGCAGATTCTTTACCAGCTGAGCAGTTAGTTATTCAAAGGACCCTGAGTCACACCTACTTGCTGATTTGGGAGGGCCTTCTGGAGAGGCAGGAAGCAACTGGGACTCCCTCTGCAGATATAGACCCTGGCAGCAGCCATTTTTGGAAACTCATCGTAACTCAAGAACACTGGTGCTGGCAAGAATCATTTTGGAGTCCTCTCACTGGGCTTCCCTGGTCACTCAGATAGTAAAGAATCTGCCTTCAGTGCAGGAGACCTGGGTTCAATCCCTAGTTGGGGATGATTGCCTGGAGCAGGGAATGGCAACCCACTCCAATATTCTTGCTTGCAGAATTCCACGGACAGAGGAAACTGGTAAGCTACTGTCTAAGGGAGTCACAGAGTCTCACACACACACACACACACTCCAGTCTATATGCACTGGGGGCATATCTGCCAACCTTAAGCTGTCACCACTCCTGGTAACCCCAAGGCCCACAACCATCTGTTTGGGTACCTGGACCCACCCACCAGTTGTACTAGCATTACCCTGGTCTCCCTCACACCCCACAGCCAGTTGCCTGGAGACCCAGCCCCACCCATCAGTGGGCCAGGAACCAGTGGACACAAGATAGACCTGGCAGCCCACCAGGCTATGAGCCAGCCCCACCCACTGGCACATCTACAGTACTCAGCCCCACTAGAACAGAAGGGCTCACAGAGACCACATAGGGGACACTCCTGGAGCATATAGCTCTGATGACCATAAGGGACTGTGTTACTGGCCCTACAGAACATCTCCCATATAAGGCTACTCCTCAAAGATTGGTAAATGTAACTGACCTACCTAATACATAGAACTAAACACAGAGAATTAGATAAAATGAGGAAACAGATGGATATGTTCCAAACAGAGAAACGAAACAAAACCTCAGGAAACTAAATGAAGTAAAGAAAAGAAATTCACCTGATAAATGATCAGGAAGATACTCAGTGAACCTGGGAAAAGAATGGATGGTTGATGTATGGCAAAACCAATACAATATTGTAAAGTAATTAACCTCCAATTAAAATAAATAAATTTAAATTAAAATAAATAAATAAATAAAAACAACAGTAAAATGATAAAAACAAAAAAGAATGGATGAACTTAGTGAAAACTTAAAGAAAATATAAAGTAGAAACAAACAGAGCTAAGGACTACAATAACTAAAACATAAAAGTATGCTAAAATAAATCAGTACTATTGAGATAATACAAAGTAACACATCAGTGAACTGGACACAAAGTAGTGGAAACCACCCAAATCAAGCAGAAAATAATAATTTTTAAAAGTGAGGAAAGTTTAATAGACATATGCAGATGACACCACCCTTATGGCAGAAAGTGAAGAGGAATTAAAAAGTCTCTTGATGAAAGTGAAAGAGGAGAGTGAAAAAGTTGGCTTAAAGCTCAACATTCAGAAAACGAAGATCGTGGCATCCGGTCCCATCACTTCATGGGAAATAGATGGGGAAACAGTGGAAACAGTGTCAGACTTTGTTTTTTGGGGCTCCAAAATCACTGCAGATGGTGATTGCAGCCATGAAATTAAAGGATGCTTACTCCTTGGAAGAAAAGTTATGATCAACCTAGATATCATATTCAAAAGCAGAGACATTACTTTGCCAACAAAGGTCCGTCTAGTCAAGGCTATGGTTTTTCCAGTAGTCATGTATGGATGTGAGAGCTGGACTGTGAAGAAGGCTGAGTGCCAAAGAATTGATGCTTTTGAACTGTGGTGTTGGAGAAGACTCTTGAGAGTCCCTTGGACTGCAAGGAGATCCAACCAGTCCATTTTAAAGGAGATCAGCCCTGGGTGTTCTTTGGAAGGAATGATGCTAAAGCTGAAACTCCAATACTTTGGCCACCTGATGCGAAGAGTTGACTCACTGGAAAAGACTCTGATGCTGGGAGAGATTGGGGGCAGGAGGAGAAGGAGAAGACAGAGGATGAGATGGCTGGATGGCATCACCAACTCGATGGACGTGAGTTTGAGTGAACTCTGGGAAATGGTGATGGACAGGGAGGCCTGGCGTGCTGCGATTCATGGGGTCGCAAAGAGTCGGACACGACTGAGTGACTGAACTGAACTGAACTGAATCGCTAAATCACGTCCAACTCTAACATTTTGTGACATGGTAATGTTTAGGATACCAGTTTGGGAAATTCTAGCTTAGGTCTTTAAATAAGGACATTTAATTTTAAGTTAATTATTACAACTAATAGCTTTCATACTACTCTTTTAGTCTAATTCTGTGCCATTGGCTACTTTAAAGCTTTTAAAAACATGCTTAACCAAATTCTTCACATTATCAAATCTAAGAATAAAATTTCCCTGCATTCCACTCCTCCCTCCCTATATTTGAAGTTTTAATATGTGAAATATGTGATTCTAGACCAATTTTTTTCAATAAATTGTTCTATATGATACATCTTCTAGTTTAATGGTTTTTACTATTTTGTACTTGTGCATATCTTTTTGCTTGTTTGAATGAGAAATGAACATCTTGTGAATTGCTCCCGGGAAGAAAATCTACAGCCAATAATAAAGAAGCTAAATCACACTTGTGAAAGTTTAGGGAATCCAGAGAGATAATCAGAGAATGGAGCTTAGACTTTGTTGAAATACCTCTACTCCGTTGCCAGACTGTTAGTACTAAGGATTGAGATGAGGAAACAGCTGGAACTGCTCAGTAATTGTGGCTGGGGGCGGGGTGTGGCATGGGGGTGAGGGGGCATACAGTGTTGGGATTGACCACTCAAAGGCACTTGGCTTTATCTCTTAAAGTGAAGTAGGAGCAAAGGGCTATCTCCCCATCCACAACACGCGAAGACTTGTCAGCCAATATTTACTCTGAATACAGAAGCCACACTAGAAATTGCAGTTAGGAATGCATACTATTAATACATTACATGCTGAAACTCAATCCAAATGCTGCTGATATTTCAAGGTCAGCTGCTCACCTCTCACTGTTTTCTAAGATTCAACAAAAATGTCTCCGTTCTCAAATAAAGCTCTGTCAAGGCTCAGCCTCATAGAGAGGAAGATGGAGCTATTCCAAAAGGAATAACCAAACCGCCCTGTTCCCGGGCTGGTGCTTCCAGTTCTTGGGGAAAGATTCTTTGCTCTATCCCGATAGTTTCCTATATGGAGAGAGACTTAACCTGAGCTGGGGAGCCTGCCTCAGGACAGAGATCCACCATAGCTAAGCTTAAGACTATATGTCATCATGGCTTATGGAGGAAACTTGGGAGAAAATTTTCTTTCCCAGTTTGTGAAGACTTCCTAGGGGAAAAATAGGACAAGATAACTTGTTCACATATTAATTTTTAAATTAATACACTTTACTTTTTATATGAGAAATTTTCTGTTTCTCATATTGAATTTTCTTTATGATGATCTGACAATAAGTTATGATCAAGTCTAAGGAGCCTAACCCAGACCTTGCATACACAAAGACCTCAATAAATATCATTGACTGATTTTCTAGACTTTCTCAAAGGCTACCTTTAAAGAATTAACTGTTAAAAGTTTGATGTTAACCTTACATGTGAAACTGTTTTCTCTGGAATTTGTGATCTGCCAGACTTAAGTTTTGCTCCACAGGGATATGATTAACCATCAAGTTCTATTAGGAGCTTGTACCAAATTAGTCTATTATATTCAAATGGAGGCCTGATTTGCCACTTCCATACCACATACCACTCTTCTCTTGACATCATGTCAATACTAATCTTCCTATATGCTTTCTTTAACTCAGTTAGGCCCTGGGCTGACATTAGCATAATTGACCTAGAAATTATAGATAATAGAAGCAAGAAAAGGTTTTAACAGGCTGCTGCTGCTAAGTCTCTTCAGTTGTGTCCGATTTTGTGTGACCCCATAGACAGCAGCCAGGCTCCCCCGTCCCTGGGATTTTCCAGGCAAGAACATTGGAGTGGGTTGCCATTTCCTTCTCCAATGCATGAAAGTGAAAAATGAAAGTGAAGTTGCTCAGTCGTGTCTGACTCCCAGTGACCCCATGGACTGCAGCCTACCAGGCTCCTCCATCCATGGGATTTTCCAGGCAAGAGTACTGGAGTGGGGTGCCATCACCTTCCCAGTTTAACAGGCTAGACAGTATTATTTAGTCTTTTTCCACAATGCCCTTTTTATTACTGTTATTTCACTCTCTTTAATCTATTTACCTCCCCTTGTTGAAGCAGTGAGGCCTAAGAGACTGCTATGAAGCTCCCTTTTCCTCAAAGACGAGCCTCCTTAAGATGTCATCAGTCTTGACAACAAACTTCAAGGTCAGTTCCTTACTAATTTAATGTTGCGAAGAGAAATAGGAGACTAGGTTAAATGCCCTTCCCAGACTAATCAGGAGCACAACTGTGGTCCGAACTCTTGTCCTCTGGCTCCCAGCTAAATCAGCTAGAAAAACAGTGCATTCCTCCACCACACCCTTGCTGGGACTGCTACCAGGACCACTCAAAAGGTGTAATATAGTGTTCTAATTGTGGGCCTGTATTTTAACTATAAAAAATGTGAAACCACACTCCTTCTCAGATGGGACCTGAACCCAGATGCACCTCAGACTGGGACTTGAACTCATGATCTCTGATTTAGAAGAGGACTTAATCCCACTGTCTTTTAATTGAAACTGCTCACCTGGGGTCAGGACTTACTGAAGCCCAGGTTCTTTTGTCTCATCACAGAAAGAATTCAGCATGAGCCAAAGTGGCAGGCGAAGAGTGAATGTATTAGCATTGAATGCTTAGGAGAGACTTAAGCAAGCCAGTAAGGGAACATAGCCCTGAGAACAAAGAGGGCTACACTTTTATAATCACAGAAAAAGAAGGGAGGGGGAGAAGACCACCTCCTTCCTCATTCTTGGTTAAACGTCAATGCTAATAGTGTTAGTTCCTCCTTTTGGCCCTATGTGGTCTAACTGGGACTGCGACGGTTCTATTTAAATCACATGTATATTAGCAAGAGTGTGGTAACATATACTAAACTATGGCAATTCATCTCAGGTTTCAGTGTAGTGTCCCCTTTTACCTAGTTTCTTACCCCTTTCACCTATATTCCTGACTTGGCTACATGCAGAAATGCTATTCTTCAAAGACCATTAATTCCCTGACTTTGTGAATAAGATTCAGACTCTATATCTACTGTCTTGTATATTAACTATCAGGGTTTTTGGCTTGAATGTGGTGCTTGAATCTTCCTGGTCTTTCTTCAAGGTAGAGTAGATTGTTGCTAGGTTACTGGATTCTTTTCTTGAGTGGTCATTAGCCTACAACAGTCTCGCAAACTCCCTTAAAATTCCCTTTCCATCTTTAATTCCCTATTGGGATTTCTAAACTATTTAATTATCCTACTCTATCCCTATCAAATAGGCATGCTTATCCCTTTTAGGTGACCATTCACTGGGCCTCGATCTTTCAACTTAACTACTAGGGTTTACATCAGGATTGAATCCCGGGCACTGCATGGAATTACAAGAATAAATACCTTTTGATTGGAAGCTTTCAATCAGCCTTAATGTTGAAAACTCAGAAAGCACACTTCTTGCCATAGGTGGAGCAGGATAACCTAGTTAATGAACATGGAGCCTGTTCTACTGGCATATATGCCCCTCTGGCTCTAGTCCCATCAAATCTTAGCAACTATCCAAGGTCAAGTTTTGTCAACATTTAGATGGAAGTCATCCAGAGAACAGCCCAGGTGTGGCAGGAGATATGCTGATGATTCAGTAGTTGACATTATCCCTTCTGAGTCAATAATTAATCCCAGCATGCTATTATTGGCATTCTGAAGACTTCTGTAATTTGCATGGCTTAAAAATTAGACTCAGTAGAAACTATTGTTGGTAACAGTAGTCAAGAGAAAACACCAAGCCTGGGTATAACTACATTTCAGAACTAATTGACTACATAAGTTTTCTCAAGATCTTCAGGATTTTCTGTAGAGAAATTTTTTGCCTTAATTTAACCATAAATTTATAATTTCCTAGGAAAAATTACTGTGGACAAGAGAGCCATGAAGTAGCATCTTGACAGAGTTGTGGGAATAGTTTTCTCATGCCAGAGAATTGCTTGAGTTTCCCGATAAAAGATGGCCCTCTGTGAGTTGCTTGCAATTGCGCAGTGAGACTACAGAAACCCTTCTCTTCAGGAAAAGATATGTATTTGAAGAAACAGTAGCTGAAATACTTATGCCTTTTTATTCTAGTCATTTTCACTTATATTAAGAATGTAGATACTTAAGTGTCATATCTTCCTTCCATTGAACCATAACATCGTGATATTTAGGAGCAACAGTCTCACTACTCCTCTTACATAAGGGATTAACAGGACAGCTATACTGAGTAAACAACAGTACTTGCAGCCTGGGTTTCTTCCTGGTTCATAGTCCAGATGATACATTCTAGGTTAACATGTTTATGATGGTAAAATGTTCAAGCAGCTTAAGAAAATCACTTTCAATAAAGATTTCTGAGGAAAAGAGACTAACCTAAAGGAAGCATGCTGCTGCTGCTGCTAAGTCACTTCAGTCGTGTCCGACTCTGTGTGACCCCGTAGATGGCAGCCCACCAGGTTCCTCTGTCCCTGGGATTCTCCAGGCAAGAACACTGGAGTGGGTTGCCATTTCCTTCTCCAATCCATGAAAGTCGAAGTGAAAGTGAAGTCTCTCAGTCTTGTCCGACCCTCAGCAACCCCATGGACTGCAGCCTTCCAGGCTCCTCTGTCCATGGAATTTTCCAGGCAAGAGTACTGGAGTGGGGTTCCATTGCCTTCTCCAAAAGGAAGCGTAAGGAGGTGTAATTGATCCAGACATATTGACTCTACCAAGAAATATTTTTTTATTAAAGGCCACAGTTAGAACTGGACATGGAACAACAGACTGGTTCCAAACAGGAAAAGGAGTACGTCAAGGCTGTATATTGTCACCCTGCTTATTTAACTTATATGCAGAGTACATCATGAGAAACGCTGGGCTGGAAGAACCACAAGCTGGAATCAAGATTGCCTGGAGAAATATCAATAACCTCAGATATGCAGATGACACCACCTTTATGGCAGAAAGTGAAGAGGAATTAAAAAGCCTCTTGATGAAAGTGAAAGAGGAGAGTGAAAAAATTGGCTTAAAGCTCAACATTCAGAAAATGAAGATCATGGCATCTGGTCCCATCACTTCATGGGAAATAGATGGGGAAACAGTGGAAACAGTGTCAGACTTTATTTTTGGGGAGCTCCAAAATCACTGCAGATGGTGACTGCAGCCATGAAATTAAAAGACACTTAGTCCTTGGAAGGAAAGTTATGACCAACCTAGATAGCATATTCAAAAGCAGAGACATTACTTTGCCAACAAAGGTCCGTTTAGTCAAGGCTATGGTTTTTCCAGTAGTCATGTATGGATGTGAGAGTTGGACTGTGAAGAAAGCTGAGTGCCGAAGAATTGATGCTTTTGAACTGTGGTGTTGGAGAAGACTCTTGAGAGTCCCTTGGACTGCAAGGAGATCCAACCAGTCCATTCTAAAGGAGATCAGCCCTGGGTATTCTTTGGAAGGAATGATGCTAAAGCTGAAACTCCAATCCTTTGGCCACTGATGCAAAAAGTTGACTCATTGGAAAAGACTCTGATGCTGGGAGGGATTGGGGGCAGGAGGAGAAGGCGAAGACAGAGGATGAGATGGCAGGATGGCATCACCAACTCGATGGACATGAGTTTGGGTGAACTCCAGGAGCAATTCACGGGGTTGCAAAGAGTCAGACATGACTGAGCGACTGAACTGACTGACTGACTGACCAGAATTTGACATAGCTGGGAAACAACTAAATTAAGAGGCCACTTAGAAGCCAAAATAGTAAATATATAAATATTTAAACTTCTCTAATAAGCTCAATAATTTTTGAAAATTTCAGCTCTACTGAGGAATAACTGACATTAAAAAATTGTAAGATATTTAAAGTGTACAGTGTGGTGAATTGATATTCATATGCATTGTGAAGATTCTCACAATCAAGCTATTTAGCACACTCATCCCTGAACATTTTTATATTTTCTGGGTTTTGATGGAACCATTTAAGTTCTACTCTCTTAACAAATTTAAGTTATACAATACAGTGTTATTAATGATTGTCACAGTGTTTAACATTAAATATTATATCCTCACCACTTCCTTCAGAGAAGGCAATGTCACCCCACTCCAGTACTCTTGCCTGGAAAATCCCATGGATGGAGAAGCCTGGTAGGCTGCAGTCCATGGGGTCGCTAGGAGTCAGACACAACTGAGCGACTTCACTTTCGCTTTTCACTTTCATGCATTGGAGAAGGAAATGGCAATCCACTCCAGTGTTCTTGCCTGGAGAATCCCAGGGACGGGGGAGCCTGGTGGGCTGCCGTCTATGGGGTCGCTCAGAGTCGGACACGACCAAAACGACTTAGCAGCAGCAGCAGCAGCACCACTTCCTTGGTGGCTCAGATGAGAAAGTATCTGTCCACAGTGCAGGAGACCTGGGTTCGATCCCTGAGTCAGGAAGATCACCTGAAGAAGGGAATGACAACCCACCCCATTATTCTTGCCTGGAAAATTCCATGGACAAAGGAGCCTGGCAGGCTACTGTCCATGGGATTGCAAAGAATCAGACACAACTGAGTGACTAACACTTTCACTTTCACTTTCATTAGATCCTCAGACGTTATTCGTCTTATAGCTGAAAGTTTGTACAGTTTCACCAACCTCGCCCTAATTCCCCACCCCCAGTCCCTAGAAATTAGTTTTCTACTCTCTTTAACTATGAGTTTAACTTCAATTTTGGGATTTTGGGGAGGGGCTTATTTTTTAGATTCCATGTGTAGATGATACCATACTTGTCTGTCTGACTTACTCAGCATAATACACTCAAGGTTCACCTAAATTGTCACAAACGGCAAGGATTTCCTTCTTTTTAAAGGCTGAATAGTAGCCCATTCTCTCTTTCTCTCTCTCTCTCTCTCTCTCTCTCTCTCTATATATATATATATATAAAATGTCTCTCTATATATATTTCTATATCTCCATTCATGTATCTGTGGACATTTAGATTGTTTCAATTTCTTGCCTATTATAAACAATGCTGCAGTGAACGTGGGACTACAGCTATCTCTTCAATATCCTGTTTTTACGTCCTTTGGGTATGTACCTAGAAACAGGACTGTTGAATCGTCTAACAGTACTGTTTTTAAGCTTTTGAGAAACCATCATACTGTTTTCCATAGTCAGTACATATTACCACTAACAGGGCGCAAGTATTCTCTTTTCTCCACGTGCTCATCATCTCTTATCATTTTGGCAGTAGCCATTCTAACAGGTGTGAGTGATATCTCATTATGCTTTTAATTTGCATTTCCCTGATGATTAGAGATATGGAGCATCTTTTCATTTACCTATTGACCATTTGTGCTTGGAGAATCCCAGGGACGGCAGAGCCTGGTGGGCTGCTGTCTATGGGGTTGCACAGAATTGGACAGGACTGAAGTGACTTAGCAGCAGCAGCAGCAGCATTGACCATTTGTGCATCTTCCTTAGAAAAATGTTCAGTTTTTCTGGCTGTTTTTTAATCATATTGTTTGGTTTTTCACTATTGAGTTTTATGAATTCTTTGTATGTTTTGGATATTAACCTCTTATCGGATATGTAATTAGCAAGCATTTTCTCCCATTTCGTAGGTTGCCTTTTCATTTTGTTGACAGTTTCCTTTGCTGTGCGGAAGCTTTTTAGTTCGATGTATTCCCACTTACTTATTTTGCTTGTTTTGCCTTTACTTCTGGTGTCAAACTCAAAAAAATTATTGCCAAGACCAATATCAAGGAGCGTATCCTTTGAATTTTCTTCTAAGAGTTTTATGGTTTCAGGTCTTATGTTCAAGGCTTTAACCATTTTGACTTGATTCGTGTGTGTGGTATAGGATAGGGGTTCAGTTTCGTGTTTTCACATGTGGTTGTTCAGTTTTCCTGACACCATTTCCTGAAGAAACTATCTTTCTTTATTATATATTAACTGACTATATATTTATATGTTTGTTATATATTAACTGACTATATGTTCATAGGCTTATTTCTGGACTGTGCTCCTTTGATCTATGTGCCTGCTTTTGTGTCAATATCACACTGTTTTGATTGCCATACCTTTTTAATATAGTTTGAAATCAGAAAGTATGATGCCTCCAACTTTGTTCTTCTTTCACAAGATGGCTTTGGCTACTCAAAGTCTTTTGTGGTTTCATATAAATTTTAAGATTGTTTATTTTTGTGAAAAATGCCATTAGAATTTTCATAGAAATTGCATTGAATCTGTATGTTGCTTTGGATAGTATAGACTCTTTCACAGTATCAGTTCCTCCAATCCATGAGTATGGAATATTTTCTGTTTGTGTTTATTCTTTCTGTTTCTGTTTATTCTTCTTTTTCTTTAATCACTTATATCTTTCTTATAAGTTTCTGTGTACAAATCTTTCATCTCCTTAGGTAAATTTATTCCCTGGTGTTTTATTCTTTCTGATGCAATTGCAAATGGAATTGCTTTCTCAACTTCTCTTGCTGATAGTTTGCCATAGTATATAGAAATACAACTTATTTTTATATATTGATTTTGTATTCAGCAACTTTACTGAATTTATTACTATTAATTTATTGGCTCTAATAGTTTTTTTGTGGAGTCTTTAGGGTTTTTACATATAACATTACATCATCTGCAAATTGAGATAGTTTTATTTCTTTTCCAATTTGGATGACTTTTATTTTCTGTATCTTGCTTAATTGCTCTAATTGTTTAATTCCAGTAGTATGTTAAATAAAAGTTGTGAAAGTGGGTATTCTTATCTTAGATTTCAAAATTAGATATGATGCTAACTGTGGGCATGTCACATATAGACTTTATTCTATTGAAGTATGTTCCCTATGTACACAGTTTACTGAGAGTTTCTATCATAATTGGATGTCAAGTTTTATTAAATGCTTTTTTATGCATATATTGAGCCGATCAGATGATTTTTATCCTTTATTTTGAATATGGTGTATCACATTGGTTGTGGGTATTACATCTACATCATCCTTGCATTCCTGGAATAAATCCCTCTTTGTAAAAAATATGTATTTATTTAGGTCTTGGTTGTGGCTCATGGGATCAACCATTGAGGCAGGTGGAGTCTCGAGTTGTGCACAGGCTCAGTTGTCCTGAGACTTGTGGGACCTTAGTTCCCTGACCAAGGATCAAACCCACATCCCCTGTATTGCAAGACAGGTTCTTAACCACTGGACCATGAGGGAAGTCCCTGAAATAAATCCCTTTTGGTCATGGGGTGTGATTATTTTAATGTACCATTGAATTTGGCTAGCTGATATGTTGTTGAAAAAGTTTTTACATCTAAGTTTATCAGGAATATTGAACCGTAATTTTTCTTCTGAAGCACTAGATACTAAGTCCAAACCCTTTGCCACTCAAGGAGAAGCTGGGAGTCGTGAATTCCCTCCCAGTAGTATGTCATTGTGCCAGTGACAGGAATTACAATGAGACTGTGTCTTGGACTTTCCTGTGCATTTTGATATGGATGTCTTCTCTTTAACCCAATGTGTAAGCGTCACTCAGCTAGCTTCTGGCTTTCTCTCAGAAGCAATTGCTCCATGTGGAGTTGTAAATTAGGTGCATCCACGGAGGAAATGAGCCCAGGAGTCTCCTACATCACCATCTTGAACCAGAACTAAATTTTTTTTTTTTTAATTTTAATTTAAGAGCTGGAAGGGGTCTTAGAGATTAGTTCATACTTGAAGTATAAAATTAGGAAAGTAGAATGTGTGTATATTCCTGACAACTCTAAGCAAAACGAGGCAGTGAAGGGGATTTATTCAGAAAGCATAGCCAGCCTCTCGGTAGTCAGGCCCTCTTCCAATTCTAAGGCTCTCTCTTCAACTTTTTCACTGTAACATCCTTTTCCAGACTATGCTTATCTGAATATTTTACAATGTGCCTCCCCTGAAATGTGCCTACTTTAGCTCCACTTCCCCTCAGTACTGGATAGAAACTGGATAATCTAATAGACTCACTATGAAAAAAAATCTATCAATTGTTAATAATAACATATTATCTCCTTAATGTTACGTTTTGAAAACTGCTACCCATTTTTAAACATTTTAATGTTCTCTGATTAATGTCCTTTCGATACATGGGTGATGACTAGTGATAGTATGAAAGGCTTATATTTTACTTCTGTTTTTGGACAAGTGAATCTGAAAAACTGTGGGGTATTCATTTTAAAACAACCATTTTTAGAAACCATAATGTGTTCACTGGTCTTATTAAAGAAAAGCAAGAGAATTAGGAGGTGGGATAATATGAGTGGAAAGGAGTAAGGAGAAGCATTAGGAAGGAAGTACTGAATAAGAACAAGGAACAGTGCCATTAGGAAAGGACAAAATAATTATATATAGTGGAAGCAGAATGCTGTTCTTGTCAAATGAAAAGGAACATATAAATGCTTGCCTGAAATTAAGAGACTTAGTTAAAATTAGTAAAATATTCTTGAAAAAAAATAACCACTTCTGAAATTATGCTGGCAATTTAGTGTTATTTTTATGTGTTACTTGTAGTAACCTAGAAAAAGAATTTTGGCTAAGAAGGGACTCTAAAAAGTGATTAATATAAGTCCCTTGCTTATACATGTAGAAACTGAAGCACAGAGAATTTAAATGACTTGCTTAAGATTGAACAGCAGCAGAATTGACATGTGAGTACATAGCCCCTAATATAATGCTCGAGCTTCCCCTGTAATTCAATTGGTAAAGAATCTGCCTGCAATGCAGGAGACCTGGGTTCGATTCCTAGGTCAGGAAGATCCCCTGGAGAAGGAAATGGCAACCCACTCCAGTATTCTTGCTCTGTCCCATGGACAGAAGACCCTGGCAGGCTACAGTTCATGGGGCCACAAGAGTCAGACATGATTTAGAGACTAAACCACCACCATAACACTCAGTGGTAGATTGAATAATGGCCACCCAAAGATGTCCACATCATAGTTCCCAGAACCTGTGATGTGTCACCTTAAATGTTTAAAAAAAAAAAAAAAAAAAGACTTTACAGATGTGATTAAGGATTATGAGGATTATGAGATAGGGAGATTATCCTGGTTTATCTTGGATCCAGTGTAATTACAAAGGTCCTTATAAGGCAATAACAGATGGGTCAATGGGTCAGAAGCAGAAAAGAGATGTGATTATGGAAGCAAAGCTCAGAGTGATGTCTTTTGAAAATGGAGGAAGGGGCCACAGTCAAGGAATACAAGTGGCCTTGAGAAGCTGGAAACTCCACTAAAGCCTCCAGCAGGAATGAAGCCCTGCCAACACCGTGATTTTAATCCATAAAACCCAATTCAGATTTCTGACTTCTAGAAATGTAAGAAAATAAATTTGTGTTATTTCCAACCACCAGGGTCATGTGAATTTGTTATAGCAGCAATAGGAAACTAATATGCTTTCCATTTAAACAGCTTACTTCCTTCCTTAAAATAATCATGAGTGTTATTAAAAGGAACAGCAAAATGCAGGAACTTTACTGAAAATTCAAATTTCCGTTACCAGATAAGCTGTGATACAGTCAGATGAACCAACTAGCTAGTTTCCCACAGGCTGACATATGAACTAGACTCACCATTTTAAATTAAAAAACAGTAACAGCAAAGTTTAAAACAAGGTCCAAAATATGATAAAGGGATTTTAAAATAAAATGGAAGAATCACTTTGTTAAAAATCATTTGGTTACAAGGAAACAAATTAACTCTGGCTAGCTTGAATACAATGGAAACTAGAGGCTGGAAGGGAAGCCAAACTATAGAAAGAACAGGGAATCTTGTAGGAATCATGGTCACCACTTTTTCTTTCTGTCTCACTCTCCATAGTCCTTTGGTACTTCCTCTCTTTGTGCACAGGCTTACCGGAAGCCTACCTCTTCTCATTCCAGGCAATCATGACCACCCAATTTTGACTTTTTCTTATATCCCAACTGCAATCTAACAGGTATTGATTGAAGTCACTTCCTTCAAATCTGATCTTCTGATCTTCAAGGAGAGAAATATCTGATTAGTCCACTTGGTCAGATGCCCACCACTCCAATTAGTTGGGACTGGTTGAGTCCCGTGGGGACCAATCATGGAATTGTAGGGTTCTATGTTTCAGCTCATTAGAGAGTTCAAGGGCACAGGATCAGAAAAGCGGAATATGCAGTATAGATAAAATGACCAATATGTCAATTATATCTCTAAACAAGTAGAGTGGAGCTGGATTCAGACAAATTTATAATATTAACCACAATTATTGTTTTAAAAAGAATATATATATATGAATTGAATTTCTCATTAAATATGTAAAAGGATTCACATTCAAACAAAGCAGTGTAAAACAAAACACATCAATAAAAAATAGACAAAATGTAAGATCAATCACCTAAAGTATATGCTCAAAATTTTTTATGGAATGAACCAAATGAAAAGTTAAACCTCATTAAGTCGAATGAAGAAAGAGCAAATGGCCAACAGAAGTAAATAACACTACAAATAAGACATAAAATACAACCACAGATACCCAGAAGAATTAGAAAAACAAGAGAGTATCATGTACAACAAATGGAAAAAAGGCGAAAGTTATTTAGAAAATGATAAAATATTACTCCAGTTCAAATGGAAAACCAGTAATTAAGAATTTTTTAAATGTAAATGATAGCTCTCTTCCCATATTTTTTCTTGTCTGCTACCCAGTAGACAAAAAATACCTCATAATATATTTAGATGAAAGGCCACTGTGATTTGACAGAACTTACTCCATATTATCATTTAGCCCTTATCTATTCCCTACTTACTCATTTCTAGCTCACAAATAAGAAAGTCTTACTTAACCAATGATTTGTTTAAGCCCTCTTAAAAAATGGTGTTTTCATAAACTACTGTAGAAAATACTAGAATCTGTACCCCCTTTTTCCTTTCCTTGAAGTTATTGCTCTTCTGAAATTTTAATGTCTTAACCAGATAAGTTTCCCTGGTACCTCAACAGTGTTGGAAATTGGACTGGACAGAAATCCTTCCTCAAATAACAGAAATCCTTCTAAATAACATCAAAGAAACTGCAGAAAAATTATCAAGGCTGAACAATTAAATAATGATGAGTTCTTTGCTACTGTCTTCCACCAAGGATTTCCTGGCAAATTCTAGATTTTACCTTGTTTCCTGGAAGGTGCAGAATAGTAAGTCAACAGCACATGTTATCTACATTAGCAGATGGTAGAGATGAGATTCTGCAGAAAAGCTGATATGCTCAGCTTCTCACATCAGTGGTAGAAAGGAGGAACAGTATTCAGAACCTTGGAATCCAACTACATGACTCATTACCTGGACTATCCTTTCTAAGAATTAAAAATATATTGCAATTGAATACCAAAAAAGTATATTCCTTTAGAAAATCTGACCTCAGTTGGAGTTGGAAGAGTAGGTAACATTGTAGTTTTAAATATTCAGTCTCCGCACTACCTCTGTAGGAGGAGTATCCTTCCCTGTCTCTAGATTAGGTTTGCCACACAACTTGCTTTGACTAATGAATGAGCTGTTGGCAGATTTGATGTCAGCAAGAGCTTGAAATGTGTTTGTGCGGTTATCTTCCTGTGCCTCTGCAGTCCCCATAAAAAGAGATTTCGCTGTATATGTGTTTGTCCCAAAACAAAGACAAGTGGGGCCAACGAAAGCCAAGCCTGCAGCTCAAAGCAGAGCCATCCAGCTGAGTCTACATCTGCCAACAAGCAGACCCATAAAAAAATTGTTGAGTGGCGCTGGGATTTTATGGTCAACTGGTAGAAACTGACCAAATGTGAGAATGTATGGTCTATAGGGCCTGAAGAGGTTTGACTGCTTTCAATTCTGTTGCCTGAGTTACTTTTCCTAATTTTCACTCAGGAGCTTTAATTTCCCCAGGCTAAATTGATTTGCTCCAGCTCCCAGCCATTTCTTTAATTTTGCACTCAGCTTTGTTGTCAATACTACTGCTCCAATATTTACAGCTTCAATGACCATCAGCTCTGGGTTGCCTGTTGATTGCCTTTGACTGCTGTTGCTGAGAGCAATTCACAGAATCCCCAGGAATGTTGAAGGTATTTACGGATTTGGTGTCTGCATACTTTGTTTTAATCTTCTGTTATAGTTATAAGAAGGGATTCCCTGGTGGCTCAAACAGAATTTGCTTGCAGTGTGGAAGACCTGGGTTTGATCCCTGGGTAGGGAAGATCTCCTGGAGAATGGGATGGCTACCCACTCTAGTATTCTTGCCTGGAGAATCCCATGGACAAAGAATCCTGGAGAGCTACAGTCCATGGGGTCACAAAGAGTTGGACACAACTGAGAGACTTTCACTTTCTTTCTTTCATAGTTATAAAAAAAGATGTTTCTAAGGTCACTATTTGTTCAGGATGGTTTTCATCACTGTGAAAATCTTATTTTCACATAACATTTAGAAAGTACATATTTATTAAATGATAGAATCTAAGTAGAATCCCATATGATTAAAGCTAATAGGATATAAAAATTGCTTTATTATGTTATAGTTCAACTTGTGTAGCTATCTATTGAAGTACATAAGAGAATGTAATTCAGACTTTCAAACTGCTGAGTTCTCAATCTCAGCACTGTTGACATTTGAGGCCAGACACTCTGTATTAGGAGTGGCTGTCCTGTGCATTGTTTAACAGCATCCCTGGCCTCTACCCACCAGATACCAGTAATACCCCGCCCCTAGCTATATCAACCAAAGATATCTCTATGTATTTCTAAATGCCCTTGGGAAAAATTATCCCAGTTGAACACGTTAGTCTCTCAGTTGTGTACAACTCTTTGTGACCCCATGGACTGTGGCCTCTGTCTATGGAATTCTCCAGGCAAAAATGCTGGAGTGGGTAGCTGTTCCTCTCTCCAGGGGATCTTTCTAATCCAGGGATTGAACCCAGATCTCCCACATTGCAAGCAGATTCTTTACCATCTGAGCCACCAGGGAAACCCAGGTGACAGCTGCTGAATTAAAAAATACTCTATTTTCATTATCAACTAAAAATACTTAACTCAGAAATTACTCCAATTTCCCATTTCTCCCCAATGACTGTGCTAATCTGACTGGTCTCTATACTCTCACCAAACTCAAAGGTAGTCAGTCTTTCCTCATACCTGTCAAAGTTTAAAAAAATGTTCCATAGCACTGAAGTCCACTTGCAATGCAGTGATAAATGTCAAAGCAACTTTCATGCAGATAAATTTTTAAATAGGCAGGACCTGGTGAACATAGCATCATTATGCTAACTTTATATTGAAGCCAGATCAACAGAATATTGTAACTATGGGTCATATATAAAAAAGCTGCACATAGTCTTACTAAAGAGATCTGGAAATTACTATAATATTCATTAAAGTGATATTTTACCTGTATTTCATTGTCCTCAATTGTACAGAGTCAAATTCTCTACTGATTTAAAGCTTTGCACTCCAGAACAGCTACAACTAGTCTGATTCTTATAATTAGACGGTATAAGATTTTTGCATGCAAACACCATAATCATATTTTGCTTTCAATAAAAAGCCATCTGTTTTCTAAAGGATGCACTCCCAGGCATGCAATATTTCATTTAGATATTATAGTGTTGCTGTATTTTTCCTTGCCATGTGAATCACAGTCATTGCAAGTGTAAAGTCCACACGGTTTGTGTTGCAATAAGGTTATCTCCTTTTCCAGTGTTAGTTTTGAGGCAGCATATCAATATTTTATGCCTAGACTGACATAGCAAATATGGGAGTAATTAAAACAGTTCAGTGGAGAGCCAGCTACACTGGCAGATGGTGAAAGCCTCTTCACCAACCATTTTTAAGCAGAGGCTATTAAGTCAAGCATGTTTTCTTTGAGAGAGCATTGGCTAATCTAATCTCCACCATTCCCTGAGTCTAATATTATTATACTATTCTTATTTTTAAACACTTTGATTTCATTCAATGAACCATTCAACTGTTCTTGGGAACTAAGTGCTAGGAGAGGTAATGCCTAATATTTATCACATAATTATCTCTTTTTGTCCTCTGATAGCATGAGTATTGTTGTCTCCATTTTACAGATGGAAAAATTGAGGCTTAAAAAGATTAAGTGCCTCCTTCCAACTCAGTGTCAAAGTAGAGATTTAAGCCCAGATCCGATCTGGCTGTCCCACCACTACCCTGAAGTCATAGACCAGAGGTCAGAGTCATGATCGTGTGCTGAGTTTGTCCAGCTCATAAGGTACAAGCCACAGATCTTTTCCACACACAGCACTGTCCATATTTCTTAAAATCTTGTGCCTTATATCACTTATGATAAGGTTCTATACTAAATAAAAACTGATTAGGCAATGAAGAGAACAGTGTTACTAAGTGTCCTGTGACAAACGAAGCTTTGTTCTCTAGTTTTTAAGTAATCATATTGGTTCAAAAATATATTTACATGCTCTGTGCAAAAACTCAGTTAGAAGGGAAGAATAAAACCTTATCATTTTAATTTTGTTATTTCCTTTAAAACTGCATATACCAATTTAGCAAAACGGTTTGTATGTATAATTTGCATGTGTGTATATACTTTTTAAGAAGTTAAGTTTTGAGTCTTAGGTTTCATGTTTATGCCATTCCTTTCCACATCGGTACAAAGATTTGTAAAGAAACACAACTAAAAATAGATCGAGAACCTTGTTTATGGTACAACTTTTTTCCTGAGGGAAGTCAGAAAACTATAAAATGAGACAGCTTATTGTAGTGTATATATTATTTCAGAGTAAGATGAAGAAACATGTTAAAACCATGCACTAGAAATGCTATTTCTGTATAAAAATAATGAAATGTCAGGATCAAAAGGAATCCTATAAATCACTATTATTCACTTCTGCTCCTTATTTTATTACTTGAAATGCATGCAGCTATGAATCTGAGACCTTTTCTCCTATTAAACTAACAATCGACTAAATTGACACAATTCCACACTCTCATTAACAAAAAAGCCATCCTATCCAAATTACATGATTTAGTTTATCCATTATTTGACCTTTTCTTATCTCGTATTTCTTGTTTATAGCTTCAAGCTTTGAAAGCTGGCTTGATTTATAAAAATATTTTCCTCACAGCAAACAAAATAAAGCAAGACAGTTCCCACAGAGCACTTTATTGTATTTGTATCTCATCTTGTTCCAAAAGATATTTGAGAGGACTTACAAAGTGATGGTACTAATATGACAATATTAAAAGAGATAAAAAGTCAGAGCCAAATAAAATAAGAACAACAAGAGGGGAAACTTTATAATGTGATTTACATAAAAAGTGAAAGTGGTTGACCACTGAGTTGCTATTATTTAATATTATAAACAAAAGAACAAACTGCAGATGTATGTGCTTCACTGGTTGTACTTTGCTTTTCTCTCTTCTTATGGTCCACTCTCGGGGCTTCCCAGGTGGCTCTAGCAGTAAAGAAGCCGCCTGCCAATGCAGGAGACATAAGAGACTCAGGTTCGTTCCCTGGTTTGGGAAGATCCCCTGAAGGAGGGCATGGCAACATACTCCAGTATTCTTGCCTGGAGAATCCCACAGACAGAGGAGCCTGGCAGGCCATGGCCTATGGGGTCATAGAGAGTCGGACATGACTGAAGCGACTAACTGTCCTTCACAATATCTTTAAAATTGTCTGCTTCTTTTCATTCCTATTACCTGACTCACTGCCAGATCCTTGTGAGCTGATAATTATAATAACCCCAGGAGGTGATAATTGAAGTAACCAGTCTATATACTCCACTGGTCTCCAGCATTTCTTCACTTCCATCCATCATCCATGTGACTGTCAAATTAATCTTTCTAGACACCACATCCATTCCTCTTGCATGTACAAATTGTTGATGGCAATTCCTTATCTTTAAATTACCTTCCAACCCCTGCTATAATTACTGCATTATTTTAATACTCCTCAAATGAGCTGAAATTTTATTACCATCTTAACATACCAAACACAGTTCCTCCTCCATACACTTTGCCCAATTCATTCCTCATTCACTCAGGACCTCCTGAGTCTCTGCATATTTATAGTATTTAAATCCTTGTCATGCATCACAACCCAGCTCAAGACTGCATTCCTGATATCTCTGATTCACAAAATGTTGCCTGCTTAAGATGTTCACCATAAGAACATAGGCAAAACACTCTCTGACATACATCACAGCAGGATCCTCTATGACCCACCTCGCAGAATATTGGAAATAAAAGCAAAAATAAACAAATGGGACCTAATTAACCTTAAAAGCTTCTGCACATCAAAGGAAACTATTAGCAAGGTGAAAAGACAGCCTTCAGAATGGGAGAAAATAATAGCAAATGAAGCAACTGACAAACAACTAATCTCAAAAATATACAAGCAACTCCTACAGCTCAACTCCAGAAAAATAAAGGACCCAATCAAAAAATGGGCCAAAGAACTAAATAGACATTTCTCCAAGGAAGACATACAGATGGCTAACAAACACATGAAAAGATGCTCAACATCACTTATTATCAGAGAAATGCAAATCAAAACCACTATGAGGTACCATTTCACACCAGTCAGAATGGCTGCGATCCAAAAGTCTACAAATAATAAATGCTGGAGAGGGTGTGGAGAAAAGGGAACCCTCTTACACTGTTGGTGGGAATGGAAACTAGTACAGCCACTATGGAGAACAGTGTGGAGATTCCTTAAAAAACTGGAAATAGAACTGCCTTATGATCCAGCAATCCCACTGCTGGGCATACACACTGAGGAAACCAGAAGGGAAAGAGACACATGTACCCCAATGTTCATCGCAGCACTGTTTATAATAGCCAGGACATGGAAGCAACCTAGATGCCCATCAGCAGATGAATGGATAAGAAAGCTGTGGTACATATACACAATGGAGTATTACTCAGCCATTAAAAAGAATACATTTGAATCAGTTCTAATGAGGTGGATGAAACTGGAGCCTATTATACAGAGTGAAGTAAGCCAGAAGGACAAACACCAATACAGTATACTAATGCATATATATGGAATTTAGAAAGATGGTAACAATAACCCTGTGTACGAGACAGCAAAAGAGACCCTGATGTATAGAACAGTCTTATGGACTCTGTGGGAGAGGGAGAGGGTGGGAAGATTTGGAGAACGGCATTGAAACATGTAATATATCATGTGTGAAACGAGATGCCAGTCCAGGTTCAATGCACGATACTGGATGCTTGGGGCTAGTGCACTGGGACGACCCAGAGGGATGGTATGGGGAGGGAGGAGGGAGAAGGGTTCAGGATGGGGAACACAGGTATACCTGTGGCGGATTCATTTTGATATTTGGCAAAACTAATACAATTATGTAAAGTTTAAAAATAAAATAAAATTAAAAAAAAAAAAAAAAAAAAGATGTTCACCATACATTGCACAATGAATAAAAAGAAAATACCAGTCTGGAATTAAAAGAAAAAGAAGCTATCCATAAAAGATTTCTGAACTACTATTACACTTAATACTTGCTACATTCATCTAGAAATAAATAGCATATATCTTTGTATTTTCCGCCAATGAGAATATTTCTCTATAGGAATTAGCTGAAATAGAATGCGATTACCAGAAACCTCTGGAAATTCCATCTGGAATTGTGAATGAAGGTGGGTCATTAATAAACCAGCTCTAATCAGATCATGCCAAGATAATTGGGTCAGAGTAAACGTGTTGTAATTTAAAATAGAAAGACAGTGGCACTGCCTGCAGTTGTTTGTTTGCCTTGCCATTGTTCGATATTGTAATGCTTAATTGATTAAGGTATATTTTCTACACAACACTTCACTAATAAGAGCAAGCACAGCTATCTTTCACTTAAAGTAACTTTATGCGTCCCTGAAAGCTCTTAAAGCCCTAAGGGCCAAGCCCACATAATGGTACTTCTCTAATTGCACATACACAGAGCAAAGTCCAAAGAGCACCTCATAAAGTCATTTGTAATTTGTCCAACCCAAAGACTGGTAACAATATCATGAAACTTCTTCATGTTTATGAGTCTCTTCTCCCTCTTTAATTTGACTGTCTCTTGAAGTCAGAAACCAGGTCAAATCATGCATTCAATAAGTATTATTCAACATTTGTTCATGAGGATTCATTGGAAGATATGAAGCTAAAATGTATGAAGTATTCAGAGTTCAGAGTTGTAAGTAACAGAAACGAACCCTGGCCAATTTCAGGAGAAAAGGAAAACAATATATTAAAAAAGCCATTGGGTGCCACACATACAATCATGTGGGAGACTGGTGAACCAGGAAGAGAGAATACGCAGGAAGGAAATTGGGCCCATAAAATTGACTGGGCAAGAATATTGATGCCCCACATATGACCATGGGACATGGCAACTTTGGACTCTGGAGGCCACTCCTGGCACTTTACCTGGGAGACTAGATGTTGCTGTCACTTGTTGCGTCGGATTCAGGTTCTATAGCAGGCATGTCTGATTGGACCCATAACCTGGGTTATGGGTGTGCACTCAGCTGCAAGAGGCTGGCAAAACCCTGACAATTCTTTTGAGCTTCAATAGCAAAAGGCAAAACAGGTTGATTGTAAGAGTAAGATCCAGATGTCCAGACCAAAAGTTACTTTTTTCAAAACGGTATGTATCCACTACCATGTATTTTGATCATTTGCTCTTTAGAAAGATCACCCTAGTCGGAATGTTCAGAACAGATTACAGAAGCAAAACCTGAGTTTCAATCTGAAGTTGCATGCAAAAGCTACGAGGAAACTGAGGAAAAAAGGAATTTGAGAGAAAATGAAGCAATCACCTTGACAGAACCTGGAGACCAGTTGAAACTGATAAGCGAAGGACAGTTGTTGATAATTTCCGACTTGGGGGACCATATGAGTTAAAACCAGAGAAGGCAATGGGGATGGAGGAGCCTGGAGGGCTGCAGTCCATGGGGTCGAGAAGAGTCGGACACGGCTGAGCGACTTCACTTTCACTTTTCACTTTCATGCATTGGAGAAGGAAATGGCAACCCACTCCAGTGTTCTTGCCTGGAGAATCCCAGGGACAAGGGAGCCTGGTGGGCTGCCATCTATGGGGTCACACAGAGTCGGACACGACTGAGCGACTTCACTTTCACTTTTCACTTTCATGCATTGGAGAAGGAAATGGCAACCCACTCCAGTGTTCTTGCCTGGAGAATCCCAGGGATGGGGGAGCCTGGTGGGCTGCCATCTGTGAGGTCGCACAGAGTCAGACACAACTGAAGCGACTTAGCAGCAGCATGAGTTAAAACAGAAAATTAAAGAATATCAGCAAATTTAGGGAAGATAATAAATATTATTTGGGGGCAGATCAAGTATAAGGTGCATGTGATAGTTTGATTCAGAGGCTGGACTCAGCTGGAATTGTCCACTGAAGTATCTGCACACTCACAGTGTCTCCATTCAGTTTGGGCTTCCACAATGGGTTTTATATAAGCAAGAAATGAAACTTTCTTGTGCTAAACCACTAACACTTTGGGATTTAATACTGTAGCAGAGCTGGACTTACCCTGGCCTAACACAATGATTTCCAAATATATAGCTACATTATGGTTGTTCAGTCACTAAGTCATGTCCGACTCTGCAACCCCATGGTCTGCAGCATGCCAGACTTCCCTGTTCTTCACTCAAAGGAAAGGCTCCCAGAATTTGCTCAAACTCATGTCCATTGAGTTCAGTGATGCCATCCAACCATCTCATCCTGTGTCACTCCCTTCTCTTCCTGCCAGCAATCTTTCCCATCATCAAGGTCTTTTCCAATGAGTCAGCTCTTCACATCAGGTGGCCAAAGTATTGGAGCTTCAGCTTCAGCATCAGTCCTTCCAATGAATATTCAGGGTTGATTTCCTTTAGGACTGACAGGTTTGATCTCCTTGCTCTCCAAGGGACTCTCAAGAGTCTCCTCCAGCACCACAATTGGAAAGTATCAATTCTTCAACGCTTAGCCAGCTGCATCATATAATGAAATATACCTTCATTTGCCTTGTCTTCTTGTACCTATTAGCCTAGAGGCCAGTCTGAGGGAGGCTCTTCTGTTCCACCATGAGCAGTCTGGAAAGTGAGCTTCTGCTCAGTGTGGTACCTGAAATACACATGATATGGGCCTGGGCGCCCATCCTGTCATGCTACCTACAAATAGTGGAGCCTTGGATAAGTTAGAGAATATTTCTGGGCCTCAGTTTTCTCATCTGAAGAAAAAGAATAATGATCATATTACTTGTCTTAGAATTGTCATGAGAGTTAAACAAGATGAGACATCAATTATGTGGAGGGTGGAAAAAATATGGCCATAAATTTTCTTAGCAAGACTTGGAGCTTGTTTCCCCATTCCTTGAAATAAATCTGTTCAAATGATTCAGTTTGACTGATAACAGAATGTGGCAGAAGTGACAGTACTGGCAAATCTCAGAGGCAAGCGGTCTTGTAGTTTCTGTTTTCACCCTCTTGGAACATCATCATCACCTTGTGAAGAAGTTCAAGCTAACCTTCTGAGGACAAGAGATCACATACAGACAGATAGATCCAGCCATTCCAGCGTTCTCTGCTGAGGTTGCAGATATGTGAATGAGGCCATTCAGACCAGCCAACTGCAGCCACCCAAGTGATTCCAGGCAAGACTGGAAGAACCACTCAGTTGAAACCTGCCTACATTGCAGAATCATGAGCAAGTAAATTATTGTTTGTTAAAGATACTACAATTTACAATGGTTTATTATATAGCAATAGAACTGATATATTGCCCATAGAATATCCAGAGCAAATGTCTATCTGGGAGTTGGATATGAATCTAGAGCACATAGGAAAGATAATATGATCATCATCATGACAGTCAATGCCAAGAACTGCATGCAATAATCCAGCATGAAGTCATATGGTTTTAGTCATGGGCAAAGGTGATCATTGAAACTAACATTTAAGATATGAGTAGAGAAAAGAAATTAGTGAAGGAAATTTTAAAGAAGCAGCCAGTGATAAGTCAAGCAAATCCATTAGATTAAACAAGTAGGAAGTGACTTTGGTGGAAATAATGTTTTTGAGTTGGTATGAAAACCAAGTGGAGATAGGTTGAGATATCAACAGAAAGTTAAGAAAGAGACACTAACAGATATTTTTTGTAAATATTTTCTTATGACTAATAAGAAACAATAGGGTATAAGTTGAGGTGGTTTTTTTCCCCAAAGATGAAAAAAAATATTAAATTGCTTATAAAATGGCATGAAATTTTTAAAAAATATACTCAAATTATTCAAAGGTTTCAATGACACATAAGGTCCCCAAGGAAAAAGTAGGAGATGGGAATAGGCACAAGGGTGAAGAGAACAGCCTTTTTCAGGAAGAAGAGCTATAAATTCACTGACCCTGGCATGAAGAGTAAAAGAACAGGTATCAGAAAGGCTGACTCCTGGGAATGGTGCCAAGGACTGGGGAAGGGGAGGGGATTTACAGTAGATTAGATTTACAATCTACTGTAAATTAAGTGCCAGGTGGCAGCACGAAAGAAACGGCATTTATGCCTAAGATCCTCTGATTTCTCTGTAAAGTTAGAGCTCGTTTACCTTCCAAAAATGGAGATATATGCAGTGCTAAAAGACCCAAGGGACATGGCAAAGATTTGAATAGGCAATGGGACATAGTGTCTGTGGTAATTTAAATGTGGCCATGAATTCCTGGCAGTTCTTAGTAAGAGCTGGAGTCTGTCTCCCCAGCCCTTGAAATCCAGTCAGTCTTATGACTTGTTTTCATGGACACAATTCAGTTCAGTTCAGTTCACTCAGTCATGACTAACTCTTTGCGACCCCATGGACTGCAGCATGCCAGGCCTCTCTGTCCATCACCAATTCCCGGAGTGTACCCAAACTCATGTCCATTGAGCCGGTGATGCCATCCAACCATCTCATCCTCTGTCATCCCCTTCTCCTCCCACCTTCAATCTTTCCCAGTATCAGGGTCTTTTCAAATAAGTCAGCTCTTCGCATCAGGTGGCCAAAGTATTGGCGTTTCAGCTTCATCATCAGTCCTTCCAATGAATACCCAGGACTGATCTCCTTTAGGATGGACTGGTTGGATCTCCTTGCAGTCCAAGGGACTCTCAAGAGTCTTCTCCAACACCATGGTTCAAAAGCATCAATTCTTCGGTGCTCAGCTTTCTTTATAGTCCAACTCTCACATCCATACATGACCACTGGAAAAACCACAGACTTGACTAGACGGACCTGTGTCGGCAAAGTAATGTCTCTGCTTTTTAATATGCTGTCTAGGTTGGTCATAACTTTCCTTCCAAGGAGTAAGCTTCTTTTAATTTCATGGCTGCAGTCACCATCTACAGTGATTTTGGAGCCCCCAAAATACAAGGTGGCTGAAACAAATGTGACCGGCAAGTTGGTTCAAATGCAAGCTCTGCCACTTTGAGATGTGGGACCCATGGTAAGTGTATTCATTAATTCATTCATTCAGCACCTATTTGTTGGATAACAGACTAAGTGTTAGATATATAGCAGTAAAAAAAAGGCAGGGGGTAACAATAGATCACTACCTGCTATGGTCTGAATGATCATGTCCCCTCAAAATTCACTGCTGTATGTGAAAGCTTAATACCCAATGTGATGGTATGCATAAGTGGGGCTTTTGGAAGATGCTGACAAGCTGAGAATGGAGCTCTTATGAATGGGATTAGTGCTCTTAAGAAAGAGTTCTCTAGCTCCGGCCACCATGGGGGGATCCAGAGAGAAGCTGACAATGCATAATCCATAGAGGTCCTTCACCAGAACCCCATCATGCTGACACCCTGATTTTGGACTTCCATCCTCCAGAACTGTGAGAAGTAAAGTTTTGTTAATTATGAGCCATTGTTGTAGCCATGCGTTCCCGGAAACAAACTCACTCAGAAGGACAATGCAGATAGTGGAGTGCAGTTTATTACACTGGTGGGCCCAAGGCAGAGTCTCCTCTTAGCCAAGGACCCCGACCAGTTTTTGTGAAAACCTTATATACCCTAAGTGTACGTGCTCAAACCCACCTCCCCAAATTCTGTGAAACTAGTCTGAACAAAGGAAAAGAAAGATACAATCAAAGTTAACCCGTGATTCGTATGCCTTAAGCCTAGGTAGTTAACCGTGGACAATTATCAATAGGCCTGTGGTCATACCCCAATAAGCATAATAGAATTTATGATTCTATTTGGTTACAAAGATAATTAGGGTATTCTTTTAGGCGATGGAGAGTCTAGGTACGAGCCCTGGGGCTCTTCCATGGTGGGGGGTGGGGGTGGGTCTGGTTTTCCAGTTGGTAAGTCATTTCCATAGATACTGGGCATAGAGCTCAAAGTCCACAGTCTGGCTGAAGACGGAGTCCTGCTTTCATGATGGAGCCTGTTCTATCTGTTTCCTCCTTCACCATCAGTTTGTGCTGTTTTGTTATAGCATCCAGAACAGACTAAGGCACTATCTTTATGCAATTTACAGTCCTTGGAAATTACTTACTGTGTCTCATTTGTCTTTCTGGAAAATGTGTCTTAAAAATGTAACTGCTGGTAGCTAGCACTTCAGTTCAGTTCAGTTCAGTCGCTCAGTCGTTTCCGACTCTTTGCGACCCCATGAATCGCAGCACGCCAGGCCTCCCTGTCCATCACCAACTCCCGGAGTTCACTCACACTCATGTCCATCGAGTTGGTGATGCCATCTAGCCATCTCATCCTCTGTGTCCCCTTCTCCTCCTGCCCCCAATCCCTCCCAGCATCAGAGTCTTTTCCAATGAGTCAACTCTTCGCATGAGGTGGCCAAAGCACTGGAGTTTCAGCTTTAGCATCAGTCCTTAGTGACCATTAAACTATGTGTATAACGACACTCTCACCCTTAATTGTGCTATTTTTTTCTATTCTCTCAACAGCACTAAGAAGTAGGTACTTTTATTTTTCCCATTTTGTAGTTAAAAAAACCGAGGTTAAATAACTTTTCCTAAAGTCAAACATCTGGTAAGTCGTGGAGCTGGATTTCAAATACAAGCAAACTGACTCCAAAATCTCCCTTCCTATAAGGAAATTTTATATAAACTCATCAATTAATGTTAGTGGAGAAAGGAAAAGAAGAACAAGGGGAAAATGAGAGACTCACCAGAAAGAAATTGCCATGAAGCAGAAAAAATTGTGACCAACTATTTAAGAATGCATTAAAGCCAGGGGGTGGTTGAGGGGGTGGGCGGAGAAGGCAATGACACCCCACTCCAGTACTCTTGCCTGGAAAATCCCATTGACGGAGGAGCCTGGTGGGCTGCAGTCCATGGGGTCGCTAGGAGTCGGACACTACTGGGCGACTTCACTTTGACTTTTCACTTTCATGCATTGGAGAAGGAAATGGCAACCCACTCCAGTGTTCTTGCCTGGAGAATCCCAGGGATGGGGGAGTCTGGTGGGCTGCTGTCTATGGGGTCGCACAGAGTTGGATACGACTGACTCGACTTAGCAGCAGCAGCGGGGAGGAGCCTAACAGAACAATCACCACTATGAAACAAACGCATAAGACAGAAATGCAGGAACTCAGAAAAGAGACGGTCGCCTGCTAAGCAGGAGACTCAGGTTCAATCCCTGGGTTGGGAAGATACCCTGGAGAAGGAAATGGCAACCCGCTTCAGCATTCTTGCCTATGAAATCCCAGCACAGAGGAGTCTGGTGACAGGCTGCAGTCCATGGGGTCGAAAAAAGTCAGACATGACTTAGCAACTAAACAACAAGAAGATAACAGGAAAGGACGAATTATGAGCTAGAGGAATTTAGGAATACAGTAGGAGAAAAATATAATAACAGAAATAAATGTAAAATTTGAAGGGGATTCAAGGGAAACGAGCATTGATGGAAGTCCCATGATAGAAGCAGAAATTAAAATTTCACAAATAAGCAAAATGAAACAGAAATAGTTACTCAAGAAAATTTTTCTGAAATAATGATTTTACACATATTGAAAATCAACCATTCCCCAGAGTAAATTTACCCAGAATGATCCATGCTGAGGAATACACTCATAAACCTAATAGATTTTAAAAGAAAGAAAATATTTGAGACATGCAGAAAAATTCAGCTTAGATTGGCTTCAGACATTTTTACACATTTCAACATCAGAACACAAGGGAGGAAAACCTTCAAAATCTTCAAGGAAAAATTGTGACTTTAGCATTTTATATTCAATTTAATTGCTTTTCAGTTGTAAGGACAACAGACAAATTATCTTGAACATTCAGGGAATATCGTTCCCATAAACCCTTATTAAGGAATCAACTAGAGGAAAGACTTCAGCCAACCACTGGCAGTGAGAATTGCAACTAAATGACTCTGAGACTAGAATAAATATAGAAATAGAGTGATAAACTGGAAAATTTTTAATTTCTGACAAATTATAAAGGGCATAATGAAAAAAACAGTAAAAGAGGGGAAAGTTTAGATATAGAATAGTTACTTAAGCCTGGGTTCCTAGAAAGGAGAACTTGCCACAAAGGCTTTTGTGTAAGTATTTATTGGAGAGTGTGATCTAAAGAGTGGAGAGAGGAATAGAAAAGGAACAGAAAGGGAGTGAGTCCATACAGAAATGTGTTATTGTTTTATAGACTGTTACAGATCCCACCAACTTATCCAACATGGTTCATTGAAAAGTCTATCTTCACTCTACTGATGTGGGCTGCTGCCTTTTTAATATGCTAAATCCTTTTATTTTAGAACTGTTTCTTGTTTTTCAGCTCAGGAACTTGTACCAAACTGTTTTTATTTTTGAAGATGTAAAATATGCTTAAATACGTGGAAGCACCGATCCTTCCCACAACTCTTCCAGATTTTTCTTGTCTGTTCTTCTTATTTTTCCATTTGAACTTTAATACCAGCCTGTCTGACTCCAAAATAAAAATGCTGTTGCTATTTTTATTGAATCACATCTTTATGATGTGGATTTTTTTCGTCCAAGAAATGATACACCTTTCCATACGTAGTTTCAGAAGCATTTTAAAATCTTAAGTAGATCTTTATATAGACCTCACTCTTATTCCTCAGAGAAGGCAATGACAACCCACTCCAGTACTCTTGCCTGGAAAATTCCATAGACGGAGGAGCCTGGTAGGCTGCAATCCATGCGGTCGCTAAGAGTTGGACACGAATGAGCGACTTCACTTTGACTTTTCACTTTCACGCATTGGAGAAGGCAATGGCAACCCACTCCAGTGTTCTTGCCTGGAGAATCCCAGGGACGGGGGAGCCTGGTGGGCTGCTGCCTATGGGGTCGCACGGAGTTGGACACAACTGAAGTGACTTAGCAGCAGCAGCAGCACTCTTATTCCTAAACATTTTATTTTATTGTTGTTGAATAGAGTTTTTCTTCCCTTATATCAAATATGTAGACTGTTTATTCACAACCTTGCATGCATGCATGCATGCTAAGTCGCTTCAGTCATGTCTGACTGTTTGCAACCCTACGGACTGTAGCCTCACAGGCTCTTCTGTCCTTGGGATTCTCCAGGCAAGAATACAGGAGTGGATTGCCATGCCCTCCTCCAGGGGATCTTCCCAACCCAGTTACGGAACCCAAGTCCCCTATGTCTCCTGCATTGGCAGGTGGTTTCTTTATTACTAGGGCCACCTGGGAAGTCCATTTACCACCTTATTAAGCAATCTTATTTTGACTGATCTCTGAGTTTTTGTTAAAGAATCCAAACTGTGTCTATATTGATTAAACTTTGATAGATATAATGTGTCTTGAAGTCAAGAGCAGCAGCAATCCTTTGTATATGATAAATAATATTACTTGAAATCAGATCACATCTTCTATGAAGGCATTATTCATCCTAGTTTAGGTATATAATGTTATGATTGCTATTGATTTGTTTGCTTTTCTTCAAAATCAAAAACAATACTCAGCTGCTGTTTTTGATCATCATTAAGTAATCCATGAGTATTCTGGGAACATATTTACTATAATGTAGAACTTTATCTCTGGAGAAGGCAATGGCACCCCACTCCAGTACTTTTGCCTGGAAAATCCCATGGACGGAGGAGCCTGGTAGGCTGCAGTCCATGGGGTCGCTAAGAGTCGGACACGACTGAGCGACTTCACTTTGACTTTTCACTTTCATGCATTGGAGAAGGAAATGGCAACCCACTCCAGTGTTCTTGCCTGGAGAATCCTAGGGATGGGGAAGCCTGGTGGGCTGCCGTCTATGGGGTCGCACAGAGTCAGACACAACTGAAGTGACTTAGCAGCAGCAGCAGAAGAACTTTATCTCAAGAGGAAATATGTGGCTTTTACCATTAAAATGTTTCAATTATTCTGAGCTATGTCTTCTCTCTTATCATGAAACATCCAACTGATTTTCCACACAAGCCTCAAGCTATACCAAATCCTTCTCGAGCAGCAGGAATCAGAAGCATTGACTCTTTGGAGCCAGGAATGTAAAGGCTCAAGCAACTATCACTGATCAGAGCTAAGTGAATTGATGCATGTATAAAGGCAGGTAGGTGAATTGATGCATGTATAAATCACAATAGTCAGAAACCAAGCAAATAGATAGTAATCCAGGGTGAAAGGGCAGTACTGAATAGAGAATGAGAAAAATCAATGGCAGAAAGACTAGGCAGAAGCATCATATATAACTCATGAATGAAGAAAAACAAATTGTCCAACAGAAAAAGAAGAACCATCAATAAATGTGATGGGCTGTTATGCAGCTGTTAAAATGACAATTCTGGTAATTGGTTAGAAACACTGAAATACCATGATTCTAAATGAATAAAATACAGGACACTGACAACAGTATTCAGTATTGTTGTTTTAATAAAAAAATCAACTACACATGGACAAAATTTGTAAGCAAACATGAAGAAATAAATATTAGAGAGTTAGAATTATGGTTAGATTAAAAAAAAAACTTTTCATTGGTTTAACAATAGTTTTTAAACTCTGTTACTAAGATATGGATTTAAGAGAATGTGAAAAGTGATGGCAGCAAGAAGACCTTTTACTAAGGCAGGCATCTGCCTCAGTCAAGACATTTTATATATTTCCTGTTAGTAAGAACGAATGCTTTTTAACCATCTCCTGTATACTAAGTCTTTCAAGCAAAAGTCAGTTCTTAACCACGGTTAATATCAGCTTTGCAAATATCATTCCTTGCACTCTGATAAGAAATGGATAACACGAATATGCAGACAATGAGAGAGGGAGGGAGGAAGTAAAATAAAGACATTTCATGCTATTCTCTCAAGGAAGGTATGAAAGAAATGTATGATGACATCTGTTCTCAAGGCACTGAGAATTTAGGTGAGTGAGAGAGAAGGAGAAATGGACTTGAAATAATTGGCAGTAAAATACTCTATTTCCTGTTATCTCAAGCTACAATAACAGATTAAGCTAGAAAATAAACACATAAACGCAACCCCACCCGTGTTTCTTAAGAGCAATGTGGGAATTTGTAGCAGAACAGTTCTACAATTGTGCAAGACTGTTTCATGAATTGCAAGATGGTTTACTCAGTATCTGAAACAGTGTTTCTCAATTTTTATTTCATTATTCCTATTAAGACTTTTCCAGACATGTGTCTTTATAAATCCACTGCTTTTTGCATACCTGGAAACATATAGTCTATACCTAATACTCTTTAAATGAATAAAGGTTGTATCTATTCAAGAAAAGTTTAAGAGAATATAGAAATCAAAGTAAAACTGAAGGTATACATGGATTCTGCAAAGGAGAAGCATTTCTCAGTTGAGGGACTATTAGGAAGTTGTTGTTCAGTCAGTCAGTTGTGCCCAACTCTTTGTGACTCCTTGAACTGCAGCACATCAGGCTTCCTTGTCCTTCACTATCTCCCGGAGTTTGCTCAAACTCATGTCCATTGAGTCGATGATGCCATCCAACCATCTCATCCTCTGTCACCCCCTTCTCCTCCTGCCTTCAATCTTTCCCAGCATCAGGATCTTTTCCAATGAGTCGGCTCTTCGTATCAGGTGGCCAAAGTATTGAAACTTCAGCTTCGGCATCAGTCCTTCCAATGAATAGGGTTGATTTCCTTTAGGATTGACTGGTTTGATATCCTTGCTGTCCACAGGACCCTCAAGAGTCTTCTCCAGCACCACAGTTGGAAAGCATTAGGAAGAAAGATTTTCAACTGTGTGTTGGGGAACACAGAGAAGTCATATTAAGTATACGAAGAGGAGATCTGACTATGAAAAGCCTTAAAAACAATTCTTGGGAGTTAGGACTAAAAGCTGAAAGTGAAAAGAAAGAAGCCATTATAGGACTTTACAGAGAAACATGATAAAAATCATCTTTTAGGAAAATTGACCTGGCAACAGTATAAAAGATGAATCAGAAAGAGCAGAGAATAAAAGAATGTAGATTAACTAGAAGACTGCCAGTAATTGGATGTACACTTAAGAGATGACAACTGTAAGGGGGGAAAATGAGGAGATTGAGATTCTCCCAAAGAGAACATGGCAGAAAATTTCCTCACTGAAAGCCCTTGGTTGCAAGTAACTGAAACTGGCTTAAACAACAAGGAAAAGTATGGACTCCATTGCTGGATATCAAAGGAAGTGCACCCTTTCGGAGGAACTTAATCCAGTTTCCTTAACTCCATTTCCTCGAGAATCATTGACTCAGCACTCATCCACATGTTGGATTCACTCTCAAAGTGATGTTAACATAATGACCTCCTTTCCAGATGTCACATCCATACACGAATATATCCTGAGAAAAAGCAGGAGAAAGAAAAAAAAGATAATCGCTTCTGAAAGTTCTCCTGGAAGAGTAAGAAAGAATTTCCCCAGAATCCCCAACGAATCTGTCCTTGAATCTCAGGAAACTGAACTGGTTTATATGACGATTGCTAATGCATTTGGGCAAGAGGAAAAAATTCTCCTTAGATCATTCTGGTGCATTCCTGGACTTGGGGCATGGCAACCCACTCCAGTATTCTTAGTTAAAGAATCCCATGGACAGAGGAGCCTGGCAAACTACAGTCCATGGGATGGCAAAGAGTTGGACACAACTGAAGTGACAGCATGCATGCACACATGTGGGCTACCTGGGAGAAGATTAGCTGATGGGTTAATCAAATGGACAGTCAGCAATGATCCTGGGGCCTAGGGAAAATATCAGAGCTGGAAACAGAAATGTAACTGTCACCCTTATAGAAGGGAATGAGCTCACCAAGAGAGTAAGTATAAAAAAGGAAATATGACAATTTTTGTTCTCATATTAGAGAAAGGAAAAAAGAGATACTAGTGGATCTAAAAGAAAAAAAAGAGCCGTCAGATCAAAGGAGTAGTAAATGCAGTATAATCATCAGGAAGAAAATGTCAAATGGTCCAAAGAGATATGAAGAGGAGGGCTGATAAAGCCAGGTTTGGGGCTAGAGAGGTATGAGAAGTATATGAGGAAGTCATTTAAATATTCATGAACAATTTCCAAAGAGTATCTAAGGCTGAATTCAAGTTCTCAGTGTAAATTTGCAATAGGTCAGGTAAGTTGGGTTTCTCTCACAAACCAGTACGACTTCTGCACAAACAACAGCAACAAAAGGATGATTCCATCATGGGGGATGTGTTATTGGGTTTGGGAAAAGATAAGTAGTGAGAGAGTTTAGAGTCCTGATAAAGCAATATTAGGGAAGGGCTTCCCAGGTGGTGCTAGTGATAAAGAACCCACCTGCCAATGCAGGAGGTATAAGAGACTCAGGTTCAATTCCTGGGTCAGGAAGATCCCCTTGAGAAGGGCAAGGCAAGCAAGCAATCACTCAGTCGTGTCCGACTCTTTGCAATCCCGTGGACTGTAGTCTACCAGGCTTCTCTGTCCATGGGCATGGCAACCCACTCCAGTCTTCTCGCCTGGAGAATTCCATGGGCAGAGGAGCCTAGTGGCCTACAGTCCAAAGGGTCGCAAAGAGTCAGACACAACTGAAGTGACAGCACGAACTCACGCGAGGCGATATTAAATAGTTGACCATGGAACTTAAAGTGGAAAGGGCATTGTAGGCCAAAGGGTGCTGATGGACAGATTTCCCTTGTTTATCAGGTGACACAGACAGCATTTGGGTTCCATTTAATTGAATTTGCACTCTAACAGAGTAGACTTGCTAGCTTTGTGTTTTACTTTGAGTTACCGTGAAAATACAGCTTGAATAAGAACCTGGGTCCAGGTAGTTTTTTCAGAGGCAAGTCTAGAAAGAAGAGAGGGTCCCAGGAGTAAGACAGGGAAGTGATTAAAAACCCATAGCTTATTGTTACTGATTTCATCCAGCTTTAGCAGACAGTTCAGTATAGATACCAACATCCCACCTCAAGCTTCAGTGGTGCTGTCTAAGTTTCTAACCCAAATCTTTCTCTGAAGCCCAGCAACAGAGCTGAAATGGCAAAGGTGTTGACAAACCTGGGGCAACCCTCGGCCAGTGGGAAGTGGGACTGGATCAGTCAATGCCACTGGGTCAGTCAGGGTCTGTTGCACCAGTTGGCTACCAATGTAGGCAACTGATTTGATCCCTAGGTTGGGAAAAGATCCCCTGGAGGAGGGCATGGCAATCCATTCCAGTATTCTTGCCTGGAGAATCCCATGGACAGAAGAGCCTGGTGGGCTACAGTTCATAGGGTCGCAAAGAGTCAGACATGAATGAAGTGACATGCAGGTAGGCAACTGAGACTCAGCTCATCTGGTTAACGCACAAAAATTGTGTGGAAGGCCCTCAAGTACCCCATCACGTTGCACTCTGATAGAGGATTGCCTCCAGGTGTTCACTCCCTGCCGTTCAGGCTACACCTGCGCTGGTGATTCAGAGAAAGCCCCGAGGCAGAAAAGCAGAGTCACAACTTCAGGTTCTGGTAAGAGGTTGGCCAACGCAGACCACAGTCCAGCACAGCTGCTCTGAGATCAGTCACCGAGGGAGCTGTGACACAGGCATCACACGCAGCTGCCACTCTGGGGTGGGGTTTCTTACCCGCATCACTGGTGACATTTTGGACCACTGAGAATTCTTTGCTATGGGGGCTTCCCTGTGCATTGTAAGATGTTTAGCAGCATCCTTGGCCTTTCCTCCTTAGATACCAGTTGCCCCCTGCCCAGTTGTTACAACTTAAAATGCCTCTAGACATTGCTAAATGTCCCTAAGGAGGCAAAATCCCCTTTTGTGGAGAACCAGTGTGCAACACTGTAATTTTGGGCAAGTTTCTTCACTTCTCTAAATCTCAGTTTCTCATCTGTAAATTGAGAGTAATAGAGGACCAACCTCAGGGGCCCTGTGTGTGCATGTGCTCAGTTCCGTCTGTCGTTTCTGACTGTTTGTGACCCTGTGGACCATAATCCACCAGGCTCCTCTGTCTGTGGGATTCTCCAGGTAAGAATACTGGAGTGTTCCGGGGAAGGATTAAATGACATGGAGAACGTTCATTACAGAGCAGAGTACCTGCTACACAGTACATGTTAACAACAACAATAATGCAGAAAACTTCTGTACTTGACATTAGTGAATTTTTATAGCTAGAATTCAAGGTTTATTTTCCCCTTCTCCGATTAAAAATAATGATAACAAAATACTTATTCCTAATATCTGTTTCTGCAAATGAAACAAAGGCTGAATTTCAGTGTGAGTATATCAGTAAAAAGTCAACATCAATCACTTTTGATCTTCTTTCATTACCAAACACCAATTAATGCTCCTAAGTTAACATGACTATGTGTCATTTGTTGGAGCTAAGTGAAAGCAGGATATAAAGGAAATAACTCTGCTTAAGATGTGACCAGTCCAAGTTCCATGAATGAAACAGGGCACTCAAAGCCAGTGCACTGGGACAACCCAGAGGGATGGGATGGGGAGGGTGGTGGGAGAGGGATTCAGGATGGGGGACACATGTATACCCATAGCTGATTCATGTCAATGTATGGCAAAACCCACCACAATATTGTAAAGTAATTAGCCTCCAATTGGAATAAATAAATTAATTTTTTAAGAAAGAAGTGAATAGAAAATTAGAATATCCTATTCAAGAATCACGGAGAAGGCAATGGCACCCCACTCCAGTACTCTTGCCTGGAAAATCCCATGGACGGAGAAGCCTGGTAGGCTGCCATCTATGGGGTCGCACAGAGTCAGACATGACTGAAGCGACTTAGCAGCAGCAGCAGCATTCAAGAATCATCTTGCAGTGTTTACACCTCAGTATTTTGCAAAATACAGATGTAAAATGTACATTTACTGAAATAAATTTTTTTAACATAGTCAGCAACCTCAGGCTTAAAGGCATGAATATTTCAGGTTTATTAGCATAAACTGAATACCAGCATGCAAACACTGAAATGAATTTATGGAAATTGTTAATGATTCATTACATAGAATAATTAGATTTTTGTATGATCTGAGCAAATGCATTAGCAAAAACAATTATGCACTGATACAATGAAAAACCGCTCTCAGGGAAAAAGCCATTAGTGTAATAAAAAGGACATTTTGCAGGGGCTCCTCCTGTACTTTTTTTGACTCAGTCCCAAACAGCTGTTGCCATCTGCCAGGGAGAGCCCTTGGCAGATATATTTGACCAACTTATGCTAAACCCTTCTCTGTTGAAAATGCCTACCCCAAAACTCTCAGAGGCCCAAGATCTTTGAGAAGGAGCGAACGAATACCCAACGCGCTGACTTATCTCATTCTAAAGGATTGTAAGAGAAAAATGAAACAACGTTAAGAATGAAAAGTATATTCATGGGAAATTGCTTGTGGTTTCTGAGTCTGTCTCTCTCAAACTTTTAGCGGGTGTGTCTTTTTGCCCACAGTGGACTCACTGTTCAAACTTGTTGCTTCATCTTGTAACTCCTTCTTTTCTTTTCTTTTATAGGTTATTACAAAATATTGAGTATAGTTCCCTGTGCTATACAGTAAGTCCTTGTTGATTATCTATTTTATATATAGTAGTGTGTATTTTTAAAACCCAAGCTGCTAATTTGTCCTTCCCCAACCCTTTCTCCTTTGGTAACTCTTTGTTTTCTACGTCTGTGGGTCTATTTCTGTTTTTTCCATAAGTTCATTTGTATCATTTTTATTTCACATGTAAGTGATATTATCTGATATGTCTTTGTCTGGCCTACTTCACTTGGCATGAAAATCTCTGGGTGCATTCATGTTGCTGCAAATGGCATTATTTCATCCTTTTTTATGGCTGAATAATATTCTATTGTATATATACACCACATCTTCTGATCTACCCCTTTGTTGATGATATTTAGGTTGTTTCCAGTGTTGGTTATTGTATATAGTGCTGCAGTAAACATTGGGGTGCACATATCTTTTCAAGTTATGGTTTTCTCTGAATATATCCCCAGGAGTGGGATTGCTGAATCATATGGTAGCTCTATTTTTAGTTTTTTTAGTAGCAGTTTTCTCGCTGTATGCTGCCACCCTGTTTGCTTAATCTATACACTGAGTACATCATGAGAAATGCCAGCCTGGATCAGTTACAAGCTGGAGTCAAGATAGGTGGGAGAAACATCAACAATCTCAGATATGTGGATGATACCACCCTAATGGCAGAAAGCGAAGAGGAACTAAAGAGCCTCTTGATGAGGGTGAAAGAGTAGAGTAAGAGAGCAGGCTTAAAACTAAATATTAAAAAAACTAAGATCATGCCATCTGGCCCCATTACTGCATGACAAATAGATGGGGGAAAGGTGGAAGTAGTGACAGATTTCCTCTTCTTGGGCTCTAAAATCACTGCTGTTGGTGACTGCAGCCATGAAATCAGAAGATGCTTGCTTCTTGGCAGGAAAGCTATGACAAACCTAGATGGTGTGTTAAAAAGCAGAGACATTACACTGCCAACAAAGATCCATATAGTCAAGGTTATGGTCTTCCCAGTGGTCATGTATGATTGTGACAGCTGGACTGTAAAGAAGGCGGAGCACTGAAGAATTGATGCCTTTGACCTGTGGTGCTGGAGAAGACTCCTGAGAGTCCCTTGGACAGCAAGGAGATCAAACCAGTCAATCTTAAGAGAAATCAACCCTGAATACTCATTGCAAGGACTGATGCTGAAGTTGAAACTGCAGTATTTTGGTCATCTAATGCTTGCAGCTGACTCATTGGAAAGGTCCCTGATGCTGGGAAAGATTGAGGGCAAGAGAAGAGGGCATGAGAGGTTGAGATGGCTGGATGGCATCACCAGTGCAATGGACATGAAATTGGGCAAACTTCGGGAGATGGTGAGGGACAGAGAGGCCTGGCGTGCTGCAGTCCATGGGGTCACAAAGAGTCAGACAGGACTGGATGACTAAACAATATGTTTTCTAGTAGTAGTTTGTAACCACTTTTTAACGTGACTTCAAACTCTTAAAGTGCTGGCATCTAAAGATTGTCATATTTATAATCTGGAGCCCTGGCACAGAGCACTCAATAGATAATGAATGAGTGAATGAATTAATAAAAATGTCAGTTAGTCCAACTCATCATGACTGGTGGAACAGGCCCTAACATCAGTTAAGAACTTAAAATATCTAAGTGTTCACAGGGATATCTCTGTAAGTACTATACCTCAGAACCACCCAGCCTTCCTATCATGGCTTAGCCTTCCTAGAATAGATACAGTCTGGGGCAGCAGGAAATGAGGCAATCATGTGTAGACACTGAATGCTCAGAGCCCTGTGACATGAACGAGATCTACGCCCCTCCATCCCTGCCCAGAAAAGAAGTTAGGCGATCTTCCAGATCACTGAAACAGACAAAGATGTCTGCCAGGAATTGCCAGTTAACTCAGGCTAAGTAGGTTTTTTTTTTTTTTTTTTTTTTTTCTGCTCAAATTAATAGTATAATTGCTTTAATTCTCCATTTCTCTATTCATGTGCAGACATAGCTTCAGATGAAATAATTTGAGGTGGCAAGTCCTGGGGGAATAAAAGGGAAGGAGCCCAGAGACAAAGGAGGAACTTTCAAAACTAGCTCAGCTGTGTCACAGAAGAGGCTGAGTGCATCCAGGTGGCAGTCTGGAAATTATGAAGTGAAACTGGATCTACATAAATGATTAGGAAATGCTTTTTTGAGTTGTACAAGTAAGAATTATAGCGATTTTCATACTGTGAACCATTTGATTTTACCTGAATCTATCAACATTTCAAAAGTAAATCCCTGTGTCAGTTCTTTCTGTCTGACTGCAAGGAACCTTTCCTGTAAGAATTCAATCTGAAAGGCTGCAAACAGTGGTAAAGATAAGAAAAAAACTAAACTTAAATAATTCTACTGTCTTCCAGAAAGTAACTCTGAATAATAAAAAAATCAAATTAAGTACAGTAGAGTCTCACATTGATGTCATCTTGGAAGTTGGCTCTGAGACTGTGCTAGAGATGGACAAGTATTTTAACGAGAGTTCTGGGTTTTCGTTACCAATCTCAGTTATATTTCATCAAGATAATGCTCCCTCTACTGCCTTGGTAGTGTTGATAACCAGTCACGAACTGCAGATTATGAACAAGCACAGCATAGTTTAAAATCTGACAGAAAAATAAGCAGGCACCATATAAATTACAATGAGATAATCTGTGAGAAAGCTTTGTGAACCGCAGCACACCATGCAAATCTGAGTTATTATGGCATGGAAGGCTCACTGGAGTATTTTTTTTTCTCTTAATAAAATGATGTGACTAATTAGAAGGACAAAACCTCATTAAATTGTTTAACCTGATTTTCCTTTTTAATTATTGGAAGCTTATCTACTTTCTTAGCAGATTTCTTTTCTGAATGGAGATCTCTCCCTGCTGTGATTAGATTTCACAGAGACCATGAGATACATCACCTCTGGAACTGTTTGAGTCAAAGGAATATAGGATTAGTCTACCTGTGTTCATTTTAATTCACCGTGGAGACCGTAGACCAGGAAAAAAGTGAATGAGAGAAAAGTAAATCCAGATTACTGACTCTTGAACCCAGGTAGTTCAAATTATGGCTAAGATCTCCTTGCTTGAGATTCTATTCCTGGGCCTTGAAAAGAATTCACAGACATACTCTGAGTCAGATTTGGGGCATAACATGAAATGACTGTTATTGTCAGCTAAATGATCTGAAAAAAAAATTTTTTTTTTCCTGAAGCCTCAATCATTTATTTTCCAGACCTAATGGCTTTAAAATGATTTGTGAAAAAATAAAATAAAATGATTTGTGAAGCTGACATATATTTTAAAGCAAAATACATAAATGTTCATGCATTTAAAAAATAGACTTAAGGAATCATAAGACCTTGGTGAATAACATTATAAACCAAATAGTAATTTTCTTTGTTTTAATTTTCTTTTTCATTCTTTAGGACATTTTTTTTTTCTCTTCAAAGTTTGCTACTCTGAGAGGGAAAAGTATGCTTTTAAATGTCTCATCAGATTAAATAAGTTTTAATGGGAAATTCTTTTGAAAAATTTGTCCAAATACTTTTGAATTCTCTCACCAGTTTTTTTTTTTTTTTTAATGAACCTGTCCCCAATTGACCTATATTAAAACACTCATAAAAATAGATATTTTAAAGATGTTTTAACAAAAATATTTCATCCTAAGAAGAGATAATCAGCCATTACCTTGCTATTTATTTTCTTTTCCTTCACTGTGCCCTGGGCCTTACATTGCTTCTTAAATTGCTTCTTGATGCCTCTATTGCTACTCTGAGTCCCAGCTAGGAGATACTGATACTTGGAACACATTATGATACAGTTTGCAGCAATGCTGTTTTACTAGAGTTCAGTTTTTCTAAGACCTAGTTCAAATTCAGTTCAAATAACAGCTCATGGGCTAATCAAATTCTCTTAACTAAAATTTTGTAGAATTAATATTCTGTAAAATGACTGGTCTCTTATCATACATTTAAATTGCTTTGTTCAGAAATTTGGGTCACGATATTGGTCTGGTAAAGTATACTTGGGAATATCTATTTTTATTCTTACCAGTTTCACTTTCTTTTAGATTTTGAAGAAAATAAACAGGAAAATTAAAAAAAAAAACTCATGCACAACAAAGGAAACTATTAGCAAGGTGAAAAGACAGCCTTCAGAATGGGAGAAAATAATAGCAAATGAAGCAACTGACAAACAACTAATCTCAAAAATATACAAGCAACTCCTACAGCTCAACTCCAGAAAAATAAAGGACCCAATCAAAAAATGGGCCAAAGAACTAAATAGACATTTCTCCAAGGAAGACATACAGATGGCTAACAAACACATGAAAAGATGCTCAACATCACTTATTATCAGAGAAATGCAAATCAAAACCACTATGAGGTACCATTTCACGCCAGTCAGAATGGCTGCGATCCAAAAGTCTACAAGCATGCTGGAGAGGGTGTGGAGGAAAGGGAACCCTCTTACACTGTTGGTGGGAATGGAAACTAGTACAGCCACTATGGAGAACAGTGTGGAGATTCCTTAAAAAACTGGAAATAGAACTACCTTATGATCCAGCAATCCCACTGCTGGGCATACACACTGAGGAAACCAGAAGGGAAAGAGACACGTGTACCCCAATGTTCATCGCAGCACTGTTTATAATAGCCAGGACATGGAAGCAACCTAGATGCCCATCAGCAGATGAATGGATAAGAAAGCTGTGGTACATATACACAATGGAGTATTACTCAGCCATTAAAAAGTATACATTTGAATCAGTTCTAATGAGATGGATGAAACTGGAACCTATTATACAGAGTGAAGTAAGCCAGAAAGAAAAACACCAATACAGTATACTAATGCATATATATGGAATTTAGAAAGATGGTGACAATAACCCTGTGTACGAGACAGCAAAAGAGACACTGATGTATAGATCAGTCTTATGGACTCTGTGGGAGAGGGAGAGAGAGAGGGTGGGGAGATTTGGGAGAATGGCATTGAAACATGTATAATATCATGTATGAAACGAGTCGCCAATCCAGGTTCAATGCACGATACTGGATGCTTGGGGCTGGTGCACTGGGACGACCCAGAGGGAGGGTATGGGGAGGGAGGAGGGTTCAGGATGGGGAACACAGGTATACCTGTGGCGGATTCATTTCGATATTTGGCAAAACTAATACAATATTGTAAAGTTTAAAAATAAAATAAAATTAAAAAAAAAACCCTGAACTATCATCTGAGGATCCAAATGTTAAACCCCTAGTTACTGTTTCTAAGTTAACTGGAACAAATAAACAAGAAGGAAAGATAAAAAAAAAAAAAACTCACTGTCATGTTGACTCTGATGCTACTGTTCCCTATATGTGGCATCTTAAAAAAAAAAAAAAAAAAGATGATACAAATGCACTTATTTACAAAATAGAAACAGACTCACAAACGTAGAAAACAAACTTACAGTTACCAAAAGGGAAAGGAGGCAAGGGGGAATAAATTTGGGGTTTGGTATTAACAGATACACATCACTATATATATAAAGTAGATAACCAACAAGGATCTACTGTAAAGTACAAAAAACTATATTCAATACCTTATAATAACCTAAAATGAAAAAGAATCTGAATCACTTTGCTATACACTTGAAGCTAACACAACATTGTAAATCAGCTATACTTCAAAAATTTTAAAATAAAATTAAATAAGAAATAAAATACTTTAAACCATACTTAATAAAAAAAGTTTACTCAAATATGTCTAAACATGTGGATGTTATATGTTACTACAAGAGGAAATAGTATGGGAAAATTACATTTCCAAATGATTCTGAATGATCACATATGAACACACATCTATGACTTTTCCCCAAAGCCTAACCAAGAGCCTATAGTAGGCTGAGGTCCTAAAATTAAATTATGTTAATAAGTGCAAGGGATTAGAATGAGATCTTCCAGTCACACTGATTTAAACCTAAGTGCAGTCTGACAATGGATTCTATTCTTGCACTCAAAATTCAGACAATGTGTTTAAAAATCAAATAAAAATAGTGTTTAGAATCATATAGTCATTACCATGCGTGATCCACATCAGACATGGTTTTCCTTTCCATAGATAATCAAGAGTTGGACATGTATTCTATTTATCAAGAGTTGGACATGTATTCTATTTTTGACCATATTTCTGATCCAGTTAAGTTGGTCATAATAGAGGAAAATTCAATTAATGCTTTTCAAGGCTTAGCCCTTTTTCTTTAATGGATTATCAATGCTTGGGTAACAGCTGAATGAGGAAGGGGCCTTAGATACTACTGTCCTAATGAGAGGAAGGAAATACATTCTATCAAATGTTCAGATGTACCTATTCTTAGGTTTTATTCTAACTAATTCAGTAACATTAAAAATTAATCTTTTCCACTCTTTAGAAAAGTGAAAATTTTAGATGGGAGATTAGAGAAAAGATTTATGTACGTATTTAATTATTTATGTCTATAAATGCTCCTACAGTTATAAATCAGTGCGCACAGAGCTTGGTGCTTTGTGATAGTGAAGAAGAGGTTTTGGAAATCTGCATGGGGTGCTGTAAAGCATAGGTATTACCCAACATCTTTATGGTAAGCAGTTTCCTAGGGCAAAGGGAAGCCATTCTTCTAAGGGTGGGTACTGTATTTCACAGATTTTTGCTACAGCCAGTTTCATAATTTATTGCACCAGCTTTGTTCCTAACACACCAAATATTTCCCACCCTCCTTGCTAAGCAACCCCCACAGACTGAGAAAGAAATAATCAAGGGACATATGTCTCTTCTTTGATTTCATCTGCTCCTCACCTGCCTGCTTCCCCAGCTCACCTCCTTTCTGAAGACCACTTACTACTGACACCTAACTACCAGTATCCTTTATGACCTCAGAAAGACCCCATGGCAAAGCAGAGGGCTCTCAGAAGTACAGACAGGTCTGAGAACCTAGAATATGGCCTTCACCTACTGAGCTTCAGGAAACCCCCATATACACCATGATCACAGCTTAACTCCCAGGGGTTCCATGATAGTATTTTATCCTTCTGAAAATCTTTTCAGGATTTAAGTGAATTTCTCACAGGTAAGTAAAGAAATTGACATTGGGGTAACCAACTGGGGACTAGAAACCAGAAGTAGGTTTGGATTAGGAAGATTCCAGCTACTGACAGGAGCCAAACTGAAATCTCAACTGTTCTAAGAAAATGATGAAAAAAGAAAGGTCATCTAGATGAATGATTTGTGAGCATGAAGTAGGTGCTCTCTTTATTGGCACACAGACACTTGTATCATGCTTTCTCTTTCTCTCTTCCTCCACTTTCCTCTTTAGGAGTGAAGACTGAGGAGGAAAAGGCAGAGATCAAGTGGCGAAGGGGCAGAGTCTGGGACTCCACACGAAAATGCTAAGGTTTCAGGTCTCCAGCAGTCAACTTCCTGTGTTTCAGTCATCTTACCTCCCAACATACTTCTCTTATTTTCTATAAGGCTGAATGAACTGGAACACTCTCTGGAGGAGCTTTGCTTATTTCACAGATTCTCTCTATTAACAGAAAACCACTTCATCATCATCAAAGAAAGAAGTCACCAAATGATTATGCTATGATTCTTCTTAATTTAAATGTTGTCAGTTTCTAGCAGGTATTGCAACACCTCCTCCAGTTGCCTCCCTGGATTTCATCTGCTTTCTTTGTAGTAGTTGCTGTTGTTCATCAGACCACAGGAAGATCATCCTCCATATTCATGATCCAAAGAAAAAAATAACTGATGGCCTATTTATAGCTGACAATTGTTGCCCTGTAGAAGAATGAGGAGGGAGGGTTTCTTAGGCCAAGGCCCTGCATCCAAGCAGGAGAGGACGGTATGTCAGTGATTCCAAGGCGGCACTGCTCTATCTCTAATTACCCTGATTCATCAGCTGTTAATTCTGTCAGGAATTTTTGACAGAAAACCAACACATCAGAGACAAAACTGAAGGCATTAATTCTGGTCTTTTAAGCCTAAGAATATTAACATAGCAACCAATCTGATGGAGGGGATCAGGCTGAGGGGGAGGGGATGACACCACAGCTGCACAATTGCCTGTTGTAATCACTGCCGTTATCTTCTGTGCTTTATATTCAACAGTTCTCTGATAGTTCTCTGTGCTGATCACTGCACATTGATTTGGAGAAGAAGAAATGAGTTTCTGAACACATAAGGCCTTTCTGGTATACTTAGAACAATTCACTTCCCTTTTTTTCTTTTCTGATGCATTTTCTGACTTCAAAGATCACGTGACTCGCTTATTTTTAACTTTTTTTTTAACATAATTTATCAGGCCGGACGTTGGATGGGGTAAAGCATGCAAAATAAAATTTAAATTGAATTAGAAATGAATTTTGTCTTAATAAGAGCCCCATTCAAAGTTCACATTTAAATGTTCTGAGATGGTGTGTGGGATATTTATGTGAATCATCCTACTCAGACATCTAAAAGGGACAGGAGGGCGGAGATTATGTTAAAAAGGCAGCACTTTGACTCCAACGTGAGGCTCTATAGCTGGAAGCCTCAATGTTCTCCAACAGGAGATTTCAGGTTGTCAGCAAGCGCTGCTGACTGTCACTCATACCCCCCTGGCATTTCTGTCCCTGGCTGCAGACACGGGAAATGTATGTTTTAATGAGGGTGACTGGGGTGCTCATTGTCCATGGAGAGGGCCCGAGAGCAAGGAGCACCTTGTCTCGAGGGCAGCGGCACATAGAGCCCAGCCCTCCGTCCAATATGACTGAGCTTAAAAAGAGCACCCTACGTGCTAAATTCTCTCCTCTGAGATGATGAAAGCTAGCTCGCATTGTTGAGTGCTAAGAGTACCAGGCATAACTTCAGACCCTTGACTTAAGAAGCTAATTTAGTCCTGAAACAACCCTGAGAGGTAGGTTTTAATATTAGCCCCATTTTAGAGATGCGGAACCTGAGGCTTAGGAAGATACAATTACTAACCCAAACTCCCTGAGCCAGAAAGAAGTGACAATGAGATTCTAACTTATGCTCCTAACCAGGCGTAACCATCGCTGCTCTGGACTCTTCCCCAGCTGTCTCCCAACATGCTGCCATTGTGCTGAGCAGGAGTTCGTGTCTCGAGAGATGACCCCAGGATCTGTTGTCAGACAACCTGCATCCACACACCTGCGATGCCTCTTTCTAGAGCGTGTCCAGGGTGTGGGGCTGTTCCCCACCCCTTGCCAGTAGCATGGGGGAAATTAGAGTTATTGCAAAGGACTGCTGGAAGAATTAAATTCCTTTTCCAATTTGATAGTGGCTCAATTAATGGTTATTGAGTCTGATTCTTTAATTCTATGAAGAAAAATATATTTGTATATTTTATATAGCTTCTCATTACATAGCAATCAGATACCAGCTCAGAGTTCATCTCTCATTGTAACTTGATAAAGCCTCAGCTTATCTTTGAGAACATAATTCTCCACTTTATTCTTATCTGTACATGGAGAACCATACACTTGCCCAGGCATTGGTTCCACATTTAGAGCTCACTTTCTCAGTAAAACGTTCCCACACATGTCAGGAAGATGCAAGCACTTGGCTCAGAGCCCCACCAGAGGAACTCAGTGACATGTTATTGAACCGAATCTCAGGCTTGTCAGTGAACTCTGCCCAAGCTTGTATTTACACACACCCATTTCCTGACGTGACCTCTTTGACCACGCAGGGTTCCTGCTCTTGATTGTTTGCACCTCCTCCCAACTTGCAGCCCACAGAACTTCACTGTCCCCACCTCAAGAAGGAGAAGACGTTGCTAGCAGTGTTAGCTGGGGTGAGAAGATAAGTTGCACCGGGTGACAGAGAGACCAAGAGCCAAGGAGCAAGAGGAGATGCAGAATACAAGGATGACTTTGGCTTCCTGAAGATGATGAACTGGCTAAGATGGGATGGAGTGAGCGGTGCCCATGTGCTGTGAGATAGAGGGATCATGAGAATACTCCCAGCCTTTGTGCCAACGGAAAGGTCTGCACAGAACTGTAGATCTCAGGACCTTTGCACAAGTTCTGTGGAAATCCCTTCACTGCAGGCTATGCAGCCAGTGTCTTCTCCCTAGGTGCCTTCTATGACTTCTTTATTGAAAGCAGTCATTATCACCCCCATGATATTGTGTCATCTTTGTAGCACCTTATCATGGTCTGAAACTAAAGTGTTTATTGAGTTACTTGTTTTCTGATTTGTCTTCCTCTTCTAGAGTCCAAACTTCTTACTACGGCCTTCCCAATGTCTAGAATGACTCAGTGCATATTTATACAATGAATGAGTTTTACCACTGACTTTTCATCCCCTTTAAAGCTATTAATTTCCTTTATTTTAGGAGATCTCCACTCAGATATCCCATTTTTATTTAAAACCAAGCCTCAAAATTGAGCTATAAATCCTCCTTTCAGTCACCAAAGAGCCAAGATACGTTCTGTCTCACAGCTTTTGCTTGTTGTTCCCTGCCTGCAACCTCCTCGCTGCTTTTCTTCCCACAGAAAATGCTCTGCTCTGAGGATGGTTGTCTTTGATTTTCATCAAATTCAATGCTATTTCTCAGAAAGAGCTTCCCTAATCACCATGATCAAAAAGTCTGTCATTATTTTCTGTCAGAACAACCTGGATTTTTTTCTTTTTCCATATTAGTTTCAGATGCACGACATAATGAATCGATATATGTATATATTGTGAAATGATCCCAGTAAGTCTAGTTAACAATCATTACAGTCTGGTTACAAATTTTTTGTAACAAAAGGTGCAAACTTCCAGTTATAAAATAAATAAATCCTGGGGATGTAATGTACAACATGATAATTATAGTTAATAATATTGTATTGGATATTTGAAAGTCTCTTAAAAGAATAGGTCTTAAAAGTTCTCATCACAAGAAAAAAATTGATTTCTTTTATTTTTGTTTTGTTTATCAATTGTTTATTTATTTGTTTGTTTATCTATGTCCCTTCCTGGGCTTCAAGTTTTACCAGGGCAGAAACTGTAAATATTTCATTTTATAATGCATGCTTAAAATATAGCACAATGCCTCGAACAGAGTGGGTACTAGGCCAATTGTTGAATGTATGAATAATCTTAAGTCTGTCCACTTTTGAATTAGAAGGCAAATCTTACTTCCAAATTTACTAATACTTGAACCCCTTACCTCTTTTAATGTCTACATAGACTATTTCTTTGCAAAAGTGAAAAGTGAAGTCACTCAGTCGTGTTCGACTCTTTGCAACCCCATGGACTGTAGCCTACCAGGCTCCTCAGTCCATGGAATTTTCCAGGCAAGAGTACTGGAGTGGGTTGCCATTTAAAGGACAAGTTAAAATTCTACTTTGTCCATGGAACTTCACTAAATTACTCTAGCTGCTGTCACCTTTCCCTCTGCCAGACTCATTGGTTTAATTTATAAAGTGGTGCTCAGGTCTGTAAGGGATAGAAAGATACATCGGATATGGTTCCTGATCTCAAAGAGATTTAAATATTTATCACACACTTTTCGACTTCAGTGTAATGCATATGTGTCGAATGAATAAATAGATGAGCTTAATTATAGCTTTGTTGACCTCTTAAATCATTTTTCATGATACTGAACACAAAGACAGCTTCTTCCCGTAATTTTTGTAGGAAGGCTCAAGAAAGATCATACTTACAGAAGAATTGAGAAAGTGGCCCATTTGCAATGAAGAATCAGTGCTGGGAAATAAAGTAGCTTTCTAGCATCTCCTAAGTCCTATTTATACCTTTTTAATTCATTATATTTAAATGAACTTCCCGAATACCACACCCTCATGTGCCAAGTGCCAAGTCACTTCAGTTGTGTCCAACTCTTTGCGATCCCATGGACTCTAGCCCACCAGGCTCCTCTGTCCATGGGATTCTCCAGGCAAGAATACTGGAATGGGTTGCCATGCCCTCCTCCAGGGGATCTACCCAACCCAGCCACACCCTCATATTTAAATATAAACTTGAAAACATTTTCCAAGCCAAAGGTAAAGGTTTTTAATTATTAATAGTTTTCCTATGAAATGACTTCCTCTCATTAGTGTCTTAACCTTTTATCTCCCCCTGGTTTCTCAGGTCATATATGGTAGCACTGTATTTGTGCCCCACCAATTTGGAACCAAATTTGAAATCAAATCCAGATTTTTTTCCCCTTTCTTCATCCATTACATCCAATTCTTGAAGAAAGTTTTCTGTCTGTAGCATTAAAAAAACTAGCTAAAATGTGCATGTGTGCACATTCAGTCATGTCCAACTCTTTGTGACCCCATAGACTGTAGCCCGCCAGGCTCCTCTGTCCTTGGAATTTTCCAAGCAAGAATATTGGAATGGTTTGCCATTTCCTCCTCCAGGGGATCTTCTCGACCCAAAGATCAAACCCTTTTCTCTTAAGTCTCCTGCACTGGCAGATGGCTTCTTTACCACCAGCGCCTCCTGGGAGGCTCTAAAATGTGGGAAATGCAGTCCGTCTATTGGCTACTTTGTCTATGTGAGGCTCCACCCAGGGGTAAAAGACTTTCCTCTGCATTTGATTAATGGAGTGGTTGTTTCGGTAGCGTCTTGGCGGGATTGTTGGGCTACCAATTTTCTTTAACGTTTCTCAGGTGTTTTTCTTTCCAGTGTCATTTTTTTTAATCGCTTTCAACTGCAGGCTGCTTAAGTGACCTCTCCTCCTAGTTTCTCCTTTCTGCCCCACACGTCTCAGCCACAGGGATCAAATTCCAGTATCCTATCTGCCTGTAATTTCCAGATTACTCCTCCTCACTAGCTCATCAATTCAAACTTCCAAAGAACAGACCTTGGGAAGCTCATCGTTAGTCCTCACCTCCTATAATGTCCTAGTGATATTTTCTACTTAACTAAAACCAACCCATTTGTTACCCTCTGCTGTCCACTCAGTGTTCATCACCTCCTTAAATGCTTCTTCAAGGCCTGTCAGTTCCCCCCACCAGTACAGCCTTAGTCATAGCTGCCCTCACATCTCTCCTCCACTTGGACAAGGCCTCCCTGACCCTCTTCCACCACCACCTTCTGCAGAATAAACGTGAACAACTCTGCAAACTTACTTTCTGAGACATAAATCAGGTTATGTCATTCCCCTGCTGTAAGTGTGCTGGCATCTTCTGCTTGTATCCAGGATAAAAGTTGGACTTCCCAGTCCTTTACCCCTTACTTCTGGACACACTGGCCTGTTTGGCTCTCCATAATTCCCTTCTTAGGACCTGAACTTGCTCTTTCTTCCCCTTGATGATGTTCTCTTTCATTGTATCAGCATGCAGCTTCCTGGGCCTCACAATCTCATATCAATTCCAGTGTCACCATCTCAGAGAGGCTTTTCTGTCCTCTTAGTTAAGCGACATCCCTCTTCTCCCTCTATGACGTCTCCTCTTCTGTTGTATCATTAGCACCCATCTGTGTGTGAAATCATCACACTTCTTTGTGTATTGTCTACCTCTCCCCTCTTAGAAGGCAAGCTGCCTATGGTCAGGTTGACCGTGAGTAGTATTCACCATTGTTTGTCTAGCATCTAATACAGAATCTGGCACATAGCTGGCATGCCTTTCATTCACTCAACAAAGGCTTATTTGGCAATGTCTATATGACAACCACAGTCCCAGACACTAGGATATAGCTGTAAATAAAATTGAAAAGTGCCTATTCTCAGAGGGTCTATGTAACATTTTGATGTGGCTAGTGCTCACTGTCAAAAAAAAAAAAACCTTAATAAACAACATGTACTATATCACGTGATGGGAAGTACTCTAAAGAAAATGAGTAGCAAAGGGAAGTAGGGGGTATCTTAGGGAACATCCCCCACTCCAAAATAAATATGGTGAATTACTCCTGCCTTTATTTCCATAGCACCTTAGATACAGTTTTTCCCCCACATTTATCACATTCATCCTAGTTACATGTTTACAAGACTTTCTTCAGGTAAACTCATCTGACCATGTGTTCTAAAGTTAGTGATGATGTTACACCTATAATTCTTTATGCCTGGCATATAGGAAGACTCAATTCAGACTTCAGTGCAGTTGCTCAGTCATGTCCAACTCTTTGTGACCCCATGAACTGCAGCACGCCAGGCTTCCCTGTCCATCACCAATTCCTAGAACTTGCTCAAATTCATGTCCATCAAGTCAGTGATGCCATCCAACCATCTCATCCTCTCTCGTCCGCTTCTCCTCCTGCCTTCAATCTTTGCCAGCATCAGGGTTGGTGCTGACAAGAGCTGATGTGAAGAGCTGACTCTTCACATCAGGTGGCCAAAGTACTGGAGTTTCAGCTTCAGCATCAGTCCTTCCAGTGAATATTCAGGACTGATTTCCTTTAGGATGGACTGGTTGGATCTCCTTGCAGTCCAAGGGACTCTCAAGAGTCTTCTCCAACACTACAGTTCAAAAGCATCAATTATTCGGCACTCAGCTTTCTTTATGGTCCAACTCTCACAGCCATACATGACACTGAAAAAACCATAGCTTTGATTATACAGATCTTTGTTGGCAAAGTAATGTCTCTGCTTTTAATATACTATCTAGGTTGGTCATAGATTTTCTTCCAAGGAGCAAGTGTCTTTTAATTTCATGGCTGCAGCCACTATATGCAGTGATTTTGGAGCCCCCAAAAATAAAGACTCTCACTGTGTCCATTGTTTCTCCATCTATTTGCCATGAAGTAATGAGACTGGATGCCATGATCTTATTTTTTTGAATGCTGAGTTTTAAGGAAGACTCATAAATGCAGTGGAGAAGGCAATGGCACCCCACTCCAGTACTCTTGCCTAGAAAATCCCATGGACGGAGGAGCTTGGTAAGCTTCAGTCCATGGGGTTGCTAAGAGTTGGACGTGACTGAGCGACTTCACTTTCACTTTTCACTTTGATTCATTGGAGAAGGAAATGGCAACCCACTCCAGTGTTCTTGCCTGGAGAATCCCAGGGACGGGGGAGCCTGGTGGGCTGCCGTCTATGGGGTCTCACAGAGTCAGACACGACTGGAGCGACTTAGCAGCAGCAGCATAAATGCAATTATATAAAAGAATTAAAGAATTACTGTTTATGTTTTCTTCTCTTACCCTCTAGAATATCTTCCCTGTACAACTTCATGAAACAGCATCCCTAGGAGACCTGGAGAAAATATTTATGATATTCAAGCACACCATCAGTGCCACATGTGCGGTCTCTGTGTTTCATTTACTGTCTCTGTGCTACATTTGTTGTCTCTGTGGATCAGTGAATGGAAGGAAAACCTTGTAACTGCTGTGTATTTTCTTTCAGCTTTTTCCCATTTTCTTTTTTGTAATTAGTTTATTTTAATTGGAAGATAATTACTTTACAATATCGTGATGGTTTTTGCCATACATCAACCAACATGAATCAGCCACAGGTATACATCTGTCCCTTCATCCTGAACCCCCCTCCCACCTCCCTCCCCACCCTATTGTTAAAGCATCCTCTTATCATGAGTGGACAAAGGTCCGTCCTCCTTTCCTTCAGGCCATGGTGCTAGGGCTCATGCTCATTTACCCTTTATATGGCACAGACTGAATGTGTGCCCATATGGATTTCCCTGGTGGCCCAGGGGCTAAGAATCAGCCTGCCAATGAAGGGATACAGGTTCCATCCCTGGTCTGGGAAGATCCCACATGCCACAGGATATCTTCTAAGCCATGCGCTGCAACTACTGAGCCTGTGCCACAACCACTGAAGGCCCTGTGCTCTGCAACAAGAGAAGCCACCGCAAGGAGAAGCCTGCGCGCTGCAGCTAGAGAGTGGCCCCTGCTCGACCTATCTAGGGGAAGTCTACAAGCACCAGTGAAGACTCAGCACAGCCAAAAATGAAGAAATAAAATGTAAAAATAAATAAATAAATGTGCGCCCATAAAGGAGATACATAATACATATCATGAGCTCATTTGGCTTCCTTTGTGGCAGAGAAAATCATCACAGAGCAGAAACTGTGTATTTTGTACTTCTAATCTAGGTCCTTGGCACGCAGCCACGCATCAGGGATAAGTCCAATTTTCCTGCAGAAATGTTGTGATGGATCTGAGGTCCTTCTTCAATGACATTACACTGCTTTCCTAGACAAGCAAAAGCAAACGTCTTTCTTTTTCTGTGCTTCCAGTGTATTTCAATATTAGAAGCAATCAAAGGCCTCGAGCCCTTTTTTATTTTTTGAGAATTGGTTCCCAGGTTGCATCTTTGATATGGCCAAGGAAACTATAGATAAAAAATAATGAAATCTGACTCTATATCCAATGAGGGATAATAAAAGGCAAATTGAGTTTTCTCTAAGAATCTGAGTGGTTGGAAAGCACATCAGGAAAGCAAATGCTTCATTACCAGCCAAGCAGTTCATTTCATTATAAAGACTCCTCATATACCCTTATGAACAAGAGAAAAAACAGCCTATTTCTCTAGTAAAAGGATATAGTAGTCACTATATGCTGTGGGATAGAGAAGAGGAAGAGATAATTTTGATGCATATTATACCGGATTTCAAAATACATGTGGTTTCCTGCTAGAAACTTAATTTCTAGCCCTGTCTCCAAGCAGTTTAGGCTGAGTTGTTACAGATTTCCTGTGTCCCTCTCTGATAATATATTTATAAAAATAGAAAACGAGAAGAAAACACTTCTCAGCCAAAATATATCATATCGTGTTTCAAGTGTCAGGTAAGAGATTAAAAGACTACACTGTTAGTTAAATCTCTTCTACACATTCAGCTTTTATGCCCTTCAGACTATCTTCCTAACAGTGATTGGTGTGAAATACCAGAGACCCTTGGATGGAGCACCTATTTGGCAAGTGTGATCCAAGCATCTGGAGAAGATCTGTGTTTTACAAAATAGCCAGGGAAAAAACAATGCAAGTATGCATGCAATCTATATGGAAAATAGTATGGAATCATTTTTGCTTCAGGCCCTATAAATGAGTGACCATTTCATGAAGCCTGGAAATGTGGGTCTTTCATGCCAGTCTGCCACTGGTATGGGAACCACTAATAAATCCAACTAATCATCTTTTAGCTGGCTCATAGATGGGATCCTTAGGAATACTTAGCAAATAAAGCTTCCTTTATTCATCCATCTTTGACTAGCCATTCTACACAGTTCACATCTTGTTTGCTAGGCCTGTGAAAAGAAGTTCTGAATGATTAACACTATTGTCGAGGATTTTCCATATATTTAGAGTTTTAATTATTACAGGTATTTGGTGAAAGAACTTCTCAGATGCAGTCAATTATTCTGCTACTCTGTAGCTTAGAGAGGGATGCACACATGTTAAATGAAATTGCATCAACTCAGATTGGGATGTTTTGACAGCAAGAGACAGCAAAAGGTTATGCTGGTATTACAAACCAGTGAAGCATAACAAGTGATTTACGATGGCAGCAGAGGCACAAACTGAATCACAATGAATACAGCAAGCTGGCTGTTAAAAATATAGAGTAGTTAATAAAACTGCATTTCATTAGATGAAAATTTGGGGGATCCTCTCTGTTCTAATAAAGTCAAGTGGATTTTTGAATTTTTATTTATAATACCCACTCTTAGATGGATCCTCTAGCTATATGTACAGTAGTCCAGCAGAATTCAAGTATGTCAAATTGTCAAGAGAATCCAAGTTCATTTTTATCAGGAAAATCCTGATTTAACAGATATGCTTCATGTAACGCCATGAAGGACAACATTTTCTGAGTCTAAAGAACAAAATTCCAGAGACTTTCATTTCTTTATAAAACTCTTCTATTCTCAATCCTTAACTAAAAGACAGTTCAGTCAATTCTCATTTTTGACTTTAGAACAATACATCTTTTCCCTAAGCCTAAAGATAATTGAATGGCATCCAGGAGAATGGCAAATATATGTGATTTTCGCTATTTAAAAAAATTTTATACGAGATACAGGAAAGGAGTATGTGGGTGGATATGAAATGGGTTAGATCAGATGGAGAGAATGTCATGGATGAAACAAAAAATAAATAAACAGAATCTGTGATCAGCCTGCGGGGTAATAATGCTTTCTATTTTTTTTTAACATTATGTTGAGGAAGCATGAACTAATTTATGGAGGACAAAGAGAGTGATGGATCCTATTTTGGAAAATGTGTTTATTTTTTAGTATGTGTTTTAAATTTTTTAGTGCAGCAGTTTCACTATTAACACACAAAAGTAAAATCTCCCAGTTGTTGCAGCCCAACATTGCAACGTTAGGAATTAATAGGAATCGCTATTCTTCATCTTTTTTGTACATTCTTTTAAAAATATTTATTTATTTACGTGGCTGCGTTGGGTCTTAGTTGTAGCATGAGGGAACACCGTTGCATCATTCGGGATCTTTCATTGTGGTGCACGGACTCTCTAGTTCAGTGCCAGCTTAGTTGCTCTAAGGATGTGGAATCTTAGTTCCCAGACCAGGGGTAGAACTCATGTCCCCTGCATTGCAAAGCAAATTTTAAACCACTGGCCCACTAGGGAAGCACTGAAACCACTGTTCTTGGTGCTACATGTAGACATTCCATGCTAAGTGTCAAGAGGGGACGCTTAGGAAGAAGCACTTTTTATTGTTTTTATTGAGGTATAGTGAATTCACAACATTATGTTAGTTTCAGGTGCACAGCATAATGATCTGGTATTTTGTAGATTACATCCCATTATAGATTATTACAAGATATTGGGTGTAATTCCCTATGCTCTGCAGTAAATCTGGTTGCTTATCTATTTTATGTATAGAGGTTTATATCTGTTAATCCCATACCTCTATTTGTCCCTTCCCCTCCCCTCTCCCCTTTGGTAAGCATACATTTGTTTTCTACGTCTGTGAGTCTGTTGATGTTCTGTGTATACATTTTGTATTATTTTTTTAGATTCCACATATAAGTAATATCATATAGGATGTCTTTGTCTGATTTATTTTACTAAACATAATATTCTCTAAGTCCATACGTGTTGCTATAAATGACAATATTTCATTCTTTTTATGGCTGAGTAGTATTTCTCTCTGTGTGTGTACGTGTGTATAGCATCTTCTTAAGCCAGTCTCTGTTGATAAGCTGCTTACATGTCTTGGCTATTGTAAATAGTGTTGCTATAAAGATTGGGATATGTGTTTCTTTTTTAATTAGTGTCTTTGTTTTTTTCTGGATATACATCCAGGTGTGGAATTGCTGAATCATACAGTAGTTCTATTTTTAGTTTTCTGAGAAATCTCCATACCACTGTCCATGGGGGCTGCACCAATTTACATTCCCACCAACAGTGTACCAGGGCTCCCTTTCTCCACATCCTCTCCAACATTTGTTATTTTTAAACTTTTTGATGATAGCCATTCTGACTGATGTGTGGTGCTATCCCACTGAGGTTTTGATTTGCATTTCCCTATTCAAGTCAAATAAGTGCTTTTTTAAAGTGGCAGAAATTTTCATTCTTTTTTTTCCTAAACAAGCAATATGTTATACGATTGTTCACGCGATAATTCTCTCAGAAGCACATGAATTTCATTAATTTTGTTGGAGTTAGTAACCAGGTGATATACAGAAAAACATGATTACCTCTCAATTGCAGCAAAAAAATAATCTCCAGGTATAATGAAATAGTCCATCTTATTGCAATAAAAAGCAAGAAAACCAGGGCACTGAGACTTGATGCTTTCTGTAGTTTATGTCCCTGAAGATCTCTGGAGGTAATAATCATTCCATCTTCCATTGCCATAGTGCCTGATGGTTTGCAAAGTACTTCATATATATTATTTCATTCAAGGAAAAAAATGCATATTCTATAAGATCCATTCCTGAAAGAAAATAAAATGTCAAATAAATGAAAACCACTCTTAGACTGAATAATTCAGGGAGCTGCTCTGTCAACACAGTGAATCACTTCATGAGAAATAGGGGAGCCAAAACAATAAAACAAAATCATCATTATGAGTATAACTGTGAAATATATGGGCCTTGTTAAATGTTTTTTATTTTGTTCATGATTCGGGGACTGTAATTTTTTCCAGATTTGTTGAAATTAGGAAAAAGATGATAGACATCCTAAATCTTAGATGCATTGCGGAATTGTAATGCTTTGCCACCTGAGGCAAAATGTGTATGTATTGTTTGGTGGTAATGACCTTCCTTCCTTCCCCTTTGATTCCATCCAGAGCCCACTCTGATGTGATACATGCTCCATACTTAGTTCTGTGTACTTTCCGCTCCATCCAGGCCAGAATGTTCCCTTTGACAAAAATGTACACATTCCTGCCCCATACCATTCTTCATATCTAAAATCATCTTTCTTCCTCCAAGAATGTTCCCATGCTACTCTGAGCTACACTCTCCTTTTTTTGTCTTCCAGTAGTTCATATTTTTCATTCATTCATTCAACCACTATTTAAAGAGAATCCACCACACACAAGGCATAAACTAGGAAATGGAATAATGAATGAAAATGAAAAAGACAAACAAGATCTCTAATATTGGGGAGCTGACATTCTCTGCGAGAACAGACAACAAACCTATGTACAGTAAAAGATTATTTTAGATGCTCTCAAGTGTTATGAAGATCCACAAAGGGGTGATACGAGACAGTGGCTGAAGGAGATGGCTCAAACCATAAAGACTCTGCCTGCAATGTAGGAGACCTGGGTTCGATCCCTGGGTCGGAAAGACCCCTTGGAGAAGGAAATGGCAACCCACTTCAGAATTCTTTCCTGGAGAATCCCATGGATGGAGGAGCCTGACAGGTTACAGTCCATGGGAGTCACAAAAAGTTGGACACGACTGAGCGATTAACACACACACACACTGAATGGAATGAAAGGAGTCAGCCCTTCAAAGTTAGGGTGCAAAGTTTTCCAGGCAGAATGGATCTGCAAAGGCCCCAAGGAGGGACCAAACATGGAAGTTTCCAGAAGGAAAAAAGACAGGAGGTGTGGTCAGAGAGTAGCAAATGATGGGAAGCTTGGCAGAGATGGAGCTGAGAGGTAAGCTAGTGCTGGATCACGTAGGAACTTAGTGTTTAAACTGAGTGCATCCAGAAGCCATGAAGAGGGCTTTAGGCAGGAGATGACAAGACAGGATTTGTGTTTTCCGAAAGCTCTCCATGGCTACTGTGCAGACAGTGGACCGCAAGAGAACAAAATTAGAGTGAGGATCACTAGTAAGGAGATTGTTGCAGGCCCAAGGGGTACAAGTGAGGGAAAGACTAAGGTTGTATGTGAAGATGGAGAAAAGTTGACAGACTTGAAATCTATTTTGTAGCTTAATCCATCAGGATTTATGAGAAAATTAAATGCAGAAGGAAAAAGAAACTCAAATTCATACTCTACCCCATCTTAATTAAGCTATTTAATGTGTTTGTACATGTGTTCCAAACAAGATTATGATTACTTTGTAGCCAGAAATTACTTCCATCCTTCTTTTTTGTCTCAATCACAGAAATGAGGATGGCTCTTTGCAAAAATGAGCACACAAGAAAGGCTTAACTTGGATCCAGTGAATATTTTTACCTCTTCTGTGCAGCCAAAAATAATCCAATCCAACTGAGTTGCAAAGCAAATTGTCTGCCTCCATTTTTTTTTTTTTTTTTTCTGCATGCTGCCATCCATACCTTCACCTCCTGCTACATTTTCGGCATCTGTAATTCTCTCTGTGATTTCTTGGCACCCACTGTCTACTGATGAGATCTCTGCCTTGGTCAGAGTGCCCACTTCCTTGCTTACTGCACACAACTCTGATGTGGCTCATTGCAGCCAGTAACTCTGCACTCACTCTCTGCCATGCCCTCGGCAGGTGATGGGAACCCAAAGATAACCAAGAAGAGGCATGAGAAAACTTGCCATCTAGTCTTCACTAAGAACTAAATGGGAGAATTCTGGACTACATGGGTATACATAAGAAAAAAAGGGAAGAATTATATAAGAAAATGCAAACATGAGTCTCTCTAAGGGCTGTATGACATCATCAAGTGACTCAGTGGTAAAGAATCCACCTACCAATGCAGGAGACACAGGATCGACTCCTGGGTCAGGAAGATTCCCTGGAGAAGGAAATGGCAATCCACTCCCACATTCTTGTCTGGGAAATCCCACAGACAGAGTAGCCTGGTGGGCTATAGTCTATGGGGTCACAAAGAGTCAGACACTGAGCAAGCAAGCAAGCAAGGGCTGCTTAAAAATGAAGCTCCAAGTGCTTCCCCATCCCTTAGCTCTTTTGTAAACACACCATGACTTTAGTTCCAGAAAACGAAATCTTGAATCTCTCCACAAGAGGCAAAGAGGATGAGGTGAACATGTGTGCAGAATTGTCTTTGAGGTTGCTGGGATAACTCCATCTTTCATTCCCCCATCCTCTCTTCTCAAAAACAAATGTCCTTTCTTGTATTGGAGTTAGTTTCTTTTCAATAAATATTTATCAGATTACAAATAACATACACAAGACCCCAGAAGGGTCCTAGAAACGTAGTCCTTGTCCACTAAATCTTTGAAGAAAATGTGTTAAACAAAGTATAAAAGAAATGTATGGCAAATAAACCACTGCATAGGATGTTTGGCACAAGGGAAAGGTGCGAAAAGACCACAGACTGCTCAATACAGACAGGGCGGAAGGGGAAGGTATAAAGGAAGTAAAAGAGAAGGGAATGCTTGATGACAAAGAGCGTGTTTGCTTGATCATCTACATCCTGAATGGATGATTCACAAAAGATGCTTCAGAGGAGAAGCAGTTGGTGTGGATGTAGAAAGGTGAGTACTATTGTGAGCAGTTAAGAAGAAGAGTATGCATATAGAAGGCCAGCTGGAGCAAATCTCAGAGATATCACACTGCTTTGGAGCACTGAGGAATGGTGTGGAGTTGTCTGACTGGAGAACAGGAACCAGGGTGAGTATGCTAAAAGCAGACAAGGTAAATGAATCCCATATCAAGGTCGCACGTTGGACATTATTCTGTAGCCAACAGGGAGTTCTCACAGACTTTCAGATTGGGACGCACCATGAGCTGGTCCAGAATAAGGATGATAATTCTGGTGGAGCCATAGGAATGCCTCTCTCAGGTCTCCACTTAAGAAAATCTCCTAGGCATAGAAGATAATTTTATGGTTGCCAAAGGGAAAATGGGGAGGGATAATTGAGAGTGTGAGATTAAGAGGTGCACACTACCACGTGTAAAAAAATAACAAGGATTCACTGTATAGCACAGGGAACTATATTTAATATCCTGTAATAAACTATAGTGGAAAGAATTGAGAACAAAGACTATATCTAACTGAATCACTGCTGTACACCTGAAACTAACAAAATACTGTAAATCAACTACGAAAAGTAAGTGAAAGTGTTCGTCTCTCAGTGGTGTCCAACTCTTTGAGACCCCATGGACTGTAGCTCGTCAGGCTCCTCTGTCCATGGGATTTTTCAGGCAAGAATACTGGAGTGGATTGCCAATTCCTTCTCCAAGAGATCTTCCTGACCCAAGGATAGAGCCCAGTCTGCCACATTGCAGGCAGATTCTTAATCATCTGAACTATCCAGGAAGCCCCACAAGTATAGTTGATTAAAATCAACTGTACATCAACTTTAAAACAGTAAGAGAAAGAAAATCTCTTGGGGAGCAGAGATGATTGACGGTCTCCAGAAGTCACTCCTTTGAGTTCACCCCAGTGGTGAACACCCTAAAGCTGCCCATCCTGATCACAAGGAAGCTCTTCAATGGGAAACTTTGTCTCAGCTATTTCCCATCATTCTGACTGAGACTGTCTCCACCCTGGCTGTTCTCTATGGTTCTGGGTACCAATTCTTCCTCCTCCTTTTCCATCCACAGCTGTCAGGGCTGCATGGCAGTTAGAGGCTCCCCCCACCCCCATCTGTTCCCACTCCCTCTCCTTGTTTTCTCCATAGACAACACCCCAAATAAACCTCTTGCACCCTTGCATTGGCTTCCCAGAAGACCAGGCTGACACAGCTGCTGACATATGAAGGATGAGCAGTACTGATCCACCCATTTTGGGGGTAGTAGCTAAAGGCCCACAGATAGGTTGGTAGTGTCAGGGCAGAAGGGAGAAGTAGAAGGGAAGTGAAAGAGAAGGGAATGCTTGATAGCAAAGAAGAACGTGTGTGCTTGATCATCTCCAATGACCTTGTGGGAGGGAGATTGCTATTTTGAAATCACTCAGTTATCAATGTATTTTTCAACTATGGTGGGGATGGATAAATATTTGTGTTTTTGTCACTGGTGAGTCATTGCCTGTTCCCTCCCCACCATTTATGTCCCTGACCCGGTAACTGTGCTTTTAGTGTGGGATTGACTTAGTAACTTGGATCAAATGTAAGTAAGAAAATGTTTGTTATTGTAAGCTTTAACATTTGTGCTCTTTTTATTAATATCGATAGCAACATGAACTAACAATTTAGGTAATCAAATTTTCCTAATCAAAGACTACTACTACCATTTATTCATATGCTATGGGGCATAACCTTGAAGAGGGTTTTTAAAGAATACAGTTAGACTTTCTCCTTTCACAGAAGAAATCATAGCTTTACAAAAGTGTTTAGTTGAAAAAAGAAATGGCCTATTTAAGAAACTACCTTTATTTTCTTATTCCAAACTATTTTTAATGTTTAACAAGAGAAGACTAATTATAATACATTAAGCCAATGTAGTGATTTCCAAATATTTTCTTTAAGTTTTTATCAGATTACTTTTCAAATTTAATTATGTAGACTTCATTGTGGACTTTCTATTCTGATTTTCTATGTTTCCATTTGTTTCTCTACTAAATAGATACATATCAATATTCAGAGTGAAGAAATATGAACTTATTGAAAAACTAGATTGAGTAATTTATAGTTCTCAACTACTCTGATTTGATGAGAACAAAGATTACTTTACAATTAAGAAAAACTGTAGGTCCATTAAAACTATGGAATATTTGAGCTGACCATATGACCACCTAATTAAAGATGTTTTGAAATTCAAAACAACTTGACAGTAATTGTACAGTCACTCAGTCAGTTCAGTAGCACAGTCATGTCCAACTCTCTGCAACCCCATGGACTGCAGCACACCAGGCTTCCCTGTCCATCTCCAACACCCGGAGCTTGTTCAAACTCATGTCCATCGAGTCAGTGATGCCATCCAACCATCCCATCCTCTGTCATCCCCTTCTCCTCCCACCTTCAATCTTTCCCAGCATCAGGGTCTTTACAAATGAGTCAGTTCTTCGCATCAGGTGGCCAAAGTATTGGAGCTTCAACATCAGTCCTTCCAGTGAATATTCAGGACTGATTTCCTTTAGGACTGACTGGTTTGATCTCTTTGCAATCCAAGGGACTCAAGAGTCTTCTCCAAAACCACAGTTCAAAAGCATCAATTCTTTGGAGCTCAGCTTTCTTTATGGTCCAATTCTCACATCCATACATGACTACTGGAAAAACCATAGCTTTGACTAGATGGACCTTTGTTGGCAAAGTAATGTCTCTGCTTTTTAATATGCTGTCTAGGTTGGTCATAGCTTTTCTTCCAAGGAGCAAGCATGTTTTCATTTCATGGCAGCAGTCACCATCTGCAGTGATTTTGGAGCCCAAGAAAATAAAGTCTCTCACTGTTTCCATTGTTTCCCCATCTATGCTCTTGTGTGTAAATATGGAATTTTTAACTAAAAAAGAATTATTTGTTCATCCCACATGATTCTTCCTAAACTGTCACATATAAACTGGTTTCATAACTTGTTTTCATCTCCACATCCTGTGAAGTACTTTTGTTTATAATATTCTTTTTGAAGTAAAAGAAAGCCTTGCAGATGAAAGAGATAGCACGAGCTCGTACTCTAATATCATAAAGTAAATAAGTGGAGTTGTTCACTTGATCAGTAGCTGTCACTTTGAAATAATTTTCCACTGAGTCCAAAGTCTTGGAATTCTTTGGAAGAGAGCAGTCACTCCTAGAAACCTTTATAAACCACAGGGACAACTGAGTGGTTGATTGCCTTTGGCATATGAAGAAATTCACATTTCAATAGTATGTCAACATTTAACCTTCAAAATCTAATCCACATGGATTATACTGCATTTATAGTTATTATGAAATATTGACTATATTCCCTATGTTGAATGATATAGTCTTGCAGCTTATTTATTTTATGCATAGCACTTTGTATCTCTAAACCCCACACCCCTATCTTCTTCCCCCGCCTTCCCTTTCCCATTGGTAACCCCTAGTTTGTTCTCTGTACCTGTAAATCTGTTTCTGTTTTGCTATATACATGCATTTGTTTTATTTTTTAGATTCCACATATAAGTGATGTCATACAGTATTTGTCTTTCTCTGTCTGATTTATTTTACAGAGTATAATATTCTCTAGATTCATCCTCATTACTGCAAATGGCAGAATTCCATTTTTTTCTTTTTTTATGACTGGGTTCTATCCCACAAGAACTTTTTTCCTCCAAAATTCTGCTCATCAAAATGGCTCAGCTCAAATGAGAAAGTTTCCTTGAACTCATCAGTCCCCCACCATGTTCCCTTAATGCTTTTCACTAGCCTCATGTTTACTGAGCAGGCCAAGGGATACTTGAGGAAAGGACTCAATTCCTATTCTTTGAATTATTCCAATACCATTATACTGTCCCCGGTAGATAACACAGTACCAGAAGCACTGGGACAAATGTTTCATATTTGTTAAATCTTACATTTTCAAAACTACTTTAGGAGATAATCTTGATCCAATCTCAGTTTTTTTCATTGAGAGGATTTCCTTTTAACTGAAGTCATAGTCCTTCTCCACCTGACACTCCTAGATTAAGCTATATATAGTTATAGCAACAGCCTTTCTGAAGGACAGTTTACAGCAAGTTATAACTTTAAATGTATATAATTAAAATTTTAGACATATATAATTTTTATTCTAAGATTTCAATTCTAGAAAGTTAGCCTAGAGATATATCATACAACTAGTCAAAGACATTTGCACCTAGATATGGATTACAGCATTGCTTATAACAGCAAAAACTGGCCACTCTATAAGTGACATGTTAAACAAATTATGGCACATCCATTTAAAAAGAGAATATTGTGCTACTCTTTAAACAAACCAGAAAGTCTATGTATGGTGACTTGTAAGGACTGCCAACATATATCACTAAAGAAAATAATTTGGTTGTACAAGAGTATATTTTTATCTCTTTTCAGTAAAAAATACATACATTGAAATAATCAAGATGAATAAACTATAACTTATAAATCATGATTAGTTCTAAGGTTGGGATGTACTATCTTAGATTTAGATATTGGTATTGAATGGATTGCTGTAAGCCATATGTATACATTATCTATGATCAGAAACACATTACTAGAGAAACAGATCTTCGGCATTTGTTCTCAATAATGGGAGGAGACCAACAGCATTTGGAGGGGTGCTGTCTCTAGGCAGAAAAGAATAAGCAGGTTAAGTTTGAAATGCAGGATAGAGAAGGGCTGGAAATGGGCAGTAAGGCTAGAGGTCCAGGGAAGGAGAATATATGATGAGAACTGTCCAAAAACGGAGAGAATTGCATTGTTAAGTAGTGAGCTCCCCACCCATCCAACTCTGTAAGCAAGAAAGACCTCAGAATGTTCCTTTTTACCTTTCTCTCCCTTCTTTCTCAAGATTCACTTAACACAGACACTTCTCCCCATATCTTTCAACATTACTTTTGTCCTGGTAATCAACCTCTCTTGCTTGAACTATTAGAATAACTTTCTAACTGGTATCCCTATATCAAGTGTAGAGATTACAGTACTCAATCTCTAAGTCGTATCCAGCTCTTTGCAACCCCATGAACTGTAGTTCCACCAGGCTCCTCTGTCCGTGGGATTTCCCAGGCAAGAATACTGGAGAGGGTTGCCACTTCCTCCTCCAGGGGAGCTTCCCAACCCAGGGATCGAACCTGTGTCTCCTGCATTGGCAGGAGGATGCTTTACCGCTGAGCTACCTGGGAATATCAAGTGTAGCAGGCAGAATTTGGGCCATGACCTTTGTCCCCAGTGTCATGACTATAAATAACTTCTGTGCTGTGCTTCATCACTCAGTTGTATCCGACTCTGCGGCCCCATAGACTGTAGTCCACCAGGCTGCTCTGTCCTTGGGGATTCAATTTATATTACATGGCAAATGGCCTCTGCAGATGTAATGAAGGTTATTAATGAGCTTGGCTTTAAAATAGAGAGAGTATCCTGGATTATCCAAATGAACTCAACATCATCACATGCACCCTTTCAAGTCGAGCTTCCAGCCCAAGACAGAGGAGGAAATAAGAGAGAGGTAGCAGAAGGGGAAGTTGGAAAGATTGGACTTGACCTGGGGGAATTATTGGCTCAAAGACCAGAGGGGCTTGGAGGTGAGAAAGAAACAAATTCCAACAACCTGTGAGCTTGTGATGAGAACCTCAGCTGCGCCAATACTTTGATCCCTGTCTGGTGAGATCCTGAACAGACAACTCCTCTAAGCCTTGCTGGGCCTAACCTCCAACCTGCAAAAAATGTGATACTGTTTTAAATGCCTAATTTGTGATCATTTCTTTCAGCAGCCATAGAAAACTAATATACCAACTGTGGCCCATCTTTGGTCAATTTTTCCAAATGCAGAGAGACTGATTTCTTTTTTCTCAAAGTACAGATCTGGTCATGACATGCTTATTTACAATCATTATTTGCTCTTCTGAAACCCTGTGAATCCTAATCCGAACCTTAATCCCTCACACAGCCTTCAAGATTTGTGTGGTTTGTGTGGTTTCCAGCTCACATGACAGAGAAGGCGATGGCACCCCACTCCAGTACTCTTGCCTGGAAAATCCCATGGATGGAGGAGCCTGGTAGGCTGCGGTCCATGGGGTCGTGAAGAGTCGGACACAACTGAGCGACTTCACTCTCACTTTTCAGTTTCATGCATTGGAGAAGGAAATGGCAACCCACTCCAGTGTTCTTGCCTGGAGAATCCCAGGGACGGGGGAGCCTGGGGGGCTGCCGTCATAGGGTCCCACAGAGTCAGACACGACTGAATCGACTTAGCAGCAGCAGCAGCAGCAGCTCACATGAACCTCTCCAGCCTCATCTTCTATCAGCCCTCAACTCTGAGATTCAGCCATTCACAGACTGCAGCGCTCCTTTGCATGCATGGCCTTCACACAAGCTGTTCCCTCTGCCTAGAATGTTTTTCTCTCTTATATTCATCTTCTGGCCACTACTATTCATTCTTTGTTTTCTGTTAGGGTTTTCTTCTTTTTGATATTTGAAAATATTTATTTGTTTACCTTTTTGAATACAACTAATACCTTTTTACTTTGGAATAGTTTAAGATTCACAGAAGTTGCAAAAACAGCACAGTTATTACATTACCTTCCCCTCTAGCGATAATAGCATATTCTTTTTGAATTGCCAACAAAGAACTATTTAACATATTCTGCTGCTGCTGCTAAGTCACTTCAGTCGTGTCTGACTCTGTGTGACCCCATAGACGGCAGCCCACCAGGCTCCCCCATTCCTATGATTCTCCAGGCAAGAACACTGGAGTGGGTTGCCATTTCCTTCTCCAAGGCATGAAAGTGAAAAGTGAAAGTGAAGTCGCTCAGTCATGTCCGACTCAGCGACCCCATGGACTGCAGCCCACCCACCAGGCTCCTCCGTCCATGGGATTTTCCAGGCAAGAGTACTGGAGTGGGGTGCCATTGCCTTCTCCTACTTAACATATTCATTACTTTTAAATACTTTTTACCTATCCAAGTTCACAGCTAATTCAGAAGGTAGTCATTTCACAATTGTATTTTTGTGTGTGGTTTAATGTTTTATTTTTTTATTTATTTTAAAAATTTTTATTGGAGTATAGTTGCTTTACAAAATTGTGCTAGTTTCTACTGTACAGCATTCATCCTTTAATTTAAGTCCACACACCTTCTGCTCAGAGAAGTCTCTCATGACCTCTCTGACTAAACCAAACACAGAAATTACAGGCTCCTGTAGAATTACATATCTATTCTTCCCAGCAATTGTCATAATTACAATGGTTTATGTGATTATGTGACAATTTGTTGTTGTTCAATTGCTAAGTCATGTCCGACTCTTTGCAACCCCACGGACTGCAGCATGCCAGGCTTCCCTGTCCTTCACTACCTCCTAGAGTTTGCTCAAACTCATGTTCATTGAGACAGTGATGATATCCAATCATCTCATCCTCTGTTGCCCTCTTCTCTTCCTAACCTCAATCTTTCCAAGGATCAGGGCCTTTTTCAATGAGTCAGTTCTTCATATCAGGTGGCCAAAGTATTGGAGCTTCAGCTTCAGAATCAGTCTTTCCAATGATACTCAGGGTTGATTTCCTTTAGGACAGACTGTTGATCTCTTTGCAGTTCAAGGGACTCTCAAGAGTCTTCTCCAGCACCACAGTTTGAAAGTATCACCACACTGTAAACTCTGTAAGGACAGGGAGTGGTTTCTCTTTCCTTACTTGTCTTTCCTTAATTACATAATCAACAACTCTTAGTAGAGTGTCCAAAGCATAGTCAGTTCTCAAATTATATTTCCTGCCTGAATAACTGAATCAATGAGGCACACTGAAGCAATGAATTGGTGTTCTAGGATAGAATAGATGAGAACATAAATACCAGCCACAAGTAGAAGGATGAATCAGTGACCACATATTATCCTACTGGCTCTGAGATTGCATGATATTTAGTATTTTGTGGCTGTCCCAAAGTGTAACTGCCATTTAATTTTACCTTTCCCAGGGAACCTTGGTTTTTCTAATGAAAATAGCTGTCAAAACATCACTTTATCACCAGTATATGTCCTGACTCACCAAATAAACTTAAAGTAAATATGTAATGGGGAATGACCAAGTAGATGGCACCCCACTCCAGTACTCTTGCCTGGAAAATCCCATGGACAGAGGAGCCTGGTAGGCTGCAGTCCATGGGGTCGCTAATAGTCAGACATGACTGAGCGACTTCACTTTCACTTTTCACTTTCATGCATTGGAGAAGGAAATGGCAACCCACTCCAGTGTTCTTGCCTGGAGAATCCCAGGGACGGGGGAGCCTGGTGGGCTGCCGTCTATGGGGTCACACAGAGTCAGACACGACTGAAGTGATTTAGCAGCAGCAGCAGCAGACCAAGTAGAAGACACAATATGTGTCCCAAATGATGTAACATGCCCTTGATTATTGATGTGTTCATCTTATTTATTGAATTTCACATTCATAAAATACAATTTTGCAAATATCATCTCCTTTAATCCTCACAATAACTTTGTAAAGGCTTAGCTTGTGGGTTTTTTTGTTTGTTTGTTTTAAGCTTTTTTCAGTTCAGCACGGATCAAATCAGAGATTCACTGCTCAGAGGTTAATTGACATGTTCCAGTGAATTCCATCTCAGGTCTTCCTGCTCCATGGCCAGGTTTTAACAGCATAGATTTTCCATTTAGGAACTAAAGCCTTGCGTTTTCCTGTGTATGTTATTTCTCTCTGTCCCCACTCGCTGGTGCTCAGCCCAAGTGCCTCAGACGTGGTCTGGGCATCCATCGACCACACCTGGTGTAATTTCTATTTACATCTGCCTCTGCACTTCCCAGAAATGAGAAGAGGAACCATGGCGGGCAATCAATAGTGTTTACCAAATGGATTGTCTGCTTTATCCTCACAATTCACACTCACATGGTAAGCAATTATTCAAGCCTTAAGCTTCTCAGTGAATATAAATTTTTTACACAGGAAGCATTCTCATTATTGATTATTTTGGGGTTGACTTTAGAGCATGCCTCTTCTTAAACAGTTATATCTAGAGGGAAAATACTGGTGTAGTTTCAGAGGGATGTGTTCTTTTTTTCCTATGAATTTATATCATGATATCATAGATCAATGTGGAGTGGTCCTTACCCAGAATAAGTGGAACTGGAACATAGAAATGAGCTCAAAGATAAACTTCTACTTTATTGAAGTGGATAGAAGATTCCAATAATTCTGTTGAATGCACTGGGAAATCCAAAACTAAGTTATAGAAAAACAGTTTTAAATAATTAATTCTGAAATAAGGGCATAGTTTCACCTCATAATTACTTTTTAAAAGAAATTATTCTTATTTGGATTCTTCTTGTATGTTCTATTTTCAGCAAGAAACTTAAGATTGGAATTAAGTCAAAGGGCACAAACATCTTCTATATAATTGTATTTCTTTCTGATTGTTACATTAATGCATGTTTCTGTAGAAAATATAGAAAATACATAAAAGTGTCCAGAGGGAGAGAAAAATTCACTTATAATGATCATTATTCTATCCTGAGGCAAATATTAACATCTTGACACATTCATCTCTACAATAATCCCATTTATTTTTCTTAGTCTAAATGTAGTCTATTTTTTTTTCTACTTAAAATTGCTTTTTCACAATGTTTTTTTCAATGTTTTTCATTTGGGTCAATGCTCTTAATTAAAACTGCTATTCCTCTGAATTACAATTCAAAAGTTTGCCCAGCTGATGTAACCACTGTTAAAAATTTGGTATGCACATCCCTTACTTGGGCTTCCTAGTTGAGGCAGTTAGTAAAGAATCTGCCTGTCAATGCAAGAGACATGGGTTCAATCCCTGGGTCGGGAAGATGCTCTGGAGAAGGAAATGGCAACCACTCCAGTATTCTTGCCTGGAGAATTCCATGGACAGAGAAGTCTAGCAGGCTACAGTCCATGGGGTCACAAAGAGCTGGACCCAACTGAGCACACACTTCTTCCTTACTTATTTCTTTGCTAAACTATTAATAACATGTACAATATACATATGAATACCACTGCTCCCACTGTTTTATTTTTACAAAAATGGAATTGTACATATAACTAATTTTTCTTAATATCATCACATTTTTCCAATCTCTTTGAATACATCTATCTCATTCCATCAAATAACTGCATAATATTCCATAGAGTAAAAGTATAATAATTTATGAAACCATTTCCTGTTGATGAAAGCTCGTGATTTTTTTCTTATTTTTTTTCCTATTGTAAGAAACAAAGCAATAAAAATCATAGTACATATATTTAAATAATGACACTTTTAATTTTAGAAACTATTTCTTTGCTAACAATTACAAATTTTACTAACAAGTGTAGTTGGGTTCTTTCCATTGTTTTCCATGATGTTATGACCCATATTTGTTCAGTTCATTGCTCTTTTGCCCAAACAGAACATAGAGCATATAGAACATATAGAAAGCCTGAGTCAACTAAATATTTGCCCAATTGAACTGAACAGATGATATTATTGTGGGAGTCCTAAATTTAAGAGTGGTCAAGATGTGAGCTGTGCTATATGTTATTTAGGTAGGACATCATGGGCTTACCCAGTACATTCAAAACCCCCATCTACATCCAACTTGGCCATCAATGGGCAGTATGTCTCTGAACTTGGTCTCTTTCCACTTCATCTTTTCTTTATTTATAAATTGGTTAACTGGCATGCATCTCATGTAGCATAGACTTGTTCTACTTTAATACTCATTTTATTTTTATCAGATGTCTGATGACAATGTACTGTAACAAGTTCCTTCAGCATTAAAGTAATAAGTTAAAATAATACATTTGTAATTATGAGCATACTCACTGAGATCTCTTTATAGCACATTTCACACACAGAGGATGAAATGATGATTAAATTAAATTCTTCCCACTCATTGACCGAGCTTTAACATATTCAGAGTCTCTGTGAGAGTCAGCTCCTTTAGTCCACAGTCACCCTGAAAAATAATGGACCACCAGAGGATGATGAGAGAATGATGCGAATGAATCAGTATAAACTCATCAATTTGAGCAGGAAAATCAGAGGGCCCTTGGGGAAGAGTCAACATCTTCTTGAAAGTCAGAAATCAGAGGTACTCAATAATGAATGTCTTTTTTTCCCTCACTTGAAGTGCAAATAAATTAAGACATAGATAGAGAAGTTAGGGAGATAGAGGCCACAAGGAAGATTCCCTGGAGGAGGGCACGGCACTCCAGTATTCTTGCCTGGAGTATCCTATAGACAGAGGAAGGACATCACAGTCAGACAGTCAGATATGGACTGGTGGGCTACAGTCCATGGGGTCACAAAGAGTCAGACATGACTGAAGCAACTTAGCATGCACCAATAAGGATATTAACAGAGGAGGCGACTTAACACAGCAATGTTGGCCAGAAGGCATTCTGATACAGCCGGTTTGCCTTCTCCAGAATTAGAAGCTTCACCCCACTCCAGTACTCTTGCCTGGAAAATCCCATGGATGGAGGAGCCTGGTAGGCTATAGTCCATGGGGTCACTAAGAGTCGGACACGACTGAGCAACTTCCCTTTCATTTTTCACTTTCATGCATTGGAGAAGGAAATGGCAACCCACTCCAGTGTTCTTGCCTGGAGAATCCCAGAGACAGGGGAGCCTGGTGGGCTTCTGTCTATGGGGTCGCACAGAGTCGGACACGACTTAAGCGACTTAGCAGCAGTAGCAGCTGCCCTGCTGCAGGTTCGGGGGTGGGGGAGTGGGGGGGAGGAGTAAACTCCCAGAACAGATCTGTCGCATCATACAACCCAGAGAGGAGCACCAAAGATGGCTTACTTCTCAGCAGCTTCCACCTAAAAGAGAAGAAGAAGAGGTAGACTATACACTTCCTGTTTCTTCTTCCAGCCTTATCAGTTAGAAAGCCACTAAGCTCTTCTGGCTACTATTTTTCCTTCACCTTGAGAATCATGCAAATGATAAGTGACTTGTCATGGATTACCCTGGTTTACCAACAGGGAGGAACAACTGCTGCTTCTTCTCAAACAAAAGAGCTGAGACAATGGAGGTCATGTCAGTGTCATGGAGTTGGAAAGACTTATAGGAAGGAAAATAACAATAATAAGACATTGCACTTATTTATTAGATAAGCAGCAGAAAATCGTGGTTGAATTCATGGACTCTGGAGCCACAGGACTTGGCTTAAAATGAGTGGTGGTAATCTGCTGCTTGCCAGCTGTGTGATCTTGAACAAACTACTTAGTCCGTATGTGCCTCAGTTTCTTCATCTATAAGATGGGAATGTAGTAATTCACATATGAAAATTAAATGAGTTACATATATAAAATGCACAGATCTCACCCAGCACACCAGTACTTTCTGGTTGTTATCTGAGCACTTTCTAGGTTTCAGAGACTGCCAGAAGTTTAAAAACCATTATTTCATTGATCATGTAATTAAATATCAATTAAGAAAAGCCATTGCTACATTTTGCAAATGAGAAATCTCGAGACAATGAGAGTAAAAGCAATTTGATTAAGAGTCTAGTACCTGTCAGTGGGGACTTCCCAGTTGGTTCAGCAGTAAAGAATCCAACTGCTAATGCAGGAGATGCAGGTTCGATCCCTGGGTTAGGAAGATCATCTGGAGAAGGAAATGGCAACCCACTCTAGTACTCTTTCCTGGAGAATCCCATGGACAGAGGTGTCTGGTGGGCCACGGTGTGTGGGGTTGCAAAGAGTCAGACACGACTGAGCGACTGAGCATGCACATACATGTCAGTGGAGGCTTACAAACCAGGGTTATCTACCCCCAGAGCCTACCCTGCTAACCACTGTGCTGGGGGCTGAATTACTGGTTCTCTCTTTCCCACAAAAAAAGAGAAAAACTGCTTTGGGGTCCACACTGTTGCAGGCACAACCACGCCTTTTTTCTACAACAGGTCACATTTTTTCTAACTAAGCTTCCATCAATTCTCCTGTTGCCCCAGGAGTATGGACCTACAGCAGGCCATATCATTCCTGAATTAGAAGAGTCTAGATTGGTCTAGACAGTGAATTCTGGAATTTTGGAATGGCTCTAAGTGGGTCTCAAAAGATAACTGTACTAGACTCCCCTGGAATTAAATACTGTTGATGTAATCAAAATCAGGCCAATCTCTGAGGGTTTCTTTTAAACACTTAAGTCCCCAAGTCCTCCATACCAAAGCTTACATGGAACAGACATCCCTACTTATCCAGGAGTCTTCTGGAAAGAAAGGACCATGGACTTTCTCTTAATTGCAATGTCTGTGCTTAGTCACTCAATCATGCCCAACTGTTTGCCACCCTTTGGACTGAGAAGGCAAGAGACCCTTCCCAGGCAAGAATACTGGAGTGGGTTGCCATTTCCTCCTCCAGGGGATCTTCCCAACCTGAGGATCAAACCCATGTCTCCTGGGTCTCTTGCACTGCAGATGGATTCTCCATCCACTGAGCCATCGGTTGCTTAACTGCAAAATTTTCACAAAAATCTCTGCTCTGACTCAAAGAAAGCCTCACAAGTACGTCTAAACTTAAGACTCCAGGAAACAATCCTTTCTGTCCGTGTTTGCCATTTTAGATAAAACTCTTAGGGAAATGTGCTGAGAATCAGCCTGTTCATGCAAGTTTATTATCAAGCTTGTTAGTACTCAGCATTGGGTTAAATAAACCTTGATGCTTCCTACCACACATTTGAGGGCAATTTAAAGCTCTTAATGGACATGATTGCATGTTGTCAAATGGAATGTTACGGTAATGACTCTTCCTTAACTCCAGTTGCTGTCATTTTCAGAGATTCTGTTAGTAATAAAGTAAAAGTTTGGTGCAGTAGAAAAGCAAGTGATTACTTCTGAAGGGTAACATTAAATCAGATAAATTAAAGCCATATGTCTCTTCTGTTCTCCTTCCTGAAATAAATTGTTAGTCGGTATCCCTCAAAGTCATTAGAAACTCCTCTGGTTTCAAAGTTATTGTTTCAGTTCTGATATAAAATATGAAAAAGACTCAAAGAGTGAGTCTAGCTGCAATTCAATAGAGCTAACTAAATTTTAACCTGCTAGAGAGGCAATACAGTTATTTCTATATACTCAAGATCTTTTTTAAGTGTTTCTGTTTTGTCAATGCTTGAACTCTATTTCTTTTCCTTTTTAAAAGTATGTGTCTTAAGCTAGATTCTTAACATTTCCTATCAGTATAAGTGACTCACCGACTTAATTTGGCAAAATGAGTTTAATTACTAGCATAAACATAAGGCTAAATGAAAAATTCAAAAATGAATGACAAGCTCACTATGAATAATAAAATCTGTTTCTGAACTTCAATGGCTATATCACTATTATCATTCATAGAATTATTGGAACTAAGAAAGACCAGTAGCTCTTAATACTTAAGGAGGGTGTGATAAGCTAAGTCACAAATGAAGCCCAAATGGGGTGGACTTTTAATTTCAGGTGTGGTCCTGACTTACTCTGAGATTTTAGGAAAGAGGCTTATCTATGGATTATCTTTTCCTATTTGTGAAATAAGGAAATGAAAAAATATAAAAGTAATATCTGTAGAAACAAGATTGCTAAGTAGGCATGAAATGAAAAAATGAATATTATAATTAATAAGTACTTATTTGTATATCATCATATCAACCATAAAGCATGTCATTAGTACTTAGAATTTTTTAAGATAATTCATGAAGCATGGTTTAAAATATGAAGACATAGGAAATGTGGACTTGACTTCCACAAGCACACAATCCAGCTGGGGAGACAGAATGCTCATACTAAAATGTGTTGATTACTTCACTGACCACCAATCAACTTGATCAGATTGGTGTGGACATGAAAATACTGCTATAATTGCTCTCTTCCTCATCTTGAGATGCTGTCATTTCTGCTCGATGATAATCAACACTATAAATAAGACAACATAAAAATATGTGTATTTTAATTACACAGGGTAATTCTGTGTTCTGATGCCAATTCCCTGACACCAACTGGGAGTCCTACAATTCAATTCAATTCTAATAATAACTGCAGTTAGCATCAGATACTATAAGCTAAAATGCAAAGTCCCTAACAGATTTCCCTTACATCAGATGCCAGCTGCAAGTGGGGTCTCCAGGCTACCTATACTCTGTCTGACTTGGCTACAAATTCAGAAGTTCCTACGATGCTACTTCAGATTCAGTAATTGGCTAGAATGACTCAGAGAACTTAGGAAAATATATTTAGGATTATCAGTTTAGTATCACCTTTTTAAGGTTCTGAGACTATTCTCATTGTATTTTGGTTAAAACCCCAAATAAGTGTAAAGTAGGACAGAACAACCAGGGTAAGGTATTCAATACAGTAACGTATAGGAACGTCTGTCCATGTGAGGTCAGGTGCATGACCCTCTGAGTCATCGATATTTGCATCAACCAGGAAGTTCCTCAAACCTTGCTGCCTTGAGTTTTTCTTTCTTTCTTTCTTTTTTTTTTTTTTTTATTGATGTTTCATTGCACAAACATGCCTGATTAAATCATTGGCCATTTATTGAGCTCAGTCTCCACCTCTTCTCTCTCCCCTCGCCAGGGTCAGGGAGTGGAGCTGAAAGTTCCAACTTCTAAGCACATGGTTGTTTTTTCTCCGTATCTTACTACCAGCAACTCCAGCATGGCCCAAAGAGGTTCATTATGTATATCATAAAGCACTCTTATCAATCAAGAAAGTCCAAGGGTTTTTGAAGTTCTGTGCTAGGAACAGGGAGAATTTGGAATTAGTGCCATGGGGATGATATAGACAGTAGGTATTATAGATGCCCACAGGAGTAGAGATATCTCCAGCAAGGGAGCCAGGATGATCAAGGTCAACTACATGGACATGTGGAGACATGTATTAGGCATTCAAGTATGGCTAGTATTTGAAAGACAAGAGGTTGGAAAGGAGAACTTGAGTAAACCACAACAGTAAAGAAATAAAGTACATATATTTTTAAAAACTCAAAACACATGTGAAGATTAAGCATTATGCTGGTAAATAACCAATGGGTCACTGAAGGAATCAAGGAAGAAATTTAAAAAAAAAATACATGGAGACAAATGAAATTGGAAACACAATGACTCAAAATCCACAGTAAACAGCAAAAGCAGTTCTATAAGGGAAAAGAGAAAGTGAAAGTCACTTGGTCAGATCTGACTCTTTGTGACCCTATGGATTATGCAGTCCATGGAACTCTCCAAGCCGGAAGACTAGAGTGGGTAGCCTTTCCCTTCTCCAGGAGATCTTCCCAACACAGGGATCGGACCCAGGTCTCCTGCATTGTGGGCAGATTCTTTAGAGCCACAAAGGAAGCCCAAGAATACTGGAATGAGTAGCCTATCCCTTCTCCAGCAGATCTTCCTGACCCAGGAATCAAACTGGGGTCTCCTGCATTGCAGGTGGATTCTTTAACAACTGAGCTATCAGTTTATAGCCAAAAAAGCTACCTCAGGAAAGAAGAAAAATCTCAAAAACAACCTAAGCTTACACCTAAAGGAACTAGAAAAAGAAGAACCTACAAAACTCAAACTTGGTATAAAGCAAAGAAATCATAAAGATCAGAGCAGAAAAAATGAAAATAAAGATTTTTAAAAGTAGTGCAAAAGATCAGTAAAATTAAGAGCTAGTTCTTTTAAAAGATAAACAAAATCAGTAAAACTTTAGCTAGATTCACCAAGAAAAAAAAAGAGAAAGCTCATATAAGTAAAATCAGAAATGAAGAAGTTAAACCCCAAACCACAGAAATACAAAGGATCATAAGAGATTATTATAGAATGAGCAACTTAGAAGAAATGGATAAATTCTTAAAAATGTACAATCACCCAAGATTGAATCAGAAAACTAGAAAATATAAACAGATTGATTAAATTGAGTCAACAATTTTTTTTAAAGTCCTAAAAAACTAAAGTCCAGAACCAGACAGCTTCAAAGGTGAATTCCACCAAACATTTAAGGAACTAATACCACCCTTCTCAAATCCCAAAAAACTGCAGAGGAAAGAACATTTTTGAACTTATTCTATGAGGTCAGTATCATTTTGGTGCCACAGTCAGTCAACAATACCACAAAGAAAAACGGAAAATTACAAGACAGTATCACTGATGAACATAGAGGCAAAAATCCTTAACAAGATACTAACAAACAAAATTTAAGAATACATTAAAAGAATCATACACCATGATTAAGTGGGATTTATTCCAGGGATACAAGAAGGGTTCAATTCCTCCAAATTAATCAGTGTGGTTTACCCATTAATAGATTGAAGAAAAAAAATCATATGATCATCTCAATAGATGCAGAAAAAGAGTCTGACAAAATTCAACATTCATTTATGACAAAAACTTCTAACAAAGTGGGTACTGAGAAATTATACTTCAACATAATAAAGGCCATATATGACAAACCTAGTCAACATTAAACTCAATGGTAGAAAGCTGAAAGCATTTCTCCTAAGATCAGGAAACAAAACAAATGTGCCCACTGTTGCCACTTTTATTCAATGACAATCAGATAAGAAAAAATAAAATAAAAAGAGTCCAAATTGGAAAGGAACAAGTAAAACCATCACTGTTTTCAGACTACAGTAAAGAAAGTCCTAAAGATACCACCAAAAAACTATTGCAAGATACAAAAGTAATATACAGAAATCTGTTGCATTTCTATACACTAACAGCTAACTGTACTCAGAGATTATAAGACATTGATGAAAGAAGTTGAAGACAAGAAAACAAATGGAAAGATGTTCATGGATTGGAAGAATTAATAGTTAAAACTATCATACTCCCTAAGGCAATCCACAGATTCAATGAAATCCTTATTTTAAAACTAGTGGCATTTCTCAGAACTAGAACAAATAATTCTAAAATCTGTGTGTGCTTAGTCGCTCAGTCATGTCCAACTCTCTGCGACCCTATAGACTGCCAGGCTCCTCTGTCTGTGGGGATTCTCCAGGCAAGAATACTGGAGTGGGTTGTCATGCCCTCCTCCAGGAGATCTTCCCAACCCAGTGATCAAACCCAGGTCTCCCACATTGCAGGCGAATTCCCCACCTTCTGAGCCACCAGGGCAGCCCCTAAAATTTGTGTGGAAACTCAAGATTTCAAATAGCCAAAGTGATCTTGAGAAAGAAGAGCAAAGTTGGAGGCATCAAGCTCCCTGATTTCAAATTATACTACAAAGTTACAGTAGTCAAAACAATATGATACTGGCACAAAAACAGATATATAGCTTAATGGAACAGAATAGAGAGCCCAGAAATTAAGCTACACTCTATGGATGGTTAATCCATGACAAAGGAGGTAAGGATTTACAGTGGGGAAGAGACTGACTTTTCAGTAATGATACTGGGAAAATTGGGCAGCTCATGCAAAAGAATGAAACCGGACCACTGTTCCACATCATGTACAAAAATAAACTCAAAATGGAGTAAAGATTTAAATGTAAGACTTGAACCCAAAAAATACCTAGGAAAAAAACATAGCCTTAGCCATACATTATCAAAAAAAAAAAAAGCCATAGCCAGTACATTATCAACATGGGTCTTATCGATATTTTGGGGGGATATGCCTCCTCAGGCAAGGAAAACAAAAGCAAAAATAAACAAATGGGACTACATCAAACTAAAAATTTTTTGCACAGCAAATGAAACTCTCAACAAAATGAAAAGACAGCCTAATGAATGGGATAGATATTTGCAAGTGATATATCTGATAGGGGATTAATATCCAAAATATACAAAGAACTCATAAAAATAAACACCAAGAAACACACACACACACACACAAACAGATTAAAAAATGAGCAGAGGACCTGAATAGACAATTATTAACATGACAACAAATAAAAAGTGTTTACAAGGATGTAGAGATAAAGGAACTCTTGTGCAACATTTGTGGGAATGCAAATTGATATGACTACTGTGAAAAACAATATGGAGTTTCCTGAAAAAATTTTACATAGAACTATCATATGGTCTGGCAGTTTCACTCTGAGTGTTTTTCCAAAAAGATTAAAAACATTAATTCAAAAAATATATGCACCCCTTTGTTCATTGCAGCATTATTTACAATTAGTCATGATAAGAAAGCAACCTAATTGTCCATTCATCAGTTCAGTTCAGTCGCTCAGTCGTGTCCAACTCTTTGCAACCCCATGAATCGCAGTATGCCAGGCCTCCCTGTCCATCACCAACTCAGACTCATGTCCATTGAGTCAGTGATGCCATCCAGCCACCTCATCCTCTGTCGTCCCCCTCCTGCCCCCAATCCCTCCCAGCATCAGGGTCTTTTCCAATGAGTCAACTCTTCACATGAAGTGGCCAAAGTATTAGAGTTTCTTCAGCTTTAGCATCAGTAGTTCCAGTGAACACCCAGGACTGATCTCCTTTAGGATGGATAGATGAATGGAAAAGAAGGAAAAGAAACAAAATATTAGCCATAAAAAAAAAAAAAACGAATCTTGCCATTTGTAACAACATGAATGGACCTGGAGAGTATTATGCTAAGTGAAATAAATCACACAGAGAAAGACAAATACCATATGATTTCACTTATATGGGAATCTAAAAAACAAAACAAGTGAATAAACATAACAACAGAAACAAACTCATAGATACAGAGAACAAACAGGCAGTTGCCAGAGGAGTGAGGGTAGAGGGATAAATGAAATAGGTGAGGGAGATTAAGAGGTATAAACATCCAGTTACAAAATAAATGATTCATGGGGATGAACTGTACAGCACTGGGAGCATAGTCAATAGTATTGTAACAACTTTATATGGCGATGTGGGAACTAGACACATCCTGGTGATTATTTTGTAATGCATAGAAATATACATATATTGAGAATGCTCAAACTACCGCACAATTGCACTCATCTCACACGCTAGTAAAGTAATGCTCAAAATTCTCCAAGCCAGGCTTCAGCAATATGTGAACCATGAACTTCCAGATGTTCAAGCTGGTTTTAGAAAAGGCAGAGGAACCAGAGATCAAATTGCCAACATCTGCTGGTTCATGGAAAAAGCAAGAGAGTTTCAGAAAAACGTCTATTTCTGCTTTATTGACTATGCCAAAGCCTTTGACTGTGTGGATCACAATAAACTGTGGAAAATTCTGAAAGAGATGGGAATACCAGACCACCTGACCTGCCTCTTGAGAACCTGTATGCAGGTCAGGAAGCAACAGTTAGAACTGGACATGGAACAACAGACTGGTTCCAAATAGGAAAAGGAGTTCGTCAAGGCTGTATATTGTCACTCTGTTTATTTAACTTATATGCAGAGTACATCATGAGAAACACTGGACTGGAAGAAACACAAGCTGGAATCAAGATAGCCGGGAGAAATATCAATAACCTCAGATATGCAGATGACACCACCCTTATGGCAGAAAGTGAAGAGGAACTCAAAAGCCTCTTGAAGAAAGTGAAAGTGAAGAGTGAAAAAGTTGGCTTAAAGCTCAACATTCAGAAAACGAAGATCATGGCATCCGGTCCCATCACTTCATGGGAAATAGATGGGGAAACAGTGGAAACAGTGTCAGACTTTATTTTTCTGGGATCCAAAATCACTACAGATGGTGACGGCAGCCATGAAATTAAAAGACACTTACTCCTTGGAAGGAAAGTTATGACCAACCTAGATAGCATATTCAAAAGCAGAGACATTACTTTGCCAAAAAAGGTTCGTCTAGTCAAGGCTATGGTTTTTCCTGTGGTCGTGTATGGATGTGAGAATTGGACTGTGAAGAAGGCTGAGTGCCGAAGAATTGATGCTTTTGAACTGTGGTGTTGGAGAAGACTCTTGAGAGTCCCTTGGACTGCAAAGAGATCCAACCCGTCCATTCTGAAGGAGATCAGCCCTGGGATTTCTTTGGAAGGAATGATGCTAAAGCTGAAACTCCAGTACTTTGGCCACCTCATGTGAAGAGTTGACTCATTGGAAAAGACTCTGATGCTGGGAGGGATTGGGGGCAGGAGGAGAAGGGAACGACAGAGGATGAGATGGCTGGATGGCATCACTGACTCGTTGGACGTGAGTCTCAGTGAACTCTGGGAGTTGGTGATGGACAGGGAGGCCTGGCGTGCTGCGATTCATGGGGTCGCAAAGAGTCGGACACGACTGAGCGACTGATCTGATCTGATCTGATAGAAATATTGAATCACTATGTTGTACACCTGGAATTAACATAGTGTTCTAGGTCAATTATATTACAAGTTTTTAAAAGAGGGGAAACAAATAGTTAAAATGGGAAAATTTTATCCCTGTAAAAGTCAAATTGAATATAATTGAATAATGCAAGGAATCAAAAAACTAAACAGGGAAACACACTAAAGCAATAAACCTCAAAGGATGTGAAGCAACGAAGAAGAGCAAACCAGTTTGACCAAAGCAGAAGAATCCGGGTGGGGTAAAATAAAAGATAAAGTAGGTTTTAATCACCATTGTATACCCAAGGCTCTTTTTATCAAGACGCCCAATCATGTATTTTCAGAACAAAATTCTAATTGCTAATATAGACAAAGCAAACCACTATCAAATTGCCTATAATTGGTTTTTTAAATCTAATAGGCTAGCATTTTCTGGGGAAAAGAAATCACTTTAGAATGGCATTGTAGTTGGTTGGATACTGAACATTCCTTGAATAAGTGATTTGGAGAAAGTTTGTCAAAGGAATATAAATGATATTTAAAATTGCTGTTACTGGCTCTACAAACCAAAATCATGTCTCTTGGGCTCAGCTGTCCATTGTATATATAAACAACACAGCCTGTACACTTTGTTTCTTTTCTAGCCAAGAGAAATTAGGCTCCCATGGCTTCAGACAGCTGTCATGTGTTTCCCGGACTGCTGCCACATGAGCGTCAGGCTCTGCAGATCATTACCAACACCAACATCTGGCTCTGCTGTCTTTCTTTCAAGCAGAGCTTAATTTTCTTCTGTTTCCAGAAACAGGAAATGCCATGTGCACTTCAGTGGAATTTGGGATTAAATATTTCTGAAACCAACTGCTGTTTTTACAAGATGTCTTGGAGTGATGGTTTATTTTATGGGTTTTGCCTCTGGGAATTCTTCCGTGTGAATTTCTGTGAAATCTCCAAGGTCTACTGTTGTATCGGGCTACGTGCTTGTGCTTTTTTCCATCCCTCAAAGAATACGATTGGATTCCACTAGGAGGGTGACCACCAACCGTACAAGTAACATCTCAAATTCTAAGAGCTTCAGTAGCTTGTTCAGAATAGTAGGTTTGGCCACCAAGTATGTGGAAACTTTGAGGGGCCCTCATTCTCCCTAGTCTTTCCTAACACCCCACTCTAGAAAGTGTTTTCCTCTTTGGGCATAAGGAAGGGAAGAGAGTTCAGCAGAAACTAAATGCTCCTTCTTCATGGGGGAGAAGGAACAGGTAAATAGCTGACTCTTTCCGAGAATAATAACAGCCACCTTAAACATTCTCATTTTGCAGATAAGTAAGCTTAGGCAGACTGAGGAAGAAATTCAAGTAAACAGCACATATCCCTCCAGTCCTAAATGGACTTCGTACTTCCAACTGGAGTGTGTGAGAATTACATTCTATGGAAGTGATGAAGACAGAACAAGTAAAAAGTGAACAAAGGAATCTCTGTCAGTATTATGAGTAACACATCCTCCCATTACTTTTAAAGCCACAAACCTTAAGCAGTGACATCAAGATAGAAATTTAAGGACTATGTAAGGTTAGGATGACAAAGGGTGATGGGAATAATCTGTAATATAAAGACATCTCCTTAAGGCACTCTCTGCTCTCACTTTTATAAGTACTGTCTCTTTTCCCACCATAATTTCTTTCTCCCATTAGAAAGATCTGGAAGTGTCAAGTCCTAAGCCCTGCCTTTTCCTTTGCAGTACGTGTGAGGCCACAGAGTAACATTAGCAGGCTTTGTCTTGATCTCCCCTGAAAGCCTTTTCTACAAGGTTTCCCTATTCTCAGAGGAGCCCTAAAGTCACTCCTAAGTCTTCTGTCAAAAAGGGAAAGCACTCTCTGATGAACCACAGTTAATCACTGCTTACATTAAAATGATAAAACAGGCATTAGGAGACATCTAGCTGCAGATTTTGACTCTAGGAGGGAAAAAAAGTTAATTCTAATATCTGGCATTCATTAGGAACTTACTATGGGCTTTCCAGGTGGCTCGGTGATAAAAAATCCGCCTGCCAATGAAGGAGATACAGGTTCAATCCCCAGGTCAGTAAGATCCCCTAGAGCAGGAAATGGCAACCCACTTTAGTGTGCTTGTCTGGAAAATTTCATGGACAGAGCAGCATGGAGGGCTACAGAGCGTGGAATCACAAAGAATCAGACATGACTGAGCACACATGCATGTGCTTAAAACTATTGTTACTCCATGTTAGGTAATCAAAGATGGTAGTCATGTGATTGTAGCTGACAGATAGGGATACCAGAAGCCAGGGCCAGCCAACTATGTGTGGTTCTAACTGTGCCCATGGCCTCTCCACTGGCTACCTTCTCCTTCTATTAGTGGGTAACATGTCTGGGAGAGAGGGGTAGGTAATTCTCAGACATTAAAATTTAAGGTACATTTCTGTAACAGTTCTTTAAAGTATTTATCCATTTGTAAGGGATTTATAACCTATTTAGTAGTCTCTGATCATTCTTTCCTATAGATTAAGACAAATGTGAGGCCCTTTACACTTTGACTAGATGTAAGCACTAAGCTGCAGGTCCAGTTTCAACTGCTATTTCTCTTTTTGGTCACAGGCCAATAGCTATCCCAAGTTTATCTCAGAAGCTACTGACAAACAATCTTTATCAGTCTCTGCTTCTCAGCCACCAAGACCATAGGCAGTCTTCCTCTTTGGCCCCTAAACTTCATTCTCCCCTGCCCCAGACCCCACTCTTATCACTGGGCCAGAACCTTCCCCCAGCACCTATTTCCTTTCAGGCTCGGAGTTGCCATTGAACACTGTATTAATTTATTGTAAAAAAACATTTTGGAGCTAGCCTGAAAATCAGGCTGCTCTAAGTTCTAAAGAATTTAGCACAAACAATTGAGAAGTAGCATTTGAAATTCAGGCACTTCTTAATTTTCCTATGTCAGGGAAAGAGGAATTTAGCTTTTCAATAGATTCCAAAAGTTGCTCAGGATAAAAAACAGAACAAAACAGAATGTTCACCTAACTATCCCCAGTCTCACCTCCTCCCACCCCCATATCCCACCAGGGATTCAGTTATGATTTCTAGGGAATTTACTAGCAGCTGCATGTGTTCAAACAAGACAAACTTGGTAATAAGCCATGTCCAGAAATCAAGCACAACTTGTATTAACCTTTTATGGCAACCTCATTCTTTCCAAGTGAAATCTAATTCTATGTTCCCATTTTTGTCTCAGCTTTGCCAGTCACCTGGACTCCCCACAGTTCTCTGAGCTGGACTGTAACTATGAAGCAGGCAGAAGGTAGAAGATTTTCATGTCAAAGAATCTCTTTGAGTGAGATGGATAAAGAAATGTAATTAACAAATACAAAAAACTGGGGGGCCAGAACCTCTCAGCACAATGATCAACCTGTGATTCTTAGCAGAAAGAATTGAATAAGAATCTATTCTAGGTACAGTTTCTTGAATGAGCAGAAAATAGGTTCAATGGAGTTGCTAGCATCTGTATAATTGAAATCCTTACCATTGGGACTTTTAGAGTCATTGAATGAAGAAATTCTAAGCCAAAGACCAGGCTTTGCTGACCCATAAGGAAATCAAATCTCAGAGGGGGGAAAAAAAAACATTGCTGCTATTCTTGCCAGACAACAACAGAAGCTAATGAGAAACAAGTTCTAAATCAGATACAATATTAAGACACAGTCAATATTAAAGCAATGTTATATATTTCATGTGTTTAATGCCAGTGATAGTGGCTCCAAATACAATGGCAGTGGGTCAAACTAATCAACTTTTTATAAAATTAAATCCTGGTTCTCAAAAAGTCAATATTCAAATGAATTCATACATTCTACAAATAAATAATTTGACTGGAGTTGCTAACACTTCAGAAAACAGAATCACAAGTTGGGACACCTCTCCTCAAAATCCCAACATGACTATTATGCTGACTTTTTTATGATATTTTTTTCTTTAAAATATTTTCTTATTAAAAACTGAACTAACAGAGTTCCACAATCAACTCCCTAATTTACAGAGAATTCTCTTTTAATTAGGGTGTTCATTTATTAATTTTTTCATAATCACAGAGAGGAGTAGCTCTAATTGAAGTAAAGATGTTACATTGTCTTTACATTGGGAGTAAAATGGACTGGAATGGGTGAATTTAACTCAGATGACCATTAGATCTACTACTGTGGACAAGAATCCCTTAGAAGAAATGGAGTAGCCATCATAGTCAACAAGAGTCCAAAATGCAGTACTTGGATGCAATCTCAAAAACAACAGAATGATCTCTGTTCATTTCCAAGGCAAACCACTCAATATCGCAGTAATACAAATCTATGTCCCTACCAGTAATGCTGAAGAAGCTGAAGTTGAATGGTTCTATGAAGACCTACAAGACCTTCTAGAACTAACACTCAAAAAAGATGTCCTTTTCATTATAGGGGACTGGAATGCAAAAATAGGAAGTCAAGAGATACCTGGAATAGCATGCAAATTTGGCCTTGGAGTACAAAACAAGCAGGTCAAAGGCTAACAGAGTTTTGGCAAGAGAACTCACTGGTCATGGCAAACACTCTCTTCTGACAACACAAGAGAATACTCTACACATGGACATCACCAGATGGTCAATACCAAAATCAGATTGATTATATTATTTGCAGCCAAAGATGGAGAAGCTCTATACAGTCAGCAAAAAGAAGACCAGGAGCTGACTGTGGCTCAGATCATGAACTTCTTATTGCCAAAATCAGACCTAAATTGAAGAAAGTAGGGAAAACCACTAAACCATTCAGGTATGACCTAAATCAAATCCCTTATGATTATACAGTGGAAGTAACAAATAGATTCAAGGGATTAGATCTGATAGAGTGCCTGAAGAACTATGGACGGATGTTCGTGACATTGTACAGGAGGCAGTGATCAAGACCATACCCAAGAAAAAGAAATGCAAAAAGGCAAAATGGTTGTCTGAGGAGGTCTTACAAATAGCTGAGAAAAGACAAGAAGAGAAAGGCAAAGGAGAAAAGGAAAGCTATACCCATTTGAATGCAGAGTTCCAAAGAAAGCAAGGAGAGATAAGAAAGCCTTCCTCAGTGATCAATGCAAAGAAATAGAGGGAAACAATAGAATGGGAAAGACTAGAGATCTCTTCAAGAAAATTAGAGATACCAAGGGTACATTTCATGCAAAGATGGGCACAATAAAGGACAGAAAAGGTACGGACCTAACAGAAGCAGAAGATATTAAGAAGAGACAGAATACAAGAAGGCAAGAATACACAGAAGAACTATACAAAAAACATCTTCGTGACCCAGATAACCATGATGGTGTGCTCACTCACCTAGAGCCAGACATCCTGGAATGCAAAGTCAAGTGGGCCTTAGGAAGCAAAGCTAGTGAAGGTGATGGAATTCCACTTGAGCTACTTCAAATCCTGAAAGATGATGCTGAGAAAGGGCCACACTCAATATGCCATCAAATTTCAAGAACTCAGCAGTGGCCACAGGACTGGAAAAGGTCAGTTTTCATTCCAATCCCAAAGAAAGGCAATGCCAAAGAATGTTCAAACTATTGCACAATTGCACTCATCTCACATGCTAGCAAAGTAATGCTCAAAATTCTCCAAGCCAGGCTTCAACAGTACATGAACCGTGAACTTCCACATGTTCAAGCTGGATTTAGAAAAGGCAGAGGAGCCAGAGATCAAATTGCCAACATCTGTTGGATCATAGAAAAAGCAAGAGAGTTCCAGAAAAACATCTATTTCTGCTTTATTGACTATGCCAAAGCCTTTGACTGTGTGGATCACCACAAAACTGTGGAAAATTCTTAAAGAGATGGGAATACCAGACCACCTGACCTGCAATGGCACCCCACTCCAGTGCTCTTTCCTGGAGAATCCCATGGACAGAGGAGCCTGGTGGGCTGCTGTCCATGGGGTTGCAAAAAGTCGGACACGACTGAGCGACTTCACTTTCACTTTTCACTTTCATGCATTGGAGAAGGAAATGGCAACCCACTCCAGTGTTCTTGCCTGGAGAATCCCAGGGACAGAGGAGGTTGGTGGGCTGCCACCTATGGGGTCGCACAGAGTCGGATACGACTGAAGCGACTTAGCAGCAGCAGCAGCAGACCTGCCTCTTAAGAAATCTGTATGCAGGTCAAGAAGCAATAGTTAGAACTCAACACGGAACAAGACTGGTTTCAAATTAGGAAAGGAGTACGTCAAGGCTGTATATTGTCACCCTGCTTATCTGCTTATTTAACTTATATGCAGAGTACATCATGAGAAATGCTGGGCTGGATGAAGCACAAGCTGGGATCAAGATTGCTAGGAAAAATATCAATAACCTCAGATATGCAGATGATACCACCTTTAGAGCAGAAAGCGAAGAAGAACTAAAAAGCCTCTTGATGAAAGTGAAAGAGGAGAGTGAAAAACTTGGCTTAAAATTCAACATTCAGAAAACTGAGATCATGGCATCTGGTCCCAGCAATCTACTTCATGGCAAGTAGATGGGGAAAAGTGTAAACAGTGGCAGACTTTATTTTGGGGGGCTCCAAAATCACTGCAGATGGTGACTGCAGCCATGAAATTAAGACACTCCTTGGAAGAAAAGCTATGAACAACCTTGACAGCATATTAAAAAGCAGAGACATTACCAACAAAGTTTTGTCCAGTCAAAGCTATGGTTTTTCCAGTAGTCATGTATGGATGTGAGAGTTGGACTATAAAGAAAGCTGAGCGCCAAAGAATTGATGCTTTTGAACTGTAGTGTTGAAGAACACTCTTGAGAGTCCCTTGGGCTGCAGAGACCCAACCAGTCCATCCTAAAGGAAATCAGTCCTGAATATTCATTGGAAGGACTGATGCTGAAGCTGAAACTCCAATACTTTGGCCACCTGATGCAAAGAACTGACTCATTGGAAAAGACCCTGATGCTGGGAAAGATTGAAGGCCAGAGGAGAAGGGGACAAAAGAGGATAAGATGGTAGGATGGGATCACCAATTTAGGACATGAATTTGAGCAAGCTCCAGGAGTTGGCGAAGGACAGGGAAGCCTAGTGTGCTGCAGTCCACGGGGTCAGGATTGGTTGAACATGACTGAGTGACTGAACTGAACTGAACTGAAAGACAAGGGTGGGTCGGACGTAGTTTACAATACAGCATTCTGAAGCAAACTTCTGGGTTGGTAGACTGTGTATAAATATCCCACCCTCTGTCCATGGAATTCTCCAGGCAAGAATACTGGAGTTGGTTGCCATTCCCTTCTCCAGGGGAACTTCCTGACCCAGGGATCCAACCCTGGTCTCTCACTTTGCAGGCAGATTCTTTACCATCTGAGCCACCAGGGAAGCCCAAATATCATGCACTTTCTTCCAAAACTTTACTCTACATTGGAAATATAGTCCAGAACAGTTACTACAAGAATTGTTCCTGACACTTCTGGTTCTATATCAAGGAATGATTCTGTAATATCTTTGGTTCTAACTTACTGATGGAAAATCAGTAAAAATTTGGAAATGAAAAACAATATTCAGGAGGTCATTTAGTGACAGGAGAACAGAGAAGAAGGACCGAGGCCTGAGACTGGCTCTTGCCTGGATTTTGTCTAAATCACTTAGTTTCTTTAGTGAAGTCGCTCAGTTGTGTTGGTCTCTGCGACCCCATGAACTGTAGCCTTCCAGGCTCCTCCATCCATGGGATTTTCCAGGCAAGAGTACTGGAGTGGGTTGCCATTTCCTTCCCCAGGAGATCTTCCCAACCCAGGGTTAGCCCTGGATAAAATGAGGATGGTAATCATGCTTGTCACCAGAAAACATGAGTGTTGCTTTTTGAAGCTCTCAGTGAAGCCTGCACTATGCAACTGTAATGTCCTAAAACTGAGATGATCTTGAGTGAGTGTGTTAGTCACTCACTCATGTCCAACTCTTTCAATCCCATGAACTGTAGGCCACCAGGCTCCTCTGTCTATGGGATTCTCCAGGCAAGAATACTGGAATGGGTTGTCATTTCCTTCTCCAGGGCATCTTCCTGACCCAGGAATCAAACCAGGGTCTCCTGCACTGCAGACAGATTCTTTACCATTTAAGCCACAGGGGAACTCAAAGTCAATTGGGGGTGGCTGGGAGGGATGGAGGCTCAAGGGGTGGGGCGGGGTGATATTCTTTTCAAGTCCATGGACTGTAGCTCGCCAGGCTCCTCTGTCCATGAAATTTTCCAGGTAAGACTACTGGAGTGGGTTGCCATGCCCTTCTCCAGAGGATCTTTCTGAACCAAGAATTGAACCCAGGTCTCTTGCATTGCAGGTGGATTCTTCACCATCTGAGCCACCAGGGAAGCCCTTGAGATGCTGTTAGGACAACATTTTGCATCCCAATTTGTGCAGCTGCCAAACTGGGGTGAAGATGCAGAATGGATTTCTTCTCTCCAAAAATGAAAGATTTGCTAACTCAGAACTTAGGCACAACCTTAATCAGATGTGAATAATAAACAGAAACCTTCTTCCTTGTAAGAGCTTACTCGTTTTTCTTAGAGTTATAGAAGCTGCATCTAACACACAGATCTGTAGTCTCATTCAAGTTCCACTGTGTGAGCAAGGCAATTTTTTTAAATTAGTAAAATGAGCATAAATCTTTTTTTTTGTATTCAATTTATAAGACCATTGTGAGATTTCAGTGAGGTAATGTACATGACTCGTCATACATTCAAATGTTCTGGAACACTGAGTTTCACCTGATGGTACCAATCAGGAGGCCAAGTCTGGTCCTTGGTCCAGGAGACCAAGTCTTCTCCAAGTCACTTTTCCAGGACCTAGGTTGAGTCCAAGGTTTCTTTCTTCCCAAGCATCCCTCCCTCTATGTGCACTATGAAACAGGCCATCTAACATTTCTTACTCCATCACTTTGCTCTCTACACCCACACCTCCTCTCCTAATCAACCTTCTTCCCAGGCCAGATTTAAGCCTCCTTTAATGATATGTGTAGGCTCCCCAGGTGGCGCAGTTGATAAAGATCCCATCTGCCAATGCAGGAAACACATGAGATGTGGGTCCGATCCCTGGGTCAGGAAGATCCCCTGGAGTATGAAATGGCAACCCACTCCAGTATTCTTGCCTGGTAAATTCTATGTCCATGGCGTTGCAAATAGTCAGACACACATATACTCACACACACACACACAAATGATATGTGTAAGGAATACAGCATGTGTGTTATGTATGTAATGCGATTTATGTATTTTTCCTAAGTAATGCATAATAATTACAGAAAATTTGGAATAATCATATAAAGCTCCAGTGGGCTTGGAGCTGAACTTGGACTTGGGAGTCAGACTTGGGCTTGGATGTCCTGAGTTCAACACCAGGCTTGGTGCTTCCCACTTCAAAGGTCTATTCCCAACTCCTAATTGCTGGTCTAATAATCTGAAGTGAAGTGAAGTCACTCAGTCTGTCGGACTCTTTGCAACCCCATGGACTGTAGCCTACCGGGCTTCTCAGTCCATGGGATTTTTCAGGCAAGAGTACTGGAGTGGGTTGCCATTTCCTTCTTCAGGGGATCTTCCCGACCCAGGGGTCGAACCCGGGTCTCCCACATTGTAGGCAGATGCTTTACCCTCTATCGGACTCATCAGAGTGCTCCTTAGGAATGAAATTCCAGGGTCCCACCTTTGCCCAGGGCTGAGCCATAACCACTGAAGATAAGGCCTGGAGATATTTTCAGATAGCTACAAAAGTGATTCTCATGCAGAAGGAAAACTCTGCTCTAGATTCTAGACCACACTTGAGTAGTAAAGATGGGGTGGTCCAGACTGACATCAATAGTGCTTGTTAGAAATGTAGAACCTTCCCACAGTGCCCAAACTCACTGAATACGAACCTGCATTTTAAGAAAATCTCCAGAAGATTCTATCACACATTAAAAGTTTAAGAAGCTCTAATGTACCTTGATCTCAACTGGGAAGCTTTACAGCCTAATGATAGCTGGGCCCCATCCAGAGATTCTCATGTACGTTCTATTCTGGATTCTGGGGTGCGGTCAGGGCAAAAGGGCTCCTATTCGCTCAGTAAGTTATTTTAATGTACAGCCAAGGTACATTGTCCCCTCAATCCCAGCTCTTTAAGGTTAGACCATAACATGAGTTAAACTGACTTTTGTAGGTTTGCCCAGAGCCCTAAAGGATCACTTAGAGTAAAGAGTAGTTTTAAAGGGACAATGGACTCTGGAGCAAACAAGTTCAAACACAACAGCTTTAGGTTCACAGAACCCCAGGCTGCAGACTTTCTGTACCTTCCCGCGGCGTAGCTGGGCATCTAGCTCCCACCCGGCCCCGCCCGGCTCAACCCCTCCCCGCCCCTTCTCGTCCCTCCCAACCCTCCCCGTCCCGCCCCCCCGTGACGTGCCGCAGCCAGCCGGGCTCATGCGCAGTGGCACCCCGCGCCCCGCACGGCTGCACCGCCTCGGAGCTTGTCATTCTCCGCGGCGCGGCTGCGAGTGCAAACTGAGGTGCCTGCTCGCCGGCTCGCTTCCCGCCGCGCCCGCGATGTGACAGACCCCTTGGGAGCGGGCTGGCGGCTCTCCCGGCAGCAGCGACTCGGCTTTTCCCCGGCCGCCTTTCTTGTAGAGCCGCGATTCCCTCGGAGCCAGAGACACGCACCAGGGGCTCGGAGCGCTGCACTCCAGGGCGGGCGGCTGCGGCAGCGCTCGGGACCACGCGGACCCGTGTAGCTTTCGTTGTCGCCGCTGCCGCCAGGCGGTGCGCCCCAGCGAGTGCCGGGCTCCGGGCACCGCGGAGCCGAGGCGGCTGGTGCAGAACGGCAGCGCCTCGCCCCGCACCCGCCGCAGCCGCCGGGGCAGTGCGGGGCCAGCGGGGCTCTGCGCAGCCGGAGCGGGGTCCCCCTTGAAGGCTCCCTGTCGCCTGCATCCCAGTAAGTTGACTGTAGTTTCTAAAGTTGGAGGGTGGCGCCGCGGGAAGGGGAGGTTTGTTTTTATTATCTTCACGTCGTGGGAAGCACCTTTTGTTAGCGGGGCTCCAGCTTGAGGAGTTGAGAAAGCAAAGCCGCGGACAGGGTACGCGGGGAGAGGCAGCCGTCCCTGGCGGGCTGGCTCCAGTCTCTGCTGAACGTGCCAGTTGGAAATGTGCTGTGAGAGGACAGGTGCTCCGAGGGCATTTCGCCTGCTGCTGATTGCTTGTTCCGAGCTCCTTGACTCTGTGTGTGTGTGTGTGTGTGTGTGTGCGCGCGCGCGCGCCCGCACAGGAGGTAGGGGGTTCTTGTCACCTCCGTCCCAGGTCCTCAGGGGAGTGACTCCAGTAATATTCCTGGATGCCCTAGGTCTTCAGGGATGGAGGCTAAATCATTCCTTCTCTGGCCTCCAGGCTTCCCGCGCATCCCACTTTCCCTCTAGGCAGAAGTTCCCAGTTTTCCCTAATTAGAGCCCAATCCTTTAGGGGAAAACAACTTAATATGTCAACCTACAGTTTTGTGCTATAAGGCAAATAAAATGAGAAATCCGCTCAGTGTTACATGATTCCATTTATGTGAAGAATGTGAGCAAATCTCAAAGCAGTCGTGTTCAGATGATGACACTTGGGTTTCACCCTGACTGCCCTACACCTCTTATGTAAGCCTCCCGGCCGGATAAGTGTGTCTCTCTGCAGTGGCTGCAGCTGTGATTCTCCGTTCCATTTGTTTAAGGTCCAGCTTGAACGTATTTAATGAAAATGCTGACATGATATAGCGCCCTGCAGTCTGAAACAGAGTGCACTCTTCAGATTGGAGTGTCTTCTCCTAATAGGGTGCATGCAAGGAAAAACCCAGTGTATTTTTCAAGGCAGCTCCAGGAATTAGACACATAAATCATGTTTTAAAATAGCATGCATTGTACAGGGAGCTTGCAGAGGACCCCTTTGAACACATCCCCTTTGTTTTAGAAAAAGTGGAGATTGTTCATGCCAGACAATTGTTGAGTCTGAAAGTTAAGTGTACTGTTAGGCTTAATTATCTTAATAAACAAAGAGCATGATTTATAGGTAGATGCCCTGTCCTACTTTGAAGGATAGAATTCCAGAATTCTTTAACCTTTCTCTCTCATCTGTTCCCCCAGAGATTCCTCTTAAGCAGAGAAATAGATTATCATCATTGATGTTTAATATTTGAGTTAATTAAATTTGTAAAAGGATAGTTTGAAATACCATACAGTACTGCTATGACTGTGAAGACATGAATATTAGAGATAAGGAGAATATTCAGATTTTTTTGGTATGGAAGTCATTAGTCTAATAAAACAGATAACATTCAGACTGCCCTAATATATCTTCTTTTGATTTGGACTTATATTGCAAAACTCAGGATTGTGGTTTAATGTGAGATTTATTTAGGTGCTCCTTAGAAAAAGAAGCACATTTATTTATAGTATTCTGGCACATGGAACAAGATGAACTAGTTACAGGCATCTCATTTAAAAGGCATCTCATTTAAAATCATAGTATTTTAAGGAATTCTAAGAAAACACACAAAATGTTATTTCAGAAGTTGATAAGTTATTCAACACATTGTAGTTGGTGGTGAGAGCATCCATTGCTTATCTCAAGATATATATCCAAGTATAGCAGCTCAAACAGGTTGACCCCCATATACTCTGTCACATCAAGGTTAGGAGGATAGACTAGGGAGACTTGCTGCTAACTCAGGTACCATCTGTTTGAGCCTGGGCATGTTACCTGAACTCTGTGCCTGAGTATGTTTGTCTGTAAGATGGGGATTACAGTACCTGCCTCCCTGGATTGTGATGATGATTAAATGAGTTCATAGATATAAAGCTGTTAAACCAGTGTCCGACTTATTAAACTGGGTAAAATTATCATTGTTACAAAAGGAAGTGCTTTTGTGGATACTCTTGACATTGAATGATTGAACGACTGCAGACAGAGGTTAACAGAAGCTGTTCACATGTATCATAGGATACAGGGTATAAGCATTTGAACCCCTCCTGGTAATGTAGACACCAGCTGGTATTTGACCAGTCGTCTCTTTCGATTCCTTTTCAAGGTGGTGGCTTAATCTCCACTTTGGAGAAGAGGAAACTAGAACTCAGCAAGATCAAATCATAGAAATCTCATTTGGGCTTTTAACCCATGTATGTCTCTTTCAAACCCTGCTGCCTCAACTTCCAGAGTGCTTTTTTCTTCTCTTCTCCTGGAATCCTCATAATAACATAATAAAATAGGTGCCTTCTTATCTTTCACTTACAGATGAGGAAATTTACATTTAGCTGTAAAGTATTCAGAGTGCTTAACTCACAGCATAGTTCTCCATGACTGGGAGCTGTTATTATTCTCATAATTATTGTTAAAAGGCTTGTCTACCTTAGCACACGATAGAGATACCAGCAGGTGAAATGGGTTTTATCCTTTGGTTTGAAGTGGATTCCATTGCTTTTTCCTTTCCTGCTTATATATTCAGAGAATTGAGAAAAAGAGAGTGGTGTGTTACGGTTCCTGGGTTCCTGCTGGAGGCCGCCCCTCCCAGGTTTGTTTGCTGCCTGCAGATGAAGCTGCGGGATCCGCACAGCCTAGTGAACCACCACAAGCAGGCCATTCATCTGCAATCGGTGTCATCTGTGAGCATGAGTTCAGTCCTAGCTGGAGAGTACCCCTGGGGCAGAGAGAGAGAGAGTGTACACTTTGCTGCGTATCGTACTGTTTGTTCAGAATGGCAATAATTTATATTTCATGTTAAATAAGCATTCTTCCTCTGGGCCTTAGTACAGTGTGGTCGGAAGCAGTTTCAGGGGTCATGTATGAGCTGTCCAGTCGGCCTTCTATATCCGTAGGTTCCACATCTGTAGATTGAACTGACCATGGGTTGAAAATATATTTTTAAAATTCCAGAAAGTTCCAAGAGGCAAAACTTGAACTTACTTTGCTCCAGCAGCTATTTATATAGCATTTACATATTTATGTTAATGTGGCATTTACATTGTATTAGATGTTATAAGAGATCTAGAGTTGAAGTGTGTGAGGGAATGTACTTTAAGGTTATGTGCAGATATAAAGCTATTTTATATAAAGAACTTGAGCATCCACTGATTTTGGTATCCTTGGGGGTTCTAGAACCAATTGCCCATGGACTGGTGGACTGCATTTCGTTAAAACTCTGGTCCACAGCCTGTTGAGCATCTTACTTGACTTCTAAAAGTTGAAAATAATTGAAAAGTTACTTTTTTTCCTGTGGCTTCCTTAGAGTATCATCCAGATCTACATAGTATTCTGGCCCTTGGTAAATATTAACTCATTTTCTAGATATTAAAATGTAATTGCTGTCAAGGGCACATAGGCCACAGGCAGCTTACAGACTGATTTAATATTTAATTAAACCTGGTATCCTGCCACTGAAAGGTGCTTCAAGACAGATATTCTACCTTGGCTTTTTTAAATAAAAAATTCTCTGTACAGCATGGTGATTAAGGTTAATAATACTGTATTGCCTATTTGAAAGTTGCTAAGAGAGTAGATTTTAAAAGTTTCATATGAGATTATTTTTAACTGTGTATGGTGATGGATGTTAACTAGACTCATCTCGACCATTTTGCAATATATACAAATGTTGATTCATTATGTCGTACACCTGAAATTAATATGATTTTGCATGTTAATTATATCTCAATTAAAAAATTTAAAAGTCCATGGGTGTAAGGTTCCAGGAGGGTGTCAGAAAGGGTCCTTGCCATCAGCTGAGTCTTTCCACATCTCTCTGAAATATCTTCTACTTCAGTTTTAGCCCTCCTGCCAGAGCACCAATATTCCTTTTACTCTTTCAAGTGCTTTTACATTTCAAATGTTCCTCTGCTCTGGGTGATTCGATAATACAAGTCTTCCTCAGTCACTTCTGTGACTCGAGTTGGGGCCAGAAGTTACTTTCAACTAATTCTTTAGAATTTGCATGATGTTATTTCTTGTCCCTGTTAACTGTTTGTTGGCTTGTCTGTGACCATCTCTGTTTCCAGACAACTTTCTTCCAACATCCAGCTGTCAGAAGATATAAGTACCAGAAAAGCAGGCTACTTATGGTATGAATAAAATGAATGAAGACCATTTACTCTTCCCAGTCATCTCTCCTGTTTTGAATTATCTTCCCTGTAGGCTTGGGGAGTTGGGGGCTGATTGTATTTCTAAAGCTGTGGCCTCAGACATCTGGGAGAAACACGTGGAAGGTGATACCAGTTCTCCAAATAAACAGTGCGTGTGCAACACGGTAGAGACAGCCCCTCAAGGCTGGGACGCTGCTGAATTTGAGGGTGGGGGTGATTGTAGGGACAGATAGCTCCATGATTTGTCTGCCACATCGTTACTGGATGGAACGAATAGCTAACATAGAACCCTTATGTGTGCTGGCTGCCATGCCAGGAAATACATACACGATTTACTTGAATCCCCACAGTGACCTTATGTGGTTACTTTGTTATCATTTTTTGCACAAGCAGAAAGATCAGAGCATTTGTTCAAGAGCACATTAGTGAGTTTCGGACCCAGGAGTGGAGCCTGGGAGTCTATGGGGCCTAGTGTTCTGCTGCGTAATTTGGGGCCTTCATATCGTCCAGCTTTGTTGCATAGATGTCTTGTATTGTGCTTCTTGAAATAATCCTATTCAGTTTCACTCCATCCCCACAGGGACCCTGAAATAGAACTGAAGGGATGGTTGAAGGTCTGTGCCCACGGTCTTCTAGATCTTTATGGAGGAAGAGTTTAAAGCTTAGTTCATTCAATGATCTCAGAAAAGAAACCCACGTGTTAGCATTGTGAAATACGAAGCATATGGCCATCCACTGATAACGGAACGCAGTGAAGAAGCTTGCAAACTTTATCTCTGTTTGATGTCACGTAGTTGCGTCATTCAGAGAAGGCAATGGCAACCCACTCCAGTACTCTTGCCTGGAAAATCCCATGGGCGGAGGAGCCTGGTGGGCTGCAGTCCATGGGGTCGCTAAGAGTCGGACACGACTGAAGCGACTTAGCAGCAGCAGCAGCAGTTTCGTCATTCTCATCCAAGAAAGAACAACCTGAGATTTTCTCAGGGGATTTCTAAAAAAGTAAATCAAGATTGATTTAATCAGCAGTGAACATTACTGTAGTGATGTCATGTGTCACAGTGAGGTTTTTAAGTAAATGAGCATGTGTGTCTCACAATTAAGGTGTAAGCATGTTGTCTCAGAAAATGAACATTGTGTCACATCTTCTGTATCTGCATCCTAGTCTCTCTAACTGCACTCGAAGTGCAGAGGGAAAGGGCAGAATTTAAAACCAATGTCCAATATTTTCAAAACCCTTTACCATGAATGGCACCTCCTCTATTTTCTCACGATTTCACACTGGAGCTAATATTTGTTGCAGAGTCTCTGTAATTTTCAGCAACACTTTTGTAAGGAGCATTTTTTTTTCCCCAAATAAAACAATTTTTAAAATCCATTAAAAAATTCTTCATATCCCTTGGGTTTTGAGTTATTATATTTGATGTTGTCATTGTTATAATATTTGGTATGTTAATGTCTAACCTACTCCCCCTTCTTGGTTTTATAGGACTGTATAATTTTCAAGTCTGTGAGTGATTAAAAACTTAAGAAAAATTCAATTTCCTAAGTGTGGGTTTTATGGTAGAGGACAGGGAAAGTTGGCCTGATTGGGGTGCATGCGTGTAAACTACAGAGCACTGGAAACCCTATGAACCTCATGGAGTAGGCAAGTTTTTTTTTTTAAGTGTTTCATTTGACCAACAGTAGATTTGTGCTTTGTTTTAATTTCATAGGACCCAGTCCCTGCATCTTTTGTTCTAGTGTTCATTTGTAAGAGAACACTTACAAATCAACTTCAGTTGATTTTCTAAAAGGACCAAAAGCTGTGACTAGTCAACACTGCTACATGTGTTATTTCAGTCTGCAGGGAGCTCCAGGGTTGCATATGGAAGCTCTCCTGTGAATTTGTTCCCTAAGAAATAAAGGGCATTCAGATGCGTCGTTGAGGTTCAGGTCCTGAGGTATTTGTGACTCAGTCACTGCTGTTAATGTTTCTTCCACTCACTCTGGCTTTTCACCCTGACCCGTACTCATTTTTCCATCACCCCCGTGTGGTTGAACTTGCTGAAGCTTTTGGGAGCCTTTAATATTGAAGTAGTGCATGTTATAGATCACAGGCAGTAAAACCACACAAGACAATTAAAAAAAAAACAAACTGTAAAAGAGCCAGTCTGTAACATGGCCACACAGGGGAACACCACGACTTCTGTATTCAACACTTGGGAATTGCAGCCAGAGTGGCCTTATGATATTTTCTGTGACCTCTTCTAAAAAGAGCTGTGAGTCTCTCATTCACACATAATCAGCCACTAGCAGCTTGGCAGTGTTTGAGTCAAACTTAATTGGACTGGTTTTTACTCATTTATGCATTCACCAGATACATATCGATATACAAGGCATAGTGTTAGATAATGAAACGTCAGACGTAAGAGGATTCCTTTCACATCTCTCAAAACTCTCAGTCTTGGGAGGGGAAATGATGCTTAACTCCAGTTTTAACCAGTGCATAAAAGATGCTGGGCTCTATTAGGGGTACCTAAGTCCACAGAGGTGACTTACCCCTAGGGAAAAGGGCAGGGTCTGAGCCTGAAAGAGTGAGTTGGAAGGGACCAGGCAGCTGAGGATAGGAGTGGGACAGGAAACTCTTTGTGAGCAGAGAGACCAGGGAGAACGGTGCAGTGAAGACGCCGAAGAGCGTGGTGTGTCTATGAGACAGCTGGTTTTTCCCTGCAGCAGGTGCCCGTGAGGGGCAGTAGGTAGGTCCAGAAATGGAGAGTGGAGCCTTGGAGCCACTTTGGAAAGGGTCTTGTAGGGTGTATTTGGTCCAGATGAATTTGAGCATTTCAGGCCGTTCTTTTACAAGGATCAGTCTGGTGTGTTGTAGAGAATGGATGGGATGTAAGGATGGCTGTGTGGAAAAGAGCAGTTGTGTGCAAAAGCTGTTGAATCCTAGTATGGATTTAAGGTCTGAACTTAGACTGATGGGGAGATGGGGGAGGGACAGAGAAGGAGAAGAGAAGCAGGAAGGGGTGGTGAGGTTAGGGATGACTCCCAGAGCTCTGGCTTGGGTGATTGAAAGGACAGAGTTCTTGATAGTGAATACAGAGGATGATGTGGTTTGTAGGGGGAGATAATGCATTCAGGTGTGTATTTGTATAATGATGCAGGGGACCAGGGCAATATCCGGTGCAACATCCAGAGCTTGGGATTCTATTGACAGTTGCACAGGCCTGTGGTACTAGAATTTAAGACAGAGGCTGAGCTGGAGATACAGGTTTTCAAATCTTCTGGGCATTTGGAGTTGTTGTGGAGGTTGTAATCTGACTGAGAAGGTTCATTTTAGTCATTGTTCAGTTGCTCAGTAGTATCTGACTCTTTGCAACCCCGTTCAGTTGCTCAGTAGTATCTGACTCTTTGCAACCCCATGGACTGCAGCACGCCAAGCTTCCCTGTCCTTCAGTATCTCCCAGAGCTTGCTCAAACTCATGTCGTTGAGTCAGTGATGCCATCCAACCATCCCATCCTCCATCGTTCCCTTCTCCTCCTGCCTTCAATCTGTCCCAGCATCAGGGTCTTTTCTAATGAGTCAGCTCTTCACATCAGGTGGCCAAAGTATTGGAGCTTCAGCTTCAGCATCAGTCCTTCCAATGCATATTTAGGATTGATTTCCTTTAGGATTGACTGGCTTGATCTCCTTGCAGTCCAAGGGACTCTCAAGAGTCTTCTCCAACACCACAGTTCAAAAGCATCAATTCTTCGGAGTTCAGCCTTTATGGTCCAGCTCTCACATCCATACATGACTACTTTAAAAACCATAGCCTTAAGTAGACAGACCTTTGTTGGCAAAGTAATGTCTCTGCTTTTTAATATGCTGTCTAGGTTTGGCATAGCTTTTCCAAGGAGCCTGAAGGCCAAGGTGGCAGGCAGAGGGAAAGGAGATGGGGGAATAGTAAGATTAAGTGAGGGAAGTTATAGACAAGTGCTTGGACACAAAGTGGTAGAAGCCAGAGGCAAAGCGGAATGAGGTGCTTGATGGAATGGGAGCCAGGTGACAAAAGGAGTAAAATACAAAGAAAAGGCAGAGAGCAGAGGAACAGTCTGACTGTTAACGCACTTGTAACTACACACAGGACAGTGACTGTGTCTCATAGAGCTCTCAAGGCTTGTGAAGAAGTATTAAGAACCTACTGTGTGGAAAAGGGACAGAGAGTGGGGTGAAGGAAAGAATTAAGAAATAAAATCATGAATAAAGCACGATCCTCGATCTCAAGCTGCTTATAGCATAGAAATGTCATTTCTTGTTTTCCCTTTCCATTCATTTTTCTCCTTCGTTGATAGCAGGACATGGGCACTTGGGAAAGTGGGAAGAATGAAAGAATTACTTTCTTGGCACATAAAATTCTTGGTTCTCATAACAGGCATGTCTCTTTGTGCCCATGAATGAGCACGCCAAAAGGGACAGTGATGATGACCCAGCATTTGGTAGTTTACAAAAATAAGCTTTTCTCATGGCCACAGCATCTTTGGAGGGTTGGACCTTTGAACCAATCTTGTTAGAGTTATTAATGAGCCTTTTGGCTCACTGGATTATTTGAGATATATTAGGTACAGTTTCCTGTAATTTTCACTTGCCTTATAAGAAACAGGCAACATTAAGTCATAGACAAGCTGGAGTATTGGGGGGATGATGAAAATAATTACCATGTGTTTTAGTTAGTATCATGCATATCAGTCCTTGTTCCTTTCATTTTGACCTAAAGGTGGAATTATTCCCATTGCAGAGATGAGGGAACTGAGGTGCCTCTGTGGAGATAACATAGCTAGTAAATGGTAGAGCTCCTAGGACCCCAAATAAGGCATTCTGGCTTCAAATTCTGGCTTCTTGCCACTCCCTTATGTTGCCTGTGTCTTCCTGACTAGCTACTAAAGAAAAATTAGGGGGTAGCTACTTTAAAAAAAATTTAAGAGTTTTTTTTTTTTTTCATTAGTCTGTTCAAAGTACCAATAGTGGAAGCTATATTGACTGCAGTCTTTATATTTGATGGACCACAGATTCTTTATGCAAATATATGCAATCAAGTCCAACTAGGGGAAAGCTTTTTTTAGAGACAAACATCTTTTTCTTTCATTATCTTAAAAAGCTTAAAAAACATCTAAGTTTAAAAAGAAAAGCATTCAACATTTTAAACTGTAAAATTGTTGTGGTTAAACTTGCTGTCTGGTATAATGGAAATTTGTTTTTCAGTTGTTACAATGGCCTTTGTAGGTGAGAAGTGTGTGTGTGTGTGTATGTGTGATATAATTCAGTCAAATTAAGTTTAAACTATTGGTTTTCCTTTTATAATATCATTCCTGAATTCTCCAAATACATTAAGTGGTGTAGCTTGCTTTATCTTGCCAAAGCAGCTATCATGTTCCCCTTTTAATGCCAAAGCATTAAAGCATTTGTCTTTTTCTTAAGCAGTGTAAAATTATGCAGGATAAATCAAAAGGGCTTATTTTAGTTTTGCAACTTGTATTTTAGCTTCAGATATTCTGAAATTTACCTAATTTTGCTACTGTTAAGGCAGATATTAACTGTTAATATATAGAAATGTTTAGAATCATGAAATGTTCATGGAATCTTACAGCTGTTTGTAAAGTTTATGATGCTACCTTTATTTCATAAAAAATATCTGGGGGCCTTTCTAAATAGCAGTTTTCAGATAAAAGCAATTTCTAGCAAGTAGCAAAATGCTGGTACTAGTGCTTATCTTTAAATCTCAATTTCAAGCTTCATGGTGCCAATTTTACATTTTAGCTTTGGAAAAAAATTGAATCCAAAAGGGCTTATGCATTTGTGGCATTTGGTGGGTTCATCTTTTATTATTAGTGCTGATTTCCTAAAATCGCCATACACTTATAAATTTTTTTAAAGTTTTATAAAAATGTTAGGCAACTGTGTTAGTTCTAGTAATTATCATTACACATGGTGTGTTATGGTAGCCTTAGTCCGTTGCAGTTGAGAAATTATAGGCATATGAGAATTTAAATAATATCAAATAATATTGTGTTTTATGTGTGATTTTAGTGCATTTTATAATAATATGTGAGGAAATTCAGACGAGGTAAAATGAAACTTAGTTTGGCCATTCCATGCCTCACGTATCCCAGTTTCATCCAAATGCAAATATGATAATCCAGGGCACAGAGGTAGTATCCTGTAGAGGTGATTTGACAATACTGTGTTTATTACTCACCACCAAGATGAGTAATTAAGCTGCATTCCCACTAATCTTTCCAGAAGTATGTATTTTAATATTATGTACTAGGAGTTTTCATTTTCTAAAGAGAGTAATTGAATTTTCCTTACCTCATTTTTCTTCCTGTTGAATTTTATTCTGACATTTTTTTTATGTTAGTATCTACTTGACATGATAGAACATGTCTAAATTAGTAATCTAATTTGAATACCATAGTTATGTATACAGTCACAGCTTGTTTGAATAGAGGGCTTTTTGCATATTGTGTATGCTCTTTCTCTTAGCAGATTGAGGAATTATATGCTTAATGTTTCAGAATCCTAAACCTACTTATGTTTGCCAATAGATGTGCAGAGATATAAATATTTTTACAAACGTAGTCTTAAAAGATATGCTTCCTTTTCAGATATTAGGAATTGACAGTTAAACACTCTGCTATAACCTTTTCTTATATGCGATAGACTGATAAATCCAGAAGTGGCTGAAACCAATGATGTCATGTGTAGGGCCTAAATTGTTAGTGTTGAGGTTAGGGGTGTATTTCTCTGTTTTCCTAAATAAAAAATAATGATGCTTTGCAGTAAAGTATTATGAATCTTGATAACGAAACACAGTCAAGTAATATAAGACAATTTTTTCTTTGCTGTACTATATTATAGTCATTTTGCCCAAAATATACATCTTAAGCTTCTAACATCAGTGTGAAATTCCCAGTATCTCCAAAGTAAGAGTTGAAACTGTAATGTTCAGGGACTCATTTAAAGCATACAATATGGATAACAGCTTTTCAGATTTGATGCCAGGGTGTATGGAAGAGGATTGCTAAACACTGTGGTGGCTGAGAAAAAACAAAATGCCAAAGGATCAGACTTGCACTTAATGGGTTTTGCCACCACAGTTCTTAACCTTTCCAACTGGTTGAGTGGTTTACTAATAGCAGCTGGTCAGGACCTGCATTATTGTAGATCTTTTCTTTTAATAAATATTCAATAGCATATTCAGAATTGTTCCCCTAGCTACAGTTCATAATAAACAGCCCAGTGCTGGCAAGGAGCACGCTGCTTTTATACTGTTTTACAGCCATAGGCCATTTGACATTTGGACCCTTCTCATACGGATTTTTCCAGCTCCACATATCCTGAAAACTGTCAGCCTTGGATCAGAACAAGCCTTTTGCATCTTTGCAGTTACAAGGAAATTAAAAAGAACTTCTTTTCTTCTCCCCATAAAATGCCAAGGCCCGTGGTCAAAGAATTATCATTTGCTAGTCATATGCGTTTTCTTTTTGATGTTCTCACTAGCTTTAGGAAGTAATAACATGAAAAGCACTGCTGAAATATGAACACAACAGTTTGATTTGATCTTCATTATACTCTTCCTGTTTAAAGCTGTGGTTCTCAAGGAAGGGTGACTTTGCCACCCAGAGGACATTTTGGGTGTCACAGCTGTTGAGCGAGGGTGGGGGTTGGCGGGGCGGGGAGGGGAATGCCAGGGCTACTGCTGGCATCTAATAAACAAGTAGAAGCCAGGGATGCTATTATACATCCCACAGTGCACCAAACAGCCCTGCTCCACAGGGAAGAATTATCGGGGCCAATATGTCAACAGTGCTGTGGGTGGCAAACCCTGGTCTAGAAAGTAGGGAGTGTCTTTCTAATTTGCTTTATATTGTTCACGCAAATGGAAGTGTGTTCAGTGGTTCTGATGAAGAGATCCTTCCATTTAATAAACTCATACATTGAACACCTGCTTGGTCCTGAAAATGTGGGGAAGACCATGACATCGTCCTCAGGAGTTTCCGCCGTCTTTGCAGGATGAGTGGTAAACAAAATACTATTGTTTGATGTGATGTATGCTGTAATTAGAGAGGCACACGTGGCATGTTAAATTCGAAATAATTTCAATTTCATTTGCTAAATGTGGGGGAGTATCTAGAAGAACTCATCTCCTCTGTCTGGATGTAAAATTAGTCATTTGGGAGCAAAATTTCTCCTTTTCCCTTAATGATCGGAATGGATCTCATTTACTGCATCCTTCTTCCCCTGTTTGAACTGGTGTTAATTTGAAACATCAGGACAAAAGAAGAGGTGTTGACATAAACAGTGTTACTCCCAACATTTAGGATTAGTTTTCCCACATCTTCATTGAGGTATAATTTACATGACATAAAACTCTCCCATGTTAAGTGTACAATTCATGGATCTGTAGAAAGCTGACAGAGTTATGGGACTTCCATCACAGTTTCGTTTTAGGACTTTTTCATCACCCCAGAAAGATCCCTTGGGCCCCTTTGTGTTCATTCTGCATTCTCACTGCCAGTCCCAGGCAAGAGCTAATCTTTATGTCTTTTTTCTCTTCTCTGTCTCACTTTCCGTCTCCATTTGCTAAAAGGCACATCTATGGACATTTTATTTGGAATGTTAATTTTTGAAATTTATTTAATTAACGTTACTCTTGGTTGCTCCAGGTCTTTGTTGCGGCACGCGGGCTTCAGTAGTTGTAGCACACAGGCTTAATTGCTCCACGGCTTTTGGGATCTTCCTGGACCAGGGATCAAGCCCATGTCCCCTGCATTGGCAGGTGGATTCCTATCCACTGCACCACCAGGGATGCCCTGGAATATTAATTTTTGCATAAAATTTTAAATGAATTTAAAAATGTTTACAAAAATTAACACACAGTTTGATAGCTTCTTTTTGAAAATCAGCATCATGTTTCCCGTTTTCATACTACCTGCATAGTACACCTGCTGTGGCCCAGACTGGGGATGTTCAGTGTCAGAACTCCCAGACTGATACAGTGAAAGGTGACAGAGGAAAAGATGAGCGCGTGTGTTAAGGTCTCATATCTGAAACCATACATGGTATGCCTGTTTCTTAGCTTTGTCCTGTTTAGTTCCCTGTAAATGTGTCTACTAAAATAATATTGTAGAAATCATTGAAAAGCTGAGGTCCGGTTAACACCTGCATGATGTGGGAAAATAATACAAGGCTTAAATCTGGAGAACTCACTTGTCTGGGGAGTTGTACACAGGTCAGCAGTTCTTTAGCCCAACACTCTGGGGCCAAATGTCTTTTAGAATCCATCTAGCTTTCAGAAAGGGAATGCAGTTTGCATCCTATAGGTTAGGTAATACTCCAGTGGCATACGGGAGACAGTCATTTCTACAGCAAAGTAGATGAATATTCTCATTTAGTTGGACAGAAAAAGACTTGTCAGCTCAGGTCAGGGTTTGGAACAAATTCATTTGGTAGCAAAATAACAAAGACACTCTGTTTTCACAAAATTTTGCATTTTAAAGTTGTGGCTAAAGGTTTATGAACCTGTCCAGGATATTACATTCAAAAATAATTGTCCCATCCTCCTTCAGCCCCACCCCAAACATCTCCTCTGCCACATACATGCTTCATACAGCTTAGCCATGGGCATACTTGTCTTTCTTTCACATCATTAACTTCCCATCAGACTTGACAAAATGCCAGATTAGCTGTTTGGTTTCGGTGGATGAGGGCCAGGTATGGATGTGTATGGCCAGCCAGACCCACATTCTCTTATGTCAGTGGTTTCACCTCCCTGCTTTAGGCCTGGATTGTAGCCATGTTCATCTAGCCCATCCCTTCCTCCGCCAGGCCCAGGGCCACAGATGATGAAAATAGCTTTTAAGGGTCAGAAAAGATGGCCTTGAAGAAAATCCAAAGGTAACAATGATAGACATCACCGCAGTAGCCCCAGACTCATGCTTGGTAACCATCACACCTGTCACAAAATCGTGGGCTGTGAGATTGAACACCTAAAGGAAAAGAGAAAAGCCAAGGTAGGGAATCCACTGGAGTCAGTTCTCTTGAAGTGAAGATATTTAGAATTTAAGAAAGGAAGACATGAAGAAAATGACATAAGGGTCTTTACTGGGACCACAACTTAGAAGGAGGACACCCATCAAAGCAAGATATTTCAGACTTGTTCCAGAATGCTTAAAATCCTGCATAATCATCTTATATATTTGCCTAATGGCATTTAGCAAACCTTGTTAGTCTTTTAATCATAAATTTCACATCTCTATTAATTTCCAGATTCCAGTGGTGAAATTGTAACTGAGATGGCAGTGAGTTTTAGCTGGCTTTCTCCTAGGGAGCTGTAGAATGAGCATTGAGTATTTTGATCAACATGTACATTTGCTTTTGTGGCATGTGAGCAAGCATGCCCTTACAGAGGTGTTACTTAAACAGAATTGTACTCTAGACTGTGGGACCCATTTATAAACAAGGGAACTCCATTTCTGCAAATGAGAAAAAAAAGAGGGTGTAGTGTTGCATTAGCATTAGAGAAAAACTGCATGTTTATAGGGACATCCAAGAATTTTGCTTTTCTAAGGCTCAAAACATCAAGGCAGTACTAAGTTCTTAAAGAGCAACGTGAGCCAAAGTTAGTGGGCACTTGCGTACATGCTGTAATTTGCTGCCTCTTTCTTTTCTTTGTTTTTTACAGTTCTTAATTGCTTCAAGGGTGACACCAAAATTTCTGTCTAAAGGGGAACCATCCATGTGTACAGGTGTTGAGTCATCACCGTTTGGCAGTGGAAGTGCATGCCCCGCCTTTTCTAGCATAGATTTCTTTCTAGAGCATCTTAGTTGACATCTCCTTCTCCAGCTTCAGCCAACACTTTCCTCACAGGTTTTACAACCTCTTCCCAAGATTCATTTTATCTCTTATCTCCCAGCTTTAAATAGCTCCACTCGTCCTGTCTTGGTTAGCCAGGACAAGTTTGTCTTCTCGTGCCAAGCGTCTTCCTTTCTTGAGTTTTCAAACATTGCTTGTTGTTACCACATTTCCTGTTATCAAAGGGCTGACAGCACACAAGGGCCCCACCTTGTTACGGCTACGTCTTCTTTCCTCGTTTAAATATGCCCCCCACCTTCTTTGTGCTGTGAGGATGCTGCCCCCTTCTGTTGGAGTGGACCCTCTGATCCCTCTTATATGTGTCTCCCTCTCTCCAGCCGCTTGTAGAGCAGTGGTTCTCCACACTGGCTGCAAAAAGCATCACCTGGGGAATTCGCTTGCAGTGTGGGAGACCTGGTTCGATCCCTGGGTTGGGAAGATCCCCTGGAGAAGTGCATGGTAACCCACTCCAGTATTCTTGCCTGGAGAATCCCCATGGACAGAGGAGCCTGGCGGGCTACAGTCCATGGGGTCACAAAGAGTCAGACACGACTGAGTGACTAACAACCTGGAGAGATTTAATACTTGGTGATGTCCAGGGCTCGCCTCTAGTAATTGTGATTACCGATTACCATGCTGTGGTGGGGGGAGTGCCAGGGGGAGGGTGCAACTTTGCCAGGCTGGTGCTTGAAAGCTCCTCCAAGGTGGTTCTACACTGAGAACCACCTGTGTAGAGGCAGCAATACCTGTTTATAGCCATCGAATCACTAGAAGGACCAGCAGGGAAGTTTGGTTGCCAAGAGGGAGGAGTTGGGGGGAAATGGAGTGAGAAGTTGGGGTGAGCAGTTAAAGGCTTTTATATTTAGAATGGATGAACAACAAGGTCCCACTATATAGCACAGGGAACAATGTTCAATATCCTGTGATAAATCATAATGGAAAAGAGTATTTAAAAAGGACGTGTGTACATACTGGAGAAGGCAATGGCAACCCACTGCAGTATTCTTGCCTGGAGAATCCTATGGGCAGAGGAGCCTGGTGGGCTATAATCCATGGGGTTGCAAAGAGTCGGACACGACTGAAGCAACTTAGCATGCATACATACATATATATATGTGTGTGTGTGTGTATGTGTAACTAAATCACTTTGATATATAGTAAAAATTAACACAACATTGTAAATCAACTATACTTTAGTTTTAAAAATACTGCTTTTAATAAAAGGACAGGAAGAGGCTAAACAATGGCAACATCCCCAGTTTATGTTGGGTTTCAGCTCAGGGTGTGGGTGTTTGTACGGGGCAGCTGCACACACCCAGCTGGTGTGACGACTTCTCCCCCTGGGACCATGTTCTCATTAGTAAATCCTGGTGGCCCCCATGGTCTCGGCAGGCCAGAAGCCATTTCGGGCGAAGCCTGCACTTATCTCCTCATGAGGCTGGCACCCAGGGGCCTGATTTTCGTTTCAGAACTTTTGCTTCCAGCCTTGCAACCAACTGTTTTCCTTTTTCTTCTGTGTAACTCTGTAAACCGAAGCTGGGCGCCCTCCTGCCTCATCTGCCGCTAGTTCACTTGCAACTCACTCCCCACAATGACACACGCGGGAGAACCTATTAAAGTTCCCAAGTGGAGACTTTTTCACTTTGCCTTTCTTTTACGAGAAAGATGGGTGGCAGGGTCTTTGCTGGAAAACTGTTGTATAGAATGTAATTTTTCTGAATTAGTGGGAGAGGGGAAGCTAGTACTAAAATGGAACTGTCATCTATTCAGAGTTTGCTTTTATTCTTAATGCACCTATGGGTCTCGGAAATCTTTCCTTACACATTAATGAGTCCCGGAGTTGGACAGAAATGCATTCGAATAGGCTTCTTTATACAGCCTCTTCTCTAGACATGCTGTGGTCAGAATGCATGTCCATTTTCTGAGAGCAGCACACAGGACCCTTTGGACAGGCTCCACTGTCCCGCAGTGTCTAAAGGAGCTGAGAACAGTTATAACAGGAGTGGGCCTACCATACTCTCTGGACCCTACTGCTTCCACTTATTAAGGGATATTTTGTTACAAAGACGGTAACAATACTTTTATTTGTGTCGGTAAGTAGAAAATTGTAAGTGAGGTGATTTTGGCATTAATGATGCACAGTTAACTGTTTTAAGGGCGTCTCGTAAAATTTTTGGAAAATTCAGTTGTGCAAAGAAAGAAAAGGAATATTTACTTTATGAGCTACTGTAAAGATACAGGAATGACTTAAATGCCAGCTTTCTTTAATGGGATCAGTTTATAGAAATTGTATTTCTGTAACACTTTCCCCTGAACACAAGATATTATGTAATTGAAACTTTGTCCTACAGTTGTTGTCTTGCATGGAAAAATGCACTTTTTCTGCCTCCTGCATACAGAGTGAGAGCCTTGCCAAGGCTGGCACTGCAGGCCAATGATTAGTTAACGTGTTCATCCATTCAGTATGCGTTTATTGAGTTCTTTCTGTGTTCCACACACTGACTTTCTCGCGGGAGGAGATAGTCACATAAACAAGAGAATACCAGCAGGTATTAGGTTCTAGGAAAGTAAAACGTGTTAATGTTACTGGGAGTGACTGGGCAGTTAGGGAGGGCGCCCTGGAGGAGGTGACATTTAGGCTGACATGTGACCAAAACAGGCAAAGCTGACCAGAATTCAGAGACCAGCCTTGCCAGAGCAGACTCAGGCAGTCAGAGGAGGGCAGAGAGCAGCCTGACCAGGTTTGTGTTTTAGGACGATCACTTCAGAGCAGGACGAAAGGTGAACTTGAACCAGAACTAGGGATTCTAGTGCCTCAGGCTGGAGTCCGGATCTGGAACCAGGGGACCTGCTGAGAGCAGAGCGGGCAGCCTGCCGACCTGATGCTAGACTGCTGATCTTGGGCTCTTCTTCTGCCCTTGGTCCTGATTCACAGGGCCTCGTGGCCTGTCAACATCACCAGCCTTCATCCACTTGTTAAAATGCTTGTTCAGAGTGCTGACTTCTAGACCCCAACCTGGTCTAGTGACAGAGAGTGGGACCCAAGACTTCAGCAAGACGTCATTGAGCCTCCGGTGTCCGATGCGTGGAGTCCATGAACCTGATTTTTGAGAAATACTATGTCTGAGGGCTCTGCTTACTCGACCATCCCATGTAATTCTTACAACAGCTCTGTAAAAGGAATGTATGCTCCCTGGGTTACAGATTGGGAAACAGACTCAATGTGATTAAGCCTCTGGCCCAAGGTCATACTGCTCATGCATGTTGTGACTGGCAAAGCAGTCTGCCCTTATTTGTAGCCAGTGCTGCCTGCATGAAGATGGGAAGAACACCTCTGCAAAATTTTAGAAATCGTTTGCAGGTTAATCGTCTCATGAATGAACATGGTCCTTCTTGCAAATCCAGTACATCCCATCTTGGGACAGAACCCGAAATGTCCATTTTTGCTGGCTTTTCTGGAGGAAAACTTTAATGTTCTTTCTTAGGTCCTGGAATTGGGATGGGTGTGTATATTACAAAGGAGAGATTTGATCTTCATTGGTCTTTCTGGGTCTCTTTTTGCCTTTTTTTTTCCATAAAAGAAGCCAAGAGGTTTAAGGAGTAGCATTTTTTTTTAATCACCATAAACCTAGAAACCCAACCATCATGCCTCACAGAAAATTATCATGCTTTCAGTTGCCATGAGTCATTTATTTTTTAAGTGGCTCTTGAACCAAGAGTTGTGCAAATGATGTTGACGAGGTGGAGGAGGGTTGCTGTGTGGAAAGCACACTGATAATTAGAGATCTGGTGTAAAAGCTGGCTTGAAAACACATTGACTTCAGTGACCCACCTGCCTCCATTTGAGAGTGTGAGGGAGGTTCCAGCTTTATTTTCTTCTGGTGATGGCATATTGGATGTATTTATCTGGAGATTTAACTTCATAATAAAGTTTGGGTGGGCCTGACTTTAGGGACTTAGCATGCATGCATGTATTGGAAAAGGAAATGGCAACCCATTCCAGTGTTCTTGTCTGGATAATCACAGGGACAGAGGAGCCTGGTGGGCTGCCATCTGTGGGGTTGCACAGGGTCAGAGACGACCGAAGTGACTTAGCAGCAGCAGACTTTGGGGAAGGAAGGCATCCTGTATTATTAGTCTGTTAGGGCTCCCATAACAGAGTACCACAGATTGGATGGCTTGAACAACATAAATATATATCCTCACAGCTGTTGAGGCTGGAAGTCCAAGACCAGTGCCAGCAGAGCTGGTTTCCTACGAGGAGTCTTCTTGGCTTGCACATGGCAGTCCTGTCCCTGCCTCTTCACAGCGTTGTCCCTCTGGCACATGGATCCCTGATATCTGCGTGTCCTCTCCTCTTCATGTAAGGACACTCTTAAGATTAGATTAGGCCCCACTCTAGTGACCTGATTTTTAACTTAATTTCCTCTCTAAAGGCAATTTGAGAGTTGCCTTTAGATATAACTCCAAATACAGTCATGCTCTGGGCCACTGGGAGTTAGGACTTTAACATAGGAATTTTGGGGAAATATCACTCAGCTCATAGCACACCCTTGCCCCTGGGGAATATGTAGAGACAAAGAGCATGAACAAAGCAAGAAAAAATTCTCCCAGAGCAGGGTGCCTGCCCCCCTACCACCCCGTGCTGTCACGCCCCCTCACCCTGCGCTGCCATGCCCCCTCCGTTGGGTGCCCTGCTCAGGCAGGCCAAGGTGAGGACCAGCATCCTCTAGGTTGTCGGCCTCCACTCATGCTGTACCCCAGTTATGAATGGCCTGCCTCAGGCATGAACCCAGTTTGAATGAACTTCCAGGAAGATGAAGGGGCTCTGTCTCCCTTGAAGCCTGACTGTTGGGTCCTGCAAATTGCCACGGGGAAGGCTGGCCCTTCCAGACCCCAACATGATAGTCAGAGGTTTTCCCAGTGTGGCGTTTTGTTGCTTATTGTTCAGCCTCATTTCCATCATTAGTGCTAGGAGGTGGGCTTAGGGCCTCCTCTGGAGGTCTGACATACAAGACAAGCAATTGCATTGTAAAAGCAAAATGCCTCCAAACCCCCCACCTGCCAGCATGTGTCTGTAAGCAAAAGAGGAACTTCAGCCACAGTCTTGAAATGAGAAGCAAAACAAAGGTTTAACTGCAGTTTAAAGAACATCGATTTGTGAAGCAGGAAGAGACTTTGGCTTTTTAATTGCAGTGAAAGCATTTTGTGTTGATTGTGTAGAGTGTCTATAAAGTCTGGAAATAGACATATATGTCCTAGAACATATTTTGTATTGTAAAGTAATATAGTAATATTACTTCCCAGGTGACTGTGGTAAAGAATCTGCCTGCCACCACAGGAGATGCAGGTTCAACCCCTGGCTTGGAAAGATCCCCTGGAGGAGGAAATGTAACCCACTCCAGTATTATTGCTGGAAAATTCTATGGACAGAGGAGCCTGGCGGGCTACAAAGAGTTAAACATGACTGAGCATACATGCACACAAAGTAATATTAATATACCATATGTTATGTGTATTCACCAATTTTTAGACTTTATGACCACCTTCAAGTTAAAATTAATTATGCTAGGTTATTACCCCAAATGCTAGCTACACCCTTGATTCCTGGCTCTGCCACTGAAGGCAAGATGACTTACCTGGGCAGGCTTGGCTCAGATACGTAGTTCTGTTTTAGTGCAGGTAGTTTTGATGGTGCCAAAAAGATTGTATATTGTTAGCGTATTATTTTCTTCATTTTATAGGTTTTTTTGCTCAGTATATATCTTGGAGGCTTCATTCATTAAACATTAGTTGAAAACCAAGTATTTTTCAAGCACATTAATGTATATCATTAAGGCCTCACAATTCCCGCTTTGTAGGAGAGGAGATCTAGTTGAAGTGGTGGCATGACTCACCTGTGTCATGAATTGAAGAGATCTGTGCTTAGTCACGCAGTCATGTTTGACTCTTTTCGATCCCATGAACTGTAGCCCACAAGGCTCCTCTGGTCCATGGGGTTTTCCAGGCAAGAATACCAGAGTGGATTGCCATTTCCTCCTCCAGGGGATCTTCCTGACTCAGGGATCGAATCAGAGTCTTCTGCATTGGCAGGTGAATTCTTTACCACTGAGCCACCACGGAGGCTCTCTCTTGGATTTAAGGGAGATCTGATGAAAGTTGTGTTCTATGCTTTACTCCCTCTGTTTTCCTGTGATTTCTCTATTGGAGCTCAACACCACAAGAAATTGACACTATTTTTGAGACCACTTAGGGATTAAAGAATGAATTGTTGGATCAGATTACACATCCTTCTAATTTAGGTAAAATGGTATACAATACCATTGACTTGACAAATAATTTTCTTTGTTGTTTCTTATGTATTATCTTGGCAAACACATGCTGCTAAATGGTGAACCTAATTTACAAAGTGGTTATCAGATCAGTTTACTGACAAGGGATAAAATTTTGGACTGAGCTAATATTGTTGAATCTCTGGAGATACGTCAACATCTGATGATGAATTGATAGACGTTTCGAAACCTTTTTGCTCTCAGATGGGGCTTCCCTGGTAGCTCATATGGTAAAGAATCTGCCTGCAATGCTAGAGGCCTTGGTTCGATCCCTGGGTTGGGAAGATCCCCTGGAGAAGGAAATGGCTACCCACTCCCAGTATTCTTGCCTGGAGAATTCCATGGACAGAGAAGCCTAGTGGACTACAGTCCATGGGTCCCAAAGAGTCTGACATGACTAAGTGACTAACACTAACATTTGTTCTGAGATACAATGGATTTGTCATATTTGACAAAGGTGAAATCATATTCAGAATAAATGTTTTCTCTGAAGCCTCATTGTAGAAAGTAATGTCATTTTAATATTCATAAATGGATTTATCTTTATTCAGACAGATGTCCAAACTAATATTGTCAGGGTCTTTTGGTTTACCCTATGATCTAGGATACTGGATCATAACTACTAGATTAACTACTGTGGTAAGTACAACTCATTGTTAAAATTGGCCACTCACTGTTGAAGTGACCCTAGTGTTTATCAATTATTTCTATAAATAGTTTATTCATATATGTATATTCTTATTTTTAATTGGAATATAACTGCTTTAGAATGTCGTGTTAGTTTGTGTGTACAACAAAGTGAATCAGCAATGCATATACATATATTGCCTCATATCTGTGTATTCTTAACCAGACCATAGAGGAAAAGAATTGTTTAGTGCTTAGTGCTTCTTTTGGAGTTCCTCTTGGTGCCTGACACAACATGAGTATTTGCTATGTGATATTCTAACTGAACGTGTTCAAATACCCAGCTGATTGATTGGTCTGCTCCCATAGGCCACATTTTATCTCTGCCACATTTTATCTCTTCTTGAAGCCTTTCTATCAACCATTCAATAGACCTGGCAAATAAAACAGGAAGTCCCTCTGAGCCTCTGTATCCTTCACTCTTCATAGTGCCTGGTCACCAAGGTTTATACACTGTGTCTGTTAAATACTGAACCTGCCTTTGAATTTCAAATCCCTCTGCCATTCTCTTAGAGTCTTACCACCCGGATGAGGTATAGCCCAATGTGATTTTTAAGGTTTTTTGGCCATACTTAGCCCGAACTATGTTATTTTGTACCCTGGTGCTGGGGAGAATTATCTAAGGTGCAGAGTTATTCATGCCATTCTTTAAAATTCATTAGTTTTTCTAAAAGTGGTCTCCAGCAAAGAGCACCAACTCCTTAGCATGGATACAAAGTCTTTAGTGACCTGGTCCCTGATTGTCTATCCAGCCTCATTTGTTACAATTTCCTGTGTGTTCTGTGTTCCAATTATACATCAACTCAAAGTTCCTTAAATGTTGCATAAACTATTTCCTGAATCCCTTAACTGACTTATTAAGTCCTGCTTCCGGCTTCAACTACCCCTTTCTCTGAGCTCCTAGCTGTGCTTGTCCAACCACCCCTGTCAAATCTGGTTTAGATGTCCTTTATTTGCATTCCCATAAGCTTCATTAGAGTATCCCTTATCAAGAGCAGCTCACACTTTATCATAATCGCCTGGTTAGTGGTCTCTCTTTTCCAGTTGGACTATGAGTTCCTTAAAGGTAGACATCACAACATATTAATGTTTATTTCCCCAGTGTCTAGGATTAGGGCTTCCTGGTGGCTCAGCGGTACAGAATCCACCTGCCAGTGCAGGAGATACAGGTTTGATCCCTGGGTCAGGAAGATCCCCTGGAGGAGAAAATGACAACTCACTCCAGTATTCTTGCTGGGAGAATACTATGGACTGAGGAGCCTGGCAGGCTGTGTAGTCCATGGAGTCTCAAAGAGTTGGATAGACAAGAGTCTGAGCATTAGCACTAAAACTGGTTTATAATTCAGTTCAGTTGCTCAGCTGTGTCCAACTCTTTGTGACCCCATGGAATGCAGCATGCCAAGCTTCCCTGTCCATTGTCAACTCCCAGAGCTTGCTCAAACTCATCCCCATCGAGTCGGTGATACCATCCAACCATCTCGTCTTCTGTCATCCCCTTCTCCTCAGGCCTTCAATCTTTGCCAGCATCAGGGTCTTTTCCAATGAGTCAGTTCTTTGCATCAGGTGGCCAAAGTATTGGAGTTTCAGCTTTAGCATCAGTCCTTCCAATGAATATTCAGGACTGATCTCCTTTAGGATTGACTCGGATCTCCTTGCAGTCCCAGGGACTCTCAAGAGCCCTCTCCAACACCACAGTTCAAAAGCATCAATTCTTCGGCGCTCAGCTTGCTTTATAGTCCAACTCTCACATCCATACATGACTGCTGATAAAACCATAGCTTTGACTAGATGGAACTTTGTTGGTTAGGTAATATCTCTGCTTTTTAATATGCTGTTTAGGTTGGTCATAGCTTTTCTTCCAAGGAGTAAGCGTCTTTAAATTTCATGGCTGCAGTCACTATCTGCAGTGATTTTTGGAGCCCAAGAAAATAAAGTCAGCTACTGTTTCCACTGTTTCCCCATCTATTTCCCATGAAGTGATGGGAGCAGATGCCATGATCTTAGTTTTCTGAATGTTGAGTTTTAAGCCAACTTTTTCACTGTCTTTCACTTTCATCAAGAGGCTCTTTAGTTCTTCACTTTCTGCCATAAGGGTGGTGTCATCCATTGGTGGTGAAACTGGTTCATAATAACCAATCAAACATTTGCTGAGTTGATTCTTAAATGAACTGAAGGTAAAAACAGGATGACTGTTACAGACACTGCCAAATCAGAGTAAGGATCAATACCTGCATTTTTAGAACCATTTGCACTTCATCTACATTTTATGATGTTTTACACAATTTGCTGTTATCCTCTCACTTTCCTTTCAAAGCCTGTGAAATTGATAGAATAAGCAGTATTTTCACTGTAGTTTGAAAACAAGGACTTAAGTAGGTCTGTTACTTGCCTACACTCATCAAAAAGCCAGAGGTGATGCTGACTTGAGATCCAGGGTGACATTTCAACCAATCCTGAAAACTCCCAACTGGAGAGGAAAATCACTGTTAATCAGGAATTGACATTTTCACACCTGCATAAATCTTAAAGCTGGACTGATCGGAAATCGTCTAGATCCCAAGATCTATTTACCAACGTGTGATCTCAGGCAAGTGACATATTCTATTTTGTTGACTTCATCTAAATAATAGAATTTTTCTTAGAATGTTTTGAGAAATTAAAAAACTACTATATACCCAGCACACAGCAAGAGCTCCATAAATGCTTAGCTGTGTTTATAGTCGGCCTCAAGGACATGTATTAAGGTACCTGCTGCATATTTGCAGAATGCTGTTGACTGATTGATAAAACAAAGAGGGAGTTCCAGAATTTACCTGGGGACAAGTTCAGAAAGTTGTAGGATATGTCATCATTTACACAATTGTTTTATATGATATAAAAATATCATATATATTAGCAAAGCCTTTGACTATGGATCACAATAAACTGTGGAAAATTCTGAAAGAGGTGGGAATACCAGACCACCTGACCTGACTCTTGAGAAACCTGTATGCAGGTCAGGAAGCAACAGTTAAAACTGGACATGGAACAACAGACTGGTTCCAAATAGGAAAAGGAGTACGTCAAGGCTGTATATTGTCACCCTGCTTATTTAACTTATATGCAGAGTATATCATGAGAAACGCTGGGCTGGAGGAAGCACAAGCTGGAATCAAGATTGCCAGGAGAAATATCAATAACCTCAGATATGCAGATGACACCACCCTTATGGCAGAAAGTGAAGAGGAACTAAAGAGCCTCTTGAAAGTGAAAGAGGAGAGTGAAAAAGTTGGCTTAAAACTCAACATTCAGAAAACGAAGATCATGGCATCTGGTCCCATCACTTCATGGCAAATAGATGGGGAAACAATGGAAACAGTGTCAGACTTTATTTTGGGGGGCTCCAAAATCACTGCAGATGGTGACTGCAGCCATGAAATTAAAAGATGCTTACTCCTTGGAAGGAAAGTTATGACCAACCTAGACAGCATATTAAAAAGCAGAGACATTACTTTGCCAACACAGGTCCATCTAGTCAAGTCTGTGGTTTTTCCAGTAGTCATGTATGGATGTGAGAGTTGGACCATAAAGAAAGCTGAGCACTGAAGAGTTGATGCTTTTGAACTGTGGTCTTGGAGAAGACTCTTGAGAGTCCCTTGAACTGCAAGGAGATCCAACCAGTCCATCTTAAAGAAGATCAGTCCTGGGTGTTCATTGGAAGGTCTGATGTGGAAGCTGAAACTCCAATACTTTGGCTACCTGATGCGAAGAGCTGACTCATTGGAAAAGACCCTGATGCTGGGAAAGATTGAGGGCAGGAGGAGAAGGGGTCGACAGAGGATGAGATGGTTGTATGGCATCACCAGTTCAATGAATGTGAGTTTGGGTGGGCTCCGAGAGTTGGTGTTGGACAGGGAGGCCTGGTGTGCTACAGCTCATGGGGTCGCAAAGAGTTGGATATGACTGAGTGACGGAACTGAACTGAATGTTAGCAACAGAAAACTACAAAGGACTCAAGAACAATCTTACCTTTATGAAGAGAAGTATAAAACTTTATTTGAAACACATATTGTTGTTGTTCAGTCACCTGGTTGTGCCTCACTCTTTGTGACCCATGGACTGCAACACGCCACGCCACGTGTTAAGAACTAAGTAAATGGAAAGACATACAGTGTTTATAGCTTGGGAACCTCAGTGTAGGAAAGATGTGGTCCTTCCCCAAATTAATCTGTAAGTAGAATGCAATTTCAGTCAGTCTTTACAGGGTTGTTGTTTGTTTTTGTTTGTTTGCTTTCAGTGAGAGTGTTGGAAAAGGTCTCACGTTTCTGCATGTCTTACAAATAGAAGCAATACTTTTTCAAGGATGTTTGTGATGTGAACAGTGTTAGAGGACAGGGATCCTGTCTACATTCAGAGCAAAGGATAGGTTTATTTACTATCCAATATAAAAATGCCTCCATTCAGGGCAAGGCTTTGTGATGAATAATTCATGTTCCCCAAACTCAGGGTTCTTTAGGTGTGATGCAGAGGCACACTGCAGGCACAGCAGCCACCTGAGCCCCCAGCCCCCGGCACCCCTGGGACCTGAGCGCCAAGCAGAAGTGACTAAACAGGAAACCCATGCTGCTTGCTTGCCGGACCCTAAGTAATACAACCCTTTGTCTCTGACTCAAGAGTCCTGTGTCTTCTTACAGCATCCATGAAATGTGGCAAGCCAACTTGTTAGCTTCCAAGTTGGGTATAATCTCAGAGCCTTCACAGTTCTGTCTTCTTACAGCATCCATGAAATGTGGCAGGCAACTTGTTAGCTTCCAAGTTGGATATAATCTCAGAGCCTTCACAGTTCTTGACAGAGTTGTGATAAATCTCCACTTGTAAAATAATTTAGCAAATTGAATTTCAAGAGGAAACAGTAAGAATTTTGTACTGTGATTTCTCAGAAAGCTAAAAAACAAACAGACCAGCTCTTATTGCCAAGAAAGAAACTGTTCGTTGCTGATTTAACTTTTTCTCCCTAAGGATGGTAAATGAACCTATTCATTTTGTCCAAAGCCTCTCATTTTGACATTTTTGATAATAACTTTCCCTTGCCCTTGTTAGAGCTTAGCATCTCTACTTTTTTCTACTGGCATGTTAAGCTAGTTTTTTCCCCCCCGGATGTGTGCATTGTAATTTGGTTTAAATGTTTGTTTGGCAAGGCAGATTTATTTGGCTTCTTTTTAAAGGCTTAGCACCTTTCCAACTATTTTCAAGATCTCCGTACCCAGTTTACTCTAATTACATCTAAAGATATCATAATCATTTTGCTATTTACCCATAGCAAAGATAAACACAGGGTTATATGCATGAGGAAAAAACGCATGCATGCATTTTTTTCACTTCAGTTGTGTCCGGCTCTTTGCAGCTTTATGAACTGTAGCCCGCCAGGCTCCTCTGTCCATGGGATTCCCCAGGCAAGAATACTGAAGTGGGTTGCCATGTCCTCCTCCAGGGGATCTTCCCAACCCAGGAATCAGACCACCGTCTCCTGAAGCTCCTGCCTTGGCAGGCGGGTTTTTTATCACTAGCACCACCAACAGAGAGAAGAAAAGTCCCTGACTAATAATGATAATAGGATGTTTATTTTAGTACTCTGGTCTCTCCCTTTGGAGAGAAATGCACTTTGGGTGATTAAAGGTCATAAATGTAAGATTTACATCTAGTTTTGATTTTAGTGAGCTTCTGTTACAATACCTGCACTTGGGTTTAGTACGTTTTTTTCATAAACTGATAGATCATTTAGACAGCTTCAGATCCTTTTAGGAGGGAGTTGGCATGTAAATAATACATCATCAGACATGTACCCAAATGTGAAGCTCTTTTAAGATAATAGACATTAAAGAGTTATTTTTTGATAAAACATGAGGTACTTAGGCAACATTAAAAATGTCTTAAACTTAGAGTAAATGGGTAGTGCTAAAGAACCTTAAGTTTTAAATCAATGTGTTTTTTTTTTCCTGATCCTTGACATATCTTGGGAAGAGCCCAATGGCATTAAAATGCCTCCCCTTCCTATAAGTGAAGTCTTAAAACCATGGTGGGCAGCAGACAGAATTGCCCACCTTCTGTGTCTTCAGCAGTGCTGGCTGCCTGGCCCATCCAAGTAACCACCCACAGGGCAGCTCCCTGGCCGAGGGTTCCTTCTGCTACTGCTCATCTCCGCTCTGTAAGGACATGTCACTTGTCCTTTCCAGATAAAGGGGTAATACGTCTCTCCACTAGCCTATGTGTTCCTCTCTGCTGGTAAACTCTCTTCTGTGGATATAGGAAGGGGAATGTACTATTTATTTCCTAAGCAGATTTTACAGTGGCCAGTGGGCTGTTTTGGACTAGCTGATTGAGTACAGGGGTTTCCCTGGTGGCTCAAGCAGTAAAGAATCTGCCTGTAGTGCAGGAGACCGGGTTCAACCCCTGGGTTGGGAAGACCCCTGAAGGAGGGCATGGCAACCCACTCCAGTATTCCTGCCTGGAGAATTCCATGGACAGAGGAGCCTGGAGGGCTACAGTCCATAGGGTTGCAAAGACTCAGTGCAACTAACACATTGGGTACAGAATTGTTGTTCAGTCTCTAAGTTGTGCCTGACTCTTTGCGACCCCATGAACTTCAGCACTCTAGGCTTCCCTATCCTTTAGTAATCTTCCAGTATTTGCTCCAACTCATGTCTATTGAGTAGGTGATACCATCCAACCATCTCATCCTCTGTCGCCCTCTTCTCCTCTTGCCCTCAGTCTTTCCCAGCATCAGGGTCTTTTCCAAGGAGTTAGCTCTTCACATCAGATGGCCAGAATACTGGAGCTTCAGCTTCAGCATCAGTCCTTCCAATGAATATTCAGAATTGATTTCCTTTAGGATTGACTGGTTGGATCTCCTTGCAGTCCAAGGGACTCTCAAGAGTCTTCTCCAACACCACAGTTCAAAAGCATCAATTCTTCAGTGCTCAGCCTTCTTTATGGTCCAACTCTCACATTCATACATGACTGCTGGAAAAACCATAGTTTTGACTACACAGACCTTTGTCAGCCTTTTGTTATTCCAGTAATGGACTTGACTGATCACTGAACACAACATACCTTTTCATAATTTTAATGCTTCTGTGGGTTATTTCATTTTTTGTGTGCTGCTTGTCACTTCACTGTTCGTTTGCTTTCTAGGGTGCTTTTTTTTTTTTTGCCAGATTGGCTGTGAATCAAGCTGGTCAATGAAGCTTAATTTTTGCTAACTCTCCAGAATGGCTTGTTAATCCTTATTTTACATCTCACTGAGTACTGTACCATGCAGTTTCCTTCTGTTCACCCAAGGAACAGAAAACAGCTCCATGAAGAAGTAATGTGGTGGATTTAGAGTCTACCCTGAGGAGTCGCCATTTGCTTCTGATTAAAAGTAGAACATAAAATTCAAACCCGGATTTTTGCAGAACTGTTCTGAGTAAATGCCAAACCTTCCTAACTCAGAGCTCCTCTTAGGCTCTTTGCAAGTGCCTTTATCTACTTGAGAGTTCTTTTCATTTACACATTTCTTGCTACTTACTATATCTTATTTGATTTGGGTACTTTTTAAACCTAAAGAGTAACCTTTCACATTGATCTGCAAAAAAAAAAAAAAAATTCTGTTGAAAACAGACCTCATCTCACTGTATTTTCGGCAGACTTTTACTTACTTTTAGCCGTGCTTTTGCCACTCTGTCCGTTCCATCTAAAAATAAAGGGCTGATTAAAGGAAAATAGATGTAATATTGGAACTGTGTCTGCTCTTTATTAATGACTGGCATCCAGTAGCATGCACGCATCTCGTTCTCTTAAATTCTATAAAGATGTCACATGGGAGAAAAGCTTTAAAAAAATATAAATACAACCCCACATGATATCCATACTGCCAATTCTTACAGAGATCCGAGGAAAGAAAAATGCCTTCAGAGACGAACTGAAGTAGGGGGAAAAAACTACTAAAAACCTCAGTATTGTAGGTAACTGATTACGAAACATCGCCCACTGAGGAAAAGTCCCTTTCTTTTTCTAAAATTATCTTTAAATTAAAAGTTAACTAAAATCTTGGTGGGTATTTTTTTGAGAACACAATTAAAAGATATTCTTTGTAAACTTAGTTTTCTTATGGGTTAAATGCCATAGCATTTAAAGTTTTCCTTAAATTATTTGCTAAGTATTTCAAATTGATTTGATGCATTCTTTTGCTCTTACTTGATGTAGTGTCCTCAGCATAGTTAAGTGCAATTTCCTTGCTTGATGAGTTTTCTAATTTTAACCTCAAAATGAAAGGAAGGACTACTTATGCTTCTGAAAAGGTGGGGTAGCCATACTTTTCCCTGTTATTCTGACAAAGTACAAGTGAAACCCCTAGATACTCTGTAAAACAGATATAATAAGGCTGAAAGGTGGAGAAAAGAAGGCAGATCATCTATGGACCTTAAGACCCAAGGAGTGATGTGACGATTTGTTACATGGGTTTTCTTTTTGCCTCATATATTTGGCAACATATATCGAATTTAGATGCTGGGAAAGATTGAGGACATGAGGAGAAGAGGACAACAGAGAATGAGGTGGTGGAACAGCATCATCAACTCAATGGAGATGAGTTTGAGCAAACTCCAGCAGACAGTGAAGGACACGGAAGCCTGGTGTGCTGCTGTCCATGGGGTCGCAAAGAATGGGACACGACTGAGTGACTGAACAACAATCAAATTTAGAGTCGGAGAAGCCAGCAGTCAGGAAACACTAACAGGAGCAGACAAAACAGCGGTGACAATGAAAGCCTGTCCTTTTTAGCCAAAGGATCAGAAAAGGCACAGAAAACTTTTCAATAATTGCTGTCCTCCATCCAAACATCACAGAAAAAAACTACGGCCCCACCCTGCCAGCAAAGGCGGACTGGGAGGCTGGGACTTCCACCCTTGCCAGGCTCTAAGGAGGCACCCCAGACCCCTCCCTCACTGGGTGGTGTTAACAGAAAGCTGAGCAGTAGGGAGCCAAGACTTTGATTTCTACTGGGTGGTACCAAAACCTGCCACCTCCACCCCTGTGCAAGTGGCAACCACACGAGGAGTCGAGTTGCGCACCTCCCAACCACCGGGGTGGTGTCGGTAGAGACCACATAGGAAACAGTAACACTGCCCCTCCCAGCCAGGAAGACATAGGTGGGGGCCAGAACCCCCCTGCCCAGCGGCAGAGGGGAGCCGCTCTCTCAGATGTCAGTGGAGGTGTAGTGGGGAACCTCATTCTGTCTCATGTGGCAGTAATGTCACAGTCTTTCCTTTTCCTTTGCCGGAGTGGTGTCAGAGGAAAACAGCTAAAACACAAGGCTTAAATAAGATCCAGAGTCTCATAACATAATGTCCCACATGTCCAGATTTCAATGAAAAAATCACAGGTTCTTCCAAGAGCCAGAAAGATCTCAAACTGAGTGAGAAAAGGGCATTCAATAGAGGCCAACACTGAGCTAGACGACATAGAAGGTAGAATTATCTGAAAAAGGATTTAAAGCAGCCATCATCCACATGCTTCACTGAGCAGTTGTGAACAGTGAACAGGAAGTTTCAGCAAATAAATAGGACATATAATTTTGAGCTTAGTGGATATTTTAGGCTGGAAAAATAGAACTGAAACAAAAATCTCAGTGGATGGGATGAACAGCAAAATGGAGGGGACAGAGGAAGGAGTGGGTTCCCTGGACAATAGAACAATGCAAATTGCCCAAATCTTAGCAGAGAAACAGACTAAAGAAAACATAAAAACAGAGCCCTGAGGACCTGTGGGACTGTGACTACAGATTTAATGTTTGTAGCATTGGAGTCCCAGGAGAAGATGAAGAAGAGAGAAGGGCTGAAAAAGTACTGGCAGAAATAAGGGCTGCAAACTTGCAAATTTGGCAAAAGATAAAAATGTTCAGTTACAGGAAGCTAAGTGTGGTAAGCTGAATAATGGTCCTCTTAAGATAGGGATTTCCCTGGTGGCTCAGATGGCAAAAAATCTGCCTACAATGCAGGACACCCAGGTTGAATCCCTGGGTCAGGAAGATCCCCTGGAGAAGGGAATGGCAACCCATTCCAGTATTCTTGTCTGGAAAAACCCAATGGAGAGAGGATCCTGATGGGCCACAGGCCATGGGATCACAGAGTCAGACACAACTGAGTGACCAACACAGTGAATAATGGTCCCCTTAAGATATCCAAATCATAATTCCAAGGGCCTCTTAAATCAGTTACTTTACATGGTCACGGGATTTCACAAAGGTCAATTATGGATTGTTAGATGGAGAGACTCTCCTGGATTATCTGGGTGCACCCAATGTATTCACAAGAGTTCTTACAAGAGTGAAATAGGAGGGCCAGGCAAAGAGATGTAAGGATAGAAGCAGAAGGAAAGGTGATACGATGCAAGGTCACAAGACTAGATTTAAGACAGCCTCTAGAGTCTGGACGGAGAAGGCAATGGCACCCCACTCCAGTACTCTTGCCTGGAAAATCCCATGGACGGAGGAGCCTGGTAGGCTGCAGTCCATGGGGTCGCTAAGAGTCGGACACGACTGAGCAACTTCACTTTCACTTTTCACTTTCACACATTGGAGAAGGAAATGGCAACCCACTCCAGTGTTCTTGCCTGGAGAATCCCAGGGACGGGGGAGCCTGGTGGGCTTCCGTCTATGGGGTCGCACAGAGTCGGACACGACTGAAGTGACTTAGCAGCAGCTAGAAGCTGGAAAAAGTGAGAAAAGCGATTCTGACCCTTACCACCACCAGGGGAAATGCAGTGGGTCTTCTGACTTCCAGATCTATGATTTTATAAAGTTGAGATATTCTTAACTACTGCCTTGGTTCCTTTGAGCTGGTCTAGCAGAATACTGGAGACTGTATGGCTTATAAACAACATGAAGGGATTCTGGGTTTTGACAAAGATGCAAAAGCAATGAAGTGAAGGAAAGTTAGCCTTTTCGATAAATAGCCTTAGAACAGTTGGGCATCCATATGTAAAAAACAAATGAACTTTAACCTCCCTCACATCTTCTGCAAAAATTAATTCAAAATGGATCATGGTCTTAAATGTAAAACACAAAGCTATAAATCTCTTGGGAAAAAATATAAAAACAAATCTTTAAGGTATAACTAGGTAAAAAGTTTTTAGACTCAACACCAAAAGGAAAATTTGATAAATTGGATGTAACCAAAATTTAAAACTTTGCTCTGCAGAAGACTGCTAAGAGGATGAAAAGGCGAGGTACAGAGTGGGAAAAAATATTTGCAAACCATGTGTCTAACAAAGGACTAGTAAAAGTCAACAATAAAAAGAAACAAACAAGGCAATTAGGAAATAGACATTTCACTGAAGAGGATACACAGATGGCAAATAAACACATGAAAAGATGTTCAACATCATTAGCCATTAGGAAACTGCAAATTAAAACAAGATCAAAATGGCTCTACACACTTCCCAGAATGACTAAAATACAAAATAGTGACAACACCAAATGCTGGTGAGGATAGGGAAAAACTAGATCGTTCACATTGTTGTAGAAATATAAAATGTTGTAGCCACTCTGGAAATGAGTTTCTTAAAAAACTTAAACATGGACATTTATCCGAGAGAAGTCAGTAAGTATGCTCTCACAAAAATCTTTACTCAGATATTTGTAGTAGCTGTATTTTTAACAGCCAAACCTGGCTCATATGTCCTTCAACAGATGAATGGTTAAACAAATGTGGTATATCCATACCATGGAATACATATATATATACACACACACACACACACATCAGCAATAAAAAGGAGCCAGTTACTGATAAATGAAGCAAATTGAATGAATCTCCAGGGAATTGTGCTGAGTGAATAGGGTCAATCAAAAATGGTAACATACAGTATGGTACTATTTACATAATGTTCTTTAAAATGACAAAATGATAGAAATAGAGACCAGATTTGTGGTTTACAGGGGTTAAGGATGTGCTAGGGGCAGAAGGGAAGTGGGTGTGGCTGTAGAAGGGCAACCTGTATAATCCTGGTGGTGATGAAAATGTCTTGTATCTTCCCTGCATAGTTGTCAATTTCCTGGTTGTAATGTTGTACTATAGTGTTTCCAGAAATTACATTGGGAGAAACTGAGCAGTGGACACATGAGATCTCCCTGTGTTACAAGCAACTGCATATGAATCTACAAGCATCTGAAAACAAAAACGGAATTAAAAAAATTAAGGGACTTTTCTCATGGTTCAGTGGTTAAGCATCTGCCTTCCCAGCAATGAAGACGCAGACATAGAGAACTGATTATGGGCGTGGGCAGGAGGAGGAAGGAGAGGGTGAGAAGCATGGAGAGAGTAGCATGGAAGCATATACACTACCATATATAAAATAGATAGCTAATGGAAATTTCCTGTGTGACTCAGGGAACTCAGACCAGGGCTCTGTAACAACTTAGAAGGGTGGGAAAGGGTGGGACATGGGAGGAAGGTTCCAGAGGGAGGGAACATATGTATACCTATTGATGATTCATGATGATGTATGGCAGAAACCAAAGCAATATTGTAAAGTGATTATCCTTCAATTGAAAAAAAAAAATCTGCCTTCCCATGCAGGGGACAAGGGTTCCATCCCTGGTCAGGGAACCAGGATCCCACATGGCCACAGGGCAACTAAGCCCGCGTGCTCTGAACTCTGCTCACCTTAATTATAGAGCCCACATTGGGCAATAAGACCCGACACAGTTCAGTCGTGTCTGACTCTTTGCGACCCCATGGGCTGCAGCACGCCAGGCCTCCCTGTCCATCACCAACTCCTGGAGCTTGCTCAGACTCATATCCATTGAGTCAGTGATGCCATCCAACTATCTCATCCTCTGTCGTCCCCTTCTCCTCCTGCCCTCAATCTTTCCCAGCATCAGGGTCTTTTGCAATGAGTCAGTTCTTTGCATCAGGTGGCCAAAGTATTGGAGTTTCAGCTTCAGCATCAGTCCTTCCGATGATTATTCAGGGCTGATTTCCTTTAGGATTGACTGGTTTGGTCTCCTTGCAATCCACGGGTCTCTCAAGAGTCTTCTCCAACTCCACAGTTCAAAAGCATCAATTCTTCGGCACTCAGCTTTCTTTATAGTTCAACTCTCACATCCACCTGTGACCACTGGAAAAACCAAGAGCTGACACAGGCATAAATAAATAAAAAAAATTTTTTTTGAGTGAAGAGCTTTTAAAATGTTCTGTAGATCATTTCAGTTTGAAAAGTTGGGTCAGTATCATACTATACAGAACTTTCCATATCCAAATTCAGAAAGTTATTACAATGAAATTGCCTCTTAAAGTATAGTTATTCTTTGGTGGGGGTTGGGAAGGAAAGCAAGGGGTTCTGTTATATTGATCATATGTGTCCAAAAATTGTTAATACTTGTTGAACCCCAACACTGTGTAACGTCAATAGCGTTTTAAAAACAAGGACACTCTGACACAGAGAGGTGAAATACTGTCCTGATGAGCAGTGAGGCCAAGCCTGAACTGGTTCAGAAACATGCATTCTCTCTCAATGACTACACTCTTCTACCTATTCACGCTAGCTGCTTATTTCACCTCTAAACATCTTTGTGGTGCATGGCACTGACTTTAGAAAGTTTAAGCATTTTTCCTAGGCCCTGCAGTAGTACATCTGAGATTGAAATTCCAGGCCTTTGCTATCCAAATTCCATCCTGCTCCTACCTCAGCAGAAGCTATATATCAGATGACCCTCAAATCTGATCCTCAAGCCTTGTTTTGTGGGCCTGCTTAGTGATGGAAGGTAGAGTATTATTTTTCAAATCATAGTAGTAGTAGCATGTATTTAAACATAGTGACATATCATGTGAAAATCCATGTTTCCAGCTTCTCTTAAAGGAGGAAAAAAAGGAAAACATTCGCCAACACTGCATTCACGTTCCCAAGTTCCCCAAAGGAGTTAGATGTTAATACATGTGCTTCGTGGTTGCCCATTTACACGAGGCATGTTTGCCACAGTCCTTACCATTCCTTATTGCCTCCCAGATAATGCAGCCAGCCATCAGCTGCCTTTTTATCATGGCATGACACTTGTTTTCCTTAGAATAAAGGAAGGCAACATTGTTCACCTTCCTTTCTACCAAATCTGAGACGGCTTTGTGTTCTTCTGACACACTTCACTCATATATGGTAATATATGGTATCTGATCTTGCCTGACCCTGGTCAGCACTTGAATTTATGACTCACCCTTCATGACAGGGCAAAGCTGTGACTACTGCTGACACCATTGTCTCCTTCTCTTCCTCACCTGCCCACAGGGGCTTCTGTCTTCCAAGTTTTTGCAGCCTTTCTCGTCTCTTCACTAAGAATCTATTGCTGCCTTTTTTTCTTTTTTCTTTTTTTTTTTAGCACACAAGTCACATTTCTTTCTCATGGCTTTAATGTTCTACCTTTTATATTAGCAATTTGTCTAAATGTATCATCCCTAATTATAAACTATTTAAAGTTATATTTCTAAAAACCTCCATTATTAGAGAATTTATAGTTGTCATACTTAAGACTCCCATAGAATTGGAGGAGTTGAAATCATTAGTCCAACTAGGGAAAGATAGTCACTGAAATAAAATAGGCATACACAAAATAAAGTGTCTTCTTTGGCATTTCTTAAGTTAGTAATAAAGAGTATTGTGCAATTACTTCATTGCTATGGTTACTTTAATATTTCTTGCTAAAGACTTTCTGGTAGTTCTGTCAGAGTTTCAATGAGGTACTCATCAGTTGAATTAATTTCATGACACTTAATATGTGTAATAAGTAGTAATATTTCTTCTGTGGGATTCCCAGGTGGCACAGTTGGTAAAGCATCTGCCTGCCAGTGCAGGAAATGTAAGAGATGTGGGTTCGATCCCTGGGTCGGGAAGATCCGCTGGAGAAAGGAATGACAACCCACTCCAGTATTGCTGCCTGGAGAATCCCATGGACAGAGGAGCCTGGCGGGCTACAGTCCATGGGGTTACAAAAAGTCAGACACAACTCAAGTGACTTAGCACACACACATTTCTTCTGCATCCACACACGAATTTCTTCTGCATCTGGCTTTCTAACAAAGTATTCAAGGTGTTTTCAATTTTACGACTCAGAGGTCCCATCTCTCTACAAAGAAGCCCAATTCTGAATGTCTCTACTGATTCTCAGATTTGTTGTTGTTGTTTAGTCACTAAGTCATGTCTGACTCTTGTGATCCCTTGGACTGTAGCCCACCAGGTTCCTCTGACCATGGGATTTCCCAGGCAAGCACACTGGAGTGGGCTGCCATTTTCTTCTCCAGAGGGTCTTCCCCACCCAGGGTTTGAACCCAGGTCTCCTGCATTGGCAAGCAGATTCTTTACCACTGAGCCACCAGGGAAGCGCAGTTCTTAGTTACACAATCTGAAGTAGTTGATCTGTTAGGAAATGGAAGTAGAGAGTTGCACATAAGGGGAATTTACCACAAGGGAAAGGTTAATCAGTTATTCATATTGATGTACTTTGTAGTACTTAGCACCTTGTTGTTACAGAACAGACATTCAGAAGGAGCTAATAATATTCCATGTGGAACTCCTAAGTAATTCACTACTGTATTATGCTTAGAAGTGTTTTTTTTCTTCCTGTCCAAACTGTAAATGACAAGAGGCTGCTTGTTTGTAGCCATTGTGTTAGGATTGAGGGATGATGGAAAGTTCCAGGAAGATGATAAGCTTTCAAGCTGGGCATGTGACTAGTGCTGATAGAAGATGGGGGTGGGTGGGGGATTGCGGGAATGGAAAGCTGCTTGGGATGCAAGCTGTGGGCTCTACGCCCATCTCGCTGCCAATCCCTGTTATCTTTATTTGCAGGGAAGGTCTGAGAAGGCTGAGATGCAGCTTGGTTTTCACCAGACCCAGACATCAGTGACTTCTTAACTCATAATGCCACTGTGGGAGAAACTGGAGCATTTGCAGGAGAGAAGGAAGGTGATGGAGTGAGTGAAAGGGTGTGGAACAGAGTAATAAGAGAGGATAAGAGCTTGTACTGTGGAGCCAGACTATTTGTTGCTATGTGTCTGCCTCCCTGCCCCGCCCCCATCAGCTCTGTGACCTCGAGCAAATAATTAACCTCTCTAAATGTCAGTTTCCACGTCTGTAAAATGGGGATAATAACTGTATTTCCCTCATAAGGTGTTGTCATATGAAAGGTACATAGAACACGCCTGGCATAAGATGTCAGCCACTGTTAGTGTTTCTGTTACAGAAGGGGAGGCTCACAGAGCCGGGACCAGAAGACAGGCTTGTTCTGTCCTGTACCAGACAGTCAATGTTTCCTTTCATAAGTAGCAACATCTTTTCACTGTACAATTTTTTTTTCCCCTTCTTTGTCAATTGCTCTTTTTATTCTGTACCTGCAAGGTCATCTGAAACAGCCTGTCTTTTAATGTAATAAGTCAGGAGCCTAGAAAATAGATAAAATAAGGCAGGACAAAGAATGGCAAGTCAAAGCTCTGCATGCTTTTGGGACGCTTATCAATGTATGCTTTCAGACGTCTCTTTGGAAAACCTATTTCCAGCTTTAGATGTTTTTTCAGGCTTGGTCTTTGCACTAAACCCAAATATCTTGTCATTTCCGAAAAATGTCCATCCGTGACTTATAAAATATTATAGAGATCTTTGGCTCTGTTGGAAAAGGCCTTAGTTCTTATCTCTACTTCATTAGGGACTAGAGAAGAAAAGCCTTCATATTATAATAGAATTTATTGTCCCCAGTTCTTTTCAAGACACTTGTTTTTAAAGATATTTTTCATACTAGATTCAAATCACTTTTTAAGTTGATTTTATTAAACAGATTCAAACTTTATCACTTTATCTCAAGAAATGAAAGAATGAAAGCGTTAGTCATTCAGTTGTGTCTGACTCTTCCTGACCCCATGGACTGTAGCCCACCAGACTCCTCTGTCCATGGAATTCTCCAGGCAAGAATACTAGAGTAGGTTGCCATTCCCTTCTCCAGGGGATCTTCCCAACCCAGGGATTGAACTTGGGTCTCTTATGTCTCCTGCATTGGCAGGCAGTTTTTTTTTTGTTTCCCACTAGTGCCACCTACGAAGTCCTATCTCAAGAAACAAGTACATAAAAAATAATATGCAACTGAGTACGTAATTTGAATCCAGAGACTCTGACATTGAAAGAAATAAACTAGCAGACACTTGCTGTATTTTTTCTAGTTCTGTGTGTCAGGAGTTTTGCTGAAAACATTGATAGTAATTTTCCTTCCCTGTAAGGAAAACTATTCTTGAGTTCAGGGATTTCATAAACCCAGTTCCATGCACTGGGCTTGATTCCTGTGGGCCAGACAAGTAGGCTGGTTCTCTCCATGTGTACCAGGTGGGAGTCCTGTCTTCAAGGAGCTGCTCTTCCAGCCCCCAGTGTGGCTCCTTAGAGTAGACTTAGGGATGGAGGAGAAGGAGCGGAGAGAATTATGAGATGAGGTATTCATGTTGCCATGGAGGCAGTTGGGACTGAGAAGTGAACAGAGGAGTGAAGGAGGTTGAAAGACTTTTGAGATGGCAGGGAAGGGTGACTTGAGCTCTGACTGCTCTTTATTATCCAATATCTTCTCTCTTTCCTGTTCTTTCAGCAGCTGCAGACTTTATCTCTGATGTGGGGGGCTATGGAGAGCAGGTTATGAAGTCGTGAGGAGTAAAAGTGGGGATGTTTCTTTCCCTGTCTCTTGCCCCCTCCTCCTCCTCACTCTTGATCCCTTCCCACCTTGTCACATAGAACTGACATCCCCACTGGGTTGCAGAGTGGAAGCCTGGGAAGGGAGTTCCAGAAGAAAATGAAGCAACTTTGTTTTCTTCCTCTCTTCTGGTCTCCTTTACCACTTCATTTCTTTCTAGGTCTCATGGGAACGGGAGGTCCAAATGAGGAAGAAGGAATGCCTCCTCTGCCCTTTTCACCTCCCCTCTTCCTCCTGGCCTCGATGCCAGCAGTTACCCCCTTGCCACACAGAAACACACACAGTCACATACATACACACTTACACTGTAGGTCCATCTTGAGGTGTGCATGTGTGTGTAGGACGGGGGTAATTAGGGCTCCAATAGACAGAGGTTTGAGAACATAAAACTGGATGTTGTAATCAAAAGAAGACCTTAAAATTGTGAGGGGAAAAATCAGATGATTCAGCTATTGGCCTAAAATGGAGTCCAGAGAACTAGTTCTAAAATTTTAGTGAAATTGTTAGTCGTTCAGTTGTGTCCAACTCTTTTCAACCTTATGGATTATAGCCCACCAGGTTCCTCTGTCCATGGGATCTTCCAGGCAAGAATACTGGAGTGGCTTGCCATTTCCTTCTCCAAGGAATCTTCACAACCCAGGGATCGAACCCATGTCTCCCGCGCTGCAGGCAGATTCTTTACCATCTGAGCCACCAGGGAAACCAACAATAAAGCAGAAGATTCCAACTGACTGGGTCAAAAAGACTGCAAAAGCCTTGAAAAGTGAATTCTAACTGGGCAGATGGGAAAAGGGGGCCAAGGAGCAGAGCATGTTCCTGGCAGAGGTAGCAGCTTTATGCAGGTAATAGCGTTAGCTAGCACAAGAAACCAGAGAAGGCAATGGCATCCCACTCCAGTACTCTTGCCTGGAAAATCCCATGGACGGAGGAGCCTGGTGGGCTACAGTCCATGGGGTCGCTAAGAGTTGGACACAACTGAGCAACTTACTTTCACTTTTCACTCTCATGCATTGGAGAAGGAAATGGCAACCCACTCCAGTGTTCTTGCCTGGAGAATGTCAGGAACGAGGGATCCTGGTGGACTGCCGTCTATGGGGTCGCACAGAGTCCGACATGACTGAAGCGACTTAGCAGCAGCAGCAGCAGGGCAAGAAACTCAGATGGGTACCAGAAATGAGTGAGCCAGAGGGTCTCAAAGCCCTCTCAGAAGGTCAGCAGATGGTACAGAGATGGGTAAAACCTCATGCATTTCCTTTTATTCTACTTTAGCAACAGCACTGCCATGCAGTGTTCAAAAGCACCTGGTGCTTGGCTGCAGTATCTGGGGGACAATAGGGAGTGGTAAGGACTGTGGCCAACAGAGAGCACATGCCTCATCTAAAGGGCAGCAGTTCAAGAGCTTCACTCAGTTGCTGCTTTGGGGAATTTGGGAATACAAGTCCAACGCTGAGAGATTTTATATTCCACATGATATACACTAGGCCCTGTTCTGTGCGTGCTAAGTCGCTTCAATCGTGTCTGATTCTTTGCGACCCTTTAGACTGTAGGCCACCAGGCTCCTCTGTCCATGGGATTCTCCAGGCAAGAATACTGTAGTGAGTTGCCATTTTGTCCTTCAAGGGATCTTCCCAACCCAAGGATCGAACCCGTGTCTCCTATGGCTCCTGCATTGCAGGTGAATTCTTTACCGCTGAGCTACTGGGAAAGCCCAGGCCCTGTTCTAAATGCTTAATATACTCATTTAGCACATCTCCAAAAATGTAGTGAAGGTTTCCCCAAACCTGTTGCCTCAACCAGTTCATGACAGACTTCCTGGGATGTGCAGCTCAGCAGTATCTTCTCTTTGCACTTTTTCCCCTTCATGTACTAGTATTTCCTGAATGCTTTGTACCCCAGATGACAGAATGATATTCTCTTATGAAGGATATTGCCTTGAGAGAGAGGAGAGTGCTTCCAAGGTAGGATTGGGTACTTCTGGCTCTCTTTGATTAGCAGTCCCTCTCAAGGATTATTTAGGAAATGCTGCCCACAACAATGTCAGTCTGTTCTGGTCTCCCACTAATCTAATGTTTGACTTTCAGCACCGTGCTCACATTGTTTCCAAACTTCTGCACCAAACTTTGAATTTTGATTCAGTTAATCTTTTGTGTTTTTATAACAGGCCTTCTTCAATGCGGTGCTTTTCTTTTATATCCAACAAATTGTTCCTGATTTCTAAATGCATAGAAAGAAACTGAAACTTGTGGGGAAAAGTACAGCCAATCTTTTTTAATACCTGGAGAAATTTTTTTCCAGAAAAGCCACTGCACTGAGAGGGTACCAGTTGGTATTCAAATCTGAGTCAGGACAGATGTTTGCCACATACAGTGATGAAAGTGCATGCCAGTGCTTTTTCACCTTTTGGAAAATAGTGGCCCAGGAGGGATGGGATTTGAATATTACTGAATATTCCTCACTAACCACTTTTGTGGCTGAAATCCTGAAGAAAAACTCATAGTAAAGTTTCCCTGATGCTGGGAAGGATTGAAGTCAAAAGGAGAAGGGGGCGGCAGAGGATGAGATGGTTAGACAGCATCACCTTCTCAATGGACGTGAATTTGAGCAAACTCTAGGAGATGACTGAGGACAGAGGAGTCTGGCGTGCTGCTGTCCACGGAGTCACAAAGAGTCAGACAAGACTTAGAGACTGAACAACAAAATAGAAATGAATAGCTCCCAAACTGAAACAGGAAGAATGAAGTACGACTGGACAGAGAAGATGTGGAGGAAACTGGTTTAAAAGATGCAGTGACAGACCAGCAGATCAAGAGCGACTCAGAGTTTTTACAAGTTTTCACATGGTTCTAGCTTTGTTTTGTTTTTCTGGGAAGGCATATCCTTGAGGGTTTGAATAATATTCACTTGGTTGGTCTCCAGAACTCCAAGGCAGGGCCACGTGTAGCTGGGACTTAGGAGCAGTTAGTGAAGTAGGGACCAAAGGTTGAAGGTGAAACATGGACCCAAAAGGTATCACAAATGTGAGATCCAGATCTTGAGCAGGAAGCCTGGTGGCCAGTTCCACACACCATCACGATGTGGGCTGTGTGTAACCAGCAAGCCCTCTGCTGTATTCTAGATTTCCGTTTCCAGCATCTCTAAGTGTATTCACAGTATTCAAAGATGAAAGGAATCGGTGACAAACACAAACAACCGGTGTTCTCAGCGCAAGCTGTAGATACACAGAAGAGTAATTTAAGGAGGAAGAGTCCTGAAGGAACAGGAGGGGTTGGAAGGTGTGAGGCCCTCTTAGGTATCTGCACCTGCAGACTTTTCAGCCTTTCCTCGTCTGTAGAAGGAAGCTGCTGAGCTAGATGGTTCCCTAGCCTGTGGTTCTCAGACTTGAATGTGCACGCAGATTGCCCGGGCATCCTGTGACATTGCACCTTCTCAGTTCCTAAGTCTCGGGTGGGGTTGAGGTTTGCTGTTCTGACGGGCTTCCGGTGCTGCTGCTAGGCCACAGACCACATGGCGTTCAGCTCGCTCTGCGTGATCTCTCAGCCCAGGCTTCCACAAGCTCTGCATGTCTGTGAGCGTGTGATCATCTGGCATTTCAGAAAGACAGGAAGATGGCAGCAAACATGCCTGCCGTGGCAGTCACTCTTCTCATTCTTCATAATCAACTTCATCAGAAACCCTTTATGTGCCTAATTATGCATGACAATTTCACATGCTTTACAAAGAGAACTAACTCGATTTGGCCCCCGCGTTATCAGACTTGACAGCCTAAGACAGCTGGAGAAATATGCGTAGAGACAGTAATAAATATTGAGGCAGTAATAAATATGGAGTGATAAATATTCATCCATATATTAATATAAAACATTAAAATAAAAAAGGTTATGTATTTAGCATGGGCCTTAGGATATTATAGGGCTTCCCTGGTGGCTCAGAGGTTAAAGCATTTGCCTACAATGCGGGAGACCCGGGTTCTATCCCTGGATCGGGAAGATCCCCTGGAGAAGGCAATGGCAACCCGCTCCAGTATTCTTGCCTGGAGAATCCCATGGACGGAGGAGCGTGGTAGGCTACAGTCCATGGGGTCGCAAAGAGTCGGACACGACTGAGCAACTTCACTTCACTTCACTTCACTTAGGATATTTATCTTTCTTACAGTGTTTGTACCTTTTCAAAATCTGAGAAACTAAAAATGCTGACTGTAATTTTTATTTAAAGAAAGAGAGTTTCTGTTTTTCAGATGGTGGCTGGGGAAGGGGAGGGTCCCTTTATAAGGTTTCTTGTTATTGTTGTTTTATTTATTTTTAGCTTCACTAACATCAAAAGCAATATTCTACGAGCCCCATGTGCCTAACCCTGATTACCATATATGTGTGTCTTGGCCTGATTTTGTGTTGCTCAATGCTGAGCATGTGGACACAGTTTCATTAACCTCAGGTCTTTCTACCTAAGGACCTTAAGCCCATCAAGTCATTCTCACATAGTCCTTGGGAAGCAAAAGAGGCAGGACCAGATATTGTTATCTCTGAATCGTGGGTGCTTCTGGTCTGTCCGGAGTCTCGTGGTAATTAACTCACACGGGAAGGCTTAGATTCCATTCTACTTCTTCTATACATGTGCTAGACTCACCCAAGGTCTTGGCTGCCTTGGTGGAGAAAGGGATCCAACGAGTGGCCATTGCCAACATTCTCTCCTGACAGCAGAACAAATTTTGTTACTGATGGGCCACCCACCCACTGGAGATTACATTCAGGTCCCCACGGTGCTGAGCAGGTTTGTTACAACTTATCACAGTGATTTCAGATTCATCCCTTTCATTGATTTCTTCTAGCCGAGAAACGGCTGAAAGAATTATCACAGAGCTAGAAAATGGTCACATCTCACCAAGGATGCCTGTGTCAGATATTAGTCATCATGGGATTAGAGACAGTTGGCTTATTGCTTTATACTTTCTTGATTCAAGTAATATAATATTTAGTGATGACTATGTATGGGCTTCCCAGGTGGCGCTAGTGGTAAAGAACCCGCTTGCCAATGCAGGAGACAGAAGAGATGTGGGTTCGATCCTGGGTCGGGAGGATCCCCTAGAGGAAAGCATGGTAGCCCACTACAGTAGAATCCTATGGACAGAGGAGCCTGGCAGGCTACTATGATCCATTGGGTCACAAAGAGCTGGACACGACTGAAGTGACTTAGCACTCATGCATACGTGTATGGACTTAGGAATGCAGAGGTACAGATAAACTGTATCTGGCCACAGCGCTAGGCAACAGCAGTGTATTATCCAAAATGATTTGCGTGAGGTGTACCTCTGGAGTCAGGTACCCTTGCATTTGAAACTTGGCTTCGCCACTCACTGGCTGTGTCACTTACCTTTTCCAAACCTCCGTTTCCCCATCTGTAGAATCAGCATAACAATAGAACAGATTCCATGGAATTCTCAGGAGATCCCATGAGATGAGGGTGTATGGAATGTGCAGCACAGGGCCTGCAAATATTAATAGGAAGCCTTGTAACTGGTAATTTTTAGTAATCATAGTAAAACTATTACAAATGACAGCATCTGAAATCATTTGAGTCTTGAAAGAGAGCAGAGATTCTAAATTCAGCATTTTCATATTATTTCATGAGTGAGTATTAGTGTGGGAGTTTGTATCTAGGTTAATGAGAATGTCACACTCTGTTTATTAGGAATAAAGCTGTTATTGAAGCAAAGCCTGCATTAATTAGGCTCAACTTCATCTTTCATTCAGTTATGTCACATACAGCTGTTGTTTCCCTCGTTTTGTAAAATTAACTAGAAAGAGTGAAGGCAGTCTGCTCAGATTAAAGAAGACATAAAAACCCTGAGTAATTATTAGAGCCAGAAGCTAAGCCTTTATGAAGCCACAGTGGCAACACTATGTATTTTGCATTAGTGTCTGGTAATAGACCTTTGTGGGCACCGGGAGCTGTGCAGGCCAGATCGAGGGCACTGAGTAGCTGGTTGCCCCTCAAAGCTAGTTGAGAGCAGAGGGGGAGGGGTATCTGGAACTCCATCTTAGGAAGTGAGGTGATGCCATTTGCTGCAGACAGGGTGGGAATGTGGGTGAGGCGCTCCAAGGACCCCATACTTCCATAAATGGAATCCAAAGCCTGCCAACTGTATATTGTAAGACTGAAAGGCAGGACCAAGCAAGGGCAGGAGGCAGCTGAATGGAAACCCACGAAGCCAAAATGAGCCATTTAAGGTGGAAGAGGGGAAGCAGAGCCCCAGGAAAGTCCCTCAGCTCAGAAACCTGTTCAGTAACACTTTTTATAGAGTGCTTGTGGCTTCTGGGCAAGTGGAGGTTGACCCAGCTTGGCACAAACGGAAGCCAGTTCTTCCCCAAATTCAGTGTGCACGTGGCTTACCTGTTCAAATGTAGATTCTAATTCAGTAGGTCTGAGATTCTGCATTTCACACAAGCCACAGGTATGGTTGGCGATGCGAGGCCGGGGACTACACTTTGATCGCATGAATGCGTGATAAGTCGATTCAGTTGTGTCTGACTCTTTGCGACCCCATGGACTGTAGCCCACCAGGCTCCTCTGTCCATAGGATTCTCTAGGCAAGAATACTGGACTGGGTTGCCATGCCCTCCTCCAGGGGATCTTCCCAACCCAGGGATCCAACCCAAGTCTCTTGTGTCTCCTGCATTGGCAGGAGAGTTCTTTACCACTAGCCCTACCTGGCAAGCCCATATTTTGAGTAGCAAGGGTTTAACCCACTCTCTCTACCTGCATTCCATTCTTGGTCACCACCTCTTTATATTTAACCCCGCTCTTGTACCTGAACTCCAGCCACTCTTGCACTCCACCTACACCTGCAATCCACGTCTCCTACTAATTCTCCAGGGCATAACTCATCTCTCTCTACCTCCTCCGTGGCTTCACCTGTGCTGTAATGTGGCTGAAGAAGCATACACTGCTGTACGAGTAGGTCTCGCTTTCATCTCCATGGGCCCTTCTTCCTTGTCGGTTTACTCTTTCACTCTCCTGGAGGACTTATTCCTCCTCCCTACTCTCCTGTCAGACCTCCACTACTTCCTTCCCCACCCTTGCTGCTGCTACTGCTGCTAAGTCGATTCAGTCGTGTCCGACTCTGTGCGACCCCATAGAGGGCAGCCCACCAGGCTCCCCCGTCCCTGGAATTCTCCAGGCAGGAACACTGGAGTGGGTTGCCATTTCCTTGCCCACCCTTAGTGTCAGCTAATATCCCTGCCTCCATTTTTCTTCTTTGTATCATGACTTAGAAAAGAATTTCCTCCTGTTTCCTCTGCTGGATCTGGATGTTTGTGTGTGAGTCACTGGCCCAGGCCTTCTGTGCAGCAGCCATGGGAACACTGGGCATGCTCTGATTCATCGCGCATCATGGTGGTCACTTCGGGGCCTAGGGTGACCAGCCCCTCTCTGACTTGCCTTCCTACCACTCTCCACGGAGTGGCAATGTCCACAGTTGGCCCCTGATCGCCCTCCAACCTCTATCCTATCCTGCACCACCAGCGCCCAGCCCCCAGCCCCCTCAGCCCCCTCAGCCCCCCACCATGCCCAACCCCATCCCCCCAGCTCCCACCCAGCCACGCCCACTTCCCCTCCCAGCCCCGACCCAGTCCCAGCCCCTCCTACTCCCTCACCCAGCCCCTCCCACCACCTTCAGGGCTCTGCTCAGCATATTTTACCCCCTGAGATCTTTCCCAGCTCCCTACTTAAAGTAGTGCCTACCCCAGGGCAGCACTCAGCTCCATACTGGCTTCTGTTATTTTCCTCAGTGATTATTATAACTGTTTCGTCAGAAGGCTGATTTGTCTCCCGCCTGCACCAGAAAGCCCCAGAGGGCTGGGAATTGTGTGTCTCCATCAGTATTGAAACTCCACCTGGAATAGTGGCCAGCACATGACAACTCCCCTTGAATATCTCAACAGATGCTAGAGTGGATGTCAAAGTGTTAGTTGCTTAGCCATGTCAGACTGTTTGCGACCCCATGGGCTGTAGCCTGCCAGGCTCCTCTGCCTGTGGGATTCTGCAGGCAAGAATACTGGAGTGGATTGCCATGCCCTCCTCCAGGGGATCTTCACGACCCAGGGATCCAACCCAGGTCTTCCACATTGCAGGCAGATTCTTTACCATCTCAGCCACCAGGAACATGTGGTTAAACTAGAACAGAATCAGAAAAAGCCAGTCAGTAAAAACTACATACCAACATATGTATTCATAAAGCCACTCTGTTGTTCGTTGCTCAGTTGTGTCTGACTCTTCGTGACCCCATGGACTGCAGCACACCAGATTTCCCAGTCCTTCACTGTCTCCAGGAGTTTGCTCAAGTTCATGTTCATTGAGTCGGTAATGCCATCGACTCACTCTGGATCATTTGAATTGACATGGCTACCTGTTTTGGGACTCTTTTTCACCTGACTGTGCTGAATGTAATAGAAATCATTGAGCCTTCCAAGCCCTTGGGGGATCAGGAGGGAAAATGACTAGCATTAAATTCTTTCCAGAAATTCCTGTCCTTCCTTTTCTCTTCAGTTTCTTTCAGGGAGGTCAGTAGTTAAGTCAGGATTTAACCCAGCACCTGCTCAGGGCTGTGGGGCTTCCTATCTTCATGTGGGACATGGACAAAGAGCTGTAACCTGTTAGCACTTAACAACAGTTCCTCAAGCCAAATGCCCACTTCCCTTAGGGCTGATGGTGAAGAATCCACCTGCAATGCAGGATACTCGAGTTCCATCCCTGGGTCAGGAAGATCCCCTTGGAGAAGGGAATGGCAACCCACTCCAGTATTCTTGCCTGGAGAATCCCATGGACTGAGAAGCCTGGTGGGCTATAGTCCATAGGGTCGCAGAGCGTCAAACATGACTGAGCAACTGACACTTTCACACTTTTACACACTTCAGCCTGTACATAGGTTTTATTACTTGTGTCTCTCTGTATCTTATGTGTTGGTAACTTGGTTTCCTGAACTGAGCCTCTTTGCTTTTGTATAACATAGAGGTCTATCAGTGTTAGACTCATTAGAAAAGACCCTGATGCTGGCAAAGATTGAAGGCTGGAGGAAAAGGGGATGACAGAGGACGAAATGGTTGGATGGCATCACCGACTCAATGGACGTGAGTTTGAGTAAACTCCTGGAGATGGTGAAGGACAGGGAAGCCTGGCGTACTGCAGTCCATGGGGTCGCAAAGAGTCAGACATGAATGAGCGACTGAACAACAACTATCAGTATTTAACTCAAAATAGTTATTGCTCTACTTAGGAACAGGTGCTTTTCCCAAACCCTGTTTCTGTTATAGTTGTTTAGAGCTTGAAATGCAGCTTCGTGGTTTTAATAACAATGGTGTGGCTGGTGTGGAAACCTTCCAGAGCTCACGGCTTTGCTGAGCTGTCTTGCTTAGTATTTGAGAATGGGGAATTCCCCACAGAAGGGCAAAGAGGAGAGAATTTCCATTGCTTTTCTATGTTGAAAGCAAACCCTTTGCCAGTGTGATCTTTCACCCTTTTCCTCCTAACCAGACACTCTCCCTCATATTCTGCTGCACCTTTCTCTTGCAGGTCCAGCCAGGGGGCTCTTAGCTCACATGGTCAGGGGCCCTAGGACATGGGATGGGGGCTGGGGAGCTCCTGTCTTGCTGACCTCTGCATAGTCTGAGCTGGCAGGCCATGGAGGGACCACCACCTTGCTCACTATTTCCCTTTGCTCTTTCTCGAATTGGTTTGCATTTTATTTCTTTCTAAGAAATAGCTCTTTCTTTTCTCTTTTAAACTCTGTCAAAAAGGGGGAAAAAAATCACATTGGTTTACCTCAATTGGTACTTTTTGTAAGACTATTCAGTCTAGTTATTGGGTCATTCTTTTTCACTCAATGCTTTTTACTTCTGCCTAATAGTTTAAGATACCTTCTTAGATCCTCAATCTACAAAAACAGAATATTAAATTTGTGATTATGTTCCTCAAACTTGAATCACGCATCCTCTTGGAGGAAGTGATCTTTGTAAGTGATACAGATTTATCTTAACCGTAGGAAACCATGCTAACAAAAATACGGCATTTTTCAAGATGAAGATGTAAAATAGTATGGCTAAATCTATTATAACAATTATCACACAGTTCTATGCAGTTGGGGAAGGTCCCCTGGAGAAGGAAATGGCAACCCACTCCAGTATTTTTGCCTGGGAAATCTCATGGACAGAGGAACCTGGCAGGCTACCGTCCATGGCGTCACAAAGAGTCAGACATGACTGCACAACTGAGCACACAGACAGACTTTTGTTCCAGTCTGTTCCAGATAAAATATATCTTTATTCTGATAACACTGTCATCTTCTTGAGGCATGAAACCATTTTTGTTTTTGTTTTTGTTTTAACCTCTAAGAACCTTGCATGCTGGAAGGTACACATGTTTGTGATTCGAAGTTAACCCATAGTTACCGTTAGTCTGTGAGAAGAGATGGAATGAAGTTATGAGTAAGACATAAAGCATGGGTGTAATTAGTAATCATTGACAGCACATGTGATTAATGCAATCATTTTTACTTTACTACTGGAATAAAATTTGTGATAATACATAGATCTGTGAATATTGGCAGAGCAAGTTTTAGCTTTTGTGTTTCAGCGTTATTTTTTACCTTACTAGAGGTAAATTAATTATTTTAGTTACTTTCTTTATTGCTCAGAACTTTAATAAGTAAATGAAAAAGATCATCATCTTACCCTGCATTGTGATGTGCTTAGTCGCTTAGTAGTGTCTCTTTGCGACACTACTGACTCTTTGAGACACTGACTCTGACAATTTCTGACTCTTTGCAACTCCATGGATGATACAGCCTGCCAGGCTCCTCTGTCCATGTAGATTCTGCAGGCAAGAATACCGGAGTGGGTTAGCCATGCCCTCCTCCAGGGGATCTTCCCAACCCAGGGACTGAACCCAGGTCTCCCACATTGCAGGCAGATTCTTTACCATCTGAGCCACCAGGGAAGCCCAAAGAGTGAATATGACAGAAAACAATGAGAAGATGGCCTGATTTGAGCAGTGAACACATAAGTAGCCTGCGTGCATATTCATGGGATTCTCTAGGCAAGAATACTAGACTGGGTTGCCATGCCCTTCTCCAGGGTCCTTCCCAGCCCAGGGGTCAAACCCATGTCTCTTGTGTCTCCTGCATTGGCAGGCAGGTTCTTTACCCCTAGAGTCATGTGGGAAGCCCTTTATTACTGCAGTTTAATCCAGTTCAGAGTTTTGAAATTGTTTCCTGTTGTGTTTCCTTTCCAGAAAACCCCGAGGTCATTCTCTTATTTCAACAGTTGAATGCAACTTCACAGCTGGGAGAGAGTGATTGTGAGGTATTCATTTTTCTGGTTTATTCTACACTGTTTATCCATGCTTGCTTACAGTTTAACTTTGTACAGGCATCAAGGGCATATTTGGGTACTCTGAGATGTGGGACTGGAGACACACAGCTTTGAAGCTGAAAAATCTCAAGGGTATTTGCTAATTCAGTTTTGAAGTTAGCACCAGGAGGCTTCTGCCCCAGCCTCTAAGACACCACCCACCATGCTTCCTACAACATGGTGTTTCCCTTTGGTAAGTGATGGGCATGAGCTTGGTTCTCCCTTTTAATGCCTATGTGAAATTAGGCAAAGGGCCTAATCTCATTCAAGTTCTGTGTTCATCTTTGAGATGGAGACTATAATTGGATAGCTTGATGAGTTTCCAGTTCCAAACAGTGCTCACCACCACCACCAATACCAGCAACAAAATATATATTGGACTGTGTTTTACTGTTATTATTATCAATAGTATTGGTCATCTCATTTAGTGCTGATAATAAAGTTATATAAAAATTCTTAAATGACTTTATGTCATCTATGAACAGAACTGAAACCAGAAAAAAATCAGCCAGCCTAAACGAACAAGTTAACACAAAGGCATTCTTTATTTGATGTTAACAATTAGTTTGCTACATGTTTATCTGCTTTTCTAATGAATCCTGGACTTTGAAGTGCTCTGCCCACCCATTTAAAAGATTTACAAACCTCAAGCACTGTGACCTGACTGACCTCTGTCCATTATACATCATTATCCAATTCCTCTTATGGGCCAAAAAGGAAAGAGTACATCTGGTCTGAATCTCTTCACAGAAGCAATCTTGTAAAATAGGCCACTGTCTTTCAATCAAATCTTTCCTTTAACTTGTTGAGAAGCTCTTTCTTTTGCTAGAGGAACCCTTTCCTCTTAGGAGAGCAGGGTGCTATTTGAGGGTCATTGGGGTTCCCCTCGGAGATCTTTCTAAATATAACTGCAGATCCTGGAAAACAGCCTACCCTTTAGTTAAGTTCAACTTAAGAGTCAGTGTATTAGGAGCTTCAATTATCCATGCTCCAAAAATGCCTTCCTCTGATCTCCTAGCATTTGATAAGAATCTCGAATCAGGGGTTATATATTGTTTTCTCTAATGCACTTCCATTTTCACTAAAGCTGCTTGCCTTACATATTTTATTTGTGGGCCTGAATTATAGAGCATTTTCTAATTAGGGGACATTAAGATTTAACTCAAGAATATATATTTTAGAATAGCGCTCAGATGTTTCTGAGGAGGAATCACACAGTCCTCTTAAGTTTCTAGAAAGCATTGTATTGAGTGCTTTTTTTTTTTTTTGTAGGTGGTAGATTGCTTCAGTCTTACTGTGGGGATATTTTTCTGCCTTTTTTTAAAAATTGATCTGAAATTTGCAGTTTGCTGTCTGCCAAATTCCTGACCCCAGCTTTTGGTTATCATCATTTGTATCTCCCAAGCAGTTTTCAAAACTAATCTGTGCACAGTGAAACCTTCTTCCCCACCCCTCCTCATTTATCTGCTACTCATAACTGATACCTTCTCCTGGAATCAATATTTTAATTAAAGGCATCACTGTCGACCTCGTAACTCAAGCCAGCAATCTCCATCCTGTCATTGCTTCACTCTTTGCATTCAGTCCACACTGGATCCCGGATTTAAGAGAACATATGAAAGTTCCCCAAACAGTGGCGCTTAGTGAGGTCAAATATTAATTGCCAGCTGTCACAAATGTTAATTGTAAATATCCTTCCGGTCCAGCTATCCTCTGCCTCCCACTGTCACTACATCAGTTCTGGTTCTCATCAACTCCATGCCAGTCTGTTGCTGGAGCTCACTAGTATAGCTGTCTTTCCAACAGATTGTCCCCACTCTAGGTACCCTGCTCCCGACTTTATAGTGTGATTTCTGTTCAGTGACTTCTGTGGGCCCTTGTAACCTTGAGGAGAGACCCAGACATCTTGGTGTATGCCTCCACCGTCGGTCCTGTGCACCCTGTAGCGCACTGCCTGCCTTCCCCTGCTTTGCTGTCTGTGCTTCATTAGGACTGAGTTTCTTGGGCTGTTTCAACACATCCTGTCCTTTCAGGCTTTGAACGTGCTGGTCTCACTCCTGATAATGCCTTTGCTCAGTTTCTCTTGGTAAATCCCTATGCATCCTTCAAAGTCCACGTCAATTTCCACCTCCTCTGAGAAGCCTCTCCCACCCCCACATGTCCCTCCTGTGCACTGGGTTCCCCTGATCCTTTAGCTGTATCTCTGGTCAGACTATACTTAATTATCCATTAATATGTCTGACCCTCCTATGGACACTAAGCTTGTGGGTAAGATTCAGATATTATTATTTTTGTATCTACAGCATTTAATAGATGCCGTGCACATAGTAACACACAGTGGATGCTCTAATTTAAATGAGTGTATCTCTGACACTGTAATAAAAAGGAAGGTGTGTGTGTAGTCACTCAGTCATGTCCAACCCTTTGCAACCCTTTGGACTATAGCCTGGTAGGTTTCTTTGTCCGTGGGATTCTCCAGGCAAGAATACTGCAGTGGGTTGCCATTCCCTTCTCCAGGGCATCTTTCCAACCCAGGAATTGAACCCGCGTCTCCTGTGTTTCTTACATTGCAGTCAGATTCTTTACCCACTGAGACACTGGGGAATCCCAAAAAAGAAGGTAGTGTTTGTAAAAAGGAATCTCAAGTGGTGCTTATTCTCTATGTACAAACATTTTTCTCAACAATAATATTTTGTTTTTCTGTTAGACTTTTAGTATCTATGGATTAAAGAAGAGCTGCCAAAACCAATTTACAGCCTTTTGCCTCTTCTATGGGCTTCCTTGGTGGCTCAGACAGTAAAGAATTCACCTGCAATACAGGAGACCCGGGTTTAATCCCTCTGTCAGGAAGACCCCCTGGAGAAGGAAAAGGCAACTCACTCCAGTATTCTTGCCTGGGAAATCCCATGGATAGAGGAGCCTGGGAGATACAGTTCATGGGGTCGCAAAGAATCAGACAAAACTGAGGAACCAAGCCAGAGAGGGGGCATGGCTGTCAGAAGTAAAATGGTGGCTGCGTATCCTTGGAACTTGCAACTGTGTAGTCATTTCCACCTAGAGAGTAGATTTAGTCAGTGCATTCACCAATCTGGGTGAGGATAGTAGTTACTTGTATAATGTTTGAATTTGGGATTCAACAATTAAATTACCCTAACCCATTTTCAAGCTTCTTGTGTGCCCATGTCTTAGAAGTGTGTTTCAGATCACCAGAGTTGTTCTTTCCACTCATGAGAAAGACAAGCCATGAGAACAGCATCAGTAACTGTCCGCTGGGACAGCAGCCCTAATCCCAAAACAACAAGGCTGCAGTTAACACAGTTAGCAATGGATTGTGTCTTTGAGGAGCTCGGGAAGCATAATGGGATTCATTTTTAATTCCAGCCAATTTGAGAAACAAAGCAAAAGCCTTGGCCTCTGGCTTTGTAATCAAAGGTTACCACAGGCCTGTCAGAACTCTGAACAGCTGTCTCCACTGTGAAAATAGGCTTGGGTTGTCAGGTGATTTCAGAACTGAGGAAGTGATGACTTTAGCCAGGTTTTGTCTCCCATGTGAACTCTGACTCACAAAGATGAGGTTAATTTCAGTGTACAGTGTTTGCTTTATTTTTCAAACCAATTTTAATAGCAACCTCCTTGCACTCTGAAAAAATGTCCCAGAGCAGTTAAAAAAGAGTTGATATAAATAAGTGTTACAATGTATATCTTAGCTGTCTCTAGGTCAGTAGTCAACAAAATACTTTGCAGTCAATTAATTAATCTTGTTTCTTTTTCTCTTTTTTGCTATCCTGCCTTGCGTTTATTATGTGAGTATCTTCTGAACTATAAAAGCAGTATACATATTCACTATAGAAAGTTGGAAAATATGAAATTCCAAAGAAAGAAAAAAGCTTTCCTATGAGGTTGTACCCTAGAAAGAACCATTGTCAACATCTTGGTTGATATTAGCCTTAAATAGAGTTTCTTCCAGGCAGGGATGCATACTTTTCAAATTCTTATTATGAAAAATTTTACATCCATGAGAGAATGAATAATACAGTGAGTTCTTGTATACTCACTGTATAAATTCACAGATTACCAAGATTTTGCCAGTATTGGTTTGTCAGCCTCTTTTTAATCTTTCCTTTCCTCATTTCTTTTGGAAGTATTGACTAACTACCTTGAAAAGGAAAGAGGAATCCTGATTCCTGAAAGAGGGCTGTGGAAGGCAATCATTTGCCTGCCAACTTCATACACCTTCACCCAGCTTTTACTTAGGAAGCAGAAAGTATGGTTTTCCATTTAGTATTGTACTTGGGGGATAAGTAGCCTTAATGCTTAGGTCTATCACATGCTAGATGGGTATTGATTTTTCTTCTTAAATCAAGGTTTCCCTAGAGCATAGTTTTATTTATTCATAAAGCCAAGATGATGTCTGACAGGAGTTATGGCAGTGTAAATCTGTGATGCAGGCACAATACGAAGAGCTTTTGTAAGACTCAAAAATCAATGATGCTGGAGGGTTACTTCATAAGCTTGAGAGAGTGCATTTGCTGTGCTTCCAAGTATAAAAGGAGAATTTCAGCCTCTAGTTAAGTTTCATTCTTCTGTTTTCTAGGCCGCTGTCCAAATGAAGTACAGTTAACTCTTGAATAATGTGGGTTTGAACTGTGCAGGTTCCCTTATACGTGGATTTTTTCTAATAGTGAATACTATATATAGTAAGTACTAAATGAGTCACGACTGGTTGAATCCATGGAAGAAGAACCATGGGTAGAGCAACCGTGGTTACAGAGGGCCCACTATAATTATACAGATTTGCCCCCCCCCCACCCCCACATTGTTCAAGGGTCAGCTGTATAGCATCAGACTGGATAGAACCAAGCTTCAGCATTGGTCCCTTTTTGACACCAATCTGTTGACTTACTCTCAAAAGCTATGTTGGCCCTACTGATCATAACACTGTCATTTGGCTTCATGGTATAGAATACATTCTAAGAGTATTCGCTTTTTGTCACTATATTTACTTTTTGGAATGTGAATATATCCTGACAGTATTCACTTTTTGTGTGTGTTCTATTTTCTTTTTAGAAGTTTTTAATATATAAATATTACTATTCAAATTTTTTAACTTAAAATATGTCTCAAATGGTTTCCCCAACCTTAACTGACTTTTTGGTGGTTAAAATTTTGTCTAATCACTAGAATGTCCCCATCTAGAGTTGTAAATATCAGTTTTCTATTAGGTATGTGATCTCAACAAGGTAGAACTTGGTTGGGAAGTCAGAGGACCTAGACACTGGTTTCATTATTTACTCCTGGCTTCTGTGTGACCCCAGGTAAGTTCCAGAACTTCTCTAGGACTGTTTTTATTTATTTTGTTTTGAATTTTTCATTTAAATAAAGGTGAGTGAAGGTGCATGAAATTGTCAGGCATTTGTTTGACTTAACGTAGTTTTCTGTATATTAGGACTCTTTTTTTTTCTTTTAAAATAACTAGTTGATATTGAAAAAACAAAAAGAAGGAAAGAGGAAATGAAAGACCAAAAAAATGGACAGGTGAAGTGAGGATTATTTCTTCATGAAGAATAAAGTTTCTTCCAGTGTGAAAATACTGTGATTTTCTGTGAAAAGATTTCACATGCTGAGCTGTTATCAGTAGTCATGATTTCCTTAGAAATTTCTGAGCCATCAAGGATGTACCTTGAGTTCAGAATCTGAGATTCCCAGCACCTGCTCCTGAGAGCAGATAGGGGCTCTGGCCAGACCTATGGTTCCCTGGGACCCCAGTTCCCCACAAGGGCTTCTCTGATGGCTCAGATGGTAAAGAATCTGCCTGCAATTCAGGAGACCCAGATTTGATTCCTGGGTTGGGAAGATCCCCTGAAGAAGGGAATGGCTACCCACTCCAGTATTCTTGTCTGGAGAATTCCATTGACAAAGGAGCCTGGTGGGCTGCAGTTCATAGGGTCGCAAAGAGTCAGACACAACTGAGCAACTAACACACCTCTCACCAAATCAACCCCAGTCATTAAAGGAGTGACATCATCGCAAGATGGCCTTACATCCAAGTAATTAACGCATGGTAATTTTGAATGGTGGGCCTCTGAGGTCAACCATAGTTTCTCATAATTTTGCTGTGTCACCAGGTAGTGCTAAGGTCCCTCCTTCTCTGCATGTGCTTCACTCATTCTCTGCAGACTTCAGGCAAGCTGTTCTGCTGGCCATTTTCTGATGGTTTTAACTATGAAGAGTCACAGAACAGAGTAGGAGGGGGAATAAAATAAATAAAACTTTTCCTGTAACATCATGTAGGGGAAGAACCAAAAAATGGAGGATTCTGTGAAAATGAATATTTCCTATGGGACAGCCAGAAAATGTAGACACTCAAGAGTGGCAAGCCAGGCTTTGCCATTTCATGACCACGATCATCTGCCATTGTCCAGCAAATGACGCAAAGCGCAAAGGCGTGCTGTCCAATGTTAGTATCTAAAATTTATTTTTCCAGGGATTTCCCTGGTGGTCCAGTGGTTAAGACTTAGCCTTCCAGTGTAGAGGGTATGGGTTTGATCCTTGGTTGGCGGTGGGGGCTAAGATCCCACATGCCTCGTGACCATAAAACCAAAGCATAAAACAGAAGCAATATTGTAACAAATTCAATAAAGAGTTTTAAAATTTTTTAATAAAATTTATTTTTCCACATTTGAGTATGTGTAGTTTATAAAATGTGTATATACAATTACAGGTATTGTTAGGCAGTTATGAAGCTAAACAGATATGTTTGCAGAGGATAAGGGAAGTTTAATTTTTAGTTGAGTGTGCTCTTGAGTGTCTGCTCTAGAAGGATCTCCTTTCACTGGAGATGAGTTTGCCTCCTGGGTGTATAAGAGTGTGGTGTGGGCTGCAAATACCAGCTCAGAATTGCATCCTCAGGGTGACCATGGGGAAAAGGGGTGTTTTCATAGATACCTGAGGCACTGTTAGTGGAACTGCTGTGAGTGACAGGATTGAATTCCTGTTGACTGATTTCAAATTGCTTTGTTTTATAATGCCTTCATATAATCTAATACATATTATGATATTTGAAAATGTGCCTCGAACATACACAGAAAAGTGGTGAAAACCCCTGAATTACAAGACAGGATCACAGTTCTTCAGTTTGCCATTTGACACCCTTTTCCCATCAGACAGTTTATATAGGTTGCAGGAATAGAGAGGATGGTTCCTTCTTGTATTCAGATCTCCACTTAAATGTTCCTTCCTCAAAAAGGGCTTCCTCAGGCAGCCAGGGCTCAGGAATCCCTCATAACACTCTGTCCTTCCTCCCTCATTTGCCTTTTAAAAGTAATTAGCCTCCAATTAAAATAAATAAATTAATTAAAAAAAAATAAAAAATGAAAACCTTGAAAAATAATTTAAAAATTAAAAAAAACATTTACTTTCCCTACCTGATCCTCTAGTGTTAATTGGCCTTTTGTGAGTCTTCACCTATGGGGAGGTCAGCTGAGACACGTCTGTTTTGTTCGTATTGTATCCTCAGTGCCTAGAGCAATGCCCGGCATTGTAAAAGCACTCAAAGGTTCTTCCCATTCGCCTGTTTTCTTCTATGGATCATCTCCTCTTTCCGTCCCTGAGGCTATTTCTTTATCTCTGCAGGAATCAGGCCTTCCTGTCTCTTCCCCTTGGCGTGGAGTCTGTGGCACTTAACACTTTACATTTCTGTCATTACCCAGCAGTTCCTTCCTGGTGTTAGCATCTGATAGGTAGGGACAACGATAGCACATCGACTGTTACCGTGATAGGCACTTGAGTCAAGTGGTTCCTGTTCAATTTTCCAACCACAAGATTACATAAAATAGATAAACAGCAAGGACTGTAAAGCACAGGGAATGATATTCAATATCTTGTAATAACCTATAATGGAAAAGAATCTGAAAGTATATGTGTGTGTGTGTGTACACGTATAATTGAATCACTTTGCTGTACATGTGAAACTAACGCAATGCTATAAAACAGCTATACTTCAGTTAATAAAAATATACCAATAATGGAGGGTAAGGAGAGCTTAAGCTTGAGCACAGAAATTCCTGCGTGTGGGCCTCTCCCAGATCTCACCTTTTTGCCTGGCTGTTTATATGTATCCTTTAATATGTGTGCATGTGTGCTAAGTCTCTTCAGTTGTGTCCAACTCTTTGCAACCCCATGGTTAATAGCCCAGGCTATGCTGCCCATAGGATTATCCAGGCAAGAATACTGGAGCGCGTTGCCATGCCTTCCTCCAGGGGATCTTCTTGACCCAGGGATCAAACACGCAGCTCCAGCATTGCAGAAGGATTCTTTACCGTGGAGCCACGGGGGAAGCCCATCCTTTGACGTATCCTTTAATAAATTGGTGAATGTGGGAGAAAAAAAGAAGATTCTGAAAGAGAAACAAAACAGATAAAACAGATACAAGTTTGATGACTTACCTCCACACCAGTACTAACAGTAAGGGTCAGTTGGATAGAATGTTGTGCTTTGATGGTGGACTTAAGGATGACCTGTTGTGCTTCCATTTTTTAAGGAACTGTAAAACTCCTTTAATTTACCACTGTGAATACCTCTTTCAGAAGGAAGACTTTCTTTTTTTAGAAACACTCCACATCTCATTCCCCAGCTCAGTCCAGAAGCCTGAGAGTCTGATCTTGTTATGTCTCAGAATGTGGTTACTACATTTTCTCCTAATGGCTGTATTTTACATGATAATGAATCAGTCTTTTCTACAAGCCTGCTTCATTTATGCAAAACAGATAGAAATTGAAATGGGTATGAATCATATTCTTCTTTCAGGGAGCAGTGAAGCTACTGTAGAGCCTAAATATAATGTTATGGTCCCTTATGTCAAGTTAAGCAAAGAAATGTTGGTTCTGTGGTTAGTAAGGATAAGCTTATTGGACAGTTTCAGGAAAACAGAAAGCAGCTTTTGAATTTCAGGCCTTGGCTACTTAATTCTTACTTTAGGAAGGTCAACTCATTTTCAATCATCTTTTGTACTTTGAAGTAATAACCTCTTGTACATTAGTGGCCTGAAAGCATTAATGACATTACTGCCCACTGATTTTCAATAATATGGAAAAGGTATTCCAAATTGGTCCCAGCTATCAACAAGGAAAAAGGCAGAAAATTAAATTAGCAGGAGAATATTGGAAAAAGCCTTTTGTAAATGCTATAGAATCTCTCAAATCTAATCCTTGAGAGAAATGTATTTTGTTCTGGAAAGAATAGGTTGGAAAGAATAGGTTTCTCTCTCAGGAGATACTGAAACATCTTTCATTTATAAGAGATGGATTATAGCCTATGGATGGAATAGTGTGTGCATGCTAAGTTGTTCAATTGTGTCTGACTCTTTGCAATCCTGTGGACTATAGCCCACCAGACTCCTCTGTCCATGGGATTCTCCACGAGAATGCTGGAGTGGGTTGCCATACCATGCCCTCCTCCAGGGTATCTTCCCAACCCAGGGATTGAACCCATGTCTCCTGCATTGGCAGGCAGATTGTTTACTACTAGTGCCACCCGTGAAGCCCATTAAATAGAGTTAACTCCACAGATTAATTAGAAAATAAAGCATGCCAATTAATACTCAAGCATTTCAGAACTGCTCAGCTCTTGGAGTATTTATTGATTTTTGTCTGCAAGCTTTATAAACAGACACCTCAGATCCCTGAAAACACTGAGCTATTTAAAATTTTTAAGTTAAGGTTAAGTTTCCATGGGTTAATGGAGAAAAACTTGGCTTCTCACTAATGGACAAAATTTTGAGTTTAGATCTAATGTCAGTGAGCTGGGGCAGAAACACACGTTTACTCACTTAATTTGACCAGTAATCTAGCCTTCTGTTCTTTTCAACAGTAGGAAGTTAACAAAAAAGAACTTTTTAAGTAAGATAAATGTGCTTCAGGGAGTCTTGTCTGCAGATCCTGACAAGGGAGGTAATAGACTTATTCAGGAATTTCATGACAGTTCTAGACGAGTTCTCTGAAGAAGGACACAGGCACAGAGAGCTTTGCACATAATTGCAAGTTGTGTACAGAACCTCCGAGGTTGCTCCAGGACCCTTTGAGATCTATCCTCATGGGCCCAGGTTAAAGCAAAACAAACCTGACTCATACTTTCCAAGTAGGGGCCATGCTTAATTTTTTGTCCTATAAATACTAGTTCTTTAATCCCTGGCATTAACATATCACCCAAGACATGTTTGAATTTTTTGCTGGGTTGTGTTTAAACAGAAACAATATTTATTTATTTATTTTTCAATAAAGCATATATTTAAGATGTTGACAGTTATTAAATACTTAATATCTTATATAACCATATATAACTTTATTATAGAAATAAGCATTTTTAAATGTTACAATTGCTCTTTGCCCTGATATAACATCATTGTATTTTCTCTTGCTCTACCTTCCTTGATTTCTCTTTAGTATGTAAAAACTTTACTTCATGGGTAGGGGTAATTCATCCCAAGGTTCTTTTGGAAAAGTGAAAGTGGCTTAGTTGTATCTGACTCTCTGTGACCCCCCCATGGACTATACAATCCATGGAATTCTTCAGGACAGAATACTAGAGTGGGTAGCCTTTCCCTTCTCTAGGGCATCCTCCCAACCCAGGGGTCAAACCCAGGTCTCCCGTATTGCAGGCGGATTCTTTATCAGCTGAGCCACAAGGGAAGCCCAAGAATACTGGGGTGGGTAGCCTATTCCTTCTCTAGCAGATCTTTCTGACCCAGGAATCAAACTGGGATCTCCTGCATTGCAGGCAGATTCTTTACCAACTGAGCTATCAGGGAAGCCCCTGGAAAATGTAAAAATTGATCTTAATTCCATTTCAGCAACAGTTGATAGTTAAATAAATTTAAATAATAATTGGGTGTATTTCCTGTGATGCTTAAACTTTTAAAAAATGTTTGAAAAGATAGTATCACTGTTAAGTTAGAATATGGAAAATTCCATTATTTTTACTTATGACTTACATTCCTTTTTCTTTGGGGATTAATGGCTTTTCTCGTACTCCTTACTTTTATATATGTAAATTCCTATGCTAGCCTTTATTCCACATATCAAGAAAAGAAGTAAAAGTAACTAATACCATCAGTCAAGGAATTCCTCTTCCAGCAGAAGGTACCAAATAAACTGCTAACAGTGGTTACTGCCCTAAGAGAGATGTCAGAAACTTGCCAAGAGAAATGGAGCATAAAGGAACAGGGAATTCTGCAGAGGAGGGAGAATTTGAGCTGGACCTTAGTGTATAAATGCATCCCTTATGGCTCAGACGGTAAAGCGTCTGCCTACAATGCAGGAGACCCAGGCTTGATCCCTGGGTTGGGAAGTTCCCCTGGAGAAGGAAATGGCAGCCCATTCCAGTATTCTTGCCTGGAAAATCCCATGGACGGAGGAGCCCGGTAGGCTACAGTCCATGGGGTCACAAAGAGTCAGACACGACTGAGCGACTTCACTTCACTTCTTAGTGTATAAATAGGAGTTGGTTGGTCAAAAGTGTCTTTGTGGGGGCTCATTAATTCCTGCCAAAATTAAATGCTTGTTAAAACATAATCTACCATGAACCCAAAATAGGGACCTATAGATCCTTACAGCAGGTTGGAACACAAGGAAAAAAAACTATCCTTCTGGAACTTTCTGTGTATGAACACTAAGAATAAACCAAACTTGACTAAGAACACTTGGTAAAAACCGAAAACAAAGATGCCAGGCAAGTGGTAATAAAGGATGATATGATTTTCTTTCCTAGCGTCTTTTCCTAAAAGGAAATGCAGCTTGAAAATTGGCAATGGAGTTGATTTGAGGGCCTTTTTAAAGTTGATGTTAGAAATTTAGTGAAAGTAAGTGTCTTGGACAAGATTGACCTTATCTAAGTCATCTTTATGTCCTTAGTCTATTTACCTCACTCTGGATTATAGTAATAATAATGACCAACACCTACCAGGTTCTTTGTACACACCAAGCACAATGATAAAAGGCTTCACTTTTATCTGATCTTCATCGTGACTTTTTGTGATTTGTGTTAAGATTAAGAGTGGGCTGGAACCAGACCTCTTCCACCACTTACACGCTGAGTCACGAAGGTGTGTTGTTTAGTCTTCCTGTGTTTCAGTACCCACATTAAAGGGAGAGATAACATCTTACAGAAAAACCCAAACAAGCTTTTTTGGCCAACCCAGTACTTAATTCTGAGGATTGTTTATAAATATTAAGGTATTCTTTAGCACCGTGCCTGGTATTAGCTGTTATTACCATTATCATCATCCTCATTTTGCCGTCAAGGGGACTAAACTCAAACAAAGGTTTAATAACTTACCAATTTCACATACAGTTAGTATGAACTGGAGCAGTTCTGGGCTCCTCTTGTGGCTCAGATGGTAAAGAATCTGCCCACAGTGTGGGATTCCTGGGTTCGACTCCTGGGTCAAGGAGACCTCCTGGAGTAGGAAATGACAACCCAATCTAGTATTCTTACCTGGGAAATCTTATGGACAGAGGAGCCTGGCAGGCTACAGTCTGTGTGGTCACAAAGAGTCAGCCTCAACTGATCGACTAACATTTTCACTTTCATGTGACTACAAGCCTTGTCTGTATCCTTACTGGATTCAATAGAAGTGAAGAGTTCCATGTTTTCAGATTTCATGTCATACTACTTTGCCTTACTTATGTTCTTCCTGAGTGAGCTTATCCCTTCCTAGGACTTTATTGGTCATCAAACTCAGGGCCTGGTGAACTGTGTCCTGCAGCCAAATACATCTGGCACCTGTTTTTATAAATAAAGTTTTATTGGAACATAGGCACACTCATTCTTTAGCTATTGCTTATGGTTGCTTTTCTGCTACAGTCACAAAAGTGAGTAGTTGGGATAGATCATAAGGCCCTCAAAGCCTGAAATATTTATTCTCTGGCCTGTTACAGAAAATGTTTGCATATCCTGATCTTGCTCACTACTTTCAACCTTTCTCCTAAGATGTTAATTCCTAAGTTTAACCACCCACCAGATTTCCCTACCTCCATGCCCCGTATCCACCTTAAAATCAACCTTTCAGTCATCTGCTCAGTTGTATCCAACTCTGCGACCCAATGGGCTGTAGTCCGCCAGGCTCCTTTGTCCATGGAATTTTCCAGGCAAGAATATTGGAGTGGGTTATCACTTCCTACTCCAGAGGATCTTCCCAACCCAGTGATCAAACCTGAGTCTCCCTTACATCTTCTGCATTGGCAGGTGGATTCTTTACCACTAGTGCCACCTGGGAAATCCCAAAATCAGTCAGTTCAGTCGCTCAGTCGTGTCCGACTCTTTGCCACGTTATGGCCCAAAATCAACCTTTACCAAACTAAATTCTTTCTGTGTTTGTTTCTCTCTCTTTATGAGTTCCTCCTCGTTTCCTAAACCAGCTAAAGGCATCATGGGGCTTCCCTTTATATTTCTCATGCCTGAACTGTCAAAAAATGTTACCAAAAAAAAAAAGTTACAGATGAGCTTACTTTCAAAACAGAAACAGACTTAGAGACTAGAGAATTTACCAGCGGGAAAAGGGTACAGGGACGGGGTAGTTAGGAGTTTGAGATTGACACGCACACAGTGCTATATTTAAAATGGGTAACCAAAAATAAATAAATACATAAAATGGGTAATCAACAAGGATCTACTGTATAGCACAGAGAACTCTGCTTAATATTATATAACAGCCTATATGGGAAAATAATTTGAATAAGAATAGATACACGTATATGTAGAACAGAATCACTTTGCTGTACACCTGAAACTAATACAACGTGTACTCCAAATATAAAGTTACAAATTAAAAACAAAAATGAACGCCGTAAAGACAATAATCTAGGTTTTTAGTACTTTCTCATTTTGGTATTCTCAGGTCCCAGCTGCATTCAATCAGAAATTCCTGTTAACAGTCCCCTAGAAATCGTCATAAACTACATTCACTGAGAAATAACTATTAGGATGTCTTCATCAAATAAGCCATGGAGACATTGGTCCATGTCTTAACTTCAGATACTGCCTCACAAGAATTTAGCAGTGCTAGGAAGTCAGAATATTGTAAAATCTGTACATTTATTATTAAAATACACTGAAGAGAGCGTGACTATTTGACTTATTAAGTTGTTATTTTAAAACTATTCATCACTGGCATTTTAAAATTAAATCTCTGTTCTGTATGCCAAGCCTCATTGGCCAGATCATGAGGAGTCAAAACTCCAACATTAGATTATCCTTTTTACTGGTTCATCCAAAGAGTATATTCAGATAACAAATGGATTTCCATCCTTTTTAGTATTACTTGAATATTATTGTAAAGCTCATGATATTATTAACTCTGCATCATCTTTTATGAATTTAAAATTACTATGCTGTAATAACTTATGAAAGACCATAGAAGAGCTGAGTAAAAATAAATAAACTTTGAAATACAAAAGGATTAGTGGGGATAATAAATATCCACTCATTGTCTTAACATTTTTGATCTTGGCATTTGTTTTATCCAGTAAATATTTTCATAGTACTTTAATTTCAGTTTATCTGTTTGAAAAATTATGCAAAAACAGCCTCTGTTTTCAGGAACAACAGAGATGTTTATAGCATTTAAGTCAAAAGCAGAGCTTGTAAATTAATTCAGATTTTCTGAGCAAAGACATTAGTTTTTGTGTAACATAAGGACTTGGACTTGTTTACACAAAATAATCCCAAGAATAATAGTTTCCCATGCTCAACAGGGGTCTTAAAAATCAATATTTTTCTTTAGTTGATGATTAGGTAATACATTAATAGGCTTCTGTAAATAATCCCTAAAATTTCAATTGTCTGTAGACTTGCAAAGCTGTATTTTGATCAGACATGTAAAGAAATGATGTAGCTCAATTACTGTCAAATTAAGGATGATTTTTACGTTATGATTTGGAGAGAAATGCCATCTATGATCAGACTTCAAAATAGCTGAACTACTTAGAGGAAAAAGTAAGTGGTTAAGGACATCAGGCTGAAGTGTGGTCCCAGTGCCCTGGTGGCCGTGTCACCTCTTCTGTGGAGGTGGCTGCTGCTCCCACTGTTTCCTTGTCACTAGTCCATCTGCTGGTGACTGGTCCTCCCAGCAGACCTCCCACCTAAGCTCAAAGCTGACACATGAAGTCTCACTACAAAGCCTCACGTAAAAATCACTTTCGACTCTTTAGTGAATGGGTATTAGCAGGTTGGTAGTCCCTTTTGATGACCTTTTTCTAAGAACAGGCAGTTTGGGGCAGAACAAAGAGAGACTTCTGTTAGAAGCACAGCTGTTATAGAGATTCCGTAGCCTTAGATGAGTCCCCTAATTCCTCTCCATGTTTAAACTGGCACTAATAATCCCTACATTATAAAAGATGGGAATGATGCTTGCAAAGCACCTAGCAGGTGGTAGCTGCTTAGGAAATGGTGGTGAAGTGCTTGATGATGTTACAATAATAATAATAATCAGCAGTGCATTTGAGGCATTCCTGCTTGTTAATTATTCAACATCTCCATTCGGTTTTCTGATGTTGTCCTTGTCACTCACTGGTGCTCCAGTTACAGGAGTGAAAGAAGTTTAATCTTGATAAATAGATGGCTCTTCTCTGATGCTAGGTTTCTATCATATGAGATCATAACTTCATTTCATGGAGAAAAATGTGCAGAAGTCACTGTGCAACCTTTCATCATGGCATGTTTTTTAAAAGAACTAGTTGCCTTAACAATGAGGAAGTGACTCAGGATATAAAAAGTATACAATATTTTGTAATTTTTAAATGAAATATTCAGGCTATTTTGAAATGTGAAAGTACATATTTGACCTACTAACAGAAATTGATACATAACAGTATTTCTTTGCTGGCAACTTAGTAAATGTTTCTATAAAATCAAAGATCAAGGAAACTTCAGAATACAATAAATAGGGTTTTAATGTTCATTGATTGCTTTACACAAAGTTGTTTAACATGATAAAAATTGCTATTACCTATTTGTCTTAATAATGTAATAACTTTCATTTACTCATTCTAATGGAACAGTGTATTCGGTATTCCTAATGGCAGGCTAAGATGAACTTGTGGAATATAATTTTTTTTTTGTAAATTAGGCCTCTTTAGCTATCTCTGTTTTCTTCCTAGGTTGCCAAAATCTTAGGTATGTTCAATAAATCAGAGAAGGTAGGAAGTTTGAACAGGGATTTAGATTCTTAGTTAATCCCATACCAGTAAAGAAATGCATGAGTCAGTGTATCATTCTGTAGAAATTTATGTGGCAGTTTGGGACCTGAGGGTTTAAAAAAGCTTAAGTTTTTTTTTAAAAGGCATCTGACAAGTGATTTATATAAATTAGAGCCTGTATCTCATTTTTCTATTTCTTCTTATCACGTCTAACAGGACTCTAATAAGGTAGAGCTAGTTTTACATGAGAGTAGTGCCTCCAGGCGCTGTGGAAGACACTGGACTTGGGCGTGTGATACAGTTGACATCACAGTTATCTACCCTAAGGTAGCCGACAGATTGACAGAAATATATGTACATAAGAAATAAAACTACATTAAGACTTTTATATATATATATATAGAGAGAGAGAGAGAGAGAGAGAGAGACTTATCTCAAAAAAAGAAAAATATGAGGTAAATATCAAGTCACAGTCCTTTAGAGACAGAAAGAGTGGAGGAAGGAGACAGAAAACTGAAATGCACTTTTGCAGTCTTCTCTACTTGCTCAATTCCAAAAGATTGATGACTCTTGGAGGCTTGAAGGGCTGGGTTTGGGTTTCATTTGTAATGAGCACGTGTTCTACCGTGTTCCACTTGCTTATCAGCAAGAGTATGAGGCCGCAGTTGTGAAATCAACTCCCTGACTGATTGAATCTGCACCTAGTAATACACTTCTTCTTTCAGTGCCTTGTTGGGTTTTTTACATCAGGACTGCTGGTTTCTCTCAGTCATATCTGTCTGTCTTGTCTGTCGACCTGTCTTCCTACCTGAAAGGAAACCTGCCTTAAATGTAAATGCCTTTACCACTGATGGATTAATTCATGGGAAAAAGTAGAGAAAAAGCCATGTGGGTGCCATGTCTTTTCATTTAGGACTCAATATGGATTGCCTCTCTCATGTTTTATGACATTTTATGACAACTGCACTTAAGTAAGGGGCAACCTCATATTAAAATCATGGCTTGAGAACTGCACAGTGGTACCAGGAATGCAGATCCCTGTGATTTGAAATACGTGAACCTCAAAACCGAATTTCAAGAAGGGTCTTCTCCAGCAGTATTCTCAGCACTCTTCCTGAGAATGTTTGCGTCTAAGATTGTCTCCTTACATAAATTCTGACACTTCAGTATATGAATGAGGTAGACAAATTTATGGGATTAAATTCTCATTCATTTGATAGATTAAATGCTTCTTTGAAAAATACCAAAGGTTATTTTTAGTTCGGAGTCTCAGTTTTCATGGAAACACTATCTAATTGGAGCCTTGAGGAGTAACAATGAAGTATATTCTTAATTTCTAAAGTAAATGATTAAGTGTATTAACTTTAAGGAAGTCTTCCAAAGTTTTGTTTTTACAGGAGAAATATTAACAGATTTGTTTTTGCTTTTGTCCATATATAAAATAAGAATCTTATGTTGACTGTATAATGTGCATGTTGACTTGATGAATGGGGCTGACTGGTCCTGTGTCAAACAGGATGACCCGGGAGAGACTGGGAGGGCAGGCACTGCCTCTGTCCCCAGCTGAAACACAGGATTCGCTGCTTAGTAGGTGTTGAATAACTATTTATTGAATCTCCAAACAACTGATTAACTACTGAGCATGAGCAGTCTGGACTGTAGTGCCAGCCCTGCCAGTGCTCAAGACCTCTCTGAGCCTCAGTTTCCCCGTTGGTAAAGTGGGCATGACAATGTTTGCTCTGTTGTTTTAACAGGAGACTGTGATTGTCTAGGAAAAGTGTGTGACATCTTTGAAACTGGAAAGTGCTTTATATAGGCAATCATTTTGAGAATTATTATCGTGTCACTAAGTACTGCTTATTAGTACCATTACCTAGTTAGTACTAGTGTCCTGTTAGCATTCAATAAATGCATACTTAAAAAAAAAAAAAGATTGCGTTTAAACTCGTAGGTATAAAATAAATAAGATACAAGGATATAATTTACAACATAGTGAATATAGCCAATATTTTCCCTGGTGGCTCAGACAGTAAAGAATCCACCTGCAATGCAGGAGACCCCGGTTTGATCCCTGCATCAGGAAGATCCCCTGCAGAAGGAAATGGTAACCCACTCCAGTATTTTTGCATGGAGAATTCCATGGACAGAGGAGCCTGGCAGGCTACAGTCTATGGGATTGAAAAGAGTGAGACATGACTAAGCAACTTTCACTTTCACTTTATAGAGTATAATCTATAAAAATATTGAATTACTATTGTATATCTGAAACTAATATAATCTTGTTGACTGTACTTCAATTACAAGTAAATAAACAGACTTGGAAACAAACAAAAAAAATGTACTAAAACTAAAATTGAAGGGAAATTAGTGGTTTAATCACTTTAATTGACCTCTAAAGTTTTTTTGAAACACTATCTTTATTTTGACATAATTGTAAATCCTTTATGTATTTAATCGACTTTTGTTGTTTCTTTGGGAAGGAAACTCAAAAGCATATACTTGGACATCTGAACTATTATTTCTCAGCAGCATTGCCCATTAATAGGTTTTTAAATACATAAGAAGCTTCTTATGTAAGAGCAAGAAAAAGATAATGGAACCCATAATATAAAGGTTTAAGATGTGGATAACTGGAAACTTGGCTTATGATAGATTGCCACCACTGCTTTGGAAATTAGGTTCAGATATATATCACATAAAATTCACTGTTAGATATGCTGGAAATTTAATGACAAGGTTTTGTTGAAATGAGATCTTGTGGGTTTTGATGAAGAAAATCAATCAGGATATGCCTTATCTTTTATTCTCCCTTCTAGCTGCTCAGTGTGCAATTAAATTGCCTCTGCAGGACCACAGTGCGTCGCATATATTAATTTTATACTCACCCAGCCTATATTAACTTTATGCTAGCACTTGCTGATAAGGGACACCAAAAAGGCATTAATAAACTTATAACTGTGAGCTGAAATCACAAATACCGTAGTCCTGAGTTTTGTTTTTAATCTTCTCTCTATATATCTTTAATTAGATGATGTGTTCATGATTGAACATATCTGAGCTTATTTCTGCTGTACATTGGGCATTGTGATGAAGCCCTGGGTAGCAAAGATTTATGACCCCAAATTATGTCCAGGCAGGGAGATGGGACATGATCTCACATCAATTTTGAAAGCCAGCTAATCAATATATGTAAACTTACATACACGAATGATTCTGGAGTCTTTGATGAAAACCACAGTCACCCCCGTGACCCTCCCAAGTTCTGAAAAAACAATCAAGAGCGAGGATAAAATAATTGGCAGATAAGGTTCAACTGTCATCATTATTACTGGTATAGGCCAGATGGGAGGGTGGAGTTTATTTATTGTAGTGATGCAGAACCCGAGAGGTGAGCACAAGTCACAGTAGCTGTGACAGGCCTGTGGGCAAGAAGGATCAGATTATGGCATGGAGGGTCAGAGGCCAATTCCCAGGGGGCAGCTCCATCCCTAAAGAAGATAGAGAGGAGCTAAAATGGCCACCCGGGCTTCCCAGGTGGCATTATTGGTAAAGAACCCACCTGCCAGTGCAGGAGATGTAAGAGACATGGATTCAATCCCTGGGTTGGGAAGATCTCCTGGAAGAGGGCATGGCAACTCACTCCAGTATTCTTGCCTGGAGAATCCCATAGACAGAGGAGCCTGGTGGGCTACACTCCATGAGGTCACAAAAGAGTTGGACACGACTTAGTGACTCAACAACAACAAAGCCAGGGTACCTAGTTTATGCTTCCTGGAGTCACACACTGATCCACCTCCCTCCCCTTAAATGAAAAAGTCAAAAAAGCCAGAAGTGTTATCTGCTTGACCTGCTTGATCAGGGAAAAGGGGATTTAACCCCAGTATAGGACAGGCAAGAATATTTGATGCAAATGAACTGGGCAGAAAGTAAGGACAGAGGGAAAAGAGAAAAACCTTATCAAGAAGGATGGTCAGGAGTTAGAGATGAGGGGAGAAGGAGTGGAACATTCCAGACAAGAATAATAGCAGCAAAGGCAGGGGAAGGTGAATTTGTTCTGGAAAGGAGCTGGGCTGGCCAGTCAAGTCACAGAGAGGTTTTAGAGTCCCTACCATAGGAACTTGGGAGCTCCCTCCTTAACCAAGGAGCTTTCAGAAGTGGAACACTAGAGTATTTCTTTCTGAATGTATATTAAGAGAGAGTTTTTTTCTTTTTTCCTTTGTTGCTTCCTAGCACATTGAACTCTGAGATGTTCTCATGTGTTTGCATGGTTGTCTCTGTAATTTATCCTGGCTAATTACATTTAACTATAGGCTTTTAAGTATATATTGAACTTAGTGACTAATCATTAGATTTCAATAGCAAAGAGTCTGTAATTTTTGGAGTTATATGACCTATGTAAGGATATGTTGCAGAGAGAAATGATTCCCTCTCTTTCTGTGATAAAAATCTTGTCTGTGGCTACATTAAAAGCTACCTTAAACACATGGTTGTTCAGTCGCCAAGGCCTGTCCAACTCTTTGCACCCCCATGGACTGCAGCACTCCAGGCTCCTCTGTCCTCCACTATCTCCCAGAGTTTGCTCAAATTCACGTCCATTGAGTCAGTGATGCCATCTAACCATCTTATCCTCTGCCGCCCCGTTCTCCTTTTGCCATCAGTCTTTCCCAGCATCGGAGTCAACTATAAATGAAATAGATAACCTTACTATATGGCACAGGAAACTCTACTCAATATTCTGTAGTAATCTATATGGGAAAAGAATCTGAGAAAGGATGAATATATGTGTAACTGAATCGCTTTGCTGTACACCTGAAATTAACACAATGTGTGTGCATGCTTAGCTCCTCAGTCATGTCCAGCTCTTTGTGACCCTATGCACAGCAGCCCATCAGGTTCGTCTGTCCATGGGATTCTCCAGGCAAGAACACTGGAGTGGATTGCCATGCCCTCCTCCAGAGGATCTTTCCAACCTACGGATCGACCCTGCGTCTCCTGCACTGGCAGGCGGGCTCTTTACCACTAGCACCACCTGGAAAGCCCTAAATTAACACAATATTGTAAATCAACTATACTCTAGTTCTGAAGATAGTTTTTAAAACTAAAGTTTGTGGTTTATGTCAGTCTGGGTAGGCCTAGTAGAATCCTGCTTACAAAGACATGCTCTAATACATTGAGGAGGCAGCAGCCTGTTGATATTTGAAGACTTTTTCTGTTGTTTATGGATCATAGTAAACATTTCTCCAAAATAAAGTCCTTAGAAATTGGGCTTCAAGGAACAGTAACAATCAATTATGAAATTATTTATTACATAGATTTTGTGGATATTCCATTCATTAAATTGTGTTTGCTCCAAAATGACATTATTAAAAAGGAAAAAACAAAATGTCTTTGGTGCTGTAAGACTCTAAGATGGGTGTATCCTGTACCCCATAAAGCAGTTTTAACTCTTTGCTGAATGCTTTGGGTATGGAATGGTGAGAGGAGAGAAAACCCATGGGATTCTTTCTCTGTTTTGGGGGTGTTTGGAATTTCACTGGGGAGATATGACAAGCAGTTGCATGGCAGGCGGATAAGTATTAATACAAAACAGTGTATGAATAAGGACCGGAATATCTGCTGTTGGTCATTCATTGCCTGGTCTCTTCAGAAGACTTACTGAATGGTCTGGCAAGTGTTAAAGATGTCATGTTCCTTTGCCTGACACCCTGACAAATGCTACTGTCTTGACTTAGCACAGAGGTCATTGGTTCACCACAAAACTGATATTTCCTCCACTGTCTGAAGCCTGGTAGTTTTTAAGAGTTTGTTTTTTGACTGTCGTTTATCATTTTATCTCACTTCCCTCCTAACTGTTATGTTTATCCAACTCAGTGTATCTCTAGTGACATAGAAAATTGTATCTCTAGTTGACATAGAAAGAAGAGAAAATTTGATACTTCACGACAAAAGGAAAGTTCTGAGCTCTAGTTATGCTGCCACAACTAGGCGGTAGAATGGCCTGGGTGAATGAGCCAGACGGGAAGTGCCCTGGGGTCCATCACCTTTTCTGTTGGATGCTGTATGCATTCCGGGCTGTGGTTTTGTGTGTGTTTGTTTTCTTTTTTACTAGTGCAGAAGGTATATTTTATTTTATCTCTGTGGCTGTTTGGCTTCTGAGGAGTTGACTTGTTTTAACAGCAATTCTTGTGGACTAGATTGGATTAAATGAACTCTGCCTTTAAAAAAAAAAATCTTTATCAAACTGTAATTCTCATATCATGCAACTCACTCATTTAAAGTGTACATACAGTTCAGTGGCTTCCCCAGTGGCTCAAGCAATAAGGAATCAGCCTGCAATGCAGGAGACACAGGAGATGTGGGTTCAATCCATGGGTCAGGAGGAGTCCCTGAAGAAGGAAATGGCAACCCATTCCAGTGTTCTTGCCTGGAAAATCCTACGAACAGAGGAGCCTGGCAAGCTACAGTTCTTAGAGTGACAGAATCAGATACAATGGAGTGTGCATGCAATTCACCTAATTAATTAATAAATCAGTGGTTTTCAGTATATTCACAGAGTTTTGCAACCCTCATCATGATCCATTTTAGAACATTCTTACAACTCTAAAGGAAAGTCCCTCACCCCTTAGCTGTCACCACCCACTTCAATTTCCCCATCTCCTGCTCTGTCCCCACCCCTAGGCAACCACAGGTCAACTTTATGCCTCTAATAAACCATTCTAATGAAGAAAGCAGTCAGAGGACATCAGCTGATGGACTTATTTTTGATGATTGGAACTGCCACTTTATAATATCTGAAGGAATAGTGTGATGTTCCTAAGTGTGACTGGTTAGAAGAATGAGTCTCATCAAAAATAATAATAAGCTGAAAGTAGCCACAAATTCAGTGTGTAGAAAAGTACTTTTCAGCCAGTGTCACCTGTGTGCATCAATCATTTGTCATCATCTCAGACCTACTTTACTCCACCTCTGTGCATGATAGACATTTAACAGAATAAAGTCAATAGGTATACACTACTATATATAAAATAGATATTAACAAGGACCTACTGGATAGCACATACTAGAAAGTGCATTAAAAAGCAGAGCCATCACTTTGCCAAAAAAGGTCCATATAGTCAAAGTTATGATGTTTCCAGTAGTCATGGACAGATGTGAGACTTGACCTTAAAGAAGATTGAGCAACAAAGAATTGATGCTTTTGAATTGTGGTGCTGGAGAAGACTCTTGAGAGTCCCTGGGACTGCATAGAGATGAAACCAGTCAGTCCTAAATGAAATCAACCCTGAATATTCATTGGAAAGGCTGATGCTGACACTGAAGCTCTAATACTTTGGCCATGTGATGCAAAGAGCTGACTCATTGGAAAAGACCCTGATCCTAGGAAAGATTGAGGGCAGGAGGAGAAGGGAGTGACAGAGGATGAGATGTTTGGATGGCATCACTGATCACTGACTCAGTAGACATGTGTTTGAGCAAACTCGGGGAGATAGTGAAGGACGGAAAGTCTGGCATGCTGCAGTCCGTGGGGTCACAAAGGCTGGGACGCGACTTAGTGACTGAACAACAGCTATGTAGCACAGGGAACTCTACTCAGTACTCTGTAGCTACGTGGGAAAAGAATCTGAAAAATAATAGCTGTACGTATAACTGATTCACTGTGCTGTACATCTGAAACTAACACACTATAAATCAGCTATACTCCAATGTAAAATAGAAACTAAGAAAACATGAAGTTGCATACAACTTTTATATTTTCATAGCATTGTTCACTGAGCCAAATCCCATTTCAGCATGTTATATGCAGGGATTTTTGCTAGAATACATTGAACGGCTCTTCCCTCAAGGAACTCAACAGCATAGAAGAGGAGGATGGATGTGTATAAATAGGCAAGTGCAAAATAATGTCAGAATACTCTAGAGCCAGCACAGAGGGGACTCAGGAGAACAGGTATCTGGGGACTCTGATGGAGAAGGGAAATGTCAGAAACAGCTCATAACAGAGGTGACCCTGGAAAGTAGCTAAGGCACATTAGTAATTCTTGCAGAGTGGAGAAGGGAATTTAGGTAAAGGGAGCAGGGTGTTCAAAAGCGTGGGTCTGGGAAGCATCCTAGAACTTTGGGACATGAGCAGATAAGGAAGTAGGGCATTGGTAGGAAAGGCAGTGAGTGGGTTGCTGAGGGCACTGAGCCACTGTGGGAATGAAACTGTGTGAGTTGCCTAAGAGATTGGACTTGACTCCCTGAATTAGTTTCCTGTGGCTGCTATAACATAGGTGCTGCACACTGGGTGACTTAGAACAACTGAGATTCATTTTCTCACAGTTTTGGAGGCTGGAATTCCAAAGCACAGTGTCTGCAGGGCCATGTTGTTGTTTAGTCGCTCAGTCATGTCTGACTCTTTTGTGACCCCATGGACTGTAGCCTCTCAGGCTCTTCTGTCCATGGGATTTCCCAGGCAAGAATACTCGAGTGGGTTGCTAGTTCCTCTTACAGGGGATCTTCCCTACCCAGGGATCAAACTTTCGTCTCCTGAATTGTAGGGAAGATTCTTTACCCGTGAGCCACCAGGGCAACTCTGCAGGACCATACTTCCTCTAAAACCCATGGGATCAGATCGTTCCTCGCCTCTTTCAGCCTCTGGTAGCCCCAAAAGTTCCTTGACTTGGGGCAACATAATTCCAACTTCTGCCTCCATCTTTGCTTGGTGTTCTCTGTGTTTCTTGCCTTCATCTTCCTTCCATGCATGTCTATCTCTCTGTCCAACTTCCCCCTTTTTATAAGGACACTGGTACTATTGGCTTCCCTGGTGGCTCAGACGGTAACGAATCTGCCTGCAAAGTGGGAGACTAGGGTTTGATCCCTGGGTCAGGAAGATCCCCTAGAGAAGGAAATGGCAACCCACTCCGGTACTCTTGCCTGGAGAATTCCACAGACAGAGGAGCCTGGTGGGCTACAGTCCACAGGATCACTAAGAGTCGGACACAACTGAGCAACTAATGCACACAGGCCTATGGGATTAAGGTCTACCCTCATGGCTTCATCTTAAGTAAATACCTCTGTAACAATCCTCTTGCCACGTGTGGTCACATTCTGAGATACTGAGGGCCAGGATTTCAACATATATTTTTAGGGGACAAAATCCAAACCGTAATACCCACCAAGCATCAGGGTGTTATTGACCAAGTTTAAGAAGGAGAGTCAGGTGATTATTTTTGCATTTCAGAGGGTGACTTGGACAGCTGTGAAGGAGGAATACACAAGGTCTTATGGCACTCCATAGCTGACCAAGTCTGTGGGGTGCTGCTTTATCCTTCATGCACCAAATTTTAAAAAAGAAGAAGAAATGAAGAAAATCACAAATCCACAGCAGCACTGAAAAACCTGAAAGAAACACCATCCACAGACAAGGATATCCAAGAATCCCAGAAGTTGTTAAGAGAAAGTAATATGATTGGTGGTGAAGCCCAACAGAACTGAGAAGTACTTTCTCTTTTACAGTTAAATAGACTGTATATTAATGCAACTTTAGTTTTAGGTCAAGGAGTAGAGAGAGAATTGAACAAGAAGTGCACACGCTCTATGACCATCAGTTCCATGCCTAGGAGTCAGTCCCATCCATGTGCTCCCACTCTTACACCTCTGAGATGTGTCTGCAAGAATCATTTTTGTAACATTGTTTCTAACTTAGGAAAACCAGAAATAACCTAAATATCCATTGGCCTGGAAATGTCTAAATACAGTATATCTGTAATACCATTGAATGCTCTATAGTTCAAAGAAATGAGATAACTGTGTTTACTAACACAGAAAGTTCTCTAAGGTATAATAAATGAACATGAAGAAACAGTTGAACAATGTATTGTGTATAAAACCATAGCAAATATGTAACAAAGTAAAAATACCTTTAGATTTTTTATATCTTTTAAAGCCTTTTTAAAGTGTTTTTCCCTCAACTCTAACAAAAGTGTAAGGAGGTTGAATTCATGGGTGACTCAGTCAGCAGTTGAATGTGATGAACAGCAGGCTTTAAGGAAAGCAGAAGACGGGAGACAGAATGGAAGGGATGAGGTGGGGGCCAAGAATTCAAAACACTCAGAAGTAAAAGGACATTTTAAAGAGGGGACTGTTTTTTTGTTTGTTTTTTAGAAAAATAAGCACACAAAAAAAGACAGAAGTTGTGTATCTTACTGTAAAAGAGATCTAGGGTTTTGGTTGAGAGATGGAAGGATTCATGCATCTTGAACTACAATCGGCAAAGCCATTTGGCATAAAAATGGAGAAACAGCATCGTGAGAGGAGAGTCAGTGTCATCAGCAGAGTAGAATTGCTTCTGCTGAAGACTGGGTAAGGCCATGCTTAGGGAGCCACAGATAGTACATAAAGTAACAAATACCATCAGGGATGGCTACATATCTGAGGACCTGGAATGAAAGCTCTTCCTCACTTTGGTAACTCATTTGTTCCTCTCCTTTTTCCTTCCTTTCTCTCTTCCCTCCCTTGCCCCTTCTTCCTCTTTTACACACGCACACCCACACATGCATCCCCTGATACACATCTGCCAGCCTGTGAACAAAAAAGAACAAGAACTCGTAGAAGACAGTGATGTCCAGAGAGATAAGCACCTCCAACTAATCACAAGAGCTTTTCTGCCAAAAACATCATGTGAAAATTTTGTGGCCAGCTTTATCCTCAAAACTGTGAACCAGGTAACACCAGCATTGCAGATAGCTGGAAAAACAAAGCGACGACGTCAGCTTTTAATTTGCCTAGTGGTTAATGTTTATGAACAGCATGATGCTTTCGTAGATAGGCATTATTTCATTTGAGCCTCATATCAACCCTTTCAGGAGCTTCTGTCTCTTTTGGGAGCAGGACTCTGAGTGCCAGAAATGGGCAAGAGAAGAAAAGGCAGGTCTCATACCTCAGTTCCTCAGCTGCTGTTATTTTGCCCAGCCCCTGATGCTTGCTTGGCCTTAGCAGAGTGTCCTTGGTACCACACTGATTTGTCTCTCAAGCTAAACCTTTCAGACGTTAACAAACTTGTTTCATCAGCTGTCCTAACTAATTTTAAAGGATCACAGAAGTCAGCAAACTGTATTTATCCATGTTATTTATTTTTAAAATGGAGTGGTCCTTTGAGCAATGACAAAAAACTGGGTAAATAAAGGGGATGCTGCTGCTGCTAAGTCATGTCAGTCGTGTCCAACTCTGTGCGACCCCATAGCCGGCAGCCCACCAGGCTCCCCCGTCCCTGGGATTCTCCAGGCAAGAACACTGGAGTGGGTTGCCATTTCCTTTTCCAGTGCATGAAAGTGAAAAGTGAAAGTGAAGTCGCTCAGTCGTGTTCGACCCTCAGCAACCCCATGGACTGCAGCCTATCAGGCTCCTCTGTCCATGGGATTTTCCAGGCAGCAGTACTGGAGTGGGGTGCCATTGCCTTCTCCAAATAAAGGGGATAGGTTGTGCTTTTTCAGGGGGTCACCAACAGTAGCTTACAAAATAAAAATGCAGTATTTCGGAAATGATATTATTTTATCATCTGTGATACTAATGTATTTGGGATGCTAAAGGTATGAAATACTGTCAGCTGTGAGTAATGAAAGAAGGGGCCTCCCTGGTGGCTCAGCTTTAAAGAGTCTGTCTGCAATGCTGGAGATGCAGTTTCGATCCCTGAGTAGGGAAAATACCCTGGAGGAGGGCCATGGCAACCCACTCCAGTATTCTTGCTTGGAAAATCCTATGGACAGAGGAGCCTGGTGGGCTACAGCCCATAGAGTCACAAAGAGTTTGTATACCACTGAAATGACTGAGCACACACGCACGCAATGGAGGAAGGGCTGTAGAAATGGGCTTCGAATCCCAGGCAGCCCTGAGGTATCACCCTGATACCAGGGCTACAAATATTGGCTATAGTTGTTCACAGGAAGAAATAGCTGTTATTATTTCACTAATTGATTGCATGCAAACCCTCGCTTCTCCACTTGGGGGGAAAAAGCCAAGAAATTATCACTAAACACACTACCTGAGAGAAGTAGGAGGACAATAAGGAAGTTGTTGAGTGATATATGTTCCCTTTTTACAAGTTTCCAGACACTACATGACAAAACTGTTACCCTCCCCCCAAAGTCATCACAGAGCTATGAAGTGTACGCGGGGAGTGGGGATGTAAATTAGCGCCTAAGGTAAACTGAGGGCCACAAAGCTGCCCTGAGAGTCCCCTGGCTCTTCAGGGACCACACTCTTGGGCTGAGCCCTGTTCCAGCAACACAGGGGCCTGGTGAACAGGAGAGCGAGCCTCTGGTTGCTCATCCTGCGACATCTGAGGTTAGTGTGTGTACAACACACCGTTCGTCTTTTCCCCTTTATGTGGGTCTGTATAGATTTTCTTACCTCTACTACTTCTTAACCACAGGATAGTTACCATGGCAACACCTGTTGATGGCAGACGAAAAAGAAAAGAATGTAATTCTGCAGTGAGGAGGCTGCTACTGTATGTCTTTCCCTCTCTCACAGTTGTATTCAGGGGATGTCTTTGTTTCTTCTTCTTTCCAGGCTTGTGAGTGACCCGTTTTCTCCATTTGAACAGATTGATATAGAAACTGCTCTCAGCTGTTTCACATGGGAAGATGCAGCCTTGTTAGCTCCTAGAGCGTTTGTTGTCTAATGATTTCTACTAACTGTGATAGAAATCTTATCTTTGTCTAAGGGATTTCAAAATCTTTTACTTTTTCTAAATCTTTAAAGCTTATTTTTCCTTTCTCTTTTTTTCTGTTTTTTGTTTTTGTTTATTAGTGTATAATTATAAAAGCTAATTTTATAATTAGTTTCTGCTGTACAGCGATGTGAATCAGCTATATGTTTACATATCCCCTCCCTCTTGGACCTCTCTCCCACCCCCGCTCCTACCCACCCTCTTACCCCTCTAGGTCATCACAGAGCCCTGAGCTGAGCTCCCAGCGCTATACTGCAGGTTCCCACTAGCAATCTGTTTTACGCCTAGTAGTGACGTGAGTCTGAGTGCACTCCGGGAGTTGGTGATGGACAGGGAGGCCTGGCGTGCTGCGATTCATGCGGTCGCAAAGAGTCGGACACGACTGAGCGACTGGACTGAACTGAACTGAACTGAAGTGTATTTATGTCAAACCTAATCTCCTTTTTTCTTATTTCCTTCTTCTCTTTCCCCTGCCTGCTTTACTTAACCAAGTAGATGGACTTACATTCCTTCTTTGACCAGACACCCAAACAGAGGGCCACAGTAAGTAAAGCCCAGATTTCACATCTTACTTAAAATGCCATTAGCCTAGAGATCAAAACAGAGAAGAAAATAAAACCTGGGTTATATATAATGCCAATTAGTTCTATGGTCAGATTAAAGGAAATATATTATAGATAGTAAATAAATTGAAGAGACTTTAAAAAAAAGAAAAATAGGTGGCACTAGTTGTAAAGAACCCGCCTGCCAGTGCAGGAGGTGTAAGAGACAGGGGTTCAATCCCTGGGTTGGGAAGATCCCCTGGAGGAGGAAATGGCAACCCACTCCAGTATTCTTGCCAAGATAATCGTGTGGACAGAGGAGCCTGGCGGGCTACAGTCCATATGGTGTCAAAGAGTCAGACATGACTGAAGGGACTTAGCACTCTCACCTTAAAAAATAACAGTGTACTGAAGAGCAGTCATGTGTGATCAGTTGCTAGTGTCTTCACACAGAAACTTACCTATATCATCAGTAGTCCATATTTAAATGGGCATTTTGGCATGCCTCCTCTGAATGCATCATTGCAGGAGAATCTTTGAATGCAATGTAAAAACATAAAAGGCACCAACTCTGGAGCCAGGTTCATATGATGAGGGAAACATGCACAGGTAGCTTCTGTGGCCCATGGTGAGGCCGGAGCTACAGATCTGGAGGTAATGAAAAGTGGTTCTGGTTCAGCCTCTGCCTTACCCAGCTGTGTGATCACAGCTGGGCCTCAGCTTCCTTGTGGCTAAAATTAGTTGAGCTGAAATATTGCAGAGTTTCTTTTCACTCTAAAACTACATTATTCTAACTCTGAAATATGCACAAGTGCTAGACAATAAAGCAGGGCAGACTTAAGGACGAATTCAAGGAAAAACACGAATGACCCCAGAGTCAAAGAAAATAAACGGAGCTATGACATCAATCTAAAGAGATGTCCCAGTAAAGCGAAAGAAAAAAAATCCCTAGGAATTTTGTTAAGTGAGATTCTTAGAGAATTCTCTCCGAACTTTCCTCAAGATTAAAGAAATGATTGAAAGTTTCCTCTAATTCTGCTTCATGATGTTTGAGTAATCAGTCCTTCAGTCTATTATTGACAACAATGTTTAAAAATACAAATTCCTTCTTTGAAGCTGTATCATGAATTACGTGATCCTGCTTGTGAGTGCAATGTTCACTTGAATCATATTCTTAGGGAATCCTCTCAGAATTTTCCTCAAGATTAAAGAAATGACTGAAACTTTTCTCTAACTCTGCTTCATGATGTTTGAATAGTCAGTTCTCAATCTATTATTGACAACACTGTCTAAAAAATACAAATTCCTCCTTTGAAGTTGTATCATGAATTATGTGAACCTGCTTGTTATTTCAGTGTTCACCTGAATTCATATAATGAAGAAATGGGCTTCCCTGGTGGCTCAGGTGGTAAAGAATCTGCCCACAATGTAGGATACCCCGGGTTCGATCCCTGGGTGGGGAAGATCCCCTGAAGAAGGGAATGGCAATCCACTCCAGTATTCTTGCCTGGGGAATTCTGTGGACAGAGGAGCCTGGCGAGCTATAGTCCATGGGGTTGCAAAAAGTCAGACTCAACTGAGTGACTAACACACATACACAGTGAAGAAATAACTCCAGTGTAGCTGCTGGGTTGCTGTGTAAACTTCTTGATATGAGAAGCCAAAGTGATAAATGCTGCCTTGCTAACACCTTAGTCCTATTTATTATTTTTTTCAAATTTCTTATTGGAGTATAGTTGATTTACAGTGTTATGTTAGTTTCAGGTGTATAGCAAAGTGATTCATATGTGCATATATATATGTGTGTGTGCGCATGCTAAGTTGCTTCAGTCATGTCTGACTCTTTGTGACCCCATAGACTCTAGCCTGCCAGGCTGCTCTGTCCATGGGATTCTCCAGGCAGGAATACTGGAGTGGGTTGCCATTTTCTTCTCCAGGGGATCTTCCCGGCTCAGGGATCGAACCCGTGTCTCATGTCTTCTGCATTGGCAGATAGGTTCTTTGCCACTAGTACCACCTGAGAAGCCCGTATATATATATAGAAACTTGGAAAACATTTTTTCATGTACTAGTTCTATTCATTTCCTAGAATCACCATAATAAAGTACCACAGACTGCATAGCTTCGTGCGCATGTGCTCAATTGCTCAATCATGTCTGACTCTTTTTGACCCCATGGGCTGTAGCCCACAATGCTCCTCTGTCCATGGAATTTTCCAGGCAAGAATATTGGAGCTGGTTGCCATTCCCTTCTCCAGGGGATCTTCCCAACCAGATGGAACCTGATTCTCCTGCATCTCCTGCATTGGCAGGTGGATTCTTTACCACTGAGCCACCTGGGAAGCCTGGGTAGCTTAAACATCAGAAATGTATTCTAGATCTAGAAGTGTATCCTAGATCAGGGTGTCAGCAGGGCCATTTTCCTCCTGAAGGTACTAGAACAGGACCTGTTGCAGACCTCTCTCCAGCTCTTGGTACATCCTTGGATGGTGGCAACCTACCTCCAGGCTTCCCAGGGTGTTCTTCCTGTGTGCATCTCTCAAATTTCCCCTTTATAAGCACCAAGTCACCCCCCTGCACACCCCTTTGAAACTCAGAGACTTTACAGACAACAATTTTTCAATAATGGGGTAAATAGCCAGAGCTCAAGTGTGACCTGTGCTCTGACCCCACAGAGCTGTTGCTTCAGGTCAACACAGACCTCACAGCCAGCTCTTCAGAACCTTAAGAAGAGAGGGAAGGGCCCTTTCTGTCTTGAATAACTCTGAGGCTAGGACTCCTAGCAGTAGGTGTTTTTCTGTGAATTTTTGAACCTTGAATGTACACGTGGGCAAACCTCAGGTCTCTTTCCTCAGCTTCCTACGCAAGAAGAAGTCTTCTTACATTCCCGCCCCCCGCCCACCACACTCCTGCCCACCACCAAACACCTATACACCCATTTGCACAACTTCTTCCAGAAAATATCGGTGATCAGCAACCCTCCACCTTCGCCACCCCTTGAGTGGTCCCAGGAGGAGATAAAACAGTGGTTATTCCTCATCAGGACATGTTCAGAGGCTGATCTTGGGCTCTGGGATAAACAACAGCAGTGGCCTGCTGGCTACCCAGTTAAGTATCCATCATTAGGCAGAACCTAGCCAAAGCTATAGGCTAAATATATAGCAGCCTAAGACTCAGTCCAAAAGACAGCTTCCCAGATACACAGAGTGGGAGGGAATGGAGTCATATTTACTTTTTTTTTTTTAGCAAAGAAATACCATTGAAAGGTAAATAAGGACATGAATGAATGAATGACCTTTTTGGTTGCCTGGGTTATTATTCCCTGTTTATTTACATTGGCTAGGATGTCTTTAAATATTTTTTAACTTCCCATTCATAAACTAACCTTTAGAGGAGTCAGTTTATTTTCTGTTTGCTGAAGCAAGATTTAAGTTCCGAAACTAAGCTTTTTAATGTTAGCATTTATGCTACCTTGCTTTTTGTTCAGATATTTGAAAGGCATGCAGCTTTCCTTAAATACATTAAATTTGCATAACAAAGTATTCTGATTTTTGCCACCACGAAAGGATTTTTTTCACTGTTGAGTGCTTTGGTCATTTTTATTTTTTCTCTGTTAATATTGAAACTGCAAGAAATTCATGCCCAAGCCTTGCTCCCTTGGGATGCAGGCTTACAGATAAGGCTTATAGTAAAAGGTGTCATTTTAAGCCTCTTTCCAAGTGACAATACTAACGAAAAAGAAGTTTTTGTTAATAATAATGTCATTTATTAATGTCTAATAAAATGTCATTTATTAATGACTCAGTATATGTATTATTACTGTATCTATGCTTCCCTGGGTTCCTTATATTGTAGATAGTATAAGGATCTGTGTTGAAGGATTTTCATCTTCTGTTCCCTTGAATATAGTCTTCTTGGAAAGGGGATTATTTTCATCAAACCACCCACACCAGTGAAGGGGATTTTCAGAAGGAATTATTTTCCCAGTGTCATAATCTTTTTGATGCTTTAAAAAAATCCTTTTTTTTTTTTTCCTTCATCTTACCTGCAGAGTGGTCTCTCTTTGACATCTCTGTGAACCACTCTTCCTTGCCTTTTCCATTTTTTTTGTTCTCAGTAAGGAAAACAAAATCCCAGAAAACACTCTTTTCTTAATGGACTGTTGCTTTGCATACACTGGGGATTTCAGCTGTTAGATTGTGTGAAAATGAAGCAAGAGACATCAGATGGTGTGACGACTAGAAGTGTTAACATGGTAAATACCAGGAAGGCTGGAAGTGTGAGCTAAAGCAGTCTGAGGTGAGGGGGGCGGGGGGAAAAGATGAGACAGCTGGGAGAACCAGCAAGAAAAATGGCCAGAAAACATGAGGGAGCTCAACAAGAGAAGTGCAGCCCAAGGAAAATAAGAATGCAGGGGAAGGAAGCATCATAAGTTATGTTTTTCCAATATTCACAGTATGCATGCGTGCTAAGTTGTGTCTGACTCTTTTCGACCCCATGGACTGTAGCCCGCCAGGCTCCTCTGTCCATGGGATTCTCCAGGCAGGAACACTGGAGTGGGTTGCCATTTCCGTCTCCAGGCTTCACAGTATACCTTAGCCCATATAATTGCTGTACCATTGAGCATATGTAGTTTTGAGTACTATGTACACATACCATTGAGTACTATGTAGTTTTCTTGGAGCACTTCAGTGAAAGGCTCAATATTGAAATTTTAACAGAAGAATACATCTTTGTTTTGAGGTTGATATCTATTATACTGACAGTTTTTTTAAACCCATTATAGAATTCAGCAGAATTAATAACAAATAGCACATATTTGTTTAGAGATATATTTGATTCTTTAACCAAAAGGGTATCACACTGCTAACATTTAATATTTGGACAAAGACAGGGTATGATGTATAATGAACTTGATTAATAACTGGTTTTGTAAGTCTGTCGAGAGGAAACAGCAAATTGCTCTCTTCCTGGAAAAGTTTCTGTTATTTGAACCTAGGGCTTCCCCAATGGCTCAGCAGTAAAGAGCCTGCCTGCAAAGCAGGAGACACAGGTTGGATCCCTGGGTCAGGAAGATCCCCTGGAGAAGGGAATGGCAACCCACTCCAGTATTCTTGCCTGGGAAACCCCATGGGCAAAGGAGCCTGGCAGGCTAGAGTCCATGGGGTTTAGAAGAATCAGATACAACTTAGCAGCTAAACAACAACAGCAATTTGAACCTAATCCTGTTCTAGGAAACATGAGGACTCACTTGGGTAAAACACTAGAAATAAGCATGGCCCAAAACTGGGTGAGATGGCTAATATAATAACAAATGAAGGAAACAGAATTGGAGAACATCTTGACATTGAACACAGAGACCTAAATCTAAGGCAGATATAGCACAGGGATGTCAAGAGCACCTCACTACCACTGCCACCAATTAACTTGCAAAAAGGCAGTAAAGAGAGATCTTTAGTCCCCTGGGGCGGGGGAGATGATACATGAAGAGGACCAAGTTGGGAGGACACCAAGAAGGTAGGAGGAGACATGCTGGGGGCTGAGTCTTTCAGTTTTCGACATTCTCTTATTTGAAGGCAATTCTCCAGATGAATTAGCACTGCACCCGTGAAGAGGAGCACAGGACTCTTACATGTGTCAGTCCAGATACTACACTTTTATTTAGAAAACCTAATCTGTCAAAGCTATGGTTTTTCTAGTAGTCTTGTACAAATGTGAAAGTTGGACCATAAAAGAGGCTGAGTGCCAAAGAATTGATGCTTTTAAATTGTTCTCCCTATAGCAGGAAATACTTCAGATGTTTAAACCTACCCACAGTGTGTAAGGCTTCCGGCCCATCACGTTCTAAGTCTTGCCCACAGTCGTCTTGCTCAGTGCTGACTGAGTGTTGGTTGAATTTTGATCTCCCATGCTGAGAATGGTATTGCTTCAATGCTGACCACTGGGATGACCTCACCGCTACATTCCAAGTAGCCTTCCTTACCATCCAGATGTAAGATCAGGTATCCCAGGCATGACTCCAGTTTCCCAGGAGACTCACTGCTGGATCTTCTAAGTTTAACTCTTTCTCTTCCCATCTGTCTCAGTGTCTGGAACTCATAATCTACTTTGGATACCATGATCTATCATGATCTTGCCAAGAATTGTGCCTCTTACCCTGCCTCCTTGCCCAGTGGCAAGATTCTGTAGCCATGACTGGACCTCAAGGACGGTAGCAGGCACCTTCCTGATTCCCCGGCTTGTTGCTCCTTGCTGTGAGAGCTCTGCTGTCCGTGTGATAGCTGAGTCCTGAGAATTCCCCTCCCACCATCCCTGAAACCCAGATGAGGATGATTTCCTAAATCAGATCAAGGTTACCTTGTCCATCAGATGTTGTGTTTGGTTCCTAAGTTGCGTTTTGCAGCTGGATTGGGCTCTCTGCCTACTCTGCTCTCGTGAGCAGGCCTGGCCAGGGCTCAGCTCCTTTCTCTTTGCAGCCTTTGTTCTCTTTGGGTCATACTAATGGGTGAAAGGGTTAGTCACTCAGTCAGGTCAGACTTTTTGCAATCCCATGGACTGTAACCAGCCAGGTTCCTCTGTCCATGGGATTCTCTGGGCAAGAGTACTAGAGTGGGTTGCCATGCCCTCCTCCAGGGGATCTTCCCTACCCAGGGATCAAATCTAGGTTCCCTGTATTGTCGGCAGACTCTTTACTGTCTGAGCCACCAAGGGAGTGAGTCATGCGAAAAATGAAAGTGTTAGTCACTCAGTCATGTCCGACCCTTTGTAACCCTATGGACTCATGTCCGACCCTTTGTGACCCTATGGACTGTAGCCCACCAGGCTCCTCTCTCCATGGAATTCTCTAGGCAAGCATCCTGGAGTGGGTAGCCATTCCCTTCTCCAGGGAGCGAACCAGGGGAGTGAGTCACACTAGATGATACTCAAAACTGCACTCTTTGAAATGGAGAAGGGGACACTCAAAGGCAGGAGAACAGGGCTTTCTTTAAATATGTGTCTTTAAGTATTTTAGATGTTGCCCTGTAGAACAGTACTGGACTTGTCCTGCATAACCCTAGAAATTAGAACCAGGACTCAAACTAGTCTACAGCCACAAGCCTTCCTTACCCCTAGCTCAAACCTAACAGTGCTTCCCAGATACAGAAAGGGATTCCTTCTCAAAGCCTTTCTTTTGATTTATTTATTTTTTGGCTATGCTGTGTCTTCATTGCTGTGCGGGATTTTCTCTAGTTGCAGCAAGTGGGGGCTACTCTTTGCAGTGTGAGGGCTTCTCTTGTTAAGGAGCACGGGCTCTAAACTGTGTGGGCTCAATAGTTGGGGTGCAAGGGCTTAATCACTCCAGGGCATGTGGGATCTTCCCAGACTAGGGATCGAACCCATGTCTCCTGCATTAGCAGATGGATGATTCACTACTGAGCCACCAGGAAAGCCCCTAGACACCTTTCATTATGGGAGGGAATCCATGATAAGCTGGAATAGCATGTTGAGGTTTTGTTTATTGGTTTATTTCCATTTTGCTGCAGTTGTTTAATCACTAAGTCATGTCCAACTCTTTGGGACCCCACGGACTGTAGCCCACCAGACTCCTTTGTCTACGGGATTTCCTAGTAAGAATACTAGAGTGCGTTGCCATTTCCTTCACCAGGGGATCTTACTGACCCAGGGATCAAATCCACATCTCCTTAATTGGCAGGCAGATTCTTTACCATTGGGACACCAGGGAAGCCCTTATTTCCACTAGAACATGGATAGGCTAGTGTTTACTTAGCTGGCATTTGCACATGTGCTATATTGCCGTGGTAATACGTCCATCATGAGAGACCTACAGTCCTACTCCTTTTTCTGTCTTCAGGGACTGCAAGTGAGAGCAGCTTCATTACTGTAATATCCTGGAGTCTGCTCTGATTTTTAAAAACTCACTCAAACAGTGAATAAATATTGAGTGATTATTGTATCTTAGGCACCGTGATTCATTGCTTAGAGCATTTAACTGCTATTTTTAGCTGAGTATATTTTGACATTGCACTCACGAGCTAGAAGTTACAGACATTGGAGAAAGGGTTCAAGTATCAATTGAGGTTGGATTTATAGGTCACCTTTAAATTTCTTTTAAATTTGAGAATTATTCATTGAACTCCTTGAGTAAACGTCTCCTTATAAAGGAGCTCCTTGAATCTAATCTCATATTGACTAGATGTCTGGCCTGTCAAGCTTGAATTTGGAGTTGAGTTGCTCAGATCTGTACTACCAGATCCCGGTATTTATCTACCCAGATCGCAAGGTTTGCTAACGGTATCATCACTGCTGCCCTAGGAGGGGCCGTAGGGCATAGTTTTCAAGAAGTATTCCTCTCCCTAAACTTCCTTTCAGCAATGGCAACTGGGCCAGGCCATCTGTCAAGTGTTTAACCAATCCCTTGGGGGTCACAGTGGCCCAGAATCCAAATTCTATTTTAGCTCCTCTAAGAGGCTTTAGCTAGAATGACCCTTCAGGTTAGTCACCAAAATTCAAGTCAGTCCTAATGACGTGGGTAAACCTGGAGCCTATTATACAGAGTGAACTAAGTCAGAGAGAGAAAGACAAATATTGTGTATTAACGCATGCATATGTAATCTAGAAAGATGGTGCTGATGAACCTATTTTCAGGGCAGCAATGGAGATGCAGACCTAGAGTACAGACTTGTGGACACAGTGGGGAAAAGAGAGGGTGGGTCGAGCTGAGAAAAGAGTGTGGAAATGTATACATTTTGCCATATGTAAAATAGATAGCAAGTGGGAATTTGCCATGTGACACAGGGAGCTCAACCCAGTGCTCTGTGACAACCTAGAGGGGTGCGATGGGGTGGGGGATGAGAGGGGGTTCAGGAGGGAGGGAACATATGTATACCTGTGGCTGATTCATGTTGATGTATGGTAGAGGCCAACACAATATTGTAAAGCAATTATCCTCCAATTAAAAAAAAAAAAAGGGAAAAAAAAACCCAACATGAATTCCCAGAGTCCATTTGTTGGAGCCTCTTATGAATGACCTCATCTGTGTTAAGACCCTGGTTAGAGTCCCCATGAGAACTATCTGTCAGAGAAGCTGGTGGAGAAGAAGTGCTGAGCTTGGCTTCTGCTGATTTAGTGTGTGTGGTCGTGGGGCGGGGTGGGAGGCAGTCATAGTTGAGTAGATACCTGGTTTCAGAAACCCTGAAATTCCATTTAGCAGAAAAAAGAAGTCAGCGTGGAAAAGATAGGATTTCTGTTTGACTAGATCAGTCATCGTTTGCAGTAATTAGCTGCTGTCCACACTCAGAGATAGTCACGGTCTGAGATGGGACCTGAAGGAAAACTTGGTCCACACAAAAGTATATTCAGGTTGTCTCAGTCAGACTGTGATAGTTTTCAGTGGAGCTGGGTGATCCTGCTTTAGTGCAACAACTCCAGGGAGTCCAGCAAAAATTACACTTGGGTTTGCCCTGTGCTGTGTTCAGTCGCTTCAGTTGTGTCTGACTCTTTGCAGTCCCATGGACTGTAGCCCCTCAGGCTCCTCTGACCAGGGATTTTTCAGGCAAGAATATTGGAACAGGGTGCCATTTCCTCCTCCAGGGGATCTTCCCGACCCTGGGATTGGACCTGCATTCTTGTATTGACAGGCGGATTTTTTACTACTGAGCCACCAGGGAAGCCCCATTTGGAGAAATGTCTACTCAAATCCTTTGCCTGTTTTTGGTTGGGTTGTTTGTCTTTTCGTCATTGAATTATAAGAGTTCTTTGTATATTCTAGATAAAAGGTCCCCAACCTCTGGGCCACAGACCAGACCTTCGCAGGTTAGGAAGCAGGCCACACAGCAGGAGGTGAGCGACGGGAACAATGAAGTGTCATCTTTCTCACCATCGCTCACGTTACTGGTTGAACCATCCCCCTCCCGAATCTGTGGAAATACTGTCTTTCATAAAACCTGTCCATGGTGCCAAAAAGAGGTTGGGGACCGCTGCTTTATCAGATATGATTTGCACATATATTTTTTCATTCTTTGGGTCGTCTTTTCACTTTCTTGATCGTATCCTTTAAAACATAAAAAATGTTTTTGATTTAGATGAAGCTTAAATTATCTATTTTTCTTTAATTATTGTGCTTTTGGTATTACATCTAAAATACCAGTGCCAAATCTGAGCTCGTAAAGACTTACCCTTATGTCTTCTTCTAAGAGTTTTATAGTTTTAGCTGTTAAATTTAGGCATTTCATCCATTTTGAGTTAACTTTTCTATGCAGTCTGAGTTGAGGATCCAACTTCATTCTTTGGCATGGAGCTATCCAGTTGCCCCAAAATCTTTTATTGGAAAGACTGTTCTTTCCGTATTGAATAGTCTTGGCATCTTTGACAAAAATGAATTGGCCATAGATATGCGGGTTTATTCCTGGATGCTGAATTCTGTTCCATTGATCTAGATGTCTATCCTGTGCCAGTACCACACTGTCTTGATTACCTTGTTTCCTGGAATGTTTCTAACTGGTGAAATGCATGTTCTGAAAATGCAAAATTATGTACCACTTTTATGTTATTAAATTATCGGTCAAATAATGTGTTCAGTTTTAAAATCAGACTCCTTACTCCTGTCTCGGAGAAGGCAATGGCACCCCACTCCAGTACGCTTGCCTGGAAAATCCCACAGACGGAGGAGCCTGGTAGGCTGCAGTCCATGGGGTCGAGAAAGAGTCGGACACGACTGAGCGACTTCACTTTCACTTTTCACTTTCATGCATTGGAGAAGGAAATGGCAACCCATTCCAGTGTTCTTGCCTGGAGAATCCAAGGACGGGGGAGCCTGGTGGGCTGCCATCTATGGGGTCGCACAGAGTCGGACACAACTGAAGCAACTTAGCAGCAGTAGCAGCAGCAACTCCTGTCTAGTAATACAGATAGCATACGCAAGCCAGTTAACTCCCATACATATTAGTAAGATTTGGCTTTTTAAGAAGCATGTTTGTTCTTTTCATTTTATTTTTTTAATGTAGCAGTTTGCTTTAGATAGTAAATTTTGCTCATATCACTAATGAACTCAAGAGAGTTCTCTGGGATTGACAGTGACAACATGGGAGAGTGGAGAGGTTTGCAGTTGGAATCTGTATCTAAATATATCTGTATGGCAGGAGCTCAGGAGGAGGGTTTGATTTGAAATCTAATGAAAGATTGAAAGATGGCTCTTTTCTGTCAAGCCCTTCACCCAGTGAAGCCCTGCTCTCTCTATTTGCTTGATTGACAGTGGAAAGACCTGGAGTTGAGTTGGAGAACAACAGCCCTTGACTGTGTGACTTATTCTAATCTTTTTAGACTTTCTTTCTTTTTTTTTTTTTTTTTAAGGAAAAAAATAATGTAGCTAAATGCAGCAGCAAGGAAAAGTCAGCCGCTTTCTTACTTGGTAACTATCAGGGAAACAATAGATGTACCTAAAGATAGTATAAATAATCTGCTGATTTTGCTGTGGAAAATAGAAAGTCTCAGTCTAAGCGATTATGTGTGGTTCTAATAAAAGAACATCACTGGACGCAAATCTAGAAGGCTCATGTTGTATTCAGTTTTTTAGATTTTAAATCAGGAATTATACCTTAGTCTGTTAAATAATCAAGCCATTCTGAATCTTAGTCAACTTCTAGGATATTCTCCTTGGAGATTCATTTATTCATTCATTTCATCCTTCTCCCATCATCCCTCTCTTACTACTTTTATCATGGTGTCTTATGTAAAAATAGAGGTTCAATGCAGGAGATGTTTATTAGACAATGGGAAGAGAATTGGAGAGGAAAGTGGGGTGGAGGAGAGGCAGGGCACTGGCCATAGAGCAGAGCCATGGATGTGAGATGAACTGAAGTCATCCCTGCAGTCTCCTCCATTCCTGCACATCTTCCCCATTTTCACAGTGGATCAGATGAAGGAACACTCGGGACTAGATCTGCATGTCATTCGGCCTGCCCTGTTCATGCTGCACCAAAGATTCTGCTTTTGATAAGACATTTTCACAATTAATCACAGCTTACCTTACCTCAAAGCATATATACTCTCTTCAAGTAAATCACCTGTTTTATCTCAAGTTCAGACAACAGTTATTTGAATTTTAATATCACTCCAATAACACATAGATGGCTTTGTTGTAAAATGGGGACACATCAGGAAAGAGCGAGGAAATTGGTGTGTATTTGATTACACGTTGACTTGGCTGCTGTTTTGAGGCCTTTTTTTATTCATTCACTACTGTGTGTAGTTTTGCCTCTTCTTTGTAGTTTGCTTTGTTCAAGAAGGAATATAAAGCTCTATGTTTGGATTTTTACAGTGAACTAGACCAGTATCTGTCACAGTCTTTATCCATCTTTTTCTTTTTCCCTAACTTTCTTTCTCTTTGGTTATAGGCCAAGACAGAAGAGAGAACATTCAACACCACAACATTTCAAAGGGAATAGATTTTGCCAGCATTTTGAATACTTATTTGGACAGACATTTCTCCAAGGTAAATATTACCATTGTACCAGTGACGGGGGCACATCATTAGAATTTGCAGATTGCAGTGGGAGTGCACAAAGGCTTAATTGTTTCGTCTAGTACAAACCTAGAGTGATAGGAGAGAGAGAAGGAGAGGGGGCCAGAGGAAAGAAAGCCGTGCTACTGGGATCTCCTGCAGTCTCTTCTGAATGTGTTACCAGGAGAATGCCAGCAGAGTCTGGGAGCCCATTGAGCTGGACTCAGAATGTGTGGGAGAAAGGGGAGAAAGGGGAAGCTGTATTTTTTTTTCTTCTTTTCAGTGTCTCTCAGATATTCATGAAAGCAGAAGGCAGTGTGGTCTGATTGTAAAAATAGCATTTCTTCTTTTAAGAGGAAAGAGTTGGGTAATTCCTTTTAGGGGTTAAAATAAGATTTATGCTGTTTCACATCATGGGGGGGGGGGGGACCTGAATCATGGTATTTTTAGCCAACTAAGACTTATGAACATGGAAGATTTTAAAGAAATCCATGTTCTTCTTTTATAAAGATACCTACTAAGTAAATCGTTGGCTGCTGATAAATGCCTCGTGAATGAATTTTCTTGTTGGGAAGATTATATTCTTAATGCCTCTTTTGGGGGAGGGGAAGGGGTATTTGTGTGTGTGTGTGTGTGTATGTGAGAGAGAGAAATAGAGAGAGTGAATATGAGACAGACACACTAAAGAGAAATCTGTCAGCATCATACAGTATATTTCAGGGAAGTAACTCTAGGCATTTTCTTTGTGAATCATGAGCTTAGTGGGAATAAAAATGTTCACAGAGGTAGCTGAATTTCCTAGTGAGCTCCAGCATTCATGAATTAGCTGCCAATATTTTAACACAAATTGCTGTGTCATTTCTCTGAAGTTCCCCTGTTGCTCTGAGTCTGTAGCTAAAAGCTGTTTTGGCCAAGGCCTGAGATTATAACTGATGAACTGCCTCCTTCCTTCGAGAAAGATGTTCATGGGCACGCACACACAGAAATGCAAAAATCTATGATCCAATTTAAAAGAAAATAAACTTGTCAACTTTCTCTGTTTAGCAGTTGATAGAGAGTTGACATTACTTCGTCCCGAGCCGGCTAGAATGCCGTTCCAGATTGACAGGGCGAGAAGAATGCCTTCCTCTCCAGTCCTTATTCTGCCTATTTTCTTCTGAAGGGGCTGGATCGAGGAAGTGGAGGCTGTACATTAGAAGAGAATTGTGTGATACTATTCATTCTCTGATCTGACAGAGAAGACATTGTTTATTCACTGTAATAGGGTTGCCAGGAATCTGTGCTGTGCATACAGAATGCAACAGCACAGAGCAGTGGGAAATCTCAAAATCCTGAGCAGTATATCAGCTTAGAGGTTTTTAAAATATATATATATATAAATTCTAATAGCCTCCATGACTGTAGATGCAAGTCATAACGTGGGAAGATAGTTTTCCTCGAAGTGACTTCTTCACATTGCGTTTTGCATGTCTCACATGGAAGAAGTCATTAAGATAGCAGCCTGCCTTTCTAGATACTGTAGTAACAGAAATTAAAATCATGAAAGGTGAGAATTACCTTCTAAACCCACTAGACCTGCTTTGAGATTGCTCCCTGCATATTAGCATTCAGATGTCGGAATCAGTGGAAAATAACCCATGCGTGTCATGGGATGACTCACAGAAACAAGTACGGGCTGCCTGAGATACAAGGAAAAAAGACAAACTCAAAGATGTGCCTTGAGGTAAGACGTGCCCTGCCAGAGACAGTGCAAGAAGACGCCATGCTCAGAATGCTCCAGAACTTTAAAGGCAACAACAACTATAAAGGCCAAGGTTCAAAGCAGTGCGCAAACGCTGCATTGGAAACCGAGCTGGCGGAAATGTAAACCCAGACCAAGGCTTGGGGTTTGTGCTTCTTAAAGGCTCTGCGTTCACCCCACTCCCCACCACCCTGAGCACAGCCCCAGGTGTGTGGGGACTCAGGGTGTGTATGTGTGTGCGTGTGTGTTTCTTACCAGAACAGAGAAAGGTGTTGCCAGGCTGCAAGCTGTATGTTCACAAACACAGCACGAGAGCTGGTCCAGGGTGGGCCTGAGAGCAGGTGTGCGCGGCCACCCCCAGCCGTATTCATGGCCCGTGTTCTTATTTCAGAGAGAGATTTGTCATATTCCCCAGTCTCGGCGGTATCTGTAAGAAGAACTCCCCGCATCTTTTTAGATAAGAACTGTGTGTGTATGTGTGTATGTGTGCATGCTCAGTTGTGTCTGACTCTTTGAGACCCCATGGACTGTAGCCCACCAGGCTCCTCTGTCCATGGGATTTTCAAAGCAAGAAATACTGGAATGGGTTGCCATTTCCTTCATGATATAAACTATGCTATTTCTAAAATTATGGTTATGATGACATCAGTATACAATCAGCTATTAGATGACTGTCATCTAATGACTATTAAATGACATACCCATCTCGGCTTTTTATGCAGTTTATATAAGGATTAGTCTTACACACCTCATGGAGTTCTTTTACTCTACCACTTGGGACATCATTCATGTACATTATCTGCTTTGGTTTTCTTCTAAAGAAATATATATCCCCTTAAAACATATTTGACAATCTTTATAAAGTTGAATTTATTAACCATTTAAAAATATGTAAAATATATTTATATGATGCTGTTTTCAAGGAAATGCCAGAGACATCAAGAAAAATCAATCAAGGTGTTACTAAACTATTTCCCTCCATTCATCAAGGGTACTTTTATTTTGTCTGTTTTAAAAGTAGTTTTTATTTTATCATTATCTGTTTGTTTATTTTTTGGTTGCCCCAGTCTTCGTGGCTGCTCTCAGGCTTTCTCTAGTTGCGCAAGTGGGGACTACTCTCTGTTGTGCTGTGCAGGCTTCTCATTGAGGTGACTTCTCTTATGAGCACAGGTCAGTAGTGAGCTGTGAACACGGGCTCGGCTGTCCCAGGTCATGTGGGATCTTCCCAGACCAGGGATCAAACCCGTGTGTCCTGCGTTGGCAGGTGGATTCCTATCCAGTGGACCCCCCGGGAAGTCCTGTTTTATTATTTTTAACAACTGAGTTAAGGACTCTGAAGGGAAGTAAGGCAGAGATAGGGCTATTTCCTACTACTCCCACAGGGGTTCCTGGGAGGTGCTGCTAACTGGAGGGCTGGGCAAGCCCTGAAAGATGCAAAAGATGCAGTTTGCAGGGCAGTTGCTGCCTCACCTGTGATTCTGGCAGCCCTGCCTCTCGTTCTGCCTCCTTGTTCCTTTTCTGCTGGAATCCCTGGGAACGGTACATGAGGCCTGATCATAAGCGTGTGTGAGTGACAGCCAAGCTTCCATCACAGGTGACCCCAGCCCACCAGGAAGTCGGTGTCTGCACCTCCAGAAGAGCACCACCCGGCCTAGCCTCGTCTGTATCCTTGTAGGGAGTCAGGCCTGGCGTCTCACAGCGAGGCACACAGGAATCTTGTTCTCACCAATGTTGTGTGTCATCTTAGTCTGTTACAAAAGGAGACATATACCAGTAGAAGGAAGTTGAAGTAAACACTTAAAGATTCTATTTAACAAGCACTATATTGTATGTACAGTGAAGCAGGTGCAGGTTTTATAGCTCTTTGCAAATATTAAATCATTTAATCTGCCCGACTCCTCTACTACTACTATTAGGATGATTCCCATGTTACTGAAGAGGAAACTGAAACTCAGAGAGGGTGAGTAACTTCAAGGTCCCACAGGCAGTGAGGGCCAGCAGCACTGGTGGGAGGGCCACCTGCAGGAGTCTAGGCCTTAGGGCTCCGTGCTCGCCACCCCAGGTGGCTTCTGTGTCACAGCAGAGCTTGCTGTGGCAAGGACTCAGGGACTGTGACAAGGACTGTCACATCCCTTTGGGGTCTCTGAACACACGTGCCAGCCAGCAGAACTACACACAGCGTGTGTGACGTTGCTGGTTTGGGAACTGTCCACCCTTTGTCTCTTGGTGTTTATGTTGGGGGAAGAATTTGTAAGCTCTGTCCTTGCAGAATTCAAAGCAGGTGTGATTAATGCTTCACAGTAAACCCAGGCTTCCAGACCCCGTGTCATGAGGTTGTCAGATGAGCTGTCCTGCACAGCATCACCCAGCAGCACTGGGAGAAAGACCAGACGTGGTTGCTGTCCTTCTTCCTCTGCACTTCTTCACTGGGTGGATCCTGTACCTTGACAGATGGTGGCTTTTATACATCTCATGGGTGGCTGATTAGTGAGATGAGAAGCATAGAGGCACTGATGTGACATTATAAGCCGTAGTCATCTGGTCAAAACTCTTACATGCTTCTCACAGTGTTGGCCACGTTTTATTTTCAACTGGGTAATAGTTACATGGGTGTTTGTTGAATTCTGGTGGTGGTGATGTTTTAGTCGCTAAGTCGTATCTGACTCTTTTGTGACCCCATGGACTGTAGCCCACCGGGCTCCTCTGTCCATGGGGTTTCCCAGGCAAGAATACTGGAGTGGGTTGCCGTTTCCTTCTCAGGGGATCTTCCCAACCCAGGGATCGAACCTGCATTTCCTGCATTGCAGGTGGATTCTTTACCCACTGAGCCACCTGAGAAGCCCATCTGTTGAATTACACTTCTTGTGAATCTTAAATATCTTAATGTATTTGGGTAAGTTTTATGTTAGCCTATTAGGATATCTGTCCGATACAAAGTTCAGTGTTAAAAAAAGAAAAAGTAATGACAATCACATACAATTTGGCTTTTTATTTATTAGAAACAAACATTATTCATATCCTTGTATATATCCTCACACTCCTCTGGATAAACTGACTACACAGACAAGTCAAAATATGTATTAATTGCAGAGAGATGCTTACAAACTGCCACCTAAGACATTTTGTCTTATCTCGTTTTATAAGTAAACACAAAAATTATCATAGCTTGATTGTGTTTGTTCAAAGTGTAAGATACCCAGATATATGTTAATGAAAACAATTATTTTCAAGTTTGATATAAGAATATATTATAGCTTTAAACTCATATATTTTGTTGCAAATCAGTTATATACCAGTGTGCTTTTTCAAATATTTGTCTTCAAGTCATGTATTTCATTAGATACTGAATGTGAAGTTAATTAAATAGCACATGACTTATTAAATAGGAAAAATCAAAATAGGATTTTTAAAGTTTGTATTTAAATGAATATGACATATAGTCTTGAATAATAACTTACCTAAAATTGAGTAATTTTATTTAAGTCACTTCTTTCTTGTGTACCATAAAATGTTTAAATAATTAAGATACCTCCTGGAGAACTTTGCTAAAGTGTCACTGGACAAGTCAAAACAGGTGAAAAAGCCTTTAATAAAGCCAGGAAAAGAGGTTGCAATAATTAGTTGTATTCAGTTTAAAAGGAATCTAGCCACCCTCCAGTAAATGACTGGTAATTGGATAATATGAGGTCTAGTGAGATGCAGAAGGAAGATTGAAGTCCAGTGATACAGTCAGTTGATTAGAAGAAAGTGTGAATCCACTCTTGGCCTGCCTTACTCCACCCACATCAAATGAGCATCTCCTGTAGTTTCTTGTCCCAGCTCTCAGTAAAAATCAGCAGTTACCTCTTCAACCTAACCTCAAGTGTGCTACACAAATCCCTATACTATTTATGTTCTCTTTTCTTATTGTAAGATATACAGAGAGACATACACTGTCTTGAAATACCCATCATAAATCAGTGGCACTTCCCTGTTTTATTATTTTCTTTACAACTAAGGATGCTTTCTTCCCAAGAGTCCTATTTTTCTTAATCAAGTAAAATTTCTTAGAGTTTAATTTCCTTGTATTCTTGGACATCGGGGCTTCATTTGTCTCATCTCTTTGGTGAACTTATTAGTTTTCATGTTATGACTTCATTATTAACTTATTTTATTACAGTTAATACATTTTACATCTATTATATCCAAATGAAGCTAACGAATTTCAATATGATTTAAGTCAGCATTATTATTTTCTAATAATATTCATGTTACTGGGCTATTCTAGTTTTTAATTTAAAAATCCAGTTCTCATGGGAGTAACTACTCTTTAATAAAACCTCTTAAAATTCTGAAGATTTCAATAGATATGATCTAAGGAAAAAGAAATACACATAAATGAAATATCTTTGTCTTTTTATCAATGTATGCTACACCGTTTCTCTGTGAATTGTAACTAGCTTTCATTTTCAAACTTTGGAAAGATGAGTCATTTGTAGTAGGAAGTGGATGCTAAAGATCTATGTTTGGCAACTCGAAGAACATTTTTAGCATTTGGATTTCCCTATTTATAGTACAGCGTCAGGCAGAGTGAATGTTTAGCATTTCTATAAGGGATGCAAACTTTTTAACATGCTCTGTTGTGATCTAACAATTCATTTCAGAGTAAGATGAATCAGTCTTGTTTGGAAAACGTTTTATACAAATATTGGCAAGAAGATTGTGACTGCGTTTCTATGGATTTTACAAATGCAGAGTTCCCTAAAGTATAGTATATTTCACAATATTCCTTTCTTCTGCATTACTATAATTTTATATGAACTTTTATTACTCTGAACTCTCACACTCCCCTGCCCCATTCCTTACTTTTTAGACTGTTAATCCATGTTGAAGTCAGAGATCATGTTTCTCGGTCCCTCCAAGTGTCAAAAATTTTTTAACCTAAACTCCCTCTTAACTGCAGTATTTTTCTCATAGTTAAAACTCCAGATAACTTCTTTAACATATGCCCTTTTCTTTTAGATTAAGGCATTTGAGAACAGTAATTTGTAGGATTTTGCCCTTAATTGGCTAAATAGGAGAGAGATTCTATCCCCCACACACACGTCCCAACACACAGTTGAACTAATGAAAAATAGAAGAAACTAAATGTAATGTGTGATCCTGGATTGGATCCTGTTCAGTTCATTCACTCAGTCGTGTCCAGCTGTTTGTGACCCCATGGACTGCAGCACGCCAAGCCTCCCTGTCCATCACCAACTCCCAGAGTTTACTCAACTCATGTCCATTGATTCGGTGATGTCATCCAACCATCTCATCCTCTGTCGTCCCCTTCTCCTCCTGTCTTCAATTTTTCCCAGCATCAGGGTCTTTTCTAGTGAGTCAGTTCTTCGCATCAGGTGGCCAAAGTATTGGAGTTTCAGCTTCAGCATCAGTCCTTCCAATGAATATTCAGGACTGATTTCCTTTAGGATGGACTGGTTGGATCTCCTTGCAGTCCAAGACACTCTCAAGAGTCTTCTCCAACACCACAGTTCAAAAGCATCAATTCTTCAGCGCTCAGCTTTCTTTATAGTCCAACTCTCACATCCATACATGACTACTGGAAAAACCATAGCCTTGACTAGATGGATCTTTGTTGGTAAAGTAATGTCTCTGCTTTTTAATATGCTGTCTAGGTTGGTCATAACTTTCCTTCCAAGGAGTAAGTGTCTTTTAATTTCATGGCTGCAGTCACCATCTGCAGTGATTTTGGAGCCCCCAAAATAAAGTCTGTCACCGTTTCCACTGTTTCTCCATCTATTTGCCATGAAGTGATGGGACCAGATGCCATGATCTTTGTTTTCTGAATGTTGAGCTTTAAGCCACATTTTCACCCTCCTCTTTCACTTTAATCAAGAGGCTTTTTAGTTCCTCTTCACTTTCTGCCATAAGGGTGGTGTCATCTGCATATCTGAGGTTACTGATATTTCTCCTGGCAATCTTGATTCCAGCTCGTGCTTCATCCAGTGCAGCGTTTCTCATGATGTACTCTGCATATAAGTTAAATAAGCAGGGTGACAACATACAGCCTTGACGAACTCCTTTCCCTATTTGGAACCAGTGTTGTTCCATGTCTAGTTCTAACTGTTGCTTCCTGACCTCCATACAGGTTTCTCAAGAGGCAGGTCAGGTGTCTGGTATTCCCATCTCTTGAAGAATTTTCAAAAGTTTTTTTTTTTTTTTTTCCAGGAATTTTCAAGAGTTTGTGGTGATCCACATAGTCAAAGGCTTTGGCATAGTCAATAAAGCAGAAATAGATGTTTTTCTGGAGCTGTCTTGCTTTTTCGATAATCCATTGAATCCTGAAAGAAACCCAAAAAAGGGACATTAGGTAAAAAACTAAGGAAATCTGAACTAAGTATTGTTGTTTAGCTAAGTCATGTCTGACTCTTTTGTGACCCCATGGACTGTAGCCTGCCAGACTCCTCTGCCCATGGGATTTCTCAGGCAAGAATATTGAAGTGGGTTGCCATTTCCTTCTCCAGCGGATCTTTCCGAGAATTAAATATGGACTTCAGTTAATAATAGTGTACCAACATTGGTTTATTAATTATAACACATGTACCATGTTAATGTAAGAATTTAATAACAGAATAGAAAGAGTACAGTAACTATATTTATACCTAATGTAGTAAATGGCTAGAGTTGGCCCCAGCCTTTTTGTCATAAGAGGAAATGGGATAGAAAGTGATAACTAATTCTCCTTTTGCCAAGGTCCTCTAGCAACACAGCCACCTGTTAACAGAGGTCAGTCCCAGGCAGCCACAGTGACCATGGGGCTGTTATCTTCCCTGTGCCTGTCTCCAGAGACATGAGAGGTTGGTAGCTCAGACTTCCTGGGCTTGAGTTCTAGCCATTGGGTACTGGGGGCTTTGCTTGACTTGCTAAACTCTCTGGCCCTTGTTTTCCATTTCTGTGAAATCAGAGTCAAGCCAGACTTTTCTCTCCTGAAAACCATGGCTTAGAAAAATTCTGACTCTCTGAATATGTGCTGGAGGTTTATTTGTAATTACAACTACGGAATTTATTGAGGATAAAATTTTGGTACGGAAGCAGTTTGCACGCATTGTATAGTTTATGGCATAAGTTATTATTTATCTATCATTTTCTAGCACTTTTGTGCCCTGCACCCCACCCTCAAAAAAGTCCTTAAAAATAATGCTGTTGCCATGTGAGAGCCACTTACACATTAAGAAGAAAAGACCACAGTTTTTTGAAATACCACATTGAATCTGAACTCAAAATCATATTAAACATTAAATTAGACCTTAATTTGTGATAAATTGTTATTCATATAAGGTGCATTTTCAAACAAAGATTTTAGGTTAATGCGCTTGCTTCCCAGGTGGCACTAGTGGTAAAGAATCTGCCTGCCAATGCAGGAGACACAGGAGATGGGGGTTTAATCCCTTGGGTCAGGAAGATCTCCTGGAGGAGGAGATGGCAAGCCACTCCAGTATTCTTGCCTGGAGAATCCCATGGACAGAGGAGGCTGGCGGGCTGCAGTCCCTGGGGTTGAAAAGAGTCGGACATGACTGAGCTACTGAGCAGGCATGCATGCTTCAAAGTAATTTAGTTTGAATTTTTTATTTAATATAATTTATAGTGTTATGCGGTGCTTTAATTTAGGGCAATAAAATTTTGAATACCCGATTATACTTAAGGCCTTGGAGACATTTAAGACCATGCCACGTGTTCATATTATGCTTGTTGAGTTCATCATCAGGAAGTTACTCATCCAATAATTGTTCCTTAATTCCTTTTGAGTCAGTCATTGTCCATTATAAGAAATTATTATTTTCTAGCTATGGGTCTCAGTGCTGTGTTTTGATTAGAGGCATATAGAAAAGAAAGTTTACTTAGGTCTTCTTTGAAAGTTAAATCCAGAGACTTCCCTAGTGGTCTCGTGGTTAAGAATCTGCCTGCCAATGCGGGGGACACTGGTTCAATCCCTGCTCCAGAAAGATTCCACGTGCCACGGGGCAGCTGAACCCATGCACCACAGCTGCTGAGCCCTCGTGCTCTAGAGACCATGCTACACAGCAGGAGAAGCCACTGCACTGAGAAGCCCGAGCGCTGCAACTGAAGGGTAGCCCCCACTCACTGCGACTAGAAAAAGCCTGTGTGCAGCAACAAAGACCCAGTGCAGCCATAAATAAAGAAACAAAAATTCAGATGGGGGATACATGTATACCTGTGGCCGATTCATGTTGATGTATGGCAAAAATCATCACAATGTTGTAATTATAAATAAATTATTTTTTTTAAATCCAATAATAATCACTTGACCAGTAGAAGCACTCTGGGGAGGGATTGAATAGTGGTTCTCAACTTTGACTAATTCAATAAAGTCAATCCAGGACCTTTTTTAAAAGTCCCTGTGTGCAGAATATACCCCAAACTAATTAAACCTATTGTCTGTCTAGAGGCATTTTAAAAAATTTCCCAGGTGTTTCTACTGTGCAACCAAAGTGAAGAACCATTAGCCTTAAGACAGTGGGAATGCCTCTTGTGATGGTCTTTCTATCGCATAATTCTCCTACTCTTTGAAACTGGGTGACTTCAGTAGCTCTGATCATTTTAAAAGTGTCTCCTTTCGAAGAGAAAGAAGCTTGCCAATATTCAGGGGGGAAAAAGAATGTCCCTTGCCCTAGATCTCCACCTCACAAACACCAGGAGAGTTTGTCCTGATTTTGAAAGGGTTCAGGAGAAAAATCTCCTGCGTGCCTCAGTGCCACAGTGCTTCCTCTGGCTTTTGTTTTGTTTGGCATTTCAGTTCACATACAGGATCAATGAGAACTAACATTTATTGAGCGCCCCTGGTAAGTATCAGGCCCTGTGAATATGGCTCTGTCTCACAACCAGGGGAGGTAGGAGTTAAAAATAGACTTCTGTTTTGTTTGAAAAATCTTATCTCAGTGTAATTGAATATTTAAATCATTTATTCGTTGATTGAACTTTTATCAAATACATGTGCTATTCTAAAAATAAGATTAAAAATGCTAGAAAAGTACAAAGGGATCTGTATCTATCATCTTTTTTCTTCATAACAAATTTAGTGGCTTAATATGACCCGATTATTTAGCTTTTGATTCTGCAACTGGCAATTTAGGCTGGATTCAGCTGAGCAGTTCCTCTGGTCTCAGCTGGCCACCACATACAGCAGTGTTCACTGTGCTTTGGCTTTGCTGATCTTTGCTGGGCCCTCACATGTCTAGTGGCCTCAGTGGGACAACCTAGCTGATGGACTGCTGGTCAGTATGGTTTCTCACCCTTCAGCAGGGCTAGCCTAGTCTTGTTCACATGATGCAGTTAGGGTCACCTATAAAATGAATGCATGTAAGCAAGGCCTCTTAGGCTTCATCTCAAAACTGAAACCATATCATGCATGGCTGCCACATTTATTGCCCAAAGTTAGTCACAAGTCCAGTCTAGATTCAAGGGGTAGGGAAGTAGATTTTATCTCCTTTATATGATATGAAAAGTCATATTACAAAGGGTGAGGATAAAGGAAGGAGTGAGTAATGGTGGTTATTTTTGCAATCAACCACAGGTGGGAAACTCTAATTCTGTCTTGGACACAAGGAAGGTTTCTGAGAGGTGGTTGCATTTGATCTGGTTTAAAAGGTGAAAAATAAATTTAAAATATATTTGAGATGAAAGCACTAGAATGGACAAAAGTATCACATTGCAGTTTGCTTAGTGAAAAACAAAATGGAGATTTTAAGTTTCTTAAATGTAGGAAATATATCTAGCCCAACACAGAGCCTGTAGGAGGCACTTAAGGTAGGCGTTTTCATTTGTATCAAAAGAGTCAGCACAATGGAACTGAGAGTGTAGGCCCATGAGACAGATGTAATACTTGATAGCTTTCCCACTTTACTAGTTAAGTGACCTTGCACAAGTTACTAACCTTTCTGTACCTCTCTTTAGTACAATGATGAGAATAATGCCTGTTTTATCAGTTCGCTTTGCTGCATAACAAAGCACTCCCAGTTTAACAGCTTAAAACAACCACCATTTACTTAGCTCCTGAACTGTCTGGGTTTATGTTTGGCATGACTCAGTTCTTTTGGTTTCAGTTGGGTTCACATATGTGTCTATAGTCAGTTTCCAATCTCAGCTTCTGGCAATTGACTGACTACAGAGGGACAGTGAGGCTGACTACAGAGGGACAGTGAGGCCACATGTGTCTCATTCAACAGCCTGGTCTGGACTTATTCACAGGGAGCATCAGCAAAGTTCCAAGAGTGAGAGCCGAAACATGCAAAGCTATAGTCTTGGTTCAGAACTGATACTCTGTTGCTTGCACTGCATTCCATGAGACAAAGGCCAGCCCAAACCTAACCCAAAGGCTTGCCAGAAATTAAGGGTTTAGAAATATACATTTTCATCACTGGAAGGAGCTACAAAGTCACAGTGCAAGGAGTGAAGATACTGGGAGGGGTAGACTTGTGGCCACTAATACAATCTTCTACACCTACCTGTAGCTCACAACAATCTTATGAAGAGTAAGTGAAATGTAACAATCTTTCTAGGTAAATAATTGTTGTCCAACTCTTGTGAACCCGTGGACTGTAGCACTCCAGGCTCCCCTGTCCTTCACTAACTCCCAGAGTTTGCTCAGATTCACGTCCACTGAGTCAGTGATGCTATCTCATCCTCTGCTGCCCCCTTCTCCTGCCTTCAGTTTTTCCCAGCATCAGGGTCTTTTCCAGTGAGTCAGCTCTTCACATCAGATGGCCAGAGTTTTGGAGATTCAGCTTCAGCATCAGTCCTTCCAATGGATATTCAGGATTGAATTTCCTTTGGGATTGACTGGTTTGATCTTCTTGTAGTCCAAGGGTCTTCTCAGCACCACAATTTGAAAGCATCAGTTCTTCGGCTGTCTTGGTGAGGCTCCAAGTTAAAAAGAATCTGGCAAGCAGTGGATGTTGAATAAGTAGAAGCTGTTAATTTTCCCTTACATATATTAAAAATCAGATTTTTGAGGCAAGTTCTTTAATTGCCTACTTGTAAAGAGTATCAAATGAGCCTCCAAATGCTATTTGCAAAGATTAAATGTTATATATTTTTTTCTCTGTTGCAGAAAGATAATATAAGTAGTGGAAAGCACATTGTCTACGAGGGCATGTGCACCTTGGCACAGAATTCAGGTGTCATCACCTGAAGAAGCGAACAAAGCCTGGCAGCCGAAGCCAGACAAAGTCACAGCTGTTCAGGAAAAAGACATATTTAATCGCTGTGAAGGGTCAACTCAGGAAAAGAATCAGAGACAGTAAAGTGTGATATTTCAACTCCCAAAATATTAAAAGCCTTTTTAAGGGGTCAGAACTTATTTTTAAACCTATGCAAAGGAAGCAAAACCTTAATAAATCTTTATTGATTTCTTTCACTGTTGTGTTATAACTATTTTCACAAAACCAGCCAAGCCCCATATAATTCCAGATTGATCCACAAATTGCTCTTGGATCCCACAAATTGGACTCAGTGGAGATTCATTTATGTAGCAGCTAGAATATCCATAATCAGTGATATTAACTGGGTCAAAAAAAAAAAAAAAACTATCTCCTTTGAAATAAATAGAGCATCAAAGGTTATTCAGGAATGTACAGGATAGAAATAGGGCAAATGTTCATTGAGGATGGTGTCTGCTTTTTAAAACTGTGGAACTTGAAGCTCTTTAAGGTAAAGAATCTGCCTGCTAATGCAGGAGACGCAGGTTTGATCCCTGGGTCAGGAAGATCCCCTGGAGAAGAAAATGGCAGCCTACTTCAGTATTCTTGCCTGGAGAATCCCATGGACAGAGGAGCCTGGCAGACTGTAGTCCATGAAGTAGCAAAAGAGTCAGACACGACTTAGCAACTCAACAACAACAGCGACAACAAAGATATGTCCCATGATCACTGGGCCCTGCAGCCTGAGCCCAGCTTGCATCACCCAGCCCCCCACTCTCCAGGAGCCCCAGGACCTTCAAAAAGCCATCTATCTGCTTACACTTAGCTTTCAAGCACTGAGTTTCCACTCTATTGCAGTTTCTTTTATGATTTTAGAAAGTCCTAATGGTGGAGTGATTGAGACCCATGGCTCTCGTCCTCATCTCTCTCACTTTCTCTCTGAGTGATGGGGAGTCAAGGATAGAGACGGGGATGATGGAAAACTCTATAAGCCTCAGTTCCTACTCCATCAACCATGATCCTACAAAGATACTTATGTTTCCATGGTGGTTCTGTCATATTCATAGTCCCAAATATTGAATCCCAGAAATGCAGGTTAAAAGAAAGTGAAGTGAAAGTATTAGTCACTCAGTCATGTTCGACTCTTTGCGACCCCATAGACCGTAGCCTGCCAGGCTCCTCTGTCCATGGAATTCTCCACACAAGAATACCAGAGTGGGTTGCCATTCCCTTCTCCAGGGGATCTTTCCAACCCAAGGATCGAACCCAGGTCTCCTGCATTGCAGGTGGATTCTTTCCCACCTGAGCTACCAGGGAAGTCTGTAGGTTAAACAGATTATCAGAAAGAAAAAGGCAATAGAAGGTAAAAAGTCCAAATCTACCCAATCCAGACAGGTTTGCTGATAGCTTTGATTGTGCTTTTAAATTCCATCCATCGTGTGTGTACTGACCACTGTCTCTCCCTCTAAAACACAAGAGCAGGGGTCTCTCGTTCCATAACAACTAAACAGTGTTCATTCTGAACACTCAGTGTTTGTTTTTAAAGTAATGTTTTATGGGCTGTGTAATAAAGTACCTAACCTGGAACTGAGCATATGGCCACAAGTATTTGTGGACTTGATGTCTGTCTCTGTATGCCTGAGAATGATTTCTGCTTTCTGAATTTCATGTTGGCAAGGAAAGTGGTTTCGTTGATGCTGGTAGACCATCTGGGGTTTGCTATTCTAAATTTGATAACTTTATTTATATATAATATCTTTAAGGGGAATTCCCCATTTTTGACATTTGTTTGAAAAACTAGAAGTTGTAGAAAGGTTTCTAAATCCAGGATAAGAAAAATTTACCCGTGCAAACCCTGCAAGTATCTTAAATTCCTGCAACTTTATTTTTTACAAATTAAAATGTAATGCAGATATGTTGGACTTAATCTCAAAAACCTGTGGACAGTCTCAGGTTTTTAATATTATTAGTGTAAAGGATTTATAATATGTTAAACATTTTATATTAAATATATGCCTTAAGAGTTGTGGGAACCCCTATTTAATTGAAAGCCATCCACAAATTTAGTAAACAATGTATTTAATCCTTCAGATTTTAGAAGATGATTAATAAAACATGAATACTAGTTCTATTTCACATATCTATATGGGCTTCCCAGGTGGTAAAGAACCTGCCTGCCAATGCAGGAGACATGAGACACAGGTTCGAGCCCTGGGTCCGGAAGATCCCCTGGAGGAGGAAGTGGCAACCCATTCCAATATCTTTGCCTGGGGAATCCCATGGATACAGGGACACAGGAGCCTATCGGGCTATAGTCCATGGGGTTACAAAGAGTTGGACAAGACTGAAGCGACTTAGCACGCATGCACACGTATATATACGTTCTGTTTTTTAAAACTATAGAACTTTGTTCCTTTTGTCTCTTGAAAGAATGGCAACCCACACTCAACTTGAAGGGTGTAGAATAATAATTTGCCCCAGCCCCACCCTGCTTTGTTATTCCCCAACCATCAAATTGAGTGTTGATAACCATTTCCCATTAGTTTTGTCCTGTGATTTTCTTAAGGTAAAGAAGAAATGAAAGTTAGAATGAGCGGATCACATCTTTAAAGAAAAATGAGAAACACCATGCTTCCTTGAGAAGGAGAAAAATATTTCCACATGGTTAACCTGGCCTGCCTTGGTGTTTACATTACCTGCCAGACTCTGTGCACGTGGGGCCTCTTTTAAATCTGATCTCGTACATCACAACTAACTATGGAAACAAAAACAAACAAAAGTCAATACAGACTAGAATCTCCGGATTCAGCGAGATTACTCAAGCATGACTGGAGGAGAGATTGTCAAGTGCTACTGGATGACAAAGTACAGTATCTACTGACTAGTAGCTCAGGTGCGGTTTCATAACAGGGTTCCCATACAATCTGGAAGGTGTGGCAAGTATTAGTCAAACCTGTGGCACAAATACGTGGGCATAGGAAAAAGAGGCATTGTAAAGGAGAAATGCGCATCGCAATGAGCAGTGGCCCTGTGCATGGGAGGGCCTTCCTGTCGTCTGATGGGGGTTAGAACTGAACTAGGAGAAGGGCTCTGGTGGGGCTGAAGAGGTTCCGGATAAAGACTAAGTGAGTGAGATGGAGACAGACAGTAGAGTGAGAAGAAGGAGGGAGGCCACATCCAGAACTTACAGGAAGTGGCAGCTACTTGATGTGATTTCATTTCCTGTACGCTTTAATCAGTGGAATACTATTAAAGGATTTTAAGCAGAGGACTCGGTGTGATCAGATTTTGTTTTTGGAAAGATCCCCCTGGCTGGGGTTTGAAGAAGGAACTGGAAGGCAGCAGGGTGAGTCCAGTGGCCAAGACAAGAGATATTGTACTTGAGGAGGGTGCAGAGACCAGCTGAAGAGATGGATTTGAAAGTCATCTCGGAGATGAAACCAAGAGCGCTCGCTGTGTTGGATTGGACGTGGGGGAAAACCGAGAGGGTGGTAAAGGGAGGACCCTGGCAGGTGAGCTTGCACAGGGAGCTGAAGGTAGCACCATTCACAGAGGGAATGGGGTGGAAAGGAGGGTCCAACAGGCACATGCGCAGAAGCTGGGGGCCTGAAAACATGCTGGTGCGGTGGGCCCATTGCAGCTGGGTCTGGACTCCAGAGCTCAGAATAGAGGTTTCGGCTGGAGGCACGAAAGAGTCAGACATGACTCAGCAACTAAACAACAGAACAAATAGGGCATCAAGGAAACACGAAGGGAATTGAACTCATGGGTATGGCTAAAACGTCAAGAAGAAAATATGAGGCAAAGTAAGTAATAAAGCCTAAGACTGAACTCCAAAGAACAAGGATCACAGTACAGTGAGTCTCCTACATACAAACCTTCAAGTTGTATCTTTCAAAGATGCAGACGTGTGTTCCGTCAATGTCAGGTGTGAGTGACATTGCAGCCTGCCCTCCATCGCCTGTTGTTGACAGTCCTTCAGCTCTCCCATCTTCACCTCCACTCCCTCCTCCAGCCAGTAACTCTTCTTGCCTGTTTACTCGATGCCAGCCCCTGTATGCTAGCTGTGGTACTGTACTACTGTAATTTCCAAGGTATTGTACTGTAAGACTTTAAATGTTTGCTTGATTTTTTGTGGGTTTTTTTAATTTATTATTTGTGTGAAAAGTTTTGTAAACCTAAGTATAACACTATATAGCCAATTGTGTTGTTAGTTGGGTACCTAGGTTTTGTTGAACTTACAAACAAATTGAACTTATGAACTCGATCCTGAAAGGGAACTCATTAGTGTGTAGAGGACTTACTGTGTTTCATAACCAGGGAGAGGAGGGAGGCTCCAGGAGTGTCTTCTCAAATGTGTAGTTACCACCAAACTTTCATTCTCATTTCCTTCCACTCAATATGATGGCATTCTAATGGACACATTGATGACAGTCATTATGGGTGGTTACTTAAGTTGCACATATAAAATGTATTGATTTTTTTTAATAAAGATTGTCACATATAGAAACTTACGCACAAACCTCACAATCCTGTGAATGTGAGTTAAATGACAGGAGTAGACACAACCCTTGATTATTCTTTGGTTTCTTAAATGATAATAGAGAAGCAAATGGCAACTCACTCCAGTATTCTTGTCTGGAAAATCCCATGGACAGAGGAGCCTGGATGGCTACAATTCATAGGGTCACAAAGAGTCGGACGTGACTGAGCGCCTGAGCAGGTTTAAGTGATAGAATTAAAAAATAAATAGGGACTTCCTTGGTGGTCCAGTGGTTAAGACTCCAAGCTCCCAATGCAAGGGGGCCAGGGTTCAATCCTTGGTCAGGGAACTAGATCCTATATGCTGCAACTAAAGATCCTGTGTGCCACAGCTAAGAGCCAGCACAGACAGATAAGTTTTTTAAAAACATAAATAAGTGAAAATAAAAATAAGTAAAAGCCTGGTGGCGAGTCAGGAGGCGTAATCAGTTCAGGTCCACGTTTTTGGCAGGATGGCTTCATAGTTCCCACCTCCTCTTACATCACACAACCCGGTGTCTGCCTGTGGCTCTTTGCACGGCTTAAAGATTCATCAGGGCTTCAGGTGTGGTCATCCCGACTCCCTCACTGGTTTCCCATCAGCCCCAGCCCTGCAGTTTGAACAGCCTTGTGTCACTGCTGAGAAGCAGTCATTAGTTTCTGGGTTGGCTTTGTGTCTGTTCATGGCCTCCTCATGGCATTACACAGGTTCCTATATGTTTCTGTGAAAGGCTGTTTGAAATCACGTTGTATCTTAAAGAAATTTGAATCAATCATCATTTAAAACAGTATCTGTGGAAAATATTCATATTATTTCATAATACCACTCTTACGAATACAAATTTTTATATACGTCGGATTTGGTTAAAGCAAGATCTCTTAGAACTTTATACTGTCATCAGATGTCTTGCATTGAAACAGCTTATTCTGATACTTATAATGATTACAATTTGTTGTTTGAATTTAACATAACTCCAGTTAGCTAACAAAGAGAAATAACCAGACGCCAGGTGTACATTTGAATACTTTAGGTACATTGAGTCTTTAACAGATGCAGATTCTTCTTTAAGTATATCTTTGAATAAAATAAGTTGTTAAAATAGCCAGGAAAGCAACAGAAGGAATGAATATGTATCTATCGGGTGCATTTTCTGAGCAAGGGCACCAAACTATGCATGTTTCACAAGATACAAATGTAACTGACTTTGTTAGTGATAGCAAATAGAATTTTCTACACTGAATGCAAAACGGAAATGCTGAAGATGCTGAATGGAGCTGACATGCAAACCTAGGTGCCTAGTTGGAAGGCTGGCAGAGTGTGGTATCAATATGGCTTAAAGTGCTAACCCAGACCAAACAGAAGCGCCTCGAAATAGAGGCAGCTTCCAACTGTCGATTCCATATGTCAAGAGGATTTGTCCTGGAGACATGACAGCTGAGTTTCTGGCCAGTACTGTTCATATCACATGGTAGTAATGGAAGGATAAGATTACTGACAAAAGATCCTAGGCTGTATGTAACAAACCCATCAACATTAAGTGGATGCTATTTGCAATGTAACTTCAATCCCAGACCAGACATGTGTGGGGATGAACAATAACAAGAGACCCCAAAACTTTTGCATGGTAGACTGAGGACCCTATGCTAAGTAAACACAGTTACCCCAGTAAAGTGATCTAAAGAAACCTCTACAGACCATTAGAAGTGCAGTTTCAGGCATTAACGTCTAGCCGCTTTCTGCTGGGAAGTGAAAGGAACAGCCAAGATTGCAAAAAGAGAAGCTCTCTCTGGCAGAAACTGAGAGCCAACAAAGCCACAGGGTACAACTTGCCTTCTGTGCAGACGTGACTGCCACTGTGGGTCCAATTAAAATCCTAACACGTGCATATTGTGCGGGGAGCTATAGGTTAAAATGGCAGCTGTACCCACTCATTTATTATCTGTTCAGTAATTTCAGTCTTAAAAAGTACAGGACTCTTTCGGGAACTATTCTTGGTAAGACTGCAAAGGCATGCATTCATTCACACCATTGATACTTACTGAGTGCATGTGACTGTTGTCGGTGCTGCAGTTACTGCTTATCAAGACATAGATCCTGTGCTCAGGGAGGCTGTGTGTTCTAGAGTGCATCCCCCAACCATGAATGCTAAGACCAATACATAAGATGCTTTCAGATGAAGTATTAAGAAAGGCTTCCCAGGTGGTGCTAGTGGTCAAGAACCTGCATGCCAATGCAGGAGACGTAAGAGACATGGGCTCTATCCCTGAGTATATCCCCCTGGAGGAGGGCATGGCAGCCCACTCTAATATTCTTGCCTGGAGAATCCCATGGACAGAGGAGCTTGGCAGGCTATAATCCATAGTGTTGCAAAGAGTTGGACATGACTGAAGTGACTCAGCACACACACACATCAGGAAAGGAAGAGGGGGTGACGAGATAAGGCTGAGCTGGGGGTGCACAAGATGGGTGTGGGATGGTTGGTCAGAGAAGACTTCTCTGAGAACATGATACCTGAACAGGATGAAGAAAAGGAAGGGGAAATCAGTGGTGTGATGGCCCAAAATATGATCGTTCCAGTAGATAAACAGCTAATATAAAAGGATGGGGCTTCCCTGGTGGCTCAGACAGTAAAGAATCTGCCTGCAATGTGGGAGACCTGGGTTTGATCCCTGGGTTGGGAAGATTCCCTTGAGAAGGGAATGGCTACTCACTCCAGTATTCTTGACTGGAGAATTCCAAGGACAGAGGAGCCTGGCAGGCTACATACAATCCATAGAATCAACCTAGAGTCAGACATGACTGAGCAACTTTGACTTTACTCAATATGTCCAAGAGCTAGAAAGAAATAGCCCTGGGTTTTGAAAGATCATGGCCTAGGAGACTAAGGAACCAGCTGAAGCTGGGGGAGGGAGGCTTGGGCCTGCCTTATCCATGGTCATCTTTCAGTAAATTGCTTGTTAAAATGACCTGAACAGTATGTTGTGTCTGTTTAAGTAATAAAGATCAAAAGAAAAATTCAAGTAGCTGAAAACATAAAGAAAGGTATTGTCATAATAATGTATTGGCTTCTAGTACCTTCTTTACCTCTGAGAATTATGGATCATTTTGTAAATGGACAGATAATTTTAATGAGTGTTTAGATCAACTTTGATATGCAGCCACAAACAGCATGTGAGAACCAGTAACAGACAAGAATTTCTTATTGAAATCTTTACATTTGAAAATACTTTGAAATAATGCTATTTTAATTTATCCAATGAATTATGTTCAGTCATACAATTTTTAGATCCATATTTGAGAGATGCACAGATAAACATGTAGACATAATCTAGCAGACAATCAACATAGCTCAGCGCACTTCTGAGTCTGTGTCTTTATGTTGCAAGGTCAGAGTCTACCTTCTGGAATAGACTATAATGCTATGTTTGGGTCTGGGTGTTGAGGTTATACAAGTGCTGCAAAAACCTTGCTTTGCGTGGTTCCCAGTGTGGACTTGCATGGGAAGAGGAAAGGTGAGCTATATCTGTTTCATATTGTCATATCCTGACTATGTTACGTTCCAATAATGTAGGCAATAAAATGAAGTCGGATTTGTCAGTTAAGAGCTTAGAAGTATGAATGAATAGTCTAGGTGAGTGATTCTCAGCCAAAACTATATTCAGATGTTCTGGGGACACATTTACAACTATCAATATCCAGACCAAATCTCTACTTAATTAAATCAATTTCTGGGCTTCGACCTGGGCATTAGGATGTTGTAAAAGGTATCCCAAGTGATTCTAATGTATAGGCAGGGTTGAATATTCTAGTCTAATTTATAAGAATTTAATCATTCTCTGTAGCCTTTAGGATAAAGTTAGTTTGATTTTAATCTTCTTAGTCTGCATCTCATATATCATCTGAATACTCCTTTCATTATTCTCTTAGAGTAGAGATCAGAACTTATGATCCTAAAGATTAATTTAGTGAGAAGATCTTCCTTCTTTCCTTTCTTCCTTCCTTCTTTCATCCTTTGCTTTTTAAAAATGCATCTGGACATTGAAAGTTCTTTAAATCATTAAAGGAATAGTACATGGCAATTAAATTTAAATCTTAATATATACAATATTTAGAAATTAAGATCCGCTTCTAAGAAATATTGAGGTTATTATAATAAAAACACTTCTATAAGACTTGAAAATGTGTGAAATAAAAAACTTGTAATTGGGGTTGATGGTAGAGAGAGGAAAGAAAGAGCTAGACTAAGGTAATTGCTATAATTGAAGGATAATTACAGCATTTAGCTTCCAGCCAGAGAAAAGGAAATATAATTTTTATATGTATATTAGTTTTTATAAGAAAAAGAAAGCTAACTTACCAGGATTAAAAAAAAAAAAAAAACACCTTCTAAGCACTGAAATCTCTGAGTTTATCACACAAAGCTTTATATACTACACAATAGAACAATATAATTCATAGTTTTACAGAAAACTACAGATAAATCATGACAGTTCCCTCTGTTAATATTTGATAATAGACACCTTTTATGACATTAATTAGTCAGTGGGTTCAGCTGCTTTCCAGTCTACCCACTGGCTCATGACAGTGGACAGTGTCAGCCACAAGATAGAGGATATTTGTCTTCCAGTTTGCATTGGCAAGAAGGTAGCCTTCAGTTCATCTAAAAGCCATATCCAGTGATAAATTGGGGGAAAAGACATCCGATTACAACTTGGTTAATAATGTGAAAGATTGGAATTTTATTTTTTAGTCTATCCCTACCCTGCCTAATCTTACAGTGGTAGCTACTAGGACACAATCTGGGAGAGTTCGTACTAGTACTGGGAGAGCAGTGCTAGTTCGAGACTGTGCTGGAATCATACACCTTGGTGTCTTGCATCCTGGCTACAGAATCAAAGACTTGTGGAAGTGAATGTCGCAGAGCATCTAAAATTGTTCTTTTTTTTCTGGTGTTTTTTTTTAATTGGAGTATAGTTGACAAATATTGTTGTGTTGGTTTCAGGTGTACAGCAGAAGGATTCAGTTACACATGTACATATATTCATTCTTTTCCAGATTCTTACTATTTTGTAATAATCTATATGGGTAAAGAATCTGATTTCTTTCTGCTTTTTTTTACTTCCTTCTGTTTTTAAGGCTGAATAATATTCCACTGTATACATATACCAAATTTTATTTATGAATTCATCCTGTGATGAGCTTCAGGTTCCTATTTCAAAATACATTACAAAGCAAACATAATTAAAACTGCATGGTACTGGCATAAAACAGGCATATATACCAATGAAACACAGTAGAAATCCCCCAAATTAACCTGCACATATACGGTTAATTGATTTTCAACAAGTCTGCCGATACTGCACAGTAGGAAAAGGATAGTCTCTTCAACAAATAGTGCTGGGGAAAATGGATATCCACACGTGAAAAAATAAAATTGCACCCTTCTCTTACACCATACCCATACATTCTCTCAAAATGGATTAAAATCTTCAGTGTGTAAGACCTGACACTGTAAATCTATCAGAAGAAATCATGTCACTGGTCTAGGAAATGATTTCTTGAATATGACACCAAAAGCACAGCAACAAAAGTAAAAATAGACAAGTGAAATTACATCAAACTAAAAAAATCTGCATGACAAAGAAAACAAGCCACAGAGTGAAAAGGCAACCTGTGGAAAGGGAGGAAATATTTACCAACTTTATATCTGGAAAGGAGCTCCAGAATACATTGTATTCCATATTATATTATTCCATATTATACTACATTATATTCCAGAGTATATCAGGAACTCCTATAACTCAATAGTAAAAGAGCTCAATTAAAAAATGGACAAAAGACCTGAACAGAAATGTCTCCAACAAAGACATACAGATGCCCACAGGTATATGAGAGTGCTTGACATCACTAATCATGAAAGCAATGCAAATCAAGACCATAATTAGATATGCACACATATATACATACACATTAATAAATATTAATACATTCTATGTATGATTATCATATATATCATACATATGATTATTCTCAGTCACGTTCTCAGTAAGATGAAGCACAATGTGTCAGTGGCTGCCAGTGGACCAGTTGTCACTGAAATTTGCTTGTTCCTAATGTAATATGACAGTGTATTAAAAAACTGGATGAATTAGGATTTCAGAGAGTTTGGGAAAGGCTTAAGAAAAATAACGTAAAAAAGACTCTTAAATTTAAAGTATAATAATGTACTGTTTTATAGTGTTGAGAAATCACGTAACCATTAGAAGTAATTGTTTACCAAAAGAACTGGAATGAAGCCACTTGGCTTAGATTTTTTTTAATCTAATGAACTAAAATGATAACTGCTAACTGATTTTCCAAATAGCAATAAATAGGTGTGACTACTTCAATTTTTCTAAAAGAGTTTTCCTCTTTTCCAGAAAACACACCTTATTGTTCCATTTTCTAAGTATATTTTTCTTGAAGTTTTCCTATAGTAGAAGCATGAGAAATAGTGACTTTCTCAGGATCAACGTCCACTGTTCTATTTCCACAGTCTGCATCTACAGAGCTGCTATTATGGCTATGCAGTGCACACTCCACACCTCTGGGGAGACCTCACTTACATGCTAAGGTCTGTGCTGTTAGTACAATCAGAGCTACTCACAGTCTCAGTGGTGGAGAAGAGTGAATGCAAATTTTTGACTCCAGGTGCGACATTTCTTTGAGTTCCCATATTCCATATTTTAAGTTCTGAATAGTTTTACCTGGGCTTCCCAGGTGGTGCTAGTGGTAAAGAGCCTGCCTGCTAATGTAGAAGACATAAGAGATGTGGGTTTGATTCCTGGATCGGGAAGATGCCCTGGAGGAGGGCATGGCAACCCATTCCGGTATTACCTGGAGAATCCCTGTGGACAGAGGAGCCTGGTGGACTGCAGTCCATAGGGTCGCAAAGAGTTGAACACAACTGAAGAGACTTATCATGCACGCATACTCCATAAATATCTGTGTTTCTTTTATTAACAAATAAAAGTTAAAATTGAGTAACTTGGTCAGTTGGGTAGAGGTGGCTTGCACCTTTTCCTGAATTTACCACAGTACGTGTCTAAGGTGCACCTCTCCCAGTCTACCATTTCACCATAGGCCACTCCTCTACTTCTCAATTTTATGCCTTTGAAATGTTCCTTCCCCAAAAGGGGTCAAAACATAGGACAGAGCAGTGGGGTGAGGTCAAAGCCATACCCTGATATTAGCTCTCATTTTATTGCTCTCTAATTTCAAGGAAAAAAAAAATGAAAATTGGGGCAGAGTGACCACATTGACACCGTGACGTACAAAATTCTTTGAACTAGCAGGAAAAACAACTCTCTTAAATATCAGTGTTATAAATCCATGTTCTAGGTCTCTCCAAAAAGTTTACATTTTATTGGCATGTAATGTAAATTCCAAATGTGACCCTTCTACTTGGAGACCACTGTGACATTTAAAATGTCAAAGTCTACAAATTATAAAAGACTCTTCCTAAACACAGCCTTAACCCATGACTTCATTTCATTCATGATTTACAAACAGGAAAAGAAGAGGGGGGAATCTTAAGGGAGAAGATGTGATTTTCATTAGCTATGAAGATTTTCAAAATTGCATTCGTCTCAGTTCATTAGGTCTTATAATCACATTAGCTACGTGGCATTGTAAGGAAGAAAATGCCCTCCAGAGGGCTCCCAGTGGATTTCAGGATTCTACTACCCCTGCCCGCTGGGACTCCAACACAGGAATAGATTTTTCCTTTCCTAGGATGAGCCAATGAAAATGATACAGCTTGTAGAAGCCATATTCATACAGATGTTCCTCTCATTCTTTCCTAATTCCATCTACAATGATTCCCCTGGCCAAATGCTATGTTCAGTTCAGTTCAGTTCAGTTGCTCAGTCGTGTCTGATTCTTTGTGACCCCATCAATCGCAGCACATCAGGCCTCCCTGTCCATCACCAACTTCCAGAGTTCACTCAAACTCATGTCCATCAAGTCGGTGATGCCATCCAGCCGTCTCATCTTCTGTCGTCCCCTTCTCCTCCTGCCCCCAGTCCCTCCCAGCATCAGGGTCTTTTCCAATGTCATGTTAGTTTTGGATAATTCTGAACGTCTAAAGACTTGAAAAGTAACTCCCACCTCACTGGGATTCCCTTAGAGTTTATAGCAAATCCTGAGCCCAGGGTTTTCAGTGAACTGCTTACTTCAGGATCACTTAGGACACACGTTAAAAAAACAGATTCTTGGGCCTTGAATATCTGCCAGAATATCTGAGGGTCAGGCCTGGGCATCAGCAGTGTAACACGTGTCCCAGGGGTAGTGAGCAGGACTGAGGAGTCCTGGGGGGGATCTGTACAATGGTTGATGCTCTCACGTGACCTGAGAAGGAAGCCACGTGAGACCCATGGGGCTGATAGATGGAGGCAGCCTGGAGGCCACGCCCTCTGATACCAGTCAAGGCTAGTTGTTCATTCAGTAGGGCCCTAGGCAGAAAACTCCGCCATCAAAGTTGAGAAAATATTCTCGTGCTCACAAGTGAGATATACTTGTCATGTCTCTACTCAGGATCCTGCAGTTTACCCGTTATTGCCGTTTATTTTGAAACAAGATTTTTCAATTGAAATATAGTCAATATACAATATTGTGTTAGTTTCAGATGTACAGCAAAGTGATTCAGTTATATATGGGTTTTTTTTTTCAGATTATTTTCTACTTCTCTGTGCTTTGCAGTAAATCTTTGTTGCTAATCTGTTTTACACTTAGCAGTATGTCTTTGTTAATCCCAAACTCCTAATTTATTCCCCCTCAACCCCTGCTTTCCGTGTTGGTAACTGTAAGTTTGTTTTCTCTGTCTGTGAGTCTGATTCTACTCTGTATATAGGTTCATTTGTATTATTTTTTAGATTCCGCATGTAAGCCATAGCATGTATTTGTCTTTCTCTGAGCTACTTCACTTAGCCTGATAATATCTAGCTCCATCCATGTTGCTACAAATGGCATTATTTTGTTCTTGTTTGTGGCTGAGTAATAGTCCGTTGTGTGTGGGTGTGTGTGTTGTGTGTGACATCTTAAATCTTCTTACCACATTTTCTTAAATACTCCATATTGCCTTTTGTATCTGGTTCAAAGTGTGTTTGGCTGTCATGATATTTACGCCTTTTTAATGAACAGGGACCTCGTCCAAAGAACGTGGCAGTTTCCATGCTTAGTCACTTAGTAAGAACAGGATCTCCACAGGGGTTTTTATTCTCGCACACTCACCTCCCCTACCTCCATCAACAGAGTGTTAACTTCCCAAAACTGTGCAAAGGAGGAGAAGAAAATAGATGTACTGAAGTATCGTGGATGTACACACATCATATTAAACTCCCAAAGTAACCCATGGAGTAAGGTCAGCTGTAGACAAAGTGGTAAAGCAGAAAAGAATTTCCAGAAAAGTGCTGAGTCTGTTCCCCTTGCCCCCCTCCACATGCAGTGCGTCTGCTCTCTGCCCTCAGCCCTCTCACCTTCTTCCTCCCTCCTTTCTCCTCCCCAGGTGACTTGCTCCGCTCCATCACGTATGCCTCAATGGGATTTTAAATGCACGCGCCACTTCTTTCCTGAACATCTTTTTTTTTGTTTGTTTAAGCTTTGCTTTAACTGTAAAGTGAAAGCCGTTTTCCTCCATTCCGGGTGAGGGGTCGGCAGAATGGGGGGTACTCTTTACAGGTGCCCTCCCGGGTCCTTGAATCTGACCCATTCTCAGTGGCTGGCTGACCCTGACTGTGATGAGTGTGTGCGTGGGCGCCCAGAGGCGGTCCTGTCCACCCTGTGAGCATGCAAAGGCTGTCTTTGGAATCCACCAGACACAATGAGGGCAGTTCTCAGCTTGAAACAACATCAGTCCAAGGGCACTGCAGCTGCGTTGATGCGGTGGCGCCTCTGCTGTCAAGCCGAACAGAATCACACTACAATTATTACCACTAGATGTGGCTTCTCATGCAACATGGTGGAAGTGAAAGGCCTTCTGGCTCTGTTTTTTCCTAACTTCCCATGCTTGGAATTCAGTGGTAAATTGTTTTTCATCTTTGATCAAAATATATCTCTGTATTAGGGAAAATGAAAGTGTTAGTTGCTCAGTCGTGTTCGACTCTTTGCGACCCCAGAGACCACAGCCCGCTAGGCTTCTCTGTCCATGGGATTCTCCAGGCAAGAATACTGGAGTGGGTAGCCATTTCCTTCTCCAGGGAATCTTCCCAACCAGGGATCCAACCCAGGTATCCTGCATTGCAGGCAGATTCTTTGCCATCTGAGCCACTAAGGAAGCCCTATGAATTAGGGACTTAATTCTAGACATTTTTCACCTCTTGCCAGTTGAATTTTACCACTGAATTGCATCACACCAGTGTCATCTCATATTCAAGGTGTGATTTGAAGATGAAGCAGTGCTTGTCAGAGTAGATATTTACTAATTATTCATTCAATGAATTACGGAGTGTCAAAGAGTAAAATACAGCTTGTGCCTTAGAATCAAAGAGTAAGAACTGTTGGTGGTCAAGAGACCAATGAAACCAACGCGAAGAGCTGAGCATCTTTAATAATAGAGACAGAGAAAGTCTCCAGGATGTTGTGTCATCTTTGGAAGCACCTCAGGCTTATCAAATACTGAGATTGGAAATTAGATGGATCACTTTCAAACTTTTCTCTGTAAGATTTTCCTAATTCAGGACAAATGCCTTAAAAAGCCTCTGCAGCTTCCAGCAGCAGCATCTTCTCTTTCCATATTTGTGTGTGCCCATCTTCATATTTTGATTTGATCCTCGCATTTTGTTGAAAGGCTTTTATAAATATGAATTGTAAATGTGTAAATATATCAACTGGACATTAATGAAAAAATGAAGAGACTTCCCCGTCAGCCCTACAGCCAGTGTGTCGTGCTGGTGTTCCCAGCATGCATGCGTGCTCAGTCGCGTCTGACTCTTTGTGATCCCACGGACTATACCCTGCCAGGCTCCTCTGTCTGTGGGGTTCTCCAGGCAAGAATACTGGAGTGGGTTGCCGTTTCCTCCTCCAGAGGACCTTCCTGACCCAGGGATCGAACCCATCTCTCTTGCTTCTCCTGCATTGGCAGGTGGATTCTTTACCTGCTGTGCCACCTGGGAAGCCCAGTATTGTCAGAAGTGCTGTTGATGTTTCAGGGGTTGTTGGAATTTACTTCTGACACTGGACACTGACCTTAAAGACCTCACATGAGGGGGACTTCCCTGGTGGGCCAGCGGTTAAGAATCCACCATCCACATGCTCTCACAGTGACACATTTACAGCTGGCTGTGACTCAGTAAAGTTTTGTTTTGTTTTTTCCAAAAAAAAAGAATCCACCATCCAATGCAGGGGACACAAGTTCAATCCCTGATCAGGGACTAGGATCCCACATGCCATGGGGCCAGTAAGCCTGTGCACCACAACTTCAGAGCCCTTCTAGAGCCCGTGCCCCTACAACAAGAGAAGCCGCTACACCCTGAAACCGGAGAAAGTACGTGCCACAACCAAGACTCAGGGCAGCCAGAAAAAAGTCCACCTGTGATGTCCCCTCCAGACACGTGTGACCTCGTCATGTTTTCCATGAATCACTAAGACTGTGCTTCCTGGAGAGTTGAAACTATTGATCCCACTGAGGATTTGTGTCTCAGAACTTAGGAATCACCAACTTCTTTTATAAAAGGATCTCAGAGACGGAAAGAAACCTTATAAGTGACCTCACTTTTCAGAAAGAGAAACGGAGGCACAGGAGGTTTGGGCTCATTTCAGGCCACACAGCGACGCTCTGGGAAGGAATGGAGTGGGAGCTGGGTCTGTGACTCCACGTACCAGTGACTCATCCACTCGCTGCCATCTCATTAGACTCTGGAGAGAGCGGCCTTGTGTGTGGGTGTTTCTGTGGGAATCAAGAAGGCTCCAGAGACACTGGAGCTCTGACCTCATCTCACATAACTCTGAGTAAGATGAAGGTCAGGTTTCAGCACAGGGATCTGGTTGGATGACCCTTCAAGCCTAGTTAAGGAAGAGGAAACTGCACTAGAATTACTCATCCATGGCCCTCAGACCAGCAGCCTAGACCTTGCCTGTGAGCCATGTAGAAATGCAGGATTCACAGGAATACAAGAGAGCAGACTGGTGGTTACCAAGGGGGAAAGGGTTGGGGATGGGGTGGGAGGTCAGGGTTAGCAGGTGCAAGCTTCTATGCGTAGAATGGATAAACAAGATCCTGCGGTACAGCACAGAAAACCATATTCAGTATCCTAAGATGAGCCATAATGGAAAAGAATATGAAAAATGTATATATATCTATAAAACTGAGTCACTTTGTGTGTAGCAGAAATTAACACAACATTGTAAATCAACTGTACTTCAGTTGTGTGGCTGTGTGTGTGCTAAGCCACTGTGCTGCTGCTGCTAAGTCACTTCAGTCGTGTCCGACTCTGTATGACCCCATAGACGGCAGCCCACCAGGCTCCCCTGTCCCTGGGATTCTCCAGGCAAGAACACTGGAGTGGGTTGCCATTTCCTTCTCCAGTGCATGAAAGTGAAAAGTGAAAGTGAAGTCGCTCAGTCGTGTCCGACCCTCAGCGAGCCCATGGGCTGCAGCCCACCAGGCTCCTCCGTCCCTGGGATTTTCCAGGCAGCAGTACTGGAGTGGGGTGCCAGCTAAGCCACTTTAGTCATATCCAATTCTTTGCGACCCTTTGGACTGTAGCCCACCAGGCTCCTCTTCATAGGCTTCTCCAGGCAAGAATACTGGAGTGGGTTGCTGTGCCCTCCTCCAAGGGATCTTCCCAACCCAAAAATCAGGATCTCTACCACTAGCGCCACCTGTTGCTGTTGTTCAGTCGCTCAGTCGTGTCCGACTGCGACTCCATGGACTGCAGCACTCCAGGCTTCCCGGTCCATGAGATTTCCCAGGCAAGAATACTGGAGTGGGTTGCCATTTCCTTCTCCAAGCACCACCTAGGAAGCCCCAATTAAAAAATATTAAAACTAAAAATAATAATAGCCTACAGGATTCAGAATCTGCAGCTTAACAAGATCCCCAGGTGTTCTGTCTGCAGTAGGTACTGTCCTAGAACTGTCTTCTCCAGTTTCAGCATGCATCACATCACCTGGAGGGCTTGCGAAAGCAGAGCTCGCCCAGCCTCACCCCAGACTTTCTGACTCATAAGCCTCAGGGAAGGTCCAGAATTCTGCATTTTTAACAAGTTCCCAGGTGATGATGAGGCTTCTGCTCCAGGACCCCCACTTGAGAAGCTCTGCTCTGCAAAGACCATGACCTTGTTGCTTCTTCTACAAGGGGCTTGGGGAGCCATACTCCCTGAGTATCTGTACACACTGCCCACACCCTTCCAGCAGAAAGCCTTGATGATGAGCCCTGAGAACATACATTTTTAAATAACGAGTTCTGACTCATTCTGATCAAGCCTCTGTCTCCCCAGCCCTAAGTAGTTTCCGGGAACACTGACAAGTAACCTGCAGGGATGTTTTTTGCAGATTTTTGCTTTCTAGAAGTCAATGAAACATATTTTGTTGACCAGTTTTATAATCTGAAGAATCCCTAATGTTTGTAAAATGTAGGAAAGATGAGGGCTTCTCTGGTGGCTCAGTGGTACAGAATCTGCCTGCCAGTGCAGGAGACATGGGTGTGATCCCCGGTCCAGGAAGATCCCGTGGGCCACAACTATTGAGCCTGTGCTCTAGAACCCGGGAGCCACAACTGCTGAGCCCGTGTGTCTCACCTCTGAAGCCTGAATGCCCTAAGACCATGCTCCACAATTAGAGAAGCCACCACCACAATGAGAAGCGAGCACTCCACAATTAGAGAGTAGCCCCCACTCTCCACAGCTAGAGAAAAGCCTGCACATCAACAAAGACCCAGCACAGCCAAAAATAAATAAAAAAATTTTTAATTTGGGAAGTATGAGAGTAAAAGATGGCCCTGACGTGTTAACCACTGAGGAGTAAGTCGAGCTGCCTTCTTGCTAGTGCCTGGGCATAATGTTAAGTCAGCGTGCTCACATCCGGGTACATCAGAGGGTGTGGTTGATCTAACTCACAAGGAAGCCAGCACTATGAACTAGGATTCCTCTGGGACGTGGCTTAAATTCAGTCTAATCTCTGAAATTCTACTTCTTCCATCCTGAAGAGTTCCTTTTCCCAGGGTAAGCATCCTTTGTTGTATAGTCTGCATGCAGTAGCCGGGTTAGGTGAGGGCTTGGTAAAAGCTAATTGGGATGTGACAGATACTATAGCATGTGTAATTAGCTGTCCAATCTCAGTCCAAGTGTTACAATGAATCTGATCTTTTAAATATCATGATCCATGAGTGGAGGATTTGAGAGGCATTTATGTCACGTGGTGAATTTCTGAACCTCTCAACAAAGAGGTTGCGGGGCTTTTCTTGGCCAAGTCTTTTACTGTTATGAAAAAAAGCGGCTGAATCACCCAAGCATCCGAAACCAAATAAAAAGTGCAACGTGGTGCTTAACAGAGTGAGATCTAAAAGTCCTGACCTCATATAGAAAACAGGCTTGTGGCTGCCAAGGGGGAAGAGGGGGTGGGGAAGGGTGGATTAGGAGTTTGGGATTAGTAGATACAAATTATAATATAGAGAATGGATAAACCACGAGGTCCTAGTGTGTAGTACAAAGAACTATATTTGATATCCTGGGATAGACCATAATGGAAAAGAATATGAAAAAGAATGTGTGTGTGTGTGTATATCTGTATCGCTCCATTGTACAGTAGAAATTAACACTGTAAATCAACTGTACTTTAACAAAATAAATTTTTAAAATAGAAGTAAATAAAAGTCCTCATCTCTGTAAACCAGCCCTGTGTGTAAACACCAGTCTCCAGCAAAGTGGATGGTGCCAGGGCTGCAAAGTGCTCTAGGTCGCTTGGAAGGAAGGCCCACGATGAGGAGGCTGGGAGTGAGCAGTGGGCAAACCAGCAGAGAATGAGTGTTCTTCTCTCCGGTACTGAAAACCAGTCACTATAGCGTGAAGCTGAGCTTTCCGGGAAGATGGCAGGGCTCCCATATCCTCACCTGTCTGTGCTTGTCCCAGCCAGGTGGACACCTGAGGGTTACGAACACGGTGGAGATGGCTATGTTTTTTATTTCAAGCCTGGCCCCTTCCGGGCCCTGAGGGGGCATGTGGGGAGAAGCCAGTTGCTTGTGTGTAGGATGGAGGCCGCAACATGGAGATTCCCCACCAGGCAGGCAGGCAGGCTGGCTGGCTTCTGAACTCCTCTTATCCCTCAGCTTCATTTGAGAAGACTGAGAAAAAGAATGTCTTCTTCTAATTCTTACCATCTCTGAAGGCCTTTGTCAAGAACCATCCGGGTGCTTCAGTGAGAGTACAAAGAAGGCAGGTGTCTGTGTTCGTTCCAGAACTGAGGGTTTGCCAGTTAAACCCTTGGCTTATTTAATTGTTTGCTTGGTGTGCTCATCTCTTTTAATTCTCCTTTTCTTCCTGACTTGATAAAGTATTCATTAAACTTGCCTTTTGAGAGTCAGGTGGGGAATCTTTCTTTCACAGAAACGTACAAATTTCTGGACTGGGTCCTGTATTACAGCTCATGGAGACATTGAGAATATGGTGGGATGTGAGATGGATATGTGTCTGCCCTCAAGGAACTTTTAATTCAGATCAGCAGAGCAAATATGCAAGACAGGAAGAAATAGAGCTGAAAGGTCCAACTGCACACTTTGTAAAAAGACCATTAAGACTTGCTTATGCAAATTGAAGACCCCTTACCTGCGCTCCTCACCCAGTCTGTCAAAATCATTCTCTCTCCCTCTCCCCCTTCCTCCTCTCCGGTTCTCTCAGGAGATTTATGTTTGAAAATAAAAAATGAACCTTGGGAATTGGTTTCCAAGTCAGGATATGAAGAACAATAACCTTAGAAGGCATTCCTTAACCACCAAAGTCACTTGCCTTTTGGCTTTTCTCAAGGCAAAACCAAAATGGTGGCGGGACTTTGATAAGCAGTAAACTATATTCTGTAAGTTTAGTGTATTTTGGAAATGAGACACACACACACACACCCCCCTCAGAAGGTCAGATTTCCCATTTCCTGTGGGGATCAATAGGTTTGGTGTGTACAGGATGAAATCAGATTAGGCTGACAGATGGCCTGCAAGATTGATAACCTGCCCTGGAGATGAACGCTCCGTTCTTCCTGCAGCAGCAGCGAACCTTGATGGCAGGGCCAGTTTGCTGACGTCAAGTGTTTCTCTTGTGCTCCAAGTTGCTGAAGGAAGAAATGTCAAGATACTGCTCCAGAGTGAGGGTGAAATGATTCAGGAAAACCATCAAGAAAATCTCCCCCTGGAGACCTTTGCTGTCTTGTGCTCTTTGGGTGTGTTTCCCCCTGACTCAGGGAAAGAGAGAAGCGGGATGATCTTTACAGCAACTGGTTTGGCAGAGACCCTTGGGTCTTAGCAGGGCCCCCATGGACAGCAGATGTTGCCTGAGGTGACTCCTTGTTCACAGCAGTCCTGCTTGACTCTCCTGTGTTCGGTGTACACAGCTTCCCGACAGCAGGGCCCCTTTAGTCTGAAGGGAAAGTGACCTCAATTCAGATACTTTAGCTTCATAGTCTTTCAGGGAACGGGAGAATTCTGTGGAGGGGTTCTTGCCACCGCAGCCTGTGCACCTCCACCTGCTTCGTGGGACAGAAACCCAGCTGAGGATTTCAGTCCTCAGCGCTTGTTAAATGTGTCTGATTGATCTGTTGCTTGTAAAGTGCCATTTTACTGCATGGTTCCCACACCTGGTGACAACCAGGAAGGAGGCATATCCATGGGGATGGGTCCTCGATCTCCTTATTTCAGCATCAGTGAGGGGTCGTGCGTGGAGGTGGTTTCCATCATGTGTAATTATGAGTCAACTAGGACAGCTGTAAAATGATAATGACCATCATTACTGACCTCAGCCGGCTTCAAAGGAGCCATAGCTAATCTAACTGCTGCTGCTGCTGCTAAGTCACTTCAGTTGTGTCCGACTCTGTGCAACGCCATCGATGGCAGCCCACCAGGCTCCCCCGTCCTTGGGATTCTCCAGGCAAGAACACTGGAGAACACTTTCATTCATTTCACCCAGTTTTTGTTTTTCTTCCTTAATTGGACTTGATCGGAGTGGCTGATGGTCTAGGCTAATGAAGACAATTAAAATGTTCAACAGAGGCACCAACAGCAAGAAAAGCAGGTCTCTCCAGGAGAAGCCTGCTGATTAGGGCCGAGAATAGAATTACACTGCCCCCTTGTGGTTGAAAGTGGCATGTGCTTTTAAAATAAAAGGCTGGGTTTTTCTCAAGATCGAATCGCTTGTTGATTAAACCAAGAAATGAATGGATATAAAAGTATGAGAAATTTTGGAGTTTTCAGTCCAAAATAGTTAACCAGCACAATTTCTAAAAAAACATCCCCAACAGAAGTCCTGTGAACTCAAGCACCGACCTTTTTTAAGGCCAAGTGACAGGTTCCCACAGTAGTCTGAAGTCAAGGGGTAGGAGGATCCCAGTGCCTCTTATAGAGCAATGTGTGGGTGGGTGGCTGGGTGGGTATGCGCGCATGCATGTGTGTGCTCTGTCCCTAAGTCGTGTTCAATTCTTTACGACCCCGTGGACTGGAGCCCTCCAGGCTCCTCTGTCCATGGGATTCTCCAGGCAAGAATACTGGAGTGGGTTGCTATTTCTTTCTGCAGGGGGATCTTCCCCACCCAGGGATCAAACCTGCATCTCCTGCATTGGCATCTCCCACTAAGCCACCTGGGAAGCTCTTAAAGAGCAATACTATAATTATTGCTGGTCATGAATGGCGCATCAGTGCAGCAAACAGTAAAGCCTATTCTAAAAGAGAAAGAGTTGATGTACAACTATTAGGCTAAATCTGCTATTTCACTAATATGATCTTTTGCAGCACATCTTAGTGGGACATTCAGGTGTCTTAATAAATGTTCACTGAGGTCAGTGAATGGTCCTGCTTTGCCCTATGTTGAATAACTCATAAAATATTTACACATGAGGTCTGACAATGGGATGCTGTTTGAAGAAACAGCATTCTATAATTGAATATAATTTTATTGTGATAGGTAGGAAGAGAATTAGAGAAATAGGCTTAAATGTCTCCTTGAAAAAAATCATGAGAGAGCACCCCAAACTGTTCATGTGTTTCTGCTGATATGGCTTGATTCAGGATGCTCAGGAGACATCTTACTTGATGAAGGAATTAGGAGAGAATAAACTGGTCCCCATGGGCTTCCCTGGTGGATCAAATGGTAAAGAATCCACCTTCAATGCAGGACACGTGGGTCCAACCCCTGGGTCAGGAAGGTCGCCTGGATGAAGGGAATGGCAACCCACTCCAGTATCCTTGCCTGGAGAATTCCATGGACAGAGGAGCCTGGCGGGCTACAGCCTATGAGATTGCAAAGAGTCAGGCACGACTGGGTGACTAAACACATCCACACACATAGCAGCTGGTCCCCAAGACCAGTGACAGCATCAGCCTTGGACTGTCTTTTCCATGTGGACCCTGGCAAAGAGTGTAAGGTATAGGAAAGCCTCACTCCTTGCGGGACCATTCCTTTTCAGGGTGACTCCTTACTCTCCAGAGACTGTGCCTTGTTTTCTCTCCCCCTGTCTTGAGAGAAATCTTCAACCTTTGGTAAGGGTGCGGATGGCTCCGCTACTCAAGATGAGCTACATAAGGACCCCTGCTCCCTGCATTTAAGTTCAGGGAAACCAGTGTGTGAGGGCCCAGCCTTGTGCAGGAAAGTCCATTCCACTTCTTGGAAAGCCCCGGACCATTAGCACAGGGCTTCCACTCTCATCCCCACTGGGAAGGAGGAACATGGAAGCCAAACATGTGCATATACACAGGTGGGGGAGGAATGGGCTATCTACACACTGGGAGGGGTAGAGGTAGTCTATCTGCACACCGGAGAGCGCAGCCCATGAACGCCCACGGCGGGGAGGCGGTCATGTCTCAACTGTAGATAAGCCAGAAGAAATGGGCAGAATTATGGAAACAGAAAGAGACTAGGAGACAAGAGTTAACAGTGGTGTGGATTTTCTCTAAAAGAAGAATAATCCCGCCTAGAAGTCATATGTGTGTAGACACCTCCCACACACACTGCTGGCCCCTGCAAAGGAAGGGGCTCCCGCCACACTCCCAACCAGGGCTGTGACCTGTGCGGCTCCTTCAGTTGCATGCAGAAGTTTCCGAGAGGTGAAAGCCGCCCACACAATCGGAGCCCTTGCCTTGGGGGATTACAGTGTATTATAATATCTGACTCAGAAATACACCAGATCTTTCTTTTCACTGTGGCATTTTTTCTGTGCACCAGGAGAACTTTTGGAAAAAGTATTGCTTTCCCTTTCAGAAGCTTTTCTGCAGATTCTAGTGGAAGGGTAGTGAGCCCGGAGTTTTGATACATTTTCTGTGAGTTACATCCTTTATTCAGTCGCTGGTAATAATCTGCTTTCATCCTCCTCCCCATACTGCTCTGTGAGGCAAAGCACCATATTATATTCTATCGCCTCCCCCTGTTGAGAGAGAGAAAGAGAAACGTGCACAGAGATGAGAGAGGGGCTTGCTGGATGGATATGTGGCTTTTGAATAATTCACTAAAGAAACTATTTTCTAAGGACCTAGCGCTTTATCAATAGACACTGATCAATCATTGTAGAAATGAGTGAGCAGATGAAAGAAGGAACACACAAATGCCTGCACAACAGATCTTCTTTGTTTGTGCCTCTTAAAGTGCGCCACGCATGGACCTGGATATAAACATTTACTGATTTATGTGCTTGCTTGAATGTATTTTAATAACTTACTCTGATGCCAATTTGTAGCCTGAGTTTAAAGTGAATTATTCATTGTTGCAACGAATCATAAGAGAAGTGCTCTTCAGTTATAGCTGTCCAGGGGCAAACAGGCAAAGGCAACGTGACCGTCCGTGACAGTACGTGTGCAGTGTCCACAGGTATAGTACATAACCGACGCAGGAAGAATGCAGTTCTTTATTACCCAGGAAGCTGTACACTTACATATTTATGGACCTGTAGGACATGTTCATGTTGGTTTAAGGCCATATAGAAAGCAGTCAGCTTCATCTCCTAGAATTCTCTCTGCATACTTACAATTTCTTTTTCCCCAGCTTTTTTTTTAATTATTATTTTTCACCTTTGAATATTTAAATAAATGCAAAATGTTTCACCTGGAGCAAGTTTTCTCCCGTTGAACCACAGTGCATTCCCTTAGCTGCCCAGGTGCAGGCTTGATGTAGCTGCTCAGTGGATGGCTACATAGTCCCAGCTCTGTCAAGGAGCAAATGGAAATGCAAATATCAACCAGCCTTTTTATTAAAAAGTGTTTTGAGTTCTAATGAATTGTCATGACACAAATATTTATTTGGTGACTTTATTCACGTAACTTGACAATGAAGCTAAGGCTGTGTAAGTGAGAAATGTTCTAGAATTGATCGAAGCAAATGTTCTTTAACAAGCTCTGATGAGAAAGCAAATCATTAATTTGAAATAGTGCTCTATTTTTCAAAATCTAAATCTTAAAATATTTCACAAAGCTCGTTGGCTGTTTTCATTTAGAAGCCTTGTAACTCACTGGACCTGGGAGCAATAGCCCCCAGTGAGAAGGAGCGCCCTCTAGGGGCAGAGGCCACAAGTGCTGGCTGGACTCAGGTCCTCCGCTGCCGCTGAGTCTGGCAACACCGCGGGGGAACTTAGTGCCTGAACTTCAGCTTCCTTGTCTGAAAAATGGGAGTTAGTCATGCTTTCTTCACAGGCTTGTGTCAGCGATTAAATGAGGAAAGCACTTGACTGCATGTGTGCTAAGCACTTCAGTCGTGTCCCACTCTGCGACCCTATGGACTGTAGCCCACCAGGCTTCTCTGTCCATGGGATTCTCCAGGCAAGAATACTGGAGTGGGTTGCCATGTCCTTCTCCAGGGAATCTTCCTGACCCAGGAATCAAACCTGCATCTCCTACATCTCCTGCCTTGGCAGACGGATTCTTTACCACTAGTGCCACTTAGGAAGCCCCATGTGCCAGGTACTAAATGCCAGGTACTACAATGTCCTAGGGACAGCTCTTACCCTCGGTTTGTAGTTGTTTGTAACTAGGCTTCTTTGCTGCTGGTGATGTGTTCTCAGCACAGACTTTCCTCCAGGGTCTTGAAAGTAGACTTACTGAATGCTTACAAACTTTCATGAAAGCCAGCCCTGAAAATAAAGTCATAGGCTCAGAACAGGTAACTGTTTCTGAAGGAGAATATAAAGACTGTCTATGTCATTAATTGTATTGACCTTAAACCTTCAGAGAGAAGCAGGCTTGGGGAGTTGAGGATTCAAGTGGGGAAGAAAAACGTAGCAAACTACGTTTTTGTGAAAGCTGTAATAAATGGTTTACAGTGTTCTGTGGACAAAAGGAATCCAAATACACGTGTATTTATTTGTTGTTTCTTTTTCAGCAGATTTTCTCCAGGTGAAACATTTTGCATTTATTTAAATATTTAAAGGTGAAAAATAATAATTAACAAGACTTGGAGTCTTACTTGAAAACATTAAGAATGCATCTCCCAAACTTACAAAAATAACATCTGTGGCCTCAAAACACAGAGCTAGGCACCACACACTCCTGCTTTGCATTTTGGGTGAGAAAACAAAAGCCCAGACCACAGAGGGGTACTGGTTTCAGGTCGAGTCCAGTGCGTTCTGTACACACCTCCCTGATCTGCTCAGACTCGCCCCCAGCCCCCTCTCTCATCTAGCCCCTCCCCCACAGGAACTTGCTACCAGGTTCTAGCACCTCTCCTGAGAAGGTGTCAAAACACAAGCTGTTCTCTCTGCAGGAAGACGCCACCCTCTGCCCCCATGTCGCCACCTTGGAAGGACTGACTGACTCCAGCAGCCCGTGCCACTCCCCGCCCCCACCATGGGACCCGAGGGAAGCTTGCTGATCGAGGGACAAACACAGATCATCTTGTTGGGGAGCCTGGCATCTGTGGCCACCTTCTTCCTCATCACCTTCCTCATCCTTCTGTGTTCCAGTTGCAACAGGTAAGAGTGACATGTGTCTACTGGAGCCTTAACACGTTCCTGGGACCTAGAAGACTTTCTGTATTAAAAAGCCTGTGATGGATGGCATCCCAATGCATAGACGTTCACAGACACTCCTGTGATTAACTGCCTTCTCTCCTGCAGAGGGGCCCAGGACACTTTTTATTAGCTCAATGAAAGGCATATTTGGTTTTCCTGGGGAGCAACTGGAAGAGACCTTATATATGAAAGCCCTTATATATGAAACTTCCCAGAAGGAACTTTTTTCTGTTCTCATGAGCACACCCATGTCTAAATTTATATTGTCTTTCTCCATCTGTGGACATTTGGAAATCTAAGTACGATGTGTATTAAACACACTCTTTTTTGCTACCATTTGAGAGTTACTGAGAATTTTTGCTGCTCTGTAACTGTGGAGGGGTCATTTTATTAAAGACTTGTAATCTAGAACTGCAGTTTCTTAAGAAACAGATTTTTCTAAAAGAGAACCATTCTGTGTATGAAATAACCATCTTGTCTTATTTTAGAATTACACTTCTCTCTCTCTCTTGACTCCTTCATATAAAATGTGTAACCCTCCCACCAAAAAAAAAAAAAAAGGAGATCTTTGCTTGGAGAGAAGCAGAGTCCTTCTGAAGCCAGAGTGATTTTCCAGGTGTTCAGACATTGTTACAACATATGCCACTCTCTGGTGAGTTGGCTGCTGCTGGAGCAGCCAGTGCAGACCAGCTGGCAGCCAACCCTCTTCCGAACTCTTCTCAATAACCTTGGAAGAGAGTTGCCAAGTGTCATTTAAAAGTCCGGATATGGCTTCCTGCACTGAAGTCTCTGTCAAAAAGAGAAAATCTGGAGTCCCTGAACTCAAGTAGTGCCGGTTCGGACCCAGGTCTCCTGAGCTGGAGAGAGACCAGCTGGCTGAAGAAACAAGACCCAAGAGGAGAGGAGTGTCAACTCTTCCGGGCCTGGGAGGGCCTGTCTCTGTAATTATTTATGCTCCCACTAGGTGTCACTGTTGCCTTGTACATCTATGGGAAAGGTAGCTTCTAGTACTGATGGCTTTCTTTAGCCTGTCCTGAGTAAAAATAAATTCTATTTTTACTGGATGGACTTTTCCATAGTCTGGAAGTACACATGACTCATCCTGAGAGCATGTACCCTTCACAACAAGCCAAAAGTTGTATTTTCTTTATTTTCTCAATCCCCTGGCAGTGTGTGACTTTGCAAAGACTGAATTAAGGAAAATGAAGACATGAGAATTGTCTGGACTTCCTTAAAAAATAAAAATTAAAAAAGAAATCATCCCAGTATTCTAGATATAAACAGTTTCTGCTCAGGAAACTGCCCCCAGTCCTCTTGTTAACTTGTATTTTCTACTCCTGGAGGAAGTGGGGGCAAGAGAGCTGCCCAGCCCCTTGCTAGGACTTGACCCCCTCAGACCCTGCTGCCTGCAGAGGAGGGGTAAGTTGTCTGGCTTCTGGTTTCTCAGTAAAATAAACTCGATTCTTTATTAAAAGAGAGATTTAAGTGTTGATACAGTTTGGATAGGAAAAGGGAGTGTGTGTTTGATTTTAGGTGGCACGTTGGATATTACAGCCATGTTTCCTTTTCTGTTTCAGAGAAAAGAAGCCAAGACCGCACAGTGGGGACCATGAGAACCTGATGAACGTGGTGAGTGTGCGTGCACGTGTGTGTGTGTGCACACACATGTGCCCTTTGAGGCATCAGCCACTTCTCTAAGCAGGTCCCTGCAAGCTTACAAGCCGAGGGCAGCAACTCAGCCAGAGTTAACTGGCTGCCTGGGCTGAGCCCTTGTGCTGCAGGTTTATACTCCCCGTGGCTAGCTTGTGTGCATGCTCAGTCACTTCAGTTGTGTCCGGCTCTTTGCAACCAGTGCTCGAAAGATGCTCAGATAGTTCCAGCTTACCACAGGGATGTTTCTGTTTCGCCTCTGCCCAGCTCCAGCTGGTTTATTAGTTGGCCACAGCTGTCATAACAAAGGACTGCAAGCTGAGTGGCTTAAATAATAAATTTATCATCTCAGTTCTGGAGGCTAGAAATTCAAGATCACGGTAGCAGCAGGCTATGAGGGCGCGTGTGTTCCAGGCTGCTCTCCTAGCTTCCAGTGGTGCCCTTGGCGATGCTTGAAGACTGCCCTCACTGTCATATCTGTCCCTGTGACTTTTCATACCATCTTCCCTCTGTGTGTATTTATGTCTGTCCAAGTTCCCCTTTTAGAAGGCTTCTGATATGACCTCATCCCTCATCTTAACCTGTTTCATCCGCAACGACCCTGAGTCCATAGGAGGTCCGTTCTGAGGTACTGAGGGTTAGGACTTCACTACAGGAATTTGGGGAGGATGAAAACTCAACCCATAACAGCTGATCAGTAAGGTTGCAGGAGCCTGAGACCCCCAGCATCCTAGATGGCCTGGCCCAGTTTTCTTGCTGTGTCCTACAGGGTCCTGACAAGCTCTAAGGGCCTCTGGGATCCACCCAGGTGAGGAGCAGCTTGAGCGTCCTGGTCCCACCTTGTTCCGCTCAGGCCTGTGCCCTTAACTGGCTGAACAATACTAACAGCTGGGGGTGGGCCACCCTCCTGTTGTTGCTGTTGAGTCGCTACATTGTTGTTGAGTCACTAAGTCGTGTCTGACTCTTTGTGACCCCATGGACTGTAGCACACCAGGTTCCTCTGTCCATGGGATTCTCCAGGCAAGGATACCGGAGTGGGTTGCCATGCCCTCCTCCAGGGGATCTTCCCAACCCAGGGATTGAACCCATATCTTCTGCTTGTCAGGCAGATTCTTTTCTGCTGAGTCACCAGGGAAGCCCCTGCCTTCATATACGCAGGATAAAACTATGAAGTTGCTTCCTCTCCTAGATGTAATTTCTCAAGAACAACTGTAAATCTGTCCGAGGAAGAAGGGGCAAAGAGGAACGATGGATGAGTGAGGGGTCTGGAGGTGAGGGATCTGGAGGTGAGGTCTGGAGTAAAAAAAGCAGCCAGCAGTCAGGTTCCGAGCCCCGCAGCAGGCGTCTCCAGTCCCAGGCGCCCTGCCCTGTGAATGTGGGAACTCTTCCAGCCGGGGCAACGAAGTGGTCAAGTCTCCTCTCCTAGGAGCCCCGGGGGTCCTCCCTTTTGTCTCTGTGTGCAGGAGGCTCACCCATCCACCTCTTCCCGGCTTCTCAGCACCGCCCTCCCTCTTACCCTCACTTTGTCACCCCCACGGCAGTCTCTGGTTGTCTGTGTCCCCACTTCTCACCTGTCCCCAGCACCTCTATTAGACTGCACCCAGAAGGCAGGTGGGGGAGAAGGTGGCGCCTCTGCTGTAGCTTCACACACACGCAGGTCCAGGGGTGACCCAGGAGAAAGGGGGTCCCCTTTCATGGGATTGAAAGAGTTGATTCCCTGTAAGTTTCTGGAATGTGAGCTCCATACTCTATTATTATTTTTGTGGTTTAGTCACCAAGTCGTGTCCAACTCTTTGCGGCCCCATGGACTATAGCCCACCAGGCTCCTCTGTCCATGGGATTGTCCAGGCAAGAGTACTGGAGTGGGTTGCCATTTTCTTCTCCAGGGGATCTTCCTGGATTAGTGATCTAACCTGTGTCCCCTGCTTGGCAGGTGTATTCTTTACCACTGAGCCACCTGGGAAGCCCCCTGTGTTATTATTACTTCGTTGCCAGTCAGGAGTCAGAGATTTTGAGAAGCCAGGTAGCCAAGTGGTGCTATTTACATCAGAACTTCCTGTGTGGACTCCTGGAGCCAGTCGGGTGTGCCCACCTGGGTCCTGCATGCACTCCATGAGCGGGATTGGGGAGCAGACCATATCAGCAGTGATTCAGCTGCTACATGAGACGGGCGGCATATTTCAAGAAACACGTGATCTAGCAACTTACTTCCAACTGTAGCTCAGCCTTGTCCACTTCCGCCAATAAGCCCAGTAAAAAACGATCAATGCCATTCTTCCCCAAAAGGGTCCTGAATTTGTGAGAATAAGGAAGGTTTGCAGACCTAAGCTTTAGCATACAACATTTTTTGCAAACCTTCAAGCGGAGACTTGGCTGATGATGAACATCTCAGATGTCAGTGACGTTTATCTTTGATCAGATTTAAGACTCTTCCCTTCAGATGACAAAGGTGATGTTTTCCCTCGTTTTCCTCAGCATGACACACCTCTGAAAAGGGTGACATTTCCAGCATCTCTGGGAGAAAGATGAGGCCGCTATCTGCTGGTGCTGATTCGGATCAGCCCTGGGGCTTCCCCGTCCCGCCTTGCCTTGAGCTAGGAGACTGGCTTCCCACAACCTGCTGTAGCCCACTTGTGATCTGGGAAGGGAAACTCTGTGTGGGGCAGCCTCAGGAGATTCCCAGGACAGCTCTGTCCAACAGAACCTTCTACCAAGATGGCTCGGCTGCACTGACAGAATGGCCACTACCCACGTGTGGCTGTTGAGCCTTTGACATGCAGCTAATCCAACTGAGGGACTCAACTTCATTTCATTTCACTTAATTTGCATCTAAGTAGCAGATTTGGGTTTTGTTGTTGCTGTTTTAATTTTTAGAAAAAGCCATGGACGGAAATCCCTGGTGGTCCAGTGGTTAGGACTCTGGGGAACTAAGATCCCACAGGCTATGCAAATGAATAAATATAAATAAAACAACAACAAAAAGGCATGGCTATTCCCCTCTGCCCCGCAGTCTGACTCGCTTGGCACCTTTGTTCTTGCAGCCTTCTGACAAGGAGATGTTCAGCCGCTCTGTCACCAGCCTGGCCACAGATGCGCCCCCTAGCAGCGAGCAGAACGGAGCACTCACCAACGGAGACAGTAAGTGCTGTCACAATTCCAGCTTTCCAGGCAGGCCTCATTACCTGCAAAAGAACTAGAAATGTAGCTCAGAAAGGTCAGAAAATGTAGCTCAGAACACCACCATGATTACCATCATCATTTCTTTATAACACCGGCTCACTTGCCTGCGTGACCTGGACAGAAGTACCTGGGAATTAATATCTTCCCCAAGGCAGCCCTTCACCAATGAGTGGTACAAGGAGGGGTCCCTTGTCCCTTGGCTGAGATAACGCGTAGGCCTGTTGATTGCTCTGTTTTCCAGACTTTTCCTGCAGGATTTGGCTCCAGTCACATATTTGAAGCTGTCTTATTAATGCAGACTTTATTGGCTACATTATCCACTGTATTTCTTACACCTTTCAATAAACCGTTCACACATGAAAAAAGAAAGTGTAGCTCAAAAAACTAGGAAATGTGTTCTTGCTCTCCTTTTGTATTACTGCCAGTTTTAGCAAAAAAAAAATATCATTTGGATGAAAAGTTAGTACCTATGAGTTGGCTGCTGTGTGCCCTCGCTCTAAGATCTCTATGTTTATGAACTTGTGTACGCTAACAACTGTAAGATTACTGTTACCCTATGAGATTACTATTACTAGTATTACTACTGCTCTGTAAGATGGAGATTATTACTGTCCTCAGTTTACAGATGAGGCAACTGAAACATTGCTGCTGCAGCAAATTACCACAAAGTTAGTGTCTGCGAACAGCACAGGTTAATTTACAGCTCTGGGTATCAGAGTCTGAACCGGGTCTCCCTGGGCTAAAATCTGTAAGTATTGTCCAGCCCAGTAGCAGCAGGGCAGCATTTCCTCCCCAGGTTCTAGGGGAGAATTTGGTTCCTCGCCTGCTTCAGCTTCTAGAAGCTGCCCGCATTGGTCCAGGCCTTTCTCTCCATCGTCAAGCCCCTCTCAGACTCTCCTGCCCGTTTCACTCACAGGTGTTAGCCACTCAGTCATGTCTGACTCTTTGAGACCCCATGGACTGTAGCCCACCAGGCTCCTCTGTCCACGGAATTTTCCAGGCAAAAATACTAGAGTGGGTTACCATTTCCTTTTCCAGGGGATCTTCCCCACCCAGGGATCAAACCCATGTCTTCCATATTGCAGGCAGATTCTTTACTGTCTAAGCCACTGAGAAGCCCCTTTTACTTATAAGGACCCTTCTAATTACACTGGGCCCACCTGGATGCCCAGGGTCCTCCTCATCTCAAGGTCAGCAGGTAGGTAGTTTATCCTTGTCCTTAATTCCTCCTTTGCCATGTGATGGAACACATTCACGGAATCTAGGGATTAGGACATGGACACCTGAGGGTGCACATTATTCTGCCTGGCACACAGAAGTTACTAATTTGCCTAAGATCTATGGTCTATGCACCAAGGATCTGTAATGTGAACCTTTGGTTTGAGTCCGAGGCACCCCATCTACACGCTCACTGCCTGATGTGAATGCTGACAGAAGTCACAACTACATTTCCATGGTGCAGTTTACAGACTGCTTTCACCTGCAGTAGCAAATCCACTTACCTCCATTTATAGACCAGGAAGCTGTGGGGCAGTCAGGATTGACACTGTGTCTTCAGACGCCAGTGCCGGTTCTGTCTACCAGGACACAAATGTCTAAATCCAGAGGGCGAAAGCTCACCTCCTCCATGACGATTAAGTATTCAGAACACAGTGGGTGGTGGTGATAACTTCGCAGATCAAGAGATCCATTATCAATTTCCCCAGATGTTGTGTCCAATTCTTTGCGACACCAAGGACTGTAGCCCGCCAGGCTCCTCTGTCCATGGAATTCTCCAGGCAAGAGTACTGTTGTGGGTGGCCATTCCCTTCTCCAGGGGACCTTCCCAACCCAGGGATTGAACCTGCATCTCCTGCATTGGCAGGCAGATTCTATACTGACTGAGCCACCAGGGAAGCCCAGATTTCCATTAACAGTCACATCATGTACAGTTTGCAACCTCAAGTCAAATAAAAAGCCAGCACCTTGATTTCACTTCACTTGACATTATCCAAGTCACTGTAATAGTTCTATAAGGAAGTGTCTTTCTCCACTTTTAATATTCCTGCTGCTTTAGTTCTTTCAGAAGACAGCACGGTGACCTGCATGCAACATTATGAGGAAGTCCAGACCTCGGCTTCAGATCTACTGGACTCCCAGGACAGCACAGGGAAGCCGAAATGTCATCAAAGTCGAGAGTTGCCCAGAATTCCCCCAGAGAGCTCGGTGGACACGATGCACAATGGGAGAAGTGCAGACGGGGACCAGGCTCTAGGGATGGAAGGACCCTATGAAGTGCTCAAGGACAGTTCCTCGCAAGAAAACATGGTGGAGGACTGCTTGTATGAAACCGTGAACGAAATTAAGGAGGTGACGGCAGCTGCCCAGCCAAGTCGAGGCCACAGCTGTAGGTCGAAGTCTGCTTCCGGTGTGAAAGAGCTTCCGGGGCCGCAGGCCAACAGCAGAACAGACTTTGCTGAGTATGCCTCGGTGGACAGAAACAAAAAGTGTCGACAGAGTGTCAATGCGGAGATTCTTCTTGGAAATTCATGTGATCCAGAAGAGGAGGCCCCGCCTCCTGTCCCCGTGAAACTCCTGGACGAAAATGAAAACCTTCAGAAGGAAGAGAGTCAAGCAGGAGAAGAGGGAGCCGCTGAGGGGACCAGTGAAACCAACAAGGTGGGCTCCTGCAATTTGTTTCAGAGCTTTGGTCCCGATTGGGAATCTACCTAAACCTGGGGCGTTTGTTTGCATGGTATTCTAAGAAATACATGCTGACACCTTCACGTGTATCGAATGGTAACAGCTGTTTTCATGTAAGCTGTGTTTGAATTTTTTTACCCCTCCAAGTAATAAAATACTGAAAACTCATGCTTACAAAATATTTCTGCCTTGGCATCTTGGATATTTTCCAGTTTTTGCATCATGTCTAACTGAGGCCAAGTATTATTTTCTGCATTTTGAAGGCCAAAAACGAAAAAGATGAGACTTTGCTGCCCATTTAGCCTCTTCTACTTTTCGCCATCCCAAGCAGTGGGGTGATTCCCGCCCCTCCACCCAAGGTCCCAGAAATCAGAGCCCAGGAACAAGCCCACAGGTGCTGCTGGGCATATCTGGTTTATGTATAGACTTTTATAGGAGTCACGTAAGAGATTTTATTTAACAACAATTTCTAAACAATAACCTGTGACTCTTAAGTTTAGATGTTCAACAGAGCTCTAAAATGCAGTAAGAATCCCTGAGCCTTCTCTCTGTGTGTCCCATGAGCTGACATCTGAGCCACAATAGCTTGGAATTCTCATCTCCAGCTATCAGCATTACCTTGGGATTTTCTATTCCCTGCGGAGACAACAGTAGGGTTCTCTTCTCAGGTTTTGGTAGGAAGGCCAAGTAAGGGCTAGTCAGTCTATAGCAGCCTTAGAAAATTTGTGGAGTTCATGATCCAAAGGGGAGCCCTGGCTAAGGTTATATGTGCGTGCTAAGTTGCTTCAGTCGTGTCTGACTCTACGACCCCATAGATTGTAGCCCACTAGGCTCCTCTGTCTGTGGGATTCTCCAGGCAAAGATACTGGAGTGGGTTGCCATGCCCTCCTCTAGGGGATCTTCCCGACCCAGGGATGGAACCTGCATCTCTTCTGTCTCCTGCATTGGCAGGTGGGTTCTTTACCACTAGCGTCACTTGGAAAGCCCTTACTCCAAGGGGTCATTCTGCATAGTGTTCTTTGAATGCATTTCAGCTTTTCATGTTACCCATGAAGTAAGCCATTGACAACAGCAATTAAGTGTTTATGAACATATTTGTTAAAGGCAAAAATGCAGCCCAATTTTTTGCCCTTTGTATAACCAGAGATAATAAAACTAATGTGAAGTTTATGCTGTTTAAAACAGTTAAACCTTTTTTTACTTTCAAGCAGTTGATAGATAAGAGAGTTGATTGTCTAACCACTGCCAAGTAAGCAATTTTCCAGATGTCACATTAGAAACTGGAAATACCCATCTGGGAACCAGATTACCTTTCTGTAGGAATATAGGGATGAATGATCCATCGTTTCCATATAAACCATTCTCATTTTAAGTGATTGGGAGAACTTAAAATGCTTAATATTCATGCTTTCATTTGCAAAAGGATTTTAATGAGCTTTTCCACTGTAAGCTGCAAGATCTAGGTGCTGGGAATGCACTAGTGAACAAGCAGATAAGTGAACAAAAATCTCTGCCCCTGTGGCGCTTACATTTTAGTTAGAAGATAAAAACATAAATATGTATGTAAGTAAAGTATATTTTTTATATAATACTTATATGTAAAATGAAGTCACTAAGTCGTGTCTGACTCTTTGTGACCCCATAGATTGTAGACCACCAGGCTCCTCTGTCCATGGAATTTTCCAGGCAAGAACTGGAGTGGGTTGCCATTGCCTTCTCCAGGGGCTCTTCCCAACCCAAGAATCGAAACCAGGTCTGCAGCATTGTAGGCAGACTCTACCATCCGAGCGGCCAGGGAAGCCCCATATATACATATGTATTATATAGATAACGTCACTGACTCAATGGATATGAGTTTGAGCAAACTCCAAGAGATAATGAAGGACAGGGAAGCCTAGCGTACTGCAGTCCATGGGTTCAAAAAGAGTCAGGCACGACTTAGTGACTGAACAACAAAAGTATATCTTAGAAGGCTTTAAAATATAAAGGAAAAAAATCAGAACAGAATCTGAGGGACTGAGAAAGTTGGGTAGGAGCACAGTTGTGAGGAGAGTGGTCAGGGCATGCCTGGCTTTGTTCAAAGGGACATTTGAACAAAAAATTAAAAGGAGTTGAGAGAGTGACTTGGTTCATGTTTTAGGGGAAGAGCCAATGAAGTAGAGGAAATGGCCAGTATGAAGGCCCTGAGGCCAGAGCATGCCCAGCCTCTCCCGGGACAAAGAGGGTATAGGTGTGGCTGGAGAGGAGAGAGCAAGGCTAAGAGGATTTGAAAGAGAGATTAACTGGGGGCCCAACCCTGTATGGCCTTGGCTTATAATCTGAATAAAATGGGGTTGCTTGAAAGCCTTGAGCAGGATGACTTCATCTGGGTTTAAGAAGGATCCCTCTGATGGAGTTGACATTCAGCCGTGAAGAATGAAAGCAAGGAGACCAGTTGGGTAGCCATTCTAATAAGCAAGACAAGAAACACTTGTTGGAACAGGGTAGGAGCAGCAGAAGTAACAGGAGACACTAAACTAGAACCAGGAGATTTGTTGATGGGCCAGATGTGGATGAAAGGATGAGGAAACAGTGATGAATCCAGGGTGTGGCCTGAGCCCCTGGAAGCGTGGGACTGCCATAAACTGAAGTAGAAGGACTGTGGGCCAAGCAAATTTGGGAGTTTGGGGCTGGACATATTGGTTTGAGATAGATATTGGTCATCCAAGAAGCAACATCTGAGAACAGCTGGATGGAGGAGCAGGCTTACAAGGATAGGCCTGGGCTGGGCTTGTACATTTGGAAGTCAGCAGCAGAAATTAGTTTTTTCAAGCTGACATCGGGCGAGATCACTGCATGAGTGTGTGTGAGTGGGGACTTGAAGAGTTCTAAGGACACAGGTCCAGGAAAGAAAGGAGCCAGCAGAAGAGAGGAAAACAGGAGAGAAAAACAGGAAAATCCAGTGTCCTAGAAGCCAAGGAGTGAGTGTTCGGGGAAGAAGGGGTGACCTTGCAGCACACAGCAGGTGAGTCAGGAGAGAGGTCAGGAGAGATCAGTGACACGGTGGACATCAGTGTCCTCCTCGAGAGCAGTTTCTTTGGAATCTAGGAGGCAGAAACTGAACTGAAATGGGTTTGGAGAGATAATAGGAAGAGAAAAATTGAGTGTTGTTTTTTTTTTAGACAACTCTTTTAAGAGGTTTTGCTATAATGGAATTAGTAACAGAACTAGAAGGGTGTGTTGATTTGGTTTGGGTTTTAGAATAGATAAATAGCCTGTTTTTATGTGGATGGGGATGACTCCATAGAGGGGAAAGTTGATGTAGACAGAATGGAGTGTTGCTGGTGCTTATATCCACGAGTGGGTGCAAGGGGTCAGGGTCTCCTGCACAGGAGGAAGGGATCGCCTTAAAGTGGAGCCTGGAAAGTTCACTTGTGGCAACGGACAGGAAGGAAGACGTGTGAATGCAGAGACTGGAGGTGTGATGGGAGAGGTAGAAGTTTATAGACATTTCTTTTGATTCCTTCAGTTTTCTCAAGGTCCTCAGCTAGGGATGAGGTGTTGGGGGTTCGGGGAGAGAGGAGAAGATGTGAAGAAGGCAGCTAGGAAAGCAGGGGCCAGCGGGTAGTAGCAGGTGTAGGAAGATTCAGAGCAGCTTTAAGGACTCATCTGAGGGGTGAGTTCTCCAGTGACCAGGAAGGGAGTGGAGTTCTTAAAGTATGACAGTGATGGCCGACCATGGAGCTTGAGTTTGATAGGGTAGGAAGGAAGGCGGAGGAGAAGTGAGATGTGCAAAAAAGTGGTTGGGGGCCCCACAGTTTTGCAGGCTTGTTAAACTGGGTTATGGGAGGAGTAGGCGTAAACAGTGAGTGCTGGTCTGAAGGGGCCTGCAGGGAGATGGGATAGTGGGGCTGCTGTGGTTTAGGCTAAGAGGGGTCTGAGGTGCATACTGAGCAGGGAGGTGGGGCAAGGATGCACGGTCGGTGCAGGGAGGTCAAGGAGTAGGTGCAGGTTTGGAAGGATACAGGTCGGTTGAAATCAGCAAGAATTCAGGCAGGAGAGGTGTTAGAGATTCAGTGAATCCAGAGCCAGAATCATCAAGAATCATCAAGAATCATCAAGAAATGAGGCCAGAAAATGTGAGTTGATTTCTCCACTAGTTGTGAAAAGTTTCCAGATGACCTAAGAATCTTCCTGATAACTCATGCAAACTAGAAATAAAAAGTTTAGGGATTTGACAAACACCATAGTATTTTTTTCAGTCAATTTTTCAATCTTTCATTAATGATCAATCCTTCAGTGATAATTAGGAATTGAAACAGTAATCATAATCATTTGGTTTTTCTGTACCTACAGATTCAAATTAAAAAATTAGAAGAAATTTATCTAATGTAATACTGCTGGGTATGTAAAATCATACTTATGTGTTTATTCCTGAGGTCCTTTATATAATTTCTTTGTAGAAAATAGTTTCTTGTCTAAGAATCGTTTGAAAACATTTTTGTATATAGTTGCATCAAAGCATATGCCCAAAAAAAGGTTAAATTATTGACTTTAAACTCTCTTCTCTTGATTTATTTCGTTCTAACAGAGACTTAGTTCATTGTCGTACAAGTCCCGGGAAGAAGACCCAACTCTCACAGAAGAAGAGGTGAGTTTTGTTACTTTTAAATAATCCAGAAGCTCTTGTAATAGAGAATAGCACTTCCTTCCTTAAGTAGACGCTCTGTCCTGTTACCCTTCATCTGAGAAAGCTGAAGTAGGCTCTTAAGCCTATGGTTGGAAATGAGAGTTGGCTATGTTGGCTTTATCATGGTTCAGAGAAAGTAACTGGGAGATGGGAAGACAAGGAAGAGGATAAGTTGAACAAGGAAGCTCAATAGGGAAGAAGGAGAAGACAAAAATAGAAAGGGGAGGGGAGGAAAGAGGAATGAGAAGAGAGAAATGTAAGTGTGTGAGCTTTAATCAGGGAGGAGGTTCCCATTAAAAGGAAGTTAATAGTGGGTTGGAATATGCAGAGAATTGGAACAGGTGGATATAGAGAATTTGCTCCAGGCTGGGAGACAGAGGAAGAAGGGCTTAGGCTTCTGGGAGACAGAGCAGGAAACTTCAAAAACACTTCCAGACTGGAAGTAGGGTTAGACATGGCCACCAATGAGAAACAGTGATATATCCTCCCAAGCACCGGGGCTAAAGAGTCATGGATTAAACTTTCAGTGAAGCATTAAAATTGTAAAAGCCAGTATTTATGGGATTTTGTCAAGCTAGATTCAGAGCCGAACACCTTAATTTGTCAAGCTACATAAAGCCTCTTCCTGGCATGCCTAGCTTAGTAAATTGTGTACGTGTACAAAAGCAATGTGGGCTTTCCAGGTGGCGCTAGTGGTAAAGAACCCACCTGCCAATGCAGGAGGCATAAGAGACACAAGTTCAGTCCCTGGGTCATGAAGATCCCTGGAGGAGGGCATGACAACCCGCTCCACTATTCTTGCCTGGAGAATCCCATGGACAGAGGAGCCTGGTGGGCTACAGTCCATGGGCTCACACAGAGTCAGACACGACTGAGGTGGCTTGGCACACACACACATGCAAAAGCAACACACACGTGTGACGTTGCCCAGCCCCCACCACGTTCCCTCTCCAGGGAGTGGAACTGCCATCTGTCCACCTGGTTGCAGAAGCCAAAACTCTGGGACCCTCCTGAACACCGCATTTTCCTCACTGTCTTCAGATTCAGCCAGTAATCAGGCCCTTCAATTCCACCTCAGAAGCTAACTTTCACGTTCCCCCACCCCTGTCCATATCCACTGGGCCCGCCCCTCACAAGACTAATGCAGGGCCCTCCTACCAGGGCCCGAAGTGGCTCCTGTGCCTCCTCCAGCATTTTTCACTCTCCTGGAGACATCCCATTGGGCTAAGAAAATACTTTAATTCCCTGGCAGTCCAGTTTTTAGGACTCAGTGCTTTCACTGCTGAGGCCATGGGTTCAGTCCCTGGTTAAGGAATTAAGATTCTACAAGCCAGGCTGAAAAAAAATATATAAGAGATCTGGAAACTAATTCTTTAAAATAAATTGAGACTATGTGAAATTTTTAATTACTTTTCCTCTTATCTTACATTTGTTTGTGGTTTTTGAATAGGACACTGTTATACTGATGAATGTTGAACATAGAATAAAGAACTGTGACTCCCATGTATTCATTCTAGGAAGATGATTTAGGAAAAATAAATATGGAGATCATTTATTTTTATATTCATGTGATATAATGTTAGTCCAGACTGAAACTGAGACCTGAATTTTAAGTACTATTATCCTAATTTAACAGAATGATGGGGGAAGGGTTGAATATAAAAAGAAGAGAAATGAGGGAAAGAGGGTAATTTATGAGAACATAATAACAATTTACAGACTGAATAATAATGATGAAAGATGTTAAAGAGAAAAATTGCAAAGCTAAATAGTAAGAGGGCTTGAAGAGAAACCTTTTATTTATACAAAATAAAAATAATAGTCGTAGGAGACATATATTCAAAAAGAATATTAGAAGACTTGAGAAATGTTAATAAGATTTCAAATTTACAGTGACACCCTCCTGCACATTTGGTTCATGCCCAGGGAAAATATTAAGTTGCAAGTTAATGAAAGAGCCTGTAATTTAAAAAAGAAAAGACTGTAAAAGCCAAGAAGGCCCAAGTACTTACCAGGAGTGGAGGCCATTGTGACAGAAGCATGGGCAAGAAAGGAGGAAGAGAAACAGAAGTGGTGCTAAGGGCCCAGCTCTCGCTGTCACTCTCACAGATAAAGTTGTGTTTGTCCTCCTGATGTTACCGCTGAAGCTGAGGACACCGGCTACCTTCATTACTATCCATGCACGTGTGTTTAGTGGCTCAGTCGTGTCCAGCTCTTTGCAACCCACGAACTGTAGCCTGCCAGCCTCCTCTGTCCATGGGATTCTCCAGGCAAGCATAATGGAGTGGGTTGCCATTTCCTCCTCCTCCAGGGGGTCTTCCCAACCCAGGGATCAAACCCCGGTCTCCTGCACTGCAGGCAGATTCTTTACCTTCTGAGCCACCGGGGAAGCCCCTATCATGCATGACTCACCCCTTTATAATCTGTCCACGTTTTTGGCTCGGACCACCTTTTAAGTAAAAAGTTTCATGTGTTGGCAACTTGCTACACAAAGCAGAGGCCTTGTGTTTTACTCTTCTGAAATGGAAAGCTACTCTAATTCCTCATTTTGAAAGGAATTTTTTAGTTAAAACCTCTCAGGTGAGAATGTTAATTTAATATGCATGAAAATGGTTAAATCAACAGGGCAGGATTTTCACAAAGATTATTTCTCTGACTCAAACCCTTTGGATTGTCAAAGCCTGGCAAATGCCAGCCACCAGCCTGTAGGGAAAGTTCTCATGCAAATGACAGTTAACGTGCAGCAGGCGTGTCTTAAGAAGTTTTGGAGGCCAGCTGGAAGCTTTCTGCCCAGCATGTGGATATGTGAGAGTAGGACATCTCTCTCTGCACTTGCAAAGCCAAGCATCTGTCAGGAAGTATGTTCCCTTATTTCCTGGGTGTTTTAATACATCAATTGCTGTGCAAAGATAACTGCAGGTAATGAAGGATATTTTTACTTATTTCCAACCGTGATTTCTAACAATAAAACAATACCCTCCCTCCCAAATCTCCTAATCAGTCCATTTTTGTATCAAAGAAAATGAAACCTCTCCTGATATTTGTGGCTTTGTTGTTGATGTTCAGTCGCTCAGTCATGTCTGACTCTTTGCAACCCTACGGACTGCAGCACGCCAGGCTTCCCTGTCCTTCGTCCCCTGGAGTTTGCTCAAACTCATGTCCATCGAGTTGGTGATGCCATCCAACCATATCATCCTCTGTCATCCCCTTCTCCTGCCTTCTGTATTTGTGGCTAGATGAGATGTATTGGTGAGACTGAGTGGGTTTGCTTGGAAAACAGCCTGTTCTTCCCAAAGAAAAGAGTGTCCCATAAGTTTTTGTCTTTGTTGCATGAGAGGTGCAGTGTTGTCTGACTCTCCACGACCCCATGGACTGTAGTCCACCAGACTCCTCTGTCCATGGGATTTCCCAGGCAAGAATGCTGGAATGGGTAGCCATTTCCTTCTCCAGGGAATCTTCCTGACCCAGGGTTTGAACCCATGTCTCCTGCATCTCCTGCACTGGCAGGCAAAGTCTTCACTACTGAGCCACCTGGGCAGCCCATCCCCTATGTTGATTGTCTCCCAATATCATTTCTGAGTTGATTTCATATAAGAATGAATTTTCCCACTGAAGAAAACTTAGCCCCATCTCTGAATGTCTATTTAACCAATAGTATGCAATGAAGTATTAATTTAAAAAATAGTAGGGGGGGGGATGGTAAGGAAGATGGGAGGGAGGTTCAAGAGGAAGAGGTATACCTATGGCTGATTCATGTTGATATTTGGCAGAAAACAACGAAATTCTGTAAAGCAATTGTCCTTCGATAAAATTAATAGATAAAATCAGAAAAAAAAAAATAGTGGAAAGTGATCCTCTGACAGTTATATGTATACTGCCAACCAGCATCCAGAAGCTATTGTTGAGACCTTTGTGATGCGGGAGGAGTGGATTATACAGTCTGGTGCAGTGCTTCTCGCACTTAGTGGGCATGAGAGTCAGCCCACCCCCAGAATTTGTGACTCAGTGGTTCTGGGGTGGTGCCCCAGAGTTTGCCTTTCCAAAAAATGTCCAGATCCTGCTACTGCTGACTTGAAGCCCACCCTTTTGAGTATCACCAGGATGATATGTTTTCTACCCTTTTTTGTAAAGCAGTCAAAACTTTCCTCAGGTGAAATATCATTGGGATAAAGAAATCAAATAAATCCCGATGTTGTGGTCAGGTCCTGGGGGTCTTGAGCTGCCCACTCTACCTGCTTGCCTCAAACCCTTGGCAGAATTAGAGAGAACCTGGATTTCATAGAATTAGGCTACTTACAAAGTTATAGACAACACATATAATTGTTCTGCTGCGTACTCCAGGATTAGCATAGGTTGTGAAGAATCGGCTTCTGGGTATATATCCAAAAGAAATGAAAACACTGTCTACAAGAGATATCTGTACTCCTCTGTTTATTGCAGCATTATTCACAATAGCCAAGTCATGAAAACAACTTAACTGTCCAACAACAGATGAATGGATAAAGAAAATGTGATTACACACACACACACACACGTGTACACATAATGGAATATTATTCATCCATAAAAAAGAAAATCTTGCCATTTGCAACAGCATAGATGGATCTTGAGGGCATTGTGCCAAGTGAAATGAGTCAGAGAAAGACAGATACTGTGTATTCTCATATAGATGTGAAATCTAGAAAAGCCAAACAGAAATAGAGTAGAATGGTGGTTGCCTCAGGCTGGGGACTGGGGGAAATGGGGAGATGTTGGTCAAAGGGTCAAACTTCCATCTATAATAAGTTCTGGGAATATAGTACATCATGGTGGCTAGAACTAACAGTACTGTGTTGTATACTTGAAACTTAGAGCTTAAATGTTATCACCACACACCAAGAATATGGTAATCACAGTGAAGAAGTTGTTAACTAACTTTATTGTGGTAATCATTTCACAATATGTGTATCAAACCATCATGCTGCACTCCTTAAACTTACATGTGTTGTGTGTCAATTATGTCTCTGTAAAGTTTGGGAATCCGAAAAAAATTCTTAAAGGGACCCACACCCCCATAGTCCCAAGAATCTAGCTTGTCACTAAAAGGGGGAGGGAGGAATCAAGCTTGGAGCTTATTTATTCACTTCTCCCCTTGTTTTCTAGATCTCGGCCATGTATTCATCAGTGCATAAAAAAGGACAGCCAGGGAACAAATCAGGACAGTCACTTAGAGTACCGGAGGCCTCCTACACCTCCATGCCGGGAGCCGCTCCGAGGTCCCCCTCTTCCTGCAACGATCTCTATGCCACTGTTAAAGACTTTGAGAAGATGCCGCATAGTGTCAGCACACTTCCAGCAGCAGGCAAGCCCAGTGAGGAGCCTGAGCCAGATTATGAAGCAATACAGACTCTAAACAGAGAGGAAGAGAAGTCTGCCCCAGAGACCAACAGTCACCATGGCCTTTGCCCAAAAGAGAATGACTACGAGAGCATCGGGGACTTGCAGCAATGCCGAGACGTCACCAGGCTCTAGCAGCCTGGAAAGGACCCAGCTAGCAAAGGACCAGCCGGCAAAGCCAGTGCTGCTGCAGAAGACAAGAAGCAATGTCAGCCACACTTCATATGCTGCTTTAGGAAAGGGAAGACGATTGGAGATGCCAGAACTGCTTCTCAGTTTGGGGAGAAATGCGTTAGGCACCCTGCTGCCAGGGCACTGGCATACCCAAGCACACCTGCGTCATGCACCCGCTCCCTCTGGAAGGATCCCGGCTGTCAGTGATCTCACCCTCTTCGTGAAGAAAGCCACGCAGTAAGGAAGAATGACACTTGTCAAAAACCACAGCTCACCTGCCTGAAACACTGCCATTCACAGGAGCCTGGTTTCTCTCCCTCTCTCCTTTTCACTGTCTGCTACTGATAGTAAAATGAATGGCATTTCTCTCTGAAATCTTCCGATTTATAATGGTTCGTTCCAAGGATTTTCTCCCACCAGGCTGGGCCTTTGCCTTCAAGTGGGTGTTTTCCGTTGCTAAGAAATTGTGGTTGCTATTTCCGGTCTGCTCCCCAGCCCATTCAAAGAGCTGCACCTGGGAACCCGAGCCCCCAACCAGTGGAGAGCACTGGGGACACCCCTTGAGTTTCCTAGCTCTTCATTCCTTCTGATTTGGGCACTCCATGTCAGCAGCCTCTTCCAAAGTACTTGAAGTCATTGTTAGATGCTTTATTTTATTTTTATAGTCAATATGGTTTTTTCCCCCCCAGTGTTTGAAACTCTTCAGAGTCTTTTTCAGTATTTTCAAAGAATATCATGGTACTTCTATACTTGTTTTAGTCCAGCTCATTCTTCCAAAACAGAGAGCCTTAATCTCAATGTTAGGACACAGACCACGTGTTTGGGTGGCAGCCACTGCATCCATCTCTTCCCAAGGGCTGTGGACTTGAATGTGTATTTCTGATGACCTCTGCTGCCACACTGACGTGCAGGAGTTCATACATGAACTGCTCCCCTAAGGTAATCTATTTGAGATGAAAATATAAACATTTATTTTTGTTATATAAATTTATAAGGTATTTTATGTTTAATGCCTAATTTCTAGGAAGTGCCAGATAAAATATATATTAACTATTTTGATTTGATGTACAATGATTTATATTCTCATTTTGAAAAGACACCATGAAGCACATAAGCTGTACCAGTAGTTGTTATCTTTTTTCTAACCAAGTGTTTAAAACATGGAAGGTTTTTAAAGACATCACTTTTCAAATGGTACTTGGAGCTCTTGGTCAAAAATCAGCTGACTCATTGGAGAAATAAGTGGAATAAACATAACTGATCATTTTCAATGTTTTGTGGTGGGCAATAGTGAAATATTTGAAATGGTAAAAATGGAAAGAGGAACAAGATATGACCAGGGATGACTGACGATTAACCTTATGAAAGTATTATGATTCCATTAAGGTTTAGCTACGTTTTTAAGAAAAAGGTGATGAATTCTGTAGCCTGGTGCTTGCACATGTAAATTGCCTGTTGGGATTTTTTTTTCCCCTTCATTCAGTGGCTGAAATAACTCAGATTGAGAGCTCAGCCTGGTTTGAATTTAATCATCTCTTTAGATTTTATAAGGCCGACATTGGGAAACCTGTTCATTTTTCATTCTAAAAGGAACCTGGTTGAAGTGCTATTATGTAGTGTGGGCTACAGAAAAGAAGCTTTTCCTACACTCTAAAGAAAAAAAAAAAAGGCAATTATTCTGTACCACTGTGACATCTGCGATTTTTCAGATTGAATAATCTTACTGTTTTCACTCATTAGGACAAAGAATGCAGTTGGGAGGATGAAGCATCTTGAAAATTGTAGGGACCAGCTCCCGGGCATGTTTTTTTCCATTCCTTGCATTCATGGCTTGATTTTGTGACTGCTCTGTAATACGTTTCTGCAATTGTAAAGTAGCTCAGTTGGAGTAAACGGTTTGCTTGTTATTTTCCAATCAGCCTGGTCTCTCCTGTGAAGACTTTATGTGCATAAAAGCACAATCATCATTGATCAAAAGATCATGGCAGAATAACCTTGGATCAGGGAGAAGTTTATCAGAAAGGTGCAAGGCCCATACTCTCTGAATTCATCTCCTTTGTAAGCACTGGTTTGCCCGGTGATTCTCACTGCTTATTATGAATGAGTCTGACCCAACAACCTCAGTATCATGGGGTTGCTTTGGCACCTGTTGACAGCCACCTCACACTGTTCACCGAGCCTTGTGCATGCTGCAGTCTCATCCTTTATGAGCACCTGACTGCTCAAAAGTTGCAGTTCATGATGTCTCACTTATGACCAAGGAAGCGGGTATGATCTCTAAAGAGTAAAGCTGTTTCTAGATAGGGAAGCCCTTTATAAATAGTCATATCTTGAAATTTCATTATTGGAATTCCCCCAGAAGTTTCAAAATAAGGGCTATGCCTTACGGCCGTAAAGTGTGCAATGAAATCTCTCTCTCGATTGGAGAACCTGTGCTAAGAATAAGTTGTGATATAAAGTATTAAAAGGGAACTGTAAGGGCCTCCAAAACACATCCTGAAAGAGTAAGTAATAGCACAATCTATGAGGACTAGGGCCTGAGAAAAGCAGAGTAAGCTTTGGGAGATGGCTCTGCTCTTCAGAACATTAGGTACCTTACTAAAGTATTTTATTGATGTAACATCACTGTTTTAACCCTTTAGTACAGTATTTCATAAATTTCATCACTTTTTAAAAATTTTATTTGTTGAAACTTTGTGCTAGAATCTTTAGGTTGGAAGCCTATGGTTTCTTTAAAAAGTTTTCATCTTAAAAGCTACATAGTTTAAGTGTATGAAAAGTAATTATCAAGAAAGAAAGAGTTTACTGTATCTTTAAAATTCAATTTGACATCCATATTATGTATGCATTGAACTATAATAACCTAGGTTATTATAATCTTGCCTAGGATCTTTGCTTTTATTCATGTATTTTGAAAGTTTCAAAGAGTTTTTTTTACTGATTCTCAGATATTGTCTGTCAGCAGGGAAGTGTAACCTGCTTTATGTGAAATGTTTGAGGAGATTTTAAATTCTAGGAGGAAGTAATTTTTGCGCATATCTTTGCCACATTTTTTTTTTCCTACCCTTCAGTAAATTATATCATTAGGATTATTAAAGCTTTTGAAAGTACCACTCTCCTTTGTGGGAAAAAGGCTAATTACTGATTTGTCTGCCCTTAAAATCTAAGAGTTGATTCTAATTGAGTGCTAGATTAGGTAGTTAGCAAAAAGAACTGAAATTTAACCTCAGCATGTTACTAGATCTAGCTCTCATATTTGATTTTCATTTTTCAAATTAGAGCATTTACTTACTTTTACCAGTAACTATATATATAGGGCTTCCCTGGTGGCTTAGACTGTAAAGAATCTGCCTGCCATGCGGGAGACCCAGGTTTGATCCCTGGGTTGGGAAGATCCCCTGGAGAAGGAAATTGCAACCCTCTCCAGTAATCTTACCTAGAGAATGCCTGGACAGAGGAGCCTGGCAGGCTATATACATACACGCACATGTGTATATATTTAAAGTCACTCTGGTGCTTAATTAATTAGGATACATCCCGTCATGTATTTTGAATGTGTATCCTACTAGTGTGATGATTATTGTCATAAAAGCAGAACAGAAGAAACAGTTGTCCAGTCATTTTCTTTTTTTCCCAATCATTTTCATTTGACAGTTACCAGAAAACCTTCTTAACTGGCCCTCAGTGAATTTCTCTAGTTAATGAATTCAGATTTTAAACTATGTCCATCATTCTCTTAGCTGAAAAACAGTGGTGTGTTTAAATAGTTTTATTCATGCAGCTCCCTAAATATTCAACCGGACAGAAGGAAATGAAAGTAGGTGTCCTTCTCAGACAGGTATTTGAGGAGAGATTTGACCGAAGGCAGCAAGGGCCGTGTGAGCCAGGATAGTGACGCCCCCACACACAACCAGACGGCAGAAGCAGGGGCTATTATCACCTGAAGGCACTTCCCTTCACTGTCTCCAGAAACAGGGAGGTTTTAGCACAGAATGAACAGGAGTGGAGGAGGATCCTGTGCTGCTCTGAGATGGTGCCATATTATGGCTAGAATCTCAGAGCCTCAGTTCAAGACTGATGTAGGACTTTGTAAATGAGTAAATGCTCCTGGTAATAGTTGCTGTGAGTCTGTGTGGTCTAGTGATGCCATTCTGAAAGTGTTGATTTCTGGTACCAACCAGCTTAGCTTTGGTTGCTGGAAGCACAGTAGGTACTGATGGTTATTTCCTGGAAATCTTGACAGGCTTATTGTACTGTGTAATGGGGAAAAGTTAAAGTGTAATGTTTGGTGTTAATAAGTGACTGATGTGAAAATAGGAACATGTGTCTAAAATATCAAATATGGCTTTATTTGCAGTGAAGTCTAAATTCTTTGTCCTGTAGTTGTATTTTCTTGCTCTGTGTTGTAGCTTTTCTTAAATATATTATTTCTGACAGTATCACTAGACGAGTTTTACACACTTAGAATGTGTTTGACTTTAAGAGAGCAATCCAGAAACTGTGTGAGAGTCTTCATCTGGAATTGCCAAAGTAAATTAAATAAAATCATGGTCTAGAAGAGAACAAACATTCATAAATGGTGTTTTACCCCTACTGCTCATTTTAAAGCTGTATTTACATGCAGTCTCCAATGCTTATAAAGTATTTCATTGTTTTTCTAGGTTCTTCTTTTATTTAACTAGGAAATTGTAGTTCAGATTTTTCTTAATGCCAGATGACACAAGAGATACATTTTTTGCTTTAAAAAAGACGATTTTTTTTAAAGCATTATTTTGGTAATCATTTATCTAAATGCAGTTAGATTGAACTCCTCTTTGCTCACCACTTCCATATTGTGGGTGTTTTTTAAAAATGTGGCTCAGATGGTAAAGAATCTGCCTACAATGTAGGAGACCCAGGTTCGATCCCTGGGTTGGAAAGACCCCCTGGAGAAGTACATGGCTACCCACTCCAGTGTTCTCGCCTGGAGAATCCCATGAACAGAGAAGCCTGGTGGGCTACAGTCCATGGGGTCACAAAGAGTTAGACACAGCTGAGGGACTAACACTTTCACTTTCACTTTTAAAAATGTATCATGCTCTATCTCGGCTCACTTCCTGTTACGTATTATAAAGGTTGGTAATTGTCATTCCTCAGACCTCTGTATGTTAAATTGGCAACCGTAAATTGTTTTAATGTTGTTACCATTTAAATTTTGCACTGTATTAACATGCCTCATGTTTTCAGGGGACGTTTGAAATATCACTAAACAAGAGGAATTTGCATTTCACTGTGTATTCATTTTTTTTCCCCTCATAAAAATGGTTTCCAAAAAAAGTAACATATTGTCTGTTAGATGATCCCAATCAGTTTCAAAGTACTCCTCTTACTCAAAACTACTCAAAAATAATTCATGACAGCATCATTGTGACTCATTGTCTCAAAAGGTCTTTGTAATGGTCAAATTTTTCCAATTCACGAAAGAGTGGGAGAGTTGTTTTCAATATTGTTGTTGTTGAGTCGCTAAGTCGTGTCTAACTCTTTGCGACCCCATGAACTGCAGTACCCCAGACTCTTCTGTCCTCCACTGTCTCCCAGAATTTGATAAAACTCATGCCCATCGAGTCGGTAATGCCATCCAACCATCTCATCCTCTGTTGTTTCCTTCTCTTCCTGCCTTCAATCTTTCCCAGCATCAGGGTCTTTTCCAATAAGTTGGCTCTTTGCATCAGGTGGCCAAAGTATTGAAGCTTCAGCTTCAGCATCAATCCTTCCGATGAATATTCAGGATTGATTTCCTTTTGGATTGACTGGTTTGATCTCCTTGCAATCCAAGGGACTCTCAAGAGTCTTCTCCAGCACCACAATTCAAAAACAACAACTCTTTGGCACTCAGCCTTCTTTATTCTCAATATTTGGAATGTTTAAAACCTTCTGTCACTTTGCATGGCACCATCCCAGCCCCTCTGTGTCTGCTGCTCCCAGAATGTTCCGTGCCTTCTTTTCCAATAGCAGTTACAATCTTCAGTATCGCAGACCCTGACTGGCAGCATTGAACTATTCCCCAGCTCTTCCCAGTTCACATTTTCCAGCGTCAGGGGCTCCCTGGATAAGCCTCAGACCCACTTGGGGAAGCAGATGCTAGGTGTTATTTGTCAGAAACTTTGCTAAACCATGTAAACCATCACTTCTCAGCCTTTTCCCTGATGGCTCAGTGGTAAAGAATCTGGTGCCAATGCAGGAGACACAAGAGATGCAGGTTCAATCCCTAGATCCTGAAGATCCCCTAAGGAGGACATGGCAACCCACTCCAGTATTCTTGACTGAAAAATTCCATGGACAGAGGAGCCCAGTCGACTACAATCCATGGGGTCGCAAAGAGTCGGACATAGCTGAATGAGCACAGCACACAAATCATGTACACTCTTGCCCACGTCTTTTGTGAGATGTGGTTGGCACTAAGGGACCAATGAAAAGAATTTTTAAAACATTCTGTTGAGGATTCAGACTCACAAATGTAAAAAGAGCACTGTGCCCTCTCCAGGTAAGTTCACGGCCCCTACAATGTACTGAGGCTGAAGGTAAATCCTGGAACAGCAGACCAGTAGCGACCCGTAAAGTTGAAGGACACTGATTGTTTTAAGAGGGGGGCGGGGAAAACCCTTTCCTATAAGAAAGAATCACTTCTAAAGTATATTGAGTGTAACATTTTTCTAAATCCTGTAGCTATTATGCCCCACCCCTGGGAAAGAGTGCTTATGAGTTATGTTGCTGTAACTAGTTTGAGCTCCTCTCCTAGGTCTCAAGGAAATGAGGATAGTGTTCAAGCATCTGAAGTTACCAGATGTTGAACATAACTTGGCCATTTATAGACGAAATCTCCAACATTTGGAGGCAATGGGTGATTCAGTGACTAAGGGCCTCTGTCTCTATACACCGAAGGATCCAGGCCGGGTTTAGTTTTCATTTTTTTTTAAACTTCACTCTCATCACGCTAAGGTAGTGTTTGACTTAAAAGAGATCATTCCAGAAACTGTGTTAAATTAGAGTCTTCATCTGGAATTACCAAAGTAAATGAAATAAAATCATGGTCTAAAATATGTATTCTAGTGTAATTTTTTCCCAAATTACCAGAACAGGTATCTGTTCATTTTCATTATACATTTAATTGTTGAAAACCTACCTGCTATACCCATTAGGCACCCTTCACAGGATAATTACGGCTAAAAGAGAGGAGACCAGTCTTGGCCCCTGGAGCCTGCATTTCAGAACTGGCTTGTTGTAATGTCTGGTTTAATTTTGTTTTGTTTGTTTTTTCACTCAGCAAGTGGGAAACCATGAGTGTAAACAGACTCTTTCCTTTTCCTTTTTTACGCTTAAGGAAAAAAGAAATGTAATTTTAGCTCCCATTTAGGTAGTAAAGGCTTCCCTGACAGACAGCGGTGCCTTTCCCTAGGCGAAGAGACTAGAACCAAAGGCTTTAGTCAGTCTTTGAACATTCCTTTGACAAGTTTTTATGTATTTTTCATGTGAAACCCATAAATGAACCTGGCATGATGATCGTGACCTAGCCAGTAAACTTGCTTGCTTTTTTTGCATTCATCTTCTTAAATATAAGCTTCCCTTGTTTTACCTGGAGCCATGCTAGAAACTGAATTCCTGTGGGCCACTCCATGGCTGCCTGCTGATGTCCTGGAAACTTGGCAGCATCATTAGCAGTGCTCGCCTCAGAGGGAGAAGCTCGTGGAATGTGTTGGGAGAGTTGAATTTTACATCCAAGTCAACAAACGTTTGAAAGAGTCCTGTATGCCTCAGATTTTGACACACACAAAAAAATTATTTTTTTCTGAGTACTAACTACATATTTGATTTGGGGTGGGGTGGGGTGGGGGGCTGGCAGAGCAGGGATTAGAAGTAAAATCTGAACTAAATGATGTGGGCATGACTTTAGGCCCCTGTGTATGTGAGTCTGGAAACTGTCTTATTCCAACACGCTACCTACCACCCTGAGTCTCTTAAGGAGCACACTGTAAATGTGTATAAGACTGAGAAAGATGATGTTAAAGACGTAAATTATTGTTTAGATACTTTCTTCTTTGTTAACTCAGAAATAAGCTTGTGGCTAGCACGAGATGGCTACTAAAGACATCATTTGTAGGTTACTAGGAACAACCTTTCAAATATGTTTCATTCCAACTTTTTGTAAAACTGGGGAAAGAACCTCCTAGTAATGAAAAAACAAAACCAATAAGAAACTTCCATAAACACTTTCTAAAAGAGCTTGAATGCTTAGTCATTCTCCAGGCCAGAATACTGGAGTGGGTCGCCTTTCCCTTCTCCAGGGGATCTTGGCATCAATCTAACATCTGCCCTAGAGTGTTTGCTTCTTGCCTATAGTATTTCAACAATTTTTATGGGAGAAAAAAATGTACATATTTTATTTCTTGGAAAAATGAATTGAAGTACTGAATTAAATTATCAGAGGGGCCAATTTAAAGAGACGCATTGGTTTTTGAGACAAGCTCATAGCTCTGTGGTCCGTTTCAGCATTGACTTTACTGTGTGACCTTGAGCAAATGATTAATTACTCTGTGCCTCAGTTTCTCCATCTACAAAATGGGGATAATGATACCAACCATTGCCTACCTCATAGGGATGTTATGGGGACAATTGAGACAATATAGATAAATACAAATGCTTTGAACTCTGAAAGAAAGGTGCTATATAAATTGAAATTGTGTTGTTTTTGATGATCCAATTGTTATGTTTAGAGTTTAAATAATAGCAATACTGTTAGTCATGTTAAGAATAAGTTTCAATTTGATGTATATTTACAATTCTCTTCTGTGGCCAGATAGCGATCATCATCCAGTAATGGTACTGAAATTGGTATTTGTTTTCTGTGTGTTTCTGCCCATAGTATTTCTATTCTGAATGTTCCCAAAAGGCTGGAGTTTAACTTGTCATATCTTGTAGTTTACATGTAATGAACCTTATTCAAGCTGTATATAGAAGTATAATTACATGTAAATAGCAGGTACGTTGTAATTCAAGGCACTTATCAAATTCTCTTTTGTTCTTTTTTAATTGCAATAAAGATCAGTTTTATATAAAAGCTTGTTTAAGTTCATTTGATATTTGGGAAGATCAAGAATGGCTAATTTATATGCCCTGAGGGCATCTCCGGGGTTGGGAGTTTTGACAGTCAGCTCACTGCCTGGCAGGAAGAAGGTGGTGCCTGAGAAGCAGGCAGTGGAGCTGAGTGGTTAGAGCTGCCAACTCTGCAGAAAAGAACCTGAGTTTGAGTCGCAGCTCCAGGGTGACTTTGAGGAAGCCATAGTACTTCTTTGTGCCTCTGTTTCCACTTAAGAAGTGAGGAATCATAGAGAGCCAATGGGAATTTGCTGTATGGCTCAGAAAACTCGAACAGGGGCTCTGTATCAGCCTAGAGGATGGGGAGGGAGATGGGAGGGAGCTTCAAAAGGGAGGGGTTATATGTATACCTATGGCTGATTCATGTTTAGGTTTGACAGAAAACAGCAGAATTCTGTAAAGCAATTATCCTTCAATAAAAAATTAATTTTAAAAAAAGAACAGATAATACAATCTAACACTGTTGATAAAAGGTACTGTTGGTAAAAATTCACATTTTGGGGAAATTTCTCTAATAAAAGTCTGTCAAAGTTCAAAAAAAAGAAGTGGGGAATCATAGTAGAGAACCTATTAATGGGCTTCCCTGGTGGCTCAGTGGTAAAGAAAACACCTGCCAATGCAGAAGAAACGAATTCGACCCCTGATCTGGGAAGATCCCACGTGCCACTGAGGAGCCAAGCCCGTACGCCGCAGCAGTTGAGCCCGTGTGCCCTCGAGCCCGCACTCCACAACAGGAGAAACCCACACACAGCAGCTAGAGAGCAGCCCCTGCTCACCACAACTAGAGAAAAGCCCACGCGCAGCAACGAAGACCCAGCACAGCCAAAACTAAATAACAAAATTATATGGAAAAAAATAACAAACCTACAAACAAGGTTGTCTCAACCACCCCTTGTGAGGTACTGAACTTGGTGTATGAAGATGCTGTTGTTTAGTCACTAAGTTGTGTCTGACTGTTGGTGACCCCATGGATTGCAGTACACCAGGTTCCCTGTCCTTCACCATCTCCCAGAGTTTGCTCAAACTTAAGTCCATTGAGTCAATGATGCCGCCCAACCATCTCATCCTCTCTTGCACCTTCTCTTGCCCACAGTATCAGGGTCTTTTCCAATGAGTCAGTTCTTCACATCAGGTGGCCAGAGTATTGGAGCTTCAACCTCAGCATTAGTCCTTCCAATGAATATTCAGGACTGATTTCCTTTAGGATTGACTGGTGTTTGATCTCTTTGCTGTCCAAGAGATGCTAGTGTGTGTGTCAATGGCTCAGTCACATCCGACTGTCTGCAACCCTATGGACAGTAGCCCACCAGGCTCCTCTGTCCATGGAATTCTCCAGGCAAGAATACTGGAGTGGATTGCCATCTCCTTCTCCAGGGGATCTTCTGGACCCAGGCAATGATCTCCCACATTGCAGGCAGATTCTTTACTGTGAGCCACCGGGGAAGCCCTTGGAAGAAGCTAAATGCTCTGTAAATGCTCACAGACCCTCTTTACAAGAAGTCTGGGGAAATACTGATGGCATTTACCCATGTGGCTAGGCATTCCTGTGAAGAAATGCAAGCAAAGCACAAAGAATGCCCCAGGCCATGAGGAAAGCCTACCTGCTTGAGGGCACGGGAGTGTTACCCAGCAGGAAGTCTCAAGGCAAATGGCTTTAGCCAGGACCTGACCCTAGCTGCCTCTTTGCTAATCTCCAAAGACAGACCTGGGGGCCAAAAGGTGAATCAAGGGAGGGCTCTCTTAGGTATGCTCCTGTCTCCTTTGTGTCTGTGCCCCTCAACTCCAGGATACCCCCAAACCTACAAACTGCCTCTTATAAGACCCCTTTTACCTGACCCCCACCTTTTGCCATGCTCCCTCCTCTGCCCCATCCCATCTGTGCAATTATAAACACTCACCCTGATCCAAATTCCCCTGGACTGACCTGCTTATTTTTGTAGAACCAGGGCCTCCCTATGCAGGTTACTCTCGCCACTTACTCCTAGACTGTTGACAGTTTAAGGGTTTGCTGCCTTCTCAGTCTTGAGCCCACACCACCCTTAGCATACCCTTGGCTCTCAGGATGGACATTGCAAACCCACACACCATGTCTGAGTCTGAAACACTGGGGCTTTGCTTTTTTGCATGTGATGCAAAGCAATGATGACAACCTCATGGCAAAAGCAGGAAGAGCCTGACCATCTTGGTCTCAAACCCCTGCTTCATTTCTGACCTTGTAAGGGGAATTTCCTCATTCCCCAGAGCTGTTTGGCCCACTCCATTCTGTGTACTGAGGCTCCCAGTTAAAGGTTCGCTCTGAATCTTTGGGTCACGGGATCAGGTTTCTCACTTAGGCTACCTGGGGAAACAGACTTTCTGGGGCTCAGCAATTCCATAGATGATCAGTCACCTAGGGAATGGAGTAGTCTTGGCAGTTCTGCCAGAGATGAGCTGCCGATTCTAGGACATACATTTGTGAGAGGGAGTGAGAATTCCGAGACCCTGGTCAAGTTGAGCCAGACACCCTCCACCCTCCTTTGTTATTTATAAAATTAATTCACGTCTACCTTCCTTCCTCTGTGGATCTGCACTGGGATTCTTTTCCTTTTTTTTTTTTTTTTTTAATGACACTGGACACTACTGTCCCTTTACAGCCACCATCTAAGATGTTTGCTTTCATCTAAGATGACTCTTAAAATCTCAAGGCTGGACCTCGGGGGCTCCAGAGCCAACTGTTTACCAGGAATCACATCTGTTTCCAGGATCTGTTGCATGTGCATGTCCTGATGTCATCTCAAATGTGAGCATTCTGGAGTGGAGAGCGTCTTTCCCACTGTCCCCCTTGCCCTTTGAGGCATGGTTTAGCTTTTAAGTGTTCGCTGTTTGCTGCACACAACAAGCACCAAATAAATGTCTGATCTGATCTGAATCCTCATACTTCTATATGCGAGCAAGTTATAATTAAGGTAAGACTGAAAAAATAAGCCAGAGAGAGAGCGCATTCCAGACATGCAACAAACCAACTTCCATAGTGTCACCAAGATTAGCCTTCTAAGAAGCAAGTTTGGTTTGGTTAGGAGAAAGAGAGACTTCCTAATAAGGTAATTTTAATACTATTTCCTAGGCACTATTCCAGATTCTGCAGATACAACAGTATTTAAAACAGGCAAAAACTGTTATTCCGATGAAATGTACTTTCCAGGGAGGGAAGGGAAGAAATGATTTTTGAAACAGATTCCAGATCATAAATGTGACGAATGAAATAAGATGGAACAAAGTAAGTAAAATGGTGATGAAATAGAGAGTGAGTAGTGGTTTGGGGGTGAGGGGTTGGGGGAGCGGGAAGAGATGCTGTGTTTTATCTTCAGTGGACAGGAAAGGCCTGGATGACCAGGAGCAGCCATAGAAAATATGGAAAGAAAAATATTCCAAAGAAAATAGCAAGTGGAAAGGCTCTGGGGAGGAAGAGTGGATGGTATTTCCGGGACCACAAAGGAGGCAAGGGTGGCTGTGGCGCAGTGGAGAGTAGTTAAAAGGGAAGTCTGAAATACAGGTGGAGCGAGAACCCATGCAGCAGAGAAGATAAGGAATGGTCCTGTGATTCTAAGAGCAGAGAAACCATGGAAAACCATAAACAAAAGTTTGGGGATAACTGGTCTTCCATACGAAGAATAACATAAAATGGGACTCCCAGTTTACACTATAAATGAAAATAAATTTCAAATGGATTAGAAAGGCAATCATAAAAAACATGGTAAAATGATGGCTATAATAATACACACTTGCATTTTGTCAGCACATTTCTATATGCATTTAATTTTAGTTGATTTCCAAAACAGCTGCAATGAGTTAAATACCCTTAAATAATCTTTATCTGTACAAATGACCAAACTGAAGTATGGAAGAGTTGACTAAATTGCCTAGCTTTCATTGACAAAGATGGGATTTAAAGTTAGTTTGACTGCTGTCCTGAGTTCTTAATCATTATTGGTCTATGTGAGATTTTTATTATAGTTTGAAGCAAAAGATTTCTGAAGCTGTTGACCCGTGAATAGTGTGGGAAGTTAGGGGTGCTGACCCACACACAGTAGAAAATCTGAGTATGTATATATATATTTATAGTCGGTCCACCACACCCTTGGTTCCACATCCCCAATTCAACCAACTGTGGATTAAATAATACTGTAGTACCTATTTACTGCGGAGAAGGCAATGGCACCCCACTCCAGTACTCTTGCCTGGAAAATCCCATGGACGGAGGAGCCTGGTAGGCTGCAGTCCATGGGGTCGCTAGGAGTCGGACACGACTGAGCGACTTCACTTTCACTTTTCACTTTCATGCATTGGAGAAGGAACTGGCAACCCACTCCAGTGTTCTTGCCTGGAGAATCCCAGGGACGGGGGAGCCTGGTGGGCTGCCGTCTGTGGGATCGCACAGAGTCGGACACGACTGAAGTGACTTAGCAGCAGCAGCAGCAGCAGCAGCAGCAGCTGAACAGAAGGAATCTGGTAACTGACAAGATCTAGGGGATTGGGGGCATAGATGAAAACTCTTGGGTTTCTAGATAGATGATGATAATATTAATGAACTATAAATAGAGATGGAGAGGGTTTAAAGGGGGCTACATAATGACTTCAGTTTGAGCTTTGAATAGTCATATCTCCATTTCCACAACTAGTAGTCCAATATTTACCTATTAGCTTTCTACCTATTGGTTTCATAATTAATAAAATTGCATTGAGTTTCCTGGTGAAAAACATTATGTAATATGATGCCATGGGGAGAGAGGGCAGAGATGTAAACTCTCCAATCATAATAAATTGGAAAACTATGGAGTCTGCACTGAAACATGATTAAACAGATATGATCTGAATCTGTGGGCCCTTCCATATGAGGGTTTCAAGGAGGGATTTGCTGAAAACTCATAGTTCTCTTCCATCAATTGTTTACACTGCTGCTGCTGCTGCTGCTAAGTCGCTTCAGTCGTGTCCGACTCTGTGCGACCCCATAGATGGCAGCCCACCAGGCTCCCCCGTCCCTGGGATTCTCCAGGCAAGAACACTGGAGTGGGTTGCTATTTCCTTCTCCAATGCATGAAAGTGAAAAGTGAAAGTGAAGTCGCTCAGTCGTGTCCGACTCTTCGCAACCCCAAGGACTGCAGCCTACCAGTCCATGGATTTTCCAGGCAAGAGTACTGGAGTGGGGTGCCATTGCCTTCTCCGATAGTTTACACTAACCCCAGTGAATCAGTGTTAGGTTATATATTAATCACCCACCACCAGGGCTGGATGAAAGCATCTACAGTCACCCGAATGAAGCCTACTGAAGTAACTGAATAGAGGCTCAGTAAAACAGAGAGCCAGCTGGCAGTTAGTGGGAAAGCAGAACACACAGGGGATAAAACTCTACGTGACAATATTTAAAATGAGGTAAAAACAATTTTCCCACAAACATATTCCCTATTCTCTCCTCTTACTCATTACTCATTAATGACTGGGAAGCTTTTGAAAATGAAATGGTTTTAGTTCAGAGATTCTTGTCAATTACAATTACTCGTACTGTATTTTTCCTGCATGGGCTTCCATCCTGTGGTGTTTCTCCCTTTATTCTTTTGCAGAACTAGTTGGATCCAGTGACCTTCCATTGTCCCCCGTGACTTTCACTTGCTCATCATCTATATCTTGTTACATGGGGAAAGGTAAATGACTGTTTCTTTGGGAAAATGTTACATATTCATATCCTTTGGCACCAGTGGTTTCCCACTGAGCCTTGAAATCCAGCAGCCATGTGCATGCCGGGCTCCGGCTTGACTGCTTCCTAAGGCAAATGCCCTTTCTCCCCGCCTTGGTGATGCCTGCACACGCTGTACTCTGTGGCTAGGCTGCATGGTGTCAGCAACGGTCAGGTCATGCTCTTTTGAAATGTAACAAACCAGTGCCCATATCCAGTGGGAAGTCCCAGGATGGCTGGAGGTTTCTGTGGAGTGCGGGACCTTGGGGGCACACCATTCCTTACTGGACCATCCATCTCTCTTTCTCCTTTGCCCCTGCAACTGTTCTCCTTCCTGTTCTTCCAGGATCCAGACCCCACCTTTTAAATTTCCCTTGAAGTCACTTCCACAAAGCGCTTCTGAAGGTGACAGATGTCACCACAGGTAAAAATTAGAACCACATATTAAGCACCCCGGCTGCACCTCAGGTGCCCACCCACCCCGTTCGTCCTCCCAACACTCCCCCTCTCTATCTCCTGATTTGCACATGCTGTGCAATTCCATTCTCCACTCCCAGCAGAGCCCGAGACCATCCATGATGTGTTCCAAGACTAATTAATGGGCTCCTGGAAACAAAAGATTCTCTACTCGGGGTATATCTCTTTGCAGCAAAGATAATCAGACAGTGGCTTTAACATTTGGCTTCTTCTCTTTCTACCAAACAGCCTGTGCAGAGCTGATTAACTGCATCTACAAAGTAGCCACATCAAAGTAATTTAACCAACCCACTGAAACTCCATCTTTGTTTGCTTTAACAAAAAAAGATAGACCTCACCATGTGGCTCCGGTTGTAAATATCATTTTAAGTTCTGTGATGTCCAAGTGCATCTCTATGCACCTCTGCACACAGGTCCTTCACTCCCCACCCCTACCCCCACTCTCAGGGCCAACTGAGCACTGGGTTCCATTCAATCTTGCATTCATTCATCCAATAATCACTGAGTATTTAATGTGCCAGGCACTCTGTTTCCCTCTAAAAGCAGTAGGACTACAGTTGAAGAGAGTGGGGCTTAGTGTCTGACTCCGAGTTTCTCTGGAGAAAACTAAATACCATCCTGCATATCTGGGATACAACAATGAGGTAAGGTTTCCACCACCATCAGCTTAGTCTAGAGTCTGGGTTAACTTGCCCCCCCCCCCAAATCCTTCAGGCTTTACAAATAGAATGTTAGAGCTAGAAGGGATCTTGTGAAAATCTTAGTCACTCAGTCCAACTCTTTGCGACTCCATAGACTGTACTACGCCAGGCTCCTCTGTCCATGGAATTCTCCAGGCAAGAATACTGGAGTGGTTAGCTATTCCCTTCTCCAGAGGATCTTCCCAACCCAGGGATTGAATCCACGGCTCCTGCATTGCCAGTGGAGTCTTTACTATCTGAGCCACCAGGGAAGTCCCAGAAGGGATCTCAAGCTCAAGTAATTCATCTGCCTCCTTTCTCCACGGAGGCCCAAAGGACTCAAGAGACCATGTGGGTTTCCTCTGGAGTTCTGTTCAGTGAGTCACCACCATATACAGCCCTTGGGAGACACTGCAAGAAGGGGTCATAGGAGAGGCAGAGTGGGGAAGAGGGTCTGCAACATTACTTTGATGTCAAAGACCAAAGTTCAAGTCCCAGTAATGCCAATTGTTCACCATTTACCCATCGTCAGGGTAACTGATCCCTGTCTACACCACCATGCTCATCTCTAAAAATGGGACAACACTCACCTCAGTGAATTACAGTAAGTCCTCCACATATGAATGAGTTCTGTTCAGAGTGCGAGTTCCTAAGTCCGATTTAAGTCCAACAAAGTCAGCTTAAGTGCCCAAATAACACAATTGGCTATATAGTACTGTACTGTAATGGGTTATAATACTTTTCACACAAATTATACATAAAAAGAATTTTAATCTTACAGTACAGTACCTTGAAAAGTACAGTAGAACAGTACAACAGCTGGCATACAGGGGCTGGCATCGAGTGAACAGGCAAGAAGAGTTACTGAGGAGACAGAGGACGTGGGAGATGGTAGAGCTGAAGGATAGTCAGCAATAGGAGACAGAGGGCAAGCTGCAATGTCATTCACGCCTGACATTGATGGCACAGGTTCTGGTTCCTTGCTGGAACCAGATGCACAGATGCACACTTGCATCTTTGAAAGTTCGAAGCTCAAATGTTCATATATAGGGAAGCCCTATGTGGGACCTACTGTGTATCAAGTAACATTAATGCACGTGCCTGGCTTATTTGACTCCCAGCATGTCATTTTGTTGTTGTTGTTCCTTCAGAGATCCGTCTGTCCCTCTACCCTGGAAAGAAGAAAAGGTGCCCGTTTATCACCATCAAGACTTTTTAATGGCTTTATTCCCTTCCCCCAACCCAGGTCCTACACGTGCACTCACACTGAAACACACGCACACACACACACACACACACACACTGACTCCTTGCCGTGGGCACGCTCCAGCAGCCTGCTCTCCTGCATTCACAGTGGTGGCAGCTGCCCATCCCATGAGGGGCTCGCCATTAACCCCAAGGTCTGGCTAAGGTTTCCAACCAACACCTGCCACATTGCACCCTCCCTGTTGGCTCCCGCAGGCCTGAGAGAGGGTACGATGCCAAACACTGCACCGGAGACGCTTCCTGTCTGGCTTTAATTAATTTCTTTGTTTCCCTTGAAAAGACATCTTTAGTTGTCTAATCCACACTGTGTTTTGGCTGCAGTACAAACCTCTAATTCAGCTGCAGAAAGCGGTTCACTTCTAATTTAGCGACAGAGAGGTGAGAAACAGCCCCCTTCTCGTAGGATCTGAGGCAGGAGCAGAATGGTGGGTGGTGTTGGTACTTCTGAACCTACCAGGCGGGATTCAGAAGGATTAAAGATTCTCCATTTCTGGGTACTTGACTCATTTAGGAATATTTAGAAAATAAACTACCAGAGCACAATAATAAGATATTCCCTCTTCAGTCCAAGATCACTCATCTGATTTATTGTGGGTGTGTTTTAGATTAAACAATGCTGGTAATAACAAGAAAGGACATGTCAGTGTCTTCTGGAAGATGGATCTAAGCACCACTAGAGGGATCTTATCAACAGCTATAGAAATTCAAGAAAGGGCTTGAGCTCTCTCAATGCTAAGTACAGAAAGTGTTAGTCGCTCCGTCACATCCGACTCTTTGTGACCCATGAACCGTAGCCCATCAGGTTCCTCTGTCCATGGGATTCTCCAGGCAAGAATACTGGAGTAGGTTGCCATTCCCTTCTCCAGAAGATCTTCCTCACCCAGTAATCGAACCCAGGTCTTCCTGGTTTGCAGGCAGATTCTTTACAGACTGAGCCATCAGAGAAGCCCTAAATACAGAAAGACCAGCTCTATCTATAGATGCTGCCGTCCTCTGGCAAGCATTCAACTGATATCTGTTAAATGAATGAATGAATGAATAGGAATGGGATTGCCACATGACACCATTTTTATCCCACTGGTGTAGATTCTCTTGATCCCACTTTATGGAAGACTCTTCTCAAAAACCTGAGTTAGAGTACTAGTCTCTAAACTCAGACCTCTATTTCCCAACTGAATAACAACTTGTACCTAATTCCCTCTCAGACTTGCCAGCAGCCTTCTGCCTTGATGGTATCTCTCTGCAGGGCGCCGCAGCGATGGAGGTGGGGAGTCTGGTCTTTCCCTCTCCTCCCCTGAATCCACTTCTCTTGCTTTACCTCTATTGGCTACTTCAGGCCACTCCAGGGTCTGGGGAGAGTGAAAGCATAGGAACAGAAGGTGAAAATAAAAGAGGTGAAGCACCTCTACCCTAGCTGTTCAGTCTCTGCCACTGCAGGCAACCCAATTCTGTCTCTTTGAGGAGGAGAATCAGTGGGACCTTCAGAGGTGGCCAAAGGGGACATGTACCCTGCACTGGACTCAGCCTCTCACCCCGGCCTCCGTTCTTGCCCCTAGGTGCTACCCTGCAGCCTCACACATGAGTGTGGGCCCCCGTGGGCAGGTCTCCAGGGCTGGGGTCTTCCTTCTGCTTTATGTTTAGGTTTTTTGGCCGAGAGGCATGTGGGATCATAGCTCCCCGACCAGGGATCGAACCCATACTCTCCTCATTGGAAGGCGAAGTCTTAACCACTGAACAGCCAGGGAATCCTGGGTTCTTTCTAAATGGTGCTCTTTGGTGTCTGTGAGCTCTTCTCATCCCCACATCCTCTGTCCCACCCAGGAGTGCAAGCACAGCCTCTCTCCTCACTTGCTCTCCCATATAGCTCCTCGTAGCCTCCCAGCTTCCAGTTATCAAGGTTAGGATCAGGTCTGGTCTTTGGGGGTGATGTCAGTTCCTCCCACGACCTCTCATTGCATTCACCCCCAGCCCCAGTGGTTGTGCTGAGGTGGATAGCAACACATCAGCCTTCAGCCTCGATGGGAGGGGCCAGCCCACCCTGGCCACGGACCTTGCCAATTGCTACTCTTGACTTCTTCCCTCCCCAAGACTGGGGGCGGGGGTGGTTTAACAGCCCCTGCAGCACACACAACAAGAGTAAGACACAAGTCCAAGCACCTTGTCCTCCTGAAGGTGCAGATACTGCTGCTTTCCATGGCAAAATCACTGGCTTTGAGTATTTCCAACATTCTAACGGTACAGAGAGAAGAAAAAGTGGTTCTGTCCTGTCTGCTTGTCTGCAACCAATCTGGGGGCTGCCACCAAACTGAAGTCATCAAACCTGATTCACCAGCCCCTTTCTTGCTAGCCAGCATGCTGGTTCCAGCCTCTCATTTAGACACACAAAATATGTGCCAAGTCGCTTCAGTCATGTCTGACTCTGCGATACCATGGACTGTAGCCCACCAGGCTCCTCTGTCCGTGGCATTTTCCAGGCAAGAATACTGGAGTGGGTTGTCATTTCCTTCTCCAGGGGATCTTCCTGATCCAGGGATCAAACCTGTGTCTCTTATGTCTCCTGGGTCAGTAGGCAGGTTCTTTATCCCTAGCGCCTCCTGGGAAGCCCCCATACACACAAAGGTAACCCCTTAAAAGTTTGACCTTTTTCTTCCCAAGTGAATAGGGGGCTACTTGGGAAGCCAAACTGAGGGGCTGGATTCTTCCTCTTCGGCTAAGGGTGTGGGTAAGTGACCAATCATCCCCACTGGGGATTTGAATCTCCAGCTGGTACCCCAAAGATGGGAGGGACAATTTGAGGTCAGATACTCTGGAAAAAACAAGGGTGTACAGTGTCCCAAACATTTCTGCAACATCCTCCTTGTGGGTCTTGAGGCCCCCAAGATCCCTTGTTCCCTGATGGTCCTTCAGCCCCTCAGCCAATCTTTGGGTCCTCTATTTGTTCCCAAGACAGAGGTCACTCCCCTTGATTGCCACCAAGAGTCCCCTTGGACACAGTGGGAATCCACTCCTCACTTTATTCTGTCTACCTGTGAGCTTTCAAGGAATTGAAACTAAAACTGGCTACATTTCTTTTGAAAACATCCAGAGAATTTCAGAGTCTCTCAGCTCTAGGGATTCACGGAGCCATTCACATTCCCTGTCTTGAAGCATTTGCTCTAGTCTTCTGTAGTTTGGTGAAATGATGGCACCTCACCCAGCCTGAGCTCTTTGGTTACATGCACAATGGTCTTTTCAGTCAAGTGTTGATTTACTTTTAAGCCACAATCTAAATCAGGTGGAAACAACACCCATCTCCTTTCCACAGAATCAGAGAAGTCAGGATGGAGAAAACTTCAGAGATGGTCTAGCCCAACACCCCCATTTTATAATGTAAGCAAAACCTTCTTCTTGGGAAAAGTACAGGAATTCTCTAGGAAGACTTGGCCTATTTCCAAAGTTAGTCATGCCTTAAACCAGGATTAAAAACTAATTTCCTTTTCTCCACACTATGGGGTGTGTCTCAAACTTAATTAATTTTTTCCTATGAATCCTAAGGTTACACTACCCTTCCTTCCCTACCCCACACCAGAGCCATGCTGGGGTTAGTCCCCCAGGCTGCTGTCCCTCTTCCAGGAATACCTGCCCCATTTTCTCACCTAACTATTCCTACTTGAAGGGGTTCAGAACATGCTACCCCAAAATGTGTCACTTTGGCATGCTGATTATTTGGAGTTAAAGACACTTGAAAGGGACTTCCCTGGTGGTCCGTGGTTAAGACTTTGCCTTCCAGTGCAGGGGGTGTGGGTTTGATCCCTGGTTGAGGAGCTTAGATCCCATATGTCTTGAAGCCAAGAAACCAAAACCTGAAACAGAAGCAATACCGTAATAAGTTCTATAGAAGACTTTTTAAATGGTCCACATTAAAAAAAAAAAAAAAAGACACTTGAAAAACTGCAAATGCAAGGAAGGCACCCTGACTTTCCTTTTTATTCCAAAAAATAGGAGCTTAAATTCCAATGTGAATAGTGTTTTCACTACCAGGAGAAAGAAACATTCTCGCCACCAGAGACAGGGAGTAGATGCCTAGAGAAATGTGACAAGCAAACTTTGTTAAAACACCTCTTATCTTCCTTTAGCTCCCCCATATGTTTTGGTTACTTCTATACTATAGCAAAAATGGCTGTCCTTTGTTCAACTTGCTATAGTAACACTTAGGCCTAGTCATTTGTTCAAGTCTTCATTTTTCTTCTGGCTCCATATAAATAAAATTTATATGTGTTTCCCCTGTTAATCTGTCTTATGTTAGTCCTCCCTAGGAAGGTAGCGGAAATTTTTACCTGCCTTCCAGGATCATCCTGCCCAAGGCTGATACCGCCTGCAGGAAACCCTCCCCGATTCCCTAAGATGGGTTCAATAATTCCACAGTGCTGTGCTTAGTTGTTCAGTCATGTCCGACTCTTTGCAGCCCCGTGGAGTGCAACCCACCAGGCTCTTCTGTCCATAGGAATCCTCCAGGCAAGAATACTGGAGTGGATTGCCATGGCCTCCTCCAGGGGATCTTTCCAACCCAGGGATAGAGCCCAGTCTCCTGCACTGCAGGTGGATTCTTGACTGTCTAAACCACCAGGGAATCCTAACCTCCATTAGGGCATGTATCAGCCTTTATGACATGTGCTTATTTTCTCTTCCCTCTAGTGACACTGTGTGGTTGTTATTCGGTCACTAAGTCGTGTCCGGTTCTTTGCAACCCCCATGAACTTCAGCACCCCAGGCTTCCCTGTCCTTCACTATCTCCTAGAGTTTGCTCAAACTCATGTCCATTGAGTTGGTGATGCCATCCCCCCATCTCATCCTCTGTTGCCTTCTTCTCCTTCTGTCTTCAATCTTTCCCAGCATCAGGGTCTTTTCCAATGAGTCAGCTCTTCCCATCAAGTGGCCAAATTATTGGAGCTTCAATTTCAGCATCAGTCCTTACAAAGAATATTCAAGGATGATTTCCTTTAGGATTGACTGATTTGATCTCCTTGCAGTTTAAGGGACTCTCAAGAGTCTTCTCCAGCACCACAATTCAAAAGCATCAATTTTTCAGCATGACACTGAGAATTAGTATCAATCAAGGTGGAAGAAATGGTTTAACATTTAAACTCCATGAAGATAAATATTATCTGTTTTATTTGCTCTGAATCCCCAACATTTAAAACAATACCTGGTATATAGTGGGCTCTCAATAAATGTTTTCAAATTAATGAGTGAATTAATGAACAAAATGTCTGGGCAGAGACTCAGATATGGAGCTGAAATGACCAGAGAGAAGAGCGAGGTCCCTTACACTGGCTATCAGAGCAGCTCTTCCCCAAGGAGGTGAAGAAGAGACCCAGAAAACGTGAGGTTCTAAGATTGTGGAATCGTCTTCAATCTAACCCTCAGAAACCCTCTCCAAAATTGCAAACATACACATTTCCCAACACAGCTATGAAGACAGGCGACGAGATAGAAAGATGCTGCCTTTGCGGCTACATATGAATTCCAGATGTTTGTTGAAGCAGCCTGGCCTATGAATGATGGATAAGTGCCGGGGACCAGCCCCGGCTGATCCAGGGTATTCGAAGCGGGGACGGCGTCGGCGAGGATCAGGAAACAACTGCTTAATTAAACGTTAATTAAGGATATAAAGAGTAATAGAATGAGGATAGCTCAGTGAAGAAATTCAGTGAAGAAAAGAGGCTGAAATAAGGATAGCTCAGTGAGGAAATTCAGTGGAGAAAAGAGGCTGAATAATTCAGCCAGAAGGTAAGAGAAAGAACGACATGGTGAGACCAAGTTTCGGTGAACAAGGCCCGCACTTTATTTTCCAAAGTAGTTTTTATACCTTAAGTTATGCATAGAGGATAATGGGGGAAGGGGTAGAGTCCTGCAGTAAGCCAGGCTTTCTTCCTGCAAACTTATCATATGCAAAAGTTTAGGTGATTTGCATCATCTTCTGGCCCGGAGGCCTTTTTCTCTAAAGGTGATTATTCTCAAGTCAGGCGCCAGCCTCCAAAAAGCATTAGATAAAGTTGCATTCCTACAGAGCAAAGGTGTGGTGGGCTATAACAAGAAAAAGAATTAACTCAAGGGTCCCAGGTTACAAACATTAAAGCTACTATTTACACCAATTATATTAATCAATACACTGCCAGGGACACAGCAGGTAAGGGATATGGAGACTTAGCAGCAAACATTGGCCCAACAAGTGAAAATCCCTTCACCAATACAATTTCTAATCAATCTTTTGACTGCTCAAAGGAATCTGTATTTAGACAGTTTAGAACATCTCATGCCTCTCACAGTTTGGAGGCTCTGAGCAATCACATGTGGCCGGAAAAACCTATTCAGGCAGGCTAGAGGACTTCCAAGGGAGTTTGTAGGTTAAACACTGTCACACCCAGGAATTATTAACTGGAGCTGTAAGCTAACTTTTTTCAGAGAGGTAGTGGGGGACAGCCCCCCGTAAAGTCAGAGGTGTAGGTGAAAGCACAAAGCAGAAAGTAGGCAGACTCTGGTTTTGGGGGTAGATTGCTCGAGAATTTCCAGGGAGACTCCTGAGGCTTGATCCCGCCTTTGCGTATGTCAAGCCTCCTTCCTCATGACCTTTGCCAGAGGCGGAGTTCCTCATGCTGGCTACCGGCAGTGATAGAATTCCAGTTGAGCTATTCCAGATCCTGAAAAGTGCTGCACTCAATATGCAATATGCACTCAATATGCAATATGCACTCAATATGCAATATGCCGGCTCCCGGCAGATAAGGTCAGTTTGACCACTTTTTCCATGCCTGCAGAGACCCAAAGTCTGCCAGATTTTTTCCTTTATTCTCATGACCACTGTTGGCTTCAGCCCATGCCACTGCACTCAACCATATCACTTAACTATTTAAACTTCAACAACAAAAACCAAAACTCTCTCTAGTTTTTAATATAACAGACTTCATTTTAAGCATTTGTGGTATGGGGAGTGCTTACAGGGTTTCTAGGGAAAAGGGAGAAGAGAGATATGGAATGTCTGCCAGCCACTTAGTTTTCAGTCCTTCGATATCATTGAATTCTCATTAAATTTCCTTTTTCTCTCTTCCTCTCTCTTACATGCACACACAGAGGAAACAAATGAAATCCCCTCTTTGTCTGTTTAAATTCTGGTTACCTTTTATCCCCAGCGGCTTACTGAGGATCACCTGCCTTAAAAGGTTTTGTGAGGTGGGACCAGGATGGTGGAGTATGAGGAGGCTGAGCTCACCACCCCTCAGAACATAACAAAACTACAACCATATACACAACAACTCTTGACAAAATACACTTGAAGACTAGCAGGATGGCTTTCTCCTAATAACAAGGCTGTAAAGACAGATCCACGTGGAGTCAGTCAAGAGGGAAGAAAAGTGATCTCGTGGGGACTCACGTCCCTGGTGGGAGATCCAGAGGAAAAGGAGGCTGTCACAGGCTCGGGGAGCCTTGCTGAGAAGCAAGGGGCTCAAGCTGTGTATTAGGCATCCCAGTCCTGGGGTCTCACACGGGGAAGATAAGCCCCCTTGTTGTTGTTCAGTCACTCGGCCATGTCTGGTTCTTTGTGGCCCCATGGACTGCAGCACACCAGGCCTCCCTGTCTATCACCAACTCCCAGAGTTTTCTCTGACTCATGTCCATGGAGTCAACAATGCCATCCATCCATCTCATCCTCTGTCACCCTCTTTTCCTCCTGCCCTCAATCTTTTCCAGCATTAGGGTCTTTTCCAATGAATCAGCTCTTCGCCTCAGGTGACAAACATATTGAAGCTTCAGCTTCAGCATCAGTCCTCTCAGGGGATGTTCAGGAGTGATTTCCTTTAGGATGGACTTGTTTATCTCCTTGCAGTCCAAGGGACGCTCAAGAGTCTTAAGAACAACAATAACATGAGGGCTTATCTTCCCCATGTGGGACCCCAGTACTGGGATGCCTAATACACAGCTTGAACCCCTTGCTCCTCAGCAAGGTTCCCTGAGCCTGTGACATCCCGCTTTTCTTCTGGATCTCCCACTAGGAATGTAAGTCCCAGCGAGTTCACTTCTCCAGCACCCCCTTAACTTGTTTGAAAACCAAGGGGGCTACTGGAGTGCTGTGAGAAACCTAGACCCACTCTTGAAGAGCAAGAGCACAGGCTTGCTTGCTCCAGGGCACAGCACAGAGGCAGCAGATGCAGAAACGCTCGTCCCCTGGCCAGTTTGCCAGGCCTGCCCTCAGGAGCCCCTACCCACACTGGTTCCTACTCCAACCCTTCTTGTTCCTGCAAGGCTCCCACTGAGGCAGAGGTCACAGGTGCCCAGGAGAAGACACATTTAGAGAGAAGGAACCACCTCGGTCCAGGCCCAGCCTTGACCAGGGTGGGAGCAACTCGCCAGCACACATCTATGCACACACTCAGGCAGGAGCAGAGCAGCCCCAGGGCTGAGCCCACCATTGCTGGCGCACTTTGTGAACATACTTGCGAGGGGGTGAAACCAGCTTATGAGTGTGACTCCAGTTTCTCAGACCTTGACCCAGTCTCTAGCCAAGGCATGCTCACAGAGGGCAATGTGAATAGAAGAGAAGCACAGCCCTGTGCTCACAAGCCCTGGCCAAGACCCCAGCCACAAAAGAGACTTCCGTCCTACCCAGGAGAAACATTACCTCAGGGCTCCTGCTCCAGCCAGTCAGGCCCCATTCCTGCCCCCAGTAGTCAGGGTGATGACCGCTGTGGAGCCTAGGAGAAGCCCGGGCACACACCAGCTCAGGTCTAGCACCTCCAACTGCAGTCCCACCTCCCACCAAGGTTGTGGCTGCGAGTGCCCCTCAGGAGAAAATACAGCCAGCGTCTCATAAGAATCAGCTCCCCCACCAAAGCCTCCGGGCATACGCCGATTGCATTGCGGTTCTCCAATGCTAGGACACCCCTTCAAGAACTGGATGGATAAGTCTTTCACCCAATTTTCTAGAGACAGAGAAAGGTAAACAAAGGCTTTGCTTTTGCTGTTCTTGTGCCTAAAATGTTCCCCTGCCACCTTCACAGGACTGACTCTCTCTCACCAGTCAGCTCCAGTTCTGATGTGGTGAGAGGTCAGAACCTCTAGTCCTGGAGGTCAGTGTCCTAGATGGTCCTCGTCGAGTCCTCACCTCACTCCAGCCGCTACCAGTCATGCTCTATCCTGTTTCTCTGTTCACATTCTCATTGTTGCCAATAAGAGAAAGTTATTAATTTCATTTACATAAGTTGTCTGTCTCCCACTGGAAAGTGAACTGCACAAGGGCAGGGCCTGTCTCTCCACTACTCTATTTCTAGCACGTAGGATGGTTCCTGGTATGTAGCAGGAATTTTGCAATTTTTTTTTTAAATGAATGCATGCTCAGTCATGTCTGACTCTGTCCGACACTATGGACCGTAGTCCGCCTGGCTCCTCTGTCCATGGGATTTTCCAGGCAAGAATACTGGAGCAGGTTGCCATTTCCTCCTCCAGGGAATCTTTCCAAACCAGGGATTGAACCAGCGTATCCTGCATTGGCAGGTGGATTCTTTTATCACTGAGCCACCTGGGAATGAGTGAAAATAAGTGGACATGATCCAGACATTTTACCAGTGTGAAGTTTCCCTTTTTCCTTAATGAATTCAGAACAGTGGGATATTACTGGACCTGCTATGCTATAATTTTCCTTTGGGTCACCAGAGACCTGTTTTCTCATATAAAGTACATCATTTTAATATCCTACTTGATCCGGTCTTGGTCTGGGAAGCTTCTGTGTTGGGGATTAGCCACCAGGGAAGCCCAGTCTTCTCTTTACACCTTTAAAAAATCCAAGATGACAACTGTGTCTATTAATACTTTCTGCTTACTCTGGCACTAAAGCCTTTCAAGATTTCCAGACATGGATAAAGTCATGGTCTTTCCTTCTTAAAACCCAGTGAGTTTTACTGAAACAAGGTGTGCTTGTCTGACATGCTCCCTAAGACAATTTTTACCACTTCCAGCAGTGAAAATCAGAGCTCTTCTATTGGATCAAGGGCTCGTTTACATTTCCTTTACAGTTGTAAAATTTGTAACATGTAAAGGAAATGTAAATGAGCCCTTGATATTCCAATAGAAGAACTCTGATTTTCTCTGCTGGAAGTGGTAAAAATTGTCCTATTTTGTCCTAGGGAGCATGTTAGATAAGCATGACTGAGCACCTGGGCACACACGATATACAATGGCTTAGTAGAGTTCTATTCCTGCTGCTCTATTAATATGCTAGTATTCAACGCCATGAAAAATCGTATGAGACTCACCCAAAAGTTCATATTATTTTGAATAAACTTGTCTCATCCAAGTGAGAGAATTTAAAAGTAAAGTGAGCTTAGATCAGACTACAATTGTACAAGAAAGATGAATACACTGGGACCAAAAGTTCCTCAGGTAAAACTTACCTTTTTAGATGAGTTCCAAATCATATTATAAGCAGAGAGGACTAGAGAATGAGATGTCTTTTATTTTTATTTGTTTTTAAAGAAATCCAAGGATAGAAGGAAGAATTGTTTTATTCTAGACTTGGAAGAGCTACATGAGCTTCAAAAGGGAGATCAAATAAAAAATACTTGAAAGCACACTAAAGGTTGCAAACCAAGAACTTTAACCCTAGGAAAAGCAAAAGCAAATTTCTGTGAGTGGAATACCAAGATAATACTTCTTTTCTCTTGGAAAATATAAAGGCTGCCAGGGTGCCATTTGATCTGAACTTATGGGTAAGTCCTGAAGAAGCCAGAAACAAAAGCCTGCTGTAATTATTATTCAGAGAAAATGAGAGTTAGGTGGTCTCTGTTGGGTACCCTATAATGGCTTACATTGCAATGAAGTGGGTTAGCAAGTCTCTAATTGATTAAAGAGATATTTTATGCTATATCTCAGTTCAGTTCAGTTCAGTTCAGTTCAGTCCCTCAGTCGTGTCTGACTCTTTGCAAACCCATGAATCACAGCACACCAGGCCTCCCTGTCCATCACCAACTCCCGGAGTTCACTCAGACTCACGTCCATCAAGTCAGTGATGCCATCCAGCCATCTCACCCTCTGTCATCCCCTTCTCCTCCTGCCCCCAATCCCTCCCAGCATCAGAGTCTTTTCCAATGAGTCAACTCTTCACATGAGGTGGCCAAAGTGCTGGAGTTTCAGCTTTAGCATCATTCCTTCCAAAGAAATCCCAGGGCTGATCTCCTTCAGAATGGACTCGTTGCATCTCCTTGTAGTCCAAGGGACTCTCAAGAGTCTTCTCCAATACCGTAGTTCAAAAGCATCAATTCTTCGGCACTCAGCTTTCTTCACAGTCCAACTCTCACATCCATACATGACTACAGGAAAAACCATAGCCTTGACTAGATGAACCTTTGTTGGCAAAGTAATGTCTCTGCTTTTGAATATGCTATCTAGGTTGGTCATAACTTTCCTTCCAAGGAGTAAGCGTCTTTTAATTTCATGGCTGCAGTCACCATCTGCAGTGATTTTGGAGGCCAAAAAAATAAAGTCTGACACTGTTTCCACTGTTTCCCCATCTATTTCCCATGAGTCATCATTTATTCATTGTATTTTTAGTCCCAGTGGTATGACGTGTACGATCTAGGACCTGTAGGAAGGATCCTATAAAAAATAAAAAGATTTTGCTCCCTTGGACAAAATCATCATAGAAGAAACCCATGCACCATTGGGTAACAAAAGAATTTATTAACAGAAGAGTAATATAGAAACTTGAGGAAAAGAGCAATATGCTGTACTACCACATAGGAATAAGATGGTTCTTTTATACTGAACTACCCAAAGTAAATTTCAGGATATTGTTCCTGAAAGGAAAATCAGGATGTTTTACCAAAAGGGGAAATAGATGCCAGACATAGAAAAACAATAGCAGCCACTGAGCTCTGCTCATCTGACTGGAACCCCGCCCGCCCAATGGCTGGTCCCTTAGAATTGGGATGGACACACTGGGTGTCCCTCAGTCACTGACAAGGGTGTAGCAATGAGTTTCAACTTCTTCTTTTCATGGAACCTTTCAAATATTAGAATCATGGGCAGTAATCTCAAAAGGAGGGATAGTTCAAAACAACACTAAACAAGTCAGTAATAATGACAACAGCATCACTACTAGAGCGTAACAATGTGTCACAGTGCTTATAAAACAGTCCACTACTTACAGGGTCACCAGAGTTTAGGAGTCTAACCACCCTGTCTTTCCTACTCTCGGAGTGGCATTTGGGGTGTTTTAGTAAACGTCCAATTGGTGTCTTTCTTCTTTTGCCTCCTGCCAGCAGAGAGCTGAACCCTGCTCTCTATTGTATCCTGCTCAGCTCAGTGTTCCGTTTGAAAGATTTATTGTCACATCATACACACTCATTAGCAGCAAAAACACACTTTATACCTTGACCCTGATGACAGCAAAATCATATAAAAAACCATTGACTTAAAAAAAAATGCACAAGGTGAGAGTTGTGAGTTGTTTTATTTGGGGTAAAATGAGGACTATGCCCCAGGAGACAGCATTTCCGATAGCTCTGAGAAACTGGTTCAAAGACATAGAGGGGAAGGTCAGTATATATGTGGTTTTGGTGAAGAGGGAGTATATTCAGTCAAACACGTATTTTTTTTTTGCAGAAGGTTTCTGCTAGTCACAAGGAGCAAATATCACCATGAAGGATTCTGTTGCTTTTCTGATATGAGGAGATATAAGAATTGGGCTCATAAAATCAGCTCCTGAAAATATCTAACTATCTGAAGACCTATTCTGCTAGTTTTTCCCAGAGCACAGAGTACCTCGTTTCTGCTCTCGACCCCAAACTCTTTTTAGGGGGTTTTGAAAATCAGCAGCTGCAGAAGCACATCATTTAATCCTTGTAGAGGTGGATGGCAAGTGCCAGTTTGTAGTTGACAACCATTTCCAATCTATAGCCCAATACAGCACTTTTCAAACTGCCATCTCCTGCAGGATGTCAATAGGTGTGATGCTAAATGGGAGAAGAGGGGTTTTGTTGTTCAAATAAGTTTGAGAAATACTGTATCGAACACAATTAAACCAATGTCTCTCCTGCAGAGCCTTTGATATGCCAGTGCACATACGAATCTCCAAGGTGCAATTATTCATGTCTACCAAAGTTATTTGACCACAAAATCCTTTAATTAAAAAAAATATCTTAGGATCAATGTACTAGGGAGTATACTTTGGCCTCTTCACTCTTTCCAGTCTTTATGCTGTCATGATGCTCTGGCCTCTGATCAAATATCCCTCTTCCTTCATCTTTCTCAGCTCCTTTTCCACCTTGATGGCATTGTCTGTCTGGTATCCCATGCTCTAATCAAAATAAGCTTGCTATTCTCCCACCTATGCAAGTACATTAAAAAAAAAAAAAAAAAAGCCTCAGCTTGGATTATGTTGCACTTCTGTTTCTGCCTTGGGAAGCTTCCTTGCTATCTTAGGGGAAAAAAATCACTGCCTCCTCTATGCTTCTTCTGCAATTAAAGTATGCATTTATAATTTTTATAATTATACTTTGTTGTAGCTATGTATTTGTGTGTATTTTTTCCACTATATTTGGAACTATCTATAGGCAGATAATATACTGCCTATATATGTATTTCCAGTGCCTAGCACAATGCTAGCTGTAGCAGGAGAAAAATTCTGAATTTAATTCAATTCATTATAATGAATTCAATTGAATTCAGTTCAGATAATCATGCAAATATCCATCTGTAGAAAAAAAAAGAATCTAGAAGATAATACTATTAGTTTGCTTGATATGAGTGTGTCCAATATAATGCTTGGTTTATTGACTCATTCATTCATTTGAAGATTATTTTTCAGTGAATATATGTTTTGTGCAGGCTACTCGGGAGATATGCAAAGTTTAATCAAGCATAGTCATAATATCAAAGCTTTGGGAAAGTCTGAAAAGTAGACATCAACCTTGACAATGCCCTCACCTGGCTGCTTGTATCAAATCTATCATCAAAGATCATCCATCTTAAGTATTTCTCAACTCTGACACTTTTCTCCATCACCACTGCCAGCTCCCTCATCCAAGGAAGCAGCCTCTGTCCTGGACCACTGTAATCACCTGTTTGCTCAAAATCACTCTAATCCCATCCAATCCCTACTCCACACATCAGCAGAATGATCTTTCCTAAAAACCCTACAATGCTTAAAACCCTTCAATGACTTCCTATTGCTCTTACATAAAGACCCAAATCATTAACATACCTGCAATGTCTTCGATGGTCCATCCCCTGTTAATGGTCAACTTTTTCTTGCAACATTGGCCCCTGGCTTCCCATATCCTAGACAAACTGATCTTCCTTTCATGCACCATGTTTCATGTTTATTTTACCTGGAATGATCTTTCTTCTTACTAGATGCTGACATAATTCCTCATAATTTTGAATTAAACTCCAGCAGTTCTTCCTTAGGGAAGACTCCCTAACCCCTATCTCCAATCTAGGTCATCTTCTTTCTTAATTTGCCCTCAACAGAGCCATGTTTCTTTCTTTCTTAGCAGATAATTCAGTTTGTAATTATACATTTATATGATTGTGTAATTAATATCTGTCTCTTCCAATTAATTACAAGCTTTATGAAAGCAGTTAGTTTGGAGGGGGCTTGTGCTTGTCACTGTATACTCGGCATCCAGCACAAATACTGTATATAACAACATAAATAACGTAACATAGAAATAAACAGATGCCATAAGGCAGATTCATTAAAAGGTTAACTGAACTCAGAAGAGAAGAGGTAACATTTAGCTGAAAGAAACAATTACGTTTCTATGGCAGTAAAAGTCAATGTGGCTGCACCCTGGAGTCTCGTGGGGAACTTGAAGGCATACTGATGTTGGGGCCTCAAAATATTAAAGAATTACTATATGATCCCCTAGTTCCACTTCTGAGTATACACACAAAAGGATTGAAACCAAGGACTCAAATACATATTTATATACCAAAGTTCACGGCAGTATATTCACAGGAGCCAAAGGTAGAAGCAATTCAAGTGTCCCTCAACAGATGAACAGATAAACGAAATGTGGTATATACACACAGTGCAATGTTGTTCACCCTTAACGAGGAAATTCTAACACAGGTCACAACACGGATAAAACTTGAAGACACTATGCTAAGTGGATAAGGCAGACACAACAGGACAAATGTGTGATTCCACTTACAAGAGGTGTCTAGAATAGACAAATTCCTAGAGACAGAAATTAGGATAGTGATTACCAGGGGTTGGAGAGGACAGTGGAAGGAAGAGTTGGTGATCAATGGATACTAAGTTTCTGCTTGGAATAATAAAGTTCTAGAGAAGGATGGTTGCAAAACTCATGAGTGCAGGTAAATGAATGATTTAATGAATTCTACCCTGAAGAATGGTTAAAGTGGCAAATTTTGTCTATTTATATTTTCACCACCAAAGAAAAATGTTGGAAAAAAGAAAACAATCCTGATGACCTGGTCCATTCTCTGTGGGTTCTGATTGAATTGGTCTGGGGTGTGGTTTGGATATTGGGATTTTTCTTAAAACTCCCCAAGTGATCTATTGTGCAACCAAGGGCGGGAAACACCGTTGCCAGAGCCGAGGCAACACACTTGTGAGAAACTTAAAAATGGCGGAGCAGGCAGCGACACCAGCACGCAGTGGACTAGGAAGCTACAGGCTCCGTTCTCCCGTGAAACACCAAGTGAACAACACACACACCAAGCAGTTTTGTGGGAACTGTAGACACTAGCTGGGATCTACAGCAACCAGGCCCATCGCGAAACAAGAAGTCACACTCAAAATGGTAGGACATTCTGGTGTTTTTGTTCACCCCTTTCCCATCTCCACCCCATTGTGGTGAACTGAGGAAGCCATCCAATTCCCAGTTCCTTTCTCAGGACAGAAGGGAAAAAATGAAACCTGTTTGCACTCTTCAGGCTTGTCTGGGAGTTACATAAGTGACTGTTTCAGTCTTGCCTAACACAGAGGGCTGCTAGGAACCATGGTGTAATTGGAATATCAAAGTGAAGGTGGCTGAAAGCAGTGGCCACAGGGAGAGCTGCAGGAGGACTGCAGACCATGGGTGTCTGAACCAAGAGATTACAGGCAGAGGACTGCAATAAGACATCCAAGGCCCTGAGATGCAGCAGAGATGAGACTCTAAGGGAAATTATGGCAATCTAAAAGTAGTCATGTTCAGGACTTCCCTGGTGGTCTAGTGGTTAGGAATCCACCTGCCAATGGAGGGCACACAGGCTCAGGTCCTAGTCTGAGAAGATCCCACATGCCATGGGCCAGCTAAGCCTGTGTGCCACAATTAGTGATGCCTGTGTGTCCTAAAGCCTGCAACAAGAGAAGCCATCACAATGAGAAGCCCACATGCTGCAATGAAGAGTAGCCCCTACTCACTGCAACTAGAGAAAGCCTACATGTAGAAACGAAGACCCAGCACAGCCAAAAAATAAAAAGTAGTCATGTGTATGAGTGAATTGGGGAGGCAGGGAGAGGGACAGGACACACACAGGAGTAGAGAGAAGGCAGCAACGATTACCATGAGAATAGACATATAGCTCAATGGAACAGAACTGGGAGTTCAGAGGGAAAAACACCTCCATATTTGTGGTCTAGTGATTTTGGGGAAGGATACCAAGACAGTGCAACAAGTAAAGGATAGTCATTTCAACAAATGGTGCTGTAACAACTAATATCAACATACGAAAGAATGAAATTGGACCCCTGACCTATGCCATATACAAAAATTAACTGTTTCTGGTCTTACACTTAGGTCTTTAATCCATTTTGAGTTTGTCTTTGTGTATGGTGTTATGAAGTGTTCTAATTTCACTCTCTTACACATAGCTGTCCAGTTTTCCCAGCACCACTTATTGAAGAGGCTATTTTGCCCCATTGTATATTCGTGTCTCTTTTGTCAAAGATAAGGTATCCATAGGTGTGTGGATTTATCTCTGGGCTTTCTATCTTGTTCCATTGGTCTATACTTCTGGTTTTGTGCCAGTACCATGCTATCTTGATGACTGTAGCTTTGTAGAATGGCCTGAAATCCAGAAAGTTGATTCCTCCAGCTCCATTCTTGCTTAATTATAATATTCACTTTTTTTGCACTTTTCACTTTTGTTTGTCTGGAGCCAAACCTAAAATAGTTCTGAGAGATGCCTGTACAAGTAAACCTGGGAAATCTGAATAAGACTGGTTGTAGTAATGCCAATACCCTAGTATCCTAGTTGTGATATTGTAGTATAGTTTTTATGAGATGTTATCACTGATGGAAATTGACAAAGAATACCCCAAATTTCTCTATATTGTTTCTTACCACTGTATGTGCAACTGCAATTATTTCAAAGTAAAAAGTTTAATTAAAAATACATAAAAGAATACAATAAAATAAAAATTCTGAAAAAAAGCATTAAGCAGAAGAAAATAAAGAGGGAAAAAGACATCATACTATGCAAAATTCTAATCTAGATAAAAGTTTAACTCAAGCTACAGAAGCACATTAGTCAACTTCTTTCTCATTATAGTACAATCAAATAAAAAGATCAAATCAATAAAATAGAAAGGAAATGAGATTTTTAAAAAGATGATTTCTAGATGAAGTAAACAAATTGAAAGACAAACCAGCAGCATTTTAGAGCTAATAAAATTAAAAGAGAATAAAGACTGCTGAAAATTAAATTACTGACCCAGTGGATACAAATGAAAATAACAAGGCAATTATACAGAAAACAATATATGGTAGATAGACATAATCCAATATAAGAATAAGGGATACATTTGAGTTGAAAAACCTCAAAATAAGATATAATACAAGAGAATTGTCTGAATTTTAAGATACTACTGAAACTATAGATGAAAAGTGAGTACCATGTTCCAGGAACCTTTAAATTACAATATCAATATCAAAGTTTACCCTGAGTACATCACTGAACTTGAAGAAAATCTTCAAGCATCTACTAGGTAAAATAAATTACCTTTAAAGAAAAAATTAGGACTTCCCTGGTGGTTCAAGGGTTAAGAATCCACCTTGCAATGCAGGGGACTCAGGTTCGATTCCTGATCAGGGAACTAAGATCCCATGTGCGGCGGAGCAACCAAGCCCTTGAGCACAACTACTGAGCCCACGCTCCAGAGTCCATGAGCTGCAGCTGCTGAGCCTCTGTGCTCCGGAGCCTGTGTGTCACAACTAGAGAGTCCATGAGCCGCAAGGAAAGATCCCACAGGACAAAACAAGGACCTGATGCAGCCAAGCAAATAAGTAAATAAAATTTGTTTCAAAAAAGAGGAAAATCAAGTTGGTCTCAGACTTGCCTCAACATCATTGACTGCCAAAAATAATGGAGTGAAGAAACTAGATTTGCTCACTACAAAATATGGCTCTGTATACTTCTTTTCCCAGACAAGTGTTAAGTAACAGACCCAAGAACCAGAATACTAGAGCCATAAATTCATGTCATCGCAACACAGGAAAGAAGCATAAGACTAATTAAATGAGCTCATGTTTGGAAGGTGGTACAAAATTAATAACAAGCTATAAGATGAGTAGTTTAGGCAGTAAAATACAGATATTATCAATCAACAATTATTTTTGTGCCCCAGAACTTTGCCACAATCTTCCAACACTCTTATAAACACAGGTTTCTCATTTTACAGAGAGAAAATTAGAGAAAATTAATGCTTAAGTAGATGAATTGCTCTGAATCGTACCATTAAACCCATAATTCAAATTTTGTTCTACCTAACTCAGTCAATTCCTACCTAACAAAACAGTGTTATCTTATATCTGGATAGCAAGAACACATATGATTTTAATTTTATTCTTTTTGCTTATTTTTTCCTAAAGTTTCAACAATGACATGTGTTGCTTTTGCTATTAAAAAAACAGTAGGCTTTTTAAGATGCACACAAAGGTTCTTTTTCATAGAAACAATATAGAAATCTAATCCTTGAAATTTTAACTCTCTAGATGCCAGCATGGCATCTAGTTGAAATTGGTTGGTCATTTGAAAGCTCAGTGCACAAACATTGTTTTTCTCACTTTTGAACTCATTCTTACGGAGATTAAATACAAAATAAGTATGGAAATAATGATCACAAATTCAGAAATTAAATTGGCTAGATTTTGCTAGTCTAGACTAACACAGTCTGTTTCCTGGAAATCTGTCTTAGCCTTCTGTCTTTTTTTTTAAACTGTTTGGATAAAACACACACACACATGCGTGCACATGCGTGCACACACACACACCACCACTGCTCCTGCAGTACCCTATGAAACTGTATGGATTATGATTCTAGAAAGATCCAAAATTCGCCTCAACACAGGGCCAGTGCCACCCATGATGGGCAAAGGTCTTCTCACACAGAGAACAGCCTTGAGAGCCTGGTCGGAAATACACTTCCCTGGAAGGAGACAGAAGGTGCCGGCGTGAGATGGCAGGCTCAGCCCGGCCAGTTCACATCGCTTCACCAGACAAACAGCCTCTGTCTGTCAAGTTCCTTGAACTTTTAGTAACTGGCTAGGGCGCCAAGCTAAGAATACGGCCAAGTCCTGAGCAGAACTCTTCTCCCCAAAGAGCTAGCGAGGAATCAATGATGAGGAACCCGCCAATTTTCTGTCGGTTGGAGGGCTTCCAAACCCAGGATCATGCTCAGGGAAACAAAGTCCAAGAGGCCTGTGGGTGGAAGCAAACAGGACTCTTTTTCCTCTTTCAAAATATTGCTACAAGTACGTTTAAAATGCTCTGAGGAAAGAACGTATTTTTAACTTGTCAGGTCAGCAAAAGCAGGCAGTAAGTAGAGGAAAAGTGATCTTGTGAACTGGCAAGTTTTTCTTCCTTGCTTCTCCCTCACAATCGTTTGTATTGGGGTAAATCATTTTAAACAGTTTCCTCTGACGTGTATGTCTTGAAACACAAGGGAATTCAAAGTACAGTTTTGGGTTTGGTTTGGTTTGGTTCGGTAGTTGTTCCCCAGAGTTCACTAAGGGAGGGGACAGTGGGAGGTTGAGAGATTTAATGTCCCAGACCGATTTTAAAGCCAGGTTTAAGAAATATTACCTCATACATAAATAGGAATTTTCAGTTATACTCAGGCAATTGTTTTATACCAAAGCCTTGCAAAGAGTCCCCCGTCTGGGGCTGTTTATAGTCCCCTCTTATAGCACCCATTCTTTAAACAGGTACCCCAGGGGCATTCCCTTTGATCACACAATGGATGAAGCAACAGCTAAAAGTAATCTTCGAAGAAGAAATGAAGATTTGACCAGAACGGGGGCTCTAATGACCAGACTAGGACCTTCTGAAAGATTGAAAGCAGTAATTAGAGTTATTTTCTGAGGGGCATTCTTTATTTTCTTAAAATAGAAAATTTTAAAAACAAGAAAAAGAACTGGATACCTTAATGAGCAGAGCCCTTTGTAACTATGGTTATGATGAACAAATTACATGAAACTCTCAGCTAGTTTATAACCCAAACTTCCATTTCCTGAAATTTAACTTGGAAAGCAAGAAGGAGGTAGTAGGTTGAATGAATGTCTCTGGAATGTAATCTTCCTAAAACAATGGATCTCAATGTCTTTGAAGAGTTCTCTCAGCTTTTGAACTTCCCAGGATATCACCTGCTTCTGTAACTGAGGATGTCTTACAGTTCACATTCTTGATGTAGGAGGGGCAATTTCTCTGCAAGAAACATCATTTGCAGAGATACAGCGCCATCTGATACAGCCATTGAAAACCAGTGCCCTGCAAAGACAACTTCTTTAAGCATCTCAGTCTAAATCATATAGAATACGTTTCCAATGTCTCATAATAAGGAGAGCTGAGCTTCTCAGAGGGACTTCCCTCGTGGCTCAGACGATAAAGAATCTGCTTGCGATGCAGGAGACCCAGGTTCGATCCCTGGGACAGAAAGATCCCCTGGAGAAGAGGTTTGCTTCTCCACATTCTAATATCATGAGCTAATGGGAACAAGATTTAGGGGGTCTGGAGAAGGAAATGGCAACCCACTCCAGTGTTCTTGCCTGAAGAATCCCAGGGACGAGGGAGCCTGGTGGGCTACCGTCTATGGGGTCACACAGAGTCGGACACAACTGAAGTGACTTAGCATAGCGTAGCATACATAGGGTGCTAATGGGTCTCCGAAGAGGCTCAGTGGTTAAAGAAACTACCTACAATGTAGGAGATGCCAGAGATATGGGTTCGATTCCTGGGTTGGGAAGGTCCCCTGGAGGAGGGCATGGCAACCCACTCCATTACTCTTGTCTGGAGAATCCCATGAACAGAGGACGCTGGCGGGCTACAGTCCATAGGTCGCAAAGAGTCGGATACAACTGAAGTGACTGAGCACAGCTTCTCAGAGCTATTGGCTTCTCACCAATCTTTATTGCAGTCAAAGATCTCTACATCATTTGCGTTTCTTTCCTTTTTTTTTTTTTTTTTCTCGACTACACCACACAGTTTGCCAAATGTCAGTTCCCTGAGCAAGGATGGAACCTGTGCCACATCAGTGAAAGCCCTGAATCCTAACCACTAGGCCACCAGGGAATTCCCTGGGTTTCTTTCTTAGAAAAAAAGAGACAATTTATACCAGAGGGTATTTAAGTCTCCACCTTTATTGTGTAACCCAAATATAAGCAGATCTCCTGTGTCTCATCTCTATATTCAAAGGACTAGCCAGCTGCCAAGTAGCAATTTAAGAAGACTTGAATCTTTATTTTCATCTCTCTCAGAGGTTCTAATTGAGGGCAAGCCCCTTCTTTCACACTCACAGGTTTTGTATACTCCTTCAGCATCCCTCATTTGCAAAAAACTTCCCTCTCCTGAATAGCCACCCTGTTTTCTCTCCTCTCTTCTTCTTTTGTAGCTCAGCATTACCACACTACCTACCCTAGAGGAGGAAATGGCAACCCACTCAAGTATTCTTGCTGGGACAATCCTATGGACAGAGGAGCCTGGCAGGTTACAGTCCATGTGGTCACAAAAAGTCAGACATCATAGAGTGACTGAGATGCTGATGGCAACCCACTCCAGTGTTCTTGCCTGGAGAATCCCAGGGACAGCGGAGCCTGGCGCACTGCCGTCTATGGGGTCGCACAGAGTCAGACACGACTGGAGCAACTTAGCAGCAGTAGCAGCAGCATTCCCTTTCCACCAACCTTTCCATTTCAATCCTCACTTCTCTGGCCCCCTTTTTATCTAGTCTACCCTCTTCAATTCTCCCAAGGTTTGTTCATAAACCATCCAGGAATCCAACTAGATTCTCATGTAGTAGGTGGGTAGGGAGGCACAGAAATCCATGGAAGAGAGGAGGGCCTGAGAGGGAGGAAACTGAAAACATTTGCTCATAAAACTCCACCTACCACACTTGCAAGACAGAAATACAGCTTGCAAACACAACTGATACCATCTTTCCCCAAATCCCATAGCACCCATCAAGGCCTCCTGAACCCTAACCTGCTGTAAGTGAGTGCATGCTCAGTCGTGTCAGACTCTTTGCGCTTCTCTGGACTGTAGCCCCCGCCAGGCTCCTCTGTCCATGGGATTCTCTATGCAAGAATACTGGAGAGGGATGCCACTTCCTTCTCCAGAGTATCTTCCTGACCCAAGGATTGAACCTGGTCTACTGCATCTTGGTCATTGGCAGGCAGATTCTTCACCGCTGAACCACTTGGAAAGCCCCTACTGCTATAAGCCTGAACTCTGTTTCCACCTTTCAAGGGAGCATCTGCCAGAAAGAAGCTTCTAAGCCCCAAGGAACAAGATAGCTGTGAGTCCCAAGGGTCTGTAGCACTTAAATCGTATTCCCTCTCCCTTCTCCCTTCTGTGTTTTGACACTAAAAATACAGTTGTTGTTGTTTTCTCATATGCAGTTTATGGAATTCACATCCACTCTAACATGGCCAGAATATTGAGGTGGTTGGGGGAAGGGGGGGTAAAGGTGGATGGAGGTGACGTGGAAATCTTTTCATTAAAGGACCCTCAGAGCCAATTTGTATTGCAGTCGCAATCACAGGCTTGGTATTCTTCTCCCCAGAGTCATATCTTCGAAAGTGTTTATTGAAAACACTGTAATCAGAGCTACTGCTCCACAGAGACGGGACCAAATATTAGAGACTCATGTCCTGAAATCTGGTCAATGTGTCCATGCTCACCAAAGTGCCCTGAACATTCTTGCTTTATTGCACCCTGCTGCTGCTACTGCTGCTAAGTTGCTTCAATCGTGTCCGACTCTGTGCGACCTCATAGATGGCAGCCCACCAGGCTCCCCTGTCCCTGGGATTCTCCAGGCAAGAACACTGGAGTGGGTTGCCATTTCCTTCTCCATTATTGCACCCAGGAATGTCAAATTACGAGGCTCCTTGATGTGAACATTCTCTCTAAAGCCTAAATGTGGATTACTTCACAAGTCAGTGCTTGCAAAGCTACGCATTTGGCTTTGAATTCATTGACTTTCTTCTTACCACAAAGTATTAACCATGCCATTGACTTTAAGATGGCTTACTATAAACTAGCCCGTTGCTTGGAATTTAATGGAAAAATTGCTCTATCTCCTTCTCATTTAATATACACGTGGATAATTTGTTTTATATGTAATATACACATGGGTAATTTGCATCACCAGTTTCATGTTCTCCTACATAATTCCTGTGCTCATCACTTCTGCCCTCGCTACCCAAGCTTCAACCTCTCTTTTCCCTTATCCACCTTTTCAATCCTGAAATGACCCCCCACCATCACCCTTTCTATCGTCTCCCATACTTTATCCCGGTCAATACCATCATTGACAACAATTATTTTGTGCTTGCTCTGTGCTCTGCACAGCTCTATTCATTTGGAGAAACACCAATCAGAGGTTTTTCAAAGAGCTGCAGTATGAAAATAAAGCTCAAAACAGGCAACCTCATGTTTATGTGTGAATAAATCCAGATGTCTCGGACCTCATTGCTAAGTTTGGGTAAAACAAGAAACCAGGCTCTGATTCAAGTCAGCAAAATTTAAAAGAAAATTAAGAGAATGGGTGCAGGTCTAGAGAGTAAACTGAAGTACTTTCTATGAAAATCTCCTGGCCAGTGACTTTACCCCAGTACTCCTCCTGAGGGATGATGACTGTTGCATGGATCTGCTCTTTTATTTGCTTGACTGACTGACTGTTTTGATCATCATATATTTCACTCATTCAAATCAGGGTTTCTTGAGTGACACTGATTTCCCAGAGTGCAAGTGTACCACAGGGAAAAGAAAGGGACTTTAATGGGAATTAGGCATACAGAGACCTGGAGCTCATCAAATTCCATAAACCTTGCTGGACCTCAGTTTTATCTATAAAATGGAGAAGTCACATTGAGTGACCCCCTCGACTCCTTGCAGAGCTGCTGATCAGTGATTCATATTGGTTAAGAACTGCGATGTTGTTTGCCAGCAGTATAACATGCAAAGTAATGCACTGTATTTCAATGACTCTGCAGGTAAGTAGTGAGGAGCAGGCATGAGAAAAACAAAGACAGAAAGTCTACAGGGTTTTGGCATTTGTAGATGAAAAGCAGTAAATTCAAAATCTTGCCCTCACATAGGAAAAGAATGCTACAAAAACATTTATTTACTTATAATAGCTAGATTAGCACAAATTAGGAGTCCATTAGCTGTTTAGGTTGTGACTATGGTTGCTGAGGGAAAAAGCTTTAAAATGCTTTGGGGGCATCTAATTTAAAAGGAACAAATGGCTTACATTTTCCTAATTTAGCAGTCCTTTACTGTGACTCATCCTCCTCTCTCTGCTCATGTGACCAGGATAGTAAACACGGGGTATTGACAAGAAAATCTAGCCTCCAGTCAGCAGATGCCAGCCCTCCTTAGACTGAAGCCACAGTGAAAATGTGCTTGTTTCCTGTTTTCTTTGCAAAAACAAATTGCAGGGACTGTGCCAGTGTTTATTATAGTGCCCTACGTGAAAAGGGACTGATTGCTTATTTCTGACTTACGAACGACAAATATTGTGGCAAACCCTCGCGCCTTCCACTTCCTGCTTTTAGAGAGCCCTGAGTCTAAATGAATAGAGATTAAATAGGTGCTTATCTGCCTCCGATTCCCAAGGTGATCTGCCCAAGCTCTGGAAAATTTTCCTTCTCCTTCAAATTTTTTTTCAGCAATAAGATTATGGAGACAGATAATCGCTGGTTGATAGTCCCCGTTCTGCCTCCTTCAGTCTGTGAGACTTTGGGAAAGTTACTCATACTCTCATCACTTGGTTTCTTCATCTACAATAAGGATAAAAGTACATTTCTTCCATACAAATGTTTAAACTAAATGGTACTATTTTTAAAGAATTTACAAACATTATATCTTTTGAGCAAAATCAAAGAGATAGTAACTACTACCAGTGTAATCGTAGCTAACATTCTTTGGTATGAGTTGTAATTGAGGTAGTAATGTGAATGTATGCCCAACCAGTTCAAGGGAGAGAAACACAATGACATGTGCTTCCCAGGTGGCACTAGTGGTAAAAACCCTCCTGCCAATACAGGAGACACAGGAGATGTGGGTTCAATCCTTGGGTCAGGAAGCTCCCCTGGAGGAGGGCATGGCAACCCACTCCACTATTCTTGCCTGGAGAATCCCATGGATAGGGGAGCCTGGGGGGTTACAGCCCATGGGGTCGCAAAGTTTCAGACACAACTGAAGAGACCTAGTACTCACACATGTACGCATAAGAAGAGAAACTTCCCTGTCCTGTACAGAGTGACAAGCGGGGGTTTCTATTTCCTCCAAGAGAAACTGGATCCACTAACTGTGTTTTGAACCAAAGGACTCCAACGTGAATTGATATTGTTGCATTTGAGTGATGACCAATAACGTTCTACAAGCGTTAATACCAGTGAGACAGGCTGGGACCTGGAACCTGGGACTCTGCTGCAGTGCTTGCACCGTCTCCTGGAGCAACAAAATACAAACAAACTATCAGATCAGATCAGATCAGTCGCTCAGTTGGGACTGAAAATAACTATGTTTGTCAGTTGGGGAAAATTATGGACAAGGTACACAAAGACGAAAAACACAACTGCCACTTCTGAAGAGCTGGAGCGAAAACAGAGTACTGAGCATGCCCCCCGCACACAACATCACCAAAGGGCAAATGACCTAAGCCACCTCTCCAGCTGGACCCCCTGGATACACCCCTTCAGTTCAGTTCAGTTCAGTCACTCAGTCGTGTCCGACTCTTGGCGACCCCATGAATCACAGCACGCCAGGCCTCCCTGTCCATCACCAACTCCCGGAGTTCACCCAGACTCATATCCATCGAGTCAGTGATGCCATCCAGCCATCTCATCCTCTGACGTCCCCTTCTCCTCTTGCCCCCAATCCCTCCCAGCATCAGAGTCTTTTTCAATGAGTCAACTCTTTGCATGAGGTGGCCAAAGTACTGGAGTTTCAGCTGTAGCATCATTCCTTCCAAAGAAATCCCAGGGCTGATCTCCTTCAGAATGGACTAGTTGGATCTCCTTGCAGTCCAAGGGACTCTCAAGAATCTTCTCCAACACCACAGTTCAAAAGCATCAATTCTTCGGTGCTCAGCCTTCTTCACAATCCAACTCTCATATCCATACATGACCACAGGAAAACCATAGCCTTGACTAGACGAACCTTTTTTGGCAAAGGAATGTCTCTGCTTTTGAATATGCTATCCATGTTGGTCACAACTTTCCTTCCAAGGAGGAAGCATCTTTTAATTTCATGGCTGCAGTCACCATCTGCAGTGATTTTGGAGCCCCCAAAAATGAAGTCTGACACTGTTTCCACTGTTTCCCCATCTATTTCCCATGAAGTGATGGGACCAGATGCCATGATCTTCATTTTCTGAATGTTGAGCTCTAAGTCAACTTTCTCACTCTCCATTTTCACTTCCATCAAGAGGCTTTTTAGTTCCTCTTCACTTTCTGCCATAAGGGTGGTGGCATCTGCATATCTGAGGTTATTGATATTTCTCCTGGAAATCTTGATTCCAGCTTGTGTTTGTTCCAGTCCAGTGTTTCTCATGATGTACTCTGCATAGAAGTTAAATAAGCAGGGTGACAATATACAGCCTTGACTTACTCCTTTTCCTATTTGGAACCAGTCTGTTGTTCCATGTCCAGTTCTAACTGTTGCTTCCTGACCTGTATACAGGTTTCTCAAGAGGCAGATCAGGTGGTCTGGTATTCCCATCTCTTGAAGAATCTTCCACAGTTTATCGTGATCCACACAGTCAAAGGCTTTGGCATAGTCAATAAAGCAGAAATAGATGTTTTTCTGGAATGCTCTTGCTTTTTCGATGATCCAGCGGATGTTGGCAATTTGATCTCTGGTTCCTCTGCCTTTTCTAAAACCAGCTTGAACATCAGGAAGTTCACGGTTCACATATTGCTGAAACCTGGCTTGGAGAATTTTGAGCATTACTTTACTAGCGTGTGAGATGAGTGCAATTGTGCGGTAGTTTGAGCATTCTTTGGCATTGCCTTTCTTTGGGATTGGAATGAAAACTGACCTTTTCCAGTCCCGTGGCCACTGCTGAGTTTTCCAAATTTGCTGGCATATTGAGTGCAGCACTTTCACAGCATCATCTTTCAGGATTTGAAATAGCTCCCCTGGAATTCCATCACCTCCACTAGCTTTGTTCGTAGTGATGCTTTCTAAGGCCCACTTGACTTCACATTCTAGGATGTCTGGCTCTAGGTCAGTGATCACACCATCGTGATTATCTTGGTCGTGAAGATCTTTTTTGTACAGTTCTTCTGTGTATTCTTGCCATCTCTTCTTAATATCTTCTGCTTCTGTTAGGTCCATACCATTTCTGTCTTTATCGAGCCCATCTTTGCATGAAATGTTCCCTTTGTATCTCTGATTTTCTTGAAGAGATCTCTAGTCTTTCCCATTCTGTTGTTTTCCTCTATTTCTTTGCATTGATTGCTGAAGAAGGCTTTCTTATCTCTTCTTGCTATTCTTTGGAACTCTGCATTCAGATGTTTATATCTTTCCTTTTCTCCTTTGCTTTTTGCTTCTCTTCTTTTCACAGCTATTTGTAAGGCCTCCCCAGGCAGCCATTTTGCTTTTTTGCATTTCTTTTCCATGGGGATGGTCTTGATCCCTGTCTCCTGTACAATGTCACGAACCTCAGTTCATAGTTCATCAGGCACTCTATCAGATCTAGGCCCTTAAATCTATTTCTCACTTCCACTGTATAATCATAAGAGATTTGATTTAGGTCATACCTGAATGACATAGTGGTTTTCCCTACTTTCTTCAATTTAAGTCTGAATTTGGCAATAAGGAGTTCATGATCTGAGCCACAGTCAGCTCCTGGTCTTGTTTTTGCTGACTGTATAGAGCTTCTCCATCTTTGGCTGCAAAGAATATAATCAATCTGATTTCAGTGTTGACCATCTGGTGATGTCCATGTATAGAGTCTTCTCTTGTGTTGTTGGAAGAGGGTGTTTGTTATGACCAGTGCATTTTCTTGGCAAAACTCTATTAGTCTTTGCCCTGCTTCATTCCATATTCCAAGGCCAAATTTGCCTGTTACTCCAGGTGTTCCTTGACTTCCTACTTTTGCATTCCCGTCCCCTATAATGAAAAGGACATCTTTTTTGGGTGTTCGTTCTAAAAGGTCTTGTAGGTCTTCATAGAACCGTTCAACTTCAGCTTCTTCAGTGTTACTGGTTGGGGCATAGACTTGGATTACTGTGATATTGAATGGTTTGCCTTGGAAACAAACAGAGATCATTCTGTCGTTTTTGAGATTGCATTCAAGTACTGCATTTCGGATACACCCCTACCCTTACCCATATAAAGAAGCAGCTCACCCCCTACCTCCTCACACCAGGGAAGGAACAAGGAAATCTGTTGCTTGTTCTCGCTCCCTCTCTCCAACAGGAGTCCCAATAAAGCCTTGCCTGAATTTCTTGTCTGGCCTCTTAGTACTTTCTATTAATTTAGGAGGCCAAGAACTGTGGTCAGTAATACGAGGAGAGCAACTGTCTTTAACCAACGATTGAAGTGCGTTAGGGAGAGCCTTCCTACCATGGTGGGGTGGGGGAAAGGGGGAAGGGTGGAGCTCTTGGCATTCTTAGTCTAGTAAGAGAAAGAATTGGTTGTGGAATTGCAATTGTCAGGAAACCTGAACCAAAAAATTTGAGGTACCTTGCCTCTCTTCTTCCCCTCTCTCTCACCACCAATCAAGCAAACCAAAACTCCTCCTTCTAGCCTGCCATAAAGCTTTATTTCAGTATGGTGATGATGTATTTGGAACTCAAAAGTTTGACATTTTCAAAAGTCTTCTATTAAAATGAAAAAGCTAATGGAACATGTAACACTCAAATCATAGTATTGAAAGAAACTTAGAGAAAATATAATGCCCTTATTTTTCCAAACTCAATAAGTAAAACCCAAAAGTGTTCAATGATTTAACACTACACATTGGGATGGTGGTAGAGATGGGAGGAGTTGGCTCCATCAAATACTCTTTCTATTGCCCATTCAGAACCATTATCAGCTGTGAATATTCTTAGGGAGCTGAGGGGATTCATGGGTTGGCTTATAACACTGCTTTACAAGCTTAACGGGGGCCAGAACAGCTGCTCTTTTGTTTGGTCCACTTATTGCTCCTATAAGACTTTGTTTCAGGAATATTCTATGAGGTAAGATATATGGCTTTAGGCTTCCCTAGTGGCTCAGTGGTAAAGAATCTGCCTGCCAATGCAGGAGACACAGATTCAGTCTCTGATCTGGGAAGATTCCACATCCCATGGATCACCTAAGCCTGTGCACCACAACTATTGAGCCTGTGTTCTAAAGCCTGGGAGCCACAACGGTTGAAGCCCACATGCCCTAGAGCCTGTCCTCTGCAACAAGAGAAGCCACCACAATGAGAAGCCCGTGTACTGCAGTGAAGAGCAGCCGCTGCTCACCGCAACTTGAGAAAGCCCGCACAGCAATGAAGACCCAGCGCAGCCAAAAATAAATAAATAAAATTATAAAAACAAAACAAAACAAATAAAATATATGGTTTTATGGTATCACTTTACAACCATGAAGTCCTGTTGAACAGCAGCCCTTGCTGAAGAAAATTTCAGATATGCTGTCACGTGCGTTGTGGTAAAAAGTGGAGAAGGAAACCCAGAGCTCTGCGTTCTGGACAGGGAAGCTTAGTAAAATTAGCACCATGAGGGGATCTGAGCAGTGTTGGCTAACCTGACCCATGGGAACTTGGCAGCAGAAGAGAAGTTAAGAGAGAGGGGGATGAAAAGGAGCGGGAAAAGGACCACAAAGTTTTCTTGACATTTACATTGTAAATTCGTGTGCATTTCAGGCTCCTTAATGGTGTGCAACAGAAATACACCCTGGGTATTTTTTTAAATAAAAGGCCACTTATTGTAAAGGATAGAGCTCAGAGAATCACCTAAAGGCTTGAAAACTGCAGACATTAGGGGAGTGTGAGGATCAGGCCTCAGGACTGGATGACTCACCTAAGGACTCCTTATCCCTATTGTCTTTGTATCACTCTTTCCGCTTGTTTCAGAGGAGAGCACTGATTGGTCAAATGAGGCCATGTGCTTACCTTCTGACTGCAGGAGAGGAGGCTCTGGCCCCTCAGCTTCCCTAGTAGGAGACAGGTACTGCCTTCCGCCCAGGCCACATAGTTTGGGAAAAGGAGTTTCCCCCCTAAAAGAATTAGGGGCTCTTGGGTCCAAGCCTACATATTAGTCAGTGAACAGGAGGATAATTCTGAACACAGAATGTTACCTGTCACGTGGTCCTGATCCGTACTCGGGTCCCCATGCAATCACAGCTGAATCAGACAGCAGACAGGCTGTAAATAAAGAGCAAAAGAGGTTTTCTTACATTTTTAGGAAAACACTAAAACAATAAGCTCTAGACATCAGGGCACCAGGGCACCAGCAGCACTGCCTGAGTGAAGGCTAATGTGAGTCCTTCTTCCCCATTTGCCAGAGGCCACTGGACTATATGGCCTCTGGGGGAGGGGGATCCCATGGAGGCAGTGGTGCCCCCACAGAGCAGGAGCAGCTCTCAGCAAGAGCATAAGTGTGTGAGCGGGGCTCGTGCAGGTGGGAACGCCAGCCATTTATATCCGAGTTATGACTGTCAATATGACCTCATTAGATTCTGGAGCTTAATGAGGAAAAATTCAATATGTCCTCCAAAGAAAGCTTTGAAAAGAAATAAAAGGAGTGTGAGGGCTAGTTGGAGTGCCCAGGGCCGTTCCTTCTCACTAGCTGAGTAATCCTGGGCAAGTTACAAAATGCCTTTGAGATTCAGTTTCCTTGATTGTTAAATGGAAACCATAATCCCATTGGTTATTGTGAAAATTAAAAGAGGTTGCCAGCTAAAAGCTTGCACTTGCCACCTGCCTCTACAAGGATTAAGTCACTAGCCAGTGTAATTGCTGACCTTCAACACACACAAAAAGAGTTCAGGGTGGAGTTCAGAATTGAGGCACATTGTGGTGTGGGAAACACTGGCAGAACAGGTTTTCACATAGTTAGATATTTTCAGAAGAAGATTTTATAAGATTGTATAAGGATACAAATTCTTGTATCCTCTCATATCTAGAAAGGCACTAAAATTGTTATAGGAGACATCTGTTCTTCATGTCTAGAAGCAACCATCAGGAGACTAGCAGCAACCTTTTGCAAAAATTTGTGCTTGATTGCACATATTCCCTTCACAAAATCACATATGTACTGACTTCCCCAACCTCTCTTCAGAGCAGTTCCTCAGAGTTGAGATGCTCTCTCCCAGCCTATAGTCCTCATGTTGCCCCAAATAAAACTTAACTCACAACATCTGTGAATTTTATTTTTTCAGTCAACAAGATGAAAGGGTCAAACACAGCCTAACATGCAGTACTACTCAATACATGGGAGAGAAATAGTTGAACAATAATCACCATAGAATGCTAACAATTCACTGCGTGCTTCCTCTGTGTAGACGGAGTGTAGTTCTAGCTCTGCTATCAGACATCGCAGGTTCCCCTGCACCTGCTACTCAGTGGCTAGCTGTAGGGTCTTAGGCATGTTCCTCAACCTCTCTGAATCCTGAGGGTCCACCTCACTGGATTGTTGAGGAGATTAACTGAGATGAAACACGTACAGCAGATGGAATAATACCTGGCATATAATAAGCACTCAATAATGTAAGACATACCAATTCCCCTGATATTATCCTCATTTTCTACAATGCTACCTACCCAACATGAATAAATGGGGCTAAACTACCCTCACCTCAGTATACTCCTCCATATATTTAGCCCAACTGGGTTAAAGAAATGATGTCTGTTTCCCAAAGATGCTGACATCATGGAGGAGAGGGGAAAATAAGGCATGAGGAGATGAAGGCAAAGAGGAATAAGAGAAGAACTTTGTGCTCTGATATCCGATTGTGGAAGAGGAGTCCCCAAGTCACAATCATGCACCTATTTCACTTCCAGCATTTTTCTACCAAGCCTTGTGGTTTAGAAGAATCCTTTGAATGTGACTTTTTCTAAATTTTGTATGCAGATAGGATAGGGGCTCACAGAGAAAGAGAATCAGGCATAGATTTCTTGACAAGCAGAGATCTTACTTTGCCTACAAAGGTCTTTATAGACAAAGCTACGGTTTTTCCAATAGTCATGTATGGATATGAGAGTTGGACCATAAAGAAGGCTGAGCACTGAAGAATTGATGCTTTTGAATTATGGTGCTGGAGAAGACTCTTGGGACTCCCTTGGACAGCAAGGAGATCAAACCAGTCACTCCTAAAGGAAATCAACCCTGAATATTCATTGGAAGGACTGATGCTGAAGCTCCAACACTTTGGCCACTGATGCAAAGAGCCGACTCATTGGAAAAGACCCTGAGCTGGGAAAGATTGAGGGCAGGAGAAGGGGATGACAGAGGATAAGATGGTTGGATGGCATCATCGACTCAATGGACATGAGTTTGAGAAGACTCCAGGAGATAGTGAAGGACAGGGAAGCCTGTGTGCTATAGTCCATGGGGTCGCAAAGAGTCAGATACAACTTGGTGATCGAACAACAACAACAGTTTTGTGATCTAAGCCTGGCCACAATGCTTGCCCTTACACAGGTCTCAGTAATTAATGATTTTGGCAATGGCACCCCACTCCAGTACTCTTGCCTGGAAAAGCCCATGGACAGAGGAGCCTGGTAGGCTGCAGTCCATGGGGTCACTAAGAGTCGGATATGACTGAGCAACTTCACTTTCACTTTCATGCATTGGAGAAGGAAATGGCAACCCACTCCAGTGTTCTTGCCTGGAGAATCCCAGGGACGGGGGAGCCTGGTGGGCTGCCGTCTATGGGGACTCACAGAGTCGGACACGACTGAAGTGACTTAGCAGCAGCAAGGGAAGTAAGGGAGTGCAGGAACAAAGGAAAAGCAGTTAAGAAACAGTAGTTCAGTGATAAACAGAGTCCTAGTTCCTCTTCCAGCGATAGAAATAATAATCTGGCCCTCAACCTTTGCCCTAATTCTATGCTGAATTCTCCTCTTCTGCTCAAGGCCTTTCATGAATATGCATATATCCTTAGCTTAAACTTTCCCAGTTTTACTCCTTGGAGAGACATTGCTTTGGGAAAAATCTTCCATGTTCTCCTTACTCACTGCAAGCAATAAATCTTTCCATCTCCCAGTCTTTGGTTTAGTTGTGTTTTTTGGCTCAATATCCACCAAGGGCCAAACCCAGCTTTCGGGTAACAATATGACTGATTTTAGGAGACGAATATTTAGCTAGTACTCTCTAAGTGTGAGGACTGCTACCAGAGTATTAAATTGGGTGGACATCCAGGCAAGATTTAAGGAGGAAGAGACTTACTTGGGGGGAATGTGATTCCAGTGCAATGATAAATGAATGGACTAGAAATATATAGTGCTCAAGGAGAACATCTATTTATTAAGATGCCTCGAAGTGCCTGAAGCTTCCCAGGTTGAAAAGAATCTTTTCCCAGTGGAAAAGAATCCTCCAGCCAATGCAGGAGACCCAGGAGATGCGGGTTTGATCCCTGGATTAAGATCCCCTGGAGTAGGAAATGACAACCCACTCCAGTATTCTTACCTGGAGAATCCCATGGAGAAAGGAATCTGACAGGCTATAGTCCATAGGGTTGCAAATAGTCAAACACGATTAGCATACATGCGTGCAAAGTGCCTGGTATCAAGACTGCTTACAAAACATTGTAAAATCGTGAGAAATGTATGTATGAGGATAAAGGAAAACTGAAAAGAGAAAGAAGCTTAAAAATAACAAGATTACCTAACCCAACTGCTTGCATATTTGCAGGCTTTTAAGTAACAAGTGTAGGAGACATTTAGAATCAGACAGTTGATAGAAGAGAAAAAAGTTCCAGACGATGGTAAAATTATTAAACATATAACAAATTCAAAAGGGGGAACACACAGAAAACATGTCATTTAGGAATACACTGGTGTCTGCTGTCGTGAACATCTTTGAGAGATTCAAGGAGACAGCAGGGCTCAAAATCAACTCATCTCCAAGAGCAGACTGATATTCAAAGAGGAATGGAGCAGAAGTCTTTGTTAATCATAATAAAGAATTTGCTGTATTCAAATGAAATAACAGCAAAGTGGAAGTATGCCAGAGCAATACCAGTTTTCCAAGCAGGAATAAAGGGAATGCTAGGAAATTACAGAGCCTTCATCTCAATGTCTGTAATTTGCAAAATAATGGAAACAATAGCAGGGTAAGTTTGCCAAATGCATTTACAAATGAGTATCATTCCCTTTAATCAAGCTAGAGATAACCAACAAGGCAGGATAGAGGACTGAGGGGTTTAAATCTCTCTCTCTTTTGATTGGGCTGTGACACAGTTAATAATTACATATGACTTGTTTTAGTTTAATGTCCAGATTATTTTTACATAGTAGCTGTTTCTCATGTGCCCATTAGAGCAAAAAGGAAGATAAAAAGGAAAGCAAAGAAAAACAAAGTACTCTGCTGTCTCCATTGTTTGGGGTGTGCTACTATATATTCTTTTTGCTTAACATCAGACTGTGGCATAGAGCTAAAAGGGAATGTAAAAAATGCAAATAAGCCATCATCCACGGCTGGAATCGGAACCACCTGAGGTGCACTTATTTCTAAGGATCACTGAGGCAGGTTGCTCTGTGTCCTCTTGTATTCTCAGATTATCTTTCTTTCTTGACATCTGGCTGCAATTTAAGCCCATTGTCTATTGTCTTGTCTTCGGTGAAGACCAAACAGCTAGACAGCATTTTCTTACCCCCGGGACACCTGCCCTTGGTCACCAGTGGCCGAGTCCACAGATTCAGTGATCTCACCATACTTCTCTGGCATTGGTTTTATATTAATTCATTAACTTGAATACTTAACTCGTCGGGAAAGAACCTTGAGCTTCTAGGAATTACACAACCTGCTTAAATGTGTGTCAGACCTGAGTTATTAGTGTGAGATGAACAAGGCACTTGAACCTCTATACTGCCGACAGTATTTCCACTAACCTATGATCTCTACAGTGGTTTCAACACCCTGTTAGTTCCACTTTCCAAGTTTTGTCAATTGAAAAATGTAGTCACAACGTGAAAATAGAGAGCTGTTTTCTTTGGTGGGAATGTTTAGGACTCCGACAGCATCTCAGCAGCTCTGAGAAAACTGCTCTAAGGAGGCAGAAGGGGAAGTCAGGCTATATACAAGTTTGCAACAGAGAGAGCAGGCAGCCTGAACATCAAAGATCAGGTATCCGGTTAAGGAATTTAGCATTCTACATATGGGAAGATGCAAGCCTCTGGGCTCAGTGAATTCATTCCTTTCATGTCACCTCAGCTATCTGGGGCCAATCATGTTTCCTTGTTCATCTTAAGGAGTGGCAGACAGTTGCTTCTCGCAGCCCCCCAACTCCTCAGCAATCACCATGGGGGGTGGCAGCATCTGCTGGATCACAGTTTTAGGAACCCTGATTCATATTTGGAGACCAGAAATTACTGATGACTGTGGTATTTCTTGTTTATTAATATGGAAGGAGATATTTTCATTTCAGTTTCATTCCTCCAGTGTCCACAGGACACATGAAAACACTGTGTGCCCTCCAGTGCCCATTCTCTTTCTTGATTCTCCAGACATGAAAACAGACTTCTTGAGTAATAGAGGCCATCAGGCTTGAAGTCCCTTAATTTTCCTTACACACACACACATACAACCTTTTTTTCCCAACATACAACCTTCTTACATCCATTGCCATTCTTACAGTTTCAGGTGAAGATTTGTTCCTTTTTTTTTTTTTTCTTGAAAATTAATGTCTCCAGCTCTGCTTCAGAATCTACCCCCTTCTGCCCCCCTAAGAGCATCTGATTCTTCAGCTTCCTTTTCAACAGGCTCTTTCCTCTCAATCAATAAATATGTTCAAGACTCTGACACATAAAACACTTCCCCAAATCCAATGCCCCCTTCTATTAATAACTACTGGCCCTTCTCCCCCCATGCCTTCAAGGTCAAGTTTCTTGATGGAATAAACTCTACAATAACTCCACTCCTTTACCCCTTCACCCCAAATGTACCTGGTTTCCCAGTCCCTGCAACACAGGGAAAGATATCAGCCAGAGATTTCCAGCAGTTTCCTAATTGCCAAATTCCTGTCTAGCCTTTCTTAGTTACTCTGTAGCAATGATACTTTTGTCCACTTTCTCCTCAAAATCCTCTTCACTTTAAGAACACCACTCTCTCCTATATTATGTCTTTCCCATAATCATTTTATCTACACATCCTGTGAATGGATGAAACACAAGCTGAAATCAAGATTGCCAGGAGAGATAGCAAGAACCTCAGATATGCAGATGACACCACCCTTATGGCAGAAAGTGAAGAAGAACTAAAAAGCCTCTTGATGAAAGTGAAAGAGGAGAGTGAAAAAGTGACTTAAAACTCAATATTCAAAAAACTAAGATCATGGCATCTGGTCCCATCACTTCATGGCAAATAGATAGGGAAACAATGGGAACAGTGAGAGACTTTATTTTCTTGGGCTCCAAAATCACTGCAGATGGTGACTGTAGCCACGAAATTAAAAGACACTTGATCCTTGGAAGAAAAGCTATGACCAACTTGGAGAGCATATTAAAAAGCAGAGACATTACCTTATCAACAAAGGTCCATCTAGTCAAAGCTATGGTTTTTCCAATAGTTATTTATGGATGTGAGAGTTGGACCATAAAGAATGCTGAGCACTGAAGAATTGATGCTTTTGAACTGTGGTGCACTGGAGAAGACTCTTGAGAGTCCTTTGGACAGCAAGGAGGTCAAACCAGTCAATCCTAAAGGAAATCAACTTTGACTAGTCATTGTAAGGACTGATGCTGAAGCTCCAATACTTTCACCACCTGATGCACCTCATTGGAAAAGACCCTGATGCTGGGAAAGATTGAAGGCAGGAGGAGAAGGGGATGACAGAGGATGAGATGGGTGGATGGCATCACCGACTCAATGGATATGAGTTTGAGTAAGCTCCTAGAGTTGGTGATGGACAGGGAAGCCTGACATGCTACAGTCCATGGGGTTGCAAAGGGTCAGACACCACTGAGCGATTGAATTGAACTGAACTGAACTGAACCCATCCTGTGAGAGACTGGATTCTGTCTTGGGTTCTCTTGTCTTCTTTGCTTAGGAGATTTCAACCTTTCCCTTGGTTCTGACATCCAAATTCCAGAATATTTTGTATTTATATTTTAGTTCTACTTTCTCCTATTCCAGACATGTAGACCCAACTTTCTTGTGACAATCTCCACTTAAACGCTCCTTAACTATCTCCAGCACAACTGATTTCACTCTCTTTCTTCTTCCCACGGTTCTTCTTCCTTCTCTGTTTTCTACTGGCTGGTAACATCCTCATTTACTCAGTTTTCCTGAGGTGGAAACCTGAGTTTAATTCTGGACATTTTTCTTCTGTGCCTACTTCCTGCACATCCAGTCACGACCTTCTCAAGTGTAGCCTCTCCACTTCATCCCCAGTGCCATGGACTTGCATTTGACCCTCATCTTCTCTTGTCTGGATTCTTGCCATAGCCTTTCAGACCATCTCTCCACCTCCAGCATGGCTCCTACCTCATCAGTTTGCCGTGATCCTACCTGGGAGCTTGCATTATCCATATCTCTTTACTCCCTGCAGTCTTCTGTGGCTTCTCATCATTTGTCTAACTCTTGACCAGCACCTAAAGCCCTTCACATTGCTGCCTTCCTCACCTTCTCATCCACTCACCTCCACCACCATTCACCCTCCAGCCATATCCTTCTGTGTCTTTGTGTCCCAACTCACTGCTCAGAATGCTCTCCAAAACCCAGAGTAGATAGGTATCACCTCTTCCACAATTACTCTGTCCCATTGGGGAAGGGGAGCTGGGAGGAAATAGTCACCCCCTTCTCTATTCTGCCAGTGAACCTTTCACATACTTACAGTGTTGATGAATCACTCTGCACTGTTAATATTTGTTGATATGTCTGTCTCCCCTCCTAGACTCTGAACTCCTTGGGGGCGGGTAGAGTCCAGGCATTTATCTCTGTATTCTCTCTCACAGTGTCTGTAATATGAGAGTTGAGTTACAATGAACTAAAGACAAAACATTCTGTAAAGTACTCAAGGATGTGAAGGCCTGTTGGTGAATTTGGCTGCCTCCCACAGAGGCTGTGAGCAGCTTGACATCTGGGACTCTTTCTCTTGCCCCCAGCACTTGTCACAGTGCCTCGTACCTAGTGCCCAGGAATGACCTGGGTAAGTAATACATTTGCGAAACAAAGGATGGTTATTCTGTCTTAAGGTATGAGGCTGCCAGTCGATATGGCTGTTTAAAATGTCTGAGTGTTTGGTCACTGCATTAAAACATGTGGAATTCAATGCACTCTGCTCTGGGAGCCATCAGTGCTCATCTAATTGGTTTGCAGTAGTCCACTGGACATTTATTTATAATAATGAGATTCTTAATTGCTCTCATGTGCTTGTTTCTTTATTCGGTGTATAAAGTCCTTAAGGAAAAGACTGTTTATATACACACACAGCACACACACCCATGTATCAGTCAGTTCAGTTCAGTTCCTCAGTCGTGTCCGACTCTTTGCAACCCCATGAATCGTAGCATGCCAGGCCTCCCTGTCCATTACCAACTCCCTGACTTTACTCAGACTCACGTCCATCAAGTCAGTGATGCCATCCAGCCATCTCATCCTCTGTCGTCCCCTTCTCCTCCTGCCCCCACTCCCTCCCAGCATCAGAGACTTTTCTAATGAGTCAACTCTTCGCATGAGGTGGCCAAAGTACTGGAGTTTCAGCTTTAGCATCATTCCTTCCAAAGAAATCCCAGGGCTGATCTCCTTCAGAATGGACTGGTTGGATCTCCTTGTAGTCCAAGGGACTCTCAAGAGTCTTCTCCAACACCACAGTTCAAAAGCATCAATTCTTCGGTGCTCAGCCTTCTTCACAGTCCAACTCTCACATCCATACATGACCACAGGAAAAACCATAGCCTTGACTAGACGGACCTTTGTTGGCAAAGCAATGTCTCTGCTTTTGAATATGCTATCTATGTTGGTCATAACTTTCCTTCCAAGGAGGAAGCGTCTTTTAATTTCATGGCTGCAGTCACCATCTGCAGTGATTTTGGAGCCCAGAAAAATAAAGTGGAAAATTCTGAAAGAGATGGGACTACCAGAGCACCTGACCTGCCTCTTGAGAAATCTGTATGCAGGTCAGGAAGCAACAGTTAGAACTGGGCATGGAACAACAGACTGGTTCCAAATAGGAAAAGGAGTACGTCAAGGCTGTATATTGTCACCCTGCTTATTTAACTTCTATGCAGACTACATTATTAGAAACGCTGGACTGGAAGAAACACAAGCTGGAATCAAGGTTGCCAGGAGAAATATCAATAAGCTCAGATATGCAGATGACACCACCCTTATGGCAGAAAGTGAAGAGGAACTCAAAAGCCTCTTGATGAAAGTGAAAGTGGAGAGTGAAAAAGTTGGCTTAAAGCTCAACATTCAGAAAACGAAGATCATGGCATCCGGCCCATCACTTCATGGGAAATAGATGGGGAAACAGTGGAAACACCCATGTATAGATACTTATAATTCAGTCAGTGCCTGGAACATGAATAAGTACATACTATGTAAAGAAAAGATAGTAACTGTCAAAAAAAATATTTTTAGAATAGATATGACACTGTCTTTGCTTTGGGTATGTTGATAAGCACCTAAATCTTCAGTATGTGTATATATATATTCCAGTATTCTTGCCTGGAGAATTCCATGGACAGAGGAGCTTGACGAGCTACAAATCAGGGAGTCACAAAAAGTTGGACATGAATGAATGACTAACACTTTCCCTTTTTTCATATAATATACATGTGTGTGTGTGTGAGTTTTATATATTTTTATATGCACAGGGAAATAGTTCAAAATCCTTAGTTGATTTGTAAACGTATGTGAATGTATAGAATGCACAACTACCTGTACTAATAAGTACAATGAGAGATCATAAACACTGCAGAGAGGGTTGGGAAAACTTGTAGAAGCAAAAGCTGAGCTGCGTATTGACAAATGAAGAACTCCTCAAGGAGAAGAGGAGAAGGTAAGAGAAGAACCGTGCAAAAGCTAAGGGGAGACATAGAAAACCTGAAGTTAGAAGAAGAGTCAGACGTGACATGTGATGCAGAGATGCATTTTTAGTGAGACAGAGACTAGGAGTTAGGTCTGCAAAGACAGCCTGGGACCTGTTTGTAAGAAATTTGTCCTTTACCCTACAAATAAAGAGCCTTGGGAGGCTTCTTGGTAGGGATGAGAAGGGAGAGATGATGTGTTTCAGCAAGATTGTCCCTGGCAGCAGTTTGGAGGATGACTGGAGGAAGTGGTTTGTAGAGCAGTTAGGTGATGTGACTGATGATAACCTGGAAGAAGCAGTGGCAGTATGAGGGTGAGAATAGAAGGGCATCTCAGAGGAGGACTGAAGACCTGTGAGTCTGGGCAGAGAGGTGTGGAGGAGTCAGCAGTGAGTTCTGTTGAAACTGCACAGCCTGCTTGGGAACAGAATTCCTACATCTTGTAGAGCTATGGGTGGCTGAGTTTCTGCACCTATTAATGTAGGGTTGGCATCCAGGTTTTGAGTGACCTGAAGTTTAATTAACTTTAAGAGCCCTCTTAGGGGAAAAAAAATACAAAATAGGTACAAAAATGAATATTTATTGGAGGGATAGAGGAAATTGCAACAAATCACAAATAAAAAGCTGAAAAAGAAAATGACATAACTTTATTGTAACTATTTTTAAAGATTTTTTAATATGGACCATTTTTAAAGTCTTTATTTGTTACAATGTTGCTTCTGTTTTATATTTTTTGGTTCTTTGGTCCTGAGGCATGTGGGATCTTAGCTTCCCAACCAGGGAGGGATTGAACTCACACCCCCTCCCTAGGAATGCAAAACCTTAGCCACTGGACCACCAGGGAAGTCCCTCTTATAATTATTATCATTTAGGAGCCTGACATCCTTTCTCTGAATATTTGTTTTTAAATTGAGTTTTAATTTGTTTGCAGGAGACTTCTTGGACATTTATTTATAATAGTTATGTAACATAAAGTTCACTGTTTCAAAGTGTACAGTTCAGTGGTTTTTAGTATATTCACTGTCATACAACCATGAAAGTGAAAGCAAAATTCTCTCAGTCATGTCCAGCTCTTTGAGACCCCATGGACTTACACAGTCCATGGAATTCTTCAGGCCAGAATACTGGAGTGGGTAGCCTTTCTCTTCTCCAAGGGATCTTCCCAACCCAGGGATCAAACTCAGGTCTCCTGCACTGCAGGCAGATTCTTTACCAGCTGAGCCACAAGGAAAGCCCAAGAATACTGAAGTTGGTAGCCTGTCCCTTCCCCAATGGATCTCCCCAACCCAGGCATTGAATTAGGGTCTTCTGCATTGCAGGCCAATTCTTTACCAATGGAGCTATCAGGGAACCATAACCACTATCTAATTACAAACCATTTCTATCATGCCCCTCAAATCTCTGTCACTATTGGCAGTCAGTCCCAACACCCCCAACTCCCTGTCCCTTAGGAATACTAATCTATTTTCTGTCATTATAAATTTGTCTACTCTGGACTTTTCATATAAATGGTATTTGTTGCTGTTTAGTAGCTAAGTCATGTCCAATTCTTTGCAACCCCATAGACTTTAGCCCACCAGGCTCCTCTGTCCATGGAATTTTTCAGGCAAGAATACTGGAATGTGTTGCCATTTCCTTCTCCAGGGATATGGTATCATACAGTATGTGATCTTTTGTATCTGGCTTCTTTCACTTAGCATAATGTTTTTAAGGATTTTGTTTTGTTTAAGCATAATGTTGTAGAGGATTTTATATGTTTTAAAAAATGTATTGAAGTAAAATTAATATCACATGAAATTAACCACTTTAAAGTGAGCAATTCAAGTGGAATTTAGTACATTCTCAGTGTTGTACAACCACCACCTCTATCTAGTTCCAGAACAGTTTTATCAACTCTAAAGGAAATCCCACACCCATTAAACAATTATTTCCTTTCCCCCTCCCCCAGCCACTGGCAACCACCAATCTAATCTCTGTCTCTATGGATTTACCTATTCTGGATATTTCACATGAAAGGAATTATATGGTATGTTACTGTCTGTGTCTGGTTTCTATCACTTCACTTAAGGTTTCGTAGAATATATTGGTACTTTATTGCTTAAATGGCAACACACTCCAGTATTCTTGCCTGGAGAATCCCATGGACAGAGGAGCCTGGTAGGCTACAGTCCATGGGGTTGCAAGGGTCAGATACAACTTAGAGACCAGACCACCACCACCACCACCACCATGGCTAAGTAATATTACATTGTATGAATGTATCATAATTTGTTTATCCACTCTTCAGTTCAGTTTAGTTACTCAGTTGTGTCCGACTCTTTGCGACCCCATGGACTGCAGCACGCCATGCTTCCCTGTCTATCAACAACTCCCAGAGTTTACTCAAACTCGTGTCCATTGAGCCGGTGATGCCATCCAACCATCTCATCCTCTCCCATCCCCTTCTCCTCCTGCCTTCAATCCTTCCCAGCATCAGGGTCTTTTCAAATGAGTCAGTTCTTTGCACCAGGTGGCCAAAGTATTGGAGTTTCAGTTTCAACATCAGTCCTTCCGATGAACACCCAGGACTGATTTCCTTTAGGATGGACTGGTTGGGTCTCCTTGCAGTCCAAGGGACTCTCAAGAGTCTTCTCCAACACCACAGTTCAAAAGCATCAATTCTTCAGGGCTCAGCTTTCTTTATGGTCCAACTCTCACATCCATACATGACTACTGGAAAAACCATAGCTTTGACAAGATGGACCTTTGTTGGCAAAGTAATGTCTCTGCTTTTTAATATGCTGTCTAATTGGTCATAGCTTTTCTTCCAAGCAGCCAATGTCTTTTAATTTCATGGCTGCAGTAACCATCTGCAGTGATTTTGGAGCCAAAAAAAAAAAAAGTCTGTCACTGTTTCCACTGTTTCGCCATCTATTTGCCATGGAGAAGGGAATGGCAAACCACTTCAGTATTCTTGCCTTGAGAACCCCATGAACAGTATGATAAGTATCCACTCTTATTCTGAGGGAAATACGTTTTTTCTGCCTTTTGGCTATTGTAAGTATTACTACTAAAATACGTGCATGTGGATTTCTTTGATTAGCCATTTACGATTATCTGGGGTACATACTAAGGAGTGGAATTGCTGAGTCATGTGATAATTTTACGTTAATTTTTTGAAGAACTGCCAAATCATTTTCCAAAGCAGCAAAGGGATTTTAGCTTCTACCTAAATGTATAAGAATTGAAATTTCTCTGCCTCCTCCTCAATACTTGTTGTTTTCTGTTTTTTATTATGATCATCCTAGTGGGTGTGCACACAGAAGAACTGTACAAAAAAGATCTTCACGACCCAGATACTCACGAATGTGTGGTTATTCCCACTCACCTACAGCCAGACATCCTGGAATGTGAACTCAGGTGGGCCTTAGGAAGCATCACTACAAACAAAGCTAGTGGAGGCGACAGAATTCCAGTTGAACTATTTCAGATCCTGAAAGATGATGCTGTGAAAGTGCTGCACTCAATATGCCAGCAAATTTGGAAAACTCAGCAGTGGCCCAGGACTGGAAAAGGTCAGTTTTCATTCCAATCACAAAGAAAGATAACGCCAAAGAATGCTCAAACTACTGCACAATTGCACTCATCTCACATGCTAGGAAAGCAATGCCCAAAATTCTCCAAGCCAGGCTTCAGCAATATGTGAACCATGAACTTCCAGATGTTCAAGCTGGTTTTAGAAAAGGCTGAAGAACCAGAGATTAAATTGCCAACATCCACTGGATCATGGAAAAAGCAAGAGAGTTCCAGAAAAACATCTATTTCTGCTTTATTGACTATGCCAAAGCCTTTGACTGTGTGGATCACAATAAACTGTGGAAAATTCTGAAAGAGATGGGAATACCAGACCACCTGACCTGCCTCTTGAGAAACCTGTATACAGGTCAGGAAGCAATAGTTAGAACTGGACATGGAACAACAGACTGGTTCCAAATAGGAAAAGGAGTAAGTCAAGGCTGTATATTGTCATCCTGCTTATTTAACTTCTATGCAGAGTACATCATGAGAAACACTGGGCTGGAGGAAGCACAAGCTGGAATCAAGATTGCCGGGAGAAATATCAATAACCTCAGATATGCAGATGACACCACCCTTATGGCAGAAAGTAAAGGAGAACTAAAGAGCCTCTTGATGAAAGTGAAAGAAGAGAGTGAAAAAGTTGGCTTAAAGCTCAACATTCAGAAAACTAAGATCATGGCATGCGGTCCCATCACTTCATGGCAAATAGATAGGGAAACAGTGGAAACAGTGGCTGACTTTACTTTTCTGGGCTTCAAAATCATTGAGGATGGTGATTGCAGCCACGAAATTAAAAGACACTTACTCCTTGGAAGGAAAGTTATGACCAACCTAGAGAGCATATTAAAAAGCTTTGCCAACAAAGGTCCGTCTAGTCAAAGCTATGGTTTTTCCAGTAGTCATGCATGGATGTGAGAGTTGGACCATAAAGAAAGCTGAGCCCTGAACAATTGATGCTTTTGAACTGTGGTGTTGGAGAAGACTCTTGAGAGTCCCTTGGACTGCAAGGAGATCCAACCAGTCCATCCTAAAGATCAGTCCTGGTTGTTCATTGGAGAGACTGATGTTGAAGCTGAAACTCCAATACTTTGGCCACCTGATGGGGAGAGTTGATTCATTTGAAAAGACCCTGATGCTGGGAAAGATTGAGGGCAGGATGAAAATGGGACGACAGAGGATGAGTTGATTGGATGGCATCACCGACACAATGGGCATGGGTTTGGGTGGACTCCAGGAGTTGGTGATGGACGGGAGGCCTGGCATGCTGCAGTCCATGGGGTCGCAAAGAGTCAGACATGACTGAGAGACTGAACTGAACTGAACTGAGTGGGTGTGAAATGGTATCTCATTATTTTATCTTGCATCTTCCTAATAGCTAATGATGCTGAGCATTTTCATGTTTACATTTTGACCATTTGCTTATCTTCTTTGGAGAAATATGTATTCAGATCCTTTACCCATTTTTAATTAGGGTATTTATCATTGAGTTGTAAGTATTCTTTATTGTGTTCTTTGCTATCAATTCTTCTATTTCCTTGCTGATCTTCTAATTGTGGCCATTACTGAAAGTGGAACATGGAAGTCTCCCACAATTAACAGTTGAATTGTTTATTTCTTCCTTTAATTCTGCTAGCTTTTGTTTCAATATTTCAGAGTCCCATTGTTAGGTGTATGCATGTTTATGATTGTTATATCTTCTTGTTGGAGAGAATTTTATTATTATAAACTATCCTTTGCTGTAGTAACAAAGCCTATTTTGTCTATTTCTATGGCCACTTGAACTCTTTTAGTTACCATTTATACAAAATATCTTTTTCCATCCTTTTACTTTCAAGCTGTTTGTAATCTTTAAATCTAAAATGTGTCTTTTGTAGGATGACATATAATTGGATTTTTAAAATCCATTTTACCACTTTCTATCTTCTAATGGGAAAGTTTAATTCATTTGCTTTTAAGGTATCTACTGATAATGGAACAGAACTTCTGCCATCTTGCTGTTTGTTTTCCATATGTCTTAGATAATTTTTGTCTCTCAATTTATTAATGCTCTCTTTTTTGTTAAATAGGTATTTTCTTCGTGCCATTTTAATTCCCTTGTCATTTCTTTTACTATATATATATTTTAAGGTATTTTCCTAGTGGTTTTGGTGGGGATTACAATAACCCTCTCAAATTATAACAATTTCATTTAAATTAACACCAGTTGAATTTTAGTATTCCAAATCTTTCCTCCTACATAGCTCAATTCTGCCTCTTCTCCTGCTCAATGTTGTTACAATTAAAATTACATTTTTATACATTGTGTGCCCATTCACATAGATTGAAAAATATTGCTTTATGCAGTGGTCTTGAAATCAGATAGAAAAAAACACAGTTTCAAACAAAAAACACAGCCATATGGTCTTTTCTATTTACTCATGTAATTATCTTCATCAGAAATCTTTATTTCTTCATATGGCTACAAATTACCACCTTGTGTCCATCCTTTTCTTTCAGCCCAAAGGACTTTCTTTAGCATTTCTTGTAGGATAAGTCTGCTAGCAACAGACTCTCTTTTTGTTTATCTGGGAATATTTTATTTTCTCTTCATTTTTGAAAGATATGTTTGCCAGATATAAAACTTTTCATTGACTTCTTTTTTCCTTTGAGCAATTCAAATGCCTTGTTCCACTGCTTCCTGGTATCACTCCATGGTTTCTGATGAGAAACCGCTGTTTACCTTATTGAGGTGCAATTGTAGGTGATGAGTCATTTTTCTCTTTGTGCACTCAAGATTCTTTGTCTTTGTCTTTTGATTTGTTTAACTATGACGTGTCTTATTGTGGGTCTCAGTATTTTGGTCACCTGATGCGAACAGCTGACTGATTGGAAAAGTCCCTGATGCTGGGAAAGTTTGAGGGCAGGAGAAGAAGGTGTCAGAGGACAAGATAACTGGATGGCATCACTGATGCAACAGACATGAACTTGGGCAAATTTCGGGAGATGGTGAAGGATGGGAAGGCCTGGCGTGCTGTAGTCCATTGGTTCACTACGAGTTGGACATGACTGGGTGACTGAACAGCAGCAACATTGTGATGTCTTTGAGTTTCTCCTACTTGGAGTTTATTGAGATTCTTGGATGTATGGATAATGCTTTTCATGAAATTTTAGTTTAATATTTCTTCAACAATTTTTCTGCTCCTTTCTCTTTTTTCTCTCTTTCTAGGACTCACATTATACATATGATGGTGTCCCACAGATTTCTAAAACTTTATTCATTTTTTGCTTTTGTTCCTCAGACTGGATAACCTCAATTGATTTGTTTGAATGTTGTAGATTCTTCTACCTGATGTTGAACTCCTCTAGTAAATTTTTTTTATTTCAGTTACTGCACTTTTCAGTTCTAGAATTTCTATTTGGTTCTTATATAAAAAATACAATTTCTTTTTATTGATCTTCTTTATTTGGTAAGACATCATTCTGATACTTCCCTTTAGGTCTTTAGATATGGTTTGCTTTAGCTCTTTGAACATATTTCAAGTAGTTCATTTAAAGTCTTTTACTAGGACATCCCTGGTGGTCCAGTGGTTGCGAATCTCCCTGACAATGCAGGGGACATAGGTGTGACCCCCGATCCAGGAAGTTCCCACATGCCACAGAGCAACTAAGCCCATGTGCCACAACTGCTGAAGCCTGGGCTCTACAGCCTGAGCACCTGAACTGCCAAGCTTGTACACCCTAGAGCCTGTGCCCCACAACAAGAGAAACCACTGCAAAGAGAATCCCACACATGGCAACTAGAGAGTAGCTCCTACTTGTTACAACTAAAGAAAACATGCAGGAAACATCTTAGACCCAGCAAAGCCAAAAAAATAAACAAATAAAAAGAAAGGCTTTTGCTAGTAAATCCAATGTCTGGATCTTCTCAGGGACAGCTTCTATTAATTTTTGTTTTTCCTGTGTTTGTGTATTCTTTATTCTTTGCACACTTCATAATTTTTAGTTGCAACTTGGACATTTTGAATACTATAATGTGGCAACTCTAGAAATCAGGTTCTCTCTCTTTCCAAGGTTTTTTTTTCAATTTGCTGTTTGTTTTACTTATTGTTGTTTATTTAATGATTTTTATGAACGAATCCTGAAAACTCTGTTTTTTTGTCATATGTGGCCATTGAAGTCACTGTTCTGTTAGATTGTATGTGCTCAGATTAGTAGTCCACTGATGATTGAACAGATATTTTATTAAATTTGTTGTTGTTCAGTCTCTCAGCCGTGTCTGACTCTTTGTGACCCCATGGACTGCAGCATACCTGGCTTCTCTGTCCTTTATCGTCTCCCAGAGCTTGCTCAAACTCACATCCATTGAGTTAGTGATGCTATCTAATCCTCTTGACCTCTCATCCCTTTCTCCTCCTGCCTTCAATCTTTCACAGCATCAGGGTCTATTCCAACGAGTTGGTTATTTCCTTAAAAAACTGATACCAAAAATATTTCAAAGTTTGGGTCAAGGGGCTCTGTTGGGGGGTGTGGCGGGTGGACAGGCCTTTGTCATGCACCCTGACAGTTTACAACTCTGCCTTAGCCTTCATTTTCTTCTTGTGCAGAACCTTAAAGTCAGCCCGATGGCAGATCCTACAGCCTTCTCATGTTGATCCTGAGCACCCACAGTAGTCTAGATTTCCAGGAATGTGTGTGAGCTTTTCAAAGCCTTTATGGACACCTCATTTTCCAGCCTTTTCTCCCAAGATTTGTGGTTTATGCCAACTGTTATCTATAGCCCCAGAAAGCAGCAGCTAAAACATTAGCCAGTAAATGTTTTGGACAAATGCCCCACTCCCTCCCAGTATCTTTTGAACTGGGCCAGTTCCAAAACAGGGCAAATAAAGACAAGCATTTTGAGTTAGTCTTCCAAGGAGCCACCAGATAAAAAGAAAGTAATTACAATTCTTTGCAAATGATATCCATTCTGTGCCTCCAGTACTGGAAGTGCAGGCTCTGTTTTCCAGGCTACCTCTGAGCTGGGATGTGGGGCAGGTCCCAGGCTAGAATAAAGTGCTCCCAATCTCAAATGAGATTCCCCCCTTTTCCTTGAATAAGCACTCCCTGATTGCGGCAAGCCATTAGTTCATTTCCAGGGTTGCAAAAGTTGATACTGACCATTTTTGCCAGGTTTTCCTTTGTTTTTATGGAGAGACATAATATTTGTATTCTTTTCCATTTTCACTGACATCACTCCTCTCTGCATACTCTTTTATTATTTCTTCATATGAAAACAGTTTTGCAATGTATTTCTATTGAAAAAGTAGGAGGGTGATTGAGTCTTTCTTTTAGCATAGTTGACTAAACTTTAAAAAAAAATAGAAAATTTTGTTGCGGTCATAAGGAATGCCACATTTATAACTTCGTCCAGTTTTTGCTCAGGCAGGGCTTCTAACTAGAGCAAGCCCTCAGAGAACTCCAGCTCTTTGATCATAGCTGGCACGGTTCCTGCAACCAGTGCCTTAGTTAGATTTAGTCAGGTCCTTTCACCTCTCCCTCATACTCCTACCCATGTTGGGGTGGTCCTGAGGTTGAGGGAAGACACTCGGAAGTCTGGGTCATAATGTACCCTGGGCAGGACACAGTGTTCAATCTTGGTCTCGGATCTTTCTCCAGGGCTCAAAAATAAAGCCCAAATGCTCCCTGACAACTGATAGAGACAAGTTGTCAGAAGAGGTCAGGTGGACATGAAGGTAGTGCTGACAGTCTGCCAACCGCACCCACAACTCTGGGATGACTGGTAGTCTGACTCTGTGACCCCATGGACTGTGCCCTGCCAGGCTCCTCTGGCCATAGGATCCTCCAGGCAGAGATACTTGAGTGGTGGTTGCCATGCCCTCCTCTGGGGGATCTTCCTGACCCAGGGATCAAACCCACATCTCTTATGTCTCCTGACTTGGCAGAAAGGTTCTTTACCACTAGCACCACCTGGAAAGCCCCACACACATACGAAATAGACACAAAAGTGATTATAGAATCAACCCAAATGCCCATCAGTTGATGGCCAGATAAAGAAAATGTGGTCTAGCTGTACCGTGGACTATTATTTAACAATAAAAAGAAATAAAATTCTGATACATGCTGCAACATAGGTGAACCTTGAAAACTTTGGAGAAGGCAATGGCACCCCACTCCAGCACTCTTGCCTGGAAAATCCCATGGACGGAGAAGCCTGGAAGGCTTCAGTCCATGGGGTTGTGAAGAGTTGGGCATGATTGAGTGACTTCACTTTCACTTTTCACTTTCATGCATTGGAGAAGGAAATGGCAGCCCACTCCAGTGTTCTTGCCTGGAGAATCCCAGGGACGGGGGAGCCTGGTGGGCTGCCGTCTATGGGGTCACACAGAGTCAGACACGACTGAAGTGACTTAGCATCAGCAGTAGTAGCAGCAGTCACAAAAGCACATATTGTATGATTCTGTTTATATGAAATGTCCAGAATGGGGAAATCTATAGAAACAGAAAGTAGATTAGTAGTTGCCTGAGTTAAGGGTGTGGGAGTGGGAGTGGGGAGAGGCTGCTAACGGGTCTGGGGTTTCTTTAGAGAGTGATGAAAGTGTACTAAAATTAGATTATGGTGATGGTTGCCCAACTTTGTGAATATACTAAAGGACACTGAATTGTACAGTTTAAATAAGTGTGTTTTATGGCATGTGTATAATATCTCAATAAAGTTCTTAAAATGATGTATATACAGGTGGAGCCCAGCCTAGGGCAGCTCTCCTGGCCTCAGGCACAGGCTTTAGCTTCTGCTTCTGCTGCTGCTCTCTGGAAGAGAGCACAAAACCTTGGAAGGGGCATCAGCCAGCAAGGAGCCCTGATGTTTGAGCTACATTGCTACTGCTGCTGCTGCTGCTAAGTCGCTTCAGTCATGTCTGACTCTGTGCGACCCCATAGACGGCAGACCACCAGGCTCCCCGTCCCTGAGATCCTCTAGGCAAGAACACTGGAGTGGGTTGTCATTTCCTTCTCCAATGCATGAAAGTGAAAAGTGAAAGTGACGTAGCTCAGTCATGTCCAACTCTTAGCGACCCCATGGACTGCAGCCCACCAGGCTCCTCTATCCATGGGATTTTCCAGGCAAGAGTACTGGAGTGGGGTGCCATTGCCTTCTCCATTGAGCTACATTAGCTCCTAGGAAATCTGCCTTTGGGTGAACTCCAAACATTCTCTTTCCTTTCATTCTTTTGTTTTCTCTTTCTGTTCCTTCCCTCCCTCCATTCTTTCCTCCTTTTTTTCTCTTTTGGTTGTGTGACTGCTTCAGGTTGCCAAAATTCTCTTTAAAGTCATGTTGACAGATCCATACTCAGTTGAATAAACATTCCCACCTTCACTAACTAATTTGTTGGGAACAAGTTACAGTTTGAGATGAAGGCAAGGGGGTAGAAGGCCCAGAGAGATGAAAAGAGTGATATTTTTTTAAAAAAGTATCAATAGATGAGTGATAGCTCCTCAATTTAAAACAATAAAAATTGAGCAAATCAGTATTTCCTTTCCTTTTTCTATAGATATTGAGTGTCCCTCCCTTGGGGCAGCAAAGAAATCAAACCAGTCAATCCTAAAGGAAATCAACCCTGAATACTCATTGGAAGGACTGATGCTAAAGCTGAAGTTCCAGTACTTTGGCCACCTGATGCGAAGAACCAGCTCATTGGAAAAAACTCTGATGCTAGGAAAGATTGATGGCATAAGAAGGCGATGACAGAGGATGAGATGGTTGGATGACATCTCTGACTCAAGGGACATGAGTTTGAACAAATTCTGGGAGACAGTGAACGATAGGGAAGCCTGGCATGCTGCCGTCCATGGGGTCACGAGGAGTCGGACACGACTTAGCAACTGACTAAGAACATAGACCCTAGGACTGATGGTGACATTTGAGCAGCACCAGGAAAATTCGAGTTGGCCTCAGAAGCAACGACAGACTTGAGAGTGCCTTTGGACTCACATCTGAGTGATGCCTCAGATGGCTCACAGAATTCTACCCCAGACCCCATTCTGTGGTTCCCACGTCCCCTTTGAACAGGCATAGACATCTTTTCCTGATTCTCCCACAGTCATTTCCAGAACTGTGCCCAAGCCTTCCTATGAACAATTCTGATTTGGTGAACTTTGGGCTCAATCATGGACACTTATAGGAATAGAATGCTCTGATAACTTTGGTGAGTGGCCCTCTTGTGCTGGGAAGCATAGTCGGTCCCTTTCCCATTTTTCATCACCATCATTGCTGTTTGTAAAGAGAGCCTTGCCAATGAGACCTTGGGGTTTGGCAGGATCTCCAAGTCTGACAGTTTAGTGGGACTCTTTGAGGTCTAGCCAGTAGAACTTGGGCAGAAATGATATATACCATCTCCAGGTCTCTTCCTCTACCAGAACACCTCCCCCAGGGTTCCACTCTGCAATTTTCACCTTCTAGTTGGTGACCTAAGCAGCCATAAGTGAAAGATGTCAAAGCCAGAATGAAAAAGGGATTGAGCCTCTGAATCACCATCAGAAGACTACCCAGATTTGACTGTTAAAGAATGGAACTTTTATTGCGTTAAACATTGATATTTGCCAGTTTCTCTGGATCTAGTGAGGCTCTAACTAGTATAAATGTCTTTTAAATGGGATGGCTCAGTGGGTAAAAAATCTGCTTGCAATGCAGTAGATGCAGGAGATTCAGGTTCAATCCCTGGGTCAAGAAGATTCCCTGGAAAGGGAAATGGCCACGCACTCCAGTATTCTTGCTGGAAAATTCCATGGACAGAGGAGCCTGGCAGGCTACAGTCCATAGGGTCACAAAAGAGTCAGACATGAACCCAGGTCTCCTGCACTGCAGGCAGATTCTTTACCATCTGAGCCACCAGGGACACCCCATTAGCCACACAGGGCTATTAAAATAAAACAAAAATTTAAATTCATTTCCTCAATCACATTAACCACATTTCAGGGCTCCATAACTACATGTGGCTAGTGGCTACTATATTGGAACAGTGTGGATACAGAACATGCCCATTGTCACAAAAAGGTCCATTGGACAGTCCTGCAAAAACAAAAGACAAAATCCAAAAAACCTGCTCTCTTTAAAAAGTTGACTTTTCTCAGAATTGAAAACAGCAGACATCTATGTTCTGAGGCATCCAGACTCTTTCTGTGCTTTCATGGCCACTCATATTTTCCTTTGTATCTTTTCAGGAACTCAGTTGCAACTAGCTTCTCTCCTTCTTGAAAACCTGTTCTCAAGCAAAGTCATTAAAGTCATTCACACTGAGGTGTAAATGACTACCTTTCAACCTCATAATTTCCTCAAAAACATTTCATTCCAACAAGACTGAATCTACAGCTGAAGGAATAAATTTTTAATCATCACACTTTAAATAGTAGCACCACTAATTGAGATGGAGGGTTTGTTTTCCTTTTTTTCATTTTCCTAGATTGTGGCGTGAATGGGGTTTGGAATGTTCAAGTCCTCTAAATGCTTTTGGAACTTAAAGAATCCTTTCTGAAATGAGAATGTGTGCTAAGTCACTCAGCTGTGTCTGACTTCTTGCGATCCCCATGGACTACAGCCCACAAGGCTCCTCTGTTCATGGGGATTCTCCAGGCAAGAATACTGGAGTGGGTTGCCATGCCCTTCTTCAGGGCATCTTCCGGACGCAGGGATCAAACCCGCGTCTTCTGTTGGAATTTTCCCGGAGTAGGTAGCAACTTGGATCTGGATGTGTTCTAACTTAGCCAAAAGCGAACAAATCATATAGTAGAGATTGTCTATGCATTTATAGAGAGTACAATCTCGTGAACTGCGTTATGACATTCAATGCCTCCCTTTTCTTCCTGGAATAAATGAATCCATCATTTAACTGTCTCAGCCAGAAGGCCGGCCTTTCGGTCGCAGAGGGAAAACAGAAGTTCTTTGACAGACAAGGCAGAAAGCGCTGGAAGGGACTTCAGTTGGTTCCCACCCAGGATTTCCACCTGAGCTCATAGGCCGGTTATTAGAGCACAGAGCCCATATTCACCGGGGCGGGAGGCTTGAGCCAGGTCGTGGCGGGGACGCACCGTAATTTGCCACATTGCCTCCACAATATCGTTTAGAAATAGAGCGAGCTGTTTCTAATGACAGGTCACAAACATTCACCAGGCGGTTCCTTTCTGCCTGCCTCGCCGGGCTGGGCGCTGGCAGCTCTGCCATTCAGGCGCTTGTTTTTGTTATGGAACAAAAGCCTCACTCCCCAGCTGTGGCGCCAAAATCTAGCTCACACCGTGCTGGTAACTGACAGCTCGGCAGCCGGCGGAGGGGAGGCCGGGCTGGGCTCCTCCAATCGCGGCGCCCCTGCCTGCAGCCCGGCGTGTTTACAGGCAGCCGCGGCCGGGGAGGGAGCCCCGGGAAAACCAGGACGTGGAGTCGCTCGCTCGGAGCGGGCGGGCGCCCCGGGAGAAAAGTGTCAGTGTGTGGCTCGCCGCCCTAGGAAGCCACGTGGTCACCCGGGGCCTGCAGCAAGGTGCTGTGAGCTTATTTGGTGAACTCCTACAAGAAATTTCCCTGGTAAACCCTTCTGATTCCGTGCGTACAATCTCTGTGATCATAGGGCAATAGAGAATTCCCTGGGCTTCCCTGGAGGCTCAGTGGTAAAGCAACAGCAGCAGCAGTGGTAAAGAATCTGCCTGCAATGCAGGATACCCTGGTTTGATCCCTGCATTGGGAAGATTCCCTGGAGATGGGAATGGCTACCCGCTCCAGTATTCTTGCCTGGAGATCCCATGGATAGAGGAGCCTGGTGAGCTACTACTGTCCATGGGGTCGCATGATTTGGACAGCACTAAGCAACTAACACACACACACACACACACACACACACACACACACGAGTTATCTGGCTCAGGCAGTAAAGAATCTGCCTGCAATGCAGGAGACACAGGTTGGACGCCTGGTTGGGGAAGACTTCCTGGAGAGGAGAATGGCTACCCACTCCTGTATTATTGCCTGGAGAATCCCCACGGACAGAGGATCCTGGTGAGCTACTGTCCATGTAGCAAAGAGTTTGAGGCAACTGAGCGACTAACACACAGAGTAACAGAATGTGTCCTCTTTACTTGTAAGGGGCAGGGGACTGATAGATGAACAGTTAAGCCCTGAATACCCCATCACAGGTGCTCTGCAGTGGCACAGGTGAGAGAAACTGAAGTTGCTGATAGCTTAGAGGTTTGAGATGTTGATTGCTTCCTGCAACCCTTCAAAGCAAAATGTCATTGCCATCATTATGATGCTGCTTGTCAAACATTATATCGCTCTTGCCGATGCGTGCTTAAGCCAGAAGTTCTTTTTATTTATGTGGTTTGGTAACATGAGCTTTGAGCAGTGAATGGAGTAACATAGCAAAGAAAGTTCCCAGAATGTGCTTTGCAAAATGAATGTGCAAGATCTGTATCAGTTACACAGGAGGCAAAATAAAACAGATTCATGCCTAGTCAGTGGAGACCGGGAGAGTAAAAAGCATCTAGCTTTGGGGGGAAATTAAATGATTGTGAGTCTGGAGTTTCAAGGTTGGCGGCAGCAGAGCTCAGAGACAAAACGGTAGCTCTGGAGTCTGCTCACCTGAGGGCCACTACCAGGGCTGCGTCTGTTGGTCGTGTCGTTTGGGACAAGACCTTGCCTCCATTTTCTTATCAATTAAGTGAAGATAATAATCCAGACACTCTGTGAAGATTTAATGGAATAAATTATGTAAAGTGGCTGGCACTTAGAAAGCACATAATAAACAAATGTGGTTAATCAATGCCAATATATCATGGAGAATTTTCCAGAAATAATGGGAGGATGATAGTCACATCCTTCCTCATGAAGAGAAATGAATTTCGGCCTGTATACCTGGCGCTTATGAGCATCCAGTTCTTGTTGGTGATGCTGCTGCTGAAATCAGAGAAATCTTGGCTCTGCCAGTGATAGTTGTATGTCTTCATCTTTCTGTGCCTTTATTTTCACATCTGTAAGGTGGGTATAAGAATAGTACCTCTCTCATAGGATTGTTGAGAGCATCAAATAAGATAGATCATGGAAAGAAACTGGCACTACCTAGCAGCACTCATTAAGTGTCAGCTATTATTATTATTACCTGCAGCATATGGTGGAAATGCTGGCATTCTAGAAATGATGGCTTGGTGATAGACTATATTTTGCTGCTAGTATAATTTAAGGACAGGAGGAGAAGGAATTTTTTTCTTAGGAACATATCCTATCATGTCTGTGCCTCCCTTTCCTTTAAATATAGGTCCTCTCTTTTTCTCTGGGCCGACTGCCCTTTCGATGTCCCAACTGCCCAGGGCCCTGAATTCTGATGTCGACTAACTTGTCCTCTCTGCAGCACTTCTTTTTCATGTGCTTTTTTTGAGATGACTGTAGATCCACGTGCAGTTGTAAGAAATAACACAGAGAGATCCCGTGTATCCTTCATCTAGTTTCCCCCAATATTAGCATCTAGTGTGATAGTATAATACAATAACCAGGATATAAGCATCAATATAATCCACCTTATTCATATTTTACCAATTTTACATGCAGTCATGTGTGTATGAATTTACTTCTATGCAATCCTGTCTTATGTATACAGTTCAATTGCTCAGTTGCTCAGTCGTGCCCATTCAGTTGCTCAATCGCTCAGTTGTGCCCGACTCTTTGCAGTTCCATGGACTGCAGCACACCAGGCTTCCCTATCCAGCATCAACTCCTGGAGCTTGCTCAAACTCATGTTCATTAAGTCAGTGATGCCATCCAACCATCTCATCCTCTGTCGTCCCCTTCTCTTGCTGTCTTCAATTTTTCCCAGCATCAGGGTCTTTTCTAGTGAGTCAGTTCTTTGCATCAGGTGGCCAAAGTATTGGAGTTTCAGCTTCAGCATCAGTCCTTCCAATGAATATTCAGGACTGATTTCCTTTAGGATGGACTGGTTGGATCTCCTTGCAGTCCAAGGGACTCTCAAGAGTCTTCTCCAACACCACAGTTCAAAAGCATCAATTCTTCAAGCTCAGCTTTCTTTGTGGTCCAACTCATACATCCACACATGACTACTGGAAAAACCATAGCTTTGACTAGATGGACCTTTGTTGGCAAAGTAACGTCTCTGCTTTTTGATATGCTGTCTAGGTTGGTCATAGCTTTTCTTCCAAGGAGAAAGTGTCTTTTAATTTCGTGGCTGCAGTCACTATCTAAAGTGGTTTTGGAGCCCCCCAAAACAAATCTGTCACTGTTTCCACTGTTTCTCCATCTATTTGCCATGAAGTGATGGGACCAGATGCCATGATCTTAGTTTTCTGAATGTTGAGTTTTAAGCCAACTTTTTCACTCTCTTCTTTCACTTTCATCTAGAAGCTCTTTAGTTCTTCTTCACTTTCTTCCATAAGGGTGGTGTCATCTGCTTATCTGAGGTTACTGATATTTCTCTTGGCAATCTTGATTCCAGCTTGTGCTTCATCCAGTCCAGCATTTCTCATGATGTACTCTGCATATAAGTTAAATAAGCAGGGTGACAATATACAGCCTGCTTATTTACAGTATACAGACAATATATTCCTTTCCTTATTTGGAACCAGTCTGTTGTTCCATGTCCAGTTCTTACTGTTGCTTCCTGACCTGCATACAGATTTCTCAGGAGGCTGGTCAGGTGATCTGGTATTCCTGTCTCTTTATGAATTTTCTACAGTTTGTTGTGATCCACACAGTAAGGCTTTGGCATTGTCAATAAAGCCGAAGTAGATGTTTTTCTGGAACTCTTGCTTTTTCGGTGATCCAATGGATGTTGGCAATTTGACCTCTGGTTCCTCTGCCTTTTCTAAATCATGCTTGAACATCTGGAAGTTCACAGTTCACGTACTGTTGAAGCCTGTAGATGTAGATTACATGTAGATTTGTGTAATCACCACAACAGTCAAGAATCAGAACAATTCTGTTACAGTTCAGTTCAGTCGCTCAGTTGTGTCCAACTCTTTGCAACCCCATGGACTGCAGCATTCCAGGCTCCTCTTTCCGGGCATGAATAACGGAGTGGATACCATTTCCTACTCCAGGGAGTCTTCCTGACCTAGGGATCCAACCAACATCTCTTGGGTCTCCTGCACTGGTGGGCAGATTCTTTACCACTAACACCACCTGGGAAGCCCATGGCTAGGGTTTAGTGGATAAGTGTTGAATGGAGCAAACACCGAAGATCACTGTATTCTCAGAGAGGTTCAATAATTTTGCTCTGAGTAGTAGGAGACTATCAAGGGAGAAAGCAGAGGAAAATGGGGCTCAGAATAATTACTGGACTTCTAATGTGCATGAAGAAGGTTGGGATCGGAAAGAAACACAGAAGCCTCTTATTGACCAGAAGTATGCCAGGATTAACGCACACACACACACAAATACATGCTGTTTTAGTCCATTTGGGTTCCTATTTGACATAACAAAGTGCCCTAAACTGAGTGTCTTACAAACAACAAACATTTATTTTTCACAGTTCCACAGACTAAAAAATGCAAGATCATAGCCCCGGCAAATTCAGTGTCTGTTGAGGACCCACTTCCTCATAGACAATGATCGTCTCCTTACAACCTCACGTAGCAGGAAGGATGAGGGAGCTGTCTCTGGTCTCTTTTATTAGGACACTAGTCCCATTCATGAGGATTCTGCCCTCATGACCTATTCACCTCCCAGAGGCCCCACCTCCTATTTACATCCCCTTGGAGGTTAGGTTTCAACGTATGAATTTTGGGAGGACACGAACCTTCAGACCATAGCACACATTTTTAAAATGAGGTGACTTTCAGAAACCTCCCCCTCATTACCACCTCTGTCACCTATTGGAATAAATAAGAAGTCTCCCTGTTGTAGCCCAAGAACTGAATCGCTGGTCTGCTCCCTCTGAATAGCACTGGTCAGAAGTTAAACCATCAGCCAGTGCCTGGTCTTGCAATCGCCACCGCAGAGCCCTGTTCGATTGTCTGTGGCCAACCACAGACTTTAAGTGCTGGTGACCCTGACATATTCCACAGGCACAGAAAGCACTGGCTTATAGCCTGACAGGGTGTGAGAGCAAAAAGCATTCCCTTTACAAATTCTAACATAATTAGAATGCATAATGTTCCACAAGCATTTTTTTTCCCATAGACTTTTTTTTTTCTTTCAGAGCCTGACGATTACACCAAATCCCCAGAGTGAGAAGTGGGGGTTTTGTGCTTCATATCACAAGGACACCCTTTTACCCAGGAGCAGAGCCCAGGTACTAGTTCCTCTTCACCACTTTATGTGATGCTACAGTAAGCCCCTACACGTGAGTTCAGTCCAAGAGTGCATTCTTAAGTCCAATCTGTTTGTCAGCCTGACAAAGTTAGCCTAGTGTGAAAGTCGCTCAGACGTGTCCAGCTCTTTGCAACTCCATGGACTATACAGTCCGTGGAATTCTCCAGGCCAAAATACTGGAGTGGGAAGTCTTTCCCTTCTCCAGGGGATCTTCCCAACCCAGGAACTGAACCTAGGTCTCCCTCATTGCAGGCAGATTCTTTACTGTCTGAGCTATCAGGGAAGCCCAAAATTAGCCTAGGTATCCAACTAACACAATCGGCTGTATCATACTGCACGGCAATAGGTTTCTAATACTTTTCACACAAATAATACATAAAAACAAACACAGTAAATAAAACATTTAAAATCTAACATTATAATACCTTGAAAAGTACAGTAATATGAACTATATCACTGCTGCTCTTACACTTGTTTCTGGACATTCTGGACTTGAAATAGAGATACAGTGCTACTGTACTCTATATGGGACTGTAAAGTGCACAAAAGCACAACCAGCTGTTGAGGATGTACACATATGCCGATGTATGTCAGATGCATGAACTAACATGTTATTGGATGTGTGCAGGCACGTTATCATCTTTGAAAGTTCTCAACTTTGAACCTTGGAAGATTCGTGTGTAGGGGCTCATGTATTGGCAATTATGAACAGAGTAGTGGGGTTGGGAGAGACAAAAGAGGAGACACACCGCTGGAGGGGATGTTTGGCACAGAGGTCTCTTAAGAAAGTGGGGTTCCTGGATCAGACTATCAGCTGCATCCAGTGACTTGTTCGTGATGCTATTTTCCAGCCCCAACCTCATTTTGGAATCAGATTTTGAGGCTGTGTGCCATTAACCTGTGTGTTTTTCTTTTTTGCTATTTCTTTCTTGAGTATTAAATCACAGTTCATACTTTGTATGGAGATTCCAAGAAATACAAAGTTCCAAGTACAATTAAGTACTAGTTTTACTAATCTCAACACCTTCCTTGTTGTTGTCGTGTCTGACTCTTTTTCAACCCAATCGACTGTAGCCCACCAGGCTCCTCTGTCCATGGGATTTCCCAGGCAAGAACACTGGAGTGGGTTGTCATTTCCTTCTCTAGGGATCTTCCTGACCCAGGAATTGAACCCACATCTCCTGCATTGGCAGGCAGATTCTTTACAGCTAAGCCACTGGGGAAGCCCAGTCTCAACTCTTACTTATTTCTAACTCATTACATTTGTTTGAATCTGTGTTTTAATAAGCCCTCCAGGTGATTTTGAGGCATAGGGAAGTTTGAGAACCACTGAAGCTTGCCACAAAAAAGATGCAAATTCAGTTTGTCAGCTTACTAGACTGGATAATCATTCTTGTAGCAATGTAGATGGAAGAGTTGAGTCTGACTTTAAATTCAGGAAAGAAATATTTGAGCATCTACAAATCGTAGGTGCTATTCTAGCAAAACAAATGATGTCTCAACCTCATGAAGCTTACATTCTAGCTCCTGGTTATTAGTGCTTTAAAGGAAAAAAGCGTCGGATTTGGAGTGCTGTTTTTAGCAGGGTGGTGAAGAAAGGCCTCTTTCAGGACATGAAATTTAGCAGATGCCCAGGTGAAGTGCAAGCGGGCACTCTGGTGGAAGGGAGAAGAGCGACAGCCTGCCGGGAGCCTGACTCGAGAGCCAGTCTGATCAAGAAAGGCTGAGAAGGCAGGGTGGACTGTGGACAAGGGGAGGAGAGCAGGGGGTTGACAGGCGGGACAGCGCAGGGTCTTCTGAGCCTCTCAAGGGTGTTTCCATTCCTTCTGCATGTGATGGGAAATTCTTGGAGGCTCTTGGACAGGAGAGGGCTGTACTTTGTTCTCTGTACTTAAGGCCATTTGGCTGCTATGTGAAGGCTTGCCTGTAGAAAGATAAAAGTGAAAGCAATAAGTCTAGTTTGGAGTTCTAGCACAGTGGTCCACCTTAGGGATGATGAGAGCTAGATCAATATGGAACTGTGGAGGTGGTGGGGTCGGTTAGATGTAAGATGTATCTTAAAGATAAAGCTGGGATGGAGGAGAAAAAGGTCTACAGAGGAACCATTCCTTGTCCTGGGTAAACATTAGGGTGTTGTTAGTCACACTGAGTGAAGAAAGTGTGACTCATTCAGACCTGTCCGACTCTTTGCCACCCCATGGACTGTAGCTCACTGGGCTCCTCTGTTCAAGGAATTCTCCAGACAAGAATACTAGAGTGGGTTGCCGTTCTCTTCTCCAGAAGTTCTTCCCAACTCAGGGATCGAACCCAGGTCTCCTGCACTGCACATATTCTTTACCATCTGAGCCACCAGGGAAGCCACTGGTGGAGAACAGAGATTGTCAAAGGTTTCCAATAAGTGTATTCACATTTCTCTATGGTGCTGAAGTCATGTTACTGGACTGAGAAAGGAGAGGTTGTGATGACGGAGGGGTTCCTCCACGGACCTCCTGGCAGGTCTGGATTTCCTGCTCTCTGGATGGCCGGTTCCTGTGTGAAGTGAGTGATGGCAGTGCTACCGCCACTGTTGAATCCTTCCAGCAGGCGGCTGAGCCACATGCCTGCACACAGAGTTGTGCTCAGAAGGAAGACAGCATAGACGTTGGAATGGAAACGTCAAAAAGGACTCTTATTTCACTGAGATGTGTCCTGGCATTGCCACAAATGTATTCCCATCCCCTGGGCAGAATTCCTGAATTTTTGCTGTCCCTGTGCCTCTGCTCCCCTGCTTCTCTCCCTGGAATGTTCTTCCTGCCACTTCATCATCTGGTGGATCCCCACTCACCCTGTAACACTCAACTCCGGCAAGACCTCACTCCATAAACCATCTCTGGCCTACTCTGGCCAGCCAGCCTTCACTGTTCTCCGAGATTGCCGAATTCCCTTGAAGACCATACTTATGTGTTTGCCAGGCTTCCCTGGTGGCTCAGAGAGTAAAGAATCTGCCTGACATGCAGGAGACCTGGGTTTGATCCTTAAATCAGGAAGATACCCTGGAGAAGACAATGGCAACCCACCCCCGTATTCTTGCCTGGAGAATTCCATGAACAGAGGAGCCTGGTGGGCTACAGTCCATGGGGTCACAAAGAGTCAGACATGACTGGGTGATTAACACTGTTACTATGCGTTTGTCAAAGGCATTGTACTAATGTCAGCCCACGACTATGTCCCCTGTTAGACTGGGAGTTCCTGAGTGCAGGAACTGGGCATCTCAGAGTCTAGCAAAGACCTTAGTATACACAGGAAACACTCAACCATTTTTGTTAAAAGATTGGCCTTCATGGTTGCAATTATTTGGTTTGGTTTCATATTTTCAAATCTTCCTCTCATATATAAGCCAAGGAAGAAGACAGAATGTGCGCTGTGTGGTGTCATTTGAAATGTGCATGTAAATGGTGTCAGGCAGGGTACTTAGCCTCTAAATGTGACATATCCCCTCCCATCTAAATTGAACCTGAAATTACTCCATTAAAAGTCATCCCCCAATTTAGATTCCACTGGCTAATCTATAAATACCCCTTGAGAACATAAACTACTAAGTTCAGTGCTTCTTAGTTAAATGTGCTTGTGAACCACTTGGGGATCTTGTTAAAACCCAGACTCTGATTCTGGGGGAGGGAAGGCTGAAATTCTGCATTTCAAATTAGCTGCTTGTCTGCAGATCTCACTTTGATGGCCATGATCTAGGCAGTGCTCTTCAAACCTTAAAGTGTATCAGAGTCATTTGAAGGGCCTCTTCAAGCCCAGCCCCAGATTTTCTGATTCAGTAGGTATAGATTAAGACTTTGCATTTCTGCTTCTTTTTAAATTAATTTATTTTAATTGAAGGATAAATACTCTACAATATTGTGATGGTTTTTGCCATACATCAACGTGAATGGGCCACAGGTACATTGTGTCCCCCTATCCTGAACCCCCCACCCGCTTTGTCCCCACCCTATCCCACAAAATAACTCTTAGTTCCTAATGTGGAATTCTCCTTCTTCAAGGAAAGAGAAGAATCTAGAGAACAGGAGGCGGAAGAAACCATAAGGGTATTGTACCCTCCCTTCCGAGAGTCATAGGGCAAACCTAGAAATGAGGCTTGCTTCACGGGCTGATTGTCACCTGTAGCCTCACACTTAGAAGACTGCACATTTGGTTTAGTGATCTGTCATCTTGAAATGTGCGATCATCTGGAGCAAGAAGCCCAAATTATGGCTGCAAATTATGCAGCCAGTACCGGCTGGTAATATCTTACAGTCCTGAGTAACACAAGCTGAATGCTCTTCTAAAAGATGGCAGTTTATATACTTAGGGTGACCTCTGATTTTAGATTCTGAAAGATAGGGAATGAGTGATGAGTTGGAAGATATTAAAAAGAATACAGAGGTCATTGAGAACAGGAAATTGAACAAGAAGTGAGAATGGGAGAGAGGTCTAAAGCTAACAAGAAAATGATATCACTAACAGTAGAATGATATAGAGACAGTAAAAAACAAAAAACAAACAAAAAAAACTTCATCTGACAGCATGGGAGAAATGACTGGCATTGTGGCTGAAATGCCATATTGAAAATTGAGAAGGATTTTTAAAAAATAGTAAAGATCATTATTTTTATATCCAAGATCATAACTAGTGATTTTTTTCTTTTTACTGAGAATTGAATAAGGGGAAATTAGCCCTAGTTTTCTGAAGGACACACTTAGGATAAATAGAAGAAAATCTTTTATGTGTGTATTTTTATATATAACATAGTAAATTATCAAAGATCCAAGACTGTTATATTTTTTGCTGTTCACCCTTCATGTCCCTGCCTTTTTTTCCTCCTTCCTTTTCTGTTTCCCTTTCTTCTCTTCCCTTCCCTTAACTTCTGGAAAGGAGCAAGAAATAATAGTATTTGTACCAAGTTGTATTTGAAGCTTCGGTCTAGGCCACAGGTCCTGGACATCAGTCTTGTCTGCCATATGGAAGTAGCACATCGAGTGGCAGTCGTGGCTGTGACTAGGTAAACAGATGCATTTAGTAGGGCTGTGTGGTCAGTGGGGTTTACACATGGGAAGTGGTTTATACACTGGAGGACAAGCAGCACCACCATCGCTTTTAAAGAAATGATAGAAAAAACTTGCAGATAATCTTTGCATCCCTAATGAAAGAAATTGGAGATGATCAAGGCTGCTACTCCTTACCCTCTGCCCTCCTTCACTCCAGACATGTGACCAGATGGACAGTCTTTATAGCTATACTGGTTCAGGGAAAATTCCAGATCTTAGTATTGAGGGTATAGAGCACCAAGGAATTTTCAGACAGTTTGTAAAATTCTGTCTGTCTCTCTTTCTTTCAGGTTTAATAATATCAACAAAAAGAAATTTACAACTAGCTTTTAAGAAATCCCAGGGGTATTTATATCAGCATGTGTTAATGTCTCATTATATTTTATAGCTTTCAAGACTCTTATAATAGGTTACTGGGGTTAACTCAGGTACTTCTTTCTTTAGAATAGCTTCAGAATAAAATAACAAACATAGGAACTAAAATGGGGTAGGTAAAAATAGTTCTGGAGGCAGAGGGGAGAGATTGGGTGCTTCTGACATCTCATCACCCTCAAACCTGAAGAATAGCCCAATTGGAAGCCTGATGAAGGTAATAAATGAGAATTATAAAATATAAGCTAATAATTCAAAAACATTAGGTTTCAAAAGTTGGGCAGGTAGATGAGAAAATATAGTTACGGTAGCTTTGATTTTGGATTTGCAGCAAAGTATCAGGAGTGTAGTTTCTGTTTCTTTAATTAGCTCAGTCAGGTTCACCTAAAAATGGATCTGGGAAGTCAGAGATGATCCTTGGAAGGTCTGAGCCTGCACTGTCCAGTCCTACAGCCACTAGATACGTGTGGCTATTCAACTTCATGAAAGTTAAATGCTATTAAAAATTTAGTTCTTCATTTGTTCAGTTCAGTTCAGTTGCTCAGTCATGTCTGACTCTTTGCAACCCCATGAACTGCAGCATGCCAGGCTTCCCTGTCCATCACCAACTCCTGGAGCTTGCTCAAATGCATGTCCATAGAGTCAGTGATGCCATTTAACCATCTCATCCTCTGTTGTCCCCTTCTCCTGCCTTCAGTCTTTCCCAGCATCAGGGTCTTCATTTGTACTAGCCACATTTCAAGTGCTCCATAGCTACCTGTGGCTAGGGGCTACCATATTGGACAGTACAGTTATAGACCAATTCCTTTTTCACAGGATGTGCTGGCAGATGAACTACCTGCATGTTCACATTTGTATTAATATTAAATATTTTAAAAGGGCTAACTTTGGTATTTTTGAAAACATTATTTATTACAGACATTATTGTTTGGATGAGAATTATTTAAACTTAAATATATATTTATTTGAATGAACTATTAATCGAGAGTTATTCAGTAAAATACAGACAAGAAGGCACGTGATCAATACTAAGTAAATGAGAATTAAGTCTGAAAACTTAATTTTAAGAATAAATAATAGCATATTCTGCAGTATAAGGAAATTATGTCGGATAACATATAAATAAAATTGAAATGAAGCCTTGCAGCAAAAAATAGGTAAATAAATAAATAAAAAGAATTGAAGGAAAATGATAAGGAATGAAGTCTAGCAGAGGTTATTAGTGCAAATCTCGGGGAAAAACAGTGATAGGAATTTGTAAATAAAATCAGCAAAGAAAGGAAAGGAAAGGTTCATAGGTAAGTCTAAAGCTTTGGGAAAGAAAACTTGAAGAAATTTAAAGAGAAATAGCAAAGCTAGGAAAGTATCTGCAAAAGCTATGACAAGAGGACTTTTAATGTGGAGAGCTCATACCAGTGAAGAGGAAAACCCAGACTCTTGTAGGCATATGGGCAAAAGATAAGAAAAGAATTTGCAGAAGGGGAAATAAAACTTGAACACATGGGGAAATACTTTTCTTCATTAATGATCAAAGAAAGAAATTAAAACAAAATGAGATTTGATGGAACATTTATCAAAGTAGCAAAGAGCGGGAAAATGATGGAAAGAATGAGATATGATATGATCAAAGCATGGAAGAGTGCAGGAAATGGGCCACTTTCTCATGCTTGTCAGAATGTCCATTGCGGTAACTCCTCCAGAAAGCCGTCTAGTAAAATGTTATCAGGAAAATGTGCACAGCCTGGGACCACTGATTCCACTTCTGGCTCTGGTCCCAAGGAAGGAATCCAGAAGATGTCCAGCACTTTCTGTACAGAAGTGGCCTTGAAAATAGCAAGACATGGTGAAATCATGGCACAATGGCAGGACAGAATATTCTATAGTAAAAATAATGCTGTGAAGAGTTTTGACTTTATTTTAAAGTGATTCATATAATGGTGGTGATTTAATCACTAAATCATGTCTCACTCTTTTGCAACCCCATGGACTGTAGCCTGCCAGGCTCCTCTGTCTTTGGTATTTCCCAGGCAAGAATACTGGAGTGGGTTGTCACTCCCTTCTCCAGCAGATCTTCTTGGCCCAGGGATCAAACCCACGTCTCCTGCTTGGCAGGCAGTTTGTTTACCACTGAGCCACTTAGGAAGCCTGATCCATGCAAGTTTTTTAAAAACCCAAAATATAGAAAGTAAGAGACCCCTTTATCTTTTCCCTCAATCCCATTAGCCTCTCCCAAGATTGCGCAGTACCTTTGGTCAGTTTCCCATTGAGCTGTCCACCTTCCCATCTGAAATCACACTATGTAGAGTGTACATTATACTCTGCGGGGTTTTGCTTTAAATGCAAATGAGATCATGCATCAACAAAATTTTACAACTTGCCTTTTCCATTTAAAACTTTGAGTCTTTTCCCTTTTGGTATACAGTGACCTCCCTCACTCTTTTTAGCTGCTTCGTGGTGGTTCCCACATTGTCAAAGGCTTCTTTTTAAACCATTCTCTTTTTGATGAGTATTTGTGCTGCTTTCAACATTCTGCTATTAAAACCAGTACTGCAACAAGGACCCTCTCTGTGCTCCTTTGTGCTCATGTACCAATGTTTCTCTAGGATCCACAGCCAGAAGTGAAATCGCTGGTTTCCAATGGAAAGTGCATTTTAGAATTATGACATATATTGCATATGAGGACCTGTTTGTCCATACTGTAAGTCACACTGAATATTTTCAAAGCTTTAACATTTCTACCAGTCTGGTAGGTAAGCATTGTATCTAACTGCTTTAATAATGCTGAATTATTTGTATTTGGCTGTATATTAATCAATGATTTTATGTTGAAAGCCAACAATCTTTTGCCAACAATCTCTTTAATGGTACCTTTACCATAAAGTTTAAAGGGGCTTTGTGGTCAAATTTATCAGCCTTTTGCTATGGCTCTGACTTGATATCCTGTTTATAATGGCTGTCATTCCCCAGAGTTTATAAAAAACATTCATGCACATTTTCTTGTAATATTTTCATGACTTATTTCTTTCCTTCTAGCTCATAATCCACCTATAAGTTATATTGCTACATGCGAGTGAAAGCTTAAATTGTAAAAACAGGTGCAAAAGCAATATGAAACAAAAAAAGCATGCACAGAAAACAAATTAAAATAAACACACCAAAACAATATCAGTGGTTGTCTTCGGGTAGGGAGATTAGGTGTGTTTTTCTTTTCCTTTGACCTATTTTCATGTTTCAGATTTTAAATAGTATTGGTTATATTTATAAGATATAGTGGTCTCTTATGTTCTTTTTCTGCTCAGGACAGTAACTACCCTTTTCCCCTTTAACCATGTTGCAGAGTGAAGGCCACCAATCACAGCATTCCACCCTTGGCCACAGACACAGACTCACAACCCAGAGGGCCTTCCAGGGTGTTTTGCTAGGATTTCCTTAACAGTTGCAGATGCAGAGAGTTCCTTTGCTTTTGGTTATAAGACTGACAGGTGCATGGTCAGAGCTGCCTATGAGCTGGTTCTAGCTGGTCAGATAATGAAACAAGTCACACACACACACACACAGAAAGACAGACAACCATATATCATATAAGCCCTGAATCTAACTTTCCCCAAACCCAGGCTCATCTGTGGTTGAGTTGTTGTCCAGTCACTCAGTCGTGTCTGACTCTCTGAGACCCCATGAACTGCAGCACACCAGGCTTTGCTATCCTTCACTATCTCCCTGAGTTTGCTCAAACTCCTGTCCATTGAGTCAGTGATGCTGTCTAACAGTCTCTTCCTCTGTCACCCTCTTTTCCTGTTGCCTTCAGTCTTTCCCAGCATCAGGGTCTTTTCCAATGAGTCGACTTTTCGCATCAGGTGGCCAAAGTACTGGAGCTTCAGATTCAGCATCAGTCCTTCCAATGAATGTTCAGGATTGACTTCCTTTAGGATTGACTGGTTTGATCTCCTTGCTGTCCAAGGGACACTCAAGAGTCTTCTCCAGTATCACAGTTCAAAAGCATCAATTCTTCAGCACTCAGCCTTCTCTGTGGTCCAACTCTCATAGCCATATGTGACTACTGGGAAAACCATAGCTTTGACTAAATGGATCTTTGTCAGCAAAGTGATGCCTCTGCTTTTTAGTGTTTTAAAATTTTAATTTTAAAATGTGGTTGAGTTACCCAAACTGATAAATCCCTTCCCTCCTTTTTCATTTTAGGTGAATGGGGATTTCAGTTACTTGTACCAGAATGATCTTGGATTTTTTAAAAAGCGAAAGGATAAGAAAGATGAGAGCAAAACTTCAGAGATATGAAAATATCATTAATAGGAAGTAACTATACATCTTGGGTGGAGGCAATTCTCACTTTGTGGGAAAAGATGTTAATATAAATAATATAAAGGAGCAACTACCTGGTTTGTAGTCATTAGGGCATCTTACCACCAAAGATATAACTAGCAAAATAAGATGGCAGCAACTGTTTACACAATTTCATAATTTTGCATTCCCAGCAAAGCAGGGAGGGGCTATGGAATTAAGGGTGAGAGTGATCAGAACTCAGATGGCAGTCCTAAGATACAGCACAACACACTGGCTTAGAGGAGCTGTCTATAAAAAATCCTACATACATTTGTAGGTTTACATACTAGATGTCATTTGTGGATTTGAATAATGGGCATTTGGCTTAATCTTAAACTTCAAACATACTTCAGGTCCATATCTTCCATGATAGCACTCAAAAGTTAAAAGACCTTAAAGACTACAACTCATTAATCTTACTTTGTGAACTCTGCCGAGATTAGGGGACTTAACCAGTTGGTGGCTCAGATGGTAAAGAATCCACCTGCAGTGCAGGAGACCTGGGTTCGATACCTGGGTTGGGAAGATCCCCTGGAAGAGGGTATGGCAACCCACTCCAGTATTCTTGCCTGGAGAATCCCCACGGACAAAGGAACCTGGGAGGCTACAGTCCATGGGGTTGCAAAGAGTTAGATACGATTGAGTGACTAAGCATATTACATAACTAGTCATAGAGCAAATAATCCTCAGATCAGGATTCAAACCCATGTCTCTGGGATCCCAGTCCAGTGTTCTTTCTATTGCCTTTCAAGTGCAAATGTAAGATGACTAACATGATCAGGAAACAAACAAAACCCCTCTCTCTCCCTCCACACACACACACACACCCTACACACACACACACCCCACCCCAAAACAGCAAATATGTGTCTCATAAAAAGTAATTCTATCAGTTTTATGCTCACTAAAAATAATAATAATGAAAAATTGAAAAAAGATCCAAGTCTCTGGGAGACATTTTAAAGAACTCTGTAGAAAGTACACTGTGTTGTTGAGAGTTTGAGTTAATCGCTCATGGAAGAAACATTTATCTGGGTGGAGGTTTATGCTTGACTTATACAGGCTTTTAGCCTGAAGGGTGTAATAGATGAGTGATTCTCTTAACCTTAATCTATTTTTCATACGGTAGGATGACAGTCATCATCTGAAACCATTTTTAAGTTTCCCAGAAGTGTGGAAAAACTAACTTAATCTTACTGTTATTACTTGTTTAAAGGGCAGATTTTTACTTTTAGTTTTAAAGTAATTTTTAAAAGGAGTTGCCACGCTCAAGGAATCCATCTATTTAAGGTTCTCAAGGACAGAAAAGAGTTCTTGTGGGAGGGTAGGCATTTGTTACACGTCTGTCCTGGTTATGGTTATACTTTGTGGTCTCGGTTCAGTTCAGTTCAGTCACTCAGTCGTGTCTGACTCTTCGCAGTCCTGTGGATTGCAGCACACCAGGCTTCCCTGTCCATCACCAACTCCTGGAGCTTGCTCAAACTCATGTTCATCGAGTTGGTGGTGCCATCCAACCATCTCATCTTCTGTCATCCCCTTCTCCTCCTGCCTTTAATCTTTCCCAGCATCAGGGTTTTTTTTCCAATGAGTCAGTTCTTTGTGATCTGGGGAGTGTGATTATTCTTTCTCTGAATCTTAGATTTTAAAAAATTGAACAAAATGTTAAATTGAGCCTGATTTTCTTTGTACAATTTCTTAGTACATGTTTTTTAAAAATGCTTTGGGTATCTTTAGGGCTCAGAATTCAATGGTTTAAGAGTCACTGAGGATCAGAAGACCAGGTACGAGGCAGCCAGCTGCTCCATGGTTGTGGGGTGGCGCTTACTCCAAAGTCCATCATCTGTCTTCCTCATCAGCCCTTCTCCGGTTGTTCAGCCAAAGCCTACAGGATGCATAAGAGAACTGATCCTGTTTAACAGAAAAAGAGTTCACTATAATGCTTGAAAGGACTCACTGCTGCAAGTTTCATTCAACTTTTACATTATGACCGTACTGTTTCTCAGTTTGTTTTAATATATTTATTTATATTAAATATAATATGAAACATATATTTATTTGAGAAATATATAATAAATTTTAATAAATATAATTATAGATCATTACAATAAATAGAGAAAAACAAGTGTCACATATATGTAGAATTTAGAAAAATGATCTTATTTAGAAAGATGGTCTTATTTTCAAAGCAGAAATTGAAATACAGACGTAGAGAACAAACATGGATATCAAGGGGGAAAGGAGGTGGGGATGGGATGAACTGGGAGATTGGGATTGACATATACACACTACTATGTGTAAGATAGGTAATTCATGAGAACCTACTGTATAGCTCAGGGAACTCTCCTTAATGCATTGTGGTGACTTGAATGGGAAGGAAGTCCAAAAGGGAGGGGATATATGTATGTGTATGGGTGATTCATTTTACTGTACATGTTTTGTTACTGTACAGTAGAAGCTAACACATTGTAAAGCAACTATATGTGAATAAAAATTACTTTAAAAATAACTAAAAATAATAAGAAGAAATTAAATACATTAAATAAATATTAAGTATAAATATTTACTTCTTTTTGTTAAACTTCCAGCATTCTCTACCTCTGGGCTTTATTTTCCTCTGTAGCACTTACGGCATCTATGAAATCATAGAGTTCACTTATTTTCTTTGATGGTTGTCTATTTCCCCTCTCCAGTGAGGGTTATTTTGTTTGCTATTGCACACCGGTGCCAAGAAGAATGCATGGCATTTAGCAGAGCTCAATAAATACATGTTGAATGAATGGTGGCGTGAATAATGACATGTTAAACCGGACTCTCTGGAGACATGCCTCTGTATCCCATGACTTAGAGGCACACCTCATGCTCAATGGCAAGTGTTCCCAGTATTACAAGTAAAAATGTGTTATGTTTAGAGAACAGAGGAGAGGGAAGCAAATGTCAGGCACTCATGTCTGACATCATGAGATATTAATAGTTCTTGACTTCTGAGCCTATGAGTACCATGAGCAGTGTGCCATGAACCCATGTTATGACATAATTCTTGATTCCTGATGAATTAGGTAATTTGATTTTACTTCTTGCCTCATATGCTCTGATTTCATGAGCTTGGTCTGCAGTGGCCTGCACTTACCTGGATAAGACTGCTCTCCCTGCCCATCTAGATCCTTCTCTTCCCTCAAAGCCCAGCTGAGAACAAACCTCTTCTGGAACATTAACCTCAACTTAGTAGTACCAGTACACGAAAGTCAGTCTTTTTCTCCCACTCCGAGGGGAGCGTCTCAGGCCTAGTGGGACCAGGGAATGGGTACATGTGGACTTCATTAAGGTGGCCTGAGCGAAAGAACAGTTGATTTCAAAATACATGTAGCTATTTTGAAAGAAGGTAAGTGGTGTAAATTAGAACTTCTTCCACTAAACCATGAACACCAATCACAAACTTTACTCTGTCTTTCCTCTCAGTTGTCAGGAAAATACTCTCCATCATCTATGACAGTTTCAGACATAAAAAGCTTATCTTTGGCCTGTCCACAGCCCCTTGATAAGATCTAGCTGGACTTTAAAGGCAGGTTAGTAAGTTACTGACAGTTCTGAACTTGCTGAAGGAAAGTTACCTTGTTATTCTTTGACAGTACCCCAAAACACCTTGTTTATCCACCACCATGAATACATTTAATATAACAAGCCCTTATATAGACCTTCCTATGCCAGGTACTCTTCTAAGACGTTACACATAGTAATTCATTATCCCACAAAACAACTTAACTATTAGGGGTGTATGTGTTTGTGTGTGTGCTCAGTTGTGTCCTACTCTTTGTGACCCCATGGACTATAGGCCGCCAGGTTCTGTCCATAGGATTTCCTCAGCAAGAATATTGGAGTGGGCTGCCATTTCCTCCTCCAGGGGATCTTCCTGGCTCAGGGATTGAACCCGCAGCTTCTGCCTTGCAGGTAGTCTCCAGCATTGCAGGTGGATTCTTCACCACAGTGCCACCTGGGAAGCCCTACTGGGTAGGTACTACTATTATCCCTGTTTTACAGATAAGGAAACTGAGGCACAGACGTAAGGTGAGTAAAGGCATATAGCTGGTAAGTTCAGAGCTGGGATTCAGACCCAGATATTCTGGCTCCTGAGACCACATGGTTAACCATTAGCCCACTTGTCTCACCTTTGTTTCCCTCCATCACCCTCCTTGTATCTGTCAGCCAGCCCCTTGCCTCTGATCTTATTCTTCCTGGTCAGAGAAAGACTCTGCTGTCTTTCCCCAACATCATTCTCCAAATCAACCAAGGGAGATTTCTTGCAATTGGGATGAAATCACTTCAGTGACCCTTCATTCTTCACAGTCACTAATACTGATTAGTTTACTTCTTAGCTGACCCCTCTGCTGTCTCATGCTTCGATCAAGCACATCCATCTCTTAAATTGCTCAGACCATTTTATTCTCTCTCTCTCTTAATTCTCCAATGGAATATTGACACATGAAAAGTTCCACCGGAAAATACCTTGATCTGAATGAAGTTTGGGGAAGATGAACCTGGTGCTTATGTTTGGAGAGGGTTAGGGGAGGGTGTGTTATTGAGAAACTAGGTATAGGAAGCTTGCTAGAAACGCTAACTTTTATGGTCATAAAATTCTGTAGGAGCTTGGGAATGAGAAGGAATGAGTGCATTCCAGAGGCATTTCAGAAAGACCAGTGGAGTTGTGGGCAACTGCCTCTAGGAATAAGGTAGAGAAGGGAATGAATAAAATACCGCTATGCTGGGCCTGAATGATTCTAATGAGAATGTCATTACCGAAATAGGTCTATCAGGAAGCTAATCTGATTCAGGGAGAACAAAAAGTTCATTTTAGAATCTTCGTCATCATCCCAGTGGAAATGTTCAACAGTTGGAAGATACCATAAGTGAGCATTTAATGAGCAGCCTTCAAGTGTCTAACAGGGCATGTGATGTTAAATCTACAGTCATTACCATGAAAGGGAGCTGGGCAAAGGCATCATTTACACTGGTCTTCTGGAGGCACCTGCATAGTGTTTGGAGATCCTCCAGAGCCTTCAGCGACAAAGGTGGAGTTGGCTTTTAATTTGAATGTAAACAACGCGGTTTACATACAGCCTAACCCCAAACACTAGCAAATGACTTTTCTTTGTCACACCTAAAAATCCTTAGAAAGTGACAATGTCATGTGGCAAACTGGTTTTGTGCTTGGTTTCCACACTTGATCTCACTTCATATTAATTTTTACAACAACAAACTCAAGTAATCTTGAACCCTTGCCCCGGTTTGTTTCTCCCAAGGTCCGGACGGTGCCAGCAGTCTGCACATTGAATGGTGAGAGCCAAAAGCTGTTAGAATCAGGCACTCAAGGTAAAAAACGCAGAAATAAAAGCTGCAAGACAGCACAGCGCCAAGAGAACTCAAAAGGCAGGGCCTAGAACGGTGTGTTCAAGGAGCCGGAGAGATTGGCGGGCAATGTCCAGAAACAGCGTCTCAAAAATCCAAATGAGTCAGGTTAGCAATTAACCCCAAATCTCGGGTTGGTACACCTTCCTCGAGATTTCGTACAAGCTCAAGAGTAGTCAAGCCTGGCCCGGTAAAGATCATCAAATGACTTGTGGCAAATCTCTTCCTTCAAAAGTCTGACTTGGACTGCCAACCTTACTTCTAGAAGCCCAGTCGATCCTCCTTTCGAAGGGAATAAGCAGCCGTGGGCTAGCGCGGGCCCCCGCGGCTCGCCGGGCCGACTGGTCGGAGGGACCCGATTTTCGGAGGCTGCGGGTTGGAGAAATAAATCCAGTCCGGGTTTTGTCTGCACGGGGGAGGGGGACTGGAGGGCTGCGAGGAACGGCTCGCGAAGAGGGGGGCGGTGGTGGAAAACACACAACACAAGCAGCTCGCGCCGGGGAACGGCAGCTGTAGGCCCGGAGCGCGCGGGCCCGGCCGCCGGCCGCATGGAGCGCAGCGCGGCCCGCGGCTCCCGGGCGGCGGCGGCGGCGGAGGCGGCAGCGCGCCGCTCGCTCACACCCACCCCCGCCCGCGGCCGCCGCGCCGCCCCGCCGTAGCCGCCGGCGTCCCCGCGGGCCGGTCCAGCGAAGGCGGCGCCCGCGCCTCTGCAGCCAGTGGCAGCCGGCGGCCCCGGGGAGGCGGCTCCCGCAGCCCCCCGGCAGCTCCGCGCCCCGGGCGCCTTGCGACCACAGCGGCCGCCCGGGGAGGAAGAGGAGGAGGACGAGGAGGGGGAGGTGACCAACTCTCCGGCTCGGCGCGGCGGCCGGCAGCCCGCGGGCAGGCATGCAGGCGCGGCGTCTAGCCAAGCGCTCCAGCCTGGGCAGCCGCCGGGGCAGCGCCGCGCTGCAGCCGCCCGGCCCCGCGCCCGCGCCCGCCCGGGAAGGCGCGCTGCCCGGGCTCCCGCCGCCCGCCTCGGCCCCGGCCCCGGAGAGCTGGAGGCCGCCGCTGCCGCCACCGCGCAACGCCGGGACCGACCCCCCTCGCGCCGGGGCCGCCGCCGCCGCAGCCTCGTCTCCGGTGCTGCTGCTTCTGGGGGAGGAAGACGAGGACGAAGAAGGCGGGAGCCGGCGGCGGAGGGGGCTCGGGCGGGCGCCGGCGAAGCCCCGAGGGGGCGCGGAGGAGGAGGATGACGACGACGAGGACGAGGACGAGGAGGTGGTCGTCGAGGTGGTGGACGGCGACGACGACGACGAGGACGGCGACGAGCGCTTCGTGGCCCTCGGCCCCGGCCGCGCGCTCCCCAAGGGCCCGGCCCGGGGCGCCTTGAAGGTGCGAGCCGGCTGCCGGGGCGCGCGCGGGACCCTTGGGCGCGGGGAGGGGGACTGGCCCCGGGCTCCGGCGCGGCGCCGGCTGCGGCCCGGACCCGCGACCGCAGAGGCCGGCCCGGGAGGGGTGTGTCCGGCGGCCGCGCGGGCCGAGCGAGGGGACTGATGAAGCTCAGCGCTCGGGCCCCACACCTTCCCCGGGCGGCCGCTCCCCCTTTCCTCCAGGGCCGCCTAGGCGTGCTCGTCCGGGGTGGGTTGCGGGCAAAGGACGCTTCTCCCGGGTGAGGCGGGGAACTTGGAGGCGGGACGAGGTAGGAGCCGGTCTGCGCCTGGTGGGGACGGGCGAGGTAGGTGGCCGTGAGGTAATATTCGTCCCCAGGAAGTACGAGGGTCCCCCTTCCCCTTATTCCGAGGACTAGTCTAGCTCGTGGAAACTAGCAAACCGCTTCTCTTGTCAATCTCTCAACCCCTTCTGCATCCGAGAACAATTGTGGGTGAGTTTCCGTCACCGGCTCCTGTGAGGGAACCGGTAAGCCCAGGACAGCAAGAACCAAGCCCTGGGTTTCTACATATATTTTGCTGGCAGCTTTTGGCAGTGCCTCCCACCCCCTCAACCCCCCAACCCCGTTTAAACTCGACATTGTTTAGCATTTGGGGTTCTTTCCCCCCCTCCTCAAAATTGCAAATGAGAAAAAAATAAAAAAGGAAACCAGAGAAAGTGGGGGTCATTTGGCATTTAAAATGGATGTGAATTTCAGCTGAGAATTCAAGCAAAGTCCCTTGTGTACTGAAGCACTGAGAGATCTTTCCGTTTGTGTATCTTCAGGAGATAAGGGGTTTATTATTACACAACTGACTGGCTGGGCTTTCAGGCATGTGATTGGACAAAGCAAACCACGTTGAGGTTCATGCACAGTGTATGTTGCTAAGAAGTTTTGAGGGCAGCAAGTGGTAAGCAATGGAGTGAGTGATTTTTCTGAAGATTTTTCTGGTGCTTAAAATCCACTGAATAACACTGTTGATGGGAATTTTCACAAGATATTGCTATTTCAGGAAGAAAAACACATGAGCTTAATAGATAGAGACTATTTTTTTTTTTTTAAACCTTTAAAAAAAAGGAACCAGAAAAAAAGTCTACTCCTCAAAGCATGAAATTGCAGTTCCAAAGAAATGTTAAACATTAGCATTTAAAGAGCCCCAGAGTAGACACGGGCACAACTTTCTTTCCTAGACCACCCTGGAAGTACCAGCTCTGGGAGTGAGAAATTTTCAGCAAGTGGTCATTTGGGATGATAGTTTTTGACAGTTGCTTGTTGGAATCCAGACCATGACCACCCTCATTACCATGGTCTAATAAAAAGCCTGCATTGTATGGCCACAGGATATAGCTGGGTTTGGAATTAAATCACATGGCATCAGTGATATTAAGTAACAAGAGTAGTGACTCCTTACCATTTTTGTCCAGAAATACTGAAAAGATGTCTTGTAGTTTGGACAGTCATTGCACAATTTGTGATGGAAAAATTAATTATAATTTATGTCCTGTGATCAAAGCAAACCCAATATAGAAAAATCAAATTGATAAAAACCAAAGAACTTGATGTGATCATTCATTTTATCAGAAAAAGATTTTCACATCTCCAGGCAAATTTCTGTTCAATTCTTTCAAAATGGGCCTTATTTTATAACATTTTGGGTTGCCCATAACTTTTCAGAAATTTATATATTGAATAGTTTGAGGTATAATTTTATAATCTTTGCTGCTTTAAAGTCATCTTGACACTGCATCTAAAGAGGTTTTCTAATGAATAAAATACGATCATTTTATTCTAATGCATTTAAGAATGTCAATTTGCTGTTTAGTCTCTAAGTCATGTCCGACTCTTTGCCACCCCATGAACTGTAACCTGTCAGGTTCCTCTGTCCATGGAATTCTCCAAGCAAGAGTACTCATGGGATCTTCCTGACCCAGGGATCAAACCCACATTTCCTACTTTGCAGGCAGATTCTTTATCACTGAGCCACCTGGGAAGCCCACGAATGGCAATATTATATATATATATATATATATATATATATATATTTATATTTATATTTATATTTATATTTATATTTATATATATATTTAGGCATTCATTCGGAGAAGGCAATGACACCCTACTCCAGTACTCTTGCCTGGAAAATCCCATGGGCAGAGGAGCCTGGTAGGCTGCAGTCCATGGGGTCGCTAAGGGTCAAACACGACTGAGCGACTTCACTTTCACTTTTCACTTTCATGCATTGGAGAAGGAAATGGCAACCCACTCCAGTATTCTTGCCTGGAGAATCCCAGGGACGGGGGAGCCTGGTGGGCTGCTGTCTATGGGGTCGCACAGAGTTGAACACGACTGAAGCAACTTAGCAGCAGCAGCAGGCATTCATTTATTCACATATTTATTAAACACCTACTATGTGCCAGGTACTATTCTAGAACACAGCACCTTCCAGATGCCCACATCCTGCAAGAGAATCCAGAGCAACAACCATCCAAACAAATAAAGAAGCCTGGTGCTTGAGATTGTGATGTATCCCCTCATAAGGGAACTGATGCTATCGAGGAGGAAGAGAAGAAAGCTAGTAGAGAGAAGGCCTCCCTGAGGAGGGGACATTTGATCTGAGATTTGAGACGTGTAGTTTGGGAAGATCGTTCCAGAATAAAAATTGCAAAAGTCTTGAGGTGGGAAGGAGAAAAGGCCGAGTGTGGCTGCAGCTTGGTAGGTAGGCAATATGTCAGGTAGCTAGCTTACAGGCCAGCGACATAGAGCTTGGTGGGCCTTTAAAAGTGGAGAAAAAATATTTGCAAGGTTTTAAGCAGTAAAGGCATACAAAGTGGTTTGTATTTTTTTATTAATTTTTTAATTCAAGGTAATTGCTTTACAGAATTTTGTTGCTTTCTGTCAAACCTCAACATGAATCAGCCATAGATATACATATGTCCTCTCTCTCGAACCTCCATCCCATCTCCCTCCCCATCCCACCCCTCTAGGTTGATACATGGTTTGTATTTTTAATAGGGTCATGCTGTGTGGGATATAGAGGGCAGCTGGGAGGGGCAGGGATCCAGTTCCAAGGTGATTGTGGAAGTGCATGTGAGAGGCCAAGCAGTTTGGACCAGAGTGGAGTTAGACATGAGGGGACAGATTCAGGATCAATTGTGAAGATCCACCTGCGATAACTTGCTGATGGATTAGGTGGCAGGAATCTGGGGTGAGACCCCAATGTAAAGGTTGGTTAGATGTGCCATTTACTGATATTGGGAAAGCTGGAGAACAACAGGTTTTTGTGAGGGAAACAATTAAATATTCTCTTTGGGGCATGTTAAGTCTGAGATGATGCTTAGACATAGGCATGGGAACTGCAAGTAGGTAGATGGCTGTAAGGTGTGGAACTTAGAGGCGAGATTAGGGTTGGAGAGAAAAATACGGGAGAAGCAGGTGTGACCTGCTGTGTAGCAAAGATGCGAACGTACGTTCACATGTCCAAGACAATTGACAAAAAGATGGTAGATGTCAATTATTCTATAACATGAATCATTCAACCATCAGCATGACTCTAAGGACAAGATCATGGAACATGTAAAGTCTGCTCTGCCAATGGTGTCCGCAATAATATTGAAGCTGGGGACAAGAAAGGGAGTGCAGCAAGCCAGAGGACAGTCTTGGGCCAGACTCTGGGGCAGAGCACTGTTTAAGTTTGGGTGTGGAAGGAGAAGCCAGCAAAGACAATTGAGAAACAGCAACCAAACAAGTCAGAGGAAAACTAGAAAATAAAAAGTACAATAAGGCAGGAGAAGATATAGTTCCAGAAGTAGGGAGTAATGAACTGTGTTGAATACCACTGGGATACTGAGTAAGACAAGGACAGAGACATGTTCATTCGGATTAGATAACGCACAATGTATTGGTATTCTTAACTAAAGAATGTAAAGTCAGTGATGTGACCTGAGTGGCCTGAGCAGTGAGCAGAGGTGAGAACACAGTGAAAAACTCTTTCAAACTCTTTTAAAAGTCCTTTGCTAGAAAGGAAAGTAGAGAGAAGGGGGAGAATCTGGAGAACATATGGTCTAGAATTTTTTAAAGATAAGATACAGTAGTCTCTGCAGTAAGCCTGCAAGGCAGGAGTCACAGGAGACATGGGCTTAATCCCTAGGTCAGGAAGATCCCATGGAGGAGGGCATGGCAACCCACTCCAGTATTCTTGCCTGGGGAATCCCATGGACAGAGGAGCCTGGAGGGCTACAGTCCATACAGTTGCGAAGAGCTGGACACAACTGCAGTGACTTAGTATGCACGCACGCACAGTAGCGCTAATATAGAGACCGTAGCACGGTAGGAATTAGCTGTTACCTGTATGGGAAGTATATTTGTTTTCTGGTGCTGTGTAACAAAGCATAATAAGCCCCCTACATACTAACCTTCAGGTGGCAAACTTCCAAAGGTGCGAATGTACATTCACGTGTCCAAGCGTGTAAGTTAGCTCGTGTGTCTGGCATACTTGGTCACTAGTGTGCATCCTCTGCAAGTGGTTGTGCTTCTGTATGCTTTACTGTACAGTACAGTATAGAGTCCAGTAGTACAGTGTCTTTATTTCAAGCCCAGGATGTCCAGAAGCAAGTGTAAAAACAGCAGTGATGTAGCTGGTACTGCCAAGAAGGGCCAAGCAATAACAATGGAAACAAAAGTGAAAATAATTGAGGGTGGAGTGAGGCAAAGAGATGGTAGATGTTAATTATTCTATAACATGAATCATTCAACCATCAGCATGACTCTAAGGACAAGATCATGGAACATGTAAAGTCTGCTCTGCCAATGATGTCCACAATAATATTGAAGAAGCATAGAAAAGTGATGGAGATGGAGAAACTTCTCAGTGTGTGGGTGCAGGATCAGAGTCCCACTCAGCTTAATGGTGATTTGAGAAAAAGCTAAAAGCCTTTATGAAGACTTGAAGAAACACAGTGAAGAATCAAAGGGCACATTTTTTAATGACAGCTATGGCTTGTTTCATTGGTTCAAGGCTAGAGCCAACCTTCATGATGTAAAAATAAGTGGTGAGGCAGTGAGTGTGAATGCAGATACAGTAACTGCCTGGGAAGTTCCGGAGATGCTTCCAGAAGTTATGGAAGTACCAAAGAGCGTCACAGCACAGGAGACGGCAAGGAGATGTTCTTTATCTGAGGAGGGCCTGTTAGTTTTTGAGTTGCAGGACTCAAAGGTAGAGCAGGGCATGAAGGTTGCAGCAGTTGTTCAGAATGCAATCCAGTGCTGCTGTGTCATCTATGACAAAGAAAATGAGAAAAAAAGAGCCACTACCTAGACATCACTGGATTGCTTTTTCAAGAGGGTAGATAGAATGTCTACGTCAGGAGTGTCCAGTGGAGGGCAAACTGCAATGTTACTCATGCTTGATGTCATCAATGTGATATTGCAGCTTGCCCTCCATCTCCTATTGCTGACAGTCCTTCAGCTCTACCATCTCCTACTTCCTCTCCCTCCTCCATTCAGTAACGCTTCTTGCTTGTTCACTCGATGCCAGCCCTTTTGTGCCAGCTGCTATACTGTACTACTGTACTTTTCAAGGTGCTGTAAGATTATGTCTTTGTTATTTTTAAAATGTATTATTTGTGTGAAAAGTATTATAAACCTATTGAGTACAGCTCCCCAGGTTTCCCAGGTGGTGCTACTGGTAAAGAACCCACCTGCCAATGCAGGAAACACAGGTTCAATCCCTGGAGTAGGAAATGGCAACCCACTCCAGTATTCTTGCCTGGAAATTTCCGTGAACAGAGGGGCTGGTGGGCTGCAGTCCATAGGACTGCAGAGAGTTGAACACAACTGAGCATGCACAAACACCGAATCCAGCTTAGAGCTGATTGTGTTAGTTGGGTATCTAGGCTAACATTGGTGGTCTTACAAACAAATTAGACTTACAAAAGCACTCTCAGAATGGAACTCCTTCATATGTAGGGGATTTACTGTACCATAGGCTTTTTGGCTTACAAGCATTCTCCCAACATCTGTGGGTTAGGAGTCAGGGCCAGGCTTAGCTGGGTCTGCTGTTGTCTCACAGGGCTGTAGTCAAAGTGTTGGGTAGGCTGTGTTCTCATTGGGAGGCTTGACTGGGGAAGAATTCACTTCTCAGTTCACTCTGGTTGTTAGCAGAATTCATTCCCTTTCATCTGCAGGCCTGAGGATCCAGCTTCTTGCTGCCTATTCCTATGTAGGCTCCCCTCAGTTCCTGGTGCCCCTCTCCCTCAGCCCCACCTCCACTTCTGCAGTGCTTTGTTACATGATTTCCTCAGCATGGCCTCTTACTTCATTAAGTCAGCAAGGAGAATCTAAGTCCCTGTCTGCTGGTAAGGTGGAGTCTCATATAAGGCACTGTAATCACAGAAGCAGTACTCCATCATCATTGCCATAGTCTACTGCTTAAAAGTAAAAGATGGGTCCCACCCACACTTGAGGGGAGGAAATATGCAAGGGCATGAATACCAAGAGGTGAGGATTGTTGTGAGTCGCCTTAGGGAGGAACCAAAGATGCAGAGATAAGAGGGATACTGCAAGAGGAAGTCCTTGGAAAAGGGGATCTGGAAGCCAAGTATTGATACTGGCCTTTGATAGAAGCAAAGACCCTTCTTCCATTGAGTTAGAGAGAAGATAGGGAAAGTGGGTCCTGATGTGGGTGGTTGTGCATTGGATGGTGGTCAGATCAAGTAGTACTCATCTGATGGCTTATGTTTCCCCCTGCAGCAGGAGGGAAGGTCATCAGCTGAGACTGAAGGAGATTTGAAGAGCTGAAGCCAGGATGTAGTGCTGTGGGAGAGCAGGAGAACAGATGTACCAGAGAAATCAAATAGAGCAGCTGGATAGTATCAAGGACCCACCTGATGTTGGTGCTTCTACATGGACAGAGTAAGCACTCTGTCTGGGTGTGTGATTTTCCCATCTTCATTCCATTGGTTGAAACACAGAATAATAATAACAAAAAGAATCCGAGCTAATGTTTATTAAGTTATTTAATGACTATGCTAGAGCAGATCTGGGCTTCCCCCATGGCTCAGCGGTCATCTTCTTGCAATGCAGCAGACACAGGAGATGTAGGTTCAATCCCTGGATTAGGAAGATCCCCTAGAGGAGGGTGTGGCAATCCACTCCAGTCTTCTTGCCTGGAGAATTTCATGGACAGAGGAGACTTACAGGCTACAGTCCATTGGGTTTTCAGAGTCGGATATGACTGAGCATGCACGCGAAGTGCAAGTCTAAGTGTGCAGTCTCATTGAAACTTCATTACATATCCCTGTCAGGCATTATTATATCATCCTCATTTTACAGAAGTGATAAGCAATTTACTTAAAAATACGCAAGTGTTAGGTGGGAGATCAGGGGTTTGAGCCCTGGGCAGTCCAACTCCGTATCTAGTACCATTAAGCCTTTGATGTCTCTTGGAGACAAAGCAGAGAGCTGAATTTAGCCAGGCGGTTGAGCAATGGAAAGAGAGAAAATATTGTTGGTGAAGTTGATACTGCTGTGACTCTAATGATGGACTATGGGCCCTAAGAAAAGTAAGGACAGGAAAGGGCCATGGGCTGGTAAAAAGTGAGGGGTCAGTGGATTGGAGAAAACAAAGGGGAACCAATAAAATCATTAAAAAATAAGAATGAAATGCAGGACAGTTTGGATTCCAAGATAATGTTAATATGAATGAATATTTTCTGAATATTTATAAACCAGGAACTGTGCTAAATACTTTATATGAAGGAGGATTTCCTGAGAAATTATGATTTGAGAATCAATATGCTCCAGTTGGGGGCTTCCCCATTGTCTCAGCAGTAAAAAATCCATCTGCAATGCAGGAGATGTAGGTTTAGTCCTTGGGTAGGGAAGATCCCCTGGAGGAGGGCATGGCAATCCACTCCAGTATTCTTGCCTGGAGAATTCCCATGGACAGAGGAGACTGGCAGGCTACAGTCCATAGGATCGCAAAGAGTTGGACACTGCTGAAGTGACTGAGCATGCATGTACACCTGCTCCAGCTGAATATACCGATTTGGACCTGAAATAGCACACCTGAGGCTGTTGGTCACAGCAGAGCTGTGGTTCACATCCAGAGCCTGTGCTTTTAATCTTTCCCTATTTGTTTTTGATGTTTATGTCTATTTACATTGAGGAGGATTTGCTACAGCTCAGGAAATAGAGGAATAGATACTAAGTATCTGAGATGCTTGGTTACTATCATGGACACTAAGTTGGGCTTTAAATGAGACAAGAAGAGAAGCTTTGTATTACACAGTTGTCAATTTCTGATCAAAGAAGCTTTCAGGTTTATGGGCAATGGTAAGATACACACAGCCCCTCAAATCTAAAGAAACTAACCTCCTGGGTGAGGAATGATGAATGATGAATAGCAGGTAAATATCTTCAACCAGAACTTTATTTTTTATAAAAGAAAAAAATATAAGGACACTGTCAAACGGAGGAAGAATTCTAGTATAAGTTGTTACTTAGTGAAGGCAAAGCAGTAGGGGGCTGAGATAACAAGACCAGACTTTGCTCTGCGATGCTGTATATTAGTTTAGGGATGAGAGCCAGAGAATCTGAAGAGTTTGATCATGTACTGTTATATAATAAGTTTAGGAGAAATCTGGACCTGAAAGACTGCTTGTAGTTCTATTAAGAGTTCATCTATTGGAAAATTGGGAAGAAAGGTTTGTAAGTGAGATTGTTGTTGTTTAGTCACTCAGTAATGTCTGACTCTTTGTGACCCCATGGACTGCAGCACCCCAGGCCTCCCTGTCCTTCACTATCTCCCTGAGTTTGCTCAAACTCATGTCCATTGAGACAATAATGCCATCGAACCATCTCATCCTCTGTCATCTCCTTCTCCTCCTGCCTTCAATCTTTCCCAGCATCAGGGTCTTTTACAATGAGTTGGCTCTTTGCATCAGGTGGCCGAAGTACTGGAATTTCAGCTTCAGCATCAGTCCTTCCAATGAATATTCAGGACTGATTTCCTTTAGGATGGACTGGTTTGATCTCCTTGCTGTCCAGGGGACTCTCAAGAGTTTTCTCCAGCACCATAGTACGAAAGCATCAATTCTCTGGCACTTAAGTGAGATGATATATGTCAAAGTGTCCACTTTCAATGCTTAATAAATGTTAATCGAGAGGAATCTGCTTCGTGTGTGCTGGCTCTGTAGGGACATCTCTCAGACTATTTCTGGGCTATCAGATGACTTTACGAAGCCCTTGGCAGGGACTGAGTGCAAGCACTGAATTTCAATTTGCTAGCAAGTATATGTGCTGCACATGGTCTGCGTTGGCTCGAGGGGAAGGCATGTGCCTCTGATACCAGACAAAGTTGTCATTCACTGAACTGTCGACTGCCAGACGTGGAAGTGAAATAGATTATCTGGTAACCCAACACCCTCCTTCAACTGCTCAGGACACTGGGGCTAGAAAATCAGAAATGCCTTGTCCAGTTAGGGCTGACTAGCCAGTTAGGCAGGGCCAGGATTAGCACCTGGTCTGCCAATGCCAAGTTATCGCCCTCCTTGCTGAGTTAGTCCTTTGTGCCTGGAATGATCTGTCTGTACCTAGTTTACTCCCTTGGAGTTGTAGTTAGAAAAATCAGTTTCTTGAAGTGATCCACCCCTCACTGTTTATCCACTTCTATTTTGGGAACACTCTGCTTTCTAAAATACATCAGGGAGAGGTGGTCTCACTTGTGGCTGTGGGAGGTGGGCAGGACCCTCTGTGAATCCTGTTCAGATCAGCCCCCCTCCCTGTGCAATCCCCAGGGCACTTGTGTGCTCAGAGGACAACTTCTTGTTGTTGTTTGTGGTTGTTGTTCAGTCGCTAAATTGTGTCCAACTCTTTGCAACCCCATGGACTGTAGCCCACCAGGCTTCTCTGTCTGTAGGATTTTTCAGGCAAGAATACTGGAGCGGGTTGCTATTCCCTTCTCTAGGGGATCTTCCCAATCCAGGGATTGAACCCACTTCTCCTACATTGACAGGCGGATTCTTTACCACTGAGCCTCCAGAGGATGGTAATAAATAGCAGATGAGCCCCATTTTATTGTGAACCAAATTCCCTTAATTTCTGGTGTGGTGCGCCTGGTAAACCAGCATAGAAAACATAGTTTATACTCAGCCCTTAAGTAGGGCCTCTCCTCCTCTACCAGATTTTACTAGTTGAGCCTGCAGTGCCCCATAGCACAAGGGTTAGGAAAGGAGGAGGAAAGGTCAAAAGTCAGCCCTGCCTGGAGTCTGCTCACCTGAGCTTAGTGAGAAGGAGCAGAGAGATATAGGCAGGATGCCTCTGAGAGCCCCTGGACACTGTTCATTAGTAAATCCGTCCTGGTCTCATTACCCTGTCCTGCCCACTCAGGGGGACTCCAAGGGGAGAGGTGTGGGAGCCTGTCCCTCCCACAGCAGTGTGCACTGTCAGAGCTTCTGGTCTACATGGAGCAGCCAGTGTTGCACCATGGCTTGATACAATGTCTGCTAAAGCTGAGGAAACTTGACCTTTCATTGCCCTGTCCCATCTCTTCTAAGGTAAATGCATGGTTTCCATTAGACTTTCTGAAATATCTGAGACTTAGAGGCCCTTGGGGCTTCCTTGGTGGGTGGCTCAGACAGTAAAATATCTGCCTGCAGTGCAGGAGGCCCAGGTTTGATCCGTGAGTCAGGAAGATCCACTGGAGTAGGTAATGGCTACCCACTCCAGTATTCTTGCCTGGAGAATTCCATGGACAGAGGAGCCTGGTGGGCTATAGCCCATGGGGTCGAAAAGAGTCAAACATGAGTAAGTGAGTAACACTTTCAGAGGCACTTGTAACCAACCCACCTGTTTAGTTGAATCTGTTTGAAATATGATTTTCTTTGGGTTTGCTCTCCAGGTTTCTGGTCATTCCCTCAGGAGATGTTTATTATAGGTCATTGCATGCCATGTTCCTGATATACATGTAGGAAAAAAAGAGTGAATTAGACCGATTTCCACTTCTGGGGAGCCCACAGCCTGGCCGATTCCTGCCAAGTTATCGATAAAGAGGTTCAAAGCCCCTTTTCCTCTTTATCCCCAAGGTCAAGATTAGATCCGTTGAGAGACCTTGCATGGCTACAACAGGTTGGGATGAAATTTTGATATGTATCCTAAAGCATTTGTAGCCAATCTATATGAAGAAGATTATATGATTTGGACAGGAGGTGATTCCTGAGTAATTAGGCAAAGGATGAGTTTAGATCAGAAATTTGACAAATAACTTCTGTTGCTCTCATTTACTGCATGAATTGGAACAGAATATAATAACTCTGAGATTTGTGTAGTGGAATTAGAGTGATTAAGTTCTCACTTTTCATTTAAGGTACTATTTGGAAAATCCAGAGTTAAAGTTTATACATGGGGGAAGTAGGCTCGACTCTGGAGTTTCGAGGGGCTTCCCAGGTGGTGCAGTGGTAAAGAATCTGCCTGCCAGTGCAGGCACTGCAAGAGACGCGGGTTCGATCCCTGGGTCAGGAACATCCCCTAGAGAAGGACATGGCAACCCACTCTAGTATTCTCTCCTAGAAAATTCCATGGACAGAAGAATCTGGTGGTCTACAGTCGATGGGGTCACAAAGAGTCAGACATGACTGAGTGCACACACATCCACACACACACTAGAGTTTTGAAGGAGAGTCTGTAATTTTAGGGTAAGAACTCTACAGTAACATACAAGAGGGGTTCATTCATCTTGCAGAAGACCATGGAGCTTTGAGATGCAAAGAATTAAAAGGATTTTGCCTGTCCACAGCTCCATGTGGACTAAGAGCGTGTTTTCCAGGCCTCACACCACACTCAGCAGTGACACACTTGCTTTCCTTATGTTCTTGTCATACTGGAAGGCCGAGTGACAGTAAAGTCTCCCTGATGAAGGACTAATTGGGGATGGCTGGTTCAAATAAGTGAATGTCAAAAGTGCTTTGACATTTTAAATTAAATCCAATTTTTTAAAGGCTACATGCCTTGAAATATCATGTAGTAAAACCTGTAAGCAGGATAATTTTAGTCCATTAGTAGGATCTGTGTTGTGGGCTCTTTAGTAAGGCAAGAGGGAACATGACTGAATCAGAGCAGATGACCCTGCCCTCTGCCCCCTCCCCACTGGTTCCTCCTCGTAAATCAGGAAATGAGGTAGCACAGGCTCTGGGTTTCAATTCTGACTTCTCCACTGCTAATTGCATGGCCTCATCAAATAACTTGATGTCCCAGTGCTTCAGTGTTATCAGATAAAATTGGGATAATATTGTTTTGCCATTGCCTATTGTTATTTTTTAATTTTTTTTTTTTTAATTATTTTAGCTGCACTGGGTCTTCGTTGCTGTGTCTGGGCTTTCTCTAGTTGCAGCAAGCAGTGGCGGGGGGAGGGGAGGGAAGGGCTACTCATTGTGGTGGTTTCTCTTATTGTGGCGCATGACCTTAGTCACTCCATGCCATGTGGAATCTTCCCCGACCAGGGCTCAAACCCATGTCCCCAGGCGGAATCTTAACAACTGGATCACCAGAGAAATTTGCCTATTGTTATTAAATATGGCCAGAGACCTCCTGAAATTAGAGATGGATGGCAATTTATTTCCTTTTTGGTTCCGGAAAAGAATCTTTTGTAGAACTTTGTTCAAGGACCCAAAATCCTACAGTCATTTTGACTGTTAGAGCTTCCTGCTTGTTCCACACTCCCAAGGTATTTCAGAGAGCTGCTTCCTGAAGTGACTTCGTTCTTCTGAACTCTGAGTGTTCCATTGTATCAGTGGTGAGCTTGAATCTTCCCTTTCATCTCAGGAAGCTGAGAGTCATTTATCTACTTGTGCAAAGAGGACGAAAACATTCCTGCCCTCAAGTTCATCAGTCTGTTCACATGTCTAGCTCTTATTTTGGAAAAAGCCTGGGTACTAGCCACGCAGGAGGGGAAAGTCTTACCACACACATTGAATTTTGTGTCGCTAAGACCTGTGATGTCGATACCAGTGATGTTACCTCTCACCTCTAACTTGCTTGGGGCTGAAAACCTCTGCATTGGTGTCTATGACCTGTTGTACTTTTGTTTGGGGAAGAAGTCATTGTTTTTTGGGTAAATGGGGATGCAGAGCTCAATGTATCCTTCTAAATGCTTGTACCTGCTTGCTTCCATATTGGAAGATATCTAGTAAGGAGGAGAAAAGGACTCTAGTTTAACAATTTAGGGGAATTCCAGTTAAAAAGAAAGATACAGATTTTTTTTTTTTTTGCAAGTTATAAAATGTTTTAAACATAAAAGAAATTGAAAGAGAAGTATAACACCTATATACCCATGAGTAAGTTATTGGCCTTAGATAACAAGGGCCATTTTGAATTTCTAAGAAGGTGAATATAGATTGTGGCATTTACATATTTATTGGACCATTTACATATTTATTGGAGCCTTTTATTTATTTATTTTTTTCTAGAACACCTTTCCTTCGGATGCATTTTGGGAAATTCCAGTTTAAAATTATTTTTTCTAAATGGGAAATCCATGGATAAGTGGCTTATGCTTGGGATAAATTACTAAAACACCATTATTAAAGAAATAAATTGTCACAGAGCAAGGTTAAAATATTGTTAGTGGGTCTTGCAAGCTTTGAAATATATTTCCTCATAAAGCTGCTAATTTCTTCAATATAAAAAAAAATGAGTATTATATGTGGTGAATTTTCACTTGTGTATCTGTGAACACCAGTCCTCCATGTGAAGTTTAAAACCTGGTAGAAAACCCTCCTTCTCTTGGTAAATCAGGCTCTGTGATGAGTCCAGTGGGGGAGACAGGAGATGTGGGAAGTGCTATCATGACAGAATTACAAGGTGCCCAGGGAGCAGAATATCACACAGTGCTGATACCAAGGCGAGTGTATTTAATACTATGGTTTTCACAAGATTGAAAGTATCACAGTTGTTTAAATGAAAAGGAACATATACATCCCATAGGATATGCAGATTGACACATTTTCTGTCAATAGCAGTATGACTACTGCAAATAAAGGTGTTGAGCATTTATTAACACTCAGTACCCTGTGTTGGACTCTTTATTGGCTATTGTTCAATATTTCAGTATTACCCAGCATTTAATGCATTATAATTTATAGAGGATGCTCATCACTCTCTTGGAAGAAAACCTATGACAAAGCTAGAAAACATATTAAAAAGCAGAGACATTACTTTGCTGACATAGGTCCATATAGTCAAAGCTATGGTTTTTCCAGTAGTCATGTATGGATGTGAGAGTTGGACTAGAAAGAAAGCTGAGAGCCAAAGAATTGATGCTTTTGAACTGTGGTGTTGGAGAAGACTCTTGAGAGTCCCTTGGATTGCAAGGAGATCCAACCAGTCCATCCTAAAGGAAATCACTCCTGAATATTGGAAGGACTGATGCTGAAGTTGAAGCTCCCGTACTTTGGCCACCTGATGCAAAGAATTAACTCATTGGAAAAGACTCTGATACTGGGAAAGACCAAAGGCAGGAGGAGAAGGGGATGACAGAGGACAAGATGGTTGGATGGCATCACTGACTCAATGGACATGAGTTTGAGCAAACTCTGGGAGTTGGTGAAGGACAAGGAGGCCTGGCGTGCTACAGTCAATGGGGTTGCTGAGAGTGGGACATGACTGAGTGCCTGAACAACAACAACTCATAGCTAACTTGGTGATCTTGGAAGGTAGATTTTATTATCTCCATTTTACAGATGTGAAAAATGTATTGGAGAAAAATGGGGCAGTTTTTGTGGACAATATATATATCTATATATACACACATACATATAGAATTTTTTTTACCAAATGACATATTTGTCAAACATTTCAGAAAACATTTGGGGCCAACAGATTTAAAAAATAATTGGGATTGTTACCTAAGCAACAATGGAAATTTAAGGAGAGAAGGACTTTATTTTGGAGTTTAAATTAAAACAACATGAAATACAGTTTTCATAAACACTTTCACTTAGCTTGTTTATGCTTTAAAAGTCACCTACAAGTGCTTGCTGAAGAAGAAACCATTAATTTGTATCAGTTTGGGTTAGGATCCAAAGTTTAGCTTAACAATTTTTTTTTTGGATGTAAGCTTTTGACAGTGTTTTCAATTAGTAAGTTCATATACTTAAAACTCAGAACTAGTTTAACAAACTTAGAAAAATAGTAGAAATGTTAGCAATAAGGATCTTTAGTTCTGTTCAATGACTGAGTTGTGTCCGACTTTTTTCGACCCCATGGACAGCAGCACGCCAGATTTCCCTGTCTTTCACCAACTCCCAGAGTTTTCCCAGACTTATGTCCGTTGAGTTGGTGATGCCATCCAACCGTCTCATCCTCTGTCATCCCCTTTTCCTCCTGCCTTCAATCTTTCCCAGCATCAGGGTCTTTTCCAGTGGGTTGGCTCTTCACATCAGGTGGCTAAAGTATGGGAGCTTCAGCATCAGTCCTTCAAATGAATTTTCTGGATTGATTTCCTTTAGGATTGACTGGTTTGATCTTCTTGCTATTAGGACTTATGAAAATGAAAATGTGAAGAATATCTGAAGGAAAAACAATCTTTTTCATCAGATATAACTCACAATAAAAGTTGTCTCAGTAAAAGGAGGAAAATGGACCCTTGGGCCTATGTAAGCACTGGACACTATATCATCTTAGGTGGGAAAGAGGAGGTTGATCATATGGAAGAGCCACTGGAAGGTTTGAAATGATCCAAGATAGGGTTTATGGAAAGGGAACAGTGACTGCTATTTGGATTTCCCATTACGCGAGTACTTGGTGGATGTTTAAGAGGTTCTGAAAATGCGCGCTTAGCCATCTGTTGGGTGACAGCAATATTTTTCAGCTCTTTATTCTTATTCTAAAAGAGATTTCTATTCAAATAGGTCTCTCAACTCTCTGTATTGATTTTGTCACTTGAAATTTTCTTGAAATCTAGCACAGAGGTTATTAGAGAAAATTCTTTTTACTTTAAAAACCATAATAGAAATGATGTAGTTTTCATTGTTTGTAAACTATGCCTATTTTTTATGTGTTAAAATGGAGATATCTCAAAGATCTTGTTTAAATTCAGTGACAAGTTAATGGTTTGATTGTTTAAAGAAATTTGCGGGGTGGGGGGTTACTACTTCATTCAATCCCATGGTTATTCATTCAACAGCTGTACTCTTTGTCAGCTCCAAGGACTCAGAAGAAAAAAGACTTGGGAAGGGTTTCCACTCACATTCTAGCTGGAGAGACAGACAGTAAACTTTGTGGATGGTGGTCCATTGCTGAGCTCAGAATCCATGGAGAAAGAGAAGATTTGGTCTGGAAAGTGTGAATCAACAGTTCACCCTTAACTGTTGTTAAGGGTCTTAACTGTGTTAAGTGTGAGATGCCGGTTAGACCCCTGTGTGAAGATGTCAGGTAGGCAGGAGGCAGGTGGAGAAGACAACCAGGGATGGACATCAGAAGTCACGGGCACGTGGACAATATCTACAGTGAGGAAACTGGGTAAGAATACGTCTAGGGGGAGAGTGCAGGTAGAGAAGGGGAGGTGCCTAGGAGTAAGGAGCTCAGCAACACTTCAGTTGTAGTGCTCCTTCTGTCTGTTTCTCTCTCAATACCTTTATTATTATATAATTCACATAATATACCATATAATGCTTCCTTTTACACAGTCAGTATTTTCTAGTATTGTTGCAGAGTTGCTCAGCCATCAACCACAATCTAATTTTGGAACATTTTGTCACCCCCTCAAAAGAATACTAGAGTGGGTAGCCATTCCCTTCTCCAGGGAGTCTTCCCAACCCAGGGATCAAACCCTAGTCTCCTGCACTGCAGGCGGATTCTTTACCAGCTGAGCCACCACGGAAACCCTAAAGAAACACTGTCCCCATCCACAGTCACAACTCCGTGCTCCTTTATATGCACCTATACTCATTTGGTTTTATTTTTCAGTGTCAATAAGTCATTGGTCATTCCTTGTGCTTTTTCAGGAAGGAAAGAAGGCAGGAGGGAGACGAGGGTTAGTATATATTAGAAAACAAGAAGAGGAGGAAGAGAAAAGAAAATCCAGTACAGCAAAATCACCCATTTGATGAATATACCCCAGTGAGGGGGTCACCACAGCTCAAGGGAGTCCAGTCTCCTACAGTTCAGAAAAAAAAGGGGAAAGGAATCAGAGAGAGCACACAGACTGGTCCTCATTTTCCTTCCCTGCTCTCTTCCTTGTAAATTCCAGATAAAACTTGGTTTCTAGCAGTGAGCATGGTGTTGAATTACATCCAGTCTACATCCTACTAGATAATCCTATGTCAACTTTAATATCAGATTCTTGGCATCAGCAGAAAAGTCCCTGAATGAACTGGGCAGACTTTCTTTCCTTTCTCAGTCTCCCACTCTGAGTTTCTATGTGGAAGCCCCTTTCTGGCATTGGAAATGAGGGGTAGAGAGTTCCTAGTTTGTTTAGGTTTTGTGCAGATCTTTTAGTATTTAGAATCTTATTGTTTGTCTTGGCTAAAGGTGGGACAGGAGTCAAGTTTTCAGGATAAAAGAACTTGTCCGAAATAGGAAGTAAGGGATGGAGAAGAATGAGAAAATGGGTGAGGAACTCCCACTTTGTGGAAAGTGGCACCAAGCTCACAGGTCACGTCTTCTTGCCTGGTGCAGAATCTCTTCACAAAAATGCTTTGGTTATTTTTCTTTCAATACAAAAAGAAATTTGTAAGCAATAAACATGCCAAAACAACGTGAGAAATGCCAGCACATAATACTTATACAAACTGGATCACGTAAAATATCACACAAAATAGATCATACCAAATCATAACTTGTGAAGTTCTGCAAAGCTTATATAAGTCCAGAACTGGAGGGAACTGGCATCAAGGGTGATATACCTTGTTCATTGTGTGCTGTTTCATTTGGCATCTTTTAGCACATGGTGGTCAGCACAGTAGGTCTGTGCTGATCTCTTAATTTGTCCTTTCTCCATTAGCTACCCTGGCACTGTTGTTACCACTGCAGCAGAGGACACTGGCCCTGGAATCACAAAGAAGCTCTTGTTTAGAGGATCATCTGGGAGCCATACAGAAGTACAGAGTTTTGAAAGGTTAAGGATTCTAATTTTGTTCCAGGCATACATCCCAGGCAGCATGGGAGAGTACAGAGGTTTCATTCTTAAAATTTTGCTTCCCTAACACTATGTTGAGATCTTTATTCTGCAAGCATGAGTGTGGCTATGCACACACATATACCCTACACCCACTTTTGTGTAATGTAGACAGCCTGATCCAACAGAAGATAAGATCTCATATGGAAAGTGAGTCGGTGTCCCAGGATTAAATATTTGGTCAGGAATTCTTAAATACACACACACACACACACACACAAACATACACACATGCACATACACACAGAAGCCTTACTTTTTGTTTTCACTCACACCGTTTTGCCAACTCTGACTTATTCTAACCTTTGTGTCACTTCCTATTCAGGGCTGACTTCCAGTCATACATCTGAGAGGTAAGTCAGAGTTGTTCTTTAAAGTTGCTCCTGCTCTACAGACCTGGAGCTACTGACTTACTTATCCCTGAGATTCCTCCTATACCTGAGAGCACGGTGTGCACATGAGGGCCTCTCAGAATAATGTATTCAAAAATACAAAGTCAGAAGAGTTATATTAAGAAAAATAAAGAAAAAACTAAGTACACAACGAATGTCATTCCTACATTGCTAGTGCTATTAGCATCCTGAGGGAAGCCAGACCCAAGTTAGAGTTATGAGCAAATAAATTTGTAATAGATCAGAATGAGAGGCAGCAGGCCTGGAGATACGACCCCCACCCCTCCCCTTTTATTTCTCCTGCTATCACCTCCCGTGGCTTATGTTCGTTCCTAGCACCCTGTACCAACAGTGGGTCATGGAAAAGACAAGACAGGGAAAAAGCCCTGCCCTGCCCGGAGAGAGTCCTGTCACACAAAGTGGTAGCTTCTTGAGCTTATTAACCTGGTCTTATGTTTTATCTTCTTACTTTAGCGTGGGACGTACATGCCTTTTCAACAGGAAAACAGCTTTCTTATCCAGGCCACTTTCTAGCCCTAGAGCCTAGAAACTATGATCAGAGATAAAGAAGAATATCTTATAATGTTAGTTCAGTTCAGTCACTCAGTCATGTCTGACTCTTTGTGACCCCACGAACTGACACACACCAGGTTTCCCTGTCCATCACCAACTCCCAGAGCTTGCTCAAACCCATGTCCATTGAGTCAGTAATGCCATCTAACCATCTCATCCTCTGTTGTCCCCTTCTCTTCCTGCCTTCAATCTTTCCCAGCATCAGGGTCTTTTCCAAGGAGTTGGCTCTTCACATCAGATGACCAAAGTATTGGAGTTTCAGCATCAGTCCTTCCAATAAATATTCAGGACTGATTTTCTGTAGGATTGTCTGATTTGATCTCCTTGCAGTCCAAGGGGCTCTCAAGAGTCTTCTCCAGTACCACAGTTCAAAGGCATCAATTCTTCAGCATTTAGCTTTCTTTATAGTCCAACTTTCACATCCATCAATGACTACCGGAAAAACCATAGCTTTGACTAGATGGACCTTTGTTGGAAAAGTAATGTCTCTACTAAGAGTTGGTTTGTTAAGAAGACATAAAATCCTAAATATTTATACATCTAATATAGCTTCAAAATATATGAAGCAAAAGCCTATAGAACCAAAGAGAGAGGAATAGACAAATCTACAAGTATAGCAATGGACATGGGTTTGGGTGGACTCCAAGAGTTGGTGATGGACAGGGAGGCCTGGCGCGCTGTGGTTTATGGGGTCGCAAAGAGTCGGACACGACTGAGCGACTGAACTGAACTGAACAAGTATAGCTGCATATTTTAATTACTCTCCCATTTATTGATGGTTGATAGCAAAAAAAGTAAGAATATAGACTGTTTGAACAATACTGTCAACCAATTTAACCTAATTAACATTTATAGATCCCCACACTGAATAATTGAAATATAAATACTGCTTTTAATTGTATGATAAATATTTACGAAGATACACTATATCCTGGGGGCAAAGCCAAGTCTCAGTAAATTTCAAAGGCTTGAAATCAAACAGAGTATATTCTTTGACCACAATGGAATTAAATTTGAAAATCAATTTTAAAAAGTAACTAGAAAATCCCCAAATATGTGAAAATCAATCAGTATTCTTCTAAATAATCACTTGGAAGAAAGAAGAAATCACAATGGTAATTAGAAAAGAACTTTAATTGAAAATTAAAATGAATCCTATCAAAGTTTGCAGAACTTAAATCACTGCTTAGAGGGAAATATATTGCTTTAAATCAGTGATCTAATCTTCCATCCAAAGAAGCTAGAAAAAGAAGAAGAAACAAGATATGGTAGGAAATCAGTGAAATAAGTAGAAAACAATAGAGAAAATCTGTGAAGCCAAGAGCTGATTCTTTGAGCAAATCAAATTGATAAACTCCTGATTTTGTAAAGAGAGAAAGCACAATCCAGAATGAAAGACAGGATGTCATACGGAGCTACAGACTTTAAAAAATAATTACAACATATTACTTGATGTTAGTAGAGGACTTTATGCCAATACATTTGACAGCTTGGATGAAATGGGTAAATTCCTTGAAAAACATAAATTAACAAAACTGACCACTAAAAGTAACAGGATGTTTGAATAACCTACCATCTGTTAAAGAAATGGAATTTGTAATTGAGAACCTTTGCACATGGAAAACTCCAGACCTGAATGCTTTACTAGGGAAATCTGTCAAATATTTAAGGACGAGATATGTAATACTAATCTTAAAAAGGTACAATTCCCTGGTGGCTCAGATTGTAAAGAATCTGCCTACAATGTGGGAGACCCGGGTTCAGTCCCTGGGTTGGGAAGATCCTCTGGAGAAGGGAATGGCAACCCACTCCAGTATTCTTGCCTTGAGAATCTCATGGACAGAGGAGTCTGGTGGGCTACAGTCCATGGGGTCGCAAAGAGTCAGACATGACTGAGTGACTACACTTTCACTTTCAGTCTTACAAAAGCCTTTACCAAAAAAGAAAAAGATTGAATATTCCCAATAAATTTTATGGGATCAACATAACTCTAATACTAAAAACATACAATAACATAAATAAATAACATGTTAGACTTTCTTATATACTGACACAAAAATACTAAACAAAATGTTAGCAAATCAAATCTAGCTATATAGAAATGGAAAATAGGTTATGACCAAAGTTGTTTTTTTTTTTTCTTTCAGAAATGTAATTTTTGTTAAATACTTGAAAATCAATTGGTGTAATTAACTATATTAATTAGATAGAAAGTAAAAAGCCACATGATTATGTTAATAGATGCAGAGAAAACAAAGTTCAACACCTATTCATGATTTAAAAAAGAAAAACCTTTCAACAAATAAGAAGGATGGAAAGTCTCAAATTGATAAACAGCATATATAAGAACCCTGTAACATCTTAACACTTAATAGCAAAAGATAATTTCCTCCACCACTATGAGGAACAAGACAAAGATGTGTGTGCTAATTCCTTTATTCAACATGGTGCTGGAGGTTTAACCAGTGTGGTAAGTCAAGAAAAGTAGGTGCAAGGCATACAGATTAGGGAAAAAAAGAAAATAAGACTGGTTCTAGGTGTTGGTGATATGATCCATCTTCAGAGAAAATCCTAACAAAACTACCAGAACGAATCAGTGAACTTAGTATACAAGGTCAGTTTACAAAAATTAGTTGTGTGTACTGCACTGGAAAAATGAAATTTAAAAAAAAAAACAAAAAACTTTACAGTGGCATCAAAATCTAAACACTTGGAAATAAAATTAATGAAACTGTGCAAAAATTATGTGTGAAATCTACTAGACATTGATGGGAGTAATTAAAGAAGACCTAAACGAATGGATATGCGATGTTCAATTAGAAAATTCAATATGGTTAAGATGTCAATTCTCCATATATTGGTCTATAGATTCAATGCCATCCCAGTGATAGCTAAGTTGGTAAAGAATCCATCTGCAATGCAGGAGGCCCCAGTTCAATTCCTGGGTCAGGAAGATCCACTGGAGAAGGGTTAGGTTAGCCACGCCAGTATTCTTGGGCTTCCTTTGTGGCTCAGCTGGTAAAGAATCCACCTGCAATGCGGGAGACTTGGGTTTGATCCCTGGGCTGGGAAGATCCTGGAGAAGGGAAAGGCTACCCACTCCAGTATTCTAATTTCATGGACTGTATAGTCCATGGGATCCCAAAGAGTTGGACAGGACTGAGCGACTTTCACTTACTACTTCTATGTGTGAAATCTATTAGACATTGATGGGAGTAATTAAAGAAGACCTAAACGAATGAATTGATACACCATGTTCAATTAGAGAATTCAGTATGGTTAAGATGTCAGTTCTCCACGTATTGATCTATAGATTCAATGCCATCTCAATGAAATTCTCAGCAGGAATTTTTGTAGAAATTCACAAGCTAATAGAAAATGTTTATGGAAACAAAAGAAAAATAACAAAGTTGCAATACGTACTCTACTTGATTTCAGGGCTTACTATAAAGTGAGAGTTATCCAAATAGTGTGCTGCTGGTGTACTATAAGATAGAAAGGTAGGCTCATGCAACAGAAGAGAGGCCAAATATAGACCCACGCAGAAATGTTTAAAAGGCACTGAAGAAATTCAGTGGAGAAGTGTTTTCATGGCCCTAGAAAGAAAAGATAAAACCTCTCCGCCTACCTTACACCATACCCCAAAATTATTCCAAAATGAAACAGACATAAATATCAAAGCCAAAACTTACAAAGCTTCTTGAAGAAAATAGAAGAGAAAATCCTCGCAACCTCAAGATAGGCGACAACTTTTGAGATATAAAAGAGAAAAAATTAATTAGACTTTATCAAACTTAAATATGTATGACCATCAAAAGACAATTAAGAGACTAGATTAATAATTAAATAGATTTCCTCTGTTACTACTTTTTTCTGGGACTATCCAAACATTGCATTCATTTTGTGTTTACTCTGTACAGTCCCTTTGCTGAATGCAGAGAATATACTATTTAACAAGAAAGGTATGGTTCTCATGAAACATTCAATTTAGTGGGAGAAAGAGGCAAACAAATAAATAATTGTAATATGAAATGACAAGTGCAAGGATGGTGAAAGTGTAAAACTCATATTATGGTTTTAGTTTACAAATGTAGAAACCTGGCAGTGGTTAATAATTTGCTAAGTTGCAAAGCCAGTCTAAGCTCATATTTCCTGACACCTATTCCCCTCTTGGCCTCGACCTTTTTATTTATTTTTTTTAATTTCTGTTCTAAGCGAAGGGAGTGGAATTTTAAACTTAAGCTTAGTGGCCAGGATCAAGTAGCAAACGGTATTCATGCTTCTAGTTTACTAAGAAGAGAAATGGGATTGGAGCTATTTAAAGAAATTCCACTTCAATGTTGCCATTTTAAAGCCTTGTTTTAAAGTTAGTTTTTCAAACTATGATGTCAACATCCAAGTTAGGTAAGTTTCTCTAAGGATATTCTCTTGCTGTATAGTGCCCAGTGAGTTGCGAAGGAGAGCTCTTTTTAGGCAGGCCCCTCTCATCTGTGCTTTGCTAAGCAGTGTGTCCTTTTTCCAAAGTTAGCAGAATTAACAGGAAGGTGCTGGGAAGTACAGAGAAAAATATAGGACTCAGAGCATATCACTTGGGAGAGAAGACTTTACTTTTGAAAGTAAACATTTATTGGGAATGAATACATTTGTCCTTCTTTTTACCCTTGCGTTTGTGACGGCAAAATATCTATTGTGTCCGTGTCCTCACAGTGCTTTGTACTCTTTAGTACATTTCACATACAGTACCTTTTGTATTTCTTGTATTTTTGACAGTCACTATCATTTCGATTTAATCACAAGGCAACCCTGGCTAGAGGTTAAATGACTATTTCAAGATGACTTCATAAATGACTTCGAATTCTTTCTTTCTGATTCTCCCCATTGTTGTCTCATATGCCATATATTTGTAGATTTTCATGTTGACATGTTCAACTATGACTTATTCTTGCCTTAGTCTTCTGTTTACCCATGTTGAACAAGTGATACTTATTTTGTTTCCCAGTAACTTCCAAGCCATCATTGTCTTCCCTTCCTCCAAAACCACCCTATGATTCTGATTTTCTCCATTATTAGTGGTACTAGACCCCACTAAAGATACTCGAGTAGGAGTGGGTGCTCAATAAATGTTTATATGCTTGGAAAATGAAAGAACAAGCATGCCATTGTACAAACATTCTCTGTTTTTCCTCTACCACCTTCCTTCTCTGTATCTTATTTATTTATTACCAGGTCATATTTATTTTTTTTCTACCATGTTTTTTTTTCTTCCTTAAAAAATCACTCTCTTCATTCCTGTAGTATCCCTCGTTGCTTCCATTCCCTTCTCATTAAAGTCTGTTTTCCACAAAACTGCTAAAATAATCTTTGGTTTTATGTAAGTTTTTCACATCATAGGAGCAATTCTTGTCCTGATAATTCAAAAGTCCCCATAAGACAACAGAAGGAACTAATAATCGTCTAGAATTACACTGATCCTTCACTTTGCTGCGTTTATGTTTCTGGACCACAAGAATAATATCATTTATAGGGAGATCATTTATCTTGCCAATTCTGTTCTTGGCAACCTACCTTAAAAAAAATTAAGCTTAAAAAAAAAAATTAAGCTAACAGTGTTTGAGGAGTTGAAATAGATGTAAGAAAACAGAGCTCATACTTGTTTAATTCAAATTAGAAAACATTTGCTTAGGGCCATGGTATAAAAACACCATGCTCAAAGGTAGCAATGATTAGTTATTTTCTAGGAATACTCAGTCCAGTGAGAAGCACGAACCTGTTGCCTTACTCAGTCTTAACATCCAGTCCCAAAAAAATGTGGTTTCTTGCATGTGTGTGTTCAGGCGCTTCAGTCATGCCTGACTCTTTGCGACCCCATGGACTGTAACCTGCCAGGCTCCTGTGTCCACGGGATTATCCTGGCAATAATACTGGAGTGTATTGCCATTTCCTCCTCCAGGGGATCTACCTGACGACCCTGAGTCTTCTGCAGCTCCAGCATTGGCAGGCAGATTCTTTACCACTGAGCCACCTGGAAAGTCTGTGTGGTTTCTTGGCCCACAGCCAGTGAAAACCTGGGAATTAGAAAGACAGTACATCTCTCCATTAACAGTCAGTGTCCTAAGAGCAGCAGGTGTATAACTGACGTTGATGGAACATATGGAATCTATATTTAAAACACTGTGCAAGTGAGCATATGAAATAGTTTTAAAACCTTGGAGTCATTTAATATGGTCGCAAGGAGTTCCTGAGGGCATATGACTCCATGTTACAGCTTTTTATAGTCTTTCTATGACATTGTACCATCAAGGGAAGTTTGTTCAGTAGAAAAGCAAGAAAGTAACTAATGCATTTCCAAGAAATGTACAACAAAAATTGTTAACGTTTATTGGCCAAAGCAGTAGAAACTTCCTATATTAAAAATTGATTTATGTGGCATAGTTGCACTATCATCGTTAGACTTACTGTTTTTACCATGTGTACACCAGCATGGAAGTGCACCCCCAAATGACTTTACTCATCCTCAACAGTTGTCTAAGGGTTCTTGTCCGCAAAGCTCCATGTCATTTTCTTGCCCTTCCTTCCCAGGGGCAGATCTTAAAGATCCAAGAGATGATATTCTAACCTTAGTGTCCAGAGTACACTGGACTTATAACAGAGTGTGTTCTCAAGACCAGGGACACTGGATTCTTTCCTTAGATATTGCTTTCCAACTTGTATTGCCCTCTAGATTTACCTACCAGAAAAACAAGTCCTACCCTCACAGGGCTACTAACATACAGGATTCTGAACAAACATGGATTTTCTCTCAGCTCTTCTAAATGGGAGTCCTGAGAGGTCGCTGCCCGGGTCAGCTGGAAAAATAAAAAGTCCCAGCCTGTGTACTTGGCTCATGCCTTTTCCCTAGATCATGAGAATAAACTTGCCGCTGTTTTCCAAAAATGAAACAATAGCTCAGACTAGCAGGCCGAGGGCTGGGGCCGGTCAGGAAGCCAGCCTGCTCAGTTTGTCACCTGTTCTATGTCAGGCGCGTTCCCATGGTCCCCACCTGAGGTGTTCCTGTCAAATGGGGGAAACAGACATGTTTGTGATATTCACAGCCCAGCCTTTTGAGTTCTGCAGTAATGAGCTCCGATGTGTTCCCGGAACACAGAAGGGGGCAAGTTAACTACTCAGGGAAGCTCATAACGGCTTTGGGGTAAATGATGTTAGAACTAAGTCTAAAGCCTGAGAAAGAGATTGTAAAGTAGAGAAGGAGGAGAATGACACCCCTAGACAAAAAGCAAAACAAAACAACAGAAGCACAGAGCAAATGCAGAGACCAGGGGACAGGAAGGAGCCTGGTGCAAGGACAGGGTTGTGGTGGCCAGCCTTAGTGCCAGACACCATCAGTTTTGCTGACTTTGCTGGTGACATGCCATCCTGTGAGAAGCATTTCAGTTTTATAAGGACATGTTTCTTTTTTTTAAATTTTGGGGAGACAGCGGTGCTTAAGTACTTTTATCTCATATGTGTATAATTATTTCGTATAAATACAGAAATATTATTTTGTATATATACAGAAATAATAAGCTGTGGAAAGATTGTGATGGCCTATCAATTCTGAAAAAAAAAAAAAAAAATGCGAACAGTGAAGTTTCTATTTTAGAGAATGCAAACAACCAGAAGAGACAACTTTCTGGTGAGTTTAAGTCCATGCCATGCATGTGATATAAAACAAATAATGGGGCTATAATTTAAAAGCAAGCCATAACAATAGTCAGTCTCTAAGAATGAATTTTTATCCATTACATGACTGAAAAGCAAATATAAAGGTACAAAATCAGCAAAATTACAAAAAAATTTGAGAGAAGCCCTAGTTACCATTCAATATGAATGCAAAAATTTTTTTCAAAAAAGTATTTCAGGAAAAACTGATGTGAAACATAGTAGAACAAACGGAATGGAATCCTGGTGTGACACTCATGGTACAATAAAAGCATATCTTATTTCAGTGAACATGTAAGCTATATAACAAGGTCTCAAAATGGTAACAAAAGTATCATAAAAGTTTTCATCTTCATCCTGAGAACTTGAAAGTTATCACCTTCAGAGCCAGGTAAATAGAGACTGAAAATCCACATCATTCAGTTCAGTTCAGTTCAGTCGCTCAGTCGTGTCCGACTCTTTGTGACCCCATGAATCGCAGCACGCCAGGCCTCCCTGTCCATCACCAGCTCCCGGAGTTCACTCAGACTCATGTCCATCAAGTCAGTGATGCTATCCAGCCATCTCATCCTCTGTCGTCCCCTTCTCCTCCTGCCCCCAATCCCTCCCAGCATCAGAGTCTTTTCCAATGAGTCAACTCTTCCCATGAGGTGGCCAAAGTACTGGAGTTTCAGCTTTAGCATCATTCCTTCCAAAGAAATCCCAGGGCTGATCTCCTTCAGAATGGACTAGTTAGATCTCCTTGCAGTCCAAGGGACTCTCAAGAGTCCTGTCCAACACCACAGTTCAAAAGCATCAATCCTTTGGTGCTCAGCCTTCTTCACAGTCCAACTCTCACATCCATACATGACCACTGGAAAAACCATAGCCTTGACTAGACAAACCTTGTTGGCAAAGTAATGTCTCTGCTTTTCAATATGCTATCCAGGTTGGTCATAACTTTTCTTCCAAGGAGTAAGCGTCTTTTAATTTCATGGTTGCAGTCACCATCTGCAGTGATTTTGGAGCCCCCAAAAATAAAGTCTGACACTGTTTCCTCTGTTTCCCCATCTATGTCCCATGAAGTGATGGGACCAGATGCCATGATCTTTGTTTTCTGAATGTTGAGTTTTAAGCCAACTTTTTCACTCTCTTCTTTCACCTTCATCAAGAGGCTTTTTAGTTCCTCTTCACTTTCTGCCATAAGGGTGGTGTCATCTGCATATCTGAGGTTATTGATATTTCTCCTGGCAATCTTGATTCCAGCTTGTGCTTCTTCCAGCCCATAATCTAAATCATTACCGGGGGTACTTCCCTGGTGGTCTGATGGCTGACTCTGCACTTCTAATGCAGGCGGCTGGGTTTGACCCCTGGCTCCGTCCCCCCCCACCCCCCCCACCGTGGGGCAGGGAGGGGGCTCAGCGGTAAAGACTCCACCTCCCAATGCAGGAGACACTGGAGAGGAGGGTTTGATCCCTGGGTCAGGAAGATCCCCTGGAGAAGGGCATGGCAACCCATTCTAGTATTCTTGCCTGAAAAATCCCATGGACGGCAGGCTACAGTCCATGCGTTGCAAAAGAGTCAAGACACAACTTAGCGACTGAACACATTAGCAAACGAGATCCCAGGTGCCTCAACTAAGAGTTAGCATACTGCAACTAATATCCTGCACGTTGCAGCTAAAAGGCTATGCGTGCTGCAAATAAGACCCGACACAGCCAAATATATAAATAAAAATAAAAGAATATCAGTTTTAAAAAGTCATTATTGGAACTCACTGCAGAAGGAAATGGCAACCCACTCCAGTGTTCTTGCCTGGAGAATCCAAGGACCGGGGAGCCTGGTGGGCTGCCGTTTATGGGGTCGCACAGAATCCGACACGACTGACCCGACTTAGCAGCAGCAGCAGCGCAAATTTAGTCCGCGCCCTGTACAGAGGTACCACGCCTCAGTTTTTCGTAGTGTTTTGTTGCAGGCTAACGCCTTTGTCTTCATCTCTGGGCCACAGATTGTTATAGTAATACATTTAAATCTTGACTTTGAGAGAAGTAATGAATTCTGCTTCAGATGGGCTGGATTCATTTGTTGCATGTGGATTATTTCTGTGACCAAAAGGGCGTGTTTCTTTTCTGGGATGTTTTGTGTTGCTGGACTTGCCACTGAGGAGGGTGGGGGCAGGGTAGCGCAGGGGTATCTGGTAACCAGTAGCCTGTGGTTAACATCTGTGGCAGTCCACCTTCTGCCCATAACACGGTAGTCTAAGCGTAGAACATGCTGCTGCTGCTAAGTCGCTTCAGTCGTGTCTGACTCTGTGCGACCCCATAGACGACAGCCCACGAGGCTCCCCCGTCCCTGGGATTCTCCAGGCAAGAACACTGGAGTGGGTTGCCATTTCCTTCTCCAATGAATCAAAGTGAAAAGTGTAAGTGAAGTCGCTCAGTCGTGTCCGACTCTTAGCGACCCCATGGACTACAGCCTACCAGGTTCCTCCGTCCATGGGATTCTCCAGGCAAGAGTACTGGAGTGGGGTGCCATTGCCTTCTCTGAATCGTAAAACATAGCTGGAGGTAAATCTGAATAAGAAACGTCTTGCCTGTGTGTTATTCTATATAAATGAGGTTACTTGCCTTGGATTTGTTAAGATTTGCAGTAAAATTGTGTGACAAATGTAAGTCTGTACCTTCTCTGTGTTCTTATTATATATATTCTTATTATACTTAAAGTAGAGCCATATAATACTTAAATGTAGTACCCACTTATTCCCTTAATATTATTCTGTATATCATGAACTACATTTTTAGCTGCTTGAAAATACCTTTATTATTTTAATCCCCCAGTAGGGGTTGGACAATAGTGATGGCTTATTTTATTATTTGTGTTAAGATTTGTGGCTTAGTGGAAATTCAGAGGCCTAAGCCTTATTTTTGACCTACCTCCTAACTAAAAGACTACAGTGTAATATTGAGTAAATTTCTTTACTGCTTGTTCCTTCATTCATCTGTAAAATGGGAGTAGACTATATATTTTTCTTTTTTACGTTTCTTTATCTTAAAGAAAAAGCTCAAGAAGACCATTGTAAATTCACCCATAGGTCTAAGAAATAATGTTAATACAGAGAGATCCTGTGTATACTTCACCCAGTTGCCTCCGGTGAGAACATCTTGCGTAATACAGTTCACTGACCTTATTCACTTTTTACCGGTTTTACATGCACTTGTGTGTGTTCAGTACTGTCACATGTGTGCATTCATGTGACCAGTGTCACACTGAAGGTACGGAGCAGTCCCAGCACAACGGTCTCCCATGTTGTCCTCGTGGAGCCACACCTACCTCTTTCTTACCTCTGCATCCCTGGAAACCACTCCTGTTTTCCATGTCTATAATTTTTTCACTAAAGAATATATATAAATATATAAAAAAAAAGATTCTATATAAACAGAATGGTATAGTCTGTAACCTTTTGAGATTGTCTTTTTTCTTTCTTTTTTAAAATTTATTTATTTATTTGACTATGTCAGGTCTTAGTTGTAGCACATAAGATCTTTTACTGCAGTGTGTGGACTCTCAAGTTGGACTGTGTGGGCTTATTTGCTCCGTGGCATGTGGGATTTGAGTTCCACCACCAGGGATAAAACCTGTGTCCCCCTGCATTGCGAGGCAGATTCTTAACCACTGGAGCACCAGTGAAGTCATCTGAAATTGGCTTATTTCATGCAACATAATTCCCTTGAGATCCACTAAAGTGTTGGAGGAGGTCATCAAGAAGATGTGACCCAAGGGATGGACCTGGGCAACGGGAAGCTCCTCAACCCCTCCCCTGTCCTTGGAGTGTACATTCTGCAAGTACACTAGTAAGAGCTGTTTCTAAGCAGCCTTAGAAGAGTAAGGTGTTGCTGAGACCATCAAGATTAGATCGTGATTGAACTTGGTTATGGCCTTTGTACAACCCTGAATATTCATCAGAAGGACTGATGCTGAAGCTGAAGCTCCAATACTTTGGCCATCTGATGTGAAGAGCTGACTCACTGGAAAAGACCTTGATGATGGGAAAGATTGCTGGCAGGAGGAGAAGGGGGCAACAGAGGATGAGATGGTTGGATGGCATCACTGACTCAGTGGACATGAGTTGGAGCTAACTCCAGGAGATGGTGAAGGACAGGGAAGCCTGACGTACTGCCGTCTATGGGATCATAGTCAGACATGACTTGGTGACTAAACAACAACAAGAAGAAGCTGTTAAGATTCTGGTGGGTGTGCAGAGATTTAGTCATCTGGTAGCCGCCCAAGGCAAGCCTCCTATGTAAATTCCCTTGCTTATTGAAATTACCACCCACCACTTGGAGTGGCTGCCTCTTTCTTCGGTTTCTCTCTGCTCTCTGTGTATGGAGACCAGTTCCAAATTTCACCCAGGAAGCTTCTGAGGTTTTGAACAAACCCCAAGTTGTTGCATGTATCAGTAATTTGTTCCCTTTTAATTACCGAGTGGTATTCCATGGTATGGATATATCACAGTTTGTTTAACTAGTTGAAGAATATTTGGTTTGTTTCCTGTTCTGGACTATTATACATAAAGCTACTGTGAACATTCATATGCACATTTTGTACATGAATGTACACTTTTATAAAGTTTTGTTTCTCTAGGCTTAATGTCCAAAAGTAGAGTTGCTGGTTCAATTATGGGAAGAACATGTATGTTTAGTCTTGTAAGAAACTGCCGTAGTTTTTCCTATAGTGACTGTGTCATTTTGCATTCACACCAGCAATGTGTTTTGAGTTAAATTTGTGAGGTGTAGGTTGAGGGATTCATGTTTTTGCTTATGGATGTGCAACACTTCAGCACCATTTGTTAAAAAGCTATCTTTCCTCCTTTAAATTGAATTTTCACCTTTGCAGAAATCAGCTGGACCTGTTTGTATGGGTCTTGTTTGGGCTCTGTGTTGTGTTCTGTTGATTTCTGTGTCTCTCCATCTGCAAATGTCACACTGTTTTGAGTATAGTAGTTATAGAATAAACCTTTATACACAGTGGAGTGACTACTCTCACTTTATTCTTTTTTATCAAAAATTTTTAAGTTATTTTAGGCTCTCTGTCTTTCCATATACATTTTAGAATTAGCATGTCCATATTATAGAGATTATCATGTTAGGTGAAGTAAGCCAGAGAAACACAAGTATTAATACATATATGACTTATATGAGGAATCTTAAAAAATGAATGACATAAATCAACTTAAACATTTAGAGGTATAAATGAACTTATATACAAAGTAGAAATAGACCCACAGACATAGAAAATAACCTTATGCTTACCAAGGGGGTTCAGTAGAGTTCAGTTCAGTTGCTCAGTCATGTCCGACTCTTTGCGACCCCATGAATCACAGCACGCCAGGCCTCCCTGTCCATCACCAACTCCTGGAGTCCACCCAAACCCATGTCCATCAAGTCAGTGATGCCATCCAACCATCTCATCCTCTGTCGCCCCCTTTTTTGCCCGCTCCCAGTCTTTCCTAGCATCAGGGACTTTTCCAATGAGTCAGCTCTTTGCATCAGGTGTCCAAAGTTTTGGAGTTTCAGCTTCAACATCAGTCCTTCCAATGAACAGCCAGGACTGATTTCCTTTAGGATGAACTGGTTGGATCTCCTTGTAGTCCAAGGGACTCTCAAGAGTCTTCTCCAGCACCACAGTTCAAAAGCATCAATTCTTCTGCACTCAGCTTTCTTTATAGTCCAACTCTCACATCCATACATGACCACTGGAAAAACCATAGCCTTGACTAGACGGACCTTTGTTGGCAAAGTAATGTCTCTGCTTTTTAATATGCTCTCTAGGTTGGTCATAACTTTCCTTCTAAGGAGTAAGCGTCTTTTAATTTCATGGCTGCAATCACCATCCTCAGTGATTTTGGAGCCCAGAAAAGTAAAGTCAGCCACTGTTTCCACTGCTTCCCCATCTATTTCCCATGAAGTGATGGGACCGCATGCCACGATCTTAGTTTTCTGAATGTTGGGCATTAAGCCAACTTTTTCACTCTTCTCTTTCACTTTCATCAAGAGGCTCTTTAGTTCTTCTTTGCTTTCTGCCATAAGGGTGGTGTCATTTGCATATCTGAGGTTATTGATATTTCTCCCAGAAATTTTGATTCCAGCTTGTGCTTCCTCCAGCCCAGCGTTTCTCATGATATACTCTGCATAGAAGTTAAATAAGCAGGGTGACAATATACAGCCTTGACATACTCCTTTTCCTATTTGGAACCAGTCTGCTGTTCCATGTCCAGTTCTAACTGTTGCTTCCTGACCTGCATACAGATTTCTCAAGAGGCAGGTCAGGAGGTTTGGTATTCCCATCTCTTTCAGAATTTTCTATAGTTTATTGTGATCCACACAGTCAAGGCTTTGGCATAGTCAATAAAACAGAAATAGATGTTTTTCTGGAACTCTCTTGCTTTTTTGATCATCCAGCGGATGTTGGCAATTTGATCTCTTGTTCCTCTGCCTTTTCTAAAACCAGCTTGAACATCTGGAAGTTCATTGTTCAAGTATTGCTGAAGCCTGGCTTGGAGAATTTTGAGCATTACGTTACTAGTGTGTGAGATGAGTGCAGTTGTGCGGTAGTTTGAGCATTCTTTGGCATTGCCTTTCTTGGGGATTGGAATGAAAACTGACCTTTTTCAGCCCTGTGGCCACTGCTGAGTTTTCCCCAGGTCGGTAGGTGCCCAATATGCTATTGGAGATCAGTGGAGAAATAACTCCAGAAAGAATGAAGGGATGGAGCCAAAGCAAAAACAACACCCAGTTGTGGATGTGACTGGTGATAGAAGCAAGGTTCGATGCTGTAAAGAACAATATTGCATAGGAACCTGGAATGTCAGGTCCATGAATCAAGGCAAATTGGAAGTGATCAAACAAGAGATGGCAAGAGTGAACGTCGACATTCTAGGAATCAGCAAACTAAGATGGACTGGAATGGGTCAATTTACCTCAGATGACCATTGTATCTACTACTGTGGGCAGGAATCCCTTAGAAGAAATGGAGTAGCCATCACAGTCAACAAAAGAGTCCGAAATTCAGTACTTGGATGCAGTCTCAAAAATGACAGAATGATTTCTGTTCGTTTTCAAGGCAAACCATTCAATATCATGGTAATCCAAATCTATGCCCAACCAGTAATGCTGAAGAAGCTGAAGTTGAACGGTTCTATGAAGACCTACAAGACCTAGAACTAATACCCCCCAAAAATGTCCTTTTCATTATAGGGGACTAGAATGCAGAAGTAGGAAGTCAAGAAACACCTGGAGTAACAGGCAAATTTGGCCTTGGAGTACAGAATGAAGCAGGGCAAAGGCTAATAGTTCTGTCAAGAGAATGCACTGGTTATAGCAAAAACCCTCTTCCAACAACACAAGAGAAGACTCTACACATGGACATCACCAGATGGTCAACACCAAAATCAGATTGATTATATTTTGCAGCCAAAGATGGAGAAGCTCTATACAGTCAGCAAAACAAACAAAAAAAGACAAAAAAGAAAGGGGGTTCAAGGGAGGGCTGAATTAGGAGTTTGTACACACATTGCTATGTATAAAATAGATAACCAGCAAGGACCTACTGTATAGCACAAGGAACTGTACTCAATATTTTTGTCATAACCTATAAGGGAAAGGATTTGAAAAAGAATATTTTAATATATAAATACATATTTATTAAATATATATAACAATCACTTTGCTGTACACCTGAAACTAACATACCAGTGTAAATAAACTATACTTTTTAAAGTCTTTGGCATTTTCAGGAAACAGATTATTCTGTGTGTGTTTTTGCTAGGTTTATACCTAAGTGTTTACTTTTATTTTGAGTGATTGTAAGTGTAACTGTGTTTTAAATGTCAGTTTCCATGTGTTGGTTATAAGTATTGCAATATATAGAAATGTGACTGTCTCTTGCATTGTTAATCTTGTATCCTGTGACCTTGTTGAGCTACATTTGGAATCCTTCTAGCTCTGGAAAATCTAAAAGGACATTGAATAATTATTCTTTATCTTCAGTGAAGACGGAATGAGCAGAAACCAAGTTAAGTTTTCTGGAGTAGAAGCCAGGTTGTGTGTGTTAGTTGCTCAGTTGTGTCCGACTCTTTGTGACCCAATGGACTATAACCCGCCAGTCTTCTCTGTCCATGGAATTCTCCAGGAAAAAATAGTGGAGTGGGTTGCCATTCCCTTCTCCAGGGGATAGTACCAACCCAGAGGATTGAACCCAGGCCACCTGCATTGTAGGCAGATTCTTTACCATCTGAGCCATGAGGGAAGCCCAAGTTCAACCAAAAGAACTTACTAATCCAAAACGGGACCACTTTAGTAGACTTGCCTAGAAAACGCCCCCTTCTTTGAGAGTTCTGACAGTGCCATAGTTAGCTTTTCCTGGAAGACATACTGCTTGGATTTAGATAATCTACTTAGTTCCCTAGTAAACCCCCAAGATCTCTTCATTCCTTTAAAAATGTACTGGTAACAATATTCTCAAAGTAGAAGAATTAAGACTTAAATAAGTGTGTGTGTGTGCGTATGTGTGTATTAAGTCTCTTTAAGAGCTGGGTTACTCAGTAAGTCTGGAATGTCTTTTAGTTTGTACCCTCCAAGATAAATATCTATTATATTTTAAAGTTCCTGCTTAGGAAATGACCAGTTGCTGCTAGAAACCACATGTACATTTCCCTCAAGAACACTTGCTAAAAAAACATCAGTGAAGAGTATGTAAGTCATTGTCAATGAATTGAGTCCATCAGTGAGATCAGTATGACCCCGGATATCCTAGAGAGGGATGCAAATCTCTCTCAAACCAAAAGCCTGATTTAGTTATGCATGATTCACAAACAACATTTCCTGGTAACAACCCAAGATAGCATCAACCTGCCCTTCAAAATCTTGAACATTCATTGCATAAACCAAGCAATATAGAAGCCAACAGGAGCTTATTTATTTCATTAATTTAGTATTACTATAAATGAAGTGCAACATAACTTCTGGTGTTGCAGAGGTTGAGGACTTAGCCATTTTACTTGAGCAATTTTTATTAAAATCTTCTAAAATTAAAGCACATACTTCCCTCCCCACTGAGAATGAACACAGCGACTTAAGAACATCAGATACTGGGGTTTTAATGTGGAAACTCTTATGTCACTCAGAGTTATTAACATCTGAATAAATGGCTCCCAGTTGCTATAATTTTGCAGGTTTTTGGTGCTCTTCCTATGTTTGAAGATACTTGGGTGTGCCTCTTCTGCTTCAAAATCTTACTTTGAAACCAAGTCTAAATTCATGGTTCTGAGGATAGTGTCTTATCACTTTACTACAGCAAAGCCCACAGTCTTTAAGACTGATAGTTCCTTTCTCAACACTGAGAGGGCTACCAAATTCTCTATAATATTTGTAGAAGTTTGTGTCTAAGATATGTGGAGTGCTCCTACCTTTAAAAGAGGAATGCAGAAAAATGGAGTATACCAGCTCTTTTCTGTTCTGATGTAAGCTAGACAGTTAGTGTGAGCGAGGGCAACTGTACAAGTCACATCAGCACCACTTTTAATCATCAAGTGCATGGACTTCCTAAGTGTAGCCAAGACTCTTCTTATCAGCAAGGTCAGCTTTCGGTGTGAGGAAATTGAAGTGCAAGTGCAGGAAATGACCTGCAACAGATCTGGCCTCGAGAAGGCCCTGCTGATGACTGTGTTTGCATTGAGCTCCGTGGGACCCGAATCACTACAAAAGTGAGGAAGGGCGTGGCATGGGTGCTGTAGGGCTATATATTGCAAAGCAATGTGCGTTCCTCTCTGTGTATTAGGTTTCAGTGGCCTTAAGAGGCTGAAAGTGTATTGAGGAGAGCATAAATATATAGTAAGCAAATAGAATAACTAGGTCCTCTAGGTCCATTTGTGAATCTTTATGGTAAGCACCTCAGGGGCTCCAGGCTTTCTTGCAATCAAAGTCAAGAAATATTTCACATTCAGAAATACTTTTTAAACTAAAGGTTTTGATTGTCCCCACATAAAATTTTAATAGCATATTAGACCTAAAATTTAAACTCCAAGATGAAGTATTGGGTTGGCCAAAAAGTTCATTCAAGATTTTCTATGAGACAGAAAAACCAGAACTACCTTTTTTTTTTTTTTTGCTAACCTAATAAATCAGGAAAACAGATTTTGTTTCCTGCCTTCAAAACATTAAATGCCTTGTCAGATTTATGACTCCCAAAGTGGAATGGCAGAGCCGCTGCTCTGCCCGGATTTGAAGGTTGTGGTAGGAAGAATGCAAGTGCTTCTCACTGGCTCCCTCCCCTTCCCTCTCCCCCAAACCAAATCCAGCATCCACTCTTTGATCTTACTTCCTGTTTCTCAAGTCAGTCTCCTTCTCACCATCACTATCCAAGCATCTCTCCATTAGACTGCTGCTTGCAGACCCCTGGCTCATCTCCCTGTGTATTAGGGTTCTGTTGCCCCTGTAAGAGTTTACTGTACCATGAATTTGGTTTACAACACAGGGGTATTCTGTTACTGATTTGGCGGTCAGAGATCCACAGGTTCTCACTGGGCTACAGTCAAGGTGTTGGCAGGGGTTGTTTCTTCTGGAGACTCTAGGGGCGAATCCATTTCCTTGCCTTCTCTGGCTTCTGACGGCCCCCTCTATGTTTCTTGTTTTGTAGTCTCTTCCTCCATTTTCAAAGCATATTATTTCATTGTCTGCTTCCGTTGTTACATACCCCTCTCCTCATATCCCTCTGCCTCCCTCTTATGAGGACTCTTGTGATTACATTTAGGGTTCATCTGGATAATTCGAAATAATCTCTCTATCACAGGATCCTTAACCTAGTCACATCTGCAGAGTCACTTTGCTATTTAGGGTCAGGTTCCTGGGATTAGGACATGGATGTCTTTGGGGGCCATTATTCACCCCACTGAATAATGCTGGAGAAGTCTCTTGAGAGCCCCTTGGGCAGGAAGGAGATCAAACCAGTCAATCCTAAAGGAAATCAACACTGAATATTCATTGGAAGGACTGATGCTGAAGCTCCAATACTTTGACCACCTGATGCAAAGAGCTGACTCCTTGGAAAAGACCCTGATGCTAGGAAAAACTGAGGGCAAAGGGAGAAGGGGACAACAGAGGATGAGATGGTTGGATGACATCACTGACTCATGAGTTTGAGCAAACTCAGGGATATAATGATGGACAGAGAAGCCAGGCACGCTGCAGTTCATGGGGTCACAAAGAGTCAGACACGACTTAGCAACTGAACAACAACAACAGCATTCTGCCCACTGTTTCTTACATCCACTCAGCCTCTTTCAGTTCACCTTGACACTGCAGAGAGACAAATGGCACACCAGATCTATAACCCTTTCTCTTCCCAGTTAAAGCCCCATCTGTGAATTCTGTGATCTCAGGATTAAGACCATAGTTTTTACTCTTCCTTGTATAACCTTAGTTTGCTAAGGCTGTCATACTTTGCTATAAGTACTATGGACTCTGTTGTTTAGGCAACAGAAATTTATATTCTCACACTTCTGAAGGTTCAAAATCCATGATCAAGGTCCTGGCCAGGTGTGGTATCTTCAGAGTTCTTTCTCTCTTTGACTTGAAGATAGCCACCTTCTCTCTGTGGTCATCCCTTGGTCTGTGTGTTATCTCTGTCCTAATCTCTTTTCTTATGAGGACACCAGTCATACTGGATTAGAGCCGACCTCTAAAACCTCATTTTGTGTTAATTACCTCTTTAAAGGCCCTATCTCCAAATACCATTACATTTTGAGGTACTAGAAATGAGAGTTTCAACACATGAATTTAGGAGGGTAGGGAGATACAATTCAGCTCATAACACATGATCTAGCCTCCTCTATCTCTTTGACCTCATATCATGCCCTGTACCAGACTTTACTCTGGTCTCTAGCCTCACTGGTTTTCTTTCAAGCTCTTAAACTTGTTGTGGTTTCCTTCCCTAACTACTCTTTACCAAGATAGCTCCATCTCTCATCAGACCTCACTCCAAACATCACTTCCTGCTATGGACTGAGTGTTTGTGTCCCCTGGCCCCAGCTGCAAATTCATATGTGGAAGTCTAAACCCCAGTGTAATGGTGTTGCAGATGGGACCTTTGGGAGGTAATTGGATTTGGTTGAGGTCTTTGGTGGGTAGAGCCCTTCTGATGTCCTCATAGGGAACACAGCTGTGTATGAGCCAGGAAGCCAGCCCTCACCAGGCACCAAACCTGCCAGTGAGTTGAACTTGGACTTAACATCCAGAACTGTGAGGAATAAATGTTATTTAAGCCATCCAGTAGATGGTATTCTTGATATAGTGGCACAAACTGACAAAGATACTTTCTCGGAATTTCCTTCTCAGACCTCTCTGACTTTCCCCCTTTCATGTGCTCAGAGTTTCTCTGTATACTTCTCAAATCGGAGTATTTTAGGCAGTTGTTATATTGTTTATGTTTGTGAGGAAGTATAGAAGTGGATTACTTCCCCAATAGCTTCCTGATAGCTCAGTGGGTAAAGAATCCACCTGTAATGCAAGAGACCCTGGTTCAATTCCTGGGTCTGGAAGATCTGCTGCAGGAGGGATAGGTACCCACTCTAGTATTCTTGAACTTCCCTTGTGGCTCAGCTGGTAAGGAATCCGCCTGCAATGCAGGAGACCTGGGTTCAAACCCTGGGTTGGGAAAATCCCCTGGAGAAGGGAACGGCTACTCATTCCAGTATGCCCGACTGAGAATTCCATGGACTGAATATAGTCCATGGGGCTGCAGAGTTAGACACAGCTGAGTGACTTTCACTTTCACTTTCATAGACATGAAAGTTAACACTTCCAGTCACTCTCTTTGTGGCCCCATAGACTGTAGCCCTCCAGGCGCCTCTGTCCATGGAATTCTCCAGGCAAGAATTCTGGAGTGGGTTGCCATTCCTGACCTAGGGATCAAATCCAGATCTGACCTAGGGATCAAATCCAGATCAAATCCAGATCTACAGGCAGATTCTTCACCATCTGAGCCACCGGGTTGTGTACCTCACTTATTTATGCCCCTCCTTCCCACTGATCTCAAGCAGCAGTATAGGGACTTTTGTACATTTTTAGTATATATATATATATTTATCACTTTTAACCCTTATGCCTACAATACCTAGTAAAAATATTTATTAAATGAATGCCTACTTTTCAAGCAAACACTCTTTTCAAAGGTCTACTAAAATACCTTTCTTATTATCACTGGTTAAACAAAAGACATTGGTTTATGTGTGGGTTGGAATAAATATTCAAGCTTTAGAATTTTTATCTCCCTTGAAATCTTTTTATGCAACCTCTTTTATAAAGAGTTCCAGGAAAATGATCTTTAAATAAAAAAATTAAAGAGATGTTTTAGTTGGAAATTAATGTATTAACATATACTTTAAAATTGTGTGTTACACAGAGATGCAGAAGGTGTTTATATAGTGTCTATCACTTGTCTGCTGTTTTCCTGGAAGACTGTACATGCTTCTGGCTGTAAACAACTTATTTGCCTTTTGAAGCTAGAGAATAAATTGTGGCTTATTCATATTTTACCTTCTTTTTATAGAATGTCCTTTAAATAGCTAACATGTGAACAAAAGACTTCAACTTTTAAAAAACTGAATGTGTGCCCGTTGACATTCATAAACACATATGAGTCATCTGGTCTGTGTAGAGTCCTGTGATAAGTGCTATTTGGCTGCCAGCCAAGTTTCATTTCTTATCCTGGGGATGTCAGGGCCACATAGTTGTGTTTATAAGAAGAATTTCAATATACATAACCTGTTAAATGAATTGCAGAATCCCAGCCTCCTAACTATTCTGTCTTTGAAAGCAGTAAATTAGATGCCACCATTCTAGAATATACAAACTAATACAAAATTCCTACTAAATTAGTAAAGTTTATATCAGAACAGAGTTCCTGTTTTCAAAAAATCAAAAATTAAAGTTAACCCAGAGGCTAAATATATTTTTAAAAAATTGATGGAACGTAGTTTCTTGTGCACAATTTGCAATGGTAAACTGCTACCAGTGCATTTTAGCAACAGCCAAAGCAGGGTTGTCTGTTGGCTCATTTCTTGAATTGAAGACAAAAGCAGATGTCAGTGGGTGAGAAGGTTCACCTCTGTTTGGCATGTTTCCTAGGCTGCAGCCTGCCTTCTGTCTCTGGTTTGGAGACTCATGCAGGACCCCATTGATGTGAAGAAGATTGTTACTGTTGTTGAATAAGCTTTGGGATATAGAGCAAAACAAGGGAATGATGTGCTATCACTAAACACTTCCTGCTTCCTGCCCATCTTGGACTTCGGATTCTATTTCCTATGTTTTCTTGAGTGAGGTTAGAGTTCAGGAAGCGGGATGATTTGGACCATGGTCAGAGATGTTGATGACACCCACTGGGCTCACTCCAGGCAAAAGCTTTTAAGAAAGAGATGAGTTTCGTTATTTATCCCTTCCTGGTTTTATTGCTATTTTTATTTTTCTTATGCTCACTCAAGGTCCCCATAAGCCTTATCTACCTCTAGCTGCCCCTGGTGACCCATCTGTTCTGTCTGAGCAGAGCCCCATCCTTTCTCAGCAGAGCCTCCTTTCTGTATGTCTGTGGTCCCTTTGATGCCTGGTTGGATTGCTACAGCACTTTGTCTTTCCTTTACCAGCAAACTGGATATGAACTACTCTCACAAACTAATTCTCAGTAAGTACTGCCAGAAAGAAAGGGTTATAGTTCATTGCCTATTCACCATACATCAGTTACTTCACTGATATTGCCCTTTGATCCCTCCTACCAACCTGTCATCCTATTTTATAGATGAGGACAAGACCTTGAAATGCAGAGAGGTTAATAAATTTCCCCCGATCAACCACCTAGCAAGTGGCAGGGCTTGAATTTATTCCAGTCATTTATTATTTCACAGCAAACATAGACTCCTTTTCTTGGGATATTTACAGTTTAACCAAGGATTCTGGGTTAACAATGCAAATATGATTTAACCCTATTGATAAAATTTCTGGCATCATTCTTAGCTATTGGAGTGTAATCTCAACAAGGGATCTTTATGGCACTATCCCTGGTGGCTCAGATGGTAAAGAACTTTCCTGCCAATGCAGGAGACATGGGTTCAATCCCTGGGTGGGAAAGGTGCCCTGGAGAAGGAAATGGCAACCCACTCCAGTATTCTTGCCTGGAGAATCCCGTGAAGAAGGCTGGTGGGCTATATAGTCCATGGGATCGCAAAGAGTTAGACCTAACTGAATGACTAACACTTACTTTCACTTTCAAGTTGAATCATGTAGATAGTTGCCTACTTAAATGATTTTTTTTAAGTTTAATGGTTATAACTAAAAACACTAGTTTATTAGCATTAATTTGTATATGGTATGTTAAAGTTATGAAACCTTCTTTCTTATTTGATTCTCCCAATAACATTCTGAGGCGTTAAGGATAGAAATGGGTAGATTAGGCCTGAAGTTGTTGTCATAGTCCAAAGAAATTGATGGTGGCAATAGAAATAAAATACATAGATTAAAAATATGTGTTGAGGGTAGCAGATAGAGGAGGCTGCAAGGAAAAAATTAAAAAGTCCAAGGTTGGACAAATTGGGAGAATAGCACTGAAACATATACTTTACCATATGTAGAACAGATAGCCAGTGGGACTTTGCTGTATGACACAGGGAGCTCAAAGCCAGTGCTCAGTGACGACCTAGAAGGGTGAGATAGGGTGGGAGGTGGGATGGAGGTTCAGGAGGGAGGGGACATGTGTATACCTATGGTTGGTTCATGTGGATGTATGGCAGAAACCAGCACAATATTGTAAAGCAATTATCCTCTAATTGAAAAATTAAGAAAATAAAGTCCGGAAACAGGTGGTGGCATGGCGAATATTGTATATTGGCTCATTTAATACCTCTGCATCCCCGTCCTATATTATATTTCTGTGCTTCTGTGGCTGGAACTTCCCAGAATACCTTGCAGCTAGAATTCTGTGTGACTCAGGTTCTGTCAAAGCAGTGTACCCACATGAGGCATGTGACAAGGCACAAGTAAGGCAGTGAGGGGTTGCTGTGTGCAAAATTGATCTTCTGGCAAAACGAAGTGTCACGGTTTCCTGGAGTTGCTGGGGCATCTAGCTCTCTGTACCTGTTGTCGTGGGATCTGAGCAGTGGGAGGCAGTGCTGTGCTGCCTGTGCTAGTGCAGGCTCGTGGTGCGTTTGGAACTTCCTTCTGGCTCTGTGCGGTTGTCTTGTTCAGCAGCCCAGCCTGATCCCCCAGGCTTCTTAGAGAATCTGTTGTCTTGCTCTGCAAATAAGAATTGCAGCTGGTCCTGCTTCCCTGGTGGCTCAGAGGGTAAAGCATCTGCCTACAATGCTGGAGACCCAGGTTCGATCCCTGGGTCAGGAAGATCCCCTGGAGAAGGAAATGGCAACCCACTCCAGTCACTCTTGCCTAGAAAATCCCATGGACTGAGAAGCCTGGTAGGTCCCAGTCCACAGGGTCGCAGAGAGTCGGACACGACTGAGTGAGTTCACTTCACTTCCCTGCTATCATAAAGCCAAAAGAAGATAAAGAGAGAAGAGGCTGGTTAGCTTCAAGGAGGCTAATTATGTTTAGTACTAACAGAATGGAAATTAAATTAAGAATGGAAATTTTAAAGTATATATTTATTAAATTTAGTTTTATATATATATAAATAAATATATAGAGAGAGTTCACTGTGACTCTAGCAAAAGCATGGGTTTTTGTTGTTGTTGTTGTTTATTTGTTTGAGAGTAAGTAGAAATCAGTAAGTAGAAATTAGGAGTAAGCAGTAAGTAGGGAATGAAGGCAGCTCATGCACGTGTCTCTTTTGATAACTTGACTGTGACAGGGAATATAGTAGAGGTGCTGTAATTGAGCAGGATCAGAGGTCAAAAAGTTTTGTTTCGTTTTTTTAAGGATAAGGGATAGTGGAGCATGTTTGATTGCTGATGGGAAGTATGAAGAAGAGAGGAGAGAGATGAGGGGAAATATCTGTGAGACCTCAGTCAATTACATAATTTCTCTGTGCCTTAGGGCTTCCCTGGTGGCTTTGTTGGTAAAAAATCTGCCTGCAGTGCAGGAGACCTGGGTTTGATCCTTGGGTTGGGAAGATGACCTGGAGAAGAAAATGGTAACCCACTCCAGGATTCTTGCCTGGAGCATTCTATGGACAGAGGAGCCTGGTGGGCTACAGTTCATGGAGTATCAAAGTCAGACACTACTGAGTGACTTTTACTCACTCACTCTGTGCCTTAGTTTCCTTAACAAATTTAGATAATAAGATCCTCCTCTTAGAGGTTTTTCTGGGGGGTTGGAATGCAATAATGTACATGAAGAAATTTTAATGCAATGTCTAGTACTTAATAAGGGCTTAATACCATACTCAGTCACTCAGTTGTGTCCCACTCTCTGTGACCCCATGGACTTTAGCCCACCGGGCTTGTCTGTCCATGGAACTTTCCAGGCAAGAATACTAAAGTGAGTTGCCATTTCCTACTCTAGGGAAAGGTTTCATAAGCATAGCCATTAGTATTACGGCTCAGTTCAGTTCAGTTCAGTCACTCAGTCATGTCTGACTCTTTGCGACCCCATGAATCGCAGCACGCCGAGCCTCCCTGTCCATCACCAACTCCCGGAGTTCACTCAAATTCACGTGCATCGAGTCGGTGATGCTATCCAGCCATCTCATCCTCTGTCGTCCCCTTTTCCTCCTGCCCCCAATCCCTCCCAGCATCAGAGTCTTTTCCAATGAGTCAACTCTTCGCATGAGGTGGCCAAAGTACTGGAGTTTCAGCTTTAGCATTATTCCTTCCAAAGAAATCCCAGGACCGATCTTCTTTAGAATGGACTGATTACTGCTACTACTACTATTTTTATTGTTACTGTCTTCTGTATACCTTAGAGTATTGTGAATATGGAATCATTTTGTCTCCTGAATTTACAAGTCTTCCTTTCAGCTCTTACAAGCTGGCCCCATTGCCATCTTATCATCACTAATTACATTGATTAAGTAAACATTTACCAAGCACCTGTATGTGCCAAGTATGCATACATTAGGTGTCTGGGACACAAAACTGAGCAGAACTTGTTCTCCGCCTCTAACTAGCATCTGGAACACTAGAGGAGAGGACTGGGGGAGCATGACTACTTTATACTAAGTTTTATATTATATCAATCAGAGTGCTAGCAGGAGCAGAACCACTAGGAGGTGTGTGTGTGTGTGTGTGTGTGTGTGTGTGTGTGTTGTATTTATTCATTCCTACATACATGCATGGATACAGATATGCGCACAGACATTTGCATATTTATTATAGCTGGCTAAACAAGCCTAAAGTCCACAGGCAGCAAATCAGGAAGGAAGGATCGTGACCAGACTGAAACCCCACAAGCACACTTTTCTGTCTTAAGATCCTCCTACACTCATTATCCTGGGTCAGCCCAGTTCTGTTGAGCCATCTACCTTCTTGTGAAGGACTGTGCTGGAGGTATTTCTCTCTCACATTCCCATCCACTCTCCCAAATACCTGTTGGACCTTTATTCTAAAGAATTAAATTTATGATAAGCAGATACACAGATTTATTCTAATATGTACTGTTTACTTTCTTGAATACACTCTAGCTGCATTTATTAGCAGATTTTATTTAGTCATCTGTGCAGCTAGTAGAAGTAATTGGCTGTCTGTGAGTTTAGAGCACAACTCAAGCTAAAATGTGAATTCATTAGCTTTCAACTTCAGTTTTTAATTTCACCTGCTGTTTACTGCTCAAAGGAAGGACAAACTGTATTTCAATAAAATGTTTATTTCAGGAGGAACCCTTAGCAACCAGCATTCTTTTTTACTTAAAAATGGCTTCTTAATCTGCCTTGAAAAATTGAAGAAGTTGTGTTAGCCTGTGACAACCACTGATGAATTGGAGAAGCTGAATTTATAGTTCTTATTGCCAAAGGAATTCAAGGCATTGGGTTAGTTAGTCCAACTCTTTTTGTTGCAAGACATTGAAACAAAAAGAAACAAAAAAATAAAATAAAATAAGGTTTTGCAAAAAAGAAAGGTAGGGTGAGGTGGGTGGTGTGGGGATGCTGGTGATGAGAAGGGAGACGCAGGTGAACAGGCGCAGAGACGACCTGCAACCAGTGTGCTTAGCTGTGGATGCTGACGGGTTGGGGAGGGGCGCTGGGGGCCCTCAGATGCCCCGTCTGTCTGAGGGCCCCCCGTCCCACGTTTCTATTTCTCTCCAAAGTTGGCCGCGCCCCATTCCTCCTCCCTCTATCCTGGTGTCCTCTACTTTTTCACATGCCCTTAACAGCCTGCTCACACTGTCATGCCAAGCCACCAGGGCTAATGGACATCAGTTTGTGGTCCCTCAGACTAGGCTACTGAAAGAAAGGATTTTCTTGGTCCTCTTTGTGCCCAGAGAAATTGTGCATTGTCCTTTTTGAAAACTGATTTACCCTTTGTGAGAGTGATAGTCTCAGTCCTGTCTGACTCTGCTGTAGCCCGCCAGGCTCCTCTGGATTCTCCGTAGGATTCTCCAGGCAAGACTACTGGAGTGGGTTGCCATTCCCCTCTCCAGGGGATCTTCCCAACCCAGGGTTCAAACCCTGGTCTTCTACATTGCAGGCAGATTCTTTACTGTCTGAGCCACTAGGGTTAATTTATATGTATCAGAACTACATTGTCCAAAATAACAAAAAGTTCTTTTCTAACCACTTTGAGGAAATGTGTGGTTTGGTCAGAAAAATCACATTTTAGACTGTGGTTTGACTCCCAGGTCAATGGCAAAAAACCATGTAAGCCCTGAAGAAAATGAACTCTAACGCACTCCTTGAATTGCCAAGAATCTCTTCTTGTTTGCTCTGTGTGTTTGTGCCTAGGATTCAGGCCAGGTGGAGAAAGGGCTGCTCAGAGACACTCAATAGCAGTGAAGAGAGGAATTCTGGGAGATGGGGGGTGGGCTCCAGTAGGGACTTGGAAAAGGCTCTGTGAACTATTAGTTTCCGGAGTAGCCTCTCTGTATGAGGGGCTGAGGAAGGTTCCAGTGAATGGAGACTGAGATTCCCCTGGAGCAAAGTTGCAGTGAGGAGAGGTCAGAGACCGTGAAGCTTGTGTTTGGGGACCCAGCTCCTCCCAGCAGGGGCTGCAGGCAGTTTCAGTTCTGGGCTCTACATAGCAGTCACAGCAGCTGGAGTGGACAAGTCTTCTATAGGTCAGCAGCCCCTCAGCAACACAGCTGCCTGTTCTCCTTCAGAAAGAAACTTCTAAGAAAATACTTCCGGAGGGGCCCAAATCCCATTGGCAAAAATAGTCTCTGTGAACCAAATGTGGAAGAAATTAAAGATGACAGTGATTATCAGCATTGTTGTTCTTGACTGTGGATGTTCGAATTCACAGAGAGAGTACGTGGGCTGGTTGTGCTGTGAGCCTCAGACCGGAGCGGGAAGCATTCCTGGGCGTCCCTGGGGACCAGGCTGCTCCGGGTCCTGCCCCTTATAGGAATCTCCGCTGCCAAGGAGTTTGAAAAGTAGAGAACTTTAACTGTGACTTGGTTCTGGAATTCTGCCTTATCTCTCAACAGGTTTGCCCTGATATAGCTGGGTGATATGTATAGAAAGAAGGTTCAGAGTCCCTTAATTTAAAAGCAAAACCAATCCTATTTTCTCGGTGGTGGTTGAGTCGCTCAGTCGTGTCTGACTCTTTGCAACCCCATGAACTGTAGCCCGCCAGGCTCTCCTGTCCATGCAATTCTCCAGGCAAGAATCCTGGAGTGGGTTGCCATTCCTACTCCAAGGGATCTTTCCAACCCAGGGATCAAACCTGGATCTCCTGCACCACAGGCAGATTCTTTACCAACTGAGCTTTGTAGATTGTATTATAAAATAAGGACTGTATGCCTGGAGAGAAAATCCTCCATGAAATGAAACTGAACACTTGGTAAAGAAAGGATTAATATGGTAGTCCTCCTGTAATTATTTTCCACCTATTCTCCAAATTATAGCACAATTCACTGTTTCTTTCTTGGTAGCTTAGGAAATTTCTCTTGACTATGACTCTACTCTTTGCAGCTCCAGGAAGTTGGCATCAAGCCTCCTTAGACTTTTGTTAGTAGTTGCTACCATATAGCACATATAATCACCTGAAAATTCATTCATTTATTTATTCCCCAAATGCTTATTCAGGGCGCGCTCTTTCAGATACTCTTCTCTGTACTGGAAGTATCAATACATAAAAACAAAGCCACCCTCACACAGAGCAAGATTCTGGCAGTGCAGCCTGGCCAAAAGATGTAGGAAATAGTAGATTATATCTTTTGTTATAAGTGCTGTAGAACAACGGTAGAATAGACTGTGGGACAGGAGGAGTAGGTAAGGAGCACTGAAATTTAAATAGGAGGGGTCAGAGTTGGCTGCACTGAGAAAGAGACTTTTGAATGGAGACTGAAAGGGTGAGGAAGCCAGTAGTCGGAGGTATGAAGGAAGAACATTCCTGGAAGATGGGGCAGCCAGTGAGAATACCTGAGGCAGGGGTGTGCCTGGCCTGATCGAGGCCCACGAGGGTGGGAGGGAGAGGTAAGGGTGGAGGAAAGAAGTAGGAGAGGGAGAAAATAAGGATATGGGAGGAGGGGCAGGGAAAACCAAACTGGGTCTGGGAGGCCATTGCAAGGACTTTGGATTTTATTCTGGATGAAATGGGGTCACTGAAAGGTTCTCAGCTGAAGAAGGGTATGATCTGACTCTGGTTTGTGTGGGATAAGGTGGCTACTACTATTGAGAAGGAACTGGGGTGTGGGAAAGGCAGGGCAAGAATGGAGATGGGGATCCAGGGAAGAGACTATTGTAGAAATCCAGGCAAGAGATGAGAGTGGCTTGACCAAGATGGTAACCATGGAGGTGGTAAGAAGTGACTGGATTCTGGGTATATTCTGAAGGTAAAGGCCACAGGCTTTTCACTTGGAGTGGGTGTGATTGGCTGAATTAAACTTTGACTTATATAAAATAAATGGAATATCTAATTACTGTGTGAAGTTCACAATTCTCTAAAGTTAAATCCAGTGAGGTCAACCCATGGTGATATTTCCTCTCTCTCCTTACATTTGTTTGGAAAAATATACGAGTGACTTTAGCCAAGCCTGACCTTAATATTGGACTTCATAGAGATGGTTATTTCTATTCGGAATTTTTCAGAAAGCGTTTTTTAAATACTTACATACTTTGTTCTCACTTGCATGATGTTACTATTAATAGAAGGTTTGAAACTTCAGCCAAATTGTCTTCCACCAAAAGTTTTTGCAATAAGTTTCTTAAATGTGTGGCTGACTGATCTGTCATTAGGCATGCCAAGTCATGCTTTGTTGAACATTAAATTGTCAGGATATTAGAGGTGAAAGCTCCTGTAGGAATCCCAGCAGTAACAACATCGATGGCTACAGTAGTGCAGCGCTGTGGTCGCCGTCACAGTGAGGGTCTCAACTCTGTTTTAGTTTTCATCCATCATCACACTTCCAAACCAGGCTGACTGTCACCAGCCAGTTAGTCTGTGTTGGTATGGAGAAATTATACACTTGACGTTAGAGCAGTTAAAAAACACTTCATTCTTTTCAGGGAGCTTAAGGAATAATATAATCAAAGGGCTAGCAATTGGAAGCAGTTATTTTTAAAATGTTTCTACTGGATTCAACAGTACAAGGGACACATTCACTCATTAGATTCTAAAAAAAATAAAAAATAAAAATAAAATGTTTCTACTACAGCTAATCACTGGGACTGGATAGATTTGCTGTCCAACTTATTTTCTTGTGTATCTAGCATGAAATCTGAATCATTTAATCTGAAGTGATGAGCAGAGTTCTGTTGACTATTTTTGGAAACAGTCTTTATCACTTGACTCCAGAGTCTGGTCTTTCTTTAAGCGTGACCTTTAGTTGCAATATTTTAAATTAATTTAAAAATCAGTTGTTCCTATTATTAGTATAACTTTTGCTTCTTTCGTAGCATATTTTAAAATGTGGGAGTCTGATTACATGCTCTACACTGTGGTTGATGTGTCATTGTCATCAGTCACTAAACATACGTATTTATGTATTCTAAAGCAAGTTTAAAAAATAATTTCTAAGGTGTGGAAGCACAATCTGAAATAGGGAAAATTCTCTTATAATTTGTCAAATGTGACTGTGTGCTTGCATGGTGAATGGAAGAGTCAGTTGAAAAAAGTCACTTGGTCAAGTGGTCTATTTCCTTGCCTCCTGTGGCTTGCTCCCCAAAAGTGGATTTTGCTGTGGCCTGAATTTGATTCTCTTTTTCAAAATATCTCTACTACTTTCTTACTATTCAGAAAGTTCCAGAAGGCAAATGGGTTGACTTTCTTTAGATTATTCCTGGAAATCTGATTAATCTCCAGAGCTAATTCCTCAAATTTTATTGGGTTGGGATGAGTAAATGAGGACAATTTGCAAAAGTGAATGTTGACACATGCACTTTGGCACCTTATTATCATATATTCATGGGGAGGGTATTGGGTTTAAGGTAGCCTGGAATGCACTTGAGTGTGGACAGAAGGAAGGATTGATTGAGTAAGTGGGCTGATGCTAGAAGCCATTCTCTTTTCTGTTGTGCTGCTAGAATCCTCCTATGGAAAGCAGATGTTTTTGTATTGAAGAAAGCCAATGAGCTTCAGTCCAGTTTACAAAGGACACCATTTAGAGAAATTCAAGATTGAAATACATACTGTTAGCGTCTTGTTTAAAAAATTGCAATTTTCCCAAGTATATCATATTTATAGATTTACTGTTTATCTTTGTCTAGGAAAACAAAAGCTGTTCATCAAAATAGAAATTTTGAAATTTATTTGTTAGTTAACTTGGTAATTGGTAGTATTCTCATATAATTGAACACTGAAGCTTTGTTCTCTTGCAAGAAATTACACTGAATAAAGAGCGTGTCTGTGATGTGCTGCTGAAGGGCTTCTGTGTTGGGTAGGAAGAAGGAATTCATTGTAGTACGATATAACTTCAAGTACGATATAAATTCAAGGTAATCATTGTAGTACGATATAGCTGAGAGGTACTGGTAATCAAGGGAAGTAATAGTGCAACTGGATGGATAATTTGTAATTAATTTTCCCCTTTAGTATAGGAAATATGGGCTTCCCAGGTGACTCAGTGGTAAAGAATCTGCTTGCCAATGGACGAGCCCCAGGAGACATAAGTTCAATTCCCTGGGTTGGGAAAATCCTCTGGAGGAGGAAATGTCAACCCATTCCAGTATTCTTGCCTGAAAAATTCCATGGACAGAAGCAGCTTGGCAGTCTACAGCCCATGGCGTTGCAAAGAGTTGGACATGACTGAGTGACTGAGTACACACACATGCATATACATGTATACTAATAACTGAAAGCTGGTAGAAGAAAAAAAATACTATGTAAGTGCTGTATTCTTGAGAAACTTAATTATATAAAAATAATGTGTATTTTTTTTAGAATAACTTTATAGGTTTTAAAATACCAAACTATACATGAACATTGTAAAGATTGCAAACAGGGTAAAAACAAAATTGGACTGTAAGTCTGCTTCCAGGGAAAATCATTAACATTTTGGAATGTCCTTTCAGAATTGTTTCGCGCGCGCTCTCTCTCTCTCTCTCTCTCTCTATATATATATCCCTCCTCCCCAAGTTTATATTACATAAGACTCATTTGGATTTCCTTTTTTCAAATAGTATATTAAATGTCTTTCCACTTCATAAATACAGAAATATGTCTTTGTTATTAACTATACATTTTATTTGTTCATATTTAATTCCCAATTTATTGATGACTGTTCAGGAATTTGCATTTTTTAATATTATAAGAAATTCTGTGCTAAACATTCTTGTGTGCTTTTCTAGATATTTTTTCCCCATAGACATAGAATTGCTAAATCAGAGGGATGTACCATTAAATCCATTGCCTTTTGCATGCTGGCCTCCTCCAACATGTATGTTCCCACCAACAGCGACTGAGAGTGCCAGTTCCCTCATATGTTGACCAGCAAAGAGCATTATTCCTGACAATTTTTATGAATCTCTATAAAATTGTCTCTTTGTTTAAATTTTTAAAATTTGAAAACCTTAAAAAAAGCTCAGAAATTCCCCATAATCTCACCACTTGAACTTGTTTGTGTGTCTGTATGTGTGTATACAGTATCTAATTATATAAGGAAAGAAGTAGAACCTTCTTGGCCCATAGGTGTGTAACTTTTTAACAAACTACTTTGCTTTCAAAGGGCAGTGAAATCCTGCCTAATATATTAGTCTGCAGCTTACCTGTTTCTCTTAGTAAATCACGAGCGAATGTGTTCCTCATAATACATCATGGATTTATTCTGATGGTCTTCTTTTTTAGTGACCTTGTGGTATGTCCACTGTATGGATATCCCACAGTTTGTCCCTCCATAAAGAAAAATTTTGGTTGGTTGACTCTGCAATTCTAACTTCCAGGAATTTTTCATACAAAAATGACTTGCACAAGTATATAAAGGTACATGTATACATACAGCAATGGTATGTATTGTGGCATTATGTTTAATGATGAAAAATTGAAAAGTACCTCAATGTCTGGAAGGAAAGGAAAGGCTAAACAATATGATCTTGTGAAATGTTACCGTATTCAAAACTTAAATGTAGTACATTTACTACTAACATGAAAAGATGCCTGTGATTTATTGTGAAGTGAAAAAATAAGTTGCAGAATAATACATGCAGTACATTGGTGTTTAGACACCCCAGACAGACATATATGCAGTTAGGAATTTAATGCATTTTAAATAAGTGAAGGCTTTGCAGTAAATTGTTAAAAGCTGTTCTTTCTAGGGGTTGGACCTGACTGGGCAGGGTTGGGAGGAGAATGGGGAGGAATATAAAGCTGTCCCCATATTGTCTTACACACATTTTTATGGAAATTTTAACAAGCATATATTTTGTAATAAATGAATGTTTGAAAAAATGAAAAGTACACTCAGGCTCTACAGGAACAATGAAAAAGAAAATGTTGAAGTGAGACTAGAGTCTCTAAGATAACGCCTGCTTCACAGATTATGAGTTCATGAAATCACAGTCAGGTGAAAACTAGTCGGTGTTCTTTATAGGTACAGAGTGTTTCACTCACAATGTGTGGAAGAGTGAGAAAGAACAGGAAGAGAGAGCAAACCGTACGGTCAAAATGGAGTCAGTTGGAAGCAGAAGTGGGCACCATCGACCCTCGTTCCAAAGAAACACGGAACTCAAATTTCTCTTCTTCAAGAGGGCTCTGCACATATTTAAGAGTAGCTATGTGGGCCCGCCCTGGTGGCTCAGATGGTAAAAAAATCCACATGCAATGCAGGAGACCAGGTTCCACTCCTGAGTTGGGAAGATCCCCTAGAGAAGGGAATGGCACCCCACTCCAGTATTCTTGCCTGGAGAATCCCATGGACAGAGGAGCCTGGCGGGCTACAGTCCATGGAGTCATAAAGAGTTGGACATGACTGAGTGACTATTCCTACTGCTACGTGTGAACCTTAAGCCTTCTGTTTTCTAGATGAAATATTCCCAGTTCCTCCAATAGGATCCTTTGTCATCCTGATCACCCTGTTGTGTTTGTTCTGCTTTGTCAATGTCCATCTTGAAATTAGATAACCAGAATCAAATACTACTGCCTTCCAACTTACAGTCTCATCACTGTGGGATACAATCAGATTAACCCTTCCTCATGCAAGAGATGCATTTTTAAAAATCTAGACTAAGATTATTCCTAACCTCTGCCTTGTGTTTTCTTCTCAAAATTCCTAATTAAGAGTTTTGCTTTTTTTTTTTTTCTTCATTATTTGGCACCCAGGACTTCTAGATTTGGGGAGTGTGTTTATTTTCTCTGGGTATCTTCTACTGTTGAACCCTTTGCCTCCGTGTGAGCTGTGATACGAAAGATTTCTCAGATTTCCTCAGCTTTCTATTATTAAAAATATCAGCTCATATGAGTCACATCATTAATTGATACCAGCTTCAAGGAAGGAAGCTAACTTGGCCCAGGCCCTCCACACCTCCAGAAGCGTTTCCTTTTGTCACCAGGGCATTGTGCAAATTGGGAACAAAAACAAGTAAGAGTGCCCTCTTTGGGCAAATAAAGGATAAAAAGTTCTTCTCCAGATGAATGAATTAGAAAAATGTCCCTCTTCCATGGGTGAAGAGGCCTGGGGACCTGGCTTGAGGAGGGACTGGATTTCAGCCAGCCTTACTTGTGAACAGGATATATTAGCACAGCTACTCGCAGCAGCCTGCGTTGTCATAGCACTCCGTGTCTGCCTCTTGCAGCACAGGTTCCCAGTTTCTGGTCTAGGGGATTCTTGGGAAATATACTTTCTACGCCACTTATTCCTGGTCTGGTTCTTTCTTCTTTTCCTTTTTTTTTTTTTAAATCAACAATACTATTATAGTACAATTTGTATATCATAATGTTCATCCCATTGTAAGAATACTGTTTGGTTATTTTTTTTTTTTCATTAATTTATCAGATCAGATCAGTCGCTCAGTCGTGTCCGACTCTTTGCGACCCCATGAATCGCAGCACTCCAGGCCTCCCTGTCCATCACCAATTCCCAGAGTTCACTCAGACTCATATCCATCGAGTCAGCAATGCCATCCAGCCATCTCATCCTCTGTCGTCCCCTTCTCCTCCTGCCCCCAATCCCTCCCAGCATCAGAGTCTTTTCCAATGAGTCAACTCTTCGAATGAGGTGGCCAAAGTACTGGAGTTTCAGCTTTAGCATCATTCCTTCCAAAGAAATCCCAGGGCTGATCTCCTTCAGAATGGACTGGTTGGATCTCCTTGCAGTCCAAGGGACTCCCAAGAGTCTTCTCCAACACCACAGTTCAAAAGCATCAATTCTTCGGCGCTCAGCCTTCTTCACAGTCCAACTCTCACATCCATACATGACCACAGGAAAAACCATAGCCTTGACTAGACGGACCTTTGTTGGCAAAGGAATGTCTCTGCTTTTGAATATGCTATCTAGGTTGGTCATGACTTTCCTTCCAAGGAGTAAGCGTCTTTTAATTTCATGGCTGCAGTCACCATCTGTAGTGATTTTGGAGCCTAGAAAAATAAAGTCTGACACTGTTTCCACTGTTTCCCCATCTATTTCCCATGAAGTGGTGGGACCGGATGCCATGATCTTCGTTTTCTGAATGTTGAGCTTTAAGCCAACTTTTTCACTCTCCACTTTCACTTTCATCAAGAGGCTTTTGAGTTCCTCTTCACTTTCTGCCATAAGAGTGGTGTCATCTGCATATCTGAGGTTATTGATATTTCTCCCGGCAATCTTGATTCCAGCTTGTGTTTCCTCCAGCCCAGCGTTTCTCATGATGTACTCTGCATATAAGTTAAATAAACAGGGTGACAATATACAGCCTTGACGTACTTCTTTTCCTATTTGGAACCAGTCTGTTGTTCCATGTCCAGTTCTAACTGTTGCTTCCTGACCTGCATACAGATTTCTCAAGAGCCAGATCAGGTGGTCTGGTATTCCCATCTCTTTCAGAATTTTCCACAGTTTATTGTGATCCACACAGTCAAAGGCTTTGGCATAGTCAATAAAGCAGAAATAGATGTTTTTCTGGAACTCTCTTGCTTTTTCCATGATCCAGCGGATGTTGGCAATTTGATCTCTTGTTCCTCTGCCTTTTCTAAAACCAGCTTGAACATCAGGAAGTTCACAGTTCACATATTGCTGAAGACTGGCTTGGAGAATTTTGAGCATTACTTTACTAGCGTGTGAGATGAGTGCAATTGTGCGGTAATGTGAGCATTCTTTGGCAGCATGGTGCAAATCAGTACAGGCTTGTTCTAGCACATTTCCATCACAGCACAAAGTTCTTTGGTGTCCATTTGCAATCAGTTTCCCTTGTCAACCCCAGTCTCAGGTAATCCACCGATCTGCTTTCTGTCTATAGCTTTTGCCTTTTCTGGAAATCTCATGTAAGTGGGATCCTGTCTTCCTTTAGCTGCTCTCCTCTGCTAATCTAATACGGGTTCAATTTGAATTGAGGTTATCTCTTCCTTTTGTTGCTTTCTTCTGCTGATCTGCTGGTGGTGCGATGGCTGGATGTTGGCCCTGCCCCGTTCTACTACTCCTGCAAACCCTCACTCATCCCTTTCTTTCCATCCTGCCTCAGCATTCAGACACGCTCTGTTACCTCCTGTCTTAGAACCTTCTCCCTGGTTCAGCATCCTCTCCAGCCACCACCTTGTTTCTCTGGGCCATTTCTGAGCCCATGTCTCAAGATTTGACTTCATGTTCTCTCTCTACTCTCTTCTCTCCTGTGACTATTCCTTTTAAAATTTGAAAAAATGTGACATCTGATATGAGTGGAAGAACATTAAAAAGAGCATGTTTTATATATATATATATGTATGTAAACTTTAAAGCATGAAGATATAATGAACATCTACATCTGTCACCCACTCCTTCCACCAGCCTTACAAACAGTGGAACACATGACTCAAAGTATCAAAAATCTCTTGCTCATCTCTGCATTTTTTTTTTGTTCTCTTTGATCTTAGCTAACTCATTTTAACTCCACTTTTATAAAAGGAGTCTGGGCTGAATAGTCTTTGAATTTCATTACATTTCTAAACTTTCTTGATTACCATTTAGAGATTAATTTTATGTTTAGAATGTATTATGGAAGATTTATAGCTTACATTGTTGAATATTACCATAGCTTACTTTATTATGAAGTCTTGGCTAAGAGTATGATATACGATTATACTATCATTTCTGCAGGAAATTTATTCTACTTTGTATTAGTTTGCTTCAAATGCTGTTTTTTTCCCCTAAATTTTTGAAGCTAAAAGCTAACCTTCCTGTAATGTTCTCCCTCAACCCCACCTCTCTTTGGATTGAATTCTTTTAATCAGATGAATTGGTCCCTGGGGAGGTATGGATGTCAATTATTGCTACAACTTAATACTAATGACTACTTAAATATTTAATTAATGTAATACTTGACACTTAGGGAGAAACTATTTATAATCATCAAAGCCAGGCCTTTGTTTTCATGTTTTGTGGCTGGTGTTTGGTGTATTCCTTTTGTAACATAGCTGGGAATGAGCTGCTATAGAAGTGAAAAAAAATGCCTCCCACTCCCTTCCACCTCCAGGCAGAAAAAGTTGCACTGAAAGTGATTAGTGATGGATATTTAAAACATTTATATTAGTTTTCCAAACTACATTTTTATTGAAAATGTATTGAATTTTAGAAGTATGAAATAGTTTCTTATTCCTCTCTATTGAGTATTGATGTCATTGAAACAGCTCTTAAAAGCACTCATTTTTCTTGGACTCTTACTTTTGTTCATTCATTAATGCATTTTAAGAAATATGGTAACTTTTTAATGAGTTGCAAATATACCAAAGTGACTGACATTGTCCTGTGGAGCATGGGCTCAGTGTGGCAGGAACATCGTGGAAGATAGTCTCTTCTGCCTGACAAGTGCAGGCCAACGAGAGCAGGGAGCTCAATTTAGGGCTCTGGGTTCATATGAAAGATACATTCCAGCCACGGTGATCCTGAGGCACACAAGTTACCCCTGGGCTCAAGGAGAACACATATGAGAGCTGGTTCTGTGGCTCCAACAAACATATAGCTTCAAGTTTTTCCTTAGTCTCAAAATTTCTAGCCATTCATACCATATTTTGCCAGTCTCTGCTTCACTGAACACACATACTTTCATTTCATTCTGAAAATCCCCTATATTTGTGGCTTTAGCTCTATAAATTCTAAATCTACTTGATCAAATTCTTTGTGCTTTTTCTCCTACCTAAAATCAAAAAGAGACAAACGAGCATACTTTCTATTTAAGTGGGTGAGTGAAGGTTTACTGACTCTACACATGGACTTCGTGAGAGAGTGACTCTGACCTGTGAAATGTCTCATAGACACGCATATTTTGAAACATTCTCCACTGATTAGTGAGGCTCCGGGTTGACAGTCTAGCTCTTCTTTGTACACTTAGGACTTTAACAAAGTAAAAAGTGAAAGTTGCTCAGTTGTGTCTGACTCTCTGTACAGTCCATGGAATTCTCGAGGCCAGAATACTGGAGTGGGTAGCCATTCCCTTCTCCAGGGGATCTTCCCAACCCAGGGATTGAACTCAGGTCTCCCGAATTGCAGGCAGATTCTTTACCAGCTGAGCCATCTGGGAAGCCCAGGGCTTAACAAGGTCACTCCAAACTTCACGAACAGTGCCAGTCATCTTACAAGATACAAAATTCCCTTTTTTAACTTTAGTCTCCTTTTTCATCCATCACAATTCTAAACTCTGAAATCACCAGATATAATTCCTTTGACATTTAAATGTACATTTGTCTTAAACATTGCATTTAGTTAAAAATGATAAAGATTATTATGACTTGCGGGGTGTGGGCACACCAGTTGTGGTACATGGGCCCCAGAGCTTGTGGGCTCCATAGTTGCAGCGTGTAGGTTCGCATTTGCCCTTCGACATGTGGGATCCTAGTTCCCCAACCAGGCATCGAACCCACGTCTCCTGCATTGGAAGATGGCTTCTTAACCACTGGGCCTCCAGGGAAGTTCCAGTGTTATGACTTTTTAATTGTCATACTAATGAAGGGATTTCCTTAAGATCAAATCTGCTATAGATAAAGAATAAAAAAAAACCACATTTTTCATGAGGTAAAGAGTGGGGTTAAGATCGTTATTCATAGTCTAAGATTTAAGACTTGATTTTTTATATGTATAGCACTCTTCTGCTAAGCATGTGCTGTGCTTAGTCACTCAGTGGTGTCGACTCTGCAGTACTATGGACACTGGCCCACCAGGCTCCTCTGTCCATGGGATTCTGCAGGCAAGAATACTGGAGTGGGTTGCCATGCCCTCCTCCAGGGGATCTTCCCAACCCAGAGACTGAACCTCTGTTAAGCATAATCAGCATGAAATATTTAAGAATTTATTTATTTGAGTTTTCTCAGTTGTAGAAGAGAAAACAATGATGTTTTAAATTCTCATTTTTTTTAGAAGCCTCATGCTTTCAAGTCTTCAAAATCTTTGCCCATCCAAAAGGCTTCTCTTGTGCTCATGATGCTTCTTGCTTGCATTATGATAGGCAGCACATCAATTGTACCTTTGTAAAATCAGTTATTTTATTTCCATGTTAGATTTCCCCCATTTAAATTAAAAAATCTTCAAGATGAACAGGGACAGCAGTGTCTGTGGTCTGTCCTCTGGCCATCTGCACATAGTCATGTAAAGCTGATATTTTGGGTGAGTGAGAATTTTTGTGTTTTGTTTCACAGGTGGGAAGCATTAAGCGGGAAATGACCTTCACATTTCAAACAGAGGACTTAAAACGTGACTCTAGTAAAAAAATGTCCCATCAACACTTGTTTCCTTTGGCCATGGAGGAAGATGTGAAAACAGCAGACACCAAAAAAGCTAACCGAGCACTTGACCATGAAAAAGAAAACACTCGTTCCATCTGTCTCCTTGAGCAAAAACGAAAAGTTGTTTCTTCCAATATTGATGTTCCTCCAGCAAGGTAAGGGACCATTAGACCTTGTATATGTCTGCCCCAGGAAGTCAGTGGAGAGCAGGTACTGTCTGTGCTGTATTCTCTAAAGTACACAGACGTAGAAGGTTTTTCTGCTGAGAACATCTTTCTGTTGCTTGTGTGAAATGGAGCAGGTGGTTCTGCTCTTCAGAGCTGACTTTGAGGCTGTAGCAGTCGAACTACTGTAGCTCTAGAAAAGAATGTTTTATTAGATTTTGGCAAATAAACAACAAATAGCAAGAGAAGAAATATAAAAAAAATTAAAAGAAATACAAAGTGTAGGACTGAGCATAGCCACTTACAAGCAAGGATATTCAGATCTTTTGGTCAGGAGTTGGAGAGCTGTGGCTGCAGATTAGATTTGGCCCCTGGCCTGTTTTTGTTTGGCCTGTCAGATAAGAGGGCTGCCCTGGTGGCTCAGCTGGTAAAGAATCCACCTGCAATGCAGGAGACCTGAGTTTGATCCCTGGGTTGGGAAGATCCCCTGGAGAAGGGATGGCTACCCACTCCAGTATTCTGGCCTGGAGAATTCCATGCCAGATAAGAATAAATTTACATTTTTAAAGGGTTAAAAAATGAAGAATATGGAGTATAGATCGTAGGTGGCCTGTGGAGCCTAAAATATTTATATGTGACTCATTACAGGAAAAGTTTGGTGATCCCTGGTTTATATCATGATAATCCTTTTAAGACAGATCTAGCTTAGAATTGGGCCAAGAGGGCTTATCTGCAATATCAAAAGGCTTTTATCACATTGTAATTCTACTTAAACTGCATCCAACAGCACTGAATCAGAGGATAATATTGTAGCAGCGTTACAGTGGAACAGTAGTGGAAGATACATGCTAGAACTTAACTTATTTTCTGGCCTCTCATGTATCTCAGCTAGAAAGTAAGTTCCATGTCGGCTGTGATTTTAGTCCATCTTGTTTATGCTGCATTCCTGCACTAGGACCATGTTTAATTATATATTAAGGGCTCAGTAAATATTTGTTGAGTGGAGAAAAGAAAGGAAATGCTGTAGCATGAAAGCTTGCTAATTTTTAATACATGAAATATATTTTGTTACCAAAAACCATCTATAATGAAACTTCATAAGCAGTTGTTGGAGAAGGTCTGCATTTGTGCAAGTGGTTTCTGACAGCTAACTAGGAAAATAGTATCTTTGGAAAAGGAATAAATATTCTTTTTCTACCTATTCACTGCCTGTAATTAGAATTTAATTTATTTTTACATGAAATCAAAAGTATCTTCTCTTAAAAAACTACGTATTTTTCTATTCTGATACCAAATTTGTCAGACTTTGTAAATTTATAGGCCTCTTTCTTTCTCTTAACTTTTAATTGAAACTTTTCATATGTTCATTACCTCTGCTTAACTACTTGGAATTATTTGTTTGTCTAATTTTTTCATATAAAGTACATGCTAAATTGTTTAGGATTAATTCCTTTAACTGGGAGTTCACTATGAAATGTCTTATCATGATCTGAACCTGATAAGCCCTTCAATTCGTATCTGTTATTTGGTTGACTCACAGGTAAAATGAATGGCATGTAATTTGAATGTGAAGAGTTATGGTTTTGTTTTTTTCCTAAGCTTTCAGGACAAGAATTAGACTTCCCACTGTCACATAGTTTGGTGCCAACTTGCAATTCTATAGAACTTACTCTATGGAAAATTTTCATTAGACCATTTTATATGTTAAGAGACCTGGAATTCATAATTTATGCTAAAAATCTGTTAAGGATTCATTTATTTCCACCCATTGACCTATCATTCTATTTTCTTGGATCTTGTCGTGTGGTTCTGATATCAATTTAATGATGGCCTCATAAAATGGTTTAGGAAGTGTTCCCTCCTCTTTGTTTTCTGAATTTGTTTTGTGGTATTTTTTTCCTTAAAAGGTAGGTCTACTGGTAAAGCCAAATGGACCTGGAGTTTTCTTTATGGAAGTGTTTTTTTAATTACAGATTCAATTTATAAGATTTGTATACAGTTCACCCTTGAACAACACAGGTTTGAGCTGTACAAGTTCACTTAAATGCAGATCTTTTTCAATGGTAGATGCTATAGCACTACATGGTCCTCGGCTGAATCTGCAGATGTGGAGGGATCATGGATACCGAGGGCCGACTGTAAGTTATATGCCGATTAACCCTCACATTGTTCCAGGGTCAACTGTAGTGCTATTCAGGTTTCACATTTGTTTTTGAGTCAATTTTGGTAATATGTGTCTTTCAAAGAATTTATCCATGACATGTAAAATTGTTAAACAGCATGTAGCTGTTCATAATATTGCCTTTTAAAAAAATGTTGAGAATCTACAGTAATGTTCCCTCTCTCATTTCTGATGTTGGTCAGTGTGTTATCTATTTTTTAACCAGTCTGACTAGCAGTTTACCACTTTGGCTATTCTCAAAGAGCCAGCTTTTGCATATATTGACTTTGTTGTTAGTCCATTCTCTATTTCACTGATTTATTTTTTATTATTTCTTTCTTTCTACTTATTTTGAGTTTAAATTCCTCCTCTTTTTCTAGTTTCTTAGGATAGAGTTTTAGATTGTTAACTATAGACTTTTCTTCTTTACAACTGTAAGTTATATGCTATGACTCCTTTGAAGCACTTCTTTATATTGTTGTTATTTAGTCTCTAAATTGTGTCCAATTCTTGTGACCCCATAGACTACAGCTTGCCAGCCTCCTCTGTCCATAGCATTTCCCTGGCAAGAATACTGCAGTGGGTTGCCATTTCCTTCTCTAGGAGATCTTTCTGACCCAGGGACTGAACCGACATCTCGCATCAGCAGGTGGATTCTTTACCTCCGAGCCACCTGGGAAATCACTTCTTTATATGCACTTCCCAAATTTTGTTCAGTTATTTCTTTTTTAAAATTGGATTATTATAATTAGGTTTATTTTTTAAAAGTAAAGAGATATATTTTTCATCTTATTATTTGTAGTTGGGAAAACAATCCAGAACACAGAAATATAGAGCATATTCTTAAAATAGGATATTTAACTCATTACATTCATTATAATTACTGATATCTGATTCATTGTGATTACTGATAATTTTGCATCTTAATTTTTTTAAACCATGCTTTACTATGTTTTCTTTTTTCCTACCTTTTGTTTAATTCATTTAGCTTGATTATAAAGTTATGTATTCTATTTCATTTTTGGGGGGGGGATTTGCTCAATACCTTATTTTTAAAAGCTTTTATTCTTTTTCATAGCTGTTCTAGGTTCCAAGATTGAAAGAAAGTTACAGAGATTTCTCACATACCCTGTGTCCCCACACACATCACACCCTTCCATCTGTCATTATTTTTGTCCTAAATTTTACTTCTGTGCATGTTTGTGTTGTGCATTAAAGTATAAGGACATGTTTAGTATCATACAGAGTATTTATTTTTTTGTTGCCTAAAATATACTCCATACTCTGCTTATTGATGCCTTCCCTTCCCTGAACTCCTGGAAACCAGTCATCTTTTTACTGTGTCCATAGTTATGTCTTTTTCAGAATGTCTGTAGTTGGAATAATGTACTATGCAGCCTTTTCAGACTGGCTTCTTTCACTGAGTAATATGCATTTCTTTATTCAACATATTTATTAGTTACGTGGATTTTTATGTACCAGATACTGAAATACAAGGTAGAGTACATTAGATATATTTCCTGCTCTCATAGAATTGAGGAGAGAGATATTCTAAACAATACAAATATAAATATATAATTATAAATTATATAATTTATAATGTCCAGGACATTCAATCTATTAAACGTACAGGACACTATGAGGTTCATAAGTAAGAAGACTTATATTGAAGCATAAGGAAAGCTCTCTTTAAGGAAACTACATTTTAGCTGACACCTAAAGAATGAGGAAGAGTTTGATTGACTAGGGAGGAAGGTGTTCTAGGGAGGGGAGAATATGCATGAAAACCCTAAGGTAAGAGGGAAGGCCTGTGTGGCTAAAGCACAGAGAATTGGGGAGAGCGGCCGGAGATGAGGTTGGAGAGGCAGGCAGGAGCCAAATCATGTTGAGCTATATTGATTGTGGTAATGATTTTTAAAGTATATATTTAGGTTGATAAGAATTTTATGGAGAAGAATGGTTAATGCTACTTTTGTATTTAGGTGTTAGATCATTAGATCACATTACATATAGATTAGGTTCCCAGGTGGGCTAGTAATTAAGAACCCGCCTGCCAATGCAGGAGACATAAGAGACGCAGGTTTGATCCCTGGATTGGGAAGATCCCCTGGAGGAGGACATGGCAACCCACTCTAGTATCCTTGCCTGCAGAATCCCAAGGACAGAGGAGCCTGGTGGGCTATACAGTCCATGGAGTCACAGAGTCGGACACAACTGAAGTAACTTAGCATGCATAGATTGGGTTGGAGAGGGACAAGAATGGATTCAGCGAGACTAGTCAGGAAGCTACTGCTTTAGTACAGAAGAGATGTCATGGGACTTTGCACTAGAGTAGTGACAGCTGACATGAAGTGGGAAGACTCATGTGTATTTTTGAAGTAGATGCGAGGTTTGTTGGTTGTAAGCAATAGCAAAGGGCTCGCTGATTGAACAAAGGATGAAATTTCCTGAAAGAGTTATAAAGTTTCTGGGAAGGCTGAATAATCAACTTAAAAAGTGGATAGGAGAGTGGGCAGCTAGAAACATAGTGTGTTCATTCATTCTATAGAACTGGGGCCTACAACTGAGCTTCTTCGCTTTTGAAGCAAGAGATGTGTGTGTTTGGAAATTCTCCAGGCACTAGAAGTAAATTCAGCCGCTGGAACATAAATTTAACAAATGACAGACCGAAGGCGGCTAGGTTTCTGACCCCACGTGAATTTTTGTTTCTAACTATCATCATTAGTGTTTATCAGAGAACATTAACTTATTTCCAGTTATAACTGTGATGCCTTAAAATACATTGATTTCTAATGTCACTTGCTGTTGAGCCTCTTAAAAAACAACACTAAACCATTAGGCAAACATTATTAGATAACCTGGACCCATTAGAGCATGGCATTTGTTGTTCTCTTTTTGCCAGACATTGTTTTTTTGGAAGTACTGATGCTTAAGTTGGTTGGATTTCACCCAAATAACAATTACAATGTGATTATGCAAAGTAGTAACTGTCTTCTAATTATAACTCTAAAGCTAAAGAAATCTATTAGCAAACTAGTTATAACTAGGGAAAAAAAGAAAATTTTGGCCCCAAATATTCCTAGACCTAACAGCAGTTTATTAGAATACTCCAGATTGTTAGTTTGCTGTTGGAAAAAAAATTGAGGCATACGGCCCTGTTTGTTTTGCAGGGTTTTAAAATATAGTGATGTCAGATATATCACTTGCTGGGTAAAATGAAGTCATCTTCTCCTTATAGAATGCCTCTCTGGGAATTGTATCATTTAAAAAGAACTTCAGAAGCTTGTTAACCTTTAAGTTCAAAGTCAGGGAAGGACCTGAGCTACAAGCAATATCTTATGTGTACATGGAAAATTGTGAACTAATTTGGACCGTCATTCTCAGTGGTGTTCCCCACATTTTCTTCTTTGTCTTTCATGTCCTGTGTATGACTGATAGAAAAGTATTTTATGTCTAACCTGGAATGAAGTGAGAGATAAGGCAAGATTGCTATCATCGTTTCTGAATCACCAGACGCCTAGCAGTTTCTGGAGCAAATGTTTAATGTTTAAATGTATTAAAAACATTTCTGGTCACAAGCTCTGTAACCAGTATGAAACTACTGAAAAGAAGGAATCTGTTACAGGTCTCGAAGAATCTCATTGAACATTGAATATGTCCAATTTTAACAACATATCTTGGGAGGGCAATATAAATGTACCTACCTATGTTGGAGAAAGACTAATGCTATATAATTGTTAAGAACCAAAGCAATCTCTACAAAGTAGCTTTTAAGACCAGCTTTTCCAGGAAACCTTTATCCACTTGCATCCCTTCCTATCCTTTCAGTAATTCAGGTCAGCAAATAACTGTTGTTCCTGTTTTCTTGCTGCAGTCTGTCTGTTTCTTACACAACAGCCAAAATGATCTTCCCAAAGCACAAATTCAGTAATGTGGATAGAGGACAGAGACAGGAAGTTGCTAGGAACCCACATAATTGACATCAGGACTTAAAGAAACACATTGTACCATCAGGACACCATCAAGTCACATCTTGCCGGGGATTTAAAGTCAACAAATAAATCAAGATTAAGTAGAAACAAATTATTTACAGTGTCTTTGATCACCTGTGAGACCAGCACCCTCCATTAAAGACTTGAGATCAGAAACCGATTGAAAAAAAGACAATTATTCTCTCCCTTCCTACACAAAATTTTATTGAACCGAATGGTGGGACTTCTGTCTGTTGTGTTATTTTTTTTAGGTTCTCTCTTCCTGCCAAATGCTTATAGTTGAATTTCTGTGATCTAAATGCACATATGCTACAACTCTATTCTCATAATAGCCTATGAAATGATGAAAGTTGTTAATAAGGTGAGTCAGGAACCAGTAGTTCTAAAACAGTGGTTCTCTTTCCTGTACTGACTCTGATAACATTGACTGGCAATATTTTCTTAGTGATAACTTAGAAAAGTTTGTCTTTTGTGATATAAGTTTGGCTCAGATTATGTATGTGTAAGAGACAACTTTACACACTTTTTGTGTTGATTTTAAATATGGCGTTTGTTGTTGCTAAGTTGCTAAGTCATATCTGACACTTTGCAACCCCATGGACTGCAGCACGCCAGGTTTCCCTATCCTCCACTTTCTCCCAGAGTTTGTTCAAACTCATGTCCACTGAGTCAGTGATACCATTCAATCATCTCATCCTCCGTTGTCCCCCATCTCTTCTTGCCCTGGTCTTTCCCAACATCACAGTCTTTTCACTCATTTACAATCATTTTGTTTTATATCTCTTTATCATAAGTACCACATTAGTGCCAAATTAGAATGTGCCACCTGTTTATAACTTCATTGTGAATTTTGAATTTTGCATATTAATGTGGATTTTTAAAATAATAAGTAATTTAAGTCACTTTGCTATTAATGAAGGATATGCTGTTTGTATCAGTTGGGCAGTGCTGAGTAAAATACTGGAAGAGTAACCCAGAGAGTATTTTGCTTATGGAAATAAGTCAGACAGAGAAAGACACAATTATATGATATCATTTATATGTAGAATCTAAAAAATGATACAAATGAATCTATACAAACAAGGAATGGATTCACAGACATAGAAAATAAATGTATGGTTATCAAAGGGGAGAGTGGAGAGGAAGGAAAAATTAGGGGTATGGGATTAACAGATAAAAACTACTGTATATAAAACAGATACACAACAAGGATTTACTGTATGGCTCAGGGAATTATACCCAAGATTATAAGATTAATTATAAGATTATTGTATTTCTTAATAACCTATCATGCAAAAAAAAAAAAAGGAATCACTGTGCTGAACATATGAAAGTAACACAGTATTGTAAATCAACTGTACTTCATTTTTTAAGAAGTGTGACATTCAAGCATCTGCAGGCATCACCTCCAGGAAGTTCTTAGATAATTAATAAATGCTCTTTGTGTAAATCATTTCTAGCAGCAAAATGGAGAAAATTTAACACCCAAAGCTTTTGGTGGACCGGTAGCTTTGTTGTACTAAGTGGATCACTGACTTTGTTGCACAGGTTGGGTATAGGGGAATATTCCAGAATGCTTAAGAGTGCCATTATTCTGCTTTTCTGATGCCACTGGTTGCCTCTGAAGAATCGGTTTATGTTTAGATTTTACACATCTTTTTTTTGTCCCTCCCTACTTCTGTTCAAAATTTAAACAATGAGGGAGTAGAAACAATTGGATTCCCACTACCTCCCACTCCCTACTTCCTCCTGCCAATATAAATTCTGTATTCTGTTCTAATTACAGAAAGGCAAATAATAATTAAACAAGATGTTGGTCATTTATTTAAAACAAATTGTGTCTGAGCAGCATTGTATAATAGAGTTTTCATATGAGTTACATATGTAAAATTTGAGCATATGTAAAATATGAGCTACATATTTAAAATTTCTAATAGTTACATTAAAAGCAGGATAAAGAAATAGGTGAAAATAATTTCAATACTACATATTATTTAACTCAACATATCCCAAATATCATTATTTCCCTTTAATCAATATACAGTGTTGCTTCCCTGGTGGCTCAGCAATAAAGAATCTGCCTGCCAGTGCAGGAGACACGAGTTCAATCCCTGGGTCAGGAAGATCCCCTGGTGAAACAAATATTTTATTTCCCACTCCAGTATTCTTGCCTGGAAAATTCCATGAACAAAAGTACAGTCCATGGAGTTACAAATAGTTGGACATGACTTAGCAACTAAACAACCGTGAGATATTTTACATTCTTTTTTGCATATTAAGTCTAAAAAATTCAACGTATATTTTACTGTTACACCACCTCTCAGTTTGGACTGGGCACATTTCAAACAATCAGTAGCTACAGAGGTTGTGAGGACTATTGGACAGTGCATGTTCAGAGTAAAACATTGGTTATTATACCTTTCAGTCCAGCTTATCATTTATCCCCAAGACAGGGGATATCTCTTTTTTTCTTGCTCCGACACACATGAAGAAAATGCCTCACTCACAGAGATGCAGTGGAGCAGCAGCCTTCTACCGCAGTGTTTCTTAAGGGTTAGTAAGGGACGAAGGAATAGCCCATGTAAGGAGAGAGACATTTCAGCGTCTGTGGATCAGGGAATATTTAGTTAGAAAAACAATCTGCAGCACAGATCCAAGTATGTCTCTTCCTTTCCAGTTGTGAACAACTAATGTTTTTGTATTATTATAATTGCTATGAGAATATTTAAATTCCATCCAAATAAAAGAAAGGTTAAGTTGATATAGCCACAGTTCTGGCTTTTTTTAAAATATGAAAGCAGCTTCATTTCCAGAGTTTGAAAATGGCTCTTTAGTTGTTACCAGATACTCTGACATTCCCTATGTAGCAGCTGTTACCAGTTCTAACAGGCCAAGTCAAGACTTTAGGCTTGGACCTGGGTTGTCACACTTACTGCATTTCTTATGATTTTTTAAATATAGTAACAAAATAGTTAATGAAAACATACTACTGGTAAAGTAGAAAATACAACAAATATATAATTTTTTAGAATGACTCCAAAGGACAAATGGTTTACTTTGTTTCTAGCTTAAAGCTATTATTGATTCTTCTTTTAAATATTGACCTATGTTTTTTCCCCTCCTATATATAGATTTCTGGGTGGAAGAGGGCTAAGGGGTTAGGCTGGAGAGTTAGCCTTGACTTGAAATACTTTCAGAATTTGATTTTTATCTGTTAAGTTATTCAAGTGATGGATTGACATTTCAGAAAAGTCACCAGGTACCTGTGGAGATGAGAAGGTAGGGAGGACATCTGTGTAAGCTCTGACACTGAAGGCAGAAAGAATAAGAGGCAGATGTAGAAATCTGAAAGAGATCATTGTGAAACCTTTAACTAGGACAGAAGCATCACAGCAGAGGGCTATGTTCAAGAGTGTGAAGTGCAGACTCTACAGAACTTGGGGGAATACAGCAGATGGGAAGCTTAAGTAAGTACTCGGGATGGTTCCAGAAACTGTGTTGTGCATATCTGGATGGATAAAGTGGTTGGTGATGCTGTTTAAATAAAAAAGTAATTCAGAAGTAATACAAGAGAAAATAGATTGGATGGAGGGAAGGGGTTTGGTTTTAAACATGTTAAATCCAAATTACCTTTAACAATAAAACTATAGTAACAAAGGCCTGCACTCTCTGAGCAAAAGTTATATGAATAATAAATGTATTTATGAAGAATAGTATATAGGCCAACTGAAGCAGTCAAAGCACAATCATAATGTAAACACATTACTAGACGTGCTTGCTAGTTTATTTTATTTTAACATAACTATCATTTCTCCACATCTTGATATTCACATATTGGCTTTTCTTGGGGCAAGAGCTGCTCATAGAGTTTAATCTCTAAATGATGAAAAGATTTTGATGACTCTCCCCAGTTCAGGGTTTGTTTTGACCAGATTTGACAAACATTTGCTTCTTTAATGGAGTGCGTGCACTCCCCTTTCCTAAATCATCACTTTCAGCCACTTTCCTAAATAAGTTTCAGTCACTTGATAGATTTGCCTAATTTCTCTGCCCCTTTCTAAGAATAGCATATCATAAGGTTATCTGCTATTTTGTATATCCAATTTGTGACCATGTAGTAGAAAATAAATAAAATGTGGCTTTCATCTTCAGAATATGAGATTTCATCAAATCACATTGTTGTTCAGTTGCTAAGTCGTGTCCAGCCCTTTGTAAACCTATGGACTGCTGCACGTCAGGCTTCCCTGTCCTTCACCATCTCCCAGAGTTTGCTCAAACTCATAACCTTTGAATAAGTGATGCCATCCAACCGTCTCATCCTCTGTTGCCCCCTTCTCCTCCTGCTCTCAGTCTTTCCCAGCATCAAGGTCTTTTACAATGAGTCAGATTTTCACATCAGGTGGCCAAAGTCTTGGAGCTTCAAACTTGGCATTTTTGTTCCCTGGGATTGATTTCATCAGGATAACTCTAATCTTTGAGGTTACTTGAATGTGACCACTGTACCAAGTTGTGCAAAAGCCACTGAATAAAACACAACTTTGAATCTTAAATACTGGTAATTGTGAACTGTTTTTGGAAAAACCATGCTCTCTAACCACTAATTGGTAAATACATTAACCATGTGGGTTTCAAAATATCACCTCAATTCTTTGCACATACAATGTAATTTCACAAATACTAAGCAGGTAGTGTTAATGATCACACAGAGCTATCACTGGCGAAAGTGCCAGACAGCTGCACCACATTTGTAAGGAGGCTTAGAGGCATGGGGAGCATGGCATTTCGCCTGTATTGTGCTTTGTAATCTTCACAGAAAGCAGAAAGCTGTTCCCCCCCTGAAAAGGTTGGGGAAAGCTGTATTTAAGAATACAGTTCCCCCACATGTTTATTTTTCAGAGCTGAAACAAGCTTTATTTGTCCGTTTTGATTCATCCCTAATGAGTAAACTATGCAGTCATATTTTCCACATATCTACAGATAATGACACAGAGTGAAAATTAACATTTGCATTTGCAGAGAAACTGCTACCAACTTGAGAAGTAATGAATTTTTGTGATTTTCCACCAACATGTTGTCTCAAATTTATCTTCACATTCAATTAATAACTGTCCCTTTCTCTGTAGTCAATTTAAACAAAATAAATAAAAAACAAATCTGCTGTCACTTTCAGATCAAAATATAATTTTAAGGAATAAGAAAGTTCTTGAGCATATTTCTATATTAAAGTATTTTTGAAAATAGAACTGGTGGTTAGGAGGGAGGAATTTGGGGTTCTGCTACTCTTTGATCTTTAGGGAGTCCTTTGACCTTCTCCCATGTGTCCAGGGCCAGGCACTGTCCGTGCTTCTTCCCCTTGGAAGGTTTACTTTCTGGCTGTGTCTCAGCTTCTCTCGAGCTAGCCAGGGAGTTTCCCTTCTCTGAACACTGTCCAAATCTTGTGAAACAGGCTGTGCTTTCCATAGATATAATCAGACTGGATAATAGAAACCAAGAAGGTTTGGGTCTTTATTATCTCCTTCAAAGCTAGAAGACTCAGCAATCTCCTAAGGTTAAAAAGAAGTAAAAACCCATTTCAAAAATATGAATATATTCAACTCAAGATTTCAAAGTGTTAGTTTGCTAAGCTAAATCGTCAATAGTTTTTTGTAACTAAGTGATGAATATGCAAAAAGGTCATCGTGCTCCTCGGTATATCAGTGGTATATTATATATGTCTTTACACTTTTTATGCTTCAACATTTTTCTATAAAAACAAAAAGACCATTAAGCAGAGCTGATATATTTATAAGCTAAGGAAGCTCATTCTGTTGCTCACACTTTCTACTCTGAAAACATTGGTTCATTTCCTATTGGAGAACTTTTATTAAAATCAATTACAGTTAACCTTAAACAACATAGCATGGGCTTGAAGTGCATGGGTACCCTTATACACGGATTTTTTTTTTTTTTTTCAATAAATCTGTACTAAAGTACTACACAATTGGTGGTTGGTTGAATCCATAAATGTGGAACCACACATATTGATGGCTGACTATAATGTTATACATGAATTTTCAACTGCACAGAGGTTGGTGCCCCAAACCTGCATTGTTCAAGAGTCAACTGTTTGGATAACCACTTAGAAGTTTATTGAGTGTCCTCTTAAAGTGTAGTATGCTGTACCAGGGTCTATCCTGTATAGAATTAAGTAAGCTTTCTTTCTCATTATTTGAAAAACACACTTTTTTTTCCTAGGATAGACCACAAAAACAAGTCTCAGTAAATCTGAGAACTTTGACACCGTATTAAGCATCTCTTTCAACCATAGCAGCATGAGACTAGAAATCAACTGTGAGGAAAAAACTGCAAAAACACAAACACGTGAAAGCTTTTATACATGTTTACAGTATGCTACTAAACAACCAATGGGCCATAGAAGAAATCAAGGAGGATTTGAAAGTGTAATGAAAATGGATACATAACAATCTATAATCTGTGGGAGGCAGCAAAAGGAGTTCTAAGGGAAATTTATAGTGATACAAACCGACCTGTGGGAAATCTCAAAGAAACACTCTAATCTTACAGCTGTAGGAACTAGAAAAATATAAACAAAACCCAAAGTTAGTAGAAGGAAAGAAATCCTAAAGACTGAAGTAGAAATGGATGAAATAGAGGCTGAAAAATAAAAAATAGAAAAGGTCAATGAAACTAAGAGCTGATTCTTTGACAAGATAAAGAAAATTGATAAACCTTTGGTCAGACTCATCAAGAAAAAAATGAGAAAGGGCCCACATAATAAAGAATGAAAAAGAAGTTACAGCTGTCACTACATAAATCCGAAGGATCATAAGAGATTACTGTGAACAAAATGGATGAACTAGAAGATGTGGATAAATTCCTAAAAACTTAGTTTCCCAGGATTGAATCAGTAGGAAATATAAAATATGAGCAGAATGATTACCAGTAATTAAATTGAGTCAGTGATTTTAAAAATCCCAGCAAATGAAAGTCCAGAACCGAGTGGTTTCATAGGTGAACGCTACCAAATATTTAAAGAGTTAGCATCTATCCTTCTTAAACTATTCTTTAAAAAATTAAGGAGAAGAAATGCTTCAGAACTCATTCTACAAAGTCTGCGTCACCTTTATACGAAACCAGACAAGGACGCCAGAAGAAAATAGGCCAATGTTCCTGATTTATTCAAAATAAATGAATAGTTCAGTTCAGTTCAGTCGCTCAGTAGGGTCTGACTATTTGTGACCCGGTGGACTGCAGCATGCCAGGCTTACCTGTCCAGCACCAACTCCCGGAGCTTGCTCAAACTCATATCCATCGAGTCGGTGATGCCATCCAACCATCTCATCCTCTGTTGTCCCCTTCTCCTGCCTTCAATCTTTCCCAGCATCGGGGTCTTTTCCAATAGTTAGATCTTCACATCAGGTAGCCAAAGTATTGGAGTTTTAGCTTCAGCATCCATCCTTCCAATGAATATTCAGGATTGATTTCCTTTAGGATGGACTGGTTGGATCTCCTTGCAGTCCAAGGAACTCTCAAGAGTCTTCTCCAACACCACAGTTCAAAAGCATCAGTTCTTTGGTGCTCAGCTTTCTTTACAGTCCAACTCTCACATCCATACATGACCACTGGAAAAACCATAACTTTGTCTACAGGGACCTTTGTAGGCAAAGTAATGTCTCTGCTTTTTAATATGCTATCTAGGTTGGTCATAAGTTTTCTTCCAAGGAGCAAATGTCTTAATTTCATGGCTGCAGTCACCATCTGCAGTGATTTTGGAGCCCAAGAAAATAAAGTCTGTCACTGTTTCCATTGTTCCCCCCATCTATTTGCCATGAATTGATGGGACCAGATGCCATGATCTTAGTTTTCTGAGTGTTGAGTTTTAAGCCAACTTTTTTACTCTCCTCTTTCACTTTCATCAAGAGGCTCTTTAGTTCTTCACTTTCTGCCATAAGGATAGTGCCATCTGCGTATCTGAGGTTATTGCTATTTCTCCCTGAAATCTGGATTCCAGCTTGTGCTTTATCAAGCCTGGCATTTCGCATGATGTACTCTGCATATAAGTTAAATAAGCAGGGTGACAATATACAGCCTTGACGTACTCCTTTCCCTATTTGGAACAAGTCTGTTGTTCCATGTCCAGTTCTAACTGTTGCTTCTTGACCTGCATACAGATTTCTCAGGAGGCAGGTCAGGTGGTCTGGTATTCCCAACTCTAAGAATTTTTCACAGTTTGTTGTGATCCACACAATCAAAGACTTTGGCATAGTCAATAAAGCAGAAGTAGATGTTTTTCTAGAACTCTCTTGCCTTTTCTATGATGCAATGGATGTTGGCAATTTGATCTCTGGTTCCTCTGCCTTTTCTAAATCAAGCTTGAACATCTGGAAGTTATTGGTTCACATACTGTTGAGGTCTGGCTTGAGAATTTTGAGCATTAGTTTGCTAGCGTGTTCCTGCTGCTGCTGCTAAGTCGTGTCAGTCGTGTCCGACTCTGTACAACCCCGTAGATGGCAGCCCACCAGGCTCCCCTGTCCCTGGGATTCTCCAGGCAAGAATACCGGAGTAGGTTGCCATTTCCTTTTCCAATTCATGAAAGTAAAAAGTGAAAGTGAAGTCGCGTGCAATTGTGCAGTAGTTGGAACATTCTTTGGTCTTGCCTTTCTTTGGGATTGGAATGTAAACTGACCTTTTCCAGTCCTATGGCCACTGATGAGTTTTCCAAATTTGCTGGCATATTGAGTGCAGCCCTTTCATAACCTCATCTTTTAGGATATGAAATAGCTAAACTGGAATTCCATCACCTCCATTAGCTTTGTTCGTAGTGATGCTTCCTAAGGCCCACTTGACTTCACATTCTAGGATGTCTGGCTCTAGGTGGTTATCTGGGTCATGAAGATCTTTTTTGGATAGTTCTTCTGTGTCTTCTTGCCACCTCTTCATAAAATCTTCTGCTTCTGTTAGGTCCATACCATTTCTGTCCTTTTCGTGCTCATCTTTGCATGAAATGTTCCCTTGGTATCTCTAATTGTCTTGAAGAGATCTCTAGTCTTTCCCTTCTATTGTTTTCCTCTACTTCTTTGCATTGATCACTGCTGCTGCTGCTGCTCCTAAGTCGCTTCAGTTGTGTCCGACTCTGTGGGACCCCGTAGACGGCAGCCCACCAGGCTCCCCCGTCCCTGGGATTCTCTAGGCAAGAACACTGGAGTGGGTTGCCATTTCCTTCTCCAATGCATGAAAGTGAAAAGTGAAAATGAAGTCACTCAGTCGTGTCCGACTCCCAGCAACCCCATGGACTGCAGCCTACCAGGCTCCTCTGTCCGTGGGATTCTCCAGGCAAGAGTACTGGAGTGGGGTGCCATTGCCTTCTGAGGAAGGCTTAAATCCTCAACATATTAGCAAACCAAATTCAAGACTACATTCCCTGGTGACTCAGACAGTAAAGAATCTGTCTGCAATGTAGGAGACTCACCTTCTATCCCTGGGTCAGGAAGATCATCTGGAGAAGGAAATGGCTACACACTCCAGTATTCTTGCCTGAAAAAATTCCAGGAACCTGGCTACTCCTGGCTCGTCCATGGGATTGAAAAGACTTGGACACGATTGAGAGACTAACACTTTCACTTTTTCATGCTTATGATCAAGTGGGATTTATCCTAGGTATGCAAGAATGATTCAGTATCCACAGTCAATCAGTGTGACACACCACATTAACAAATTGAATAATAAAAGTCATTCATAGATATAGAGAAAGATTTTTACAGAGTTCAACATTCATTTATGATCAAAAACTCTCAACAAACTGGGTATTAGGAAACATACCTCAACATAATAAAGTCCATATATGACAAACGACTCAATGGACATGAGTTTGAGTAAACTCCGGGAGATGGCGAAGGACAGGTAAGCCTGGCATGCTGCAGTCCGTGGCATCGCAAAGAGTCAGACACAACTGAGCGACTGAAGAACAACAGCATGACAAGCCTGCAACCAACATCATATTCAGTGGTGAGACGCTGAAAGAATTTCCTTTGAGATCAGGAACAAGACAAGAATGTCCACTCTGAACCACTTTTATTCACCATTGTATTGGAAATCCTAGCCATAGTAATCAGAGAAGAAAAAGAAGGGAGGAATTTGAATTGTAAAAGAAGTAAAACTGTCACTGTTTGCAGGTGACATAATACTATATATAGAAAAACTTAATGACAACACTAAAAAAAAAACACCTATTAGAACTAATTTATGAATTCAATAACAAAGTTTCAGAAATCTATTCTGTTTCTATACACTAACAATGACCTGTCAAAAGAGAAATGAAAAAAAATCCCATGTATAATTGCATCAGGAGGAATAAAATATGTAGGAATAAATCTAACCAAGGAGGTGAAAGACTTGTACTTGGAAAACTAAAAGATATTGAGGAAAGACATTGAAGAAGACACAAGCATTGGAAAGATATACATTATTCATGAATTGAAAGAATTAATATTGCTAAAATGACCATAGTTTCCAAGACAATCTACAGATTCAATACAATCCCTATGAAAATACTAATGACATTTTTCAGAGAATTAGAACAAATAAAAAAACTTGTATGGAAACACAAAAGACCCTTAGTACCAAAATGATCTTGAGAACAAAGAAAGCTGATGGATCATGAACCTGATATCAAATTATACTACAAAGCTACAGTAATCAAAACAGTATGGTAACATGGCCAAGTGCCACAGGAAAAGATGCTCAACATCAGGAATTATCAGAGAAATGCAGATCAAAACTGAAATGCAGTGTCATCTTATAGCAGTCAGAATGGCCATCATCAAAAGCCTACAAATAATAAATTGCTGGAGAGAATGTGGGGAAAAGGAAACCCTCCTACACTAATGGTGGGAATGTGATTGATACAGCCACTATGGAGAGCAATATGGAGTTTCCTTCAAAAAGTAAAAATAGAGCGCTATTTTATGATCCTACAATCCCACTCCTGGTCGTATATCCTGAGAAAACCTTAATTTGAAAAGATACATATGCTGCAATGTTCATACCAGCACTATTTCGAATAGCCAAGATATGGAGACAACCTAAATGTGCATTGGCAGATGAATGGATAAAGAAGATGTGGTGTATATATACAATGGAATACTACTCAACCATAAAAAAGAATGAAATAATGCTATTTGCAGCTACATGGATGGACCTAGAGATTATCATATACGTGAAGTCAGAGAAAGACAAATATGACATCATTTATATGTGGAATCTAAAAAAATGATATAAATAAAATTATTTGCAAAATAGAAACAGACTCACAGATATAGAAAACAAACTTTTGGTTACCAAAGGGAAAGGTGGGGAAAGGGATAAACTAAGATTTGCGGAATAACATATACACACTGCTGCTGCTGCTAAGTCGCTTCAGTCGTGTCTGACTCTGTGCGACCCCATAGACAGCCCCCAACCAGGCTCTGCCGTCCCTGGGATTCTCCAGGCAAGAACACTGGAATGGGTTGCCATTTCCTTTTCCAATGCATGAAAGTAAAAAGTGAAAGTGAAGTCACTCAGTAAGTGTCCGACTCTTCGTGACCCCATGGACTGCAGCCCACCAGGCTCCTCCATCCATGGGATTCTCCTGGCAAGAGTACTGGAGTGGGGTGCCATTGCCCTCTCCCATGTACACACTGCTGCTGCTGCTGCTAAGTCGCTTCAGTCATGTCCGACTCTGTGCAACCCCACACTACTAAATGTAAAATAGGTTAACAAGTCTACTGTATAGCACAGGGACTTATACTCAGTATTTTATAAGAACCTTATGGGAAAAGAATCTGAAAAGAATATATATAGCCGAATCACTTTACTGTACCCCTGAAATTAACACAACATTGTAAATCAACTATACTTCACGTTTTCTCAGACCTCTCAGAGAAAAACAAATACCATATATTAATGCATGTATGTGGAATATGAAAAAATAAGTATAGATGATCTTATTTACAAAGCAGAAATAGAGACCTAGACATAGAGAACAAATGTATGGATACCAAGGGGGAAAGATGGGGTGGGATAAATTGGGAGATTGGAATTGACATATGCACGGTATTGATACTATGTATAAAATAGATAACTAATTAAGAACCTTTAAAAAAACTATACTTCAAACAAAAAATGAGTTTTTTAAAATACCAAAAAAAAAAAAAGACCCAGTATCGTACTGGCACAAAAATAGACATGTAGTTCAATGGAACAGAACAGAGAACCCAGAAAAGAACTCTGGGTTGTCCATACTTGATGGATAATTTATCTACACTGGGGAAAAGACAGCCTTTTCAATAATGGTACTGGGAAAACTGGACAGCTATATGCAAATTGATGCTTTTGAACTGTGGTGCTGGAGAAGACTCTTGAGAGTCCCTTGGACTGCAAGGAGATCTAACCAGTCCATCCTAAAGGAGATCAGTCCTGGGTGTTCATTGGTAGGACTGATGCTGAAGCTGAAACTCCAATACTTTGGCCACCTCATGCAAAGAGTTGACTCACTGGAAAAGACCCTGATGCTGGGAGGGATTGGGAGCAGGAGGAGAAGGGGGCGACAGAGGATGAGATGGCTGGATGGCATCACCGACTCGATGGATGTGAGTTTGAGTGAACTCCGGGAGTTGGTGATGGACAAGGAGGCCTGGCATGCTGTGATTCATGGGGTCACAAAGAGTCAGACACGACTGAGCAACTGAACTGAACTGAACATGCAAAAGAATCAAATTGGACTACTTTCTCACACTATGTAGAAAAAATAACATGGATTAGAGACTTAAATCTAAGACCTAAAACCATAAAACTTCTAGAAAAAAACACAGGCAGTATGCTCTTTAACATCAGTGGTAATAATATTTTTTTTGGATGTGTGTCCTCAGGCAAGTGAAACAAAAGCAAAAATAAACAAATGTGATTACATAAAGCCGAAAAAGTTTTGGATAGCAAAGGAAACTCTCAACAAAACAAAAAGTCCACCTACTGAATGGGAGATGTTTGCAAACAATATAACTGATAAGGAGTTAATATCTAAAATATACAAAGAGCTCATACAACTCAATATCAACAAAGAAACCCAAACAACCTAGTTAAAAAATGGGCAGAGGATGTGCAGATGACCAATGGCACATGAAGATACACAACATCATTAATCACTAGAGAAATGCAAATTGAAACCACAATGAGATACCACCTCACACCTGTCAGAATAACTGTCATCAAAAAGACAAGAAATAACAAGTGTTGGTGAGAATGTGGAGAAAGGGGGACCCATGTGCACTGTTGGTGGGAATGTAAGTTGGTGCAGCTACTATGGAAAATAGCATGGAGATGCCTCAAAAAATTAAAAATAGAACTACCATATGATCCAGCAATCCCACTTACGGGTATTTACCCAAAGGAAAGAAAGTACTCTTTGAAAAGATAATATGCATTCCATTACTGCACCATTGTTACTGATAGCCAAACATTTGAAAGCAACCTAAGTGTTCATTCAGTGTTCATTCGGAGAATGCAGTGGCACCCCACTCCAGTACTCTTGCCTGGAAAATCCCATGGATGGAGGAGCCTGGTGGGCTGTAGTCCTTGGGGTTGCGAAGAGTCGGACACAACTGAGTGACTTCACTTTCATTTTGCACTTTCATGCATTGGAGAAGGAAATGGCAACCCACTCCAGTGTTCTTGCCTGGAGAATCCCAGGGACAGGGGAGCCTGGTGGGCTGCCGTCTATGGGGTCGCACAGAGTCGGACACGACTGAAGTGACTTACCTTACCTTAAGTGTTCATTGGTGGGTGAATGGATAAAGATGTGGCATATATACACAATGGAATTGCATTAGCCATTAAAAAAAAATGAAGTTTTGTCTTTTGTAACAATATGGATGGATCTAGACGTTATTACCCTAAGTGAAATGTAAAGGCAAATCTCACATATATGTGTATCAAAACAAACAAAACAAAATATAAACTCATAGATACAGAGAACAAATTTCTGGTTGCCAGAAGGGAGGGTTGGGAGAGTAAGGAAAACAGGTGAAGGGGATTAAGAAGCACAAACCTCCAGTTATAAAATAAATAAGCTTCAGGGATGTACTGTACAGCATAAGAAATATGGTCAGTAATACTATTCAATATAATAACATTGTATGGGGACAGATAGTTACTAGACTTACTATGGTGATCATTTCATAATATATGCAAATGTCAAATCATTAAAGAGTACACCTAAAACTAACATACATCAACTAATATGTTTCAATTAAAAAAAAGAAAACCACACACTTTTCTCCAGTGAGTTGGTGTTCTGTAGGAATCTGATTAAATGAGCTCTTATCCATTGTTCTTGGCCACGAGGATTCCCTGCTTCATTCATCACGTCATGACAAGCTCCACGTAGCGGTGACAGAGCAGCCGCCTTTGGTGCCACCTGAATGTGTTACCCAGAGACAAGGTTAGTGGGTACCCTCTGGACAAGCAGGAGGCCAGGGCAACACATCCAGTGAGGAACAGGTTTCCACAGCTTTTCATTCATGTGTTTGATGTTTCCAGACTTAGAATTTTCTATATGTACTGCATCAGTCCTTCTGCTACCACCCTTGTAAATAGAGGGAGACATTATTATGTTGGAATTATAAAGCTGCTTACACTTCTTTCGAAATCATGCCCAGCTGAGCTGACTGAGTCTGATGTTGGCTTCCTTTGATCTCAAACGTGAATCCACCAGTTTGCAAGTTTGCTCCAGCATCTGTGGCAAAAAAAAGAAGTAACTTCTGCTTCAGCCATTGCTTCATTGTATGTGATGAAACTGTGTGCAAAAATGAAAAATGATTTCTTTGTGTGTCTGTGGCATCAGTCTGATGACAGCATGACCCAGGATAGCACTTGTCACATCTAGAACTTTACCAGTGCTGAGGTGTTTGCCATGAAGGACATCTCTCTGCTTGGTGTCAGTCTTCATTAGCCCCAATCAAAACTGGGCAGAAATCCCTGCACTTATAAAGTTCTGTCAGTGGCAGAGGGACAGTTCCCACTCTTGGTTATGGTGTTTTGCCTTCACGTTATTGAAACTCCATGTGTCCTATTTGGCTGCAGAGGAACCAGCCTTAATAGAGGGAAAAAACCTCATTTCTAGTCTAAGAATAGAAATGAAAAAAAAAAAACAACTAAGTTTTTCTGAGCCTATAGCTGGAACTTCAAAATCCAAATATGATTGCTGCTTTCTTTTTGTTTCCCAGACTGTGAGTAATTTAATTATATAAATTCTAATTATCCAAATAAAGCGAAAACACAAGCCTTTTCTTCTGCCTTCCTGGGATAGCAATGAAACAGGCTATTTCGTCCGGATGATACCTCTAAGACGCATCAGGCATCTGCTCTGTATGTGCCAGAGTAGTGCTGGGTGTGATGGTCATTGTATTAAGCCAATGTCAGGGTTTTCTATCTCACAGAGCAGAAAGAAGTATGAGCATCTTGAAAATCTTTCCACATTATTTGAAAGATGGGAAGATTGGTTTAAAAGAAAGTTCAGAGTTTGGGATTGGGAAATGGACTGAAGCAGTCTCTAAAAGCTGACTTTTCAGATTTTGCCACATTTTCATTTGTGAGGCAGCACTTAAAATTCATCGAGCAGGACTTTATTTGCTGATGTGCTAATAGTCTCCCTTCTTGTTTGAAAAGAAGAGACACTACTTTCTGCTCCATCCTCTGAAACACACCACCTGCTTTACCAAGCTGGAATGTGGTATTTTTCCACTGAGGAGTGCACTTGTTTTTGCAGTGAGAACACAGCAGTGCTGTTTGAAGGCTCCACTGATCATGGCAAAGGATCAAAGGTGGGAGGTGATAGCAGGTGGCAGCTTAGGGGGTGATCAGTGTGCTGCATTGCTGCGTGGAGATGTGCGGGAGCCCAGCGAGAATCCTAGAGTAAAGGGGGAAAGCTGAAAGTCAAAGGCAGGCAATAATTTCAGGTAAATCTGACCATTCTAGGAAATATGAAAAAGCCCACTGTTCCTCTAGTCAGAATTATGATCATTTGGGAAAATGGATGTTTAATTCGATGGATAGAACACTTTATCTTTGCTCTCTTTTTCCTTTACTTTTGGACATGAGAAACAAATGAAGAAAAATTTTCAAACTTAGAAAGAAACAAAAATTAGTAATCCTATAGGGAGAAAGATGGAGTAGCTAGTTTTTGTTTTTGTTTTTTTAATTGAAGTATAGTTGACTTACAGTGTTGTTGTTTTAGTTTAAGGTGTGCAGCAGAGTGATTCAATTATACATACACATCATACCCATTCTCTTTCAGATTCCTTTTTCTTACCATATGTGTGTGCTCAGTCCTGTCCAACTCTGTGATCCTATGGACTCTAACCCATCAGGCTCCTCTGTCCATGGGATTCTTCAGGCAAGAATACTGGAGTGGGTTGCCATTTCCTTTTCCAGGGGATCTTCCCGACCCAGGGGATGAACCTGTGTCTCCTTGCATTGGCAGACAGAGTGTTTACCACTGAGCCACCTGAGAAGCCCTCTTTTTTCGTATAGGTTGTTACGAAATATTGAGTATGGTTCCCTGTGCTATACAGCAGGTCCTTGTTGGTTATCTATTTTATATCTAGTAGTGTGTTAATGTTGAGGAGGGCATGGCAGTCCACTCTAGTGTTTTTGCCTGGAGAATCCCATGGACAGGGGAGCCTGGTGGGCTACAGTCCATAGGGTTGCGGGGAGCCAGAAATGACTGGTAACTTAGCATGCATGCAGTGTGTTTCTGTTAATCCCAAACTCAAGTTTTAAGGTTCATCCCTTGGCTCTTGGGGGCTTTCTTTCCCTGAGTTGACTGAAATTGCTCCCAAGAAACCTTTTCTGTGTTATTTAAGAGGGCATGTTAGATCAAGGCTGGGTCCCCCGTGATTTCATTAAAGACCCTGCTGTTGAGTTAGTGTTGGTCTCAGGTTGTGGACTCAGGAACACAGAGCAGTGTCTTCTCAGAGAGCAGGGAATTTGCATTTCCTCTTTGTTCTTCATGTTCACCAGAGCTGCAGCATCAAAAGCCAGGAATGCCGAGGAAAAGCATGGGATGACTGCTTCAAAGGCCAATCATGATCGTTTCGTTAAATGACAAGGTGGATCCCCAAGCTTGAAACTTCCACAGCAGACAACTAGTCTGTTGAGGAAGAATGGGATTTTATATACCCAGGTTTTACGTATTTCCTGGGAGTTGGTGATGGACAGGGAGGCCTGGTGTGCTGCAGTCCATGGGGTCGCAAAGAGTCAGACACGACTGAGCGACTGAACTGAACTTAGCTATTTCAGTGGTGAACTATTTAATGTTCACAGTTTAATCACACTACTGATAGTTACATCCCTGTAGCTCCCCCCGCCGCCCCCCGCTTAACTACTTTCTTTATTTTCCTTAGCCTGAATGCACTTTTTTTCTGGTTAGTGGTAGAGTCTTTCTAAAATCATAACTCCCCATGGCCCTATGAGTCAGACTAGTCTTGCTGTAAGATCTTTCTTTAATGCCATGTATGACTGAATATAATGCTGTTCCTTCTACTCATAGGCTAGGTGAATTCAAACCATGACTCAAGTCTTATCAGAACTAACCTTCAGCTGGCATAGGCAGAGTTACAGGGGTGTTGATTTCTTTTCTCCTTTTTGGTATCATAGTTTGAAAATCATATTTCTATTCAAAAATTCTTTCTTAATAGAATAGAGTTATGCAGATCGTAATGAATATCAGTGTTTTCCCCCAGTAGCATTTTTAAAGGCCCTAATAAACCTACTAGTCACTGACTGAATGCCTCCAACAGGGATCACAAATAAGAAATTGGTAAAATAATCAAGCGGTATATTGGAGCCTCCACACCTTGGGCCAGGATGAAGTTTTCAGTCTAATGGGCTGTCCTTTGTGTAGTTCTACATTTTTTGGAGTTAGAGTGGCTTTTCTTTTATGACATCATGGTCACAGATGAGAGGTTGTTTTTCATATTTAAATTGTGGGCAATTTAAAACATTAGTGACCTCTTGTTGCCGTTGTTCAGCCACTAAGTCACGTCGGACTCCTTGTGACCCCATGGACTGCTGCACACCAAGCTTCCCTGTCTTCACTATCACCCGGAGTTTGCTCAAACTCATATTCATTGAGTCAGTGATGCTATCTAACCATCTCATCCTTTGCTGCTCCCTTTTCTATTTGCCTTCAATCTTTCCCTGCATCAGGGTCTTTTCCAGTGAGTTGGCTCTTGGCATCAGGTGGCCAAAGTACTGGAGCTTCAGCTTCAGCATCAGTCCTTTCAGTGAATATTCTGGATTGATTTCCTTTAGGATGGACTGGTTTGATCTTGCAGTCCAAGGGATTCTCAAGAGTTCTCCAGCACCACAATTCGAAAGCATCTATTCTTCAGTGCTCAGCCTTCTTTATGGTCCAACTCTTACATCCATACATAACTACTGGAAAAACCATAGCTTTGACTGTATGGACTTTGTCAGCAAAGTGATGTCTCTGCTTTTTAATATGCTGTCTAGGTTTGTCATAGTTTTCTTTCCAAGGAGCAAATGTCTTTTAATTTCATGGCTTCGTGGCTGTTGGCAGTGATATTGGAGCCCCCGAAAGGAGAATCTGTTACTGTTTCCACCTCTCCTCCTTCTGTTTGCCATGAAGTGATGGGACCAGATACCATGATGTTAGTTTTTTGAATGTTGAGTTTTAAGCCAGCTTTTTCATGCTCCTCTTTCACCCTTGTTAAGAGGCTTTTTAAGTCCTCTTATTTTTCTGCCATTAGAGTGGTATCATCTGTATATCTGAGGTTGTTGATATTTCTTCCAGCAATCTTAATTCCAGCATGTGATTCATCCAGCCCAGCATTTCACATGATGTACTCTGCATATAAGTGACAATATACAGCCTTCTCAGTTCAAGTATAATTGAGGCCTAGCTTGAAGGATTTTGAGCATAATTTTGCTAGCATGTGAAATGAGCACAATTGTGCAGTAGTTTGAACATTCTTTGGCATTGCCCTTCTTTGGGATTGAAATGAAAACTGACCTTTTCCAGTCCTGTGGCCACTGCTGAGTTTTCCAAATTTGCTGGCGTGTTGACTGCAGCACTTTAACAGCATCATCTTTAAGTATTTGAGATAGCTCAACTGGAGTTCCATCACCTTCACTAGCTTTGTTCTTAGTGATGCTTCCTAAGGCCCACTTGACTTCACACTCCTCGATGTCTGGCTCTATGTGAGTGACCATACCATTGTGGTGATCTGGGTTATTAGACTTTTTTATAATTTTTCTGTGTATTCTTGCCACCGCTTCTTAATATCTTCTGTTTCTGTTAGATCCTTACAATTTCTGTCCTTTATCATGCCCATCCTTGCATGAAATGTGCCCTTGTTATCTCCAATTTTCTTGAAGAGATCTCTAGTCTTTCCCATTTTATTGTTTTCCTCTATTTCTTTGCATTGTTCACTTAGGAAGGCTTTCTCATCTCTCCTTGCTATTCTTTGGAACTCTGCATTCAGATGCGTGTATCTTTCCTTTTCTCCTTTGCCTTTCACTTCTCGTCTTAGCTCTTTGTAAGGCCTCCTTAGACAACCATTTTGCCTTTTTGCATTTCCTTTTCTTTGTGTTGGTTTTGATCACCGCCTGCTGTACAGTGTTATAAACCTCTGTCCATAGTTCTTCAGGCACTTTGTCTATCACATCTAATCCCTTGAATCTATTTGTCACTTCCACTGTATAATCATAAGGGATTTGATTTTAGGTCATACCTGAGTGGCCTAGTGGTTTTCCCTACTTTCTTCAATTTAAGTCTGAATTTGGCAATAAGGAGCTCATGATCTGAGCCACAGTCAGCTCCCGATCTTGTTTTTGCTGACTGTATAGAGCTTCTCCATTTTGAGCTGCAAAGAATAGAATCAGTCTGATTTTTGTATGGACCATCTGGTGATGTCCATGTGTAGAGTCATCTCTTGTGTTGTTGGAAGAGGATGTTTTCTATGACCAGTTTGTTCTCTTGACAAAACTCTGTTAGCCTTTGCCCTGCTTCATTTTGGAAATGTCTCAGAGGCAGTTTTAGTTGTGCAAAATAGTCCACCACAATGAGGAATTCTCCTGCCCCAAATATCAGCCCACCCTCATTGAGAAGCATTGGTTGCTTTTACGTTTATGACAAAATTATAGAATAACAGCTGAATACAATTTGATTATGAGATTAACTGCACAAAATACTGCATATAAAGGGCGGTTTATCCTCAAGTGAGCCTTGCTGTGAATCAGAACACTGTTCAGATGCAGTCTTCTGAGACATTTTATTTTTTAGCTTAACATAATGTAAAACTGTGTTTTCCATGTTCCAGCCAGTCCTGGATATATTTGGCTGATAGTTTGAAGAAATAAAATCTTCCTGCAGCCTTCAGTTATTAAAATAGAACCAACCACCCACTCATTTTATTACATTCTGTGGAATGTTTTTGAATGACAGTCTAAGTATTTTAATTGGTCTCCTGCTGATTTATAACCCCTTGTTTTCTGTTTCACATTTTATATCTTGAAATTACAAGTTACAGTGCCATTTTTATACTGTGCCATTTAAACAGAATGCACAACATTTTTTAGAAAGAAAAAGTTCCATTCAGAAACCCAAGGGTCATTCATTTGAATTGTCTACATTTTGGGGTGCTGGCGTTTCTTGGCTGTCCCAGCTGATTATCTCTGCTGCTATTCATGTAGATTCTCTGTGTGTGTTGAGGTTGGGGAAGAGACAGCTGGATCCTCTCTGCATTCTGGTTTTGAATGCAGGCTTTCTCAGTTCTGTGTTCGCCCTCTGTGGTTCTGTCCCCACGCAGTGCTCCATGTGTGTGGGTGTGTGCGAGCTCAGTCACTTCAGTCGTGTCTGACTCTGTGACCCTGTGGACTGTAGCCCGCCAGGCTCCTCTATGCATGGGATTCTCCGGGCAAGAATACCGGAATGCATTGCCATTCCCTCCTCCAGGGGATCTTCCAGACCAAAGGATCGAGCCCTTGTCTCTTACCTCTCCTGCATTGGCAGGCAGGATCTTTACCACTAGCACCACCTGGGGCTTCATGTACCATACATTTATGCTGTGGCTCCTCAAAGGTGTTTTCATAAACTTGCATGAAAAAAGTCCCTTAGAATTCTACTCATTGAACCATGGAGACCAGGCAGGGAAAATCATCCGAACTCAGAGCCTCCTAGTTGCAGTTTCATCATTTCATACATTTACCACCAGTGGTTCATTTATTCAGAGCTTTTTAACATCCATTTGTTGGTTTGTACCCAGACACAGCTTTGTGTGTGTCCAAACAAAAGTAGAATTTGTAAGGAACTCTGCACATGTCTGCAAAGACCTTGGTAGTTTTACTGTTTGAGTTCCTTGGTCTAGGAGCTTTTGCTTCATGGTCATAGCTTTCTCCCTGGGCATAAGGGAGACATGTTGGAAAATTAAAATAAATTTTTATGCTTAGCTATTAAAAAAGAATGAGATAGTGCCATTTGCAGCAGCATGGCTTGACCTAGAGATTATCATACAAGTGAAGTAAGCCAGACAGGGAGAGACAAATATTGTATCACTTATATGTGAAATCTAAAAAAAAAAGATACAAATGAACTTATTTACAAAATAGAAATAGACTTACTGACATAGAGAACAAACGTATGGTTACCAAAGGGGAAAGAGGTGAAGGCATAAATTAGGAGTTTGGGATTATTGAATACACAGTACTGTATATAAAATAGATAAAAAGGACCTACTGTGTAGCACAGGGAACTATATTCAATATCTTATAATAAGCTATATGGGAAAATAATCTGAAAAAATATATATATACCAATGTATATATATGTATGTATAACTTAGTCACTTTGTTGTATACCTGAAACATTGTAAATCAACTATACTTCAATATTTTTAATGCAAAGAAAAACCTTTTTAGCTTTTTTCAGCATATCTTGCTTCTCTAGATAGTTGATTTGTCTTCTAAAGAATATTTTTATATTGGGTAGTCTTTTTGAAATATAGAGCAACAAAATGAACAATAGTTTCCTTTGTTAGTTAACTTGATCTAATATTTTTCTTACATAATTATCATTAGAATCAAACTCTGAATGATTACTGTATGGGTATGTTTCTTCATAAGACCAAGAGAGTCGAAGAAACTCAAGTTTCTGCTCTAAAATGATCTGTATACTAAAGAAAGAGATCAGCCAGGCCAAAAAAAAAAAAAATTCAATATTAAGATTTCCTTACCATCTTCCATAGTGGCTGTATCAATTTACATTCCCACCAACAGTGCAAGAGTGTTCCGTTTTCTCCACGCCCTTTCCAGCATTTATTGTTTGTAGACTTTTTGATGAGGGCCATTCTGACTCGTATGAGGTAATATCACATTGTAGTTTTGATTTACATTTCTCTAATAATGACTGATGTTGAGCATCTTTTCATGTGTTTGTTAGCCACCTGTATGTCTTCTTTGGAGAAATGTCTGTTTAGGTCTTTTTCCCACTTTTTGATTGGGTTGTTTGTTTTTTTGGTATTGAGTTATATGAGCTGCTTTTATATTTTGGAAATTAATCCTTTGTCAGTTGTTTCATTTGCTATTATTTTCTCCCATTCTGAGGGTTGTCTTTTCACCTTGCTTATTGTTTCCTTTGCTGTGTAAAAGTTTTTAAGTTTAATCAGATCCCACTTGCTTACTTTTGTTTTTATTTCCGTTACTCTAGGTGGTGGGTCATAGAGGATCTTGTCTTGATTTATGTCATCAAGTGTTCTGCCTATGTTTTCCTCTAAGAATTTTATAGTCTCTGGTCTTCCATTTAGGTCTTTAATCCATTTTGAGTTTCTCTTTGTGTATGGTGTTAGGAAGTGTTCCAATTTCTTTCTTTTACATGTAGCTGTCCAGTTTTCCCAGCACCATTGTTCATTGAAGCACTATTTACAATATCTAGAACATGGGAGCAACCTAGATGTCCATCGACAGATGGATGGATAAAGAAGTTGTGGTGTAGATACACAATGAAATATTACTCAGCCATGAAAGGGAACATATTTGAGTCAGTTCTAATGAGGTGGGTGAACCTAGAACCTATTATACAGAGTGAAGTGAGTCAGAAGGAGAAAGATAAATACCATATTCTAACACATATATATGGAATCTAGAAAAATGGTACTGAAGAATTTATTTACAGGGCAGCTGCACTAGAGAAGGAAATGGCAACCCACTCCAGTATTCTTGCCTGGAGAATCCCAGGGACGGGGGAGCCTGGTGGGCTGCTGTCTATGGGGTCACACAGAGTTGGACACGACTGAAGTGACTTAGCAGTAGCAGTAGCAATGGAGAAACAGACATGGAGAATAGATTTATGGACATAGGGAGAGGGGAGGAGGGGGTGAGATGTATAGAAAGAGTAACATGGAAACTTACATTACCATGTAAAATAGATAGCCAACAGGAATTTGCTGTATGGCTCAGGAAACTCAAACAGGGGTTCTGTAGCAACCTAGAGGGGTGGGATGGGGAGGGAGATGGGAGGGAGGTTCAAAAGGGTGGGGATATATGTATGCCTGTGGCTGATTCATGTTAAGGTCTGACAGAAAACAGCAAAATTCTGTAAAGCAATTATCCTTCAATAAAAAAGAAAAAGATTTCCTTAGCAGTAATACCTTTCTCTTCCTCTGTCCTGTGTATACATCTTATCTATTTGTGTTTACTCTTCTCAGTCCCTCTTATTTTTGTAATTTTTTACCTCTATTTTGTCCAGTTGATTTCAATTCTCTTATTTTTTGTATCATGTATCAATTTCAGATGTTGGCTATCAATCCTATCCATTTGTAACAGTTATGATGTCTTTGTAACAGTCTTTGAAATTCTTTCCTTTCTTTATTTATATTGTATACTATTAGCCAGTCCATTCTGAAGGAGATCAGCCCTGGGATTTCTTTGGAAGGAATGATGCTAAAGCTGAAGCTCCAGTACTTTGGCCACCTCATGCGAAGAGTTGACTCATTGGAAAAGACTCTGATGATGGGAGGGATTGGGGGCAGGAGGAGAAGGGGACGACAGAGGATGAGATGGCTGGATGGCATCACTGACTCGACAGACGTGAGTCTGAGTGAACTCTGGGAGTTGGTGATGGACAGGGAGGCCTGGCGTGCTGCGATTCATGGGGTCACAAAGAGTCTGACACGACTGAGCGACTGATCTGATCTGATACTATTAGGTGCCTTTAGCCAGTCAGAACTAATCCCTTACCCTTCTTCCACTGATGAAGAGGCGATGCCACGTGGTCTTAGTTAACCAGTTGTTCCTTTCCTGCATGGTGCTCCTCTGGTGGTTCAGATGGTGAAGAATCTTCCTGCAATGCAGGAGACCTGGGTTTGATCCCTGGGTCAGGAAGATCCCCTGGAGAAGGGAATGGCAACCCACTCCAGTATTCTTGCCTGGAGAATCCTGTGGACAAAGAAGCCTGGTGGGCTACAGTCCATGGGGTCACAAAGAGTCTGACATGACTGAGTGACAGACACTTTCATTTCCACTTTCTTTCCTGTCAAGTTAAATCAAATAACTCTTCTCAGTTTTCATCCCGGCACATAGAAGGCAAATGATAAAAAAAAAATGAATGAGACCTCCTTAATTTATTGTGGTATTCTATATTGTTGATGTTGTTATTCTTTTTCTCTTACTCATGCATTTAATTGTGCTTTTTTATTATCATGTAGTACACAGTCATTTTAAAGAATTTGTGAGTATAGATCAGCAGAAGAAATAAAACCAAAAAACCCAAAACAGACTTAACGCAATGATTTGGTGATAACTACTGTTAGCACCTTTCTATGTAGAATTAATTCTACTCACTCTTTTATATTTGCATATAAAAAGACATTTATTCCAAATAATGCTTTTATAGCACAGAGTATTTTAAACTTTAAAATATGTATTGTAATGAATACACTGCATATTCCACAAATATTTATCTATATTTGTCTATAGCATAATTTTAATGGGTGAATTATATCATGTCTGTATACTTTTTACTTCAATCATTGCCTGGTCATTTTAGTTTGTTTCCATTTATTTCTTATTAGAAATAGCACTGTGGTTAACTCAGTTGAATATTGTTGTATAAAAAATTACCCGCAAACCTGTTGGTTTAAGAGAACACACAATTTCTGTGGGTCAAAAATCTGGGCGTGGCTTAGCTAATAAGTCCTCTACTTCAGGCAGACTTACACATGTACAGCTACGGTGTTAGCTGGAACTGGATTTCATCTGAAGACTCAACCAAGGACACGGGCCCTTCTAGGCTCATATGTTGCACAGTTCCCTTCTTCCAAGGTTGCTGAAGTGAGGGGCTCAGTTCACAGCTGGCTATGGACTGGTGGTGGCTCTCCATTCCTTACCATATGCATCTCCCCAGCATGCCCATTTGCTTCAGCAAAGCCAGCAAGAGGAATCCTTTTTTACCCTGGACATGTCAAAATGATAGCATGTGCTTACTATACCAAGGAGAGTACGGCAAGACAAAAGTCACAATCTTATGCCACATAATCATAACTCAAACAAGTGCCTTCTGTTTGTTAGAAGCAAGTCACTGGCACAGACTACACTCAAGCGGAAGGTATTTTACAAGGGTGTGATTGACTACCAGGAGGCAGGGATCACTGGGATTCATCTTAGAGCATTCCAGCCATATTAACTATCTTACAGCTAAGCCTCATGCATATTCATTCATATTTCCAACTGATAAGCACAAGGGAAAAAAATTCTGATTAAAAGCTATGCGTACTTTGGGGAGGTTTTGATGTCTATTGCCAAATTGCTTTGCAGAAGTTATTCAAGCTTGCATTCCCCAACAGCAACTGAACTCTCCAAAACACCGAGCAGCTCTCTGTTTACAGTCTTTATCAGTCTAATAAGCGAAAAAAATGGGACTCCTTTGAATCTCTCCCCTTGACTTTTGTGGTGTTGAACTCTCTAGTATTCTTGCCCATTGACCATCTCCTTTTTATCTCTTTTCTTTACTCTTCTTTCTACTCCCCTTGCCCCCATAAGATGTGTCCCAGTCTTCTCAATCTGAAGACCCGTTTTCCCTTCTCCAGTCTTTCAGCTGATGTTTGAGGGCTGACAGTGTGCTGTGCATGTAGGAAGCTCCACCCACTCATGGGACAGGCACACCCGATTGTGAGTGAATTTCCAAGCAGAAGTCCAGCCTGGCGGTCTCCTGGGTTCTGCTCCCATAGTGCAGCCACCTTCAGCCATGCCTACCTGGATGTCCTGGACATGCCTCAGATTTAACCTCTCCAACCAAATGCATCTTGGTCCTCTCTCGGTCCTCTCGGTCCCGGTGACAGCTGCTTCCCTTCTGGCTGCCCCCTACACTCTTGCTGACAGTATTGCCAGCCCAGGTCACTTACTGCACACAGAAAAGCTTCAGCAGTGACAGCCTCAGCCGATTCTCCCTGCACAGGGTCACGAAGGATTTTGGAGGTGTAGGTAGGAGTCGCTTTCAGTGTAGGGGAGTTCAGTGAGCTATGTACGCCTACAAGTCGGTCTGCTATTAAGAGCCATAAGCCATGGGCTCCCACGGCTGAGATTCAGTGGTCACCTCCCCACTAAGAATGCCCCTGGGTGAGCCACCAAACCCCCCAGCCCCACCACCCAGCTCATTTCCTGCAGTTGTGATGGACCTCGCCTCTGATCATTTGTAACTCCGGGTCCTGAACTTGAAACCTGCTCTGACTAGAGACGGAAATCTCTTTACTGTTTTCTGGGAAGATTCTGCAGTTTTGTTTTTTTTTAATTATTTTTCTGCTTCAGGATCCCTAGGGACAAGGACTGCATTAGCTAGTGACATGCCATCATCCCACTCCACCCCTGTACACACTCCTCTCTCACCAGCGCAGCGCAAGAACAGGAGGTCCTTGTTAATTACCCCCTTGCCCCAAAGTGCAAGTAAGTTTGCACATGGAAAATAAATTCTTTTACATTCCATATTCTCACCTTAATTTCATTTCACCTGAATACATTGAGCAGAGCAATTGTTTTTCACTCTCCTTGAACTGATGCATTTAGCAAACCAGCCCCACGTCAACCTGTAATTCTTGGCCAGAGTTTCCCTCCCCCAAGCTCATGATGGGCTTCCCAGGTGACTCAGTGGTAAAGAATTACCTGCCAATGCAGGAGACACAGGTTTGACCCCTGGGTTTGGAAGACCCCCTAGAGTAGTAGGAAATGGCAACCCACTCCAGTATTCTTGCCTGGGGAATCCCATAGACAGAGGAGCCTAGCAGGCTCCCCTGTGTCCATGGGGTCACAAAGAGTTGGACATGACTTAGTATTCTTGCCTGGAGAATCCCATGGACGGAGGAGCCTGGCAGGCTGCAGTCCACAGGGTCGCAAAGAGTCGGACACGACTGAGCGACTTCACCTCACCTATCAATTAAACTATGCTAAGCTTATACTACATCTTTGAATACTGTGGGGGCTCTATTTCTTCATTCACCCTCTCTCCCCTCTGAGATAGGGTTCTTGCTGTGTAGAGTTTCTTTTCTCCCTTTCACAAGGCTCTCTCAGCTTGGACTTTTGGTTATACTTCTTTCTTAGTTGTCTGTAGCTCCCTCAGTGTCACCTCTTGGCATTTTGTTGCTCGCCCTTTTCCTTGATGTCCCCAGTATCCTCCGATATCCTCTTGGTTCCATGCCCCCAGAGCGTCTTTTCCTCCAGGCTGTCATTCTGCCTAGGTTGGCCCTCTCAGGTCTGTGCCTCTCATTCCACCTGGGCCTTCTGCATCTGCCTTTAGCTGCTTTTCCTGCTCCTGTTTCTTGGCATTGGCCCTAATCCATTATGCTCCTTGACCTACTATTCTCATTACCTGGTCATTTCCTTGCCCAGAATTTCCCACTTCCTACCACTGTTTTCAAAAATGTCTGTGAACTTGTCCATCATACGTATATATGCCTCATATGTATGTGTTTTTTATTTTCCAGAACTTTCTAACACACTGTCTCCACTATTCATCACTGTCTTTTGTTCTTGGTCATTCCTTCCTCCATCCCTTCTCTATTTCCTACGATAGGAAATAGATACTAGGATCTATTAGATTCTATTAGATTACTCTAGGATACTCATGTTCCTTCTCCCCACTGATCTATTGTGCTGTCCACCCTCAAGGTCCAACTCAAGACCAATCCCCTATTATTCCAGTCCAGGAATTTCAACCCTGACTGACAGCATCATCACCTGAGGTGTTTCTCAAATAATATTTTATCTGGACTGGGTCCTGGAACAATTGAAACCTGAACTCTTGGATGGGACTCAGGCTATGTTTTTGTTCTGCATTCCTGCCGAGATAAGCACTCAGGAGTGAGAATGACAACTTCTGGCTGATACAACATGCCAGCTATGTTACCACATTTATAACCAGCTCCACACAGCCCCACACGGAATTTTTTCCCACCTTGTTTAGCTTTGTTCTCTGACCAGATGCTGAAGTGCACACTTATTACTAAATGTCTGTTGATTGACACGTTGACTTTAACATACAAATAACACATTTGAGATGATCTACGTCTAGTCAAGGCTATGGTTTTTCCAGTGGTCACGTATGGATGTGAGAGTTGGACTGTGAAGAAAGCTGAGCGCCGAAGAATTGATGCTTTTGAACTGTGGTGTTGGAGAAGACTCTTGAGAGTCCCTTGGACTGCAAGGAGATCCAACCAGGCCATTTTGAAGGAGATCAGCCCTGGGATTTCTTTGGAAGGAATGATGCTAAAGCTGAAACTCCAGTACTTTGGCCACCTCATGTGAAGAGTTGACTCATTGGAAAAGACCCCAATGCTGGGAGGGATTGGGGGCAGGAGGAGAAGGGGACGACAGAGGATGAGATGGCTGGATGACATCACTGACTCAATGGACGTGAGTTTGAGTGAACTCCGGGAGTTGGTGATGGACAGGGAGGCCTTGCGTGCTGCGATTCATGGGGTCGCGAAGAGTCGGACACAACTGAGTGACTGAACTGAACTGACCCTTCCTCTAACTATTTCTTCCTGACAACCTTTGTTGAGCCTAATAATCTTTATCCCCATCAAACAGAAGCACAACCTAGGGAGAATGGCAGAAGCTTTGGGGACACCTTTATTTTATTCATCCGTATAAATTGTTGAACCTGAACCACAGTGCTTTGTTTTGATTATTATTTATGATCCTTGGACTATTCTTGATGTTCTCCAACTTTAGCAATCAATTTAATTTAGCCCATGACAAGACTTAATCTACAATATATATTCTGTTTGTTGATATACCAATCTAAGTGTGATAACTCAAATTAGTCACGAGAATCAAGAGCTAGTTCCCGTCCCACCAGAGCCTTTCACAGTTACGCTGAGACCCTCTCAGAAGCACATGCTGAGGTACCTGCTGCGTAACTCCCCACAAATTTAGGCCAGTTTTTAGTCATCTCTTCACTTTAAAACTCTCATCAAAAATGCTGTGAGAAGCAGGATCCTCTATGACCCACCTCCCAGAATATTGGAAATAAAAGCAAAAATAAATAAATGGGACCTAATTAAAATTAAAAGCTTCTGCACAACAAAGGAAACTATAAGCAAGGTGAAAAGACAGCCTTCAGAATGGGAGAAAATAATAGCAAATGAAGCAACTGACAAACAACTAATCTCAAAAATATACAAACAACTCCTGCAGCTCAATTCCAAAAAAATAAATGACCCAATCAAAAAATGGGCCAAAGAACTAAACAGACATTTCTCCAAAGAAGACATGCTGCTGCTGCTAAGTCGCTTCAGTCGTGTCCGACTCTGTGCGACCCCATAGACGGCAGCCCACCAGGCTCCTCTGTCCCTGGGATTCTCCAGGCAAGAACTCTGGAGTGGGTTGCTGTTTCCTCCTCCAGTGCATGAAAGTGAAAAGTGAAAGTGAAGGCACTCAGTCATGTCCAACTCTTAGCGACCGCATGGACCATGGCCCACCAGGCTCCTCCGTCCATGGGATTTTCCAGGCAAGATACAGATCACTAACAAACACATGAAAAGATACTCAACATCACTCATTATCAATGCAAATCAAAATCATAATGAGGTACCATTTCACACCAGTCAGAATGGCTGTGATCCAAGAGTCTACAAGCAATAAATGCTGGAGAGGGTGTGGAGAAAAGGGAACACTCTTACACTGTTGGTGGGAATGCAAACTAGTACAGCCACTATGGAGAACAGTGTGGAGATTCCTTAAAAAACTGGAAATAGAACTGCCTTATGACCCAGCAATCCCACTGCTGGGCATACACACCGAGGAAACCAGAATTGAAAGAGACACGTGTACCCCAATGTTCATCGCAGCACTGTTTATAATAGCCAGGACATGGAAGCAACCTAGATGTCCATCAGCAGATGAATGGATAAAAAAGCTGTGGTACATATACACAATGGAGTATTACTCGGCCATTAAAAAGAATACATTTGAATCAGTTCTAATGAGGGGGATGAAACTGGAGCCTATTATACAGAGTGAAGTAAGCCAGAAGGAAAAACACCAATAAAGTATACTAACGCATATATATGGAATTTAGAAAGATGGTAATGATAACCCTATATGCGAGACAGCAAAAGAGACACAGATGTATAGAACAGTCTTTTGGATTCTGTGGGAGAGGGAAAGGGTGGGATGATTTGGGAGAATGGCATTGAAACATGTGTAATATCATATAAGAAATGAATCGCCAGTCCAGGTTCAATGCAGAATACAGGATGCTTGGGGCTGGTGCACTGGGATGACCCAGAGCGATGAGATGGGGAGGGAGGGGGGAGGGGGGTTCAGGATGAGGAACACGTGTACACCCGTGGCGGATTCATGTTGATGTATGGCCAAACAAATACAATATTGAAAAGTAATTAGCCTCCAATTAAAATAAATAAATTAAAAATTTTTTAAAGAATGCTGTGAGAGACAGCATTTTCTTTCACCGAATCATTCTGGTTTCTTCCTAATGAGTGTTTTTGGAGTATGTTTACTGATGTTTTCCCTTGGGCTTAGCATTGTGCCATTGTGTATAGGAAAGCTCAATAGCCGAAACCAATTACTATACACATAACACTATTTCATTTTACTTGAACACTTTGGCGTACATTATCCCTCAAACAATGATGATATTAATTTTAAAGTATTCTTATTGAAAACAGTACATTACTTGCTGGAGCACATATTTATTCCGGTTCAGTCATATTTCAGAGTAGAGGTCCTCAGATCTGCTGTGAGAACAGTTGGGTAGTGGTTAGTCTATTAGCTATTTTCAAGTGGGTGTTTTTAAATTACTTAAGGGTGCTTGACATTATTTTTATAGTTAAAATTGGTTTGGGAACACGTTGTAGAAACCTCACTAAGAGTGGCTTAAACAAGTTGGCTTTTTTCCTCCTTCATGTAATAAAACATCTTTTAAGAAGCACTGCATAGTTTATGTAGTGACTCAGGGTGTCACAGGAAGCCATGCTTCTTGGCTTCACTCTCTGCCTTCCTTCATGCATGACTGTCATCCACACCGACTCAAGATCCCTTCTTTAGCTTCCAATGCTGAACTTTTTTTCCAAGCAGAGGTAGGAGGAAGGGTGAAGAGTAAATGGTTAAAAGTTGAGTTTGCCCTTTTGAAGAGCTTTCCCTGAATTTACCTTCCCTGAAGCCTATCCTGTGCCTTCCAGTTACATCTCACTGGACAGAATTGTCACTTGGCCACTTCTACAATTTGGGAAATGTCATTTTTTAGCTGGGAACATTGCCATCTCAAATAAACCAAACATCCTGGTAGTAAGAAAGAAAGGGAGATCGGTTGTAGAATTGGCAACTGGCAGTGTCTCCCATTCTAGTTATCGTTTTACTTTTCCTATCATAATTTGTTGCTAAAATTTATGAATTTTATCATCTTAAAAGAGTTACTAACTCATAAAGCAATTATCCCCCAATTAAAAATCAATTTTTTAAAAAGGAAAACAAATGAAAATATCAACAAAAAAGAGTTATTAACTCAAAACTGGCATTTGCTAGATTTTTATAAATTATACATGTCTTGGGTTCAACTGAGTGGAGTTTTACTGTACTGATTTTCCTTTTTTCTATGTTTATATAGGTATTCAAGTACTTAATTGTCCCAACCCTTTTTAAAAATCATGTCACTGCATTTATACAAAATTCTGATTCTTTGTCATGCATGGAATTTTGTTAATAAAAATAAAATGTGTCATAATTTCATGCTGCCTGGTGTTTTGATTTTGAGATTTGCAAATATTCTTGAAATCCCATTAATATGGGAAAATAGGAACCTGCTTAATCACTATAGCTACAATATGGCAAAGAAACTGTTTCTGCCCTTTCAGCACAGTGGGCATTTTTTAGATGGAAAATATATTGTAGTTAAGATTTTATGAAAGATTGTTTTTTAAAGAAATACATTTCTTTGTAATTTTTTCTTCTCTCTTTACAACATACTGGCGTCACCTATGGGTCATTTTCAGTCCAAGCTCTGTTTGGGGAGATGAGAGTAGTACTGAGTTGTAATTGTTGTCACCAGAAAATATACTGGGAAGGGATGAACGCAAGGCAATAAAATTTTTGCCTTGCTGTTCAAGATTTCTTTTTAACTGAGGAAAATTAGATGAGTCAGCCATTCTCATTGACTCAGTTGAAGTACTTCTTTTTTCATTTAAATTTCTAATGACTTCATCCTGCATAGTTTATAAGAACATAGCTAGCTGCCTGTGTAAATACAATTACCCTCTACATGATGCCATGGCTGTGGTTATTGAAAGCTTCACTTAGGAAGCTCTTTCATCTCCTGACTATTGTAGGGCTTGTGTTATTCTTTTCCTGAGTGTGAACATCTGGGTTTCTGGTGATGTGTTGGTGACATGACTGGATCTTTATCACTTATTTAAGGAGAGTGAAAGTGTATGTGTGTGCCTGCGCTGACCTGTGCTCCCATATGCATAATTTTTGAGGAAAAGGAAAGTTACGAGAAAAAAAAAATCTGGCAGCTTTTCTGAAAAAGGTGTTCAGAATTGCCTGATTTCCTTGGATGTTATCCCAGAAACATCTCATCAGATGAACTAGCACACAGCTCACAGCAGATGTAAAATAGCGCTTGAAATCTTTTCTCTGCATGAGGTTATTGCAATGGTTCAAATATTTGCAGTAATCTTAGCAATTAAAGTGTATACTATCCACCTCTACTTCACTCATACTTATTCAATAAAAATAAACCTCTCTGTTCTTTAGTATATTTTACTTCCATATTTAACAACTAAAAGAGACTTATTAAAATATAGGTTTTTTATATAATAATAATCAGGAGTCATATTTGTTCATTCATTGATAATAAATCTCAATCTTGGGGGGTTAGATTATGGTCTTAGAATTTAAGACCATTTTTGTAAAAGCAGCTCTTGTTTTAAGACTCATGGTTCAGTTTACGGCCAGTACAAGGGTCTCCATCATAACCTCCAGGACAAGCTGATGGTGATCCAATCTCAGAGCACATCTATTTATACAGTGTTGATGACTCTTCAAAACCAGTTCGTTCCTTTTTAAAATAACATTCTGATTTTTACATATTTTTTTCCTTAATGTTAACTTCAAATTGTCTTCCATAAAACTGAATGGTTGGTTCTGGTTCTTCCCTATGGAGCAACCCCAAATTATCTCTCTTTTATGAAACACTCATATATTTGAATACAACTATTAAAATATTTCTAAATATTTTCTCCTCCAGACTAAAAATCCCTGTGGGTGTTTGAGGCAAGGGAGAAGTAGTGTGGGACATTGTAGCAGGGCTTTTTTTTTTTTTTTTTCAAGTAAAGGCCAGTAGGCTTCAGTTCAGTTCAGTTCAGCCACTCAGTCACGTCCGACTCTTTGTGACCCCATGAACCACAGCACACCAGGCCTCCCTGTCCATCACCAACTCCCAGAGTCCACCCAAACCCATGTCCATTGTGTCAGCGATGCCATCCAATCATCTCATCCTCTGTCGTCCCCTTTTCCTCCTGCCCTCAATCTTTCCCACCATCAGGGTTTTTTCCAATGAGTCAGCTCTTTGCATGAGGTGGCCAAAGTACTGGACTTTCAGCTTCAACATCAATCCCTCCAATGAACACCCAGGACTGATCTCCTTTAGGATGGACTGGTTGGATCTCCTTGCATTCCAAGGGACTCTCAAAAGTCTTCTCCAACAAACAGTTCAAAAGCATCAATTGTTCAGCACTCAGCCTTCTTTATAGTCCAACTCTCACATCCATACATGACCACTGGAAAAACCATAGCCTTGACTAGACAGACCTTTGCTGACAATGTCTCTGCTTTTTAATATGCTGTCTAGATTAGTCATAACTTTCTTTCCAAGGAGCAAGTGTCTTTTAATTTCATGGCTGCAATCACCATCTGCAGTGATTTTGGAGCCCAGAAAAATAAAGTCAGCCACTGTTTCCACTGTTTCCCATCTATTTGCCATGAAGTGATGGGACCAGATGTCAGTTTTCTGCATGTTGAGCTTTAAGCCAACTTTCCACTCTCCTCTTTCACTTTCATCAAGAGGCTTTTTAGTTCTTCACTTTCTGCCATAAGGGTGGTGTCATCTGCATATCTTAGGTTATTGATATTTCTCCCAGCAATCTTGATTCCAGCTTGTGCTTCCTCCAGCCCAGTGTTTCTCATGATGTACTCTGCATAAAAGTTAAATAAGCAGAGTAGGCTTCAGGCAGACACCAAAGTGGAATCTCTTCGAAGCTGGCCAGATAATTACGTGCAACTCAGCAGCTGGGCAGCTCATATGAGAAGAGGGTTTAAATGCAGATGCAGAATTTATAAACATGTCTGTTTATGTGGGAGAATAGACACACATATATCTCCTGTCAGCTGATATGCTCAAGAGGCAGCAACAAGCACACCTCACGCTCGGATCTTGGTTTTCGGAACCGAGGGTCAGAGAAATGACTGATGCCAGGACTTTGGCAGTAAATATACAGAATGAGCCTGGAGAATCTCATCATGCCAGAAAGTAAGGAAGAACAAAGCAGAAGTCAAACAAACAAAAAAAAACTACATTGCGGGGTGCACATCAGCGAGCCCAGATTTGACAGAAAGCTCGTCCAATGTCCAAAGCAGAAACAATTTAAACAACAAAATAAAACAGAATTGGATGATAACTCAAAGTATAGGATAAATATCCATGAGTCCATTTATATATGTGTGTGTGTGTGTGTGTATGTATGTATGTATAAAATTGATGAACTACAGGGAAGAAATTAAATAAATTTCTTGGCAGAAGAATTCCAAAGAATTTATACAAATATTCCCACCTCAAGGACATACCGTATAATATAATCCTCTGCTCTGTCAGTATAAGCTGCTCAGAAGGTGACCTCCTTCTAAAGAGTATGGTATAGAAAGGAGGAAAAAATGATAACTGATGGAGAAGACTAACAAATATAGTTCATCTAGGTTATCAGCTGTGGTAAGTCCTGTTGTTAGTATGTACCCTTGATATGATATGATGAAAAGGACAGTTCGCTTCTGTGGTCTTCCTCCCTAAACCAAAGATTTCAGTATAATCATGCAAAAAATATCATCCAAATCCCAAATGAGGATGTTTTTATGACACTTGACCTGTAGTCCTTTAAACTGTAAGTTATCAAAAACAAGGAAAATCTGAGAAACTGTCATATCCAAGAGGAGCCTAAGGAGATATATTGCCTGTATTTAGTGTTGGTATCCTGGATCAATCCATAACAAAGAAAGGACATTAGACAGATTAAGGAAATCCTAATAAAAATTATGGACTTCAGTAAATAATAATGTATCAATACCATATGGGCTTCCCTGGTGGCTCAGTGGTAAAGAATCTGCCCGCAATGCAGGAGATCTGGCTTCGATCTCTGGTTTGGAAAGTCCCCTGGAGGAGGACATGGCAACCCACTCCAGTACTCTTGCCTGGAGAATCCAATGGGCAGAAGAGCCTGGTGGGCTACAGTCTATAATAGAGTAGCACAGAGTTGGACACGACTGAAGTGACTAAGCAGCAGCAGCAGCAGCAGCAGCAGCAATACTAGTTAATTAATTGTTTCAAAAGTATCATACTGGTGTAAGGAGTTTGTGATCGGGGAAACTCGATGAGGGGGTTTAGAGGAACTCTGTACTGTCTTTTCAGTTTTTATGTAAATCTCAAACTGTTCTAAAAAGTAAAATTTATTTTTAAAAAAATAGTGAAAGATTCCCAGGAGAAAACCGGGAAGACCTTAGGTGTGTGATGCATTTTTAGATACAACACTCAAGTCACAATACATAAAAGAAATCATTGATAAGCTGGGCTTCATTAAAATTGAAAAGTTCTGTTCTGTGAAAGACAATGAGAAAAGAATGAGAAGACAAGTCACGGACCGGGAGAAAATATTTGCTAAAGACACATCTGATAAAGGACTTCTTTCCAAAATAGATGAAGAACCCTTAAAACTCAATGATAAGAAAACAAACAACCTAATTTAAAAACAAGAAGAAGACCTTCGCTGACATCTCACTAAAGATACACAAATGGAAAATAAGCACATGAAAAGATGTTCAGCATCATATATCATTGCAAAATTGCAAATTAATTTTGTAATAAACTATGGGATACCACCACACACCTGTGAGAATGGCCCAAATCTGGGACACTGGTGACACCAAGTGCTGGCAGGGATGTGGAGCAACAGGAACTCTCATTCACTGCTGGGAATGCAAAATGATACAGCCCCTTTAGAAGACAGCTTGGCAGTTTCTTACAGAACTAAACATACTCTTACCGTGTGAACCAGCAAACAAACTCCTTGGTATTTACCCAAAGAAGTTTAAAACTTGTGTTCACACAAAAACATGCACACATGTTTATAGCAGCTTTATTCAGAATTTCCAAAACTTGGAAAGAGCCAAAATGTCACCCAGCAGGTGAATAGATAAAGAAACTGGGATTCATCCAGACAATGGAATATAATTCAGCACTAAAAAGAAATGAGCTCTCAAGCCACGATAACATGGTTATCATGTTATAGACATGGAGGAAACAGAAATGCATTTTACTAAGTGAAAGAACGGAGAAGGCAATGGCACCCCACTCCAGCATTCTTGCCTGGCAAATCCCATGGAGCCTGGTAGGCTGCAGTTCATGGGGTCATGAAGAGTCAGACACGACTGAGCAACTTCACTTTCACTTTTCACTTTCATGCACTGGAGAAGGAAATGGCAACCCACTCCAGTGTTCTTGCCTGGAGAATCCCAGGGACGGGGGAGCCTGGTGGGCTGCCATCTATGGGGTCACACAGAGTCGGACACGACTGAAGCGACTTAGCAGCAGCAGCAGCAGCAAGTGAAAGAAGCCTATCTGAAAAGGCTATATTCTGTATGATTCCAACTGTAGGACATTTTGGAAAAGGCAACTCTGTGGAGAAGGTAAGAAGATCAGTGGTTTCCAGGGATAAGGGAGGGATGAATAGGTGACGCACAGAGGATTTTCAGAGTGAACCTGTACTCTGTGGTACTACAAGGATGGATACAGGTAGTCGTGCAGTTGTGAAAAGCTGTGGAATGTGCAAGGCCAAGAGTGAACCTAAGATAAACTATGTGCAAGGGGTAGTAAGGATGTGTCAGTGTTGCCTCATTGATTGGAGCGAACGGTCTGCTGTAGTGGAGGATGCCTGTACTGCATGAGGTTGTCCATGTGAGGGAACACTCTGATGTTCCACTCACTTTTGCTGTGAACCTAAAACCATTCGAAAAAAATAAAGGGTATTGCCTTTTAAAATAATTTAAATTACATCCTCTCCTAGTAGGCAAGTTGAATAGAGGTCAAATTATCCCAGAGTTAACCAGGTTGATAGAACATGGAGTAAGAACAAGAAGAGACTTAAGTTGTATGACTTAAATTGTGCCCTGGAGAAGGAAATGGCAGCCCACTCCAGTATTCTTGCCTGGAGAATCCCATAGACAGAGGAGCCTGGTGGGCTACAGTCCATAGGGTCACAGAGAGTTGGACACGACTGAGCATACATGTGCAAAATTAAGTGCATTCTATTAAAAACATAGGTAATAAATTGTGAAATGACTTCAAACCCCAGTAATAGAGTGTGCACATCTTTCTTGGATGGACAGGCCTTCTCTCCCTGTGCAGTGGAGGATGGGCAAGACGAGTATCTGCTTCCGTGACTCACTTTTGTTGCTGCCTCCTGATAGACATCCATACCTCTGCCAAAACACACATTTTGTTCTATCTAGTACCTTCAGCTCTGCTTTCCAGGAATCCAAGCGTCTAGACTTTATACCTTTATGGCTTTGACCCTTTATGCTTAGATTGTATAGTTTACCTTTCAAAATGTAACATTTCTTTCATTGCCAAATATTTCCAAGTACTTCCTCAAAAGCACCACTGACAGCTCCAACCCTTTCGCATATTCTCAATGTAATGTATTTTTCAGTCTCTCTCTTATTTTCTTCCTCCTCTGTTTACATTCCTATTACTAAATACCTTTCCTAGTATTTTATTGTAATGTCCCTCTTAAAACCTAATGCCCAGAATTGCCAAAGACTCTATGTGTCATCTGATTATTTCAGAGCACAGTGGACTCTTGTGTTCATCTGGACATTGTCATCACTTTAATGCAGCCAAAAATTGCATTAAGGACTTTAGCAGCCCTATCTCACTAGCTCTTGTTGAGACTGTAGTTAAAAACATCCCTGAGGCCTTTATCCTGTGAACTGGTACACCACACAGCTGCTCAGAAAGTCTCTCCTGCAACTTGTGCTTTTATAATTGAATCTCTTTAAATGTAAATGCAGACAATTACATTTGTCCTAGTTAAATTTCATCTTATTATTTTCCAGCCTGTTGAGATCTTATTGAATCTTGGTTCAGTCGTGGATTTCTGTTATGTGTACTTGCTTATGTCTATGGCCCAGATAGAGGAAGCTTGCAAATAAATCTATCCCATCTGGGCTAACTCAAGGCCGGGGAACAAGGAGGAGACAGCAGTGAGGACTGCCCAGGAATGGAGAAGACAACCTGTCTTCTCTAACGAAGTAGAAATTCTGTACTGTTTTGTGTGTGTGTGTGTGTGTGTGTGTGGTCACAATCTGACCTGCCATTGTGAAGTATACATGCTGCTAAGTTGCTTCAGTTGTGTCCAACTCTTTGTGACCCCATGGACTCTAGCCTGCCAGGCTCCTCTGTCCATGGGGTTCTTCAGGCAAGAATACTGGAATGGGTTGCATTTCCTCCTCCAGGAGATCTTCCCAACCCAGAGATACATCTATTACATCTCCTGTGTTGGCAGGTGGTTTCTTTACCACTGGCACCACTTGGGCAGCCCCCAGGTAAAGTATACTGAAAGTCATCCATTGCTAATTGCATTTAACAAATTGAAATTTTTCAAAGACTTAAAAATTGGAGTGAATTTGAGAGCATCTTTATCATTCCTCCCACTCCCTTTCATTCTCTGAGATACTCTTCAGTAGGAAAGAAAGAACTGGAATGAAACCAGTGGAAACCAAGTTTTCTCATATCGGCTCCAGCCTATACACCAGGTTTGCCCATCACTGCTCCAGCACAATGGCCCTCCATCTATTTTGAAGTCCACGGTATGCCTGGGGGATCATGTTCCCATGAGTGGTGCCCTTTCTCAGGGTGGGTGCACATCACGGCTGCTGCATTAGCAGAGGCTGCCAGCAGGCTGAGGCTGATCCTGGTGCATCAGATGTTCACCCCTCCTCTCTCTCCTGCTGCTTCATGACATGCCGCTGGCTAGAAAAATCTCAGCTCTAACATTTAAAGCTGCAGTTTGCCAACTGCAGCATGTTAAAGCTTGGATTGGCAAACCATGGCCCGTGGACCAAATCTGGCTCACCACCTGTTTTTGTAGATTGTTAAATGGTTGAGGATAAAAAAAATTTTTTAAGAATAATATTGTATGACACATGAAAATTTTGTGAAATTCAAATTTCAGTATGCAAAATAAAAATTTATCGGAATTCAGTCCCTTTCATTTGTTATATATTGTCATTGACTTCTTTTGTGACATAAGAGCAGATTCGGGTACTTGCAAGAGACTTTACAACCCATGAATCCTAAAATATTTATTATCTAGTCCTTCATAGAAAAAGTTTGGTGGTGCTAGTGGTAAGGAACCCACCTGCCAATGCAGGAGACATAAGAGAGGCAGGTTTGATCCCTGCATCAGGAATATCTCCTGGAGGAGGAAATGGCAACGCGCTCAAGTATTCTTGCCTAGAAAATTCCATGGACAGGGCAGCCTGGTGGGCTGTAGTCCGTGGGGGTCACAAAGATTTAGACATGACAGAAGTGACTTTAGCACACACGTGTTAAAGGATCACTTGCATCAGACTCACTGGGATGTTTTTGAAACTGTTTTCCTGAGCCCACCCCTCACCAAAGGGATCAGAACCTGGAGATGGGGCCCAAGCTCATAGTGCACACCTAGACAAACACTAAGACAAAACTAAAGATAATGAGCCAGATTCATGGAAGGATAAGATGCTACCCTTCTTTTTCTGCCCATCTTACTCCCTTACCCTATGGGCCATAATTTTTCTACAAACTGCATAAGTTATATCAATCCGTTTCTAAGCACTTCTCAAAACCAGCTCTCATCCAGACTTGTCTATCTTTTAGTAAGAATGTTTGTATTCATTTCCTAAGGCTCCCATAACAAATCATGGCAAATTGGTTAAAACGACAGAAAGGTATTCTCCCACAGTCCTGGAAGCCAGAAATCCCAAATCCAGGAAAGCTGTGTTCTCTCTGGGAGGCCTGGGGGAGGAGTTCCTTCTTTGCCTCTTGCAGTGTCTGGTAGCTGTTGGCATTCTTTAACTTGAGGCCTCATCACTCCAATCTCTGCCTTCGTGGCCACATTGCCTCCTCTTCTTCTCTATGGCTTTCCTCTCTTCCTCAAATCTTCCTCTGTCTTTCTCTTGTAAGGCTGCTTATCGTCGGAAAGAGGGCCCACAGATCATCCAGGATGATCTCATCTCAAGATCCTCAACTTGATTTTATCTACAAAGACCTTTTTTCCAAATAAGGTCAGAGATTAGGACATGGATGGACCTCTTGGAATGCCACCATTCAACCCAGTACAGTGCCATTGTCCATTCAGTTTCTGAGTCTTGAAGATTCCATCACTCCCTCTCCAGTATCATTATGGTTCCATTCTGTCAACAGGAATTCCTGACACAGAGATTTATGATGGTGTCCTGCATGTGTGCCAAGTCACTTCAGTCGTGTCCAACTCTTTGCGACCCTACGGACTGCAGCCTACCAGGCTCCTCTGTCCATTGGGTTCTCCAAGCAAGAATGCTGTAGTGGATTGCCATTCCCTCCTCCGGAGGATCTTCCCAACCCACGGGATTGAACCCATGTCTCTATGTCTCCTGCATGGGCAGGTGCGTTCTTTATCATTAGTGCCACCTGGTCTTCACAAATTCTGGCTACATTTCTGAGCCTGGAATTAGGAGTTTCTGCAATCATGTTGCCAGTGGCATGTTCTGTTTCATTCTCGCTCTTCTTCCTCATGTGTCCCTTACCTTCCAGCCACATTGTGCTATTTGCTGTCACCCTCCCCACTTCTGTCCTCTTCCTAAACTCATCCACACTGTTCCTTCCTCCTGGAAGACCAGGGGACTGGCTCTTCCTCCATCATCATCACCACTCTTGCATCACTTAGGACCTAAGCATCTTTCAAAGCCCATTTGAGGTTCCATTTCCCCTTGAGAGCTTCACCACATCTTCCCACTGGATATGAGTCTCAGAACCATCTGCACCTGTTATGGTATTTACCTTACCTTACCTCATGTCATAATGTCTGTACTTGCATTATCATGGCTTTAGATGTAAACTTCCTCTAGATTAAACTCCTCAGGTCAGGGACTGTGAGAAACAGTATTGCTCAGTGGTTGAGAACTAGGGTTCTGAGTCAGACTGCCTAGTAGACCTCCAGTCACTTAGCACCATGTATCCTTCAGCAGATTATTTAATGTCTCCTTGCTATAATTTTTTCATTATAAATAGGGACAATAATAATAATAACTCCTTTCTTGGATTTTAAGGATTAAATGAGAAAATGCATGTAAAGTATCTAGAATATAGTAAGCATGTAAAATTTAGGTGTCATTATTGTCTTATCTCTATTTCCTGATGCCAACACAAGGACTGCCTTAGGTAGGTCCTGAATACATGTTTACAGAATTTAACTGATCAAATTCAAACCTGAAACAAGAAACAGTGACCTGAGTTTTTCTCTTTGGACCCCTTCTCTAGGTATGACATGTTTTTAGCAAAAACCAATACAAGTAAACCAAATTTCTGTCTTTTGCTGGATATGAGAATTCTTAGAAATTCTGTTACAATGTTTTTGACTCTGTTTCTTTTCATCAAATGGACAGCGAAAGTGAAAATGTCTCAGTGTCTGACTCCCTGCAACCTCATGGATTGTAGCCCACCAGGTTCCTCTGTCCATGGGATTCTCCAGACAAGATTACTGGAGTGGGCTGCCATGTGCTCCTCTGGGAGATCTTCCTGACCCAGGGACTGAACCCAGGTCTCCTACATTGCAGGCAGATTCTTTACCATCTGAGCCACCAGGGAAGCCCATCAAATGGATAATTGGTGGTTAAATATGATTTTCAGTTTTTGGTGATTTCTATCTTACAAACTAGTTTGTAGCCGAACACCAAATAGCCTGAAGTAACCGCAGAGTCGGAGAAGGCAATGGCACCCCACTCCAGTACTCTTGCCTGGAAAATCCCATGGACGGAGGAACCTGGTGGGCTGCAGTCCATGGGATCGCTAAGAGTCGGACATGACTGAGCGACTTCACTTTCACTTTTCACTTTCACACACTGGAGAAGAAAATGGCAACCCACTCCAGTGTTCTTGCCTAGAGAATCCCAGGGACAGGGGAGCCTGGTGGGCTGCCGTCTATGGGGTCGCACAGAGTCGGACACGACTGAAGCGACTTAGCAGCAGCAGCAGCAACCACAGAGTAGGGACTTTCATGAAGTCCTTTGATGGGAACAAGTACCTAGGAAAAGGAAAGGAGCCATGGGCCTATGATACCTGCTAGTCACTGGTAATTTATAGATTTCTTTTCAGACTATAGTGACACTCCTAAGGAAGAGTGCCCTCTTAGCAACTCCCACTAAATATGGCCCCAGAAGACTGCACTTCCTTCATGACCTAACAAGCTCTTCTGTAGGACGTGGGTTCCAGGCAGAGGACATTCATGGTGGCCTCAGGGGGTGCCTTGAGGACAGACTTCAGAGGCTGGATGAGTTTAGAAAGTGGCTGGTTTAGGCTTTTAGGCTTGTTGATGAACATGGTTGTACAGAGGATTGAAGGTGTGTTCTTCAAAATATCAGTTCTGGGTATCTTGATCAGAAGTAGTAAAGGAATATGGGCAGAGCTCTGGGTTAAAACCAGATTTTGAACACATTTTGGAGGAGTTGCTATAATTATAGAACTTGGCGATACAGTTGGATTGCCACACTTAGTCTGCCCCTGTACAGAGACTGCAGTTTGTACAGCAGGGACCTGATTAACCTGATTAACCTTGGGTTCTTATGTCAGGCTTTCTGGTCCCACAGGATTTTGCTCTTTGGAAGTTCTCTGGGATTTTACTGAGAAATCCTATTGCAGGCCCTTTTAGATATTAATAAACTTCTTCCAGACATGCATAACTTCACCAACAAATGGATTTTCCTTCTTTATGAGTCATTTATTGTGGAATTTAATGTATATTTTCCTCATGGAAGCAGTTATTAAATTCACATCTAATGATAAATAAAAAAAGAAACAAAAACAACAAAGCCACTTTAACCCATCAATGTAACCGAAATATAATACATTGGCAATAAAATGTATCCTTAAAAGCATACTACTTGTCCTTCTTTGCCCGCCCTACCTATCCACAGGGAGCATGTTGCCATCTGGCAAGAATCTCATCCTCAGAAACCAGGGCAGAATAGCCAAGTAGGTAATTTTCATCTTTCTCTCCAACTCTCTCTTTGTTCTGGGATGTGGGAAGTCTTTTGGCTGAAAACCAAAGCTGTCTAGATTTTAGGGACCCTCAGATGGTAGTTTCCTTTGCATAGTTTACATCCAGGTCTGATGGGGTTTCTCATTCAATCTGGAAACTCTGTACCTGAAGAATAATTATTATAATGATTTTAGAAATAATCACTAATGCACCTATAACACTTACTATATTCCAGATATGGTTCCAAACACTTTTTGGATGTTGATTCATTTAGTCTTTACAGCTCTATAAGATTTGTTATCACCGTTTTCTGGATAAGGGAAACCAAAGCACTAAAGAAGTTAAGAAAGATGCTGAGGTCAAACAGATAACAAAAGGAGATCCAGGATTCCAACCCAGGCCATCTATCCCCAGCATCTAAGCTCCAGATCCCAGCCTCCCCTCATTCCTCCCTGTGCAACTTTATAGATGCATTTTTCTAGTTACAACTGTACTCCCTATATAATACTCTATTTTGACCTCAAGGGGGGCTTCCCTGACAGCTCAGCTGGTAAAGAATCCTCCTGCAATGCAGGAGACCCCAGTTCGATTCCTGGGTCAGGAAGATCTGCTGGAGAAGGGATAGGCTACCCACTCCAGTATTCTTGGGCTTCCCTTGTGGCTCAGCTGGTAAAGAATCTGCCTACAATGCGGGAGACCTGGGTTTGATCCCTGGGTTGGGAAGATCTGGAGAAGGGAAAGGCTATACGCACTCCAGTATTCTGGCCTGGAGAATTCCATGAACTGTATAGCCCATGGGGTTTCAAAGAGTCGAACACAACTGAGCAACTTTCACTTAAGACCTCCAGGCAATTATCTGTACCCACGTCCTGCTCCCTGGGATGCTCTACTGCCTCCACTGTATTACCTGCAGCTGCCATTGGTCTTTGCATTGCCCTGGCTCTCACTTGGACTTGACTGGTGATGTTGACCCTTCCACAGAGCTGCTGCTTTTGTTATGGACTTTCCAGAACCCCAGTTTCTCCTATTTGTCCCTCATCCATCTCCACATCTGTTCCCCTCTGCCCTGACTGCACCATGCAGCGATGGTGTGGTGTCCCCAAGCCCTACTGATAACTGAACCTGAACCAACTCAATACCATTTGTTCAAACAAAGCAAGATAACACAAAAAGTCAACAAGATGAGATTTCTTACTCTTGATGCTGATGAAGAAAAGTGAAAAAGTGAAGTCGCTCAGTCGTGTCTGACTCTTAGCAACCCCATGGATTACAGCCCACCAGGCCCTCCGTCCATGGGATTTTCCAGGCAAGAGTACTGGAGTGGGGTGCCATTGCCTTCTCCATTAACAGCGGCTAGGCATATTATATTTACTTGGAGCTGGTATACTTGGTGAAAGAAAAGCAAGCTTAATTAGAGGAATACATAGAGTGAGAATATAGGTGGAGATTTGTGAGGGTCTACAGGCAGGTTCAAAGAACTGAAGTTGTATTAAGTCTCATTTCACTTTATTTCTTAGTGCAGTCTTCTTGGTACTTGTCCTAGTGAAGTAAGGGGTGATTTTCATGAGACATGTAGGAATGAGAATCACCCTGGGGAAGCTGAGCATGGGTAAAGACTCTCACACCCTGAGTAACAGTCTCTTGTGATGACTTTGATGTTCTGTGAGTGTTGGAAAGGGAAAACGTGGCTTGTACATGGTCTTCCTAAGGGAGAAAAAATGGTGATGGAAGGAGGAGAGGTGAGATGGCTTGTGTGGGATTCTGGAGAAGCAATGTTGATGGGTGAATAGGGCTGGAGTGGAGCAGGGGTGGAAGTAGAGATGGCCACTGCTAACTAATGTTTGTTTTATAAGCAACTTGACTGCACCCTGGGTTTTGTCTGTAAGTACATCCATCTGATTATAGACATAAAGTAACAGGAAATACTTTCTGTTTTCTTGGTTAATGCATTACTTTTATTTTAAAAGTTCTTTGAAAAAGATAATATGCTGGATTGGGGCTAAAATAGATGTATGAAGAGCATCCAAAACTAACCTTTAAACAACAAAAATACAAAAATGTATTCCATCAAATGAGTTATAAATTAAAATACTTATATGGTTATTCAGTAATTATAGTTCCTGGTTTTCACTAAGCCTGTTTTTGTTAAAAATATTTTTGGAATTCTTTTAGAAGCACCTTTTTCAGTGTCTTTAAGAGAAGAATGGTCACTATCATCTTCATATTTAATACTGTTTTAGAACATTTTGGTCACATTAGTAGGATAATATGTATAAATGCTGAGAAAGAAGACATAAAATTATTACTATATACAGGTACTTCGATCACATACTAGAAAAATTTAAATATTAAGATATTAGTAGAAGTAATTCAAGAGTTTAGTGAACTGCCTACAAATAAGACCAATTTTAAAAAAGTAATCACCCTCTAGTTGGAAATGTAACTTTAAACAATTCTCAAAAAAGTTTTTCAATTGCAAAATAGTTTAACAGTTAGAAAATAATGTTGTGGTTTTTTTTTTTTTGAAAATAATATTTTTAAGTATATGTTCTATAAGAAGAATTTTTAAAAATTTTGAGTTATAAGAGAAGATGACTTAAAGAAATACACACTCTTTTAAATAATATAAAAATGTCCATTCTTAATAAATTTGTTGTAAGATCCAGTATAATTTTCTCTGGATTACTTAAACAATTTTATTTATATTATTGTAGTACTGATCAAAATTCCAACAGGATTTTGATGGTAGAATTACATGTGAAGAGACAAACATGAGACTGAAGCTTAAAAGAATTCAAAATGTATTTGAAATAATACACAAGTAAGGAAACTGTCAGAGATATGCAAATTTTAAAATATTCTGTGAAACAGCTGGCCTGGACCTTTGAAAATGTCATGCCATGAATGTGAAAAAGAGAGGAAGAAATAGGGAGAGATGGGGACAAGGAGTGAAAGTGGGAGAGAGAAAGAACAAGAAGGTCACTGAGGAGGGGAAGAAAGAGGGAGGGAGGAGAGGAGGGGAGGGGCAGAGAGTGAGACAGAGAAAGAGAAGGTGGTCAGATGGCCTGTAATGAGATCAGAATATAACATCAGCTAAATGTAATGAATGGCTCTTGGTCAGATCTTTTTTGTTTGTTTTAAGCTATAAAGTTAATTTATATATACATATATATGTATAAATTAATATATATTATATATAATATATATAAATTTATATATATAATATAATTTTATATATATATATAAAGATGGCTTAAAACTCAACATTCAAAAAACAGATCATGGCATCCAGTCCCATCACTTCATGGCAAATAGCTGGGGAAACAATGGAAACAGTGACAGACTTTATTTTCTTGGGCTCCAAAATCATTGCAGATGGTGACTGCAGCCATGAAATTAAAAGACAGTTGCTTCTTGGAAGAAAAGCTATGACAAGCCTAGACAGCATATTAAAAAGCAGAGACATTACTTTGCCAACAAACGTCTATCTAGTCAAAGCTTTGGTTTTTCCCAGTAGTTATATATGGATGTGAGAGTTGGACCATAAAGAAAGCTGAGCCCTGAAGAATTGATGCTTTTGAACTGTGGTGTTGGAGAAGACTCTTGAGTCCCTTGGACTGCAAAGAGATCAAACCAGTCAATCCTAAAGGAAGTCAGTCCTGAATATTCATTGGAAAAACTGATGCTGAAGCTAAAACTCCAATAGTTTGGCCACTTGATTTGAAGAACTGACTTATTAGAAAAGAACCTGATTGGGTCTTTTCTATTGGGAAAGACTGAGGCAGGGAAAGATTGAGGGCAGGAAGAGAAGGGGATGACAGAGGATGAGATGGTTTGATAACATCACCGACAGTATGGACATGAGTTTGAGCAAGCTCCGGGAGTTGGTGATGGACAGGGAAGCCTCGCGTGCTGCAATCCATGGGGTCACAAAGAATAGGACATGACTGAGCAACTGAACTGAACTGATAAAGTTAATTGTGGGAGAATTGGGGAAATTTATTTTATTTATTTTTTTGGGGGGGAAATTTAAACTGGATAATAATAATGGCTATGATAATGTATTGTGGTTATAAAGGAGAATGGCTGTGTTCATAAGAGATGTACACTGAAATATCTAGATATGAGATATCATGATGTCTTCAGGTCATTTTCAAAGAGTTCAAAAAAATAAAAAGTTTGTATGTCTGTGCTGTTGTATACAAATGTGTATAAGCTAAGCTAAGTCACTTCAGTCGTGTCTGACTCTGTGCCATCCCATAAACGCCAGCCCACCAGGCTCCCCCATCCCTGGGATTCTCCAGGCAAGAACACTGGAGTGGGTTGCCATTTCCTTCTCCAATGCATGAAAGTGAAAAGTGAAAGTGAAGTTGTTCAGTTGTGTCCGACCCTCAGCGACCCCATGGACTGCAAGCCCTCCAGGCTCCTCCGTCCATGGGATTTTCCAGGCAAGAGTACTGGAGTGGAGAAAATAAAATGTTAGTAATTGAATCAAGGCGAAGAATATATAGGTATTCATTGTAGCCCTCTTTCAGCTTCTTTGTCAATTTTAAATTGGTTAAAGTAAAATGTTGTGGGGGCAGAGAGTAACACACATGAGAGACAATGTTAAGGAAAATTCTAGAAAATTAGTAATGAGGGTTAGTAGCCCTGCCAGATTCTGTATTCACTGAACAAGTAGTCATTGACTGCGTGCTATGTTCTGTATTCCTGCAGTGGTTAAAACAGTAATGGCACAAGGTTAAGTAAGGGTCAGTGAGCTGAAATAGACAGTCAAAGGACTTGGCATAACTAAAAATTTCTCACATGATAAATCAACAGTGAAGGGTAGGATTATTCATGAAATCATAGTGAGATAAATTCTTAGCAGTTTTCAAAAAAATATCAACTTTGCCCAATCTGCTCAAAACACTGAGCTAGATTATATTAGATTAAAAGTTTAAAATATACATAAGTTTAAAAAGGAAAAGAAAAGCAGAATTACAGTGAATGACATTCTAAGCCTAGAATAAACTGAACAAATCACAAAGAATCAGAAATTTTAACTCTATAGCAATGAAAACCTAATGATATTAAAAATATGAAAATAATTTGCAGGTTAATATTTTGATTACTCTAAGGAATTCATTCAAATTGATTTAAAATAATCCCCAAATCTGAGGCGCTGAATGGCAAAGGTCAACCACAGATATTTCATAAAAGAAATAAAACTAGTAAACAACTGCTAACTCAATCATTAAAATTAAGCAATTCGTCTTTCAACCTTAAAGTAACTTTCTTTGTTTCTGTAACAGTGACTTGCTGGAGAGGATGCTAAGCTCCTGTTCTCTTATGTTGTTGATGTCATTATAAAACCATACAAGTCATTTGGGAAATAATTTAGTGGTTCCTGTTATGAGTCATAAAAATCATCATACTGTTGATTCAGTAATTCTGTTTCACAGGCTCTAGCTTAAAAAAATAATCCAAAATAGTAGGTAGGGTGAAAACTATGTACAAAAACATGTCACTCATTATTTATACAAGTGAAATGTTACAGGTGAATTAACTGTTTAGCAATAATGGACTATTTAATGAATTATGATATGATGACCAAAGGAATACTGTGTACCTATTAAAATAATGATTATAGCAATTGCATGAAAAATATTCCTTTGAAATGTGAAGTTTTAAAATGTTGAAAAATTACATGCATAATACAAACGATATAGTTAAAGCCAAGTATATGAGAGGCTGTTTATCATTAAGATAAAAATCTACTCATCTTACCAAAGTCTATCCCCTTTAGTATATCTTTTTTTCCTCCATCAAGGGAGAAAAATAATTCAATGAAGTCTCCTATGAAAGGCAGCATTTATCTATGTCTTAAAGCAACATTTCATCACTTGCCATTTCTCTCCAGAATTGTCCAGAAAGATAAGTATTTAAATAACTGTATTTTATTGTTGTACTTGCTATATAATTTTCTCATTTTTCTACCCTATCATTTTTACCACACTGTGAGTAAATCAACAAGCAGACTGAGGAAGATATTCCCAGAGAATGATATATTTGGGACATTCCACTAACTAAAGGTTACTATTCTAAAAATTTGCCTACCGTAGATTTGGTCCCAACTGTGTACAGACCTCACAGGTCTACCCATAAAATTGAGTATATCTACTCTATAAACAGTGAAAAATAACTTGTTGAAAGCACCTTTATAATTATTTTCCCTTCAAGCACTTTCCATGGCCTCTCAGGTGCCATTTATTACAAATTTAGAAACACAGACTTAGAGGACAGCTATGCTTATTATCCTACTTATTATCCTACTGTAGATAGAAAAGTTGATATTCTAATTTAAAAGCTATTCTATGTCAGTAGACAGGGAATGAAACAAAGATCACAAAATCCATAATCTTCTCTACGCATTAGCAGTAAATTCCTTGCAGTTAATCTAAGCAAGATATTTGATGTTTTATAATTATGGCAAAAATATCAACTGATTTGTTGGGATTCACTGATTTTTTTTTTTTTAATCTCTCAGATGACAAGGTAGTTAAAAAATAGCTAAGTGGGAGACAAGTTTTCCAGAAGATGGGGTAAATACACTTTTCTGTATTTCCTTCCCCTAAGAACAACTAAAAATTCTGGACATTTTATATGAAACAAACATAAACATGAAAAATGGAGAGAAGGTAGACTGGCTAGAGACCGCAGGATCAGAGGAACAACATGGGGCTGAGTTTTCTGGGTTTTCTTTTTGCTTCATATATTCCAGACTTGTTGTTGAAGAAACTGGGAGTCAGGAAATACCAATGGCACAGACAAAACAAAGCTCTAACAACAGAAAAGCCCGCTGTCTCCTAGGCCAAAGACAGGAAAGGGGCAACCTCAGAAGACAGAAAACTTTTAGACAATAACCATTCTACTTCAACCAAAGACCACAGAAAAAACCGTGGGCTCAGCCCCATCCACAGCACCGTGGAGGGCCTAGATCTCCACCCCTGTGAAGCTATGAGTGGGGTGAAAAAAAAAGTTACCCACTGGGGTGTTCCAGAAAAGGCCAAGTAGGAAGCCTAGACTTTCATCCCCACAAGGCAGTAATGAAGCCCCCTCAGTGGAGACCATGCGGAGAACTGGAACTCCCCCCACCAACCCAGCAGGAGCCCCCTACCTCGGATGTCAGTAGACCCAGGTAGGGTACCTGGACACCTTCCTCCACTGTGCAGGAGTCAGACAGGACCTCCCCACCTGCCCTGCCAGAGGCATGTCAAGGAAAGTCAGTTAAAACAGGAGGCTTAAATGGCATCCGGAGTCTACACTGCATACATAGTACACAAATGTCCAGGTTTCAATTGAAAATCAGTCATAACACAGGAAAGACTCTGGGGCCGGGAAAGATTGAAGGCAGGAGGGGAAGGGGACGTTGTCTTTGCCCTGGTCGTCTTTGTACCCTCAAATTTTATCACAAGGTCTAGCTTGCACATATTAGATTTCAATAAAAATTCGTTGGATGGATGGATGAATGGTTTTGTTGGTAAATGTTTAATAATTAAATCTCCAGAAGGAAAAAAAAAGAGCTAATTCACATCATTTGCTGATTTCTCTGGTGTAAATACTTCTACTTGGTCATTTTCAATCAGTTCACAGTGTCTAACTAAACAGAGTCCAGAAGTGGTGTTAATGATCACCCTTCATGAGCCAGTATGAGCTGGACAAAACAGAGTTGGACAGTGTGTGTTACTATATACTCTTATTTTCTGATAGCAGCCTTTCGTCATCCAATTAAAAAGAGAACTGAGCATCAGGTTGTTGCCTAGTCTCTTCAACAAGGTTATTATATTGGTTTAAGAGATCCAATGAGAATTAGTAAATAGTTGGCTCAGAATAAACCCAAGATCTCCATCTAGCAAACAGAAATTAAAAAGAACATGGCTTCAGCAAAAAAAAAAAAAAGAACATGGCTTATTGCTGGTAAATACAAATTCTTTTTCATGATGGATAGGACATCTGCATGGAGAGCTAAGAAAAGTGTGAATTACAGTGGTTTACACTAAGTCCAATTCACAGTGGAAGCAGCAGAAGTTTTCGTGATTAGCCTTTTTATTTATTCTGGGGGGTGATGACTTATGGGTGATACACTTAAAAGGACATGCAGTAGAAAACTTTCTGTTTTTAAGGAATCCAAAAAGGAGAAGTCTGTTGGCTTTGTACTATGGGCTTGTTTCTCAGTATTAAAGACTTAACTTCTAATCACCCTTCCCCTCTGCTTGTTTTCAGTCTTGTTGAATGTTTCTGAAAAGTATTTCAAAGACAATATTTTCTCTTCACTCTGCCTTGCAGCTGCTACATAATCTACATGCAAAGCTTGTGTTGCAACACACATGCCCTTTGGCCACAGTCTCTGCTTGCTTTGGCATGGTGTATCTATTCCAAAGATATCTGTATATTTGGGTTGTTATAGAGACTTCAAGTCAGCTAAATGGTCCAAGAAAACCTCAGAGAAGCCACTTTAGTATTTTCTAAAGTTCAAGGTGTTAAGTAGACCTGGATTCTTAAAATTTGTGCTGCAAACAAAGGAACCTATAGGAACTGTGATTTAATGACACAGGAGGGCAATTTTGAAAGCAGCAAAAAAGCTGAGTAGAAGGAAGTGGGAGAATTTCTTTCTAAACATGGTTATGAGAGAGCACCCAGGGTATTGATTAACATATTAACATCTGTTTCTTTGGGACATTGGATTTTAACTACTCTGTATTAAAAAGTTTATTAAAAACTAGCCTAAGAATTACATAATTCAAGGTCACTGCTTATATCAACTTCAGACATGTCATAAGTCATTTTTTTCTTTCTGCCTTTTCATATTTCCTTCAATATGTATTGTTTTGTGATTGAAAAATCATACATAATTAGAAAATTAAAGAGCATTATTGATTATTAAATAAGTTTAATTATTCTTATTTATGTAGCAAATACTACTCAGTCCAGAAGTGAAATGCTTGAAGTAAACCAGAATATGGATTAGTAAACACCGAGTTCCTTATATTTAAATCATTTGAAAACTGGTGACCATTTGTCTCTCATGTGGTTAGAATCAGGAATAAATACTTTTATGGGTGAAGTCAAATAAACTGTTCTTAATTTTTATGTTACTTATTAATTAGTCAAGTTAATTGAAAGTCTTTGAGAGATGACAGATTTTTGAAGGAGCTTTATAACAAAAATCAAACTCTTTAAGTTAAGCCTCTATAAATTCTTCAAAATAAAGCTGTATGATGGACAGAACTCACTGGAATGGGTACAAAAGGTCAAGTTTTAGGAAATTGTGGCACAAACTCACTTTTATCTTGGAAAGAAAGTGGCTTCACCTCCCTAGGTTCAGTTTCCTCTTTTTTGCCTGAGAGTCAGACCATATAACCCCTAGTGTCTCTCCCACTTTAACATTCTGTGGTGCAGCAATCAGCTGGGTGTGGTGTAATTCAGTAATAGAACAATTATTTTTAAACAAACATGAGGGGCCCAGATATTTCAAAACATCAGTAACATAGATCAGGAAAGGACAGTCGAAAACAGTGAAAAATCTTCATCCATGTGTAACCTGAGTCTTTTTCAGTGGAGGTGACTGAATTTTGATGGATGCTAGCTGGGATCTCAGAGTAAGTTTACAGTTAGGTTTCCGTGACCTGGAGAAAGGGCAGGGCTCAGCTGGACTTTGGGGACTCCATCAGCGGACTGGAAGGAACCAGGCTCTTCCTGTCTGTCTCTGCTTCTGAGTATCAGGCCGTTCTCTCCTCCTGCAGAATGTCTTCCTGCAAATGGCAGGGAACATGGCCATTGAGAATTCAATGCTGGGCTCTCACAGCTGTAAGACTCAGGAAGGGCTCTCCATCACTCCTTCTGGTCCCACATGAAAACAGAATCTTAGAGAAAGATGCTTGTTAGCCCAGCCTTGTGTGATGAGATGCCCAAGCTTGGATCAGTCACTGAGCGGTGAGTGGGTTAGATAAGAAGAACATGACTGGAATTAGAGGAAGAAGCATTTTCTAGAAGGAAAGATTACATTTACCAAACGAAGGGGAATAGGCAATAAAATGATAAAGTTCACTAACACTTTTTTTAAAATTGTGAAATGAAGAGAATATTTAATATTTCTTATATATACAGTTAAATACTTCACTAATGAGCTGTTGCTTGGTAATTGTGGCCCTTCATTCACTAATACCATGCCAGAACTTACTTGGCACTCAGAGAATGCTCAATATGTGGTAGCTGATATATATATATATTTTTTTATGTAACCAAGAGATTGAAATCACAATTGGAATTTTTTGGTATCAACTATTTGAGAACATCATAAAGGTCCATGACAAACTTCCCTCCACTATCTCCCAGAGTTTGCCAAACTCATGTGCATTGAGTCTATGATGCCATCCAACCATCTCACCCTCCGTTGCCCTGTTCTCCTCCTGTCCTCAATCTTTCTCAGCATCAAGCTCTTTTCCAATGAGTTGGGTCTTTGCATCAGGTGGCCAAAGTATTGGAGCTTCACCTTCAGCATCAGTCCTTCCAATGAATATTCAGGGTTAATTTCCTTTAGGATTGACAGGTTTGATCTCCTTGCTGTCCAAGGGACTCTCGAGAGTCTTCTGAAGCACCACAGTTCGAATCAATTCTTTAGCACTTAGCTATTACTGCATTATAAATTATGACTGATTTGGCAGTGCAAAATAACACATTTTTTATTTCATAGTTTCTATGGGTCGGGAATCTGGGCACAGCTTAGCTCCAAGTCTGTCTCATCAGTCTCTCTGCATTTAAGTTGTCAGCCAGGGCTGAGGTCTCATCTAGAGGCTTAGTTGGGGAGGGAATCTTTTCTCAAGTTCACCTGTGTGGGTGTCTGCAAGATTCACTTCCTTGAAGATTGCTGGATTGTGGGTCTCAGTTCCTAGCTGACTGTTGTCTAGAGAGAGCTCTCAACTTCTTGCCATGTGGGTCTCCGCAACACAGCAACTTGCAAAGTTGCTAAGATGGAGTAAGGCATCTTACCATAGGCAGTAAGATGGAGAGTCTGCTAGTGAGATAGAATTCACAGTCATGTAGCCTAATCACAAAAGTGACAGCCCATCACTTTTGCCATATTCTATTGCCACAGAACTATTCAAGATCCTAAAGGATAATGTCATCAAGGTGTTGTATTCAATGTGTCAGCAAATCTGGAAGGCTCACTAGTGGCCACAGGACTGGAAAAGGTCAATCCTTATCCCAATTCCCAAGAAGGGTAGTACTAAAGAATGTGCTAGCCATCAGACAACTGCACTCATTTCCCATGCTAGTAAGGTCATGCTTAAAATCTTGCATGCTAGGCTTCAGCATTGTGTGGACCAAGAACTTCTAGATGTCCAAGCTGGGTTTAAAAAAGGAAGAGGAACCAGAGATCAAATTGCCAACATTCGCTGGATCATGGAGAAAGCTGGGAAATTCCAGAAAAACATCTACCTCTGTTTCATCAATTATGCTAAGGCCTTTGACTGTGTGGATCATAATAAACTGTTAAGAACTCTTAATAAGATGGGAATACCAGACCATATCTTACCTGTTTCCTAAGAAACCTGTATGTGGGTCGAGAAGCAACAGTCAGAATCCTGTATCAAACAACTGATTGGTTCAAGATTGGGAAGGAATATGACAGGGCTGTCTGCTGTCACCCTATTTGTTTAAACTAAATGCTGAGCACATCATGAGAAATGCCAGGCTGGATGAGTTACAAGCTGGAATCAAGAGAGGCAGGAGAACCATCAACTATCTCAGCAGTGTGGATGATACCACTCTAATGGCAGAAAGTGAAGAGGAACTAAAGAGCCTCTTGATGAGGGTGAAGGAGGAGAGTAAAAGAGCTGGCTTAAAACTGAATATTAAAAAAAACTAAGATCATGGCATCTGACCCTATTATTTCATGGCAAATAGAAGGTGAAAAGGTGGAAGTAGTGACAGAGTTCCTCTTCTTGGGCTCTAAAATCACTGTGGATGGTGACTGCAGCCATGAAAGCTGAAGACGTTTGCTTCTTGGCAGGAAAGCTATGACAAACCTAGACAGTGTGTTGAAAAGCAGAAACATTACTCTGCCAATAAAAGTCTGTATACTCAAGGCTATGGTCTTCCCAGTGGTCGCATACGGTTGTGAGAGCTGGACTGTAAAGAAGGTGGGGCAACGAACAATTGATGGCTTCAAACTATGGTGCCGGAGAAGACTCCTGAGAGTCTCTTAGACAGCAAGAAGATCAAACCAGTCAATCTTAAGGGAAATCAACCCTGACTACTTGTTGGAAGGACTAACGCTGATGCTCAAAAGCCAGTATTTTGGTCATCTGATGTATACTGCTGACTCATTGGGAAAGTCCCTGATGCTGGGAAAGATTGAGGGCAGAAGGAGAAGAGGGTGTCAGAGGATGAGATGGCTGGATGGCATCACCGATGCAATAGACATGAACTTGGGCAGACTTCAGGAGATGGTGAGGGACAGAGAGGCCTAGCGTGCTGCAGTCCATGGGATCGCAAAGAATCGGACTTGACTGGGTGACCGAACAATGACAATCGGTCACAAGTAAGTCACAGGTCCTGGCCACACTCATGGGGAGGATATTACACAGGGTGTGAATAGTAGCAGGGAAATACCACTGACAGTCAACTCAGCCTCTGTCTATCATACTAAAATGTTGATTTACATAGTATTCACCCAGTGTACGGAGAAGGCAATGGCAACCCACTCCAGTACTCTTGCCTGGAAAATCCCATGGATGGAGGAGCCTGGTAGGCTGCAGTCCATGGGGTCGCTAAGAGTCAGACATGACTCAGAGACTTTCACTTTTCACTTTCATGTATTGGAGGAGGAAATGGCAACCCACCCCAGTGTTCTTGCCTGGAGAATCCCAGGGATGGGGGAGCCTGGGGGGCTGCCGTCCATGGGGTCGCACAGAGTGGGACATGACTGAAGTGACTTAGCAGCAGCAGCAGCACCCAGTGTAAGGCTAGAAGTAAGGTATTTAGCTAATGAAAAAGCAGCTCCAGGTGTTATGCTGGAGTCCATCAAAAGTGTATGAAGCTTAACATTCTAATTCATTGTTCAGATACCCACAGTCCTTAAATAGTGCTATGAAGAAGTGTCTTACCCAGTATCTACAGCATTCCCAACTTGGTGACTAACTCATATCAGATGCTAGGAGCTTAATGAATGAATGTTTATTTTTTATTTTATTTTTTTTTTGAATGAATGTTTATTAAAGGCTGTATCTCCATGTGGTGGGAAGCAGTACAGTGTACCAGTCCAGAGCACTAACTTTGGAGCTAGAAAAACCTGGGATCACATCCTTGTTCTGCCATTTATTTTCTGTGTGACGTTGGGCCAGATACTCAAAATTTTCAGAGCCTCAGTTTCTTCATCTGTGAAATGGAGCTAATAATGCCATAATCTTTTTTCATCTGAGGCAGCCTGGATTTTAAAATACACTTGATTTGATATGTAATTATTTGATATGTAATTCACAGAGAACAATGGCTACCAATTAAACTAGCTATCACTTTTTAAAATTGAAGTATTGTAGATTTATAATGTGTTCATTTCTGCTGTACAGCAAAGTGACTCAGTTATAGACAGAGAGGCAGATCCATTCTTTTTTATATTCTTTTCCATTATGGTTTAATCCTAGGATATTGAATGTAGCTCCCTGTGCTACACAGTAGGATCGTGGTGTTTATCCATTCTATCTGTAATAGTTTGCATCTGTTAACCCCAAAGTCCCGATACATCTGTCTCCTACTCTCCTCCTCCTTGGCAACCACAAGTCTCTTCTCTATCTGTGAGTCTTACACTGTGATATAACTTGATTTATTCCAAGATGTACCTTACTTACTAACATAGAATGTGAGGAAAATGTGTGCTTTAGAATTTATGTATTGTCCTAGTGCTGATCTGATATGGTTTTTATAAAGTTTAAATTGAGATGGCATGCATAAAGCACCTAGCAAATGGTACTTTTTAAATAGTAAGAGCCTAATAAGTATTAGCTATTTCATTGTCATTAGCAGTTATGGTCATCTTGGAAATTCTGAAAGCAAATCATTGTACGTTGTTTTCTTTTTTAATGTCTGAAATTGAGTTGCAGAACAGATCTACAAAGCCAGTGTTGATTTTTGCAGATAAGGAGTGGGATATTGGCAAAATGTCTGTCTCAGAGCTATGACTCTGTCCAAAAAGCTTAATAAGTGTAACAGTTGACAAAAGGCTTTTGGTGGGAAGCGAGCTTCCCACATGTCTTGTCTTAAATGAAGGTAGAATAAAGGCCCAAATTACGCTTCGTAACTCAGCAGGTTGAAAGCCAGCTTTTAATGCAGCTCCACTCGGTTGCCAGCTCCTGTGATAACTGATAACTTGGTGACTGGCTGAGCAATTGCTTCACAGTAAACCAAAGGAAGAAGGCCTTTATGCACGAAGCTGGCAATGCTTCCAATGACAGTGAAGAGCTATTTGAAGCAACGTGGTATGGATACCAGTTGCTTTAAAGGCAGAGCTATGACACAGCACTGGAGAAGCACAAAGCCTGGACACAGAGGGTATGTGTTAAATTGGCTGCATGTATAAGAAGCAAAGCCCAGTGCACTTCAAATGTTTGGAAGGACAGCTGGCCATTCTTTGTCTCCGTGTGTGTGTGTGTGTGTACGTGTGTGTGTGTGTACGTGTGTGTGTGTGTGTGTGTGTGTTACTCAGTAGTGTCCAACTCTTTGCAACTCCATGGACTATAGCCCGCCAGGCTCCTCTGTCTATGGGATTCTCCAGGCAAGAATACTGGAGTGGGTTGCCATTTCCTTCTCCAGGGGATCTTCCTGACCCAGGTATCAAACCTGGGTCTCCTGCATTGCAGGCAGATGCTTTACCACCTGAGCTACTAGGGAAGCCATGGACACCTTGGCTCCATGGACACCTTGTAAGACTTCATAATACTTGTCCCTTCCTACCCCTTAGCACAATTTTCTTGCTATTTAATTGTGTGTCTAGCCAGACTATAAGCTCTGAGGGGGTGGTGATTGTGTCTTTCCTGCTCCCCTTATATATGCAGTAAGAAACACTCAGAAGGTTCTAAAATCTTCATGGATGGTTGAGTAAATGATGTTTACCCTTAAGCAGGGGAGTGAATTATATATACTGATGCCACACTTTATCAAAATTTCAATTTAAAATAAATACACTTGAACAGAAATAATTATTCAGGAATGTCTTTGTCAAAATTCTGCATTACGGGTCTACCATGAGGGCATGCTCTTTCAATTATACCAAGTTCCTCCTGCTGCTGCTGCTGCTGCTGCTGCTAAGTCGCTTCAGTCGTGTCGGACTCTGTGTGACCCCATAGATGACAGTCCACCAGGCTCCCCCGTCCCTGGGATTCTCCAGGCAAGAATACTGGAGTGGGTTGCCATTTCCTTCTCTAATGCATGAAAGTGAAAAGTGAAAGTGAAGTCACTCAGTCATGTCCGACTCTAGCAACCCCATGGACTGCAGCCTACCAGGCTCCTCCATCCATGGGATTTTCCAGGCAAGAGTGCTAGGGTGGGTTGCCATTGCCTTCTCCACCAAGTTCCTAGGAAATAGGTATTGTGACAATAGGAAGAGCAATAGAGAATTGTTGTAAGCCGCCTGTCTCGCGGCTTTCCTCCACATCACGGGGCTGATTGTGAACCCCTGTGTTCTCTTTACTCCTCAGTGATGCTCATGGCCATGTGATGGTGGGCAGGTCACTTAAACTTGTAGTCTCAATTGCCTAGTCTCTAAAATGGAAATGAGAATAATACCTCCTCATGGTGAGGCTCTGGATATTCTTAGGGGGAAGAGAGATGGTACAGTTCTCTTGAATAGTCTCTCCTGGTCTCCAGAAGACTTAGCTTTCTGTTGTAGCTAAATGTGTTCTTTGAGGGGCTCCGATGATACTCCAGGTCCTCAGCCACACTTTATCTGCTGACATATCCCATGCATCTGTAGTGTCCCTTAGCCCAGCTGACTTCTTGCCCTGATCTTGAATCCATACTGAACTTGTGTTCAGAGTTCTATAGGACAGCTGACTCCCTGACTGTTGAACGTCACATACTATGGTGTTAGTATTAGAGCTACTGCCTCTTTAGAGCTACTATTAGAGCTACTCCAAGGATGGAATGCTAAGAGTACAAAATGACCCACTAACCACGGATTGAGAACATGTTCTGCTGGACCAGGGGAAACTGACAATCTCAGTAGCTGTAAATGCTCATTTCTTGTAACATGAACATGTCAGTTAAGGGCACTGTTGTTGGGGCATTTCTTTTTTTCCTATAATATTTAATGTCTCAGGACTGAGTTTTGGAAAATAACAGAGCCCAGCTATGTGAAGCCATGGTTCTTAAGCTGGGCTGCACGCTGAGAGGGAGACTGAGAAGCAGTACAGATGCCTAGATTTCTAACTGAAACCAAATGAAGCTATTGAATCTTTGGGGCCGGGCCTGCATAGGATTGAGAGCAATCGATTTAGAGATTCTGGGAATCACTTCATTTCTCTCCAGTCATGTCTGTTTTCTTAGCTGGACCCTTTTTATTTTGTTTTTTTTATTGAACATTTTATTTGCTTTGGGTTTCAATAGACCTGCTAAGAGATATCTTAGAAGTTCAGTAGTCCAGTTCAGTTCAGTCACTCAGTCATATCTGACTCTTTGCAACCCCATAGACTGCAGCACACCAGGCTTCCCTCTCCATCACCAACTCCTGGAGCTTACTCAAGATCATGTTCATTGAGTTGGTGATACCATAAAACCATCTCATCCTCTGTATTCCCCTTCTCCTCCCGCCTTCAATCATTCCCAGCATCAAGGTCTTTTCAAATGAGTGAATTCTTCACATCAGGTGGCCAAAGTATTGGAGTTTCAGCTTAAGCATCAGTCCCTCCGATGAATATTCAGGACTGATTTCCTTTAGGATGGACTGGCTGGATCTCCTTGCAGTCCAAGGGACTCTCAAGAGTCTTCTCCAACATCACAGTTAGAAGTTGACTGGCTACAAATATTAAGCTGTGGTGGGAGGGGGGGTTCCTGGAAGGATTGACTTGGGTACCTTTTCAGTATAAGGACCTGTGACGCAATTATCTTCTGCTAATTATTATTCTTTACTAATTTACTGTATTGATCAGTTAGGCCTGGTTTGCTATGGTAACAAGCAACCCCCATATCTCATTGGATTCAAACAGCAAAGGTTTATTTTCCCGCTTATGCTTCATACCCATTTAGGACTCAGGTGCATCTGGCCCAGAAGAGAACAGAGACGTGAGCACCAGTATTAGAAAGGCAACACTGGCCACTTCTACTCACATTCCTCTCACTCACATAAATTGTGTGGCTGTGCCCAACTTCAAGGGAGCAGCGCTTGAATTCTACCTTGGCCTAGAAGAAGGAGGCCTTGTGAACAGTCCCAAAGTCCCAAAAACACTGAGAGTGTTTTTTTGTTTGACAGCTAGTCAGCTTCCTTTGCGCTTGTCCGTTTGCCGGTGGTGGTGTTTAGTTGCTAAATTGTGTCTGACTCTTTTGCAACCCCTGTGGACTGTAGCTGACCAGGCTCCTCTGTCCCTGGGATTTCTCAGGCAAGAATACTAGAGTGGGTTGCCATTTTCTTCACCAGATGATCTTCCTCACCCAGAGATTGAACCCATGTCTTCTGCATTGCAGGCGGATTCTCTGTGACTGAGCCACCAGCATTTAGAGGTTTTATATAGAGCTGTAACTTTCAGAAGTGTTCATACTTCACGTCCAGTGACTCTATTGTGTATTCATATCATTTACTATTTTCAAGAAATTTTGTGGAGGGCTCTTTTATGTTTTAGTTTTTTGTCATGTTGTTAGTTTTAGGATGGGGGAATGACCGCAGAACTTTTGATATTTTTATTCTTTCCTTTAATATAGTTGTTAAAGTCATTAGAGCTGATGACATGTGCTGATGAGGAGGAAATACCCAAACCACTGAATGGCTGTGTTGCTCAACGCTATGTTTATGGATGAAAGAGCTGTCTCACTACTATATTTCTAGGCAGTGAGTGCTATGGCAGGATACTGAGCAAAAAGACTTACTGAAATTAACTCAGTAAATATGACTATAAGAAAAAAACATGCTGGGAGAGAAAAGTTGGGAAGGGCCCTTAGGTTGAAGAGAGCTATTTGTCTTGCTCATTTTTCATATGGCCAGGCCCTCCATGGTTTGGAACTGGTGTTTATAAGACTTGTAGCTACTGGCTCAGGGTGGGTGTGTATCAAGGTCTCTTCCTGTGTCACTTCTCTTCCTGGTGAACAACTCAGATGTTCCCAAATGCCAGATGTTCTTGTGGCCAAACGGCAGAATGATCGGGAGTGTTTCTTGTTGGGTCTTCACTAAAGGCTTAGAGAGGCCAAGCAACTTAGCATTGCGTGTTCTTTTTACATCCGCTTTGGAGCTAGCTTTGGGAAGTGACTTTTGGTGGCTCATGTGGTAAAGAATCTGCCTGCAGTGTGGGAGACCCAGGTTCAATCCCTGGGTCAGGAAGATCCCCTGGAGAAGGGATTGGCAACCCACTGCAGTATTCTTGCCTGGAGAACTCCATGGACGGAGGAGCCTGGTAGGCTGCAGTTCCATGGGGTCACAAAGAGTCAGACACGACTGGGTGACCAACACTTCTTCACTTTTGTTCAGGGGCTAACACATCTTTGGGGAAGTTGACAACCCCAGCCTGGATGATACTACATTAAAAAGTTCAACATCATCTGTCCTTTCCATAGAAATTTGCTTCACTGCTTCCTTTAGAGTAGTACACATTTTCCTCATTAGGGTCATGAAAAAAAAGTATCCACATCCACAAAAAGAGCCACATCCAGTGCCCATTGCTTTTGAAGAAGGAGTGATGTTTGACACGGACATAGAGCCCCGGGGAAGGCCATGTTTCAACGTTTACTGTTTGGGTTCAGCATTGGAACCAAACCAGTTTTTCTGGTCCTTTTTTTCCCCCCATCTGAGTGGCAGAAAGCCCAGAAATATAAGTTTGCATGCCAAGAGATGGCTCTAAATATAGCGCTGGGTGGGCAGGAAGATGGTTTCCTCATGAACGCAACTGATGTGTGCTGCATACTCCCTACCACCCTTCAGGGGGCCGGGGGCAGCTTTGGCTTACTTGCCCTCTGCCCGGGGGCTCCCCGTCTGACTGCAGAGTACAGGGCAGGTCGGCTTGGCACTCACAGCTCCAGCCAAGAGGTGTAAATCAAACAGTCCCTACCTAGCTGGCTTCTTTACTCTTCAGGATTCAGATGTGTGATTAAACACGTAACAACGGCCAGCTTTTAGAGACCGGGGAGAAGGCATTGTGGATACCTTGTTTCAACACAGTTTACAGAGGTAGGAAAAAATGTGGCTTTGCCTGTGTTTGCTTGGAAATATGAGAGGGTATTGCTAGCTACTGTCTACCAGGCAGCTTTGAAACTTGACTATTTTGCTCTTGTTTGCAAGGGTGACTTTTCATCTTTCCTACCTGTTTCCTCTTGATGCAATTGAAAGGAAATAGAGCACGTAAAGTAAGTAGACCAGCTTGGAAATGCTAACTTTAGAAGATCACTTTTCACTTTTCCCCAAAAGCAGATCAGGTCAGTACAATAAACAGCTTAGCTCAAAACTGCCTACCAAGCTCTTGCTCTCAGCAATTAAATAAAATATACTTTGGAACCTCAGTTTATATGAATCAGATTGCCCGAAGGGGATGGAGAGAACTGGTTGGACAACTGTTTGGGCCCACTTCCTTGATAAGATTTACTTTTATCTCACTCTGTTTTTTTCTTCTTCTTTTTTTTCTTCGCAGTGGACATAAAACAACAGCTTTGCAGATTAACGTTGATTTGGTTTTTACTGGTAAAAGCTTATTATGCCTAAGGAAATACTGCAAAGTAGCTGGTACGTGTTATGTAATGCAATCGTCTATGTTGAATGTATTAGTATTGGACAATTAATCTCAGCACACAGTTGGTTCTGAACCCAGGTTTTCTTAGTCAGAGACATGAACTCAGTTACAGAGAAGCAGTGGGAGGTTCCCATCTCAGGTGAACCCTGGCTGACAATGAGTTGGACCACTTGAACGAGAGCAAAACTGTGAACTAGTGCCGACCCACTTGGTAAAGAGTGATTTGTGATGCCGAAGCCCATACTTTAGAACCAGGTGGCTTCATGAATACTTACATGTACTGTTGCTGCTGCTAAGTCACTTCAGTCGTGTCCAACTCTGTGTGACCCCATAGACGGCAGCCCACCAGGCTCCCCCGTCCCTGGGATTCTCCAGGCAAGAACACTGGAGTGGGTTGCCATTTCCTTCTCCAATGCAGGAAAGTGAAAAGTAAAAGTGAAGTCGCTTAGTCATGTCTGACTCTTAGCGATCCCATGGACTGCAGCCTATCAGCCTCCTCCATCCATGGGATTTTCCAGGCAAGAGTACTGGAGTGGGGTGCCATTGCCTTCTCCCACATGTACTGTTAGGTTCCGTTAATTGTGGGACATGTAAGAGAGATATCAATAATTACTAGTAATTCACTGATACTTTTACGTGGGTTTTTATCTTATCATTATATCTTCCATCTATATTTGGGAAATAGTACAAATACATGGGAGACAACATGCAACCCCCAAAACCGTGTTCACCTCATAATTAGTAGTCAGTAAATGATGCTCAAGCTGAAACTCCAGTACTTTGGCCACCTCATGCGAAGAGTTGACTCATTGGAAAAGACTCTGATGCTGGGAGGGATTGGGGGCAGCAGGAGAAGGGGACGACAGAGGATGAGATGGCTGGATGGCATCACCGACTCGATGGATGTGAGTCTCAGTGAACTCCGGGAGTTGGTGATGGACAGGGAGGCCTGGCGTGCTGCAATTCATGGGGTTGCAAAGAGTCGGACATGACTGAGTGACTGAACTGAACTGAACTAATTTTTACTGAAAATTAAACATTATTCAGTACACAAGTGCTCAGTCGTGTCCAACTCTTTGTGACCCCATGGACTATAGCCTGCCAGGCTTCTCTGTCCACGGGGTTTTCCAAGCAAGAATACTAGAGTGGGTTGCCATTTCCTCCTCCAGGGGATCTTCCTGACTAAGGGATCAAACCTGTATCTCTTACGTCTCCTGCATTGGCAGGCGGGTTCTTTACCACTGCACCACCTTGGAAGCAAACATTATTCATCTGAGGGACAGTTAGTGTCCAGGCAGACTACAGAAACATCAGGCCCACATGTTGGAAACCAAGATGCAGTCTACTTCTGTGCCGCTTCAAAGGGCTCTTGTCTTGCCACTATAAACAAAGACCCAGGAAGAAGCAGGGGACAGACCCATGGAATCATTCTTTGGTCAGGGCAGAACGCCCCCAGTGGTGAGAAGCCGGCCAAAAGTCTAAAACCTTCCTCAGCTTTGCCACGTAATTTCTCCAGTGTGTCCAGATATTCAGATTTTTGTGGCTGATAAGGAGCAAAAGTTTCACAATAACATTCTTTGGCTAAAATAAATTAGCAGTCAATGTTGCAAAAATAAACCTTTTCCCACACAAAATTTATTAGAGCTATTATTTTGTAAACATTTTGTTGTTATTCAATTGCTCAGTCATGTCTGACTCTCTGCTTCCTCATGGACTGCAGCATGATAGGCTTCCTTGTCCTTCACTATCTCCCAGAGTTTGCTCAAACTCATGTCCACTTAGTCGATATTGCCATCCAACCATCTCATCCTCTGTCACCCTTCTCCTGCCTTCAATCTTTTCCAAGCATCAGGGTCTTTTCTAATGAATCAGCTCTTAGCATCAGGTGGCCAAAGTATCAGACTGAGCTTTAGCATCAGTCCTTCCAATGAATATTCAGGGTTGATTTCCTTTAGGATTAACTGATTTAATCTCCTTGCAGTCCAAGGGGTTTTCAAGAGTCTTCTCCAGCACCACAATTCAAAGCATCAATTCTTCAGTGCTCAGCCTTCTTTATGGTCCAGCTCTCACATCCGTACATGACTACTGGAAAAACCATAGCTTTGACTATAAGGACCTTTGTCGGCAAAGTAATGTCTCTACTTTTTAATATGCTGTCTAGCTTTTCTTCCAAGGAGCAAGTGTCTTTTAATTTCATGGCTGCAATCACCATCCACAGTGATTTTGGAGCCCAAGAAAATAAAGTCTGTCACTGTTTCCACTTTATTCTAAACATTTTATTTTTCCTAAATTGACATTTATGTGAAAAGATTTGTCTTCAAACAAGATGCCCTGAGAGAGCTCACAGAACTCCTTTGAGCTGTGTTCTCCACTCTAGTGGCATGGGCCTCCGTGGGTGTTGAGTTTTAAGAGATAGTTATGTGCTCTAAGTTTAAAATACACAGTGGGTTCTGAAGACTTTGTAAGGAAAAAAAGGATGAAAAATATCTCAGTAACTTTTATGTTGATTACATGTTGACAATGTAATCACAATTGTCATTGCAATGTAATCGTAATGACAATATTTTACATATGTTATGCTAAATAAGATGCACGATTAAAGTTAATTCCTCCTTTCCTTTTTTTAATGTGGCTACTAGAAGATTTAAAATGATGTAAGCAGCTTACATTGTCTTTCTGTTGGACAGATGTTTACTGAATGGTGCCTGAGAACAGGAGGACACCCCCGCTGACCACCCCAGTCAGTGAGAGTGAGGAATGATAGCTGGCCCCTAATTCTACCACTTGGTGATCATTGCCCCTTCTAAGTGTAAACTGGGTGGATCTGAGTGACCCCAAGGGATGACTTCCTGCACCAATCCTGAGCAGTGTTGCAGCTGCCTGAGAAGGGGGTGTGTTGGGGAGGACTAAGGGCATAGTGGGAAAGCATCATCTGAACTCCTGGCCTCAGTTTACTTGCCCACCCAGGAAGAATTCTTGATCCACTTGAAGGATATTGAGTAGAAGCTTGCTGGGCACTAAGTTCAGGCCAAAGCTTAAAGAAGTTTTGTAAGTACCTATACCTAGAAGAAGTTGGCACAGCCCTGGTAAGAGAAGATCTGCACACCTCACAAAACCCAAATGGACCAAATCCAGCTTGGACAGTCACGTCAGGAAGGAAGGAGGGATGGAGGACAGGTCCATCCCTTGATGGTGACTGACACCCTGGGGCAGGGTCCCAGGGGCTCACTTCTTGCTCCTCTCTTCAGGGACCGTTTCCCTCAGACGATATTTGCTGAGCGGTAACTGCACATGTGTTAAGTGATCCAGGCTCTACGTTTCTTTCTGTGCTTTAAATATAAAATAAGAAGAGATATGGTCTTCAAGTCAAAGGGATTATAATCTACTAGGAGGGTAAAGCCTGTTGGTCATTTGAAGATGGTTAAAATGGCACAGACCTTAAGAATTAGAAGGTGGAACTCTTTGCTGGGTAGAGGGACTGAAAGTATTACCGAAAGGTATGTGTAGGGGGTCAATAAACAGACCAGGTTGGTGGAAAGGAAAGTTGGCTTTATTTCAGATGCTAGGGGTAGCGGGGAGGGTAGTGGACATCTGTCCAAAGGCTGACTCTCCCCCACCTGACAAGCAGTGGGTGAGAGCTTTTATAGACAGTGTGGTAGGGGGCTGCATGATCTCTAACAGTCATCTTTGAATTGGTCATTAGTGGTCTGACCAGCACCATCTTCATTGTTTTAGTTACAGTCAGTCTTCAGTTCTAGGGTCCATTTGTTCCCATTTTTTGCAGTCAGTTCTTAAAATCGTGGCAGCTCATGTCCTGGGTATAGTCTGGTCATCTGTTAATGTAGTTAACTTCTCCGCCTGGTGTTTCAGTATCTTTAAGACAGCTCACAGGATATGGCTCAGAATATTATCTATTGCCCTTGAGAAAGAACTAAAGGTCCTTGACTATGCTTAATGACTGCATTATTATTATTTAGTCTCCTTAGACTGTTTTCTTTCTCAATTCTCTGATTAAACTTATTCTTTGACCAAAGTTTTCCATAGGCAAAAGGCAGGCGGAGGACTTGGGTGGGGGGACAGGGGGCAGCAAGGACCATAGGGTCCTGCTTCATTTCAAAAACACCCTCAACTCATTGGAAGAGGAACCTGGATATCAAGCTGCTTTGGACCTGCCCAGGGAACCTAAGTTCCATGAGAACAAGGAGTTTTGTTTCTGCTGGTTCATTGCTGAATCCCCAGCACCAAAAACAATGATTAGACAGTTAAGTGCTGAATATGCATTTGTTAAATAAGCAATGGTTGAGGTGAAATTCTATACTCCTCACTGTTCTCCAGGCCTGACACGGCTCCTGGAGGCTTAGAACTTGAAGACATCTTCAAACTAGCTAACTTCCTCTTCTTTTCTTTGCTTCCAAAATGTGCTTTCTTTTCTGATTCTAAGCCAAGTCTCCCTTGTTCCAATCAGTCTTCTTTCCAGAAATTTCTCCTACTCATTCCTCTTCCCACCCAAAAGCTAGTTGCTTTTTCTCCTGCTATTTCCCACCATCATTGCCCATTCCTCTTCCATTTCCACTCATCAAGGATGTTTATTTTTATATGCTATTGTTCAGTAGCTAAGTTGTGTCTGACTCTTAGCAATCCCACGGACTGCAGCAACTGGGCCTCCCTGTCCTTCACTGTTTCTATATAGTGGTTCAAAAAAGAAGAAGATGTTGCTAAACCATTGGTTTGGGTCATCAGACTATGAGGGAAGCCTGTTAGATTCTTCCAGAGCAGAGTGAGAACTCTGAAGTCAGAAGTCTGATTGTGTATGAGTATAAGGCATTGATGCCAGGGCTGGCAGGACTGGCTGATGGACTTGACTCAGATGCCTTGGGCACCTTTTATGGTTGGTTTCATCTTGTCCTTCCCCCAAAATAAAAAAATTTTCTTTCGTCTTGCATCATAATACTTTCCCTATTCACATGAGGGGGCTCAAGTATACCCCAGTTGAGGAAAGGGTTCTATTAAACGTTGCATAGGGCCCACTTTTGTTGGATATACCACAGATTTGGTTTCTGAGTATCTACTTGCCATTATTTGATGGAGGGGCATCTTTTATCATAATTCATTTTTTTTTTCTGAAAATCCAGAAAACATCTCTAACATTGAGTTATAATATCACATAAACCCTTGTCATTACAAGAATTATTGCTTTATTAACTATCACAACCTCCCGAGAGGAAAATAAAGTGTTTTAAATATTTTTTTAAGTTACTGAAATGGTTTAAGTTTCATGTAGTTGGAGTGACTTCCATCCTAATTGCTAATGCAATCATGAAGGCCTTCAGTCAGCCTAAGTGCACTCCATGGACTGAGGATGTACTGAACGTAGTCTACATTTCTCTAATGACATCCTTTTCCAAGTTCATTTTAATTCCTCAATAGTTGGAAGCAGGAATTTTCTCCACAAGTGTCCCCAGTCCCACTTCCTACTTCCCTTTTTTCCCAGAGGTGTGTGTAGCATATAAAACAAAGCATCAAGTACAGATCAAAGGTTTTCCAGCAGAGTTGGTGCTTTTTTGCATGGCTTTAAAGTTCTGATTATTTATGGTATAAACTGTATTTGAGTCCCATAAACAGAGCCTTTCAATTAAATTAAAAAAACAAATTATTAAGTACTCAATGGGTTCCAGAAGAGCAAGAATCTTGGTTTGTTGCAAAAGCCTGTTTCATGGCTAGAGGCCGGTGTGGCCAACCACAGAGCTACACCGCAGACTATAAATTTAGCAAATCCAGAAACTTGACTGGAAGTCAAAATTGGCCCCGTATGATTACAATTTATTCAGTGACCCACTCCCTTCAAGCAGAAAGCTTGAAGTGTTGGGATCCCAGGAGGCAGATGTGGGAAGCCCAGATTAAGCACATATGTTAGGAAGAAAACATACTGTCAGAGAGAGTATGAACTGGATTCAAGACTACCCACCAATTTTCCATCTTAATGCTATTGCTCTTTAAATTATAAAGGACTTCATGGACTGATTAGTGCCTTTACAACTATATCCTCATTTTATCTTTCTGATAATATGGTGAATTTGGGAGTAGGTTTTGCCTGGTTTACTCTACAGATTTCACTTCAATGCTCTTCCTCCAGGAAGCCTTCTCTGGTTCACTCCTGTAATCAGTCTCCTTGACAGCAAGCAGAGTTCAGAGCCCATCCCCCACAGCACTGAGTCCTTACTCCTCTCACAGCACCTACTGCCAAAATTCACCATTGAATTTGCTTCCATTGTCTGTTGCCTCCACTGTTTGTAAAATACTTGAAAGCACAGATTTTTTTAGTTGATTCTTATGTCCTCCAGAATTACGGAGATAGACAGGGAAGTGAAGAAAACTTAATCATCCTGTCCAGGGCACTAGAATGTAAACCCCATGAGAGTAAAGACTGGAGCTATCACGTTAAGTATGGTATCCACAACATCTAGAAGCGTGCTTGGCACAGAGTTGTACTCAAAAAAGGTCGGATGAATGGATATGACAGGTGAATAGTAGAACCAGGATATAAATGAAAATCTGCACTGTTGAAATCCTATATGCTATTACATCCAAATACATGAAAGGAGATTGAAAATATTATTTCATAAGTTCCTACCACATGCACGACTCTGTGTGCACTTCCACACACATGGTCTCATTTAATCTTTCCAACAGCCCTGAGAACAGTCCTGTGTGAGGTTACATTTCTCTTGGGTAAACACGTAGAAGTATAAAGTAGATATTTGTTTAATTTTATAAGAAACTGTCACACAGTTCTGCAGAATGATTGCACCATTTTGCAATCCTCACAAGAGTCCTGAGAAAGTCTGAGTTGTACTAGGAAATTAAATCTACTTTCCCCTGGCAGAAATATATTTAATCAGCTAAGAGCACTTGAGACAATTTTGATGTTTTCCTTATCTTTCCAAAGGGCCTGCTTGTTCCTGTTTCATACACCCTGTCTGTCTTTAGAATCTGCTTAGTTAGTTCCAAGCTCGTGTTCCACTTCATTTTGAAGTATGGTGTTTTTTCAGCTGTAATCTGATCTGTGGAATTTGGCCAGACCCAGAAAGAGGACTGGCAAAGTTTGCAAAGTACATTTTTTTTTAAAAAATGGAAACACTTAAATGTATAGGAATCCTTCCTGTTGTGATATACATGCTTTCTAGCAAAATTGCATATAAATTTTTTAAAGTATTCTATTTAGTGTAAGTTTAGGGTATCTCCGCTATTCAAATAAACTTTGGCTCAAGTGGGTGGCCAATACATTAAGATACCAGACATTATTAACACAGAGCGTTATTTCTGGAAGCTGTTATGCCCATCTGTAGTTAGATTTCTCTAGAACATTTTTCTGGTGCTAGAACTGAGCTGTGTAATTGCCACCTCCTTATCAACCGTAACTAAGGAATTTCCCTCTGTGCTCAAGGGATTCCTTGAATTGAATTTTTTTTAGCCTTGATTATCTTTAAAGTTTAATATAATAGATAATAACATTGAAGAAGTAAAGGGTGCCATCAAAAATATAATGTAACACTGCTTAACTCTACAGGGGCTCAAAAGAAGTAAAATTATTTAGTTCCTTAATTATGAATTTGGGAATTTAACATTTTTTATATTAAGTATGTTGAGAGGATGATACCTATACTTAAAGTATATTTTAGGAAAATGTTATATGATGTGATAGGAGTGGAAGAGATGGTTCTCCTCTTAAAAACACACACACAATTTTCATTCTAAATTTACTTATACATTTTAAAAATTGACCATCTCAATTGTAAATGTTTCTCTTAAATGATTGACTGTAGATTTCTTTAAAAGAGAGTTCATCAGTGCATACAGGGGTAGTTTCTTTCTGTTTGTTTCTTTTATATTGTTTTGATTCCTTTTTGTAGCAATTTACTACCACAAGGGGTAAGTTAAAAGTTTAGGAACTAGGGCTGAGTTTTGAGGATCCATAAAAAATGGAGATGCACCTGTTTATCCTCTGGTTCATGTAAACCATGTAATGAACTATGTGAAGATTTAGTATTGGTTTAGTTCATGTGTGTCTGCCCATTACCTCTGGCCTCCCCAACAGTTAAAGGGACAGTTCATTAGTTAAGCACATTATTTTAAGCAAAGATAACCCTTTCCCTGGCTCTGTGCATAAATAAGTGTATTTGTGCTAGTTGAGTGCATTTGTGGATTGTGATAAAAATGCCATGCATTAAATTGCGGCCAGATTAGATCAAGACAAATGTAGCAGGGATGACAAGAACATTTCTTGACTGGCTATTTGAAAATTTCTGTAATTTGAAAGTCTCTAAGCTCTTTGCTCTCATAAGTGATTACACAATGCAATAGGGGAAACTATATTTAATGATGTGATTAGCAGTTTGTGACATATTTGGCTTCATGCTCCATTGTAACTGGGTAACTTTCAAGCAGTATCTTGGGGAGATGCATTAACTCTTTCATGGCCTAGGGTGTAATTCAATGGAGTACTTCTCTCAGTGTTCCTTCAGTGTTCTAGAATGGCACAGTGCAAAAAAATAATATTATGTTGCAAGACACATGTCATTTTAAGTTTTCTCATAGTCACATTTTAAAAAATGAAAAGGAGCAAGTGAAATTAGTAAGTTATATTTTATCTAACCCAACATGTCTGAAACATTATCATTTCAACATGTAATCAATATTTTTAAATGATTAATGATTTTAGATTTTTTTTTTTCAAAATAAGTCATCAAAATCTGGCATTTGTTTTACACTCACAACACACCTTAAATTAGACTAGCCTCATTTCAAGTCTAGAAAGATCTCCCTATCCTGCCACCTGGAAGCTATTCACTGATTTTGTCATGAAAATGTCTAACTTTTCCCCTTAATTTAGAGCCACATTTCACTTCACATATCCTGAAGTCTTCAGATCATTAGGAACGGACGTTTCAATAATTATAAAAGCCATCACAGACTGAACCATCCACTGTGCTAATAAGCATGTTACACTAATTAGTTAACTCATTTACGCTCTCGTGACCTTAATGCAGTTAGGCACTGATACCTCTCGAGTATTCAGTGAGTCAGATTCAGAGTGATTGATTTACCTGGTAAAGATCACGTAGGTAGTAGGTGGCAGGGTCAAGATTAGAGAGATTGTTTCACCAGGGAAGGTCATGTGGGTGGTAGGTGGCAGTGTTACTGTGCTGACAGTGATGAGCTGGAGAGAGGGTTCTGGGCTGGAGAGGGGACTCCGGGCTGACTGAGTTCCCAGGAGCCCTCAGAGATCAGGTGGGAATGGAGAAGGTGCACAATGGCATCTCACAGCTGGAAAAGTAGTTAGGTTAGCTCTGAAAATTACCTGCTTCTCTGAACATCCCCACGCCCATATTTTTCTCTTTCCAGAACACATTTATATTTTAGTTCATATTTACTTACTGAGACATGTAAGGATATATACCCACTACCATCATAGAGACACAGCCTTAAGCATGTTTATAAATGTTGCTGAGTCTTTATGCCTCGCATTGGTTGGTGGGGAGGCTTTTTCTTTTTCCCTGGAGTCTATGAGTAAGGATCTAGATTTGAGAGTCTCTCAACTCTAAAGGTAGGTGAGGAAACAACCTCCTTCTTTTCTGCTGCTCCAGGAGACAGTGCTTTGAATGGAGAGAGAGAAACCAGACATGGTTTCTGAACGTACCTTCTTGCTAAAAGGCTGGAGGAGAAGGAAAATGTTTTGCAATGTAACTGACCTGATGCACTATTATCTTCCAATGGAGAACTTTGCTAACCCTCCCTAAGTTGGTTAGCATGTTGACAAACACGTTTATCCAGAGCTAGCCCCTTTCCTTGGACTGCTTCTGTTTGTCCATCTACACAGCAAACAGGACAAGGTCAGGAAGGATGGGGAGAGAAGATTGGAACTTTGCTGCCTTCCTCTCCAGAGGAAAGGTTTGCTTCTGTATCCCAGGGAGACAGAGTGATTCAACTAAATCCAAGTGTGGGCTTCCCAGGCACTAGTGGTAAAGAATACTCCTGCCTATGCAGGAGACATAAGAGACATGGGTTTAATCCCTGGGTTGGGAAGATCCCCTAGAGGAGGGCATGACACACACTTCAGTATTCCTACCTGGAGAATCCTGTGGACAGAGGAGCGTGGTGGGCTATGGCCTATAGGGTCACAGAGAGTTGGGCATGACTGAAGCGACTTAGCAGGCACACACTTGGGACACTCACCTGAGCCATGGATACCTGCCATGGAAGAAAGGTTGACAGAAAGACTAATGGTTTTCCTGGAATCAAGACTCCCAAATAACCCAAGGTCTGGAGAAAATGACTTGTTAGGTATGACCCACAAATATGACTCCTAATCTTTGGTGGGATGAAAACAATGCACTACTTTAGAAATCCAAAAACTGTACTCGTAGCCTGATGGATCTCTGGGCTGAGCATTTGTAAAATAATCCAAATTGGTAAATGTTCTCATCAGATACTTAATTGCACATTAGAGTAGAGAGAGGGAAAATCTCAACATTCCTTGCTTTTCCTGAAGTTCTAGCCTGACCCCCAGGTTCTATTCAGTCATTTTGATGTGAACCTGTCATATCTTAGGGCTTAGCCCTGGGTCTGAGCAGGAAGGGATCAACCACTGTAGTCCCCTGGTAGATGCTCAAGACAGTATGGGAAACTATGAGGAAAGGGAGTCACTTTCTTTTCAGGCAAGAAGTATTTTCTGAGTACCTGTGTATTAGGTGTTCAGAGGAGGCAGAGTGTATAAAACTTGTCCCTGCTTTCAAGTCTGATTGGGAAAGCTAGACATACATCAGGGAAACAATACGCAACCAGATATAAGCAAGTAAGCCCTGAATTGGGCTTCCCAGGTGGCTCAGGGGTAAAGAATCTGCCTGCCAATGCAGGAGACAAGGGAGACACAGGTTTGATCCCTGGGTCAGGAAGATCCACTGGAAGAGGAAATGGCAACCCACTCCAGTATTCCTGCCTGGAAAAGTCCATGGACAAAGGAGCCTGGCAGGCTATAGTCCAAGGGATTGCAAAGAGTCAGACTTGACTGAGCAACTGAGCACAAACCCTGTACTGCCTTCTCTAACAAGTTCTTGAGAATTTTGTAGAATATTAAAAATACATTTGAATAGTACCAACAATAATAGGTTCTTAATAGTACAAAGGTCAAGGGGCTCAGTAAAAGAATATAGACTCTGGTATCAAACCAACCTCACATTAAAAGGCAGGCTTCACTGGCTGTGTCACCTCTGGCATATCACTTGACTTTTTTGAGGTATAGATTTCTCATCTATAAAATAGGAATAGCAATGGTCCTCTGGGGTCGTTGTAAAAACTGAATGATAGAATATATGTGTGCAGCTCTAAAATAACATGTCCACTCAAATGTTCCCTACAGAAAATCCTTTATAACTTAGGTAGATACCCTTCCTCTTGGAGGTAGATATTGACTCCCTTCATTTTCAGTATGAACCAGACTTAGTGATTCACTTCTAAAGAAAAGAGTGTGGAAAAGGAAAAATATTAGATTTATAGTGGAGACGCCTGGTAGATATCCCTAAAGAGTAAAAGGTCAAGGTGAATATGATGATAGGAACATCATGTTGATAAGATCTCCTTTCTGCAGCGGTGTAATGAGAGAAGCACTTTACCTCTGTTGGTAATCCCTCCCTAAACACATAACCACAGTCCACTCATGAGAAAATACATCAGACAAACCAAAATTGAGGGACATTTTACAAAATAAATGACCAGCACTCCTTAAAACCAACTGAAGTCTTAAAAAACTAGGAAAAATTGAGAAATCATCAAACATTAGAGGAAATATGGCAACTAAATGCAATGTAGTATCCTAGATGGATCTTGGAAGAGAAAAAAAGAATAGTAATGAAATGGAGTTTAGTTAATAGTAATGTTCTAGTTTGGGCTGCTTAACTTTGACAAACATATTGGAGTAATGTGAAATAACATTAGGGGAAAGTGAAGTTAGGGGTATACAGGAAATCTCTGTATTGTTTTTTTGATACTTGTCATTTTTTGACTGTGCTGAGTCTTAATTGTGGCACTCAGGATCTTTAATTGAGGCATGTGGGATCTAGTTCCCTGACCAGGAATTGAACCTGAACCCCCTGCAGTGAAAGTATGAAGTCTTAACCACTGGACCATCAGGGAAGTCCCCTTCTGTATTGTTTTATACAACTCTTCAATAAATCTATTTGAAAATTATTCCAAATAAAGAGTTAATTAAAAAAAAATATATATATGTCCATTTATTTTATGCAGATATGTAGATAGACTTCATAACATAGATGGTGCTCATTTATAATAATAATCACCTAGAGGGAAGGAAATTAAATGTGATGGTGAAGTAAAATCAATTTTATCGTAGTATTTGCATATTTCACAATGAGAATACATTTTTTTGTTCATTTTTAGTTGTGTAACACAACTTAGAAATATTTTGGCATGTTTAGATTCAAATGGAATGGATTTCAGAAGGCGTCTATACCCAGCAGCTTAGACAGTGTGGTAGAATAATGGTCCCCCCAAAATGTCCATGTGTTAATCCTTGAAACCTGTGCAATATGTTACCTTACATTGAAAAAGGGACTTTAAAGATGTGTTAATTTAAGAATATTGAGTTCTCAGGCGATTCTGAAATATCTGGGTGGGATATTCAGGTTCAACTTCAATGTAGTCATAAAGATCCTTATAAGAGGGAAGGGAAGGGTCAATCAAAAGCCGGCGTGACAATAGCAGTAGAGGGAGACTGAAGATGCTTCACTGGCTGCTGATTTTGAAGATGGAGGGAGAAGGAGTGCAGGCTCCCTCCAGAAGCTGGAAAAGGAAAAGAACCAGTTTCTCCCCTATCATCTCTAGGAGGAATGCAGTCCTGATGATCTGCTTTGAACTTCTGACTGCCAGAATTGTAATCTAATACATTTGTCTTTATTTAAATATATGTGTGTGTGTGTGTGTGTGTATACATATGTGTGTGTTTGTGTGTGTGTATATATATGGCCACAAATTCTTGGATACTCCTACCACCAAAAGATGGAGCTTGACTGCCTTTCCCTAGAGTGGACTATATTTAGTGATTCACTTCTAGTGAATAAAATGTGGCACAATTGATGATATATAATTTCCAACACTAGGTTGTAAAAGGCAGATGACTTCCTCCTTGCTTTCTCTGGGATCGCTTGCTCTGGGGGAAGCCAGCTGCCATGTTGTGAAGTCACTCTAGCAGCTCAGTGAAGAGGCCCACACGGTAAAGAACTGAGCACCCCTGCCAGCAGTCAGCAAAGAACTACCTTTTCCTGCCACCCCCTTGCCATTGACCCTTTCTATGAAAGGTCTGTCTACAGTCAAGCCTTCACATGATTGCCATCCTGGCTGGTATCTTGCCTACAAACTCAAGGGAAACCTTGAACCAGAACACCAAGCTAAGTGACTCCCAAATTTCTGATCACAGAAACCATGAGACTATGCTTGTTGTTTAAGCCATTAAGCTTTAGGGTCATTTGTTATGCAGCAATAGATAACTGATGCAATATGAAACATGCTTAGCATGCTATCTGGTATACATATATAAGTACTGAATAAATTATGGTTTTTATTTTTATTGTTGTTATTGTTGTTTAGTTGCTAAGTCATGTCCAACTCTTTTGGGACCCCATGGACAGTGGCCTGCCAGACTCTGTCCATGGGATTCCTTAAGCAAGAATACTGGAGTGGGTAGCCATTTCCTTCTCCAGAGGATCTTCCCAACCCAGGGATCAAACCTGCATCTCCTGCATTGGCAGGCAGCTTCTTTACCACTGACCCACCAAGGAAACCCCTACTTTTTTTTTTTAATTGTTTCAAAACTTATTTCTCTTACCCAGTTATTCTGGTCCTCCCATTTGCTCTCTGCTTGGAATAGTGATTCTTAACCATTACTGCACATTAAATTTAAAAAAAAAAACAGAGCAACAGAAAAACTGCAAACAAAAAAGCCTTAAGGCCTATAGCCTTAGGCCAGATTAATTAAATAAAGAATTCTGGGGTGGGCTCAAACATCAATATATTTTTAAAAACTCCCATAGTAATTTTCATGGACAGACAGGGTAAAGGACCACTGCTATAGAAACAATAATATTTAAATAAGGGCTACTAAAATTCTAAGACCTCTGACTTTAGGAGCATAAAGTTATATTTCTTGCTAATTCATCAAAATAGGCTTTATACATTAAGGAAAATGTATTGCAAACAAAGAGAAAATTTAAAGTTGTCCACTGAAATAGCATATAACCTTATACCAGCCTCCTTTGAAAGGAATGAAGCAATCTTTAACTAAGAGTTTATCGGCTAGGCAGAGAGACCACAGGATAATTCTGTTGACCTTGCAGCAGTGAAACAGACTATTTGCGGACTGTATTCTGAAGGACAGTTAATGTTTTCCTTGGTTAATATGCTGAACTGGAATTCCTTCTTTCCTGTTTATATTTTATTTCTCTCTGTCAAGCATAAGTATCAAAGAAACATTCGCTGAACATGAATCTAAGAGAATGATTTGCTTAAGGCATCTAGAAAAAAATTAATTGTAAACTTGTTTAAATATCCTTTAGTTGACAAAAAAAAAAGGTCTGCATATTTCATACTGAAAATATGGAGTCATGAAATAGGAAATCTATAATTAACATAGCAGAGTCTGTCATTTCGTCCCCTTGCATAACCCAAGGAAGGAAATAATCCACCAGGCATTAGGTCTCTATCAGAATGAGTTTTGACCTTTTTATTTTGTCATCTGGGTAACTTATTGGCAAAGGAGTGACTCAAATGATGATTCTGGGCTAAGCAGTCTCATTATGGGCCAATGAAAGACTGTTACTTAGATTTGGACACTAAGTTGAATGTATTTAAAGGCATTTGTTGAATGAAGATTTTGTGAGTGGCACTTTAGAAGACTATGAAGATTCTGCCTCTGACTCAGCAGGTTTGCAATACCATTAATAAAATGAAAGTTGGTATATAATGTTCTTCAAGTTTTTTTTTGTTGTTGTTCTTCAAGTTTTTTGCAATAATCTCAATGAAAAGAATTGCAAGCATGGATCAGATTTGATAGAAAAAATATGTATGTAAAAGTAGTGTTTGAGTCTAATAAATAAGAGTGCTAGGTCCTTGGTATTTGATGACTCAATCTTGAATACGGTTTGAATAAATAAAGAGAAAGGAGAGCATCTAAGCTGGAAGAGAATCACAAAAGCAAAAATAAGCATCATGTGGGGAGTAGTGAAATGACTGACATATAAAGTAGAGGTTTATCTGAAAAAGAATAAGGAGACTGATACCAGATAATGTTGATGCCTTGAAGATCTGGGTAAGTACCCAGAAATCATTGAAGATTCTTGAACAGATCGAAATGGCCAGGGGGTGTATAGAAGAAAGGGTAGGAGGAGCAAGCAATTTGCAGGATGATTTAGTAAGAGTAGAAAATTAGAGAAATCTCAGACATGGTAGAGATGAATAAAGAAACTTGATGATTATTTATTAATAGAGCATAGTCTCCCTGTAGTGGCTGTGTCTCAGTCTGAGGGCCAGCTTCATGTGTCAGTTGCCATCAATAGATAGTGATGGAGATAAAAACACTGGGCTTTCTGTCAACAAATAACCTACTTTGTACCACATCTTCATCCATTCCTCTGCCAATGGATGTCTAGGTTGCTTCCATGTCTTGGCTATTGTAAACAGTGCTGCAATGAACATTGGGGTGCATGTATCCTTTCAGACCATGTTTTTCTCCAGATATATACCCAGGAATGGGATTGCAGGATTATAGTGTAGTTCTGTTTTTAGTGTTTTATTATAGTTCTATTTTAAGGAGTCTCCATCCTCTTCTCCATAGTAGCTGTACTAATTGACATTCCCACCAACAGTGCGGGAGGGTTGCCTTTTCTCCACACCCTCTCCAGCATTAATTATTTGTAGAGTTTTTGATAATAGCCTTTCTGACTGGTGTGAGGTGATACCTCATTGTAGTTTTGATTCGCGTTTCTCTAATAGTTAGTGATGTTGAGCATCTTTTCATGTGCCTCTTGGCCATCTGTATGTCTTCTTTGGAGAAGTATCTATTTAAGTGTCCACCCATTTTGTGATTAGGTTGTTCATTTTTTTGATTCTGAGCTGCATGCACTGTTTGTATATTTTGGAGATTCATCTCTTGTTAGTTGCTTCGTTTGCAAAATATTTTCTCCCATTCTAAGAATTGTCTTTTTGTTTTATTTATGGTTTCCTTTGCTGTGCAAAATGTTTTGAGTTTAAGTCCCATTTGTTTATTTTTGTTTTTATTTTCATTACTCTGGGAGATAGATTTAAAAAAAAGATATTGCCGTCATTTATGTCAGAGAATGGTCTGCCTATGTTTTCCTCTAAGCGTTTTATAGTATCCAATCTCAAATTTAAGTCTTTAATCCATTTTGAGTTTATTTTTGTGTACAGTGTTAAAGAATGTTCTAATTTCATTTCTTTACCTGTAACTGTCCAGTTTTCCCGGCATCGTTTATTCAAAAAACTGTCTTTTCTCTATTGTATATTCTTGCCTCCTTTGCTGTAGATGAATTGATCATAGGTGCATGAGTTTATTTCTGGGCTTTCTATCCCATTCCATTTATCTGTACTTCTATTTTATTACTTAGCCATTAAGAAGAATGAAATAATACCATTTGCAGCAACATGGATGGATCTAGAGAGTGTCACACTGAGTGAAGTCAGTCAGACAGAGAAGGAGAAATATCACAGGATAGCCCTTATATGCGGCATCTTTAAAAAATGATACAAATGAACCTATTTACAAAACAGAAACAGGCTCACAGATTTAGAGAAAGAACTTACGGTTGGGAGGGGGCAGGAACGAGAGGGAAAGGATAGTTAGAGAGTTTGGGATGGTCATGTACACACTGTTATATTTAAAAATAGAAAACCAAGAAGCTACTATATAGCACAGGGAACTCTGCTCAATATTATGTAACAACCTAAATGGAAAAAGGATTTGAAAAAGATAGGTCCATGTGTATATATAACTGAATCACTTTGCTGTACACCTGAATCTAACATAACATTGTAAATCGATTTTACTCCAGTATAAAATAAAAAGTTAAAAAAAAAAAAACCTACTTTGAACATTTGAGTCCCAAATCAATAAATCAAGAGTGTGATTCTGTAGTCCTGTAGTTCTTATAAAATCCTGTAATTCAATTGGGATACATGGTAAAACTTGCAAAAACATCTTCATTAAATGTTCAGCTTTCTATTTTAGATAAACTATATTTCAGCAGTAAAAAGGTTTTGTCTATAATACAGACTTAAAATATTCCTTTTAAAATGACCTTGTTACATGTGGGAATTTGTTTCCTCCATTCCTAATCAAAAATGTTTTAAGTTCTAGTTTATCTTGTTTGATCTAATAGTCTAAGTAGGAGAGTTGGTCTAAATTTTGACCCTTACAGGAAGTGTAATTGTTATTAATAGTCATATTACTATAAAAATAAGATCTCTTTACATGTTGGAAATATTTCTTTCTTTTGTTTGCTCAGTAACTAACTTTTATGCTTTCTGGTGTAATGATGGTATCAAACAATCCAGAAATGGTGGGGAATGTTCTCAGCGGCCTGAAGGCCTCTCCACAGTGCTGAGTGTCTCACAGCATGACTGCCGGGTTCCCCACAGAGCTAGACCAGGGCCGTATTCTGAAGGCTAAATGTGAGGAGCAACAGCCTACCTGTCTAGGGATTTGGCCTTGGAGGAATTGGCTTGACATTCTCTAGAAAGAGTTTATTTCTATCAATAGGAGTTTTTTTATACTCTTCTGATGGGCTGACTTGTAGTAAATGTTTACAACTTTATTTAAAGAGTACTAATTCCTATACTATGTAAAGTGGTTTGGAAAAGTGATGCCATTAGGCTCTTAGCCAAAAAAAAAAAAGAAAGTACATATTTTGTTTTTGTTGTCTGAAGTGTTCTAGATTAGCTAATAAAACAATGTAAAGACTTCCACTTCTTGTAACGGTCAAAATTTAGGCCAATCCTCCTACTGAGAGCAATAAAACCTGGATGAAATATACTCACTTGGAATTGCTTGGAGACATCAGAGATCTAACCAGGCAGAATTATGGGGGAAATGTGAGAAATAAGAAAATCTAGAGTGAGCCTGCCATGAGGGGCCACTTTTTCTCTCAGATGTCTGCTGACCCCAGAAAACATAACTGAAAGGCTGAGAAACTGAACAGGACTCCTACAGCCCCATGGACTAGATGAATAAAACTGGTCTCTAGAACCCGCCAAAGCTGAGGTGCGCCTGGTAAATATACCAGACTTTGTACTAAGACACTAAATATCTACCCACCAGAAGTTAATACAAACTGTAAATAGACTATCCTCTCAGAGCTGGAAACACAACTTTAAGTCATTTTTAATCCTTGAAATTGAAACAAGATGATCTCAGATTTCTGGCTTCTAAACCTGTTGATAGCAAAGCAAAGTAAAATCTCTTTCAAGGAAGAGAATGTTATCAAGATCTCATATTGTTTCTACAAATTTTCATATACTGTGTCTACTATTTTAATAATAGGCTCATGAGGAAAGCAAACAGTATGGATTAAAAAAAAAAAAAGAAAAACAACAGGTAATGGAAACATGGGCTCCACATAATTTTTCACAAACAGAGTTCCAAAAAATATTCTTAATATGTTCTGTGAGATTTTTTAAGGCTGGAAATTTTAGACAAGAACGAGAAACTCTCAAAATGAGCCACCTGAAAAATCCAAGATCTGAATTTTAAAACTTGATTGATGGGTGGATTAGCTAATTATTGCCATGTAACAAATCATCCTAAGACTTAGTAACTTAAGGCAGCAATAATCCCATAATCTTTCTCATAGTTTCTGTGAGTCAGAAATTCAGGAATGGCTAATTTGGCTGATTTTTGCCCAAACTCTCTCATGAGGTTGCCATCAGATAATTGGCTGGGGGACAGTCATCTAAAAACTTAACTGGGGTTGGAACCATCTAAAGGGGGTTCACTCATATAGATGGGAAGTTGGTTCCTTTCGATGTGGGTTTCTCTATGGAGCTGCTTGAGTGTCCTGATAACAGGGTGGCTGGTTTTCCTCAGGGCTGGAAATCCAAGAGCACGAGGCAGAAGGTGCAATGCTTTTGATGACCTAGCCTCAGAAGTCTCCCACCACCACTTCTGTCGACCCTATGATGTTCTGGTCATACAAACCATACCTATCTGGTCATACAAATCAACCCTGATCTAATGTAAAAGGAAGCTACTCATGGTGTGAAAGTTAGATGGTAAGGATTATTGAGGTCAGGGAGCTCACTTGATAGTGGCTGCCATGAGTAGACACAGTAGAAAGAGAAAGTGAGGTCGCTCAGTCATGTCCGACTCTTTGCGACCCCATGGACTGTAGCCCACCAGGCTCCTCTGTCCATGGGATTCTCCAGGCAAGAATACTGGAGTGGGTTGCCATTTCCTTCTCCAGGGGATCTTCCCGACCCAGGGATCGAACCCAGGTCTCCCACATTGCAGGCAGACGCTTTAACCTCTGAGCCACCAGGGAAGCCCTTAGACACAGTAGAGGAATTAGTAAACAGGGAAAGGGAATCCCACAACAGCACAAAGAAACAGAAGGATAGAAAATCCAGAAGTGGGGGTGTGGATATAATATGTAATTGGATTTTCAGAGGCAAGAGATTAAGGCAGAAGCAGTGTTTGAAGAGACAAGTGTGATTCTGCAAAAGCTGTTGAAAGATTTCAAGGTACAAATTCAAGAAGTCCTATGAGTTCCAAGCAGGATAAAATTACAAAATCATTGTCTGTCCTGCATTATGTGCACATAATAATCGGTCTTTGCTTACTTAATATTTTTAGCCTCTGTTTGAAAACATTGTTGCTGGTTTGAATGGGGTTGTTCATTTTTGTAATTTTGGAAAAGTCCTTCCTTAATGTGATGTGCAATTATGATATTGTTTGTGTTTCATTCTTAATTGTTCCTAGTCCTTAGTAACTAGGTTTTGGATCAGCCCAAAGTATTATATAAAGGGAAAATGTACAGTGTAACAAAGAATAAAACTGTCTTTAACTTGATGTTATCTAGATGTCTAGTATTCAGTCATTACTAACTGGTACTTTCACACATGTAGAAAGCAGTGACATTTGGAATTTGTAGAAATGACTTTGAAGTATTGAAATATCACCAGAATATTTCTTTTAACATTGTTGTTGTTAAGTCATGTCTGGCTCTTTGCAGCATCATGGACTGCAGCACACCAGGCTCCTCTGTTGTCTACTATCTCCTGGTATTTGCTAAAACTCATATCCATTGAGTTGGTGATGCTAGCTAACCATCTCTTTCTCTGTCGCCCCCTTCTCCTTTTGCCTTCAATCTTTCCCAGCATTGGAGTCTTTTCCAATGAGTCTTTTCAGGGTGTTTTGGGCTCTTCACCTCAGGCAGGCAAAGTACTGGAGCTTCAGCTTCAGCATCAGTCCTTCCAATGAATATTCAGGGCTGATTTCCTTTAGGATTGACTGGTTTGACCTCCTTGCAGTCCAAGGGACTTTCAAGAGTCTTCTCCAGCACCACAATTCAAAAGCATCAATTCTTTGGTGCTCAGTCTTCTTTATGATCCAGCTCTCACATCTGTACATGACTACTGGAAAAACCATAGCTTTTACTATGTGGACTTTTGTAGGCAAAGTGATTTATCTGCTTTTTAAAACACTGTCTGGGTTTGTCATAGTTTTTCTTCTAAAGAGCAAGCGTCTTTTAATTTCATGGCTGTAGTCACCATTCACAGTGATGTGGGAGCCCAGGAAAAGAAAATCTGTCACTGCTTCCGCTTTCCCCCTTCTATTTGCCATGAAGGGATGGGACCGGATACCATGATCTTAATTTTTTGAATGCTGAGTTTCAAGCCAGCTTTTTCACTCTCCTCTTTCACCCTTATCAAGAGGCTCTTTACCTCTACACTTTCTGTCATTAAAGTGGTATCATCTGCATATCTGAGGTTGATATTTTTCCCAGCAGTCTTGATTCCAGCTTGTCATTCATCCAGCCCAGCATTTCACATGATGTACTCTGCATAGAAGTTAAATAAGCAGAGTGACAATATACAGCCCTATCATACTCCTTTCCCAATTTTGAACCAGTCTGTTGTTCCATGTCTGGTTATAATTGTTGCTTCTCGACTAGCATACAGGTTTCTCAGAAGGCAGGTAAGGTGGTCTGGTTTTCCCATCTCTTCAAGAATTTTCCACAGTTCGTTGTGATCCACACAGTCAAAGGCTTTAGTATAGTCAATGAAACAGAAGTAGATGTTTTTTTGGAACTCCCTTGCTTTCTCTGCGATCCAAGGAATGTTGGCAATTTGATCTTCCTACAGGGGGTGGGAGGGAGGCTTATCTTCTGGCCTCATATCTTTTTGCTTTTTTGTACTGTCCATGGGATTCTCCAGGCAACAGTACTGGAGTGGGTTGCCATTTCCTTCTCCAGTGGATCACATTTTGTCAGAACTCTTCACTATGACCTCTGTATCTTAGATAGCCCTGCACAGCATGGCTCATAGCTTCATTGAGTTACACAAGCCCCTTCAGCATGACAAAGCTGTGATCCATGAAGAGGTCTTTTAACATTATGATGTATTTGTTATATTTGGGGGTTCAATACATCATTGTTTAATCCAATTCATTAGAAATTGACCATGTAGCACTGGTAATTGAGTGTATGAATAACCACAGACACCATTCCTTGACCGTGCTATATCAATGAGACTTAACTTGATGTATACTTGACGCTTTTGTGTAAAGAAAAACTGCCAATTTTGCTTCTACTAGTTGTTTTTAAGTGATAGATATTTAAAATAATGACAATAATTACTTTGAATAGCATAAAGCTCCAAAAATGTTGGTATGGATTGTCCATTTAGAGGATGCTGTCCATTTTGAGATAGAATCTGGTTCTTGTTCATCACAGGTAGGGACAGATGGCCATTCAGCTGCAACTAATGACTTGGTGGCTGTCATAAAGAGCAACTTTAAACAGATAGTATTTAACCCATTATGTCTTAGACTGGCCTCTCTTTCATTCAAAAAAATTCCCAGATGAACTTCAGTTCAGTTCAGTTCAGTTCAGTCGCTCAGTCATGTCCGACTCCTTGCGACCCCTGAATCACAGTACGCCAGGCCTCCCTGTCAATCACCAACTCCTGGAGTTCACTCAAACTCACGTCCATCGAGTCAGCAATGCCATCCAGCCATCTCATCCTCTGTCGTCCCCTTCTCCTCCTGCCCCCAATCCCTCCCAGCATCAGAGTCTTTTCCAATGAGTCAACTCTTCCGAACTTATTTTTATCCAAATATGAGAGTACGTAAAGTAAATATCTTAAGAAAGTCTCATTTATCAAACTATATGTTTCTATGTTTAATAAAACATATGTTTCTAAAGTTTAATAAAAACTTGGGCACATGGGGCATCCTTATCACACCTTTCATTTCCCAATTTGTAATAAATTCAACTCATGTTGTTTGAGGGTTTTCAGTTTCATTACAAAGAGTAACTTTCCCCTAGTATAAACCACCAGCTTCACTGTACAATAACAAAGGTCAGAATTCATGTTTGCAAGCATCCAGTTTAAAATAGTGGGGAAGGAGATGCTCCCACAGTTGGAGAAAAGAAATCTAACCTTTTCGGTTCAGTTCAGTCACTCAGTCGTGCCCAACTCTTTCCAACCCTGTGGACTGCAGCACGCCAGGTTTCCCTGTCCATCAGCAACTCCCAGAGCTTGCTCAAACTCATGTCCATTGAGTCGGCGATGCCATCCAACCATCTCATCCTCTGTCATTCCCTTCTCCTCCTGCCTTCAATCTTTCCCAGCATTAGGATCTTTTTCAGCGAGTCAGTTCTTCGCATCAGGTGGTCAAAGTATTGGAGTTTCAGCTTCAACATCAGTCCTTCCAGTGAATATTCAGGACTGATTTCCTTCAGGATTGACTAGTTTGATTTCCTTGCAGTCCAAGGGACTCTCAAGAGTCTTCTCTAACACCACAGTTCAAAACCATCAATTCTTCAGCGCTGAACTTTATTTATAGTCCAACTTTCGCATCCATACATGACTACTGGAAAAACCATAGCTTTGACTAGATGGACCTTTGTTGGCAAAGTAATGTCTGCTTTTTAACATGCTGTCTAGGTTGGTCATAGCTTTTCTTCCAAGAAGCAAGTGTCTTTTAATTTATGGCTGTGCTCACCATCTGCAGTGATTTTGGAGCCCAAAAAAATGAAGTCTGTCACTGTTTCCATTGTTCCCCCATCTATTTCCCATGAAGTGATGGAACCAGATGCCATGGTCTTAGTTTTCTGAATGTTGAGTTTTAAGCCAACTTTTTCACTCTCCTCTTTCACTTTCATCAAGAGGCTGTTTAGTTCCTCTTCACTTTCTGCCATAACAATGGTATCATCTGTGTATCTGAGGTTATTGAATTTTCTCCTGGCAATCTTGATTCCAGTTTGTGCTTCATCCAGCCAGGCATTTCTTTTAATTAGAAATTAAAATATATTTTTTACTGTTGGTAAGTGTAATGCTTTATCATCTGGAGCCACAGTTAGCTAAATCCATAACTATTATGAAAGATTGTTAAACCAATACAGCCTGATTTCAGATATAGTCATGAAGTGTACAAACAATATTTTCTGGAAGTATGTGTACTTCTCCTTTTAACCATAAGACAAAAATTGCTTTCATAGGAATTAAATTTTTTTATTCTACTTCCTTGCCATGTGACTGAAGCTTAAAGTTCCTCTCTTAGTGCATCTCCCTAGGAGTGTTCTGTTTCTGGCACCTTAAGGCATAGACTTTGATGCTATTAAAATCACACTGCCTTATTAGCTTAATAGGTGTTAGAACTGGGCATGCAATTTTACAGACAGATATATTAGGCACAGATAAGAAGTTGCCATTCAGGTGATTCTCTGTAATAGAGCTAATCAAAAATTTGATCCTGGCTCTGGGGGTTTCTAGTAGTAATCAAAATCTCTTCTCCACGGGTGAGGTTTCATTATACCTAATAAGCCCAGATTTAATGAAATCTCACACACAGAGAACAGATTCTCTGTCCAATTGGAATCTCCCAGGGCCATGATTGTATTTCTGATCATGATCAGCGCTACAGTTGAGTAGAAGTGCTCAGTTACCTGCCAAGTGGGTGGCGCTTCCTCACTGCAACCCCTGTTAGAAACCAAATGCTTAAAAGACAGGGCTGGGAGTAAAAGGGTTTCTGGTGTGAAAATCTTCCCCCAAAATTCACAGAAAAGTGATCAGTCCTCACTTAATCCAGTGAAACATGGTTACTTTCTGTGAGCCAAGAGGACACAAGATTTCAGTTACCACAAACGTGATCTTCACAATGACACCATGAAGAGTGTATTATCACCCGCATTTTCCAGATGAGAAAACTGAGACTCAAAGCTGTTGAGTCTATTGCACAAGGCCACCCAGAGTTTGTAGTAGAGCTTGTACCCAAAGTTAAATCCCCCAGACTCCAGAACCCCACACACAACCATCATGCCACATCGCATTTCCTCCCCTTTTGGTAGCTTTCATCACACCTTCTCTCTCTACTGTTTCTTCTCCTCCACCTGCATCTGAAATGGAACAAGGAGTCTAGCCCTACAAGACTGCCTCCTACTGCCAACACCAATCACAAGTCTAGGTTTTACCTATGCGTGCGTGCTAAGTCCCTTCGGTCATGTCTGACTCTTTGGCAACCCCATGGACCGTAGCCTGCAAGGCTGCTCTGTCCATGGGATTTTCCAGGACAGAATACTACTGGAGTGGGTTGCCATGCCCTCCTCCAGGGGAATCTTCCTGATCCAGGGATCAAACACATGTCTCCTGCATTGCAGGTAAATTCTTTACCACTGAGTCACTGGGGAAGCCCATATTCTGGCCAGTTAGCTACACATCAGAGGTTCCTACAGCCCCTTCCTCTGGCTCAACTAATTTGCTAGAGTAGTTCACAGCATCAGGGAAAACAGTTACCTACTTTTTGCCGGTTTATAATAAAAGGATCAGGGGAGACGTGAGGGAGGGATGAAGTGGAAGGCTGGAGCTAGCAGACGTAGGCTTTTATATATGGGATGGATAAGCAGCAAGGTCCTACTGCATGGCACAGAGAACTATGTTCAATATCCTGTAATAAACCATAGTGGAAAAGAATATTTTGAAAAGAATGTATATAAAAATAAACAGATAAAGGATACAGATGGAAGAAATGCAGAGGACAAACTATGTGGGAAGGTGGTGGTGGTTTAGTCAATAAGTTGTGTCCAACTGTTTACAAACCCATGGACTGTAGCCTGCCAGTCTCCTTTCCCCATAGGATTCTCCAGGCAAGAACACTGGAGTGGGTAGCCATTCCCTTCTCCAGGGAATCTTCCTGACCCAGGGATCAAACCAACATCTCCTGCATTGGTAGGTGGATTCTTTACCACTGAGCCACCAGGGAAACTCCATTTAGGTTCTTAATAAACGGTACTCTACCCTCCTTTCCCCTTTACCGGATGGGGTTTCTAATGAGATGAGAAATGCCAAGCATGGCAGGTATGGCATGCCAAGCATGCCAAGCTTTGGCCTGTGAGTTCTTGGTGGAAACAATTCTCTCTTCTATATTTTGTTGAGTTGTTATTACACATCACCATGCACAGGCCTGTCCCAGGGCCTACAGAGCAGTGCAGCATAGTGATTAACGATGCCAGCTTTGGACTCGAATCCCTGGGCTTTGCCAATTGCTGCTTTCTGACCTTGGGAAATTACCTACCTCTCCCGGCCTCAGCTTTGTCATTTTTAAAGTGTGTGTGGGGGGATGGGGGGTTATGCCTACTTAGGAAGTTTGTAATAGGGTTTCCCTGGTGGCCCAGAAACTAAAGAATCTGCCTGCAATGCAAGAGATCATGGGTTTGATCCCTGGCTCAAGAAAGATCCCCTGGAGAAGGGAATGGCTACCCACTCCAGTATTCTTGCCTGGAGAAACTCATGGATAGAGAAGCCTAGTGGGCTACAGTCCATGGGAGTGCAGAGTTGGAGACGACTGAGCAACACACACGGGGTTAAATTAGATAACATATGTGAAACATTTAACATAGTCCCTAGCATACAGCAAGAGCTAAATAAATGGCAATGATTGTTACTATTACTTAATAGTTTTGCTATGGTGTTGTGTGTGTGTGTGTGCGTGTGTTTTTAATACTCTTTGGCTAAAATAACTTTGAAGAAACCGGAAGGCCATTTTAATCGGAGCCTATTTTTGAAGAATGCCACTTACCTTCCTAGTCTGATAAGGCCCGTAATCAGTGACTTATTTATACTGATAAGCTCTGTCTTCCTTTGCCACAGAAGCTGATCCTAACGCAGGCAGGGTGTTCGGTTTCCCACGACACCTCTGAATAAAATGCCATTTCCTCAGGAACAGCTAGAAATACCGATGCTAATTTTTCCTGTGCTCGGGAAAAGCAAGAGCGCTCCCACTGCGGTGGGCTGCAGGAGCTTTCCAGAAGCATGATGTCATCCTAATTTGCACTGCCAGGGGATGAGCTCATGGGGCGGGGTCTCGCAGGGCTGCAGCTGTGCGGGCCCCTTACTTGTAGGATGTGCGTCCCCCTGCCGCCTCTCCGCGCGGCCCCCTCCACCCACCTCCTGCTGCCGGCGCGCCGAAGAGAGGCACTGCGAGACGAATGCTTTAAAACGGAGGTGAAGTCCTGCAAAATATAACCAGGCATCAGAGGGCACACAATAAAGGCAAACCGTGCATTTTTGTTATTTTGTATTAAAACAACAAACACACGGTTGCAGAACTGTGGTCAATGAGAAGAGACTTGTATTGGTTGTCTTTGCTTCACCTCTTTGTCTGTAGCAGCCTTCCCCCTTTTCTGCTTCAAACAACAGCTTGATCTGTGACTGAACCCAGGCTGAATCTGTGTTGTGTGCCTGCTAGTCGCCCAGTTGGGTCCGACTCTTTGCAACCCGGTGGACTGTATCCCCTCAGGGTCCTCTGTCCATGGGATTTCCCAGGTAAGAATACTGGAGTGGGTTGTCGTTTCCTTCTCCAGGGGATCCTCCCCCACGGATCGAACCCAGGTCTCCTGCTTGATCTCAGAGGATCACGAATCTGGTCCTGAGCCATGGCTGGGGCAAGAGGGAAATAGGGGAGCCATTTCCCACATTCTTTTCCTTATTACATGTATTGTGAGTGTATTTACATTCCTGCTAATCTACCTGGCTGTATAAAGAGGGATTAAACATACAGACTTTAGCTTCAGAAATCCTGAGCCGGGATCTCAACACAGACACATGTGCTATTTTTAAGATGGTGAGAATTGTCACCTCTCCAAGCCTCAATTTCTCCACCTGTAAAATGGGGATAATAGTCAAGCCTAGATCATAAGCATGCTGCAGACATTAAATGACTATTGCATGATAATCACTAAGCACAGTGCCTGGTCCATGGAATGTGCTCAATCCATGTGCGTGATCATTAATAAAATATGTACACTCTACTGCTTTATTAACCATTCACTGCAATAGAAACCTTTCATTTATATTTCAAGTATACACTGAAATAGAACCATATACTGAACCCCCCACATACCTATCACCCCACTTCAACAATTATCAACATTTTGGCAGCTTTGTTTCACTTATTCTCCACCCTTTCTTTTCAAGGAGTATTTTAAGGGTAAATCCCAAGTATTAAATCATTGTACCTGTAGTACTTGAGTGTATGTGTGTAAGGAAAGCCCCAGTGGCTTGGTAGTAAAGAATCTGCCTACAGTGCAGGAGACGCAGGAGATTCAGGTTCAATCCCTGGTTCAGGAAGATCCCCTGGAGGAGGAAATGGCAATCCACTCCAGTATTCTTGCCTGGGAAATCCTATGGACAGAGGAGCCTGGCAGCCACAGTTCATGGGGTTGCAAAGAGTCAGAGGTGACTGAACACACATACACACCTGTAATACTTGAGTATGTAATACTTTAACTGAAAAGGATTTTATTTTTAATTTAACCCTACAATGTTAAATTAGTTCATTATCATCTAATGTCCAGTCCTTATTCAAATTTCCCCAATTGTTCAAAAATGTCTTTTTATACCTTAAAAAAAAATTGCAGAAAATATGCTTAGACTTTTTAAGGGGTTTCTAAATATGTGGATTCTTGGCTTTTTCAGAGCTAAATTTCAAACATTAGTAAACACAAATATTGATATTTATGCAGTAGGAACAAAAGAGATTACTAATTTATTTTTGTCAATTGTTAATCTGAATTATTTGTCTTAAAGTAAGAGATTCTGTACTGATTAGAATGACAAATAATAAATGTTTGTTAATTTTTTAGTCATTAGTTTTATATTTGTAATTCGGATGGCCAATATTTTGATGTGCTTATTATCTAAACATGACTTTAAAATCTTACTTAAACTAGCACTTAGTGTATAAATAAGATCATAATTTATTCTTTTTGCTGCATATTTTCATTAGCTTGTTTCCTCTTAATTTAATGTCTGTAAATCACTGTACAGTAGAAATTTACTTAGAAAAATTTTTAGCATTCAGTTTGCCAATAGCTGTTCTTGGTTAAATGCAAACATTTAAATTTCAGAAAATACATCTTTTCCCAATTAAGGGAAAGCCCTGTGTGGATCCTGATGTATTTAAATTCATATAATTAGTGTTACAGTAAGTCTCCAGGGAGGCATGAATTATGTCCACAAAAAATTTATGTACACTCTATTTTTCGTGAAGGATATAGTCTCTCACTTCTGAGCATAAGTTCCCATCATGACATCATATCCTTCTTTGACAAGTCAAGGTCACTCCAAGGCTCTCTGGTCTGGCCTCATTCCTTCCCCAGCAGTATCCCCATAACTTTTTCATTCCCTCATCCCCCATATACCTGAGACTCCAGCTGTGTCGGACAACTGGCCATTCTCTGCTTTTCCACCCCTGCACTTCTCTCAAGCTATTCCACATATCTGAGGTGGAGTTGCTGAATTTAGTATGTAGAAATACAGAAGGCCCAGTTAATTTTGAATCTCAGGTACACAATGAATACATTTTTAGTATAAGCATATCCCTGATATTCCATGTGACATACTGTACTAATACAAAAATGTTATTCACTGTTTATATGAAATTCAAATTTAACAAGAGTCCTGGGTTTTATCTGATGGTGCTAACCTAAGGAAACTTTTCAAGGGCTGGCTTCTCCTCCCAGAAGCCTTCCTGAATGCCTTCCCTACACGCTGCTACCACAGCATTTTGCTGGAACCTCTAATTACATACAAAAACACTCTAGTATTTTTTTAACTTGCCATATGTATGTGTGTCTCTTTACCGCTTCATAACACAAACACTATGTCTTATGCCTAGAGTTCTAGGATTTAGCATTTACACCTCACTCTGTCTTTCCACTCCAGGGGTTGGATAACATTAACCCCTCATAGTATTTTTCTCACTGCTTTTGGGTTTGTTTTGTTTTCTCCATGTAAACTTGTATGGCCTATATTCACCGTTATTCATTCCTAACCATGTACCACTCACTGTGATAAGCAGTGGAGGTAAAGAGTGAATTAGATAAGTTTCTGATCATTAGGAGCTCACATGTTGTCAGAGTAGAAACACATAACTCATGGTGTCCAAGTAGAAACACATAACTAGGTAAGTGTTTTGGTAGGTCTGATGTGTTTGATAAATAGTTATTAAAAGCTCAATACAGGCCAGGCAGTGTTCTAGGCACTCAGCGCGCAACTGTGTACAAGGAAAGCCTATGTTTCCCTGGAGTTCCTTTCCTGAAGAAGAACTATCCAATGGGTAGATATGAATGAGAGTTTCCAGGAAGCCGTTCAAGATTTTTCATGAATAGACTGAGTCCTAGAGTAAAGTATGAGCTTGCTAGACAGGTGAGGGATGGAAAATGAGCACTCCAGGAAGAAAGCTGGACAAGTACAAAAGAATGGACTAAAAAAGCCCAGAACGTGGTCTCTGTAAGGACAGGAACTTGGTCTTCTCTGCACTGATATGACCCCATGCTTGACTTGAGATGGGCGCAGAGGGAACACTTCATAAACAGTTGCATGAGTGAACGAAGGCAACTGTTGTATTCAGGGAAAAGCAAGAGAATTGGAATGACCAGAGCTGAGAGCTGGGCCGTGTCATTCTAAAAGCAGACAGTGAACAGAAGAGGAAGGGCTTCATAAAGCACCCTTAGAAATGTGAATTCAAATGATAAACATTGGAGAGACATCAGAAATTTTCAGGCCTGGAATGGTGCAATTTCATTTAACTTCTTGAAGAGGTTGCTTGAATGGGGGTGTGGACAATGGGTTAAGTGGAGTGGAGACCAGGGAGACCAGTTAAGTGGCTATTGTTTTAGAAGGATGGACAAGGGCCGGTATTAAGCAGTGGTGGTGAAACATCAAAATGAGAGAAAGATTTTAGGGTTATTTCTAAAGTAAAACCAGTAAAAATTTGGATCCATTGGGTATAAGAGTTCAAGAATAGGGGTGAGGGGGGTAGGGAACGAGGCCTGGAGAGCTCCCAGGTTTATGGCTTCTACAACCGTCTGGACGAGATTCCATTAGGCAAGGGGTCCCCAACCTCTGGGATCTGGTGCCTGATGATCTGAGGTGGAGCTGATGTAATAATGACAGAAGTAAAGTGGACAATAAATACAATGCTCATGAATCATCCTGAAACCATCCCTCCCACCCAGGTCGGTGGAAAAATTGTCTTCCACAAAATGGATCCATGATGCCAAAAAGGTTGGGGACTGCTGCACTGGAGCACAGGAGGAGGACAGTTTTAGAAGGTCTGGACAGGAAGACATGTGGGAGAATCATCAGTGACCATTGAGAGTTAAAGCCATGATAATGGATGAAGCTAGCAAAGAGTGAGAGTATAAAATTAAATCAGAAGGGGGCCTGGAAAATGCCATTTTGCAGATACGTATTTGTCATGTTTATGTATCTGCAGATGGTTCAGTTCAGTTCAGTCGCTCAGTCGTGTCTGACTCTGTAACCCCATGGACTGCAGCATGCCAGGCTTCCCTGTCCATCACCAACTCTAGGAGCTTACTCATACTCATGTCCATCGCATCGGTGATGCCATCCAATCATCTCATCCTTTGTCATCCCCTTCTCCTCCCACCTTCAATCTTTCCCAGCATCAGGGTCTTTTCAAATGAGTCAGTTCTGCACATCAAGTAGCCAAAGTATTGGAGTTTCAGCTTCAACATCAGTCCTTCCGATGAATATTCAGGACTGATTTCCTTTAGGATTGACTGGTTGGATCTCCTTGCAGTCCAAGGGATTCTCAAGAGTCTTCTGCAACACCACAGTTCAAAAGCATCAATTCTTCGGCGCTCAGCTTTCTTTATAGTCCAACTCTCACATCCATACATGTAGTGTAGTGTAGTGAAGTTGCTCAGTCGTGTCCGACTCTTTGTGACCCCATGGACTGTAGCCCACCAGGCTCCGTGGTCCATGGGATTTTCCAGGCATGAATACTGGAGTGGGTTGCCATTTCCTTCTCCAAGGGATCTTCCCGACCCAGGGATTGAACCCAGGTCTCCCGCATTGTAGGCAGACACTTTACCGTCTGAGCTACCAGGGAAGCCCCAATCCATACATGACTACTGGAAAAACCATAGCTTTGACTAAACAGACCTTTGTTGGCAAAGTAATGTCTGCTTTTTAATACCACTGTCTAGGTTGGTCAGAGCTTTTCTTCCAAAGAGCAAGCGTCTTTTACTTTCATGGCTGCAGTCACCACCTGCAGTGATTTTGGAGGCCAAGAAAATAAAGTCTGTCACTGTTTCCATTGTTTCCCCATCTATTTGCCATGAAGTGATGGGACCAGATGCCATGATTTTAGTTTTTTGAATGTTGAGTTTTAAGCCAGCTTTTTCACTCTCCTCTTTCACTTTCATCAAGAGGCTCTTTAGTTCTTCTTCGAGTTCACCCTCACCATGAGGGTGGTGTCATCTGCATATCTGAGGTTATTGATATTTCTCCCAGCAATGATTGAGTGATCCCAAACCTAGGATCAGCTTGGAAAGAGAATAACGAGTCATTAATATGGCCTTGCTGTTCTATATCCAGAATGTTTTTATAAAAAGGGAGAGTCATTGGTTTTATTTGATTTACTGTTGACACTATCTCTGACTTTCTAAAGAAAGCTCGCTTAACCCCTTTCTGACCACCTCCTACCTATTTCATCAGGTTTGTTAAAGACCATTTGAATATAGTCTACAAAGTAATTTGCATAGATGGAAGAGAAAAAAATGAAATTCCAAAATCACAATTATTAATGATGATAAAATATTATTTAAAAGCAATCCCTTTTAAGAATCTTCAAAGTGGTTCTATTTTTATGTACGTGCATAAAGATAATATGTTTCTACCTAAAGGTTTGTAATAACTTTGGAATTGTAGAAGCTGATAAGAGTCAGGGTGTGAGTCACCACCAAATAGCATTTCCCTCATTAATAACTAAGCTATGATAAAGGTTTTTGATACCTTAGAACAATAGAATGTCTGTTAACTGACTTCCTGGAGGCGCTAGTGGTAAAGAACCTGCCTGCCAGTGCCTAGTACAGGAGACATAAGAGACACGGGTTCAATCCCTGGGTTGGTAAGATGCCCTGGAGAAGGAAATGGCAACACACTCTAGCATTCTTGCCTAGAGAATTCCATGGACAGAGGAGCAGGCTACAGCCCATGGGGTCGCAAAGAGTCGTACATGACTGAAGTGACTTATCACAACACTCGAATAACCAGTGTTTTTCATTTGAGGCTTAAACTCAAAACTGCCAGGCTACTCTCTAGATGAGAGTATTGAAGATTTTTTGTTCATAATTTCTGAGTGAAATTCAGAGAATTTTGAAAACCATGCACTCCCTCACACATTTTAAAGTTGACATCTTAAATTTTACATTATAGATTTAAATAGTAATTTAATAGTAATTTAAACAATAATATTGTTATTTTGATCAAAAAAAGCTGTAGCATCACTTCTAAAGTATCCAATAGCATCTAAATACCATAGAGATTTAATACCTACCATCATCCATTTTTTATAATACACAAACTTTTTTTTTTTTTCCCTCCCCAATACACAAACTTTTTAACTGGCATAAATTCTACTTGTTCCTTTTCCTTTTAGTTCAGTATCCATTCCACTTAGTGCACAGAACTTTATCCTAATATATTTATGCTTTAAAGATTTTTATTGATCATCTTACTTCTCTGTAAGAAAAATATATTTATAAATTTAAATTAAAATATTTTGCATTCTTGTGACCATGATTCTGAGTACTTAACATTTTTTCTGGTGTAAGCTATATTTAAAATGATTAGTAGTACTCATTTGACCAACACAACACACTAAAATTTTGATAAACAAGTGAATATAAAGTACAGTTTTGTTAAAACTACATCTCTAATGAGATATAGGATTTTTAAGTTAATTATCTGTCTGTGGGAAATATTATATATTATGAGAATGAGACACTATTCAGCAGCATTTTTATTCCCATTTTTCATTTTTAATATGAGCACAGAAAAAAAACTTGTACACATAGATAGGTAAATAGGAAGAGAAAGAGTTTCATTATATCATGCAGGCGTGCTCAGTCACAGTCATGTCCAATTCTTTGTAACCCCACAGACTGTAGCCCACTAGGCTCCTCCGTCCGTGGGATTTTCCAGGCAAGAATACTGGAGTGGGTTGCCATGCCCTCCTCCAGGAGATCTGCCTGACCCAGGAATCAAACCTGTGTCTCCTGCATTGGCAGACAGATTCTTTACCACTGAGCCACCTGGGAAGCCCGTTATATCAGAGTCACTCAATTAATGAAATTGCTTTCAAGAGAGATAAATGCCAAATATCACAGTACTGAATCATCAAAAACTTTTTAATGATCTAACTTGATTAGATTCTCCTTCAGTTCTCTTGAAACCAAAGAATTGGAAACCACTTAAATTGCAAAAGAACTTTTTAAATCCAATACTCAGAGTCATTCACTTTTTCTGACACCAAAACTAATTTTTCTAATTGACTCCAGTTATCACCCTGGAGATCTTACTACACTAGAATAATTTATGTGCTCTGCTGTGCTTAGTCACTCAGTCGTGTCCAACTCTTTTCGACCCTATGGACTGTAGCCCGCCAGGCTCCTCTGTCCATGGGGATTCTCCAAGCAAGAATATGGGCGTGTGTTGCCTATTGCTTCTCCAGGGAAACTTTCCAACCCAAGAATCAAACCAGGGTCTCCTGCATTGTAAGTGGATTCTTTACCAGTTGAGCTACCGGGGAAGAATAAATTTATAGATAGATGAAAAGTTGCCTTTTGTAATAAAGTGGGACAAGGTGCTTTGGCATGCAGACAGAAAGAACTCCCCCTTTCTGATAGCAAATATATTCTCAGATCAGTTGTTAGAAGATGTATGTATGAGTGAAGGAGTGTAGTAACAGGTCATTTCTATTAAAAACTAAGTTAATTGCTTTGAAAAAGGCAAGTTGCTTTAACAATTAATCACAGGCTAGATGCTACAAAACATTATAACAGACTGGGAAAATCTTTGAGTTAGGCACTTATCTTGCTTGGTAAATGTCTTTAAATTCTTGTTTCACTTTCAATGACAACTAAATATTTTATACAATGCATGATTTAATCAATAATAATTAACATTTATTAGAGGTTAATTAACACAGTTCCATGTGCCAGGAATGGTCCTACCTAACTAATTTGTTTGTATTCATTAGTTAATCCCCACAACAACCCCATGAGGTAGATAGCTTTTCATTCCCATTTTACAGGTGAGGAAACAGAGATGGAGAGACAGTAACTGCTAGAGTTCACACATCTGATAATGACACCACCAAGCACTCTTGCTCCAGAGTCTATATTCTTAATAAGTAAACCTCTACTCAAAGATCATGATTTTGAATTAAGAATAGAATTTATAAGGCCCATACATAGCATTTTTGGAGAAGGGAATGGCAATCCACTCCAGTATTCTTGCCTGGAGAATTCCATGAACAGAGGAGCCTGGGAGGCTACAGTCCATGGGGTCACAAAGGGTTGGACATGACTGAGCGACCAACACTACACTTCTATAGCATTTTTATTATTTTCTTCTTTAATAAGTTTCTTTGATTAACTGAGCAGGCAAGCATGTTAAGAGGTTTTCTGCAGGACTATAAATGTTAAATAATAAGCTATGGTTATTATTTTAGAAACTGCAAGTCAGGTATGATGCAATGCACCTCTTAGTGTTCAAAAGCTGCTTAGCCAGTTTGGTTACAAAAACATAATAAATCATTGTATACCTGGTGAAAATGAATATTAAAGTGTTTTCTGCAGCTCTGAACAAGTTCTCCTAATTTTTGCCAGAAATGACATGTATTTCTCTCATTATTGTGTGCCTTTTAAAAAATTCTCAGAATCCCTTTAGGTGCATCACAGAGAATTGTGAATGCTGTAAATATCAATGTATTTTAATTTAACAGAAAAACCCCAGTGCAACTTCTAATACAAAGTATCTGGGAGCAGTTCTATCCTCTGCTATTGAACCTTCCATTCTTCCCTAACTCCCCACTTTTATTTAGCCCATCTAAGATACTCAGACTATAACATTTGCATATTTCCTTCCTTTTTATATTAAGGAACCTCAAGTTTCTTCCTCTTTCTATTTCCTTAAAGTCACATCATTCCAAAGTAAATTTAGTTTTCTCAAAATTTAACACTTAATTTGCATATCTCTGTTCAAGCAATACCTACAGGCTAAACTCTGTGTTCAGTTCAGTTCAGTCGCTTAGTCGTGTCTGACACTGTGCAACTCCATGGACTGCAGCATGCCAGGCCTCCCTGTCCATCACCAACTCCCAGAGCTTACTCAAACTCATGTCCATCGTGTTGGTGATGTCCTCCAACCATCTCATCCTCTGTCATCCCCTTCTCCTGCCTTCAATCTTTCCCAGCATCAGGGTCTTTTCAAATGAGTCAGTTCTTCGCATCAAGTAGCCAAAGTATTGGAGTTTCAGCTTCAACATCAGTCCTTCCAATGAATATTCAGGACTGATTTCCTTTAGGATTGATCAATTGGATCTCCTTGCAGTCCAAGGGACTCTCAAGAGTCTTTCCAACACCACAGTTCAAAAGCATCAATTCTTCAGGGCTCAGCTTTCTTTATAGTCCAACTCTCACATCCATACATGACTACTAGAAAAACCATAGCTTTGACTAGATGGACCTTTGTTGGCAAAGTAATGTCTCTGCTTTTTAATATGCTGTCTAGGTTGGTCATAGCTTTTCTTCCAAGAAGCAAGCATTTTTTAATTTCATAGCTGTAGTCACCATCTGCAGTAATTTTGGAGGCCAAGAAAATAAAGTCTGTCACTGTTTCCACTGTTTCCCCATCTATTTGCCATGAAGTGATGGGACCAGATGCCATGATCTTAGTTTTCTTAATGTTGAGTTTTAAGCCACCTTTTTTACTCTCCTCTTTCACTTTCATCAAGAGTCTCCTTAGTTCTTCTTCGAGTTCACCCTCACCATGAGGGTGGTGTCATCTGCATATCTGAGTTTATTGATATTTCTCCTGGCAATATTGATTCCAGCTTGTGCTTCATCCAGCCCAGCATTTTGCATGATGTACTCTGCATATAAGTTAAATAAGCAGGGTGACAATATACAGCCTTGATATACTCCTTTCCTGATTTGGAACCAGTCTATTGTTCGGAGCAAAACCCAAAATGCTTTGTCCCTCACAGAGCTTATAGTTGAGAAGAAGGTGTGAGCAACTGAATCCAAAATCAAATATGAAAAGTGATACAAGTGGGACAGTGAATGTACTTTGTGAAAGTTGCACTGGCAGAGCCTAGAAGATGAGGTGGCATCTAATATCAGCCTTTGTGTTTTAACTGCCTGACCTCTCTGCCTGGCCCAGGAGCTTCTGATTGCCTGGTTGGTGGACTGATGACTTCACTAACTCCCTTGATGGTGAGCTGGTTGACTGAGATTGATGAGATTCACCAAAGGGCAATAGCTGGTTAACCTTTGAATGGCTAATTGCAGGGCTTTCTTACCAGCTTTTAAGTTTTCCCTTCTGGATGAGAAAGTGGGGCTGATGGAAACCGTCCTTTTATTTCCTACATTATCACTGAGGGAAATGAGACGAGCTTTCTGCTGGGTTCCCGCCTCCCTTACAGCTTTGGCAGCTTGTGGCTCAGACAGTAAAAAAATCTACTTGCAGTGCAGGAAACCTGGGTTCAATCCCTGAGTCGGGAAGATCTCCTGGAGAAGGGAATGGCAACCCACTCCAGTATTCTTGCCTGGAGAATTCCACGGACAGAGGAGCCTGGCAGGCTTCGGTCCATTGGGTCACAAAGAGTTGGACACAACTGAGTGATTAACTGCCGCTGCTAGGTATGGTTGAAAGGAAAAGACCACAGGCAGCAGGAGAATGACTCCTTTCCTTCCCAGATATTTAGCCTTCTCCATGCTGAGTTACTAACATTGAACATTGTGGAATAATACAGGAGGAAATTTACATAGGAAGTTCTTGTGGCCACAATAGAAACTACTCTATTAACTAGTCTTGAAAATTCACTTCATACTTTAGCACTTCCTGATAGCTCAGTTGGTAAAGAATCTGCCTGCAGTGCAGGAGATCCCAGTTCCATTCCTGGGTCTGGAAGATCCGCTGGAGAAGGGATAGGCTACCCACTCTAGTATTCTTGGGCTTCCATTGTGGCTCAGCTTGTAAAGAATCCAACTGCAGTGCAAGAGACCTGGGTTCGATCCCTGGGTTGGGAAGGCCCCCCTGGAAAAGGGAAAGGATACCCACTCCAGTATTCTGGCATGGAGAATTCCATAGACTGTACAGTTTAGCGGGTTGCAAAGAGTCAGACATGACTGAGCAGCTTTCGCTTTCACTTTTCGCTTTCATGTACAAACATGTATAAAAAGAAAGTTCAGGAGTTCTCTCATAACCTGTGTGACCTTGACTGAAACTTTGAGAGAAGGAAGGAAAAAGGACAGAAATTAGAAGTGGCTTGGTGGCTGGGGCTGAAAGCCTTAGGACTGACTTCCAGTGGATGTGGGACATAGAAATATACATCTCCTTGAAGGGGGCTTGACAACCCCAGATGCAACCTGGGCTGAGGCTGATACCCAAGGGAGTCATGTCTGGTGATGGAAGAAGGCACCAGGGATCACCAACGGAGGACACTGGTGTCCTAGGAAGAGCTTGAGTTTGAGAGGCAGACAGACAGACTTGAAAGTAAACCTGAGTGTTACCAGTTAATACCCACGCAGTCTTGGATAAATGAGCATCTTTAAAGCTCTTCCCTTTTCCCATGGTATTACTGTGAGGATGAAATGAGACAGTGTGTGTAGAATATGAGACCAATGACTGCATCCCATCAGTAATGGTTTCTTCCATGTCAAGTAAGCTAAGAGATTTCCTAAAATAATCTGTTCTATGGAAGCCACTCTAGGCCGGAAGGTAGACCCAGTTCTCCGACTGGAGTTGGCTCATTGCTTATGGACTCAGTAACCTATCAATACTTCTGTCAGTGACCTGCTTTCTCCCAGCCCTCAGCTCCTAACATAGTTCCTAAAAACAAAGTGGTAAACAAACCTCTTTGGACTTAAACAGCCATGAACTAGCCAAAATGCTTGGTGAAAAGGAAGAAAAAATCCTCAAAGATTTGTGGAAGCTGGAAACATCTTTGAGCACATGTCAAAGACCCCCAAATCTGCTGTTTACAAGACAAATCATGGTTCCTTTGTCCCATCTCCTTAAAGCTTTGTGATAATTGACCTATGTCACATGTGAAAAGAGTAACCCTGCCATTATTGGCCTAGCAACTAAGAATTATTTGTGTACTAATCAGTAGTTATTGTTACTTTGATCTCTCCTGGAAGCATTCCATGGAAGCTTGTCAAATTGTTTTGGTACTGCCATGCAGAGCACACTAGGTAGTCTTTGATAATAATCAAGACATCACTAACCAAGAGCTCCCTCTGTTGATTTTAAACCTTAAAAAAATCTTTTATTACCTAATTGAAACCAGTGGCCACTCAGGGCAAGAAACTAAGTCGCTAAAGAACACAAAGGTGAAGAGTGTGGCTCTTGCCTACTGGAAGGAACAGACCTGTGTATATGAAAAGCTAAAATACAATACTGTACAAAAATTATATCCATTAGCTTTTGGCACAAAAATATGAAAGAGCAAACCAACCCACAGTTATATGTCCTCAGTCACTCATATAGGCTGGTTGGGGGTCAATTGATCTAGACTGGATTTGGTAGGACTGGGTGTCAAACTGCAGGTTGGGTTCAGGTTTGATCCATATGACTCTCCTCCTCTTTGGACCAGCAAGCTAGCCAGAGCATGTTCTTCTCACAGTGATGGCGAAATGGCCACAGGGGAGAACAGAAAGCTGCAATGCCCCCCCTTGAAGCCTAAGGTCAGAACTGGCACACCCAAAACAATGGGCTGAGGAGGAATGCTCAGCCTCTAGAGCAGGAGTCCCCGTGCTCTAGGAATGAATGCCTGATGATCTGATGGGGAGCTGATGTAGTAATAATAGAAATAAAGTGCACAATAAATATAATGCTCTTGAATCATCCCCGAATCATCCCCAAACCATCCCCACCCCCTTGTTCCATGGAAAAATGGTCTTCCACGAAACCTGTCTCTGGTGCCAAAAAGGTTGGGGACTGCTGCTCGAGAGAATAGAAAAGTGTCAGTTCAAAAAGGGCATGGATTCAGGGGAAAGTGAGGGCCTGGGAAGAATGATGTCAACTACCACAATAATAGAATTTCAAAGTGTTGGGGGACATAATATAGTGGGTAATTGATGTTAGCTGGGGAAATCAGTTTCCACTTTCTGGAAAACATGGAATTTGAAGAATTTAAAGAGCAGGTAGGATATGGATTAGCCAAGCTGAGGGGTTGTATACTCCAGGTAGAGTGAACTCCGTTGAGAACGTTATAGACAACACTGACTTTAATAAGTGAATGAAAAATCTCTAGGGGATGGCAACTTTGTGAATGCTCTGAAGTGTTATCCTAGAAAAATTCACTTGTGCACACTTCAACATTAATGTGCAAGGTTAGCCCTGTTCTTGTCTTCCCTGGTGGCTCAGACAGTAAAGAATCTGCTGGCAATGCAGGAGATCCAGGTTTGACTCCTGGGTCGGGAAGACCCCCTGGAGGAGGGCATGTCAATCCACTCTAGTATTCTTGCCTGGAGAACTCCATGGACAGGCTACAGTCTGTGAGGTCGCAAAGAGTTGGACATGATTGAGCAACAAACACTGTCACTTTTCACTTTAAGGTGAGAATTGGACCGTAGTTGACTTAAAATATTTCAGATATATGTTTTCTACTTAAACTTTTCCCTACCAAGGGGGCTTTTACATTACCTCAAAGTATTCAGAGAAGCTTTAACTACTAGAGCTATTTAAAGAGTATGGAATGTCTTTGCAACTTACAAATGAAAGTGTGATAAAGTTTAAGCAGTGTTTTAATTGGCTTTTCTTAGTTTTCCCTGAGGCAGATAAACCAAACTAGCAGAAGAAGCTGACAGTGAATAACAGCAAGTAACAAATCTTGCTGATCTGGCTCTTAGATATTGTTCTTGACAGCACATGCCTACCATGTAGAATTTAATATAAAGCTCCCTCAGTAGATAAAGCTAATGAATATTGTAATCCCACTTTGAATAGACTCTTGAGTTCTTGTTTCCAGGTTTTAGGAATAAATGTGCAATCTTAAGGATACAGAACAGAGACCAGTGCCCAAAATGTAACTCGTTTGCTTGAAATTGTTAAGTTATGAACAAAAACAGGGCTTCCTTAGTGGCTCAGACAGTAAAGAATCTGCCTGCAATGTGGGAGACCCAGGTTCGATCCCTGGGTTGGGAAGATCTCCTGGAGAAGGAAATGGCAACCCACTCCAGTATTATTGCCTGGAAAATCCCATGGACAGAGGACCCTGGTGGGCCACAGTCCACAGGGTCGCAGAGAGTTGAACATGACTGAGCGACTAACACACATGAACAAAAAGAGACTAAATGACTCAAAATGGATGAGCTGAAGTTTCCTGGACATGCAGTTAGGTGTCTATTCCAAAACTCCTGTGGATCAGGTCCTGATGTAGCTAGTTTCCTCTGAGTGATCAGTATTAGCGGCAGTATTTAAAGATGCTCAATGTCTTCTTGATCACTCTGGCTCCAGAGCTGGAAGGCTAAGCAAGTGAGCCAAGGATAGAGGGTCTCAGATGCACTAAGATGTTTTCTGTGAGTCACTGACTTGTTTTTAAATGATCTGATTTCCTTTGACCCTGTCAAGGGAAAGAAGTATTTTAGAAAGCAGAATGGGCAGAAGGAGATGGACCCTGTTAAGTGTTGGAGACAATCCTAAGGTTTTCTGACCTACGAGCACCAAGTCCTTTGGAGTTCATGCACGCATGCCAAGTCACTTCAGTTGTGTCTGACTCTTTGTGACCCTATGGACCGTAGCCCACCAGGCTCCTCTGTCTATGGGATTCTCCAGGCAAGAATACTGGAGTGGGTTGCCATGCCCTCCTCTAGGGGATCTTCCCAACTCAAGGATCAAACCTGTCTCTCAGTCTTCTGCATTGGCAGTTGGTGTCTTTACCACTAGCACCACCTGGGAAGCCTTAAACTCCCATTAATTCTAATATGTATGAAACTTAGTTTAATGCTCTATTCCTGGTGTATGTAATTAAAGAGGAAAGAAATTAAGTGATATCAAGAAAGTCCCTTTGAAAGGAGCTGGTAGAAGTCCCCAGCCCCTTGTCACAAGGGATTCCTCACCTGTTAACCTCAGAATCAGACTCAGCAGATCTTAACATAGGCCATTCATTAGAGTCTCCTGCTGCTGCTGCTGCTAAGTCGCTTCAATCGTGTCTGACTCTGTGCGACTCCATAGACGGCGGCCCACCAGGCTCCCCCATCCCTGGGATTCTCCAGGCAAGAGTACTTTAGAGTCTCCTAGGAAGTTTTAAAACTATCAGTGCCCCAGGCCCACCCTAGAGATTCTGATTTAATTAGTGTGGGTTGGAGCTGGACATCTGGACAAAGAGGTGTAATGTGTGTAAGGGTAAGGGGGATACAGGATTAGACCGATTTTTTTTCTTATTTATTTTTAAAATTAATTAATTTATTTTAATTGGAGGCTAATTACTTTACAATATTGTGGTGGTTTTTGCCATACTTTGACATGAGTCAGCCATGGGTGTACATGTGTCCCCCATCCTGAACCCCCCCCTCCCACCACCCTCCCCACCCCATCCTTCCGAGTTGTCCCAGAGCACCGGTTTTGAGTGCCCTGCTTCATGCATCAAGCTTGCACTGGTCATCTATTTTGCATATGGTAATATACATGTTTCAGTGCTATTCTCTCAAATCATCCCTCCCTTGCCTTCTCCCACAGAGTTCAAAAGTCTGTTCTTTACATCTGTGTCTCTTTTGCTGTCTCTTATATAGGGTCATCATTATCATCTTTCTAAATTCCATATATATGCGTTAATATACTGTATTAGTGTTTCTCTTTCTGACTTATTTCACTCTGTATAATAGGCTCCAATTTCATCCACCTCATTATAGCTGACTCAAATGTGTTCTTTTTTTATAGCTGAGTAGTATTTCATTGTGTATATGTATCACAACTTCCTTATCCATTTGTCTGCCAATGGACATCTAGGTTGCTTCCATGTCCTGTCTATTATAAACAGTGCTGCGATGAACATTGGGGTACACATGTCTCTTTCAATTCTGGTTTCCTTGGTGTGTATGCCCAGCAGTGGGATTGCTGGGTCATAAGGCAGTTCTACTTCCAGTTTTTTGAGGAATCTCCACACTGTTCTCCATAGAGGCTGTACTAGTTTGCATTCCCACCAACAGTGTAAGAGGGTTCCCTTTTCTCCACACCCTCTCCAGCATTTATTGCTTGTAGATTTTTGGATAGCAGCCATTCTGACTGGCGTGAGATGGTACCTCATTGTGGTTTTGATTTACATTTCTCTGATAGGAGTGATGTTGAGCGTCTTTTCATGTGTTTGTTAGCCATCTGTATGTCTTCTTTGGAGAAATGTCTGTTTAGTTCTTTGGCCCAGTTTTTAATTGGGTTGTTTATTTTTCTGGTATTGAGCTGCATGAGCTGCTTGTGTATTTTGGAGACTAATTCTTTGTCAGTTGCTTCATTTGCTATTATTTTCTCCCATGCTGAAGGCTGCCTTTGCACCTTGCTTTTAGTTTCCTTTGTTGTGCAAGTGCTTTTAAGTTTAATTAGGTCCCATTTGTTTATTTTTGTTTTTATTTCCACTACTATGGGAGGTGGGTCATAGATGATCTAACTGTGATTTATGTCAGAGAGTGTTCTGCCTACGTTTTCCTCTAAGAGTTTTATAATTTCTGCAGACCAACTTTATAAGGTGGGAGTCTTCTGCCACTGGAAAGTGGGGAACCTCTCTGGAAGGTGGAACCTTTCTGGAACCTCTGCCCTTACCCCTCCCTGGGCCTCATACTCCCCTGTCACCCTGCATCCCCCAAAACAGAAGCCTGAAGCCACTATAGAGGGCCAAGGAGCGCACCACTCTAATTCAAACACCAAAGTTACCACCCTGAATGAGTTACTGCCTGGGGATATTGTCCCCAAATGCTGTGCCCTCGGGAACCCATTCTGAAGCCCCAGTGGGGTCTCAGTGCCCCTCTCATGAGAAAAATAATAAAACGTCCACTTTGAGGAGTGTAAAAATAGGCACTTTAGACATTATTGAAAACAAAGGACAGGGGCAGTTTAATTCACATCTTATGTGGCCTTCATAAATTAATATTGATCCCAGAAATGCGTGCTGCACTTCTGCTCAAGAGAGCAGGGGAGTGAATTATTCTTTCATGATATTATCTCATTCTCTGTTTTATCTGATAGACAAGAGTACCTGAATGCAGGGTATACTTTTTTGGCCTGTATTTTAATGAGTAATTTAATTTGATGAGTCAGAATTTGGGGCTTTGCAGCCAAGAAATATGATCAGCATGCATCCGTAATTCTTTTTCATCTTACAAATCACTATTGTTTCCATGGAGTCCGTTGAATTGATGAATATTAAATCTGACTGCTTCTTGTGTGCATGGAGGCAAAATGGCAGAAAAGAAAGATCAGTGGTAATAGAGAGGTTTCGTGTTAAAATACATACTTACTGAAATATCACAGACCTGGCCCTCTCAGCCTCCTGTCACCATCCCCTTTATATGACCTCAAATGGGAACTGTCTGTTATTCACAATTGTGCTTTATGAGGCGACATCCATCAAATGGAAACCAGTAGAAAAACACAGTTCTAGAGCCCTTGTTTCTTGCAGAAAACTGCTGATGTAAATATGTGAAGCCAGGAAGAAAAAGATCAAAGGTACCCAGAGGAGGCCAGAGGAGATCATTAACAGCATCCAGTAATCTCATGGAAAGAGATTGTCTAAAGATACCAAGAGCCCCCAGACAATCACTAATACCCTCTTAGCCCCTTGGGAGTAGTCAATGGTCCATTAATCAAGAAGGAATTTAAAAACAAAATTGAAAAAAAAAAAAAACTTGATACTCAGTGAACTTTAAAACAGTCTCATGGGAACCCTCCTACACTGTTGGTAGGAATTGGTACAGTCACTATGGAAAACAGTGTGGAAGTTCCTTAAAAAACTAAACATAGAGATACCATATGATCCAGTAATCTCATTTCCGGGCATATACCCAGAGAAAACCATAATTTAAAAAGATATATGCACCCCAGTGTTCACTGCAGCACTATTCACAATAGCCAGGACATGGAAGCAACCTAAATGCCCATCAGCAGAGGAATGGATAAAGACATGGTACTTATACACAATGGAACATTACTCAGCCATAAAAAAGAACAAAATAATGCTATTTGCAGCTACATAGATGGACCTAAAGATTGTTATATTGAGTGAAGTAAGTCAGACAGAGAAAGACAAATATCATATGGTATCACTTACATGGGGAATCTTAAAAAATGATGCAAATGAACTTATTTACAAAGTAGAAATAGAGTCACAGATATAGAAACCAAGGGGGAAAGGGTGAGGGAAGGATAAACTGGGAGATTGGGATTGACATACACACACCATTATATATATATAATAGATAATTAATAAGAACCTACTGAGGAGAGTTTCGGAGAAGGCAATGGCACCCCACTCCAGTACTCTTGCCTGGAAAATCCCATGGACAGAGGAGCCTGGTTGGCCGCAGTCCATGGGGTCGCTAAGAGTCGGACAAGACTCAGCGACTTCACTTTCACTTTTCGCTTTCCTGCATTGGAGAAGGCAATGGCAACCCACTCCAGTGTTCTTGCCTGGAGAATCCCAGGGACGGTGGAGCCTCGTGGGCTGCGGTCTATGGGGTCGCACAGAGTCGGACACGACTGAAGCGACTTAGCAGCAGCTTAGCAGCAGCAGCAGAGGAGAGTTTGGGGGGAGAATGGATTTATGTATATGTATAGCGGAATCCCTTCGCTATTCACCCGAAACTGTAAAAACGTTGTTAACTGGCTATGGAAAGTCATTCAGTTGTGTCCGACTCTTTGCGACCCCATAAACTGTAGCCTACCAGGTTCCTCTGTCCATGGGATTTTCCAGGCAATAGTACTGGAGTGGATTGCCATTTCCTTCTCCAGGGATCTTCCCAACCCAGGGCTCGAACCCGCGTCTCCCGCACTGTAGACAGACGCTTTACCGTCTGAGCCACCAGGGAAGTTCTAACTGGCTATACCCCAATACAAAATAAAGTTTTTTAAAAAACCTACTGTATAGCACAGGGAACTCTACTCAATACTCTGTAATGACCTATATGGGAAATATATGCTTGCATGCTAAGTCGCTTCAGTCACGTCCCACTCTTTTCAACCCTAGGCTGTAGCCCAGCAGGCTCCTCTGTCCATGGGATTCTCCAGGCAGGAATAATGGAGTGGGTTACCATGCCCTCCTCCAAGGGATCTTCCCAACTCAGGGATGGAACCCATGTCTTTTATGTCTCCTGCATTGGCAGGTGGGTTCTTTACCACTAGCACAACCTATATGTATATACATATATATCTCCACTTTTTTAGATTCTTTATATATAGATAGATAGATAGATTTTATATATATGTAAATGTATGCATAACTGATTCACCTTACTGTACAGACAGTACAACATTGTAAATCAACTACACTCCAATAAAAATTAATTTTTAAAGATATCCCTGAACAAGAAGCTACAGAAGAGGCCAAACTTTTGAACTGTACAGAAATGTTCCTTGATTCCCACCTTTGTTCAACCCTGATTTGCTGGATGCTTCAGGCATTGTTTTCAGCTCTAGCAACAAAGTTGCTTTCCTTCAGGGTTGATAGACCTTCATCTCAGAGGGGATAGAGGTTTAGGAACAGGTCTTCCCCCTGGTGCCTCTCACTTGCATCAGCTGCAGTAGGACTCCAAAGTCCAACATCCTTCTCTATTGATTCCACAGACTTCCCACAAAGTGACTTTTTTGACAGAGAGGAAGAACATGCATGTGCTGTTGTGGCTGCCAGTGAAACAATTTGGACCAAAACCCCAGACAGGAGCTATTTATCCAGGAAAAAGTGGCAGCAGAGTTATCAGGCCCTTTCTAATAATAACAAGTTGCAGGAGTCATTTTAGGATTGCAGTGTATTCTTCTAGAATCTGCAGCAGGATTCTGCTGTGTGAGGCTCGTGGCCCAGCCATCCCTACCATGTGCCCCTCTGAGTGGCACCAGAGAGGGCGTGTTCTCCTTCATGTCTGCATCAGGTACAAGGAAGGCCCTTCAAAGTGTGCTACTCTGAAATGAACCTTGAGCAATGACATTTAGATATAACTGGCTTCTAAGATGATAGTGGAAACATAATTGTAACTCAAAGCAGTTGTAAATTAAAGAGATTTCCCTAAATGATCCAGGCTTCCCAGGTGGTGAAATTGGTTAAGAATCCACCTGCCAATGCAGGAGACACAGATTTGATGCCTGGGTCAGGAAGATCCCCTGAAGTAGGAAATGGCAACCCACTCCAGGATTCTTGCTTGGAGAACCCCATGGAGAGAGGAGCCTGGAGTTGGACACGACTGAGCACGCATGCATGCATCCTTCCTGAATGATCCATGACTGAAGAAGCCCACTATTTGAAATTATCTTGTTTGTTAGCTTACTTCTGTATTATCTGCCTTCTCTGTGCCTCTTCCATGAGTGGGTTCTTGTCTTCTTCACCAACATAGACCAGTAGCCTGATAAGAACTTTATTAAATATTCCATGCTGAGCTGAATGACTGATGATATAGAAGACATAAACCTGGGAGGGACATCAGGCTCCGTATCCCAAAGCTCTCAGCTTTGTGGAATGACCAGCTGAACTGACAAGGTGACATTTAAGAGCGATGAAGATGAAGTCTCTCATCAGGGCCCCCATTTCCATCTGCACAAGAGAAGGCTGGGGGAAGCTTGGCTTAAGAGCAATACCTGTGAAACACTTACAGGAGTTTGTGGACAATAAACTCAGTATGAGTCAACAGTATGAAGAGAAAATGACCAATATCACTACTAGAAATGAGTCCCCCATTATGGTCAATTATTTTGCCACAAGGGGGCCAAGATAATTCAAGGATTGTGTTTTCCACAAATCATCCTAAGACAAAGTGTCTACTTGTATAAAAATGAAGTTAGAGCTATACCTCAATCATTTTAAAAAATTTAAACTCAGAATGGCTAAAATCAAATGTAAGAGGTAAAACTTAAGAAACTTAGAAGAAAACACAGAGGTAAAGTCCATAACCTTGAGTTAGGCAATGGTTTCTTAAGTATGACAACAAAAACCCAAGTGACAAAAGAAAATTAGATACATTTAGTTCAGTTCATTTCAGTCGCTCAGTCGTGTCCGACTCTTTGCGACCCCATGAATCGCAGCACGCCAGGCCTCCCTGTCCCTCACCAACTCCCAGAGTTCACTCAGACTCACGTCCATCGACTCAGTGATGCCATCCAGCCATCTCATCCTCTCTCATCCCCTTCTCCTCCTGCTACCAATCCCTCCCAGCATCAGAGTCTTTTCTCAATGAGTCAACTCTTCGCATGAGGTGGCCAAAGTACTGGAGTTTCAGCTTTAGCATCATTCCTTCCAAAGAACACCCAGGACTGATCTCCTTTAGGATGGACTGGTTGGATCTCCTTGCAGTCCAAGGGACTCTCAAGAGTCTTCTCCAACACAGTTCAAAAGCATCAATTTTTCGGCACTCAGCTTTCTTCACAGTCCAACTCTCACATCCATACATAACCACTGGAAAAACCATAGCCTTGACTAGACGGATCTTTGTTGGCAAAGTAATGTCTCTGCTTTTGAATATGCTATCTAGGTTGCTCATAACTTCCCTTCCAAGGAGTAAGCGTCTTTTAATTTCATGGCTGCAGTCACCATCTGCAGTGATTTTGGAGCCCCAAAAAATAGTCTGACACTGTTTCCCCATCTACTTCCCATGAAGTGATGGGACCAGATGCTGTGATCTTAGTTTTGGCCTTCATCAAAGTTAAACACTAAGTCCACAGAATGGGAGAAAATATTTTCAAATCATATACCTGATATTAGTCTAATATCCAGAATTTAGAAAAGCTCTAACAACTCAATTATAAAAAGACAACTCAATTAAAAAAAAAAACTTAGACACTTTTTAAGAAAGATATGCAAATGAAAAATGAGCACATGTAAAGATATTCGACATCAGTAGTCACTGCTGCTGCTAAGTCACTTCAGTCGTGTCCAACTCTGTGCAACCCCATAGACAGCAGCCCACCAGGCTCCCCTGTCCCTGGGATTCTCCAGGTAAGAACACTGGAGTGGGTTGCCATTTCCTTCTCCAGTAGTCACTAGGGCAAGGCAAATCAAAGTGATTTTGTGCCCGCTATGATGGTTGTTATCAAAGAGATAGATAACAACAAGTGTTGGAAAGGATATGGAGGAATTGGAACCTTCATATGTTACTGGTAGAATTACAAAATGGTGCAGCCACTGTGGAAAACATTTTGTCAGCTCTGCAGAAGGTTAACCGTGGAATTACCATATGACCCGGCAATTCCATTAAGTATACACCAAAGAGAATTAAAACACATGCACAAACACTTGTATGTCTTTTATTTTTATATTCATGAAAACATTATTCATTGTATCCCCAAGTTAAAAAGAACACAAAAGTCCATCAACTGATGAATGGATAAAGAAAATGTGATTGATTGATTGTATCCATACAATGGAATATTATTCACCAATAGAAAGCAATGAAGTACTGATACAGGTTACAACATGGATGAAGCTTGAAAATATGAGTGTAAAAGTAAAACACTAAGTGAAAGAAGCCAGTCACAAAATGTCACATCTTGTTCAGCATCGTTAGTCACTGCTGCTGCTGCTGCTAAGTCACTTCAGTCGTGTCCGACTCTGTGCGACCCCATAGACAGCAGCCCACCAGGCTCCCCCATCCCTGGGTTTCTCCAGGCAAGAACACTGGAGTGGGTTGCCATTTCCTTCTCCAATGCATGAAGGTGAAAAGTGAAAGTGAAGTCGCTCAGTCGTGTCCGACTCTTAGCGACCCCATGGACTGTAGCCTACCAGGCTCCTCCATCCATGGGATTTTCCAGGCAAGAGTACTGGAGTGGGGTGCCATTGCCTTCTCCGCATTAGTCACTAGGGTAGGGCAAATCAAAGTGATTTCACACCCATCAGCCCATTTATGTGAAATGTCCAGAAGAGACAAGTATATACAGGAAACAGATTAATGGTTGCCAGAAGGTGGAAGATAAGCAGAGACTGCTAATAGGTATGAGGTTTCTTTGGGGGATGATGCAAATGTTCTGGAAGTGGGAGAAGACTCTTAAAAGAGTCCCTTGGACTGCAAGGAGATCAAGGAGTCAATCCTAAAGGAAATCAACCCTGAATATTCATTGGAAGGACTGATGCTGAAGCTGAAGCTCCAACACTTTGGCCACCTGATACGAAGAACTGATTCATTGGAAAAGACTCTGACGTGGGAAAGGTTGAAGGCAGGAGGAGAAGGGGGCAACAGAGGATGAGATGGTTGAATGGCATCACTGACTCAATGGACATGAGTTTGACCAAACTCGGGGATAGTGAAGGACAGGGAAGCCTAGCATGCTGCAGTTCATGGGATCGCAAAGAGTCAGATATGACTTAGCGACTGAACAATAACAACTGCATAACTCTGTAGACATAATAAAAACCACAAAAAAAATACTGAACTTTACACTTTAAAAGCATAAATCTTGTGATATGTAAATTATACCTTAATAAAGGTGTTACTGGGCTTCCCAGGTGGCGCTAGTAGTAAAAAAAAAAAAAAAAAAAAACCCTTTTGCCGACGTAAGAGACTCAGGTTTGATTCTTGGATCGGGAGGATCCCCTGGAGGAGTACATGGCATTCCACTTCAGTATTCTTGCCTGGAGAATCCCATGAACAGAGGAGCCTGGGGGCTACAGTCCATAGGGTCACAAAGAGTGGGACATGACTAAAGTGACTTAGCATGCACGCACACACGCAAAGCTATGATTTAAAAAATGCGGGGGGAGGTGAGGAGGGTTTCCCTGGAACAAGGTCCCTTTCATAGAGCACTTGTCACTTCCTGCCTGAAATACTGAATTCAGTCCTGGGCACATGGGACAGGAGCATAGTAAACTGTGTCACCAGTGGGAAGCAGTTTCAATAGTTAGGACACTTAGACTTGTTCTGAGCCAAACAATGAGGACCTATCAGATGCTTAACTTGATTTGAAAAAACAAAACAAAACTGAGGACACAGTTCTTCAAATTTGTGTGATGTTTATGTGGGAGAGGAATCAGAACCGTGCTCTGATATCCTGGAACACTGAGTTGCCTAAGGAAGCGGCTGGTATTGCCTCAACACGAAGGAGAACTTTCTTTCTGAATTGTCCCAATGAAGACAGAGTTTTCTCTTAGCATGAGGAGTTCCTCACTGTGAGAGCAAGGAGTCAGAGTTCATGTGGTCAGGAGGCTACGGAAGGCCAGGGACGACTTTAGATGACAGGTTGGACTGGCTGACCCTGAGATAGTTTTCCTATGAGTGGATTCTATCATCTAATCCCGGGAAACTCTTGCGGGTTGTAACTGATCTCTCAGCTCTCATATGCCTGGAAATCTGTGATACTTTTTTTTCCCCCAAGTGCATTTATTACTTGCAGTTTCTCACAATCACATGTACCAATGTTTTTGTCTATTTGACATGAGCTTAAAATATCTTCTGAAATCTATCCTTATGCACCAAAAGTCAGGATCATCAGCAAATCCAGACATTTTTCTGTGCCCTCGTCCAGATCATTTATAAAATGATCCAAGCAGCATCTTGGCAGGGTCGTGGTTGTTAACATGTCTCCATGCAGAAAGGTACCCATTCATTTCCACCTTGTTTCCTGTTTCTAAACTGGTTCTCCGTTCATGACAAGGCTCCCTCAATCCTCTGGTAACTCCACTTTTTAAAAATAGTCTACAAGGTGGAATTGTATTAAAGGCATTTTTAAAGACTAAAGCTTTTTTATAAAAAAAAAAAAAAAAAAAAAGACTAAAGGGGCTGCCTTCAATGTATTTCCCATTGCAGTTTGAAGTGGCTTGGAAGCTGTGTGTGGTCTAACCCACTATCGCTAAACATCAGTAGGGAAGATGGAGAGCTGTGAGCTATTACCTCACTGCCTCCCCTCTATCTACATGCATATTTCTCTCCTCAAGAATTTATCAATATAATGGGTGCTGCTGCTGCTGCTAAGTCACTTCAGTCGTGTCCAACCCTGTGCAACCCCATAGTCGGCAGCCCACCAGGCTCCCCGGTCCCTGGGATTCTCCAGGCTAGAACACTGGAGTGGGTTGCCATTTCCTTCTCCAATGCATGAAAGTGAAAAGTGAAAGTGAAGTTGCTCGGTCGTGTCTGACTCTTTGCGACCCCATGGACTGCAGCCTACCAGGCTCCTCCATCCATGGGATTTTCCAGGCAAGAGTACTGGAGTGGGGTGCCATTGCCTTCTCCTATAATGGGTGAATCGGGCATAAATTGCTTTTGCAGAAGTTATATCATTTGCTCAGTGTCTGTGGCCCCACGCTTTTACTTTCACCAACATAAAAGATAAAAAATCTGAGCCTCAGTAGTTGTAGGTTTCCACAATCCCCTGGGACTCCTTATAAAATTAGTTATATTCTGCCCTTTAGCACAGGGCTATTTAAAGACAGATTATATGTTTTGAGCTCAGTAGGTTCTCTCTTAAGTGTCTTTAAAACAGTTTTTAACCTGCTGGAGGCTGTGGATCAATTTCAAGCTATCTATCAATTCACGAAATAATATACAAAATCTTGTGCTCATGTGTATATTCATTCTTCCTTCCTGATTCAAACTTTACACCTGCCCTACCATTTACAGTGGGTTTCTCTGTTCTTCTTTGTATGTGACCAAAGCATCATTAGTCCCACCACCGTGAGACTGTTGCTATTTGCTACTATTCACTTCTGTTGCCACTGCTGCTGCTATCCAAACTGTCGCTGTCTTCAGTACTGCTGTCAGTTTCTATCTTCCCAGTTGCTTATAGTCTCTGACATCTGTCACTAGAAAGCTGGAACATACACAGCTCGTGAAGTAATTCGGATTGTGGCCGAAAGTACACTAGGAACCAGCACTGGAGGTACCAGAAAGAGTGGTGTTCCTCCTGGCCTAAGATTCCGGGCGTTGCCTGGCAATGCTGCTGTGTACCCCAAGTTCCCCAGGGTGGGCCCTTTCCCTCCCTGCCACCAAGCTGGCTCAGCTTGTACAGTAAGCGTGTCACTGGTCTCCAGCTTGTGGCCAACTACACTCACATGTCTGCCACCCTGTCCACTTGAGGTCTTACGCACCTCTTTCCCTAGCATACTGCGTAAAAACACTGTCTTAGCTCAGGCTGTGGAATATCATATTTATAAGCAATATAGAGACCCAGGTTAGATCCCTGGGTCAGGAAGATCCCCTGGAGAAGGGAATGGCTACCCACTCCAGTATTCTTGAATGGAGAATTCCACCATTATAACCTCATCTAAACCTAAGTACTTCCAAAGGCTGTACCTCCTAATACCATCACACTGACTTTGGGGAGGACACAGACACTCAATCAGAAACACATATGGTGGTGTCCCCCTGCCTGGATGGGAATCCAGTACCCACTTACTTACTTTCCATTACCTCTCTGTGCCTCAGTTTCCTCATCCCTAAAATTGGAGGTAATGATAATATTGGCCTCACAGACTTATTTTGAGGATTAACTGAGTTCATGAAAGTAAAGGTTGGAGCAGTAGCTGGCATATAGCAAATGCTGCATAAGTGTTAACTATTGTCATTTATTTAAGGAGGTAGGTTATACCCTGGATTTGACCCAGTAGGACCACAATCCAAAGGAGTTATAATAAAGGCAAGTGAAAGTCACTCAGTTGTGTCCAACTCTTTGTATCCCATGGACTGTATAGTCCATGGAATTCTCTAGGTAGAATATTGGAATGGGTAGCCTTTCCCTTCTCCAGGGGATCTTCCCAACCCAGGGATCAATCCCAGGTCTCCTGCATTGCATGCAGATTCTTTACCAGCTGAGCCACAAGAGAAGCTCAAGAACAGGAGGATTCTTTACCAGCTGTTTATTAGGGAAGCGCCTAATAAAGGAAATGCTTGGGCAAATGTCAGAGTGATCTTCGGACAGTTCTGGAGACAGGAAATCCTTCCAGATGCTTTATTTAACTTGACTGTCTTTTTCCTCTGTACCATGTTCTGCTGTTATTCAGTTGCCAACTCAAGTCTGACTCTTTGCAACCCCATGCACTGCAGCATGCCAGGATCCCGTCCTTCACCATCTCCCAGAGTTTGCTTAGATTCATGTCAATTGAGTTGGTGATGCCATTCAACCATCTTATCCTCTGTCACCCGCTTTCTCTTTTTGCCTTCAAACTTTCCCAACATCAAGGTCTTTTCCAAGGAGTCAGCTGTTTGCATCAGGTGGCCAAAAACTTGGAGCTTCAGTTTCAGCATCGGTCCTTCCAACGAGTATTCAGGGTTGATTTCCTTTAGGATTGACTCGTTTGATCTCCTGGCAGTCCTAGGGACTCTCAAGAGTTTTATTCAGGACCACAGTTTGAAAAGCATCAGTTCTTCAGTGCTCAGCCTTCTGAACCATGACAGCAAGTATAACCTGTACCTCATCAGGAAAACACAGGCACCCAGCTGGTCCTCCAGGAATGTATCCCAAGAAAGCTGAGGAAGGTGTCCAACCAGGGGATTTTTTAGTTTTGTCTGAAAGAAACAAGATCCCTGTGTTAAATTGCATAGTCACCAAAAAGAAACAGTACTTGTGGAGGGCATGGAAGTACACCACTCAGATCTCCTTTCAAAAGAAGCTGTACCTGCGGGGAACACAGTGGCCAGCCAGCCTCTTGAGGCCACTCTTTTGAATCCACTGCAGCTGGTAAGACCATGCTTCCCCTGGGCTGCCCTCCTCCAAGGACCTGGCACAACAGGGCTCCTAGAGGTGGGCCATTCTGCCTGACCTGGGGCTCCTCTAAAGGGCAACCTTTGTTCAGGACCCCATCAGCTTGAGTTGAGACTTTCTTTGAATTGATCCCAAGTATTTCCTACCCAATCCTCAGGCTTTCCAGGTGGTTCTAGTGATAAAGAACATGCCTGTCAATACAGGAGATGTAAAAGACGTGGGTTCGATCCCTGGGTCTGGAAGATCCCCTAGAGGAGGAAATGGAAACCCATTCCAGTATTCTTGCTAGAGAATCCCAAGGACAGAGGAGCCTGTTGGGGGGGGGGGGTGGTGCGGTGGCTACAGTCCATGGGGCTTCAAAGGGTCAGACATGACTGAAGTGACTTAGCACCCAATCTTCTGTCCTTACTCCTTCCTCACAGGTGTCAGACCTGGCTCGGGGATGGGGGCAGGCTCCCCCACCTTCCCGTGCCCCCAGCCCATCTCCTTTCATAGCATCTTCCCAGGGAGTCTTCTATAAGTGAACTTACAGAGCTGCTCTTGTCTTGGTGACTGCTTCTGGAAGCACTCAGACTGACACAGAGCTATTACTCCCTCTCTGAACTTCTAGAAGTTTTACCTGCCTACGAATGAAAGCAGAGGCTTATTTCTGTCTGTGCTGGATGAACCTTCATAGATATGACATACCAAGCGAGAAAAGAAATGTTCACAGAGTCAGTGATGTGTCATAGTCAAAGGGTTCTTTTCCTCCATATTTTTATACTCATTTTAATTGGCTCATTTTCTCATCAGATTTCAAATAAATCCAGATTCTTAGTCTGTATGTGTGTTAATTCCTTTTCATAAGATTATTGGTTCAAGTATGCAGAAAAGTAAATGTATAAGCCTTCGTAATGATTCAAAAAAGAGGAAAGAAGACAGGTAGCTGCTGAACTGTTGACTAATAGAGGTCTATCTGCATTTGAAATATTTAGAACTTCATAATAGTACAGAATGGGAAGATATATTGAATGGGTAATTCCACCATAGTTTAATCAATGTGCCATTAGAGTTAAGTGCACCTATAAACTGCTGCTACGGTAGTGTGACAACCTAAATGAGTAAAAAATTACCAGCAGAGGTGGAAATTATTATTTATACCTGATAGCTACACAATTGTTTTCAGTAAGGCTTTTTACATTAAATATTAATTCCAGCATCCTAGTCTTATAAGCCATTTATATTGTTTTCAGAAGAAACGTGAAATAGTAGCTACAACGCTTTACTTCTCTGGCACTGCGGACCTCTCTTGGCTTCAGCCTCAGCCCTCTATGGCATTCCTAGCCTGTATTCATCCACCTCTTATTACAGGAAACTGGATATGCCCTGGCCAGTAGCCATCCAGCCATGTCACTGATCTGCTATGTCCAGCAGTAACCTTGGCATTGTGTTCCTACTATATCAGTTTCTCCTGCTTATTCCTTTGGGGAAGTCATGTTCCCTCATACACAAAGTACACAAATTAAAATGTGCAATTGTTCAGACTTTGGGTGTTCAATAAATAGGTTTGATTTCATAGTGCTCAGATTGTACTGTTACGAACACATTTAAGAATGATAGAATTACCATTTTCAAGGGAGAAGATTCATAACTGACAGTTTGAATTGATCTGTCACCAAATAATAGGTATATGAAGTGACAGAAACATATATCGTTAACATGATTAAAATATAAAGAGAATTCAGCCAACAGAGCCAGTGATATTGTGTGTGTGAGAATCCTCTAGAGGGCGATGTAGATGCTCCCACTCCTTTCCCAGAATCTGGACATTCCAAGTGTCTCATGTAGAACACTGATGAGGTGTGGGGCAAGGAGTTCTGCCTAAAGAAGTATTTTTCACATAGTAGATATTGAACTGAAGCTTGCTTGAATTATATTAATAGGAGATTATCTTTAATAAAAGGCGAGTCCAGAAATAAAATTACCCACAGTACACGCTTCAGGAAAGAACCACTGTCTGGCTTATTGATCTCAAACAATCGATTTAAATTGAGGATAAACTGGTCCACTTCTAGCCTTTGAAACTAAAAATAAATGTTTGATAAGAGCAGATATCAGATTGAACCTTACGAAACTGCCACTTTGGTATATTAGAAAAGAGTGAATATCGGCAATTTCATATGGTTCAACTTAGCAGTGTATAACAGGTACTTGTGTAGAGGTTAGAATTTGGGTGGATGAGTTGAATTGAAATTTAATCATTCAAAATATTTTAAGATTGTTATAAGAATTCTATTTAAAGAAAATCCATAGAGAATCTTTTTGAAAGCCAAACCCCTTTAAAAATGAATAAGCCTAAAATTTAATCTATTTTTGTCTACTTGAACTTTTGTATTCTCATTAATGTGGAATCACCCGTATATATAAAGAAAACCTTTTCATTATAAGATAATTTGAAGTGTGATATAGGAAAAAAATGTGTACTCTAAAACAGATCATGCTAACCTCACCAATATATTGCACTTATAGAAGGTGACAAGCATGTCTCAAATTTCAAACGAGGTTACAGAGCGGATCATGAAAATGGCATTCGTGTGTGGTGTGACGCTCCCATTGGACAACTGGAATAAGGCAGGGCCGGCAGACTGGCCAAGTGCCCTTAGGAAATTACCACAGTCTCCACATTTGTAAATGGGGCAGTAATATCAATAAAGTGACCATTTCAAATAATGTATATAAGCATTTGGCATTGGAAATGCTCAATAAATATTATCTATTATTAGAAAAAAGATGTTTTTGAAAAAAAGATTACATTTTTTTTTCTTTTTTTTAAGTCAAATCTGAAATGAGCAGTTTAAAAAGGAGGTAATTCATTTACATACATACCAGTTTGTCCATGAGGCAGTGCACACATCAGTCCTGCCATGGGTGTAGCCAGAAGCGACTGAAGTCTGCAAGCAGGCCCCAGACAAGCTAAAGATGAAATACACCAAAATTTATAAATAGAACAATAAGCTCCATATCCACACCCCACACCCGACTCCCCACCCCAGCTCCAGCCTAGGGCAGGGGAGTGAGTCAGCCCATTGACCTGCTAACAGCTTTCGTCTGCCCAGCTCGAGTGGCCACTCCTGGGAGGCAGGGCAGGTACCCTGGTGCCTGGAGTACGTGGGCAGCAATGTGTACAAAGCTGCTTTCTCCAATGGAGAGGGGCCTTCCTCGTGTTCCCGAGAAGCCTTTTGGGGCAGCTTGCTTGGAAACAATAGGAGCCTCTCTCTTTGGAAAAAGTTAGGTAAGACAGCTACAATGGCCACTTCTCACCCACACTTTGGCCTCTTGCCAGCATAATAATGACACCCACTCAGGAAAGAGAAGTAACAGAAATAAAAAACGGTATTTTTAAACCTCACTTTAAAAAATAAATTTCTAGAGGAAAAAATCACTTTTCCCCTAAATTGGCAAACCAGAAAACACTCGATTGGTTTTTTCCCAACTGCCCTCATGAAATAACTGTTATTTCCATCAGCGTAGCTGGAAATTATTTTTTTTTAATCTTTAAACTTGTGAATTTTATATATATATATATATATATATAATTGAAGTATAGTTGACTTACAGTGTTTCAGGTACACAGCAAAGTGGTTCAGTTATACATATACATGTTATTATTTTTCAGATTATTTTCTATTATAGGTTATTACAAGATATTGACTATAGTTTCCTGTGCTATAGAGTAAACCTTCATTTCTTGTTGCATATCTATCATTGAGGCCTAAATGGATTTCAGGCCTTGGAGCAACAATGTAATTAACCCCACCAGAAAGTCTGGAGTGACCCGACTTGGATGTGAAAGTAAGAGTGAGAGATACAATTGTGATCACACTCTTCTTCTTGAGGACAACTGTGACACGTGATCTGCAGCCTGTTAACCTGCCGCTGACCTAAATGACCTGAGCTTCAACTCCATTAGCCTGGGACCCACCACCTCTGCACACATGGCAGGCCCTGCCCAACCAGGTGCTCCCTAGAACTCAGGGACTGACTGGCAGACAGCCCAGACAGACAGCATGCATGCATGCTAAGTCACTTCAGTTGTGTCCAACTCTCTGTGACTCCATGGACTGTAGCCCACCAGGCTTTTCTATCCATGGGGATTCTCTAGGCAAGAATACCAGAGTCGACTGTCATGCCCTTCTCTGGGAGAGCTTCTCGACTTTAGGGATTGAACGGACATCTCTTATGTCTCCTGCATTGGCAGGCAGGTTCTTTACTACTAGCACCACCTGGGAAGACAGACAGCAGCCCAGGCAAAAACCCGCTAAAACATCCGTGGGCCCTTTCCAGATAGTCTGACTACCTTGCCTGGCCATTGCCGAGAGGCAGGCAGATGCTTCTGAAATAGAGAGAGTCAGCAAGAATCTGGCCATCCAGAGGCCAGGAAGAAAGAGGCCACTGTTCTGGGCAGGAGACGGGGTCTGGGACCATAGTCACCTGCAGCTCCTTCCATCCCCTTCTCTGTAGACAGAGCACACATGTAGACAGTCACACACAGACCCACACAGGACGCCAGCCCCCACAGATGTGAAGATACACTCACAGGACACACACTCACACATTCACAGACACACAGAGAAACACACACAGACCCACAAAGGACATCAACCTAGAGAGACACAGTCACGCAGTTACATACACACACACAAGACACACACTCACACATTCACAGCTACACAGAAAGGCGTTCACATACAGACCCACACAGGACATCAACCCACACAGACTCAGACATGAAGATACACAGGACATGTACACACTCATACACTCACAGGCACACAGAGAGACACACACAGACATACATACACAGGACATCAACCCACTCAGACGCAGGACACACACACACAAATTCACGGATACACAGAAAGGCTTTCACACACAGACCCACAAAGGACATCAACCCAGAAAGACACAGGCATGATACACACACACACACACACACACACACACACACACATTGTCACAAGAGAGGATTTGACATGTCCTCTCTGGTCTTCTATCATCTGCTGCCTAAAAGGCCATCCCAGAGGGGCACCTCCACGTTTATAGAAGGCTTTGTGTGCAGAGAAAACTGTGTGGATTTCAGCCCAGCCTCGTGGCTCCAGGAGAACACACTGACTGCGATCAAAAGCGCAAACCTACACAGCAAAATGGCCATCGGGGGTGTTCTCGATGCTTCCCAGAGCTACATCCGGCAGCCTGCTCACATGCAGAAGTCCAGCTCATCACACAGAATTGTTTTCAGGGGATTTGGAACTTATTATTTAATAATGTTATTGCTGCCATCTCAGAGTTCGCTGATGGGTCTGCGGGCCTTGGTGAATACAGAGCAGGAGCCTAGACACCAGACCCACGTCAATTCTGCAGAGATAGGCCAGCACTCTTTGGAGCCAGTGAAAAGAATATTCATGTGAATGATTTATTTAATAGCTGAATTTTTGAGAAATTGTTTTCCACTTGAGGAACTGAATGAATTACTGGGCCTAATGAGCAGAAGAAAACGGCGCAAGATCTTCAGCTGGGCTTTCTGTGTTGCTCTTTGCCACCCATCGGCCACTGCCCACCGCCTCTACTTGACACTGATTCCTCCCAAAACTCTTCACGAAGAGTTGACCTTAAGCCTGGTTGTGCTCCATGTTGGCAATAGATGTCAGACAGTCATGATGTCCAGGGGCGAGGGGGAGCGAGCACCTGACCGTGCAACTCAGGCGCTGGGGCAGCCAGCTGGCTGGGCGAGGGTCCGCAGGCCTCCAGGGAGTGAGACTGAGCTGACGATGTGAGGGTGAGACAGGCGGGGCGAGGGGGAACCCAGAGGAAGCTTGCTCCCAAAGCAGAGAGCTTAACTTGTGCACAGGAACGGAGAGGAGGGTGTGGTTACCACTGGGGAGCTGCCCTGTGGAAAACGAACATGAAAGTCATTCAGTTGTGTCTGACTCTTTGTGACCCCATGGACTATACAGTCCCTGGAATTCTCCAGGCCAGAATACTGGAGCAGGTAGCCTTTCCCTTCTCCAGGGGGTCTTCCCAACCCATGAACTGAACCAGGGTCTCCCACATTGCAGGCAGATTCTTTACCAGCTGAGCCACAAGGGAAGCCCTGCGGAGCACCTGTGCTGAAATGGGGGTGAGATGCAGCGACCCCGCTAGAGAGGACCACGTGTCTCCAGCCTGTGCTTCATGCACAGGGTGTGAATCTCATCCCAAAGGCGGTGGGGAACCTCACAGGAAGGAATGTCTCCCAGTCCCCACGGCTGTTAACAAGCTGTCAGCTCCTCCACTCCCGCATAAACCTTCTGCTGCTTGAGGCCCCTCCACCTCTCCCCTGGCTTGACTCTCCTGACATCCTGGTCACTCACCCTTTACTAAAGGCTTGCATCACCTGCTCGCAGCTTTCCTCTCCTGGGTGACATGAGCCACCATTATATAGGCAGCCTCACTATTCATGATGCAGTGACTTCATCCCTCCCCCGCCTCTGCGCTCTTCTCCTGCGGCCATGCCCTGGCCCTGCTGTCTCCCACAATTCCTCTCTCTCTCTCTCTAGAATCTCCATCTCCAGTACTCATGCCTGCTCATGACCTCCAGTTCTTTCAGCCCTTCCTCTCTCTTGCTCCCACCACACTTGTATTTAAATCTCATTAAAAATAAATAAATAAATAAATCTCATTAAGATCTCTGGTTTCTCTCCATTTGCTCCCCCATCTTTCAGCCCCTCAGCCTTCACTCATTTCCTAAACCAAGATCGGCCCTCTCTGCACACCTCTTCATCTAACCCCCGCTCCCCAGGAAAATCCAGCAGCTGCCCCCTACCCTCTTGCTGCAGCTCTCAAAGCGCCCACCCCACCTTTCAGCAGAGCTATTCTTGATGGCTGTCTTGTGGGGTCCTGTTCAGTTTTCTCTCTCCTTATTCATAACTGCGATGTCAAACCTTCAGCCCTCCAGGGCCCCCTCCCCCACTTCCCACGGAGAAACATTTCTGCTTCTGAGGAAAGAATTAAAGCAAAAAACCTCCATAAAGACACATCATCAAGTCCCCGAGCCCACACCACACATGTGCCTGCACCCAGGCCACCAGTGTCCTGCTCACTCGTTACAGGGACAATGCTCCTGCCTGTGTATAAAGTGAATTCCACTTGAGCTGGGGACCCCACACTATGCAGCCTTAGTAAAGACCTTGTCCATTTATTATCCCTTCTCTCCTGGATCTCCAACCTCTCCATGCTGCTGGCCCTTTCTTGTCAGCATTTAAATGCACTAGACTCCATTTGGGCTTCCCAGGTGGCTCAGTGGGTAAAAATCCACCTGTAATGCAGGAGACACAGGCAGACAAGAGTTGGATCCCCCGGTCAGGAAGATCCCTTGGAGGATGGCATGGCAACCCACTCCAGGATTCTTGCCTGGTGAATCCCATGGACAGAGGAGCCTGGCGGGCTACAGTCCATGGGGTCGCAAAGAGTCGGACACGACTGAAGTGACTGAGCACAGAGCCCATCCATCTGAAGACAGACAAATACCTTCTAACTTCCTCAAGGAACAGCAGCCTTCTTCCCTTCATGGCCAAGCTTCTTTCCAAAGTCGTTTATGATCCCTGCCTTGAATTTCTCACTTCCTAGTAACCATTCACTCCTCAACCCACAGCAATCCCGCTTCCATTCCTACTACAGTTTCTTCTGTTTCCTGGCAGCTAGTTCCGTTGGTCCTGATGGGCTTGGTCTCCACTGCCTTTGACGCTATAAGCCTGTCCTTCCTTGAGAGTTTCTTGTCCCTTGGGATCTCCAACCCCTGTCCTCATTCCTATTCTACCCCATTCATTCCTGCCTCATGACCCTGAGTGCAGGTGGGAAGAAACCCTTAGGCATGTTAGTGGACAGAGAAAGAAGCTAGTGGGCACAGAAGAAGGAGCAGGCTCTTGGAGGAGGATGAAGTCGGCCAGATGGAGGCATGGCTTCCAGGAAAAGCAACACTTGAACCTAGTGTTCAAGAAGGTAAAGAGGTAAAGGAGGTAAAGAGGCAAAATGCGAGGATTCATGCCTGGTGGCCTTAATTTACTATAAAATGTAGGAAGATAGAGTATCTGCTGTTTACCAAAAACCATAATTCAAAAAGATACATGAAACTCTATGTTCATAGTAGCACTATTCCCAATAGCCAAGACCTGGAAGCAACCTAAGTGTCCATCAACAGATGAATGGATGAAGAAGATATAGTGTATATTACAATGGAATATAACAGTAGTAGTGTTGGTCACTCACTCTTTGACACCCCATGGACTGTAGCCCACCAGGCTCCTCTCTCCATGGGATTCTCTAGGCAAGAATACTGGAGTGGGTTCCCTTTCCCTTCTCCAGGTGATCTTCCTGACCCAGGTCTCCTGCACTGCAAGCAGATTCTTTACTGTCTAAGCTACAGATCCTTTACCATCTGAGCCACCAGGGAAGCCCAGAATGGAATATACTCAACCACAAAAAAGAATAAAATTTTGCATTTGTAGCAACATGGACTGTCAATCCTAAAGGAAATCAGTCCTGAATATTCACTGGAAGGACTGATACTGAAGCTGAAGCTCCAGTACTTTAACCACCTAATGCGAAGAACTGACTCATTGAAAAAGACCCTGATGCTGGGAAAGATTGAAGACAGGAGGAGAAGACGACAGAGGATGAGATGGTTTGATGGCATTGGAAAAGACCCTGATGCTGGGAAAGATTGAAGGCAGGAGGAGAAAGAGACGACAGAGGATGAGATGGTTGGATGGCATCACCAACTGAGGGACATGAGTTTGAGCAAGCTCCAGAAGTTGGTGATGGACAGGGAAGCCTGGCCTGCTACAGTCCATGGGATCACAAAGAGTCAGACATAACTATGCATGCTCACACGCATGCATAGTATAGGTCAGATAGTTTACGTAAATTATTTAATTCTTCCAAAACCCTGTGAGGTCAGTATTATTATTATTCCCAGTTTATGCAAGAGGAATGAAGCTGCACAAAGCTACAAGATTTGCCTAAAATCACTCATCTAGTAAATGGAGTTGCTGGAAATTAACCCTCAGTCTACTTGGCTGCAGGGTCTTTTCTTAAGCTCAGCACTAGGCTGAATATTGGGGGGCTAGGGGCACAGAAGTTAGGTTATTGGATGTTTTCAATCAGTCTCCTAGGATCATAGCTATAATTATAAATTATTTTAAAAAATAATGGCTATAATGTATTTGCCAAAACATTAGATGACTGTTTGGGGAGAGAGGTGCTGTTAGAAAGGCTGGTGATTGCTGAGACAGAAAGAAGGAGAGAGTCAGGTAAGTGCACAGCTGAGCCTCAGAAGCCCAAGGGTTTCTGCATGAGGGCGAAGGGGGATGGTCTCCTAGGGGACAGGTCAAAGGTGGGCATCCCCGCCTGACCTCAGTGAGACTGACAGGAAACTCTGACAGAAAAGAGGATTAACCTCAGAGGAGAGCCCAGATACAGTAGAGGGGAGAGGGTAAGGGATTACTGATGATGGAACATGGGCCCCAAGGTGCAGAATGACAAGGGTGGTGGGAGGACCCGAGGAGAGCAGAGCAGCAAGTGGGGGAAAGAGGGAGGGGACTGGATGTTGATTTTCAGGCAAAGTGAAATGGACGTCAGAGCAATTGCCCAGTGCTCAGTGGGCGCTGCATGGACCGGTGCTAGTCTGCAGTCTGTCATCAGCCCACAGTGATCTGGGTACAGAAACTGAGAGGAAGCAGCAGTTTAGAAATTTGCATAGCAGTCTGACATGACCACATCTTCCACTGGCACTAGTAATAAAGAACCCGTCTGCCAACGCAGGAGACATAAGAGACAGGGGTTCGACTCCTGGGTCGGGAAGATCCCCTGGAGGAGCACACCGCAACCCACTCCAGTATTCTTGCCTGGAAAATCCCCATGGATAGAGGAGCCAGGCAGCCTACAGTCCATGCAATCGACAAAAGTCAAACACGACTGAAGGGACTTAGCATGCGTATCTTCCACGGGTCATTTTCCCCCTTGTATTTGACAGAAGTATTGATCCATGATTGATTAGAAATTTCTTAAAAATTATCCTTCCCCACAGGTAGTTTCAGAAGTACTGACCTGTGTTGCCTCATGTATTATGATGTGTTTGCTCTCATTTTCCCGTCTTGTTTGATCAAGGCCACTGGACACCTTAATAAAATAGGCAGCTTCTCTCATCTTCCTTGTGGTCTCGAAGGAAACAACAGCTAAAATGAAACTGGAAGGAAAAGGACCACTTTGCTACAAGATCCCTTTAGAAAGAAAATGAACTTTTTATGCTTTTTAATCACATTTAACAGTGACTGGGTCCAGTTTTCCAAACTCTCAGGGGAAGCTCTCGCAGAATTCCAGGATTGGAGATGTCACTGTGCCCGTTCTAGTGGGAGAGAGTTAATTTTCAGACTTTATTCCTGGTCTGAAGATTACCACAAGTTTTAAAAGTAATTGAACTCGGTCTAGACAGCAGATTTCAGTGGTTGCTAAGGAACTAGATTAGTTCTAATCTAAGGGATGTAGTATTCATTTTTATTTCCGTTTTCTTACTACAGCATTTTAATTGCAGATAAATGTCTTTTATGGCTCTCTGGGGTGTAAAACACTTTTCTGTTAGCTGGTGGGTTAGCCAGGGGAGACCGTGTTTGTACACACCCTCCGAGCAGATGGCGTTCAGGCATGACGTGTTTCAAAAGAAGAAAAACACTTCTTGAGGCATGAACAATAGCCGGGCTTGTTGGCACAGGCCAGGGCCAAGCACTCAGGCCGGCTGGCCGCACCCACCCGTGCGGGAGACCCTGGGCCTGGGGCCGCGCCCGCCGATGCTGCACACACCCCCTGACTACCTCTTCCTGTCACAGGTGCTGTATCCCGCAACCTGCTGCCACTGTCACCGGGCAGTCAATTCCTCAGATAAAAGATCAGTTGTCAAACCCCAGAAACTCATTTTCCACACGGCGGCCAGGGTGAGCTTTTTGAAAAGTAAATCTGATAGCATCACCTCAACTTGACCTGACCTCTCCCCACCCGACCCTGCTGGAAACACCTCAGTGCTTCCCAGGCCTTTAAGATAAGAGCCTTAGAGAGCTCCGCAGGCCCGACCCAGCTGGCCCTCCCCGTGGCCCTCAGCCTTGCTTCTGAAGGCAGCCTGGCCTGTGTTCCCGAACTGCCTGGCCCTGGGCTCATCTACACCCTCAGAGAGGCTACGGCCAGTGCCCCCTTCCAGTCCTGAGCTAGGAGTTCTCCCCTTAGCCAGGAGCCCCCAGTCCAGACACTCCTACCTGGCATTTGTCACATCTGTGGGCGATGGTTTACTTACTAAGTTGTGTCTGACTCTTGTGACCTCATGGACTGTAGCCCACCAGGCTCCTCTGTCCATGGGATTTTTCCAGGCAAAAACACTGGAGTGGGTTACCATTTCCTTCTCCAGGGGATCTTCCCCATCCAGGGATTAAACTCACATCTCCTGAAATGGCAGGCATATTCTTTACCCCTGAGCCACCTGGGAAGCTAAATTTATGTTTATCCATGTGTCTGATGAAGGTCTGGTTCTCCAACAGAGCACAGCTCAGGAGGGCAGAGTCTCTGCTGAGTTTTCTTGCAACTGTATTTCCAGGAACTAAAAGAGCCCTTTGGCCACCTGATGTGAAGAACTGACTCATTTGAAAAGACTCTGATGCTGGGAAAGATTGAAGGCGGGAGGAGAAGGGGACAACAGAGGATGAGATGGTTGGATGGCATCACCGACTCCATGGACATGAGGTTTGGGCTCATGGACTCCAGGAGTTGGTGATGGACAGGGAGGCCTGGCGTGCTGCAGTCCATGGGGTCGCGAAGAGTCGGACACAGCTGAGCGACTGAACTGAACTGAAAAGAGCCCTGAGCACATAGCTAGTAGTGCAGGAATGAGGGCTGAGAGCAGAAATAAAATCCAAAGGGTCACTGGAGGCTTTGGCTGCTTGTGGGGGGACCTCAAGAGTCATGATGTCATGAGCCACATCCTTGCCAAGGCGCCAACGTGTGGCACTAGTGAGGAGCCCAGCAGCTGCTCCTCGCTACACAGTTGCCACCTCCTTCAGAGCACCTCTTGTGAAGTTACAACTGTGTCTTTATGAAAAATAATACCATCACCACCACACACACACACACACACACGCGCGCGGGCCCAAAAAGAAAAGCAACAACTGCTAATGCTGGTGCTGAATAAGAAAAGCAAGTGAAGAAACCTAACGCTTTCCTCTTTCATGGGGGTTATGTGCTATGGGCGTGTTCATGAACTTGAAGGTTAATAATGGCTAACACCCATGGAACCCTGACTCTAGTGAGGCTGTCTGTTGGTACTCATGTACATTTTCTCATTTAATCTTCTCAACAGATCTATTTTTTTAAACTTTATTTATTTTTGGCTGTGCTGAGTCTTCGTTGCTGTGTGCGGGCTTTTCTCTAGTTGCGGTGAGCAGGCTACTCTCGGTTGCAGTGAAGGGGCTTCTCCTTGTGGTGGCCTCTTTTGCTGCAGAGCACAGGGTCTAGGCGCATGGACTTAGTAGCTGTGGCTCCCAGGCTCTAGAGCGCAGGCTCAGTAGAGGTGGTACGCAGGCTTAGTTGATCCGTGGCATGTGGGATCTTCCCAGATCAGGGATCTAACCTGTGTCTCCTGCGTTGGCGGGCAGATTTTTTACCACTGGATCAGCAAGGAAGCCCCTCAACAGATCTATTTTTTGTCTTCCTTTTTCTAATAAAGAAACAGAGACTCCGAGATGTTAGTAATTTACCCAAGGTCACACAGCTAGTAATGGCAGAGTGGATTTGAAGCCACATGATCTGATTCATTCCAGAGCCTGTACTCTTAACCATTACCTTTACGGCTTCTCCCAGAGAGGCCCAGGACACCTCCTTAGCAGATACACAGGGAATGTGTACTCAAAGACTAAATACTATCTGTTCATTGAGGAATAGTTGTCTCTTAGTCTATAACTTGGGGTTTGAATTTTGGCTTAACTAAAAGTAGCTAAACAACCTACTTTTAGCTTCTTCCCTTTCCATTACATGTTCCATTTTGACCTGTTTCTAAAATACAGGTTGATCATCTATCTCTCCCCCAGGTTCAAGAGGGTTCAGTGACTTCCCTCTGCTCACAAGGATATGACAAACCACTCAGCCTGGCACGTGAGGCCCCGTGAACTGGCCCAGGCTCTCTGTCCTCATCTCCCATCCTTCTAATACGACTCCTAAGCAGATTACAAGGCAAGGACTTGCCTAATTCCTTGCCTGAAATGTGATTCTCCCTTCTTGAAATCCTGTTCAGTCATCAAAGCCAGGTCAACCTGAGGGACAAATCACATACAGCAGGGGTCCCAACCCCCAGGGCCATGGTATTGATCCATTGCCTACTAGGAGCTGGGCCACACAACAGGAGGTGAGTGGCGAGCGAGTGATCAAACTTCATCTGTATTTACAGCCACTCCCCATTGCTTGCTTTACTGCCTGAGCTCCACCTCCTGTCAGATCAGTGGCAGCATTAGACTCTCAGAGGCCCTCGGACAGCTAGGAGATCGAACCAGTCCATCCTAAAGGAAATCAGTCCTGAATATTCATTGGAAGGACTGATGTTGAAGCTGAAACTCCAATACTTTGCCTGAGGCAAAGCATTGACTCATTTGAAAAGACCCTGATACTGGGAAGGATTGAAGGCGGGAGGAGAAGGGGATGGCAGAGGATGAGATGGTTGGATGGCATCACCGACTCAATGGACATGAGTTTTAGTAAGCTCCTGGAGTTGGTAATGAACAGGGAGGCCTGGCATATTGCAGTCCATGGGGTTGCAAAGAGTTGGACATTACTGAGTGACTGAAGTGAACTGAACTGAAGAAGCTCAAACCCTACTGTGAACCATACATGCAAGGGATCTAGATGGCTCACTCCTTGTGAGAATCATACTGAAACATCCCCCACATCCCTAGGCTATGGAAAAATTGTCTTCCACAAAACTGGCCCCTGGTTAAACTGGCCCAAAAAGGTTCAAGAGCACTGACATATAGAGTAACAATGAATATTACTATTTTAAAAAAATAATTCTAAAAATAATAATAATAATAATAATAATTCTAAGTCTTATTAAGTCTTCTAATACTCAACTAAGTTTGAGAGAAAAGAAAAATTGAAAAGCCTTTTGTAAATATACGATTAGTAAGGTTTTCTACAGTAGACTCAAATTAAGTTTCAAACAGGAGAGAATATTTAGTATTACTGATAACGTTTTTCCCCCTGCCTCAACAACTCTAAATCTACCAGAGAGCCTTTGTAGCAATTTTCTCAAAGTGTTCCAATTTCTACTTTGTATATCATCTCTTCATGTTTAATTATAAGGATTTGAATTTACAGCACCAATTAATCAGTAATTAGATAGTACTGTACCAAAAGAAATTAAACAAAGATAAAAACAAAAACACAACTCAGCACAAGGCCATATCATCTGGTAATGTTTCATGTAGCATGATAACAATAGTTTCCAAGAAATATAGGTTAACTGAATCATTAGCTATGTATTCTTTTGATTTTTTTTTATCGTTGTTTTTAGTAACTTCCAGACCAATAGGAAACTTAAAGGTAATCCAAATACAGAAACACCCTGATTATACTAATATTTATTCCTCTTTTTACTCATCAGAAATCTGCTTTATGATACTCAATAATTATTTTGAAATGTCAGCTTTTGGCAATGCAAAATAAATGCATATTTTATAATGATACATGCTCTATTGATCTTCATACTTAACACACAAATCAGCTTTTGTGTTAATTATCAATGAGACCTATAAAACATAAATGTGTATGTTAGATGTGAAAAATCAAAAAAACCACAGAGCAGATTGAGGAAGGAAAAACGAAGCTCCCTGAAACCAAGACAGAGAAGAGCGAAGAACCATGACTGTGTAACAGGTCCCTTTAGGGATGGGGGCAAGTGGCAAGGGACCTTCTCCCTACGAAGTCATGCCATTTCCCTGTGCCAGGCTCATGGAACTCTCTTCTGTGTTCTTAAACCTTTTGTTAACAAAAGAAAAAGAGAAGACTGGTAGATGGAAAGAGAAAAAAGCAGCTCCCATAATTCAGTCTTGGAAGAGATGGCAGCATGGCCTGCTCAGGTGCGCCCCCTGCTGGCATGGAGTGATCCTGACAGCTGAGCTCAGGCTGTGGAAGGAGCCCCACCATCTGCTTATACGAAACAGTCTATATAGCAAGCTTTTCTCCTTCACTGCCCCCAAGTAACCCCTTCCCTCTGTGGCCATGACTACATGGGAAGACTGAGACATAAAACACTCAAAATTACTTTAAGATGCTTTACATTCTTTCCCTGGTGCTGTTTCAGGAGGTCTCATTTCTGGAAAAAAAAAATGAGGATCACCTTTACTCCCAAGTGTGAGGATCTTATAAATTGTAGATACTGTAAAATCTCTTAATGGTATGCAAAATGAGTGAGTAGTTTCTTCCCTAAGTGTATGAAACTGTCTTGAAAGTTTCTGTGCAGTGAATTTCATTGTGTGCTCTCAAGCTTGCTTTCCAGAAGTACTTTTCTCTGAATCCAGTAATTTGTCTTTTGATGCATCAATTTGCCAAGAGAGAGCATAAGGTACTTTGAGAAGAACTACAGAAGAAAATGTCAAACATTCCCATCTTTTGGTACCTTAGATTGAAAGAGTAAGCTTTGCTCAGTAATTCAGCACTATGGTGAACATCAGAGAGCCAAACTGTAATAATTTTGATAATTTCATGGTGAAATTGATTGAGCAGTTCCCCAACGTGCCTTACCCAGGAACTATTTGATTTTTCTCCAAGTCAGGAATCTTTTTTCCCTTTCTTGTTTTGAAGCGATCCTATAAAGTTTCTCTCTCAAGAGTTCATTACTTTTACAAACTATACAGCACAGCTGTGGATGAAAACCGCCTTTGTCAAAGTGTCAATTCCTCTATCGATATGACTTATTAATCTTCTCCTGTGCTCCTTCAACTCTTCCCTCATTTGAAATAAAATATTCATCTCTGAGGAGGCAGTACAATTTATCTGACGTCAGGGTACTATTAATGCATACATTTTTGCCTCTCAATGCTAACTTCATTACTGAAATGAATTTTAAAAAGCCGGCTTCAGTTCACAATGATCATTATCTGATGAACCTTTATTCAGGGTTAGCTGACCAAAATTAATGAACCAGAGTAACCTCTTCGTCTCAGTGGCTCTTCACATTAACAGCATAGCAACTACCCTATGCCCTAGCCTTCTTCTCGTAGAATGTGGAAAAGCCAGCACTGGAGTTTAAACACCCCTCACTGCATTTTCTCCCACCCTCTCCATCGCAGTAAATGGGTCCAGTTAATGCTCAAGCCAGACACGTGGGCACGTTCCCTTCTTATCCCTCCCCCCGACACCCAGTGCAGCCGCAATCCTACGAGGCACCTGCTGCTGCCCCCGCCCTAGTCCACGAGACTCCCACGTCTGTATTCCTAGCAATTATGTCCTAACTAGCCTCCCTGCATCTATGCTACCTTTTCTAGAACTCAGTCTCCATATAGCAGCTCAGGTCATGATTTTTAAAATATCAATCATTTTACATCATTAGACCGCTTCAAGCCTTCTAGTCACTTCCTGTTCCACCTGGAATAAAATCAAAGCACCTCCCACAGCTGAAAGACCCCACATGACCAGCTCAGCACCACTCTCCCCTTCTCACACCAGCAGGTCACTCTCCAAATATCCAGTGCTGATTTCTGATGCCTCGCCTTCGCACAGCTGTCTTGGCTGCTGGGGGTCAATTTCTCCTCCTCCTCCTTCATAATTCAGCTCAAAGTTCACCTCCTCAGAGAGCCTTCCCTGCCCCTGTTGAGTGCAGCTGTCCACGGTCCTTGTCATGTCACATTGTCTGGGCCTGACATAGCAAGTGTCACTACCGGAAATTAGTCTCTCCCTTTTTGGTTGTTTGCTGATCCTGTGTTTCTCCTCACCAGCCACGTGTGTTGTTTACCACGTATCACCCATGCCTAGAAGAGTCTGGCCCCATGCTTCACTCTGAATAAACACCTGTTAGATGAATGACCAGTGGATGGACCTGACATTTCCTAATATTATATAAAAATTTTAATCAGATTTTGTTATTAAATTTTTGACACATTGTGCAGCTTGTGGGATCTTAGTTCCCTGAACAAGGATTGAACCTGTTTTGCAGTGGAAGCTCGGAGTCTTAACCGCTGGACCATCAGTCGTATATGGTTTTGACTGAATCACTTAACCTCTGGACTTTGACTTCATCTGTACAATAAAACTAACAAAACATTGCATTTTCATGGGGACAATCTAGAGGGGTAAACATGTGTGGTAACATGGCACAGAGATGCAGAATGAACAGTGAACCATGTCCCCCCCTGTTTTCCAGGAAATCTTTGGAGGAGCTGGACATGGACAAGGTGACAGCAGCCATGGTACTAACCAGCTTGTCCACCAGCCCTTTGGTGAGGAGCCCTCCTGTGCGGCAGAACGGTAAGCCTGGGGCACCGCGCACAGGGAAGGGTCCTCTCACATCAGGAGCAGAGCTTCTCTCTGAGGAAGCTCTTTTCTTTTTCTTCTTTTCTCTCCCTCTTTTTTCCTTTTTTTCCAGTTATTTTTTAATTACACAACACATGAACACACCCGTGTTTTAAAATTCAGCCATGTGGTGCACAAACCCGCCCAGTCCCAGTCCCTCCCCAAAGGCAGGCGCTCTCAGCAGTTTGGAACACATCCTTCCAGACTCTGGTCTTTGCACTTACGTGCAGATTCATTCCTAACACACACCATGGACCCTCATCCACTAGTGGGAAGGGAAGGGAAATGTGGAAGAAATGGACCCCAGAGCTATCAGCCTCCTTCTTCCTCATCGTCCCAAAGACCCCACTGCATTTCATTCCTACATCCACCCATTGAGTGCACATTTACTGACCTCCACCACCTTTCCAACTTATCTTTAAGAACTTGTGTTCCGTATTGCCTCAGGTAGATGGAGATTGGTCTCCTGAAGCTACTTCCCCAGCCTTTTTTTTTTTCTTTTCCTGTTTGGTTGGAGGGACAGTTGGACCAAAGAACTCTGAAGATTAAATATTTTGAAAAAGCATTATCCCAGGCTCCTTAATCCATTCTTTTATTCAGTATATATTTATTAGGTACCATAACAGATGCAGCCTGGTGTGCTGCAGTTCATGGGATCACAAAAAGTCGGACATGACTTAGCAACTGAACAACAACCATAATAGATGGTTTGAATATATCATTGAAACAGTGTCCATACTCCTAGGTAATGTACAGTCTTTTGGGGGGGAAAACTATCACAGCTGTATTAATAGCTAGCATTTATTGAGTACTTAGTATGTGCCATATACTAGGTTTACTTCATCTCATGTAATTCTCACAGTTCTATGAGATGTTATCACTATTTTACAGATGAGTAAACTGAGGCACCTGAGGATTAGCTGACTTTAAACAGAGCTGAACTTATTTCCGTATCATTCTGATTCCAGATCTCCTGTCTCAGTCATGATATAATATTGACTCATAGAATTCAATATGATGAATCAGTAGGGCAGTAGGAGATGAAGCTGGGAGAGCCTGGCAGGAAATCAAGGAGTCATATCTGTCTGGTTATGAGTTTGGACATTCTTCTGAGGCTACAGGAGAGCTATTAGATGATTGAAACATTGGAAAGTTATAATTGGGTATACAAGACAAAAACAAAAAATAAACAGAAAAAAACCATGTGTGTGTCCTGAATCTTGGTGGTCACAGTGGGGATGCATATAGGGCATAATTGAGAAATATGAAGAAGGAAGAATCAACAAGACTTGGTGATAGACAGAGAAGATAAAGGAGAAGGAGTGATGAGGGTGACTTCTGGGAAGTCCATTCCCTGTGGTGATGAGCAAAGGCAGAGGAGGCGATCTCTTGGTGAATGTTAGGAGCAAGAGGTGGGGTAGCCGAAGAAGATGAGAGATCCAGCTTGAAACACGTTTAGTAGGGAGAACCTGGGATCATCCAAAGAACAGGATCTGATGGGGTGCTGGGTCAGCCTGGGAGACAGATCTGGGCTGATGAAGAATTGGAAGGCGACATTTTGAAGCCATGAATATAGATAAGCTGACCCTGAGAGAGCTGTGGAAAAGTAGAGGATAATGAGAAGGTGGCTAAGTGAAAAGTGGTGAGCCTCCTCATTATGTAAGGGAAAGAACCCAGGAAGGGAGAGGGGTAACTAGAGAAGCAGAGGAAAGCAGGAAAGTGTGATTTCATAGAAGTCAAGGGAAAAGCTTGTTTCAAGGAGCGACATCTGATGCTTCAGAAGGTCAAGGTGTAAAGGACTCAATTCTGCATCAAGAAGAATGTCATGGCTTTGAAAAGAGCATTTACAGTGGACGACCCATGGAGCGGAAGCCACATTGCAGATCAGTGAAATGTAGTATTCTGAGGCCGCCGGGTGGAACTTACCAGCCAGGGAAAACCTCCTCTCAAAAGACAGCCTAGTCACTGATGAGCCAGGGTTCCCCCATAATCTGGTTATAAGCAGGAGTTGTTAAAATAAATTTGTGGAACATCCATCAAGTCCTCACCCAAACTTAATGCAATCTATTTGGAAGTGGGAAGAATGATCAAGATGCTGGGAATGTAGATCAATACCAGAAATCAGCAGTGCCTACTGTCTTGATTCCCTACAAGCTGGGGTGATGTCACTTCACATAGAGTAGCTACCGTGCCCTTGAGATGAGCCTGATCTTTCCTGATATCCTTCTCAGCTTGGCAAAGCTGCAAAAGAAAGATGATAAGAAAAGCAAGGTTGAACTCATCCCCAAAACCTATTCTAGGAAAAAAGAATTGCAGAATTTCATGGAATCCTCAGGGGAAAACAATAATTTTGATGTACTCATTCTTTCTACCATTGGAATTTTTAAATTGAGAACATTTTTATATTCCTTTGTATTGAAATGTTAGGATCAAAATAAACCTTTTGCATCTTCAATACAAACTTTTCTTAGCATAGTTATAAAGAGAGTGTTCATTATGACTTAAAAAAATAACTACCCAGATAGTAATCCCAAATTTCTGATGTGTCTCATTTATTCTGCAAAAGGAAGCAAATTCTTAAAAAGGGAAAGGAATTTATGATAATGAAAGCTATTTTTCAGAAATAAAGATTATCTCCAGAATTATTGCCTATCAGTGAATTTTTGGAAACTGTTGTGATCCTCTACTGTGCTAGGAAAGGATCGTTTTGTTAGGGTGTGGGTCCAAAACGAGGGAGATTCCAGCAAAATGCCTGTCTGAATGTTTAGCAAAAGCTTGTTTAAGATAAGAAGACACTGCTCTCTGAAAAGCACTAGGAATTGGTTCTGACTTTTTTTCTGAAAGATTTATTTCTATATTCCATTGTCTTTCTGATTAAATAGTGTTTCTAAAGGAAATGCCATTCACAGGGAAACAAATAAATTAACTTTTGGCACTGCCAGGAAACAGTGTTAACCACACTGTAACAATAGTTGGCTTCAAAATTATTTCAGTTCCTCATCGGTTTGGTTCAGTTGATCAGTCATGTCTGACTCTTTGCGACCCCATGGACTAGGAGCCCCCAAAGCCTGGCAGCATGCCAGGCTTTCCTGTCCATCACCAACTTCCGGAGCTTGCTCAAACTCATGTCCATTGAGTCAGTGATGCCATCCAACCATCTCATCTTCTGTTGTCCCCTTCTTCTCCTGCCAGTTCCTCCTACTTACCATGATTACAGATCTTGCACCACGAACTTGTTTTATTATACAAGTGTATGCTTTAATATATTTATAAGCCTCCTGGGCCTGCCAAGAGAGTTTGTCCACCAGGTAATATTACCTAAGGCTTTATGCTGCTGCTGCGGCTAAGTTGCCTGTCGTGTCCGACTCTGCGCGACCCCATAGACGGCAGCCCACCAGGTTCCGCCGTCCCTGGGATTTTCCAGGCAGACTCAGCCTGAAGTCATGTATTGAAAGAGCTTTCTTATTTAGTAGAAGCAACTCCAGTTCAGGGAGTATCTCAGTCTCTGTGTAGACCACAGGGAGTGAGATGCTGGTTTGGTTTTGTTAATGCTATCAAGGTGTGAGCCTGCATAACAGACCATGTAATTCTGTTAGAGCTAGGCTTAAATGAGATGGTTAACTTACTTCTGCTATTCAACTTAAAACTTCATTCATCTAACTGAACTTCTTGCTTGACAAAGTTGAGGAATATGTTGGAAACCTATAATTAGGTGAAGATAGTCAAGAAATTTTTTGATGAATGCTAGTATGTTGTCTTCAGTTCATTACTAATTACACAGATGTTAATAGCATTTCTTTAATGAGGCATTTTGGGATTTTTTTTCCTTCTTGTAGTTAGGATATAGTTTTAATATATTCAAAATGCACATTAATATGGAGGAGAAATTATCCAAAAGAAAGTCAAATTTATACAAATGCTAGTTAAGATTGGGCATTTTGAAAAATAAAGCAAATCTTCAGTGATTAAGAGAGCCCCTGAAGACATTCCAACTGGGCAAAAATCTCTCTATATTAGCAAGCATTTCATCATGTTTTCTCCCACAAGTGGAAAAGTAAAATTCAACACCAGTCTTATCAGTAATTATTACCAATAAGTTCTTTTCTGATCTCAGCTTTGCCTGAAAAAAAGAAGAATGCTCATACCTGGGGTCTGCATGTACTAAAGGAGAAGGAGGGCCAACTGATAGACCAGGGTTTGAGACCCTGGCCCATCCTCGTTATGTACTAATCATGGCAAGTCAGTTAATTTCCTGGTGCCTCAGGGACCTCATCTGTAAAATGGGCATAATAATCCTTGCTCTGAAAGACAGATATTATGAGAATGCATCAGATTGTGTGAATAAGCTTTGTAAGATGTAAGTGAAATGAAAGTGAAAGTTGCTCAGTTGTGTCCGACTCTTTTCGATCACATGGACTATAGCCCACCAGGCTCCTCTGTCCATGGAATTCTCCAGGTCAGAATACTGGAGTGGGTAGCCGATCCCTTCTCTAGGGGATCTTCCCAACCCTGGAATCGAACTGGGGTCACCTGCATTGCAGGCGGATTCTTCACCAGCTGAACTACCAGGAAGCCCTTGTAAGATGTAAAACATACACCAAATATAAGGCACAATTACTTGTTAGAATAAGCTGGATGGCAAATGGCTTTAGGTAACTAATCAGAAATTCTCTCTCTTAGGTTCTTAAATCTTAGATCAACTCTGTAAATGTATTCCAAAGATCACAGCCCTGTAAGAAATTCCTTTTAAAATGTTAAAATGTGGAGCTGGGGTTTGGAGAAATTCCGCATATCATTACTCCCTTAGTAAGATAGTCCATAAACACCTAAACTTCCTAAACTTTTTTCCTCCTTGTTGTCATATATTCTCCACTATCATCCTAAAGAACTAGTTTTGCATAAAGCAACATCCATCAGAAAACTCATAGGAAAGGCCTGTCCTGAGGAGGGCATAGCAACCCACTTTAGTATTCTTGCCAGGAAAATCCCATGGACAGAGGAGCATGGTGGGCTACAGTCCACAGGACAGAAGCGACTTAGCGCGCACGCATATATGGCTAAAACAGATGTTTATAAACAAACTATCATGCAACTTTTTTGAAAGTATAAATAGAGTACAACGTACATACTGAGCTGTTGCAAATTACCAAGTGGGCTGCGGGTGCTTTCACCAGCAGGGAATCTCGGTCCCCACTGCCCCTCTGACCCGGCCTGAGTGCCCCTGGAGCCCGGGAATGGGCGCTGACGCTGTGCTTGTGTGCTCCGACAGAGGGACTGAGCGGATCCTGGAAGGAGGGGGGCGGCGTGCCTTCCAGCACCAGCAGCAGCGGCTACTGGAGCTGGAGCGCCCCTAGCGACCAGTCCAACCCGTCCACGCCGTCGCCGCCGCTGTCTGCCGACAGCTTCAAGCCCTTCCGCAGCCCCGCGCCCCCTGACGACGGCATCGACGAGGCGGAGGCCGGCAACTTGCTCTTTGATGAGCCCATCCCAAGGAAACGAAAGGTTGGTTTCAGATTTCATTTGGGGGGAACCGGCTTCCTAGGGTGGTGATTTGGGCACTTCTCCAACCAACGCCCCTTCTGATCGACAGAAACAGCCCGTGTTCGCCTCTAATATCCTTTGAAGTCTTCAAATAAATTAAGGGTCATGATTAAAGTATTACTATATTTCTTCCAAGTACGCATCATCACCCCACTCCCAATCTCATCCCGTCCTCTCCCCTGGTTGTAAATTGCTGCACTGGTAACATCAGGTAACCTAGGAAAGAATCTGCCTGCAATGAAAGAGACTGGGGTTCGATCCCTGGGTGGGGAAGATCCCCTGGAGAAGGAAATGCAACCCATTCCAGTATTCTTGGAGAAGGAAATGGCAACCCACTCCAGTACTCTTGCCTGGAGAATCCCATGGACAGAGGAGACTGGCCGGCTGGAATAGGACTGAGCAACTAACACTTTCACAACACTTCCACCTGGACTTTACCAGTATTTGGGAGTCAAAAAATTGGACTTCAGGCTTGGTTTGGTAATTAACTCACTCTCTTTGTGGGAATTAACTTTTTCATCTGTAAAATAAAATTATGTTTTTCTCTTTTCTGCTTCACAGACTCTTAGAGGGTTGTAGGAAAGATTTTCGGACTTATGTTTATAAAACTAGATGTGAAATATACATGAAAGCTAACTTGTAAACATACGTAGTATTTACATGCCCCAAATTATGTATGTATTAAAATTAGAAGTGAAAAAATAGATCTAGCTTATTTAATAAATTAATTTGACTGCACTTGTATTTAATCCTCACAGCAATCCTGTATGGTACTGTTTTCCCATCTTGATAGGAGATTGAGGACCAGGGAAGTTATACATTTAACCCCTGTAGTGCAGGTTAGAGGGCTTCCTGGGTGGCACTAGTGGTAAAGAACCCACCAATGCAAGAGACCTAAGAGAAGTGGGTTTGATCCCTGGGTCCCGAAGATCCCTTGGAGAAGGAAATGGCAATACACTCCAATAATCTCACCTGGAGAATGCCTTGGACAAAGGAGCCTGGCCAGCTACAATCCACAGGGTTGCACAGAGTCGAAAACAACTGAAGCAGCTTAACACACACACATGCAGGTTAGAAAGGGCCAGCGCTGCCATTCAAACCCAGGTCTGCCTAAACCAAAAACTCATATCCTTTTCATTCTCTTCAGATACATTTAAGTGCTTATGTTCACTCACAATTTTAAAAAGCATTTCTGTTTCATAGAATAAAGAAATACTACTGCAATATCTGGAAAACGTTGTAACATTATTTTAAAATCTCCATGTAAATAGACATTTAAAATATATTTTAGTTTTTTAGTTTGCAATTGGTAGCTTCATTATTAATGACTATTCACAAACAAAAATCCAAAGAAAACCCTGTAGACTGCAGTGCAACCTATTTTCCCAGTTCATTTCAAAGAGAAAAACAAAGAGATGGCACTGATCCAACACCATCCGTCCCTGCATCTCTCTCAGCATCGGGCAGCATGTGTAATGGTGCTGGTGGTACACGCACTCTCTGCCCAGAGAACAAACAGGGCATTGATGTCATCTCTGGTCCTTCCCAAAGGCTGGGGCATGAAGAGTTGCTGTTTCACATACCAGTCCATTGGGCAGGGTCCTGGAGCTGTCCAGGCATCCCGTGGGTCCCCAGAGACCCTGGTCTTGACTACTTGGGGAGAGAGGCTGCACTTGCACCTGTGGGAACCCATAGGCAGACAGCTGTGTGGACCTGGAGTCTGTCCTGTTGCTTCCGGCTGCACAGACTTTCTCTCTGGGGGCTTCAGAGTGTGTGGTCTTGGCTCTCATTAAGCACAGCCAAGCCTGTGGCAAAGACTCACAGCACAGGGAGCTCCCCAGTGCTGTAAGGTGCCCTGCTGGAAGGCTCATCACAGCTTTTCCTTTCCGACATAGCCACGAGACAAAATTCATACTCTTGCATTGCAGTTCAGTTGCCTTGGTCAGACTTGTATGTAAAGTCTTTAGGCTTCAACTCAATTAGGAGATAGTCAAGTTACCAAATGAAAAGAAAAAAAAAATCGTTACAAACTGGCGTTTATTTGAATGGCACAGACCCACTCTTCAGGAGTCTGGGAACCATGTCCCTCCCTCTTTCTTTGTGACTTCTCCCTCCATTCAGACTCTGGATTTCCCCAGGGTGATATCAAAAGGATGAAACTTGTAGTCTCTAATTTTTTTTTTTTTTTTTGGTGTAGGATCATAGTTCCTTGACCAGGAATTGAACCTGCACCCCCTGCATTGGGAGCACAAAGTCTTAACCACTGGGCCGACACCCAGAGAAGTCCCAAGTAGTCCCTAGTTTTTATTGCATGGACCGAACATAGACCAAGTCATTGTCTTTTGAATTTAGAGTTATTTTGAAGAGTGGAAATAACAAGAAAGTAGGATGGTTGCAATTCACGATTCATTTTTTTTAGTGTATCAAGTGAACCAATATTTATTGAGCACCCAACAGGCACAATGCTCAATGCCCTGAGATTAAAGTGCAGCCCCTTCCTTCAAGGTCAAAAGTTAGGCAGGTGGACACTGATGTATAAAAAGGCAATAATAATTATAAGCAATAGATGCTGTGCTCAAATGTGGTTCCCAGGTGGCGTTAGTGGTAAAGAACCCGCCTGCCAATGCAGATAGACATTAAGAGTTGCAGGTTCGATCTCTGGGTCCGGAAGATACCAGGAGGAGGAAATGGCAACCCACTCCAGTATTCTTGCTTGGAGAATCCCATGGACAGAGGACCCTGGCAGGCTACAGTCCATGGGGTCTCAAAGAGTTGGGCAGAACTGAAGCAACTTACCATACACATAATGTGGTAGAAACACAGTAGCTGAAATGCTGCTATTTTGGTTTTTAAAATCATATTTCAAACGATTTCCAAGAGTTAACTGCCTAATCCATAGACAATATGTTCTAGTTGGGGGACACTTTATGAACTCATTTTATTTTCCTCTTCATTCCCTGAGGTTCATAATATCTATTTGAGACCATGGACTTGTATTGGGCATATGTCCTGTGGGGACTGTTTGAGAACCTTCTAGATCAATATTTTCCAAACTGCAGGTCTCAATCCACCGGTGGCTTGTGAATCTTTCTAATGACTGTGACCAGCACATCTTTAGGGAACAGGACAGAATAGGGGCAATGGATGTAATCAGGCTGAGTGCTGTTCCTTGATGCTTTGCTTTCAGTTGCACATCTATGTGCCGACTGTACAAACTGTGTCTCTCACTGTGGCTGATGGTCAAAAAAGTTTGGAAGCCCCTGTTCCTTAGGATAAAGAGAGAACATGATAAGTGGTAAGTGAAGGTGTCCTGATTAGAAATCGAAAGATCCGCATTCTAGACTCAACTTTGCTAGCCTGAGAACTTCAGGAAAACACTTCATCTCTCTGATCATCAACTTCTTTGTCCGTTAAACAGGCAAACAGATATTATCAAACCTGTCTCAGGACGATCATGAAGATGAAGTGTGACCAACCATAATTATAGAAAGGGCTTATAAGCCCTAAAACTGGAATATAGCAACTTTGTAATAGACCGATTTTAGGACCCTGAAACAAAGCGGGAAGAGGCATACCCTATACTATAATCATGAAGCAATGACCCTGGTCTTCCTCCTTATGGAAACTTATTTGGAAGTTATCTTAACACTTTTCCTCACTCTCACCTCTTACATGATCCCTGTTCCACTTATGTAAAGAGGAAGAGAGATTCATTGCCTAGATAAGGCATTATTACTGCCTACTGTCAGTGGTGAGCAAGACACAATTGCTGATATTATCAAGTTTATACATACATATATAAATAACTATATTTGCATACTGTTACAGTTTACAAAATGCTTTTAAATGCAGCATGTCATTTAATCATCACGAACATCTTTGGCTTAGTCATATCCCCATTGTGCAGAAGAGGCTCACTGAGGCTATGTGAATTGCCAAAAATCCTGTAGCTTATAATTTTAGAAATAAGATCAGCTTAGTCCATGGGGTCGCATGGAGTCCGACACGACTGAAGCGACTTAGCAGCAGCAGCAGCTAAAAGAGCAAAGATAAAACTCTTGAGCTTATTTCAAAGAATCCACATTTCCCTCTGCACCCAGAAGAAAATAACATGGCAAGAAAACAGTCAGACCCAGCTACAGCCAGCACAACGTGGCAGAGTGGGAATGGGGTGCAGAGGGTTACAAAGAACTCAAAGACAGAGAGAGGAATTCCAGGCTGTCTCCTGAGGCCCAGGTCCCCAACCTCCAGGATCTAATGCCTGATGCTGGTGCTGATGTAATAATAATAGAAATAAAGTACACGATAAACCATCCCCCCTCCGCGAAACCGGTGCCTCATGCCAAAAAGATTGTGGACCACTGTGCTGGGGTGGAGTGGGGGCGGGAGGGCAGGGGCAGCTTCCTGCAGGAAGGGCACATGGCCCTTTAGCCAAGGTAGGTGGGAACGCGAGGAGGGGAAATGAAAGGCTTCTTTCTCCTGGCTCGGGAAATCAGCCAGCCAACTGCCTCAAGCCCCGTTCTAGCAGAATTTTTCCTCTGGAATTTCAGACTGACTGTACTCAGATGTTGAGAAAAGCCTAGTAGTATGAGCAGGGACTCGGGGAGTACCGGGAAGGTGCAGTTCCTATCCTGACCACAAGGTGATGCAATGGCCCTAAATACAGCCGCTCCAGGCGTCTGGGAGAAAACAGTTCTATGGAAGGCCAGGAGTTAACATTCAATTCCTGAAGACCTCTAGAAAATCAAGAAGGGCTCATAACTAATTAATACTGTGCGTTTTTTTCACATCAGATTCCTAGTTCAGTCAAATTTGGGGTTTGTCCTTTCCCAAACAGGATAAAACCGTTCGGGCTCTGGAATTAGCACCCCAGCTATAATACTCATCAAAGTGTGAAAGTGCTAGTCGCTCAGTCATGTCCGAGTCTTTGCAACCCCATAGATGCATAGGAATTCAGGCTCCTCTGTCCATGGAATTCTCCAGACAAGCATACTGCAGTGGGTAGGCATTCCCTTCTCCAGGGGATCTTCCCTACCCAGGGATCGAACCCAGGTCTCCTGCAGGCAGATTCTTTACCATCCGAGCCATCAGGGAAGCCCACAGTACTCCTGTGAGCGTAGCAAATCACTTGACCTCTCTAAGGCTCAGTTTCCTCATCTGTAAAATATGAAAAACGATAGCACCATAATGGTCAAGTTGTGGTGAGGGGCTGGCCGCTAGTATTTTGCTTTCCTTTTTACCCACTTGACAACGGACTGAATGGCATTTGAGAAGCGTGACTGTGGACAGGGAAGGCTGCCTGCCTCCATCCTCCGTCCTGGACCCTTAGGACCAGGTGGCCCCTCGGCCACCTCAGTCACCTTGGGCTTATTTAGGGTTAGTGGGAGAGGCCAGCCTGTGTGAGATTAGGGGTGAAGGAAGCAACGACATTGGCAGAAATTGGGGCCTCCAAGGAAACCTGACTCAGGACTCTGCATTTCAAAACATCAGCACGACTCAAAAGCAATTGCAAAATTCCAGTCTTCATCACTTTCATTTATCCCACAAGCATCTTGACCACGAACTACTTTACCTATAGATTGGGGAGAATCTCAAGTCAGAGGGAAAAAAATAGCTCTGTTCACATAAGGTACTTCGCTCATCATTGTACAGTAGTAAACAGTGAATTAATCATTTGCTCCACTCTGCATGTTCGATCTTTTGGAATCAGAAAGCAGTGAATCACTTTTTAGTTGTGAATGACTGCTCCAGAAAGCAAACAGACCCTCACGGCCCTCACTGTTATGCCTGTTGCCAGTCTCCAGGCTGACTTAATTCCTAACCCACTAATTTTGAGCAGAGAAGTGCCTTCTGTAAGAAGAACTGCGGCTCCAGAAATAGACCCATCTGTTAGAAGTGCTGGGGAGGGCAGTGCTAAGAAAAGCCACTTGGGGTCACACCGTGCGGATCTCAGGGTGATGACACAGCATCGCCGCCAGAGTCAGAGAGCTGACTGACCTCGGGGAGGAGCAGGGTAAAGACGAGAGATCCAGGCAGTTCAATGACAGCACCTTAGAATAGTCTGCCAGGCAGTGTGTGGTCCAGGAGCGCGAAGGACTTCAAAAATCATCAAGCCCAAGCTCAACCTTTCCAAGTTACAGGACTGCTTGGATCATGTCTGGAAATGTACAGATGTCCCCAAAGATGAGATGCACTTTTAGAATTCACTGATGGAGAAAACTTAATTTAATGATTAGGGATTTCTATTAATTAAGGAATACTTTAGTTTGTGGTTTTAGACATCATTTAAAATTGACTCTGTAGTTAGGTATCATGTCCACACAATCAAATGAACCCACTTTAAACATATCATTCAGTGAGTTTTAACTAATGTCTCCACATGAGTAATCACCACTCTGATCCAGGCCAGCAGTTCTTGTGTCCTCTGGAGTCAAATGCTGCCCCCCAACTCAGACAGGCAGCCCTGATTCTGTCACCAGAGATTAATTTTGCCTGTTGTAAATGGAATCAGACAGTGTGCACTTTTTGGAGTACAAAGTACCAAGTGTGGGCAACAGGAACTCTCATTCATTTCTCTTAGGACTGTAAAATGGTACAACCCCTTTGTAAAGCAGTTTGGCAGTTTCTTATAAAGTTAAGGATATACTCACCATATGACCCAGTAATTCCACTCTCAGATATTTACCTAAGAGATAAGAAAGCATGTCCACAAAAACACTTGTAGACAAGTTTCATAGAAGTTGTATTCATTGTCACCCCAAACTAGAGACCTGTTTCCATAAACAGGGAAGTGGATAAATAATTTCTGGTACATATACACAACGGAATTCTGTACCGCAGTAAAAGGGAACTAATGACTGAAGTATGAAATGGGGTGAAGCTCAAAAAAAAATATGCTCAGACATAGACACCAGATACATAAGAATACGTTCTGTATTATTCCATTTATAGAAATCTTTTTGTTATTTTAAAATTTTGTGTATTCGCACAGCATCCATAAATGGCATATAGGTGGGAAATGTTTAATCCGTGCTTGATACACATTTGAATTTACCTATTGAATTTACCTATACAACTCATGGATCCAAAGTTACTAAGCTTGTTCAGTGTTCTCATTTTACAAATAAAGAAAGCCCCAAACTAGTGAGATGACATGTACAAGGCTGCTGTCCCAGTAAAAAACTAGAATGCCTACACAGTAAAGAACTGGAATGCCTACAACTTCTAACAGTTATTGATTTTTTTAAAGACACTATTTGTCAGTCTTTTGGAACCTGCTGAGGGTCTGAGTGGACTTCTCAATCCTGAAAGAGTGACTGCAGCCTCTGCCAAAGCTTTGGGTTCCCGGGAGACAGGCTGAGGAAACCTGTGTGATGCCACACGCTCACCTGTGCAGAATAACTGCACTGTCTTCTCTCTGGGAAGTTCGGACGCATGAATATCAACCCATCCTTTATCCCAACACTCACACATACACACACACACCAATTGCCAAATAAAGGCACTTGGCATTAACCCCAGGCTGCTATCTGGTAAACCAGTCATGTGATGCTTAAAGTCCTACATATGTACCTTCTGGAATACAGCTGTAATTGAACTTATCCCTGGCATTTTGTATGCGTCAAAATCCAGCCATGTTTGCACACTTGTAACTGAAGGTATGCCACAGCAGTGGCCACGGGACTGGAAAAGGTCAGTTTTCATTCCAATCCCAAAGAAAGGCAATGCCAAAGAATGCTCAAACTACTGCACAATTGCACTCATCTCACACGCTAGCAAAGTAATGCTCAAAATTCTCCAAGCCAGGCTTCAACAGTACGTGAACCGTGAACTTCCAGATGTTCAAGCTGGTTTTAGAAAAGGCACTGGAACCAGAGATCAAATTGCCAACATCTGCTGGATCATCAAAAAAAGCAAGAGAGTTCCAGAAAAACATCTGTTTCTGCTTTATTGACCATGTCAAAGCATTTGACTGTGTGGGTCACAACAAACTGTGGAAAATTCTGAAAGAGATGGGAATCCCAGACCACCTGACCTGCCTCCTGAGAAATCTGTATGCAGGTCAGGAAGCAACAGTTAGAACTGGACATGGAACAATGGACTGGTTCCAAATAGGAAAAGGAGTACATCAAGGTTGTCACCCTGCTTATTTGACTTCTATGCAGAGTGCATCATGTGAAATGCTGAACTGGATGAAGCACAAGCTTGAATCAAGATTGCTGGGAAAAATATCAATAACCTCAGATATGCAGATGACACCACCCTTATGGCAGAAAGTGAAGAAGAACTAAAGAGCCTCTTGATGAAATTGAAAGAGGAGAGTGCAAAAAGTTGGCTTAAAGCTCAACGTTCAGAAAACTAAAATCATGGCATCTGGTCCCATCACTTCATGGGAAATAGATGGGGAAACAGTGAAAACAGTGTCAGAGTTTATTTTTCTGGGCTCCAAAATCACTGCAGATGGTAACTGCAGCCATGAAATAAAAAATGCTTACTCCTTGGAAAGAAAGTTATGACCAACCTAGATAGCATATTAAAAAGCAGAGACATTACTTTGTCAACAAAGGTCCATCTAGTCAAGACTATGGTTTTTCCAGTGGTCATGTATGGATGTGAGTGTTGGACTATAAAGAAAGCTGAGTGCTGAAGAATTGATGCTTTTGAACTGTGGTGTTGGAGAAGACTTTTGAGAGCCCCTTGGACTGCAAGGAGATCCAACTGGTCCATTCTAAAGGAGACCAGTCCTGAGTGTTCACTGGAAGGACTGATGTTGAATCTGAAACTCCAATACTTTGGCCACCTGATGGGAAGAACTTATTAGAAAAGCCCTGATGCTGGGAAGAATTGAAGGAGGGAGGAGAAGGGTGCGACAGAGGATGAGATGGTTGGATGGCATCACTGACTCCATGGACATGAGTTTGGGTAAACTCTGGGAGTTGGTAATGGACAGGGAGGCCTGGTGTGCTGCAGTCCATGGGGTCGCAAAGAGTCAGACATGACTGAGTGACTGAACTGAACTGAACGGAAGGTGACTTCAGAAGTCATCTTATCAGTCCTGTGTACCAATCTGGGTTCTATCAGGAAAATAGAAGCCACTCCATGTATCCTAAGTATGAAATAAGTCAAAACCAGCATGGAAGCTTGCCATGGAGAGGGAAGCAGAGAAAAGATGAAGGAAGACGTGGCCAAAGATCTCAGCCTATTGCTCCAGAGCAGTTGATATCAGAGACATTCTGGGAGCTGCCACAAAGGTGATGAATCTCCAGGAAGTTCTCTCCAACCATCGTAGCCCACAAGGCCAAAGCTGAGTGATTCTAAAGAAGCAGTTCCTGGAAGCTGCTGCGAATGTCCCACTGGGCATGTGTGAGATTCCTTGAGTCTGCTTATAACTGCCAGGCTGTTGTGTAGTCACTAAGTCGTGTTTAACTCTTTTGCAACCCCATGGACTATAGCCTGCCAACTCCTGTGTCCATGGGATTTCCCAGGCAAGAAACTGAAGTGGATTGCCATTTCCTTCTCTCCAGGGTGTGGAACCTGCGGCTCCTCCTTTGGCAGGCAGGTTCTTTACTGCTGAGCAACCTGGGAAGCCCAACTGCCAGGAGCTTCAGCTAAACCAGGCAGATGCATGGAGGACCATAGCTCGTTGAGGTTCCCAGCCAACAGTGGCCTCTCCCTACCTCCGACAACCCAGCTTGGTGAACATCTGCTGAAGCTGGGAAGAGAAGCCAGGGCTGAGGCACAGATGGTCATGTTCAGACTTGGCGGCTGCAACTCTGCCTGCCGCATTGCTTAGTTTGGATTCTTTGGGCAAGCTTGGACCCATGCAGCAATCTGGGTGCTGTTTATTTAGCTATGTTTTCCTGTTCTCCTCCTCCCATGGCTGGCTTTCCTTTAGCGTAACAGGGAGTAGTTCTGTAGACAGGATTTCTTTCCACTGGAAGTAATCAGGGTACTCTGAAAAGTACTTAACCACTATTTAAGACAAGAGTCCCCAACCTCCATAATCTAATTCCTAATGATCTGAATTGGAGCTGTTGTACTAATAATACAAATAAAGTCCACAAAAAGTGTAATGCACTTCATTCATTCCAAAACCACCCCCCAACCCCAGTCCATGAAAAAATTGTCTTCCACGAAACTGGTCTTTGGTACCAAAAAAGGTTGCTTGAGTGCTTAATCACTCAGTCGTGTCTGGCTCTTTTAGACCCTATGGACTGTAGCCTGCCAGGCTCCTCTGTCCATGGGATTTTCCCTCCATGAGTACAGGAGTGGGTTGCCATGCCCTCCTCCAGGGGATCTTCCCAATCCAGGGATCAAACCGCATCTTCTGCATTGTAGGTAGATTTTTTTCACCACTGAGCCACTGAGAAAGCCCACCAGAAAGGTTGGGGACCACTGATTTAAGAGACCTTCTGGTTTGACATACCTTCACCTAGGTAGAAAGAAGTCACTTGATTGTATTAAAGTTGAGGTGCTTGTGCTAGTATAGTTGTATTCTCTAAAAATTAATCAAGCAAGTATTAATATTATAGGTTGACTTCTATTTTAATTTAAAGTAGGGTAATTTTTATATTTTGCATCGACAACTCAATGGATGTGACTTTGAGCAAGCTCTGGGAGATAGTGAAGGCCAGAGGAGCCTGGCATGCTGCAGTCCACAGGGTTGCAAAGAGTCAGACACGATGGAGCAACTGAACAACAACGCAATTTCTACATTTGGAAATTAATGTAAAAATAAGATACCCCACCCCAATATTTCCACCATGCAATAATACATTTTTATTTGTTTTACATACCCCCCAAAATATATAATGTTGTTTATGTTCTTTTATAACCTACTTTTTCCCCATTTCAATCCAGGTCCTCGGGGAAGTTGATGGTGTCCTCAGATGGGGTAACTGAGAAGAATTTAATAAAGAGGCTCTTTATAAAGGAGTAATAGGGCTAGAAGAAATCAGAAGGGATGATGCAGTATCCCATGGGCAAAAGAGAAGCAAGAAGGAATAAAATTGATCATTTTTCTTCATATCCATTACCTAATTTTCTTTGGGCAACAGATTTCTTTAGAGCCCTTAGTATAAGCCCAGAAAATTATGAATATAAGTAAAGAATCCACCTGCAATGCAGGAGACCCTGGTTCAATTCCTGGGTCAGGAAGATCCCCTGGAAAAAGGATAGGCTACCCACTCCAGTATTCTTGGGCTTCCTTGGTGGCTCAGTTGGTAAAGAATCCACCTGCAATGCAGGAGACCTGGGTTCAATCCCTGGTTTGGGAAGATCCCCTGGCAACCCACTCCATTATTCTTGCCTGGAGAATCCGCATGGACGGAGGAGCCTGGTGGGCAATAGTCCATGGGGTGTCAAAGAGTCAGATGTGACTGACCGACTAAGTACACAGCACAAGCACTTGTAATTGGTAGTTCTCCAAAATCCAAGGGATTTAGAGAGGATATTGGTCAGCTTCATTGTATGTGGGGGGTTTGACACCTCTGAATCAGCTAGTTCCTCCTAAGGAAAGGAGTTATACCAATGACATTTATTTTTCTATCATCAGTACCAGGCTTTATTAATCAACTCAAGAAGCAAATGCTTGACATGTTATTGCAAGAACCAGGAACAGGAGTTTTATCAATAATACTTGTTATGGGACAGAAATGCCAGTGTGATTGTCATTTCCCAAAACAGTTAGCAATTTGACCCTTTAAGAAATTCCTAAGATGTAGGAGGAATTTGGCTCTGCATGTTGTGTAATACTATTATATTAATTTCAAAAGACTATCTATTAATAACTGACTAATTGTTGCACATGTGTGCATGTGAAGTTGATTCAGTTGTGTCCAACTCTTTGCAACTCTATGAGCTGTAGCCTGTCAGGCTCCTCCGTCCATGGGATTCCCCAGGCAAGAATACTGGAGTGGGTTGCCATGCCTTCCTCCAGGGGATCTTCCAGACCCAGGGATCAAACCTGAGTTTCTCAGGTCTCCTGAATTGGCAGGCAGGTTCCCACTGGCGCCACCTGGGAACATCAAGTGATACTAAGTCACATATTCCTTCTTAAGCCACTTTCTGCCTTTTGTGCTGGTAATACCACCCTATCTTGATTACCACTACTGCCCACACCCTTTCTCTCTGTCTTTTCCTTCTCAGTCTCCTATATGAAATACTGGATCTACAGTATGCTGGGCCTTCTAATTATCTCTAGCTGTATTTCCCCCTAGATGGTCTCATCTAGATCTGTTTTAAGAATTCCTTCAGGTCCTGACTCCAAATGTATATCTCTAGACCTGACTTCTTCTCAGTTTCAGGCTCATAGATGCATTGTCCTACTTGCCAGTAGGTATCTCAAAATGAATGTATCCCAAAGAGAACCACAACTCCCCTCGCTACAGAACTTATCTTTAATACCATCCCTTTTAACTTTCCTCATGCTCAACCCAACAACAGGTTCTGTTGGATCTCCCTCCAAAATGGACACTGAACGTGTCTACTTATCTCTGTTCTCACAGCCCAAGCCTTCTTCAAGCCTCCATCTTTTCTAACCTGCAGTAGCACCACACTGGTGACCTTATTTTTCCTCCCCAGAACAGAACAGAGTGATCTTTTCTTTTTGGCCATACCACACAGCATGTTGGGTCTTAGTTCCCCAGCCAGGGATCCGACTCACACCCCCTGCACTGGAAACATGGAGTCTTAACCACACTGGACCACTAGGGAAGTCCAAGAGTAACGTTTTCTTAAAATCTAAATCATATAATATCACTCCCCAACTTCAACCCCTTCAGCAGCTTCTTTATTTTGGAATAAAGTCCAGATTCCGTACCCTTACCTATAAGACCCTGCATAATCCTCCTTGCCTCCATGGCCCTCCTTGCCTCTTCACATGATCTCAAACAGATCACACCACCTCTCCTTTCCCTCCAAACTAACTGTTCCTTTCTGGCCCTACAGTATGTCAAGTTCTTCTGCATCTTCACAGCTCTCATTAACTCTTCCTTCTACCTGGAAAACCCTAGCTCATAGCATGGTTGGCTCCTTTTCCAGCCTTCAGGTCCCAGCTCACAAGTCACCTTCTAGAGGCTTTGTCTGACCTAGCGTTTCCCATCCCCATTTCCAGAAACATTACCATACCTGAAACAGTCATCATTTGTGATCATTTCTGTCTCTCCCCCATTAGAATGTAAGTTCTGAAGAACAGCTTCTTTTCTTTCCATCACAGCCACTGGAATATTCCTTGCTAAGTAGCTATTTAGTTTAATGAATAAAGGAATACCATCAGCAAGAAGGCTTGGAATGAATGAAAAAGTGCTTTCATCTATCTTGACTTCATTTCCAGATGGATATTTGGACTCTCAGATACCTGTAATTTTGGTTTGAGTCATTAATTCCCTTAAGTGGAAGATATTTTTTAATAGAACAGCTTCATTGTTTGAAAAATGAGCAGAAAGCACTCATAGGGTGAGGATTTATTAATTAATATCGTCATTATCTGCTCTGAATTAAAAAAAAAATCAAGCCAAATTCTTTTTTGTGAACCTTGGGGCTGGAGTAGGGGGGAGGGAAGGTTTTAAATTCTCCCCCTTTGGTTCATCTTCCATCTCATGCGTTTGGATCAGTGGCTCAAGAAGATCAGGGAGCCTGAAATTTGTGAATGGTCTCCTTAGAGTAAACACCAGCTCTTCACGATAGTGTACTTTAAAGTGTCCTAATTCTGTCTCTGCTTCTCAGCTCCCCTCACATCCCTCTCTCCCAGTTTCTGCTCCAGCTCTTTGCTGCCACAGCTTCTAGAGCTCAGTACTGCTCATTGCAGCAGGAAGCATGGGCAAGCTGTCCACAATGCCCGGGAACTGCAGTGGGAATGGCTAGGTTGCAGTGTCAGGAAGGCCAGCCACCTGGGACCTCTGGAAACCCCAGGCCCCTGGGCTCACGAAGCTCACAGGAGGCGTGGGCTCCTTCTTGCTGTCACTAATCTATCCGTTGCAACGGACTGTAGCCATGTGCCACTGTGCTGTGTCTTCAACTTGCCAGCCCGAAAGTGATCATTCCCAACACACAGGATACGCCTCACTTTTGCATGTTTCTAGGTATTTTGTTTCAATTGAGAAAGATTTAGGTGGGGGTGACTGGCTGAATCAGGATACTAATTCCATCATAATAGCCGGTGAGTCATTCTCTAAATGTGTAAATGATGGCTTTCTAGAACAGGGCTTGAGAGCAGAAATCCTACTAGACTTGTAAACAAACCTACAGCAATTCTGTCAGTTCAGGGAAGGTATCCTTGTTTATTGGTCAGGGGAGGCTTATGGTTGAAACAACCCATTTCCAAACTTCAGTGGCTTAACTCCATAAAGGATTTCTCATGTCACAATCCAATCAGGTCAGCAGGAGTGATGAAGGGGTGTTTCTGCTCTACACATTCTCCAGGGACCCAGGCCCCTTCCTCCCAGTGCAGAGATTCTTAACTTGGAGTCCACAAGTCCCGTAAAGGGAGTGGAAAGAATTCAGAGAGTCTATGAAATTAGGTGGGAGAAAAAACATATCTTTATTGTCATTAATGTTTTAACTATAATTTAGCATTTCCTACAATTATGATTGGAGACATCAAACCGCTATAGTATTAGTGCCTCCTGTGACTTTTCTACCAATACGAAATATGGATGTTTTCATATCACCTTACAATCTTAGCAGATATCATGAAATGTCATTTATGCACAACGCCACTTTGAAATTATGGTAGTTACTAAATTCACTTAAAGATCTTATTAGTTTATGTGTTAAAGAGTATATATATTACCGCTTCACGAAATTTTTAAATATTTTTATAACTATTTCAGCACACTCACAGTTTTTTTAATCCTGTGTATTTTATTTTAAACATTATTAATAAAAACATTACTTTAAGAAGGGGTTCATAGAATTTAGCAGACTGCCAAAAGAATTCACAGCCAATAAAAGATTAAAAATCCCTAAAGTACAAGTTCTGACTGTATAGCAGAGGGAACTATATTCAATGTCCTATAATAAACCATAATGGAAAAGAATATAGAAAAGAACGTATAGCTGAATCATTTTGCTGTACAGCAGAATTAACACAACATTGTAAATCAACTATACTTCCATTTTAAAAATATTTTTTAAAAAATTCCTGAGGCACTACTGTCCCCTAAGTCCTTGGGTATACCGTACCTCTAATCAGCAAAACAGGCTGGAGTGACACTGACAAGTAGTTTAGGGACAAGGCTTAGAAGGAATGTATGTCACTTCTGCCCTTATTCCATTGGCCCTAATTCAGTCACATGACTTCACCTAACTTCAAAGGGGGCTGGGAAATGAAGTCTAGCTGTGTTCCCAGGAGGAAACAAGGATGGGGCTTGGTGAGCACAGGGGAGAAAACTCACTCCCTGTCAAATTCACTCCAGGAAGTATATCGTAATAAGACCATAATAGCTGCCATTGGTTGAATAATTACTCCCGTCAGTATTGCGCTAAACGATTTTGCTTTCGTGACCCTATTTAATCATCATAATAACCCTATGAGACAGGTACTATTGTTCTTACTTGATAAATAAGAAAACTAGGACTTGAGAGAGTAAGTCCAAAATCAGGGCTCTCAATCACTTTGCTGGACTGTTTTGGAAAACTTCTAAGATCCTCATAGGAGAAGATAGATTTGTGTCCTGGTGGAGAGAGTAGTTCCAGGAGCCAGACTTCCAAAACTCACATTCTGGTTTTGCTCGAAGCTGGCTCCATTGACTAGGCATGTTTTACTGAAGCTTTCCATGAATCTGTAAAATGGTGATGATAATAGTATTCATCTTTTAGGATTAAATGAGATAAACTCTTAGACTAGCACTTGGCACATAGTAAGTGCTCAATGAATATTCTAAAATTCACTGTCATTAATGCCGGGTTTCCCTGGTGGCTCAGATGATAAAGAACCCACCTGGAATGCAGGAGACCTGAGTTCCATCCCTGGGTTGGGAAGATTCCCTGGGGAAGGGCATGGCAGCCCATTCTAGTATTCTTGCCTGGAGAATCCCCATGGACAGGGGAGCCTGGTGGGCTACAGTCCATGGGATCACGAAGAGTCAGACATGATTGAGCGACTAAACACAGCACAATGCCTGAAAGACACTGTAACCACCTTAAAAAAAAGTGAACTAATGGGGTGGGAGGGAGGTTCAAGAGGGAGCAGACATATATATATACCTGTGGCTGATTCATGTTGATATATGGCAGACACCAACACAATATTGTAAATCAATTATCCCTCGATTAAAAATATATTTTTTAAAAAGTAAACTAAATGTTCCAGCCGGGCTCAGTATTTAAGAAGGAAGCAAGAAAATCTCTGAGGTCACTAAGATCCTCACCTGGGGGGTTTCCTAGAATGGTGTGCTGAGTTATAGTCAAGAGACTGGGAAGCTGTTATGTTGATGGGTTAGTTTTCATTTTAATGTAACCTTGTCTTCCCTTTCTAGAACTCCATGAAGGTGATGTTCAAATGCCTCTGGAAGAACTGTGGGAAGGTTCTGAGTACTGCAGTGGGTATCCAGAAGCACATCCGGACCATTCATCTCGGGTAAGGAGCCCTCCCTTTGGAGCTGGGTGTATCTCCATCAAGTTCAGTCCAGGACCACCTACACTCAGAATTACACTTCTCATTGTGCCTTAAAAATTCTGAACACAGAAACAGAGACTGGGCCTGCGTGGTCTTCCTAATCACTACGGAGATGGCCACTGCAGATAATACAGGCCAGTGTGGCAAGTGGAAAGAACATGGACTTAGAGCTGTGAAGCCTCCCTAATGCACTCACCAAGTGATATTAAGCAAGCTGCTGCTCGAAGCCTCAGTTCTCTATGAAAAAGAAACTCAGAATATCCGCCCTGCAGGGTCATGTGTGATGCTCAAAAATAAAACGTATGTGAGAGTGATTTGTAAAAGATGGAGCACCAGGGTAGGGTAGGGTAAGGAGTCCTTAGACCCCCTGAAAATGTTTGTAAAATTATATGTGCAATTTTTTTCCCCAGTGGAGTGTGTTAATGACTTTGTGCCTCAAAGGCAGACATAGCCTGAAAAGGGTTTAAGAACCACAGTGACAATCAGTGTTGCTATTCTTATGAAGCCTGATGACCTGCTCTATCCTTTTCTGTTGCCCAAATAAGTCCTTTATTTGTACAACAGACACATTTCCCTGTGTTATACAAAACCTTTCTAAGGAAAGATAAAACGAAGTTTTGCGCAGCAGGGATTAGGGGCTACTCCAGAAGGGCTGTGATGGTACAGCCTCTTGTTCTTTAGTCTGTGGGTCTTTCTTGTCCAGGGATGTGGAACTAAGAAGGGATCTCGAAAAGCTGTAAGTGATAAACTGTGCACAAGGCAAAGCCAGACACATGACTGAGCCCCCAAGTGCTTGGACACCGAGGGGTCCTTTCAAAAAGATGTTGTTGGTGTTCGGTTGCTAAGTCGTGTCTCTTTGCAGCCCCATGGACTGCAGAATACCAGGCTTTCCTTCTTCCTGAGTTGACTCAAACTCATGTCCATTGAGTTGGTGATGCCACCCAACCATCTCATCCTCTGTCACCCCCTTCTCCTCTTGCCTTTGATATTTTGCAGCATCAGGGTCATCTTCAATGAATCAGCTCTTCGCATCAGGTGGCCAAAGAATTGTAGCCTCAACTTCAGTGTCAGTCCTTCCAATGAATATTCAGGGTTGATTTCCTTCGGGACTGACTTGTTGGATCTCCTTGCTGTGACTGCTGAGAAATAAGCACTATAGGCACTTGGCCCAGCCAAGGATAAATTTAGGCAAGGCATCATCCATAAAAAGTGATAGAAAAAGAAAACAAGAACGGGTTCCAAGGTGATTTTGCTGATTCCTGTGGGTGGGCTCCTGCCATGGCTGGAGAGAAGCAGGAATCCAGCTCCCTCACCCATAGGCTGGGGATACTGGGGACATAGCCAGACCTTTCCGGGGCATGGCATGTGAAAAATCACCAAGCACCACGGTCATGGCCCAGCAAAGCAGGGCTTCGGCTCCACTAGCCAGAGGGTCCACTCCACCCTCCAAGAAACCCCACACAGAACCCACTCCTTCAGGGAAGGACACCCCACGGCGTCTTCGCTCAACTCTCACCATCAGCCAGCTCACAGTGTAAATAACTCAGTTATTTGAACGTTTAGAAAGAGCTTTCTGAAGCTAGATTCAGGAGCTGCGGGTCTTTGTTTTAAAGTCCATCTCGCCCAAAAGTCAAATCATATTCAACACCACACAGAAACACATACCCTATCTATGTGTTTATAGACTGTGAGTGGCATCACATGAGTTTCTTTTGAGCTTCCAGGGTGCTCTCCTGGTGGGTGAAATTCAAGTACAGCAGGCGCTGTATTTGCTCCCCTGGGATTCCCTTTTTCCTCTGCGTGCTTCACATGGCCTTGATGAGTTAGAATCCCCATCTCTGCCAGCCACTACCCAGGAATGTGCCTGGGAGCCTATAGGAGGATGGGGCAGTTTTTAATGAGTGTTGATTGGCTTGTGAAGAAGGTAGCTTAACCCAAGCCCCCAAATACATACCTTGCATCTGATATAGCTGCAGTGCACACCACACCAGCATAAGAAGTGCTCCGTTTTTCTCGTAATTCTCACTCCGTTCTTACACACCAGGGGCTGATCCTGATTTATCCCCGTGTAGGACACACGATGTTCCCCAGGCCTGCGTGTCTATTAGTAGCACTCGGCAGCCGGTAGCGACTCGGCTCGCCCTTTCCTGGAGAGGAAGTGGGGACAGAAATAGAACAGATGCACATTCTTCGGCCCACTCTCTGGGGTCTTCGATGCTTTGCTTGTAGGAGAGCCAAGCCCTGCCTGACCTGATACGGAGCAGACACCTCCCTAGATGCCTCAGGCAGAGAGCTCAGGGGAAACAGAGCCAGGCTGGGAGAAGCCGCTGATCTGGCTGAACAGCAAGGCCCAGGAGAAAGGGAGATTTGTATTTTAGGTTCTGTGCAGGGATTGTCAGTGGAAAAAAGTTTATTCTGAGTCAGTGCCCTGCTCCTGCCAGATATGGTCATGAAACTTGGAGATGCCCCAGGAAAGCAACATTTACAGATCCCATCCCATAAAACCAGCTGCAAGAATGTGCATCATTTCCCTAGAAATCCTCAAGTCCAACAAATAGTAGTTATTTGACAGGCTTCCCAGGAGGTCCAGTGGTAAACAATCTGCCTACCAATGCAGGAGATGCAAGAGATGCCGCTTCGATCCCTGGGTCGGAAAGATCCCCTGGAGGAGGGCGTGGCAACCCACTCCCGTATTCCTGCCTGGAAAATCCTATGGACAAAGGAGCCTGGTAGGCTACAGTTCATGGGATTGCAAAGAGTTGGACACGACTGAGCCCACACACACACACACACCCTTGACAGTTATTTTCTTTTCCACAAAACTTACTGTGGAAAAACACAATTTTCTGTGTCTCAGAAGAACCTGAGGAAGCATCAGAAGATACTTTTCCTGATGATAGTAAACACTGAGTCTTTCTAGCATCAGCCTTATTTTTATTTAATAAACATTTAGTGCTTATTGATGCTTTTGAACTGTGGTGTTGAAGAAGACTCTTGAGAGTCCCTTGGACTGCAAGGAGATCCAACCAGTCCATTCTGAAGGAGATCAGCCCTGGGATTTCTTTGGAAGGAATGATGCTAAAGCTGAAACTCGAGTACTTTGGCCACCTCATGCGAAGAGTTGACTCATTGGACAAGACTGTGATGCTGGGAGGGATTGGGGGCAGGAGGAGAAGGGGACGACAGAGGATGAGATGGCTGGATGGCATCACTGACTCGATGGACGTGAGTCTGGGTGAACTCTGGGAGTTGGTGATGGACAGGGAGGCTTGGCATGCTGTGATTCATGGGGTCACAAAGAGTTGGACACGACTGAGTGACTGAACTGAACTGACACGTGAGTGCTCTACACCTCTAAGTACTGTGTTTAGTAGGCTCCCGGTGGACACGGAAGGCCAGCTGTGCTATGCTGCTTTATATAAGGGCACAGGCTGCTAAAATTACACAGGCAGCTGGGAGGTGTCAGGATTCGAACCCCGGCAATGTAACTCCAGAATTCATGTTGGTAATCACTGTGCTATAGCATCGGCTTCTTTCTTTCATTCATTCAGCATTTAACAGGCACCTACTGTGTGCCAGATGCACTGAAACATGTGGTATCTATTAAACAAAAATGAACAAGACACAGCCCTGAAGAATCTGTCTTAGGGAGGCGACAGAGGTTTAAAACAATTACAGAAATGCACCAAATCATTAAATAAATAAAGTGAATTGAAATGAACACACTTCAAAGTAATTCCGTGGTGGCTCAGTTGGTAAAGAATCTGCCTACAATGCAGGAGACCTGGGTTCGATCCCTGGGTGGGAAAGGTCCCCTGGAGAAGGGAATGGCAACCCACTCCAGCATTCCTGGGCTTCCCTGGTGGCTCAGGTGGTAAAGAATCTGCCTGCAACGTGGGAGACCTGGGTTTGATCCCTGGGTTGGGGAGATCCCCTGGAGAAGGGTACGTCTACCCACTCCAGTGCGACCGCCTGGAGAATTCCAGGGGATCGCAAAGAATCGGACACGCTGAACGTCTTTCACTTCCACTTCTTCAAAGGGAGCTCAGAGGATTTAACTGTTTGAAGCTAAATCCTGATGCCTGTCCCTCAAAAGAAGTCCCCAGTTTGAGAGCTCAGGTCACTTGCTCCCCTACCCCTCGCCCGGCCACTGTCAACCGCTCCACAGCCTGCTCACTGGCTCCTGTTCCTCTTGCCCTCCCATCCTCTGTTCTTTCTCCAGACAGTGGCCAGGGTGAGCCTTTTAAAAGTACTTTATGTCTGTGAGTCGGTTTCTGTTTTGTAGATAAGTTCATTGGTATCATTATTTTTAGATTCCATATAAAAGTGATAGAATATGATCTTTGTCTTTCTCTATCTTACTTCACTTAATGTGATAATATCTAGGTCCAGTCATGTTGCAAATGGCATTAGGTGGCATTAGAGAACAAATTTATGGTTCCCAAAGGGCATAGAAGAGGAAGGGGTGGAGTGGGGAGAGAGAAATTAGGAGCTTGGGATGAACAAATACACACTACTATGTATAAAGCAGATAAACCACAAGGACTTACTGTATAGTGCAGGGAACTATCCTCGATATCCTGTGGTAACCTATAATGGTGGAGAAGGCAGTGGCACCCCACTCCAGTACTCTTGCCTGGAAAATCCCATGGGTGGAGGAGCCTGGTAGGCTGCAGTCCATGGGGTCTCTGAGAGTCGGACATGGCTGAACGACTTCACTTACACTTTTCACTTGCATTGGAGAAGGAAATGGCAACCCACTCCAGTGTTCTTGCCTGGAGAATCCCAGGGACGGGGGAGCCTGGTGGGCTGCCGTCTATGGGGTCGCACAGAGTCGGACACGACTGAAGCGACTTAGCAGCAACTTAGCAGCAGCAGCAACCTATAACGGAAACAAACCTGAAAAAGAATACACACACGCGCATGCACACACACACATATGGCACTTTGCTGTACACCTGAAACTAACACAACATTGTAAATTAACTGTACTTACTATACATCAATTTTAAAAAATAAAAATAACAAGTCACTTAGATACTTCAAAATCCCCAGAGGCTTCCATCATATTTGGAACAAAATACCAAATTTTCCCCAGGGCTACAAAGCCCTGTGCCATTGTGTCTCTGCCTTCCTTCCCATTCTTCTCCCATCACTCTTTGCCTGGTGCCCTGAGCACCAGCCACCTACCTCTCCGTCCTTCTCAGAAAGCAACAAGCCAGCCAACCCCAGGGTTCTGTGCATTCTTCTCCCATAGTTCCCACAAGGGTTTTTCCCTCACCTCATTGAGACCTCTGCTCAACTGTCATCTCAGAGTCTTCCTATGAATACTCTATTTAAAATAATGTCCCGCATCGCTTGCCCTGATTAAGGATGGTCTTAATGCTGCTTAATTTTTCTTTCTGGGATTTATCACTACCTAATGTATTAAATGGAGAAGGCAATGGCACCCCACTCCAGTACTCTTGCCTGGAAAATCTCATGGCCGGAGGAGCCTGGAGGACTACAGTCCATGGGTTGCTAAGAATCGGACACGACTGAGCAACTTCACTTTCACTTTTCACTTCCATGCATTGGAGGAGGAAATGGCAACACACTCCAGTGTTCTTGCCTGGAGAATCCCAGGGACGGGGGAGCCTGGTGGGCTGCCGTCTATGGGGTCGCACAGAGTCGGACACGACTGAAGCGACTTAGCAGCAGCAATGTATTAAATGGACTTCCCTGGTGGCTCAGATGGTAAAGCGTCTGCCTACAGTGTGGGAGACCTAAATATCTGTTTCTTTATGGGTTTACTTTTTTTAAATTGACTTATGGTTAATGAATAATATTATATAAGTTGCACACGTACTGTATGGTAATTCACAATTTTTATGATTATAGTTCATTTATATTTACTGTAAAATATTGGCTATATGCCCTGTGTTTTACAGTAATACAGTCTTGTAGCTTAGCTGGTAAAGAATCCGCCTGCAATGCAGGAGACTGCAGTTCAATTCCTGGTTTGGGAAGATCCGCTGGAGAAGGGATAGGCTACCCACTCCAGTGTTCTTGGGCTTCCCTGGTGGTTCCAACAGTAAAGAATTTGCCTGCAATGGGGAGACCTGGGTTCAATCCCTGAGTTGAGAAGATCTGCTGGAGAAGGGATAGGCTACCCACTCCAGTATTCTTGGGCTTCCCTGGTGGTTCCAACAGTAAAGAATTCACCTGCAATGGGGAGACCTGGGTTTGATCCCCGGGTTGAGAAGATCTGCTAGAGAAGGGAATGGCTACCCACTTGAGTATTCTTGACTGGAGAGTTCCATGGACAGAGGAGCCTGGCAGGCTATAGTCCATGAGGTCACAAAGAGTTGGACACAACTGAGCAACTTTCACATACATACATACATCCTTGTAGTTTATTTTATCCATAATAGTTTATACCTCTTAATCCTCTACCCCTATACTTCCCCTCCCCCTCCTTAACTACTGGTTTGTTCTCTATATCTGTTTCTTTTTTGTCATATTCACTAGTTTTTTGTATTTTTTAGATTCCACATACAAGTAATATCATAGTATTTGTCTTTCTCTGTCTGACTTATCTCACTTGGCATAATACCCTCTAAGTCCATTCATGTTGTTACAATGGCAAAATTTCATTCTTTATGCATGAGTAGTATGAGTGTGTCTGTGTGTGTGTGTGTGTGTGAGAGTAGCTCAATAGTGTCAGACTGCTTACAACACCATGGACTATAGCCCGCCAGGCTCCTCTGTCCATGGAACTGTCCAGGCAAGAATACTGGAGTGGGTTTCTATTTCCTTCTACAAGAGATCTTCCCAACCCAGGGATCAAATTCGGGTCTTCTGCATTGCTGGCGAATTCTTTACCATCTGAGCCACCAGTGTGTGTGTGAGTGTGTGTGTATGTAGTGTCTTCTTTATCTAATTGTATGTTGATGGACATTTAGGTTGCTTCCATATCTTGGCAATTATAAATAATGCTGCTATGAACATCAGGGTGCATGTATCTTTTTGAATTGATGTTTCTGATTTTTTTTTTCAGATATATACCCAGGAGTGGAATTGCTAGGTCATATGATAGTTCTATTTTTAGATTTTTAAGAAACCTCCATACTATTTTCCACAGTGACTGCCCCAGTTTACCTTCCCACCAACAGTGTATGAGAGCTGCCTTTTCTCCACCTTCTCACCAACATTTGTTGTGTTCTTTTTGATGATAGCCATTCTGACAGGTGTAAGGTAACATTTCATTGTTGGTATTATTGGTTTGATTTCCATTTCCCTAATAATTAGCATCTTTTCATCTTTTTTGGCCACCTGCATGTCCTCTTTGGGAAAAAGTCTATTTAGTTCTTCTGCTCATTTTTTAAATAGAATTGTTTGTTTTTTTAATGTTGAGTTACTGAGCTATTTATATATTTTGAATATTAACCCCTTATCGGTCATGTCCTCTGAAAATATTTACTCCCAATCATTAGTTTGTCTTTTCACTTTGTTGATAGTTTCCTTTGCTGTGCAAAAGTTTTTAAGTTTAATTAGGTCCCATTTCCTTATTTTTGCTTCTATTTCCTTTGCTTTAGGAGACAGACTTGAAAAAAAAAAATATTGCTACAATAGATGTCAAAGAGTGCTGTGCCTATGTTTTCTTTTAGCAGTTTTGTGGTGTAATGTCTTACGTTTAGGTCTTTAATAATCCATTTTGAGTTTATTTTTGTATATGGTGTTAAAGAATGTTCTAATTTCATTCATTTACATGTGGCTGTCCAGTTTTCCCAGCAACATGTGTGGAAGAGACTACTGTTTTTCCATTGTATATTCTAGCCTCCTTTGTCATAGATTAATGGACCATAAGCGTGTAAGTCTATTTCTGGGCTCTCTATTTCTGTTCCTTCAATCTATAAATATGTTCTTATGCCAGTGCATGCATGCTCAGTCACTTCAGTCGTGTCTAACTCTTTGAGACCCTATGGACTGTAACCTGCCATGCTCCTCTGTCCATGGGATTCTCCAATCTAAAATGCTGGAGTGGATTGCCATGCCCTCATCCAGGGGATCTTCCTGACACAGGAATCAAACCTGTGGCTGCTGTATCTCCTTCATTGCAGGTGGATTCTTTACCCACTGAGCCACCTGGGAATCCCCTTTATGCCAGTACCCTACTGTTTTGTTTACTGTAATTTTACAGTATAGTCAGAAGTCAGGGAGCATGATTCTTCCAGCTCTGTTCTTTCTCAAGATTGTTTTAGCTATTTGGAGTCTTTTGTGTTTTCAGACAACTTTTTAAATTATTTGTTCTAGTTCAATGAAAAATGTCATTGGTATTTTAATAGGAATTGCATTGACTCTGTAGATTGCCTTGGAGAGTGTGGTCATTTTAACAATATTAATTTCTTCCTATCCAATAACGTGGTGTATTTTTCCATCTGTTTGTGTTGTCTTCAATTTCTTTCATCAGTGTCAGATAGTTTTCCAAATGCAGGTCTTTTACCTCCTTAGGCAGGTTTGTTCCTAGGGATATTATTATTTATTTTTGATGCATTCTGTTACAAGTTTCTTGTCTGCCTCTTCCACTAGACTGTACGTTCCATCAGGGCAGAATCTGTTTTGTTCACTCTAATATTGGGTTCCTAAAAAAGTGCCTGGACATAGTAGACTCTCAATAAATTTTTTTTGAATAATTGATTGATTGGTTGATTAGTTGAGTCAATTGCTTTAAGATATCAAGGAAGGCTTCCCCCGGAAGTGGACAGTTGCAGGATAAGTAGAAGTTTGCCAAGCAGACAGGACAGAGGAAAAGCATTCCAGACAGAAGGAACAGCATGTACAAGATCTCAAGGCAAGAAAGCAGTGTGGGTGAGTAGGATTGCTTTGCTCTCTTTTGCATTAGGCGTGTTGGGGAGTCTGACTACAGTGATGGAGAAGAAGACTTTTACTACACTGAGATCAAGCTCAACACAGACTCCGTGGCAGACGGTCTGAGCAGCCTGGCCCCAGTTTCGCCCTCCCAGTCCCTGGCTTCGCCTCCTACCTTTCCCATCCCAGATTCCAGCCGAACAGAAACTCCTTGTGCCAAAACCGAGACAAAACTGATGACACCCTTGAGCCGCTCTGCTCCCACCACCCTCTACCTCGTGCATACTGACCACGCTTACCAGGTGACTGGCCAGGGATCATGAGAGCAATCACTTTACTCCTAACCAAAAGCGGTAGCATTCTGACCTGTGAGTTAAGGATTGTTACTGTTGTGTCTGACTCTTTGTAACCCCATGGACTGTAGCTCATCAGGCTCTTCTATCCATGGGATTCCCCAGGCAAGAATACTGGAGTGAGTTGCCATTTCCTATTCCAGGGTGAGTAAAGGATAGCTCAGTGGAAGAACAGCATCCAGGAGAGCCCAGTAGCAGAGTTTGCCTTTTTTCTCCTTTTAAAGACAGAATCTCATGCAGATTGGACCCTAGGGTGTTCTTGAACTTCCCAAAACTGACTGAAGATCTGATCCCTGAGAAGTTGTTATGAGGATTAAAATCCTTAATATTGTAACACTCTCAGGAGGGTGCCTGGCACATGATGTGAGTACTTGTTAGATAAAAAAATTATATAAATTAAGATGAACTTTGACAAGCGTTGGCACAATGACAGCCTCATCCTGTACTGCAGATCCAGGACTTTGTGCCCCGACTCTCTGAATTGGTAACTAACTCTCTGGAGTTAGTTAGGCTGGAGCCATGGTTGTCAGTGTTCAGCAGATCAACAGTGTCAGCGTCACCTGGGAATTTGTTAGAAATTCACATTCCCAGACCTGCAGACCAGAAGCGAGGGGTGAGGCCGAGCAGTCTGTGTTTAACAAACCCTCCAGGTGATTCTGCCTCACTCTAAAGTCTGTTAAGGCCTTAGAGACAAATCCTGCAAATACAGGACACAGCTAAAACTCCTTCCTCCCCCAGCAATTCTGAACTCTTTTAAGTGTCGATTAATAAAATTTCAATACGCTCAAATAAAGAAAAAAAAAAAAAAACAGTTTTCCCATAATTTTCAACTACTTTATGTAACTTTTTAAAAGAAAACTCTCCTGTACATATTTGTAATTTGTGTTCTTCCACTCCTGTTTATAAACACTCTCCATAGAACTGAATATATGACTGAATTCAATTAAATCAAAACATCAAGTTGTTTCTTTCTCTTATGTTAGGTATCTACTTTTTAATTATCATCAATAAGGCTAGTGAGGACACTTCTGTGCCAGTAGTTGTTTTTTCTCCCCATTGAATTTCCAGAAGAGTAATTACTGAGTCTTAGGATACAGCATGAACAGCTATGTATTGCCAAAATATTTTCCAACGGTGCCAGTTACAAAACCACTGCCACTAGCAACTATATCTATAAAAGTAGTAAAACTAACCCTGTAGAGAAGTCATTCAGCCATTTATTAAGTAGACTTCAACTCAAGAGCAATGGAATAGCGCTAATTATTAAATTAGTTGATGCAGCAACTTTCATTCCTGACTCTTCTATTCAAAAAGGATAATTCATCCCTTAGTTCTTGTTTGTCAATATTGCATTTAGGTCCAAAATCATGGGCTTGAACCAACTTAAATTATTTTTCTTATGTATTTAATGAGAGTTGGAACATACACTAAGGGATCTAGAAGTTCCTTCCCAAACTATAGATTCACAGCATTGGGATTTTTCTGTTTATAGTTATAAGTGTTCAACATAAAGATATTAAAAACGTGAGCAAAGAAAGAAAATCCATCCCAAGTCCCAACAACAAGGAAGCCCCTTGGTTCATATGGTCCTTCAGGACTGTTCTACGTGTGCATTTTAAAAATGGAGTCTATTACAGTACTGTTTTCGCTGTGCTTTGTTGTCTCCACTTGATATCTCATGAACATTTTCCCATGCCAACGAGTGTTCTTCAGCATCATTTTCCCTATGTGTTTCCAGTTTTTTTAAAAAAAATATAATACATAGTTATGCAATGAACATCCTTGTGTCCATTTCTTTAGAATAAATTCTAGAAGTGGAATAGCTAGTGTACAGAACACTAAGAATTTTGACATGTATTGCCAAATTACCTTCCCAAAATGTAATTGTCAACCTACCATCTCTCCCAACTTGATAACAAGGAATTGTATCTCACAGATGTCCTAAGATAGGTACGTGTATGTATAATCAAATTTCTATTCAGAAATCAGCAGCCAAAAACCTTCTCCTCCTATACCTTAGATTGCTTTAGATGTATAAAAAGTTTAGCTACTTTCTTTAACCATGCTTAATCTCCTCCTATTATAATTTTGTCATTAATAAAGCTGAGATTATTTCTGAAGCCTTATTTTGGTAATGACAGCTTAAGACTCCAAGGAGAAATATTCTTTCAAAACAACTTTCTCTGTTTTCTATTTGATAGGCCACACCCCCCGTGACCATTCCAGGAGCAGCCAAGTTCACCCCCAACGGCAGCAGCTTCAGCATTTCTTGGCAGTCTCCTCCAGTTACCTTCACAGGCATTCCAGTAAGTAGAAAAGCAAAAAGCCAGAAATCTGGTCAAAGCCAAGCATACATTTAGAGAACAAATTGTAGAAACATGCAAAATAAAAGACAAAAATTAGAATGCCAGAATAATTTTTTTTAAAGTGATATTTGTAAGCTCACCAAGCTATCTCGTGGTCCAGACTAGCCCAACTTCTCTGTGAAAAGGTGTTTTGACGGGAATTTTAGAAAGTAAAAGACAGTTTCATCTGTTGATAAACATCTTGTTGGAAATATATCAAGATTTTTTTGTATGGGTGGTGTATTTGTATGTTTCCTAAAGGCTTTATAAAATTAATAGTTGAACTCAGACCCCAAAGATAAAAGGAAGAGACTCTACAGGTAAATGGCGTGTATCATTATGAGCTCTCTGGTGGCTCAGATGGTAAAGAATCTGCCTGCAATCTGCCTGGGTTCTATCTCTTGGTCAGAAAGATCCCCTGGAGAAGAGAATGGCTACTCATTCCAGTATTCTTGCCTGGAGAATTCCATGGACAGAGGAGCCTGGTGAACTACAGTCCATGGGGTCACAAAGAGTCGGACACAACTGAGCGACTAACACTTTCACTTTTTCTTTCAACTATATACAATTTGACTTTGAAATTATTGTTTGTGGGTATGTCATTCTGAAAGTTCAGATAGTAGAAATTGAAATCAACTTTTTTCTTCTAAAGCCTAAATAATCCATGCTGATGGGTAATTTGCAAATAAATGAGTATTGAAATATGCCATCGGATTTAAGGATTATTTTAGAATTGATTTGACATATTAAATAATTACTGTCTGAAAACTCACCATGAATTTACTTGATTCTTAACTATTCATTTAGAAGATATTGAGTCTTTTACAGCTTATCACAGAATATCCATAGCCCTCCACACTGCTCATGCTCAGGGGTTTACAACTCCTGATAAGGTTCAGAAAGTGGCTTATGATAATAGATATTAACCTTATTTTCTCCTCTCCACCCCCTCCCCAAGGACCTCACAAAAGCTTCTTATTGAAACCGCTGGCAACTCCCAGAGGTTTCCAGCAAATGCTAAGGCCTCCTGTGGAGCTGATAAAAATGAAAGTGGCTCAATCATTTATGCTGTGCTCTGTCAAAGAATAGTTATTAAATTCCTTAGAGGAACGGCCAACAATAAAAAAGCATCCTGCTGGCAGCAATTTGAAAATCTTGTGGCTTCCAGAAAATACCCCTAGAATTGGATTTTTAAGCAGTATGGTGGATCTGGAGTAATTATGAAAGGTGCCGGCTTCATGAAGAGTGGGAACTGCTGGTTGTTCTCAAAGAACAAGAATACGATGGATGACCTTGTTACAAACATTTAAAAAGAAGAGATTAGATGTGGAGGTATTAGTTTTGCTTCTGGCAAGAGCAATAATTCCCCCAAGGTGGGTGTCAGCCTTTTTGGCAACTTTTTTTTTTTTTTTTTGGATAGACATAAAAAGACCAGAGTGGCTCTCAATATGACATTTGAGACTACCCTTCTAACTCAGAGAGGCAGCTCCAAACATAGAATTACAGAGACCTACTCTTCTGAATTCTGTTCAGTCCTGTCTTTGATTAGAGCTGAATTTTCAGAAACATACCCCACATTGCTCATCTGGTGAAAAAATAAGTACAGCATGTAGACAGAACATTGAAGTTCAGATTTCCTTTCAAGTTACCTCTTTTATCAGCCCAAATGGAATATTTTCCCCTTTGTTCTATTAATTAAATCATTTCCTTTTGAAATAAAGTGACATCACTGTGAGTGGTTTTCACTAGTTTTAAGTCCCCTGAATCTCCTAAGCGGCTGACACGGCAGGACACCAGTGAGGCTCCCTCCTCTTGTTGATTTCTCAACAAGCAAAGTTTAAGACTTTTCTCTCTATGGATACTATGGATATCTCGGCCCTCCTCTCAAGGTCCTAGATTTTTCAGAGTTCCTCACTTCACTCTCGACTGGTTCCCAGCGACATCCTGGACTAGAGCTTTGACGGAAAGTATGTAGAATAACTGTGTTAAGTAGATTCCCACTAAAATCCTATGTGAGCTACTAATTTATTCTTTCACCAGAGAATTCCCAATCTATCTGATTTTAGATGGCTTTAGCAGTCAAGCTTGCCATTACTATTTAAAAATAAAGGTAAGGGAGTAGGGAAAGCTGCCCTTTACCAAGGCTTTTGTTTTATTCTAGAAGGATGACAAGGTTTACTACTCAAAGTGTTCTTCATGTTGTCCTACTCTCAAGCATGTCTTTTTTTAAAAGAGTAAAAAAGTAGCTGCTTGCTGTCTGCCCACTTACACTGGGGGCTGGATCTCACAACTCCACACCTCCTAGCATAGGACTGTCCATGTCCACTGACTGGGTGCCAGCAACCGTCCCTGAATTCTCCACAGCTGCTAGTCCCACCCTTAGAAGATGGGGAGCCAGGCTGACTGAGAACACGTGAATCCCCACCTCCTACATTTGTGTAATAGGGTTTTCAGACAAAAGCTCTAAAAGTTTCAAATGATAAGGCACTAGTATTAGGGGTGGCTTCCACTTTATCCAAACTGATGAACAGAGCAGTTGCTATTTTATTGAAAGTGTTAGTTACTCAGTTGTGTCCGACTCTTTGTGACCCCCATGGACTGTAGCCCTCTGTCCATGGAATTCTCCAGGCAAGAATACTGGAGTGGGTAGCCAATCCTCTTCAATGAACGCATTTCTTATTTTACTCAAAAGCAAGTACCCTGAGGTTGTCAACCCCATTTAAGATTTCCTTTTTTCCCCTGTCTTTGAGACCTAGTATTGAAGAGGAGATGCTTTCATATGCTTCCTAGAAAGTAGAAATAATCTCCTTCTGTGAAATCCCAAGGTTTGCAGAATTTTATTTATTCATTTGCCTACTCTGGACTTCCTGAATTGGGGGCTTTAATAAGTTCCCTGGGTAAGACTTCTTCCCAGAGGTGTATAGCTGAGAAAGTCGATCTGCATATTCACAAACATAACTATAGGTTCAGTCTTTTCTAGCCCAAGGCTATGGGCATAGGGTAGGGAGAAGACCATGGTTAATTACAGCTTTCTTGACCTGTTTTTCCCCAGTGACTCCTCTTTTCTTCTAATTATTTCCCTTTCTTTCCCTGTCTTCTCAGGGCAGAAAACTGAGAGCTCTCGGCCCCTGTGTTAGTCTGCCGTAATAGCAGACTGGGTGGTTTAAACAACCCACATTTATTTTCTCCCAGTTCTGGAAGCCAGAAATCTCAGACCAATGTGCTAGCTGACCCCTCCTGCTGACTTGTCAGAGGCCACCTTCTCAATATGTCCCCACATGGCCTTTTCTTTTGGAGGCGGGGAGATGGAGAGAGAGCCGTTGGGTCCCACCCTTTTGAATTCATTTGGTGGCATTAGTGGTAAAGAACTCGCCTGCCAGCGTAGGAGACCTAAGAGATGCAGGTTCCATCCCTGGGTCAGGAAGATCCCCTGGAGGAGGGCATGGCAACCCAGTCAGCATCTTGCCTGGAAAATCCCTTGGACAGAGGAGCCTGGTTGGCTACAGTTCATACGGTCACAAAGAGTTGGACACGACTGAAGCAGCTTAGCACACAGGCAGCACATACCTTTAATTACTCCCTTAAAGGCTCCATCTCCAAATACAGCCACAGTGAGAATTAGGGCTTCAATATGTGAAGGTTGGACTGCACAAAATCTGGTCCATAATAGGCCCCATGTAAGTAAGTAGAAGCTAATCAATCTGCTATCCAAGGGCCATGCCAAGAGGCTTCAGGTCAGAGAAATCATCTCCAGACCTGAAATAGTGCTTATTAGCTCTTTAGCTGGTTTTTGTTTTTTTTTTCCCCCAAACACTTGGATGGAGGATTCAAAATTGTTTGTTAGAAGAAATTAAAACCAAGACGGGAGGCTTTTTTGCATTTGAGAGATATAAAATCACAGAGAAATTTCTCCAACGTATTTGCTACTGCTACTGCTAAGTCACTTCAGTCGTGTCCGACTCTGTGCGACCCCATAGACGGCAGCCCACTAGGCTCCCCCGTCCCTGGGATTCTCCAGGCAAGAATACTGGAATGGGTTGCCATTTCCTGCTCCAATGCATGTAAGTGAAAAGTGAAAGGGAAGTAGCTCAGTCATGCCCAACTCTTAGCGACCCCATGGACTGGAGCCTACAAGGCTCCTCCGTCCATGGGATTTTCCAGGCAAGAATACTGGAGAGAGTTGATATCTCCTTTCTCCAGAGGATCTTTCTGACCCAGGGTTCAAACCCACATCTCCTGACGGCATCTCCTGCATTACAGGCAAATTCTTTATCACTGAGCCACTGGGGAAGCCCATTACTGAACTGATTTGAGGCAAATACTAACTCTGGCATTTACAAGCTGTGACATCTAGCCAGTCAGTCACAGAACCTCTCTTAAGCAATGCCTTCAACTTAGCTGTACAACCACTGCCTCGTATTGCTGCATTTTCAAGCACAGTGCTTGGCACTGGTTGACGTTGAGAACTTACTGGTGTTGTTATCTGTGATGTATCTCATTGCTATTAAACAGAGGGCAGAGAAAGTGGATTCTCCTTATTGGGACTGACTCATATAACACAGATATACTCAACATATGGGAGAAATCAGCCATAATTTTTGCAGACTGTAATTTAGAGTTCTTTATTGGAAGGACTGATGCTGAAGCTGAAACTCCAATACTTTGGCCACCTCATGCAAAGAGTTGACTCATTGGAAAAGACCCTGATGCTGGGAGGGATTGGGGGCAGGAGGAGAAGGGGACGACAGAGGATGAGATGGCTGGATGCCATCACCGACTCGATGCACATGAGTCTGGGTGAACTCTGGGAGATGGTGATGGACAGGGAGGCCTGGCTTGCTGCGATTCATGGGGGTAGCAAAGAGTCGGACACAACTGAGCGACTGAACTGAACTGAACTCAAACTCTCCTGAAATCACACCTAATCAGGAGACAGATTATAGGCATGTAGCCCATTTTGTTAATTTAGAAGTAATACCACATAGTACTCTCTCCAACTTTTATAAAACAAGTCCCCAAATAGAACATTAAAAGTTAAGATATAAAACAAATAAATACAGAATATGGAAGCCATTGGGAAAGAGAGCTGAAATCATGTTTTCCAGGGCACACATTATTGTCATCATTGATGAGGCAGGTTGGAAGACACCAGAAAACAGGGCATTAGCACCATTCAGAACCAAATACCAAGATCCCCGAGTGTCAGACAGCCAGTGCTCCACTGTTTACTAACTGCGTGGCCTCAGCCACTTCCTTACCCTCTCCATCTCCTTGTCTATAAAGTGGAAGTGATAGCATTGCTTATCCAGGGTCATTATGTAGATAACATGGGGGAAGGTACTTAGCTTAACAAGTTCTTAGAAAATTACTGCTGCTGCTTTTAACTCTGAGATCCATGTAAGCCAATTCCCTGCTCCAAGCCTAAATTATTTTACCTACAAAATGCAGATAGTGCTTATTTTTCAGGCTTTTTGCTGAAGATTAAACGAGATTATAAATAACCCAGTGGCCCATCTTTCACATTTGCAAGCACTGAATAAATGCTGGTAGACTCCCTCTGCCAGTCTCTCCCTTTGATTTTCCCACCCTCAGCCCCAGTTAACATAAGACACCAAAACATGATCGTCTTGATGTTAAAGGTCTCCAGGAAAGCTCATGAGTTAGGTTGTATTCATCCTCCCATAGAACTGAGCCACACGCTGGTATGTGAAGTGAGTCCTGGCTTCTGCTACACTGAAGGCTGTAGAAACCCCAGGTCTGTTGTGAAACGGGAGGGGCTGCCATCGGACAGGACTAAACACAAAACAGGTACGCCCTCAACTCCAGAGTTAAAAAAGCCATTAGCAGAAATAAAAACCATAGAGAAGGGCTCTTCCTGGAGTACATCCAAATCTGGTCCTCATCCTCTCGGAAGCCCAGCAGGTCACCAGTTTTTTAATTTCAGTAAATGGCACCCATATCCCTTCATCCTCTCAGGCCAGAACCTAGGATGTATCCTTGACTCCTCTTGATTCATCCCTGACTCATCTAAAGATTTGTCTTCATATTTCCTGTCCTGTAGCCCATCTGTCATCAGGGTCCAGACTCTGCCTCTACAGGATATGAATCCAACCACTTCTCCCCACCACGGTCACACCATCTAAATCACCAGTGCATTTTCCTCCTAAATTAGTACAAAAGCCTCTTAAGTAGTCTTTAGCCCTGTCCAGGGCTATCTCCAATTCATTCTCCAAGGAGCCAGAGTGATCTTTCTAAAGCATTAATCAGATGTCTCACTTTACTAAAATGCTCCACTGGCTTCCCTTGTACTTAGAAAGGCACTGAAATTCCTCATCACAGCTTCAAGGGCTGACCTGACTCCACCACCTCCCATCCTCCTACCTGCTGCCTCCCCCAGCTGCACTTCCAGCCCCACTGGCCTCTGCACCTGTGAGGTCTTGGCCCTCACCTTCCCCTTTCCCCAGACTGCCCTGTAGGTCAAAGGTAGCCAGTGCAAGAGGCCTTCCCTCGCCACCCTAAACAAATACGCTTTCCATCACCCTTGGTCTGGTAGCCTGTTCTAGTTTCTTCATGCACTTATCACTAAAATGCCCTTACTTCTTTTGTGCTTATTGTCTCTCTCCCCATTAGAAGGTATACTCTATGGGGGCAGAGATTTTATCTTGTTCATCGCTGTATTCCCACAATCTACAACAGTGCCTAGGGCATGCATGCGTGCGTGCTCAATCGCTTCAATCTTTGCAACCCGTGGACAGTAGCCTGCCAGACTCCTCTGTTCATGGGATTCTCCAGGCAAGAATACTGGAGTGGGTTGTCGTGCCCTCCTCTGGGGGACCTTCCCGACCTGGGGATCGAACCCGAGTCTCCTATGTCTCCAGCACTGGCAGACAGGTTCTTTACCACTAGAGCCACCTGGGCATGGTGAGAACCTAATAAATATATGTGAATGAAGAGCATTTTACCATCTCACACCAGCCCACACCAAAAGGGTATGGCCATTTTGCAAAATTTAGAACCTTCCACATTATCCCCAGCTGATGGAAATAGTGTCCCTGGCATGTCACCTAAACATTTCCAGTTCTCTGACTGAATAAGGAGGTATTCTTGGGATTCTACAAGTTCTACAATAATTTAAAAAAAAATTTTGTTTCATTGTCCTGAGCACTTAATTCATATCAGCACATTCTAGATTATCTACTGCTGTACTGCTGCTGCTAAGTCACTTCAGTCGTGTCCGACTCTGTGCGACCCCATAGATGGCAGCCCACCAGGCTCCCCGATCCCTGGGATTCTCCAGGCAAGAACACTGGAGTGGGTTGCCATTTCCTTCTCCAATGCATGAAAGTGAAAAGTGAAAGAAGTCGGTCAGTCGTGTCTGACTCTTAGCAACCCCGTGGACTGCAGTGGAGTGGAGTAAGATTATCTACAGTGGGGATAAACTCTGAAGCCTTCACTCCCTCTGGTTTGCTAATATGCATCCTGATCCGCTAGTGGTAAAGAACCCACCTTCAATGCAGGAGACGTAACAGGTGGGAGTTCGATCCCACCTGGAGTTCGATTCTTGCCTGGAGAATCCCATGGACAGAGGAGCCTAGAGGCTACAGTCCATAGGGTCGCTAAGAGCCTGACACAACTGAAGCGACTGAGCACACAGGCATGCATCCTGATCCCAACGGGTTGGGGGATGTGTGGGGATTCTGCTTCTGGAAAAACATGCCCATCCACATCAAATGCATACACTGAACTCCAAAGCTTTCATTTTATGAAAAAAAGTATGTATGTTACTCACCTCTGTTGGCCCTCAATCCCCTCAGCTTTAGCAAAAAGTAAAGAGTCAGTTAATTAATTCTTTAATGGAAAATTAATTCTCATTCTGATACGAAAAAGAAAAGGAAAATGATATTCTGGTATTTCAAGGACAAGACAGAACCAGATATACTGGCCACTAGTCATTCCCTGAAGACACCATTGCTGTAGACTTTGAACTCTGAAATGCCCTTTCATCTTTGCTCTTCCCTATTTAACATATTCATGTATTCCTCCAGTAATTATTTGCACCGTATCAGATAAATTTGGAGTTTTTAATGATCTCAACAAGCAGAGTATTTCTCATGGTGTTAATTAGTAGTTCTCAAAAGTAAATAAGCATGAGAATTTGGCTTCCATGGTGGCTCCAATGGTAAAAATTCGCCTGCAATGCAGGAGACCAGGGTTCGATCCCTGGGACAGGAAGATCCCCTGGAGGAGGGCATGGCAATGCACTCCAGTATTCTTGCCTGGAAAATCCCATGGACAGAGGAATCTGGCAGGCTACAGGTCCATGGGGTTGCAAAGAGTCAGACACGACTGAGTGACTTTCACTTTCATGAGAATTTGGGGAAAGACTTTAAATGTAAATTCCTGAAACCCATCCCAAGACATTTTCTCAGTACATCTGGACTGGTACTTAGGAATCTGAATGCTTAAAAAGCAACCTAGTGTATTCCATACAGTAAAATAATATTCAAGACTTGAGAGAGAAGAAAATTCTAAAACACATGCTGATGTGGATAAACCCCAGGGACATTATGCTAAGTGAAATGAATCAGTCACCAAAAGGCAAATACTGTATGATATTGTGTGATTTCATTTACAGTATATCTAAAATAGTCAGATTCATAAAATCAAAAAGTAGAATGGTAGTTGCTAGGGATTAGGAAAGTGAAAAAGCATTAGTTGCTCAGTTGTGTCCAACTCTTTGTCACCCCATGGACTATAGCCTACCAGACTCCTTCGTCCATGGGATTCTCCGGGCAAGAAGAATGGGGCCTCCCTGATAGCTCAGTTGGTAAAGAATCTGCCTGCAGTGCAGGAGACCCTGGTTTGATTTCAGGGTCAGGAAGATCCCCTGGAGAAGGGATAGGCTACCCACTGGAGTAGGTATTCTGGCCTAGAGAATTGCATGGATTGTATAGTTCATGGGGTCGCAAAGAGTCAGACACGACTGAGCAACTTTCACTTTCAGGGAAGAACACTGGGTGGGTTACCATTCCCTTCTCCAGGGATCAAAACTGCATCTCCAGCATTGCCGGCAGATACTTTATGGTTTGAGCCACCAGGGAAGCCCACAGGGGTAGGGGGAGGGGATAAACGAGAGTTACTAATCAATGGACGTGAAGTTTCCATTAAGCAAGATGAATAAGCTTTAGAGATCCGCTGTACATTATATCTAGAGTCAACAGTGTTGTATTGTGCACATAAAAAATTGTTAAGAGTGTAGACCTCATGTTAGGTATTCTTACTACAATAAAATAAAGTTTTTTTAAAAAGAAAAGTGAAGACCAATGGTACAGAATAAATCAGACTTATAGCAACAATGGTTTAAAATATTAGTTTTTTTTCTTACGTGTTTAATTTTTTTTAATTTATAACTGGGAAAATAGCACTTATATGTCCATTCTTTTACATTCATTTTTTAAATGAAAAAAAAAAAAAAAAAAGTCCAGATCCCTATACTAGAGAAAGTCAGTTCTCTAAGTGTGCTTAGGGATGTTCCCATGACTGTTGGTCAGTACTGGTATTCTTGTGGTCATGCTGGCTTCTCAGTAATTATGTTTTTAAGTTTATTAAATGTTTGCTCTTTTGTGTATGACAATCTTGTATATTTACATGACACATCATTTATGTTTTGTTAGTTTTTTTGGAGCTTCTGAGAATCCCATTTGCTGGGAGATATTTAATGTTACGTGAGCAGGTGATGCAAAGAGAATAAGTGAGAAATGCAAGAGGAATGGAGAGCAAAGGGAACTCTCCCATCATCGCAGCTGAGAGACAAGAGCATGAGGAGGTTAAACACATGGTCTGGCATCAGGGAGAGCTCGACTCTGGCCATTACAGGTTCCGCAACCCTGGGCAAGTTATTTAACCCCCCTGTGCTTGGTTTCCTCATCTGTCAAATGGGAACGATGAATACTTATCACATGGGGTAGTTGTGAAAGTAGAGCTGTTGTCAGGGACCCTGGCACAAAGTGGGTGCTCAGAAGTTCTACAAGGTTGACATTCGTTCTTGCTTTGCTCAGGCTCTTTGCTGCTTGCCTCTGTTCCTGTTCGGACCCAGAATCTGCCATGTGGCCGTCTAATGCAAGAAGCCATGTATTTATTGACTGTGAATAACCTAATTGAATAAACAGAAGGTCAAGGTCCGCACTGTGTGTTGCCACTGAGTAGCTGTATAATTATAGAAAACTTTCTTAACTTCTTTTCTTCTTTAAAAGAGAGATGATTGAGGCTTGGAAGAAGAATATCCTTTAAGGTTTAAAATATTATTCAAGTGAAAATGAGCAATTTGGAATGCAGAGATGTGAAGTCATGAAGATTTCTGAAGTATTCATTGTTGCCGGGTCTTTTCTGTTGGCGGATGCATTTAAATTCCACCAGGAGCATCACCCCATCCATTTTAACCTGTGGTCTCTGTGAACGAAGCACTGCCTCTCTGTGTCTAATGGTCAGATACCACTGCCCACGTGGCAGAGGCTCAGGAAATGCATGGTGAGGAGACCCTGCCCCGTCAACTTTGTTTACCATGTGTTTACAGGTGTCACCAACCCACAGCCACCCAGTGGGCACAGGAGAGCAGAGACCGCACACTCACACCGTCCTGTCCTCCCCCCCAAGAGGGACGGTCAGCCTAAGGTATGAGTGCTTGAAACCCCACATGCCTCCTCTCTACAGAATTAGCCAAAAAATAGAACCACGAGGAAGAGAGAAACCAGAGATACAGTCTTCCATAAAATTCCCCTGAGATGGACGAAACACCCATTCTTTTGTTCCCATGGTTCCCCCCATCCATTAACTATTAATAAACATTTTTCATTTTTCCAGGGTAACAGTTCATGGTTAGTTCTCTTGCAGAATAGGTAATGCTGATTATTGGGTCTCTTTAAATGCATGTTGCATTAACCTCGGTATGATATGAATTTTAGTTTTTAACCCAGATCAAGGAGGACCTCCCCAGGATTCCCTTGACCAGAACGCTAGACATTTGAGAAGCAAGAGACCACTTGAAAGTACATATTTAAAATAATAATAAATAATAAATGGTTAAAAAATAAAAAAATAATAAAGTAAATCAACCTGAATATTAAAAAAAAAAACAAAACAGCTTGAAAGAGTAGTGCTCACTGCTGTTATTTCTTGTATTTGCTCATGTAATTCAGTGTAATGAAGATGTCCCAATGGACATGTCTCTAAATGGACATGTAGAAGCTAAGAAGGCTATAAGTACTCTTAAAAGTAGCGAATTTTAACAATTCAGTGAAGGACTTCCCACCTGGCTCAGTGGTAAAGAATAGGCCTGCCAATGCAGGTTCCATCCCTGGGTCAGGAAGATTCCCTGGAGTAGAAAATGGCAACCCCCTCCAGTATTCTTGCTGGAGAATTCCATGGACAGCCTGACCGGCTATAGCCCAAGGGGTCGAAAAGAGTTGGACAAGACTGAGCGCAGGTGAGTGATGAAGTGTGGTGAAAACATCCCACACCTCTGTACCTAGAGAGACCCCCTGCTGTGTGTCCTAACTTTTTCTAGAGCTTTCCAGGGACTTTGAGGTCTGCAAAGAATGCCCATAGAATCATTCGCACTGACTGCTGTTTCCTGGCCTGTCTTACAGGAAGCCCCGGGGAGAGGGCAAGAAGTGCCGGAAGGTGTACGGCATGGAGAATCGGGACATGTGGTGCACAGCCTGCCGCTGGAAGAAGGCCTGCCAGCGCTTCACTGACTGATGTGCGGGCCCCTAACTCGCCCCAGACACTCCTGCCCTCCTTTTCCTCCGAGGGTGTTGGAAAGTGCTTTTCCTTCCGTACCAAACCCACTTGAAGCCCAGGGAAAGCACTTCTAGGAACCTTGGTGAAATCACAGCAAAAAAACAAAAAAGGTCACAACCTTCCCTGTTCTTGCTGAGAACCCAGCTGAGAGCAGCTGTAACTATTCTTTTCCTTAAAAAGAAAAGTCAACTTTTTTTTTTTTTTTTTTGCTGTAGGTCTAGGTCTGAAAACTGTGGACTTCTGTAGCAATCAAACCAACCAAGCCCATTTTTCCTAGAAAGGAGGCCTATTTTGATAAACTTTCTCGATAATACCATTTCTGAGATTTTTTTTTTTTTGACACTTAAGAAGCTACAAGTTATTCCGTAGCATTTGTATAAAGAACAATACCTGTTTTCATTGTGAAGTCTTTTCCCTGTTCTCCATCGGACTTCTGGGAGCAGTTCACATCATGATGTGTTGCCAGGAAGTGGCAGCACTCTGGGTATCTTTTCTATGTCTTTTTTGTTTGTTTTGTTTTGTTTTGAAGAATGGCCCCAAACTGAACCACAGTAGAGCTGTTAGCTTGAAGGGCCCTGGAGGGCATAAGCCCGAAAAGAGATTGATAGTGGACATCACCAGCAGATTTCAGCCCCAGCTGAGTTCAGGACATCCCGCATCACTGTTGGAAAACATCTGGGAGTCTTCCTCAGAAGCCCCACCCTGAGAGTTGGCCCCACCCACTCTCTCCTGGCTACACTGCACTCAAGACCTGATGTGTCGCCATCTAGGTAAGCCTCGAAGCTTCCTTCAGTGATGCGATGCCAACCCCAGCTCAGATCTGTTCATCACTGCTCATCTGACGGTTGTTGCCGGGTCAGTGGCATATCAGGCCTTTCTTCCCTCAAGACGCCACAGCAGACTGGTTTCAGAAAAGGTAGAGAACTCAGACCATCCCAGCAGGTTGCTTCAGACCACACAGCACAGCTTCCATGTGTTCAGAAAGTCATGTGAGGTCAAATCCATTCTGAGTGCACTTTTATAGGTTTTAGGCTTTAGCGCGTCTGGGAGATGGGTTCATGAACACTATAAAGATTATATGGGGAAAGGGAAGGTCCAAACCTTTATTTTTCTTATCAGAATATTGGAGCTATTCATTAAGAACTCGCTCAGAAGGGAATGTACAAAACACCAAAAGGAAATTGCGTGTTGGTATAGGAATCTCTCAATTCAATAGGACCAGGGCTTGCACTGTGTTCCATTTATTAGACTTTCTAGCCCGGTGTGTGTTTGTCCGTCCGTCTTGCTAGTGGTGGTGCCAGGACAGGGGTAGTTGTCAAGCCCTATAAATAAGCTCATTCTCTGTCTACCCTCCTCTTGATCGCCCTGCTCGAGTTACTCGTCCTGTACCTATGCAAAGACGCAAGAGCACCTTATAGGATGCACTGTGTTGGAACGGGGGCCTAGGATCAGCCATAGGAATGTTGAATGAAATTGCACAGAGCAAAGTTTAATATATTTAGAGGTTGTACATACACTTTTTTTTAAAGAGTAGAAAGAAATCATCTAGTCATAACAGATATCCTTGTTTTTTTAATACGCAAGGGGAAAAAGGAGATTCTACAGTGTAACAATCTGTGCGTTCATATATTTTGGCAATTTTATTTTTTAAACTCTCATATGACATTTGAAACATTATTCCTTAAAAGAGATCCTGTTTTCCTCCTTCATTTATCTTTAAAAATGCTTAAGAGATCAGAGAAAGAGCTTCGTTTAATATCACATTGTGATTACCAATCAGTACAGAACCAGCTATAATGTATGTTTTAGCACTGACGAGGTCAGCCAGGAAACGTATTTGCACCCTCTATCCCAGCCTGTCTTTTCTTCTCCCTGGTATCCTGCTGCTTCACCCACTGGCATCTTGGCCAGAAGGTGATGCTCTGGCCTGAACCAGGAAGCCCTGCACTGTGACTGGACTGCCCAGCGGCCACAGTGCCCACTGGTGAGTCCCAGATTGGTCAGCCATTTGAGCAGGCTCACTGTGAACTTCAGTGCTGTTGGGTGTAACCCTGGAGGACAGGATTTTCTCTTCAGCAAGATTCCATGGCCCTTGATCCTTGGATTAAATCACTAATCAAAAGAGATTAAAAAGGCAAGGGGTTAAATCCATCCCCCGACTCCCAGAACTTTGGGAGAGATGATGTCTATGGACAGTCCTGGAGTGAGGCTCTGTGATTCTGCCCCAGAAGGACAGCCCATGACTAGTTCTGGGCTCTGGCCTGGCTGAGGCAAGCTCAGTCCTTACCTGAATATTAGCTGATGCACGGGTGTAAGCAAAAGCATAGACCTGAACGCAGCTTCCCTAGGATTTCTTCTCCTTTCTGAAACCTTCTTCACACACACTCTCCCATGCGGGGCTCCTTTCTTCAGGCCAGCCCGGGGCGCTGCTCCAACGCCAAGGTGGGCACAGACCCTCAGTACTTCCTGCACACAGACACCTATTCTCTGCACTAAGGCATGTAATGACTGGGGAACTACCAAGCTTCACCTGGCTGGCCTTGAAGAAAAGGGATAAGATTTCTTTCAAGCCACCCAGAAAGCTACAAATTGTAATATATACAGCACTGATTGTAAATGCTAAAACTTAAAAAAAAATGTAGAGCTATTTTGTTATATTATGGAACTAAACGATGTGCCAAATTAAGCCCAGGATTTATTTTATGGCTTCTCTGGTACCATGTTCTTTTCTGTCTTCATTTGTCAGGGGGAGGAGGGAGACAGGTGAGAAGGAAGTCCCAGGGCACTTGGCTGCTTAATGGGAGTGCCCTCCACCACGGGCAACTCTGAGAACGTGCAACAGGAACAGCAAAGGCAATGCGTTCTGGTCCCAAAGTCTTTCTAAAGAAGGCATGTGGTAGCCTTTGACTTTTCTCTCCCCAGTGCCCCTTCCTGCAGAACAGATTTCTCATCTCTCTCCAAAGAAGGCACTTCCTGGTGATGGACAGGCTTCTCCAGATAGCTGCACAACAGAGAGCAGTCATTTTAAGTCTCAGTTCTTCTCAGAGGATGTGCAACCAATGAGTGGAAGGCAGTGTGACCACCTGGAGGAAACATCCGGGAGCAAGTGGGTGGGAAGCCAGAGAGAGGATACAGGGGGGCTGTGGACACCTGACTGGGGTTCACCATCCTAGCGATGATCAGCTGGTGGTGACTGTCCCTGGGCATCTCCGAGGGAGCTGCCGTGTTCCCATTCAAGGAGCCGCTGCTTAACGCCAAGAGACAGCTCCTTCATGGGAAGCACGCAGGGCAGGGATGCAGCATGCCCCGTGCGCATCCCCAGTGGGCACATACTACTCTCCTCCTCACTTGCTAAAAAGTCCCCTCCGTTGTTTGGCGAAAGCCAGTGTCAGGAAGAGGGCAGTGGGTTTCTGAGCAGGAATGTGCGTGCCTGTCAGCAACTCCATGCCCCAACAGGATGGGTGCCCTTGGTGAGAGGAGTCTTTGTCCAGTCATAACCTTGTTGCAGATGAAAACTTTTCAATAGAGAAAGAGGCACGTTACAGTTTTTGGACTTTCCAACAAAGTTTTTTTTACAAAGTTACATGTATGTTGTAAAAAGTGTCTGAAATTAACATGCCCTCTATCAAATTTCAAGATCACTTGAAGTCCAGTGTTGCTGGTGTCACACTAAGCCACACTCAAAAGCAGTTCTGAATTAGCCAGGACTGCTCAACCCATGTCCACCTCCATCTGACTTCATTGGAAAAGGAAAACGCAGCACTCATTTGGGAAAATTTAGGGGAAACTGGCACACACTGTACATATGGGAGAGAATACCTTGAGAATAGTAGCAAAATACTGTAAAAAAAAAAAAAAATTTCATTTCCTCAGGGAAAACTAAAGGGTATGTGAAATGTAGATCTGGAGAATTTTAAGACTAGAAAGGTTTTCTATTATCTCCAGCATCTTTTCTGGTCAGAATAATTTGTTTGTTTTTTAATGAACATACCATTTCATGACCAATTTCCATGAGCTAGACAGTACTAACTTTTTGAGGTGTGAAGGAACGCTCTATGAAACAGAGCAGTTTCTTTGTTTCTTAGACCTGCATTCTAAGGCTGATGTCTGAACCACAGCGCAGTCCCTGGTGGGTTTTCACAGACTCATATAAGGCTGTTTCTGAATGTAATTATGAATATGACGCCTTGGTGTTCCTTTTTATAATCAGCTGGTTGGAGAACTGATTATTAGCTGTACGCAAGAATTCTGTAGGGGAGGGATGTGAAAGTTGTGCATTTTGCTTTAATGACAGGTTAAGGAGCAAACTTCCATGGACTTTTGTGGACAAGGTGCTGCTTTTTCTCATGACCCTGTAGAATTTCTATTGACCACATCAACTGTAGCTCTGATCTATATGAACGCAGGGGAGAATTTGTGCATACAAATGAGTGGAAACAAGAGCAGGATTCATGAATATGGATGAGGATGCGGATCATTTTGGAGAAAGTGCTGGGCACACGGGTCAACTGGAATTTTCGTTTCTCTTAGAAAATAACCCAGCCAGCAGCACACACTGCTCTCCCTGTTCCCCATACCTGTGGGGCTTCCTCCAGAGCGGAACTGTTTGCTTCTTTCACATCGTAACTAGTCAAACCCGGAAATCGGTAAATGAAATGAGCTTATAAGCACTTTTAGGTACCAATTGTATCACTAAGTAATGCATACCAGTAGAGCAAGAAAGTATAAAATGTATTTAAGACCGACTGGTTTGCTTACCATGACTAACTGTAAAAGCCCAGATCCAATGACATATGTGCTTTAAAAGGTGTATCTATCATAGGACTAGAAATCAAAAGGGGAATTTTACTTCTGGTCCTGTTTTGTAAATAGTTCCTTTTTTTTTAATTGAAGACAATCTCATGTTTTATAACTTTTCTTGTGAGTCTGAGAATCACAATGGTAATGTGTTGTGTCAAAATGTGATCTTAAATACAATAATAATTATAACTTAATTTTCCAAATAAGGCAAGAAAAACACTGCGTAGGCTTCTACAATTTCTGAAAGATGTGACATTTTTATAATAAGCATTAGTACTTAACTTCTCAAGTTAACAGAACTGGAAATATTTTACAAGATGCAGCGTTTTGTAATCATAAAGAACATGAACATTTTGTGGGAAATGACCTTCGTTTTATACATTGTAGCTTATTTTTTAAAATACAATATTTTACCAAACAGAAAGTGTTAATATTATAAGCAATTCCTGCTCTCCAAACAAAGGGCTATGCCTCTTTTAAGCAAGCATTTTGATGCATATCTTTTCAATCAACCCTCTGCAGCAAGAGTAGAAATGCAGATCAGATGGAAAGATTATTACAACAGCTACTCCTATTATCTTTACCAGTGTTTTTTCAAAATATTTGGGGAAAAGAAAACATTTTAAGAATCGTATATCTGAAATCTTTAAAATATTAATAGATATGCTTATAGGCAATGAGAGAAATAAACTTGTAAATTCTGTCATGAACTGTGATAGATTTCTGTCACAAGGACAAGCTTAGTGCTCAGCCTACCAGAACCACAAAGCTGCATTTTACTAGCAAGTGTCATTTGATGGTAATTTCTAAAATCATAGTGTATAAGCCCAAAGATACAATTCTTAGCTGATTGGTGTTGTTTAAAATAATTTTGTGCTCTCCACTAACTAAACAACTTTCATTTCCTTATCAGAACAAGTGCTTGATTTTTCACATGAGAAGTTCACAGACAGGCAAGTTTGAGATCAGAAAGTCACTATATTCCCAAGAGTCAGGGAACAAGGAAGGCTACCATGGAGAGTTGATTAACCACACAAATAATTCTGAGCTTTGCCAAAACCATTTCATAATGCATTAGTTTTTTCTAGCCCACTCACTGTTAAGCAAGAAAACATCTTTTCTTTCTAAGATTTTAGTAATTCAAAAGCTAGACTAATTAGTCAAGTATGCAGATAACATCAAAAGAAAAGCTAGGACAGAGCAGTCTTACCCATTAGGCAACCCCTGTGAGGTGGTCAAAGGGCCACTCAGACTCTGCTTTCAAACAGGCTTCAGAATCTGCACACATGAGGACTAGAAATGCACGGGCTTAGGGGAAGACATGTACAGCTTCATCTCTGAGATGAGGCAGTCCAATGCCTCTCTTCATTCTCTTGGAAAATCTCTAATGTTGGCATTACAGTTTCCCAAGAAGTGTTCATTGCTGCATGGTTTTTGATCAAATGAGTCTTGCTTCGTATTTAAATAGAAGCCTCCTAATGGTACATAGCAGATGCTTAGAAAGAACAGGCAAATTGTGTAAACGAATGATTCAAATCAGGCAAAGGAAGGACACTAGAGAATGACAGAGATCACAGTGAACCAGAGGACATGCGTCCCCATTGAAGGGGGACCCCAGCTGTAGACAATCAGAACCATGCAGAAATCAGGCCTGGGGCGCTAGACCTTCTGACTTGGAAATATGATGTTACCTGACACTTAATCAAAACTCAAATTCTTGGCCAGCAGTGTGCAGACCAAAGAGAACCTGTATATGGACAGACGCAGCCTTTGGGCACTGGTTTCAACTGTTGGGAAAAAGCAGATTTCACCTTCCATAGCCATCAAGTCAAGTTCTTCAAGCAGCGCCCCCAACTCACAAATTGGCACTATCTGGGCAACTAAAATTAAAGGGAGAGAAGTCAGTTCTCCCCAAAAATCACTCTCATGGAAGATTTGAGTATAAAAATACAACATCCTTAAACTAGCCTTGCCTCTGATCAAAATATACCGAAGTATTATTCAGCTCTCACTCTGCCTCGTGGCATGCCCAGGCCGGGCCCCAAAGCATTGAATGACTGTAATCCTCACTTCCTTACTGTTTTCACTGCCGTGACCACTGTGATGAGGGGCTGGCAAAGAGCAGCCTTGTGCCTTCAGCGAAGGCAGCCAGGAGCCCCTGCAGTTTCAGATAGCACACGTTGCCTCCTCGTGCCAAAGCCCTTTGCCAACCCCTCCACATCCCTTCCCACTCCATCCTGCCTTGTGAGTTTTCATCCCAGGATAAAAGCTCTGTTGTTCCACCTCTGACACGGCAAAATTCTTGCTTCATAACTGGTAGGTACTTAGGTATTTTAGAGTGTCCACTAACCTCAAAATGGAGTTTTTCCATGTAGAAAACCTTAACATCTTTCCCTGAGGGCAAAGACAAAATAGGAATAAATGTGTCATGGAAAAAATTAGAAGTTGCTTCCTTCATTTGGATAAACTAGGTAATTTTAGAGTGTGTCTTACCCCAGAGTCCTGATGGTATTAGGATAATCACTAACCCTTTCAGATATATAAGAAAGTGTGTCTCTTTCAGATACATGACTTCCTTTGACCCTCCCTAGTACTTAGCATAAAATGAGAATATTTAAAATTACTACCACCACCTCCAAAGCCAAACCTGGTGCAAGTGGTCTTGAACCTGAGTCAGCCTCATTACTATGTCCAGGGAGGAGGGAAAGAGCAAGTGAAAGAGCTGGCTTAGACCTCAGTCTTCCAGAATGACTCTAGACCTGAGAAGACCCCAGGGACCCATGTTCTTTACCCATACTTACAATCCAAGTATTTCAGCATAAAAGTAAAGAACCCTCATCACAGTATCAAATGCAGACTCACTCTGAAATTTATCCCTTTAGCCTACCTGCCAGGCCCCCATCCCCTAAATTCCAGCCATTTAAGTGGTTAATTATAGGAGATGACTAGCTAGTGCAATGTTCCGAGTTAAACTTTTGACTCCTTTGAAAAAAGTTATTTTGCTGCTAACATTCAGCTTTTGTTATCCATGTAAACTTGTATTGATGCCCCCAAATTTGAAAATAAGCTCAAATTCAGTTTGTAAGGATCAAATTGAAAAATACTGTCATCTCAAAGTCGGAAATAGCTGGTAATATGGTTATGTCACATGGTAAATATGAATGCAACTTAAATAACATTGACAATGCCTGATATTTCTGTCATCGTATGATTGACAGGTTGACCAGTCCATGAATGGATTGTCCTCTTCTCTCATCAGCTTACAGGTTTCACAGGTTTTGAGTAAAGCCACTCACAAGTTTAGTCATGGAGCTAGATGGGCCTAAACCATTTTGGCCCATAACCTGCTTTTTGATAAATTATACTTTTATTATGTTTCTCAAGCAATATAGTACTGGAGGAGTAAATTGTGAGCTTTCCTATTCTGGTGGAAAAGAAGCCCATTTTGCAATGGTTAACCCCAATGCCCAAACAGTGGCAGGTCTTAAAAGGACCCAAGTTCTAGGGAACAAGAGAAAAGCTACCATTCAAAAGATAAACAACTGTAGATTTTGAAAGAAGGTGGAGATTATGACTTCAACACTTAAGCCATAAACCTTTTTTCTTCAAAATATTCTTTTCCTATTGAGCACCATCCACATAACTATTAACTGCCAGCTTTCAAAGGAAAGCTCCCCACTATTTATATTATGAAAGTGTTAAAAATTAATTCTCAAGTCTGATTAACCGTTATATTTACATAGTTACTAGGGGCAGTTCTCTAAATTTTTAGTTCAGAAAATTGGTCGGGGAGCGAGCAGCAACTCCTGAAAAAGGCAAGAGCACTGTCATTAAAGAACAAAATTTTCTTAAAAAAAACAAAAAAAAAAGTTTCTCATCTATTTCCTTCTGAACGCTCTTTACATCTCTGACTGAAGAGGAAAAACCAGCAGCTGGAGAAGAAGCTGAATTTTAAGGGAGAGAAAGAACAGTCCGCATTCTAGTCAGGAGTCTCTTTTTCCCTTTTGGCAACCATCTTGAATTCACTAGCAAAATGTTACTCTCCCCTCTGCCTTAATCTGCCTGAGCCAGCGGCCATGCTGTTTTTAATGTATGTTTGCCTCCCAAAGCCCTGGATTAAACATTTTCGCTTCTGTGCTCTTGCTTTCTCACTCTTCAATTAAGGTCCATGGGGATAAATATTACCAGGACTTGCATGTTAGGCTGAGTTGATGAGGCTCCTCTCTTCCTTCAGCGAAATGTTTCCATTTGTCTCAACAGTTTGGGATGACCATTCAGAGAGCAGGTTGATCAGCAGACAGCCTGCCATATTCATCACAAAAGATCCAGTCAGACTCACTGACAAAGAATAACAAGGCAGATACCTAGTCCTTCCACTTTTACTCAAAGCCTCTCTCACAAGTCCTCTACCCCCACGAGTCCCCCTCCGGAGCAAAGCCAATGGAGTGATCAGAGCAGAGGAAGAGAGCTTCACTTTGGCTCATTGGTCTGAGCCCTGACCTCTGCCTAGGGTTACAGAGCATGAAAATGGAACCGACCTTTATTATGTGAAAAGCAAGTGGCTCCTGCGGGGTATACTTGTTTTAAGTTTTTATTTATGCAAAGAGTAAGCTCTTCCAGTCTGCTCATGTTGTGAAGCACGTGTCTCTCACCCCAGTGGAGCTTCCTTCCCATGTTTTGGGCACAGATGATCAAGACAGGAAAGAGGCAGAGCTCGGGGGCCAGTGGAATTACCCCTCAGGGATCTACGGTGTAGCAATCACAAACTACCCCACCCAAGGGAAATTTAAAAAAGATGAGGCACGGTGGGGACCTCCCTGGTGGTCCAGCGGTTAAGACTCCGTGCTTCCAATGCAGGGGACACGGGTACCATCCCTTAGCTGGGGAACAGATCCCACATGCTGTGCAGTGCAGCCAAAAAGAGACGGGGAGAGAAAGATGCATCACTGCAGACTGTAAACCCTCGCTTTGCTTTTTACGCCTTTTCCCTTACACTCTGCTAATTGGAAAGCAATGACTGTGATTTGACCAAGCCCTGTGATGATAGCAAAGCTTCTTCTTCCAAAGTGTCCCAGCTGTTCGGGGAACCTCTGTGATCACTGGTAGAAAGCTTTAGAATAGATTTAGATTTTTAGGGAAGAACTCAATACCCCCCAAATATACTTGTTCCATGACTTCAATAACTGAAAATATCCTGGGTGTAAAATAACCCAGGCAGGCAGATCATATATGTTTTTAAAAAAATGCCATTAATCAATATTTTCCTACAACATGACCTTAAATTCCTATTTTTATAATTAATGGTTGGATGATAGTCAGCCATTGAAACATAAGCTCTCTGGAATAACCAGACATTAGTGTAGTTTCCAAAGTGTTTCATGTATCAAAATCTATATACTTAGAGGAAGAACTCAGGATAAGAAAAAATCGCTAGGTCCCAAAGGGTTCGTGACTATCATCAAATACAACTGCCGAGTGGCCTGTGGTCATCTTTTTCAAATGAGGGAGCCGGGGAGTGAGAGAACCACAGTCATAACAAAACCTCTGTTGCCCTTCATCCATGATAAGATTTAAAGCATTCTACTTTTAAGAATTAAGCCATCTTTCAAGTTGTTTTCTACACCAAATCTAACCTATTCAAATAAAATGATAAAATAGCTAAAAATGGGGTATTTGGGGGAAATGCTGTCAGTAGAAAGCATTGCTTTTTAGTGCCTGCTAACAAAAAAAAAAAAAAGAAGAAGAAGAAGACTCAGTCCTTCCTGTGAGATGCAAGTGTTAACATGACAGTGTTAACTTGGAATCAGGCACTAGTTCAAAAACACTGAGGCAGTGCTCTCCAATTTTTAGAAATCTTTCAAAATATAATCTTACCACTACTTAGAGGTAAGTACTTGTGTATAAAAGTCTTTAATATTAGTGAATGAATGTAAAAGTGACAAGCTATGCATTTTCAAAGGGTAGTGTTATTTTGTATCCAATCCAATTTTTTTTTTTCATAGAGACTTACCACAACTGCAAATTATTCAAAACAGACTTGAATGCATATCATTAAGGGGATATAGGACTTCCAACTATACACTTCTGGCTGATACTTTTAAAGACAGTGCATTGAAACTTCAGGCTCTAAACAAATTTCAGCCCCAAAGGTGATTAAAGGAGAAATGGTTTATATTTTACTTCTTCAGCAGAAATGGGAAATGTGGGCGTTACAAAATGGGCCCAGTTTTTTTAGAGGTAAATGTTCTAGTAACACTGGATTAGCAAGCAAACAAAACTGCATGAAGTTAATGAATATTGCCTTGGATAAATATAGCATAGGTTGTGTCTATTGTGTTTAATTCGCAATCTAAGGGGGAAAAAACTCTTCTCCAAAGGGTTTGGATTATATAGTTTTAAAGAATATAAAAACAGAATATAGAAAATAATATAAAAATATTGTCCTGCAAAGAAAAAATCATTGGCTTTTTTTTTTTTTTCAAAATTAAACAGAGATCATCACCTATATTTTTTTGGAAAGTCCATATGAAATAAACACACATGTCTTCAGCACTCTTGGGGATTTTGTATTCCCATGAAACCTTTTCCCCTAATAATTTATTCTTGCTCCTTAATCAGTACTTTCCTATGTTACTCGGCATGAAAAATAAAATTCTTTCCTTCATCTGACAATGTTGACATAAAGAACTCCATTTCTCTGCCACTTAGGATCTCTTCTGTGTCCATTGAGAAAGTTTCTCAGCTGTTTGTATGTAAAATATGGAAAAATATACTTCTAAACCTGGTACTTGTGGTTATACTGGATATGTTTGCTACCTATTTAGAAGTTATTGGGGGCCGGGATGTGTCTTTTTATATGATTTTTAGCCAAATCCAGATGTTCTGATACTACATTTCTGAATACCTATCTGACTGTAAATACAGCCTGAGGAGGTTCAGGTTAATAAACCTTTTACATGACTGTTCCTCAGCCATGCTCCTTGCCAGCTTTGGGCACCTTGTACATAGATTTGTTGAATGTTTAAATGATGTTGTTTTTCTAAATGCTGTTCTCTAAAACAACTTTTTGAATGTTTTTCGCTTTCCATTGTTTGGGACTTTGTGTGTTGATTTAAAAAAAAAATGTTTCCTAAATATTTAACACCAGGAAAACTATTTCAAATAAACTGGTGCTAATCGAAATAGAAGGCAGATTTTCAGATGCAAGATTTCCAGTATCAAATGTTGACACCAGTTAAATGGAACTGCACTTTCCAAAGGGGACAGCTGGCATCTACCTGCCATGGGCATCAGAAGGACCCCTGATTGTTTACAGTTTCTGTGGCCCATTTTAAAATAGAGAAATGGTCCTGTCCCCCCAGAGCTGAGAATTTGCTACATGGGTCCTATGGAAGCATTTAAGTAGAAGTAAGGGTCTATAGGAAGAATCATTTTAGTAATAGTCTGCTGGTCTTTGGACTTTCACGTCTGTAATGCTTAGCTGTAACAATGAATATGGTGTTGCCAATCTAGTCTGACGTCATCGTCGCCCTGTATTTCCTGTGTGTATGGTTCTACCTTGGGTTGCACTGGCACGTGCCGAGCCAGAACACTGGACTTTCAGGAAGACCATTCTGACTTCTACGGTGTCCACACACATGCATTTAAATGCACTTGTAACTGGTTAACTACCATGAAGTCTAACTTCCACTTAATAAAAGTTTTTGTGTATCTGCTTCTATTTGAGAGCTGTTGATTTGAGTAAAGGATAACTAACTGGTACCCAAAGGCTCTTGAGGGTTAGAGGATTTGAGGTTTTATCTACAGTTGTTTTAAAAAAAAAAAAAAACACTTTTTTTAAAAAACAAAGGGATCTCTTTCCCATAGCAAACCGCTCGCCATCGAGACTATTTTTAGAAACATGTTGTAGGTACATCTCATGTCTAGAGTTCAGCCCGGATAATTTCAACTCAAACCCATTCCCTTGGCAATGACTGCCCAGAGACCTCAACTTCTCATACAGTGCTGCTGATCCTGTTGCCCAGGTCATGTGAACACAAGCTGACAGACAGGGGAAAGTCAATGTCCAGTCTAGTGCCAAGCCACTCTGGAGACCCTCCTTGAAGCCAAGGCCAGGTCCACTGGAACTTGACATTCACCTCCAAAGACCAAGCATATGTATTTGTGCAGCAAGGCAGCAGGCTTTGGAGTTCAACAGATTAGGACAGAAATCTGAGTTTTGCCTCTTGTGAGATAGATAACTGGACATGAGATTTAACCTTTGTAAGTCTTGTTCTTACATTAGGAATGATAATAGAAGAGAGAAAACCACTTAGCCTGGCTTAGGCAATATCTTGATCTCCTCCTAGACCAGGCCTCCATAGATGGGGTGGGGAGGGCTATGACTCATGGTCTGCTGCCTGCTTCCCAGAAGCTCCTACCTCACGGAGCTGTTGTCAGAATTACCTGGAATAACAGGTCATCACACACAGAGAACTGTTTCCCAAATGGAGGCCACAATACTCTAATACTGGAACCCTCAGATATCTGGATTAAGTGCCTTGAAATTCGTGAGTGCCTGCAGAATTTCTTCTTTTCGATTTAAGAAGTTTCTTTCTAAAATAAAAATGTCCAGCCTTAGTAAATAGCTTATGTGCCACATCTGAATGTTTTCTTGGTTACTCCTGGCCATCATTATTTCATCCATTAATAGCCTGAGCAGTAGAGACAGTTTTAAAGCTCAGCCTATTTGATAACTAGAAGCTTGTGCAGTTGGACACCCATTGCTTTCTTCCACCAGCCCTACCCGCAGCCCAGCTCCTTGTCATTGAAACTATATGATTCCCTTGTGTTTGGCACAGGGACCCTGAGCCCTTTGACCTTTCCTGTGAAGCAGGAGGATGGGAGACCAGACTCAGTTTGCTCCTACTCTGTGCCAAGCAAGCACTGGAGGCTTCCAGGTGGACTGACTGTCACAACAGCTGTGTGTGGGAACCACCACCCCATTTTATCCAGAATGAAAGACCTTCATAAAGGTTACCTAACTGTCCTGAGGTCACAGAGCTTACATAGACGTGGATGTCCCCTACCTCTGACACTACCCAGTGGCTGTTCTGCAGTTTTAGGGGCTTTCAGTCTACAGATCTGCTGTGAGCAATCAAAGATAGTGCTCCTTTCTCTCTGCTTCATGGTTTCCTCCTCCTTTGAACCAGGTATGGGCTGCTCTTCACCTTATGCTGCCTTCTCTCCCCACTCTGTCCTCCTCTTTACACTGCCCATTCCCATCACTTCTTTTGCCAGTTTCTCCCCATAATCTAATATTACAGCAGGGAAACAGATATACACTACGATACATAAAATAGAAAAACAGGGGACTTCCCTGATGGTCCAGTGGTTAAGAATCCGCCTAGTGATGCAGGAGACTTGGCTTTGATCCCTGCCTGGGGAACAAAGATCCTACATGACGTGGGCAATTAAGCCCGAGAGCCACAACTAGAGTCTTATCTGCAAGGATCCCATATGAGCAAAGACCCTGCATGCCACAATGAAGACCTGACACAGCCAAAAATAGGTAAATCTTTTTAAAATAAATAAATAAAATAGAAAAATAAGGAGCTACTGTATAGCACAGGGAACTATATTCAGTATCTTGTAATGACCTATAATGGAAAAGAATCTGAGAAAGAAAATACACACACACACACAAATGAATCACTTTGCTGTGCACTTGAGACTGGGCTTCCCTGGTAACTCAGCTGGTAAAGAATCTGCCTGCAAAAAAAAAAAAAAAAAGAATCTACCTGCAATGCAGGAGACCCCATTTCAATTCCTGGGTCCAGAAGATCCCCTGGAGAAGGGATAGGCTACCCACTCTGGTATTCTTGAGCTTCCCTGGTGGCTCAGATGGTAAAGAATCTGCCTGCAATGCAGAAGACCTGGGTTTGATCCCTGGGTTGGAAAGATCCCTGGAGGAGGGCACGGCAGCCCACTTCAGTATTCTTGCCTGGAGAATCCTCATAGGCAGAGGAGACTGGTGAGCTACGTCTGTGGCATCACCAAGAACTTGAAACTAATACAACATAGCAAATTAACTGTATTTCATAAAAACAACAACAACAATAACAACAACAACACTGCAGGGAAAGCTTGATCCTGTATTCACATCCATCAGTTAGAGTTCTTTCTCCCCATGCTTCCCACAGCATGTCTGCCAAGCCTGCAGCCACATCAGATGTCACATACTTCCCCACAAAGCATTGTCATCCTCAGTCCTCAAGGCTCTCAAAGATGATAGCTAAACAGTTCCCTTTTAATGCCCACATTCTTGCCAAGAAGAAGGATAGATGCAACAACCTCTATGAATGGTGTTCGAACCGCACATTCTTGCTTCTTCCAGGCCCTCTGGCCAAGGTCTCAGGAAACTCTGCTCCCTCGGGAGTTTCCAGGAAGCTGCATGGCCCTCAGGTGGGGACAGGAGAAAATATTGAGAAACTGGACTGGAAATGTTGTCCTACAAAGTTATGTGTCAATCATATATTTGCAAAACAAGTTTTGACCAAATGCCTACTATCCTAAAGGGAGGCTGCAGCAAACATCTAACAAGGTAATGGATTCTTTTTTTGGCCATTCCACGTAGCATGCAGGATCATAGTTCCCCAACCAGAGACTGAACCTTTGCCCCCTGCAGTGGAAGCTTGGGGTCTTAACCGTTGGACCACCATGGAAGTCCCAGTGATGAATTATTTTAGTATTAAAAAAAAAAAGAAAGCAACCTTCCCTGAAAAAAATACCCTCCAAGACCTTACACTTAATACTCTGGCATGTACTAGGTGCTCAATAAATGTTTAAGTGAATGAATGAAAAACTGTTCGGATGGAGCATTTCTTCAGGCTGTAGATACGCTCTCTGTATCCATCTACTGTTGCCCAAACAAAGCAAAGAGGGAAGAAGGAAGGGAACATTTTGCAGCCTAGCATAGCCATTTATTGGCTTCCCAGGTGGTGCTAGTGGTAAAAAACCCACCTGGATCCCTGGGTCGGGAAGATCCCCTGGAGGACACAGAAACCCACTTCCGTGTTCTTGCCTGGAGAATCCCATGGGCAGAGGAGCCTGGCAGCCTGCAGTCCATAGGGATGTGCAGAGTCTGACACGACTGAAGCAACTTAGCCCACACACACATAGACATTTATTTGGTCTAAGTAGCATTTTTAAAGTTTCTTTAAAGTTTCTCAAAATCACCAACTCCAAATGACTGTTGATTACCTAATAATTATTTAATATAGAACAAAGTATACGGTAACACCCACTGGTTTCATGTAGAAATTCCTTGCACATAGCAAGAATTCAGTAAAGGTGTGAAAAAAAGTGAAAAAAATGAATGCTTTGAAATGAAATCCATTGCAGCATAGGTCTGTACTATTAAAAGCATGCAGAGTAAATGGAAGAAGGTCAATAGGATTTGAGTCAATAACAGAGGAGAGAGAACCTAGGTTGGCACTAAAAAATAAACAGTATTTTACGATGAGGATCTGGATATGATAGTAATTGCTCACATCCAGGTAATATATGTACACAGTAAAAAAAAAAAAAATCAGGGCAGTAAAATGCTTATGATGATAGGAAGCCCTGCTGCTCATCCCCTTTCCGCCCTTCATCACAATTTGAGAAGCAGCCAGTTCTGTTTAACTTGATTACATTTTTTCTAAATTATATGCAATTGTTGGAATTCCAGCTGAGCTATTTAAAATCCTAAAAGATGATGCTGTTAAAGCGATTTACTCAATATACCAGCAAATTTGGAAAACTCAGCAGTGGCCACAGGACTGGAAAAGGTCAGTTTTCATTTCAATCCCAAAGAAGGGCAATGCCAAAGAATGTTCAAATTACTGTACAATTGCACTCATTTCACATGCTAGCAAGATTATGGTCAAATTCCTTCAAGCTAGGTTTCAACAGTATGTGAACCAAGAACTTCCAGATGTACAATCTGGGTTTAGAAAAGGCAGAAGAACCAGAGATCAAATTGCCAACATGTGCTGGATCACAGAAAAAGCAAAAGAATTCCAAAAAATTTTACTTTTACTTCATTTACTATGCTATAGCCCTTGACTGTGTGGATAATGACAAACTGAGGAAAATTCTTTTTTTTTTTTTCAATGTAAATGTTTTAGTAGCAACTGCATTTGTACCATACACTCAGCCATTGAGACTGTATGTGATAAAGCAACCAGGTATGGCTCTATATCAACCCTCCATAAGTACAGATTTCACTCTGGGCAGTAACACCAACTTTGGTGGGTTTTCTGGTTTTTTTGTTTTTTTTTTTTTTACTGTGCTAGGTCTTCGCCGCTTTGCACATGCTTTCTCCAGTTGCAGCGAGTGGGGGCTACCCGCTAGTTGCAGTGCGAGGGCTTCTCATTGTGCTGACTCCTGTTGTGGAGCACGGCTTTAGGCACACAGGCTTCAGTAGTTCCGGTTTAGAGCACAGGCTCAGTGGTTGTGGAGCACAAGCTAAGTTCCGCTGCAGTGGAAAATTCTTAAAGAGATGGGAATACCAGACCACCTTACCAGTCTCCTGAGAAACCTGTATGCAGGTCAAGAAGCAACAGTTAGAACCAGACATGGAACAACAGGTTCACAGTTGGGAAAGGAGTACGTCAAGGCTGATTTGTCACCCTGCTTATTTAACTTATATGCAGAATACATCATGTGAAAAGCCAAACTGGAAGACTCACAAGCTGGAATCAAGATTGCCGGGAGAAATATCAGCAACCTCAGATATGCAGATGATACCACTCTAACGGCAGAAAGTGAAGAGAGACTAAAGAATCTCTTGATAAGAGTTAAAGAGGAGAGTAAAACAACTGGCTTAAAACTTTACATTGAAAAAAGTAAGATCATGGCATCCAGATCCATCATTTCATGCCAAATAGGTGGGGAAAAAGTAGAATATTTTCTTTTCTTGGGCTCCAAAGTCACTGCAGATGGTGGCTGCAGACATGAAATTAAAAGACGCTTGTTCTTTGGAAGAAAAGCAATGACAAACCTAGACAGCATATTAAAAAGCAGGCATTCCTTTACCAACAAAGGTCCATATAGTCAAAGCTATGGTTTTTCCAGTAGTCATGTACGGATGTGAGAATTATAAAGAAGGCTGAGTGCCAAAGAACTGTTGTAGTGAGTGGGGGCGGAGAAGGCGATGGCACCCCACTCCAGTACTCTTGCCTGGAAAATCCCATGGACAGAGGAGCCTGGTGGGCTGCTATCCATGGGGTCGCTAAGAGTCGGACACGACTGAGCCACTTCACTTTCACTTTTCACTTTCATGCATTGGAGAAGGAAATGGCAACCCACTGCAGTGTTCTTGCCTGGAGAATCCCAGGGACGGGGGAGCCTGGTGGGCTGCAGTCTATGGGGTCTCACAGAGTCGGACACGACTGAAGCGACTTAGCAGCAGCAGCAGTGAACGGGGGTTACTCTTTGTTGCAGTACTCAGACCTCTCACTACAGTTGCTTCTCTTCTTGCAGAGCACAGGCTCTAGGCTTCAGTAGTTATAGTACCCAGGCTCAGTAGTTGTGGCCCACAGGCTTGGTTGCTCCGTGGCATGTGGGATCTCCCAGGACCAGGGATCAAATCCATGTCCCCTGCACTGGCAGGTGGATTCCTATCCACTGTGCCACTGTGGAAGTACCCCACACCATCTTCACTGTCACTCCGGTTCTTAGTGTGTCCCTTAACTGATTTCATGATAAAGCCCAGATTGTTGCAGAAAAACATCCCAAGTCAGATTTTGCAAAAAGGCTCAGTGTAAAATTTGGTCACTATTCAGTTTGGCTACCCACACCAGACATGCTGGGGACCAGCTGCACCCATGTCTCTCACATGGCTGAAAGTGAGTAATAAACCACTCAAGTAGATCAAGCAAACACAAGTGGGGGGTTATTGAGAGGACACAGGGTCTCTCAAGGATCCAAGGTCACACAGAGTTGCCAGACATCATGGAATCCTAGAACCAAGATTGAGAAAGCCATTAGGAAGCAAGAAAGCCACACTCCCCACCTTCCCAGTCCTGTCCCCTCACCTCCATAAGGTGGCAGAATCAGGACTCATCTCTGTAGTTTTCTTTTCTTCTCTCTCTACATAGCTGCCATCTTTGCTTCTCTAGCACAAGATGAAAAATGGGCAGAAGATGAAAAATGGCCACAAGAGACCAACATTGAATTCACTGCACATGTGGTCAAAAGTGTGCTAGAATTTTGTATCACCAATCCTAAACTCAGAAATCATTGGCCAGGCTTGGGCGAAATATCTTTTCTTGCTCCAATCAGCTGGGCTCAGTGGCATCAGGGTTCACATGGGAGGCTCTCTACTTAAAAAGTGTGTGGTTGGCAAGACTGTGATGGGGAGGGAGAAAATAGCTGTCATGCCTAGTATAGTAAATGAAAGTCCGTTTTTATTGCTAATAAATATAATTACAGAATTTACATCTGAGGGATATTAAAGATCATCTAGTTTAACTCTCTTATTTCATGGATAAGATTCATGACCCAAGAATGTCCTTTTATATTTATTAATGTTGTTTGGATGTGAGAGTTGGACCTTAAAGAATGCTGAGCACCAAAGAATTGATGCTTTTGAAATGTGGTACTGGAGGAGATTCTTGAGAGTCCCTTGTACTGCAAGGAGATCCAACCAGTCAATCCTAAAAGAAATCAACTCTGAATATTCATTGGAAAGACTGATCCTGAAGCTGAAGCTCCAATCCTCTGGCCACCTGATGAGAAGAGCCGACCTGATGCTGGGAAAGACTGAGGGCAGGAGGAGAAGGGGGCGGCAGAGGATGAGATGGTTGGAGGGCATCATCAACTCAACGGACATGAGTCTGAGCAAACTCTGGGATACAGTGAAGGACAGGGAAGTCTGGCGTGCTGCAGTCCATGGGGTCACAAAGAGTCAGACCCAACGGTTAAGTGACTGAACAGCAGCAACAATGTTATCTGATGCTAACTTGTTTTCATAAGCCTTTATTGTTGGCTAGCTTTCTGAAAGACAAGGTTATTTATTCTCTGGGAGGAGTTCAGAGGGTAGGACCACTGAAGTGACACTACCTGAGTTCAAACTTCAGCTCCACCATTTACTAGCAATGTGACCTTCGGAAGATTAGTTAACCTCTCTGTGCTTCAATTTCCTGCACCATAAAATGTGGTATTAATATGACCTACCTCACATGAGTAATGTGAGTTCTAAATGAGTTAATAAGTGAAAATTATTTTAAATTTTGCCTGACATAGATTGAGGGCCATAAAAGTTTATGAGTCATCAATAGTGTCATCACTTAAATACCCTGAGACAAATGCATTAGTCAGCAAAATCATCTGGAAACTATTAGAACAAGGAGCCATTAGTTAAGTTACATAAAAGCTAGGAGTATATATTTACTTCTAACAAAGATTATTTTCTAATTTTTTCCAATTTAGAATTCTTCCACACAATACAAGTGCAGAAAAGTAGAAAGAAAATAAAATCACTGATAACTACAACACTCAAAAATAAGCATGGGTACATTGCTGCCTTTTTTTTTTCAAACTATTTCTGTGCATTTTTATTTGCATAGTTGTGATCACACTGTTTATATAATTCAGTACATTGCTCTTAACCACTTAATGTTATAGCATATGCATTTTTCTCATGTCATTAAATATTTTCAAATGCCTGTAGCTATCTTAATGGCTGGGTAATAGTACAGTATGCAGATATATACTGATTTCTTAAAATAGTCCCCTATTTGGAAAACATAGGTTATTTCCAATTTTAAACTCTTTAAAACCCTTAATCCAGATTGCCAAATTACTCTCCAAATGATCTGGCTCAATTTTCTCTCCCATCAGCAAAATGGATGTTTTCCTGTATGCTCAACTGAGATGAGTGTTATCATTTTTAAAATCATTCCTAAGTTGATATATATTAAAAGGCACATCATTCTTCTTTTAAATTATATTTCTTGGACTTCCCTGATGATCCAGTTGTTAAGACTCCATGATTCCACTACAGGAGAAGAGGTTCCATCCCAGGTTGGGGAACTAAGATTCCGCATGCCACACAGGATGGCCAAAAAAAAATTTTTTTAATTGAAAAAATAAAATTTAAAGAAATAAATTATATTTCTTGAATATTAACTGATGGTATTAAACATTTTTCTAGGTCAACCATGTATAATTTCTATTGACAACATGTCAATTCACGTCCTTTGCCTATTTACCATTTGAAACCTTACCCTTATGTATTATTAGGTATTCTGTAGATTGTTAGGCTTTAAATTTCTGCCTTATTTGCTATAATAATTATCTCAATTTATGTGCATTTTTTGATTGAGCTATAGTTGATTTACAATATTGTGTTAATTTCAAACGTACAGCGTAGAGATTCAGTAGTTTTGCAGATTGTATTCCGTTATAGGTTGTTATAAGATAATGGATACAATTCCCTGTGATATAGAGTACATCCTTTTGCTCATCTGTTTTCTTTTTTTTTTTATTTAAATTTATTCATTTTAACTGGAGGCTAATTACTTTACAATACTGTATTGGTTCTGCCACACATCAGCATGAATCTGCCACAGGCGTACACATGTTCCCCATCCTGATCCCCTCTCCCACCTCCCTCCCCGTACCATCCCTCCGGATCATCCCAGTGCACCAGCCCCAAGCATCGTGTATCAAATCTGGACTGGCGATTCGTTTCTTATATGATATTTTACATGTTTCAATGCCATTCCCCCAAATCATCCCACCCTCTCCCTCTCCCACAGAGTCCAAAAGACTGTTCTATACATCAGTGTCTCTTTTGCTGTCTCGCATACAGGGTTATCGTTACCATCTTTCTAAATTCCATATATATGCGTTAGTATACTGTATTAGTGTTTTTCTTTCTGGCTTACTTCACTCTGTATAATAGGCTCCAGTTTCATCCACCTCATTAGAACTGATTCAAATATATTCTTTTTAATGGCTGAGTAATATTCCATTTTGTATGTGTACCACAGCTTTCTTATCCATTCATCTGCTGATGGACATCTAGGTTGCTTCCATGTCCTGGCTATTATAAACAGTGCTGCGATGAGCATCAGGGCACACATGTCTCTTTCAATTCTGGTTTCTTCAGTGTGTATGCCCAGCAGTGGGATTGCTGGGTCATAAGGCAGTTCTATTTCCAATTTTTTAAGGAATCTCCACACTGTTCTCCATAATGGCTGTACTAGTTTGCATTCCCACCAACAGTGTAAGGGGGTTCCCTTTTCTCCACACCCTCTCCAGCATTTATTGCTTGTAGACTTTTGGATAGCAGCCATTCTGACTGGCATGAAATGGTACCTCATTGTGGTTTGGATTTGCATTTCTCTGATAATGAGTGATGTTGAGCACCTTTTCATGTGTTTGTTAGCCATCTGTATGTCTTCTTTGGAGAAATGACTGTTTAGTTCTTTGGCCCGTTTTTTGATTGGGTCGTTTATTTTTCTGGAATTGAGCTGCAGGAGTTGCTTGTATATTTTTGGGAAAACTATTACTCCTTGGAAGGAAAGTTATGTCCAACCTAGATAGCATATTCTATCTAGAGACATCACTTCACCAACAAAGGCCCGTCTAGTCAAGGCTATGGTTTTTCCTGTGGTCATGTATGGATGTGAGAGTTGGACTGTGAAGAAGGCTGAGTGCCAAAGAACTGATGCTTTTGAACTGTGGTGTTGGAGAAGACTCTTGAGAGTCCCTTGGACTGCAAGGAGATCCAACCAGTCCATTCTGAAGGAGATCAGCCCTGGGATTTCTTTGGAAGGAATGATGCTAAAGCTGAAACTCCAGTACTTTGGCCACCTCATGCGAAGAGTTGACTCATTGGAAAAGACTCTGATGCTGGGAGGGATCGGGGGCAGGAGGAGGAGGGGACGACAGAGGATGAGATGGCTGGATGGCATCACTGACTCGATGGACATGAGTCTGAGTGAACTCCAGGAGTTTGTGATGGACAGGGAGGCCTGGCTTGCTGTGATTCATGGGGTCACAAAGAGTCGGACACAACTGAGCGACTGAACTGAACTGAAGTCAACCACTTGTAAAAGAATGAAACTAGAACACTTTCTAACACCATACACAAAAATAAACTCAAAATGGATTAAAGATCTAAACGTAAGACCAGAAACTATAAAACTCCTAGAGGAAAACATAGGCAAAACACTCTCTGACATAAATCACAGCAGGATCCTCTATGACCCACCTCCCAGAATATTGGAAATAAAAGCAAAAATAAACAAATGGGACCTAATTAAAATTAAAATCTTCTGCACAACAAAGGAAACTATAAGCCAGGTGAAAAGACAGCCTTCAGAATGGGAGAAAATAATAGCAAATGAAGCAACTGACAAAGAATTAATCTCATCTGTTTTCTATATGGGCTTCCCTGGTGGCTCAGATGGTAAAGAGCTCTCCAGCAAAGTTAATCCCATACACCTTATTTTGTCCCTCCCTACTTCCTTCTTCCCTTTGATAACCACAAATTTATTTTCTGATTTTGCATATATGTTTCTCTTTTGCATATGCATTCATTTGTATTATTTTTTAGATTCCACATATAAGTAATTATAGTATGTCTTTCTCTGTCTGACTTATTTCACTAAGCATAATGTTCTCTAGGCCCATCCACATTGCTAAAAATGGCAATATTTCATTTTTTATGGCTAAGTAGTACCCAATTTATGTACATTTTAAATGCAGTCATCAGACATTTTTGCATGCAAATTTTAAAATCTTTTTATCATTATCTGCCAATTTTTTTTTAATTTCACATCTTACTTATAGCTTAGATGAGCCCCTAACATTTAAGTATCAGGAAATACTCCCTTATATTTTCTTTCAGGTTTTACTTACGGCATTTTTTTTTTTTCTATCTAGAGTATTTTGATATAGGTAAAGTTTAAAATGTATTTTTTCTTCCCAATAGCTAGCTAATTGTCTCAATCTCATTTACAATTAACTCAGCCATTTTCCAGAATTGATTACCATTAGTTACTGAATTGTTATAAAATTATGGATCGTCTCAAGGCTCTTTTTTTTCCTGATTAAACTCAGTTAACCCAAGTTATCCCTGCCTCCTTTTTCTCTGGGCATTTGCACCTGATCAAGCATAGAACTAGGGCTTCCCATGTGGCTCATTGGTAAAGAATCCACCTGCCAATGCAGGGGGCGCAGGTTCTATCCCTGGGTCAGGAAGATCCCCGGGAGGAGAAAATGGCAATCCACTGCAGTCTTCTTGCTGGGATAATCCCAAGGATAGCAAAGCCTGGAGGGCTACAGTCCATGGGGTCTCAAAAGAATAAGACAGGACAGAGCGACTGAGCATGCAAGTGGGCATGGAGATAGTAACATGGAACAGTCTTTGGTCCCAGAAAGTCATGTGTTTCCATCTAAGGTGAACTTAATTCCACCTGGTCTTTGGATTCCTCTCTCTACCATCCCATCATCCATTCTTTTTTTAATACAGATATTCTTTTTCATTTAGTTATAAGATATTGAATATAGTTTCCTGTGCTATACAGTAAGACCTTGTTGTTTATCCACCCTATATTTAACAGTTTGCCTCTGCTAATCCCAAACTCCCAGTCCTTCCCACCCCATCCCACCAGCCCTCGGCAACCACAAGTCTGTTCTATGTTCTATGTCCGTGAGTCTAGTTTTGTTTTATAGATATGTTGATTTGTGTTGTATTTTAGACTCCATGTATAAGTGATATCATATGATATTTGTCTTTCTCTTTCTGACTTACTTTGCTGAGTATGATCATCTCTAGCTCCATCCATGTAGCTTCCAAATGGCATTATTTCATTCTTTTTGACCATCATCCGCTCTTGACTCATCATCCATCGTGACTCTGCTATGGTCTCTAGCTGGCACAGTCCATGGTTAACTTCTGATAATGTCCCATGTTACTCCCTCTAGGACTCTTTCAGCCTCCTGGTCTGTCTCAACGCTTCGCCCTGCCTCCTGGAGGGCTTTGCCATACCATCTTGCTTGCATGGACTCTCTGGTGCCAAGATGGCCACTGTCTGCAGCATCCACTGGAGATCAGTGCACAGGCCCACTTGACTGTATTAAGGCCCACCCTAAATGTACTGGCACTGCTCACACCTCCTGCTCCTGCAGGACCTCTGGTGAGACCAGGCCCAAGCTTTGCTCCTCACTGTCCTTTCTGCCTCTTTGGAATTCCTCCTTCCCTTCCCCAGTTAATTTTTACCTTATAGCATCCTATACTTCTCCCAGCCCAGTGTCATCTTTGACCCCACCTTCTCCTTTTCTTCTCATCACAAATCTATCAGATTTTACCAAGTCCATTGGATTTTACCTCCTATATATCTCATGCGTGCATGCTAAGTTGCTTCAGTCGTGTTCAACTCTTTGTGACTCCATCAGCTGTAGCCTGCCAGGCTCCTCTGTCCATGGGATTCTCCAGGCAAGAATATTGGGGTGGGTAGCCATGCCCTCCTCAAATATCTCTTAAATGTACTCAATTTTGTTTCCTCTGCTTACCGAGGTGGAAGCCCTCATCATCTATGACCTGTACTTCCTCAGATCTCCCTCGGCCGCTTTTGCATCCTTTCAAAGCACTCTCCTCACAGAAGCCACTGAGATCTTAAAAACAGAAATCTGATGTGTAACTCCTATTTTGTGTACTTTGGCAAATTTCCTTTGCTCTCAGGATACAACTCCAGATCCTACCTGTGCGTGTATGCTAAGTCCCTTCAGTTGTGACTGACTCTTTGCAACCCTATGGACTATAGCCTTCCAGGCCCCTCTGTCCCTGGGATTCTCCAGGCAAGAATACTGGAGTGGGTTGCCATGGTCTCCTGCAGGGGATCTTCCCAACCCAGGGATCGATCCTTAGTCTCTTATATCTTCTGCATTGGCAGATGGGTTCTTTACCACTAGTTCCACCTGGATCCGGCCCAGGCTGGCATATATGAGTCCCTGCCCACTTCAGCTATGTTCAAAGGCACCCGCCCCATGACACCTGCTGACCCTCCAGCCCCTTACACACACATCCTGTCTCCCTTCCGGCGTTAGTCCTTGTTTTTCCTTCTGCCTAGAGAGCTCTCTCTGCATTTTACTGTCCTTTTCCCTGCCCTCACGTCCACCCCCACCCCCTCATCTGGCTAATTCCTCACCTCCTCCTCAGAGAAGCCTTCTGCCCCTGCCAGAGGTGAGGTTTCTCTCAGTCACAGCCCGAGAGCTCTGTAAAGGCAGGGAGTATGCTGATCTTACTTGCTGCTTCTCTAGTACATAGCATAGAATGGGTCATGAATGAATGAATACAAAGGAAGGAGATCCAAGTAGGAAACAGGAACTAAATCTTAGGTACCCAGAGTGTTTGTACAGTAAAACGCCTACATACAAACATGATCTCTTCCAACCGAGCGTTCATAAGCCCAATTTTTCAAATCCAACAAAGTTAGTCTAGGTACCCAACTAACACAATCAGTTATATGTGGATGCTAAGTCGTTTCAGTTGTGTTCAACTCTTTGAGACCTCATGGACTGTAACCTGCCAGGCTCCTCTGTCCATGGGATTCTCCAGGCAAGAATATTGGAGTGGGTTGTCATGCCCTCCTCCAGGGGATCTTCCCAACCTAGGGATTGAACCCAGGTCTCCTGTGGCTCCTGCATTGCAGGTGGATTCTTAACTGCTGAGCCACCAGAGAAGCCAAATCAGTTATATAGTACCATATAATACTTTTCACACAAATAATGCATAAAAACAAGCACAAGATATAAAGAAAAGATTTATAATCTTACAGAACAGTACCTTGAAATGGACAGTAGTCCAGAACAACAGCTGGCCCTTCTTAGCACTACTGGCTAAATCACCACTGTTTTTGCACTTGCTTCTGGACTTCCTGGGAGAAGGTGATGGCACCCCACCCCAGTACTCTTGCCTGGAAAATCCCACGGATGGAGGAGCCTGGTGGGCTGTAGTCCATGGGGTCGCTAAGGGTCAGACACAACTGAACAACTTCACTTTCACTTCACTTTCACTGAACATCCTGGGCTTGAAATAAAGACCCTGGACTACTGTACTCTATACAGTACTGTATCATAAAGTGCACAAAAGCACAACCACTTGTAGAGGATGCATGGGTGTGACAATGTGTGCCAGAACAGTGAATTTACCCATGTGATTGGACATGAGAACACACGTTCACATCTTTGAAAGTTCACATCTTTGCAACTTCAAGGTTTGTATGTAGATTTATTGTACTCAATATTGATCATCTTTTCTTATGTATTATTTTCCAAACTCATGCACCTTAGTTTATCACATTCAGCTGGTGGTTGATCCAAATTTCCAGTAGTGACTTGGGCACATCCCTTTCCTTGTACATAATGTCATAGCCTCTGTCTATCTAGCCTACCAAAGGCAGAAATGGAAGCCTAAATTCCAAACAAACTTGGGAGGAAGAGCCATCAAAATGCACTTGAAAGTTTATTAAATGAATAAACAGAATAAAACTGCAAGGCTACTTCAGTCACATGGAGTCAGATCTTCTCTCAAAACAATGAGTTACAAAAAAAAAAAATGAAGAGCAGCATCTCCGTTTTTTTTTAAATAAATTTGTTTATTTTAATTTTTTTAATAAATTTTTTTATTTTAACTGGAGGTTAATTACTTTACAATATTGTATTGGTTTTGCCATACATCAACATGAATCCGCCACGGGTATACACATGTTTCCCATCCTGAACCCCCATACCATCCCTCTGGGTCATCCCAGTGCACCAGCCCCAAGCATCCTGTATCCGGCATCGAACCTGGACTGGCGATTCGTTTCATATATGATATACATGTTTCATTGCCATTCTCCCAAATCATCCCACCCTTGCCCTCTCCCAGAGAGTCCAAAAGACTGTTCTATTTTAAGGTTTTTGAGGGGATAGCAAGGAAAGGAAGGTGGTTTTCTGAGAAGATACAAGCAACAAATGTTTCTGAACAGAAACTTAAACCCTAAAAGTTTAACAATCTGATAATCATTTGGAAAAACTGGATGATAAGCTTGCACCCTTGGAATTGCCTAGACAAAGGGAATAGCCTCTTTCTTGGGCATATGTTTGCCATTTTGTGCAATATAGCTATTTTCTAGCATGTCTCACAACCCCAAATTGTTATGTAAACCGCAACACCTTAACATGAAATTATTTACTTTTAATAATAGAAAACTTTTGAGAGTCCCTTGGACAGCAAGGAGATCCAACCAGTCAATCCTAAAGAAAATCAATCCAGAATATTCATCGGAAGAACTGATGCTGAAGCTGAAGCTCCAATACTTTGGCCACCTGATGCAAAGAGCTGACTCACTGGAAAGACCCTAAGGCTGGGAAAAATTGAGGGCAGGAGGAGAAGGGAATGACAAAGGATGAGACGGTTGGATGGCATCACCAACACAATGGACATGAGTTTAAGCAAGCTCCAGGAGATGTTGAAGGACAGGGAGGCCTGGAGTGTTGCGGTCCATGGGGTCGCAAAGACTTGGACGTGACTTAGTGACTGAACAGCAATAATAGAAAAGTTATTTTTGACTGCACTGAAACTGTAAATCTGGCCTGTTTGGCTTCACTTTATTTGTTTGGACGGCCATCTGGCAAGATTATTTAACATAGTACAGACTTTTCCCCAGTACAAGTCAAATGTCTTCTATTTAAAAGTTGACGTTGTGCCGAAGGCTGAGCTGTAATTCTTTTTCATTTTCTTCTCTTTACTTTTTATAGCCAAATAAACAAAGTATTTGATTTAGAACTTCTTCTACTTCTTTCTTCACCATACAATGATAAAGTAATAAAAATGCTTCCAAATGTCACGTTCGAAAATCAGTGTCATAACTTTAAAGAAACCAGAACCAACTGTAGATATTTCTGCCTTCTGGCAGAGAGGGATCATTCATCTCTAGCTAGAGGGATCTTTAGTTTTGAGGAAAACACCTTGGGGAACATTGATAGTTCTTTTTAGTAGAAAGAAGAGACCCTTTGGGCAAGACTGAGTAGCCAATTTGTCTACATAATGTGCATGCTAAGTTGTTTTGATTGTGTCTGACTCTTTGTGACCTTATGGAGTGTAGCCCACCAGGCTCTTCTGTCCATGGAATTTCCCAGACAAGAACACTGGAGTGGGTTGCTCTGCCCTCCTCTCCAGGGAATCTCCCCGACCTAGGGATCAAACCCGAGTCTCTTATGCAGGCACCTATCCTGCATTGGCAGACAGGTTCTTTACCACTAGCACCATCTGGGAAGGCCACATAATAAACAGATGTTATCTGCACAGTTGAACTTGTGTGTGTGTGTGTGTGTGTGTGTGTGTGTGTGTATGGAAGGAGGAAATAATAAAGGACCCGGGACTAGAAATGGAAGTGGGGAGATTAGAGGAAAAAATAATGCTGTCCAACAGGACTTTCTGAGATAATGAAAATGCTCTACATCTATGCCAGCCAACATGATAGCCACTAGCCATGTTAGCCTGTGAATTCTTGAAAGGTGGTGACATTACCAGGGAACTGAATCTTTTTATTTAGTTAGTTTAAATTTAAATTTCCAAATGTGACCAATGGTTACCCTAATGGACATTGCAGGAAACAGGACCCTTCACATCTATCCCTCCTCCTACCCAAACCTGAGCCATGAACAACAGGGTGCAGTCTGAGGAAACCAGGAAGCTCCTAGAGTAGGGACACTGAGGAGCTTTCCAGAAGACCATAAGTGAGTGATAGTCGAGTTCAAGCTGTCACTTGCCCTGTTTTTCCCTCCTGTTGTCCACAAACCTTCAGGAAATGCCTCCAGTACTAAGGTGACCGCTCATCTCAGCTTGCCTGGAACTGCCACTTTGTGTCTGTATGACGTCCTGGTATAACTGCTAACAGCGTCTGCTTCACTCTCCAAAGTGTCCCACTTGGACTCCATTTGGGTGTTAGTTCTAAAAGGTCTTGTAGGTCTTCATAGAACCATTCAACTTCAGCTTCTTCAGCGTTATTGGTTGGGGCATAGACTTGGATTACTGTGATATTGAATGATTTGCCTTGGAAACGAACAGAGATCATTCTGTTGTTTTTGAGATTGCGTCCAAGTACTGCATTTCGGACTCTATTGTTGACCATGATGGCTACTCCATTTCTTCTGAGGGATTCCTGCCCGCAGTAGTAGATATAATGGTCATCTGAGTTAAATTCACCCATTCCAGTCCATTTCAGTTCGCTGATTCCTGGAATGTCGACGTTCACTCTTGCCATCTCTTGTTTGACCACTTCCAATTTGCCTTGATTCATGGACCTAACATTCCAGGTTCCTATGCAATATTGCTCTTTACAGCATCAGACCTTGCTTCTATCACCAGTCACATCCACAACTGAGTATTATTTTTGCTTTGGCTCATCTCTTCATTCTTTCTGGAGTTATTTCTCCACTGATCTCCAGTAGCATATTGGGCACTACCGACCTTGGGAGTTCATCTTTCAGTATCCTATCATTTTGCCTTTTCACACTGTTCATGGGGTTCTCAAAAACCCCATTCCCTTTTCCAGCGGACCACATTCTGTCAGACCTCTCCACCATGACCCTCCTGTCTGGGGTGGCCCCACATGGCATGGCTTAGTTTCATTGAGTTAGACATGGCTGTGGCCCGTGTGATCAGATTGGCTAGTTTTCTGTGATTATGGTTTCAGTGTGTCTGCCCTCTGATGCCCTCTTGCAACACCTACCATCTTACTTGGGTTATAGGGGACTGGAATGCAAAAGTAGGAAGTCAATAAACACCTGGAGTAACAGGCAAATTTGGCCTTGGAGTACGGAATGAAGCAGGGCAAAGGCTAATATAGTTTTGCCAAGAGAACGCACTGGTCATAGCAAACACTCTCTTCCAAAAACACAAGAGAAGACTCTAGACATGGACATCACCAGATGGTCAATACCGAAATCAGATTGATTATATTCTTTGCAGCCAAAGATGGAGAAACTCTATACAGTCAGCAAAAACAAGACTAGGAGCTGACTGTGGCTCAGATCATGAACTCCTTATAGCCAGATTCAGATTTAAATTGAAGAAAGTGGGGAAAACCACTAGACCATTCAGGTATGACCTAAATCAAATCCCTTATGATTATACAGTGAAAGTGGGAAATAGATTTAAGGGACTAGATCTGATAGACAGAGTGCCTGATGAACTATGGAATGAGGTTCGTGACATTGTACAGGAGACAGGGATCAAGACCACCCCCATGGAAAAAAAATGCAAAAAAAACACAAAATGGCTGTCTGAGGAGGCCTTACAAATAGCTGTGAAAAGAAGAGAAGCGAAAAGCAAAGGAGAAAAGGAAAGATATAAGCATCTGAATGCAGAGTTCCAAAGAATAGCAAGGAGAGAAAGAAAGCCTTCCTCAGTGATCAACGCAAAGAAATAGAGGAAAATGTCAGAATGGGAAAGACTAAAGATCTTTTCAAGAAAATTAGAGATCCCAAGGGAACATTTCATGCAAAGATGGGCTAAATAAAGGACAGAAATGGTATGGACCTAACAGAAGCAGAAGATATTAAGAAGAGGTGGAAAGAATATACAGAAGAACTGTACAAAAAAAGAGCTTCATGACCCAGATAATCATGATGGTGTGATCACTGACCTACAGCCAGACATCCTGGAATGTGAAGTCAAGTGGGCCTTAGAAAGCATCACTACAAACAAAGCTAGTGGAGGTGATGGAATTCCAGTTGAGCTATTTCAAATCCTGATAGATGATGTTGTGAAAGTGCTGCACTCAATATGCCAGCAAATTTGGAAAACTCAGCAGTAGCCACTGGACTGGAAAAGGTCAGTTTTCATTCCAACCCCAAAGAAAGGCAATGCTAAAGAATGTTCAGACTACTGCAAAATTGCACTCATCTCACACGCTAGCAAAATAATGCTCAAAAATTCTCCAAGCCAGGCTTCAGCAGTACGTGTACCATGAACTTCCAGATGTTCAAGCTGGAAGGCAAAAGGCAGAGGAACCAGAGATCAAATTGCCAACATCCACTGGATCATTGAAAAAGAAAGAGAGTTCCAGAAAAACATCTATTTTTGCTTTATTGACTATGCCAAAGCCTTTGACTGTGTGGATCACAATCAACTGTGGAAAATCCTAAAAGGGATGGGAATACCAGACCACCTGACCTGCCTCTTGAGAAACCTATATGCAGGTCAGGAAGCAACAGTTAGAACTGGACATGGAACAACAGACTGGTTCCAAATAGGAAAAGGAGTTCGTCAAGGCTGTATATTGTCACCCTGCTTATTTAACTTATATGCAGAGTACATCATTAGAAACGCTGGTCTGGAAGAAGCACAAGCTGGAATCAAGATTGCCGGGAGAAATATCAATAACTTCGGATATGCAGATGACACTACTCTAATGGCAGAAAGTGAAAAGGAACTAAAAAGCCTCTTGATGAAAGTGAAAGAGGAGAGTGAAAAAGTTGGCTTAAAGCTCAACATTCAGAAAACGAAGATCATGGCATCTGGTCCCATCACTTCATGGCAAATAGATGGGGAAACAGTGGAAACAGTGTCAGACTTTATTTTTGGGGTTCCAAAACCACTGCAGATGGTGACTGCAGCCATGAAATTAAAAGATGCTTACTCCTTGGAAGGAAAGTCATGACCAACCTAGATAGCATATTCAAAAGCAGAAATATTACTTTGCCAACAAAGGTCCATCTAGTCAAGGCTATGGTTTTTCCAGTGGTAATGTATGGATGTGAGAGTTGGACTGTGAAGAAAGCTGAACGCCGAATAATTGATGCTTTTGAACTGTGGTGTTGGAGAAGACTCTTGAGAGTCCCTTGGACTGCAAGAAGATCCAACCAGTCCACCCTAAAAGAGATCAGTCCTGGGTGTTCATTGGGAGGACTGATGCTGAAGCTGAAACTCCAATACTTTGGCCACCTCATGTGAAGTGTTGACTCACTGGAAAAGACTCTGATGCTTGGAGGGATTGGGGGCAGGAGGAGAAGGGGACGAGAGAGGATGAGATGGCTGGATGGCATCACCGACTAGATGGACATGAGTTTGGGTGAACTCCGGGAGTTGGTGATGGACAGGGAGGCCTGGCGTGCTGCAATTCATGGGGTCGCAAAGAGTCAGACACGACTGAGAGACTGAACTGAACTGAACTGAACTGACTCCTTACCTAAGCACACAGCCTTGTATTCACAGTGTCATAGTGATCTGGGGACAGGAATGTATTTGAACTTTCTGTCACCTCTCCCCAGAAGTCTCTACAAGAGCTGGGGGAGGGAAAGGCAGACCCAGGAGCTGAGGAGCCAAACAATACGGTGGGGCCTTCACACGGGCCTGGCTGGGCCAGGAGTGAGACCAAACTGTCTTTCCCAAGTAAACTAGAGGAGGATGGAAGAGGGGAGACAGAAGAGAGCAAGGAGAGCCTGTCAGGGAAACAAGGAAAGAGAAATAGGGTCTCTCCAGCATTTTCAAGCACTACCAATAAAAATTAGATTAAAGTCTTTCCAGTTCCCTGTGCTTGAAAAAATTCAGTATTAGTATGTAGAACACTCTACAGCACTTGAGCCCCATAACAACACTCGAAAAATTCTTCAAGGCATAATTAAAGTTTAAAATAAAATTATCTGAGGTTTCCATCAGTATAAAATAAAATAAGTCAGCATGTGGAAGGTAAGGTAAAACCAAAAAGTCCTATTCCATGAGCCTTATCTAAAGAATATGCGTGCATGTGTGCTCAGTCGCTTCAGTCGTGTCTGACTCTTTGTGACCCCATGGACTATAGCCTGCCAGGCTCCTCTGTCCATGGGATTCTCCAGGCAAGAATACTGGGGGAGGTTGCCAAGCCCTCCTCTAGGGGATCTTCCTGACCCAGGGATCAAACCCGCGTCTCTTACATCCCCTGCATTGGCAGGAGGGTTCTTTACCACCTGCGCCACCTGGGAAGCCCTATCTAAAATATATTAGGCATAAATTTCTAACTTTGAATTCAACATTTCCTTTGTTCGTGTGTGTTTTTGCCTTATGTGTGTGGTGTGTGTGTGTATGTGTGGTGAGAAGACAAGATATGCTCTTCTAGAAAATTTCTCTTTCTTCTCCTTTTTTAGATTCCACACATAAGTGAAATCACATAGTATTTATCTTTGTCTGGCTTATCTCACGTTAGTGTAATGCCCACCAGCTTCATCCATGTTGTCACAAATAGCAGAATTTCCTTCTTTCCTGTGGCTAAATAATGTCCCCCTGTATATACCTACCACGCCTTTACCCATTCATCCATCCATGGGATAATATCCCCCTGCATATACCTGCCATCCCTTTATCCATTCATCCATCCATGGGGCAATAATATCCCCCTGCATATACCTGCCACGCCTTTATCCATTCGTCCATCCATGGGGCCTTAGGCTGTTTCTGTGTCTTGGCTGTCGTAAAGAAAGCTGCGATTAACTTGGTATTGCAGATGTCTCTCCAGAATACTGATTTTATTTACTTCATATACATTTTCAGATGTGGGACTGCTGAATCATATGGTAGTTCTAGTTTTCATTTTTTGAGATGTGAGGTACTATCTCATTATGGTTTTGACTTACATTTCCCTGATGATTAGTGGTATTTATACCTTTTCATATACCTGTTAGCCATTTGTCTATCTTCATTTGAAAAATGTTTCTTAGGTCCTTTGCCCATTTTAAAATTGGATTGTTTGGTTTTTGGCCTCATGTGTATTTTTAAAGCCTTACACACAATTTTAAATGATTTCCCACTTAGCAATTTTGTATATGAGAATTAGACTTTTTATGACATCAGTCCTAAATCCACTGTACATATGAAACAGTCAAAGAATAATTGGCTTTGCTTTCCTTCTAGACATACACAAGATGTAGTTTTGTTCTTCTTATGACCCAAGCAGATAAATGCCTAAAATATGTCACCTAAGTATTACTGAAGTGATGGCAGCAAGAAGCAGAATGGTGGAGTAATTAAGAAGGTGGGATCTACCATAAAAAGAATGAAATAATGCCATTTGCAGAAACATGGATGGACCTAGAGATTATCATGCTAAGTGAAATAAATTAGAGAAAGATAGATATATATCACTTTATGTGAAATATAAAAAATGATACAAATGAATTTATTTACAAAGCAGAAACAGACTGAGAGGCACAGAAAACAAACTTCTGGTTACCAAAGAGGGGAGGGGAAACATGAATTAGCAGGATGGGATTACCAGTTACATACTGCTGCTGCTAAGTCATTTCAGTTGTGTCCGACTCTATGCAACCCCATAGATGGCAGCCCACCAGGCTCCCGTCCTTGGGATTCTCCAGGCAAGAACACTGGAGTGGGTTGCCATTTCCTTCTCCAGTTACATACTGCTGCTACTGCTGCTGCTGCTAAGTCACTTCAGTCGTGTCCAACTCTATGAGACCCCATAGACGGCAGCCCACCAGACTCCGCCATCCATGGGTTGTTCCAGGCAAGAGTACTGGAGTGGGGTGCCATTGCCTTCTCCGCCAGTTACATACTAGTATATGTAAAATAGATAACCAACAAGGACTTACTGCATAGCACAGGGAACTATACTCAATATCTTGTAACAATCTATAGTGGAAAAGAATCTGAAAAAGAATATATATATATATGTATCTGAATTACCTTACTGTATGCCAGAGAGTAACACAACACTGTAAATCAAGTAGACTTCAATTTTTTTAAAAATGGAAAAATAAAAAACAAAGTGGACTCTAGAGTCACACTTTGGGGTTTGAATCCTGGTTCCACAAACTTAGTTTCTCATCTGTAAAATGGGGAAACATAGAAATTACCTCATAGGGCTGTTATGAGGATTTAGCTAGATAATCTGTATAAAGCCCCAAGCATAGTTTCTGGCAGAGATGTGCTCAGTAAGTGCAAACTATGATGATGAGGGGGAGGATAATTAGCGAGTAACTGGTAGGGAGAGAGATAGAAAAATGTGAGAGTTTAAATATAACCTTCCATCTAGTAGAATGTGAAGTTCTTGAGAGACGGGCTATATTGACATGTATTTGTGTCCCAGCAACTAACAGAGTACTTGAAATATGGAAGGTAATATTTACTTATTGATACTAGTTATACAACAATTATGGACCAAGTGTCTGCCATGAGACTACCCCTGACTGTACTAGATGCTAAGGACATATACCTCAATCATTGTTGGGATTCAGTGGAGGAAAATGTTGCTCACACAAAGCCAGAATATTCTTGCAGGGGCAGAAAGAAGAAATTAAGGTTTTTTGCCAGTCACATACAAATACATCCAATATTTACTCCTGCAATGTCCATTCTTTGTAGTTTTGGCTCAGCTAAGGGAACTTCCAGGACCCAAGGAGCCTCACCTGGTGCTGGCTGTACTAGGGGTCCTGGGCAGGAAGCAGTACACCAGTAGAAATGCTCCCAGTTGACCAGGGGCTAATTGTAAAGGTGTATGTCATAGGTCAGAGATGAGAGCCTGGAAACATGCAGGTGGGGGAGAAGCCCCATACGTCAGTCCTTGAGCCACAGCCTCCTGGTCCCGATGAGGAGAAGCCCAAAACTGTGCCTTCTCACCAGGCAGTTATATTCATTTACGGACATCTTAGTCCACATGCAGCTTACCAACCATGGGTCATTCTTACCAGAAGCAGTGTTGCCTGGTAACACAGCTAGCATCCATTTCTGTCAGATTGCCAGGGAAGCAGAGCAATAAAGGTAACCTAAGGCCATTTTTTTTTTCTCATAAAGAAGAACATACTTTGTTAATCTTTTACTCACTCATTGCCATCCCTGGCCCGCTTGAACTCCCCCAAATCTTTTCAGAAACCATCAGTGAAAAGTCTCTGATGTGCCCTAAACTCAGTATGTATAAGGCCCTGCCCACATAATTCTATCCTGTCTCCCTCCCTGGACACCTATGTTCCCTGGTTTGTTTGGGTTTTGGGGTTTGTGTTTGTTTGTTTGTTTGCTTCGGTGGTATCTAGTGGCTTGCATGCAGGATATTAGTTCCCTGACCAGGGATCGAACCCAGATCCATGGCAGTGAAAGTGCCAGGTCCTAACTACTAGGGAATTCCCTATGTTACCTGTCATCATCCATCCAATCATCCGCTGCATGGCATTTTTCCAGGGTTTCCATCCCAAATTCTGGAGCATGACAATTAAAGCTCTTCTGAATGTAGACACGATCTGCCTCCAGCCTCTTCCACTCACCTGATCCTCTAGACACAGACTGTTTGTCATTTTCGACTGTGTCATCATTAGAAAGTGTCTATAAATCTAGAAGATCTTTCCACTAATTGTGATTGGTCAACCAAGATCTTCAAACCCTTGAAAAACCAACTCAAACACACCTCTTCGAAAGCACAATGTCATCCCCCGTGTGAACTCATCACTTCTTTTTGTCTCTTCCTGGAGCACATTTGCAGCCTCCCTTGAAGTACTGTCCATACAGCTGTGGTCCCCATCACCCTCAGATCTGCTCAGGAAAGAAACTGAGCTTTATCTATATTGTCTTTCCCAGAGCCAGGCAACCATGACGCATCTCTGCACACAGAGGTCCCTCAATGTCTGCTGGCTTGAATGCAAATTATAGAACCATAGTTGTGCCATCAACCCATAGAGATAAAAAATTAAAGAAATAGAAAAAATATTTTTCCTTGTTATGACAGCTCTTAGGATTTTCTCTCTAGACAGCTTCCACTTATAATACAGCAGTGTTAATTGTATTTATCATGTTGTGCATTACATCCCTAGTATTTACTTATCTAACACTGGAAATTTGTACCTTTTGACTGCCTTCATCCATCCAATTCCCTTTCTCCCCATCCCCACCTCTGGTAACCACAAATTCAATCTCTTTTTCTAGGAGTTTGTTTATCAAGTATGATTAACCCAAAACACTATATTAGTTCCTATTAGTCAATATAGTGATTTAACATTTCTGTACATTTCAAAATGATCACCACAAGTCTAATTACAATCTGTCACCCTACAGAGATACTACACAGTTTTTGACTGTCTTCCCCATCCTGTACATTTCATACCCATGGCTCATTCATTTTACAACTGGAATCCGGTACCTCTAAATCTCCCTCACCTGTGTCTTTCCTCCCTCACTCATCTCCCCTTTGGCAACCACCTGTTTGTTCTCTGTGTCTATAACACCACTTCTGTTTTGTTACACTTGTTCCTCTGTTTTGTATTGCAGATTCCACCTACAAGTGAAATCATATAGTCTCTTTCTCTGACATGTCAGTTAGCATAACACCCTCTAGTTCCTTATGCAAGGACTTGGAAAAAAATTGAGAGGTTACACAACAATCAAGTCTCTAGATATGATTATTTCTAAATGAAGAAATTCACAGATCTTTTAGGAGTGAAAAGTTTCCTCAAATCAAGGCTATAAAAGCTAAACAAAGGATAAAAGGTAAAAAGTGCTAAGATTTTGGCATGCGATTTCAGCTCTCCTAACACACACTCTTTAAGATGAAGGACCACTGCCAGTGCTCTATAGCATGAATATTAGACCCACATGAACGCCATCTTTGGCATCTGAGGATCCCTTTATACCCTGTTAGCACAGGGCATCCAGTCGTAATAATGAGATTATGAACACCTGCCAATTCAAAGGCACAGCTCACTCTTGAGTGGCAAATGAAAAGAGCTGGGGCAACCCGCAGACCAAAATAATGCAAGGGTTTTGCAGTCAATTTCAAGTGTAAGAAGCTGAGAAAAGTACTAGACAAGACGACCCAATGTACCCTTTGCAGTTCTTGTTTTTTGGAAATGAACAAAACAAATTCCTTAATATGATTATAAACCTTCCTCCTTCTTTCTCACCAGGAGCAGACTAACACTCCAGCCAAACAATCTCAGAATAGTTATTTTTGTTTTTGTTTTTTTTAAATTTTTTATTGAAATATAGTTGATTTACAATGTTTCAGGTATGCAGCAAAGTGATTCAGAAAATATATATTAATAAGAGAAAATAGGTCCCATTTGTTTGTTTTTTTTTGCTTTTATTTCCAATATTCTGGGAGGTGGGTCATAGAGGATCCTGCTGTGATTTATGTTGGAGAGTGTTTTGCCTATGTTTTCCTCTAGGAGTTTTGTAGTTACTGGTCTTACGTTTAGATCTTTAATCCATTTTGAGTTTATAGCTTTTGCACAACAAAGGAAACTATAAGCAAGGTGAAAAGACAGCCTTCAGAATGGGAGAAAATAATAGCAAATGAAGCAACTGACAAAGAATTAATCTCAAAAATATACAAGCAACTTCTGCAGCTCAATTCCAGAAAAATAAACGACCCAATCAAAAAATGGGCCAAAGAACTAAACAGACATTTCTCCAAAAAAGACATACAGATGGCTAACAAACACATGAAAAGATGCTCAACATCACTCATTATTAGAGAAATGCAAATCAAAACCATAATGAAGTACCATCTCACGCCAGTCAGAATGGCTGCTATCCAAAAGTCTACAAGCAATAAATGCTGGAGAGGGTGTGGAGAAAAGGGAACTCTCTTACACTGTTGGTGGGAATACAAACTAGTACAGCCACTATGGAGAACAGTGTGGAGATTCCTTCAGTTCAGTTCAGTCACTCAGTCATGTCCGACTCTTTGCAACCCCATGAATCACAGCACACCAGGCCTCCCTGTCCACCACCAACTCCCGGAGTTCACTCAGACTCATGTCCATCGAGTCAGTGATGCCATCCAGCCATCTCATCCTCTGTCGTCCCCTTCTCCTGCTGCCCCCAATCCCTCCCAGCATCAGAGTCTTTTCCAATGAGTCAACTCTTCGCATGAGGTGGCCAAAGTACTGGAGTTTCAGCTTTAGCATCATTCCTTCCAAAGAAATCCCAGGGCTGATCTCCTTCAGAATGGACTGGTTGGATCTCCTTGCAGTCCAAAGGACTCTCAAGAGTCTTCTCCAACACCACAGTTCAAAAAAACTGGAAATAGAACTGCCATGTGATTCAGCAACCCCACTGCTGGGCATACACACCGAGGAAACCAGAATTGAAAGAGACATGTGTGCCCCAATGTTCATTGCAGCACTGTTTATAATAGCCAGGACATGAAGCAACCCAGATGTCCATCAGCAGACGAATGGAGAAGAAAGCTGTGGCACATATACACAATGGAATATTACTCAGCCATTAAAAAGAGTACATTCGAATCAGTTCTAATGAGATGAATGAAACTGGAGCCTACTATACAGAGTGAAGTAAACTAGAAATTAAAACACCAATACAGTATACTGACACATATATATGGAATTTAGAAAGATGGTAACGATTACCCTGTATGTGAGACAGCAGAAGAGACACAGATGTATAGAACAGTCTTTTGGACTCTGTGGGAGAGGGCAAGGGTGGGATGGTTTGGGAGAATGGCATTGAAACATGTATATTATCATATAAGAAATGAATCGCCAATCCAGGTTTGATGCATGATACAGGGTGCTCAGGGCTGGTGCACTGGGATGACCCAGAGGGATGGGATGGGGATGGAGGTGGGAGGGGGGTTCAGGATGGGGAACACATGTACACCATTGGCAGAGTCATGTCAATGTATGGCAAAACCAATACAATATTGTAAAGTAAAATAAATAAATAAAATTTTTTAAGAAAGAGAAAATATATAAACATTGCTTTTCAGATTCTTTTCTACTACAAGTTATTATGGGATATTGAATAGAGTTCTGTGTGCTATACAGTAGGTTTTTGTTGTTTGTCTATTTTATATATTGTAGTCTCTATCTTTTGATCCCATTCTCTTAATTTGTCCCTCCTCTTCCCCTTCTCCCTTTGGTAATCCTAAGTTTGTTTTCTATGTTTGTGAGTCTATTTCTGTCTTGTAAATAAGTTCATTTGCATCATTTTTTGAGATTCCACATAAAAGTGGTATCACATGATATTTGTCTTTCTCTGACTTACTTCACCTAATATGATCATCTCTAGCTCCATTCATTGGAGAAGGCAATGGCACCCCACTCCAGTACTCTTGCCTGGAAAATCCCATGGATGGCGGAGCCTGGTAGGCTGCAGTCCATGGGGTCGCTAAGAGTCGGACACGACTGAGTGACTTCACTTTCCCTTTTCCCTTTCACGCATTGGAGAAGGAAATGGTGGCCCACTCCAATGTTCTTGCCTGGAGAATCCCAGGGACGGGGGAGCCTGGTGGGCTTCCATCTATGGGGTCGCACAGAGTCGGACACGACTGAAGCGACTTAGCAGCAGCAGTAGCAGCTCCCTTCATGTTGCAACGAATGTCATTATTTCACTCTTTTATGGCTGAGTAATAATATTCCATTGTATGCACACACACACACACACATATATATAGGCTTCCCAGGTGATCTAGTGGTAAAGAACCTGCCTGCCAATACAGGAGATGTAAGAGATACAGGGTCGATTCCTGGGTGGGTAAGATCCCTTGGAGGAAGCATGGACACCCACTCCAGTATTCTTACCTGGAGAATCCTATGGAGAGAGGAACCTGGCAGGCTACAGTCCATAGGGTCGCATAAAGTCAGACAAAACTAAAGCAACTTAGCATGCATGCACGTGCACACACACACACGCGCGTGCACACACACACACATATATGTATACATGACATCTTCTTTATCCTCAAAATGGTTGTTAAACACCTAGAATGATGACAGTAATCCCCCTGACATTCTGAGGCAAAAAAGGAAAAGGGGAAAAAATGAAGTTTCTGCCATTGAGAAGTATGTCTCACTAGGGAAATGAAAAGCTAAGCCATAAGATATGGAAGCTGTCCAAGATGCATCGTGGAACAGAAAAAAACAAAGTACAGACTAATGTCTATATAATTTGCACCTATTTGTATCACATATACATATAATGATATAAGCATCTTTCTGCAAGAACATTTTCTGCGTGATATGCCAAAAAATCATTGCTGGTGGTTACCTCTGGACAGTGGGTCTGGTTTGGGAGGTCAGAAAGGCAGTTTCAATCATGTTCCATCCTACATTATTTGTTTATCGTGTGCATGAGTTTCTTTAATTTTTAAAATTGTAATAAGGTAAGCAGCACCACAAGACAGGATACAATTGCACAGCAAGTGTGTAAAAGAAAAACCAATCTTTATTGACTAACATCTATGAGCCAGGCACACCTATCTGCCACTTTCCCAATTACTACCGCCCCACGGGTGCAGCTAGGACATTTCTGGCCCCTGGGAAGCAGCCTGCAACCTCTCCTTGGGCTATTCTGCCACCTCAGTCAAACCCACAGTTGGCTCCAGCTCCAAGCTTTTTCTAGCATATGGAATGCAGCCAAATTTGGATGGTTTCCCAGGGAGGGTAAATAGTGTGTTGGAGATTGAGTTAAAACAACCAAACTCCTTTTTAGAAAGCCAATGGGATCAATCCAGCCCTTGTAAAGTACCACCTAAATTGTTTTTAGTTCCTTTGATTGCTTTTTCATCTTGAAAACTACAAAACAAACACACCCTCTTCAACTCAGGATACGCTGCTTTAAGGACTATTTACCCCACGTTGAAACCAAGCACAGCACAGCTTCTTTACTGAAAGCAGGATACGTATTTTCTACTACTATCATTGTTTAAAAAACAAATTAAACTTCTATGATAGATAGCTATACACCGTGAATCCATATATCAAACCCTTATCAAATGCTGCCCTCTAGTGGAACATTAGTAAAACCTTCTGCTAAAAATAGGTGTTTAATTAAGGCTCAGATATGTTTTAAAGGAGAGAACAGAGTTGATGTATGTCTTTTGAATTTAAACAGTTGCCATCCAACAATGACCTCTATCCGCTATTGTCATCATTTCCTTAGATATTTTAAGTATTTGACTTGCTGAGAATTTTTTACCTTAACACACAAATATAGTTTTACTTTCTAAAGCAGACCTGAGTTGACTTCACAAACACTCGAAAAAAGTTTAAATGCATACTGTTTCATAACAAGGTACTTTCAGAACTGTGTTGCTGCTGTTCAGTCGCTCAGTCATGTCCAACATTGCGACCCCACGGACTGCAGCTTGCCAGGCTTCCCTGTCCTTCACTGTCTCCTGGAGTTTGCTCAGACCTATGTCCACTGAATCAATGATGGCATGTGTATGCACAATATTTTTAAAATCACATATCAGCAACCCTGTTCTGAGTCTGAAAATTGTTAAAACAGAAAAAAAGAGCAACTTTTACAATGTAAGGGCATTTTAGCAAAAAAGCAGCTGGGGAACCTGGATCTGGTGTCCTTGTTCTAGACATATTGGCAACCACTTGGAAACTTCTCTCTAGCCTCTCTGCCTCATTGCCTGGAAGTCATTCATCACTTAGTTTAATAAAACTCAGGACCCAAACACACACATGCTGCCAAGTTTTCTAAGCTTTAAAAATTATTCTTTTCCAGCCAGGTCAGACTTTGTATTTACAGAATACTTTTCCCTCCCTAAGAAGCCCAGAATGGTTTGTCCAGATCTCCACAGAGTGATTCTTAATCCAATTATGTCCAAGCAAAGGTCGGGGGGTAGAGAAACAACAGGAACCAGAGCATCCTTTCAGCGCCTGGGGGCAGAATCTCTGCATCTGATGACAGCTCCCTTTCCTGGGCCTCATCTATCACACGGCTTTTACATCTATCCATCCAAAGATAGGAAGAAAAATATATTTTAAATCTCCAAGAGCCTGTGTTTTTCACAGCAGGCCCTACTCCACCTACCTTTCTAAGCTGCGGTGCCTGGTTCCCTGCTGCCCAGAACAGCTCCGAGCAATGACGGCCAACGTGACTGTCACTCAGCGGCCTGGCCAGGGGAGAATGAGGTCCCCTCACACCCCATCCCGTGGGACAAGGACGGTGAGCCCGCCCTCCAGGTCCCGTTCCGAGACGTGGTCAGGGTTAGAACACAGTGGAGCTCAGCCAGTTCCTGAAGGTCACCTTTACAGCCTGACACCCAGCTCAGCCACCGGCTTCACACTCCAAATTCAGCCTTCCTTTCTCTCAGCTAACCATCTCCTGTCCTCATTACAGTCCATGTTTAAAAACATAAGTCCATACCTCAGTGAAATATCTTTTTGTTGGAAAAAGCTTGATTTTAACACCCAAGAGGAGAAATAGACATAACTTGGAAAGAACGAAAATTTCCACAGAAGAGGTAAGTCCAGGGACCATCCTCGGGCCACCACCCACCCTTCTCAATTTTAACTCTCCCTCAGGTTCACAGATAAATGCCTGTTATTATCACCTCTATTATGAAACTCTGTCTCCACTTACAATTATCACCCCCTTTCATCTTCCCTGAGGTTTCTTCCTTTGATCCAGAGTTGTGTGTGGCTTCTCCCGCTGTGGAGACTCCCAGCCAGTATTTCTGCCACACTTTCTTCAGTTTTTCTAAACACTTTCCTTCTTCCTTCCCCGGCTCTCTTTTTCTTACTGGCAGAAACACATCCAGGGTGGAAAGGCTGCATTTGAACCAAGTTTAACTTTTTAGACACCAACATTTGTGATAAGACAGCACGGCCTTTTAAAAAGATTAATGGATAAAGAAATACCTTGTATAGGTTTGGCTTAACCAAAAGGAGAAAAAGCAGAGTGGGAAAGAGGCCGAGCAGGGAGAGAAAACCATCTTCATCTCTCATCAGGAAAGACACAAAGAAATAAAAATAGAAGGCCCAGCTCCCTTCCTACATAATTTACAGAATGGCTACACAATTTTCAGGACCTAGTACAAAATAAAAATGAGGAACACTTCCTTCAAATGTTATTAAGACTTTCAAGTGACAATACCAAAGTGTTCAACAGTGAGTCCCCTATATACCAACAAGTTCAGTTCTGAGAGTGTGTTCATGGGTCCAATTTGTTCGTATGTCCGACAAAGTTAACCTGGATATCCAGCTCACACCATCAGCTATCTAGTACTGTTTATAATTTATAGTACAGTTTACAATTCTTCTTATAATTCTGTTTATAGTATGGTTTATAATTCTTTTCACACAAATTATGCATAAAAACAAACATAAAACACACACAAAAAATAAAGATAGCATTTTAAATCTTGCATCACAGTACCTTAAAAGTTCAGTAGTTCAGTACCGCAGCTGGCATACAGGGCTGCCATTGAGTGAACAGGCAAGACGAGTTACTGGCTGGAGGAGAGAGTGGAGGTGAGAGATGGTAGGACTGCAGGGTCGTCAGCAAAATGAGATGGAGGGCAAGCTGCAATTTCACTCACACCTGACTTCAATGGAACGCACATTCCCGTCTTTGAAAGTAAGCAACTTGAAGGTTGGTACGTAGGGGACTTAGTGTACCAAGCATGGGCCCTTCTGAGAGTGGGGCTCTGTGTGACTACACTACGCCAGTCACACACTCCTGAAGCTAAATAAGCTACCATACATCAAAACACCAGTCTGGAGTACTAGCTATATTGGGAAATTTTCCCCAAAATGGTCAGCCCCTGCTAGGGTGATCAATTTGGCCTGGTTTGTCCTAGACTATCAGAGGTTTAGCACTGAAAACTCCACATCCCAGGCATTTCCCGAGACCCAGGCAAATTAGGACAGTGGGTCACCACCCTCTTCTCTGAGGACCCAGTCTAGTGGCAGAGCTGTCCTCTGGATTTCTACTGGTCTTAATTTCTTGCTCTCAGAACGAGTGGCAATCTGAAGCCAGTCTCCATCTCTGTGGAGGTGTGTGAAGCTATTCCAAATGTCCCTAGATTTATTGCCTGACTTCTCATGTCCCCAGAGAGAAGCCTAGCGAATTATGATTCTAACTGCTCATGCGTGTCAGAAGTAAGCTAGAATGCGCTTCTATGTGGCAGAACCTGTTGGAATTTCTTGTAACTCTAGAAAGAAAACTGCATTTCAGGATTTGGCAGTTGTACACTTGTAGTCTTTCTTTCTTTTTTTTTTTAAAGGTGTGAGACTCCAACAATGTGCAAAGTATTATTTCTATCAAGACAATCACACATTATATAATGCCTGGCCATGAAACAGAATATTCATTAAAAGTAACAAAAAATATATCCATGTAAAAACTAATGAGGACCTCCTTGGTGGTGCAGTGGGTAAGAATTTGCCAAATGCAGGGGACCAGGTTTAATCCCTGGTCCAGGGAGATCCCATATACCACGTAGCAATGAAGCCTCTGGGCCAAAACCACTGAACCCATGCTGTAGAGCCCACGGCTGCGACTACTCAAGCCCGCATGCCCAGAGCCTGTGCTCCTCAACAAGAGTAGCCACTGCAATGAGAAGCCCATGTACCTCAGCAAGGAGTAACCCTTGCTCACCACAACTAGAGAAAGCAACGTCAGTGCAGCCTAAATAATTAATTGAAAAACTACTGAACTGTCATTTGTGTCATTTTTTCCCAAGGGTATGATCTTAACTACAAATTGAATTTCACCTGTTTGTTTACTGTTAAACCTGAACTGAACGTTCACTAAGCACTTTTCTGGGTCTGGAGATATCTTGGTGAATTAAGTACCATATCTTCCATGGAACTGCTTAAGGTTTAACATTTAGATGTTCTCAGTAATATGCTAAGACAAAACACTAGTTAATGAGCTCGGTAAACAGATATCAACCCTGCTTGTGTCTTCCTATCATTTCCTGGTACATATTACACTCCCCTGGGATATTGGATATGCCAAAAGTATTTCAAAATTTCTTACTCAGCTCATGTCCCTCACCTCAGTTAATGCCCTTGTATATTCTTCACTGAGAAATTAAAAGACAGTAGACAGAAGCTCCTACAGCCTCCTCAAAGCAAATGGACCAGTCTGCCTTCACCTGCTCCCTGTCTTGCTGGTCTTCTTGGAAGCCACAAGATAGTGCTCTGGTCCTATCAGAGTCCAACCTTCCATGATATTCTGCAGCCCACCCCTTTTGTCCCCTCAAAGACTTGCTTCCCATCCCCAGACAACTTTTAAATATTCTTTCTCTTTCATAAATCACCTTCCAACTGAAAGATGATACGTTAGGATGATGGTTCTCAAAGTATGGTTCTCAAAGTATGGAACATCAGTATCAGCATCACCTGGGATTTGTTAGAAACACAAATATTTGGTGGGGGGTGGTGAGAGAGCTGGACTGGTAGTCTGGGATTAACAGATGCGAACTATTACATATAAAGTGGGTAAACAACAAGGTCCTACAGTATAGCACAGGGAACTATTTTCAATTGTTGTTGTTCAGTCGCTAAGTCATCTCCAGCTCTTTGTGACCCCATGGACTGCAGCACACCAAGGTTCCCTGTCCTTCACTGTCTCCTGGAGTTTGCTCAAACTCACGTCCATTGAGTCAGTGATGCCATCCAATAATCTCATCCTCTGTCACCCCCTTCTCCTCCTGCCCTCAATCTTCCCAGCATCAGGGTCTTTCCCAATGAATCAGCTCTTCAATATCCTGTAATAAATCATAGTGGAAAAGAATATGAAAAAGAATATGTGTGTGTATTATACATATATATATATGACTCACTTTGCTGTACAGCAGAAATTAATACAACATTGTAAATCAGCTATACTTCAACAAAATAGATTTAAAAAATAATACTTGGGTCATATTCCAGACATCCTGAATCAGAAACTCTGGGGCTGAAGCCCGGTAATCTGTGCTTTAACAAGGTGGTCCTGCTACACACTAAATCTTGAGACACACTGATCTGTGGATGACACCCCTCAGCTTCCCCTCGAACCACCTCACATCTGTGTCCAAAGAGAAGGTGGCTAGATCACCAGGACAGAGAGAGCTCTCCAGAGTAGCCTGGAGACTGCTGTCCTTGACCCTCTCCTGATCCTATTTTTATTAATGATCGTGGAAGCACAGAAGGCACACCCATCTCATTAACTGATGATAGAGAGCTGGATGGCATAGAGATGTTGAATGATGACATTAGTACCCAAAGACACAAAGTGATGGTCCAAATATCTCAAGGTGAAACTTAATAGGGTATATTAGTTAGGATTAGATTCAGCTTTGAGTGACAGAAAACCCAAAATAGCATTGGCTTAATAAGAGAGAAATTTGATATTTCTCATTCACACAAATGAACTCTGGAAGTGTCAGGCCAGAGTCAATGGGGTAGCTCCACTCCCTGGAATTCCCCATCTGTCCCATTCGTAAGATACAGCCTCATGGTCAAGTCAAAGATGGAAACATTTATGTTTCAGATAGCAAAATGGGGAAAGGATGGAGAAAACGGTCGTTCTTGCTATCTTTTAAGGATTCTGGATAAAATCACGTTATCCTGCTGCATCCTACTGGCCAAAACTTAGTATGGCCATAGCTACAGTGGAGGCTAAGAATTGTAGTCTTTATTTCTCTGGCAAGTTCAGCTGGAAAGCTATGCGCTGGAAGAAAGGGAGAACAAATATTAGGACACAATGAGTAGTCTCTACTGACCAAAGCAAAAGCAAAGACCTTTACGGAAGCTCTAAATGCAAATGTGGGACTTCCCTGGTAGTCCAGCGGTTAAGAAGCCACCTGTCAATGCAGGAAACATGGGTTTGATCCCTGGTCCGGAAAGATCTCACATTCCACAGAGCAACTAAGCCCAGGAGCTTCAACTACTGAAGCCCAAGCACCTAGAGCCCAGAGTTCTACAACAGGAGAAGTCACCACAATGAGAAGCCCAAGCACCAAAAGTCAAGAATAGCCCTCTCTCACCACAAGTAGAGAAAGCCTGCAAGCACAGCAACAAAGACCCATCACAGCCGAAAAATAAAGTGTGACTGTACCTTGAAGATTGTTGGCAGAGGAGAGGGAGGTAGAGAGTAACAGTCTCTTTATGTGCTGTGCGTAGTTGTTCGGTCATGTCCAACCCCATGGACTGTAACCCATCAGGCTCCTCTGTCCATGGGGATTTGGGCTTAAGTAAACAGAGAAAGTGGTGGTGGTGGTGGTTTTGTCGCTAAGTTACGTCCAACACTTGCCACCCTATGGACTGAAATACATCAGGCTCCCCTGTCCATGGGATTCCCCAGACAAGAGTACTGAATGGGTGACCATTTCCTTCTCCAGGGGATCTTCCCGACCCAGGGATCTAACCTGCATCTCCTTCATTGGCAGGCAGGTTCTTTACCAACTGAGTCACCAGGGAAGCATGAGAAATAAAACTGAAATTCTCAAACGCAGTGTTAACTTCAGGGATGTCATCAAGATGTGGCCCTTCTCCATATTTTGGCTGTATAGTCCTTCATGGTAGATTAATTGCTATGCTTCACATGGTGGCAAGATGTTTGCCCACAGACCCAGGCCCCTCTCCTCTGAACCTGCTGGTGGGCCAGGAGAAGTGTACATTCACTCTCCTCCATCACATCTCCACCTGTTTCTCAAGTCAGCCTCCTTTAGCAAAGTGGTTCTCAACCCTGACAACTCATTGAAATCCCTTCAGGAGCTTTTTAAAATCCCTGATACCCAGGCCTATCTTCCTAAATCTGACTTTATTGGTCAGGGTGGGACTCTGGCATTTTAGCAATTCTCCCAGGTGATTCTGTTGTTTATCCAGAGTGAAGAACCCTTGATCTAGCATACCATAGAAAAGTGGAAGCTTTGCCTCTTGAATGTCTCTGGACTCAGGTCCCCAGACTCTGTGTGTGGGTGTCATATGTCTCCTCCATCGGGTCCTTACTGAACAGCTGGGGACCCTTGAACCTCCACATCTGAGTTCCCTTCATAGGATTCCATGTCTCTCTGTGGGGCTAGATGGAGGGATCCCTAGACTTCCCTGCCTTTCTATCTCCCCAAGGTCTCTGCATATGGCTGTCAAGGTTGATTTTCTTTTACTAAAGGACTGGGGTGATTTTAAAAGGAAAACACCAACAGGAAGGAAAAAAAAATTAAAGGTTTCGAGAGCCATCTGCTCATAGACTATAATTGAAATCTAAGACCAAGACGCGAAGAATGTCAACAATTAAAAGCTCCATAGCAAGGATTAGTTGATCAAAGAAGGTGGGAAGGATTATCCAGAGCAGGTCACAGGAAATCCACAAGAGCATGGACTCTGGAAGCCAAGAGAACAAAGGCTGAAAGCACCAGCAACGAGCTCACCCACTTTAGTCTTTTGTCTGCTGACCTCACCTGGTGTCATCTATGCTGGTGACTTCTTTCAGTGAAATGTGAATATTCAGAGCGATGGCAACAATGCTCCAAATTTCACTGGAAGCTCAAGTTACTCCCCTTGGATACGTTGTCCATAGATACTCAGATTTCTCTACAAAAAAATAATAATAATAATAATAAGCTCATATAGTACAGGGAACTCTGCTCAATATTTTGTAATAAACTGAAAGGGAAGAGAACTTGAAAAAGAATAAATACATGTATCTGTGTAACTGAATCACTTTGCTGTACACCTAAAAATAACACTTTTTCATTGTTAATCAACTATCCTCCAATGTAAAATGAAAACTTTTTAAAATAAGATGAAATGTAAGGACTTACCTGGTGGTCCAGTGCTTAAGATGCTGTACTCCCAAAGCAGAGGACCCTGGTTTGATCCTTGGTTTCAAACTCTTTCAGTTCACATGACCAACTAAAGATCCTGCATGCTGCAGTGGAAGATCGCACATCTGCAACTAAAACCGGGAGCAGCCAAAAAAATAAATAAATATTTTTAAAAATAAATAAATAAGGCACAAGCCCCAGCCAGCCACTGGTGACTGCTGCCTGAGAAACAGTGTGATGGCCACCAAGGAGATGAAGGCGGCCAAGAGCAGGGAGCAGTTGGCACTGCAGCCCCTTGAGGGAGTGGACCTCAGCCCTAAGCAGGATGAGGGTATGCTTGAGTTCATCAAGCAAGAAGGTCCTGGCATGGAAATGCCAATGATCGGGGACCGAGTCTCTGTCCACTACAGGGGCTGGCTGCTGGATGGCACCAAGTTCCACTCCAGCCTGGACCGCAAGGACAGGGTCTCCTTTGACCTGGGGAGAGGGAAGGTCATCAAGGCTTGGGATGTTGCTGTAGCAACCATGAAGGCAGGCGAAGTGTGCCACATCACCTGCAAGCCAGAGCATGCCTAGGGCTCAGCGGGCAGCCCTCCCAGGATCCCTCCCAAAGCCACACTTGTGTTTGAGGTGGAGTTGTTGGAGTTCAAGGAAGAGGACCTGACAGACGAAGAAGACAGGGGATCATCAGGAGAGTACGGAGGCGATGGGGAGGGCTATGCCAAGCCAGCGACAGCGCCACCCTGGAAGTTGCACTGGAAGGATACTTCGAGGACCAGATCTTTGACCCACGAGAGCTCAGCTTTGAAGCTGGTGAGGGAGAAAGCATGCATCTTGCCCTGTGGGCTGGAGAAAGCCATTCAGTGTGTGGATAAAAGAGAACATTCCATTGTGTATCTTAACACCTGTATGCTTTCAGCAATGCTGGGAAGGAGAAGTTCCAGATCCCACCAAATGCTGAGCTGATGTACGAAATATAGCACAAGAATTTTTGAGAGGGCCAACAAGTCCGGGGCGATGAGTTCTGAGACCCTGGAGCAGAGGACCGTAGTGAAGGAGCGAGGCACTGTGCTCTTCAAGGAAGGCAAGTACAAGCAAGCTGTGCTGCAGTGCAAGAAGACTGTGTCCTGGGGCTTCTCTGGTGGTTGTGGTTGAGAACCTGCCTTGCAACGCAGGCACTGGTTTAATCCCTGGTGCCGGAAGATCCCATATACCATGGGGCAGCTTAGCCCGTGCATCCCAACTGCCAAAGCCCGAGCACCCCAGAGCCTATGCTCTGCCACAAGGAGAGGCCACTGCAGTGAGAAGCCTGTGCCCTGCAACTAGAGAGTGGCCCCCATTCCCTGCAACTAGAGGAAGCCTGCACACAGCAGGGAAGACGCAGCACAGCCATAATAAATAACTAAATTTTTTTTTTTTTTTAAAAAAAGAAGATTGTGTCCTGGCTGGAATAAAAGTGGAGCTTCTCTGATGAGGACGCACAGGAAGGTGCAGGCCCTTCATCCGGCCTCCCACCTCAGCTTGGCTGTGTGTCATCTGAAGCTGCAAGTCTTCTCAGCTGCTACTGAAAACAGTAACAAGGCCCAGGAAGTAGACAGCAACAATGAGAAGGGCCTTGTCCACCAGGGAGAGGCCCACCTGGCGGCGAACACACGGGCTGACTTGCAGAAGGGCCTGCAGCTCTACCCAGCAACAAGTCGGCCAAGGTTCAGCTGGCCATGTGTCTGCAGCAGATCCACAGGCAGCTGGAGGGGAGACGAAGCTCTTTGCCAGCGTGTCTGAGAGGCTGGCCGAGGAGGAGAGCAAAAGGCCCAGGCCGCAGTGGCTGCAGGAAAATAGCCGGCTGACGTGGAGATGAGAGAGCAAAAGAATGACGGGGGGCGGTGAGGGGTGGGAATGGGGCAGCCTCAGCCTCGCCCCAACCCTGTCCCCACGACTGCCTGTCCCCCAGACTCCCAGCCCCCACCCTACTCCACCCTGGTGTGTGTGTGTATGTGCGTGTGTGTGCGTGTGTGTGTGTTAGTCTCTCAGTTGTGTCTGACTCGTTTCAACCCCATGAACTGTAGCTCACCAGGCTCCTTTGTCCATGGAATTCTCCAAGCAAGATTATAGAGTGGGTAGCCGTTCCCTTCTCAGGGGATCTTCCCAACTCAGGGATCGAACTGGGGTCTCCTTCATTGCAGGCAGATTCTTTACCATCTGAGCCACCACAAACTGAAGAATTTTGAGTGAATTAAAGCTTTAAAAAAATTACTTAAATAAATAAAATATAGACTTCTCAAAACAAAACAGAAGCTCACGCAGAGCTAGGAACTTCCCAAAAGATCTTCTCCAAATATGCTACTGCTAAGTCACTTCAGTCATGTCCGACTCTGTGCGACCCCATAGACAGCAGCCCACTAGGCTCCTCTGTCCCTGGGATTCTCCAGGCAAAAATACTAGAGTGGGTTGCCATTTCCTTCTCCAAATATAGTGCTCCTCAAATCCTTCCACCTAGATCTCAAGTTCAGAGATGTAGAATTTGATCTCAAGTTTGAGATCTAGATCAAATTCTAGATCTCAAGTCAGAGATCTAGAATTCCCAAACTGTTTGTTCTGAGGAACCCAGGGTCACCACAGTGAATCAGATGAATCCTGCAGGACATCTTAAACTTTTGAGGAAAACACAAGAACACTTGTAGGGTGCCATACAAGGTAAAGAATCTGCCTGCAAGGCAGGAGACCCGGATTCGATCCCTGAGTCAGGAAGATCCCCTGGAGAAGGAGACGGCAACCCACTCCAGTACTCTTGCCTGGAGAATCCCATGGACAGAGGAGCCCAGCGAGCTACAGTCTGTGGGGTCACAAAGAGTCGGACACGACTGAGCGACTAACACATACAAATTACAGTCAGTAAATTACTTTGGATCTAACTACTTAGTAATCTAAAACCTTATACATTTTTGGCCTAAGAATAAATAACTGAGCTGACTATAACCATGAGCCTAGAAAGCTTGGGAAAATCTGAAACACATACTTCACTCCAGCACTCTCTCTTCCTCAAATTTACCATCACTGCATCTGTCAGCCTAAAAATAAGATCCCCCCATCAAGAGCACAAATATTTGTTTCTTACTCCAGCTCTAAGGGAATTAATTGTTCCCATTTAGAAATTATAAACAACTATGGGTTAGGTGAAATTCAAATTTACAATAGAAACAATCTAGATAGCATACTAAACTGAAATATTTCATTTCAAGCTCAGCAAATATCTGAAGAAATCTAATTTATATTCAGAACATTTTCAGGGTTTATATCTTTTGCTTTTAGGCCAGGAGTGCAGGATGAGTATTCTAATAACAAAAAAGAAAATAAAACCATTAGGTAAAAACCATAGGCCTAAATCCTAGTTTATATCAATTAAATTTGTTCAATTCCATGGCCAAAAAACAAATTTCAAGCTCTGGCTTTATATATGTGTTAGTCGGGATAATCTTGGTTAAAGTTACAGTAAGTCCTAAAAAGAAAAACTCTAAAAATCAGTGGCTTAACAACCCCCCCCCCACCCCCTCGCCACAAAGCTTTATTTCTCACTTACTAGGCAATAAACAAGATACCAGATAAATAAGCAAGGAGGTAATCACAGACTGTGGCATGAATCTCATTAATTAATTAATGAACTAATGTGGGGTTTCTTCAATAATTTATTCAACAAATTTGGGTTGAGTAGTAGATTTTGTACCAGATATAGTTTTAGTGCCAGCAATATGATGATAAATAAAACAAAGCTTATATTATTCTGGGAGGACAGACAACCCATAAATGACACATAGAAAAAAATAAGCAGAGATAAGAGCTCTTAAGAACAACAAGGCAAGATATGTGGTGGCCTTGGCTATAGTGATGTTTGTGTATTTTGGGGTTCCATGTGGATGCTAATGAACCATCAGTAAAAAAGAGGTAAGTAGTGTTATGATGTATGAAGAGAGAATATAACCACTCTTCTGGGATAAATCAGAGAGGCTTTTCTACCTCTCAATTTGTGCTGCTCCAAATCATCAATCCTGGGATGATTTTGTCCAAGCCATTTCCCTGGATGAGGATACAATCCAGAGGAAGACCTAGAAAGGCTGGAACTCAGCCGGATCCCTGAGGTTCCAAGAAAATGGGAAAACCTCATTTGCTTTCACCCAAACAACAAGCATCAGAAGTCCAAGATGAGGTCAGGGTCACCAGTAAGGGAAATGAAAGTGGGACAATGACAAGGCTGACTGGAGATTCTGGCTTTTAGATCATAACTACTGTCATCATCAACAACATGGTCATCCTGATGATGCAAGTATGGAATCTTAGTAGAATGCCAGGAAATGTGTTATTTTCATGATCTCACTCAATATATTGTGCGCAAATTAATTATACTTGTGTTATATACTTTATGGACTTCTCTGGTGGCTCATATCGTAAAGCATCTGCCTACAATGCAGGAGACCCGGGTTCAGTCCCTGGGTTGGGAAGATCTGCTGGAGACGGAAATGGCAACCCAATCCAGTATTCTTGCCTGGAAAATCCCAAGAAAGGAGGAGCCTGTTAGGCTACAGTCCATGGGGTCACAAAGAGTCGGACACGACTGAACGACTTCACTTTCATATACTTTATATATTTTATATACTTTATATGTTTTAATATATGGACATATCTTATACTAGAGTACTCACAAACAAGGTCATGTTAGGGAGAAGAACACTTCAAGGCTCAGGCAAGTAACAATTTCCAGGTGCAAAGAAGAATCCTTGGAGGCGTCGGTAGGGAGCTTGTGTGATGGGGGATGCCGAAGTTGTATTAATAACACAGATAGAAAGTGGTTTACTATTTCTGGATGGGAAAAAGTTCTGGATGGGAAAGAATTCTTCTTCTCACTTGGGAGTTTTCCACTGAACTCTAAACGAAGACTCAAGAAGTAGAATCATAAAAGAAGGCAAGTGGGGAAAGATCAAGACGTGGCAAGCAAGTTACCCTCACTCTTTTTTGCTCATCCTATTAGGCACTTGTTCCATTCCCATCCTATCATAGGACACTACTCTGGGATAATGGAAACATCTGCTGTACGCCAAAATTAAGGATCAGGAAGAGAAAACATTAAGAAGTATCCAGAATGACTATTTCCTAAGTCCTGGGCACTAGAGTGTATGTGAAAGGAGAACCAAAAAGCTGCCTGTAATCAGCAGACACAGAAAAGCTTATGGCTACCGAAAGGGAAAGACAGGGAAGGGATAAGTTAGGAGTTTGGGATTAACATGTACACAGCACTGTATAGAATAGGCAACCAAAAAGGACAGAGAGCTATACTCAATATTTTGTAATGATCTATCAAAGAATCTGAAAAACAATATATAGATGTATAACTGAATGACTTTGCTATCCACCTGAAACTAACACAAATTATAAATCAAGTATGCTGCAATAAAAAAATTTTTTTAATTCTGCAGCAGAAAAAATTACCATACTAAATGGGAAAAAAATTTTTAAAAATAGGACTTCCCTGGTAGTTCTGTGGCTAAGACTCTGCACTCCCAGTGCAGGGGGCTCAGGTTCAATCCCTGGTCAGGGAACTAGATAGATCCCACATGCTGCAGCTAAGACCCAGCACAGCCAAATGGATAATAAGTAAAGTTTAAAAAAAAAACCAAAACTTTAGGTCAGTTCAGAGTAGATTCTGTGATTTTTACATACCATCCACATCTAAAGTTTTCTAATCCTTTGTAGTCCTGGCTCTTATGTGGTCTCTGTGGCTGCACGGTTAGGCTAGTACACCCCTTCAGCTGTTCCAAATCACCTGTGTGCTTTTCTCTTTCTATGAAAACTGAAAACAAAATTTTAACCTTAGTTTTCAGAACTTGAGAACTTCAGAGTTTAAATTTAATTTAAGGAATTGTAACAGAGAGCACTAATTTTTTTTATTATTGTACTCTTTCAGTATACCATTTTTAAACAAGTTTGTAAAACTAAAGAACAGGTGCAACTGTAGTTTCTGGCTGTGTCTGATAGCCACATCATCTAATTGTCTTTTATGTAGATTCTAAACCAACAGGCTATACTCCTTTAAATCTCTCCCCTTTGTTTTCTAGACAACATCCCATTCATCTGTCTTTCCCCGCTGTTTCACCCTGAAATGACCTGAGTCTGGAGTATGCAGACACTTAGCCTGAGCCTGCCTTTGCCTGATTCTTGGTCCTCACTTCTATTAGGATCTGTGTTTATAGTTACCCCCTACTCTTTGTTTCTGAACTACAATAGAGTGTTTTATGGATTTTGGGGGGACAAAATATGTATCAAAAAGTGAACTTTCTCTGTGAACACTGATTTTTTTTTTCAAACTTTAAACTTTTTATTTTGTATTGGGGTATAGCTGATTAACAATGTTGTGGTAGTTGCAGATGAACAGCAAAAAGACTCAGCCATACATATACATGTATCCACTCTCCCCCAAACCTGCCTCCCATCCAAGCTGGCATATAACATTGAGCAGAGTTCCTCATGCTATACAACAGGTCCTTGTTTATCCATTTTGAATATAGCAGTGTGTATATGACCTTCCCAAGCTCCCTAACTATCTCATCCCCCTGGCAACCATAAATTCTTTCTCTAAGTCTGTGAGTTTCTTACTGCTTTATAAGTTCATTTGTATCATTTATTTTTAGATTTGTGGACACTCATTTCTATCTTGTGCTTATATCAATCTGCCTCTGGATTAAAGAGGTCCATCGGGCTTCCCTGGTAGTCCAGTGGTTAAGAATCTGCCTTGCAATGCAAGGGACACCGGTTCCATCCCTGATCCAAGAATATCCCACATGCCAAGGGGCAACAGCCCTTGCTCTAGTGCCTGCGTGCTGCAACTACTGAAACCCGAATGTCTAGAGCCTGTACTCTGCAACAAGAGAAGCCACCGCAATGAGAAACCCACGCACCACAACCAGGGAGTGGCCCCTGCTTACATGTAGCAACGAAGACACAGCACAGCTAAAATTATAAAGAAATAAATAATTTTTTAAAATAAATAAACATTTTTTTAAGTTATAAAGAGCTTCATTTTTTTGCCTGCAGCATCTTGCCTTCAGATCAGATAGGATCAGATCAGTCACTCAGTCATGTCCGACTCTTTGCGACCCCATGAACTGCAGCACGCCAGGCCTCCCTGTCCATCACCAACTCCTATGTCCCATCAATAGCCACATTCTAAATCTAAGATTTCCCTTGAAATGTTTCTGTCCCATTCTTTCCCCCTTACCATCAATAATATTTTTCCTTCCAACTATTTGATTTAATTATTCTTTTACTTATCACAGAGATTCTCAAATTCTGCAAAAACACATCCATGGAGCACAACCTTCTGTCTGAAGTTGTAACAACTAGTGTACTTATCAGAGTATTCAAGAGAAATAGAATCAGTGGGAGATTATATTTTTTATTTATTATGAGATATTGGCTCATAATATTACAGAGGCTAAGAAGTCCCACACCGTCTTCCTGGAGACCCAAGAAAGCTGACGGTGTGGTTGGAAAGCCTTACAGCCAGAACCAGTGGTGTAGATTCCAGTCCAGGTCTGAAGGCCTGAGAACCAGGAGGTCCCAGATCAATGTTCCAGCTCAGCAGTCAAGCAGAGAGACAAATTCAAACTTCCCCTGCCTTTTCATTCTCTTCAGGCCCCCAGGAGATTAGATGATGCCCCCACACACTGGGGAGAGCCATCTGCTTTACTTAGTCCACCAACTCATGTATTTCTCTTGGAAATACCCTCACGTGCATGCATGCTAGGTCGCTTCAGTTATGTCCGACTCTTTGTAACCCTATGGACTGTAGCTCACTAGGCTCCTGTCCATGGGATTCTCCAAGCAAACATACTGGTGTGGGTTTCCATGTCCTCTCCCAGGGGATCTTCCCAACCCAGAGACGGATCCCATGTCTCTTTTGTCTCCTGCATTGGCAGGCCGGTTTTTTACCCCTACCACCACCTGGGGAGCCTAAACATTCTCATAGGCACCAAGAGTAATATTTAATCAGTTATCTGGATATCCCAAGGCCAAGTCAAATTGACACATAAAATTACCCATCACAACCAGGCACATCAAAGTAAAAATGCTGGCCTTGGAGATCAGAAACCAGGCTGTTAGGCCTACCTGCACCTCCTCCCACCTCTACAAGCTTGGAAAGTCTGAGGCCATCTGGGATCTGCCATGGGGAGACTTGTCCAGGGCTTCTTCAATGCCTTCTCATGCTCAGCTACAGAACCATCCCATAAACAAGTTTCCTACTGTATAGCACAGAGAACTATACTCAATATCCTATGATAAACCATAATGGAAAAGAATATTTTTTTAAAAAGAACATATATATATATGTATGTATAACTGAATCACTTTGCTATACAGCATAAATTAACACAATATTGTAAATCAACTATACTTCACTAAAAAAATATATATATAATATATATAATATATATATATAACCATCTCTGAATCTGTCTCCCCAAGGCATGTGGGCATTGACAGAGGGGGTCCCATCAGCAATTTTCCATTAGGGCTCAAGGGCAAGAAAGGCCCAAATTGCCAATTGAAACAATTTTAGGCATAGAAGTAGGAAGTAAAGGAATGTCTTTCTGGGAGAGTGATCTGTGCTTTTATAGGCAAAATCAAAGGAGAAGTGAGGCACGAGCACCCTGCTCAGGGTTTGTTTTTCCTCGACTGTTGTTTTTGCCTGGACAACATCCATGCCCCTTCCTTCTGGTACCAACACTTTGAGTTTGCTTTGAGAAATACCCTCCCACCACTGTGCCGAGACTCGGTGTGACTTTCCAAGAATCCTTAGACCAAACCCAGGTAAGCCAGCAACTGAAGTTAATTTATCCTTGAGTCTATCCCAGAAGACTGTTCGTGGGTTCCTGCTCCCTAGGTCTCTGGAGCTGCTCTTTTTTTTTTTTTTTCTTCTTCTTCAATTTAATGGTTATTGTTTTAAACAGCTTCAATTATAGAGTAAAACCACTGAATACATATTTTTATTTCAAAGAGATCATGTATTCTTTTTCTTACATATAGTAAGGTTATTTTTCTTTTTAAAACTGTCATATTTATAATATCTTGTACTATCTTCACTATCTTGAAAAGGTAGAATCTTTCCACCTATAGCTATCAAATACATTATCACTCTTGTATAAAAGTATTTGATTGCATTCACAGTTTTAAGACATAAACTAAGTTATTGTACATTTCTCCTTGGTTCCATGCTTTTTCTCTTTAAATGTACAGTTTTTTCACATATGTGTACGTGCTCAGTCGTTCAGTTGTGTCCGACTCTTTGCAACCCCATGGACTGTAGTCCACCAGGCTCCTTGGTCCATAGGATTTCCCAGGCAAGAATACTGAAGTGGGTTGTCATTTCCTTCTCCAGGGGAAATGACACTACTTTGCACATTACTGTATACAAACTTGGTAACCAACGAGAACCTACTGTATAGCCCAGGGTAGAGCTGCTCTCATAAGTGCCCTCTCTGAGTCTAGTTCATGAATTTATTTTTAAATCCCGTGACATCCATACCTCTCCAATGCTCAAGTTATCCATAGTTGATTTCTATTGTTTATAACTTATATAACCCTTACTATCCCTCCAGATTTTTCCATGGATAAGTTTTCAGGACCCTCTTTTTTTTATGTTCTCCCCACTTCTTTATCTTTTTAGACATTTCCCCCTTTTTAGGAAGGAAGGGGTAAAGGGATGTTAGGGAGTTTGGGATCAACATTTACACCTTTGCTATACTTAAAATGGATAGCCATCAAGTACCTACTTTATAGCACAGAGAACTCTGCTCAATGTTATGTGGCAACCTGGATGAGAAGGGAGTTTGGGGAAGAATGGATATGTGCATATATGTGGCTGAGTCCATTTGCTGTCCACCTGAAACTATCACAACACTGTTAATCAGCTGTACTCCAATATAAAATAAAAAGCTAAAAAAATTTTTTTTAATTTCCTTTTTTCCCCCTCATCATACTTGCTCCTTCTTGCATTTTCCACAAAGTCCTTAGTTTCTCCAACCTGAGGGGTTGCAGGAGGTTCTCATCATGCTTCTTGGGAGAAGTTATGGACTTTAATATTCTTTAGAGTAGAACATCTACTGGAAAAACAAATCTTTTTCTTCCTCACATTGACCACCTCCCCTAGCAAAATTCTGAAGTATTATTCAACAGAATCTCTCTCTACTCTGTCTGCAAAATATCTTCTCTCACAAAAGATGATGAGAGAAAGGAAAGATGGGTTTGAAGGTGAAAGATAACTCCATCCTGCCACATTTATAAGAGGAAAAAGTAAAAATAATATAGGTGTCCAACAGGGTTGGTTAAGTAAAGTACAAGAGTATCTACTTACAAAACTGTTAAAATAACTATTATATCACATATAAGATAAATGCAATACCATCACCAAATAGAACTTCAGTGTATACAAAATAAAACATCTTGTTATCATAGCAAGAGTTCCCCAAAGAAAATAAATAAATATGAGATGGAACATGAAAACCCTCCATGGAAGAAAATGGCTACCTTGGGAAGCACACAACAAAACGCTGAAAACCCCTTTACAGACGAGCAGGAGATCTTTCTCACAGAAGGGGCTTCCAACAGAGCTATTAAAATCCATGAATAAGTAAATTAATTCTTGGTTAACCCCAATAGCTTTTGTTTCTATCTGCCCAGCCCACTTTGTCTCCACTTTCCCTAGAAACAAACCCGAACCCCCTTCCTCAAGAATGTACACACGTGACCCCAGCTTGAGTGTCACAGGACCCTCTTCCTGTCTTAGTGACTGGTCCAGGGATGGGCGTGGAACACAACCGGGGCCAAGTGAAGTCCCAGGGCCAAGTGAAGTCCTCGACAGAGATTTTTCTGCTGAGGCAGGTGAGAAAGCCTGCTCCCTCTTTGATTATGAGTGACACTCACCTGACCTCAGCTCAGTCAGCATCAGGCCCCACTTACCTTACAGCAAAGCCTGAGAAGATAACAAGGGATAACCCAGCCCCGAGTGCCTGAAGCTGCTCTCAGCCTCATACATGCTGTGTGCCAAGCTGCTTTAGTCGTGTCCGACTCTTTGTGACTCCATGGACTGTAGCCTGCCGGGCTTCTCTGTCCATGGGATTCTCCAGGTAAGAATACTGGAGTGGGTTGCTATGCCCCGCTCCAGGGCATCTTTCTAACCCAGTGTCTCTTCAGTCTCCTGCACTGGCAGGTGAATTCTTTACCACTAGTGCCACCTGGGAAGCCCCCTCAGCCTCATAGACGGTTTTCAATTCTGTGCTACCTTCCAACAAAGCCTCCTTGTTCCTTTATCAGATGAGTTTCTGCCATAGCATCCCACCTAGAACCATCATTCACCTTAAAGTGAAATCTCTCAGTCGTGTCCGACTCTTTGCAACCCTGTGGACTGTAGCATACCAGGCTCCTCCATCCATGGGATTCTCCAGGCAAGAATACTGGAGTGGGGTGCCATTGCCTTTTCCAGGGGATCTTTCTGACCCAGGGATCAAACCCGGGTCTCCAGCATTGCAGGCAGACACTTTAACCTCTGAGCCACCAGGGAAGTCATTCACCTTAAACGGTGGCCAAAGGCATCTGTGGACTCGCTGTCATTTGAACAGTTTTGCAAGATTTTGGTACCAGTCATCCCTACCTCCATTGTCCTCTAGATTGACTCTCCTGCATAGCAGTTCAGACAAGCCAAAGTCCAAACCCAGGGAGCTGCCCGGGACTACACACAGACATTCTCTTCTCTCTTTCTTTGGGCCATGCAGAACCACAGTATCTTCAGAGTCTTTGTTATACAAAATCACCTCCATGCGTTCATATAGAAATCACTTTTCTCATTAAAGAAATAACATGCTAAGGGAAAAGATCTCAAAATTAATAGATGACAATCACCAAGAGGGCTATCTCATTGCCTTTGTCTAGTCCAAATTTATCTTTCTGCACAGCTGGGGCCATAACTAAACACCTGGACACAAAAGTGGAGGCAAATGGAGAAGTGAGGCAATTAGACTGGCAATTTAAAATAAGAGTAAGAAGGACTTTTTACTTGAAAAGTGGGTTCAGGCTAAGTTGACTTAAACCCCTAAAGAGAGCAATGTGGACAATAAATGACTATCCACAGGCTGTTTTCAGTTACAACTGTCTCTGAAAAAGAATATATACACACACACACACACACACACACACATATATATGACTAATCACTGTGCTATACACTTGAAACTAACACAACTTTGTAAATCAACTAGACTTCATTTTTTAAAAATTTACAACTGTCATAAATTATTTATTTAAATCAAATTTGTTATTAACAAAGTATGAGCCGTTGTAACAGCAAAGAGGTTGCACTAAGAGTTTATATTGTCTGAACAGAAGTTTAACGCAAAGTTGGGGTGAGGGGGGCAGAAGAAAAACTCAGAGCTCAATTGCAATTAAAATGAGTGACAAAAGCTAGTGAATTATCACTAGCTCTAATTCTAGCCATATTTTATGACTTTCTAGAAGTTTCAAAGATAGGTTTTATGAATATAAATGGTTAATTTTATGTGTCTACAGCTTCAACTGCGGTACCCAGTAGTTTGGTCAGACACCAATCTGGATGCTTCTATGCAGATATTTTTTATGTTATTAACATTTACATGAGTAAACTTTGAGTAAAATAGATTAGTCTCTACAATGTGAAGATTAATTAATTAATATAGATTATTCTCTCTATATTACTCTCTCATCCAATCAGTTTAAGGCCTTAAGGGAAAAAGAATAACATCCTCCAAAAAGGAAGAAATTCTGTCTCCAGACTGGAGATGAGACTTCAGTGTCAATTCTTGCTGAAATTTCTAGGCTGCCAGTCTTCCCTACAGATTTTGAACTGTAGAAGAACCCTGACTAATACATTAATACATGTGTATGAGTGTATGTATACAAACACACAGCACAAATTTATATTCCAAAGGAATAGAGTCAGACTGTGGAGTAAAACAACTTGATAGCCCCTATATTGAATTAGGAAACACTACGGAAAGGAATAATACAGGATGGAGTTAGAATAGCTTTACATTTAATCTTACTTGAATTCTTTAACCCAATTAATAATACAAAACTGGGATTTATTTATTATTATTAATACAGCTCTAAATGATCTGCCTCCTAATTTCTCTTTAAAGTCACTTCTGTTCTTAAAGAGAGACATATTACTAATTTTGGTTCTGCTTCTCATTAAAGGAGCTTACATTTTTCTATTTCCACAGCAAAATGATATTTATCTGGCTCAGATGGTAAAGCATCTGCCTACAATGCGGGAGACCTGGGTTCAATCCCTGGGTCGGGAAGACTTCCTGGAGAAGGAAATGGCAACCCACTCCAGTATTCTTGCCTGGAAAATCCCATGGACGAAGGAACCTGGTGGGTTACAGTCGCTGGGGTTACAAAGAGTCGGACACGACTGAGCGACTTCACTTTCTCAAACTTTAATGTGCATAGGAGTCACCGGGGATCTTTTTAAAATGTAGATTATGACTCATTTGGTCTGGGGCGGGGACACTGAGATACTTCATTTTTTAACAAGTTCCCAGGCAATACTAATGCCTTTGTCTGGGTCCCACACTTTGAGAAACAGGAACTAGAGCAGCAGTTCTCAAGTTTTAGAAGTGCTGGAATCCCCTGCAGGGCTTGTGAGATAACAGAGAGGTGGGTCCCACCCACAGGGTTTCTTTCTTTCTTTTTTTTTTAATTTTTTTTTTTAAATTTTATTTTATTTTTAAACTTTACATAATTGTATTAGTTTTGCCAAATATCAAAATGAATCTGCCCCAGGTATACATGTGTTCCCCATCCTGAACCCTCCTCCCTCCCCATACAAATATTTTTAAAATATTTGTTTATTTTTGGCTATGAGTGGGCTTTCTCTAGTTGCAGTGAGTGAAGGGGCTACTCTAGTTACTGTCCAGGGCTTCCTCCTTACAGCGGCTTCTCTTGTAGCGGAGCACAGGCTCTGGGGTTCGAAGGTTTCAGAACTTGCAGCTCCAGGGCTCAGCAGCTGTGGAGCTCACGCTTAGTTGCCCCAAGGCATATGTGATCTTCCAAAGTCAGGGATTGAAACTGTTACATTGCAAGGCTATTCAATGACTGAACCACCGGGGAAGCCTTTCCTCCCAGGGTTTCTGATTTGGGGGATGTAAAGTGGAGCCCCAGAACCTGTATTTCTAACAAATTCCCACGTGGTACTGATGCTGCTGGTCTGGGAGCCACACTTTGAGAAACACAGAATGAGTGATGTTTCCCTAATCCTGGGAATCACCTGGAGCACCTTTAAAGATAGCAAGACCCATGCCCCTCTGTTAGAGTCAAGACAGTAGGTGCTGGAGGACCCAGAATCTGTGTTCCCAACAAGCACCTCAGACTGTTCTTAGAACAGTGAAACCATCAGCCAAGGAGTTCTCTCAGCCCTTGATGTTTTTCCAAACCCTGTGTCAATATAGAAGTGTGAGCCCAGTAGACCTCCTGAATCCCACATCTGGAAGTGGGGCCAAGCAGCTACACATTTTGAACATTCACCAGTGATTCTAACACCCACAGAGCTCAAAACCACTGGACTGGAACTATGGCCCAACTCTGGCTACACATTAGAGACTTTCTGAAGTTTTCATTCCCTTTGGTATCACCATCCCAGCTTCTGACTTAATTAGTCTTGAGTAGAAATCTGTATTTTAAGAAAAATATTCCTAGTAGCTTCTGAAGTTCAGTAAAAATAGTTAATTCCAAATGGGAGTTTCAGCCCCAGGTTGGCTTTAGGATAAACTTAAAACCACAAGTATCTCCTTTTCTAAGCTCTTGAACAGGGTGAGCAAAGCAGCCCTTTCCACACCTCCGTTCCCCCTCCTACACATGTGGGACACACTTGTCTCCTAAGGGTGAGACTCCATCCTTGCAAGAGGCACACCCCTTCCTCCTGCCTGAGTGCAGCATCCTCCAAGATAGTGAAAAAAGTGGCCCCCTCCGCTTTACTTTTGATGCTTTTGAGCTTTTGAACGTTGGAGAAGACTCTTGAGAATCCCTTGGACTGCAAGGAGATCAAACTAGTCAATCCTAAAAGAAATCAGTCCTGAATATTCATTGGAAGGACTAATGCTTAAACAATCTCCAATACTTTGGCCACCTGATGTGAAGAGCTGACTCATTGGAAAAGACCCTGATGCTGGGAAAGATTGAGGCCAGGAGGAGAAGGGGATGACAGAGGATCAGATGGTGGGATGGCATCACTAACCTGATGGACATGAGTTTGAGTAAACTCCGGGAGTTGGTGATGGACAGGGAAGCCTGGCGTGCTGCAGTCCATGGAGTCGCAAAGAGTCAGATACAACCGAGCGACTGAACTGAACTGAACTCCATTTTACAGTCAGATCTAAACTTATTCATTCATTCAAAATATTTATTATGTTCCTGTTATGAGCCAGCACTAAACTGGAAGTTGAGAATATAATTAAACAAGTTGTGTCCCTGCTTTTAAGGAGCTCATGATCTAGTAATAGATTCAAGCAAATATGGCCAACAGGCACATGAAAAGACGGTCAACAACAACTAACATGATATTGTAGGTCAATTACGCTTCAAAAACAAACAAACAAACTCATAAGAAAAGAGATCAGATTTATGGTTACCAGAGGCCAGAGACCTGGTGAAAGGAGAGGGCTGGGTGAAGGCAGTCAAAAGGTGCAAACTTCCAGTTATAAATAAGTTCTAGGATGTAATGTACAACAGGATAAATATAATTAACACTGCTGTATGTTATACATGAAGATTGTTAAGAGAGTAGATCCTGAGTGTTCCCAATAGAAGGAAAATATTTTTTTCTTCCTTAATTTCACAGCCATGAGATGAGATGAGATGGTAGATGTTCACTAAACTTACTGTGATAATCATTTCATGATGTCTGTAAGTCAGATCAAGCTTCCCAGGTGGCGCTAGTGGTAAAGAACCTGCCTGCCAACACAGGAGACATAAAAGATGCAGGTTTGATCCCTGGGTTGGGAAGATCCTCTGGAGGAGGGCATAGTAATCCACTCCAGTATCCAAGCCTGGAGAATCCCATGGACAGAGGAGTCTGGTGGGCTAGAGTCCATAAGGTCGCAAAGAGTCAGACATGACTGAAGAGACTTAACATGTGCACACACACACTCACACACTCGTAAGTCAATTCGCTATGCTGTACACCTTAAACATATACAGTGCTGAATGTCAACTCAGTAAAAGTAGAAGGAAAATTCAATTAATTAATTTTTAAAAATTCTTCAAGATTCAAAGAAATAAATGGTACCTTGATTCACTTCGACACTCTGATTCCCTGGGATTTAGGTGACAGAGGGAGGAACTCTAAACTACCCTCTCAGAGTTAAATGAAACACAAGATGAGTGACCTACACCATCTTTTTCCAGGAGCAGAACTGCACCTGCCACCCTGGGCGGGAGCTGCATCATTTCGCAGCTCCAATAATCCAACGTGCCCTTTGAGTGAAGGTGTTAGTCTCTCAGTCATGTCCAATCTTTGCAGCCCCATGGACCGTAGTCCGCCAGGCTCCTCTGTCCATGGGATTCTCCAGGCAAGAATACTGGAGTGGGTTGCCATTTCCTTTCTCCAGAGGATCGTCCCGACTCAAAGATTGAACCTGGGTATCCCACATTGCAGGTAGATTCTTTACCATCTGAGCCACCCAGGAAGTTTTTGAGAGCTCTCTCAAAAAAACAGGAAAACAGGGACTTCCCTGGTGGTCCAGTAGCTAAGACTCCGTGGTCCCCATGCAGAAAGCTCAGATTCGATCCCTGAGCGGAGAACTAGATACTACATGCCACAGGTAAGACCCAGCACAGCTAAATAAACAAATATTTAAAATAATAATAAAAGAGAACTGGAAGTATATTTTGTTTGACATGGACAGTTCTGTTTTCTACCATGTTCCATAAACTGAAATGCCCACAGGAGGAGTTGTTGCTGTTTCCCAGAGTATAGATGATCCCGGTGAAGTCCAGAAAAGAACACAATTCACCCAAAGAACTGATGCTCCCTGAGCCAACTGCTCCTCCTCACTGCCACTCTCAAAACCATCTTTTCATCCCGTGTGTAAGTCAGGCAACAACCACAGCATGGCACTGGAACCGAATGACTGCAGCTGAGCAATCGCCTCTCATGAAGACAACATCTCCCTGTCTCCTTATGGATTCCTGATGTAAGAAGTCATCAGTCAGTCAGCTGTCTTCCTCATTTGGGGTTAAAAGTAAATAAAATGTTTCTCAGTGTTTCTTGTCTTCCTCTTATTAAAATGTTATGAAATATTTTCACGAATTACCCACAGTCCTGTTAACCAGGCCACAGTCTGCTGTTCACATCTGGAGGGGAGGATATTGGTGAGAAGAGTTTTAATTTAGTTAAGAGTTTTCTTTAATGAATCTCATTTTGGCAGGAGGAAGTCATGACAGGCATTATAATGCCATCTAATCTGCCACAACCATTTTCACGTTGCTGTTTTTCCCTTTCTTCAATCAATTCCATTATTCCTTTCCTTTCAACATCCCCAAAGGGTCAAGCCCCCATAGCTAGAAAAAAATAATATATTGAGCTGTTAGCTTTTCTTTAAATGAAAAATGTTTCATGTTGCTTCATCTTAATTTACTGTTTTTTCCCTCTAAATTATACAATTTGTGCCCGGCTAAATGTAGACTAGGTCTAGCTTAATTGCAATATTTAATATACATAGTCCTAAGGCTTTGCTGCAAAGCAAATTAATTTTCCAAGGAAATTGACAAGATTAATAAGTCTCCATTGAAGCCAGGTTCCAATAAGTGAAGCTGAAATCGGTTACATAGGTCTCTTGGTTTCTTCAACTCATTTCTGTGTTGGCTAAATTTGTTTATGTGTGTGTGGAAAAAATTTCTTTTTCCAGAAATGAGGTTTCCTCAAGTTAGAAGAGTAAAAAGCAATGGTATGTTTTAAATACCACTCAGCTGCTTTCTTGCTTGCTGTAAAACCTGGACAAGTTGCACAAGCTCTATAAACCTCAGTTCCTCACTAGTAAAATGGGGCTAAAATAGTACTAACGTCATGGGGTTATTGTGAGCATTAAATGACAGCAGATCAGTGTCAGGCTGAGTGCCACACGCAACCTCAGAATAGTCATTCAGTAAGGTTACTGCTGATAGCCTATTATTACCATTCTCTTTAAAACTAATAAGGGAGGGTTTGGATTAATTAAAGGCAACTATTTACTTTTCTCTCAATATTCTTTATCCTAAATTGTCAGATCCTAGCTTTCTGCTTTATATAGGCTCTTCAGCAACTAGATTTTTGGATGAATTTGTAGGGTGGTTTACAGAGACACAGACTTGCTTTGCCAGTTTAAGAAAGAGAGCTATTATTCAGGGAAATAGAGCAATTCACGCACTGGTAGCATACCATTGTACTGTACATCAAAGGAGAAATATTTTTCTCTGTAATCCTTTCTATAAAAGCAAAATAACAGTGTTGAAGCATTAAAAGTATTATAGAAAACATCACCCCTTTAATCATTTACCAATGTCCCCAAACTAAGGGAGGAGGGGGACAATCAAGGAGCACAAAATCCTGAGTCTGAATTCCATTTCTGCTTCTAATTGGTGACCTTGAGAAAGACTTAGGACTTCACCATTTAGGGGTGAGAAATTGTATTAATATATTTGAAAGAAGGCTATAAATTTTAAGTTATAATATCTGAAAGAAATGTGACTTTATTAACAAGTATGATAATGTGCCACTGCTTATAAAGAGAATAGGGCTTCCCAGGTAGTTCAGTGGTAAAAGAATCCGCCTACCAATGCAGAAGACACAAGAGACGCTGGTTCAATCCCTGGGTCGGGAAGACCCCTAGAGTAGGAAATGGCAACCCAGTATCCTTGCTTGGAGAATTTCACATATAGACTGGCAGGCTACAGTCCATGCAGTTGTAAAGAGTTGGACACGACAGAGTGCACACACGCGCACACACACACACACACAGAATAAAAGTATTTTCCATGTTGATGTTGTCCCAGATTTTTGCACTATATTTCAAGAGGAAGATGGCTTTGCTGTGCACAAGATCGTGATGCCCAGGGTTGCCTGAGCCATCGATCTAAGCAGATGGAGAAGAATTAACGGTTTCTCAAAGCCGGCTTCACCACTGCAGGTGTCATCAGGAAATTTGCTGCTGCCTAAAGACAGGGACAAAGATAATAAAACCGAGAGAGAGAGAGAGAGAGAGAGAAAGAGAGAGAGAGAAACAGTCAATCCTCTTAGGTCACCTCCTGGGGGCAGATAACCCCCTGTGTTATCTGGGTATGAGCAATCTGTTAATAACATTCCCTAGGTGGTAGGACTGAAATTGTGGATTTGTAAAGAGTGTTAAAATGGAACTTCCCCCAACCCAGTTTAAGTTTAATTATAATAAAATAATCTCTAATTTTTTGCATCAGACTCACACAGATATCTGTGTTTCTATAGCAGTTTCTCTATTTCTTCCTTTAAAATACTCTTCACTCATTATCAAATCTCCCTTAGGAACATATGTTGGCTTCCTAAAGGTATTTCTTTGATAAGGAAATTTCAGTTTAGTTTAGCAAACTGCTTCCCAAACTCTCGCCTAAAAAGAAATTCTTTTTTTTTTTTTTATAAAAAAGAAAATTAAAGGAAAATTAGTCCTGTAACAAAGTCTAGAAATTACAGTGGTATTTAAAATAATATCAGACAGTTTGGTTTTCTTCATCAAGGAATGAATATTTCATGCATCAGTTTGACTCTGAAGAAAATACACACGGATCCATAAGGCCAGATCAAAGTAGTCTATGTGTACCTTAACTTATATAATATTATACATCAACTATACTTCAGTTTTTAGTGGATTTTTACGAAGTAGCTTACATGGGAAAATGACAGACTGAAAAGCTGGTGAGTGGTCAGAAAGGTCAGTGGGTGTGTATTGTAACCAGCGGGTAGCCAGACCTCAGGGCCAGCTGAACCAAAGCAGCCGACTCACTGTCCACACACCTCCCAAGCCTGAATATCCATTTGAGGTCCTACTAATATTAACTTCAAATGACTGTGGCTCTTGGCATCCCTGGTGTGATGCTAGGATGCTACCGCTCCTCCCAAATCTCCCCCGGTTATTTCTGGGAGCCTTCAGAGTGATGCCTCAGGCACGTCCATTCAAATCTACCCACATTTCCCTGCTCCTGCTGTTGCTTCAGGATGTCATACCTGCCTTTGCTGCTCCCCAGTGTGGGACAAAGAAAGGCCATGTCAAGACCTTCCCAGAACCACAGTGCATGAGATGTCATGTCGCTGCTGGGTCCTGGGTTGGGGAGGGGCGGGGGAAGGGCAAGCATGGCCTCTTGCTGATTTCAGGGCACCTCTCTGTCACTCAGGCCTGAAAACTTATGGCAAGATTCTCTGAAAATCACCTAAAGAAGGGTTCTTTCAGCTTCCAGCTCAACTTCTTTCTCCAGTGGGGCCTTCCAACTAGGTCAAGGGCCTAGATGGAGAATAGATACACATCAAGGCTATCTCTTTCCATCATCCTTGTTTTCATCACTCCTTTTCTCTCTGTAAAAGAAGAAAGAGAAACAAACAAAAACTCTCTTTCCTAAAAAAAAAAAAAAGGCTCTAGAATATCAACTCTATCAGTAAGGATAGGCCATGTTATGCAGCAGTAACAAACCAAAATCAACAATGGAGTAGCAGAGAAGGTATTGCATTCCTTGAGCCTCCTGTGTGTTCAGTGCAGGCAGTCAGGGGGTGCCTCTGCTCAACTGGGCTGCCTAGGAAACCAAGCTGCTGGAGGTATCATCTTAACATGCTCCCCTGGCTTTTGCGGCCCAGCAGCTGCTCCATGTGACACAAACCACCTCTAAATGCATTTCATCAGCCAAAGTGTCACGGGTGTGCCCAAACTCAAGGCAACAGGAAAGTACAATCTTACCATCTGCTTGGAAGGAAGAGAAGCAGAATAGCTGTGAACAGCCTGATGCCATCAAATAAAGCCATTCAAATAGCTGTTGACTCCCTGTCGGGGGCACACACAGCCAAACTCTGAACCCAGGTTGGGGCTCAGCCAGAGCCCTTGCCATAGTGAGGAGAATGGGGAAGTCACTTACTTTGGGAATTCCAGATGTCACCCTGACTGTGTAGGTGCCTTTTTGTAGGCCTTGTGTAACCTGTGGGACCAGGAGGCCCCCATGAAACTGGGAAGAGAAACGCTGCCATATTCAAAAGCTTATTGTCAAAGCCTCCCCAAAGTACAGATGTTTTATTTAAAAATAGAATTTTATCCAGAAAAAGTGATGTATTTTTTTACTTCCTAGAGCATATGGTGAAGCCATCACACTGACACTCGTGAGTTATCACTCTGTCGTCTAGCATCTATCAAAGTCCAGGCACTGTGGTCAAGTCTTTAATTATACTGCCTCTTATCTTCTCGACTACCCTTTAAGGAAGATACCCCATTTTGTGGTTGAGAATTAAGGAAATTAATAATTTGTTCATGGAGAATTCCCTGGTGGCCTGGTGGTTAGGATTCCACACTTTCACTGCCACAGCTTGGGGTTCAATCACTGCTCAGGAAACTGAGATCCTGCAAGCCTAATAATAACAATAATACATTTGTTCATGTTCATCATCTCGTGTCTTGCTTCAGTTTGCTCTCATTGGTACATTTTGTCCTTCAACAAGCCCTATTTTGTTCTTCTTTTCTTTCTCCCTTGGTCTCCCCATTTTATTTGTTACTGCTGTTTGCTTGCTTGTTGTCCAAAGGACAAATAACCCCACCAATCCCAAGCTTTCCTCCTGACTGATTGGCATTTTCCTCTTGGGCCTCCTGTTTGACTCCACCCACTTCATCCTGATAGTGCAGGTGAAAGACGCCTTCTCGCCATCAGCTGCCACAGAGCAGGTCCGCCCCAGGTCCACCAGGCTCCCTTGTGTGTCGGTGGGCTATCTAAGATACAAACACTTGAGGTGAGCAGGCCAGCCAGGGATTGAAATGGCTCACCGAGCTGCCAGTGGTGAGGGCTTGGCAGTAGGGGGGAGGGGAGGAGGTCTGGTGAGTCCACAGTGAACTCAGAGAAGGCAAGACTGATGGTGACATAATAGGAAATCTGGGCTAAGTTGCCAGATCTGACTTTCATGAAAAGTCATACACCCAGACTTTTATATATGAAATTCCTCAATCACTAAATATCAGCTTAAACTTAAAAATATTTACACATGTCATTTTGGAATGTATACTATTGTTCTGGGTAATTTATTCAAAATAAAACAATATTTTAAAATATATCTGTTAGAGAATGAACTTACAGTTGCCAAGGGGAAGAATGGGGGGAGGAGATAATTGAGGAATTTGTTGAGGAGATAGTTGAGGATGGACACGTATACACTACTATATTTAATATGGAGAGCCAACAGGGACCTACTGTATAGCATATGGAACTCTGCTCAGTGTTATGTGACAACCTGGATGGGAGGGAAGTTTGAGGGACAATGGATATGCGTATATGTATGACTGAATTCCCTTACTGTCCATCTGAAACCATCACAACATTGTTGATAGGCTATACTCCAATATAAAATAAAAAAGTTTTTAAAAATATGTCTGCAAGTAAATGTTTGACTCTCCAACTTTCAGGGTGCAGCTTCTCTTTTGAGCAATGAACAAATTATGGAGTACACACACGCAGGCACACACACACACATACTTGAAAACATTCAGAGCAACAAGTCACTTAGGACATTTAATAACAGAACAGAGTTTTAAACATTACCCATTAGAAAAGGAAGTAAAATAAAAGTTAAGAGGTATGAGGAAAGCCATTTCACAGAGAGGCATAGGAGATCAGAAACTCAGGAGCCAGAAGCGTGAATGCTGACCCTGCCAGGACACTATGGGGCCACAGAGAAGTGGCAGGGTGCTACTTCCTCAATGTCTTCATCTTGAAACAGGTATTTTTTTTTTAAATTAAGACCAACTTGCCACAAAGGGTTTTGCAAAACACGAATAAAAACTTAACAGGACTTTCACATCAAACTTCCTCAGATTGACTACAAAACCAACAATTCTTGGAATTTTAGACAGTTAGGGATGCAAAAGACCCTCATTGGAAAAGACCCTGATGCTAGGAAAGATTGAGGGCAGGAGGACAAGCGGGCAATAGAGGATGAAATGATTGGATGGCATCATCGACTCAATGGACTTGAGTTGGAGCAAGCTCCATGAGATGGCGAAGGACAAGGAAGCCTGGCGTGCTGCAGTCCACAGGGCCTCAAAGAGGCGGATAGGACGCTGCAACTGGAAAGTAACCACAAAGGGACACAAGGTCTCAGGAGTCATCCTGAACCATGTACTCATTTTACACCTGAGGGATGCAAGGTCTGGACCAGACCACACTTCTGGAAACCATGCAAGCCTGGCAGAGAGAGGGGGCAGGAATAGAACCAAGATGGAAAGAGACTGGAAAAAGAGCCTCGGGGGATGCAAGTGTGAAGGCTGGTTCACCCCTGACAAAGAGTATAGCTCTCGCTGTCTCCGCCTCTGAACATCATGGGGATAATACCCTGTCCCAGCCTGCAGGTAGGAAAACTGCCAGGTCGAGAGGAGATGACTGCAAGAGAACTTCCGCAAATCGGAAGACATTGTTCAGTTACCAATGTTAGCTTGCTTCCTTTGTCTCCATTGAGCTCCCACCCCAAGTCTTGCTCAACCACAGCCTTTATCCCCCTGTGCTGAAAATGCCCATCAACCTGCACATCTTCCCCAAGTTTCTGAGCTCTCTCAGGGCCAAGGGCTTCATCTACTTGTGTTTAGTGCAGCCAGGAGTCCTTTGATGAATGTTTGCTGAACGTGCTATGCTGTGCTAAGTCGCTTCAGCTATGTCTGACTCTGCGACCCTATGGACTGTAGCTCACCAGGTTCCTGTTTGCTGAATGTAGAAACTTCTAAATCTCCAAATTTGCAACCCAAAAGACCAAAGTTAAACTAAAAAAGTGTGCGTTTTTACAGTCTCACTATTAATAAGGTGATTCTTTGCGTTCCCATGGGCTGTACCCGTTCAGATTCCACTGTCCGTGGGATTTCCCAGGCAAGAATACTGGAGTGGGTGGCCATTTCCTTCTCTAGGGGATCTTCCTGACCCAGGGATTGAACCTGCATCTCCTGAATCTCCTGTTTTGGCAGGAGGATTCTTTATCACTATTAGCGCCCCCTGGGAAGCCCCTAATCATAAATTTGTAAGTAAAACCTTTCTGAGAAATATTCACAACTTATAGATCTATAACACAATAGTCATTTTGTGGGGACTCTATTGAGTAATGTGGAGGGGATAAGGGGTAGAGACAAGAGGGGGTTGGGAGGGAGACAGAGAAAGAAATGACTATAATTCAGGATGTCTCAAAGCCCCTAACTTTCCAGGTTCCTGTCTTTTCGAAAATTATAGATCCACCTAGTATCGAGCTTTCAGGTCTAACTAACACCTGTATGTCTGTGGAGTTAGTCACCTGACATGATGACAATTCAGACACTCACTCCAGTGTCCAAGACCTGAGTTTCTGATGGGAGTCCCAAATTAACCTGCTGCTAAGTATGGACATTTGCAAAGCTCCCTTTTATATAATTAAGCATTAACACCTACTTTATCTTCTACCACATCATCTGCCACAGTCAAAAAGTGGCAGCATAAATTCAAATTTCAAGGAAATTAAAAAATATATTGCACAGGAATTCCCCTTTAATGCATGACCTTAAGAAAATTCCTTTGCCCTATGTCTTCTGGACAGGGTAAACAGGGGTAGAGAGGAGAAAGAAATGATTGAATTTCTATGGCCCCAAAAGGCCAACAAAGATAATCTGTGTAAGTACTATCCTGTACCTACTTTGGCCACCTGATGCGAACAGCTGACTCATTGGAAAAGCCCCTGATGTTGGGTAAGATTGAAGGCAGAAGGAGAAGAGGGCAACAGAGGGTGAGATGGTTGGATGGCATGACCGATTCAACAGACATGAACTTGGGCAGACTCCAGGAGACGGTGAGGGACAGGGACAGCACTGGCGTGCTGCAGTCCATGGGGTCACAAAGAATCGGACACGACTTGGTGACTGAACAATGACAACAGCTATCCTGTACCCTACACATTTTGGAGCACTTTGAATTCAAAGATCTTGGTAATTTTTCAGATTCAAATTCTGAAAGTTTGAAATTTTTATTAGTAGTATTCTCACATCGGAAGAAGCGATGTTTTCTTTGCCAAAACATATGTAAAATCCTCCCTCTCCTGCAATTTTCTGCCCATCTAATAATCAACTTTTACATAGTACCTATTTATATGTTCTAGACAAATGTTAAACTACTTTGAAATCTGGAAATTTTTAAAAAACTTAAATAATGTTTATTCCAAACAGACAGCAGTTTCCACTGTGAGCAAATGCAAACCATGATCTTTAAATCAGAAGATGAAGGAAAAACTAATAAAATCACATTCTGTCCCAGGGAATTTGGGCTTCATATATAAGCCAAATAATTAATATAAACGTCCTTAAAGATTCATCCAAGGCTTATTAAGCATCTACAATGTGCCACTGTTTTGGATATTGAGGATTAGCAACAAACAATGCAGACAACAATTCCTGCCCTCATGGAGCTCACATTCTAGCAGAACAGAAACAAACTTCTAAGTAAACTTATAAGTAAAATGGATACTATAGCAGATGTTAACAAGAGCTGTGTTTGACTGCATTCATGGCCCTAATTCTTTACCCTACCTCTATCCATTCCCTCTGTCCTGTTTTCTGCAGTGAGCTAGGCTTCCTTCTTTCATTGTGACTTGATTTGGTCAAGTCTGGCCATGTGACCTGATATGGCCAGTAGAATAAGGTAGAAGTAACAGGGTGCCAGCTCCTGACTCTAGTAAAACATAGACCACCAGAGCTCATGATTCCCACGCCCTTCTTGCTCCTCTGTCATCGCCATGGGAAGAAGGTGCCTGAGATGGTCCACCAGTCTCAGAAGGATAAAAGACATGGAGCAAAGCTGTTTCAGCTGAACTTCCTCAGCCAAACTTAGTCTAAAGCAGAGCTCCAGGAGACCCTGAGATGCATGCTTAAGCTGAGCCAGCATTAGCAGGGCCACCAACATCCCCAACCTAGAGGAGCTGACCTTCTATGACCCACGGGTGCATGAGCTATACTAATAAACAGCTGTTTTTTGGTGTTTTGAGGTGTTGTTTGTTACACCTCAATAACTAATCAATACAAGTACTAAAGGGTAGTCAAAACAGTAAAGACAGAAAAGAGAGTACGTATGTGGTACTAATGGGGGAGTCCATTTCAAATAATTTTCTTGAATATAGTTATTTTTAAAATATAACACATTATTCTAAAAACACTCCCTTTCTAAGAATCGAGAGGTTCTTATATTCATTACCTAATATCCTCATCACATATTTGGCACTCTCATCTTAGTACCACTTGGGTCCAAGCAAATAGGAGGCAGAAAAAAAACATTGCTGCTTTGTTTGGTAGGAGAAGCAGAGCAGAAATTAACACCCATTTCCAGTTCCAACCCAGCTGCACGTTCTTGGTATTTCTCGTTTGAAGTACAGTGTGTGAACTCACGTTCTTCTTTTATGCGGCATTCTACAACTCTTCTAAAATCTTACCCAGAAACACTCTTTCCTAATTTTTCCCAGTCACTTCAGGTTTAAAGGCAGAAGTTCTTTCCAACATAAGTCTACCAGCAAGTTTAGCAGATAAAACTCTTCCAACACAATCCTTGAAGTAAGGAGACCACGTTTCAAAGGTTCTTTTCAACGTTTTTTTGGAGCATGTAGGGTCTTAGTTTCCCAACCAGGGATCAAATCCACACCCCTTGCACTGGGAGTATAAAGTCTTAACCGCAAAGCCTTTCCAAATTAGCTATCCTACCTTCTAGCAAGGTGAACACTGGTTCCACTGATCACTTTGGCCTTCATCCTGAAAAGAAGACCAGAGGGTTCCTGCCCAGCTTTGATTTCCCATTTCATACAAATTCTAACCAGTCCCTTTCCATTTCATCACAAAATGAACACTCTGATGGAAATGAAGTCACAAGTTTCAGTTCAGGGTTCAGGAAGACTCTAGTGGCTAAAACTGGCTCCAAAGCCCTGTGACTTTCCTGGTGGCTCAGTGGTAAAGAATCTGCATGCCAGTGCAGGAGACTGGTCTGATTCCTGGGTCAGGAAGGTTCCCTGGAGAAGGAAATGGCAACTCACTCAGTATTCTTGCCTGGGAAATCCCATGGACAGACAGGCTAGTCTATGGGGTCGAAAAAGAGTTGCACACGACTTAGCAACTAAACAACAAGAACAACAGACTTGAGCTGAAGTTGATGAATGCAGGCAGAGGGGAAAAAAATTCCTCTCCATTCCTTGTCTTCTAGGGAGTTACCTGTTGGTGGCTCCAGCGGACTGGTGGAAAGGTTTGAGAGCGTCTTGATTAAGGTATTTTCAAGGGCTCCTAAATCTACTGTCTTAAAGTTTCCTTTTCCTTCGTTGAGATCATATTTCAAGAGTTGCTATGATCTTGGGAAAACCACTTAACCTCTCTGAGATTCAAATTCCTTACTGGTAAAATAAGAATTGAAGGTCCTCTCTGTTCTTAACAGTCTATCATTTACGTATACACGTTCAAACTACTGATTTCAAACTAGTGACAACTTTCAGTCTGCTAGCAGCTGGCTGAGTTGTTTTAATAAATCTTTCATGGATCATTTTGAAGTCCTAGCAGTCCTCCTCACCTCTTTTTTTATGTTCAACTTTACAACTTTGATAAGGAACAACCAAAATGAACAGTAAGGATTTCAAAATTCTCTTCAGGTCCAACTATTGGGGCTTTTTAGATTTCCCAACAAAGTGATAAACTATGAGTTCTCTAAGAAAGCATCCTAAGTCTTCAGCAGGACACTTCCGTTCTACCATCTTACTGTTGTGCCCAGGCTGATAAAAATTTCCTCTGTGAACTGAGTTTCTCCAAGCCTGACCTAATAGCTACCGGTTCTCAATCAATTGCTATTCACACGCAAACATCTGCACACATCAAGTCAACTTAAACATCACGCTGTGGGGTCCTGACACGATGACACAACCACCAGCTGTCGGGGCACCGCCCTGAACTGGGGACACAAACCCCATTTTCCTATGTAAATTGGCCTGGGCGCTGCTTCGGCCCCCCAACAAAAGGGAACGATCCTTTTAAATGGGGCCATCTGGCCGTCCCCCGGCCTCAGAGACACCTCCGGGATGGGGGATAGGGGTGGGGGGAGCGGGAGTGATCTTCGGGGGGCCACAAGGTAGCTCGGTAGCACGCAGCTGTCACCCCAACCTCTGGGGTCCCCAACCTCTGGGGGACCAGCAGATTCGCCCTCCGGGTCCGGGGCGCCTGAAGGTCTCGCAGCGCACTTCCGAGATGGGGGAGGTCGCGCTTTGTTCCCGGGCCCCAAGGGCGCGAGGCGCCACGGCCTCGGGCAGAGTCACCGCTCCGTCCCCGGGCCCCAGGGCAGCTCTCGGCGGGCGGCTAGCAGCCGCGGGCGCCTCCATAGCAACCGCGTGGGAGCTGCGCAAACGAGGAGCCGGGGAGGAAGGCCAGGAGCAGAGGAGAGGGATAAGGGGGGAGGAGCGGAGAGGGGAGGGGTTCCAGGGAGGAACCGAGGAGGAAAGAGTAGGGGGGAGCCCGAAGAAGGCGAGCGCGGGGGGAGCAGAGGAGGAAGAGGGAGGGATGGGGAATGGGCGAGGATAGGGATCTGGAGGAAGAGAGGAGGGGAGCGGGGAGGAGAGGGGAGCAGGAAGAAGGGCCCAGGCGAGAAAAGAAGGAAGGGAGAGGGAGCGTGGGTGGGGTGCAGGGAGGAGTGCAGGGGAGGAGGGGAACGGGAGGAGCCCGGAGCTGCTGGGATGGGGAGGGGAGAGCGCTGGGAGGGGGAGGCCGGGAGGAGGGGAGCTTGTGGGGGAAAGGAGCCCGGGAGGAGGGCGCGGCCCAGCCCTCCGGGGCACGGTGCCCCGGGGAGCTCGGCGGCCGAATTCCTGCCCCCGCGCCTCTGTGCGGGAGGAGGGGCGGGAGCCAGGAGCCGAGCGCTGGCGCGGGCGGGGACGGCGGCCGGCGGGCGGGAGGCCGCGCGGGGAGGAGCTCCGGGGGCCGGGGGTCCGCCCACTCCAGCCCGCGGTGAGCGCCCCGGGAGCGAACGAGGACTCTCCCCTTCCCCTGAGGCTAGCTGGCCCCTCTCCAGCTGCGCTGACCTTCCCAGTCCCCGGGAGCCGCCCGCAGCTCCCCGGCCCCAGAGCCGCCCGCAGTTTTCCAGGGATGAGCAAACCCTCTTCCCCAAGGGCTGTAAACCTGAAGCGCTCTCCCGAAAGCAAAGTTCTTAGCTAAGACTCGCTCTCACCCAGGGTTCTCACCAGAGAATAGTGTGTTACAAAACTATTAGAAAGTTGATGCGGAGCTTAGAGTCCTTTTCTCCCTGCCCCACCCCCACCCACACCCCCAGAAGGAGGGGCCTCTTGGAAAGGATGTCTTGCCAATATTAAGCTTGAGAAATTGACAATCTGGATGGAATGCTGACATCCAGCTGAAAAGTTTGGGGAAAAGCCAAGTCACAAACACATCAGCTTTCTTAAGTACTCTGCTGAGCACCAGCTTGTACGAGACATTTCACAAAGTTGGCAGAGTAGACTTGATCCTTGCTCTCGAAGAGCTGACCACAAAAATGGACTACCATTACACTCTGAGAAGCATTTTTGAATAGTGAAAAGCATTTTGAATAATATGTCTCATGATGGAGCATTAAATGTGCAAAAAAGAAAAAAAATTTAGACAGTATTTCAAAAAAATCAATAGATAAAAGTGCTGTATATTTTAATTTTAAAAACCATTATACAAAGTAAAGGAAAGGAAAATAAACTTTGGGACATTCTCAGCTAACTTGGCGTATGGGAAAATGAAAATAAACCTAATTGAAAAAACAGTGCTCACCATAAATAGGTTTAGCTTTGTAGGCAGGGAACATGGTTTAAGAAGGAAAAAAAAAAAAAAGCCAGCAGAAAATTCACCAATCAAATGTAAGATTGTCCATGTTTCATAAAACAAAGGTCAAAGAATCCTGTCAAGCCTTAAAGAACACTTTCTATGTAGATAGCCAAGGTTTTGGTTTTGTTGTTTGTTCTGAAAACCCTAATCTGTAACTCTTGTTTTCAGGTATTACTCAGAGGAATATTCTTTGGTTTCTTTTACCCACATATTCCCAAATTAGGTATCAAATTAAAAGAAACAGGAAAACTTGTAGGTTTGTAATTGTACAATATCCCATCTGGTTTCAACTCCTTGACCAAAAAGAAAAGATGAAAACGCAGGCAAACTTCCAAGTATGTCTATTCTAAATGCTAACTTATTTTGACATAAAACGAATGATTTCTAGTCTTTACTTCCCAACTAGTTGGTATGTAATAGTTTTTAAGAGTTCACTGCATCCCAGACATTATTCTCAGCAACTTATAGACAGCATTTTATATAATCTTCTTAAACATAGAAAGTAAATATTAATATTATCCCATTTTATGGATGAAGAAACTGAGGCTTAGGGCATAAAACATGTGCAGATCCTGACAACTGTAGTCAGGTTGGGATGAAGACCCACCAAGCCAGCTGTCACTGAGCAGTTTGTTCCCTGACCACACATTCCTCACAGGTTGGATTTCTTATTCATCTAGAATAATACTGAATATAACTATGGATTAATATGCGTATGGGTTAACTGAATTTCTCAATTTCATCTAGTTTTTCTGGCATTAGATAGGTAAATTCACAAGTTATTATTTTCTTTATTTCTTACGTGTTCCTCTAAAAAATCTTGGTACTATATTGTAAACTTCAGAAATATAAAAAGCAGCAACCTACCAGGCCCAAATTTACTAAGTACAAATTGTTAATGTAGTTTCACATGAGCACTTAAAATTGTGGCAATATGTGAAAGCATATGTTCTGAGTTCAATGATAAACCAAACATTTCTAGTTGTTTATACCCTGTTGCTTATACTTTTTTTTTCAGTAAAGAGTTTGATGTCCTTTATTCAAGAGAAAACAATCCATGAATCAGGGAGTACTATGCCTCATAAGCAGAGGAGTACTGCTCTCTAGAGATTTGAGACAAGAGGGAGTTTTATAGAGAGTTAGAAAGAGGTGATATAGAAACACAGCATGATTAACTAGGAGATCAGGGATTTCCTTAGAAAGCCTGAAAGTCCTGTTTTCTAGGGTAAGTTAAGCTAGCTAAATCTGGGTTGGAGGATTATGCTGGATAGATGTTAGGTTTCATTGACAGGGGATTCCTGTAAGTGCAGGCTGACTTAAGTTTAGATTTGTGACATGGGCTGGGCCACTGAGTTAGCCTCCATTTTATGGGTGCCAATATTCAAATTAACTTTATCAATTCCCCCTTTTGATCAACTTTCTCAGTTATAGTCAAAGTTTAAGGTATTAGTGCCACTCTGAGCTACCACTTGTTGATGTTGGAGTCAGGTCGAATCTCCAACTGGAAAAAAAAAAAAAGGTTGGAATATCAAAGTCTTGTTCTCTTAGTTGACTTTCTTCATTCCATTTTTGGCATTCTAGGCAAAGGGAGATCATTTGGTCATCAGCAACTGCATGCATGCATGTAGAGCTTTTGAGAGAATACAGCAAACCAGAAAGATGATTAGAAAAACTATATGCAGAATAATACCCAATGATTGGAGGGCACTCTCAAGGCACGGTCCCTATGACCCAAAACAACTTAAATCAAGCAGATCAGAGAAAAAGTCTGCTGAAGGAGTCACTTTTTTAAACCAAGTGGCTTGCTTAGTGACTTTATGTAGCTTGGTCTCAACTTCTGCAGAAACGTACTAGCTGTTGATCACAGCACAGATGGTTACCTCTGTGCTCAGCTAACAGATAATCAAGGGCTATCCTATCATCAAGAACAACTTTAGCCAGACAGTCTAGGGATTTTTATTTGCTTTAGCAGCAAATTCTTCAATATCTTCGAGAGTTAAGGAAAGATTGCTGATTATAGCCTCATTTCACTTAATTTTCTATTCACGGGTGTAGGCATCTGACAGAGGAAGTGAATTTTGAATCATGAATGCCCCTGGTATTTCCACTTTGAGCCTGTGGCTGGGGGCTGGAAAGATGACAGCCATTCTTGTTGTTTTATCATGCTCAGTTATGTCTGACTCTTGGCGACCCTATGGACTGAAGCCCCCAAGCTCCTCATGGAATTTTCTCCAGGCAAGAATACTAGAGTGGGTTGCCATTTCCTACTGCAGGGACAGCCATAGAAGCCAGTAAAACTTAAGGGACTACAGACCACACAGGTGGTTTTCTTTTGATTACCCTTGCCTTAAGTTTCGGAGAAGGCAATGGCACCCCATTCCAGTACTCTTGCCTGGAAAATCCCATGGATGGAGGAGCCTGGTAGGCTGCAGTTCATGGGGTCGCTAAGAGTCGGACACGACTGAGCGACTTCACTTTCACTATTCACTTTCATGCATTTGGAGAAGGAAATGGCAACCCACTCCAGTGTTCTTGCCTGGAGAATCCCAGAGACGGGGGAGCCTTGTGGGCTGCCGTCTATGGGGTCTCACAGAGTTGGACACGACTGAAGCAACTTAGCAGCAGCAGCAGCAGCAGCCTTAAGTTTCTTTCTTTATCCAGAATCTGGATGGATGCAAGTTTCCCCACATTTCGGGTTGTCCTATTACTTATACTGACTTGTTTATTTTTTTATCTAAGGTTTGACAACAACTGTAAATTCTTAGTCATCTGCAAATTAGGAGAAATGGATAAGCATCACCTGCACACTCCAAGACATTCAGAGTCTTCTGCTGAATTTAGCCTCTGTAAGTAGATAATGAGACTATGCTGCTGCTGCTAAGTCGGTTCAGTCATGTCAGACTCTGTGCGACCCCATAGATTGAAGCCCACCAGGCTCCCCCGTCCCTGGGATTCTCCAGGCAAGAACACTGGAGTGGGTTGCCATTTCCTTCTCCAATGCATGAAAGTGAAAAGTGAAAGGGAAGTCGCTCAGTTGTGTCCGACTCCTAGCAACCCCATGGACTTCAGCCTACCAGGCTCCTCCATCCATGGGATTTTCCAGGCAAGAGTACTGGAGTGGGGTGCCATTGCCTTCTCCGTAATGAGACTATACCCACCCTTAAAATGTTTTGCCTCTGAAATCTTTTCTCTTCTTCTGTCTGAATCAGTCCTCCAGTCTTCACTTGACCCATCTAGGGAAACAAAGGAAGAAAAGAAAAGGAAAGGAATACAGAAGAAACAAAAGTGGAACATTTGCCACAGAAGCAAAGACCTGACTTTTTCATTTGCTGGTTCAGCAATGCAGGACTCTAAAAGTTGGCAAGACTCAGGATGGAGGAGGGATGGGGAATGAGGTGAGAACTAGTAAGAAGGCTAAGGTCCAATGTTTAGGCTAACTAGAAGCAAGAGCTTCTTTTTGGGCTTGGCTTAGAAGTCAAGCTTGAATTTCAGTTGACTCACCAGAGGTGAGATAAGATGTCTGCCCAAAAGGCCAGGCCCCCAGGAAGTTCAGAGGGTGGGGCTTACTCTCTTTTTCTTTAAGATTTATTTATTTTTATTTCTTTGGCTGCACTGGGTCTTAGTTGTATGGAGGATCTCTGATTGCAGCATGTGGGAACTTGAGTTCCAACTTATGGGATCGAATTTCTTGACCAGTGATCAAATCCAGGCTCCCTGCACTGGGAACGCAAAATCTTAGCCCTCTGGACCATCAAGGAAGTCCTAGGATTTACTCTTCCTTATTTCTCCTGCTAGACACAATAAACTGTGGAAAATTCTGAAAGAGATGGGAATACCAGACCAATTGACCTGCCTCTTGAGAAATCTGTATGCAGGTCAGGAAGCAACAGTTAGAACTGGACATGGAACAACAGACTGGTTCCAAATAGGAAAAGGAGTACATCAAGGCTGTATATTGTCACCCTGCTTATTTAACTTATATGCAGAGCCCATCATGAGAAACGCTGGGCTGGAGGAAGCACAAGCTGGAATCAAGATTGCTGGGAGAAATATCAATAACCTCAGATACGCAGATGACACCACCCTTATGGCAGAAAGTGAAGAGGAACTAAAGAGCCTCTTGATGAAAGTGAAAGTGGAGAGTGAAAAAGTTGGCTTAAAGCTCAACATTCAGAAAACTAAGAACATGGCATCCGGTCCCATTACTTCATGGCAGATAGATGGGGAAACCATGGAAACAGTGTCAGACTTTATTTTTTTGGGCTCCAAAATCACTGCAGATGGTGACTGCAGCCATGAAATTAAAAGACGCTTACTCCTTGGAAGGAAAGTTATGACCAACCTAGACAGCATATTAAAAAGCAGAGACATTACTTTGTCAAAAAAGGTCTGTCTAGTCAAGGCTATGGTTTTTCCAGTAGTCATGTATGGATGTGAGAGTTGGACTGTGAAGAAAGCTGAGCGCTGAAGAATTGATGCTTTTGAACTGTGGTGTTGGAGAAGACTCTTGAGAGTCCCTTGGACTGCAAGAAGATCCAACCAGTCCATCCTAAAGGGGATCAGTCTTGGATGTTCATTGGAAGGATTGATGTTGAAGCTGAAACTCCAATACTTTGGTCACCTGATGCGAAGAGCTGACCCATTTGAAAAGACCCTGATGCTGGGAAAGATTGAGGCCAAGAGGAGAAGGGGATGACAGAGAATGAGATGGTTGCATGGCATCACGGACTGTATAGACATGAGTTTGGGTGGACTCCGGGAGTTGGTGATGGACCAGGAGGCCTAGTGTGCTGCAGTTCATGGGGTTGCAAAGGGTCAGACACGAATGAGCAACTGAACTGAACTGAACTGAATTGAGAAACTGAAGGGGAAAAAAGGATGTTTGGTCGTGGCCAGAGCCATTTTCCCTGATGACCTGTCCCAAGAAAGAGGGAAGGGAGGAAGGAAAGAAGGGGCCGATGAGCTCTATCCAAGCAGATGCTATGGGCCAGTTCTGTCCTTCTGCTGAGTGACTGCAATTTCGAATCTTTGTGCTTCTTTTAATTTTCTAAAAAGATTTTCCTCTTAGGAAAATACTTTTTCATTAACTTTAGTCCAGAGGGTAGTCTTTTTTTTTTTTTTTTTTTCTTTTACAGAATTTAGCAGTGAGGGAGAATGCCCTGTGACTCTTTCTAACATGTGTGAGAGAGGTTATTATCTCTTTGCTTAAAAATTCTGATATTCCCACCACTGGCAGATGACATTTCTCAAAACCAAAAGTGAAATTTCCCAATAGAGTTTCAAGTCTGAATAACATTTATTAGAAAATAAGATTGAAGGGATGGGGGAGGAGAGAAACATGCTAAGAATTTTTCACAGGATTCTAGTTTTTGTCTCAACAAAATTCATTTTCATTGAATTTATAAACAACATTTCGCCATAATGTTATTGCATGCCTTGCTTTTTGTTTTATACTCACAGCTGAGGTCAAACAAAAAGAAGACTATTTAATCAATATAGAGTTTGGGTTAACCAATTCAAATTAACTAGATGAAAGTCTAGAATTAAAGCATTAAACATCCACTGAACAGAATACCTAATTAGTATTGATCACCAAATAATTCTAAGCACATGTGCTATTTACATAGAAAGGAAGCAATATATTTTCTTAGAAAAATAAAAGCAACAACACTATATCTGGACCTCATTACCATGAGGAAGAGAGGAAAAACTTATAAAATGGGACTTGGGACACTGTCACACTAGAAAACAACTTTATTGGGCAAACACATTATTTAGCGGAAGCTGTAATAGTGTCCAGAGACAGAAGATAAGATTCAGGATGAGGGCTACACTAGGAGAGAAGTCTGAATGGACGAGAGTGATAGACTGGTGCCCAGATGGGCTTCTCTGCTTGGATAAAAAGAAGAATAGCTGGCATTTTTTGTGTGTGTGCAAGATGCTGGGCAATAAAGTTACATATATTATCTGCCATCCTTATATTGACCTATAAGACTCTCTTACCCACTGTATTATTACTACTACACAATTGTATAGGCTTCCCTGGTGACTCAGACAGTAAAGAATCTGCCCACAATGGGGAGATCACGGTTCAAACCCTGAGTTGGGAAGATCCCCTGGAGAAGGGAATGGCTACCCACTCCAGTATTCTTGCCTGGAAAATCCCATGGACAGAGGAGCTTGGCAGGCTACAGTCCATGGGGTCCCAAAGAGTTGGACATGACTGAAGGACTAACACTGACCCGTTGTACAGGTGAGGAGTCTGAGGATGGCATAGGCTGAATCACTGACCTCAGCACACCCAGGACACAGGTGGCAAAGGTGGAATTCCCTCTCCTTTTTCCCTCTTCATCCTTCCATCCCAGTGATTAGTGTGTTTGTGTGGGGGGTGGGGTGGGGAGGTGGATGGAGACCCCCATGGAAAAGAACACATGGACAAGCACTTTTCAGCTATTGAGAGCTCTTAGTCTTGTACTTTGTGTTACTCGTATCACGGGGAGGCATCAGAGCTGGGGGTATTGCTAGCTTTCCTTATGGAGAGAAGTTTTTAGATAATATCATCTGTTTTACCTAGAATTGGATGGAAAGCAGAGGTTATCTCTTGAGCATCCAAGAGATGCTTAGAAAAATCCAGAAGACTGACTAGTTTTCAGTATTGAACCAAAAGTTTTGACCTAATAGAACTGAGAGGTGATGACTGCTTAGGAGTGAGTTGAAGAAGAATGGGAGAGAAACATTCTTAGCTAATCTACTAGCTGAAACTTGAAATAAGGATGGAGGATAATGTTAATAAGTTTATTATTAAATCTAATTAAACGATCCTCATTTTGTGGAATGTGCTTATTTGGAAATCATTAGTGTATTTCCTTATGGTCTGAGGGAAAATCAGGGATAGAAGCACTGGGACGGAGGAGGAAATGTCTCCCTGAGGTGCTGACTTTATTTAGCAGCACCTCCACCTGTCTTTAATGAGCTTCCCCTGTGGCTCAGATGGTAAAGAATCCACCTGCAATGCAGGAGACCTAGGTTTGATCCCTGGGTCGGGAAAATCCCCTGGAGAAGGAAATGGCAACCCACTCCAGTATTCTTGCCTGGAGAATCCTATGAACAGAGGAGCCCGGCGGGTTACAGTCCATAGGGCTGCACAGAGTTGGATAGAACTGAGGGACTAACATTTTCACTGGTTAAGAAGGCGCCAACCTTAAGGACAGCTGGGAAGGAAGAGAGATGGGGATATGAGGGGTGGGGCTGGTTTGAGGCAGCTTGTACAAAGACCTTGTGAAACTGACAGCTTCAATTTTTCTGGGATTCCACCCTTTCCTCTGCTGTCTAACAATCAAACTTCCAGACCAAGTACATGTTTTATCTTTACTGATCTTCCCCATTAGCCTAAGCTAGACAAGAATGTTCCCACCCCCTTTTATATGATGCCTTAACAATATTTACCCAGGGAGTTTACTATCGGGATTCAGGGCCATAAGCATATTTCATGGCACCCAAGGACAGGTGCACCCTGGCCCAGAAAGGACTTGGTTCCAAACTCAAAGTTCATCAGGAGTGAGACAGAACGCCTTCCCCATTTCTGCCTTTTGTTTCTATTTTTCATCAGGAGCCCTTACCTTTTCACCTCTGAAGACCTGTTCTGCTGCTCCTCTGAACATGTGATCAGTGAACTCAGAGAAGAGTTTAATTTACATCACCTTAGTTCCAGGAACACTACACAGTGAATCTCATAGCCAAATGTGAGGGCAAATATGAGACTCATCAACACAGTCACATGTCCACCCCTGAGCCAGTCACCCAGAGTTGAGAATGATGATTTCATATAGGGAGGAAGGTCCCTCTCTGAGAAAGGGCTTTGAGATGAGCTAGAAAAGCAGTCTCCTACACAATCCCCACATCATGTTTTAAATCCTAATATCTTGACTTTCATCTTCTCAAAAGTATGCTTTTTCCCCCCTTTTCCATGTTTATTGCTATTCATTCTCATTATTTTAAAAATAATAATAAATGTGTTCTCTACTTTCCATAGCCCCAAATTCACAACACTTTCATCTTTCCACGAGATAGACCACAATCTTCCATGAATACCCCCTCCATTCTGTTTCTGGCTTAAGGGGCAGAAGGATAAAAGGGCGTCAGAGGATGAGATGGCTGGATGGCATCACTAATGCAATGGACATGAACTTGGGTAAGCTTTGAGAGCTGGTGAGGGACAGAGAGGCCTGGTGTACTGTAGTCCATGGGGCCGCAAAGAGTCGGACACGGCCGGGGGACCGAACAACATAAGGGGCAGCAAGGAAGACTGAATTATGGCACGGCAACCAAGTACAGCTCAATTCAGCCACTCAGTTGTGTCTGACTCTTTGCAACCCCATGGACCACAGCATGCCAGGCTTCCCTGTCCATCACCAACTTCCAGAGCTTGCTCAAACTCATGTCCCTCGAGTCACTGATGCCATCCAACCATCTCATCCTCTGTCATCCCCTTCTCCTCCTGCCTTCAGTCTTTCCAAACATTGGGGTGTTTTCTAATAAGTCAGTTCTCATCATGTGGCCAAAATATTAGAGCTTCAGCTTCAGCATCAGTCCTTCCAATGAATATTTAGGGTTAATTTCCTTTAGGATTGACTGGTTTGATCTCCTTGCAGTCCAAGGGACTCTCAAGAGTCTTCTCCAAACACCACAGCTCAAAAGCATCAATTCTTTGGTGCTCAGCTTTCTTTATGGTCCAACTCTCACATCCATACATGACGACTGGAAAAACCATAGCTTTGACTAGACAGACTTTTGTGGGCAAATTAATGTCTCTGCTTTTTAAAATGCTGTCCAGGTTTGTCATAGCTTTTCTTCCAAGGAGCGAGTGTCTTGTAATTTCATGCCTGCAGTCACCAACTGCAATGATTTTGGAGCCCAAGAAAAGCCTTCCTCAGTGATCAATGCAAAGAAATAGAGGGAAACAATAGAAGGGGAGAGACTAGAGATCTCTTCAAGAAAATTAGAGATACCAAGGGAACATTTCATGCAAAGATGGGAACAATAAAGGACATAAATAGTATGGACCTAACAGAAACAGAAGATATTAAGAAGAGGTGGCAAGAATACAAAGAAGAACTACACAAAAAGGATCTTAATGACCCCGATAACCACAATGATGTGATCACTCACCTAGAGCCAGACATCCTGTAATGTGAGGTCAAGTGGGCCTTAGAAAGCATCACTACGAACAAAGCTAGTGGAGGTGATGGAATTCCGGTTGAGCTATTTCAAATCCTAAACGATGATGCTGTGAAAGGGCTGCACTCAATATGCCAGCAAATTTGGAAAATTCAGCAGTGGCCACAGGACTGGAAAAGGTCAGTTTTCATTCCAATCCCAAAGAAAGGTAGTGCCAAAGAATCTTCAAAGTACCACACAATTGCACTCATCTCATAAGCTAGCAAAGTAATGTTCAAAATTCTCCAAGGGACGCTCCAACAGTACATGAACTGAGAACTTCCAGCTGTTCAAGCTGGTTTTAGAAAAGGCAGAGGAATCAGAGGTCAAATTGCCAACATCCACTGGCTCATAGAAAAAGCAAGAGAGTTCCAGAAAAACATCTACTTTTGCTTTATTGACTATGCCTAAGCCTTTATCTGTGTGAATCACAATAAACTGTGGAAAATTCTTCAAGAGATGGGAATACCAGACCACCTGACCTGCCTCCTGAGAAATCTGTATGCAGGTCAAGAAGCAACATTTAGAACCAGATATGGAAAAATGGACTGGTTCCAAATCAGGAAAGGAGTATGTCAAGGCTGTATGTTGTCACCTGTCTATTTAACTTATATATAGGGTACATCACGCAAAATGGCGGGCTCAATGAAGCATAAGCTGGAATCAAGATTTCAGGGAGAAATATCAATAACCTCAGGTATGCAGGGCTTCCCTGGTGGCTCAGAGGTTAAAGCATCTGCCTGGAATTCAGGAGACCCGGGTTTGATCCCTGGGTCAGGAAGATCCCTTGGAGAAGGAAATGGCAACCCACTCCAGTACTCTTGCCTGGAGAATCCCATAGAGGGAGGAGCCTGGTGGGCTACAGTCCATGGGGTCGCAAAGAGTCAGACACGACTGAGCGACTTCACTTTTCACTTTCAGGTATGCAGATGACACCACCGTTATGGCAGAAAGCGAAGAGGAACTAAAGAGCCTCTTGATGAAAGTGAAAGAGGAGACTGAAAAAGCTGGCTTAAAACTCAACATTCAAAAAGCTAAGATCATGGCATCCGGTCCCATCACTTCATGGCAAATAAATGGGGAAACAATGGAAACAGTGACAGATGATCCCTGGGTCAGGAAGATCTCCTGGAGAAGGAAATGGCAACCCACTCTGATATTCCTGCCTGGAAAATCCCATGAACAGAGGAGCCTGGCAGGCTACAGTCCAATGTCACAAAGGGTCAGACACAACTAAGCACACACACACAAGCTTCTGTTGTTTTTTCTCATTTATTTTAGAGATCATCTAATCCAGTCTATTAAGAACTAAAGGTGTTCAGTGCCTTGCCTGGGGTCACACATCTCATATGTGGCAGAACTTCCTGTACAGAGATTTTTTAGTTGTAACATGCTGCTTTTTACCCAAGTGTATCAGGGACCAAAACAGGGCAAAAAAAGGAAGAGCAGGAACCTCACCATCAGTGTATGTCTCAGCTCAGGGTGGGCAACCTCTAATGATGGGCTCACTCTGCCACAGTGATCATGCCATGGCGCCACGGTGCCATGCAATCATACAGATGTTTCCAAGGGCAGGACTTGGGATGATCAGGTCTCAGCATGTGGTGTTCTTCTAAATCTTCTGCATTCTGGAGAAGGTTTGCTCCAGGAAAGGTCAGTGATGGTGTCTGGGCTGTGGTTCACTTCTAGGGCACAATGTTTCCTCTGCTAAAAGAGCTGCTGCATCATAGAAATGAGATATCTTGGAGAAATCACATGCAAAAATGACTCTCTCTGGGTCACCATTACCAAATGAAATGGTTGGATAAGAACTAAGGGACTGCCATGACCCCTCACAGTTCTAAAATCCCACCGTTCCATGATAAACATATTAAAAGAATAGGAGAAATTCATCATATAATAAAATCCAAAAGGGGTAGATAGTACTCAGACTAAATGCAATTTTTAAAAATCCAGGATATTTTAAAACCAAAGCCTAAATAATGAACTGCTTAAGAATTGTAAGAAAATGCTCTTATAACCACTGTGTAAAGGAAAAAACAGTCTTAACAATAAATAATTATTAACAATAAATAATTTAACAATAACTTAACAGTAAATAATTTTTAAATTATGAAATGAAACACTCTATGTTAAATCTTTAAGACATAACCAAGTTATACTCTTCTATAGTTTACAGAGCTCTTTAAACATGGATTATCCTACGGCAGTGATCCTGTTCTGAAGCAGATAAACAGATAAATACCCTTATTACAAGTAAAGACAGTGTGAGTCAAAGAATTATTTAATATGTCTCAGGCAAAATTACATGCTGATGTGTCCATAACCCAAGGTTTCAAGAGATGGGCAAAATTGAAATTTTATTAAAACAAAAAAAACTGTTTTCTCCAATGAGCCTACTTTCATTTTGATTCTTCAAAAAAGGCTAGCCATGAAATCTCAACTTTATAGTTAAATGTTAAGGTCGTTATGCAAATCAAGGATATATATGATTTTTAAAATTATATAGTTTTATGCTGACATATGTGAAAAACATGGATAAACTTATTTCCCTCAAAATTACTATTACATTGACTAATATTAGGAAATTTTGTAAGTATAAAAATTGATAAATTTTCTTCCTGTTTGCCAATTTGAAAAACATCCATTTTTAGAATACATGTTTGGGAACATGTGTGCCTGTGTGTGTGTGTGTGTTGTTTCTCAGTATGTGAATGTGTCTGGGTAACCATGTTGATGGGGCTAAGTGTGACTGCTACATGGAGCAGTGAAGAAAGATCTGGGTTTCATTATGTAAGAAAACATATCTCAGTCTTTTAAAAAATGAGAAAATCCCAATGTATTTACTTTCTCATGAAGAAATTCTTCAGAAGGAGTCATGAGGTATAAAAGGGTGTTATTTCTAGACAGCATTTCCAAAAGTGTAGTGAGGTAGATAATTTAAGATAGCATATAAATAAAGTTTTTACTGAGGTGCATCATTAATTTTCAATGTTATATTATTTTCAACTGTACATCAAAGTGATTCAGATATATATATATATATATATATATTCTTATTATATATATATTCTAATTCAGATTTTTTTCACAAGGTATTGAATATAGTTCCTTGTGCTATACAGTAGGTCCTTGATGTATACCTAGTTTATATATAGTAGTGTGTATATATTAATTTCAAACACCTAATTTATCTCTCCACTGCCCCTGAATAAACTTTTTATGTGAATAATCATGCATATATTTTTATCATTCATCCCTCCACCCACCCACCTCTTATACTCTTCTTTGGTCATTGGTTTTATTTACAGCATTTATTTGGTTCCTCATGTCTACCACCAGAATCCCAAGCTCAGAAGGTCACTTCTTGCCCCCTACTCCCTACTGAACTCTCTGCACCATCTTTTCTGAGCCCATCTCCATACCCTCCCTAACTAAGGGAACTCTTGCCCAAGTCCTTTGCAACTCACAATAATGTATCAGCCAGAAATCCATCTAGCTGTCTTTTCTATAAGGAAAGCCACTCCCTATGAACCAAGAGTTACAGGTGACCGTGAATTGCTTGCTCCCTATTTTGTTACTTCATGCTACAAAACAAATTACCCCAAACTTAGTGACTTAAAATGGCAACCACTTTGTTTGCTTTCTAGATATTGTGGGTTGACAGTTCAACTGGCAGTTCTGCTGGTCTCTTTTGGAGTCATCCAAAGCATGGCTGGAACTGGAGGCATGGGGAGACACCCCCCTCACCCCAGGAGGCAGGCAGGCAGGCTGAGGCTCTTCTACCCATGCAGGGGATATGGTCTCTCTGTGTGGTAGTTGGGGCTCCCCAAAGGAAATACAAAATGGAAATCACCAGGCCTTCCTAAGGCCTAGGCCTAGACCAGGCACATCCTCTCTGTGCATCTTGTATCAATTAAGTAGTCCCAGAATTAGCCTATGGGCTTTCCCAGAGACTCAACAGTAAAGAATCCACCTGCAATGCAGGAGATGAAGGAGACTTGGGTTCAGCAGCTGGGTCAGGAAGGTCCCCTGAAAGAGGGCAATGGCAACTCACTCCAGTATTCTTGCCTGGACAATCCCATGGACAGAGGAGCCTGGTGGGCTACAGTCCATAGGGTCACAAAGAGTCAGACATGACTGAAGAGACCGAGCTCACACACATATGCACAGTCCATCCGTAGCCAAAGTAAGGGGAAATAAATTCCACCTTTGGGGGAAGGGAGGTGATGACAGAATTTACGGTCATCTTTAATCTACCACAATTTCTCAAACAAAAGAGCTCCTTTCAGTTTTTATGCAGAACAAATACTTTGAGAGTTTCAAAACCTATTTACTATTTTTTGGAACAAACTTTAGTTTCTTGGGTATCAAAACCACGATGTTTCCCCAAAGCAGTGTAAAACTGAGGTTAAGAGCTTGTTCAGACAGATGGTAAGTGATTATAGAGTAATGTACACATGAGTACATGGAAATACTACTTGCCTTTCAAACAACACTGAAATCCAAGTTTACCACCACGAACCTCACTTTGTAGATACTCTCAAATTCTCCAACTTCCTAGAAATTCAAATTAATTTAAAATTTTCTGATCAACCGCTTCTCAGCCTTTTGGCTAAGATCAAGTGTAAAATTTTCTAATCCATGAAAACATGTTGCTGTCCACACTTCTAAAAGTTAGAAAACAGATAATAAAAGAAGTATTAATAGACTGGTTATATATAAATAGGGGAATTCTTTTTTCCACCTCAGAGTATCAGGATACTTTCAAGATAGGTACCTCTATTTCTGTTCATTTCACAACCTACCTCTTCCATCCTTTTAAAAAAATAATTAATTTTTGGTCTTCATTGCTGCACATAGGCTTTCTCTAGTGATTAGCAGGAGCTACTCGCTAGTTGCGGTGCTCAGGCTTCTCATTATGATGCCCTCTTTTCAAGGCTCGAGGGACTGAGACTTCAGTAATTGCATCTCCTGAGCTCAGTAGTGGTGGTACATGGGTTTAGTTGTCCCAGGGCATGTGGAATCTTCCCAGACTAGGGATCAAACCCACGTCCCCTGCATTGGCAGGTGGATTCTTAACCACTGGATCACCAGGAAAGTCCTCCTTTCTTCTTTTTATTTAACCAAAATGCATACACTTATTTAAGGTAATGAAAGAGAATCTATGAGAAAGAACAGCAGTGAGAACAATTCAAACATCACTCATATGCAATTTGGTAAATATATTGTACTTATGTTTTCAATAGCTGGCTGTATGAGGGTGGTTTCCAAGTCCATTCTTTTAGCTGTGTGGCAGAAAACTGCCAACTTTGCTTAAATTCTCCTGAGCGGTCACTCCCTGCAATTCTACTCAGGGTAGAAGTAGATGCTGGAGAGAGTGGCCTTCCCTCTGGCCTCTTCTGTGACTTATCTGGCTCTGGGGTCAATAAATGTTTGGGTTCAAAGGGCTTTTCTCTTCCCAAAGTAAATAGAAGGAATGGAGATGTGAAGAGTGCAAGTCACTAAATGGGAATATATTGTCAGCTTACTGTAATTTACTTTACCCATTTGCTGGTCACTTTTTACTCATGTCATCATTCATTGTATTTGTTATTGCAGGTGTTAGGTGCAGCACTGAAGTAAACAGACAGAAAAACAGCCTACTAGTCACTTACAGTGATGTGGGAGTTTTGCCAGCCCAAACATGTATCCGTAACAACATGGTAGCTCTTTACACCAGAGCTTTATAAAGACAACAAAAGGAGTAACTGATGGTGGTAATGATTGAACCGACACTGCAGAATAAGAACTACAACATTTTACACTATCTGGTTGATATATGACTACAAATAGATTCATTTCCAATCCCTCTTTACTCTCGTAAAAATCTTAGCCAGGTGTGCAACAGAATATCCCCATAATTGAGTGAATTCTTCCCAAATTATTCAAGTTCTCCTGGTCCCTACACGGGAGCCGGCTCCAGGGTGCTCCTTGAGAGGTATCTCTTTAGTCCCACTGAAGATAGCTTACTTTGGGGAGGAAAATTTCCTATACATTGATAGCCTTGGGAATTGGTGGCGAATTCCTGCCCCTCACTTCCAGCGCCTGGGGAATGACTGCCTGCTCGCACCAGGCTCTGATCTCGCTCCTACCCCCTCTCATTCTGAAAGTGTCCAGGGGAACACATGGGAGGGAGTTTTATTTCCTCCTGGAGCAGAAATGGGGGCCAGGCTAAAACGAGATTTCCCCCGTGGGCAGAAACACGGATGCCCCACGACGGTGTGAAATCCTAACTCTCTCCCTCCCTGCTCCACCCACACACACCCGTGGGACTCGTAGGTCACTTTCAACCATCTCGCCGGCCCGAGCATCTGGGCCGTGACGTCATCAACACCCGCCCACCGCGCGCCCGAGGTTGACAAGGTCACGGAGGGCAGACTTGTAAAAGCTGTTCAACTTGGTGCCGTCCACGCTGAGCGCCTCTCCCTCGACGGCAGGGTCTTGTAGGTAAGCCTAACATAACCTAAAAGAGGAGAAAGAACGAGAACACACACAGGCTAAAAACAGATAAATACAAAATCTGTAAGTGGCACTTTAGAGGGAAGGAGCTTGGATATTTCCAAGTATGCTTGGGGGGAAAAAAGTCTAAAATGCGGAGCAAGCATCGGGCGTGGTTTCAGTAACAAATGAAAAAAATAAAATACAAGTAAATTGTCCTAAATTAGCTAAGTATAAAATCCAATCTGAAAAAGGTTTGAGATTTAAACTAAAATGAACTTTTAAGTTACTTTAAAAGTATAGGGAGACTAGAAGTGGATAAGGGCTGTTAAGGCTCAAAACTAGATAGAATACAAACCCTGACAGAGAGGGAGGCAAGGCTTTACATTTCTGAATCCTGACCTAAATATGCCTACAGTTTTACAAGAAAATGTATTTTTCTGCTGTAAATTTGTTTGGCATAATAGAATATCCAAAAGAAAAATATTATTATGTATTTGGAAACTTAGGTATGCAATGATTTCTTTTATACAAGGCGAGATAATGCCATCTTAAACAGAAAACAAAATGAGGCTTTTAAAAAGAAAGGTAAATCACTAACAGAAAGAGGCCTGGTGAGAGAAATCAACATATCGGTTAGGGTACTGAATGCACCTCAGCCTATGTTGGTAGAACGCCTACCCGTTTGGTTTATACTGTCGTTTTACGTGGGTTTCTAGAACCTCCGGCATTCACTGGAGGAGTTTGCCTGTCAGTCCGTCAGTGACATCCACCAGGTTTTGTGGTTAGAGCATTGACAGAGCGCCTTGAGTCTGCTTTTCTACATTTATGACGACACATTCTCCCCATGACAGTGTTTTGTTCATTTTTTTCCCCCTCATTGTTGACTTTTATGTGTATTTTTCTTGTTCTGCAGATAAATACAGGATGATAAAGACACTAATTTTAATTCCACTTTTTAATTTTTGTACTTGTGTGTGTGTGTTTGAAAAATACAATGCTAAAGTGATGGTATTGTCATTCTAACAAGGTCATTTAAGCAGTTATCCAACATTGTGCCTTATAGTTGATTAAATAAAAGCGTTAGGACAAAATCTACTAGTTTTAAAAAAGAAAAAAGTACATTTCCAACAGATATGTGTCTATAGGTGTGTGTGTATATATATGATAAAGTGTGTGTAAATAGATCTTCTTTACTATGACAACTTATTACTGATGTTTACTCCTGTCAGATGTCATGATCAGGTAAGCTGCACTGCCCTAAATATGTAAAACACAATTGCAAAATTCTCCCTACTTCCAAAGTTTCATCCATTATGCCTATGAGAAAACTCATTTTGTTTCTATGTGTAAAATATGAATCTAATTCAATACCAAATATTTCCAACAGCCTTTACATACATGTCTGCATAGTGAGTTGTCTTAAGTATTTACTGTAGAAATACAATATGTATTGAAATTAGGTCTTTGGTTTTGCAGCCTCGGGCTCCCAGCCTCTAAAAACAAGAAACAAGGTTAGTTGCAAGTAAAAGTTAGAGCCCTGAGCACTTTAGAGAAGCATTCCCTAAAGTCTGTGCTGTGGACAGCAGTGAGAACTGAAGTGAAAGCCTGTGTTTGAAAAGAGGGGGAGGGGAGGAGGTAGAATTCCTTGTTAAAAACATTTTGGGAAACATTCTGTATCCTCCCTGTTGGAGATTCACAACATACATTAACATATTAAAGACTCTTACATTTATGCTCAATTGCTTTTCAACAAAGGTGTCAAGGAAATTCAATAGGAAAAGGGTAGTCTTTTCAACAAATGGTACTGGGACAATTGGATATCCATGTGCAAAAAGATATATTCAAATGAAGTATCCCACCCTATTCAAACTCCATCTAAATGTTAGAGCTAAATAACAAAACTTTTTAAAAAGAAAACATAGGAGTAGATCTTCATGACTTTCTTGGAAATAAAAAAAAAAAATCACAAGCAGTAAAAGAAAAAAGTTGATAAGCTGAACTCCAGCAAAATTTAAAATATGTGTGCTTAAAAAGACACCAAAAGGAAATGGAAAGAGGGAAAAAATTTTGCAAATCATAGAATACCAAGGAACTCTTGCGGTGCAAGAAAACGACCCAATTTTAAAATAGGCAAAAAATTTGAATGGAACAAAGATACATATGAATGATCAATAAACACATAAAAGGATGCTCAACATAATTAGCCATCAGGGAATGCAAATCAAAACCACCGTTAAATAAAAGTACACAGCCATTAGGATGACTAGCTGGTGAGGGTGTAGAGAAATTAAAACTCTCATACACTGCTGATGGAAATGCAAAATAGTGCAGCCATTTTGGAAAAACAGTTTGGAAGTTTCTTAAAAAGTTAAATATAAATTCATCATATGATTTACAACTTCAATCTGAAATATATACCCAAGAGAAATACAAACAGTTGTTCAAACATAGACTCCTACATGAATGTTCCATAGCATTATTCACAATATCCCCAAACTGGAAACAATCCAAATTCCCATACACTCATGAATGGATTAAAAAAATATGGTATATCTATTTGGAATACTGTTTGTCAGTAAAAAGAAATGAAGTCCTGATACATGCTACAAAATAAATCAGCCTCAAAGCCATGCTTAGTGAAAGAAGATAGACACAAAAACCAAATATTGTATCGTTCCATTTATATAAAACTTCCAGAAGAGGCAAATCTATAGACACAAGGTAGATTAGTGGCTGCCTAGAGCTGGAGGTGGGAATTCAGAGTAATGGCAAATGTGGGAAGAAGGGATGTTTTTGAGGTGGTGAAAATGTTTGAAACTTGGATTTTAGTGATGGTGGTACAACTCTGTAAATTTGCTAAAAATCATTTAGTTGTACACTGAAAGAAGTGAAATTTATGGCATGTAAATTATACTTCAATGAAGTTGTTTAAAGGAGAGGGTGTTCTCTGTTTAAAACAGTTTGAGAAACACTTCTCACATCTTGGAGATTCACAACATATATTAACATATTAAAGACTAAGGAACGATATAGTAAAGAAACTTATTTAATTTTTTAATCCAGCATAAACCAAATTTATGTGACCACAGAAACTTTTTAAAATTACATCAATTAAACCCTTTCAAAATGAATGTTGAGGGAAATATAATTAGGAATTGCTGAAAGTATTTCCCTTTATTCTCTATCCCTTGACTTCTCTAAGCCCTTATGTCCAAATAAATGGCATACGCTTGATTAGTTCCTGAGATTTTTTTTTTTTTAGCAAAAATAAATACAGTTTATATAATTAGTCCATACAAACCAGCAGCTGGGAAGGCCTCCCCCCTCCACGGTGACTGCCTCTGTGTGTACTGGCTTTCAGCTGGGGTGTCAGGCTGAGATTAAACAGTAATTATAATTGAAGCTAATGCAATTAATTACATAATTTTGTGTTGTTCCAAGTTAATTCCACTACTAAAATTACATCATAAAATTAGAGCATTAAGAAGGATTACTGTCAAAAGTAAGTGTGAGTCAAGTACCTGACTCATGTGTGATTTATCTCCAGAATACTTGGCTCATATTTGAAACGTGTGTAACAGTTGAATGATAAACATGCACTCAATAGATTGGCTGTAGTCCTTAGTTAAGTAATTGGTGTAGATTGTACATCTCTGGGCTTCCCAGGTGGTGCTAGTGGTAAAGAACCCTCCTGCCAATGCAAGAGACTTAAGAGATGCAGGTTCAATCCCTGGGTCAGGAAGATCCTCCGGAGGAGAGCATGGCAACCCACTCCAGTATTCTTGCCTGGAGAATCCCATGGACAGAGGAGCCTGGTGGGCTACAGTCCATGGGGTAGCAGAGTCAGACACAACTGAAGCAACTTAGCATGCACACATGTATATATAGAGTCCTGAGCCTGGAACTACCATTGGGGAAAAACTGGAAGCTCTGGATGAACATGTCTGCTCTTTATGTAGGGGAAAGAATGACTGTTGCATAGAAGGTGAGGAAAATTTGATAAGAACTGTTTACTTAAGGAAGGAGAAGAGGAATTTTTTTAAATTTTATTTTATTTTTAAACTTTACAATATTGTATTAGTTTTGCCAAATATCGAAATGAATCCGCCACAGGTATACCCGCGTTCCCCATCCTGAACCCTCCTCCCTCCTCCCTCCCCTACCCTCCCTCTGGGTCGTCCCAGTGTACCAGGCCCAAGCATCCAGTACCATGTATCGAACCTGGACTGGCGACTCGTTTCATACATGATAATATACATGTTTCAATGCTATTCTCCCAAATCTCCCCACCCTCTCCCTCTCCCACAGAGTCCATAAGACTGATCTATACATCGGTGTCTCTTTTGAAGTCTCGTACACAGGGTTATTGTTACCATCTTTCTAAATTCCATATATATGTGTTAGTATACTATATTGGTGTTTTTCTTTCTGGCTTACTTCACTCTGTATTAAAAAGCATTAGCAAGGTGTATTCTGCAAACAACTATTGCATCCTTTTTTGTCAGAGAGAAATGACTGTGGGATGAGAAATGGATAAACACTTTGTTATACCCAGTTGATATTAACAAAGAACTAGTACAGCCACATATCAGGACTATGAAATGGATTTGCTAAGAACAAAATATTTTTTAATGATACTTTTCAGGAAAAAAATGGCTTCAAGCAAGGCACAGATAGTATGATTTGTCCTTTGTTTTTATAGTAAATATATGCCAAAAATAATGATACTGATGAGTTTAAATGATGTCAGCCAGAATTTCAGGAATACTGGTTTTCATATTTGAAAATGAATATGATTTTGATGGAATTATTTTGAATTCAGTGCAGGGTAGGAGCCAAAATGAACATTTTAAAACAACACTGTATATAAATTTTGCATTAACCTATTATTAGTTACTTGTAACTTTTTCAACAAGTGTATACTGAACCAGAAAACCATAATCATCCAAGATTAAATTTACTTAAGCAAGGAGAGAAAGAACTTCTTTTTGATAATCTCTAAAATCTGAATTTGTATTCCAAGTACACGTATAAATTATAGTTTCATAACATGCTTATGAGAGAAGTTCAGTCGTTCAGTCATGTCTGACTCTGCGACCCCATGGACTGCAGCATGCCAGACTTCCCCATCCATCATCAACTCCCGGAGCTTGCTCAAATTCATGTCCATCGAGTAGGTGATGCCATCCAACCATCTCATCCTCTGTCATCTTCTCCTCCTGCCTTCAGTCTTTCCCAGCATCAGGGTCTTTTCCAGTGAGTCAGTTCTTTGCTTCAGGTGCCCAAAGTATTGGAGCTTCGGCTTCAGCATCAGTCATTCCAATGAATATTCAGGACTGATTTCCTTTAGGATTGACTGATTTGATCTAGTTGCAGTCCAAGAGACTCTCAAGAGTCTTCTCCAACACCACAGTTCAAAAGCATCAATTCTTCGGCGCTCAGCTTTCTTTATGGTCTAACTCTCACATCCATACACGATTACTGGAAAAACCATAGCTTTGGCTAGACGGACCTTTGTCAGCAAAGTGATGTCTCTGCTTTTTAATATACTACCTAGGTTGGTCATAGCTTTTCTTCCAAGGAGCAAACATCTTTTAATTTTATAGCTGTAGTCACCATCTGCGGTGATTTTCGAGCTCAAGAAAATAAAGTTTGTCACTGTTTCCATTGTTTTCCCATCTGTTTGCCATGAAGTGATGGGACCAGATGCCATGGTCTTTGTTTTTTGAATGCTGAGTTTTAAGCCAGCTTCTCTCCTCTTTCACTTTCATTAAGAGACTCTTTAGTTCCTCTTTGCTTTCTGCCATAAGGGTGGTGTCATCTGCATATCTGAGGTTTTTGATATTTCTCCCTGCAATCTTTTTTTTCTTAATTAATTTATTTTAATTGGAGGCTAATTACAGTATTGTAGTGTTTTTTGCCATACATTGACATGAATCAGCCATGGGTGTACATGTGTTCCCCATCCTGAACCCCCCTCCCACCTCCCTCCCCATCCCATCCCTCAGGGTCATCCCAGTGCTCCAGCCCTGAGCACCCTGTCTCATGCATCAAACTTGGACTGGTGATCTATTTCACATATGGTAATGTACATGTTTCAATGCTATTCTCTCAAATCATCTCACTCTCGCCTTCTCCCATAGAGTCCAAAAGTCTGTTCTTTACATCTGTGTCTCTTTTGCTGTCTCGCATACAGGGTCATCATTACATCTTTCTAAATTCCATGCTGCTGCTGCTGTTGCTGCTAAGTCACTTCAGTCGTGTCGGACTCTGTGTGACCCCATAGACGGCAGCCCACCAGGCTCCTCCGTCCCTGGAATTCTCCAGGCAAGAACACTGGAGTGGGTTGCCATTTCCTTCTCCAATGCATGAATGTGAAAAGTCAAAGTGAAGTCACTCAGTCGTGTCTGACTCTTAGCGACCCTTAGGAGCCAGCCCACCAGGCTCCTCCATCCATGGGATTTTCTAGGCAAGAGTACTGGAGTGGGGTGCCATCACCTTCTCCGTCTAAATTCCATATATATGCATTAATATACTGTACTGGTGTTTTTCTTTCTAACTTACTTCACTCTGTATAATAGGTTCCAGTTTCATCCTCCTCATTAGAACTGATTCAAATGCATTATTTTTAATAGCTGAGTAATATTTCATTGTGTATAGGTACCACAGCTTTCTTATCCATTTGTCTGCTGATGGACATCTAGGTTGCTTCCATGCCCTAGCTATTGTAAACAGTGCTGCGATGAACATTGGGGTACACGTGTCTCTTTCAATTCTGGTTTCCTCTGTGTGTATGCCCAGCAGTGGGATTGCTGAGTCATATGGCTGTTCTGTTTCCAGTTTTTTAAGGAATCTCCACACTGTTCTCCATAGTGGCTATACTAGTCCCTGCAATCTTGATTCCAGCTTGTGCTTCATCCAGCCCAGCATTTCGCATGATGTATTCTGCATGTAAGTTGAATAAGCAGGGTGACAATATACAGCCTTGACATACTCCTTTCCCAATTTGGGAAAGTATTCCACAGTCCATTTTTCCATGTCCAGTTCTAACTGTTGCTTCTTGACCTGCATACAGATTTCTCAGGAGTCAGGTAAGGTGGTCTGGTATTCCCATCTCTTTAAGAATTTTCCACAGTTTGTTGTGAGAGAAGAGCAGGCCAGAAGGCTGCAGATACCTCGCCCCAGACCACTTGGGAAACCTAGAATACCCCCTTTCTCCCAACCACTTCAGGTTAATTTGATTTTTGTTCAAAGCCTAACTTTTGTTTGTATCAACATTTGTCTCTAAAGTTTGTGGTTCAATTACATCTATTTTGCAAATTCCACTTCTACCACTTATTGGCTTTCCTATGCTGGTTTTAGTTTTTTTTTTTCCTCTCAAAACCAAGCTTAGCTCTGACAGTATCACATCTGCATTTGTTCTTCATTGCTCTTCATGTAGACTGATTCTCATTTCCTCAAAGACAGCCTTGCAATTCCCGCATTTGCTCTTTTCTAAATGAAAAAGTAAGATATCATTCATGCCTCCTTATAAACAGAATGCCTTTTTAAAACTCCACTTTGTGTGAAGGGTTGAAAATGTGGAGGGATTAGTTGGAGAAGTCAGGCAAAGACTCTTTTTGAGGAAAATTAGGATTGGGAGTAGTTTATCTGTAAGGGGACTGTGTCCACTCTTAACAATGGAAGTCGTCTCTGTGTGCGTGTGCCTGTTGAATATGAGTGATACGACATGAGAAGGACCTCTGTCAAGACTTTCTCCATCCTTATGTGTCACTTAATTTTAGGTGTAGCTCAAAACAATCTCTATTCTCTCCTGCTGGATTTAAGCATTAAGTACTTACCAATTGGTTTTCCCCACCTTCCTTTTCTTCCAATTCTATTAACAGGTATGGTTAACTTAGCAATTACATTATATATATATATATATATAAAATATAAAATATAATATATATAAAATCAATCACCTTTACAGAATGTAGAGAAAAATAAGAAAAAATTATTATATGTATTATAATATTTAGTAATAAAATAAATAATAAATTAGTGTATTGTATTATTATATATTATATTTATTGATTATTATATTATAAACAATACAATACAATATAATATATTATAAATATAATACAATATAATATAATATATAATATATTATAAATATATAATACAACATAATATATTATAATATTAATATTACTTATTATGTATAATATGTAATATTTAAAATAATGTTATATATTATATAATATATAATTATATACAATTGTTTATTAAATATTTTATTAATAAAATTAAAATAAATTATAATTATTATATTATAATTATTATACATTATATATAATATATATATGTAAAATCACCTTTACAGAATATAGAGAAAAATAAGAAAAAATTATTATACTATCATAATGCAATCATTGTTAGCATTTTTAAATGTTTCCTTCTTTTTCTTATTAACTTCTCTGCATAGTTGTAATCACAATTACTGTTCTATATAATAAGATCTCCCTAGTTGCTAAATGTTCTTTATAATCATAATATGTAAGTGGAGTGAAAGTGAAGTTGCTCAGTCATGTCCGACTCTTTGTGACCCCATGGACTGTAGCCTACCAGGCTCCTCCATCCATGGGATTTTTCCAGGCAAAAACACTGGAGTGGGTTGCCATTTCCTTCTCCAGGAGATCTTCTCGACCCAGGGTCAAGCTCTGCATAATACAATATTCTTGACATCCTTTAAAAAAATGTGACTAGGATTCAGATTTGTAGTTTGTTTAAATTAGCTTGCACTTAGAGTTGAAGACCCGAAAGAGGAAGGAAACATTAGAGGGAGGAGCAGAGGGTCTCAGTGTCCAATTCTTCCAACTTTATCAGGGCGGGTGTCCCACTTCCAGAGAGTAAGTAGAAAGGCTCATGTTTGTTCAATTGGATAACTAAAGAAGTACACCCCTGTTGGCCAAAGTCAGACTACTTGTGAGCTTGACAGCTGCCATTTTCGAGGTCAAAAATAGGTAGTTTGATTTAAATGGGAATAAAAGGAAAATTAGGATCTAATTTAGGCCTTTTTTGTTCTTAATAAAAAAAAAATAGCTTACATTTTGTCTTCACTGAAACGCCAAAGCAGTTCTACCCAAGGTTAAATGCTGCGGTATTTTCATAGATTGAAATGGTTGATAATACCCAAGTTGGTTTCTTCAATCTCATTTTTCAGTGCTTCCTCCCAAATAATGTATTTCATTGTTAATATAAAAGTGCACTGTTGTACTCTCGAAAGAACTTGGCAGTTCATAAATAAAGAATAGAAAAAAAATATGCAAATCTCTGCCAGCCTCCAAGTCCCTTAAGGTTAATTTAACTGTCACACGTAATTTCTCAGGAAAGAAAGCAGCCTATGTCCGTGAACCAGCCAGTTAACTCATCCATGCTTGTGTCACACATTTCACTCCTGTGTAATTTTTTCAGCACAATATTATTTACTGTGTCAAAGGCATTGATGAGGTCAGTAACCATATTCTGTCCACACTGATTATTCAGTTAGTTTAGGCAAATCGTCCCGCAGCAAGTTAACAGGTCCTTCATTACAAGATCACAAAATACCAGCATCAGATAATTAAACTTCCCATACCTAGAACATGTTTCTTAATATATTAATAAGACATTAGAAGAGGTTGTCACAATCATTTGGTAATCACTGAAAATTGCTTTCTGCTTCCTCCCTTAGGAAAAAAAGAAAAAAATCCAGGCATCACAAATGCATTTTGAGTGTTTTTGTTTGAAATTTAATGGGCTCTAATTAATTTTTCAGGGACTGTTTGTCCTAGTTTGGGCTCATCCTGCTGTTTCTAATCCTACTTCCATTTCCATGATGTGCCTCTGTACACCTGGGTTAAGAACAGGAAATAGAAGAGGAGGGGGAGGGTTCTGAAGGCCCTGAGCCTTCCCTCCATTTCCATTGGTGTGTGAACTAGTGGTATCTGTTCTGCTTATTTATTGCTGCACAGCAAGCTACCTATTAGTATAGGGAAGTGCAGGATGTGGTGCACATTCAGTGGTGTCCAATTCTTTGTGACACCATGGACTGTAGCCTGCCAGGCTCCTCTGTTCATAGGATTCTCCAGGCAAGAATACTGGAGTGGGTTGTCATTTATTTCTCCAGGGCATCTTCCTGACCCAAGGATTGAACCCACATCCCTTGTGTCTCCTGCTTTGGCAGGTGAATTCTTTACCACTGCACCACCTGGGAAGCACATAAGTATGTAAAGGAGGCTTAAAACAATTATTTTGCTCCTGAATCTACAATTTGGATAGGGCACAGGGAAGACACCTTTTTCCTTCTCCTCGCAGCATCAGCTGATGACAACAGCTCAAGACCAGGAGCATCATCCAGAGATTCACTCCCACGTCTAGCAGTTGATGCTGGCTGATACTGGGACTTCAGCTCAGGCTGTTGGCTGGAACACCTGCATGTGGCCTCTCCGTGAGCCAGCTTGGCTTCCTTGCACAATGGCCGGCTTCCAAGAGCAAGTGTCCCAAGAGGACAAGGCAGAAGTCCAAGGCATTTTCTGACCTACCTTTGGAAATCATATGGCACCACTGTCCACTATATTGAGGCCATCACAGAGGTTGACCAGGTTTGAGAGGTGGGGACACTGGCCACACTATTTGATGGGAGGAGTGTCACCTTCTCACCAAACAAGGAGTGTAAGGGATGGAATATATCATGGTGGTCATCTTTGGAAAAGAAAATCTTCCACAGTTGCTAAGTAAATCATTCAGATGGAAATATCCACCTAAAAATAGGACCTGCTTTTGAAAATATTTAGGTACTACTATTGGTATCTAAGTACCATTATGTAAATATTGGCTCAGGTATAGTGCTGAGCAGTATCCTAGAAGCTAGGGAGTATGGCATTATCTTTACGTTTAAAGAGTGTGTAATCTATTGGAAGAGACCTGAAGTAAATAATTACAATTATATGTGTAAATGCAATAATACAGGTAAATAGTAATACGTATGTGAAAAGAAAATTTCATCTCATTCTTGACCTTCCCCTTGTCTCCTCCCCCTTCTTCACTCCCTTTTTGTCACTGGTAACCAGGTTAACTTCTCATATAATATATCTGAATAAATCATACTTGGCTTAGTGACACTTCAATGACAAAAGAGAATGACACGCTGAAAATTATGAATTAGTGCCTAATATATTTTATATGTAATATCTAAATACCTAATGTTTCCACAAGACATTTGAGTGTTGGCTTCCAAAGCATTATTTACCAATAAATATGCATTGAATAAATGAAAAATAAGCCTTTGTCATTGTTCTCAAATAGCATTGTCTCTCAAAGTATTAAAGTGTTCTTAATTACTCTGAAAAAAACATTTAAATCGTGTCTATGTGAGATCAAAGAGGGTTGTTTTGGGTTAAAAAATAAATGTCCAAATTTTTTTTCATCTATGCATTTTTAGCATGAGTGAAATAGTTTTATGCAAATAGTTCTGAGACTTTTTTCACTTACAAATTGATGGACATTGAAATGTTACTGCTTATGGACAGTAAGATGTTTCCTGTATTTCACTGTTATAAACAGTGGTCTCTCTGGGTAGTAACTGTGGATTGTTTTGACTTTTCTGTAGTTTTTAGAATTTCATTTTGGAAGTAATATGAAAATATATCCTGGGCTTTAGAAAAAGATGCCAAAGCGCAGATGTATACGATAGCCAGAGACAGGTTACTTGTTATAGAAAAGGTGGTTCACATTTGGTTTCCATTCTATCTCCCATTTCATTTCAAAATGTTTGTTTCTAAGGGGAGTCTTCCAGGAAAAAGCCTTCTGATTGGTCTACTCTTCACTTTTACTCCAACTAGGCAAACAATATAGGAGTGAGGGAAACATTTGAATAAACAACTAAGAACAGATTGGAAATAGTGTCCCTGTTTGGACAACTTTTAAAGAAATACCTTCGTGCACATGGATTTATTTATCTGTTAGAGAGCTTAGATGATTTTCTTGTCTAAACATGTACCCCGTGGGACCTAACCGGCAGTCTAGTGGTTAAGATTCTGTCTTCCAGTGCAGGGGGTTGCAGGTTGGATCCCTGGTCGGCGAGCTAAAAAAGACCAAAACATAAACAACAGAAGCAGTATTGTAACCAATTCAGTAAAGACTTTTCCAAAAAGTGTACCCCTTGTTGGAAGTCAGGGTAGTCGTTACCCTTGGATGGAGAGAGAATAACTGGTAGGGGTCTGGAGATGTCAATTTTCTGGAGTGCTGGTAATGCTGTTTTTTAAAGGGCTATATGCTACACGCAGATGTACTCATTTTGTGAACAGTTCATCAAGCTGTACACTTTTGTTTCCTGTACGTTTCTATGTATATATTATTCTTCAAGTACAAGTTTAAAAATAAAGGGCCACGTGTGAAAGATGATGTCATTTTGGCAGGCCCAAAGGAAAAAAAAATCAGTGAAATAAAGAGATGAGGCAGGAGGACTTATAACTGAAGAAGTAAGTTCAGGACAGCTTGCTATCTCTATGTCATTCTAGAAAAAGAGAAAATGTAGCTAATGAAAAAATGCCCACCATATCATATAATATTTTTTTACTCTTTGTAATAAATTTAATAATATTGCAGACTTTGACTGTTATGCTTTGTTTTATCCATAAAATGGTCAGCAGGCTAGTTACTCTTTCCCAGATGAAATCTTTCACTTCTTCACCCCATCCCCAAATCCACCAACACCTTACTATATCAAATAGTCATAACCTGTCTTGACCTCTCCACTGGTTCCTTTCCCTCAACCTGATAAAAATACTCAAATCTCTTCCTATTCTGGAAGAATATTTGCCCACAGCCATGCTCCTTCCCCAGTGTTTGCCCTTGTCTTCTGCCATTTCCTCCTCCTTACAGTCGTCATTGCTTCTGTATTTAACTATCCCTTAACGCTCTACGACTCAAAATGGTTATGTGAGTCTGTTGCACTATTGTAATCATTTGTGTTCCCCACCTGACATTTTCAGGTGAGCAGCAGTGAAGAGACTGTTCATTCCTCATCTATCAGCAGAACCAAATACAGCGGCTTCCTTTCTGAAACTTGCACTCATTGTTACCACCAAGAAACTGTTGCGTAAGTGATTCCCCCGGTGCCGTGATGGAAGGACACATTTGACCTCCTTCCTCACGCCACCACTGCACCTCCCTTGGGGTTTAGATCTCCTCTGACTCGAGTTTCCTTAGAATTGGTTAGTTCTGTGAGCTCTGGAATCTAGCCTGCCCATCACTGTTTTCCTAATAATGGACTCAAGTGCCCAACTCATGCTAGGGACTTCATAGCTATTCCTCTAATAAGTGAAATGAGGGAATAAGTGAATGAATGAAAAAGAAGTGTAGAAATAATCTGAAATAGACTGGCAAAGTTCTTGAGCCGGGTCCAGAGAGAGAACCTTGCTGGTTTTCATCCTTTGCTGCACCATAGACTTGGAGAAGGCAATGGCACCCCACTCCAGTGTTCTTGCCTGGAGAATCCCAGGGACAGGGGAGCCTTGTGGGCTGCCGTCTATGGGGTCGCACAGAGTCGGACACGACTGAAGCGACTTAGCAGCAGCAGCAGCAGCAGACTAGGGCAGTATTTTTCAAACTATTCATTAAGATCAACTAGTAAGTTGTGAAATCAACTTTGTGAGTCAAAAATGACATTAAAAAGTAATTTTTATTTATTTATATTTCTGGCTGTGCTGGGTGTTCCTTGCTGCACAGGGCCTTTCTCTGTTGTGGTTAACAGGGGCTGCTCTCTAGTTGTGATGCTTGGGCTTCTCGGTGTGGTGGCTTCTCTGGTGGAGCACCGGCTTTCAGGCACTCAGACTTCAGTAGTTTCAGCACATGTGGGATCTTTCTGGATCAGGGATTGAACCCGTGTTCCCTGCGTTGCCAGGCAGATTCTTATTCACTGAGCCACCAAGGAAGCCCCCAAAATGACATTTTAAAGTGAAATAGGATAGAACAAAACAAGTAGAGGGAATAGAATAGGATGAAGTAGAAGGGAATGGAATAGAAAATATTAGTGACTTGCAAATAGTAAAGGAAAGCAATATTTCGTAACACGTTTTCTCTGTTGTATGTATACATGCAAACGTCTATTCTAAACTTCCATATAAAGTATTTTGTATATGTGTCAGGGTCAAAAAACTGGAAAGCTACTTCCCTAGTAGCCTGTGCAGGATAGAGTTAATGGAGCTTCAAAAGTAGATAGCCATGAGAGAGATCAGGTTATTGTAAAGATCAGCAAAGTTGGAGCTATTTATTTATTTTATTTTATTTTTTTTTGGTTATCGTTTGGTATTTTTGGCAGCACAAAGTCTTCTAAACAAGTTAATCTTCAACTCAGAGGCACCGTTCACTTTGAAATGTCCACAAATGCTTTTTGAAATAGGCGATGGATACATCGACTGTATAGAAGGTATTACTGTAACAACGTTGCAAAAAAAAAAGACAAAACACACATGGGGCTCAATATGGAAATAGCATGTTACATTCTTGTGTGAAAAAATAAAGTTTCAATACATTTCAGATATATATGACATCTGTTTGATTCTTAATTCTTTATAAATGTTTTCTGGGTTAGGTCTACCTTTATATTTTCTTTATCCATTAGTAGTTTCTTAGTAAAATCTCACTTTATTTTTATACTATTTAGTATACCTAATTTCCCAGCTATCCTTCCAATCAGATTGAGCCAGTGACCTTCATTGCAGCCTGTTCACTTTGATTCTCTTTGACCATAATCCTGTATTTAAAATTTACATTCTGGCACCTATTATTGGGTCTTGCTCTGGACACCCATGTCTCGCAAGAGGCAATTCCCAAAGCGTTAGCCAAGGATGAGGGGTAATGCAGTGGCTTCCATCAGTACCATGGTGGGGATGACATCCTTGCCTATAAAGGCAGTTGTGGGGCAACTTGACCTGAATCATATGGACTAAGAATGGGAGTAAAGATGACATTGGAGATTTTGAGAAGACAAGAAACCAAACCAGGACTTCCCTGGTGGTTCAGTGATTGAGAATTCACCTGCCAGTGCTGGGGACACAGGTTCGATCCCTGGTCTGGGAAGATTCCACATGCTGCAGAGCAACTAGCCAGTGTACCACAACTACTGAGCCCGCACTCTAAAGCCCACAAGCTGCAACTGCTGAAGCCTAAGAGCCTTAGAGCCGGTGCTCAGCAACAAGAGAAGCCCCTGCAATGAGAAGCCCGAGCAAGCACGGCAACTGGAGAATAAGCCCCCTCTTGCCTCAACTAGAGAAAGCCTGCATGCAGCAATGAAGACCCAGTGCAGCCAAAAATTAAATAAATAAGATAATAAATTAAAAAAACCCAAGCCAAACAAAGAAAGGTATCCCACTGGTAGGTCTCCCAGCTTTTAGGTTCTATTCCACATCAAAGCTGTTACTTGTATTGCTGTCAGTCGAATGCATGAATAAACCCTACTGATAGGGAAAGCTCAGTTGTCACATATTAATATTCTGCTCATTGGAAATATTTTCTTTTACTATTTCTTAAATTCAGTATTTCCTGATTGCATCTAGGAGAAAAGAAAGCAAGCCTGAAGCAGTTAAGACACAGAATCAGACCAGACAGGTAATTCCAAATACTTTCAGGCACGTGGGAGAGCAGTTTTGTGACATATTCTCAGAATCTATAGCAACCGTAAAGGAAAGGCAAGGAAGGAACACTGGCCTCAGGTGTGAGACTTCTGCCATTGGAACTATTTAAGTGCAAGCCACGTGCTATTGTTTGCAGTGTGAGGGCGAGAAGGCCAGCACTGGGAGGCAGATGAGCCCACAGCTGCAAGGCCCTTCTGTCTCCTAGAACCTGTTTCTAGGTGTTCTTCCAAAACTCACAAACAGGCAAAACACTTTTCAACTTCCTGGCATGACTAAAGGCAGAGTTATCTGTTAAAGATCTGAAGGTACTCAGGGGGCTCTCCGACAGCCATTGATTTTTACAGATGAGTAAGATAACTCACAGAGAAACATAGAAGTGTTTTGCCTTCTCTATTTTCTCCTTGGGCTTTTAGAGACCTGTACAAGAAAAAAGGGTCAAACTCTATAAACTTTGTATCTGAAAGCCCTGTAAGAATATTCCAGGGAGGGAGGTTGAGGGGAGTTGCTTAATGGGTACAAGAGTTTCAGATTTGCAAGATGATAAAGTCCAGGAGATCTATTTCACAGCCTTTTCTCAACCCTACTGAACTGAATACTTTCAGATGGTTTAGATGGTAAATTTTATGTTATCTGATTTTTTTTAAAACCACAGGAAAACAATATCTTGTTGTGTGTTTTTAAAAATACAATATTGTAAAGTTTAAAAATAAAATAAAATTTAAAAAAAGAGAAAGGAAAAAAATACTATTTAAGTAGGAAAACTTTTAGATTTAAAATTTCATCATTACTCTTCAGTAGTTCCCAGATTAAACAGGGATTAGATTAGAAATCAAATGGAAGTCTTGAAGTCCTGTGCCATGTGGTTGTCATCTTAACAATAACCCCAGGCACCCAGGACCTTTAACAGTCTTATTCAAGTTGCTGCCTGGGCGCAGAATACTATTAGTCACCTCACTCAATAAACAGGGAGAGTTGGGTCAAATCCATTAGGGTGCAGTTTTCATGAGTGCCTACTCCATGCTAGATAATGAAGAACTGAGAGCCAGAAAAGGAATTTGGTAAATTTTATAATCTATAAAGGGATATGGCATAATTAGTGATAATATGATGGCCCCTTTTGCCATTCAAAATAGAGTTAAAAGATGAATGTAAATTAGGCATTTTCCCCCATTAAGCTAAAGTGCATCATGACACTTCACAAGTTAATTTTCACAACGTAGGATTGAACATGAACACCCAGCCCAGAGCCAGACACAGAGCACAGGGTTTTGTCTCTTCTATTTCATAGTGTACCTGAACAGTGCTTGGCATGTAGTAGACACTCAATACATATTTCTTAAATAAATGAGTAGTATGAACTTAATAAATGCTAGCTAACCTCTGACGGTAAAGAATCTGCCTGCAATGCAGGAGACCCAGGTTTGATCCCTGAGTGGGGAAGATACCCTGAAGAAGGGAATGGCAACCCACTCTAGTATTCTTGCTGAGAATTCCATGGACAGAGGAGCCTGGTGAGCTACAGTCCATGGGGTTGCAAAGAGTTGGAGACATTGAACGACTAAACACTTTCACTTCACTTTCATGTTCAACAATGTCTTAGATTTCCAACATGAAAAAAAAAAAAAATAGCTCTCTGTGAAAGATGTGATCAAGATGACAAAACTGGAACTAATTGCAGCTCAAGATAGTGTGCATAAGGGAACTGTTGCTAAAAATTCAGATGCAGTAAGAATATAGTGAAATCTATGAAAGATGATGTAGGAGAAGCAGCTTTTGGAAGCCTGGGACCATGACTAGGCAGTCGTGCACTGTGTGGATGGATAGTCTTCTCCCACTAACGCCTGCGGGTTTCAGACTTTCTCTTGTCTATTATAAGTGGAGTGTTAGTTGCTTGGTCATGTCTGACTCTATGCAACCCCACAGACTAGCCCACCAGGCTCCTGCATCCATGGAATTTCCCAGGCAAGAATCCTGGGGTGGGTAGCCATTCCCTTCTCCAGGGGATCTTCCCAACCCAGGGATTGAACCCAGGTCTCCCACATTGCAGGCAGATGCTTTACTGTCTGAGCCACCAGGAGAGCCCTTTTCTTAATGCCTCAATTTATGCAATATTCATTTAACACACATTTAATAAGTGCCAGGTTCTGTGCTTGCCCTAGAAATATGAACACCTAAAAACCTAGGTTCTGTTATTTAAGGAGTTCACAATGGCGGGGGGCAGACTCTCAACTAAATATCATAACGTAATACAGCAACACAGTGGAGCCACATAGAAGGGTGTGATTACAGTTGTCCGGCGGTGTAAGGAATGGAAGGGGTAGAAGCTTAGAGCAATGGTTCTGACCTGAGGGAATCAGAATACGCTGCAGGGTCTGTTACCACCTGTATTTAGGCACCCCACCCTCCTGTACTCACTCCCCAGTGGGTTCTGAGTAGGGCCCAAGAATCTGCATATCTAACAAGTTTCAGGTGATCTAGCCCGCTTCGAAAATCACTGGCTTAGGGTAATTAAATTTAGTTGGCATTTAAATCAGGGCAGGGAAAATTAGACAGTTGGCATTTTCAGTTACAACAGCTGATTCAGGTATTGAGGAACCCAAAAATCCAACTTAGAGATGACAGTTCTGCCTGTGTGTTGTTGACTGTGAGAAGCACCTTAGCCATTGTCTTTCCTTGTCAGAGTGTTTGGCAGAGGAACTAGAGGCTTTTAGAAGTACTGCTTCTGCAGTGAGAAAATACAGAAAAGAGGGACAGGGCAGGCTGGCAGGGGCTCTTGGTTCCTAGGGCAGGGGAGTGATAATCACAATCTAAAAGCAGTAAATGTTCTGAGGTGTGCCATCTTGATGACACAGTGCTGGGTTAGGGTGTCTTCCTGCCAGCCTGCCAGCACTGGGACTCAGCCACTGCATGTTCTGAGGAGACAGAGGTTCCCTCTGCATCTCACACCGGTGCAGAATGGGACTCAACCCATTGTGATAGAGGGGGTCAAAGGTCATGTTTTGCTGTTTAGCAGCTTTATTCCACTCTGCATCCCTCCCACACCCACCCCAAGAAATCTTACTTGGACCCCAGAGCACTGAGGCTGGGCCACAGGAGAGACAGGAAACCACTATCTAATTCTGAGCTCAGAAAAAATAGAAATGCCAGAATCTGAGAGACACCTCAAGAAAGTTTCAGGGAAACCACAAGCTTGAGGGACTTAAGGGTGGGGAGCTGGAGGCAGACAGACCTGTGTTTGAGTTCAGCCCTGCACTTTATTTCCTGTGAGTTTGGAAATGTTATTTAAATACTTTCTTAGCCTGAGTTTTCTTTATTTGTGATTGTTGGATATTGAGGTTGTTTTTATTTTTCACAACTGTGTACATTACTGTGATCTCTATCTGTACATACATCCTTGAATTAATCTACGATAATTTAGAAGAGATTCCTAGAAGCTGCATCACTTGGTCAAAGGTATGAATTCAATGCACGTGGTCAAATTTTTTTCCTGACAGTTTCCAGCATTTTACTTATGTTAACAGTATATAGGAGTGCTCATTTCCCAGCATCCTAAATATCGTAATATGTTAGTCGCTCAGTTGTGTCTGACTCTTTGGACCCCATGGACTGTAGCCTGCCAGGCTCCTCTGTCCATGGGATTCTCCAGGCAAGAATACTGGAGTGGGCTGCCATTTCCTTCTCCAGGAGATCTTTCCAACCCAAGGATCAAATCTGGGTCTCCTGCATTGCAGGCAAATTCTGTACCATCTCAGCCATGAGGGATGCCCCCTACATATCATGGATAGTTAGTTAGTAAAAAAAAAAATCTTGATTTCATTGATGTTACATGAAAAATGCATCCTGCTGTGTTATGTGGCAATGCTGCAACCACTAGTGAAGCTGAATATTTTCCACACATTTATCGGTCATTTATATTTTTTGTCTTTTGTTGTGAATTGCCAGTTTATGGCCTATACCTATTTTCTGTTTGTATTTTCCTCATGATTTTAAAGGAATTCTTTACACACAAACAAGAGTAAATTTTTATGTCATAAATTTGCAATCATTGTCTTTTTATTTTTATGATGACCTTTTATATTTAGAAGTTTTAAGTTTTATGTGAATGGAATAATTTCTGATGCTCTTTGAAATTTCTTATAGCATGCATTCCTAATGATTGGGGGGGGCATTTACATTACACACAATCACTTTGGACCCTTATCCATGGAGGGTTCACGTACAGATATTATAAAAGTATAGTGTATAGAAAAACCAGAAATGAAGGAAGTCACTCATATAATTGGTTATAGGATTCAGTGTTTAATGTAGAGGCCGATATATAAATCAATCAAATTCTTGTTTTTTAAGTAATTTCAAATTATTAATATGCTTTTATATATATGTGTCAGCTATTCTGGTGTTTAAATATGTAAATAAACCAGTTCTTCTTCACAGAGATGATGTAATGTTTTTTCCTGGGAACTAGCAAATACACAATATATCAACACATATTGCATGATTTATTCAAGGTACCACAACAAGGGAAATATGAATGAAGATTAAGAAATGTATGAAAAATTTTTTCCAATATCAAATAGGGTGCTTATGTGTAGAGGAAATAATATTAAATGCAATTGAGAAAACTAAAATTAGATACATGTAGCACTGTGTCTATTATTTTCTTTTCTCATTCTCCTTTAAGCCCTCTGGCTCCTAGCAATCAGAAATGAGTAAATAATGTGTTTTGATATATATATATATATATATCAGTAAACATATATAAAAAATTAATTGGAATATAATTGCTTTACAGTTTTGTGTTGGTTGATACATATATTGTTAAATGGATCATATAAAGAGGATCCAGAAAAACACAAAAGAGCAACATAGATGAATTAATTCATTTCCAGTCCTGAAGGTAGTGCCACAGCTGAATGGTCCTGACCAGTGGGCTCCTTGCATAAATCATTCCCAGGATGACCGTCAACACACTGTGAAGAGGATTAAAAGGTTAGAAATGAAAGCTTCAGAAAAGGTTAAAGCCTGGGTTGGAGGGACTAAGGCTTCAGAATTGGCTCAGACCTATTATTTAATTTCATTCTGCCTAAGGCAAATGATCCTACAAACACAGATGACATATAGCTAATAGTGTTTGTTATTTGAGTGCTTGATATTGGAGGAGTAGAAAAAATTCTTTCTTTTTTTAGTCTTGCCATTTTTTTGCATTGTATAGGTCCAAGACTCCTGTGTCACATGGATCCCATAAAGTAAAAGGTATCGTGGAGGACCTTTTCCCTTTTTCTCAGGTTAAATAACCTAACGTTTTAACCAAGAAAAAACGCTGATAATGTGAGGATATGAAAGGCTTTCCTTTCCATCCCACAGAGGACTGAAAAAGGAGGGATTGAGAAAGTGAGGAATAACGTTCTGACCCCAGAGCTGGGGTATGGAGGAAACGTTCTGGGGAACCGAGCGCAGGGGTCACTGTAATGCACCTCAGAAAGAGAGAAGCAGAGCTGTGGCGAATTGTTTTTTTTTTTTTAAGTAGAAAAATTTTAATTGAATTGTAACACATATAGGAAAGCACACAAATTTTAATACCAATATAGAGTTCGATGGATGTTTACCAAGTGGAAACACCCATGTAACTATCACCAAGGTCAAGAAATGAAACATAAGGTTTGAATTTTGTATTCGTTCACTTAGGTCTTGATTGGCTTTGTTGAGCGCCTTTTAGGGCCTCTTTCTATATATGTATACGTGCGTGCTAGGTCACTTCAGTCGTGTCTGACTCTGTGCGACCCCATGGACTGTAGGCTGCCAGGTTGCTGTCCATGGGATTCTCGAGGCAAGAATACTGGAGAGGGTTGCCATGCCCTTCTCCAGGGTATCTTGCCAACCCAGGGACTGACCCCATGTCTCTGATGCCTCTTTCACTGGCAGACACGTTCTTTACCACTAGTGCCACCTGGGAAGCCATTTCTACATATCCTTACTCAATAAATGTTTCCTCAAAATGGATAAATCATAATCATCAATGCTTGTAATTAAAGAGTTCATTTAATGTTCTAAATAATAAATGCAGAAATCTTTTGCTTTTCATGTTTTTTCTCTCATTCTAGGAAATATTCCTTTAAAAAAAAAAAAAAGAAAAAGGATATGAAGTGACCCTCAAAATCTTTATGTCTTCCCACCATTTGTCCATCAGCTGCCTGCTTTCAGTTCCCATGTTTTGGAGTTTTCTTTGTGTCCTTATTTTCTACAGTGCTATAGAACAAGGTCAGTGGCTTAGTAATTATTTATATTTTGCTGTATTTTTTTACATTTGTGTGTTTAGTCAGAAGTAAAGTTTTCAGAATTATACCACAAAATATCTATGCCAATGTGTTTAAGTAAAAGGTAATAGATCTATGTTGGGTTTTTTCCCCCCCAAATACAGGCATATCTTGGAAATACTGCCAGTTCAGTTCCAGACCATGCAATAAACAAATATGAATATCAAAACAAAGTGGGTGGCATTTAAATTTCGTGATTTCCCAGTTCATATATAACTTATATTTACACTATTCTGTAGTCTATTAAGTGTGTAATAGCATTATGTCTTAAAAAACAGTGTGTGTGTGGGTATGTAAGTATGCTCAGTTGTGTCCGACTCTGTGACCTCGTGGACTGTAGCCCACCTGGCTCCTCTGTACATGGGATTTCCCAAGCAAGAATACTGGAGTGGTTTTCCATTTCCTACTCCATGAGATGTTCCCGACCCAGGAATGAAACCCCAGTCTCCTGCGTCTCCTGAATTGGCAGACAGATTCTTCACTGCCCTACCTGGAAAGTCCAGAAAGCAGGGTACTACATATCTTAATTTCAAACTACTTTATTGCTAAAAAATGCTAACCATCATCCAAACTTTCCGTAAGTATAGTAATAACATCAAAGACCACCACCCCAGATCACTGTAAGAAATACAGTAATAATGGAAAAGTTTGAATCTTTCAAGAATTACCCAAATTCGACACAGAGACTCGAAGTGACCAAATGCCATTGGAAGAATGGTGCTGACAGACTTTCTTGACTCAGGGTTGCTACCAACCTTCACTTTGTAAAAAATGCAGCATCTATGAAGTGCAGTAAAATGATGACAGTAACCCTGTAATTATTTTCTAATGTAATAAATGTTCATGTTAAAAGTTTGAAAACCACAAAGGTAAGTATAAAGAAATTGATAAACATTAATCCCACCACATAGGAATAACTTCACTTCAAATTTATGATCTTTCCGGTATTTTTTTCTATTTATATATATCAGTTCAATTCAGTCCAGTCGCTAACTTGTGTCTGACTCTGCAGCTCCATGGACTGCAGCATGCCCGGCTTCCCTGTCCTTCACCATCTCCCGGAGCTTGCCCAAACCCATGTCCATTGAGTTGGTGATGCCATCCAACCATCTCACCCTCTGTCGTCCTGCTCTCCTGCCTTCAGTCTTGCCCAGAATCAGGGTCTTTTCCAATGAGTTGACTCTTCACATCAGTGGCCGAAATAGCTGAGCGTCAGCTTCAGCATCAGCCCTTCCAGTGAATGTTTTGGGTTGATTTCCTTTAGGATTGACTGGTTTGAGCTCCTTGAAGTCCAAGGGACTCTCAAGAATCTTCTCCAGCACCATGATTTGAAAACATCCAGTGCTGCGATGAACATTGGGGTACACGTGTCTCTTTCCCTTCTGGTTTCCTCAGTGTGTATGCCCAGCAGTGGGATTGCTGGATCATAAGCCAGTTCTATTTCCAGTTTTTTAAGGAATCTCCATAGTGGCTGTACTAGTTTGCATTCCCACCAACAGTGTAAGAGGGTTCCCTTTACTCCACACCCTCTCCAGCATTTATTATTTGTAGACTTTTGGATCGCAGCCATTCTGACTGGTGTGAAATGGTACCTCATAGTGGTTTTGATTTGCATTTCTCTGATAATGAGTGATGTTGAGCATCTTTTCATGTGTTTGTTAGCCATCTGTATGTCTTCTTCGGAGAAATGTCTATTTAGCTCTTTGGCCCATTTTTTGATTGGATCATTTATTTTTCTGGAGTTGAGCATGAATGGATAAGAAAGCTGTGGTACATATACACAATGGAGTATTACTCAGCCATTAAAAAGAATACATTTGAATCAGTTCTAATGGGGTGGATGAAACTGGAGCCTATTATACAGAGTGAAGTTAGCCAGAAGGAAAAACACCAATACAGTATACTAACGCATATATATGGAATTTAGAAAGATGGTAACAATAACCCTGGGTACGAGACAGCAAAAGAGACAGTGATGTATAGAACAGTCTTATGGACTCTGTGGGAGAGGGAGAGGGTGGAAAGATTTGAGAGAATGGCATTGAAACATGTAAAATATCATGTATGAAACGAGATGCCAGTCCAGGTTCGATGCACGATACTGGATGCTTGGGGCTAGTGCACTGGGACGACCCAGAGGGATGGTATGGGGAGGGAGGAGGGAGGAGGGTTCAGGATGGGGAACACATGTATACCTGTGGTGGATTCATTTTGATATTTGGCAAAACTAATACAATTATGTAAAGTTTAAAAATTAAATAAAATTAAAAAAAAAAAAGAAAACATCCAAGTCTTTGGTACTCAGCTTTCTTTATGATCCAACTCGCACATCTGTACATGACTACTGGAAAAACCATAGCTTTGACTATACAGACCTTTGTTGGTAAAGTGATGTCTCTGCTTTTTAATACACTGTCTAGGTTTGTCATAACTATATATATATTATATATGTATATTTTTTCCACAAAATCCATAAACTCTATCAGTTATATATACTGTTTTCTCACTTTAAAATCTTACGGTTTTACACTTCTAGTCATAAAAACACATGAGAAATGTAAGTAAAATTAAATGTATGCATTATTCAATAGTATTCCACCTTGAGGAGACAAGGAAGGCTGTGGAATCAGAGGAATTCTGCAATCAAGAAACATTTAAAGAAGAAAAAAAAAGATACTATGAAGTCCTAATGGCCAGCTCCTAGCTGCAAAACAAGAAAGCTCACTTGGTGATTATAAATTTCAATTACAGTAATACCTAAAGAACTAATTTTAGCCAGTTCCTTCACAACATATGGATCATCCATTGTCAGAGAAGTGATACAATTTCTGAATTAAGTTTAGTCTCTTATGGGGAATTAATAAGAATATTTAAGAAATTATTTAAGATATGAGCTAAGAATTTAGACAGTAATCTAAGCTTAATCTCTAGGAAAAGGAGCTCTCTTTCACAATTCATGGGTTTCTCTGCAACTGATAAGCATGAAACATAGTTTCAAGGGTAACTGAATTTGATCAAAAGTGAAGTTAAATTTGAGCACAATAAATTCAGGTATCACAACTTGTAATGGGGAAAAGACTGTCATTGTAAAATTATCTAAATTATTGGGACTGAGGCAAAAGCATACTAAATTTGATCCTCTGACATAGATTTCTTTTAAATAAGTCTCTAAGCAGTCTTATAAACAGCTTGGAGATTGGTGTACTTTATGAAAAGTATTGAAAATAGGAGACATTTTTTTTAATATATTTTTTTCTTTTTTATATTTTTTTTCTTTTAGCCATGCTTCAGGGCAATTCAGGATCCTAGTTCCCTGACCAGGGATCGAACCTATGCACCCGGCATTGGGAGTGTGGCGTCTTAACCACTGGATCACCAGGGAAGTCTCAGGAGACCATTTTAATAAATTTGAATTCAGGAAGGTAGAAACCATAAAAAATATATGTACACGTATCCATTCTCCCCTAAACTCCCCTCCCATCCTAGCTGCCATATCACATTGAGCAGAGTTCCCCTTGCTGGTTGCCCATTTTAAATATAGCAGTGTGTACATGTTCATCCCAAACCCTAACTATCCCTCCTCCCCTTCCTTCCCCTATGGTAACCATGAGTTCTTTCTTTGAGTCTTCAGTCAACTTCTGTTTTGCAAATAAGTTCATTTGTATCAATTTTTTTTTAGATTTCAGAATGTAAGCCATGTCATAGGATATTTCTCTTTCCCTGACTCCTTCATTCAGGCTGACAGTTTCTGGGTCCATCCATGTTGCTGCAAATGGCTTTATTTCATTCATAGCTGAGTAATATTCCATTGTATATATGCACCACATCTTTATCCCTTCCTCTGTCAATGGACATTTAGGTTGCTTCCATGTTTTGGCTATTTTAAATAGTGCTGCAATGAACATTGGGGTGCATGTATCCTTTCAAACAAGGGTGTTTTTTTTTTTTTTTTTTGGCAGATATATGCCCAGGAGTGGGATTGCAGGGTCATATGGTATTTCTATTTTTAGTTTTTTAAGGAATCTCCATACTATTCTGTATAGTAGCTGTACCAATTTATTAATACATTCCCACCAATAGTGTAGGAGGGTTCCTTTCTCTCCACACCTCTCCAACATTTATTGAGGATTTTTTTGATGATAGCCATTTTGACTGGTATGAGGTGATATCTCATTATAGTTTTTTTCATTATAGTTTTGATTTGCATTTCTCTAATAATTAGTAATGTTGAGTATCTTTTCATGTGTCTCTTAGCCATCTGTGTGTCTTCTTTGGAGAAATGAGTGACCCATATTTTTTAAATCTGAAATGACATAAACACCTACTACACAAAGGTTTTGATGGTGATTAAATGAGATAATGTTTGTATTAGGTCCTTGAGAGAGTACATGGCAAACAAAACATTTCTAAATACGTGGTCACTACTAATAGGCAATATTTCTTTGTGGCAGTCAATTAAAAAACAAATTATAAAAAAGAAGCGTATATAATGGAGTACGGCTTCCACAGGACAACACACACATAAGATCTTCACTATCAAGTCAATTTTGTCTCAGCAAATCTATAAAGCAATGGGAAATTTTTACAAGGAAAGAGAATTTATAAAATATATCAGTACATTCAGTGAACAGTTTCTGGAGAAAGTGAAATAGTTGTTTTTCTAAAATAGAAATAAAGGTGTTCATCTTTAGCTCAGAATTTTATAATTTTAGATTTTGGACAGAAGTGAAAGTCACTCAGTCATATCCGACTCTTTGCAACCCCATGGACTATACAGTCATGGAATTCTCCAGGCCAGAATACTGAAGCGGATAGCCATTCCCTTCTCCAGGGGATCTTCCCTACCCAGGGATCAAACCCAGGTCTCCTGCATTACAGGTGGATTCTTTACCATCTGAGACACCAGGGAAGCCCTTTGGACAGAAACAGGAAGCTAAGTCAGAGGTATGGTGGGTTTGTTTTATTCCTTAGGGATTCTCAGTACCATCAAGAGAACACTTTCAAAGAAGGCTAGTATCTAACTGAAAGAAATCTTGGTGTGACACTGATACACTTCATGGCAGGAGACGAAACCTGGGAAGGAAAGCACCTGCAGCCCAAAGCTGGCGTGCCGCCTGTTTCTGTATAACTGGCAAACCAAGAGGCAGAATGATTTTACATTTCTAAATGGTTGAAAACTATTTGGGGGAGGGGACATATAAAAATTATGTGAGTTACGTGAAGTCAGATTGCAGTGTGCATAAATAAAATTTCAGTGGAACATAGCTATACTCATTAGTTTTAAGCATTGTCAATGTCTTCTTTCCCACTACTATGGCAGAGTTGAGTAGTTGTGGTAGAGACCTTCTGTATGGCTCACAAAACCAAAAATATTCATGACCCTTTATAGAAAAAGTTTGCAACTACTACGCTTGAGATAGGCTTAACCAGAAAGCAATGTAGATGGATAGTTTAATATTTTTGAAGTGGAGAAGATTTTTTTAAGCACACAATCAAAAACAATTCGGTTGTTAAAATGATGTAGACCCACATGTTTATTACCATAAAAAGATGTTTATTGTTGTTTAGTCACAAAGTTGTGTCTGACTCTTTTGCAACCCCATGGACTGTTGCTCACAAGGCTTTTCTGTCCATAGGATTCTCCAGGCAAGAATATTGGAGTGGGTTGCCATTTCCTTCTCTAGGAGATCTTCCCGACCCAGGGTTCAAACCTGGGTCTGTCTCCTGGATTGGCAGGTGGATTCTTTAGCACTGAGTCACTATATTGTTAAATAAAAAAAGGGCAGATTGTAAAACAGAACACATAATATGACCACACGTTTAAATATATAGAAATAGATCAATAGATTGATGGATTGATAAAGATTAGAAAAGGGTGATAGTCTACATATTTTGCCACCTGTAGGTGTAAACACGGAACCACCAAAACGCCATTTGTAAATTACTGATATGGTTATCTATCAGCATATATCACTGAAAACCTGGAGAAGGAAATGGCAACCCAATCCATTGTTCTTGCCTGGTCAGTTTATAGCTCATGGTACTTGCCACTGATACATGTTTGTAAATTAACATTCAAAAGGATTTTTAATCTCTGTAGACTATTTTTCATGCAGTTAGTATGTCATAGCATCAGGTAACTGCAGTGGCATGTTTGTTCACTTTAAAAAAATTTACTTTTAATGTTTAGGCTTAGATGTTTTAATACACAGTGACTTAGAAATATGAAGGGGAAGAAGTTTTTCAAAGAAATACACATAACTAAACCTTTCTCACCAAACCTTAACTGCTTCTAATCACCATTTAATATAACCCTGGTATCATCTCTAGTCTTAATTATAATGTTCCTTTCTGGTAATCTTAATCTTAGCATCACACAATTCTTAGCTCAGGTTTCCTGTCTCCACTTCATGTGGGCTACTAATCCTAAGTAAAACTCTTTCGCATAATTCAGTTAATGGCTTTGGTTGTCTTTTTTTTTTTTTTTTAGCAAGTCTTGGTCACCTAGGAATAAAGTGAAGTGAATTCGCTCAGTTGTGTCCGAATCTTTGCGACCCCATGGGCTGTAGCCCACCAGGCTCCTCCATCCATGGAATTTTCTAGGCAAGAGTACTGGAGTGGGTTGTCACTTCCTTCTCCTGAGAAGGGGATCTTCCCTTTTCCTTCTCCTGGGTTGGGGATCTTCCCAACCCAGAGATCGAACTCGGGTCTCCCGCATTGTGGGCAGACACTTTACTGTCTGAGCCACCAGGGAGTAGAACAATTTACAATCGGCTGCTTTATTCTCTCATTTAACAAAAGTAAAAGCCAGGAGAAAAGAGGTACATGGAGCTCACTATACACTACACGCATAGAATTTTCCAACATCCTCATCAGCAGGAGGTTGGTTTTTTAAACTCCAGATAACGTCCTAGTTAGTAGCCATAGGGCTTCCCTGGTGACTCAGACATAAGTCTGCTTGCAATGCAGCAGACTCTGGTTCGATTTCTGGGTTGGAAAGATCCCCTGGAGGAGGAAATGTCAATCCACTCCAGTATTCTTGCTTGGAAAGTTCCATGGACAGGGGACCTGGTGGGCTAGTCCATGGGGTAGCAAAGGGCTGGACTCAACTGAGTGACTAACTTTCACTTCATCCAAGTGTCAAATCAAAACCGGTCACTGTGATTTACTCTCTTTATCACTGCCTAGCAATTTATAATTTTACAAATAGAGATGCATCAAAAATAGCTTTTAGGAAGAAACTTTATTCAAATAGAGAACATTTTTAAGACATATTCAAACATTCTTATGAACAAGGAGTTAATGGGTTCCATGATAATGGATCACATGAAGGTCATTCCAGTACACTAATGTGTATGCTAAACAAATGTTATATAATTTCACTGTAGGGATGTCCATCCATTTAAGGAAATCTAGATTTTGATACCAGTTAACAACAAAAAATGACAAGTTATTTTTGTGTATTGAAAATTATAAATTACTTGCTACTGACTATATATATATACTGTATTGGAAAAATTGGTTGCAACTGACAGGTAATTTCATAGCAAGTTCCTAAATATAGTCTTGGATCTCTTTTGATGTGTCTTGAGCAGAAACTACTATGAGTCATTTTAAAAGTCTTGGACCTAAAAGGAAAAAGTTAGATTGCACCTAGCTTTCTCTGGTAAGAATGGGCACAGCACAGGAACTACTGGTTACCTCCTGGCAAGAACAACTGAAAAATCAGCTGGGGGTTGGGCGTGGGTGTTCCTTTTATAAATGTTTGGGCATTCACCCAATCCTATGGCTCTGCCATTCCTGGGCAGGGCGTGCTGGTAGTGGAAATAGTGAAAGTTATTCAAACCACTGAATTCTCCATTCTACAATATGGAAACTGGCAGACTTACCTCAATTGTAAGTTCTCCACCCTCTCCCTCACCACCTCCACCTCACATCTAAAATATTAGGTTAAGAATATAAATTGCTTTAGGTCTTTGTTCCCACAGGCAGGCAAAGAGGAGCTTAAAAAACCTTAACTATCCTGATGTTGAGGGTTATATAGTGTTTATAACTAACTTAGGAATTTATACAAGATACAAATACAAACAGCCTCTATTAGAAGTTAGCAAGAATGAGGATGGTACCATTACAGATTTTTGTTCATCAAATAGTTTCATCTAGGATCAAAGGTAATTTGGTGTTTTTCTATAACCAGTACCTTAACGTAGGGTAAGAAGATGGCCAACACCAATGGGTTAGGAGTGACTGCCCATAGTACCTTGTGGAGAAGGATTCTAAGGCTGTGTTGGTGATCAGTAAGAAACACTGTTTTCTGCTATTAGCTCTGTCTGCCTCAGGGGTGGGAGCACAGGGTGGGAGCACACTTGCCTAGTATTTGCCACTCTTGACTTAAACAAAGATGTTAACTGGCACACCCAGATTTGAGTCAGAGTCACTTAGCAGCTGTGGTTCCTTGGGAAAGTTATTTGATACCCTTAAATCTCAGTTTCCTCTTTTGTAAAATAGGAATAGCAAAAATGCTTAATCTTATAGGGTTGTTTTAAGGATTAATAGATTAACGTTAGAAAATACTTGGAGAGTCTGGCACATGACAAACCTCTATAAACAAAAGCTACTGTTACTATCATTAATTACTAATAGTATGAATTATTCATGAATGTCTTTAAATTAAGTTGCTGGTTTAAAAAAGTTTTTTTTTTTGTAATTACTGGGCCCTGAAAACATAGCAGGATAAAGTGAAGCTGAGGTTTGGCAGAAGGCCCAAGCGTCCCACCTACTCTAACCCCACTCCCAGGAAGGCATCTTCAAAGACTCTTAGGATCCCAGAGCATAGCTTGAAAATCCCTGAAGAAGGTTATTTAGAAGTGAAAACAATGGTCCTCTTTTGAGATTTGTTTTGCATTTGTTAGCCAGTTAGACTGAAATAAGAAAGGTCATAGTCAGGGCAAAATAGCCAAATTTAAGGCAGAGAAAAATTCACTAAGAAACAGTTCCTGGAGGTGAAGTACTCAGAATCAAGCAGCAAATTTACATGGTTTCCATTAGAATAAAAATTTTTTAAAATTGGGATTATTTTGGCAAAAAAAAAAAAAGGATTCAAATTCACTTTGTTTTGTATTTATATCTAAAACATGGCTAGATTTTAAAAGAATTTAGCTAGAGAAAAATAACTCCTAAGAGTCAGACGAAGATCACATGAAGGTAAGCAAGGGCTTAAAGCAGGAACTGGAAAAAGTGAGTGGAGACTGTAGAGTAAAATGCAAACAGGAAAAAGAAATGTGCAAACAAAATACTCACTTTTAAAATTCACATTGTAAATAAGTTAAATAGATATATAGAAAATGAATACTGTTACTAGCAATTATCTTATAGTGTTATTTTCTCTTCAAGGATGGATTTTAAAATAGAAATGCCTTGGTGTGTTTGAATAGCTTATGCTAATTAATCACTGTAGAATACAGCAGCATATATGATAATTTAGATCACTGTTTACCAAAGAAAGAACAAAGGGTCTCTAATAGAACTAAAGAAACAGACATGAACTGAATGATAATAATTATCTAATACACCAAATAGACTGGATTCATTAAAGGAAAACACTCTAGTTTCCAAATTTACCTGCTCAAACAAGTAAAGTTCCTATGAAATCCTATAGTTTATTCTGAAACCTTTTTACATCATGTCTACAGATCATGAAAACTTTTGTTAAGGAATACTCTTTTCAATACATTTTGCTTCGTATGACTTATATAAAAGTCCCTTCTATAATGTCCATAAGACAGCCACATAAATGAGTTATACCTTTACTTTTCAGAAGCTTTAGAAAGATTTCAACTCTGAAACTAAACTATAAAAGGTCTTAAATATATACCATATTCTAACTATTAATCCTACAATGAAAATACTTTGTACTTAAATTATGACGGGACTCAATTACATAGTACAATTTCAAGTGCTTACAATTTTCTTTAACAGCATAAATTTTGCTTTCTGCGTGGTGTGTGTTAAGTCGCTCAGTCATGTCCGACTCTTTGTGACCCCCACGGACTATACCCTGTCAGGCTCCTCTGTCCATGGGGATTCTCCAGGCAAGAATACTGGAGTGGGTTGCCATGCCCTCCTCCAGGGCGATCTTCCCAGCCCAGGGATCAAACCCAGGTCTCCCCCATTGCAGGCAGATTCTTTACCATCTGAGCCACTAGGGAAGCCCGACAGTCCTTCTAAGAAAATACAAAATACCAGATTTTGCCTTTGCAGTTGCCTCATTATTCATCTCCAACAATTAATTATACTAATATATTAATAAAGGTGGAAATATAAGATGGTTGATGACTTATCCTGATGGCTCAGTGGTAAAGAATCTTCTGCCAATGCAGAAGACATGGGTTCAATCCCAGATCCAGGAAGACACCACATGCCACAGTGCAACTAAACCAGTGTGCCACAACTACTGAGCCTGTGGCTCTAGAGCCTGGGAGCTACAACTACTGAAGCCCTGACTCCCCGGAATCTGTGCTCCCACGAGAAGCCACCACAGTGCAACCAAGAGTAGCTCCTCTTTGCCAAAGCTAGAGAAAGCACATGTGCAGCAGTGAAGACCCAGCACAGCCAAAAATGAATGAATGAATGAATGAATAAAAATATTTAAAAAAGATTCTACTTAAAAAGCAGGACATTAGTGGCAATATATGTTGGAAACTTTCTCAAATCTGATTTTTCAAGTCTCTTCACTTTCATTATATGCAGAAAATGGACTTTTACAGTGGCAAACTATACAATGCAAATTTATTCATTTTTGCCTGCAAATTACATCTGCATCATTTAAGCTTAGTTTCCAAAAAAACTGAAAAACCCCTGCCATTCTGAGGTCTACAATGATACTATAAAGAAACTGCTCACATTAAACATAAGTTTATAACAAACTGTCACGATGTCAGTGAGAAATACTTAAAAGGTGAAAACATGCCCTTTTCTTTCTCATATCCATAAATGATGAAAAACTGCAATGAAATTCATCACCTACACAGGCAAAACATCCTCAGATCCTCAGCTCATATTCCTGTATTTTGTGCTGAAACAAAGATACAGGGTTAACTTTCAAACAGCATGCAGTAAACTTTACAAAATGCATTCTGGATAACTTTTTATGGATATTCCCACTCATGTATTTTTAGAGTTCAAACACTGAGAAGAAATATTATGCCAATGAGCATTCAATAATTTTGGGACTTAAACTGGCTCCCTGATAAAGACAATATTCCCAGTCTTCATCTTGGTGACAAAAGCGCACCAGGACTGTACTTGTCATCTTTTTCACACTAAGTATAAAAATGACAAATTAGCCATAGTTGTAAATCTATCCTGCTGCTAGGGAGACGGATGGCTTGGGCATGAAGTTTTATAAGAATTTAATAAAAATATTTCTCACTGCTTTTAGAATATGATCTGAAATGCAATTAAAGGAAAAAATAACTCTTATCTCCCTTGTAATACATTTTCTAAAGGGAGTTCAATCATTAAATTTATACAATAAAATTGTACTGCATTAAGAAATCAATTAATTATGAATTCTTGAAAGCTAGGATTAAGTAACATTTAAATTTTTATACCAAGCTGCAAACTTAATCTTATCTTGGAGAAGCAAGTTTAATCTTAAGTGTTATATACCAGTGCCAGCAAATTAATATTCTACTTTACAAGAAATATTTCTGGGTACTTTAAAGTCTTTTTTTGGACATCAGTTTTTCATACTAAATATTTGATTCTTAGCTCTAAAAATGAAGAATGAAACATTAAACTGGAAAAGAATGAACAGTATGGATTTTTGACTTTATACTTACAGAAAACATACTGTTTTCTAGGAGGAAAAATTTAAGGCCCTAAGTAGTCCTAAAATATAATGTACCTTACTTTTCAGTTTCCACAGTTACATGAGGCATTATGTGGATTTCATGTGGCATTGGGAGAGGGAATAAGCAAATTTCAACTCAACTCAGTTTAGAGAACAGAAGGATCTCAACCTAACACAGATGTTCTATGAGCTGGAGATGAACATTGATGGCATCAGTTCAAGCAGAGACTGAATAACAAATGTGTATGTTTTTCTCAGGTCCCTTCAGTTTGAAGGTTTTATTAGTCTGCATAGTTAACAGAGATACATACATATTGATATGACATGATCAAGTCAGCTAGACATCACATCAAATTTTGTTTACATGGCTAGCATACATTGAATAGCTTCAAAAAAATCAAGGCTGTAATTTTTCTAAAAGTAACTTTGCTATGATCATGATGAGACTCCATACACCAAAATGTAAATCTAAAGACCCTTGCGGTCATCCACGAGAAACTGAAGAACAGTGATCCAAATTAGAATGTGATTGAAAATCTTTTGTGGATCAAACAATGCACAGTGTCATTTCAACAAATACTTGTAAACTCTGGACAGAGGTCAACCAAGATTTAGGTCACTGTGATCATTTGTAATTATCACCACCATGGGCAGAGAAGCATGGCAAGCTCCAGTCCATGAGGCTTTTGCAGAGTTGAACACGCTTGAGCAATTGAGCGCACACACCACCCTCCATGGGAAAGAACACTGATAGAGTGCCCTGCAAAGAAAAGAATATTGATGCATACAGGGTCAAGTAAGAGGACAGGTGTGTGAAGGAAATTAGTCACTAACAGTGTGAAATGATGCAGAGGTGGGGCTCTGGCAACTTCATTAGTGGCCTTTTAAGAAAGTAGTTTTAAATACTGAATTAGCATTCTAAGGTGCAGTGGGTTGAGGAGTGAATGGGATGCCCAGATAAGAACCCCTGCTTATGTCAAGTGTTCTTCTCAGAGTTCCTTCCATCACTGTGTCCTTTCTAGATATAGCTGACACACTTGATGGGACAGTACCACGTTAACAGAGCAACAAAACTTTTTCCAAATCTCTTAAAATCGGACCATCTGTTGTGATTAATTTTAACCTTGAGGAAAGATTCTTGGAACTATTTTAGACCAATGCTGAAAATGTGTGTGAAGAGACATTGTGACTAATAATTGTGCTGTTATTTGTTCATTTGCCATGTACCTGAGTCTACTACAAGAGGCCGAGCAACACAAAGAGAAGTGTCCTCAGTGGGGCTCCTAATGGGCAATTACATGTGTCTGAAACAATGACACAGGCTTCTGGTTCAGTATGAGTCTTTAGTTTGGGAAGTTTTCTTTAGCTTGATAGAATGTTTTTCAGGTCACATATCTTGGCTCAGTTACTCACAAGCTTAGTATTTTCAAACTGTGTCCAGGATGACTCACAAGTCTGACTTAAGTACACCTTTTTTAAGTGTTGACTCCTAGCTTACATTCTAAAGGCTATAGAAACTCAATGCCATGCTGCTATGCTAAGTCACTTCAGTCGTTTCTGACTCTGTGCGACCCCATAGACGGCAGCCCACCAGGCTCCCCCGTCCCTGGGATTCTCCAGGCAAGAACACTGGAGTGGGTTGCCATTTCCTTCTCCAATGCATGAAAGTGAAAAGTGAAAGTGAAGTCGCTCAGTCGTGTCCGACTCTTAGCAACTCCATGGATTGTAGCCTAACAGGCTCCTCCGTCCATGGGATTTTCCAAGCAAGAGTACTGGAGCGGGGTGCCATTGCACTCAGTGCTATATATATATATATATATATACATATATATATATATATATATATATATAAAAGAATCTTATAACATAGGGTAAAGATAGGATTAAGTGGCAATAAAAGTCTAATTTAGAAGTATACATACTTTTATCAGCAAGTTAAAATCTCTTCTTAAAGCTCTGAATATATTTCTGAATTTGACATATTCTCTCTTATTTGGGCTTCCCTGGTGGCTCAGCTGGTAATGAATCCACCTGCAATGTGGGAGACCGGGGTTCAATCCCTGGGTTGGGAAGATCCCCTGGCGAAGGGAATGGCTACCTACTCCAGTATTCTGGCCTGGAGAATTCCATGGACTTGACTGTACTGTCCATTGGGTCACAAATAGTTGGACACAACTGAGCGACTTTCACTTTTCTCTCATTTAGCAACTAGGGAATGGGAGGGGACACTCTGTATACTGGGATGTATTTATCTGATTTCCTGTTAAAATCTTTTTGTTTCATCACAGCCAAGGTGGTATCTAAAACTGTGCCATAGGAGGACTTTACTGGCAGTCCAGTGGTTAAGACTCAGTCTTATAATGTAAGGAGGGTGGGTTCAGTGCTTAGTTGAGGAGTTGAGATCCCACATGCCTAGTGGCCAAAGAAAACCAAAATGTGAAAACATAAGCAATATTTTAACAAATTTAATTAAGACTTTAAAAATGGTCCACATTGTGACTTCCCTGGTGGCCTAGTGGGTAAGAATCATCTGCCAATGCAGGGAATGCAGATTAGATCCCGGGTCTGGGAAGATTCCAACTACCAAGCTTCTGTTCTCTAGGGCCATGAGCCACAACTACTGAGCCTGTGTGCCCAACTAATGAAGCTAGCATGCCTAGACTCTGTGCTCTGTAACGAGAAGCCACCACAAGAAGCCATGCACTGCAATGAAGAGTAGCCCCTGCTTGCTGCAACCACAGAAAGCCTGTGCAAAGCAACAAAGACCCAATACAGCCAAAAACAAAAGAATAGAAAATAAAACACAGTAAACAAAAATTTTTTAAAGGTTTACATCAAAAAAACCTGTACAATAAAATGGTGCCATCGAAGTGTTATATCCTGTTACCCCAGATTTGTAATCCTGCTAAGTTGCTTCAGTCGTGTCCAACTCTGTGCGACCCCATAGACGGAAGCCCACCAGGCTCCCCCATCCCTGGGACTCTCCAGGCAAGAACACTGGAGTGGGTTGCCATTTCCTTCTCCAATGCATGAGAGTGAAAAGTGAAAGGGAAGTCGCTCACTCATGTCCAACTCTTAGCGACCCCATGGACTGCAGCCTACCAGGCTCCTGCGTCCATGGGATTTTCCAGGCAAGAGTACTGGAGTGGGGTGCCATTGCCTTCTCCGTTTGTAATCCTAGAAAGGAAATTCATTGATGTTAAGAAGGCACATCCTTCCTCAGTATATATACTGATGGATTTACTGTTTGGCCCTATACAGAAAAGATATGCTGACTCCTATTAAAGATTATCAGAATCCTGACTGAAAAGCAAACTGTAAAATATACAACACACATAGACATGGAATATTAGATGATTCGAATTTTGAATGAGGTGAGACTAATTTTAGTGATGCATAAATAATGCCAGACTTCCCTGGTGGCTCAGACGGTAAAGCATCTGCCTACAATGCAGGAGACCCAGATTCAATCCCTGGGTTGGGAAGATCCACTGGAGAAGGAAATGGCAACCCACTCCAGTACTCTTGCCTGGAAAATCCCATGGATGGAGGAGCCTGGTAGGCTACAGTCCACAGGGTTGCAGAGAGTCAGACACGACTGAGCGACTTCATTTAAATATGCCCTGTTTAAAAAAGTACATCAAAATTAAGTAGAAATCTTAAGCTATTTAAGAATAACTTGGGATGGGGACGTGGAGGAATATAGAAGCTTGTGATTTCACCCTTTGAGCAAAGGTGATATTCTTTCCCTATTCAAAAAATGTGGAATGAACATCAGCCCCAAGTTCCTGCAATTGAGTGAACAACTTTTATTGGATAAGAAAGCTCTAGGTAGAGTCATTTCATCATCTAGTTCCCCCTAACAGTACAGAGACTCTACACTAAGGTGTCCGTTTCCCTGAGTACAGTCGGGTCTTCTGAAAAAAAGAAGAGCCTGTCTAATACTACAGACTTGTCCGGTATAGCTGACAGAGAACTGGGAGGCATATAGAAAGTAGTAAATTTTCAAGGTGAAAGTATCTCCTTTTTATTACACTGAAGAGGAAGAAGGCAAAGTGTTGTGTATGCATTACTAACAATCTGCACCATTTTATATTTTCAGCCATTCAACCCTTCTACTAAATCACTTTTAAAAATCACTGAAATTAAAGGCCTCTTTGATAAAGTTCCCTGATTGTCTAACTTTGCATCTTTTCTCATCCCAAATAGTTGAGAGTAAAATAGTGAACGCAGTGTGACCCCATTATCCATCATGGGTAATCATTTTCTCACAAACTGGTATTCAATATATCTGCTAAACACATGTATAACCAAAGAAGAATAGAGTCCATTGGCTGAAATGGGAATTTACATTTTGAGAGTGGTATAGGTCACTAGTAGTAACAAAGAAGGCCAGCAAACAGACTAGGGTGCCCCAAAGTCAGCAACCTTCAGAAGGCAGGAACACAGCAAAAGTTTAGGATGATTAATGGCTCAAAAAAACTGCCTTAAGTCTAAGGTAGGACTCCAAGGTAAATGCCCCAAAACCTATGAAATAATAAAATCTTATAAGGAAGCAAACTTAAGACTATCAACTGAAGAAAAATTATACCTACATATATAAAATTCTAGTTGTTTACCTAGAGCTAAAGTAATTCTTAGGCTTCCCTGATGGCTCAGACAGTAAAGAGTCTGCCTGCAATGCAGGAGACCTGGGTTCAGTCCCTGGGTTGGGAAGATCCCCAGGAAAAGGAAATGGCAATCCACTCCAGTATTCTTGCCTGGAAAATCCCAAGGATGGAGGAGCATGGCAGGCTACAGTCCATAGGGTCACAGTCAGACATGACTGAGCAACTAACACACACAAAGTAATTCTTAAGTTCTTCACACTTTCTTTGCCATAGACGTCTAAGCCCTTGGGTTAGAACTCTTGGAGGCTGATCCAATTCCCATAATTGCCATTCTTTGGAATGAGCTAATTAATGACTTAAGTGGCAATTACTTGACAATTTAGTATGGTAAAACCTGCTTTGGGGAATCACTTATGTCTCTATGTAAATACTACCATCTCTGTTTAGGAATCCAGGAGCTAACAAAATTCAAGTAGATGACTAAGAACAAGGGACAGATAAACACATTTTTCTTTCCCACTATAAAATACAAATGCTAACACCCAACATGCCTCTTCACAAATACAAAAAATTCTATCAGTAAATAAAACATCAGGTCCACACATCTTCATCTATACCACTGTTGCAGCCTACACTACATGAAGGACTAAACTCCAATAGGGTTTTCTTTCTAGTTTCTTCACATCTTCCTTATATACACTATTAAGATATTCAGCGGCAGCTATGCCAGTTATTAAAATTTTGCAGCAAGTATCTAATCTTGTCGCTTAAGTTATGGAGATGGTGTAGCTTAAAAAAAAAAAAAAATCACTATTTGTATCGAGATCTCTATGGTAGTATTTGCCAAAGGTCGGGTTTGATTATGTCTTTGGGTATAGACACCTATGGTGGTACTGAAGGGTCCCTAGGGCCCAGTGTGACCTCATGTATCCTACGCATGGCACAACACAAACTAAAGAAAACTGACTTGAAAGCTGTATGCCATGAGATACTAGCAGGCAAAAGCCTTAAAAATGTTTATGTCTTTAATCTTTCACTTAGGAAATAATTTTGAGCTCTATGTGCCAGGACTGTTATTTGAATATAATTTGCAGTCTTTAATTTCAAAAGTTTTCCCAAATGTTAAATATTTATTGAATGAATTTGTTACAGGTAAGACACTGAAAGTTGAAGAGCCCTGATCTAAAACTGACTATAAAGTCATTGTAGTGACCTCCCTGGCAATCGAATCTGTATTGGTTAACTCTTAAATCTTTATAAAGTGTCTTCTAAGAATTTTTTTAATAACTAATGAGACCATTTTATATACTGTCCTCTCAACAACTGTTGGGGATATGTTTCAAGAGGACTGTCTTTTGGGTATCTTTCACTAAGAGACTAAAACATACCTAATTATTCTTGGAAGAGTAGTACTTTATTGCCAAACGGACTGTTGGTGCGGGGGTGGGGGTGGGGGGATTCAAAAGGTAGTATTAATAGCATGTAAGGCACCATGCAACTATAGAACCTATTTTTTAACTTTCCTGTATTCCATTTTTAAATTTCCTTTAGTTCAGTTATTAAAATTCAAAAGAGCTTTAATTTTCTTATCTAATTACAGATCCAATCATTGAATTTCCTACACCATCTTCCAAACATTGGTCTGGATTTTTCGTGAAAAAGAAAAAAGTTCAAGTAACAATTTTTTCCATAAAGCTAAACATGATTTTCTAAGTTTTAGCTGTGTCCATTTTGGTGTCAAAATGTGCTTCATGAGATATTTATACATAATTTTTAACAATGTTCTAAGCAAAACAAAAAGTTGATAATTACAATGGTTCAGAAAAATCACAACCAAAAAAATTCATTTTGAAATTGAAATTTTGGGTGAAGGGGTTGTTTTTTCCCCTCAAATAATCCCTACTTCATCTTTTGTCCAATCTTAACCCCTTGGAACCACAGAGAATGTTATCTACACAAACCATTAAAATATATCTACTGCCACATGAGAGTTCTTTTAGTACTTTAAAGACACTAGGAATTGTATGCAATATGGGCATCCCCTCTTCATTTTCCAAACTAAATCAAAACTCTCATTTAATAACTAAAAGTCTGGGTATCCAGTCCTTTGTTCTATTACTTTAACACCATCACCACAAAAAAATGTTCTTTTCTGTATTATTAAAGTTTCAAAGACTTGAAAGTTGTTAACCCATTAATCTGCTATATATGCAATAAATATAGGTGAAGTCGTTTACCTTTGCTTTTCAACCCATTTCCAGAAATATGTACTTTCAGGGAAACTATTTCAATGTCATCTACAACCTGTAGAGAATTCCAAAAGTAATACAGATGAAAGACAAAAGATATGCTGATTATAAATGACTGCTTTCTACTAATTAAAGCAGCTCTCCAAGAATTACTACTAGGAGGTAGTTTGAGCCTTTTATGCACTTCACATAAAAAGAGATAAACCTTAATATTCTACAATACAAAGGTATCTGAATTATACATAAGTCAAAGTTTACAAAGGAGTTCCCATACCCAGTTAGTCTAAATTATTGTTGTTAAAAGCAATCTGGATTAAATATCAGAGTCAACAAAATTCACAAAGCCAGAAGCAGTTCAGTGCTCACAAGTTTATATTTTTAGGTTTGATAAAGATTCGTGTGTATTTTCTAAATACACAGACCAAAAAAAAAAAAAAAAAAAAAACATTGTGGAAGTTTACATACATGTCTTAGGACACTTATACTAGGTAGGTAAATTACATTAAAAATTGGTCTTCGTAAAAGATCTTCCCAAAGAGCTTTTACAAACAGCAGGCAGAAAGTGTTCTTTTGTTTACAGTGTTTTTAAAATGCTGATTCTCCCATCTCATAATGGCCTCAACCAACCCTCTCCTTAATCCAATTTTGTTCTCAATAAGCAGCATACTCTAAATTTTAAGTACCCAATGTCATAAAATTCAGGGCTACAAAACATCTTTTAAAATGTGCTTATCCCTAAAACATTTTAAACTAAATATCTTGAATGGCTCAACTTCACTTGAAAGTAGGGATACAGCAGGGAAAAAAAACCTTTCCATTTAAAATCCTAAAGTGACTAAGAAAAAATATGTTAGTTCTAAGCATGTATATTATGTACCATAGTTAAGTTTAAGGATCTGGGTGACTGAACGGCACAAAAACGGGTTCATATCTAATTCTTCAGTTAAAAATCATCCTTTTAAAATGAAAATGCTACAGCCAATTAATAGCATGTGCTACACTGAAGGGTATCTTGTTTATAATCATGTGGTGTAACAATTGCTGTATTAGGAGGCAAGAGTAGTTAAGGACATTTGGGGGAGGAAGGATTAGACAGACACTCAAATTCCTAACATAGCTGTTTTATATGGAAAATATGTCTCCATAGACAGACCACTTTAAAGAGCTAAAATCCTACAAAAGTTGGAGCAACAGAGCCCCCTAAACAGAGCATGGGCTTCAGAATCAGACCTGGTCAAAACCCAGCTCTACTTTGTAGTGACTGTTACATTAGTCCATTAGGCAATTTCATGGAGCCTTTCCTTGTCTATAAAATGGAGACAATAGCACCTACTTATAGGGGATTTGATAAGGTAAAGCGCAATGGCATGTGCAGGCACTAAAAACAAGCTAGCTTTTGGAATTATTCAGAAAAACAACTTTTTCATCCTATGCTGACAATATCCTAAAAATGTAATAGAGCTTATTGGTTTTAAATTTTATGGTTTTTAAGACCCTTCTTCCATCACACTATCCCCGATATTATACTAGTCATTATCAGGCCTTTTATAACACAATGTTTTAATACAAATTTCTAAGTCCCAATTTTTTCATTCCCCGTTCTCTATTCTTCCACTCCTTTCCCCCTTGGTTCTCCTATATTATTAAACAACTAAGATGTGTCATGTCACTATTATGCACGAGGCAGTGTTCTAAGTGCTTTACATACATGAATAAACTTCATCTCACTCTTCCTCAGCAGGATGGCTCTACCAAAAAACCAGCTCATGCTTTCCCCCCAGATTTCAAAGCTATTCATTATTGTTCCATTTTCCCTTATAATGTTTCTTTTCTTTTTTAGCTCTTAATTGCTAGGATGCTGAAATTTAGCAAAGTATCTAGTGAATGTGAAAAATAAGGGCCAATAACAATGAAAAAGCAGGGGCTGTATGGAAGTAACTGCCTCTGAGACTCCTAAGAAATAATACATGATATCTTGATTTATATGAGAGGGTCTGTTACTACAAAATGAATAGGAAATAAACAGTTTATACTCTCCCCCTTCATTAAATAAAAGATCTAAAATATTTTTCATTTAAAATATAAGTTACAAGAGAAAAATTCAGCAAATGTGTAACACATAATTCCGCCAGGGCGCCACAGACAAAATTACGAGTATTCCACTGTTACCTCTCTGAGACCAATCATGAGTTCTTAGTATCTATCAACTTCCTGAAACTGTACTGTAAGTCAGAAAAAGAATATACTTAAAAAAATAGAAACATCCAGTAGTATACCTTAGTACTAAACTATTTTTTTAAAAAAAGACCTAGAAGGGAAAAAGCAGTCCCTTCAAGATCACGAAACAAAATAAGTTAGGCAGTCAGCAAGTAGAAAAATCTGTCAATTCTGTTTCTGGTAAAATGTTTACTTTAAAAGAAGAAATTTTTATATAGGCTGAGGCTAATATATTCAAGAGTATAAACATTTTTCCTTTGGATTACCTTTCTAAAAACAAATTCTTAAAGTATCATTATTTCAGTTGACTAAAAATATAGCCAAATCTGTCACAACACAACACAGAAGGTAATGGACAATAATTATAGAATATTTTAAATTAACAGTAACAAGCCATCTACATCAAACCTTGTTTCCAACTAAAACCAAAACAAAAGCACAACAATCCGTAGTGTACCAAGTGTGTATTTTCAATTTACTGTATGCAATCTAACAAAAATTTGGTCATAATTTACCAGATATACATAAACAATTTAAGTAGTAAAGAAAATTCAGTTTAAAGAGAGTAAGTTCATATCTTAAGGAAAAGTAAAAGTACATTAAGAATGTAAAGCCAAGTCCAGTTTCTATGCAATAAGTGAACTGTAGTCTAATAAAGCAGATTTAGGTGATTTTCAGATATATATCTTTTCTCTTTAATATATATTTATATATAGACAGATCTACCAATTGTAAACTATGGTTTATTTTAAAGGAGAGGGATAAATGGGATGAAAGAAATCTTTATACTATACTTACATATTCACAAAGCAGAACATTTTACGTTTAAAATACTTTTCCATTCATAGTATCTTTGCCCAACTAACGTCTACTTTGGACCCCACCAGAATTACATTTTACTCATTTGTCTAGAACACTGAGAAAAAGATGTACTCTTCAGTCTTAAACAAAAACCAAACCAAAACTGTTCATGTCAGTTTTTCAGTTTTATAGAAAGTATGATAAAGTTTAGGTGACAAATGATGCATCTCACCATGTAACTGTACTCTTTGATTTATCCAAGCAGAAGCATCAATGTCTAATGTTAAACCATCTTTCTACTGAAATCAGAGACAGTAAGAAAGCCTGTCTCTTAAAAAACCCAGTCTTTTCAACTTTGATCAGATGGAGCACCAAAAGGATTATGTCTGTCAAAGTGTACTTTGCAATTTTTTCCACATGACTAGCATAATTTAGTTACCTGATATAAAATAAGAAAATATACTCAATTTCTATTTAAAAGAAAGCTGAAAATATGATATCCCTCAATCTTATATAATATACAGTATGTTCCTGATAAACATTGTGCATATTAATATCAATTATGTGAAATGCTGCTGTGAGTCAATCAGTTAATTCATCTGTCAGACTAAATAAATCTGGCGATTTCAACTTAATACATCATCCCTTGTATCCTGAAGAATTTAGTGAACAGAATAAAAAATTGTAAAGCCTCGCAATATTTTATTTGTAAGACTTTTGCAGATTGTTGAATCATGGTGACTACTAAAAAGACTATATATATATATATCAAGATGTAGTGATTTCAAGGAATTGAAAAATAAATTAATTATCTATCATAATTTCAAACCCTGAACACCCCGTAAGTATGAAACAAAAGAGAATGCGCTTTTTGTGTTAATTTTAATGATAAAAGGGCACAGGAGTAAAAACCTGATATTTCACTTATATTGCATAACAAGCTAACCAAACTGGACATGGAGGATAAATTATAAAGCAAATCATTTTACTTATTATTTCTATGACTTTTCTTTCAATTAGACTTCTGTCTTTTCAAATAGGACTGAGGTATAGTACACTGGCAAAAATAAAAAAGAAGCAAACAAGAGTAGTGCCAAAGTAACAGATACCCAAAACCAAATGCCTTGTCAGAAAATGTCATATAGTAACCATTTATCAGATTAGAGCAGCAGGAGAAAGTTACTTTTAAATCATAATCATTTTAGTGGTATTTGTCAACCTCACCACGGTACTTTGCAACATCATTCTTCATTTATAAAGTAGTAAAATTCATGTCAGAAAGGAAAGGGGGAATGGAGGAAGTCAGTTAGTTCATTCCAATAAATTACCTCTCCAGTTCTTATAAACATGCCCATCAGCACAAAATTGAGAAATAATACCTAAGACTAGAAGAGACTTGGTTTAAGTTATGAAGCAAAATAAAGTGAAAAATACAGAAAAGTAGAACCAATGGGGTTGAAAAGGCCCCTCACTGAAAATCTGTATTAAAAAAAATAAAATTAATAAAAATAAAAATAGAAACAAAACTCTACTAGTACAAACTAGCCTGAGTGGTTTGATGGACAGAGTAATTAGGTCAGCTGTCACTGTACTCTTAATAAACGAATTTTCTTCATTCATGTTAAAGTGGCACATGAATGTAAGCTTTTTAAGAACAGGTATTATATTTTCAGAGGATCCAAATACTTACTGTATATCCTATAAATAAAAAATATTTTTACTTTGATAACTGACTGAAGATGTGTGAACTCCATGTAATTCAACCACAAGGTTGTTTGCTGTACAGTCCTGTGCAAATATAAAAAAAATTTTTTTTTTGCTATAAGGCTTTGACCCTACAGTTTTCACAGCAATGTAACTACCATCCAGCATGTACCATATTTTGCAAGCCTTCAAGTTCAACAATCCAAATTGTTGATTCATATTATGTCCAAATGCAGCATCCTTGAGGAGTATAGAAGGTCAGTTAGTCATCAAGAGACATACAAACATCTCCTGATTCATCCCATCGAGATGCATCATTCTGATCTTCTCCATCATCAACCAGCTCTTCATCAGCTTCTCCTCCACCATTCCCCTCATATTCTTCATCCCGAGGAAAATCTGTATCCTGTCCCTGATCTACACCTTCTTGTCCTCCTGGTTGTGATTTATCTGCACAGTCTACACAGACACCATAGCGCCGAGATCCATGTCTTATTCCAACACTGGCCGCTAACATGAAGATCTTCTTACACACCATACATTTGTACTTTTTATCCTTTTTATGCACCTAATTGAAGAAGTTAAAAAAAAACCCAATGTTAGGACAGTACAGACAATATAATACATTTGAACCACTCAAATTAAACCTCCCATTTAACAAAGAGTAAATATACCATTATCTTTCTGTATGAAGTTCAGTACTGGTTTTACAAATAACATTCATTGTTTAAAGCAAAAATTTGCAGGTAATAGTGTTAAAATACCTTAAACAAACACAGTTTATCTCAACGATCAGTTAAAGTTACTTACCAGGGAATGTCTTTTTACATGTTCTCTTCGAGTAAACAGTTTTCCACAAATATCACAGCTAAATGATCTGACTCCCGTATGAATGAGCAAATGCCTTTTTAGTGTTCGTCTGTATTTGGCTACATAGCTACAATGAGGGCATTTTAACTTGTTCATGATTAGAGATGATTCACCTTTTGAGAATTAAAAACAACAAAAAAGCACTTATTATTATACATTAAACAGAAAACTTGTCAAAAGCTTGCCTATTCCTGAGAATAGGGATTATTGTATGGCTACTACCATCTGAGTTTTTTAAAACCCAGAATGTGGAAGCTTTTAATTAATTGATAAAAATGGTATTAAGAGCTCTGTAGATGTTTTGACTAATACTTGCCATTTTCCCAAGTTTCTTGTTTTGGCCAAGATTCAGGCAATAATCCATACTTGAAATCGTTAGAAGCACCTGGTATCAATCCATACTTGTAATCGTTTGAAGTACCTGGTATCAATCCATACTTGAAATCGCTAGAAGGGCCAGGCATCAGGCCATACTTGAAATCATGTGAAGGACCTAATACAATTAAAAAGTGATTTTGATATAATGATGGTAATTAAGATGACTCTTACTGGAATTAAAAAGATGGATATAAAACTATTTTATCAGCATCATGATAGAACAGCCTAATATAAAAGTAAACATATCCAGAATCCCCCATAACTACTGCCACCCTATCCAAACTAATCAGCAACTGTTGCCTCTGGATTATTTTCAATAGCCATCAGTTTGTCTCCAAGCTCACACCGTGGTGCCTTCCTAGAGCTCATTCTCAACACAGCAATCAGATTTTTAAAAAACTTTAAATCAGAACCAGATACTACTCCACTAAAAAGTCTGCTCGGACTAACGATCTTACAGTGCCAGCCAAAGACTACCAATGCACTACAAAGCCTTAACTGATGTAGCCCTTGCTTCCAAACCACTCTCTTGGTTATTCTATTCCAACCACACTGGCCTCTGTGCTATTCCATGTTGGTAAAATGGCTACTACTTCAAAGCCTTTGCACTTGGCACTTACGCTGTCCTCTGCCTGAACACTCCTTTCTAGGATATATACATAGAGCACACTTGTGCAGGAACTTAGCAATTTTTCTCCCATACACACAATTTTATAAATGAATGCCTGCCAAATGGGTTTTCTAAGAATTCAATTTTCTATATCTATTTGCCAAATACATTGCCTCTTAGAAAAATAAAAAGAACTTAAGATTTCCCTCTTAAGGAAAAAGTGAAACTATTAATATCCACAATACAAAAAAATCTCTAAGGTATTTAAAAATTGTGATTCATTACTACTACTGTAAATTGTTTTGTACTGGGAATACTTTCACTTACTGTTTTTTAATGTTAGGAAAGTCCTCTGGATCCATAATTACATATTTTAATTGTAATGCAATACCGCTTTGTGGTAAAGTGAGACACCACATTTGTATGTGTGAGAAGGAGGAAGGTTGGGAGTAGTAGCCTGTGAAGGTTAATCAATTTTCAGTTTCACACTTCTAAATAAAGTTTTGAGTTTTATGACTCATAGCTCTTGTCCAAATCAGAGCAAAACAAAGTAAACTCTAACAGCAAGGACTGTGCTTGTTTGTTCATCTCCATATTTCTTAATGTCCAAAACATACATCATCCAGTGACTGCCCTGGTGGTTCACTGGTTAAGAATCTGCCTGCCAATGCAGGGGACACAGGTTTGATCCCTCATTCGAGAAGACCCCACATGCCTTGGGGCAGCTAAGCCCCTGCACCACAGCATGCATGCAGAACCTCTGCTCTGTAACGAGAGAAGCCACGAAAATGAGAAGCCCCCAATCTCAGCAGCTACAGGAAGCCCGTGCACAGGAAAGAAGGCCCAAAGCAGCCAATTAAAAAAAAACAAAAACAAAACTTTTTTTCCCCCAACAGTTAGGAGAAACCACCTTAACACAATTTCTTCAGAATTATAGCTTAATTTTGGTCTGTGCACACCGTATATTCAAAAGCCCAAGAGCTTTCTGTGAGGAGAACTACTGTTATCCCAATTGCTTAAAAGATTTCTAAAGCTATAGAAATTGTATCACTTTCTTCAACAAATGTTAGTTTTGCCGCGTGCTTTCTCTCTATGGATGCACATGTACCCTTTTATGTACTACTATATTGTTAGGAATATCATTTAAACCATACTACATATTCACTTTTCCAACTATCCCCAAGCAAATGTCTCTTTTTTATTTGGATCAATGGTATAATCAAGACTGATGATTACAACAAACTTTCACCCAGGCATCATGGGATGAACCTATCAATAGTGGCTTACTATCTAACGATGATTTTGAACTACTTCCCCTGGAGGTTGCAAAAATATGTATTTTATCATTCTTCTACACTTATTAGCATGACATTCTATAAAGAAAGCTTTCTCCCTTCTTAATTTACCTATATTATTCTTTGGAATACTCATGGATTCTTTGTCTTCTTGTGCACGACACTTCCCACAAAGCAGTTATAAATATCACTATTTAGAATTAGTATTTTCTTTTTTTTTTTTAGAATTAGTATTTTCTATAGTCATCAACAACCAAATTATTAATTTACATCAAAGTTAGTTAAAATACACTAGTCAACCATTCTGATAATTACCATTTTCATCCCATCTATACACTAGCTAGAAGCCACAATCTATTATTTGCTTTTGATAGTTAAGAGCTTTAACATGTCTCCTTCAAAGAAAAAGAAACACCTATTCATGTATTTACCAGTGTTCTAAATTCTGTAATCAACATTAGCTGCCAGATTGAAAGTGTTTATATTAATACCTAACACTTTCCTTTAATGAAAAGAAACTGCTGTAGCTCCTTGATAAACACATACACATTCCAAAACTTCAAATCCTCTTAAAGGTACTCCTGCTAAAATTCTACTGTACCTACCAGCATCACCTCCTTCTTGACCAGAGCTGGCTTCAGTCAATAAATTTGCACTGACATTCCTATCACAATCTGGCCCTGAGAGTAGAGCACCATCCAGATCTGAAAAGGAGATACAAAAGTATGTTATTTACAACCACACCATAGCCATCACCCAAAACACCACTCTCTTCTTGGAAATGTTTCTTATGCAGACTAAATAGAGGATATTTGCAAGTACTGAGTAACTACTATGTGCTTAACACTACAAGGAATAAAAGCATATATAAGACATGTTTTTCAGCCACAGGAGTAACAGCACACTGGATTAGAATGAGCCTTAGAGCCAAGGTGAATTAGGTACCCTAGCTCCATCTGTATGACCACATGCCTCGATATCCTCATATGCATCCACCTGTATCATAGATCTGATACAGAAATTTAATCAGTTAACGCAAGCCAAGTATGGTGTCTGACATCCAAAAGATAGCTGCAGCTGCTAGTACTAAGTGCTAGATGTATAAAATATTAGTGTTTCTGTCCTGGTTCAGAATTGGAAAGATCAATCAATACTAGATTTGTAAAGGAAGATGTAATTCCTACATTTGTAAAAGGAAGGTGTAACTATTTCCCTTGAATCTGTTGCATTGCTTCTTTTTTCTACCACTGCCTTAATTCAGAACTCATCATTACTCTCCTGGATTACTCAGTTTCTTGGTCTCCTTGCTCCAAAATACAATACATTCTTCATTTCCCACAACATTGCCAAAAAGATCTTCCTAAAACACTAAGCTTTATGTTGCTCCTTTACTTAAAAATCTTCAATGTTTCACCAGTTTTTAGTATAATCTTCAAAATTCTTTAATTTACAATACAAGTTTCCTAATATTCAGGTTCCTATTTTGCCAGTGTAGGAGATTCAGATTTGATCCCTGGGTTGGAAAGATTCCCTGGAGAAGGAAATGGCAACCCACTCCTTCTTGCCTGGAAAATCCCATAGACAGAGAAGTCTGGCAGGCTACAGTTTATGGGACAGCAAAAGAGTCAGTCACTCACAACTTAGCGACTAAACAATTTAAGAATCTAGCATCAGGGACTTTCCTGGTGGCTCAGACGGTCAAGTATCTGCCTACAATGCGGGAGACCCGGGTTCAATCCCTGGGTTGGGAAGATCTCCTGGAGAAGGAAATGGCAACCCACTCCGATATTCTTGCCTGGAAAATCCCATAGATGGAAGAGCCTGGTAGGCTACAGTCCACGAGGTCGCAAAGAGTCGGAAACAACTGAGCGATTTCACTTCACTTAGCATCTTCCCACTGCTACGGTCTACTCTTGTGTTATGAATAGAAGATGAATTAGACACACAAGACAGACAATGAAAAATCTGGCTGTAAAGGGATAGAGTGAGATAGAGGTTAAGTGTTTGGGTTTTTTAAGGCAAAAATTAAAACATGTTTAAATGCTGAAAGGAAGAAGTCATTAAGAAAAAGAGAGGACACTGCAAAGAGAAATACTGCAAAGAGAAGGAATTATCAAATTTGTAAGATTCTTAACAAGTCTGGGATCCAGAAGCATTAGCAATCAGTATACATCCAGAGACAGATTTGAAGACAGGCACTTAAGAGACTACATCTCTATTGGCTTTTATTTCCTCTGTAACATTAAATGTAGAATGTGAAGTTACTCCCTAGAGTAAAAGGGTTGGAAGTCAGGAGAATAAGCAAGTAGTTCACATGTAAAGAAGGAAGAGTAAACAGACACTGATCCTTTCCTGTTCCTTGATAGCAGGGATACTATCTAGATTTTATTTTCCCAGTATTTATAGTAATGCATGACTTTAAAAGGCTTTTTCAACAGGTGCTGTTAATTGTTGGCTTGAATAGTCTGCCCTTTGCAACCTGTTATTAAGTTTTAACATATCTCAGGAATTCCCTGGCAGACCAGTGGTTAGAACTCAGCCCTTTCACTGCCATGGCCTGGGTTCAATCCCTGGTCACAGAACTAATATTCTGCAAGGTGCCTGGTACAGCAAAAATATAAGGGGAAGTAAAGAATAATTTTGTCAATTTTCTGGTATATAAACATCCATAAACCATAAATTAATGCAAATCTAATGACTCTGCTTTCCTTTGATAAGTTAAATGTATTTCAACCATCAATGAGAAATCCACACACCACATGAAAGAACAGCCCCAGCTCACTGTAACTAGACAAAGCCTGCATGCAGCAAGGAAGACCCAGCATAGCCAAAAATAAATATTAAAAAAACTTCAAAAAAAATTAAAATCATTCAAACAATGTTACTCTTCCCAATATCTTTCGAAAAAAGTCACTCTAAAGTGTGTACAGGGCATTTCTTAAAATTCTGCCAAGTAGGTTTGTAAATACAGGGTGTTTCTATTTATATAACATTCTATAGTTATTTGTTGAAGGCTTTCCTCAGCTAGGTCTTAATGGACACTTCCTGTCTCCTATCCATCTGTGAAGTATTAGGATTTAGTTTGTGATCTTTAATCCTACATGGACACTAGTACAGAATGTTCACCTCAATCTAAAACATTAATAGACGGCAAATAAATTCTTTCTGAGGTCTTTTCAATAGCTATGGATGAATGTGAGAGTTGGAACATAAAGAAGGCTGAACACTGAAGAATTGATGCTTTCGAATTATGGTACTTTCAAGACTCTTCAGATCAGATCAGATCAGTTGCTCAGTCGTGTCCGACTCTTTGCGACCCCATGAATCGCAGCACGCCAGGCCTCCCTGTCCATCACCAACTCCCAGAGTTCACTCAGACTCACGTCCATCGAGTCAGTGATGCCATCCAGCCATCTCATCCTCTGTCGTCCCCTTCTCCTCCTGCCCCCAATCCCTCCCAGCATCACAGTCTTTTCCAATGAGTCAACTCTTCGCAGGAGGTGGCCAAAGTACTGGAGTTTCAGCTTTAGCATCATTCCTTCCAAAGAAATCCCAGGGCTGATCTCCTTCAGAATGGACTGGTTGGATCTCCTTGCAGTCCAAGGGACTCTCAAGAGTCTTCTCCAACACCACAGTTCAAAAGCATCAATTCTTTGGCGCTCAGCCTTCTTCACAGTCCAACTCTCACATCCATACTTGACCACAGGAAAAACCATAGCCTTGACTAGACGAACCTTTGTTGGCAAAGGAATGTCTCTGCTTTTGAATATGCTATCTAGGTTGGTCATAACCTTCCTTCCAAGGAGTAAGCGTCTTTTAATTTCATGGCTGCAGTCAGCATCTGTAGTGATTTTGGAGCCCAGAAAAATAAAGTCTGACACTGTTTCCACTGTTTCCCCATCTATTTCCCATGAAGTGGTGGGACCAGATGCCATGATCTTCGTTTTCTGAATGTTGAGCTTTAAGCCAACTTTTTCACTCTCCACTTTCACTTTCATCAAGAGGCTTTTGAGTTCCTCTTCACTTTCTGCCATAATATCAAGACTCCTGGGGGTCCCTTGAACAGCAAGGAGATCAAACCAGTTAATCCTAAAGGAAATCAACCCTGAATATTCATTGGAAGGACTGATGCTGAAGTTGAAGCTCCAGTCCTCTGGCCACCTGATGTGAAGAGCCAACTCACTGGAAAAGATCCTGACTGCGAAAGATTGAGGACAAGAGGAGAAGTGGGCAGCAGAGGGTGAGATGGTTAGATAGCATCACTGACTCAAATGGACTAAAGTTTGAGCAAACTCCAGGAGATGGTGAGGGACAGGAAGGCCTGGCGTGCTGCAGTCCAAGGGGTCACAAAGAGTTAGGCACAACTTAGCGACTGAACAACCAACTGTTTCTGTGTACAAGAACAAGTCATATCCATACTACAGATATTAAAAACCTTTTGAAAGGCATAAACTACTTGGTTCTTGATATAAAAAATAAATCTCAAAACAAGTGAGCTCCTCCAGGTTGACAATAGCTTTCATAAAAGCACACCTAACTTAGTATTCAGTACATGCTATCACTGCTGTATCTTATTTCAAACCATCTGGAAACTTATTTGTAATCAGCTGCTGCTGCTGCTAAGTCGCTTCAGTCGTGTCCGACTGTGCGACCCCATAGACGGCAGCCCACCAGGCTCCCCCATCCCTGGGGTTCTCCAGGCAAGAACACTGGAGTGGGTTGCCATTTCTGTGTCCAATGCTTGAAAGTGAAAAGTGAAGGTGAAGTCGCTCAGTCATGTCCGATTCTTAGCGACCTCATGGACTGCAGCCTACCAGGATCCTTCGTCCATGGGACTTTCCAGGCAAGAGTACTGGAGTGGGGTGCCATTGCTTTCTCCATAATCAGCTGAGTTGATGTGAATAAGATAGAAACCAGGCAACCAACGATTCATTTGATGTAAGAATCATATTCTGCTTCACCAGGAACTCTGTATTCATTTTCTCGAAAAAGCATAGGATTAAAAAATAAACTCTAGGACTTCCTGGTGGCTCAGTGGTAAAGAATCCACCTGCCAATGCAGGAGACATGAGTCTGATCCCACATGTCACCGAGCAACTAAGCCTGTGCACCGTAACTACTGAGCCTGTGCTCTAAAGCCAGGGCTCTGCAACAAGAAGCCCTCATACTGCAATGAGGAGTAGCCCCTGCTCCCTGCAATGCAACAAAGACCCAGCACAGCCACAAATAAATAAATAAGTACATTAAAAAAAAATAAACCCTGATAAACGAAATTCATGACCTTCCTATGGAAATCCTTCTCAAATGCATTTGCCAGTGAATAGGTGATCCTCCCACTAAATGAAACAAAAAATACACCCCTGATTTTACGCATAAAGTCCTTTTGTATATGCAATCGACATATACACGACACATTAAATTTCACTACACATTTATGCAGTAAGAATATTCTTATTCTCAACCTTAAGAAGAAACTAAAGCTACCGCAGAGTGCTGCACTGCTCTTTAACAGTATTACACTGCTTCCTGACAACATGAGCACCAAACCTGGCACTAAAGCAGGTAATTAAAAAAGGTACAACTGCAACGCTGGAAATGAGAGTGCAGAAGTATACCCATCGTTTATACTCACTCACTTTCCTCGTGATACTTGATACCATTCAGTGATACTGCTAAATCCAAAAAAATAAACCTATCTATAAGGACTAGACTTCCTCAGTGGTTCAGTGGTTAAGACTGTGTTTCCAATGCAAGAGAAGAAGGGAAACAGGTTCCATTCTGGTCAGGGAACAAAGATCCCATATGCCATGTAGCACGTCCAAAAAAATTTTTGTAATTTAAAAAATAAAAATCTATCAGCGTTCTGTGGCAAATCAGCCTTCACTTTATTAATCTCTTTATTTAATAAAAACATCTCTGGGTATTTCCCTGCTGGTCCAAAAGCTAAGACTCCACACTCCCAGTGCAGAGGGCCTGGGTTCAATCCCTGCTCACAATCACACACGCCAACTAAGATCCAATGAAACAACAACAACAAAAAACCCAACTCCAAAATTTTTGAGTGTACCTAGTTATAAGCTGTCATTGTCCTTTACATACATTTTTGTCTATCTTTGAAGCAACTTCCACCTCTGAATTAATTTTTTATTCTTCTCTGACATCTCATTCATGGGTTTTTAAAAATCTGATTACCAACCAACGGAAAGGATGACATGGTAAAAATCTTGGCCTTTACCTTCTCTTAAAATTTTAACAGTCGTAACTTTATTTTCTCCACGAGGAAATGAATAGCAATATTTACCTACTTCACAAAGGTGCTATGAAAAGTAACTTCAGTAAATAAAAATAATGTACAAATTATAAAGTGGAACATAAATCATGACGTCATTAAATGAGGTTAATCTTGGGGCATGTGGTTATAGGTTTCTCGTGGACCACAGAGGGCACGAGCGTCACTTGCAAAGCATCTAGTGCTTTGTACAGCACCTGCCTATAAGTGCTCAACAAAACTATGTTGGGAAGGAGGTCTTCCTGACCATTTGTTTTTGGTTCTCAAAATTCCACACACGAGGCAAGCACAGACTAATCCAGAATTTCTTAAAACACAAATATTCTTGAAAAGAATGACATACGAGAGCATATCAGAAATCGAGATTATACGAACAATGACAGCTCCGTCCTACAAAAACTCAGTAATATCTATTCAATTTTTGTTTTCATGTAAATATATACTGGCAAACAATTTTCTCTGAAGACAGTTTCTGAGGACTAAGGCTAATTTTTTTCATAAACTGTTATAGACTTTTTTTTTCCTTTGTTCATTGCAGTCAAGGTTTTTTCCTTTTTCAGGGATGAGAAAATTCAGTTGCAAATGTATTATATAAAGCACCCTTGACAGTTCTATGGCAGCCGAGAGACTCAACAAATTGTAGTTTCCCTTTACCCCCAAACTCAGTGATGATTCAAGTGACAGACTAGACTAGGCTCCACTGTTTCTTCTTTGCTTCTATTCAAACAAGGTTGTTATTTCTTTCATGACCGGGCCTTTACAGGTCTCTTCAGGACTTTCTCCACTCCAATCCATGAATAATACCTTCCAAATGCTTTTATGTTAAAGGCAAATAAATAAACAAGATTGCATCTCTAATTGAGAACCTCTCACTGCTCACAGTCTGTGAAATAGAATTCACAATTTATTACCATGTCAGAGAATTACAACCTGGCCCTAACCTATTGACCCCACCTCACTATCCCTACTACACTCCCCTTTCTATTCACTTACTCCCTTCAATTCTTGCCACTTTGCACCCTCTCCTGGCAAACTCCTACACAAAAGAAGATCCAACTCTGTGAAGCTTTCTTCAACTCTTAATGAGAAATCAGGAACCTCCCCCACTGCACTCTGCCATACTTCTGATCTTAACATTTATCACATTGCACTGATACGTTTCTACCTCACAGCCATCCTATTGTGAACAAGTTCTCAATCTTATGACAGCAATATCATCTAACCTGTTCGCTCAGTTTCATGTGGACTTCAAAATTTTACTACCAAATTTCCTCTTATGAAGTGGAAAGTCATTTTGGGGTCCCAGACAAGAAGTATTTGGTTAAATATGACACTTCTGGTCACCCCAGAATATTAAGGCTATATCAGAAATAAAAAATTCAGTCTTAAAAAATTCTCAGGGGCTGACATTAACAGGGTTTAGAAAACTTAACACCCTCAGCAGGTAGAAAGCATTAAAACATCCACAAAAGGCTTCTTCAACATGCAGTTTCAGTCTGACCAAACAAATTCTGTTTCCTTAACGCTTATAACTTGAAAAGAATAATCCTTAATGTAGCCACCCCTTGGATCAAGTATGGCAGAGGAGGATGGAAAGGAACACTAACTAGGCAGAGGAAAATAAAGGAGAAGGAAAAAAAGATGGCAGAATATTCCTACTATCATACAGTTACTCATTATCATCCTTTTAAGATTAAATATTGAAGTGTTACATTTTAGTATAACTTACAGTCCATTAGCTAATGGTGGACATTTATTTTTTAAAATGAGCATCAGCCCTTCAAACTACCACTGACTACGCAACTGTAACAGTTTCTAAAGAAGAAACTTTAAATCACTGGTAGCTCATTCTTCATAATATACTCAAAAGGATGCCTGAAAGGTAGGGCAGTACATCTAGAATCCCTTAAGAAAGAACTAACCCAGGCCCGTAAACCTGCTATGTGGAACGTTTGGGTTAAGATGTAGGATACATACATTTTTAGATTTTAGGCAAGAAATAACTGTGATACCCCCAGAGGGGCCCAGGGTGGCACCCTGTAATCAAAATGTATTTCTGCAACAAAACATATAGATGTTCACATTTAAGGAAAGAAGTAAAAAAATACAAATTGGTTTTGCTGCCAACTGAATATCAGGTTTTGTTGCCAAAATGATTTTTTTTAAAAGCTTTGGTTAATTTTTATAGCCTTCAAGATTTCATAATTATAAATTTTTCTTTCCTTCTAATTATAAGACATTCTGTATGATAAACTTAAGGCAAGTTAAGTGGTGGAACCAAGTCCAAAGTCCAAATCTTCTTTACTAAGTCTAGGTTCCATGGTTTTTAAACATTTTAAGTAGCTCATACAGTAACTTTATATGACATGGCCAAAATATGGAAAAGTCTCAAATGAGATGGCCAACGTTCAAAGCTATAAAAATATTTTAAATTAAAACAAACAACCCCGCCCACCCGATTATTTAAGAAAGCATTTCAAGGAACTTCCCTGGTGTTCCAGTGAAGTGTCTGTCTTGCAATCCAGGGGACACCAGGTTGATCCCTGGTTGGGGAACTAAGACCCCAATGCTACAGGGCTACTAACCCTGTTCTGGAGACCTCATGCCTAGTCAGATGCCACGCAACTAAGATCCAACTCAGCTAAATTAAGTAAAATAAAGAAAGAAAGCATTTCAAGATTCTGGAACCTCTGAAGTGATCCCCTGTATCAACTGTCACCCAAAATATGTAGGGGCCTAAGTATTGGTTGGTAGACAACTTCAGTAGAAGTAATAATTCACTACTTCAAATATGACTCATTAGGTATCTTAAAGACATATAGTTTGAGCATTCTTCTCTCAAAATTGTTTTCTATACACTTGAATTATATGCTTTTCAACCAAAAAACAACTACACAAACTGAAGATGTTACAGCTTAAACTCTGCTTGTAAGGATCAATAAAAATTCACAAATGCCACAAAACAAAACAAAAAAAAATACAGATGAGAGAAAGGAGCTTTTAGAGTTTACAAACTCTAAATTATATCCTTTGATCAAATAAAACCACCGTGCACCTGAGTATTTGTACATCATTATGAAAAATTCAATCATCTATATGAAATTTTACCAGCTTTTATTAAAGACAATTATATAACCTACTGCTGTATTTACTAGAAAATGCTTTTCAGAAAACTGTCTTGATGTCAATTATATAAAACCCCACTGGAGAAATCCGTTTCAGAATTCAGTACCAGAAAGTTTGTCATCTGTAGAACTTCTGTTTCCTCATTCTGAAGGGCTGCTTATTATCTTAGAGCCAATAAAAAGCTTAATTAGGCTAACCATATTAATACTCTTGACTAGCACACTGTTTTATTGCTAAAAATTTAATTTTTGTCAGAAATTTCAAAATCTTACTGAATGCATATACATACAAATGTATTACATGAAGAATACAGTTATTTATAATGGCTACAACATTCTAGTGTGACTGGCACAAACAATACAAAAATACGGATTCAGAAAGCCCATGTCCCATGAGTCCAGAGTAGATAAAAAATGGGATTAACACCTGACTTGTTTTAACAGTATAAATGAAAACACTGTGTAAGACAATTAAGGCACTGGTTACTTTTGCCCCTATACTATTTAATTTCTTACATTTACATGTACAAATCAAAAATGATTTGAAGGGAATCGAGGCAGAGTCAGATAACAGGTATACTAGCCTAAGATTTTTAAAGAAATACCATTATGAATATAACCTCTGATAAAATCTCAGTATCTTACATTTCTTTATGAAGCACCCAAATACCACTTTCCACAGTAAAGGGCAATAAGACAACATTATTTATAGCCTACAGACAGTAGGCTTAAGAATCTGGGAAATCACTGTTCCTACAAGAGACCCACAAACCCAAACATGTCAAGCACTGCTTGTAGACTAAATGCATAATTCACCATGACTTTTCCGATGATTAGGTAAAGAATTTTAAATACATTTAAAAGCATTATTTCACTGAAAGTTTTCACTATTTTTTCAATAAATAAAAATGAAAGTATAACCAGTAATGTTGACCTCTAGAAGTTTTAAATGAGCCTCAATTTTTTAGAAGACTGGGTCACTAGTTTATAAATTGCCAAGGTTTTAATGTTGGGCAGTCCTAAAGATGGAACCTGCCTCTACTTTTAGTAACTGAAAGACCTTGGTAAATACAGACCCACTATGTCCTTTCTTTATTGCTCAGAATTTGCCTGGAGAGTTCTAGTCTAAAATTCTGTGCACCAACATTTCATCAGGGTGAAACAAACTGCCTATGACTGTTAAGAAAGATGTAAAAAGGGGTTGGAATTCACAAGGCGGGAGATACAGCACTTAGCCTAAAAGAAGGGGACTTCAGGGGAAATTTTTTAATGTTAATACCTGAAGGGTTATCAGGTTGATTTAAGAGATTAGAGGTTAGGCTTAGATTATACTACTAAAAATGACAGAATTAGGAAGTTAAAGAGAAACAAATTCTAGCTCAATATAAAGTAACTTCCTTATAATCATACTCATCCTACATTGAAACAAAAGGTCAAGCTGAGGCTATAGACCACCTATCAAGAATCTGGTACAAAGTACACTGCACTGGAAAACTGATTTTAAAAAAATCTTAATCTTTAAGGGGGACTAAGATGACTGCGACAGCTGTATTTTTATGTTTTGTCATTTTTCAGAATAACCCTATAAAAGTAGCATAGTCTAAGAAGGAGGAAACTGAGGGCAAGTGTTTAACTTAATTTGGTTATGGTAACATAGTAAGTAACAGAACTCATTTACAAAACCTGATTCAATTTGGGCTCTTCCCTCTATCAGTGACTCATAGCACCATCACCTGTAGAACTGACAAAAATTTCAACTACCAGGCCACATCCCAGACCAATAAACCAAAATCCCTGGCAGGGACAGTCAGGCATCATGATGGCTGAAGTTCCCAAGCAATGCCAACATGCAGGCATGATTAAGACCCACTGCTCTACCCCAAGGGTTGGCAATAAAGCTTTACCTGAACACACTTCTGTTCATTTGTTTACACACTTTCTATGACTGCTTTCACGCTACACTGACAGTTAAGTAACTGACTTCACGACCAGCAAACCCCAAAATATTTACTGCTTGGCCCTTTACAGTAAAAATTTTCTAGCTCTCTATCATATCATGTTCTAGCTCTTATGGGATTTTCTGCCACTGAATGAAGGTGGATTCAGAGGCACCAAAAAGTTGTTAAAAGTTTTAACAGTGGGAATGTAGCATGTCACTGATATAATCAAATTTCAGTTAAGCAAGGTTCATCAGATATTAAGGTGGCATCAATGACAATAGAATTATCTTTTATAAGCTATCAAAGATAAAAGCATATCAGACTACCAAAAATTATGATAGACCTAGTACACTGATACAACCTCAGCTAGGAGTTGCTTGCTAAGATGATAATCACTAGTAATGTTATTTTTCAAAGTATGCACTGTGGTTCTAATTAATACTGCTTTTCTTCTCTTTGAATCACTCCAATTATGTGTGGCATTAGTTTTAAGAATGAGGTTAGCTTTGTTAGTTGTCAGTCAACTACCATGCCAAAAAATCTTACTCCTTATATTCTGGGTACCTAGATATATTTAAAAAAAATACACTATAGGCCTCCCATCATACTGTTAACTGAGTAATTCATGCAGTAGGGAAAAAAAATGCAGTTCTAACTCTGAGAACTGATTCAAGATTTTTTACATTAAAAATTAAGCCAAAACAAAGTGCTGCTAAGTCTATCATTAGTACTTTTAAGAAACAACCTCTGGGATTTTATTGCTAAAGACTTGACAAGTTGGAGGGGAAAGCTCAGCAAACAGTATTCATTATACATGTATACTGATTTCCACATGATTTCTACCAATGAAAACTAAACCCAAACCTAAACAGCCAGGGAAACCATTTCACAGGATTATGGCATTTTGCCCTTTGGGAACTAAAAACAATGATTCTTTTAAACGGAAAGCACTCCATCCCCAGGTGATCACCATCACATAAATCAGACACCGAACAGTTACAGATCTCTGAGGCAACACAAGCACTAAATGATGTATGACAGTGGTGGGCATGGTCAAGTCTGGGATCCACTAAGGAAAACCTCAAACCCACTGGGCTACTTCAAATAAAAGTAAGTTACACACACACAATTAAGTTAAAGTTTCAAATCTATTTCACTCTTCAACAATGGTCCCCTCACTTCATTTCTCAAAAAAAAAAAAAAAACACCCCACACTACAAGATGTGATATGCAAAGATTCTTATAGTCAAGAGAAAGGTCTCAGAGGCCTCTCTTAACTAATGCAAATGAGAATGAAAATGAGGAAACAGTGGGACAAACTTAAAATATTCCAGTTTCTGTAAGATTTATGGGGAGAACAGAACAGTAAGTGCTTCTAAACAAAGTAGAATCCCATTAACTTTTGCAAAATTCTATAAAACAAATATTCAACTACAAAAAATTGAGAGTAAAGAATGCTAACTAAATCTCAAAAACGTTCTGAAATGACAAACAAATCACATATTACAACCAAAGATTTTATCTTTTCCAGCACTGAGTACAAAAAGTGAGCAGAGGCTACAGACCAGGAAAATCAAAGAACTATACATAGAGTCCACATGCCATAAAATGTGGGCAAATTCCTGATTATTTAACACAACCTTTGAGAAACCCACATATACATGTGTGGAGAAAAAACTAAGATATACCAAATCTTACATTTGATACAAGATTATATAAGATATGTGACTGTTCAAGTCATTTTTTCCCTTCTATTACAAAGACTCAAATTTACTATTTCTTACGTATATTACTTTAATCATACACACAAGATTATATCCAAGCAGAATTCTCAGAATAAAAACTGAGACACCTCTGTATATATTCAATACAGTATTTACCTGGTTCTTCCTTGATGAATGACAAATCTTCCTCTGGATAGGCAACAGGTGGCTGCATCACCGAGCAATCTTCTAGATTTGTTTCATTATTAGGTGGTATATTATAAACAAATCTCTTTGTAGCTTGGGTTTTTCTCCTTGTTTTGCTAGTCTCTTGAATCCCTTGGGAGCCCATATTATTCCAAATAAACACTTTTGTTTGACCTTGAGACTCATTTTCTGTCAATTCAGGTGAACCATCCTGGACCCAACTACTGTCATTCATTTGGTAGTTTTCTATTTGGCCCTCGTCGACATTACAACCATCATTTTCAATTTTTACGTTACTTGCCAAATTGGTAAGATTTCGTGTTGCCCAAAAACTGGCAATTTTTTGATCCCGTGATGAAGACAGGCCATCTCTGTTAACTGGTTTTCTATTATTATAGTCCACAACTACAGACTCTGGAGCTTCTGATTTAATGCTTATATTTAAGGCATCTTTAATGAAATTTCGGCAAGTTTGAACAACTTCACTCATTTGAAGATAGCTGGCCACTGTCATTACTTCAATGGCATTTTGGCTTGTGAGCACCAGGTTACCAGAATACAAGAAGTCCAAGATGACTGAAAAACCTTGAACTGCAGCAATATCTAAATGGGTAGTATTGTTTTGGTTAGGGCTTTCTTTGTTTGAAAAGCAATATAAAGTCTTAAAGAAACGGCTGCCTGCAACCAGGATGTTCTTATGAGCTTTAAAGATTTTTCCGCTCACCACAATGCTGACATCACAAAGAATACCTTTCTTCCTCTGTTCATTTAGTTGTCGAAGAAGTTGATAGCAATAAGAGTTCTCATTTGGCCTACTATTAAAGTCACAGTACCCCTCCTCTGATGGTATTTCTGACTCCTGCAATAGATGGAAAATATTACCATTAAATTTTATTTACTTTTTAAAGCCTCCATACCAAAGACAACAAATCATTGTCAATGTAACTTTTTAAAACCACTATCAAATACACTAATCTGTCAGTAATCATTACATATTTTGAGACTGAGGTGTTCACAATCTAAATATTAAGAGAAAGGGTGTAAACAGCTTTGCTGCAATCCACTGCTATTGGTACAAAAAAAAAAAAAAAAAGAAAGAAACATCCTGAGGATCAGAATTTCATTTGAAGAATACTGTGTATCACATATCATGCTATCTTTCCAAATATAGCTGAAGACATGGATTGAGAATTATTTAAAATTAAAACAGGGAATTCCCTGGTGGTCCAGTGGCTAGGACTCCACCGCCATTGCCTGAGTTCAATCCCTGGTCGGGGAACTGAGATCCAACAAGTCAAGTGATATGGCCAAAAAAAAAGAAAAGAAATGAAATGAAAATAAAAAGTGGTTGTTTTCTCATGTAAAGAAACATTCATAAGAATCAAATTAATCTGCCTTATCTCTGTAACTGCTAAGAACACAGTTTTTCTGGTTGAACTTAAAATAATCAGATTAAAATATGCTCAGCATCTCATTCTAGTTAACATTATTAAAAAAGGGAATTTTAAAAGTCTTGGCAAATACTGAGTCAGACAATTTAGGTCAACAAAGTTAATCATATCTAACTATGCAGTCCATGGGGTCGCAAAGAGTCAGACATGACTGAGTGACTGAACTGAAAGAGAAAGTAACAGAAGACCCTAATTTAAAAAAATGTGCTTCAAACTACAGGAATACCCAATTATATAAATCCCAAATCAATTTTCAAAATGACTTCTCTCTTTAGGATCATAAACACTACCCATCAGTTAAAATTCCTTAACTCCAAATACTTAATGTTTATAATCTTCCCTGTGATCAATCTTTTAATTATTCATTACAGTTCAGTTTAGCATCACTATTAAGTTACTGTAGTTTCCTATAAAATAACATGATATTGACAGCAAGAATAAAGGAATGTGATCTAGATTTTGGAATGCTGCCTATACTAGTTATTAACTGTGTGTCCTTTCTTAAACTAATAAAGCAGTAAGTACCAGGAGTGTTTCTAAATAAGAACTTCAGGCCCTACTCACAGAGTCACTAGGTGGGTGGTGGTGTCGCTAAGTTGTGTCTGACTCTTGTAACCCCACTGGCTGTAGGCCGCCAAGCTCCTCTGTCCATGGGATTCTCCAGGCAAGGATACTGGAGTGGGTTGCCATTTCCTTCTCCAGGCATTAGGTGGGTAAGCTCCCTAAATTAGGCAGGTATCTATTCTTAAGTGTTAAAGATTATTTTCTTTGGCACAAAATAGTAAATACTTATTATTAAATACTTATTATTTTATTAACTATAAAATAAAACACATATATACAGGTCTATGAGTAGACAGAATCTGGGGGAAAACCCAGAAAAGATACATATTGGATTGTTGGATGCTGGGAGGACTGATATGCTTGGAGAGGAATAGAGAATGGGGGGCAGAGGGAAGGGTGTAGGGAACAAAGTTGTTAGAACTGCAAAGAAATTCTCATAGAATATTCTAAATGGACCCCACTCCAGTACTCTTGCCTGGAAAATCCCATGGACGGAGGAGCCTGGTAGGCTGCAGTCCATGGGGTCGCTAAGAGTCGGACACGACTGAGCGACTTCACTTTCACTTTTCTGCATTGGAGAAGGAAACGGCAACACACTCCAGTGTTCTTGCCTGGAGAATCCCAGGGACAGGGGAGCCTGGTGGGCTGCCGGTCACACAGAGTCGGACACGACTGAAGCGACTTAGCAGCAGCAGCAGCACTGTAAATGGTGGTGAGATTCCAAGCAATCCCACATCTCCATTTAACCCCATCATGTGTGCTGTTCTGTGCTCAGTTTCTTTTCACATCCGACTCTCTTCTACCTTATGGACTGTGTAGCCCACCTGGCTCCCTTGTCTATGGGATTCTCCAGGCAAGATTACTGGAGTGGGTTGCCATGCCCTCCTCCAGGAGATCTTCCTGACCCACGGATTGAACCTGGATCTCCTGCACTGCAGGCAGATTCTTTACCACTAGCATCACCTGGGAAGCAACCTCATCATGGGTATAGTTTAATCACACAAACATTAGGTTCCATTCTGAATTCTGAATACAGCAGGTCACACACATAATAATCCTGAAACTAAACCAGATCACATGATCCATCTAAGAATTTTCGTGTTGTTTCCAGGTATGAGAAGTCAACTGAAACAGAATAAAAATGCCAGAATTCCAGGACACATCAGTATTTCACAGCAATAATGAAACACTACAGATAATCCTGCAAATCTGGAGTATACGATTACTACAGAATGAAGCACAGGAAGCAGAGAATTCCCTTTGCACTTCCAACTGACCCTTGGCAGCATCCCATCACTTCCCAGGGCCTCGAGTGCATCATTAATTACACTTATACTCTAACCCCACCCCCACATTCTTGCTCTATCATACCAAAATGTCCCATATTCGAAATCAGTTATTTTCTCCTTCTATTAAGACCACCCAATTGTAAGCAAAAACTGCTAACAGCTACAGATGGAGTAAAGTAATCAAGTAATTCACGATTAAGTCCCAAATTTTTGCTTCTGGGGGCTGGAAGAAAGGAAGTGAGGCAAAAAGATATTTTATCTTGTATATTAAAACCAGTATGCTGGGATGTTTCCAACTACTTAGCAAAGGGATGGGAAATGTTTAGGACTCTATGTAGAGAACTAAATGAATACTAAAAATGTCTAAAGTTGTTACTGCTATAATTTTCTATAGACCCATCATACTGTTTATGAGGCTATCTAAATTAGACGCTTTATTAATTTGCTTATGCTCTCTACTCACTACAGAAAATTTCCAAACTACATTGCTCTATGATGCAGGCTTAAAAGTAAGCTTTGCTGTGCATGCCATATCTACCCAGCAAAGCTCATTTGGTTCAAAGTTCTAACAGATACTGTAGTTAACAGTAAGAGAAAAAATTTGGCAGTACATGGTAAAGTGTCTGTGGAAGCAGTGAATGAGCCTTTACAAGTCAAGAAGTGCTAAAGTTTATGCATTAAGCAGTTCAAAACCCTTTAAGAAGGAGGTGGCTATGTCATAGCAGTCATTTTAGGCCATGGTCACTGTGTTCTGAAATTTCTGGGCCAGTCCCAATTTCTGTCATTCTCTGCCATTATCATACCAAATGTCCTAATTTTTAAAAATAACTTAAAGACAAAAGCCTATCCACCAAAATATTTGTCCATTCCACTTGGACACAAGCTATACAAGCCAAACACACTCTTCAACAACTATTTTTCTTCATTACTACTGAATAACAGAATAGAATAGTAATGTTACATGCTACAAACAGCCCTAGCAATTTCTCCTTCAGTACTGATCAGAGCACTATGCCATGTTTCTGTAGCACATATTATATATACTCTTCACAATGAAGAGTTTACCAGTCAAGAGTACATGTACTCTACAAAGGGAGTATTATTTGAGGATATGGGTAAAATAAAGCAAGATAAGCACTAAATTAAACTGCCAATATTACTTGCTAAACCAAATAAATTCCTAGTTACTAAAGACAAAAATAACAGTTGGTCCCTAAGAACTCAAGTCATCTCTGTCTCTCCGGTTCCCTCTTTAACATTCTATGTCCATTCTTAGTATATTGATAAACATGAGATACCACTGATAAAGAAAATATAGAAGCATACATTTGGTTAAAATCCTCAAGTTTATTATCTTCAAATTTATTTCCAGAGAGGCCAAAAGTAAATATTTTAATCAGAGAAAAAGCTGCTAAAAGCTTGAAAAATCTTGACTTTACTCACTTATTTAATAAGCATTAAGTGAATGACTGTATCAGACAGGTTCTACACTGGGAACCCAAAATGATTTAGTTCCCTGCCTGAAGTTTAATACTGAGCAAGATTCTTAAGATACTGAAGAGCTTTAAGAAAGCAGAGAGGTGGTGCACCTAATCCAGTTTTTTGAGGGGTTGGGTGAGATCTTTTTTTGAAACAAATATCTGAGCAGAGCCTTGAAGGACGCAAGAGTGGAAGGAGAGGCTGAGAGTCTAAGCAGATGAGACAGTATGAGAAAGAGAACCAAGGATGTACACAGCCTCACCATTCGAGATTTATGAAGAACTTCAGGGTGATCCAAGAAAGCCCAAGAAATGCAAATATGCTCTTCATGTTTTTGGAGCTAAGTGTCTGTAACTTGCACCAGATTATCTAGAGACCTGAATCCTACACAAGATTAAGGACCACTGGTATAGGTACCTACAGAGCTTTAGAATCATCTGACTGAATTAACTGATAAAGAGATGACTGTGGTAGCAAAGTGGAGGGTAATTACCAGGGGATGACACTGGAAATGTGTGACCAGGGCAAGCCACTGGTAGGTGTGCAGCACACCTGCAACAAACAAGGACGTTCACTAGTTAAGACAGGTAACAGTGATGGGGGCAGAGCCTGGAAAATTTCTAAAGTAAAATCCAAACTTGAGTGATTAATTAGATTTCAAGGCAGAGGTGTGGAGGGAGATCATAGGGTGTTCACAGCATTCCAGCTGGGAGAACTGGATAACACCAGCTACTGTAGAAAACCCAAGATCACACTACCCAGTCTCCCCACTCTTCTGAGAAAAATTCAGCTGCAGTTAGCTATCTGTAGTCAATCCACAAATGATTAGAAACTGTTACTGGTTTTAAAAAAAAAACAAGTACTTAAAAGTATTTAAGTCCCTACCCAGAACTGATAAATGGTTTAGTAGGAAAAAAAGATATTTCAAACACAAAGTGCAAAATGAAAGCATTAAAAACATAAAAATCTTTTGTTGCAGCAACCCATTGGAACGGTATACTGAAAAGAATAAAAAGATCAATGTCCATTTACAAACCCAAATCCTAAAACTCAAACTCCATTTCTAGTATGAGGACACACAAGGCCACAGTGAGCATGCCAAATAAATGTATGCTAGTAGTACTGACAAATTATCTAAGTCAGTAGATAAAGAAAGGAATATCTCCTTTGAAATCAGTATCTCTTCTCTGATCTCCTTGAGTGATGACATTTTCTCTTGCAATTTAAATATTAATACTATCCACAGAAATTGTAAATCTGTAGGTCTGGGGTAGATGTCTTCAGGTGATTACAACTTCCAGCCAATTTTATGTGCCAAAAATATGCTTTATTACCAGCTCTCCTCAAAAACCACATACATACCAACAGGTGCTTCTAACACATCAACTTACACATATTTCATCGTGGTTCTCCTCTGCTTAAAACTGCTAAATGGTTTGCCCAACAGAAAAAATACAATCATTTCAACATGAAAGGACCATCCATAACCTGCAGTCTACCCACTCAAACTTGATTTTTCATCCTGCTGAATTAAATCATCTACTTTTCAGACACATCAAGGCATCAATTTCCATTATGCTTAAGCTGTTACCAACTGCAATGCCTAGAATGCCCTCCCCTCTTCAATACTTACTCATTTAACACAAGTTAGGATCCAATTCTACAAGCTTCTCCCAACCTTCACAAATAGGATGACGACTTCCTTTAGTTATCTTAACTGTAACTTGAATATATTTCTAACATGGTAGCTATCATTTTACTGCAATGTGTCTCTCCTTACTAGAGTACAAGTTTCTAGAGGTCAGAAAAATGTCTTATTTACATAGGTTTATCTTCAGTGCCTTGCAATCTACCTAATAGGTATATTTTAAGAGGGAGAAAGAAGTCCCTAGACACATAATCAAAAACACCAGGGAAAAGGAATCCGCTTTTAGAAACACAATAAATGACTGCTAGAACCTATATAAATATTATACAAATTGGTTATTTAATGGATTGTAGGCTCTGTGGTTGTTTGTAATATCTATTTCTCCTTCCCAGTGAAAGGCTTTCAGTCTTTCTTCCAAAATCCTCAAAAAAACAATTAATTTTTGCCAAATGCAAAGAAGGCTGGTAGCTCTGTCTCACCTCTGCTTTTGCTGCTCACCAACATATTGCAATTAGAAGATCACTGATCTAAATTAAGTACTTTCTGGAAAGGTTAACTAGGTTTATAACAATAACACACTTGAACACATGTTTTAGGCTTACTTAACTGGAAAGAGTTGACAGAATGTGTGATTTAGGCGATGAAAATTTCCCAACTGGGTAGAAAGTGATCTGAACCAAGATACAGTGGTAATCAGTGTTATTAAAGCAATTTTAAAGTCCTCTGGGCCAAATGGTCAAACCTTATATAAGCTAATCACCGAACCAGACCCTCAAGATATATATAGTCAGTTGTTACTCAAAATAGAAATTATATGTTGTCCCTTAAATCCTTATAAAATACAAGGATTTTTCAGAAATAGAACGCTGCAGAACAGATTCTGAGAGCATCTGCAGACTTCTTGCATGAGCAATCCTTTACAATCAACATCAAAATAACAATCAAAGGCTTTAAGAATGGGCCACCGGGAATTCCCTGGCAGTCCAGTGGTTGCTTCCACTGCAGGAGACACAGGTTCCATTCCTAGTCAGGGATCCCGCCCACAAGTAGCAAGGCAGGGCTCCCTCCGCCAAAAAAAAAGAATATGCCACAGTCTCTTGGCCACCACCATGATTTTTCCCCTTACAGAAATCATAAGAAAAAGTCAAGTCACCCTTATTCACATACTAAGATTTGGCTAAACTCCTCACAAAAAACAGACTCCTTAAAATTAAAGAAAAAAAGTGGGGAGGGGGGATAAAGGGAGTGAACTGTGTCCCAATTTCAAACTTAATTCTTGTCTGAGGAACTACAAAACTATTTCAGTAATTTTAAGACAGGAGAAAGCTCATGCAAGATATTCTTCATGAAGATGAGAAAAACTGCATGTGCGATGAGAATGTTCAAAGAACCTGAATGGCCAAAGTCTCTAAAAGCATGAAAAAAAAACTGGTTTGTTCTCTAGAATCAAGAGTGATTCCATGAGATTAAGTGGCTTGCAAACTGAGAAAACTGGTAACATTGAGACATGAAGTACCAGTTCCCCCTACCCCACAGAATTATAGTTATTTCCAAAGAAAATAAGTAATGGTGATAATAAATAATGGTTATCATTTACTAAGTGACTAGGTGCTGGCATATACACTTTGCAAACATGAAGAAACTGGAAGTTAACTCATTTGCCTGTCAAGAAAGAGGATTAGGACTCAGGTCCCGCTACTTTTAAGCTCAAGAATGCTCTTACAGACTGTGTTATACTGCCTCCTGCAGGTAATCAAAAGCTGCAGGGCAATGGAAAAAAAAAAAAGTTAACTTTGTGCATAAGAAGAAATAAGTCAGTTCTTGAACCTGTCACTCATGTATTAACAAGACAAAAAGATCCTATAGGTGGTACCTGGGGTCAATTACAAGGTAATACCCCCAAACTAAGCTTAGAATGAAAATAGAAATGATTAGGATCAGTTCAGAGTGGAAACATCCAAAATCCAATCAAAGGGAACCAATAAATAGCCTTAGACAAACAGAAATGACTTACTAAATTGTATTATTCTCAGTCTAATGATACAATGTCCTAAGAGAAAGAAGTTGGTCTGCAGATTATATTGTAAAAAGGGAGTTTCAAGGGGGCAAAGGGTAAGGGAGAGATAATTCAGGGATTAAGTTTAGAAAAGGTTTTACCTAGGGATGAATTCCCTAATCCAGATATATGCCTAGGGGAGAGGAATACACCATGCTAAGTCTATCATAAGGTTATCCAACTAATTCCCTGTTCCTCTGATTTCAGGTTCACTAAGCAGCTAATTGTAATAATTTGCACTCCCATTCAGATCTGCCTACACAGACTACACTGAAGAAGAGTAACTGATCCACTGAATTAAAAAAATTCAGTTTGATTGTCCTTTTAGATTTTTCTAAATAACCAACTCATCACTTAGAAAAGCATACTTTCATTTTCACAAGCCCTCCACTTCATCATACTACTTAACTTCAGGAATATATAACGCATTGAAGCCTCTAGACTCCTCTTCTGTAAAATGGGAACAGAATAATTACTTGCCAAAATAAGGGACATCTGTGTTTGGCATACAGAAGACAAGTCTGGCACTCCAATGCCCAAGCTCACAAAGCTAGTAACTGCAGAAAGCTGAGATGTGAACCTAGATTTACTCCAAAACCTTTTTTTCCTTCCTCCATTGCAACATTCCTTATAAAGGCTAGTCTCATTTTTAACCAAGAACTGTAAGACTTGGGACAATTTACTTAACTTTTCCCGGCCTTACATCTTTAAATGACCTTCCTTGTAGGGCTTAGGCAACTAAAAGTTGTGAAAAAACTGTTGCCATTGCCCCCCTGAGAAAAACAACCCTATGCCTTAACGTTAAAGTCTAAACTTCTGAGAAATTTCTGGGCTACGGGGTTATTAGACAGTGCCTAATTAACTCCACTAAAAGTGTTCTAAACAGCAAGATCACTCCAACACACAAAGGGACTAGTATCTGAAAGGTGACTTTCTGAAATCAATGCCTGGCTACCGATACAAAAGAATGAATTCCATCCACAACCACAGGTTGTCTTAGGAGGACTGATTAACATCTGCTTGGCTTGGAAAGAGATTATCAAAATGATAAGAATATTATCTTTAGTCCAGAAATACTAAGACAAGATTTAAGAAGTACCATTTACCTGTTTTATAACTAAGAACTTATGATTTTGGTAAATACATTCTCTACCAGTTCGAATCAAGTAGTTGGTAGAAGTAACTTTACAGTCAACATTTCAAATATCCTAAGTTTAAAGTAAACTACATTTATATGAAAACTTTTTGAAAAAGGGGATTACAGAAAATCTTGGCACAGAAATCTGGAGAGATGGAAGCAAGTAAAAACTACCACAATTTACCAAAAGCATACCTTTGGAAAGAGAAGTTCAACAAAAACTTTAAGAAGATGAATTTAGTATAATCATTCACGAAGTTTTATCCAAATAGCTTCCTCTACATTTACATACTACTCTCATATTTCACATTATCCTGACATGATAAAAAGAATTTTCTCGGTTGGATGTTCTCCTAAAAGGGGTAGCATCAAAAGTTAAGGAAAGAGTTTAATTCATTCTTCAAAGAGTTACCAGATTTGACTTCCAACAGCACGCTAAAAGACTACCAACATTAAAGCAGCTTTTCTAAAATCACAGCTAATAACATTGTAACCACAAAGCCAACCTTACAGGGTTAAAACCGTCAACCTCGCTTATTAAACTTTCCTTCTGATTCAATCTGACGGGCAAAGAAATCTGAGTCATGAAAAAAATTAAATCAAATTCAGCGCTACGATTAGAAAATTGTCATTCCTCCCCCTCCCCCCAACTCCCCCGGTTAACTTTTGAAAACTTATTCCCAGGCTTTCGAATCCCCCACGCCTAAGTTCCCTGCACCTCTCTCTCAACAGGAAAGATCTCTTCACCCAGGAGAGTGAGTTTTAGCTGATAAGCCTTTCCCCCAAAGATCTGAAAAAGCAGGAGCAACATATATCGTACCTGGGCGTTGGCTTCGTGGAGTTTGTGCTCGGTAGAGACGTGGTGCCTCAGAAGGAGGGTTTTCTTGTAGTTGCGGGTCCCTCGCGAAAGCTCGTCGTGCCCCACTGGGGGCAGATCCCCGCTTCCTCCGTCCTCGGGGGGCTTTTGGCACCAGCCGCAAGACATAAGGCCAGTATCCTTGGAATAGCGCAGCCAGGGAAAATCTTTGAGCCAGGAGGTCTGGAAGGAGCAGTGGAGCTTCTGCATTAGGGACTTGGGCCGCGCGAGCGGGAAGTGCTGGACAGTCTCTCCTTCTCCAGCTCCCACACCGCTGCCCTCCGCTTCGTCCCCGCCATCGCCGCCCGACCGCCTGCTGCTGCTGCAGCTGCCTCCTTCCGCCCCGCTGCCGTCGCCCAGGCTCGCCCCCTCCTCTTCGTCCTCGGTGCTCTCGCTCAGGGACGCGCCGTCCGGCATCAACTCCTTCCCCTCCAGCGCGTCCAGCTCCAGCTCCAGGGCCGCCGGCCCTCGCCCATTGAAATGCCTCAGGGGCCACGCCGAGGTCTCGGGGCGGCCGCGGCTACTGCCATTGTTGCCGAGCCCCCCGCCGCCGCCGCCGCCTCGAAAGGCCAGAGTCCGACGGTTCCTTTCCGCTAGCAGGGGGCCCCCGGCGCCACCGCCGCCCAGCGAGGTGGGGCCGCCCGCGTCTTGGGGGAGCAGCAACTCCTTGGTTTCCTCGGCGGCAGCGGCAGCCCCGGCGGAGGCCTCCAGGTCTTGGGGCTCCAGGCCCTCCAATTCCACTTCCTCGTCGGCCCCCCGCCCATTGAGCGGCTGCGGCGCTGGCGGCGGGGGCTGTCTTGGCTGGGGCTGCTGGGGCCAAGCCGAGGCCTCCCCGCCAACGTTATTGTTCGCGGAGCCGCCGCCGCCGCTGGCGGTGACCAACCCGCCTCCTCGGAACGCCAGCGTCCTGCGGTTCATTTCACTGAACGACATGGCGCGCGCCGCCGCCGCCGCCCGGTGCCCCGGCTCGCGCCCGGCCTCGGGCCGCGTCCCGCGCGCTCCCCGCCGCTCCCCCTCCGCTTCGCTCCCGCCCCCACCGCGGGCGTTCCGGTCTCGCGGGGCTCGGCCTCGCCCTCCCGCCCGGCCGCCCGGTCGCGCTCGCTCCCCGGGGCTGCCTCACGCGTCCGCCGCTGCCGCCGCCGCCGCCCGCCGGGCCGCCGCCTCCGGCCGCCTCCTCGTCCTCCACCCCCGCCCCGCGGCGCTCCGGGCAGCGTCCCGCGCGGAGAAGGGGGGGGCGGGCGGCGGAGAGGTGAGCAGCGAGCCGGCGCGCGTGGGGCCTTCGAAGTTGAGAGGCGGAGTGCGGGGAGACCCTCCGCTGCCCCCTCTTTAAAGCCGCGCGCACACACCGACCCTCCAAACAAGATATCCTTCCTCCGGCGCGCCGAGGAGTCCCGACGCGGCTGCCGGCTTCCGAAGCGCTGAGGGTGGGAGGCACGTTAAACTGCCGGGCTCCGCCACATAACGAACCGACAATAAAGCCGGCGAAGCGTTTCCGTCCGACCAGGCCCTGGCGGAGGTCGAATGGCAAATGAACAACGGACCGTGCGCCCACAATGCACCGGGGTAGCAGTAACCGCTGGAGGGGGAAAGGGTGGGGGCCGGGCGGGGGGAGGGGGCTGGGCTTGGGGCTGGGCTGGGCTGGGGTGGGGGCGCCTGGGGACCGGGAAAGGGGCCGGGCCGCGCCTCCGGCCTGGGGGCGGGGGTGCGGCCGCGGGGGAAGGAAGTTGGCCGAGGGGCGGGGGACAAAAGGCCGGGCGGCGGGCTGGGGGGTCTCGGGGAAGGGGCGGGCGTGTGCGGCCGGGGCCGGGCTCCGCGGAGGACAAACAGCTGGCGAGTGTCAGGTCTGGCCGCCTCCCCGCTGCCCGCACGCACCTACCCGCGCCCGGGACGCACATTTTCCTTCCTTCGCCACGAGTTCACCTGGGACTTTGAGAAATAACTGTACGGTGGGAGCTGCTCTCCAGCCTTGTCATTTGCTGAGGTGGGGTGGGTGGGGGGTGGGGGGTAACGGTGCCCGAGGAAGTGAACTTATTTTTGTTCCTTCACAAAGACTGGACCAGGCTGTACCTTTCGCGCGAGGAGGTTACAACCGCGGGCACCTCCTCGTCTGCTACATTGTGTATTCGATGCAGCACCTCTGGGCGATAATCATTTCACAGAAAATGCACCGCCCCGAGTGTCTTATTGCTGTGATGAAATGGAAATTTAAATAAAAGGTCGAACACGTGCGTTCAGTGGGAAGTATTGACATGGGTGTTACATCACCAGCAGCCAATCAGATAGCTCCAGTCGTGTTTATACTTCTACAACCACCTTGTGAGTATTACAGTATGTCATAACGTTATAAATATTAGGCAGGGTTTTCCCCAAGAGTGGGGAGGAGTCGGCTCACACAGACGCTGCGTGCGACTCCGAAGAGCGTGTGTGCTAAGACAAGAATTGATTTTTAAGACTTTGGGTTTTTTTTTTTTTTTTTTTTTTAACTGTTTACCCTGCACATGGAATTTAGAGTGATTAGAAGAACAGATGGAGCTGGAAATGAAACTCTTACAATAATAATCGTAGTCAACTTATTCAGAAAAAGATTTTCCAATTTGGAGCCCTTATACTCGTATTTTAAAATATTTTTTAATGTGCTAAATTTAGCAAATTCTAAAGTGTTGTGATTCATTTTACTCTTTGAAACGTGAAATAAACTTTTAAAAACAAAAAAGTTAAAAGTAATGTGAAACAAATCTTAAGTCATTTTTATTCAAACATTTCAGATTGAAAAAATATTCTCAAACTATGGAGGAGCTTTTTACTCTTTTAATAAATATGTTAAGAGGACTAAATGAAACATATGTACCGTAAAAATAAATAACTCAGTAAATTACAGAAATTAAAACTGTATATTAAAAGGTTAATCACAAACATTCAAAATACGTTCAAGATAATTATTGAGTAAGGAAAAAAAGGACATGTTACTTTTTACATTAATGTATGTCAGGATGTGCATGGGGAAAAATGAGAAAAACACACAACTCTACAGTTGTAGATTATCATGTGTTAGAGGCTTTAATCTTTTACCTTATATATTAATGGAACGTTATATGTATTTAATAAAGAGTATGTGTTACAACATGTGTTACAATATTTAGGCTCTCTAGTTTTATGATTCTGTTCTCTTCAGTAATTTCTATTTTTAAAATAAACAGTATTTAAAACTTTGAATATATCATGTGGAATATGGATTATGGTATTTTTTCGAGATTAACCTTAAAGAAACATTATCCCAGGCATATTATAAAACACAATTTGCCTTAAGATTTTTGAATGGACTAAACCCATGCACAGCCATACCCATATATTGTGTAGATTGTATATTGTATAGATTTATTCATATCAACTTTTACTTAATTCACTGTAATTTTAGTATCTGTAATAAATGAACAGTGTTGTATGTCAAACAAAAATTGTTAGTTCTACCTTATAGATGAAATGTAATTTTAATGTAAAGAATGATAGTACTAACCTGCCACAAAGAGATTTTGGCTTTTAGTTATTTTGTTAGTAATGATCAGATTGCTACATATCCATGTTGTCACCTGGCCACCAATGATAAACAGCCTGAAACTGCAATGTAAGTCCTTAGATTGGTACAGTTTGTGGATTTAAAAAAGAATTTGTCCTGCTTTGTTTTAGTTGTTGGAAAACTTAGGACAGTGGAATCTCTGATGACCTAATTTGTATGTTGGAGAAATGAAAGGATTCTGCCCAGTTGGCTGTATGTATTATGTACTATATGGAAGAATGTTATAATAATGCTGTGCTTTGTCCTTAATGCATTTTTTAAAAATTCCAGGCACTTTGCAAATAAATACAGTATTTATTCAGTTTTAACTGTCACTCCCTTCTCCAGAAAAAGAGGGAAGAATTACTGAAGTTAATTGCTTATCCAGGGTTAAGGTGACGGGAAGTAAATGTTCTTAAGAATTTTTTATTTTGGCTTTAAAGATTTTTTCCATGCCCAAACTGTTAAACTCATATCTTTGTTGTTTTTTTTTTTCATCTTATTTGCCTAGTACATAACAGGCAATATATATTTGTGCTAGTATGCTAGTTTTGTTTTGTTTTTTTTTGGCTGATTCTGGTAGCATCAGAATTGCCAAAAATGCTTTACTCCATTAAGTTTTTAGTTGTGTCCAAACTGTATTTTTCTGACATGTAGCTTACCTTCTGTTTTGGAAAATTCACATCATCTTCTGTCTGGAGATTTGGTTAAACGTGCACTGATTAGGGCTGAACAACACTTGATTCAAATAAATGACTTAAATGCTAGGGCCACTGACCTTCTCATAGCCAAACAGTGTGAGTGTATGATGTATGAGTGTGTGTATATTTTTATCGTTATATATGTATAAATATATTTTCAGTTGTCTTTTTCTTAACCCTGAAGGAAGATCGAATCAGAAACAAAGTTCAAGAGGATAGTAATCCACAAATGTCTCAGAATACCCTGAACAAGGGAACTTTAAGTAACAGAAGGGGATCTCCTGTTCTGTAAATGGAGTTTTTAAGAATTCCCCCACCCCTTCCAGTCTCCTCCTAGCAGGCAGGGATCTGTTCTCTCCTCTAGCCCCTATATTTGCTGTTGGGGTTCTACCATATTTAAGGGGATTCCCCCTTATGCTTACCAGGGGAACCCCTCCAGAATGGGGCATCCCCAGCCAGTTTGTCCCCTAATTTCACTTTAGGCTGTGTAGAACTGCTGCAGGTTACCTTGATAACTCTTCCCCTGTAACTCCTTGATGAGGCTAAACTCCTCTACCTGGTTCAGCTGATCTCTGATGACCAAACTTGAGTATTGTTTATTGCCTTCGAGAGGCATTTTTGCCTCCACAGCCCTTTGCCTCTTTAGGTTCTAGGGACAATATGCTGATTCTGTATGTGGCACTGACATGTATCATCCACCAGAATAAAGTCCTTGAGAATAGAGATTATGTATTATTCACTCTTACTCTCTTCTACCCCAACCCCAACCCAGCTCGAAGTAGGCAATTAGTAAATATTTATTGGATGATTATCTTCCCCCACAATCTGTTTTAGTAGGCCATTTTTCCTTTTGTTTATTCTTCTTTCCCTTAGATAACTAAAAAATATTCTTTTTGAAGATATTGACCTACTGTTTCCCTTGCATTTACATTAAAAGCAACAATCATATGAAACACAATGGAATATTATTCAGCCCTTAAAAAGAAGGAAGTCCAGCCGTTTGCAACAACATAGTTGGACCTTGAGGACATTATGTTAAGTGAAATAAGCCAGACACAAAGGGAAAAATACAGTGAAATCCAGAATGAGGAATCTAGTGAAACTCACAGAAGCAGAAGGTGGAATGGTGCCACAGGCCAGAAGGAGAGGGAAATGAGAGACATTAGTCAAAGGTTACAATTTCAGTTATACAAGATGAATAGTTACCATAGTGGCTATAGTTAACTGTATTGTACACTCAAAAGAGGATAGATTTTAAGTGTCCTTATCACAAAAATGAACTTGGGCAAGCTCTGGGAGATGGTGAGGGACAAGAGGGTCTGGCGTGCTGCAGTCCATGGGGTCACAAAGAGTCGGACACAACTGGGCAACTGAACAAACAAATCACAACAAAAACAATAAATAGAATGGGCAGTAGGAAACTTTGGGAGATGATGAAAATGTTTATGGCACAGATAGTGGTAATGGTTTCACAAGTATATGCTTATCTCCAGGCTCATGAAGTGTATACATTAAATATGTACTGCTTTTCACGTATCAATCATACCTTAATAAACTTGAGCAAAAGCAATAATAATAATAGTTCAATATAAACAACATTAGCACTATTTTCTATGTTGCTTACAGTGAATTACAATTTACACAACTTCCCTATGAGTTAAATCAGGGTAGGTATTATTATTCAACAGATAAGGAAACAAAAAGCTTAATTGACTTGCTTAAAGTTGTTGGCTGAGGCATACCTAAGTTGAATATAAGGGTAATACCCTCTAGTCTAAAGCACCTTCAGCTACTAAAATACAAACGGTACACTTAACAATGTATCTGCATAATTGGAAGCTGTACTAGAATTTAAATGTTTATTGTTAAATAGTGTCATAGAAGAAAAGAAAAAGGTTATTGTGTAAACACAGTCTTCCTTTTTTTGTACATAGCCAAAAGAAAATTTTGGTGTTTATGAGTTAACCTCTTTTCTTGCTTTTAGTTTTTAATATGTTTTAATATGATTAATTTTTTTTGTATTTTAATGGGATAGCTATACCATAATTGATATAACCAGTCTTCCATTGTTGAACATTTCATTGTTTACAGTTTTCAGGTTTTTTGGAATTATAAACAACTCTTTAGTGAATATCCTTGAAACTAAAGCTTTGCATCTTATTTCTCTAGGATAAATTCTAAAAGAATTTCTGGCAAAGGGAACCAACATTTTATAAAGTCCTCTACTAGCTACCTGATTGCCCTCCAGAAATGCTCTCAAAACTACAAAATAAAGTTCCAAAAGAAAATGTTATTAGGGAGGTATTTCTGTAATATTGGGGAGTGAAAGACTTAATTCTAAGCAGAATACAAAGGCCAGAAACCTTAAAGGAAAAGATTGTCAGAACTGACTATATAAATTGTAAAAACCTTTGTTTTCCAAAAACAATAAAGATTTTTTTAAAAAGCAAACTAGGAAAAAGAGATCAGGCTATATATGACAGACAAAGGCTTAATATCACTGTCTCCAAAGGACTGTCATAAGTCACAAGATAAACATACCTAGTAGAAGATTAAAAGAATGTACAAGGACATTTACTTGAAAATCATGTAAGAAGAAATACAAGTAACTAGTAAACTTATGAGAAGATGTGCAGAGTTGGCCAGGTATTAGAGAAAAGTGCATAAAAAACTCCAGGAGGTGTGATTTTTTTCAACCCACCAGAGGTATAAGAAAATGAGTATAATTGGGAATGGAGGTAGGAATAACTTTCTGGTAGGGATCTGTATGCAGGTCAGGAAGCAACAGTTAGAACTAGACATGGAACAACAGACTGGTTCCAAATAGGAAAAGGAGTACATCAAGGCTGTATATTGTCACCCTGCTTATTTAACTTCTATGCAGAGTACATCATGAGAAACGCTGGACTGGAAGAAGCACAAGCTGGAATCAAGATTGCCAGGAGAAATATCAATAACCTCAGATATGCAGATGACACCACTCTTACGGCAGAAAGTGAAGAGGAACTAAAAAGCCTCTTGATGAAAGTGAAAGAGGAGAGTGAAAAAGTTGGCTTAAAGCTCAACATTCAGAAAACGAAGATCATGGCATCTGGTCCCATCACTTCATGGGAAATAGATGGGAAAACAGTGGAAACAGTGTCAGACTTTATTTTTTTGGGCTCCAAAATAACTGCAGATGGTGACTACAGCCATGAAATTAAAAGACGCTTACTCCTTGGAAGGAAAGTTATGGCCAACCTAGATGGCATATTGAAAAGCAGAGACATTACTTTGCCAACAAAGGTCCATCTCGTCAAGGCTATGGTTTTTCCTGTGGTCATGTATGGATGTGAGAGTTGGACTGTGGCTGAGCGCCAAAGAATTGATGCTTTTGAACTGTGGTGTTAGAGAAGACTCTTGAGAGTCCCTTGGACTGCAAGGAGATCCAACCAGTCCATTCTGAAGGAGATCAGCCCTGGGATTTCTTTGGAAGGAATGATGTTAAAGCTGAAACTCCAGTACTTTGGCCACCTCATGTGAAGAGTTGACTCATTGGATAAGACTGTGATGCTGGGAGGGATTGGGGGCAGGAGGAGAAGGGGACGACAGAGGATGAGATGGCTGGATGGCATCACTGACTCGATGGATGTGAGTCTGGGTGAACTCTGGGAGTTGGTGATGGACAGGGAGGCCTGGCGTGCTGCGATTCATGGGGTCACAAAGAGTCGGACACTAATGAGCGACTGAACTGAACTGAACTGAGGCTCTTTGGCTGTATATATCAAAACGTAAAATGTGTATATATCTTTTTACCCAGAAACTTCAGTTCTAGGGACTTATCCTTGGCAAATATTAGAATGTCTGTGCAAGGATGTTCATTGAATCACAAGGATTATAAACCTAAAAAACTTGAGCTTCCATCAGTGTGGGGTTATTTACATATATTATTACACATGCCTATAATGAATTATTGACCAGCCATTAAAAGTTGATGTGGTATTATATAACCCAAGTTGTCTTACTGAGTGAAAAAGCAATAAGTATATTAACAAATATAATAGGAGTGATTAATTAGTACAATTAATAGCTACTGAACACCTACCTAGTCTTTATTAAGCCATGCTCCTGAGTACATGTAAGTTTGTATGTGACTATAAGTATGAAAAGTGATTAAGAGGATGAACTCTCCATATGGTCTTATATACTGAAGTTATAATTTATATTGAGTATATAATCAGAAAAATAAAGCTAACACAGTTACCTCTGATGATATGTTTCCCCCCAGGACTTCTGGAAAATATTGTTCTTTCTTCTTTCTCTTCATTTATCTGTGAACCAATTTTACCCTGCCTCCAAAAAATAAACACAAAGAGTTAAAAGATAAAAAAACCAGTGATTCTTTCCTTCAAAAATTCCAAATCCCTTTAGAACATGATTTATTTTTGAAAAGCTTGTGTTTACATGCATATACATTCAGTGAAGCTTCTATCTCACCAAACTTTCTAGCCCTGCCCTCTAATCCCTTCTTACTGTGAAGTCAGTAATCTTTTTAAAATGCCAATCTAATTTTATCACTCCACCAACATTAAAACCCTACAAAGGCTTTAATTATTTTCTGTTGGTCTACATATCAAAACACGTGAGAGGCCTGCAGAGCCCAGCAAGATCTGGCTGCCTTCCACCTCTCCAGCCTCACCTTCTTCCTCTAACTCTCTCTTCCAAAAGCTGGACTCCTCCTGTCCTTCAGGTTCGCTTTGATCCCTGTCTGGCCTTTGCACTGTTCCCTGTCTATAAACACTCTTCCTTCCCTTCTTCTCATCAACCCACATTCATTCTTACATCACTTCCTCAGGGCAGCTTTCCCTGACCACCCACACTTCCCAACATTCAGATATCCCGTTACAGGTTCTCCCAGCACTTTTTCATCTCTTTCACAGCATTTGTCACAACTGCAGTTTTTAAAGTGTTAGTCGCTCAGTTGTGTCTGACTCTTTGTGACCCCATGGACTGTAGCCCACCAGGCTCTTTCCTCTGTCCATGGAATTTTCCAGGCAAAAATACTGGAGTGGGTTGCCATTTCCTTCTGCAGGGGATCTTCCCAACCCAGGGATCGAACCTGGGTCTCCTGCATTGCAAGCAGATTCTTTACTGTCTGAGTCACCTGGGAAGCACTGTGTTGTCAAAATCACAGCCTTTAGATGTGTATAATTATTTGATTATCACATACTCCTCCAGTAAACTGATAGCTCCATGTGAGCAAGGACCATTTCTGGGTTTGCTCAAAAAGCAGTGACTCTAACATAGCAGACAATCAGGAAGGATTTGTCAAATGAATCAACAATATATCAATGTGCAAATTTGCAGGCACTAGGTACTTACAACCTTGAATTTTCAACAAAAGACTAAAACATTTTTTATTGAATAAGCTGGTAGAACAGAAATATGGTAGGTTTTAAGTGTTGGTAATATTTGTATGTTACACAATGTAAGGCATTTCCATAAAATATGCAGTTGTAGAAAGGTTGTTTGGAAATTTAAAAAAATGAAAACTAGTGAGTAATAATTTCAATTTAAGCTACAAGATCATTAAAACATATGCAAAACTACTTTATCTGTGAAGTTATGCTTTTAATTTAAATTCTAAATTTAATGATGGTGGTTGGTGGTGCTCAGTTGTGTCTGACCCTTTGTGACCCCATGGACTGTAGCTACTAAGCTCCTCTCTCAATGGAATTTTCCAGACAAGAATACTGGCGTGGGTTGCTATTTTCTTCTCCAGAGGATCCTCCAGACCCAGGAATGGAACTCAAGTCTCTTGAGTCTCCTGCATTGGCTTGTAGATTCTATATCACTGTGCCAACTGGGAAGCCCAGATTTAATGGTAGCTAACCCTTTTGTGGTTGCAGTGTCTTTATTCTAGTTAATCACAGATAGGAGTTAGTTCACTCTAATCTCAGAGAGATGAAGTAAAAAGTAAAATGCCTCTTTTGTGTATGTGAGTTATAAAAAAAATAGGTTGTTTTTACAATATGAATTTTTAGGCTGCAAAGGATGAGAACAATGGGGTGGGAGGTTGACATTTATTTTTATTGAAAACTGAATTATAAAACCACATATGGATTACTGATTTTGTAGAAGATCCATCCCAAATATTTAGTTTACAGATACTGTTTGGTTCACAGACCTTCAAGGCTGATTAAATAACTAGGCTCTGTTCGGTAGCCATACATTCCACACTAATCCACCTCTTTCATAAATTTATAAATGCAAACCAGTTACCTTCAGAAGGGTCAGGTGAGGAAATACGGAAGGCAGAAAGATGCCAAGGCCATAAAATACAATGCCATAAACAAATACCCTAAAGCGGGACTTTCTACACCACTGCAGGCAGCAACTCTTAGGAGTCTTACATTCCAAATAAGGTAACTCCCTTCTCCCAGAATCTGGAGGTAATGTCAAGGTCAGAAAATACCACACTTTGAAACTACAGCAGAGAGAATCAATATCAATCATGAGATCTGTTTTTACAAAAGAAACATACCATCCCAAAGCTGTGATTAGGGTATCTTCAAGATTGAGGGTACATCCCAGGATTGGAATGTAACTACTTCAAAGAAAACACTAATGCTTTCAGGTCTAGCCCAGTGACCTTCAAACTGGGGTGTGCTTAGCCCTAGAGGTATACACTGAATTTCCAAGGGATATGTAAGCACATAGGGCTTCCCTGGTTGCTCAGTCGGTAAAGAACCCACCTCCAATGCGGGATACCTGAGCTCGATCTCTGGGTTGGGAAGATCCCCTGGAGGAGGGCATGGCAACCCACTCCAGTATTCTTGCGTGGAGAATCCCCATGGACAGAGGAGCCTGGTGGGCTGCAGTCCATGGGGTCGAAAAGAGCTGGACTCAACTGAGCTACTAAGCTCAGCACATGTAAGCACCTAAGGCAGGCTTTCAACTTCCACACACATTCGTTTTCCAAAACTGAGCTGCTGGAGATCTTTCCTCTCAAGCTGGTTTTCCTTTGCCACCTCCCTTTGCCCAGTCACCCTTCTTTCACTTCACTGAAAGAGGCAAATTGCCCACTCATACCTGATCTTCCTGTATTATTTTACCTTGCTTATGATGGAAGAGGAGCACCAGAGACAAGCTGAAAAAGGGAATATCCCTAATTATTTGGTAGCCATGCTTTTGTAGCACTAATAGTTTCCAGCTTTTGCTTTCAACAGAACTGAAGAAGGCCCTAATTGAAGTGTCAGTTGATCATTAAAAATAATTTCCTACGATCGATCACAAGGATTTTTTTTTTGCATGTATCTTGTCATTCACTTGCTCAGTCGTGTCTGCTCTTTGTGACTGCATGGACTGCAGCACTCCAGGCCTCCCTGTCCCTCACTATCTTCTGGAGTTTGCCCAAGTTCATATTCATTGAACTGGTGACACCATCCAACCATCTCATCCTCGGTCATCCCCTTCTCCTCCTGCCCTCAGTCTTTCCCAGCATGAGGGTCTTTTCCAGTGAGTCAGATCTTTGAATCACATGGCCAAAGTATTGGAGCTTCAGCTTCAGCATCAGTCCTTCCAATGAATATTCAGGATTGATTTCCTTTAGGATTTTTTTTTCTTTTTAATTTTTATTTATTTGGTTGTGCCTGATCTTAGCTGTGGTATGCGAGACTTTTTTTAGTTGCAGCATGTGGGCTCTTTGGTTGCTGCATGTGAACTCTTAGTGTGGCATGTGGGCTCTAGTTCCTTGACCAGAGATTGAATGTGGGGCCCCTGCATTGGGAGCATGGAATCTTAGCCACTGGACCACAACTGGCTTGGTCTCCTTGCAGGACTCTCAAGAGACTTCTCCAGCATCACAGTTCAAGAGTTTAAAGAACGCTGTGATGTAGTTAAAACTCTTTCTATTCCCATCATCCAAAATTTTTTTTGTGAATAAATGTTCTCAGCACATATTCAAAAGAAGGAAAAAAGGAATAAAATTTATGACAAACCCTTTTTCACTCCATGTTTAGCCACTCAGTTGTGCCTGACTCTTTGCAACCTCATGGACTGTAGCCCACCAGGCTCCTCTGTCCATGGAATTTTCCAGACAAGAATATTGGAGTAGGTTGCCATTTCCTCTTCCAGGGGATCTTCCCAACCCAGGGATCGAACGTATGTCTCCTGCATTGGCAGGCAGTTTCTTTACCACTTTACTACCTGGGAAGCTAGGAAACAAATTATTGGTACATTAATTAATTGAAAAAATTTGGTTAATTAAGAAATGTATTTCCAAAAGTAAAAAAAAAAAAAAAAAAAGAAATGCACTCCCAATAATGTTTATATTATATTTAATATCAATATGTTTATGTTCCTTTGACCAAATGTACACACTAATAATGGTACCTCATTTCAGGATATTTTATAACATTTAAGGATCATATATATTTTTTAAAGTTATATTTAAAAGAACCTGCCTCCCAGTGCAGGACACGTAAGAGACATGGGTTCTAACTCTGGGTCAGGAAGATCCCCTGGAGAACGGAATGGCAACCCACTCCAGTATTCTTGCCTGGAGAATCCCATGGACAGAGGAGCCCAACTGACTACAGTCCATAGGGTCACAAAGAGTCAAACATGACGGAAGCAAATTAGCACGAATAGGCTTCTAAGTGTAAATATTATATTATAAAACTGTAGGGAAGTAGAATGGAAATAAAGGACTAATGTAGATTTTCCAGCTGTTTGTACACATACTTTTAAATTACCTTTCTTTTTTCACTTCACTAGTTTCTTTTTTAAATAGAAGTGTAGTTGATTTACAGTACTGTATGTTTCAAGTGTACAACATAGTGATTCACAGTTTTTAAATATTATACTCTACTTATAGTTATTATAAAATAATTGGCTATATGACTCTGTACGTGGACATCACCAGATGGTCAGTACCAAAATCTGATTGATTACATTCTTTGCAGCCCAAGATGGAAAAGCTGTATACAGTCAGCAAAAACAAGACCGGGAGCTGACTGGGATTCAGATCATGAACTCCTTATTGCAAAATTCAGACTTAAATAGAAGAAAGTAGGGAAAACCGTTAGATCACTCAGGTATGGCCTAAATCAAAACCCTTACAATTATACAGTGGAAGTGACAAATAGGTTCATGGGATTAGATCTGATAGATAAAGTGCTTGAAGAACTATGAATGGAGGTTTATAACATTATACAGGAGAAAAAGATCAAAACCATCACCAAGAAGAAGACATGCAAAAAGGAAAAATGGTTGTCTGAGGAGGGCTTACAAATAGCTGAGGAAAGAAGAGAAGCTAAAGGCAAAGGAGAAAAGGAAAGATATACCCATTTGAATGCAGAGTTCCAAAGAATAGCAAGGAGAGATATGAAAATGAAAGTCACTCTGTTGTGTCCTACTCTTTGCAACCCCATGGACTATACAGTCCATGGAATTCTCCAGGCCAGAATACCTGAGTGGGTAGCCTTTCCCTTCTCCAGGGGATCTTCCCAACCCAGGGAGTGAACCCAGGTCTCCCACATTGCAGGCAGATTTTTACCAGTTGAGCCACAAGGGAACATAAGTGATCAGTGCAAAGAAATGGAGGAAAACAATAGAAGGGGAAAGACTAGAGATCTCTTCAAGAAAATTCAAGATACCAAGGGAACATTTCAAGCAAAGATGGGCACAATAAAGGACAGAAATGGTATAGACCTAACAGAAGCAGAAGATGCTAAGAAGAGATGGCAAGAATACACAGAACTATGCAAAAAAGATATTAATGAACCAGATAACCATGATGGTGTGATCACTCACTTAAAGCCAGACATCCTGGAGTGCAAAGTCAAGTGGACCTTAGGAAGCATCACTACAAACAAAGCTAGTGGAGGTGATGAAATTCCAGTTGAACTATTTCAAATCCTAAACGATGATGCTGTGAAAATGCTGTGCTCAACATGCCAGTAAATTTGGAAAACTCAGCAGTGGCCACAGGACTGGAAAAGTTCAGTTTTCATTCCATTCCCAAAGAAAGGCAATGCCAAAGAGAGTTCAAACTGCCTCACAATTGCACTCATCTCACGCGCTAGCAAAGTAATGCTCAAAATTCTCTAAGTAAGGCTCTAACAGCACCTTCCTAACAGTACCTACCTAACAGTACCTCTAAATAAGGCTCTAACAGAGACCTTCCAGGTATTCAAGCTGGATTTAGAAAAGGCAGAGGAAGCAGAGATCAAATTGTCAACATGCATTGGATCATAGAGCAAGAGAATTCCAGAAACACATCTGCTTCATTGACTATGTTAAAGCCTTTGACTGTGTGGATCACAACAAACTGGAGAACTCTTAAAGAGATGGGAATACCAGACCACCTTACCTGCCTCTTGTGAAACCTGTATGCAGGTCAGGAAGCAACAGTTAGAACTGGACATGGAACAACAGACTGGTTCCAAATTGGTAAAGGAATACATCAAGGCTGTATGTTATCACCCTGATTACTTAACTTATATGCAGAGTACATCATGCGAAATGCCAAGCTGGATGAAGCACAAGCCAGAATCAAGATTGCCGGGAGAAATATCAATAACCTCAGATATGCAGATGTACCACCTTTATGGCAGAAAGTGAAGAACTAAAGAGCCTCTTGATGAAATTGAAAGAGGAGAGTGGAAAAGCTGGCTTAAAACTCAACATTCAGAAAACTTAAGATAATGGCATCTGGTCCCATCACTTCATGGCAAATAGATGGGGAAACAATGGAAGCAGTGAAGACTTTATTTTCTTGGTCTCCAGAATCATTGCAGATCGTGACTGCAGCCATGAAATTAAAAGACGCTTGCTCCTTGGAAGAAAAGATTTAACCAATCTAGACAACATATTAAAAAGCAAGATGTTACTTTGCTGACAAAGGTCCGTCTAGTCAAAGCTATGGTTTTTCCAGTAGTCATGTATGGATGTGAGCGTTGGACTGTGAAGAAAGCTGAGCGCCAAAGAATTGATGCTTTCAAACTATGGTGTTGGAGAAGACTCTTGAGAGTCCCTTTGACAGCAAGAAGATCAAACCAGTCAGTCCTAAAGGAAATCAGTCCTCAATATTCAATGAAAAGACTGATGCTGAAACTGAAGCTCCAATACTTTGGCCACCTGATGGGAAGAACTGACTCATTTGAAAAGACCCTGATGCTGGGAAAGATTGAAGGTGGGAGGAGAAGGGGATGACAGAGGATGAGATGGTTGGATGGCATCACTGACTCGATGGGCATGAGTTTGAGCAAGCTCCTGGAGTTGGGTGATGGACAGGAAATCCTAGCGTGCTCAGTCCACGGGGTTGCAAAGAATCAGACATGACTGAGGGACTGAACTGAACTGAACTGAGGGAATATAGATCCTTGAGCAGGGTTTTGAGATATAGATATGAATGTAGTCAAAATAAAAGAAAATATATCTTACTAGTAAGGAAATTTTAAGTAGCTCAATGTGTATGTATACTACAAAAATGCCTGAATTGAGATTTGAAAAGAAAGGAGTAGGAAAAATTGAAAAAGAGTTTGTACTTTATCCTGAAAGCAATGGGGGAAATGAAAGATTTTTCAGCAAAGGAATGACTGAATCAGATATTTCTTCAGTTCAGTTCAGTCGCTCAGTCGTGTCCGACTCTTTGCGACCCCATGAATCGCAGCACGCCAGGCCTTCCTGTCCATCACCAACTCCCGGAGTTCACCCAGACTCACATCCATCGAGTCAGTGATGCCATCCAGCCATCTCATCCTCTGTCGTCCCCTTCTCCTCCTGCCCCCAATCCCTCCCAGCATCACAGTCTTTTCCAATGAGTCAACTCTTCGCATGAGGTGGCCAAAGTACTGGAATTTCAGCTTTAACATCATTCCTTCTAAAGAAATCCCAGTGCTGATCTCCTTCAGAATGGACTGGCTGGATCTCCTTGCAGTCCAAGGGACTCTCAAGAGTCTTCTCCAACACCACAGTTCAAAAGCATCAATTCTTCGGCGCTCAGCCTTCTTCACAGTCCAACTCTCACATCCATACATGACCACAGGAAAAACCATAGCCTTGACTAGACGAACCTTTGTTGGCAAAGTAATGTCTCTGCTTTTGAATATGCTGTCTAGGTTGATCGTAACTTTCCTTCCAAGGAGTAAGCGTCTTTTAATCTAATTCCTAATGTTGACTCATCCAACAATCTGATTTTTTACTGGGTCTCCTATGTAGTCACCCAGTAGGAAGATATTTCCTTATTAAAGAGGTAGGTTATCCTGCCAGATAAATGTTCTGTTGAAAATGATGAATTGTCAGTCTCTTCTAAATTTGATTGGTTTGAGGTAGTGTCCAAAGTCTAATAGATTTTTAAAAGATATTTCTGTTTATTTATTTGGCCGTGCCAAGTCTTAGTTGCAGCATGTGGGCTCTTTCTCAGTTGTGGCATGGCAACTCTTAGTTGCAGCCTGTGGGATCTTAGCTCCTCAACCAGGAATCGAGCTCACTCCCCTTGCATTGGGAGTATGGAGTCTTAACCACTGGACCATCATTGAAATCCCCCTAATAGATTTTAAATATAGCAGTCAAGTCCAGTTTAGGGATCCCCATACTGGAGTTGGAGATCTGAAGTGGTATTGTTGAGATCTAGTTATTGCTCCCTCTTGAAGTCCTGCCTAATAAGTCTTCCAACAACCCTCTGTATAGTACCCTGAAGACTACACACCCATCAGCCTCCTACCTCTCGGGTATACTGAGAATTCCACAATCACAATGGCAATAATTTCATAAAAGATGATGTCATACTTTAAAAATCCTTAACGCAACTTCCGGAAATGAAGAGGAAACTCTTCTAAACATTTGTGATCAACTAACAAAATTTGCCTTGAAGTTTGAGTTATAACTCTTGAAACAAGAACCATTAAGAATAACTGTGCTGTTGTATCTGTGTTCTCAGAAGGTTTGGACTAGACAGTGTGGGTGGGGAAGTAAAAATTCCTAAGTACCTTTGGATAGACTGCTCAAAGCAGTCACACTGTAGGGGCTCAGTAGTGTTCTGGGCATGTACAAAGACAGCGTAAATGAGTTAAGTTTTTTTCCTGTTGGTTCAATGACAATCAAGTTATTAAAATTGTGGCTTAATAATATTTTTTTCGCCCTTTGAGTTGTGTTCCCCCAGGCCAGTCATAGTTGGTGTTGTGCTCTGCTAAGTTATTATGCCTCACTGGTTAGTGAAACAATCAGGCTCACTGAACAAGTACAATTCAGGTACCGCCCACTTTTTTCTCCTGTTTTTTAAGTACCCTGATCTAACAGCTGTGGGATTCTGTTGATGACTCTTAAATGTTTCAGGATTTTCAGGTTTGCTCAAGAGACACATAAATGATCTATTCGTGATTCAGAGATTTCTTTCTTCTCACCTGCTGCTCAGTAACGGCACTTTAGTTAATATGTTTACATCTACAAAGACATCTACCAATGATGGGCAGCAGTCGCACATGCAGTTTTACTGCAGAGGACTTCAGTGTTCATACTGTGAAATTTGGGAAAATCACCAATTATCTCCCGATCCTGTTATTTACTCATTTGTAAAATGGAGCTAATCATACAATGGTAGTAACCTCATAAATCTGCTTCAAAAATGTAATAAGATGATATATGTAAAGCACTTAACTCAATGTGGGGCAAATATCAACCAACAAATTAATTTACTCAACTGTTCAAATTCTTACTGCATGCCAGGTGCTGCACTCAGTACTGGAGATAAAATAACAAGCAAAGGCAGACCCAGTTCTTGCTTTCATGAAGCTTACAATCTAAGGCAGAAGGTTGGCAATTAATTAACCCCAAAAAACAAAAGGAAAGAGAAGAGTGGAGACAAGAAGGTGGACAACATGACGCTTTTGGAACTTATAATAGAACAATTTGACTTGACTCCCAAGGGTAATTGAGCAAATTTCTCTGGGAAGGTGTCTCTTGAGTGGCCAACAGCAGGACAGTGAAGAGTTAACTCAGTGAGATGGAAAAGATGGCTTTCCAGCCTGCATGGAGGTTTGCAGAGGGGTGGGCCATCACAGATTTGAAGGTTGGAAAGCAAGCCAGAGTGGCTGGAGCAGCTGAGGGGGGAGCAGGATGGGAGATAAGGTGGGCTGGAGGTGAAGTGGGTGGGCTCCATTGTGTAGCAGTTGTCAGTTTGTCTTTTTGATAAGAACAATGAGAAGCTGCTGACGGGCTTTTGAATGAGATGGGAGGGAAGGGTAGCATGAAAGTACCAGGAGCAGATTTGGATGTTGAGATCATCTTGGCCGTATGGGAGTAGGGCTAGAGGAAATAGAAGCTATTAGAAGAGATGATGAGGGAATTTTCTGGTGTTCCATTGGTTAGGACTCCTCGCTTCCACTGGTGTGGGTTCAATCCCTGGTTGAGGAACTAAGATCCTGCAAGCCATGAGACATGGCAAAAAAAAAAAGATGATGAAAGTTTGGGCTATGTTGAGCATGGTAAAGGTGGAGAAAACCGGACATATTTGAGAGAGATTTAGGAGGAATAATTCATGGGAGTTGGTGATGGATTGAATATAAGGATTAAAAAAGAACAAAGTATGGTATCCCTGGTGATCCAGTGGCTAAGACTTCATGCTCTCCAATGCAGGGGGTCCAAATTGGATCCCTGGTCAGGGAACTAGATCTCACATGCCTCAACTAAGAGTTCAAATGCCACAATTAAAGATCCCATGTGCTGCAACAAAGATCGAAAATCCTGTGTGCCACAACTAAGATCCAAAGCTGCAGCCAAATAAATTAAAAAAAATTTTTTTTGAGGATCACTTGTAGGCTTCTGACACCATTCCCCAAGATGGTTAGTCAGAAAAACAAAGTTTAGGGGTAAAATTATGAATTCATCTTTTTGGATATTTGATTTAGAGGGTTTTTTTTTTTTTTAGATGTTCATGGCTAGAGCACATGGGATATATATGTATCATAAACAAGTGTATATGTAAACGCACACACACTTGCATTACACGTCATCTGCATCATATAGGTGGTGACTTTTTCACTTGTGAAATGGGCGTACTAAACCTGCTTCAGAGGAATCTTGTATGATGAACATAACATACCTAAGTATATGTGAATGACTGTGCTAAGCTACAAGAGAGTAAAGAAATGGTCTTGGGTTCAGTACCAGAAGAGTAATAGGGAAATGCCTGAGAGGATCCTACAAGCAGTAGCAGAGGAGCAGCATCCTGTATCCCGTGTGATGTGAATAGTCTGGTGTATACACCACATCTGAAGGTCACAAGATCTGTTAGTGAGCTGCTTAACTGAGATGTTTTCTAAATAATCAGTTATTGAATCTGAAGCCTGGAAGGCTTTTTTTTTTTTTTTTTTAATTTTACTTATTTGGTTTCACCAGTTTTTAGTTGCAGCACTCTGATCTTCAAACTTGGTTTCGGCATGTGGAATTTTTAGTTGCAGCATGTGGGATCTAGTTCCCTCTGTTGTGCTATACTAAGTTGCTTCAGTCTTGTCTGACTCTTTGTGACCCCATGGACTGTAGCACACCAGGCTCCTCTGTCCATTGGGGATTCTCCAGGCAAGAATATTGGAGTGGATCACCATGCCCTCTTCCAGGGGATCTTCCCGACCCAGGGATCAAACCCATGTCTCCTATGTCTCCTGTGTTGGCAGGCGGGTACTTTACCACTTACGCCACCTGGGAAGCCCAGGGAAGTCCCTGGAAGCCTCTTATTCATAATAACTTCAGCATTTAAGTATTCAAAGAAAGTTTCATGGAACTTCATGAACATTTATTGAGGGTCGCAAGTCCAACATGGTAAGGTCAGAGAAAAATTCCTGGAACTGAAGTGTAGAAGTTGACCACAAAAAGAAGTGGGAAGATGTGTTCTAGAAGGAGTGAAGAGTACAGGAACTTTAAAAAGCACAAGTACATAAAAGCACAGTGGGATGAAGGAAGTGAAATTATCTTGAGGTTAATAACATTTGGGACAGGAGATGATACTAGCAAGGTAAAGGGACCAAATAATGGAAAGCAAGTGAGTAATGGAACCCGTTAGAAGCCTGTAGACAAAGAAATGACACAGTAGGCTTGCTTTTAGATAGAAATGGTTGACCATCATATAGACCAGAGAATGAAACTGGAGATATAGAGGTTATCAGTTATGAACAAGTAAAAGAAGTCTGATATTCAGGAGACGTTTAGAAAGTAGTCTAGATTGGAAATATTTAGAGATGAATAATTATCAGCTTATAATGCATGGGCAATTAAAGCCAGAATAAATGAAATAAACTGAGGAGAACATGTAAAGTGAGAAGAGATAGAAAATTAAAAAAGAACCCAGGGAAACACATCATTTAAGGGAAAAGTGCAAGATCTCGAGAATGTCTCTCATCCAGTAATCATCATTCTCAAAAAGTTCTTCTTTATATCTAACTTAGATCTGTCATGCTGTAATCAAAGTCTGTTTCTTCTGTCCACTCTCCAGTTGAGATAGAAAGCAGCTGTTCATCATCTTGTATATAACAACCTTTCCTTTGCTTGAATACTGTTATTAAGAAACCTGGTAGTCTTCTCTAACTTAGGCTAAATAATTTCTAGCTCCTATTTTTCCAACCCTTTAATCATCTCTGTGACTCTCTGTTGAATCTCTTCCACTTTTTCCACAAACCTCTTTAACTTTGGAGTCCTTGGCTGGACCTTGTACTTTCAAGACTCACTTTGACAATTATGGAAGAACCTTCTTAAATTTCTTATATGGTAGCTTTATATATCCCAATGTTATGCTTGGATCTACTCCATGTTGAATACAGGATTTCTAGTAAACCATCTTATTTTGGCTATTTATGTCTATCTAGCTAAGTTTTTGTATTATTAATGCTCAGTCCATTTTGACTGTATTGTTTCAAAGAGATAATCCTCAATACCGTTCTATGACCAAATGATATAGCTTATCTGTCCTTGGTCTCAAGGACATCAGTTTAGGCAGGAAGTAAAAGCTTTGTATGCCATGCACTTGCATAGGATGACATAGATTAAGAGCATGTTCTTTTTCATATCCCCTTTCTTGTTTAAATGATGAAATCAGATTAAACTCTAATGTGAAGGAGCCTCGCTTACTTCTCTTATCCCATGTGTGTCTCCCTCTCTCCACTGTGAGCTCCTTGAAGGAGGAGCCCAATTCTGGTTGTCTTCATATTCTCAGCCCACTTTTAAATGTCAAGGAAAATCACATTTGGTGCCTACCTTAAATCCAGTGTAGAAAGGAAGCTTAGACTTCCCTAGTGGTCCAGTGCTTAACGAATCTGCCTGTGAGTGTAGGGGACATGGGTTCGATCCCTGGTCTGGGAAGATGTCACATGCCGCAAGGCAACTAAACCCATGCTCCATAACTAGTGAAGCCCACATGCTGTAGAACCCATGCTCTATGACAACAGAAGGCACTGCAAAGAGAAGCCCAAGAACCACAGCTAGAGAGTGGCCCACATTCGCCGCAACTAGAGAAAGATTGCACGCAGCAAAGAAGACCCAGTACAGCGATTAATTAATTAACTTTTTAAAAAAGAAAAGGAAGGTCTTGACCAGCAATGGATCTTGACTTCCATCTTGCTTGTCATCTCAAATTGATAAGTAATTTACTTATTCCTGAGCCGTGTGATTAGAAGGACCCTGAAGCAGTGTCATGGACCATCAAAAACTGCTGTGGCCAACTGGAACTGTTGGGACTTAGAATTGTGAATTGCTCTAGCAAACTGTTTACCATGGACATAGGGCATAGGAGAAGAGGTGAGGGTGGCCCATATTTGCCACTAAAAGCAATGACAAGACTATGCCTTCCTTCCTAGACAATGCCTTGGTCCCACACTACTCATAGACTTTTGCTATAAGAAAGAAAACAGCACTTTCTTCCATTTAATGGATCATGGCAAAAACAACAGAAAGTCTTGGAGGTCATGGTCCTACTTTTAAAAAAAACTTTTCGCCCACTCATTTTGTCCAATTGCACAAGACCTCTTTTTAGTAACTCTTGGAAATTGTGTCAGTGCTAATCTGCATGGTTGCCACACATGGCTCTGAAATGTCATTACAAGAGTTTTGTTCATGATTCTTTCCTGGAAGTTGCTCAGAAAATAGTTTTGATTTAACTTAAAAGTCAATGAAAATAATAGAGATTGAGTGAGTTTTTTGTTAAGTTAATCAAAGAATTCAGCTGCCACTTAAACCTTTCCACAAATAATCTTATGGTGTTATTGCTAATTATTACCCTGAGATATTGTCAAAAGATGTCGTACTAGACAACGAACTCAATCACTGGAACTTTAGTGACATCTTTGTCAAATGGATAAAGTTTGGTAAAAAAGCTGACCTAAGAGGTGGAGCAAACCGAAGAATTAGTATGTTGCGGGTATTGTCCAGTCCCTGGAATGTAAGAAATGGCCCTGGAGAACTGTCAGTACATTCCATGTTAGATGCTTCTGTTCATCTGCTTCTCTGCTTTGTTGCTGTTGTTTTGCGCTTCTTCACTTAACATGAGCCTCAATGTCTAGGCTTTGGAAAATAACCCCAAAGATAGTTAAAGCAATGATAAGTCAAGTTGGTTGATCCACTCGTGATAGGTACTGCATCTAAAGTCTACAGTTAATAGTGAGATAAATGCTCTAAAAGTGTAACTTCAGGGACTTCCCTGGTGATCCAGTGGTTAAGACTTCTCTTTCCAATGCAGATGGTGGAGGTTTGATCCCTGCTTGTGGAGCTAAGATCCACACGCCTTGCGGCCAAAAAGCCAAAACAATTAAAAAAAAGAAGAAGAAATATTGTAAGAAATTTAATAAAGACTTTAAAAATGGCCCACATCAACCTTTATTAAAAAATAAATAAATAAAAGTGCAACTGCACAGTGAGTTGAGAAACATTCCACCAACTCTACGTTCTTTCTGAGTTACTTGAACCGTTGACATGATTCTGAGTATCACTTGGTAATGACACCAAGTCTGCAGCTACACCCCAGGACTTTCTCCAGAGCTGCTGACTGTTTGCTACAAGAACACTCCTGGTACACCTCAGATTCAACAAGTCTCAAATTATTGAAGTCATCACTTCCCGTCAAACCCCCTTCTTCTCCTGTAATCACTATTGTGTTTGGTATTGAGGCTACGCTCCACAATTGTCTCTAACTCTTCTATTTTCTGTATTTCCCACATTCAACTCACCAGTCTTTCTAATTACCTTCCTACTTAGTTCTTGAATGCTTTTCCTGTTCTCCACCTCTGCTATCACTGGCCTAGTTCTCTCTCATCCTGAACAGTGCAACAGCCTCGTAAATAATCTTCTAGTCTCAGTTCCAGCTCTGTCCATATCTTATCATTTTGAATTTTGTGACCTGGCCCCCATCTAACCTTCTACTTTATCCCTCATCATCTCTTTATGTGTCTTGTCTTTCTTTTTCCTCTCTAGCAATTGTGCTGTTTCTTCTCTTTCTCTTTGTAGAACACCTTCCCCATTTCAACCTTCTTCCTCATCATTTGCTTAATTCCTAATTGTTCTTTAATAAAACCAACCTCAGTTATCACCTCTTGCTAGAAAGTCCTTTTCTACTACCTACCTACCTTCCTACACACACACACACACACACACATACACTCCTATTTTTTGTGCCTTTATAATACCTAGAATTAATGTCTACCATTGCCCTTAGCACATTTTATTAACATGCCTGTGTATGGATTTGTCTGTACCACTGTGCTATGAACTCTCTAAAAAGACATCATGTCACATTTTCCTTTGATTGATCCGTAGCACACTAGCATAGTGCTTCTCGCTGGTAATCTTTCCATAGATGTTGACTAAAAAAATGACAGTATCATTATGAGTGCATGCAACAGAACACAAGTAGAGGCAATGATATCATCACCTTGAATTTGCAACAGATTAACTGAAATGGATAATACAGAATACAGTGACTAAGCAAGGACAATAACTCTTGATGTACTTTCAAATTCCCTAGAAATCACTGAAGCCTATAATGCTGAAATGAATATAGAAAACATGAATACGTATAATTGCTTAACTTTAGTGCCAAACTCTCATAAATGACTAAGTAGTGTATTTAAACATTGCTAGCCAAATCAGGATTGTTAAGTAACACACTTCTAAATGAAAGTATTTAGACTAAAAGAATATATATATATATATTTGAAGAATATATATATATGAAGAATATATGTATATGTGTGTGTATATATATATATATATATATAAGAAATGCAAGCCCCTCTTAGAAGAAAAATCCACAAAAATTACTTTTTTTTCCCACTGTTATTGAAAGCACAGGACTACTAGAATCATCAGTGTTATAAGAATAGAAAGAATGACTAGTTATGCTCTATTCTTTCCTTCAATAATATAGATCACTTAAGTGCTAAAACCATACATTTTTTTCTTCCCATAGTATACTATTTACATTTTGTATGAAAAAAATTCAAATATAGTCCATAACATTTTCATTTTTCTAAATTATCTCTTAAGCCTCCTCTTACCCCCGTACTCAAAAAATTGATAACCAAAATTCTAATATAAAATGCACAGGATAACAATTTCTCATTTGTGGGTCTCGGAATCTCTGCCTTTCTTTGCCTAGTAACTTTCCTTGTTTATTCTCTCATGTCCATTACTTTTTTCCCCCACTAACATGTTTTATAGTTGTTTTTGTGTATTCAATTATCTACATATGTACTTGTGCAAGGATTATACTGAAAAACCTTAAATACGACAAGACAACTACAACACTAAACATCAGGTTTGATACCTTTCTTGATATTTTTGTCTTTAAAAAGAAAATCATGGAAATACTTCTTCGCTTGTTGTGGAATACCTGATGAATTTTAACAACACATTCTTTGAATATTTCAGTTGTTGTGCATTCTCTTTTTACTAGAAAACAAGTTCTTCATATTTTTTCTCCCGGAAAATTATGCAAACATATGAACATGACTTACATACCTATCTGCCAGTCTGGTTGATTAGTAGGATTTTTCTTTTTTTTTTTTTTAATTTTATTTTATTTTTAAACTTTACATAATTGTATTAGTTTTGCCAAATATCAAAATGAATCCACCACAGGTATACATGTGTTCCCCATCCTGAACCCTCCTCCCTCCTCCCTCCCCATACCATCCCTCTGGGTCGTCCCAGTGCACTAGCCCCAAGCATCCAGTATCGTGCATCGAACCTGGACTGGCATCTCGTTTCATACATGATATTTTACATGTTTCAATGCCATTCTCCCAAATCTTCCCACCCTCTCCCTCTCCCATAGAGTCCATAAGACTGTTCTATACATCAGTGTCTCTTTTACTGTCTCGTACACAGGGTTATTGTTACCATCTTTCTAAATTCCATATATATGCATTATTATACTGTATTGGTGTTTTTCCTTCTTGCTTACTTCACTCTGTATAATAGGCTCCAGTTTCATCCACCTCATTAGAACTGATTCAAATGTTTTCTTTTTAATGGCTGAGTAATACTCCATTGTGTATATGTACCATAGCTTTCTTTTTTTTTTTTTAAATTCCCATTATATTTTCTTTATTTCTCATCACTCTAAACTAGTTTTTTTTTTAATTTAATTTAATTTAATTTTTATTTTTTTTTCTAATTTTATTTTATTTTTAAACTTTACATAATTGTATTAGTTTTGCCAAATATCAAAATGAATCCACCACAGGTATACATGTGTTCCCCATCCTGAACCCTCCTCCCTCCTCCCTCCCCATACCATCCCTCTGGGTCGTCCCAGTGCACTAGCCCCAAGCATCCAGTATCATGTATCGAACCTGGACTGGCAACTCGTTTCTTACATGATATTTTACATGTTTCAATGTCATTCTCCCAAATCTTCCCACCCTCTCCCTCTCCCACAGAGTCCATAAGACTGTTCTATACATCAGTGTCTCTTTTGCTGTCTCATACACTGGGTTATTGTTACCATCTTTCTAAATTCTATATATATGCGTTAGTATACTGTATTTATGTTTTTCCTTCTGGCTTACTTCACTCTGTATAATAGGCTCCAGTTTCATCCACCTCATTAGAACTGATTCAAATGTATTCTTTTTAATGGCTGAGTAATACTCCATTGTGTATATGTTCCATAGCTTTCTTATCCATTCATCTGCTGATGGACATCTAGGTTGCTTCCATGTCCTGGCTATTATAAACAGTGCTGCGATGAACATTGGGGTACACGTGTCTCTTTCCCTTCTGGTTTCCTCAGTGTGTATGCCCAGCAGTGGGATTGCTGGATCATTGTTAGTGCCCTTGAGACTTCAGTGAGAAGACACTAAGTCAGAGAGACCATAGTTGCTTGGTTAGAACTCTTTCTTTTTCCATTTAATTTTATCACAGATGAATTTAAGATGAGATTGTTTAAGGTGAAACTTGCTTTTCATAGCTAAAGTATAGTCTGATTAAAAGGTACGTCTTCCTTGAACTCACATGAAGCAAAAAGAGGCTCTGTCTTCTTAAATATGTGCAACTGTGCCTTCTGCTCTACTTTCTAAAGGATGTAAATTTTTTTTAGCACTCACTCTCTTTCAGTTTGATAAAGTCAAAAATCTTCAGGGATTCAAGAATTTCACACAGGTTCATGTTTCTTTGAACTAACTTTTATAGTCAGAACAACAGTTCTATGAGTATCATACCTCCTTAACAGGTATGTAAACAAAATAACCAATCAATGACATGAGAAGGAACATGTGCTTTAAAGTTTTCTTTGTAATAGTTTATATTATCTTTGGATATCTATTGTTTTGTCTACCAAGTGCTCATTCTTCTGGTTCAGGCCCTTCCTCAATTTCTAACAGAGCCTCCAAGTTCCCACATATAGCTGCTAGTCACAGAGGTGAACACTTGAAAGAATCTGGGCCAATGAATCCCAGATTTTTGGAACCTCTGATCTAGAAAATAAGGTCAAACACTTCCTAATCATTGTGGTTGTAAACTGTAAAATTTGGATCATGCCAGTGGTAGCACAATGGTCTAAATGTGGTCTCTCAGCTTGAAGAGGCTTCTACTGTCCAACGATGGACAATTTAAAATCAATGAAAACAGTAAATGTGATGGATTGAAGCAGTTCAGTGTTAGAATCCATGAGTTCATAATGACACCAAAAAATATTAATTGGTTACTTTTGCTGGAGAACTGACATTGTTTTGAATACTAACTTATTGTTGTTCAGTTGCTAAGTCATGTCTGACTCTTTGCGACCCCATGGACTGTAGCACGCCAGGCTCCCCTGTCCTTTACCATCTCCCAGAGCTTGCTCGAACTCATGTTCATTGAGTCAGTGATGCCGTCCAACCATCTCATCCTCTGTTATCCCCTTTTCCTCTTACCCTTTCTTTCTCAGCCTTTCCCAGCCTCAGGGTCTTTTCCAATGAGTCGACTCTTTGCATCAGGTGGCTGAAGTATTGGAGCTTCAGTTTCAACATCAGTCTTTCCAATAAATATTCAGGGTTGATTTCCTTTAGGATTGACTTGTTTGATATTCTTGCAGCCCAAGGGACTCTCAAGAGTTCTCCAGCACCACAATTTGAGAACATCAATTCTTCAGTGCTCAGCCTTCTTTATGGTCTAACTCTCACATCCATACATGACTACTGGAAAAACCATAGTTTTGACTACACAGACCTTTGTCAGTGACGTGATGTCTCTGCTTTTGAATATGCTATCTAGGTTTGTTATAGCTTTTCTTAAAGGAGCAAGCGTCTTTTAATTTTGTGGCTGCAGTCACCATCTGCAGTGATTTTGGAGCCCAAGAAAATAAAGTCTAACACTGTTTCCACTTTTTCCCCATCTATTTCCCATGAAGTGATGGGACTGAATGCCATGATAATCTTTTTTTTTTTTTGAATGTTGACTTTTAAACCGACTTTTTCATTCTTCCTCTTTCACTCTCTTCAAGAGGCTCTTTAGTTCCTCTTCGCTTGAACACTAGCTAATAAAAAGAGTCAAAGATTTATCTCGCCTTCCTTGAATTTACTGTACATTAGGATAGCTATGTCTTCCCTGGTGGTGCCTGCCAATGCAGGAAACTTAAGAGACTTGGGTTCGATCCGTAGGTTGGGAAGATCCCCTGGAAGAGGGCACAGCAACCGACTCCAGTATTCTTGTCCTGGGGAAACCCACGGACAGACGAGCCTGGCAGGCTACAGTCCATGGGGTCGCAAAGAGTCGGACATGACAAGAGACTAGGTACACACGCAGGGCAGCTAAATTCAGTGAAGAAAAATTTGTAGAGCTGTTCCAGCTGATAAAAAGAAGGAATGGCAGACTAAGTTGCACTCACTTGCAAACCCTTACTGGGTTATGCAATACAATATCTACTAGCCATACATGGTTACTGAGCACTTGAAATGTGTCTGGTCTAAAATGAGATATGATGTAAGCCATGGTGTGCTGGTAAATGTTTAATAACTAGCTCTCTGAGGTGGAAAAAAAATCCCACTTTTGGTGTTTGTTGTAGGGTGAATACTACCACCATCAGATCAGATCAGATCAGTCGCTCAGTCGTGTCCGACTCTTTGCGACCCCATGAACCACAGCACGCCAGGCCTCCCTGTCCATCACCAACTCCCGGAGTTCACCCAGACTCATATCCATTGAGTCAGTGATGCCATCCAGCCATCTAATCCTCTGTCGTCCCCTTCTCCTCCTGCCCCCAATCCCTCCCAGCATCACAGTCTTTTCCAATGAGTCAACTCTTCGCAGGAGGTGGCCAAAGTACTGGAGTTTCAGCTTTAGCATCATTCCTTCCAAAGAAATCCCAGGGCTGATCTCCTTCAGAATGGACTGGTTGGATCTCCTTGCAGTCCAAGGGACTCTCAAGAGTCTTCTCCAACACCACAGTTCAAAAGCATCAATTGTTTGGCGCTCAGCCTTCTTCACAGTCCAACTCTCACATCCATACATGACCACAGGAAAAACCATAGCCTTGACTAGACGAACCTTTGTTGGCAAAGTAATGTCTCTGCTTTTGAATATGCTATCTAGGTTGGTCATAACTTTCCTTCCAAGGAGTAAGCGTCTTTTAATTTCATGGCTGTAGTCACCATCTGCAGTGATTTTGGAGCCCAGAAAAATAAAGTCTGACACTGTTTCCACTGTTTTCCCATCTATTTCCCATTAAGTGATGGGACTGGATGCCATGATCTTTGTTTTCTGAATGTTGAGCTTTAAGCCAACTTTTTCACTCTCCTCTTTCACTCTCATCAAGAGGCTTTTTAGTTCCTCTTCACTTTCTGCCATAAGGGTGGTGTCATCTGCATATCTGAGGTTATTGATATTTCTCCCAGCAATCTTGATTCCAGCTTGTGTTTCTTCCAGTCCAGCGTTTCTCATGATGTACTCTGCATATAAGTTAAATAAGCAGGGTGACAATATACAGCCTTGATGTACTCCTTTTACTATTTGGAACCAGTCTGTTGTTCCATGTCCAGTTCTAACTGTTGCTTCCTGACCTGCATACAAATTTCTCAAGAGGCAGATCAGGTGGTATGGTATTCCCATCTCTTTCAGAATTTTCCAGTTTGTTGTGATCCACGCAGTCAAAGGCTTTGGCATAGTCAATAAAGCAGAAATAGATGTTTTTCTGGAACTCTCTTGCTTTTTCCATGATCCAGCGGATGTTAGCAATTTGATATCTGGTTCCTCTGCCTTTTCTAAATCCAGCTTGAACATCAGGAAGTTCACAGTTCACATATTGCTGAAGCCTGGCTTGGAGAATTTTGAGCATTACTTTACTAGTGTGTGAGATGAGTGCAATTGTGTGGTAGTTTGAGCATTCTTTGGCACTGCCTTTCTTTGGGATTGGAATGAAAACTGACCTTTTCCAGTCCTGTGGCCACTGCTGAGTTTTCCAAATTTGCTGGCATATTGAGTGCAGCACTTTCACAGCATCATCTTCCAGGATTTGGAATAGCTCAACTGGAATTCCATCACCTCCACTAGCTTTGTTCGTAGTGATACTTTCTAAGGCCCACTTGACTTCACATTCCAGGGTGTCTGGCTCTAGGTCAGTGATCACACCATCGTGATTATCTGGGTCGTGAAGATCTTTTTTGTACAGTTCTTCTGTGTATTCTTGCCATCTCTTCTTAATATCTTCTGCTTCTGTTAGGTCCATACCATTTCTGTCCTTTATTGAGCCCATCTTTGCATGAAATGTTCCTTTGGTATCTCTGATTTTCTTGAAGAGATCCCTAGTCTTTCCCATTCTGTTGTTTTCCTCTATTTCTTTGCATTGATCGCTGAAGAAGGCTCTCTTATCTCTTCTTGCTATTCTTTGAAACTCTGCACTACCACAATAGCCAGTTTCAAGCCACCAAAGGGATGTCATGAATGGAGTTGGGAGGAGATGCCTACAGTTGGCTCTCATAGGCTTGTGTGAGCAAGCTCTAGCACCCACTGGCTGTGAGTGGAAAAAATACACAGGACTTTGAAGACTTAGTGTGAAAATAAAAATATAGAAGATTTCACTACACACTTAAATGTTGAAATGGTAGTATTTTTGATATATTGAATTAAATTGTTTTAAAAATTATTTGTATTTCAGAAATTCCCTGGTTGTCCAATGGTTAGGACTCAGTGTTTTCACTGCTAGGCCTGGGTTCAGTTCCCAGTTGGGGAACAAAGAACCCACAAGTCGAGTGGAGTGTCAAAAAAAAAAATTCTTTTTTTAAAGTAGGGGCACTAGAGCACTTAAAATTACGCGTATGGTTCATATTATATTTCTCTTGGGCAGTGCTGATGTAGACAGTGATCCTCACTAACTGTCAACATATCAGGTAGCTAGACAACCAGATATGCGACTTCTGATGGAAGAACATGTCACCGTCTATGAAGCAACCTTCTCTTCATTGGCCACACCATGCAGTTTGTGGGATCTTAGTTCCCTGACCAGGGACTGAATGCAGGTTTGGCAGTGAAACCGCCAAGTCCTAATGACTGGACCACCAGAAGAATTCCAGGGGTGGTCTTTTAAAGACCCAAAACTGTACAAGGTCAATCCCTTAGGATAAATTACTAGGTTAACAGGAAACAATGACGACAGAGAAACATGTTAAATGACATTATGGGGCTGCAGCCAGCAAAATCTAGGATGTGGAATATATTATGGGACCCAGTTTCTTCAACAAATACATTGCAGAGAGGGAAGAAGAGAAATGGAGGGAGGACAGACACCATGTGATATCACTTATATGTGGAATCTAAAATATGACACAAATGAACTTATCTACAAAGCAGAAACAGACTCACAGACACAGAAAACAGAACTGGGGTTGCCAATGGGGCAGGGAGAGGGGGAGGGATGGAACGGGAGTTTGGGGTTAGTAAATGCAAATTATCACACATAGAATATATGGACAAGGTCCTACTGTATAGCACAAGGAATTATATTCACTGTCCCAGGATAAATTAAACCGTAATGGAAAAGAACATATATATACATATGTGTGTGTGTGTGTAGCTGAATTGCTTTGCAATACAGAAGAAATTAACATTGTAAACCAAGTATTTAATCAAGTATACTTCAGTTTAAAAACAAAGAGGAGAGAAATGGAGGGAGAACCTATACAGTAAAAGAGGCTTAAGAAACTATCAACCAAGTATAATTTGTAGATCTTACTAAGATCTTCATTCAAACAAACATATTGTATGAAAGAAGCTCCTTTATGAAACTTATGGTACAACTAGAAATTTGAATACTAACCGGGTATTTGATGATACTAAGGGATCATTGCTAATAGTTTAGATGTGATAATGGCATTTTTGTTATTTTTTTAATCCTTGTGTTTTAGAGATATAAGCCAAAATGTTTATAGATACGATGATATGATGTCTGGGATTTGCTTCAAAATAATACAGGAGAGAATAACAGAGTGGGGTTATATATGAAATAAGATTAGTCATGATTATTGTTGAAGCTTATCCAGGGTATTATGTCTACTTTTGTATTTAAAATTACCATAATAAAGTCTTTAGGAATCTGTAAACTAGTTAGGAATTAATGTATCTTTATCTGTTGTGTCTATTTGTGCACTGTATTTCATAGATACAGGAAAATATTTGAGCACTTAGAAGTAGAAGAAATCTATCCTCTTACAAGGAGTGTAATATATATCATGTTCATTACATATATCATGTAATATATATATCAACTTCTCCAGTGTTCTGTTTTGTTTCAGAACAATAATGTTATTTTTAGAGACTGTCACCAAAAGTTATATTTGAATTCCCATTTTATTCTAGTTTACTTTGTCTTTGCTACCTATCAGATTCTACTTCAAATTTAACTGTTCTGCTCTTATCTATCCTCATAAAGTATGAGCTCTTAAGAAAAGAGAAAGGCAACAGTTATGGCAATGAAATGTAATATTTGAATACCATTTGTATTCTGACGTAACTAATCGCCTGTAAGACTAGATTTGTCTAGTCAAAGCTATGGTTTTTCCAGTATGTACATACAGATTTGAGAGTTGGACTGCAAAGAAAGCTGAATGCTGAAGAATTGATGCTTTTGAACTGTGGTGTTGGAGAAGACTCTTGAGAGTCCCTTGGACTGCAAGGAGATCCAACCAGTCCATTCTGAAGGAGATCAGCCCTGGGATTTCTTTGGAGGGAATGATGCTGAAGCTGAAACTCCAATTCTTTGGCCACCTGATTCGAAGAACTGACTCATTTGAAAAGACCCTGATGCTGGGAAAGATTGAAGGTGGGAGGAGAAGGGGACGACAGAGGATGAGATGGTTGGATGGCATCACCGACGCAATGGACATGAGTTTGAGTAAACTCCGGGAGTTGGTGATGGACAGGGAGGCCTGGCATGCTGCATTCCATGGGGTCGCAAAGAGTAGGACATGTCTGAGTGACTGAACTGAAGGGAAAAAAGTTATGAAACAAGAAATTTTAACATCGACTGGGTATTAGATGATATTAAGACGCTGTTAATTGTTGAGTAAGAGAGTGAAAGTCACTCAGTTGTGTCCGGCTCTTTGTGACCCCATGGACTGTAGCCTACCAGGCTTCTCCGTCCATGGGATTTTCCAAGCAAGAGTACTGGAGTGGGTTGCCATTTTCTTCTCCAGAGGATCTTCCCAACCCAGGGATCAAACCCAGGTCTCCCGCATTGCAGGCAGACGCTTTACCATCTGAGCCACTAGTGAAGGACCCAATTCAAAACTAAAACAGCTCCAACTAATAGATAAACATGCTTTTAATCTAACATCCTATGAGATCTGAAGTTTTGTATGTATACTAGGAGCAGCCAGGCTTTAGGTCTTTTTCTGAAATTGCCACTTGGCTCCCAGATGGCCTGCCTCTCAGTTTAGGTAAGGAATTTGATGTTTAGCTTAGAATTGAGGAACCTTCCTTTGTATTATTGTTCATTCAATGATTGATTGTTAACTTTAAAAACTTTAACTTGACTGCTTTACGAGTTCATCTAAATTAAAGATTCAAAGGTGGCTTTGGTACTTTTAGGACGTGTCTGTCTGAAATAAAGGTATTTTGTTTTTCAAAAGTCTCTAGACCCGTTACCTCTGAAGTTTCATGATCTATTGGGCTACAAGAAGATATTGATATAATTTTTATTTCTATTTATTTATGTGAAAAAAGAAAGTGAAAGTCACTCAGTCATATCTGACTCTTTGCGATCCTATGAACTGTTGCCTGCCAGGCTCCTCTGTCCATGGAATTCTCCAGGCAAGGATACTAGAGTGAGTAGCCATTCCCTTCTCCAGAGGTTCTTCCTGACCTAGGGCTCGAACCCCGGGTCTCCCGCATTGCAGGCAGATTCTTTACTGTCTGAGCCTTCCTTTACTGCAAAGGAAAGCTTTTAGATCAGATCATATCAGTCACTCAGTCGTGTCCGACTCTTTGCGACCCCATGAATCGCAGCATGCCAGGCCTCCCTGTCCATCACCAACTCCCGGAGTTCACTCAGACTCATGTCCATCGAGTCAGCGATGCCATCCAGCCATCTCATCCTCTGTCATCCCCTTCTCCTCCTGCCCCCAATCCCTCCCAGCATCACAGTCTTATCCAATGAGTCAACTCTTCGCATGAGGTGGCCAAAGTACTGGAGTTTCAGCTTTAGCATCATTCCTTCCAAAGAAATCCCAGGGCTGATCTCCTTCAGAATGGACTGGTTGGATCTCCTTGCAGTCCACGGGACTCTCAAGAGTCTTCTCCAACACCACAGTTCACAAGCATCAATTCTTCGGTGCTCAGCCTTCTTCACAGTCCAACTCTCACATCCATACATGACCACAGGAAAAACCATAGCCTTGACTAGACGAACCTTTGTTGGCAAAGTAATGTCTCTGCTTTTGAATATGCTATCTAGGTTGGTCATAACTTTCCTTTTACAGTAAAATAATTACTAATATTTAATGTAGATATTGACAATATTTTATGATTTATAAACAAATACAATTTATGGTGTTGTTTGCCAAAAACAATTTTTTTTACCCATAAAGGAGCAATCTAGCCCCCACCCTACTCTCCACAGGAGGGGAAGGAACTCTGCCATAGTTCCAGGGTCCCTTCTCCTAAAAAAGACAAAAAAAAAAAAAAAAAAGTTTAGGGATCATTGGTCTAAGCCAATGAGCTTCAAACCTTGCTTTCTCACAAGTGCCTGTTACAGCCCAGCCCAACCCCATTTTTCTAACTGCTTACCTCTTCAGATTGAACTTGATGATATTCATTCTGCATTCTCTTCCCATTTCACTTGGGGTCCCAGTGTCATTAATTAACACCACCTTCTTACGTAAATATATGGCCAGTCATTCCAGAAACATTCCCATGCCTCATGTGCGTGCTTAGTAGCTTCAGTTGTGTCTGACTCTTTGCAACTCCATGGACTGTAGCCCCGTAGGCTTCTCTATTCAAGAGATTCTCCAGACAAGAATACTGGAATGGGTTGCCATGCCCTCCTCCAGAGGATCTTCCTGACCCAGGGATCAAATTTGCTTTGCAGGTGGATTCTTTACTGTTGAACCACCAGAGAAGACCATGCCTCATACTCTAATGTAATCAATCACCAAATCTTATCTATTCTACCTCTTGAATCCATCTAGTTCTCTCCACCCAATGAGAGTATTGTCAGGTCTCACTTATATTCTTATGATAACCCTTCCTAAGCAGGTTTTCTGCATTCAAGTTGATTTCCCCCTAATTTTTCTATCAAGCATACATAGTTATCTTTTAAAAACACAAATCTGGTCTTGTCTCTCTCTGGTTTAAAATCCTTTACTGTCTCAAAATAAAGCCCCAAATCTTTAAATCCATACATGATCCCTTTCATTCCACCTTCCCCGCCCCCACTCTATTTACCATGCTCCACCCAAAGTGGTTCCTTTCCAATTTTCAAATACCATACTGCTTTCTTCCTTGAGATGAAATGGTGTGATGTTGCATGAAATGCTCGCTCTGACTTGAATGCTCATACCTACTTACTTGCTTGACAAACTCCTCTCTACCTTTTAGGTTCCAACACAAGACTCAGCTGCTAAGGACCCTCTAGAGTAGCTCAGGGTCTCCAACTGTCAAAGTAGCCTATGTTTTTCTTTCAAAGTACATATGCATTAATATCTTCCTGCCCCGCTACCCTATAAAGTCCTTGAGAGCAGGAACAATATCCTCAATATGGCATAACATCTACCATCAAGTACGAATGTCTATTTGTTGCATTCATGAATGGACAGTTATCTTTGTGATTAATTCCTTCCTCTGCACATTTTCCTAAATGATTATTTTAGGTATGTATGTGTGCATGCTAAGTCGCTTCAGTTGTGTCTGATTCCATGGACTATAGCCCACCAGGCTCCTGTATCCATGGAATTCTCTAGGCAATAATACTGAAGTGGGTAGCCATGCCCTCCTCCGGGGGATCTTCCTGACTCAAGGATACTTTAGGTATAAATATTCCTAATTGCTCTCATTTGTTTATTCATTTATTCTACAAATAATTGTTCTAGGTACCACTCTCCCTCAAATGATTTATAGTTCCTGTTTGTTTCTCAGAATATCATTTATAACAAAACAATTTATAAAATTTAAGGTTTCTCCCTGAATGTGAGTTCTAGTCACTACACCGTTTGTGTGTGTTCAGTTACTTCAGTCGTGTCCAACTCTTTGCGACCCTATGGACTGTAGACTTCCAGACTTCTCTGTCCACAGGATTCTCCAGGCTAGAATACTGGAATGGGTTCAATTTCCTCCTCCAAGGAACCTTTCTGACCCAGGGATTGAACCCACGTCTCCTGCATCTCCTGCATTGCAAGCGGCTTCTTTACCACTGAGCTACCAGGGAAGGCCAGTCACTACACTACCACTTACTAATTGTGCAAATTTGAGGCAAGGTAATTAATTATCTCTATTGTAGAGGGCTATTATGAGGTTTCAGTGAAAGAAGGTGAATAAGCCCTCAGTATAGTTCATACCACCTAGGTGGAGCTTCATGAATGTCCTTTTCTGTCTGGCCTCAGTGGTTAAAGAAAAGGACTCCGTCCTCACTCCAGGGTGTGATTCTAAATTATATCTTCTCCCTCAGCACTAATCAGAAAGGTCTCTGAGCTGAAATTCAAAGAGATCTCTCGAATTTTAATTCTTTATTCACTTAATGAGTAACTAAGTTTTCTGTTTGGTGAGTAAAAAATTGGATCTGGGTTCTGTTAATTTAAGCTACTATAAATGTGTGTGCTTAACAAAGGAGAAAATTACAATTTTCCATGGGTTTTCTCCTCTCTTTCCCACAACCATCAAATAGGAGATCAGTTTAGCAGCAGGATATGCAGTTGATTCTAGAGTCAGGAAGCCCATCCATTAAGCTGTTAGACCAAGACAGGCACAAGGGCTAAAGACAAGACTAAAGATGAGGGGAGACAGAAAAGAGACATCCCAAAGGGAAGCCTTTTCTTTTTTTTCTAAGCTTTTTATTTTGTATTGGAGTATAGCTGGTTAACAATATTGTGATAGATTCAGTGACAGCAAAGGGACTCAACCATACATATACATGTATCTCTTCTTTCTCAAACTCCCCTCCCATACAGGCTGCACATAACACTGAGCAGATTTCCATGCGCTATACAGTAGGTCCTCAAGGGAGGCCTTTCCTGGTAATCAACCTGAAGTAGCTACTCTCTACCTATCATTTTGTTCTCATTCTCCATGAAGCACTAACTATTATCTGACATTTTTCTTCTTTGCTTATTGATTGTCTCCCTCCACTAGAATGTAAGCTCAAAAAGGATAAGGACGCTTGTCTGTCGTATTTACTATTACTATATAGCTAGCACCCGAACAGTACCTGGTAAAAAGTAACACTTGATATTTACTTGTGGAATGTATAAATTGTTATTGTAAATGAGAACCAACCAGAGAGAATCAAAATAATTTCAAACTTTAAAGCTTGGTTTCAAAGAGTTTCTACTGCACATTTACTACCCACCAAGCTCTGCCTTGGGACTTCCCTAGCAGCTCAGACGGTAAAGCGTGTACCTACAGTGAGGGAGACCCGGGTTCGATCCCTTGGTCAGGAAGATCCTCTGGAGAAGGAAATGGCAACCCACTCCAGTACTGTTGCCTGGAAAATCCCGTGGACGGAGGAGCCTGGTAAGCTACAGTCCATGGGATCGCAAAGGGTCGGACACGACTAAGCGACTTCACTCACTAAGCTCTGCCTTAGGTACCAGGCATTCACCAGAACAAGATGACCACAGTCTCTGTACTCATGGATTCAAGAGGGAAAAGATCAAGTAAAACTGGAACAAAGCAGTTACAAATTGCAACAAACTATGAAGAAAACAAAAGAACAATAAAGAAAAACTTTCAAGAAGGTTGAGTATGATACTGCTGCTGCTGCTGCTGCTAAGTCGCTTCAGTCGTGTCCGACTCTGTGCGACCCCATAGACATCTGGCAGCCCACCAGGCTCCCCCGTCCCTGGGATTCTCCAGGCAAGAACACTGGAGTGGGTTGCCATTTCCTTCTCCAGTGCATGAAAGTGAAAAGTGAAAGTGAAGTCGCTCAGTCGTGTCTAGTTTAGCCAAAAAATGAGAAGGAACTAACATAGCTAAGGGTAGAGAGTGAGGATTTTTAAAGTAGAACAGCAGGTTCAGAGACCTTAAGACATGAAAGGCTTTCTCATGATGGAGGAACTGAAAGAAGACTTGCCAGGAGTGAAGTGAAGGAGAGAGGACAATGGCATGAGATTATGTTGGAGGTAGTAGTAGCAGTGAAAGTTGCTCAGTCCTGTCCAACTCTTTGTGACCCCGTGGACTATAACCCACCAGGCAACTCTGTCCATGGGATTCTCCAGGCAAGAATACTAAAGTGGGTTGCCATGCCCTTCTCCAGGGGATCTTCCCAACCCAGGGATCAAACCCTGGTCTCCTGTATTGCAGGCAGATTCTTTACCATCTCAGCCACTAGGGAAGAATGTTGGAGATAGGCAAGCACTGGCTCTGAGGACCTTAAAGGCCATAATATTATTCTAAGGATTAAGGGTTTTAAACAAGGAAGGTTTTAAACTAGAGAGTGGCATAATCTGATTTATTGTTCTATCAGTTGCTTGGAGAATGGAAAGTAAAAGTCATCAATTGTAACCCAAGACAGCAACGGTGAAGGTCTGGACTAAGGAATGGCAGTGTAGGCAGAGAAAGAAATAAACATACTTAAGACATATTTTGTTTTTTTGTTTGTTTGTATGGCTTTCAGGAATCTTAGTTCACTGACCAGGAGTCTAACCCATGCCCCCTGCAATGGAAGCATGGAGTTCTATTAGATGGTTAGGGGTATTCTCACTTAAGACATATCTTGGAGGTAGAGATTATAAAGACCTTATAAAATAATAAATTGAACAAACTTAGTCAAGTACAAAATATTGGGTATGCTTTGAGTTATACTATCATCCCTCTGAGCCTTGTTGAAAGGGTAGCGTTTAATTACTCTGCTACCAGTGGGGCTTCATCGTATGTGCTCTTTATATCTGTACGTGCATCACCAGTCTTTGTTGTTGTTGTTAGTCACTAAGTTATGTCTGACTCTTTGCAACCTCATGGACTGCAGCACGCCAGGCTTCCCTGTCCTTCACTATCTCCCAAAGATTGGTCAAGCTCATGTCCACTGAGTCGGTGATGCCATTCAAACATCTCATCCTCTGTCACTCCCTTCTCCTGCCCTCAATATTTCCTAGTATCAGGGCCAACTAAATCTACTCCTTTAAATAGTTTACCCCTTTCAGACTTCCCTGGTGGTACAGTGGATGAGGATCTGTCTGCCAACGGAGGGAACACAGGTTCAGTCCCTGGTCAGGGAAGATTCCACCTGCCATGGAGCAGCTAAGCCCAGGCACCACAATTCTGAGCCCAAACTCTAGAGCCCATGAGCTGCAACTACTCAGCCTGTGTACCACAACTACTGAAGCCCACGCTCCCTAGAGTCTGTGCTCTGCAACAAGAGAAGCCACCACAATGAGAAGCCTGTGAACTGCAAAGAAGAGTAGCCCCCTCACTGAAACCAGAGAAAGCCCAAGCACAACAATGAAGACCCAATGCAGCCATAAATAAAAATAATAAATAATTTTAAATAAAGTTTCAGTTCAGTTCAGTCGCTGAGTTGTGTTCGACTCTTTTCGACCCCATGAATCACAGCACGCCAGGCCTCCCTGTCCATCACCAACTCCCAGAGCTCACTCAAACTCACGTCCATCGAGTCAGTGATGCCATCCAGCCATCTCATCCTCTGTCCCCTTCTCCTCCTGCCCCCAAACCCTCCCAGCATCAAAGTCTTTTCCAATGAGTCAACTCTTCGCATGAGGTGGCCAAAGTACTGGAGTTTCAGCTTTAGCATCATTCCTTCCAAAGAAATCCCAGGGCTGATCTCCTTCAGAATGGACTGGTTGGATCTCCTTGCCTTTACCCTGTTCTTAAATAAAATTCATTTATTCAATAAATAAATCTATATAGGTGGCTGAGTTGAATATAAATTGATTCAAAGCATAGTTTATATATTCTTTTCATTCAAAGATCCAGTCATTCCTCAGGATCTTCGGGATTGGCTTTAGGACAGTTTCCACCACCACCTATACCAAAATCCAAGTCTCATATAAAATGCATAGTATTTGCATCATATACCCCACTTACATCCTCCTAAATACTTTAAATCATCTCTAGATTGCTATGATACCTAATACAACATTGATGCTAAGTAGAAGTTGCTGGTACATGACCAAATTCAAGTTTTGCTTTTTGGAATTTTCTGGAATTATTTTTCTCCTGCATACTTTCAACCCCTGCAGAACCCGAGAATATGGAAGGATGACCATATACTTGCTCTGTAAATGACTCTTTAAATACAGTAGAAGCTCCTTTATGAAACCATGAGAATTATGTGCTAGCATAAGCAAAGCATGTTGATGGAAAATAACAGAATTATAATTTACACTGGAATTTAAGTTTCTTGTTTAGTTGCTGAGTTCTGTCTGATTGTTTTGTGACCCCATGGACTGTAGCCCACAAGGTTCCTTTGTCCATAGGATTTCCCAAGCAAGAAGACTGGAGTGGGTTGTCATTTCCTTCTCCAGGGCATCTTCCCAACCAAGGGATCCAACCTGAGTCTCCTATATTGGCAGGCAGATTCTTTACCACTGAGCCACCAGGGAAGCCCAATTTAAGATTATGTCTAAATGTTGTTGTTCAGTCACTAAGGTTGTGTCTGACTGACTCTTTGCAACCCCATGGACTGCAGTGCACCAGGCCTCCCTGTCTCTCACCATCTCCTGGAGTTTGCCCAAGTTCATGTCCACTGACAGTGACGCCATCCAACCATCTCATCCTCTATTGCCCTCTTCTCCTTCTGCCAATAAATAATGACAAATTAGCTGAGTTAAGAATATTAAGAATAACCATTGCATAGAAATGTCTTTGATTTTAGAATTTGTCTTTTATTAGTAAAATATAGTACAGTAAATTAATCTTAGTGAATTTTCCTATACTTTAATAAACACAAACAGGAAGTCCCCATATCAGCCAAAACAAAATGAAAAAATGCTTCTTTTGCTTCAATTTAACCTTAACATTCTTTGAGGAGTTTCTGAATTTCAAACAAATCCAATCACTCCCGAATAATGACAAACTCTAGCCTATCTGTCTACTTCAAGTCCTGGCCTTTGTTTAAAGTAAATGGATTAACATTTTCATTGTTGGGATTTTCTCCCATCTAGGTTTGATAGGTTATCAGCAATTAAACACACACACACACACACACACCAAACCAGCCCTCTTCGGTATTTTGTTCTCACTCCTCCCCATACGCCAAAAATCCCTTTCCTACAAAAATTCATATCACTCATTTTTCTTCAAATGCAGGCAATAATATAGTACTTTATTATTTTTTTAAATGGATAGTACATTCTTTTTATCACACAGTTGCAAAGGTTTTCCTTGAGAAACTTGCTTTTTTAAATTTTTTATTTTATACTGGAGTACAGACAATTAATAATGTTTTGATAGTTTCAGGTGGACAGCAAAGGGACTCAGCCATACACATACATGTATCCATTCTCCCTCAAACTCCCCTCCCATCCAGGCTGCCACATAACATTGAGAAGAGTTCCCTGTGCTATACAGTAGGAGCCTGCTGGTTATGCATTTTAAATATAGCAATGTGTACTTCCTTGAGTAACTTTTGATTAATGTTTGTTTAATATTATTTTTAAGTACAGGGATCTCTTTAAATGTTTTCATATGAAAAGAATAAATTATTTGATTCTTCTCTTTCCCTATTGCATTTTCAGGGCACTCCTAGTACTAGGCAGACCAAGCAAGATTTTCAAGTATCGGCAGTACTAAGCACCCCAAGGGGTAAATGCCTCATTGGTCCCCTTGGTGCTTTATTCCCAAAGCTCCTACCAAGAGTTCTGAGTATCTGTTTTCCTGTGTAATCTTTGTCACTGCTGGTTAGGTGGATTGGCCCCAAAAGAGAAAGTTCTTAACAGATGCATGCATGACATTTAGGAACAAGAAGAGAGCTTCTCTGTCAGGATCAGAGCTTGCCATCAAGGCACTTTGCTTCTTCCAAATATGCAGACTCTTCTTTTTTTTATTTGAACAGGTGTCATTTTAATTCTGATTATAATTATAAATATTATGACCTCTTGAGTTGTACCTCCTTTTTCCTTTTTATTTCTTTTACTGTTTGGTCAAGTATATGTACTCTATCTCTGAATGTTTCCTAAACAGTGACATTTATAGGCTACATAATTTGTCTCATTGATAATGGAAAATTGAAAAACAATATGGTAGATAATTGCTTTCAAACTGTGGTGCTGGAGAAGAGTCTTGAGAGTCCCTTGGACTGCAAGGAGATCAAACCAGTCAATCCTTAAGAAAATAAACCCCGGGCTTAGCAGGGCTTCCCTGGTGGCTCAGATGGTAAAGAATCTGCCTGCAATGTGGGAGACCTAGGTTCGATCCCTGGGTTGGGAAGATCCCCTGGAGGAGGTCATGGCAACCTATTCCAGTATTCTTGCCTAGAGAAACCCCATAGACAGAGGAGCCTGGCAGCCTATAGTCCACGGAGTCAAAAAGAGTCAGGCACAACTGAGGGACTAAGCACATTCATTGGAAGGACTGGTGCTGAAGCTTAGGCTCCCATATTTTGAACACCTGATGTGAAGAGCCAACTCATTAGAAAAGTACCTGATTCTGGGAAAGATAAAGAGCAGGAGGAGAAGGGGGCAACAGAGGATGAGATGGTAGGATGCCATCACTTGTAACAGGAGGGAAAGGGGCAGGGCACAACTTTTGAAAGAATGGCATAGCCCAAGGACACAACCAAAGATGGAGAAGCTCTATACAGTCAGCCAAAACAAGACTGGAAGCCGACTGTGGCTCAGATCATGAACTCCCTATTGCAAAATTCAGACTTAAATTGAAGAAAGTAGGGAAAACCACTAAACCATTCAGGTATGACCTAAATCAAATCCCTTGCGATTATACAATGGAAGTGAGAAATAGATTCAAGGGATTAGAACTGATAGAGTGCCTGAAGAACTATGGACAGAGGTTCATGACATTGTACAGGAGACAGAGATCAAGATCATCCCCAAGAAAAAGAAATGCAAAAAGAAAAATGGTTATCTGAGGAGGCCTTACAAATAGTTGTGAAAAGAAGAGAAGCTAAAGGCAAAGGAGGAAAGGAAAGAGATACCGCTTTGAATACAGAGTTCCAAAGAATAGCCAAGGAGAGATAAGAAAGCCTTTCTCAGTAATCAGTGCAAAGAAATAGAGGAAAACAATAGAATGGGAAAGACTAGAGATCTCTTCAAGAAAATTCAAGATACCAAGGGAACATTTCATGCAAAAATGGGCACAATAAAGGACACAAATGGTATGGACCTAACAGAAGCAGAAGATATTAAGAAAAGATGGCAAGAATATACAGAAGAACTGTACAAAAAAGATCTTCATGACCCAGATAATCACGATGGTGTGATCACTCACCTAGAGCCAGACATCCTGGAATGTGAAGTCAAGTGGGCCTTAGGAAGCATCACTATGAACAAAGCTAGTGAAGGTGATGGAGTTATAGTTGAGTTATTTCAAATCCTAAACGATGATGCTGTGAAAGTGCTGCACTCAACATGTCAGTAAATTTGGAAAACTCAGCAGTGGCCACAGGACTGGAAAAGGTCAGTTTTCATTCCAATCCCAAAGAAAGGCAATGCCAAAGAATGCTCAAACTACCGCACAATTGCACTCATCTCACACACTAGTAAAGTAATGCTCAAAATTCTCCAAGCGAGGCTTCAATAGTATGTGAACTGAGAATACCCAGATGTTCAAGCTGGTTTTAGAAAAGGCAGTGGAACCAGAGATCAAATTGCCAACATTCGTTGAATCACCAAAAAAGTGAGAGAGTTCCAGAAAAACATCTACTTCTGCTTTATTAACTATGCAAAATCCTTTGACTGTGTGGATCACAATAAACTGTGGAAAATTTTGAAAGAGATGGGAATACCAGAATACCTTACCTGCCTCTTGAGAAATCTGTATGCAGGTCAGGAAGCAACAGTTAGAACTGGACATGGAACAACAGACTGGTTCCAAATAGGGAAAGGAGTACATCAAGGGTGTATATTGTCACCCTGCTTATTTAGCTTATATGCAGAATACATCACAAGAAACGCTGGGCTGGATCAAGCACAAGCTGGAATCAAGATTTCCGGGAGAAATATCAATAACCTCAGATATGCAGATGACACCACCCTTGTGGCAGAAAGTGAAGAAGAACTCAAGAGCCTCTTGATGAAAGTGAAAGAGGAGAGTGAAAAAGCTGACTTAAACACAACATTCAGAAAACCTAGACCAACCTAGACAACATATTAAAAAGCAGAGATGTTACTTTGCTGACACAGGCCCATGTAGTCACAGCTATGGTTTTTCCAGTAGTCATGTATGGATCTGAGAGTTGGACTATAAAGAAAGCTGAGTGCTGAAGAATTGGTGCTTTTGAACTGTGGTGTTGGAGAAGACTCTTGAGAGTCCCTTGGATAGCAAAGAGATCCAACCAGTCCATCCTAAATGAAATCAGTCCTGAATATTCATTGGAAGGACTGATGCTGAAGCTGAAAGTCCAATGCTTTGGCCAAATGAAGTTCAAATGAAGAACTGACTCATTTGAAAAGACCTGATGCTGGGAAAGATTGAAGGTGGGAGGAGAAGGGGACGACAGAGGATGAGATAGTTGGATGGCATCACTGACTCAGTGGCTATGAGTTTGAGTAAAGTCCGGGAGTTGGTGATGGACAGGGAGGCCTGGCGTGCTGCAGTCCATGAGGTTGCAAAGAGTCGGACACAACTGAGGGACTGAACTGAAATGAACTGAAGGACACAACATAAACCAATTAGAATCAAATGGGACCAAGATGGTAGACAAGACTAGACCTTGATCCTCAATCAGCAAGTGAAATGACATACCCAGAGGGGCCATGACACTTCTGAGGTGCTGTCAAAAGATGGAGGAGTGGGTGGTGGCCCAATCCTGGAAATCTCCGCCCCTTCTGAAAAATGACTTCCCTGGTGGCTCAGTCAGTAAAGAATCTGCCTGCAACGCGGGAGACCTGGGTTTGATCCCTGGGTTGGGAAGATTCCCTGGAGAAGGAATGGCAACCCTCTCCAGTATTGCCTGAAGAATCCCATGGACAAGCCTGGTGGGCAACAGTCCATGGGGTCACAAAGAATCAGACATGACTAACTTTCTTTTCTTTTTCAAAAAAATAGTTGGAATAATCCTCCCACTCATTACCGTATGAAATTACCCAGCCTATAAAAACTAACCACACCGCATTTCATAGATGCACTCACGCTGTGCGATGGCCCACTCTATGGAGGCTGCTTCTCTCTGAATCTGAATAAATCCACTTCTTACCTATCACTTTGTCTCTCACTGAATTCTTTTTGCGATGAGGCATCAATAACCTGAGTTTCTTTTGGTCCTGAAACCAGGTACTGCAGGTTTTGGCTGGGTTCGAGTCCCAGCCACGTGGGTTTAAATCCCAAACAGGGTTTTGGCTGAGTTTGAGTCCCAGCTATGTGGGTTTGAGTCCCAGCCATGTGGGTTAGAGTCCCAAACTGGGTTTTGGCTTGGTTCAAGTCCCAGCACATGGGTTCAAGTCCCAATCTGTGGTAAATGGTTTCACACCAACTCACACCAACCAACCAATGGACATGAGTTTGAGCAAACTCAGGGAGATGGACAGGGAAAGACAACTTAGGTGAAGGACAGGGAAGCCTGGCATGCTGCAGTTCATGAGGTTGCAAAGAGTTGGAAGCAACTTCACAACTGAATAATGGTGGATATTGATCTGTGTCCTCTGATACGCATGTAAAGTCATTATTATACATACACATATATACATACATATATCTATATAGTGTGTAAATATGTCCCCCGAGTATGCAAAGTTTCCATTTATTCCTGACTCCCTTCCTCCATCTCTTCTTACCAGATCTCAAGTTTACATTAGCTATTGGCAGATGTAAATGTAACCATTCCTTATAAGAGAATACACATCTAAATGGCTTTCTAGAAATGGCAGTCCTGAACTAAATTCCTGCTTTTCCATGCCCTTCTCCTCTCCCATGGTGCCAGGGTCTTCACTGTCAGTGTGGAGATATTGGGCAGTTTGGGAACTAGACAGGCAGCCAAATATAGCAGAACTCACCTGGAAGCTGAATCTCAGGAGCTGGATTCTTTCCAATCCGAGCTGGAAATCCTGAGCAAGATTTAGCTTTTCTGAGCCTCAGCTTCTCTTTCTGTTAAATAGGAATAATACCTTACAAGTTCAAGTGTATGTCAAAGTTTATGATAAGGTGATATATAAGTGCTAATTGTTGCTACATTTAAAAGTAAAGGCAGAAACTTGTAAATAAATAAAAGTAGGAATTGATGGGAATTCTTTGGCGGTCCAGTGGGTAGGACTCTACACTTTCACTGCTGAGGGCCCAGTTCAATCCCTGGTCAGGCCAATTAAGATATGGTAAGCTGCATGGTATAGCCAAATATATATATAAGAACAAGGTAAATAAAGAAAAGTGAGAACTTAAAGCATCAAATTTTGGAAAACTTGGTCCAAAAATACCTTGTCTTAATTTTAAGCATTTAATACTCGGTAATGACCTTCTTGGTTTCTGAGTTTATTGTAGTCTTTACATTTACAGCCAGGTTCTCTTAGACACTGATTTGTTGTGTTTGGAAAATCAGTGAGCACATGTTAATACCTAAAAGATATCTATTACTATGGTAATGCATAGAGAATGTATATGGAAAATTGACCTCAGCTGATTGGTTTTGGACAGCCTATAAATAGAGAGAGGCACTTTTAATTTTCAGCAATCAAGTGATTCTAAGGGACAAAAGCCGGAGAAGATCCCCCCGCTCCACATCTCTATCACCATACTGTGCGTGTTAGTTGCTCAGTAGCATCTGACTCCGCGACCTCAAGGACTGTAGCCTACCAGGCTCCTCTGTCCATGGAATTTCCCAGGCAATAATATACTGGAGTGGGTTGCCAATTCCTTCTCCAAGGGATCTTCCTGACCCAGGGATCAAATCCGGGTCTCCTGCATTGCAGGTAGATTCTTTACCAGCTGAGCCACCAAGGAAGACCATCACTCTACTAGGAATGAATACGTATGTTATTTTGATTTCACTGTGGAGTTTTGCTTCCGCTAAGCACATCTACATAAATAAAATCTTCGTGCATTAAAAATAAACCTTGTATTAACACGAATTTCCCCTATTAAACTGCATTACATTCTTCCTCTCCAAAATATACATATTTGAAGTAATATGTATTCCATGTCTCTTTTTAAAAAAGAGCTCCGCAAATATTCAGAATCCATTAGTCATTCACATATGGTGTTCCATTAGAATGTTTTAATAGAAAGTTAAGATAACTCCACTGAGGGCCTGCGAGTTTGATTTGGGAAAAAAAGAAGCAGTCATTAGGAAAAAAGGCATTTTTAAGAGTTGAAACAGGCCCAAATAGAGGGAAGCAGTGAAGACTGGGACAAGCGTGGACATACTGGGAAGTTTGGGAACTGGAGGAACACCAGAAGGAGAGAGCAGAGAGAAGAAAAACGGAGATAACAAGACAGACTTCACATTTTCTAGAATTTTCTTCTTTATGGAGAAAATGGAGGTGGAGGGGGAGGAAGCTCTCTTCATTCCAGTCTCCTCAGTAATACTTCTGGGACCCAGAATTCAAGCAAGGGATATACAGCCAAGGTTGACCAGGTTTTTGTGCACTTGCCTGGGAACTCAACCATCACAGTGTTTCTGAAAGAAAAATGTATTCCAACTCTCAAAGAGCCAACCCTCAAACGCATTTTTGGAATGCAATCTGTTTGAAAGTGAAATAGCCGGGTGGCCTGTATAAAGTTATCGTTCAAAAAACAGTTGCAGTTAGAAACATATCAACTTCCTTGAAAAACTGGTTTTTGATGGGGGCTGAATCTTTTGGAGCTATCTTACATACTTTTTGGAAGGAGATGGGCTATAAATATAAGTGAGATATATATATTAAAATATTTAGGTAGATATTGAAATTTTTAAAGTCAGAGCTCTAGAATAGTTTCACCATATTCAGGCATCCCAAATATCTTCTTTTATCATAGCCCTGAAATCAACTGTTCACTTGGGCTATAATGGGGCATCCTAGCCTGAAAATAATTTCATCTACCATAAATCACATCTATGTGAACAAAAGACTGTGCAAAACATTTATAATGCAGTAGCCATATCCCTGGTTTATTAAAGCCCTTTGGAAAATTTAGACTCACTTGTATTCACACTATTTATTGATTGATTTTGGCTGTGTGGCATATGGGATCTCAGTTCCTGGACTACTGATAGAACCCTCACTCCCTGCAGTGGAAGCGTGCAGTCCTAACCACTGGACCACCAGGGAATTCCTTTATACTCACAATTTTTAAAATAAAATGGCAAGTTGAGGTGAAATGACCAAGTTCATCAAGTGCTTGAAATTTTTCAATCAGGATAGATACAACTTAGAATTTCTCCTACAGTAATTTTATTCAGATAAATGATATGAACAATGAAAATGATTCTTTATGAAGTTATTCCAGTCAACTCATCCCTTGTGCCCACTTAGTTTATGACTGCAACCCCAGTAAAATGTGTGTTCAAGGAAAGAACTCACTTATTTTTCCTTCTAAGGAAGGAAGTCACCCATAAGTAGGGTGACTGTAATTTATGGTCCAAACCAGGATTCTCTTCTTTAGAAAAAATAAAATGCTAAATCAAATGAGACATCAGGAAAATAGGTATAAAACAGGACTATCTTGGGAATCAAAACTATAGTACCTAATCCATAGCTGCATTTTGGTTGCCCAAATTTCTCTCCCAACTCAGTGTGATCTTTGACAGATAGTATGGCTTCCTTCAAACAACACTGACCTGAATGACTTGGGTTTCCTCCTATAGAAAAGACACATCGTCCACTAGCTCTTTAAACCATAAAACTAGGGAAACAAAGGCTTCCTTTTCTCCCCCTCTATCTCTTTCTTCCAACCAATTATCAAGTCTCATGGTTTTCGCTTCCTAATCCATCCACGTCTACCCAGTTCACTATCACTACTTTAGTTCAGGTCACCATCATCATCTGCATCATAGCAACAGCTTTCTATTGGTTTCCAGATTTACCTTCTGACCCCTCCAATGCACAAGGGTGCCCAACTGCTCTTTCTCAATTACTCATTCTCCTCCTTAAAATCTGTATTGAGTCCCTGTTGTCCTCAGATCAGTCCTTAGCTTGTCCTGTAACGTGCTTCATAATTGTATACATAGCTCCAGCCTCTCTTTAATTACCCCCTGCCCCCTCCTTCTTTGCACACTATGCTTCAGCACATTGAATTAAGTTCAGTTCTTGGAATGCACCTCCCATTTAACTATATTTTGGGGGGGGAGGGGAAGGGCTTTCTCCTCTGTGCTCCATATTCTAGTCTACCCCATCCCATTTCTGGGCCTGAAATTCCCTTCTTATTATTTAGATCTCAGTTTAGAAAGGACTTCCTCCAGGAAGTCTACCTCCCATCAGGCAAACATCTTTTACATGTTCCCAGTAATCTCTTCTTCCCTCATTGGAGTACTTAACCCAACTATGGGTCACTTCTTTGAAATCTACTGGAGTATGATCTCAGAAAGGACCTGCACTTCAAACTTTCCTGTTTTGCACAACAAATCAAGAAAATCTACATGCTCTCATGAATGCCAGTCTGACTGTGCCCTTTCCTAATCCCCAGCCTTTTGTCCTAATTTTTATATCTTTTTGCAGATCATAGCAAGTAGCTAATCATACCGTCCTGTCTCATTCACTGCCCCCACCCCCATGCTCTAAGTCTTCTCCTTCAGTGGAAATGAATCCCATGTAACTTCTGAGTGCCCGAGGGCAAGCAACATATGGAAAGGAAAATTGGCTTATTGCCATAAAAAACCAGACTCAGCAGATTTTTCTTTCCTCCTAAATTTAACACGATGGAGAAAAGTGCTTACATCACCAAAGCTCCAGAGACCCCAGGGAAGTCACTGACAGCTGATTTCTCAATCTCCTAAGAGTACTACAGAGAGCAAACACCTCCAGTTATGGAATCCAGGCAGTCACAAATGGGTGCAACTGTTTAAAAATCATAAAATAATATGTAGGTGTCCATTAAGGTATGTTTATGATATACTTATTTTGAGACTGTGCTTCAAACACAAAAGGATGTAGAAACATATCCTCCTCCTCATTTGGAAAAATAATTTAGGGGCACAAAAATTCAGCTTATGTGAGAATAAACATGAGAATGAATTTAGAACAAGCGGTATAGTAAGCCTCTGAAATTCAAGTATAAAGACAGTATCCATCCTGGCTAAACACATCCGCTTCCGCCATGAGCTCTATCTCAAGTCACACTCCTTTAGAAATTTCATGGCCAAGACAAGAAGCAATTGGACAAAATGTTGCCTTTTGGAATCAGTGTGCCCAGAGTTGAAGAAGAAAAAAAAAATTGTCCTTTGGATTCTAAGCTCAATAGCTCTTTTTTTCTCTGTGGATATCTGTTTAAGGTTGTTTGAGAAGGGTATTGTGCCAGTCCAAGCTTCCATCAATACACACTTGATTAGATCTGTTAGAATAAATTATTCACATTTTGGGAAAATGTTTGACATTCCAGTGTTCTTTCTGTATTCTGAAAGATAAATATTTTCACAAATAATACTTGGATATCTGGGAAACACAATTAAGTGCTTATTTATACTCAGCACAAGTTAACCCTTCCCTGGTGGCTCTAATGGTAAAGAATCTGCCTGCAGTGTAGGAGACCTTGGTTTGATCCCTGGGTTGGGAAGATCCCCTGGAGAAGGGAATGGCTATCCACTCCAGTATCCTTTCCTGGAGAATACTATGGACAGAGGAACCTGGAAGGTTACAGTCCATGGGGTCACAAAGAGTCAGACACGACAGCTACTGACCACATACACACATACACAAGGAATTTAGATAGACAGTGGGTCGCCTATGACTTTGCTTTTTTCCTACTGTGATTTAGAAGGATATCCAAAACTTATGATGCCCTATACCAAACGAGCTGGTCTCGCCTACTTACTTCTCCAACTCCACCTTGCTCTTTGCCCACTATGCTATATACATTGGCCTGATTTCAGTTCCTCAAAACCTCTGAAGTTCTTTCTTGACTGGGCCTTTGCACATGCTGATCCCTCCACCCAAAATGCTGTTCCCTCACTTCTTTCCTTGCTGGCTGCTTCTTAGTCTTTAGATTTCAATCTAAAAGTCACTTTCCTAGATTTTCCTTGTGGTTAAGAATCCACCTATCAATGCAGGCGACAAAGTTGTAATCCCTGGTCTGGGAAGATTCCCACATGCCAAGAGGCAACGAAGCACAGGCCCACAACTACTGAAGCCTGCACCCTAGAACCCATGTTCTGCCACAGGAGAAGCCACCAAGATGAGAAGTCCTAGCACAGCAATGAACACCCAGTGCAAACAGAAATAAATACTTTTTTTTAATAAAAAAATAAAAGCCACTTTTCTAGAAAAGCCTTCTTTGAATATCTATTTTCTTCTCTAATTTTCTAACATAGCTGCCAGTGTTTCCTCTCATAGGGTTCATTCAATGTGTTATCACTTGTTAATTTATTGTTTCTTTCTGATTAGACTGTAAACACCTGAGGGCAAGAGCCACTTCTGACTTGTTCCCTGTTGAATTCCCAGGACCTGTATGGAGCCTGGCACACACAAGGCTCTCAGTATATATCTATGAAATGAATGTCTGAATACAAGGATTGAGAAAATATATAATGACATTGGTTTTGTGAATTAAGTATTGCTTTAAATGATTTATATCTTATTAATCTCAAATATCAATATACATTTAAAATATTCATATAGCATCATTCCCTAGAGAAGGAAATGCAACCCACTCTAATATTCTTGCCTGGGAAATCCCATGGACAGAGGAGCCTTGCAGGTTACAGTCCATGGGGTCGCAAAGAGGTGGACACAACTTAGCAACTAAACAACAAACAACAGCTTAGCATCATTATTATAGGTGGCTCAGAGGGTAAAGCATCTGCCTGCAGTGCAGGAGACCGGGGTTCAATCCCTGGGTCAGGAAGATCCCCTGGAGAAGGAACTGGCAACCCACTCCAGTACTCTTGCCTGGAAAATTCAATGGACAGAGGAGCCTGGTAGGATACAGTCCATGGGGTCGCAAAGAGTCAGACATGACTTCACTTTCACTTTCACTTTCACTCAGACTATAGTAGTAGATTAAAGATCATTTTAAATTATTTTGAGGAACCCCAGTTCTCCAAGGATTTGTGGCCGCTGAAATAGACATAGAAGGTTGAGAAGTTTGTGCTAAATCTTGTTTATGCTATGAGTACCCTATAAATTGTCTTTTCATTTTCTTATTCATTTTTAAATTAATTTTTATTGGAGTACAGTTGCTTTACAGCATAATCTTTCGTTCATTTTTAAGAGATACTTTGTAAAACAACACTTTTTTCCTAAGATTCTTTTAAGCATCAGTAGTGTAAATCTTCTCTCTTTAAAAATGCCAGGAAATCCAGGCAGTTAGTTGGTTCTAATTAACTGAGGTTTGCTGGCACCTAGCAATCACTGATGAAGAAGGCAATGGCACCCCACTCTAATACTCTTGCCTGGAAAATCCCATGGGCAGAGGAGCCTGGTAGGCTGCTTTCACTTTTCACTTTCATGCATTGGAGAAGGAAATGGCAACCCACTGCAGTGTTCTTGCCTGGAGAATCCCAGGGACGGGGGAGCCTGGTGGGCTGCCGTCTATGGGGTCGCACAGAGTGGGGCACAACTGAAATGACTTAGCAGCAGCAATCACTGACTTCTAATCTTTGCTTTTCTGTAATTTAATTTTTCTATACAAATGCCTTATTTATTCATTTATCTTTTATTTAACTCCTACTAGATGGCGTGGAGACAAAGATGAGCCCCCTTTAGTAGCCCAAGGCCCAACGGGAAACGTTCATAAAGTTAGTTACAATTCAGTGTCATCCAATGGGGGAATTGTGCTCCCAAGAACTCCCTCACCCAAACTGAAGGCATCAGAGATGGTTTCCTACAGGAAGTGGCACATGAACCAGAACTTAAAGATACATAGAACTGAGCTGGGAGACGTGGAGAGAAAGGGCACAGGATGGACAAAGACATTGAAATGAGTAGGTTCCCGCTGTGTTCCAGGAATTACAAGCTGTTCAGTGTCCCTGGAGCATAAACTTTGAGGAGTGTGTGGGTGTGTTTGGTGGGGGAGATTATTGAAGCTGGAGAGGGAGTTAGGGCCAGATGCAGGAAAAGGAATTTATACCTTATTAGGCTCTTGGACATTATATACCAGGTTGTGGGGATCCACTAAAGAGTTCTGAGGGAACTGTTAATAGTTAAACTCAAAAAAAAAAAAAAAGAAAGAAAGAAAGAAAAAGAAAATGTTCATCTCCAAGAAAATGTGAATTGAAAAATTTTATGTAAATTACTTTCCATTTTTACACTACTAGCAGTTGGATGAGACATATAATAAACAAAAACTTCAAAGGATTTACAATCTGGCACTCTTTTAATTGTGTTTATTCCAAACACTTTCCACATCAAAATGGATGTTTAAAATGAATAAATTTGATATTGTGAAGTAGTCCATCTTTAGTCCTGATGTTTATTAAATAGAAAGATGCAAAAATCATCCAATTATTCTTGGAAAATGTGCATGAATGTGTGGTATTTGGAACTCTATTTTAGAACCCAAATGTCATAGACATCTGGACACAAAAATTATGCAAGAGAGACCTTTAGAAATGTGTTACTAATTATTGACTCTTCCCTGCAACAGCACAACTGAGCCTTTGTTATACGCACTGTGTGCGGTACTGCTGTAGACTGTGGCTTTTTTCACATGTTATGGTTTATTTTCATAAGATATTCTTCATAACTAGCATCACAAAGTACTTCATAGACTTAATACTAAAGCTAGCAAACCTCAGAAATAAATGAATTGTGTTAGCAGCGACTAATGGAGAAAACAATAGCTTAGAAAAAAGTGTACAAAGAAGGAAGAGGAGAAATGTGATCAAGCTAGCTCAAGAATTAAGGAGAATTCAGGGCAACTAACTAGAATGGGGAAGCCGCATGAAGCTGTGGAGCTCGGAAAACTGGATTCTAGTACTGGTTTCATAACTTACCAAATATGCTTTTTAATCTCTCTATGCTTTAATTTTTATTATATTACCATGAAAAGGTTACACTTTAAAGTCTCCTTCTCTTCTGAAATATAGGTTATAAGAGTTCAAAATATCATCAGTTTACCCGCCATATGCACCAGAAGACTTCTCAGAGACAATGTTTAAGAACAAGGCAAGATCCCTGCTCCCATAGAGATAAATTCTAGTGGGAAGGAAAGACAGAGATACTCATAAATAAAATAATTGTACTGAGCAGCAAGGCCTATGAAGGAAATAAAACAGCATCATATTTTAAAGGGAATTAGGTGGTCTGAGGGCCATATTACAGAGGTGAGCAGGGAATAAATGAGATCGGAAGAAACAGAAGAATCCATTTTTGTGAAATCCAGGAAGTCAGGCATCTGATGGAAGTTATAATGCAAAGCCCTGGGTAAGCGCAGGCTAAACCTTTGGAAAACATGGAGAAAGCAGTGGGGTCAGAGTTTATAAATGAATGGAAGAAGGACAAGGAAAGGGGAAAACTGGGGCATGTGGACCCTCATAGGTCATGGTAAGAAACTTGGATCTTTTTTGAAGTGCAATAGACAGCACTTGAAAGGATTCAAGCTGAAAAGTGATGTGATCTAATTTTTAAAAAGTATCATTGGCCACTGTATTGAGACTTGATTGCAGATGGCGGAGTAAAGGCAAAGAAACCAGTTTCACAGATTGTTGTAAAATACCAGTTAAGGGATAATGGTAACTTGGACTAAGATGCAGAGGAAGAGGTCTGAACCAGGTGATTGGTGATGCACTGGCCTAAATCTTTGCATTCAAATGTCTTCAATGTTAATGTGATACTTTAGAATTTGACTCAGATTAACTCACAGTTTGGTAAAGTTGTTTTCAATTCAATGAAAAATGAAGGAGATCAACGAGGATAAGGGTAATGCCAAATAAATGTCATTTGCTTTGAAATGTTTTGTACTGAATATGGTGCCATGCATATTTGGGAATTTGCAGTTAGGGTTACAAAGAAGTTAGGGAGAAATGGTTTATTTAGGAAAAGAAATCAAGTATCTTTAGGGCAGCTTGATGACTAGCAAAGAGTTCCAGTAGATATTGCTGTCCAATTCTTTTAAAAAATACATAAATTTATTCAGCATTCTGTTTTGTGAAGCATTAGATATTTTCAGAGGGCAGTCTCCTTATTTTGAACAATTCCTCTAAACCAATTTGCTGCAATTAAACAACCAAAACTATCCTTGAAAAACTCAAAATGTATCAGTTTCCACTGCTTTTTCATTACATCTTAAAAAAGTAATATAGAAAAATATACTGGCCTATAATGGTAGAAGTTATGTAGTATATTTTGAGACAGCTAAGGAATAAAGGCTGTTATAGCTGCCTGTTTCTTGTTTAAAGTCATCAACATGCTATTATCTATATGTATAATATAAACATGGGCATTTCCTAAGTTAAAATGTCATTTTTTAGTCTGCTTGGTTAAAACTAAGGGATCATTTTCCTATAGAAACACTATAACCTCCCAGGCCAGCCCTCAAATATCTGTTTAGCCATTATGTTGTCAAATAAAACTGCTGCTGCTGCTACTAAGTTGCGTCAGTCGTGTCCAACTCTGTGCAACCCCATAGACGGCAACCCAACAGGCTCCTCTGTCCCTGGGATTCTCCAGGCAAGAACACTGGAGAAGGTTGCCATTTCCTTCTCCAATGCATAAAAGTGAAAAGTGAAAGTGAAGTCACTCAGTCGTGTCCAACTTTTAGTGACCCCATGGACTATAGCCTACCAGGCTCCTCCGTCCATGGGATTCTCCAGGTAAGAGTACTGGAGTGGGTTGCCATTGCCTTCTCCCAAATAAAACTAGACAGCCTATTAAAAAGCAGTGACATCACTTTGCTGATAAAGGTCCATATAGTCAAACCTTTGGCTTTTCCAGTAGTCCTATATGGATGTGAGAGTTGGACCATAAAGAAGGTTGAGCACGCAAGAACTGATGCTTTAGAATTGAGGTGCTGGTGAAGACTCTTGAGACTCCCCTGGACTGCAAGGAGATCAAACTAGTCAATCCTAGAGGAAATCAATCCTGAATATTCACTGGAAGGACTGATGCTGAAGCTGAACCTCCAATACTTTGGCCACCTGATATGAACAACTGAGTCACTGGAAAAGACCCTGATGCTGGGAAAGATTGAAGGCAAAAGGAGAAGAGGGTGGCAGATGATGAGAAAATTAGATAGCGTTACCAACTCAACAGACACTAATTTGAACAAACTCTGTGGAGGACAGAGGAGACAGTGGAGGACAGAGGAGACTGGCATGCTATACAGTCCATGGGATCGTGGGAGAGTCAGACACGATTTAGGGACTGAAGAACAAGTCAAGTAACAGTGAGTGGTATCTTAAGTTAAAATTACAAGATGCATCAGGGCCCACTTTTGCAAGAGGAATGTGAGGAAGAAAAATACTTTTATACTTTCCCTGGATATAAGCATAACTCTGGAGAATTATTTTGCCATACAATAAGTTTGGGACTATATCATTTCCTTCTCTGCAACTCTCTGCCCTGAGAGTCCTCTGTTCTCAGATTACTTGGGCACCCACTTGTTGATTGATCCCAATATTACATATTCTTCAAATTACTCTCTGTCCTCAAATTGCCTGCCTCCCCTCCTTGCTAAAATTCTTCTGTTTTCTTCAGTGTCATTTAAAAGATCGGAAGGACTTCCCTGGTGGTCTGGTGGTGAAGAATCCACTTGCCAATGCAGGGGATGCAGGTTTGATCCCCAGTCTGGGAGGATTCCACATGCCAAGAGGCAGCTAAGCCTGTGCACCACAACTCCTGAAGCCCATGAACCTCAGAGCCCGTGCTCTGCAACAGTGAGAAGCCAGCATACTGCAGTTACAAAGTAGCCCTGCTCACTGCAACTAAAGGAAGCCCAGGCGAAGCTACAAAGAAGCAGCACAGCGGCAAGTAAATAAACATGAAAGTTAGGAAAACAAGTCAATTAAACAACATGCTAATCTATGAATGACTGGTAAACAAGTAGACTTCAGAACCCTGTGTACCTTAGAAATGATTCCCTATGACAGCATTAACCAAAGTGAATCCCTAGTTAACGTAAATTCAGCCAGTCCATTATAACAAAGTAAAATCAATTTTCCATGATGTGGGGTAGGATATATTGAAGGGAAAAAGAATGGAGGGACAAACGTTTTCCTGTATTTTTAAAAATTATTTATTTATTTCTTTTTATTTTTGGTTGGGCCGGGACTTTGTTGCTTCATGCAGGCTTTCTCTAGTTCTGGTGAGCAGGGGCTTCTCATCGTAGTGGCTTCTCTTGTTGCAGACCATGGGCTCTAAGCCTTTAGGTTCCAGAGTAGTTGCAGCAAGTGAGCTCAATAATTGTGGCTCATGGGCTTAGTTGCTCCGAGACATGTGGAATCTTCCTGGATCCCCCCTGCACTGGCACTCACATGCCTATACATTGTACCACCAGGGAAGTCCCCCTATTTTGTTTATTTCCACAGCCTCAGCTTCTGTAACAAGCTCCATATACAAATTCCCCAAGTTAATCTTTATTCTGAGGGGGTAATATCCTCAGTTTACAGAAGAAATTGCTATATTGCTGCTATTCTAAGGCACGTTTGATTAAAATTTCTTAGGAAAACACTATGGAGTTTCCTTAAAAAACTAAGACTAGAGTTGCTATATGATCCAGCAATCCCACTTCTGGGCATATATCTGGAGAAAACTCTAATTTGAAAAGATAAAGGCAGTACAGTGTTTATCGCAGCATTATTTAATACAATAGACAAAACATGGAAGTAAACTGATTGTCCATTGACAGATAAATGGATAAAGAAGATGTGATATACATACACACAGGCATGCACAATAGAATACTACTCAGCCATAAAAAGAATGAAATAATGCTATATGCAGCAACATGGATGGAACTAGAGATTATCATACTAAGTGAACTAAGTCAGAAAGAGAAAGACAAACACATGATACCATTTATAGGTGAAATCTAAAATATGATTCAAATTAACTTCTTTACAAAACAGAAACAGACTCATAGACTAGAAAACAAACTAACCAAAGGGGAAAGGGAGTTGGGGAGGGATAAATTAGGAGTTTGTGATTAACAGAAACAAACTGCTGCTGCTGCTGCTAAGTCGCTTCAGTCGTGTCCAACTGTGCGACCCCATAGAAGGCAGCCCACCAGGCTCCCCCGTCCCTGGGATTCTCCAGGCAAGAACACTGCGGTGGGTTGCCATTTCCTTCTCCAATGCATGAAAGTGAAAACTGAAAGTGAAGTTGCTCAGTCGTGTCCGACTCTTTGCGACCCCGTGGACTGCAGGCTACCAGGCTCCTCCGTCCGTGGGATTTTCCAGGCAAGAGTACTGGAGTGGGGTGCCATTGCCTTCTCCGAAGAGAAACAAACTACTATGTATAAAATAGATAAACAACAAAGACCTACTGTATAGCACAAGGAACTATATTCAATAACCTGTAATAAACCATACAGAAAAGAATATGAAAAAGAACACATACACACACATATATATATACATATAAATTTTTTAAAATTTAAATTACTTTAGGATTAAGATTCAGCCCCTTAGAATACACCTCTGGTCAATTTCTCCCTAAGAACCGATTCCTCACCTCATCTAAAAGTTATGTTTTTCTCACCATTCAGAGAGTCCTTGAAATTTTTCATGTTTTCTATAACACTTTTTAAGTCTGGTCAGAGAACAGTAGTTGTTTAGCACATGATATCACTCTGTCTACACCTGAGAACGCCTTATGGCTGGGCCTTCTGTTTGGTGAGATGGAGTGAAAAGAGCTCGAAATCAGTGTCTGCAATGATTCTGCCACCAACTTGAGCAGATCATTTCCATTTTCTGTGTCCCTGTTTTCTCATCTAGTTGGAAGGTGTGTATCGGGTTGCTGCTACTGCTGCTAAGTCGCTTCAGTCGTGTCCGACTCTGTGCGACCCCATAGAAGGCAGCCCACCAGGCTCTCCCGTCCCTGGGATTCTCCAGGCAAGAACACTGGAGTGGGTTGCCATTTCCTTCTCCAATGCATGAAAGGGAAAAGTGAAAGTGAAGTCGCTCAGTCGTGTCTGACTCTTCTCGACCCCATGGACTGCAGCCTACCAGGCTCCTCCGTCCATGGGATTCTCCAGGCAAGAGTACTGGAGTGGGGTGCCATTGCCTTCTGCGGAGCAGCAGGTTGTGAGGGAGTATATCTCATCTTCTTTACCAAATTGGAGTCCAGATCAAATGAGATCATTGACTCGATGGACATGAGTTTGAGCAAACTCCAGGAGTCGGTGACAAACAGGGAAGCCTGTCGTGCTGCAGTCTATGGGGTCGCAAACAGTCAGACAGGACTGAGTGACTGAACTGAACTGATCAAATGAAATGATGTAACTAAAAACTCTTTGAATAAATGCAAGCTATTGTGGTTCTAAAACACAACTGTTTATTGAGCTTTCACTATGTTCAGACACTGTGCTAAGTGCTTTTATGGTTTATACTATTTAAGAAACAAACAAGAAGGTTTGTTAATGATATTAACCCCATTTTACAGAAGAGGAAATGAAGGTTTATGATTAGCTAAAGGCCAAAGGTTCACAGGATGCTGTCCTAGAACTAGTCCCAATGCCAGTAGGTGGTGGAGCTGGATTCTGAGCTCAGGCTTATCTGTTTAAAGTGCCCAGTTCAGTTCAGTCACTCAGTCCTGTCTGACTCTTTGCGACCCCATGGACTGCAGCACGTCAGACTTCCCCATCCATCACCAACTCCCGGAGTTTACTGAAACTCATGTCCATCGAGTTGGTGATACCATCCAACCACCTCATCCTCTATAGTCCCCTTCTCCTCCCACCTTCAAACTTTCCCAGCATCAGGGTCTTTTCCAATTAGTCAGTTCTTCTTATCAGGTGGCCAAAGTATTGAAGCTTCAGCATCAGTCCTTCCAATGAATATTCAGGACTGATTTCCTTTAGAATTGACTGGTTTGATCTCCTTGCAGTCCAAGGGACTCTCAAGAGTCTTCTCCAACACCACAATTTGAAAACATCAATTCTTCAGCACTCAGCTTTCTTTATGGTCTGACTCTCACATCCATACATGACTACTGGAAAAACCATAGCTTTGACTAGATGGACCTTTGTTGGTAAAGTAATGTCTCTGCTTTTTAATATGCTGTCTAGGTTGGTCATAACTTTTCTTCCAAGGAGTAAGCATCTTTTAATTTCATGGCTGCAGCCATCATCTGCAGTGATTTTGGAGCCCAAGAAAATAAAGTCTCTCACTGTTTCCATTGTTTCCCCATCTATTTGCCATGAAGTGATGGGACCAGATGCCACAATCTTCGTTTTTTGAATATTGAGTTTAAAGCCAGGTTTTTTACTCTTCTCTTTCACTTTCATCAAGAGGCTCTTTAGTTCCTCTTGGCTTTCTGCCATAAGGGTGGTGTCATCTGCATATCTGAGGTTATTGATATTTCTCCAGCAATCTTGATTCCGGCTGTGCTTCATCCAGCCTGGCATTTTTCATGATGTACTCTGCATATAAGTTAAATAAGCAGGGTGACAATATACAGTCTTGACGTACTCCTTTCCCAATTTATAATGACTTACTTTACTTAGTTTGCTCTTCATATGTTACATATTAGTGTAGTCTGTAAAACTGTAAACTTCTAAAAGGAAAAGCCCATTTCCTTTAGCATTCTCTGTATGAGTCCTAGCAGAGATGTGTAAGTATTTTATGACGAGGAAGAGGAAAAATCAGAAATCTAGGTTGGGTAGAGGGGTAGTAAATCTATTGAAAAGGGCTCATGAAACAAATGATCCTCACAGGAACAACTGAGAGTTTTATTTAATATTTCTAGATGGTCAGTTTGGTGTCTACAGGTAAACATCAAAATATGCTCATGCTGTGTAAAGGTAATTTCAAAAGTTGCGTGTGGACTAAAAGAAGTTGTGAGTCATGTACTGGAAGAGGCTTAAAATTTCTTGTGTATGTGTATTATATGAAAAAGTAGAATCACATTTCAGAAATTTGCCCCAAATTCAGCAACCAGAAGAAAAATCTTAAGGAAAAAAAAAAAGAATACAGTGAATAATTTATTTCTTCTTGGGAGCTGATCTTGGTTTATACCTGTATAGTAGATCAAGACCAAGTATTTTGATTCCTATTGTACAGATGTGAAAGATAATGTTCAAGTTATGTCCTTCAAGGCCATGAATAATTGTGGCCAACTTTGGGCAAGGAGTCAGGCATCACAAGAGTGAAATTTTTAAAAAAAGAGAAAATGAAGTCAGCTCCCAAGCCACATGAGAATACCTACACACACTCTCTTTTCCGAGCCTTTGCAACCACAGAAAAACACTGGGGGAGGCAAGGTGAACAGAGAGCCTCTCTTTTCAGCCTCTGGCAGTGAGTAATTCTTCTACCCAATATAACTTTATGAAGGTCACCTCCCATCTTCTGTTTTTAAGTGGGGGCAGAAAGAAAAATGTTTTGAAGGGTCATTATGAAAAAAGATTCAGTTCTTCATGTTTAATTTTACCTCTTTCTTTTAAAAAAACATCTTGGGGCAGTAGGTGTCAAGACCATCATGTGTCAAGTATAGTCAGTATCTAGGGAATTACTGTTAGGTACTTCCAGAATGTTATTCTTTAAGGATAAAATACGGAGGATGAGCCCTGTCTTCTATAGAGAAGACAGATCATAATTGGATGTCTGAGAAAACTGTGCCCGTTGAAATCTTATCAAGGTGACTCCTTATTCTTATTCCCTGGCCTACCTGTAAGGTGATCAAAAGAAAGTAAAAATCATAACTAGAATAACAAGGACAGATCAGGACTAAGGGCCAAGTAGGAAGAGTGGTTGAGAAAGCCAAGATGGAGAAGGGGTGAGTTCTGAGGTCCCTGTTTACTACGTCTTATGTAAACAAAACAAAATTGTTAGCAGAAGGCAAGAATTTACGCAATGAAATTGACCAAATCCATTCCCCAAACAGAAAATTGGTCGCGTTTCTCCTACATTGTCCAGGAGAAAATCATTTACTCTGCCAGACACAGTATGTCCAGTCCTGGAGGATAAGTGTATTTTGTTACAGTGAAGGCAGAGATAGTTCATCTGGCTTTTTTTCTGGTCTGCAAGAAGTATCTCATGAGACTGGCAGTTTCCTCTTGTTCCAAGTTCACACTTGAAAAATAACCCTGTGATTTCTAATTTTACCTCCTGTTTAAGGCAGGAGTGGATAGAAATAGAGAGGTCTTTGAACATGTCTGTGTCTTGTATTGTTAATTAATACATTTGCATTTTGTCTTAAATGTTCATAATATGTCTGTTGAGGTTAATATGTCTGCCTGATAATCTAAGCAGTTCAAGCTCATTTTGAAAATCAAATTTCTTGGACACACCTATACTTAGCTGAACTGGACAACTACAGCATGGAATGAGAGTAGAATAAGGCAATAAGTTGGTTAGCTAGCTTTTCTCTGATTCCTTTACACCCTATTGACATAACTTCAACAATAGGAAGATTTTTGTGGTAGATGAAACAATTTACCTACTTACTCCATGAATCAAGACAAAAAGTGAGTGAATCCTATAGGAGACAGAAATGATCAAATATTTCAACCCCAAGCACCTGGCATTTGAAAAAATTTTATGAGAGATAGAATTTTCAAGTTTTATCCATGCCTAATACCATTTATCATAGCTACAGACTATCTTATCATGCTGGTGAATGCAATCATTCCTTAAGTGTGCCTATTTTATATCAGGCATTGTTTGCAATGTCTAGAAATCCAAACTGAACAAGGCATACAAATAGCTAAAGTAATCAGAGATGAATTGTGAGGTCACATATAAGGCTGTAATGGTAACAGAGAAATCCTTGAGTGTGGGACTAGAAAAATTCTCTCTGAACCAAAATTCTCTTTGAATTCAAAAATTCTCTTTTGAGAGAAATATTAATACAACAGACTGCCCTCCTGGTCTAGGAGGAAAAAGGGAATTCCAGGCAGAGGAAATGGCTGGGAAGTAAAACCTAGAAAGTATGAAGCAAATCGGCTTGTACAGCAAACTGCTGGAATATTGTCCGAACAATGGGAAGAGATAAGAGGTAAGCCTGCTGAGGACTTAATCAGGTGTGGGGGGACGGGGAAGGCTGGTGGTGGTAATTAAAATAGAGAAACACTATATTAAGAAAAGTGTAGTCTGGACTTCCCTGTTGGTCCAGTGGTTAAGAATCCCTCCGCCGATCCAGTGGACCTGGGTTCGACCTTTGGTTTGGTATGATTCCACATGACTCCGGGCAACTCAGCCTGCGGGGTCGCAACTGCTGAGCCCGTGCTCCTAGAGCCCGCATGGCAATGAAGAATAGCCCCTACTTGCTGCAACTAGAGAAAAGCCCACATGCAGCAACAAAAATAAATAATCATTAAAAAAAAAAAAAAAAGACAAGCAGTATGAAATTTTCATAACAACTGGCTGTCCAGTGGTTAGAACTCCGAGCTTCCACTGCGGAGCAGGGGGTGGGTTCGATGCCTGGTCAGAGAACTAAGATCTACAGACACATGACCCAGCCAATTAAAAGGAAAAAAGGGAAAAAAAGAAAGGTAGAGTTGTCATGACAATGAGGCAAAAGTGAGCAGGGGAAAGGAAGACCAACTGAGTCAAGGTCCTAAATTAAAGCAGTTGTAAGGAGACTGGTAAGGAAAGAGAATAGTTTGGCATCTAGAATCAGTAGGGCTTGGTGACAGATTGTCTTTGGGGGCGAGAGAAGGAGGAACTAGCATAACTCCCAAATTACTGGCTTTGGAACATAGGGATCTTTTATTATATCTTTCTCTAAACCATTATACATTATTCATTGTGAGATGAAAAGATGTGCCTGCATTGTGAAACATCATTAGTTTCCGACTAAGGGAATCCCTAGTTTAGAAAGCCCCAGCCACCCCCATGCCTGCTTTTCCTGTCCATTTGGTGCTTTTCTCTGGAAAGCTGTTGCTCCAGGCAAAAATACATATATGCGATAAAACAGATCTATTGTCCTAGAGAAAGAACTATGAAAGCCAGAATATACAATTAAACATTTGGAATGCTTAGAACTAGGTGTCCGTGGCTTTATCACAAACTGTAGCTGTACTCTGTGTGTGCAGCTCTGCCCGCTTCTCATTAAGCAAAGAACTGGCTTTAAGAACAAAAACATCAAAACTTACTTAGTTACAGGATAATCAGAAACTCGTGCTTGAACATTTAGATATGCATTAGCAAAATGATGTCTTGAGTTTTTCTACTGGGTAAAATAATGAAACAAATCCATATTATTCCAAATAAATACTAAATTTCTCATATTAAACATGTGTGAAGGTTAAAAAGTTTCTGTGAATATTATTCCTCAAGTTTTTCTCAGGGTTTCATTGCTTGTGTCTCCTCTCTGTGTGCCCATTGGGCTTTGCAGGTGGCTCAGTGGGTAAAGAATCCAACTACAATGCAGGAGACACAAGAGACTTGGGTTCGATCCCCGGGTCAGGAAGATCCTTTGGATGACAACATGGCAATCCATCTCAGTATTCTTGCCTGGAGAATCCTATGGACAGAGGAGTCTGGGGGTTACAGTCCATGGGGTCACAAAGAGTCAGACTCAACTGCAGTGATGAGCATGCATGAACGTACCGTCTGGCCATTAGGGAGAAATTCTAACATCCTGGTTAGGGATCTATGCGCTGGAGTTAGATTAGCCAAGTTTCAAACACTATCTCTGTCACTGATGTCTTTGGTCACTCCATCAGTGGCCCCTGTTATCTTGTCACTGATCTACACATGAAATTAATTATATCAGCATGATCTTTGAGTAGATCCCAATCCCAATGCAGAAATACTAGCTAGAACTTGGCTTCAAGAAATGTAAAATCTCACTCAGTTTTTTTTTTATCAAACTTTATTGTGTGTTGGAATCACCTGGAGGGCTTGTTAAGACACAGACTGCTGGGTCCACCCATAGAAATCTGGGGTGGGGATCAAAGATTTGCATTTCTGACAAATTTCAGGAGATGGTCCAGTGCTCATACTTTGAGAAATGCTGATCTCAATGGAAAGGGAATTTGTTTAGAAAAAAGAGAAGAGAGATCAAACAGTACTTAGAAAACACACAGACACAGTTTGTCATGATATATATAGTTTAGAAAGCTAAACTATACACTGGGAAATCAGTGGCTGATGAGCCATTTGTTTCAGTGAGAATCACTCACTGTGTTTTATTACTAAGATGACCTAATGGTTTCTACCATTCTAGGAACGTATCCCCATAATTAGAGTGTGCATTAGTCCCACTCAGAAAAACCAGTTTATGCCAACTCACCTTTTCCAGTATTTTAGGGTTTTATGCTTGAACCTGAACCAAACCAAACATGAACCATTTAACTGGGATATACCAAGTGAATTTGTTGAACTCCTAAACCAAGTCAAATCCCAAATATCCTTTCCCTGAAGTGTGAACCAAATGAATGAGGGTTTTTTGTTTGTTTCCTTTGTTTAAAAAAAAAAATAGTGAACTAGTTCAAATTAGAAACAAACCCTTTGGGGTTTTTTTGTTTTTTTAATGGCTGAAAGGCAAGATCCTATTTCCTCACACACCAATTCTTTCAAAACAAGACAAAACTCTGTTTCAGATATCCTTCCACTAAGTAACAAATAGTTGGCTTAATAGTAAATCCTTCTAAGAGTCTGGGTCCCAGCAAGAAAGAGCATTCTACTCATAGGGTTTTGAGTCAAGGCATTGTAATGATGCAACTTCCCACAGAGCTGTGGGAAGGGAGGTAAGGAGATAAGAGAGGGATGTTGGGGTACAGAAGATTCCACACAGCAGGAGGTCAGTACCACCCAGGATCTGAAGAGGTTAAAGAAGGAGAGAATAGTCAGTGAGACCAAGGAGAAGAGAAAGATGGAAACGAGGCTGTCAGGCTGTCAGGCAGGTGATTCAGTCTTGGGGAACACCCTCCTCCCAAATATACAAATGAGAATAGGGTTGCTAAACCAAGGAGGAAGTGGGGAGGAAATACCCCAGTCTCTCTCTCCTGCTACCCTCTCATCTTTGGCTGCTGCTTCCCCTTGTCTGAACCTAACTGAAAGTCAGGTGTCAGGGGCCCCAGGGATTCATCTGCTGGGGTCAGCGCTCTAGCAGAACAGGGCAAATGGAAACTGATCAGCACGTCCCCCTTTCACTAAATTAATGCTAGACATTAGACATATTGATAACTGAGTTCATGTGTACAAAAATCTTAGAAAATTCTCTGGCATATTGGAGGCATTACACTCTAAACCTTAGCTATTATTATTGACACAGGCTTAACCCTGTTTTACAAGACCAGGAAGCTAAAGCTCCTGGACTTTATGCAGCTCCTCCTTGGTTAACATTAGTAACAGAGCCCACACTCAGATCCAGGTTTTTTATTCCAATTTTGTACACTTTCTGCTTTGAGAGTTGTCTATAGCACCATTATTAGTGTAAGGTAATGTGTTGCATGCATAATTAATTTTATAATTTATTGCAGGGGAAAAAAAGCATCTTTATTTTCTAGACCTAACTAGGAAATCCGTAACCAAATCAACACCTTACAAGCATATATAAAATAAAATAAAAAGCTTATTTCAAAGGCAATTCTACGTATTCAATAATAATGGTAACAGTAAGGGTGATGGTCGTAATTGTGAAAATTTTTTGAATGTTTATTATAGGTTCAGCATTGAGTTATTTTTATACTATTGTACTAATATAGCCATTAATTCATGTCACCCATTTTAAATTTCCTGTTCATTCTTTCAGGTTTGAGGAGGGAGATTATTTTGCTTTGTTTTTAACTTGGAAATTATCTACTTGAAGGATTTTGTAATTAGTGAGTTAAATAGAATTTCCCTGACTCTGCTGGCTCTTGTCTGACCACTTAAGATTTTTATAAAATCATTTAAAATATGATGTATGTTTCTCTTTAAAAACTCCCATATAACAATATTCCCCCCACTATAACTGTTGGAGAACTTAATCATCTCATTATCCTGCTGTGATACAAAATTAGCCCTGAGGTCAGAGGCATGAATTGGCCATGCATTCAAAATTTGATTACATGAAATAAGACATCGTGAAAATAAACAGAGTTAGCTTCTTATTTGTGTCAGGTCAGCTTTTTTGGCAACAGATTTTAAACAATGAGATAGCCATTTACCCTTAGGTCTTTGCATTTTAGGGTTGTAGTTTCATTTCAAAGAGGGTACAATCAGTAAGCTGAAATATCACACACACATTTCTAGTCAGCTAAAGAAAGAAGAAATGTTTTTCCTGTGGGGCTGATTTCCATGCTGTCACACTGTCTGCTCCTCTCTGGTGATGGGAGAGATGATCAGACCAGGGCCCTCTAACCAAAGGCTCATCCAGAAATTTAGGCTCTTTCTTAGCAGCCAAGTTTCAGAGCTGTCATTAAGAGTCTGTGTACAACAGTATTAGAGAGATGAGTCTACTCTGAAAACTAACCAAATGAAAGAAAAAAGTCTTATACATACACCCTTTGTTTTGCTGTCAACTTTGTTGTCTAGAGAAAGCATAGATTGGTCCATAAGAAACCGCCTAATTACAGTACAAGCTGAACTAAGTGAAATTGCCAGTATGTGGCCAATAATTGATGGTCAGATACCAGTTTGACATGAGACAGCAATTTCTTCTGTTTCATCCTACCAATTCTGATACTGATTGAAGCAGCTCACGGGCATGCAGTATTTCATTTTCAGCTTCTTTTAAAATTCACTCCATTGGTAAACATATTACTTTTGCACATTCTGCACATCTTCATGTCACTTCTGATTTTTCTTTTCCTCTCTTGTTGAGGTTTTCAGGTAAATATGAACATCCAAGAAATCTGTGAAATTGAGATTCTAAAGTGTTTATAAAGGATGTGTATGTGTAAAGATCCTAACCAAATTCTGGGTACATAGTAGGTGACCAGAATTTAGTAATCAGGTCTCAGCACAAAAGTCACTTGGGTGTATCTTATTACAGTAGCATATTGTCATATGGTTTCTACTGGTTACATATTCTTTTGTGTGTGTGTGCTTTTAAAATTTTTTATTGTCATTATGCCTTTTTTCTTTGTTAATGGTTTATTGAAGTAATTCACATACCATGCATTTCATTCATCTAAAATAAAATTCAATGGCTTTAATATGTTTACACATTATTTCAATTTGTTTAGAGTCAAACTACCTAAAAATCCATTTCCAACACATTCAACTGATATGTCAAGAAATATATTAATAGCAAGTACTTAAAGGGTGGGAACTTCCCTGGTGGCTCAGATGGTTAAGTATCTACCTGCAATGCGGGAGACCTGGGTTCAATCCCTGGGTCAGGAAGATCCCCTGGAGAAAAGGAAATGGCAACCTACTCCAGTACTCTTGGCTGGGAAACCCCATAGATGGAGGAGCCTGGTGGACTACAGTCCACGGGGTCGCAAAGGGTCGGACACGACTGAGTGACTTCATCAACTTAAAGGGTATCATTGCATTATTATATAAACACTCTCTTAACAGTTAACAGAAAAGTTGAAAACGAAGAAAAGGAAAGGACTTTCCATACATTCGTATAAACTGGAAATTAGAAAATGTCACAGTTGTGATTATTTTTTACAGTAAAATTAGAAGATGGTTTCTTACACACAGATGTCTATCTTGTAGTGAACTGGAGGAACTGATTTATGTAACTGACAAGGAAACATTAGTTTATATAAACATGGGGAGTTTTGAAGAATGAGATCCTAATTTTATAATAGTGGTGTTGTACTCAAATTCTCACCTATTGTCTCTGCCTAAACTCTTACAATTTGATAAGTTCATTAAAAACCCGTGTAAATCGTCTTCTCTCTGATGTTACAATCACCGCTCTTACTCACAGAGAAAAATATGTGATGCGGCTGATGGAAGCGCATATGAGTCAGCCGCCCTGACAGCTGTGCACGTGGTCCACAGGTGTTCGTTTGGCTTTGGTGTACTTTAGAGGCAGAGGTTTTAAAAGGGTCCCACGCAACTTTACGCATCTATCTTTTCTGCAGCTCCTTTGCAATAGTCACAGAACAGGCACTAAATCCCAGAAGTTTTAACCTCCAGAGTAGAGGAAATCTGGTGAATTCCACAGCAGTTTGGAGCCAAGTCAGAGTCCAGGTGAAGGTTTATGATGCAGCTTGGATTCAGCAGGTCTGCAGCTCGAAGTGCTGCATTTTAAAGTATTTCCTAGGTGATCCCAATGCTGTTGCTCCGTAGACCGCACTTGACTCTGGGTAGCAAAGGATTAGGCAGCTTCATTTTTGTTGACCTACTGGTACATCAGCAGTGGTGAAATCAGGCTCAGAGTTAACCATCTTTCTCCCCAAACCAGACAGTCTTCCCCTTGAATTCTTAATGATTTTTGCCACTGTGAATTCACCACCCAACCGCAGAGTGATATGAGTTTCCTTCTTAACCTTCAGAGTACCACATCATTTGTGGATGTCTTCTTTGTCGCTCATACCATTTATCTCTCTTTTTAATTAATTAATTTTTGGGGTTGCACTGGATCTTTGTTGCTGCACAAGTGCTTTTCTCTTTTTGCTGAGAGCAGGGACTACTCCCTAGTCATGTGTGGGCTTCTCAATGCAGTGGTGGGGAAGCCACAGTCCTCTTGTTGCAGAGCACAGATCAGTAGTTGCAGCAGGAAGCTGGGTAGTTGTGACACGTGGTTTTAGCTGCTCTGCAGCATATGTAATCTCCCTGGACCAGGGGTCAAATCCATGTCCCCTGCATTGACAGGAGGATTCCTAGTCACTGAGCCACCAGGGAAGTCTTGTCTCTCTCTTTTAATAATTGTCACTTTGCTTTAACCCTGATAACTCAGTTGGTAAAGAATCCACCTGCAATGCAAGAGACCCCAGTTCGATTCCTGGGTCCGGAAGATCCGCTGGAGAAGGGATAGGCTACCCACTCCAGTATTCTTGGGCTTCCCTTGTGGCTCAGCTGGTAAAGAATCTGCCTGCAATGCAAGAGACCTGGGTTCGATCCCTAGGTTGGGAAAATCCCCTGGAGAAGGGAAAGGCTACCCACTCCAGTATTCTGGCCTGGAAAATTCAGTCCATGGGGTCACAAATAGTTGGACTGGGTGACTTTCACTTCACTTTAACAATTTAAATACCACACTGATATATATGTTATCTGCCTCACAAGGGCTTATTTTGTTTATTTATATCTTTGGCTGTGGTGGGTCTTTGTTGTGGCACCTGGGTTCTAGGGCTCTAGAGCTCACAGGCCCCTGGGACTCCCATTCCTCACTACCCTTCCAGTTCTGCACATGTCCACACCACCAAACCCAATGCCAGGCACAACCGTCATGCTAAAGCAGTGCTTATTTACACTGATGCTCTGCAGAGAAACCATCTGGAGTAGAGTCTAGAGTTCCCAATCTGGAGCTCCAGGCTCACGTTCCTGCCTCTTGTCCTTTGTTACCTCCTAATGTTCTCATATGTGAATGTTGGGGATTACTTGCCATGACCCGAATACCTTTGATGTTTTCAGTTCTCCTGGCCAGTCCCATGTTCCTATGTTACTTTAAGTGTCATGTGAGTGCTACCAAATGTCATAAGCATCCAAAAGAGCCTGGAGTGAATTCCTTCATGACATAAAGTGGCATTTCATTAACCCTGGAGCATAATAAAGATTTCCGTAGAGGTTATTAACTGTTTCTACATTTCTCTATCGTCAGATTTATTTCATGGGCACTCATCATTTAGTAAAAGAAAGCCAGTCAGGTAAAAATTTTTAGTGAATAGACTAATAATGACAATAGAGAGCAACCCTTGGGCCTCTGTTCTTATTGCACAATCTACAACCAGACACGTGTCCCGTGGTAATTGGTTTTCTTGTCTCACATTTATACCAAGCTGCTTCTCAGGAAACACTGTCTCGTTTGTCTTTGTATCTCCAACAATGAGTGTAGTGTGTGATACAAGGTGGATGTTCCTTGGAGGATCCAGGAGGATCCAGGGTTTGGAGCCTGAACTTTATACCATATATGGTCCCCTTTTAAGAAATAGAATTTCTCTCTTCCTCTAAGTTTTCAAAAGTATATGACCTTGAGGATACATTGCTAGGGGCCCTCATAGGATCTTGGAAGGGGGCCGTGTGAATATAGGGGTTTGGGGGGTTGATCTGGAAACTTTAGCCACATGGTCTAACCACCTCTGAAACAAAGTGAGAGTGGTAGTCACTCAGTCGTGGCCAACTCTGCTCCCGTGAATTGCAACCCACCAGGCTCCTCTAGCTATGGGGATTCTTTAGGCGAGAATACTCAGGGGGGTAGCCATGCCCTTTTCCAGGGGATCTTCCTGACCCAGGGATTGAACCTTGGTCTCCCACATTGCAGGTGGATTTTTTACCATCTGAGCCACCAGGGAAGCCCCATAACCATCTCTACTGTCAATCTTTGTTTTTTTTTTTTTTCTGTTTTTGTTGTTATGGTCTGTATTATTTTAATGAAAAAAGAATGTGACCTTTTTCGTAACTGTGACCTTCCATGCTGTACTCTCTGAGCATGGGCTCCCAGCGTTGTACACCTGAAGGAGTTCTTTCAGGAAGTCATCTCCCATCAGGATACATGCTGTAGAGGCACAGGAGTTTCCTGGAGTTTGTAGGAATTTCAGATACCCCTGGGATGTTTCTCAGACTGCACAACCATAACTAAAAATCTAGTGAAGACAGCAGTTTCCAAACTCCGTGTTTGTATTTTTAAATGAAAGCATTGCATATAACATCACCATCCTCTAAGCCTTTCAAAATGTGTTTCAAATAGTTCCTTTCTAATTGAAAACTTCCCTATGAAATCATAGACTTTGAATTCAGTTTATATTCTTTTTGATACTTTTCAGGGCATATTTCTTATAACTAGTTTTATAAGAGGAAACACCCTTTGTAAAAGTATGAGACATTTTTGTTGTTTCATGTAGTTTGAAGTATATTTAGAAGTACATATGTGTGTGTATATATACATATGTATATAGAAAAAGTTACTGAAACTCATTAGTGTTTGCTATTTATGTGAGTGAATATGTCCAGTCACTCAGTTTTGTCTGACTTTTTATGACCCTGTGGATTGTAGCCCACCAGGGTCCTCTGGCCATGGGATTATCCCAGCAAGAATACTGGAGTGGGTTGCCATTTCCTTCTCCAATGTGAGTGAATAGGTGTGGCTAAAAAGTGCATGTGTGACCAGCATCTCCCCATCTAAAGTTGATTCCCTGAGCAGTTTTTCTATTACCACCCTGTTTATTGCATTCATAGCACTTATCCCATACTGTTACTACTATACCTTGCATTACTATCTTTGTTTACTGTTTCTCTAGGTACCTCCCAGATGATGGGTAAAGAGTCATTGATGTAGACTCTTTAATGACACTAGTGGTTGCTAAGACTGTTTATCAACAGGTCTTTAAGATTCCAGGCCTGCCAAACCCTATAAGAGAAGAGGACCACTCCCAGGTTGATGCTTGCATGCTTAATCAGCTCAGCTCCAACAGACTACAGTATTTACAGGAATCCCTCGGCCCCTCCTACTCTCTGCTGATAGTCCACCCCATTCCTTTTCTTTCCTCTGCCTCCTTGTTTCCACTTGACGTCTTCCCTCTGGCTAAATCACCCTGATCATCCTTGGGTGTCTTTTTTCACTTCATTCCCTCTAGATGCTTTTCTCCAAACCCTTGCCAACACCTGTGGAGCGATGATTTGAACCATAACTCTTCTTCTTACTAGCGGTGTGATCTTGGCTAGATCTGTTAGAGACTCAATTTCTAGATACTGTGAGCACCACCCTGGGGGTATCTCTCAGCCAGCTTTCAATAAATGGCAGCCACTGTTATCATATGGGCTTCCCTGATAGCTCAGCAGGTAAAGCATCCACTTGCAATGCAGGAGATTCAAGAGATGTGGGTTCAATCCCTGGGTGAGGAAGATCCCCTGCAGGAGGAAATAGCAACCCACTCCAGTATGCTTGCCTGGAAAATTCCACGGGCAGAGGAGTCTGGCGGGCTATATAGTTCATAGGGTTACAAAGAGTCAGACACGACTGAATGACTAAGCACAAGCACTGTCATTGTTGTTTTTCATTATTTTATTTCAGGCTTCACCTCTATGGTTTCTCTCCAATAATCATCTATAATTATTTGTTGTTTTAAAACAACTTCAAAGTCATGTTTCATTTGTGAATTTTTCTTCTTGAGTTAGATCTGAGCTCTGGAAGGCAAGTTACTTCTACTGTTACTGCTTTATGTATGCTTCTCTCTGTGCCTTGTTATCTGAAGCAGTGGTTGTCTGCAATAACATTAATCCTTATTGTTTGAAGTTGTGCTTAAATGAAATGCAAATTATTCCTTCTGCTTGTGCCTGTAGAATATAACTGAACTCCCTTAAGACTTTCTAGAAACTGTCCCAGTAAAAGTAATAAATGGAGGAGCTTTTTATGTGTCTACATTCTATAAGATTTGTTTTAATTCTTAAACTAAAGTTGCAAGACTTAATGTCATGCTGCCTCTGACTATACAAGTCAATGGGTGGGGACAATAGAGAAGTGATCCCCTCATCTGGAAACAAGATGACCTTCAGAAAACCAACCTGGGAACAGGAAATCTGTAGAGTGGGGGATAGAATTAACCCTCTGCATTTACAGTTGAGGGGATTAAGGAACAATCGGATTTTATCAAGTGGCAACCAGGGTGGAGGAGTCTTGAAAGCTGTTACCTAATCAACCATATTACACCCTAAGAAAGAAAGAATATGTTAAAACTTGTAGAAGGTGATATATATGGAATCCCATTTTTAAAAAGCCAGTAAATAAGATCTGGGGCAAAATTAACCAGTTATTATCTTGGAAAGAAATGATCATATGTACTGAACTGGCTACAAAGGAATTATAGACACACTCTGTAGGTGGGTGAGAATAGCTTTGAAATTTACATGATGTGCACAAGCTAAAACCCAAGATCACCCATCACTCTTCACACTCTAAGCAACCTAATCTATTTTCTGAAGACAAATTCAGTCTCTTGTTGTTCAGTGGCTAAGTCGTGTCCAACTCTTTGTGACCCCATGGACTGCAGCATGCCAGGGTTCCCTGTCCTTCACTCTCTCCCAGAGTTTGCTCAAACTCATGTCCACTGAGTCAGTGATGCCATCCAACCATCTCATCTTCTGTTGCCCCCTTCTCCTCCTGTCCTGAATCTTTCCCAGCATCAGTATCTTTTTCAATGCATCTTCTCTTTGAACCAGGTGGCCAAAGTATTGGAGTTTTAACTTCAGCATCAGTCCTTGGTTTTTCTAGTAGTCATGTATGGATGTGAGAGTTGGACTATGAAGAAATCTGAGCACAGAAGAATTGATGCTTTTGAACTGTGGTCTTGGAGAAGACTCTTGAGAGTCCCTTGGACTGCAAGGAGATCCAACCAGTCCATACTAAAGGAAATCAGTCCTGAATGTTCATCGGAAGGACTGATGTTGAAGCTGACACTCCAATACTTTGGCCACCTGATTCGAAGAGCTGACTCATTTGAAAAGACCCTTGCTGGGAAAGATTGAAGGCAGGAGGAGAAGGGGACAACAGAGGTTGAGATGGCATCACCAACTCAGTGGACATGAATTTGAGTAAACTCTGGGAGTTGGTGATGGACAGGGAGGCCTGGTGTGCTGCAGTCCATGGGGTCACAAAGAGTCGGACACGACTGAGCGACTGAACTGAACTGAACTGATCAGTCCTGCCAATGAATATTCAAGGTTGATTTCCCTTAGGATTGACTGGTTTTATCTCCTTGCTGGCCAAGAGACTTCCAAGAGGCTCCAGCTCCATGGTTCGAAAGCATCAATTCTTTGGTGCTCAGACTTCTTTATGGTCCAACTCTCACATCCATACATAGCTACTGGAAAAGCTAAAGTTTTGACTGTATGGACCAAACAACTCTATCTACTGGTGAACTGAGTGCTCTAGAATATGACCTCCCTTCATTGGAAATTAGCATTCTGATTTAGCCATTAGTCTCTTGCAGGAACAGATCCAGAATTTATGAGACCTGAATATTTTTTTTCATTAGTGAAGGCTCTCTTTGACAAAAAAGGATACAAAATGGAAAATATGAAATTACTTCCAGGACATTGGAAGGGATAAGTGCAAGTGAATAAGCCTAAAGCTTTACCTTTGTCAGCATCATGACAAAGTCATCGAAGTCGCATATGGTGCAGGTTCTGAGAGTTCATCATCTAGGGGCGCACAGTCCTGTCTTGAAAGGCTGAGGGGCAGACTCCGCCTTACCAGTGACCTTCTCACTTTCTCACAGGGCACTGTAATCTTAACAAGGCAAATGCAACAAAGCAGTCAAATTCCATACTGTTTCTTAAAAGGATTTGGGCACTTTATCAGCCAGTCAGTCAGTTCAGTTGCTCAGTCATGTCCGACTCTTTGCAACCCCATGAATCACAGAACACCAGGCCTCCCTGTCCATCACCAACTTCTGGAGTTCACTCAGACCCCCAATCCCTCCCAGCATCAGAGTCTTTTCCAATGAGTCAACTCTTTGCATGAGGTGACCAAAGTACTGGAGTTTCAGCTTTAGCATCATTCCTTCCAAAGAAATCCCAGGGCTGATTTCCTTCAGAATGGACTGGCTGGATCTCCTTGCAGTCCAAGGGACTCTCAAGAGTCTTCTCCAACACCACAATTCAAAAGCATCAATTCTTTGGTGCTCAGCTTTCTTCATAGTCCAACTCTCACATCCATACATGACCACAGGAAAAACCATAGCCTTGACTAGATGGACCTTTGTTGGCAAAGTAATGTCTCTGCTTTTGAATATGCTATCTAGGTTGGTCATAACTTTCCTTCCAAGGAGTAAGCGTCTTTTAATTTCATGGCTGCAGTCACCATCTGCAGTGATTTTGGAGCCCAAAAAAAATAAAGTCTGACACTGTTTCCACTGTTTCTCCATTTATTTCCCATGAAGTGATGGGACCGGATGCCATGATCTTTGTTTTCTGAATGTTGAGCTTTAAGCCAACTTTTTCACTCTCCACTTTCACTTTCATCAAGAGGCTTTTTAGTTCTTCACTTTCTACCATAAGGGTGGTGTCATATGCATATCTGAGGTTATTGATATTTCTCCTGGCAATCTTGATTCCAGCTTGTGCTTCTTCCAGCCCAGCATTTCTCATGATGTACTCTGCATGTAAGTTAAATAAGCAGGGTGACAGTATACAGCCTTGATGTACTCCTTTTCCTATTTGGAACCAGTCTGTTGTTCCATGTCCAGTTCTAACTGTTGCTTCCTGACCTGCATACAGGTTTCTCAAGAGGCAGGTCAGGTGGTCTGGTATTCCCATCTCTTTCAGAATTTTCCAGTTTGTTGTGATCCACACAGTCAAAGGCTTTGGCATAGTCAATAAAGCAGAAATAGATGCTTTTCTGGAACTCTCTTGCTTTTTCCATGATCCAGTGGATGTTGGCAATTTGATCTCTGGTTCCTCTGCCTTTTCTGAATCCAGCTTGAACATCTGGAAGTTCACATAGTGCTGAAGCCTGGCTTGGAGAATTTTGAGCATTACTTTACTAGCGTGTGAGATGAGTGCAATTGTGCGGTAGTTTGAGCATTCTTTGGCATTGCCTTTTTTTGGGATTGGAATGAAAACTGACCTTTTCCAGTCCTGTGGCCACTGCTGAGTTTTCCAAATTTGCTGGAATATTGAGTGCAGCACTTTCACAGCATCATCTTCCAGGATTTGGAATAGCTCAACTGGAATTCCAACACCTCTACTAGCTTTGTTCATAGTGATGCTTTCTAAGGCCCACTTGACTTCACATTCCAGGATGTCTGGCTCTAGGTCAGTGATCACACCATCGTGATTATCTTGGTAGTGAAGATCTTTTTTGTACAGTTCTGTGTATTCCTGCCACCTCTTCTTAATATCTACTGCTTCTGTTAGGTCCATACCATTTCTGTCCTTTATCGAGCCCATCTTTGCATGAAATGTTCCCTTGGTATCTCTAATTTTCTTGAAGAGATCTCCAGTCTTTCCCATTCTGTTGTTTTCCTCTATTTCTTTGCATTGGTTGCTGAGGAATTAACTTTATGATCCTTTCTATATTATCATTCTGTCCAAAGATCCAAAAACTCTTTCCCATTTATTAACTCTTCCCATATTCTGTCTAGTTTTCTGTATTCTATTTACATATAGCAATGTTAGGTAAAACAGAAAAAGAGAAAAGTATAAAGATATGATTGTACCGCAATAAGAGTTCAGTGTCTATGGGCCAGAAAGAAGAGAAAACTGAGAGCAGTGGGCATGATGGAGCTGTGGCCTGACATGCTCTGGGTCTGCAATGAAGCAGTCAGTCCAGCAATGTGATTCTTATGGGGTAAGAGTCCCCTCTTAAAAGATAAAGATAAAGATGCCTCATTTGAGGCAGCAGAAGAGCGTGAGATCCACAGCCTAAAGTCCTGGGCTGGAATGGGGCTCCATTGCTCCTGAGAAGAGGCTGACGAAAGCTGCAGCCTTTGTGGATGTGGGGCAGTAGGGGAGAGGAAAGGAGAGTGTGGGATGAACAGAGAGAGCAGCACGGAAGCATATACACTAATGTATGTAAAATAGCCAATGGGAATTTGCTGTATGACTCAGGAAACTCAAACCAGGGCTCTGTAACAACCTAGAGGGGTGGGATGGGGTGGGAGCCGAGAAGGAGGTTCAAGAGGGAGGGGACATATGTATACCTATGGCTGATTCATGCTGATGTATGGCAGAAACCATCACAATATTGTAAAGTAATTATCTTCCAATTTAAAATAAATAAAACTTTTAAAAAGTGGTAGCCAGGAGCCATAGTTTATATTAAGATGCATACCTACAAAGCAGGAGGTCATGGACACAATGCAGAGATTGAGGCATCACGTTATGCTCAGCTTAGTTCAAGAGTTAGTGGGTGGGATTGAGCAAGACTCTACATAATGTGGGTACAATATTAGAATCTCACTTATGTGGGTGGGGTGTCAAAGCATAAGCAAAGTGAGAAGGGTATTATTCTGAAGGGGCTGCCTAGCATGGGGGTGTCAAAGAGGGTGACCACACTGGATGAAAGTGGTTGTGTCAGCTGTAGGAGAATTCTTACCTGCAGAAGGATTGATCAAGTGAGAAAATATTAAGAATAATGGTATTAAGCTAGAATTGGAGATATGGTTGTGAACTCACAGTTTTCAGTAGACAGGTGTGCATGTGTGTGTGTGTGTGTGAGACACAGAGAGACACATGAAAGAGAGAGAGACTTGAATACATATATTCCTAGTTTTGTCCACTGAAAGCATCTGGAAGCAGTGATATCCCCAAAGCATTGGGTACATGTAGCATTCTGACCTTGCTTTCCAAGTACCACTCTTCAGAGGTCCTTGGAGATGTGGTTAACTATGCTATTGGGTTAGAGAGAGTGCAAGATGAGCCTGGAAGCTACTGCTGAGGCTGAAATAAAGAAGCACTCAAAGAATGATGGAGACACAGAGGTTATCTTACAGGGGCTCCCACTGGAGAAGTCTTGGGCAATTCAAACAGCGAAATAAATAATGATGGTGGCAGAATGTAATGCACTGAGTAACAGAAGAAGCTGTGAATTCACACAGATTCCAAAATTAGTGAATAAATTGTTTGATGAGAATGATATTTAAATAATCTCAAAACCTCTTACAAAATATTTATTAATTACAATGGGGAAAAAATAATTTCCCAGTTTAGAAGCCAAGCAGATAGGAACTTATGCAATCAAAGTTAACATTACCAGTAATGGTACAACATAAGTCATGTGTCACTTAAATAGGATAAAGTGAGAACACATCGTCAGTTCTGTGATATTCCCACCCATGATGTACAACAGGCACTTAACCATAAAGAAGCATCAGAGAAACCCAAACTGAAGAACGTTCTACCAAATAAATGGCCTGGAAACATCAAAAGGTTGTGACAGTCAAAGAAAGGTTGAGAACTGCTCCATATGGGAGGAAATTGAGGAGACATGATAACTAGATTTGGTGTCTGCTTTGCAAGATCTGGGTTTAGGACTGTACCTTTTTATTACCAACTATTTTGAACTGTGGTGTTGGAGAAGACTCTTGAGAGTCCCTTGGACTGCAAGGAGATCCACCCAGTCCATTCTGAAGGAGATCAGCCCTGGGATTTCTTTGGAAGGAATGATGCTAAAGCTGAAACTCCAGTACTTTGGCCACCTCATGCGAAGAGTTGACTCATTGGAAAAGACTCTGATGCTGGGAGGGATTGGGGGCAGGAGGAGAAAGGAACGACAGAGGATTAGATGGCTGGATGGCATCACTGACTCTATGGACATGAGTCTGAGTGAACTCCAGGAGTTGGTGATGGACAGGGAGGCCTGGTGTGCTGCAATTCATGGGGTCGCAAAGAGTCGGACATGACTGAGCGACTGAACTGAACTGAACTGAACATGACTGGAACCATTGGAGGAACTTGAATGAAGCCTGAGAATTTTATTAAAGTACCAGTATTAATTTTCTGATTTTACTGTTATATTGTTGTTATGTAGGAGAAATGTTTTCATTTGTGGGAAAAACACAGTAAAGTATAGGAGAGTAATGGGACATAATATCAGCCATTTACTCTCAAATGGATAAGGAAAGAACGTTTATTAAGCTGTACTTGCAAATTTTCCTAAGTTTGAGATTGCTTACATGTATATTTGGGCTTCCTTGGTAGCTAAACTGGTAAAGAATGTGCCTGCAATGAGGAAGACTTGGGTTCGATCCCTGGGTTGAGAAGATCCCCTGGAGAAGGGAATGGCTACTCATTCCAGTATTTTGACCTGGAGAATTCCATGGACTGTATAGTCCGTATACTATACCCCACTGTATAGTCCATGGGGTAGCGAAGAGTCAGACACCACTGAGCGATTTTCACTTTCACTTTTCATATATATATTTAGGGCTTCCTTGGTGGCTCAGACAGTAAAGAATCTGCCTGCAATGCAGGAGACCCTGGTTCAATTCCTGGGTCTGAAAGATCCCCTGTAGAAAGGAATGGCTTCCCACTCCAATATCCTTGCCTGGAGAATTCCGTGGACAGAGGAGCCTGAAGGGCTACAGTCCATGAGATCCCAAACAGTTGGACATGACCAAGCAACTAACATACACACACATAGGTATATATATATATTTATTTATTTTATAGCTTTTGTGTGTTTCATGTTTTGAATATTCACGTCTAGTCAAGTTCCCCAAAGCAGATTTTGGTGGGACCTAAGAGCTTACAGAGGAGAAGGCACTGGCAACCCACTCCAGTACTCTTGCCTGGAAAATCCCATGGATGCAGGAGCCTGGTAGGCTGCAGTCCATGGGGTCACTAAAAGTCGGACAAGACTGAGCGACTTCACTTTCACTTTTCACTTTCATGCATGGGAGAAGGAAATGGCAACCCACTCCAGTGTTCTTGCCTGGAGAATCCCAGGGATGGGGAAGCCTGATGGGCTGCCGTCTATGGGGTTGAGCAGAATCGGACACGACTGAAGTGACTTAGCAGCAGCAGCAGCAGCAGCAGCAGCAGCAGCAACAGCTTACGGTGCTTCCCTAGTGGCTCAGATGGTAAAGAATCTCCTGCCATGCAGATAGCTATGGCTCCTGGGCCCTAAAGCAAGGCTCAGTAGTGTGCTCAGTTGCTCTGTGGCGTGTAGTATCTTGCCGAACCAGGGATCGAACCCGTGTCTCCTGTTTTGGCAGGTGGATTCTTTAACACTGAGCCAACAGGAAAGCCCTGTTTTTCTTCCTAATGACAATGTACAAACTGCTTAGGAAATTTGATGGGGTGGATATGGTTGTTAGGTCTTTATCCCCCAGTCACACAGAGGCTCATCACTGGAAAGTCATTCTTCAGTATTTTCTAGAAGCTGGCATGCAAATGATAAAATGATAAATGAGAACAATAATGCCTTCTTCTTCTAGAGCTTTATTACAGGCTTTGCAAACCATGTGACCAGAGAGCTAGTGATTTTAACCATTTCATATCCATCCTACTGGGGTTTCCCTGGTGTCTCAGGCTGTAAAGAATCTGCCTTCAATTCAGGAAACCTGGATTTGATCCTTGGGTTGGGCAGAGGAGCCTGGCATGGCTACAGTCCATGGGGTCTCAAAGAGTTGGACACAACTGAATGACTCAAACACATCCATCCTACTGGGTACTTTTCTAGCTTCTCTTTTATCCAACAGACTTTTATTGAGCCCTACTATGTTACAGGTCCTGGATTTAACCTTAGAAATAGTGGGAGGTAGAAAAGGCCCTCACAGTTCCCACTATGAACAAAAAAAAGGATCAGGTGAGGAAGCTAATATTTACTGTCTTATGAAGTGGGGTACTGAGGGGAAGACCCCGTCTCTCAGGAAGAGTTCACAAAGAAAGGGAGTGTCCTTTTGGAGCTAAAGGATAAGGCTACTTAAATTTTTACCAAATGTTCAAAAATTTAAGTGATATAGAAAAGCCTTTTTTTTTTTTTTAATATGGACAAAAAGACAGAAGAGGAAGGGCAATAAACAGCTGCTTTTTTTTTTTTTTTTTCTTTTAATATACTCTGGCCAAGCCACACAGCCTGTAGGACCTCAGTCCCCAGACCAGGGCTCAAACCCAGGCCACAGCAGGGATAGCACTGAATCCTTACCATTAGGCCACAGGGAACACTGGAAAGTAGCTTTAAGTAAAATATCTAAGCAGTGAAAAAACTGTGTCCGTATTTTCATCTACATTATGCTCCAAAGCCAATCTTTTTCAAAGTACATTTTTCAAGAATAAAGTAGGCATTCACACATGCTCAGTCCTGTCCAACTTTTTGCGACCTCATGGACTCTAGCCCGACAGGTTCTTCTGTCCATTGGATTCTCCAGCCAAGAATACTGGAGTGGGCTGCCATTTCCTCTTCCAGGGAATCTTCCTGACCCAGGGATCGAACCCACGTCACATGTGTCTCCTGCATTGATAGGCAGATTCTTTACCACTGAGCCACCTGGGAAGCCCAGAGAAGTAGATGAATAGTGAATTACTATGAAACAAATAGATGTACATGTTTTTAGCTTTACGTGTGTTTTCAATACCTAATACGATTTTGTGCTTTTTTTCTTTTTTTTTTAAGCTCAAATCATTTTACCTCAGGATTCTTATTCTTAGCGGTTCCATCACATCCCACTCCATCTCAAATGTGATACATTTCTTCCCACTCTGGATACTTGACTCACTTCTAAACCTTCTTTTCAGCTTCAAATCTCCCAGAATTGTAAGTCAGCTGTCAGTCTACATATATTGAACTTTTGGCTCCTGTCAAAACTTTGCCAGTGAGTCCTAAGGCCTTAGCTCCCCTCAAGCTGATGTCCTCTGGGCCTGACTTTGGGATGCAGTGGAGGAGGGGGCATTTCGACCCCCAGGAGTTGAACTGTCTGTTTCAGTCTCACCAGGAACTTTCTGGACCTCATCTCCTCTGTCCTTTCTTCTGGTCTGAGTTGAAAGCCACAGTGGAAGCTACCAAGGGCCAGATGTCTAGAGCAACCCTAAAAATTCAAGTCACTGTGAGCTAATAATGAGAGAACAGTCACAATCTGTAATATTTCACAACTACGTCTCTTGGTACCCCTCATTTTTAGTGTTTTTGATATCATAAATGTAGATAAATACCATATCTTCCTTATTCATCATTTATCTTTTGTTTTTTTTAAACATGTGCTTTAGAATTGTATTTCACTTCCTTTAAATTATCTCCAACTAGAACCTTGCTTAAATCTTAAATTATTCTGCATGGCTCTGAACGCCTTTCTGTAGAAAAGATATTTTATCTCATCATGGGAAAACAGTAGATGAATAGGCCTTTGGTATCCAGAAATATACTGTTTCTTGTGAAAGTGCCTCAGAAATCTCGGGTAGAAATTGCATCATTTTGAAAGTATGGTATTTAATCTCAGGTACCAGGACTGGGTGGGAAGAAGACACAAGGAATGAGAAGAGGGTGTTCAGTGTGCATGTGGTGATGTGATTCTGGGGGATCTGGGAAATGGAAAGCAAGCCCCACCCTGCTGTATTCCTTATCCCCTTGTCATCTACAGTGAAGATGGAGAGGGGCGGGGTCTTGAGCAGCAGTGACTGGGTTTGGAGCTGATTGCGTTGGTGAGGGTGGGCTCAGCAGGGATGGCATCAGAGCCATTTACAAGGAGATGGGGGTGTAGGAAGGTGAGATTCCACAAGGGTACCCACAGCCCAGTCTCTGCTCATCATTTGGCTTTGTTCTTGTTTTTGTGTCATTCTGACCCAAGAGTAAGTGATATCAATGAATTTTTAAGAATACATAATTGATACTGACATTGTTATTTCCTGATACGTAATTGATACTGACATTGTCTTCCTTGACAGCTCAGTTGGTAAAGAATCTGCCTGCAATGCGGGAGACCTGTGTTCGATCCCTGGGTTGGGAAGATCCCCTGGAGAAGGAAAAGGCTATCCACTCCAGTATTCTGGCCTGGAGAATTCCATGGATGAGTCCATGGGGTCTCAAAGAATCAGACATGACTGAGTGACTTTCACTTCATTATTAGGTTATGGTTCTTGAAAATTTGGCATTTGAGAAGGAAAATTACATTTGAACGTGATAGATTCTAGAGTCCACCGCAAATCCAGTTCTCTTCCTCTCCACCACCACTTCCCCATTGATATGTTCTACCAGCTTTATTCAGATTTCCTTGGTTTAACTTGTACTCATTTGTGTGTATGTGTCTCTGTGTGTTTCTTTTTTTTTTAACTTTTAAAATTTATTTTTTGGGGCACATCACTGAGGCACATGTGATATCTTAATTCCCTGACCAGAGATGCAACCCACATCCTCTGCATTGGAAGTGTGGAGTCTTAGCCGATGGACCTCCAGGGAAGTCCCTGTGTGTATTTCATTCTATACGATTTCATGTTATGTGTATCTACCACCAGAGTCCATCACAGGGATCTCTCTGGTTGCTTTTTCATAACGTCACCCACCTCCATCCCTCCTTCTAATCTCCTTCCTTAACTTTGGGCAGTCAGTCATCTACTCTTTATTCTTAATGTTTTTTTTTCATTTCAAGAATGCTAAACAGATATGATAAACAGAATCATATAGTATGTAAACTTTTAGCTTTTTTCTTTTACTCAGCATAATTCCTTAGAGATTCATTGAAGTCTTTGTGTGAAGTTTATTCCGCCTCACTGTTGAGTAGTAGCCATGGTATGTATGTCCTCTGGTTTGTTTAACCATTCACCCATTGAAAGACATCTGGACTGTTTCTAGTTTGCGGCGATTAGATAAAGCTTCTATTCGTTTATAGATTGTTGTGTGAGTATAAGTTTTCACTTTTCTGGATAAATGACCAAGGGTAAAATTGTTGTCATATGCTCGCTGTGGGTTTAGGTTTTTAAGAAACTGTGAAACTGTTTTCCAGCTTGGGCTGCACCATTTTACAGACCCATCAGCAATGTACGAGATCCAGTTATGCCACATTCTTGTCAGCATTTGGTGTTGTCACTATGTTTCATCTTAGCCATTCTGATAGATTTGTAGCAATACTTCATTGTGGTTTTAATCTGTGTTTCCCTGATGGTTAATGATTTGCAACATCTTTCCAAAATGTGCTTATCTGCCATCTGTATATGTTCTTCAACAAAGTGTCTGTTTGTGTCTTTTGCTTATTTTCTAATTGGCTTGTTTGGGTTTTTTACTGTTGAATTTTGAGAATTCTTTATATATTCTGGATACCAATCCTTTGATATGTGATTTGCAAATATTTTCTCGCTGCCTGCTGCTTGTCTTTGCATTTTCTCCACAGGGATTTTTCAGAATGAAAGTTTTTAATTTTGATAAAGTCCAACTTACCAATTTTTCCTTCTATGGATTATGCTTTTGGTGTCACATTTAAGAACTCTTCACCTAGCCCTAGATCCCGAAGATTTTCTCCTATTCTTCACACATCTTTAAAAATACAAATTTGACCATGTTGGTTACTGAAGAAAACTTTTAGCTCGCTTCTCATTTCATTTTGAATTGAATCCTAACATCTCATACAAGGTGGTCAGCCTCTGTGCACTGTCCTGACCCCAGCCCCCAACCCCCATAGCTCTACCCACACTTTCTAGGTGACAACCAGCTTTCTATTTCTGCAAGTTTCCTCTGCCTCTGACCACATGCATGCCCTTTGCTCTACCAGGAATACTCTTCGTGTGGCTGAGTTCTTCTAACACGTCAGGACTCAGTTTACATGTCACTATGTCTGTGAGGCCAACTCAGGCCTTATCACCTACACAGATAGCTTCTATAGCAATGCCCACCCTTTGTCAATTATCTGGCACTTCATATTTTAGCATTTGTCATTGTTTTTGCTTGTTTAGTGTCTGGTCTCTCATGAGACTCGGAATGGCATGAGGACAAAGACTTGGTTTCACCTCTCACCCTGGCACCCAGAGCTTATTTCAGGGCTCAGCGAACAGTGTGCTCTCAGTAAATATTTGCAAAGGAAACGAAATTAATGAGGGCATTTTAAGAAAACTTTCCCTCAGTGTGCAGTATTTTCTGAGGAATTTCAAGAAGATTAAAGTTTTATTGGGGATTATAACTGCTTTGGGCAGAATTCGTTTTAGAGGAAGTCTTACTGTCCAGACTATCTTTGGTTTATATATTTTGTCTCATGAATTTAAAGAGGAAAAGAGATTTCAATAAAATGTTGTGCCATAAAAAAAAATCTAGGCAGCAGCATTGAGTTTATGTATCTTGCTCTTAAGAATTCCTACAGCATTGCCATCAAAGTTATCATTCCTGCACTCGAGAACATTCCAGCCCAGTGAGGGCAGATGCGTGTGGAAAAATGACTAATGCACAACCGTAAAACTCTATGATAAGGACCCGAGATACTTTTGGTGCACCTCACAGAGTGAGGGTAGAAGGGAGGAGATGTGGCCATGCAGAAGATTCTTTAAATGAGGCAACACTTGGGCCAAGCCTTGAAAGATACAGTGACATTGACCAGGAGGAGACAAGAAGGAGAGGGGGAGGGGAGCAGTGGGCAGCAGGTTGGCAGACTCTAGACTGTGTGGTACTGGGGTACCAAGTCTCAGAGGGAGCTTTGAAAGGTCGGAGAGCCACATGACCAGATCTCCCTCTCTGTCTCTATATATAGATAAATAGATGGATAGATTTGGCCCCGCTATGCAACATAGGAGATCTTAGTTCCCCAGCTAGGGGCTGAACCCGTGCCCCCTGCATTGGAAACACAGAGTCTCAATCACTGAACTGCCAATGAGATCCCCAGATTTATATTTTTGATTGAGGAGAACTATGAACCTGGAATAAGCGACTTAAGCCATAGTTTCACTGGGCAGATTCCATGTGAAAAGTGGCCACCACAGAACAGCTGCCTTTGGCATTCAGAAGAAAGTGGACTGACCGAGGATTCCCGGAAGCTTCAAGCACCATGGCAAGCCTGCAGCTCACTAGGAACTTGCAGCTGCTCCGGGCATGGAGGTGTGAGGAATGAGACTGTTCTTTTTGGCAAAGAATACACTGTATCTTGCAATGTCCCTGAAGCCAGGATGTAAGCAGCAACTGGGCTTTCCAACAGTTCCATGCAACTGGGAAGTCCAGTGAACAAGGAATCTGAAACAATCTCTGTAGGCTGGATGATCAGCAGTGCTTAAAAGGTTAGAATTGAATAAGGATAAATAATAAAGGGCACATTAAGAATAACAATAGTAAAACAAACAGAAACTCCACAAGTACAGATGAGAACCCTGTGGTCGACTAGAAGCATATGTAGAAAAGATTTGGGAGTTTTGAGTGAGTCAGTGTAGTCAGCCATGTATGATGAGGCTGCTGAGGAAGTTAATATGAATTTAAACCACCTTGATAGCATTCTGGTATTCAAGCTTAGGGAGGTGACAAACACTGTTCAACAAGGAAAAGAAAAGAATATTTGAAGTAATTGAAGTCACAGAGAAGAGGAATGAGGTCATACAAATTAGCCAGGAGGCCAGTATAGAACCAGCCAGTTAAAAGAGCAGGGAAGCTCAAACAGTAAGTGCTAGAGAGGGTGTGGAGAAAGGGGAGCCCTCCTACACTGCTGGGGGGAACATAAATTCATACAGTTGCTATGGATACCGGTATGGAGGGTCCTCAAAAAACTAAAGATAGAATTACCATACGATCCAGCAATCCTACTCCTGGGCATATATCTGGAGAAAACCATAATTTGAGAAGATACATTTACTCTAATGTTCATTGCAGCACAATTTAAATAGCCAGGATATGTAATATGGAAGCAACCTAAATGTCCATCAACAGATAAATGGATAAAACAGATGTGGTATGTCTATATAATGGAATATTACTCAGCCATAAAAAAAAATAATCCCATTTGCAGCAAGATGGATAGACCTAGAGATTGTCATACTGAGTGAAGTAAGGCAGACAGAGAAAGACAGATATGTGATATCACTTACATGTGGAAACTAAAAAAATGGTACAAATGAACTTAATTACAAAACAGAAAGAGTCACAGGTGTAGAAAACAAACTTATGGTTACCAAGGGACAAATGGGGGGGAGGATAAACTGGGAGGCTGGAATGACATATACACATAACTATATATAAATTAAATAGCTATTAAGAACCAACTGTATAGCACAGAAAACTCTACTCAATGCTCTGCCATGACCTATATGGGAAAAGAACCTGAAAGAGTGGAGACATATATATATATAGGCTTCCTTGGTGGATCAGAGAGTAAAGAATCATCCTTCAATGCAGGATTCAATCCCTGGGTCGGGAAGATCCCCTGGAGGAGGGCATGGCAACCACTCCAGTATTCTTGCCTGGAGAATTCCACGGACAGAGGAGCCTGGTGGGCTACATAGTCCATGGGGTTGCAAAGAGTTGGACACGACTGAGCGACTAACACTTTCACTTTTTTAAATAAGAAACTGTAGTGATGGCAAAGAAAATGCAAAACAACAACAACAAAAACAATAGCTTCAGAAAAAAGCAGGAAGTTAAAAGCATCTTAGGTTTATAACATCTAAACGAAGACCCTGTATATCCATTGTTGCTTTGATAAAAAATATAATAGTTTTATGACACTGGAAAATAGTTTCTTAAAAGGAAAGCTAAACAAGCAACTTCCACCAGCTTCTTTTAAAAAGATTTAGCAAAGTTTCATCTAATAACATATTAGGATAATATACAATATCACACAGTTTCTACAACTGGCCTTTGATTCTCTTTACCTTACTAATCTCAGAGCAAACAGAAACCTCACCACCAGCAGTAATATTTCCACTTCTCAGTAAACCTTCTTGAAAGAACAGATATTGATAAGAGTGGTAATTAACCATTTTATTGCCCATTGTAAATTAATGATTAAAAGCCAGAATTATTCATTGTTAGGTTGGCAAGCATTCTCTTTTTGGTAGTATTTTTTTCTTATTCTAGAAGTCTGATGTATTCTGACTATCAATGTAAAGTGATAATAAAATCAATCAGTCTTGAGAACTCTTTTCTGTTCTCAATGCCTCACCCTCCAGGAAGCAGCCAGAGATATTTGTTTAAATGACAGAAGATTTTCATTTCTCTTAGGATAAAATCCAACCTCTATCCCAGAAAGCAGGGTTGTGAATCTCATTACTTTTCCTCTGTTCATCTTGTCCCAGCCACATGGACCTTTTTCATATCCTTAGTCACGCCTTTCTTTCCCCCAAGTGAGGGCCTTTAAATTGTTCTTTACTCAGTTTACCTTTATCTGTACAGCCAAAGCTATGATTTTTCCAGTAGTCATGTATGGATGTGAGAGTTGGACCTTAAACAAGGCTGAGTGCCCAAGAATTGATGTTTTTGAACTGTGGTATTGGAGAAGATTCTTGAAAGTCCACTGGACTGCAAGGAGATAAAACCAGTCAATCCTAAAGGAAATCAACCCTGAATTTTCATTGGAAGGACTGATGCTAAAGCTGAAACTCCAATACTTTGGCCACCTGTTGTGAAGAACTGACTCGTTGGAAAAGACCCTGATGCTGGGAAAGATTGAAGGCAGGAAAAGGGAATGACAGAGGATGAGATGGTTGGATGGCATCACCGACTCAATGGACATGAGTTTTGTTTTGTTTTGTTTTTTTTTTGGACATGAGTTTGAACAAGCTCTGGGAGACTGAGAAGCCTGGCATGCTGCGGTCCATGGGGTTGCAAACAGTCAGACATGACTGAGCAACTGAACAACAACAACAGTTTACCTTTATTTAAAGGAACCCTTAAGGCCACAGCCCACAACTACTGTTTCCATCAGTTCCTTGTTTATGTCCTTCACACCGCTTAGGGCTCCTTATAAACCGCTGTATTTGTTTCTTGGCTTGTTGCTCATCTTCATGTTTCTCCTACTAGAGAGGCAAGCAGGACCCCAACCACATGAAGATCATGATGAGAAGGGACTTGACCCCAAGAGAAATGCAGAACCAGTGAAAAGTTTTAAGAAAGGGAGAGAAAGACTGGAATTATACTTGCAATAACTCTGTGGCAGAACAAATGAAGAGTGAAGAACAGTCTGGAAAATGGCAAGAGGGGGAGCCCCATCAGGAGACTTTTGGGGCGGCCTAAGCTAAGAGTGCTGGAGAAGGCGATGACACCCCACTCCGGTACTCTTGCCTAGAAAATCTCATAGACGGAGGAGCCTGGTAGGCTGCAGTCCATGGGGTTGTGAAGAGTCAGACACGACTGAGCGACTTCACTTTCACTTTTCACTTTCATGCATTGGAGAAGGAAATGGCAACCCACTCCAGTGTTCTTGTCTGGAGAATCCCAGGGACGGGGGAGCCTGGTGGGCTGCCATCTGTGGGGTCGCACAGAGTCAGGCACGACTGAAGCAACTTAGCAGCAGCAGCAGCAAGCTAAGAGTGATGATGGGGTGAACAAGGCATTGAATTGAAGCACTGAGGGGTAGAAAGAGGTAAATGGATTTAGGAGACATTTAGGAAATTGCACCAACAGACCTAGTGATTTTATGTGGGGAGAGAGAGAGGAAAAGAGATCTAGATGATACAAGGCTTCTGGCTGGATGATGTTGCCTTTGCTGCCATGGCCAGATGGGATGAAGACCATCCCTGAGGGTCAGTACAAAGTCTCTTTGGAATCTGTTGAGTTTGAGGATTGTGGGAGTGGAGATGACCTGTTGAGAGTCAGAATCCCCCAAAATGCATTGGCTTAGAGAGGCAGATGCTTACTCCATACATATCTTTAAAAGAATATAAACTAATAATATTTTTATTAATTGTAGTACCAGCAAATGGTAGACAAGAGTGGCATCACATGTGCCAAGGATATGACTACTTCGATTATCTAGGTTAATTAGGGATGCTGAAGGGCCAGTGACTAAGAGAGGTGTCTGTTGTCAAAATCACTGAGAGTCCCAGCTCTGTACTGCTCAACTGTACACACTGTGACAAGCTGCTTGGCTTTCTTGGAGTATCAATTTCCTTATCTGTAAAAGGAGACATTTCCCCCTACTTGTAGTGTTGTGCAGAGTTAATGCAATACTTAGTGCAAGGTGCTTAGCATCTGCAAAGTGTAGGAGAAAGAAACTGCTAGTCCACCCCTTATTTAAGGGATTATTCATGGCCTTTAAGGGCTTCCTTGGTGGCTCAGATGGTAAAGAATTCACCTGCAGTGCAGGAGACCTGGGTTTGATCCCTGGATTGGGAAGATCCCCTGGAGAAGGGACAGAGGGGCCTGGCAGGCTACAGTCCACAGGGTTGCAAAGAGTTGGACACAACTGACTTTAACTTTCATTGCCTTTAAAGCTGATTCCAGCTCAGAGATATAAGATTATGTCAGATAGGACTAGTATAATTCAATTACATGTTTTTCCAATAATAAATATTATTAATTAATTTATTTCTTTTTGGCTGCCCTGGGCCTTTCTGCGCTTGAGCTTTCCCTTGTTGCGGTGAGCAAGGGCTACTCTCTAGTTGCAATGCATGGGCTTTTCATTGCAGTGGCTTCTCTTGTTGCAGAGCACAGGCTCTAGGCACATGGGCTCGGTAGTTGGGCTTAGTTGCCCTGCGGCATGTGGAATCTTCCCAGGCTAGGGATTGAACCCATGTTCCCTGCGTTGGCAAGTGAATTCTTAACCACTGGACCATCAAGAAAGTCCTCTGATAGTATTTTTTGATAAAACTTTGAGATTAGATCTATTGGCATTCTGACTACATTTACACAGATGGCCACAAAAGGCTAATACACAAGCCAAAAAGCCACAAAAATAATTTCACAAGCCAACATCATTCCCCAAGTAAAGGGGCTATTTGGAGGAGCTGATGACCCCAGCTTTAAGTAGGCAAACTTCAGTAACAGCTGAGGCACAATCAAGAGCAAAAAATGTAGTGTTAGAAAGATTAGACACCTGTTGACTGCGACAGTGTTCAAAGGCTTGTTTCTAATGGATATACGGTATACAGGAACGGGGATGATGACATGGAGTAGTGATTCCTAGAGCCTACCCAACTGGAATATTGTACACAAAGCACATAAACCGTACAGACATTTGTGGAGGCAACAGATGCCACTTATTCTGAGAAAAGTGTTTCGTTTTGTAGCTTTACGCTTTGGAACATTCTGAGTTATAATTAACTACTAATGTTCTTCTTACTCTCTTCATTCTGTGTGTGCTATTCTAACCCTTCCCCTTTTTTTTATCCCCAGAAGTTCTGTTTTTTTGTTTGTTTGTTTTCTTGTTGTTTTTTGCCCATGCAGCACGGCTTGCAAGATCTTAGTTCCCAGAGCAGGGCTTGAACCTGAGTCCTCAGCATTGAAAGTACCAAATCCTAACTGCTCTACTGCCAAGGAATTCCCAAGAAATTCTGTTTTAGATACAAACTATACTTTCCTTTTCCTGGGCAGGAAATAAAAATACCATAAATAGCAGGAAGGAGTATATGTTTTATGAGGAAATATATTACAGATTAGGGAAGTAATTTTTTTTTTTATCAATTTGTCCCTAAAATGTTTCTGACCTTTAGAGACATTTGAAGGTTCACGTATATGACTGCCAGGAAGTAGTTAAAAATTCTTCTCTGTTTGTTTAGGCAAGCAGATTGGTTATCCAGTAAGTGGCAGCAAACAGCTTATAGATTCATCTTTTCTGATTTCCTAACTCTCAGATTCTTATGAATGAAGCAGAATCATTGATTGAGCAAATGGAAATGAACTTGAAAGTAGACCGTGCACATTATGACTCTCTGAAGAAGCAAATATGAATCTGTCACTTCCTTTTCCCTGAGAAGTTTTTAAGGGCAATAGGGTGTACTGGTGTGTGAGCATTCAGAAGATACCATAGGCATTTTCTGCATGACTTAATTCTTTTTCAGACACAAAGAACAGATTCTGATGATTTACAATCATCAGTGTAAACTCATAACTCTGCACTGCCAGCTAGGGATTGCAGACTACTTGCTTAAAGGATAATGAAAAGTGAGAAAATTGTATAGGATTGTCATGGTCACCATATATCTAAAATTTCCTGGGACAGTCCCAATTTCAAAGATTCTATGTTGTTATTCCTTTCATTATACTCCTTAACAGACCATGCATTTAGGTTTGAAAAATATGTTCTTAAAGATCCACAGTTGTTCTTAGATATATGTTAAGTAATATTTTCCAGAATCAAAGAAACTATCTTTAAAAACAATTTTTGAGTTTTTAAAAATTATCTTAGGAAAAGTGACTTCCTTTCTTACAAATTATGGGAGAGCCACCTGAACAGCCTTGGCATAGACTGATCAGTTTTCATAGTATTGCAATGCTATAAATACGAGGGGATTTTACCATTGCCAGTTTCATGAGCACAACATACAGACACACTGAAGTATTTCTGAAGGACAACTAAGAAGTAGCATTTTAGTTTAATTCCGTTTCTGTGGCTATTTCCTAGAGTCTGAAAGAAACTGTTAAAAGAATGTGCCTGAAACAAAGTTGCTAATCAGGAAAAACATGATATTTAGACTACACTTGATACTAATGGCCAACAAATGACCTGGAAAAAATTACCTTTAAAGGACAGTCAACTTTTTTATGACAAATTCTTTAAAAAAAAAAAAAAGATTCTTCTATTGAAATTCTTATATTGCTGAAAATTGATTTGGATTAAAAGTGAAACTGCAGATCACCTTTCTGGGGGTAGAAGCCATAGAAAACTTGAAAAATTCCAAAAAAATTTTTATACTAATTTTGAAAAGAAGCAGTTCAGCATACGGAAATGCTCCTTCCTTATTTATATGGAACTTGCTAAAGAACTAAGAGCTTATTAGAGGCACATTCTGCCTACAGTCAATATTTTACTGTATGTTTTGCAAATAAAGTTGTTTGTTGACATCATTTTGAGGATATCCATGGTGCTTTTCAATTACTGTCCAACACTAATATTTGCTTGTCATTAAGTAATTTACATCATCATTTGTCTAGCACCTGGCAACTTAACTCACTTTCTTATTTATTTTCTGTAAACTGACTTGCACAAAATTTCTCCATTCTCTTTATCCTTTTAATTCCCTGAAGGGCTGAGGCTTATTATTCTGACTTGGTTTGTACATTGAAGAGGTCAAAGGTGTCAGCTGAAGGACTGGAATGTTTTCCCCCTACAAGAACCTTTCCTTTCCTCCAAGGTAGGGGCAAGATCCAGAGATATTTGGTTGGATTATCCGAAGTGTCATCCTTATTCAGCCCAACAGAAACACAGTGTTGACCACAGGAAAATAAAAGACTTGTGCTTTTGTTTCGTTTTGTTCTGTTGGCCGCAGTAGGTCTTGGTTGCTGCACGGGCTTTTCTCTTCTTGTGGCAGGTGGGGGTGTGCGCTGGTTGTGTTGCACGGGTTTCTCATGGCTGTGGCTTCTCTTGTGGAGCATGGGCTCTGGGGCACATGGACTTCAGGAGCTGTGGCTTGAGGGCTCAGTAGTTGAGGTTCGGGGATCTAGAGCACAGGCTCAATAGATGTGGCTTGAAGGCTTAGTTGCTCCGCAACCTGAGGGATCTTTCCAGACCACGGATCGAATCTGTGTCTCCTGCATTGGCAGATGGATTCTTTACTAGGGAGCCTAAGGGAAGCTCAAAATCAGTGTTTTTATAGTCACACAAATCAGAGTTTGAATTCCTATTCTGTTGCTTATTGCTTACAAACTATATTCCAAGTCACTCTCTCAGTTTTGACACCCATGATATAAGAAGGTCTGACAACTTTTTGAAGTTTAAGATATCTAGAATACTTAACTTTAGACCCTGGATTATAGTAGGATTCAAATAAATCTTAGCTAATTTGTTCAAACAATGAATACTTTTTAGTATAAAAAATACAACACAATAGAGACATTAGAGGTAAATAAACAAGACATCTTTTGTGCCTAGGTGGTATGATAGAATGGGAAAAGTGTAGGATTGAGTAACCTGTCTATCTTCATCATGCTTCTCAATTAATTGAACACTGTATTGCCTCCCAGAACTGTTACAGTAGAGTTAGGCTTATACAGTGAAACATTCTCTGCCCATCCCTTTCTGGGCAGAAACTGACTTATAATTTAATATCATAATACATAATTTGAAGTGATCTAGGTTCTAGCTTATTTTTCCGATGGGATAAATATGTTGATTATAACCTGTGGGTCTAAGTTCTTAGGCAGATAAACTAAGGGCTTTAAAGTGAATGAGTTAAAGACACCCACACCAGCTCAGTAAAAAATTGAGCCATTCTGAGTTGCTGATTGCAGATCATTCATTTAACATAGATTTATTAACTGCTTGCCAAGTACAGGCATTGTACTAGGTGCTAATCATGCAACTACAAATAGAACAGTCCTTGCCAAGAGAGACACCTTAAACAGATTATTACTACAATGTGATAAGAAGTTTAATTCATTTATTTATTTAAGAAGTATTTATAGAGTGCCTATTGGGTGCTAGGCCTGGTGCTAGTGTCTTGGGTACAATAGGAAAGAAGAAAGACTCGTCCCATGATCCCATCATATATATAGTATAGTGGAGAAGGCAGAAGTTTTAACAATAAACAGTTGTGACAAGGGAAGTATGGAGAACTATGAAAGTGTTAGTGCTTAGGCATGTCCAACTCTTTGCAACCCCATGAACTGTTGCCTGCCAGGCTCCACTGTTCATGGAATTCTCCAAGCAAGAATATAGAAGTGACTAGCCATTTCCTTCTCCAGAGGATCCTCCCAATCGAGGGATTGAACCTGGGTCTCCCACATTGCAGGCAGATTCTTTACCATCAGAGCCACCATGGAAGCTCTATGAGTGATCTTTAAAAAGAAAATGGACTTAATCAAGTGTATGGCAAATAGATGGGGAAAAAGTGGAAACAGTGACAGATTTTTTTTCCCCTTGGGCTCTAAAATCACTGCAGATGGTGACTGCAGCCATGAAATTAAAAGATACTTGCTCCTTGGAAGAAAACCTATGACAAACCTAGATAGTGTATTAAAAAGCAAAGACATCACTTTGCCAACAAAGGTCCATATAGTCAAAGTTACGGTCTTTCCAGTAGTCATAAAAAAGACTGAGTGCCTAAGAATTGATGCTTTCGAACTGTAGTGCTGGAGAAAACTCTTGAGAGTCCCTTGGACAGCAAGAAGATCAACCCAGTCAATCCTAAAGGAAATCAACCCTGAATATTCATTGGAAGCATGGAAGCTGAAGCCCCAATACTTTGGCCACCTGATGCAAAGAGCTGACTCATTGGAAAGATCCTGATGCTGGGAAAGATTGAAGGCAGGAGGAGAAGGGGACAACAGAAGATGAGATGGTTGGATGGCATCACTGACTCAATGGACATGAATTTGAGCAAACTCCAGGAGATAATAAAGGACAGGGAAGCCTGGCATGCTGCAGACCATGGGGTTGCAAAGGGTCAGACACAATTTAGCAACTAAACAATAGCAACAATCAGTGTATGATCAAGAAGACCTCCTAAAGGAAATGATGTTTAGGCTGAAAACTGAAAGACAGATAAAGAGACATGTGGGAGAGAAAGTTCTGGTAGAGGTAAAAGCATGTTGGAGGGCCTAGGAGTAATACAGAGTTTGGCACATATGAGGAAATGACAAAAGTCTGACATCACTGGACAGAGAATATGAAAAGGGGATTAGACAGAGGTGTTAGGGAGCACAGAGGAAGATGCGCTTAACAGCGTCCATGTCAGAGAAGGATGCCCAGAAGGGAGAAAACTAGAACTGAAGGATGAGCATGTGTTCACCAGCAGAACAAAGGGAGCGGAGAGCATTTCCACCAAGGGAAGGCATGTGTAACTGCTCAAAGATGACAAGGAGGCCAACACATTCTAACTGTGGATCACATTTACGGTGATGGATGTGAACATAATTGTATATCTGGCAATGTAATGAGGATGGAGTGCAGGACGGACCAGACTGGATGCAAGAAGACCAGTTGGGAGATGAGTGCCATCATCCAGGTAGGATATGATGATGGTGTCAGGAGATGAGGAAATGGGAGCCTGGGGGACATCTTCAAGAACACTGATGTAAAATTGGCAGGTTTTGAGAACTGATTAGGTGAAGAGATGAGGAGCAGAAGGGATCAGAACCACTCTGATCATGACCCCACTGGAGAGATAACTATGGAGGAAGGAATAGATATTGGAGAAAAGATAAAGACGACAGTTAAAGAAATTCAACTAAGGTGTCTGTGGACATCCAAATGTGAACAGTCTGTAGTCAAGGGGTATGCTAGGATGGACTCAGAAGAGAAGTCTGGGCTAAAGATGAAGATCTGGAAGTCAACAACAGTAGGTGATGATTAATTAGTGAGCTCATAATTACTTACTGTTGTTGACTTCCAGAAGTGAAAAAGAAGGGTCAATTAAAGTTAGGGTAGGGAGAAGATGAAAGTCATTTTTGAGTACTTATACCCTCTGATTTTTAAATTTTTTCTATAAAGAGTATGTAATGGGCTGTGCTTAGTCACTCAGTGGTGTCTGACTCTTTGCAACCCCGTAGACTTGTAGCCCTCCAGGCTCCTCTGTCCATGGGACAAGAATACTGAATTCTTGTCCAGGCAAGAATACTGGAGTGGGTTGCCATGCCCTCCTCCAGGGGATCTTCCCAACCCAGGGATCAAACCCAGTTCTCCTGCATTGCTGGCAGATTCTTTACTATCTGAGCCACCAGGTAAGCCCTGAGTGTGTAATACTACTAGGTAAAAATTTAAAGAATTTTTAAATTTAAGTGTTATTTACAGAGTTTTTACATACTAGGAGGAAAACCTCTTGTTCTGAGAACAAGGGATCAAATACTGCATCTGCATATGTGTTTGTAGTCAAGAAGAGGAAATGTAGACAAAAAGTTACTTTTTTAATGTTCATACATTTGTTTTTCTTCATCATACTGGTCCAAGGAGAGGGCAGATGAAGGAAGTGGCAAAAATGTGGAACAGCTCATACAAAGGGAAGCAGAAGAGGGAGTTGTCTAAAGGTAAGTTTAACAGGACTGAAATATATATATATATATATATTTACTTATTTATATATATATATATTTTTTTTTTTTTTTTTTTCAATGGTGCTAAACAAGCAGACAATGCTCTTAAACAGTGAGACAAAGTAATTGAAGTCTGGGCTTTGTGTGATTTTTCTGGACAACATAATTGGACATGAATTGGGATGTGCAGTATTATTTACAAAAGTACCATGCAACACATTCCACGAATTAATAGTTGGGTTATACTGCCAGGGAGGATGCAGTGTTTGTGGAGCCATGAATAGACAATAATTACATAAACTCTACATTTGCCGAGATGCACTTGTTCTCTAGAAGACTCATGAGTTTGCAAATTTAATAACGTTAGACCCCTCCAGAGAATCATCACGCAGAAACTTATAAGGATAACATGTATTTTCAAATTAATTTTGATGCCAGAGGGAAAGATAATAGGTGTGGCCCAATGTGCTGATGGGGCAAGAATTCACTGTTTCTGTTTTGAGGACATCATCTTACCCATTTTGTGGCTCCTTCAATACTTTAAAAAAAAAAATTTATTTATTTGGCTGTGATGAGTCTTAGTTGCAGCCCATGGGACCCTTGTTGTATCATAGGGGATCTTTTGTTGTGGCACTCAGGCTTCTCTCTAATTGTGGCACGCAGGCTCAGTTGCTCCACAGCAGGTGGGATCTTCCTTTCCTGGCCAGGGTTTGAACCCGTGTTCCCTGCACTGCAAAGCAGATTCTTAACCACTGGACCACCAAGAAAGTCCCTCCTTCAGTAATTACCTCTATTCCTGGAAGATATTGAATATCCCAGTATGAATGGCTCCTTCTAGCCTAGAGAATTTTGTTTACTTAGTGAGAGGATTTATCGGATTTTAAAATGTTTTCCTTTTGTGATTTTTCTGACCCAGAAATATGCTTTTTATTTCAGTGACTCTCTCAAAACAGCTGAATAAATGACAGATTTTAAACAATCACCCTTAACTGTAAATCAAAATGTTATGTTTCCTCAGTTATGCTAAGATTCTTCAGTTTATTTTTCTTCTATCATCAATAAAGAATAACCCACCACGAGAATGTTGATTAAAGGCATTCTACCAAAAATATTTACTCCATTCTGTGGCAAACACTTGTCATCTCTAACTTAAGTTGAACAGCCCATGCTTAAGTGTCACCATGCTGCTACATGAAATAGAGGCATCTGGAATTTATTCTCTTATTCTCTTTCTAATTATAGCTTAATTTATCAACTGCACATTTTTAAGATGGTTATTCCTAGTAGGCTTGCCCACTAGAAAACCATGCTAGAAGTATTCTTTTCAAAATAACGTTGATTTTCCTCTTTTGGGGGGCAAATATCATACTTGTTTCCATATAATTTTTTATGTATACTCAATTGTATAATTACTAAAGTTATCCAAAATTATCTCCCTACCACAATATTTCCCCAACCTCGATCAAAAAAGTCTCATCGTCCTGGGGAATTCCCTGGCAGTCCAGTGGTTAGCACTCCATGCTTTCACTGCTTAGGGCATAGGCTCAGTCTCTGGTCAGGGAACTAAAATCTCTGCAAGTCTCGTGGCATGGCCAAAAGAAAACAAATAAATCTTATCTTCTCAATGACACTCTCTGCCACACAGTGGACACTGGTCATGACCTTTGGAAATGGAAGACACCCTGGAGATTATTAGTCAGTGGTTGTCAACCTGACAGAATATAAAACTCTCCTTGGAGCAGGGCACTCAACGCTGGTGCTCTGGGACAACCAGAGGGATGGGGTGGGGAGGGATATGGGAGAGGGCTCAGAATGGTAGGACACAAGTGCACCCATGGCTGATTTATGTCAATGTATGGCAAAAACCAACACAATATTGTAAAGTAATTAGCCTCCAGTTAAAATTAATTAATTAATTAAAAAAAATTTTTTTAAGATGTTTTCAGCATAATCAGGAAAAAAAAAAAAAAGAACTCACCTGCCAATGCAGGAGGTGTGATGCAGGTTCAATCCCTGGGTTGGAAAGGTCCCCTGCAGAAGGGAATGGCAACCCACTCCAGTATTCTTGCCTGGAGCTGTGGACAGAGGAGCCTGGCGGGCTCCAGTCCATGGGGTCGCAAGAGTTGGACACAACTGAGGTGACTAAGCACACACACACACGCATGCAAAGTACAAACTGCTATGGATTTAATCCACAAGCCAAACCTAGTGCTCTGTGGATATGGTAATGCCTTTGGTTAGTCCTTGTCTGAATATTTTGGCTTAAAGAATAGTTTTAGTTCTCACAGTGGCTTACTCCCATTAGTTTAAAATGCTGATTGTTCTTAGAGAATTGAGTCAGGCTCCTGTCTACTAACGCTATTGAAGTAAAAGGGTCTATGTAGATTTCTACCACTAAATGTTACTTTGAGTTGTATAAATAAATCATTTCCTTTACATTAAAAAAAAAAAAAACAACTCTCCTAGGGCGTCTGTTCTAAAAGAAGATTTAGGGACTTCAGTCCCAGAGATTCTGATTCAGTAAAACTGGAGAAAAGCCCAGTTATGTACATTTTTAAAAAATACCCCATGGAATTCTGAGTGTACAGAAAACACACTGAGGAATCTTTCTCTAAACTTTTTTTTTCTATAGTAAGGATGCTGAGGGTAGAAGATGTAACCTGCTCATCATCTTGGTGATCTGATTGATGTAATTGTCCTCAAAGTGTTTCCAGAGCTGTTCTCGACATCCCTCTGCTTACATTCTAAACAACAGGGATCAGAAAGTGGTTGCCTTCTTATGAAAAGCTTCTCTTTACCCTAATGGGGAGGAGGGGGTGGAGGTGGGATTGGACATTTGCGAAAGAAGGTACATGCCATTGCCTTGCCAAGGAAACTAATCAAACGTTGGTGTCATCAAAAAACAACCACCATAAAAGTATATACACTGTTTTCATGTGGTCCTCTAACAATATTTGTGGACAGGGTATTGACATTCATTAAATAAATAAATGAACGAATGAATGAATACATGGTGAATAAATGAATGATTGAAACAATGACTCCTGCATAAAGATAGGAGAGAAAAGGTTCAGACAGTGTGAAACCTGTGTCAGGGTGCCCCAAAAGCCCCCATCCTGGTCTCTGATAGTCAAGGTTTTCGGTCAGGTAGCAGGAAGAGGGATCCATCTTTACATACTTTTAAAATAACTTTTTGAAATTGAAGTATACTTAATTTAAATGTTGTGTTGAGATTCATCTCTAGAAAAGGAAATGCTTCCATGGTGAGTACAGCAGTTCCAAGCAACAACAAGCAGTTCCAAGTTGAAAAGAACATATAGATTTCAGTGGTTTAGGTACAGTATGAGGTGATAATTGTCTTTTTCAGAAAAGAATTTCTCTTTTCTTTCTTTCTTTTTTTCCCCTACCTCTACCAGAGGTGGAGAGGGTGTCAGTGTGGGAGATTCTCACCGTGTTTTTTAACTGGCTGGCTTTTGCTGATGAAGTTTTACTTCGGTTTGTTTGGCTTCTTTATCTGTCATGTTATTTATCTGCAGTTTTGCTTCTAGACAAAAGGGAAAACAACTGTAGTTTGTCATTCTTTAATGCTAGGAGATGACAGGAAGTTGGGTTTTATTTGTTCTTCTCTTTGAAGTATTACAACTGAATGAGCAGACGTAAGTATCATATTTTAAGCAGAATTTTTGCTTAATTTCATGGAAACAGGCACTTCTTGGGGGACTGGTGGCCTGTTGGGCTTGGCTTCAGCAAAATTATCAGAGAAGATGGATGGGTGATTCCAGAAAATTGTGAAAGAACACCACTGATTACAGAAATTCAATTTGATTCCATATTTTTTTAATTGAAGTCTAGTTGATTTACAGTATTGTGTTAGTTTCAGATGTATAGCAATGTGACTCAGTTATTTTTTCAGATTAAACTGTATATTACAAGATATTGAACATAGATCCCTGGCTGTACAGTAAATCCTTGTTGTTTGTCTCTTTTCTGCGTCTGTATCTGTTAACCCCATACTCTTAATTTCTCCTTCCTGTCCTCCTTCTTTCCTTTGGTAACCATAAATTTGTTTTCAATGTCTGTGATTCTGGTTCTGTTGTTTTTATTATTTTTTGAGTCTGTTTTTGTTTTGTATATAGATTCATTTGCATTATTTTTTAGATTCCACATTTGAGTGATATCATAAAGTATTTGTTTTTCCCTGTCTGACTTATTTCACTAAGTATAATATTTTCTAGGTGTATCCATGTTGCTGCAAATGGCAATATTCCATATTTTTTATAGTTGAGTAATATTCCACTATGTGTATATAGTATGGGGCTTCCCTCATACTATAAAGCTCTGATCGTAAAGAATCTGCCTGCAATGCAAGAGACATGAGTTCAATCCCTGAGTCAAGAAGATCCCTGGAGAAGGGAATGGCCACCCAATCCAGCATTCTTGCCTTGAAAATTCCATGGACAGAGGAGCCTGGTGGACTACAGCCCATGCATGGTGTTGCAAAGAGTTAGACATGACTGAGCACACACACACACACATATATACCACATCTTCTTAAGTCATCTTCTGTTGATGGGCATTTGGGTTGTTATATCTTGGCTACTGTAAACAATGCTGGTATGAAATTGGGGTGTATGTATCTTTTCGAATTAGAGTTTTCATTTTTTTCTGGATATTTACCTGGAAGTGGGATTGCTTAGTCATATGGTAACTCTATTCTCAATTTTTTAGGGAACAATCATACTGTTCTCTATAGTGGCTGTACCAATTTACATTCCCACCAACAGTGTAGAAGTTCCTTTTCTCCACACTCTCTCAAGCATTTATTATTTGTACTTTTTGATGATCACCATTCTAATCAGTGTGAAGTGATACCTCATTGTGGTTTTGATTTGCATTTCTCTAATAAGCTACATTTAAATCAATAAAATTAGAACACTCTTTCACCCCATATACAAAAATAAGCTCAAAATGGTTTTAAAGAACTAAAGATAAGACAGGACACCATAAAACTCCTAGAAGAGATCATAGGCAAAACAAACCATCCTCTGACATAAATTATAGTAATATTTTTATAGATCAATTTCCTAAGGCAAAAGAAATAAAAGCAAAAATAAATAAATGTGGGACTTCCCCAGGGGCACAGGTTCAATGCCTGGTCGGGGAAATAAGATCCAGTATGCTGCCTGGTGTGGCAAAAAAAAACCCTGCAAAAAACCAAATATGACCTAATCAAACTTAAAAATGTTTACACAGCAAAGGAAACCATGAACAAAACTAAAAGACAACCTACAGACTGGAAGAAAATATTTGCCAATGATGCTACTGACAAGAGGTTAATATCCAAAGTAGATAAACAACTCCTACAATCCAATATTAATAAAATAAACAGCCTAATCAAAAAAGGAACAATAGATAGAGGATCTAAAAAGACATTTTTCCCAAAGTATACACACAGGTAGCCAACAGGCACATGAAAAGATGATTCTATATTTATAAAACAATGCAAACCTAACCAAAACGTGCCTTGGAAGCTCTGTGAAGCCAATGGCCTTTCTCATAACTTTAATCCTAATTTAGATTCTCTACAACTATCAGTGAAAGAGCCAACACTAACAAAGTTAAAATACCCTCTCAGACTTTCTGAAGACTGCTACAGGCAACATCATGTCCCCTCGAGGCCACAAACACAATGCCAATGAGCCAAGAGGGGGACAATGATAGGGTGGAGCAGGGTAGAGGGAGCCACCCCGAAACGGAAAGCATAAGCCAGAATTTAGCACTTCTCTGTTTTTATGTAAAATCCTCACATTTTTTATGTTGATTCATTTTTTTCCTCTAATGCTCCTGAATTGTAACTAGAATTGCACCTCTGAAGCCTTTGCATTCTGAAGTCTAGAGTCTCCTCCATTCTGTAAATCAATGAAATTCTGGATCTCTTGCAAGAGTTCCATATCAGCCTATGGAATACACTTAGGAAAATAATTCCAATCTAGGGATATACTTTTCTATAAAACAAAATTGCAAGAACTAGAAGGGCTCTCTTGGGAAAGAGTGATGGAGAGAGGAAAAGCACAAGCCCTCATTTTTGTGCCATGCTAAGCTTAACAGCAAACGGACTATAACATTTCCATCTACATAACTGATATAAAAAATGAATATCAGGAAAGTTTATTCTTTCTTCATATGAAGCATCTCAGTAACCTTTCTCAAATGCACACCTTATGGCACTATCCTACATGTTACCCATCAATAGCTCCTCATTTCTTACAGAGCCCAAGCCGACCTCCCTAGCATGGTGTACAGGGCCCTTCCTCTATGAGCATGTGGGCCCTGCCCCATCTTCCCAGGCTCTCTCAGTTAATTGTACTTCGTATTTAGTTGAGCTAATCCTTACATATAATGAAATGGAAAAATCTTACGTGTACAGTTCAAGAGTTTTGAAAAATGTAACCAACCTATGTAACCAACTTCCTGTGATGATATAGAACATTCCATCACCCCACTGGTAAAATTTTAAACGCTGACAATACCAGTGCTGCTGCATGTGGAATAACTGGAACTCTTCTACTTTGCTGGTGGGCACATAAAAGGCTGCAAACGCTTTGAAAAACTTTCAAAATCATTACAAAAGAAACTCAGAAATGCAGGAGACCTGGGTTCGATCCCTGGGTTGGGAAGATCCCCTGGAGTATTCTTACCTGGAAAATTCCATGGATAGAGGAGCCTGGTGGGTGACAGTCCATGGTGTCACAAAGAGCTGGACATGACTGAGTAACTGACAATATCCTACACGCTCTAATTTCCATCTCTAAAGATTAGTTAGGCCTGTTCTTGAACTTCATATAAGAAGAATCATACTGTGTACTCTTTTGCCCCTGACTTCCATATTCTCCTATGTATCCATGATTCTTTTTTTTTAATCACTAAGGACTATCATATTGTATAAATATACCACAATTTTTCAATCCATTTTTCTTCTGATGGACATTTGAGTTGTTTCCATATTTGGCTATTATGAATAAAGCTACTGGGAACATTCTTAGGCAAGTATTTCATTGGTCATTTGCTCATATTTTCCTTGAATAAACAAACACCTAGGGGTAGAACTTTGGGGCTTCTTTTGTAACGATTTTGAAATGGTTTTTCAAAGTGTTTGAAACAGTTCATGTGTCCATCAGCAACCTGGAAGAGTTCCGGTTATTCCACACGCAGCAGCATTTGGTGTTGTCAGTGTTTAAATTTTTAGTTACTTTATGGGTGTGAAATGGAATCCAGAAATAAATCCACTGTGGCTTTATGTTGTGTTTCTCTGATGACTACTACCATTCAACATTTTTTCATGTGCTTACTGACCATTTGTAATCTTTTGTGAAGCGCCTGTTTAACTCTTGCCTATTTACTCATTGAGTTGTCTTTTTATTATAGGTTTATAGTTCCTTACGTGTTCTGGATACAAGATTTTTGTTAATCTTTAGTTGGTTGCCTTTTCATTTTCTTAAGTCATTTCTTGAGGGGCAAAATATCAGTTTAAATTTTTGATACATTTAATTATTATTTAAATGCTGGACTGGAAGAAACACAAGCTGGAATCAAGATTTCCAGGAGAAATATCAATAACCTCAGATATGCAGATGACACCACCCTTATGGCAGAAAGTGAAGAGGAACTCAAAAGCCTCTTGATGAAAGTGAAAGAGGAGAGTGAAAAAGTTGGCCTAAAGCTCAACATTCAGAAAATGAAGATCATGGCATCTGGGCCCATCACTTCATGGGAAATAGATGGGGAAACAGTGGAAACAGCGTCAGACTTTATTTTGGGGGGCTCCAAAAGCACTGCAGATGGTGATTGCAGCCATGAAATTAAAAGACACTTACTCCTTGGAAGGAAAGTTATGACCAACCTAGATAGCATATTCAAAAGCAGAGACATCACTTTGCCAACAAAGGTCCGTCCAGAGTTGGACTGTGAAGAAAGCTGAGCGCCAAAGAATTGATGCTTTTGAAACGTGGTGTTGGAGAAGACTCTTGAGAGTCCCTTGGACTACAAGGAGATCCAACCAGTCCATTCTGAAGGAGATCAGCACTGGGATTTCTTTGGAAGGAATGATGCTAAAGCTGAAACTCCAGTACTTTGGCCACCTCATGTGAAGAGTTGACTCATTGGAAAAGACTCTGATGCTGGGAGGGATTGGGGGCAGGAGGAGAAGGGGACGACAGAGGATGAGATGGCTGGATGGCATCACTGACTCGATGGACGTGAGTCTGAGTGAACTCCGGGAGTTGGTGATGGACAGGGAGGCCTGGCGTGCTGCGATTCATGGGGTCACAAGGAGTCGGACACGACTGAACGACTGAACTGAACTGAGAGGGTTTTTTTGTACTTTTCCTAAGAAATCTGCTTATTCACATTTGAAAAATATCTTCCTATATTAATTTCTTTGGTTTTAGCTTTTATATTCAGGTCTAGAATTTATCTTGAATTAATTTCAGTATGTAGTGTGATGTAGGGACCATAGTCCAATTTTTTCATATGTTTATTCAGTTATTCCAGCCCAATTTGTTGAAAATATTTTCTTTTCCCATTGAAATAGTACATTTATAAAAATCAATTGACCATATAAGCATGGGTCTTTTCTGGATGCTATTCTGCTTCATTGAGCTGTATAAGTATACTTGTCTATGCCAATGCCACATTGTCTTGATTACTGTAGCCTTAAATTAAGTCTTGAAATACAACTGTGTGACTATTCCAACATTGGACTTTATTTTCAGAATTACTTTGGCTATTTTAGATCTTTTGTATTTCCATTTAAACTTAGAACATATCTGTCAGTGTTACAATACAGCCTGTTGGGACTGTGTCTGAGAATGCACAGGTTCTAGAAATGAGTTTGGGGAATTGACATTTTTAGCCATATTGAGTCATTCTATTTAACAATAGAGTTTATCTTCTCATTTATTTAGATCTTTAATTTCTCTTTGCAATGTTTTCAATATACAAGTCTTCCCCATAGTTGGTTAAGTATATTAAATGCTAAGCACTTAATATATTTTATAAAATTTGGGGCTTCTCTGGTGCCTCAGTGGTAAAGAATCCACCTGCCAAGCAGGATTTGATCCCTGGGTTGGGAAGATCCCCTGGAGAAGGAAATGGCAACCCACTCCAGTATTCTTGCTGGGAAATCCCAGGCACAGAGGAGCATGGCAGGCTACAGTCCCTGGGGTTGCAAAGAGTTGGACACAACTTAGCAACTAAACAACAATAAAATATAATTGTAAATATTTTCAGATTCCAATTGTCCAAGTTAGTGCCTAGAAACACATTTGACTTTTGTATATTGACCATGTATCCTACAACCTTGCTAAATTTATTTATTAGTTTTAAAAGCTTTTGGCAACCCCTGTAGGATTTTCTGTGTGCATGACCATGTTATTTGTGAATGAAGATAGTTTTCTTTCTTTCCAGTCTACATGTATTTTACTTCTTTTTGTTGTATTATTGCATCTTGTATAATGTTAAATAGAAGTAGTGAGACTGAACATCCTTCCTTGCCTGGTCTTGATCTTAGAGGGAGACAATTCAGTTTTTCAGAGTTAAATATGGTGTAGCTAAGAATTCCCTTGAGAAATTTGTATGCAGTTCAGGAAGCAACAGTTAGAACTGGACATGGAACAACAGAGTTCCATGTCAAGGCTGTACATTGTCACCATGCTTATTTAACTTCTTTGCAGAGTACATCATGAGAAACGCTGGGCTGGAAGAAGCACAAGCTGGAATCAAGATTTCGGGGAGAAATATCAATAACCTCAGATATGCAGATGACACCACCCTTATGGCAGAAAGTGAAGAGCCTCTTGATGAAAGTGAAAGTGGAGAGTGAAAAAGTTGGCTTAAAACTCAACATTCAGAAAACGAAGATCATGGCATCTGGTCCCATCACTTCATGGGAAATAGATGGGGAAACAGTGTCAGACTTTATTTTTCTGGGCTCCAAAATCACTGCAGATGGTGACTGCAGCCATGAAATTAAAAGACGCTTACTCCTTGGAAGAAAAGTTATGACCAACCTAGATAACATTTGAAAAGCAGAGACATTACTTTGCCAACAAAGGTCCGTCTAGTCAAGGCTATGGTTTTTCCAGTTGTCATGTATGGATGTGAGAGTTGGACTGTGAAGAAAGCTGAGCGCCAAAGAATTGATGCTTTTGAACTGTGGTGTTGGAGAAGACTCTTGAGAGTCCCTTGGACTGCAAGGAGATCCAACCAGTCCATTCTGAAGGAGATCAGCCCTGGGATTTTTTTGGAAGGAATGATGCTAAAGCTGAAACTCCAGTACTTTGGCCACCTCATGTGAAGAGTTGACTCATTGGAAAAGATTCTGATGCTGGGAGGGATTGGGGGCAAGAAGAGAAGGGGACGACAGAGGATGAGATGGCTGGATGGCATCACTGACTCGATGGACATGAGTCTGGGTGAACTCCGGGAGTTGGTGATGGACAGGGAGGCCTGGCGTGCTGAGATTAATGGGGTTGCAAAGAGTCGGACACGACTGAGTGATTGAACTGAACTGAACTGAAGAATGCCCTTTATCAGAATCAGGAAACCCCCCTCTGTTTCTCATAAATTTTTATCGAGAATAAATGTTGAATTTTGTAAAACTCTTTTAATGCATCTTTTGAGATGTGTGTTATGCATTTTTTGAGATGTGTATACAGTAGATAACATTGATCCTTCAAATGTAAACCCTTGAGGTAAAACCAACTTGATCATTCTGTCTCATCTTTCTCTCTCTCTCTCTTTGTTAAGATTTATTTTATTTTTTCTTCACTGGGTCTTCGTTGCTGCACTTGGGCTTTCTCCAGTTGCAGCTGGTGGGGTACTCTCTAGTTGTGGTGGACGGCTTTTCATTGTGGTGGCTTCTCTTGTTGAGCACAGGTTCTAGGACAAGTGGGCTTCAGTAGTTACAGCATATGGTATCAGTAGTTGCGGCTCCCAGGCTCCAGAGCTCGGGATCAGTAGTTGTGACACACTGGCTTTGTAGCTCCATGGTATGTGGGATCTTCCTGGAGCAGGGATCAAACCCATGTCCGCTGCATTGCAAGGAAGATTCTTACCCACTGGACCACAAGGGAAGTCCCTGGTATTCCCTCTTCTATGTCTATATTGGCAATTTGTGTTTTCTTTTCTCTTGATCAATCTAGTTATTTGTCAATGTTATTAATTTTTTTCAAAGAATCAAATTTTGGCTTTGTAAGTTTCTCTATATTTGTGTTTTTATTTCCTTGATTTTTGCTTTTATATTTATGTCCTCTTTCCCCTATCTTAATTTTAATTTTCTTTTCATTTTCCTTGTTTCTTAATGTGGAAACTTAGACTTAAAACATCTTTGTCTTATAAGGATTTCAAGCTACAGATTTTGTTCCAAACACTGCTTTAATATATAACACAGACTTCGTTTGTGTTTTTCTTATTCAGTTCAGAATAGTTTTTAATATTCTTCGGGAATAATTTTTTGATGCAGGTGTTTGTTATTTAGAAGTGTGCTGTTTAATTTCCAATATTTGAAACTCTTTAGGATTTCTTATTATTTATTTCTAACTATTTTAGCCGTCAGAAAAACACTGTGTAAGATTTCAGTCTTTTGAAATTAATTGAAATTTGTTTCATGGCTCAGCCTTAAACTTAAAAAAAAAATAAGCACAGTTCCATAATTTTTAATTAATTAATGAACTTTTTGCTGTGCTGGATCTTCATTGCTGCCACAGACTTTCTCTAGTTTTGGCAGTTGGGGTCTACTCTTGCTTACAGGGCAAGGACTTACTGTGGCGGCTTCTCTCACTGCGGAGCACAGGCTCTAGGGTACAGGCTTCAGTCGTTGCAGCTCGAGAGCTCTAGAGCACAGGCTCGGTAGTTGTGGTGCACGGGCTTAGTTGCTGCATGGCATGTGGGATCTTCCCTGACCAGGGACTGAACACATGTCCCCTGCATGGGTAGGCAGATTCTTATCCACTGCGCCACCAGGGAAGTCCCTCAGGCCTAAAAGTTTAAAAAATTACAGTAAGACTTCACCACTAAGCCATTGAACTACTGTGTGATAGGTCAAGATATTTAGCTTCTGTTTCTGGCAAGAATTCTTGGAACTAACAATTGTTAAATCCCCAACAGCAATGAAATTCACCACTGACGCTGCAATAACACACACAGTAGATTTCAAGAACAAAATAGATTCACATATTTTCTGCAAACTAGCTTCTGATGAACAATGTACAACCTTCCCTTTCCACAAGCCTTGTGAATTTGTCCAACTGAGCCATTTCCTGTAAAAAAGCATATACTTTTTTTACCATCATCAGTTGTCACACATCATGGCAGATTCAACTTCAGGTTGTGCTGAATTTGTATTTCTTAACTTCTCTCTCACCTCTGCTCTTTTCCACACATACTTTTCACAGAGGTTAATACTTTGGTCACCTCAAACTCTGTCTGGACTCCTCAAATAACCAATCATTGAGGAGGATTGACAGCATCTGTCAGCTCATCAAGAGCCAAGGAAAACAATGCAAAAATCTTTTGTCTTGTTTTTAAATTGACTATTGATGCTATTCCCCAGGCCCTCAAGCAACTGTTCTCACTAAGCAGCTAATAGTCTTAAACATGTTTATTTTTATGTACAGATTTCTTCAGCTGTTGAAATCAAGCACAATTTAATTAACTTGTATTGGTAAATGGCTTTCTGCTTGAATAACAAATCACTCTGAAACTTACTTTGATTGCAGCCCCATTTTCATTTTTTTATTTTTGTACAGAAATTTTGCGTGATGAGATATTCTGTGTTAAAATTAAAATTATCTATTTTTCTGACTGTGGCTTTCCTGTGAATTAAAATATTGTTACGAAGGCTGGGCCTACTAATGCCTATATATTGTATTCTTGTAGCACAGCTATCAAGTCCTTGTATAATATACAAAATTTTTTGCCATATAATAACAAAATCATCCATATTCCACTTTCCCTTAAAATGTGACATTCAAAACCTCCTTTTCACTTCCAGATGGGTGACACTCAAGCAGCCAGTTGGGGTGGCAGACTTTCTGTCCTAGAACCATGACGCTGTTTGTCTGTAACGTTTCAGAGAAGGTCCCAGCACTGGTCAACGCTCCTGTGACTTACTTCCAAGCTTCAGCTGACCACATTTTGGTACTATGCCAAGGTTGACCTGGTTCCTCCAACCCCTGCTGAGATCCCTACAGCTATTCAGGCTTGAAAAAAATAATCAACAGTGCTCAAACTGGTAGCTTCCAACAGCTCACCATTAAGGAAGCTCTACTGAATGGTTTGGTGGTGACTGAGGTGTGGATGTGGTTTTACATTGGCAAGACAGTATATTTTAGGCAAGCATGGCATCTTTGGCTATGATGTTTGAAGATTGGTTTTTGACATGTGATTATATTTGCTATAGTATTCAAGTGTTCTTGGACCATGTACGAGCGTACTGCTATTTGAATAAAATAAGATGGGCTTCCCTGGTGGCCCAGACAGTAAAGAATCTGCCAGCAATGAGGGAGACCTGGGTATAATCCCTGGGTGGGGAAGATCCCCTGGAGAAGAGAATGGCTACCCACTCCCATATTCTTGCCTGAAGAATTCCATGGACAGTGGAGCCTGGTGGGTTATAGTCTATGGGTTGCAAAGAGTAGGGCATGACTGAGCGACTAACACTTTCACTTTCAAGACAGTATGTCAAAAAAAAACCCCCAACAACCTACTCTTCTTGTTTTGACATGATAGGTATGCTCTGGTAATAAATATAAATGTCTTGGTAAATCCTAAAGGAAATCAATCCTGAATATTCACTGGAAGGACTGATGCTGAGGCTGAAGCTCCAATCCTTTGGCTACCTGATGCGAAGAGCCAACTCATTGGAAAAGACCCTGACCCTGGGAAAGATTGAAGGCAGGAGGAGAAGGGGACAACAGAAGATGAAACCGTTGGATGGCATCACCAACTCAATGGACATGAGTTTGAGTTGGACATGACTGAGCCACTGAACAACGAGCAACAACAATAGTAATATGTGCTACACTTAAATGCTGTAGAGTTATAAGTGCATCGCTGTGAATTATCATGCATTGGGCAGCAATGAGAGCATTTCATGCACCCTCTGTTTCAATTACTCAACTCTGCAGTCATCACGTGAAAGCAACTATATATAATATATAAACAAGTGAGTATGTCTGCCTTCCAATATGACTATATTTATGGACACTAAAATTTGAATTTCATATAATTTTCATGCCTCATAAAATATTCTTCTTGTGGTTGTTTTCCAAACATTTTAAAGTGTTGTAAAACCCATTTTTAGCTCACAGGCCATAAACACTAGATGACTGGCCATATTTGGCCTATGGGTCAGTTTGTCAACCCCTGTTCTAAGTAATCCTGAATCATTTACAGTCTTCTTTCTCTGTTATTTCAGACCTCTCTGCCTTTGTACATTCTGAATCCCTCTCACTTGAATCTTCCTCCTCTCTACCTTTTCCTGATGTCATTTTCCAAGACACTGATAAATCATCACCTATTGTATTTTTTATGTGATTTAACAACTGTAGTTTCCATGTAATTCTGTGGTTACATTACTAAGTCCAGAAGTACATATCAAAGATCAAGAATCTGTTACTTCACTCTTCCGTAAGTCACATTAAAGTGAATCTGTTATTTATTTACATTGGCAAGATCATATATTTTAGGCAAGCATGGCATCTTTGGCTATGATGTTTGAAGATTGGTTTTTGACATGTGATTATATTTGCTATAGTATTCAAGTGTTTTGTTTTGTTTTAAATAATTAACTAGAAGTTTCCCTGAGAGGACATATGAGGTTTCTGGCATCAGTGAGAAAGTACAGAAGAATATCATTTATACCTAAAGATTGTTATGAGAAATAAACAGCATCTAAAATGAACATTCTAAGCATAGAGTAGGCTGGTAATAAAACTCAGTTTCTTCTCTATTTCCTCCTCTGAAGATGTTCGATTTTAAGAGCAAACTGGTAAATGACCACAAACAAAATTCAGTTGCTGTGCAGTAAATGTGCATAGATTTTCTTATGCTGGTATCATCTTTATTACCTACTAGTTAGATTTCCCTGTGATCCCATTTCTATTTCTGTGATTAATACCTATTTTTCAAAATTATTTTGCTTTAATGGAAGGCCTTCAAAATATTTAGGAAGAAGAAAGGAGCATTTCCCATAAGAACTTCTTTAGATTATAATTCACATTTGTCACAGGCTTGTGGCAGATTGTAAAATATGTTATTGTTGTTTAGTTGCTAAGTCGTTTCCGACTCTTGTCACCCCATGGACTGTAGCCTGCCAGGCTCCTCTGTCCATGGGATTTCCCAGGCAAGAATACTGGAGTGAGTTGCCATTTCCTTCTCCAAGACTGTAAAATATAAGTACCTGTAAACATTTGCCGGGAACCATTGTTAAAGCTTTTTTTGTACAGTAAGTGCCCTACATATGAATGAGTTCCATTGTAAGAGAGCATTCATAAGTCCAACAAAGTTAGCCTAGGTATCCAGCTAACAAAATTGGCTACATAGTACTGTACAGTAATAGGTGTATAATACTTTTCACACAAATAATATGTACATAAGAAAACAAATACAAAAAAATAAAGAAAACATTTTAAACCTTACAGTACAGTACCTTGAAAAGTACTATAGTACAGAACAACAGCTGGCATACTGGGGCTGGCATGCATGTTAGCATCTTTGAAAGTTTGCAACTTAAAGATTCATATGTAGGGGACTTACTGTATTGAAAGAAGTTAGTTCTTGGACTGTCAATGGATCCTGTGTTTCTCATGCTATAGAGTGAAAAACCAGGAAATAAAGGGTGCTGAGATTATTTTTATGCCAGAGAGAGCAGAAAGGATCTCATAGACTCTATAAGGGTAAGCAAGATTCCTTTGGCCAAAAATTAAATGAAAAAAAGTTTAAAAAAAAAAACACACCCAATCCCCAGCCCTCCAAACCTCACATCTTCAAGAAAGGGGACTGGATTGAGTTCTAGCTAAAGTAATAGGTGAAATTAGATCAAGTGGTCCTTCCCTACTAAAACCTCTGCCCTCACCTCACTGGCCTCTGTGCTTCCACCATTATCATATAACTGCTCTGAGCAACCACATTCAAAAGTCTGACTACCTGCTTTTGCATTTCCTTTTTTACATTTCCGCCAACAATGCAATGCAAGGGGGTTCTCTTCCCCACACCCTCTCCAGCATTTATTGTTTGTAGATTTTTTGGATGATGGTGTGAGGTGATACCTCCGTGTAGTTTTGATTTGCATCTCTCTGATAACGAGTGACATTGAGCAGCTTTTCATTAGCCATCCGTCTGTCTTCTTTGGAGAAATGTCTATTTAGATCTTCTGCCCACTCTGCTTTGCAGTACTGAAGGAAGCCACACACTCTACCACTTAACTCTTAAATAACTGGAGCCCTGTCATATACATCAAAGTTTGAAAACCACTTCTTTACAAGATCTCTTATCTATCTCATCTCACCTAAGAAAGTCTCATTAAGCCTCAGAGACCCACTATTATGACTGTGGTCTCTGTATTTTCCTGTGAGAGGATCTGGGGCTGAATGAGGGAAAGCCCATTTCTTAGGGTTTTACTGGCAGTGTCAGCCAAGGGATGTTGTCTGCCTCAGGAACCACACGGAGATAATAGCACTGTTTTTGAATTGCATCTTCGTTACTTAAGGCCTCGGTATTTTCTTTGACCTTTCAGAATTTCAGTTCCTCCTCTGTAAGATGGGAGGCAGAAATCTCTATCTCAAGACTATAATAAAGATTAAACAATATTATGGTGTAAAGCACACAGGAGAGTGCCTGAAGCATGGTAGGCCGTCGCTATGAACAAGGTAAGCAGAAGCTGCAGGGCTGTCTTCTGTACCAAGGGAGCAGATAAACGCAGTTGGAAAGAACAGGTGGTAACAGTGGAAAGGAAACAGGCTGCCAATCCCCAGGGCTCAGAGAAGAAAGGAAAGAGGGCTTTGGGGAGCTGGCGAAAGACCCGGAATGTCCTTCGGGTTTTATGTTGGCAAGAAGCCTCAGCTGCCCACAGCTGCTCACCTACCAACTCTTTGGAATTTTAGATTTCAGGCACGAGATGATTTATATGGTTGCTCGAGAGTGGTAAGTAATGAAGAAACTAAGGGTTCATAAAATGACCAATTTAGTAAAACTTCTGGTTTTCCTTTCTTTGCTAGTGGTGCACTGCCAAGACCTCCAATCAAACTTGGCTCTGGGCTTCCCTGCTCTGTGCCCAGCAGCTCACTGGCGAGCTCTCTGTCTAGGTGATTAGCCCGTGGCCACACTGCTTATCGAGCTTTGCCCAGTCTTCTCCAGTGCGAATGCTCAGGGCTCTTCACTATGCAGTGAAAATAAACAGCAGTGTAAATGGTCTCCTGGCTACTCAATCCAAACCAATAAGGAAAACCTGCTTTACAAGCTTCCACTGAAACTTCTAGTAGAATAAGCAACTGATAATTCTACACCAAATGTCTGGCTTTTAGCCAGGACTAACAACTGTTCCCTTTTTGTAAGCCACATTCTGGTGACCATGGAGAGTCAAAATAGACATTTTGATTCTAGAGCAATTAAAAAAAAAGGTGAAATCACAGTGCCTTTATGCAAACTAACCATAGGTTTAGGATGAGGACAAAATTAGCTTAAAACCTTTAAAGAAACTGGTCAACTGCTAGTCAAACATTCTGTAAGAAAAAAAAAAAAAGAGCTCAACAAAGTATTACTGTTTTTTAAATTGCTGGTGCTCATTGCTGTTAGATTTGGGTTGCCAGATTTAGCAAATAAAAATTCAGTGCCACTTCTCTTGCCATATGAGGTTGTGCCAAGAAGAAAGATACCTATGAACTAGGAAGTGGGTCTTCAATAGACCTCAAATCTGTCAGTGCCTTGGTCTTAGACTTCCCAGCCTCCATAACTATGAGAAATAAATTTATACTGTTTATAAGCTAAAAATAAAAATTTTAAAAATTTAACAAGGTGCTCAGTTAAACTGGAATATCAAATAAACAACTAATAATTTTCTAGCATAAGGATGTCCCAAATATTACATAGGGCATATTTATGCTAAAAAAGTACTTATTGTTTATCTGATTCAAATTTAACTAGATGTTGTCTATTTTATCTGACAACCTTAATTTAGATGCATTTCCACTATGATGTCAAGAGATATGAGAAGGGCAGAGTAACACATAAAAATTCTGATGAGATAGTTAAACCTCTTTGCTAGGTCAAAAGATAATTCTGACATAATTCTTTTTGTCATTTGCCCTCTAATTAAGTTAATCTTATGTATTTCCACCAAGCTTTAAAGTTAGAATTTTTATTGTTTTTTTAATATGTGTGAGGGAAAGAATTAATATGTATTGAGTATTTACAAGATGCCAAGCATTTTTCTAGGCACTTTAGATATCATTTATATTACTAAAAAAATTATTTTGCTATATAATTTCAATTTGAAAGTACTCAGCAGGGTAAAAATATTATCATCTGAATGGATCTTTGTAATATATGGGGTGGCTAAGACCATTTAAGTCAATAATAATTTACTGAACCCAAGAAGACTGTTCTAAGCAGTTGCCCTAAGGAATGATAACTTTTATTCACTTATCTTTAGGCAAAAATAGCCTTCATTTCAAGCACAAACACCCTTATTAGCAGCAGAACATAGTAATTCAAACATGAAGGGAAAAGAATCAATGAACTTTAACAATTTTGCTAATTACTCCTGTTTGTGGATACAATTGTTCTTGCAACTAACATCCATTGAGAGGATCTAAGTACCGGGAAAAGAGGCTGAGACTATAGTCCTTGAACTCTTATTGCTAATGATCTGGTAGGGGACAGACCAGTGTGACCTTGGCTGCAAAGGACCTCTTAGGGTGTGAACACAATTTTGCATTCCAAAATCTCCCCACAGGCAGACAGTCAACAATGTGAAGGTACCTCAAATTCTCTGTACACTCAGCACATGGATTCACGTTCAGATGTGCATTTGGCACACTATAGAAATAGTAAAAGATTATAAAGGGAAGCAAATAAATGGAATGCTCCATGAATTGGAGTAAATGTGACTTACAGAATTTCCTTAGTGACCAACATCACACTACATAATGCGGGTGCATATTTTACTAACTGGACTGACATCGTCACATTGGTCAATGAGGTCTACTTGAGTATCATTGCAATTCTGTTTTTCAAGTGGTCTAGCGTAGGCAGACGGAGAAGGCAATGGCACCCCACTCCAGTACTCTTGCCTGGAGAATCCCATGGACGGAGGAGCCTGGTGTGCTGCAATCCATGGGGTCGCTAAGAGTCAGACACGACTGAGCAACTTCACTTTCACTTTTCACTTTCATGCATTGGCGGAAATGGCAACTCACTCCAGTGTTCTTGCCTGGAGAATCCAAGGGTCGGGGAGCCTGGTGGGCTGCCATCCATGGGGTAGCACAGAGTCGGACACGACTGAAGTGACTTAGCAGCAGCAGCATAGGCAGACAGAATATGGGGACAAGTAGAATGTAGTTGATTTTTTGTCATGAGGAAATTTCCTGGGCATTGTTGTGATAACTGTACTAGTTTGCTATGGCAAGACAACATGGACAAGACATGCATGTTCTAAAGAGGCAAATCTTATATATTCATGTGTGAGAATACCACCTGCAGATAACCATAAATCTTTTTCAAAGATTAAATGCACCTAGAGGCTACCTCGGGAGAAGGCAATGGCACCCCACTCCAGTACTGTTGCCTGGAAAATCCCATGGATGGAGGAGCCTAGTAGGCTGCAGTCCATGGGGTCGCTAAGAGTCAGACACGACTAAGTGATTTCACTTTCACTTTCCACTTTCATGCATTGGAGAAGGAAATGGCAACCCACTCCAGTGTTCTTGCCTGGAGAATCCCATGGACGGAGAAGCCTGGTAGGCTGCAGTCCATGAGGTTGCACAGAGTCGGACACGACTGAAGCAACTTAGCAGCAGCAGAGGCTACCTCACACCTGATAAAGTTCTTGGTAAATTGAATGTTTCTTTTTTTTGAATGTTTCTTAAACTCAGTGTTAACTTGATAACAGTCATTGGCATTGATGTTCTTAAAGTCATGTATGTTTCATGGGTGTTTGAGATACTGAGTTAGGTTGGCTGAAACCAGGTATGTGGTGGAAAGTGAAGCATTGAGTCAATCCTTCAATTTCATTTCAATTTTTTAAAAAAAACTTGACTTTGAGTTAAACTGGAAACTTCAGTTTTTCAGATCCCCTAACTACCTAATTTTTCCCCTTTAAAGACACAATTATGATATCATTAAGTATGATATCATTAAGAGTATCATTAAGGGTTATTGTTGTTGTTGTTGTTTTCAGTTGCCAAGTCATGCCCAACTCTTTGCGATGCCATGGACTGCAGCCTGCCAAGCTCCTCTGTCCATAGGAGTCTCCAGGAAAGAATCCTGGAGTGGGTAAATTGCCATTTCCTCCTCCAGGGGGTCTTCTTGGCCCAGGTGTCAAACCCATGTCTCCTGCTTAGCAGGCAGTTTCTTTACAGCTGAGCCAGTATCTTTAAGGGTATTCACATTTTAATCAACCTAGGTGTCCATGTGGCTCAGCCCCCGTGAGTTCACCCTCGATTTCAGCACCAGTGCCTTCAGGTCTCTTCCACTTTGCTTAAAGAGGGGGTGATCTGGGACAAGTTCCCCAGTGTGTCTGGGTTACCCCAGATCCACCTCCAGTGTATTTAGAGAGGGGAAACTTGGTTAAGTGAACAATCTTGAAGACAAGAAGTCATCAAAGGGCAGCATGCAGAACAAGAAGTGAGTACATGAGATGGAGGAGGATTCCAAGATAAAGGAGGCAAAACGAAGTATAAACAGAGGGTTCATTCTTTTTTTTATCCAATAGTGGCTTCCATGTATCTTGAATATCTGTAATGGATTCTTCTCTGAGTTGCCATACTTTAAGTTAGTGTGCAGTCAGAATGAATTCAAACTTTGGTATTTATTTCCTCAATCTGGTTACGTTATATGTGAAGCTCTAATTCTATTACCAGTCAACGTTTTGGCCATTATCAACTTAAGACTAATTAAGAGCAAAATAATTACCAGACATCCTGCCACAGTGGAATTTGCTTTTTTCAGTCATTTATAGAGTCTCAATTTATTTTTTATAGAGTAATTAATCTAGTTAGATTTGATCTTTTCTGTCCTTGTTTAATTGACGTCAACAGACATTTATCAAGAGCCTTTTTGGTGCCAGGCAATGTGTGATGGTATCCTTCAAATAGGAGAGGAATAGACCTAGAATCCTGGAATTCAGAAGCTTGCCGCTAGGCTAGGAAGAACTCTATAAATCACCTGGTCCATGTTCCTCACTTTACAGAGCATGAAACTTGTTGATAAACTAGAAAGTTCATACACAGAATATAAGATCAAGTAACCTATCCCAAATTACAACTTATTATTTCAAGTTGCTATGTATACTTTAAATGGAAGTTTGAGTTCACCCCATACCATCTTTCCAAGGGAAGGAGAAAGCTGAAATTTAGGATTAGAAATCACAATGTTGGACTTCCCTGGTGGTTCAGTGGATAAGAGTTTGCCTGCAAATGCAGGGGACACAGGTTCAATCCCTGCTTTGCAAAGATTCCACATGCCCCTGAGCAACTAAGCCCTTGGGCCACAACTGCTGAGCCTGTGCTCTCAGGCCCACGAGCCACAACTACTGAAGCCCATGAGCCTACACCCCGTGCTCCTCAACAAAGAGAAGCCACCACAATGAGAAGCCTTCACACCGTAATGAAGAGTAGCCCATGCTTGCCACAACCAGAGAAAGACCAAGAACAGAAATGAAGATCCAGTGCAGCCAAAAACTAAATAATAAATAAATTTCAAAAAATAGAAGATGTTTTAAAAAATGCACCGTTTGGCTGCTCAGACACCTTTCAACTGTCCCTGCTCTTCTACCCAACCTTATCTTCCCCAGTACCTGGCATGGCTCAGTCTCCAGAACTGTAGATGTTTTCATTACAGAAAAATAGCTGGTCTTCAAGGGTTTTAAAGGAAGAGACAAGGTAAGATTCACTATTGCAGATACATCTTTTAAGACCTTTTGTTCCAGATATATATTCCAAAGCAAACTTTTTTTTTTTCATGAGTGCTCATAATCACATCATTAGATGCAATGGGGACAAAGAAATTTTTGAATGGTGATTTTATTGAGAAACATATGAATATAGTTATTCTTTTAAACCATAGAGATAATTATTTTATAATAACTTAAGGGTATAATCCTTAAAAATATTGAATCACTATATTGTAATCTGAAACTCATATAATATTGTAAATCAACTAGATTTCAATAACAAATTAAAAAGAAATAAACCATATAGATAAACAGAGAATTTGGAAGGACAGAGATCCTTAGAAGTGGTTTTCTCTAAATGTTGAGCTTACGGGTGGTTTCGCTTTGAGATTTTGCTTATTTCTGTGACTGTTTTCCATGAATACAGAAGCAGAAGAAAAAATTTTAAATCATGTTTCCTAATCTGTAAAGGACAAGCAGATGTAGGTACAAGAACATACATGTTTCTTTGTGCAGAGTTTATACCAGCACAAAGGAAGCAAGCGAACTAAATGGTTGAAAAGGTTAAAGACAATGGAATATTGTGAATCAAACTAATGTCTACCGATAGAGATTGGTTAAATCCAATGGAAAATCAGGAGCCTATAGAAAAGGATGTTGTATATTTGTATATATTTCATGGGAAATCATCCACAATAAATGTTATATAACTTAATATATACTTTGAGCCCATCTATATTAGAAATCACTGAAAGGATATACAGCTGAACTTTGAACAAGCTGGATTTCAGGGTGCCAAGCCCCCCAACACACACACACACTGTAAAAAATCCAAGTATAACTTACAGTCAGCCCTCTGTATTCATGGTTCTGTCTTCTAAGAGGAAATGGTACCCAGACGAGAGTTCTTATCTGTGCTGGTACTTTCTTATGGCTGGGCTTGTGATTTTATTTTTTATTTGATTTTACAATCATTACCATTTTACATGTTCTTTAAATATGAGTCCTCCAAGATTCTATTTTTTCTAAACATAAATTTCTGGTATAACTGTAGAAGGCGAACATAGATAAAATGGTAGCTAAATGAACTTAGAGAATATAACTTCTTATCTATCCTTGAGCACTATCTTCCTTATCATGAGGATGATAAATTCATATTTATCCTAGATTACTTTGAGTGAATCTGTTTTAATGCCACTGGTGAATATGAAAAAGAGAGGTAAAAATATTTGAGTTTGATTATTATATCTGCAAGTTACAGTCTTTTCTAAGTTTTATTATTGATGAATTTTGTTGTATAATATTTATGTATTATGTTACATATGATGAATTATGTTGCATAAACAGAAAAAACTATTTCAGTGAGTGGAGAAAATAAATGATAATTTCATTTAAAATCCTAAGAAAATAGAATTTATAATAGAATTGAATTCTATTATTAGATTCTATAGTAGAATTTGAATATTAAATCATGTACAATCTCTATTTTATCTAATGAACTTAGTATTTATTTACAGAGTGGCTGAGTGGTAAAGAATCCACCTGCTAATACAGGAGATGTAGGACATGCGAGTTTGATCCCTGGCTTGGGAAGATCCCCTGGAGGAGGGCATGGCAACCGACTCCAGTATTGACTGGAGAATTGCATGGACAGAGGAACCTGGTGGGCTATAGTCCATAGGGTGGTAAAAAGTTGGACGTGACTGAGCACACACACACTTATGTACACAAATTTGACCCTATATACTAGATGAGAAATGACCCAGCTATACATATTATTTTCAGTGAGCTTGTGATTAAATTTAAGAGAAATATATAACAAAAATAAAACGATGACTAATACAAGTTAGTAGGTAAGTAGGAGAAGGCAATGGCAACCCACTCCAGTACTCTTGCCTGGAAAATCCCATGGATGGAGGAGCCTAGTAAGCTGCAGTCCATGGGGTCGCAAAGAGTCGGACACGACTGAACGACTTCACTTTCCCTTTTCACTTTCATGCATTGGAGAAGGAAATGGCGACCCACTCCAGTGTTCTTGCCTGGAGAATTCCAGGGACAGTGGAGCCTGGTGGGCTGCCGTTTATGGGCTTGCACAGAGTCGGACACAACTGAAGTGACTTAGCAGCAGCAGCAGCAGTGGTAAATTATGACTGGTGTGATAGGTCTAAGACATAATCAATGTGTATAATAAATCAATGTGTATTTATCAAGGGACATATTGTGAAGGAGCTGCTACTAGATTTAAGCTTTGACTAAAAATAGGCAGATGGAAGAAGGTAGGACATGCCAAACCAGACCATAATATGGGGGTGTGTGTGTGTGTGTGTGCTTACTTGCTCAGTTATGTCTGACTCTTTGTGACCCCATGGACTGTAGCCCACCAGGCTCCTCTGTCCATGGGATTCTCCAGGCAAAAATAACAGAGTGGGTTGCCATGTTCTCCACCAGGGGGATCTTCGTGACCCAGCAATTGAACCCAGGTCTCCCACATTGCAGGAGGATTCTTTACCTACTGAACTACCAGAGAAGCCCAAGAATATTGGCGTGGGTAGCCTATCCCTTCAATATTCAGAAAACTAAGATCATGGCATCTGGTCCATTACTTCATGGCAAATAGATGGGGAAACAGTGGAAATAGTGACAGACTTTATTTTGGGGGGCTCCAAAATCACTGCAGATGGTGACTGCAGCCATGAAATTAAAAGACGCTTGCTCCTTGGAAGAAAAGTTATGACCAACCTAGAGAGCATATTAGAAAGCAGAGACATTACTTTGCCAACAAAGATCTGTGTAGTCAAGGCTATGGTTTTTCCAGTAGTCATGTATGGATGTGAGAGTTGGACTCTAAAGAAGGCTGAGAGTGGAAGAATTGATGCTTTTGAACTGTGGTGTTGGAGAATACTCTTGAGAGTCCCTTGGACTGCAAGGAGATCCAACCAGTCCATCCTAAAGGAAATCAGTCCTAAATATTCATTGGAAGGACTGATGCTAAAGCTGAAACTCCAAAACTTTGGCCACCTGATGTGAAGAACTGACTCATTTGAAAAGACCCTGATGCTGGCAAAGATTGAGGGCAGGAGGAGAAGGGGACGACAGAGGATGAGATGGTTGCATAGCATCACTGACTTAATGAATATGAGTTTGGTAAACCCCAGGAGTTGGTGATGGGCAGGGAGGCCTGGTGTACTGCAGTCCATGGGATCGCAAAGAGTCAGACATGACTGAGTGAGTGAACTGAACTGAACTGAGCCTATACCTTCTCCAGGGGAACTTCCCGATCCAGAAAGTGAACCGGAGTTTCCTCATTGCAGGCAGTTTCTTTACCAGCTGAGCTACGTGGGATGCTCAAATGGGGATGAGAGTAAGGATAAAGGTAAGGACTATGATGCCCTTTTAGAGCAATTAATCCATCTACCTGATTGGAGTGAGAGAATGACAAGAAAAACAGAGCTGAATAAATGGATTAGTGCTAAGTTACAGAGAACTATGAAAGCCAGGAGGAGAAGTCTGGAACTGACCCAATTTGACAATCGGAGACATTTTTTTTATCTCCAAGGAGAAAAAAGATAATGTTAAAATAGCAGTTTAAGGAGATGCATCTGGCAGCAGTATGTAATGTCATCTGGGGGAAGGAAGATTCTCAGTCAGAGGAGACCAGGCTGCGTTTGCTTTAGGTGTGTAGACAGGAGGAATGGTTTTAAAGGATATTTCAAAGGAAAAAATGCCCATGATGTAATTAAAAAAAGATATTTGCTTGACTCAGCTTATTTCCTGACCTCTGTAGCCCTCTACTTCCCCAAAGATGTGGCCATTTAAATCCCACCTGACCATAGTTTCCAGAACCTACCCTATACTGGGAAATCAAACCCTTCTTAGTCTCCAGACCAACACTCAAGTTTGATTACTGGGCTTCTTACTTCTTATAACTGAGCTTTTGACTTGATCTCTTCTTCAGACTCTTTTAACTACTCAGTTGTGTTTTCCTGAAATTAAAAAACAAAACCAAAATCTGAAAAGATATAAGCCAAAATCGTAAATGTGATTTTCTAAATAGTAATATTACCCCTCTCTTTTTCTTTCTCATTTTCCTTTTCCAAATATTAAGCTTTCTTGATGAACCATGTAGTACTTTTTAAATGCAAAACTAAATGATAGAAAAAAATTTCAAACACATGTATTAAAGGGAAACATTATTGGCTAAAATGAGTTGCCTACAGTACCAAAGTCGATGTTGTTGTCCGGATAAGAAACACACCTCCAGCATAGGAAATAAAAAAGAAAGTCATTTCCTGCTCAAGGCTGAAAAGGGTGTGGACATTGCTTCATTCATTCAAATTCAGAGAATCCATCTGCATTCTCAGTTCTCATTTTAAAGTGGAAATAGTGTTTTCTATGTAAGTTTAGCCACAAAGAGCCAAAGAATAAGGCTGGGTGTCCTGAGGAGACAGGTCAGTGCCTTGCTGGCAAATAATACTCATTTCTTCACAACCAGCACAGACACTCTGACCTGATTTGACAACCAATTCCTGATGGCTACATCCAGCCCAGACACAGAATAGAAATTTGTCCTGCGAAGTCTTCTGTTCAGATCAGACCTAAAAATATTCATCTCGTCTGATTTCAGAGGATGTCCTGGTCTCTAATGATGAAAACTCTGATGGATCTTCACAGTTGAGGATCTTCACAGTTGAGCTTTGCCACCCAGTTGGGCTTCCTTGGTGGGTCAGCGGTAAAGAATCTATCTGCCTGCAATGCAGGAGACCTGGGTTCAATCCCTGAATCAGAGAGATCCCCTGGAAAAGGGGAAAAGGGTCTGGCGACCCACTCCAGTATTCTTGCCTGGAGAATTCCATAGACAGACCTGGGTTCAATCCCTGAATCAGAGAGATCCCCTGGAAAAGGGAAAAGGGACGGGTGACCCACTTCAGTATTCTTGCCTGGAGAATTCCATAGACAGAAAAGCCGGGCGAGCTAAAGTCCATAGGGTCAAAAAGAGTCGCACACAACTGAAAAAATAAATTGAACGAGAGAACATGGATAGCACGTTATCAGCCCCCATCCTAATTGGTCCTACATCCTCCCAAGAATGTGACACCCCATTAGGCAGTGATGTGGAGGACTTCTGGGTATAAGAAGGCAACCCCTCATTCCCCAGAAGAGCTCCAGTCAGTAAGGGCTCCTCATTACCTAAGTCAGTAGTTCTCAATCCAGGCACAGCTCAAAATCCCCCGTGCTGTGCGGTGCTTAGTTGCTCAGTCGTGTCCTGTTCTTTGTGACTCCATGGATTGTAGCCCGCCAGGCTCCTCTGTCTATGGGGATTCTCCAGGCAAGAATACTGGAGTGGGTTGCCATGCCCTCCTCCAGGGGATCTTCCCAACAGAACCCAGGTCTCCCAATTTGCAGGCAGATTCTTTACTCTCTGAGCCACCAGCGAAGCCCCTTGAGGAGCATATAAAAATATACTTGTGCCCAGACTTCAATCATTTCTATTCAATCAAGAATCTCTGGGAGTTTGGCCCAAGCATCAGTGTTTTTGTTTTTTGTTTTTAACACCCCATGGTCAAGAGTCATCAATGTAAGCAGTCAAAATCTTTCAAGGAACAGGTAGAACCAACATGGTAACTGCACTGATAGTGCATCTGAAAAATCCAGTGTGCAGAAAGATGCTGGCAGAGTGCCAACTCACAGGAGGTTCTTCTTGGAACCCTGTCCCATCTGCTTGCTCTGGTACCATAACTCTTGCTGAATATTACATCCATGAATGACACTAGCCTATGTGACCCGAGACAATAATTCTACAGCTATGCTGCTGCTGCTGCTGCTAAGTCGCTTCAGTCGTGTCCACCCTGTGCAACCCCATAGACGGCAGCCCACCAGGCTTCCCCATCCCTGGGATTCTCCAGGCAAGAACACTGGAGTGGGTTGCCATTTCCTTCTCCAATGCATGAAAATGAAAAGTGAAAGTGAAGTCGCTCAGTCATGTCCGACTCTTAGCGACCCCATGGACTGGAGCCTACCAGGCTCCTTCATCCATGGGATTTTCCAGGGAAGAGTACTGGAGTGGGGTGCCATTACCTTCTCCGCTATAACTTAAGCTAATCTGCTTGCCACTGTCTGTGGCTGGATACAAATGCACACGTACATCCTTTCACCGGGGTTCCAGAGGAAACTATTGAATTAAATGCTGTTGGCTTTGTTTTTTCCCCAAATATGAACTTTTCCTTTCTACAGTGTTTTAGCTCTGATGTGCTCTGTATATAATCATATTTTGTCATGTTTGTTCAGTCCGGGGTCATTGCTCCATGAAGATCTTTGTTCTGCTTTACTGACTCCACCATGAATCTAACCTGTTTGGACACTCAGCCATTGTCGTCACTATCTTACCTTTAAAATCACCAATATTAGTGTTGCTGAGACACAATGCTGAGAAAATATAAACTAAAATCTGTGTAGAACTCATTTAAATTCTCATCTGTTTTCAAGGAAATTCTTAATTATTTCACCCATTGAAATCTTTTGCCTCATCTTGGTAAAATGTCAACTAATTCTCTTTATAAAGTTCCAGACAGTGAAAACAAGCTTTAACAATTGTATATATAATTATACATTTATCATTTACCAGTGGCCTTCTTTTTTTTTCTTTATGGAAATGAGTATACAGCAGAAGTTCAGAATATTCAGATATATGGATCACAGACGTCTTCCGGAGATAGATTGATTTTTACAAGTAAATCAATGTATGAGTAAATGAAGAAATGTAAAGATGGGTAGATATAAAGAAAGCTGGGCATGGACCAGTTATGTGAGTATGTAACAAACATGGATTATTATTATACATTACTATAGCACTGAATGGAGGACATGGCACCCCATTCCAGTATTCTTGCCTAGAGAATCCCAGAGACAGAGGAGCCTGGTGGGCTGCCGTCCATGGGGTCACAGAGAGTCAGATACGACTGAGTGACTAAGCACACAGCACTGAATTTTAGTGAAATATGTTCATAAAATATGACTCTTTTTTCAAAGGAGTATGTATGTAGATGTATATAAGATTCAGTAGTATTGCTTGATGTAGGTGGTTTCCTAATTGGTTGTTTTTGTTTAGAGAAGGTAAAAATTACATAAATAAATGCTGATTAATTAATTATTTATTGAGAAAAGGATGAACATAGCTCATCTTCAGAATGTGCCTTATGAAAATGGTTATTGTTAATCCAAGTCTTTTCACTGAGTTTTATTAAAAACAACAAAACCACGTAGTTTTTAAATCTCCGTGGGTATTGAAATAGACATATGGAGATAATAAATATTATTCAATTTTCTTATCTAATGTTAGTTAGTTCCTAGGTATTGATGTGTTCTTACATATAGATAGATGAAGTTCTAATCACAGGCAATAGTTTAAAAGGAGGCAAATGTGGCTCAGTAAGAAAGAAGAATAATGACTCATCTTTACATATACCACTAATTCTCTCTTCCTAGTTTAGATATGAACATGTAGACAGGTACATGAAAATCATTTCTATTTGGGGTTGTTTCTATTCTGCATTTCTGTCATTTTCTTTGTGTGTTTGTATATTTGAACATATGATCACATATTCCATGAATAATTCCATCCCTGAATAAATACAACAATGAACAGTTGAATTAATGTGTGAGTAGGGTCAAACATCGGAGAAGGTGATGGCACACCACTCCAGTGTTCTTGCCTGAAAAATCCCATGAACGGAGGAGCCTGGTGGGCTGCCATCTATGGGGTCGCACAGAGTCGGACACGACTGAAGCGACTTAGCAGCAGTAGCAGCAGCAATCATACATATTTATATATAGAAGTATATTATAAATATATACAATATAAGTATATATAATATAACTGTATATAAATGTGTTATATAAATATATATATTACAAATATATATTTATCTCTAGACCTTATTTTCTTCATCTTTAAAATGAGGGAGGGGACTTCCCTGGTGGTCCAGTGGTTAAAAATCAGCCTTGCAATGCAGAGGACCCAGGTTCAATCAACCCCTGATTGGGGAACTAAGACCCCACATCCCACAGAGCAACTAAGCCCACATGCCACAATTACTGAAGCCCACCTGCTCCAAAGTCCTCCCAAACCACCACACAAGCCACAACTAGAGAGTCCATGAACCACAGCAGAAAATCCTGCATGTCGAAACTAAGACTCCAGGCAGCCAAATAAATAAATAAATATTATTAAATGAGGGAGCTGGACAAGATAATCAAGTTCCATCTAGTTCTCTGACTTTATGACTCTTTTCTACAACTTATTTATCCCCTGACTGATGAGAACCAATCCCAAATACCACCTATTTGGTATTGTTTTTAACAAAACACATTTACTTATGAGACGTGATACATTTTTTTTTAATGAACTTTAAAAAAGGGTGGGGGAATTAATTCTTTCTAATAAAATTGAAGAGCTCAAAAGTTTCAAGTCCTAGTGCTAAAAATAAGTCATGTGACTTTCAGCTAGATACCAGGGTGACTATTTCCACATTTATCACCATTAAAACCACTACCATTTATCCCAAAAGTGTTTTAATATTGAAGTACTTAAGAATGAAATGATTTTTTTTTTATAAAGTCTGGGATTCACTAAAGAAGATGTGAATAATTTGAGCCTAGAAAAAATTGAGACAGTCTACATGCTGAAAATTTCTTAGGTTTGGAGTTTATTTTCTACCAAGTGATTAAAAGATAAAATGGCTCAAATCTCTGAAAAATTAAAAAAAAACAAACTGAAAACCTTTACCAATGCAAGGTATTTTTAACAAATCTTGATTCACATGCATGAGCTAATATAGGCATTTTCATCTTCCATGCCCTCCTGAAATTTGGAAATTGGCTAAAGAAGGTAGATTTCTTTCAATGCAATGAATTCTAAATTGAAAACCAGACTGCAACTGGACTACGCAGTATTTCACCTCTGAAGAGTAACATAGAGTTTTTAACTAAACTCACCTACATTTTCTAATTTAATCTTCCTAAACAGATCTTTGACAGGAAAGGGAGGTCTTTGGGATCCCATCTTTCAGATGAGAAAATTGATGCAGCTTTTTGTTGTTATTTGTTCTAATCTAGAAGCACAGAATCAGTCACCTGATTTTAAGCTGGATTCGATCATGACCCATTTCCTCCACACCTGTTGTGGTTGTAAACTGCATTGTGCTTGTGTTCAAGAAACAGGCCATAAAACCCCACAGGCTTTCCTACTGCTGGAGAAATAGGTCTCCATCTACACCAAGCCAAACTGGTTACAACCAATACCAACTTGCCTGAAATCTAACTTGAGAAAAGATTAATTGTAAATCCCTCCAAAGGAATTTGGTTCCGAAAGAATGTGAAAAAATGGACAAGAGCAGCAGGCCATGCTTCGCTGGGAAGGCAATCTGTGGTGACTATCTGTATGGAGAGATCAGGAAGAGTCATAAGGCCCCAGGGAGTTTCCAGGGGTGATGACAGGCCATCTCCTCCTCCTCTTCCCACAAAATAGAAGTGGGGATTTCTTCCATTGCTGAACAGTCCTTAGGACTTCCCCAGGCTCCTTAAGAGAAGATACCAAAGTGGGGATCCCCACTCTTGGGGACTCCTGAAGCTTCCTTTACACTGAGGTTATTGACCCCGGCTGCATTTGGAAGGCACTGGGAGAGGGAATGATACACTGAGCTCTGGCCCCATCCCAGGCCAATCAAATCAGCCTCGCTGAAGGGTGAGGGGTGGAGCCCAGATGTAGGTAGTGTTAGAGCCTTCTGGGTGATGTTAATGTCGAGAACAGTGGAGAACCACTGCTTTAGGCTGTCTGCCTGGTCACTGCAAAGGCCTCTTCCATTATTCAGACCAATTGCAAAGTATGAAGATTTACAATTTGGCATTCTTTTTTTTTTCCCTATCCTTCAGTGGCCCTACATCCCTCCTCACGCAACCAGTGATCTTGTGTTCTGTTTGGTTTTGCCTCCCTCCTATATCACCTCTGCATCACATCAGTTCACAAAAAATGATCAGGAACCCATTCACATTAGAAAGACATAGAAAGTGGATCATCTAAAATGATTGCTCTCTAAGCGGCACTGACAGAACAAGTAATGAGACTTGTTTATGTAGAATAAAGCCCAGGGAATCAAGATGTAATTCACCAAAGGCGACAGGATTTGGTGGGGTCCCAATGTCGTTCCTCTCGTGCTTAAGAAATGTAGTATCTGTTTGGCCAGAAGAAACCTGCTCCTTTTGTCCTTCTGGTCATAATGCCCTGGGCTTCACTTGACACAGCTGTGTCTTGGTTGGTCCCCCACAGGGGCAGCCTCCTGCAACACCCAAAAGAAGTGGAGAAATAGAAAAAAGCACACATTGACACCCAGAGACTTCTGTGTGATGTGAAAGTGGATCAGAAAGCAGAATAATTCTGTTCTGACAAGAACCAACTTTCCTAACCCCCCAAAATGAATATTATGCCCTGAGCAAACATGGGGGAAATAGAATATAATTCAAGAATAAGGAAGCAAGAGGGCAGGAGAAGGGGATGATGGAGGATGAGATGGTTGGATGGGGTCACCGACTCAATGGACTTGAGTTTGAGCAAGCTTCGGGAGTTGGTGACAAACAGGAAACCTGGCATGCTGCAGCCCATGGGGTCCCAGAGAGTCGGACACGACCGAGCAATTGAACTGGACTGAACTGAAGGAAGCAAACAAACATGTAGCTAAATCCTACTTCACTATACTACAACAGTCAAAAGCAAGCTGTGTGTAGCTCGTGTGCTTTGAATTGAAGCGGATGGATCAGTGAGAGTGTGAGTCATTTTGTACTTTCAGGATGTTTCACTGGAGAGTAAGCACTGCTGCCCAAGCAATGCAGGTTTAAAGCAATCCGAACAGCAAAAGCCCCTGGGTCATCACAGCCTATTTACATCAAAATCAGTTCTTACTGTGTTTACGTCCTCTGGGAAAGTCACAGTAGAACAAATAGGAGACTTCTGTGCATATGGTTTAGCAGTTATCAGAAGAAACCCAAAATTTATCCTTCTTGAACGGCTGGTTTAAAATATTTGTTTATTAAATGCAACCAATGTTTGAGCACAGATTGCTTATTAAATATTCAGTTCTAGATTCTAAATGTGACAAGTCAATTTAATTATAAATGATGTACAAATAATGAGGAGGACCTAACTATGTTGCTAACTTGCCCACAAGCTCTCCGAATCATTTCTGTTAATGTGTTATCAGAGAAGGTGAATGAGAAAGAAATATAGCAAGTAAGTACTATTCTGTCCTAAGATCTAGCGTGTGACTGATGAATGGTTGCAATGGTCAAGGATGAAAAGAAAACAAAAAAGCAATTGCTACAAATACATTAAATTTGCAAGAACTTTTCCAAACCTGACTTTATGAAACAGAAGCAGTACCAGCCAAGACATTTTTAGATGGTCCTTTTGTGGTAAAAAATAATTTGAGGTTATTCTATTCTTAGTTTGGGAGGAATCTGTTGACATATGGCTCCAACAGATTACAAACACCCCCAAATTTTTGTTAGGAAAACATACTGCCTACTGTGAAATGTGTGGCTTATTACTATTTGGGAAATGCTTGGATAATAATTTAATAATAATCATAGCAATACTTTAAACTTCTATTTTATAAATACTACTTACTGTAGCCTGATGGCTAAGTTCACCTTGGAGGCTCAAATTTACTTCAACAATAATAATGATGATGATGATGGCATCTAAAATTCATGCAACCCTATCTATGTGCCCAGGATTATGTGTATTATATCATTGAATCATCATTCTTTCCATTTTGCCTATGATGAAAGAGGCTCTGAGAAGTTAAGTGACTTACCCAGTCAAGGCCTCTATGCATGGGCAGCAGATTTCAGTTTCAGGTCTGTCTAATTTGCATGTCTTTACTCTTAACCACCATAATGTAGTGCCTGCCTATAGAAATTCATCAGCAAAGTAAAATAACAAAGTCTGGTATGCTAAAAATTGGAAAATATAGACATGCACAGTTATGTCAAATATTCAAATTATTCTCTATCACTTTGGACCGTTTGGTAGCATTTTTTATCTTGTGGGAGATAAAATAAGCAAAACATACTTTATAAGAGAAATTCTCCATAACTTTGATGAAAGCAAGGATTTCTTAGGACACAAACAACTCAAATAATAAAAGAAAAAACATAAGTTGGACTTCATCAAAGATTTAAAAATATTGTATCTTCTTTTCAAAAGATACCATTAAGAAAAAGAAAAGCACTCTATGTCCTAGGAGGAAATAAATGTAGTGCAAATAGTTGACAAAGGACTTGGGTCCAGAGTCTATAGAGAACAGCTTACAACTCAATCAAGAAACAGTAACTCAGTGAAAAACATCAGCAAGTGATTTGAACTGATACTTTCTTTACCAGAAGATGTTTGGATGGCTGGTCAGCAAATGAAAAGACACTTAATATTATCAGTCAGAGAGAAATGCAAATTAAAACCACAAGGAGATACCAGTACACACCCACCAGAATAGCTGAGTGTAAAAAGACTGAAAATATCAAGTGTCACCAAGAATGTAGAGCAACAAGAAGCACACACTGCTGGTGGGAAGGTAAAATGGTACAATAACTCTGGAAAACAATTTGACAGTTTCTTATAAAGTTAAGTATATACTTATGATAGGACCTAGAAATTCTAAGTATTTACCCAAACTGAAAACATATCCATGTGAAGTTTTGCACACAAATGTTTTATTAGCATTCATTCAACTTTACTCATAAGAGTTTCAACTTGAAAATGATCCAAATGGTCATCAACTAGCAGTTCAAGAAACAAGTTGTGGTATATTCCCTAAAATCAAATACTACCCCCAAATAAAAGGGAATGAACCACTGATACATCCAACAACATGAATGAAGTTCAAAAAAAAAAAAATCTGTATAAAACACAACAGACACTGGGACCCAATTAAACCTAAAAAGCTTTTGCACAGCAAAGGAAACCATAAACAGGAGGAAAATAAAACCCTCAGAAAGGGAGAAAATACGTGCAAATGAAGCAACTGACAAGGAATTAATCTCCAAAATATGCAGACAGCTTATGCAGCTTAAGATCAAAAACAAACAACCCAATCAAAAAATGGGCAGAAGACCTAAATAGACACTTCTCCAAAGCAGACATACAGATGGCCAACAAACACATGAAAAGATGCTCAACATACCTAATTATTAGAGAAATGCAAATCAAAACTACAATGAGGTATCGCCTCACACCAGTCAGAATGGTCATCATCAGAAAATCTATGAACAATAAACGCTGGGGAGAGTGTGGAGAAAAGGGAACCCTCTTACACAGTTGGTGGAAATGTAAATTGATACAGCCGCTATGAAGAACAGCATGGATGTTCCTTGAAAAGCTAAAAATAGAATTACCATATGACCCAGCCATCTCATTCCTGGGCATATACCCAGAGAAAATCATAATTCAGAAAGACACATGCACCCCAATGTTCACTGCAGCACTATTTACAATAGCCGGGACATGAAAGCAATCTCCATCAACAGAGGAATGGATAAAGACAACGTGGTACATAGCAACAATAGAATATTACTCAGCCACAAAAAGGAACAAAATTGTGCCATTTGCAGAGATGTGGATGGAGCTAGAGACTGTCATACAGAGTGAAGTAAGTCAAAGGGAAAAACAAATATTGTATTAATATAAAACCGCTTATATGTGAAATCTAGAAGAATGGTACAGATGAACTTATTTGTAAAGCAGAAATAGAGACACAGATGTAGAACAAATGTATGGACATTCAGGGGGAAAGTGGGGAGTAGGATGAATTGTGAGATTGGGATTGACATATATACACTACATGTATAAAATAGGTAACTAATGAGAATTTACTGTATATCACAGGGAGCTCTACTCAGTGCTCAGGGTGACCTAAATGGGAAGGAAAATCCAAAAACAAGGATATATGTATATGCATAGCTGATTCGCTTTGCTGTACAGTAGAAACTAATACAACATTATAAAGCAACAGTTGTTGTTTAGTTGCCCAGTCGTGTCCAACTCCTTGCAACCCCATGGACTGCAGCATGCCAGGCCTCTCTGTCCCTCACGATCTCCCAAAGTTTGCCCAAGTTCATTGCATCAATGATGTCATCCAGCCATCTCGTCCTCTGATGCCCTCCTCTCCTTCGGTCCTCAATCTTTCCCAGCATCAGGGACTAAAGCAACTGTACTCCAATAAAAATTAATTTAAATAAAAGACACCAGACTCAAGAGAGTACATACGGTAACAATTCCACTTATGTAAAATTCTAGAAAAAGCAAATACAATCTATAGTGATCTGCATGATCTATTTTTCTTCTCTACTGGATCTTTTCTATTAGGATAAAACATGTTCTTTCTCTCACTTCCATCCCTGTCATTAAAAAGCACATCAGCGGTTGCCTGGAGCCAGGATTGAAGAGATAAATTTACTGCAAAAAAAAAAAAAAAAAGCGGGGGCAAAAGGAAATCTTTTAACATGATGGAAATGCTCTATATCTTGATTGTGGTAGTTGTTACAGGTGTATAAATCTGTCAGACTCATCAAAATGTACACTTCAAATAAGAAGTGCTTTGAACTGTATCATATACATATGATGTAAGTGGTCAGGGGAAAAATAACCGAGGAAGGATAGGGAATGCCTGGGAATGTGGTGTCAGGGTAGTTTTTAAGTAGGGAGAAGCAGGGATACCAATTAGGAGGTTATTGCAAAAATCTAGCAGAGAGATGATGGTGCAAGTTAGACCATGATGGCAACAATGAAGATGGTGAGACGTGGTCAGATTTGGTTGATCTTGAAGGTAAAGCCAAGAGGATTCACTCATGACTTGGGGTTGAAGTGTGAGTAAAAGAGGACACTGAGGATGAGTCCTAAACCTTAAGCCTATGCAACTCTCAGCACTGAAATGGGGGAAAACTTCAGAGAGAGGTTTTCAGGGAAAGACCAGGAATTCATTTGGAATTCATGCTAAGTTTGAGATGCATCTGAGACACCCAAGTGGAGAGGAATCTAGAGGTCAGGGAGAATTCTAGACTGAAAATGTAGCTTTGGAAGTCATTAGCATGGAAAGAGTGTTTAAAGCACAAAACTGGATGAACTCATTAAGAAAGTAGAGAGAAAAGAGTTTAAAGGACTGAGTATACATCACTTCAATGTCAAGAAGCCAAACAGATGAAGAGGAATCAGCATAGAGACAGAGAAAGAGGGACCAGTGAGCTAGGAGGAAATCCAGGAGGTGCATTTTCCCAGAAGTCCTGAAGGGGAAGGAAGTGTTTTTAAAGAGGGCATGAGCAGCTGTGCTAAATGCTGCTGATGGATCAAGTAAGTTGAGGACGGAGAACTGACCATTGGTTTTAGCAATGTGATGGTCCATGGTACCTTGATAATGGCAGGTTTTGATGGAGAAAGAGCAATAACCTCACTGGAGAGGGATAAACTGAGAACATGAGGAAAGAAATTAGAGACAGCAATAGAGAAAACTTTTAAAAGGACTTTTGTGAGACGGAGAAGTGAAATGGCACAGGAGCCGCTGGGGGAAAGGGAAGATAAAGAAAGGATTGGAGACACATGGAAGAAATAGCTGCATTGATACTGATGGGTATGGTCCAGTAGAAAGGAAAAAGTGATGATGTGGGGAAGAGAAAAGATAACGATGTCCTTAAGTAGGCGAGAGGGGATGGGAGTAGATGACATGTAGCCCGTAATGTGAGCAACATGAAGACAGGAAAGGACCCTTGATTGTGTTGTTAGTCTCTTGGTGCTCCCAGCACTCTCTGTCTTCCAGATGTGGACTGCTTGTAGATAAAGGAAAACCTCCCCTCGCCCAGCTGAATGTCTGTGGACCACGTTTGCTCTGGCCTGTCTCCTCACTGGGATCCTGGCTCTCCATGCCATAAACCCTATTGTCAAGTTTCTGAATGTTGCAAACACTCTTCTCCAATTAATGGGATGTGACTTCTCCTTAAAAATAGCAGATACATTTCTTTTCTGCCTAATTTTGACATTTGCACATTTGATGGATGTTGAATTACTCTCCCAAATAGTTGTTGGCAGGATGAAACCAAGGGAGCTTATTTTAGCGCTCTCTCTTGTTTTTCCTGTGGCATTTTCACTTATGCCAACCCAGCCAAGGAATGAGGCATGGTGCTGAGTGGTTGCTGTGGAACTAGTCGGCTGTGTTCCTGATGCAGGAGGTAGGTCAGGGAGCAGTCCTGTGTAGTCCACAAAAACCACTAAGTTAAAAAAAATATTTTGTAAACAAAGCCACTAAAAAAAAAACAACAATGGTTACATAAAGGCTCTAACCAGCCAGTTATATAATCTAAGATGGAGTAAAAGAATTTTGAGCCAAAAAAGTCCAAGGTATATATTATTACAGGATAAAGTCCTAACACCTATGTCTAATCAGTTTAACCACTGTAGTGACACCCTGACTGCCAGAAGCATAAATATTTTGAAAGTCTTTGCCATTTTTATTATTCTAAGAGTGTGTTTCTAGTTTCCACGTGACAGAATTGGAGCACATACTGCTATAATTACTTTCCTATCTCTGGTTACTCCGCATGAGAAAGCTGTTATGTGAATTCATTCAAAAACTTTTTAATGATGGCCTTCTATGTGTTAGGCACTGTGCTAGCCAGTGGGGATTTTAAAATGGTGAAGGCATGCTCCCTGATTTGGAGGGTGCCTCTCTCTAGCTGGGGAGACAAACAAGAGAATCATAATACAATGTAGTAAATGGAACACATTTGAAAGTGATTGATAGGTTATTACAAGAGTACAAAAGGGGAGCCTCAACCCATCCGGGGAGCTGTGGAAGCTGAGGGGCTTCTAGAAATTTCTTAGATAATGGGAACGTCAGAAACCAAGCAGGAGACAAGGGAGCTGTTCAACCCCACTGCTCCCTAGGTTAAGATCCTGGGCTAGGAGAGACTTGGTAGGTAATGCTGATAGCTGCCAACCTTGAGTGTCGCATAAAGATGTCACCTAGGCAACAAGCACTTATGAAGGCTTCAGCAGGAGAGTGACATGGTCCAATCTTTATTTTCGATGGATTTCTGATGAACGGATTTTTCAGGGGTTCTCCCAGAAGCAGACCCTGAACCAAGGGTTTATGTTCAAGTAATTTTTTTTTTTAAGGAAATGATTCCAGAAGAAGCCAAAAAGGAAGTAGGAGAAACAGGATAGGGGAAGCTAAGAAGTCAAACACAGGAGTAGTTTCAAGTTAAGTCCTACATTCGGCCTGAAAAGTACACCTTAGTTCATAGCAGCCCTATTTACAATAGCTGAGACATGGAAGCAACCTAAATATCCATCAACAGACGTTTGGGCAAAGAAGATGAGGTATGATACATATATACTACAAAATATTACTCAGCCGCACACACACACAAAGAATGAAATAATGCCATTTGCATGGATGGACCTAGAGATTATCATATTAAGTAAAGTAAGCCATACAAAGACAGAAGTAGATTCTCAGACATAGTAAGCAAACTTACGGTTATCAAAGGGGAATGGGGCTTGATGGGAAGGATAAAATAGGAGTTTGGGAATAACATATGCACACTACTGAATGTAAATAGAGAATGAACAAGGACCTACTGTGTAGCACAGGGAACTCTACTCAATATTTTGTAATAACTTATAAAAGGGAAAAGAATTTGGAAAAGCATGTGTGTGTGTGTGCTTGATTGATGGAGTCGTGTCTGACTCTGTGATGCTGTGGACTGTAACCTGCCAGGCAGCTCTGTCCATGGGATTCTCCAAGCAAGAATACCAGAAAGGGTTACCATTTCCTCCTCCAAGGGATCTTCCCAACCCAGGGATCGATCCCAAGTCTCCTGCATTGGATTCTTTACCCACTGAGTTATCAGAGAATCCCACGGACAGAGCAGCCTGGTGGGCTACTGTCCACAGGGTGGCAAAAGGGTCATACATGGCTTATCAACTAAACAACAGCAATACCTGAGTCACTGTGCTGTATACCTGAAACTAATACAAGAGTATAAATCAACTCAGCAAAAAAGAACGATTGCACCTCAGAATTTGCCCCACCTTTAGGAAAGTAGCTGGTGTCTTGTACTCCCACTCCGGTTAGTTGTCCTCTTCTGGCCACTCTGGGGGAAATAAAGACTCTTGGGCAGTTCCTGTTTTTCCTGTGGGCTAGGCAGCTGCATTGCCAAAGGACAGTCCTCTTTCCATTACAGTCCCAGAAAAGCATGCACAATTCAGGGGCGGACTAACAGAGGGGGTGAAGGATGAAAGCAATTAGAGCAGGACACCAACAGTATCCACAGGTGATAAAACTGGAGTAAAGTGGGACTTCTTGTTTCTTTTTACTCTTTTTTTCATAAGTCATTTTTATTTTATATTGGCATATAGTTGCCAATACATATTGACAGGTACTGACAATGTTGTGTTCATCTCAAGGGTACAGCAAGGTGATTCACCTATACATTTATCTCTTCTTTTTCAGATTATTTTCCCATTTAGATTACTACAGGATATTAGTGTATATTGAATACAGTTCTCTGTGCTATTCACTATGTCTTTGTCAATTACCTATTTTATATATGGTAATGCGTACATCTGTGGGTGCGTGCTCAGTCGCTCAATTGTGCCCGACTCTCTGCGACTCCCACTTTTGTAGGTACTCTTTTACTTGGAAACATTGCTTGTCAGAAAAGTTTGACTCCATTTTAAAAGAATCAGCCTTCTTGATCTCCAGTTAATATGTGCTCTAGTTATCCTCCCCTCATCGCTGATTATCACCTTGTCTTTTATCCCTTTAGTTAGTCCAAGGACAGAAATGATGTCACCACTCACTCAGAAGTAAAATGGCAGTGATTTAGCAGTGGGGTAGGGGTTAGAGCTGTCTATTGAATGTATTCCTGATTGTAAATTGGTACAGTCACTACGGAGAATAGTATGGAAGTTCCTTAAGGAACTAAAATTTGAGCTACCATTCGATCTAGCAATCCTACTCCTGGGCATATATTTGGAAAAACCCATATTTCAAAAATACACATGTACCCCAGTGTTCATTGCAGCATCATTTACAATAGCCAAGACATGGAAGCAGCCTAAATGTTCATCAACAGATGAATAAAAAGAAGATGTGGTACATAAATACAATGGAATATTAGTCAACCATTAAAAAATGTAATAATGCCATTTGGAGCAACATGGATGAACCTAGAGACTATCATACTAAGTGAAGTCAGACAGAGAAAGACAAATACATGTTCAGCAATTATATGTGAAATATAAAAAGAAAAGATACATATTTACAAAACAGAAACAAATTCACAGACTTAGAAATCAAACTTATAGTTACCAAAGGGGAAAGGTGGAGGGGGGAAAGATAAAGTAGGTGTCTGGGATTAGTATATACAGACTACTATACATAAGGGGTGGAGTAGGGAATGGCAACCCACTCCAGTAATCTTGCCTGGAGAATCCCTATGGACAGAGGAACCTGGCAAGCTGCAATCCATGGGGTCACAAGAGTTGGACTCAACTGAGCGATTAACACACACACACACACACACACACACACATAAGGGAAGCCAGGTGGCTCAGTGATAAAGAATCTACCTGCTAATGCAGGGGGTACTTACCTGACTTGAGATAGGAAGTTAGGAGGGTATTGCTATAGCTGGGTGAGGAAGGAGGAGAGTTTGCACCAAGACTGAAAAGGAGCCAAAGGATTCAGGAAACATATAGCACCTTAAAGAGGCAGAAGAGTTTAAACATTAGCCAAGAGTCAAGGCAGGTCCTCTGGTGTTCAGCCTGGCTGTCAGGATGGGTAGAAACATTATGAAATGGATGAAATATATTTCATCTGAAAAAGAGATGCAATGAAACAGAAAAATACAAGAAAAAGGATGAGTATGGGGTGAGGAAAGCATGATGATCTCACAGCATCTTATTCTTGTACATTTTGCTATTTTCATAATGAGACCCAACCATCTGTACTCACATAGTCTGCTGTCTTTATTAATGTGACATTACTATTCACTGCCTGCATTAGTAGAACATGACTATTCCAAGAAAAACTCTTGCCCATGAAAATGAAGTTCCAAATAGCATTATGTGAGCTGTAAACTACTCAGCTAGCCCTCTGTAGAGTAAATCAGCCCTTTTGGGGTAGATGCTTACAGTTTCTTTTGAAGGGGTGCTAGGCTGTTATCCTGTCTGTTTGGCCCTGGTGTTTGTGATATGTGTGTGATGAGATTATGCAGCGACGTTGAAGGTTGTTTTTCTAAACCATGTTAGGGTTTTGCAGTAATCTGACTTCCAGGGGCCTAAGAATATTAACTTATCTCCTTAGTTTTATTGTAACCGGGGTTTCAGAAGTGACAAGATGCTTGACTGACATGGTCAGAATAGAGTTGCATTTTCTTTCTTTCTTTTTTTGGCTATGCTGAGCATCTTGTGGAATCTCAGGTCCCCAGTGAGGGATTGAACCCGGGCCCCCTGCAGCGGAAGAACAGTGTCCTAACCACTGAACTGCCAGGGAGTGCCCAAGTCACATTTTCAATAACCAGAACTCTTAAATGATTCTGGATCTCATAGTACTGTTGTGTTTACATATTACAGTTCAACGGCAATATAAGTGAAGTGAAGTCGCTCAGTTGTGTCTGATTCTTTGCAACCCCCTGGACGTAGCCTACCAGGCTCCTCTGTCCATGGGACTTTCCAGGCAATAGTCCTGGAATCGGAGAAGGCAATGGCACCCCACTCCAGTACTCTTGCCTGGAAAATCCCATGGATGAAGGAGCCTGGTAGGCTGAAGTCCATGGGTTGCTAGGAGTCGGACACGACTGAGCGACTTCCCTTTCACTTTTCACTTTCATGCATTGGAGAAGGCAATGGCAACCCACTCCAGTGTTCTTGCCTGGAGAATCCCAGGGACGGGGAGCCTGGTGGGCTGCCGTCTCTGGGGTCGCACAGAGTCGGACACGACTGAAGCGACTTAGCAGCAGCAGCAGCAGCAGTCCTGGAATGGGTCCCCTTCTCCCGGGGATCTTCCCAACCCAGGGATCGAACCCAGGTTTCCCGCATTGTACACAGACGCTTTACTGTCTGAGCCAATATGGGGTATACAAATATACCAGCTTCAAAGAAAAACCAAAGCTCACACTACTTTTGGTGGGGCTTTATTATAATATGTATCTTAGGATGAGTCTGATGTTGAGAAGTTGAAATTAGAATATATATTTGAGTATCTTAGGTCCCCACTTACAATGCCGTGAAAATAAAATAGAAGACTCTGAGTGAGTAAGATGTGTGCCGTTCAGTTTTTAGGTGCTGTGTGAAGTTGAGAAAGGTCACATGTATGCGATTTCATCCCTGAAGAACCATTTTAACCACTTTAAAGGACTGAAAATAATATAAAAGTGAAGCTAAACTTTACTCCAATTTCCCAATGGAAAAAAAGCATTTCAGTTACATAAAATGAATCAACAAGATTTGAATACAGGCACTTAAATGTAAGATAAACTAACAAAAATCCAAGCCCTCCTCCTGGTTTCTCTAAGAAAAATTGATTACATCAGGTACATGAAGAAATCCAGTAAGGAATAAAAATATTCCAAAAAGCAGTTCCCACACCCCCACCCCCACCCCCTAGTGCCATTCCAGAAGGTCCCCTGGGGACAGGGAAGGGGGGACTTTTCATTTCCTATAACCTTCCCTTCTCTAAAGACATGTGTCCAATCCAACAAATCAACAAGTCAAAGCTATGCTTGTTTGGCCAATGCAGCTTTAAGACAAGCCCTCCAGTCCATTGTGGTAACTCACTGCTGTCCCTGAACCATCCTTTACAGAAATTCTGGAATCTTTGCTCACTGAAGGACACAGTAAGGGGGCCTTTAGCAGGCAGCCCTGTGACACCTCATTAACAACTTGTTGTAAAGAGGCATCTCTTTGACCTTGATATTTTTCCAGAAAAGTGAATTATTTATTTCCCCCTGTATGCACATATGCTGTGCAGAAGCCACCCATTTATCTGACATGTTTTATTAAGGATACCAGATGTTCCTGCAGTAAGTTTTAGGTATTACAGCCTCTGACAACAGAGGAAAAACAGAACTTCACATCAATGTATACAGAGAAAATTCATATGTCTCTGTGAATTAAATTTCTTTTCTGAGACCTTGGCAATCAAAGGCTGAGAATTACCCAGTTCTTCCTCCTAACATGTAAATAACATTAATTTATTCACATACCCTCCCTCCCGCCCGATCCCCCTCATCCCCACCCCAGCTCTCCCTTCACCTACTGCTCCCCAAACCCAGGAGTTATTGAAAGTTATTAAAATTTGCGCTTTTACTGTCTATATTTACCTGTTAAGTCAGGCTTTTGGACAATAGTTCACTTTGGTTCTCCTGAATCAAATAGGCCAAGCTAATTAGTCATTAGCATTTATGTGCTGCTAATTACCACCAGTGAGAAGTGCCTGGGAGACGCCAACACACAGTGTTAGAGCAATTTGTTTTGTGGGTTGGAGAGGTGGTTTGATTCCATTTCCCATTATATCCTCAGTACAGACTAGTCCAAGTGGCGTTGGAGATTTGAAGTGGCATTTCACTTTCAGCAAAGCAGAGTCTTCCTCCCACTTGGACATTCTCATCTAAAACAGCCCACTTGTCAAACCCTTCTATTGTGGTGACAGATGTTACATGATGCACAGCTAGGTAGTAAGCTGGCATCTAACATCTTTTAGCTACACGGGCACACATGTCAATATGCCATAAAATGCAGACACTTTCCCATAGAAGCTGGATAAACACTTCTCTCAGAGCCTTTGCTATATCAATTTGGAACAGATGGGTTGCTGTTTTTCTGATGTATTATGACAAGCAGCAGCAACTACTAATCATAGCACTGAGAACTGTTGGTGTCTAATGCTGTTCTTTTTCTGTGTCACCCATTAAGTCACTGTTCTGCTCTTGAACAGAGTTTTGAAAAAAGAAAAAGAAGAAGTAAAGGAAGAAATTGGACTTCCCTGGTGGTGTAAGGGTAAAGAATCCGCCTACCAATGCAGAAGATGTGGGTTCGATCCCTGGTCCAGGAAGATCCCCTGGAGAAGGAAATGGCAACCCATCCCATTATTCTTGCTTGGGAAATCCCATGGACAGAGGAGCCTGGTAGACTACAGTCCATGGGGTTGCAAAAGAGTTGGACATGACTTAGCAACTGAATAACAACAAATGAAGGTTAACTGATGGTACTAGGGAGAAGAAGAGAGAGGCTTTGGTCTTTGGAGCTAGAGTTTTTCTCTCCTTTTCTCATGCTTCCAAATCTGTGTCTGCACACTGCCATCTGTACTAAATTCTGAAATTTTCCTAGGCTCCAAGCTTTGAGCCCAGGTATCTGGGTAGTGTCTTAAGGGGGCAGGCTGAGGGAGAAGAGCTGATCTAGCCAGTGCCAAATAGGACCTGAAGCCCCCATCAGCACAATCCGCCTTTAACATCCTTCACTCTTAGCACAGGAGTTATGGTTGGTCCCTTTTTTGCCTTCACATGTTGCCCTCCACAAATTCACTTAAACCTGATTTTGTGTTTACACGAACATCAAGGGGTAAGCAGACTGAGCTCTCTTGGGTGGATCAACCAGCAGCCCCACCCCATGTGACAGTCCTGGGTCATGCATACCATCTAGGCATTCCTGGCACCTCAAATCAAGCATATCAAATCATCAGAGTGTTTCATCAACTGATTGGGTAGCAGAGGGTGATTTCAGGATCCAGGGCGCCAGAAAAAGGGATCAAAGTTAGCTTAGCAAGTCCCCGTGAACTTCCAAAAGCAACACTGCCTTTCCTCCACACAACGTCCACTTTCATAGCGCGGGGGCCGCCTTCACTCCTGGGCTCGCTGCAAAGTTCAGGGGGATGTCCAGGTTTGTTTGCTTTTGAAAGAGGGTGTAAAATTCCTTCATTTCTTTAGTGACAGTCACACTGCTTACAAGCTGGCTGATAGATACAGAATTCACTGAATGTGAAACGGGCCTCTGTGAGTCCAGAGCAGAGAAGGAAAACCACAGAGTGATTCAGCACCCTGAAGGCTCTCTATTCACAGCTGGGGGAGAGAAAGCAGCCTGCTGCAAATCCAGGAGGGGCCGCCTCTTGTCCCATGACCAGGCAGAGGGAAACAAAAACAGCTAAACTGTGAATTCCGTGACATTTATACTCCTTACTAATATCTATGGTGCAAAAATTCCACCTGGAATTTAGAAGCTGTGTCCTGGCAAAGATGCAAAATTTCAGTGTATTGGTTCAGGGTGTGGAATTTACAGTCAAATATTCATACTCCAGCTGCCTCTGTCACTTTGTTGTATGACCTTGGGAAAATTACTTAAATTTAGTTTCCTCATCTATAAAAGGAGGGTCAGATCAGATCAGTCGCTCAGTCGTGTCCGACTCTTTGCGACCCCATTAATCTCAGCACGCCAGGCCTCCCTGTCCCTCACCAACTCCCAGAGTTCACCCAGACTCACGTCCATCGAGTCAGTGATGCCATCCAGCCATCTCATCCTCTGTCGTCCCCTTCTCCTCCTGCCCCCGATCCCTCCCAGCATCAGAGTCTTTTCCAATGAGTCAACTCTTCGCAGGAGGTGGCCAAAGTACTGGAGTTTCAGCTTTAGCATCATTCCTTCCAAAGAAATCCCAGGGCTGATCTCCTTCAGAATGGACTGGTTGGATCTCCTTGCAGTCCAAGGGACTCTCAAGAGTCTTCTCCAACACCACAGTTCAAAAGCATCAATTCTTTGGCGCTCAGCCTTCTTCACAGTCCAACTCTCACATCCATACATGACAACTGGAAAAACCATAGCCTTGACTAGACGGACCTTTGTTGGCAAAGTAATGTCTCTGCTTTTCAATCTGCTATCTAGGTTGGTCATAACTTTTCTTCCAAGGAGTAAGCGTCTTTTAATTTCATGGCTGCAGTCACCATCTGCAGTGATTTTGGAGCCCCAAAAAATAAAGTCTGACACTGTTTCCACTGTTTCCCCATCTGTTTCCCATGAAGTGATGGGACCAGATGCCATGATCTTTGTTTTCTGGATGTTGAGCTTTAAGCCAACTTTTTGTTAGTTTCTCAGTCATGTCCAACTCTTTGTGACCACCAGGCTCCTCTGTCCATGGAACTTACCAGGCAAGAATACTTGAGTGGGTTGCCATGCCTTTCTCCAATTATACAGCGTTATTGAGGATCAAATAAAATATTGTATGTAAAATGCTCAGAGCGGTGTCTGACACAGAATACATGCTGCACAAATATAAATATTGTTATCATTTAGATCAATAGATCCGAGTATGGGGAAGAGACCATGAAGGAAGAAAGGAGAAGATTTGTATATGACTGTGGTTCCCTTTAAAGATTTTCCCCTAGATATATTATCTTGAGGGGTCAGTAAATTCAACCTGTCCCAAAAGGGCATTTAGAATTCCTTTGCATTCCTATCTACAGTATGAAATATGACATTTACATTTACTTTATCAATTTAAATTTGCAGGGACTTTTATCTAAAATTCCTGTGAATTTTACCCAGAAGCAGGCCACATTGTCCCCAGATAATGCTTTAGGATGGCCTCCTGGAAGAAGAAATACCATCACAGGGATTACTGACAGAGAAGTTAGTTGTCTTTCTCACTTACTAATCATTTTTTCCTTCAACAAATGGTATAACTCCCTAGGAAAGCAGCCACATACAAATATTAAGTAACATTGGTAAAGCCACATGTTCAAGTAAATATAGAAAAACCCCATTCTCAATTTCTTAAATGTAATAAACTCCAATTTGATTTGACCTTAGTTTCATCTCTGGCATAAGGAGAATATTTGTCTGCTCACCAGACAGACTTACCTTTAGATTAAAAAGGGTCAGCAAATTTATTCTGATAAATATCCAGTAATACTAAGTAGCACAGACAATTGTCCTACAACAGCTTCCTTAAGTGAGGACAAGGAAGTATTTGATAATCATATATAATGTTTCATTTTTGGATCAAAGATTCAAATTTTATCCTGGATTCAAACCTTTGCAATTTCAGAAACAAATAAGAAGACTTCAGCAGAAAAAAAGAAAGAAAAAACACATAAACTTCAGAGGCAACTTAGTTAAAAATCCCTTGCCTTTACTTACAGTTCTTATAAGATAATTTGCCACCTGTTCACACTTAAAAAACAAGAAAAGTAGCTTTACTAGTGCTCTCTTTGATCTTAAAATACCCGTTAGTAGCTTTGTCTTTCTCAGTATCTCCTCTGCTTTCCCAATTTTCTGATTCCCCATTCTATTTTAAAAGAGCAGGAGAGGTTTTAAAACAAACCAAAACCAAGTAGTACCTCTTGGGAGCAGAGAGCATATTTTATTTTCTAATGAAATCTTTTTCTACCTCACTGCAGGTAGCTCTCAACTTTAATATAACATATGTCTGTGCAGTTCTGTAAATGGGTTTGAAGATCAGATTGTGAAGATGGAAAATCAGATTCACTGCTTTGTAAAGGTGAACAATGGCGCCCACGAATGTCCTCTAATCCTAATCCCCAGAACCTGCAAATATATTTCCTTACCTGGTTTAAGGAATTCTGCAGCTATGATCAAGTTGAGGGTTTTGAGACGGATCAATTATCCGAATGATCCAGATGGACCCACTGTAACCACAAGGGCCTGAGGAGAAGACAGGATATCAGAAAGGAGAGGAGGGGCTTCCCTGGGGGCTCAGTGGTAAACACTGCCTGCCAATGCAGGAGTCACAGGTTTGATCACTGGTTTGGGAAGATCCCACATGCCTCAGAGCAACAAAGCCTGGCACCACAACTACTGAGCCTGCGCTGTGGAGCCCTGTGCTCTGCAACAAGAGAAATCACCTAAGTGAGAAGCCTGTGTACTGCCAGGAAGCACAGCCAAAAATAAATAAATAAAATTATTATAAAAAAAAGAAAAAACCGAAAAGACAGGCAACACCACATTCTAGCTTTGAAGACGAAGGAAAGGGCTTCTAGACGCTGGAATAGTAGACTAATCCTGCCCTGGTACCTCCAGAATGAGCGTAGTCCAGCAGACCCTGTTAGACTTCTGACCTGCCAAACCATACTCTAATATACTTGTCGCGTTGAAGCTGCTACCTGTTACCTGGAATTTGTTATAGGAGCTGTAGCAAATTAACACGTGTTATATGGGGGAATGTGGATCCCAAAGGAATAAAATATATTATAAAGTTCCTTAATTATGGTTCCCACTTTTGCTGCCACTGTCAAGAGCTAAACAGTTCTGACCTGGTAAGACTCTCCCCAGGTTCTCAGGTCCCATGATGGGAGGTGGTAGGATGCATGTACTGGATGGGACCCAGTCAGCTGTTCCCCCTTCACTCTAGGTCTTCAAGAAGTTAAGACACGTGTTGCTGAATCCACCCCCAGTGCTCCCTGCCCTTTCGTGCCCACTGCCACCCAATCTGGCCATCTTCAGACCACAGGCAATTCTTTTTTTTTTTTATCTTGTTTGTTTATTTGGCTGTGCCAGGTCTTAGCTGTGGCACACCGGATCTTTAATCTTCCTTGCAGTGTGTAGGATCTTCAGTCATGGCATAAGAGATCTAGTTCCACTTTCAGGGATGGAACCCAGGCCCCCTGCATTGGGAGCACAGTCCTGGCCACTGGAGCACCAGGGAAATCCCAGGCCACAGGCAATTCTGATCGTTAACCTGCCTCATACAGATGCCAGGGGGTGGGTATAATAACAGGAGACTGCCCACCTCTCCTACCCTAGCCAAGCAGTGCTCTGATCCACTGTCCCCCAACTGCACACAGCTTCCTGCCAAGCAATACTCAGCTAACGGTCCAGCCATCTGCCCTTGCTCCATGCTCACCTTTGAGAGGGAGAGTGAGGCAGGATAAAGAATTGAAACCTGCCCTGGGTGTTTTCCTTCACTGGGCCAACAAGCTGGAGATGAGGGTGGCCGGCAAAATGGTGGCATCAGTGGGGGAGGTGCCCATGTAAGACCAGAGCCCTGCCCATTTAGGGTTTTTAAACAAAGACACATCCTTGTTTTCACTCTCACCCTGAATTTCTGCTCAAAGAGTAATAAGAAGTGATCTAAAGAACCCAGTTTAGAAAGTCTAGGGAAAAAGGGCATAATTCACTTGTGGTTTGGAGTTGCCCCAATCTGTTTCAAATGAGACAAACATAATAACTAATACAGCCTTCATCACTTTAAATATAGAGATGAATTTGATAACATTTTATAAAGACGAGGTGTTAGGGTGGATAGGCCAAATGCTTTCTCCTGTGAACCAGTTCATACTGATATCAAACCCTTTCCCCCTTGAATTTAATGATCTAAAATATCAGTCTCCTATTGGCCTAAAACTTTTACTCTCGGTGTTGTTGGGTTGCTGACCTTGGCACTAAATCTTTCATCCTTTTGTACTATGCAGAGTGGCATTATTCTATACTTTAGGACTCTAGGTTTTTTTTTGCAGTTTTCACTTACTTATTTGTCTGCGTCAGGTCTTCGTTGCAGCCCTTGGGATCTTCATGCGTGCCGGCTCTTTCATTGTGGTGCCGGACTCTTTAGTTGTGGTGCACAGGCTCCAGAGCTCACAGGCGTCAGTAGTTGCAACAAGGGGGCTCAGGATTCCTTAAATTTTATTTTCAGAAACTCAGTTATTTTTTTTTCCCAATTGGGCAAAGGGAAGATTCCACATATTGAGACAAAATTTGGTTTTAATGAAAGATGGAAGAAGAAAATGGAAAGAGCCCTGATTTTATCATCAGACAACTTCAATTCTCTGAGTTTGGCAACTTCTTAGACACTGGCCAAACCATTTAACCTTTCTCAGGTTCCATCCCCATCCATAAACTGAAATATTTATAATACCAGTCTCCTGGAATTATTCTAAGGAGTAAATGAGGTACTCTATGTGAAATGCTTAACATAATGCCTTAAGCACAGGATATACTCATTAAACACTGTTGTTGCTTATTCACTAAGTTGTATCTGACTCTTTTGCAACCCCATGGACTGCAGCCCACCAAGCTCCTCTGTCCATGGGATTTTCCAGGCAAGAATACTGGAGTGGGTTGCCACTTCTTTCTCCAGGGGATATTCCTGACCCAGGGATCCAACCTGCCTCTCTTGTATTGGCAGTCAGTTTCTTTAGCACTGAGCCACCAGGGAAGGCCTAATAATGAACATTAGCACTTTTTAAATTTTATTTTTATCCTTATCATCTTTGATTTTCTCACTGGGTTGTTTGGAAGCCAAATGAGATCACTGCCTCTAAGCATTTATTGAGTTGTTGCTATGTGCCAAGGATTACAATGGGTGCAGAATATAAATGTGAGGTCCTTCAAAGAACTTACTTAGGAAGGCACTGGTTTGATAAAGCTCTACAACTCTAAATGCAGATATTAAGTACAACTCTATAGCTCTACGGCAATAAGAAATTATTAATAGAATTAACCTCCGGACTCTGTGGGAGAGGGTGAGGGTGGGATGATTCGGGAGAATGGCATTGAAACATGTAAATTATCACATGTGAAACGAATTGCCAGTTCAGTTTTGATGCATGAGACAGGGTGCTCAGGGCTGGTGCACTGGGATGACCCAGAGGGATGGGATGGGGAGGGAAGTGGGAGGGGGATTCAGGATGGGGAACACTTGTACACCCATGGTGGATTCTTGTCAATGTATGGCAAAACCAATACGATATTGTAAAGTAAAATTAATTAATTAATTAAAACAAAACAATAAAACTGAACGATACCAATAATTCCAAAAACAAAAGAAAAAGAATTAACCTCCTATCAGTTCAGCAAGCATAACTCAGTTAACTATAGTAAGCGTCTTCCCAGATTACCTCATAAGAAGATCTTATTAAAAAATTAGAAACCTGAAATAAACTATTGCTATATCATCTATGTGATCTTAAAGAATTATTTTCACCTCTCAGTTTTTCTTGAAAATCATTGATTATCTACCCCTATTCTTGTTATGAAGTAATTTAAAATTTTTTCTTTTTATTTTTTTATTGAAGGATAATTGCTTTACAGAATTGTGTTGTTTTCTGTCAAACCTCAGCATGAATCAGTCATGGGCATCATATATCCCTTTCCTTTTGAACCATCTCCCTAATTTCACACTTGTACATGCAGCTGTCCAGTTTTCCCAGCACCATTTACTGAAGAGGCTGTCTTTGCCCCATGGTATATTCTCACCTCCTTTGTCAAAAATAAGGTACCCATAGGTGCATGGGTTTATTTCAGGGCTTTCTATCTTGTTCCATTGGTCTATAGTTCTGTTTTTGTGCCAGTACCATACTGTCTTGATGACTGTAGCTTTGTAGTATAATCTGAAGTCGGAAAGGTTGATTCCTCCAGCTCCATTCCTCTTTTTCAAGACTGCTTTGGCTTTTCAGAGTCTTTTGTGTTTCCATATGAATTGTGAAATTTTTTGTTCTAGTTATGTGAAAAATGCAATTGCTAATTTGATAGGCATCACATTGAATCTGTAGATTGCATTTGGTAATATCATCATTTTCACAATATTGATTCTTCCTATCCAGGAACATGGAATATCTCTCCATCTGTTTACATCATCTTTGATTTTTTCATTGGTGTCTTATAATTTTCTGTGTACAGTTCTTTTGTCTCTTTAGGTAAGTTTATTCCTAGATATTTAATTCTTTTTGTTGCAATGGTGAATGGGATTGATTCCTTAATTTCTCCTTCTGATTTTTCATTGTTATTATAGAGAAATGCAAGTGATTTCTGTGTATTGATTTTGTATCCTGCAACTTTGCTAAATTCACTAATTAGCTCTAGCAATTTTCTGATACTATCTTTAGGGTTTTCTATAGTATCATGTCATCTGCAAAGAGTGAGGACTTTACTTCTTTTCTAATCTGGATTTCTTTTATTTTTTGCTCTTCTCTGATTGCTGTAGCTAGGACTTCCAGAATTATGTTGAATAATAGTGGTGAAAGTGGACACCCTTATCTTGTTCCTGATCTTAGGGGGAATGCTTTCAGTTTTTCACCATTGAGAATAATGCTTGCTGTAGGCTTAATATATATGGCCTTTACTATGTTGAGGTAGTTTCCTTCTATGCCCAGTTTTTGAAGAGTTTTAATCATAAAAGTGCTGAATTTTGTCAAAGGCTTTTTCTGCATCTATTGATACGGTTTTTATCTTGCAACTTGTTAATATGGTGTATCACACTGATTGATTTCTGTATGAAGAATCCTTGCATTCCTGGAATAAACCCACCTCGATCATGGTGTGTGAGCTTTTTGATGTGTTGCTGAATTCTGTTTGCTAAAATTTTGTTGAGGATTTTTACTTCTATGTTTATCATTGATATTAGCCTGTACTTTTCCTTTTTTTTGTTGTCTTTGGTTTTGGTATCAGGGTGATAGTGGCCTCGTAGAGTGAGCTTGGAAGTGTTCCTTCCTCTGCAATTTTTTCAAAGAGTTTTAGAAGGATAGGCATTAGCTCTTCTCTAAATGTTTGATAGGATTCTCCTGTGAAGCCATCTGGTCCTGGGCTTTTGTTTTTTGGGAGATTTTTGATCACACCTTCGATTTCAGTGCTTGTAATTGGGTTGATCATAATTTCTACTTCTTCCTGGCTCAGTCTTGGAAGATTGAACATTTCTAAGAATCCTGTCCATTTCTTCCAGGGTATCCATTTTATTGTCATATAGTGTTCATAATAGTCTCTTATAAATATTCTTTGTATTTCTGCATTGTCTGTTGTAACCTCTCCTTTTTCATTTCTAACTTTGTTGATTTGATTCTTCTCTTTTTCTCTTCATGAGTCTAGCTAAAAGTTTGTTAATTTTGTTTATCTTCTCAGTTCAGTTCAGTCACTCAGTCATGTCTAACTCTTTGCAACCCCATGAATGCAGCACACCAGGCCTCCCTGTCCATCACCAACTCCTGGAGTCCACCCAAACCCATGTCCATTGAATCGGAGATGCCATCCAACCATCTCATCCTCTGTCATCCCCTCTCCTCCTGCCCTCCTTTCCTAGCATCGGGGTCTTTTCAAATGAGTCAGCTCTTCGCATCAGGTGGCCAAAGTATTGGAGTTTCAGCTTCAACATCAGTCCTTCCAATGAACACCCAGGACTGATCTCGTTTAGAATGGACTGGATGGATCTCCTTGCAGTCCAAGGGACTCTCAAGAGTCTTCTCCAACACCACAGTTCAAAAGCATCAATTCTTCGGCACTCAGCTTTCTTTATAGTCCAACTCTCACATCCATACATGACCACTGGAAAAACCAGTAGCCTTGACTAGACGGACTTTTGTTGACAAAATAATGTCTCTGCTTTTGAATATGCTATCTAGGTTGGTCATAACTTTCCTTCCAAGGAGTAAACATCTTTCAGTTTCCTGGCTGCAATCACCATCTGTAGTTACTTTGGAGCCCCCCAAAATAAAGTCAGCCACTGTTTCCACTGTTTCCCCGTTTGCCATGAAGTGATGGGACCGGACGCCGTGATCTTAGTTTATCTTCTCAAAGAACCAGCTTTTAGTTTTATTAATGTTTACTATTATTTCTTTCATTTCTTTTTCAATTATTTCTGCTCAGATCTTTATGATTTATTTCCTTCTATTAATTTTGGGGATTTTTTTGGGGGGGTCTTCTTTTTCCAGTTGTTTTAGGTATAAAGTTAGGTTGTCTATTTGATGTTTTTCTTGTTTCTTGAGGTAGAATTGTATTGCTATAAATTTTCCTCTTAGAACTGTTTTTACTGCATCCCATACATTTTGAGTTGTCATGTTTTCATTGTCATTTGTTTCTAGAAATTTCTTTATTTCCCTTTGGATTTCTTCAGTAACTTGCTGGTCATTTAGAAATGTGTTGTTTAATCTCCATGTGCTTGTGTTTCTTACAGGTTTTTTCTTGTAATTGGTATCTGGTGTTGTGGCTAGAGAAGATGCTTGATAAGATTTCAATTTTCTTAAATTTACTGAGGTTTGATTTGTGACCCAAGATGTGGTCTATCCTGGAGAATGTTTCATGTACACTTGAGAAGAAGGTGTATTCTTCTGCATTTGGATGGAATGTCCTGAAGATATCAATGAGATCCATCTCATCTACTGTATCATTTAAGATGTGTTCCTTATTAATTTTCTTTTTTGATGATCTGTCCATTGGCGTGAGTGGGGTGTTAAAGTCTTCTACTATGATTGTGTTACTGTCAGTTTCTCCTTTTATGTCTGTCAGTGTTTGTCGTATGTATTGAGGTGCTCCTATGTTCAGTGAATAGATATTTACAATTATATGTCTTCCTCTTGGATTGATCAAGGGATCATTATGTAGTGTCCTTTCTTATCTCTTGTAATCTTCTTTATTTTAAGGTCTATTTTGTCTGATATGAGAATTGCTATCCAGCTTTCTTTTGCTTCCCATTTTCATGGAATATATTTTTTCCATCTTCTCACTTTCAGTCTATATGTGTCTTTAGGTCTGAAGTGGGTTTCTTGTAGACAGCATATACATGGGTCTTGTTTTTGTATCCATTTATTCAGTCTGTGTCTTTTGGTTGGAGCATTTAACCATTTACATTTAAAGTAATTATTGATATATATGTTCCTATTGCCATTTTCTTAATTGTTTGGGATTCATTTTGTAGATATTTTTTCTTCTCTTTGATTTCTTGACTATACAAGTCCCTTTAACATTTGTTGTAAAGCTGGTTTGGTGGTACTGAATTCTCTTAACTTTTGCTTGTCTGAAAAGCTTTTTATTTCTCCATCAATTTTGAATGAGATCCTTGACAAGTATAGTAATCTTGGTTGTAGATTTTTCTCTTTTAGTACTTTAAATATTATCCTGCCATTCCCTTCTGGCCTGCAGAGTTTCTGCTGAAAGATCAGCTGTGAGGCATATGTTGTTTTCCTTGTATGTTACTTGTTGCTTGTTGCTTCTCCCTTGCTGCTTTTAATATTCTTTCTTTGTGTTTAGTCTTTGTTAGTTTGATTAGTATGTATCTTGGCATGTTTTTCCTTGGGTTTATCCTGTATGGAACTCTTTGTGCCTCTTGAACTTGATTGATTACTTCCTTTTCCATGTTGGGGAAATTTTCAACTATAATTTCTTCAAAAATTTTCTCATATCCTTTCCTTCTCTATTCTTCATCTGTGACCCTATAATTCGAATGTTGGTGCATTTGATATTATTCCAGAGGTCTCTGAGACTATCCTCAGTACTTTCCATTCTTTTTACTTTATTCTGCTCTTCAGAAGTTATTCCCATCATTTTACCTTCCAGCTCACTGATTCATTCTTCTGCTTCAGATATTCTGCTATTGATTCCTTCTAGAGTATTTTTAATTTCAGTAATTGTGTTGTTTGTCTCTGTATGTTTATTCTTTAATTCTTCTAGGTCTTCATTAATTGATTCTTGCATTTTCTCCATTTTATTTTCAAGGTTTTTAATCATTATTACTATCATTATTCTTTTTCAGGTAGTATGCCTATTTCCTCCTCATTTATATGGACTTCTGTGTTTCTAGTTTGTCCCTTCATTTGTGTAAACAAGACCAGGTGCTGACTATGGCTCAGATCATGAAATCTTTATTGCTAAATTCAGACTTAAATTGAAGAAAACCACCAGGCCATTTAGGTATGACCTAAATCAAATCTCTTACGATTATACAGTGGAAGTGACAAATAGATTCGAGGGATTAGATCTGATAGAGTGCCTGAAGAACTATGGACAGAGATTCCTGACATTGTACAGCAGGCAGTGATCAAGACTATCCCCAAGAAAAAGAAATGCAAAAAGGTCAAACAGTTGTCTGAGGAGGCCTTACAAATAGCTGAGAAAAGAAGAGAAGCAAAAGGCAAAGGAGAAAAGGAAAGATATACCAATTTGAATACAGAGTTCCAAAGGACAGCAAGGAGAGATAAGGAAGCCTTCCTCAGTGATTAGTGCAATGAAATAGAGGAAAACAATAGAATGGGAAAGACTAGAGATTTCTCCAAGAAAATTTGAGATAGCAAGGGAATATTTCATGCAAAGATGGGCACAATAAAGGACAGAAATGGTATGGACCTAACAGAAGCAGAAGATAAGAGGTGGCAAGAATACACAGAAGAACTATACAAAAAAGATCTTCATGACCCAGATTACCACGATGGTGTGATCACTCACCTAAAGCCAGACATCCTGGAATGTAGAGTCAAGTGGGCCTTAGAAAGCATCACTATGAACAAAGCAAGTGGAGGTGATGGGATTCCAGTTGAGTTATTTCAAATCCTGAAAGATGATGCTGTGAAACTGCTGCACTCAATATGCCAGCAAATTTGGAAAACTCAGCAGTGGCCACAGGATTGCAAAAGGTCAGCTTTCATTCCAATCCCCAAAAAAGGCAATGCCAAAGAATGTTCAAACTACCACACAGTTGCACTCATCTCACACGCTAGCAAAGTAATGCTCAAAATTCTCCAACCCAGGCTTCAACAGTGCGTGAACTGAGAACTTCCAGATGTTCAAGCTGGATATAGAAAAGGCAAAGGAACAAGAGATCAAATTGTCAACATCCTTTGGATCATCAAAAAAGCAAGAGAGTTCCAGAAAAACATCTACTTCTGCTTTATTTATTACGCCAAAGCCTTTGACTGTGTGGATCACAACAAACTGTGGAAAATTCTGCAAGAGATGGGAATACCAGACCACCTGACCTGCCTCCTGAGAAATCTGTATGCAGGTCAAGAAGCAACAGTTAGAACTGGATGTGGAAAAACAGACTGGTTCCAAATTGGGGAAGGAGTACATCAAGGCTGTATATCATCACCCTGCTTATTTAACTTATATGCAGAGTACATCATGCAAAATGCCAGGCTGGATGAAGCACATGTTGGAATCAAGATTGCAAGGAGAAATATCAATAACCTCAGATATGCAGATGACACCACTCTTTCTGGTGTCATCAGAAAGTGAAGAACTAAAGAGCCTCTTAATGAAAGTGAAAGAGGAGAGTGAAAAAGTTGGTTTAAAACTCAACATTCAGAAAATTAAGATCATGATATCTGGTCCCATCACTTCATGGCAAATAGATGGGGGAACAACGGAAACAGTGGCAGGCTTTATTTTGGGGGGGCTCCAAAATCACTATATTTCCTGGAGAAGGAAATGGCAACCCACTCCAGTATTCTTGCCTGGAGAATCCTATGGATGGAGGAGCCTGGAGGGCTACAGTCCATGGGGTCTCAAAGAGTCGGACACGACTGAGCGACTTCACTTTCACTTTCAAAATCACTACAGATGGTGATTGCAGCCATGAAATTAAAAGACGCTTACTCCTTGGAAGGAAAGTTATGACCAACCTAGACAGCCTATTAAAAAGCAGAGATGTTACTTTGCCAGCAAAGTCTGTCTAGTCAAACCTATGGTTTTTTCAGTAGTCATGTATGGATGTGAAAGTTGGACTATAAAGAAAGCTGAGCACTGAAGAACTGATGCTTTTGAACTGTGGTGTTGGAGAAGACTCTTGAGAGTCCTTTGGACTGCAAGGAGATCCAACCGGTCTATCCAAAAGGAAATCAGTCCTGAATATTCATTGGACAGACTGATGCTGAAGCTGAAACTCCAATACTTTGGCCACCTGATGCTAAGAACTGACTTGCTAGAAAAGACCCTGGTGCTGGGAAAGATTGAAGGTGGGTAGAGAAGGGGATGACAGAGGATGATATGGTTGGATGGCATCACTGACTCGATGGACATGAATTTGAATAGGCTCCAGGAGTTGGTGATGGACAGGGAAGCCTGGCGTGCTGCAGTCCATGGGGTTGCAAAGAGTTGGACATAATTGAGCAACTGAACTGACCTGAACTCTTTGCCTTTTCATTACTTTTTTTAACTTATTGTGTTTGAGGTCTCCTTTTCCCAGGCGTCAAGGTTGCATTCTTTCTTTCTTTTGGTTTCTGCCCTCCTAAGGTTGGTCCAGTGGTTTGTGTAAGCCTTGTATAGGGTGAGATTTGTGCTTAGTTTTTGTTTGTTTGTTTTTCCTCTAATGGGCAAGGCTGAGTGAGGTGGTAATCCTGTCTTCTGATGATTGCATTTGTATTTTTGTTTTGTTTGTTGTTTAGATGATGTGTCTTGCACAGGATGCTACTGGTGGTTGGGTGATGCTGGTTTTGTATTCAACTGGTTTCCTTTGTGTGAGTTCTCACTATTCAATCCTCCCTAAGGTTAGTTCTCTGGTAGTTTAGGACCTTGGAGTCAGTGCTCCCACTGCAAAGGCTCAGGGCTTGATTTCTGGTCAGGAACAAAGATTCCACAAGTGGTTTGTTATGGCATTAAGTGAGATTAAAACAAATATCTCAAAATGAGAAAGGAAAGATGAACCCCAGACAAATGGTAGTTACAAAATCAGGCAAATAATAATTAAAATAATGGAATATACACATATACATGTACACCCATGAGCAAAGTCAAAACAATCCAACAAAAATAAAATACAATAGATTGACCTGGCTTACAAATGAAACCAAAAATTATATCTGTCAGAACAAAACTAACTAGAGCACAAACTGGAAAACAAAACTAAAGCAAGGTGCCAACAGGAATAAAGCAATAAAAATAAAACTAACAAATGTTTTGAGAGGAAAGTAAAGAAAGAATAGATATGCAAAGTTACATAGAGGTAGATGAAGAAGATTTATATACATTGAAGATTAACTGCAAGGGGAAAAGAACAGTAGGAAAGGCAACCAAAGGAATAAATGTAAAAAAACCATAATAGGTTTAAGAAAATTAAAATTATAAAAAATAGAAAAAAAGGAAGAAGACAGAAAAAAGGAAAACTCCTCAGAACTGCAAAAGCCCAATGTAGAAGCAGAGGTTTATAACAACAATTTAAAAATGTGACTGAGGGGAAAAAAAAGCTCAAAAGCTTAATTAGATTTCATAATGTCAGTAAAATTGACAGCTACCACCAGGGTTGAGGGAAGCAAAAAAAAAAAAAAATCTAAAAGAATCTATAGAACAAGTCAAAACATAAGAATAATAAATGTTTTTCTTGAGTCACTGCTGTCAAAGTCCTTTCTCTCACTGGAGTCACAGTCCACCTCACCTCCCTAGGATGCCCTCCAACACTGTGCTGATCTCTGGACCTGCTATGGGGACAGCTCAGAGTCTAATCTGGGCCTACTCCTGTGTGTTCTTGCTTCCAATGTCCACAGCTATCAGAACTAGTGCACTTTCTTTTGTGGGAGCTCTCAGTGACCTTATATATTCCATAGATACAGAGTCTGCCTAGTTGATTGTGTGGATTTAATCTGCAGCTTGTACAGCTGGAGGGAAAGTTTTGAATCTTCTCCTTTATCCACACTGCCCCTGGGTTTCAATTGTGTTTTTATTTCCACCTCTACATGTGGGTCGTCCACTGGGGTTTGCTCCTGAGGCTGCCTTGGAGGACTTGGGTTTGCCCCTCTGAGGGCCAGGTGTGGAGGTGGTGCAGCTGCTTGGGTTGCAGCACCAGGTACTCAGGGGAGGTGGCAGCTAGGGCAGCAGGAAATATAGTGCTCTAGAAGGGTATGGCAACCAGTATTGGCCAATACGCTCCAGTATTCTTGCCTGGAGGGCCCCCTTCCCTGACAGAGAAGCCTGGCAGGCCACAGTCTACACTATTGAAGGAACTGAAGACACTACTGAAGCAACCCTGCATGCACAGACGGAAGACTTTTTTTGCCTGTGGCAGCTCTGCCCCAGTGAGAGCTGAGCATGAAGGTGGTGCAGCTGCTTGCCTTGCAGGGACCCTAGCGGCATCAAGTGTGCAGAGACACGGACTGCCTCCACCACAGGAGTTATGGCCCTATCAGAGCCTTTTTTTGAGCCTCTTGTAGCTGGCAATCAGAAGGCTTCTTTGGCCAGTCTTTCTCCCTAGCTCCGCCTGTTCAGGCACTTACAGAGCTCCCTTGCCTGGGCTCCTACTCTGTTGTTCAGCTCGTCAGGCGTTAGATGGGCCAGCCTCTCTATTGTTCAGCTGCCAATGCTGGCGTGTTTGGGGAGAGTCTATGGTGATGGCTCTACCCTCTATGTGTGACTCAGCAGTATTGCCTTACTTCCGTGGCTGCCAGGCTTTCTTCCACAGGCATTTCCCACCACAATCTCCTCCCTCACATCCTCTCGATCTGTCTCTCCACAGTCAACAACAGCCCTTGCCCTGGGATTGCTCCACGATCCCTAAACTCCAGCTCCAGCCTTTCAGGGGATCTATGTCCCTGTCGGGTACGTATGGCTGCAGCAAGGACTGTCTGATTCTCATTCCATTTAGGCTGCCACAGATCAGCTATTTCACTCTCAGCCTTAAATGTTTCTCCTCTGACTCAGACAATTGCCCTGATGTGGGAATCGGACCCCTACTTCAGTTCCCCCACCTGCTGAGGGCAGGTCCAGTTCTACTAACACTCCTGTTTTCCCCCTAGTTCTTTCATCCTCCTGAGTTTTGCATGGGTCTATATATTCTTTTCCACTGGTCAGGTACTCCTGTCCGATCTCAGCTGGTGTTCTGCATGGACTTCTGTGTCTGAAGGTGCATTCCTGATGTATCCATGGAGAGAGATGTACTCCATGTCCACCTACTCCTCCGCCATCTTGTTCCCCCTATAATTTTTGAATTAAATACAAAACCAGTATTCTCTATTAGGTACCGCAAAAGAATCAGCAGAAATATAAGATATGACAAATTTATAGCCTATTTAGTAAGATAACAAGTAAGCACATGAAGCAACTAGACAACTCAGAAAAGTGTATAATTGGTGTCGTCTACGTGGAAAGTCAGAAAGAGGAGGTATCAGTGGATAGAAATATGTTGTTAACCCTTGGTCCTTGGTTCCAAAATTAGAGCAAAACGTGTAAAACAAGAACCACGATAATTATGGTTGAAGATGGGACACAGAGAATCATTTACCGAAACCACCAAGCAAATGAATTTGAAAACCTTTACTTGACCTTTGCTCTCCAACCAAGCATTCTTCCTACTTCTCTTTTTTTTCACTGACAAATCTTTCTTAGAAAAATAACTTATGGGAATTCCCTGATGGTCCAGTGGTTCAGACTCGGCATTTTCACTGCTGGGGACTGGGGTTCAATTCCTGGTCAGGGAACTGAGATCCCACAAGTGGCAAGGCACAGACAAAACAAAAGAAAAAAGAAAAATAACTTATGCTCATCATAGAAAATTCAGAAAACCAAAAAGTATAAAAACTTAATACTACAGAGATAAGTACTAGTAACATTTTGTCTTTTTTCTAGGAATTTCTTTTAATAAGATTTTACATTTCTAAGTGAGATATCAGTTGAAATTACCTTGAACTTTCAGATAATAGGATAAGGTTCCTTCCATATCTCGATGGAGTTGCAATTTATTCTTTAGGATTGCTTCAAATTCCCAGGGGTTTACATAATCATTTCTGGCTCCTACTTCTGATTCCACTGAATTTAACTAAAAAATTTACTTTCTCAAGATGTTCTTTTTCTCTGTTTCCCCATTAGTCTACAGGTGGAATTCCCTCTCTTTCGTTCAGATTTTTTCCCCTGAAACTGCCATAAAAGACATTTTTTCCCTATATTTAGCAGATTTTCTGAATGTCTGGGGAAACAGTAGGGAGCTATATTAAATATATGAGACAAAAGTGAATATTAATATCCCTTTTCTAAAATCTTTTGTCACATCATCAAGAATTTCTTACTGACTACCTCTCTCTGTGGGATCCAGCCTTCTATTCTTAATGGTATTTTGAAATGATTTATCAAGTGACCCCAAGAGTACACTGGGGTTTTGACTGGAGTTATACTAAGTGCTTATATTCATTTGAGGAAAATTGATATATATACAATATTGAACATCTTATGTCTTACTGCTGATTCAGTCCTTCTTTTTAGTCACTCTGAGTTCCCACTGCAAAGTGGATTGTTTTTTAATTAAGTTATGTGTGTGTGAGTCATATCCAACTCTTTGCAACCCCACTAACTGTAACCCATGGGCTCTTCTGTCCTGGGAATTCTCCAGGCAAGAACACTAGAGTGGGTTGCCATTTCTTCTCCAAATTAACTGATGGCCATATATAGTTACTTTGTAATTAATCACCTTGTGGACTATTGTATTAGCCTTGTTTCTTTCTCTTTTTTTTAGTTCAGTTTTTTTTTTTTTTTTCAGTTTGTATCTTGAGGCACTGTGAGTAGAAGGTAATATAACTTATAAACAGTGAATATGTTTTGCTGACTGATTTTCGATAGCTATTCCTCTTTCTTTCTCTTGCACTTGTACATTGGATCAGAAGTTTCAAATCAATGTGAATTAACAGCAATAATAATGGGCATCTCTGTCTTATATCCAGATTTGTACAACACTATTATTATATACTAGCTGCCTCCAGGAGCTTACCCACGTTTACTCAGGGACTCCCTTCATCAGATGCTTACCTCTACTCTCCAACTAGAAATACACACCTTAAATTGCGCTATACATGTTCAGCGATCTCTTTAACAGCTCTAATAAGCTTTGGCCTCTTTGCAGTATTTGACACCACTGACAGCTCTTCCTTTCTTCACATTCTCTCCTCCATGGACATCCATGACACTCCATCATCATGATTTTATTCTTTTTCTCTCTTTCTTCACACACTCATGTGTTTCCTTTTTTTCTCCTCCTTTTTCCTTCCTTCCCTTCTTTCAACAAACATTTCTTTCCCCTTTTCTCCTCCTCTCAAAGGTCTTTGCATTCAGGAACAGTTCTTTCTCACACATATATATCTCCAGCTTTTTACCTCTCACCTGAATTTGAATCCTGCCTGAAACTCTGTCTGTTCTCTGAGCATCCCTACTTCTGTCCTCCACAGGAAATACTCATTGTGTGTCCAAAGTTGCACTCTTCAGGACTTCCCTGGTGGTTCAGTGGTTAAGATTCCATACTTCCTATGCAGGGGACTTGAGTTTGATCCCTGGTCAGGGAACTAAGATTGCATATGCCATGGGGTGTGACAAAAAAAAAAACCACACACACAAAATTACACTGCTCCTTGTTCCTCTAGTCAGCTTCATCGTCTTTCATTTCCCACACATACAACTCCAAGCCTTGGCACGTGCTGCTTTCTCTATGTAGAACACCTTCCTCCCTTTTATTTACCCAGTTTTCTTCTCATCCTAAGAAGTCCAGGGTCCTCCTCCCTCTGTCACATGGCCTTCTTTCTGCGTCTCCCTAGCACTGGCCTGTCCTACTTGTGGTGGTCATGGACACCAGTAGGCAGACATACAGCCTGATTTCAAAGCCAGGTCTGTTTGATTCCAGAACCAGTGCTTCTAACTACTGGGTCTTGTCCATTGATGTGTTTTAATACTCGACTAAAACAATCTCCTGAAAACTATAAGTGAATCTCAGTTGATGAAATGCCTTCGACCAAAAGCTTAGTATAGTAGAGGAAATGGATAAAATCTATGACTTGTGCTTGATAAATGGCTTTGCAGGACAATGATATTATTGAAGTTCCAGACACTCTGCTCCACGTGAGCTTTCCACAGACTCGTAACATTTTACCAGGTAGGAATGGAAGGCAGAATAACTAATGCTATTTATGGGAACCTGTTCTGGGCAGTCCTGATTCTTTGCTCATATATCTCCCTCCATGGATCAGCCTGTCCTGGCTGCTTTTACCTGGATAACTCCTTCTCATCACTTAAACGTCTTTTAGAAAAACTTTGATCCCCCCCGCTTGACCTTCCCACAACCACAACTGATTGGCCTAGAATACAGTTTCTCAACCCTAGCACTATTGACATTTTGTACTGTAAATTGTTAGGATGTTCAGCAGCAACCGTGGCCTCCATCCACTAGATACCAATAACATTCTCTCCACCCCTCTAGTCATGACAAAGTTACACATCTCCAGACATTGCCAAATATCCCTTGAGAGGCAGAACCACCTACAGTTGAGAATCATCAATCTAGAGGTAGGATATAACCCAAGTGAGCCGATTTGAGTTCTACCCTGGGATTTTTTAGATTAGAATTGAAAAAGAAGAACCAGTCCTCTCTGAGTCAGACCCTGAGCTGACATGAGGCTTCGAATCGATGGAGGAGCTGCTTCTTGACCTGTAAGGAGAGCTGATCTGCAATAAATGAGCAAAGTGCCTACATGCGGACCAAGAACAACGAGGCTCCTGTGTACATTCAAGTGCCTGGGTCTGGTTGGTGCTGAGTCCTTGCTGTGACCCTTCTCAGTGGTTCATTATTCCAGTTGCTTTTCCGTGGCTTAAGCCAATAAATATTAGCAGTTTCGCCTAATCAATTTTTAAGTTGGGTGTATGACTCTTGTCACCATGAACTAACCTTACAACACTCTTCTCATGCTCTTTCAATGGCATGTGCTAGATTTGCTCATCTGCATCTGTAACTAGACTATAAGCTCCTTGAGGACAGGGATTTTTCCTTCACTGTTATGTCCTCAGCAGCTAATGTGCAGCTTGGCACACAGTAGATGAGCAATAAGTATTTATGGAATAGAGTTAATTAATCAAGGGATGGATGACTGAATGAATGAAGTAAGATGTGTTACGCTCCAGCCTCCCCCTTACGTGTTCACTGCTTCACATACTTAAGCACTTCCAGAGGCCTCTTTGGATAGGAGTCAAATGTGGGCACCCTGCAGAATCCTCCTTTCTGAACACTGTTTAGGAACGGCAGTGTTTAAAAAAATCACAAGGACTGGTTACTGTGGCCTCAAGGGCAATGCATGACTAGATAAATTCCTCTGGCAGGAATGAGATAGGATGGAGCCAAGTCAACTGGGGAAGAATCTGTGATGCAAGAAGCAACACATGATGGGAGACAGTTCTCTGGCAGCGTGGCCTGAGATCTCCCTAGGCAGCCAGGAAAGAATCCCGGTCATTATCAGAATCTAGTGTAACTGTAAAATATGACCTAATTAAGAGGTGTGTCAGCAACAGATGGAGAGTGTGCCTTCATGCTTCCCTCAGAGCGATAAACAAAGTGACGGCAATCACACTCCAACGCAGGCGTGAAAGTAGCAACCTCCTCATAGAGTTGTTTTAAATTCATTAATACCCTCTTTGCACTGAGAACTATCCCTGAAAAGTAGCAAATGCCTGGCCAGTGACAGCTATTGATAGTATTGATTTCTCATTTGGGAAATCTTTTTTCTTCTTCACAGATGAAACCCTCTCCACACAGAGACATGAAATCTTAGAAAATTATCTTTTCTTCTTAAGCCTTCAATTTACTTACACATTATTTTTCAGAAGGTTTTTTTTTTTTAATCTTCATACTTCCAATTATTGCAGTCTAAAGAGTGAAAGGAGTTACTCAAATCTTTTGTTATAAATAAATCTTAAAGAAGTTAATTCACAGAAGTAAAAGATTTCTCAAAAATAAATTATTCCTGGGACTTGCCTGATGGTCCAGTGGTTAAGAATCTATTTTCCAATGCATGGGACTCAAGTTTGATCCATGGTCCAGGGAGATCCCATGTGCCAAGGGGCAACTGAGCTCACGTGCCACAACCACTGAGCCTGCACTCGAGAGCCTGTGACTGCACCTACATAGCCTACATGCCTAAAAGCCTCTGCATTGCAATAAGAGAAGCCACCACAAAGCTTGTGCACTGCAACTAGAGTGTAACTCCAGTAGCCACAACTAGAGAAAGCCTTCAAACAACAATGAAGACCCAGAGCAGTCGAAATAAAATAATTAATGAATTAACACTCATCAAATATTTGTTCTATAGTACCATGTGTCAGACACAATCCAAGTTCACTGTCATTGTGGAGCTTATAGATTAGCAGCTGGGAAGACATTGAACACATGCAAATATAATTATGACAAGGCTGAGAAAGTGCAAACTGTTATATAAGGGTTTAGAGAGTTCACAAAACCTTTTCAGGGGATGGAATTTTTATGTTAAGACTGAAAGAACAAGGTAACCATGTTAAAGTTGTAGTCAGGGGAAGTCTGGAGAATTGTGGGGGATGACAGAAGAAGAAAAGCAGCAGGGGGCCTGAAAATTAAGCTAATGTGTTCTAGGCAAAATCCCAAGGTAAGAAGAAGGGTGACCTCTCATCACAAAGAACCAAGAGGCCAGTTTCTGAAATGGAAAAGAGTGAGGAAAAGAACGACACACAGCAATCCTTCACAATGAGGCAGAAGGAAAATCACACAGAGCCTGGGAAGCCTTCATCTTCAAATCAGTGGGAAACCATTGAAGAGTGTAAGGAGAGAGACACAATCAGATGTGCTTTATGGGAGGGTAAGAGACTGTCACAGAATCCAGTTGAAAGATGATGATACCTCGGACTTGGTGTGATGACAGTGACAATTTAGAAAAGTAAATGGATTAGAGAAGTGTGTAAGAGATAGCATAGAAAAGAATTGGTGATTAATTAATGGGGAGAAGGAGGCATGGTGAGGAAGACATAATTATAGATCAATGATGACTCCTAAGTTACTGGCTAAATCAACTGAGTGGATGGTGATGGCCTTTACTAAGTTAGAGAACACTTGAGAAGATAAAAATTTGGGAGTAGGAAGGTGAGTTCTGTTTTAGAAAACATTGAGATTTACATGCCTATTATGAAACATTCTGTGGCATACCTAGCTGAACACTAGAAAGGCAGATATGATGTTCTGGGGAAGATATTTTGCTGGAGAAATGAATTTGATAATCACCAGCATGACAATGATAATGGGAGTCTCAAGAGTAAGTGAGACTCTCTAAGGAGAGTTGATAGAGTGACAAGAGCTGAGAAACTCAGCAAGGAGCCCTTAGGAACTTCGAGGTAGAATGAACAGTAGAGGAGAAATAGTCAACAGGCAAACAGAAGGAACAACCAAGGTAGACAGCAGGATATACCATCACAAAACCAGGGAAAGAGAAGTTGTCACCAAGGAGTTATCAGCTGCATCAAACACTACTAGGAAGTTGAAATTCAAATCTATATTTAAGATTACAGTGGATTTAGTGGAATAGAAGTCTTTGCTAATCTTCAGAAGAATGTTCTCAGATAAGTGAAGGCAACATTCTCTTGGGTAGACCAGTTGTTTTGGTAGCAGGCCATGTTTTATACTTTTAAGTTCAGTTCAGTTCAGTCACTCAGTCGTGTCCAACTCTTTGCGACCCCATTAATTTCAGCATGCCAGGCCTCCCTGTCCATCACCAACTCCCAGAGTTCACTCAGACTCACGCATCTAGTCGGTGATGCCATCCAGCCATCTCATCCTCTGTCGTCCCCTTCTCCTCTTGCCCCTAATCCCTCCCAACATCAGAGTCTTTTCCAATGAGTCAACTCTTTGCATGAGGTGGCCAAAGTACTGGAGTTTCAGCTTTAGCATCATTCCTTCCAAAGAAATCCCAGGGCTGATCTCCTTCAGAATGGACTGGTTGGATCTCCTTGTAGTCCAAGGGACTCTCAGGAGTCTTCTCCAATACCACAGTTCAAAAGCATCAATTCTTCAGCACTCAGCCTTCTTCACAGTCCAACACTCTCATCCATACATGACTACTGGAAAAACCATAGCCTTGACTAGATGGACCTTTGTTGGCAAAGTAATGTCTCTGCTTTTCAATATGCTATCTAGGTTAGTCATAACTTTCCTTCCAAGGAGTAAGCGCCTTTTAATTTCCTGGCTGCAGTCACCATCTGCAGTGATTTTGGAGCCCAAAAAAATAAAGTCTGACACTGTTTCCGCTGTTCCCCATCTATTTCCCATTAAGTGATGGGACCAGATGCCATGATCTTAGTTTTCTGAATATTGAGCTTTAAGCCAACCTTTTCACTCTCCTCTTTCACTTTCATCAAGAGGCCTTTTAGTTCCTCTTCACTTTCTGCCATAAGGGTGGTGTCATCTGCATATCTGAGGTTATTGATATTTCTCCCGGCAATCTTGATTCCAGCTTGTGTTTCTTCCAGTCCAGCGTTTCTCATGATGTACTCTGCATAGAAGTTAAATAAGCAGGGTGACAATATACAGCCTTGACGTACTCCTTTTCCTATTTGGAACCAGTCTGTTGTTCCATGTCCAGTTCTAACTGTTGCTTCCTGACCTGCACCTTTAGTGGATCAAAAAGTTAGTGTGGCTGCTATGACTACAAGAAACCTATTCACCTGCAAAAAAAAAAAAGTCACATAAGCAGAAATGGGGGCATATGGACGATCTATGTGGCATTACAATTTATTTGGCACTATAGCAAACTTCTATGTATTTATTCTTTATTATACTATTTGTATAATAGTATATACAAATTCCTGTGGATTAAACTTTGGAAGAAAAATAGCATTCTTGGAGGAAAAGGGAATTTGGAAACTAACTTGGGAGGTTAGGAGTGAAGAAGAGGACAAAATAGGACACTAGGAAGAGACTGTTGGAACACGTTTGGTGCAAAGGATAGAGAGTCAAAGCAGTGCCACGTGGGAACTGTGGACAGCGTGAGGAGTGAAAATGTTTAATGCTGACGAGAAAAAACTGCAGTGAAGGCGAGGTTAGAGCCACAAGGAGAACAGACGGCAGAGAGAGTGAGAAATTCCAACAGGGAGTAGGATGCTTCAGACTCAGAGGAGAGGTCCAGGGAGAAGGGGAAGGCAGTGTCGCCATGGAGATTCGGAGACGGGAAGTTGGCAGTGGTCCAGCTGGCTCCCTCTAGTTTCTTCATGAGGTTGCAGACAAGGTCACCAGTGAGAATAGGAGGGGACAGCAGGTAATCAGGAAGTAAAGAGAGTAGGAAAGGGTTGGAATACATTCCAAAGAGCTTTTTATTTTTATGTTTTCAACAGAGTGGTAACATTTATTAGGAAGGAGGGATTCAATTACACTTCTACATCACACATAAGAAACAGACTGTAACCATTGTTTCTAAAGCGGAAGGAAGGGAGGCAGAGCACCCTGACTCCCAGGAGACAGGCAGCTTCAGCTGAACAAGGAGGGGAGTACGGGCTGAGGGTGGATTAGGCTACTGCTCACCACTCCCGCACAGTGAACTTTAGTGACTCCTATACCTCCTGGCCCCACAGAGCCTGCAGCCCAGTAGAAAGCTGTGTTCTCTAGCAAACACTTGGGTTATGGCTGGTGGCAGGGAGGAAAAAGGTCTTTTGCTTTCTTTTGCTGCTCCTCTGGGTTGTTTTTTTTGTTTGTTTGTTTGTTTTTTTTTTTGCCTTTACTGACATGGTTGCTGGAGGGGCCAGGAGGGCAGTAGCTGTGGTTGGGCTGACTTCAGATAATTCAAGTGCTGGGGGAGTGGAGTCAGAGGAAGTGTGAGGGGGTGCAGGCCACCACCAGGACCTGGTGGGGTGCTCAGTCCAATGCGTTCTGGCTCTTAGAGGCTGGAGAAGTGGCAGGGAGTCCAGGGAGCCTTAAGACTGCTGTTCTGAACCATCTTGTTGGGTGCCTGCTGGGCACTGTATTCTGGGTTTGGCTCACTGAATTTAGGAACCTCAGAATAAACCATACGGAATTCTCCAATCTTCTGAAGATCACACCCATGGCCAGTGCACAATGGCACACAACCTTTGAACACCGAATAACTTTTAGTGAGCTGGATAGTGTAGCCAGGCTGGATCAGGTTGGCCTTATTGTCCCAGACAGAGATATTGATGCCGCCAGTTTTGTCTGCCACTTCGCAGGCCCACACCTCGTCCCCATTCTTTGTCTTGGTCACTCAGACTGTCTCCAGCACAATGAAATGAGGTTCAAGTTCTTGAGCCCGGGCTTGACATACTTCACAAAGGTCTCCATCATCATACTGCTCAAGCCTCAGCATCACACCAGCAAGACTGCTGGACACTGCATGCCACTGAGCCCTTTGCAGGCCAAAAAGCTTTTTATTAAAGTGAGCATGGTTTGGTTGGGGAGCTTGTAGTCTTGACTATTCCTACACTTTGCAATTTAAGTCATAAGTATTTGGGACTCTTGACATGGTTTGCATTATACTCTAGAGATCAAGTAAGAAAATTATGTTAGTCTTAGAAAAATGAATGATTGCAATAGAATATAAAAAATATGAATTACTGTTAAGATATCTTATATTCATTATATATATGGTTAAGTTTTAACACTTGGTGGTATATTTTTAATTTTTTAAATTCATTTCTATTGGAGTATGAAAGTGAAGTTGCTCAGTCGTGTCCCACTATTTGCGACCCCATAGACTATAGCCTACCAGGCTCCTCCATCCATGGGATTTTCCAAGCAAGAATACTGGAGTGGATTGCCATTTCCTTCTCCAGGAGATATTCCTGACCCAGGGATTGAACCCAGGCCTCCCACATTGTAGGCAGACGCTTTATGGTGTGAGCTACCAGGGAATTGCTTTAAAATATTGTGTTAGTTTCTGCTGTACAGCAAAGTAAATCAACTATACATGCACATATATTCCCTCTTTTGGGATTTTCTCCCCATTTAGGGCACCAGAGAGTGCTGAACAGAGCTTCCTCAGCTATACAGGAGGTTCTCATTAGTTATCTGTTTGAAGCTGTAGTTTTAAAACTTGACATAAACTTGCCGCAGTTTCATGTTGTACAAATTCTTTTCATCAAAGTGAATGCAGGTGGATTATGCCCTCTCCTTTAGCAAGATTTTTGTTGACTTTTTTGCCATTTTCAACCCCTTCTCATAGCTGCACTGATCTATGTTGTTGTTCAGTGGCTAAGTAGTATCTGAGTCTTTGCGACCCCATGGACTGTAGCCTGCCAAGCTTCACTGTCCTTGGGGTTTCCCAGGCAAGAATCCTGGAGTGGATTGCCATTTCTTCCTCCAGGGGATCTTCCTGACCCAGGGATTGAATTTGCATCTCTTGAGTCTCCTGCATTGACAGGCAGGTTCTTTACCACCGGACCATTCAGGGAAACCCTATATCCATTCTTTAAGATGTTGAGGTTTTCCATATCCTCCCACCTTCTGAATAAACTGTACACTATTAAATGGTGCCCCTCTCTTCTCCCAACCTGCTAGTTTTCCCTTTATTTAACAATAACTAATAATGTGCACTGTCTTAAATTTTTTCAAAGTGCTACCATATACCTGATCCTATTTATTATCATAAAAACACTGTGAATTATATATTTTGCTCATCATTCTGTAGATAAAATTGAGACAACTTGTTCAAAATTGAATGACCACCAAAAGCAAGGCTGGAATTTAAACCAAAGTCTTCTAATCTTTCAACTGAATACATTTCACTCTGTATTTTCTAAGTGGAACAGCAATACCTTTTTACTTAAGAGTTCCAGTGCTCATTTCAGCAGCACATATACTAAAATTGGAACGATAAAGAATTCTATATTGTAACATGACTATACACAAATTACTTAAAAGTTGGTCTATTTAAATAAAAACAAAAAGTAAGTAATAATAGAGATGGTTTGGCAAAAGACACGAAGATATGTGTAAATGAGACTTCCCTGGTGGCACAGTGGATAGAAATCAACCTGTCAACACAGGGGACATGGATTTGATCCCTGGCCTGGTAAGAATCCACATGTCACAGAGCAAATAAGCCAGAACCACTGAAGTCCGTGTGCCTAAATCCTGTGTTCTGCAACAAGAGAAGCCACCACAGGGAGAAGCCTAATCACTACAACTGGAGAGTACCCCCCTGCTCACTGCAGGTGGAGAAAGTACAGGCAGAGCAACGAAGACAGACTGCAACCAAAAATCAGTAAATATATAAATAAATACAATTTTTAAAATTTTATAAAAGAGTTGTGTTTCAACTTTGATTAAAAAAAAAAGGTATGTGTGAATAAATGAAATTTTCTTAGTCTTCATAGTCACTGAAAATGGGACAAAAACCAGGGATAATTCTTCCATTTTTAAGATGAAGGCTAAGTTAATGAGTGGCTATGACTTTTATCAGAGTAATAACAGAAAGGTGTACCTTCCCTTAACAAAATTTGATTATTTAAATTCAACTCCCTCTCCTCCAAAAAAATCAAGTGAAGAGGAAATTATATTACAAAATGACCTTTCATTGTGAAGACCTTTAAATAATAATTGTAGGTAACCTTTACATGCCTGGGGCTTTCCCTGGACCCTATAGGCATCTCTTATAATCCTTCTACCACCTTGTGAGGTAAGTAGGTTTATTAATCTAGTTTTTCAGATGAAGAAGTGTAGTAAAATACAAACCATCATATCCTACATAGTATGTGGGCATAGTTTCATGGAACAGCAAGTTCCAATTAATGACAATGTATAATAACACTCCGTAAAGATTCTGTTCCCCTTCTCCTTTTTTTTTCTCTAGAATAAAAGTCAAGAAAGCCAGATCTTAACCCTGATTCTATCACTAGGCGAGTCGTAATCCTTAGACACATCTTTCAAATTCTAAGCCTTGGTTTTCCACATCTACAAAATAAAAAGTTTGAATTTTGCCATCCCCAATGTCCTCTTTATTTCTAAAACTACTCTTTTACCCTTCAAATTGCTAATATGGATATAGATCATGCCAGGAATGCACAGACTGCCTAAGTCAGATGTACTGGTGAGGATCTACTGCTCAAATTGTTCCCAACTGGTCTGATAGAACACAAGTACCATGATTCTTATCACTTGTCCTCAAAGAAAGAAACTGGGTTAATTGACCTATTTCCAGTAATAGGATTGGAGGAATTATTAATGCATAGCACTTTAAGTGATAACCCAGAAAATCGACGAACATTTCTGGAGCTACTATTCCAGCCAGACATTGGGAGGGGACACTGCACGCAGAGATTTTCTCATCGTTAAAGAGCTTATGAAGGAAACTAAGGAAAATATAAGTTGCTGATCCAAGTGTAGACTTGGAAAGGCCCTTTGACCTCGTCTAGTCACAGATTTACAGAAGGTAAAGGCTGAAAAGGACCTTAGAAAAGCATCCCCCTCCCAGTACCACTCCCAGATGAGAAGACCAAGGGCCAGAAGAATGAGATCACTGGTCGGCAAAGACAGTGAGTTCATGAAAGAGCAATGATTAGAGCTCCATTCAAGAGCCACAGTAGGTCCGCTTAATTGGAGGGAAGGATATAGGTTAAAGGATAGTTTCCGATTGAGATGGTTATGAAGGACTTTCTGGGTCCTACCCAAGAGCTGAGTAGTCAACAAAGGTCTTCATGGTGGAGAAGGGTTCACTTGGCAGTCAAGAAATCACTGCATGAAACACAGTCATTAACAATGAAGTTAGGCCCATCTCTACATATTTGATGTGGAAAAATTAACAAGTGATGTGGAACAATTTTTAAAATGAGAGAATTCCCTGGGGCTCCAGTGATTAGGACTCCATGCTTCCCACTGCCAAGGGCACAAATTTAGTCCCTAGTCTGGGAACTGAGATCCCATATGCCATGTAGCCAAAAAAAAAAAAAACAAAAAAAAGAGATAAGAAAAGAGAAAAAACAAGATATTCAGCTATGTTTGTGTGTGTGTGTACGTTTGTGTATAAATGCATAAGATATCTCTGGACAGATTAAAATCCTGGCTACTATGTTTGCCTAGGGAATTCGGTGGTTGAAGTACAGGTGTGGGAGTTGGATACATTTTTCCCTGTATGTCCTTTTGAACATTTGACTTTGGAAACTGACATGTATATTACCTTCATAAAATCATCATTTTTTAAGAAGACATTTTTGTCTAATCTGGAAAGCTTCTTTTTATAATTAAATTAAATCTGTTGATGTTACAGACAGTACCCTCTGGTAAAGTAGTCATCGGACTATAGAGAGATACTGCTACTGCTAAGTCACTTCAGTCGTGTCCGACTCTGTGCGATCCCATAGATGGCAGCCCACCAGGCTCGCCCATCCCTGGGATTCTCCAGGCAAGAACACTGAGAGATAAGATCAAGACTAATTATATCATAGTGCCTCATTTATATCCAAAAAACGTTAGAGAGGGTGTGACATCCTGACATTAAAAGTTGATTTATTTCCCTTTGTGCTTACTCTCCCAGTAATGACTGCAGCTGTTGAATGGGTGCCAGATACTGTCACATACAACTTGGATGGGAATCTAAACGCAGTCACATCCTCCCACAACTGGCTGAAGACTCAGTGGGTGCTATAAATAACAGGGACAAACAAATTCAATCCTGCTTTCCAAATGCAATTCATGAGAGCGCGGCAGAAAAGTGAACTTGACAACACATTGGAGACTTTCTCTACTAAAACTGGGAGACAGAAATACCCAGTTTGATCAGACTTTGCCTTTACTAGTTGTCTTGTTTCTGGAACGCAACTGGACTCAGAACACATCTAAATCCACTTAACAAGTGCTGTTATAACAGGAATAAATCTACAAAGAGGAAGGTCAGAGAAAGACATTCCCAACTGAGTTTGTGGTTATGTAGGAACCATCTGCTTCATCTAATAACATTTCAAAGCTTTTGTGTGAATGCATCCTCAGTCTCAGAATTGCATATATTAGCTAGCTTTAGGTTTTCTAGAAAGTAAAAAGGCATCTACCAAGTGGATTGTGTGTAACTCACTCTTTAAACCCTTTTTGGGTAGCAGAAGTAGCAACAATGACCTCCTCGTGTAGAACATCTGGCTAGTGACTTGCCAGTTTGGGAATTTTTCTGGTCTGCTTTGTAGGGTTGTTGTTGTTCATCACTCAGTTATGTCCAACTCTGTGACGCCATGGACTGCAGCACCCCAGGCTTCCCTATCCGTCACTGTCTCCCGATGTACGCTCAAACTCATGTCCATTGAGTCGGTGATGCCATCCAACCATCTCATCCTCTATTACCTGCTTCTCCTTCTGCCCTCAATTTTTCCCAGCATCAGGGTCTTTTCCAAACAGTTGACTCTTTGCATCAGGTGGCCAAAATATTGGAGCTTCAACTTCAGCAACAGTCCTTTGAATGAATATTCAGGGTTGATTTCTTTAGGATTGACTGGTTTGATCTCCTTTATGTCCAAGGGACTCTCAAGAGTCTTCTCCAGCACCACAGTTTGAAAGCATTAATTCTTGGTCACACAGCCTTCTTTATGTTCCAACTCTCACATTCATACATGACTGCTGATCTGGACCTTTGTAGGCAAAGTGGTATCTCTGCTTTTTAATACACTATTTAGGTTTGTCATAGCTTTTCTTCCAAGGAACAAGCATCTTTTAATCTCATGGCTGCAGTCACCATCTGCAGTGATTTTATAGGGTTGGCCCAAGCCAAACCCTCATGCTAACAGGTGCAAACTTACCATAACACAATTTTCCAATGGTTCCATCTTTAGTCTAGTCACTTCAACCATAGCAGTGGTTCAGAATCACCTAAGGAGCTTTGGGAAAATTCAAGGAGCTGTATCTTCTCTGTCTCCAAACATCCTGAACTGTGAGGATCCCTGAGGAGGTAGGGCAATGGAGTGGATGGAGAACTATGATGTGAGGTACAGGAAGACAGTGGAAGGTGGAGCAGGGGGAACTGGTTCCCGGCCTCTAGGCCACAGTGTGGATTTTGATTTTCAGTCTAAGAGCAAAAGGGTATCCAATGGAAACTGTTAAGAGGAAAGACTGCTTAGGTAGATGCTTGTTTTTATTTCTTGAAATAATTTTATTTATGTATTCACTTAGTCTGCACTGGGTCTTCGTTGCTGCATGGGCTTTTCTCTAGTTGTGGCAAACAGGGGCTACTCTCTAATTGCCCTGCATGGGCTTCTTTTTGCAATGGCTTCTCTTGTTGCAGAGCTTGGGCTCTAGAGTTTGGGCTTCACTAGTTGTGGCACATGGGCTCTGAGGTTGTGGCTTCCAGGCTCTAGAGCACAGGCTCAATAGTTGTGGCACATGGGCTTAGGTGCCCCACAGCATACGGTTCCTCGCTGACCAGGGATCAAACCTATGTCTCTTGCACTGACTGGTGGCTTCTTTACCACTGAGCCACCAGGGAAGCCTTTGTTTTGTTTTGTTTTTTAATCCACGTGGCCGTAGTGTAGGCACTTAGAAGGGGACAAAAGTGGATCTTGCCCACTTGGGAAGATTTGTAATAATCCAGCCAGTCTGACCTAGGAAAGAGGCAGTAGAGAAAAGAAGAGTGGACAGACTTGGGGGACGCATAGGAGATGAAACCAACTGAGCCACGTTGGTAATTGATTGGATATAGGACAGAGGGAAATGAGACAAATTGAGAAGAGTTGCCAAATTCCTAGGATTCTGACAAAGGTAGAAATTTGTACTTTTGCCTAGTCCTTCTTGGCCTGGTTGATTCACTGCTGCTGGCTGAACTTGGCCTGGGGTCTGGATGAAGGCCATTCTTGGCACTGTTTCATGAACCAATGGTTCACCACCCTGGGTGCCCACATAACCACTACTCAGACCCCAAAGAATAATGCAGTCACCGAATGTTTTGTGCCTCTTCTTAACCAGAAAATACTGTTTACAAGCAATAGAAGGATATTTTATTTAATATTTAGAGACTCAATCACCATATGCTATTTAGAAAAGTTTGTACCATGCAAAAGTAAAATTGAAAAGAGCAAGTATTTATTAATAGAAAATATTTGCTATTGCTTAAAAACATAAAAGCTATTTAGAGGTTTACCTTAATTTAGTCATTTTACCTGTATGTATGTGTAGGTGTGGATGTATGGAGGTGTGCGTCTGTGTGTCGTGTCCAACTCTTTGTGACCCCATGAACTGTAGCCCCCACCGCCCCCCAACCCCCACGCTTCTCTGTCCATGGTACTCTCCAGGCAAGAATACTGGAGTGGGTTGCCATTCCCTCCTCCATGGAATCTTCCCAACCCAGAAATCAAACCTGTGTCTCCTGGCTCTCCTGTATTGGTAGGTGAGTTCTTTACTGCTAGCTCCACCTGGGAAGCCAATAGATATATGCATAAACACATACCTATATATGTTTAGGATGTCTGTGTGAGGTAGTTTTGAGAATCTGACTGAACTTTCATGTGTTAGCTTCGTAATCCCTTAAAAGCAACAAAATATTACCATGATGTTTGTGGTTAAGGAAGCGATTCCATCTTTACAGATTGTCTGATGTTTAATGTGTAAATCAATCCACAATTGACTCTAGACAGATTGGTACTGGACCTCCACTCTATTTTTTCATTTAATTTTTTATTGAAATACAATTGACATACAATATGATATTAGTTTCAGGTGTGCTACATAGTGATTTTATATTTGCATACATTATTAAATGATGACCATAGTAAGTCTAGTAACCATCTGTCCCTGTACAAAATTGTTACAATATATTGGCCATGTTCTTTATACTTTATATTACATCCCCATAGTTTATTTATGACTGGAGATTTGTATTTCTAAATCCTCTTCACCTGTTTTGTCCCTCCCACTCCCACCTCCCTCTCGTTTGTCCCTGTATCTATATGTCTATTTTCATTTATTGTTTGTTTGCTTTTTAGATTCTACACATAAGTGAGATCATATGGCATTGGTCTTTTCCCCTCTGACTTATTTCTCTTAGCATAACACTCTCCAGGATCCATCCATGCTGTTGCAAATGGCAAGATTTCATTTATATTTATGGTTGTGTAATATTCCATTCTATATATGTATCACATCTTCTTTATCCATTCGTCTGTCAGTGGACACTTAGGTTGCTTCCATACCTTGGCTATTGTAAATAATTCTATAATGAACATGGGGTGCAGTTAGGGACCTCTACTCTCTTGATTCCATGGCTGATAAAAAGGTTCTGAGAGGTTTGAACAGCTCAGAGGGGATCATTCTTGGTGTTAGAGTGAGGGATACAAATTCCAGAGACTCCCCTCTGAGCTGCTACTTACTCTCACTGGGTGTTGGATAAATGCACTAACCCCCTTTCAGTCAAGCCAAGACCCCTGAAAAAAGTGTTTTCTCTATAGAGGAAAGTACTTGAAAGAACTTGGGAGCAAGTTCATGGAGCCCTCCATCTTACCTCTCCTTGTTGAAACAGCTTCACCAGTAAATTGCTGTTAAATAGGTGGTTTATCTGGTTTTATTGCCCTTAATTTTATTACCTGCCCAATATAATCTTGGCCCAAGTTTCCCTTGCTTGGAGGCATGCTAAAAACTTTATGTCTAGGCAAGCCGCACCCAAGGAAAGATTTCGCTTTCTTGGGTGTGGGCTCCAAGCCAGCCCTGTAGGCTGAGGCACACTCTAACGGCCTCATTTAGAAGCTCTAAACCATTCTATAACCTTCCTTTCGGGTCTAGGGAGAGGTGGAAATAATTCAGAGAACCAAGATTAAATGAGTAAGCAAAAAGAAAGAGGCAACAAGCAGAGATATTTTTCTACATCCTCAGAAATGATCAGAATCTGTTTTAGATGTGACTTGCTTTAACATCTAACCACACTGAGAAACACTTGTGGTCAAGGGAGACATCTATCACCTAGAGTCTTGGCTGGGGATTGAGGTCTAGCAACGCCCCTCACAGAAGTGAAGTGAAGCAGTGGAGCTGAGAGCAGCGAGGTGGGAGAAGAAACAAGCAGGTGGAAAGTGAGGAAGTGAAGTTGAGCTTTCAGTGAAGAAGGGCGAAGTTTCCCCATCTGTTCTCTGGCGTTGGGCTCAATCTCGCTATCTTGCCATTTCACATTTCTGAGGGGATCTCTCTCCTTCACTCTCTCTCTTTCCTATACTTCTGGGGAACATGTTTGACCACAGGGACCCCAAGGCCTTTCTCACCGCCCACAACACGGCTTGAGCAGCTGTTGCTACTACTTTAAAAGCCTAGTCCTTCATTGCCTTTTAATCCTTTCTAGAACATTCTTCCTGATACCTTTTATTTAAATACATGTAATAAAGCATTTTTTGGTGCTGGTTTCTTAGGTCAATTCGATTCTACTCCTGTTGCTCTTTTTCAACAACTCATGGAAAATTTGTTTTCTCTTCCTTCTTTACTACCCACATCTCCACACCCACTCTCTGCTGCCGGTTTGACCACAGCCGGCCACAGGCCAAGAAAGCGTGGGTGGGCAGGTGCCAGTCTCTGACTGCTAGAAGCTACAGGACCTGGGACTGCGGAGTGCGGGGGTGGAGAGAGAAGTAGACTGCAGCCTGCAGGCTTTCTCAAGAAGCTTAAGAGAACTTTTCTTTTAATTTTGTTCTTTTAATTTTTGTATCTACTCATTCTGTAGATAAACAACAAAGTCCTACTACATATTACAGGGAACTATATTCAGTATCTTGTAGCAACTATAATGGAAAGAATCTGAAAAAGAATATATGTACAAATGTATGCATATATATACATAAATATCTATACACACACACATTTGTTGTTATTTTTCAGTTGCCCAGTCGTGTTGAACTCTTTGTGAGCCCATGGACTGCAGCACACCAGGCCTCCCTGTCCCTCACCATCTCCTGAAATTTGCCCAAGTTCATGTTCTTTGCATTAGTGATGCAATACAGTCATCTCACCCTCTGATGCCTTCTTCTTCTGCCCTCAATCTTTCCCAGCATCAGGGACTTTTCCAATGAGTTGGCTGTTCGCATAGATGACGAAAAATACTGGGGCTTCAGCTTCAGCATCAGTCCTTCCAATGAGTATTCAGGGCTGATTTCCCTTAAGGTTGTCTGGTTTGATCACCTAGCTGTCCAAGGGACTTTCAGAATTCTTCTCCAGTACCACATTTTGAAGGCATCAACACACACATATATGTGTATTAAAAAACTGAATCAGTTGTATACCAGAAAATAATACAACATTGAAAATAAACTATATTTTAATAAAATAGAAAGAATTCTGAATAAAAACAATATATGCTGCTCTAAGAAAGCTCTCCACTACATACTCAGAAGTGAGAATGCTTACTGATAACTAGTTAGTAGTACCTGATTGCATTTGCTGTTTGTTGTCTAAGAATGTGCATATGCATGAGACTTTTCTGGAAGGGGAGACAAAGGATTGCTCACAGTGATTACCTCTGAGGAATGGGTTGTGTGTGTGTGGAAGGGGAAGTCCTACTTTTTATTGTGTATGCTTCTATATTGTTTGAATTTGTTTTTTCCTCAAGAGTATGTATTGCCTTTATAAACAAGTTTTAAGATTTTCAAAGAGAAATGTTTATTTTCTGTCCCTTGATGATTCATTGACCCATGGTAATTAGAATCATTAATATCATATCAAATGGAAGTTGAGAGTCAATAATACAGAATAACTCTGTCTTAAGTGACAGGTTGAACAACTAATAATAATATCATTTAAAATACTTGTGATATGCCATAGAAGCAGTCATTTCTTTAAAATAATGACTTAATACTTGTCAAAATCAAATGAAGTAGCTACTTTACAATCCTCAATTTATAAATAAGGTAACAAGCTCTGAGAGGTTACATAATAGTCTCAAGGTCACACAACTAGTTAGTAAGTGCCTGGAAGCCTACCACTTCATAAGGGCAGGATAAATACCTGCCTTGTCTCCAAATCCTAGCAAAGTGCTTGGTATGTGACCAGGGACACAGATATACCTGTTGAATGAATAATATATAAAGCTTATGGCCTAATTAACTACAACATTCAATTCCCCTCAAAAACCATACTTAGGGTTGCCAAAAGGCACTTCATCAGCACATTCACAGGTGCAGGCACAAGTTCTGGATCAGAGTGGCATTGAAGGAAACGTAAAACCTAAGGTAAATGCTCACACCCTAGTGCTATACTCCCTGCCTGCTGGTTCCTGCTCCAGAATCTTCCTTCTATACTCCTCCCTCAACCTCTGAGGTAATAAAAACATTTTTGCTTTTTCTGACTTATTTACTACCCTAGCATTTCACTCATTTATTCATTCACTCACTCACTCATCAAATATTTAGTGAATACCTACCATTTACAAGGCATTAAGGATACAGCAATGGAAAACAGAGAAAAGGCCATTTCCGCCTCTAGCAATTATCCTAAAGGAGGAGACAGACAAAAGAAAAATAAAAAATAAATAAATAAGAAAATATTAGGTAGTCTTAAGTATGTTAAAGGAAAAACATGTTATCACAAATCCCAATTGTATTATGAAAAAAATGTAATGTTTATTTTCCTAAATTCCTTTCTTTAAAAGTTTTTGGAGGGATTTTCCTGGCAGTTCAGTGGTTAAGATTCTACATTCCCAATGCAGGGGGTGCAAGTTCAATCCCTGGTCAGGGAACTAAGATCCCACATGCTGTGGGGCATGGCCAAAAATTTTTTTTTTAAGTTATCGGATGCATCACTATGTGTAAAATAAATAACTAATGAGAACATACTGTAGAGCATAGGGAACTCTACTCAGTGCTCTGTGGTGACCTAGATGGGAAAAGCTGATTCACTTTACTGTACAGTAGAAACTAACACAACACTGTAAAGCAACTATACTCCAATAAAAAAAGGTTTTTTTTTTTAAGTTATTGGAAGCAAAAGATGAATTTAGGCCCTTACCTTACACCAAAACCAAAAAAATTAACAAACAGGGATCAGAGACCTAAATGTAAATATGAAAACTATACAACTTTTAGAGAAAAACATGGAAATATATCTTTCTGGGCACGGGCAAAGATTTCCTAGATACAATACCAAAAGCACAATACATTAAAGAAGTGAACTTTGTCAAACTTTAAAACTTTTGTGCTTTAAAAACACTATTAAGAAAATGGAAAGATAAGTGAGAAAATATTTGTAATCATATATTTGATTTAAAAAAACTTGTATCAAGAACTTATAAAGAACTCTTACAGTTCAATAGTAAGACAATCAAATTTTAAAATGGGCAAAATATTGTGTATATGTTTTACTGAAATTTATATATATAGAAGAAGCACAAGCTGGAATCAAGATTGCGGGGAGAAATATCAATAACCTCAGATATGCAGATGACACCACCCTTATGGCAGAAAGTGAAGAGGAACTAAAAAGCCTCTTGATGAAAGTGAAAGAGGGGGGTGAAAAGGTTGGCTTAAAACTCAACATTCAGAAAACGAGGATCATGGCATCCAGTCCCATCACTTCATGGGAAATAGATGGGGAACAGCAGAAACAGTGTCAGACTTTATTTTTTTGGGCTCCAAAATCACTGCAGATGGTGACTGCAGCCATGAAATTAAAAGACGCTTACTCCTTGGAAGGAAAGTTATGACCAACCTAGATAGCGTATTGAAAAGCAGAAACATTACTTTGCCAACAAAGGTCCATCTAGTCAAGGCTATGGTTTTTCCAGTGGTCATGTATGGATGTGAGAGTTGGACTGTGAAGAAAGCTGAGCGCTGAAGAATTGATGCTTTTGAATTGTGGTGTTGGAGAAGACTCTTGAGAGTCCCCTGGACTGCAAGGAAATCCAGCCAGTCCATTCTAAAGGAGATTGGTCCTGGGTGTTCATTGAAAGGACTGATGCTAAAGCTGAAACTCCAATACTTTGGCCACCTCATGCAAAGAGTTAACTCATTGGAAAAGACCGTGATGCTGGGAGGGATTGGGGGCAGGAGGAGAAGGGGATGACAGAAGATGAGATGGTTGGATGGCATCACTGACTCGATGGACACGAGTTTGAGTAAACTCTGGAAGTTAGTGATGGACAGGGAGGCCTGGCTGCTGTGATTCATGGGGTCACAAAGAGTCGGACACGACTGAGCGACTCAATTGAACTGAACTGAACTGACACATATATACGGCCGCTTCCCTGGTGGCTCAGAGGTTAAAGCATCTGCCTCCAATGCGGGAGACCCGGGTTCAATCCCTGGATTGTGAAGATCCCCTGGAGAAGGATTTTGGCCTGGAGAATCCCATGGACGGAGAAGCCTGCACTTCACTTCACTTCACTTCACTTCATATATGTATAGCTAATAAGTTCATGAAAAGATGCTTAACATCATTAATTGTTAAGGAAATGCAAACTAAAATCACATGAAATACCACTTAACACCCACTGGAAATGTAATTTAAAAGATGGTTAGTCATACTGAGACACATTTTAACTTCTGAAAATTTAATTATAGACGAGAGAATCTTAAAAGCAGCAAGAGAAGAACAACATTACATACAAAGGAACACCCATAAAACTATCAACAGATTTTTCAGCAGAAACTTTGCAGGGAAGAAGCAAGGAGTAAGACATATTCAAAAAGCTGAAGGAAAAACACTGCCAACCAAGAATACTTCCCCAGCAAAGTTTTCCTTCGGAGTTGAAGGAGGAATAAAGAATTTTCCAGAGAAGCAAAAGCTGAAGGAGTTCAGCACTACTAGGCTGACCAAGTGAAAAATATTAAAAGGACTTCTTAAACCTAAACAAAAGGATGCTAATTAGTAACAAGAAAACATGAAAATATAAATCTCACCAGTAAAGGTAAATATGTATTTAAACTCAGAACACTCTCCTGCTATATTGCTGTTGGGTAAATCACTTATAAATCCAGATAGAAGGTTAAATAATAAAGAATTTAAAACAGTTAAAATTAAAATAATTTGTTGATGGATATACAAGGTAAAAAGAAATTGTGACATCAAAACATCAAATGGAGAAAGATAATAAAAATATATAACTTTAGAATGTGTTCAAAGTTAAGTTGTTATCAACTTCAAATAGATTGTTATAAATATAAGGTGTTTTATGGAAGCCTTATAGCAACAACAAAATAAAATGCTACAGTAGATACACAAAAGATAAAGAGGAAGAAATCTAACCATGAAAGAGACTGAGTGAAAGTCACTCAGTCATGTCTGACTCTCTGTGACCCCTTGGACTATACAGTCCGTGGAATTCTCCAGGCCAGAATACTGGAGTGGGGAGCTGTTCCCTTTTCCAGGGGATCTTCCCAACTCAGGGATTGAACCCAGGTGTCCTGCATTGCAGGCAGATTCTTTACCATAAAGAGGAAGAAATATAAGCATACCACTACAGAAAAGTAGCAAATCAAAGGGAGAGAGCAAGAGAAGAAGAAAGGAATAAAGGAATGAGAAGGCAGTCAGAAAACAATAAACAAAATGGCAATAGTAATCTCATATCTATCTATTATTGGTTTAAGTGTAAATGAAATAAATTCTACAGTCAAAAGATCTAGAGCGGGTAAATGGATTAAAAGCAAAATTAAGGGATTTCCCTGGTGGTACAGTGGATAAGAATTCACCTGCCAGTGCAGGGGCGTGGGTTCAGTCTCTGTTCTGGGAGGATTCCATGCGCCAAGGAGCAACTAAGCCTGTGCACCACAACTCCTGAGCCCATGTTCTTCAGGCCACAAGCCACAGCTACTGAGCCTGCATGACACAACCACTGAAGCCCGTGCACCTAGAGCCAGTGCGTCTCAAGAAGAGAAGCCACTGCAGTGAGAAGCCCATGCATCACAACAGAGAAGATACCTGCTCCCCACAACTAGAGAAAGCCCATGCACATTAACAATAAACCCCACTCCCCACAACTAGAGGAAGCCCATGCACAGTAACGAAAACCCAGTGCAACCAAAATAAATAAGCAAATAAGTTTTAAAAATACATAAAAACAAAATTGAGGGGACTTTATTTTAAAGAACTTCCCTGGTGGTCCAGTGGTTGGGAATCCACCTTCCAATGAAGGGGACATGTTTTCCATCTCTGGTTGGGAAACTAAGATCCCATCTGCCATGGGGCAATTAAGCCCATGCCATAACTAGAGAGCCCACATGCCACAACTGAGTAAATGTTTTAAAAACTTAAGACCCAACTCTATGTTGCCTACAAGAGACACATCTACTTTAAGAACAAACAGACTGAAAGTGAAGGGATGGAAAAAATAGTACATACAGATGGAAACCAAAAGAAGCAGAGGTAACCATATTTGTGTGTGTGTGTGCTCAGTCATGCCCAACTCTCTGCAAAAACCAGACCCCATAGACTGTAGCCCACCAGGTTCCTCTGTCCATGGGATTTTCCAGGCAAGAATACTAGAGCAGGTTGCCATTTCCTACTTCCTGAACCAAGGATCGAACTTGAGTCTCTTGCATCTCCTGCACTGGCAGATGGATTCTTTACCACTGCACCACCTATGAAGACCCTAGCTATACTTATACCAGGCAAAATAAACTTTAAGCCAAAGACTGTAATGAAAGAGAAAGGTCATTATATAATGAAAAAGGTGTTAATCCAACAAGAAGATATAATATTTGTAAATATTTACGCACCCAACATAGAAGTGGTTTCCCTGGTGGTTCAGATGGTTAAAAAAATCTGTATTCAATGCAGGAAACCCAGGTTTGATCCTTTGGTCAGGAAGACCCCCTAGAGAAGGAAATGGAAACCTACTCCAGTATTCTTGCCAGGAAAATCCCATGGACAGAGGAGCCTGGTGAGCAAATGCTGACAAACCTGAAGAGAGAAAGAGACAGCAACTTAATAATAGTAGGAACTTCAACTCCCACTTTTAACAATGAATAGATCATCCAAATAGAAACTTAATAAAGAAATAGTGAACTTAAACTACATATCAGGCCAGATGGACTTAATGGACATTTATAGAACATTCCAACCATCAGCAGCAGAATGCATATTCATCTCAAGTGTACAAGGGATAAGTCTTAATAGATTTAAAAAGACTGAAATTATGTCTAATATCTTTTCTTACCATAATGATATGACACTAGAAATCAGTTACAACAAATAAAATGAAAAATTTACAAGTATAGGGGATTAAACTACATGCTACTGAACAATAATGGGTCAAAAAAGAAATCAAAAGAGAAACAAAAAATAACTTGAGACAAATGAAGATGGAAATACAGCATATGAAAATTATGGGATGCAGCAAAAGCAGTTCTAAGAGAGGTACTCTCAACAACAAATGTCTACATTAATTAAAGAAACAAAGGTCTCAAATAAGCAATCCAATTTTACATCTCAAGAAACCAAAAGAGAACAAACTAAGCCCAAAGTTAGTAGAAGAAAAGAAATAAATGAAATAAACAATAATAAGACAGCAGGAAAAAAAACTAGGTACTGGTTTTGCCAAAAATAAACAAAGTAGACAAACCTTTAGCTAAACCTATGAAGAAAAAAGAAAAAACTCAAATAAAATTTAAAAAAAATGAAAAAGGAGACACCACAACTGACACCACATAAATGCAAAGGATAATAATAGATTACTATGAACAATTGTATACCAACAAATTAGACAAGCTAGAAGAAATGGATAAATTCCTAGAAATATACAACCTACCAAGTCTGAATCATGAATAGGAAATCTTAAAACACCAGCTACTAGTTATGAGATTGAATCTGTAATCAAATACCTCCCCCCCAAAAATGTGCAGGAACTGATAGCTTCACTGGCAAGTACTACCAGACACTTGAAGAATTCATACCAATCCTTCTCAAACTCTTACATAAAATTGAAGAGGACAGAAGAGTTCCTAACTCATTTTACAAGGCCAGCATTACCTCGATACCAAAATCAGACAAAGGCATGTGAAAAATTAAAGGCCAATATCCCTGATGAACAGTAACTCACTGGTAAAGAATCCACCTGCAATGCAAGAGACAGAATAGACGTAGGTTCAATTTCTGGGTCAGGAAGAGTCCCTGGAGAAGGGCATGGCAACTCATTCCAGTATTCTTACTGGAAAAATCTCATCAGCAGAGGAGCCTGGCAGGCTACAGGCTACAGTCCATGGGGTCACAAAGAGCTGGACATGAATGAAGCAACTGAGCACTATAACACTATCTCTGATGAACATAGATGCAAAAATCCTCAACCAAATATTAGTAGACCAAATTCAACAATTCACTGAAGGACCATAACTGGATCAAGTGGGATTCATTCCAGGAATCCAAGGATAGTTTAACATCCACAAATTAACCAATGTGATATACCATGTTAACAAAATGAAGGATTTAAAAATGTATGACCATCTCAATAGATGCAGAAAAACTTTGAACAAAATTCAACATCAATTAATGATTTAAAAAAAAATTCTCAACAAATTGGGTATAAAGGGAAAATACCCCAATATAACAAAGGCCATATGTGACAAGTCCATATCTAACATCATTCTCAACAGAGAAAATTTGAAAACCTTTCCTCTAAAATCAGGAATAAGACAAAAATCTCTACTTTTACCACTTTTATTCAACATAGTACTGTAAGTCCTAGTCAGACAATTAAACAAGGCATCAAAAAGAAAGAAAGGCATCCAAATCAGAAAGGGAGAAGTAAAAGTGTCTCTATTTGCAGTTGATGGGATATTATACAGAGAAAATCCTAAAAGACTCTACTAATAACTCTACTCTACTAAAAGACTCTACCTAACAGACTCACTGTTAGGTCTAATCAACTAGTTTAGTAAAGCTTCAGGATACAAAATCAATATACAAAAGTCAGTTTGGGGACTTTCCTCATGGTCCAGTGGTTATGAATCCACCTGCCGATGCAGGGAATATGGGCTCGATCCTTGGTCTGGGAGAATCCCACATGCCGTAGAGCAGCTAAGCCCAAGCTCTAGAATCTGCATTTTGCAACTAGAGGTAGCCCCACTCAATACAACAAGAGAGAGCCTGCAATGAGCAACGAAGAGCCCATGAGCTTCAACAAAGACCCAGCACAGACAAAAGTAAATAAAATACACTTTTTAAAAAAAGATCAGTTGTGCTTCTAAACATGTTGCCAGCTGTATGACACAGTAGTAAAACAACTAAAAAAGAAACTAAGTTGCCCCACCCATAAAGTTCCCCTTTTAGAAAGTCCTGGGTAACCTAGATAACTAACCACTTCAGTGATTCCACTTTTCCCTTCCCATTCCCTAATTCCTGCTCTTATGTTTAAAATTTGCCAAGAATAAATCCACAAAACCCTAGGCACCCCACCCTCAGATCCAATAACAGCAGAACCCCAGGTCTGCATTCTCTCTCTTGCTGTACTTTCAACCCCTCTGTGTGGCCCTTATGTGTGCCATGTAAACCCTAGGCCTGTGAGTAATAAATCTTGGTTTTTCAAAGTTCCCTGATGGTTGTTGTTGAGATGTGTGTTGGAATCATAAGACCCACAAGAGCTGACCCAGCCACAACATTGGCTCCAGGCAGGGAAATGTCTGTGGGCTACCCATTCCAGTATTCTTGCCTGGAGAATTCCATGGACTGAGGAGCCTGGCATCTACAGTCCATGGGGTCACAAATAATCGGGCACAACTGAGTAACTAACACTTTCACTTCACTTTCATTCATCACAAGTAGATGCGTCCAAAGTAGTACCTCAGGCATCCCTAGTCAATAGCATCACTAACAATGGGCTGAAATGAACACAAAACACCATACACAAAAATCAACTAGAAATGGATAAAAGACTTGAGCATGACTTGAAACCATAAAACTCCTAGAAGAAAACATACGCAGTAAGTTCCTTGACATTGGTCTTAACAATGATATTTTTGGATCTGACACACCAAAAGGAAAGGCAAGAAAAGCAAAAACAAAGAAGTGGAGCTATATTAAACTAAAAAGCTTTACACAGCAAGGAAAATCATCAAAAAAAAATTGAAAAGGTAATCCATGGAATGGCAGATAATATTTGCAAATCATATATCTGTGAGTGGTTAATATCTAAAATATATAAATAATTCATACAACTCAATAGCAAAAAACAAAACAAATCTGAATAAAAAGTGAGCAGAGAAACTGAGTAGACATTTTCTCATAGAAGAGCAACAAGTAAATGAAAAGATGTTCAAATCACTAATCACCAGAAAAATGCAAATCGAAACCACAATCAGATACCATCTCACATACCTGTTAGAATGACTATCATCAAAAAGACAAGACATCAGTATTGGCAAAGATGTGCTGAAAGGAGACTTGTACCCTGTTGCGAGAATGCAGATTGATGCAGCTACTAGAGAAAACAGTATGAAAGTTTATCAAAAAATAAAAAAATAGAACTAGCAAATGATCCAGAAATCTCGCTCATGGGTGCACATCCAAAGGAAATGAAAACAGGTTATGGAAGACACATCAACACTCACATTCACTGCATCTTTATTCACAATTGCCAAGATATGGAGACAACATAAGTGTTCATCAACAGATGAATAGATAAAGAAGATATCACACACACACACACACACACACACACACACACACACACACACAGAGCAATATCACTCAGACATGAGGAAAAAGGAAATTCCGCATTTGCAACAAATGGATGGACCCTGAGGGCTACGCGAAAGGTGATCAAACAGAGAAAGACAAATACTACATGGAATCACTAATATGTAGAATTTTTTTTTTTAAGACAAACTCACAGAAAAAGAGTAGAACAGGAGTTGCTAAGGCCTAGAGGGTGGGGAGATAGGGAGAAGTAAGTAGAAGGGTCCAAACTTTCAACTATAAGATGAATAAGATCTGATGACCTTATGTAAAACATGATGACTATACTGATAACACTCTAGTATATAATTGAAGTTTGCCAAGAGAGTGGAACTTACAGATTTCACACACAAAAAAGAAATACATGAGGTGATGGATATGCTAATTAACAAGATGGGGGAATCCTTTCACAATGTATTCATATACCAGATCACCATGATATACACTTTAAAATCTTACAATTTCATGTGTCAGTTATACCTCAATAAAGTTGAAACTTAAAATATAAAAATAAAAGGCAATAAGTTGGCAAGGATATGAAGATAGGCATATTCATTGTTGTGCTCTCATATGCTGGTGGTGAGAATGTAAAATTTTACAGCCAGTTTGAAAATCATGGCAGTTTCTTAAAATATTAAACATACCATATGATTCAACAGTTCTATTCTTTGTTATGTAACCAAGAGAGATAAAATCATATGATCATGTGTTCAAAGCAGCACTATTTCCAACTGCTAAGATATTGAAGGAATCTAAGTATCCATGGACAGATGGATGGAGAAGAAGATGTAGTATATATATATATAACAGAATATTACTCAGCTATAAAAAATGAAATTTTGCTATTTGCAATAACATGGATGGACTTAGAGGGAATTATGCTAAGTAAAATGAGTCAGAGAAAGACAAATACTATATAATATCACTTATATGTGGAATAACAAAAAACTGGTGACTAGAACAGAAAAGAAACAGACTCACAGATACAAAGAACAAACTCGTGGTTACTAATGAGGAGACAGAAGAGCAAAGGGTAAGATAAGTGTAGAGAATTGTGAGGTACAGACTATTATGCACAAAATAAGCTATAAGAATGTACTATAAAAAAAAAAAAAAGAATGTACTATACAACACAGAGAATATAGCCAATATTTTTAACAACTATAAACTGAATATAACCTTAAAAAAATATGATTACATAAAGACTTGCATAGCAATGTTCTTGGGAGCATAATTCATAAAACCCAAAAAGTGGAAATAATCCACATGTCTATCAGCTGGTGAATAGGTAAACAAAATGGGGTATTGCCATACAATAAAATACAATTCAGTCATAAAAGACTGAAATAGACATGTTTGCAACAACAAGGATGACCTTCAAAAACAATGCAAAGTAAAGAAGCTAATCACAAAAGATCATATACTGTATAATTTCATTTATGTGAAATGCCCAGAATAATCAGATTTCTAGAAACAGGAAGTAGTTCAGTGGTTGCCTGAGGCCTGGAATAGAAATGGAAATTAACTGCAAATGAGCACGTGAGATCTTACCTGGGTGATGGCCAGGTTCTAAAACCAGAGGATGGTGATAGTTGAACAACCAAGTAAATTAATAAAAGATAACTGAAGTGTATGTTTAAAACTAGCGAATGTTATAATATGTTAACAGTTATTAAGAAGAAAGATTTGGGAATTTTGGGGCAAGGTATCACAGCGAGTTCACTCAAAACATCACTCAAGAGCAAATGAAAACAAAAAGTTCAAAGCAAAAATGTATTAGGAAAAAAAAATCTTAATTCATTATAGAATCCTGTCTTAACTTTAGTTTCCTAAGTAAATCACAGTAAGAATGTCAAAATTCAGTTTCTCATTTTCCATTCAATCATTCACTCTCCAGATAAATGAAGAAAATTTCCATTTAGATTTCCAAGTTTATCATCCTGAAAGAGAGGGAAGGGATGAGATTCCCATTCAACAGTGTGTACCTTCTGAAGAGTGTTCCTTTCCCCTGCCTGTGATTCCCAGCCTTTGGCCTTTACTGATGGACCTCTGACCTGCTTTTCTATCATCCTCCCTAACTTACATGAATGGGTTTCACCCTTGGGATTGTCTTTGTTCTATTTGACCCATCTTTCTACACACTGACCCACTCTCTCCCCCTAGTTCATTTGCCATTTGTTTTCCAGCCCCATTTCCTTTTCTACTGTGCCTCCCAGCCTCTACTACTCCTTCCTAGCTCTCCTTTCTAAGAGCAGAAACAAAGATTCTCATCCATTCTTTCCAGAGTCCTGTGTGGTTCTCCTGGCCAGGGAAGGTGCTGGAATGTGACTTCAGCACATTCCAGTCAACCTGAACCCTGGCAGGGAAGAATGAGCCCTTGCACAATTAGGGGGAGTGTTTTACGACCTGTTATTGTTACTGTAACATTGTCAGACTTTTTGAAGAAAAAGAAGATTAATTATTGACAAAGTTGCAATGAAACTTTCCCTAAAATACTTTCACACTTAGTGGGGGGAAAGGAGGCTAGAAACCAAGCATTTAAAGGAATTAAAAACAAAACTGTGTCTCTCCCATTTTAATTTTCATTTCTAACATTCTAAAATTGAAGGAAAGAAAAAAAATAAAAATAAAATTGAAGGAAAGAAAGGCTCTGTGTGAAAGGAAACTATTGGAACTTTTTAAAGGGAACTAAATTATTTTTACTGTTTTTTCTAGCTACAAATAGCTATATAAATGAATAATTAATTTATTTTAAAGTCTGATGATTTTTTAAAGCGTGTAGAGAGACTTTCATGAATAATCATAAATTTCCTTCACTTCCAGAGTGCCTGTGTGTAAAGAACATTCCATAAGAGAGAGGTTCTAATCATTGGTGGTAATTACACAAAACTTGGAGTCATTAGACACTATTAATTGTCTGAAATATAACCAGAAGAAAAATAAACATCAGGGAGGAAATCTAGCATGACTATAATTAGTTTAATTACAATCCCTCTGGTCTATAAGAAAAATCTCAAAGTTGGTATTTCAAAATTGATTTGATTAAAATTTAAGTAACTTTTTTGTAATGTTTAAGTAGCTTTTTAGTTATTTAACCAGTTACCAATCTTTGTTTTTTATTTAACCAGATATGAGTCCTAAACTCTTTTTACCCAGTGTTTCCTGATACCACCTTTTTTTTTTAAATCAAAGGTGTTCATGTTAACGTTTAACAGGAATCCACTCAAGTAGAACACTTCGACAGGAGCCAGATGCTCTAGCCATCACGCCCAGTTGGAGAGCTGCTAAGTCTGACCTGGGGGCCAGGACCTTGGAGCCCTCTCAGCGACTCTGAGTTGTCATCTGCCTCATGAGTCTCTCCATCTCTTCCCATCACCTTGAGCTCCACACACCCAAACCCCAGATCCTCACCTCTTCTTGCCCTAGGTAAATACACCCATCCCCATTTTTGGGGTCCTTTCCAAATTTAAAACAATCTGCATGATCCCACCCTCCTTTTCCTCTACACCATAACCATCAACTCAAGTCGAATGGGTCTCAGCCATGAAATATCGCTATCCGTCCCCCTGCCCAGCCTTCCCCTTCATTTCATCTTAACTACAGTTGCCTCATAACTAGTCATCCGGCCCCCAGTCTCTTCAGGCTTCAATCGTCCAGACATACCATTTCACTCTTGGCCTTCAGATCTGTCTCTCTTTTGCCTGGTGAGTAAGTGAAGCCCTGGCTTGTCAGTCAAGAACTTTCAGGCTCTGAACACACTGTGTTGTTTCAGAGATGCTGCATGAGAATCGACTAGATCACTTTCTACTCCAATAAGAGCAGACCCCACACCCTGTGCTGAAAGAGTCCCTGTGCATCCCTATCCCTGTCTCTACCTTCCCTTCTGGGCATAGGCTCCGCCAAACAACTCCAAACATCTTTTAGCTGCTCTGAACGTCTGTTCCCAGGAAGCATTCTAGAGGAGCCTGCCTTCAGCAAGAAACGATTTCCAACCTCATTTTTATTCTCTTCATTATTTTGTTCTTTTTTTAACTTCAAAACTATGTTTATTTGGACTTTAAATTACCACTTCTAAAATTTGTCAATGAACATTATGTGTTTAAAAGCCTTGAATTGGATTTCCCATTTGAGTTTTTAATTGTCTCCACAATTTTTAAAGGTCCATTCATAGTTATTATAAAATATTGGCTACATTCCCTGTGTTGTACAATATATTCTTATAGCTTATTTATTTTACCTCATTTAAAAATATATATGTTTAATTGAAGGATAATTGCTTTACAATGTTGTGTTGGTTTCTTCCGTACAATAATGTGGATCAGCTATAAGTATACATATATCTCCTCCCTCTTGAGCCTCCCTCTTCCTCCCCCATCCCACCCCTCTAGGTCATCACAGAACACCAGTCTGAGCTCCCTGGATTATATAGCAACTTCCCACTAACTGTCTATTTTACACATAGTAATGTACATAATTCAATGCTACTCTCTCAGTTCATCTCACCCTCTCTTTCGAGCTTATTTATTTTATACATGTTAGTTTGTACCTCTTGATCTCCTACCCCTATCCTACTCTACCCGCCCCCCTTCATTCTTTTAGCAACAACCTTAAACCTCTCAAACATTTACCATGATCTTTCATCTTTATAGTCATACCCCTCCTCCCTAAACAGACAGAAAACTCCAGAAGGACAGGCAAAATATTTTCCTCCTCTTTTGACGTAATAGGCAACTAAATATAGCAGAAGGAATATGGGTTTCAGAGCCAGCAGGTATGAGTTTGAATCTTGACTCTTGCTACTTTTGAGATGAGTTACCTTGAGGAAGTTATGCAACCTCTCTGAGTCTGTTTTCTCTTCTCTAAAATGGGGATGATAAGTAATACTGTCTTTAGTGAGACATTAAAATCTCACTCTTAAAATAAAATAAAATAAAATAAAATCTCACTCTTCTTTAATGAGAATTAAATGATTATAGTGCCTTGAACAGCGTATATTCAAAATAGTCTTCAAAAAGTATTACTTTGTTTTACCATTTTTCTTCTCTTTATGTCAGTGTCTATATTATGCCTTATACACAGTAAGTGCTAAGCTACAATAAATCGATAAGATTTCAAGATATGTCTGATGTGGATTAGTAGCCTTAACAGCAACATTCTGCTCACAAATAAAGCTATAGGTCCACCATCTAAAAGGCTGCCCCGTGCTCTTGTGGGTTTACATTCCACTCCCTTTGTTGTTGTTCAGTCACTCAGTTGCGTCCAATTCTTTGCAACTCCATGGACTGCAACACACCAGGCTTCCCTGTCCTTCACCATCTCCCAGAGCTTGCTCAAATTCATGTCCATTGAATCAGTGATGCCATCCAACCATCTCGTCCTCTGCCATCCCCTTCTCCTTCTGCCCTCAACCTTTCTCAGCATCAGGGTCTTTTCTAATGACTTGGCTCTTCATATCAGATGCCCAAAGTAGTGGAGCTTCAGCCTTAGCATCAGTCCTTCCAATGAATATTCAGGATTGATTTCCTTTAGGATGGATAATTTGATCTCCTTGGGTCTAAGGGACTCTCAAGAGTCTTCTTTAGTGATTTGCAAATGCTCTGAGTTTCTGCTTTATGTGGTCTGGGGTGAGGCCCATTAAAAAAAAATCTCCTCCAATAATTCTGCTATGCAGCCAAAATGGAGTATTACTGGTCAATCACTGGTCAATCACTCAGTTTTACGACTTGGTGAAAAAACCTGACCGCTTTTGGTTTCGGTTTCATTTAGTTCCTTTTCAGCTGTCACCCTCAGCCTAACCCACCTCCAGGCACTAACTATCCAGGCCATATCTGAGCCTCAGCGGGGATCTACTTTGTAAGAGATAAGATAATCAGTGAGAAACATATATCAAAACCCAGAGTATGTCTATCACTGAACAGCAATGTGTTTCATAGTTATTAATGGTATTTTAATGAGTAGGCTTCATAGCCACTGTCTGCAGCAACTGAAATAACACCAGCCTCTCAGCTGACTGCTGGATGGTATATACTGATATGGGTGTCCCTGTCTCTCTATACTCACTCAGTTTTCCTTTGAATCAGTCAGGATTTGAATGGAAAGAAGGGAAATTTTTGAAAACTATCAGTTAAGCTGCTCTTGAACTTCAGAGAACAAAAGAATTACCCAGAGTCTTTGCTGGTCATGGAGAGGACTCAGGGTAAACATTGGAAATACCAATACTTGAGTTGCAGAGAACAGTTAGAATACCAGTTATAAGTGATAGTTGAAATCATGGTGGGGGTGGGGGTGTAATTCTCCAAAGTAAGTAAGTAAAAAGCAATCAATAAAAGAGATTACAAAGGATCTACAACAACCAAAGAAATAGAAGAAATAAAACAGAGTGGTGTCCTTGAAGCCATGGAGAGGAATTTCCAGGCCTTCCCCCAAGAAATTCAGATTCAGTTAATTTGAGGTGGGGCCCAGAAATCCACAATTCCCACAGAGTACCTGAATATTGTGTATAGCCATTTTGGGGCACAAAGGTACATTTCATTTTATAAATAAGTGAAAAAAAATGTTTAATAAGAGTTCATTTGATATCAAATTTCTCTCAAGTATTTCTAATATGGACCTAATCACATGGGAGACAAGATTTTATCTTTTGCTGCCCAAAGACCTAATTAACACTAGGAGAAACTTACATTAATTAAATGAAATTCAAGTTAGTCTCAAGAGTCATTTTCTTTGACTGAGTAAAAATTCAGAACTTTTGCAAGCCAAAGCACAGATGTGACACGCATTATAGTACCAGCTGCTGCTGCTGCTAAGTCGCTTCAGTCGTGTCCAACTCTGTGTGACCCCATAGACAGCAGCCCACCAGGCTCCCCCGTCCCTGGGATTCTCCAGGCAAGAACACTGGAGTTGGTTGCCATTTCCTTCTCCATAGTACCAGCTACCTTTGCTCTACTAGGAAAAACATCTGAGATGGTAAATGCTGTAGGTAAGTGGGGATTGAGGGGATGGTTTCATGTATTCATTTGTTCATGCCTTCATTCAGCATAAATTTATTCAATATCTATTATGTGTCAGGTACTATTAGACAAGGGATATACTAAAGTGAAAAAAAGTCCCAGCCTCTAATTGTCACTACAATGACAATCACATAAAAAGATATAAACATATCAGATAAATATGTTGTACACCTTAAGTTTATGTTATATGTCAAATATATTTCAATTAGAAATAAAAGAAGTTTGCATTTCAAAATAAGCCAACCATTCATTCTCCTATGCAATCTGGGCATAGGAGATGAGCAAGATTAGGCAAGATGTTCCCTTTGGAAGTGACAATAACCAATTATTCAAAAGACACTCATTTCCTAGGCACTTTTCTAAGTTCTTTAGATACAGAGATTAATAAGGACTGGTCCTGACATCATGGAGTTGGAAGTACAGAGAGATAACTAAACATCTAATTCTAACACAATGTAAAGATATACACAGAAGGCTTTTGGAGCATGGATTCTTGAGATATGAGGCTGGAAAAGTATGTTGGGGCCAGATTGTGAAAATATTGAATGTCATGGTCAGGGATCTAGACTTGATTCTGTAGGTTGTGTGGCCTTGGAAGATCTTTGAGTAAAAAAGGGACACCATCAGACATGTAATTTAGAAACTCACCTGGAGACAGACAGGACAATTAAGAAGCTATTACAATAGTCTTGGCATCAGATGATGAAAGTCAGAGCTGAATTGTGACAGTGAAAATAAAATGAGAAGTCAAATTCAAGACTTCCAGAATCAGAAATGGCAAGATATAGAAGAGGAAGGATGTGGGGAAAGAGGGAGGAGGAACTGAAACTCCTAAGACTTAGTTTAGGTGACTGTGTACATGGGAACCCTATCAACCCAGCTAGAGAAGAGTAGAGGAGAGTTCACTTGAAGTCTGGGAATGAGGGTAGAAATAATAACCGGTTCCACTTGGCTACGTGTGAAAGGTCTGGTTGGAATATTTATGAGCAGTTGGAAATACAGGTCAGGAGTTCGGGAGCAAAGTTGAAGCTGGAAGTGGAGATAACAATCAATAAGAGATAGTTGAATTTATGGGGGAAAAAAATAGATGTCCAAGAGGTGAATAGGGTAAAAAAAGAAAATGAGAGAAGAAAAGAGGAGAGAGACCAGAGAAGATCTATTGCCAAAAATAGCCAAAGAAGTAGAACAGGATGGTATCCTTGGAGGCATGGAAAATAGTTTCCAGAGGAAAAATAGGTGGTCAAAAGGCAACAGATCAAGTATGAAGAAGGCACACCTCTGAGAGCTCATCTCTCTACTTGCTGATCACCCCTAATTTACATCCATCTAGATCTCTCCTCCAAATTTCAACACATTTATTTATCCATCTGAACAAAATGTCTAAAACTATCCTTCTGTGGGCCGACACTATGTTTGCAAGACAGTGTTCCACAAGATAATCTGGTACTGCCTTCCAGGAGCTCCCAACACAGACATTTACAGACACATATCAGTGTGATAAAGGCCATGAGAACACAGAGGAGGGCCCCCCTCACCCAATCCAGGAGGGAGGAGTTAAGGAAAACTTCCTGTAAGGAGTGACATTTCAGCTGAGACACAAGGAGGAACAAAGGTGAACCACGGGAAGAAAAGACGAGAGGGGAGAGTAGAGAGAATACAAATCTGGAAAGGAGAGAAGCCCAGTGTTTTCGATGAACTGAAAAAACTTCAATGCAAGAGAATGGGAATAGAAGAGTCTGGGAAATGTACAGAGGACAGACTGAGGGCTTTGACAGGTATATCAGTCATTTATAGAATCATAATTAATTATAATCACAAACACTCACATGGTACTCGCTCTGCACACTTATTGCATTTCAAGTGTTAGATTTGCACCAACTACCCTGATGCTGGGAAAGATTGAGGGCAGGAGGAGAAGAGGACAATGGGGAATGAGATGGTTGGATGGCATCACTGAATCAATGGACCTGAGTTTGAGCAAACTCCAGGAGATAGTGAAGGACAGGGAAGCCTGGCGTCCTGCAGTCCATGTGGTCACAAAGAGTCAGACATGACTTAGCGACTGAACAACAACAACAATCCTAGGAGGTTAGCATTCCTAGTCCCCATTTATCTAATAGCAGTGGGGGTTCACAGACAAGCTGTGAACAGAGAATAGTAGCAGCAGGATGTTCCAACATGAAACATGCAAGTCATCACCATCATCCTTCTGAGCCTGCAGCTCACTCTCTGCGCTGCTCACCTCACCTCTGGTGCTACCAGCCTCCCAGTCACTAACCCAGAACCCCTGGGAAGTTCATCTTTGCTACCTATGTCTAACTACTCACTAAACTTTGTCAACTTCACCTCCAGTTCTATCTGCTCCTCACTCTCCTCTCCTGGGTTCAAGGTTTCCTGGGGTTCACACTACCACAACCTCCTTCACACTAACTTCTGGCCTTCTCAGGATGTCTCTTCCTCTTTTAAATCCATTTCTCTCTGAATGCAAACATGACCACACGCGTGGGTGCTCAGTTGCTTCAGTGTCCAACTCTTTGCAACCCTATGGCCTGTATCCCACCAGACTCCTCTGTCCATGGGATTCTCCAGGCAAGAATACTGGAGTGGGTACTTCCTTTTCCAGGGGATCTTCCCCACTCAGAGGTCAAACCTGTGCCTCCTGTGCCTCCCGTGTTTCCTGCATTGCAGGCAGATTCTTTACCTCTGAGCCCCAGGGAAGCCCAAACACGACCACGTAAGGTCCTTACTTTAAAGACACCAAGGCCCTGAATATGTGTGAAGCTCTCCCTGTTAACTGGGCTAACTTCCAGGACAATCACAAGCCCTCTGGGAGAGAGATTAACAGCTAGAGGGTAACCAGCACTTAACATATGCTGGGCTCTGCCCTCAGCTCTTTACACAAATTCTCTCAATTCTCACAGTAATCATACATGTCACAGTTGTAGAAACTGAGGCCCAGGTAATTTAAGGAACATGCCAAAGGACACAGTTCCTGGCACTGGGATGGGCACCCTGGCTCCTAGTCTAATCGGGGGAGAGGGGAGAAAAGCAGGCCCAATGAGGTTGGTGAGGAAATAAAATGGAAGAAACCTCACAAAGCTCTGAGATGCTTGTGCTATGACAGCTGCCACTGTCTCCTCTCACACACTCGTGTATGTGCGTGCTCAGTCGCAGCCAACTCTTTTGCGATCCGTGGACTGTAGCCCGTCAGGCTTCTTTGTCCACGGGATTCTCCAGGCAAGAATACTGGATAGGGTTGTCATTTCCTCCTCCAGGGGATCTTCCAGACTCAGTGATCAAACCCACATCTCTTGTGTCTCCGGTATTGGCAGGCAGGTTCTTTACCACTGCGCCACTTGGGAAACCCACACACTTGGAGAATCACAAATGTACAAAGTCTAGCTGCTCAGCATGGCTCAGCCCCATCCCTCCACATCCTCTCTGAACTCAGCCTACCACGTGGCTGCTCAGTTTCACTCCCCGTCTCTGGCTCCCTGCCCTCTGCCTGCTTCCACCTTGTAGTAAGGACGCTCTTATTTTTGTTTTCCTCTGGCTCTCAGCCTCTTCTTTCACTCACAGTCCAGCCCAGCATCTAGGACACTATGTGCCACTGGAGTAAGGCTGTGTATACACCACTGGGCTGTGTCTGCTTTTTCTAACCCACCTTAGATTTCTTTCAGCTATTCAGGTTTATGAGGTTACATCAGTATTGAAATGGTCTAAATTCATTTCATTCATTCGGCATGTATTTTGTTCTACTATTTGGCAGTCACCATGCTAAGTGCTGAAACAAGTCCATGGTAGAGACCACCTCAGAGCATGGCCCCTTTCCTGAGCCACACTAAGATCAGATCACGGAGAAACAGCAGATGCCCCCAGCCGGGTCCCACAGCCCCCCAGTGCACGCACACTTGGTCTATTTATTTATTTTAATCACGTGTTCTCTGCTTTTCTTTATTTGGGACGGGGGGAGGGTGTTGCTGCACTGGGTCTTTGTTGCTGTGTGCAGGCTTTCTCTAGTTGTGGTGAGCAGGGGCTACTCTCTGGGTGCAGTGGGTGGATTTCTCATTGTGGCGGCTTCTCTTATTGCAGAGCACAGGCTCTAGGGCCTGTGGGCTTCAGTAGTTGCCTCGTGTGGACTCAGTAGCTGTGGCTCCCGGGCTCTAGAGCACAGGCTCAATAGTTGTGGCACATGGACTTCGTTGCTCTGTGGAATGTGGGATCCTCCTGGGTCAGGGATCCAACCAGAGCCTCCTGCATTGGCAGGCAGACTCTTTACCACTGAGCCACCAGGGAAGTTTCACACTTGGCTTACTGTGTAACACACAGGATTATAAATATCTGCTTCTATGTCTGTCTTCACCTCTAGACCAAGTTCCCCGAAGTCTGGGACATTTTCTTCCCTCTATACCCCAAAGTCTAGTATGATACCCATGGGACAAAATGAGCACTTCTCAGTAATACTGCATTCATAATACTTCAGTTCTACTGTATGTGAATAACGGGCCAACTATGACCCCAAATTCTTTCCATGTATTGTACCTCATTTAATCCTCCCAAGTGAAATGAGGTAGGAACTATTATCATCTCCATTTTCCAAATGAAGAGACTGAAGCATAGATATGTTAAGTGACCTTTCTGAAGACAGTCTCCAATATGCAACACCGTATATTCCTTAGGGTCCATCACTGGTCTTATTTTTAGTCTTAATTTAGCTGTCACCTGAAACTCCCTAATCCTTCTATCCAAGACTGTGTATCTCTCTGGCATACAGCATGCTTGTTTGGAAAGAAGTTTCCAAGCGTGCTGTCGTTAGAATCCCCACCCCCAACAGAAGTCAGGAATAGAAAAGAATAATCCTATCTTGTGCTCACATATGGGGTGTTAAAGGAGACCTATTTGAGAAGATGGTCTAGACATACAGTGGAATATTACTCAACCACCATAAAGAATGAAAATTTGCCATTTGCAACAACATAGATGGAACTGAAGGGTATTATGCTTAGTGAAATAAGTTAGAGCAAGACAAATACTGTTATGCTATCACTGTTACTTGGAATCTAAAAAAAAAAAAGAATGAATACAAAAAAATTAAAAATAAAGGAAATCCACTACTTAATTACTATGGATGGAGGTAGGGGAAAGATTCAAAGGAGGTAGTTTATTTAGAAGTATCCAAATTTCAGCCAAAAGAAAAAAGCCTTTGTAATGTGAGCTGTCCTGTTTTTCTTCCCATTTTAAAGGAAAAAAAAACCTTCCCCACCCCCTCCCATACCCTTCCCCCCAAGACTGGATTTAGATAAGCCTAGAGCCAAAACCACTGGGTAGATTGCAGAACAATTGGCCTTCAGGTGGGGTTTAATGAAAGACTTTGAATTCTTAGGGGTCACCTGAGTGCTGGTTTTGCAGAACCTCCCTCTGTTCTCCCTGGGGGAGTTGCGCATACTCCCTCTCTCCCCACCCTCATTTATCTATGTAAAGGGACTTCAGAGACCTGCTCCCCGCAGATACCCTGACCTGACTCTCCTTCAGTCCCCACCCCTCCAACCCTACCTCCAGCACCCAACTAGAAGCTCCCGCTGGGCCTGTTACCCTACACTCCAGTCTGAGGACCTGAGCAGAGTCAGGTGATTGCTCCCTCCTTCCTGGAAAACCCAGCTGTCCCTCACTGCAGACCTGTCTATCTGTGCCTGGTCTTCTTGCAACAAGCTGCAAGCATACCTTCTCCAGTCTTGGACTTTAGCTGCTTGTGCTCCCCACTCCCCACCCCAATTTCTCCCTGTCCTCTAAATGTTCCCCACTCTAGGCCACCAAGTACAAAATCTACCTTACGTGACATTCCCATATCCCCTTTAAAGATAAGGGCTTCCCTGGTGGCTTAGATGGTAAAGAATCCCCCTGAAAGCAGGAGACCCGGGTTTGACCCCTGAGTTGGAAAGATCCCCTGGAGGGGGGCATGGCAACCCGTTCCAGCATTCTTGCCAAAGTTGAGGGACTTCCCTGGTGGTCCAATGGTTAAGACTCCATGCTTCCAATGCAAGGGGCTCGGGTTTGATCCCTGGTTGGGGAAATAAGATCCCACATGTTGGATAGAGCCAAGAAAAATGTTTAAATATATAAACTTTTATTTATTGAAAATTCAATTATTTCCCAAAGGCAATTATCAGTAACTTTATTAAGTTTTAACTTGAAACATCAGTCAGTTCAGTTCAGTTCAGTCGCTCAGTCGTGTCCGACTCTTTGCGACCCTATGAATCGCAGCACGCCAGGCCTCCCTGTCCATCACCAACTCCCGGAGTTCACTCAAACTTACGTCCATCGAGTCGGTGATGCCATCATAATGGCATATATATGTTTGTTTCTGTTTGTGCATTCACCTCTGGCTTCCCAGATAGCTCAGTGGTAAAGAATCTGCTTGCCAACGCAGAAGATGCAGGAGGCATAGGTTTGATCCCTGAGTTGGAAAAATCCCTTGGAGGAGAAAATGGCAACCCAGTCCAGTATTCTTGTCTGAAGAATCCCATAGACAGAGGAGCCTGGCAGGCTACAGTCCATGGGGTAGAAAAGAGACAGGACTGAGTACAGCACACACACACACACTTCATTCACTTAATATTTTTACTGAGAATCTACCATGTGCTTGCCTGGTGTGGTGATAGGCACTGAAGAAAATCATAGAATGCAGGCTTTTTTCTCAAGGAGCAGAAGTCCCTCACGGGAGAGAGACAAATATGAACATAAAAACTCCCCTTGGCTATCTTCCTAGGAAATGTCTTATTCTACTGATTCTTGTATTCACTCACTCATTCAACAAATGTCCTTTGAGCCCCTCGTGCATCAAGCCCCTATTTTAGGCACACTGGGAAAGAGTGTGACAAGATTGTGCCCTGTTGAGGGTGACATTCCCACAGTGGAGGAGTCAGACGTGAATATGCGAGCAAGCGAACGTCAGTTCATAGAGGGATGTGGACTGAGCCGATGTAACACAGCAGGAGCTAGAGAGCTTCTGAGGTGACGGTGGACCACTTCCTCGGAAAGGAGGAACTAAGGACGGCAAGCTGGGATGAGCCTGAAAGATGGGAAAGCCTCCTGTGCAAAGATCAGGCTGAAAAAACACGCTGGGATGAGACCAGAAGATGGGAATGAATTGGGCGGGCTGGCAGGGCGGAAGTTAGGCCAGTGTGTCTGGAGCCCGGGTCCCAGAAAGGATGGAAAGGGGCATGAAGAGATCGCACACAGGACAGGTTAGACCAGGAGGGCCTAGTAGGGACCACAAGCACCGATTTGATCCTAGCACTCCGTGAGCAACTTCATCATCTTGTAAACAAAATGTAAAGCTCACCCTGTACCAGCTCCTGAGTGCTTCATACCTGTCTGCCAACATGATCTAAACAGCAACCTTGTGAGGTCAGCATTATTATTGTCCATTTGGGGGAGGAGAAAGCGGCCTAAAGAGATCCAGTGGCCAGCTTAGGGTGACTTGCCTGGTGTCAGGGTTTGCAATGCAGTCTTCTGACTCCAGTCCATACTTTCCAGACCTCAGAGAAGCCTGAAGAACCAGATATTAAATGCTGTCTTTAAATAAAAAAGAAGGAAAAAAATATTCCTTCTCAGCTTTTTGTCTCCATCAAGAGTTTTTCAAGTTCTTAGAAACACTTCTTTGCCCCCAAAGTCCCTTAACCTGTTAAAACTCCTTCACACATTCTTTGGACAGGCTTATCTGCTAGGCTGAGGGGTTTGGAGGCTCTCGCCTGAGGCAGGAGCACGTGCTACTCCGGGCGTGTTTTGTTTTATTTTAAATACCATCAATTAAATGCTCTTAAGACTGTAAACCCTCCTTTGTCCTCCTCTGGGCTCTGTAGAAATGTAAGTTAGTGGCCTGCTATCTCCCTCCTTTGAAATTCCGATGAACCCTACAGTAATTAATCGGTATTCATGGTTCTCAGGCAGAACTTCGGCCCTGAGAGGGGAGATGCGTGCTCTCCTCTGCCGCAGGCTGGGCTCCTCAAACTTTAATGTGCACACAATCATCCGGGCGTCTCTTTTCAAAGGCGGATTCTGACTCAGAAGTTCTGGGGTGGGCCTCGATTGCCCTCTTTACTGGAGGTGAGCACACAAAGAATCGCCCGCCCAGAGCAGATCACCGAGGGCCAGGGAGGTGATCTTTTTCCAGGCTCGGCAACAATCAACCGAAGGCACAATGAAGTACAAGTCTTCCCAGGTGGTTCAGACAGTGAAGAATCCACCTGCAATGCAGGAGACTGGGGTTCGATCCCTCGGTCGTGAAGATCCTGTGGAGAAGGAAACGACAGCCCACTCCAGTATTCTTGTCTGGAGAATTCCATGGACAGAGGAGCCTGGCAGGCTACAGTCCAAGGGGTCGCGAAGAGTCGGAGTGACTAACACTTTCACATAAGGAAGCACAGAGAGCCTCGCTTGGAACTTTTCCGCTGGAAACCTGGCCCAACATTAAACAATTTCATCATAAACTCTCTGAACACACTGGGAAACGATAAGATCATGCTAAGGGGGCCTGACGCAGGCCTAGCTTCCACGTGGTTAGAGGACGTCTCAGAATCTTTAAACCCTCAGGGCAGGAGTAGGGCCTGGTGAAAGCCTCAGAAATTCCTTTCCCAGTAGCAGAAACCTTCAGTGCCCACACATCTAGAGACTGAGGACAGTACGGAGCCCCCATGTGGGTAGGGACACTGCCTCTCCCCCTTGCCCAGCACTGGTGCTGAAGGCCGGGTTGGGGAGGGGATCAGCCCAACCCCCACCGCTTCCTCCACGTGCTCCCGAGGGCCAGCTGTTGGCCCAGGAGTGGCAGCTGGCAGGCAAGACTGCCATCCAGGAATCTCTCAACATCATCTGACCCCTGGTGTAGGATAGGAGCACCACCGAGTGAGCCAACCTAAAGCTGAATTTTTTTTTTTAATATAGATTTATTTATTTTAATTGGAGGCAAATTACTTTACAATATTGTATTGGTTTTGCCATACATTGGCAAAGCTGAAATTAAAGACTGAGCTGAAAATAAAGACAGTCATTTATAAGATGTGAGAATTTGTCATGTCTTAATCAAACGGAGAAGGCAATGGCACCCCACTCCAGTACTCTTGCCTGGAAAATCAATTGGAAGAACCTATGACCTAACAAGTAAAATATGACTGTCCCCTGTCTTATCACCTGAACTGTTCTACAGTTATATCTATTAATGTATTTGACTTGAATTCTGCCTTTAATAGTAGTACGTTGAACATTTTAATTTTGCAGTAAGTCCCCTACACACTTACTTAAAAAAAGACCCTGATGCTGGGAAAGATTGAAGGCAGGAGGAGAAAGAGATGACAGAAGACTAGATGGTTGGGTGGCATTGCCCACTCAATGGACATGAGTTTAAGCAAGCACTGGGAGATGGTGTAGGACAGGGAAGCCTGGCATGCTGCAGTCCATGGAGTTGCAAAGAGTCGGACATGACTGAGTGACTGAATAACAGCAACCCCTACACATGAATGTTCATAAGTCCAATTTGTTTGTAAATCCAACAAAGTTAACCTAGGTACCCAGCTAACACAATCAGCTATATAGTACTGTACTGTAAGAGGTTTATGATACTTGTCACACAAATAATACCTTAAAATGTTAGACATTCAATCATGTCTGACTCTTTGCAACCCCATGGACTATAACCCTCCAGGCTCCTCTGTCCATGGCATTTCCCAGGCAAGAACACTGGAGTGGATTGCCATTTCCTCTCCCAGGGGATCTTCCCCACCCAGGAATCAAACCAAAACCTCCTGCATTGCAGGCAGATTCTCTAGGATCTAAGCCACCGGCAAAGCCATAATACCTAAATAACAAACACTAAAAATGAGCATTTTTAATCTTAGAGTATAGTACCTTGAAAAGTATAGTAATATCGGGTACATCCCCTCTTGCTTCCGGACATCCTGGGCTTGAAATAAAGATACTTTACTACAGTATTCTTTACAGTACTGTTCTGTAAAGTACACAACAGGACGACCACTTGTAGAGAATGCACACACATGACAATGAACTTACATGACTGGACACGCAAATGCACATCAGCAACTTTAAAAGTTCGCAACTTGAAGGTTCCTATGTAGGGGACTTACTGTATAAGCTACAAACTTTAGCAGCAGAGGTTAAGCTCTGGGGTAGATACATGTTTCTTTGCTGCATTATTCTGTGCATGGGGAGTTTTTAAAAATAAAACATGAATTCTTGTCACCACCTCCCTACCCCCTTTCATGGCCAGTCCATTGTTAACTCGCCATCTATCAATAGAAAACCTTCTTCATTTACTGCCCCTCCTCCCTCCCAGGCCTTCCCCTCTCGCACAGGCCCAGTGTTCTTCACCCTGGTCTACACTGGTGCAATCCTCACTGATTTTGCCAAATCTTTCCTCCCCTACCTCAGAAAAACTCTCCTAAAGCATATTTTCCATCAAACCATGCCCCAGCTCAGCAGTCTTCAGCAATTCCCTCACTGGCAATCAAACAGAACCCAAATTCTGAAGCCTGGCACTAAAGGTCTCTTTCCAGACACTCTGTTTCTGTCATAAATTACTTAACCTCTCTGAGCCTCCATTATTCATTTAAAAACCGTGGTTTTTGGTACCAACCTCTCAAACATTGAAATAAGCAAAGGCTCTCTCATCAGACAGCTTAAGACATAGTAAGCTCTCAGAAAACGTGATTTCTACTTTTGCCTAAAGAACATACACTCACCCCAAACCGGATTACCTATTCTTAGATTTACTGAGCTCTTTCCTGAGGTTGTCCATTTGTTGAAGTGTGTAACTGTGCTCAGCATTCTGGGTCCACACCTCCTGCCTGTCCTTGCTTTGTTTCTTATCATTTTAGGTTTATTTGTATAATTTTGATGAATGGTCCTCTCCCACTCTAGACTAGAAATTCCTTGTAGGCAGTGGGCAGTGTCTCACACACACACACACACACACACACATAAAAAAAAAAAAAAAAAAACTTTTCAGCAAATACAAGCCCAGCTGACATATCACATTTTTCCTAATCTTTCCCATTCTTTCCAACCACCTCAGCTGCTACTCTCTTTTGACACAACTCACTGGGTCTTGTTCATTGGTCATGTGTGAATAAATATTAATCCCTTACAGTGGCACCAGATATACTCAGTGTAAACTTATTTGGATTATAAAGAGCAAATAAGAAGGAGGAGAGAAAGAATGAAAGAAAAATAACAAGGTAATGAGCAAAGTGATGCTCCCAGCATAGAATGCAAGTCACCCCGCTGAGGAGGGTCTAAATGATGATGATGATGAGTGAGTAAAGATTATAGAGCCAGGACACTGGGTAGTGGTGGCATCTCTAGGAAGTTGAAGGACGAATATAAAGACCAATATAAAGTAAGTAAAATCTTCAGTTCAGTTCAGTTGCTCAGTCGTGTCCGACTCTTTGCGACCCCATAAATTGCAGCACGCCAGGCCTCCCTGTCCATCACCAACTCCCGGAGTTCACCCAAACTCACATCCATCGAGTCGGTGATGCCATCCAGCCATCTCATCCTCTGTCGTCCCTTTCTCCTCCTGCCCCTAATCCCTCCCAGCATCAGAGTCTTTTCCAGTGAGTCAACTCTTCACATGAGGTGGCCAAAGTACTGGAGCTTCAACTTCAGCATCATTCCCTCCAAAGAAATCCCAGGGCTGATCTCCTTCAGAATGGACTGGTTGGATCTCCTTGCAGTCCAAGGGACTCTCAAGAGTCTTCTCCAACACCACAGTTCAAAAGCATCAATTCTTCGGCACTCAGCCTTCTTCACAGTCCAACTCTCACATCCATACATGACAACTGGAAAAACCATAGCCTTGACTAGATGGACCTTTGTTGGCAAAGTAATGTCTCTGCTTTTGAATATGCTATCTAGGTTGGTCATAACTTTCCTTCCAAGGAGTAAGCTTAGTCAATAATAAATGCAGTTATAGGGTGCACATTAAGAAAATTCCGGGAGATAGTGAAAGAGAGGGAAGCCTGGTGTGCTGCATCCCATGGGGTTGCAAAGAGTTGAACATGACTTAGCAACTGAACAACAACAGCAACTATACTTAGAAGACGATTGAAATATTTTCAGGGGCTACTGTGCCTTGGCACAATTTTTACCTTGAAAGCCTAACCTCTACCATCCCCATAAAATTAAACTCCACTAAATTATAAGCACTTAAATTGGGGTCTTTTACATCTTGGTGTGGTCACATGTCATAAAGACATGGGAAAACTTAGAAGTCAGTGTATCTTCTAGAGATAATCAGCCAACACCTCCCTTAAGCAATTCCCTTTGGCTATAAAGCAAAACTTATTGAATTAGCACACATTTATCAAAAATTGGTACTACTTAGTCTCACTAATGAGTTTGAAATTTCAAATACAGACTTGGTGGAATGATTCCATCGTGCTGTAAGTATGCTAGATTTTGCCAAGTGCTGATTACGTATTTGGCACAGTTTCAGTACTAAGTGGAATTATGTATTTATTACTTAAATTATGTAAGCTATCCGTACTTACTATAAAAAGAAAGGAATAGGTATATACTTAAGAAAAAGAAGAAAGTATATACACAAGAAGAAGGTATATACTTAAGCAAAAAAAAAAAAAAAGAAATACAATTCAACAATCCAAAGATAGAGCTTATTAACATTTTACACTGTAATTGTTCACATTTTTTTCAGTATGTGTATGTGTGTGTCCTTTGTGTGTGTGTGTCTTTTTAATGAATACTTTAAAATTACACTGGTTGTTAAAAAAGTGAATCACAGAATGTAAAAATTGAGTGATTGTAGCCTAAGCCCTTCATTTGACAGTTGCAAAAAACTTGAAGATTCTTTCCTAAGGGTAGACTACGGCTGGACTATAATTACACTGACTTTGAAAATATGAGTCCTTTGGGTCCCAGAACATAATTCATGTTCTTGCTTGTTTGCATCTCAGTGATACAGGACTCCAAACACTATGCTCTAGAACCAAAAACTACACAACAGGAAAGAAAAGGTGAAATTCAATTGATGAGGTTTGAAAACAGTCAGAAAATGTCATATGGAGTGAAGTAAGTCAAAAAGAGAAAGACAAATGTTGTATATTACCACAAACATATGGAATCTAGAAAAATGGTATTGATGAACCTATTTGCAGTGCAGGAACAGAAGTAGAGAACAGACTTGTGGGCAAAGAAGAGAGTGGAGTGAACTGAGAGAGTAGCTGTGACATATATACGCCACCATGTGTGAAACAGACAGCTAGTGGGACGCGGCTGCACAGAGCAGAGAGCTCGGTCCCGTGCTTTGTGGTGCCTTAGAGTGGAGGGATGGGGGGATGGGAGGGGGGCTCTAGAAGGAGAGGATCAGTCAGTTTAATTGCTCATTCACTCATTTGTGTCCTACTCTTTGCCACCCCATGGACTGCAGCACGCCCAGTTTCCCTGTCCATCACCAACTCCCAGAGCTTGTTCAAGCTCACGTCAATCGAGTCGGTGATGCCATCCCACCACCTCATATATGTATATTAATACATATGAGTGATTCACATTGTTGTACAACAGAAACTAACACAATATTGTAAAGCAATTATATTCCAATTAAAAAGTTATCAGATTGATACTGAAGTCACTTTTGTCCATACTAGGAAAGGACTTTTAACTAAGAATCAGAAAAACTGCATTGTGATTCTCACTCTGGTAATTACAGCCTTGTGACTTGGTAACCTCTCTTCCTATCTCCTCATCTATAGAATAAAAATGATCTCTTTTTCCATTCTTTATTTTCATTAAACCAAATAAAATTCAGAATGTGAAAACATTTTCTAACTGTGAAATGTCATGGAAAGTGAAGTGCTGTTGAAAACAAGTGAGAGGAGACTTAAATGCATAGATCACTACTCAAGCAAATCATAAACCTCATCTTCCCTCAGGCTGCAATGCTATTCTCAACTTGGATTATTATTGTGTGTGTGTGTGTGTGTGTGTGTGTGTGTTTTCATATCACTCTGTGCATCTCTCCTTCACACAACTATCACAATGTATTATCATTCTGGGATTCTATTTCTGTCTTGCTCACTAGATAATAAACTCTCTTTTTTTTTTTTTTGATGGTAAACTCTTTAATGTTGAGAACCGTCTTGCAACCTGAGGCTTGGGGACACTTTAGTCCTGCTCCATCAATCTCCCTCAGCCCTGCCCAAGACAAGCTGCCTCCAATCCTTCACTCAGGGTTTGCCAACCTGCTCATCACCCTCAAGTCTCACCTCTCTCTCAACACCCCTCCCCACCAAGAAGCTTTAGAAGCACCATTAACCTTTTTCATTTTTAGATCTCCAGCATCTAAAATAATGCCTCGAGGCTAACACTGTAGACAGTGAAAAGTTGATAGAGGGATGAATGAGTGAGACTGCTGAATTACTATCTCTGTCTTTAAGAATGTTCTTTTCCTGTCAGTCAAGGCCTCCTCTATTTAAATCTCTGAAATCTGATCATGGACAATTTTGATTATTCAAGAAGGGTCATGACTTGTAATAACTTGTGAGTTCCTGAAGAAAGAACGTGAGTGAGGGCCAGGGTCAGAATCTGCACTGTTAGTTCCTAGGTTAGCCTTTCCAGCCTGCTGCCTCTTCAACATGGCTTTATTATCACAGACTTTGTCCTGTATTCAGTGATGCTAGGAATCCACCTCTTTTGACTCTGAAGTCCAAGTTCTTTCTTCTATAGCTCTCAAAAAGATTAGCATTTTCAAAGCGCTTTGTTATCTCCTTCCTCGTTTACAGATTAGGCAAGAGGCTCAGAGAGGTTCAATAATGTGCTGAAGGTCACCCAGCTGATAGGGTTTTCCAAGTAAGCTCAGCAGTAAAGAATCTGCCTGCCATAGCAGGAGACAGCTGGTTCTATCCCTGGGTCAGCAAGATCCCCTGGAGGAGGAAATGCCAATTCACTCCAGTATTCTTGCCTGGAAAATCCTATGGACAGAGAACCTGGTGGGCTACAATCCATGGGGTCGCAAAAGAATTGGATCCAACAACTGAGAACATACCCCGCTAGTAAGTGACAGAGAGGACCTGGAAATCAAGATCTCTGATTCCATATAAATGTTCATTTCTCCATACAATAGAATACAATAATGTTGGACAAAGAAATCACCAGATACATTATTAACTGAATGAAGAAGAAATAGAAGTTAAAAGAAGGAAGGAAGGGCAAAGGTTCAATATGTGTGTAAAATTTGTTCTATACAGAAACTTTTTAGAGATTTGATAATATTAGTTGTTGATAGTATTTATAAGCCCTTGGAGGGCATGCTAATGTATCTTACATGTATGTTCTTGCAGAGTGTAGTAAGATGTTTTCCACAGTTGTTGTTGTTCAGTTGTTCAGTTGTGTCCAACTCTTTGTGACCCCATGGACTGCAGCATGCCAGGCTTCCCTGTAGCTTCCCTGTCCATCACCAACTCCCGTGAGCTTGCTCAAATTCATGTCCATTGAGTCGGTGATGTCATCCAAACATCTCATCCTCTGTCGCCCCTTCTCCTACTGCCTTCAATCTTTCCTGGCATCAGGGTCTTTTCAAATGAGTCAGCTCTTCCCATCATGTGGCCAAAATATTGAAGATTAAGCATCAGTCCTTCTAATGAATATTCAGGATTGATTTCCTTTAGGTTTGACTGGCTTGATCTTCTTGCTGTCCAAGGGACTCTGAAGAGTCTTCTCCAACACCACAGCTCAAAAGCATCAGTTCCTTGGAATTTGGCCTTCTTTATGGCCCAACTCTCACATCCACACATGACTACTGGAAAAACCATAGCTTTTACTGTATGACCTTTGTTGGCAAAGTAATGTCTTTGCTTTTTAATATGCTGTCTAGGTCATAGCTTTTCCATAGTAGGGCTCAGTAAATGTCCATTTGAGTATTACTTGGAGGAGACAAATGGACGAGTTTATTAGGTAACTTCAAGCTGGTTTTAGAAAAGGCAGAGGAACCAGAGATCAAATTGCCAACATCTGCTGGATAATGGAAAAAGCAAGAGAGTTCCAGAAAAACATCTATTTCTGCTTTATTGACTATGCCAAAGCCTTTGACTGTGTGGATCACAATAAACTGTGGAAAATTCTGAAAGAGATGGGAATACCAGACCACCTGATCTGCCTCTTGAGAAATTTGTATGCAGGTCAGGAAGCAACAGTTAGAACTAGATATGGAACAACAGACTGGTTCCAAATAGGAAAAGGAGTTTGTCAAGGCTGTATATTGTCACCCTGTTTATTTAACTTATATGCAGAGTACATCATGAGAAACGCTGGACTGGAGGAAGCACTAATGGAATCAAGATTGCCGGGAGAAATATTAATAAGCTCAGATATGCAGATGACACCACCCTTATGGCAGAAAGTGAAGAGGAACTCAAAATCCTCTTGATGAAAGTGAAAGTGGAGAGTGAAAAAGTTGGCTTGAAGCTCAACATTCAGAAAATGAAGATCATGGCATCCGGTCCCATCACTTCATGGGAAATAGATGGGGAAACAGTGGAAATAGTGTCAGACTTTATTTTTCTGGGCTCCAAAATCACTACAGATGGTGACTGCAGCCATGAAATTAAAAGACGCTTACTCCTTGGAAGGAAAGTTACGACCAACCTAGATAGCATATTAAAAAGCAGAGACATTACTTCGCCAGCAAAGGTTCGTCTAGTCAAGGCTATGGTTTTTCCTGTGGTCATGTATGGATGTGAGAGTTGGACTGTGAAGAAGGCTGAACGCTGAACAATTGATGCTTTTGAACTGTGGTGTTGCAGAAGACTCTTGAGAGTCCCTTGGACTGCAAGGAGATCCAACCAGTCCATTCTGAAGGAGATCAGCCCTGGGATGTCTTTGGAAGGAATGATGCTGAAGCTGAAGCTCCAGTACTTTGGCTACCTCATGCGAAGAGTTGTCTCATTGGAAAAGACTCTGATGCTGGGAGGGATTGGGGGCAAGAGGAGAAGGGGATGACAGAGGATGAGATGGTTGGATGGCATCACTGACTCGATGGACATGAGTCTGTGTGAACTCCGGGAGTTGGTGATGGACAGGGAAGCCTGGCGTGCTGTGATTCATGGGGTCGCAAAGAGTCAGACACGACTGAGCGACTGATCTGATCTGATCTGACCATGATAGGTCGTTCAGAATAGCCCTTATTAGAGGTTCTGGTGAGCAATGCAGAGGCTGAAGTGTTAGTCATTCAGTCGTGTCCGACCCTTTGTGATCCATGAACTTTGGGAGTTGGTGATGGACAGGGAGGCCTGGCGTGCTGCGATTCACGGGGTCGCAAAGAGTCGGACACGACTGAGCGACTGATCTGATCTAATATGAACGGTACCCTCCCAGGTGCCTCTGTCCATAGGATTTTCCAGGCAAGAATACTGGAGTGCGTAGCCATGCCCTTCTTCAGGGGATCTTCCCGACCCAGAGATCGATCCTGGATCTCCCTCATTGCAAGCAGATTCTGTACCATCTGAGCCACCAGGGAAGCTCAGAGGCTAAAGAATAGAAATCAACTCTGAAGCACAGTGCTACATCCTAGGGACCCCATGATCTGGAAGTGCCATAGGTTGGTGGAGTCCAAACTGAGGAAGTCCCCAAGGCCAGGAAGGCAGAGTGGGTAAAAGGGAAAGCCCTCAGACCTCCAAGGCTAGGGCCTGGCTCCGCTTCCAGGTTAGGTCTCTTTCAACTTATGTTTCCTCATCCTGAAAAATGCTTTCTAAGATCCCTTACAGCTCCACTTAATAGAAAAATATTAACTTAAGAATAATACAGATGGTGTGCAATCTACAAATAAAGTCATTTGGTGGGTGAGTCATTAATTTAGCATTTTGGGGAAAACATACAGGCTCTGGAGAGACTGAGCATGTATCCCCGCTCAGCTACATACTATGTGAGTTGGACAAAGTGCATAGCCCCTCAGGCCCTCCAATTCCTCTTCTATAAATAGGGATACTAATTCCTACTTCATAAGGTTGTTGAGACAATTAAATAATTTTAAAATTGCCTAGATTAGTGACGACACATATGATAGAAGTATTAGCTCTTGTTACTAACACTGGAGCCTGTGGACTTTTCATTAGAAAAATATAAGAGTGAGCACCTTGGGCAAGTCAATTTTTAAATACTTGAAAGTTGTGAAAGCTGACTTGGATGTCTGAAGTGTTGACAGGGAGCAGGAGAAAGACAGGAAGAGACAGAAGAGAAAACCAAATGCCTGACCTTTCTCATTGCCATAGATGGTGACCAGGATAAGGAAATATTTATCACAGATGCAAGAGTAAGTATGAACAGATAGCTCTTTAAATTGTGTTTCAGAATGCTAGCAAGGGACTTCCCTGGTAGTTATTCCATGATGAGAATCCACATGCCAAGGCAGGGGACACAGATTCAATCCCTGGTCCAGGAAGATTCCACATGCTGCAGAGCAACTGAGCCTGTGTGCCACAACTACTGAGCCCATGTGCACTGACTGCTGAAGTCCAAGCACCTAGAGCGTGGGCTCCGCAACAGGACGAACACCCAACAAAGAGTAGCCCTGCTCACAGCAATAAGAGAAAGCCCACACACAGCAACAAAGACCCAGTGCAGTCAAAAATTAATTAATTTGTAAAAACAAAGTTCTAATTTTAAAAAAAGCTTGCAAGAAAAGGAACTTTTATTTGAAACAGAGTACAGCTTCCATTAAAAAGACCTACACTATATGGTTAATTTTCAACAAGGTGCCAAGATAGATAATTCAATAGAGAAAAGATTGTCAATAATAGGTAATGGATAGTCCATATGGAAACAAATTCATCTTGATCCTCACTTTACAGCATACAAAGATTAACTCAAAATGGATCATAGACCTAAATGTAATGATTAAAACTAATCAAATTTATAGGAGAAAATCATTTTGACATTATATTAGGCAAAGACTACATAAGAAGGACAAAACAACACAAACTATAACCTTTAAAAACGACAAATGGGTATCATCAAACTTAAAAATTAATATGCTTAAAGATAAACCACAAGACTGGATATATTTTACAAAACTTATATCTGGCCTAAATTTTAAAGAATTTAAATAAATTAAATTTATTTAATTTATTATAATAATAAGATGAACAACACAATTTAAAAAACAGGCAAAAAATTTATGAATACCTCACAAAAAAAGGTATATGAATAACAGATAAATACCTTTTTAAAATTGTCAACATCTAGTCTTCAGAGAAAAACAATTAAGACCATACTGAGATATTTTAGAGCTATATTATTAGATATATAAAACTTTAGAACTGTCAAAAAGATTGATACAGTGACATCATTCTTTAAATTTGATTTGTTGTATACCAAATGTTGTGAATATATTTTTAGAATAATATTTCTTAGAGTTTCTTGAACACATTTCCTCTAAATATATACAACTGTATTTTGAATATATATGCTATATATAATCTTGTTTGTGTTTTTAAAATTAGTTTTAACTAATAAGTTTTTAGTGAAAATATCAATGAGATATATACCCACAAATGTCTGAAAATTAAAAAAACTGGCAATAGCAAATATTAACAAGAATGTAAAGCCATTGTAACTCTAGCCATAGTATGGTAGTACCTTATAAAGTTAAATATACATTTAGCATGTGACCAAGAAATCTGCCTGCAATGAGGGAAACCCGGGTTCGATCCTGGGCCTAGAGAATTCCATGGACAGGAGCCAGGTGTCCAATAAATAGGACAATGGATAAACTGTGGTATATTCATAAAACATGCAACAACTAAAAAGGAATAAACTATGGCCACATAACAATGTGAGTGTATCTCCAAAACATACTGATTGAAAAAAGAATAACACAGAAGAGTACATACCACACGATTCTATTTTCATGAAGCTCTAGAATAGGCAAATTTAACCAAAGGTGGAAACATTTGAAATATTGATTGCTTCTGCAGGGATGGGGAAGAGGAAAAAAACTCCAGGAGACTGAGTTCAAAAATTATATGAAGACGTTCACTGTTTCTCTCTTTCTTTAGCTTACACTTAAATGGCTTTGTTTCCTATTTAGTTTCTTTAAGCAATTCTTTTTCCTTGTCTCAGCAGATTTTACCTCCTGTACTGGTATTTTGGTCTCGGGAAGTTGACAGTTTGATGAATAAGATGAAGAATCTGTCAGAGAGACACAGTGTGGAATAACATATCTTGCTGCTCTTCCACATGTGTCCAGGGGTCAGAGATCCTACTGGCCACTTTTGAGAAGAGGTGTAATTACAGATCTATAGCTGATCTCCAGAGACAGACCTCAAAAAGATTGTAAAAACTAGGACAAAATGCATGCCATATAATGTGTGTGTGTGCACACACGCATGCACTCTTAGTCATTCAGTCATGTCTGACTGTTTGCAACGTCATGGACAGTAGTGCACCAGGCTCATCTGTCCATGGAATATTCCAGTCATGAATATCTGAGTGGGTTGCCATTTCCTACTCCAGGAGATCTTCCTGACCCAGGGACTGAACCCTCATCTCTTGTGTCTACTGCATTGGTAGGCATATTCTATACCACTGCACCACTTGGGAAGCCCATGCCATATAATACTATTTTGCAAAATTTTAAAGCATACATACAATGCTATAGTTTGATTGTAGAATCAAAGTATAAACATATGAAAAGTGAAAGTTGCTCAATCATGTCTGACTGTTTGTGACCCCATGGATTGTAGTCCACCAGACTCCTCTGTTCATGGGATTTCCCAGGCGAGTATACTGGAATGGGTTGCCACTCCCTCCTCCAGGGGATTTTCCCTGACCCAGGGATCGAACCCAGGTCTCCCGCATTGCGGGATAGATTCTTTACCATCTGAGTCATCAGAGACAGGAACTTTATGCACTAACTTCAGGGTGCTGGTTGCGTCTAGCAAGAGAGGGCTAGGGAAAAGTTATAAAGGGATCATCAGTTACATCTAAGTCTATTTAATATCTAGGGCTTCCCTGGTGGATCAGATGGTAAAGAATTTGCCTACAATGCAGGAGACCTGGGTTCTATCCCTGGGTCAGAAAGATCCCATGGAGAAGGGAAGGGCTACCCACTCCAGTATGCTTGCCTGAAGAATTTCATGGACAGAGAAGCCTGGCAAGCTATATAGTCCATGGGGTCGAAAAGAGGCCAGCATGATTCAGCAACCATGTCACATGCACACATTTAATATCTATCCATATTAAAATCGCTGAAAACTGTTGTTTGGATTGGGGTGGATATTGTGTAACATTACTCTCTGTGCTTCTCTGTGTGTTTGACACTTTTCATAGTCAAACACAAGAAGATTGAGACAGACGTTAGCCTTGTGGGCTGGACAGCCCTGGTACTGGTAGCATCTCTCCCAGTATCTGACTGCCTTGAAGCATTCAAAAAAAGAAAAAAGCTATGCCTCACAAAGAATCTTTTTTTTTTTAATATTTGTTTATTTATTTGGTCACACTGGGTCTTAGTTGCAGCACTCAGGATCTTTAGTTGCTGTATTTGAACTCTTTGGTTGTAGCAGGCAAGATCTAGTTCCCTGACCAGGGATGGAGCTCCAGCCCCCTGAATTGGGAGTGCAGTCTCGGCCACTGGACCACCAGGGCAGTACCACTAACAGTCTTCTTAGTAGCATCTTAGAAAAGGAAAGTCTCCTTTCCCTCTTAGCAAGTACTCTCGAGAAAAATCTATTGATAACTACATCTTCCCTTTTCTGAGTATCAACTTCTATCAACCTATAATTCCCAACAAACAGAGCTCAAGTCCAAAACAGATCAAGTCAAACCAGTCTTGTCTGAACCACATAAGGGGAATTTCAGCATAATTAAAGGTCCCTTTAAACCTGGAATTTCTATGGTTGATCTTTTTTCCCCAGAACGTTTTTTAAGTTATGAGATGTTTTTCTCCTCAACCACCAATAGGACAAACCATCAGTTATACCTACAGGTTCAAATTTTTGTTTTTGTTATTTAATAATGTAGTTAGCAACTTGGCCACTGGATGCTACTCTTGTTGTAAGCAAAATAGTAATCGAAAATAACCCATTTATCTGGAAGCAGCATCTAAAAATCCCAAAGGAGTTGTTAACTATCAGTAGTGAGAAGATTGCTTTATCTGGGACACTGAGATGATCAGAGAAAGTACAATGTACTATTACCATAAAAAATTTAAAAAATTAAAAAAAAAAAACAGAAATTAAGCTCCAAGACCAGCATTAAGTTTCCAACCAATGGACTACCAATGTTAGGGCGTCCCTGGTGGCTCAGACAGTAAAGAATCTACCTGCAATGCACAAGACCTGGGTTCGATCCCTGGGTTGGGACGATCCCTTGGAGAAGGAAATGGCAACCCACTCTAGAATTCTTGCCTGGAGAATTCCATGTTAGTATTCACTGATAGTGGTTCAGATTAAATGAGCGTCCACATTAAATGAATGACTTGGATAGTCACCTAAATCTATTTATATTTTTCCCAGAACACATATCACATTTCACTATATCTTTTAATTTGCTTATTGGTTTTGCTGACTATGTCTACCCACTCCAGAATATAGCTGATGCCTGAGAGCAGGCATCTCAGTCTGTGCTGTTCACTGCCTGTGACATAGCTAATTTTCAGTAACTAGTTGTGGACTGAATGAATTTCTTCATTTCATAATCCCTATCTGCCAAATAGGGCTTCCCTGATAGCTCGGTTGGTAAAGAATCCACCTGCAATGCAGGAGACCTGGTTTGATTTCTGGATTGGGAAGATCCACTGGAGAAGGGATAGGCTAGCCACTCCAGTATTCTTGGGCTTCCCTTGTAGCTCAGCTGGTAAAGAATCTGCCTGCAATGCTCAATGATGATCCTAACAATAAAACAAATATGGCTACTCTTTTATTGAGGACTGACTACATGCCAGATGCTAGGCTAAGCGCTTTACATACACTTCATTTACTGGTTTAACACCCCCTGTGACCCAGGTATGTGTCTCACCTTGTGAATAAGAAGAAACCCAGACTTAGGATAAGTGAACTGCCTTAGGCCATACAATGAAGAAGAAGCCAAGCGGGGATTTGAATGACAGTCTGTGAAATGCCATAGTAGGCTCCTAAACCCTGTCTCACATGCCAACGTGGTAGGAGACTTAGACTTATGTGTCCAACACTGGGAAAAAACTGATTTCTCTCGGCTCCAATTAGAACTGGTAACTTTGCAGTGTCCAGTAACGCCCTTGCCCTTTATCAGCTCCCTTCCATTGTTACATGTGACATACTCATAGAAAGAAAAACTGGTGTTCCCTCACAAATTCAGACTTGTCCTCACCCCTACCACATGGCACATGACCTTGTCACAAGGTCACTCTGATTAATAATGATGTTGCTTTGTCAAGCACATTCACTTTTTAAAAAAAAAAAGATTTACTTTTATTTATTCAGCTTCATGGAGTCTTTCAAATGGGAACTTCACTTGCTTGCAGCATACAAACCCTTAGTTGTGGCATGTGGGATCTAGTTCCCTGACCAGGGATCAAACCTGGGCCCCCTTCATTGGGAGCTCAGAGTCTTAGCCCCTGAACCATCAGAGAAGTCCCCACATTCATTCTTGAAGTCAAGAGACCATCATGAGGTTCTTAGAAGTGTGGTTTAGGGGGAAAAGCTTGAGCTTTGGAATTGTACAGTCCTGGGCTCAAATGTTCTTTCTGTATTTGCCACCAGTATGATATTTGAAAGCTATTTGATCCTTCAGGGCTTGGGTTTTTCACTAGTAAAGTGGAAATACTGACACCTACCTCTTGAAGTTGTTCAGATGTTAAAGAAGATTCTGGCAATAAATATTAAGGCTCTTTCTCTTTCACATGGAGACATAAGAACAAACTAGTTTTCTCCCCGCATTCCCCCTCCCCAGTTAGAAAAAAAAGGAAGGAGGGTCAAAAAGAGTTGGACACGACTGGGCAACTGAACAACTAGAGTGAAGACATAGTAACGTGTCTCGTCTTGTTTGAGTCTTGTTTCGAGGAGAATGAGGTACAAGGCAAGGAAAAAGGAACTGAGTTATTTCTCTTTAAGACCCCTCTACTCTGGGCATGTGAACTTCCATTGTGAGTGATAGAGAGGGGCTAAGAAGTGACGAGAGGGATGGTCTTGATGGTCTAGTGGATAAGATTCCATACTTCCAATGCAGGAGACACAGGTTCCATCCCTGGTCTGGAAACTCAGATCCCACATGCCGTTTGGCTCAGTCAGGAAAAAAAGAAGCACAATCTCTCCCTTTCCCTTCACCCACCAACCCCAAAAAGAAAAGAAGGTTTATTGATGAAAAAAAAAAAAAAAAGAAGTGAGGAGAGGACCAGGGAAGGGGAAAACTCAGGGAGATTTGTCCAGATCTGCAGTTGGCATAAAACAACCAGAATGGATTCTCTTTTTCTCACTGATTTGTAGAGCTCTTTACATATTCTGAAGAGGAATTCTTTTATCTGTTAAAACTACTCATCTAAACACCTCTTTGCAATCTGTGACTGTCTTTTTCTAAAATTTATTCATTTTTAATTGAAGGATAATAGCTTTACACTATTGTGTTTGCCATACATCAGCATGAATCCACCATGGGTATACACATGTCCCTTCCCTTTTGAACCTCCCTCCCACCTCCCACCCCGTTATGGCTGTCTTTTTAATTTTTTTATTGGTGTTATTTTTTTTTAGTGGTATGAGTATTTATTGCTTTAAAAGTTTAAAAAGGCAAATGAAGCATTTTAAAAATAACACATTTACATTTTAAAAAACTAAGGTAAATGCATATTTAACTGGTACACCAGTGTTAGGCTACTAGTTATAGTTACTCTTGTCTATATTTTGTGATATTTTATAAAAGAAAAATAAAAACAAACACCAAGGAAAATTTTGACCCTTATTCCTCTCACCTCAAGCCCTAAACAAGATAAGCACACAAACCTCTTTTTTTCCTGATCTTAAACATACTTTATGGAAGGTTATTGAACACAGGACAAGAAAATCGCATCTAAAATGACTTGGAATTCTGGGGACATTCTTGGCTAAGACACCCAATCATAGGAACAGCCCCAGGCCAAATTGTGAAAGAGTTACGTGTCTCTGGGCGCCTCCATTCCTGAACCCCCACCCTATCCTTTCAACATCTTCTCCTCCCCCCAGGCACCTGGTAGCCTCCTTGGATTCCCAAAGTCACCTCTCCCAGCCCTGGTCACAGAGAGGCACACAAAAGTGAAAAACCAACTAAGCGTGAATTCAACCCCAGAAGCGTTTCCAGGTTGAAAATCTTCAGAGAATGACAAAGACAGACAAATGAAAACGGTCAGAATTCCTCAGCGTGGTTTCTCAAGAGCAGGCACAAAATGACCCAGAAGCTCCCAACACTTCCACACCTACTACTGCTGGAGTGTGGAGTTGCCATCTTGTTACCCATCAGAGCCCAGGGGCCACCCAGCCCACAGAGCTTCCCCTGTCTTGTCTGTGCTGGGCTCTGCGGGAGACTTGGGGTAGGGGGGAGTGATGTCTGCAAAGAGAACACCAAAATCCCTCTCCCCAGGGGGCATGCAGTCTACGTTTGTGATGGGGAGGGGAGAGCAGTAAGGGTCTTGAGAAGGTCTACAAATAAAGCGAGTCAACTTCCGTTATACTATCTCTGACAATAAGTACTTTGGAGAACCAAGCAGGAAAGGGGACCAGCAGAGCAGAGGGCGGGACTGATGCACTTTGACCGGGTAAGGTCGGGGTGTCATTTGAGCAAAGACTTGAAGAAGGTGAAGGGTGAGCCAGGAGGCTCTGTAAGGAAAAGGGGGCAGCAAGTAGGTGAACTGCCCACCTCGCAGCTCTCCAACATTCCCTGTCCTTCAAGACTGAACCTCGCAAGTTCTAAGAAGACATCATGCGATGTTTTGCTTCACTAGTTTGCATACACTGTTCTCTTTGCCTGAGATCCACTGCCTGTCTTTTCTGCCTGGCCAACTCCTAATTGTCCTTCCTGACCCAGATCAGATGCCAGCCCCGCCCTGCCCTCCCTGCCCCCCGCTGCCATGAAACCTTCTTCAGTGCCTCTAGACAGATGTGCTTTCAAAATACTGCATTCACTTCTTACTAGAAACCCACACCCCTTTTCTGGGGAAGTGTTTCACAGTATTCTCACAACAAGGGGTAAGCTATTACTACCATTATTGCTGTTGGACCTACAAGAAAACAAGTTCTAACAGGTTGAGTAACTGGTCCTGGGTCATCAGCTAGATTTGGAAGCCAGGACGTTAAAGTCAACAACCTGTGCTGCAAAACAAGGCTCTTCCTGAAAAACCTAGGAGCCTCCTCAGGCACTGGGTATATTTGTTTCAGCATGTTCTGCTATTTCTTGATCAACTTAAGGACAGACCCCATTTTTGTTTGGATGGAGGAGAGGTTCTCTGGGAGTATCAGGTAAATATTTGTTCAATGAATAAAGGGATGAATTAATCAGCAACAGTGCAAGCACTCATGTGGAATTTATTTTTGAGCAGGAGTCTTCCTGTGCTACCTAAATCATACCTCGGGGGTGACTACTCAGTCCACCTGACCTCACCAGAATCAGGTAATGCTAGGGGAAGGGATTCTTTCGGCATTTGGCTATATTCTTTCCACTTTGGGCACCCTTAAGTAAGTCGGGCGGGGGTCAGGTCAGCAAATGGAGCCACGGAGCATACAGGTGGCAGGATAACAGCACCTGGGGCCAGAGGCCACGAAGCAGCGAGACCTGGGAACTCAGCCTCTCTTGCCTCCGCATCTTAGCTGTCTCAGTGTTTCTCTCCTAAACAAACAAGTAAACTTCAGACCCCACATCTCCAAGCAGGACAGCAAGAGAGTGTATCTTCCCTAGACTTTCTGAAAAGGTGGAGAGTGTAGTTTTCCATTGACAACACTAAAGCTTCCCCAATGGCTCAACGGGTAAAGAATCTGTCTGCAACACTGGAAATACAGGAGATGCAGGTTCAGCCCCTGGGTCAGGAAGATCTCCTGGAGAAGGAAATTGCAACTCACTCCAGTATTCTTGCCCAGGAAATCCTATGGACAGAGGATCCCAGGGCTACAGTCCACATGGTGGCAAAGACTCACACGTGTCTGAGAGATTTAGCACACACTCATGTAAGGTAATAAATGAGATGCTGTGTTCAAACTCTGGGAGAAAAGGAAGGGAAGAAGGTCTAAGAGTGACCAAGAATGAGGGAAGAGCAGGTCTTGAAGGTGACTTTCTAACAGATGCTTAATCTCTGTTCCAGGTAGGCACCTGTGAAATATTTACTAAGTAAATTAGCTGGATCTATGGGAGGGAAACTTTTTCTGCTTCCGGTAGTTGGAGATGGTGTTTTTCTTCCAAATCAGGATGAGGAAATATTTACGTCACTCTTTTCAGTTTCTAAAGGGCTTTCCGCATGCAACGTCTCAATATGAAACTGGGGGTGGCTAATTGTTTCTTCTCCACCTCCTTCGTTCACTCATCTGCAACCATATTCATACAACACCCAGGACATGCCAGGTATGTGCAATGAGCTCAGATACCTAGAAGCCACGGCCTGTCTACCAAGAGCCCCAGTCCTGAAGGGGTGCCACACAAGTGACTGTGGAGACAGTCAGAGCAGCCAAGAGAGTTGTCTGTCAGGCCCTCACATCAGCCCAAAACAGGGGAGAAAGTCTCCAAAGATGAGTGAGCAAAGTCTAAGAAATCTGTTCAGTGTTTTTCTTTTGACTGAATTATCTTATTGTTTAAACGTGAAAACAATGTCCTATGTCCTAAGGGAGATGGAAGGGCTGAGATAAAAGCCCTGAAGTATTCTACTTCCCTAGACCCCCAGCATCCCCTCCTGGGTGGATAAGCTCTGGATGAGCTCTCAGCTCCACGTGGAGGCAGGGGCCAAAAGGGAAACCCCACCCCCACCCGCTCTTTACAGCCTAGAACACCAAAATCCAAACTCTACTCTTATCTAATTCTGTTAAACATGTAAAACACTGGCAGAGGCAATGCATGACCCCAGGTGCCTCTTTGCAAAACACAGAGCGGGCCATATGTATAGAATTCGTGAGTGTATGCTAAGTCGCTTCAGTCGTGTAAGACTCTGTGCAACCCCATGGACTGTAGCCCACCGGGCTCCACTGTGCATGGGATTCTCTAGGTAAGAATACTGGAGTGGGTTGCCATGCCCTCCTCCAGGGGATCTTCCCAACCCAGGGATCAAACCCAGATCTCCTGCATTGCAGGCCGGCTTCTTTACCATCTGAGCCACCAGGGAAGCCCATATATATGTGTGCGTACATTATATACGTATGTATATATAGATGGACATCTCCTCTAAGGTTGGCTCCAGCTCTAGCTTTTCTTTTACAACTCACAGCCGTATCAACCATTTTCATCTCAGGTGCTTTCATGGTATGTTATCTTGAGAACTGAGGGTTTGTGATCAGAGAACAAGCAGTCAGAGTAGGAAGGGGAAGAGTCTGGGAGGCCGAGAGTGAGGGAGTACTTTGGTGAGGTGGGTGGGGCAGGGAAAAGGTTTGAAAAGGGGAGGACTCCTCCCACCTTGATCCCTCCCTCTTGGAGGTCATTTTCTTTTCTTTCCTGGTGTCCCTTGCTGTTCCTCCACCAGAACTGATGTTGAATACCAGCATCACCAAGGTGTCCGTCTCATGCTTTGGCCCCAGTAGGAGTCACAGTCTTAAATTTTTAGGCCTATTGTGGGTCGGGCACTGAGTACTTTCTAATACACTTGGAGAGTGTTTTGAAGCAGATGCCTTCAGACCACACCATAAAGAATAAATAGGTAGAGGGACTTCCCTGGTGGCCCAGAGGTAAAGAATCCACCTTGCAATGAAGGGGAGGAAACTAAGATCTCACATGCTACCGAGCAGCTAAGCCCACATACGCCGGAGGCCATTTGCCACAACTAGAGAGCCCATGGGCCGCATGGAAAAGATCCCTCATGCAGGAACTAAGACCCGAGGCAGCCAAAGAAAGAAAGAAAGAATAAATAGGTAGAGTAAAAACAACGAAACTTTGTGTAGAATCTCACAATTGTCCAAGAGATATATTACTTCACTATCCCTTCAGCACAGCCCTTTGAGCTGGGCAGTCTCCACATCTCAAAGACGAGGAACAAGGCCATGTAGAGTCAGAAAGCAAACCCAAGTTCACGTGTCTGGTTATCACTGGGTGTAAACAGTGGGACGCAGATCCTAAGGAAGAAGTTGCAGGGACAGTTCAGAACCCACTCCATTTGTGGCCAGTGGGCCAGCAGGGTAAACCATACCGCCCAACTCCAGCATGCCAAAGGAGAGAGGACCACCTCAAATGTACCATATAGCGATACCTAGCATCTCCGTCTCTGCAGCTTCCTTCTTCCTAAGATTTGAAAACTAGAGGGTATGAAGAACCCTCCTACCCAGGGCTGGGAATATAAATTGGTACAGCCATGATGGAAGTTCCTTAAAAACTCAAAATAGAGTTACCATACGGTACAGCCATCCCACTCCTAGGTATATATCCAGAAAAGAGGAAAACTCTAATTCAAAAAGATGTTCACAGCAGCACTATGTAATTGGCACATGCATACACAATAGAATATTACTTAGCCAAAGGGGAGAGGATTAGGGAGGGATAAGTTAGGAGTTCGGGATTAATAGATACACACTACTATTAATAGATACACACCTATTAATAGATACACACTGTATAGATACACACTATATTAATAGATACACACCTATTAATCGTATTTACCATACGATACAGCCATCCCACTCCTAGGTATATATCCAGAAAAGAGGAAAACTCTAATTCAAAAAGATGTTCACAGCAGCACTATTTACAGTAGCTAAGACATGGAAGCAACCCAAGGGTTTTTCCACTGACAGACAAATGGATAAAGAAGATGTGGCACATGCATACACAATAGGATATTACTTAGCCAAAGGGAAGAGGATTAGGGAGGGATAAGTTAGGAGTTTGGGATTAATAGATTCACACCTATTAATAGATACACACCTATTAATAGATACACACCTATTAATAGATACACCTATTAATAGATACACACTATTAATAGATACACACCTCCCTCATATATAAAATAGATAAACAACAAAGACCTACTGTAAAGCACAGGGAACTATATTCAATATCTTGTAATAACCTATAATGGAAAAGAATCTGAAAAAGTATAGAGATAAATATATATGTATAACTGAATCATTTTGCTGTATACCTGAAACTAACGTAACATTGTAATTCAACTAACCTTTAATAATAATAATAAAAGATTTGAAAACCAAGTAAGGAAAATCTACTAAAGAAAATCAATTCTTTGATCATGATCCCCTCCCCCACCCTTTATTCTGCTTAGAACCAGCTGTGTAGGAAATAAACCTCTTCTGGGGCATTTAAAACTTGCAGTTTTTGCCAGTTCAACAAACAGTTACTTTACTTTTCCACCCCGTTCCATGAGGAGGGTGGGTCATGACTCAGCAGACGCCTGGGGGTGTCCACAGGAGAGCACTAAGGAGGGGCTAGGGGTTAGTTTGAGGTTCCAAGGCTCCTCCACGCGGAGCAGTGGACCAAGGCTTCAGCTGTGACCTTGTGTCCTTTCCCAGCTCCAAAGGCACTTCCACTCAGACCTCAGGCTTGGACAGAATCCTAACGATAAAAATATAACAATTAAAAATAGAAAAATATAAATACTACTGCCTCCCTCATAGAAACATGAGCACGTTATATAGAGTCTCTATCATAATTTCTTGCTCAAAGAATTTTTGGTATTAACATCCTTTCAAGTTGACGGCAAGGTGAATTCAAGGTGAATCCCCAGAGCCTAGGGAGGCTCTTGCTGCTCAGCAAGTATTTATTGACTGTTTGACTCTCCCAACCTGTACCCGGACACACCTCAGGCAAAGAAGACACGCAGGGATGATGGAGCAAGCCCTTGAGTCTGCTGCGGAGGGCTAAGGGCTTCTCTGGTATGTGTAAGCGAGGGCTTTAAAGATTAATGAAGACTGCTGTAGTGTGGCTTAGGTCAGGACCCACAGCAATACATTCTGTTGGACTGAAACATCAGAGAATAAGGTGGTGCCTGGGAGCTCTCTTGAAGGCAGGCTCCCTGAGAGCAGGCAACACCATCTAGTTTACCCCTTGTAAATCAGAAAGTAGATTGGCCCTGGGAGAAGTCACTTAAGCCCTCCTCTCCTCAGTTCCACATCTGTGAAATAGGAAAAAGGAGATGCTCGTGTCAATGGCTATTTAAAGGCTTGTGTGTGTGCTTGGTCGTGTCTGACTCTTTGTAACCCCATGGACTGTAGCCAGCCTAGTTCCTCTGTCCATGGGATTTTTCAGGAAGGAATACTGGAGTGGGTTGCCATGCCCTCCTCAGGGGATCTTCCTGGCCCAGAGATCAAATTGAGATCTCTTATATCTCCTGCATTGGCAGGTGGATTCTTTACCATCGAGCAGCTTAGATCAGGGGCTTCCCAGGTGGCACTAATGGTAAAGAACCCACCTGCCAATGCGACAAATATACGAGTTCAGTCCCTGGGTCAGGAAGATCCCCTGGAGGAGGGCATGGCAACCTATTCCATGCCTGGAGAATCCCAAGAACAGAAGAGCCTGGTGGGCTAAAGTGCATGGGGTCACAAACAGTCGGACACCATTGAGGAGGTTTAGCATGCACACACACACAGCTTAGATCAAACAATGTGTGTGAAGGTCTCTGAGGAGATTAACATCCCCTGGGTAAGTACAGGTATTCTCTTTTTCTGCCCAGCATTGTGTAGAGGGACTTTATAAACACGTGTGAGACAGAATACAGGAAGTCTCATTTAAAGTGGAATCAGAAGGCTAGAATGGAGAGCCCTTAGGCACTGTCACTTGAGGTCAATTACAAACAGAAGCAAGTCAGTTACAGACCCCAACAGGAAGAGTTCTCCATGCCCAGCAACAAGCCCAGCCAATGGAAAACTCCTGCCATCCCAAATTCTTGCTTTCCTCCAATGGACTTGCATTCAAAACAGCTCTTCCCAACTTCCTTTTCTCTATAAAGTCATGCTTGTTTGCCGTTGGGCTCACCTATATTTTTGCCATAACTTTGTTGTCCGAATTGCAATTCCTCTGCTATTCTCAAATCAACCCATGATGCTGGTAAAATAACTGACTGTTCTATTTTTTATAACAATACACTCACTGGAAGAATAACTAAAGGATGGTGAATCGCTCTTTGTAGATTCTGGGTGGGCAGAACACTGGGAGAATATTTCAGGGCAGTAGACTAGGAGTAAGCGATGAAAGTTGCTCAGTCGTGTCTGACACCTAGTAGACTAGGAGGAGGTGCTCAAATGAGTGGATAGAGGGGTGTCAGAAGTGTCACAGGCACCACCAGGGTGCCTTAGGGAGTGGTGGTGGTGGTGGTGGTGGTGGTGGTGGTGGTGATTTAGTCGCTAAGTCATGTCCGACTCTTGCAGGAGTACTGGAAGCCAAAGGAGAGAATCCAAGTGTCTTGAAGTGTCCCATGAGCATCTGTGAATACAGTCACCAAGTGAAGGGGAGTTTCAGTGAGACTTTAGGGGACAAGGGGTGGCTTGGCATATTATACACAAGAAAGAATCTAAGTTGAAGGCACTAAAAAAAGCACAAAATACACTGAAACATAGCATCCATCCAGCATTACCTGCGAGCTGACAACCACGTGGAACTCAAGGATTCTGTTCACTCAGAGACCGTATCCAGGAAGTAACTCCAACCTGCTCTGTGGGTACCTGGTCCAGTCCCTCTGATGGTGAGTGACTCTTAGCCCAGGACTTGGGAAGGCACTTCCTAAAAAGCCACCCAGTTCTCAATCCAAGCTCAGGCTTTTTCAGAACACAATCACAGGATGAAGCCCAAGCTTCGTTCTAGAAGGCCCCTTCTTTCTCTGTATGTCCTCATCGGTGAGGCTCTCTCGCCAATGTGTGTCGTTTCTGGGTGGCAAGGGAATGAAGACAGTGGAGACCCACTTTTCTGAGGCCTCCAAGCTCTATTCAGACCCTCTAGGGGGTCCTTCTCCCTTTATTCCGTTCCAAGCTCTGCTCTGCCCCAGAGCCAGTGCCGCTTTGAGAAAAGAGGCAGAGTCAAGAACTCTTTTCTCTTTCTCTATTTTTCTTTCTATTTTAATTGGGAAAGTTTGAGCATATGTGCAACCTAAAAGAAAGAGGCCAGCAAAAAAGAAGAGATGTTATTTATAATTGTCATATTTCATCAAACCCAATACGCTCCCAATTTAAAAATGAATGAATCATTTTGTATATCACCATTCTTACTTGCCAAATTATGACATCCCATCCTGATTTCAGAGATTGTTTAATGGGGGAAAATATGTAATATATCTAATATAAAGAGGTACTGTCATGTTCATTGGAAAGTTAAGCAAAGCAGTAGTTAGTATTTGTTTAACAAACCCTTGTTTAATGTTACTGTGTTCCAGGCACTGTTTTTAGAACTTTATAAGTAATAATTAATTTACTCCTTGGAACAACTCTGTGAGGTAATTACTACTGTCATCCCCATTTTACAGATCAGAAAACTGAGGCTTTGAGAGGTTAAGAAATTATCCCAGTCATTAAGTAGTGGATGCATGCTACAAATCCCAGTCATTGCCCTTAGAGCCTTTCTTCTTTCATTAATCCATCCAACTTTGGTTCACAGTAAAATTCTGGTGACTAAATGAATGAGTGAATGAATGAATTAAAAATGAACGAAAACTGAACTTCAAGCCTAGAACTTAGTATGAATGTCTCCTTTTAGTCCCCTACTCCTCTTAGGTAAAGCCCAACATGGCTTCCCTGAGTTCAAGGTCAGAGAACTTTAGTTAAGTAGGAAAGGAACTGAGAAGACAAGAAGGGGAGAGCTAGATGTGGTGTACAGAAAAGAAACAAAAGTTGCAAAATGAGCAGCCTGACTAGTTTGTAGTTGTGACTCTGCAGTTATCAGTATTGTGGTCTGGACTGTGAAGGGCAGTGTTCTGGGAGAGAGCGCCACCTACTGAATGACCGTCGCCACAACCGGAGAATTTCCTCCAAGCCAGCTAAGACAGACAACAGGAGAGGGGACGAAACAGCTTGAGAAATGGACCTACAATGAGAAAGTCAGTTTACCAACAAATGCTCTTGAACCTGAAGCTAAATTCTTCTCCAGGCCATTCAGATGATAATAGCTCAGATAGTCTTCTACGGAAGAAGTTAAAGAATCCAGAAAAGATCCGCTTGGCCTGAACAGGCAGGACTGCTGAATTCCACGACCTGTGGTCTAGCTCATTTCCATGTTATACAGGGAGACAACGCATGCAAAGGTAAACCCATATTCTTAAAGAAGAAAACACTAGTAGTTATTGAGTCTCTATTTTGTGCTTTACCAGTGTATTCATTTCACTTTCATTCGTTCAGTAAATATTTGCTGAGCAGTTATTATGTGCCGAGCACTGCCCGCAGACAATGGCAAAACAGCCCTGAACAAAGGCAGTGGTTCCGCTTGCGAGGCAGAGGAGGAGCAATGGACAGAAAATAAACAAGCACTCCGGTAATTTCAGGCAGTGAGAATCACTGTCAAGAAAATAAAACCAGAAACTGGGGGAAGAGTGGTCACATCATTTAAAACTACCAATCAAACTGAGAGAGTAGCATTCACGTATATACACTACCCTGTGTGGTAGCGGGAAGCTGCTGTGCAGCGCAAGGAGCTCAGCCTGGTGCTCTGTGATGACCTAAGGGTGAGCTGCAGGGGTGGGAGGGAGGCTCAAGAGGGAGGGGAAATATATGTGTGTGTAATTATGACTGAGTCATGCTGCTGTGCAGCAGAAACCATCACAACCTGTAAAGCAATTAACCTCCAATTAAAAATAACTACCAATCATCCTGTGAGATAATATCACTCCAAAAATAATATATAGTATATACAATATGTATTTTATATTGATTAATATTTTGTATTTTTGTGTAATTTTTTTATATGTATATATATAATCACTCCCACTCTACGGGCTCTGAGAGGTAAAGTATTTAACCTGAGGCCCACTGAATTCACTTGTTAGGGAGAGAAGGGAGGGAGCAATCAAGCTGGCTAGGGTTTAATTTTCTGCCTTCCTGAATCCAAAGCCTATCTCTCTTCACTCCTGAGGCTGCCCAGTAAAAGAGGAAGATGGACAATCAGTGCAGGATGTCCTAACTGGCATGTTGTGTCAGTCAACATCTCGATTTCACTGTAAGAGTTGTTTACAATACCCAAGTGTCTCAAGCGGGGCACACACACGGTATGCGTGTGGGTTCTCAGAATCTGATGGTCCTTGATCTTTCTGAGCACCCTTAAGAGAGAAAAAGCAAGCAAAGATCCTTCACTTCTAGCTGTGGGAGGCAGTGTATTTATCCATGAGGCTTATACTGCTCTTATATTAATACATCCAAGACATTTTTTTAGCTTTTTTTATTATAGGAATCTCATCACTTTAGAGGATGTGTGGACTTCCTTGTACTTTCACAGTAAACCATCATTTCCAAGAAAATGGGAAGAGAAGCCCGGGAGAGAGTTCTGTGGTCGGCGTCTCGCCGAGTCATCTGAAGGACAGGGAACACCGGATCACCTCCTAGAGGAAGAAGCTGCTCTTTGTGTCTGAGGTCGGAAGGATGTTGCCATCCCCTCGGAATGTCCACGGCAGGCTCCTCACATTGTCAGAGCCCCTCTAGGCCAGCTTGTTGCTTCCTCACTCCCCTCACTCCCCTCGGAAGCCGGAAAGGACATGTGTTTCCTCACACCCACTGCTTTTCTCCTCCAAGGGCCAGGCGCGGGTTCACAGGCTGCCAGTGAGCGGGGCGGCTGAAACCACCACAGATTACATCGTAAAGAATTTACGGTAGTTTCCAACCAGCCAAGATGACTGTGCATCCTACAACTGGGCTTCATCAGAAAGGAGCTGCTCCTCTTGACAAGCCCAGCTGCCAGCTGACTTTAAAACCTAGCTCTTCTCGGGCTCACAGATGCCAAGGAGGAACTGCATTATTAACACGCAGGCCCTGGGTGCAGCGATGTCGCCGTGGACGACAGTGACCACTGCAGACGCGGCCACTGCCTCTGTCCTCCCAGCCTCCCTCTTTTTATCCCTGCCAGCTGCTTTCCTTCCCCAAAGCCTGATGCTATTTAATGGACTGTTATTGAATTTGAAAATGGCTACAAGCCTTTTGAAAAAAATAGCCCATTAGGAAACATAAAATAACCAGAGCAGACTCTAAAGTGATTTTGAAAAATGACGTGGGCCGATAACGCCAACACTTCACCCTACCAGTCTTCCCTACCTCCTTCAGGGTTATATGCTTGCATCCTGCTGTTATCCTTGAGGAAAGTGGTCGGTAAAATGTTACTGAGGTAAAACTGAATTACAGCCTGATCTCACATGGGGCTCCCCTGGTAAGATCTTTTCTGTGCAAAGCTTGGTGGGTTGTGCTTTTGCACAGTTCCCCCTCCCTCCTCCCCTTCCCCACCCCTGTCTCATTATATGAATCCTCAACCCGAGGATTGAGAGTTTCCTCCTGTTTTTAAGTAATTTCTTTATCACTGGGTTTTGCATTAGATACCGTAAGCAGTCCAGGATGTGTTCAAGAGCACAACCTCTGCGAAATGGCACTTTCCCCTCTCTCTAAGGTCCTCCAGCTATCTTCACACTTAGAATGTTTCTAGATGACTGTAGCTTTCATTTTCTCTGCCATGGTATCATCATGGGTCTTTTAATGCAGATCTATTAGGAACTTGCAAGCTCGTGCTCAGTCTCTCATTCGTGTCTGACTCTTTGCGACCCTATGGACTGTAACCCACCAGGCTACCCTGTCCATGGGATTTTTCGGGTGAGAATACTGGAGTGGCTTGCCATTTCCTCCTCCAGGAGATCTTCCCCACCCAGGGATCAAACCATGCAGGGATGTCCTGCATCTTCTGCACTGAAGGCAGATTTTTCACTGCTAAGCCATCAGAGAAGCCCCTGTTAGGAACTTAGTACCTTGCTATGTCAGTATCCTGAGCTGCAGACATGTATCGCTAATGTCATGGACGATGTTTCTTCCTAAGATGTTTCATTTCTTCAGCCCAGGGTTTTTGAAGAAAGCGGCACTAACCAGTGGTGGTTCAGAAACCTGGGGTGAGTAGGGGTGAGCAGGCCAGGTGAACAAGACTGGGGATAGAACAGTTTGAGGAAGTCCTGGAGGCACGCCCAGTTTGAAAGCACTGTTTTGCATTTTGAACAGAGGGAGCAGTTTAGGGAAGGGTTTGGAGGCATGTCAAGTTTGGAGCAATGTAAGCATTGTAATTCAGTAAGGCAGGAGTGGGAGGAACACTGAGGGACAGCAAGAAGAGAGGCGAGGGGACCTGGAGCATAGATAAACTTGCTTTAATATACCCACAGGCCAACAAAATGCCCCATGCCTTTGTGCAAGAGTGCTAAGTCGCTAAGTTGCATCCCACTCTTTTACGACCCCAGGCTCCTCTGTCCATGGGATTTTTCAGGCAAGAATACTGGAGTGGATTGTCATTCCCTTTTCCAGGGGATCTTTCCAACCCAGATATATTCTTTACCAGTAAGCCAGCTGGGAAGCCCATGCTTTGATTACTAGCCAAAAGTCTAATCAAATGCCTTGAATTTTAGATAGACAGACACACACTCACCCTTCTTTACTTTTGGGAGAGGGGATTTTAAAAGTTTTTTTTTAAACATCAGGGAAACCTGAAGAAGCTCTTTAATCCTGAGGAAAACTGATGTATTATATGCACAAAACAGAAATCAGTGTTCACAAATCTAAAAAGAAATTATGCAAATGAACTTACTTACAAAACAGAAACTCACAGACTTAGAAAACAAACTCATGGTTGCTGGGGGGAAGGGAGAGTTAAGAACTTTGGGAAGGTCATGTACACTATACTTAAAATGGATAACCAACAAAAACCTATTGTATAGCACGGGGAACTCCGCTCAATGTTATGTGGCAGCCTGGATGGGAGGAGGGTTTGGGGAAGAATGGATTCACGTGTATGTATGCTGAGTCGCTTTGCCATTCGCCTGAAACTACCACAATGTAATTAATCGGCTATACCCCAACAAAATGGTTTTGGTGTTAAAAATATAAAACAAAACACAATTTACTTTAATGTCTTGACATACAAAAAGTTATATGTAATTAATGTTTGCGACTTGATGAGCTTGGGGACAAGTACACCCCTGTGAAAAAACACTACAGTCTTTCCACCACCTCCAAAAGTTCCTCTTGCCCTCTTATTTATCTATCTATCTTTTGGGACAAGGAGGAATCTCTTTTTAATTTTTTTACAAAACAACTTTTTATTGAAGTATAGTTTATTTATTATTATTAGTTTTACTTAAAAAAAAAATTTGGCCATGCTGGGTGGCCAGGATCTTAGTTCCCAGAGTAGCGATCCAGCCTGGGTCCTGGCAGTCAAAGCACTGAGTCCTAATCACTGAACTGCCATGGAATTCTCCAGTTTTACTTTTTATTCTTTTGATTTAAAAATACTATGCCCTGTCATTCGGAGAAGGCAATGGCACCCCACTCCAGTACTCTTGCCTGGAAAATCCCATGGATGGAGGAGCCTGGTAGGCTGCAGTCCATTGGGTCACTAGAGTCGGACACGACTGAGCGACTTCCCTTTCACTTTTCACTTTCATGCACTGGAGAAGGAAATGGCAACCCACTCCAGTGTTCTTGCCTGGAGTATCCCAGGGACAGGGGAGCCTGGTGGGCTGCCGTCTATGGGGTCGCACAGAGTCAGACACGACTGAAGCGACTTAGCAGCAGCAGCAGCAGCCCTGTCATTAGTAGGAATGTGATTGTGGCACATGAGAAGATTTGTTATAATTGGTTCCCCTTCTTCAGCCTCCATATATTCATGTATTCGCTAACTGTTCAGTTAAACACTTTGCTTACAAGCTCCTTTTCAAAATCAGCTTTCCATCCTAAATAGTGGAATATATAAAGCATAGGAATATATCCGTATAATTCGAGTTGAGGCTTAGAGTCATTCCATAAATCTATATGCTAGATTTGGGGAAATTCCGAGAAAATTGAAAAATTAGATGTGCAATGATACAGACATTTAATTAGCTGTTAATTAGAGAAAACAAAATACCCTAGTCTGTAAAGATTGTTCATTGCTTAAATCCCCAATGTGAAAGGCTGCAGTTTACACGCCAGCCCCTTGCACAGCAGTGGGTGTGAATAATTCTCCCCTCGCTGATGCCCATGGCTCTCCATCTGTCGATACATTACTGTCTGAATTTCGACAGCGAAGGCATATTTTTAAAATCTTGTCTTCCTTTTTGCATTTCACTCTGATTTTCTACAGAAGCAATGTTAATTTCAGCTCAGGCAAACAGTGGTCCCAGCTCATTAGGAATGGGGACACTTCTACAGGTCCTTTTTCTGATCATCATAAATTATGAGGTAATACTGACAGAGGTGTAGTCAGATCTGTATGACCTAAGAGAGCCAGGGAAAGAATCAAATGGTTTTTAAATGGAATGAAATGCTGGCATCTTGGTTTCCAGGCTTTGAGAGTAAAAAACACAGTGAAAATAATTTAGATCACACACATACATCACTTTCTCTTCAATGAGAGTAGCTAATAATAACCAACATTTTGGTGGAAATTCATAAATACGCAAAGCTAACAAAGAGTTCGGGGTACTGATTTGCAAATAAAGATGAGAGGTACCAAATCTAAAGATGTAGATAGCAATTTAAGTGAAGGAGGAACTGAATGAACCTGAAATACAATTTGGAAACCTCTGGGTTCTAGAAGAGTGTTTTTTAAAACAAGGACATAGAAAATTTTAGCAAGCACACATACATACACACAAATAGAAAGTGAAAAAAGAAATCTGCAATTGAAGAAGGGACAATCTCTTAAGAAAAAGATAATCATGAAAGAATAGTATTTTTTGTACATCCATATTAAAAGCTAAAGCCCAGTCAGGTGTTTTAAGGTTTATTGGAAAGGATGTACAGATACAAAACAATTCTATATACAAAGAATTGGTATTTAATGGACATAGCAGTCTCCCTCTTTGATCTCCTGTCTGTCCAAATCTGTCCAGTTCCTGTCGTCCAACTACACCCCCTGGCCTTGGAAGGAATTCTGGCACCCTGTGAAGAGCTGCTGTTTAATACTGATTTTTAATGTCAGATTTGTTCCCCGCCCCCCTCGCCCGTTTGTGTTTTGCTTTATTTTTTCCATCCTTAGCGGAAGCTTCCTGTGGCTAAACATGGAAGCGTCTTTAAGGCTCACTCCCACCTAGAAATCTTGATGGAAGAAAAAAGGAAGTGACCCAGAAAGCATCTGATAACAGAGCTCACTACTGTAGGTCTCTGCAAAGAGTGATGCTGGAGAATCTCCGTGTTACCTGGCTGCAGAGTGCGATGGAGCAGGTGGAACGTGCCCGTGGAGACCCCCGGGCTCCAGCGGCTTCCGCGGCCAGCACTTCCGTAGAGTGCCGCGCGGGGGCGCTGCGGGGCCACCGCCTCTCCCTACATTTCATGCTGAGCCTGAAACCTAGACGCGCCTACCGGGTATTAAGCCTGGGACGGGGCGAGGACTGGAAGCTGGAGGCCAGATACTGAGATCCTGTTCGCTGAATGGAGACTTGGGTACAGGTCAGGTTAATCTTTAAATACCAGGACACTTAAAGACTTGATGCTGGGTGTTAGGGAGGTCCGAGAAGGAGCCTTACTAGAGGCCGTGACCACGCCCTCCTTGGAGAGAAAACTTAATCCTCCCAGGAAAACAAAGCCCTGCAATCTGAGGATATTTTCCCAAGGCAGCTTGCTGATCATCTGCCGTTCTTAAGCTTGTCCCAGGAGGGGCTCACTCCCACCCCTGCCCCACCCCACGCTGCCCCACCCGCAAGCAGCTTATGAAAAGAATTCCTTCCAACACCGCCAAGATGCTTTCTGAAAGCAGTTCTGGCAAATATGGTTTCCATTTTCTCTTTACATCCGCAGGGATTTTAGTATCCCGTGCAGTAACCAAGCTCCGGGGAAAATAAAGAAGGCGTATGAACTCAGGGCTGCCTCTTAGGACGTCTGGACTGTACCCTGCTCCCTCCTGCTGCCCTTTACTGTGTTGGGCTATGCAGAGCCCATGGGTGGATCAGATCAGATCAGATCAGTCGCTCAGTAGTGTCCGACTCCTTGCAATCCCATGAATCGCAGCACGCCAGGCCTCCCTGTCCATCACCAACTCCCCGAGTTCACTCAGACTCATGTGCATTGAGTCAGTGATGCCATCCAGCCATCTCATCCTCTGTCGTCCCCTTCTCCTCTTGCCCCAATCCCTCCCAACATCAGAGTCTTTTCCAATGAGTCAGCTCTTCGCATGAAGTGGCCAAAGTACTGGAGTTTCAGCTTTAGCAACATTCCTTTCAAAGAAATCCCAGGGCTGATCTCCTTCAGAATGGACTGGTTGGATCTCCTTGTAGTCCAAGGGACTCTCAAGAGTCTTCTCCAACACCACAGTTCAAAAGCATCAATTCTTTGGCGCTCAGCTTTCTTCACAGTCCAACTCTCACATCCATACATGACCACAGGAAAAACCATAGCCTTGACTAGATGGACCTTTGTTGGCAAAGTCATGTCTCTGCTTCTGAATATGCTATCTAGGTTGGTCATAACTTTCCTTCCAAGGAGTAAGCACCTTTTAATTTCCTGGCTGCAGTCACCATCTGCAGTGATTTTGGAGCCCAGAAAAATAAAGTCTGACACTGTTTCCACTGTTTCCCCATCTATTTCCCATGAAGTGATGGGACCAGATGCCATGATCTTCGTTTTCTGAATGTTGAGCTTTAAGCCAACTTTTTCACTCTCCACTTTCACCTTCATCAAGAGGCTTTTGAGTTCCTCTTCACTTTCTGCCATAAGGGTGGTGTCATCTGCATATCTGAGGTTATTGATATTTCTCCCAGCAATCTTGATTCCAGCTTGTGTTTCTTCCAGTCCAGCGTTTCTCATGATGTACTCTGCATAGAAGTTAAATAAACAGGGTGACAATATACAGCCTTGACGTACTCCTTTTCCTATTCGGAACCAGTCTGTTGTTCCATGTCCAGTTCTAACTGTTGCTTCCTGACCTACATACAAACTTCTCAAGAGGCAGATCAGGTGGTCTGGTATTCCCATCTCTTGAAGAATTTTCCACAGTTTATCGTGATTCACACAGTCAAAGGCTTTGGCATAGTCAATAAAGCAGAAATAGATGTTTTTCTGGAACTTGTGGAGGAACCTGTTAATTTGAAGTCTGCCCCTCCAGTGGATTTAAAGTGTCAGGGTATGTCCTGGTTCAGTCCAGAGTAGTCTCAGTGTATACCTTTCCTTCAAGATCATATTTCTGTTTTTGCTGAAGGATTCTGAGAGGCACAGAAATATCTGATAGCATGGCATAAGCTGAAGAACTGATGCTTTCAAAATTGGTGCTGGAGAAGACTTTTGAGAGTTCCCTGGACTGCAGGGAGATCAAACCAGTCAATCCTAAAGGAAATCAACCCTGAAGTTTCATTGGAAGGACTGGTGCTGAAGCTGCAATACTTTGGCCACCTGATGCAAAGACCAACTCAGTGAAAAAGACCCTGATGCTGGGAAAGATTGAAAGTGGGAGGAGAAGCGGACGTCAGGATGAGCTGGTTGGATGCCATCACCAACTCAATGGACAAGAGTTTGAGCCAACTCCGGGAGACAGTGAAAGACAGTAAAGTCTGGCCTGCTGCAGTTTATGGGGTCGCAAAGAGTCAGAATCAACTGAGCGACTGAACAACAACAACAATGTATTGTCACAAGACTACAAATCAAACATGTAGATAAAACACTAAGAGGCATGGGCGAGCACAGAAAGAAGCAACCTCTGCGGGCAGGAGGCTCAAGGAAGATCTCTCAAAGGACAGGGGAGCTTGTTGGGACTCCAAGGGGTGAGGAAGGCTTGAGTGGCTGGCATGAATTATGTGGGGCTGAGAACCAGGCAACCTGTCAATCAGTATCTATCCAGGGCTCATTTTGGAGAAGGAACACATTCTAGGGAGTGTCCCTAGTGCTCTGAAGATAGTAAGCTGACCACACTGTTAGATCTTGAGGGCTCGTAGGACAAATAGTTGGAGAGGTTAAGGCCAGTTTGCTGAGTCCCTTGAAGACAAAACAAAAAAAGTTTGAAATTGTCTCTGTGGGCCAGAGTTTCCCACAAGTACGGGTCACACTGGTGTGAGTCGATGAGTTAGAAGCGAGTGGAGGTAGTGACCCACTTCAGGGAGGCTGGATGGGGATGAGGCCTGGACTTGCCAGACCAGGCGGCTTCTTTCTTACTCAGCAGCTTCCTCTGTGTACCCCAGTGTCTGTGGAAATATTATCCTAGTCTGGATTTGCCATGACTTGGAAATGTTTGGCTGTCACTGCCCTATGGACTTGAGTTGCTAAGGACACTGGGACATGTGTGTGATATTTTATGTTGTAATTTTGTTTTCCTCCCCAACTAGATTATAAACCTCTCCAGGAGAGGAACTCTGTCATCTCTGTCCTCTTGTTCCCATTTTGCCACATAGGGAGTAAACGCTCAAGAGGCACATGATAGTTTGAGTAATTGAATATTATGGCTTTAAATAACTAAACCTCACAAATCATCTAAGACTGCTCTGCTTGCTTCTAAGAAGGCTTAGAAATCACAAAATTCTGAGTGGGAGTAACTCTAAGACATGAGTCAGAAAACTGTACTTCAAAGGAACGTGAAAACATTTCTGCTGGTGGTCACATTTAGAGCTGTCAAGAAAGAAAGATCAAAGAGTCTCAAACGGTGAATAGTATAAAGGAATAATTCTCTCAGTTAAGACCTGGGCTTTTGGTCTTGAAGAATCAAGGATGACTCATTTGCATATCAGAAACCTCCTGAGCATAATTCTAGTAACATCTATTTACTAGTCATCAGAATAACAACATTTTCCGCTTTAAATCTTTCTTTACTCTTAGGTGGGGTGGGTCATGAAGTTTCCCTTAAAGGTAAAGGGACATAAACAGCTTGGTTGTCCCTCAAGATGCTAAGCATAGAATTACCCTGCATGTGTGTGTTAAGTTACTTCAGTCGTGTCCAACTGTTTGCAACCCTATGACTGTAGCCCACCAGACTCCTCTGTCCATGGGATTCTCCAGGCAAGAATACTGGAGTGGGTAGCCATGCCCTGCTCCGGGGATCTTCCTGACCCAGGGATCGAACCTGTGTCATTTACCACTTGTGCCACCTGGGCAACCCCTAGAATTACCATGTGACCCAGTAATTCCATTCCTAGGTATCTACCCAGGAGAAATGAAAATATATGTCCACACAAAAACTATTAATTACATAGAGGCATTATCATAGCCCAAGAGTGTAAACAGCTCAAATGTCCATGAACTAGCAAATGGACAAGTAAAATACACTATTTCCGTGCAATGAAATATAATTTGGCAATTAAAAGGAATTAGTTACTGATCCATTCTACGACTTGAAATCACATTAGTGAGACAAGTCATTCGTAAAGGACCACAAATTGTCATTTCTATAAAAGAAAGTGAAAGGGAAGTCGCTCAGTCGTGTCCGACTCTTTGCGACCTCATGGACTAAAGCCTTCCAGACTCCTCCGTTCATGGGATTTTCCAGGCAAGAATACTGGAGTGGGTTGCCATTTCCTTCTTCAGGAGATCTTCCTGACCCAGGGATTGAACCCAGGTCTTCCGCATTGTAGTCAGACGCTTTACAGTCTGAGCCACCAGGGAAGTCTCTAATTTCTTTGAAATGACTAGTCAAATTTATAGACAGCAAGTAGATTGATGACTTCTTAGAGCTGAAGACAGATGGGGGAGATGAAAGTGATTGCTAATGGGTATGGAATTCCTTTCTGAGATGGTAAAAATGTTCTAAAATTAGATTATATTCAACTCTGTGAATATACTAAAAAGCATCCCCCCCAAAAAATAAGATGATGATTGAAAAAAAGATGATGTAATCACAGTGAAAGGAGCCCTGCTCAGCTTGGTGGGCAAGGGGCCTTAACCCGAGGACTTGTTTTCCCAGGTTTCTCCAAAGGAAAATCAAAGGGTGGAATAAGGGGCACGTGGAAAGGGCTGACAATGCAACTAAGGTTAAGGAAGAGAAAGATGAAAGGTGATGGTGAGGCTAGTGTGGAAATAAGGTCAGCAGAGCAAGTTAGTGCTCTTGAGGGAAAGAAAGGGCAACAAATCATAACCAGCTTTTTTCTCCTCTCAGGGGATCCTGGTAGGTTTCACATGGAAGTTACCCAGCCGCCCACCTAGAGAGTCGCTCTTCCCTGCATGGTCAACTGCTAGACGGCCACCCTCTTTCCTTTAAAGGCAGATGCAATCTACCTTCCAGGGGTAAGAGAATCCAGTCGTCTGAATTTTTATTTGTATCAATAGTTCTAGGGATTGGAATTGGGGGCACAAACTTGTTCCTGAACAGTAGAGGGTGCTGTGAGCATGTAAAGTTTGGGTTAGAGACTGCATTGCTGAAGGGCACAGGAAGCAGGAAGTTGTTGGGTTAGAGTCTGCATTGCTTTAGACTCTAACGGCAATCAGACTAGAAAAACGTACTTTGGTTTTTGGAACACAATTGCCATATTCTTAAAATAATGATTTGGCATACATGCCACTGTATTACAATAAAACCAAACCCCAACAGCACTGTTAATTCTGAGAAGAACATTTCTTTCATCCAGTAAACATTTATTGAATGCCTTCTATTCACAAGGTATTGAGTATTTTGATACAGCCTAAACCCATAAATTCAGAGAGGGTACCGAGTGCTGCTATTGATGGATTTAAAAAGTGAAAACCATGTTATCTGTATGTACATTCATCACATGAACTCAGAATGCAGTAGAATTCTATTCAAAGATGCAGTATTATCAGGAAACATCTGATACAGAAGGAAGGGAAACTGTTGGCTTTTTAATCTAGTTTCCCTGCCAATTCTACTATGTGAAAGCGTAATGACGGTTAAATTTATTTAGTGCAGGCTGTGCCAGGCGCTGTACTAAATGCTTTACAGCCTTGATAAAAGAGTGTGGTCTGTGGACCAGCAGCATCGCCAGAAACTTGTTAAACATGCAGAATCTCAGGGGCACCCCAGACCTACCGACTCAGAAACTGTGTTTTAGAGAGATTTATATACACATTAAAGTCCCAGAGGCACAAAGAAAAGTCTTTGTATTTTCTTATTTAATCTCCATCACGACATTGGGCTCCTGCTCAGTCGTGTCTGACTCTTTGAGACCCCATGGACTGTAGCCCACCAGGCTCCTCTGTCCATTGGATTTTCCAGGCAAGAATACTGGGTGGGTTGCCATTTTGTACTCCAGGGGATCTTCGTGACCCAGGGATTGAACCTGCATCTCTTGAGTCTCCTGCATTGGCAGGTGGAGTCTTTATGACTGAGCCACCTGAGAAGCATAGAGGTATATTATTATCTCCATTTTCAAGTGGAAAACTGACAGGAAGAGAAGTGAAGTAATTTACCCAGAGCACAGTTGGGATTTTTTAACTCAGGCAAAATAGCTTCCAGGCTTATATTCTTAATCACATTGCCAAACTTTTCTTAATCTTCTGTCCCTCAAATGCATAAAGTGGGCATAACAAACATGTCTACTTATTATCATATGGTTAAGTAGTCATTGTTAACAAATCTAGTTGAAATCTTTAAAGTAAAAGTACTTTTTATGGTTATACAAAGTAAAGACTTCCCAGATGGCTTATCTGTAAAGAGTCCTCCTGCTAATGCAGGAGACACAAGAGACTAAGGTTCAATCCCTGGATCAGGAGGATCTCTTGGAGGAGGAAATGGCAACCTGTTCCAGTACTCTTCACTGGGAAATCTCATGGACAGAGGAGCCTAGCGGACTACAGTCTATGAGGTCACAAAAGATTTGGACATGACTTAGCAACGAAACAACAGCAATATAAAGTGTAAACCTAAGAACTCTTTTCTTGGGAGTACGTTTTACCACAAGTACCGTTCATAACAGTGTGTTTTTATGTCTGCCTCCCCTGCCTTTAACGCACCAGGCCCACACCTACCCCAGGGCCTATGCACTTGCCGCACATTATTTGCATGCCTAGTTCTCTCACTTCCTCAAATCTCTGTTTAAATAGTACATTCTCTAGAAGCCTTCCTTGACTGTTCTACTCGAAATGACAACTGTCCCTTTTTTAAGGTGATTCAGAAAGAAAAGAAGACTTTGCAAAAACTGAAGCAAAAGAGAAGTTTTCTAAGCAAAGAAGGCCATGCAGAAAGAAGTCAACAGATTAAAGAAGAAAAAGACCCATACACCTCCCATCTTCCTTTGGCTTAGGGCACTAAAACTCTGAAAGCAGGCCACGTACCTTCAGAAGAGTTCTCCCAGGAGAAATAACTTGTCCACCTTGCCACAGTCAGGCTTTCTTTGATTTCTGAGGAGGTCATAGAGAAATGGAGAGCAACAACCCACCTGCTCACTCTGCTTGTCAAGGGTAGATCCAACAAGCTGTGAAGAAACTCCGCAACTCTGATACAGCCAAGCCCAACACACTGCGGAGGGAAGAAGACATCTTAGACTACTCCTACCATGATGCTCTGAGTGTTGCCAACAAAACTGCGGTCATCCAGATGGAACCCAGCACTTTCATTTTAACTGTATTAAGGTTTCCTGTGATCCAAAAGAAAAAATTACAGCTGTGCCCTTTCCCACACCTACACACATTGTTTATTCCCCTTCTCTGCTTTGTTTTTCTCAACAAGCACTTTTTATAACCTATTTTTTTCACAATTTAATGCAAATTCCCATAAGGACAGAGAGTTTTGTTTAGTTCATTAATTGTGCATCCATGCCCACCCCCAGCTCTTAGAAAAGTACCTGGGACAATATCAGTTCAGTTCAGTTCAGTTCAGTCGCTCAGTCGTGCCCGACTCTTTGAGACCCCATGAATCGCAGCACATCAGGCCTCCCTGTCCATCACAGACTCCCAGAGTTCACTCAGACTCACGTCCATTGAGTCAGTGATGCCATCTAGCCATCTCATCCTCTGTCGTCCCCGTCTTCTCCTGCCCCCAGTCCCTCCCAGCATCAGAGTCTTTTCCAATGAGTCAACTCTTTGCATGAGGTGGCCAAAGTACTGGAGTTTCAGCCTCAGCATCATTCCTTCCAAAGAAATCCCAGGGCTGATCTCCTTAGAATGGACTGGTTGGATCTCCTTGCAGTCCAAGGGACTCTCAAGAGTCTTCTCCAACACCACAGTTCAAAAGCATCAATTCTTTGGCGATCAGCCTTCTTCACAGTCCAACTCTCACATCCATACATGACCACAGGAAAAACCATAGCCTTGACTAGACGGACCTCTGTTGGCAAAGTAATGTCTCTGCTTTTGAATATGCTATCTAGGTTGGTCATAACTTTCCTTCCAAGGAGTAAGCGTCTTTTAATTTCATAGCTGCAGTCACCATCTGTAGTGATTTTGGAGCCCAGAAAAATAAAGTCTGACACTGTTTCCACTGTTTCCCCATCTATTTCCCATGAAGTGATGGGACCAGATGCCATGATCTTCGTTTTCTGAATGTTGAGCTTTAAGCCAACTTTTTCACTCTCCTCTTTCACTTTCCTCAAGAGGCTTTTTAGTTCCTCTTCCCTTTCTGCCATAAGGGTGGTGTCATCTGCATATCTGAGGTTATTGATGTTTCTCCCGGCAATCTTGATTCCAGCTTGTGTTTCTTCCAGTCCAGCGTTTCTCATGATGTACTCTGCATAGAAGTTAAATAAGCAGGGTGATAATATACAGCCTTGACGTACTCCTTTTCCTATTTGGAACCAGTCTGTTGTTCCATGTCCAGTTCTAACTGTTGCTTCCTGACCTGCATACAGATTTCTCAAGCGGCAGGTCAGGTGGTCTGATATTCCCATCTGTTTCAGAATTTTCCATAGTTTACTGTGATCCACACAGTCAAAGGCTTTGACATAGTCAACAAAGCAGAAATAGATGTTTTTCTGGAACTCTCTTGCTTTTTCCATGATCCAGCAGATGTTGGCAATTTGATCTCTGGTTCCTCTGCCTTTTCTAAAACCAGCTTAAACATCAGGAAGTTCATGGTTCACATATTGCTGAAGCCTGGCTTGGAGAATTTTGAGCATTATTTTACTAGTGTGCGAGATGAGTGCAATTGTGCGGTAGTTTGAGCATTCTTTGGCATTGCCTTTCTTTGGGATTGGAATGAAAACTGACCTTTTCCAGTCCTGTGGCCACTGCCGAGTTTTCCAAATTTGCTGGCATATTGAGTGCAGCACTTTCACAGCATCATCTTTCAAGATTTGAAATAGTTCTACTGGAATTCCATCACCTCCACTAGCTTTGTTCGTAGTGATGCTTTCTAAGGCCCACTTGATTTCACATTCCAGGATGGTTGGCTCTAGGTGAGTGATCACACCATCATGATTATCTGGGTCGTGAAGATCTTTTTTGTACAGCTCTTCTGTGTATTCTTGCCATCTCTTCTTAATATCTACTGCTTCTGTTAGGTCCATACCATTTCTGTCCTTTATCGAGCCCATCTTTGCATGAAATGTTCCCTTGGTATCTCTAATTTTCTTGAAGAGATCTCTAGTCTTTCCCATTCTGTTGTTTTCCTCTGTTTCTTTGCATTGATTGCTGAAGAAGGCTTTCTTATCTCTTCTTGCTATTCTTTGTAACTCTGCATTCAGATGCTTATATCTTTCCTTTTCTCCTTTGCTTTTTTTTTTTTTTTTCCTTTGCTTTTTGCTTCTCTTCTTTTCACAGCTATTTGTAAGGCCTCCCCAGACAGCCATTTTGCTTTTTTGCATTTCTTTTCCATGGGGATGGTCTGGATCCCTGTCTCCTGTACAGTGTCACGAACCTCTGTCCATATTTCATCAGGCACTCTATCTATCAGATCTAGTCCCTTAAACCTATTTCTCACTTCCACTGTATAATCTTAAGGGATTTGATTTAGGTCATACCTGAATGGTCTAGTGGTTTTCCCTACTTTCTTCAATTTAAGTCTGAATTTGGTAATAAGGAGTTCATGGTCTGAGCCACAGTCAGCTTCTGGTCTTGTTTTTGCTGACTATATAGAGCTTCTCCATCTTTGGCTGCAAAGAATATAATCAATCTGATTTCGGTGTTGACCATCTGGTGATGTCCATGTGTAGAGTCTTCTCTTGTGTTGTTGGAAGAGGGTGTTTGCTATGACCAGTGCATTTTCTTGGCAAAACTCTACTAGTCTTTGTCCTGCTTCATTCCATATTCCAAGGTCAAATTTGCCTGTTACTCCAGGTGTTTCTTGACTTCCTACTTTTGCATTCCAGTCCCCAATAATGAAAAGGACATCTTTTTTGGGTGTTAGTTCTAAAAGGTCTTGTAGGTCTTCATAGAACCATTCAACTTCAGCTTCTTCAGCGTTACTGGTTGGGGCATAGACTTGGATTACTGTGATATTGAATGGTTTGCCTTGGAAACGAACAGAGATCATTCTGTCGTTTTTGAGATTGCATCCAAGTACTGCATTTCGGACTCTTTCGTTGACCATGATGGCTACTCCATTTCTTCTGAGGGATTCCTGCCCACAGTAGTAGATATAATGGTCATCTGAGTTAAATTCACCCATTCCAGTCCATTTCAGTTTGCTGATTCCTAGAATGTGGACATTCCCTCTTGCCATCTCTTGTTTGACCACTTCCAATTTGCCTTGATTCGTGGACCTAACATTCCAGGTTCCTATGCAATACTGCTTTTACAGCATCGGACCTTGCTTCTATCACCAGTCACATCCACAACTGGATATTGTTTTTGCTTTGGCTCCATCCCTTTATTCTTTCTGGAGTTATTTCTCCACTGAGCTCCAGTAGCATATTGGGCACCTACTGACCTGGGGAGTTCCTTTTTCAGTATCCTAACATTTTGCCTTTTCATACTGTTTATGGGGTTCTCAAGGCAAGAATACTAAAGTGGTTTGCCATTCCCTTCTCCAGTGGACCACATTCTATCAGATCTCTCCACCATGACCTGCCCGTCTTGGGTTGCCCCACAGGCATGGCTTAGTTTAACTGAGTTAGTCAAGGTTGTGGTCCTAGTGTGATTACATTGACTAGTTTTCTGTGAGTATGGTTTCAGTGTGTCTGCCCTCTGATGCCCTCTTGCAACACCTACCATCTTACTTGGGTTTCTCTTACCTTGGGCGTGGGATATCTCTTCCCGGCTGCTCCAGCAAAGTGCAGCCACTGCTCCTTACCTTGGAAGAGGGGACAATATAGGTGCTTTATAATATTTTGGGGGCTTCCCAGGTGGCACTAGTGGTAAAGAACCAGCCTATCAATGCAGGAGACATAAGAAACGTGAATTCAATGCCTGGATCAGGAACATCCCCTGGAGGAGGGCATGGCAACCCACTCCAGCTTTCTTGCCTGGAGTATCCCATAGATAGAGGAGCCTGGCAGTCTACAGTCTATCGGGTCACAAAAAGATGGACATGACGGAAGCGACTTAGCATGCATGCATGTATAATATTTTTGAATGAATGAATAAGTGACAAGTTCCTACCTGATTACAAACTTTTCAAGAAGCTAGATGATACTTTACTCAGTTTTATATCTCAAAATTCTAGCAGTGTTATTTGTAAAATAAATGTTAATTGAAATGGAGTAATTAAGAATGTAGTTACAGAAGTTTAAATTGGACATTTATACTATCAGAATCCCTTTTCCTGTTGTTCAGAAAAGGTCAGATCAAAAATATGGATATTGTACCACAATTTATAAGAGAAGCTCACTCAGCTGTAATAATGATATGTTGTGAACTTCATGACTATAGTTTTGAGAAGTTTATACTTGATAGGCAGTTTTTATTTGATAAATAAAAATCTTAGTAGCTTGTAAATGTATCACTTTTTACTTAATGCTGTTGAGTTACTTCAACAAGGTTCTCTTTATGTCGAAGTTGTAAAAACTATTATTTGATGTAGCAAGGTAACCATCTTAATGAGCAATTAAGCATGCAAAGTCAATGGAACTCATCCATGTATAAAATTTCAACTCCAGTGGTTCAGAAACAGACACATAATTATTTCATGTTTTAAAATGAAATTAAAATTTTAGTCATGTAGAGAGGTCAAAGACATCAAGCCTCACTTTTCATTAAAGTGTCTCATTTGCATTTTAGGTCTTGATGGAGCTTTCAGAATGTTTTATATAATAGTCTTCTCTTCAACCCCTAAGTTTCAAACCAGTAAAGAGTGAGACATCAAAGTCTGGCAGACTGAGATAAAATTATCCATCCCATGATTGGTAAAACTGAATTGAGGATAATAGCTTGAAACTTTGGCCACAATCCAGTCTGTTGCAAGTCTAGATCATATAATGATTTATCTGGAGGAGATTCTGTAAACTCACTTCCTCAGGTACTCCTTTGAGGGTGCTGATATGCTAGAGCACCAGTAGTGGGAGAGAGGAACAGACCTAGGAGGCAAGCTAGGCCTGCAGTGTACTAGGTTTACCAGATGGAAGTGGGAGAAGAGTGTGCCAGAGCACAGCTGCTCTATGGCCATCTGGAAAAATTAAAAACTGAGCCGTGTGAGGCCAGGCCTTCTCCACAATTCACAGGGAAGTCCCCCCATTATCATCTGAGGAAGGTCAAGTGGAAGACAAAGAGACGAACAGATGCTCTCCTCCCATTACAGTTTTTAAAAAGTGAATTTATTAAAATGGAATGTCTGTTAGTATACTATATATACAGAAAAATGCACAACTCATTAATTGTTCAATAAGTTTTACAAAATAAGCACATGCATGTAGCCAGCACCAAGATTTTAGAAAGAAAAGGACAGTACCCAAGACCTCAGGAGTCTTTCTCATGCCCACTGGTCTGCAAGCAACTTAGCTGCACGATAAATCAAAGCTCAAGACTGCTTAAAGGGTTAGAACAAAATTCAGCATACAATAACACAAAATCGTAATGTCTACAAAGCAATAAAAATTACCATTCATGAAATTAAGCAAGAGATATGACACATAGCCAGTACATAAATCAATGAAAAGAGACTCAGAAATGACAGAAAAATGGAATTATCAGGTTAACCTTAAAAAAATTTTTGTTATATGTTCAAAAATATAAAGAAAAACATTAACAGAATGATGAAAGAAAAGTATTTTGAAAATGAATTTGTAGACATGAAAAATATAACACATGACTTGAACAGTGTTATTCGATGGAATATCAGAAGATTAAGCACTGAGAAGAAACAAATTGGTGATGTTAAAGATATAACAATAGAAATCATCCAAAATGAAACAGTGAAAAAGAAATCGAAAAACACCTACGAGAAAACAGAGCCTCAGGGATTCGCGAGGCAATCAGACTGCCTAACACGCAACTGAAGTTTCAGAAAGCTGAGAAAAAAGGGGGAAAGGATATTGTTTGAAGATATAATTGCTGAAAATTTCTAAATATAGTAAAACTGTTTTCTTTGTCTCTATTTCATCTATTTCTGCTCTCAAAGAAAATAATTACAAAGATCAATGAAACTAAAAGCTGGCTCTTTGAAAAGATAAACAGAATTGATAAACCTTTAGCCAAACTCATCAAGAAAAAAAGAAAGAGGACTCAAACCAATAAAATTAGAAATGAAAAAGGAGAAACAGCTGACCCTACAGAAGTACCAAAGATCGTAAGAGACTGTGATGAGCAGCCATATGCCAATAAATTGGACAACCTGGAAGAAATGGACCAGTTCTTAGAAGGGTACAATCTCCCTAGAGTGAACCAGGAAGAAATAGAAAACATGAAAAGACCAATCATAAGCACTGAAATTGGACTGTGACAACCCACAGATTGGGAGAAAATATTTGCAAATGATGTGTCTAATAAGGAATTAGTCTTCAAAATTTGCAAGCAGTTCATGACATTTAACAGCATCAAAACAAACAACCCACTCAAAAATGGGCAGAAGACCTAAAAAGACATTTCCCCAAAGAAGACACTATATGCAAATGAAAGATACCCAACATCACTAATTATCAGAGAAATGCAAATCAAAACTACAATGAAATCCCATCTCACACCAGTCAGAGTGGCTATCATCAAAAAATCCACAGACAATGAATTTTACAGAGGATGTGGAGAGAAGGGAGCCCTCCTACACTGTTAGTGGGAATGTAAATTGGTAGAGCCACTATGGAGAACAGTATGGGGTTTCCTTAAAAAACTAAAAATAGAGCTACCATAAAAGCCTGAAGGGCTTCCCTGGTGGCTCAGTGATATAGAATCTGCCTGCAATGTCGGAGCCTCAGGAGACACAAGGATCAATCCCTGGGTCAGGAAGATCCCCTGGAGGAGGGCATGGCAACCCACTCCAGTATTCTTGCCTGGAAAATCGCATGGACAGAGGAGCCTGGCGGGCTACAGTCCATAGCGTCGAAAGAGCAGGACACAACTGAAGCGACTTAGCATGCTTGAGCGTGAGCCTGTGGTCCCACTCCTGGGCACGCAGCCAAAGGATCCAGGCACCCAGTGTTCACTGCAACACGGTTACAACAGCCAAGACTGGAAGCAAGCAAAATGTCCGTGGACAAAGGAATGGATAAAGATGTGGTGCATATATACAATGGACTATTATTCAGCCCTTAAATAAATGAAATTATGCCATTTACAATAACATGGATGGGCCTAGAGAGTGTCATACTGAGTGAAGTAAGTCAGACAAAGAGAAATATCTATCGTATCACATCCCTTGTATATGGAATCTAAAAGGAAATGATACAAATGAAATTATTTACAAAACATAAAGAGAGTCACAGACTTAGCAAACTTATGGTTGCACAGGGGGAAGGGACAGTTAAGGACTTTGGGAAAGTCATGTACACACTGCTATGTTTAAAATGCATAGCCAACAAGGACCTACTGTATAGCACATGGGATTCTGCCCAATGTTATGTGGCAGCCTGGATGGGAGGGGGCTCTGGGGAAAATGGATACATGCATATATATATGGCTGAGTCCCTTCAAGGTTCCCCTGAAACTAGCACAACATTGTTAATCAGCTATATCTCAATACAAAATAAAAAGTTAAAAAAAAATAAATGAAGGTGCAGTCAAATGCCAAAAAAAAAAAGAGCAAGAGAGAAATATTTGTAACACAACATATAGATATTTATAATAAAATCTCACAAATTTTAACTTCTATGTAGTTAAATATGCTTGTTTTATCTCTTGTGACTTTGGGCTTTTTTGTCTTCTTTACGGAGGTCTCTATCATCCTAAGGTTATAAATATATTCTCCTAATGGTTCTACACTGTTGGTGAATGTAAGTTGGTGCAGCTACTATGGAAAACTATATGGAGGTTCCTCGGAAAATAAAGATATAATTACCATATATGATCCATCAATCCCACTGCTGGGCATATGTCCAGATAAAACTCTAATTCAAAAACATGCATGCTAGGACTTCCCTGGTGGCCCAGTGGTAAAGATTCCACTCTTCCACTGCAGAAGGTGAAGGTTTGAAGAGGAACTAAAAAGCCTCTTGATGAAAGTGAAAGTGGAGAGTCAAAAAGTTGGCTTAAAGCTCAACATTCAGAAAACAAAAATCATGGCATCTTGTCCCATCACTTCATGGGAAATAGATGGGGAAACAGTGGAAACAGTGTCAGACTTTATTTTTCTGGGCTCCAAAATCACTGCAGATGGTGACTGCAGCCAGGAAATTAAAAGACGCTTACTCCTTGGAAGGAAAGTTATGAGCAACCTAGATAGCATATTCAAAAGCAGAGACATTACTTTGCCAACAAAGGTCCATCTAGTCAAGGCTATGGTTTTTCCAGTTGTCATGTATGGATGTGAGAGTTGGACTGTGAAGAAAGCTGAGTGCCAAAGAATTGATGCTTTTGAACTGTGGTGTTGGAGAAGACTCTTAAGAGTCCCTTGGACTGCAAGGAGATCCAACCAGTCCATTCTGAAGGAGATCAGCCCTGGGATTTCTTTGGAAGGAATGATGCTGAGGCTGAAACTCCAGTACTTTGGCCACCTCATGCGAAGAGTTGACTCATTGGAAAAGACTCTGATGCTGGGAGGGACTGGGGGCAAGAGGAGAAAGGGACGACAGAGGATGAGATGGCTAGATGGCATCACTGACTCGATGGACGTGAGTCTGAGTGAACTCGGGGAGTTGGTGATGGACAGGGAGGCCTGGCGTGCTGCGATTCATGGGGTCGCAAAGAGTCGGACACAACTGAGCAACTGATCTGATCTGATCTGATTGGGAAACTAATATCCCTTATGCCTGCTGCTCATGGCAAAATTAAATTAAAAAGGCAAGTTTGAATAGACACTCCACCAAAGGCAAAATGTGGATCACAAGGTCGTCAACAAGCATATGCAAAGATGTTTAGCGTAGCTAATGTTTGCATGTTGGGGAAAAGCAAATTAAAACTGTAGTGAAATGCCACTGCAGAAGAACTAGATAGCTAAAAAGGTCAATGGAGGATGTGGAGCACCTGGAACCGTCATGCTTTGCAAATAGTACAGACACACTGCAAACACTTTGGCAGTTTCTAATAAAGTTCAACATACACTTACACAGCCCAACAACCTTGCTCTTATGTATTTGTCCAGGAGAAACGAAAAGTCTTCACAAAGATGTATTCATGAATGTTAGTAGTTTTTTTTTTTAATAATGGCCCCAAACTTTAAATAATCACAGTGTTCATCAACAGATAAATTTTAAAAGTAGTGTAGAATATTCATTCACATTTTCTAAAGAAACTAAGAGGAATATGTTTGTATATAGATATGTGTGTGTGTGTATGTGTGCATGTGTGCATTTATCAGAGGGTTGGTAAATGGGCAGGAAAGAGTAAATAGGTGGACATATTTACCCACCTTTAACACTTTAAAGGAGTAAATAGGTGGACGATTTACCCAAATTTAACACTTTACCATACTCTTCATTCTTTTCTTCCTGTAGGTGGAGTTTATGTACCATGTCAATTCCCTTTGGCCCAAAGAACTTTCAGCATTATTTTTCAGTGTGAATCTGATGACTGTAAAGTCTATCAGTTTGGGTTTGTCTGTAAATGTATTCATTTGCAGTTCTTTTTTCTTAACAGCTTTATTGAGATGTAATTTACATACTACACAATTCACCCGTTTAAAGTGTACAACTTAGTGGCTTTTAGAATATTCACAGAGTTGTTCTCCATAGTAACAATTGATTTTAGAGAGATTTCATTATCCCCAAAGAAATCTTGCATCTCCTAGCCAGGACCCCAATACTGCCATTCCCTCCAGCCCTAAGGTAACTACTAGTCTACTTTTAGTCTCTATAGATTTGTCTGTTCTGGGTATTTCTTGTAAATGGACATATACCATATGTAGTGTGTTTCTTCAGAGCACCCCAGTTCTGGCACCAACTGTTGCAGACTGGGCTCCGGGAAAGCAGATGCTGAGATGAAGATTGGCACACAGCTGTTCATTAGACAGTGGACTTGGGATCCCCCTGCTCCTGGGAGGGCAGCGAAGGAAACCGACCTGGGCTGAGGGAGGAGTGGGACTGTGGTGCCATCACCCAGAGGCCGCAGTCAACCACGTGGGGCACTCTGAAACTGGAATGGCGCCTTCAGTTTCTGGAGTTGGGCTGAGGGGAGGTCAGGCCTTTATACACCCGTGTGCACCAGTCACTGGAATGGACTGTCAAAGGGGAATGGTGGGACAATTCCTAGAGGGGGCTGACAGCTGAGAGCAAGTCAACCAGTCTGGGTAACTCCCAACGACTGAGAATGAAGTCCTTCAGTGCAGAAGGGACATCTGGGTGGTTTATAACAGTATCCACGACACAGGCCGTGTTAGGAATAGTTGTAGAGGAAAGAGTGGTTGTCAGAGTAGAGCTCTCTTTTATGAAGTACTTTTCCTTGGAGGCAAATATGTTTTTGGTGATGTCTTGAGAAGGGCGAGAAGAGGCCAAGAGCCTAGTTGAGGTCTTAAGTACGCAAATCAAATCTTGGAAGGGTGTCTGGACACAGTCACTGAGACAATGCTGTTGCTGCTGCTAAGTCACTTCAGTCGTTTCCGACTCTGTGCAACCCCATAGACGGCAGGCAGCCCACCAGGCTCCTCTGTCCATGGGATTTTCCAGGCAAGAGTACTGGAGTGGATTGCCATTTCCTTCTCCAGAGACAATGTTAACCCTTTGCAAATGTCCCCTGTGAAGAGATATTTGAAGAGATATTGCTCTGGCTATAAGCTGAAGCCCAGAAAAACATTTCCACTGTGGGCTGCCATGACTACTTCACATTCAGAGTAAGGCAACTGACCAGTGAAGAGTGGTTATTTATAGCTAATACGTTTAAAAGGACAGTGGCAAAAAGTGGCCAACTGAATATCGGGGGTGGAGGATGAGGGGTGAAGAATACATTCCCTTTCCTTCCATACAGTTCTTTAAAAACTAAAATAATTTGTCTCCCTTCCGTTCAACTGTTTTCTTCCAAGTATTTTCCCATTCTCTTTTTTCCAGCTTGCTTCTCGGTGTTATTTTTTTTTCTTTCACTCCTAACTTTTCATTTCTTGCATTTTTTTTTCTTCTTTCTCATTTTTTCCTATCTTTTCCCCTTTCCTTTCTGACCTCTTTCAACCTCCTTCCTGGAAGTTATTTTTATTTCCCCACTTGTAATTCATTTTTATACCAGTTCTATTGAGATATAATTCACATACTATGCAATTCACATATTTAAAATGCATATTTCAATGGTTTTTTACTAGGTTCATGAAGTTGTACAACTGTCTCCTCAACCAATTTTAGAATATTTTTATAATTCCCCCCCAAACCCTCTGACCTTGAGCCATTGCTCTCTGATCTGCCTATTTCTCTTAGCCCTAGGCTAAGAGATTTGCATATTATGGACATTTTATGTAAATAGAATCATATAATATGTGGTCTTTTGTGACTGGCTTCTTTCAGTTAACACTTAGTGTAATGTCCTCAAGGCTCATTCACATTGTGGTATTTATCAGAGCTTCTTTTTATGGCCAAATAATATCTTATTATATGGATATACCAATTTTGTTTATCCATTTATCAGTTAATGGATATTTGTGCTGTTTCTTGGCTATTAGAAGTAATGCTGTTATGAACACTCATGAACAAGTATTTGTGTGATTGTATTTTCGTTTCTCTTGGAGTGGGATTGCTGGATCACATGACAGCTCTATGTTACACTTTTTTGGAGGAACTGCTAGGCTGTTTTGCAAAGTGTCTCTACAACTTGACATCCCTACCAGCAGTATACGAGGGCATTGATTTCTCCACATCCTCACAGATACTTATCTGTCTTTTTGCTTATAGCCATCCTAGTGGGTGTGAAATGATATATCATTATGGTTTTTATTTGCATTTCCCAGGTATTAATGACAGTGAGCATCTTTTCATGTGCTTATTCAGTTTGGTTCTGTTGCTCAGTCATGTCCGACTCTTTGCGACCCCATGGACTGCAGCACGCCAGGCTTCCCTGTCCATCACCAACTCCCAGAATCTACTCTAACTCCTGTCCATTGAGTCAGTAATGCCATCCAACCATCTCATCCTCTGTAGTCCCCTTCTCCTCCTGCCTTCTATTTTTCCCAGCATCAGGGGCTTTTCCAGTGAGTCATTTCTTCACATCAGGTGGCCAAAGTACTGGAGTTTCAGCTTCAGCATCAGTCCTTCCAATGAATATTCAGGACTGATTTCCTTTAGAATGGACTGGTTGGGTCTCCTTGCAGTCCAAGGAACTCTTAAGAGTCTTCTCCAACACCACAGTTCAAAAGTATCAATTCTTCAGTGCTCAGCTTTCTTTATAGTCCAACTCTCACATCCATATATGACTACTGGAAAAACCATAGCCTTGACTAGATGAACCTTTGTTGGCAAAGTAATGTCTCTGCTTTTCAATATGCTATCTAGGTTGGTCATAACTTTCCTTCCAAGGAGCAAACATCTTTTAATTTCATGGCTGCAGTCACCATCTGTAGTGATTTTGGAGCCAAAAAAATAAAGTCTCTCACTGTTTCCATTGTTTCCCCATCTATTTGCCATGAAGTGATGGGACCATGATCTTAGTTTTCTGAATGTTGAGTTTTAAGCCAACTTTTTCACTCTCCTTTTTCACTTTCATCAAGAGGCTGATGTGCTTATTAGTCATTTTCATATCTTTTATGAGGAAATGTGTTTTCAGTTACTTTAGCCAGTTTTCAACTAGGTTGTTTTTTTGTGATAGAGTTACAAGAAGTTTTGAAATGTATGTATTCTAGGTACAAATTCCTTATCAGAAATACAATCTGTGAAAATCTTCTCCCATTTTGTGTTTTGTCTTCACTTTCTTGATAGTGTCTTTTGAAGCACAAAAATGTTTAGCTTTTAAGAAGTCATAATTATTATTTTTTCTTTTGTTGCTTGTTTTTGGTGTCATATGAGGAACCATTGCCAAATTCAAGGTAATATTTTTCTTCTGTTACAGTTTTAGCTCTTGTGTTTAGCTCTTTGATCTATTTTTAATGAATTTTTGTACACAATGTGTAACTTCATTCTTTTGCATGTGGATATCTTCTTGTGTTAACTCCATTTGTTGAAAATGGTACAGAGAAGAACTGAGTCCATGTCTGATCTGTTTCTTTTACTTTAACATTTGCTTTCCATTGCTTTTGCTCACTAAAATGATGCTGTCCCTACGTAATGGCCTGCCTCAGGGAACCCTGCCCCTCTGCCTGAATATTAAACCAAAGAGCTTTTGTTCAGGACCCTGTCCACCTGTGGATGGTTATAGGAAGGAAGAAATGAACACATCCCTCCCTAAGGTTAGCCATTCCAGGAGATATTTGCAAGATTAATAACCTTTTTACTTTATTTCCTCACCACATGCCCTGTGTTCTATAAAAGAACTTGGCATCCAGACCTTGATAAGATGGCTATTTTGAAACATTAGTCTGCCATCTTCTTAGTCTGTCGTCGTTCCAAATAGAGTCATACTCTTCGCCTCAACGTCTCATCTCTGATTCATTGGCCTGTCATGTGGCAAGCAGAGTGAGCTTGGACTCTGTAACAAAAAGACTATTTGCCCCTGAATAGTCTTAGTACATTTGTCAAAAAGTCATTTAATGGATTTATTTCTTGACTCTCAATTGTGTTCCTCTGAACAGTCTGTTTATCCCTATGTTACTATCACACTGTCTTAATTATCATTGCTTTGTAGTAAGTTTTGAAATTAGTTAAGTGTGGGTTGTCGAACTTTGTTCTTCTTTTTCAGGATTGTTTCACAATTCATTTTATTTTGAAATATGTTTTTCATGTTCTGAATACCAGGAAATATGTGAAGGGAACAAGATTAGAATGCTCAGTCAGGAGAGAGATTCATGTGAAGAAAAATTAACAATGAATGATGGAGGGAATTCCCTAGTGTTCCGGTGGTTAGTATTCAATGTTTTCACTTCTGGGGACTGGGTTCAATCCCTGGGCAGGAAATTAAGACCTTCCATGACTTGGTTTGTGGCCAAAAAACAAAATAATGTATGATGGATATTATATTGTGGTAGGACAATTATAGATGCAGTACTTATAAAAACATGACAAGGAGTGTTAGCCAAATCTGGTAATTGTGAAAGACTGACTGAGAAGTTAAGGTTCAGACTGAGAGCTAGGGAAGGAATAAGAGATAACCAGAAGAAGAGAAAGTACACTGCAATCTAAGTCATTTCAAGAAATAGCTTTTGTAAATCCTGGGGTTGAGGCACAGCGATAAAAAGAACAAAAGCTTTCAGGATAGCTTTAGTAGAAAGTGCAAGAAGAGAGTGGTAAAATTTGCACCTGGAGAAAAAGGCCTGGTTTTTTATCTCAAGGACAAGGAGGAGTCAGTGTGGACTTTGAATGAATGATGGGAGCCTCAGGGGCATGATCATTTTACACGCACAAGAATCCCTCTGGCTGTAGAGGAGACAATGGAAAACCAGTATGGGGGCTTTTGAAATGAAAGATGATGTGACCCAGAGTACGGTGGAGGCAAAAAAAAAAAAAAAAGGTGGAAAGACGGTGAAAAACTTCCAAGGCAGAGTCTAACGGGACTTGGTGATTCCTTACATATGAGGGATAAGAGAAAGCCAGGAATCAAAGATGGCTCCTAATTTCTTACAATATCAGACTTGTCTATATTTTGAGTAATTTTGTAATTTTGTCTATATTGCAGATATCGAATAAAGGTGAGCCAATTAAAAAAAATTAAATTAAAAGGAGAATGTTTCATTTTTCAAAAATCTCCCAACAAACAAAATTAAGTTGTCTGTAACTTGTGTAGCTTTCCCAGGTGGAACAGTGGTTAAAGAATCTGCTTGGCAATACAGGAAAAGTGGGTTCAATCCCTGGGTCAGGAAGCTCCCCTGGAGGAGGAAATGGCAACCCACTCCAGTATTCTTGCTTGAAAAATCCTACAGACAGAGGAGCCTGGTGGGCTACAGTCCATGAGATTGCCAAGAGTTAGACACGCCTGAGCGACAGAGCACATACTGTCTACATGTGTGAGCTCCGAGTATTTTGTTTTGTTGTTGTTCTTTTGAGATCACTCTGAGCAATGCTTTTTTCTTTTTTAAGCAACCAGGAAATATGAAAACCAAGTGAGAGAGTGTGACTGTGGGAGTTCCATGGCACCAGGAGGTGTGCCTGAAGATAAAAGGACTTCTCTCCATCTACTGTCATCTCCCATCAGGACTGTTCCCCAAGGGTCTCCTAGCTTCTTGCCTTGTCTTTTCCAATCCTACCCTCTACCATTGCAGAGCAACCAGAAAGATTTCTTACGAAGATACATCTCAGCTTCTCACCTCCTTTGCATAAAACTTTTCAGTGGTTTCCTGTTGCTGCGAGGACAAAGTTCAGACCTTTGACACAGGTTTCATGTTTCTGCATAATCTGGCTTTTGTCTGCCTGGCTGGCCTCTGACCACTTCCTCCCTTATTGTCTGTGCTCCAGACACACTGAACTGGCACCTTTCGTTTCTTCAACATGCTGTGCCCTCTGTCTTACCTCTTGGCTCTCTTTTACATCATCTTTCTTTGCCTGCTTCTGTGCCTAATTATCTTCCAGATCTTGCCTTAAGCATCACTTCCTCTGGAAAGGCCCTCTTGATCTGGATTCGAAGTCTCCAGCTTCAAATGCCCAGGCCAGTGGACCTGCTGGGACTCAGCTCTCTTTTGGTCTGTGTTGGTCCAGGAGATTTTGATAAAATCTGATTAAGGCCTCCCAGGTGGCCCTAGTGGTAAAGAACCAACCTGCCAATGCAGGAGATATAAAAAATGCAGGTTCGATGCCTGGAATAGGAAGATCCCTTGGAGTAGCAAATGGCAAACTGCTCCAGTATTCTTACCTTAGAAATCTCATGGACAGAGAAGCCTGGTAGACTATAGTCTATGGGGCTGCAAAGAGTTGGACATGACTGAGCCTGCCTGTGCACGTGTGCGCACCAGCACACATACACACACACACACAGAGGACTGTGTTTTCTTTGAGTACCCCATGAGGACATTGATTCTTCTCAACCACTGGGTGATAATGAGCTGGTGATGCTCTACAGATACCAGTAAGTACCTGCCCTACCATGACTTGATTTTGCTAACAGATAGTCTGAAGATAGAGTTATGTCCCTCTGTGAAGGCTAAGGAGATAAATGGGGAATCAAATCTTACAAGGCTCAACCCATATCCAATCCCCAGAGCTCTACCCAATATTTTTAGCTTGGGCAATTATTAAAGCAGTTGTATCCAAACCTCCCTGTAAACAGCAAAAACAAAGCCTTCTTTGTAAACCATTCCTCCAATCCCTTTCATTGAGTAATGCTACTTTCTGACATTTCTTTTACCATCAACTCCATGCAAAATAGACTCCAAGATAGATCAATGAGGAAACTTGCTACATGAAATTGTAACTGCTTCTTAAAAAGAATGAAAATTCAGACAACAGAGAACAAGAAGAGTTGAACTCTAGTGCTCCTCTCTGGGTGTGATTACCCACCCGGCCAGTTATCTATCTGTCCAGGCTACTCTTACTTCAGGGTAGCGTTATAATCAAAGACCCATCTTTCTGGTTTATTTATTTATTTGCATCATGTGGGATCTTTCACTGCAGCACGTGGACTCTCTCATCTGGTCTCTTTCTCTGTTTGGCTGCCTCCTGTCTTGGTTGCAGCACGAGGGATCTTTCCTTGTGGTGCAAAGACCCTTATTGTGGCCCCTGGGCTCAGTAGTTGCAGCTCAGTTGCTCCGAAGCATGTGGAGAAACTTCTTTCCCCTCTCTCTTGGAAATCTGATTAGTCCTGGGGAAGGGAAGCAGGCAGCTGCTGAGAGTGCCAAAAATCCTCGCTGTTGATGGGGCGGTTTCTGTGCTGTGCTTGGTGGGGGGAGGCGGGTAGGCAGCGGGAGGGTGCAGGATGGGGGACAATATCTGGTGGATCCGCAGCCAATCCAGCAGCTTGTAGTCTGTGAATGATATCTGGGGTCCCTTTGGTTCTGGCACAGCAGCGCTCACAAAGTTTTAGGCTCCCGGGCAGTCTTCACACCATCCTTCTTGCCCACCTCAGGGATGGTGTAAGTCAGGTGGGCACGTTGGCAGCAGAGGGCCTCTGTGCTGTCATTCCCCATGTCCAGGGGACATGATGGATAGATACCAGGGCCACCTCCCACACAGCTTAAGGGCGCAGCCGGGTGTTACAGCATGGCATTGGCCTGGTGCAGAGTGAGGTCTCCTTTCTGGTTCTCCAGGAGCTGCCTGCACAGATAGAGGCCTAGAGCGGGTGCTGCAGCTGGGTCTCCTTGGTCACCACCTCCTCCTTCCAGTTCTGGCCCTGCTCAAGCCAGTGGCTCATGGGTGGCCTGGAAGACCCTGGACCAGGGAAGGGGACAGCAATGTGGGGCAGCAGGGAAGTGGCAGAGCTCACACCCGCTTGGAGGATCTTCCACCGAAGTTGACCTGGAGAAAAGGGACGACCAGGGGCTGCAGAGGAATTAGCATAAATAGCATCAGTAGCAACCAGAGCAGGACAGACCACATCCCCCTAAACAGCTGGTTTCGAAGTGGTACCAATAACTTGGCTGCTAAACTTCTGTGCCACCTCCTTTGCCAGTCTCTGAGGTTTATTACCACCTGCTTCCTGACCAAACCCAGGCCATTTCCTCAACATCCACCTCTATGTCATCACTGCCTTCTGTCTTGTGGTTTAACATTGGCAGTTGGCCGAAAATCCAACTGGAGCCCACAGGTTTTACCATAAGAAGTCTTTTTTTTTTTTGGCCATCTGTGTGGCTTGTGGGATTTTAATTCCCCAGCCAGGGATTGAACCTGAGTCCTAACCACTGGACCACCAGAGAATTCCCCCACAAGAGATTTTTTTTCATAATTGCCATGTAACTTTTCAATATGTAACACTTTTAAAGCAAATCTAACCTGTCCTCCTCACTGTGAAATTTGTGGCTCTGAAGAGACTTAACCCTTGAGTTTGCTGAGTCTCCTTGGAGGTAATTCTTTGGAGAGAGACTGGCTAACTGCCCTGAGAATTTGCTTTCATAGGAGGCCAAGGGAGCAGGTGCCTGAGCAGCTGGGAGAGAGTGTCTTGTTTACAATGTAAACCCGGTGTGGTTCACACTCTTCCAGGCCCAGATTCTGGCCAAACAGTACAAAGATGAGTCATCACAAAGGAATACAGGAAAACAAAGGGGGAATGTAGCAGTATAAAAGAGGGGAAAGAAATTAAATAGATAAAACCAGTAATAGCTAAAATGAGACCTGCAAGAGACAAAGAAAAACAACAGATTAGATGATTAGAGCTAATATTTCCAACTCTAGGAATTAAAAAATGAAATATTTTGGAAGGCAATTTTTCAACATCTGATGAATTTTATTTGTTTATTTACTCACTTTATTTAAAGCAACTTTATTAGGTGAAACTCTTTTCTATACAATATACTATATGTTAAAGGAAATATCCAATACAAGGATATCTAATTCTAAAAGAAGTCAATTCCAGTATTTTTTTTAAAGCATTTAATATATTTTGAAAGTAACTCAATCTAACATATCAATAAATTACATATGTACATTTTCCCACCTCAGAAGTGGTTTGTTTCACAGGCTAAATTTCTTAGGGGAAAAAAAACACAAATGATAAAGACATTTTAAAAATATTTTTAGAGAATCTCCATATCAATTAACATATTTTTACTGCAGGTACTTATAAAGTGCTTAACCTAATAAAGTGAAAGTGAAAGTGAAAGTGTTAGTTGTTCAGTTATGCAGCTCTTTGCAACCCCATGGACTGTAGCCAGCCAGGCTCTTCTGTCCATGGAATTCTCCAGGCAAGAATACTGGAGTGGGTTGCCATTCAGTAAAAAATAATTAAGAAGTAAAATAGCAGAAATTAAAAAAGAGATGTCTTAAAGTGGAAATAGGTAAATATTTTAGAAACATACCATAGTAGCTTGTATCGAACATGTGACAAAATTTGGTCTTCCCTGGTGACTCAGATGTTAAATAATCTGCCTGGAATGCAGGAGACCTGGGTTTGATCCCTGAGTTGGAAAGATCCCCTGGAGAAGGAAATGGCAACCCACTCCAATATTCTTACCTGGGACATCCCATGGACAGAGGAGCCTGGCTACAGTCCATGGGGTCACAAAAAGTCAGACAGGACTTAGAGACTAACCAACAACAAAGTCGCATAAACATATGAAGATAAATGTACAAGGATATCCAAAGCGGTATTATATTTTACAATGAACACTGTGACACAACCTAAATTCCTTCAACAAAGATTCAGGAAGCACCCATTAGGGCCCCTCACTAAACCTAACATCTTCATCTGTGCCTCCCAGCTCATCCCTTCCCATATTTTCAAAAACACTGTGCTGCCAGCCCTTCATCAATCACCATATTTCTCCTCTCAACTAGAACTTTCCCGTTAGTGCAAAGCATGATGTCATTATCATCATTTCAGAAACAAACAAAACACAAACAATGCTCCTCCTTGACTTGGTCCATTTTTAATTGATCCATCTTTTGCTGAGCTTAGAGGAAATTCTTTGCATGTCTTTTCTCTCCCAGATGTTTCTATTTCTGCACCTTCCATTTTCTAGAAACCCAACTCAAGTTTCTATCCCCATTTCTCTCTGACCCTCATCAAGGTCCCCACTGACCACTGTCTTGCCAAATCCTACAGCAATTCTTGGTCATCATCTTACTTTCTCTGTCGAAGCTGTCTGACTGAGTAGGCCTTTATAAAACATATTGCTGTTATTTCTGATGACTGCTTCTTCTTCATCATTTTCCTGTTCTTTCCCATGTTTCACGGTTGAAAGCTCCATGGTTTTGGGCCCTGATCTCTTCTGCAATGGCATTCTCTTCCAAAATGACCTCATCCATCCCCATGGCTTTAAATAGCATCCATGAGTAGATGACTTTTTTTTTTTTTGGCCAAGTGACAAGCATGTGGAATCTTAGTTCCCTGACCAGGGATAGAACCAGCAACCCCAGCAGAGGAAGCATGGAATCTTAACCACTGGACTGCCAGTGAAATCCCTGTTGATGTCTTTTAAATCAATATCTCCAAGCCCAATAATCATCTCACCTCTCCTTGGAGAACTCAAACACCTAGCTACCATCTCTACTTTGACATTTAATAGATCATTCAATCTTAACATTTCCATATCACAGTTCTTCATTTTTTCCACCTCTTGTTTCAAAACCAGAGCTTCCCTAGTCTCTCCCTGTCAGCTGATGTAGCCAGCAATCACCCAAATAATCACTCCTGTCCAAAGCCTAGAGTCATTCTTGATACTTATCTCCCTCACCATCACCCTCCTCCTCCGTTCAGTCCATCAGCATATCCCATCAGTTCTCCATCCAATATGTATCCTGGGTCTGACCACACTTCACTATATTCCTAGAACCTCACTGGGTTATAACTTTTCTCTGAAGTGAACTGCTACCTGGTCACTCTGCTTTTGTTCTTGCCCCCCGAACAGTCCACCAGCTACTTAGCAGCCAGACAGATCTTGTGAAATCCTAGATAAATTCATATCATATCTGTGCTTCAATCTTTCATGGTTTTCTGTTGCCCTGAGAATAAATTACAGACCTCTTCCCAGGACCCTAGTGATTTCTCACACCAGCCACCATCTTCCCTTCCTGCTCACTCCATCCCAAATCCACTGGTCTCTGGGTTCAAGCCAAGCTTGCTCCCATTCCTGGAACTCAGCCCCAGCTCTTTCCTCTGCCTGGAAAGCCCTTCTCCAGATCATCAGGTAGTCTGACCTTATTATTCAGTTATCTGCTCTAGTTCATCTTCTTGAGGAGATTCCCTCATGACCAATCAAGAATAAAACTTCTCTTGTTATCCCTCCCCCCTTACTAGATATGCCCTGTCTTATCACTTATTTGTTTGCTCTCTTTATTCCCCTTCTACTCATCTACATTCATATTAGGGACATCATCTATTTCACTGCTGCCTCTTTAGCCTGCCACATAATAGGTGTTACTATCTTTTGAATGAATGAATGAATGCGGGAAATCTTAAGATATATATTTAACTGAAAGAAAAAGCAACTTTCAAAATGATATGTACAACACTACTGCATTTAAAATAGATAACCAATAAGGGCCTACTACATAGCATCAGGAACTCTGCTAAAGACTCTATAAAAACCTGAATGAGAAAAGAATTTGAAAAAGAATAGATACATATATATGTACAACTGAATCACTTTGCTCTACACTGAAACTAACACAAAATTGCTAATCAACTATACTCCAATATAAGATAAAAAAATAGCATGTAAGTCAAGCCCCATTAATATATTTATATTAATTATTATAATATAATTATATAATATATAACAATTATTATTAATAACAACAAATATCTTATTATATGCTTATAAAATGTTCTATATATAATATTTGAATGACTGCATGGGAAATTTTTCAAAATATGTTTTTATTGACATATAACTAACATGTAACATTGTGCAAGTTTAAGGTATATAATTTGTCAATTTGATACTTTTATGTATTACAATATGATTACCATCATAACTTTGTTTTTTTTATTCAAGACTATTTTTTAAAATTCATATTATTATTTTTGGCTGTGCTGGGTCTTCATTGCCGTGCGTGGGTTTTCTCTAGTTCCATTGAATGGAGGCTACTCTCTCACTGCAGTGCACAGGCTTGTCTTTGCAGTGGCTTCTCCTTCTGCGGAGCACAGGCTCTAGGCATGTGGGCTCAGCAGTTGTGGTGCACAGGTTTAGTTGCCCTGCAGTATGTGGAATCTTCCTGGACCAGGGATCAAACCCGTGTTCCCTGCATTGGCAGGCAGTGTCTTAACCACTGGCCCACCAAGGAAGTCCACCACCATAACTTTAGCTTGCAATTCTACCACATCACATCACGTCTTTTTTGTGATGAGAACATTTAAGGTCTAGTCTCTTAGAAACTTTGAGGTTATATACAGAGTATTGTTGGCTATAATCACAAGGCTGGGCGTTAGATCTCCAGAACTTATTCATCTTTTAATTGCAAGTTTATACACTTTGACCAGCCTCTCTGCAATTCCTCTACCCTCAGTTCTATTAACTACCATTGTATTCTACAAGTTTCCACAAGTTCAACTTTTTTGGATTCTCTCTCTCTCTCTCTCTCTCTCTCTCTCACACACACACACACACACACATATATATATATCACCGTTTCTTTATTCATTCATCCATTGAGGAACATTGAGGTTGTTTCTAGGTCTTGTGAATATTCTTGCAATAAACGTGGGAGTGCAATTATCTTTTTTTTTCTGTTGCACTGCATGGCTTACAGGATCTTGGTTCCCTGGCCAGGGATTAAACCCAGCCATGGCAGTGAAAGGCTGCCATCTTAACCACTAAGCCACCAGGGAGCTCCCAGATATCTTTTTGATATCTTGTTTTATTTCCCAAGTCATTATTAACTGAGAAAAAGGGCAACTTTAAAAATGGTGTATAAAGTCAAGTACCATTTCTCTTACTACTAATATCAATAAAATATTTATATATATATATGTATCAGTTCAGTTCAGTCACTCAGTCATGTCCAACTCTTTGCGACCCCATGAACCGCAGCACACCAAGCCTCCCTGTCCATCACCAACTCCTGGAGTCCACCCAAACCCATGTCCGTTGAGTTGGTGATGCCATCCAACCATCTCATCCTCTGTCATCCCCTTCTCCTCCTGCCCTCAATCTTTCCCAGCATCAGTGTCTTTTCCAGTGAGTCAGCTAATCACATTAGGTGGCCAAAGTACTGGAGTTTCAGCTTCAACATCAATCTTACCAATGAACACCCAGGACGGATCTCCTTTAGGATGGACTGGTTGGATCTCCTTGCAGTCCAAGGGACTCTCAACAGTCTTCTCCAACACCACAGTTCAAAACCATCAATTCTTCGGCACTCAGCTTTCTTTATAGTCCAATTTCACATCCATACATGACTACTGGAAAAACCATAGCTTTGACTAGACAGACCTTTGTTGACAAAGTAAGGTCTCTGCTTTTTAATATGCTATCTAGGTTGGTCATAACTTTCCTTCCAAGGAGTAAGCATTTTTTAATTTCATGGCTGCAGTCACCATCTGCAGTGATTTTGGATCCCCTGAAAAATAAAGTCAGCCACTGTTTCTACTGTTTCCCCATCTATTTGCCATGAAGTGATGGGACCAGATGCCATGATCTTCGTTTTCTGAATGTTGAGCTTTAAGCCAACTTTTTCACTCTCCACTTTCACTTTCATCAAGAGGCTTTTGAGTTCCTCTTCACTTTCTGCCATAAGGGTGGTGTCATCTGCATATCTGAGGTTATTGATATTTCTCCCGGCAATCTTGATTCCAGCTCGTGCTTCTTCCAGTCCAGCGTTTCTCATGATGTACTCTGCATATAAGTTAAATAAGCAGGGTGACAATATACAGCCTTGACGTACTCCTTTCTCAATTTGGAACCAGTCTGCTGTTCCGTGTCCAGTTCTAACTGTTGTTTCCTGACCCGCATACAGGTTTCTCAAGAGGCAGGTCAGGTGGTCTGACATTCCCATCTCTTGAAGAATTTTCCACAGTTTATTGTGATCCACACAGTCAAAGGCTTTGGCATAGTCAATAAAGCAGAAATAGATGTTTTTCTGGAACTCTCTTGCTTTTTCCATGATCCAGTGGATGTTGGCAATTTGATCTCTGGTTCCTCTGCCTTTTCTAAAACCAGCTTGAACATCAGGAAGTTCACAGTTTACATATTGCTGAAGCTTGGCTTGGAGAATTTTGAACATTACTTTACTAGCATGTGAGATGAGTGCAATTGTGCGGTAGTTTTATGTATACATTCACTCAAATCTTATTGAATATACCAATTATTAACAATGATTATCCTTGCTGAGGGGTTTGGGGACGTTTAGTTTCTACATCATATACTTCAGTAAAATTTTAACTTTTATATTAACCACAAATTTTTTAATCCGGAAAAAATATATATTAAAAATAAAATCAAGTAAAGTACAAACAGTTAGAATGAAAATGATGCTGGAAGCCAATTAGATAAAATATTAAAATGTGGAAGCTTGATATAAAATTACAATTATATAACTTTATATGACTAGATGAAATTTAAATGTATGGGGGCCTTCTCTGGTGACTCAGTGGTTAAAAAAAAAAAACAAAAACCCACTTGCCAATGCAGGAGAAACAAGTTCAACCCCTGATCTGGGAAGATCCCATGTGCCACAGAGCAACTAAGCCTGTGTGTCACAACTATTGAGCCTGTGCTCTAGCGCCTAGGAACCACAACTACTGAGCCCCCTTCCACCACAAATACTGAAGCCTGTGCACCCTAGAGATCATGCTCTGCAACAAGATAAACCACTGCGATTAGAAGCCAGTGCACCACAACGAGAGAGTAGCCCCTGCTTGCCATAACTAGAGAAAAGCCTGTGCAGCAGTGAAGACCCAGCACAACGAAAAATAAATACATAAATATTTTTCATGTAAAATGCATGGGTAAAAAGTTTCTTTAAAATGCACGTCTCCACACAGAAAGCGAAGAAGAACTAAAGAACCTCTTGATAAAAATGAAATTCAGAGGAGAGTGAAAAAGTTGGCTTAAAACTCAACGTTCAGAAAACTAAGATTATGGCATCCAGTCCCATCACTTCATGGCAAATAGATGGGGAAACAATGGAAACAGTGAGAGACTTTATTTTTGGGGCTCCAAAATTGCTGCAGATGGTAACTGCAGCCATGAAATTAAAAGATGCTTGCTCCTTGGGAGAAAGCTATGACCAACCTAGACAGCATATTAAAAGGCAGAGACCTTACTTTGCCAGCAAAGGTCTGTCTAGTCAAAGCTATGGTTTTTCCAGTAGTCATGTATGGATGTGAAAGTTGGACTATAAAGTTGAGCGCTGAAGAATTGATGGTTTTGAACTGTGGTGTTGGAGAAGACTCTTGAGAGTCTCTTGGATAGCAAGGAGATCCAACCGGATCATCCTAAAGGAAATCAGACCTGAATATTAATTGGAAGGACTGATGTTGAAACTGAAACTCCAGTACTTTGGCCACCTGATGCGAAGAACGGACTCATTTGAAAATACCATGATGCTGGGAAAGATTGAAGGTGGGAGGAGAAGGGGAGGACAGGGGATGAGATGACTGGATGGCAACACTGACTCAGGACATGAGTTTGAGTGAGCTCTGGGAGTTGGTGATGAACAGGGTGGCCTGGCGTGCTGCAGTCCATGAGGTCGCAAAGAGTTGGACATGACTGGGCTACTGAACTGAACTGAACCACACAGAAAACAGACCTAAGGCCAAGGGGGGAGGGGTGGAGGGAGAGGGTGGGATGTATGGAGAGAGTAACATGGCAACATACATTACCATATGTAAAATAGAGAGCCAATGGGAATTTGCTGTATGATTCAGGGAACTCAGACTGGGGCTCTGTGACAACATAGAAAGGTGGGATGAGGAGGAGGCATGGGTGTACCTATGGCTGATTCTTGTTGATGTGTGACTGAAAACCACAAAATTCTGTAAAGCAAATAGAGTTCAATTAAAAAGAATAAAGTGGCAAAAAAAAAAAAAATTGCGTGTCCACTCTGCTCTCTTGCTTGGTGCCTGTGTGGTATGGACTCAATGAGCTATTCTCAAGTCGTCTGTCACCCTGGTTGGGTTCAGTCAGGGAGAAGTCCCAGTAAGAAAAAATGATGGAAGAGGGAAAGCAAGCAAAGTCGGGTTGTTAACCCGCTTCTTCCCTTCCTGAGAGATCTTGTCGGGTTGATTGTGTTCCTCAGACGGGAAGTCCCCTTTTTCTCAGGGCCACTAACTGTACAGAGTCCTCTTCTCCATGATCCTGGCAACTGTTCCCTCCCCTTATCCCCTTCCCACAGTGAGCCCCAGTTCTTAAATTCACACCTTGGAAAATAAACCCCCTTCAGTTACCTGAGGAGGGCCGAAGAATTGATGCTTTCAAACTGTGGTGCTGGAGAAGACGCTTGAGAATCCCCTGGACAGCAAGGAGATCCAACCAGTCAATCCTAAAGGAAATCAACCTTGAATGATCATTGGAAGGACTAGCTCTGACAGACAAGTTTTGGGTAAAAATACGGATGTTCCTAAATTGTTCTTCCTATTTTCCCATGATCCAGAAATGACCTAGAAAAACAAGACTCCTTGTGAAGCTACATCTTTGGTATTAAAACCTTTCTTCTCCAGCTCAGGGTTTGGCAAGCTTTTTTCATGAAGATCAGCTAGTAAATAATTTGAGCTTTTTTTTAAAATTAAAGTATAGTAATTTACAGTGTCATATTAGCTTCAGGTTTAGAGCACAGTGATTCAGTTATACATACATATGTACCTATTACTTTTAAGATTCTTTCCCCTTATAGGTTATTACAAAATATCGAGTATAGTTCTCTGTGTTATACAGGCGCTATATATTGTCACCTTGCTTATTTAAATAATATGCAGAGTACATCATGCAAAATGCTGGGCTGCATGAAGCACAAGCTGGAATCAAGATTGCCAGGAGAAATATCAATAACCTCAGATATGCAGATGACACCACCCTTATGGCAGAAAGTGAAGGGGAACTAAAGAGCCACTTGATAATAGTGAAAGAGGAGAGTGAAAAAGTTGGCTTAAAACTCAGCGTTCAGAAAACTAAGATCATGGCATCTGGTCCCATCATTTCATGGCAAAGAGATGGGGAAACAATGGAAATAGTGAGAGACTTTATTTTTGGGGGTTCAAAAATTGCTGCAGATGGTGACTGCAGCCATGAAATTAAAAGATGCTTGCTCCCTGGGAGAAAAGCTATGACCAACATAGACAGCATATTAAAAGCAGAGACCTTACTTTGCCAATGAAGGTCCATCTAGTTAGAGCAATGGTTTTTCCAGTAGTCATGTATGGATGTGAAAGTTGGACTATAAAGAAAGCTGAGAGCCGAAGAATTGATGGTTTTGAACCATGGTGTTGGAGAAGACTCTTGAGTCCCTTGGACTGCAAGGAGATCCAACCAGTCCATCCTAAAGGAAATCAGTCCTGAATATTCATTGGAAGGATCGACTCCTTTGAAAAGACCCTAATGCTGGGAAGGATTGAATGCAGGAGGAGAAAGAGTTGACAGAGGATGAGATGGTTGGATGGCATCCCCGACAAGATGGACATGAGTTTGAGTAGGCTCTGGAAGTTGGTGATGGATAGGGAAGACTTGAGTGCTGCAGTCCATGGCGTTGCTAAGAGTTGGAAATGACTGAGCAACTGACCTGAAGTGAACTGATTGTTGGCTATTTTATCTATTTCATATATCAGTTCAGTTCAGTTAAGTCGCTCAGTCCTGTCCGACTCTTTGTGACCCCATGAATCGCAGCATGCCCGGCCTCCCTGTCCATCACCAACTCCAGGAATTCACTCAGACTCACGTCCATCGAGTCAGTGATGCCATCCAGCCATCTCATCCTCCGTCATCCCCTTCTCCTCCTGCCCCCAATCCCTCCCAGCATCAGAGTCTTTTCCAATGAGTCAACTCTTCGCATGAGGTGGCCAAAATACTGGAGTCAAGTGTATATGTTAATCCCATCCTTCTAATTTACCCCTTCCCTATCCTTTTCCCTTTGGTAACTGTAAGTTTGTTTTCTATGTCTGTGGGTCTATTTCTGTTTTTTTTTTTTTTAATATTTTATTTTTATTTGTTTGGATGTGCTGGGTGTTAGCCATGGCACATGGAATCTTTGATCTTCATTGCAGCATACGAGATCTTAGTTGCTACATGTGAACTCTTAGTTGTGCCTGTGGGATCTAGTTCCTAAACCAGGGATCAAACCTGGGCCCCTTACATTGAGAATACAAAGTCTTAGCCACTGAACCATCAGGGAAATCTCTCTATTTCTGTTTTGTAAGTTCATTTGTATGCTTTTTCAGATTCCACATATAAGTGATACCTTTTGATTTAGTATCATAGACTTCAGGACTGCTGTCATCTCTGTTCTGGCTACCTTACTCTGCCAGAGTAGCACCAAAGTGGCCACATGCAAGAGGTACATGAATGGCTTGCTGCAGACGTGCAAGAAAGTCGCTTAATATATTATCATCCTGTAACATGTTTGCTGTGGAGTTTTGTTAGATACTCTTCATAAAGTCTTAGGAATACAATATTTGTAACCTCCATTTTACAGATTAGGAAACAAAATCATTGAATTAATAGCTTGTCATAAGTCTCACAGGGCTCTGCAGATGGCTCTAGTAGTAAAGAACCTGCCTGTCGATGCAGGAGACGTAAGAGGCACAGGTTCAATCCTTGAATCAGGAAGATTCCCTGGAGGAGGGCATGGCAACCCACTCCAGTATTCTTTTTTTTTTTTTAAACAGATAATCTTAATATGCCAATCTTTATCAGACAAATTTAATCAATATGATAACATTTCAAACAGAAAGCACCTGGGCCAGATGGTTTCACTGCTGAATTTTGCCAAACGTTTAAGGAAAAAAGTGTACCAATTTTATACAATCAATTCCAGAAAACAGAAACAGAGGGAATATTTCCTAACTCTTTTTTTTTTTTTTTGGAAAGTTAAATGAGTTTTTTTTTTTTTTTAATTTTATTTATTTTTTAGTATTCTTGCCTGGAGAATCCCATGGACAGAGGATCCTGGCGGGCTCCGTGGGGTCGCACAGAGTAGAACACAACTGATGTGACTTAGCATGCACAAGTCTCATAATTATGTGGCGTAGCAGCATTAATCCTCTGATACCAAATTCTTTGCTCCCATTACTACACAGAATATCTTTGAGCAAGGTATTGTGAAGGCAGTATTATTCTAAAGAATAATAGATTAATGAGTGAGATATTTGAGGTTACAGGGTTTGAGGGTTTATTGGAAATCAGTCTATTGGTAGGCTCAGTTCTAGACAGATGTAACACTGAGGGATTGTATGTATTTTGACAGTAAGATTCTAGAAAAGAAATGAGTGTGTAGAGGGAAAAGTGTGACATTTTGGTTGTCTCTGTAAATGGGTTCTTCAGATATCACACAGCTGGTATCTGAGCTGCTAAATTCAGGCTGCCCTATCTCTAAATTAGTTATTTTATTGTTAAGTAGTTCTAGTTATTGTTAACTGATTATTAATAGAATTGAGCTTTCTTATAACTAAAAGCATGCTAATAGACAGAAGCCAGAGCTTCCTGCTGTTTATTGATCTAGAAACCAAAAGAGAATATTTAGCACCCCCAAAGCTATTGGATCTATAATATCACAGGTGTTGGCTTATTGTCTCCTGATCCTCCTTTCTGCAATGCTCTAAGCTTTCCAGAAATAGGTCAAAGTGTTTATTTTGCATATTCAGGAAAGCTTATTAAATATATTGATGACCCAGAAATACACTTGAATACATATGTTGTTTGAAAACTATTTATAAAGTAGGGTGAAAGCAGGTTATATAAAGTCATGCATTTTATTGTTACACTCTTTTTAAAATTCATAGTTATTGTTTAAATGGTAATTTGTTACTTATAAAATGAATTTGGGAAGGTGATGATTGACAAGGTTTTTAGTTTGTTTGCAGGCAAAACAATGGCCATCCTGCTTCGAGAATACTGTTAACTGTTGCTATTCCAATAAGGAAAAAAGGAGGCACTTTGGGGAAAAAGAAATTCCAAATGTTTTTAATGGTTTGTCTGGTCTCTGAAGTTCCTTTTGTTCTGTTGGAATGCCCAAGTCAATGAATTCAGTATTGATTTATTTCAAGGGCCCCGAGGCTTGAAGCTTTGAGAGAGAATGAAAAGAACGAAAGAGCGATTTTTCATAGGCTGTATTAAGCCTCCAGGCATAGAAAATGTACAAGTGAAAAGCACATCAGAAACATCTTTGCTCCTTGCTAAAGCCTGTGGAAAATCACTTATCCAGGGTGGAAAGGTATAGTCCTGATTACTGAGAAGAATTATAATTGAACCGGGATTTCTTAATTCCACCAAAGCAAAGATTATAATATCGTGACCGTTACTGGTGCTCCAGAATCACCTACCCACATGTCACGAGCTCTGCCACGTCCAGTGGTGCAGGTCCTGGCTTGCACGCACTGGCATCCAATAAATACTTCCTGACTGGCTGGCTGGCTGCATGAATTAATGGGAGGCTGCAAAATTTGTTTAACTATTAATATCTTTTTGATACAATTTTTGCCCCAACACTGCCCACTTGGGCACATTAAATATATTCATTCTCTGTTTTCAATTACAAAAAAATCCGTAGGGTAATAAAAAGTCATGAGGTCCAAGAGTGTTTTGTTACTACTGTTATTTAACACTTTACTTAATATAATACATCACTTCTCCATAAAGAACAGCGTTGGCAATAGCTGATAAAAAGAGTAACATTTACCGACTTCTTGCTCTGTGCCAGACAAGGAGCTGAATTCTTCACATGAAATTAAAAAATTCACCCTCACAACTTTCTAGGTAAAGGTAGTAGTATTTTTCTTCTTTTACAGATGAGAAAACTGTGTGAACTATGTTGGTCCCAGGACTATATGAAGTGCATGTGTTTATTTGCACAGAAGGAAAATAAGGACATTAATGATCCTTTTACAAAGAAATTCTCTTTTTTTTTTTGCCATACCACGTGGCTTATGGGATCTTAGTTCCCCACCCAGGGATTGAACCTGTGTCCTTAACTGTGAAAGTATAGCATCTTAACCATAGGCCCACCAGGGTATTCCCTCAAAGAGATTTTTTGAGTGACAGAATTCCCTCTAGTCTTTTAATGTAATAAATACTCCTCATTCATTCAAAAACCTTTCACTTATAATAATTCAACTTGTATGCTTTTCAGTTATAACAACTCTTCAAGAACACACTTTTATACTTGAAAACAGAACTCCAAGTTATTGCCCCATTGATGATATTTTTATATTTGAAAGAGAGACAATTGCTTGAACAAAAATAAATTACTACTTCATATATGTTTAAACCATAACTAGAAAACAATAGCTATAAATATGTGTATTTGAGATTTTTTATTATGGGAGTTAAATGCATACCTATCACACAGCTTCAAAAATTACAAAGCTTTCCAAAGTACAAATATGTCTTTGAAATATTGATAATAAAGGTGTTGATCATATAATTTATTACCCAAACTAGGACATATTTGACAGTAAAATGAGGTGTTATTAATAACTCCACCAGGACAATAGGCAGAAACCCAGATGTAATGGGGAGACCATGGCATGTGATCAACTGAGAACCAATTCATTTCTATAGCATTTGAAGTATTTAATAACATACTATAAGAATATACAGGACAAATAGTTCTGATGTGAAAGAAAACACACACACCTCTTATTGAATGGTTTTCTATGTTCGTTGTTGTTGTGGACTGAATGTGTCCTCCAAAAATTCATAAGTTGAAGCTGCCCCAATCCTCCATGGTATTTGGAAATGGGGCCTTTGGGAAGTCATTAGGTCATGGGAGTAAAGCTTTAATGATGAGATTAGTGACCTTATAAGAAGAGACCAAAAGAGCTCCCCTCCCTACCCCTCTCTTTCTCTCTGCCATCTATGATTCAGGAAGCAGGCTCTCACACGAGACCAAATGAGCCAGCACCCTGATTCTGGGCTTCCCTCCTCTCTAGAACTGTGAGAAATAAATATACGTAGTATTCTGTTACGACAGCCTGAAGAGACTAGCACAATCATGCTGAACAGGATTTGCATTTGCTGTTGTTGTTTAGTTGCTAAGCCGTGTCCAGCTCTTTTGTAACCCCACGGACTGTAGAGCCTGCCAGGCCCCTCTGTCCATGGGATTTCCCAGGCAAAAATACTGGAGTGGTTGCCATTTCCTTCAGGGGATCTTCCTAACAGGGATAGAACCCATACCTCCTGCATTGCAGGCGGATTCTTCACTGCTGAGCCACTGAGGATTTGTATGGGCTTTTACTGTTCTGTGGCAGAATTAATAAAACATGTTCATTTTTAAGAGCACATATTTGGCAGTAAATCTATTACTATAATTTATAGAGAATGTAGTAATTCTAGCTCTAGCCCAGCAGTTAGAGTGCATGGGAGGAGACAAAGCTACATGTGTGACAGCTGCCTGCCACCTGCGAGCCAAATGTGTCCCTTAGCCTCTCAGAGGCCCCTTGTCCTCCTTCATCCCATAAAAGGGAGATAATAATAGGATTTATTTCATAGGGCTGTTGTGAGGACAAATGGATAATTCAGGCAGAGTATATAGCCTGTCGCCCGACACATGTGAACGCTCAGTGACAGGGACCCTTCCTTTCCTTCGTTCTTCGCCTTTCCTCTCCTTCTCTCTCCTCCCCACTGAAGCTCCTCTGGGGCCTGAGCTGCAGCAGTAGCCTGTATTGGTGACTTCACAGGGGGTGAGGTGGAGGCACAGGAGCTGCACCCCCGGGTCAAGACAGTTGCCGGTTACTCTTTCGTCAGAAGGACTTCAGAGCAGCCTCACTGGAAGGTTTAAAGCCCAAACCCTGTTTACAATCAAAGACTGGTGAGGCCTGAATGTATCACTTAAAAGTAAAATTGGGATATTATTCACCTCAGAAAGTTGGTACCAAGAGTGGTAGTTGGGCCCATTGTAGGCCTCAAAACTCATACCGTATGAGTTTATTTCTAGAAAACTTTCTGAGAAGACAAAATGAATGCAGAAGAGTCACAGGGAAGGTTCTTTTTCTGCCCCAGAGAAAGAGCCAAGCACCCCCTGCCCCTCAGCAGCCCTTGGAGAATTTCTCCCAACAGCCAGCTCATTTGTGAGTAGGGTCAGAGGACCAAGACAATATTTAGATCGAAAAGCTCTTGCTCCCGATCAGAGATCAACAAATGTAAAAACAAAAGAAAAAAAAAGTTTTTAACTCTCCTGCAGGAAATTCCCTGGTGGTTCAATGGTTAGGACTCTGTGCTTCCACTGCAGGAGGCATGGGTTCAGTCCCTGGTCAGGGAACTAAGAACCCACAAGCAGTGTGGTGTGGCCAAGAACAAAAGCAAGTGAAAAAACAGAAACAAAAAAAATCTTCTGTGAAAATTTTATTCATTATTGAAGTTTCATAGCTTATGATTTTTGTCTGTGAAACAACTTCATGGAGAAGCAAATGGCAACCTTCTCCAGGATTCTTGCCTGGTAAATCCCATGAATAGAGGAGCCTGGCAGGCTCCTATGAACTATGTGACAGTTCATAGGGTCACAAAGAGCTGGACATGAATGAGTGACTAAACAACAGCAAAATGAATGGGAAAGAGCTGGCTTACAAAGGTCCAAGTCCTCAGTCTGTTTACAAAAGGGAGTCTTGGGTACAGCTGGTTAAGAGACAGTAAAAAACACTAAAGATTTTAGTCAGAAAAATTACCTGCAGAAAAGGAAGAATCTGATCCCCAACCCAAAGGGGGAAGGACAATAAAACAGAATTATTTAACCTGGTTGGTGTTATAATGAATGGTAGTTTAAATTAGTCAGCCATAATGGTGTTACTTACAGCCTAACCCTTGAATGCTATTCGATAAGCCAGGACTCAGACTGCAAGTCAACCCGTCTGTTGGTTATTTAAAATGTTTTTATGCAGGCTTTTGTGTAGAGGCTGAGCAGCAAGGTGTGCGTAATTAATTGGGTTGATTTGGGACAGAATCTGTCTTGTCCCTCTGAATCATATTATAAGGATCCAGGAAGGCCTTGGGGTCCAGTTGTCTGTCCCATTGGACTTGTATGTAACTGCTTAAAGAACGGTGAAATAAACTTTGAAACTCTTACCAAAAAAAAAAAAAAAAAAAGCTTCTTAGAATACTTAATGAATATTTCATTTGGGGGCAGTGACACATGTGAGGAAAATGGTAGCATTTTGCTCTTCACTCATGTGAATGGAACTAAAGAGAAGAATGCTTTACAAGCCGTAAGTGTACTGCTGCAAGTTGCCTGTTCAGTTCAGTTGCTCAGTCATGTCCGACTCTTTGCGACCCCATGAATTGCAGCACACCAGGCCTCCCTGTCCATCACCAACTCCCGGAGTTCACTCAGACTCACGTCCATTGAGTTGGTGATGTCATCCAGCCATCTCATCCTCTGTCGTCCCCTTCTCCTCCTGCCCCCAATCCCTCCCAGCATCAGAGACTTTTCCAATGAGTCAGCTCTTCACATGAGGTGGCCAAAGTACTGGAGTTTCAGCTTTAGCATCATTCCTTCCAAAGAAATCCCAGGGCTGATCTCCTTCAGAATGGACTGGTTGGATTTCCTTGCAGTCCAAGGGACTCTCAAGAGTCTTCTCCAACACCACAGTTCAAAACCATCAATTCTTTGGCGCTCAGCTTTCTTTATAGTCCAACTCTCACATCCATACATGACCACAGGAAAAACCATAGCCTTGACTAGACCGACCTTTTTTGGCAAAGTAATGTCTCTGCTTTTGAATAGGCTATCTAGGTTGGTCATAACTTTCCTTCCAAGGAGTAAGCGTCTTTTAATTTCATGGCTGCAGTCTTCTGCAGTGATTTTGGAGCCCAAAAAAATAAAGTCTGACACTGTTTCCACAGTTGCCTGTACTGACATAAATAAAGATAAATCTTCTCAAAGGAAATTAGGTGGAGCTGATGGGCCATTAGCTAGTGCTCCTGGAACAGTTCATCCTACTCATAGAGAGAAGAGACTGAAAGACATTTAAGATCTGGCAAGATACAAGAGGTCATCATCCAAAGTAAAACTGTTTATCTCACTTCTCTGTGTTTCAATAGGCAATATTTTACTACTGAACTCTATGAAGAGTTGAGCAAAGATTTTCCCAGACATAAATATCTTAATTGAATTGCACATATAAAATTGCAGTGTGGGATGGAGATAAACAGCAGGCTTATGGTGGAGTTGAATTGGGGCATTGATTCTTTTCAAAACCACAAATGGACCAACTGGAGAAGCAAGCCGCAGAGACAGTGAAGCTTCAAATTTGACCAGATGAACAAATAATGACCACATTATTTGTACTGAATACGGATGGAGAACTTACTGTTTTTCACATGTGGCTTTCCCTGACCCCTCTCACCCTTGAGGTAGGGTACCTCTTCAAAGCCACTCAATGTAGCACTGCCAGGGAAAACAGGGCAGCCTGTTGACATTGACAGGCGCCCACAGGACTGGGAGCTCCGTTTCTCTCCCTGGTCCGAGGTTCAGTTTCCTGTCTCCCTGAGTGACACATGGTTTCAGAGCCCCAGGTCAAAAGCACATTTCACCCACACCTGCATATATATCATGCACTTCCAGATTTGGACATGCAATCTGAATGGTCCAGAAACTGGCACAGGAGCTGTGATTCGAGTTGTTCTCCAAAGGCCAAAGGCTACTCAGCCAGCTCAGAACCCAGCCAGCAGCCCCAGCAAGACAGAGCCCTTTTCTTCCTCTATCCCTCTCTCCTTCCTCTCCCTTTCTCCCTTCTTTCCTTTCTGCTCTCCTTTCCAAACTACTCTCATCCTAACATTAGGAGCCAGAGAGATGTCAGTAGCTTTCATCAGCAGTGACAAATAGGTGTCTATCAGGGCTTCCCAGGTGGCGCTAGTGGTAAAGAATCTGCCTGCAGGAGACAAAGATTCAGTCCCTGGGTCAGAAAGATCCCCTGGAGGAGGGCATGGCAACCCACTCCTGTATTCTTGCCTAGAGAATTCCATGGACAGAGGAGCCCTCACACACCTCCGTAATAACAGTTTCAGGTCCTCAGCACCTAAAAGTGTCTCATTCTAGCTCCTTCTGAATTAAAAAAAAAAAAAGTGCTCAAAGAAGAGTGAAATTGTAATCCCTTTATCCTCACTGATAGAAGCTGGTGGTTACTGCTGCTCTGTTTCCTTCTACTCCTTTCCACACACAGTCCCTTCTCTCTACTTCCTTCTTGTTTTTCTCTTTCCTTTCTCTTCTTCTTCTGCAATTATTCCCTTTTCCTGAGGCCCCACAGTTGCTGAAACCTCAAATTGCTGTGTTTGCTTTTGTTTCCCCTCCAGTATTCCTCCCCTCAGCATGTAAACAGGGCTTCCCAGGTGGCTCAGTGGTAAAGAATCCGCCTTCCAAGCTGGAGACGATCCCTGGGATGATCCCCCGGAGAAGGAAAGGAAATGGCAACCCACTCCAGTATTCTTGCCTGGAGAAGTCCATGGACAGAGAAACCTGGCAGGCTACATCCATGGAGTCACAAAAGAGTCAGACACGACTTACTGACTAAACAACAACATATAAATAGCATCAACATTTTCACCAGAAAGAATGCACTTTAAAATGTGACAAAAGCAAACAATGAAAACAGTTAATGTTAACAAACTCATTATTAGGAAACATGGTTATATGTTCCTCTAAACTCCAGTCATGGTGAAGTATTTTCAACAATTTCTAGTGGGGAAAACTTTAGTTATTTTCTTGAGCAAATATATGTTATATCTATGGTGGTCATCATTGCTTGAATTCCTACAAGTAGGGTTAAACTCCACATTTTAAAAATTTAAATCAAATGTCCAACCGCAATCCTCTCACTAAAGTAGTTGTAATTAAGAGAGTAACTGAGGTAAGTCACCAACTTGATTACAAAAGACCCACAAGACAATTCCAAATTAATGAATGTGCTAATTGTCCTTCCCAGTTGGTGCAGCAGTTCCCACTGGCCTTCAGTTTGACACCTATACTTCTGTATGTGTATGCTATTCCTCTTGAAAATTCCCTCTGGGAGACAGAATTGGGTCTTTGTTTAATTCTGTGTAACACCTAGTACAGTGCCAACTATCTACTAGTTTATCTTCAGGTGATCATTTTAATGGTAGGTAATTAATATGGCTGTTGGGCTCAAGAAAATGCACAAAGTGAATTCCTGTCTGATTCTTATTGATGGTGTGGTCACCGCAATCCATGTAATATGCTTGCCCACAATGAAACATATCTGTTCATATCAAATGGCAGCATTACTTCTGGGTACACAATAAAGGGTTGAAGTTGCTGCTGAAGAATCTTGAGATGGGCAGATTATCATAAGCAGTGTCTTCATAAAGGTCTTTATCTAGGAAAGAGGGAGGCGGGAAAGTGAGAGGTGATGTGACAAGAGAAGCAGAGGTCAAAGTGATGCCATGACCCAAGGCAGGTGATTGTTCTCTAGAAGCTGGAAAAGGGGAGGAAATGGATCTCTCTAGAGACTCCAGAAGGAGTGGGGGTCTGCAGACCTATTTTTAGATTTCCAATTTCCAGAACCCTGGGAGAAGAGGCTTAAGCCAGTAAATTGTGGGTATTTGTTACAGTAACAATAAGAAACTACTGTGGGGTTATGCAAGGATTAAATGGAAACTGCCATGTAAAGACTTAACAGTGTGCCTGATACATAGAAAGAGTGAAATACATGCTATTATCGATTTATAAATCATCACCTGTAACCCCTTGAGCTCTTCCAAAGCTCCCTACAATGTGTAAAGAGCAAAAAGATAAAATATTTAAAAGCAGAAGGAGGAAGTTGTAATGTATTGACCTAGGCAGTTTACGTAATGGAACACCCACAATGAACTTGGGAGGTGGGGCTTCCTGAACTCAGAAAGATTAAGTAACCTGTCCACTCTTGCACAGCTAGTTAAGATATTAAACTCAGATCGAAATCCCTGTCTATCTGACTTAAAAGTTCTGGCATTTCTTCAGATTTTTTAATAGAAAATGTAGTGCAAGTTTTGTCTTGAAACAGAGTTTAGTTTTTTTAAGAAGACATGTTAATGTATCCTTATTATGATCATTTTTGTACAGAATTCTGTCCCAAGTTCACAATACAGGGATAAGGTGACTGCCTCTTTGCCCGCTCTGCAGTAGCATAGTTATAAGAGTATCACTCTTATTACTAATAAGAGTGATGGAGGTAGCACTAATAATAATTCATTTGTTACATTTGCAAAGCACTTTTACAACTTAAAATATGTATAGACACTTTTTTAAAAATTATGTATTTATTTGTTGTTTCTATTTTTGATTGCACTGGGTCTCCATTGCTGGGCGTGGGCTTTCTCTAGTTGCAGTGCACGGGCTGCACATGGCAGTGGCTTCTCTTGTTGCAGAGCAGGGGCTCTAGAGTGAGGGCTCAATAGTTGTGGCACACAGGCTTAGTTGCTTCTTGGCGTGTGGGATCTTCTCAGACCAGGGATCCGCATTGGCAGGCAGATTCTTATCCACTGTACCACCAGGGAAGTCCTATAAGCACTTCTTTTTAAAACTGTTTATTTACTTATTTGGTTGCATTGGGTGTTAGTTGCAGCACACAGGATCTTCGATCTTCCTGGCAGCGTGTGGGGTCTTCCGCTGGAACATGTGAACTCTTAGCTGCAGCATGTGGGATCTAGTTCCCTGTGTGTGTGTGTATGTGCTCAGTTGCTCAGTCATGTCCTGCTCTTTGCGACCCCATGGACTATAGGCTGCCAGGCTCCTCTATCCATGGAGTTTTCCAGGCAAGAATACTGGAGCCAATTGCCTTTTCCTCCTCCAGGGGATCTTCCTGACCCAGGGATCAAACCTCAGCCCCCTGTATTGGGAGCTTGGAATCTTTATCACTGGATCACCAGAGCAGTCCCTAAACACTTAAAAAATACATGTTTTGATCCTTCTGGGAGTCTCATGACTCTTGGTGGGAGCAACGAAATCACTAGGTCCTTATATGGGAGCTGGAGAGTGGAGGTGGAGAAGAATCTCATGACCTCTGGAAGGCAAGTTTTATCTTTCTCTTCTTCTGATTAGAACTCAGAGGATCACAAGCCCCTTTGCTCAAGGCATAGTAATAAATGACATGCCAGAAATGAGTCCCTTGATTCTAAATCTCATCTCATGTGCATTATGTTGATCTTTGGGACCGTCATTCCTGATAGCTCAGTTGGTTAAGAATCTGCCTGCAATGCAGGAGACCCTTGTTCAATTCCTGGACCAGGCAGATCTGCTGGAGAAGGGATAGGTGCCCACTCCAGTATTCTTGGGCCTCCCTTGTGGCTCAGCTGGTAAAGAATCCGCCTGCAATGTAGGAGACCTGGGTTCAATCCTTAGGTTGGGAAGATCCCATGGAGAAGGGAAAGGCTACCCACTCCAGTATTCTGGCCTAGAGAATTCCATGGACTGTGTAGTCCATGAGGTTGCAAAGAGTTGAACATGACTGAGGGACTTTCACTTTCCTATCGTGGTGAGAAAAGTGGTTTGCAAATGATATCCAGCAGAGTGTCTCAGCTGTGGTCAGCTGGCAAGTACGTATTTAGGTAAATGAAGCTGGAAGCAGTGTGCTGAGCTCTGGAGTTATTTTGAGGTCAAAAGTCAGTTCTTATGCTGCATGTTAGACTTCCACAGAAGAAATTATTGCTTCTAAGGGGCTTGGAGTCAAGTTTTGCTGAAGGTCATTGTGTTTTATAGCCTGCTCAAAGCTCTGTATTCTGTGTAACAGCTGTAAACTCTTCACTTGGCTATGCTTGGCTCTTATATTTTATTTTTAGTTGCAATGGTGTAAAAAAAGAAAATAAATTGTATCTCCCCTTGAAGTTCTTTTGTACAAACATAGTAGTTTCTCTTCTCTTTCCAAGTTTGGTAGCCTGTATTCACTTGTTTCCAGGAATTTTACTTTATACAATATAAATTCATTCCCACAGCCTTGAGATGACTACACCTTAGCCGATTCCCTTCCTTTGTAATTCTTCTCCAGTTGCTAATCCTTTTCTGAGGATATAAATATGCTTACTATTCTGCTTGCTTTCATGTAAGCTTACATGCTTTTCTGAAATGTGCATGAATTGTTTGGAAAACTCCTAATTTTGCATTCACTTTTTTATGATGGCAAGTGTTATTGTATGGCCCCACCAATGTTCCTTGTATGTTTAAAATCTTTGTGTGTATATATATATATATATATATATATATACACACACACACACGGAGAAGGAAATGGCAATCCACTTCAGTATTCTTGCCTGGAAAATCCCATTGATAGAGGAGCCTGGCAGGCTTACAGTCCATGGATCCCAAGAGTCTGACACAACTTAGCAACTAAACCACCGTGTATATGTATATATATACACACACACACACACACACACACATGCACACACACACTGTTTTGAACTTCAAAACTCATTAAATTTTGTGTTTGGTTTTATTTCGAAAAAATAATCAACCTCTCCTATTTGCTATGGATTCATTAATACAAACTATTTGATTTCTCAGCATTCTTATTGCTAGAAATGTGAGTACATTGATGATTCAAATGGTAAAAAAGGATAAATGATTATTTTTATCGATACATACACACATTTTAGCTAGTCACAGTGCTAAAATATTAGTAATGAAGCATGTTATAAGCATGCTACTGTACTTCATTCATTCCAGGACAGATATTTTTCATATTTTACCAGCTCTGAGATTGAGATGTGTCTTACAAAGTGGGAGTAGATGATAGTTTAATTAAGAATTCTTTTTCTTGGAAATTCTATATAAAATTATGCTGTATCTTCAATTTGGTAGCATTTTAGATTCAACTAATACAGTTCAGTTCTGTTCAGTCACTCATTAGTGTTCGACTCTTTGCGACCCCATGGACTGCAGCATGCCAGGCTTCCCTGACCATCACCAACTTCTGGAGTCTACCCAAACCCATGTCCATTGAGTCAGTGATGCCATCCAACCATCTCATCCTCTGTCGTCCCCTTCTCCTCCTGCCCTCAATCTTTCCCAGCATCAGGGTCTTTTCCAGTGAGTCAGCTCTTGGCATCTGGTGGCCAAAGTATTGGAGTTTCAGCTTCAACATCAGTCCTTCCAATGAACACCCAGGACTGATCTCGTTTAGGATGGACTGGTTGGATCTCCTTGCAGTCCAAGGGACTCTCGAGACTCTTCTCCAACACCACAGTTCAAAAGCATCAGTTCAACTAATGCAGTATGTGGGTTTCCCTGGTGGCTCAGTGGTAAAGAATCTGCCTGCCAGTTCCAGAGAAGTGGGTTCCACCCAGGTCAGAAAGATTCCCTGAACAAGGAAATGGCAACCCACCGCAGTATTTTTGCCTGGAGAATCCCATGGAAGGAGGAGCCTGGAGGGCTATAGTCCAGGGGGTTGTAAAAGAGTCAGACATGACTTAGTGACTAAACAACAATAATATAATATGTACCAAGACTGTTCTAAATGTTTTATAAATCCTCTAATTTAATCCTCTGAGCAGTCCTGTGATACAGACACATTTATTCTCCATATGGTCATAATCTTTATGATTGAGATCATGTAAACCCAAAGGGATAGCTGCTGCTTTTTCTTGTACAGTCAAGATACTTCTGAGGCCAGGGCGGCTGCATTTTAGAAAACACAATTTGCATTTGGCCAGTGAGACTTGTTTGAGCCCTGTTTACATTGTTAGTCCTTGATTGCACATTGACAGTCCTTCAAAATAAGGACTATCAGAAGAGTCACAAGGTCTAGGAATGTCAGGAATTCACTTTCTTCCACAGCCCAGTATTTGCTTCTAGCTGCAGCTTCTCTCATTTCTTTTTTTTTAAGTTTCTTACAGGAGATTTAATATAGCAAGAGATAAACACCTAATTCCCCACTCAAAGCCTACAGAAACTCTAGCTGCTTCTTTTCTGAGGTGACAATTCCCAAAGCTCAAAGGTTCGTCCCTACAGAGCCTGCCTTCCTCTGCCAAAGGCTCCAGCTGGCAGAATCATCAGTCAGAGAGACTTAAAGCTCAAAGTTGTTATTAGGGTTGTGAAGCTCCGAGGGAACTAGCACTATCAGGTCTTCTCCATGAAGAAAGACAATCCTCTCTGAGCTTTATCATCATTCACAGGACAAGCATATGAAGCATCAATACCAATTATATATCATCAGCGGAAAGTTCAACAAAACTTTGGCCAAAAGGGTCTCATCAAGACCACACTAGCTTCTTTTCCATTTTCGAATCCCATTAGCCTAAACCCAAGTACACCTGAATTTGACTTCACTCCTGTTATTTCCAGTTATGTGAGCCAGTAATTCCCTTTTTTAACTTAAGCTATCTTGTGTTCGGTTTCTATCATTTGAGATGAAAAGAGTGCTGATGAATTTAATAGAAACTTACAAGATGTGCTAAGAACAGTTTAAACCTTGAAAGTCACGTGTAGTCACAAGTGAAGGATTTTAATCACATGAGTGTATGGTCAGTCTAGTGGGCTTTTTCTGCTTGGTCCAGGGAGTTGGAAGCTAGGATGAAAAATAGAGAAGCTGGCAGTCAGTGACCAAGGTTCCTCACTGTTCAAGGCTGATTACTGCAGAGGTTGCAATTTGGCTTCCTGAACTGGTTGTGGTTCAGAGTTCTATTGTCATATATGATCTGATTATTATCCATTTCTATAGTTAGTCTCTCGGGCCTCCTTTTGGTTGTTCTGTCACTTTTCAGAAGCTAAAAAACTCAGGGATCTTGAGTTTCAGACCTTTACCTCTTGGGAATTGTCTAATTATTTCTGTAGCCACATTTCTCTTTGAGAGATCCTCTTGACTTTTTTTTTTTTATCATCATGGTGATTATCTGGCAAGAGGGTGACTAAGCAGAAGCAATTAAAACTTTCTCGAGAGACTACAACACACCAGCATCATGGCCACCATGACAAACATGAGAAAAATTAGTATTACCTGTAAGATGCTTTAAAACTAGGAATCTCAATTGCCCAATCCAGGACCAGAGAACAAATTCCATTGACCCTGAGGACCAAGCTTAGGAAGCCAAGTAGCTTTATTACTTCATAAGACACATAGTCTGCTTATCTCACCTGCTTCATTGATCTAAGCACAGCAAGAAATACTAGCGATGATATAGATGCTCCCATGACCAGCCAACATGGAATCCAGAGCTATGCTATTATCTGTTTCTACTTGTGCCAAAGAGTTGTGACTGATCTGTAGTCCCTCAAGGGCAGAGGTGGTCTTGTTAATAACTTCTGCCAGAGTTAGTGACATACTTCCTACAGTCTTATTTTATAAAATCCATTTTTGTCTGCGTTAAGTCTTTGTTGCTGCGTGCAGCTCTTTCTCTGGTTGCGGCAAGTGGAGGCTTCACTCTAGCTACACTCTAGCTGTGGTGTGAGGACTTCTCATTGCAGTAACCTGTGTCTCATGGGCTTATTTGCCCTGTGGCATGTGGAATCTACCCTAATCAGGGATCAAACCCTGTGTTCCCTGCATTGGCAGACAGATTCTTAACCACTGGACCACCAGGGAAGTCCTACAGTCTTTTTTATTTGTATGATTCCTACTGTTGGAAACATTGCTCTGACTATTCTCATAAGCAGTGAATCAGTAATTCCTCAGGATAGAGTGCCTGAATAGTCAAGTGTGCCTTGTTCTTAGTTCAAGTCTGAGTTAGAGTTTCCAGCGCCGGAGATTTAGAAAATTAGGGTCTCTGCTCCAGACAAGTCTTGGAATATTATCTGTGAAGTGCAGAAGATGCTACTCTGAGGTAAACCAGATCAGGTATCTTACCACATTGGCATAGAGCGACCTAGGAAAAGAGAATTACTTACAAGATTGGAATTTGAATTTCTGGTTGTCTCTTCCAGGCAGCAAAGGTTTGGTTTATTGCCCTATGCAGTTTGTTGAATTCAAATTTAGAATTACCCTGAGTCCAATCAATAAATTGTGATAATTGGATTTTTTGTGAGTTTGCTTGTCTTGGGTGAGAGGGATGCTAACAAAGTCACAGTTTGATTTGTTCAAGGCTCTTTAACCATGTAGGTGCAAATCGAGATGCCATCAGCTGTAATGTCCTATGATTTTATGTCAGGAGACCAGAATTGCCCAGAAGCCTTTTTTTTTTTTTAAATCATGGGGATCCAGTGATGGATGGCTTATTTAGGAGTTAGTAAGATTTAGACCAGTTTAGGGTTTGAGAATGGCATTAGAATGAGTGTATTCTGACCTACAATTATAATAAGGAGGAAATAAAAGAAAAAAAAGGTCATTATGGTAGATGAAAGCTGGGAGATCTGTAGAAAATAAGAAGAATAGTTATAAATAAGCAGATTAAAAAAAAAAACAACAGCACGGAAACAAGGCAGTGGTCTCAGCTCAACATTTGGATGGAAGCTGTCTACTTTCTGAGGTCATCAGCTTGTTCCAAAGCTTTTGGTTCATCTGTCTACTTCCACAAGATCTACTGCTTTTAGTGGGTCCCTGATGATCTGCAGTCTGAGTTCCCCAATGGAGTAGCTTGCTGACTGTGTGTGGAATTCTGGATCTCTCCTTCAGTGTGGAATTATGGCCTGTTCTATTTGTTGCTTACAGTGCTTGATAAGATTTCTTCTGATGAAGTCCAAGAGCCTCCAACAGATCTCCAACAGATCTTCCAATAGACAGATCTCTTGGTTGAAGATGAAGAAGAGGCTATTTCAGAAGATGCAGGAAGACAGTCCTGATCTATTAGCAATAGGACTTGGCATACTACATGAATCTGTTGCAATATTTTGCCATATCTGCTTGCAGCAAGCCTGAGTTGAAAGTAGAGGTGAAATTCCTAAATGCATGGGCCATAGGGTTACTGGGAATACTTTTGGCCAAGGATATCTGAAAATTTTGTTTATTTTAATTTAAGAATGCCGTTGGTTCTTTTGGTTTTTCCAGGAGATTATGGGTAGAAAAGGGTATGACATTTTTGGGTAAGAGAGAACATGTTACACAATTCTTTTATAATAGCTTCCCTAAAGTGTGGGACTTGGTTATTTGATATAAAACTTGGTATACCCCAGGTTGGAACACAAAATCAAATAGCTGTTTAGCTAAACTATAAGAACTGTAGCTTTTCGGCGAGGAAATGCCTCAACTCCTCTAGAAAATAGATGTACAATAACTAAACCATATTCAAATTCCATAGAGAGGATAAAATACTTGCAGGAAAAATCCACCTAAAGGGATTCAAAGGGCCCGTGAGTCATCAGATCCTGGCCATCCCCCAACTTTTACAGCTTTTTTCAGGATTATGTTGTTGACAAACCACACATGACCTGAGAATAATTCCAGCTGTCTTTTAAAACTTTCCCTATTAATGTTGATTTAAGCTGGTAACCAAATTTTGTGCACCATGCTGAGTAGTTTCATGGAGAAATTTAGCTCATATCCCTTTGAAATCATCTGGTGCCACAAAGTAGTGCTTTTGGAGTTACCAGGTCCAAGCTCGCTCTGCTCCCCTCATGACAGGCCAATAATCCAAGATGAGGTGTTAAAACAAGGAAAGGACTTTACTTGGGAGAAGATAGTAGGCTAGCGCCACAAAATAACCATCTTGTCCAGCCTGGTTGCCAGTTTCTTTTATGGATCAGAGATGAGGGGGGAGATGAGGAAACAAAGTAAAAAGACCATTCAGTCTTTGCAAATGTCCCCTAGAATGGCAAGCCTCAGGCAGGGGAATGATGAGTTTCACTTCCTTACAGTCTCTCACAGGTGGGCAGCTCAGGTTATCTCCCTGAGTCAGGCCATTATATATGCCTACAGTAACAAAAGTGGCAAGTGAAAGTCGCTCAGTCATGTCCAACTCTTTGCAACCCCAAGGACTATATAGTCCATGGAATTCCCCAGGCCAGAATACTGGAGTGGGTAGCCTTTCCCTTCTCCATGGGATCTGTCCAACCTAGGGATCAAACCCAGGTCTCCTGCTTTGCAGGCGAATTCTTTACCAGCTGAACCACAAAGGAAGCCCAAAGTCACAGGAGCAGATCCAGTGTAAATTCAAAACTCACCCTTCCTGGTTACGTTGGGAGCGTCAGAGATTACCTGTGTGAAGAGCACAGTCAGATTTTCCCCATCCTTCCTTTCCAAACCAGGGACTAAGAACGGGTATTCTATAATGCCTCATTGAATCTCTCCAGAGATTTATCTTTTGAGGGTGTAGTTAAGGTCATAACCTTGGTTAAGTCTTCTTGTTTGGAAATGCTGCTAGAGCATTTCTTCAGCTTCCATATTCTTTCTTCTTGCTAGAAAGTGTTTGTCATTCAGCTGTGCCTGAGTCTTTGTGATCCCATGGACTGTAGCCTGCCAGGCTCCTCTGTCCATGGAATTCTCCAGGCAAGAATACTGGCATGGATTGTCATTTCCTCCTCCAGGGGATCTTCCCGATCCAGGGATCGAACTCTGGTCTCTTGCATTGCAGACAGATTCTTTATCATTTGAGCCACTAGGGAAGCCTGGTGACTTTTTGCTTGGTCTCAGTCTTTGTGAAATCTTTGTGAAGTAGGAGTGCATCTAAAAGGTCTAAATTTGTTGTCCATGTTGGAAAGAGATTCCAGCAGAGGTGTGAGGCCCCTTTTGCTTCCAAAACATGTCCTGCCAAAAGCATACCTGCTCTCTGTATGTATGTTGACTCTCTGGTCTTTGGATAACAGACAAATTCTACTAAGTGTAAAAGTCTTGTCATTGGTGCTGATTTTACCTCAGGTAGAGGATTATCTTCTAAAGAAAAGCTTAAATTACTAGGTGGATAATCTGCTTGGCCTCCAATTTTGCTTCTGAGGTATAATCCATCCATAAGTAATTTTAGGTTAGTGTTCTCAATAGGAGTTTCTAATATATCTGAGTAAGGTGAATACCCTGGAGAAGGAAATGGCAACTCACTTCCAGTATTCTTGACTGGAAAATTCCATGGACAGAGGAGCCTGGTGGGCTAGAGTCCAAGGGGTTGCAAAGAGTCGGATGCAACTTAGCGACTGAGCGCAAGGTGAATATGCTAACTGAGGTAAGTCAACCGTGGGGCTCCCCTCTTTTGGTAGAGTCAGGGAGAAGCCAGAGTCAGGTGTTGAGATGGTGAATAGTGATGTGAAGGGGAGAGAGCAACAGAATATCCAAAGAAGTTAACTGACTGGGTGAAGGAGTTGTGTGTTCTCAGTAAGTAGTAATGTGTGGATTGTTTGAGGACATACAAAGTTAAGTAGGGAGCCTGGAACTTATTCATTAGAGACACTGAGAGTTTTGTACTGGCAATTACACTGCCCCCAAAATAAGGGGAATAGCCTTTATAACCAGGTCAGAGATGCAGTGCTAATAAGCAATGGATGATGATACTTCCCGTGAACTTGAATTAAAACTCCATGGGTTTGTCTAGATCACTCAGGCCACTGTTAATGTAATCTTTAATTTACAAATGTTGCTGAAAGTTATTTTCTAGATCATCCCCAAATCATCAATAGCTTTAGCTTTTTATTTATTTGCATGCTTAAATTATGGTCCAATTGACTTAATAAGAAGTATTTCAGGTTTGACTATTAGGGGGATTTGCCCTACTTTGGGGATGATTTTTTTCCTTAAATTTACTGTGTAAAGATACATCCTCTGGAAACTTTCCTGAGTCAGATAAGTCAGCTTTTGCCCTCCAGCATTTAGCATCTGAGGTTATGACCAACACATAGCTGATACAGCTCAGGTAACCAGGGTTATACCCACCTAGGTTATATGCAAGATAATTATAAATCTTTCTATGAAGAGTTGCTGATATTATCTGGGTTTGCAGCAATTCTTAATTATGGCTGTTAATTCAGCTAGTTCCAGCATTTAACTTTTACAGTTGCTTGCATATTGGTTCATGGGCTGGTTGATCTTTAGAGGCAACTAGTATTTTCAGGTCTTCGGAACATTGTTGGGAAAATGTAGGAGTCTGGGCAAGGGGAAGTGGAGGGAGTGAAACGGGGCAGGAGCCTATGGTCTTTGTCCTCCATATCCTCAGCTTGCCTTTTGTTGGTGGAAAAACTTTAACCAAAGAATAAGTTTAATCAGAGAAGTCAGAACAGGCAGATACAAAGGAAAACACTCAAAGAAGACAACATAATAATGATGTAGTCATTAAGCAAAGTCGAGGTCCTTTAGTTCCTTCTCAAGGGCTATAGATAATATTCTGAGTCATATCCTTCGAGCTGTCTTATAGATACAGAAACCCCTACCAGCTAGAAGAAGTTAACTACACAATGACCAGACTGTAGCCATGATATAAGCTACCACAATTCTGAGAACTGGCCTTAAGAAATGGAAATAAATAGATCCTGGAACTGAAGATCAAGTGTATCTAAAGTAATCAAGATGATGCCGGTCAGCTCGCTGATGACCGATTTCAATATGCTGCTGCTGCTAAGTCACTTCAGTCGTGTCCGACTCTGCAACCCTGCAGACGGCAGCCAGCCCACCAGGCTTCTCTGTCCCTGGGATTTTCCAGGCAAGAACACTGGAGTGGGTTGCCATTTCCTTCTCCAATGCATGAAAGTGAAAAGTGAAAGTCAAGTCGCTCAGTTATGTCCGACTCTTCGCAACCCCATGGACTGAGCCCACCAGGCTCCTCCGTCCACTGAACTTTCCAGGCAAGAGTACTGGAGTTGGCTGCCATTGCCTTCTCCAGATTTCAAGATGAATGACTGCTATTTCTGCATGTAACCACCTCCTTCTGTCTATAAAAGCTCTTGCCCACTGATTGTCAGTGGAGGCAATGGATCTTTGGACAGACACCCCATCCCCCCTGGTTGCCAGCATTCAAAATAAAGCAAACTTTTCTTTCCACCAGCCTGGCCTCTTTATTGCCTTTTGAGCGGCAAGTAGCTGGACCCCCACTTTCAGTAACAGGAGAAGTCTGTGAAGGTAGGAGAGAGATCTGACGGGGAAGGAAGAGGCCAGCAAGCTGGAAGCAGACAGGCAGTGGGGTAGAGGGATAGGAGTGGGGGTGGGAGGAGGTTTATTGAGGAAAGGAGCCTAATTTCTTACTGTCAAATTTGCCAGATTCTTTTTAGGTTTGGCCAAATAATTTTTTAGTGAAGCCATCACTGAATTAGAATTTCCTTTGGAGGCCTCCACATACCAAGCAAGAAACACTGCACCTGAGAAAACTTCTTCCCTTTCTTTATTAAGGTTCCTCTCAAATGAACAGTATTCGTCATATTAAGTGTTTCCTTAACCTCAGATATGCAGATGACACCACCCTTATGGCAGAAAGTAAAAAGGAACTAAAAAGCCTCTTGATGAAAGTGAAAGAGGAGAGTGAAAAAGTTGGCTTAAAGCTCAACATGCAGAAAAATAAGATCATGGCATCTGGTCCCATCACTTTATGGGAAATAGATGGGGAAACAGTGTCAGACTTTATCTTTTTGGGCTCCAAAATCACTGCAGATGGTGACTGCAGCCATGAAATTAAAAGACGTTTACTCCTTGGAAGAAAAGTTATGACCAACCTAGATAGCATATTGAAAAGCAGAGACATTACTTTGCCAACAAAGGTTCATCTAGTCAAGGCTATGGTTTTTCCAGTAGTAATGTATGGATGTGAGAGTTGGACTATGAAGAAAGCTGAGCACCGAAGAATTCATGCTTTTGAATTGTGGTGTTGGAGAAGACTCTTGAGAGTCCCTTGGACTACAAGGAGATCCAACCAGTCCATTCTGAAGATCAGCCCTGGGATTTCTTTGGAGGGAATGATGCTGAAGCTGAAGCTCCAGTACTTTGGCCACCTGATTCGAAGAGTTGACTCATTGGAAAAGATTCTGATGCTGGGAGAGATTGGGGGCAGGAGGAGAAGGGGATGACAGAGGATGAGATGGCTGGATGGCATCACCGACTGGATGGATGTAAGTTTGAGTGAACTCTGGGAGTTGGTGATGGACAGAGAGGCCTGGTGTGCTGCAGTCCATGGGGTTGCAAAGAGTCAGACACAACTGAGCGACTGAACTGAACTGAACTGAAGTGTTTCCTTAGAGTGGCCATTGAGGACCCACGTCACCTGTGATGAAGTTATGTCATTGCTGGAGGAGGTCACCCGAGGACTCGACCTCTGGTCAACCTGCAAGATGGAAACCAGGCGATTGGAGGCTCCTGACTCTTTCACTTGTCCTTGGAATGTACTGTCTGCCCACCATTTCTGCACGAAGAGCTGTTTCAAGGAGGCAGCCTTGAGAGAGGAAAGTGTTCTTTTTTTTTTTTTGAGTCTAATATTTTTATTAGTCCCCACAGACACATGAAATTAAATTTGTTTTTCTCCTGTTAGTCCATCTTCTGTCAATTTAGTTATTAGACCAGCCAAAGAACCTAGAAGGGAACAAAGGAAATGATTTTCTCCCCTGTAATAGCAAAACCAGACAAGGAGACTACAGACCAATTTCACTTACAAATACACATACAAAATCAAACTGAATATTATAAAGTAAATATAGAATACACAATTAAATAAGCAGGGTAAATTGTCACCTTGCTTATTTAACTTATATGCAGAGTGCATCGTGAGAAATGCTAGGCTGGATGAAGCACAAGCTGGAATCAAGATTGCCAAGAGAAATATCAATAACCTCAGATATGCAGATGACACCACACTTATGGCAAAAAGCGAAGAAGAACTAAAGAGCCCCTTGATGAAAGTAAAAGTGGAGAGTGAAAAAGTTGGCTTAAAACTCAACATTCAGAAAACTAAGATCATGGCATCTAGTCCCATCACTTCATGGCAAATAGATGGGGAAACGGTGGAAACAGTGAGAGACTTTATTTTTGGGGGCTCCAAAATCACTGCAGATGGTGATTGCAGCCATGAAATTAAAAGACACTTGGTCCTTAGGAGAAAAGCTATGACCAACCTAGACAGCATATTAAAAAGCAGAGGCTTACTTTGCCAACAAAGGTCCGTATAGTCAAAGCTATGGTTTTTCCAGTAGTCATGTATGGATGTGAGAGTTGGACTATAAAGAAAGCTGAGTGTTGAAGAATTGATGGTTTTGAACTGTGGTGTTGGAGAAGACCCTTGAGAGTCCCTTGGACTGTATGGAGAGCCAACCAGTCAATCCTAAGGAAATCAGTCCTGAATATTCACTGAAAGGACTGATGTTAAAGCTGAAACTCCAATACTTTGGCCACCTGATGGGAAGAACTGACTTATTTGAAAAGACCCGGATGCTAGATTGAAGGTGGGAGGAGAAGGGGAGGATAGGGGATGAGATGGTCGGATGGCATTACCAACTCGATGGGCATGAGTTTGAGTAAGCTCTGGGAGTTGGTGAAGTACAGGTAAGTCTGGTGTGCTGTAGTCCATGGGGTCGAAAAGAGTCAGACACAACTGAGCAACTGAACTGAACTGAAATACAGAATTGGGCTTCCCAGGTGGCTCAGTGGTAAAGAATCTGCCTGCCAAGCAGGAGACATGGGTTCGATCACTGATGGAGAAGATCCCCTGGAGAAGGAAATGGCAATCATCTTCAATATTCTTGCCTGGGAAATCCCATGGACAGAGGAGCCTGGCGGGCTACAGTCCATGGGGTCGCGAAAAAGTTGGAAATGACTTAGCGACTAAACAACAAAAAAATACAGAATTAATAACAAAAAATAAACAAAAAGTTTTTCTGACCAAATAGAGTTTATATCAGGAATGCAAGCATGTTTCAATATTGGAATATAAGTCTCTAGGGAAAGATTGAGGGCAGGAGGAGAAGGGGACGACAGAGGATGAGTTGGTCGGATGGCATCATCGATTCAATGGACATGGGTTAGGGTGAACTCCGGGAGTTGGTGATGGATAGGGAGGCCTGGCGTGCTGAGGTTCATGGGGTCGCAAAGCATCGGACACGACTGAGCGACTGAACTGAACTGAGGTCAACAATAAAGGAGAAAAATAGTTAATATTTCAATAGATTTGTAAAATTAGAGAGTAAAGTGTTTTTATGACCATCTGGGTGGTGTGTGTGACTAAACCTCATTAAGGCCTCTGTATAAACACTTGGTATGAAGTTGGGTATGGAGTATAAACTCTTGGATGGTATTGGTTGTGTCCACCCAACACAAACCTTCTATGTAAGTTCTCTTGTTTATGAAACCAGACACCCACCAATCTGGACGGGTCTGCCTCTTTCTTGTCCTCCGTGTGTACAGGGGACAGTTTCACCCAGGGAACTCAAATTTCATCCAGGGAACTCTTGATATTTTGAACTGATAGCCATTTGGGGGGGAAAATCACAAGAATTAGGGTTGTAATGAGCATATCTATAAGAAGCAGAAGTTGTTTTTTTTTTTTTTGGAGAAGATTTGAACTTAGATGACCCCACAAAAGCTGGTAAAAATCAGTTGAAACCTCATCGTTCAAGAGCCACCCTGACAACTGGCTGAGACACACAGACAGGGTTTTCCCCCTGGTAGGCAGGAAAGCAGACAACATATCCTCTCAGGTTCAAAGGCAAGCTCTCAGGATGGAAAAAAGAAAAGAAAAGAAAAAAATCAAGGCAAACAAGATGAACCTTATGCAAGTTTGTTGGCGACCCACAGCAAAGTTTGCCTGAATCGCTACGGGTTCATCAGTGAAAACCACAAACTCAGTCCTTGAGGCTGAAAATCAGGCTGATAGGGTCTGTGTCTGTGTCCTACCTTGTGATCCTCCATTGATGACTAACAAGACAAACACGAGAGCAACACACACTCAGAGTACTGAATAGAGCAAAAGAATCAACAGAAATGGCTTGATTCTACAAAAGATGCCAAAAAGAGGGGGAACTGATACATAACCTGGGTACCAAATTGAGAGGGTTTCCCAGGTGGTAAGCCTGGGAAGAATTTGCCTGCCAATGCAGGAGATGCAGGAGACATGGGTTCAGTCCCTGGGTCAGGAAGATCCCCTGGAGAAGAAAATGTCAACCCACTCCAATATTCTTGCCTAGAGAATTCCATGGACAGAGGAGCCTGCCTGGCTACAGTCCACAGGGTCACAAAGAGTCAGACACGGTGAGCGACTAACACTTTCACCAAATTGAGAATAAATAGTCAAGGCACTCAATTTAAAGAGAATGGAGTTTAAACCTGGTGTTGACTTCCTATGTTAACATGGGCTCAAAAGCCACAACAAGAGAAGGGGCCTCTATGGTACCACACCTGGTTGAAGGGTGCGGTTGGTAGCAATGGGCAAGGCAGATCATATCTTGTTGGAGCCTCCAGGGAAATTGTGGAAATAAAGACCACCCAATGAGAACAAATAGCAGCTATTTATTCAGAGCTTGTGATACCAAGGAAGTCAGCCACCATCATTAGCGTTTGGCAAAGCCTCAACAGCAGACAGGGGAGTAGGAAGATTTATACGGTCAGCCTCCTATATCCATGAATTCTACATCCACAGATTCAACAAACTGGGGGTAAAAAATATTTGAAAAAATACTCCAGAGAGTTCTAAAGGCAAAACTTGAATTTTCTATGCACTGGCAACTATCTACATGGCATTTATATAGCAGTGGTAAAGAAACCAGCTGCCAAAGCAGGAGACGCAAGAGACACGGGCTCAATCCCTGGATCAGGAAGATCCCCTGGAGTAGGAAGTGGCAACCAGCTCCAGTATTCTTGCCTGGAAAATTCTATGGACAGAGAAGCCTGGAGTGCTACAGTCCTTGGGGTCTCAGAATCAGACATGAGTGAGTGGCTGAACACACACAGGTATTGTAAGTAAACCAGAGATGAATTAAGCTGGAGGATTGTGCAGGTTATATGCAAATACTGTGCTATTTTATAAAAGGGACTTGAGCCTCCCTAGATTTTGGTCCTGGAAACAAACCCCATGTGAATACAAGGGATGGCCGTAGTGAAAAAATGGAGAGGCTTCAGGTATATTCTGATTGGAGGTTGTTGGCATATGGAAGCTACAGGTAGCCTGACTAGCAGTGAGCATCTTATGTGATTGGTTTGGGGAACATATTTGGCTTTCTCTGGTTGGCCGTGAGTTGAAAGTGTGGGCAACAAGTAAGAAGGCTGGCAGTCAGTGACCAAGTCCTGACTGCTCTGGGCTTATCACTGCAGAGGTTGGGGTTTGGCTTCCTGGACTGGTTTCTGCCGGTTGTGGGTGAAAGTTCTACTGCCATATCTAGCCTGCCCATGGTCTGTTTGTTTATTCAGTCTCTTAGTAGTAATCAGTGAAAAGTGTTAGTCGCTCAGTTGTGTCTGACTCTTTGTGACCCCATGGACTATAGCCCACCAGACTCCTCTTGTCGATTGGGTTCTCCAGGCAAGAATACTGGAGGGGGTAGCCATTCCCTTCTCTAGGGGATCTTCCTGACCCAGGGATCAAACCTAGGTTTTCCACATTGCAGGCAGATTCTTTACTGTTTGAGCCACAGGGAAGCCCCAGTAGTAATCAGAGACCTCTTAAATCATATTGTGTAGACAGATGTCCACTCCAGCTACTGGGAGACTGTCCTTTCCTGGGCTGCCCCAAACATGACCAACATCAGCTTAAAATAGTCTGACTGTTGCCTATACCACAAAGTGGTTGTGAGAACTCAACCTGAGGTCTAGTTCACTTCAGGAATTAGAAGAAACCTGGGTTCTGGCTATCCCTTCATTAATAATTATGCATCCTGGGTATTTATCATCCTCTTACCAGCTCCAAGAAAATATAATATGCCTAGCCGCTGTTACGGAGAAGGCAATGGCACCCCACTCCAGTACTCTTGCCTGGAAAATCCCATGGACGGAGGGCCTGGTGGGCTGTAGTCCATGGGGTCGCTAAGAGTTGGACACGACCGAGCGACTTCACTTTCACTTTGAAACTCAACTAAAATGGACGTAATGATAAAGTTATTTCCCTGAAGGCAAAGGACCAAATCAGATGTTCACTTGAAATAGTTTCCAGCCTAGAGTCACATGATTATTCTATCATTTTTTGATCTCAAGTCTGTCTACTGGGATGGCACCAGGCTGGTGGGTCGAATAGGAAATGTTCACTTGTGTGTGTGTGTGTGTGTGTGTTTCATCCCTGAATGAAGCTGTGTCAATGTTTTAGTTCATCCTCAAAGCTGTTTTGCTGTCATAGTATACTAGATAGCTCTCTAGACTCAAAGGGAGATCTCTAATGAGTAACAGCTCTGACATTTACAAGATTTTGAGTAAGTTGTTAACATCTTTGTCTCAAGGTCCTCATTTGCAAGACGTCATCCTGTCACCTCAAGGTTGTTGGGGAAATCAGAGTATTATTAATAGTATATGACCTTGCATTGATTTTTGGTTCTATTAACATTTCCATATTGAATATAACAAAAAGGGGATTGGAGGAAATAGTTCAATTTGTTTTTCAATATATGGATAGAGGAGCCAGGCAGGCTACAGTCTATAGGGTTGCAGAGTCAGACACAACTTAGCACACAAACTACATGACTTAGCATGTTAGTTTAAAGCTTAGAAAATGTTGAGAACCATAGGAAATACTTTTCAGACAGTTCATCTGTAGGCCAGCAAGTGGGATTTCATAAGCCCCTTGTCTAATAGGAACCCTCAGATGATTTATTAGTGGAGACTGAGGACAGGCTATTTTTCTTTCTTGTGTTAGAAGCAGTAGCTCTTGGATAATTACTTTCACATCTGCATCTAATGGTTTACTTTAGAAGCCTCATGCGTCTTTGGCATTTTCCCTGGGGAGGAAGCAAGAGAGAAGATAAGTGAGGGAAAGAGAGATTCTCTTTAGTCATCCATCATTTTAATTTTGCTACATTTGTGGAGGAAGGGCACTCACCCTACTATGTATCTTGGGCTTTAGGACAGAGTCTATGAAATGGCTTAAAATTCTTCCTTTCTCTTTTCTTTCTCTCCCTTCCTTCCTTTTACTTCTTTCTTTCCTTCTTGAATATGAGAACTGGGCTTAAAATACACCATGAGTGAAGCTTGAAAAGCTTTTACTGGTAACATTGTAGTACATCATTATGATATCATTAGGAGTAGATTTTTGGCCCTTTGAAAATAGAAAAAATTCTGAGTCAAGGGCCTACCATGTGGTCAATGGGACATTTTTCTTAAATTCAAATTTTATTAGAAGGCAGGTTTTAATTCTTACTTCTTTGCTTGGCACTGCTAAGTTCTGACTTTATTACTAATTTATTCAGTGGGTAGCAATGCCCAAGAAGTCCGTAGAATATGATGGAGAGGATGCGGAGCGGTCCCACCCAGGTGCTCCCTTTAGAACTGGGAGTGTTAGTAGCTGCTGCTTTCAGCTTAGTTTCTCTAGGAGAATGGCCCTCATCAGGAGAACGCCACCTTGCTCAAAATCATTTCCTGAGGGCAGCCCACTTTCTAGGATGGGTCAACATAGGGATAGTAAGGCAGGGCTCTTTGCTTCAATTTGGGACATTCTGAAGAAGCATCCCCGCTGCAGAGCTCCCAGAGGTGGGGAATGAGGTGTCTATTATGACAATCTCAAGGTTTGCTCTTAGCCTCATCTTGCTTACTTCTCTACCCCAACAAGTTCACTCCCCGGAGGACTCACCAATAAGCTTCCTTCCTGGGGAATCTGTAACAACGACCAAAACATTTTGTATGAGGAAATCATATTACTCTCTTTTCCTTGTTCCCTCTTCAGAATCAATTACCTCTTAATTTCCCTAATCTAAGGAACTGAAAATATATTTTATTGAGATAAAATTGAAATATATTTTATTGAGATAAAATTAAAATGTATTTTATTGAGATAAAATTACAATATATTTTATTATCTTCCCCAGAAGGTAAAGAATCTATCTTCAGTGCAAGATACCCAGGTTCAATCCCTGGGTTGGGAAGATCCCCTGGAGATGGGAATGGCAGCCCATTCCAGTATTCTTGCCTGGAGAATCCCCATGGACAGAGGAGCCTGGTGGGCTGCAGTCCGTGGGGTCTCAAAGAGTCGGGAGTGACTGAATGACAAACCCTTTCACTTTTTTCCCCTAAAGGAAGAACAACTAAAATTTATTTCATGATAGAAACTTTGGAGTTGCATCACATCAAGGACTGCCTTCAGAAAACATGGATTGGTAAACAGATTTTATAGCACTTGGTATCTTTCTCAAACTTATTCAACATTTTCTCTGTCCCTCCATAATAGTCAACTATTATTTATAATGATCAGTTAGAAGTGAAAAAAGTACAAGTGTGGGATAAGTCTTTTTTTTTAATTGTCAAAAATATACAGGACATGAAATTTGCAATTTTAACCATTTTTAAGCATATGACTTAGTGACACCTAAGCCGTAGGTATGTGCAACTGTCACCAGGCTCCATCTCCTGAACTTCTTCATCATCCCAAACTGAAACTCTGTGCCTGTTAAACAACATAGATAACTCTTGACCTGATACTGTAGTTTTTATTCCTCTTCATCCTGAAAAGTTTAATTTGGGGAAAAAGGAGATGGCAGAAATCCCAGATGATTCCAAAGAACTTGGCTATGTGCAAATAGTGATTGCTAAGGGTAAAAACAAAGTGACTAGAAAGGTGCTGGGAAGTTGAGTGTTTGCAGATTATTCTAAGACTGGAAGTTTTAAAACTTCCATGGGATAGAAAGAGTCAATACAAAATATTTTGGTTGTTGACTCCTTAGATTTTTTTTCCTCCAGGAAAATACCTTTATTGCTTTTCACAAGCTCAGTGTTAAGAAAAATAACAAGAAACAACAGAGGACAATGTGAACAATTTGATCCTACCATCAAAAAATAACCATTATTAATGCTTGGTCAATATCTTCCTAGATATCCTTTTAAGCATATGATCCAATACTCAAATGTACATTTCCGAAAATGTGATTGCAAACTGCCTGGTGATATATTTGGATCTCCCACAGTATATTTTTTCCATCTTCTTAGGCACCATAGATCTTCAGAGCTAAAAGAGAGATTGGAAATACCAGGAGGCTTATATCCTGCTGGAAATGTGAAAGGTTTGAGAGCTTTCTACACAGAACAAATACAGATATTTCACTGGCTATTTCAAGGCCAATACAATTCAAGGGAAATGCAAAATAGCTCTCTTTGAAGTTTTTTTGGACTACTGAATGTGTTCAAGTCACTTTACTTATTAAACTTAATCACTTTAGTTATTGACTTTGTTTTCTCTGGTTTATTTCCACTTCTCAGGCTTTAGTTTTCATTGAAGTTAAACATGCACGTATTTTACAGTGGAAAATCAGAATTGTTGCAAAAAAACTCCCTAAGTCTACCCTGCCCCCACCCTTTGTATGAGCTTCCCTGAAGGCAACCATTTTAAAATAATTTTTTTAAAATTTCCTATCTTTATTAATAAATAACATGTATATGTGGATATTTATTCAGTTTTAGGGATTCCCAGGTTGTGCTGGTGGTAAAAAATCTACCTGCCAATGCAGGAGACGTGAGAGACACGGGTTCAATCCCTGGTTGGGAAGATTCCCTGGAGTAAGAAATGATAACTCACACCAGTTTTAGACATTATCAGTTTTAGGCATGATCCACTAACTTTCCACTATGACAGGTGAGGCTTTCTGTCTTCTATCACACCTCTATGCCACCTGTTCTTAACTTTCTTTCCCATCTACTCCTACTCTGTCCTCTCAAAACAAAGAAAATGAGGGGAAAATCACTTTAGTAAATTAAGGGTAGTGCCCCATTGTCCTCTAGTCTTATTCAAAAGTTAAAAATCAGTTTTTCTTTTTACTTTTGAAAATGACCATTTTTTTCATCTCTGAATCTGTCTTCAGTGTTCTGAATTTCATAAATATTAATACATGCCATGCCATCAGCATTTCCTCCCATTTAGGGAAATCCCTCAAATTATTAAAAACAAAAACAAAAACAGATTTTCTTCTGTTTGCTTCCTCCGTGTCTCTCTGTTGGGCTCGTTTTTGGATATTGAATCTCTGGGATCAGTCTTCTATTTTTCTTCTATTTTCTCCATTTGTCGGGTCTTTGTCTTTTGTTCTCTTTTCCAGGAAATTTACTTCACTTTCTATTGCATAAAGTGAGTTAAAATAACACAAATGCACCATCTTATAGTTCTGAGGGTCAGAAATCTAACATGAGTCTTATGGACTCATGAGTCAAGGAGTCAGATTCTAAGTCAAGGACTTAGAGTCAAGGAGTCTAGAGGGCTTTCTGGAGATTCTTGCTGTTGTTCTTGTTCAGTTGCTCAGTCGTGTCCAGCTCTTTGTGACCCCATGGACTGCAGCACGCCAGGCCTCCCTGTCCATCACCAACTCCTGGAGCTTGCTCAAACTCATGTCCATCGAGTTGGTGATGCCACCCAACCATCTCATCCTCTGTCGTCCCCTTCTCCTCCTGCTTTCAATCTTTCCTAGCATCAGGGTCTTTTCCAATGAGTTGGCTCTTGACATCAGGGAGATTCTTGGAAAGACTCTTTATTTGCCTATCCAGATTGTTGGCATAATTCAGTTTCATACGCTTATAGGGCTGCAGTCCATATCTTCTTGATGGCTGTCAGCTCAGGGCTCTTCCAGCTTCCAGAGTTACCCATATTGCTTGGGTCATGGTCCCTTCCTTCATCTTCAAAGCCATTAACAGTGAGTGGGTTCCCTCTGATGTATCTCATCTCTCTTCTCCTACTGTGGCATCTCTTAGCTTCCAGCTAGAAAAGTTCTCAGCTTTAAAGGGCTCATTTAGCTAGATTGGGCCCACTTGGTAGTCCAAGGTGATCTCTTTATTTCAGGGTCCCTAACCTTAATCACATCTGCAAAGTCCATTTTGCCATAGGTTTCAGGGTTTAGGATGTAGACATCTTTAGGGATCCTTACTCTGCCTACCACAGGTATTTTAATGTCTACTATAATATATCTGGGGGGTTTCCCAGGTGGCCCAGTGGTAAAGAATCTGCCTGCCAATGCAAGAGACATAAGAAGCACAGTTTGATTTCTGGGCTGGGAAGATCCCCTGGAGTAGGAAATGGTAATCTGCTTCAGTATTCTTGCCTGGAAAATTTCATGGACAGAGGAGCCTGGCGGGCTACAGTCTGTGGCAAAGAGCTGGACATGACTGAGCACGCACGCATAACATATTTAGCTTCTAAAAATTCTTTAGTTTCTGAATGTTCCTTTTTTTATATATAGCAAGTATTTGTTTCATGTTTGGGATATCTTCTGTCTGAGTATAATCATGGTAGTATACCAAAAGTTATAGCCAAAAAATGCTTTCTTTACCCTGTATAGTTTGTTTCCTACAAGTTGCCTTTCTTTTGAGTTTATTTTGGTTTCTGTCTTCTACTGTGGAATTCTCTGTTAGTTCATGGCCACCTGTCATAGGCCTTAACAGCTGACTGATCTCCCTGGTGTCTAGGCATGACTTGTGGACCATGAGTTTGAGGATTAGGTGATATGGCTTCTACAAGATCAACATTTCAGATGTTTTCTTTCTTGTGTTGGTCAAATTCCTAAGAGTTGGGTCCTTTAATCTCCTACTTCCAAGACATTCCAACTTTCATAGACCTGGCTGTCTGCCTTCTTGAGAATCAAGGGAAGTTGGGGATCTCAGCATTCGAGATACGAATGGCTAATGAACTTCTCTGCTTGTGGTAGGAAATTACCTTCAAATGTACTCACTGTGCTCTAGTCAAGAGATAGGCCAGTTTCCTTCTCCAGAGAAACTGCTTCAGTCTTCTGAGCAGATCTGGGGAGGGAATTACCACCTAACTCCTTCTTAAGTAGACTTTCAATCAATCCTCCTGTATTGAGTCTCACCATCTTCCTAAATCCGCAGGTGTCAAGTCCTGAGGTTTCTGGATGTTCTGTATTATAAATGAGGTTCTTTTTTACTTTCCCCACTGCCAGCTTAGCAATCAGCTTTTTTTCTCATATCTGCAAGGTCAGTTATGATTATGCAAACTCTTGCATTCTCTTTGTCTTTGTGGGTTTTCCCCTTCTCTGTAACTTAGTAGCATTGGGAGGAAGTAAGAATAAATGAATGTTCATTCAGAATTGTGAGGTTTAAAAAGGTGGACTTTATGGCATGTGAGTTATATCTCAATAAAATACATTTTAAAAATGAAAGGATGTGTGTGATATGCTATCATTATCCCAACATATGCCTCCTAATTTTAGAGGATAGTGAGCCGAAGAAGCATAAAGTGAGCAGCTCAGGATTGTGACAGTTTTAAGTCAACTTTTAAATGACTGTTCAACTAAATCCACATAAGTTTTCTAAGTTGTATCTGGCCTTGCTAAGTTGCATTTTGGGACAGTGGCATATACTTTGGCTTCTCAAGCCCCATTCTTGGTCATTCTAATCTGCACCATTTCTAGAAGAGGAACATTGATGCTTCATAAAAACTAAACATTTTTGCAGGGTGAAATGGACTGCGTGTCATTGAGTCCAAAGCCCGTTAAAAAGTGTAAAAATACTTTTGATCACTTAATGATTGAATCTATACATAACTAATACAATTTGTATTATGCAATATCTTAAAGATAGACGAAAATACTGAGAACAGTGATATTTAAGGCTCCAGGAGGAAAGGGGCCATGGCTCTCCCTGCATTCCCCTCCCCACCCAGCTCTGATGTAATCTGACAAACACACAGAACTCAAAGTGGCTAAAAAATATGCAAGGAAGTTTAAGTGGTCTATGGTTTTTCTTAACATAGCCAAAATCAATAATGTGAGATCTCTTCCTGTTAACATCTAGGGAGTTACATGTCTAACTTCCATTAGTATTAAGTACTCCTTCCTGCCAACATCCATTTTTGTGCATTTTAAAACTGTTTATAGCATATTCACAGTGAATTTTTTTCATATCTGAGAAAATAAAAGATGGCTGTAATATTTTCTAAAGCAGTTAAGTCTTAATTACCTGTCATTCAATCAATATTTCTCCAAATCTTCTTGATTTCTTGGCCCTCCTAACCTTCACCTAGCATATGGACCTTGTTTACTTCCACAGCTCAAGTACCCAGAGTCTGTCTTCCTGCTGGAAAATATGATCACTTTTTCAAAATTGTGGTATCATAGGCCTTTAGTGGTTTGACTGACCAGAGTGCTAGAACTGCCCTTAGAAAGAGTTTGGGTTGATAGACTCAGCAAATAAAAATGCAGGACCCCATTAAGAATTTCAGATAAACAGTGACTAAATTTTTAGTGTAAGCATGTCACAAATATTGCAGGGGATGTACCTATACTACAGCATAATTTTTTTTTTTAACCTGAAATTTAAATTGCACTGAGCAGCCTAGCATGCTCCTGTGAACAGGCACCTCAGCCACAAAGACCATCTTGATCCACCCTTTCCCATCAGCCACTCCTTGCTCACACCTTTAGACTAGCATTGCAGATACCCAGAACATGATGTATAAAGAGGGTACAGGAATGCGTAGGTATGTCTATTCTGTGCCAAGGATTCCTCATCCTTGAAAGGCACCCATGGGTGATCTCTAAAGCCTGGGGCCCAGTATTGGGGTCCCCAGTCACCTGGGTCTAGGATTGCCAGATAAGATACAGGACACTCAGTGCAATTTAAACTTCAGGTTAAAAAAAAAATTATGCTATAGTATAGGTATCCCCTGCAATATTTGTGACATGCTTACACTAAAAATTTAGTCACTGTTTATCTGAAATTCTTAATGGGGTCCTGCATTTTTATTTGCTGAGTCTATCAACCCAAACTCTTTCTAAGGGCAGTTATAGCACTCTGATCAGTCAAACCACTAAAGGCCTATGATACCACAATTTTGAAAAAGTGATCATATTTTCCAGCAGGAAGACAGACTCTGGTTGGTAGAAATTTCACCAATGAATGGGTATTTGAAAAAAGAAACTAAAAAAAAAAAAAATTCCATATTACCATTAACAACAACAGCACTACAAAATAAATCTAGTTTCTCTTGCCTGTACCTAGCCTTTTAAAAGCTAGCTCTCATAATGCACCCAGGTGCTCAGTTTAAGTGCTAACCATTCTCCAGAGACCCTTCAGTGTGCTAAAACATAAACTCTGTTCATTTTAGAAATAACACAGCATGAGTTACAAGTGCAGATTATATTTGTCAAGAAAAAAAAAATGAAGTAGCTGGAAGACACAAGAGAAAAGTAGGCTTTTGGAGAACTATCATATACTAGGTTGTTTATAACATAAACAGTGCTTATTTAGCCTTGTAGAGAAAAGTTAATATTTGCCTAAGGTACAGAGTTTCATTAATCCACCTCTGTTGGTATGTGCCAGGATGGGAATTTTAAAATGGTATGTTGTACCAGTTAGATTTTTTTTTTTTTTTTTTTGCTCATTGTAACAGGAAGCCAACTCTAGTGGCTTAAAAACTTCAGGCATTTATTTTTCTCCCATAAGAAACATCTCCATGATGCCACTGAATACCCAGGTTCTTTCTGACTTTCTACACTGCCAAACCTGACTTTCTTCCTCATGCTTTCAATATGGCTGCTGCCCTTCTAGGCTGGAAGGAGGAAGCTGAAGAAAAAAACAATGTTGTCAAGCCTTTTTAAAATTGGGGTGTAAGTGATTTACAACATTGTGTTAATTTCAGTTGTACAGCAAAGTGATTCAGTTACATATATATGTATATTCTTTCTGGTTCTTTTCCATTATAGGTTATTACAAGATATAGAATATAGTCCCCTGTGCTATATAGTAAATCCTAGTTGTTTATCTATTTATGTACGATAGTCTGCTTCTGTTCATCCCATGTGCTTAGTCACTCAGTCGTGTCCGACCCTTTGCGACCCCATGGACTGTAGCCCACAAGGCTCCTCTGTCTATGGGATTCTCTGGGCAAGAATACTGGAGTGGGTTGTCATGCCTTCTTCTAGGGGATCTTTCCAACCCAGGAATCGAACCTCGGTTGATTCTTTACCGTCTGAGCCACCAGGGAAGCTTGTCAATCCCATACTCCTAATGTATCCCTCCTTCGTTTTCCCTTTTGGTGACCATAAGTTTGCTTTCTATGCCTGTGAGTCTGTTTCTGTTTTGTAAATATGTTCATTTGTATTGTCTTTTTAGATTCCACATATAAGTGACATCATATACTAGTTGTCTTTCTTTATCTGATCTAGTACTTCACTTATAATGATCATCTCAAGATCCAGCCAAATCTTTCTTTCCTAATGATTTCTTGAAAGTTTCTAGTTCATATCTCATTGGTCATGAATATGTCAAAGAGCCACCTCCAGCTGCAGGGGAGGTTAAAGTGGTCAGTGTTTCAGCTGGACACACCGGTGCCTCATATTATATTTGAGTTCTCTTAGGAAGAAAAATGGTAAAGTTGGATATGGGTAGGTAATTAGCCATCTCTGCCACGAATGGGAACAAGCATACAAACTCTTCAAAATAGGTCATTTCTCTCTCCCAACACACATTAACAGGATCATCACTGTATAGCAAATTAAAAAGATAAGAATAATAACATTTTGAAACATTGTTATTTTCAAGTGCTATTTATTTGTCCACAAGTTAGTTCATAGGTTGAGAGATTGTCTTTCCAATCCTTTATCTGAGCAGCAGCTAGTCAAAAATTCTTGACCACATTATATTTCCTGCCTATGCAAAAATATACTGCTGCTGCTGCTAAGTCACTTCAGTCGTGTCCGACTCTGTGTGACCCCATAGACGGCAGCCCACCACGCTCTCCCGTCCCTGGGATTCTCCAGGCAAGAACACTGGAGTGGGTTGCCATTTCCATCTCCAATGCATGAAAGTGAAAAGTGAAAGGAAGTTGCTCAGTCGTGTCCGACTCTTAGTGACCCCATGGACTGCAGCCTACCAGGCTCCTCACTGTTACATTTAAAAGGTCATTTAAGAGCAAAAAACAAGTGATTTTCTTGGAGGTCCAGTGGTTAAAACTCTGCACTTCCAATGCAGTGGGTCCAATGCAGGGTTCCATCTCTGGTCAGGGAAGTAAGATCCCATATGCTGTGCCATGCGGCCAATAAATAAATATTTTAAAAAGAAAAGATATATCATTGCACTTCTTTGTTATAAACACTGGATTGTTAGTAATAGTAGATACAATTTATATTAATATCTTGGCTTCCCAGGTGGCACTAGTGGTAAAGAATCTGCCTGCCAATGAGAAAACTCAGAGAAGCGGTTTCAGTCCCTGGGCTGGGAAGATCCCCTGGAGTAGGAAATGGCAACCCACTTCCGTACTCTTGACTGGGAAACTCATGGACGAAGTCCCTGGGGCCCCAAAGAGTCAGACATGACTGAGGACACAATTTATCTTATTTTGAAATTTTGGTCTGAAAGCTAAACTTATAATATTGATTCACTGCGTGGCATAATTAAAGCAGTGAAAAGATGACCCAAACGATCTTTGACCTCCTGGAGCTCATAAGCTGCTGGGTTATAACCTAGAGGGGCTGGGAACATAAACCTATGACTGTGGCAGGCTGGCCTGGGAGATGAGTGAGAGTGGTGGGTGCTACAAGAGAGAAGCCAAGTGCAGTGGGAGTAGGCAGAATCAAAGAAGAGAGGTCTCATTGGATTGAGATAAACCGAATAAAGTTCAGGAGAAGAGGCTGTCAATGCAGGTGGGAAACAGATACACTTGGAATGGCACCCCACTTGAGCACTCATGCCTGGAAAATCCCATGGACGGAGAAGCCTGGAAGGCTGCAGTTCATGGGGTCGCTGAGGGTCGGACACCACTGAGTGACTTCACTTTCACTTTTCACTTCCTGCATTGGAGAAGGAAATGGCAACCCACTCCAGTGTTCTTGCCTGGAGAATCCCAGGGTCGGGGGAGCCTGGTGGGCTGCCTTTTATGGGGTCGCACAGTCGGACACACTGAAGCGACTTAGCAGTAGCAGCAGCAGGTAACTATTGCTAATTTAAAAACATAGTAGCAACAGCCAAACTCCTGTGATGTTTCAGGCAATGCGGGCTAGAGGCCTAGCCAGAGTCTCTAGGTAGCACACAAGGAAGCTTCCTTCCTTCTTAGACCCAGATGGCTTGGAAATTGGGCTACCACCTTAGAACTATGTAATAATCAACCTGACTTCATTGAAGACAGTAACTGCAGAACACTTAAACAGAATGTTGATGCTAATTACGAAGAGTGTTATTACAGGAACTTCAAACTGTCGCTTGATCAATGGACATGAGCCTTTTGATATTTTCAAAAGATCCCTGTTGATAAGTCTACCCTTTGCTTAATTTAATTCATTTAACTCATTTCAGAGTGTGGTCCTTAATCCTGCACTCAAAATAGTCAGATTTTATTGCACGAAAATCTTCTGAATTTGTCACTTAAAACCCTGCACTCTATTAAAAAGACAAGGCCACATCATTTTTTCGAGAGATTCTTTGAAATTTTAACCTCTTGGCCTGTTTCGGACCTACTCTGGTAGACAGTCTAGGGTGTTATTTTGGGAGCAGGAGAACATGAAGAATGAGTGGGAAAAGAGCCACTGGCATTTGAAAATAACCTTCCTGCGTTTGCCACTCAATAAGCATAGAAGAGCAGGTGTTAGGGGAGGCAGAGAAAGGGCATCTTCAACGCCCCGGAGGAAACTTCTGATGATAAATAACTTGAGGGTGCGACGTAACGCCATCCCTGTCTCCACGCGGTCCCCACGCAGCCTCCACGGTGCTGCCGCGTCTTGGCCGTCCCCGCCTTCCCCTCTCCTACAGGGCGGGTTGCAGCCTGCGCTCACCCGGCCCTCCCCGCCCCGCCGCCCGGCACCGCCCGCCGGTCCTCCTCCTGCGCCGACGCGGCGGAGCGCACCGGCCCGCGGGGTCAGGTGGTTGGGTGACGCCCCGGGAAAGCGCTCCCCACCTCGCGCGGGCGGCGCCACCGCGCCCGACGCCTCCGGGGGAGGGGACTTCCCGGGAGCAGCGGGCGGAGGACGGGAGGAGCGCTGCGCGGCGGGCGGGCGGGCGGGCCGAGCGGGGACGGGCTGCCGGCGGGAGGGAGACATGGACCGCAGCGAGCAAGGTGAGGGCGCGGGCGCTTCCGGGGTGGGCGCGGGGCCCGGCGCCGCGCGGCTGGGGGCCCGGGTCCGGGGTGCGGCGGCGCGCGGCCTGGCACCCGGGCAGGTGCGGAGCCTGCGGTGCTGGAGCCGCCAGTTGCGTCCCCGGAGCCGGATCCCAGGTCCTGGTGGGGCCGGGCTGCCGGGAACCGGCGGCCGGAGGGGGCGGATGGGACCGCGCGAGGGTGCGCGGGTGTTGGAGACAGCAGAGAGGACGGGAAAGATAGAGAAGGTTCTGGGAGGCGGCGGAGGGCCGGCGCCAGGCGTTCGGAGCCGGGGCGGCGGATCGAGAAGCGCTTTGGTGAAAGCGGTGCCCGGGAGCCCTGCTCACCTCGGTCTGGGACCGGTGGAAACTGAGGGACTGGGGACGGTGGGTCGTTTGGCCCCGCACGAGGGGCGCGTGAAGCCCTCCCAGCCACACGTGAAGACTTTCTGCTCTCTCCTTAACGTGGTTAGGATTTTTGGTGGCATTTGAGCCCGTGGCGTTGGTTTTGGTTGCGAACATTTAACATCCCCCAATTGTGGAGCAGTGTCTCTAGGTTTGTTTGGAGGCGGGGAATTTTTCCGTAGCGAGGGTCCTCTTTTATCCATCAAAGGTGAAACCCCTCCAACACAAAACCTTAGTCTGATTACTCTAGCTTTGGCTGCACTTGTTTCTGAAAATAGTATCTCAAGGGAAATTACTTCCAGTAAACATTATTTAAGAGCGATGTGGCATAGTAGAACTAGGTTTTCAGATTTAAATATTGCCACATCCTAGAAATCTTTACTGATAGTAACACAGTAACCACACTAACCATAACACAGGTTCGCGGCAAGCTTTTAAATATATACATATAAAGGCTAAAAAAAAGTTAACAGTATTGAGGTTAATTTGGGGAAGTGGGGATAGGAATTATTACTATTTTGAGTCTTAACACAAATTTTTTTTTTATGTTACTACTCTCCAGTATCTGCCTTCATGCATACGAGTTTTCATTTAAGTCAAACCATATTCCATGTATACTGTTTTGTAGTTTACTTCTGGTCAGTTGTAAAATAGGATTTTTGGAGCCTTCCAGCTTTTCCTTTCTCTCAACTCCTCAAATTAATCTCATCTTACATTCATTTGATACAGTATGTACATGTGTGCACCGTTGTATCCAACTCTTTGCCACCCCATGAACTGTAGCCCGCCAGGGTCATCTGTCCATGCAGTTTCCCAGGCAAGAATGCTGGTGTGAATTGCCATTTCCTTCTCCAAGGGATATTCCCCACCCAGGAATCGAACCTAGATCTCCAGCACTGCAAGCAGATTCTTTACCAGCTGAGCAATGGGGAAGCCCCATACAATATGTAGTTTATAGTATATATGTCATACATTATATATGTACATATATACACGTGTCCACATATTGTCTAGATTTCAAACTTCTTGAAGTTAGAAGCATATATTTCATTTTTGTCCACAGTTGAGTAACCTGGTGATTTGTACATGGTAAACATTTACATGTTTGAGTCGGAAAGCTCCTCACAGGTCTCAGGTGTATTATTGTTAGGAGAAGGCCTAGAGGCTACCACGTAAGTCAGTATTTTTCTATCTGGATTTTCATGGGGGTAGTGAGGGTGTCCAGCATGTGAGCATGCATACATGTGTATGTCTTACACTGTGATATTTAACATAATGATGTTTTTAGAATATGTGGCTATGTTTGGTACTCCTCAAAGTAGATGAAATATTAGTGTTTGAATTAGGTGAATGGAGTGACTGATTTTATTAGATTTTTGTATTCTAGTTTGGCTGGTAAGAATCATGGCCAGTAGTAGTTCTGTAATATTCCAATTTGCTGATACACTTTATATGGTTATTGTAGGATTACTGTTTGTGTGTGTGTTTGTGTATATGTGTCTAAGACATGTTTAATAAATCCCTTGGTTTATAAGAGGAGTCTTTTTCTGTCTCTAATTTTCGGATGTTATTCTTTGGTAAAGATATTTGTTAGTCATGTTACTTCTTGCGTTTAATTGTCATTCTTAGAGGGCGAGGGAAGTCCATCCTCTTAAAGTGGAGAACTTGGACGCCAGACTCTAAATGAAAGACGAGCTAGCTGCCTGGGCAAGGTCAACTGAGGCTACATAGCTTGGCAGTCTTAACAACCACTTGGCGTTTCCTTATACTTTGGGTTCCTTCTGCCTCTTTTTTGTCTTTTCATCTTTATGTTCCCACAGCACACAGTTTTTTAGAAATGTTTGTTGACTGCCTCAGATGAAAGGCAAGTGCCCAAGGGCCAGTCTCCTTCCAGCCCCTGAAACCTCTGAGTTGGTTACTTGCTTCCCACTTCCTCCTGTTCTTTTTCTCTGTGTTTTAAAGAAACAGAACTCTGGTTGGATGGACAAAGTTGCTGATAAGACTGCAGTGGGTGTGGAGAGTAAGTTTATCTGTCAGCTCTCTGAGCTAGCAGAGGAGACAATTCAGTCTTGAGCAAGTCCATGTAGACTCCTGGCTGAAAGGGAGAAGGGAACCTGGATTTTTAACTTGCAGGTTCACCAGCAAAGTGTGTTGGCTGGAATAAGGTTTATACAAAATCTGTGATTGTCTGCTGAATTGTGATTTTTTTCAAAGTACCTAAAAGCAAATCATAATATTTTAGGATTTAACTTACTTTTTTAACATGTGTGGATTTTGTTGTGTTTGTCCCTTTAAAAAATACTCTAGGGACTTCTCTGGTGGTACTGTGGTTAAGATTCTGTGCTCCCAATGAAGGGAAGCCTTGGTTGGGGAACTAAGATCCCACATGCTGCACAGCGTGGCCAGGAAAATAAAATCCTCTAGATACAAAATTAAATGGCCTACTACTTGTCTTGAATGCATGTCTCTGCATTCAAGAATGAAATGTCTCCTTATCTGTTCCTTCTTATATGAAGTTGTCAAAATCTAGCCTTTGCTACTGATTTTATTGAATAGAGCTATAATGTTTTGAAATGAACAGTGTTATTTTCAGCGCTGTACTCTGAATGCTTTTCAGTATCAGTCTGAGATTTGCCTATTTTTCGTGCCCTCCCCCATACCCAGACTCTGTATACAGTACTCTGCTTATGTTGAGAGCAGTCAACATCAGATGATTTAAAATTCACCATAAACAACATACTGCCTCTTAGGAGCTTCTATGGGTTCAGCACACTCAACGTGTGTGCCATTTCCCACCTTGAAAGTGCAGCGGCCTGCTAACTGTAGAATACAGCATGTAAAAAAACTCCTGACTGCCTTTTATGGGGCTGAATAGATAATCGTGCTCGAGTACTCTCTTATATTGGCTTCCCAGGTGGCACAGTGGTAAATAATCTGCCTGCCAATGCGGGAGACACTAGACGTGGGTTGGGTCCCTGGGTTGGGAACATCCCCTGGAGGAGCAAATGGCAACCCACTCCATATTCTTACCTGGAAAATTCCATGGACAGAGGAGCCTGGAGGGCTACAGTCCATGGGGTTGCAAAGAGTCAGACATAATTAAGCACGTGTGCACATACACGTGCACAGGCACACACTCTCTTATATTAGTAATAACTTGTAGTTTAGCACCATTATATTGACAGTCACCTAGCCACTAAGCATTTTATCTGTGTTTGAGTTAAAACACCACCACAGCTTTTTATCTTAAGGGGGTAGGGGAAGGCTGCTATGGTCGAAGCAACTGGGGAAAGGGGAAGCCTGCAATGAAACAGTGACACGATAATAGGTCACTATAATTTCAGCCTGGTAATTATGCCTTCAGAATAACAAAATGGTGAGGTGTTGTTGATTTACAGATAAAACAAATGTAGAAATGAATAGGTAACAGCTTTGAGGGTCTGCTCACAGATCTCTGGGTGTGAGTCACTCAGCATCATGGTTTCTTTGGTCAAGTCTTGCTTTCCATATGGTGATAATGTCTTTGTTAACTTGCATTCACTTCCTGCATCTGTTTCTATGCAGCAGTCTGCTTGGTCCCTAGGGGAGAGCTAAGTGGTAGGAGGGGTTGTGATCCATCAGTGAGATCTCAAAACAGAATAATCTATGTACACAATAAAAGCAAATACACTCAAGGTTCCCAACTGAAGAGAACACCCAAGTCCCCTGACCTTCTGTGCTCCTCCTGGTCCTTGTATTGGAGGCTCACGTTATTTTATTTTCCTTGTAGGTTTAATTATTTCTGTTTAATTGTTGACTGTTTTAAAATCTCTCTTCTGAGACTCTCCCAGATTTTATTTAAACTGGGTGGGTACCAGAAACCATAATCTTAGCAGTGTATTTTCATTAGAATAAATGTCCAAGGGATCAAGGGATTTAATGTCTAATGCAAGTTAAAAAATGTTTGAATTAAAAACACTTCTTGGTAGCTGAGAGGAATTGTTCATTTTATTTTATTTTATTTATTTTTTTGGAATTGTTCATTTTAGAAAAATCAGAAAATACACATGAGAGAAAGAACATAAAACCACCTATAATCCTATTCTGGAAAATCACTGTTAGCATGTTGGTTTGTATCCATCCATATAGCTGTCCTTTTAAACAAATCACAAAATAATCTCTTATTGAATATGTCATCTTGTATCTTGCCTCTTCTTTAAAACTCAGTATTTTAAAATACCCTTCTGCAGCATCATTTTGACTAGTGTGACCAGGTAATTAATGCACATGATGGAGTTCAGAATGATTAAAAGGTTGCAAAATGTTAAATCTCCCTTCCATTCCTGTCTCCTTGGCTATTTCTCTTGGGTAGTGATGTCACCATTATTAACAGTTTCTTCTCCATCCACCCAGAGAGATTCTACTTATGTAGGTATACACACTTATATTTAAATATGTACAGTATTAGTGTGTGTGTTGTATAAGCTGTAGTGCACAAATTATTTCACACCTATCTTCTATATGTCTATATATACTGTATATACTTACAGTATATATTTTAGAGATCATTCAACACAATGTTATATAGAGTTGTTTCATTTTTCAGGGCTATTTGTAGATGTCTATTTTTAGATGTACCATGTTATGTACCATAACAGATGATACTTGTTCCCTATTGAGGGACATTTAGGTTTCCCCTAATATTTTGCTATTAAAACAAAGCTGCAGCAAATAAATATGTATGCAAATTGTTTGATAAATGTGCTGGTGTATCTGTAGGAAGAATTCTTAGAAGAATGTGACTGTTCAATTTTGATGGTGCTAGATTCTGCTCCATAGAAGTGGTGCCAGTTATAATCCACCAGCTATGTGTGAGCATCTGCTTCTCTCTATCATGTGGCCAGGGTGTTGTCACATTTTTCATCTTTGCTTCTCTTGTGGGGGGGAAGATGTTTCGCAGGCTGTGTTTATTATATATTTTTCTTAATATGAAGGCCATTATACTTCTTTTGATATGTTTGAGATCTATCTATATTCATTTTCTGGGACATGTCTGATCATATACCTTGCCAGTTTTTTCTATTGTTTTATCCTTTTCTTCTTGATTTCTTCATGACATGAATTGCTATTATATTTTTTCCTAGTTTGTTGTTTCTTTTTTGACTTTCTGGTGATTTTTTTTCTGAGCAGAAATATTAGTTGATGGCAGTTTTCATTTAATAGCTTCAGGCTTTTGAATCGTTCATAGAGATGCTATCCTCACTTTGAATTTATGTTTTTATTTTTTACCTTTAAATCTTTCATCCATCTGGAGTTTATTTTGATTAAAAAATGTGAGTTATGAATCTTAACCTCCTTCCCAACTCAATTGGCTCCTCAGTTGTCCAGCACCATTCACTCACGAATGGATCTTTGAAACACTGCTGCTGTCAGTGCTAAATTTCTGTATTCTTTTCTTTCCCCCTGTTCTGTCCTAGCAACTAAACTGTTTAAATTATTGTGGTTTCATAACATGTTAAAATGTCTGGAAGGACTAGTCTCTCCTGATCACTCTATTTTTCTTTTTATTACTAGATGTTTTTCTAGCTGTTTCTGCCAGATTTTATTTCCAAATGAACATTAGAATCAACTTGGTCTGGATGCAAATCCAACAGAAATGTAGTTGATATAGCTTTCTTCCCTTCTCCTGTTCTCTATCCTCCTCATTTCCCTTTCTCTCTCTCTCTTTTTTTTTATTAGACCTGTTACCTTGCTTTTTTCTTTATTGAATATCCCAGTATATGTTCATCATAGTTGTATTGTACATACTATATATACAATTTTATATTGCATTTTGGATACTACTAGATAATAAGAATTTTAATGTACCATTGAAAAAAGTATCTTCAAACTGTATTTTTTGACGACTGTACTCTTTCAGCATTTGATGTTTAACTTTTTTTTTTTTTGTGGGAATATAGATTGCTTTTTATTTTAGCTATTATAATACTTTAAAGAGAAAGTGTTTTAAGATAAATTTCTTGAGACAGGACAAAGGATGTGAATATGCTTAGGTTTTTCATGCCTTTGGCCAAATTGCTTTCTGGGAAACATAATTATTACTGCTTTTTTATTGTAGTAAAAATGCATGACAAGAAATGTATTATCACAACTGTATTTAAGTGTATTGGATAGTATTGTTAACTCTATGTACTTTATTGTGTAACACATCTCTAGAACCTTTTCATTTTGATGACTGAAACCCTGGACCCACTGAGCAACACACATTTTTTTTTCTCTACAGCCCCTGGTATCCACTATTCTCTTTACTGCTTCAGTGACTTTGATTACTTTAGATAGATCATTAAAGTGGAATCATGCAGTATTTGTCTTTTTATGACTTATTTCACCTGGCATAATGTCTTTAAGGTTCATCCATGTCATTGCATATTGTAGGATTTCTGTCTTTTTTAAGGCTATATAACATTCTAGTGTGTATGTATGCCACATTTTCTTTATCATCTTTTATTTTCTTTGTCCATCCTTCACTGGACATTTAGGTTGCTCCCTCCTCTTGGCTGTTGTGATCATGGGTGTGCAAATTCTCTTTTATGTCCTGTTTTCCACTCTTGGGTATATACTGTAGGAAAGGAATGTTTATTTTCCCTACCCTTCTTAGTTCTTTGGCTTGTCTAATAATTAAATTAACATAGGGGAGACTAACAGGAGAAAACCAAATTTAGTTGCATATGTTCGGGGGTCCTACAAGAATATGAGACCCTCAGGCATTTAGCCAGTTGAGACTTACATGACGCTCTGAGCTATGGAGAAAAGGGATAGGGTTCTGGGTCTTGAAAGGTGAGAAAGACAATTCACAGGAAGATGGAGAGAAGGTTTGGTAAAGTGTTTTCCATTCCCTGCAGGACGATGGGGCCCAGAGAGGACTTTGATCTCTAGCCCCAGTCCAGCTGCCTGCAGTTCACCCCACCTCACCTGGACTATTTGTAGTAATCTCTTGTGATAGTTCCCTTCCTGGACCAGATACTCTATCTAAATTCTTTTAGACAGGTAAGGGAGAAATAAAAGGTTTTCCTCAGTCTGCTGGATTTTGATTGCCGTCAGCTCAAAATAGTCACAATTCCAAAGTGGTAGTTTGAGGGGGACTTGTTCTGAAATCCTCAATACCCAGAAATAAAATTGCTGGTTCCTATGGAAGAAACACAAGCTGGAATCAAGATTGCTGGGAGAAATATCAATAACCTCAGATATGCAGATGACACCACCCTTATGGCAGAAAGTGAAGAGGAACTCAAAAGCCTCTTGATGAAAGTGAAAGTGGAGAATGAGAAAGTTGGCTTAAAGCTCAACATTCAGAAAACGAAGATCATGGCATCCGGTCCCACCACTTCATGGGAAATAGATGGGGAAACAGTGTCAGACTTTATTTTTGGGGGCTCCAAAATCACTGCAGATGGTGACTGCAGCCATGAAATTAAAAGACGCTTACTCCTTGGAAGGAAAGTTATGACCAACCTAGATAGCATATTGAAAAGCAGAGACATAACTTTGCCAACAAAGGTCCATCTAGTCAAGGCTATGGTTTTTGCAGTGGTCATGTATGGACGTGAGAGTTGGACTATAAAGAAAGCTGAGCGCCGAAGAATTGATGCTTTTGAACTGTGGTGTTGGAGAAAACTCTTGACAGTCCCTTGGACTGCAAGATCCAACCAGTCCATTCTGAAGGAGATCAGCCCTGGGATTTCTTTGGAAGGAATGATGCTGAAGCTGAAACTCCAGTACTTTGGCCACCTCATGCGAAGAATTGACTCATTGGAAAGACTCTGATGCTGGGAGGGATTGGGGGCAAGAGGAGAAGGGGACGCCAGAGGATGAGATGGCTGGATGGCATCACTGACTCGATGGACGTGAGTCTGAGTGAACTCCGGGAATTGGTGATGAACAGGGAGGCCTGGTGTGCTGCGATTCACGGGGTCGCAAAGAGTCGGACACGACTGAGCGACTGATCTGATCTGATCTGATGGTAGTTCTGTTCTTAGGTGTTTTGTTTTGTTTGGTTTGTGAATTTCTCTCCTGTTTTCCATTGTGGCCATACCATTTTACATTCTCACCAAGTTATTTTAGAGAGAACATTGTAGGGACCAAACACCTGCAGAGAGGGAGCCTCTGTGGTTCTAATTTTTCCATATCTTTAGCTACACTTTTCATTTTTGATAGGGGCCTTCCTAATTGAGCTGAGATAATATAATATCTCATTGTGGTTGTGATTTGCATTTTCCTGATGATGAGTGATGTTGAGTGCTTCTCGGTCATCTTTGTGTCTTCTTTGGAGAAAAGTCTATGATTGGATTATGAATTATTAATGTATTCTGGATACTTAGGCCTTATGAGATATGTGGTTTACACATATTTTCCTCCCATTCTGTAAATGCCTTTGTCACTCTTGGTTGTTTCTTTTTCTGCACAGATGTCATTGCTTTGGGGAAAAAAAAGAATTAGAAAGCTTATAGGTAAAAAAAAATGCCATCTCTTTTCATTTAAATGTTTTCCACCTTCTAAGAGTCTGTAGATGATATTAGCCATTGTGTTCCCCTTTTGACATTGGTTGTTCCTTCATTGTTTTAATATCTTTTTATTTTATTAAATTAAAAAATTTAAATTGACTTATTTTTTGGCTGCACTGGGTCTTCGTTGCTGCGTGTGGGCTTTCTCTAGGTGTGGCGAGCAGGGGCCACTCTCTGTGGTGTGCAGGCTTCTCATTGCAGAGGCTTCTCTTGTTGTGGAGCCTGGGTTCTGGGTGCGCGGTCTTCAGCAATTGTGTGCACAGGCTCAGTTGTTGTGGCCTACAGGCTTGAGGGCACGGGTTCAGCTGCCCCAAAGCGCATGGGCTCTTCCCAGACCAGGAATCAAACCCATGTCCCCTGCATTGGCAGGCGGATTCTTTACCATTGAGCCACCAGGGAAGTCCTCTCTTTTACTTTAAAATTGTGTCTTTGCTTTCTTCTGCTGCCACCCTTCTCCCCTGTTCATAGTAAACCTTTGTGTTTTGAGGAAAATATTTATTTTTTCTATTTTGGTTTTGGTTATGTTTCATGTTATTTTTCTAACAGAAGACATTATGAAGAGCAGATGTTTTCTTGGTGACAGTTTTTAGAGTAACTGTCATGGCTCTCAGTTGCCTTCAATACTTTTTTCTCTGTGTTTATGTCTTCTCTTTAGATGCTTTTGTAATCAATACTGAAAGTAGTGGTTCTAGGTAGGACTATTAGTTTCCATGCTTTGGCTTATAGGCATGGTGACTGTACTTCATGTTACAGCTATGCAAATGTAAATGTCAGCTTAAAAATGATATAAAACATCACCATATAAAGTTTTGGATTGAGAATTTACTTAATAGGATTAAACTTCACCCCTTGTATTCTGAGCTTTTTGGAGGCATTGTGGTGTGGTAAAGGAGCTTATGGTGTAATGAATAGGGCTGTAGGAATAAAGATAGCAGTTTATCCAACCCATTAAGATTTGTACTTGGTTAGAAATGAAGTGTCAGTAGGAGACTGTTCTGTTTGTATTCCAGACTCTCATTCAAGTGTGTACATGGTTGGTACTCCATAAATGTTTATCCTATTGTACAAATATTCATTAGAAAGATTTCTAGCGTATATAGAGTCACATGGGATTAGATAGAAACAGTTAACAGGGAAAGATAATAGTTTGGCAGGGAGACAAGAATACCTGTTCCAAATGTGCTTTTAGTTTTATACATAATCACTGAAAGTCTGATCTGTAAATAGAAGCCAAATTGGTACTTTACTTCTCCAGTGTACACATAAGAGTATTTATGTATACATTTACAAGTAGAGGAGGAGACAGTGCTGATTAAATGTTTATTCTCCAAAGGAAGTTGGATGTAGTGCTCACTAAGTAACTTTCTTAAATGTTTTCTATGCTATTTCATCAAAAGTAGTTATTTGCTTCTAATGTATCCTGAATTTAAGAGGCACAGATGGTGTTGATACATTTTAGTTTTCTTTCAGTTAAATTGAGAAGGGCAGTGGAGATGTTGACAGTGGCGGAAAGGGTTTGCTACTAGTTAACAGAATGAAAATTATATAAAGAGGGAAAATGCAAACATTTCTGCTGGCTGGAGCATTTTAGCAAATTGATGACCAACTTTCCATTTTGGTATATACTGAGTATATCACTTTTGGTATATCAGTTTATTAGCAGTGGGGATGATGATTCTACCTGCTTTTTGCACAACTCCTTCTAATTTTTCTTCGTATTATTTCAATTCAGTCTTTCCTAATGCAAGGTAATAGGATTGATATCATTTTTGTTTTATATATGAGGAAACAGAAGCTGAGAGATCACGACTTCCCCATTCTCTGCTAGATGTGGAGATTGTTACAAAACCTTTGTCCCACACCTGTTGTTTCTCAAAGGGTAACTGGTGGCCAAGAACAGTTTCAGCTACATTTGCAAATCAGTTTAAAGGGCTGGGAACACTTCACACTTTTTAGAAATATTTTCCTTCCAACAAATTAAAACAGAATTGGAATCTGAAGGGACACCACTTCAAGCTCTGCATTATAATAACCTAAGTTTTCTAGCTGGGGTTTTACTGGGCAACTTTTAGTAATACCACTACTACCACTAATACCAGCAACAACATCTGCTCAGGGTTTTCCGTATACCAGATTCTGTTCTAAATGTTTTTCATGTTTCATTTTGAAAATGTTTAGAGCAAATCTGTGAGCCACATCCTTGTTTTACAAATGAAGAAACAAGATGTGAGAAAATGGAGTAATAACTTTTCCAGGGGCACAAAGCTTGACACAGACAGAGCTGGGTTTTCAATCCGAATTATTTGGCCATAGTGTTCCTGTCCTTATGCTACCTAAAAGTATAATGAAAGGTGTTGTTCAAAATGATGCCATTCTGTGGTAGCTACCACGGGGGAGGGAGCACTCAGACTGGTATCCACCCCAGAATGTGGTCTGTCCTCAGGCACCAGAACCGGTTGAAAATATTCAGGGTAAAGAATGCTAGAGCCGAAGGTATGTCTGGGTTGAAAATTGGTTTTCATCGTTTTCTGGTCATGAGACACTGGATAAGTCACTCAACCTCTTTGAGGCTGATTATACCTCAACTATTTGTGAAATTTAAGTAAAAATCTGTGACTGGCATGGGGGCTCAATAGATACTAATTCTCAAACGAAGTGTTTGTATTTCTGTAGAATGCTAATTTGCTGATTTCCAATTCAAATTAAACATTTCATTTATTTGGAGACAATTATGATATGAGGCAGGCTTGCCTGGTGGCTCAGCAGTCAAGAGTACACCTGCAGTGCAGAAGACACAGGAGATGTGGGTTCAGTCCCTGGGTTGGGGAGATCCCGTGGAGGAGGGCATGGCAACCCACTCCAGTATTCTTGCCTGGGGAATCCCATGGCCAGAGGAGCCTGGCAGGCTGCAGTCCTTAGGGTCACAGAGAGTCAGACACGACTGAAGTGACTGAGTATGCATGCACACATGATATGATGCCTGCCCTCACAGGCCAGGCTGGAGAAACATACAGAGAATTCGGCCACTGTGTGAAGTGGAGGTTGTAAGGACTGGCTGACTGACTGAAAAGGAAATGAGGAACTCTGGCTGGTCGTCAGGACCGGAGTCTAACCTCAAGTAACCTTTGAACTTGAAGGCAAAGTAGGAATCCTGGTAAGAGGTAAGAGAAGGAAGGGTGCGGAAGAGGATTTGGGAAGAAGCTTCAGTATGTGCAAAGGTGCAGAGGCATGAAAGGCAAAAAGATGCCCAGAAATTCCCTGTGACTGGAGTTCACGGTGGTCACTAGGGGTGTGTGAGCTGTCATCAAGATTCAGGACTGTGCTGTAGAGCAAGAGGCTGGTGGTGGCAGGTGGGAGTTTGGTTTTAGAGTAACGTTTTGGCAGCTATGTAGAAGGGACTAGCTAACCAAGCAGGGGGTGTCACTGTGTTTCATGCCAGCGGTGGGGGGTGCTGGATTCCTGAGGGATCTTTGGGTAGAAAGGGTCAGATGTGAAGGGCGAGGATCTGAGAATAAAGAAGAGCAGAGAATAAAGAAAAGCCTTGGGGCTTTTCAGACCGCATGGACTTGGAAAGGGACCAGAGGCAAGGGAGAGAGAGGGAATTTCATTTGGGTTGTGTGTTACATCTGAGGTCTGTTCCATTTGTCTAAAGTTGTATAACAGACCATCCCCACACCTAGTGGTTTAAAACAATAGCATTTTTTTTTTTTTTTTTGATGGTTACAGACCTGTACGTGGGCAGGGCTTGGTGGGGACACCTTGTCTCTCCTCCACTCAGCCCAGCTGGGAGGCTTGTAGCATGAGGCACGGCTCATCTGAAGGCTTCCTCACCCACCTGGTTCAATCCCCATGGTCTCTGGTGGAAACAGCATGACCTGTTTGAGGATGGTGATTTGCTTGCCTGTTTTTAGCTGGAGACCATGCTGTTGATGCAGCAGCAGGCCCCCTCAGGATGCCCCATAGCAGGCTTCTTACATTACCCCAGTGCTCCCAACCCATCAGTCCTAAGAGAGAGGCTAGCAGGGGCTATGTGGCTTTGTATGACCTAGCCTCAAAGTCATGTGGAGTCGCTTCCTCCTTGTTCTGTTAGGAATGTGTCACAAGGGTCAGCCCAGATTCAAGGAGGGAGAGTTAGACACCACTTTTGGTGGGAAGAGGGTGCATACAATAGATGTGTGCACATGTTTTAAAACCACCACCAGGTCCTTGTGGGATGTCGGTGTGGCTGGGTTAGGGGTGAACTATGGATCTCTAAGAGAAGGAGCTGGGCAGGAGAGCATGTGATCATTTGTAGCTGTTAATTATTAGCATGTTACTTCCATATTAGCACATGTAATATTTGAAGCTATTAAGTTGCTGAGACAGCCCAGGAACAAAAGTAGAACAGAACATGGAATTTGAAGATTTCAGGGCTGGGAGAGGAAGGTGCAGGATAGGGAGTGTAACTTTCACAGGCTCTGGAGAGGCCAGGTAGATTGAAGGGAAACAGTAGATAATGGCTTTGCTGATGAGGCCCAATTATGGATAATGCTGAGAGATTCAAACTCCAAGATCGGGAGGGAGTTGAGGAGAAGGAACAGGGCAGATGCTATGGATTTGGGCCTTTGAGAAGGGTCAAATGTGTGTGTGTTTTGGTTTTTTTAAAATACAAATGGAGACTGCCCTTTTGAGAAGCAAGATGGTGTTTTAAAGGGAAATCTGGATTACCTTGGTGATTTGCTTGCCTGCACTGAGTGTTGTTTTTTGCTTCCAGACAGAGAGGATGCTGTTTTGACCTTTGTGCCTATTTGTAAAATGAGAGAAGAAAGCAAGGCAAGGGAGAATAACTGGATGCACCAGTCCTGTGTAGGTCACTGGTTTTGGTTATGATGCTTTTAATGCACAATGTATTTTAATAGTCCTATCCTAGAGTTTGACCTTCAAGGTGCTCAAGTCTGTAAGCAATAATTCACTTGAATGTGTAAGAACCTTGTGGGGAATGAGTACTTATTAAATATCTGTGAAATGAAAGCATGATACATTCTCCAAGTGGAATGAGGACCACAGAAGAAATTTAGCCTCGAGTTGACATTAGAGCCAAATCATAGTAAAGCTGTGATTTTTTTTTTTTTTTTATACCAGCAATTTCTCAGGGCACATCTGAAGTTGTGAGCACTCCCTTTTCTTCATGGAGGATCTCAGCTGCAGGATTGATTTATGCCACATCTGAATTTGTCAGATAGTCTCTTGAGAAATATTTTCCCTCCAGAATGGCAGTCCCCTCACTGGAGAGTCAGCCAGCTGGGTCACTGTTGACCTTCCAGTCAGCTGCTCTGGTGATTTTTCAGTAGGTGGCTACTTACTATTCGCTGCTTCAGGCATTCAGTGAAGATTTTGACTAACAGTAAAGGTAGACGCAGTGGTAAAGAATCTGCCCATCAATGTAGGAAGCGTAAGACGTGGGTTCAATCCCTGCATTGGGAAGATCCCCTGGAGTAAGAAATGGCAACCTGCCTCAGTATTCTTGCCTGGAAAATGAAAATCCCATGGAGAGAGGAGCCTGGGGGCTACCATCTTTGGGGCTGCAAAGAGTTGGACATGCCTGAGTGACTGAACACATAACACACATGAAGATAACATGGCAGATTTCCCTTGGCTTTTATTTTTCCCTTCATTACAGTCCCTCTCCACACTTCCTGCCTCTTTTTAGCCCTGATTAGAGACTCCAGGGCTGGGCACCTTGCTGCCCTGCAGTGACCTCTGGCTGGGCCTGTGGTCACTGCCCATGAAGGTCTGATGCCATTTTCATAGTCTGATTATTCTCTTCACAATGGCAACATTGCTGTTAAATTTGAAAAGCAGTGACCTATGATGAAACAGCCAGCTTTTCAGAGTGTGCTGGGTCCCTTCTGTTCGTAGCAACATTGTTTACAAGGCAAGGTACTAGGTTTCCAGTGTTCACAGCAGCAGTGTTTACAGTTGGTAAGGTAGGGAAGCGACCAAAGTGTCCATTGACAGATAATGGATAAAGAAGATGTGGGGTATATATACAACGGAATACTACTCAGTCATAAAAAGAATGAAATTTTGCCATTTGTAGCAGTACAGACGGATGCCTGGAAGGCATTATGCTAACGGAAATAAGTCAGAGAAAGATAAATGCTGTATGATAATCACTTATATGTGAAATCTAAAAATTGCAACAAACTAGTAAGTAAAACAAAAACAAAGCAGACTCACAGATACAGAGAACAGACTAGTGTTTAGCACTGGGGAGAGGGAGCAGAGAAGGGCAATGTAGGGGTAAGGGAGAAAGGTTAATGTGGGATTATAGAAATCATGTGTGAAACTTTTGAAAACTGTGAAGCACTCTAGAATTTAAAGAATCTTTCATTCTATATAAAAAAAACAAACAGAAAACAAAGTGTAGTAGGTCACTTTGATTATTTTCTACAATCCAGTGCTGCGCAAACCTCAAATCCCGCATCGGTCGGTCTGTTCCCCTCAGTTTGGGTGTGCGCATGCGTAGTTGTTTCTCTGAGTTTTCTGTCGTTCCTCTTTGCCTTTCCGTTCTCCTTCCCTTTTGGTGTCTTTTTATTCTACCTAATTTCCATTTTCTCCTTTTTCTTCTCTGTCTTTCTCCGTGTGGGACATACTGTGCAACCCAGAGGTTTTGTTGCTCTTTTTCTTTTTGTTTCGCTTTTACTTAAGGGATGTCGTGGGTTTATTTGAGATGTTTTATGTTTCTTACTAGAATTAATTTTTTTTATGTAGGGGTTAAAAAAAGGCCCTGAAAACAGATTTCCTAGTTTGTTTATTTATTATTAATGTCATTGCTATTGTGTAGCTAATTTAGATCCCCTCTGCCCCCATTGGTGTGTGTATAGTGACTCAAAGCGTAGAAAAAATTATTTCAAATTATTAATTGGGAATTTTCAGAAATCATACTTTAGTAGTTGACCTATTTGTGTTTCTCTGTGTGGAGTCTCAGCAAAGTTAGGAACACTCAAAGGCTACATAATTCTTAAAACTTAATAGCACCCCAATGTTCATAGCAGCACTATTTACAATAGCCAAGAAGTGGAAGCAATCTAAATGTCCGTGGACAGAGGAATGGATAAAGAAGATGTAGTATATGTACATAATTACTCAGCCATAAAAAGAATGAAATATTGCCATTGGAAGCAGCACGGATGGACCTGGAGATGATCATCTAAGTGAAGTGAGTCAGAGAAAGACAAATATCATGTGATATCACTTATATGTGGAATCCAGAATATGGCACAGATGAGCTTATTTATGAAACAGAAACAGAGTCACAGACATAGAGAACAAACTCATGGTTACCACAGGGTAAGGGCATGGGGGAGGGATAAATTATGAATTTGGGATTAGCAGACACACACTACTGTATATAAAATAGATAAAAACTAAGGTCCCTTGGATCGTAGAAAACTCAACAGAATTCCAAAAAAACATCTGCTTCATTGACTACAGTAAAGCCTTTGACTGTGTGGATCATAACAAACTGTGGGAAATTCTTCAAGAGATGGGAATACCAGACCACCTTACCTTCCTCCTGAGAAATCTGTGTGCAGGTCAAGAAGGAACAGTTAGCACCGGTCATGGAAAATGGACTGGTTCCAAATTGGGAAAGGAGTATGTCAAGGCTGTGTATATTGGCACCCTGTTTATTTAACTTATATGCAGAGTACATCATGACAAATGCTGGGCTGGATGAAGCACAAGCTGGAATCAAGATTGCCAGGAGAAATATCAACAACATCAGATATGCAGATGATACCACCCTTATGGCAGAAAGCAAAGAGGAACTAAAGAGTCTCTTGAAAGTGAAAGAGAATGAAAAAGTTGGCTTTAAACTCAACATTCAAAAAACTAAGATCATGGCAGCTGGTCCCATCACTTCATGGCAAATAGATGGGGAAACAACGGAAACAGTGGCTGACTTTATTTTCTTGGACTCCCAAATCACTGAAAATGGTGACTGCAGCCATGAAATTAAAAGACTCTTGCTCCTTGGAAGAAAAGCTATGACCAACCTAGAGAGCATATTAAAAAGCAGAGACATTACTTTGCCAACAAAGGTCCGTCTAGTCAAAGCTATGGTTTTTCCAGTGGTCATGTATGGATGTGAGAGTTGAACCATAAAGAAAACTGAGTGCCAAAGAATTGATGCTTTTGAACTGTGGTGTTGGAGAAGACTCTTGAGAGTCCCTTGGACTGCAAGAAGATCAAACCAGTCCATCCTAAAGGAAATCAGTCCTGAATATTCATTGGAAAGACTGATGCTGAAGCTGAAGCTCCACTACTTTGGCCACCTGATGCAAAGAACTGACTCACTGTAAAAGCCCCTGATGCTAGGAAAGATTGAAGGCAGGAGGAGAAGGGGAGAACAGAGGATAAGATGGTTGGATGGCATCACTGACTCGATGGACATGAGTTTGAGCAAGCTCAGGAGTTGGTGATGGACAGGGAAGCCTGGCGTGCTATAGTCCATGGTGTCACAAAGAGTCAGACACGACTAAGCGACTGAACTGAACTGAACTGAAGGTCCTACTGTATAGCAGGTAATTATATTCAGTATCCTGTGATAAACCATAATGGCAAAGAATATGAAAAAGAATGTATATATGTATATGTATAACTGAGTCACTTTGCTATGCAGCAGAAATTAACACATTGTAAATCAAATATACTTCAATAAATTAAAAAAAGAAAGGAATTAAAGGAAGTGGTTAGTTAGTTGCAGTTCTAGTCTGTTGCCGTGCCAGGATATGGACCTTTGTCATATTGTCACTTCCACCTTGGACTAGATATGACACGTTGGCCACCAGCAGGAGCTCCAGCTCCCTGAGCTAAGGGAGGGGCCTCTGGGTGGGTGGCCCCTTCCACTCGGGTTCTGGGTGCTGTTACTGGGTGAGAGCTTCAGGAACCCCTGTGCTCTCTGACTCTCCTGCTTCTCCTGACCAACTTGCCTGTCTGCCCAGCCACCCTCTTGCTTTTGACAGTGAAATGCCATTTGGGGGAATTTTTCATGTGTGTTCATGTTGCCGTTAACAGCAGTACGTTGCACCCATAGTTTCCACACTGAACATTTGTTTCAAATGTTGTTGTGTCCTCCGCAGGTGCATCCTGCACAAAAGAGTGGCACTTCTGCTATCCTTTCTTTCGAGTTTGCAAAAGGTGAATGAAAGGGTACAGAGGACAAGCTGGGGATGGTTTTAGTCTTCCAGTTTTGGAAGAATTTGAAATTCTTAATTCTTTTTGACTAGTACTATGTGCATAGAAAGACCATTTATGTGGCAATGATGCTAAAACATTAATTTGGTGCGGTCTTGGCTCCAGCCAAGCAGTGGTGGGTGGTGAATGCCTCTTCCTACCCTCGCCTCAGCTCTCTGTAGATGTTCTCTTCCTCTTCTGTTTTCCTGGTGAGAGGGTTTGATATGTAGGGGGCTTAGAGAGCCCCCCTAGGATCATGTAGTTTCTATGCAATATTTACCAACTCTCAATAGGTGCGTTCTCAGTCGCTTCTGTCTTGTCTGACTCTTTGAGACCCTGTGGACTGCAGCCTGCCAGGCTCCTCTGTCCATGGGATTCTCCAGGCAAGAACACTGGAGTGGGTTGCTGTGCCCTCCTTCAGGGCGTCTTCCCGAACCAGGGATTGAACCCACATCTCGGATTCTCCAGCATTGGCAGGAGGATTCTTTACCACTGAGGCACCTGGGATCAGGTAGAGAGATCTCATTTTAAATTAATTTGTTGCAGACATAGATTTGCCTCAGTGGAGCTTATTTATTTAATAATATCAAGTCTCCAGTGTAAGGAATCTTGCCTGTGAAACGTTGTGGGAACTGCGGATGCGTGAACTATTTTGATACCCATATGGCAAAAAACCCTGGGTCTGGGACTTCCCTGGTGGCACAGTGGATAAGAATCTGCCTGCCAATGAAGGAGACATGGGTTCAATCCGTGGTCTGGGAAGATCCCGCATGCCAAGGAGCAACTAAGCCCCTGGGCCACAACTACTGAGCCCACGCTCTAGATCCCATGCTCCATAAGAAGAGAAGCCACCACAATGAGAAGCCCGTGTACTGCAAAAGGCCTCACTCTTTGCAACTACTGAAAGCCTAAGAGCAGCAATGAAGACTCAGGGCAGGAAAAAAAAAGAAATTTTGCATCTGTAAATGCAGTCTTGAGATGGCTATTGTAGGGAAGAGACAGAGATGGAGGCAAGAGAGAGCTGGGAGGGAGGCGTGTCCTCACCTCCTGCTGCTGCCTATGGAAACCTGGACTCCCTTTGAGGAATTGTTGTTCCTACTGAGGCTCATTCCAGTGGGAATGAGAATAGTGAGCAGTGGGAACAGTGGGAACAGTTAGCAGCTCTCAGGCAGTCCCATAGCCCCCCACTTTTTTTTCTTTTTGGAAGCAACTATGGCCAGCCTGGCTGTGGTTCATAGGATCGCAAAGAGTCAGACACAACAGAAGTGACTTAGCACATAGCACACGGCCATTGTTGGGGCTTCCTTGGTGGCTCAGATTGTAAAGAATCTGCCTGCAATGCAGAAGACCTGGGTTCAATCCCTAGATCAGGAAAATCCCCTGGAGAAGGGAATGGCAACCCATTCCAGTATTCTTACCTGGAGAATTTCATGGACAGAGGAGCCTGACAGCCAGTCCATAGGGTTGCAAAGAGTTGGATACAGCTGAGCAACTAACACTTTTAACTTTCACTTTTGTGGCCATTGTTAATTTCCTTCAGTTCCTGGGCATTGTGTCATTAAAGCAGCTGTACTTAAAATGTTTAGCATTTTTATATGCTTTGCAGTAATTCTTTATCATTCTAGGGGGCATAAGTTAAACATAATCTTATTAGAGAAGCATGTAGAAATGCAAAGCAATAAAACATTTCTATTTTTGAAGATATTACATAATTATAGACTGTAATAAAGCATTCCTTTTATAAAGAACTGAGTGACCTCTGTAATCTTAAGTACTCTCCCACATTTATTTGTTGGTTTGTAAGCATCATTCTGCCTTTGAATATACATGTTAATAAAGGGACAGATGTACTCAGGGAAATAAAAAACGTTCTAATGAAAGTGAAAACCAAGGTGCAGGCCTCATGTTCTTTATTCAGTAATACTTGTTTGCCCGCCCTCCTCCCCATGCCCTGCACACACCCTGTCGAGTTAGGACTCAGGTTCTTAATCACAAGCCTTAACTTGACATTCAGGCTGCTTTCTTTGGCAGGCCTTCAGGAGGTCAGGTTTCCTCGGTTCAAAGGGAACCTAAGAACTGCTTGTGCCTGACTTCTTTCACCCAAGAGATCGACTTTAAAGCTGGGATTGCCAGGCACAGTTTCCAGTATTCAGTGCAAGGGACATTTTGGTGGGGGTGGGTGTCAAGGAGGACAGATACTTTCACAGCTGCTTTGGGTACCTCCTCTGGGAGCTGCAGCTGTCTTGGGTCCCATCGCAGCCCAGGTGGTTCATTTCTGCCCACGTAGTCCTGTCAGTTACGGCGGTGGGCTGGCCTGGCTCCTCCAGATTACCCTGAGAATGTGGCCAGCCCCTCATCTCAGCATCAGCTCTATACCTCTGGATGGAGGTGATGAGGATAGAGTTGGGGCAGGGGAGAAAAAAGATGTTGGAGACTGACCTGCTCCCAAGGTTAGGGGGCCCTGGTGGGGAGGTTGAGGCAGGGCTAACCTTTTTCCTTTCTTCAGCTGTTACTGGACATTCAGAAATGTCTGCTCTAGAAGATGCCTTTCAAGCCCACACACCCCCAGAAGGCACAGCTTCCCAGAGTTATAGTGCTCCTTTGTTGAACTAACAGATGCCAGGCTCTTGTTTATACTGAGAGCTGCTTATCAGTAAATGCTTAGGCCTTCTCTGACAAATATTGACCTAAGGGCAATTATATTCCATGTCTTGCTTTCACATGAACTTGCTTCCTAACGCATTTAGACATAGATATATTGCAATAGACAGATTGCAAAATGATCTTGTAATATGGTTTACGCCTTACAGTTATTCTCTGTTTCTTTAGTTTTAAGTTTGTTCTCTTTAGAGGTAAAGTATGTTTTTCTTTAATGCTTTTTTCTTTGGTTGAAGTATAATGTTGGGTTAGTTTCTACTGTCTAGCAAAGTGATGCAGTTATACATTATATATATATATATATGTATATACACACACATACTTTTTTTTCATATTCTTTTCCATTATGGTTTATTACAGGATATTGAATATAGTTCCCTGTACTGATGTCTCCATTCTATATAGAATAGTTTGCATCTGCTAATCATTCCAAACTCCCAATCCTCTCTTCCACCTCTCCTACCCCTTGGCAACCACCAGCCTGTTCTCTATGTCTGTGACTTTAATACTCTTGATGTAGTGGTAATTTTTTTTAATTGGACATTTCCATTATATGAGAGTGTCACAACATTTTTTGCTTTGTCTTCTCTGTGTAAAGAACCCAAGCTTCTTACATGGATACAAGTAAAAATCTGGCCTTGTTAAAGGAAGAAAGATAATTGGTTGAATGATGGAAGATGAGGAGAACTGTGCTTGCTTTTAGGCTAAAAAAAGAAATTATTTTTCTCCGTACCATGGAGAAACATGGCCCAGAAAATTGAATGGCATACAGCTGTCTTTTTGTAGTTCTGCAGTTGCTTCCAGCATGGGGTTTTGCTTGTATCAAAGAACAAGTGGGTTGTGATGACCTCGATACATCCAAGAGGATAAAGCTTGAAACTGTAGGAGCTGATGTTCCTAAAACCCCGGAGTGAGAGTGTACTTTTATTCAGCTTTTTCTCTTCAGTGAAATTTGAAGAGCACTTGTTATAGAAAGCAGAACTTTTACTTGATCTTTTGTGGCAAAGTTAAGGAAGAGTATCTAGGCTGTTTTAGATGTTGGCTGTTAAAATTGTTGTATGTGTCAAGGGTGACACCATGCACTTTTGATACAAAGTCAGCTAAGCTCTCACTTTTGAAAAAAATTTAGAATTGGAAAATTAATAAATCTTTATAAAATACCACTTATTTGTATCTCTAGGGTAGAGCATGACTTTTAGCAATAGTATGGAGGTTGATAGGTTACCTCTTATTGCCATCTCTCAACTGAAAATTAAATATATAGGTTTATGTTTTAAATATACAGATTCCTCTACATGTTTAAATATTTAAGCTTTAAATACATGTTCCTATAAACCTTGTTTTAAAGAGGATTCCTGACTACGTTTGTGTGTTTATTTTTTTAAATATTGACAGTAAAGGTTGATGTTACTTATGCTCAAGTTAAGAAATAAAATACAGTGTGTGTAGGTCTTTGTTTGCGTGTGTGTTTCCAGGTCCCACTCCCTTGAAAGGGGATAATCAGCACTTGGAAGCATAGTGGCTAGAGGCGAGCACTAGGATTTATTACTTCGGTTTCAAAGCTCCATTTTTTGTCACCTGCAGAACAGTCCCAGTAGATGCGAGGATGACAGTGGCGTAGTGCGTGGCCTTGACAACTGCAGAGTGATGCTGAAGAATCAACAAAGCAGTACAACGAGAGACTTTATAAAAGTTTAGCTTTTCTAAAACAATGTCTGCATTGTTCTTTTTTTTCCTTTGGTAGCTAGCTGTCCTTTAGAGTTGTCCTGCATTTTCCCCACAGGAGATACCAGTAAGACCAACTAAACTCTGTTGCTCTGGAGTAAAATTCCTATAGGGCTTGTTTTTCCTGTTTGTGACCTCCAACATTTCAGCAGCCCTTAGGGAACTTCTGTTCTCTCTTTCCATCAACGTTTCCTCCGCTGTTAATACAATTGTGTAGTTAATCATTCCCTAATCTCTACATGTAGTATCTGAAAAAATTTATTTCTGTCTTATGGAGCAATGCATGGAGAAACATGAGATAATATAATCTCCTTGTTTAAAAAAATCTCCTTGTTTAAAAAGGGGGTTAGGTGTATAGATAAAGATAGTTGCTCAGAGACCTCAGTTGGTATGAGTCCTGTCAATCCCTTCCTTGGGGACGTGTAGATAGAGTTGTGTAGACTGGCAATCCTCTGGCTTTTGCATGCATCAGAGGGCTTGTACAGTTATGTGTTGCTGAATCCAGATGGCTGATTCAGTCCTTTGGGGGGAAGATCTGAGAACTTGCATTTTGAGCCAGTTCCCAGGTGCAGGTACCACAATTTGGGAAACTTGAAGAATTGATTGGTGCGTGTTTGTGCTCACCTATTAAAAAAGCAAATGCTATAGGACTTCCCTGGTGGTCCATTGGATAGAAGACTCCACTCTGCCAATGCAGGGAGCATGGATTTGATCCCAGGTCAGGGGACTAAGATTCCACATGCTCCATATGCCATGGGGCACAGTCAAAAGATAAAATGTAAACACATAAATACAACAATAATTCATTTAAAAATTAAATTTAATTTAAAAATTAAAAAAATAAATAAGCAAATGTTAATTAATACCATACATGGTTCTGTATTTTTCATCAGCTCTGGGTTGTGGGGAGCTTTCTAAATTGGTATATATTGACCATTTCATTCTTAACTGCTGCATAATGTCCCAGAGTTATAAATATGCCTTAGTTTGACTTCTGTTAATGGGCACTTTGATTCATTATATTAATAGACTGCCTGGGTAACTCAGCTGGTACAGAATCCACCTGCAGTGCAGGAGACCCCAGTTCGATTCCTGGGTTGGGAAGATCCCCTGGAGGAGGGTATGGCAACCCACTCTAATATTCTTGCCTGGAGAATCCCCATGGACAGAGGAGCCTGGCAGGGTACAGTCCATGGGGTCACAAAGAGTCAGACACAGCTGAGAGACTAGGCACACATATTAATAGTATTTTTTTTAAAAAGCTATAATAAACAAATGCTGCACTGAGCATCTTTTTGTTTTAATTCCTGTTTCATGTAAGCTGTTTCGTTTAGGGTAATATGAAGAAGTGAAATTGCTGAGGATGTATCTTTTTAATTTTATTTTTGTTCTAAGAGATGATGTCTCCCTGACTCTCTGCCATATTTACCACATTAATGCCCAGCATTGGGTAATTTGTTTTAATTCTTCCAATCTAGGGCTAAGCCAAGTTGCTAGGAAATCTGTAAAAGAGTGCTGACTGGGCTCTTTACAAATTCAACCTGAAATGAGCTTCAGGCTGCTGGGCGGTCTTTTTTCCGTTTTTGTGGACTTCCTAAAACAGTGATATTCAACTGTTTTTTCCCCCCTCAACACCCTTGACAGATCAGCATTGTCCTCAGTAACAGTGGCTTATGTAGTTTCTAGAGAATTTAGGTCCAAATGTGTCTTTTAGGTAAAGTCATTGTTAGACTAATCTTGGATATTCTCCCCTCTGCCCGTTCAGACTCTGTTTATAACCAGATGCAACATTCCTTGTGCCCTCCATCTTGTACACCAGTTATTCCTCTTTTTCTCTTCTCTCCTGGGCAGTGATATATGCTAGATAAGTTGGGAGGTATTACGGGGGCTGTGGTCATAGGTAAGTGCAGGCTAAGTGGGTGTTCCATCCTAGAACTAACATTCCTAATACTTGGGATTTCATGGCAGTGAAAGTTGCTCAGTTGTGTCCAACTCTTTGTGACCCCATGGGCTATACAGTCCATGGAATTCTTCTAGCCAGAATATTAGAGTGGGTTCCCTTCTCCAGGGAATCTTCCGTACCCAGGAATCGAACCCAGGTCTCCTGTATTGTAGGCGGATTCTTTACCAGCTGAGCCACCAGAGAAGCCCTGAGATTTCATAGACAAGTAAAATTAAACTTGGGTTTCCCAAGTGACTCAGTGGTGAAGAACCCGCCTGCCAAGCAGGAGATGCGGGTTCGATCCCTGAGTTGGGAAGATCCCCTGGAGAGAGAAATGGCAACCCACTCTAGTATTCTTGCCTGGGAAATCCCATGGACAGAGGAGCCTGGTGGGCTACAGCCCATGGGATTGCAAAAAGAGTCAGACATGACTTAGCCACTAAACAACAACAACAAAATTAAAATTTGGGTTGGGGAGCTCACACTGGGTCCTCACATCCTTGTTTTGCCAAGTCATTAAAACCAACAAACACAAAGCCACCATTTCTAAAATTAAAATAGGTGATTTTTTTTTTTTAACATTGCTCTTCCTCCTCCAGAATCAGAAAGGATACCTCAAAATAAGGGTTATTACTTTTAAGTTCAATTTCAAGAAAATTTGTTTTCTCTTTTGCCTCAGACAAGTGAAAATTGATGATTTAGTCTGGAGTCATAGTGTGTAAAGGAAACTGGTCATTTTTTGAATGAAAGATTTGATGTCTGCACCAGGTGTTTCTGGGCTTCCCAGGTGACACTAGTGGTAAAGAACCCACCTGCCAGGGCAGGTAGACGTAAGAGGCTCGGGTCTGATCCCTGCATCAAGAAGATGCCCTGGAGGAGGGCATGGCAACCCACTCCAGTGTTCTTGCATGGAGAATCCCCATGGACAGAGGCGTCTGATGGGCTACAGTCCATAGGGTCACACAGAGTCAGACCCACCGGAAGCGACTTAGCATGTGTGCATGCCAGGCTTTACTGGTTTGTTAGACCATCAGTCCACATTGCTGGCGTGGACTGCTGTGGGTGGGGTAGTCCTGTCATGCCAGGAACTGAGCGAGTCCTGGAGAAAAAGAAGCAGAGGAAGGACTTCTTACATTTCAGCAGCTCCCTTACAGCCTGGCTTCTTCTGGAGCACACAGATGGCTTTCCCAGGAAGATGTGTTCAAACTTTCATGGCGACAGCTGCCATGCATGCCTAGGATCACCCACCATCAAAATCTTTCACTTCTGGCCCCAGGCCGGATTTGAACAAGCTTCTTGGGAGAATCAGCTTTTCATGGAAAGAAAATCCTTTCTGTCATTAAGGAAACCTGGGTATCAGTTACCTGCTATAATTCTTCTGCCCCTTTGGGATGTGAAGACACTCTAATGAGTGACAACAAAATTTGTGCTGATTTTACCATGAGAGCGGCCCAGGTATAGGGCAGCCTCCTCCAGGGGTGCTCGAGCTGAGCTTGAGACAGCTGTGCGTCTTGTGGAATCTTACTTTGTGTATGGAAACAAATTAAAAATAACCCACAGAGTAACTTATTACAATGTTAATTCTTTCCAAATAGCCAAGATCTAAGAGGCTTATTAGATTTTAGATACAGTGCATTATTAAAAATTTGTTTTCTGTTACAGCTTATTGGATGAGGTACTTGAGGGGATTGAGATGACATCAAAAAAATGGAAAGCACTTAGATTTGATTAAAATGGGTACTGCTGCTGCTGCTGCTAAGTTGCTTCAGTTGTGTCCACCTCTGTGCGACCCCATAGACGGCAGGCAGCCCACCAGGCTCCCCCGTCCCTGGGATTCTCCAGGCAAGAATACTGGAGTAGGTTGCCATTTCCTTCTCCAATCCGTGAAAGTGAAAAGCGAAAGTGAAGTCGCTCAGTCATGTCCGACTCTTAGCGACCCCATGGATTAACACCCGAAATAGACACTGAATATACCATGTAAAAAGGGACAGACCAGCGCCTGCCTGACCCAAGGAACCAGTTGTGGACACTCCCTTTCTGGATTTATTCCAGTGAATCTCATAGAATGTTTGGGGACTTTGCTGGTGGTCCAATGGCTAAGACGCCATGTCCCCAGTGCAGGGGGCCTGGGTTTGATCCCTGGTTGGGGAACTGGATCCCACATGCCATAAGAGTCTGCATGCCACAATGAAGATGCTGCATGCTGCAACTGAGACCCAGTGCAGCCACATAAATACATGAATAAATATGTATATATTTTTAAGGAGTGTTTTGGGGGAATTCTCTGGTAGTCCAGTGGTTAAGACTCTGCACATTCACTGCTGAGGGCTAAGGTTCAATCCCTGGTCAGGGAACTAAGATCCAGTAAGCCAAATGGTGTGGCAAAAAAAAAGAAAAGTGTTTTTGAAGGAAGAAAGGTGGACTCTGAGTGGTGTGTGCTTCCCATGAACTTCCCCAAGAAGCCTGCTATTCTGAAACCTATTTAAGTATTTAAGGAGAGGCATCTAGTGCCCTTTCAGGCACTGGAGGGCTTGCTGCAGTTGCCATGGAGACTGACAGGTGCTGGTCTCAGCTGTGTGACAAGACACTCAGGCGCTTCAGGAAGGGGAGCAGGAGCCAAAGGTCATTTATCCTCAGTCAGCTTGAAGAGCCCTGTTGGTTGTGATGAGTATTGATCAATTTCTCTGCAGTTTCCCGTATTGTAAAATGTCAATGTAAAATGTCATTTTTAACTGTTAAGTATTTTTTTAAAGTACTGTATTACTTAGTCAGAATTGGTTTTCTGTTGCAAAATCCTAGTTTTGTGTATTGGTAAAACTAAGATGTAAATTACTAATTGTTTGAAATATTATCATGAGATTCTTCTAGTAGATAAAAAAGCAAAACATTATGCTATACATTTGCCTGACAAGGATTACTTTCATTGGAAGAAGCATGACTACCCTGGTTTGGTTCTGACTATACTTTGACTGCTTTTTTTTTTTTTAAAGCGGATTACAAAATTTGTCATATATAATTTAAATTTTGGAATCTTACATGGATTTCACCTTACAGATTGACCAACATGTGAACTAATTGTGGCTTTTGCGATTGTTTAAAAATGTAATCTTTATATTTCATGAATGTTATGAGAGTGTAAATAACATTTTTTGAAAAGTGTTTTGCTTCTTTTTGTCTGCTTTGGTGTTTAATACAGTGGAATGTACTAGAATCTTTTCCGGGGCTCTGTGCTGGGTCTTAGTTGCTCTGCAGGTTTTCTCTAGTTGCAGCGGGCAGGGGCTCATTGCAGCGCACAGGCTCCCCATTGCACTGTCGTCGCTTGTCATGGAGCGCAGGCGCTAGGCCCACGGGTTTCAGTTGTGGTGCTCAGGCTTAGTTGCACTGAAGCATATGGAATCTTAGTCCCTGGACCAGGGATAGAACCCATGTCCTCTGCATTGGCAGGCAGATTCTTAACAACTGGACCACCAGGGAAGTCCCTAGAATCTTAATAGACGTGCTTTATGTTGAAAATTGAACTATCCAGGTTTTTTAATGTTTCTACTTTCTTGGTTCCCAGAGTAGGCTTATGTGATACGTATATGTTCTAGAATTAATAATTCCTAGTTGATTGGTCAATTACTTGCCTTTAAAGTGGTGGACATTGTGCTAATTATGACGCTTAACACACACACACATGCACACACAGAGGAAATGAATCCCTGGCTCTGGCACCTGAGGAAGCTATAGTCAGGTGGGGGATGCCAGCTTATTAATTAGCTACAGTAAGTTCTCTGGAGTGAGACTACATGCAGTTGGCCTAGAACATGTTTATGTGTGGCCTTTTGCTAAGTTTTAATGAGTTCTGATCAAAGAGAAAATATTTGTTTGGAAGGAGTCAGATTTTTAAATTGGAGCTGTATGTAAGTATGTAAGTGAATATGGGGGTTGTCTCCCCAGTCCCAGAGCCTCTTTTGGGATGGGACAGGGGCAATAGAGATGGCTTGATTTGGTGTCCTCACGTTAGGGCTTAAACTCCCATTTGGGGCACACATTCTCCTGAAGTTTGGCTTCAGTGAGGGGAAGGGAAGTGGCTGAGATGATTCCCCCTCTTCTGGATGTTTCACATAAATTGGTAGGTTGATCTCATTTCGTTTTTCAACAGCTGTCTTAGTCATTTGTAGTAATTTACAAGGGGAAGATCTGAATGTTCAAAAACTGGATGCTTTCTTCCTAGGTCTGATGGTTTCTGATTGTGGGATCTAGATGCAAACGCAGATGGCTCTGATTCCCAAGTTCACACTATGTGACTGCCCACATCAGCTGCTGGAATCCAGTGCAGCTGACTCAGGGAGGGGGATGTTCTATTGCTTCTGAGACCACCTGCTTGACTGACTCCCCCAGTGAAGATGCAGACACGACGTTTCTGTCAATTATTCATCCTTCCTCACTCTCTTCTGATGGGATTATTGGGGAAGGTATAGGGGTGCAGCATTCCTTGGGCTTCCCAGGTGGCTCAATGGTAGAGTGTGCCTGTAATGCAGGAGCTGTGTGTTCGATTCCTGAGTCAGGAAGGTCCCCTGGAAAGGAAATAGCGAACCACTGCAGTATTCTTGCCTGGGGAATCCCATGGATAGAGGAGCCTGGTGGGCTGCAGTCCATAGTGTTGCAAAGGGTCAGACATGACTTAGTGACTAAACAACAGCAACACAGGGTAGGGAAGGGAAGGAAGGGTTGGATTCTGCCCAGGACCAATCTGATTGTGCTCTCCCCCACTTTCTCTGACTCACTCCATTTTTCAAATCGTGGTCTCAGCTAGAACTGGTTTCTCCATGGATAATCAAGTCTTTATTACTGAAGACCAGCCAAACCCTAACTAAAGTTCAACAGAATTACTCTGTAGCTTGTTCTGTACACAGGTGTGGGATGGGGGAGAATCACTGACCCGATCTGTGCCTTGGAGAGCTTATGGGGTGCAGGCCTGTGAGCCTTAACTGCAATATAAGACAAAGGAAGCTCTGTTGTAAAGAGTGACCTGTGTAATTTGAACTGAGGGGAAAAGTAAGTAATTCTGGTGAGGGGACAGTGCTTTCATAAAAGATAAGCCACCTTCACTGGATCTCAAATTTGAGAATTTTGGTAGTTAGAGCTAGGAAAGAACATTTCAGATAAAAGTGGTATGGAGATTGCTTTAGGATTTATTGCTTGTTCCAAACTTGTTCAGCCACTAAATTGTGTCTGACTTTTTACCACCCCCTGCACTGCAGCATGCCAGGCTTCCCTGTCCTTCATCATCACCGGAGCTTACTCAAACTCATGTCCGTTGAGTCGGGGATGCTATCTAACCATCTCATCCTCTGCCATCCCTTCTCCTCCTGCCCTCAGTCTTTCCCAGCATCAGGGTCTTTTCCAATGAGTTGGCTCTTCACATCAGGTGGCCAAAGGTTTGGAGCTTCAGCATCAGTCCTTCCAGTGAATATTCGGGGTTGGCTTCTTTTAGGATTGGCTGGTTTGATCTCCTTGCTATCCAAGGGACTCTCAAGAGTTCCAAAATTTAACAGTTTAAAAAAAAAGCCAAAACATTTGTTCCCTCACACAGTTTCTGAAGGTTGGGAATCTGAGACTGGCTAGCTACATGGTTCTGGCTCAGGGCTTCCCATGAAATGGCAGTAGAATTGTTGGCTGGGGCTTCAGTCATCTCAAAGTTGACTTTGGGTTTGAATGAGAAGCAAAGTGAAAATATCTGGTGTTTAAATCAGTAGTGCAGAAGAAGTGTGGATTCATTCATATTTTGGAATTCAGTTCAGTTCAGCTGCTCAGTCGTGTCCGACTCTTTGCAACCCCATGAATCGCAGCACGCCAGGCCTCCCTGTCCATCACCATTCGCGGAGTTCACTCAGACTCATGTCCATCGAGTCGGTGATGCCATCCAGCCACCTCATCCTCTGTCGTCCCCTTCTCCTCCTGCCCCCAATCCCTCCCAGCATCAGAGTCTTTTCCAGTGAGTCAACTCTTCACATGAGGTGGCCAAAGTACTGGAGTTTCAGCTTTAGCATCATTCCTTCCAAAGAACACCCAGGACTGATCTCCTTCAGAATGGACTGGTTGGATCTCCTTGCAGTCCAAGGGACTCTCAAAAGTCTTCTCCAACACCACAGTTCAAAAGCATCAGTTCTTCGGCACTCAGCCTTCTTCAGTGTCCAACTCTCACATCCATACATGACCACAGGAAAAACCATAGCCTTGACTAGACGGACCTTTGTTGGCAAAGTAATGTCTTTGCTTTTCAATATGCTGTCTAGGTTGGTCATAACTTTCCTTCCAAGGAGTAAGCATTTTTTAATTTCCTGGCTGCAGTCACCATCTGCAGTGATTTTGGAGCCCCCAAAAATAAAGTCTGACACTGTTTCCATTGTTACCCCATCTATTTCCCATGAAGTGATGGGACCGGATGCCATGATCTTCGTTTTCTGAATGCTGAGCTTTAAGCCAACATTTTCCCTCTCCTCTTTCAGTTTCATCATTTTGGAATTATCTTTGTCCTAATAGAAAATAAGCCATAAATATTCAAGAGGGCCAAAAATGTCTTGTCAACTTTGACAATATCCACATTTTCAAGTCTTTGACAGGAGGTGTCAGTTCCTTACTCCATGGGCATCCCTGTAAGACTACCTGTGACATTATTCCCTGAGAGTGAATAATACTAGAGAGAACCCAGGAGCAGTGTTCTGTAGTTCATGCAGACCATCCCTGGTACCATGTGGGTACCATCCAGCCGTCCTTGGCCACCATCTTGAAAACCATCTTGTGGCTTTTGGTAGAGATGGCCTGGGGAGTACCAGGTGTGGAACAGATGCTGAGCATCTGCCACTGGAACCTATGGGGGCAGAGGGTGGTGTCTAGGAGGTGAAATTGACATCAGTGCTGTGTGAGCTCAGAGGGGTATGCATGGGATGTGAAATTAACCTTCAGACAGCTTAGTCTTGTGGAAGTTGCATTTTATACATAACGGTGCTCCCAGGTGGAAAGCAGTGTACATACAGAGCTGTAGATCACATATGTGAGAGTTCAGAGGTTACTGCCAGTTGGGGAGCTGAGTCAGATTTGTGCATGCATGCACACGCACACTGTGTGTCGTCCCTGTAAATGCCTCTCTTGGCTTATTCCTCCTGCCAGGATGAAAGAATTTGGGACAAATACTGGATTTTAAGGTTCAGTTTGAAGTGTCCTCACTAGTTGGTGTGATAATGTTGAGCCCTCCACTTTTTTTCCTGTTTTTGCCTCTTCCGGAAGTAGGTGTGGAAGTGTTCGTTTCCTAGAGGGCAGTGCAGCTAACCATTAATTAATGTGGGATTGTGTAGAGTTTGTTACCATATGTAACCAATTCAGATAAAGATAGAGTAAGTGCAGGAGATGTGTGTGTCAGCGTGTGTGGTGTGTATCTAAGTGGGTGGCAGTGTTTAGATGTCCTGCAATGTGGGTATTTTCTGTAGGCACTGGGGAAGCCATAGACATTGTTACTTACAATGGATTACTTTCCAGAGTTTCGTTAATCTCTTTCAGGCCATTAAAAGCTTAGTGACTAATGAGTAAACCCACTAAATACTACCCTCTGTCTGAAAAAGGAGTTCATGTTCCTGGAAAAACTGAAAAGCTGTTTTCTCTTGTTAACCAGGTGGAACAGGGTGTTCCCAGAGGTTCAGGTTATATTAAGCACTTGGTGAGTAAAAGATGATGTGATTCTGGAGACAATTAGAATGTTAATTAATTAGAATTTTATCTTACTTTAATTAAAAGTGTCTAACCCATCTGGCTAAGCATCCGGGCAAAGTATTGGTACGTTTCCTCTTGAGCCTGGCTCCATTCCTACTTTGGCTTGACCTCAGGATGGCCCGGACGAGGGCTCACGTTTTCAACACTAAACAAAGAAAAAACATTTGCAGGGGCCATCCAACCAGTGTGGGTGTGCCGCAGCTGGGCTAGTGCTGACCAAATCTCCAGGGCCTTCTCATAAAACAAAGGCATGTTTTGTTGCGTTGAGGGTATAAATAGGCTTCCTTTCTTTTCCTTTCTCTAGGCAGATATAAAATTGCAATTGCTTAATGGTCACACACAGCCGGCTCACTGTGCTGGCTGTGTGCTTCTTTCCTGGGGTGGAACAGTGGAGCAAGTGTGGGTCCAGGGAGAAGACTGGGAGTCAGAAGAGCTGGCCTGGGGGACCCGCTGGGGTGAATTTGTGGGTCAAGCATGCACTCTTACATTTAAGGCTCCCGGGTCATTGTAAAAGCTCTATATTTAACCTACCTGGAAGCTTGAGAGTGTGGGAAATAAAAGCCCACCGACCCAAACCTAAAGAATGGACTTGGAGACACCAGGTGCAGCTGGAAGTCAGGCTCTAATGACGGTCTTGCAAGATTGGGTGTCCGGTGGACAGGCACACTCAGAGTCGCTATAGCAAGCAATTTATCCCCTAACACTCAAGTCCCTCCCCCGGTTCCTCATTGGCTGAGTACTGTGGGGTGAACTATCTTCCCAGGTGGCTCAGTGGTAGAGTGTTTGTTTCCTCCCTCTTTATGGGCAGGCCCCTCCCTGACATCTTGTTTCCTCCTTTCCTGCGGACCTATTCCCATTCTTCTGTTTTGAATTCACCAATAAAATCAGCCTGCGTGAAAATCCTAGGCGTCCCATCCTCCATCTGTTTGCCCAGACTTTCCAGTTTTGTAACCCTTACAGCTGTTACATCAGCCAGCTGTCACTCAAAGCTAGCTAACCTTGAAAATGGACCACTTTAAAATTTTATTTCTTACAAGAGGATAGAAAAAAGCCATGTATTAAGTGTGTTTTGTAAGACCTGAGGCACTATCCAAGTGTAAACTGCTCTTTACTGTTGCTTGTTAATAGTTGTACTGAATTTTCCCCCCAGTGGAAACCCTTACCTCTGCCCTTTAAGTTACATTATGTCCAACAGTGAGTAATTATTAACCATTTTAATCTAGATCACCTACTATACAGTTTTTTGATAGCATGAATGTTTTATAATTTTATATGTTCTAAAGTTTGCATGTCTGAAACTGCAAAAAAAAAAAAAATGCAAATGGGTAACTGCATTTGGGTACAGGGTTTCTTTTAGAGCTGATGAAATGTTCAAACAGTAGATCGTGGTGAGAGTTTCCTAGCTCTATGTAGATTAAAAACTACTGAATTTTACCCTTTTACAAGGTGGATTATTTGGTACATGAATTTTGTCTGAGTAAAGCTGCCATTAAAAAGTAAAACAAAGCACTGTCCTAAACGTTATCTACAAAAATCCCATCACTGCTGCCTTCCCACTAGTGTCTTGGATGTAGAGGCTGTTCAGTGCATATAGGTGACTCAGGGTTGAATACTGTAAGTGAAATAATCTGAATAAACACAGATAAATGAATGTGGAAACAGGGGCTGCAGTGGTGGGGGTAAAACAACAGGGGGCTGTGCAATGATGGGTAGGGACTCCTAGCGTGGGGCTGGTATGGAGTTGAGGCAGGCTTTTGTAGACTAAAAAGATGCGCAATGTGAGAATTGCGAGTTAAGTTTTGTTTGGGGAGAAATGAGGACTGCAGCCTGGAAGTCAGTACCTCAGAGAATTCTGAGAGACTGTTCCAAAGAGGCAGTGGGGGAAGGCCAGTATATGATTTTGATGAAGGAGTTCAATGCAATCAAGCCCTCATTTTACAGAAGGTTTTCTGCTAGTCATGAGGAGCTGCTGTCACCAAGAAGGGATTTAGTGCTTTTCTAGATATGTTGGGAAGATCCCCTGGAGAAGGAGATGGCAACCCACTCCAGTATTCTTACCTAAAAAATCCCATGGACGGAGGAGCCTGGCCGGCTACAGTCCATGGGGTTGCAAAGAGTCAGACATGACTGAGTGATTTCACTGTTTGCACTACTTATATTATAGATATGAGGAGGTGCAAGGATTGGGATCGGGAAATCAGTTCCTGAAAATATCTGTCTAAAGACCTGTTCCATCAGTTTCCTTGGAGCACAGAGTGCCTCACTTTCCAGCCAGAATTCGCTTCAGGGCGTGTCGCAGGTCTGCAGCTGCAGCAAGCGAGTGGTGGTGATGATGGCGGATATTTGTCAAGGTGGTGCGGAAGGAAGACGATGGTGAGGAGCTGGGTGGGAGGGGCCGGGGATAGCCTTGGGTGAAGGTCACCTGAGTCTCCTGTTTCACCATTGGGAATGCTAGTATTTCATGGTCCAGATGCTGGGTACCTTTGCCTTCTAAATCCGGAAGCCAAGTGGTGACAGAGCAGGCTGAAGGCAGAAGAGGGCTGACCACCACATCTTGGGAAGTTGGGGGAAGGGAGATGTATTGAGTCACAAGTTCCTAATCTTCACAGTGTCCTTGAGCAGCCAGGTGAAGGACCCCTTCAGGTCCTCTGATGAACAAAAGCCAAGAAACGAGGTGAGGCCAGAAGGCAGAAGTCAGGCCTCCATCCAGGGCAGGAACCAAGCTCTGGTTATGAGCTTCGAGACTGTGGTGTTCAGTGGCCTTCTGGAGCTCATCTTTAGCTCTTTCATTGTGTGTTTTTCTTCTTTTTCAGTTCTTTCTTTATTCATTTGGCTGTGTTACGGTTAGTTGTTTGGTCTTACTTGTGGCACACAGGGTCTTCATTACGGGACCTTTCATTCTTGCACACGGATGCTCTAGTTATGGCTCATGGGCTTAGTTGCTCCGAGGTGTGTGGGATCTTAGTTCCCTGACCGGGGGTCAAACTTGCGTCCCCTGCATTGCAAGGTGGATGCCTAACCACTGGACCACCAGGGAAGTCCCTATTCTTTTCGGTCAATCTTGATGAGGAGTATATTTTCCGTTCCCTAGTTGCAGTACTCCTGTACAGATAGAGAAGGTATTGAATGCCTTTTCAGATGGACAGTTGCAAAGCAGAAACCACTCTGAGTTCTCCTCCAGCAGGACTGAAGCTGACTGCTCAATCTTAGAAAACCGTGTTTTCCTCTTCAAAGGCCATTCTTTCTCTTCCTGTTGGGTTTTAGGCAGTAAGGATTGGGGTAAGATTGTGTCACTTTTGATCTCTTATTGTCAGTCTCCTGGTTAACCTAGTCTTCTACTTAGAAATATTTAAATTCTAAAGGACCAGACAGATCCTTCCCTCAGACAATATGAACTAGCGTCATAAGTTACTCAGGACTCCTGAGGGTCCTGCCTGTGAGGGCTTCTCACGAGCTCATTTACGTACTTAATGTTAAAGACAAAAGATTTCAAACAGTACAAAGGGATATACAGTTAAATTAAAACTCTCACCTTCGACCCTGGTGGCTCAGATGGGTAAAGAATCTGCTGCCTGCAACGCAGGAGAACCAGGTTCTATCCCTGGGTCAGGAAGATGCCCTGGAGAAGAAAATGACAACCCACTCCAGTATTCTTGCCTGGAGAGCTCTATGGGCAGAGGAGCCTGGAGGGCCACAGTTGATAGGGTAGCAAAGAGTCGGACAGGACTGAGCGACTAACACTTTCACCTTTGACCCATTTCTCAGAGACAGCTATCTTAATCAAGCTCCTTGGATGTCCTTCCAATAATGTTCATGTAAGCGATATGTATAAAAAATCCAAGTAGGGGGACTTCCCTGGTGGTCCAGTGGTTAAGACTCTGTGCTTCTAATGTACGGGGCACAGGTTCAATCCCTGGTCAGGAAACTAAGATCCCACATGCCAGACAGCCAAAATAAAGAAATCCAAATTGGAACACGTCATACGAATTAGTGTGCACTTTGATTAGTCTGACCGTAAGTGCGCTGTGCTGTGCCAAGTCACTTCAGTTGAGTCCAGCTGTTTGTGACCCCATGGACTGTAGCTCACCAGGATCCTCTGTCCATGGGATCCTCCAGGCAAGAATACTGGAGTGGGTTGCCATATCCCTTCTCCAGGGGATCTTCCTGACCCAGGGATTGAACCTGGGTCTCCTGCATTGCAGGCGGGTTCTTTAAAACTGAGCCACCAGGGAAGCCTCATTGTGGTATAGCTCATAATCAATAATAATAGATAATTTACCTTAAAATTCACTAGCTTTAGGTGTACCGTTCAGTGACTTTTAGTAAACTTAGAGTTGTGCAACTATCACCACCACCCAATTTTAGAACCTTTTCATCTGCCCTCTCCATTTGCAGCCCCTCCACATTCCCACCCCCAGGCAACCGCTAATCTACTTTCTGTCTCTGTAGATTGATTGTACTCTTTTTAACTGCAACCAGCAGTCCATTTTGTGGAAGTACGAAAATGTGTTTACTGTCTTCTATCCAAGCAAATTTAGTTTTTTGCTGATGTTTTATTTTGCTGCCTTCCTGCTTCCTTTTTAAAAAACATTTAACAAGATTGAGTATTTGCCTTTGAGTCAAACTTGGTAAGAATGATAAGGAAATTTTAGTGAGGGTTGTGTGTGGATTTTCCAGTCTCTAGCATTAGGACTGGAAGAAAAATGTTAGGGCCTGGGTAATTATCTGCATTTGAATAAAACTGCCTGAGGTTGTCCTTGATTAGGTGGAAGCCCAAGTATTAATGTGTAGTTTATGAATGTGGGGAAGTGGAACAAAGAATTTACATGTCATTGGGGCTGAGTGAAATTTATTATTTCAACTTTTCTTTTTTTTTTACTTTCTAATTCGGAGGATACCTGGAGTTGCTGAGTGTTCAGTAGCATGTTACAGGATATATTTTTCACACCAAATGTTGGGACTCATTATTGGGTGTAGATTGCGACCAGCTTTTTTTTTTTTAAGTAGAACAAAATAATACTAAAATGCCTTGCATGTTGTGATGGTAAACACTATTTTCTGAAAAGTCAGTTTTAATTGTAAATTGTGTGTGTGTGTGGGGGTTTCTCTGATGTCTCAGATGGTAAAGAATCTGCCTGCAATGTGGGAGGCCTGGGTTCGATACCTGGGTTAGGAAGATCCCCTGAAGAAGGGAATGGCTACCTTCTCTAGTATTCTGTATTAGAGAATTCCATAGAGGAGAATTCCATAGAGGAGCCTGGCAGGCGACAGTCCATGGAGTCACAAAGAGTAAGACATGAATAAGCGACTAAGCACACAGAGCACATGTGTGCTGTAATTAGCAAAACAGACTTCTCATCCTCAGAACAATCATTTCATAATAACGAAGAGAAACATGACAGTCATGCTGAGTAGAAATTGGGCCAGTTGGGCAACTTATTTCCCCTGTAGTGCATGCCTGCATGCTCAGTCGTGTTTGATTCTTTGCAACCCCATGGACTGTAGGCCGCCAGGCTCCTCTGTCCATAGAGTTTTTCAGGCAAGAATACGTGTGGGTTGCCATTTCCTCCTCCAGGGGATCTTCCCCACCCAGGGATCAAACCCACGTCTCTTACATCTCCTGCATTAGCTGGCAGTTCTTTACCACTGGCACCACAGGTAAGCTGTTTTGGACATCTCAGAAGTCTACTTTGCTGATCCTTCCTCAGCATCTCAATACGAAGCTTTCTTCTTGGCCCTGCTCTCCTTTGTTGTGACTCTCTTTCTTTAGGTTATCTTGCCCAAGACCATGGCTTTAATTACCATTCAGTCACTGACTCTTACAACTACAACCGCTTCCCCCTTCAGTGATTTCCAGAGGGCACTCTGAATGTGAGTGGGAACAAAAATAACTAAAGTCTTGGGGAAAAATCTGGGGGAACTTCTGGGTAAACTACTTTTTTCCTGGAGCTCTCAAATTTTTTTTCTTGTTTTAGCCCTTGGATTGAGTGATAATTTATTTTGAATGGTGAAAACAGTTGAAACGTGTTAAAATGGTTCAGCTTTTCCTTAGTGAAACATGAAATCAGATACTTATTTTCCATCTTTTAGTTGATATTGTAGGGCTTCCTAGGTGGCGCTAGTGGTAAAGAAAACGCCTGCTGGTGCGGGCGACCTAAGAGAAGGGCATGGCAACCCACTCCAGTAATCTTGCCTGGAGAATCCCTTGGACAGAGGAGCCTCGCAGGCTGCAGTCCGTGGGGTTGCACAGAGTCAGAAACAACTGAAACGACTTAGCAAGCACGTATGTAGTAAATTGAAGACTGTCATTGGGAAGAAAATATTCCTGATGGGTTGGATGAAGGGTGACTGCTGACCTTGAGGGCAGGCAAGGTTCAACTAAACATCTCTGCCCCATCCAGCTGGTAGCTCTGCATCTTAAGGCTTAACTGATACCACAGACTGTTATTTCAGTCTACAAGCTTGCAAAATTGTTTCTAGTGTACTACTTGTGATTTCTAGACTTCATATGGTCCATTTCAGTTTAGAGGGTATCTACAAATCCCTGCTCTGTGCAAAAAGAGGGCTTTGAAGGGAACAGATGTGAAACTGCCAACTGAAGAGAATGGTCAGTTTATGGGATGTGAGGGGGGTGTATGCAGGGCACTAAGGATCTTCAGTGCTACATTAATGAGTAAATCGGATCCTAAGGGCACTGGCGAGCCTTTGTGGGATTTTATGCTGTGCTCTAATATTATCTGCTTCCCTTGTGGCTCAGCTGGTGAAGAATCTGCCTGCAATGTGGGAGACCTGGGTTCGATCCCTGGGGTGGGAAGATCCCCTGGAGAAGGGAACAGCTACCCACTCCAGTATGCTGGCTTGGAGAATTCCATGAACTGTACAGTCCATGGGGTCGCAAAGAATTGGACACGACTGAGTGACTTTCACTTGTTTTGTTGTATGATCTGGCCTTTGCCCAAGCATTGAAAAATGAGTTAGAGTTTTTAAAAAGTGGTTCTATCCAGCCTGTAATATAGGCTCCATGTGCCTTTCTCTGTCTGTGTCAGTTGCCTTTCCCACTCTTGCCACTCTTATCATCATGTCTTTTCAAACTTGGACGGTGTCTTCAAGCCCCATATACAACCCCTGCCTCGTCTTCCTCCCACCACAAGCTCTTGCTTCTTTCACCCAAATCTGAGCCAGTTACATGTGAGCCTCTCACCTTCTTAACTTCAAAGATTTATCATTTTCCCTGTCCAGGTGTGAAGTGTGTGAGTCGATTGTCCTCTTATCCAGGGTAAACATTTAGAAATACAGCGGGAGAACTGGGGTTTCAGAGGAACACAGGATGCTCCTAACTTCTAGCTCTTCCATTTGTTGAAGTCAGTGAAGTCAGCTGCATAGACCCTGGAATGTGTTTTTTTTGGGGGAAAAATAAAACAATGCCACCAAAAGCATAAAGATAGAAGACGAGAGCAAAGAAAAGCTACAAGCACTTAGATAATTTGGCCAACAAATTCCAGCATTGACATTTCTGTGGCTGACTTGCTGTTCCCGGTGCCTGGGAGTTTGTTCCTGCTGGGGCTTTAGCTGATTTGGCAAAGCTGGCATGTGAATTTCAATACAAATTTGGTGGATATATAACTTTCAATTTACTAATGTTTAATTTTAATGTAAAGGGTATGGTTTAATTATTTTATAATTAGACATTTGCTTGATATTTTGTGTCCGGTTGTGATTTTTAAAAATAATAGAGATTATACAAAATTGTCCTTTTTAAGAATTCATATTTTGAGGTATGAGTAGTGAAGTGAAGAGTTATGTCTGAATCTTTGTGACCCCATGGACTGTAGCCCGCCAGGCTCCTCTGTCCATGGAATTCTCCAGGCAAGAATACTGGGGTTGGTTGCTATGCTCTTCTCCAGGGGATGTTCCCAACCTTGGGATTGAACCTGGGTCTCTTGCATTGCAAGTGGATTTTTTACCATGTGAGCCATCAAGGAAGCCCTGAGATATGAATCAGTTAGTCAGTCAGTTCAGTCACTCAGTCGTATCCGACTCTGCGACCCCATGAATCACAGCACGCCAAGCCTCCCTGTCCATCACCAACTCCCAGAGTTCACCCAGACTCACGTCCATTGGGTCAGTGATGCCATCCAGCCATCTCATCCTCTGTGGTCCCCTTCTCCTCCTGCCCCCAATCCCTCCCAGCATCAGAGTGTTTTCCAATGAGTCAACTCTTCGCATGAGGTGGCCAAAGTACTGGAGTTTCAGCTTTAGCATCATTCCCTCCAAAGAAATCCCAGGGCTGATCTCCTTCAGAATGGACTGGTTGGATCTCCTTGCAGTCCAAGGGACTCTCAAGAGTCTTCTCCAACACCACAGTTCAAAAGCATCAATTCTTCGGCGCTCAGCCTTCTTCACAGTCCAACTCTCACATCCATACATGACCACAGGAAAAACCATAGCCTTGACTAGATAGACCTTTGTTAGCAAAGTAATGTCTCTGCTTTTTAATATGCTATCTAGGTTGGTCATAACTTTCCTTCCAAGGAGTAAGTGTCTTTTAATTTCATGGCTGCAGTCACCATCTGCAGTGATTTTGGAGCCTAGAAAAATAAAGTCTGACACTGTTTCCACTGTTTCCCTATCTATTTCCCATGAAGTGATGGGACCGGATGCCATGATCTTTGTTTTCTGAATGTTGAGCGTTAAGCCAACTTTTTCACTCTCCACTTTCACTTTCATCAAGAGGCTTTTGAGTTCCTCTTCACTTTCTGCCATAAGGGAGGTGTCATCTGCATATCTGAGGTTATTGATATTTCTCCCGGCAATCTTGGTTTCAGCTTGTGTTTCTTCCAGTCCAGCGTTTCTCATGATGTACTCTGCATAGAAGTTAAATAAGCAGGGTGACAGTATACAGCCTTGATGTACTCCTTTTTCTATTTGGAACCAGTCTGTTGTTCCATGTCCAGTTCTAACTGTTGCTTCCTGACCTGCATACAGATTTCTCAAGAGGCAGATCAGGTGGTCTGGTATTCCCATCTCTTGAAGAATTTTCCACAGTTTATTGTGATCCACACAGTCAAAGGCTTTGGCATAGTCAATAAAGCAGAAATAGATGTTTTTCTGGAACTCTCTTGCTTTTTCCATGACCCAGCGGATGTTGGCAATTTGATCTCTGGTTCCTCTGCCTTTTCTAAAACCAGCTTGAACATCAGGAAGTTCATGGTTCACATATGGTTCACATATGGTTCACACATGGTTCACATAATGCTCAAAATTGGAGAATTTTGAGCATTACTTTACTAGCGTGTGAGATGAGTGCAATTGTGAGGTAGTTTGAGCATTCTTTGGCATTGCCTTTCTTTGGGATTGAAATGAAAACTGACCTTTTCCAGTCCTGTGGCCACTGCTGAGTTTTCCAAATTTGCTGGCATATTGAGTGCAGCGCTTTCACAGCATCATCTTTCAGGATTTGAAATAGCTCAACTGGAATTCCATCACCTCCACTAGCTTTGTTCGTAGTGATGCTTTCTAAGGCCCACTTGACTTCACATTCCAGGATGTCTGGCTCTAGGTCAGTGATCACACCATCGTGATTATCTGAGATATGAGTAGTAGGAACAATTAAGAACTTTTCATCAGTAATAAATTCATGAATTTATTACTGATGAAAAATGAATTTATTACTGATGAAAAATCCTTAATTGTCCCTGCCACTCATACCTCATATGGAGATGAGAATGAGGATCTTGCTTATACATTTTCACTCTTTCAAAAATAAGTGAAGGAATGTATCAACCAAAAATTTACCTGTTAGTTTCAAGACATTCAAGCAGACTTGAAAGGTTTAAAGATTTAAAAGATGCAATAATTTATATATTTCATAGATGAAATATAACATTATAATGGGTGACCGTATTCTGGTACTATTCTACCCTTCCCACCCAAAAATCAAGATGGAAAAATGATCTGGAGAAAGTTAAAAGCATGAAAGAGGTGATGGAATGAGTGTTTTAAAATTTTTTGCAAATTTTGATGAAAAAGATAAAACATTCAATGACAAATGATTATCTATGCATGTAAGATAGAAGAAATGGAATGTACCTGAAATTCAGTCAGATATTTTACTTACTGAAAACAGCATTTACGATTATAAAGCATGACATGTCTTTTCCTTCAGAGTATAAAGATGAGTAAAAATCAGAATAAAAGCTAAAGGTAAAAAAAATTGATTTTATGAATTCTAAAGCTTAATATGTACAAAATGAACCAATTTCAAGTAAAATAATAAATGCTGAAATATAGTAGGGCATTATAAATGAGATTACTATTTCTTCTGTTTACATTACTGTTTCTTCTGTTTGTATAAGATGGTCAATAGAACTATGGACAGCTGGCAGTTTGTTTAAGATCATCTTTCACATTTACAGCAGATATCTGATTTCATAAACTTCTTTTTAGTGAATGTACAACAACAGCATCCAAAAAATCAAATAGCATAAAAGAGTATAAAGTGAAAACCAAAAACATTCCCATCTATCTTATGACCCCTAGTCCCATTTCTGAGAGAGAACAGCTGTTAATGATTTAATATTTATCTTTATATTTTATATGATATATCAACATGTGTGTGTGTATACTCACACGTGTGTTTGTTTAGAAATCAGGAATGGGACCTGTATTTGTCAGGTTATAGGCTATAGGATGACACCTGTAATCACTTCAAAATTTAGGGGATTTCACAGTAAAATTTCAAATCTCATATAATGGTCAAGTGTGTGGTGTCTTGGCTGGGTGGTGCTCCTTGGCAGCTTTGTATTAAGCAGAATATTGGGGACCCAGGCTCCTTCCGTTTGGTAGCTTTACTCATACATGTAGGGATATGAAAAAGAACACCAGAGATCGCGCAGGAGGTTTTTCTGGGCCAGGTCTGAAGGTGGCAGGCGTCACTTTTACACACATTCTATTAGCCAGTCTCAGTCACATACTCCACATATCTGCAGGGAAGCCTAGGAAATGCAGTCTAGCCATATACCCTGGAGGAAGAAGAGATGTGATTTAGTAAACAAACAGAAGTCTCTGCCATAGCAGGTTTTTTTTTTTTTTTTTTTTTTTTCGTTTTAGCAATGTAATGAGACATGTTTTCGTATTGACATTTACAGCAATCTCACTTTAAAAATGGAGTCAGAATAGTCTGTTGCATAGCACTATCCTAATGGATGCTGTTTTCCTCCCTTCTTCATAATCAGCAGTGCTATAAAGGATAACCTCATGTATAACGTAAGTATAGTAATAGGATAAACTTGTAGAATTGTTGAATTATAAGGTCTATATTTAACATTTTTGTAGATATTATCAAATATGAGCAAAACATTTGCAATAGTGTGTCTTCAGTAGTGAATCAAAGAGCTTCCCTGGGGTCTCAGTGATAAAGAATCCACCTGCTAATGCAGGAGACCACAGGTTCAATCCCTGGTCTGGGAAGATCCCACGTGCTGCAGAGCAACTTTAAGCCCATGAGCCACAACTACTGGGTCTTGTTCTGGAGCCCAGGAGTCACAGCTACTGAGCCCCAGTGCTGCAACTTTTCAGGCCCATGTGCTCTCAAGCCCATAACAAAGAAGCTCCTGCATGAGCACCGCAACTAGAGAGTAGCCCCTGCTTGCTGCAACTAGAGAAAAGCCTGCACAGCAGGGAAGACTCAACACAGCCAAAAACACATACAATTTTTTTAAATTTAAAAATTCATTAAATTTAGAAAAGAAAATAGTGACCCAGAGTGTCTGTTGTCCATCTCCCCAATATTATCAAACTTTCCACATAGAAGTTTTCTTTTTCTTACTGGTTTAAATAATTTCTTTTAACATTAAGAAAATTAACTCTTTGCTTGTCACATAGTCCAAATACCTACCCAGTTATTGAACTTTTGACTTTGTTTATGGTAGATATTTCCAAATAGAAGTTATAGAATCTTCATGAGGTAACATTTGTCCATCTTTTCCTTTATAACTGAGTTTTCTGTCATATTGGAAAGTCCTTTCCACTCCAAGGTTAATTCTGAAAAAATTCATAATATATTTTACAAATGGAAGAAATGTACAAAGTAAATGTACAAGAAAATAGGCAACTATTTTTTTCACCTGGAATGTTTTTGTGTATTAGAAATCACTGAGGTGGGAAGTGAAGCTTTATGGTTTATGATGCATGTTTTTCCTAATGGCGGTCATGTTGTTTTTGCCAGTTATTGAATATACTGTCATTTCTTTGCTTCTGCAGCTAGCTATCTTGATGAAGTCAAATAACATCTTCAGTTATTGAAGGCACTTCTTTAATGAATGTATGTAGGCATTAAAATAATTTATTTGCAGCAAAGTGAAATTGATTTGAGTAAAATGTGTGTTCAGTCCTAGCATGGCTCCGTTTTTTGTGAATCGAGAATTTTACTTGCATAATTAGAGAAAAAGCACCATGAGCTCTGTACTTATGCTGTCATACACATCTTCTGAGTTTATCAGTAATTAGATTTTGTGAATATGTGAACATTCTGTTAATTTTTTGTCAGTCTGTTTCATTCTACAATTATATTCATGCTTTTATAAAAGGATTATCAAATTATCAAAATAAATGGAAACAAAGTGAAAGTACAACAAGCAGGAAGAATGTAATCTATCAAAAACATTCAGGCCAGAAAGTGAAAATTAAGGGCTGGAGGATGTTAAAATGTTGCAAGTTGTATCAAAAAGTTCTTTAAATTTACAGTTAGCTGCTGAATCAGTTAGTTGACAATGGTTTCTACTTGTGACTTTCTTTTATTTAAAATTTCTTTGGATGTGTTATCTTGAATGAAAATATTCTGAACAATTTAAAAGCAAAATTTTAAACTTTTGTCTTCAGAAGCATTATTTCAGTCAGAGAGAAATAATGGCTATATTTAAAATTGATTTGGAAAGAACAGAGAATGTTTGCACAAAGCATCTCAAAAGGTTTCAAAATAAAAACAAAAGCAAATTAAAGAATGAAATCTTTCCCTTTTGAAGAGAAGAATAGAACCTGAAATAATAATGAACTGTGGCATTTTGGATACACATTTTCCCCTTTCTCAAAATAATAAGATTTATGTTCTCATGCATGGATACAAATTTGTTTTCAGGCTTTCAGAAATTAATTAGAGCAAAATGGAAGCAATATCTGAATTATCTAAATAAACAAAATACACATGTTTAATAAAACAAACATCAAAGGTGTAGGAGAATTTTAGATTCTATTTAACTATGAGTGTGAGCATTTGATTTTATTGAAAGCCTGCAGTGCTCAGCTTATCTATATTTGTCACTTGTTAGTACAGGTTCTCTGTTTACTTAGTGTGGTAGGCAGTATGCATGTATGTATGGCTTATTTCCTAGAGTGAATACATACCACTTGGTGTGCTCATTCAGGGCAGCCAATGGAGAGTGTGCGTTTCCTTCTAACATACTCACATGGACCATGGGTAGTGATTCTGGGATGGGATTTGTTTCTCTTCTTTGTTTTTTTCAGCCATGCTGTGTGGCTTGTGGGCTCTCAAGTAGGGACTGAACCTTGGCCCTGCCACCGAAAGCATGAGTCCTAACCATTGGATAGCCAGGGAAATCCCTGGGATGGGATTTCTTAACTAATAGAGCATGTGGCTGTCAATGGTTTTATATAGAACTTTACTGTATCACCTTGGACACTGTTACTGAGTCTTAGCTCATGCTGCTTGCCATATGACAAGCCAGTAAATCCAGAAGCATGGTGTTGGGGCAAGGAATAGCGACTTCATTCAGAAAACCAGCACACCACAGGGTGATGGACTAATGTCCCAAAGAACCATTTTGTCCAGGTTTGAATGCTAGTTTCTTTCTTTAAAAAAAAAAAAATTATTTATTTATGTGGCTGTGCTGGGTCTTGGTAGTGGCATGGAAGATCTTTAGTTGTGGCATGTGGTATTTAGGGATCACCAGTGATCAAACTCAGGTCCCCTGCATTGCGGGTGTGGAGTTTTAGCCGCTGGACCACCAGGGAAGTCCCTGGATGCTAGTTTCTTTTTATAACAAAGAAGGATAGGTAAGGAGATAAAGTAAAAAGGTAATAAGTTGTTGCAAACATTTCATGGTTCTAGTCAGACTCTGAAGGGGATATGTAAATTTCTTCTTTCTTGCAGCAGGTGTGCTGATTAGGGTGTTTCCTGTCAGCTGAACAAAGGTATTTTAGCTTTATACTCAGGCATGGGAGGCATTGTTCCTGGAGACAGGCCATCATATATACTTTATAGGCAACATCCCATTAGTGTTTAACTTAAACGTGTCTGACTCTTCACGACCCCATGGACTATAGCCTGCCGGGCTCCTCTGTCCATGGAATTCTGCAAGCAAGGATACTGGAGTGGGTTGCCATTCCCTTCTCCAGGGGATCTTCCCAACTAGGAATCAAACCTGGCTCTCTTGCCTTGCAGGATGGTTCTTTACCATCTTAGCCACCAGGGAAGTCCCATAGCAAGAGTAATAGGCCATAAAGGTTGAAGTATAAGAAATGGATCCAGTATGGAGTCAGATTTGTTATTCCCTATTACAGGATGGACGATGATTAATAGTTTATCTTTAAAACTTGTTGTGTTGTCATATTTAATATTTAAGCTTGTAACCATTCCAGCAATCTTTAGGACCTTAAACTAAAATTGGGATGACATCATAGAAATGAACAATTATTAAAATACTGTATTTTATTGATTCTAAAATTGGGATACATACCACAGTCAGTGCATCTGAGATTCGATAAAATGCAGAAAATTTTTTTTAAATGAAAAGGACAGATTAATTTTGAAAAATGTTAACTTCAGATCCCTCAACATTTTTGACCTGCTTATTCATCACTGCTTGGAAAAAGAAAGACCCATATCATCTCTCCCTTACAACTGCACTAGGGTTGCATCTTCATCTCTACCTGAGACTGTGTTGCTCTTCAGTCAGCTTGTCCCTGTTTTGAACCTTCACTCTTCCATTTCTGATAAACTAATAATACCTCTGACTCCAGTGGTTCTTGAATCAGCTGTGCATTAGCACCATCAGGGGAACTTTTAACGATGACTGATGCCTGTCTCAGGTGGAGAAGCATTGTTTCATCTGTGAAACATGCCCACACCCCCTTCTTTACCCATTGGTCCCTCTCCAGTACTGTCTATTATCTTACCCCTATTTCTGCAAAGTTCTCCAAAGAGAGGGCAGCTCTCAGAGTCTTCACTTCCTCACCTTTCGGTCTTGGTTGGGTCTAGGAACTTCACCACTTTTCTGAAGTGCTTAAATCGTCAGTCACCACCTGCTTGCCACTGATTTTTCCTTCCTTATTTTACTGGGCATTTCTGTTGTGTTGAACACCACTGCCCATTCCTTTTCTTGAAACTCTTATTTCCTCATCTTTCTAGGTGTTGAACTTTCCCAGCGCTCCTCATACCTCCTTGACCAGGACTTAAAGACGCTAGATTCTCTGTCCATCACTTAAAGATTCCTTTCCTTGCCCCCTTGCGTATCTTCCTTTAGAAAGCTTATGTGTCCTCACATTTTCAGCTACCAGTGTTTGCTAATGTATAAACCTATTTCCTTGGTTATTCTATCAGTATCATAATCTTCTTTCCAACCTGTGCCTTCTCAAATTGCTCCACCATTGTAATCAGAGGGACTCATCTAAGACGGACATCTAAATTCTCAGCTCTCTACTTTCCATCACCTACATTTCTCTCCTTTTCCCCCTTTCCCACTCCCATTGTCTTTCTTGAGTCTCAGCTGGTCTCTCCTGCCCTGAGGACCTGAATGGTGCCCGTGACTACTGTGATTGCTGTGCTTGCTCCTGGTCTGCTCTTCTTTGGAGGCAGAAGTCAGAATTCTCAGCTTGTCGGTGAAGGTTCTCCAGACCTTGCTTTCTAGTAAACCAGTTTGCTTGTTGTCCTGGAACTGTCATGTCCTTGTTTATTGCCATTCATTAAGCCCAAATGCTGCTTCCTGTTCAATGCCTTTTTCCCTCTGTGCATTCTTGGTTAATCTTGTTTTCTGTGTTGTTTTGAGATGCAGTGGGCTGTAATAGAGAAAGACATTGTTATAATGGAAGATCTGATTTCTAGTTCTCAGGACATTTTAGCCAAATGAAATAATTGATTTGATTTCAATTTTCACATCTATGGGCTTCCCTGGTGGCTCGGATGGTAAAGACTCTGCCTTCAATGCAGGAGACCCAGGTTCATTCCCTGGGTCGGGAAGATTCCCCTAGAGAAGGAAATGGCAACCCACTCCAGTATTCTTGCCTGGAGAATCCCATGGACAGAGGAGCCTGGCCGATCCCAGTCCATGGACCTCAAAGAGTTGGATAAGACTGACTAACACTTTCACACTTTCACTTCTTTTCACTTTCTCATCCCTAAAACGGTATTAATGATGAAACGTAGTTGTCCAGGGTTGTTTTTTTTTTTGGGGGGGGGCGGTGTGGGAAGGCTTAAGTGAGATAGTATGCTGAAAGCACAGGCGAATCTTTAAAATAGAAATAATAATGATGAACATAGTGAAAGTGAATGAAAGTCACTCAGTTGTGTCCAATTCTTTGCGACTCCAGAATACTGGAGTGGGTAGCCTTTCCCTTCTCCAGGGGATTTTCCCAACCCAGGGATCGAACCTATGTCTCCTGCATTGCAGGTGGATTCTTTACCAGGTGAGCCACAAGGGAAGCCCAAGCATACTGGAGTGGGTAGCCTGTCCCTTCTCCAGCGGATCTTCCTGACCCAGGAGTTGAACCAGAGTCTCCTGCATTGCAGGCGGATTCTTTACTAACTAAGCTATGAGGGAAGCCCATGATGAACATAATTCCTTTATTATTAATTATATAATTAATAATAATTGAAAAAGACTTATTAGCTGTAGCTCTTGGAAATCAGGTGGAGATCAGTAAAACTCTTCCAAATGAATAAAGAAAAGGGGAAAAGTCAGACTGGAGCCCTATCTGTAAACCTGGCTATCTGTGTGAACTCAAGGAAAGAAAAAATGATCAACCAACACATATTTTGCATCTTAAATACAACCTGGTGAAGTCCTGGCTTGATTTGTTTTGGAATTAATTTCAGACATTTGTACTGAGAATGCAATCCCAGTAGGAGCTCCTTGTAACAAACATACAGAGTTCAGGGGGAGATAGTTGTGGTTACATTTTCTGAGTGGCTCCTGAGGTCTCTGAGAACCATTTGGCTGATCTGTTGGGGGTTGGCTATTTTTATACAGTGTATTTGTTAGTTTTGCATCATGGTGTTCACGAGGATTAATAACTGCATTAAGTAAGAGTAACCCTAAGACTTTCTGAGAGCTCCTTACACAAACTTCCAGTCTGTGTGACCATCATCTTTGAGCTGAATTCAATAATGTGACCTCTTATGCTGCACAAAGAAGGATCTGTCACTTCATGGGCATTTGGGACTCCTGTCATGCCTTGCTTTTCTGGGGCCATGAAAGGGTGGCAGTTTTGCCTTGTTCACTTTAAATAATCCTTAGTTTTAAATTGATTATCCATTCTTAGTGGAAAATGGTAGAGTATTGATTTTGATTTTCTTGGTAATGATCTTGTACCAGACTGGATATATGCACAAATTTGTGTAGGTAAAGGAAGAGAAAAACAACATAAATCAATTGTTTACTTTCGTGAAGTTTTTGTTTTAAATTCCCCCCCCCCCCGCCCCGCCCCCCCCCACACATCTTTGTATTGTAGGATGTGGTCATTGAAGAAAACATGCTCACTTAGAAATATTCATCTCAAATTTTTTTAGCTGAAATTATTATAATCAGTTTTTTTTTTTATTTTTGCTATGTTGAAAGCGTTGCTTTTTTTTATTATTATGTAAGTTTCAGGTGTACTGCATAATTGATATCTGTATACACCGTAGAGTGGTCACTGCCATAAGCCTAGTTACCAATCCATCACTATACAGTTGACCTCCTTCACTTACCCCTCTGAACCACTAATCTTTTCTCTGTATCTATGAGTTTGTTTTTGTTTTATTTTGTTTGTTCCTATTTTGCTTGTTTTAGATTCCACTTAGGACTGAAATCACATGGTATTTGTCTTTCTGCCATGTACTTATTTTAGTCTGTATAATACCTTTGGGTCCATCCAGGTTATAGCAGATGGCAATATTTCTTTCTTTTTTATGGCTGAGTAGTATTCCATTGTAATATGGACTCAGTAGTTGTGGCTCACAGGCTTAGTTACCCTGTGGCATGTGGAATGTTCCCAGATCAGAGATCAAACCCATGCCTTCTACATTGGCAGGCAGATTCTTAACCATTGAACTACCAGGGAAGTCCTGCTGCTGCTGCTAAGTCGCTCCAGTCGTATCCGACTCTGTGCAACCCCATAGATGGCAGCCCACTAGGCTCCCCCTTCCCTGGGATTCTCCAGGCAAGAACACTGGAGTGGGTTGCCATTTCCTTCTCCAATGCATGAAAGTGAAAAGTGAAAGTGAAGTTGCTCAGTCATGTCCGACTCTTAGCAACCCCATAAACTGCAGCCCACCAGGCTCCTCCATCCATGGGATTTTCCAGGCAAGAGTACTGGAGTGGGGTGCCATTGTCTTCTCCGAGGGAAGTCCTACAAACTACTTTTAAGCTTAAAGCTGTTCTTCACTGTTCTTCATATACATATATGAATATAAATATACAGTATTCAATTGTATATATACTATATATTGTATTTAAGTTTTATCAACCTGTAATTCAATATATTCATTATTTTATTTACAATGTGAATTTTGATTTTTTTAAGATACATCTATTGAATTGTTGTTACATGTATGGTTTAAAGAACTATGTAAACTCCCTTCTGTTGAAAAATTTTCTTGCACTCTCACTTGTGTTTTAACTTAAGTTTTATTGTAATAGAGTTTAAATTTGCATGTAACCAAATTTGTCAGCCTTTTAGTGACTTTGAGTTTTACATCTTAGCAAAGTCATCACTCAAATTATGCAGGTAATCTTATATAGTTTTTCGAACATTTTTATTGAGTATCTTTTTTCATGTTTTTAAATAACTTTTTAATCCAGCTGGAATTTCTGGCTTGAGTTAAGGAATGGTTTATCTTTTCTCCACTGATACTGACCTTTGTCATATGTTAAATTCTTTTGTACACAGAGATCTGTTTATTCTCCTGCCAGTACCGTGTGGGTTTTTAAAAATTTTGATTGAGTATACTTGATTTACAAAATTAGATTAGTTTCAGGTGTACATCATAGTGATTCAGTATTTTTACAGAGTATTCTCCATTAAAAGTTATTACACGATAATGGCCACAGTTCCCTGTGCTATACAATACACCCTGCTGCCTCTCTGTTTTATACCTAGTAGTTCGTAGTTCACGTCTCTTAATGCCATTTCTCTAATGCACCCCTCCCTCATTCGTCTCTCCCTAATGGAAACCACGAGCTTGTTTTCTACATCTGTGAAGTGCTGTGTGGTTTTAATCACCATACAAAGGTCTTGTTCTTTAATTTTTAAAGTTTACGTTTTCTTCTCTTTTTTTGTGGCCGCACCTCATGGCTTCTGGGATTTTAGTTCCCTAACCATGGGTTGAACCTGGATCCTTGGCAGTGAGAATGTGGAGTCCTAACCACTGGACTGTCAGAAAATTCCCTACATTTTCTTTCACATGGTGTAAAACAGTTTTTATGTAAGGGATGAAGTGAAAATTGAAATCCTTTTCTTTAATCCATTCACCATAATTTCCCTTCTCTGTTATTAATTATAGCTAAAATTTTTAATTTTTTTCCCAGAAAACTTATAGCCATGTTCCAGGACATTCGTTTACCATCAGTAAAAATGTATACAGATGGGATCATACTATACATACTATCTTTTATACTTTACCTTACTTAAAAAAAATAATGGTTTTATTGAGATAAAATTCTTGTACCATACAGCTTACTTATTGAGTATATAGTTTATTTTTTTAGTATATTCATATACTTGTACAGTATACATGTACATATACTTGTACAGTCTCTACCACAGTTTTATTTTACTTTTTATATAGACATATTTTTTGGCCCCAACTTGAAACATGCAGGATCTTAGTTCCCCAAGCAGGAATCAAACCTGCGCCTCCTGCAGTGGAAGCACAGAACCCTAACTATTGGACTGCCAGGAAATTCCCTACCCCAATCAGTTTTAGAACATCAACACAAAAGATACCCACCACCATTAAAAGTTATCATTCACCTCCCCCCGCCACCCCAGCCCCCTGCCTTCAGCCCTGGGCAGACACTGGTCTACTTTCCCTGTATTTACCTATTCTGGACATTTCACATAAATGGATTCATACCTATATGGTCTTCTGTGACTGGCTTCTTTCACTTAGCCTGATGCTTTCAAGTTTATCCATGGTATAGTATGTATTCATACTTAATTTTTTTATTGTCAAAAAATATTTCATTGTGTGGTTATACCACATTTTACTTAATCCATTCATCACTTAATGAGCATTTGGGCTGTTTCCACTTTTTGACAGTTTGGAGTATTCAGGTACACTTGTGTTCGTGTATCTTTTCATTTCTTTTGGGTGTATATCTAGGAGTATAATTGCTGACTCATCTGACCTCTGTGTTTAACCTCCTAAGGAACTGTTGACTGTTGTCTGGGCTTCCCTGGTGGCTCAGATGGTAAAGAATCTGTCTGCAATGCAGGAGACCCAGGTTCGATCCTTGGGTCTGGAAGATCCCCTGGAGAAGGGAATGGCTACCCACTCCAGTAGTCTTGCCTGGAAAATCCCATGGACAGAGGAGCCTGGTGGGCTACAATCCATGGGGTCAAAAAAGAGTTGGACATGACTTAGCAACTAACAAACACACACACAGACTGTTGTCTACAGTAACTGTACAAACTTACATTCATACTAGCAGTGTATGAATAGTCTGTTTTCACCAATACTTGCTGTTACCAACTATTTGATATTTGGTAGAATTTACCAGGTAAATTTGGCAGAATTTACCATTTGGGCCCAGGTTTTTCCTTGTGGGTGGTATTTTAATTACTAATTCAATCCCTGTACTATGGAATGTCATATTCAATTTTAGTAGATATTAGCAAATTCATAGGAGAAGGCAATGACACCCCACTGCAGTATTCTTGCCTGGAAAATCCCATGGACAGAAGGGCCTGGTAGGCTGCAGTCCATGGGGTCACTAAGAGTTGGACACGACTGAGCGACTTCACTTTATTTTTTCCCCTTCATGCCTTGGAGAAGGAAATGGCAACCCACTCCAGTGTTCTTGCCTGGAGAATCCCAGGGACGGGGGAGCCTGGTGGGCATGGGGTCGCACAGAGTCGGACACGACTGAAGCAACTTAGCAGCAGCAGCAGCAGCAAATTCATGAGTTTTCACCAGTATGTATGAAAGTTTCTTTTCAGTCTTTCCAGCACTGAAAATAATGTTACTTTTTCTTATTTGCCCCTATGATGTATGAATATTTTTATCTTGATTTATACTTCATTAATGAAGCTAATGTTTTTTTTAATATATTGGCTATTTACATTTATTTCTCTGTGACAAACTTTTATCCTTTACTCTTTTTTGTTGGGTTATTGATTTTAGTGAGTTTTTTTTGTTACGTTTTGGAAATTAGACTTTGACATATGCCTTAAATATTTTTCCCCACTTGTCATTTCTTTTACCTTTTTTGGACATTTTTGCCTTATTGAAGTTTTACATTTTTGTGTGGTCAAATTTATTTACCCTTTCCTTTCTGATTTTGGCTTGGTGTCAAGTTCATTTTCCTAACTATTGTTTATTGCTGCCTCCCATGTAACTAAGCTCTTTTAGACTTGGAGAAACAAATACACTTGGTTTACCTCTGTTGATGTGTTTTATTGTAAACATTCATAGAGAATAGGAAGAATAGAATCTGCCATGTAATCAAGTTGTGTCGTTGGGACACAGCAGTGGCCCTGAAGTTAGTCTGCAGCCTGTTCTCTGCAGTTGTGTATGTTCAGTTGGTAAGAGCTGTCCAACTCTTTGTGATCCCCTGGACGGTAGCTCTCCAGGCTTCTTTGTCCATGGGATTCTCCAGGCAAGAATACTGGAGCAGGTTGCCATTTCCTTCTTTAGGTGATCTTCCCAACCCAGGGATCGAACCCATGTCTCCTTCATCTCCTGGATTAGTGTGTGTCTGTGCTAAGTAGCTTCAGTCATGTCTGACTGTTTGCGACGCTATGGACTGGAGCCCACCAGGCTCTTCTGTCCATGGGATTCTCCTGGCAAGAATACTGGAGTGGGTTACCGTGCCCTTTTCCAGGGGATCTTGCATTGGCAGGTGGGTTCTTTCCCCTGAGCCACCTGGGAAGCCCTCTTTGCAGGTTAGATGAATAGAAAATCCCGAAACCATCTCCTTGGAGACAGTCCTTCCTTGTGCTCTGCTGTAGTGTTCAACTGCTAGGTTCCTCTACCTTTTCTTCTGCTTAAGTGACTTGATCTTTCTCCTCTGCTGGCTGGCTTCTGTGCTCTGCTTGTTGTCACCTGTCTTTATGCCATCATGGCTTCTGTTCTCATTACTGACTCTCTCGTTGTCTCCATTTTAGCCTCCCATTCAGAGAAAAGATCAGATTGGCTGGCTGCTCACACTGTTCATTGTAAGCCACCCCAGATGGGTGGAAATTTTCTGTCCAGCCTCTTTTCAGTCTTCTGATGGGCTGCTCTTTGCACTTGGGGGAAGTTCCCTAACTGATCAGCTGTGGCTTCAAATGTGGGGTCAAGTGATAGAAACTAGGGCAAGTTTTATGTTTAATACTGGATGCTTGGGGCTGGTGCACTGGGACGACCCAGAGGGAGGGTATGGGGAGGGAGGAAGAAGGAGGGTTCAGGATGGGGAACACAGGTATACCTGTGGCGGATTCATTTCGATATTTGGCAAAACTAATACAATATTGTAAAGTTTAAAAATAAAATTAAATTAAAAAAAAAAAGCAGAGATATTACTTTGCCAACAACAATAACAACAACAAAAAAAGGTTTAAAAGCTTGAAAAGGTGCATGTGACAGGAATTTTGAAAAACCGGAGGGAGCGTGGTAAGTGGTAGGCGCACCTTGCTTGACTTGACCTGTGAAATGTACAGCACACCAGTCACCTGTGCTGTGGTGAGCAGCTGTACCCCCCGCTCCAGATGTGATCAGTGACCTCTGTTAACCACAGCAGTGGAGGGGATGTGACTCAGATATTACTCATCCTAGTGGGAAGCAGACGAAGTCGGGTACTTGGCAGAACTAAGCCTTTGGAGTGGACCCTGTTATGCTTCTGAATTCAGGCAAATATTTGAAAAAAGACAGCCTTCCAGAGGCCTTGGAGAGTGGAATCTCTTTGACAAGTGGTATGAGGTTGATGGTAAGGGCATCACAGAGGACAAGGCATTCCTGGGAGAGGAGATACCTGAACAGAGGCAGCAGGGAGCAGAGGAATTGCTGACTCCCTGGGTTCTGAGTCTGAATTATGGGAATTAAAGTTGGGGAGAGGTCAGTTAGCATCCAGAATCTTTGAGAAGATGCTTGGACTTTATCTGATAAGTGGCAGGCAGTTTTGAAGGGGCTTTCCAGGTGGCCCTAGTGGCCAATGCAGAGACTTAGACGCAGGTTTGATCCCTGATCAAGAAGATCCTCTGGAGGAAGGCATGGCAACCTACTTCAGTATTCTTCCTTGGAAAATTCCATGGACAGAGGAGCCTGGTGGGCTACAGTTAATAGAGTTGCACAGAGTTGGACGTGACTGAAGTGACCTAGCACAGCATGGAGCTATTGAAAAGTTTAGGGTTAAATAGTGATGTTCGTTTGTACTTTCATTCAACAAACATTTATTCATGTCAGCCACTGTCCTGGGTACAATGTGCATAAAAAAACCAAAAAAGAAAAAATGTTGCTCTTGTATAACTTATGTTCTAGTAGGGAAGACAGGTCAGTAATCAATGTGCATAATTAAGTGTATAGTTTGGTTGGTAATATATACTGTTGACAAATTAAATAGAACAGGATAATGGGAACTGGTTATGTGTGTGGAGGGGTGTTTAGGAAAGAACATAGATGTGAGTTGAAATAGGTGGTCAAGGTAGGCTTCAGTGAGCAGGTGGCAGATGATAGAACCTGGTAGTTCATTAGGGAGAAGAGTCTGGGGAGCCAGGTCCTTGGGGTTGAACAGGGAGAGGAAATGGAGAGATCTGGAGGTGGGAAGATCACATGGGTGCTGATTTGATGCATCGGTTTGGATGTCGAGTTTCTTTTCCACTTGCTATGTGTTTTTACCTTAGCAATAAAGTCCAACAGTTAACTAACCTGATAGACTCTCCTTTTCTTTTTAGATTGAAGAGAGAGACAATTTTGAAACTAGCATTATTCTTTATTACCAAGAGTTCAGTGTTTCTTGAAGTGTATTTATGGACCACCTGTATCAGAATCACTCGAATACCACTTAAAAATATACATGTCTGGGCCCTGCTCTTGACCTGATCTTAGAGGCAGAGGGGATAATGGTTAAGAACAGACTTGTGTGATTAGTCCCTTTGGGTTCAGCCTCTTAATCTTGCCTGCTACTTGACTGGGCAGTCTTAGGCAAGATACTTAACCTTTCTGTGCCTTAGTTTTTTCATCTGTAAAATGGGAATAATACTAGTGGTAAGGATAGTAATATCTATTTCACAGCATTGTGAGAGTTAAATACAGTTGATTGTTGAACAACACAGGTTCAAACTGTGTCCACTTATATGCGGATTTTTTCAATAAATATAGTATCTGTATTTTCATTTTACATATCTTTAAGCTAACTGGAGGAGGGGAAGTTTTGTGATTAATTAGACATCACAGTATGTGGAATCAAAAGAACTAGGTTTGGGACTTCCCTGGTGGCTCAGTGGTAAAGAGTCCACCTGCCAATGCAGGAGACACGAGTTTGATCCCTGATCTGGGAAGATCCCACATGTGGTGGAGTAACTAAGCCCATGCCCCACAACTAATAAGCCTGTGCTCTAGAGCCTGAGCGGAGAAGGCAATGGCAACCCACTCCAGTACTCTTGCCTGGAAAATCCCATGGACGGAGGAGCCTGGTAGGCTGCAGTCCATGGGGTCGCTAGGAGTCAGACATGACTGAGCGACTTCACTTTCACTTTTCACTTTCATGCATTGGAGAAGGAAATGGCAACCCACTCCAGTGTTCTTGCCTGGAGAATTCCAGGGACAGGGGAGCCTAGTGGGCTGACGTCTATGGGGTCGCACAGAGTCGGACACGACTGAAGCGACTTAGCAGCAGCTAGAGCCTGAGAGCCACAAACTAATGAGCATCCTCATCCTGGAGCCCGTGGTCCACAATGAGAGAAGCCCTCATATTACAACTAGAGAGTAGCCCCAGATCATGGCAACAAGAGAAATGCCCATGCAGCAATGAAGACCCAGCACAGCCAAAAATAAATAAACATTAAAACAAAAAAGAATTAGGTTTGAATCTTGATTCTGTCCAGACTATTTCAGCTTCTTGCCCTTGAGCAAGCCATATTCAATTTCTTTGCTTTTGAGGCAGATTTTTCAGTGTGCTGGGTCAATGCCCTTAACCTGCACTTTGTTCAAGAGTCAGATGTCAGTCAGTTCTTGTGAAGTGTTTAGAACACTGTCATATTGTAGACAATATGTTAGTTTTAGATACAGTTAGTTTTATTTTTTTTTTATTTTTTTCCTACAGTTAGTTTTAGATACAGTCATTTTGTTTTTACTAAATCATAACTTCTAAAGGTGAGGCCATTAATCTTCATTTTTTTTTTTTGGTGCATGTTTAGTATTATAACTTTATTTTTTTTTAAATTTTATTTTATTTTTAAACTTTACATAATTGTATTAGTTTTGCCAAATATCAAAATGAATCCATCACAGGTATACATGTGCTCCCCATCCTGAACCCTCCTCCCTCCTCCCTCCCCATACCATCCCTCTGGGTCGTCCCAGTGCACTAGCCCCAAGCAACCAGTATCGTGCATTGAACCTGGACTGGCATCTCGTTTCATACATGATATTTTACATGTTTCAATGCCATTCTCCTAAATCTTCCCACCCTCTCCCTCTCCCACAGAGTCCATAAGACTGTTCCATACATCAGTGTCTCTTTTGCTGTCTCGTACACAGGGTTATTGTTATCATCTTTCTAAATTCCATATATATGCATTAGTATACTGTACTGGTGTTTTTCCTTCTGGCTTACTTCACTCTGTATAATAGGCTCCAGTTTCATCCACCTCATTAGAGCTGATTCAAATGAATTCTTTTTAATGGCTGAGTAATACTCCATTGTGTATATGTACCACAGCTTTCTTATCCATTCATCTGCTGATGGACATCTAGGTTGCTTCCATGTCCTGGCTGTTATAAACAGTGCTGCGATGAACACTGGGGTACACGTGTCTCTTTCCCTTCTGGTTTCCTCAGTGTGTATGCCCAGCAGTGGGATTGCTGGATCATAAGGCAGTTCTATTTCCAGTTTTTTAAGGAATCTCCACACTGTTCTCCATAGTGGCTGTACTAGTTTGCATTCCCACCAACAGTGTAAGAGGGTTCCCTTTTCTCCACACCCTCTCCAACATTTATTATTTGTAGACTTTTGGATTGCAGCCATTCTGACTGGTGTGAAATGGTACCTCATAGTGGTCTTGATTTGCATTTCTCTGATAATGAGTGATGTTGAGCATCTTTTCATGTGTTTGTTAGCCATCTGTATGTCTTCTTTGGAGAAATGTCTATTTAGTTCTTTGGCCCATTTTTTGATTGGGTCATTTATTTTTCTGGAGTTGAGCTGTAGGAGTTGCTTGTATATTTTTGAGATTAGTTGTTTGTCAGTTGCTTCATTTGCTATTATTTTCTCCCATTCTGAAGGCTGCCTTTTCACCTTGCTGATAGTTTCCTTTGATGTGCAGAAGCTTTTAAGGTTAATTAGGTCCCATTTGTTTATTTTTGCTTTTATTTCCGATATTCTGGGAGGTGGGCCCACCAACCAGAAAATTACTAGAACTAATCAATGACTATAGTAAAGTTGCAGGATATAAAATCAACACACAGAAATCCCTTGCATTCCTATACACTAATAATGAGAAAACAGAAAGAGAAATTAAGGAAACAATTCCATTCACCATTGCAACAGAAAGAATAAAATACTTAGGAATATATCTACCTAAAGAAACTAAAGACCTATATATAGAAAACTATAAAACACTGGTGAAAGAAATCAAAGAGGACACTAATAGATGGAGAAATATACCATGTTCATGGATTGGAAGAATCAATATAGTGAAAATGAGTATACTACCCAAAGCAATTTATAGATTCAATGCAATCCCTATCAAGCTACCAACAGTATTCTTCACAGAGCTAGAACAAATAATTTCACAATTTGTATGGAAATACAAAAAACCTCGAATAGCCAAAGCAATCTTGAGAAAGAAGAATGGAACTGGAGGAATCAACCTACCTGACCTCAGGCTCTACTACAAAGCTACAGTTATCAAGACAGTATGGTACTGGCACAAAGACAGAAATATAGATCAATGGAACAAAATAGAAAGCCCAGAGATAAATCCACGCACATATGGACACCTTATCTTTGACAAAGGAGGCAAAAATATACAATGGATTAAAGACAATCTCTTTAACAAGTGGTGCTGGGAAAACTGGTCAACCACTTGTAAAAGAATGAAACTAGAACACTTTCTAACACCATACACAAAAATAAACTCAAAATGGATTAAAGATCTAAACATAAGACCAGAAACTATAAAACTCCTAGAGGAGAACATAGGCAAAACACTCTCTGACATACATCACAGCAGGATCCTCTATGACCCACCTCCCAGAATCTTCTTTTTTTTTTTTTTAATTGGTGTGTATATATCTTTTATTTTTTTTAATTTTATTTTATTTTTAAACTTTACATAATTGTATTAGTTTTGCTAAATATCAAAATGAATCTGCCACAGGCATACATGTGTTCCCCATCCTGAACCCTCCTCCCTCCTCCCTCCCCACACCATCCCTCTGGGTCGTCCCAGTGCACCAGCCCCAAGCATCCAGTATCGTGCATCGAACCTGGACTGGCAACTCATTTCTTACATGATATTCTACATGTTTCAATGTCACTTTCCCAAATCTTCCTCAGAATCTTCATTTTTAATAGATACCCTGAATGGCTTATTTGCCCATGTGCTATATTGTTAATACTTTCAGTGCTAGGGTAATAATACTTGGTGACTTGTTAGAACATGGGTCAATTAATGTCTTAATTTTCCAGATAGAGTGGTTTATTGAATAACATGCTGGTGTTTGCTGGGTGGATGTGCTAAGCATGTTCTAGGCTGTTTGCAGCATCCCTAAAGGGGTAGGTCGATATTAATCAGTTTCACAGATGAGAAAGTTGAGGCTTATGCTGGTGAATAAGCTTGCCAGAGGTGAGACAGCCAGTGAGTTGTTGAACTGTCATGGATCTCCAGCTCTGTCCAACTCCAGAGCACTTGCTTCTTCCATGAAATCAGCATCTAGTTACTCAACCTTTTGATCTTGCAAGTATATGCTCTTTATGCTCAGATGCATTTGTGCAAATCCCTCCCAGTACTGGAGAAAAACCTCATTGGGCATGCTTTATCTGTATTAGGCAAGTAGCATCAGTCTGTATAGTTGAGAACTTAAACATTTTTTATCTTCATGAGATATGCTTGAAGCCTTTATTATTTGCAAATTTGCATGCTCAATCACTCAGTCGTGTCCGACGTTTTGTGACCCCATAGACTGTAGTCCACCAGGCTCCCCTGTCCATGGAATTTTCCAGGCAAGAATATTGGAGTGCGTTGCCATTTCCTTCTTGAGGGTTTCTTCCCGACCCAGGGATGGAACCCACATCTCCTGCACTGGCATTTGTCACTGCGTCACCTGGGAAGCCCATTTGCCAGTTTCAGGTTTGCAACTGATGACTGAGATGTTCTTCCGGAGCCCTTGTAGAACCAGCACACACAGGTTGGTACAGCCTTGGGATGTTTCCAGCAATCCTTGTATTCACACCTTTGTGTAGTCTCCTCCTGTGACAAGGTCCCAGGTGTAGAATATGGCAGAAGTGATGATATCTGATGTCACTTCTGAGATTAGGTTATAAAGGACTGGCTTCTGTCTGTCTGTCTCTCTTGATTCTTGGTCTGAGGGAGCTTGCTGCCCTGTTGTGAGCTGCTCTTTGGAGAGGCCTACGTGGGGAGGAACTGAAGCCTCTGCCAACAGCTCTGAGAGAGCCTGGGAGCGGCCCCTCCAGCCCAGATGCTGCTGTCTCAGTAGATGCCTTGCCTGCGACGTCATGAGAAACCCTGAGTTAGAACCACCCAGATCAGCTGCTCTCTGATACCTGGCCTTCAGAAACTGTGCGGTAATGAATGGGTGCAGTTTTAAGCAGCTGAATTTTGGGATCCTTTGTTAGACAGCCTTAGATCACTAGTACATTTTGCAATTTTATTATGAATTTCTGAGTTACACCCCTTTATTCCCAACATCCTGATGCCCTTCCATGTCACGTACACATTTACACGTGAAAGGCCCGTCTTTCACTGCTGCTGCTGCTAAGTCACTTCAGTTGTGTCGGACTCTGTGCGACCCCAGAGACAGCAGCCCACCAGGCTCCCCCATCCCTGGGATTCTCCAGGCAAGAACACTGGAGTGGGTTGCCATTTCCTTCTCCAATGCATGAAAGTGAAAAGTAAAAGTGAAGTCGCTCAGTCATGTCTGACTCCTAGCAACCCCATGGACTGCAGCCTACCAGGCTCCTCCATCCATGGGATTTTCTAGGCAAGAGTACTGGAGTGGGTTGCCATTGCCTTCTCCACATCTTTCACTAGGTTGTCTAATTCACTCCTTCATTAGGCTTATTGATTACCTAGATCTTTTCTGCTCCCTTTCTCCTAAGTATGTCTGTGACTGGGTCCCAGGTGCTATTTATTTGCAAGTCTATCACCCAGCACTCACTACAACACTCAATGAGCTTCCCTCGTAGCTCAGTTGGTAAAGAGTCTGCCTGCAATGCAGGAAACCCAGGTTTGATTCCTGGGTCTGGAGGATCCCCTGGAGGAGAGAATGGCAACCCACTTCAGTATTCTTGCCTGGAGAAACCCATAGACAGAGGAGCCTGGCAGGCTATAGTCCCTGGGGTTGCAAGAGTCAGACACGACTGAGCAACTCGGCACACAGCACTGAAACATACACTGGTCACATGGCTGAGGGCAGCAGATTGATTCATCCTTGTTTAAGATGCCACTTGGTGAGCTGGCCTCCGCCAGCAGCCAGACCAAACCTCTTCAGTTTCCCAGTGATGAGGATTCTAGTTTCTCTTGTAAAAGCTCTGTGGGTTTTAGATGAAAGGGCTGAGAATACTCCATAATCTTCCTGCTTTTCTTCCTCTGCTTGTTGTTAAGCACCAGAGCCAACCATGGGAGAAGAGAGGATGGCATGGATTGGGAGATTGGGACAGACATATATACACTACTATGTATAAGACAAATAACTAATGAGAACCTACTGTATAGCACAGGGAGCTCTACTCAATACTCTGTAATGGCCTATATGGGAAGGAAATCCCCCAAAAGAGGGGATATATGTGTATGTATAGCTGATTCATTTTGCCTTATAATAGAAACTAACACACCGTTGTAAATCATCTATACTAAAAAAAAAATAATAATAAAGCACAGTCAATTCTAAAAAGAAAAGTTGTTTGGGGTAGTATTTATGTTTTTGTAAAGAGAAGTAAGGGAAGGTGGCAGAGAAAAATTGTTAGGGCATGTATCAGCTTATTTAAATCAATAGTGAAGTGAAATGAAAGTCTCTCAGTTGTGTCCAACTCTTTGTGACCCCATGGACTGTAGGTATCCTGCCAGTCTCGTCTGTCCACAGAATTCTCCAGGCAAGAATACTGGAGTGGGTAGCTCTTCCCTTCTCCAGGGGATCTTCCCAACAAGCAATAATCTTCCTATTAAGATAAGTATCCCCTTATCTTGTGGGCTTCCCTGGTGGCTCAGCAGTAAAGAATCTGCCTGCAGTGCAGGAGCCGCAGAAGACATAGGTTCAATCCCTGAGTCAGGAAGATCCCCTGGAGGAGGGCATGGCAACCCACTCTAGTATTCTTGCCTGGAGAATCCCCATGGACAGAGGAGCCTAGCAGGTTAGGGTCCATAGGGTCGCAGAGAATCAGACACAACTAAAGTGACTTAGCACGCATGCACACATCCCCTTATCTTAATGGTTTGGGTCTTTGGGAGCATTTTCTGGGTGTCATTCTCTGCCTCTGCAGTTATCAGCCTTGGATTTCCAGATCTCAAAATTTGGAGGCCAGATTTCTCTAGCGGTTTATCTTTCTAAACCAAATCCTCTTATAGAGAATCTAAATTTGGTATTGCTCTCTGTTTTGATCAACATGATGGTTAAATATTTATAACAGTCTTTAGTGGATATGCTGAGGCCACATCTGTCTTCTTAGGAATCCACAGAAAGGCATGAGGGCTGCCCACTGGAATTACATCATTGGGCAGTGATGGGTTTGCTCTCTGGCTAGAGTGTTTTCTCTGAATTTTGCCAAGAATAAAAGACTTTCAGGATAAGTGTAGTCCTTGAACTTGGTGTCCTGCTTCTATGTTGAATAGATAGATATCTGTTTCTGGTTAGTTCTAGAGAGGTATTAGCCCACTAGCCAGTTCTGTGAGCTAACCTCACTTGTAGTGGAAGATTCTTTGAAGATGACGCTGCTGCTGCTGCTGCTGCTGCTGCTAAGTCGCTTCAGTTGTGTCTGACTCTGTGCAACCCCATAGACGGCAGCCCATCAGGCTCTGCCATCCCTGGGATTCTCCAGGCAAGAACACTGGAGTGGGTTGCCATTTCCTTCTCCAATGCGTGAAAGTGAAAAGTGAAAGTGAAGTCACTCAGTCCTGTCCAGCTCTTAGCAACCCCATGGACTGCAACCTACCAGGCTCCTCCGTCCATGGGATTTTCCAGGCAAGAGCACTGGAGTGGAGTGCCATTGCCTTCTCTGATGAATGTCTAGTTTGCGTTAATAATGGAGCTTAATCATTAGGTTATTATCTCTTATTGTGAACTCAGACCTGCTCTAAATATGTGAAGCCTTGACAATAGCCTAAGCAGATGAGTTTAAGTGCCTGGGTGCTTTACCATAGGCCGAATGGCAGAGTAGGTGAAGTGCATTTGTTTGTTTAATTAGTAAATTATTTTTTAGAACAGTTGTAGGTTTATCGAAATTGAGCAGATAGTACAGCATTCCCATGTTTCCCCCACTGCCCTGCCTATTTCCCCTATTATTGACATCCTGCATTTGTGTGGAACAGAAGTTGTAATTAATGAACCAATATTGACACATTATTATTAACCAAAGTTCATAGTTTATAGTAGGGCTCACTATTTATGTTGTACTGTTTGCTGAATTTTGACAAATGCAATTTTGGCAAATGTCATGTATCTACCATGACAGTATTGTGCAGAATTGTTTCACTGCCTTGAAAATCTTCTGTGCTCTGTCTCCCTTCCCCTGAACCCTTGGCAATCACTGGGTCTCCTGCATTGCAGGCGGATTCTTTACTGTCTGAGCCACCAGGGAAGCCCCAAATTTGTATAGCGCTTTATGTCAATTGTATCTCAATACAACTGAAGAAAAAAAAAAGGAATTTAAATAATCCGTCTGAACTGTGTTTAGGAAAATCTTTTTGTCATTCAGCTTCCTGTTAAATTTTGCCTGCAGAAAGGGCCTCCATGTCTCGGTGGCTCTCAGCAGTCTTTCTTTGCCCCTCACGTTGATAGACGTCACTTTCATGCGGCCAGAGCTTAGTCATATGGCCCCATCTAAGTGCAAGGCAGGCTGGGAAATGGAGTCTAGCTGCATGTGTAGCAGTAGAGGACACTGGTTGTGTGATTAGTTAGCGGTCTTAGCCATATTAAATAAATGATTAAATCATACAATAGTTATTACTTCGGTCTTTCAGGGATGACAGGACAGTACTTGCGTGATATCAGAGTTCTGGGGACTTATTTAGAGAAGCATTTCCCACTCTGTGTCCCTTCCTATTGCATCTTGAGTTATCCTATCACTTTACCTCTGAGAGAGCTTATAGGAATAAATGAAAATATGTGCTGTTTCAACCAATACCTGGTTGATAACGATGGCTCCTGAAACTGAGAAAAGCCTGTTAGAAGCCTTAACAGTAATAAAAATGGTTGTTATTAAGTCAAATATTTAAAAATTGGCAGGTCCTTCATCCTTGTGTCAGAAGACGGAGGCAGTCTTGAAGCCTTCTGGCCTTTGATTTAGCTTCAAGATAACAGATTCCTCTTCACTTTACTCGTGGCATTGGTATTCTCCTGTTGCCTTTAAAAAGGAAAATACGTGAAATTTGGTATTGGAAATGGCTTTCCTTTTTATATAGTTATTTATTTCTCTTTGGCTGAACATGGACTTTGTCCAGTTGCAGATAGCAGGAGCTACTCTTGGTTGTATTCAGGCTTCTCATTGTGGTGACTTCTCTTGTTGCAGAGCACGGGCTCTAAGTCCCTGGGCTTCAGTAGTTGTGGCACCTGGGCTTAGCTGCTCCACAGAATGTGGAATCTTCCCAGACCAGGGATTGAACCCGTGTCCCCTACATTGGCAGGCAGATTCCTAGCCACTGGGCCACCAGGGAGATCAGGAAATGACTTTTCTTCAATGAAGTAGCATGTTTTTAGAAAGAAATGCTGTATATTTCAGCATGAGATTCTATTAATACAATTTAGAAAGAGGTGGGCGATATTTGTGCTGTGCATTTTTTTAGTGATCAACCCACTGGATTATTTTATTTATTTGCTCAGTTGTGTCCAATTCTTTGTGACCCCATGGACTATATACAGTCCATGGAATTCTCTGGAGTGGGTAGCCACCTGTTCCCTTCTCCAGGGGATCTTCTCAATCCAGGGATCAAACCCAGGTCTCCCACATTGCAGGCACATTCTTTACCAGCTGCACTGCAAGGGAAGCCCTCCACTGAATATGTCCAAGTAACTGATTATAGTTAAAAGGAAGCTCAGCTGCTTTACATGTATGCTTGGCCTTAGCTTGCTGATGATAGAAGTTCATAACCAGATATTAATTTTAAATAAGTGCCTACTGTTCTCGAGCAACTCCCATTCCCTTAAGGAAAAGCATTTCCTATGAAGCCCCTGGTTGCTGAGGATAGCTGTGTAAGCACTGTGTAAGTTTATCCAAATTAAAATTTGCTCCTCCAGCTCATTTATTCCCTTCAGGTCTCTGACAGGCAGGTGTGTTTATCTCCCCTACACCCCCAAAGCCCTGTTTAAACTCAGTCAACATTCAGCTTGGGTGAAACCTCTTTATCTTCCGGTAATCTCACCATAGATATCCTTTGCTCTTAAATACATCATTAATACTCAGGCAGGATGGCCTGCTGTCATCCTTACTCTGAGCAGTTGTTCCAGATTTCATGTTATTGTAATTCCAGACTCTAAGTAATTATCACATTGAAAAGACCAGGCAGGTATACACCATCGTGACACAGCCAGTTTTGTCCCCCCTCTAAGTTTGGTTGCTTGGGATTTTCCAGGCAACAGTACTGGAGTGGGTTGCCATTGCCTTCTCCTATCATTAACTGCTAGGATAATAGAAACACAGAAACAAACTCCGTAGAAGCACATGCCCTCTGGCTACAAAATCTGTCTCTTATTTTCCAAAACAGATATTTAGAAAGTGCTGAGGTCATGTAAAATGGCAAGTATTAGATTAATTTTTTTAGAACTAACCATTTTATTTATTTTTTTGGCCATGCCCCGAGGCATGTGGGATCTTCCCTGACCAAGCTCAGGGAAGGGAGGGATCAACCCATTCCCTCTGCAGTGGAAGCGCATACTCAACCACTGAACCATCAGGAAAGCCCCACAGGTACTAACGTTTGCTTCAGTTTTCTTCCACAGACGAGGGAGCCTGGCGGGGTACAGTCCATGGGGTCGCAAAGAGTCTGACACAACTGAACAACTAACAACAGCTTTCTTCCTAAGGGCAATTTAGCCGCTGTTGTCCAAAGCAAACATCAGGGAACACCTGGAACTTGTCCAGAAGGCAGAGTCTCCGGCCCCACCCATAACTATTAGGTCAGAATCGGTAGTTTATCACGGTCCCAGGTGGTTTGTGAACATTAAAGCTGCAGAAGTGCTGGTTGGAGAACTTTAGCTTGACCCTGTAATGACCGAAATAACCCATCAGTGAGAGAAAGGACCATAACATTTGAACTCAAACTCTATAAAATGAAAAATTTGTATATTGTAGTTACCTATCTGGGCACATGGTGAATATCGAGCTGTTGTATTATTTCGTGCTCTGTTAATGAAACCTCTTCAATCGGAGGGCAGTAGTGGCAGGAGCATGTCCGAATGGATAAGAGATGACCTCATTGAAAGAGACTTTTTTTGCACAATTTTAGATTCCGGTCCCCTGAGGGTAGAGAATTCAGGCATTCTTGAGATTTCTCTACAGGTTCTGGTTTTCCCAGTTCAAGGACTGATCAGAAAGGGTTTGGTTGTAGGTTGAGGGGAAGAAATGAAACCTCTTGACCTTTAACGTTTCAAAAAACATTTCTTAAAGGAAAAAAAGGCCCATGACCTGTTTATTGGCCAAAACTCAATTTTAATTGTTTTGAGAGGGCAGAAAAACACTCCACCCAAAGTGTTCTGTTCTTTTGGATCTCCTGCCAAGTAAGAATTTCTTTGCAAGTCAATAGGTTAAGTTACAGAGTTGTTTTATCACTTAAAGAGTATTTGTATTAAGGTCTGAGTACTATGAATCCGTTCATTAGTTTATGCATTTTTGTTCTTGAGGAGTTTCCAAAGAGGATAGGTTTTTTGTAGTTCTGCAATAGACTCTTCCCTTTGCAGTAGAAAGGGCTTCCCTAGTGGCTCAGATGGTAAAGAATCTGCCTGCAATGTGGGAGACCTGAGTTCAATCCCTGGATCAGAAAGATCCCCTGGAGAAGGAAAATGGCAGCCCACTCCAGTATTCTTGCCTGGAGAATGCAATGGACAGAGGAGCCTGATGGCTACAGTCCATTGGGTCACAGTGTCAGACATGACTGAGTGACTAATACTTTGCAGTAGAAAAGAGAAAAAGTAATGGCATTCCCATAGGGAGTATTTCCTAAAATCCTAATGTACCATTTCTAATCTGATGGCTGACATAATTTTAAAAGAAAGTCAAATTATCCAGTGTAGGAATTGAAGCCTCCTCCCGAGCCTGGGATGTGGCTCCTGAACTGCCTCCTGTATCTCATTCATCACACACACAACGAAGGAACAACCAGACCAGCCAGCCCCACCTCCTGTTCACTTACTTCTAGCCTCTCTTCCCTCCACTGTCTCTGCTCCCCTCATTTGTCTTCCACCATCACTCTGACTAAAATTTCTTTGCACAATCTCAGGACACCAAGTCCAGGGGCTCATTTTTAAGTCTGTGTAGCATTTGGTCCTGTCCATTTTCTCTCCTCCCATTATTCCTGTGATTTTGGTCACTAAAGGTTTTCTTTCATGTTTTTGCCTCTTGAGGGCACTTGAGCCAGAGCTTGAATTTGAATCCTCAGCTTCAGTTCAGTTCAGTTCAGTTGCTTAGTCGTGTCTGACTCTTTGCAACCCCAATGGACTGCAGCACACCAGTCTTCCCTGTCCATCACCAACTCCCAGAGCTTGCTCAAAGTCACGTCCATCGAGTCGGTGATGCCATCTAACCATCTCATCCTCTGTCGTCTCCTTCTCCTCCCGCCTTCAGTCTTTCCCAGCATCAGGGTCTTTTCCAATGAGTCAGTTCTTCGCATTAGGTGGCCCAAGTATTGGAGTTTCAGCTTCAGCATCAGCTCTTCCAATGAATATTCAGGACTGATTTCCTTTAGGAAGGACTGGTTGTATCTCCGTACAGTCCAAGGGACTCTCAAGAGTCTTCTCCAACACCACAGTTCAAAAGCATCAATTGTTCAGTGCTCAGCTTTCTTTATAGTCCAACTCTCACATCCATACATGACTACTGGAAAAACCATATCTTTGACTAGACAGACCTTTGTCAGCAAAGTAATGTCTCTGCTTTTTAATATGCTGTCTAGGTTGGTCATAGCTTTTCCTCTCAGAAGCAAGTATCTTTTAATTTCATGGCTATAGTCACCATCTGCAGTGATTTTGGAGCTCAAGAAAATAAAGTCTGTCACTGTTTCCATTGTTTCCCCATCTGTTTGCCATAAAATGATAGGACCAGGTGCTATGATCTTAGTTTTTTGAATGTTTAGTTTTAAGCCAACTTTTTCACTCTCCTCTTTGACTTTCATCAAGAGGCTCTTCAATTCCTCTTCACTTTCTGCCATAAGAGTGGTGTCATCTGCATATCTGAGATTATTTATATTTCTCCCAGCCATCTTGATTCCAGCTTGTGCTCATCTAGCCTGGCATTTCTCATGATGTACTCTGCATATAAGTTAAATGAGCAGAGTGACAACACTCAGCCTTGACGTACTCCTTTCCCAGTTTGGAGCCAGTCTGTTGTTCCAGTTCTAACTGTTGCTTCTTGACCTGCATACAGATGTCTCAGGAGGCAGGTCCGGTGGTCTGGTATTCCCATCTCTTTCAGAATTTTCCACAGTTTATTGTGATCCACACAGTCAAAGGCTTTGGCATAGTCAATAAAGCAGAAGTAGATGTTTTTCTGGAACTCTCTTGCTTTTTCTGTGATCCAGTGGATGTTGGCAATTTGATCTCTGGTTCCTCTGCCTTTTCTAAAACCAGCTTGAACATCTGGAAGTTCATGGTTCAGATACTGTTGAAGCCTGGCTTGGAGAATTTTGAGCAAAGCTAGCGTGTGAGATGAGTGCAGTTGTCTGGTAGTTTGAACATTCTTTGGCATTGCCCTTCTTTGGGATTGGAATGGAAACGGACCTTTTCCAGTCCTGTGGCCACTGCTGAGTTTTCCAAATTTGCTGGCATATTGAGTTAGCTTCATCACTTGCTATTAATAGTTATCTGTCTGGGGCAAGTTGACTTTTGGGTGCTTCAGTGTTCTCATCTATAAAATGGGGGTAGTGAAAAATCCTACCCCACAGGGTTAGTGTGACATGCATAGGAAAATGTCTGGCACATAGTAAGGGTTTGTCAGGAGTCATCATTATCACTGTCATCTTCATCACCATCACCACCATCCCACTGCCATAACTGTCACCACCACAGCTGTCACCATCACCACCACCAACCACCATCACCACCACCACCATCATTATTACTATCACTACCACCAACCGCCATCATCATTACTATCACTACCACCAACCACCACCACCATCACCACCATCATTATTACTATCACTACCACCAACCACCATCATCACCACCACCACCATCATCATTACTATCACTACCACCAACCACCACCACCACCACCCCCACCACCATCATTATTACTATGACTACCACCAACCACCACCACCACCACCACCATCATTATTACTATCACCACCACCAACCACCATCACCATCACCACCACCACCATCATCATTACTATCACTACCACCAACTGCCATCATCATTACTATCACTACCACCAACCACCACCATCACCACCACCACACCATCATTATTACTATCACTACCACCAACCACCATCACCATCACCACCATCATCATTACTATCACTACCACCAACCACCACCACCACCACCACCATCATTATTACTATCACTACCACCAACCACCACCATCACCACCACCACACCATCATTATTACTATCACTACCACCAACCACCATCACCATCACCACCATCATCATTACTATCACTACCACCAACCACCACCACCACCACCACCATCATTATTACTATCACTACCACCAACCACCACCATCACCACCACCACACCATCATTATTATTATCACTACCACCAACCACCATCACCATCACCACCATCATTATTACTATCACTACCACCAACCACCATCACCACCATCACCACCATCATTATTACTATCACTACCACCAACCACCATTACCATCACCACCACCACCACCATCATTACTATCACTACCACCAACCACCACCACCATCACCACCATCACCACCATCATTATTACTATCACTACCACCAACCACCAGCATCACCACCACCACCATCACCGTCATTACTATCACTACCACCAACCACCATCACCATCACCACCATCATTATTACTATCACTACCACCAACCACCATCATCACCACCACCACCACCATCATCATCAGGCATTTCTTGCTCTTTTCAGGCTCTTTGGCCTGCTTCTAACTTTCAGGCATTCCCTACTTTTTTTCTTTCATGGGACTTTGTTTGAATGTTTCTTTGAGTATAGCTGTCATGTCTTTTTCATCTCCTTTAGTATGAGCCATTCTACAGCTTTTTATGACAACATTTTTGAAGAATGCCTCTTCCTCCTCTTAACAAAACAGAGAAGCTTTCTCATTTTGGATTTGTCTGATGTTTTCTCATAAGGTTCATGTTCTGTGTTCTTAGTGTGAATATCTCATAGGTATTCAGTATATCACATTTGAAGGCCAGGGTCTACCTGACTCTTTGGTAATGACAGTGTTGATCATCCACTAAAGGTGGGGTTCAGTTTTTCTGCTGTGTTGTTACTGTATTTTCCCTTCCAAAATCTAATTAATCTGTGGGGAGACCCCATAAGACCATGTGTATATGTGCTTCTTATTTAAAAATTTCTCCCTCGGGTTAGCATCCATTGATGATTTTTGCCTGAATCTTTATGGTGATGGTTAACATGCAGTTTTTCTGTAGGTCTTCTTTCTTCCTCTCTGTATCTATTTATTACTTGTAAGGCATGTTAGTCTGGATTCTTCAGAGAAATAGACCAATAATATATCTATATGTGCTTCTATATCTATAAATAAGAGATTTATTAGAAACAATTACCCCACAGTTATAAAGGAAGAACTCTCCCAAGCAGTCACAAGCTGGAAACCCAGGAGGGTTAGGATACACAGTCATTCCTCCTTACCTGTGGTTTCACTTTCTGCAGTTTCAGTTACCTGCAATTCAAAAACAGCAAGCCAGAAATTCCAGAAACAAATAATCCATCGGTTTTAAATCCTGCACCAGCCTGAGTCGTGTGGTGACATCGCATGCTGTCTCACTCAGTCTTCCCTTCCTTGGATGTGGCTGATTCTTTTGTTCAGTGTATCCTGCCTGCTAGTCACTCGGTACCAGCTCAGTTTTCAGATCAACTGTCGTCGTATCACAGTGCTTGTGTTCACATCACCCTTGTTTTACTTAGTAAAGGCCCCCAAATGCAAGAGTCGCAATGCTGGCAATTCAGACATGCCAAAGAAAAGCCTTAAAGTGTTTCCTTTAAGTGAAAAGCTGAAAGTTCTTGACTTAGTGAGGAAAGAAAAATATCACATGCTAAGGTTGATAAGATTTGTAGTAAGAATGAATCCTCTGTGAAACTGTGAAGAAGGAAAAAGAAGTCCATGCTAATTTTGCTGTCACTTCTCAGACTGAAAGTTATGGCCACAGGGCATGATAAGTCCTTTAGTTAAGGTAGAAAAGGCATTGCTGCTGCTGCTGTCACTTCAGTCGTGTCCAACTCTTTGCAACCCCAAAGACGGCAGCCCACCAGGCTCCCCCGTCCCTGGGATTCTCCAGGCAAGAACACTGGAGTGGGTTGCCATTTCCTTCTCCAATGCATGAAAGTAAAAAGTGAAAGTGAAGTCGCTCAGTCGTGTCCGACCCTCAGTGACTCCATGGACTGCAGCTACCAGGCTCCTCCGTCCATGGGATTTGCCAGGCAAGAGTACTGGAGTGGGGTGCCATTGCCTTCTCTGGGAAAAGGCGTTAAGTTTGTACAATAAGGTATTTTTGCGAGAGACCACATTCACGTAACTTTTCTTATAGTATATTATTATAATTTTCTATTTTATTACTAGTTATTGTTAATCTCTTCCTGTGCCTAATTTATAAATAAAACTTTATCATAGGTATGTATGTACAGGAAGAAATATAGTATGTGTTTTTTCCATGGTTTCCAGCATCTGCTGGGGGTCTTGAAACATATCCTCTACTAATAAGGGGAGAACTACTGTACATCCATGGGATTTCCTGGTGGCTCAGATGGTAAAGAATCTGCCTGCAGTGCAGGAGACCCAGATTCAATCCCTGAGTCAGGAAGATCCCCTGAAGAAGAGAATGGTACTCACTCCAGTATTCTTGCCTGGAGAATTCCATGGATAGAGGAGCCTAGCATTGGAGAAGGAAATGGCAACCCACTCCAGTGTTCTTGCCTGGAGAATCCTAGGGACGGGGGAGCCTGGTGCCTGGTGCCTGCTGTCTATGGGTCGCACAGAGTCGGACACGACTGAAGTGACTTAGCAGCAGGCTACAGTCCATGGGATCACAAAGAGTCAGACACAAGTGAGTGACTAACACACATTGCACTTCCAGGTTGAGTCTGAGAACTGGGAAGGCTGATGGTGTCAGTTTCATTCCAAGTCCAAATCCAGATGCAAAAGACCAATATCCCAGCTTGAAGACAGGCAGAGTGAACCCTCCCTTCTCAGCCTCTTTGTTCTGTTTAGGCCTTCAGCAGATTGTATGAAGCACATCCACTTTGGGGAGGGCCATCTGCTTTATTCAGTCTGCTGATTAGTGTTAATCTCGTCCACAAACACCGTCAGAGATGCAACTATATACAATGGTTAATCAACTATCTGGGCACCTCATGACTCAGATTGACACATACAATTAACCACCGGATACAGACTCTTGGATTCCTGTTCTTAATGGTTTATAATCCACTGCTGTCCTTAATTATGTTGTTGATCAAATTGTCCTATATTTGGCCAGCTGGCTGCTGTGTCCTCATGACATGTCCACAGGGTCTGATATCTGTGACCTGCTGCTCCTGTTGGGCAGTCACATCGTCTGTCTGTGTGCCCTTCAAGGCCCCTCCAGTAATATTTTTGTATGTATTACGTAGATTTTATTTTCCCCCTGGAGGATGAAATGGCAACCCACTCTAGTATTCTTGTGTGGAGAATCTCTGGATGGAGGAACCTGGTGGGCTATATATAGTCCATGGGATCGCAAAGAGTTGGACACCACTGAATGACTAAGCACATAGAGATTTTACATTTAACTCCTTCAAAATTAGGGAGTACCTACACAGACATAAATGATGTGTTAATAGGTAGGTAGAAACAATATTCTTTACAGATATTTGTATTCATTCCATTTCCACTAACCCGAGTCATCCACTGAATTGTTACTGTGTAGTTAGTATGCACTTCACTGGCTGGACAGTTAACTTCTGAGCTGCCTATGGGTGCCCTCTGCTGGCCTTGCAGCACATACGCACTTTCCTGGGATTTCTTCTGCCAATGTTCTCTTTGGGTTGGTTAGGCTCTCCAGTTATCACACCAATTATGGATCATGTAGTGCAAACAGTTTTGGAATGTTTACTGAATGTATCAAGAATATCTTTCCCGGGGCTTCCCTGGTGGTTCAGTGATTAAGAATCCACCTTGCAATGCAGGGCTGCAATTTCGGTCCCTGGTTGGGGAATTAAGATTCCACCTGTTACAGAGCAACTGAGCCCGAGTACAGCAGCCACTGAGCCTGTGCACTCTGGAGTCACATGGGCAGCACAACTAGAGAGCCTACGTGCTTCACCGAAAGGTCTCGTAGGAGGCAATGAAGATCCCACGAGCCACAAGTAAGACCCAACACAGCCAAATAAATATTTTGAAAAAGAGTATCTTTCCCTATAAAATATATACATTTCTACATCATCATGTTTGCATACTTTCTTGTTACATGAATATTCTATTTAGCATTTAAATAATCCCCCCTTAATAAGCATTTGTATTGTTTATTTTTTCCATTTTGTATAGCATAGTTGGCAGTGCAGTAGAGAATGCAGCCTCTGCTCTGGAGGCAAGGCCATCAGGACTGCCAGGTGGGCACGTCACATCCTGTGTGCTGTTGCCGGAAGGGAGAGCTGGAGAGGGAGGGCTTCTGAGAAGAGGGGATTTCTGCCTGAGTCCTGAAAGATGAATGAGTTGAGCAAGCAGAAAAAAGACATTTCAGGCAGAGGATGTAGCATGGGAGTCAACACCAGAGGTCAAGAACATGGAAATTTTGAGGGATCTGAGGGCCTCGGAGGTGGCTGTGACCTGCAACATTATGTATATCATTGTTAGTATATTTGTCTTAGTTCTGGCTGCTGTCATAAGTTACCACAGAATGGGAGGCCTATAACAAAAGACATTTGTTTCTCATAGTTCTGGAGTCTGGGAAGTTCAAGATCAAGGTGTGGGTTGATTTGACCCCTGTGAGAGTCCTTTTCTTGTTGGCACGTGGCTGTCTTGTGTCCTCACATGCTGGAAGGGGAGCTCCAGCTAGCATTCTTGTTGCTGTTCACTTGCAAAGTCGTGTCTGACTCTTTGCGACCCCATGGACTGCAGCACACCAGGCCTCCCTGACCCTCACTATCTCCCAAAGTTTGCCCAAGTTCATGTACACTGAGTTGGTGGTGCCATCCAGCTATCTCATCCTCTGTCACCCTCTTCTCCTCTTGCCCTTAATCTTTCCCAGCATCAAGGTCTTTTCCAATGAATCAGTTCTTCCCATCAGGTCGCAAAGTATCGGAGCTTCAGCTTCAGTCTCAGTTCTTCCAATGAATATTCAGGATTGATTTCCTTTAGGATTGATTGGTTTGATCTCCTTGCAGTCCAAGAGACTCTCAAGAGTCCTCTCTAGCACCACAGTTCAAAGACATCAGTTCTTTAGCGCTCAGCTTTCTTTATGGTCCAACTCTCACATCCATACATGACTACTGGAAAGACCGTAGCTCTTTTGTTCATTATGAGGGCTGCTCCATTTCTTCTATGGGATTCTTGCCTCCAGTAGAAGATATAATGGTCATCTAAATTAAATTCACCCATTCCTGTCCATTTTAGTTCACTGATTCCTAAGATGTCGATGTTTATTTTTGCTGTCTGCTGCTGGACCACATCCAATTTACCTTCATTCGTGGACCTAACATTCCAGGCTCCTATGCAGTATTGTTCTTACAGTATGGGATTTTACTTTCACCACCGACACACCCACAACTGAGTGTCATTTCCACTTCATTCTTTCTGGAGCTATTAGTAATTCCCTCCGTTCTTCCCCAGTAGCATATTGGACACCTTCCAACCTGGGGGGCTCATCTTTTGGTGTCATTTCTTTTTGCCTTTTTGTGCTGTTCATAGTGTCCTCACAGCAAGAATTTCATTGAGTTATGCAAGCCCTTTCGCCACTAGGCTGTGATCCATGAAGGGGCTTCCTCTTCTTATGAGAACACAGATGCTAGCCTGGGCCCCACCCCATGGCCTCATCTAAACCCAATCACCTCCAAACACCATCACATCAGGAGTTAGGGATTCAACATACGAGTTTTGAAGAGACACAAATTTCAGCCCATAGCATTTTCTGACACTTGTGACTAGGAGGAAGAATGAGAATGCAGAATTTTTTTTTTCTTTACCAGTGATTTGGTGACCAAATGTAGACCAAATGTAGTATTGAGAGGGCCAGGGACTCCAATAACCAACTCTAGTCTAAGAATGTAACCATAATACCTGTGCTACCTCAGTGAGAGATACCATGGATTTCAAGAAATTGACCAGTTCATTTTTTTCAATTAATAAAAAGAAACTTTTATTTCTAAATAGAGAATAAACAGCATTTATCGTTACCCCAATTTTGGCATCTTTTAGGAGAAAAATACAGATTGATCTTTTTTTATTGTTAAAAATAAACTTAAAAAAAAACTTAAATAAGATGGACTTGCCAAAAATAGAGTACAACAGGAGACTAATAGAAAAAAAAAAAAGACGATGAATCATAAGATGAATGTAAACTGTCTTGGTGTTTATATAGTTTTATACACACTCAGATTTCTTTTTTAGTGCTTAAAATATTTATAACTTAAAAAAATTTCCTACTTGCTTCCAGTCTAGGGAGAGTATATTGTGTTCCGTTTTTATGAGAAAGATGTGGACAGGTGGAGCATGGCCTTTGTTGCTTTTGGCTGTGCTGGGTCTTCACCGGGGCAGGAGAGATCTTCATTGGGATGCGCAGGCCTCTCTAGTTGTGGCTTCTCCTGTTGAGGCGCAGGGGCCCTGGAGCGTGTAGGCTCAGTAGTTGTGGCGCCGGGCTTAGTTCCTCAAGGCTTGTTGGATCCTCGTTCTCCTGACCAGAGAATGAACTGGAATCTCCTGCATTGAAAGGTGGATTCTAAACCACTGAACCATCAGAGAAGTCCCCCGCTCCTTTTAAAAAATGTTTATTTTTGGTTACATTGGGTCTTTGTTGCTGCAAGTGGGCTTTCCTTAGGTGCAGCGAGTGGGAGCTACTCTTCATTGCAGTGCACAAGCTTCTGACGGCGATGGCTTCTCTTGTTGCAGAGCACATGCTCTGGGGCGCATGGGCTTCAGTAGTTGCGACGCTTAGGCTCTTGAGCGTGGGTTCAGTAGTTGCGCCGCCTGGGCGTAGTCTACATGTGCAATCTTCCCAGACCAGGGATTGAACCTGTGTTTACCAGGTTCTTTACTGAGCAAACAGGGAAGTCCTTTTTATTTATTTATTCATTTAACTTAGGCTTTTTTTGTCAGGCAGTAACAGACCACCACCGATCCAAGGGAGGGTCGCTTTTATTTTCACCTCTTTAACGTGAGGTCAGCCACGACAGTGAAAGCAGAAGGAACGATACATGATGTCACTTTGGCCAAGGCCAGAGTTCTGGCAGAAAGGGTCTGTAAAGAGGCTGGGGAGTGGATCTGGAGACTGAGAAGTCTTGTTTTACTAGCTGACCAGGGTGGCCACCCTGCAGGCCTGGCCTGGGTTAATGAGGAGAGGGTGGGAGGACATGGGCCCTTCACCTGCGTGGGGTTTCTTCTCTTCTCAGTACACATCAGGGAAACACCATCTTTGCACAAAAGGGAAGGGAAGGGACGGAAAAGCAGGGTGAGAACAGCAAGTCAGATTGACATTTCTGTTACACTCAAGCCAGACATCACTTTAGATAAAGCTGTCTTGGAAATGGAACTTTATTTCTCTACCAGCATACACACACAGAAAACTGATCGCTCAACCAGGAAGCTCGGCTCTCAGGCCGCCCCTGTAATCCAGGGTGGAAAAAACGTAGCCCCCAGATGGCTTTTGTGGGAGATTACTGGCCGATAATCCTTCCTTGTCCTAGAAGATTAAGTCTGCCCTGGTGCAGTTGTGGTCAGCTGAATGGTTTAAAAAATAATAATAAGTTGTGAAAAAAATAAATCTGCCAGTGTCTGACGTTTGCCTGAACTGTTTGTATGTGGAGGCGATGCTACAGCACTGGGCCCTCCTTTGTTTATTGAAGAAAGCTCTAGAAAGCTCTGCTTCCTGCCTGGGTTGTTGGCTGTTGGCTGAAATGAACAGCAGGTGGTGATCAGAGCTGTTCCTCAGGTTGCTGGGGAGAAGTCACTTATTAAACAACCTCCTTGTCCTGAGGGTGTGACGGCTGCACCTGTCCCAGGAAGCCAGGCTCTTGGAACCCAGGGCTGGATCTCTTCCTCGGAATTGCCTGGTGCAGTGATCCAGAGCGCGCTCAACCAAGGAAGAGGTGGTGGCAGTAGAACCATGCGTTCTGCATTCGCCTGGAATGGACGGTAGAGAGATGGATTTTTATGAGGACTACGAGTCCCCATTTGATTTTAATACAGGAGTAAACAAAAACTATCTCTACCTGTCTCCCAGTGGAAATACGTCCCCACCAGGATCGCCTACTCTTCAGAAGTTTGGTAACTCCTAGTTTTCTAAAGTGACATTTGCTGTGATGAAACCTGTATGCAACTGGGGATTTGCCTGGCTTTATAATTCTTAGTGTGACAAGGGTGTTGCTGTGTTGCTACTGGTTAGTAAAGCTGTTACGGGATTCCAGGCAGAGAGCTAGATGGCTTATTATATGTTTAGAATGTATGTATATGTATTTAAATGTGCATGCATGCATGCTAAGTTACTTCAGTTGTGCACAGTTCTTTGAGATCCTGTGGGCTATAGTCCACCAGACTCCTCTGTCCCATTTGGATTGACTTATATGTACTTGGGGCTTCCCTGGTGGCTCAGATGGTTAAAAAAATCTGCCTGCAAAGTGGGAGACCTGGGTTCAATCCCTGGGTTGGGAAGATCCCCTGGAGGAGGGCATGGCAACCTGCTCCAGTATTCTTGCCTGGAGAATCCAGGAGGAGTATGGTGGGCTTACAGTCCATAGGGCCACAAAGAATCTGACACAACTGAAGTGACTTAGCATAGCACCTCACAGCATAGTTGGTTTTATAATGCTGTGTTAGACTCAGGTGTGCCGCAAAGTGATTCAGTTATACATATAGATATATCTGTTCTTTTTCAAATTCCTTTTCCATGAAGGATATCACAGAATATTGAGTAGATTTTGTAATAGTGGACCTATTTGCATAGGCATTAGAGGTCTTCTGATCACCTTAAGTTCATCGACCTAATAAATAGCCAAAATGGGGGAATTTGGAGGTCTTCGCTTCTGGTCACCTATGTAATTTAATTTAGGAAGGACCCGCATCCCCAATTTCATTTTTGTGAAAATGAGGCTTAAGCAGCTGAAGCACTGACTAAATTCAAGGTCCTGCTAACAGCGGGCCAGGTTTTGGGCTTGGAATACTGTGAGCAATGTGCAGGAAGACCCAGGTGAGAGATTTTTTTTTTCCTTGAATGATATTCTTAAAAAAAAAAAAAGTTTTAAAAATTTTTAATTGGAGTATAATTGCTTTACAACATTGTGTGGGTCTCTGCCACCCACCAGCATGAATCAGCCATAGGTATACATGTGTCACCTCCCTCTTGAACCTCCCACCTGCACCCCACCCTCTAGGTTGGCACAAAGCCCAGGGCTGAGCTGCCTGCATTATATAGGTGAGAGATTGTAAGAGAAGAACTCGCAGCTACTGTGCCTTTGGGAGCAGGCATCCTTCCCACGTGCCGCTAGAAGATTGTTCTGCAGGCCAGGAGCCACCATCAGGGCAGAGCTGAAGTTTATGAGCAAACAGCATGAAGCTGGAAGTTGCCTCAGCCATGTCCAGGCCAATCCCCTCATTTTACAGCTAACGGTTGGAGACGGTTAGACAACCTCTGTGACTTGCAGAGAAGTAAGCAGATTTTCCTCGAAGTTAATGTTTCCCTTTTTAATGAAGATTAGGTCACATTTCACTCTTCTTAAGCTTAAAAAGTGGATAATTAAAAAAAAAAAAAAAACAAAGTAAAAGCTACAGCATGAACCCTAGTTATAAACATTTTAGAGAGCATGCAGCATTCCTGTCACCATTGTTCACAATCTGTGGCCACCTTTGGGGGTGTAGTTTGGTTTTCCAGGAAGGGGAAGAGGTTGACAATAACTGGGTTGAGCAGGTCTCCAGAAGTTGGGGACTGGCAGGCAGCGGCTGGATGTCTGTTGCGGGAACTGGATTGCCAGGAATCTGTCTTTTGCTGCGCTTTCCTGGCCTTGCAGTCCACCATGGACTCTGCAGAAAGTACATCCTGCCCTGTGCCTGTCCCCAGAGGATGACTCCCTTGATCCTCACTGCTCAGTCCTACGTGTAGGAAATGCTTCAAGAACAGTACACAGAAGGAAGTTAGAGCTCAAGGACAGAGAGGATCCTAAGTGATATGGGGCCATGGGAGCCCGGACTGTAGTGACCTGGCCTCAGGTAGACCTCGGTGATCAGCATGCAAGGCTTGGAAATTCCCAGGATGATTCTGCTGCTTATTGGAAGGCTCTCCCTTCTTGAATCTCTGTTTCACCTCCTTTCCTTTTCCCAGCTGTAGTAATTGCCACCCTTTCGGTGTTTTCTGTTAAAACAGAAGCAGTGGATGTGTCTCTATTTTGAACAATTACGTCTCTAATGTCTAGTTGCAATTTGTAGGAGTTTGGGCTCATGGGATTAGACACAAAATGATTTTAAACTAGAAACAAACTCATGTATCCAGTTGTGCTCACCTTTATTGGTTTGTGTGAATTTTTAAAAAGGATTGAGGGGAGGGAGAACATTAACCAAACAGAAACCGCAGTAAGCAGTCACCTGGTAAGAACATTGTGATTCTGAAATAAGCAAATCAAAGCTGGGATCTACAACAGGAATCTCCAGTTTTTGTGCTTGTGACTCCTCGGGGCACAAGAAGCCTGCAAATCTCTTTGAATATCAAGTGGGAGGCGTAGATGGAATGAATACTGCCTTCTGTGTGTTTGCAACCTTTGTATTTTTAGATAGGAGCTCTTAGGATAGATACATACATTATGTGCTGTGTGTGCTTAGTCACTCAGTCGTGTCCAACTCTTTGCCACCCCGTGGACTATAGCCCTCCAGGTTTCTCTGTCCATGGGGTTTCTCCAGGCAAGAATATTGGAGTGGGTTTCCATGCCCTCCATTTAAAAGCTTACGTGGCTATTGGCCACTTTGAATTTTCCCGATCAGCAGACAAGTAGTGCACAAAAAGAACTGATGTTAAAGGGAACCATACTCAGAAAAGGCTGGGGACACTGATCTCAAAAGCATAGTCTTTGATATTTATGCAAAATGCCATCATGGGGCAAATGAAAAGGTAAAGAGATTTAATCTCTGGGCAGAATGTTCCTCAAGCAATCTGAATGAAGGACAGGATGAGGGCCAGTGGCTGGAACAAAAAAAATTCTTTTATCGGAGATGTTAAAACTCTCTTGGTACAACCAGCCCATGTTCAGAAATGCCTTGTACTTCTTGATCCACAACCTTCATAGATATAAATGTCAATAGCTAAAGCAGGAGTCTGTGAAACAGAACTTACCCTTACTATGTGTGATATACTCTGATATTTTATATTATTCCTGTTTCTTCTTTTAAAGATGCTCATTTGTTACTGCTAAAAGGATTTCACAGCCTATAGTTTGAAAAACACTGATTTCAGAATCTGGAATACAAGCTCCATTAGAGATGTCGGTCTTTCATTTACTGCTTTTCCCTTAGCACCTAGAACAGCACTCGACAGCTGTGGCTCTACAAATATCTGTTGGTTGAATGAATGAGTGAGTGAATGGATGAAATGAAACTGGCAAAGACCAAATCATGCTGTAGATCATCTTACAGATGTGAACATGGAGGCCAAGACAGGTGTTGTGAAGTCCCCAAATCACAAAGCTTAGCCCAAGTCAGAACTCAACATCACCCCTCAGTTCTCAAGCCAGTGGTTTTGTGTGTGTGTGCTTTGTTTGTTTTTTGATCACAAGAAATCTGCACCTGCCCAGTAACGGATATCATAGAACAGGTTAATCATTCAAGGCGGAACCTTTCCTTTGATCAAGGGTCTTACTGTAGGCTAGTTTGTTGGGAATTCCCTGGCGGTCCAGTTGTTGTAACTCTGTGCTCTCACTCTTGAGGCCCTGGGTTCAATCCCTGGTCATGGAAGTAAAACTCCCACAAACCATGCAGTGTGGACTTAAAAAAAAAAAAAAAGATTAACGTGGGTAGTTGATTCCTCATGTGCCGCTTGGACCTGAACTTTCCATGTTGCCCTGCAGTCGGCACAGTTATCTTGTTCCTGTTGTCCTTGGTTGAGTTCTCTTTTCCAGTCTGTGAACACTTACAAGGATAACTTTCAGTGTTATTTATGTAGATTCATTCTTCCTCTTAAGGATTTTCTCATGTGCAGAAAGATAAAGCAAGCCCTGGCTTATATATATATATTTTAAAAACTTCTGGTTATTTCTAGTGATTTCAGGAAATAGGAGCCATTTAAAACTCTGACATTTTAGTTTTATGCTGTCATATTTGAAACTCTAAGAACCCTGAAGAAAATCCTGCTTCATTCCCCTTTTTGATTTAGACTCTGAGTCATTCTCTCTTCTTTTTAGGAAAGGGGTTATCACTTCTTGAAAGCTTTTCAGGATTGTCCAGGTCTTAAATAATAAATATATGGGTTTACAGAAAAAAATCCGAGCAGAACTGAAGAGCGGTAGAACCTTCTTGTTCCTGCAGAGGAAATTTAAAGACTTCCCCTCTGGGGGTCCCCAGATTCCTCCATGGCTGATCTTCTGCCACCCTTTTTATAGAGTGACCCAGTTTGGATAGTTTTACTTGATTGGTGTCAAGGGAGCAGATGACTTGAAATAATTGGCTAAAGATTTTCTCTATCTTTTTTTTAAAGATGAAAGAGATTCAAAAATCAGTTTAGGAATATCTGGAGGAGCACATGAAACATTTGAAAATATAATGTGTTCTTTTGCCATCTTTTCTTTCTCCTCTACTCATCTATCAGGTGAAGTTTGGGGAGAGTGACCTTTCTTTGGACAGGCTCTTGACAGCTGTGTGGGGCCCCACTTTCAGAGTTGAGTCCCGGAACGGGTGGTCTGTCTGACTCGAGAGCTGTCTTCTCCCTTTTGTGTCAGTGCTGTCTGCCTTCCCTCCTTTCTGCAGGAATTTCCTCCTTGATGACCCTGGCACTGCCTAATTCACCTCCTGAGTTCCTGGGCACCCTCCCCCACCTCAAAGTGGAATGACTCTAGTTTTGTCTGCTTTCTTATTCCTTGTTACCTTGATGACAGTTATTCTCATTTTTTTCTCCGGAGGTTTTACTGTTTTTACCATGAACAAATATGAGAAAATAACAGCCTTAAGGAGTATCAGTTATATGACCCATGCTCCCTAATCTCTCTCTTCTGAAGATAATCAGAGTCAAATAGCAGGTTTCAGAGGCTCCATTGCCTGAAGTCAGTGGGGACTTTTTGGTCTCCACCTGTCCGGGGGCATCTGACTATATCTAGAGAAGATTTCAAAATGCTTTTGGTTGTTACCACTGGGTGCAGGGTAACGGGGGTGGCTGCAGACATGGAGTGGGCACGTGCACAAGATGTCCCATGGGACGCAGATAGAACACCCTCCCACCCCCACCACCAAGAACCTTCCTGCTCAAAATGTCCATCATGTAGCAGTTGGAAAGCCTCGCCTTAAGTGGATCCTTTGCTTTTAGGATCTCTTAAGGAGAACCACTTTGAAGTGGGGACTTCCAAGTATTCCCTCCCCATTCTGGATTTTGTCACATCTGGAAACAATAAGGCATAGAAAGTTAGAGCCTCAAGTGCAGACTTCAAAAAAAATTTGTTTGAATTTATTTTTGGCTGTGCTGGGTCTTTGTTGATGTGCGTCTCTTCTCTAGTTGTGGTCAGCAGGGCCTGCTCTCTAGTTTCGATGGGCGAGCTTCCGCTGCAGGGACTTCTGTTGTTGTGGAGCGTGGGTCCTTGGGTGCGTGGGCTCCAGGAGTTGTGGCCTGTGGACTCAGTAGTTTCGGCTCCCAGGCTCTAGAGTGTGGGTTCAGTAGTTGTGGCTCATGGGCGTAGTTGCTCCTCGGCATGTGGGATCATCTCAGATCAGGGATCGAACCCGTGTCTCCTGCATCTCCCGCACTGGCAGTGGATACTTTACCACTGAGATACCAGGGAAGCCCTCAAGTGCAGACTTTTAAGGGGAAGCATTTTTATCTTGTCATCTTTGTGGGTATGACCACTAAAGATATTTTGAACTATGTGGTTTTTCCTTTATTGTTTGTGTGTCTTTAGGTTAAAAAATGGGAAACTCATATTTCTTCTTGTATGTGCTTAAAGAAAATCCCAGAGACTGATGTTTCTTATTCCTACTCTTGTCTTAAAGCTGTTGTTGCCTCTTTAAGACTGTGTAAAGCGAAAGCGAAGTCGCTCAGTCGTGTCCGACTCTTCGCGACCCCATGGACTGTAGACTACGAGGTTCCTCCGTCCATGGCATTCTCCAGGCAAGAACACTGGAGTGGGTTGCCATTTGTAAGAGAGGTGTATATACAGTTTTACTTTCCAGAGAAGCTTCTATGGCTTGATTATGCTCTTACAAATTCTCTTGGGTAGAGAGTATTAACATTCACACTTCAGTAGCAAGTATCTTAGACTCCTCTTACTTCCAGCAACTTCTCCCCTCCTGACTGACTGTTCTTGGGGATAGCTGATGTTATATTCCTGCTCTGTTATCATCGGCGCCCCACCTATTTGACCACAGTGTGTTTGCTGTGTACACGCCTCTGTCACATGAAGGTAGGAGCCCTGCTTCGAATGCTAACAATCTTTGGATAGATTATGCATTAAACAGAGTTGTATTTCTACAGAAAGTGACATTTTGTGTTTGTTTTAAATAAAACCTTTTTAGGTGAGAACAGTGAAGTGGGAATGAAATATATAAAATAATGAGAGGCAAGGTAGACTGTGATGGGAAACTGGATTCTTATCTCTCCCTCTGACTTCACGAGGTTGTTGTTGTTCTTGCTTAGTCGCTGAGCCAAGTCCAACTCTCTGTGACCCCATGGACTGTAGCCCGCCAGGCTTCTCTGTCCATGAGATTTCCCAGGCCTGATTACTGGAGTGGGCTGCCATTTCCTGACTCCAGAGGGTGCTTTCCTGCAATTCATTTATTCAGATAGTGTTGTTGAGCATCTCCAGGCACTCTGCACCACATTCTGTGTGGGGCTGAAGCTGCGGGATCAGAGCACAGTGCTCCGGTCAAAAACTGCCCAGCCAGCTCTTTCCGAAGTACAGTAGACAGTACACAGAGGGTGTTATGCCCAGAGTGGGCCCAGGCCACCAGGGCCAGAGAATTCCTCCGGAGCAGGAGAGTTTTCCTAATCCTTTATTGAAATGAGTGGGACTTGGAAATAAGGAGAGTGTTTCAAGAAGAGAAACTAACATACGCAGAGACGTGAAAAAAGGAGAGCATGATCCTAAAAGAGATGGTGAAGGTGGTCTTAAGGACTTTGGGAAGGTCATGTACACACTGCTCTATTTAAAATGGATAACCAACAAAAACCTGTTGTACAGCACGGGGAACTCCACTCAGTGTTATGTGGCAGCCTGGATGGGAGGAGGGTTTGGGGAAGAATGGATCCATGTGTATGTATGGCTGAGTCCCTTCACTGTTCACCTGAAACTATCACAGTGTTGTTAATCGGCTGTACCCCAATACACAATGTTTTTGTTTTGTTGTTTAAAAAATTAAGTTATTAACAGATGGTTAAGATGGTAAATGGTATGTTATATATTTTACCATAATAAAAAAGTTGGGAAAAATAACGTGGGAAGCCATTTACTTTATCTTACCCTTTGCGTTAATACATTCCTTTAAAGAAAAAAATCAGTAAAACATGATTCCCTAGAGGAACTGCAATTTGGAAGATGCAATGAGAGCCCCGAGTGTGGGAGGGGCAAGGAGGACAGGAGCAGGAGGTGGAGTCGGTGGGCTCCAGATTGTCAAGAGCAGTGAGCTTTCCTAGTGGGTGGGCAGCCATACAGGGATTGAAGGAGTGCCCTAGTCCCAGTCACGTTTCAGACAGCGCACTCTGGTGGCAGGATAGTGATTGGAGTGGAGGAGACAGAGACCAACGCAGAGCTTTGGGGCAAGAATCTATAAGCAGAGCATGGTGACAGCCTGAGTTGGGTGGGATCAGAGGTGGGGTGTGAAGTGGACTCGAAGAGAGGGAGACAGAGCCACATCTCAGAGAGGCGGGAAAAAAACCTGGCGAGGGTGAGGGGGTGGGGAGGGCTCAGGGGACCAGAGACTTCAGAGTGAGGTTCAGTCTTTGCAACTTGGAGCTGTCGAATGAGATCCTGATGGAGAACTGTCCTCAGCTGAAGGGGGAGGAGGGAGTTGGAGAGTGATAGGAAGTGAGGAAGTGAGCCCTGTGGGTCAAGCTTCGTGGAAGAGAAGAGGAGAGGAAATAGCCAGGATGACTGGTAGGACCAGGAAAGTGAGTCACAGCAGGTACTCATCGAACATTGAGTATGTGCCCACCTTTTATTTCATGACCATTTAAAACATTCTTATAAAAACCCGGAGAGCTAGATGGTATTATTGCCTTTTTATTTTTTAAACAGGTTATGGGTTTGGGGTTCACTTTCCCGGAACTCAGTTCTTTAGGGCTACCATGACAAAGTACCCCAGACTGAGTGGCTTAAAACGACAGAAATGTATTACCTCTATGGTTTTGGAGGCTGGAAGTCCAAAATCAAGGTGTTGGCAGGGCCGTGCTCCCTCTGACACCTGCAGGGAAATCTTTCCTTGCCTTTTCCTAGCTTCCTGCTGGTAACCCCTGTCTTTTTTTTTTTTTTTTACAATTTATTTATTTTGGCTGTGCTGCGTCTCGTTGTTGCTCGGGCTTTTCCTTAGTAGCAGTGAGTGGGTGGCTACTCTCTCGTTGCGGTGTGTGAGCCTCTCCTTGCGGTGGCTTCTGTCCTTGTGGAGCACAGGCTCTGGAGCACGCGGGCTTCAGTAGTTGTGGCAGGTGGGCTCAGTAGTTGGGACTCCCAGGCTCTAGAGCACAGGCTCCGTAGTTGTGGTGCATGGGCTTAGTTGCTTGGTGGCATGTGGGATCTTACTGGACCAGAGATCTACGTAGATCCTGGACCTACGCCTCCTGCGTTGGCAGGTAGATTCTTTATCACTGAGCCACCAGGGAAGCCCCCTGGCTTGCTTTGACTGGCGCTACATCCCTCCAGTCTCTGCCCTACAGCATCACACCAGGTCTCTGTGTGCTCTGGATCTTTACACAGTGTTCTCTCCGGGTCACTGATTCAAACTTCCTTTTACTTGTAAGGACACCAGTCATTGGGTTAGAACCCATTCCACCCTCCAGTCCAGTATGATATCATCTTGATTACATCTGCAAAGACCCTGTTGCCAAATAAAAACACATAGTTTATGGGTCCTGGGAGTTGGAAGTAGAATGTATCTTTTTTGGGGGGAGATGCAAGTCAACCCACAACGTGATCTGATTTTAAAAATCTCTGCCCTGTCTTTCCTATGTTTACACAATGAAATGTGTGAATTTAAATGATCCAAAATTATCTTCAGATTTAAAATTGTGTGAAGATGATTGTAAAAGTTTTAAGTGATAATCATAGAAAGCCTTGAAGGGGAACAGTTGACTTTAACTGGAAAAAACAGTCAAAGATGAAGAACTGGAGGGAAGAGAGAACTGCTTAGGTGAGGGGTTCCACTCTGGGGTGGCCTGGGCTGCACCCACCACGCTGAGCAGAGAGGTACCCACCAAGCTCTCAGTCCTGGCTTAGCTTTAATGGTAGGTTCTAAATTTCTATTTAAAAAACTAGTTTCTTCCCTGGTTGAAATTTTGGGAAATAAGTGGCAAATGGATGGCTTTAGGGAGGGGAGGAGAGAAAAGAGAAACTTAGTTTGAACAAATCTTTAGCGAATAAGTCAGTTCAAATGAAGTATTTACAGACATTCGCTTTGTTCTGGGTGCTATGAGTCCTCAGGTGTAAAGATAAGGGTGTGACATTAGGACCTTGTTTTCTAGGTTTGCACATCTAGAGGCAGGTGATAAACAACGATACCACAAGGACCACTTAGCCAGTTGGTTGTACAATGATCTCCAGTAAGAAGACGTAAAATGTAGAAGAAAACGTTGTGTCTTGGGACTTAAAGGAGCGCTCCTTCTGGTTCGTCTCCATTGCTCTCTTGGCCATGGATCTCCCAACAGTTCGCCTGTGCGTGGAATCCAGGCTCTTCTCCCCAGATGAAATTCTTTAGGGTTGATCCCATGTGTGCAATTGAAGACAGGTTGTCAATCTGTTTGCACAACTAGAAGAATTATTAAGCAGGTGGCTGAAATGGTAATAACCTGACAGAACAAATTATCACTAATTTGCAGTCACTTGGGCTCAATATTGGCATCTGTGACTTTCAAGCCAGGCATCCCCTTGTGTTCTCACAGCCTCAATGAAGTGAAAAGCCCTCTGCTTCCAGTTTTCCTCTGACCTGCTCTTTGTCTTCCCAGCTCTTTGGAGTTTCTCTAAGAAAAATATACATGAAGGAGCAAGAATTTAAAGTCAGAAAGACCTGTGTTTCAATTTCTGCAACTCTGGGCACATTACTGAACCTCAGCGGGGCTCAGTTTCCTAATGGGGATAAATACTACTTGTCTCATTGGGTGATGGTTGTAAGAGTGTGTGTGTGTTTTAGATAACGTGTACCTGTTTAAATCTCTGGTCACAGTGGCTAGTGTATTAGACCTCAATAAATATGTCGTATTTTCTCTCCTGCTTATTCTGTCTTTTAAAAATAGATCTCTGTCAGACTCTGAGGAGAAACATTAAAATTAATGATCAAATATGGATTTTTTGAATTATTCAGTTCTCAGTAATCTTTAGAGCGTTTCCATTTCCCAACTTCTATGTTATGAATGAGAATTTCCCAAATGCCAGATTCTACCTCTGCAATATATACTCTCACCCCTTTTTTTTAAACTTTTTATTTTATGCTGGAGTACAGTTAACAATGTTGTGTTAGTTTCAGATGTACAGCAAACTGATTCAGTTACATATATTCTTTTATAAATTCTTTTCCCATTTATGTTGTTACGTAATACTAAGCAGAGTTCCCTGTTCTATATAGTACTTCCTGATTGGTTATCCAGTTATATACTCTTACTGAACATGTACAAAATAGGATAGATAATACCTAGAAATTCATTTAAGGCAAAATTTGGATTCCCAGGCTTGGGGAAACTGTGATCAGAAATGATGAAAAGACTGCTTTTGATCTATTCTACATTTTTATTTATTACTGGTTCTAGGTATCTTCCAAGTCTGACCTTCAGCCCCCTACTTTTGTCTTTATTTGTGTTTTGTACAATCAGTGATTTAAAGCATATGCTTTCAATTAAAATGTTCAGGTTCACAATCCTGTCCACCATGTATTCAGGTATGTTACCATGGGGAAGTTATTTAACCTCTGTAAGCTTCAGTTTGGCAAACCACTTCAGTATTCTTGCCTTGAGAACCCCATGAACAGTATGAAAAGGCAAAATGATAGGATACTGAAAGAGAAACTCCCCAGGTCAGTAGGTGCCCAATATGCTACTGGAGATCAGTGGAGAAATAACTCCAGAAAGAATGAAGGGATGGACCCAAAGCAAAAAGAATACCCAGCTATGGATGTGACTGGTGATAGAAGCAAGGTCCAGTGCTGTAAAGAGCAATATTGCATAGGAACCTGGAATGTCAGGTCCATGAATCAAGGCACATTGGAAGTGGTCAAACAAGAGATGGCAAGAGTGAATGTTGACATTCTAGGAATCAGCGAGCTGAAATGGTCTGGAATGAGTGAATTTAACTCAGATGACCATTATATCTACTACTGCGGGCAGGAATCCCTCAGAAGAAATGGAGTGGCCATCGTGGTCAATAAAAGAGTCCGAAATGCAGTACTTGGATGCAATCTCAAAAACGACAGAATGATCTCTGTTCATTTCCAAGGCAAACCATTCAGTATCACAGTAATCCAAGTCTATGCCCCAACCAGTAACGCTGAAGAAGCTTAAGTTGAACGGTTCTGTGAAGACCTACAAGACCTTTTAGAACGAACACCCAAAAAAGATGTCCTTTTCATTATAGGGGACTGGAATGCAAAAGTAGGAAGTCAAGAAACACCTGGAGTAACAGGCAAATTTGGCCTTGGAATACAGAATGAAGCAGGGCAAAGACTAATAGAGTTTTGCCAAGAAAATGCACTGGTCATAACAAACACCCTTTTCCAACAACACAAGAGAAGACTCTCTACATGGACATCACCAGATGGTCAACATTGAAATCAGATTGATTATATTCTTTGCAGCCAAAGATGGAGAAGCTCTATACAGTCAACAAAAACAAGACCAGGAGCTGACTGTGGCTCAGACCATGAACTCCTTATTGCCAAATTCAGACTTAAATTGAAGAAAGTAGGGGAAACCACTAGACCATTCAGGTATGACCTAAATCAAATCCCTTATGATAATACAGTAGAAGTGAGAAATAGATTTAAGGGCCTAGATCTGATAGATAGAGTGCCTGATGAACTATGGACGGAGGTTCATGACATTGTACAGGAGACAGGGATCCAGACCATCCCCATGGAAAAGAAATGCAAAAAAGCAAAATGGCTGTCTTGGGAGGCCTTACAAATAGCTGTGAAAAGAAGAGAAGCAAAAAGTAAAGGAGAAAAGGAAAGATATAAACATCTGAATGCAGAGTTCCAAAGAATAGCAAGAAGAGATAAGAAAGCCTTCTTCAGCGATCAATGCAAAGAAATAGAGGAAGACAACAGAATGGGAAAGACTAGGGATCTCTTCAAGAAAATCAGAGATACCAAAGGAACATTTCATGCAAAGATGGGCTCAATAAAGGACAGAAATGGTATGGACCTAACAGAAGCAGAAGATATTAAGAAGAGATGGCAAGAATACACAGAAGAACTGTACAAAAAAGATCTTTACGACCCAGATAATCACGATGGTGTGATCACTGACTTAGAGCCAGACATCCTGGAATGTGAAGTCAAGTGGGCCTTAGAAAGCATCACTACAAACAGAGCTAGTGGAGGTGATGGAATTCCAGTTGAGCTATTCCAAATCCTGAAAGATGATGCTGTGAAAGTGCTGCACTCAATATTCCAGCAAATTTGGAAAACTCAGCAGTGGCCACAGGACTGGAAAAGGTCCGTTTTCATTCCAATCCCAAAGAAAGGCAATGCCAAAGAATGCTCAAACTACCGCACAACTGCACTCATCTCACACGCTAGTAAAGTAATGCTCAAAATTCTCCAAGCCAGGCTTCAGCAATATGTGAACCGTGAACTTCCTGATGTTCCAGCTGGTTTTAGAAAAGGCAGAGGAACCAGAGATCAAATTGCCAACATCTGCTGGATCATGGAAAAAGCAAGAGAGTTCTAGAAAAGCATCTATTTCTGCTTTATTGACTATGCCAAAGCCTTTGACTGTGTGGATCACAATAAACTGTGGAAAATTCTTCAAGAGATGGGAATACCAGACCACCTGATCTGCCTCTTGAGAAATCTGTATGCAGGTCAGGAAGCAACAGTTAGAACTGGACATGGAACAACAGACTGGTTCCAAATAGGAAAAGGAGTACGTCAAGGCTGTGTATTGTCACCCTGCTTATTTAACTTCTATGCAGAGTACATCATGAGAAACGCTGGACTGGAAGAAACACAAGCTGGAATCAAGATTGCCAAGAGAAATATCAATAACCCCAGATATGCAGATGATGCCACCCTATGGCAGAAATTGAAGAGGAACTCAAAAGCCTCTTGATGAAAGTGAAAGTGGAGAGTGAAAAAGTTGGCTTAACGCTCAACATTCAGAAAACGAAGATCATGGCATCCAGTCCCATCACTTCATGGGAAATAGATGGGGAAACAGTGGAAACAGTGTCAGACTTTATTTTTCTAGGCTCCAAAATCACTACAGATGGTGACTGCAGCCTTGAAATCAAAAGACGCTTACTCCTTGGAAGGAAAGTTATGACCAACCTAGATAGCATTTTCAAAAGCAGAGACATTGCCAACAAAGGTTCGTCTAGTCAAGGCTATGGTTTTTCTTGTGGTCATGTATGGATGTGAGAGTTGGACTGTGAGGAAGGCTGAGCGCTGAAGAATTGATGCTTTTGAACTGTGGTGTTGGAGAACACTCTTGAGAGTCCCTTGGACTGCAAGGAGATCCAACCAGTCCATTCTGAAGGAGATCAGCCCTGGGATTTCTTTGGAAGAACTAATGCTAAAGCTGAAACTCCAGTACTTTGGCCACCTCATGGGAAGAGTTGACTCATTGGAAAAGACTCTGATGCTGGGAGGGAAAGGGGGCAGGAGAAGAAGGGGACAACAGAGGATGAGATGGCTGGATGGCATCACTGACTCGATGGATGTGAGTCTGAGTGAACTCCGGGAGTTGGTGATGGACAGGGAGGCCTGGCATGCTGCGATTCATGGGGTGGAAAAGAGTCGGACACGACTGAGCGACTGATCTGATCTGATCTGATCTGAAGCTTCAGTTTCCTCATCTGTAAATGGCGATGGTGATCCTTGTCTCACAAGTGTTAACGTAGATGATGTAATGTATTAGGACCACTGAGCTAAAATTTCGGAGAAGGCCGTGGCAACCCACTCCAGTGCTCTTGCCTGGAAAATCCCATGGACTGAGGGGCCTGGTGGGCTGTAGTCCATGGGGTCACTAAGAGTCGGACACGACTGAGTGACTTCACTTTCACTTTTCACTTTCATCCATTGGAGAAGGAAATGGCAACCCACTCTAGTGTTCTTGCCTGGAGAATCCCAGGGACAGAGGAGCCTGGTGGGCTGCCGTCTGTGGGGTTGCACAGAGTCAGACATGACTGAAGCAGCTTAGCAGCAGCAGCAGCTCAAATTTGGATGTAAATAAAATGAACTTTGTGGCAGCGGCTGTGGTTATTATTAATTTTCCTAAATCATGATTGTTAGGTTTTTTCAGATGATTTCTGTATCTGTCTTTCTGTTCTTCCTTCATGTCCTTAATTTCCAGTTTTTTCCCTAGTTGATCATAAAACAAACCTCATCTTTAAATTCTAATGTTGATAATTTGCTGCCACCTACAGGCTAATATGATAAAAACAGACATGTAATTACTAGCTTTCTTAGACTGTGAGCATAAAATCTCAAGGTCATTTTGGTAGTCTCAAAGCTAACTGTGGACAATCCCAGAACCCCGTTTCCTGAGCCACTTATTTTCCCTGGTAGTTCAACTAAATTCTTGATTAGTATTAGTAGAATCATCTTAGATTATTTTTGGAATTGAACAGTTATTCATAAAGCATTTTTAGATATTATTATTATCATCATCCCCCATAAGCAGATTTACAAAATAGTGTTTATTAAAAACACAAAAGAATATTTGTTATTTAAGGTAAGTTTAGCACCTGAGTTTAGTTGGGCTTTGTTGCATCCTAGTGAACTTGAGACATCTGAGCAAAACATTACGTTAAAAATAAAATTAAGGATGTTTATACTGAACTCTCAGAAAAGGCAGTGGCACCCGACTCCAGTACTCTTGCCTGGAAAATCCCATGGACGGAGGAGCCTGGTAGGCTGCAGTCCATGGGGTCACGAAGAGTCGGACATGACTGAGCGACTTCACTTTCACGTTTCACTTTTATGCATTGGAGAGGGAAATGTCAACCCACTCCAGTGTTCTTGCCTGGAGAATCCCAGGGATGGGGGAGCCTGGTGGGCTGCTGTCTACGGGGTCGCACAGAGTCGGACACGACTGAAGTGACTTAGCAGCAGCAGCATACTGAACTCTGTTGTGGTGCTTACTCTCTTGCCTTGTACGATTGCTGCCTGTATGCTTCTCTTCCATTCTCCTGCTTAAGCTTCTTTTTCTAATAACCTGGTACATGGGATCCATTTGCAAGCATACATGGTCCGTCCTCAGTGGTTTCTTTTTCTCTTTTTGGCTGCACCATGAGTCTTGTGAGATCCTAGTTCCCTGATCAGGGATTGAAATCAGGCCCTCAGCAGTGACAGCACAGAGTCCTAACCTCTGTACCACCAGGGGGTTCCCTCCTCTGTGGTTTCTGACTGTACATAGTACAGCATCTTGGCAGTCTGATTTGGCTCCAGCTTCCAGTGCCAGATATCAGAGGATGGGTCCAGTAAGGTTTATGTGCTAACTATGGGGTTGAATTTTGCCTTGAAAATAACAGGGAACCACTAAAGGAACCACTTTAAGCCAGAGAGTGACTTGATAAGATTTTGATCATGACTTGGGCAATCCATTTTCAGATATGTTGGAGGGACCTGCAGAAGCAACTATTCATTGAGCCTTTCCATCCACTGACTGTAGCTGTCACATCGTTTCTGCATGAGAGGACTTAATCATATCCTATTCACCACTCCAGTTTTTTAACTGTTTTATTTGTATTACTTTTATGCCTTTAACAATTCTGTAAACATCTTTCAGGTAGGCACTGTTATGCTATTGATTGTTGTCATTTTAATTATCAACTGCTATTGTGCAGTGAATATACAATAGACTGGGAGCAAGTGTCTTTGTACCTTTTACTCAGTGGACGTATGGACATAGGGATGGATACTTCTGGGCTTGCCATGGTGCTTGCTGCTTGTTGAACAGCAGGCTTGTTCTCTCTCCTTCATCTCTGCCCACCTGCTAAGTCTGTCGTCTGCTGCCTGGCATCTTGCTTTGGGCGGGTGCCACATTGCCACTGTGGTTGAGCTAGCCCTTCCCAGAAGTGGACGTGGGGGCTGGTATGATTACTGTAACACTTACTGGTGGAAAGAGGCGAAGAGCAGGAAGAGAAGGAGACCTTTCCCTGGTTCCCTCTGCAAAAGAGCTTTTGCCATGGGACTTCCCTCCTGGTCCAGTGGTTAAGACTTCGCCTTCCAATGCAAGAGGTGCAGGTTCAATCCCTGGTCGGGGAGCTGGGATCTCACATGCCTCGTGGCTAGAGGACCAAAGCATAAAACAGAAGCAGTATTATAACAAAATCAATAAAGACTTAAAAAAAAAAAGCTATTGTCAGAGGAGACTGAAAATCCCAAACCATGGAAATGGATGGCAAAACAGTGACTATGGAAAGGTGATCGAGGCCTTGTTTCAGGTGTAAAATTTAAGGGGGCATCGAAAAGCTCTGCAGTCCAGATAAGTATTTTGTTAATGCATTATTTTAAGAAATTTAAAATGGAAGAAATTCATGATGAACAAGGGCTTCCCCTGTGGCTCAGTGAGAAAGAATCTGCCTACAGTGCAGGAGATGAGGGTTTGATTCCTGGATCCAAAAGATCTGGAGGAGGGCATAGCAACCCACTACAGTATTCTTGCCTGGAGAATCTCATGGACAGAGGAGCCTGGCGGGCCACAGTCCATGGGGTCACAAAGAGTCAGATGTGACTAAGCATCCATGCATGATGAACAAAATACTAACATTTTAAATAAAGACAAGATCTGAAACAGTGTTATGATAAGCCACTCTTGGAACCTGAGGAAAAAGGAAAAATCAGCCATACTGAGCCTATCTGTTTAAGAATTTGATATTTTGTTCATCATGGACTCTTTGAATTAACTTTTATTTTTTAAAAAATGTTGCATTAAAATATTAAAATTATTTATATTGAATTAACTGCCCTCGTAAATTCTGCACTTAAGGTTCAGGGGCCTCACTGAACTTGCCCTTAGCCTTGTACTTGGTTGGTTGGGCAGAAGAAGGGGGAGTTGCTGAGAGTCAGGTGCCTCCCTGGCTGCCCTCTGGAAATACAGAATTCTTTCTGGTGGATGGGTAGACGCTGGCTGTTATTTCAGGGCAGTGGGTGTGGCAGGATTGGTCTTAAATGATGTAGAAAGCTTTTATATGGGTGTTGGTCATTTTTCTGAATATATTGTGTTTGCCAAAAGGTTCATTTGGATTGTTCTATAAGATGTTACAGAAAAACTCGGGAGAACTTTTTGGCCAACCCTAGATAAATTAGGAGCTTCCCTGGTGGCTCAGTGGTAAAGAATCTGCCTGCCAGTGCAAGAGACTTGGGTTCAAGCCCTGGATTGGGAAGATCCCCTGGAGTAGAAAATGGCAGCCCACTCCAGTATTCTTGCCTGGAAAATGCTCTGGACAGAAGAGCCCGGCAGGCTGCAGTCCCTGGGGTTGCAAAGAGTTGGATATGATTTGGTGACTTAGCACGTGTGCATATAAATTAGGATTTTATTCTAAAGGGTTATCTGGATGAGGCATATTTTTTTAATTTTATATTTTAAACTTTTTATTTTGTATTGGGGTGCAGCTGATTAACAGTGTTGTGATGGTTTCAGGTGAACAGGGAAGGGACTCAGTCATACATATATATATACATTCTTCCCCAAACTCCCCTCTCATCCAGGCTGCCACATAACACTGAGTAGAGTTCCATGTGCCATACAGTAGGCCCTTGTTGTTTATCCATTGTAAATAAAGCAGTGTGTACATGTCCATCCCAAACTCCCAAATTATCCTTTTCCCTTTTCCTTCCCTCTGGCAACCGTAAGCTTGTTCATGAAATTTGAGTGGATGAGTGCGTGCATGCTAAGTCATTTCAGTCATATCCGACTCTTTGTGACCCTATGGACTGTAGTCTGCCAGACTCCTCTGTCTGTGGAATTCTCTTGCCTGGAGTGGATGAAACATATTTTTAAAAAGTTACAAGAAGATGTCTCCCACTTCCACTAGGGAAAGAAATGGAATACACTTTGTTTAGGCTATTCTTCACTGAGGCTGTAAGAGTTAAATCTGACTAGTAGAGGAAGCTAAAGACATTTACAGTCTCCTTCTGTGAATATTAGTCATGCTGATTTACTAGTTAAGCATTTAAAGTCTTGGCAAGATCTCATTCTTGGTCTCTTAACTCTTCTGCTTTGTAGTAAGTATATTGTGACTGGAGAAATGAACAGAAGCTGAGAGAATGCTGTATTTTCTAAATTCCTATTTTGAAAGAGTGTAATTTGGTGGGTTTTAGTAGTTACCTCATAAGTTGTTTTGTTTTTTTTCCCCTTGTCCTTTCCTAGGAGAGCCAGGCCTTTTGAAAGCAGGAAGATGAGATATGGCACTTACCTCATTGGCTTTCTTCTGGCTGGGGCTGTGAAGGAGTCCAAAGGAAAATTTTACTTAGCTTTCATACTTTACAAACTTTTTTTTTTTTGTCTTCAACAAGGTCTGCTGAGAACAGACCCAGTACCTGAGGAAGGAGAAGATGTTGCTGCCACGATTGGTGCCACCGAGACTCTGTCAGAGGAGGAGCGAGAGGAGCTGAGAAGAGAACTTGCAAAGGTAAAGGAGCCATCCTTCTGGAGCTTCGTTTTGCACTTAAAATATGTCATTATTTGTTTTTCTAAAGTACCTGGTGATACTGTATAGTCAGTTTCAGGGGAGAGAAAGCAATGTGTGTTTACTCACCCTAGAGAGCTGGAGTGAGGAGGAGGAAATGGGAACATGTGAGACCAGTTGGTTTTTAATACGAGGAAGGGTATTTATGGGTAAAGTGGGTCTGAGAAGTAGAGTGTGAAGTCGGAAATGGATGAGGGCCGCTAGTGGATGTCTTCTAAGTGACCTCACTAGCCCTGATGCACTTCTTTCAGTTGCTTTGGTGACTTCTTTCTACCTTTGGCAATGTTGTGGATAGAAGTTCTTTGAATTTTCTTTCCATTCCTCACTCTCTCCCTTCCTCTTTTTAAAATTTTTTTTTAAATCAACCATTTCAAAGTGTACAGCTGAGTAGCATTTAGCAAACTCACGATGTTATGCAACTGTCATTTCTATCCAGACATTTTTACCACGTCCAAGGGAGACCCCATACTCACTAAGCTGGCATGCCCACTCTTCCCTCCCTCATTCCCTGGCAACAACTAATTGCTTTCTCTCTCTACGGATTTAACTATTCTGGATATTTCATTCCAATGCAGTCACTTAGCATGTGATTTCTGGTATCTGACTTGGTTCATTTAGCATAATGTTTTCGAGGTTCATTCTTGTTGAGCTTGTATTGGTACTTCACTGCTTTTTAATGGCTGAATAATATTCTCTTGTATGTATCTATTTTATTTTGTTTATCTGCCCATCTGTTGAGTGGTTATTTGGGTGGTTTCGACCTTTTAACTATTGTAGATACTGAGCTAAGGAATATTTGTGTAAAAGTACTTGTTTGAATACCCATTTCCAATTCCTTTGGGATATACCCAGAAGTAGAATTGCTCATCACATGGTAATTCCACGTTTACCTTTTGTTTTCCAGAATTGCCAAGCTGTTTTCACAGCAGGGTTGCCATTTTACATTCCATCACCAGCTTCTCTACATCCTTGCCACGTTTTTTATTTTCAGTCTTTTTGATTATAGCCGCCTTAGTGACTGTAAAATGGTATCTTGTTGTGCTTTTGGTTTGTATTTCACTAATGAATAAGATATTGAGCATCTTTTCATGGGCATATTAGTCATTTACATACCTTTTTTGGAGAAAGTCTATTCAAATCCTTTCCCACATTTATAAAACATTATTTGTCTTTTTGTTGTTGAGGTAGAAGAGCTTTTTATATATTTGGATACTAGATCCTTTATCAGATATATTAACTGCAAATATTTTCTCCCATTCCATACATTCTTTTCACTTTCTTCATCCTGTCATAATGCACAAAAGTTTTAAATTCTGTGATGAAGTCCAATTTTTTTTTCTTTAGTTGCTTGCTCTTTTAGCATTATATCTAAGGATCCATTTCCAAAACTAGATCATAAAGATTTACACAATATTTTCTTCTAAAGCTTATATTTAAGCCTGTGGTCCATTGAATTAATTTTTATATATGGTTTGTGGTAGGGTTCAATTTCATTCTTTCACATGTGAAGGTTTTTTAGTACTATTCATTGAAGAGACTATCAGTGAATGCTCTTGGCATCCTTGTCAAAAATCAGTTCGTGTATATGTAAAGGTTTATTTCTGGATTCTCAATTCTGATATATTCATCTATATGTCTGTCCTCCTGAGAGTACCACATTCTTGATTACTATAACTTTGTAGTAAGTTTTAAAATCGAGAAGTATGACCTTTTCACCTTTTTCTCCTTTGTCAAAATTGTTGTTTAAAGTCTCATGCAATTCTATATTAATTTTTAGAATCTACACTTTCCCCCACACACCAAAAAATGCCATTGGGATTTAGATAGGATTATTACTGAATCTAAGGATTGATTTGGGGGAGTATTGTATTATTACAATACAATAAGATTGTAATCATCTTAACAATATTAAATCTCACAATCCATGAACATGGAGTGTCTTTCCACTTATTTAGGTCTTCTCTAGCTTAGCAATGTTTTGTAGTTTTCAGGGCACAAGTCTTATACTTCCTTAGTTACCTTTATTTTGAAGTTTTTTTTATTCTTTTGATGTGATTATAAACAGAATTTTCTTAATTTACTTTGAGATTTTTCATTGCTACTGTGTAGAAATATTAATACAACTGAAGTTTGCATATTAATCTTATATCCTGCAGCATTGCTGAACTTGCTTATTAGCTCTATTAAATTTTTTGTGAATTATTTAAGAATTTTCTCTATATAACATAATGTTATCTGCAGTCAAAAGTAGTTTTACTCTTCCTTTCCATTTTAGTTGGCTTTTATTTATTTTTCTTCTCTATTGCTCTGGCTGAAACCTCCAGTTCTATGTTGAATGACAGTGGTGAAAGTGAGCATCCTTGTCTTGTTTCTAGTCTTAGGGGAAATACTTTCAGTCTTTCATCATTCAGTGTGATGATAACTCTTGGTTTTTATAAATACACTTATTCATATTAAGGAAGTTCCCTTCTATTCATAGTTTGTTCGGTGTTTTTATCATGAAAGGGTCCTGGATTTTGTCAAATGCTTTTCTTCACTTATTAAGATGATCGTGCATTTTTTCCCTTCATTCTATTAATATGGTATATTACATTAATTGATTTTCATATTTTGCATCATCCTTACATTCCTAGAATAAATTCCACTTTATCCTAGGTGTATATATTCTAGGCCTTGATGTATAATCCTTTTAATATGGTTTTGGATTTGGTTTGCTGGTATTTTACTAAGTATTATTGCACCTATATTCATGAGAGATCCACTTGCAATTTTCTTTTCTTATATCTTTGTCTGCTTTTTGTATCATGGTAATGGCTGGCCTCTTGGAATGGAAGTTTTCCATTCTCTTTTGTGGAAGAATTTGAGAAGGATTGGCTTAAATTCTTCTTTAAGTGTTTAGTAGAATTCACCAATGAAGCCTTCTTGTTTTGAACTTTTATTTGTTGGGAAATTTTTAATTATTCATTCAGTCTTTTTATGTGTTATAAGTCTGTTCAGACTGTCTATTTTTTCTTGGTCAGTTTCAATCATTTTGTGAATTTCTAGGAATTCATTCATTTCATTTAGGTTATCTAGTTTATTGGCATATAATTGTTCATAATATTCTCTTACAATCTTTTTATTTCTATAAGGTTGGTAGTGTTGTCACCACTTTCATTTCTGAGTTTAGTTATTTGCATCTTCCTTTTTTTTACCTTCTGTCAGTCTGACTAGAGGTTTGCCAATTGCATTGTTCTTTCTAAAGAACAGCTTTGATTTCATTGATTTTTCACTATTGATTTTCTGTTCTTTATTCTGTTTATCTTTAATCTTTAATTTAATCTTTAATTCCTTTCTTTTTGTTAGCTTTGGCTTTAGTTTGCTCTTCTTTTCCTAATTCTGTAAGAGTGTACAGTTAGGTTATCGATTCGAAATATTATTTTTTAATGTAGGCATTTACAGCTATAAATTTCCCTCTGAGCACTATTCTTACTACATTTCATAAGATTTAATATGTTGTGTATTTGTTTTCATTTGTCTCAAAGTATTTTCTAATTTCTTTTTGATTTCTTCTTTGACCCATTGGTGGCTTAAGAGCATGTTGTTTAACTGGATAAATTTATAAATTTTCTAGTTTTCCTTTTGTTTCTGGTTTCTAGATTTATTCCATTATGGTTGGTCAAGATATTTTGTATGATTTTAAATTTATTGAGATTTGTTTTGTTGCCTAATGATATGCTTTGTCCTGGAGAATGTTTCATGTACGTTTGAAAAGAAGGTGTATTCTATTGTTTTGGGGTGAGGTGTTCTGTTTATAGTTGGTTTATAGTGTTCAGATCTTCTGTTTCCTTATTGTTCTATCTACCTCTTTCCATCAGCTTTTATAAACTAGGTGGGGATAGGATGGGTAAGGCAGATTGGTGATAAGCCCCATCAGGAGAGTAAGAGTGAAAAATACAGAGTATTTGGTATTAGTACATGCCTAATACTGTTATTTTGAAAAGAGAAAACAAAAATACTTTTTACACAAGTTGCACATGTTGATCGTAAAAACAAAAAGCACTGAAGAAAAGCAAAATTACCTTTACAGCATAAAAGTTTTAGATTATCTGTTTGCAGACTTTTTTCTATGTGTGTATTGCTATAACATTTCAGTATTTTAAGAAGACATCAGAATACACATTTATAACTTTTCTTCACTTAATTGAATTTCAAAAAAAATTTTGTGACAGTAAATGATCTCCTACAATTTCATTTTAAATTGGTGTAGAATAGCCTGTTTTTTAAATTGCTGCAAGCCCATTTTTAATTAATGGACATATCATTTAATTAATGGGCATATCATTTCAGTTATTTCCTTTTTTTGCTATTATAAACAGTATTTTGATGGAGATACATATAATCCTCTAGGCACCTCTTTAATTAGTTCTTTTTTAAAATTCTATTACTTTTGGTTGTGCTGGGTCTTTGTTGCTTTGCTTGGGCTTTCTCCGGTTACAGTGAGTAGGAGCTACTCCTTGTTGTGGTGCTTGGGCTGTTGACTGCGGTGGTTCTGTTGTTGCAGAGCACAGGTTCTAGGCACACGGGCTTCAGTAGTTGCGGTGCACGAGCTTAGTTGCTCTGTAGCGAGTGGAATCTTCCCGGACAAGGAATCGAACCTATGTCCCCTGCATTGGCAGACAGATTCCTATCCACTGTGCCACCAGGGAAGTCCTTTCATTAGTTCTTTAGAATAAATTCCTAGAAGTATTAATAGAATCCCTGGGCCTACTGGGTGTTAAGAACACAGTCATTACCATGTACACCAACAAAGCCAAAACGCTAGCCAGAAGATTTCTCATAGTATGTGAGAGAACAGTTTTTCCAAATCCTTGCAGCCCTCAGTATGATTATTTCATTATCAATGATATTAACTTAATAGTAATAGCAACTAATATTCACAGACTATTGCTGCATGGCAAGCACACACTACTTGCTGTGTGGCTGAACTCTTCACAGTCATTTTCTCATTAATCCTCATAACAGTGTTATGAGGCAGATATTACTGTTTTTATGGTTTGACGGAGAAAAAAACAGAGATCTAAATCTCCCATTGGATTATGTAATGTTATTTAACAAGTTATCAGACATATGCTATGTGAACACTTTCTCCCATTCTATAGGTTTTCCTTTTCACTCTTTGAAGCACACAAGTTTTTAATTTTGAGGAAGTTGAATTTGTTTTTCCTTTAGTGACTTGTGCTTTAGTTGTTACTTGTCAGAAACCATTGCCTAATCCAAAATTATGAAGATTAAGGTCAAAGGTCTTACATTACAACATTGGGTCTTGTGTCCAGGTCCTCGTGAACTCTGATGTGTGTGCTTACTTTTTTATTTGTATAGTATTTATACTCAATCAGAAATTTATACAATTTTTATGAAAACTCCATGAGATATGGCAGATATATTCTTTGCATGCTTGTGTGCTATGTCTCTTCAGTCATGTCCAACTCTTTGCAGCCCTATGAACTTTAGCCTGCCAGGCTCCTCTGTCCATGTGATTCTCCAGGCAAGAATGTTGGAGAAGGTTGCCATTCCCTTTTTCAGGGGATCTTCCTGACCCAGGGATCAAACCTGAATCTCCTGTGGCTCCTCTATCACAGGCAGATTCTTTACCACTGAGCTACCATGGAAGCCCATACTCTTACTTTACCTCTCATCATATATAGATTATGCTATCATAATAAAATATGATAATAATGATCCTAATAATTAGATGTAATAAAATCATTTGGGGCTTCCCTGGTGGCTCAGATGGTAAAGCATCTGCCTGCAATGCGGGAGACCTGGATTCGATTCCTGGGTGGGGAGATCCCCTGGAGAAGGAAATGGCATTCCACTCCAGCACTCTTATTTAAAACATGATAATTTTCTGTTTTTTATGTTAGAGTTACTGCTTGAAATAGTTGTAGAAATTAAGAGATAAAAATCTCCTCCATCCATTTTTTTTAACTTCTTTTTGAGATGTAATTTACATTAAATTTCATTCTTTTAATGTGTATAGTTCATTGTATATTCACAAGTTTATACAAGTATCAGTACTATCTAATTCTAAAACATTTCCTCACCCTCAAAGAAATCCTGTTCCCGTCAGTGTTCACCCCAGTCCTCCCTGCCCTAGTCCCTAGCAGCCACTAATCCACTTTCTGTTTCCGTAGATTTGCCTGTTCAAGGGATTTCTTATAAATGGAATCAAACAACACGTGGTCTTTTGTGACAGGCTTCTTTCATTTAATATAATGTTTCCAAGGTTCATCAATGTTGTAGTACCTATCAGTACTTCATTCCTTTTTATGGCTGAATAATGTTCTATTGTGAAAGTATACACCACATTTTGTTTATCCATTCATTAGCTGTTGGACACTTAGATTGTTTCCACTTTTTGACTGTCATGAGTAATACTTCTCTGAACATTCATGTACAGGTTTTTGGGTGAACATATGTTTTCAGTTCTCCTGTTTTGTACCTAGGAATGAAATTTGTGGATATGGCAACTCCATGTTTAACTTTTTGAGGAACTGTCATGCTATTTTGCTGCCAAACTGTGCGATTGTGCATTCCAATCAGCAGTGTATGAGGGTTTCAATTTCTCTACACCCTTGTCAGTGCTTGATATTATTTGTCTTACTGGTATTGTTTGTCTTACTGATTATTGAACACCATACTAGTAGGGATGAAGTGGTGTCTTACTTGAACTTTTCTAATTACGAATGAATGGTATTGGTGATCTTTTCATATGATTATTGGTCATTTATATATTTCTTTGGTGGAATGTCTATTTAAATCCATTATCCATTTTAATTGGATATTTGCTTTTCTATTATTGAGCTATGTTTTTTTTAATATATTTTGCATACTAGACCCTTATCAGATTTGTAATTTGAAAACATTTTCCCAATTCTGTTAGCTATCTTTTTACTTTTATGATGGTATCCTTTGAAGCACATCAGTTTTAAAATTTGACGATATTGGTTTGTTTTTTGGTTTTCGTGCTTGAGGTATCATATCTAAGAGATGTTGCCTAATCTGAGATTATTTAGATTTACCTCTCTATTTTCTTCTTAAAGTTTTATAGTTTAGCTCTTTCACTTAGATTTCTCTGATCCATCTTAATACATATGGTCTGACTTAGGGGTCCCACTGCATTCTTTTGCATATGGAAATTCAGTTGTCCTAGCACCATTTGTGGAGTAAAGTTATTCTTTTCCACTGAACGGCTTGGTATCTTTGTTGAAAATCAGTGGACCATAAATGTATGGGTTTATTTCTGGACTCTAAAGTCTACCACACAATCTTGATTACCATAGCTTTGTAGTAACTTTTCTACTCATTATTCCATTTTTCTTGATTCATGTCAGAGATTCTTGTGTGTGTATATACACACACACACACACACACAAATGTTGAATTAAGAAATTGTCGCTCTAGTGTGCTGAGATTGAGCTAGGTATGTTAGCACACAATTATCAACAAAAGCAGGAGATGTATTGGGTCATGTATTGTTCAGAAAGATTTATAGTGGTCTTTCTTTCCAAGTTTCATTAGGGCAAGTGAATACTTTAGAGATGTGTCAAGGGGTACAAAACTTAACATTTAAAGTATGTGAACATTTGTAATTAAGGTAAAGAAAAGTATTAGAAAGCTAACAATGTGCAATGAGAATTAGCCAGTAAACTGAGAAGTGGAGTCAGAAAACCTGCATTAAAATTCCAATTCCTGCGTTATTAGCTTAATGACTTGCAGCAAATCATTTAATTTGCTTGATTTTAAACCTTATTCATTCATACATTTATTGTTGCGTTTTGTGACTTCCAAAAACAGATATAATTTGTGGAGTCCTATCTTATAGACCGGAGAAGGCAATGGCAACCCACTCCAGTACTCTTGCCTGGAAAATCCCATGGATGGAGGAGCCTGGTAGGCTGCAGTCCATGGGGTCACTAAGAGTCAGGATCTTAGAGACTGTGTTAGTTGCTCAGTTATGTCTGATTCTTTGCAATCCCATGAACCCCATGTAGCTCACCCCCATGGAACCCATGTAGCCTGCCAGGCTCCTCTATCCATGGAATTTTCTAGCCAGGAATACTGGAGTGGGTTGCCATTGCCTTCTCCAGGGTATCTTCCTGACCCAAGGATCGAACCCAGGTCTCCTGTATCGCAGGTAGCTTCTTTACTGTCTGAGCCACCAGGGAAGCTCGGAGTCATATAAGCATGGATGATTATCTTTGTTCTGGACCTGTATTCTAATTAATGCCATCTTAGAGTATGTTATTTGGGGTTTTTTTTGGCAGCCACATCACTTTTGATTTATTCTTCTTTCCTTTTGCCGAGTGCTCTTAGTTCACTTAATAATACTCTATTTTGCCGAGTGCTCTCAGTTCACTTAATAATACTCTATGTTGTTTTTAAAGGCCATGCTGTCTTTGAACCCATGGAAGTGTTGTGTAGGTCAAGACTGAGATATGGCTTTGCAATAAGCCTAGAGAAGCTTCCTTCTGAGGGTCTTGAATATTAATGAACGTACAGTCATCCCTCAGTGTCTGCAGGGGGTGGGTTCCAGGAACCCTGTGAATATCAAAATCCACAGATGCTCAAGTCCCTTATATAAAATGGTATAATATTTGCATATAACCTATGCACGTCCTTCCATGTGTTTTAAATAATCCCTAGATTACTTATAATACCTAGTGCAATGTAAATGCTATGTAAATACCGTATAAATGCTATGTAAATAATTGCCAGTACATGGCAGTTTCAAGATATTGCTTTGTGAAACTTTCTGGAACGTTTTTCCCCTGAATATTTTCAGTCTGCAGTTGGTTGCATCTGTGGATGTGGAACCTGTGGATACGGAGGGCCAACTATACTTCAGGGACCCAAGTTTTTTGACTTCTGGGACAGAAGTCTTGGGTGTCTGTTTCTCTCTGTGGGTCTCCCCTTTCCCTCTATTTTCCTAGCTGTGCCTTTTCCTCTACTCTTTTTTTTTTTTTTTTTTTGCTTCATAGCTTCTGTTTATAGTTTTGGCCTCCTCGAGTATATTTAGGCTTCTGTAATATTACATAATCTCGCTGTGCCCCACCTGTCCTTCAGGGCTTCTTTATCCAAGTCTTTTCAGTTTCTCCTCCCAATGTGATCTTAGTTTCTCAAACTGCATTCCTGAATGAGACTGTGATTATTCGAGCATCCCTTGGCACATCAGGCAGTTCACTGGCTAGTAGCCACTTGATGGGTCAGGAGCCTATTTCTAACCACCAAGCTGAGGCTGGTCAGTCCGCATCAGAGGGGCCCACACTTCTGCAGGACTCTGGGAGAGAGTGTGTTTTATTTATGCCTGTGAGTTTGACAGGTACAAAGATTGACAGTATGAACTGTGATTTATATTGGAAGTATAAACGCATATGAGGCTTTCCTGGTAGTGCTAGTGGTTAAAACAAAACAAAACAAAACAAAACACCCATCTGCCAGTGAAGGAGACGAAAGAGACATGTGTTCGACCCCTGGGTTGGGAAGATCCCCTGGAGGAGGGAATGGCAACCCACTCCAGTATTCTTGCCTAGAGAATCCTGTGGACAGAAGAGTCTGGCAGGTTATAGTCTATTGACTAGTGTCATAAAGAGTCGGACTCTACTGAAGGGACTTAGCATGTATGCATGCATAAACTTATATGAAATATGCAATATGGCTGTGTTTTGATTTGGCATGGTTGTATGTATTTTGGTGGGAATTCAGATGGTTTGGGTGGTCGATCCCTGGGTCAGGAAGAACCCCCGGAGAAGGGAATAACTTCCCACTCCAGTCTTCTTCCCTGGAGAATCCCATGGACAAGAGAAGCCTGGTGGCTTACAGTCCATGCTCAGTTATGTCTAACTGAGCGACTAACACTTTCACTTTTCACTTCAGATTTGTTTAACTTAATACATAAATGTGAGTTTTTATGGACATTCAAGCAGCAGTGTTCAGCTGGAAATGCAGACCCAGTAGTCAGAGTAGCTGTTAGAATAATTTGAATATTATCTGTGTAAAGGTTTGAACCCTGAACCTCTATGATAAAACTGAGTAAGGAAGTATAGGAAGAGGGGAGAGACTGAGAACAACTCAAGACTGAAATATAGAGAAGAGAGAAAAGCAGCTTTACAGGAGAGATCAACAAGCAACCCATTTGCTTAACATATTATTTTAAAAGAGGCAGAGAAATGAATCCAAAATGTTTTAAAATGACTGGAATTTTGAATATAATTTTGGGCTTATCATCTTAACTCTTCCCCAACCCCGCTCCTTGCAGGTAGAAGAAGAAATCCAGACTCTGTCTCAAGTGTTAGCAGCAAAAGAGAAGCACCTAGCGGAGATCAAGCGGAAACTTGGGATCAATTCACTACAGGAACTAAAACAGAACATTGCCAAAGGGTGGCAAGATGTGACAGCTACATCTGCGTATGTGCCCTTGACCCTCCCTTTTTCTAGAGAACGTAGAGGACACTTTGCTCTTTTTGTCTGGAAGCGGGGAGGGGTGGAAAGGGACTGAGGAGGTTTCTGCAGCTTTTGTCTATACTGTGCGGGGCAACCTTCCCCACCATGCCTGTTCTAAGTGTATCTGAGTCTTCTCCAACTGTTCTTTTGGACTGTTCTGGGGTATAGCGAGAAAACCAGCCTCCTATGTGAGTTGAAGATATAAAATCTAAGCTCTTAAAATGTTATATACTGACTTACCAGATATATACATGAGTCACTTGGTCCTCAGAATAACCCAGTAGAGTGGGTAGTGAGATAGCCGTAGATAAGGAAACAGGATCAGATCAGTGTTGAGGTCACAAATCTCTCAAAGTCTGGAGGCACTGTTTGAACTAAGATCTGGCCAAGTGCAGAGCCAGTCTTTTTATTTTTTTTAACCCTGCTTTATACACAGCATGAGACTCTCTCAGGTCACCATCTCTGATGTGTGCCAATAGCAGAGGACCACCCCTTAATCTTCTGGTCTTTTTTGATCACACGGTTTTGGTACAGCATTATCAAGGTGCAGCTCCATTTCCTGAGTCTCCAAAAGGTGTTCTCTATGCAGTCCCGTCTGCTGAGCTGGTGACCAGCACCAGCGAGGCTGACTGCTTCCTAATGTGGCAGTACGGGGGTACCCACCTGCTTTCTCCATATAAGTAGGCAGCGGAAGAACATGCAGGATGCCATTCCTTGTATCATCTTAAACATTTTCTCTTTTTCTCTTTTTTGGTATTTGATCTTGACAAGGTAAGTAAAAATGCCTGAACATCCCTTTCTACAATGTGGGCTTAACCTCTTTGGGATAAGAACCATACTCTTTTGTCTGGTTTAGTTTTTCCCTTCACTAATCCCTGAGTAGATGGGAGGAGGGGGGTGGTAAATTTTCTGCTTTTGTGCTACAGCAAATATCCCCCTTGAGTCATTTGAAGTGTTGTACCTTTTATGTCCCCTGTTGAGAAGGTACCAGTTCTTATTTGGTAACTCTACATATAGGGAGAACTGAAAAATTTCTTTATGCTGCCCCAAATTGATTTGGGTGATAAAAAGTACTCCTGGATCCCACCTTACTTCTGGTCCTTTTTTAGAAAATAAAGTTGTGAAAGAAATGTGAAGAATTTGATTTCATTTTTGTTTTGTTTAGCTTAAGTGAAAAAGGAAAAAAAAAATCAGAGATATAGTTTCATTTAACCTCTGGCCCATTTTGATCTTGGCTTCATAACTGTTTTTAACTCTTACCCAGATTTCTTCAGCCTTGCCTTTATGGGCCTTTCTGGCTGTTCTAGGGTACTGCAAAAGTTTGTGTTTGAAATGGTGGTTAAGTAAAAGATGATGTGATGATGTTGACTTGGCAGTCATGAAGAATTTTGGATATTCTATTTTTTTTTTTTTCTTGAGAGTTCTCCAAAAGGTGGTGATCACTGAACTCTGCATAATGGATATTAGAAAGATTGTTGTTCAATCGCTAAGTCGTGTCCGACTCTTTGCAACCCCATGGACTGCAGCACGCCAGGCTTCCCTGTGTTTCACTGTCTCCCAGAGTTTGCTGCTGCATAGGGTCACAAAGAGTCAGGCACAGTTGAAGCAACTTAGCACACACACGTGTGTCCATTGAGTCGGTGATGCCATCTAACCATCTCATCCTCTGTCACCACATAATGGATATTGGAAAGGTTAGCTTACTTTCTTTGCTCTGTTCTTTTATAATTTAATATAGGTACAAGAAGACCTCTGAAACCTTATCTCAGGCCGGACAGAAGGCTTCAGCTGCTTTTTCGTCTGTTGGCTCTGTCATCACCAAAAAGCTGGAAGATGTAAAGTACGTCCTCATTTTTCCTTGCTTAATTAAGATGAGGCAGATTAAAATCTGTTATCGTGGTTGCATTTCTTTCCTGCCTGGTACTGGCTGATGTTGGACTCCCCCTGTTTGAGTGAGGAAGAGCCCTCCTTCAAACCAGGACCTGAAATGCATCCCTAAATCCTTCTAGGCATAGCCTTCAAACTGATTGTCTTATGAATACATTTAAAGTTGTTGAAAAATTCTGGTTGTGAACTTTCCTCCTTTTAGCCCTTCTTGATCACACGGGGTAAGTATGTGGCTGCAGACCTGTGGTTGTAAGTGGAGCCTTGTGTCTGGTGGGGATAAGTCTGGGAGCACTGAGTCCTGCCTTTACTTCCAGGTGGTACATCTTTAGCCCATGGTGTGCTTGGCACATACTCATTTGTGTACTGCTTTGTATCATCTATGTTCATGCCCAGGCCAAAATCTTGTTTTGAGCTATTTATTTTGCATTTTATTTTCAATGTGTCTGCAGAATTTTCCTGGTCATTTTGATAAAACCGCTTCAGAGTGCTTTTGTGTCCATCAGTAACCTCATGCCACCCACCATGTGGATTAAAATAGTGCTGAAAATGACAAATGTGGATTAAATTGGCTGTGCTTCTGTTGGCATGCAAGATTTATGTGTTTTGTTTTTTTTAAACCCTTCAGATTGCATGACCTTGTGTTTTCTTTTTGTGGGGAAAGTAGATTTTACAACCAGAATTTTGTTGGTTGAATAAGTTTGGTTAATTGGTCTTATACTTGTACCAAAAATACCCAATGATTTGCTCATTGTATTTGGACTATTATCATTTCAACACAACGTAATAAACACAGCTCTCTTAAACCCTCTTGACCATTATATATACTTCTCTTAGGTAAGCTCTTTTCTTTCTGTGCTAACTCCCGATTGTGTAGCCTTTTAGAATTCAGTTAAAACTTTACACAGCTCTTAAAAAGTAGGTTATTTAATTGTTTTAGATTTACCAGAACTTCCTTTCTTTTTTAATGCTTACTCTGGCTTCTTGCAGATTGCAAGCCTTTTCACATTCCTTTAGGTAAGGAGAGTGTAAACCATCGCTGCAGCCCAGCTCTCGTCTAAGACAAGTGTGCTTAGGCTATGATGCCACATTGGATGGTCGTGTTTGTCCACTACATAATCTTGCATTTCGGAATATCTTTTCTCTGGTGCATTCCTATTTTCAAGGGAGGGTTTCTTGTATACCATGGGTGATGGATACATTAAAAGGAGAATAATTTGACACGTGATTCAAGGGATATGGAAATGATTTTGACATTTTACTTTCTTTTTGTGTATGTGTGTGTTTGGTAAAAAAAAGAATCAGCTTTACCATGGCATGCAGAATTCCTCCCTTTTCATGTCTGACTTTGTTTGTTTGTTTTTGATGCTGTAATTTCTTTGGTGCCTATGTCAGGATGCTGGAATCCCCCTTCACCTGGCTCCCATTATGCAGCTGTAATAGACAGCATATGTACCGTCTCACAATGTTAGTCTTTTCTCTTTCCAGGTTACTGTGACTTTTTTTTTAATTATGGTAAAATATGCCTAAGATGATATACCATGATTCAGCATGTTTTAGTACTTGTTTTGTTAGCCTCTAGTGTTTACTATTTTATTATTTCTTTACATGAGTTGTATTCTGTAACTCTGCACACAAGGATATTTCATAGCTGCAAAAGGAGAAATAAAGTGTATTAGGCCAAAAAAGAAAGCATGTTAAAAAGATGTCAGTCCAAACCTTCCCTTCTGGAAGGAATCTTTGTGATATTGAGCAAACCTCTCCTCTCCCTCCCATACAGACTCTCTGATTATCCAATTAGTAGTTAGAGAAAATGAAGGTGGAAGGTCCTTTGAGTATAAGTAGGAAAGTTAACACACTAGTCTCTCTCTGTTCCTATTAACGTGAATTGTCTTCTCAAGCAGTCACTTGCTGTGGCTAGCATTGTGCCTTCTTAAGTAATCAAATAGATGCTTATAACTGAGGCTTTCTCTCACTTATCTCTGAAAGAGTAAGTCAGGGAGATAAACAAACTCTGAGTGTTAAACTATTTGCGGTTAGAATTATGCTTTAAAAAAACCCCAAGAAATCAGTGATAGGAATCAATTCTATATCTTTGGTGTTCAACTGAAAATGGCCTAAGTGCTTTAGGAAACTATTAAGAGAATTTTATCTAACGTTAAGGGGTTGTGTGAGGATTTGTTCACTCACATAATCCATTCTGCTAACATTAAGGTGTACACCGTTGATGGATCCAAAGGGTATAACCTATACCAGACACAGTTCTTATTAAGAAAGAGCTTAAAATCTTTGAGTGCATGGAATGGGAGAAGGGAGGTGGGGCCCAGGAATGAGTTAAGAATGGAAGAGCCCTGGGACTTCCCTGGTGGTCCAGTGGGTTAGACACTGCATTCCCAGGGCACAGCTTCAACTCCTGGTTGGAGAACTAAAATCCCTCATGCTGTGTTGTGCGGCCTTATTATTACCGTTTTATTTACTTGGCTGCCTTGGGTCTTGGTTGCAGCCCTTGGTATCATCATTGTTTCATGCAGGCTCAGTTGTTGTGGCACTCGGGTTTCATTGCTCTGGGGCATGTGGAATCTTAATTCCCTGACTGGGGATCGAACCCATGTCCTCTGCATTGCAAGGTGGATTCTTAACCACTGTCCAGCAGGGAACTAAGATCCCTCATGGTGTGTGGTGTGGCCTCACAAGAATGGAAGAGCCCTGTTCATACTTAAGTATAAAACAATACTAGGTATAATGTAAACAAAAATAATAAAACTATGTAAGTGCTGTTTGAAGAAGGATTTCATCAGTTCATACCACCATTTTTTCTGTATACTTTGGAGAAGATTAAGCAAATGTACCTAAGTAGTTGGGCTGCTGTCTATGGGGTCGCACAGAGTCGGACACGACTGATGCGACTTAGCAGCAGCAGCAGCATGGCTCAGTATGTGCTGTCTTATTAATTCACTGTAAATAATATGAGTTTGGTGGCTGTTTTCTTGCTGCTTACACAGTCACTTTTTTTCCTTTCATTAAAAAAATTCGATTAAGATCATACTCTGTCTAACATTTTCAGTCTAGTTATTAATGAATAATGTATTCTTTGTGTATCAATATATTATGTATCAGTGCAGGTCCTGGTTAAAGTTAGGCTTCATATGACAACTTGGAAGTGGGAGATATAAGAGAGCTACATTTTGGAATTATTTCTTACAGGTTAAAAGTTGAGTAAAGCCCTTAGTTGTTGGCATCTGGTTTCAGGACCTAATAAAGCTCAGGTTCTTGATGTTTCATCTCAGAAAGAATCCAGTGAGAGACAAAGTGATAAATAATAAGTAGGTTTATTTAGAGAAGAACACATTCCACAGACAGTGTGGGACATTGCGGAGGGTGATGGAGAGGCTCTATACAGTCAGCAAAAACAAGACCAGGAGCACACTGTGGCTCAGATCATGGACTCCTTATTGCCAAATTCAGATTTAAATTGAACAGAGTAGGGAAAGCCACTAGAGCATTCAGGTATGATCTAAATCAAATCCCTTACGATTATACAGTGAAAGTGACAAACAGATTCAAGGGATTAGATCTGATAGACAGAGTGCCTGAAGAACTATGGATGAAGGTTCATGACATTGTACAGCACACAGTGATCAAGACCATTTCCAAGAAAAAGAAATGCTAAAAGGCAAAATGGTTGAGGAGGTCTTACAAATAGCTGAGAAAAGAAGAGAAGCTAAAGGCAAAGGAGAAAAGGAAAGATATACCCATTTGAATGCAGAGTTCCAAAGAATAGCAAGGAGAGATAAGAAAACCTTCCTCAGTAATCAATGCAAAGAAATAGGAGGAAGATAATAGAATGGGAAAGACTAGAGATCTCTTCAAGAAAGTTCAAGATACCAAGGGAACATTTCACGCAAAGATGAGTACAATAAAGGACAGAAATGGTATGGACCTAACAGAAGCAGAAGATATCAAGATGAGGTGGCAAGAATACACAGAAGAACTGTACAAAAAAGATCTTCACGACCAAGATAATCACGATGGTGTGATCACTGACCTAGAGCCAGACATCCTGGAATGTGAAGTCAAGTGGGCCTTAGAAAGCATCACTATGAACAAAGCTAGTGGAGGTGATGGAATTCCAGTTGAGCTATTCCAAATCCTGAAAGGTGATACTGTGAAAGTGCTGCACTTAATATGCCAGCAAATTTGGAAAACTCAGCAGTGGCCACAGGACTGGAAAAGGTCCGTTTCCATTCCAATCCCAAAGAAAGGCAATGCCAAAGAATGCTCAAACTACTGCACAATTGCAGTCATCTCACACACTAGTAAAGTAATGCTCAAAATTCTCCAAGCCAGGCTTCAGCAATATGTGAACCGTGAACTTCCTGATGTTCCAGCTGGTTTTAGAAAAGGCAGAGGAACCAGAGATCAAATTGCCAACATCTGCTGGATCATGGAAAAAGCAAGAGCGTTCCAGAAAAACATCTATTTCTGTTTCATTGACTACACTAAAGCCTTTGACTGTGTGGATCACAAAAAACTGGAAAATTCTTCAAGAGATGGGGCTACCAGACCACCTAACCTGCCTCTTGAGAAATCTGTATGCAGGTCAAGAAGCAACAGTTAGAACCAGACATGGTACAACAGACTGGTTCCAAATAGGGAAAAGAGTACATCAAGGCTGCATATTGTCACCCTGCTTTGCAGAGTACATTATGAAAAATGCTGGACTGGATGTAGTACAAGCTGGAATCAAGATTGCCAGGAAAAATATCAATAACCTCAGTTACGCAGATGATACCACCCTTATGGCAGAAAGTGAAGAAGAACTAAAGAGCCTCTTGATGAAAGTGAAAGAGGAGAGTGGAAAAATTGGCTTAAAACTCAACATTCAGAAAACTAAGATCAAGGCATCCAGTCCAATCACTTCATGGCAAATAGATGGGAAAACGATGGAAACAGTGACGACTATTTTTTTGGCTCCAAAATCACTGAAGATGGTGACTGCAACCATGAAATTAAAAGACAAATGCTCCTTGGAAGAAAAGCTATGACCAACATAAAATATTTAAAAGCAGAGACATTACTTTGCCGACAGAAGTCTGTCTAGTCAAGGCTATGGTTTTTCCATTGTTCATGTATGGATGTAAGAGTAGGACCATAAAGAAAACTGAGCACTGAAGAATTGATGCTTTTGAACTGTGGTGTTGGGGAAGACTCTTGAGAGTCCCTTGGACTGCAAGGAGATCCAACCAGTTCATCCTAAAGGAAATCAGTCCTGAATATTCATTGGAAGGACTGATGCTGAAGCTGAAACTCCAGTCATTTGGCCACCTGATGCAAAGTGCTGACTCATTTGAAAAGACCCTGATTCTGGGAAAGATTGAAGGCGAGACGACAGGGGGACGACAGAGGATGAGATGACAGGATGGCGTCACTGACTTGATGGACATGAGTTTGAGCAAGCTCTGGGAGTTGGTGATGGACAGGGAAGCCTGCCGTGCTGTGGTCCATGGGATCGCAAAGAGTCGGAAAAGACTCAGTGCCTGAACTGAAATCAACTTTTCAATTGAGTTAATTTCACTTTAGAAAATCATTTCTCGATCAAGGTGTCTTGATTGTAATCTGATTTATATATAATAGAAAATATATGAAAACATATAATAGGAATATATGAAACATATATATTAGAGAACATGTATAAAAAAATCTACATCTTTTTAGGTGAGTGAGTCTCAGAGGCAAATACTGACCACATGCCCCCCGAACTGTACAAGAAGAGGAGCGTGGGCAGCAGGCTGAGGGTTTCCATCCGAGCAGCATGGCCTTTCCTCTCGTGGAGGTGGATGCAGGGGCCCCTTTTTGCCAGTGCTTGCAGTAGTTGGGTAATCCTGTTGACTATCCTTTGTTCCAAGTTCATGCTAAACCAGAAGACTTGGGGCAAGGATTTCAGTCTCTGGTGGAATTGTGGGCATTTTGCTGACTTGCATTGTTAGAGCCAGCAACAGTTTTGATTGTACTATTAAAACATTATCAGTTAATAAGTTAGCACTTGAGGTATAGATATTGTCTATGCCTTGGGTGGGTGAGTAAGGAAGAGGAAGAGGAGAGGAGGGATGGGGAGAAGGAGAGAGAGGGAAAGAAAGGGAGAGAAGAAAGGAGGAAGAGAGACAGCGACAGAGAGACACAGCGAGAGATGTCTGTTTTTGGCAACCTCATGATTAGGGGTCAGCAGCAGGCCAGAGGAGCCCTCTGAGGACAGACGTCTTGTCCCAGGTGGGTGTTCACAGTCACTCCTCTGCTGTTGGCTTGTTTTCTGCATGCACATGGTAAACATGGACTCGTGCCTTTACTTTTGTTGAGAGAAACTTTAAAGGAGTGTTTTCATTTCACTGGGTGCAGGTGTTTAATTGATGTTCATGTTATTAAGAGCATGCTCTAACAATTCAGCAGCCTCATTAGACAAATATTTCTGATATGTTCAGGAGGATTTGCCTTTCTCTTCAAAAGAACCTTCTCCTTTGGGCCTCTAAGTTTTAAAAATTGGTTTGGGGTTCATTCAAGTTATTCCAGATGATTCCATTTTGCTGAAAATTTCTACCACTTAATAAGAAATGATCTCTTTTGTTATAATAGAGTACCTTTTGATATGAATTTGTAAAGGTTTTTTAAAAAATTTATTTGGCTGTGCAAGATGTTAGCTGTGGCCTGTGGGGTCTAGTTCCCTGACCAGGTATTGAACGTGGGCCTCCTGCATTGGGAGTGTAGCATCTTAACCACTGGACCACCAAGGAAGTTCCAGAATTTGAAAAACTTTTATGCACTTTCTTATCTTTCATGCTCATGCATCCTAATTTCGGTTGCTGCAGTTATTTATTCATTCATTCTTTAATTAAAAGTATTTATAGAATGACAGCTTTGTGCCAGGCACTGTCCTGGACTGTAGGGTTTGAGTTACCAACCAAAATAATAGCTGGGTGAAATTTGAAGGCTTTAAAGGATATAATCTTAGATAAGCATTAATGTGTATTCAGTTAAAGTCATCTGTAGGGACTTCCCTAGTGGTCCAGTGGAAAAGAATCTGCCTGGCAATGCAGGGTACACATGTTCAATTCATGGTTGAGGAGCTAAGATCCCACATGCCATGGGTCAGTTAAGCCTGCACACCACAACTAGAGAGTCCGTGCGATCCTACAGAAGATCCTGAATGATGCAAGGGAGATCTCGTGTGTAATAACTAAGACCCAACACAGCCAAATACATGAATAAGTAAAAAATAAAGTCATCTGTAATAATAATATAATGGTAAACAGTTATAGTAGGTACTGTTAGCTTTTTGATTTTTCAGATGAGGAAAACTGAGCCACAGAAAGGTTAAGTGACTTCCCCATGGTCACACAGCCATCTGGCTGAAGGCCAGGACTTGAACCCAGGCACACACAAGTTCAGGAGCCTGTGGTCCCCTCTGCCTTGTTCTGTCTCCCCAGGGCAACGATAGCTTAAGACTTCAACCCTCCAGCCACTGTCTGGCAGTTACTTTGGTTCATTACCTGTGATCAAGAGATTATTTTGAGGGCAAAAGGGAATAACAATACATGGATGGCTCTTAAAAGCATGCTCGGCACACAGTATGCTTTGAAACATGTTGACCAGCCTCTCTTCTTTCTCTGGCTGCCATTTGCTACATTCTTCCTTCTTCTTTTCCCTCTACTCCTCCCCCTTTAATATTATTAGGGATGAAAAGTTCAAACAGCCATGTAAGAAACAACAAACATTTAAAAAGTCAATTCAGCTTTTTAAAAGAATAACTTCCAAAGTAAGAGCAAATATTAGATTGTAAAATACTTAGTGTGTCTGAGTGAGAGTCAGGTTGTCCTCTTTGATTTTTTTCCTTTAGTGTTTTGAGGAATCCAGATTTACATTCCTGCTTTGATTGTAGGTTACTGTCTTTGAGGGTTGAAATCCAGTTGGAAAAACTTGCAACAAAATTTGCTTTATGCTGCTGCTGCTGCTGCTAAGTTGCTTCAGTCGTGTCCGACTCTGTTCGACCCCATAGACGGCAGCCCACCAGGCTCCCCCGTCCCTGGGATTCTCCAGGCAAGAACACTGGAGTGGGTTGCCATTTCCTTCTCCAATGCATGAAACTGAAAAGTGAGAGTGAAGTCGCTCAGTTGTGTCCGACTCTTCACGACCCCATGGACTGCAGCCTACCAGGCTCCTCTGTCCATGGGATTTTCCAGGCAAAAGTACTGGAGTGGGGTACCATTGCCTTCTCCGAATTTGCTTTATAGATGCTAGCTAATCTTCCCAATATATTAACATCTATTAGAGATAGTTCTGGTCCAGGAGCAATGTGGCTTTTTGCTTTTGAAGTTTTCCATATTATATTTGAACATCAGTGAAATTGGAGGTGATATGTAAGTTGAAGAGAATTGAAACTGTGTAACCTTGCATGCTGCTGCTGCTAAGTCGCTTCAGTCATGTCTGACTCTGTGCGACCCCATAGACGGCAGCCCACCAGGCTCCCCCGTCCCTGGGATTCTCCAGGCAAGAACACTGGAGTGGGTTGCCATTTCCTTCTCCAATGCATGAAACTGAAAAGTGAGAGTGAAGTCGCTCAGTTGTGTCCGACTCTTCACGACCCCATGGACTGCAGCCTACCAGGCTCCTCCGTCCATGGGATTTTCTAGGCAAGAGTACTGGAGTGGGGTGCCATTGCCTTCTCCGAACCTTGCATAGGGAAGCTAAAAATGCAAAGACAGCTGACCGATTGTTAGATTACACACTAGCCACCGATAAAATAGAATTTGATCAGAATATGGGTTGTAGAGATGTTCAGGTAGAGAAGCCTTGGTTGGACTTGAAATTAATATGCACTCCTTGTTCTTGCTGCTGTAATGGCTACTTCAAAAATGGCGACACCTTGACTTTGTATTACTCTGATATCAATCTCTGTTCTTTTTAATCTTTTCTTATTGTGAAAAGTAACACATACAGAAATCCAACTGTGTTTATCACAAAATGAACACCTTAGTGTTAATTACTTCCTTGCTTTTTGTTACGCATTCGCACTTACACATATTTAGTGAGTGCATCCTTCATGGTACTCAAATGTTTCAATTCTTCATCTGCTATAGCTGCTGATTGAAGTGCGATACCAGCAAGAGTGACTTTGTCATTATCCCATAGAGGAACCTAAAGTCCTCTGCAGGAGATGCTATACTATTTCTTAGTATTCTCCAAGAGATCGTTTTTAACATTCTTTAAGTCATATCACAAACATCTTTGGCATCTGCTAGGCACTTAATATGGAGTGCCTCTCATTTCTCTCAGTACTTTTCTATGATAATGTTGTAAAAACAAAATATTTTTTAAAAGTTGTCTGTATTTCCAACATTATTGAGTTTTCTCCTAACTGTTTACGCTGTTGGTCAGTTTCCCCTGTCCCCCTAATGTCCCCTCTCAATGATGCTCCACCGCCATCCTTCTCTTACCTAATCCAGGGAGGACCCCTTGATGAGTCATGCATAGCTCCCCACTGCTCTCCTGTTTTAATTCTTCATCCCCTGAAAATTCCAGGTGACATTTACAATTCAGTTTTTCAACTTTTATGATCAGGACTTGTTTCTTATGGAGTATAATCCTGAATTGACTTCTGCCCTGGATGTTAACTTCATAGTCAATTTGATGCGTCTAGAATTAACTCGCTTTTATGATTTTTCTCCTCACTCTGCCTTTGCCCTAGTTCCTTTAAACTAACTTGTCTCCTGGTTTAAAGGGGCACGGAACACACCAGATGACCACTGGAGGAAATGATCTTTTATGTAGATGCTTAGGGACAATGACCAGAATTAACTGTCCATTTCTGAATTTGTATTTACTTCATTCACCCATTTTCTCATTTTGTTGATACTATGGAATTCACTGTGTGAGTCCTGTGGACAAACAACTTATCACTGGCTTAGCTATTATGTACTTTCTTTTGCCAGAATTTGATTATTTCTGCCAAAATGTACTAGTGAAGAGTCTTTTGGTTAAGTGGAATAGAAGACTGACTTTGCTCACCTAAAAAGGGAAAGGCGTTGCACAGAATGAAGGTTGTTTTGTAATTCAAGACAAGGAAAGGAAGCAAGCCCAGCCCCATCCAGACTAGTCCTGCAGATTGGAAAGCTGTTAGAAGTCAAGGTAGCTTCTGGAGCCCAAAGAAACCAAGAAACTCCTTTCTCTCACACTTGAGCCCTCTTTTCTTCATGGTCATCTCTCTTTCCTTTCCTCTTCCTCTCTGCTCATATGCAAATCTTTCTTTGGGAATTGGCTTCCTCTGTACTCTTACAACTTTTACCTGTTCCCCAAAAATATCTTCCTCAACATCAAAGCCTCCATGAGTTTTTAGCTCAAGTGCCTACCACTAACTGATTAGCGCCTTAGTGTTTTAATTACACAATCCCAGGATAAGAATCTTAATTGTATCAAATAGTTTTGTTTTTCTTTTCATTCAGTCTAAACAATTTGTAGATTACCAGAAGATTAATTTTGGTGGGTGGAACTCTACTGATGGTAGAGGGTGGCTTTGGCAAAGTGGCTGTGACAATAGAGGCAGCTTCATGTCAGGTCGATTTCTCTCTCTCATTTCTTGTCTCATTGTAACAAAGATTTGGGACAATAGACTAATTACAGCTCACACAGACAGGATTTCTCAGTTCCTATCTCAATGATTTCTCAGTTCCTATCTCGATGTAGCAAGGATTTGAAATGACTGACTGGTTACAGCTCAGTTACAGTTCTTTTATTAAACAGAGGGGATAGTACATTCCCAAGACGTGGGAGCAGGCTGACCCTGAAGGAATGGCAGTGATCGCGCTCTGCTTCCCTTTTTATACTCCCTGTCTCCTCCTCTTGATTCTGCGATGTGCATAATAGGGCTTGTACCCACCACCAGTCAGGAAAGGGAATGCAAATAGGCGTATGCTCAAGGGTGTTGACAGCTGCAAGTTGTATAATGACAGGGGGCAAATCTTATTTGAATGGCCTATAAGGACATTTAGTTTAATTAAGAGCAAGTACAGGTTTCTTACTAGAAAACTGACTACTGCTACTAAGAAGTGATGTCATTTTAAAGTCACTTGAAGTTGTCAAATAGTGACTCTGAGACCTTTCTGTTCTGGTCCCAAATGTGTGGGAGAATGATGGCTGCAGGAACTCTTCAGTGGTCTTGCTTGTGTGTGTGTGTGTGTGTGTGTGTACGTACCTGTATGTGTGTGCTTCATCTTTTGAGGGGAGGTGGTGAACACTAGATTAGGAGTTCAAAGACTTAAGTTCCATTTATGATTCTGCTGTGACTTATAAATTATTAACTCTTGAGCTTGATGCCAGATGCCTTACAGGTACTGGTGAAAGCACTCGACAGTTTTCAAAGTGCTATAAAAATGCCAAGTTGATTTATTAGCTGAATTATGAACTACTGGAATCAAATTGGCTCATGAATAAAAGTTACATTGTGCTAACTTTGATCCCCTCCACCTCAAAAAGCAAGTAATTTTTTATGGTGCCAGAAGAACAAGATTCTAGAAAACTAAATTTTGTTTGCTTTTTATAATATCTAATCGCCACTTTACTAACTCCATTTCTGTCTCTTTTTAATGCTGCCTCTTAGCATACGCTCCATTCAACACTCAATTAGCATGCCTGCTATGAGGTAAAGTATATTTTCACAAAATGTAGTTGGTCTTATGCTTCCTTACTTTTTATCCAGATGTTTCTCTTGAATGTTCTGAAGTAGGAGCTAGAAGTCTGCTCTAAACAAGCTGTGAAAACTGTTACTAGCTTTCAGTTGGTCTTCCCAATGTTTTTGGGCTGGTGTAAGAAATCCATTAAATGTTTGTGATTTTAAAAAGGAATTATTATTTCTACTTTATTTTGTAAACCTGTTAAATTGTTTCATTCTGGAATCTGTTCAATTAAAAAAAAATTGAACACTGCTTATCTGATCAACCTTTTCTTTTCGTGGATGTAGGTGGCCCACCTCCTCTGTTCACATTAGCTTTAGTTACAGTCTCCCTTTTTCTCATCATCCCCATTTCTACTTCCTTCATCCCATTGGGACATCTGGAACCAACTGAGACCTCGTTCTAGTGTCCTCTTTCATCAGTAAGCACTTGCAGGTGGCACCTTTTACTACCTCACCTGACCTCTCTATAGAGGCAGAGAATTTTTCAACAATGTACGCTTGACTTGAACTTTAGTGTTCATTGGAACTACCTGGAGGACTTGTTAAAAGTCCCTGCCTGGTGGGCCCATGTCGACTTTCTGATTCTGTAAGCCTGGGGTGGGACCTGAAAATTTGCTTTGCTAACAACTTCCCAAGGGCTACTGATACCGCTGGTCTGGGGATCACCCTTTGGGACCGACTGCCCATCACGATGGTAGGAAGGGGGAAGCCCATTTTTCCTTCTTCTCCTGTTTCATCATGGTAGCAGGAAGGATATTGGAGATCAGGTGGATCGTATAAAACTTTGGAAACCGAGGTGAAAGCGACACACGGGCACTGTGACCCTCCCTAACTAATGCAGATGGATGTGAAGGCACGGGAGCGGCTTCCTGTGGGCTTGGAGAGCCTCTGTTAGTTGGGGCAGCTTTGTGAAGTGGCCAAATCGAGTTCCGTGCCCCTCCCTTCCTTTTGGTCTCTGTTTCTCCTGTTATGCTGCTCCTGGGAACCAGGATCCCTGGTGTGGAACCTCCTGTGGTTTGCTTGTCCTGCTGAGTTGATGTGGGTTTAGGTAGAAATCTTGCCAGGCAACGTATGAATTTAAACATTAGTTCTGGACTGTAGCACTTTAACCAAAGTCAGACTGAGCTAACAGTGGCTTTTTCTTATATGGTGACCAGTTGGTTGAGGAAGTGCTAGACTTAGTGTTGTACCTGACTTTGTTCCCTCTTCTCACACATGTATTTTTATCTGTATGTCTAACACTGGCTCTGTTCAAAGAATCAAAAAGATTGTTGTAGAAATCTTAGAACAGAAGTTGATAATCTCACATAAAATGACACCATTTGTATGTATGCCTATGGTACAGGTGTTACATATGGTTTATGTGTTCTTTTGCTGATTGAGAATAATGGCCAAGGGGAATACAGTCAACTAATAATGTTTTCTGAATTGTTGAAATTTTTGTTCCATGTGTGTAATTTTATTATTTTTCTTTTCTCTCCATAGAAACTCCCCAACTTTCAAATCATTTGAAGAAAAGGTTGAAAACTTAAAGGCAAGTAAAGAACAGGGTCTTTTTGTTATCTTGTTTGGTGCCTGAACTTTCTTTGTTGTAGGTAGATTATTCAAATTAGAATTTCCTTTCAAAAATATTTAAAGAACTTTAATAACTTTAATCTTTACCTTTTAATGGGTATTTAAGGTGATATATTGGAGAAGGAAATGGCAACCCACTCCAGTATTCTTGCCTGGAGAATACCACGGACAGAGGACCCTGGCAGGCTATAGTCCATGGGGTTGCAAGCGTTGGACATGACTTAGCAACTAAACCAACCAAGGTGATAAATACTCTTAATATAATTTTTTGAGTATATATTGTAGTATGACAGCATGAGTGCTGAAAAGAAACACGTAATTTTTAAAAGTAGTACTTCAGAAGTTTATGCTGCTTTTTTATTATTCACTTCAAGTACTTTTGTAATTGGACAAAATGTAATACAAATCTCATTGTAGAAAATTAAAAACAATATAGAAAAGCACAAAGAATAAAACATAAAAACATGGTCCTACAACCCAGGAACAGTGATATGTTGTAGGACTATACTATTACACTTTAAAAAAAAATTAACCAGGGACTTCCCTGGTGGTCCAGTGGTTAAGAATCTGCCTTGCAATGCAATGGACGTAGATTAGATTCCTGGGTGGGGAACTAAGATGCCACATGCTGTGGGGCAACTAAGCCCAAGAATTGCAATTAGGGAGTGTGTGCACCACAGTGAAAGACCCTGCATGACACAAGGAAGATCTTGTATGCTACAACTAAGACCTGATGCAGCCAAATAAATATTAAAAAAAAAAGAATTAACCATAAGTCATAAACATTTTTCGGTATCATTAAATATTCTTCAATATTATGTTTAACGGCTGCTTGCATAGCCTTATAATGGATATTGTTTGTTCAGTCCTTAATTATTGGACATTTTTATTATGATGACGATGCTGTGGTGATCATTGATGATTCACTTTTATTTTTTGATTGCTTTGATTTTGGTGAAGGTGGACATTTGCCCATAATAATCAACTTTATGAATTTGTAAATTGCATTACCTTCAAGATTATATTCGAAACTATAAAATCATCAAGGATCACAAGTGATGAGAAATGATGTTTTGTTCCCATCCACTGTCCAACCTTCTCCACAGAGTTTGTATGAAGCCCATATGTTCATTTTTTCCAAAATGAATTCTGGTAATTATGGTGGTATCTTTAAAATAAAATATCTTAAGTAATAAAAACAAATTAATAAAATTTAAAAAAATTAAATTAAATTTAAAAAAAACAAATTAAAACTAGTAACTTAAGTATTAAGATAAAACTGATATCTTAAGTATTTCATCTATATCAGCTTTAATCATATTTTATCTTTCAGAATTGTAATTGAGTCATTTCTTTTTAAATACAGCTTTTTAAAATTACAGAATCAGGGTATGCTAATAGAAAGAAAACCAAACACTGTATCACAGGCTGGATCTTTTTTTCTTGCATATAGAAACACTACTCCCACCTTTTCTCTTTCTACATAAATTTGTGTTTTTCAAAAAGGAATCACACTGTACACACAGCCCTGCAACTTGTTCATTTAATGCCCCCAGCATGCATGCTCTAATGAATCCACAAATTCAGGCCCCTGTTTTTTTTGCTCACTGATGCTTTTCAGTGGCCTGGAAGAGTCCTTGACACACTGCAGCTACTTAATAAATATTTGATGAGCAAAAAAATACATCACGGTCATTCTTCTAGGTCAGTACCAGAGGCCTGCTTTATTCTTGTTAATTCCTACTTAGGTATTTGAAAACAAATTGCATCCCAAGAAGTCAAGGTTTTACTCTAATTCAGTTCTCAAAATTTTAGGAATATCATAGTCTCTCCTTGAAATTACCCTGAGTGTTAGTTTTTGAAATGACTAGCTGGAAAACCAGGCAGCCTCTGTTCTTTTAACAATGAAGAGGAGGAGAAACTTCCAGGTCATTACTATGTACTCTCCTCCTGAGTATATTCAGACTCTATAAAATCAGTTTTTGAAATATGACTAGGCACCATTCAGATTTTTAAAAATGTAATTTTTAAAAGCATATAATGTATTAGACAAATATCACAAAGGAAGCTGTAAAATATAGTTGTATGCTTGGGATATAGTTTTTCCTAACTTACACTGATATTCAGTTAAACATGGGGTCTACTTGTACTTTCATTTAGGTTGTGGATTGAGTCATTAACTGTGATTCTTGAGCATTTGCCATGTACCAGGAGATGAGTATTGGGCACTGGGAATACCACAGTGACCAAGAGTGACACAGATGCTTTCTGAAGATGTTGAGGCAATTAAATGGCCAATGAAAATAAAGGGGAGGTAAGGGCTTCCCAAGTGGCTCAGTGGTAAAGAATCCACTTGCAGCGCAGGAGAGGCAGGAGATGCAGTTTCGATCCCTAAGTTGGAAAGATGCCATGGAGAAAGAAATGGCAACCCACTCCAGTATTCTTGCCTGGAAAATCCCATGGACAGAGGAGCCTGGTGGGCTATAGTCCACGGGGTCACAAAAGAGTTTGAAATGACTTAGTGACTAAACAACAACAACAACAAAGCACTAGGACAGTGGAGGTCAAGGGCGCAGTGAGGATCAGCAGTGGGACTCTGCCACCTTTGGCAGGAGGGAAGGTCAGAGAGGTCAAGGGCGCAGTGAGGATCAGCAGTGGGACTCTGCCACTCTTGGCAGGAGGGAAGGTCAGAGAGACTTCTCTGAAGATGCAGTAATGTACATGGAGGCCTTTAGGTTGAAAGGAATGTTTGAAGCTTTGGGGACCCTTTGAGGAACTTTACTGTGCTATAGGTTATAAAGCAAGAGACAGAGCTAGATAGGTGGGCCACCTTAAAGAAAAGGTGGGAAGCCACTGAAAGATTTTAAGCAATCCGAGTCATACATTCTTCTGTGCATTTTAGAAAGATTCAGTGTTGGCCCTGCAGAACTAAGGGGAGAGAGACTGGAGAAGGAGACAAGGTGGGAGGAAGGTGTTGTGATCAGGCCAAAGATGATGGAGTATGAGTCGAGCTAGTGCCAATGGAACGGAGTCGAAAGATATTTAGAATTTAGAAGTGACAGACAAAAAGTTAGTAATCGACTGGATGGGGAACAAGATGGGGAAGGACCAAGGATAACAAAGCAGTCTGACTGGGAGGTGCTACTGCCATTCACGGCCTTGGAGTAGGAAGAGACCAGTGGTGGGAGGAGTTATTTTAGACTTATAAATTGCAAGAGGTCTTCTTAACATTTTCTTATATTTAAGGAATGTTTTAATAAATTTAATAACCATACAGTGGATACAAGTCATGCCAATTTTTCAGACAATTCAAAGATTTTGGATGGGAGGCCGAAAAGAATGAGAGTGCAAATTTCAACTAGATTCCAACTGTTAATGAGTCTGTGGCCAGTCACGACTGAGCTAAGAGCATCATGCTGTGTCTGGGAAACATACATGTATTTCTTTCCTTTGTTTTACTCAATAATATTTCACAAAATGTTATCTAGATATAGAGAGTTCAGTAAATTCTTTAGCATAACAGGCCTTATATAATTCTATAAATTTTATATTAAATATATTTAAATTTATATAATATTTTATATTTAATTCTATATTTATAAAGATAAATTTCCCTGTGAAGAACAATAAGCAGATGGGGGAGAAAGTAAAGGGGTAGAATTTACCAATTTGAATATTTTCAGCACGGAAACTGCCTAAGTTTTTCTATGAAACTGCATGGAACATGACCACAGTACTAAATCTGTACAAATCTAATAATCACTGAGCTCTCGGGCTCCTGGTTTATTTTTTCTTCAAAGTAAGATTTGAGTTACTTTATGCAGAGTCAGCGAAGTGTGTGTTTCATAACGTCTCTTCCTTTTTGAACTTTTCAAAGTCTAAAGTCGGGGGAAACAAGCCTGCTGGTGGTGATTTCGGAGAAGTCTTGAATTCGACTGCAAGCGCCAGTGCCACCACCACGGAGCCTCTTCCAGAGCAGACGCAGGAGGGCCTGTGAGCCTCCCACCTTTGTTCTGCTGCTCACTGCCAGATGCTGCAAGCGAGATCCAAGCACATCTTGTCAACATTCATTGCCATGAACTTCCACCAGATGTGCTTTTGTTGAGCTTTACATATTCCTTTGACCAAATAGCTTGTGGGTTGAACAATGTAAAAGTATCTTCACTTCTATTCCTGGGAAACACCCTTTAGTGTGCATTTCAGCCCCTTTATTTAGCAAATGTCACGATGAAAACACATCTAGTACCTGGGGATCCTCACTAGAATGAAATGAGAAGCTGTGGGTTATCATAATTGCTTACACAATTGCTCTGGGTGTGGGCTACCAGTTTGATCTTTTTCTTCTATACAGGTTTCTGTTTTTCCTCTTTGAATCTCTGTATATTTGATTCCTAGATTAGACTCTTCTTTAAAATGCTCTGCATCCTGCTTATTAAAAAAGTTTTGGCGAAATGTTCTTTACCTCCGAGGGAAGAACTAAACAGCTACACAAAATATTTTTGAGTATTGTTTGGGGATAAAGTATCTTATATCTTGGGTGTCTGAAGACACCAGACTAAGTAAATCTTCTCTATATTCAGTTTCTTATAGTTTTGTAAGTGACATTATGTACAGTAATTTCAAATCCTAGGTGACCTGAGAGTGGAGCCCTTTGTTTATCACCATCTGTGACAGTAACCATTTCAGTGTCATGGTTATTATGCTACTTATAGCTACTTATTTTTCACCAGATTAAAATTTTAGTTTTGGAGGAAATTATAAGGTAACATTCTAAATCAAGTATATTGTATTATCAATAGGTTGAAATTTGAACACTGTCCTCAAACGTTCAGTTCCAAAGCCTGAAAGTTTTTTTAGATCTAGGTAGCTGAAAAGTGCTAAAATCAATCGCATTAGGGGAAACACTGTCTTCATTTAATTCATTTAGCAGCATTTAAAATAAGCACACCAAGTTATATGACTAATATAACTTGAAAAATTTTTATACTAAGGGGTTGGTAATAACTCCTGAGGATTTCATGCATTAATAAAAATCAACTCATCATTTTCTACTTACTTGTTTTCAGTTTGTTAGAAATTACAAAATGATACTGTAGGCATTGCCCCCTGCTTTGAAAACAGAGTGTCAGGGCTGAATGAACCAAAGCCTCTGGAAGTATCTGCATGGAGGCCAAGGTACTCTCATTAACTCTAGTAGTTACTTACTCATCATCACTATCTTTTCCTTATGCTGTGTATGGTTATGGCCTACAACGTTGTATTTGTTATTTATCAAGTTGTGATTGTTTTATTATTGTTTATGCCAAATGTTAATTGCCAAGTTTGGAGTGACCTAAAGCATTTTTTTAAAGCATGACTAGATTTACTTGGGGATAAATTATCTTATGAAAACCAAATCTGAAAAGCTATAAGTGTTGATTGTTGTGAAGTAACATGCTGCCCTTTTTGATTGCTGGCGCTTTTGTGAGCACTTCAGATGCAATTGAAACTCTGCTCTATTACATGTGAAAAGCTTAATAAATTCTGTGTGTCAGTAGCACAGGTCCCAATATTTATTATGAGACCAATGGTCTGGAAACAGCTTGTTGTATTACATAATCAACTGGTACCCAGGCTTTAAAAAAAAAAAAGGCAATTTTTTACCATCTGCTTTATATCATTGCTTCATGGTATCAGACTACCGTATTTACTTGCAAAGGCTTTAAGGCAAAGGTTGTTGAAGCATTGTCCCAGAGGAATCCATGTGTATACATTTGTCTTTTTAAAGAGATACTATGGTTACTCAATAAGGCTGGTAAGTTATTTTTTCAACCAGTTAGTCTTTCAGTTGCTTTTATCACATCTTTCATCACACTGATTCTTGGATGTCCTGCTCTGTTACTGTGTTTTTAATAAGGCAAAATGGAGAAGATGGCGATTTCCTCAGTTTAACAAAATATCCTCAAATCTCTTTATTTTATGGGAGAAATGATAGAGGTAGGGTTGGAAGGTGGGATGGGTGTACGTGGGTACTGGTGATGGTCGTAAAAGAAGAAAATGGAGAAACACTTTTATAGACATCTACCTAAACTTAATTTAGAAATGATTTAATCTATGGCAAAGCACTCTGCCTCTAAAGAAGCAACAAAAAAGTAGAGGGAGGATAAATGTAGAAAAATACACATCAACCTAGAAATCTTATTCCAAGTAGTCTCTATGGAAGATCCAATATTACAGATTCACAGATACTTAAGCAATTTAGAACACAGTAATTACTAAGAGCACCAGAGAGGGATCCTGGTTATTCTACTGTGTTTCATGTTTGACACTAGAAGAGCATAGCAACAAGACTGAGAGCTCAGATACTTAAGGATTCAAGAAGAGTGATAGAAGAAAACAATTCCTAAAATTATCCCCTTCTTACAAAGGAATATCCTTAATTTATCGAGCTTGTGGGAAATAAAGCAAGAATTCTTACACCTATGAAGCCAAAGTAATCCAAGGAAGAGAGTAGAAACCATTGGATTATTTTAATAGTAATTGAAACTACTGAAATAGAGGGGAAAAAATAATGTTGAATTTGGACTATTTCTGGATCTGTTAATGAAGAAATACTACTGTTTATTATTTTTTTTTGTATAGCATTTGAAAACAATAAAAAGTCTATAATTTGGGCATGAGTTCTTTTGTATGTATTACCTATCTGCTGAGGAAAGTGGTAAATCCATTAATTATACAACTTCTCTCCAGACTCATATCCTGGGTATAGAAAGAACCAGCAGTAGCTGTACGGAATCAATTTATCAAACAAAAAAGCTACATGCTGACTACACAAAGACATTTGTAAGTGACTTTTTGCTCAGTTTGTGCCAGAGATGCTGCATAAGGTCCTATGTAAGGATTGCATGTTTCTTTATATTAAGACCCAAATGACAGAACAGATTTTTATCCATAATGGAGAGACACTGGGCCATTAATTAGTGAATTGTCCCACTGTAACTGGATTAATTATAGATACCATTTAGTTTTCAGTTACTAAGAAAGCACTCAGCAGTGGCCACAGGACTGGAAAAGGTCTGTTTTCATTCCAATCCCAAAGAAAGGCAATGCCAAAGAATGCTCAAACTACTGCACAATTGCACTCATCTCACACGCTAGTAAAGTAATGCTCAAAATTCTCCAAGCCAGGCTTCAGCAATATGTGAACTGTGAACTTCCTGATGTTCAAGCTGGTTTTAGAAAAGGCAGAGGAACCAGAGATCAAATTGCCAACATCTGCTGGATCATGGAAAAAGCAAGAGAGTTCCAGAAAAACATCTATTTCTGCTTTATTGACTATGCCAAAGCCTTTGACTGTGAGGATCACAATAAACTGTGGAAAATTCTTCAAGAGATGGGAATACCAGACCACTTGATCTGCCTCTTGAGAAACCTGTATGCATGTCAGGAAGCAGCAGTTAGAACTGGACATGGAACAACAGACTGGTTCCAAATAGGAAAAGGAGTTCGTCAAGGCTGTATATTGTCACCCTGTTTATTTAACTTCTATGCAGAGTACATCATGAGAAACGCTGGACTGGAAGAAACACAAGCTGGAATCAAGATTGCCGGGAGAAATATCAATAACCTCAGATATGCAGATGATGCCACCCTATGGCAGAAAGTGAAAAGGAACTCAAAAGCCTCTTGAGGAAAGTGAAAGTGGAGAGTGAAAAAGTTGGCTTAAAGCTCAACATTCAGAAAACGAAGATTATGGCATCCAGTCCCATCACTTCATGGGAAATAGATGGGGAAACAGTGGAAACAGTGTCAGACTTTATTTTTGGGGGCTCCAAAATCACTACAGATGGTGACTGCAGACATGAAATTAAAAGACGCTTACTCCTTGGAAGAAAAGTTATGACCAACCTAGATAGCATATTCAAAAGCAGAGACATTACTTTGCCAACAAAGGTTCGTCTAGTCAAGGCTATGGTTTTTCCTGTGGTCATGTAGGGATGTGAGTTGGACTGTGAAGTAGGCTGAGTGCCGAAGAATTGATGCTTTGAACTGTGGTGTTGGAGAAGACTCTTGAGAGTCCCTTGGACTGCAAGGAGATCCAACCAGTCCATTCTGAAGGAGATCAGCCCTGGGATTTCTTTGGAAGGAATGATGCTAAAGCTGAAACCAGTACTTTGGCCACCTCATGTGAAGAGTTGACTCATTGGAAAAGACTCTGATGCTGGGAGGGATTGGGGGCAGGAGGAGAAGGGGACAACAGAGGATGAGATGGCTGAATGGCATCACTGACTCAATGGACGTGAGTCTGGGTGAACTCTGGGAGTTGGTGATGGACAGGGAGGCCTGGCATGCTGCGATTCATGGGGTCGCAAAGAGTCAGACACGACTGAGCGACTGATCTGATCTGAAGAAAGCATTATCACTTTTAAGTAAACCTACAAACCATAGATTTCAGTTTCCATGTTCTGATTCTGAAATAAAAATGAACCAAAATTAAAAGGAGCCAAAAGAACTCACATGCCTATCACCTGCCAGGACTTCATACTTAAATGCTGCCTGGCCACTTTCACTGTTAACAGTCTCCATCCCAACACGCTTGAAAAATTTCCCCTTGGTTTCTGGAATTATTTTCTCATTTGCCTGTTTGACTATTCTCTGGCATTCTCTTCTTCCAAATCCTTAAATGTTATGGCCCATCTCTTGTCATCTTCTACAGGATCTCCTTAATGATAGCATTCATCTCTATGGTTGAAAGGACTTATCTTTACAGTTATACTCATCTGTCTTGCCAGTGTATCACTAGCCCTTTTTTCCAGATTTTCTTACATGTTTGAAAGGCATAAACTTCTAAATCACCTTCTGATGACTTCCATCTAGCCACTAGTAGTCACTGTTTGAGCTTTCAGTAGGTGATGGGCATTTCACACCCACTTCCTTCAATTCCTCACTCAAGGCTGTTGAGCTGTCATGATTTTATAGATGAGATTACAGCTAGCAGACAAAGAGCTTGAATTATATTTTATTCACTTGCTATCTGCCATTACTATTTTTACAAAGCATACTAACAATTTGCAAGCTACATGGGAAAAAAACAGCTTGTATTTTTAATAAATCAAGAAGGAAGGTGTGGTTCAAGGAATCGGAGGAGGATCAGAAGGGGCTGTGACGTTAACATAGTGCCATTAGGGTCGATGTTACTACTGGCACTGATATAGGGAAGGACAGTATCTTACCTGATGCTTCTGTTACTCTGCCAAAGGCAGAGAAATAGGCATGCTTGAAGTTAGTTGATACACACTTATCCATTAAAAACATCAGAATTTGTCCCCAAATGCATTATCAAAACAAAGGAAGTTATCATCTGGCTAAGGTAGGACATGAATATAATACAGCCATTCATTTTTTGAGCTGGGATGTTCAGTTCAGTTTAGTCGCTCAGTCGTGTCCGACTCTTTGCAACCCCATGAATCGCAGCACGCCAGGCCTCCCTGTCCATCACCAACTCCCGGAGGTCACTGAGACTCACGTCCATCGAGTCAGTAATGCCATCCAGCCATCTCATCCTCTGTTGTCCCCTTCTCCTGCCCCCAATCCCTCCCAGCATCAGAGTCTTTTCCAATGAGTCAACTCTTCGCATGAGGTGGCCAAAGTACTGGAGTTTCAGCCTCAGCATCATTCCCTCCAAAGAAATCCCAGGGCTGATCTTCAGAATGGACTGGTTGGATCTCCTTGAAGTCCAAGGGACTCTTAAGAGTCTTCTCCAACACCACAGTTCAAAAGCATCAATTCTTCGGTGCTCAGCCTACTTCACAGTCCAACTCTCACATCCATACATGACCACTGGAAAAACCATAGCCTTGACTAGACGAACCTTTGTTGGCAAAGTAATGTCTCTGCTTTTGAATATGCTGTCTAGGTTGGTCATAACTTTCCTTCCAAGGAGTAAGCGTCTTTTAATTTCATGGCTGCAGTCACCATCTGCAGTGATTTTGGAGCCCCAAAAATAGAGTCTGACACTGGATATTAGCAATCCCATTTGCTCTGTAGATGCTGATTAAGTTTACAGAGCACTTCCTTAAACTTGAGATAGAGACTAATAACTTGGTTGTATGTGAGGAAACCAAATCAGCAACAACAACAAAAAAAACTGCTCGCCTGCAATCAGGATTGGAGGTTGAATTAGAACTAAGAGCACTGGCCAAAGCTTTTCACTACTTTTTTTTTTTCCCCCTGAAGGGAAACAGAAGTAGCAATAGCCTTAGAAAGTAATGTAAAACTGTCTTAGGCAAGACTTCATCAAGAGGCAAGGGAAATAAACAGTTTATGTACCAAAGGAGAGAACTCATCTAGAGCAGAATTTACTTTAAGCTCTCTACTGAATTTAAGGCTTGCCATACAGGTGGCTAGTAATGTGTGATTCATACAATTATGCACTTTTCTAAGGTTAGTTCCTTGCTATCTCTAATATTCTTGAGGAGGTCTCTAGTCTTCCCCATTCAATTGTTTTCCTCTATTTCTTTGCATTGGTCACTGAGGAAGGCTTTCTTATCTCTCCTTGCTATTCGTTGGAACTCTGCGTTCAGATGAGTATATCTTTCCTTTTCTCCTTTGCTTTTTGCTTCTCGTCTTTTCTCAGCTATTCGTAAGGCCTCCTCAGATAACCATTTTGCCTTTTTTGCATTTGTTTTTCTTGGGGATGATCTTGATCCCCGTCTCCTGTACAATGTCACGAAACTCCATCCATAGTTCTTCAGGCACTCTTATCAGATCAAATCCCTAGAATCTATTTGTCACTTCCACTGTATAATCATAAGAGATTTGATTCAGGTCATACCTGAATAGCCTAGTGATTTTTACCTACTTTCTTCAATTTAAGTCTGAATTTGGCAGTAAGGAATTCATGATATGAGCCACAGTCAGCTCCCAGTCTTGTTTTTGCTGACTATCTAGAGCTGCTTTTTCAGCTACAAAGAACAGACTCAATCTGATTTCAGTGTTGACCATCTGGTGATGTCCATGTGTAGAGTCATCTCTTGTGTTGTTGAAAAGGGTGTTTGCTATGATCAGCACGTTCTCTTGGCAAAACTCATTAGCCTTTGCCCTGCTTTGTTTGGTGCTCCAAGGCCAAACCTCCCTATTACTCCAGGTATCTCTTGACTACCTACTTTTGCATTCCAGTCCCCTATGATGGAAGTTCAGTTGCTCAGTCATGTCCAACTCTTTGGAACCCCATGAACCACAGCACACCAAGCCTCCCTGTCCATCACCAACTCCAGGAGTTTACCCAAACTCACATCCAATGAGTCAATGACGCCATCCAACTATCTCATCCTCTGTTGTCCCCTTCTCCTCCTGCCTTCAATCTTTCCCAGCATCAGGGTCAGTTCTTCACATCAGGTGGTCAAAATATTGGAATTTCAGTTTCAACATCAGTCCTTCCAATGAACACTCAGGACTCGTCTCCTTTAGGATGGACTGGTTGGACCTCCTTGCAGTCCAAAGGACTCTCAAGAGTCTTCTCCAACACCACAGTTCAAAAGCATCAATTCTTCAGTGCTCAGCTTTCTTTATAGTCCAACTCTCACATCCATACATGACCACTAGAAGAACCATAGCCTTGATTAGATGGACCTTTGTTGACAAAGTAATGTCTCTGCTTTTTAATATGCTGTCAACTTTGGTCATAGCTTTTCTTCCAAGGAGTAAGCGTCTTTTTATTTCATGGCTGCAGTTACCATTTGCAGTGATTTTGGAGGCCCCGAAAATAAAATCAGCCACCATTTCCCCCACCTGTTTGCCATGAAGTGATGGGACCAGATGCCATGATCTTCGTTTTCTGAATGTTGAGCTTTAAGCCAACTTTTTCACTCTCCTCTTTCATCAAGAGGCTCTTCAGTTCTTTACTTTCCGTCAAAAGGGTGGTGTCATCTGCGTATCTGAGGTTATTGATATTTCTCCTGGCAATCTTGATTCCAGCTTGTGCCTCATCCAGCCCAGTGTTTCTCATGATGTACTCTGCAAATAAGTTAAATAAGCAGGGTGACAATATACACCCTTGACATACTCTTTTTCCTATTTGGAACAAGTCTGTTCTTCCATGCCCAGTTCTGACTTGCTTCCTGATCTGCATACACATTTCTCAAGAGGCAGGTCAGGTGGTCTGGTATTCCCATCTCTTTCAGAATTGTCCACAGTTTATTGTGATCCACACAGTCAAAAGCTTTGGCATAGTCAAAAAGCACAAATAGATATTTTTCTGGAACTCTTGCTTTTTTGATGATCCATCGGATGTTGGCAATTTGATCTCTGGTTCCTCTGCCTTTTCTAAAACCAGCTGGAACATTTGGAAGTTCACGGTTCATGTATTGCTGAAGCCTGGCTTGAAGAATTTTGAACATTAATTTACTAGCATGTGAGATGAGTGCAACTGTGTGGTAGTTTGAGCATTCTTTGGCATTGCCTATGATGAAGAGGACATCTTTTTTTGATGTTAGTTCTAGGAGGTCTTATAGATTTTCATAGAACCATTCAACTTCAGCTTCTTGAGTTTGAGTAAGGTCTGGAGATGGTGATGGACAGGGCAGCCTGGTGTGCTGCAGTCCATGGGGTCATAGAGTCAGACCTCGACTAAGTGACTGAACAACAAAGGTTAGTCCACTTCTTGTGTTCTTTCTACTGTCTACACAATTGATGAGAATATCAGAGTTTTAAAATCCATAGTCAAAAGCATTATTGGGAATTCTCTGATGGGTCCACTGGCTGGGAGTCTGAGCTTCCACTGTCCAGTTCAGGGTTCAGTCCCTGGTCAGGGAAATAAGCTCCCTACAAGATGCCTGGCCTGGCCAAAACCAAAAGTCTTACAGTCAAAAGCATTATTAAAATAGGGTCTGGGGTCATACATAAAAATTCCTCCCCTCAAAGTACTTGCAAATGTGATGGAACAGTGCTTGCTGAAGTAAATAATTGTGTATTATTATAAAAATGCTGGGTAGAAGGATGGACAGCTTAATTCATTAACACATCTATGGTGTTCATCTCAGTTTTGAAGAAAGTGGGCAAATTCTGGCAATTAACATGGCGCTGGAAGGCAGAAAATCATAAGTGAGCGTGGGTCCTCTGGGTAGTGCATAGTTAGGCATTATGAACTTACTCCCTAAGAGAAGGGATTGCAGTCAGAGGAGACCCAAAACGTCTCAAATTAGTATTTTTGTAACATGGATGGGCTGACCACAGAATAGGCAAAGAAGGACACACTTGGAACCCAAATGTTTAAGCCCTACCATGTGCTCGCTGTCAGGGATTCAACAGCACAATTCCTGCCCTCATAGAGTTCATAAATTCAGGGAACACGCTAAGCACAATTACTGTAAACTACATGGCATATTAATAAGTGTTAAGTGGCGGGGGTCCGACAGTATTTGGAGTTCCAATTCTACATCAGATAGCCAAGGAGAACCTCGCAGTTGAGCGAAGTCCTGAAGAGCGGTGAGGGTAAGAACCTTCGGACATTCTGGGGAAGGACGCGGGAGGCGGGGGCAGCAAGTGTCACATTACCAGAATTTAGAGCAGCACAAGGCCCAAGAGGTACTTGGGAGGGCGAAATTGCTACGAGTCAGATCGCTTTCCAGGCAAAACTTAGCGGAACGCTGCTAGCAGGGGATGGCTGCTAGCCATCAAGGATTTTATCCACCAACCCGAAGCTCTCTCGACCCAAACTTGGCCCCACCACCGACCAGGACACGCCCACCGCCCACAGGGCTCTGCAATAGGCGGCCCCTCGTTGCTCCGCCCCGCGACCTGCGCGCTTGCGGAGAAGCCAAAGGTCAGAGGTCGTGGATCCGTCATGGCGGCGCTGTGTCGGACCCGTGCCGTGACTGCCGAGAGTCATTTTCTGCGAGTGTTTCTCTTTTCTCGATCCTGTCGAGGAGCAGGCACTGAGAGTGGCTCCGGAAGCGAGAGTTCTAATTCTACGGAGCCTAGGCCGCGCCCAGGCGGCTTCGCAAGCGCTTTGGAGCGGCACTCGGAGCTGCAGCGGAAGGCGGAGCTCGCCCGGACGAGGGTGAGTCGCGAGAGCTAAGCCTGGCACTCGTTGGCGGGCGGGGCCGGAGTTGGGGGCGGAGCCCGCAGGCGGGGTGGGAGGCGGAGTCATGATGGAGCCGGGGGCAGGGCGGAGCTTGACTTCGTTGTTGGGCCCGGCGAAGTTGGGTGAGACCGAGAGGCGGAGCCGGGGGCGGGGCCCAGCGTAGGAAGTAAAGTTTGGGCTGGTCGCTTGGAACAGCGTGTGGTCGTGTTCTTCCTCGGTTTGTTGTACTTCAGTATGGTATCTACATGTTGGGCCTGCATTGTCCACACTCCTTTGCACGCGTCTTCTGAATTGAATGCTATAAGGGAAACCAGCAGCGAGAGCTGCCGGCGGCGCGTCTAGGGCGACTCCTGGGACTCCGAGTGGGACTCAGCTGAAAGAGGCTGGGCTCTCGGCTTCTCTTGTGCACAGTAGCTGCAGCGTGGAACTTAGTGTCTGGTGTCCCAGGCTCTAAAGAAATATTTCTTAATTCAGTGGATAGGTAAATGACAGAATAAGTGTCATTATGAAGTTAAGCAAGTAATTTAACCTATCAGTACTTCACTTTTTCTGTAAATGACCTTAAAAAAAAAAAATCCATCTGCCCCAGGCAATAATTCTGTAAAATACGATAAAATTATTAGATAGGTGAAATGGAAGAAATAGGCAGAAAAACAAATTAGATTTTTTTGAGCTAGCAGACATGAAGTTGGCAGTATTAAACTGTATAAAAATAAACTCCCAATTTCTGTACTTAGCCCCCTGGGAACCAGTCCCAAACAGTTCACAGACAGGTAGTGTCCTGGGTTACAGAAAACTGCACAGTGCTTGACTCTTAGTGGGCACTCCGTGTTTGCCAGATGCGTGAATGAAGGAATAGAACGCACAGTGCACATTTGAACTTCAAGACAGCCTGGGCAGTCTTTGAATTGAGATTTCTGTGTGACTGCTCACAAACAGTTGGACAAGTGAGGATAGCACAGGCTTGAGCATGTTAATAAAACGTGCTAGTCCAGAATAAAACAGAGCAAGAACAATCGTCAGAGTAATAAGAAAACCGAACATAACAGGTTAGTTTTATTTTAGTGTCGGACAGGACTGAAGCGACTTAGCAGCAGCAGCAACTGCTGCTATTGGAGGTATTCAGTATTTTTCTGATATATTTATGATGAAGACTATGAGTAATTGATAGGTATTGGTGTAAAGATTCAATTTTGTGAAAAATCATTTCGCTCTTAGAAATTTCTGGAACCATTTAATTGCAGAGTATCCTGACATTACAAGATGAATAAAGTTTGTCTTTATTGTGTGAAGTTGAACGGTTCTATGAAGACCTACAAGACCTTTTAGAACTAACACCCAAAAAAGATGTCCTTTTCATTATAGGGGACTGGAATGCAAAAGTAGGAAGTCAAGAAACACCTGGTGTAACAGGCAAATTTGGCCTTGGAATACGGAATGAAGCAGGGGAAAGACTAATAGAGTTTTGCCAAGAAAATGCACTGGTCATAACAAACACCCTCTTCCAACAACACAAGAGAAGACTCTGTATGTGGACATCACCAGATGGTCAACACCGAAAACAGATTGATTATATTCTTTGCAGCCAAAGATGGAGAAGCTCTATACAGTCAGCAAAAACAAGACCAGGAGCTGACTGTGGCTCAGATCATGAACTCCTTATTGCCAAATTCAGACTTAAGTTGAAGAAAGTAGGGAAAACCACTAGGCCATTCAGGTATGACCTAAATCAAATCCCTTATGATAATACAGTGGAAGTGAGAAATAGATTTAAGGGCCTAGATCCAATAGATAGAGTGCCTGATGAGCTACGGAATGAGGTTCGTGACATTGTACAGGAGACAGGGATCCAGACCATCCCCATGGAAAAGAAATGCAAAAAAGCAAAATGGCTGTCTGGGGAGGCCTTACAAATAGCTGTGAAAAGAAGAGAAGCGAAAAGCAAAGGAGCAAAGGAAAGATATAAACATCTGAATGCAGAGTTCCAAAGAACAGCAAGAAGAGATAAGAAAGCCTTCTTCAGCGATCAATGCAAAGAAATAGAGGAAAACAACAGAATGGGAAAGACTAGGGATCTCTTCAAGAAAATCAGAGATACCAAAGGAACATTTCATGCAAAGATGAGCTCGATAAAGGACAGAAATGGTATGGACCTAACAGAAGCAGAAGATATTAAGAAGAGATGGCAAGAATACACAGAAGAACTGTACAAAAAAGATCTTCACGACCCAGATAATCACGATGGTGTGATCACTGACCTAGAGCCAGACATCCTGGAATGTGAAGTCAAGTGGGCCTTAGAAAGCATCACTACGAACAAAGCTAGTGGAGGTGATGGAATTCCAGGGGAGCTATTTCAAATCCTGAAAGATGATGCTGTGAAAGTGCTGCACTCAATATGCCAGCAAATTTGGAAAACTCAGCAGTGGCCACAGGACTGGAAAAGGTCCGTTTCCATTCCAATCCCAAAGAAAGGCAATGCCAAAGAATGCTCAAACTACTGCACAATTGCAGTCATCTCACACACTAGTAAAGTAATGCTCAAAATTCTCCAAGCCAGGCTTCAGCAATATGTGAACCGTGAACTTCCTGATGTTCCAGCTGGTTTTAGAAAAGGCAGAGGAACCAGAGATCAAATTGCCAACATCTGCTGGATCATGGAAAAAGCAAGAGAGTTCCAGAAAAACATCTATTTCTGCTTTATTGACTATGCCAAAGCCTTTGACTGTGTGGATCACAATAAACTGTGGAAAATTCTTCAAGAGATGGGAATACCAGACCACCTGATCTGCCTCTTGAGAAACCTGTATGCAGGTCAGGAAGCAACAGTTAGAACTGGACATGGAACAACAGACTGGTTCCAAATAGGAAAAGGAGTTCGTCAAGGCTGTATATTGTCACCCTGTTTATTTAACTTCTATGCAGAGTACATCATGAGAAACGCTGGACTGGAAGAAACACAAGCTGGAATCAAGATTGCCGGGAGAAATATCAATAACCTCAGATATGCAGATGACACCACCCTTATGGCAGAAAATGAAGAGGAACTCAAAAGCCTCTTGATGAAAGTGAAAGAGGAGAGTGAAAAAGTTGGCTTAAAGCTCAACATTCAGAAAACGAAGATCATGGCATCTGGTCCCATCACTTCATGGGAAATTGATGGGGAAACAGTGGAAACAGTTATTTTTCTGGGTTCCAAAATCACTACAGATGGTGACTGTAGACATGAAATTAAAAGACGCTTACTCCTTGGAAGGAAAGTTATGACCAACTTAGATAGCATATTCAAAAACAGAGACATTACTTTGCCAACAAAGGTTCGTCTAGTCAAGGCTATGGTTTTTCCAGTGGTCATGTATGGATGTGAGAGTTGGACTGTGAAGAAGGCTGAGCGCCGAAGAACTGATGCTTTTGAACTGTGGTGTTGGAGAAGACTCTTGAGAGTCCCTTGGACTGCAAGGAAATCCAACTAGTCCATTCTGAAGGCGATCAGCCCTGGGATTTCTTTGGAAGGAATGATGCTAAAGCTGAAACTCCAGTACTTTGGCCACCTCATGTGAAGAGTTGACTCATTGGAAAAGACTCTGATGCTGGGAGGGATTGGGGACAGGAGGAGAAGGGGACGACAGAGGATGAGATGGCTGGATGGTATCACTGACTCGATGGACATGAGTCTGAGTGAACTCCGGGAGTTGGTGATGGACAGGGAGGCCTGGCGTGCTGTGATTCATGGGGTCGCAAAGGGTCGGACATAATTGAGCAACTGATCTGATCTGATCTGATCTGATTGTGTGATCAGGATTTTTGAAAAAAAATTGTAAAGTATAAAAGTGATGTTGTTAAGGGAGAAAGTAAATAGCATTGAAGGTTACTAAGTGCATATAAAAGCCTCCTTTCCCTCATTTTCTCAAAGCTGGAATGTGTATTTTTATAAATGCATACTAGTAGAGATTTTATGTATGCATATATGAATATAAGTTAATTATATATACAGATATACTTAAAAACATGCAGGTTTTTTAACTACATCCTTAATGTTTAAGAATGAAACTTCTTGATTCAGACGATCTTGCTTTGAATTATGATTCTTCTATCATTCTGCCTGCCAATACAGGAGATGGGGGTTTAATTCCTGGATGGGAAAGAACCGCTGGAGAAGGAAATGGCAACCCACTCCTTTAGTCCTGCCTGGGAAATCCCATTGTCAGAGTCTGATGTGGCTACAGTCCTTGGAATTGCAAAGAACTGGACATGACTTAGCCACCAGGTGGCTCAGTGGTAAGGAATCCACCTGCCAATGCAGAAGATGCTGGAGACGCCAGTTCAAACCCTGGGTCAGTAAGATCCCCTAGAGTAGAAAATGGCAACTTGCTTCAGTATTCTTGCCTAGAAAATTCCATGAACAGAGGAACCTGGTGGGCTACAGTCCATGGGGTTGCAAAGAGTCAGACACAACTGAGCACACCCTTATCCATATATATGGGATATATACTGACTAAAAGTGTACACACGCAGTTTGAGTTTTGATAGATACACACTGCACCACACTCCCACTTACAGTGTGTGACAGTGCCTGTTTCCTCACCCACTTATACATGTGGGGTATTATTAGTAGATTTTCTTGGTATTGGGCAGTCAAAATACAGAAATTGTTATCCCTCACTTCTGATACTAGTTTGTAATTTTTATCAAAATAATTGCATGTTCACAGTTTTTTACTTAATATTAAGTAAATTCTATGAATTTGAACTGATAAAATGTACTTATACCACCAAAATACTATGCTTATTTTTATATATATTGGGTTCTATATAAGATTTAATTTGTAACATGGTTTCTGCTTTAAAGATAGCTTTTGGAGCCAGACATTTTAGCCAGCTGTTCCCTAAACAAAGCATGATATCTTTACCTTTGTTCTTCCCCCTAAAATTAGCTTCCCTGCCTACAAATTCTGTAGTAAAAATTATCTCTTGTTTAGGCCTTTATCATCTCTCCAACCAGGTGAGACTTATATCGAAAGTCCAGGGGCTTTGATTAAAATGTGTGTGTGTGTGCGCACTTAGTCATGTCTGACTCTTTGCGACCCATTGAACTGTAGCCCTCCAGGCTCCTTTGTCCATGGATTCTCCAGGCAAGAATACTGGAATGGGTTACCATGCCGTCCCCCAGGAATCTTCCCAACCCAGGAATTGAGCCTGCATCTTTTGTGTCTCCTGTATTGCAGCCGGATTCTTTACTTGCTGAGCCATCAGGAAAGCATACACACACACACACACACACACACACACACACATACATACACACACACACACACACATATATATATATGAAAGTGAACACATACACACATATATATATATGAATGAATGAAAGTTAACCTTGTACCCAATGGTTAAATTCTTATCTTTAAAATGTAGACACATGTATCTATATGTGCACCTCAGAAATACGAAATATTCAGTAAGAACCAAGTAAGTTATCCTTAAAAGGAACTTTCCCCTGCAGGCGGGAATTTAATCAAGGACAATTCATGTGAATTGCCTATTTCAGCGATCTCAAGTGATCTCAAGTTTCAGTGACCTGAAAGTCCATTTATTCGTCCATGCTCACTTATTCATTTCTCTTTTCCTTGGTTCATTATTTTAAGATATTCATGTGTCTCTGTAAAGTGTTTTATTTTTGGTAGGATGGGGACCAAGTCCTTTTCATTTTTGTAACCAACGTAACACACGCTTAGTATAGAGGACCTGGTAAATATTTGCTAAATGTTACATTTTTAAAGTCAATTGCCTTTTTCCTTTTAAAAATATTTTAAAACCTTTAACCCTCTTATGGCACTTAGTAATAGTAGTAGTTTAGTCGCCAAGTCGTGTCCGACTCTTGCAACCCCATGCACTGTAGCCTGCCAGGCTCCTGTGTCCATGGGATTCTCCAGGCAAGGATACTGGAGGGGAGGGGGCGGGGGGCCGGGGTGGGTTGCCATTTCCTCTAGGGAACAGAGATTTGTAGACCCTGTTAAGTCGATTGAGAGCTGTGGAGTAGTGAAAAATCCATGTTATAGCCACCAGGTGGCAACAGTTGAGCAAAAAACTGGTTTTCTGCTTTATGAACGTTACTGTTTCTTAACAGTAGAGGGTGGCATGTTACTTTACAGCACGTTGAGAAAATGGGTTGCAAGAATTTTTAAGGCCGCACAGAACATTTTATTGTTTTAGGATGATGAGTAACTATTTTAGCTGATTTATGTAGAATACTGATGTTATAATACACTTTATAGTTTCATTTTAGCAATATATTAGATAGATTTTATGTAAATATTTTTAAAATTTTTCATGAATATTTCTTATTGGTATTTTTTATTTCAAAATGATGGAATATTCCAACCGAATATTTAAATCAGATATTTTGTCTTTTCAGAATACTGAAAAATCCCAAAATAGCTTATTTGAAGGATTGGTTTCAGTTGTCTTATTTTTAATATAAGTCTTCTAAATTCATATACTGGCAATACTCATACAGCTTTATTTACCCCTTTGTTTTCTCACTAGTTTTATATTGACAACTTAAAAAATTACACCAATGTTTTAAAAACTAATATGTAAAGAAATGAAGCAAAACATTTCTGGTTTTAACCATAGTATTCCCTGATTTTTACATTATAGAATTCTAGGAGAATTATCTCCAAGTTAGTAATACAAGCCTTCTGAAATATTTAGTTTCATAGTAGAGTAAAACATTTTCAAAGCAGGTTTAGAGGAAATGACCAGTTAATATAATAACAATGAAAGAGTGTATTGAGGTAGATATAAATCTCTAAGGAAAGTAGGTTTTTATCAACAGCTGTAATATACATATTGATATAAATAGTACTGCTGCTGCTGCTGCTGCTAAGTCGCTTCAGTCGTGTCCAACTCTGTGCGACCCCATAGACGGCAGCCCACCAGGCTCCCCCGTCCCTGGGATTCTCCAGGCAAGAACACTGGAGTGGGTTGCCATTTCCTTCTCCAATGCATGAAAGTGAAAAGTGAAAGTGAAGTAGCTCAGTTGTGTCTGACTCTTAGCGACCCCATGGACTTCGGCCCATTAGGCTCCTCCGTCCATGGGATTTTCCAGGCAAGAGTGCTGGAGTGGGGTGCCATTGCCTAAAAGAAAAGATGAATATATTCTGTATGTATTCTGTTTCTTGGGTGGTAATATGCTCTGATCATATACAATCAGACTCCTATGATTTCCCAAGTCAGCATTAGCTTTCACTTATTATGTCTCTTTCCTTAGACATCTCACTTTCTTCTAATATGTTTGGATTTTCCTTTATTTTGTTTTTACTTTTAAAGGTTTTGTTAAGATTTTTCTTGTGATTAATTTTTCTAATGTGATTATGATGCTTAAGTTTGTTTTTATCTGTTGGCATTAAATAACAGGAAATAAAGCAATAGCATTTGAGTGGAGCCTGGTTTGTAGGGATTTCGGAATAAAATTAAACGGTGATTATCCCATTTGTCTTCTCCCTCTCTTTGTAAACCTTGGGGCACTCTGCTATTGTCAGCTGGCAAACGTGGAGTGATAGACGCCCAGTCCAGAAGTCAGCGACTCAAGTCCTCTGGCCTCTGACCAGCTACTCAGGTTGAGATGGTCACATCCTCCCAAAGGAGATAAATGCACACTGGAGCAGAGGATGTGTATCCCAGAGAAATGAAAACTTATGTTCATATAAAAACTTACACAGAAGTGGCCATAGGAGATTTATTTATTTATTATAGCCAAAAACTGAAAACAGCCCAGATGTCCTTCAACTGGTCAATGGTTAAACATAACGTGGTATATCTATCTTGTGGAATATGACTCAGCAGTAAAGAGGAACCAGTGATTGATACATACAGCAACTTGAATTGCTCTCAAGTGAGTTATGCTTTGTGAAAAAAGCCAATCCCAAGGAGTTACATACTTTGTGATTCTGTTTATATGACATTATTGAAATAGTGTAATTACTGAGATGGGGAACAGATATATAGTTGCTAAGAGTTAGGATAGGGCAGAAGGGAGATAAGGAGTGGAAGGACAGCACAAGGGATCATCGTGGTGATGGAACGTCCTGTGACTTGACTCTGGTGGTGTATATGTGAACCTTCACATATGATAAAAGTATATAGAACTAAATATACACACAAATGATTACACCTGAAACTGGTGAAATCTGAATACTACTGATGGATTACATCAATGTCACTTTCCTGGTTGTAGTATACTGTGATTTACAAGATATTACCATTGGGAGAACTGATAAACATTGTAGGAGCTCTCCATGTATTATTTCTTGCAATTGCATGTGAATTTACAATGGTCTCAAAATAGAAAATTTAATTTAAAGAGAAGTTGCATTTCAGTAGTCTGCCAGGTCCAGCACTAGTCAGCTCAGTGAAGTCCATAAGCGTGACCCCATTATCCCACATAATTAATGATTTTTTTAGTTAGAAATAATGCTATTTGGAATACCATGACAATGAACATGAGAATCTGTAAGTTCATGAATGGTGGTTTTGGTAGAAGCTTTGTGGGCAGGGAAGGCAAATCCATATTCAGAATAAATGTCCATTCCAGTGATAAATATATCACTGCCCTTTCCATTTCAAATAGTCCTATGTTGCCAATTTGCTACCAGGTGGCTGGCCGATGCTCCCAGGGAATCATACTGTCTTGGAAGCTTAGTATTGGTTTCTGCCATGGTAGATTGGTCATTTAGCAGTGACTGTAGACAGATCACTACTCACAGGGTGAATGGAAATCAGTATTCCCGAATCTATGCACAAGTTCCATACCACAGAAATTCAGGGGCCTAGCAGCTGGTAAAATTTCTAGTTGACCAGTGGTCTGGGCCATGTTGAGATACTCTTCCTACCCCCAAGACAGAAGCACATCCCTGCTGTCATGGAAACTTTGTTCTTGAACCCACTGGGGAGGTGGGCAAGAGTATCAGGGAGAGAGGTTGACTGACTCCACATGACTAGCTGTCTTGTCCCTTGATTATTAAGATTCTTCTCTGCTGAAGAAATTATTCACGTGTGACTCATTTATTTTTTCACTCTGTGCCTGTTTGAGAGAGATCTGTCTTCCTATCTCTCTCTCTTTTTTTTTAACTTTACAATGTTTTCTTTTTTTTTATTATTTTATTTTATTTTTAAACTTTACAAATTGTATTAGTTTTGCCAAATATCAAAATGAATCCGCTACAGGTATACATGTGTTCCCCATCCTGAACCCTCCTCCCTCCTTCCTCCCCATACCATCCCTCTTCCCAGACCTTCTTGTCACATATTTCCCAATCCTGTTTCTGCTAAATCTCTGACCATCCAGCACAATCATTAGTCACTTGACACAAATCATTTTTGGTCCTCACTTTAGGCCATCTGTCTTTGCAGAAAGATAATCCTTCAAGTGCCCTGCTCAGAGCCCTCTACTGCTGTCGTTCAGGGCTACGCTAGTTCTGCATACGCTACTCATAGAGACCTCTCAGAATACTCATTGTCCATCTCTGTACTGCAAGCATCACGTCTGCCAGGTTATAAAACTCAAGTAGTGGAAGAGCTTGCCTGATGACTTGCACCTCTTGCAGAGTCTTAGCTTGTTCTGGGCCCCACTCAACACTGGCAGCTTTTTGGGTTACTTGTTAAAAGAATTGAAGAAACATGTCCATATGAAGTATTTGTTGCCTCCAAAAATCAAAGAGACCCATTAAGCACTGAGCTTCTTTGTGGTAGGAAAGGATATCTCGACATAGCCCAGACCTGTGGCCCCCTGGGAATTTCAACCAAGGCCCAGCATTTTTGTGAGATTCATTTCCCACCCTCTGGCATAGAGGTGTCTTACCATGTTTCGAGAGTAGTTGCAGTTTTCTGCTTCCAGGTCAAGTCAGCGTGTGTAATGGAGTAGCATACTGTCCTGTGGAATGGAGTGGGCTTCAGAGTCTATGTAAACTAGACTGTGGCATAGAGCTAGAGAGTTAATGTAACCCGGAGGTATATCATCTTTACTAACAGGTCTAGAAAAAGAAAGCATTTGTTAGATAATTATTGCATGCCAGGTGCTGAGGGATATTTTAATTTACTCCAGCCATGAAATCACATCTGGAACAACAGCTGCAATTGGAGTTACCCCTTGATTAAGTTTATGACAATAAATTGTCCTTCTGGAAGACCTGTCTGTTTTCTTCAGGGCCTCGTAGGCAAGTTGAATGCGGATGTGGTAGGAGTCACTACCCTGCATCTTCCAGGTCCTTGACAGAGGTGCTGACTGCTGCAGTGCCCTAGGAAGGTGGTATTTTGCCTTTGACTTACTTCTTTGGTAGGTAGCGGAAGTTCTCACTTGGCCATTCCTACTCTAATAGCCTTCACTCCACAGATCAAGGAACCAGTGTGGAGATCCTGCCAGTGGCTGACTATACATGTTCCAGTTGTGCATTCTAGGGAGAATAACCATAGAGCAGGTTCATGAGATAGATCTGAGCTAAAACTCCATTTATCACGCAATCTCCATAAGCCCTTGTTCTGACTGGCACTGAATTTGTTCTGGAAGAGTTAGTGTCAGTTCAGATTATCTCTGAAAAGTCTGCTAATTTCTCCTTCCTCAGTTCTGGTAAATAGCCACAGACCCCTTTGGGAAAGCTGGAAGGAAGATTGGTGGTCCAGATTTCGGGTTTGGTAATAGCATCCTTCCGCAAGGGGACACAACCTCCTTTTTATTTGAAAAGCTTGATGTCTGGGAATTGGTTCAAGGGAATTGGTTGAGGGGCCGTGAGTTTCATATGTGGTGATTCAAATCAGACTTTTGTTCTCTAGAATTAGAGTTTTCCCATCTATTTTATTTCTAAGGACACCATAACCAACCAGCCAGTACCAGAAAACTCTACAGGTTGTTAGGCTCTGCAGCATTATGATAACCATGCCCATCATGTTGTTGGCTAAGAAGTCCTGACCTGACTCCTGCCACTAAAGAATCTCATTTTCCCATTGAGTTCAGGGAGCTCTTGTTGGCAGCGGTTCTCACTGTTAGTCCTGGCCTATGGAGAACAGCTACCACATGGCTCTCAGAAATGCTGGGACTCCCTTCTCAAAGGTGTTTCTCTTAGTCTTGGTAAAGTATGTATCTTATAGATCCTCCTGGGGCCATAATAAGAGGTGGTGAACAGATCATAAATAATAAATCCATCCTAACGTTATATTCTCTTCTAGCCTTTGAAGACCTTTCTCAATGGTATACTAAGGAAGTTCTGGTATTTCAACTTCATCTAGTATAGTCTGTCATTGGGTCCAGGTTTCATTCAGTCCCCCAAGCAAGCTATTAAAAGCCTCTTCCAGCCACTTAAGCTAATATATTGTATCTGAATCTCTGCCTGTGCATGAGTGCTAAGTTGCTTCAGTTGTGTCCGACTCTTTGCAACCCTTTAAAAAACTGTAGCCTGTCAGGTTCCTCTGTCTGTGGGGTTCTCTAGGCAAGAATACTGGAGTGGGTTGCCATGCCCTCCTCCAGGGGATCTTTCCAACCCAGGGATCGAACCTGGGTCTCCTGCATTGCAGGCAGATTCTTTTAACATCTGAACCACCCAGGAAGCCCCAGTGATGACTGGGTCTATAATGAATTGATTAGCTTTTTTTTAAGCTACATTTTAGGGGGTGATGGTCCTACCAGAGGCATATTTTGAGAGCTTTACATGTGGCTATTTATTTAATCCTCATAACAGCCCTGTGAAATAGGCATAATTATTAACCCCCTTTTATATGTGAGTAAACAGTAGCACAGAGAGTCTAAGTATATTGCCCCAACCGCAGAGCAGGTGAGCGGACCGTCAGGACCTGAGCCACACAGTCCAACCTCAGAGCCTTGAGGAGCCTGTGCTCCTACTCCAGGCCTTACCAACTGCTCATGCCTTGCCAGACAGCTGTCATTTTGATTCTTTTCTTTCCTGATGGACTGAGTTACCTGTTGCTGCATAATCAGCTCTCCAGACTTATTTCTCTAGAGCATTTATTTATTTAATTATTTTTTTTAGAGAAGAGAAAAAATGTATTTATTTTGCCAGGGCAATAAACACCTTATTTCTAGGTGTGGTGCACGTGGCCTTTCTGTCAAATGTTCTGTGCTGGACAGAAAATTGCCTTCCCTGACTATATTCTTTTAATTATTCCACTTGTTTTCAGCCTCGCTTCTCATTCCAGCTTTCTATAATTCCTGGCATGATGGAGTCCTGTGCCTTTATGGGATTCTTCAGAATAGATTGGCTTGTTTTCATAGGTTCTTCCTTCTGTGTATTTTTAGCTGCAGTTTCCTTCACTCTCCTTCACTAGTTATCACCCTTCTGCATGCTTTTGGTCCACTAGAAAGTTGTTTAAATTTCTTGCATACTTTTTGTCTCCATTCTGTTCTCTTTAATATTGGCAGTTTGTAATTTTTTTGTTCATTCTTTTACCATCATTGGGCTTCCCTAGGAGCTCAGCTGGTAAAGAATCTGCCTGCAATGCAGGAGACCCTGGTTCAATTCCTGGGTTGAGAAGATCCTCTAGAGAAGGGATAGGCTACCCACTCCATTATTCTTGGGCTTCCCTGAGGGCTCAGCAGGTAAAGAATGTGCCTGCAATGCAGGAGACCCAGGTTTCATCCCTAGGTTGGAAAGATCCCCTGGAGAAGAGAACGGCTGCCCAGTCCAGTATTCTGGCCTGGAGAAGCCTTGGGGTCGCAAAGAGTCAGACACAGCTGAGCGACTTTCATTTTCTTTCTTTACCATCTCTGAATGGAATTTCAGAGGGAGGGAGAGAAAAATGTTAAGGTTCCACTGTGCCATCTTGAACCACTACTCCATTAATTTTACTAAAAGAACTTTGTTATGAGCATAGCATTTATTGGTTAGGGTTGAAGAAACTAAAGTTGTTGTAGTACAGTTAATATAAGGACGTAATTTTTAATTTACCTGTCAGAGAAGACACATGTAAAAATGTTTTTCTTGTTAACTAATATGAAGTAAGGTACAAATACCATTTCATTATTTTTGTTACTGTTTGTGTTAAAAGAGGGAGCTGGGTAGGATTTGTCTTCCCCTTTCAACAGTTTATTACTTTATAAAACCATTTTATATTGTAGAATATTTAAGAATTCCTACTCCTAAACTTGAGAGGTAGCCAACCTTTTCATTAACAAGTGAGAAGACAGATCCAGAGAGGTTAAGTGACAGTCAAGATGTTTAGCTATTTAGTGGCTGAGTTACTCATAGAACCCGATTTCCTGAATATTTATTATTCTGCTGTACTGTTTGCTTCCTTTTAAGTTTTTTAGTCATGTTTGTACTTTCCATCTTTTGAAGCAACTTGTATTTAAAATCACTTTTCAGCCTGTCACGTGGTGGTGAGTAGCAGATATGGTATTCATGTGTGAAAGGAGGTGCCTGCACTCACTGCTATCTCGTGCTTCCTCTGATTCCAAGCTGTATATTAAATATCTTCATATGCATGATAGTTTTATACATATTAATTTATGCATATTCTTTATAGGCTTCCCAGGTGGCTCAGTGGTAAAGAATCCCCCTGCCATTGCAAGAGACACAGGAGATGAGTGTTCGATCCTTAGGTCTAGAAGATCCCCTAGAGAAGAAAATGGCAACTCACTGCAGTAGTCTTGCCTGGAAAATTCTATGGACAGAGGAGCCTGGTGGGCTACAGTCTTTTGGGTCACAAAGAACTGGGCATGGCTGAATGACCACTCATCAATGCACATATGCTTTATATATTAAAAAAATTTAAGTAATACCTCCACCCCAAAAAAATAGATGAAGAAAAAGAAAGAAGTGGGTTGCCATTTCCTTTTCCAGGGGATCTTCCCTACCCAGGGATTGAACCTGTGTCTCCTGCAGTGGCAGGCGAATTCTCTACTAATGAGCCCCAGGGAAGCCCAAAGATGAGTGCTGCTGCCAAGTTGCTTCAGTTGTGTCTGACTCTGTATGACCCCATAGATGGCAGCCCACCAGGCTCCTCCGTCCATGGGATTTTCTAGGCAAGAGTACTGGAGTGGGTTGCCATTGCCTTCTCCGCCAAAGATGAGTAGAAGGCACATAAATCTGTACTCATGGATTTCTGAAAAAGCATGTGTTTGGAAAAAAATTTTTGTAAGTTAAAAAAAAAAAAAAAGAAATAATCGCCCTGTATTATATATGCAACCCTACTTCAAATAAGTTCAGTATGTAAAACAACTTCTAGAAATGAGTAACACAAAACAGTTAAAGCTGTCTTTCCTTTAAAATTTTATTTTAGGAAAAGAAAATTACAGCATTAAAATATGTTAAAATTAAAGTCAGGTCATTTAAAAATATTATGTAACAAGAACTGCTAATTCAGACTACTAATTATATGACCCATAACCATTTTTATCTTAATGTTTATTTAAATTTGTATTAAAACTATAGTCACTTTCATTAACCTGTATTCAAAGGCTTTTTTTTTTTTTTTGCAGATAGTCACATAGGAATGAGGACTTCCCTGCTGGCTCAGACAGTAAAGAACACCTGCAGTGAGGGAGACCTGGGTTCGATCCCTGGGTTGGGAAGATTGCCTGCCGGAGAGCATGGCAACCCACTCCAGTATTCTTGCCTGGAGAATTCCGTGGACAGAGGAGTCTGGAGGGCTACAGTTCGTGGGGTCACAAAGAGTCAGACTCGACTGAGTGACTAAGTATAGCAATGAAGCCAGTTACCTTCTTGGATACCCTTCGTGCATACTCCCCTCCTCACCCACTCCTCACCCCAGGCCTGAGGCTTTGTCTAAGGACGGTTCTTACCTGCTCACCTTCCAGATTGCACCCGGGGCCACCACATCTCCACCCAAGCACAGATGCCTGCTTTTCTCTGGCTCTTCAAGGAGGAAAAGAATGAGGAGGAAGCTGAAGAGTGTACCTGACTTTTTAAAGCAAGATTTTATTTCAGTGTTTTTATTATTGCTGCAAAACAAATATACAGCAAATTGACTTTTAAAAACTTCCCCTGTAAGCTATTACTCTATATGTATGTGTGTGAGTTGCTCAGTCATGTCTGAATCTTTGCGACCGCTCCAGGCTCCTCTGTCCATGAGATTTCCCAGAATACTGGAGTGGGTTGGCATTCCCTTCTCCAGGGGATCTTCCCAACCCAGTGGTTGAACCCTGGTCTCCTGCAATGCAGGCAGATTCTTTACCGTCCGAGTCACCAGAGAAGCCAAGAGGTGGTGGCTGCATGGGCACAGAAGCTGTCACTGTGCTTACCATATTATACCTTTGCATTGAATTACATGCGTATCAATGTCTCTTTTCATATTTAGGGCTCTCCGAAAAATGTGGAATCCTTCGCATCTATGCTGAGACATTCTCCTCTTACACAGATGGGACCTGCAAAGGATAAAATAGTCATTGGGCGAATCTTTCATATCGTGGAGAACGATCTTTATATAGATTTTGGCGGCAAGTTTCATTGCGTATGTAAAAGACCGGAAGTGGATGGAGAGTAAGTAGAATCATTTCCAGATGCTTTAAGAGTGTGCATAAAAGTTGAGATATCTCAAAAGTATTGTTGGACTTTAAGTGGTGATTTTTTGAAAAGATAAAAAATAGGATTATTTCTCTTCATCATGCTAGTTAGTCCACATAGGCCAAGTTCACATCATGTTATATTAGTCAAGTTAGGCTAGGCTAGATTCATGTCTTCTCAAAGCAGTGAGATCAGTTTTGGGGAAGATTTGAATGTCCATCCTGATAATAAACCGTTCCACATCATAAAATTAAAACCATCTTTGGAGTAAATAATACATGCTGTTCAACCCATTGTGTGTATAACTTTTGTGCCTCTTCTTTTTCACAGTCTCCATCTGCCTTTCAAGAGAAACCTCTAATTTCTCTTTCTTTATGTTCTTTTCTCTTATTGTACCAAATTCTGATTCTTTATCATATTTTTTTCTTCCTGTTTTGCATCTGCTCTCTGGATTACCATTTTTCCTGTTATTTGAACAGAATTCATTCTGTTTATAGTCTTTGTAGATAAAGATAATTGTGAATATAAATATGCCTTATGAAACCCACTAAGTTGGGAGACCTGGGAATAGAATATAAAGAGGGAACAGAGATGCAGACCTAAAACTCTGAGATTGGAAAACGATAGTCAGCAAGATGGAAATGAATTTTTTCTATAAATTTTTAATATATACAAATATAAAGAAACATGTATATCACTGGCATTTGCCAGTTTATAATAAATTTGGCTGAGCAGGTAAAATACTCATAATTCAGCAGACTTATATATAAAATGCATCTTTTTATAAAGCTAATACCTGCTGGTCTGGCTTCACATTAGGTCAACTTGTAAGAATAAGGATGGCCAGTTCAACTGGGTGGCATCCATGGTGGCATGATGTAAAACTTATCAGTTGTAGGGAGGAGAAGAAAGAATTTCTTTACATGAAATAAAGCAGTACTTCATTTGCAAATGACTGATATATTTTCTATTAATGAAAAATGATCTGCTCTTGCTCTTGCTAACAGTACCCAAGAGTTTAGGATCTCTTCAGTTTGGCAGGCACTGTTTATAAGGGCTCATAAACAAGACAGATTAGCTCTCTGCTTCCATGAAGTTGGGGGAACTTACTCTCTTGGGAGAATGGAGAATAGATAATAAACTAGTGCACAAATCAGTTTTAAAAATTGGTAATTAAATGAGTAAGAAGAGGTAATATGATGACAAGATGTTCAGTGAGTAGAAGATAACAGTAATCAGAGAAGAGCTTTTACCCTTACTTCTATTGCTAAATGTTTAAAATGCCACCAGAATGCTTCTTTTTTAAAAAAAGTGATAAACAATTGATAAGGATCCCAAATTGTTTTGGCTAACTGAATATTCTAATTAGCTAAATTACAGCTTTTTAATAAGTTCTGTAGCTTTTTTTGTTTTAATATTCATTTCTGATTGTTGTTTAAAAGAACAAGTTTTCCGTTTTTGTCCCAAGAAGCGTGTTGTCGTTCAGCTGCCAAGTCATGTCCGACTCTTTGCGACCCCATGCACTGCAGCATGCCAGGCTTCCCTGACCCTCCTCATCTCCCAGAGTTTCCTCAGGTTCATATCCATTTAATCGGATAGAGTTGTGCAAAAAGGCTTCAGAGATTGTTCTGGGAGAAAAGGGGGCAGTTAGGTCCTATTTCAGAGCAGCTCTGCTTTCACTGTTTTTATATATTACAGTTCTGGTAACATCTTGTTCAAGGTGTTGAAGGGAGTGGTGGAGAGTATTTCTAGCATACAAAAAAAGTTTGAAAAACACTTTTAAAAGAAAAGTCTGGAAAGGCATTGCATTAATAGTAATATTTAGAATATTAAGTATAGTATTTAGGCATGAGTAACAGTGTTGTGATCTACTTTGAGTGAGTTGCAAAGTAGGCATATTATAATTACATTCAGAAATTTTGGCAGTGTGGTTGGGGCCTAACTCTTACAGTACCAGCCCAAAAGTTTTAATCATTTTGTTTTTTATTTTTATATTTTTTAAATATAAATTTATTTATTTTAATTGGAGGCTAATTACTTTACAATATTGTATTGCTTTTGCCATACATCAGCATGAATCCACCATGGATGTACACATGTTCCCCATCCTGAACCTCCCTCCCACCTCCCTCCCCGTACCATCCCTCTGGGTCATCCCAGTGCACCAGCCCCAAGCATCCTGTATCCTGCATTGAACCTGGACTGGTGATTCGTTTCTTATATGATATTATACATGTTTCAATGCCATTCTCCCAAATCCCACCCTCTCCCTCTCCCACAGAATCCAAAAGACTGTTCTATACATCTGTGTCTCTTTTGTTGTCTTGCATACAGGGTTATTGTTACCATCTTTCTAAATTCCATGTAAGTGCGTTAGTATATTGTATTGGTGTTTTTCTTTCTGGCTTACTTCACTCTGTATAATAGGCTCCAGTTTCATCCACCTCATTAGAGCTGATTCAAATGTATTCTTTTTAATGGCTGAGTAATACTCCATTGTGTATATGTACCACAGCTTTCTCATCTGTTCATCTGCTGATGGACATCTAGGTTGCTTCCATGTCCTGGCTGTTATAAACAGTGCTATGATGAACATTGGGGTACACGTGTCTCCATTTTGTTTTTTAAACATCAGTTTATGACTTGGAATCAGAAGTCAGATTATAGCAAATCAAAATGACCCTGGCATTAACTTTTTTGGCAGTTATTGAATTAACTGACTTCTTAAATTTAATCAAGATTTTCTTCTGTAAAACCCATTAACCCATACCAGCACTTCAGTTCAATTCAGTTTAGTCGCTCAGTTGTGTCCAACTCTTTGCGACCCCATGAATTGCAGCACGCCAGGCCTCCCTGTCCATCACCAACTCCCGGAGTTCACCCAAATTCATGTCCATTGAGTTGGTGATGCCATCCAACCATCTCATCTTCTGTCGTCCCCTTCTCCTCCTGCCCTCAATCTTTCCCAACATCAGGGTCTTTTCAAATGAGTCAGCTTTCTTGCATCATGTGGCCAAAGTATATTGGGGTTTCAGCTTCAACATCAGTCCTTCCAATGAACACCCAGGATTGATCTCCTTTAGGATGATATCAGCACTTAGACAATTAGAAACTAATAGTTCTGTACCATAACTGGGCATTTTTGCTTCTTTCATTTGAGATATATATTTAGCAAAAGCTAGTTGTGTTTATTCCCAAACCCATTTATATTATTGCTAAATAATTTATTTGATTATTACATAAATTAATAAAAATGAGTTTCGAAAGGGTCTTTGTTCTTATGAAAGCTAATTTTAATGTTTTAGAAAGGCACCATAAGGGAATCTTTTTAAAATAAAATTGCTATTGAATTAATTTAAGTAAACTATAAAGATTGGGATGGGGGCAGCAGTTCTTTCTGTCCCTGTGTTAGTTTAAAGTGACTGACTCTGGCAATCCCAGACTTTGCAGTATAGATATTGTTTATTTAAGGAGATCAGTGCAGAGCTCCAGTGAGTGGACCTCTTCTCAGTAAGAAGGCCTGGCCCCCTCTCAGAATATTTGCATTAATTGCTAAGTTAATATCTCTATAGTTTATGTGTATACTTGTTTTATGGAGTCCTCACTTTGACCTGCTTTTCCATGAACCAATCTATGAGTCAGGGGACTTCTACTGTAACTTAAAAATATAAAGCACTTTTCCCTTTAAACAGTTGTGTGTTATTAGTACAGCACACAATTTCACAAAACTTGTCCTAGTGTGGATTAAGATCATTTCATTTCTATATCTGATAATCCTGATAGCCAGTCTTTTTAAAACATATGTTGGCACCTTATGTACATTATCTGATTTGTTCTGCACAAGAAGCATAGGCAGTAGAAGATATTATCCCCATTTCCCAAATGAAAGTAAGTCTCTGGGCATAAACAAGGTGCTGCAGTCACACAGGTGTAATTAACAAGGCAGAGATTAAAGCCTAGGGCTGTGTGTATCCATCACTCAGGAATGTTCTTTCACTTTGCTGTGCTGCTCTCTAAATCCTATAGCATGTAGCTATTAGTACTAAAGTGTTATAGAAACTTCCTTAAAATAGTCTGACATACGAACCAGCTCAATACCAGGGACCTTGAAAGCAGTATGGTAGTGAATCTCTTTAGAGGTCTGTTAAAGACTGGTAGGTAGTCAGTTCTAATATCCTGGGTTATGGTGTCCATGGTACAGTGTGTTTGGGTAGTATTACCACCAATAATCTAATGGCCAGCAGGTCCAGGCTTTGTTTTGGAATGGTTGTGAATCATGATTGTGGTGACTCTTGTAGTCACAGAAACTAGTTAATGTCTGACAATGATAAGTAGCTTAGAGTCAGCATGCCTCTTGTTATTTGGGAATGACATATTTCAAAAAAGTTTATTTTGCAAAGGGTAGAAAGTTGACTCTTTATGTATAATGCAATTTTTAATTGATTCATTTTATAAAATGTGTCATTTGTTTTCTTGAACCTTATTAGACCTAAAGTTGTTTAACTTGTTTGTCTTTGTTTTGATGACCTAAGGTCATAATTATGATCATTAATTTCTGTATTGTATCACAACTTAAATATATAGAATTATTGTTCCTCAGCCACGTAACCCTCTGGTTTTGTAGTTTTTGTGTTTCACCTTTGGGTGTCATGTTTCTTTTTCTATTTGTATTTGTGTCTGCATTTTTAGCTTTCCTAATTTTCTTCTAATATTCTGATGCCTGGGAAATCAGTCATCAAAATTGTGCTTAAAATAAGACAACTAGAGTTTGAGTAAGGACCTCGCAGCCTCTTAAGTAAGTAAAGTGTATGTACTTTAGTAAGCGAATGTCGATGTGTATCTTGACCACTTCTAAGCTCCCCTGCTTAATTCTCACCGAGTTCTGTGGAGACTTGATGTCACCAGATAACTAACTTCCTGATCAGTGACATGTAACCAGGTCGGGGTCTGGCCCCTATGTTGACTAACCTGTTCACTGAAACCCTTGATAGGGATGGTCATATATCAGAAAAGTGTTTGTTGAATCAATCAAGGTACTAAGTGTCTTGGACAGGAGCAGTTGTCGTGGTTGACTCTTTAACACCTCTAGTAGAAAGAGTAGTGAAAATAGGATGGGATTATTGGATCTCAAATACTACTTGAGATGGTGCCAGTTCTTACAGTGAGTGAAGTGAAAGTCACTCAGTCAGGTCTGACTCTGCGATCCCACGGACTGTACAGTCCATGGAATTCTCCAGCCCAGAATACTGGAGTGTAGCCTTTCCCTTCTCCAGGGGATCTTCCCAACCCAAGGATCGAACCCAGGTCTCCCGCATTGCAGGCGGATTCTTTACCAGCTGAGCCACAAGGGAAGCCCTTGTGCAAAGTATTGCTTTATGGCATTGATTAGTTTGGTTGGCTTGGAATGTACCCATAATACATTTTATTAATCTCAAGAACTAAGTTGCTGATTTTATTAACCTTGCTGCTGCTGCTAAGTCGCTTCAGTCGTGTCCGACTCTGTGTGACCCTATAGACGGCAGCCCACTAGGCTCCCCCATCCCTGGGATTCTCCAGGCAAGAACACTGGAGTGGGTTGCCATTTCCTTTTCCAATGCATGAAAGTGAAAAGTGAAAGTGAAGTCGCTCAGTCATGTCCGACTCTTAGCAACCTCATGGACTGCAGCCTACCAGGCTCCTCTGTCCATGGGATTCTCCAGGCAAGAGTACTGGAGTGGGGTGCCATTGCCTTCTCTGTTTATTAACCTTATTTTTAAACAAATAGGCCATAGTATAATCTTTCACTGAGTCAGCAAATATTTAATGAGCAGCTATTGTGCACCACTTCTTGTTTTATGTTAGTGATGTACAGATGAAAGACAGTCTCAGTGTTCAGGGAATTTGTGATTCAGCTCGGGGATAGGGAGTTTGTGATTCAGCTCGGGATAGAGATGTAAACCAATACACATAGTATCGTGTCAAGTTTTATTTACTGTACCCTAACGGCATGGAGGAGCCTGGTAGGCTGCAGTCCGTGGGGTCGCTAAGAGTCGGACACGACTGAGCAACTTCACTTTCACTTTTCACTTTCATGCATTGGAGAAGGAAATGGCAACCCACTCCAGTGTTCCTGCCTGGAGAATCCCAGGGACGGGGAAGCCTGGTGGGCTGCCATCTATGGGGTCGCACAGAGTTGGACACGACTGAAGCGACTTAGCAGCAGCAGCAACGGCATGGAGAAGAGGGGATCAATGATGGAGTCAGCTTGTGTCAAAGACAGTTTCCCAGAGGAACTAGCAGTTGAACTGAGTTGTAGAGGGGGGATAGGAGATACAAAGTGCAGAAAATGAGAGGGAGCTGTACTTGCCAAAGTTTTCAGTGAGAGAGAACTCAAGTGGCTTAGTTGACTTAAGTTTAGGAGAAGTGAATTGGGAGATCAGGGACATGGGCAGGAGCCAGATCCTTAAGGACTTTATGTATCATTTTCAAACATTGAGGCTTTACTCTGAAAGTGGTAAAGATATGAAAATATCCTGACAGGTACCACACTGTGTTTCAGTGAGATCATTCTGGCTGTGATGTGGAGTATATATTAGAAGAATGAAACCAGAGTTAGAGAGGCCAGTAAGGAAGCTTCTGGAAAGAAATAACAAGAATGTGAATTAAATCTGCTGCTACTGCTGCTGCTGCTAAGTTGCTTCAGTCGTATCCAACTCTGTGCGACCCCATAGATGGCAGCCCACCAGGCTCCCCCGTCCCCGGGATTCTCCAGGCAAGAACACTGGAGTGGGTTGCCATTTCCTTCTCCAATGCATGAAAGTGAAAAGTGAAAGTGAAGTCGCTCAGTCATGTCCGACTCGTAGCGACCCCATGGACTGCAGCCCACCAGGCTCCTCCATCCATGGATTTTCCAGGCAAGAGTACTGGAGTTGGGTGCCATTGCCTTCTCTGTGAATTAAGTCTAGGGGTCAGGAAAGGAGATTTTTACTAGTAATTTAGGAGATAGAAGAAACAGGTGTTGGTGACTAATTGTGGCTTGCAAGTCAGAGGGCAAAGCTTCTGATGGTGTTTGATTTTAGACACGAATGAATAGGTAAATAGAAAATTGAGTTATATTGGGGAAGTGGAGAATTTATATTGAAACTTTTGCCTGCTTTAAAAAAAATTTTTTTTAATGTCCAGATTTAGATTAGTCTGATTCTCCCTTTCCCACTCGATGGTTATAATACTTCTGATTAGTATCAGTTAAAGAACATTCCTCTTTTTTACTGAAATATCAAATCCTTATGGCTGAACCACGCTTACCTTTTTGGTTAAAGAGCCTTATTCTCTTTTTTATTTCATTAATTTATATTTTTTAAATTAAATTGATTAATTTTAAATAAATTAATTTCATTAATTTATATTTTTATTTTTTTGTGAGAATTGTATACCTTTCTGTCAAATCCTAAGATTCAATTTTATGAGTAAAGTCCATTGATTTATTCATGCTTCATGAAGATTGCATCTCTTAAAGCATTATTTCTACTCACTTCTCTCTTACAACACACAAGATTGACAGCTCTGAAAATCAAAAGGCTTCAAAACAAGCATGATTGGCAGTTCTAAGGTAACTAGCACATGCACTGAATATTATTTGTACTTTTGTTTGACACTGAGGTGTAATAAACAAGCTAATTTTCCAGTCTTTGTTTCTATTTCAGGTTGTGTGATGTATAGGGTCACATAAAGAGTGGAATGGATACTGAATGTTTCAAAAACTAAAGTTTTCAAGGTATATTGGTAGGGGGAAAGAGAAAATAACAATTTAAATTAAGTAGCTCTTTTTATTCCAGAGGACTTGGTTCACAGTTAAAAAGTAAGCTTGTTTTTAAATAGAATGGTTATTGAAAATCATTCTATTAGGTTTTCTCAACACAGCTTTGATTATTTTCTAGGAAATGGTTAAGAATATATGTAAATTATAAAATAGCTTAGGAATGATCTGAGTTCATGAAACACATGTAATTCCAACTCTGAATAACATTAGACAAAAAAAAAAAAAGACAGGGGACAGGGCTCATAGATACAGAGAATGGATTGGTGGTTGTCAGAGGTTGCAGAGTGGGTGTAATGGAGAAGGTGGTCAAAAGGTACAAATTTCCAGTTATAAAATAAATAAGTCATGGAGATAAAATGTACCACATGGTTACTACAGTTAATAATACTGTGTTGCATATTTGAAAGTTGTTTAGAGAGTAATCTTAAAGGTTCTCATCACAAAAAGTTACATTTGTTACTGTTTATGGTGATGGATGTTAACTGGACTTGTGGAGACCTTTTCACAATATACAGAAATAGTGAAGCATTATGTTATACCCCTGAAACTAATATAATAGCAAATGTCAATTGTACCACAATAAAAAATTTTTTTAATGAATAACATTATAGTTTCCCACCCACCTCCCCTCAGGTATATGGTATAGCATATAGTTCTTTTATTTTGATTTTTTTGTCTATTGGATTCTATTTTGATTGATATTCAAAATTCATTTACTTTTTGTGGCTTATTCACATACATGCAGCTGTATCAACCCAGAGACTGTGTAAATTTAAATGTCTCGTAAGTTTGCCTTATATACTTTCTTAGGACTGTAAAGGTTAAAAGTGAATCTGGAAACTCCTTAGGTGGCTACTTGTTAAGGAATGCAAGCAATTAAGTGTTCCCACAAAAGCTTTGAAGTTAATATCCTATTAGGACAACAAGGATAAAAAGTCAAGGCTGCACTTGTACAATTGGTTCAGGCTATAGTTCTATTGACTTAAAAGTAGATTTTAGAAAAATTAAGTTATCTTAATAGAAATTGTGAATCCTGTTTTAGTTTGTAGAATTTCATATTAATTTAAATTGCCACTTGATAACATCTAGAGACTTTCAGGAACCCAGAATTTCAACATGTCCTTTGTCATTTGTGGTTTATAATACAAGCAATAATAACTAACATTTGTTGAACACTCTGTGCCAGGCACTTTGTTCAGAGATTTGCATGTGCTTTTTTAAACATCTTTTTATTAAGTAGATACTAAAATAGATACTGTTAGAATCCTTATTAAAAAGCACTGAAGAAATAAAGGCTTACAGAGATTTTAAGTAACTTACCCAAGGACAGCAGCTAGTAAATAAGCAGAGAGGAGAGACTGTTAGCTCTAAGTCCATATTGTTAACCTCTGCTTTATACGTACTCATCAAATGCACTTCCAGGATGCGCGTGTATGTGTGACTTGCTAATTTTCTCAGCAGATGTTGAATATCTTAATTACAGTGTGCTGAATGCAGTTTAGAAGAACTGTATGATGTCTTTAAGAGGAAAGATGCATATAGCCCAGTAACACAGGAATATATGAATGAATGCCTAAATGAATGATGTGATTAAGCATAGAAGTGTTCAAAGTAGAACTGGAGAAGTAAGAGTTGAAATGGTTTTATGAAAAAAAGAAGGGGGCTCCTCCCGGAGATGAAACTTTGGCTTGAATCTGAAGAGTAGGGGAAGGGGCATTGGAAGATGGATAATGACAGGACAGTGGTGGAGGAGATGGCGTGAGCAATGGCACAGAGTTGAGAATAAGCCTGTCTTCTCCATCTGTGTAACACATTACTCAAAAACTTAATGGATTAAGACAATAAACATTTATTATCTCATGCAATTGCTGTGAGTCAGGAATTTATGAGTATCTTTGCTAGACCTTCCTGGCTCAAGGTTATTATGAGCTTCATTTAAGATATTGGCCAGGCTGCAGTCATCTGAAGGCTTAACTAGGGCTGGAGATTTTGCTTCCAAAGTGGCTGCCTCACATGCCTGGCAAGTTAGTGCTGGCTGTGGGCAGGAAGCCTTAGGCCTTACCACATGGACTTCTCCAGGGCTCCTTGAGTGTCCTCACTGCATAACAGTTAGCTGTCCCCTGAGTGAATAAGAGAGACCTTGGAAGTGGTTGTGATGTCCTTTATGACCTAGTCAGACATTGTCACTTCTGCCATATTCTCTTCATTAGAAGTAAGTCAGTAAGCCCAGCCCACACTCAGTGGCTGAGGAGTTAGTCCCCACTTTTAGAGGGAGGTATGAACATAGCATGTGTACATTTTTAAAATCATCATGGGTCAAGAGCCCATGGCTTGGATGAAATTTTAAGGAGTAATGAAATATTTGGGCTTACCAGATGGCTCAGTGGTAAGGAATCTACCTATTAAGCAGGAGACATGGATTCAGTCCTTCCATCAGGAAGATCACCTAGAAAAGGAAATGGCAGCCCATTCCATTATTCTTGCCTGGGAAATCTCATGGACAGAGGAGCCTGGTGGGCAACAGTCCATGGGGTCACAAATAGTTGGACACAAGTTAATGACTAAAATACAACAATGAAATATTTGCTTTACTAGACAGGCAAGGATCCTTACAGAAAACTGAATTTCAAGATGAAAATTTGTGATGGTGGAGATACAAAGGAGCTGAATTTGGGGACTGGTGTTTTTGGATGATACACTGGTAGTGATATGGGAGATGATAGGCAAGGCCAGTTCTGAGACTATCATAGATATCCAGACGGGCTGACTACTAGTTGGACTAGAGCAAGAAAAAATGGGAAAGGAAAGTTAGGAGAGACTGTTCGAAGCAGTTGACTGATAGGTTTTGCTGACTGGTGCCAGCCCAGGTGACTAGAAAGATGGAGGTCACAGCAAAAGGAAAGTTGGATAGAGTTGCTCTTCATAGGGCAGGGCATGGAGCTTGGTTTTAGACATGTGGTTATTCTGTAGATGTTTGGCCATTTGCAGCTGAATTTATGAGAAATTAAGATATAGAAAAACAGTATACCTGAAATTAGCAACTTCATCAGTTCAGTCGGTCAGTCATGTCTGACTCTTTGCAACCCCATAGACTGCAGCACGCCAGGCTTCTCTGTCCATCAGCAACTCCTAGAACTTGCTCAAACTCAAGTCCATCAGGTTGGTGATGCTATCTAACCATCTCATCCTCTGCCATCCACTTCTCCTTTTGCCTTCAATCTTTCCCAGCATCAGAGTCTTTTCCAATGAGTCAGTTCTTCACATCAGGCAGCTAAAGTGTTAAGAGTTTCAGCTTTAGCATCAGCCCTTCCAATGAATATTCAGGACTGATCTCCTTTAGGATGGACTGATTGGATCTCCTTGCAGTCCAAGGGACTCTCAGGAGTCTTCTCCAACACCACAGTTCCAAAGCATCATTTCTTTGGTGTTCAGCTTTCTTTATAATCCAACTCTCACCACCATACATGACTACTGGAAATACCATAGCTTTGACTATATGGACCTTTGTTGGCAAAGTAATGTCTCTGCTTTTCATATTGGGCTCTAAGTTTCTATATCTTCTATATCAGCAAAAAAACAAAAAACAAAGGCAACAGCATCAGTGCAGCTTTGTGTTTGTGCCACATTAAGCGAGAGTGATTTTTTTCCCCCCAAAAGAAATCTTGCAGTGTTCAGGTTCAGGCATCTCGTTAGAGCTCAGTAGCTTTGTTTCTAAAAGTGAAATAAATGCAAAGGTACAACTAGCAGGTGGGATCCTTTCAGAGGATAACAACCTTGCCAGGTGTATTCAGCATAGGATCGTATTGTAGGACTTTAAGCAGAGTTCCGAAAACGCGTTCATTTATTTCTGGTAGAGTCCTTGTTACTTTACCTTTTTTACTCTTAGTCCTCTTGTTCCTCTCTTCCACCTCCTTAGCAGATCTCTTTAGCTCCTTCGTTAGTGAAATTAAGTTCACACATTAGTTTAATCTATATGAAATTGCTACTTTTTAGAGTAAAAAAAAAAGTTGAATATCTGAAATATCATATTAATTTAACTTAGTCCTCCCTGGCTTTCCTAGTCTCTAAATTTTCTCTGATATTATCTTTTCTAGAAAATTTGATAAAATTTGAAACATTTTACCCTTCAAACTATTCTCTTCCTCCCTGTTTCCCAGATTGCCCTTATTTTCTACATTTTATTTCTTCCCCAGCCCAGCCTACCTGACTCTGCCCTCACCAAGTGCTAACTAAAAGCTCCCTCTTAAATGCATCAGTGGCCTTCTGGCCCTCTGCCCAGTTATCTTTGCTGAAGCTCTCCGTAGTGTTCAGTACTGTCTGTGGACCATTTTCATTCCTGAAATTGTCATATACCTCCTTTTTCTTGGTTCTCCTCCTTTCTTTGTTCTTTCTTTTTTTTTTTTACATTCCTCTAAAACTGCTTTCTAAAATTTTAGAGAATAAAAATGATAGGAAGGAGATACTCTGATTTTTGGAATGTGTAGGGAAGTTGATAGCAGGGCAAGCGTCAGGAAGAACATGAGTGTGGAGGGCAAAAGGCCTTTGTTCTAATCCTCTGACAATCAGTATGTACAGTAAAAGCTCTTTTACCCCAGAGTTTTAAGCCAACTTTTTCATTCTCCTCTTTCACTTTTATCAAGAGGCTCTTTAGTTCTTCTTTACTGTCTGCCATAAGGGTGGAGTTGTGTCCTCTGCATATCTGAGGTTATTGATCTTTCTCCTGGCAATCTTGATTCCAGCTTGTGCTTCATCTAGTCTAGCATTTCGCATGATGTACTCTGCATAGTAGTTAAATAAGCAGGGTGACAATACTCCTTTCCGATTTGGAACCAGTCTGTTCTTCCATGTCCAGTTCTAACTGTTGCTTCTTGTCCTGCATACAGATTTCTCAGGGGGCAGGTGAGGTAGTCTGGTATTCCCGTCTCTTGAAGAATTTTCCATGGTTTGTTGTGATCCACACAGTCAAAGGCTTTGGCATAGTCAATAAAGCAGAAGTAGATGTTTTTCTGGAACGCTCTTGCTTTTTCAGTGATCCAACGGATGTTGGCAATTTGATCTCTGGTTTCTCTGCCTTTTCTAAATCCAGAAAAGTTCATCTGGAAGTTCACTGCTCACGTACTGTTGAAACTTGGCTTGGAGAATTTTGAGCATTATTTTGCTAGCTTCTGAGATGAGTGCAATTGTGCAATAGTTTGAACATTTTTTGGCGTTGCCTTTCTTTGGGATTGGAATGAAAACTGACCTTTTCCAGTCCTGTGGCCACTGCTGAGTTTTTCAAATTTGCTGGCATATTGAGTGCAGCACTTTCACAGCATCATCTTTTAGGATTTGAAATAGCTCAACTGGAATTCCCATCACCTCCACTAGCTTTGTTCATAATGATGCTTCCTAAGGCCCACTTGACTTTGCATTCCAGGATGTCTGGCTCTAGGTGAGTGATCACACCATTGTAGTTATCTGAGTCGTGAAGATCTTTTTTGTACAGTTCTTCTGTGTATTCTTGCCATCTCTTCTTAATATTTTCTGCTCCTGTTAGGTCCATAGCATTTCTGTCCTTTATTGTACTCATCTTTGCATGAAATGTTCTCTTGGTATCTCTGATTTTCTTGAAGAGATCTCTAGTCTTTTCCATTTTGTTGTTTTCCTCTATTTCTTTGCATTGATCGCTGAGGAAGGCTTTCTTATCTCTCCATGCTATTTTTTCGAACTCTGCATTCAAATGGGTATATCTTTCCTTTTCTCCTTTGCTTTTCACTGTTCTTCTTTTCTCAGCTACTTGTAAGGGCTCCTCAGACAACCATTTTGCCTTTTTGTATTTCTTTTTCTTGGGAATGGTCTTGATCCCTGCCTCCTGTACAACGTCACGAACCTCCATCCATTGTTCTTCAGGCACCGTGTCTATCAGATCTAATCCCTTAAATCTATTTCTCACTTCCACTGTATAATCATAAGGGATTTGATTTAGGTCATACCTGCATGGTCTAGTGGTTTTCCCTTCTTTCTTCAGTTTAAGTCTGTATTTTGCAATAAGGAGTTTATGATCTGAGCCACAGTCAGCTCCTGGTCTTGTTTTTGCTTATTGTATACAGCTTCTCTATCTTTGGCTGCAAAGAATATAATCAATCTGATTTCAGTTGGTTATTGACCATCTGGTGATGTCTATGTGGCAGAAAGTGAAGAACAACTAAAGAGCCTCTTGATGAAAGTGAAAGAGGAGAGTTAAAAAGTTGGCTTAAACTCAGCATTCAGAAAACTGAGATGATGGCATCCAGTCCCATTGCTTCATGGCAAATAGATAGGGAAACAATGGAAACAGTGAGAGACTTTATTTTTTGGGTTCCAAAATCACTGCTGATGGTGACTGCAGCCTTGAAATTAAAAGATGCTTGCTCCTTGGAAGGAAAGCTATGACCCACCTAGACAGCATATTAAACAGCAAAGACGTTACTTTGCCAACAAAGGTCCATCTAGTCAAAGCTCTGATTTTTCCAGTAGTCATGTATGGATGTGAGAGTTAGACGATAAAGAAAGCTGAGCGCCGAAGAACTGATGCTTTCGAACTGTTGGTAAGGCTCTTGTGTGTCCCTTGTACTGCAAGGAAATCCAACCAGTCCATCCTAAAGGAAATCAGGCTGAATATTTAGGACTGATTGGAAGGACTGATGCTAAAGCTGAAACTCCAATACTTTGGCCACCTCATGCGAAGAACTTATTTACTCGAAAAAACCCTGATGCTGAGAAAGATTAAGGGCACGAGGAGAAGGGGACGACAGAGGATGAGATGGTTGGATCGCATCACCCACTCAACGGACATGGGTTTGAGCAAGCTCTCGGAGTTGGTGATGGACAGGGAAGCCTGGCATGCTGAAGTCCATGGGATCGAGAAGAGTCTGACATGACTGAGTGATTGAACTGAACTGAACCCCAGAATTTAAGCCTAGGTTAATTTAGCCAGGCATGCTCACTCTCTCAGTCGTGTCTGACTTTTGTCACCCCATGGACTGTAGCCCACCAGGCTCCTCTGTCCATGGGGTTTTCCAGGAAAGAACACTGGAGGGGTTGCCATTTCCTCCTCCAGAGGTTCTTCCCAACCCAGGGATGGAACCTGTGGCTCCTAAATTGGCAGATAGATTCTTTCCCACTCTGACACCTGGGAAGCTCTACTTTAACCAAGAGAATTGTTCAAAAAGCAGTGAATTGGAGCTCTCCTATTTTAAAAAATCCCAGCATTATAATAATTGAAAAATACTTTAAAAGACTATAGTGCTCATTGTGTTCCACTCTTTGCGATTGCAAGTACTGTAGCCCCACCAGACTCTTTTGTCCATGGGATTTTTCAGGCAAGAATACCAGAGTGGGTTGTCATTTCCTCCTCCAGGGAATCTTCCTGACTCAGGGGTTGAACCCATGTCTTCTGCATCTCTTGCATGGGCAGGTGGATTCTTTACCACTGAGCTCCTGGGAAGCCCTCTTAAAAGCCTATAAATGACACTATAAATATATCAGTTTGTATGTATTACTTCTTCTTTCATTTGGTAAATTCAGGTTCACCATAGTCCTGTACTTGAAAATATGATGCTTTGCTTTTCACTTGTTTTAATTTTTAAGAACAGATTTTTTTCCATAAGTATACTACAGTTAGATTTCCTCTAAAATTTTATTTCAGAACCTTAATTTTGGACCTAAAATAGAATACTTTGTGTTCCTTTTAAAAATGCAAATTAGCTATGAAATAGGTATAATTAGACCCTTAATTAGTACTGATTGAGCATATTATAATTTTCATGTGGATTTTATGCTGTTGCCTGTGTCATTTTTTAATTTATTAAGCAAATGATTCTTTCCTTGATGTATTTTCCTTGAAGGCATTTAAAATATACAGTCCTTCTTTGAAAATGTGGTTATCGAGTATTTGTTATGATAAGTAGTGGAGAGAGCTGTCCGTCTTCCAAAGTGGAATATATGATTGAAAGTTATCTGGCTTCCAAAATACGTTGCTGTGAAGGTATGTATTTTGAGACTTAACATTTTTACTTGAGTTAACATCACCTCAAAACTTCTATTTTACTCACCATCATTTAGTTTCAGCCTTCACCTTTATTTTTTATTTACTGGAAAGACATATGCCAAACTATTTTTGAATGTTAACAGCTAAACATAAACTCTTAAAGTCTCAATCTGTTCCAGAAACTAAATATCTTTTCCTAATTGCAACTGGAAATATTTTAGCTTGCCTATTTCTTGAATGTAATTTATTTAGAAACTTTAATTTTGAATTTTGCTTGTTTTCCAAATACTATACCTTCAGCATGAATTTTTTTTGAAGTTGGTATCATTTATTTCACCAAAGAAAACTTTCTGGAGTTTGAAGGAAAATGTTCCCAAAGTGGTACCTAAAGCTGAGTATATGCTAGTTTGATATAAATTCTAGGTATGTAACTGATGGTGATGATGACATTGATGATTGCTAACAGCAGCAGCCACTTCCTAACTTTAGCACTGGCTTATGAAATCTCTCTTTTGGCAAAAATAATTGAAGAATATCTGGTATAGTACCTTGTAGATGTTCACCATAAACAGTCATTGCTTACCTTTTTGTTAGACAAGAGTCACAAAAGCATTTAGCTCACATTAGGTATTGCAAGTTTGGGTTGGTATATACTGTTATTGGGCTTCCTAAGTGGCACAGTGGCAAAGAATATGCCTACCAATGCTGGAGCCACAGGAGATGCAGGTTCGATTGTTTCCTGGGTTGGGAAGATCCCCTGGAGGAGGAAATGGCAACCCACTCAAGTATTCTTGCCTAGAAAATCACATGGACAGAGGAACCTGATGGGCTACAGTCCATGGGGTTGCAAAGAGTCAGACATGACTTACCACACATGTACACACGATACACTATTATTAGTTCCCTTTTTGTATTATAAAGGAACAAAATTGCCTTCAGTGATGAGTGCTATGTATTCCTGTTTCAATAAAGAAGTGAGATCATCCTAATTTTAAGCAGAAAAATGAAATTAATGTTGAATTAATGAGAATTTATTATTTTCCAGAATGAAAATTAGGGTGTATCTGTTCTTGTCTTCATAGTTGTCTAACATTATCATAATCATTATAGCCAGCAGTTACTAGCTTTAGCTCTTACTGCATAGAGTCACTTTACTTAGCATCGTAGTGGTTTAGGTCCAGTGGCGCTGAAATAAGAATTCCTGAACTTGAATCCTGGCTCTTCAACTTACTAATTGTGTAATTTTGGTCAAGGTGATTAACTTCATGGACCCTCAGTTTTGTTGCCTTTAAAATGGATGAATGAGATGATTAGTCCAGTTGGTTTGGGTGAGAATTAAATAAGGTTGTCATCATCCTCATGAACAGCTGACATTACCTTTTCTACAGGTCAAACAGATAACGATACTTTACATACATATCTTAACTCTCATATTTACAGAGGAAGAAAGTGAGCCTCACAGAATTAAGTGACTTTCCAAATCATTTAGATTTATCAGTTATACTTAGCAGAAACCTTACAAACTTGTGGATTAAACAAATAAGAGACTTACTTTTCTTGCATAAGAATCCTGGATGCTGGTGGTTTCTGGGGTGGCTTCAGCTGTTTGACATTAGCGTCGCCTTCTTCTTGCATCACAGGTACAGAAAGGCTGCTGATTCCCCTGGGCTACATGTCTTGTGTTCAAGAGAGGAAGAGAGTCGGGGAGGGTAGAGTCAGTTTCTCTGCCTCTTTTATCAGGAAAACAAAATCTTTCTTAGCAGTCTCTTCTAGATTTCAGCCTACCTTTCCCTGGTGGCTCAGATGCTAAAGCATCTGCCTGTAATGTGGGAGACCCAGGTTCGATCCCTGGGTCAGGAAGATCCTCTGGAGAAGGAAATGGCAACCCACTCCAGTATTCTTGCCTGGAAAATTCTGTGGGTTGAGGAGCCTGGTAGGTTACAGTCCATGGGGTCGCAAAGAGTCGGACACGACTGAGCGACTTCACTTTTCCTTGATCAAACCTCATGGCTCCTCCCTAACTGCAGAGAAAACTCTGAAAACCAGCGTTTAATCTTTTCACTGTGATGTGCTGCAAGGGAATAGGGGAGGGGAATTACTCTTATCTAGCCAGAGGGCCAGGCACCTTTGCCTGTGCATGCTAAGTCACTTCAGTCATGTCCAACTCTTTGCGACCCCATGGACTGTGGCCCACCAGGCTTCTCTGTGCATGGGATTTCCCAGGGAAGAATACTGGAGTGGGTTGCCATGCCCTCCTCCAGAGGATCTTCCTGAAGGTCCAACAGCTGTTCAGTGGCAGAGCTGGGATTCTAAACCAGGTGTATGTGTGTATGTGCTCAGTCGCATCTGACTCTCTGCCAACTCATTGACTGTAGACCACCAGGCTCCTCTGTTCATGGGATTCTCCAGTCAAGAATACTGGAATGGATTGCCATGCCCTCCTCCAGGGGATCTTCCCAACCCAGGAAAAAAACCTGCAGCTCCTACAGCTCCTGCAGGGGGATTCTTTACCACTGAGCCACCAGGGAAGCACCTAATCCAGCTGTGTCTTGCTCCAAAGCTTATTTCTCCAGTTCTGCCTCTAAGAATTAAGACATCCTCACAAACAATTTGAAGAACCATTTTCCAACATCTGTATACAGGCACAGTTTTTCTTCTCGAAATTTTGTGTTTTTCAGAATAAAAATTACTTACCTTTTTAGGCTGGCTGAATTTTGAAGGTATGAATTATTTGTCCCTCCCTATTTTCAAATAAAACATAAACCAAAAATTAATGATTGAGTGCTTTTCTATTAGATATGATTACCAAGTTATGTTTATTTCAGGGAATTTCTGATAACATTTTTCAACTTTCTGTAGTAAAAAAACACCCATAATATTCAATACATCATTAACGTAATAAGGTTTTGCCTCTTTCCGTTCTAATTATTATGTTTTAACTCATGGTAAATAAGTTTGTTCTGTGCTCATTTCCTAAGGGGTGGTTATCCACTGATTTCATTTTCTGGAATGAAATTATGTCACAATTCTTGGAAACTGCATATTTATTTATTTGTTTTGTTTTTTCAGAGATGGGGGTGGGATGAATAGTGGGTGAAATGAAGGTCATAATCCTAATTCTTGATTCAGCCCTCAAATACATAACCATAGCTTACTCTCTTATTTTGTCTTTTTAATATTTGAGATAAGTTGCATTGAATTTTGTAGAGATAAAAGGATAAGGTGCAGTAGTATTTTGAGCCAGGCAGCATTATTCACATTTTGTAGGCAAGGAGACTAAGCCTAGAGAAGTAAGGCGACTTGTGCAATCAGTGAACTAGTACACAGTAGGGTTTGGGTTGGAGCCCAACCTGTTGCACGATGTGTTGGGAGGATAGAATCCTTAGCAGTCTGTTCACTTAGAACAGATCATTCCATTTCTTTTAAAATATTTAATAACATGTTTATCAAATAAAAAATACCTCTGCATGCATATATGCTAAGTCGCTTCAGTCACATCTGACTCTTTGTGACCTTATGGACTGTAGCCTGCCAGGCTCCTCTGTCCGCTGGATTCTCCAGACGAGAATACTGGAGTGCGTTGCCATGCCCTCTTCCAGGAAGAAAATGCCTCTAGGTATCACTTTTTACATTTGAACATTTTTGTTGCAGTAAGCTTTTGTGAAATAATAAAGAAACATTATTAAGTATAAACCATAGTTTATCCTTTTGATTTCTGTCATTGGGCAATTAAACAGTATTTTTATTATTAAAAAAGGAAAGTAGAAAAAAGTGTACATCTATCATTGTAAATATCCAATACTGTGTCCTTCTACACTGAAAATTGATAGCTTATTGGTCTTTCCCATTTTTCTGTATACTCTTGTTTAAGTATACTCTTTAAGTATACTTCTGTATACTCTTGTTTAAAAATATGCTACTGACCAAACCAAATTCAGTTGAATCTGTTGGTTCCTTCATTTTAGATTAAAGCTTTAATTCATTTATTTATTCTATATATTGATCACTGCAGTGTCAAAGCTAATTATCTCCATTGATCATGCCAAACTACTAAAATTGCACTTACATTGGAATTTCTATTGTTAATTTTTTCTTTTTGTTTCAATTTACAAAAGTAATGCAGTCTCATAAAAAAGCTATGGGAAATTCCCAAGTAGGAAAATTTGAAAAATTCTTAGGTTCAATTCTTTAACTATGTATGGTGATGAGTGTTAACTAGACTTAACAGTGCTGATCAGTTCACAATATATACAAATATTGAAACATAATGTTGTTCAAGCTGAAACTAATATGTTATGAAAAGTGTAAGTGAAGTTGCTTAGTTGTGTCCGACTGTGACCCCATGGACTGTAGCCTGCCAGGTTTCTCCATCCGTGGGATTTTCCAGGCAAGAGGACCAGAGTGGGTTGCCATTTCCTTCTCCAGGGGATCTTCCCGACCCAGGGATCAAACCCAGGCTTCCCACATTGTAGCCAGATGCTTTACCCTCTGAGCCACCAGGGAAGCCCGAATACAATGTTATATTGTCAGTTATACCTCAAAAAATATATAATATATGAAAATATATATATATATAATATGTTATATGGTCAGTTATACCTCAAAAAAAAAACAACCAAAAAACTGCTAAACTGACAGGCACAACAACGACAACAACAACAAAAAACACTTCATAGGTCCGCCAGTCATTTTGGTGAATTTCCTTTCAGTCTTCTCATTAGATACAGGTTTTCATCTTATTTGTATATGGTTTTAATCTCCTGGTATAATTTTGAATCACAAGTTTCTCACTTAATTTTGTAGTACAGCCTTTTTCATTATGAAGAATGCTTTATATATCACCTAATATAGCACAGTTTCTTTAAGTAGTCCTGTTTATTAGACATGTAGGTTGTTTCTGCTGTTTTAACTCTTGTAAGTGGCCCAACTGTGAACATCTTTGAGGGTAAGACTTCTAGGACTATTTCCTGAAGAAAGATTAATGGAAATAAGTTGACCTTTCTTGGTAGTTCAGACTGTAAAGAATCTGCTTGCAGTGCACGAGACCCGGGTTCAAGCCCTGGGTTGGGAAGATCCCCTGGAGAAGGGAATGGCAACCCATTCTAGTGTTCCTGTCTGGAAAATCCGATGGACAGAGGAGACTGGTGGGCTACAGTCCGTGGGGTCACAAGCATTGGACATGACTGAGTGACTAACACACACACAAAGCTTATTAATATTTTTCAGGCTTATGCAAACCGATTGAACATTTCGTAGGTTTATTTATTAATAGTATTTCTTTTTTTTGGTAAATTGTCAGTTTCTTTGCTGAGCTAATTTATCTTTTTGAGATTGTAGTGTCTTCCTGACCTATGTATATGATGAGTGTTAGATATAATTAATGTTCATCTTTTTTATCATTTTATTACAGAAATAATTCAAGCTTATTGCAAAATACAATAAATTCAAGTAAATTAGCAGAAATAAACAGAGATCATCTAGTAAAAAAATAATGTAAAAAAAGCTCTTAACAAAAAATCTTATTTTTGAGTAGTATTTTATAACTGCTTCCCGGGTAGGTCCATGGTCAGGAATATGCCTGCCAGTGCAGGAGACATGGGTTCCTTGGGTTGGGAAGATCCCCTAGAGAAGGGAATGGCAATCCACTCCAGTATTCTTGCCTGGGAAATCCCGTGGACAGAGGAGCCTGTCACACTACAATCTGTGGGGTCGCAAAAGAGTCGAACATAACTTAGCCTCTAAAACAACAACAATTTTATAACTAGGTTTTCCCTCCAAATAGTTAGATATCTAGGTATGTCATCAAGAAAATTGTTAAAGACCATATAGTGTGTGTGTGTATGTATATATATATATATACACACATAGTGGGCATTCCTGGTGGCTCAGACAGTAAAGAAACTACTGCAATGCAGGAGACCTGGGTTTGATCCCTGGGTCAGGAAGATCCCCTGTAGAATACTACTCATTCCAATATTCTTACCTGGAGAGTCCCATAGACAGAGGAGCCTGGTGGGCTACAGTCCATGGGTCACAAAGAGTCGGACACGACTGAGCGACTAACTTTCACTTTTCATGTAGCATTCCATTACTAAACTATTGATATTATTGACATTTCCAGTTTTCAGTACTTTTATAAACACTTCAGAGATAATTCTCTGCATGAATCTTGGTATGATTATCTGACTATTTCCTTGAAGTAAATTCTTTGGAATGGGAAGACTGGAAAGGATGTATATTTCCTAAAAATTTACACATACTTTCCATTTGCCACAAAGAGACTTATTTGTCCCTAACACTGGTTGTTATATCATTTTATCTTTCATGTAGTCTAATAGACAAAAATAGTGGCATTGTTTTAGTTTGCATTTTTGATGACTAGCAGTGGTTAACATCTTGCCATTTATTAAATTCTGGAATGAATGTTGTATTCCAGTTTTATTTGCCTATTCCAATTGCTCATTAGTCTTTGGATTTGTCACTTTTTAATTTATACCCTTTGCCAAACTGTTAAAACTATTTACTACCAGTTTACTGTTGGTTACATTTGTCATATAACATTTTCCTATTATTATTGATTTTTACATGCTTTTTCTTTTATACTTTCTACTTTGGTTGTCATGCTCAGAAAAACCATTGTCTCCGTGGAAATATTGGCATATGTTTCCTTCTAGTATTTTATAGTTTTATATTTCAGCCTTTATTTTAAAATATTTAAAATTTATCTTGGAATAAGTCAGAACTGCTACTCCCCCCCCACCCCACCCCATAATAAGAATTACTGATTCGCATTGAGCTCATATGACTTTCTTTTATTATTCTTAAGACTGATTCATTTGAATTTTAACCTCTCTTACTTCCTTAAAATCTCTATTGTCCAAGTGACACTTGTGACTTAGTTGTCATTGTCTGCTCATATGCAAAATTAGTTTTGACTAATTTTTTTTAATAATATTAATTTTTTTTTATTTATTTGATTGTGCCGGGTCTTAGCTGTAACATGTGAGATCTAGTTCCCTGATGAGGGATCGAACCCCAGCCCCTGCATTGGGAGCATGGAGTCTTAGCCGCTGGACCACCAGGCAAGTCCCTAGTTTTGACTATTTATATTATTAACTTATTTTTGAGCTATGTAAGACTGTAAACCACAATGTATTGTGTCATTCTCAGCATTTTTTCATTGGTAAAATAGAATAGGATATATTAGAATGCACTGCACATAGCAAGACTAATTATAGCTTTTTGGAAACTTATTTCAGTTGTGTGTTAATGTGTGTACAGAAGATTTCTCTCTTTTTTAACAAATATTTATTTATTTATTTTTGGCTGTGCTGGGTCTTCATTCCTGTGCTGGCTCCTGTGTGGTTGTGTCAAGGGGGGCTACTCTCTAGTTGCAATGCTCAGGGTTCTCATTGTGGTGGCTTCTCTTGTTGTAGAACGTGGGCTTTGGGGTGCGTGGGCTTCAGTAGTTGCAGCACATGGGCTCATTAGAGCACGGGCTCAATCGCTGTGGCCCTGTGGGCTTAGTTGCTCCGTGGGATGTGGGATCTTCCTAGACCAGGGATCGAACTTGTGTCTCCTGCATTGGCAGGTGGTTTCTTTACCACTAAGCCACCAGGGAATCCCAGAAGGAGCCTCTTGGGTGCTAGGTTATGATGTGAACTGTGTTTCTTACTTTGTCAGCCATCATTGTCCAGAGATTGTAAAGGTGAGGTTAAAGGCAATTGTGGAAGACTAAAACCACTGCTGACCAGAAAAGGCAAAGTGGCTGGTGCTGGAATGTGATAAAAACTCTGATTTGTGTGCACCGGATCTTCTGATCTGAATAGCTTCCCTCTGTCTTCTGCTGCTAATCACACTTTCCCCCTGGTCACTTGTCAGCCTGCTGCTGTTTCCAATGTTATAAACTCCCTCCTGGCAGAAGCACCAGTGGAAGTTAGTGGTGCTTGGCCAAATTTTCTTTTAATCTCTGCTACACATTTAGTTATAAATACTAACTTGCCTTGTCTTCCTGTATAGGAAGCACACCCAATTTATAGAAGTAAAGCCCCTCACTGTCCAGAATATGCAGTTTACTGCATAGTTTAGGAAGTTGCTGTTCCCAAATTGTGTGCCGCAAACCTGTTGGATAATACCTCTTTTTCATCTTTACTATATGGTTGTAGAAGCTAGCGTTCATTTTCTTCTCCAGATCAGCATACTGCCTTTACTTTGCCCTATGAATATGCATTAGTTTTCCATATTAAAGATAGTTTTTCTTCTTTCTAACGACTGAAAGTATGAGCTATCCTTGAGTAGATAAATTCTAGTTTAGTTTCTGAGAAATTTAATTTGTCCTTTTGAATTATATTTAAGATTCCCCACTATTTTAGAGTGATGTATAGTCGTGTCCAACTCTTGTGACCCCATGGAATGTAGCCTGCCAGGCTCCTCCATCCATGGGATTCTCCAGGCAAGAATACTGGAGTGGGTTGCCTTTTCCTTCAGGGGATCTTCCCGACCTAGGAATCGAACCTGAGTCTCCTGCATTGCAGGCAGATTCTTTACCGACTGAACTACAAGGGAAGCCCCAATATGTATAGTCCATGTGTAATATTTCCATTTGGTTTAAGTAATACAGGAAGTATTTAGTACATGGCTCTCCTTTTTAAAAATAGCAATTTAAAGCTATCTTTCTGTGTTTTTGATCTCTGCATTTGAATTTCATATGCTAATAGTATGTATCTTTAAAAATCATATTTATCAATACTTGTATTTTTTTCTTCAGTTACCTGTTAGGAGAAAATAAGGAGTTTGTATTCACAATCTGTTTCATTGTTATGATTTTTAAAAGCAAGAACTTTCTGATGAATGGACACATAAAATGCTGTAGCCATTTTGAAATTAGGTTGGTAGTTCCTGAAATACTTAAACAGAGTTACCACATGACCCAGCAATTCCATCCCCAGGTTTATAACTGGAAGAAATGAAAACATATGTCTACTCAAAAACTTATAAACAAGTGATCATAGCAGTATTACTCGTAATAGCTAAAAGATGGAAAGAACTCAAATGCCCACCTACTGCAAAATGTGATATTTATATGTGTGTGTGTGATTCAGTCATAAACAGTGATGAAGATACAACCTGGCTGAACTTTGAGAACATTGTGCTAGGTGAAAGAAGCCAGTCACAAAGGACTGCATATTGTACAATTACATGTAGATGAAATGTCGAGAGTAGGCAAATATATTTAGAGGTGGAAAGTAGATTAGTGGTTGCCTAGGGATGTGAAGAGGAGGGGAAGGGCTTAAGGGGTTGATGGCTAGGGGCTATAGCGTTTTTTTTTGGATTGATGATAATATTTAAGAATTGATTGTGATAGTGAATGCACAACTCTTTTTTTAGTGAGTACAGTATACATAAAGCCATTGAAGTCCTTATTCTAAATGGGTGAATTATATGCTATGTGAATTATATTGTAACTTTTTTCATATGGTTATCTTGTTATAATTCATGATTATATTTGAAACTGTCACAGATCTCTTTAAGAGTGGGGTGGGGGGAATGTTTTCATAGGCTTCTGTTTTCTTTTCATTCAGTTTTGTAGTTAGAAAATCCAGTGTTTACTTGAGAATGATGGAAAAGGCCAAGTAATATCTTCGAGGCATTATGACAACTTTTTATCCCGTAAGTACTCTGAAAGTGTCTCTGGGAGCCCAGGTCAAAGCACTGTACTGTCTTAAGAAAACCATCCATACTCAGTGTCTTCTGGAATTCCTGATAAATTTCAGTGAGTACCTGGCCAACAGAACATTCTGTTACCCAGCTGGTTGTCAAGGCGTGGTTCTGGAGCTACACATTAGAATTTGCATTTCTAACTTCCTGCTTCCCTTTGCTTTACTCTATTGGATAGTTTTTGAAAGGAGTAAGGTTGTGCCAAAAGTTAGATTTTTATGCTGTCCATGCTACTCACTCACTTGATCAACTCTCCCTGCCAAGAAAAGGACTCAAAAGCATTGTGTCACCTGCCATAAAGCTAGGTGTGTCTCCTCTCTCCCCAAGTCAAGACATTTTGAATCCTAGGCAGATGCAAACAGAGAGCGATAGTCTTTCCTGAAAAAGAAATGGCAGCATCAGGGATGTCCGGCTTCCTTTGTGTTTCATTTTGTGAACTTGAGCAAGTCATGCATGGTCTTTGGTCCTCAGTCCCATCAGCTTGTTGATCTTTTTTGTGACTTACCAACTCTAAAATCTATGATTTTAATTTGGGGGGAAATGATCTGATTACAGCTGTCAACAAATAGGCATTTAGACACACTGACTGCTCTTATTCATGGTTTCCAAAATTGCAGGCATGCTGATTTCATAGGACTAATCCCGCTGCCCTCCTCTCCCTTATCATGGCTTCTAAAGGAAAGTCCATTGTTTGTTTATATTAAAGGCAGCATTTTCCCAAAGTTGCTATACAGTGCAGTTCACCTCATTTCTTAGCCCAAACAATACATGTGGTGCCACAGAGTCTACCGTCAAATGGCTCTAGTTAGTCCTTTATAAAACAAGCTCAGAGAGGTCCTTGTCACTGCCGTGTTAGTCAGAGGATCCCAGCAAATAACCTCAGACTTTATTTATAGCACTGTATGTTTTGGATTTATAACATTCTATCTGTTATAGACGTAGTATATTATTTGCTTGGTTACTTTATAATTGTGATAGTTTCATGCCACCCACCGTAGGTTTTTCTGCAGTGGTTATTCTAACCACAAATTAAGGAGTTATTTTTCTGTGGTTCAGTTATACACAAGAATTATATTGCAAGAGTTGCTGGAGCCCAAGTTCTGTAAACAGTTTTTTTGGAAGAAGTCTTTGTCTAACAGACTTGACTAGATTGCTGGTACTCAGAACGTTAGAAGTCAGAACTTAGATGCGTAAAATGTAACTTGTCAATAAAATCGTAGAATATTGTGCTATAAAATGTCAGATGAGAATCTACCAGCTGCTGTCCACGTTGGTATATGGCAGCAGTCTTTTCAGTAGAATAGAATTATTGGAATTTTCCTGTGCCTAGAGCAGTGATGGTTTATACTTTGGGGGTCATAGGCCAACTTGAAAATATAGTGAAAGCACATTGTGTGTCTAGGAAAGTTTACACTTGTATATACTACACACATTTTGCATGTAATAGCACAGGGTTCACAATTCCCCCAACACATTCATTAACCTTTAGAGACCCATGAACTTAGGTTAAAAATCCGTGGTCTGGAAATCTGGGAGCAAGGTAATTTTATTTTTTGGAGTCACTAATGGTGATAATTTGGAGGTAGAGCCATATATTCCTCATGGCAGCATATAAGGTGGCTGGATTTGTTGAAATAGCAACACACATGCTTGGCTCTTCGATTTACTGCTGTGGCCAGACATGTGTCATAGTAGGTGCTCTGTGAATATTTATTGAATGAATGAAATTGATCCAAGGAGAAATGTATTCTGTGGAAGAAGAAGTGACTCTTATTTCCAGATTTCTGTGTATCTTTTTTCTGAAAGTGAAGAAAGTGTTAGTTGCTCAGTTGTGTCCAATTCTTTGTGACCCTATAAACTGTAGCCCCCCCAGGCTCCTCTGTCCATGGAATGCTCCAGGCAAGAGTACTGAAGGGGGTAGCCATTCCCTTCTCCAGGGATCTTTCCGACCCAGGTATCAAACCCTGGTCTCCCACATTGCAGGCAGATTCTTTACCGTCTACCCTTTCTTAATAGCTGATAGTTCAGAAGCAAAATAAGACAAAATGAGAATGCATCTAATAACATTACAGAGGAGGCGTTTGAGGACCATTTACTTCTCACCTTGCATAGCCATCATTTGTTTTTCTTTTGTTGCAGATGACCAGATTTTTCCATCACTCAGTCTTTTCCATTTCAGACATTACTTTAGTAATTAGAGAAAAGGCAGGTCTCATAAAAAGATTTTGTACTGTTTCTACTTATTTTGAAAACCTGCAGGATTTCGTGAAATATAGTTTTGGCTAAATTTTTGGTTTGATAAATGATGGAAATTTTGCTCTGTGAGATTTCAGTCCAGATTTCTAAGTTCTTTTTCTATACATTTAAAAAACAATAGCCCAAAGCTGGGCTCAATATTTGCTTTCTTCTCTGAAATTCAAATAGATATCTAAGATTTTGAAGTTTTTTTCTACTTCCCTGGTGAATGACTTCAAAAGAAAAGCCTTTCCATATAAATGCCTTTTTTTCTTAAATAGGTTTAGTACATTATCCTCAGTCACTTTTTGAGAAGTAAATGAAATTACATTGAAGTTCATATATAAATTACCCTCTTTGTTTTGTTGTTGTTTTATACCACACCTAAGAAAGGGAATTCTTAAATTGATTGACTTAATATAAAAGTCTAGTTCATAATCTCAGCTATAGGAGTAACTTTTAAACAAGAAGCTAATATTTAATGACCAATCGCTATGATTCAGGCAAATGCTTTACATGTATCAACTCATTAACCCTTACAACATTATAATTGGCACACAATGTCATTCCTATTTTATAGTGTTGGCAACTGAGAGCACAGAGAAGTTGAATAACTTGTCCAAGGCCAAGTGTCACCCACTCACAGAGCTTGAATTCAAACAATTCAAACATTTGAAGTCTGATTACAAAGCCTATACTCTTAACCACCTCTAGATTGCCTCTTAAACTCTATAATCAGGAGTGGATAAATGCCAGAGGCAGTCAAGGAAGGCTTCACAGAGGAGGTTGGTCATATTTGAATTGATTCCTAAAGAATGAGTAGATAATATAAAGAGTATGTGTCGAATTATGTGAATTGAGACCAAGCAGAATGTTTAGTATAGGCATCAAAATCTCAAAATATTTATTAATAGTAAAGGCTCCAGGGAAAAGGAACTTAGCAGTTCTGTCAGAAGTCACTAATCAAATATAGAGAAACTTATATGTTTCTCTGCATGTTGAATGTATGTTCAACATGTCCTATCAGCTATTTGGGGCAGTGCTGGCCACACTTCTCTCTGCTGTATCCTCTTTTGCTACTTGAGGAAATCTACCCTCCACCTCTTTGCTTGGAGCCCAGTTGGTTTCCCATCCCCCTACCCAAGGCCTCAGGCAAGGCCCTCAACCTTGGTTATCCAACATGACACCTATCTACTGGGTAGGTAGTTGAGTCAGTTGAGTCATATCCGACTCTTTGTGACCCCGTGGACTGTAGCCCACCAGGCTCCTCTATCCATGGGATTCTCCAGGCAAGAATACTGGAATGGGTTGCCATTTCCTTGTCCAGGGGATCTTCCCAACCCAGAGATTGAACCCACATTTCTTACGTCTCCTTCATTGGCAGGTGGGTTCTTTACCTCTAGCCCCACGTGTATAGGGCGATTTGAAATTCCATCAGAAAGCATATTGCTCATGCACAACCCTTGTTTCTTGCTTATGCTGAGTGTCTTTTGCCGTTTTCAACACTGTTTTCCAACAGTACCATTAGTGACACCTGACCACCCAAACAGTGGGCTATGGGCAGCCATGCTGAAGCCACGTGGGCTCTTTCACCTGATTAGACCAGAGTAGGCACCGACCCCAAGCTGGAATCAAACCAAAATTCCATCCCCTGGATTTTGGAATTGTGAACAAGGAAAAGGTGATTAGTCTCTTCATATATCTCGGCCTTTAACATAAATTGAAAGGTTTTGAGTAACCATATTGTATGCCATGCAGACTGAAGAACAGAGCTGGTTCAAAGAAGAAGGAATTACACAGTCATGTGGCAAGAAGAGAGGTGAGATGCATTAGAGAAAGTTCACTGCCCGAGTCTCGCATGGCTCCTCATAGTTTCTGGACCCTGCCCTTCTTGAGGTGCTTCCCTGGTGATACAGTGGTAAAGAACCTAACTGCCAATGCAAGAGACACAAGAGAAGTCTGCTCCAAGGGTTTCTGAAGGCACCATATAGCCTTATAATGAATTCACTTTTTCTCTCTCTTCTTAAGCTGAAAGTAAAGTGAAAGTGTTAGTTGCTTAGTTGTGTTTGACTCTTTTCAACCCCATGTACTATAGCCCACCAGGCTCCTCTGTCCATGGAATTCTCTGGGCAAGAATACTGGAGTAGTTAGCCGTTCCCTTCTCTGAGGGATCTTCCCAACTTAGGGATCAAACCCAGGTCTTTTGCATTGCAGCCAGATTCTTTACCATCTGAGCCACCAGGGAAGTACACTTAAGCTGCTGCTGCTGCTGCTAAGTCACTTCAGTCGTGTCCGACTCTGTGTGACCCCATAGACGGCAGCCCACCAGGCTCCCCCGTCCCTGGGATTCTCCAGGCAAGAACACTGGAGTGGGTTGCCGTTTCCTTCTCCAATGAATGAAAGTGAAAAGTCATAGTGAAGTCGCTCAGTTGTGTCCGACTCTCAGCGACCCCATGGACTGCAGCCTACCAGGCTCCTCCATCCATGGGATTTTTCAGGCAAGAGTACTGGAGTGGGGTGCCATCACCTTCTCCAACACTTAAGCTAGTTTAGGTTAATTTCTGTTTTGGAGAGCTGAGAGTCAGTATCTATACATCAAACCCTTCTTGTTCTCGTCTCTTTCTTGGTTTTTAAAAGATATGCTACTGGGATGTGCTGTCAAGCACACTAGGCTGCCATTTTTGAAAAGTATTTGGCCTTCAGACCACATCCTTGGATTCAGTGATTCAAAATACAGGTCAGGCCTTCATATTTTCAGTCCAGCTTAGGCATTTGAATTGAACATTGCCAAAATTAGCCATTTTAAGTGGGAAACACAGTGGTATGGGTTCCAACACAAGTTTTTAAATCCAAGTACATATCCAGTATATCTCTGAACACTTAATTCAGGGTTCTGGTTTTTACTGTTCTTTTCCTAACTTTTTTCAAATGATTCTTGCCAAGTTTTATAGCCAGTTTTTTAATATAGAGAAAAATGGAACTTATTCAGTATCTTAGTCTCTTTGGGCTGCTGTAAAAAAAAATACCATACATGAGGTGGCTTAAACAGCAAGTGTTTCCTTCTCATGGCCCCAAAGACTGGGAAGTCCTATCATCTAGGCAGTAGCAGATTTGGTATTTGTTGAGGATCTACTTCCTGATTCATAGCAGCTATCTTCACACTGTGTTCTCAGTTGGTGGAAGTTGCAGGGGGTCTTTGGGGTCTCTTTTAGAGGGTCACTAACTGCTCTACCCATAAGGGCTCTACCCTTGTGACCAATCACCTCCCAAAGCCCCCAACTCCATCACCTTGGGCATTAGGATTTAACATATGAATTTTAGGGGGACATAACATTATTTTTGTGGTGTTCAGGGATCAAGGGTGCCTTACATACATGTATGCAAATGCTCAAAAGTTTTTAAAAAGGATATTTACATTAAACTCAAAGAATCATAAATATATACCTTCAAGATGAAAAATTTTAAGATGCCAAACTCTTTCAAACAGATAATACTTTGGGATAACCTAATCAAGAGAGCTTCTTGATAAATATAGAGTAAAATAGAACATGGGGCTTCCAGGTGGCTCAGTGGGTAAAGAATCCACCTGCCAATGCAGGAGACACAGGAGATGCAGGTTCAATCCCTGGGTCAGGAAGATCCACTGGAGGAGGAAATGGCTACCCACTCCAGTATTCTTGCCTGGAGAATCCCATGGACAGAGGAGCCTGGAGGGCTATAGTCCATGGGGTCGCAAAGAGTCGGACACAACTGAGCACACACACAAACAGAACATAGTTTATTTTAATGAAAAAATATTGATCATATGTTATACTTAGCATACATGATTATACTGTGATAATCAAGTATTCTTTTTATAAATTATAAAAAACTAAAGCCAAACAAACTGCAGGCTGTTCAATAAAATAGTTTATAAGAATTAAACTGCTTTATTGTTATATAGTACATTTGAACAACTTGGCTAATTTATATATTTTCATGTTATTTTCAAAGTTCCATTATTTCTTAACTTATGAATTGTACAGAAGTATATTTCAAATTTCCAAATGAGAATTTTTTTATTATTAATTTCTAGCATAATTGTATTGTGGCCAGAGAAAATATTACCAAATTTTTTATATTTGTTAAAATTTCCTTTTTAAAAGTCAATTGTTTGAATCAATTTTTTTAACTGTTCCATTTTTAAAAGAATTTTGATGGTGGATTTGTCTTTTCTGTCAGGAATCCTTTAAATTTTTGCTGTATTTAACTTGAGACTTTTTACCTCTTTTCTACAAATTTAGAATTTCCTATCCTCTAGGTAACTATCCCCTTTTTTCCCATTATGTAGTGACTCTTTGTGTCTATAAAAATGTTAAAAGAAGCTCAAGTTTTCAAAACCCAGCTTCTGTGCTCTGTTTATTCTTTGAGTTCTGGCTCTCTTTTCTTTTTCTACCTTTCTATAATCAATTGTAAACTGCTGACTCTGATACAATTAAAGAAAACTGTTTTGTGGGGTATTTTAACCACTGTGTTTATTTCTTTTTAGCAGGAGCTTTGGTCATTTTACTTATCCTAACATACTGCTGGGTATGGAAGTCTGGTATCTTTGTTTTTAATTTCATTGTGATAAAGGTCATTCATGAATATTTGTCTATGTTTATATAAGTCCAGATTTTGAAGAATAAGTTAAATCAGAGCCATATAGAATGAATTTTTAAATAAGGGCAGAATTTTACTAAAACTTCTGACATGTTCTTGCTTGGTATTGATGTTTCAATTGACCAATACCATGAGAGATTTAGATGTGGGGAGGCATTCTGAAAGTTATTGAAATTGGGTACATTTTTTTCTTTTTGTAATCATTTATATGCTTAAAGCATCTATCCTCAAGGCAGTTACTTTTCATTAATTAACTTCGTTGCAGTCTCAGAATCATTGCAGATATAATTAACATGTAAGATTAAATTCATAAGCACAAAACTAATTACGGTTGTGTGGTGATGAAAGCAATTAAACAAAGCATTTTACTTTTTGACTCCTACTGGACTAGTAGTCAGCAACTACCTGTTCCTCAAAAAGGGTAAAAGGATATACATTAAACATTTTAGTTCATAGTATATTATCATTTACGAGATTGCTGTGGGTATATGGTTTGATTCTGTGCCAGAATCTTCCATGGAAAGGACTGCTTTCGTTTGTTAAGTGTAAGAGTAAGAATAGTTACTACTTAGCAAGTTGTTACAGATGCTTTCATAGGAATATTAATGAAATAGTACAATGTAGTGTTGATGAGCACAAGATGGAATGTTACTGCCTGGATTTACATTAAATATGTAATATAAATTCATACTTAAATATGCATTAAGTAACTTGCTTAAGATTATACTGTTAAATACAGTATAATCTTAAGCAAGTTACTTAATGCTTTGCCCTTTAATTTTTTCACTGTAAAAATATTATACCTTGGATAAGTCTCTTAGAAGAGTATTTAGACAATAGAGTAACTAGTGCTGCCATAAAATTGCTATTGTTTTCCCCCTTAGGAATAATTATTAGGCTTTACAGTTGATGTAGATTTGAGAAAAATTCAAATCATACACATTTTTTGAAAAAGTTCAAATATTAATAGGGTTATGTATCTTATTTATAACTTATGTCACATGTATACCATTCACATGGAGAAGGAAATGGCAACCCACTCGAATATTCTTGCTTGGAGAATCCCATGGACAAAGTAAGGTAAGTCACTTCAGTCGTGTCCGACTCTGTGTGACCCCATAGACGGCAGCCCACCAGGCTCCCCCGTCCCTGGGATTCTCCAGGCAAGAACACTGGAGTGGGTTGCCATTTCCTTCTCCAATGCATGAAAGTGAAAAGTGAAAGTGAAGTCGCTCAGTCATGTCCTACTCTTAGCGACCCCATGGACTGCAGCCTACCAGGCTCCTCCATCCATGGGATTTTCCAGGCAAGAGTACTGGAGTGGGGTGCCATTGCCTTCTCCGCCCATGGACAAAGGAGCCTGGTGAACTGTAGTCCATGGGGTCAGAAAGTCGGACACAACAGCATAGTGTTAGTTAATAAAGCTTGAATTTCTTTACTGGGGACCACTAAAAACAGCCTCTGAGTACATGAAATACCTCCTGGCCTTAGGGGTTGGTGATCTTAATTAAATTATCTGGCAAGACTTCTGTAGAGTCCTGCAAAGGCAGTTCTCTCTGCAGGAGCGATGATGGAGTTTGTGGTGTTAGTGCTAGAGAATTAGAGTAGTGATTCTGAGAGCAATAGGGACTAGCACTGAGTATAGGCAGTGTTTACTGAGTATTTACATGATAGCAGGTCCTCTTCTATGTGCTTTACGTGTATCTTATCTTCACAGCAACCAATGAAGTTGTTGTTGTTCAGTCACCCAGTTGTGTCCAACTCTTTGCAACCCCAAGGACTGCAGCACACCAGGCCTCCCTGTCCCTTACTATCTCCTGGAGTTTGCCCAGGTTCATGTCCATTGCATCAATGGTACAAGTAGGTACTATTATTATCTCCATAATTGTTTTTTGGGATAAAGAAATGGAGGGACGTTCCATTTTACAGATGCAGGAATTATGAATTGGAGGGGTTATGCAACATCACACAGCTAGTATGATTGAGTTTGAACACAGTCCAGTTTCAAAACATGTACATAAATGCAAATGCATTTCTGCCAAGATGGTTTCGGCTCAAGCCAATGACATTTCATTCATCGCTGGAACCTGTCCCTCACTTTATCTAGGTTTCTTGGCCAGTATCAAGCAAACTAGTCTTAAGCCTATGGTGCTATCTGTTCACAGTCTCCACTGAATTGTCTTAGAAGTCTACTTTATCCCTGTGTTGGGTTATTTACTGTTAAACTCCTGTTACTTTGGGAAGTAGGCATAAAGAGAGATGTGTGTATACCTGGGACAGTATGCTGTTTATACCAAAGTGAAGAAATGCCTCTGCCGGCCTTACTGATGCCTTGGACCCGCTACCTGGATTTTGACTCCTCACCTGCTCTCCACCCCTTTTCCTGTGGTCTCTAGTGAGTCCTGGCTTGCATTACTTTAGTTCCCTACTGCGAGCCAGCCCCAATTTCTCTTTGCACCTAACATAAGCTTTTAAAAAAGAAGTACAAGAAATGTGACAGAGAACGAAATGCCAAAAGGCCAGTAATTCAATCAATAAATATATTAGTATCAAACTAACAGTGACTTTTCTAGGCTTTTCTAGGCACTCTAAATAATGCCCTCTTTGTATTTTAACTCAGAAATCACTTTAGTCCTGTAAGCTGGAGTAGGAGGAGTTTTATCGAGTGACTTTCCAGTTCTCACTTGACCTGTTCTGTGCCTGTGGAGACAACTGCTGGCCACCGGGAAGAGTGTGGACCATTCTTCCGCCTTCACTTCCTCGGCTCTTTAGCCCCCATTGAGCTGTGAACAGTGGCTGAGGACAAAAGCTGTATACACTGTACAAACAGAGCACCAAAGCAGCAGTACACTGAGTCATTCTTCGCTCTGTGTGAGAACTGAGGGGGACTCTATTCATTTCCTTTGTGCTGGTGTCTGTCAACAGCGCTGTTTGAGGCAAGGCCTATTGTGCCGGCCAGTGTTTCTTATTGACCTAAGTCTGTGCCTGCTATGTTCCCAGGGTCGAAGTTGCGAGTGAGAGAATGTTTGAAAAGGGGTAATCATAGGCTAAATGCGTTTGGCTGCATTGTCATCTGACCTATTAAATCTAAACTGTGGTCTCCGTTAATGCAAACAGGTAATTATATAGTCACAGCTGCAGCTATTGACATCTGGTTACCACCCCCATAGGAAAAGGAAAAATGTGTGTTTTTTGTCTGTCTCTCAGTTCTTATATGCTGGGCATTAATGATTTTTAACTGAAAATAGATAATGGATTAGGGGGGCTAAAAGAGCCACAAGGTGGGTACTTTAAAATAGCCTCTGCCACAGCTGTTTGCATATACACTTCCCTTTGATGACACAGTGCATTCCCAGGACTCAAGATGGAGTAAGCCTGGCTCAGTTTTAGTTTCTCAGGTGTGTGAGGTAAAGATAATTTTTATGTTTCCACCCCATACAAGCCCATCATATTAAGTCACTTTGAAAGATCTGTCTCTCATAGCTTTGTCTCGCTTGCTTGCCTACTGGTTTTATCCATTGTGTTTTATTGCCCTGATCCCCCAGTGTCGGCTCATATATGCAAGAGGTCCATGTTCCCCAGTCATAAGTACGCTGGAGTGAATTGAGCCTTTATGGCTATTAATTATGTTAATAAATTCTGTCCTTTCTAGTTTCTTTCAGTATTCTAAGGAGCCAAAGTTATGAATAAGTCAGCCCTGATACCTTACATCCTCGATGTCCTTTGGAAACAAAATACGTTTATATTAGCAGAAGAAAAAACATTTAGAAATGTGTTCCCACCAACCATGAAAATCCATTTACCACGAGAGCATGCCATACCTGTGTTTCATTCACCTCCATAATTCATTATTGAACAATGTTTATTTAAAGCCCAGTAGGTGATCGGCTCTGGACTAGGTATTGGGTTACCATTTAAAAATAAAAATCTGCCATCTTAGTTTTTCTGATTCACATGATCACTAGTAGCAAGCATTATGAAGTCTACCAGGATAGAACTGAGGCAGGAGACAGAGTAAAACAGTTTTAAGACCTTGCAGCTTCGAGGTTTTTCTAATATTTTGACACTTGCCATCTCCTAAATGTTTAGCTGTATGTTGTATGTGTCTAAGTGGATAGTTATCATCCCACTGGAGCCTTGAGGAGAGAACACCCTGGATGCCCGAGCGCTTGGATGGTGCTGCCTTTTGAGCCAGAGTTCTGTGGACCCGGCTTAGCCCGTGCCCTCTTGCTGCGCACTGCTCCGAGGGTGCTAGGGCTGGGTGCGCTGCCTTCTTTGAGACTGTGAGGTTATTCAGGGAGACTGTTTTTATTCAGGGATGACAGATCATCACAACCTCCTGTATCCTAGGTGCTGGAGCTATAATGATGAATAATATAAAACTCTTACCATCAGGGAACTCAGATTAAATGCCTTTTTTTTTTTAAACTATCCTCAATATAAGCACGATTTTGGGGGGAAAAATGGCATAATGATTAAATTTAATAGAATAAATAATAAAAAATCAAGTGTTGAATATATTCTGCCTTTGAAAACATTGTCCAAAAAAGAAGAAATAATCTTTTCACTTTAAAAATTATATTTCCTGTTGGGACTTACCTGGCGATTCAGTGGTGAAGGCTCCCCACGCAGGTTTGATCCCTGATCTGGGAGCTAAGATCCCACATTCTGCATGGCATGGCCAAAAAAAATTTTTTTTAATAAATAAAAATTTAAAAGTTATATTTCCTGTTAATGTTCCTAAGAAATGTTGGTATATTCTACATGGAACAACCACTATGTGAAATTAAAATATTTGCTAAAATGCATACTGGTCACTGTCTTAACTCTTAGAAATGAAAACTATTTCCAAATTCTTATAATGACATTTTTTTTTGCAAATAATATTTAAAAATTTTTGTACAGTTTCATGTATAGAATTATTTTGACAGATACAAGTATAATCACTTCAAAAGGCTTTACATATTTGTAAGAAATAAACCATATGCCATCTTGCAGAAGCCTTGATTTGGAAAGAATGTGGCTCTCAGCCAGCAATTAATTAAGCCACTCTTTTGTTTTGACCATATTGTGGTGTGTATAGGTGTGAAATTTTCTGTCTTTAGCAAATAGGAATATTCCTGTGTATCCATGATAGTTAATAGGGAAAGCAGTTAACTTCTGGTGTTATTCTCCTACAAAGTAATGGAAATTTTAAGTACAGATATTTGAAGCACAAGAAGAATGGGGGAAATTTGGGGGATAAAGTGAAAATATGAATTTGGCCCTGGATAGCTGACAAGTGACTCCTGTCACTTTGGTCCCTTAAAGATTTCCTCATTGTTATCAGGAAGATGGAAGCTGAGCATCTATCAAGTCTGTTGCTAGAGAATACAGAATGAGAGAAGATCACTTAATTATTTGGTGTGTGTAGTGGGATACCCTGTTGTCAAAAAGAGAGAATAATTAGCCTGACCAATCAATTTCCTGCATTTCTCCTGAATCCAATTCAGATATCCTTAAATTATCTTCAAATACAGATCTTCTCTGATATCAGATTGTAGGGGCTCAATTAGGTTACTCAGTCTTCCTCTCCTCATGTGACTTCACTTGCTTCTCATTAGAGCAGAATTAACTTTTTAGTCAGGATATAGTAGTTAAACAGAGTTATGGGCTTGGGTTTAAAGATTGCAATCAGGGAAGGCTGGCCTCAACAGAGAGCTTCCTTTCACCCATTTTGACCATTGTCACTGCTTCCCCTCATTCATCCTCATCGCTGTTGATCTTAGCGAGAGACCCAGAGACACCATTGCCCTGCTTACAAATAAGGTTTTATGTTTGATCTTTTCATTTTGTAAAAGATAAAGCACCTCAGTCTTAAAAGGGTGCTTTCTCCTTTTAATGAACAGCAGCGACTCTGGGAATTTCAAAGGCACTATAATGTTTTGTTCGTATGATAAAAAGGACTCACAGCATAGAGGGTGATCCAAATACTTGTTTTCTTTCTCTTAATGGAAAATTAGTTCCCTAAGGTTAAACATGATTAAACTGTAGAAGTCTTCTGCATTTTATTCTAGACCCTAACAAATAAAACCAAACTCCACATGTATTTTGGAATGGCTTTCTGAACCCTGGCCTTAGCAGTTGAGTTTCTCCTTTACAGTAAGTACTGGTAGCAATTACCAGTACCCTGGGTGCCTGCACGCACAATCCACACACCCTGAGGTACACTGTTAATAGTCTGGTGCTTATCTTTATCTTTGGGAAGAGGGAAAACATATCGAAGTGCTTTGCAAATAATTGTAGGTGGGTGCAATACAGAGAGGATTAACCATCTAGCATTTTCAGTGGCTTAATTAAGCTCTGGCGAAGAGCCAGGATCAGTAGAAAATGGGATAGCCGCGGAAACCAGTGGATTTCAGCATCTTGGCAAGGTCTGGAGTATTCAGCAACAGTCTGTGCTTCTGCCTACCTGTTGTGGGAAAGTGAGGCTGTCCAGACAAGGGACAAAGCACCGGGCGTTTTCCCATCCAGTTTTCCTGTTGTAATTTGTCTCTTTCAAAGGGAGCAGGGGTACCTGTGATCAGACAGTAGTGGTTCATTTCATGCCTTGCAGGGAGGGGCTGATTTAAACTCCTGAGGAAAGTCCGTCTTCTCTCTGAGGCTGCAGTTTTCTCTCTGAGGCTGCACCCTATGGAAAGAGGTCTTCCCTGTGGCTCAGGATTTTGTCAGGATTTTTAGGTTTGGGAATGGTCCCTGGGGAGCTTTGGAAGGGTTGAGAAGTTTCAATCCATCAATGTTTATTTAGCCTCAGTGCTTTTTCAAGAAAAGAAAGTATGACTTCTGTTGTCATTATTAATGATAAAATCAATTATCTATCACAAGGTTATGAGCCTTTGAAATAAGATATTATCAGTGTGAGTTTTAAAACATGTACACTGGTTTTGTGAAGTGTCCAAAACTAAAAAACCAAGGATTTTAATTAAATACTTTTACTTCTCTTTCTGGCTAAAATAAATTGATTTGCTGTTTGATGATGCATAACTCAAGTTTTTAAGATTAAAGCTTCTATGGTAAACTTGCTTTTGTACCAAAAATCTGTACAGTAAACGTATTTCTTTCTGCCAGAAAAAATTTCTGGGTGAAATTTTCAGTTAGGGGAAACCACTTCACATTAGAAACCTCCTTCTGTCCCATTTATTTAGTGTCATACTGCTTAATCTTTCAGGATGAAATCCAGCTTTAAAAAACTGTGACTCCAACAAACATGTAACTTTAAAATCTTGACGGTCTTAGAAAAAGCTCTTACGTCTTTTTACTTAGAAAAGTCACTTTTCCTATGATTATTACAAATAGATACAATGCCTCCCTGGGAGTGACAATTCTGTTTTTTGTTTTATACTGTTTTGTATGACAAAGACCTCCAGCTCTCAGTTTTATACTCTTGTGTAACAAAGATCTCAGCCTGTGACCTACTCTTGAAGCATTATTTATATAGTGCTATTTCACCATCATAATAAAATTAGTAATAGTATTTTGGAATTGATTTGGTCTTACAAATAAAGTCAGATTAACAATAGACTGTCATCAATTCAATAATCTTTGCTGCAGTTACAATAACATAATCGTATATACTCTAATGTTTATAAACTGACAGGTGAAAACAGAAAAGAATTTCATTTTAAAATCTCTTGTGTAACTCCAGCTATAAAAAGGCTATTGCCATTGTCTATATCACACATTTATTTTGGTACTTAGCCATAGATGGGCTTGTATTATTTATTTAACTCTCCAGACTAGATTGTAACCCCATATTTTTCTTTAAGGCAGTGTTGTACAAAGGCTTACAGTGAGCCCTTATTAACTGCAGTTGTGTAATTTGCTTGATTTGTGAGTTGAGCAGATCCCAATTAGTATTGGTATACTTGGGGGTTAAATTTGAAACATTTCTTACAAGATCTAAGAAAAATTTACCCTGATTCTTTGTACCAGCAGAATCCAGTGTCTATAGTTTTGAGCATGTGTCACGTTTTTGAGCGTTTTAGCTGTGTGGACAGAGTGGAAGAGCAGGGCAGCTGCCGTTCTCTGTGTCAATTTGTGTTGATACACACCCATTAACAAAGTCTCTGAACTTCCATTTGCATTAAGGAGAAACCCAACAAAATCAACTTAGTGACTATTCTTTGTATGTGTCTGTGTAAATGTCTTTAATTGTTGTACCAATCAAAATTAGCGATAAAAATTATTTTTTAAATAGGCTTTGAGTTCCTCTGAATCTCAACCTTTTCTCCTTCACTCAGTGATCTCTTTTTATATTATGCTCTCTGGGAGAGATTTGCAAAAATGATGATAACATGTTTCTCTTCTAGCTCTTGATTTTCCAAACATTGCAAAAGATAAAGATGTTGTAATAATACAACATGGTTGAACCCCAAAAACATTATGCTATATGACAGAAACCAGTCACAGAAGACCACATTATTGTATCATTTTGTTTTTATGAAATGTCCAGAATAGGCAAATCCATAGAAACAGGAAGATTTGTCACTGCCAGGGTCCAGGAGAGAGGTAAGTGGGGAGTGGCTGCTAATAAGTGCAGGGTTTCTCTTTGGGGTGATAAAAATGTTCTAAGATTAGATTGGTGGCCATAGTGGGTCAACTCTGTGAAAATACTAAAAATCACTGAATTGTATATTTTAAATGGGTAAATTTTATATATTCACTCAATAGAGCTGTTTTTTTAAAACTGTAGTTATAGAAAATATTGTAGATAAAAATTAATATTCTTTGCTTAATAGATAATCTCTCCCAAATTAAGCTACTTTAGCATAGTAAATAAAAGTTGTATGTGAACTAAACCATTATCCTAGCTTGATTTTAATATCTTATAATAATACCCACAATACAGAAGTTAATACAGTCTTGAAAGTTGACTGTTAGACTTTGTGGCTTCTTGGACCATGTTATCAGCAGAGTTAAAATACAATTCATTCAGCAAATATTTGTTGAATTTCTACTATATTCCAGGTATAGTCTACATGTTAAAAAGATAGGCATGTCCAAAAGTACAGTTTCTGCCCTCCAGAGTCTCACCATTAGGAGAGTGAACAGACAAAAGCATAAGCACAGCTGACATGTGTCAGTGTCATACATGACGTCCTAGAGTGGGTTTTGGGGATGCTGTATCTGCTTCAATGCATGAGGGAAGTTTCTTTGAGAACAAGAGTTTGGTCTAATTGGAGGAAAAAGACAATGGACCAGGAAGATGAAGGTTTCTAGGCAGAAGGAGTGAATGGCTCATGACAAGGCCTTGGGATGAGGGGAAAACAAAACAAGCCCAGACACTTCAAGAACTGCAAGTGGCCCAGGTTTCATTTTAGGTAAGAGTCCATATGGCAGGAGCTGCCACCCAAGACCAGCAGTACCAGAAAGGCAGGCAGGATCCTAGTACCAAGGGCCTGATAGGCTCCTCTAATTTCTCAAAAGAAGAGCTCTAAGAACTGTTCATTTCTTAAGAAATGTATAATCACTCAGGTGCAGAAAGGAAGTATTCAGTTTGGCCTTTCATTCTTTAGACCAAGGACCAGAGAACTTTGTTCAAATCAAGATTGACACCTAGAACTCTTTGAGTCTCATTCCAACAGCTTTCATCCTTTATCACTTGCTTTTGGAAAATGAGAAGCTGAAAGGTTTTGTGGCATTCAGTTCAGTCGCTCAGTCGTGTCTGACTCTTTGCGACCCAATGAATCGCAGCACGCCAGGCCTCCCTGTCCCTCACCAACTCCTGGAGTTCACTCAAACTCATGTTCATCAAGTCAGTGATGCCATCCAGCTATCTCATCCTCTGTCGTCCCCTTCTCCTCCTGCCCCCAATCCCTCCCAGCATCAGAGTCTTTTCCAATGAGTCAACTCTTCGCATGAGATGGCCAAAGTACTGGAGTTTCAGCTTTAGCATCATTCTTTCCAAAGAACACCCAGGACTGATCTTCAGAATGGACTGGTTGGATCTCCTTGCAGCCCAAGGGACTCTCAAGAGTCCTCCAACACCACAGTTTAAAAGCATCAATTCTTTGGCGCTCAGCTTTCTTCACAGTCCAACTCTCACATCCATACATGACCACTGGAAAAACCATAGCCTTGACTAGACGGACCTTTGTTGGAAAAGGAATGTCTCTGCTTATGAATATGCTATCTAGATTGGTCATAACTTTCCTTCCAATGAGTAAGCGTCTTTTAATTTCATGGCTGCAGTCACCATCTGCAGTGATTTTGGAGCCAAAAAAAAAAAAGTCTGACACTGTTTCCACTGTTTCTCCATCTATTTCCCATGAAATGATGAGACCAGATGCCATGATCTTCGTTTTCTGAATGTTGAGCTTTAAGCCAACTTTTTCACTCTCCTCTTTCACTTTCATCAAGAGGCTTTTTAGTTCCTCTTCACTTTCTGCCATAAGGGTGGTGTCATCTGCATATCTGAGGTGATTGATATTTCTCTCGGCAATCTTGATTCCAGCTTGTGCTTCTTCCAGTCCAGCGTTTCTCATAATGTACTCTGCATATAAGTTAAATAAGCAGGGTGACAATATACAGCCTTGACGTACTCCTTTTCCTATTTGGAACCAGTCTGTTGTTCCATGTCCAGTTCTAACTGTTGCTTCCTGACCTGCATATAGGTTTCTCAAGAGGCAAGTCAGGTGGTCTGGTATTCCCATCTCTTGAAGAATTTTCCACAGTTTATTGTGACCTACACAGTCAAAGGCTTTGGCATAGTCAGTAAAGCAGAAATAGATGTTTTTCTGGAACTCTCTTGCTTTTTCAATGATCCAGCAGATGTTGGCAGTTTGATCTCTGGTTCCTCTGCCTTTTCTAAAACCAGCTTGAACATCTGGAAGTTCATGGTTCACGTATTACTGAAGCTTGGCTTGGAGAATTTTGAGCATTACTTTACTAGTGTGTGAGATGAGTGCAATTGTGCGGTAGTTTGAGCATTCTTTGGCATTGCCTTTCTTTGGGATTGGAATGAAAACGGACCTTTTCCAGTCCTGTGGCCACTGCTGAGTTTTCCAAATTTGCTGGCATATTGAGTGCAGCACTTTCACAGCATCATCTTTCAAGATTTGAAATCGCTCCACTGGAATTCCATCACCTCCACTAGCTTTGTTCGTAGTGATGCTTTCTAAGGCCCACTTGACTTCACATTCCAGGTTGTCTGGCTCTAGGTAAGTGATCACACCATCGTGATTATCTGGGTCGTAAAGATCTTTTTTGTACAGTTCTTCTGTGTATTCTTGCCATCTCTTCTTAATATCTTCTGCTCCTGTTAGGTCCATACCATATCTGTTCTTTATCGAGCCCATCTTTGCATGAAATGTTCCCTTGGTATCTCTAATTTTCTTGAAGAGATCTCTAGTCTTTCCCATTCTGTTGTTTTCCTCTATTTCTTTGCATTGATCGCTGAGGAAGGCTTTCTTATCTGTCCTTGCTATTCTTTGAAACTCTGCATTCAGATGCTTATATCTTTCCTTTTCTCCTTTGCTTTTCGCTTCTCTTCTTTTCACAGCTATTTGTAAGGCCTCCCCAGACAGCCATTTTGCTTTTTTGTATTTCTTTTCCATGGGGATGGTCATGATCCCTGTCTCCTGTACAATGTCACGAACCTCCGTCCATAGTTCATCAGGCACTCTATCTATCAGATCTAGGCCCTTAAATCTATTTCTTACTTCCACTGTGTAATCATAAGGGATTTGATTTAGGTCATACCTGAATGGTCTAGTGGTTTCCCCTACTTTCTTCAATTTAAGTCTGAATTTGGCAATAAGGAGTTCATGATCTGAGCCACAGTCAGCTCCTGGTCTTGTTTTTGCTGACTGTATAGAGCTTCTCCATCTTTGGCTGCAAAGAATGTAATCAGTCTGATTTCAGTGTTGACCATCTGGTGATGTCCATGTGTAGAGTCTTCTCTTGTGTTGTTGGAAGAGTGTGTTTGCTATGACCAGTGCATTCTCTTGGCAAAACTCTATTAGCCTTTGCCCTGCTTCATTCCATATTCCAAGGCCAAATTTTCCTGTTACCCCAGGTGTTTCTTGACTTCCTACTTTTGCATTCCAGTCCCCTATAATGAAAAGGACATCTTTTTTGGGTGTTCTAAAAGGTAGCTATTCTTATTTTCAGAAACATTTCTAATACTGTCCAGTAATAACTAAGAAATTCTGAAAAATTGTCATCTTCACCTATGGAAAGTCACCTTTACTCATGTGCTTAGCTGCTGAGTCATGACCCTATGGACTGTAGCCCACCAGTCTCCTCTGCCCATGGGGATTCTCCAGGCAAGAATACTGGAGTGAGCTGCCATGCCCTCCACCTGGGTTGGATCTTTCCAACCCAGCAATCAAACCCAGATCTCCCGCATTGCAAGCTAATTCTTCACAGCTGAGCCACCAGGAAATCCCAAGAATACTGGAGTGGGTAGCCCATCCCTTTTCCAGGGGATCTTCCTGACCCAGAAATTCAACCAAGTTCTCCTGCATTGCAGGCAGATTCTTTACCAGCTAAGCTACCAGGGAACTTTACTCACAGAACAAATGTTTTGACCAAAACCTTTGTTTCGAAATTTGATAAGTCATAGTTTTATAAAGTATATAACTGTTTTTGTTTTAAGCCACTGAGTTTTGGAGTGTTATCTTGCCAAGAAAAGGATAACTGGCATAGATTCTAGTACCTGAAAGTAGAATAATGATATAACAATAACCTAAAAATGTGGCTTTGGCTTTGGGACTAGGCAGTGGATTGAAGCTGTATGAACCTTGACATGTTAGTAGGAGCCTAAAGGACTTTACGGAAGCCATCAGTGAGGGCTTAGATGTTAGCAGAAGTTGAAGGAAAGGGATCTTTAATGTAAAGTGGAGGAAATTTAGCAACATAATCACAATAATATGGAAAATTGAAAATGTACCTAAGGAACTAGATGATCTAGCTAAAGAACTTTCCAGACAAAGGTTAAAGGTAACCCTTTGGCTTCTTTTCCCCTTTATAATAAAATGATGAGAGAGGAGAAATAAACTAAAATACAAGATGCAAACTATAAATCAGCCAGGACTTGCTGGGTTCAAAAAATAAATTTATTTTTTCATTCTTAGCCTCTCCAGATAGTAGATGATTCTCAAATTAAGAATTGGTTTATGGGCAAAGGTGAAATCCAAGGGTGTTTTCAGGGAAACATGGTCTAAAGATGAAGTCAGCACATCAATATAAAACCCTTTATCAAGACCTCAGAATGATTTAATAAGGTGGTATCTTATAGACCCTTTTAAACAGACAAAAGGTTCTCTTCAAATCTTATGGCTGTGCCTCACTTATCTTCTTTCATTAAATAGATTAGATAGAGCTTCTAATATTCTTAAGGACATTATAGCAGTTTTAAAGTAAAAGAAGGTCTATCTCAACATTTATGGTGTGTCTTTGCTTTGATCTAATGGAGTGCCTTCTAGAATGACTCACAGAAAACTCCCAGAATTTTTAAGAGAATTGTATTGGAGGAGTTTCTGCTGGCTTTGACTAAAAGGAACGTAGACTGGCTAAAATGAAGAGGTATTTGGACTCGGATTTCTAAGGGGAGGTGCCAGGCTGAGAAAACTACCATTCTTCTGCAAATGCAGGCTGGATTTTTTGAAAAAGGAAAAATAATTCAGAGGAACCAAGAATGCAGAGGGCAGAGAAGAGCCCTGGAGAGATATTCCCAGGTAGTGAGACTAAGCCCTAATCAAGCAACTGGCAACATTGACTGGATTTCAGAGTTGTTACAATCTGCTATGTGCTTCCTATTTCCCCTCTTTTTAGAACAGGGGGTTTAGAGCAGTTACCTTATGCTTGTCCCACCACTGTTTGCTGGGTGTTTGTGTATAGGGTGTGCACATTGTTTGTTTACAGGGCTTCATGTCAAGAAGACCTATTATAAAGACTCTGCTCCCATGAAGCCCTGATAGCGGCATCTCATCTGCACCTGGGCTTGACCTAGATGACAAAACCTTGGACTTTGAGCCTCAGCCTGGTGCTATTTTTATAAATGAGACTTGTGGAGATGTTGGGCATGAAATGGAAATAATCTGTGGTCATCACTGGGCTGTGGTGATTTTTAAAACATATCCACAGACTCTCTGATGCTCCTCCCACCTGAGGTAGAATCCAGTTCCATTCCTTTTGAATACAGGCTTGCCTTACAGTATTCACTTCTCACAAATAGGAGGCCGTGGAAGTGACTGAGGAAGTGACCTGACTTCTGAGGCTAGGTCATAAGGTGATCCTACCTCACTTTCTGCTTTGGAATTTAGCCACTATGCTGTGAGGGACCCCAGATCACATGGAGAGGCTAGAGGTAGGTATCCTGGGTGACAGCCCCAGCTGAGGTCCCAGCCATATCTGATGTCACACTCCATGCCTGGAAACCATGTGGGAAACCTTGGCTGAGAGCTGCTGCCTAATTCGGGGTTGATAGGTTGCTTGGTCAGAGTGGTTATGAGTTTCGTTGTGTTTGGCAATTAATCTTTTTTTTTTTCTTTTTTCAATATTTTAATTGAATACCATTCATAAAGAAAAGTATACCAATTCTAAGTGTACAGCTCAATAACTTATCCCAAAGTGAACATACATATGTAACCACTACCCAGTTTAAGGAATTTGCTATGCCATGCTTAGTTGATCAGTTGTGTCCGACTCTTTGCAACCCCGTGACTGCAACCTGCCAGGCTCCTCTGTCCATGGAATTCGCCAGGCAAGAATACTGGAGAGGGTTGCCATGCCCTTCTCCAGGGGATCTTCCCCCCAGGGATTGAACCCAGGTCTGCTGTATTGCAGGCAGATTCTTTACTGTCTGAGCCACCAGGGAAGCCCAGTTTAAGGAAACTATTAATACTAGTACCTCAAGTGCCTCACATTTTCCCCCTCCCCCGCCCCACCAGTCCTCTCCCCCTCTCCTCTCCTCTCCCTGTGCAAAGGTCAGGCTTCTCCTGACATCTAATACCAGAGATGAATTTGGCTGGTTTTTGCCTTTGTTTAAATGGATCCGGTGGAGTAGGTGGTTTTTGTGTCTGGCTTCTTTTGCTAGCCTGTTGAGATGACTGTGTTCCTGTGTGTGACAGTAGTAGAGTCATTTTTGTTGCGGGACAGGAGTGTATTCATAGTAATGGAGTTGAAACCTCACTCTCCTCTGTGGTAGCAGGAGAACTTACGCACACCCCGTGTGTCATGCAGTATGCAAGCAGAGTGGTGGTGTGTTGTGTTTTTTTAATCGAGAGACAGCGGCTGCAGCTCGCAGAGTGCAGGCAGCTGCTACTCGATGTCTTGCACTGTGAGAGCACCTTTCTGACAGGTTCTCAGGCTCAAGTCTGAGGTCAGAACAGGACTAGGACAGAAACCCACTCTGCACTGACAGCTGCTCCCTTAGTCAGCGCACTGACTTCAGCCCCATGGCTTCCAAGGAATGTTTAATTAGTTTTCTCACCACCAAAAGTTATCTCTAAGAAAGCTGTGATCATGTGCTTTAACTGGTTTGGGGTTTTTGCAGTCAGTTATGATTTTTTTCCCCCAAATCTGATGAGATTTTTGTCCCTAAAGCTCAGATGCTTTACCTAACACAGATTTATCATTTCTCCAATTGTGAATGTCAGCATGCTGTCTTCTTTTTATGATTGTCCATGAATAGACCATTTGCTGTGCAGACTCAGGCAGCTCTCAGAAGACGCCTGACCATCTATTGTATCGAACAGCTGGCTCCCTGTAACAGAGAAACTGCTCCTGGGAAAAAAAGGACCTCTGTTGAGGGTGTGGGACCCTTCCTTGTGTGGAGGACCCAGATGTGTGGAGTAGGAGAACAGGGATGCCTCTGCTGGGGTGCTTTCCTTGATGATGGATTTGCTATGTGGAGATGAGATTCCAGACCATTTGGATCTTGATACCGGAATGCTCCATAGGAAGAACATTTCTACCTCTGCCCAGAAGCTCGTGTCATTCTCTTACCGGATATAATACAGTGACATATCTAGTTTCAGTGGAAATATGTTCCTATTCTCTGTTTATGTGGTACCCAGCTTGGACTTCCCTGGTGGTTCAGACAGTAAAGAACCTGTCTACAATGCAGGGGACCTGGGTTCGATCCCTGGGTCAGGAAGATCCCCTGGAGAAGGGGATGGCAACCCACTCCAGTATTCTTGCCTGGAGAATTCCATGGACAGAGGAACGTGGAGGGCTATAGTGCATGGGGTCACAAAGAGTCAGACATGACTGAGTGACTGACACTTTCACTTTTCACTGATGATGAGCTTGATTTTAGAAGGCCAAGATAGGAAGAGAAAGAAAATAGATCTAATAGAAAGTTGGCTTCTTTCTAATATACCATGTTAAATCTATCATGATGATTCACCTGAATCTATAGGAATAAATTTTTTTCTATCTAGTTAACTGTGATCTAGAAACCACTGAGAATATTCTAGCAAGTTTGGAAAGGGCATGTTTTTGAATGGTTTCGTTTAAAATATGAGCAGTGTAATATATAGAATTCACTCGGAGGAATAGGCAGTTATTTTTCACAGTTGATAAAATGGGTTCTAAGAGGTCTGTATTGCTATCAAAGCTGTAGTATCTTATATATCAAAATGTCTTCAGCGCTTAGAATGCTTCAGCTGCAATTAACAGAAAGTGCTACTCTGTCTTAAACAATAAGGAAATATATTAACTAACATCACAAGGAATCCAGAGGTAGGACAGTTGTGATTTAGTTGTGGTAAGTGCCCCGGGTCCTCCCCTTTGTCATTCTGTAGTCTAACTAGCTCTCCCCTCCATATAGGTTTGTACTCAGGCTGGTCTCTTTCTGATCATAAATAGTGGTGACAGTACAAGTATCACGTCCAGAATTGACAGATTACACATGCAAAAAGGGAGTCTCTTATGTCTCTTTTAAGAGTAAGAAAACCTTCCCAAAAGTTCCCCTGCAGATATTCCTCCTTCTTTATTGGCTGGAATTTCAACATATGCCAAGATACGAAGCAGAATTGGTGGAAGAGACCACCATGACTGATTCAGACTTGTCAGGATCTGCTCGGGCTGGCTGCAAAATTTGCGAGATTCAGTACGGACTGAAAGTGTGATGCCCAAATCAGGAGCAAGGAAATTAATCTTCCCTTCCTGTGGTCCCACAACCCTAATTCACTGTGGGGGACAACCCCAAAGGATTGCTACCTGTATGCCAGGGTGCCCAGGGGAACCTGGATTGCAGATGAGTGAGGGGCTCCTGGACTTGTGTGCAGGCCCCCCACTGTGGGTGGAGGGTGACAGTGGAGTGTGGGCTTTTCCTCACTGATCATGGCATGGAGGAGGGGAGCTGAGACCTTGCCCTAGGAAGTCAAGACTACACGCAAGTCAAGGCTTGAAGCCTTGAGTGCATACACCATTGTTTCATCATATTTCACTTAAAAATACAAATGTAAAGGTTAATTTATTAAAAATTTCAAGTCAAGGACCATAAAGCATGACCCCAAACACAGGCCTCTCTGTGCATGAGGCCCCGAGTGACTGCACTGGTCACACACTCATGAAACTAGCCAAGAGATCTCCTTGGGGTGGCCCACTCTCCACCAACTCATAATGATCAGAATAGAAGGGCTTCCCAAGTGGCACTAGTGTTAAAGAATCCGCTTGGCCAGGACAGGAGGTATAGGTTCGATCCCTGGGTCAGAGAGATCCCCTGAAGTAGGAAATGCAACCCACTCCAGTATTCTTGCCTGAAAAAGTCCACAGACAAAGGATCTTGGCAAGTTACAGTCCATGGGGGTCACAAAGAGTTGGACAAGAGTGAGAGACTGAGCATGCGTGCACAAAGACTACCAAAACTAGACCCAAATGTCCCAAGAAAAGAGAACTGCAGACAATATCTCATGAATTTGGATGTAAAAATCCTTAAAATGCTAGCAATCCAAAAATAACTTTTTAAAGGAATCTTGACCCAAGCGTAGTTTTTTCCTCCGGGAATGTAAGCTTTGCACAGTGTAATTTATCATGTTATTAGAATAATATAATCAGCCATAGAGCATTTGACAAAATTCAACACACATTCAGTAGTAAACATTCAGCAAGCTAGATATAGAAGGGAATTTCTTCAACTTAATACAGACATCTGTGAAAAACCGACAGGGCTTCCCTGGTGGCTCAGCGGTAAAGAATCTACCTACAATGCAGGAGTCGCCAGAGATGCAGGTTTGATCCCTGGGTTGGGGATATCCCCTGCAGGAGGGCATGGCAACCCATTCCAGCATTCTTGCCTGGTGAGTCCCGTGGACAGAGGAGTCTGGCGGGCTGCAGTCCATAGATCCAAAGGGTCGGACACGACTGAAACGACTTAACACGCACGCGTGAAGAACCTACAACTAGGATCAAACTTGCTGATATATTTTTTTCTTTAAAAGTAACTGGAAATTTTAGAAATTATGTAAAAACAAAGAAAGAAGAAAATGAGTCATACCACTGGCAAATGACCCTTGGAAATATAACAGTGTGTTGCAGTCTGAGAATTTGTTTCCCAAGTAGGATATCTTGAACAGAGGAGGACTGAATGATATTTTTAAAAGCTAGCTATAATTTTGGCAAATTGGTTCTCTTCCTATAAGATTTTGAACCTCCAAGTGAATATTAAATTTGATTTCAGTTAAAAAAAAAAAGGTAAACTCTTTTGGCTAGGAGAATTGTTTGTATTTTCAGTAGTAGGAAAGAACTTATGTTCCAACATCTATTCCTTCTTCCCTTCAAGCAAACACATATTAAGAGAGCAATCCAAGAATGCCACAGTGTAGTGTATCAAAACATGACTGTTGTCATAGAATTTTCTAAGTTTTTTCTAGGTGGAGGAAAGGGTGAGATGAGCCCAGAAGAGAGGTACCAGATGACTGCCATAGTTAAGGTGTGATTTAACTTTGACTTAATGATTTAACTTTGGGCAATGGTATGTGCAGGTTAGGAAGCAACAGTTAGAACTGGACACAGAACAGCAGACTGGTTCCAAATAGGAAAAGGAGTATGTCAAGGCTGTATATTGTCACCCTGCTTATTTAACTTATATGCAGAGTACATCATGAGAAACGCTGGGCTGGATGAAGCACAAGCTGGAATCAAGATTGCCAGGAGAAATATCAGTAACCTCAGATATGCAGATGACAGTACCTTTATGGCAGAAAGTGAAGAAGAACTAAAAAGCCTCTTGATGAAAGTGAAAGAGGAGAGTGAAAATGTTGGCTTAAAGCTCAACATTCAGAAAACGAAGATCATGGCATCTGGTCCCATCACTTCATGGGAAATAGATGGGGAAACAGTGGAAACAGTGTCAGACTTTATTTTTTTGGGCTCCAAGATCACTGCAGATGGTGACTGCAGCCATGAAATTAAAAGTTGCTTGCTTCTTGGAAGAAAAACTATGACTAAGCTAGACAGCATATTAAAAAGTAGAGACATTACTTTGCCAACAAAGGTCTGTCTAATCAAGGCTATGGTTTTTCCAGTAGTCATGTATGGATGTGAGAGTTGGACTGTAAAGAAAGCTGAGCACCGAAGAATTAATGCTTTTGAACTGTGGTGTTGAAGACTCTTGAGAGTCCCTTGGACTGCAAGGAGATCCAACCAGTCCATCCTAAAGGAGATGAGTCCTGAGTGTTCACTGGAAGGACTGATGTTGAAGCTGAAACTCCAATACTTTGGCCATAATGCAAAGAACTGACTCATTGAAAAAGACCCTGATGCTGGGAAAGATTGAAGGTGGGAGGAGAAGGGGGCGACAGAGGATGAGATGGTTGGATGGCATCACCAACTCAGTGGACATGAGTTTGGGTAAACTCCGGGAGTTGGTGATGGACAAGGAAGCCTGGCGTGCTGCAGTCCATGGGGTCGCAAAGAGTCAGACATGACTGAGTGAACTGAACTCAACTGATTGGATATGTAAGGCAAGAATGGGTTCATGAACTATTTAGACAGTATTAAGCCATGGAATTGATATTTAAAATTGAGCATTGATGTGAAAAAGATTTTTTAGATTTCTATTTTAAGAACCTTGGATAAGCAAAATTTGCTCTTGAAATTGTGTTAGACCTTTTTGGATGGGTTCCTAACACAGATTTAGTAGCGTTAGGAAGATTTCTCACTAATCTCTTTCACTCTCATTTTTTTTTTTTAATTTATTTTTTTTTATTTTATTTTATTTTTAAATTTTACAATATTGCACTAGCCTTGCCAAACATCGAAACGAATCCGCCACAGGCACACCCGCGTTCCCCATCCCGAACCCTCCACCCTCCTCCCTCCCCCCCACTCCCTGGGTCGTCCCAGTGCACCAGCCCCAAGCCTCCAGTACCGTGCATTGAACCCGGACTGGCGACCCGCCTCACACATGATACGTGTATGGTATCACTCTCATTTTAAATTAGGGCTTTATAGTGTACCTTACAGTATTGTTTGAAGGACATACTGAGTTAACATTAAGAATATTATACTTAGCACATATTAAGTGCTCAGGAAATGTTAGCTATTATCAATGACAGCTATCCAGTGTGAGCCTAAAACATACTGTGAAAGTTGCTTTGTCATGTCCGACTCTTTGCAACCCCATGGACTATATAGTCCATGGAATTCTCCAGGCCAGAATACTGGAGTGGGTAGCCGTTCCCTTCTCCAGGGGATCTTCCCAACCCAGAGGTCGAACCCAGGTCTGCCACATTGCAGGCAGATTGTTTACCAGCTGAGCCACTAGGGAAGCCCCAAAGCACATGCTCAGTGCTCAGGAAATGTTAGCTGTTTTTCTTCTGATTAGGAAAGAATTGCTTGTGTGGACTTTTTCTTTTGTTCTCTCCCACTTTTTAGACTGTAGAGTTTCTATATAGTTTTGAAAAATTTGAAGTCATTCAATATATTAAATTTATTCAGGTAAAGCTAGCTAAAGCAAGCTGCAAAATTCTAATGGCTTACAACTGTTTCTCACTCATGTAACACTGCCATGTCACTCACTGTTCCTGGGTGATGGCTGGTGATGTAAAGACCCAGACTCCTTCCACGTTACGGCTCCACCATTTTCAGCACATTTCCAAGGTCACAGTGCTCGTATGGATCAAACTGATGGAAAAGGGAGACTGTGAAAGGCATTCCCACTGCTTAAAATTAAATTCTTTGGTCTTTGTGTGACCAACCTCTTTTCTGCTAATATTCTATTGGTCACATGACTCCACCTCAACAAAAAGGTGCTGGGAAATATAATCCTTGCCCTCCCAGCAGCAGTTTATACTTTTCCTTATTGATGTAACTTGATTTGGTTTCTAGTTTTTAACTATTATGAATATTATGAGCATTAGCATTCTTCTTTATGTCTCCAGAGACAAATGCCTTTGTTTCCTTATATCATCTTGAAAGCTTGTTTGGTTAAAAACTATATATATATATTTTTTTCTGTTTTATTAAATACTTGCAAATTGCTAACATCATTTTTCCATTTAAAACTCAAAGTTTATGGCTGGTTGCCATTTTCCCTCATATTTATCAAACTTTGGGTATTTTAAGTCTTAAAGACTTTGGCAGTCTAATAGGTGATGTGTTTTGATTTGGTTTTTCCTTATCACTATAAAATGATTTTGAGCCTCTTTTTCATATAGTATCCAGTTAGGTTTTCCCTCCTATGAACTGACTGTTCATATTCTTCATCTATTTCTTTCTTTGCTGTTTTTTTCTTTTTCCAACTGATGCGTGTGTGTGTGTGTGTGTATATATGTATATATAATATTTTCTAGATATTCTTTCTTGTAAATGTTACAAATTACTTCTTTTCAAACTGTCTTTATGTTTTACCTTGTACCTTTTCCACAGTGACTTATCATGCAAAGATTTTAAATTCTGGTGTAGTCAACTCTGCCCAACTTTTCCTTCAGGAATGGCTATTGTTAAGTCTTAAAACACAGCCTTCAAATTCTATTCACATTCTTCCCATCAAGGATGGATCTGTACCTCCTCTTGAATCTGAGCCATATGGTTCTTTGAACAATAGACTGAACAGAGGTGACATTGTGGCAGTTTGGGGGGCCCAGGGTTTAAGAAACCGGTAACATGTAATTCCTATTTCATGGGATATTTTTGAAGTAAAACCCCCATCCTGTGAGGAAGCCCAAGCCGGGTAGGATGTTTCATGTGGACAGCAACTAGCAGCCAGTTCTCACCTCCCAGCTTTGCGAGTGAGCCTTTTTGGAGATGGATCCTCCAGTCCCAGCCCAGCCACCCCAGCAGACATGTGGAGCAGAGATGATCTTTCCTTGCTGAGTCCTTGCCACACTTTAGATTCTTGAGCATAGTAAATGATTGTTGTTACTTGAAGCCACTGTTTTAGGGTAATTTTTTATCCAGCTGTCATAATTGTATTCTGTGTATCTTTCCTACCTTGAGGTCAAAAAGATGTTTCCCATTTTTGTACAATACAATTTATTGAATGATTCTTCCTTTTTCCTACAAGATTAAAATGCTTTCTCCATTATATACTAAGTTCCCTACTTAGGTTTGTTTCAGCATTATTTATTCTCAGTTCTCTTGCTGAGGGATTTTAGAAAAGTAAATTTATAAACGCACTGCCTTTTGGTTAAGCTTCTTTCCAACATCCCTCTAGTTGTTCTCTTTGCATGGTTATATATGTATATTTTTCTCTAATATGATAAAAGGTCTCTGAATGGCTTTCCATGTGACCAGGGTGCCAGGACTTTCAAAAATTATATACTAGTTTTGTTGAAACTTGTTATATGTTTTGTATGAAGTCACATGTTCGTATGCTGATCAATCTGTATTATTAATAAACACCCCTTGATAGTATTAGTTGATTTGCAGTTTTGTGTTTGACAAAATTATAGCTTTAAATAGGATTAATTTAAAGTATACATATCTTACTGCTCTTCTATATTGACCTAAGTAAGTGTGGTTATGCCCTACTCTTGGGCTCCTTTTGTAGATAATGATAACCTCCAAAGAAATTTGAAGTAGGTGAAGACTAAGATACTTCTTACAACATCATTGTCAAGTTATAATGAAAGCAAATCTCAGACCTGATTCTGCTGCACCTAAAGACACACATAGAAATGTGTTGCTTAAGTATTAACAAGGCACAAAGGAGTGCTCGAAATAGGAGGAAAACTGTACTTGGAATAGGAGGAGATCCCTCTTCTGAGACCTCACAGCGGCTCTGACCAACATCTTGCAGAAAAGGGGATACTGCAAAGGAAATTCTGCCTCCTTCATATGAGCAACAGGCAAGCAGAGTCTTCCACAATTCAGACTGAAGAAGGAATGTTGGATTTAAAGGAGGGCATGGTCCATCAAGGAAAGCATCTATGCCCACTTGATCCCTAGGCTCTTCTCATGAAAGAATGGCACAAGTTGATAAAATACTATTTATTCAGCCCATATTTCTTAAATGCTTCTTATTTCCCAAATGGTACCCCATTTTTAATATTCATCATGCTGATTATAGGCCTCTATGTGACTGATAGTTGCTCAGTTATGCCTGACTCTTTGCAACCCCATGGACTGTAGCCTGCCAGGCTCCTCTGTTCATGGAATTCTCCAGGCGAGACTACTGGAGTAGGTTGCCATTTCCTTCTCCAATAGGCCTCTATATTCACCAGCAAAACCTCTTCTGACAGTATGGTGATTAGCAAAAGGTCAGTTGTCCTCTGAAATAAAGATGTTAGAGGCACTTATAGGGGCTAACTTTAGAATATGGGTTTTTTGGGTTTTTCTTAATGACTACAGTTGACCATCCTCTGAAACGTATGTAAGTATAATTTTAAATATTTCAAAGTAAATTGCAGACATCCTGATCAAGTATGGTATGCAATATTTTTATTAAAGTAAACATGTCTTCTAAAAAAGAAATCTAAATATCAGATCTGTTTGTAAACTCTATGTAGACTTTAATCCATATGAAATGTATACAAAGTGGACCATTTTAATGAAATAGAAACACTCTTATAAATGTTAGTTCCCATCAAATTATTGTCAATCTCAAAGTCAGTTGTACCCTGGGATGATTATCAGATTATTTTGAAGCTTTATAACAGTGTTAATGTTAGAAAAATCTATTATTGTTTGTAACTCTTAAATTTTTGTATACAAATCTGTAAGATTTTTTATTGCTTAATTTATTAAAATTAAAATAGAAATCAGTACTGTTTATGTAATAGTGAGGTTTTGCCTCTGTGCATAGAATGGTGAAGAATCTAAAATTTTAAATATCAAAAACCATGTAATATCCCACAGAGAAAACAATTTGGAAATAGGACGTGTCATTGGTAGAAATTAGTAGTATTCATCCTCTCTTGGTCTCTTGTAGCTATTGTCACATAGCACACTCTACAGCAGTATGATGGGCAGGCAGCTGCCTGCGCCGCCATTGCCAGTACCAGAGATTTTTCTAGGCCTTTAGCGCTCTTCTTTCATCTGTAAAGACAGGCAAGGCAGCTGTCTTTATATATTGTTGTGGTGTTGGTTGGCATGGTTTGCTATGGCAGCTGCTAGCCTGACTTCACAGCTGGGGAAATAGCACTTGGTATTAACAACAAAATTTAACAGAAGTATGAAAAAGACAATTGGCAGGGGCTGGGTTGAGTCTTTTAATCTTAGATCTTGGCCAATTCAAATGGAATAGGGCTATTGATTCCTGTAAAAATATAGACAATTAATGGAAAGAGAGTGAAGTAGTTTTAATTGAGTTTCTTGCTAGCCTTTTATTTCCCTCACAATCTACCCTTCCTGAGTTATTTAGGACAGGGACATATACAACTGTTTTATTCAAAAGTAGGTCCACATATTAAAAATTCCTTTTATCTATAGACCTCAAAAAAATGAGGTTTTATCTTAGGTTAGCCATAGTTATAATGACTTGTTAGAAACTTTAAAAATACTAATTTTTAAGTATTTTAAAAACAATTTTAAGACCAGCTTAATTAACTTTAGATGATAAAAGCATACAAATAGTGGTCTGGTATTGCACAGAGATGAGTTTTGATGAAGTCAGCGAATACGCTGGTATTCTTGAGAACGGTTGGATAAATTCACATTGACCCATAACAACTCTGACTCCAGGCCTAGAAGTACTGGTCCTCTCGGCTTTGTTCACAGAAATTTTATGAAAGAAACTAGTGTCACAGGACCAGATGGATACAAACATTGCCTGGAATTGGTCATTTAGCCAGAAATTTGGGGATAATTCTGGCATTTTGAGACTCATCTTCAAAATCCCAGAAATGTCACGCCTTCACTTTGAGTAGAATCAGTTCTTGAACCCAAGCCATCCTGAGGTAGCTGCAAAGCACAGTTTATGCTGTTGAAAATGTATGGCTCTCTTGAAATTGTGACCTTACCTTTACCCATCTTCCAAGTGTATTGCTTCCTTAGGTGCAGCCTGGCCTGGCCAGGGGAGTCAGTGTAATTTCTGTCATCATCTCCTTACCCACTTCTCTATGGGATTAGAAAATCAAATGTTCTCATTTTTACCCAGATAAAAATTTTTTAAATACTTGTTTATTTATTTGACTGTGTCTCAGGTCTTAGTTGGAGAAGGCAATGGCAACCCACTCCAGTACTCTTGCCTAGTAGGCTGCAGTCCATGGGGTCGCTAAGAGTCGGACATGACTGAGCGACTTCACTTTCACTTTTCACTTTCATGCATTGGAGAAGGAAATGGCAACCCACTCCAGTGTTCTTGCCTGGAGAATCCCAGGGACGGCAGAGCCTGGTGGGCTGCCGTCTGTGGGGTCGCACAGAGTGGGACACGACTGAAGCGACTTAGCAGCAGCAGCAGCAGCAGGTCTTAGTTACAGCATGCAGGATCTTCTCAGGCTTCTCTGGGTGTGCAGACTTAGTTGTACCCGGCATGTGTTACCCCCAGGTTTTAAGGTCACCATTCTCAGACATCTTGTCCCCTCAGTAAGAAATTCTGTGTGCACTAGAGAGTCTTAGGTTGAGTCTCAGACCTCCAGGTGCTTTATCTGATGTAGCTTACTTACTAACCTCTTTAACAAATTTTCTTGCCATCTGACCACATTAATCCAAGTTAAATGCACATACTACACTTTTCCTTTTTCCATAGCAGTGGTCAAAGTAATTAGCATGAGCGTGAACGTGAAATACATTTTTCACCTTAATCCCTTTTGCCCTGCTGTCCAATACTCATTATAAATTCTTGTGGTGGATAGTATAATGGAAGATATATCTATCTTCTCTTTAGATCTGAATAAATTGTTGACAGTTTTCTCCTTCTTTTGCAAGTAACACTGAACTTAACTTTTCAACATTTAAAACCAAACTTCTCAAATTCATTTTCAGCTCATTAGTTAATGCCAGCTAATTTTGACTTTAAAGAAAAAAATAGAACCTAAAATCTTGGAGGAGCTGTATTTCAGGCTCCTGTTGATTTAGAATGGCTGTATACATCCTTTTGATTTAGGAAGACCAAGGGCAGGAGGTTTGACTTGGTGACTTCTCAGAGCCTCAAGAAGGTAAATTTTATACTATATTTAGTTTGTTCTGTTCTGCAGATGCCTTTCTTAATCAGTAATGGCTTAGTGTGGGGAACTTAGTGTGAGCTTAGTGTGAGTATTGAACATCTCTGGGTTTGAGATTGTACAAACACAACAACAAGGGCCTACTGTATAGCACAGGGAACTCAATTCAATATATTGTAATAACTTATAATGGAAAAGAATCTAAAAAAGAACATATATATACATATATAACTAAATGTATATATTAACTAAATATATATATATATAGCTGAATACATGTATAAATAAAACTGAATCACTTTGCTGTACACCTGAAACTAATATATTGTAAATCAACTATACTTCAATTAAAAATTTTTTAAAAAATTATACAAATGCAAGGATGTGGAAAATAATAGTTGTATCTTTGTGCCATTTAAAGCATCTTTCAGAGGGAGCAAATAGATCAAGATGTTACATTCCCACATTTGGAATTGAGGAAGGGCTGGAATAGTTGAGCTTTTCATACATTTCTCCAAATGATTAAATTTATAAAGCAGCAACCAGTGATTGATTATATGTCTTACTTTTTTTAAAGACACTTATTTTTCTAATGTCCTGCTAATCTAACATTTTAATTTTATATTTAAGCATAGGATTGTATCACTGATTTCTCTATCAGTAGGGGAAAAGGGATTATGCATATTCACAAATGATGGTTTCTTTTCAGGTATTTCAACACGTAGGTCCAAAAAATCATGAAATATAATCAATGTTACATGCTTCATTGCATTTTTCTCGTGTGAGAAAACTTTGAACAAATCTTTCTACCCAGGGGTGCTATAGATTGTTTGTACTGTCAATAGGTTCCTCCATTTCTTTTGTCCAGTACAATACACCTCCTTGTCCCTTTCTTTGAGAGTGGTGGTAGAATTTCACCTACCATTTAAAATGTAGATGATGCATTGTTGGGGAAAGTTGGCCTTGAAAAAAGTAGTTTAAATCTGAGTGAATTATCACCTAGGTTGTGCTTGTACCTAGACTAGCAACCCGATACTGTGGGAAAGCTACACGCCACCTTTAGAGATGGTGAAAAAAGAAAGATTCTGCTGTATAGTTTCTTTTTTCTTTTTTCTCTTTGTTTTTTTTTTTATTTTTTTAAATTGTGAAAGTATGATAACACATTTACAGGAGACTTGGAAAATACAGAACAAAGTTAGGTATAGTTCCACTATATATCACAATTATTTTGTAAGTAGATAAATTAAGATTTGTAGTTGGAATTTCAATATCAAACTTTCAAAAATAACACAGTGAGGGGACATATGTATACCTGTGGCTGATTCATGTTGACGTTTGACAGAAAACAACAAAATTCTGGAAAGCAATTATCCTTCAATTAAAAAATAAATTTATTTAAAAATTAATAGAATAAATATACAGAAAAGTAGAAGGATATAGTTCTGCTGTGTAGTTTCTTGGGCTGTGAAATAAAGTCAGGGCTTCTTAATCATTTGCCTGTTGTTCTTTTCAAATTTATAGTATGCACCCCATCCTATAAGACTGATTTCAAAAGCAAAATTTATAAGAAAAGCTTTAAAAATCACTTATTTAGAATAAGACTCCGATAATGATAGCTCTTCAGAACAAAGCAGAGAACCTGAAAATAATGTGGAATTCTGAAAACAGTGGCCACAGAACTTCTGTGTTAAAACCTAGTATCTTCTTATTAGATATTTTCTGCTCAATATGTAGTCCCTTAATTTTATCCCAAATGTAAAGAAGCAGAACATCTGGGGATGAGGCCCAGAAATCAGCCTTTAACACATCCCTCAGCTACTTCAAGTGCTTACTCCAAATGAATGTTTGTATAATTCCAACGCTTGTAAAGAGCTTCATCAACCTTCATTAACCTGTAATTTCTTAGTAAGATTTTTTTTTGGTTTCTCAGCTAAGAGGAGATCAGAAGTGGTTTACTTATAAAAACTAAATGGAAAATTGAGGCAAGTACCAAGTCATCTTAATGATGACTGAGACCATGCTGGGCTTTTTTTTCTTTAAGTTTTACCTCTTATTATAACATTGCTTGTACAGTAAAATTTTAGATGCAGTTCTAAGTGACCTAAAAAAGGCAAGGAATTATGTATATTTTAGGCAACTCTGACTAGGTATACGTACTCCTTCAAAATCACCATGTACTCAAAATCACTCAATACTCAATAATGACCTATATGGGAAAAGAATCGAAATAAAAAAAGAGAAAAAGAGAGAGTGTGGGTCCATGTGCATGTATAACTGATTCACTTTGCTATACACCTGGCACTAACACAACATTGTAAATGAACTAACCTCCAATAAAAATTTAATAAATAAATTATCATGCAGGCAAAGTGTTAAAAGATTAACAGAATGATAAATGGCTGATGATGACTTGGATGATATTTGATTGCTTGACTGTATCGTGATGGGACTTTAGGAATCAATAAGCCCCTCAGCGAGCAATGACTTTGTCAAAGGAGTTTTGACCCACTTTGAAATGTGTAAGAATGTGGTGTGACCACAAAAGGTGTTTTATTCCAGTGTAAGCAAAATCATCCTGAAGGGAAGGATGAAAAGCATTCATGAAACCAGGTGGCTGAATCCAGTCTTAAGAAATTCATAGAGAAACTCTGCCCTAATCTTTCAATAAACGTCAAAAACTATGATTGCTAGTGCCTATCAATAGAAACTAGAAGTAGAAGTAATAGTCACTACAGACATCTTGCCACCCTCCTCCCCTTTCCCACAGGCAGAGAATGCCCACTCATGGATTTTGTGTTAAATGTTTGGTTTCACTTAATAGTCTCAAATGTATGTAAAGATTAATTTTGTTTCTTTTTCATTTGTTTATGCAGTCAAATCAAAAATTCCCTGAACAGAAAACCCATTTATATCTGTTAGTTCAGCTTCTTTGGATGTCAGGTTAGAACTTGACAGTCTGCTGTGCCTTTTTGACAGATTTGCAAAAAGAAAAAAAGAAAATCATTGTCCAGTTATCTATAAATTCTCATATCAAACATGTGGTTTGGATCTAACTTGTACTATAACAAATGGACTTTGCAGGTGTCTTGAGGAGAGGGAAAACACTGGTAACAAGTAAGGTATCTTTGATCTGATGCTGTTACTGCTGAAACTACAACCATAAGGGGTCCTACAATTTCAGCATTGTATCAGTCTACTTCTCTTGACTCGATAACTTGGTAAAAAGAGCACTGACTGGGACTTCCCTGGCAGCCAGGAGTAAGACGCCATACTTCCAATGCATGGGGTTAATTTTACTTCTGAATGTATTTGAGCATATATTAGTGAACATAAGTTTACTTATGAACTTTAATTTTACTTATGAACATATTTGGTCATATCGAACATAAAGAATGGATGGACAAGTTAGCATATAGAATAATAATACTTTAAAAACACCACATGAACTCTGTGTCCAGTGAGAGGAAATCCAGATCACAAAGCAGGACACTTTTTATTGCTTTTCCAGTGATGGCTTTTAAATACTACGTAGTAAACTGGTGTCAATTAATAGAGTACAGCTCTGTCTGTCTCATTTCTTTAACAGCTGCTTTGCAAACACTTTTTTTGTGTGTATGGCCATTTTAGCAGTTAACTTTATTTTTTTTCAAAAGAAATACACAGGTGATTGTAGCATAAAACTAGTTTATAGAGTTTGTCATAGTGAAAGAATGATACAACTCAAAGGATAAAGCTCACACTTTGCTTTCAGAACTCACAGATCTTCTCTTTGTAGCTTTCTGGCTCCTGTGCAAGATGTCAGAGGAGAGTAAACATATTAAATATAAAGTAGCAGAAAATTCCTTTTATCTTTTAGAATAAAACTGGAAAGTCACTTCCTTATTAATCTAGTTTTGTAGTATAAGACAAGACAGGTAGGAAAAAAACGCTCTCCATATTGTCTTTGAATTAAAGACTAAAAAACTTCATTATTTTCTATTTATTCCATTTCTGTCAATAAGCAGACACACATAAATTATAGTTGTTTGTTTATGTTGTTTTAATCTACTGAAATTAGAGATACATTTCACATGGACTGGTCTTTCAGGCTCTGAAATCAGTGTCAGCTCTTATCTATCTTCATTAAACTTTTTGAGTTACAATTGTATGATTGCCAACTTCTACTTAAAGTGATAAATCTAAGAGATTTTTCCATTCTCAATCTGAAATTATTGTACAGATTCCCTCTGTTTCTTGATACTGTTTTCATGTGAAATTTTACATGATTTTCAATGGAACAGGTTTTGAAAACCTGGGAAAATATTAATGTATCTTTGAGAAGAAATGAATTACCCTTTATTTTTTTAATGATAATAAATTAAAATTTGCCATCAATTCTAAGAAGAAATAATTCAGGGACTTTTTTTCTGGTTTAAAACTAAAGGCAAGTTTATTATAAAATAGAGAAATTTATTTTTACATCATCATGAGAAAATACTATTAACATTTTTTATTTTTCCTAAGCAGGCATACATTTTTTAAAAAATGGATTGCCATTACGTATCATATTTTATAACCTGCTATTTTCACTTAACTATGAAATAAATTTTTTCAACTATGCCATGAATTATATATTCCCTTAAACTTTATTGTTCTTGGTTGTATAGTACTTCTCAGAGAGATGTATCATAATTTATTTAACAGAGCCTCTATAATTGGATATTTATCTGTTTCTAAATTGTTTCTATTTTAAATAAAGCTACAGTAGACATCTGGATGCCTGTCTTCTCACTAGTTTTAGATAAAATCCAAAAAGTGAAGTTGCTGGGCCAGTTGATATAAACACTCATAATGCCAAATTGCTCTCTGGAAAGGTAGTACTAATTTAAAATTGCTACTGTTCCAGTCCTTGGCAAATCTGTGTACTCTGTTTTTAAATATTAGTCATATTGATAGCAAAAGTATCCAGATTTAATTTGTGTCTGTTTGATGACTAGTGAAATTGAGCATTTTTTTTCTCTTTTATTTGGGGAGCAGATAGAAGTTGTTGGTTTATAATATGTAATTTTTCTCTAGTTAATTCTAGTCATATTCTTTGTGCAGTTGTCTCTTGGTGTGCCTTAATTTCTTTTACTTTTTTAAGCCCAAATATTGATTTGAGGTGAAATATAGTAGGAAAAACATAATAGAAAAGTCTTTCTTTGGCATGAAACATCAAAATGTAATATTTTATGGAAATAATAGCTTTTGTTGTAAACTTTCTACAAGGAACATTAGTTTATGAGTTTTTTATTCTCATGAGTATACTACCGTTTTTAGTGGGTTTTTTTCACTCTGTAAATATAAATGAAGTTCTAGAATATTCTTAGAATTGAATATGTTCTTTCTGTTAATATACCTTTAAGGATCTTTATCTTTAAAGTCAATACTCTTCAGATGATCACAAGTCTAAACGCGTAGAGAATCAGGGTTTGGACTTAAAATAATGTGCTTTCGGGATTTAGAATTAAAGTAAGGGTAAATGGCAGATGTAGTTGTTTGTCACTTTAAACAAACAAACTAATAAATAAAAGGGAAGAGGAAGGGAATGAAAGACCATTTCCTTACCAGCAATCACACAGTTTATTGTCTAGGAAATAAAAAAGAAGAAAACAGAAAGTAAGAAAAAGAAAAAAGAAAAGAGCCAGTTTTGTGTACTGTCGAGCACACAGATGTTCCACTTGGCAGCCACACAGGACTAGGCAGGATCAGGGTTTGTGCAGACGTAGAATGTGAGGCTTCTTTGTTGGAGACAAAGTGTTGCCTGTGGTGGGAATTGCGGCAGTGATGGGAAAGTATCGTGATGTATTGTTGGATTACTGTGATTTTCAATAGAGACAGCACATTAAAGTAACTTTGTGGGCAGTGGATTGTTCCAGCCAAGCCTGGCTAATAACACGCTCATCTTGGCAAACTCTGTTGAAAAGGTAGAAGAGCTGGCGTAGGTTTGTGGTCATGGAGCCTGTTCCTTTCTTGGGCATCAGAATTCCTTTTGCAAGCACTAGTTTTTAACAACCAATTTGTTTCACATCATCCCACAAAAGAGTTTGTGAATGTAAAGTTAGAACTGTAACCAGCTTTTCAAATGGAACTCTTCCGTTTTTGGATAATTACTGAACTAGTCTGTTTCTGAATTGTTGTAGAAAATATCTTTTTAATTGAGTTGCTTCTTCTCAACCCACTGGATCATTTGGGATGAGCTTTTGTTACAAAATAGAAGGTGCATGGCTTACATGTTTTACATTTTAGCAATCTCTTTGTGTATAGCTGGAGTGTGTTTTTGTTTAAACATAAATACTACATTGTGAAATGCTTGGACCATGTGTTTTAAATCTAATCATTAGAAAGCAAAAGTGAGTATATAATTTGCTTGCCAGTGTTTTCTGTCCTGATTTTCCATATGGTTTGCCTGAAATAGAACGATTACCTTAGATGTTAACTGTATTTTAAGGTTAACATTTAATCTTGAAGGATTGATATTGAATTTTTTGTTGTTGTTCCTTCCTTCCCCCTGTTTATGTTAAATATCATATTGGGTGAGTTTTTATGAACTTTTAATTGCTTGTATAAAATCTGAATGAGAATGCAAAGGAAATTTTTTTTAAAGTAGTAAAGACTAGTATCTTTAAGAAACCCCTAACTAAATAGGGTTGTTGAATGAGAGATTGAACTAGTGTGTACATGAAGGTTCATGGAGATTCAACTTGTATATTCATAGACTTTGTCAGAACCATAGATACCTACCTAGTCAACTCTTTCTTTTGGCAAAAAACATCAACTCTCTTTTGGAGACCCAGAGAAATTAACCAGGAATATTCTCTTTGTTAATGAGGTGTCAGAACCTGATTGTAATGCTCTTAATTCTCCTGTCTTAGTCCTCTCTTGTACATCTTTCAGTCTCGTCAAATCAAAGAATGTTCATTTACTACTCTTGAACGATTCATCAGATATGTTTTTTACCTTCAAGAAACATAAGCATACACTCATTAAAACTTATTGATAATGAAAGACTTAATAATTTAAGATAATACTAGAAGCTGTATCTCAAAGCAGTACTTTAAAGGCCAAAGGAACTGTGCAAACAATAATTATCCTTGAAACTCAGTAAAAGAATATATGTCTTTAGGCTGTCAAGGAAAATCTTTTTCATAGAAGTTGAGTTTTGAGGTAGGTCTGGATTTTCTTGTCTGCCTCACTGGTGAATTCCCACTCATTCTCTAAAATTTAACATAACTTTCAGTTCTTCTCCTTATGGGTTTCCTGACATTTTTCCCCCTAAGAGAATTCTCTGCATTAATTTACCTCTTGTATGGACTTCCCTGGTGGCTAAGATGGTAAAGTGTCTGCCTACAATGCGGAAGACGTGGGTTCGAGACCTGGGTTCGATCCCTGGGTTGGGAAGATCCTCTGGAGAAGGAAATGGCCTCTAGTATAAATGGCCTCTAACCTCTAGTATAGTGTTCCACATTTCACTGTTGGGCCAAGGATGAGGTATGGGCAGATGGGGAGGAGGGAATATTTTAGGGAAAGGAAGCAGGAAAAAGGAACTCCTCATGGGAGATCAATTACCCAAAGCATAATGATTCACTTTGAACTAATGTAAAGTGGCTCAGCAGTAAAGAATCCTGTAAGGCAGGAAACATGGGTCCCATCCCTGGGTCAGGAAGATCCCCTGCAGAAGGGAATGGCAACCCACTCTGGTATTATTGTCTGGAAAATCCCATGAACAGAGGAGCCTGGTGGACTGCAGTCTGTGGGGTCGCAAAAGAGTCGGACACAACCAAGCAAATAAACAGCAAAACTTCTTGAGATCACAGATTTATTCTTCATACCCTGAATACCTCCTTGGCATATAATGGCAATAAATATGTTTCAAATAAGTTTAACATTTGCATATACTCACACAAATGAGAATTCATAATAACACATTGTTATGTACTGAACTGTCTTCCCCAAATTCGTATTTTGAAGCCCTGGTTCCCATTATGACTATATAGGGCCTATGAGGAGGTAATAAAGGTTAAGTGAGATCAGGATGAGGTTAAGGCATTAAGGGTTAGGTGGGGTTAGTATCCAGTGGGATTGGTGTCCTTATAAAAGTGTTAGGGGAAACACACTGACTGAAACTGCCCACCCAGTCCAGGGGCCATAGTAACTATTAATATTTGCATGAGTTATTTGACGGCAGGAGGGTCTAGTAAGGAACGTGGAACAAACAAGCCACCACCAACCAGAAGAGTAGAGGAAAGGTCAAAAGGAAACCCCACATATCTTACTACGTCCCAGAATCTTTCTCACTGGCATCTCTCTTGGCTGAGCAATGCATGTGCCACCAGGAAGGACCCTGAATCAGAGTGATAGGTCAGACCCCAAAACTAATCCCATCGCCATAAAACCCGAGACTGTGAGCCACGTGGCAGAGCAGTCGTCCGGGGTGCCCTTGCCTACCTGTTCTCCACCTGGGCGCCCCTTCCCAGTAAAGTCTCTTGCTTTGTCAGTATGTGTTTCTCCTCAGACAGCTCATTTCCAAGTGTTAGGCAAAAGCTCCATTTAGGGCCCTGGAAGGGGTCCCCCTTCCTGCAACAAAAGGAGGGGGAGACGCGTGAGTCCTCTCTTGCTGTGTGCAAGAGCACAGCAGTCTGCAAGCTGAGAGAGAGTCTTCCAGAGGCCAGATCAGCCAGAACCTTGACCTTGAACTTCAGGCCTCCAGAACTGTGAGAAAATGAATTCCTGATGTTTGAACACCTAGTTTTGTTGCAGCAGCCCAAACACACTAGTATGCACTTCCGTAAACAAATGTAGGAGCAGACATTGTTTTAGAAAATCTCAGAAGCCATGCCTCCCCAGATCCCACCACACATCTCTGAAAACTTTTGTCAACCGCTGTCTATCTTCATAAGAATCTGACTCCATTTCCAAGGCAGTTTGCCAGCCCAGAGGACCTTGCAGCCAGGCTCTGCCAATTATAACAGGAAGTAGATGACTCTGCACTGGCATAAATTGTTTGTTAAAACAAGAATACAAGCGGTGTATTAAAAGGTTCAGCCAGGTTCTACTGTGATCCTGGATGAAGTGTAACCAAGACACGCAGCGTTATCAGTAGGATTAGATCTTTGAGCCTGGATTGTGGTGTGCCAACACAGGTGTATCTGTGCAACACCCTTGCCCACGGATAAATTCCTACTTAGCACTTCAGTCCTCCACACCCAGCATCTTTCCATCCTCATCTCCTGCAATTCACTTTCCGAAGAGTAGCCAGAATGATCTTAAAAACAAATTTGGTGGCGCATTTCCCCACACCCTTTCCATTGGCGTCTGAGGCACTATGGGTGGCCTGCTCCCTGCCTTCCTGTCCACCATATGACTCCTCCCAGTGTCCCTGTCACTGGGTGCTCTCCAGCCACAGTGGCCTTCTCTAGACATGCCAACTTGTCCTTGCCTTTGAGCCTTTGAATTCACTGTGCCTCTGCCTGAAAGGCTCTGCCCCCATCTTTACACAGCTGGCCCCTGATTTACCATTCTGGGCTCCACTGAAATGTCACTCTTCAGAGATTCCTTCCTTCACCACCCCATTATATGTCTCCTCTCTATAATACCACTTTATTTTAATTTTCTGCATAGCTCTTACTCCTGTCTGATTTGTTTATTTGTCTTTTCCTTCCTACCACAACATAAGCTCCATGAGCCAAAGAACACTGGAACCTTGTCTTTCTTGTTGGTTACTCCAGCATGTGGAAGAGTGCCTGCCACAGATGGGCCTTTAAGAAATATTTGTCAAATGAATGAAGCAATGAACAAACTGACAGGTTGGAGCCCCACGTCCCTGGCAAGCACTCATGTGGGCCACCTTTCTCAGGGTTCATATACTGTTCTTATATCCTTAGTCATAGGAGTCTTGCTATCCACAGAAAGGCCATTTAGGGCCTAGGAACACACTTCTTCATCAAGAGTCCAGCTGCTTATCCAGTAGATAAGCAATCAACATCCATCAAAAGTTAAACCTAATCTCTTTGAGCCGGAGGTCTTTGAAAACTGTTTTTGTCTACTGATGTCTATCCCTAGATCAACCCACGTGCCAAATCAGCTTACTGGCCCCAGTGAGCCTTACAGCCAGGCCTGCGTTACTTGTGACGGAACAAGTTATATGCCTGAACTATCACTTTGTTAAAGCAAGGCCTGTCCAAACTAGACTCACACTGAATGCTTCCTCTGTCCTTTATTTGCATTCTCTTGGACATCTTCTCAGCAGTCCTAGGAGGTAGATACTGTGGTGATTACCTTTTTACAATAAAGATAAACTTGCCCAGCATTACATAATGATCATAGAATTGTTTGCATAAGATGAGTAAATTGGGTAACAGAATTGTTTTTAGACACTGTCAGTGTGTTATCATGGTCCTAATTATCACTGAACAATAAACCAATAAACAGTGGCTTTCTTTAGCTGTTAAAAGGAAACAATTACTTTTCTTAAATTGGAAGCAAAAGAAAAAAAAATCTTCAACTGGCTGAGCAGAAGCCTCTGGTCACTGTGCAGTCACATTCCTGTTCTGCCAGGAAGGACCCAGCGATCAGGAAGCATGTGCAGCATCCTATAACCCACTGACAACATGCAGGCTGCTCTCAGGACTTTGAATAAATCTGTGTGGCATTGAGACTGGAGCTCAGTTAAGACACATATGACTGGTGGTGGAATGCACTGGGGTCAAATGTAGACTCCCAGTTTGCAGAACCAGTTGTAGAAGTTTTGTGCAGCACTTGAGACTACATATTCACTCGTGTGTGTGTGTGTGGGGGGGGGGGGGGTGCGCGCGCGCGCGCGTGCTCAATCACTTAGTCGTGTCCGACTCTTTGTGACTCCACAGACTGTAGGTCGCTAGGCTCCTCTGTCTGTGAGATTTCCCAGGCAAGAGTACTGGAGTGGGTTGCCATTTCCTTCTCCAGTGTATTGATTATAGTCTTCCACAGACGTGATCAAATGCCTGTTACGTATAGTGTATCACGGTGTTACAAAGTAGAGGTTTAAAAGTATCACATTAACAAATTTATTAGAGAGGACCATAGGTAACAGGAAATGGTAGCTATATTTGGCTTATTTGTCACTTTTCTCACTTGTATCCAAGCAGAAGTGAAGTGAAAGTGAAAGCCACTCAAGTCATGTCTGACTGTGACCCCATGGATTATACAGTCCATGGAATTCTCCAGGTCAGAATACTGGAGTGGATAGCCTTTCCCTTCTCCAGGGGATCTTCCCAACCCAGGGATCAAACCCAGGTCTCCCACATTGCAGGGAGATTCTTTACCAGCTGAGCCACAAGGGAAGCCCATCCAAGCAGAGGGAAGTGACAAGTAGAAAGGGTAAAATATCTTTGTTTTTTGTTCTCAATTAAGTGTGTATTGTATCTGAAACAAAATTTAGCTGGCCATCTGGCAAGCTGTCAAGAAGCATGATTTAGTTTTAAATTCAAACCAGAGGAGTAAGTTAATTGTGCCTAACAGATCTTGCTATCCAGAACTAAGTCCAGGCACCAAAGGAGGTGGTAAGTCATTAATGAGAGTAACTGTACTTCATGCTCTGAAAGAGTTAAGTACTGAAAGGTACACTAAAAATTGATTTAAAATTTTTTACTGCATACCCGGCCTACCTTCTGTTTGGCTGCTCTTTCTTTAACTTGCTTCCCAGCTTTTGTGCTTCCTGATGGTGGGAGACCTAATAAGTATTTTGAGTCATAGACTCATAAAATTTTATAAATGAAAGGAATTTTGGAAGTCATCTAATTCAGCCCTTACTAATTCAAACTCCATCGTGAGATGACCATGCTCATCTGACCACAGTGCTCATCTGTCATGAAAATTCCCTGTGATTTCCTCTAGTAATGCACAAAATAACCAGTTCCCCTTCCAGCCAACCCTGTTAGAAGTTCTTCCTCATATTAAAGCTGAATCTTCCATAAATCTGCCATCCCCTATAACTTCTAACTATTTTTCTTATTTCTGCTTTCTTGGAGGCATACAAAATAGATGCACAAAATAAATATTGTGACCTCTTTAGTATTAAAGACTTCCAAATTCTTTAGACAGGTATAAGATCCTTTTCTACTTTTGTTCAAACTGCTCCTTCCCTTAATTTTTCATTTACATACTACAAGATTCTTTGACTGTCTTGTTTCCAAACAGATGACAATTCCCTAGATGTGGTCAGAAAAGTGAAAGGAGACTGGACTTTTTATGTGGGAAATATAATGTGGAACCTGTGCTTTGCTGTTGTTTAGTCGCTAAGTCATGTCCAGCTCTTTTGCAACCCTGTGGGCTGTAGCCCTTCAGGCTCCTCTGTCCATGAAATTCTCCAGACAAGAATAGTGGAGTGAGTAAAAAGCTATTCCATTCTCCAGAGGATCTTGCTGACACAGGTATTGAACCCAGGTCTCCTGCATTGCAGATAGGTTCTTTACCATCTGAGCCCTCAGGGAAGCCCCTTGTTTAGAGAGAAATACATATTATTAATCTCTTCAGTTTCATAATAGGAAAGCAACTTTGCTTATCTCATATTTGATATGTAAAATGTGCAGGTCTAACTTTGACTTTCTATGTAATGTCTGCACTGCATGCACTTGTTAGGGCAACTAAAGCTTGAACTGACCAAGATTCAGCTCGGTCCCTTGACTGCCATGAACCATTTATCTGGAGTTTGACAGAGACAGAGACTCAGAGAATGTCTGAGAACTCATGAATACTCATAAATACTCAGAGAACTTACGAATACTGTAGCCAATGCTTTTCAAACCAGACTCATTTGAGAAGTTTTTCCTAAATGTGCATGAATCTCCAGCTCCACCCTACTGATTTGGATGGTGTAGGTCTGGGTTAGACCCCAGGCATCAGTATTTTTATAAAAAAAGGAAAGAAAAAAACTGTAAAAAGCTTCCACAGCCAATTGATTGTGTTTTGCCTCTCAGCTCTGACTCCCTGCAGAGTTATCAAGTCTGTCCCTGTAAATTATAAAGTAACTTCTGGATTTTATTATCCTCTTCCCTCAGCCCCAAACTCAGACTCAAAGAATGTCTTCAGTCAGTTTTGTCTTCCTTTTGTTTCTTTTGTATATATTGAAGGCTGCTGTCAGACTTGTCCATTTGAGCAATGTTCTAGTTTATATCTGAAATTATTATCCTTTTAGTTATCTGTTACACTTTATATTATATATAAGAATCAGTGTAATGAATTTCATAATACCTATTATTTATTGAGTATGTACTATGTGCCATAATGTGTTAAGCATCTCAGCAGCTTTACCAAGTGTTATATACTCACTTTACAGCTAAGTAAGCAGTCCAAGATTTTCAAGGTGGCTCCGTGGTAAAGAATACACCTGCCAACGCAGGAGATGCAGGAGGCGGGGATTCAATCCCCAGGTTGGGAAGATCCTCTGGAATAGGAAGTAACAACACTCAGTATTCTTGCCTGAAAAATTCCATAGACAGAGGAGCCTGGCAGGCTATAGTCCATGGGATCTCAGAGTCGGACATGACTGAGCAACTGAGCACTGAGCACTCAGGCAAGCAGTCCATACGAGCTAAGTGTCTCATACTCAGTCATGGTCAAATCTAGACCTTTCTATGACATTTTAAAACTCATATTCCTTCCTCTGCTGTACCCTGACTAAACTTATCTCTGACAATAAAAGTATACATTTTCTTCTCTCATAAAACAAAACTTGTATACCACAAGGTATATCCTTTTTTTGCTTAGATGCTCTAATTCTAGTTCCAGCTTTGATCTAATGTTAGTTATCAGCATATCTCAGGTACCTGAAGGCATTTATTCCTTCTGTTTCCTTTGGATTTTTTTGTCCTTCCAAATATATATATTCTTTTTTTATTGCATATGTATATTCTGACCAGCAACACATATTTTTTTTTTTTTTTTCAAAAAATAAAAATAGACTCTATATAGTCATTAGGTTTTAGGATATTTCTTTCCCTGATTTCTTGACACATCTTATTTTGCTAACTCTAAGAAAAGTTTATAACTATCATTATTTATGCTATATGTAATATATTACATTGTATGCATGTTCCACATTATTAAAAAGTGAAATATTTTATTGGAAGTTTAAAAATGTTTCATTTCATAAAATAAATCAATGTTTGAACAAGAGATAAAAGCTTGTTTGTGGTACTAACTAGCAAGGCAAGGTTAAAAAGCATTTGGTTTAAGGGAAAAACAAAATCATACATTTATCGTAGAGTTGCAGAAAAAGATTAAATTCCAGGATGATTGCAATTTGAGGAAGTACATTTTAGCATTATGAACAATAATTTAAATTTTAATCAGTTGAATTATTGGAGTTATAATTATTGGAATTATAGAAAGCTAGCACTTTCTACCTTTATTTTTTAACTGTGGCTGTTGTGCTTGATAAGACAGAATAGTTAGTATGGTGGTGAGTCAATCTCATAGGCATCCTACAAACTGAGCAGAAAGAAGCAGCAGACTAGAAACACAGTCAAAGAAACCCAGTGGATGGCATTTGAAAAAGGGAGACACATCTGAAATATACCAAAGAGCCTGCATATAAAATTTTACTTATTTTATTTAAGACTATAATAATATCATGTGTAGCTAATAAAAAGCCTTAACATTTTGCATTTTGTACGTATATTGAATCAGTTTTGCACTCAGTAGCTCTCGGCACTGTATGAGTTTTCAAACACTCTAAGTTGTATAAAAGTAGAATAAAATCATTGAACTGCAGAAGACCTTAGGTCTATTCTAAGATTATGCTTTTCAAAGATGGGGAAGTTGATGCCCAGAGAGTTCAATAAAGGAGAACACAATACACACATCCCTTCACGCTCCTGTGCAGGCACTCTCCCTTACAGATGCGTGCGCGGGCACACACATGCAAAGTGTGGCTTCACAGAGAGGCCAGCGTTACTGTGAATGTTTGTACGAATTAGAAAAAACAAATAGGGAGTAATTAAACCATTAAAGATATCTTAGCTGTTTCTCTCCAAAAACGAAAAGAAAATTTTACTCCCAAAGTATTAAAACTTTAAAATAACAAATCACAAGAAAATCAGGAAAAGTTCTAAAATATTTTAACTTGTTGGGATGAAAACATAAATGGTTAATGATTTGAAAACAACTGTTCTTGAAATCTCTGTGAACTTTGATTATAGTAAGGCAGCTAAATTGACTTCCAAAGGCAGAATTCCTTACGAAATTCTCTTTGGATACTGAGATTCAATCCAAGACTTGTATTTGTCGGCTTTGTATTATTTAATTTATGTATATCAAAGAACTAGTCAAGACACTGTCTCTATTTTAAGTCTATGAGAACCGTCAGCAGCCTGCACTGACAGATGTTAAAGAATGTCTGTGGAAAGAATGTCAAAACCCCCTCCAAAGGAAAGTTTTTAAACCATGTCCTTAATACAGAAATGCAAAACCAGATTTAATTGCCCTTTTCCTAAACAGCTCAGACATGCAGACTCACTTACTGCAGCATATGGTCTGCGAAAGTGCACATGGAAGAGAGCGGTTGTGGTGGAGCCTGAGATTGAATCCGTTTAGGCTGGAATTCACAAAGATCCAGCAGAGGCAAGCGTTCAAAGTTAAAGAAACACATTGACCAGTGAAAACATGGGCTATTTTCATTTTGAACGTACTCATTGGAGACGTCCTATTCGCTTTCAAGACAGCAGTATTCAACGGTTCTAATATGAAATACAGCATTTCTGAAAAACTAATATCTAAGGTTTTTTTTTCCCCCTAATTAAAAAAAGGTATAAAAAATAGACAACCTTGCATGAAGTCATTCAGGTTTTTTTTATATATATATAATTTATTATTTGTTACCACTGAAAGTAACCATTTTTCTAATTAAAACAATTACTTGGGTGACAGCAACATGGTTTACATTTTATTTCAAAGGGATGACATTATGAGACTACATGAAGTAGTAACTTCTTATCACTCCCAAAGGGATTAGGTTTACAGTTCTTGGAAGAAGTCAAGGTAATTGAGAACTGAAGAAAAGGAAGAGGAAAAAAAATCTGTAAATCGTCTTAAACAACTTTGTGGTATTGGCAAATGACTTCATGTATCTTAATTTTCTACCTATAACGTGGAGTAAGCTATCTTTACAGGGAATTTTGTTTTAACCTCTAAATATCTAAAAGACAGTTCAATTGCTATGTGTCTAGTACAGTGTCACACAGATATGAGGGAAAATATAAAAGGTAACAGAATGGAAAGAAACACATGAGAAGTTAGAAATGGCAAGCATGGATTTGATGGTTTAGTCTTGCTGGAATCTAATTAGGAATAGCTATTTATTATAACAAATTACTTCAAAGTGCTATTTTTCTGGTAAAACCAGCGTTTCTGTCAGTGATTATGCTTATATATTTGTAAGACAAGTATTTTACTATTTTTATTGTCAATTTGAAGTTGTCTACAGCTGCACTGTTTAAATTTAATTCAAATTACATAAAATTAGAAAATTGGTTCCTCTCCACATTAGGTATATTTCAAGTGTTCCATGACCACATTATATAGAATGTTTCTGTCATTATAGAAAGTTATGTTTTGGAATTGTTGATATTTTAATTAAGTTTTATCAATGTATTCCATTGAAAGTCAAGAAGATAAATTGTATATTTTTGGGTAGTAGGTATGTATGCCAGTGTTCTTAGTCACTCAGTCATGTCCAACTCTGGGCAACCCCATGGACTGAAGCCCACCAGGCACCTCTGTCCATGGGTATTCTCCAGGCAAGAATCCTAGAGTGGGTTGCCATTTCCTTCTCCGGGGGTCTTCCTGACCCAGGGATCGAACCTGGGTTTCCTGCATTGCAGGCAGATTCTTTACCAGCTTAGCTAGGAGGGAAGCCGAGTTTTATCAACGTATTCCACTGAAAGCCAAGAAGATAAATTGTATATTTTTAGATATCAGATATAGAAGAGACTGATCTCCTCCCAGTACAAAGAATAAGCAAAAGTTGAAGCCGTAAAGAAGATACATTTAACCCATGTGTGTGTGTCTGCATGCCAAGTCACTGCAGTTGTGTCCGACTTTTTGCAACCCCATGGACTATAACCCCCTAGGCTCCTCTGTCCATGGGATTCTCCAGGCAAGAATACTGGAGTGGGTTGTCATGCCCTTCTGCATGATATCTTCCTGACCCAGGGGTCAAACCTGCATCTCTTACAGGTTGAAATTGGCATGTGGGTTCTTTACCACTAGAGCCACCGGGGAAGCCCTTAACCCATGTAGCAAGACACAAAAATGAAATGACGGTGTTGCTTATGACAGTGTGATTTTTCTGAAATTGTGAACAACTCTTGGTAACATTCTGGACAAAATCAGTCTTCCCTTAATTTACATTGTAATCTCATTCTTGAAAATATAGTGTTCACTTAAACTCTTATTTTTAAAAAAAACAACCTATAAAAAATATTTAGCAGACAGAGTTCCAGGCTTAGATCACTGCAAGCAGATTTTTCACCGCTGTCAATGGCTAGTAGGACAGCTCTTGCATGGAAGAGTTCCTTGCATTACACAATGTCTCCATCCCATCCACGCCTGCTAGATGTCAGCCTGATCTTTGTGACAACCAAACAGCACCTCTGAACATTTCCAATACATCTTGATATAAATATTTGGTATAAATATTCAAGATGGTAGCCTCCTTCAACTTCTTAAGATTGTCATCTTAAGCCTATTCTTTTGTTGCATACATTTTTTAATTTAATTTTTCCCATGTTTTTTATTTTTTAATTAAAGTGAGGAACCTCTTGATGAACGTGAAAGAAGAGAATGAAAAAGTTGGCTCAAAGCTCAACATTCAGAAAACTAAGATCATGGCATGTGGTCCCATCACTTCATGGCAAATAGATGGGGAAACAGTGGCTTACTTTATTTTGGGGGGCTCCAAAATCACTGCAAATTGTGATTGCAGCCATGAAATTAAAAGACGCTTACTCCTTGGAAGGAAAGTTATGACCAATCTAACAGCATATTAAAAAGCAGAGACATTACTTTGCCAACGAAGTTCCATCTACTCAAGGCTATGGTTTTTCCACTAGTCATGTATGGATGTGAGAGTTGAACTATAAAGAAAGCTGAGCTCCAAAGAATTTGTGCTTTTGAACTGTAGTGTTGGAGAAGACTCTTGAGAGTCCCTTGGACTGCAAGGAGATCCAACCAGTCCATCCTAAAGGAAATCAGTCCTGAATATTCTTTGGAAGGACTGATGTTGAAGTTGAAACTCCAGTACTTTGGCCACCTGATGCAAAGAACTGACTCATGTGAAAAGACCCTGATGCTGGGAAAGATTGAAGGCAGGAGGAGAAGGGGACAACAGAGGCTGAGATGGTTGGATGACATCACCAACTTAGAGGACATGACTTTGGGTAAACTCCAGGAGTTGGTGATGGACAGGGAGGCCTGGCATGCTGCAGTCCATGGGGTTGCAAAGAGTCGGATGCAACTGAGCAACTGAACTGAACTGATAATTAACAATATTGTATTAGTTTCTGGTATACAGCAAAGTGATTCAGTTATATATTTTTTCTTATTCTTTTTCATTATAGTTTATTGTAAGATATTGAATATAGTTCTCTATACAGTAGGACCATGTTGTTTATTTATTTTACATCCAGTGTTCTTGCCTGGAAAATCCCATGGAGGGAGGAGCCTGGTAGGCTGCAGTCCATTGGGTTGCAAAGAGTCAGACATGACTGAGCGACTTCACTTTCATTTTTCACTTTCATGCATTGGAGAAGGAAATGGCAACCCACTCCAGTGTTCTTGCCTGGAGAATCCCAGGGATGGGGGAGCCTGGTGGGCTGCCATCTATGGGATCACACAGAGTCGGACATGACTGAAGTGACTTAGCAGCAGCAGCAGCAGTTTGTATCTACTAATCCCAAACTCTTAATTTATACCTCCTCCCTACCCTGTTCCATATTTTTTTAATTGAAAATATTGTGCTGCTGTGCACCTAATTCTCTTTAAGACTTGTCCTTATTCATTCATAATAGGGTTAGACTTATGGAAGTGACCAGGGGTAATAAAAGAAAAATTCCATCTTTCCTTACATATGCTGTGAACTTTTGTCTTATTTACACTAGAAAATGAGGCTGTGGTAGAGGTTGGCTGTCCCACTTACAGCTGTGTGGCTGCAAGCAGTGGCCCGGTGAGCTTGTTGCCTGAAGTCCTAAGTCTCCTTAAGAAACACACTGGAAATAAAACAACAGAAATAATTATAAGGCCATGTTGTCGTGTAGATAGAATGAGAACCCATTCCTTTTACCTCAAAAACTATTTATTGTTGTTGTTCATTGATTGTTGTTGGACACAACATACCTAAGCCGTGTCCAGCTCTTTGCAACCCCATGGACTGCAGCACGCCAGGCTTCCCGGTCCTTCACCATCTCTGCAGTTTGCTGAAACTCATGTCCATTGAGTCGATGATGCCATCCAACCATCTCATCCTCTGTTCCCCCCTTCTCCTCCTGCCAGCAATCTTTCCCAGCATCAGAGTCTTTACCATGAATTGACTCTTTTCCTAAGGTGACTAGAGATTGGAGCTTCAGCTTCAGCATCAGTCCTTGCAGTGAACATCCAGGGTTAATTTCCTTTCGGTCTGACTGGTTTGATCTTGCTGTCCAAGGGGGTTTTGGAGTCTTCTCCCAGCACCACAGTTCGAAAGCGTCAACTCTTCGGCACTCAGCCTTCTTTGTGGTCCAATTCCACATTTGTACACGACTACTGGAAAAACCATAGCTTTGACTCTCCAGACCTTTGTTGGCAAAACAATGTTTGAATACACTCTCTAGGTTTGTTATAGCTTTTCTTCCAAGGAGCAAGCATCTTTTAATTTCCTGGCTGCAGTCACTGTCCACAGTGATTTTGAAGCCCAAGAAAATAAAATCTGTCACTGTTTCCACTTTTTCCCCTTCTATTTTCCATGAAGTGATGGGACTGGATGCCATGATCTTAGGGTATTTTTTTTACTGTTGAGTTTTAAGCCAGCTTTTTCACTCTCCTCTTTCGCCCTCTTTGAGAGGCTCTTTAGTTCCTCTTCATTTTCTGCCATTAGAGTGGTATCATCTGCATATCTGTTTCTCCCAACAATCTTAATTCCAGTTTGTGATTCACCTAGCCTGGCATTTCACATGATGTACTCTGCATATAAGTTAAATAAGCAGGGTGACAATATACAGCTTTGTCGTACTCCTTTCCCAATTATATTATATAATTATATTATATCCAGAAATATAAACAGACTTAAAATCTAGAACAGAACTTCTTAATCTTAGAGGTCCGTAGATGACCTTCAGGTAATCTGTGAACCTCTTGAAATTGTACCCCAGTTATATTTATGGGCATTTGTGTGACTTTTAGAAGGAAGAGTCCACTGATAAAATAAAAGAAATGAGGGAAAACTAATTAAAAGAATAATTTTTTGTGCGTGCATGCTTAGTAGTGTTTGACTCTTTGTGACCCCATGCACCCCATGGACATGCCAAGGCTCCTCTGTCCATGGAATTTTCCAGGCAAGAATATGGGAATGGTTTGCCATTTCCTCCTTCAGGGTATCTTCCCAAGCCAAGGATCAAACCTGTGTTTCTTGCATCTCTTGCATTGGCAGGTAGATTCTTTACCAACTGTGCCTCCTTGGAAGTCCAAAAGAAGAATAAAACCTCATTATAGAGAAGGGCTTCCCTGGTGGCTCAGATGGTAAAGAATCCTCCTACAATGCAAGAGACCCAGGTTCAATCCCTGAGTCAGGAAGATCCCCTGGAGAAGGGAATGGCAACCCACTCCAGCATTCTTGCCTGGAGAATTCCAGGGACAGAGGAGTCTGGCGGGCTACAGTTCATGGGGTCACAAAGAGTCAGACATGACCAAGTGACTAAGACACATAGAAGACAGAGGAAGTCGAGTCAGTTCTATAAAGAAAGGGATATTTGACAGGTTCGAAGTTAAGTCTGCTATTGAAATAGTCAATTTTAAAAGAAGAAGAAAAATTATGAGCCTATTGAAAGGATCATCTTCCCCTTCCAAGAAATAGTTGTGTGCTAAAAATAGATTCACTGAACTCCATCAAGAATTAAGGAGTGATAGGAGAAGGTAAAATTAGACAGCTCTGCCTGCCCCTCAGTGTTCATTGAGCCCCTGTCAAAAAGAACACTAGAGTGGATGAGTCACTGTGACCCTTCTGTGACTCACCATATATTTCTACTTTATTGTTTTCAGGTATAATATAGCTAAGGCGGGGAAGTGTGGACCATTAAATGTTAATGTAGCTAAGGCAGGGAGGTGTGGACCATTAAATGTGGCGTGAATGTGGTGTGTAGTTCTGTGAGTTTTACTTGCTTTTGTTCAGTGCTAGTTTGCCTCACATCCTCAAAAGAAATTCAACATTCATTTTTAAATAAATTTTTTCTTTTTGGTAGGACATTTATAATATATTTTAAGAGAGGAATGTTTATACTATTAAAATAAGTAAGATTTGAATCAAAGCAAATTATTGAAAGAAAACTCATCCCCAAAGCTTACTGTCTGTAGAAATCCTTTAACTGATTTAATTATAACTTGAAATTATATCTGGGAGTGTTCTTATTTTTTTTCTTGTAGTCATAATTTTTTAATTGGAGTATAGTTGCTTTACACTGCTGACGTTTCTGATGTATAGCAAAGTGAATCAGCCTTACATCTACCTATATCCCTTGAGAGTGTTCTTGTACCCTCCATCATGCCAAAGCTGGAACATCTACTGTCACTGGGTTTGTTTTGATGGTGATGGTGGTGGTAGTGGTGGTGATTGATGATGGCAGCCAACATTTATTGAGCATGTATAAGGACTTGGCAGGTGTGTTAACTCATTTTATGCTCATAGTAACCTGAAAGTGAAGTCACTCAGTCCTGTCCGACTCTTTGTGACTCCATGGGCTGTAGCCTGCCAGGCTCCTCCATCCATGGGATTTTCTGGGCAAGAATAATGGAGTGGGTTGCTGTTTCCTTCTCCAGAGGATCTTCCTGACCCAGGGATCAAACATGGGTCTCCCGCACTGCAGGCCGACTCTACTGTCTGAGACACCAGTTCAGTTCAGTTCAGTCGCTCAGTCGCGTCTGACTCTTTGCAACTCCATGAACTGCAGCACTCCAGGCCTCCCTGTCCATCACCAACTCATGGAGTTTACCCAGACTCATATCCATTGAGTCGGTGATGCCATCCAACCATCTCATCTTCTGTTGACCCCTTCTCCTCCTGCCCTCAATCTTTCCCAGAATCAGGGTCTTTTCAAATGAGTCAGCCCTTCGCATCAGGTGGCCAAAGTATTGGAGTTTCAGGTTCAACATCAGTCCTTCCAGTGAACACCTAGGACTAATCTCCTTTGGAATGGACTGGTTGGATCTCCTTGCAGTCCAAGGGGCTCTAAAGAGTCTTCTCCAACACCACGGTTCAAAAGCATCAATTCTTCGGTGCTCAGCTTTCTTTACAGTCCAACTCTCACATCCATATATGACTACTGGAAAAACCATAGCCTTGAGTAGATGGACCTTTGTTGACAAAGTAATGTCTCTGCTTTTTAATATGCTGTCTAGGTTGGTTACAGCTTGCCTTCCAAGGAGTAAGCGTCTTTTAATTTTATGGCTGTGATCACCATCTGCAGTGATTTTGGAGCCCCCCAAAATAAAGTCAGCCACTGTTTCCACTGTTTCCCCATCTATTTGCCATGAAGTGATGGGATCAGATGCCATGATCTTTGTTTTCTGAATGTTGAGCTTTAAGCCAACTTTTTAACTCTCCTCTTTCATTTTCAACAAGAGGCTCTTTAGTTCTTCACTTTCTGCCATAAGGGTGGTATCATCTGCATATCTGAGGTTATTGATGTTTCTCCTGGCAATCTTGATTCTAGCGTGTGCTTCTTCCAGCCCAGTGTTTCTCATGATGCACTCTGCATAGAAGTTAAATAAGCATGGTGACAATATACAGCCTTGACGTACGCCTATTCCTATTTTGAACCAGTCTGTTGTTCCATGTCCATTTCTAACTGTTGCTTCCTGACCTGCATATAGGTTTCTCAAGAGGCAGGTCAGGTGGTCTGGTATTCTCATCTCTTTCAGAATTTTCCATAGTTTATTGTGATCCACACAGTCAAAGGCTTTGGCATAGTCAGTAAAGCAGAAGTAGATGTTTTTCTTGAACTCTCTTGCTTTTTCGATGATCCAGCAGATATTGGCAATTTGATCTTTGGTTTCTCTGCCTTTTTTAAAACCAGGTTGAACATCTGGAAGTTCACCTGGAAGTTCGTCTGGTGTCATCTGAGACACTAGGGAAACCCATAATTATTATTTCAATTTTACAAATGAGGAAACTGAAATAGAGATGAAGTAACTAGCTCAGAGCTGCATGTTTAGGGGTGGAGCTGGGCATGTTTCTAATCATCTGGCTCCAGAGTCTACAGTCTTCACCACCTCATTGCATTTTCTGGATATTTATACTTAGGCCAAAATCTTTGACTAAAAGGAGCATTTGGAAACTGTTTGAGCAATGCAGTCTTGGGGAAGGAGTGTACTGGCATATTTATTTTAAATCTTGTTATGTGAAACAATGGAAACCCAAATGGGAAGACTAAGTGGTATAAGTGATTATCAAAGACTGCAGTACTGGAGGGTCACCTCAAATTACATTGGCGGAAATGGAGTTCTCTGAAATATATCAGTCATTTCTTTACTTCCCTCTAATGAAGTATTTCAAACTTAAAGCAAGGATAAACTCCACATTAATGGTATGGCTGCTGTTCCTGTGAGTGAGGACTACCAACCTTTCTGCATCCTGGGTTTCTCAGAGGGAACCGTCTGTGTGTGCGAGAGTCAGTCCCGCCCCAGTGGTCACCAGGCTTTGTTCAAGGGACTCTTTTAAGGTGCATTTCTCCTTTATATGTTGTCATTGCCTGGCTTTATTTTATTTGGTTAGTCTAAATTACTCATCCTGAAGTTTGTTGGTTTTGTCATCACTTGTGGAGAACATCTGTTACTCTGAAAGGCTGTTCACGGTGGCTGCAAAGTCCGTCAGAGGTCCTCGTTTTACTGGCCCTTTGTATGTATGTTGGATGCCGTGCGTTGTATATAATACAGGTGGTTCTAGGCCAGATTTTTCTCAAATGCTGATCAGAGAAGACTACATGTGCTTACCTGGGGAGCTTTAAAAAGGCAAATTCCCCTGCAGCCCCTCCCTAGGTGAGCACTGAAGAATTCAGGATGTGAAAAATCTCAGCATACTGGCCCCAGATCACTAAGATGCCTGTGGAAGGAATGATTTCAATGAGCCCCAACACTTGAATCTTCCCATACGTAGAAAAGTAGAAAGCACTAAATTCCTTAACTTTTGAGATAATCTGGTTTTCTTAATTCATAAAAATACTTTTGATGTTCAGACTACCCGCCCTTTGTTGCAAACTTCTGTATAACCTGACTCCTCCCCTCTCCTTGCCCCTCCATGCCCCCGCCTCCTCAGAGCAGTTCTCTCAGGGTTACCTGAAATGCTGTCTCCCAGGCGTGAAGTCCTAAAAATTCCCACCGAATGAAACATAACTCTTAACAACAAAAAAAGCAAATTCCTGAGTCCCACCCCAGATCTGCCAACTCACTCTCTGGGGTTGCTTCCTCATGTGCATTTTTAAGGAGCACTGCGGTTGCTTCTGGTGTGTGAAATGTATAGGTCTCCTCTGGGTACTATGAGAGGGATGGATGAGATAAAAGCCCTGCCCTTAATGAGCTATGGTCTGCTAGGGAAGATGACACATAGAAATAATGCACAGGGAAAAGTAAGTACCATAAAAGTAGAAACAGCTACTTCCAGACAACTGAAGTCAGAGAATCTTCTAGAGGTGTTTTTGTTGTTGTTGTTCAGTGCACAGTGTGGGTGATTCTTGATTCATTCAGCACACGTAAAGGCCTGCAGCTCACTTTTCATTTCTGGTACCAACTCACTGGGTAGCTTCTTGAATTTCCATACTTTTTAGAGATGAATGCAAAACTTTCATATTATTAAAGGCTCCCCCACCTAAACATAGGGACAGTTTTGCTTTCCATAAACTACCAAGCGTACTGGACACTCGTGGTATTTCTGATTTTATTTTTGTAACAGGAGATTGCTAACATTTACAAGACACAGGACTGTCTCCACTGAGAGCTGCCCCTTCCGTGTGACTATGCCCAGATAGCGTGTCCCAAGTGTTTGTGCGTGTTCAACTCTTTTCATTAAAAGAAAAACAATCACTGTTCCCCTTTATCATGGTCAGTTTATTATCTAACTCTGAACAATGGAAGAAGAAAACTAACATTTAATAACCACAGTGCACCAGGCTCTGTGCCAGGCAGACTTCAGGGAGGTTGAGTAAATGAGCCAGGCCACACAGCAGCTAAAGCCAAGAGAATGGAGCATCTAGACTGTCGATGAGGTGGTGGCTTTTGTCAGCAAGTGTCTTGTTAATTTGTTGACATACATTTGCGTTCCTGCTGCTTTGGCCCTGAAAGGATGCAGATGTAAACACAGTGACAAATCTTAGGGAGCATTTGATCTAATGAGAAACCAGAGATTTACACAGATAACCAATAGAGGTGAGTGAAGGGCACTAACATTTGTGCTTACTTGGCTACGCTGTCTTTCTTGGGAATTCCAGTCACAGAATCGACATTCTGATAAGGAGAATGTGGAAACTCTCAAGGCCTGCGTTTGATACATTCTACCTGGATACCTGGGAACCAACAGGATTTTTTCATAAGGAAGGTCCAAGCAGTGCGGCAGTGCAAAAGGCAAAGAGAAGTAGGATGGGAATTTCTGTTTTCTAAGAGTATAAAGCTAGGCCTTGCTATTCTAGGATATCTCTTCAGTTTTTTTAAACAAAGAAGTATGATCTGTGCCATCACATGCACACACCCACGTACATATATATAAATATACATATAGAAAGACTAGGAAGTGTGACTGACGTTGTGATTTTTCAAATTTTACAGAAGGACATTTTGTTCTGTAATCAGAAAGAAAAATGACTTAGAAAAAAGCCAAATAACCTACAGGTTTACTTGATGAATCACCTATAAATTCCTCCAGAATACCTAATCAAACATTATGTGGAGGCTATTCACTGTATGGTCTACCAAAATCATTTTCTTTTTTTGGGAGAACTCTGTTTCTTCATTTTCTGTTTATATAAAATTATTTTAATTTTAAAATTACCTTAGAGCACTTGAGGTGTATATGTAGATGTTTTTAAGAAAGAGTTGTGATTTTCATTCAGTAGCAATATTTTCACTCTCTGTACCTTTTCGTAATGTTGATATTAAGCTCTTAAAATGATTGATCAAGGAAGAAAGCTAAATGAGCATCAGTTTTCACTTGGGATTGTGAAATACTTGAATATTTTTGTTTTTACCAAATGGAGCCATCATACATTGTGGGGCCAGCGTTATATTTTAATTACAGTGCAGTCAATCCCCTATAGTAAGTATTTTGCAGTGAGACTTTTTTCCATTTTGTTTTTCAAAGAAGATACTAATTTTAGAAGACAAAATGTTTCTGAAAACATTTTTTCCCCTTGATACTCTTTGACTTTAAAAATGAATGACATTAAAATAAATGTCAGTTTCAAGGACCAACTTGTTTGAATTTCAGTCTGGAATACATTTTCATTTCAGTTATAAAATCTTTAAAGGTGACTTTAACATAAAAATTCTGATACAACTAAATAACTTTTCTGTCAGAAACAACTATTTCCCTGATACTACTGTTAATTTCCTTATCTGGAGCCAACACAAATTAGAATTAGAACTTGAGTTTGATTTTAGTTGTTCATTTTATGATATGAAGAATTAATGGCATTTTTTTCTTACTATTTAGGAAATACCAGAAAGGAACCAGAGTCCGGCTGCGACTATTAGATCTTGAACTTACATCCAGGTTCCTGGGAGCGACAACAGATACAACCATCCTAGAGGCTGAAGCAGTTCTGTTAGGACTCCAGGAGAGTAAAGACTCAAAATCAAAAGAGGAACGTCGGGAAAATAAATGAACTTTGCTGAGTGCATTCACTCCTTTTATGTTGAATGCAGATATTCAAGAACACAATTAGACAATTATGAATAAATGATTAGAAAAAGACATGGTAAATGAAAGCTATAATTATAGCTCTTATTTGCTAGAATTTTCTTTAGCTGTATCTCCCCTCCCCCTGTTTTTATGCCCGTTCTTTCCTTTTATTGGGAAAGCATAAACTGTACTGAGAAATTCTGTCATTCAATAAATATGTTTTGAGTGTTCACTATGTGTATGCCACTGTTCTAAATACAAAAGAAACAGTGGTAAACAAATCAGATGAAATTGCTTGCCTGTTAGGGCTTACCTTTGGCTGGGGAAATTGACAAGTAAGTAAAATAAATAGCATGTTAGATGGTGATGAGTGCTAAGGACAAAAATACAGCAGAAGGGGCAGAGGATCTGAATAGACGTTTTTCCGAAAAAGACATACAGATGGCCAAGAGTTACATGAGAAGGTGCTCAGCATCAGGGAAATGAGTCAAACCACGAGATCCCACCTCACACCTGTTAGAATGGCTGTCATCAGAAGGCAAGAAGTAACAAGGGTTGGCGAGAATGTAGAATTTTAAAAGGGAACCCTGGTGCACTAGTTACTGGAATGTCAATTGGTGCAGCCACAATGGAAAACATTATGGAGGTTCCTCAAAAAATGAAAAATAGAATTATCACATGATACAACAATTCCACTTTTATGGGTATTTCCAAAGAAAATGAAAACATTAACTCAAAAAGACATGCACCTCTGTGTTCATTGCAGCATCATTTACAATAGCTGAAGGTACGGAAGCAACTTAAGTGTCCACCAATGGAAGAATGGATAAAGAAACTCCTCTATCTCTGCAGGAGACCCAGGTTTGACCCCTGGTTCAGAAAGATCCTGTGAAGAAAGAAATGGCTACCTACTCTGGTATTCTTACCCAGAGAATTCCATGGACAGCGGAGCCTGCCAGGCTACAGTGCACAGGGTCGCAAAGAGTCGGACACGACTGAGCAACTAACACTTTCAAGTGTCCATCAATACATGAATGGATAAAGAAACTGTGATATACATGCACACACATGCATCATATATATAATGGAATATTATTCAAACATTAAAAAATAAGGAAATCTCGCCATTTTTGACAACATGGATTGACCTTGAAGGCACTGTGTAATGTGAAATGTCAGACAGGGAATGATGAAACTGTATGATCTCACTTATATATGAAATCTAAGAAGAAGAGCTCATGGATATAAAGAATGTATTGGTAGTTGAGAGCAGGAGTTGATGGTGGTAACAGTGGGCAAAATGAGTGAAAGCGGTTAAAAACTACAAACATTCGGGTATAAGATACATTAGCCATGGGGATGTAATGTACAGCATGGTGACTATAATTACCAATATTGTATCATATATTTGAAAGTTGCTGTTTAGTGTCAACAACTCAATGGACACAAATTTGAGCAAACTCCAGGAAATGTTGTTCCATGTCCAGTTCTAACTGTTGCTTCCTGACCTGCATATAGGTTTCTCAAGAGGCAGGTCAGGTGGTCTGGTATTCCCATCTCTTTCAGAATTTTCCACAGTTTACTGTGATCCACACAGTCAAAAGCTTTGGCATAGTCAATAAAGCAGAAATAGATGTTTTTCTGGAACTCTCTTGCTTTTTCCATGATCCAGCAGATGTTGGCAATTTGATCTCTGGTTCCTCTGCCTTTTCTAAAACCAGCTTGAACATCTGGAAGTTCACGGTTCACATATTGTTGAAGCCTGGCTTGGAAAATTTTGAGCATTACTTTACTAGCGTGTGAGATGAGTGCAATTGTGCGGTAGTTTGAGCATTCTTTGGCATTGCCTTTCTTTGGGATTGGAATGAAAACTGACCTTTTCCACTCCTGTGGCCACTGCTGAGTTTTCCAAATTTGCTGGCATATTGAGTGCAGCACTTTCACAGCATCATCTTTCAGGATTTGAAATAGCTCCCCTGGAATTCTATCATCTCCACTAGCTTTGTTCATAATGATGTTTCCTAAGGCCCTCTTGACTTCACATTCCAGGAAGTCTGGCTCTAGGTCAGTGATCACACCATCGTGATTATCTGGGTCGTGAAGATCTTTTTTGTATAGTTCTTCTGTGTATTCTTGCCACCTCTTCTTAATATCTTCTGCTTCTGTTAGATCTATACATTTCTGTCCTTTATTGTGCCCATCTTTGCATGAAATGTTCCCTTGGTAACTCTAATTTTCTTGAAGAGATCTCTAGTCTTTCCCATTCTATTGTTTTCCTCTATTTCTTTGTATTCATCACTGAGGAAGGCTTTCTTATCTCTCCTTGCTTTCTTTGGCACTCTGCATTCAAATGGGTATATTTTTCCTTTTCTCCTTTGCCCTTCACTTCTTTTCTCAGCTATTTGTAAGGTCTCCTCAGACAACCATTTTGTCTTTTTCCATTTCTTTCTCTTGGGGATGGTCATGATCCCTGCCTCCTGTACAGTGTCATAAACCTCCATCCATAGTTCTTCAGGCTCTTTGTCTATCAGATCTAGTCCCTTCAATCTATTTGTCACTTCCACTGTATAATCCTAAGGGATTTGACCATACCTGAATGGTCTGTATATAAGTATATAGTTTCCAACCTGCAATTGAATGAGTCCGTGACCTGAACAACTTGGGGCATGCAAGAGAAATATGCTATCCCATAATAAATAGTGGGCTGATTCAAGATAAGCTGGTTCATTGTGCAGCATCTTCACAAACTCCTTTCTTGCACCCCTTCAGGTGTTTGATGAAATCTATAACCACCCTCCATGTTTTGACAAAAAGTACTGGACTCCTGTATTTTCTGATTTGCCCTTTTCCACACAAATGTTCTTTCTATTTCCATGGTGTTTCAAACAACTAGGAAAGACTTAGAAATTTAGACTAGGAATTTAAAACATCCATCAGCATAGAAACCCTTATTCAAATAAAATTTTATTTGGTGTGAAAGGTTGGATTATTGATCTCGTTTCTTCCCTTCAATGTAGTAATATTGTACATGCATACTCTCAACATGGTCTCATGACGGTGAAGTATACTTTCCTGCCCCTTGACTTTGGACTTGGGCGTATGACTCTGTTAGGCCAGTGGTATCTTAATGGCAGTGAGCAGAAGCTGAAGCATGCCTTCATGTTTGGCCTTGCTCTGGGGCACAGACCCTCAGAGTAGAGGGTCTTGGCTCAGAGTAGAGCCAAGCCTAATGGACCCACATTAGGGCCACTCCTGAAACAGAACCATCCCAGACTTGTAGACCAGTAAGTGAAGTGAAAGCTTATAAACCATTGACATTTTGGTGGCTTTTTGTTAACTGATACAGAAATTAGTACCTGAAAGTGACACGTCCTGGGATTGAGTGGTGGGCAGCAAAAAAAAGTTAATAAGGGACTGAAAAAATAGCAGCCTGTGTTAAATAGTAGCAAAACATTTGTTAAAACTGTCACCTAAGGTAACTTAGAAGATAGGAAAATTACCTAATTAACAGAGACATTTGGGCAAAAAAAAAAAAAGTATGAAGCAGAATGTTGAAAGCATAAGCTGCACTTAATCAGGTACTATAATGAATTCAGGGACAATTTTATCAAAGGTGTAGGCATTAAAACAGCTCAAACAAAAGTGAAATCCACAGTGTTGACATGATCCCAGGGTAAAGACCAAATCTTGAATGTAACTAAAACATTTTGAAAGGACTTTTCGAAAGGACTAAAATATGTCCAGTAGGTTCTTTCAGATGAACAGAAGAACTCAGAAATCTTAAGGACAAAATGTCATAGAAGCCTGACTGTGCCCAAAGTGAGGTAATTAAGCTTAGAGACATAAAGGCTTAGCTAAAAAAAAAAGTGGACGTGCTTTTTGGCATATGATGTTATTGGAATCAAATAAGTAGAAAGCCCATAAAGTTCTGGGAAGACGCATTTTGACAAAAGTGCTTCCAGTCTAGACTGTGACTGTTCAAGATATAAAAAGACCATGGACCTGGACTCCTGCAGCAAGAGAGGGGTCTTTAAAAAATGGCTTAGCTGGTATGTTTTTATGCGCTTGTGTTCTTGTCACAAGATAGCAAGGAGCATGATGGAACAGAAAGGACTTCAGAGAAGCCAGAAACAACGGAGAAAAATGGACTTGAGAGCTACTCCTGTGAGGCAGAATAGGGGTCTAATCAAGGAACACCTCTTGACTTGAGATAAAGGGCCTTGACTGGTTAACAACAGGGAGTCTGTAACACCTAGTGGGATTGTAGAATTGCTGTGGTTCAGTGCTGTGTGCCCTCTATTTTTTTACCTTTTTAAATTGTAGTATTTATTATTGTCATCATGTTCCAGCATTGCACAATAGGTGTTAAGTAATTATCTATTGCTAAGTAACAGATTATCCCCAAATTTAGCAGTTTAAAATGACACACGTGTATTATCTCACAGTTTCTGTGGATCAGGTCTCCAGGCACAACTTAACTGGGTCCTCTGATTCTGAGCTGTCACAAGCCTTCATTCAAGTTGTCAGCTAGAGTTCGGGGTGTGACTAGAGAAGGACCCTCTCCCAAACTCACTTACAGAGTTGGCAGGATTCAGTTCCCTGGGAGTTTCTATACTGAAGACTTCAACTCCCTGGTGGCTGTTGAGTAGAGGTCACCCTCAGGGCATCTTCCACGTGGCACTTTGCTTCAACGAAGTCATCAAGATAAAAAGAGAAAGACACTGCTGGCAAGATGAAAGTCACTATTTTATGTGACCTCGTCACAAATGTGGCATCCCCTTACCATTGCCATATTCTGTTGGTTAGAAGCAGGTTACTAAAAGGAAGAGGATAGCTCAAGGCCATGAATGCCAAGAGGTGGGGGCCGTTGGGGTCATCCTAGAGGCTTCCTGTCTTAGGTATGTGGAAGACATAATTTTCTATTCAGTGTATAGGTCTCTGGGTTGAGAGTAGCGGAGTCTGGACTGATGCAAATCATAGGATCCTGAACTTTTGACAAATACCATAATTAGGTGAGGCTTAGGGGAGAGGGTGGTCATTGGATGGGAGTGAATACGTTTTTCATGTGAGCGAGATGTGAACAGTTGTATCCAAGAGGACAACCAAAATAGGTTGAATTTTTTCACCCCATTTCTTCCTTCCTCTGTAGTAGAACCCCTGCTTATAGTCTCATGATGTATGGGGTGTAGAATCCTTGCTGTTGGGGAACTCATTGTTTCCATAATTGATATAACCTAAAGATATGAGTAAGTTCAGGAAACATTTATATGAATCTATGAATGGTAAATCCAGATTTGAATAATAAGGGAAACCAGGGAGTTTGAAATGAATCCCAAAACTTCAGAGGCCAACATTAATGCAATACTACGAGACTTTGAAACCACAGGCTGGTTAGACCATTGGGTTGACCCAGTATTGCATGTCTTATATTTATATCATTTGGTTTTTAAAAATAAATACTCATTTTAGTATAAATTCCTAAGGGAAACTTGTAGTTTATTTGAAATGACTGTAACTTTCCCCCCATGTTTCTTTTAAATGAATTACAAAGAACTCAGAAATGCTCTAAGCGAAAGGATATAGGAAACCCTTATGATGAATGTGGGTGCTTTTATGTTCTCACACCTGCATTCTATGTGTAGGAAATGGAAAACAGGATTTTGAACACAGGGTCTTAGCCTCCAGGTAAGAAATTGTATGGGACCCTGAAATCATCCTGTGGACAGATGAAATCTTTAGAAACCAAAAAAGTGGCTCAGATTACTACCATTTGCTTTACAAAATTGCCTGCTTGAAAAAACAGTCCAACTCTTTTTTTTTTTACCATATAAGTCTCAAATCATTATGGTTTGGGAAAAATGCACATGAGACTGTGATAGCAATAATTACTTCAAATGAATAAAAGAAAGCAAGATACTGTGTTTTTTTTCCAGGCAACATTTAAATACAGCATCTTTCATTTTTAGATGCAGTAAATACCACAGAAGCCAGTAGATAAAAATGATGTCCTAACTCCCAAAACCAGACCAAAGGAGTGGGAATTCCATTAAGGCAGGCGGCTGAGACAAGGATTGTGGGAAAACTCTGCAAGCCCCTTGGTGGGAAATAGTAGTACATCTGAGTTATGTTCCAGCATAACTATCTTTTAGATACATTTAGTGATGACCCATACACTAGTAAATTTCCATAAAAACACATAAGATAGGTGATAATTTAAGGTAATCTCATGCCTATAATTTTGTTTTCTTAAAAATTCTGGTCCATTAGTCATTTCTATCTTTGTTAACACCTTTCCCTTCCCACTCAGCCTCTGGTGCAGGTGTTAAAATTTGAAATGACTAATGGATGAGAAAATGTCCTGGAAAATCTACCAAGTGGATATTATAATCAGCCTCCACATATTCTAACTTAAATGTTCCTTGATTGGTATGGAACAGAACTAGAAAAAACAGAAAAGGCATGATTCCATAAAGAGCAAGAAGAGTGATTATAAAGTGAGATCCTCTGGTAAACCACAAATTAAGGTCTTACTCATGTGAGGTGAATTAACTTCACAGTGACTACCTTCTAAATACTTCTCTAAGCCTAGGAAGTCATCCATCATGGTTATTTACGGCGTGGATTGGATGACCACTTGAGAAGAGGCTGTAATGTTTAGGGAAGACTCTACAAAGTTTCCACAGTTATTCAGGCAAACAGACTCAGAACCCACCTGTAACAAAGAACTTGAGCTCATTAGACGAGACTTGCTTATCCTTATAAGACCCGAGGGTATGTTTTGGCTTCTGTTCCTACCTTCCTGTCTCAAGACAGCAGCTTCTGCTTTCATCCAGGTGTTCCTTCACACAGCACCTCAAGCATATCTAGACAGCTCCAAGTCAAAGCCCAGAAAAATGAGGGTCTGAGAAAGTTAGGTGTCTTCTCTCCCCTGTGTAAGGACTGCTTGTCAGGTTAATTTCCCATTCCCAGAAGTATACCCCCGCTTCCGCAGGGCCTGGACAGGATTTGCATATTGGGGTGAAACACTGTGGTCTTCACATCTGGTGCAGCGAGATATATAGAAGCATGTTCTCCAAACCTCAGGGCCTCGCCTGTGGTGACCTGCCTCCACTTTCCACCACAGTCTCTGTGCAGTGGTGATGGGGAAGACCAAATCTGACTCCGTACTGCATCCCTTTATTTTACTTTAATCTTTGTATCTACTGCTTTTGCTACAAGGGCTTCCCTGGTGCTTCAGCTGGTAAAGAATCTGCCTGCAATGCCAGAGACCTGGGTTCAATCCCTGGGTTGGGAAGATTCCCTGGAGAAGGAAATGGCAAGCCACTCCAGTATTCTTGCCTGGAGAATCCCATGGACAGAGGAGCCTGGCAGGCTACAGTTCATGGGGTCGCAAAGAGTCAGACACGACTGAGGACTAACACACAAAACAAGTTAATCACCACAGGGATGTTGCCTATATATAGCTTGAAGTACACATAATGGTCCATCTCTGGGAGTTCTGCCTCCCATGCCTGAGTGTTAAAATACCTCTTTTTAGCTCACAGGAAACATCCTGACCTGGCCAACCTGTAAATGGCTGCAAGAAATTAACACATCCCTTCCAGAGTCTTGGCTGGAACCAGAAAATATTCGCAACAATTTACTGCCTTTTTTGCTTTACCTCCTTACCACCCTTTCTTTGTTCCATGAAAGAAACTAGCATGCAAAGCAGGGCAAGATGGTTCTTTGGGACATTCGTCCGCCATCATCTCAATCTGCTGGCTTTCTAAATAAAGTCACTCTTTCTTGCCCCAACACCTCTTGACTTATTGGACTGTCATGCGCTGAGCAGTACAGACCTGGCAGCACAGTGAGTTCATACTAGCTCTAGCAACGGTGCCAAAACAACAGCTATTCTTCAAGTTGCTTTACTGCTTTCCGTGTTCTCCCTGTCATCTCTCATCAATATACATTCAACATAAAATGCTTTCCCCAGTATGCTGCTACTGCTAAGTCACTTCAGTCGTGTCCGATTCTCTGTGACCCCATAGACGGCAGCCCACCAGGCTCCCCCGTCCCTGGGATTCTCCAGGCAAGAACACTGGAGTGGGTTGCCATTTGCCACATTTATACCTAAAAATAATTTTAGAGATATATGGAAAACAATCTATTATTTTTCTGACTAGCCATTTCTAATTATATGTTAACATGTTTGGTATTTATTAAAGAAAATTCTTTTAAATTTTTATGATCCAAAATATGGTAAATTCCTGTTTAATCAGAGAGATGTCAGTTGCTCGGAAAAATGTAGATGTCTACACAACCAAATCTTGCCTGCTGCTGCTGCTAAGTCGCTTCAGTCATATCCGACTCTGTGCCACCCCATAGACAGCAGCCCACCAGGCTCCCCCATCCCTGGGATTCTCCATGCAAGAACGCTGGAGTGGGTTGCCATTTCCTTCTCCAATGCATGAAAGTGAAAAGTGAAAGTGAAGTAGCTCAGTCGTGTCCGACTCTTAGCGACCCCATGGACTGCAGCCTACCAGGCTCCTCCATCCATGGGATTTTCCAGGCAAGAGTACTGGAGTCGGGTGCCATTGCCTTCTCCGAAATCTTGCCTAAAAACCTCTAAAATGGATTACTCAGTCTTCTGCCCCACCCCCACCCCCAGACATTTCCTGCTTTTCAAAATAGAGAATACTGAACAGGATTTAAAGTTTCCCTTGATGACTCAGGGCCACCATTATGGAAAACAGTTTCATAATGATGTGATTTCCCAGGGATTATGAAGGTGAGTAGCGTTGCCAGTTCCTACTGAGTGGTCCAGGACCGTTGCAATATTTGAAATTTTTAAACTCGTTACCTGTCACCTCTCTTGCTATTGCCTGATGCTTTTTACTTATGCCGGTGTACCTGTTTCTTCTCGTAATCCCCGTGCTGCCCTTAATCTAACTTCGGGGGACTGTGGCTGTACACTGAGTCTCAGTGACTCTCCTTCAGCTCTTCTGTTTGATTCAAACATTTTGCGCCTTCTTTCCTCTTCTGTCAGCTGTCACTTTTATTGATGTCAGTGTTCTTTTCTGTGTCTAATTTAAATGCTTGTTTTACACTAGTTTGGAAGAAGGTTGAGAGAAATTTTGTAGAATTGTAGAAATGTGCACACTTTTTGTGATACCTATTTTTTTATTTGAAGCCTTTTAACTCATTATTTTCAGGACCACTTCTCTGTTTTAGATGTCAAAAATTGCTATCAGTCTATCACTGAAATGAAAGGTTTTAGAAAAAAGAGAAAACAAGAAAACAACTGATAAGATTTTAGATCAATTTTAAGAGTATCCTGATACAATTTTCCAGGCCGGAAGCATCTATGTAAATAAGTGATGGATGAATGGTTTGATTAATCATTTCTGCTTTGAAGCCTATTAGTACTGTACTTTGTAGATTTATCTCTTAGAGAGTTATTTACACTTTCTTAATAAATTGTAAATATCTCTAAGATGGGGATTATGTTTTACACATTTTCGTGTCTTCTGTGTTCAACACAGTGTCAGACACAGAGGAAATATCCCTCTGTATCTGTTTAATGTAATCTAGTTGATGCAGTGTACACTGGATGGTCTCATTTTGTCACTATAGAAAAAACTGTGACAAAATGGTCTTATTTTGTCACCACCAATGGTCTCAATGGTCACTGTAGAAAAACCTCTATCAACAGAGAAAGTTTAGATGGTCTCTAAACTCTGCCCCCCATGGTAGGAAGCAGACAGTTAGCAATGAGATTGGTACCAGTAATCTCCTGGCTTCCCTTCCACGTTGCTCTTCCCCACTCCCAGCCCTCCTCTCACTGCAACCCCATGCTTTCCGAGCCACCACTTGTTTTAGAGACTTTGAACAGAAGCTCTGAGAGGTGATGCTACATGAACAGATTGTATGTATCCATGAGTCTTGTTCATGTCTCCTAATAATTTTCTAGCAAAAACTGGTTGCTGGGCCCCTGTCTCCTACTTCAGCATTTTGCTGGCCTGCAGAGCAGGGACAGAGGCAGTAACTGTGTATGTTACTTGAAAGGACGTCTCATTGTTTTATGTTAACTGGGCTGTTTTACTTCTCTGTTGGCACAAACATTAGAGTAGTCACTATATTCATTGCGACCAGGGAAGAAGTTCTTGAGCCTAAGGATGTGGGAAGTTTGAGGAGACAGAAGAGAGGAAGGCCTGAATTCCATTTTTTGGGGGGGGAACTTTCTGGTATGTTCATGAACTGCCCGCAGGTCTGGTGCTTCACTGCCCACTGCTTTTCTGCCTCTCGGTACTTTTCCCTCCATCACTCAGAGGTATTGTTTACCCAAGTGTTGACAAGCAGCTTTTTCCTCAAGGATGCTGGAAAGATGGTTCCATTGAAGCTAATCTTTTGACTCCCTGTTCAATGGCCCCTAAAGTGAACAAAAATGCCTCTTAATCAAGTTTGTCCTCACGAAGAGATAATCTCTGCTCTTTGGTTTGAGAACCGCTCCTATGCCACTGTTCACATAATTAACAATGGCTTGTTAAACTTTTCTCCATGTCTATACACAAAACAATGTCACTCAGACATAGTGAGTAACTGCATGGTCTATACAGTAAAACTTCCATCCGTTCCATCTGTGTTTCTTCTAGCCCAAGTCCCATGGATTAAGCTGTGACATAGTAGGTGAAATATTTCTATTATTTACCCAAAAATGTAAGCAGTGGGAGCTATGAAAGAGGCCCGGCTAGACTCACTTATGACATCAGACAGGCTTCTTACATATACCCTCATGGGCAAGGTCTAGGAATTTATTCATTTATTTATCTATTAGAACTTCAGAACAGATATGTAAAACTGTCCTTTTTCTGTGTTCATCCCAAGTTGTAGTTAAAACAGCAACAACAATTAAAAAAACTTTTTTAAAGCCATTATCTAAACTTTTTTGGCAGTAATATAATCTATATGCTGAAAGTTCAGCTCTATGTATCTGATCCCCCGGGGATTAGATAAAGAGAGGGCACCCTGTTTTTGTGGACTTGAAAGTGACTTTAATTATAAGTACAGAACTTCTAGATGGATATTCTGGCCCATTTGGCTTAAAAAAATTGCTTTGATAATGAATTGTATGAGTTATTTATATATATATATATACATATGTTAGATACTCACAAGGAAACTAAAACATGGGCAGAAGACCTCAATAGACATTTTTCCGAAGAGGAAATTCAGGTAGCCAACAGGCACGTGAAAAGATGCTCAACCTCAGCAATCATCAGGGAAATGCAGATCATAACCACAGTGAGGTATCACCTTACACCTGTCAGAATGGCGATCATCAAAAAGCACACGTATAGCAAGTGTTAGCGAGGATGTGGAGAAAAGGGAGCCCTCATACGCTGGTGGTGGAGATGTACATTGGTGCAGCCACTGTGGAAAACAGTTTGGAGGTTTCTCAAAAAGCTAGAAATAGAACTACCATATGACCCAGCAATCCCACTCTGGTGTAGACATCCAAAAAAAAAAAAAAATTAATTCAAGAAGATCCATGCACCTCAAAGTTTATAGCAGCATTATTTACAATAGTCAAGATATGGAAGCCACCTAATTGTCCAACAACAGATGAATGGATAAAAATGTGGTTATATATATCTACAATGGAATACTACTCAGCCATTACAAGAATGGAATTTTGCTATTTGCAGCAACATGATGGACATGGAGGACATTAAGTTAAGTGAAAGAAGTCAGAAAAGACAAAGGTTATATGATATCTCTTATATGCAGAATCTAAAAAATACAGCAAACTAGTGGATATAAGAAGAAAGGAGCAGACTCAAAGATACAGAGAACTAGTGGTTACCAGTGAGGAGCAGGGAGGGGCAATACAAAGGTGGGGGAGTGGGAGGCAGACTCTACTGGGTATAAATAGACTCAAGGATGTATTAGATAATGTGGGGGATATGGCCAATGTTTTGTAATAACTGTAAATGGAGAGTAACCTTTAAAAGTATATTAAATTTTTAAAAAAAAAATAAAACATTTTCTCCAGTGGAAAAACATCCAAACTTAATATTTCTGTCTCTGGCAAAGACAACACCTCCTCTTTGAATTTAAACCTATTACCCTTGTTATAGAGATACAGAAAGTACAAAAGTATACAATTCTCTATCTTAGATTTATTATCTCCATATTTCTGATATTTTCTGGTCAATTCTTTATGATATGTCACCTCTGTGGTAGATAACTTACCAGTAACCTTCGATAAGTTCTTGGCTAAAAGGCATTGAAAAGTATTATCAGTTAAAAATTGTTATTTTGTCACTGTATTTTTAGTGTATCGAGGTTACACTAAAAACCTCAATAATAGTATATATTCCCTCTTCAAGTAGTTATCTCTCAAATACAAAAGGATTCGTAAGTTGATTTGTGTCCCTCCTCATACAGCCTACTTTTATGTTCACTTTTAGTCATTTAAATGTTAATTTTTTAGGATTTATATCCTAAAATTCCAGGAGAAAATGAGCAATTTATAAAAATTACTACCTTGAATTCGGTCACTGCTAAGATTTAATTTATTCAATAGAAATTCTTCTCCTTGGCTCCTTTGGGACCTGAGTTATCTGGATATTTGTTTTTGTTGTTCAGTTGCTCAGTCGTATCCTACTCTTTGTGACCTCAAGACTGCAGCACACCAGGCTTCCCTGTCCTTCACTCTCTCCTGGAGTTTGCTCAAACTCATGTCCATTGAGTTGATGATACCATACATCCATCTCATCCTCTGTTTTCCCCTTCTCCTTCTGCCCTCAATCTTTCCCAGCATCAGGTTCTTTTCCAATGAGGTGGCTCTTTGCATCAGATGGCCAAAGTATTGAAGCTTCAGCTTCAGCATCAGTCCTTCCAGTGAGTATTCAGGGTTGATTTCCTTTGGGATTGACTAGTTTGATCTCCTTGATCTGAATATACAAGCACCCAAATATCTCAGAACACTTGTCTCCAAGCTGACCCACTGTAACTAAGACCTCTCAGACTCACATTGTATAATCTCTGCCTGGAGATGCAGCATCCAACCAACCTCTTCCTCCTCACGTCTCTTTTATCACTTCCTGCCTCCTCATCATTCAAGCTTCAGATGGTCTGGCTTAATTAGCCTTCTGGGTAGGCAAGACTCACCTAGGGCATTTCTGTGATAGTAGGTGCTTAAAAGAAACAGAAGCAGCAGAAAACGATAACATATTTTCCAAGTAGGTAATATATTTTCAAATTTTCTCATGGCTTGTTGGATTCCTTTCCAGTTTTTCCTGGTCTTTTCACTTTGGTTTGCACATGTTTTAATATTCTCAAAATAGCTTATCTTGTCTTTGATTTTGTAGAGAACCCAGAAGGAGAATGGCGTCTTTCTGAAAAGCCAAATAACTCTGTCATATTGTAACAAACAGAACCTTTACTTGGGAGCAAAGTATCACCATAGTTAAATGCTCTCCAGATGCTTGCTCTGCCACCAGAGTGTAAACAGATATTTTCCAGTCTGTATTTACCTCTTCAAAATGCAGCCCTTTAAAACACACTCATGGGCACACACACTTTAAAAAGCCTTAAGAGATTCTCATCTTTAACTTTGGACAATTAGTAGTATTTTCCCCCTGTTTAGGGAGACTGAGGGGTAAGAACCTGGCCTGTCCCCCTGGAAGCTTGATCAGTTGTCTGGACTTCATGGAAACCCACCTGGACTGTGTGGTGAAGGTCCCTATTCCTGGGAGTACTCCTGCTCTCTAGAGGATTTCAGTGAGGAATACTCAACAAAGAGAAACAAGTGGAAAAGCTTAAACATCTCAATGAGCAGAATCCAGTATGAGGAACACCTCTGACAGTGTCTGAGTTTTCTACATCCTCAGAACAAGAGCACGACACTTGAACTTTCCAGGGCTTCCCTGAAAGATAGTGTGGCCATCACAGTCCCCCTGGCACTACTGTGGATACTGGGCTACAAGGGTGAGCCAAGCTGGTACAGCCCTGGCCTCCCTGAGCTTCATTTCAGTGAGGAAACCGACAGGGTACACATACTCTCAAAAATAAATACATGAGCAGAAATTTGATAAGTTCCATAAACAAAAAGTTGTTTACATGAAACTATGAAGGTCCGTCTAGTCAAGGCTATGGTTTTTCCTGTGGTCATGTATGGATGTGAGAGTTGAACTGTGAGGAAGGCTGAGCACCAAAGAATTGATGCTTTTGAACTGTGGTGTTGGAGAAGACTCTTGAGAGTCCCTTGGACTGCAAGGAGATCCAACCAGTCCATTCTGAAGGAGATCAGCCCTGGGATTTCTTTGGAAGGAATGATGCTAAAGCTGAAACTCCAGGACTTTGGCCACCTCATGCAAAGAGTTGACTCATTGGAAAAGACTGTGATGCTGGGAGGGATTGGGGGCAGGAGGAGAAGGGGATGACAGAGGATGAGATGGCTGGATGGCATCACTGACTCGATGGATGTGAGTCTGAGTGAACTCGGGGAGTTGGTGATGGACAGGGAGGCCTGGTGTGCTGCGATTTATGGGGTCGCAAAGAGTCGGACACAACTGAGCGACTGAACTGATGACTTGGTTTAGATTGAAGAACCTCAGCAAGGAAATATGGGGGAAGCTGGGGGCAGGCACAAGTATGAAGACCTGGAATTGTGGAAGAGCTTGGCCAGATGCAAAGACTGAAGAAACATCAATGGGCAGAAGTGTCAGGATTATCATGGGCAGAGTATTTTTCCAGGAGAAAACCAATAATGATGGTTTTACAAAACTGACAATTTTGAAACTGCTTCTTTGAAGATGAATAAAAATGTGAAATTTTAACTAATGCAGTAAAATTATGACTTGGTTGTTGAAGTTGTTTAGTTGCTAAGTTGTGTCTGACTCTTTTGCAACCCCATGGACTATAGCCCACCAGGTTCCTCTGTCCATGGGATTTCCCAGGCAAGAATACTAGAGTAGATTGCAATTTCTTTCTTCAGGGGATGTCTTCTGCATTGGCAGATGTATTCTTTACTACTGAGCCACCAGGGAAGCCCACTTGGTTAGGGGTGATCCAAAAATATTTGTGTGAGCTATATTTATCAAGGATTAGGTTCAACCATATGTAAGAGAAAAGCCAACGATAGTGGCTAAAGCCATAGAGAGGTTTCTTGTTCTCAGTGACTGGTTGTTTGGTGGTTCAAGGTATCTGTGATTCTTGGTCTTTTCCTCATGGCTACAAGGTAGCTGCTTATGCTCCAGCTCGAGTCACTATCTCAATTTTCCAGGCAGTAACAGTGACTTGTGTATCAGGAAAACAAAACTTCAGAGTTCATCAGCAGACTTCACATAAATTTTATTGGTCAGAACAGTGGCATGTGACCACTCCACTTTGCCAGAGAAGATGGGACACTTTCTAAAGCTAAGTATGAAAGTTAGGTTTAGGTTCTGTAATTAGGAAAAGGGGAAAGATGGGTGTTGGACGGACAATTAGTTGTATTTGCAACTTGTAGTTTTTAAGCCTACTCTGCAGGTGAAAATGCTTTTTTCTACACCCATGAAAAATTTGTCACATGTATTTTGATGACTCCTAACAATCTGAAAGAGTCTGTTGCAGGATTAACTGGACTTCAACCAAAATGAATCTTCTTTAATGAACCATTCAATTAACATTAGTGTTTTAACACAAATTTGCTTCCCCTTAGGGTTGTGTTTTGCCCTGTTCCTAAAACTCAAGCATCAGATCAGCTTTGATCCCTGCTATAAGCAGACAGTCTCGCGTGGGCTTCTGTAGTCTGTTTGCTGTAGGTTCGGAGTGAATGAAAACCAAGAAATAAACTTTCTGAGGTGGTTTAATCAATCCAAGATGCATGCCATTTCCAGATCATCTGTTGCATTTGTATTTTAGAACTCTATAGCTTAGCTCTGCCCATCATTATTTTCTGAAATCTTTGTTTAATTTGAACACCCTTCTGGGTTGAACTGGAGGAGCCCAAGAAATGATCCGATCTGAGTGATGGAAGGTTCCAAAAGGTGTCTGGACACCGCGACTTTTATCTTCATGGTCTTATGTTGTTATTCAGCCACGGTTGGGGTAGATAGTTCTGTGTAGGTTTTGGTATATCTTGTGCTACCAGTGCCCCTCAGCACATAATCACATGTGGTAACCAGCCTAAGGGATGACCCTTGATTATCTCCACCTTCTGGTATTCCCACTCTTGCACAGTCCTTCCCCGTACTGTATCAGGATTGGTCGGTGTGGCCAACAGCACAGATTCTACTGGCTAGGTCATAGAAGACATCATAGCTTCTGCCTTACTGTCTTGGAACTTTCATACCGGGACAAGCTAGCTGCCATGCTACAAGGACACTCAAGCAGCCTTATGGAGAGACCCAGTGATGAGTAAATAAGGCCTTTTGCCAACAGCCAATGAGGAACTGCCACCAGCCGTGTGAGTGAGCCATCTTGGAAGCAGATCCCCCCAGCCCTCATTAAGCCTTCTGTTGACAGAAGCCTGGGTCAGCCTCTTGACTGCAGCATCATGAGTGACCCTGAGCTAGAATTGCTCAGCTACTTCTATATGCCTGACTCACAGAAACTATGAAATAATAATTGCTTGTGCTTTAAACCTACTAACTTTGAAGGTTATCGATCAGGCAGCAGTAGCTAATATATCATATGTTTTTGCTTTCTACCCTGGAGAACCACAGATATGACTGTTGGCTTGGCCCAAGCATTCGCATAGATCAGGAAGTTAACACTCCGAAAGGTGATCTTTGACTGATGGAATGTGAACTAATGGACCTACTTCCTGTCTTTCAAGAGGACGATTCTGGAAGGCATTAAGTGGGTTTCTTGGGTGGTCTCTGGAAAGAATGAAGCCCTTGTTTCCCACAGTCTTGTGTTCTCTTTATTTTCTTACTTTCTGTCTCTTACTCTCTGTCTTTTCCTTCCCAAGATCACCTCCCAAGTTATCTATTTGCACACAAGCCCTGGTGTCAAGCTCTTCCTCCAGGGAAACCCAAGGTGAGACCAGGAGTGTGTGAAAAATACCACCTGCCCCCAGGGCTGTTCTAAATGAAAGCATGCACTTTTGACTTAGCGGATGAGAGCAGCAGCCTAGCCTTGCTTGCATGGATGATACAAATAAAAAGCTTATTTTATTGGAGACCTTCTTTAGCTGTCTAATGATAAACTCTTGTTTCTTATTCTTGACTTTAAAAAAAAAATTGAGTATGTTAGACGACGTCAGCTTTGAAAATTTCCTAATTAGACGTTTATATGTCAAGGGCCCTTATAACCCCTTTGTCTTGGCATTAATGAGGAATAAAATAACTCCTGAAGCAAAAAAAAAAAAAAAAAAAAAGTACATTGTACACATTGCATTCCTCAGTCCTCAAGAAAAAGAGAACTCATTCTCAATAGGCATCATTGCCAAGTTCAGGCACAGTTAAGTTGCTTAGGAATTTGGTGTCCACAAAGGGAGTGCCCTCACCCTGCCAGCCTACGAGGTGGTCTGCTGGAAAAGTATTTTCCTAAGGATAAAGAATTCGCACTTCTTTCACTATGGGGCAGGGAGTATCTTTCTTAATCTCTGTCCACATAGAGTCATTCTGTATGTGGCATGTTTTGGGGTAACAGTGAAAGGAATTCTTTCACCTGATCTCATTTTTTTTAACTTAATTTTTTTAAAGCCAAAACCATTTCGTATTGCGGTACAGCCAATTATCAATGTTGTAATAGTTTCAGGTGAACAGTGAAGGGACTCAGCCAGACATGCACATGTGTCCATTCTCCTCCAAACTCCCCTCCCATCCAGCCTGGCACATAACACTGAGCAGAATTCCATGGGCTACACAATAGGTTTTTGTTGGTTATTAACAGTGGAAGGAGTTCTTTCAATTTCACACCAGCCATGGAGCTCCAAGGACAAAGTTGGATCTTTTAATGGATATTTTGGTCCATTTGTCTCTTTCCCATGGAAAGAATTGTCATAATGCACAAGAATTTCTTTTTCTTAACCAAAAGAATTCTCTTGCAGTAACCTAATTTTATGAACCTTCTGAAGTCTAAAGGACTAACCTTAAGTCCACTGTAACGGTCAGGCTTCTTTGACTTGGACACATCTTTACCAGTCTGAGAGATGGTCAACAAAAGGAGGACAGAGCATGAGTCCAAGTCCTTTTTCAACTGATTCACATCCAGGCTTCTACAGCACCCATTTCCTTTTCATAGCCCCCATCTGCCTTACAATTCAAATTCACAGCTGTGAGGACCTAACAACTATTCTGGTCAGGGGCAACATTTTACTGTAAATCTGGGCTTCAACATGAAGATTACAGAATGAGAGAAAATCAAGTGGTAATGGAACAGACAGAGAAGGCAATGGCACCCCACTCCAGTACTGTTGCCTGGAATCCCATGGATGGAGGAGCCTGGTAGGCTGCAGTCCATGGGGTCGATAGCAGTCGGACATGACTGAGCGACTTCACTTTCACTTTTCACTTGCATGCATTGGAGAAGGAAATGGCAACCCACTCCAGTGTTCTTGCCTGGAGAATCCCAGGGACGGGGGAGCCTGGTGGGCTGCCGTCTCTGGGGTCGCACAGAGTCGGACACGACTGAAGCGACTTAGCAGCAGCAATGGAACAGAAACAGGGGCCACAATGGAGCATAATGGGTTTTGGAATTACAGGATCTGAAATCCTGGTGAAGGACTATAGGTCATTATTCATTTATAGAGTGCCACTAAGTGCCTGGGGCTTCCCAGGTGGCGCTAGTGGTAAACAGCCTGCCTGCCAATCCAGGAGACATGAGAGACCTGGGTTCCATCCCTGGGTCGGGAGGATCCCCTGGAGGAGGGCATGGCAACCCATTCCAGTGTTCTTGCCTGGAGAATCCCATGGACAGAGGAGCCTGGTGAGCTACAGTCCATAGGGTTGCACAGAGTCAGACGTGACTGGAGTGACTTAGCGTGCACGCATGCACTAAGTGCCTGATGCTGTGCTGAATTAGGAAGGCGATGAAGGCACGGACCCTACCCTTAAGGAGCTCAGCCCAGTGAGAAACAGGACTCAATTTTTCAGAAGAATAAATGCAATTCTTAGTTGGCACCACTTTTGAAATTTTTCCAATGGGATGTTGGCAGACAAGAACAGTGGGTAAAGTCAGAGATTGATGCAATTATGACAGTGACCATGATTCCTAGTTCCAAACTCCTCTTTCCTGGCGGAATAACTCTACCAGACAATGTAATTGAAAGCTTTTTTGGAGAGTACCTGAAGAATGTTAAGTCTCCACCAATCTAAGTGCATGTAATAGCTTCAGTTCTCCAGCTTGAAGTCATTTTCCCTCACGACACAAAACCCTAGTTTCCCAGAACTTGCTTGCTCCTCCTTATCGCTCAGTGTTTTCATCATGACCCCCACCTTCACTTGCTCCTTATGAGGACAATGCAGAGAGGGCCGCCCTGGAGCTTGCCAGGGAACTGAGCCCCATTGAGAGCTGATCCTTTGACCACAGTATCAAAGCAATCCAGCTGCAGATTAAGGAAACAGAAGGCTCTGAAGCTTTGGTTAAAGAGTCAGGTCATGGAGCTCTTTGAAGAGCTTGAGCTTTTGGAGGGAAAAAAAAAAGGTGAGGCAAGTTCCAAATGCACATGCATCATATTTAGATAAAAAGGAAGGAATATAAAATAAAGAGACAAACAGCAAGGTCACACTGTAGAGCACAGGGAACTATATTCAATATTCTGTGGCGAGCCATAATGGAAAGAAATATGAAAAAGAGTATATACATATATGTATATATGTGTGTGAATGTACAGCTGAGTCACTTTGCTGTACAGAAGAACTAAACAACATTGTAAATCAACTCTACTTCAATAAAATTTTTAAAAAATAAAATTAAGTGGCAGACTTTTTAGCAAATATAACAGAGCATTCATATCTTACTGAGTGCTATTTCCTTCAATGCAAGTTACCATGGTAGACAAAATACTCATTTCAACTCTGTCGCTATTGCTCAAAACAATTGCCTTTCAGAAGTGCCCGTGAAGTTGGCAGAGGATTCTTTTGAATATGCTCAGTAGAAGGCATTTTTATCCTTTAAGAGAGGATTTACTTTCTTGTTAAAGAGTCAAAAGCCATTTAGAGCCAAATGGGATGGAATAAAGCTAGCAATTAAGCTGGCTAACATTGCTCGTCACTCTAAAACAACAGGGCTGATTTGGTACCTGGGCTTAAGCTAATTCTGAGGCAATTCCACAAAGCACCCTCAATGTATTTTTGTCACAAGTTTGTAGGGCTTCCATAACAAAGTAATATAGACAGAGGAGCTTCGATAACAAAAGCTTATTTTCTCATAGTTCTGGAGGCTGGAAGTCCAAGGCAAAGGTGTTGACAGCTTTGGTATCTCCCGAGGCCTCTCTTCCGGGCCTGTAGACGGTCATCTTCCTGCTCTGTCCTCCCATGGTCTTTCCTCTGTGTGTATCCCTGGTGTATCTACGTGCGTCCAAATTTCTTTTTCTTACAAGGACATTAGTCAGAATAGTTTAGAGCTCACCCTAACGGCTTTCTTTAACTTAATCACCTCTTTGAAGGCCCTATCTCCAAATACAGTCACATTCTGAGATATGTGGGGTTAGTGTTTTAGCATTTGAATTCTGTATAGAAGAATTCAGCCCTTAACACAATTCAGCCATTAACAACAGTCATCACTAAGTATATAGCTTTTCACGTGCTCTGATCTGAAAGAAAGTGAAAGTGAAAGTGAAAGTTGCCCAGTCATGTCCGACTCTTTGAGGCCCCATGGATTACACAGTCAAAGGAATTCTCCAGGCCAAAATACCGGAGTGGGTAGCCTTTCTCTTCTCCAGGGGAGCTTCCCAACCCAGGGATCGAACCCAGGTCTCCTGCATTGCAAGGGGATTCTTTACCAGCTGCGCTACAAGGGAAGCCCAAGAATACTGGAGTGGGTAGCCTATCCCTTCTCCAGCGAATCTTCCCAATCTAGGAATTGAACCAGGGTCTCCTGCATTGCAGGTGGATTCTTTACCAACTGAGCTATCAGGGAAGCCCCATTCTTACCTGAAAGACCATGTAATTTTTACATGTAAGTACTGGCATGCTTGTTAAAAACTAAGTACTTCCATCTATAAATGAGCGTGTAAACAAAAATATTGTATATACATAAAATAGAACATTATTCAGCCTTTAAAAGGAATGAAATTCTGACATTTGCTACAATGTGGACAAAATCTGAAATCATTATGCTCAGTGAAATAAACCAGATATGATTCCACTTCTATGAGATTCCTAGTCAAATACAATGAGACAGAGAATAGAACAGCATTTGTCAGAGGCTGGGAGGAGGGGAAGATGGGGAGCTATTGCTTAATGGGTAGAGTTTCCGTTTGGGAGGATAAAAAAGTTGTGCAGATGGATGGTGGTGATGGATACACACAAGGTACTTAATGACACTAACTACACTTAAAAATAGTTAAAATGTTAAATTTTAATTAACTTCTAGGTCTTTCTTAAGCATCTTGCATCTTCTCGATCTGTGCCTCTATTCTTTATCCAAGATCTTGGGTCATCTTTACTATCATATTTGTAATTCTTTTTGGGTAGATAAATTTTATGGTATTATATATATTTTCCCACAATAAAAAATGTTTTTAAGTGATTACTCTGTAGTTCTTGGTCCAGAAATAGAGCCTAAATTTTCCAGGAAATTAGGCTTAATATGGTCTGTCTATTGAAGTAAAAGACAAATCTGTAAATCTAGGGGTATAGCTAGCCTAGGAACCCAGGAAAGTTGAAAGGTTATAATTTAGGATGTGGGTGTGTGTGTTCAATTGCTCAGTCATGTCTGACTCTTTACGACCCCAAGCCCGTCAGGCTCCTCTGTCCATGGAGTTACTCTGGCAAGAATACTGGAGTGGGTTGCCATTTCCTTCACCAGGGGATTTTTCTGACCCAGGGATCGAAAGTGCGTCTCCTGTGTTACAGGTGGATTCTGTACCACTGCGCCACCTAGGAAGCCCATAATTTAGGATGCCATGCTTTGATTATTTCTGAGCAATAATTGTTTCAATCATGTATAATAATAGCAGTTCTGTAACCTCTGTTTCTGACTCAATAAGTAGTGCTATGAAGGTCCACATGAACCTTCCTGCCAAGAATGGGCCATGTCCTAGGGTTGGTGTATGATATTTTTGTCCCTGCTCAGGACCTAATCTGGTTAAACCATAAAGCATATAAAATCTGGTTTACAATTCCCTTCCTTTCCTCTTTATCTATCTGCTGAAATCTTATTTCCCCTTCCCACTAGACAGTAAAATGCCTTCAGTGGTTAAGTTTTGAAGCTCTAATCCTCTTGCCATCAGTTACTCATCTTACCCTCAGACTTGCCATCCAGGAAGCCAGGCATAAGCAACTAGAATTATCTTGACTTGCATCTCTTTCTGTCATATCAAAGCTTCTATGCTATGCTATGCTGTGCTAAGACGCTTCAGTCGTGTCCGACTCTGTGCAACCCCATAGACGGCAGCCCACCAGGCTCCATCGTCCCTGGGATTCTCCAGGCAAGAATACTGTAGTGGGTTGCCATTTCCTTCTCCAGTGCATGAAAAGAGAAAAGTGAAAGTGAAGTTGCTCAGTCATGTCCGACTCTTAGCGACCCCATGGACTTCAGCCTACCAGGCTCCTCCGTCCATGGGATTTTCCAGGCAAGAGTACTGGAGTGGGTGCCATTGCCTTCTCCAAAGCTTCTAGTGATCTAATAATAGGTTTTCAAAGTGCCTGGAGATAGTGGAAAGAAACACTCTCTACTATAAACTATATAGTGATTTGTGAAATGATTAAACTGTGGGAAAATATATTAATTCCACCTATCACATAAGAGAAAAACAAGTTCACACTAAGATGTAAATTACTGAAGGGTTTACTAGCAGAAAGAGGCAATTCTTTAGGTCAGTGTTATAGCCATCATTCTTGTCATCCTTGGCCATTCGGGGTCTCGGGGAATACTTTTTCTTTTCCAAGCATTGAGGCCAGAGAGGAATTTTATTAGAATGTGGCAGCCATTAGTTCCTAGGTCTTTCCCACAATCAACCCAACCTACAGAAAATGCCATTAGAAAGCAAACAGGAAATCATTCCTTCCGTTGTCCTTATGCTGGACTAAGATAAGCCTTCTCAATTGGATTCTTCTTTCACATATGGAGAAATATAATCAATTTCCTGATCAATCTGGCCTCCCTGGATCTGTTTTTTTAAATAAATGAAAATTATACCAAAATAGACTTGCCTGTGAGAGTCCAGGAGTCCCTGGTGGAGGTGTGGGTCGGCGGTGGCCTACTGCAGTTGGCCCTCCACCATGGCTTAGGACTTCCCTGGTGGCTCAGATGGTAAAGCATCTTCCTATAGTGCGGGAGACCCAGGTTCAATCCCTGGGTCGGGAAGATCTCCTGGAGAAGGAAATGGCAGTCCACTCCAGTATTCTTGCCTGGAAAATCCCATGGACGAAGGAGCCTGGTAGGCTACAGTCCATGGGGTCACAAAGAGTGACACTCGGACACAACTGAGTGACTTCACTTTCTTCCACCACACCTTGGCCCCAGGTAAATAACAGGGAGGGCATACAGCCCCACCCATCAACAGAAAATTGGATTAAAGATTTACTGAGCATGGCCCCACCCATCAGAACAAGACCCAGTTTTCCCCTCAGTCAGTCTCTAACATCAGGAAGCTTCCATAAGCCTCTTATCCTTCTTCATCAGAGGGCAGACAGAATGAAAACTACAATCACAGAAAACTAACCAATCTGATCACTCAGTGAAACTATGAGCTGTGCAATGTAGGGCCACCCAAGACAGACGGGTCATGGTGGAAAGTTCTAAAAAACGTGGTCCACTGGAGAAGGGAATGGCAAACCATTTCAGTATTCTTGCCTTGAGAACTCCATGAACAGTATGAAAAGGCAAAAAAATAGGACACTGAAAGATGAACTCCCCAGGTGGGTAGGTGCCCAGTATGCTACTGGAGATCAGTGGAGAAATAACTCCAGAAAGAATGAAGGGATGGAGCCAAATCTAAAACAACACCCAGTTGTGGATGTGACTGGTGATGGAAGTAAACTCCAATGCTTTAAAGAGCAATATTGCATAGGAACCTGGAATGTTAGCTCCATGAATCAAGGCAAATTGGAAGTGGTCAAACAGGAGATGGCAAGAGTGAACATCGACATTTTGGGAATCAGCAAACTAAAATGGACTGGAATGGCTGAATTTAACTCAGATGACCACTATATCTACTACTATGGGCAAGAATCCCTTAGAAGAAATGGAGTCTTCATAGTCAACAAGAGTCTGAAATGCAGTCTCAAAGATGACAGAATAATCTCTGTTCATTTCCAAGGCAAACCACTCAATATCACAGTAATCCAAGTCTATGCCCCAACCAGTAATGCTGAAGAAGCTGAAGTTCAACAGTTCTATGAAGACCTACAAGACCTTCTAGAACCAACACCCAAAAAAGATGTCCATTTCATTACAGGGGACTGGAATGCAAAATTAGGAAGTCAAGAAACACCTGGAATAACAGGCAAATTTGGCCTTGGAGTACAGAATGAAGCAGATCAAAGGCTAATAGAGTTTTGCCAAGGGAACGCACTGGTCATAGCAAACACCCTCTTCCAACAACACAAGAGAAGATTCTACATATGGACATCACCAGATGGTCAACACCAAAATCAAATTGATTATATTCTTTGCAGCCAAAGATGAAGAAGCTCTATATAGTCAGCAAAAACAAGACTGGGAGCTCACTGTGGTTCAGATCACGAACTCCTTATTGCCAAATTCAGACTTAAATTGAAGAAAGTAGGGAAAACCACTAGACCATTTAGGTATGACCTAAATCAAATCCCTTACAATGGAAGTGAGAGCTAGATTCAAGAAAACAATAGAATGGGAAAGACTAGAGATCTCTTCACAGAGAAGGCAATGGCAACCCACTCCAGTACTCTTACCTGGAAAATCCCATGGAAGGAGGGGCCTGGTAGGCTGCAGTCCATGGGGTTGCTAGGAATTGGACATGACTGAGCAACTTCACTTTCACTTTTCACTTTCATGCATTGGAGAAGGAAATGGCAACCCACTCCAGTGTTCTTGTCTGGAGAATCCCAGGGACGGGGGAGTCTGGTGGGCTGCTGTCTATGGGGTCGCACAGAGTCGGACACGACTGAATCGAGTTAGCAGCAGCAGCAGCAGCAGAGATCTCTTCAGGAAAATAGAGATACCAAGGGAACATCTCATGCAAAGATGGGTTCAATAAAGGACAGAAATGGTATGCACCTAACAGAAGCAGAAAATATTAAGAAGAGGTGGCAACAATACACAGAAGAACTATACAAAAAAGATCTTCATGACTCAGATAATCATGATGGTGTGATCACTCACCTAGAGCCAGACATCCTGGAATGTGAAGTCAAGTGGGCCTTAGGAAGCATCACTATGAACAAACCTAGTGGAGGTGATAGAATTCTAATTGAGCTATTTCAAATCCTAGAAGATGATGCTGTGCAAGGGCTGCACTCAATATGCCAGTAAATTTGGAAAACTCAGCAGTGGCCACAGGACTGGAAAAGGTCCGTTTTCATTCCAATCCCAAAGAAAGGCAATGCCAAAGAAAGCTCAAACTACCGCACAATTGCACTCATTTCACACGCTGGTAAAATAATGCTCAAAATTCTCCAAGCCAGGCTTCAATATTACCTGAACTGTGAAGTTCCAGATGTTCAAACTGGATTTAGAAAAGGCAGAGGAACCAGAGATCAAATTGCCAACATCCGCTGGATCATCAAAAAAGCAAGAGAGTTCCAGAAAAACATCTACTTTTGCTTTATTGACTATGCCAAAGCCTTTGACTGTGTGGATCACAACAAACTGGAAAATTCTTAAAGAGATGGGAATACCAAACTACCTGACCTGGCTCTTGAGAAATTTGTGTGCACGTCAGGAAGCAACAGTTAGAACTGGACATGGAAGAACAGACTGGTTCCAAATTGAGAAAGGAGTACATCAAGGCTGTATATTGTCACCCTGCTTATTTAACTTATATGCAGAGTACATCATGAAAAACACTGGGCTAAGATGAAGCACAAGCTGGGATCAAGATGGCCGGGAGAAATACCAATAACCTCAGATATGCAGATGACACCACCATTATGGCAGAAAGTGAAGAAGAACTAAAGAGCCTCTTGATGAAAGTGAAAGAGGAGAGTGAAAAAGTTGGCTTAAAGCTCAACATTCAGAAAACTAAGATCATGGCATCTGGTTCCATCACTTCATGGCAAAAAGGTGGGGAAACAATGACAGACTTTATTTTCTTGGGCTCTAAAATCACTGCAGATGGTGATTGCAGCCATAAAATTAAAAGATACTTGCTCCTTGGAAGAAAAGCTAGACAGCATGTTAAAAAGCAGAGACATTACTTTGCCAACAAAGATCTGTCTAGTCAAGGCTATGGTTTTTCGAGTAGTCATGTATGGATGTGAAAGTTGGACTATAAAGAAAGCTGAGCTCCGAAGCATTGATGCTTTTGAACTGTAGTGTTGGAGAAGACTCTTGAGAGTCCCTTGGACTGCAAGGAGATCCAACCAGTCCATTCTAAACGAAATCAGTCCTGAATATTCATTGGAAGGACTGATGCTGAAGCTGAAACTCCAATACTTTGGCCACCTGATGTGAAGAACTGACTCATTTGAAAAGACTCTGATGCGGGAAAGATTGAAGGTGGCAGGAGAAGGGGATAACAGAGGATGAGATGGTTGGATGGCATCACCAACTCAAGGGACATGAGTTTGAGTAAACTCTGGGAATTGGTGATTGACAGGGAGTCCTGGCGTGCTTCAGTCCATGGGGTCACAAAGAGTCGGACACGACCAAGTGAACTGCATGACATATTAGCCTGAACCCAAACTGCTCTATTTCTCTAGTGGTCTAGTGGTTAAGAATCTCCCTTGCAATGCAGGGGACATGGGCTTTATCCCTGGTTTGGAAACTAAGATCCCACATTCTGTGGAGCAACTAAGGCAGCTTGGCACATCTACTGAACCCACCCACGCACTCTGGAGCTGGCCTGCTATGAGTAGAGAGTAAGTGGGGTGCAAGGAAAGATCCCACATGAGACAATGAAGACCTAATACAGCCAAATAAATAAATAAATAGTAAAAAATAAAAGCAATAATGCCCTATTAAAGAAATGATTCTAGCTTTGTAAAAAAGTAAGTTTGTGTAAGTTGCTTCTAGCTACAAGAAAAACTTTTGAAAATATGATTCTCTATAATGCAGGGTGTATTTCCCTTTCTGGAAAAGAATCTAATTTTTGAAGTATCAGAGGCATTGTTATACAACAATCCATCCTAAAGAAGGTCTCCTGGTTATGGTATATGCAAATAATGAATATCAAGTCATATCTTCTAAAATGTGAAATGATTCTACAGCAGCAACAAGGGCATCACTTTTCTTCTCTCCTGTTTACTCCTACCCCTTTTCCATTAATATCAATGCATTAATGAATATCTAAGTATTTGTTGCTGTAGAAGGTATCACATCATGCCCACCTCCCCCATGTTATTAAGACATACATTCATACATCACTGTATAGGTTTAAGGTACATCATGTAATGTTTTGACTTAGATATGTCATGAAATGATCACCACAGGTTTAGTTAATATCCATCACCTCATATGGATACAATTTTAAAGAAAGAAAAAAATGAAAATGTTTTTCTTTGTGGTCAGAATTCAGGATCTACTTTTTTAACAATTTTTTGTATATATCATACGTATGCTACAGCTCTGTCAGCTACAGAGATCATGTTGTAAACAACATCCCTAGTACTTGTTTATCTTACAACTGGAGGTTGGGTACCACAAGTTTGAGTTCTGGATCTGTGCTGAATCACTGGTGCTATTGACCAAATTGTATCCCCTCTCTCCCAATTTATAGCTGAAGCCCTAACCCCTAATGTGAGTACATCAGAGACAGGATCTTTAGGAAGTTGTTGTTTAGTCACTAAGTGTGTCCGACTCTTTTGCAACCCTATGGATTGTAGCCTGCAAGGCTCCTGCAAGAATTCCTCTGTCCATGGAATTTTCCAAGCAAGGATACTGGGGTGGGTTGTCATTTCCTTCTCCAGGGTATCTTCCCAACCCAGGGATCAAACCCATGGTTCCTGCATTGGCAGGCAGATTCTTTACCGCTGAGCCACCAGGGAAGCCCTTTCAGGAAGTATTTAAGGTTAAATGAAGTCCTAAGCATGGGTGTTATGGGACTGTAGCCTTAAAGACCGGGAAGAGAAAGGCTATTATGATAGAGTCAGTTAAACCTGATACTAACTGCAGCTTGAATGAGTTTCTGAACCTCCACCCACAAAACAGATGGCTGTGAGAGGTAAGGTAATAATAAATGGTGCATGGTAGTTACCAAGTAAATGGTGTTGCTCTGTTTTTGTTGGGAGGTGCAGAAATGGGTGTGGGCTTCCCGGGTGGCTCAGCGGTAAATAATCTGCCTGCAAAGTGACAGACCCAGGTTCCATCCCTGGGTGGGGAAGATCCCCTGGAGAAGGGAATGGCAACCCACTCCAGTATTCTTGCCTGGAGAGTTCCATGGACAGAGAAGCCTGGCAAGTTACAGTACATGGGGTCTCAAAGAGTCGCTCTCCTAGGTGGGAAGCAGCTGTTCCCTTAGGCCTGTTCCTGAGGCCTAACACCAGTTAGGAAGCCCAGACACCACAGGGCAGTTAGGGGTGACCCCGCTAGTCCCTAGGAGTGAGTGATGCTGAGAGGGGTAAGGACCTCCTGTCTCTCCCAAGAGCTCAAGCTCTCTCTCCTGAAGCAGAATGAACGCGGTGGTGAAAGAAGCCACGTTTCAGTGGCTGCTGCAGAGAAGACTAAAAATGTTTGGGCAATTTACTAATCCCTGAACAGGTAGAAGAAATTTAATCTAGGCCAGGGCCGACTTGGGTTGATCCAAGTGCATTCTGGTTCTGACAGTTTCCAATGAAATGACTTTAGGACGGCTAGCATCTAATCGAACTGAGTGACAAGTCCCCTTTGAGACAACACGTTAAATAAAAGGCAGAGGCTAATACTTCACCAAAGTGAATCTGGTTATCTCTGGAGAGCTGGCCTAGATTTGGTCAGGTTTTCCCCAGGGTTTCCTCTTGGCCTCTAGGTTTCAGAGGAGTTGCACCAGGCTAAGAGGCTGCAGGGGCATCTTGGGGGTAGGGGGCAGGGGGCGGTAGAGGACAGAGGCCAAGCGGGAGCCCCCGGGAGTGACCGGAGGCCGCCAGCCGCCGAGGGCAGCGCAGGGCTCGGGGCTGTGAAAGAGCAGCCCCGCTCTGTAGCCCCACACACGCGAGATCACTGGGGAACTGACGTTTCATTTACCGACTGAGCGACTCTGAAAAAGGCTCCTGTGCCCAATTACCGCGGCGCGCGGTCTGCTCGGCGGCGGGCTGAGCCGGGCGGCGGGCGGCGGAGGCCTTCCCGGGAGCCGCGGGGGCCTTCCCGGGAGTCGCGGGGAGCGGGGTGCCGGTGTGAAAAGCCGCCGCCACGATGCGGAGTCTTCACCCCATCGCCCCCGGCCGCCTGGGAAAGCGCTGGCCCCGCCGCGGCCGCCAAAGGATGCTTGTCTCCCTCCCGCCCCGCAGTTCAAGCTCCCATCATTTCTCAGGACCTTTCTCCTTCCCCTTTTCTCTTTCTTTTTTTTAAAGGAATGTGCCAGTGGCATTTGCGAAAAGGAAAAAAAAAGAAGAAGAACAAATGAGGCTTGGTTTTCAGTCTCTCCCGCCCCAGGGTTGGGCTCGCACTAAGGGGTCCCCCGGGGCGGCCGCCGCTCCCCAGCGACCTCGCGGGGTCCGACCGGTTCCCTGCCAGCTCCTGACGCCCGTGCCCAGATCGAGCTTGGTCGGAGCCAGTTTTCTGCAATTAGAGACAATATCTAAATCTCCAGCTTCACCGGTTTGTACTGAAAGATGTCGTGTTAATAAGGAAAAGCTGCACTGCGCAGTCCCTTTGGCACGTAGGCGGGAGGCACCCTAATCACCGGATCGGTTAACCTGTTTACAGACACCTGACAGGAAGGTGGCCTGGGGGAAGGGACGGGACAATGGCCTGCAAGTCAGGAGCCTTGGGTTCGGTTTCCAACCTCGCCGCAGGCTCGCGGTGCCTGGCTTCCTCCAGCGAAAGCCTGGATAAAGCCGCTTTGAGAAAGCTCCATTGAGGATTAGCGAGATCCTATCTGCCTAGAGCTCTGCGGTTCTTGAAGGAAAATGCGGTGTAAATACAACTTGCTGAGCTTCTTTTCATCAGCAGCAGCCTTGTTGCTGTTAATCTTGACTTCCCTTCCTTGTCAGTTTTGGCATCATTACAGAACCCGAAGTGGAGATGCGTGTGCGTGCGTGCTTCTGTGTGTGTTTGGGACGTGGAGTGCATCTGGGTTCAGAATAAACGTTAACCCTTTAAGAACTAGTAAAATCAGGTAAACAACAGGCTGAGAAACTCCTTAAGTTGGCAGATGAAAGTAATGGCTCAGTTTCATCTCAGTTGGTCCCTATTAACACATTTTTTTTTCTTTCTGTACTACATTCATTTTTAGAAGACTTCACTGAATGAATGATCAAGGGCATCAAAATCAAAGGTGTTTTTTTTTTCTTTTTGCTTGCTTGCTTCTCCATATCCAAATGGATAGGTCTATGTTTCAAAAATTGTAAGGGACATGAGCAGAATTTAATGTAAGAGATAATGAACCGCATTGAGTGAAGCATTCACCTGACATTACCTTATTCCTTGTGGACAACAAGGAATTAACCCGTTCTCTGAGTGCCAAGAGCTTGGTGTTGGGCTGGGAAAAATGAGACCTCTTGCTGTTAAGTTGCTTCAGTGGTGGTTGACTCTTTGCATCCCTATGGAATATAGCCCACCAGGCTCCTCTGTCTATAGGATTCTCCAGGCAAGAATACTGGAGTGGGTTGCCATTTCCTCCTCCAGGGAATTTTCCTGAACCAGGGATGGAACCCAAGTCTCTTATGTCTCTTGCATAAGCAGGCGGGTTCTTACCAATAGTGCCACCTGGGAAGTCCCTTATAGGAACAGTGTTCCACTCAACCTGGGAGAGCTACGGCATGATGTTCAGTGATTACCTTGCTTTCAGCTACCCTCCACTCCTGTAACCCGGTGTCCTCCAATCCACACCCCACAGCCCTCCCATCAGTTTGCCTAGGGTAAAGCAGAAATTTTTGGACTAATAATGCTTTTAGTGTATTTTCCTATTGGGGTCTGTGGGTCTGGTGCTTACATTAAAGAAAAAAAAAAAGATACAGCCAAATAAATCTGTTAATCATCGATACTGCCACATTTCAAATAAAAATGTTGTGTACTGGATTGGAGCAAGATATTAACAAGTAAACTACTATTATATATAAAATAAATTAGCTACAAGGAAATATTGTACAGCAGAGGGACTACAGCCAATATTTTATAATAATGGTAATGGAATATGACCTTTAAAAATTGTGAATCACTATGTACGCCTGAAACATAATACTGTAAATCAACTATACCTCGATTAAAAAAAAAAACTTTTTGTTCTAAAGATTTAGGCTGAAAGTACTGTTCATTTTTCTGCAGGATTTTACCCTCCTAAAAATCCAAGAAATCAACTCAATGCCTTTTACATAACAGGTGGAATTATAGACACTTGACAAGAAATGCATATCTCCTTTTACTCTAGTACATGTTCTTGAGGGGTCACATGATAAGCAGTTACTTTCATTTAAAGAAAGTCTAAATCATATTCAGCTCCGAGTCCCACATGGCAGAGACAGGTACCATGAAGCATCCTGTCCATTGACACCACTGGTGAAGCCCTTCTGTGTATGAAAACTGATCATTTTGGGAAATCACTAAATATAATATTGTCATAAACAGGTATCAGTCTGTCCATTGTGTTTGATTTACACATGAAACAAAACAAAATACCTTAATTGAAATTTCAGGTAAGTGCAAGTCCTATAGATTATTATGAGTTTGCTGAATTGATCAGAAAGGTTAAAAGATGTAGTTTCTGTGTCTGGTTCTTACTCTCGTGTTACTGGCCTTGCTTAAGTCATTTCACTGGTTAAAATAACACTGGTGGTGATAAGGACTAAATGCTTTATGTTTTCTTATAAGGAAACGAATTCACTCAAGCAATTGACTCCTACCTGAACACAAAATTCTTATCAAATTAGAATGCACTTTAAAAAAAAAAGCTCAAGAAGACCACACACGAGAGGTTATATACCTTAATATTAGGACATTCCCACAGGCCTCCTCTCAGAGTCTACTTGCTTTATCTTGAGGTACAATGCAATGTGGTGTTGGAGAAGACTCTTGAGAGTCCCTTGGACTGCAAGGAGATCCAACCAGTCCATCCTAAAGGAAATCAGTCCTGAATATTCATTGAAAGGGCTGATGCTGAAGCTGAAACTCCAATACTTTGGCCACCTGGTATGAAGAGCTGACTTGTTGGAAGAGACCCAGATGCTGGGCAAGATTGAAGGCAGGAGAAGGGGACGACAGAGGATGAGATGGTTGGATGGCATCACCAACTCAATGGACATGAGTAAACTCCGGGAGTTGGTGATGGACAGTGAGTCCTGGCGTGCTGCAGTTCGTGGGATCTCAAAAAGTTAGACACGACTGAGCGACTGAACTGAACTGAGGTACAACGCAAATGTTATTGGACTTTTAATTCTCCGTGTCACAATAGATCATTAGAATGGGGAAGATAAGATGTTGGCTGTAACTGATAACCTGAAAGTTTAAATAAAGCCTAAACAAAGAAGTGATAAGTATTAATAATTTTAAAAACAAGTAGTCATCTGTACCTTTTGTGACTGTGCCCAAGCTTTTCAACATAAACTATCTGGGGGTCGTCAGTATACATCAGTATTTGTTGTTGTTTTCAGTTGCTAAGTCGTATCTGACTCTGTGACCCTGTGAATTGCAGCAAGCCAGGCTTTCCTGTCCTTCATTGTCTCCTGGAGTTTGCTCAAACTCATGTCCATTGACTCAGGGATGCTATCCAACCATCTCATCCTCTGTCACGCCCTTCTCCTTTTGCCTTCAATCTTTCCCAGCATCAGGGTCTTTTCCAATGAGTCAGCTCTTTGCATTAGGTGGCCAAAGAACTGGAGCTTCAGCTTCAGTATCAGTCCTTCCGATGAATATTCAAGGTTGATTTCCTTTAGATTGATTGGTTTGATCTCCTTGCTGTCCAAGGGACTCTCATATATACTCAATATAAGTGATGATAATTATGAACTTTAAACATTGAACTTATGGATCAAGTGAAAAGATCAAGTGAAACAATTCTTTTTTGCACTCTGTTTAGAAAAATGGGGATGTAGAGAGTAATTTTATAAAGGTTTTTTATTTAAAATAGAAAGTTTCAGCACTTAAAGGAATAAGCTCCAGTTGGTTGTGAAATATAAAAGAGAATTCCTTACTCCTCAAGAATGTTAGACAAATGAAGCATTGCAATAGGAAAAACTAATAGCACCTTAGTTTTACATATTATAATGGATGGCCTCCAGTTAAACTCAGATTACAAGGAGTGTTTTGTATAGTGCTGATTACAGGAAGGATTATCATCCACTAAATAATCCCCAGCTCACATCCTCTTTTCATCTAGTTTTCCATCCAAGAAGCATCAAGGCCTGACTTTGCTTAGTTTGTGAGATTCTGATCCAGAGGTAGTTGGCTAAAGATCATGAGTTCTAGACATGTTAGATTTGGGTCACCACATAGTCTGTATAAGTCATTAAGGATTGGGATGCAGTTTGATAAAATCACAGAAAATATCTGGGAAATGAAAGTTCAGAACTGACCACAAGAATTACACGGAAAGTTACACTAGAGGTACATGGAGCATATCAGACCACTACTGGTTATGGTCCAATAAATATGAAAAAAAAAAAAAAAGAAGAAGATCTGGGTTTATCTAAAGAGCTCAGAAAGAAGGAAACAATATCATAAGAGCTTGGTTCCTCCTGAGTCATACAAAACGGAAAAGAACTTAGGTGGATGGAAATACAGTTTCAGAAAAGAGATTCAGATATTAAGCTTTTGTTTGGCTTAGCTCAGTTTCAAGGATAATTAATTAATGGTTGTTTAAAAAATTGATTCTAACACTTCAGTTGGACCTGGAAAATTTTTCATCTGTCATCTAATTTAAAGGGGAAAAAGCTCACAGATTTCCTTAGAGTAAAAAACACAAAGTTACATTTATAGATTTGGTAATGGCAAAGGTTTCCTTTCATTGAAAAAAAAGATAATGCAAAACACAACATTTAATCACTTGGAAAAGAGTTATATGTTTTCCCTCTAGTCATAATGTCTATTTTAAAACACAATAAAGTCCTCATCACAAGAAAAAATTTTGTAACTGTATGATGACAAATGTTAATTGGACTTACTGTGATGATCATTTTGCAATATATACAAACAACAAATCATTATATTATACCCCTGAAGGGCTTCCCTGGTGGCTCAGATGGAATAGAATCCACCTGCAGTGTGGGAGACCTGGGTTTGATCTCAGGATTGGGCATATCCTCTGGAGAAGGGAATGACAATCCACTCCAGTATTCTTGCCTGGAGAATTCCATGCACAGAGGAGTCTGGTGGGCTATTATAGTCCATGGGGTGGCAAGGGTTGGACATGAGTGAGCAACTAACATACACACACAGACACACACCTGAAACTAGTATAATGTAGAGAGTTGGACTGTGAAGAAAGCTGAGCGCCAAAGAATTAATGCTTTTCAACTGTGGTGTTGGAGAAGACTCTTGAGAGTCCCTTGGACTGCAAGGAGATCCAACCAGTCCATTCTGAAGGAGATCAGCCCTGGGATTTCTTTGGAAGGAATGATGCTAAAGTTGAAACTCCAGTACTTTGGCCACCTCATGCGAAGAGTTGACTCATTGGAAAAGACTCTGATGCTGGGAGGGATTGGGGGCAGGAGGAGAAGGGGATGACAGAGGATGAGATGGCTGGATGGCATCACTGACTCAATGGACGTGAATTTGGATGGACTCTGGGAGTTGGTGATGGACAGGGAGGCCTGGCGTGCTGCAATTCATGGGGTCGCAAAGAGTCGGACACGACTGAGCGACTGAATTGAACTGAATATGTAAGTTATGCCTCAATAAAACAAAAATCTAATGAGAAAGATATTTGTTATCTTCTTTAAATGACAAAGCTAAAGCTTAAAATGTAACTTGCCCTTGTATTCATTGATAGTAAAAGTGATGGCGGTCTAGTTTTTTTTTCCTGTTTTTAATTGAAGTATAGTTGATTTACAATGTTTTGTAAGTTTTATATATACAGTGCAGTGATTCAGTTATACATATATATTATTTTTCAGACTCTTTTCCCTCATAGGTTGTTGCAAAATATTAAGTATAGTTCCTTGTGCTATACTGTAGGTCCTAGTTGGTTATCTATTTTATATACAATAGTGTGTATATGTTAATCCCAATCTCCTAATTTATCCCTCCACTACTTTCTCCTTTGGAAAACCATAAGTTTGTTTTCTATGTCTGTGGGTCTATTTCAGTTTTGTAAATAAGTTCACTTGTTCCTTTTCTTTTTAGATTCCACATACATAGTGATATCATATGATATTTGTCTTTGCTTTGCTTTACTTCAGGAAGATCCCCTGGAGAAGGGTATGGCAACCCACTCCAGTATTCTTGCCTGGTAAATCCCATGGACAGAGGAGCCTGGTGGGCTATAGTCCATGGGATCGTAAAGAGTCAGACATGACTGAGGCAGTGAACATTTTCACTTTCACTTACTTTACTTAGCAAGATAATTTCTATATCCATCCATGTTGCCTGAGATGGCATTATTTCATTCTTTTTAATGGCTGAGTAAAAAGGCCTGTGTTTTTCTACAGCCTGTGTTTCTCCATGTGCCTTCCCAAACAAATGAAACTCCATTTGCTTATACTGGCATCCAAGTCCTTGCATACATGTGTGCTAAGTTACTTTAGTCGTGTCCAACTCTTTGCAACCCCATGGACTATAGCCTGCCAGGCTCCTCTGTCTATGGGATTCTCCAGGCAAGAATACTGGAGGGGATTGCCATTTCCATCTTGAGGAGATCTTCCCAGCCTAGGGATCCAACCTGAGTCTCCTGTGGCTCCTGCATTGCAGATGGATTCTTTACTGCTGAACCACAAGGAAAGCCCCATCCAAGTCCTTGCTGCTGCTGCTGCCAAGTCGCTTCAGTTGTGTCCAACTCTGTGCAACCCCATAGACGGCAGCCCACCAGGCTCCCCCGTGCCTGGGATTCTCCAGGCAAGAACACTGGAGTGGGTTGCCATTTCCTTCTCCAATGCATGAAAGTGAAAAGTGAAAGTGAAGTCACTCAGTCGTGTCCGACTCTTCGAGACCCCATGGACTGCAGCCTCCCAGGCTCCTCAGTCCATAGGATTTTCCAGGCAAGAGTACTGGAGTGGGGTGCCATTGCCTTCTCCAATCCAAGTCCTTAGGCATCTACAAATATACAGACTGTTTGAATATTCAGTATCAATGAAGTGTCAGTTCTCTTTTCCCTCTTTTTTCAACAAAGACTCAAGCTTTTCAGAGTAAATATCAGTCTAGAGATTTTGTCAGGTGTCTGCACCTCCTTTGTTATTGCCGAGTTTGCTTAGTAGAATGCAGTTAGACACCTGATGAACACAAGTGCAAGTTAAGAGACCTGTTCTTTCTGCAACTCAGAAGGAAAGAGTCCTGTGTAATTGGACAAGGGGCTGGTATTGTATTCTGACACAGAAAAAGGATTTGGAGCCCTTTGTAGTTGTCTACTTTCTACCTCTTTGTTTAGTGGTTTGAGAAATTCTGAGTACAATGAGATAATAACACAAAGTTTAGGCTTGTGAAAAAGAAAATTAGGAAGCACTTTACCCATGATATCAAATTTTCTTTTCTTTTCTTTTTTTTAAAATCTACATTCCTCATGATTTCTTTCCAGATAATAGTGTTTGTTCCTCAATGAGCTAACATTTTAATGATTCAAACTTCAAAAAATCAATAGGGAGAAAGTGGTGTCCTCTGGGAGGGCTCACGCCAGTGGGTGCTCCCCAGAATTTCCAACACCAGTGTCTTTGTCCCCTCAGTGGGCTGCCACTGCCCCTTACCTCTGTAGGGGACCCACCAATACCAGCAGGAACATTGTGACCAGACTCATGTCAACCAAAGGCAACTGACTGAGAACAGAGTTTTCACAACCTTCCTCAGGTGGTGTTAGTAGTAAGGAATCCTCCTACCAATGTAGGAGTTGCAAGAGGCATGGGTTTGACCCCTGACTCCGTAAGATCCCCTGGAGGAAGGCATGGCAACCCTCTCCAGTATTTTTGCCTGGGAAATCCCATTGTCAGAGGAGCCTTGCAGGCTACATTCCATGGGGCCACAAAAAGTCGGAGATTGACTGAGCAATTGAGCATACGCTTTAGCATCTTGCTGGTACTCAGATATCTGCCATTGTTAGTCACTTACTGAACTTAACCCTCTCCTGCTTTCCCCTTCCCTAGCATAAAAGAAGCTTGAATTTTACCCCAAATTAAGATGGTTCTTTAGGACATTAGTCTACCATCTTCTGCATTTGCTGACTTTCCGACTAGTCTTTTTTTCTTGCCCCATCCCACAAATAAATAAAAAATACATAGAAATTCAATTCTCTTTCTATTTCTCTCCCCCTCCCGGGTTGGTGGGAGAAGAGGGCAATCAGAAAATAACTCATGCGTTCTATTTACTATACTTTTTATATTAAAATTTTTAATGTTAAAACCTCAAGAGCCAGACATAAAGTGCACATGAAATAGTACATTGTAAAAGGTTTCCTTTGTAATAAGAGAATCTCTGGTGTGGCAGGGTTCAGGGCTCAAAGTTTCTGTGTATTCTTCTAGAACCCAGCCAAACATAGATGCATTGGTCCTGTTTCTGTCTTTCTCAACAAAAGTGAACAGTGTCTTAATTAGCAGGATAAGAGAACTTACATATTATGTATTTTTGCTGCACCTCTGGGCTTGTGGAATCTTAGTTTCCCAATCAGGGACTGAACTCAGGCCACAGCAGTGCAAGTGCTGAGTCCTAACTAACCACTGGACTTCCAGGAAATTCCAAATATGTATTTTGCAGCTGAACATTCCAGAATGGATTTACTTGGGAAATATTATTGAAGGGCGATCAAGGGACACCCCTCTCCATTTTCTCCAAAGAAAAAGAAAGAACATAGGATTAGAATATAGGGCACATACACAGAACAGATGGTTTTGGTAGCCAGTTCTGAGGTGACTTTCTAGAAAATTACAGCCAACAAGCTGCCAATTATACAAGTTGTTGGCATCAGAGAAGAAGGACCCCAATGGGTTTACTTTAGGGGATCTGGTGAATGTTAGGGAATTGATGAATACAATTTAGAAACAGATTCAAAATGTGCAAACAGATTTTCACTTCCTGTTTCCCTACATCTTAACATTGGAGTGTGCAGACTCAGTCCTTATACCTTTTATCTGCTGATATATACTCATTTCTGCTCAAGTGATCTCATGTGGTCTTATGAGACTTTTAACTAGACTTTAAACTATATATACATATGTATGTATATGTGTGTATATCGCTTACACAACATGTGCTCCAGTATGTTGTCTGGTCAGAAGTGTAAAACATTGTTATGAATGTCTGATCCCTTTACTTCTAACCTCCCACAGACTTCTGTCCCCACCTAACTGGGCCACTCACTCAGGCCAAAGATCTTGAATCACCATCCACTCCTCTCTTCGATGTACACTCCATGTCTGATTTCACAATAAATCCTTTTGTCTCTACCATCACAACATATCTAGACTCCAACCACTTACCACCTCTGCTTTATCATCCTGGCCCAAGCTGCCATCATCTGTCACCTGAATTACTGCACTAGCGTCCTAAGTGGTGGTCATCCTTCTCCATTGGCTCCCTTAACAGTCTTTTCTCAACACACAAGCCAGAATGATCATTTAAAAACCAAAGTCAAGGAGACCTCCCTGGTGGTCCAGTGGTTAAGACTCTGCCTTCCAACGCAGGGAACATGGGTTTGATCTATGGTCCGGGAACTAAGACCCCACATACCCCAGGGCAGCTAAGTCTGAGTGTCACAACTGCTAAGAGAAGCCAGTGTGCCACTAGATAAAGCCACATGCTGCAATGAAGATCCAGCACAGCCAAAATAAAATAATAATAATAATAAAGTAAAAATAAATACATTGAAAGCCTAAGCCAAATTCTGTCATACCTCTACTGAAAATGCACCATCTCACTCCACATAAATCCTGGTGTCCCTAGCATGGCCTAGAAGGTCCTACAAAATCTACCGTTAGTTCCCAAACCTCACTCCTACTATTTTCTCCATCAGCCCCTCCATTCCAGCCACTCTGACCTTGAAGCTCATTAAACTCAGCAAAGCCAGTGCCCTCAAGGCTTTTGCACTCAACAGTCCCTCTGCCTGCAGTGATTTCCCACCTCTGCCTACTTAGGTATCCATAAGCCTTCCTCTCTCATCTCTTCAAATATTAATTTCTCAGAGTCCTACTTTGATTACCCAAATTTAAAGTTTCAGCCACTGCCCCACACTCTCCATCTCCTTCCCTTAGTTCTCTCCACGCACTCATGACCTTCTGTGATATTATATCATATACTTACTTACTTTGTTTATTGTCTATCCCCCTCCACCTTAGAATGTAAGCTCCATGAGGGCAGGGATGTTTTTCTTTGTTTTATTCACTGCTATATCTCCAGTGCTTGGAACAGTGCTTGGTAATTGGTAGGTACTCATAAAATACTTGTTGACTGAATGGATGAGTGTTTTAGGACCAGTAAAACTCCAGTTGGGTCACCAGTACTTCTGCCATTTCTCTCAATGCTTCTCAAAATCAAACAGATTACTCCGAAAGAACTCTTAGGCTAAACTTGTTATGATAGTAGAGATGTGGTTTGTCTAGGGAAACAGCAGTTATAGCACATTTTTGCAAAGGGTCTGGCCCTGGAACATTCTATGATCATGTTCTGTCAACAGAAGTATTTAATAGGTATCTATTATGTGATTTGGAGGATATAAAAAAGAAAAGAAAGAGACCTGGCTTTCAAGAAGCTTATTTTTTGTAGGATTATTACTGCCTATAATACTACATGTGATAAATACCAAAAAGATCATAACAACACATAGCTCTATGGATAAAGTAGATGTAGACAATATTTCCATAGAAGTGGTCACAAAAAGCTTTATGTAAGAGCATATATTTTTTTGTAAAAAACTAGTCTTTCTGAGGAGAAGGCAATGGCACCCCACTCCAGTACTCTTGCCTGGAAAATCCCATGGATGGAGGAGCCTGGAAGGCTGCATGCAGTCCATGGGGTCGCTGAGGGTTGGACACGACTGAGCGACTTCACTTTCACTTTGATGCATTGGAGAAGGAAATGGCAACCCACGCCAGTGTTCTTGCCTGGAGAATCCCAGGGACGGGGGAGCCTGGTGGGCTGCCGTCTCTGGGGTCGCACAGAGTCGGACACGACTGAAGTGACTTAGCAGCAGCAGCAGCAGCAGTCTTTCTGATTCCAATAATGATCTTCTCCATGAGGATCTTTTTTTAATAGTCCAATTTATTTGTTTTTTAAAATAATTTTATTTATTCATCGATTTTTGGCTATGTTGGTGTGGGCTTTCTCCAGTTGCCACTTGTGGTGCGAGGGCTTCTCACTGCAGTGATTTCTCTTATTGCAGGGCGTGGGCTCTAGGCAGATATTTTATGAGTCTTGAAGCACAGTTAAGACTTGACAAGTGGAGACAGATACTGAGATTCAGAGAAGATAGTAGCTAAATGGGTGAAAGTTCATCATCCTTAGAAGGTTTCTCTTTGGGGGAGGAGGGAATAGCTTTGTCATTTTTAGCCATTTTTGCTTTATCTTAAGTTCAGTTTGACCAAAGGGGATTATGTCTCCTGAAGAGAAAGTTTTGTAGGAAGAGGAGTAGGGCTCCTTTCAATAACATAAAGTATCAAATAATACTTGGACATTCAGAAACTCAATTTGACAAATATTTATGCAGTCCCTAATTTGTATATTAAAAAGCAGAGACATTACTCTGCTGATGAACATCTGTGTAGTTAAAGCTATGGCTTTTCCAGTGTCATGTATGAATGTGAGAGTTGGACTATAAAGAAAGCTGAGAGCTGAAGAACTGATGATTTTGAACTCTGGTTTTGGGGAAAGACTCTTGAGAGCCCCTTGGACTGTAAGGAGATCAATCCAGTCAATCCTAAATGAAATCAGTCCTGAATATTCATTAGAAGGACTGATGCTGAAGCTGAAGCTCCAATACTTTGGCCACCTGATACAAAGAGCTGACTTGTTGGAAAAGACCCAGATGCTGGGAAAGATTGAAGGCAGGAGGAGAAGGGGACGACAGAAGATGAGATGGTTGGATGGCATCACTGACTCAATGAACATGAGTTTGAGTAAGCTCCAGGAGTTGGTGATGGACGAGGAAGCCTGGTATGCTTCAGCCCATGGGGATGCAAAGAGTCGGACATGACTGAGCAACAGAACTGAATTTGTGCAAGGCTCTGTGTGGAAGAATACTAAAGTGGTTTGCCATTCTCTTCTCCTTATTGCCAAATTCAGACTTAAATTGAAGAAAGTATGGAAATACTTTCTTACTTCCATTCTTTCTTTCCATACTTCAGAAAAAGAATGGTCTGAATACCTAGACCATTCAGTTATGACCTAAATCAAATCCCAGTTATACAGTGGAAGTGACAAATAGATTCAAGGGATTAGATCTGATAGAGTGCCTGAAGAAATATGAACAGAGGTTTATGACATTGTACAGGAGGCAGTGATCAAGACCATCCCCAAGAAAAAGAAAAGCAAAAAGGCAAGATGGTTGTCTGAGGAGGCCTTACAAATAGCTGAGAAAAAAGTGAAAGGCAAAGGAGAAAAGGAAAGATGTATCCATTTGAATGCAGAATTCCAAAGAATAGCAAGGAGAGATGAGAAAGCCTTCCTCAGCGATCAATGCAAAGAAATAGAGGAAAACAATAGAATGGGAAGACTAGAGAGCTCTTCAAGAAAATTAGAGATACCGAGGGAACATTTCATGCAAAGATGGGCACAAGAAAGGACCGAAATGGTATGGACCTAACAGAAGCAAAGGATATTGAGAAGAGGTGGCAAGAATACACAGAAGAACTGTACAAAAAACATCTTCATGACCCAGATAACCACGATCTAGGTGTGATCACTCACCTAGAGCCAGACATCCTGGAATGCGAAGTCAAGTGGGCCTTAGGAAGCATCACATGAACAAAGCTAGTGGAGGTGATTGAATTCCACTTGAGCTCTTTCAAATCCTAAAAGATGATGCTGTGAAAGTGCTGCACTCAATATGCCAGAAAATTTGGAAAACTCAGTAGTGACCAGAGGATTGGAAAAGGTCAGTTTTCATTCCAGTCCCAAAGAAAGGCAATGCCAAAGAATGCTCAAACTACCGCACAATTGCACTCATCTCACACACTAGCAAAGTAATGCTCAAAATTCTCTAGCCAGGCTTCAACAGTATGTGAACTGTGAACTTCCAGATGTTCAAGCTGGATTTACAAAAGGCAGAGGAACCAGAGATCAAATTTTCAACATCCGTTGGATCATAGAAAAAGCAAGAGAATTCCAGAAAAACATCTACTTCTGCTTTATTGCTTATGCCAAAGCCTTTGACTGTATGGATCACAACAAACTGTAGAAAATTCTTAAAGAGATGGGAATACCAGACCACCTTACCTGCCTCCTGAGAAATCTGTATGCAGGTCAAGAAGCAACAGTTAGAACTGGACATGAAACAACAGACTGGTTCCAAATTAGGAAAGGAGTACATCAAGGCTGAATATTGTCACCCTGCTTATTTAACTTATATGCAGAGTACATCATGCGAAATGCCAGGCTAGATGAAGCACAAGCTGGAATCAAGATTGCTGGGAGAAATATCAATAACCTCAGATATGCAGATGACACCACACTTACGGCAGAAAGCAAAGAGGAACTAAAGAGCCTCTTGATGAAAGTGAAAGAGGAGAGTAAAAAAACTGTATTAAAATTCAACATTCAAAAAACAAAGATCATGGTATCGGGTCTCATCACTTCATGACAAATAGGAAAAAAATGGAAACAGTAAGAGACTTTATTTATTTATTTTTTGGCTCCAAAATAACTGCAGATAGTGACTGCAGCCATGAAATTAAAAGACTCTTGCTCCTTGGAAGAAAAGCTATGATCAACCTAGACAGCATTTTGCTGACAAAAGTCCATCTAGTGAAAGCCATGGTTTTACCAGTAGTTATGTACAGATATGAGAATGGGACTGTAAAGGAAACTAAGCACGGAAGAATTGATGCTTTTGAGCCGTGGTGTTGGAGAAGACTCTTGAGAGTCCCTTGGACTGCAAGGAGATCCAACCAGTCCATCCTAAAGGAAATCAGTCCTGAATATTCATTGGAAGGGCTGTGCTGAAGCTGAAACTCCAGTACTTTGGCCATCTAATACGAAGAGCTGACTTGTTGGAAGAGACCCAGATGCTGGGAAAGATTAAAGGCAGGAGGAGAAGGGGACGACAAAGGATGAGGTGGTTGGATGGCATCTCCGACTCAATGGACATGAGTTTGAGCAAGCTCTGGGATTTGGTGAAGGACAGAGAAGCCTGGTGTGCTGCAGTCCATGGGGTCACAAAGAGTCAGACACAACTGAGTGACTGAACTGACTGACTGTATGGAAGAGGGGCATTGAGGGAGGGAGGAGAATAGCCCAGGAGCCACAGGATTGAACAGGCTGCATTTAGAAGAGGAAATAAACTTTTGTAGAGTGGAGAGGGTACAAGACGCATGGGAAGCAATGAAAGTGCAAATGAATGCTTGGACAGCAAGACAAGGAAGGCAGACTGGTTTTTCCAAGAACTATGCTGGTGTTTGGAGAAAAGAAATTTGAAACACTAGTAGATGAAGGAATTATCTGGGTTCATGTCTGGCATTTTCTGGAAGCATTTCATATATATCCGTCTATCCACCTATCTATATCTATCCATCTCTCATCTATCCATCCATCTATCTATCTACTTGCCTATCTATCTATCAAGGAAGATGAGGAAGTAAGGAGAGTGAGGAGGACAGGTGGAAGATGCAATGTCTTAGAATATCTGATCTTCAAAATTTCCTACTTTCCCCTGAAGTTACATGTCTCTCTAAGGTAAGAGACCAAATTTGATCAATGATAAAATTGACCAGATGCCACAACTACATAAGTAGTTTTCACCTGTTTCCTGTGGAATCATCGTCACTGGAAGCGGTATTAGAGACTGCCTAGTCCAATCTCCTCCTAAGTGGGAAAATTGAGACCAGAGAGAGTAACTTTTCCAAAGTCAAAGAGCCGGTTTATGATATGGCAGAAACCAACACAATATTGTAAAGCAATTATCCTCTAATTATAAATAAGTAATAAGTAAATTTATATTAAAAAAAAATCAAATAGCCAACGTATTGGAATGGTCCTGGTTTCTGGCCCTAGTCCACTGGTTGTTTCCCTTCACTGTGCCTCAAACCTGCAAGAGTCACTGCTTATTCTTCCAACTGGTCAAGATAATTCTGCATTCTACTTTATAAAGTGTGTATTTTTGTTTTGATGTTTATAAAGATCCTTTGACTTTATGTAATTCTCATATACAGCTGTGTTAGATCCCAAGTAAGAGAAGCCTCGCTCTACACAAGACACCGCTTGTTGTTCTGCAAAGAGTCATTCCTTGGCGATCCAGGTCCTTAGGCTCTCCTGAAAATAAAGAATTCTTCTCTACTTAGTGAGATTTTAGTTTTTGGCGAGGCCTCATCTTGTCTTTCATGAGGGAAAGAATATTCTTTCTTCCATTTAGCAAGTATTTGTTGCAAGACAGACAGGTTCCCAGCTCTTGGGGAATGTACACCCTTGACAAGAGAGAAATAATAAACTATGAGCAGAAACTCCTTGTCATCACTTCCTGCATGAACTCCACATGATGAAAACACAATGAATCCTTCGGTCAAGGTCATTGGTTGGAAGGCAAGAAATGATTCATAAAATGAAACCCTCTAAAACAACATTGATAGAGAACAAACGAGTGGTTACTAGTAGGGAGAAGGAACGGGAGAGGGGCAATATAGAGGTAGGGATTAGAGGGGCACACTGTTATGTATAAAATACATAAGCTACAAGAATGTATTGTACAACACAGGAAAAATAGTCAATATTTTATAATGACTATGAAAGAAATATAACCTTTACAAACTGTCAATCACTATATTGTATACTTGTAACTTGTAGGATATTGTATATCAATTATACGTCAATTAAAAAAAAAGATTTTTGCCTGTTTAAAAAGAAAGTGACATTGATCTGGATATAATTTTGACTTTGCCCAGACAAGTAAGGCCTTAAGGACTTTGAGATGAGACATTCACTTCACTTCAGTCTGTTTTCAAAGATGACACAAGTGAGGCTGTGTAACTTGTTCCAGGTCACTTGACTCATTGATACCAGAACTAAGATCACACCAGAACGTGGGCCGTCAGAGTCTTTTCACCGAATCTCCCCTTGGAATTCCGTGGCCAAATGTTGGCTGGGGGCACCCTGAGGACACAGCACTCACTGCCTGTGGTCTCAGGCGCGAGGCTGAGGATGTGCCGATTTTGTGGTTGGGAATGCCGAAGGGGCTGCCCCTGCTCTGACTTCTTCACGAAGCAGGAAGACTTCCTCCCTAGAATTAGAATCTGAGCGGCTCCTTCTTTTGAATTTTGAATCCCTGTCTTTTTTCCATTTAAAGAAAAGAGAACAGTGGCTGGCTGTGTGCCTGTTCCATGCCGTGTTAAGTGTCAAACCCATCACCAAGGGTAAACAGCTACAGTAGGTGAAGTGGGATTAAGATAGTCCAGGCAAATCCCCACACCCTGGCACTTTTAATGGTTGAACAGAAAAGTAGAACGGAAAACATGTTGCCTAATGCTGCATGAGTTGCCTAATGCTTTATCTATAGACTGAATGCTTATCGTTTCATCTAAGCATGGAAGATAAGTGTCTCTGGGTGCAGGGTACAGCTTGTGCCCATACTCTCAAAGGCTGGTTATTGTTGGAGATTATGTAAAAAGGCTGTTGGGAGCTCAAAAAAAAAAAAGAAAAAAGAAAATCACAGAGTTCCGTTTGTTCCTGTTGTCAGACTGAGATAGCAGCCAAGAAAAGAAGGAAGGAAAGAAAGCCTAACACCCTGTCAGATAGCACACGAGTGCACTGTGTGAGCCAACCTGCTCCATCTTTTAATTAGCACAGACCATGCTACTGTCGGCATCACAACCCAAGAGCCGGTGTTCTCACCAGCCTGTGGGTGGCTGGGTTGGGGAACGGCTATGAAGTTTCCAGATTCACACTTTTCCACTGCGTGGCTGGAATGGAAGGCCTTCTTCCCATGCTTCTAACTGATGGCATCTTGTCCACCGACTCTCTCATAGGTGACCCTGCTGCTCCCTCCTCTCCCAGACCCCATCCGTCATCTGGTCCTGTCAGTCTCTCTGCTAAACTTCTCCCAAATCTACCTGCTGTTCTTCGCCTCCAACACCATATCTTAGTCTGAGCCACACTCACCACTCATGCTGAACTTCTACAATACCTTCCTAAATGTTCTTCCAGTGTCCAATTTTGAAGTTTCCTTTAATCATCTTCCACTCTGCAGGCAGTTATCTTTTAAATTAGGAGGATGGGATTAACACATAAACACCCCTCCCTGTACATAAACTAGACCAGCAACAAAGACCTAATGTGCAGCACAGGGAACTATATTCACCATTTGGTAGTAGTCTATAAGGGAAAAGAATCTGAGAAGTAATATACACATATATATTTAGACATATACATATAGCATTCTTTATGTGCATATACATGGTTAATACGGACTGGGGGAGCATTTTGGGGGAGAAGGAGATCTGAGAAGGGGCACAGGAAGACGTTTGCAAGATAACTTGAGGGCTGTATAATTCTTTTCCTCCCCACCAACCTCTCCCACCTCCTCAAGCCTCTAGGACTTCCCTGAACTTTCTTACTTCCAGAAGAACCTTCTCAATAAGAAGGTATATCAAGATGAAGCTCTAACTTACTCATGTTCACTTGGCTGGCTTTTTACCTAATATTCCCTTGTTTCTTCCTTTGCATTTCTTCATCTTCTCCTTCATCCTACCGTCACAGAATAAGTGGCTTTTTATTCTTTTCCAAAATTTACTCTCCACCCATGTCTGATCCCAGCTCTCCCATCTCCCTTAAGACTTTAATCTCTTCGTTGTGACTTCCCTCTTTGATTTGCATGTTCTCTTTCTCCACTGGTCCTCCTTCACTGCCTACACCCACGCTGTGTTCTCAAAAATCCTTCAAGTTTTTACATCCGTCATGATTCTTTTTTCTACCTCCAATTACTCTTCTATCTTGATTTCTTTTCTTACCATCAAATTCCTTGAGTTGTCCACACTTACCATTGTGGCCTTCTTTATATCTGTTATTTTTACACTCGTTGTACTGTTGTTTCTGATGTCTCCATAGTGACCTCCAAATAGCTACATCTAATCAACACGTGTGCATGCACATGATGTTTTTGTATACTTTGTTAAAGGATGATATTGGGTATACAATGAGGTAGAGACATCATTCCAGCCCTCCTGGTGCCCAGAGGCAGAGGAGTTAATACAGATTTACAATACAAGGTAATAATTGGATTATGGATATACTAACAGAGTGTGATGAAATCACAGGGCAGTCTACCTAGAAGAAATAATAAATGCTTCACTAAGAAGTCAATCCTGGAGGAGGAAAGGAAGGATAAAGGGAGATTCAGATTGACAAATACCCACAATTACATAGAAGATAGGAAACTAATAAGAACCTGCTAAATAGTGCTTGGAACTTGACTCAATACTCTGTAATGGCCTATATAGGGAAAAAATCTAAAAAACAAGAGTGGACATATGTATATGTATAACTGATTCACTTTGCTACACGCCTGAAAGTAACACAACATTGTAAATCAGCTATACTCCAATAAAAATTAGTTTAAAAAGAAAAAGTCAGTCCTTCAGCTGAGAGTTGCAGGAAGTAAAGGAGATTGATAAGGTTGAAGGTTCTCAGTGCTCGAAGGAAGGAGAGAACTGACACAATGTTAGAGCAAAGCAAGAGACCTTCAAGGGATGCAAATGAAAGAGGCGGACAAGGAATTCTTGAATAAGGTGATCCCTGAGCTGGAATTCTGAAACACGGATCTGATGTGAGCATTTTGAAAGTCAGAAGGCCTGAGTCCATGTTGAAAAGACTGCAAAGACTGCGGAAGGCCAGAGAGAATGTCATTTCCAAGTGGGAAGGCTCCATTTGTTTGAAGGAATCAAACGTGGAGAGGCAACAGCACTTGCACAAATAGCCTTTCTAGGAGATTATCAGTTAGGCTGTCTCTACCTTTAATCATAGTCTTTCCAGGTGGTGTAGTGCAGAAGACTACCAATGCAGGAGACTCAGGAGGCAGGGGTCCCATCCCTAGGTCAGGAAAATCCCCTGGAGGAGGAAATGACAACCCACTCCAGTATTCTTTCGTGGAGAATTCCAGGGACAGAGGAGCCTGGTGGACTACAGTCCATGGGGTTGAAAAGAGTTGGACACGCCTGAGTGACTGAGCACACACAGCTTTAATCACGTGTAGTGCTTTTGCTGAATGAGAACACAGCAAAAGGGGTTGGGGGGGCAGGGGGGACTGTAAATTCCCTTCCCTTGCAAACTGCCTCCACCTGCTCTGTGTGATTTAATCTGCTCTAAATGAGGGAGGAACCATGTAACCAGACTGGTCTTTTCCCTCCCTTGTTTCTGTGTATTTCACTCATAAAGCAACTATTTGGTATACCTTTCCCCTTTTCCATTTCTTAAATTCTCCCTCTCTTTTCCCCTTTGGCTCTGTTGGCAGACAGAAAGGGAACAACATTCCATTTGTGAGGGAAAAGAGGACATGCGACAGAAAGGTTTAGAAATGGAAAGAATGCCCCCCAATGAAGGACTTGTTCTTGGCTTCTCCCTCTCTGCACCCCACAGAGTTTTTCTGAATGGTATAGGACACTTCCCTTCATCCACTGACCCCCGGGAACCAGGAATGGTTTCTGTTCAGTGGTTTTTAAGTTTCGGCCAAAGTAACTATCAATTAGAACATCACACATTAAGCAGGATTGCCCTGTGATCCAAATACAGTAAGCGAACATAAGAGTAGAACTGAGAGGGAGAAAAATGATTTGGATTTTTGATCAAGAGTTGGATCCTTGCTGTTTTTCTTAGACATGCTGTGGCCTCTTCGGGATCAGTAAGGAAAACATTACCGAATGTTGAGTGAGGCTTAATCCCTGTGGGGAGGACGCAAAGCACAAGGGCCTGCCTTGGGCTGGCAGCCGCAGGTAAACAAGACAACACGATAAACGGTGGAGGTGAACCAGGCTGGAGGAGGAAGAATTTAACAACCGGGGCTCTCTTGCCAGAAGAGAATGGCCCCCTTCGCAAGCACCTTCCAACTCCTTTTTAGCCAGCCATTAGAAATAGGGGGGCTTTAGGGGCAATGCAGTCTCTTTCTGTCTTAAAAGCCTTATCCAGATCATGCAGTTTATTGGCTTCATGAGAAGCATTTCGTTGTGTGTCATGCAATATGCTGTTTGAATGAACTAAAACCTCCATAAATAACTTATAAATGTAATTTGAATTCTCTGATAATCTAAATGTGGCAATACCATTTGTCCTCAGCACAGTTGCAAACTTTGTGAGGTCAGAGACTTAACCATTTGAGCACGTGTGTGTACATATGTTTAACTGAGGTGTAATTAACACCTAGTAACATACAGATCTTCAATACTCAATTTCATGAGATATGGCCATTCTGTTCCTTCATGTCACATGATCCCCATTCAAAATAAGTTATAAAACATTTCCATTATTCCAGAAATTTCCCTCATGACACTCTTCAGCCTTTCCTGATGCCCCCATCCCCAACAAAGCAACCACTTTCTGAATTGTGTCACCTTTGGTTAGTTTTGTCTGTGCTTGGATTTTATAGAAATGGAGTCAGATGGCTGATGGCCTCTTTGATCTGGCTTCTTTCCTTTACCATGATGTTTCTGAGAGTGATCCACATGGTGCGAATATTAGTAGTTTGGTTTTTTATAAGTAATATTCTATTGTATGACTATATTAATAATGTATCCATTCTCTTATTGAAGAACTTTTGGGTTGATCGACATATCTCTTATCAATAAGGCTCCTTTTGTGGACATAAGTTTTCCTTTCTATTGGGAAATACCTAAGAGTGAAATTGCTAGTTCATAGCAAACATTCTCTTCCAACAACATAAGAGAAGACTCTACACATGGACATCACCAGATGGTCAACACCAAAGTCAGGTTGATTATATTCTTTGCAGCCAAAGATGGAGAAGCTCTATACAGTCAGCAAAAAACAAGATCGGGAGCTGACTGTGGCTCAGATCATAAACTCCTTATTGCCAAATTCAGACTTAAATTGAAGAAAATAGGGAAAACCACTAGACCATTCAGTATGACCTAAATCAAATTCCTTATGATTATACAGTGGAGGTGAGAAATAGATTTAAGGGACTAGATCTGATAGATAGAGTGCCTGATGAACTATGGATGGAAGTTTGTGACATTGTACAGGAGACAGGGATCAAGACCATCCCCATGAAAAAGAAATGCAAAAAAGCAAAATGGCTGTCTAAGGAGGCCTTACAAATAGCTGTGAAAAGAAGAGAAGTGAAAAGGAAAGATATAAGCATCTGAATGCAGAGTTCCAAAGAATAGCAAGGACAGATAAGAAAGCCTTCCTCAGCGATCAATGCAAAGAAACAGAGGAAAACAACAGAATGGGAAAGACTAGAGAGCTCTTCAAGAAAATTAGAGATACCAAGGGAACATTTCATGCAAAGATGGGCCCGATAAAGGACAGAAATGGTATGGACCTAAGAGAAGCAGAAGATATGAAGAAGAGGTGGCAAGAATACACAGACGAACTGTACAAAAAAGATCTTCACGACCAAGATAATCACGATGGTGTGATCACTCACCTAGAGCCAGACATCCTGGAATGTGAGGTCAAGTGGGCCTTAGAAAGCATCACTACGAACAAAGCTAGTAGAGGTGATGGAATTCCAGTCGAGCTATTTCAAATCCTAGAAGATGATGCTCTGAAAGTGCTGCACTCCATATGCCAGCAAATTTGGAAAACTCAGCAGTGGCCACAGGACTGGAAAAGGTCAGTTTTCATTCCAATCCCAAAGAAAGGCAATGCCAAAGAATGCTCAAAGTACTGCACAATTGCACTCATCTCACATGCTAGTAAAGTAATGCTCAAAATTCTCCAAGCCAGGCTTCAGCAATACGTGAACCGTGAATTCCAGATGTTCGAGCTGGTTTTAGGAAAGGCAGAGGAACCAGAGATCAAATTGCCAACATCCACTGGATCATCGAAAAAGCAAGAGAGTTCCAGAAAAACATCTATTTCAGCTTTATTGACTATGCTAGAGCCTTTGACTGTGTGGATCACAAGAAACTGTGGAAAATTCTGAAAGAGACTGGAATACCAGACCACCTGACCTGCCTCTTGAGAAACCTACATGCACGTCAGGAAGGAACAGTTAGAACTGGACATGGAACAACAGACTGGTTCCAAATAGGAAAAGGAGTACATCAAGGCTGTATATTGTCACCCTGCTTATTTAATTTATATGCAGAGTACATCACGAGAAACGCTGGCTGGAAGAAGCACAAGTTGGAGTCAAGACTGCTGGGAGAAATCTCAATAACCTCAGATATGCAGATGACACCACCCTTATGGCAGAAAGTGAAGAGGAACTAAAAAGCTTCTTGATGAAAGTGAAAGAGGAGAGTGAAAAAGTTGGCTTAAAGCTCAACATTCAGAAAACGAAGATCATGGCATCTGGTCCCATCACTTCATGGGAAATAGATGGGGAAACAGTGGAAACAGTGTCAGACTTTATTTTTGGGGGGCTCCAAGATCACTGCAGATGGTGACTGCAGCCATGAAATTAAAAGATGCTTACTCCTTGGAAGAAAAGTTATGACCAACCTGGATAGCATATTCAAAAGCGGAGACATTACTTTGCCAACAAAGTTCTGTCTAGTCACGGCTATGGTTTTTCCAGTGGTCATGTATGAATGTGAGAGTTGGACTGTGAAGAAAGCTGAGTGCCGAAGAATTGATGCTTTTGACCTGTGGTGTTGGAGAAGACTCTTGAGAGTCCCTTGGACTGCAAGGAGATCCAACCAGTCCATTGTGAAGGAGATCTGCCCTGGGATTTCTTTGGAAGGAATGATGCTAAAGCTGAAACTCCAATACTTTGGCCATGTCATGCGAAGAGTTGACTCATTGGAAAAGACTCTGATGCTGGGAGGGATTGGGGGCAGGAGGAGAAGGGGATGACAGAGGATGAGATGGCTGGATGGCATCACTGACTCCATGGACATGAGTTTGGGTGAACTCTGGGAGTTGGTGATGGACAGGGAAGCCTGGCATGGTGCAGTTCATGAGATCATAAAGAGTCAGACATGACTGACCGACTGAACTGAACTGAAGGTAGGCATAAATTACATCACAAGAAACTTCCAGTCTTTCAAAGTGATTACAGCATTTTACATTTCTACTAGCAAGGCATGAGAATTTCAAGTATTCTAAATCCTCAACAATATATATGTCAGTCTATTTTTCTACCATTTTATTGGGCATGAAATGGTATCTCATTGTGGTTTTAACTTTCATTTCCCTGTGCATTTTTGCATACTTTTATTGGACAATCATATTTTTTATTTTGTGATGTGTCTTTTCAAGTCTTCTGCCCCCTTTTAATGTAGGTAGTTTGCCTTTTCATTGATAATTTGTAGAAGTGATTATATATTCTAGCTATGTCTTTGATCAGATACATGTATACAATTACTTTTGCTATATTGTGATTTGTTTGTTAATTTTCTTAATGTTGCAGATAATATTAATTTCAGTAGAGTCTGATTTTTTTGGTTAGTGCTTTTTGTATTCAGTCTAAGAAATCTTTGTCTACCTCAAAGTTGTAAAGATATTCTATGTTTTCTTCTAGATGCTTTATGATCCTAGGTTTCGTGTTTAGGTCTATGATGGATTGCAAATTAATTTTTGTATATAAAATGAAATGGAGATTGCATTTTTGTCAATATAAACATTCAACTGTTCCAACTGTGTCGTACTTTGTGGCTTGGTTGTGTCTGACTCTTTGAGACCCCACGGGCTGTAACCCTCCAGGCTCTTCTGTCCATGGGGATTCTCCAGGCAAGAATACTGGAGTGGGTTGCCATGCCCTCCTCAAAGGGATATTCCCAACCCAAGAATCAAACCCAGGCCTCTGCATCGCAGGCAGATTCTTTACCGTTTGAGCCACTAGGAAACAAAATTTATGAAAAAAAAAAGACTTCTTTCCCTATTGGATTGACTTGGCACCTTAATTTGGAAATAGATTAAGCATATATATGTGGATCCTTTTCTGGACTCTGTTCTGTTTCATTGTTCTCTTTACCTGAAATCAACTCTGAATGTCCATTGGAAGGTCGTTGCTAAAGCTCTAATAGTTTGGAAAACTGATGTGAAGAGCTGAGCCGACTCATTGGAAAAGACCCTGATACTGGGAAAGATTGAAGACTAAAGGAGAAGGAGGCAGCAGGGGATCAGATGGTTAGGTAGTATCACTGAGTCAATGGACATGAATTTGAGCAAAACCTGGGAGATAGTAGAGGGTGGAGGAGCCTAGCATTCTGCAGTCCATGGGGTCGAAAAGGATTGGACATGACTTAGCAACTGAACAACAACAATGTTGTTACTTATGTTTTTGTTTCTAAATTCAGAACTGCAACTGCTCACATTGCCCACAAGCCAAACCCAAGCATAAAGCCATTAATAGTACTTACATTTGTCTAGGGCCTGATACTTTTCAAAGCCTTTCTTATACTTAATATGTTAGCAGCATCGTTGTCATTGTTTGGTTGCTCAGTTGTGTCCATCTCTTTTGAGACCCCATGGACTGTAGCCCACCAGGCTCCTCTGTCCATGCAATTTCCCAGGCAAGAATACTGGAGCGGGTTGCCATTTCCTTCTCCAGGGGATCTTCCCCATCCAGGGTGGAACCTGCATTTCCTGCATTGCAGGCGGATCCTTTACTGCTGAGCCACTGGGGAAGTATTAGTAACATTAACACAGTTGGCTGTTTTTTATGTGCTAATATTGCTCTCTGTTCTTCCTACACATTTTTTCTCTTTAATCCTTATGAACCCTTTTACATAATATTATGTAAAATATTATGAAGGCAATGGCAACCCACTCCAGTACTCTTGCCTGGACAATCCCATGGACGGAGGGGCCTGGTAGGCTGCAGTCCATGGGGTCGCTAAGAGTCGGACACGACTGAGCGACTTCACTTTCACTTTTCACTTTCATGAATTGGAGAAGGAAGTGGGAACCTGCTCCAGTGTTCTTGCCTGGAGAATCCCAGGGACGGGGGAGCCTGGTGGGCTGCCATTTATGGGGTCACAGAGAGTCGGACACGACTGAAGCGACTTAGCAGCAGCAGTTTAGCAGCAGCTTAATACCACATAGCCAGTAAGTTCTATATCCGGATTTCAAACCAGATGAATGGTCTTAAGAGTTTTTGCTATTAATACTACCCTCTACTGGGCTTCCCTGGTGGCTCAGATGGTAGAGAAGCCGCCTACAATGCAGGAGGATACGAGTTTAATCCCTGTATCAGGAAGATCCCCTGGAGAAAGGAATTGCAAACCATTCAAATATTCTTACCTGGAGAATTCCATGGGCAGAGGAGCCTGGCGGGCTACAGTCCATGGGGTCACAAAAAAGTCAGACACGACTGAAATACTAATACTTTCACTTTCACTAATAGGGATACAATAAAGTATTGCAGTCTACTTTTAGCTAAAACGTGCTCCTTGTAGAAAATTTAGAAAGGGTATTGTTTTAAGGGATAAATATCAATACCCTCAGATATGCAGATGACACCACCCATAGGGAAGAAAACAAAGAGGAATTAAAGACCTTCTTGATGAAAGTGAAAGAGGAGAGTGAAAAAGTTGGATTAAAACTCAACATTCAAAAAACTAAGATCCTGGCATCTGGTCCCATCACTTCATGGCAAATAGATGGGGAAACAATGAAAATAGTGACAGACTTTATTTTCTTGGGCTCCAAAATCACTGCAGATGGTGACTGCAACCATGAAATTAAAAGACACTTGCTCCTTGGAAGAAAAGTTATGGCAAACCTAGACAGCATACTAAAAAACAGACATTACTCTGCCGACAAAGTCCATCTAGTCAAAGCTATGGTTTTTCCAGTGGTCATGTTTGAATGTGAGAGTTGGACTATAAAGAAGGCTGAGCGCTAAAGAATTGATGCCTTTGAACTGTGGTATCGGAGAAGACACTTGACAGTCCCTTGGACTGCAAGGAGATCAAACCACTCAATCCTAAATGAAATCAGTCCTGAATATTCATTGGAAGGACTGATGTTGAAGCTGAAGCTCCAATACTTTGGCCACTTGATGTGAAGAGCTGACGCATTGGAAAAGACCATGATGCTGGGAAAGATTGAAAACAGGAGGAGTCGGGGATGACAGGGGATGAGATGGTTGGATGGCATCACCGACTCAATGGACATGAGTTTGAGCAAGCTCCAGGAGATGGTAAAGGAAAGGGAAGCCTGATGTGCTGCAGTCTATGGGGTCGCAAAGAATCAGACATGACTGAGCAATTGAAAAACAATTATTTTAAAGTAAAATCTTAATGTATTTTTACTTATTTGGCAAGTGCTTATGCTGTTGTTTCCATCTATACATTGGTAGAAATCTTTGATTTTGTGGGTAATATCTATAAGATGTGAATCTAATTGCTTATTAAGTAGCAAAGAATAAACAGGGCAGCAAATGGGAATTGATGAAAAGTGGGAACTGGCTGCATTTTGCACTAATGTAGCTGAAGGTGAAAAGTTGAAAAGGCTTCTGTGAGTGACCTTACTCAGCCTGGCTCAGTCCCTCTTTCCACTTGGTCACACTACCAGTCAGTGGTTCAGTGGATCCAACAAAAAGAGTGAGTGTTCTGAGCTCCCCCTTGCTTTCTTGGCTTCAAAAATGACTCTAGTGAGATGGGAGGTGAGAACTGACTCTAGTTTGAGTAAAAAACCAAAAAATCAAATGGAGTGCCAAAGACATTTTCAAGGGAAGACTTCTGTATTTATCCAAAGTATTATAGTCAAGAGCTTGCCTCCTTGCATTCTTTGTAAGTTTGGTTGCCTAGAGAAAGAGATTGGCTCCCTTGGGGTTCATTGCCTTGAACAAACAGCAGCTCGGGTGGGATGGCTCACACCTCTTAGTCCCAGGAGCCAAGGAGGGAGGGGTCAAGTGTACAAGAGGAGAAAAACCAACCTGGTCAAACTAGTTTGAATTATTTTAGAAACCTGAATGATATGGCTTTTTTCACTTTGATAACATTTCCGGACTGTCATTTAAACACCACCTTAGACAGGAAAATCTTCTGCCATATTTGACAAAAAATAGATCAGGTACTGGTTTAAAAAAAATTTTTTTTTTCTTTTTTAGCAGCAGTTACAGCATTTGGATTTCCATTCATTCAGTCCTAATTCAATAGGCATTTTTAATTAACTGTACTGTGCTAATGCTGCCTGGTGAATATTTACCATCTCTGCATTACTGTTCAGATTATTTTCTTCTATTCTTCAAGAAGCAACAAGGTAGAAATAACATTATCACCTTGAATGTAATTAAGTTGGGGGATAGAGCAAGGGCAAATCAGTTGTTGTTGTTCAGCCACCAAGTCATGTCTGAGTCTTTGTGACCCCGTAGATTGAAACACGCCAGGTTCCTCTGTCTTCCACTATCTCCTGGAGTTTGCTCAATTTCATGTCCATTAATTCAGTGATGCTATCTAACATCTCATCCTCTGCTGCTGCCTCCTTCTTTTGCCTTCAATCTTTCCTAGCATCAGGGTCTTCTCCAATGAGTTGGCTCTTTGTATCAAATGGCCAAAATATTAGAGCTTCAACTTCAGCATTAGTCCTTCCAATGAATATTCAGGACTGATTTCCTTTAGGATTGACTGGTTTGATATCCTTGGAGTCCAAGTTACTCTCAAGAGTCTTCCCCAGCACCACAATTCAAAAGCATCAATTCTTCAGTGCTCAGCCTTCTTTATGTTCCAACCCTCACATCCATACATGACTACTGGAAAAACCATAGTTTTGACTTTACGGACCTTTGTTGGCATAGTGATGTCTCTGCTTTTTAACATGCTGTCTATATATAGCTTTCCTTCCAAGGAGCAAGAGTCTTTTAATTTCATGGCTTCAGTCACTGTCCACAGTGATTTTGAAACCCAAGAAAATAAAATATGTCACTGCTTCCACTTTTTCCCCATCTATTTGCCATGAAGTGATGGGACTGGATGCCATAATCTTTGTTTTTTGAATGCTGAGTTTTAAGCCAACTTTTTCACTCTCCTCTTTCACTTCAAGAGGCTCTTTAGTTCCTCCTCACTTTCTGCCATGAGAGTGATATCTTCATATCTGAGGTTGTTGATATTTCTGCTGGCAATCTTGATTTCAGTTTGTGATTCATCCAGCCCAGCATTTCACATGATGTACTCTGCATGTAAGTTAAATAAGCAGGATGACAATAGACAGCCATGTCATACTCCTTTCCCAATTTTGAACCAGTCCATTGTTCCATGTCCAGTTCAAACTGTTGCTTCTTGACCTGCATACAGGTTTCTTGGGAGACAAGTAAGGTGATCTGGTATTCCTATCTTTTTAAGAATTTTCCACAATTTGTTGTGATCTGCACAGTCAAAGGCTTTAGTGTAATCAATGGAGCAGAAGTAGATATTTTTATGGAATTCCCTTGCTTTCTCCATGATTCAGTGAATGTTGGCAGTTTGATCTCTAGTTACTCTGACTTTTCTAAATCCTGTTTGTACATCTGGAAGTTCTCGATTCGTGTACTGCTAAAGCCTAGCTTGAAGGATTTTGAGCATAACCTTGCTAGGATGTGAAGTGAGTGCAATTGTATGGTACTTCGAACATTCTTTGGCATTGCCCTTTTGGGGATTGGAACAAAAACTGATCTTTTATAGCCCTGTAGCCACAGCTGAGTTTTCCAAATTTGCTGACATATTGAGTGCAGCACTTTAACACCATCATCTCTTAGGACTTTAAATAGCTCAACTGGAATTCCATCACCTCCCCTAGCTTTGTTCATAGTAATGCTTCCTAAGACCCACTTGACTTCACACTCCAGGATATCTGGCTCTAGGTAAGTGACCTCACTCATGGTTATCCAGGTCATTAAGGCTTTTTTGGTACAGTTCTTCTGTGTATTCTGGCCATCTCTTCTTATTATCTGCTTCCATTAGGTCCTTACCATTTCTGTGCTTTATTGTGCCCATCCTCGAATGACATGTTCCCTTGATAACTTCAATTTTCTTGAAAAATCCCTAATCTTTCCTATGCTACTGTTTTCCTCTATTTCTTTGCATTGTTCATTTAAGAAATCCCTCTTATCTCTCCGTGCTATTCTCTGGAACTCTGCATTTAGTTGGGTATATCTTTCCCTTTCTCCACTTCTCTTCATCCTAATGGAGATCAGACCTGAGTGTTCATTGGAAGGACTGATGTTGAAGCTGAAACTCCAATACTTTGGCCACCTGATTCGAAGAGCTGACTCATTTGAAAAGCCCTGATGCTGGGAAAGATTGAAGGCAGGAGGAGAAAGGGACGACAGAGGATGAGATGGTTGGATGGCATCACCGACTCAATGGACATGAGTTTGAGTAAACTCTGGGAGTTGGTAATGGACGGGGAGGCCTGGCGTGCTGCAGTCCATGGGATCACAAGGAGTTGGACACAACTGAGTGACTGAATTGAACTGAACTGAACTTCTTCCTCAGCTATTTGACAACCACTTCCTCAGACAACCACTTTGCCTTCTTGCATTTCTTTTTCTTTGGGATGGTTTTGGTCACTGCCTCCTGTACAATATTACAAACCTCTACCCATAGTTCTTCAGGCACTCTGTATACCAGATATAATCCCTTGAATCTATTCATCACCTATACTGTAAAATCATAAAGGATTTGATTTTAAAAACACTGAATGACCTAGTGGTTTTCTATGCTTTGTTACATTTAAGTCTAATTTTTGCAGTAAGGAGCTCATGTTCTGAACCACAGTCAGCTCCAGGTCCTGTTCCTGCTGACTGTATAGAGCATCTCCATCTTCTGCTGCAAAGAACATAATCAATCTGATTTCAGTATTGACCAATTGACCATCTGGTGATGTCCATGTGTACAGTCCTCTCTTGTGTTGTTGAAAAGGGTGTTTGCTATGATCAGCATGTTCTCTTGACAAAACTTTGTTAGCCTTTGTCCTTCTTCATTTTGTATTCCAAGGCCAAACTTGCCTGTTACTCCAGGGATCTCTTGACTTTCTATTTTGCATTCCAATCCTCTATGATAAAAAAGATATCTATTTTTGGTGTTATTTCTAGAAGATATTGAAGGTCTTCATAGAACTGGTCAACTTAAGATTCTTTGGCATTAATGGTTGGGGCATAGACTTGGATTACAGTAATATTGAATGGTTTGCCTTGAAAACAAATGAAGATCATTCTGCTCTTTTTGAGATTGTACCCAAGCACTGCAGTACAGACTCTTGTTGACTATGAGGGTTACTCCATTTTTTCTAAGGGATTCTTGCCCACAGTAGGAGATACAATAGTCATCTGAAATAAATTCGCCCATTTCTGTCCATTTTAGTTCACTGATTCCTAAGATACCGATATTCATCTTGCCATCTCCTGCTTAATCACTTCCAATTGACCTTGATTCATGGACCTAACATTCCAGGTTCCTATGCAATATTGTTCTTTACAGCATCGGGCTTTACTTCCATCACCAGTCACATCCATAACTGAGCTTCATTTCCACTTTGACCCAGCCACTTCACTCTTTCTGGAGCTATTAGTAATTGCCTTCCACTCTGCCCCAGCCGGAGAAGGCAATGGCACCCTACTCCAGTACTCTTGCCTGGAAAATCCCTTGGATGGAGGAGACTGGTAGGCTGCAGTCCATGGGGTCGCTGGGAGTCGGACACGACTGAGCGACTTCACTTTCACTTTTCATTTTCACGCACTGGAGAAGGAAATGGCAACCCACTCCAGTGTTCTTGCCTGGAGAATCCCAGGGACAGAGGAGCCTGGTGGTCTGCCGTCTATGGGGTCGCACAGAGTCGGACACGACTGAAGCGACTTAGCAGCAGCAGCTGCCCCAGTACCATATTGGACTCTTTCCAACCTGGGGAACTCATCTTCTGGTGTCATATCTTTTTGCTTTTTCATACTTTTTCATGGGGTTCTCCTGGCAAGAGCACTGAAACGGTTTGTGATTTCTTCCTCCAGTGGATCACATTTTGTCAGAACTCTTCACTATAACCTCTCTGTCTTGTGTGCTTCTGCACAATGTGGCTCATAGTTTCATTGAGTTAGTCACCCAAGCCTCTTCACCATGACAAGGCTGTGATACATGAAGGAGGCAGATCTGTTAGGATATTTTAATGTATAAGAAGTTGGGTTTTTGATTGAGTTGACCAAAAAGTTTGTTCAGGTTTTTCCATAACAGCTTATAGAAAAAATTTAACGAATTTTTGGCCAACCTAATGTATCTATTAGAGTAGCTGCTGCTGTTGCTAAGTCGCTTCAGTCGTGTCTGACTCTGCACGACCCCAGAGATGGCAGCCCACCAGGCTCCCCTGTCCCTGGGATTCTCCAGGCAAGAACACTGGAGTGGGTTGCCATTTTCCTCTCCAATGCATAAAAGTGAAAAGTGAAAGTGAAGTCACTCAGTTGTGTCCAACTCTTAGTGACCCCATGGACTGCAGCCTACCAGGCTCCTCCCTCCATAGGATTTTCCAGGCAAGAGTACTGAAGTGGGATGCCATAGCCTTCTCCATTAGAGTAGCATGGAAACATATATACTACCATATGTAAAATAGATAGCCAGTGGGAATTTGCTGTATGACTCAGGGAATTCATACTGGCTCTGTGACAACCTGGAAGGGTGGGATGGGGTGGGAGGTGGGAGGGAGGTTCCAGAGGGAGAGGATATATGTATACTTATTGTTGATTCATGTTGATGTGTGGCAGAAACCAGCCCAATACTATAAAGCAATTATCCTTCGATTAAAAATAAATTGAAAAAAAGGAAAAAATAGAAAGTTGAATATAATTATTCTTACGGTTCTATTTCAACAGTGAGTTACATTAAGAATAGTATCCCATAGGTTTTGATGATATATTTGCTTTTTATAACCATCAGTATTTTTTCATCAGTATATTGTTACAGTATCTTTGTGGTAAATTTGAGCACATTATAATTCATTTTTTGTGCTATGATGGGTATTTGAGGTTATTGCAGGTATTTACAGATGCTTTATTTTTTAGTTTAAATGTTAACAGTTTTCTCAGTTCCATAAGCTGCTCAACTGTGTACATGAATGTAAACTTGATTGATAAAGATACCTGACTTTCTTTTGCCTGGGGCTGGCAGGAGTGATATTAAAATTTCTGCAAAGTTTCTCTAAAGTTTCATCAAACAACAGCATGCCAGGTCTGTTGGTCAGCACTACTGGTTTGTGGAAGTGGCCCTACCCTCTCATCGGCTCTCAGTCCTTTTCCAAAATACTTTTCGGTTTCTAGTTGAAGTACTGTTGCTGTGCCAGGACCATGAATTATGGCAGATATCTGAAGCCAGGACCACGGACTGCCAAGGGTAGGCTGGGCATGGAACAAAGGGAGAGCAAGACCTGGGAGCTGGCAGGACCTCGGAGTGCTTAGAAACTAGCAGTTAAAATGGAGCCTGGGAAACAGTGATGATTCAGCGAACACGCAAATGCAGAGGTGCCCCTGGCCACGCAAGTCAGGAGAACAGTGAGGAGGTGCTGGCCGCCAGGAGCCCTGGGTGTGGAACTGATTTCCTTCTCTGGCAGGAAGCCTTTCCTGTGCTTGTCACTGCGTCTGAGTCTGGTCCCAGGTGTGCTGAGCAGGGTGGCCATGTGGAGGATGGCCAGCAATTCACCTCCAGAGAAGGGACAAGTATGGACCTGCCCAAGTTTCATGGGGCAGATCTAGGTGGGTGGTGGCGTAAGCCTTCTTAGTTCTGGTTCTGGCTCCTTCCAGTAGACCATGGTGCTGCTTCTGTTCTGGAAAGCTTTTCTGGTACAATGGTGCCCCTCATTTTCTTCCAGCTCTAAGTAGATTAGTCAGTTACAAGGCAGGAAGTTGAATAGCTTCAGGCTTTAGTCTCCTGGTTATTCTGGGGCTGTTTGATGTTAGCCCTTCTTTCAGACTGGGGCTTTCAAAAGGCTTATTCTTTTTCTGTGGCAGAGAAATGACCAGGACACAGACATAGTTTAAGTTCCAAGAACCCTTACATCTGTTTGCCTTCATGCATTCTGTGTACAAATATACATGAAGATTTTAAAAGAACACTTTTTTCTTTAATTCTCCTGCTCTCTCTTTTTAAAGTAGTTTTGTTTCTTTGCTTCTGTTCCTCTTAGTTCATTTTTATCCCATTAGATTATAATTGGGCTGATACTTCAAGTATGCTTATTCAGCCTGAGGGGTGAATACAGGATTAGAAACACAGTCTGAGCTTGACAGCCACAATAATTGTTCACTTATTTACTACTTAACACATAATATCAGGCTTGTTACTGTAGTTCCCAGCAGCTGGAGTGATACATCCTCAACCTCTACCATAAAACCTTACAGTTTGCAGGCTCAAACACAAATTTAGTCTCAATTGTAAAATCTTTTTTTAAAAAAAGTGCAAATTTAATGCTTTGAAGTGTGAAAGTGTTAATCACTTCAATCATGTCTGACTGTTTGTGACCCCATGGACTGTAGCCCGCCAGGTTCCTCAGTACACGGAATTCTCTAGGCAAGAATACTGGAGTGGGTTGTCATTCACTTCTCCAGGGGATTTTCCCAACCCAGAGATCGAACCAGGGTCTCTTGCATTGCAGTCAAATTCTTTACCATCTGAGCCACCAGGAAGTAAATCTAATGCTTTGAAGAGTATCCAACTAAAGTAATAAAATATTACTTATGACAAATTCTTAGGGAATCTATTTTGCTAAAAAGAGAACAAACTTCATAATTGGCATGTCAGTTATACTTAAATGGTATATCAAAGAAAATCACAGTATTAAAAATGTTATGCTTTTACTTGTTCTACAAATTCTATAATCAGTTTTATATCACTCATTTGCTTAGTAAATTCTTTTTTCATCCATAAAATACAAAAGTAAAAATCATTTCTGTTTCTATCCACATTATATATAATCCAATTATAAATGTCACTGTGTCATTAGTTCCTGTATGTCCTGTATGTCCCCATGATCAATCAAGGTTTCCTTTTAGTAGGTATAATGGTCTTTTTGTGGATGATCACACTCTCCTGAATATCAGTTGTGTCTTTTTTAGTCTAACAAAGATAAAAGCAGCTCTAGGACCTTAGGTTACCCACTCCAGTACTCTTGCCTGGAAAATCCCATGGACGGAGGAGCCTGGTAGGCTGCAGTCCATGGGGTCACTAAGAGTCGGACACGACAGCAACTTCACTTTCACTTTTCACTTTCATGCATTGGAGAAGGAAATGGCAACCCACTCTAGTGTTCTTGCCTGGAGAATCCTGGGGACAGGGGAGCCTGGAAGGGTGCTGTCTATGGGGTGGCACAGAGTCGGACACCACTGAAGTGACTTAGCAGCAGCAGCAGGACCTTAGCTTGGCTGAGTAGAGGCTGTAGAATGTGTCACTCATGAACTTCTGAGTTCAAATGTGACATGACTTTTTCAAGAGATGATGGATTTAGAACTCTGAATTTGATCACCTCTGTTGTGTGACATTTTCCCTGGACTTGCAGAGAGCTCCAATCTTTATTCACCAAGGAACCAGCCTGTCAATCCGTGGCTTAAATTCAAATAAGACATTTTATAGGGAGAAGGAAGAAAAATCACACAAGGATGAGGTTTCAGGAAAGGAGTAACTTGTGGCTTTGGGACAATATACCTGCCTTGGCGCATTGTAGCATAACCCTGGAAAGTCTACCACAAAAGTGTGTTTCCCCAGAGCCTCCAGTTAAGCCTCAAAGCATAGTCAATTTCCCTCTTATCCAGAGAAAATATTCTGTCTTTCTAAGAAAGCAGCATATGGGAGCTGCTGGGAAGGCCTTCCAGTCCAATTAAAAGGCAGCTAGAGTGAAGAACACAGGACTCCTGAAGATGTCTGATCTTTTCCCTATGATTTGCCACTAGAGCAGTTGACAGCCCTGACTTGCAATTACGATGCAGAGACTGGTAGAGTTAGAGACCGGTCCAACAGAGACGGAAGGTTTGACCATTTACATGCAGTTAATTATTAAGGGCTGTCAGATGTCAGAATGGGAATTGGTAATACTGTGGTTAAACGATACCTCCAGCACCAGTTCAAATTAAGTCCACATTAATGTCTGATGACTCACAGCTGTGCAGCATGCAACGCTGTGCACTCGGGGGTGGGAGGGGGATTTGCATATCAGTTAGTGCCAGATACTGATTATGAAAGAAGGGCATCTCTCTTTGTTGGAAGAGGCACCATATAAGCCAAAGCTGTAGTTATTATTAATATTTAAGACCATCATCACAGTTAAGAAAATGTGGATCTTTAAATAAGCCTCCCGATGCAATTTGTCTAGTTTAAAAAAAGGCCATTCCAGGGGAAACAATATACATGTTGTCAGTGAGTACCAAATAGACCCCAAAGAGATCAGAGTATGGCCAAATGAGAATTGAAGTAAGCCTGTCTCTATAATAATTCTCTATTAAACTTGATGAGAGTTCATATTTGAGGCTGCCAAAATACTTTTTTTTTTTTTGGATGATGATGATTTTGAATGTACTGTTCCAAGTCAGCCCCTGGAGCAGCAGCCTTGGTGCCCACCTGCCCAGCATTTGGTTAAGGGAGTTCTCCAGGGGTCTTCCACAATGCCAGCCATCTCACAGCAGGCTTCCACCCATCCAGACAGGCAGACAGCAGGTGTCACTCGGCTTGGAGGCACACCCTGATGTTGTCTATGGACTTCGGAAGATTTGAGAGTAATGGCCCATTTCCAGCAATCCAGAGGGCCATATGGGGAACGCCTCATGCAGAAATATTTTGGGGTCCTGGGTATACATATGGTTTTGTGATATGTGGTCAGTGGTAAGTCGGAGGGGATGGAAGTTGGTGGTGGCAGTAGGAAGCCAGGGGGCATGTTGGCATTCTCATCCTTGGCCCTTCCATGGGCTGGCTTGCAAGCAATGCCATGCTTAGAGCAAAGCTAGGGTCAGGCACTATATCTCACAAAAAATAAGCACTTTTGAGAAGATCAAACATAAATTCTTTATTTACAAGACAGTTGCTATAGGCTCTTTAATTGGAAACCATACTATCTCACCATTTATAAGCATATCAGCATGGGATCATTTCATAAAATCAAACCAAAGCTTAAAAAAAATATCATGCTCACTCTTGGTAACAGAGGTGTTTTGGTTCTGTTTTGTTTGACTGAAAACCATAAAGATATTTTAAAAGATAGATTAGGGCAAAATAGGACTGCAATAAGACTTAAGCATCTTCGCTTGCTTGCTAAGTTGCTTCAGTTGTGTCTGACTCTTTGAGACCCTAAGGACCATAACCTGCCAGGCTCTACTGTCTATGGGATTCTCCATGCAAACATACTATAGTGGGTTGCCATTTTCTTCTCCAGAGGATTTTCCCAAGCCAAGGATCCAACCTGAGTCTCTTAAGTCTCCTGCATTGGCTGAAGGGTTCTTTACCACTAGCACCACCTGGGAAGCCCCATAAGCAATCTTCAACACTGACCAAAGAAGCATTAGGAAACCCAAGTGGATATGAATGTGTCACAGGCTTGGATTTCCTACAAGCGAGCAGGAGCTGTGAAACAGAGACCTCGCTTGGGGCCAGGAGACTGACTGTTTCCATTGCAGTGCCTAAAAAACAGCCTGCATGGTGCCGGGGTGTGTGGGCGGTGGGGTGGAGGGGTGGGTTGGGCTCCAAGCAGGAGCAGGGGCCAAGGGCAGGCCACAGCCTGGTAACTCTGGCTAGTGTTCTCTTTCTGTCCTCCAAGTGGGTGATTAGGAAGCCCAAACATAACGACCTGTTATGGACAGAGATCACAGTGCCTGTGGTTTCCAGAAGCTGCTGCTGACATTGTCTTGACAAGAGCTCCAGCTCAGGGGTCACTTGGGTTGGAGCTGTGGACTCTGTGTCCTGAGAAAACTCCTAGGGGGCTAGGGGGCATAAGGCAGAGTGTGAGGTTGCTCCCTTTCACCAGGTTTTTGTGTTTGAGCTGGATTGGTTCATTACTTATTTAAAGCAGAGTTATTTTGGTTGTGACTGTGAAAACTGCAATGCTCCCTAAGTATTAACCAGGTGTAATGGCTGTACAGTAATAATTCTGCCATTGGGGGCCCGTCTGAACTCTACTGAGGGGGTATGACAAATGCTTGTGTGGTGTTACATCTGTTTGCAATGTCTTTGTTTTTTTTAGGTCTAGTCCTCTGCTTTTCTGTTTTCAGAAACAATGAATAGCCCCACCTTTCTGCTTTTGATTTCTATTTCTCTACCTTTCAAAAGCACACGCTTGATGAGTTTTTCTACAGTCAGTAGCACACTTATTAAAGGGCTGAGTGGTAGAAAGATTGGGATAGAAATTACATTTGTGTTCCCAGGTGGATCAGTGGTAAAGAATCCAGTGCAGGAGACATGAGTTCGATCCCCGGGTCAGGAAGATCCCCTGGAGGAGGGCACGACAACCCACTCCAGTATTCTTGCCTGGATAATCCCATGGACAGAGGAGACTGGCGGGCTACAGTCCATGGGTTGCAAAGAGTTGGACCTGACTGAGCGACTAAGCACACAAGCATGCACACAACATCTACCAGTCTTATGAAAAGGGTCTCATGCCTAAGAAGGTATAAATAATCTCTCAGGATGATACAAGCTGACACTTCAACTAAGGGAAAAGGTGGTCTCCAGGAGTTGCAGAATGTTCCAGTCAGGTTTGTTCTGGCTGCATAATGTGACCCTAGTCTTGGTGGGAGCGAATTCTTTGGTCCTAAAGAATGAAATCTGCTGAGGTGCTGACAAGGTTGCATTCTTGGTGGGTCGGAATGGGGGCCCAAACTTTACCATTCCCTCCTTTACTAACTGGATGGCCTTGAGTAGGTCTTTAACTCAGCATCTTGGTAACTTCACTGGCAAAATCAGGGAAATGGTAACACTGTCATAGGCTTGTTATGGGGGCTTCCCAGGTGGCTCAATGGTAAAGAATCCACCTGCAATGCAGGAGCCGCAGGTTCAATCCCTGGTTGGGAAGATCCCCTGAAGAAGGGCATGGCAGGCCACTCCAGTATTCTTGCATGGACAGAGGAGCCTGGGGGGCTACTGTCCATAGCGTTGCAAAGGGTCAGACACGACTGACGTGACTTAGCATGCACGCACGCATTCTTGTTATGAGAAACCAGTGAAACAGTACACATAACGCACAGTGTGGTGATAGCCCAGTACCAGACACATGCCAAGATCTCAACTCATACACCTTTCTTTCTTCTGTCTTTTCATCTATTACTTCACATTGTTGTTGCTGTTGTTTAGTCACTAAGTCACGTCCAACTCTTTTGCGACCCCACGGACTGAAGCCTGGCAGTCTCCTCTGTCCATGGGATTTACCAGGTAAGGATACTGGAGTGGGTTGCCATGCCTTTCTCCAGGGGATCTTCCCAATCCAGGGATCGAACTCACGTCTCCTGCATTGGCAGGTGCATTCTTTACCACTGAGCCACCAGAGAAGCCTTTGACTTCATATTGGGATATCTTAATGACAGTCTCTTTCATTTTAGTTATTATGTACAGCTTTCAAAACAGTCTCATACAGATGGTGATTTTAGATACTGTACTTTAAAATATATATATATGCATTTGGCTGCACCAGGTTTTAGCTGTGGCATGTAGGATCTTTCGTTTCAGCATGCACATTTTTAGTTGTGGCAGGTGGGATCTAGTTCCCCAAGCAGGGATTGAACCTGGGCCTCCTGCTTTGGGGGCATTGGGAGTGAGTAGAATCTTAGCCAATGGACCACCAGGGAAGTCCCAATAATGTATTTCTTAATTTTTTAGTGCACGGACCACACAGGACATTTTTGATGATTTATTTAACTGTTTCACATCTATCTACTCCTTAGAATATATACTAGCTTTTCAAAGACAGAGGCCATGCCTGCCTGGTTCACTTCAGTATCCTTGGTGCCTCCCATCACTGGCATAGAGATGCAGTTATCATTTGTTAGATAAATAAATTAATCCTTATGAAAACCTAGACTCACATGTGATGAGGGAGAGGGAGGCCCACTGGTAAGATAGGTAGCTGATGAACAAAAAATTGCAGTTATCTATTATCCCAGGTCCCCTGATGCTTGCTTTCTCATGCTTAGGCTTGCTCAGTCATGTCCAGCTCTTTGTGACCCTGTGGACTATAGTTTGCCATGTTCCTCTGTCCATGGGATTTACCAGGCAAGAATACTGGAGTGGGTTGCCATTTCCTCCTCCAGGGGATCTTCCCAACCCAGGAATTGAACCCAGATCTCCTGTATTGTAGGCAGATTCTTTACCACTAGCACCACCTGGGAAGCTCCCTCTTGCTCTAATACTTACCCAGTAACCTGAAGGGACTGGATTTCCCTGGCGTGGCCTGGTCCAGGAGTTGGATATATAAAGTCAGATCGAGTTGGATGAGAGAGGAGAGAAAGGATGGATCATGAAATGTCCACTAAACCAGAAGCCTTATAATTTCTACTTGGAAAACCTTCAGACAAATTCACCACGAGCCTCAAATATCAGCCTCATCTGGGTCATGTCTTCTCTAGGCTCCAACGCTGCTGAATTCTCTCTCATGTCAGGTTTTGTGTATGTGATATTTCCTTTGTCTTTTCTATTCTCCACTGCTATGCACTCCCTCCTTTGCCTGCCTGACTCCTGTTTATTCATAGTTCAGCTTAGAGACCATTTTATGTACCATATAAATTTAGTTTAGATCCTGGTTTTGTCGGTTGTTTAGTCTCTAAGTCGTGTCTGACTCTTTTGCGACCCTATGGACTGTAGCCCGCTAGGCTCCTTTGTCCATGAGATTTTTCAGGCAACAATACCTGAGTAGGTTGCTATTTCCTCTTCCAGGGGGTCTTCTTGAACCAGGGAACAAATCTGCAACTCCGGCATTGCAGGTAGGTTCTTTACTGCTGAGCAACCAGAACACCCAGATTCTGGTTTAAGTCTTTCCAAATTTTGTATTTCACCATCGTCAAACTGTATAATGCTACACTGTATTATAATTTCCTTACTTGTCTGTGTCACTCTCGAACCCATCCTAAGAGGGAGAAAAGTATCTATCTCATGTGCCCGGGACAGAGCACAATGACTAGCATATTAAATATATGCTCAGAAAATATTTGTTGACTGAAAGGTCACAGTAGAAAGGGAACGTCTTATATAAACTCCTCTTCCCCACTGATAACCACTTTCATTATTCTCAAGGCAGGTCAAATCACCAACTTAAAGATAGTATATCTGAGTGGGTCACCTAGACACTTACTCTACAGATATATGAAGATTAGAGAAAATATTTTTAAATAACTTAAGACAGCATGCTTTTGATTCCATTTGTAGAGTAAGGCCTTGATGCATCTTCTCTGTGGGGACTGGCTGTTTGTTCCATTTTTTTTCTTTTATTAATTAATTTTTATTGAAGTATATAGTTGCTTTAAAATGTTGTGTTAGCTTCTACTGCATAGCAAAATGAGTCAACCATACATGTACCTATGCCCCCACCTCTTTGGATTTCCCTCCGATTCAGATCACCGCAGTACATTAAGTAGAGTTCCTATGCTGTTCACTATGCTCCCATCAGTTGTCTACTTTATATTAATACATAGTATCAATAGGGCTTATGTGTCTATCCCAATCTCCCAATTACTCTCACCTCCACCCCTTTCCCCCTTGGTATCCATACATCAGATCCGCTTTTTGAAAATGAGATGTACAAAGTTGGTTTGCCCGTCTTGAATTTCTTATTGCATCTATGTTGATGATTTAGATTTCCCACGTCTCCATCACTTTGGCTCCATTTATAAAAGGAGATGAGGCCCACCCTCTGGGATATCTCCGTCTTTCTCTGGTCTCCAGTCCAGGTGGGCAGCACAACACACATGGGCCAGGTCTTAGAAAGGATATTTAGGAACCTGTCAGTTAAATGAAGTATAAGAACTTCCAGGGTTTCCAGGATCTAAGCAACCAGGAACAATTCCCCACTGTTTGCAACTAAGACAAACAGAAAAAAACGTGGGGGAGGAGGAACACCGGCCCGTCTCTGATAAATAACCTTTCCGTGTGAAGTGCACATCAGCCTGACATAAGTAATTAGCTGTCAGGTGCTGGGCTTTGCTGTCAGAGGCCAATTTTCAGATTAGTGTTAATTGCAGGGGGGGATCTGATGGCCTTTGCTCCCGCCCCCTCACCCCTTCAGTGGACTGCCTTCCCCAGCTTGCTGCCAGTTTGACTGGAGCCTCGGGTAATGGAGCTGGCAGGGTGGAATCAATTACTAGCCAATGAAGATTTTCCCACAGGTCTGGGCTTTGGAGAGGAGGGCTAGTCCTGCCGCCTAGACAGCTGGCCTGACTGTCCACTGGGAAGGGAGCCTGCAGAGCAGGAGAGGGGCCGCACTCAGCGATCACCCGCCCACCACCCAGACTTTATTGACGGGACTTGGCAGCGGTGCCTTTGCTACTTCTGCTTGTCCTCTCTCTCCTGGTTTTGTGTCTGCACTGACTTCTGGTTTAATCCCAACATCTTGTCCAGATGAAAGCACAGACCCACAAATATCCCAATCCAATTTGTTAATGGGTCTCAACTCAAGAGGAAAAAGAAAAATGAAGATGGCATAGTGCTATTATAGTCTAACGGCAACACTTGGACATGTTATTTGTACAATTTAAAATTTTAAACAGTTTTAATTACTAGGCTGGTGCTTTGTATAATTTTGATTCAGCTGAAGTCACCACATATAATTTTTAATAGGACCTAGATTTTATTGTCACTTCTGAAATTTCAAGACATTCTGGGCTTTAGTCAACTTAGGATGCATTTTGAAAATCCACCTCCAAGGTTTTCTGCTTAGCAGTTGGATGTTTTGCTCTCAATTACCTACCGTGGTCTGTGCCGTGAGCTGAAATTTTGAGCAAGAATAAGCATTTGGATGCTAGAAAACTGTGCCTCATCTTTTTTCTTCTGCCTATGGTTCTTCATTGTTCAGGTTAATTCAAACAAATAATTCAACATTGTTTTAACAGTATTTTTGATCTTTCAAATGAAAGAGTTTATACTAGATAATGTGTCCAAAATCCATTTGCCAATGATGTATACATTTCAGAGAAATCTGGGTTTTTTAAAGATGCATTTAACTATTGAACTTCCCAAATAAAAGGCATTAAAGCAAGCACATTGAAAGAGGGTTATAAAAACTAGTGCCACACTATAAAAATGAAAATATTTATACATAAAAATATTTTATTAATTTCTTACTTGATTTCCCTTTTTTCTTTTTTCTTTTAGGAAATTAACATTCAGGCTGTATTCCTCTCTCTGTTTCTCTGTTTTGTACGTAAAATTTCTATGGACTGTACAGGGAGTTTAGCTGTGTAATTGAAACAGTCATTCATTACAATCACTCAATCCAAGATTAAATAATAATCTTGTTTATTACTAAATAAGCAAGTGTCACAAAAGTCAAAGATGTGAGATTTTGCAGTTAAACAGGTCCATATTCCTTGGGTGACAACTTTCAGACACTAGGCCTCTCAGGTCTCTTGAAAACATAATAATTGGGATGAGAAATACAAGTCTGAGATCCACTGGGCCATCCCGCTTGTAATCAAAAGAAGAGCATTATAGGATATCTCCTCTTTTTTCCCATCAGGATGAGTAGGTCCTTGCTCTTCGCCCTGGAAGAAGGCTAGAGGTGGGGGCATAGGAAGTAAGGTTGCTGCTGCTGCTGCTAAGTCGCTTCAGTCGTGTCCAACTCTGTGCGACGCCATGGACGGCAGCCCACCAGGCTCCCCTGTCCCTGGGATTCTCCAGGCAAGAACACTGGAGTGGGTTGCCATTTCCATCTCCAATGCATGAAAGTGAAAAGTGAAAATGAAGTCGCTCAGTCATGTCCAACTCTTATCGACCCCATGGACTGCAGCCTACCAGTCTCCTCCGTCCATGGGATTTTCCAGGCAAGAGTACTGGAGTGGGGTGCCATCGCCTTCTCCGGGAAGTAAGGTTAGGAATCTAGAATCTTGCCTCCTATTCTGAGCATGGTGATGCCGTGGGAGGGCTAACAGTTGACTTCTTTTATTAAAAAAAAAAAAGAAAGAAAAACTTTATTTTGTATTGGGGTATAGTTAATTAACAATGTTGTGATAGTTTCAGGTGAAGAGCAAAGGGACTCAGCCAATATATATATACATGTATCCATTCTCCCCCAAACTCCCTTCCCATCCAGGCTGCCACATAACATCGAGCAGAGTTACAGTAGGTCCTTGTTGGTTATCCATTTTAAATACAGCAGTGTGGCCAGTCAGAATGGCTGTGATCCAAAAGTCTACAAGCAATAAATGCTGGAGAGGGTATGGAGAAAAGGGAACCCTCTTACACTGTTGGTGCGAATGCAAACTAGTACAGTCACTATGGAGAACAGTGTGGAGATTCCTTAAAAAACTGGAACAGAACTGCCTTATGACCCAGCAATCCCACTGCTGGGCATACACACAGAGGAAACCAGAACTGAAAGAGACACGTGTACCCCAATGTTCATCGCAGCACTGTTTATAATAGCCAGAACATGGAAGCAACCTAGATGTCCATCAGCAGATAAATGGATAAGAAAGCTGTGGTACATATACACAATGGAGTATCACTCAGCCATTAAAAAGAGTACATTTGAATCAGTTCTAATGAAGTGGATGAAACTGCAGCCTATTATACAGAGTGAAGTAAGCCAGAAAGAAAAACACCAATACAGTATACTAACACACATACATGGAATTTAGAAAGATGGTAATGATAACCCTGTATGCGAGACAGCAAAAGAGACACTGATGTATAGAACAGTCTTTTGGACTCTGTGGGAGAGGGAGAGGGGGGGATGATTTGGGAGAATGGCATTGAAACATGTATAATATCATATATGAAATGAATCGCCAGTCCAGGTTCTATACAGGATGCTTGGGGCTGGTGCATTGGGATGACCCAGAGGGATGGTACAGGGAGGGACGTGGGAGGGGGGTTCAGGATGGGGAACATGTGTATACCCTTGGCAGATTCATATGGATGTGTGGCAGAACCAATACAATATTGTAAAGAAAAAAAAAATAATAAACTTTTAGAATGTGCTTTGAATTGTAGTTTAATTTAGAATAATTTTTGAGATATATATTGTTGGAGTTTATATAATTAAAGTGATAAATAGAAAAAAAATAAATACAGCAGTGTGTGTATGTCCATCCCAAACTGCCTAATTATCCCTACCCCCATCCTTCCCCTGTGGTAACCATAAGTTCATTCTCCAAGTCTGTGAATCTCTTGCTGTTTTGTAAGTTCATTTGTATCATTTCTTTTTGATTTATTTGTATTCATTCGTTCATTTGATTCATTTCAGAATGATTCATTTGTATCATTCTACATATAAGGGATGTCATATCATATTTCTCTTTCTCTGACTTAACTTCACTCAGTTCAATACTCTCTAGGTAGGCTGCAATGGCACCCCATTCCAGTACTCTTGCCTGGAAAATCCCGTGGACAGAGAAGCCTGTTAGGCTGCAGTCCATGGGGTTGCTAAGAGTCGGACACAACTGAGCGACTTCACTTTGACTTTTCACTTTCATGCATTGGAGAAGGAAATGGCAACCCGTTCCAGTGTTCTTGCCTGGAGAATCCCAGGGACAGGGGAGCCTGGTGGGCTGCCGTCTATGGGGTCGCACAGAGTCGGACACGACTGAGGTGACTTAGCAGCAGCAGCAGGTAGGCTGCAGTCCATGGGGTCGCTATGAGTTGGGCACTACTGAGTGACTTCACTTTAACTTTTCACTTTCATGCATTGAAGAAGGAAATGGCAAACCACTCCAGTATTCCTGCCTGGAAAATCCCAGGGACAGGGAAGCCTAGTGGGCTGCCATCTATGGGGTCGCGCAGAGTTGGACAGGACTGAAGCGACTTAGCAGCAGCAGCAGCAGGTCAATTCATATTGCTGCAAATGGCATTATTCCATTCTTTTTAATATCTGAGTAATGTTCCATTGTATATATGTGTCAGGTGACTTCTTTTAAACCACACCTGTGATGATGTTCAAGGATCCTAAATTCCACAATGAAAGGTTTGTGAGCACAGTGCTGTTAACCACTGTGGAAACTTGAGTCCCTGGTAATTGAAATTGACAATGATGTCAGCACTTGTTTTTTAAGAGTCACTGCCAAATCATTCTGCCTGATTTCCAGCACGGAGCAGTCTTGCATTAATTAGGATATAGTCGTTCTGTGATGTGAGTCACTAACTTACTTTCTGCTTTTGGAACATTCATCCAGTTTGTTTCATGATTTTGTTGGCTGGAAAATATTATTCTCCTCATTTTGAAAAATGGAGACAAAAGGCTGAGCCACAGGTTGCTTTTCTGGCCCATTGTGATATCCTGACAAATCGCATTCTTTGTTCTTTTTCTTGTATGCCTCTGGTCTATAAGGTCCTCAAGAACATGGATTTTCTATTTTCTTGTTTTCTTCAAAATCCAGCACACAGAAATCTAACAATAAATGTTGGGTAAATTCTTTTAAAAAGAGGGAGAAGAAGTGGAGTGAGAAGACAAAATGACATCAGAAGGTAGAACTTCTCCACGTGAGAATTATGGAATGCTGCCACAGTTACAAGTGTAGACTAAGCCATCATCAAGACTGAGTGTCTTCATGGTCCTTGTACTCCTAGCACTGCCATTAGACATAGAACTTAAACCTATCTCAGAAAGATTCAGTGCAAGTATAGTGATTCAATAATAACAATAAAGTTAACCGTCAATTGTATAACTAATTACGATTTATTTCTATGACTTTGTGAAATTTCTCATATAAATGTAATAGATACAAATTACTCCATGACCCTAAGACTCAAGAAATGTCACATTTATTTTTATGACTAAATGAATATAAATAGGCAACGGTTAGCCCTAGTTGGACACGTCTCCAGTTTCAGTTATTGATTTAGGGTTCTCAATTCCTCCCTCTTGAGGTCGTACAACGTTTCTAGGGTATATATAATTCAGGGGAGAAATGGGCAAGGGCCTCTGGTCTTCAGCTTAATGTGTTTGCTGAAGGCAAGCTCATAATTGAAGCTCCTTCATCTTCTCAAAGGAAAGTGACTCCTTTAGTGTGAGGCCAAGGGAGAGTCTCAGACATTAATCACAGCCTGTAAAGTCACAGAGGCTGGTGTTGGGGTGTCAGACGCATATCTACTCTGCTAGAGGCCCTTCTACCGCCTGTTTGAGGTGGGCCCTGGGTCTATCAAGCTACTCATTGGACAACTTCTACTCCAAATTTCAAATGATGGAGTGATTTTAAGAGACATCTCTCTCACCCTTTCTGTGATCAAGGGCTGTTACTTACACACTAACCTCCTCATCAGAAGTCCTTGAGTGATGTTTATTCTTCTTGATATCCTGTAACTTAAATACCACGAAGTAAAGTTAACACTACTTAAATACTATGATATAAAGTCAATACATCTTATGTTTCAAGATAATGGGATAAAAGAGAGAAGAAAACCTCAAACGTATATGTACATATTCATAACAAAACAAGGAGCAAATACTCATGAAAATTACAGTTCTCATTTTGAAATTGGTCACTTCTACTATTCATTCTGTATTCTTTTTACCTTCAGCAAGCACCTCAGTTGGTCATGGTTCTTTGAAGGTGGAGTGACCCAAACCTTCATTCTCAATGGTTCTGGGCCAGTGGTAGTCTTGCCTGGATTTGGCTGTTGTAGTTTTCCATTGACCTTAATCACTAAGAGAATTCCCAGGGGATCTTCTCTGTTCCTAACATACTCTTCCCCACCTCCATTGTAGAGTAGTAATCCCCTTTCCTCTTGGTGGCTAGGATCAGTCACACCAACCAGCACACTGACTCCCTTCTTTGCCTGGTTCAGAGGCACAAAAAGCCCAAAGTGATGGGGCGGCAGTATTAACTTCCAGTTCAATAAAATCATCATTGTATCCCCTGGTGGAAGCATTCTTCCCTTTAGAATGAATATCTACAGGCCATCAGAGCCTAAGGCCATGGGAACAGGAAGCAAACATTTGGCCAGTGGGTCATTAGCAGTAAGAATGAGTGGTGCTACGCCCATTTCCACCCCTTGATTCCTGGACCCTTGCATCCTGGCTATGGGACATCTAATATATCAGATGCTGATTCTGAGCGCACACAGTCTTCTGGAGAACCTCACCTACAAGTTACTGCCACCTAGCTGGTGCTATAACTGAGTCTTCGAAAGGCACTTTCACTGTGTACGGGACTGCTTGGCTCTATCACATATACACCACTTCCATTTGGTGCTGGAGTGCTGCTGTGCATGCCCAGCTTGATGGCTTAATGGGTCAGATAACCCTCAGTTCACAATGGGCAGCTCAGGTTGCCTGGTAACTTGGTCCGTGGTTAAGCACTGAGTCTCTCTGAAGGCCCAATACAGCTGGCTGAGATCTATTCATCAAAAGGAGAGCAGTTATCTGCAGAGGATGGCAGGGATTGGCTCGAAAATCCTAAGGAACTGCGCCAACATTCACCTGTAGGGCCCCAAAGAGCCTCCTACCTGAAATGTCAGTAGGAGACCATTGGATCTGCCAGTTCATGTGGTCTTAGTGGCAGGGCAGCTGGCACAGTGGCCTGGGCCTTTTGTAGAGGCATCTGGGCCCCATTCAAAACTAAAATATTTTGGGGTCATTTGATAAGTGGGCTGGAATAACACACTCAGATGAGGGGAATATTGTTGCCTCCAAAAATCCAAAGAGCCCCACAAGACATTGTGCCTGTTTTCTGGTTGTAGGAGGGATCAGATGCAACCACCTATCCTTCGCCTTAGAATAGATAAGCTATACCATTAGACCCTTAAGAATTTCACTGCCGCGGAAGGCCCTTGAACTTTTGTCTAATTTGTTTCTTACCCTCTGACACATAAATGTCTTACTCACAAGTCTTAAAGTAGTTGCTACTTCTTGCTCACTAGGTCCCATCAGCATAATTTCATCAATACCATGAGCCAGTGTGTATCTTGAGGAAGAGGGGTCCCTGTGAATTAGATTATGGCTTAGGGCAGGAGAGTTGATAGGACCCTGAAGAGGGACAGTGAAGGTATATTGATACCTTGGCAGATGAAAGCAAATTGCTTTTGGTGGGCCTTATGGACAGGAATGGAGGAAAAAGCATTTGCTAGATCAATAGTTACCATCTGAGTTGCCAGAGAAGCCACTAGCTACCAGGGGATGTGTTAATTAGCACAAGCAGTGAAACCACATCTCTTACAGCAGCTGCAATTGGAGTCATCAGCTGGCTAACTTTACGATAATCAACTGGTACTGCCCAAGACCTGTTTATCTTCAGTTTTTGTCAAATAGGTGAGGGAGATGGGATTGTGGTGGAAATTATTACCCTCTTATCGTTCAAGTCCTTGATGGTGGCACTAATTTCTACAGTCTCTCTAGTAATGTGGCACTGCTTTCAGCTTACTATTTTCTTAGGTAGAGGCAGTCTTAGTGGCTTCCACTTGGCATTTCCCACTATTAAAGCTCACAGATCAGGGAACCAATGTGAGAATTCTGCTAGCATATAAGTATATCTATTCCAGTTATGCATTCCAGAACTCAGGAAATAACCGAGGATACGTTCAGGACCCACTGGGCCTGCTGTGAGACAGACCTGAGCTAACACTCAGTCAATCACCTGACTTTCATAAGCTCATATTCTGACTGGTGGACCACAGTAACATTTTGGATCTCTTGAAATTAGTGTCAGTTCAGAGCCAGTGTCTAGATCCTACAAGTTCTGATTACTTCCTTTTCCTAATGCATAGTAGCCCTGATAAAACTGTAGGTTCCTTTGGGGAAGACTGGGAGAAAGATTAACAGTACACCTTTTAGCAGTGCACTGGAGTCCTTGCTTTCTTTTTTTGTTAAGTTTTTATTTCATAATCATAAACTTTGCAATCCAGCTGGAACCCAAAGAAAATATGGAACCCAAAGAACTGCAGTGGGAGCACAAAGACCGTAGGATATTTCAAGCAGATGGGGGTGAAGGTGTGCTCTCCTGAGCTACAGAAGGAGTGGTCTGGCGATTAAGATAAAACACAAGTGAAATTTATTAGCTTTGTCCACGGTCTGCAATGGTGATTTTCTTGTTGGTCTTGCCATTCCTGGATCAAAACACTCCATGGCTTTCACAACATTCATGCTGTCTTTCACCTTGTCAAAGATCACGTGCTTGCCATCCGACCATTCAGTCCTGGCAGGGCAAACGAAAAACTGGGAGCCGTTTATGTCGCCATGGACAAGATGCCAGGACTCATATGTCCAGGACGAAATTCTTATCATTAAATTTCTCCCCATGGATGGACTTGCCACCAGTGCCATTATGGCATGTGAAGTCGCCACCTTGACACATAAATCCTGGAATTATTCTGTGAAATCAGGAACCTTTATAACTAGTACCCAGAGCACAAAAGTTTTCTGCTGTCTTCGGAAATTTGTCTGCAAACAACTCCAGTCTGTTAACGTAGCTTTAAGGATTGGATGAGCAATCACTTCTTGGTTTCCAGGTCCCTTACCTCTAAGGAGACACCATCTAAGGGCTTGCCATTGATGGCAATGGGTTGACCATGGCTGACTGGCGTGAGAGGCTCTGGAGCAACATCTGTCAGACTTATGGGGCTCCTTTCTTAACAGGACTGGCCTCTCCTTCATTCAAGGGGTTCTGGGTCTGTGTACTGGCTCAAGTCTTAGAGCTGATTAAAGGGCTATGACCCTCTGTTTTTATGATTCAGGTTAGACTTGCTTACTTGACCTAAAACTGCTCTGCTTATACAGATCAAGTAAGAATTTAGGAGGCTTCTTTAGGGGGGCTTCCCTAGCGGCTCACATGGTAAAAAAAAATCTGCCTGCAAGGCCAGAGACCTGGGTTTGATCCCTGGGTCAGGAAGATCTTCTGGAGAAGGGAATGGTTACCCATTCCAGTATTCTTGCCTGGAGAATTCCATGGACAGAGGAACCTGGCGGGCTGCTCTGTTTTAGTTAGGGTTCTCCAGAGAAACAGAACCAATAGAGCAGTGTGTCCAGATGGAGAGAGGGTCTTCAGCACCTCCTGGAGCTGCCTGTGGCCTGCACATGACCTGGATGTTGGGCGTGAGGGCGTCCACACAGGGCCCGCTGTGGGCAAATGCAGTGGCCTTACAGCAGAGATAGGGTGGGGCCAGGGCCTGTGGGAGCCAGAGGGCCAGATGGAGGATGGGCAGAAACTCAGAGGGGCCAGTCACTGAGGAAAGCCATGGGGGAGGCCAAGTCAGCGGGGAGGGGCCCCCTGCCCTGAATGGGCTGACAAAGAAGAGACTGCGAGTTTATCAGTGGCAGGATGCTAGCAACAGACACCAGCTGAACAATCAGGAACCGCTCAAGCCAAAGATTCCCGGAGGAGTTCAGAAGAGCCAGTCTGCAGCTGGTCCAGAGAGCAGCAGGTCAGTCCTCAGACCCAGTCACCAGACCTCCATGAGGTCACTGGGCTGCCTGGAGCACCTAGCCTTCTGGAGAGGATCGGGGAAGGAGAAGTATAAAGGCAGAGGCTGAGCATCACCTAAGGAACTAAGTGTATTGCATTGGATTAAAGCTCAAGACAGAGATTTTGTTATTGTTTTCTCACAAACTAGCCAGTGGGACCAAATCAAATCAAATGCAGAGCAAAAAAAACACATGCATTTCCTCTGCATATATGAGACGCAGCGTGAGTACTTCTGTGGTCCCTCTACGCCTATGACTTTTCTCTCAGCAACTGAAATCCTCTAAGCCGTCATCAGGCACATCCGCATTGGCTGGGGGAGGAGGAAGCACTGTGGTGGGAACTTGAGCACCACCTTCACCTCTGGGGGCCCTTCTTTTCTCATTTGTAAGATGACGGGGGGGTTCAGATGTTCTGTAATTTTTTTTTTTCCACCTCCAAGATTCTCTAACCAAATAGGAAACGAAAAACATGTTCATGGGACTCTGCGGACTATGCTAGTGCTTTTCAAACCTTCCCTTCAGTTCTCTAGTGGCAGAGGAGAGAGAGCATGCATCTCTCAGGATTGTCCTGGATATGGCTTAGAGCATCCCACTGAGGTGTTTCCAGAAAGTTCCACAAAGTCTTGTGCTTTATCTCTCAAATTGTACGTAAATGTTATGTGATGCTTTGTAATATATTTGCACTTGTTATGAACAGCGCTTTAAGTTGACCAGGACTGCTGAACTGGTATCTCTTCTGCCTTTATATTTTTGTCCTGTGGCTTCAGTTACTCCCTAGTGCACTGCTCAGACCCTGGGGAACACTTGTTAGAATCCCAGCATGGGAGCACCATGAGGATAGAATTAGGCTAGCATATTTTCCAACATAGAAGGTCAAGTCCTAGATCTAGTGAACAGAAAGAAAATCTTCCCCACCCCTCCAGTGATAGCTTCAGTCTCTTCATGTAAAATCAGTTCAGTTCAGTCACTCAGTCATGTCTGACTCTTTGACCCCATGGACTGTAGCACGCCAGGCTTCCCTGTCCATCACCAATGGTCCCTGAACATCACTCATGTAAAATAGAGATTCCTAATCAGAACTATCATAAGATATCACCTCTCACCCATTAGCATGACTACCATCAAAAGAACAGAAAATAACAAGTGTTGTCGAGGATGTGAAGACATTGGAAGTCTTGTGCACTCTTGGTGGGAATGAAAAAGGAAGCAGCCACTATGGAAAGTATTATGGAGGTTCCTCTAAAAGCTCAAAATGGAACTACCATGAGTTCTAGCAATCCCATCTCTAAATTTATATCCCAAAATACTCAAAGCACAGCCTTAAAGAGATATTTACACATCGGTGTTCATTGCAACGTTATTCATGATAGCCAAGAGATGGAAACAACCCTGATGTCTATTGACATACAAATGGATAAAGAAAATTTAGTGCACGCATTTTGTAACCTTAAAAAGGATGGAAACCCTATCATATGAATGACACGGTTGAACCTTGAGGATATTATGCTAAGTGTAATAAGCCAGTAGAGAAGGGACAAATACATGATTCCACTTATGCGAAGCACCTAGAGTAGTCAAAATCACAGAAAGAGAAAGAAAAAAGGTGCTTGCCAAGGGCCAATGGGAGGAGGAAGGAGGAATTAGGAGGGTGTAGAGTTTTAGTGTTAGATTTAAAAGCTCTAGAGATTTGTTTCACAACAGAAGTTGTACTTCTATACACTTAAACATGGTTAAGATGTCAAATTTAAGTTATATGTTTTTGACCACATTAAAAGAAATAGTGACCTCATTTAGATGGTCAGGTTTCCTTTGAAAAAGAACAAGGCAAGATACTGGCCCACTAAATGTCAAGGTGAAATTTTCTTACAGCCCAAACCTGCTTCCTGCCCCAACTCCCTCCTTCCCAATGAAGCCAGAGGATGGATCTTCGCATTGCTTGCTCCCCAAAGGTTATAAGCATGTGTGTGCCATCAGTGGAGGCCAGGTTAATGACTTGTGCAAAATTTACTGCCAGTTTGCCATTTCCATTTTCCAATTTCCTTACTTTTGTTAATAAAATTCGAATCACTTTAAAAGATATCGAGGTTAAGTAAGACTGCATCAAATCTTCCAGAATTCTTTTGGATAGTGTCAATGCCTTTATTGGTGACATCAGGGAATAAATGGGTACACCCACCTACACACACACACACACACACACACACACACACACACACACACCAATACTCACATTCACTCTCTTGTGCCCTTTTCAACTGCCCCAATCTCACCCCACAGCAAACATGATGAATTCACATCCTGAGGCGGGTGTACCACCAACAAAATCTGACCGGAGGAAACAATTTCAATTCAATCAGAGGCCTCCTGCGGTTGAAGTTTACAGGGAGTGCTGCCAAATCTCACTCTCTTGGCGGACAAACTGTGCAGACTTTGGGCCTGCTGGGAGGGTGAGGCATTTTTTACTTTCAAAAGAGGGTCGATCCAAGATGTTTGTATTATTTCAATACTGTTTTTCCTATGGAGCCGGGGGTTGGCGGGGTGGGGGTGGGAAGTTCTTTCCTTGTTCCTGATATTTTCCAGAGATCAAAATGAAAACACAATGCTCTGAGAGTAATCAGCAAGCCTTCAGAAGAATTGCATGTACTTTTGATTTCTATAAAATCCCCACAACACTTCTGTTACCGTTCATTCTGTGCAGAGGTACACAGCCCAGCCAGAGGCTTAGATCCCAGCACAGATATCAGCTTCCTAGTCCTTCCGCATTTTTAGCAGGTATTTTGGAGGATCATCAACACCAGGAAATGTTTTTCCTGGATCATTTGCATTTGCTTTTCTACTGGATGTGGTCCCGAAGAGTTAATAGCATTCAGTTGCTACTCTTTGGGACATTTCTGTGTGAGATCGACAACGTGGACCCGGACACATTTATAAGACATTACTCATACAACCTTCCACTTACTCAAACAGCAACTATTAATTTCTGCTGTGGTCCAGGCATCATGCCTAGTACTGAGTGCACACACAGAACAGAAAACTCTCAGTGAGCTTCCAGTCTAGGTGGGGAGATGGACAAGCAGAAAATGACAATACAGGGTGGAAAATGCCTAGAGACGTTATGTCTGTTAGGTTTTCCTTGGTAGCAAGGAATAGAGTGCCTCTTCAATCTCTCATATAAGGACAACAGGACTCACAGGCACCAGGAACAGCTTTACCTGCAGGCCTCTGGGAAGTTAGCATGCTGTGTGAAAATGGGAAAGAGGTGCAGGAGCCCAGGCAGCTCTCGTAATTGTTGGCGTGACTCAGTTTCTCTCTGCGTCTCCCTCTTCTCATTTTACTCATATATTCTTTCTCTACCATATGACTCCTACTTATGCATCATGGCTGCTTACTGATAACGTCCTCTGGATGCCTCGGGAGACCTGAACACTGTCTTCTTTCAGCTTCTTCCCCTTGATACCAAGTGTCCAATCTGGTGGTGTTCCGTGTCTAATAAAATCACCTTATCTCTATGGGGCAAAGTTTTTATTCTAGCTCACTCACAGACCACCTTTAGATAGAATCTCCTTGATCTGAGGTTTCTGTGGTCCTGTCCACTGTGGACAAGGGACAGGGCATCAAGCATGATTAGCTTCATGTGAGAGGCACACGGGGCAGCTTGCTATAGGGAGTTCCTGGGCAAGCAGTTAGAGGGGCTGTCATCAAAGCAGTCACTGTAGGTATGGTAACCACAAAACCTAAAATCTAGAATAGATACACATTTTTTTTTAAAAAGAGAAAGGAATTTGACCATAACACTAAAGAGTCATATACAACAACCCCTGTGTACATACATGCTCATTTTAAGTTGATGATCTCTTAAGTTCAAATGGATTCCAACAACCCTGCATTTTTTATTCCCTTCCACCCTATCTTTAATGTTTTTGACTTATTTTACATCTTTTCCTGTTTTGTGCTTAACTACTTTATTGTGGATATAGATGACTTAACACCTTTCTACTAGCTTTATAAGGGGTTGATCTACGACCTTCACCATATTTTCGCCTTTACCAAAGAGACTTTTCCTTTCATAATTTTCATATTTCTAGATGTGGTCTTGTTTTTATTGCTTGGTGGAGTCCTTTTAACGTTTGTTGTTAAGCTGGTTTAGTAGGGCTGATTTCTTTTATCTTTTGATTGCCTATAAAATTTTTTATCTCTCCTTCAAATCTGAATGATGGCCCTGACAGGTAGAATATTCTTGGTTTTTAGGTTTTCTTTCATCACTTTGACTATATTGTTTTGCTCCTTTCTCTCCTTATTGCTAACAAGTCAGCAGAGAGTCTTATGTGGGTTCTCTTGTATATAACTAGTTGCTTTTCCTTTGTTACTTGAGAGAATAAAGATTTTCTCTTTATCTTTAATTTTTGGCATTTTACTTATAATATGTCTTGATGGGACTCTCTGTGCTTCCTAGACCCGGATGTCTGTTTCCTTTCCCAGGTTAGGGACGTCTTCAGCTATTATTTCTTCGAGTGAATTCTCTGCCTCTTTCCCTCTCTCTTCTCCTTTTGGTACCCCTATAATGTGAATGCTAGGATGCTTCATGTTATTTCAGAGGTCTCTCACACTACCCTCACTTTTAAAAATTCTTTTTTCTGTTCAGCTTGGGTGATTTCCACTACTCTTTCAATTCATTCCACTGTACTAGCTAGATTTACTTGATAGTCGATTTCTTCAAATGTATTTTTTATTTCACATATTGTATTCTTCAGCTCTGTTTGGCTCTTCTCTATATTTTCTAACTTCTTGTTAAACTCTCACTGTGTTCATCCATTCTCCTGAGTTCACTGACCATCTTTATTACCTAGGACTTTGTTGGGTAGATGGCTTATCTCTACTTTGCTTAGTTCTTCTGGGTTTGTCTCATTCCTTTGTTTGGAATATATTCCTGTGTCTCCTCATTTTGCCTAATTCTCTGTTATTCCCATGAATTGGGTAGGTCAGTTATGTTTCTTTTTTTTCCTATCTTGGAGAAGTGGCTTTATGTAGGAGACATCCTGTCCCAGCGCCACACTCCCCTCTGGTCATCAGAATGAGATGTTCTCGGGGTTCCTTATATGCAGACTGCGTGGGCCCTTCTGTTGTGGTGGAGCTAACTACTATGCTGAAAGGCAGGGCTGGCCTCCAGTCCTATTGGCTGCCAGGCCCTGCCTTGAATGGTAGCTGCTGGCCTGCTGGCCGACGGGGTCATGTTCCAGCATGGCTGGCTATGTGGCCTGAGGGTCCTGTGGCTGGCCTGCTGGTGGGTGGGCAAGCCTCCAGTGCTAATACGGTGGAGAGAGGACTCCAAAATGGTACTTGCCAGTCCCAGTATCCTTGTGGTAGAGCGAGCTTCTCAAATTTCTGATGCCAGTACGTATGTTCCCAGAGTGAGCTCCGGTTGTCTCCTGCTGCTCTAGAAGGCTCTCCAAGATTAGCAAAGGGGTCTGACCCAGGCTCCTTTCAATTTACTGGCTCTGCATTGGGTCTCAGATCATGTGAGATTGTGTGTGTGTGTGTCCTACAAGAGTGGAATATTTGTTTCCTACAGACCTCCAGATCTTCTGTATGTAAGCCCTGCTAGCCTTCAAGGCCACAGATTCCGGGGGTTTCTTCCTGGTGCAGGACCCCAGGACTGGGGAACCTGACATAGGGTTTGGATCCTTTGTACTTTGGTTAGAACCTCTACGATTATGATTATCCTATTTATACATTGTCTACCTTGGCTTTGTGGATCTTGACTATACTGCTTCTCTGCCCCTCCTACCTAGCTTGTTCTGGTTCCTTCTTCTCTTTTTTTAAATTAATTAATTAATTTTTGACTGTGCTAGGTCTTCACTGATGTGTGTGGGTTTTCTTTAGTTGGGTGAGTGGGAGATACTCTTTTTTTAAGTTTATTTTTTTAATTGGAGGAAAATTGCTTTATAATATTGTGTTGGTTTCTGCCATACAACAGTGCAAATCAGCCATAATTATACATATATCACTTCCCTCTTGAGCCTCTCTCCCCTCACCCTACTAGGTCATCACAGAGCACCAGAAGACCTAAATAGACATTTCTCCAAAGAAGACATACAAATGGCAAATAAACACATGAAAAGATGCTCAACATCACTAATTATTAGAGAAAAGCAAATCAAAACTACAATGAGGGAGCTACTCTTCATTGCAGTACACAGGCTTCTCATTGCAGTGGGAAAATAAAAATGCTTAGAATAAATATGCAACATAGACCTTCAAAGAACATGGCTTTTCCAATGGTTCCCTTGATGGTTAAGTTTGATTTTTCATGTTGGAGCATTACAGGGGCAATTGCGAGTCAGAGAATAAACTTGATGCATCTTACTGAAGCTTTCGTTTTATTAGAAACTGTGGGAGAATTTTATATTCATACAAACATGAATGTATGATAGCATAGGCTGAAAAACAGTCAAGATTTTTAAAGACATGAAGTTGAACTTGAATTTCATGCTAGTGGACGGGTTCTTTGTGGAAAACATCCCGTAGATTCCTTATTAGGAGCCATGGGAAACTCTGTGAATAATGTCAAGATTTCTATCTAGAATCGTAATCCTCTCCCTTGTTAGTTTTTAAGTAATATTTTCTTCTTTATCAAGTACAGCCTGTGTGAATATATGACATTTAATAACATGCCAGATTCTCCAGGCTTCCCAGGCAGTGCTAGTGGTAAAGAACCCACCTGCCCAGTGCAAGAGACATAAGAGACATGGGTTTGATCCTTGGGTCGGGAAGATCCCCTGGAGAAGGAAATAGCAACCCACTCTAGTATTCTTTCCTGGAGAATCCCCTAGACAGAGGAGTCTGGTGGGTTACAGTGCATGAGGTCACAAAGAGTTGGACATAACTGAAGCAACTTAGCATTCACACAGATTCTCCAGGGCTTCTTGATTCATAGACGCAGAGGAAGAATAACAATCACGGGATTAACCCCAGCATGCTTGTTGCATATCTATGACGTGCTTGGTTAAGTGTATTTTCTAAATATGGTTTCTTTTTTATTTGCCTTGCTAAGATAAATGGGAAGGAAGTGGGAGAGACAGGGATGGAGGAAAATGGAAATGGCAAAGCTATTTTCAATGTTTAAAAAAGGATGGGGTTGTGAGAAGAGAGTGCATTCAAGAAGCAAAGCTTAGCACTAGGCATGTTGGCTCTCATGCAGTCCAGTTAGGCTGCCCAGGGGCAATGGCTTCACAATCACCAAGGTGAGTAAACACAGAGAACTCCCGGATCCAAGCCCAGGTTCATGACATCACCCCACACCTTTAGTCCCTCCCCCAGCTCAAGTTCTTAGCTCAGCAATCACGAAATTGGCAACAAAATATAAAGAACAACTGGAAAGGGAAATGAGAAGTTATTACTAGCTTCAGTTTTCTTTGGGGGAAATAATGTAGGTTTTTCTTATGTATGAGAGAAGGCCCAGATTACAGGGTGAATCCTGTTAGGACATGCAGACTCTGCAACAATACCAGGTAGTCACTTCAGGTGGTTTCCTCTCCAGCTATGAAGGCATGAGTATCAAATGGCATTTGAGAGACAACAAAGCTTTGTATAAATGTTAGTCCTCCGGGCTGTTGAGATGCATTCTAGAATATGAAGCCTCATAAATAGCTAGTTTGGAAACCCCTGCCCTGCTCTCTGCTTGATCCCTGGTGTTATACCCTTAAAGCTGGGTCAGCTTGACTCTTTGAACCTTGTGAAATTGTAAATATCTCTGGGAAGGGTGTTAACTTTTCTGCATCACTGTGTGGTTGTGAAAGAAGAGAGTGGAACATGGCAGCTGATCTTAGTTCTAGTTACAGCTCTGCTGCTGGAGTTCTGTGACCATGGGCGTAGCAATCTTTCAATTTCCATGACCTCATCTGTACACACAGAGACTGAACTAGATGATCTCTAATGTTCCCTTCAGGTTCCACTTTCTATGAGTCAAGGAGGTAAGGCAGTGTGAGCAGGAACTTCAGAATGGGGATCTGAGTGAGCAAGGGGGATTCTGCCCTCAGGGCAAAGGGCCCCAAATGGAAAGGCAGGCACCCAAATGCCAGATTTGGCTGTATATCTATCTAAATGATCATAACAGTAATAAAAACTGTTGTTAGAGCCTGTTCTGTGCTTCTGCTGTCTTATTACCCTTTATCTTAAGTACTCAGGGCTTCCCTGGTGGCTCCGACAGTAAGGAATCTGCCTGCAATGCAGGAGACCCAGGTTTGATTCCTGTGTTGGGAAAATCCCCTGGAGAAGGGAATGGCAACCCACTCCAGTATTCTTGCCTGGAGAATTCCATGGAGAGAGGAGCCTGGTGGGCTGCAGTCCATGGGGTTGCAAAGAGTCAGACACAACTGAGCGACTGACACTTTCCCTTTCACTGAAGTATTCATGATTGAGGAGAACTGCTGATGTGTGGGACCACAATACACACGTCCCTGAGTAGTTCTGCACTGTCTCCTAGGTCCTAAGTCCTCCAAACGTCCTTGAGAATCAGCCAGTACCAATCTGCCTCCATGGTGTGATGGGATAGATGTGTTTGTACATATCCAGCTTATTGGCCTTACCTCATCTCAAGAACTTGCCAGATACAAAAGGTGACAATAGACCTGCATTGGGATGGAACTAAATTTGAGGACAAACAGTTGAGAAGGTATGGAATACTCAGGTGGAGGTGTCCAGCAGGCAATGGGAAACATGGGTCCAGGGGCGAGGAGAGACGTGGATTTAGAAGTTATTTATACTCAAGGGGTAATTGGTGGCCACGATCTTCCAACTTTTTTTTTTTAATATAAAACATATTGTGTATTTTATTTCCTTTAATCTACAGCATAAATTGGAGTTTCCCTGGTGGCTAAGGTGGCAAAGAATCTGCTTGTAATGCAGGAGACCTGGGTTCGATCTCTGGGTTGGCAAGATCCCCTGGATAAGGGAATGGCAATCCACTCCAGTATTCTTACCTGGGAAGTCCCAGGGACAGAAGAGTCTGGAGGGCTACAGTCCATGGGGTCGCAAAGTGTCAGATACAACTGAGTGACTAACACACATACACAGCATAAATTAGATGGCATGACACAGAACTTGAAAAATATTTGAATGATTTATGTGTGCCAAAGTCCTAAATGTAGCTGCTGCTGCTGCTGCTGCTGCTGCTGCTAAGTTGCTTCAGTCGTGTCCGACTCTGTGCGACCCCATAGACGGCAGCCCACCAGGCCTCCCCGTCCCTGGGATTCTCCAGGCAAGAACACTGGAGTGGGTTGCCATCTCCTTCTCCAATGCATGAAAGTGAAAAGTGAAAGTGAAGTCACTCAGTCATGTCCGACTCTAGCGACCCCATGTAGCTACTTCTGGTCAAATGGCTCAGGAGAGGGTTAGGGCTGAAATTAGGGTGTGTCTTGATGAGAATAGTTTTCAATTCTGATTGTGTTCTTCCCACAACATCTCCACTGGTAAAGCAGGGAGAGCTCAGTCTGTCTCATTTCAATTAAGACAGAGCTCCGTAGTCAGTAGGAGGTTTAGGGGAGTCTTCAGGCTCTGTGGGCTGGACGTGCAGGGCTGAGAGGCAAGCAGGATGTGGGGAAGCTGGCTAGCACTAGTGTGCATGTGCTCAGTTGCATCTGACTCTTTGAGACCCCATGGATTGTAGCCCACCAGGTGCCTCTGTTCATGGGATTTGCCAGGCATGAACACTGGAATGGGTTCCAGGGACTGAACCCATGTTTCTCGCATTTGCAGGCAGATTCTTTACCATCACACCACCTGGGAAGCCTGTGGAAGTGGGGGACCTGGTACCAACTTCTGTCCACTCCTCAGAAAGGCTAGTTCTGGGACTTCTCCTCTTTCCTGGCCTTCCCCAGTCCGCCCCAGTAAGCTCAGGGTCTCCTTGCAAAGAGAGGCCCTGGCTGGCGCTCTCTGGCTAGAGGCATCTTGCTGGCATAAGAGACACGCGAAGATGATTAACTGGTAGTTTCTCTGCCATGACCTGCTGACCTTCTTATGGGAACCTCTGTAGAGATAAAATGACTTACTTTTTTTTTGTTCTTAGTGTCTCTGGTACCTATAACTTTCATAGTAATCATGACATTTGTGTTTATCATTAATATTCCAGCTGGAAACATCCTCTTTTGCCCCTCTTGTCCCTGCCATGGCCCATTTGCAGTTCAGGTTATCACCTTTCTCAGAAAGCGCTCTCCGTAAAAGCCCAGTATTGGTGAGTTAGGCTGATGGTTTCCACACCTCTCTTCTCTGTCTTCTACTTCCTACTGCAGTTTAGGGGAAGATGATTTTATACCATAGATACCTCATTCATCAATGCTGTCTTCTGTCTCCCTACTCATGTTCACTATCACAGACCTTGAATAACTGTTTTCATTCAGCCATTTAGCCCATTACTTCTTTGACCAGCAGGCTAAACCCAAGTATCTCTCAGACTCCTGTGCTGTCATTAACATGCTTCTTGTTTAACTCAAAACAGCTGTTCCTCCTCCGCCTCCCATCCCCAATCTCTCCCCTTAGACAAACCTTGCTGACCCAGAAACTTTGGGAAAAAAATTATTTTTGAACAAGTGAGAGTTCTGGAAAGATAAGGATTTGCCTCTTTCAGTATGGAAACATCTTTAATCTTAACCATTTGAATGGAAATTTTCTAGGACATAAAATGTTTAACTTTTTCTTGATGTACTGGGATCATTACAGTAAACAAAGGTTTTGTACTCTGCTGCCATGCAATGGGGCCCTGAAGATCTTTTGGGGTAAAACAGTCCTAGATTATTGTGGTTCTGAAGTTATTTGATAAACTTTTTAAAAAATTGAAGTATAGTTGATTTATAATGTTGTTTTTCAGGTGTACAGCAAAATGATTCAAAGAATCTAAAAAGGAATATATATATATTCCTTTTTAGATTCTTTTTCATTGAAGGCTATTTTTTGTAAGCTATTATTTTTGAAATTTTGTAAACTTTTAAATTGACTATCTCTATACTTTTTTATCAGGTCATTAGCTACTGCTTCTCTGTATCAATATAACCCATTTTGAGACATTCTTTAATTCTAACTTTCAATGTTCACCTTGGGCATAGAATACCAGTGCACTCACACACATACACGTATACAAACTCGAGCATGTTTGCGTTTGCCTGTGTGTTAGAACTGTGTGCAAAGAATTGTGAACAAGGACTTGAGAGTTTTTCTATGAGTAAACTGAGTAGATTGTGAGTCCTCTATTTTGATTTCTCAGAGGCCAGTTTTGTTCATGTTTTTGCTCATTCTAGTAATACAAAGTTGCAAGACAAATCTTTTTGGACTTTGTTGAAAAGTTACTCCTAGATTTCCAGGGGAAATCTATCTTTCTAGAAACTTCTTCCTCAGTTTCATTCTTTGTTATCACTTTATTCTAGAGTAGGCAACTGTCATTAAAAAGGGATTCTTTTCATGAGAAATTCTTCACTCCATTGTCCCAACTTCACATACAAACTATTTTACCCACTATCTTTAAAAATATTATCATGATATTTTTAAACGATTGTCATTAAAAAAAAAAATCCACAGGTGCAAAAACAAACTGCAACCACAAGAGCTAAATCTCTCTCCCTCCCTCATTGTCCTCTTTGGCAGAATTCTATGGAAAGCTGAGAAAATGAACAGGGCTGTTTGACAGACTGAAACCCATACCAGCACTATTGAGCAATGTCTTGAACGTAAGTCCTTTTCAACTAAACAGAGGTATATTTTCTTTTATATTGTTGACTTTGACCCTGTAGCTTAGCAGAGAACACTTGTGCAACATTTTCTGGATCAATTGATCATCTGCTCAGAGCAGACAGGCATGTTTCTCATCATTAACGGGAAACCAAACCCATCGACATAATCCTCCATTCTGCTTTGTTTCTCTCCAGTCCTTCATGCTGCAGATTCTGAAATATTAATGAAGGGATATGAAAGCAATGGGCTTCATTCTCACACCCAGCCCCAGTAGAAGCAGAGGCAGAGAGTGGGAAGATGAGAAATGTCCTCATTTTGCAAAACAAAGTGCTTCTCCAAGTTGCCTTTTTCTTGAACTATCTGCCTGTGCCACTCCCAAGGTGCTTGCTTAAAATACAGATTCCAGGGCCCATTCTACACTTACTCTACCAAAATTCCTAAAGGATGGGCCTTTGTGATTTGCATTTTAAATCAACCAGATGATGTCTTTGTTTTTTGTTGACCTACCAATTTCTATGTGTCTGACTCTCACATAAATACAAATAGTTGCTGCTGCTGCTGCTAAGTCGCTTCAGTCGTGTCCAACTCTGTGCGACCCCATAGACGGCAGCCCACCAGGCTCCCCCGTCCCTGGGATTCTCCAGGCAAGAACACTGGAGTGGGTTGCCATTTCCTTCTCCAATGCATGAAAGTGAAAAGTGGAAGGAAGTCACTCAGTCGTGTCCGACTCTAGCGACCCAATGGACTGCAGCCTACCAGTCTCCTCCATCCATGGGATTTTCCAGGCAAAAGTACTGGAGTGGGGTGCCATTGCCTTCTCCGATAGTTGATTTACAATATTGTATTAATTTCTTCCACACAGCCAAGTGATTCAGTTATATATATACACACACGCACATTCTTTTTCACATTCTTTTCCATTATGGTTTGTCATCATAGGAAACTGAATACAGTTCCCTGTGCTATGGAGTAGGACCTTGATTATCCATTTTATATGTAAAAGTTTGCATCTATTAACCTCAAACTCCCAGTCCACCCGCCCACCCCCCTCCCCCTTGCAACCACAAGCCTGTTCTCTATGTCCGTGAGCCTGTTTCTGTTTCACGGATAAGTTCATTTGTGTCATATTTTAGATTCGACATGTAAGTGATATCATATGGGATTTATCTTTCTCTTTCTGACTCACTTCACTTAGTAGGATCGTTGCTAGTTGCCTCCATGTTGCTGCAAATGGCATATTTTGTTCTTTTTTATGGCTGAGAGAAGGCAATGGCACCCCACTCCAGTACTCTTGCCTGGAAAATCCCATGGACGGAGGAGCCTGGAAGGCTGCAGTCTATGGGGTCACTGAGGGTCGGACACGACTGAGCGACTTCCCTTCACTTTTCACTTTCATGCATTGGAGAAGGAAATGGCAACCCACTCCAGTGTTCTTGCCTGGAGAATCCCAGGGACGGGGGAGCCTGGTGGGCTGCCGTCTATGGGGTCGCACAGAGTCGGACACGACTGAAGTGACTTAGTAGTAGTAGTAGTAGTATTCCATTGTATTACATATGTACCTCATCTTCTTAATACATTCATCTGTCAACATCTACGTTGTTTCCGTGTCTTGGCTATTGTAAATAGTTACATAGTAGCATTTTTAACCATTCAAAGTGTTTTCTACATATAACCCTCTGAGGCAGGCAGGGGAGGTATTATAGCCCCATTTTAGAAATGTGATTGAGTCCCCTGCAGCTTAATGACTTGGGCAAACTGTGCTGGGACCTACTAGCCTGGGGTTAGTACTAGTGCTCAGATTTTCTAGCCTTATTTCACAGCACACTTGGTGTTATAAGACCCAAGACACAGAGAAAGCTTATTAAAGTGTTCCTTAGAAATAGTGTTCAGGAAATAGTGCTCCTAGCTGAAATCAGCACCTTCAGAGTACCTCCACGTGCTGTTGAGGGTGCTGTGCATTTGCTTCTAAAAGATGAAAGCCAAGACGGAGCCCTGGGCACCGAGGAGCAACAGGAATCTTCAAAACAACAACAAAAAATCTCATTCCTCTTTTGTTCGTCCCCTTCAATTTTCTGACCTTTTCCCTCCACTCCCTCTTTCTTGTAAAGACTCAAACTCTGAAATAATTATATGAAATTAAATCGGTAAAAACCAGGCTTGTTTCCTTGAGATTGATGTGTTAACATTCGGGGCACTTTTCTCAGGACTCAGGGAGACTATTATTTCTGAGCTTGGCTGCAGGAATCTTCCTCTTTCCCTGGGCAGGGTAGAATCTCCACCCACCCCCACCCCCTCAAAACGGTGTTTCTTCATTCCATGACCCTTCTCTCCATGACGAATCCTGACTGGGAGCAGAATGAGTGTAGAGTGTTTTTAGGTGCCCAAGGTATCGCTTACACTAGTCAGAACTACCTACTGTGGAGAGAGAGACTGAATTCTAATGGAGGGTTTCTTTGCCCCATGTTGGATGTTAAGGTTTGATTCTTCAGGATGGCAAGCCCCAGACTCTGGGAGTCTAGAGGAGGTGAGGAAAATACCAGCTCTATATCAAGAGATAAGCAAGCGAGTTGGTTGTTAGCCAAAATAAATTTTTTCATGCAAAATGTATCACTCTGTAAAAAAGTAGTAACAGGGTTTCCCTGGTGGTCCAGTGGCTAGGACTGTGGGCTCCCAGTGCAGGGAGCCAGGGTTCGATCCCTGGTCAAGAAACTAGAATTCATGTGCTGCAATAAAATTCAAAGATCCTGCAGGTAGCAGCCAAATAAAGTATAAAAACAAAAAAGTAATAACAGTTAAAAAAAAAAAAAAGAACAACCCTCCCCATCACTGTGTGAAATAAAATTAACGAAAGATGGAAAGATCCCTGTGCTTCTTTGCATTGAAAAATGCCTTGGGTGCTCAGTGCTGAATCTCCAAGTTCCTGAGGCCGCCCTGGAGGAGGGGGCGGGGGTCAGGTTTAGGAGGTGCCAGCCTGCCGTGACACATCGTTCCTAATGATGACGCCTTTGTAAACTCCGTCCCTTTCTCTTCACAGGACTTGTAAAAGGCACCCGCAAGCCTCTGCCTTCCTGTGCCTCCCTGCCCTGAAGTACAAATCTTCTTCTTGCAGGAAGTACAGAGCAAAGTTCAAAGCTTTCTCCATCAAAAGAAAGTGTGCCTGATCTAGTGTAACATGATTACGTGACAATTAGCCACCCCCCAAAAAAAGCCAGGATTGTGCTGGCTCCTTGCAATCTTCACATTTCTAAGAGCTATTTATCACTTCCCTGTTCAGGATAAAGATGCACACCCCCAAACTGAACACCACTTAGGGTCTAACCCCTGGAGGAGGGCATGGCAACACACTCCAGTATTCTTGCCTGTAGAATCTCCATGGCCGGAGAGCCTGGAGGTGCATGGGGTGGCAAAGAGTCCCACAGGACTGAACAACTTAGCAAGCATGCAGTCAGGGTCAAAGCAACTGGTAGTTTTGGGCTGTCTGGGGATAGAGAGTTATAAAGAGGTGGTGATGAGATGTCCCCACCAGATTCAGAGGCAAAGAGATGAGCTTATAGGAGAGAGGACAAAGAAAAAAGAAAAGCAAGGATCTGCAGACGCTGGGGCAGGCTCTGAGCTCTGGCGATTTTCTGTGTGACTGCGAGGTTTCTTTCCTTGCTATAAAACAAGCCCAGTTCAACCGATGTTAAAAGAGGGTTAAAAGGGGCCATAAATCTTTCTGGGCAATGAAGATCCACGGAAAACTCAGCCTGATGTCTTTTACATCTGTTTCAGGTTCTCAGCCTCATCGGACTCAACTGCCTTTTCTCCAGAGATAACTCACGAGCCCCATTCAACCCGCTGAGTGGCGGGTATAGGGTGTCACACCCCTCGGAGCCCCGAGGATGAGGGGTGAGCGTCCGGGCAACCGCCAAGCTCCTGAGGCTGGCCCACTGACACCATGTAAGTCTACACCCTGGGGCGGTGGAGGGGAGGCGTCCGGACTGACAGCGTCAATGGGCAGCGCACACACAGCCGGGAGAGGGGAGCCTGGGCGGGTGGGAGCGCGCTGGCTGAGGTTGGTCACACGGAGATTGAGTTTCAGCTGAATTAGATCAGAGCTGTGGGAAACAGCACCTCCTTCACACACACAGCCGGTCTCCTCGGAAGATGTGGGAGGGCGGCTGGGGAGACGGAGGCAGGCAGCTGTGCTGCGATCCCAAGTACAGCCCGCAGCAGCCCTCAGGGACCTTAATTACTGTCTCCCTCTCCCCAGCGCAGGAAGGCGGGGGGCTTTAGGCTGAGAGGCTCCGGGGTATCAGGGAGAGATGGGGCAGTCAGCGCTGAGAACACAGCGTGGTGTAGGAGTGAGTCTGTGTGTGTCTTTGAAGGACGACGGCGTGATGATGGAAGTATGGGAATGGCGTGGTACTCTTAGGTCCACAGCTGCACGAGGCAAACTGCAGAAGGGATTTCGGTGCCTTTAACCCTGTATCTTTAGGGTTTTGATGTTTTATAGCATTTCACTAACATGCAACCTGAGCTTTCATGAATACCATAGCTGTGTTCGCTGTTACCCACTGGTCCTCTGATCTCCTGTCTCTGCTTAATAGCCTAACACCATTTCAGTGACCCAGAATACCAGCTTTTTTAGGGGAGGCGTTGAAGAAGTGGAAGATGGAGGGGAAGTTTTCAAATTAAAACGGGGACACTTGCAGTTCGATTAAAAAGGGCAAGAAGTCAGCGGCTTTGAAACCCGCCCCCTCTGGATGATTGGGAAAAGCCGCTCTAGCAGACATTGGAAACACGCTTGTTCTAAACTAGCACCAGAGTGGCTTTCTCCAGGGCAGGGAGCGCCTGGCATTCGGTCCAGGACGTTTGAATCAGAGAGCCTTCAAATGATCCTTTTTTCTTTTCCTGTCACTCAACAAGAGGCTGGAGGCAAAAAATTCGTCCAGGAACTTCCCCTGAACCAAGCAGAAAACAACAGGAGGCTGTCCAGAGCTCCCTAAACTTTTTGGTTTGCATGTCAATTTCAAGCTCACTGCTGCTGGTGAGAAAATGACCTCGAACCATTGCTCACTGAAGATGCCATGTTTGTTACCATGCTGGGTGCTGTGCTTAGTCGCTCAGTCGTGTCTGACTCTTTGCGACCCGCAGGGTGCCCCCCCACATAATGCTCTTTTTCTTAGATGGAGAATTTTCTGGAGTTTAAATGTGGGACTGAGGGATGTGTGAGGGATGTGTGGGACTGAGGAAACCAACCAGGCTGCTCCCAGTGGATGGCTTGTCACCCCCTCAGTAAAGAGACACCCAGGGCAGAGACAGTCTGCTGTTCAGGATCTGACTCAACATTTGAATTCTTAGGCAGTTGCTGCTTTCCTGGATTTCTTGAGATTCACAAAATGAGACGATTCAAACCCTAGCAAGAACTCAGGTGTTGTTTTGAATTCTCCTAGCTTAGGTGGATTCCCCAAAAGGGCATAGGGAAAGTTTGCTGGGAGTCCGTGAGTCATCCACGATTAAAAATGTGTATGTAAAAATGCTATATGACTTCCTCTGTCCCCGGGAAGAGAGTTCTTACATCTTCAACAGATTTTCAGGAGCCCAAGACTCTCTCTGATTTAAGAACTACTGGTTTTATTTTTTACATTTTATTTATTTATTTTTGGTTATGCTGGGCCTTCATTGCTGCATGTGGTCTTTCTCTAGTAGCAGACAGCAGGGACTAGTCTCTAGGTGCGGTGCCTGGGCTGCTCATTGCAATGGCTTCACTTGTTGCAGAGCACAGGCTCTAGGCACATGGGCTTCAGCAGTTGTGGCACACAGGTTCATTAGTTGTGGTGCATGGTCTTGGCGCCTCTGCAGCATGGGCAGTCTTCCTGGATCAAGGGTCAAACTCATGTCCCCTGAGTTGGCAGACAGATTCTTATCCACTGCAACACCAGGGAAGTCTAGAACTACTGTTTTATATTGAAGATTTTCCAAAGGCAATGTCAGTTGGTTGGAGGAGGACATTGGCCTCCCTCAGTCATAGGTTCTACAAAGTGAAATATATCATGCCACAGTGGAGGCTGGCTGTTTGCTTCATGTAACTCAAGGAAAACAGTAACTGAGGGCGCACAAAAGCAGGGTGTCCACAGAGTCACTGCTGACGTGAGTACACTGAGCGTGGGGTATGCCTATCCCTGGGATGGATCCAGGCATTTGACGCCCTGATCCCAGAAATTGTGGCAGTGTTCTGGCAGGATTATATTATTGAAGAGAGAAAACATAAATGAGAACCTTAAAGAGCTTACAGTCTAGTCCAAACTTGCTAAACCTCTTAGAAAAGGAAGTTAGATAAATACAGAGTGAGATTGGATCCATCCCATGGAAAGAATGTGCCCTGGCCTGCGGTGGTACAAACCTCTTTCTGCCAAGGCAGGGAAGGGTTCCTGGGGGAAGAGGTGGTTGTCATAAAATGTCTTGAAAAATGACAAAGATACCAGAATTACCACAGTCCTGTGTTTGGAGTTCCAAATTTGATGTTTAGCTGAAAATTGTAGACATGTTTTGCCTTAAGAAAATCCAAGTTTTAGGGACTTTCCTAGTGGTGCAGTGGATAAGAATCTGCCTACCAATGCAGGGGACATGGGTTCAATCTCTAGTCTGGGAAGATCCCACATGCTGCGGAGCAAATAAGCCCGTGTAACGCAACTACTGAAGCCCGTGCATGCAACAATAGTAACCGGCACAGTGAGAAGCCTTTGCACTGCAATGGAGAGTAGCCCCACTCAGTGCGAGGAGAGAAAGCCCACATGTAGCAACGAAAACCCAATGCAACCAAAAATAAATACATTTTAAAACAGGAAAATCCAATTTGTATAAATAAACTGATTTCCAGAAGCAGACAAATTGGGGATGGTGATAATTTACATCAAATAATAGCTATTCTTGATGCCAGATTCCTATGAATGAAATTTTACATATTGTATTTCAAGTAACCTTATGACAACTCCGTGGAGAGGTGCTTGTTTTCCCATTTATCAGATAAGGCTTAGGAAGCTTAAAAAACTTCTTTGCTGTTACTTCTCAACTGAGTGGCAGAGAGACCAAGGCTGAAAGCTAGATGAGGCCATCTCCAAAGGCCATTCATTCCCTTATAGTTTCCACTGGGTAGCTCCTCAGTCCAGTGGAATCTGTTGCTTTGCTCAAAATGTCAAGACTCCAAATTCATCTTATAGATGACTTGATTTTCAAACATCAAGAAAAAAAGAAATGGCTACTAACCCAGTGTCTGCCATCTCCCTGGTACTATGCCAGGAGACACAAGTCTCTCATTTTGTAAAAAATGAAATTTGACAAAAAATTTATTTTATGTGGAATATTTTCAAAATACATTTATCAAAGTCAGTTCTACACAGGCAAATTGTCTCACTAAAAAAAAAAACACCACAAACTGGTCAAAACTTTCCCAGGGCAGAGGGTGGATGGCACATCCTATGCCTAGTAGAGTATCTGCCATAGCTCAATAAGTAATTACTGAATAAATAAGCAAGTATTTAATATGTGGATGAACTATTTTGAGAACAGTGATTAAGAAGTCTTATTCCTTAAAATGGAAGCAGGAGGGCTTCCCTGGGGGTCCAGTGGTTAAGAATCTGCCTGCCAATGCAGAGGACGTGGGTTCGATCACTGGTCCAGGAAGATTCCACAAGCCTATGCACCACAACTAACGAGCCCATATGCCCTAGAGCCCTTGCTCAGCAACGAGAAGCCACTGCAATGAGAAGCCCGTGGACCACAACTAGAGAGTAACCCCTGCTCGCAGCAAACTAGAGGAAGCCCAAGCACAGCCATAAATAAATAAATAAAAATTTAAAAAATAGAAGTAGGACATGGGCACTGGCGCAAAGATATAGGCATAGCTCGTTATACACCAAAAGTGAACTTGTTTGCAGAAAACTAAGAATAGTGAGAGAGAAAATAAGCTGTGGAGAGCTCAATTTTGCAACTTGAAAAACTATACTTTGCTTTTCTATTGTTTGTTTCTATTCAGATTGAGGAAACGAAAAGCTCTTGCTCGTTGAAACTTCTACCCTGATAAAAAATAATACCCTTTTCAGAGATCTCAACGAACAAGTCTTGTGATTTGTTTTCATTACAGCACTGGAATCTGTATGATTTCAAGCATAATCTCTACCTTCTCCCCTCTCTCAGCATGTATGTGTGTGTTTGATAAATACTGATGTGTCAGGGATCTTTGGTACTGGGGAATTAACTTTTAATTTTTTGCTTGGGAGTGCAAATAGTTAATAAAAATATAATGCCGTTGGTGAACCAGAGCTTGAAAAAATGAACCACTTTGAGGCCAGCAATCATGGGCTTGAATTGCAGCTTAAGAAAGGTCATTTCTGTTGAAAAGTATCCGGAAGCAAGTGCTACCAAGGGGAACTATGCCCTTTCCAGACTTGAATATACGCTTAAAGTTGTGGATAACCATCCCTCTTGCGAAATGCAGGGATTCAAGCACTTAGAGCATTGATGTAGATGCTATCTTAAGACTGTTTGCAGGTCTCTGGTGTGGTCAGAGTTCGTGGAAGGTAAAGTGGTATGAAAAGTTAGCTGCCTTTACACGGAAAGTCCCAGGCAAGATAAACCCAAGGAGGAACACACCGAGACACATAGTAATCAAACTGACAAAAATTAAAGACAAAGATAAAATATTAAAAGCAACGAGAGAAAAATGACAAATAACCTACGAGGGAACTCCCATCAGGCTATCAGCTGATTTCTCAACAGAAACTCTCCAAGCCAGAAGGGGATGGCATGATTATATTTAAAGTGATGAAAGGAAAGAACCTACAACCAAGAATACTTTACCCAGCATGACTCTCATTGGGATTTGATGGAGAAAGCAAAAGCTTTCCAGAGAAGCAAAAGTTAAAAGAATTGAGCACCACCAAACCAGCTTTACAACAAATGCTAAAGGAACTTCTCTAGGCAGGAAATGCAAGAGAAGGAAAAGGCCTGCAGAAAACAAGCCCCAAACAGTTAAGAAAATGGTAACAGGATCATACATATCAATAATTACCATAAATGTAAATAGATTTAATGCATCATCCAAAAGACATAGACTGACTGGGTGGATGAAAACATGTGCATGAATGCACTTCCACTTATTACATCACTCTGCTGGACCCCCTAAATTTTATGTAATTATTTTGTATTTTTAGGTTAATCATGTGCCCATTATGGCTTGCAATTGCAATTATCTTTTTTTTTTTTTTTTGGTCTGGCTATTTGATTGTGAAAACTGATACACATCTTTTACTATTGTGATTATGTAACTATTATTCACTTAATACCACTGTGTCATGATGGGTCAACAGAAAAATAATAGAACTGTGTATCACCAAAACTATGATTTAATAGAAAAACCTGTAATCACTTTTTAAAATCCAGATGCACATAAAAATTATCTTGAAACTTTTTGAAAAGTACAAATGCCCAGGTATTGCTTTTTCTCTCCAGAGTTCCAGATATATTTCTAATGAGTAGTCATGTTTAAAAACAACTGGATTATAGGATGATCTTTTACTTTAATCTAATTTGTTTCACTTTTTCTATTTCATATTCAGTGCTCCCATTGCATTTAGTTTCAGTTCAGTTCAGTTCAGTCACTCAGTTGTGTCCAACTCTTTGCGACCCCATGAACTGCAGCATGCCAGGCCTCCCTGTCTATCACCAACTCCCGGAGTTTACCCAAACACATGTCCACTGAGTCAGTCATGCCATCCAACCATCTCATCCTCTGTCATCCCCTTCTCCTCCTGTCTTCAATCTTTCCCAGCATCAGGGTCTTTTCAAATGAGTTAGTTCTTTGCATCAGGTGGCCAAAGTATTGGAGCTTCAGCTTCAGCATCAGTCCTTCCAATGAATATTCAGGACTGATTTCCTTCAGGATGGACTGGTTGGATCTCCTTGCAGTCCAAGGGACTCTCAAGAGTCTTCTCCAACACCACAGTTCAAAAGCATCAATTCTTCGGTGCTCAGCTTTCTTTATAGTCCAACTCTCACATCCACACATGACCACTGGAAAAACCATAGGTTTGGCTAGATGGACCTTTGTTGGCAAAGTAATGTCTCTGCTTTTTAATATGCTGTCTAGGTTGGTCATAACTTTTCTTCCATTTAGTTATGTTTCTTCATTTAGTTTATGTTTTCTAATTTCTCCATCTCTTCTTTTTTCTTTTTTTGATATTCTTTCTCAAGCCTTTATCAAGCATAGTAGAAAAGCTTTTGTATACATACATATAAATAATATGTATAATATATATATATTTTAGAAGTCTTATGAATCTTTAACTAAAAAGTTTATGACATTTTGATTCCACCTGTTTGACTTAGAATGAATAGAATGCTAGATTTCTGATTTTAAAAATAGATATGCAACAAGCAACAAGAGTTTACTGTATAGCACAGGGAACTAAATCTTGTTATAACTGTATAACACAGGAAACTATATCTTGTAATAACTGAATAGCACAGGGAATTATATTTTGTAATAACCTGCAATGTAATGATGTAATAATAATGTAATAATCTGTAATGGAAAATAATTTCAAAAATAATACGTGTATATGTATAACTGAATCACCTTGCTGTGCACCTGAAACATTGTAAGTCAACTATACTTCAACAAAATATATATATTAAGGAAGAAAAAAGTTAGCTGCTTCTGGTTTTTAGCTCATTGTGTATCTCTTCAGGCCAATAGCAGAGCATGGTAGAGTCTGGAGAAGGCAGGCAATGCAACAGGGAAGAAACTTTGTATTCTATTACAGATTAATCACTAAAGAAATGTTGCCTATAAGCTTAAATTATAGGTGATGGTGCATCTCTGGCTACACTGCTTCCCAGGTAACAAGCGTCAAGCTTTGTTTAGTTCACAGGAAACATCCTGACTAGGCTCACCTGTGAATAACACCAAGAAGGAAGAAATTAAGTATCCCTTCCAGAGTCTGACCAGAACCAGGAAATGTTTGATTTTACTGCCTCCCCTTTTAGTATAAAAGATGTCTGAATTCTAACTCAGGTAAGATGGTTCTTTGGGACTCTAGTCCAGCATCTTCTTGGTCTGCTAGCTTTCTGAATAAAGTCAGTATCCCTCCTTGCCCCAACAGCTCTTCTCTTGTTTTATTGGCCTGTCATGTGGCGAGCAGGAGGAGCTTGGACTCAGTAATAGCAATAATGATCAGATTCAGGGCTCTTCGGGAAGCTTATCTCGGGCTTCCCTAGTGGTCCGGTGGTGAAGAATTTGCCTTGCAATGCAAGGGATGCCAGTTCGATCCCTGGTCCAGCAAGATCCCACATGCCGTGGAGCAACTGAACCCAGTGCCACAACTACTGAGGCCTCGCTTTAGAACCCGTGAACTGCAACTACAGAGCCCACCCAAGGTGACTACTGAAGCCTGTGTGCCTCGAGCTTGTGCTCTGCAACGAGAAGCCGCTGCGACGAGAAGCCAGGCACCACAACAAAAAGTGATTCCCGCTTGCCACAACTAGAGAAAGCCCTTGTGCAGCACCAAAAGACACAGCACAGCCAAAAGTAAATAAATAAAATAAATAAATCTTGCTCCCCTAGTGGTTCGGCTGGTAAAGAATTCACCTGCAGTGCCAGAGACCTGGGTTCAATCCCTGGGTTGGGAAGATCCCCTGGAGAAGGGATCAGCTACCCACCCATGTATAGTCCATGGGATCACAGTCAGATGTGACTGAGCGACTTTCACCTTAAAAAAGTTTATCTTATTGCCTGCTGCACAGGATACAAGTACATATCCCTGTGAGGTTGTTCCAAGGATTGAGCCATCTTTCTTTCCTTTCTTCCTTCCTCCTCTTTCTTCTATTCATTCACTAAATCTTTTGTTTTTTTAACACACCTCATCTGGTGTGATGGAACATACAAATAAGGACTCCAAGTCCAGGGGGCGGTATAGGTTAGAGTTATGCACAGCTGTTGGTTGAACAGGGCAGAGGAGGACCCAATCATTGGCAGTCAGGGACAAGGAGGATTTTTCCAGAGGACATGATCTTAAACTGAGATTTGATGAACACAAGAAAAGTTTTTTAGGAACAAAAGAGATGGTAAGGCTCTCCAGGCTGATGGTATGCCATGTGTAAAAGCATGGAGGGATTGGGGAGAGGGCAGGCAAGGGAAATTGTGGCAGATGTTGAGGTAGATGTCATCCTACCAGGACCCTGAGCTGTGTATGGAGCCATGATGGGAGATGATGTCAGATATGGGTTAAATTTGCTAATATTTACTAAGCACCTGCTCTTTTCTATGCATTGTTCTAACAGCTTTCTTTATTGACTTAGTTCATTATTACAACAGCCCCATGAGGTAGGGACATGTCCCCTATTTTACAGATTCACAAGGAGATCAAGTATCTGTCCCAAGAGCACACAGCTAGAGAGAAGCCAGGATTCACCCCAGACAGTTTGACTCCAGAGCCTGTAGTCTTGATGGCTATGCCAGGCTGCTGCTCTGACAGCCTCAGGTTTGCCTTGACAAGTGGCCAGGGAGAGACTCTTTCCTACCCACTGGTCCAGGTTAAAGTAGAAGTTACCATGAATGTGGATACCAGTTTTTCCTTTCTTACATCAAAGTTGCTCATGCTATTTTAATATCAAAATATCAATGCTGGGGGTAGGGACCATGTCTGTTTTATTCATCGATGCATGTTCAGTACCAAGCACAGCACCTGTTACACAGTAAGTACTTATTAAAGGTTTATGGGATAAACAATTAATTCATTGATTTTTGCCTATTAATCTTATGATGAAGAAGTGAATTCAGACTTCTTCGGTGTAATATTTCTTTTCTTAATTAAACAAAAGCAAAGCACTCGACTAAAACGTTGACACATATCATATATACAGTTGGAATTCTGCAACACAGTCAGCCCCAAGACAAAGCTTACAGAGATTAGTTTCTTCCAAAAGTATTAATCAATTGCATGTGTGTATTCCACTTATGTCATAGTTATTTCTCTTTATTTAATATGCGCATTCTTCAATTTGGGGCTTCCCAGGTGGCTCAGTGACAAAGAATCCACCTGCAATGCTGGAGACATGGATTCAATCCCTAGATCGAGAAGATCCCCTGGAGAAGGAAACGGCAACCCACTCCAGTATTCTTGCCTGGAGAATTCCATGGACAGAGGAGACTTGTGGGCTATAGTCCACGGCATCACAAAGAGTTGGACATGACTTAGTGACTAAACAACAACATCAACAACAAATTTCATCAATTCGCAGATTATCCAAGCTTCCCACTCCTCTCCCAGTTAACATAAATCAAAAGGAGGGTCCTGTGTGCCTATGATTTTCATAGAATCTATGATACTTCTTTTGATGATGATCAACAGTTGACTACGTTAAACTTTAAAGCTGCAAAAGATTGGGTAAGTGATACAATTAGGTTATACCATGGTCCAAGAGTGGGCCTTGCTTAGCGACATTAATGCATCAATTGCTTCCAATATATTTCAGTGTTTTCAATGAAGTGGCTCTTTCCTTTGCAAGAAAATAAAGAGCACGGTAGAAATAGAGACGTGTGCTTGTGGTTTGGTCAGCAAGGAAGGCAAGGCCTTATGTGCTTTGTCCGTCAACACTGATAAGCTGTGACATCAGGAGGCGAGGAGGCTCTGCAGCTGCTCCACCTACGCTAGGTCCCAAGTGCCACCGTCCCCCACAGGAAGCTGAGGAAGTCCAAACAGAGAAAGAGGAGTGCCGTCAACACACCATCTTCTCCTCAAATGGAGTTTTAGAAATTGGCACCCATGTATGCCTCTGGCCCATTCATCTTGATGTGTGGCTAAAACCATCACAGTATTGTAAAGTAGTTACCCTCCAATTAAAATAAATGAATAAAATTTTAAAAGTACTACAATCTGAGGGGGAAAAAAAGTCATTACAATGGAAAAAAAAAGAAATTATGTGAGTATCCATATATTTTGAACTTCAAGAGACCTTAGTTTTCCAGGTTTCTTCCTTGTAGCACAAAAGTACATGTTTAGAACATCTCAGTTGGTACAGTTTCTCTAGAAAAACTTTTATCAAAAAAAGCCAAAATTAAAAAACAAACGACAGTCAAAACTAGAACAAGATAACAATAATTGCTTTTTATGAAAAAAACATTTTTCTTTTATTTCTTATGCATATGTGTGGTTTCAACAGTATTAGATGCCTTTCATCCAATTATGAAAACTATAAATGATTATCACTAACCTGATTTTTGTGCTTTACCATTTTGCTGTTGTTGTGGTTTAGTTGTTAAGTCATGTCTGACTCTTTTGTGACCCCCATGGACTGCAGCCTGCCAGGCTCCTCTGTCCATGGGATTTCCCAGGCAAGAAGACTGGAGTGGGCTGCCATTTCCTTTTCCAGGGGATGTTCCCGATGGAGGGATAGAAGCTGTGTCTCCTACATTGGCAGGCAGATTCTTTACCACGGAACCACCTGGGAAGCCCATGCTTTACCATTTACAAATACACAAACATCTATTACAAGATTTTTATTTGTTCATTTGGCTCTCATAAGCCCTTTCTCAAATGAGAAGAGGTATCATTATTCTGTTTTAACAAATGAGGAGACTGAAGTTCAGGGTAGATCCCAGCTGAGGGGACTTATCTAGGGCCATGAAAAATAATGTAGCCCAAATAGGAACCCAGTTCAGATTTTAACCTGCCAGATTTTAACTGAGCCATTCTGTGGATAAACCAAGAAAAGTGGGATAGTTGTTATTGAGTGTCCACCATGGGTTAGATAATTTCAAACACGCTACCTCAACTACAACCTCCAGGGTAGGGATCTACTATCAAAGATAAAGAAACTAAGGTTCAGAGAGGACCCATGACTTCTTAGATGCTTAGTAAATGGCTGAGCCCTTTCACTGAGAAATAATAGATAACCCTGGGAAGAGAGGGGTTGTTTCACTGTCAAGTTACTGACAAATCTTGAGAATGCAAAGCCAGGCAGAGTTTCTCACAAAAGGAAGCTTATTTGTAAAACGAGAGTTTGGGAGCCCCCCTCCACCCCTTTTTTGGGCTATTTTGAGGAGTATTTTCTTTTCCTTTTCAGAGAGTCTTTATCAGGAACCATATCTTTGCTCCGTCACCTGCAAACAGACTTTACAACAATGAAAACCACCCTCTGCAGGATATTGATTCTGATGGAACAAAAGTTGATTAAGCAGAATGGTGGCTTTTTTTTTTTTTTTTAAACTGGAGGAGTTCCAGATCTTTCCTTAGTCCCGTCTCTCCACGAAAATGAGCTCTATCCTCACAAATCTACAGAAAACCCAAGTCAGAAGGAAGATTTACGATGGGAGACACTGGCCGGAAGACAGCTATCTGGCAGACTATCGAGAAGCTCATCTTTGTGTTATTAGAGAAACACTCTCTCTCGACAGGATATAGCCTGGTTATCGCGTAATCTTCTCAAGTTTCATCCCCATTCTGCTTACAAATGCCCCCAATATAAAGAGATGCATTTCATTAAGACAGTTTTTTTAAGAGGCAGTTTATCCCAGCTGTTGCTGTCTGTCTTAAACACCTACCTTTTCACCCTCGTGTGGAGTTTGCATGTTAAGTGCTGTAAAAAGGGAACTTAGGAACTCTCAGCAAAGGAAAAACACCAAGGCTGTCGGTGGGAATAGAAGTAAAAAAAAAAAAAAAGAGAGAGAGAGAGCCCAGGAAGCTTGATATTCCAGAACCACGCCCCACCCCCACACCCCTTCCTCAGAGAGGAGACCTGGGTTAAGGCTTGCTTGCCCTGGGGCTTGGGGCTGACCCCAAACACTAGGGGCTGTAAACACTTTTCCAGTCACATAAACAGGAGGGATTCTTTGCCTGACACTTTGGAATTTTCCTGTCAGGAGCTGGTGGCAAAACAGAAGTGATAGATGTAGGTAGAAACAGGAGAATGGATCTGACTTGTAAGGTTTCTGGCTCCCCTCCCCCCAGACCTCTCTTTCCTCAGCACCTGATTTGCACTCCCATTGGCCCAGTGGGATTTGCTGGCAAATGACCTGTGGGCTTTCTCTTGCTCCTGGCTCTGTAAGCAAGAGAGCCAGAGGCTCTTGGTGTGTGTGTGCTTAGTCACTCAGTCATGTCCAACTCTTTGTGACCCCATGGACTGTAGCCCCTGCCAGGCTCCTCTGTCCATGGGGATTCGCCAGGCAAGAATACTGGAGTGGGTTGCCATGTCCTCCTCCAGGGGATCTTCCCAACCCAGGGACTGAACCCAGGTCTCCTGCATTACAGGCAGATTTTTTTTTTTAACCGTCTAAGCCACCAGGGAAGAGGCTCTTGAGGGGCTACTATGTCTGGAAGATTTTCATTGTGAGGGGTCAGGAAGTTAGAATTGAGTGTTCAATGGGGAAAACAGGGGGGTTGGTTCCAGAGCCCTGCCAGCATCCCATGCAGCCTACATTAACTGATGGGGATGTGGGGCGGGGGGAGATGCTCCTTTGTTGGAGAGGAAGTAACCCGGGACTCCAGTCCACCCGATCCTGCACGAGGGGCTGCGGTGTTTGAAGTCGGGACTGGTGGGCTCAGGAAGCTGGCTGCATCAGGTTCCCATTAGCTCAGGCAGCGACACAGTGGGTTCACACCATGACATGGTAGCAATTAAGCCTTCTGCTACTGGTCCTTACCCTGGGGTGAGGTTCTTTTCTTCCTCACCCATGTGACTTCAAGTCGCCCTGGTTTCCTTATGGTTTGATTTCCTGCAGATTCCTGTTACTTCGTGTCTACTCTTCTGCGACCACTTATTAGACCACACAAATTGCAACAATTGTCTCCATCACACAGACCCTGTCCCAGATCCGCAATGCGTCTAGGAGGGATACTGCGTCTCTCTGAAATGTGAGAGTTACTTCCTATGTAAATAGGTGGATTACCCCAAATCAGAGTTCATTCAATATTGAGGGAAAATAAACTAATCATCATACATGCATACCCTGAAGCAAACTATTCCTCCCCTCCCACATTACTTAAAACTCTGGTTTAAAACAATTATCTCCATCTTCAATGATGAGAGAGGGAAGGCGCAAAGAAATGACAGCAGTATGAAGTGGAAAATTAAAAAGATAAAATTATGATGTCTTTTTTCAAGGAAGAAGAATATTTCTACATATAGAAAAAGCGTTTGGGGTTGAACTTTGAAAAACTGCAAGACTTAGGAAACTTGGAAGTCAGTGGGATGAAGAAAAGGGCATATTAGGAGACAAACAAGAGCATAAACACTGATGGATGCTGTGGGAAGTAAGACTGTATAGTTGCCCCTCGGTGTCCATGGGGATTGGTTCCAGGAGCCCCTGCAAGGGATGCTCAAATCTAAGGACACTCAAGTCCCTTATATTGAATGGTGAAGGATTAATACAGACAGTCCTCTGCTGAGTCTGTGGTTGGTTGAATCCACGGATGCAAACCCTGAGGATGCAAGCTCTGCGAACACGGAGGGCCAGCTGTACAAGACACAGTTTCTGCCTTCAAGAGGCAGGTTTTAATTCAGTTAAGGTGATAAAAGAAGCACAGGTAGGAAATAATTTAGAGGACAATGTAAGACACGGTACAGGTAAATCACTTCAGATTTAGGTAATGAACTGTGCTATGTGAACAATCAGTGCTGTTTCAAGTAAGGGAATTGTCAAAGTTCAAAGAAAGAGCTGGGTCAGACTTGAGGAGGAATGGGATGTAGTTAGATGTGTAGGGCTGAATGAAGGGCATTGATAGGAAGGAAAAATGAATGGAATGAGAATTAGGCAGGCCATGTGCTGGAGACCAGTGGTTCTCAACCCTCAGTGTGTATTAATATCAGAACCCTCCAGGGGATGTCTTAACATACGTGGGCTCCACACTGGTGATTCTGATTTAGTGGGTCTGGTATGGGGTATGATGAGTGGCATTTCTATTAATAGTAAGTTCCCTGGTGATTTGAGTGCTCCTGGCTCAGGAAATCACCCTTTGAGAAGGACTCCTGTAGACAGATCAGTATGCCCCAAGCCCAAGCACTTATCTGGCAGAAATGCTGGAAAATCAGACTGTCCAGGGAAATCCACCCAAGAAGTATTAAGAGCAAGTATGCTGTTAACTCTCTTTATTTTCCTTTCTGGTGATTCTCCATCTGAGTGGCGCAATAAACTTTTATTTTTTTTGCCAATTCCCAGATGGCTTCTTGGTTGAGAATGAATTATTGTGAAAGAAAATGATGTTTTAGTGCCTCCAGAAGAAACTACTGCGGTTAAAGTTGGATGTTGTTGTTTAGTTGCTCAGTCATGTCCTCCTCTTTGCGACCACATGGACTGTAGCCCACCAGGTTCCTTTGTCCATGGGATTTCCCAGGCAAGAATACTGGAGTGGGTTGCCATTTTCTTCTCCAGGGGATTGTCCAGATCCAGGGATAGAACCCCCATCTCCAGGTGGATTCTTTACCCCTGAGCCACCATGGAAGCCCTAAAGCTGGACATCAGTTCCAAAAAGACAGCTTTCATGATCCCTTCTATAACAAGCATATTTCTTAAATAGCTTTGCCACTACCAGCAAGTGTGGTCTTTCATGGGATAGTTGTTCTGGAGCTTTACATACTGGATGGCCAACCCACCTTAGAATCCAAGCATTAGAAACACTAGCCAGGACCTCCCTGGTGGTCCAGTGGTAAAGAATTTGCCTGCCAATGTAGGGGAAATAGGTTCTATCCCTGGTCCCTGGTCTGAGAAGATTTCACGTGCCACAGGGCACCTAAGCTCGAGAGCCGCAACTACTGAGCCCGTGTGCCCCAAATTCTGAGGCCCACGTGCCCTAGAATCCCTGCTTCGCAACAAGAGAGGACACTGAAATGAAAAGTTCCTGCTCACCACAACTAGAGAAAAGCCCATATACAGCATCGAAGACCCAGCACAGCCAAAAATAATAAATAATTTTTAAAAACCCCACTGACCGAAGCTACCTTGCAAAATCATGCATTTTTCTTGCTTTTCTCAAAGATTTACATCCTTTATTGTCTCAAATATTATGTAAACATGTTTTAATGCCCCCTCCATAATCTTTTTGCTTTTGCATATTTAGTGAAACTTTACCACCATTGTTTCCCCTTATTTTTGCAGGTTAAAAAAAAAAAAAAAGCAATCCTGGTTAATGTGAAAAAAACACATCTAAATGTGAAAATGTTTAAAAAATGTCTTCCCTTTGTCAAATAAAACAATTTCATAATCTTATTTCTATTGCATGGAGTTAGTCATGAGTTTCTCCAGGACTGTGTTGGCTTGACTGAGGTAGGACTAGTTTCCTGTATACTTTACATAATATTATGTGTATTTAAAGATCAAGTTCAGGCTATAGTATGCTATCCGTTGCAGACAGAAATGTGCAGTGTACTTTCCAATATTTCTTTCAATCTTTTGACAATTTAAGATGAGTTGAGTAGTATGCAAACCCCAGTAATTAGACATTGTCACTATGAACACAGTTAATAGCATGATTCATATTTATGAAGTACTAATGTCATATGAATACCAAAAACACATGATTGTACTGTTCAAATTTTGAATTGAGTAAACAGACAAAATAACTAGGAGGGCAATTTATTTTATAGCAGTGAACCAAGTTGATCTGTTTTTCATAATTCAATAAATGAAAGACAGCTAAGGTATATCAATTTTTAGGGTATTTATGTAGAAAAAAATGACATACTTTCATGTAATTAGAGGCTAAAAGTGCTCATTTATTCCTAAAAGCTAAGAAAAGGGAATTTTGCAGTGCAGATAAGAGATAGGTAGGAAAATACTGCATGTGTTCAGATCTGAAGAGGGCCTTTGAGGGGACGGCTGAGGAATTCACAGTGACTTGATGACAGGGTGAGAGCAAAATCCTGGATTTGTCAGAATTCCTGATTACTTGACTGGGACTCTATACTATGTCAAGGAGGCACTGGTGGATTAGAAAATAATTTTTTTTTAAATTTACCATGGTTTTATTACCTACTGGCATTTATTACCACCCCATCTCACACTTTAAGCAAATTAGTAAAACAGTATCTTGAATGAAAATGAGTTAAATGCAAGAAAGAAAATTTTATTTTTCTAACCCAATAGTAAAGATGTCATTAAAATTTTTTTTTTCTTGGTCAGGTGTATTTTTCTGTGAAGAATATTTTTTAAACAGAGATCATGTTTCCGTTAATGGATGACATCTGGTACACATTTTCGTTTGTGTGTTCCAGCTAGTGCATTTATACCTTGTGTTTGTTAGCTGTAGACATGGAAATTTCCAGCACAATACAGAAAGTTGTCAATGCCAGGTGTCACTTTAGAGAAAGGAGACTAGACTTTAAACAAATACATTGGTTAATTCATTTAAATGTCTTTTCTCACACTCACCCCGGGAGAACACACTTCTTGTTTACACTGTACTCTCAAAACTTTGTTAAAATTCCTCCAGTGTTTGCCCTCAGGCTAGTTAATGATTCTTCCCCCACCCATCCACCTACCCAAGAGATTTGGTCTCATTATTTAATCATCATTTTGTTTTTGACCCAAAGTACAATACTCAGTTTGGTTGACTACCTCACTTATCAAACAATGCTTAAATGATTTTTGGTTCTTTAAAAAAAAAAATCAAAACCAACAAAATCAAATCCATGTGGAGAGATGATGACATGATAAAAGAAAGGAGATATGAAGGAAAGGGCCAAGAGGAGGTCAGGAATGCTGTGGAAAACAGCAGCATCCTCAGAATCCATGTGGCCTTCCAAGGAGACTCTACCAACGGCATTAATTATGATGTTTGTGGAAAATGGTGCAGCTGTTTCCCTGGTGGCTCAAGATTCTGCCTGTAATATAGGAGATGTGGGTTTGATCCCTGGGTTGAGAAGATCCCCTGGAGGAGGAAATGGCCATCCACTCCAGTATTCTTGCAGGGAAAATCCCATGGATAGAGGAGCCTGGCGGGTTGCAATCCGTGAGGTCACAAAAAGTCAGACATGACTGAAGTGACTGAGCATGCACACACAGAGTGGAGGAAGAGATAGGGCTTTGGGGATGGACATGTACAGCCTGCTATATTTAAACTGGGTAATGAGAAGGTCCTACTGTGTAGAGTTCCCTGTGTAGAGCACAGGGAACTCTGCTCAATGTTATGTGGCAGCCTGGACAGGAAGGGAGTTTGGAGGGGAATGGATACTTGTGTATGTATGGCTGAACCCCTTTGCTGTCTGCCTGAAACTATCACAACTATCAAACTATCACAAGTATAGCTAATCAGCTATACTCCAAATGGCAACACACTCCAGTATGCTTTTCTGGGAAATTCCATGGACAGAGGAAGCTGGCAGGCTACAGTCCATGGGGTCACACAGCTGAGCACACAGCACACACATGTAAACTAAAAAGTTTAAAAAGAGTAAATGAAAAATAAAATATTAAAAATAACGGTGCATCCCCCCACCCCACCCCCCCGCTGTCACATCTTGTGCACAAAATCCCATCTGGGATTCATATGCTTAGAAGTTTCAATTTTAAATATTTGTATAACAAAAATAAAAGGGAACTAGCTCCTGAGTCCTGGACAAAGGATGTTGGAATGGATACGTTTTAGTCCTGGAAATGCTCCTGTTGTGTGCTTTCATTTCCCTCTTACTCTCCTTACTTCCCTAGGCTGCATCCCCTGCTCAGTCCCTTAGATCCTCTACTCCATTCTCAGTTCTCTGATCCCTTGACCACTGGCCTTCCCCACCCCTGTGCCTTGGCGGAGCCCACCTGGACGGACTGACGCTGCCTGTAGGCGGTGGACTCTGGGCTGCCCTCTTCTTGTCCTCCGTGTCTTTCCCACACCCCACAGAGTCTTATCCCCAAACTTCACAGCTCCCCTTGGACCCCCATCCCCTCCCTCCCTTTGCCTTGTACTTCCCAGAAAAAAAAAAGATATAATAAAAGACATTTTTGAAAAAGAAAGGAAGGAAGGAAAGAATAAAAAGAAAGAAAGAGAATCAAAGAAAGAAGGAAGGAAGGAAGGAGAGAGAACAGAACACAGCACCATGGCTGGGTGCCATCACTCCTGTTGCATGCTTAGCTTCTAATCTCGTCCCTTTAGCTCTCCTCCACTTTCATTTCGGAGGGAACTGTCCCCTTTTTTCTTCCAAGGCTGTCCTTACCACCCTCAACCCCCTCCCCCCATCCGCCCTGAGCAGGCTTAGGCTTTATCAAAGACGTCTGTTCTCCTGCTGGAACTTCTGTTGCCAGCTATCTCCTATCTCCTTTTAGAAACCTACAGTTTCTCATCTTTCCTCTCCTCAAAAATAAAAACGACTTCCTTCAGCTTTCCTTCCTTCTCAAGCTACTGTCAAGCTCTGTCCTTCTGATTCCACCCACAGGTCTGGAAAGAAAGTCCCTACTTCCCTCTAGGCTGTGTTCACAGAGCCTCAGTCTATACCCGCCCTGCTCCTTGATTAAACCTGGTCTCAGTCATTAGACCCCTGGAGGAGGAGGACTGCTGGGTGTGCATCCAGCTCTGACACTTACGAGCTGGGTGGCCTTGGACAAGTTACTGCACCTGTCTGTGCCCCAGTTTCCTCATCTGGAAAATGGGGACAGTGATACTTTTGCTCCTTAAGAAACTTGGTGGCGGTGGTTTAGTTGCTCAGTCATGTCTGACTCTTGGTGACCCCATGGACTCTAGCCCACCAGGCTCCTCTGTCTGTGGGATTTCCCAGGCAAGAATACTGGAGTGGCTGGCCATTTCCATCTCCAGGGGATCTTCCAGACTCACTGATGAAACCCATGTCTCCTGCTTGGCAGGTGGATTCTTTACTACTGAGCCACCTGGGAAACCCCTTTAATAAACTTACATTTAATTAATTTATTATATTTGGGTGTACCAGCTCATAGTTATAGCATGTGGATCTAGTTCCCTGACTAGGGATCAAACCTGGGCCCCCCTGCATTGGGAGCATGGAGTTTTAGCCCCTGGACCACCAGGGAAGTCCCAATTTATGTTTATGAATGCAATAATGATAGGATAATAGTTTGGTTATAGAGCTTGGTCAGGATAATGCACAAGAAGGACAAAGAGAGACCATACGAGAAAGATGACTCATCCTGAGCCAGCCCCCTAGAATGCCCTTGTCTCTAATCCTGTAAAGTCCTTGTGAGTCATTCTAGTCCTGGTTCACAATCTATTTCTTCCTTAGATCATTCCCTGCCTGTCTGCACTGCCTTTGGAAATAGCATCTGTATGCTTGGTGCCCAGGGATTTAACCTTAGAACTTCTGTGGCTCAGCATTGCCTTACCTTGTCAGGTGGTTAGCTATGAACTTGCGCATCTCCTCTACAATGCTGTGTTTTATAATGCTTATTGTATTAGTTTGCTAGGGCTGCTATAACTAAGTGCCATAGGCAGTGTGACTCAACCCATAGAAAATTATTTTCTTACAATTCTAGAGGCTGGAAGTCTGAGCTCAAGGTGTCAGAAGGATTGGGTTCTTCTGAGTTCTCTCACTGGCTTGCAGATGGCCATCTTCTCCATGTGTCTTCATGTGGTCTTCCTTCTGAAGGTGTTGTGTCCTAATCTCTTCTTCCCATAAGGACATCAGTCATATTGTATTAGAATCCAGCCTAATGACCTCATTTTAACTTGACCTCTTTAAAGACTCTGTCTCAAATGCAGTCACATCCTGAAGTACGGAGGGTTAGAACTTCAACATAGGAATTTTGGTGGGGGTCACAATTCAGTCCACAATACTGATTGTTGAATTGTTGACACCCCAATGACTTAACAAGGTGCCTGTCATGTTTGTGTCATGAATTAATTAAACAACATGAGAAGAAACCAGGGAAGGGGAAACAAGGCAGGATGCAGAGAAAAACAATTCCTAAAACCTACTTCTGATAGGATCTTTGGAAAGTTGTGGAGAAAGCAAGGAAGGTTAGTCATCACCTCTAAATGTTTTCCTTTCAATAACATGTCCTCACACCACAGTTATTTCTTTAGAGTTGGGTTTCATTCTTCTAGCAAAATGATACCCTTGGGAAAGATGACTTAATAGAAAGACAAAATGGAGCAAGGCATTCTGCTTTTATTATTACTACTATGAAGCTTCAGGGCTTCCCTGGTGGCTTAGATGGTAATGAATCTGCCTGCAATGCAGAAGACTGGGGTTTGATCCCTATGTTGGGAAGATCTCTTGGAGAAGGGAATGGCTACCCACTCTAGTATTCTTGCCTGGAGAATTCCATGGACAGAGGAGCCTAGTGGGCTACAGTACATGGGGTCACAGAGAGTCAGACACGACTGAGCAACTATCTCTTTCACTTTCACTTTTCACAAAGTCCTCATGTAGTAGAAAGTACATGTTAGCTATTGAAGGTTTTATTGTCGCCATCATAATCATCGTTGTTGGCTCTAAGCTCTATGAGGACAGGTTACTTCACACCTCGTTTATTGCTGCACTTCCTGTTCTCAACAAACTTAGTGAAAAGTAGAAGCTCAATATATTTGTTCAATAAAGGAAGATACTTTACCTCTGAGGCTTTCTTTCCTTATCTCTGCAAAGGACAAATGTTTGTTGAGCCCTTACTGTGTGTGAGGCCTCGAGCATTTTTTAATGTGGATCATTTCATTTTTATCCTCACACCAGTCATTTGAGGTGAATACTGTTATGAAACAGAGAGGTAAGATACCCGTCAAAGGCACACAGCTAACAAACAGAAGAGCTCAGAGTTTGTCAGACTCAAACCTGAAACACCAACCAACATGTTTTCATGCCTTCTTCCCATCCAGAAAGAGGGTGGAAAGCTCCATCTTCATGGGCCTGTTGAGAGGATTCAATAGCAATGTAAGTGCCTGCTACGTAGAGGGAGGTCAGTTGTTATCAACTCTTCCACCTCACTCTGTACAATTCACCTTGCTGAGCAGACAAGGGCTCTATCTTCCAACCAAAAACTCTGTCCAAGAGTGGTCCAGTGGTTAAGAATCCACCAGCCAATGCAGGAGATACGGGGTAGATCCCTGGTCTGGGAGGATTCCACAGGGCAACTAAGCCTGTGCACCACAGCTACTGAGTCTGTGCTCTGGAGCCTGTGACCCACAGATACTGAAGCCCAAGTGCACCCTAAAGCCCCTGCTCTGCGACAAGAGAAGGCATCGCAATGAAAAGCCTGTGTAAGCAGTAGAGAGTAGCCCCCGCTCTCTGCAACTAGATAAAGCCCAAGTGCAGCAACAAAGACCCAGTGCAACCAAAAATAAATGAATAAATAAAATTATAAAAAAACCCAACTCTGCCCAAGTCCTCCATTAACCCAAGCCCCCTGCAGCCACTGTCCCATTTTTCTGCTTCCCTTCAGCGAGAACTGCTCTGTACTCAGGAGATGTCTTTACTTCTTTTTCTCATCACCCATTTTCTCTTGAATCCACTCAAACCAGGCTTCTGCCTCACCTCTCTTCTGAAACTGCTCTTAGCATAATAACCAAATATATCTGATATCAGCCTCTACCCTGTCTGATTTTCCACAACCTCTTAGCATCAGTCGGCAGAGCTAATGACTCTCCTCAAAAACTTCTTTTCTCCGTGCTTCCTGGCTTTGGTTTCACTTCCCTAGATACTCTTCCTAATCCCCTTTGTGGCCTCCAGTGGTCAGGAAGTCACGTCCAGAGTCGTGACTTACATGCCATCTGTGTGTAGATGGGTCCAAATTTCTGTCTCTAGCCCTGACTTCTCCGTGGAGTTTCATGTACCCAGCTTCCCATAGGACATCGCCACTTGCCAGTCTAATAGGCATCCTTAAATCAACATAAAACACAATTTGTGTGTCTGCATTTCCTTTCCTTTCCCCACTCAGGCCTTTCACATTCTTTCCCACTCAAGTAATGACTTCAGTCCTTGATCAGGATAAAAATCTAAGTCACCCTTAATTCCTTATTTTTGCTTATCCTACTTTCAGTCCATCAACAAGTCCAGTTGAAGGCTTTGCCTCTAAAGTGTATCTCAAATTCATCTGAAATCTCTCTTTGGAACTGAAATAAAATCCAGAGTTTTGACATGGCTTACAGGGCTTTCAGTCGTCTAGCCCCTGCCTGCCTCTCAGACCTTCAGCCTGCCCTCAGTCTCCCCTGTGTGGGGAGCTTCAGGCCCACTGGACTGTATTCCTTGAACATAGAAGAATTATTTCTGCCTCAGGGCCTTTGCACTTACTGTTTTTTCTGCTTGGAATTCTTTATCCCAGATCTTCACATGACTGACTCCTTATCATTCAGGTCTCAACTAAATGTCATCTTCTTAGAGCAGATTTCCATGAGCACTTTGGAAATTTCCATAAGCTTCCCACTCAGAGCTTCACGTCTGTTAGTTAGGAAAGTGTTTGGCTGTGAATAAGAGTAAACCTAACATTGACATAAACCGATAGATCCGTGTATCATGTATTAAGACATCCAGGGGAGTTATGTCAGGGCTGTGCGAGGCTCAATGATGTCATCGAGGACTCAGGCTCTTTCTCACTTTCTACTCTGCCAGCCTTAACATTGTAACTTTCTTGTGTGTTAGCTGCTCAGTCGTGCCTGACTCTGCGACACCACAGACTGAAGCCTACCAGGCTTCTCTGTCCATGGGATTCTAAGGCAAGAATACGGGAGTGGGTTGCCATTCCCTTCTGCAGGGGATCCTCCCAATCCAGGGATCGAACCTGGGCCTCCTGCATTGTAGGCAGATTCTTTACCATCTGAGCCACCAGAGAAGCTCACCAGTCACTTTCTCACTAGTGGTATTTACTTCAAGGTTGCAAGCCAGCTGCTGCACCTTGGGGATTATGTCTGTGTCCCAAACAAGGAGAAAATAAAGTTCAAAGGACCAAAATCTTCTCTTATGTGGCTCTGCATTTTGCGGGGGCAGGGAAACCCTCCTCAGGATATTCTGCTTGAAGTCACAGACTAGAGTCTCGCCCCTCCCCCCAGCAGTAAGGGATGTTGAAGACACAAGCATTTAATCTTTCCACAATATACACTAGAGAGTGCAAAGGAGGAGGGCGCTGGGAATAATCCGAGGCAGGCAATCCTGGTCACCTTTTATATCATGTAGCTCTGCTTACTTTTTTTCATAGAACTTATGATTATCTGAAATTAATTACCTTGTTATTTGCCAGTTTTCTTACTTATGGTTTGCTTTTATTTATGGTAAGCTACACTATCCCTGGTGGCTCAGACTGTAAAGAATCTGCCTACAGTGCAGGAGACCCGGGTCTGATCCCTTGGTCAGAAAGATCCCCTGGAGGAGGGCATGGCAACCCATTCTAGTATTCATGCCTGGAGAATCCCATGGACAGGGTCCCAAAGAGTCAGACATGAATGAGTGACTAATCCACGCAAGAATAGTGAGCTTATCTCTTTTGTTTCTGACTTTGACTAGAACAATCCCTAACACGTAGTAGGCATTCAAGAACTATCTGCTGATTGTCAAATAAGCAAGCAAAGATAAATAGGGAAAATGTGTCTCCATGGTATAAATGGATCTCTGTTATGCGTGAGACACACATCGCTAGGTAAATCAGTTTAACCGAGAGTGTCCTAGGCAGATGGACGGGTGGGTCATTGGGACACTGCGGAGTGCTGTCCTCATCTGAGGAGTAACAGTGGTTCCGTTCACTGCAGTTATATTGATAGGATGGATGGTGTCTTCTGGTTAGGTCCATACTCCCTCTCAAAGTTGACCTTCCTCAACTGGCAGAACGTCCATGGGTTAGAGAGAAGCTAAATGGCCTCCCACAGTCTTCAGGCACTGGCCATGTTCATCTGGATTCACTGAGCTTCACACACAAGCTCTAGAGTATTATGTAAACCATGCATGGCATATAGCAGGCTGGGTTAGGCTCGTGCTAAGTTTCTACATCAGCCCAAGGTTCTGTTTGAAAGAAAGGATTTAGTGGTCCAAGCTCAAGGTGGAACGTGGTCACTGCTGGGATCTAGATGTGACTGGTGATGGCTGGTCCGTTAACAGAGTGGTTGGTCCATTTTGCAGGGGGCGCTGAAGGGCCTCGTGGGGCTCACTCACCCTGAGGAAGAAGAGGTAGGCTAGTAAGTTGAACTCAGTACCAACATCTCAATGATCCTCAAAGAGAAGAGACTCTGAATACTACCTCTTGACATAAGGAGCTGTAAATACATATGGGAAGACATATTTTCACTACAAACCCAGGTACAAGGCACAAAGTCACACTGCTTCTGCGCCTGGGAAACGGGTGACACACAGGAAGGAAAGGCTGTTCCTCCCCCTTCTTCACCGCTCACATCTGCAACTTTGAGGCATGGAAGGCATCAAAGAACACAGAACCACTTCAGTTTGTTGGGGCCCCCAGTGTGTTAGCCTCATTCCAGCAACTTCTTCCTGATCACATTGAGGACATCACTAGAAACTCTCAGACATAAGCCGGAGAGACCTGCTGGGGATGGAGCTGCTACCACAGGCGGCAGGAGGAAGGTGTCTGTGGCATAATACACAATTGGAACTCATTTTAAACATCAGCTCCAGCCCCCATTTCAGCCTGATGAAGCCCAGAGAAAATGGGCTACACACATTGACTAAATGAACGAGTATTTACCGCGTAGATGCTGAGAGAAGGAAACAGATACAGTCCCTACTTTCATAGAGTTAAATACAGTATACACTAAAGAGAGAGAGAAAATAGACTGCAACCACAGAACTGATGAGAGGGCTATCACTGGATACAGGCTTCCCAGGTGGCGCTAGTGGTAAAGAACCTGCTTGCCAATGCAGGAGATGTAAGGGATGCAAGTTCGACCCCTGGGCTGGAAAGATCCCCTGGAGAAGGAAATGGCAACCCACTCCAGTATTCTTGCCTGGAGAATCCCTTGGACAGAGGAGCCTGGCAGGTTACAGTCCATAGGGTCTCACAGAGTCGGACACAACTGAAGAGACTTAGCATGCACAAAAATTGGATAGAAAAAAGAAAAATTAACAGCAGGTATGTAAGAAATCTCTGTACTTTCTGCCCAATTTTGCTGTGAATCTAAAAGAAGTTCTAAAAATGAAACATATTTTTTAAAGTAAAATCAGCAAAATTAATTGAGAATATTGAAGAAGACTCAGAAGTTTGAGGAAAATGACTCTTAGGAAGAGGATTCCAACAGTTCTCCATCTCCAACTCTGCAGCTTCAAATCATAGCCAGCACTGCCAGGAGCCAACCACCCCGCCCCCTTCTCCCCACCCCCAAACCACCCCCCCCAACTCAGTCCAGTCCTTTATGTCCCCTCCTTGTGCACCTAGAGTTCCACTGCCTTTATCACACAAGTGATAGCCTGGCAAAGGTGACTTAGTGCATTGTCCCTGTGGCTGGACTGTGTCTGCAGCCCAGGCTCTGCATGGCATCTCGTATCAGTGAGCCCACTGCAGGGACTTGAGAACCATCCACTGACTGCCTGACAGTGAATGAATGAAGCGGAGTCACATTACAACAGGTGAGGTTTAGGTCGGACAGACATGCTTCTTGTCAGGTTCCTGAGAAGCTAAGACAGCTGTGAGGGGGTGGCTGTGGTTCATACCAAGTCAGGCTCAGCTTGGGGTGGGGGTGAGGGGAAGGATTAACCCCTTGGCTGCAGCAAAGTTCGGAGGAACGAGTCTGTTTCTGCTATTACATATGCCACAGGGGCAAGGTCAGTCCAGCTCACTGGTCATGCAGGGCCTTTGCAAATATACCAAGTTTTAGAATCCTAAAAATGGAGGATGCCACCATGCATAGGACTCCCATGAACCTTAACACCAAATGCTAAAATCATTCTACCATTTGCTACCTTGACCAGGTAAAGGAAAACCCATGTAAGTGTGTGTGTGTGTGTGTGTGTGTGTGTGTGTGTGTGTGCACGATCAGTTTGTTAAATTCTGCAAAAATGTTCAGAATTTTTGTGAAAGACACATTTACTCAGGCTACTCTCATCCTGTGTGCTCAGTTGCTCAGTCATGTCTGACTCTTTGTGACCCCAGGGACTGACTGTAGCCCTCAAGGCTCCTCTATCCATGGGATTTCCCAGGCAAGAATACTGGAGTGGGTTGCCACTTCCTTCTCCAGGGGATCTTCCCCACCCAGAGATCAAATGGTGTCTCTTGCATTAGCAGGCGAATTCTTTACCACTGAGCCACCAGGGAAACCGCATCTTAAAAAAAACCAGTATTTGTCTTAAAGTCACCTTTTCATGGCAGGTGCTGTCCTGACTAGGTGTGCAAAGATTAGAAGGTAGATTTGGGGAATATGATTGACCAAAAATGAGGAAAGAAATGCACTATTTGGCAATACTGAGAAAGCAGGGTTGAAAACAGCAAAGTGGAAAAAGGGAGGACCGAACAGTAATCAGAGCACACCTTGCTCATTGTTTGTCTGCTTTGACCAGGATCCTCGGCAGAAATGTGTTTGCCATTAAGACCCAGTCTGGGACTTCCCTGGTGGTGCAGTGGATAAGAATCTGCCTGTCAATGCAGGCAACACAGGTTTGATCACTGATCTGGAAAGATTCTACATGCCTGTGGGCAACTGAGACCCCTGTACCACAACTACTGAGCCCGAGTGCCCTAGAACCATGCCCTGCAACAAAGAGTAGCCCCTGCTTGCCACAGCTAGAGGAAAAAACCTGAGCAAAAGCAAAAAAGACCCAATGCATCCCTAAAATAAATAAGTAAGCCAAAGGGAAAAAGATCTGGTCTACAATGAAGGAAGGACTGATGCTGAAGCCTCCTTATGTGAAGAGCTGATTCATTGGAAAAAACCCTGAGGCTGGGAAAGATTAAAGGCAAGAAGAGAGGGCAACAGAGGATGAGATGGTTGGAAGGCATCACTGACTCAGTGGACATGAATTTAAGCAAACTCCAGGAGATAGTGACAGATAGGAAAGCCTGGCATGCTGCAGTCCATGGGATCACAGAGTTGGACACAAGCTAGCAACTGAACAACAATAATAACGGTGATACATTACCTACCTGCCAACTCATCTGAAATAAAAGAATCTGAAAGTACATACGTGTGTGAGTGTAATGGAATCACTGTGCTGTCCACCTGAAATTAACATGACATTGTAAATCAACTGTACTTCCATTAAAAAGTTTTTTTAATGTTAAAAAAGTTTCACAATAGTTACCTTTACTATGTGCAATGCACTCTAATATTTTCTATTATACTCTGAAGTACAGAGTACTACTTCTTTTTAAAAAATGCTAGTCATGCCCATGAAACTGAGTGGACTGTGGCCATCTGTTTTGAAATCCCTGCCCCCCAACTTTAGACAGAATGAGCTATGTGCTTCTCTTAGTGAACCACCCTCCTTTCTGTGAGGTGAGTCACCATCAGGGCCCAGCGTCTTCCCAGTAAGAAAGCTGGATGAACCATCATCATGCTGCTCCCGGCAGGTTTAGCCTGTTCACCCTGGGCTCCCAAAGCGCGCTGATTGAAAGTTCAGAGGATGGAGGCTACCTCCTTCCTGTCCCCCAACCTCAACGAGTCTCTGGCCTCTCTTCCTACAAAATGGACATTCCCAAAAGTTCATGGATTCAGACTCTGTCACAGGATGAAATTTATTATCCTTTGGTTCAAAGTTATGACAAAGTCTTGTCTGAGAAATGTGAAGCGAATCAAGTGATGTTCTTGAGACCCACCCAGAAAACATCAGTATCTTTCCATTGTACTTGAAGGTGTTAAACAAGCTCAGGGCACTGGGAGACTAAAGTCCACCCCACCCCAACTCTAAGTTCCCTTTTCTCAGATAATCTGAATCCAAAGAATGTTACCTGAGTCATTTCCTTGCTTATTTAGAGAGGCAATGCTTGGCATCAGACCAGAAACAAAAATCAGACAAAAATGACTGGACAACGGAGAAATGATCTCTTTGGGGTTTCTCCAAAGTCACAGCAGGGAGGAGACATTGCACCTCCACGTCTGAGGTCTGAGTCTTGCTAAATTGGGAAAATATCTGATTGTCAGTATGTTATTAGAAGGTGCTGTGTGTGTGTCAGGCATGTTTTAGTAACTAAACAACAACAACAATGCTGAGAAAAGAAGTGAATATTCTAGTGTTAGTGTTACTAAGTAAGAGATGACCTTAAGATCCCTGAGTAAGGAGATAGGAGGTCTGGACCCTTTGCTGGTGCCGAGGATTCATGTCACCTTAGCTCTAGGAGGTGGACAGGCACCAGATGTTTCTAGTACCTACGAGGGGTCATAGGGGTATATTGGGGGTTGTTTGTATCACCTGGCATATTGGGGGTTGTTTGAAAGTAATTGTGGGGCAAATAACAAGGGACTTACTGGAGTGCCCCCTTTCCCAGGAGGCCAGTGCCTTGCAGTTTTCCCTTTATATAGTTCAAGAGCAGCTGACAAGAGTCAGAAAGCCCACCATGTCCTCCTGTACTGGGGTCCTCCTCAGACATGACGCAGCCCCTCAGGAGCCAGCTTTGTGTACACACTGCTGGGCCGCGTGAGGGTCGTGGGGGGCGGTGGCTGGCAGGATCTGTGTCCAGGAAAAGGTGTGAATGTGAGTTCCGCCCTTTTCGTTCAGGCTGCCCTGGAGGCCTCCCACTTAGAAGCACAGAGGACAGAGCAGAAAGAGTCAGCCCTCTGATGGCAAGGACTACGCAAAGGCACCCCCCTGGGGAAGGAAAGACAGGCTCAGTGCACCTGGGTTATGAGAGTGATGAGGTCTGGAGAAATCCCAAAGAGGTCTGTTCTGCGCTGTATGGTCATTGGGCTGATTTTTAAATTTTTACTTATTTTTATAAGAAGTTTTTTCAGCGATGCCACACAGAATGTGGCATCTTAGTTCCCCAACCAGGGATGGAACCTGTATTCCCTGCATTGGAAGTATGGAGTCTTAACCACTGGACCACCAGGGAAGTCCCTTTGTGGCTGATTTTTGTTTCTGATCTGTGGTGTCTTTAGGCACCCATTTATTCTATTACTTTAAAGATGCAACAACTCCTGGGATTTATTTTACAGCATATTTATTCCTCAAGTTTTTTTGTTTTTTGGTTGTTTTTTTTTTCCCCCTCTAAAATGCTGGCTATGCTTTCAGAAAATTAGGCTTAATTTAAAACCTTACTACATTTAGCTCTTTATTTTAGAAAAGACATGACATTAGCAACCCATGTAGGAGACTGGCTGAGATTTACATATATTAATATTTGTATGTGTAAGATGCTATATGTAATAATATAATATTTATAATAATATTAATAATACTTGTATGTGTAAGCAACTGCCTAGAGTATAACCTCCTAGAGGGTCAGGGCCATGCCTACTGCCTGTGATCTTAGGCTTAGCAATCACACTCAATATGCAGATGTGAATAGTGAATAAAAGGGCAGATCTTGATCATGGGGTAGAGTCACTGTGAATCAGAAAAGGCTCATTTGTTGCTGAATATTATGTAATTACAAGGAAGCTAAAATGAAACAGTTGTGTGATTATAAGGGAAAAGTCAACCTTATAGCATCAGTGGGAGAACACAGTAAATCAGTGTTCCTGTTTCCTGCAGATTTAGGAAATCAGTAGCAAGGTGTAAGGCTTATAAGGGTTTTAGCAATATATTAAGTTTATAGAGTATTTCATGGCAAGCTGTTAATCATAAAGTTACAATGAAGTTGCCACATGGCTATGGACTGCTATTATTTTTATTTATTTGTTTAATTTTTGGTTCCGCTCAGGCTTTCTCTAGTTGCAGGGAGCGGGGCTACGCTAGTTGCGGTGTGTGGGCTTCTCATTGCAGGGGTTTCTCTTGTTGCAGAGCACAGTCTCTAGGCGAGGGCTCAGCAGTTGTGGCCCATGGCTCTAATTGCTCTGTGGCAGGTGGGGATCCTAGGTCAGGGATCAAACCCATGTTCCCTGCATTGGCAGGCAGATTCTTAACCACTGGACCACCAGAGAAGTCCCATCTAGCCATGCCTCAAAGTTTCATGAGCAGGTGGGTATTTCTACTACATTTAACAGATGACAAAAGTGAAATTGGAAGAGTTTAGAATTCAAGATTATTACTTGACACTTTTGGGGAGTTTTTAAAACATTTTTTCTTGCTCCATCTCATTTAATCATAGTAACATTCCTACAAGATGATGATATTATTCTTAGTTTTGTTGAGGTAGAAAAAGGTTGAGAGAAGCTAGTAGCTCAATATTGCCTTGAATCTGTCCCCAGATAGGTGTGCTGAGGCCATACAACATCAATGTATGTTATTATTTTTATTTTTGCCTTTTATATACACACCAGTGAGCTTTGTGGTAGACTGACTTCATGTTTATCCCTTCAGTAGATTGTGAGCTGCTGGAGTATAAACATATTCATCAATATATATTTGATTCACTTAACAAATATTTTTGAGCACTGATATGTACCATACTCTGGGGTACAGAGAGCAGGACAAACTCATTGTCTTCCCTTTTGGAGGTCTAGAATGTTCCCAGCAGAGATCAGCATTTGCAGAGTCGAACTGAAATTAGAACTGATGAAAATAACCAAATTTCCTGGCTAGATGGCCCTGGTGTATCTGAGTAAAGTTAGACCATAAAGGCTGTGTAGGTCCAAGGCCGGTGAGAATCCTAACTTGGACTGAGGATTTGTTATTTGGGGTCACTGCCAAGGCAGCAGACAAGCCGTGGAAAGGATATATCGCAGATAAGGATGTGAGTGGAGTGACAAGACCACAGGCAGGCAGTCTTGACAGCCCAGTCAATGGAAGACCCACAGGTTAGGGAAAACCAGAACAGAGGGCTGCTTCCGGATGTATTATGGTGGCACACACTCTGGATCTACCCTGTGACACGGCAAGGAAATTCTTGCTGCGCCCGCCATAGACTCATCCTTCCACATTTCTTTTTCTTACTTTGTTTTCAGGCCTATTCCAATGAACCAAAGGATTTTGGAAATAAAAGCTTTGCAGTAACCCAAGCGAGACTTCCATGGTGTCCTGAACGAGATCATTATTGGCAATGGGGATGGAGAGAAGTGTGTGAGTTTTGAAATATTTAGGGAGAACAGACTGGACTTGATGATTGTTTGGATCTGTAAAATATATCAGTAAGGATGATGATTTCCACTGCATATAATTGACATCTTTCCTTGTTTTTATTTTTTCTAATTCTACAGATATTTACTGAACTTACATTGTTTGTTTGGCATTGAGCTGGGCACCAGGAATAGATAGCAGAAAATAGTCTTACGTAAGTTTGGGGGAAAAGGACAGAAAATTTTTCAGCCCAAGCCTGACAATCACAAAGTGAAAGTGAAAGTGTCAGTTGTCAGTTGTGTCTGACTCTTCGCGACCCCATGGACTATATCCCAGTGGGCTCCCCTGTACATGGAATTCTCCAGGCAAGAATACTGGAGTGGGTAGCCATTCCCTTCTCCAGGGGACCTTCCAGACCCAGGGATTGAACCCAGGTCTCCTGCATTACAGGCAGATTCTTTACCATCTGAGCCACCAGGGAAGCCCCTTGAAAATCACAAAGAACACTGGTAAAAACAAAGGAAATGTATTTTCTCAAATAAGAGAAGACTGAAGGTTAGGATTCACTTTAGGGTTTGTGAATTCAATAGCCCAACATTCTTTGTCTTTCCACCTTGCCATCCACAGCATTGGCTTCATCCCGAGGCTGGTTTCCATTCACGTCAAGAGACGACTATCCCTAGGGATATGTTTTTGTTCACATGGGATGAAGGTGGGGTAGGTGTGGGGGTATTGGCTTCTCTTTCTGACAAGTTCAAAACAAGTCTTTTCTCAGGCTTCTTTGGCCTAGATTGCCTTAGACCTGCCCTCCCTGAACCCATCAATCACTAGCATGGGACATGAGATTACTGCCATGGACTTAGCATCATAAGAGGGGGTTGGGGAAGGGGGCAGGTGGAACGGGTGTTGGGAAGCCAATCGCAATGTCCACTAGCTTAGGTAACTAGGTCATGATGGTGCCCTTCACTGGTTTAGAAATTTGCAAAGGAGAATTGGTCTGGGGAGAAGAGAAGCTTATTTTCGAACTTGCATCCTGATGTTTGTTTCCATTTAATAAGAGTCCAGAGGATACTGAGGTCACTGGGGAATTTCTGAGGACACATTCTAGTTAAGAAGAGGATGAACCCAAGAAGCTATACACTCTTCTAGGAGTTTCTTCCATTGCCAAAACAGATGCTATCCTAGCTGTGTTAAGGATGACTCTGCCACACTATGGCAAAACCACGTGTGAACATTTTTCTACTTCCAAAGGAGTCCTCAGTTAATTTCTCCTTATTAAATCACCTCAGCATCATGCTTCAAGCTCAGATGAGACTGTGTATGAGTAAGGTGTATGACATTTGTTGTCACTTGGTAATTTTAGGTTTGCTGATGTAACCGTTTTTAAAAAATATTAATATTTATTTATGGCTGCATCATGTCTTCATTGTGGTATGCCAGCTTTTCTCTAGTTTGGGGATGTGGGCTTAGTTGCAGTATGTAGGATCTTAGTTCCCTGACCAGGAATCGAAACTGAGTCTCATGCATTGGAAGGCAGATTCTTAACCACTGGACCACCAGGAAGTCCCAGTGGATGCAATCTTGAATGGGCTTTTTCACTTCCCTAAAGCTACTTTTGTGATCATTCTGATGCCATGAGGAGATGGGAGTGTACGAAGACATATTGCTCCAAATGCAAGGTCTAGCCTGTGTTGTGTATGGAATTCACAAGTAACAAGTAAGGAGATCTCGGGAAGCAGTATACTGTAGGGATTAGGAATGTAGATGGTAAACTCAGATTGTCTGGCTTCAAGTCTCAGCTCTACCACTACAAGTTGTGTGACCTCAAGCCAAGCTTACTCTGTGCCTCAGTGTTTTCATCTGCAAAGTGGGTTTGATTCTGATGATAGTAATCGAATCTGTCTCACAGACTGGTTAGCAAGTTCATTATACACGAAATGCTTACTAAAGCACCTGGCACACAGGATGCACTGTTTACTCGCATGTGTGTTCGTCACTCAGTCGTGTCTGACTCTTTGCCACCCCGTCGACTGTAGTCCACCAGACTCCTCTGTCCACGGGATTCTCCAGGTAAGAATACTGGAGTGGGTTGCCATTCCCTTCTCCAGGGGATCTTCCCAACCCAGGGATTGAACCTGGCTCTCCTGCATTGCAGACAGATTCTTTACCATCTGAGGCACCAGGAAAGCTGTTTTACTTGCTTGGTGGTTGATTAATTTCTAAAAAGAAATTCTTTTAAAAATTGTATAACTTTTTTCCATTGGTCAACATATTCTAAACCAAATTGTACACCCAGGTTTTGATTAGAATCTTTCTCTGTAACACAGCCTGTGTAACTTGAGATGAAATCAAAAGCCCATCCCGTCTGACCTTCGGGCAGGTCAACACCAGGCTGTGGTCTCAGGGGCTTCTCAGGACTTGGCTTCGTCTCAGCCACAGGTGGTCTATTACCGTATTTAACCAATTACATCCTATTAAAGGGAAGGCCTTAATTTGCCTTTCAAGCACTTATAATCAGCTAAACTGTTTGACATCACTTCCTGAGGCTAAGATCTCCTGCTTCCTCTTTCCCACAGAAGAGCAGCAAAAAGAAGCATATTCATAGGAAGGAGTTTTCAAAGTCTTTCTAAGTTTTTCCTGGAAGATGATTTCGCCTTCCCTTTGGCTTTTAATGCATTTATAAATCACTTATGTAACAACCTGCTGCAGCTTTGAACTAAATGCAAATCACCAAATGACTGGAAGAACTTTTTGTAAAAAAAATTTATATAGGTTAATTTTTCCATTAAAAGTAATATATGCTTAATATGGAAATTTGGAAAATGTAGAAAAGTACATGGGAAAAAATCACCTATGAGCCCAACCAGAAATATCTACTATAACATACGAATATATTTTCTTCCAGGTTTTTATTCTGTATACAGATTGTGTTTAATATAGTTGTGATCAAAGTATCAACATGAATATAGTTGTGTCTTGAATTATATTTCTCTTTAAAATTTTTCTCCACATTGCTATAAATTCTAAACATTTATAACAATTGTATGTTATTTTACTACATTTGTTTTTCTATTATTGAACATTGAGTTTAAAAATTAAATCTATTATCTTCAATCAGTCCCCCCCCCACCCCCCCCCCCCCACCAGCCCCAACACATTTGGTTTGTTATTTGGAGTTGATCTGAGGCAGTGGACTATGTAGATCAAAGGGCCTAAACATTTTTCAGGTTCTTGATTCATATTGTCTGTTCTGAAATGTCTGTCCTAACTAACCTTCCCATCAATAATGGGTGAGAGCATCTTAGCCAAAGGTCAAATTTCATCCTTGTATTGTCCAGAGGGTGATGGTAGGGTTCTTACCTCCTCTCCAAAGACTGCTCCAAAAGCCACTGCCTTTTTAAATTACAGTGATAAAATTTACCATCTTAACCATTTTTAAATGTACTGCTCGGCAGTGGTAAATATATCCACATTGTTGCCTAATGGATCTCTAGTCTTTTTTTCAAACCTCAAACTGTGTAACCATTAAAACGTCTCTCTTTTTCCCTTGCCTCATCCTCTGGCAACTGTCATCCACTTTCTGTTTGTATGAATTTGATTATTTTTGAAAATACATTTTATTACTTATTTGTTTAGCTGCTCCAGGTCTTAGTTGTGGCATGCAGGATCTTTCAGTTGCAGCATGTGAGATCTAGTTCTACCAGGGATCAAACCCTGCCTCCCCCCTCCCCACCCCCATCATCCCCTGCTTCCCCCTTCTCCTGCATTGAGAGCACAGAGTGTTAGCCACTGCACCACCAGGGAAGTTCCGAATTTCTGAATTTGATTCCTTTAGAGATCTCATTTAAGTGGGATCATTCAGTCTTCCCGAGTCCCTTTTGGAGCAGCATATGGAGAAATTCCTTGCAGAGGGGCAGTCACTCAGAATGTGACCTTCCTGTCCCTTATTGCTATCTCTCCCACCTCAGGCCCACCTTATCCCAATTAAGTTCCATGTCAGAGCCATATACACACCTGCCTCTTGGGTATCACTACTTGGATGCCCCACAGTCACTGACAACATGGCCCCAACTCAACCCATCATATCATTCCATTTCAAGCCTGTTCTTTGTTCTCCAAGTTGCCTGTCCCAGTGAATCCCACCATCACTCTTCCAGGTGAAGACAGAAGCCTGGAGTTATCCCAGACTCTTTCTAGCAGTTTACTGCTGCTGCTAAGCTGCTGCTGCTGCTGCTAAGTGCCTAAGTACTAATGTTTGGTCCCCATGTTCTTTCGGTTTCACCTTCCAAATAGCTCTTGAATCTGGACCATTTCCCCATCTGGTTCCTCATTGCAGTCTCTTACTTAGCTCTCAGCCTCCACTCCCTGCCTCCAATCTGAGCCCCTTCAATCCATTCTCCGAGCAACTACCTGAGTTATCTTTCTAAATGACATATGTGATGATCTTCATCTTTTCCTTAAATCTTTTTGCATTTAGGATAAAGTCTGAATGCCTCAACAAGACTTTTTATGATCTTCCCCTCCATCCCTGTGTTATACAGTTGTGGGATGCAGGACACGGGTTTGCAAAGCACCTCATACTCCATCAAGATCTATAGGCCTTTTGAACCTCCTGTTACCTGTTTCCAGAATGCCCTTTTCCCCTTCCTCCCTTGACCACTTGTTATTTGTCTTTGAAATGTCAGATGAATCATTCCTTCTCTAGGAAGTCTTCCCAATCCCCCTGCTGGGCTCTGGCGCCCCTCCTCTGGCCCTCACAGTTCCCAATGCAGACCTCCACTTCTGAGTCACTCTTTAATTATCGGTTTACATACTTATCTGTCTCCTCAACTAGATTTATAAGTGACTTAAAGACAGGTTCTGGGTGTTTCATCTCTCCATCTCCGCCTCCCGCCAAGTGCCTGGCAACAGGAGATGCTCGAAACATCCTTGCTGGATGAATGAAGTCACCCTTGATCTTCCCCCACGGCTCTGCTGCTTTCCAAGGCAAGGGCAGAACCTTCTTCCTTTTGCTACAGCATACATGGCTATGCGATGAGTTCTTATGAAAGCCAGCTTTCCTCTTATTTATAGAGAAGTATGGATAATCTTGTATCTTCAGGGTGGGAACTTCATTGTGAGAATGGAAACGTTACTAATCATAACCCAACAAAAAGCCAAAGAACAGAGAAAGTAAGTAAAAAAAAAAAAAAATTGGGCCCATGTATTTTGTCAAGCTGACTACGGTCCTCTGTTAATGGTCTCTGACAAATGCCTGAGCCCCTTCTAAAAGCTTGGCACCCAAGTGCATGAAACTCAAAGGCTTCCACGAGGCACTGACTCACTGCATTTCCCTCTTCTCCTCCTCCCCTCTCCCATTATATATAGGGATGCAAGTGCTTGCCTTATTCCGAGTGTGGAAACACATTTTGTTTTGTTTGAATGAAATACCTCTCCTCAATGATCCCATCTGGAAAAGACTCACTGAACAAAATTGTGGAAGGGATTCTGTAAGGCATTTCCTAATCAAGTTAGAACTTTAATGAGAATTTCTCTTTTAATCCTGCTTCTTCCAATATTCCCGCCCTTACAGCCCACCCCCGACTCCCCGAGCCCTTGGTTGCCATTGCCACTCAGTGGCATTTATCCCACAATCTACATTTCTTCCCCTTCCCTTCCCACTCCCACCCTCCCGAGAGGCAGAGAAGGAGGCTCAGAGGAGAAAGAAGCCCCGTGTAGCTTTCAGCCTGCCCGACTCCCCACAGAAGTGATCTTGCTGCTTTTAGGAAGGCCACACGCCTCCCAGCCAGCCAGCAGCTCTAACTAATTAGCACACGTGATGGGAATTGGAAACAAAGTCGCCAACAATAGGAGCGTGGGAACCAGGGCTGCGCCGCAATTACAGCTCCCCTCCCCCACAACCCTCCCAAGTCTCCCCGCACACCCCCAACCTCCACCCCACCCCCCGCCTTCCGCTGCGGGCGAGGCCCCGGCCGCCCCAGGAGGGAGCCACCGGGGCCTCCCTGTCCTGCGTCCCTCCGGTGCGTCCTGCTGCTCCTTTGCGTTCTCTGAGCATCTGCGCACAATAGCGGGAAACGTGTTTAGGGAACCTTCGCTCCGGCCAGATCACGCGGGAGGTCAGTTACCCTTTGTTGGGAAAGAGACTGGGAAGAAAGACGCTCGTCAGCCATCCTCCTTGCGACAGCTTAGGGGCCCGCCCGCTTAGGAGCGCACGGCCCCCCGAGGTGGGGACCAGGCACCCCGCGCAACATCTGCAGCCAGAGGCTTGGCGCCGCGGGGAACGCGCTCGGGGTTTTATTCTACGTCGGACGAGTGGTCTCCGCCCTTTCCCCGAGCTACTACAGAGGGATTGTGCCCGGGCGTCAGTGCAGTGTCAGCAGGGAGACAGCAAGGACCCAGCGCTGGCGCCTCCGAGCCGCCCGCTCCTTTACTAGCGCCAAGTAGCTCCGTGCGCATGCGCGGGGAGGTCTTGTCCAAGGTTATTTGATAGGATGCTGCAAATTTGCTTCTGTCCTTTCCTGGGGCACTACCTTCTATAGATAACGCCTTTATTGAAATATAATTCACATACCATACTATTCATCCACTTGAAGTGAATGATTCAGTGGTTTTTAGTATATTCACAGATAAATACAACCATCGAGAGTCAGTTTTAGAACACTTTCATCCTCTTAACAACAAAACCTCAAACCCCTGTACCCGATAGCTTTCACCTCCCCTTGTATTACTCCCTCCTTCTCACTTTTCCAGCTCTAATGTACTTTCTTTCCTAGATTTGGCTCTTCTAGACATTTAATCTAAATGGTATCAGATACTATCATTTTTGCTGACTGCTTTCTTTCATTTAGCATGTTTTCAAGATTTGTCAGGTTGTAGCATATATTACCGGAGAAGGCAATGGCACTCCACTCCAGTACTCTTGCCTGGAAAATCCCATGGACGGAGGAGCCTGGTAGGCTGCAGTCCATGGGGTCGCTAAGAGTTGGACACGACTGAGCGACTTCACTTTCCCTTTTCATTTTCATGCATTGGAGAAGGAAGTGGCACTCCAGTGTTCTTGCCTGGAGAACCCCAGGGACGTAGGACCCTGGTGGGCTGCCGTCTCTGGGATTGCACAGAGTTGGAAACGACTGAAGCAACTTAGCAGCAGCAGCATATATTAACACTTCCCTTTTTATTGGTGAATAATATTCCATTGTGTGGACTATACATACATTTTGTTAATCTGTTCATTAGTTGATGGACATTTGATTGCTTCCATTTTTTGGCCATTATGTGTAATAGTGCTATAAACAGCCACACTTAAGTTTTTGCCTGAGCGTCTTTTACATTCACACTCAACTTTTTTGCCTAAATATTTTTATTATTATTTTTGGTCTTGGGTAAATACCCAGGAGCAGAATTGCTCAGCTGTGTGGTCACTTCATGTTTAACTTTTAAGAAAACCAACAATCTGTTTGCAAAAGTGGTAAATTGGGTGGTAAATTCCAACCTGGCAATGTTGGGTGGTTTCAGTCTCTTCAGATCCCCACCAGTATTTGCTATTGTTTGAGTTTTTTGTTACAACCATTCTAGTGGGTGTGAAGCTTTTCCAGTGCTAAATTTCTAAAGTCTTTCTGGGTTTAATAACTAGACTTGCATAGTATATTGCAGAAGGATCATGAATGGTAAGTTACTCAATCAGCTGCTAAAACATAATAGTATCACTGTTTGTGGTGACAACTAAAGTAGAAAGTAACTATTTACGAACATGGATCTGAGCATAGAGCTCAGAGCTGGCCAAGGAAGCTCCGGTTTAGTGCTGAGTCCATCTGTTACTTCCCACGCCCACCACCCTATTCCCAAATCTCAGCTTCTACTGTCTGCAGCAGACCAGTTATTCCCATACTATGTGATTAAAAATGACCCTGTGTATTCAAAAACTTCAACTGGCAGCAAATCGTTACTCTGGTTTGTGTTGTCCAAACCCAAAGTTATTTTCCTGGAACCAGGGTGTTTGATCAGGATTCAAGTTTATTTAGATATAAGCATAAATTCTCCTTTATAGAAAACTGCTTTTATAATAACAGTTATAATGTTTCTGTTTACATGACTAGCTGCAGCTCACCAAAGGGGTGGGTTACCATGTTACAGTTAAAAACTCCAGACAGCAAATTGTATTTATAGCAATGAAGGATAGGGGGGAGAATCCCCTCCTGGCCTAACCTAGTTACTTCTCAAATTCAGAAATGACTGTTATAATCTTCCATTTATTTAAAAAATGTAGTATTTTTCTTAAGCACAGATATTATATTGCACATAATGATTAAAGCAGGAATATGCTTGGAATACTGTTGGAAGAGGCCATATGTAGCCAGACAAGCAGCAGACATTTCAGGTGAGGCATTTGTTGCATCTTTACCTTTGCTCAGTTTGACTGTTATTCTCAGTCTTGGGCTGCACCTTAGAATCATTTGGAGAGTTCAAAAAGCTTGCCATCCTAAATGAATTAAATCCCAATGCCCGGTTTTTATTGTTTATTTGGGGGGTGGCAGTAGTTAACTTCATGTTTTATACCAGATCCCTCAATAGATAAAGTGCAGCTAGAGTTGAGGTTGGGGTCTGATCTGTGGTTCTCAAAGCAGGGTTCCAAGACCAACAGCATCATCACGTGGGAAACTGATTGAAATGCATAGCCCTGGGCCCAAACCAGATTTAGTGAATTAGAAACTGCCCAGTAGGGACCAGAAATCTGTGGTTTAATAAGTCTCCAACTGATTTGAATGTATGCTAAAGTTTGAGGTCTAGCTAGAAATTCTCCACTTTGACTCCACACTGGAATCAGCTCAGAACTTCAAAATGCCTGGGTTTCATCCCCAGGGATTCTGATTTTAATCATCTGGGGTGTAGTATAAGAACTGGGATTTTAAAACAGACTTCCCGATGATTATACTACCTGGCCAGTTGTAAACTATACATCTAAACCAGTGATTCTTAAAGTGTGGTTCAGAATGTGCAGTATTGGCCTCACCTGGAAATTTGCTTGGGCTACAAATGGTTGCAGGCTTCCCTGGTGGCTCAGACAGTAAAGAATCTGCCTGCAATGTGGCAGGCCTGGGTTCAATCCCTGAGTCAGGAAGATTCCCTGGATAAGAGAATGGCAACCCACTCCAGTATTCCTGCCTCGTGAATTCCATGAACAGAGGAACCTTGTTGGTGAGACAATCAAACACGACTGAGTGACTAACATACACACACACATGGTTGCATCCACGCTATATCTACTGAGTCAGACATTCTGCAAGTGGTGCCCAAGAATCTGTGTTTTTGAAGCCCTCCATGTGATTCCACTGCTCACAAAAGTTTGAGAACCACTCGTCTAAACAGCATAGTTCTAGGTCTGAAGTTGGGATATGTATGGCAACCCACTTGAGTACTCTCGCCTGGAAAATTCCATGGATGGAGGAGCCTGGTAGGCTGCAGTCCATGGGGTCACTAGGAGTCAGACACGACTGAGCGACTTCACTTTCACTTTTCACTTTCATGCATTGGAGAAGGAAATGGCAACCCACTCCAGTGTTCTTGCCTGGAGAATCCCAGGGACTAGGGAGCCTGGTGGGCTGCTGTCTATGGGGTCACAGAGTCGAAAACGACTGAAGCAACTTGGCAGTGGCATAGTTAAATAGGGGCTTCCCTGGTGGCTCAGCTGGTAAAGAATCCGCCTGCAATGTAGGAGACCCCTCGAGGAGGGCATGGCAACCCACTCTAGTATTCTTGGCTGGAGAATCCCCATGGACAAAGGAACCTGAAGGGCTACAGTCCATGGGTTTGCAAAGAGTTGGATAGGACTAAGCGACTAAGCACACATAGCTCAATACAAAACCGGTAGGCCCTGGAGGAACACACTTTGTCTTTATATAATTAACATGTATTACTAAGTTCTATTATTACCACCATAATGTTCACCTAGTTTTTAGTTATTTTGCCTTCGGATTTGAAGGATGACCTTCTTTATGCTTTTATTTTTATTTGCTAATTTATTTGTGCTTCAGAGGCCTGGACATTTCATTTAACTTCAGGGAAACAATGGTTTCCTTTCTTCTCTATGGAGCCCTTCCCATGGTAAACCTATTTTGAGTATTCATGGTTTCTCAAGTAAGCAGTGACTTTCTTAAGACAAACATCAAACCATTACCATAACCAGCAAAATGACCCCCAAATTCAAATCACTTCATTTCAGGGTTTAATATATATTCTAAGTTAATTAGAAAAATACAAAGTTCTTATCATCCGAAGGACCCTGGCTATTTCAAAGATATATACTGGATGCTGTGTATCTCATCATGATCTTTTGATAGACTTGAAACCAAGCGACTTGTTTTCTCCTCAGCTGTCCTCTCTTAGAGCCAAGTTTCTCTATTATTATAGCAAAGGCTAATGATCTTCTAAAACAGTGGCTCTTTGAGTGTAGTCCTTGGATCAGCAGCAGCAGAACGACCTTGTTTTTGTTGTTCAGTCGCCAAGTTCTGTCCGACTCTTTGCGACCCCATGGACAGCAGCACTCCGGGTTTTCCTGTCCTTTATCATCTCCCAGAGTTTGTTCAAGTTCATGTCCATTGCATCGGTGATGCAGGTAACTTTAATGCATGCTAAAAGTTGAGAACCACTTTCTTGAGCAGGAAATCTGGGAATGATTCTTAACTCATTATCTGGCAGGGCAGTATTATCTCCATCCAGTGACACGCCAAATACTGCTCAATGTTCGTTCAGAATTTCTTTCCCTTTTTTCCCCCCTTCCTAAAACCATAGCCTTAATCCTGGTTCATTCCCAGAAGATTCCCAATTCCAGGATTTCTTTCTAATATGTGTGGATTATTTTGTATCACCTCAACTTTGTGATAGGAGAATTCAAAATCTCCACCTTCAGTTTCTGAACCTAATTAGATCATCTATCCCATTTCACTTTTCTTTGCTCTAGTGGGCACGGCAGTCATTTTCCACTGGACCGTCCCTTGCCCGCCCTGTTTCCTTGTACTTGAGGCCTCTTTTCTTTACAATGACACAAACCATCACACCCTCTTATGTTTCCTCTCCTAGCTCCACTTATGGCACACATACAGGTATAGAGAATAAAGGCAGCAAGTTGCTTTTGACCCTGACATTGGAGTGTTTCATCCTGCACAATTCTTCCTTCACTCACCATCCACCAGCATATTCTTACTCTCTCTCTCTTACACTTAAAATGTTGAGTCCAAGAGCCCAGATTCCATGAATAAACAGAGAACGCAATATGAAAATTCCTCTTAGGGAACAGTATGGATGAACTTGTGGGTTTCTTATCTGTTAATCTGACTACAAAGGAGAAGCAGAAAGAAAATGCTGACAAAGACAACACTACGATGTGCTCTTTTAGTTTCTCTCTAAGGTTTTTGTGTGTCCAGTTCCAGAAGGAAGAATATTTACAGCCTATAATATGGTGCCTTGTGTAGAAAACTCTTAATGCTCAACAACTTAAAGCAAGAACTTGTGTGTGTGCACACACTTGCATGTGTTTTCAGGGGATCTAAGTTCACAACGATAAAATCCAAAGAACTGTTAATGAATTTCTCTTGCAAAACACTCTACTTCCTTTCTCTGCACCACAATTACTAGCCGTAGTTCTTGGCAGGAACTCAGTAGAATGGAATCCAGATATGCTGTTCCATATAAGAGCTCTGTCACTTATCAGTAAGGATTGAATTGGAGGGAAAGAATAAAATAAGGTAATATTAAAAATTGGGCTTCCCGGGTGGGTCAATGGTAATGAATCTGCCCGACAATGCAAGAGATGCAGGAGACCTGGGTTCAATCCCTGTGTTGGGAAGATGCCCTGGAGAAGGAAATGGCAACCCCCTCCATTATTCTTGCCTGGAAAATTCCATGGACAGTGGAGCCTGGCAGGTTACAGTCCATGGGGTGGCAAAGAGTTGGACATGACTGAGTGACTGAGCACACACAATATTAAAAATTAGATAACATTGATTTAAAACTTAATTCTTCTAGTCAGATTTCAAGGGGGAAAAAAATCTCAATTAATGTTGCATGTTGGCAATAATTGGTACCAGAAGAATAAGTTTGTGTATGTGTTAAGTTTTTTGTATTTTAAATAGAAAATTTAGAAACAAAGATGGTCTGAATAAGTACTGTAAAAATTTAATGTGGGCTGATAGTAGAATGAAATTTTGGTTAGGGTCACCTTTATAAGAAATACTTAAATTCCTTAATATTTTAAGATTTGCTTAACACATACAAAACATTAAAAAAAAAAAAAAAACATTAAAACTGGGTGTGAAAATTTACTAGGAATCATATATTTTTCCAGAGGACAAGTTTTTAATCTCAGAACTGTGGGTTCTCAGAAAACTGCACTTGGAGTTTGAGTACTTTGATTAAAAACTTTAAAAAATCATTTAAAATAAGTATAATGATAATTGTGTATGAACCGAGGCAATGACATGTCATAAAACATATAAGCAAAAACTAATCAAGCTGTTTTCAAAGCTGAATACATCCTGCTTGTCATAAATTAGGGCATATGTTTAAACCCTATGAAAAATTCTGCCAATTCATGTTTCTGTTTCTATTATTTATTTTTTCCAGTGGGAAAATATGTTAATTTTATGCTATTTACTATGCATTATTGTTACTGAATACAATTCAGCAAACAGAAAAATCCAAACAGCCAAAAATAGCCAAATATTTGAGAGTATTTCTATTTTTTAAATTAATTAATTAATTATTATTATTACTTTTTGGTTGTCCTGGGTCTTCACTGATGCATGCGGGCTTTCTCTAGCTGCATTGAGTGGGGGCTGCTCTTCAATGCAGTGCACAGGCTTCTCACTGTGGTGGCTTCTCTTGTTGCTGAGCATGGGCTCTAGGTACTCAGGGTTCAGTAGTTGCAGAGCGTGGGCTCAATAGCTGTGGCACATGGGCTTAGTTGGCACTCAGTGTACAGGATCTTCCCAGGCCAGGGATTGAACCAGTGTCCCTTGCATTGTAAGGTGGATTCTTAATCATGCTGGACCACTAAGGAGGCCCCTAGAGTGTTTTTAATGTGGTAAAAGAAAAGTTTATTCAACTATACCTTCTGTTAAGATCTTAGGAAGTTGTGTCCACCACAGTGGTACTTTCTATTTTTTTTTTAAATTGGAGGATAATTGCTTTATAATGTTATTTTAGTTTCTGCTTTTAATTTCATGGCTGCAGTCACCATCTGCAGTGATTTTGGAGCCCTTCAAAATAAAGTCTCTCACTATTTCCATTGTTTCCCCATCTATTTGCCATGAAGTGATGGGGCCATACATCTTTTTTTGGGGGTGTTAGTTCTAAAAGGTCTTGTAGGTCTTCATAGAACCGTTGAACTTCAGCTTCTTCAGCATTACTGGTTGGGGCATAGGCTTGGATTACGGTGATATTGAATGGTTTGCCTTGGAAATGAACAGAGATCATTCTGTTGTTTTTGAGATTGCATCCAAGTACTGCATTTCGAACCCTTTTGTTCACCATGATGGCTACTCCATTTCTTCTATGGGATTCCTGCCCACAGTAGTAGATATAATGGTCATCTGAGTTAAATTCACCCATTCCAGTCCATTTTAGTTCCCTGATTCCTAAAATGTTGATGTTTACTTTTGCCATCTCCTGTTTGACCACTTGCAATTTGTGTTGATTCATGGACCTAACATTTCAGGTTCCTATGCAATATTGCTCTTTGTAGCTTCGGACTTTACTTCCATCACCATTCACATCCATAACTGGGTGTTGTTTTAACTGGGTGTTGTTTTTGCTTTGGTTCCATCTTCATTCTTTCTCCACTGATCTCCAATAGTATATTGGGCACCTACCGACCTGAGGAGTTCATCTTTCAGTGTCCTATCTTTTTGCCTTTTCATACTGTTCATGGGGTTCTCAAGGCAAGAATACTGAAGTGGTTTGCCATTCCCTTTTCCAGTGGAGCACATTTTGTCAGAACTCTCCACCATGACCCGTCTGTCTTGAGTGGCCCTACATGACATGGATCAAAGTTTCATTGAATTAGACAAGGCTGTGGCCCATGTGATCAGATTGGTTAGTTTTCTGTGATTGTGGTTTTCATTCTGTCTGCCCTCTGATGGAGAAGAAGAGGCTTATGGAAGCTTCCTGATGTGAGAGACTGACTGAGGGGGAAACTGGGTCTTGTTCTGATTGGCGGGGCCATGCTCAGGAAAACTTTAATCCAATTTTCTGTTCATGGGAGGGGCTGTGTTCCCTCCCAATTGTTTGACCTGAGGCCAAACTATGGTGGAGGTGATGAAGATAATGGTGACCTCCTTCAAAAGGTCCCATGCATGTACTGCTACACTCAATGCCAACTGCAGCAGGCCACCACCGACCCATGCCTCCACCTGAGACTCCTGTACACTCATGGGCAAGTCTGGATCTGTCTCTTATGGGGTCACTGCTCCTTTCTTCTGGGTCCTGGTGCCCACAAGCTTTTGTTTTTGTCCTCCAAGAGTATGTTTCCCCAGCTGTGTGTAAGTTCTGGTGGCTCTATGGTGGGGTTAATGGCGACCTCCTCCAAGAGGGCTTATGCTGTACCCAGGTCTACTGCACCCAGAGCCCCTGCCCCTGGAGCAGTCCACTGCTGACCTGTATACCTCCAAAGGAGACACTCAAACACAGTTCTGGCTCAGTCTCTGTGGGGTCTCTGGGTCCTGGTGTGCATTTATATCCAGAACTACCTTTAAAGTGGAGTCTGCCCTGGTGGCTCATAGGTTAAAGAGTCTGCCTGCAATGCGGGAGACCTGGGTTCGATCCCTGGGCCCAGAAGATCCCCTGGAGAAGGAAATGGCAACCCATTCCAGTGTTCTTGCCTGGAGAATCCCATGGACAGAGGAGCCTGGTCGGCTACAGTCCACGGGGTTGCAAAGAGTCAGACATGGCTGAGCGACTTCCCTTTCACTTTCACCTTGAAAGTATGAAAACAAAAAGTTTCATTGAATTACTGAATTTTGAAAATACACTGCAAATTAGTATTTGAATTATTTTGAGAAAATGTTATAAATTACTACTTGCATCATTTTAATTGAGAAAAGAATATGCTGGAAACTACTCTTTTAGGGGGCTTCCCTGGTGGCTCAGACAGTAAAGAATCTGGGAAACCTAGGTTCGATCCCTGGGTTGGGAAGATCACCTAGAGGAAGGCATGGCAACCCACTCTGGTATTTCTTTCCTGTAGAACCCCCAAGGACAGAAAAGCTTGGAAGACTATAGTCTGTGGGGTCACAAAGAATTGGACACAACTGAGCGACTAAGCACAGCACAGCACTCTTGAAAAGTGTCATAGAATCAAACCAATAGCAGGGATTCAGATATGACTTTGGGCAAATCTCCTGCTTGTCTCTGCTGGGCTTCTTCTAAAACAGGGAAAAAACAGTAATTCCTCCTCCTTGGTTTACTGTGAGGGTTCAATGAATGATATATGAAGTTCTTAAAACTGCCTGGCATATGGTAAGTACTGTGTGAGTGTCTGCTGTTTATTTAAATTTTTTTTTCAAGGAACTGGGTTCTCAGATTAGTCAACAAAGAACTTTAAATCAAAAGTTATATTCAGAACTCAATAATAGTTTTTGTTAAGTTGCTTTTCACTGCTTAATTTAATTTTCTGTGGGTCAATGGTCTTTAATCAAAAGCTAAGTGTATCCATCCTTATGCTAGTAAAGAATTTCCTAAAGTCTATTCTTTAGGGATGCTGTTTTAGTAGACTATTAGCAGATGCTATGTGAAAAAAGATGATGAACTTGGGTAGTTCTGAGTCAGACATGACAATGAGGCTTCTTTCCTTTGGACTTCTCAGAACTGTGCATGCTCTCATGCACCCTGAGATTGCCAAGAGTTTCCCAAATGTATATGAAAACAGATTCTTTTATTTACAGAGAATCTTGAAAGGTTAATGTTCTGTGAAATGCACTTTGGCATTTTAAAGATCCTTTTCTTTTTCAAAGATGGAGTGGCCCATCTTGAAGGAGTGCATTGACAGGAGCAAGAAAACCTACAGAAGCTTCCTCTTAAGGGGTCCAGTCAAACTGGATGGAATAGCCCATGTTATTACCATTATAATTCATATGCAGAAGGCGTACCATTTATATAGTATCTTTACAAAATACTTTGTTTCATTTTACCTTTCAGAAAGGCAAAAACCAACACTGAATGAGAATTCTTAATTTACAGATGAGGAAAGTGAGGCTCAGAGGAGAGAGGTGAGAGAGGTGTGGTCATGGGCTCCAGGTCACAGAGCCAGGGAAGGAGGATTCAAACCCACACTTGGAATCCTCTGTCTCTCCCACTGTACCACACTGCGGTCTGATGGGATTCCAATTAAACATTCCTTCAGGGCGAACACAGAGGGTCTTACATCTGACCTCAATTAGGAGAGTTGAGAGTGGAAGTGCATTTTTGTGTGGCATGACATGCCACAAGGCAGTGTGGCGTCTGAGACAGGCATCCAGAGAAAAGAGGGAAGCGTGGGGACCAGAGGAAAACTGGCACTTAGAATTTGGGTCTGACGGTTTGGGGTGACTCTGCTTTGTGGTTTCTGATTTGGTGGGTTCTCATAAAGGAGCCAGCTCTGAGCTCCATAAGTACGTGACTTATTTGTCCTCAAACCCATAGCACTGCACACTCAAGGGATGCTCCTTAGAAAGACACTCAAAAAGCACAACTTTCACTAATAATGAATAGCAGATGCTTCTTTTTTTCGCTCTACTCAAAATAATCTAGTGCTTTTTGAAAAAGCACTTTCTCATCATCTTAAAAGGATATTACTTCCTACTCTTTTTAAATTTAATTTTTATTTTATATTGGGGTATAGTTGATTTTCAGAGACACTTATGATCTATTTGATTGTGCCAGGTCTTAGTTGCAGCATGTGGGATCTAGTTCCCTCAGCAAGGATCGAACCTGGGCCCCGTGCCTTAGGAGTGCAGTGTTAGCCCTTAGACCACCAGAGAAATCCCCAGTTTTATTTAATATGTCTAGACACTAGATGCTTATTTACTCATTAGATGTATAACAGAGTATCTGAAGAAAACTGAGGGGTAACCCAGTGCTGAGTTTATTTACTCATTGGTAAATCAGGTATACTAATAGTTAATAATAACAGCTACTATTTGAGTGCCTACTAATGGCTCAGCACTATGTAAAATAATTTACATAATTGACTTTGTGACAATGGAAAATAATAATTATTAATATTCCCATTTTACAGAGAGAACTGAGGCTTAAAGAGGTTAAATAACTGACCACTTAGTCATGCAGCTAAGATATTGTTCTGAATACATCTTTCCCACATATCCATATGAGTAGCTTGATAGGGACTGTGGCTTCCCAACCCAATGCTCCCAGCTTGGCTCAGTGACCAGCACATAGGAGGGACTTTATACGAGTTTGTCAAGTGAATGCATAAATAAACAAGACCTAGACGTTTCAAACACTGGCTGACTTCACCTAAAAGTCATTTTAACAAAGGCGTTTTGCCTCAGAATGGAGAGAGCAACTTGTCTGAAAGCCCAAAGTGAGGCAGCCCCTGTCTTTTTGAGGCTGTGGTTGGAGTCTGGCCCTCCTGCACACCATTCGCAACACCTGTTTGTTCTCAGTCACCTGCACTCATCAGCAAATTGCCAGAGAAAGGGCCTCACCGAGGACATCAAAGTAAGGATGTCTATAGTGGCTAAAGCCCCTGTGGATTAACTGACGGTTCATGGCTTCTTCCAGGATGGTTTCCTCACCTGGCTTCTGCTGTGTCCCTTCTGGACAGTTGGCTATCCTTAAGCCTCTTTCTCTCCTTTTTCCCTATGCAGTCTCTGGAGTTCTCCAGTGGGACTCAGCCACTGATTCCCATGGTGGTGGTATTTTTTTTTTTTAATTGGAGTATAGTTGATTTATAATGCTGTGTCAGTTTCAGACATATAGTAAAGTGATTCAGTTATATATAATTTTTAGTTCATTTACAATGTTGTTAGTTTCAAATATACAGCACAGTGATTCAGTTATATATATACATATATTTATTCTTTTTTAGATTCCTTTCTCATATAGATGGGGTTCTCTAGTGGCTCAGTGGTAAAAGAACCTGCCTGCCAATGCAGGACTCAGATTCAGTCCCTGGACTGGGAAGATCCCCTGGAGAAAGAAAGGGCAACCCACTTCAGTATTCTTGCCTGGAAATCCCATGGACAGAGGAGCCTGGTGGGGTCCATGGGGTTGCAAAGAATTGGACGAGACTGAGCACATATACTCATACAGGTTATCACAGAACACTGAGTAGAATTCCCTGTGCTATATAGCAAGTCCTTGCTGTTATCCATCATGAACAGTAGTGTGTGCATATACATTTCAACTTAAGCCTGTTTCATATAGAAATGCTGGAGTTGTGATTTGAGGCTGAGCTCTTTTCCTCTGGAGGTCTCAGGAGTTCATCTCTGAAGAAGCCTGGCTCAAGCCTAGCCCTGTGAGTGAATTCCCAAATCTTGAGTACCCATCTATTCCAGGGCATCTCTTCCCAAGAAAACACAGAGAAAGGCAACCTGCAGGACACAAATAACTAACTAAACCCAGACTCAGACTAGGCAAGGAATGAGCCTGCATGCAACCTGGAAGAGGCTGGTACTGCCGGAGCCACGAGTTATAAAAGAACAACACTCCCATCACCCCTCCTCCAAACCCCTGCCTTGGAAAAGGCCCTTTCCCTAGGGGCTAGGCAGCTGTGCTCCAGGGGAGAGGGAGGTCAGTGTGCCAGAGTCAAAGCTCAGCACACTGGAAATGATGATTTTAATCCAGACCTCACTTTTGACTGAAAAGTAATACTGAGTATGGGAGAAATATCTTGTGTAGGTACCAATGTGGGTGAGGAATCCTCAACCCCTTTGTATTTTCCTCTCCCTCCACCTATCTGCAGCTTGCCCACGACTCAACAAAGTGGCCTAAATGGGCCAAGGCAGGAAAGGTTGACTCACTTGTAGATTCCAGAGGCTGGGAAAATTTACAGAACCACAGAAGGCGGGGGGTGGGGGGGGGGGGCGTTGGCGGGGTGGGGGTGGGTAGTGGACACACTGACTTCTAGGGCAGGGAAAGAAACTGAAAGTCAGAGAAACTTCTGGAAGGCAGGGGGGAGTGGGTGGATGGTTTCCTATGCCTGGACCACCAGGTTCTGGGAGGGAAGCAGCTGGTAGCAATGACTTGATAGACTTAAGACTGCGGAGGCTGAACTTCTGTGATTGTAGCAGACCCTAGAGAGCTCTGTCACCTGAGCCAAGAGCTGAGAAAGGAAATAGTGGGGTTATCCGCGGGGTTGGGGGCTGGAGTGGGGCAGAACAGCTGAGAAGTGGCCTCCGGTGCAATACCAGGGCCCAAGGGTGCCTGGTGGGTCAGCAACAACAAATCCCAGTTGGCTGATGGAAGGACCCAGCCTAGACAGGAAAGCAGAAAGAGGCACCTGGGAAGGACTTGAGGGAGGGGCTTGAGGTGGTAGAGGTTTAGTGGAATACGAGGTTCAGTGAGAGTCAGGAAGTGGCTTACCGTGTCAGGGTGAGCGACTGAAAAACATCCGATCCCTATCAGGCTCAGGCCACTGAGTGTGTGGCGTCTGAAATGTGGGTATTGAAATCAATAAACTAAGGAGGGAGAGAAACGGACTAGCAACTTGCAAAGGTAACAATGTTTCTGTCATGCTCAACAATATGTATCAGGCAGTCCATCACTGAAAGACTGCAGTCCCCGAGTGGACTTCAGAGGAATATGTACTGCTCTGCCCCTTTGTCAGGGGAGAGAGATGCCTGGATTCCTAAATTCAGAACAACCTCCTACAAATCAGGAAGCAGTCCGAGATATACAATATATATTCGTAAAACATCTCTCTCCTTGAGGCCTGGGAACTACACGTAGCACCCAGACCCGCCACGCCACCCCCGAGGCAGGAGGTGTGCAGGGGGCGCGTGTGTGTCTGGTGGTCAGAGATGTGAATCTCAGCAGCCAGGGTGGCCCCAGACGCAAATGCTCACAGTCCCGCCACCCTGTCGCCCGCTGACAGGATCTGGCCGCCAACGCCTGAAAAAAAAAAAAAAAAGAATAGCCCCAGCTGCCCCCTCATCCGTCCACCCCTGCCCGCCCCCCGCCCCAGTTGGCCCAGCAAACAAGCGCTCCATTTCCCCGGATCCCAGATGCACAGGGGAATTTATTCCATCTCGGAGGCTGGGAAGCCCCTGCGGAAGCTAGTCCGTCTGCTAGTGAGGACACAGCTCCAAAACCCGAAAAAGAACATTTCCCGAAACCACATCTTCCCCTGCAAGCGTCCGGGGCCCCGGGCTAGTGGCCACAGTGAACGGCGCCCCGGCGGCCGCTGTCCTGGAGCCCCGCACCCTCCGCCTGGCGTCCGGCGCGCCGCCTGGCCAGGTGCTTCGGACCCGGCTTCGTCTGCGGCGTGCGCCTCCTGCCGCCGGACACCCGCGGCCCGGCAGCCGAGATTTACCGCTGCGCAGGGCGGCGGCTTCCGGGGCCGCCCGGCGCCCAGGCTCCGATTACAGGTTCACACGGGGGGCCTGGCCCGCGGCCGCCCAGCCCCGCCGGCGCGCCCTCACGCGGCCCCACTCCCCCTCCTGCCCATTCTTCTCCATTCATGCGGACGCCCAGCGCCGCCGCCGCCGCCGCCGCCGCCAGCGCGGCCGCCGTCGCCGCCGTCGGTCGCCCGGATTGGCTGGCGGCCGCGGCGCCGGCACTTTCCCACGGCCCGCGGCGCGTGCGGCTCACCGGCGGCGCTGCAGGCGCGGCCCTGGCGTGAGGCCAGGCCAATCGGGGCGCGCGGGGCGGGGCGGGGCCGCGGCCGACGGCGGGCTGGTGTCCCGGCCCGGCCTCCCCCGCCTGCCCGCCGCCGGCCCTGCGCCGCCCGCGCCGCCTCCTTCCTCCCCAGCGGAGGCCCGGTGGAGCCCCTGCGGAGCCGACACACCGCCGCCAGGCAGGGGCGGGCGGGGAGGGCGGGCCTGGGGTTAGCCCTCGGCCTCAGCCTCGCCCCCGCCCCTCTCCTGAGAGGCTGCCAATCAGAGGAGCTAGAAACCGGATTGGCCGAGGGAAGGCTGTTGCCCGGGAGCCACCGCCCCGCCCCTCCGCCCCCTCGTCCGCCCCCTCCACTCCCCCGCCCTCCCCAGGGCCCTGGGAAGGGGCGCAGCGTGGGAAAGGGATGGTTGAGTTTTAACCGGAGGCAGAGCGTGAGCCGGACCAGTGTGTGCGGAACGCGAGCAGTCGAGCGCGGAGAGGCGCCGCTTCAGTTAACTCCTCCCTGCCCGCCGTGCCGACCCTCCCCCAGATTCCCCGCTCAGCCAGCATGAAGCGAGCCCACCCCGAGTACAGCTCCTCGGAAAGCGAGCTGGACGAGACCATCGAGGTGGAAAAGGAGAGTGCGGATGAGAATGGGTGAGTTGGCGGCGGGAGGCTAGCGTCGGCTGGCCTCGGTGACAGCGCACGAGGGCCCGGGGCACGCCGGCGCCCTGCACTGACCTCTGCGCATCTCCGGCAGGCCTCCGCCCCGGGTGAACGACCTGGAGGTGCTTTCAAGCCCAAGTTGCCTAAAAAATCTGAGTACGGGTAGGGCGTGGGGGCGACCTCTCAGATCACCTACTCTCGCTTAACGGCGATTCCTGTTTGTTTTTTTTCCCCCCTTTTCATTTAGGAACTTGAGTTCAGCTTTAGGTTCCATGTCCCCAACTACATCTTCACAGATCTTGGCCAGGAAAAGACGGAGAGGCGTGAGTCTCTTTACAGTGCACCCTTTTTTTGGGGTGGGGGGAGGCTGTTTGTTTTATTAATTAACCGGAAGAACCACCTTTCTTCACTTTAGAATTTACAGTCGTAATGTAAATGTCTCCCGTTGTTTTGCCTGCTTTCTCCAGATTATTGAGAAGCGCCGACGAGACCGGATCAATAACAGTTTGTCTGAGCTGAGGAGGCTGGTACCCAGTGCTTTTGAGAAGCAGGTAATGGAGAAAGTAGGTAGCTCTCTCGGTGTAGCTATCCACGCCTTCAGAATCCTTCGGCTCCTTAATCTGAATCTCACCCGTGCCTTGGGAAATAACCGCGTTTGTGAGAAGGAAATAAATTCATCCAGATTCCAACATGTTTTGCGAAGATAATTTATTTTGCTGTTGTCTATGCTTTTATGATTTACAGAGCACATCTATGCGTATATATTTCAAGTTGTTCCCCAAAGGCAGTAGGTGCCAAATCAGGTTTTTGTTGTTGTTTCCTTTTGTAGGGATCTGCCAAGCTAGAAAAAGCCGAGATCTTGCAGATGACGGTGGATCATCTGAAAATGCTACACACTGCAGGAGGGAAAGGTACGTCTCTAGTCCGGTGGGGCGTCTGCGTGTCTGGGGGCAGAGTGATCAGCTACCCGCGGCTAGGATTGGTGCAGTCGCTGCTTTATTTTTACTGTGCGCTTTGGGGGTGGAGAGAGGACGGTGTGTTGTGTGGGGGGTTGCCTGTCGGTGTGCCTTCGCGTGCACATAGGTTTTCTCCAGTGAATTCATCACCCCAGCCCTCTGCAAATTAAGCTTATGCACCTTCTTTTGGAAAATACCTATTATGTGTGACAGCTAAAGTTGTGACAGCTCTGGTCAGGTAGCTCAAACCACATTTGTTTATTAACCTTTTGGAGAAAAAGCTCCCCCCCCCCCTTTTTTTAAATATATATGGTCTTAATTTCATATACAAGATTCTTAAAGAATAACCTGGCACATGACTCTTGAGGAAAGAAACCTGTTGTGATGAAGTAGAGAAAACTCCAAGGAAGGTGGGGGACCGAGATCTGTGTGTCTGTCTCCAGCCGGAAAATGCTCTACTCTGGACCAAGTGCCTAAAAGCTCTGTGATGATAACTTACATCTGTGTGTCTAATGAATTTCACTACTCTGTGGTTTTTCTGTCCTTGATGTGTTTTTTGTTGTTGTTGAGGGAAAACATTAAAGGAATGAACCTAGTTTCATCTGCCGGTAGGGTATAATTCCAGTTTCTGCTTGGCAGTTTCTAATTGGGCTTTGAACTTGCATTAGCAAACACATACTTCTTATGTTGATTAATGCAAAGATTTTGGTCGACTCCCAAATATTTGGACTTTGAGAAGAGCCCGTGAGTGCTTTTTTTTTTTTTTTCCTTAAAGGATGTAGCTATTTGCCAGGAAGGGCTGCCTTTGGGATCGAAGAAATGAGGGAAATGAGCGAAGCTCTGAGGTCTTTCTTTTGTTCGTTTCCTCAGGCTATTTTGACGCGCACGCCCTTGCTATGGACTATCGGAGTTTGGGGTTTCGGGAATGCCTGGCCGAAGTCGCCCGTTACCTGAGCATCATTGAAGGACTGGATGCCTCGGACCCTCTTCGAGTTCGCCTGGTCTCACATCTGAACAACTATGCCTCCCAGCGGGAAGCGGCGAGCGGCGCCCACGCAGGCCTTGGACACATTCCCTGGGGGAGCGCCTTCGGACATCACCCGCACGTCGCGCACCCCCTACTACTGTCCCAGAGCACCCACGGGAACACTGGCACCTCGGCCTCACCCACGGAATCCCACCACCAGGGCAGGTTGGCCACAGCACATCCGGAGGCGTCCGCTTTGCGAGCGCCCCCTAGCGGCGGCCTTGGACCGGTGCTCCCGGTGGTCACCTCCGCCTCCAAACTCTCTCCACCCCTGCTCTCCTCCGTGGCCTCCCTGTCGGCCTTCCCCTTCTCTTTTGGCTCCTTTCACTTACTGTCTCCCAATGCACTGAGCCCTTCGGCACCCACGCAGGCAGCAAACCTTGGCAAACCCTATAGACCTTGGGGGACGGAGATTGGAGCTTTTTAAAGAACTGATGCTGTAGAATGAGGGAGGGGAAAGCTTAAATTCCCAGCTGAGCTGGGCTGTTGCCAACATCACCTTAAAGTCATCGGTAAAATAAAAAGGAAAAAGGTACACTTTCAGATAAACTTTGTTGAAAGACGAAAGGTTTGTTGGTTTACTTTTTCTTTTTTAATGTTTTTTTAATCATGTCATGTATTAGCAGTTTAAAAAAAAAAAACTAGTTGTTAAATTTTGTTCCGAACATTAAATTGAAATAGTATAAACCCACAAATTGGTGATAGGTTTGTACTGTGCCTAATTTACTTTGTTAACCTGTCTAAGAAAGATCCCATTTTTGTCCCAAAGTTTTGGGGATTTTAACATTTAGTATTTTGAGTCTGTTTGTCTCCTTGTATAGTTACAGTCTCTTTTTAGAATTAATTTTCCAAACCACTGTGCTCAATGTTAACATGATGCTATTTTGTTAATATTTTGACAAGTAAGGTATTGTATAAATGATATTCTTTGGGGGGCGGGCTGTATTGAATTTTATATTTCTGAATAAAGCGTTGACAAATCAGATGATCAGCTTTATCCAAGAAAGACTAGCTAATTCTCTGCCTCCTACTGCAGTGAGGTGAATGTACAAACCATTAGGGGCCCTGAATCTGAATGACCAGTCACTGTCGTCTGCCAGGATTCACAGTTCTGGCTTGGCTAGGAGAGGTCTGGGTTTGGAGTTGGTAGGAAGGGACAGACGACAGTTGCATAGAATATGTCTGCATTTATCAGCCTCAAGCAATGCAATGAATTTTTAATTTCACAGATCTCAAGTTCACAGATGTTAACATGGATAAGTGATCATGGTGTGCAAGTGGTCAATGGAATAGTCCAGTGGAACCTGTTAAATTCATAACCTAATTCTTCCCGGAGCTGCCATGTTTTCTTTTCACTGGGAATGTTTATGTTGTGTTCTTCTTTTTGGCGCATGGAAATATGGTTGTTGAGATAACTTAAAAGGTCTTTGCTGCCTTCTATTTGGTTTATTTAATTTGATTTGAGCTATAAAAGCATCATTTTACAGGTCTATTCCTTTAGCAGGTATAGTTTAAGTGACCTCCACTGAACTGGGTTTGACCTCTGTTGTACTGATGTGTTGTGACTAAATAAAAAAGAACAAACTCTTCTCCTGTATGTCTTACCTACTTTAGCCTTTCTTTCTGTTGACTGAGATAAAATTCCTCATTTTCATTTTGCCTGGTCATCAGTTTTCTTCTGTTTAATAATTTCATTATTCTTGGTCTTTGTGATTTTGGATAAGGTGACTTCATTATGACGTAGAGCTTTGGTGTGGCTCCCATAAGAGGATATAGTGCTCTAGCTGTTATATCAGATAATTGGGCCCTAAACTGATGATCTATGGACTAGAAACTTCAAATCCTGGTTGGGAGTTGCAGGGTGGGAGAAAACTCTGAAATCTTATAAAATAGTGTTGACTGTTCAACAGATATTTACTGAGGGCATTTGTTGCATGCTCAGTTGTATACAGGAAGAACAGAATATTTAATTTCTTCTTCTGTTTTTTTTTTTTTTTAATGGCAAAACAAGAAAAGCCAAACCTTGCTAACTCGGAGCCTGGGAATCTGGTGAGCGGTGGCAGGCTGTGATTCCACACCTGCAGGGCTCTGGAGTCTTTCCTAGTCTTCTTTCCAAGGAATCTGTTTAACCCTTTAGTTGCCTATGACTCATGCACTGGGTAGTGTGGAAACAGACACATGCTTTAGGTTAGAATGGAAACGCTTCCAGAACAGAGGCAGTCGTCTGGGCTCCCTGGGGAGAAGAATGCCTTCCCATGGCCTTAAAAATCGTCCTTCTGCCAATTAAGGAATCTCCTAGCTGGGAAGGAGTTGCCTTGATCCTGAGAGTGGTGGAGAGGTGAAGGAGAAAACCCACTCTAGCAGATGAGGTAGACTCACGCCTCTCTCCTCTGATTAAAAAATGAAGGCAGGACTTCCCTGGTGGTCCAGTGGTTAAGAATCTGCCTGCCAATGCAGGGGACATGGGTTCAATCCCTGGTCGGGGAACTAAGATCCCACGTGCCTCGGGACAACTGAGCCTGTGTACTGCAACTACTGAGCCCACGCTGTAGAGCCTGTGCTCTGCAACAAGAGAAGCCACCTCCTTGAGAAGCCCTCGCACAGAAACTAGAGTAACCCAGCTCACTGCAACTAGAGAAAGCCTGCACACAACAACAAAGACCCAGAACAGCCAGAAAATAAAAAAAAGAAATGAAGGCAAAGTGAAGAATGCACTTTGAATTCGAGCAGTGACTTCTGGGTCCCTATGAGGGAAAAGGATGGAGACTGTGGCATTTTTCTGATTGGGATTTCAAATGCTAGCTCCCACTCAACCCTTCTCTGTGTGGCCTCAGACATCGGTGCCTCCTGTGATGCATGGTTCTGTTCTGAGCACTCCCCGTGCCATACAGACACTCTTTCTGCCTGCCATGATGGCTGCGATGGAAAGTGTTATGATGATTTCTGCCAAGTGTCAGTTTAATTTTAGCAACTGGGATTTCACACGACATTACAGCATTACTGAACAGCATTGTGCTTAGATGGTCTTAGACGTGCTCTCTGGCACCCAGGTTTGATGGCTGCTAGTGAGATAAGAAAGAAGTAAAGCCTCTCATTTTATTGGCTCTGCTGGAAGCTCTGTGAAACTGTAAATGTGGGGCTCATTCTGCTTGTCATGTCTATGGTCCCCCTGTCACCATTTGGTTACTCCTTTTTTCTTTTTTTGAGGGGGGAGACTGAGCGACTGAACTGAATGAGGGGGTCATTTTCAAGATGACTCATATTTTCATTATGAGTCATTTTCAAGATTACATAGTTTTCCAAAGAAATATTTCTGTTGGGCATTCCCTGGAGGTCCAGTGGTTAGGACTTAAGTGCTTTCACTGCCAGGGGCCCTGGTCAAGGAACTAAGAGCCTGTAAGCAGCGGCCAATTAAAGAAAGAAATATTTTGGTTTCTTTTTCAACCTCTTCAAGGTGACGAGTTTCTGGAAATTGTGGGGATGGAGTCTGAATTACCTGGAAAACAGGATGGGATTATGATGATGAATTGTTCTTGCATGTGCAGTCACTTCAGTTGTGTCCAGCTCTTTGTGACCCTATGGACCATAGCTTGCCAGGCTCCGCTGTCCATAAGATTCTCCAGGCAAAAATACTGGAGTAGGTTGCCATGCCGTCCTCCAGAAGATCTTACTGACCAAGGGATCGAACCCACATCTCTTATGTCTCCAGCATTGGCAGGTGAGCACTTAACCACTAGCACCACCTGGGAAGGGGACATAGAAAAATGAATGTAGGAAACTCATTTCTATTCTGAGTTGATGGAGTATGAAAAAAATTAACATCAGAGTCATTAGTGCCAGCATATTTTGATTTTATATATGTTTATAATACTTCTATCCATGTAGCCAAAACAGTTTTAGATGGCCTGTAAATGTACCTTATGGAGAAAATAATATCACTTGTCATAAAGAATTTGGAAGGCCTCAATAATTACCCATTATCTTCATTATATATATTAGCATGAATTAATGACATGAAAGATAGGTGGGCAGAATTCTTGTATAAGAAAAACCTCTTAAATAACTTTTAGATTTAAAAAGAAAAAAATCCAGGATGTATCATTTCTAATTTATTCAATATATTTCAATTAGGATGTACTTTTTATTCAGCTTTTCTTTGTCCCACTCTGTTACTCACAAAAAAATACTTTAAATATAGATTACTTATATTTTAAATCTCTCAGAAAATGTTATATCACCTAGTTATACTTCTCCTTAGCCCTTCTGGTATATACCAGTATCAGCTTTGATGCCTTCATTAGATTGCACTGATGATTTATAATTAAAATAACTTCAGAGCTAATAGCATTTGAGATACTGCTTCAAATGTGACCCAGTTTCTTTCACAACTGGAGCTCCAGGGAAGGGGGATGTCACGGGAAGGGGACCGGAATTCTGGGTCCTGCTCTGCTTTTGTCCTGCTCTGCTTTTATCCCAGCGCCCTGAGGTGAGTCATTTAAAATTCTCTGGACCCTGCTTTCTCCATCTGTCCCATAAACTGGTTGGATTAGATGGAAGTCCCAGGCATATATTTCCTAGGGACAGGCACTAAAACGGGAGGATGCATGGCTCATCAGTCAGTGAGTGCTGACCTGGGGGTACCTTCAGGCTGAAGGGTCACACCGATTGTGTCTCTGAAGGAATTTTGGTCCAGTGTTGCCAGATCTTTCAAATTTCTGGGAGCATCTCCAATTTTAGATTTTTATGTGACATTTCCCCATTTAGGTAAGTCAGTAACTAATTCACTGAAACCTGTCTGCCAGTGTAGCAGTCAACTTTCAGCTCCTAGAGCTCTAATCTGAAAGCCTCTATGCAGGCTAAAATTTTCCAGTATCTTTGCCATGCACGGCCTATAGATACGCTTAATGGATAAACACTTGCCTAACAAATTAAAAAGTGCAGTAATTAGGCAGCTTTAGGTAGTTTTATGTAAAAATAATGGGAAGAGTTTTTAAAAATTATTTCTAGGTTGTCTTATTTCCTTATAGAGAGAGAAACTGAGGACTTCCCTGGTGGTTCAGTGATTGAGAATTTGCCTTGCAAAGCAGAGGACATGGGTTCAATCCCTGGTTGGGAAACTGAGATCCTACATGCTTCAGGGCAACTAAGCCTGTGCACCACAGCTAGAGAGCCCATATTCCACTGCCAGAGAAGCCCTCCAGCCACAACAAGCCCCAGCGCAGCCTAAATAAATAAATTTTTTTAACATAATTTAAAAAATAAGAGAAATACCCTCCAGCCACAACAAAGACCCAGGGTAGCCAAAATAAATAAACTAAAATTTAAAAAATTTTAAAAATAAGAGATATGCCCTCCAGCTGCAACAAAGACCCAGGGCAGCCTAAATAAATAAATAATTAATTAATTAAAAAATTTTTTTTTAAAAAACAGGAGAAACACCCTCCAGCCACAACAAAGACACAAGGCAGCCAAAATAAATAAATAAATATTTTAAAATAATTTAAAAAATTTAAATATAAGAGAAATGGAAACCAGTTTTGTTCTAAGTCTGGACCTTTTGCAGGAACTTCTTCTGAAGACGCTGTCTCATCTTGGTCCTTGTGTTCACCTGACCGAGGAGGAAGACGGGGTCTCAGCCTGGTGGCCTTCAATGAAACAGCGGGTATGTAGCTGGCTGGTGACTCAGCACACTGAAGTCCTCAGAGGCGCCATCTGATTTCAAGAAGAAAGAAGTCCCTGCAGAGCGGGTTGTTTTGAACCTCACCTTGAAATAGAATGCCTGCCTTCATCGTGATGAGCTGCAGCCCTTGTCACTCAGATGCTTCAGTGTCAGCTCTGGGGTGGGGGCAGGGAGAGGGGCGAAAGCAGCGAAGGAAGGAGACACTCAGGTCTTTCTTTCTGAACTATCTGCAGGTATTGACATACATTTTCGTCAGAACTGTCTTCCCCCTCATCCCCACTACCCACCTCCCCACCTCCTTCCATGCGAGGCAACAGTGGAGAGATGGGTCTTGGGAAACTCAGTAGGTTTCTGGGTTTGGTGCTAATAGCCTGTGATTTTGTGCTTCTTTAGAGTTATGTTGTAAAATTTCCCATCGTATTTATGATTATGTTCATATTTTTCATTAATTGCTTTGTGTTGGGTTTTGATATATATTCAAGAAGGATGAAAAGACTGAGTTTGATTTGGAAAAACCCTTACTCATTCATAGGCAGTTGCCAGGTGGTCTGTGGCTTCATTTGGAAGAGACTCTTCTTTGAAAATATTTATTTATTTATTCTGTGTCAGGTCTTAGTTGTCACACATGGGGTCTTTCTTTGCAACCCACAGACTCTCTAGTTGTGGTGTGTTGGTTTAGTTGCTCTGTGGCTCATGGAACCTTAGTTTCCTGACCAGGGATCAAACCTGAGTTGGAGAAGAGACTTGAAAACACCATGATAGGCAGAGAGAGACTGGCTGATACCCCTGAGAGAGTTGATGACTGAAAATTTTCTGTAGCGACTTTTATTTATTTTTTAACCTTGGTGGTAATCTCTCCCCTGGGGCATGATTTATTTCTGTTTCTGGTGTATAGGAATGTTTCATGCATGCGGAGTTGAATCATAAAATTAAAGAAGGACATATCTGAGCCCTTAATCATCCTCTTTGACCTCATTTCCTACCGCCTGCCCCTCCATCACTCTGCCGCAGCCACACTGCACCCTGCTGCCAGAATACACAAGGCATGTGCTCACCTCCAGGCCTTTGCACTGGCTTTTCCCTCTCCCTGGAATGTTCTTCCCCTGCTATCAGCTCATCTGCCTGTAATCTGTCATTTACTTGGCGCTCCGCTCAAAGGTCGCCTTCCCTAGCAGTCTTCCCTTAGGACCCTATTTGAAATATCCCCCCCACCACCCTTCCAGATCTTCAAGCTGATTTTAGAAAAGGCAGAGGAACCAGAGATCAAATTGCCAACATCCGCTGGATCATTGAAAAAGCAAGAGAGTTCCAGAAAAAAAATCTATTTCTGCTTTATTGACTATGCCAAAGCCTTTGACTGTGTGGATCACAATAAACTGTGGAAAATTCTGAAAGAGATGGGCATACCAGATCACCTGACCTGCCTCTTGAGAAACCTGTATGCAGGTCAGGAAGCAACAGTTAGAAATGGACATAGAATAACAGACTGATTCCAAATAGGAAATGGAGTACGTCAAGGCTGTATATTGTCACCCTGCTTATTTAACTTATATGCAGAGTACATCATGAGAAACCCTGGGCTGGAGGAAGCACAAGCTGGAATCAAGATTGCTGGGAGAAATATCAATAACCTCAGATATGCAGATGACACCACCCTTATGGCAGAAAGTGAAGAACTAAGGAGCCTCTTGATGAAAGTGAAAGAGGAGAGTGAAAAAGTTGGCTTAAAGCTCAACATCCAGAAAATGAAGATCATGGCATCTGGTCCCATCACTTCATGGGAAATAGATGGGGAAACAGTGGAAACTGTCAGACTTTATTGTTCTGGGCTCCAAAATCACTGCAGATGGTGATTGCAGCCATGAAATTAAAAGACACTTATTCCTTAGAAGGAAAGTTATAACCAACCTAGACAACATATTAAAAAGCAGAGACATTACTTTGCCAACAAAGGTCCGTCTAGTCAAGGCTATGGTTTTTCCAGTGGTCATGTAAGGATGTGAGAGTTCGACTGTGAAGAAGGCTGAGCGCCGAAGAATTGATGCTTTTGAACTGTGGTGTTGGAGAAGACTCTTGAGAGTCCCTTGGACTGCAAGGAGATGCAACCAGTCCATCCTAAAGGAGATCAATCCTGGGTGTTCGGAGTACGTCACGGCTGTATATTGTCACCCTGTTTATTTAACTTATATGCAGAGTATATCATGAAAAACGCTGGACTGGAAGAAACACAAGCTGGAATCAAGATTGCCAGGAGAAATATCAATAACCTCAGATATGCAGATGACACCACCCTTATGGCAGAAAGTGAAGAGGAACTCAAAAGCCTCTTGATGAAAGTGAAAGTGGAGAGTGAAAAAGTTGGCTTAAAGCTCAACATTCAGAAAATGAAGATCATGGCATCCGGTCCCATCACTTCATGGGAAATAGATGGGGAAACAGTGGAAACAGTGTCAGACTTTATTTTTCTGGGCTCCAAAATCACTACAGATGGTTTTTGCAGCCATGAAATTAAAAGATGCTTACTCCTTGGAAGGAAAGTTATGACCAACCTAGATTGCATATTCAAAAGCAGAGACATTACTTTGCCAACAAAGGTCCGTCTAGTCAAGGCTATGGTTTTTCCTGTGGTCATGTATGGATGTGAGAGTTGGACTGTGAAGAAGGCTGAGTGCCGAAGAATTGATGCTTTTGAACTGTGGTGTTAGAGAAGACTCTTGAGAGTCCCTTGGACTGCAAGGAGATCCAACCAGTCCATTCTAAAGGAGATCAGCCCCGGGATTTCTTTGGAAGGAATGATGCTAAAGCTGAAACTCCAGTACTTTGGCCACCTCATGCGAAGAGTTGACTCATTGGAAAAGACTCTGATGCTGGGAGGGATTGGGGGCAGGAGGAGAAGGGGACGACAGAGGATGAAATGGCTGGATGGCATCACTGACTCGATGGACGTGAGTCTGAGTGAACTCCGGGAGTTGGTGATGGACAGGGAGGCCTGGCGTGCTGTGATTCATGGGGTTGCAAAGAGGCTGACACAACTGAGCAACTGATCTGATCTGATGTTGAAGCTGAAACTCCAGTACTTTGGCCACCTCATGCAAAGAGCTGACTCATTGAAAAAGACCATGATGCTAGGAAAGATTGAGGGCAGGAGGAGAAGGGGACTACAGAGGATGAGATGGTTGGATGGCATCATCGACCTGATGGACATGGGTTTGGGTGGACTCCGGGAGTTGGTGATGGACAGGGAGGCCTGGCGTGCTGCGGTTCATGGGGTCGCAAAGAGTTGGACATGACTGGGTGACTGAACTGAACTGAAGAAGTGGAACAAAACAGAGACAAACAGACACCTCTCTAAACCCCCTCATTCCTCAACTCAATCATTTATGTAAAAACCTACCAGAGAACTGGATGTCATGTTTCACTTCAGTATTTTCCATTCAGTATTGTACAATTCTGCCTTAAAAACAGTTTAACTCATACATTCTTCAAGTCTATTTCCTTTCTGGTATGTGCTTAGTGAGGCTGGAGGGACATTGGTCACCTTTCCCCCATGAAAGACCCTCCCCTTATCTGGCCAGTCTGCCTCTCCACTTGTGGCCATGCCACTCTTTGTCTTACTCTTGGCCCTTGCCTGTTGCCCAGAGCAAAATAACTTTCTCCTCCCTGGGGCCTTGGACCCTTCTCTTCCTCCTCCCTGTAAGTTCTTGTGGGTCTTGATGGATGGCTCCTTCTTGTTCCGGTCATAGCCCCATGTCAGGGCTCAGAGGGGACTTCCTGGATCACATTGGCAAAGACAGCTAGCTGTCCCATTTCCCAACCCCATCACTTTGTATCCTGTGATAACTCAGTGTGGCAGTCAAGAGCCAACTTGGGAGCCAGAAGCCTGTTCTTCAGATCCCTGTTTTGACTCTTGTTTAAACACTCTGTGACTCAGTTTCTTCATCTGTAAAACGGGAATATAATTGTAACTTATATGTTTCTTGTGTTTTACAAATGGTATTTAATATATACATAAAGTACTTAAAACAATGTCTGACACATAGTAAGCACTCAATAAAAATTAACTTTAAAAAAGACCTGCACTTCCTCCTAAAAATATTTAGTTCTTAATCCATCTTTACCTTCATCTGCTCTCCAGTTAAGGGATCTCAGCATGTTTTTTAAATTAATTTTTGTTGGCATATAATGGTAAAGAATCCACCTGCTAGTGCAGGCAATGAAAGGCACGCAGGTTTGATCCCAGGGTTGGGAAGATCTCCTGGAGAAGGAAACAGCAACCCACTACAGTATTCTTGCCTGGAAAATCCCATGGACAGAGGAGTCTTGTAGGCTACAGTCCATGGGGTCGCAAAGGAGTTGGACGTGATTTAGCGATTAAACAACAACAAATCTTTGCTTTACAATGTTGAGTTAGTTTCTTGTTTTCCTGTTAGTTTCTGGGCTTCCCTGGTGGCTCAGACAGTAAAGAATCCGCTTGCAATGCAAGAGGTCTGAGTTCGATCCCTGAGTCGGGAAGATTCCCTGGAGAAGGGAATGGCTACCCACTCCAATATTCTTGCCTGGAGAATTCCATGGACTGAGGAGCCTGGTGGGCTACAGGCCATGGGGTCACAAAGAGTCAGACCTGACTAAGCAACTAACACAGCATTGAGTAGGGCTCCCTGTGCTGTACAGGAGATACTCATTTGTTATCTGTTTTATATATAGTAGTATGTATATGTCAATCTCAGTCTCTTAATTCATTCCACCTTTCCCATCCGCCTTGGTAACCCTAAGTTTGTTCTCTACATCTGTAACTCTATTTATGCTTTGTGAGTAAGTTCATCCCCACACTTTTCCTAGATTCCACATATAAGCAATATTAGATATATTTTTTCTTTCTGATTTACTTTACTCTGTGTGACATTCTCTAGGTCCATCCACATGTCTGCAAATAGCACTATTTTGTTCCCTTTTATGGCTGAGTAATATTTCATTATACACACACACACACACACCCCCCACATCTTCTTTATCCATTCCTCCACTGATGGTCATTCCGTTGCTTCCCTGTTCTGACTATTGTAAATAGTGCTTCAGTGAACATCAGGGTGCATGCATCCTTCCAAATTATGGTTTTCTCCAGATATATGCTTAGGAGTGGGATTGCTGGGTCATATACCTCCACACCATTCTCTGTAGTAGCTGTACCAATTTACATTTGTAACAACAGTGTAGGAAGGTTCCCTTTTCTCTGTAAGGGATCTCAGCATTTTTGATCTTGCCAGCTTTTTGTCCAACTTTTTGGGGTGGGGTGGAGGAACACCACTTCTGTTTATAGAAATGGATAAAAAGAAATTCTATTATGTGAACAGACTACATCCATTGAGGATTCACTGAAGAGCAACACAGATGCAATGTTTAGACTAAATGTGATAAAGTTAAAGGAACTAAACTATCAGAGTCTGGGGTAAGTTGGGGGCTGGAGAAATAATAGGGAAACTACTTTACTCATATTTTGAGTATGTAAAGAGTGAGTTTTATGAAAGTGAGGGGCCAGTGGTTCTCATGTGGCGACCCACATCCTCACATGGGCAGAGACAATTTAGGGTTGTGATGGTAAGGTGACCTTCACCCTTGACCTTGATTCTGACCATCAAATAGCAATGGTTGCTACTAACCAATGAATGCTGCAAGGATTTTGGGTGTAGTTTTCCTGCTGAGAGCACAGATGCAGTAAATATCACACACCCTTTAGAACCAAAACCCACTTGGGTCCAGATATCTCCTTCAGGGTTTTGTAGGAAGTCAAATTATCCCTGCCATATTCAACAACAGCCCCAGAGCTGACCGCATCCCAGCTTACATAAGAAGACAGAGAGGGCATGAGAAAGAAAATGATTGCCTTTGTGAGGAGCTAGCCTAGTGAGTGGAGACGGCAATGGCACCCCACTTCAGTACTCTTGCCTGGAAAATCCCATGGACAGAGGAGCCTGGTGGGCTGCAGTCCATGAGGTCGCTAACAGTCAGACATGACTGAGCAACTGCACTTTCACTTTTCACTTTCATGCATTGGAGGAGGAAATGGCAACCCACTCCAGTGTTCTTGCCTGGAGAATCCCAGGGACGGGGGAGCCTGGTGGGCTGCCGTTTATGGGGTCGCACAGAGTCGGACACGACTGAAGCGACTTAGCAGCAGCAGCCTAGTGAGGCTTTTCTCTCCCCTCCCCGTGAATGTAGGTGAGTTGAAAGGTTTCATGAGGGACTGCAGTGGCTAAATAAGGCTACAGGATTCACAGAAAGTGGGCTTGGGGCTCAGACCACTGTCTGGGCTGAAGGTAGATAGACCTACCTCCTTCTGCATGGTGTGTGGTTCTTGAAAATGGAGGGGAGTAGTGTGAAGCTGAACAGCAATCCCTAAATGCCATACACATCGTCTATTTGGAAGGAATCAGTCTGGCATCAGATAGAACCAGAAAGAAAATAAGGGTACCTGCCCCTCCCCCTGATCTGTATGAGGAGATGTCTTCTCTCAACACCAGAGTAGTCAATCTTGGGAATGTAAGGGGTGGAGGAATTCTAAGAACCAGAACCTTCCTGGAACATGAACCCCCACTCCCACCTTCCAAGGTGCTGGAGGAGGAAGAGGAGATGAAGGGCAGACAGAGCCTCCCTTGTTTCCACAAGCCCCACCCCCTACTTTCCCACATTTGAGCTGATGATGGGAGCTGAATGGGGGACGAGTTTCAAATGGGAAAGGAGATTGGCATTTTAAGGTGGACTGAACTTCATTTATGGAAAGAGACCAGAAAATTCTTTGCTCTGTCTGCTGTATAATTAAGAGAAAGCGAAAGGAAGAGAAAGCAACCTAAATGCCCATCCACAGAGGAATAAGGAAGATGTGGTACAGATAGCCAATGGTAATTTGCTGTGTGACTCAGGGGTTTTGCTGTATGATTCAGGGGTTCCCTGAGTCATACAAACTTATGGTTACCAAAGGGAAAAGTTTAGAGGGATAAATTAGAAATTTGGGAATGACATATACACACTACTAGATGTAAAATAAACAACAAGGACCTACTGTATAGCACAGGGAGCTATACTCAGTATCCTATAATAATCTATATGGGAAAAGAATCTGAAACAGAATGGGTATATGTATATGTATATATAACTGAACCACTTGGCTGCACACCTGAAATTAACACAATATTGTACATCAACTATACCCTAATATAAAATAAAAATTAAAAATTAGTTATTATTCTCCAACAAAAGAGGGAAAGCAGAAAGAGTTTTGCTGGGATACGGTTGATGGCAGTTAGTAAAAAAAAAAATTATTTCTTAGTTGTTCCTTGCTCAGTGGAGAAGTGCACATGTAGTCAAGGGAATGAGACCCCAGCCGATGGAAGGAGCTTATGCACAGGCTGGCCATAGCTGGTGCTCTGAGGGAGCCGTGAAGTGTTTTCACTTCAGGAAGAGATTCTAGGAGACTGGATCTTTTTAAAGAGATGATGAATTTTCTATACTATAAACTAGTGAAAGTGAAAGTCACGCAATCGTATCCAACTCTTTGCAGCCCCATGGACTGTATAGTTCATGGAATTCTCCAGGCCAGAATACTGGAGTGGGTAGCTGTTTCCTTCTCCAGGGCATCTTCCTAACCCAGGGACTGAATCCAAGTCTCCCCTATTGCAGGCAGATTCTTTACCAGTGGAGCCATCAGGGAAGCCCGTAAACTAGTGAGTTTAAAATTGCAGGGCAAAATTTTAAGAGAAATGATTAACACGGTTATTCAGAGCACTTTTTAAAAGGAAAAGCATCGGCTCTTGTTCTCTCTTGGTGATTTAAGAGCTCACAATGAATGAAGCATGACTTCCGTATCCCCATTCTTTTTGAAAAGGCTTAGGCTGCTGGTCCATGTGGGCTGGGGGTTTACTGCAGAATCATTTATCTACACTGTAGCAGAATCATTTATCTGTACAAGTGTTCCCCTATCTCCTGAAACAGCAAGAGAAATGTGAGCTGGATGATGCAACAGTTAGAAGGCACAGGAATTGGTTGAACAAGAACAATTCTTTATTTAGTGCTGGCAATATGCCAGGCTCTGAACTAGGGGCTTTTCGTACATCAATATTTTTAGAGTGATTACTCTGCAAGGCCAGCATTATTATCTCTGTATACAGATGAGCAAAGTGAGATTTTGCAAGATGAAATCTCTCATCCAAAGTCATCCAATTATCAAGCAGCACAGCTAGGATTTCAATGGCAGATCGGAAGTCCATTATTAATGTATTGATTGATTTCAGTTTTGTAGGGGGTCTCCTGTGATACTTTCTATTGACTTCAGAAGTCTGAAAGTGGAATAGATTCCTTTGAGAGAAGATGAGCTCCCTGGCACAGAGGGCAATGAAGCAGAAGCTAATTGCCTGGATGTTGTAAAAAAGCTTCAGGTAGGAAATAGATTAGGATTTCTAATACTTTCCAAGAGGGACAGTAGCATGGATACAGGTGCTTTATAAGCATCAATCTCCAAATACTAAAACATCACATGTATACAATCTTGACTTATGAGTTCAGTCTTCTCTCCTCTATGCTCATTGTGGGCTTTCTCCAACATTATGAAAGAAAACCATACTCCTCACTCACCCCAAATCTGTGGACACAGAAACTTTCAAGACACCAAAGGGACAACTTTCAAACTTAGTTTCTGAAAAGTCTCCCTTCGTGATAATTCAGGAGCTATAAAGTCACTCCTGGCTTTCTGTTTCTACCTGTTTTACACATATTTTTGGTTATAGGTGAAACATAGACTGTAAAATAGGGTGTTTTGGTTCCTGTTCACATGACCTGAATTTAGAAATATTGAAGGGATGGTGGGAATGATTCCAATGAATGATATAATGACCTTGCCTCAAAATACTGTCCAAGACTGAGCCCCTCTCCAAAGAGTGGGGTAAATGCAAGGCATTGGCAAGAAATGTGGATGCTAAAATGGCTTTCTTTTCCCTTTAGCATCGTGACATCTAAGTAGTCCTTTTCATCCCTTTTCATCCCACTACTCATCCCTCATTGTTGTTCTTCAGTCCCTAAGTCGTGTCCAACTCTTTGATACCCTATGGACAGCAGCATAACAGGCTTCCCTATCCTTCACTATCTCCCAGAGTTTGCTCAAACTTATGTCAATTAAGTTGGTGATGTCATCCAACTATCTCAACCTCTGCTGCCTCCTTCTCCTCCTGTCCTCAATCTCTGCTAGCACCAGGGTCTTATTCTAATAAGTCAGCTTTTCATATCAGGTGGCCAAAATATTGGAGCCTCGGCTTCAGCATCAGTCCTTCCAATGAATATTCAGTGTTGATTTCCTGATTGACTGATTTCATCTCCTTGCAGTCCCAGGGACTCTCAAGAGTCTTCTCCATCACCACAGTTCTTCAGTGTTCTTCAGTTCTTCAGTGTTCAACCTTCTTTCTGGGCTAACTCTCACATCCGTACATGACTACTTGAAAAACCATAGCTTTGACTATGTGGACCTTTGTCAGTAAAGTGATGTCTCTGCTTTTTAATATGCTGTCTAGGTTTGTCAAACTTTTCTTCCAAAGAGCAAGTGTCTTGTAATTTTATTAGGTCCCTCTAGGTAGAAGAGAGGAGAAGGCAATGGCAACCCACTCCAGCACTCTTGCCTGGAAAATCCCATGGATGGAGGAGCCTGGTGGGCTGCAGTCCGTGGGATCACTAGGAGTCGGACAGGACTGAGCGACTTCACTTTCACTTTTCACTTTGATGCATTGGAGAAGGAAATGGCAACCCACTCTAGTGTTCTTGCCTGGAGAATCCCAGGGACGGGGGAGCCTGGTGGGCTGCCTGCCATCTATGGGGTCACACAGAGTTGGACACGACTGAAGTGACTTAGCAGCAGCAGCAGCAGCAGAATTTTATTAATAATTTTGATGGTTTTGATGGTAGATCATCAGAATGTGAATTTTGGCAATGTTCATTTATTTATACATGAACTGCTTGGGGGGGAAATCCTAGTTATTTTATTAAGAGGGGATGTATATTCAATAGCCTTTTGCTTTTAATAATAAATTTATCAAAATGTTTTTTGATTAAGTGTATAGCACTAATAATTGTAATAACTCAATACAGAATTTTCTGTCCTTATTTCCTTTCTTCTGTCCTGTCCATCTTTCTTTTCTTCCTTCCTCCATTCTTTCTATTACTTAGAGCTTAATGGTCACAAGAAATAAAAAACTAAAAAAAAAATTGATGTACATATCTCTGTTAGAAATAACTATAGTAAGATCAAGAAAATACTTGCAGGCACAATTTTTGAACACAGGATTACAACCTGTAATCCCAGCTATAATCCTGGAAATTCTAGATTATCCTGGCAGATAATTCCTCTTTGTATTTCAGCTAGACCATTAAATCACCCCCAGGTGGAAGTACTGGATGGCACAGCCTGGCTCCTTGATCCTCAGCTGACCAGCTGCAGCAGCTCACCTGGGACATTTCAAACCTCACAGTAACTCACTGCTGTGGTTTTGGCGACACCATTTATACTGTGGCAGAAATTCGTGTACAGAAATTCCAGAACTGGACACACAGTGCTAGAGTTGGGAGGAAAAAGGGCTTGAGGGTGGTGATAAGGGACCTACAGAGATGAAATGAAGCTGTAGCCAGTGTTAATCTCTCTCCAGCCGGGAAGAATTTCCCAAGGGAGAGGACAGAAGTGTTGTTTGTTTTGCTTTTGTTTTTTTTAAAGCACACAAGTATTTATTATAGATTTTGAAGGTTTTTTTTGTTTGTTTGTTTGTTTTTTACTTTTTGCCATTATTGTGCCTTCCGAACTTCAGTAAAAATCAGAATACACAGTGCTAAGTTGCTTCAGTTGTGTCTGACTCTTGCGACCCCAAGGACTGTAGTCTGCCAGGCTGCACTGTCCATGAGATTCTCCAGGCAAGAATACTGGAGTGGGTTACCACTGCCTCCTCCAGGGGATTTTCCCACCCAGGAATTGAACCTGTGTCTCCTGTGGCTCCTACATTGCAGGCGAATTTTTCACCCCTGAGCCCCCCCGGGGAATACATAGTACTCTCCTATTAACCATGCTCTAGGACAGTGGACCTCAACTTTGGGAGAGTCACATGGGGAGATTGAGAAACTCAATGGCCCACCCACACCCAGACCAGTTCAGTCGAAAAGGACAGAGGTAGCAGTAGTATTTTAAAAATCCTCCAGGTGATTCAAAAGTATGCAGCTAAGGTCAGTAATTACTGCTCTAGGAAGATGAGAGGAGAGTGATGTGGGGCTTGGGGCAAAATACTCAGACACTAAGGGAGAGGCCAGTCCCTGAAGGGAGGTTGCCTGTGAAGCAGGTCAGAGTGCAGCCAAGCAGGTCGCAGCCTTAGGCGTTTACTCCTTCACCCAGAAAGCTGGGGTAAGAACAGCAGACTCAGACCCGCAATCAAAGAGACTGGGTTGGTCCTCATTGTCAACACTGATTTTCAATGATGTTTCCTGTTGTTGTTGCTCAGTTGCTCAGTCATGCCCGACTCTTTGCGACCCCATGGACGGCAGCACGCCAGGTTCCCTGTCCTTCACTATTTCCCGGAGTTTGCTCACACTTACATCCATTAAGCTGATGATGCCATCCATCCATCTCATCCTCTGTCACCCCCTTCTCCTCCTGCTCTCAGTCTTTCCCAGCATCAGGGTCTTTCCTGCAGGCTGAACTAACTTCCATTTTTCTGTCGATATAGACCTTGGCTCCCTTCCACAGACAATAAATTCTGGTTGCTGACCTGGGGCTTTGAAGCTTCCCCTCCTCCCCATCTCCAACCACATGGTTTCTAGACAAGAGGCAGCCAATGGCTGTGAAGGAAACAGGTCTTCATATTAAGAGATAAATATATCCATATTAATAAAGATAATTATATATATATAAAATGCTGATAATTACATATCGTCAGACAGAGCTATTTGGTTAGATCAAGTTGTTTTGAAGTTAAATAACATAATGCATATGTATATTTAATTCAATTAAAACACTGGCTCTCTAAGTGAATGTTGAGGTGGGTAAAAAGGTTGTCAAGTTCTTTTATAATCATCACTCCCCTCCCCGTTCCCATGACACAGGGTCTGACATTACATTATAGCTCTATAGAGGCAGAAATCCATCAGTGCTTTCAGCAGAGAAGTAACCCATGCAAGAAACACACTGGGACGTGGGCCGGCTGCATCAGTCACCTGAGGTGCTGGTTAAAAATAGATATTATATGGACTGATCCCAATCTACTGAATCAGATTTGGGCAGGGGTCGGGGGAGGGCTTGTTGGAAACCTGGAGGTCCATGGATGTAACTGGTCCTAGAAGATTCTGGGACATCTGTTCCTGTCACTCCTTCAGGATTCTTATCGCTTCTGTAGTCTCATTCATCACCTGTGATGGTCGTGACTCTCAGAATCTCTGGCTCCCATCCACCCCCGGAGTCCTGTCTTCTGTAATAACAGTGACAACATCAATGGCAACTATATCTGAGGCAAAGATGACGGCTTGCCAACTGCACAATCCATTCTCTCTCGGTTTGTTTTTGTTTTTTGCCGTGCTGGGTCTTCACTGTGGCCTGCAGGCTTTTTCTAGCCACAGCACATGGGCTTAGTTGCCCTGAGGCGTATGGAATCTTAGTTCCCTGAGCAGGGACGAAACCTGCATCTCCTGCATTGGAAGGCAGATTCTTCACTCCTGGACCACCAAGTAAGTCCCTCATTCTCTCCTTTCTTAATTAACAGGATCTCAATTTGTACGCAGGACAGCCATGCCCCCCATCTGAAACCCCCACTTTAGCTAGGTGTCATCAGAGGACTAAACTTGGCTCAAGGTGTTATAATCAGAAGTGCTGTGCAGGAGTTTTGAAAGTAAAGGTAGAGGTGCAATCTTCTATGTCTTTTTTTCCTCTTGAGTGTGTATGTGATGGCTGGAGCACATGCACACTTGTTACAAGTATGTAACAAGCTGAGGATGGTGGAGCAAAAAGAAAGAAAGCTGGTCCCTGGTGTCCGAGGAACTGCTACTCCAGTTGTGCTCCGGACTGACTGCCTCTGGACCTGTATTGCGTGAAAGACAAACATCTGCGTTCAAGCCATTAATAATTTTGGCTTTTTAGTTCTTTAGAGGTGAATCAAATCCTGACACAACTGAGCGACTTCACTTTCACTTTTCACTTTCATGCATTGGAGAAGGAAACGGCAACCCGCTCCAGTGTTCTTGCCTGGAGAAACCCAGGGACGGGGGAGCCTGATGGGCTGCCGTCTATGGGGTCACACAGAATCAGACACGACTGAAGCGACTTAGCAGCAGCAGCAGCAAGCTCTTTCCATGTATTTTCTAATTTAATCCTCAGAAAAATCTCTTTAAGAGAGATTCTATTATTATTCTCATTTTATAGATTAAAAAAGTTGGTCATCAAGAGGTTAAGTAACTTGTTTAACATTACTCAGCTGGTACATTCTGGGGGTGGTATTTGAACTCTGGCAGGCCGAGTTCAGGAACCAGACTCTGGTTTCTATATACTGAGGGCCACCCTCTTACAAGGTTGCCTTGATATCGAGAGCTGAGAAGGTTTAGATTCTTTTTCAGATTCTTTTTCCTTATAGGTTATTACAAAATATTGAGTACAGTTCCCTGTGTTATACAGTAGGTCCTAATTGGTTATCTATTTTATATATAGTAGTGTGCATATATTAATCAGAAAAAAATACATGTATGACTGAATCACTGTGCTGTACACAAGAAACTAACTCAATGTTTTAAACATCTATACTTCAATTACAAAAAAAGAAAAAAATGATTTGAGAAGAGAAGAACTGTACAAAAAAGATCTTCACAACCCAGATAATCATGATGGTGTGATCACTGACCTAGAGCCAGACATCCTGGAATGTGAAGTCAAGTGGGCCTTAGAAAGCATCACTACGAACAAAGCTAGTAGAGGTGATGGAATTCCAGTTGAGCTATTCCCAATCCTGAAAGATGATGCTGTGAAAGTGCTGCACTCAATATGCCAGCACATTTGGAAAACTCAGCAGTGGCCACAGGACTGGAAAAGGTCCGTTTTCATCCCAATCCCAAAGAAAGGCAATGCCAAAGAATGCTCAAACTACCACACAATTGCACTCATCTCACACGCTAGTAAAGTAATGCTCAAAATTCTCCAAGCCAGGCTTCAGCAATATGTGAACGGTGAACTTCCAGATCTTCAAGCTGATTTTAGAAAAGGCAGAGGAACCAGAGATCAAATTGGCCAACATCTGCTGGATCATGGAAAAAGCAAGAGAGTTCCAGAAAAGCATCTATTTCTGCTTTATTGACTATGCCAAAGCCTTTGACTGTGTGGATTACAATAAACTGTGGAAAATTCTTCAAGAGATTGGGCATACCAGACCACCTGATCTGCCTCTTGAGAAATTTGTATGCAGGTCAGGAAGCAACAGTTAGAACTAGACATGGAACAACAGACTGGTTCCAAATAGGAAAAGGAGTTCGTCAAGGCTGTATATTGTCACCCTGTTTATTTAACTTATATGCAGAGTACATCATGAGAAACGCTGGACTGGAAGAAACACAAGCTGGAATCAAGATTGCCGGGAGAAATATCAATAACCTCAGATAGGCAGATGACACCACCCTTATGGCAGAAAGGGAAGAGGAACTAAAAAGCCTCTGATGAAAGTGAAAGTGGAGAGTGAAAAAGTTGGCTTAAAGCTCAACATTCAGAAAACGAAGATCATGGCATCTGGTCCCATCACTTCATGGGAAATAGATGGGGAAACAGTGGAAACAATGTCAGACTTTATTTTTCTGGGCTCCAAAATCACTACAGATGGTTTTTGCAGCCATGAAATTAAAAGTTGCTTACTCCTTGGAAGGAAAGTTATGACCAACCTAGATAGCATATTCAAAAGCAGAGGCATTACTTTGCCAACAAAAGTTCATCTAGTCAAGGCTATGGTTTTTCCTGTGGTCATGTATGGATGTGAGAGTTGGACTGTGAAGAAGGCTGAGTGCTGAAGAATTGATGCTTTTGAACTGTGGTGTTGGAGAAGACTCTTGAGAGTCCCTTGGACTGCAAGGAGATCCAACCAGTCCATTGTGAAGGAGATCTGCCCTGGGATTTCTTTGGAAGTAATGATGCTAAAGTTGAAACTCCAGTACTTTGGCCACCTCATGCGAAGAGTTGACTCATTGGAAAAGACTGTGATGCTGGGAGGGATTGGGGGCAGAAGGAGAAGGGGACATAGAGGATGAGATGGCTGGATGGCATCACCAACTCGATGGACATGAGTGTGAGTGAACTCCGGGAGTTGGTGATGGACAGGGAGGCCTGGCGTGCTGTGATTCATGGGGTTGCAAAGAGTCAGACACGACTGAGTGACTGATCTGATCCGATGTTCCTCTTTTTCTTTTTTTTCAAATTTATTTGGCTGCACTGGGTCCTAGCTGCACCATGTGGGATCCAGTTCTCCGACCAGGGATCCAACCCTGGCCCCTGCCTTGAGAGCTCAGAGTCCCAACCACTGAACCATCAGGGAAGTCCCTTATGTTCCTCTTGAATGAACAATGCCTCTGTTCTCCATTTCTGTACTATTATTGATGGGGTACAGACAGTCCTACCTAAAGTTTTTCTAGTCTACTGTCCTCAACCCTCTGTCCTTAGATGAGGAAGTCTAGGGGAGAGAACTAAACTTTCATTATTTAAAAAACCAATTTTCATACTCATCCATAAAAAAGAATGAAATAATGCCATTTGCAGCCATATGGACGGACCTAGAGATTATCATACCAAGTGAAGTAAGTCAGAAAGAGAAAGACAAATACCATGTGATATTACTCATATGTGGAATCTAAAATACGACACAAGTGAATCTATCTATAAAACAGAAACACAGTCTTGGACATAGAGAACAGGCTTGTGGTTGCCAAGGGAGAGGGGGCATGGGGAAGGGGTGGGCTGGGAGTTAGGGGTTATCAGATGCAAAATATTACATATAGAATGGATGAACAACAAGGTCCAACATATAGCTGAGGGAGCTATATTCAATATCCTGAGATAAACCATAATGGAAGAGAATATAAAATATATATACACATATGTAAAACTGATTCACTTTGCCGTACAGCAGTGATTAATACAACATTCTGAATCACTTACACTTCAGTATAAAAAAACCAATTTACAAAAACTCAGGTGACTGAATAGAGTTCAAAATCTTTATATTTCAAAGTAAAAACAAACTATCTTCTTCCATATGCAACATTTCATGAAAAAAAGCCAGTTTTCATGTGAGAGAAAAAAATGAAAGTAATCACCAAATAAAGGGTAGTCCTTTTAGCCAAATACATTTAATTATAAATTTAGCATTTGAAAAATACCAATTCTCTTGCTCATTTTTTCAAGGACTAGTGAAAATGTCATCAGAATTTGGGAAACCTTGAAGATCTCAAAAACATAGGGGCAGGTAGTTTAAAAGTGGAACAGCTACTTCAGGATGAAATCAGGCCAAACAATGTTGAATAAGACAGCAAGATTGCTACTTGACACCAATGCCCGTTCTTCTTTTCTTCCTTAGTAATATAATCCTGGTGTTTATCTGGGGCAATATTGTGTCCAGCTGAAAGAATGTATGTACATCCTTGTAAGTAGGGTTGGCCATGTGACTCAGTTCTGGCCAATGAGATTTAAGCAGTATGGTGGGTGAGATTTCTAGGACATTGATTGACTGGGGCTGGCTGCGAAGGGGGCCCTTGGTCTTCCCACACTTCCTCCTCCTGCTCATCTAGAAGGAGGACATAGTGGCCACTGACCACAGCATCTCTCTTGGACTGAGGATGACAAGACAGAAAGATGGCAGCCTGAGTCTCCAGTGACATCTTGGAGCCCCAAGCAGCCCACCTTTGGACTTCTTTTACATGAGAGGAGAATTTCTTATCTAGGACACTACTGAACATTTTTTTTTATTACCTGCATTTAATCCTAACTATTATAAAGCGATAAATCCAAATCATTTTAGACAGGGAGAATCATAATAGCATTAGAAAAAATTCAAGACATCGACCGTCTTATATGTGAGTGTGTGCCCTGTCACTCAGCTGTGTCCGACTCTGCGACCCTTTGGACTGTATGTAGCCTGCCAGGTCCCTTGATCCACGGGCTTTTTCAGTCAGGAATACTGTCTTCTTTATGGAAGAGGAAACCAGAGCCAGAGCTGTGAAGTGGCTTGCCCAAAGTCACATCATGCAACATTCATTCTGCAAATATTTATGTGTGAGGCTATGTGTGAGGCTCTTTGCCAGAAGCTGGGGGTACACAGGCGAAGCAGAGTATGTTCTCCATTACCCAGAGATTCACAAAATACAACTAGCTGGCTTGAGTACCTTTCTCCCTGCACCCTCCGTGAGCTTTGTGATGGGCACTGTCCACTGACCCCCAACTAGGGGCAGAGATGTGTCCTGGGGAAAGAAGATCATGGGACAAAGAGGAGGAGTTGCTGATCACCTGGGGCTATCTAGTAACTTGGAGAAAAACAAAGGAAGCAGGAGAAGAAAATCCTGTATTTAATTCTGTTGTAGTCAAGATTAAAGAGAATGCCTGTAGAAAATCATACAGGTTTCCTTTTTTTTTTTTTCTTTTTGTAACGTGCACATATGTGTATAAAAACTCACTCACACACACAGCACACACGCAGGAAACTTTTTGGGGCTGCATTTCTTTTGCTCCTTTATACAAGCATCTTCTGTGTCTGGGTGCCTGTTCATGAGGTTCATGTGGAATGGGAGTGGGGTGGGGGTGGGGGAATAAAACAATACCGTCTCTGGGCGCCCCTGGGGAGAATCTCTGAATTCCCTGGGATAGGAAGTTCCCTAAGAAAGCAGGAGTCACTTACATTCCCACCAAACAACAAAGGAGGCACAGGCAAGATAAAAGGAGAGTGGGGGTGGAGAGGAAAAAAAAAAAACCAAAACCAAACCTCCTCCCGTTTAGGGAAGCAGGTGCACCCAATGCAAACAATATCATTTCTTCTATTATTTGCAGAGTTTAGGAACAAAACAAAACAATACTTCACTCCTCCCCTCTTGGGTGTAGTGGGAGGTGGGGGGGACCTCCAAGGATGCTCAGGGCAATGGGATGAAAAAGATCATTTCTCAGCATATGTAACAGCAAAGGAATTAAATTCAAAATTAACAAACAAAAAGAAAAGCCCCAGCTGACCAAACAATGAGGAGCCTTGGGCCAAATTAAGTTAAAATGGCACGAGAATGTTACCTTTGGGTGTGTTAATGGTCCGCCTCCCATCATCAGAGTTGACGAAGTATGTACACGTCTCCCTTTTCTTACAGGACTGTCTGCAGCTTTAGGACAGTCACCTGAATGACCCAGCGTTTCTGTTTACACTTCTGTCTGTTTACACTGGGATTGCCACAAGCATGTAACACACGCAGGCACTTGGCAGTGAGAACCACAGGAAAAATCAGAGAGGGGACTTCACGTCCCCCACAAGCACGGGCCCCTTTTGAAGCCTGGGATGGCGGTGGCAATGTGTTTGCCTGCGCTCAGGTAAAGTTTGTGAAGATACACTGTTTTGTCCATTTTAAATGGCCCCCAGATTCATAAACTTTAGGCCCTACAAAATCTGCACAATATTTTGGCCAAAGAATTCAGGGTTTGATCCATCACTCTTTACTTCTGCAGCAGGTCTGGGTGGGGGAGACCATCCTCAGTCTGGGTCTCCAGGCTAACTCTGCCCAAGGATGAGTCAGGTTTGTTCTTATCTGGGTGACAGTAGTTACAGGAAGGACTCAGGTGATTTGAGGGAAGAACTCGAAGGAAGAAGGAACTGACAAAAACAAGCACAAGCCAGCTTGGAACACGGCTGGCAAGGGCCAGGGGTGGGGGAGTGGGGTGGGAGGGTGGGTTGTCTGAAGACAGCATGGTGTCTGTCATCTAGATTTTCTTCCAGCTCAGTCTCCAGGGACCCATGCCAGGACCTGCAATAAAGACAGTCCTGAAAATTAAAGAGGCATCTCACTAAAATGGCTGTAATGGCACTGAGAACTCCAAGTTGAGCTACAGCCCAGCATGATTGGGGATGAAGGGTATTTTCTCCACAGGTCACTGTCAAAGCTGATGGAGAATAGAACAAGCTCTCCCTGTTCCCTACTCTTCAGCTATCTCTGCCCCAGAAGGAAGCCTTCTGAGCACAAAGGGTCTGGAAAGGATGTAGGGAAGCCATGATGCTTCTGTGGTCTTGGCAGCTTTGAGGTGGTGCGGACAACTTTGGTAGCAGCTGCTAAATAGGAGAAAAGGAAAATGTCATCTTGATGCCAGAAAAACTTGTGAGCTATCCCTGGGCCACTAAAAGAAGCTAGCCGTGGGGAATTGGGCTTGAGAGTAACCGCCACAATGAGAGCAAGATGACAAGGACAGTATAATAATGATAACGATGACAATAGGTTAATTATATACATTAATGATAATGTAATTGTTTATAATGGGATTCCTTGGTGGCTCAGCAGTAAAAAAAAAAAACAATCTGTCACAATGTAGGAGACACAGGTTTGATCCCTGGGTCAGGAAGATCCCCTGGAGAAGAAATGACAATCCACTCCAATATTCTTGCCTGGGAAATCCCATAGACAGAGGAGCCTGGCGGGCTACAGTCCATAGGGTTGCAGAGTCGGACATGACTGAAGTGACTGAACGCAATCGTTTATTAGTAGTGTATGATTAGCAGGTTCAGCTATCCACACCCAGGCTCATTTAAGGTTCACATCACAGTAAAGTAGGTTCCGTGATTATAATTGCTCTGCCGATGAGGAAAGAGTCTCCAGAGAAAGTAAATTACATGCCCAGGACTCACACACAGCTAGTGAGTATTGAGACAGGAAATCTAACCTGATCTCTCTGAATTATGAGCCCATCTTCTTACCTTTTATGTACATGGTAGAGGGAAAAAATGAAGCCAAAGAAATAGTGTTATTGTTGCTCTTGCTGTGAATTCACTTTAGCCATCAGATTGCTGATGTGACCTGGGAAACATGTAATATTGTTGTGACAATTAATTAGATTAGATTATTCATTATAATGAATCATTCTTTATATATGCATTTCTTGAATGCCTGTAGGTGAGCTCTGGGCTATGCTGACTCATGTCCTCCCCTTGTGTGAGGTTCTCATGCTAAAATTCCAGAAGTCCTTAAGGCCCTTAAAAGTTTCCTACTACTGTTTTGTTACATTTTCTCCCTTCTAGGCAGTTTCATTTTTCACAATCATGAAGTGAAGAAGTGAAGTCGCTCAGTTGTGTCCGACTTTGCGACCCCATGGACTGTAGCCTACCAGGCTCCTCCGTCCCTGGGATTCTCCAGGTAGAAATACTGGAGTGGGTTGCCATTTCCTTCTCCAGGAGATCTTCTCAACCCAGGGATCGAATCTGGGTCTCCCGTATTGCAGGCAGACGCTTTACCATCTGGGTCATTTGATCTAATTCATCCTAATGTAAGAACCACCTTCTTCATTAGGTATGTTTACATAATTGGACAAAAGGCTAACCTTAATTTACTTCTAGAAAGTCTGGCCAGATTGTGAGGCTGGATTGTGCCTCTCTGACTGAGGGGAGGAAATTGGAAAAATGTTCTGCCAAAATGTGCTTACTGATTTACTGCCATTGTATATACAAGAATCAAGGTTTACTGCCTGTTTAGAGAACTTGACCATATATAACTAAAGGCCTCAGCCTCTACAGGTAACTTCAGTGGATTTGTAGATAACATGTGTCATTGTGCTAGCAAAGAGGAAGATTTTTAAATTCACAGTAGTTGAGGACCCTTTTCTGAGCATCACTCCTGCTGAGAAGATAGAATCCATTGAAAGTAAAATGACTGGACCAGAATTTCCACAATTCAAAACTCTGTGGCTGGTAAAGGTTTGCCTGCTGGGTGAGAACATAGTTTGGCATGTGCATTTGCCTATTGTTTCTTACATTTCATGGAAACTTTCACTTTGAAAAGGTACATGTCATGTGTGCATGCATGCTAAGTCACTTCAGTCCTGTCCGACTCTTTGCAACCCCATGGAATGTAGCTCCCCAGGCTCCTCTGTGCATGGAATTCTCCAGGCAAGAATACTGGAATGGGTTGCCATTTCCTTCTCCAGGGGACATGTTGTGATTCTGACTATATATAAAAAGAGCTGGGGTGAGCAAATCATACCTTTAAGCAGGAACCTATCTGTTCTGGATAAAAATAGTTCCACTGACTATGGCTTTGTAAGGAAAACATCAATTAGACTGAACAATGTTCCCCATGGAACATAGATGCCCTGTCGTCTCTGGACACCTCCTTTGAATTTGGTTTGGACTGTGTCATGTCTTCTGTTAGGAGGAAATTATCAACAACGAGAGGAAATCCTGTACTAGTATTGAATAGTCCTTATTTTAAAGGTACTTCCCTTCTTGTGGGAATTGTATGTAATCAGAACAACACTATAAAATGTCTGATTTATTTTACAAGGTTTGACTTTCAGCCTCATTTTTTTTGAAAAGATTGACTTATTGTGCTTAAGATATTCAATTGTTGAACTAGAGAGCATTCTTCTAGAGCTGCTTGAACCTCACCAAGGTGGGGTGGAGGTTAAAACAGCCACAGGAAGCATGAGGTCCTTAGAGACACCCATGTATTCTAGAGCACACAATGACTAATAAATGCTAAAATTACTCTGGAAAGAACCCTTGAAATACAAACATTTGCCCCCTTTTTTACCTGTTTTCATGCTGAGGGGAACTGGGCCATCTTGCCTGTGATTCTCCCACCAGTTTGTGTAGCTCAGCCAAAGGATGGAAGGGGAAGCATGACTGCTGGGTCTTGAAGACCTGAGGGTAAAAAAGAAAACTGAACTTACTTTTCTGTTTCTGAGAGTAGCTAATTACTACTTTTGAACAAGAAGCTGCTTAGAAGCAGGAGTCCAAGAGAATAGTCTCAGTCTCGAGATCTGGCTTCTCCTCTGGTTCATGAAACCAATACGCAGTCTATAAGGGATGCTGGATGCAGTGTTCTAGGTGCTGACTGACCACTATGTGATACTTCTCAAACATTCCCAGCAAAAGGAGGATAAATTGGTATACCTGAAGGTCCGAGGGGCTTAGCTCAAAGTAACCAGGTGCACGCACAAACGTTTATTAAGTTCTCATATTAATGTCTTGTCTTGGGCTTCCCAGGCGGCTCAGTTGGAGAAGAATCCACCTGCCAGTGCAGTAGATGAAAGGGATGTGGATTTGATTCCAGGTTAGAAAGATCCCCTGGAAGAGGAAATGGCAACCCACTCCAGTATTCTTGTCTGGAGAATCCCATGGACAGAGGAGCCTGGTGGGCTACAAGCCATGGGGCCGCAAAGAGTCAGACACGACTGAGCACACACAACCAACAATCTTGTCTTGAAAACTCGTAAGCGTCTTGTATTTCTCTCTGTTGATATATTAACATTGGCTTCAGTGTAAGTTCAGAGGAACTTTGATGATGGGAGTGTTTCTATATCTGCACTGTCCAACACAGTAGCCACCAGTCACACGTGGCTACCGAGCATTTAAAATGTGGCTGCAGTGACTGAGGAGATGAATTTTTAATTATATTTAATTTTAATTAATTTAATAGCCACATGAGACTATGTGCCTGTCGTATTGGGCAGCACAGCTCTAGATGGACACATTACTTTAGCCAATGGCTTCATGGGTTTTCTGGTACAATAGCAATTATTTCCATGGACAGGTACAGCCGCCTTTGGTCAACCATGGTCTGTCCATGGGTGGATCTAAAAGCCACAAGGCTGCTGTGATGCTAGCTAACTTGACATTCTCTCTGTGGCTCTTGGTAAACACCAGCACTGCCCAGTACTGCTCGCCAGCCTTCAGCTTCTCTGTGTCAACTGAGTTCAGCACAGTTCTTTCCTCCCCAACGGGGTCCCAGGCAGCCACCATGTGATTTTGGGAAGCCCAAAGCTCTTTGGAAGGACAACATGGGTGACCACTGCTCAGAGCGCTGACCCCAAACCTGAAGCCCTGCGGTCGTGTTTTCTGTTCTCAGGACGGCAGTGCACTGCGTTCCTACCAGGGAAAACTGAGAAGAAAGGTTCTTGCTACCACTGTCCTTTGCCGAGTGCATCCTACAGTTCCCACAGCAGGTCTTGCTCCAAGCTTCGTGTTTGCCAAAATTCTTCTGGCTTCTGACCTCTTTTTAGCAGTTGTGCTGAAGTTTCCCTTCACCCGCTTTTGCTAATGGAACTTGGCAGTTCCAACATCGCATTATCTTTAGACAGGGATCTTCCCAGCTACTCTTGAACCACCTGCAGGGGTTCTTTCTCCTTTTACCAATCCCATATAGTCTCTGTTTTTGTGACTCCCAGCCTCCTCCCCTACCCCCTGTCGTCAAGGTAAACTTAAAGAGCTCAGAGGCATTTCATACTCCTCATTTTTTCTCAACAAATTTTGATGAATATATAGTGCACTCTGGTTTATTCAAAAGCATGGAGGAATAGGGCATTCTCATTGATAGATAATTTTAGCTTACTGAAAGTAACTGTACCTGCCAAATGTAGTCAATTTTTTAGTAAATTTTCTGAGAATCCAGAACAATAAAACAGTCTTAATGATGAAGCTAGGCAATACAATGCATTGCAATGCAATATTTCTTTGGGGGCTTAGACGACATTTAGGGTCTTGCAATGCCTTTGGGTTATTATTATGAACAGTAATTACCCTTCAATGGTACAGCATGGAATAATTATGTTTCTCTTAGTTTCCCAGTCAGTTGGATTCAAGATAAACAGACCTTCGCAGCAGATAAAAACAATTTTCTAATTTTTTTGTCTAGCAGTGATTGCATTTTAATTTGGGGGTTCTACGTGATTATATTTATTATATTACATTGTTAACGTTAACATGGTTCATATGGAATGCTTAAAATTTACTTAAATATTTTGGGGATTAACTAAAATCTGAAAAAGGAAAGGAAAGTGAAGTTGCTGAATCATGTCTGACTCTTTGCAACCCCATGGATTGTAGCCTATGAGGCTCCTCCATCCATGGAATTTTCCAAGCAAGAGTACTGAAGTGGGTTGCCATTTCCTTCTCCAGGGGAAAATCTGAAAACATTCCTTTTAAATAAAGGTGTTTTTGAAGCAACAGGTGCAATCCAGAAAGTTGAATATAAATCAGGCTTTTAAAGAATGAATCTTGTATAAGAAAATTTATTTTTATGAAAATGAAATAATGTATTTATCATAATATGAAAAGCACAGAAAATTAAAAAAAAAAATCTCTAATCTTCATCTCAATGAATGCCAGCTGGGTGATGTTCCTCCTAGTTCTTTTTCTATACATGTAAACATAAATAGATTTCTGTATATTTACAAAACAGAATTATATGAAATTAGATTTCATAATTCACTTCTTTTATTTAAGATTTTTCCATGTTATTGAAGTCTTTGAAAATCATTTTAAATGGAAAGACTATCATTTATTTACCTGTTTCCCTTCTTTGACATATTTTCCCAGGTGGCGCTAATAGCTCAGACAGTAAAGAATCTGCCTGCAGTGCAGGAGACCCAGGTTCAATCCCTGGGTCAGGGAGATCCCCTGGAGAAGGGAATGGCAACCCACTCCAGTATTCTTGCCTGGAGAATTCCATGGAGAGAATAGCCTGGCGGGCTACAGTCCATGGGGTCGAAAAGAGTTGGATAAAACTGGGCAACTTTCATTTTATCTCTCAGGTAGTGCCAGTGGTAAAGAATCCAGCTGCCAGTGGAGGAGACACAAGAGATGCGAGTTTGATCCCTGGGTTGGGAAGATCCTCTGGAGGAGGAATTGGCAACCTACTCCAAAATTCTTGCCTGGGGAATCCCATGGACAGAGGAACCTGGCGGGCTACAGTCCATGGGGTTGCAAAGAGTTGGACACGACTGAGCAACTGAACACACACACACACTTCTTTGACATATCAGTTCAGTTCAGTTGCTCAGTCCTGTCCGACTCTTTGTGACCCCATGGAGTGTAGACCACCAGGCTCCTCTATCCAAGGGATTTTCCAGGCAAGAATACTGGAGAGGGTTGCCATGCCCTCCTCCAGGGGATCTTTCTGACCCAGGGATTGAACCCTTGTCTCCTGCATTGCAGGTGGATTCTTTATCCTCTGAGCCACCTGGGAAACCATATTAACATAAACAAATATCTATGATGATTTTGGGGACAGAGTAGGGTATCAGTTCAGTTGAGTCGCTCAGTCGTGTCTTACTCTTTGTGACTCCATGGCTGCAGCATGCCAGGCTTCCCTGTCCATCACTAACTCCTGGAGCTTGCTCAAACCATGTCCACTGAGTCAGAGATGCCATCCAACCCTGTCATCCTCTGTCGTCCCCTTCTCCTCCTGCCTTTAATCTTTCCCAGCATCAGAGTCTTTTCCAGTGAGTCAGTTCTTTGCATCAGGTAACCAAAGTGTTGGAGCTTCAGCTTCATCATCAGTCCTTCCAATGAATATTCAGGACGATTTCCTTTAGGATTGACTGGTTTGATCTCCTTGAAGTCCAAGGGACTATGAAGAGTCTTCTCCAACACCACAGTTCAAAAGCATCGATTCTTCAGCACTCAGATTCCTGTTCGCATTTTCTCACTATAATAAATAATGATGCTGTGAACACCCTATTCATAAATTTTGGAGAATCTCAGCTTATTTCCTCAGCATATATTCCTAACGTTATTACTTGCAAAGAATGTGAACATTTTTAAAACCCTTGACATTCACTGCACAATTACGTTCTGGAACGATTGTAACATATATTTTTCCTGCAGCAGCATGTGCGTGTCTCCCAGCGCCCCCTGCAGAGCCGTTTGTGCATATACCTGGTGGTTCAAACTAGAGCCATGGACTGGATCCAAGGTGCCTAGGTGAAACTGGTCTCTTCCATTTCCTACCTGTGGGACCTGAAGCAAGTTATTTAGTTTTGCCAAATCTCATTTCCTAAAAGTAAATTGTATGACATGATGACAAATTGAGGCGATAATAAATCGCAGGGTATTATTCAGTGCATGTGTGTGTGTGTATGCATGTGTATGTGCTCATTCTTTCAGTCGTGTCTGACTCTTTGTGACCCCATGGATTGTAGCCCACCAGGCTTCTCCATCCATGGGATTTTCCAGGCGAGAATACTGGAGTGGGTTGCCATTTCCTCCTACAGGGAATCTTCCTGAGCCAGGGATCAAACTTGCATCTCCTGCATTGCAGGTAGATTCTTTACTGCTGAGCCATAGTAAGTGCTTAATAAATGCTAACTATAAATAAAATAGGTAGTTAAAAGTTCTATTCTAATGGGAAATATGAGATCTAATGTCACTTCATTTTGTATTTCATAAAATTTTTAAGACAAATAATTGTAGTTATTTTTTAATTTTTATAGAAGCAGTCCTAGAACAGCTATAAATTACAAATCAGCATGGGGGAAAAGACATAATCCCAACAATCTTAGCTTTTCTATATATTTACATCTTCACTTTTATTTTGAAGCAAATGTTATTTTACTGACAGCTTCCTTAATTTATTCCCTGGTTGTTGGTCCATCCTTTTTATGTTCTTACTTTTAAGAGTAGGGTTTTTGTTTTGTTTGTTTGTTTTTTTGCTGTACTGCTCAGTTTGTAGGACTTTTATTTCCCCAACTAGGAATCAAACTTGGACTCTAGGCAGTGAGATCTTGAAGTCCTAACCACTGGACTTCCAGGGAATTCCTTAGTTCTATTTTCTCATCACAGCTTCCCACTTTCTTCTTGGTGGGCGGGTTTACTCTGTTTCAAGTAGCCTTGCATTTGTGCACCAGGATTTACGTTTCTGCATCCAGTCCATCTTGTCTTCACATCCCTGAAAATTCATTCCAGTTCTGGCAATCACTTGAATCTTGAATACGTTGTATTTTCCTTTCCTTTCCTTTCCTCCCCACCAGCTTCCCCATCTCCACCACCCATGACTCACCTTCCACTGCTTTTCTGGGAAATCGAAAGAGGTTGTCACTGTTAGCTGAATTCTGTGTTGTACCAAAACAAGACTATCTCTTAGGAGACATTTTCAAAAGAGGAAAAAAAAATTGTCCTCCAGTCTCTTAGTTAATTTCAGGTTAAATGCATTTTTCTGTGATTGATGCTTTGAGAAATAAAGAATGCTCTTTATTTTACAGGGAATTTTCAGGGATCAAACTTGCATCTCCTGCATTGCAGGTAGATTCTTTAAAATTTCTGTAAAAAAGGAATTTTACAGTTTAGTGAGAAAAAGAAGAGACATATACCTTTAACTTCAATTCAGTGAATAAAGTGTGAAGTGCTGTAACAGAAAAAGCCAAGGGAGTTTAGAGAGCAAGCTTATTTTCAAGTGGAAAGATTAAGACAATTTCATAAAGAAGAAGCCCTCTGTGTCAAAGCTGGAGGATGGATTGGATCTGACCCATCTGTGTGAAGGACAGGAAGAACATGACAGGGACTAGATCCAAAGGTGGCCTCAAGCACTGTAGGTGTGGGAGGTGTTCTGTTGTTACTTCAGGAGATGTTTGATGATTTATCTGGGGAGATGGTCAGTTGGTCATCTGGCTGAAATGCAACCTATAGAAAGGGAGTGATGAGGCAGTGATCACAGGGGACCTTGCTGTCAGACTAGGCAGGCGACTCCTTTAAAGGTGGGGGAAATGAATAGAGCTTTCTCTGGGAAGAATACTCTGGAAAGAGTTCACACATTGGACCAGGGACTAGAAAGCCTGAAGCTGGGGTCCATTAAATGGCACTGCCCCTAGAGTCCAGACAAGCAGTGACCGAATGAAGCTGGCTGGTGGTTTCCCTGCTCAACATCTGGGGGGGTTAGTTTTATTCATTCTACCAAGAAACCTTTTATCAGTGTTTTTAAATATGTGTCTTAAACTGAGTCTTCTCAGTTCATCCTGCCCCGCCTCCCTGCTCCTCCTGACTCAATTTTGAATAAAAACATGGATTTTAAAAGCTAAGATCGTGTATTCTTATTTTGTACCACTTTGACATCATTTTAAGTGCTTTTAAATCTTTTATCCTCACAACCACTCTGCCAGGTAGGTGCTATTCTTATTCTTCCTTTCAGTGATGAGGTTATTGAAGCATAAGCTGATGAGCAAAACTGCCTGAGGTCAAACTCATGACAACAGTGTGAGGCCCAGGGTTTGGACCCGGGCAGTGTCTTGTTCCAGAGCCCTTTATTTGAGGCCCTTGAAGGTACAGAAGAATACCTGTAGTATGAGATAAACTGAGCAAGCCCAAGGTTAAATGGCCACTGACGTTTGCTCTCCGTATTCTGAACCAATGGAGCACCGGGGGTTGAAGAGGACAAGCCCCAGTAAGTGTCACACTCACCTTGGCTGCAGCTGGTGGTGGTCAGGTGAGAAAACAGGCCAGCACCACACAAGCTTTCAGATTTTGAAAGAAGCTGGAAATCTAGATTTTTGTATGAAATTTCATGACTTTAAAATGTTGGCTTAAATTTACTTAATCATATGACAGCCAAGTAAGATCCATCTGTGGGTTAGACGTGGCCCACAGGCTGCCATTGGTTACTGCTGCATGAGTCTGGGACACCACGTGGTCCAGGCAGGGGGTGAGAGGGTGAATCTCCTGCATCCTGGGTAGGAGAGTTTTGTTGTGTGGAAGGAACTTCCCTTTTGTTCTCGGAGGAAGAGGAAAGTCAGGGCACAACTGTATTGGAGTCTTGTGAGGTGAGATTTTTCTGACACTTACGTACTTGGGAAAGTATTTTTCCCCTGCCAGATGTCATATTTATCCAACTGCATAGACTGGGCTCGGCTGAGTGGATAATGGACAAAGAACTGAGACTTTCACATCTGCATTTAGGACCATGTTCTAAAACACTAGTGAATGGGGCTTTGTATCTCTATTGGTACCCAAGAAATTTTAAGTGATAGAGGTAACTTTATGATAGCATATCTATCGTCACCAAAGGAAAAATTTTATTACTTGCATTTCCCAAAAGGAGAGGTCATGCCATACCACACTGGGCCACGTGGGTAAGCATCCGTCAGCAGACAGAAAGGAGTGATAGGAACACACAGGCTAAGGTCTCTACTGTGTCTTCTGTGGGAATGGAAGGCAGAGCAGGAGAAACATTTCAGAATCAGCTAGTTTGAATGGTCCTGTTAGATATAGAAGGTGGCTGGGGAAATGGACTCAGGATTGGTTGGTCTGCGTATGAAAAGTGTGTTCACAGACAATTCCCAAGTTATTATCTTAGGAATTAGCCCTGGGAGGGTCAGTCTCTCCCTGGCGAGCTAGGCCCCTCAAGAAGTCAAAACATCATAAAATATAGAAACTAAAAAAATAAAATTAATATAGAGTTTCATCAGGATTTCTAAAAGCCAAGTGCCTTCACCACTGTTCTTTTCTCTGGAAGAAGGCAAACATTTAAGAACAAGAATTTTCTTCCAAGTCCAACTTAGTCATGTTCTCAGGCCTGGGTATGAACTCTTTCCATTTTCTTTTTAAAAAAAATTTTTTGGGGGCAGTCCCACATGGCATGTGATATCTTACCTCCCCAACCAGGGATTGAACCCATTCTCCCTGCAGTGGAGCTCTGGAGTCTTCACCACTGGACCACCAGGAAAATCCTCTGAGCTCTTCTCCTTTTCATTGCTTTCTACACATGTCTTTTTAGTTTTGGTTTGTGCTTTGATCCAGGAGTCATTTGGGAATGAATTTCTTCCAATAAAATGCACCCATTTTAAGGGTCTAGCTCAGTGAGTTCTGACAAATGTGTCTACTGGGATAAACATTGCCACAATCAAGACACAGAACATCCCCAGCTTGAATATCCTTTTTATTTTTTGTTTTAATGTCATTTGATTATGATCAGAGCATTGACTGTAGAAATCTGTATCTTAAAAAGTTTGTTAAGGTTTCTTTGTACCCAAAGAAACAACAGCAAAAAAAAAAAAAAAAAAGAAAGAAAAAGATAAAGGAGTAATTTGTAAAAAATGCTTAAATATCAAATATTCTCTCTCTGGTGATCTCTCCTAGACCATCTTTATTCTGTTCCTAAGGCAGTCTGGTCATCCTTATGTTAAGCCGTACTTTTGCCGCAGTACTGTGGGGCCTTTCTGTGCATGCCCACTCCTCTTCATGAGACAGTGAGCTTCCTCAAGGTCAGGGCCACATCGTCACTGAGTCCCTGGGGCTACAATGGGACTCGGTGTGGCAAAGATGCTTGACCAATATCCATATCTAGAGTTGAATTAAGTACATCTTGCCTGTGCCCTTAAGGACCCACCTGGGTGGCAGGTGCTTTAGAGACCCCCATCCACTACCCCATGCCTTATCTTTACAGAGACTCAATTCATGTTTAGATATCTCCCCTGGGGACTTCTCTGGTCATCCAGTGGCTAAGACTCCAAGACCCCAATGCAGGGGCCGGGGTTCCATCCCTGGTCAGGGAACTAGATCCCACATGTTGCAACTAAGACCCAATGCAGCCAAACAAGAAAATTTAAAAGATTTAAAAAGATATTTCCCTGTTCTTTATATTATTTTATTTTTGGCTGCACTGCAAGGCTTGCAGCATCTTAGTTCCCTGACCAGGGATGGAACCCAGGCCCCCAGCAGTGAAAGTGCCAAGTCCTAACCACTGGCCAGTCAGGGAACCCCCTCTCCTGTTCTTTAGAGACCCTGACTAATTAAAATAAATCATTCTAACACACCTGTTGATTTCTCTGTCAGGACCCGGTGGGTTGAAATAAGGAAAAAAAGAAAGAAAATTAATACAGAGTTCCATCAGTATTTTGCACTTCTAGGAGAAGTATGTATTGACAAAAGGGCTAATCTAAAAGAGGCTCGAGTCTATTGTTTTGTAGGTCCTATTTCATTTTGATTGGTTGATGAGACTACGTCAGTTTTTGTGCCATTTGTAGTCAGCTTCATTTCCTGGTTCTCACACAGCCGCCTGACATTGTTGTGTTTGGATTCCCAACACGGCTGGGGGATGTTTATGTCCCCACCCAGACAGCTGTGCTCATTGAAACAGAAGGATCGTTGATGCTGTTTACTTCCAGAATGGTAAAACTCCGAAACTCCTCGTCTCTAAAAAATGGTTACTATTTTATTTAAAGGTGAACTAAAGCTGTTTATCTCAACTCAGCACTATCTTATAATGGTTTTCCCAAGTTAGCGTCAATTGAAAATGCTCTTATGTTATTTTTAAAGTGTCAAAAAATGGTAGGTCTTGGAAATTCTGCAGATTTTTATTTCTGGCATAATTGGAAGATTTGGAATATGGTTAAGAGAGTGTTTCCATCTATTTATTCTAAATTGGCCAAGTCTGGAAAATTACAGAGATGGCTGGTCCTTTTGTCATGAGTTCCCAAAATCAGAATTGCTTGGCTGATGGCCGGACTCTGACTTTCTTGAAAAGTTTCCAAGGCAGTCTTCATCCTAAAACACACTGGCCATTTAGGAAAGGCCAGAGGAATCTGCTTTACCAATAAGAGGCCACTTCCGGTGGTCCTAGGGAAATAAGATAATCCCTTTTGGGGTGGGCTTTAAAAATATTACACAATTTTTACACCCTACAATTCTCAAGATACAACTTAGTTCTGTGGATAAGCTGAGCTATCAGAAAAGAACCTCATGTTGTGTAAAAGGGCCATCTTTTCACTGTTTAATCCTTTACAGACCCAGCATCAACCTTCCCAACCCCGATAGCTGTATTTCTCATCCTTTATATTCTAAAAGCTTATATTAGGAATATAATAAGAGAACACCTTGACAAGTTTCAGGAAATGAAGCTTACTTGACAGAAGCAAATTTCTTTCTTTAAAATACCCAAAGGTACTCAAATTATGTTTTCAAATATTTGCATTCTTTGGCCTGATTCTCAAATATGTTTTCAAATCTTTGCACTCTTTGACCTGCAGAAAAGTTCTATAAGAGCCTCAGATTTCCATGATTCACATGCAGATGGAATCCTAGAATACTGTCTGAATTTCAATTAATTTTTGGCTTCCTTGCTGATTCAGGTGATCTGAGTGATATAGGCTGTTACTTGCCTACTCAGTATCTATTCTTGCCTTCTTCCTGAGTGACAGATTTTTTTAGCTGAGCACATTACTGCCTAGAACAAGACACATTTCCAGCCCCCATTCTGCTTGGAATGGCCAATTAGTTGCAAGTGGAATTTGTTAGGAAGGGCTTCTAGAAAGTATACCTTTTGACAGTGACACATGGAGGAATGGCATTTTTTTCCTTGCCCTTCCCCACTTCCTCAGTGCCAACCAGGATCGTGGCCCTGATGGCTAGACCTTCACATCATAATGGATTTTGAGCTGACCTTGAAGATGGAAGCTCCTGGGTTAAGAATGTTGGAGCAGGGAGATAGGAGTGTGGAGCCTTGATGGCCCTATGGTGCCACTGTTACTGCTGTTGTTATGTTCCTAAGTTGTGTCCGAGTCTTTGTGACCCCATGGACTGTAGTCCACCAGGCTCCTCTGACCATGGGAGAGGAGCAAAAATACTGGCGTGGGTTGTCATGCCATCCTCCAAGGGATCTTCCTGATCCAGGGATCGAACCTGAGTCTCCTGTGTCTCCTGCACTGGCAGGTAGATTCTTTTACCACTGAGTCACCAGGGTAGAACTGCTTATTCTTGGACTTCATTACTGTGAGGAAGTAATAAACTTTCATCTGGCTTAAGCCATAAACCCTATGTGATTTACTGGGTTAATTAATGCTGATCCTGTTAATATTAATGAGAATTGAATATATTTGAGAATTTCACTTACCTAATGCTTAATTAATGCTTGCTGAGAGCCAAGTCTTCCTGGACTAAATGTGATGTAGTTATAAAAGCATACAAAAAACGCTAGATGCCAAATATAGAACTTGACTTTTAAAGCCTCTGCTAAGAAATTATATTATCTAATGTCTCTAAATAGCTGGAAAACTGTTGAAACACACAAAGAATGTTTGGCCTTCAGCTCAGGCAGACCTGAGCTTGGATTCAGGGCTCTGCCTCTGACCTACTATTTGCTAGTCAGCTGTGTGACCTTAGGCAAGTTACTGAACTTGTAAGCAGCCTCTTTGATCTTCATCTACACACTGGGGAAAAGAATATATACCTTACATTTGTTGGGAGAGTTAAATGAGATAATGTAGGTAGAGCAGAAGACAGCAAAATAAAGTGGGCTGAGTTGACATAATAGAAGATAGGAAGAAAAATGTAGAGAGTTAAAGGAAGGGACAAAATTCTAAAAAAATAGACTTCATAAGCCTTTTCCATGTATTCTTGCACTCATGTGTTAACTCTTCCCTTACTTTCAGTCTTTCTCCTCTGTAACTCAGCCTATGTACTCTTACCAGCTCAGTCTTCTTAGGTCTGCTTCCCTTGCATGAACCTGCAGCAGCCTGGAGTTTGACACCGAAGGATTTGGCCAGGATTCTGAAGTCTCTGACATCACATCCAAGACTTCAACACCGAAACTTTCTGCTCTAAATGTTCCCACCTTCTTTGCAGGTCCCACATATTTCAATCCCTATCTAGAGCCAACTCATGCACATCTCTTCCATAAGTCCCTTCTTAGTCATTCCTTCCTTCCTGCACGTGAATCACATGATCTAGTAGTCATCTGTTGCTTTCTCTGATGTATCAGTGTTTTCCTTCCTGGTCAAAGAGCTGGTTTTATTTGTTTCTGTCTGTGTTAGTAACATGTTAGTTGCGTGTTTGACCAAGGAGCAATGGCAGGTGGTTCATAGCCCATGAAAGACCAGCAGGGTATCTCCCAAATTGCTCACAGGGAGGTGTTGCCACCAGGGATTGCCTATGGCTCAGACTGAAATCTTTAATCTTGCAGTTACAGAAGTCTAATTTTACTCATTTGTTCACTCGGTAAATGTTGATTGAATTTACCATAGCACTGAGATTTCCAACTGACCCAATCCCTCAAGGGCAGACTTGCAGTAACCAAAATTACTTGGGAATTAAGTAATTAAGGCAATTTATAAGAACCAGTAGTGCTGAGGGGGCTCAAACGTACTCTTGACCCTCAACTGGTGAGCTCTGCCTCTGTGGATCCTGATTTTCCTCAGAGATTGCTCGGTGAGTCAAAGAACTCCTGCTTCATGCCCTGAGCTCCAGCTAGCCTGGTACTCCTCTGTTCATGCGGCTCTCTCTGCTCTTCATTGGCCCACGTGAGCCAACACAGCAACTCAGGTCCCTGGCTCCCCGGATGTGCCGGCCGGGCCTTGCCATGGTCCTGTGGATGGTGGACTAGCCCTACTTTTTTCCCACTCAACGCTGCAAATGTCTGCCGTATTCAAGGAGCCGTTCTGATGCTTTAAAGTGACTGGGCCTGTTTTTCCAGATACTGATCTTACATTTCATCTCTTGGAGATCTCTTGTAAAATCTTATCTCTTTTTTTCTAAGATTCTTAGGGGAGGCTTACTCCTGCATCAAAACACTGACAGTCATGTGCTCTGCCTTCATGGCCTCCTGCCTCCCTGTGTTTAACAAATAGTTGCCATCAGGTTGAAGACTGGATGGAAAAGGGCAGGCTTCAGAAGATGTACACCTTGAAGACAGGTACCTTTCATCTGAAAATAAAAAAAAGGGATGACTATTTCTCAGGTCATTAGTCAATTTTTAGCTGTGTTGGGAAAGGGGAGCTGTGATAGCTTTGCTCAGGGCCTGTCTGATTGTGACTGTGGCGGTAGTGGTGGGAGGGTCTCCTTCCTTACTCTCTAGGCCAAATGTGTAGGAGCATAAGTCAAGGATAACAGAGCCCCAGACATGTTCTATTGGGTTATGGCTGCCATACTCAGCTCATGGGAAAGGAAGACCTTGCAGAAACATCCAAAGTGAAAGGATCATGGGGTGATGTGGACGTGGTTAGCAGCTTCTTTAAAGAAGTGAAGAAAGCAGCCATGAAGAAGTGAAGTGAAGTGAAGTCGTTCAGTTGTGTCCGACTCTTTGCCACCCCATGGACTGTAGCCTACCAGGCTCCTCCATCCATGGGATTTTCCAGGCAAGAATACTGGAGTGGGTTGCCATTGCCTTCTTGAGGAGATCTTCCCAACCCAGGGACTGAACCCAGGTCTCCTGCATTATAGGCAGACACTTTACCGACTGAGCCACCAGGGAAGAGTCATAAAAAAGAACACAACTGAGTCAGTTCCAGTAAGGTGGATGAACCTAGTCATACAGAGTGAAGTAAGTCAGAAAGAGAAAAACAAATATTATATATTAACTCATATATATGGAATCTAGAAAGATGGTAGACTCAGATGGAGAGAATGGAGTTATGGACACAGCGGGGGAAGGAGAGGGTGGGACAAATTGAGAAAGTAGCATTGAAATATATATATATCACCATGTGTAAAATAGGCTTCCCTGGTGGCTCAGGTGGTAAAAAATCCGCCTGCAAGGCAGGAGATCTGGGTTTGATCCCTGGGTTGGGAAGATCAAAGGCACAGCAACCCACTCCAGTATTCTTGCCTGGAAAATCCCCATGAACAGACGAGCCTGGTGGGATACAGTCCATGGGGTCACACGACTGAGCGACTAAGCACACACATGTGTAAAATAGATAGCTAGGGGGAGGCTGCTTAGCGTGGTGCTCTGCGATGACTTAGAAGGGTGGGATATGGGGGGTAGGGTGGGAGGGAGGCTCAAGACGGAGGGGATATATGTATACCTATGGCTGAGTCACAGTGTTGCACGGCAAACACACACAACACTGTAAAGCAATTATCCTCCAATTAAAAACTTTTTTTAATTAAAAAAAAAAAAGAAGTGAGGAAGGGAGATTTGCGGTGTCACAATTCAGCCCAAGGCTATAAAGACGTCCTCAAGTCTTCCGGCTACTCCTTTGGCCAGAGATGACTGCAGCCCGGTCTCTGCAGGAGAGGTAGTGTTGTGTTCTCTTTTCTTGTTGTTGTTTCACACAGGATGTGACCTCCAGTCACTTAAAAGCTGCTTTTATTTCTTCTTCCTTGAGACAGCTCATCCTGCCTCTGGCTGCTTGCCTTCAAGGGAAGAGAGAGGAAGGAATAGAAAGAAAGAAGGAAGGAAGTTCCTGCTGCACACGGAGTGAGCTCTGTCTCCTTCCCCAGAACATTCACAGATTCTTTTCAGCAGGTTCCCAACCCCCCTCCCCAACCTTCCCTGGCGTTTCCCCTGACTCAGCCTCCTCCAGCTCTGTCACAGCCACAGCTGGCCACATGCACAGCTTTCCCACCTGCAGCGGGGCCCTGCCTCCTTCCCAGACCAGTGTGGGCTGGAGGCAGGAAACAATTAAGCAGAGCCCAGCACTGCCTCTCCACAGGGTCAGGCCACCCCACCCCCACCTCCACACCCCATCCAGACATCCTCACTGCCCCCTCACCCAGGATGCTTGTCCATTTGCTGACCACTGGGTTCCTGAATTGTCTGGATGGGGGTGTTACCACAGGCCCTCCTGTTACAGACCAGGGTTCCTGGCTTCCTTAATCAGTAGAAATTGATCAGATGCCACATAAGAAATTCAGGTGAAGCTTTACTGGGGCTCCTACTACAGCAGGAGGAATGAGGGAAAAAAAGCACCACCTTCCCTTGCTTGCTTGCTTTCCAAACTTGTCCTTATATGGGGCGAGGGTAGGGGCCCTTCCAGGCCAGTGGGGTGGCTTAGGTGATTTGCCTACCCCTTTGGTGGTGTGGTGTGCAGTGGGCATGCCCAAGTACCCTGTTTTTACTTCCCACACCCTGATTTTACTCCAGGCTCCTCAGAAGTGGCAGTTGGGTTTTTGGTCTCTTCGTATCTTTTGTCCAGAATTTGCTCCAGCTGCACATGTGTGCGTCTATGGGTGCTTAGACACTCAAGCATGTCCGACTCTTTGTGACCCTTTGGGCTGTAGCCCGCCAGGCTCCTCTGTCCATGGGATTCCCCAGGCAAGAATATTGGAGTGGGTTGCCATGCCCTCCTCCAGGGGATCTTCCCAACCCAGGAACTGAACCCGGCATCTCCTGTGTTTCCTGCATTGTAGGTGGATTCTTTACCCACTGAGCCATCAGGGAAGCCCCTAACTGCACAGGCACACAATGATTTTTAGTCCCATATAGTTTCTTTGTATTTTGTTGCTTGAGCAAGCATTGCAGTGCAGCAGCAAAGGGCCCCAGATCCCAGGCCTGGCTCACTCCTATTCCTCTGCCTCCAGCCTGCTGGACAGGACATCTTGCAGCTGACTTTGGCAGCCTGATCCTGCCCCCCTACTGTGAACCCTGGTTTCTAATTCTGCTTGGGACCTTAGTGCAGCGACCTTTGGGTCTGTTCCAGGAAATTTCTCCATTCTGCGTGTCCGGGTGGCTTGCAGTGTGTGATTCGAGAGGCTCTAGCTATCCTCCCAAATCTCCACAGCCCTTATACTTTTGGATGTGGGTGACTGCTGTTTTCTCAGTCTTGGGTCAAGTGCTTACACACTCAGCTTTTCTAGTCTTCTTCCAACCAAATGGCTGCCCTGGAGCCCTTCCTCAAAAGTCCGGAGCCGGAGTCATCACCTGCTTTTGACTGGGGCTTGCCTTGCTGCATCCTTGGAGCTGTCACTCAGCTGCAGCCCTGACCAGCCTCCCACACACGGCCCGCTGAGGTGCAGGGCTCCGGTGATCAGTGGGCCCTGGGGCCCCACCACTGTGGCTATCCCTGCAGTTTAAAGACCTGAGGGATCACCTGAACTGTCCCCATGGTACGCTCAGTCTCTTCATCAGGATACTCGGGGGAGAGTTGTCTGTGCTTCTGGACCAACTGGGGCAGGATAGAGACTTGGCACCCTTCAGGCTGACCATCTTTAAATTCTCCTCAAAGCTCATTTGTGGGCACAGGGCCAGGATGGGAGAGAACTGTTTCTAACGTTTACTTCAGAGCCTTGTCTCTTCTGGGGCAGAGAAACCAGCTTACTTTTTGACCATTCCTGCAGTGAGTCTGGGTGATGATCTGAGGTACAGTGGGCCATGCTTTCAGACATATTCCCATAAGATTTTAGCAGTCCTTGTAGATGGAAGCTCTAGACAGCTTAGCAGGGTACAGGGTCTCTCCAAATGTCCTTGGCCCCTGGACACACCTCACTTTTCACTGAGCTATCTGCAGTGGGACATGCCAACCTCTATCTGTGACACTGACTTTTTTGGTTTTCCCATGTAAAATGCTTTGCCAACTCACTACCCCTGAGACACAACCAGCACTTTGCAAATAAACAAAAAAACCAACTGTAGCTGTTAGAAACAAAGAAAAATTCCAACATATAGTCTGCCCTCTGGGTCTCAGGGCAGTTTCCTCTCTAGGGCTTTCCCTGGTCCAGATGAAAATGACTCTTTCAATGAGCCTTTCATCCAATCCCTCAGGATGTATTTCTACTCTCATAAATTTTGCTATCAAGACCATTTAAGGGAAAAAAAATCCATTTTTGTTTCTTTTCCAGGAAATTGATTTTGACATTTCCATCCTTATGAGAAGATTCTGATGGAAGACTTTGTGCACAGCTGAACGACTGGGTGATGTAGGGTGGACTCAAAGGTCCTAGAGAAAATAAATGAAGTGGCCAAAGTCCTTTGAGGGAGAATCTATTTTCTGATAGGCATGGGGTGAGAGGGGGGGAGGTTTGCTGGTTTCAGTGGGTCCACCAGGGTTACAGAAAGTGGCCAACTGAATCTTCTCGTGTCATAAGGTTGGAGCTAGACTGATGATCATGGTATTTTGCCACCACTGGACGTGATGATGAAGAACAGAAGGCTTGGGATCAGACAGCCAGTGTCTGTGTTCTGGCTCTTCCAGGACAATGTCCCTGTTCTCTGTCCCTGGAACAGTCTATCCAACCTCAGTTAGGGTAGGTATTGTGTTATATTGTAATCAGTTTGCCCTTTTTCTTCTTCATTAGGTTGTGTGCTATTTGAAGGCAGTGCCCATTTCCTTTTCAATCACCCATTCATTTTTAAGTGATCCTTCTTGTTGGTTAGTGGCTCAGTCCTGTCCAATGCTTTCACGACCCCATGGACTGTAACCTGCCAGGAAGTTCTCTGTCAATGGGATTTCCCAGGCAGGAATACTAGAGTCGGTTACCAGTTCCTTCTTCAGGGGGTCTCCCACCCAGGGATCAAATCTCTGTCTCCAGCATTTGTAGGCAGATTCTTTACCACTGAACCACCTGGGAAGCTCAAGTGCTCTTTAGATGGCACTCACTCATCCACATAAGTGCCACATAAGTGGGCACTTACAAGTGTTTGTTGCCCTACCCTATTATTCATACAATATTACCGTATTTAAATTCACTGCAAGCCAGCAGATGTAATTAGCCTCATTTTACAGAGAAAGAGACTGAGATTTAAGATATTATTTATCCCAAGTCATATAGTTAGTATGTGGGAGAGCCAGGTGGACCACTCACCATAAGAACCCAGAAAAATGATCTCTGAATCTACTTGATTCCAGAACTGAAGCTCTTCAGCCTGATGCTGTTTTCCTTGTCTGATCACAAGCAGTGCTTGGCAGGCCTTCAAGTCTTAAGTGGCTGACTGATGTGCTGAGCTTCTTTGTCAGAAGATCAGCTGGAAGACTTGCGTTCACTGTCTTCTAACATCTCTGAAAAAAAAATGTATTCCTTTCATGCTGCTGTCTTCTGAGGCCCGGAGATTTTTTTTTTTTTTTTTCTTTTCCCACCCAGTATTTTTTTTCCCAAGAAGTACTAAGTTACCAAGTAAAGGACATTTAGTTGTTCTGACTTCTACTTTTCTGATCATACTTTTTTTTGAAAAAAGTTCTTTTTTGGAGTGTTTTAAATCAGTTCTGGATAAAAATATACAGCTTTCTGAGAAATATGGCAATTTCAGCCCCTGTGGGAAAGCAGGACTTTGGCCTCCATCACATCTTTTATGGCCTCAGAGGGATGCTAATGTGGGAGGTAGCAAGGCTATGGCTCTACTGAAGATAAAACCAGGCACAAGTGGGAATTAAATACAATCTTATTGTTTCCAGACCACCAGGAGACAGCTGGGCATGACTTTATTAATGGGATCTATCCGGATTGTGAATTCTGGGGACAGTGGGGTGTGGGGAGCCAGAGTACTGGACACTGGGGAGCAGAGTGAGGAGATCCTAGTAACACAACTATTTTATTGAATCCAGAAGATTTCAGATACTTTGGCATTATGTGCTGACATACCCCAGGGCGAGGCGTGGAAAAACCATCATGGCTCAGCCGTCGGGGGTTTCATGGGTAGAATGAGACACAGGAGCCTGCTGACTGGAATCTCAGAAGGTCCGGAGCTGAAAGATGTGGTGAGCTAAAGAGGGCTGGCTGTGTGTGGAGTCTAACCACTGCCACCCCCAACCCGGGAGATGGGGCATGGGTGTCCACCATCTTGTTAGTTAGTGCGTCTAGCTCTTGGCACTGGTGGATCCATTACAATGATATTACTCTGGTTCAGTGGATTCTCCTGCCTTCTCAGTCAGAGGAAGCTTGTCCAGTCTCTGTTGATGTAGGGAGAGGAGAGCAGAGCCAGGAAGTCCAGGTTATTTCTGAGGAAAACAGAGAAAGGAAGGTTGGTGTTGAAGCCACCTGTGCAAATCTGTGAAGGGATGGATTACTTTCAGTCAGGGGATTACTAAACTAACAGCACACACACGTGCACACACACACAAACACACACATTCAGCAAACCCAGATGCCTTATGTTGAAGACTGAAATCACTGCCAAACTTCCGGCCTTGTGTTAGTTATTTTACTTTTCACCATGAGTGATTCAAAACTCACATGTTCCTAAAGAAATTGGGTAGGACCTCCATTCTCTCTTTGCTTGAGTTTCATTCACATTCTGCTGATTTTACTGGGTTAGCTATTTGCTATCTGGTCCCCAGCAAGTGGTTTTAACTTTTATTCTGTGCATAGTATGAGTTGTATAATTGATTGCTTATATTAAATATTTGCTGAATACTGGGCATTCTACTAGATACCTGACTTGTGTAGCTCAGAACTCTAGGAATTGGGATCATTACTCCCATTTTTTTCTGGAGGAGGAAACAAGCTTAGAAGTTTCAATGACTTGGATTAAGGGCCCTGAAGCTGGTTGGAGCTGGGGTTTGAATGTGCTTAATTGGCACAATAGGGCACTTTTAAAAGTTTTGTTATATATTAGGAAAAGAAGAATTAACACATCACATCATATAATTTAGGGGTGTAATTCCTTAGTATAAATCTAAAATTTTAAAGATGAGTTGATTTTCAAAGCAATAGTAAGTAATTATCCTGGTGGCAGCACACAGGGAAACACTTATTAAGGTGATACGCTGATAACTAAAGTCTTGAAAACCTTGAGTGAGGACAGTCACTCACGGAGAAGTATGGGAAGAAGGATGGCAGCTGGTGGATACCTGGAAATCCTGCAGAAACAGATTGCTATGCATTGCAGAGTCCTGATGCCTTTCTGCCCTTCTTCACCACTTGAAACTTTGCCACATGTGACCTTCTCACACTGAATAAAGCTTGCTTTGGTTTCCACTGTTAGTGTGCTGTTGATGAGTGTTCCACTTATCAGCTTCCCTGCATTGTTTCTTGGGTCATAGCTTTTCAGTTTGAACACCAATCTTCAAGATTTTACTTCCATATTCCCTAACTGAATTTGGAACATTTAAAAATAGGCATCTCATTGTTTTTCATCATCATCATTTCACCTAATGGTTGGCAAGGATTTAGTTCCAAGACTTATATAAATATTGACACAAAAACAAAATTTGTTCATCATTTGTTGTAATAAATAAATGGCATCATGACCCACTTAAGAAAAGAGTGCAAGAACAGGTTCTTCTATACCAATCAAAAATTTTATATCACTACTTTTCCTCCTAGAACTTTACCACTCTATGGTCTGCTGGTTCCCTTTACAAGCATGTGTCTGTGCTCAGTCACTTCAGTCATGTCTGACTCTTTGTGACCCCATGTCAGGTACCTTTGTCCATGGGATTCTCCAGGCAAGAATACTGGACTGTGTTGCCATCTCCTCCTCCAGGGGATCTTCCCGACCCAGGGATCAAATTCACAACTCCTGTGTCTCCTGCATTGCAGGCAGATTCTTTACCCACTGAGCCACCTGGGAAGCCTTCCTTTGCATGGGTCATATTAAACATCTCCAGCGTGGTGAGACTCGTTGGGCTGACCAGCTCTAATCCCGTAGACGTGCCTCTGTGGGCAGAGTTCTACACCAGGCCACTTAATAGGCTACCAGTTGGCTCTTCAAGCTGCAGTCAGGTGTGGTCATTTAGTGAAAAGCAAGGCTTGAGGTAGAGCTATAAGGTGCTGCTTACCTCCAGTCTTCTTGCTATGTGTTAAAATCACCATAAGCTCGATTTTTCTGATACTTGCAGTTGATGGATCTTACTAACTGATGGGCTGTTCTTCAGGTGTCTGCTTATAGTACCCTATTATAGTAAGCAGTGCTCCTCCTGCCTTAGCACTCCACTTATCTCTTTTTGTCTTATTATACCATAAAATCCTTGATGATAGGAGTTATACTTAACATACAGTTGTGTCTTCAGCACGTAAAAAGTAGAAGCTTTATGATAGTTATTATGATGGTTCTGGTGGTTTATTTGCTGCCATGTCTGACTCTTTTTTGATGCCATGGACTCCTCTGGGCATGGGATTTCCTAGGTAAGAATACTGGAGTGGGTTGCCATTTCCGTCTCCAGATAGTTATTATACAAATTAATAAACGTTGTTTAGCAACATATTTTCTAGAGGAAGGGCTTTAAAATAAGAATAGAGGACATCTCTCTATCTCCCTCTCTCTAACTACACTCTCCGGCCTTATGGCTAATTTACTAAAGAAATGCCTTTTGGAAGGAGGATCACAATTCCCATGAATTCTTGAATGGAGAAGTCCACTTTATCTCTCAACAGCCCTATTTGCAAACATTGTTTTGTACCCAGTTACTTAAACTGATCTGGAGTTTTTTTCATATATTATTTAACTGTTGGTTCAAAACTTTTATTGCGTATAAGTGGATCTTGCTTTTAAAGAACTCAGCTCTTCTGCATCTGAACCCAAACCCTGGATAATTCAATTTCCACTGTTACTTTTTTGATTATAGCGTACCATCTGTAAAACGCGTTTGTGTATTTAAATGCATTGGATTGCATTTCATGAGTATTGGGCTGATTGATATTCATGTATAAAACCCATAATAACTATGGACTGAGGGCACTTAAAATGGAAAACACAGATACCTTCTTGTTTAAAGGGTTATTTTGTTCTGTTTTGTTGTAAGTAATCTAGTACAGAGGCGAAAGAAGAGGACACAACAATGCTGGCAGTTCTAAGAGTAATGAGTGACACGCTGAGTTCAGAGTCAGCTCTGGGAGCTTGTTGGACATAACAACCATGCCTTGGGTATCACAGAAAAACTGGCTACAGACCATTTGCTGACCCGTTTTATAACAACCCAGTTCAGTTCAGTCACTTAGTCATGTCCAACTCTTTGCGACCCCATGGACTGCAGCATGCAGAATTGCCTTAAATATTGCATTCTGCAATCTCTCAGTGGAAAACCTACCACTATAGAATCAAGATGTGTACTAGTCTCAATAGCTGAAGATCCAAACTTTAAGTATTTCTGCAGTTTCCGGTTTGGTAAATGTGTCATGCAGCTTATTTTTCAAAAAATGACACATAAAACACTTAATTCAATTTAGCAATAAGGTTTGGCTTGTAGGCAGTTTCTTGTGTGTGACTTCAACAGGTTTTCCTGGGTGGATTCCAGGCATTTGTAAGAAGTAGCCCATTAATTAATGATGGCTGTGAACGGAAAATTAAGTGTTACCTTGCTATTTAGCTGCTATATCCCTTGGTGAAAATCCCAACGGAAGACCTACTTCTCAAACAGTTCCTGGCAGAACAGGCTCCCAGTTCCATCATACTAGAGAGAGAATATAAAACATATGATGAAAAAAATGTGCACTTGGGCTTTTCATTCTTTATTACCTTGGTAGAATGGTCACACACTCTTTTTTTTTTTTTTTTTTTGCGAAACCAGGAAGCTTTTGATGCAAGGAAATCCTTTGTGCCAGGTTGCCCAGCAACAACTGAACCTTGGTAAATGAGGGTGATTTCAGGCTGCTTATGGGGACAATCTTGTGTAGAATCAGATGGAATGGTTAGGAATTCTCTATGTCATGTGTTAATCAGATTAGTAGCTTCAGCCTTCTGTGGTTTATTGAGAGGCAGAAGGCCTGAGCTTGGTCCTGCCTGGTCTCCATCCTGGGTCTGGTTGGGTGGAGACACACATAGGGGTGCATGGTTAATGTTGCCTTGGGAGCAAAATTGGGAAGAGGGACAGTGTTGTTTTCAAAGTCAGCTGTTTTAATCTGTAATCTCTTCACAAAATTAATTGCATGGTAATATATGAATACATTCTTCTTATAAAAATAAAATGATATGATGAGACTGAGTCTCCCTTGACTACTTTCCTCAAGCCTAACCTGTTCCAAGATCACTGTTATTATCAGTGCATTGAGGAGCCATTCAAGAACATTGGCTACATATTTATGTGCATTTATATGCATGTGTGCTTCTCTGGTGGCTAAGTGGTTAAAAAAAAAACAAACCCACCTGCCAATTCAGGAGATGAGATTTTGATCCCTGGGTTGGGAAGATCCCTTGGAGAAGGAGGTGGCAACCTCCTCCATCATTCTTGCCGGGGAAATCTCATTGACGGAGGAGACTGGTGGGCTACAGACCACGGGGTCGCAAAAGTCAGACACGACTGAGCAACTGAACAACTATGTACACAAATACGGGTTATGGGGACATTGCTTTGTATGTATTTGTGTTTGCTTTACAAAAAGGAAGATCAGACTATAGGTTTTGTTCGGTGACTTGCAATTTTCAGTTCACTTCCTGGAGATCTTTTATATATAGCCTGTTCTTTTTAACTGCTGTGTATATTCTTTGGTGTAGCAAACAAAAGTTGACTCAGCCCTCATGTCTTTGATGCACAGGTATGTCATTTCCAGTCTCCTTTTACTTTCCGACCTCCTGGAGTTGGCCAATTTCTCCTGCCTCTTGGCTCCTGGGGTCTGCTCGTTGTTTCCTTGATGCGGAGAAGGGCCCCCTGAACCCACCAGCTCACTTCCTGTCGTGTAAAATTTCCCTTCCGTCCACTGGGAGGGAAGTGTCAGCTAAAATGAACTTATTCAGGGGTCTTCCTCCAGTTCAGAATTTAGGATGGCTTCCTCCTATCTGCAGCAGTGGTTTTCAAACTTTTATTGAGTATAGAGATTGTTTGAGGTGCAAAAAATAAATAAATAAATAAATACAGAGTCCCAGAATTTATCCCCTGAAAGCCTGCTTCGGGAATTCTGGGGTAAGGCCCAAGAACCTGATTTCAACACACTTCAGGTGACTTTACTGGGAGAGGTACCTGCAGTTTGAGAGATAATCACACATTTCTTACTGCTTTCCCACCATTTCTTACCTGGCCCAACCTCTCACTCTCTCCTGTTCATATAGCCTTCCTTTACTTCCTCCAGCCCATCCTCTTTCACCTGGTTTTTTATTATGTTCCTAATAAAATGTGTGTTTGTGCACACACACTGCATATACACACTCACACATTTTTTATGTCTGGAACAATAGAGTCCCCATACACAGTTGTGGAGGCTGTATACTGCACAAACCTGGGGGCATTCTTTCCTTGAATAATTTCTGCATATTTATTTTGAAAAATTTCTAGCAGATGACAAGAAAGTGTCAAGAAAGAGCTTTTTCAAAATTGCATGTGTCACTGGGGAAACCCAAGGGCTGGTTTATAAGGCCTGTTTTCCTCCGTAAATTATGAATCATTCATGAGAATTATGCAGGGCATAGTGATGTGTGATTTTACCGAAGCATTACATAGCCATTGGCACATAGCAATTAAACAGTGGGCATCTACTGAACATTTACTAATGAGTCAGAAAATTTCTAAAGACTTCTTGTGTTTCAACTTATTAAAGTTATTTAATTCTCACAATGACCACAGGAGACAGCTGCAATTGTCATCCCATTTTAGAGAAGCACAGGGAGGCTAAGTGACCTGTCTGAGGTCACACAGATGGAATATAGCTCAAGCAACCTGACTCTAAGCCCAAGCTCCTGATTACCCAAATATTTTATTTGAATTTTAGTGTTCTGACCACAGCTAAATTTAGTTACTTTTCTAAGGTAATAATTTAGATACCTCTCATGTATCTTTAGACATTGTTAGGAAAAGAGATAAATTAATAATAAGCGATATGTGTATAACCTTTCACACATTATAAGGTATTGACATATTATGATAATAATAGTTTCCATTTTATTCTTTTTATTGTTGTTGTTGTTTAGTCGCTAAGTCATGTCTGACTCTTTGTGACACCATGGACTGTAGCCCACCAGGCTCCTCTGTTCATGGTATTTCCCACACAAGAATACTGGAGTGGGTTGCTTTCTCTAGGGGATTTTCTTGACCCAGGGATCAAATCTGCATCTCCTGCATTGGCAGGTGGATTCTTTACTACTGAGCCATCTTGGAAGCCCATTCTTTTTATTAAGTGTCTCTTATATGCTAGGCATCACTCTAGAAGATTCTTTTCTTTTTGGCTGTGCCCCTTGGCCTATGGGGATCTTAGTTCCCCAAACAGGGATTGAACCTGCACCCTGAGCAGTGAATGTGAGAAGTCCTGATCACTGGGCTGCCAGGGAATCCCCTAGAAGATTCCTTACATGCATTCATTATTCCATTTAGAAATTACAATTACAGACAAAATAGGTCATATTAGTTCCACTGAAGAGTGAAGAAGACTGAGGCTCAGTGAGACTACCTGATTTGTTCACGAACACATCTCAGTGTTCAGTACAAGTCAGTACAAGTCCTGGGTTCTGAGCCCAGGACTGCTGACTCAGGACCCCTGGACTGGCCATCTCCCATTTTAATGAGGAGGAAACAGATGCTCAGAATGGCTAAGAGCTTTATTCTTATCTTGTGGTTCCAGAGCTCCCATGCTTTGGTCTACAGCATTTTGGCCCTTAGATTAACTTAATATTGGAATCAGAATGCTCCAACTGCTGTCATTTTAACGTAACAAAACTTAATGATGTTAAAACTGCATCGTGCAGACGAGGAGACTGGAGCTGAGAGTGTCAATGACTAGTGAACGGCTATGCGAGAAACTCAACCCACGGATTCTGACTTTAAAGGCATCATCAAGAGCTTGCAGCCCAAGTTCTGGACTGTACCATTAATAACGATTGTTAATTACTAATGCAGGAGGTCCTGTTTTCCCCAGCCTCCCTAGGGTGTCCCCTCAGAGCTGGTATCTCCAACAACAGGCAGCTGCCTTCATTACCACCCTCAGTGACCGTGATCCCTTTTGAACTTCCGGTGACAAAAGCAGAGATAAACTTGGCTCTGACTAAATGCCGGCAGCACCCAGCTGGCTGAGCTTCACTTGGGAAATGTGGAGCCTTCTGGGGAGCCGGGTAGGGGATCAGAGTCACACGTGACTGAGCTCCCCGGCACCTAGGGAGGAGAAGCCATGAGCCATCTGCACTTATAGTTTCTGGTTGGAGGCCAGTGCATTTACACTTGCTCTGAAGTTGTCTTCGACTTGCTTCCCTGGTGGCAATGAAGAATTGCCTGATGAAGAATCTGCCTGCCAATGCAGGAGACATGGGTTCGATGCCTGGTCCAGGAAGATCCCCTGGAGAAGGAAATGGCAACCCACTCCAATATTCTTGCCTGGAGAATTCCAAGGACAGAGGAGCCTGGCAGTCTACAGTCCATGGGGCTGCAAAGAGTCAGACACAACGTAGTGACTGAACACAAGGTGTGAGTGCTTCTCTGAGAGGCGTAGCAGAAACACTGTGTCCCCGTGGTCACTCCTCAGCTCACCAATCTGCCTCTTACTTGCAAAGGGGCTGATTAAACCAGATTTGAGGACTCTTTTTAAGAGACACCTGTGTGGAACACTGGAGATGGACTAAAATTTTTCTTTTAAAATAATTTTAGTCAATTAGGAGTTTATATTTGTGACTTTTTAAAATTGTTTAATTTTTATTGGAATATAATTGCTCTGCAATGTTGTGTTCATTTCTGCTGTACAAGAAAGTGAATTGGCTGTATGAATACATATATCCCCGCCTTCTGGAACTTCTCTCCCACCCTCCTCCAACTTACCCCTCTAGGTCACCACAGAGCACTGAGCTGAGCTCCCTGTGCTTCCCTGAGCAGCTTCCCATTGGCTATCTATTTTATATGTGGTTGTGTTTTGAAGGGGGTTGTATCAGTTAGATTGCCCATCTGGAGTCAAGGAAGATACAGCTTTTGAATCCAAGGCCACTTGACTATAAAGCCCCAGTTATTTTCTCCATATCCCAATACCCACCTCACCATTAACTTTCTAACTGGGCATCATTCAAATCCTCCATTTTGCAGAGTAGAGAATTGAGGTTTGAGGGGTTCAGTGACAAATTTACATTTTAAGACCAGAATTTGATTCCTGGTCTGGGGGCTCTGAAGGCCATACCCTTTACCCTATGGCATGTTGCCTTTAGTCTGGCTTAATATTAATATCTGAGCCAAATTTGATGGCTTTTTGAATATGATGTTTTTGTTTGTCTTTTGGAGGTAACAATACAAGAATCTTTTTATTTTCCTGAATCTTTTAGGACAAGTTCTCAACCCGACATCATATTACCCAGGAATACTATGATGTATCTTCCTTATAAAGAAGGACCTTTTCCTATACAGCTATAATGCAACCATTGAAATCAAGAAATTATCACCAAAGCATCACCAACATTGAATCTTCAGACCCCATTTAAACTTCACCCACTGTCCTCATAATGACATTTATAACAAAAGGATCCAGCTTATAATCACAGCACACATTTAGTTGTCAAAATTTACTGGATTATAAGTGACTTACGATGTTGAGAATCTGTGGTTTTGTCGATCTAATTTTATATAAAACACACAATCATGACTCATGAACTAGTTGTGGAGAGATCACCCACTCTGCCAGGCTTCATCTATAATCTAGCCACTGCATGAGGTTTGAAAGGACTGTTCTGCAGCCGTGCTGGGGACCAGGAGACAGGTGTGGGGCTGGCAGGTGTGACAGCAGTCAAGTGTTCATGGGGGGTTTGAGTAATGAAGTGGGCTTTGTGCAGGATGTTCAGCCAGGAGGGGGTATGAGTCAGTGGTTAGTCCATTTCCCCCCAGAGGGAGCTTTTCACTTGGAATCTATTGACCTGGCCTGGCTCCCTTCAGTTTGCTGAGTGCCAACTCTGCTTCAGCGAGTCTGAATGTCTGGCTCTTGCTGTGAGGTTCACAGCCTCCTCACTGGGACAAGTGGGCTTGGGGGCAGTTCCTGCTTGAGGCATGGGCACTGCAGAGAGTGCAAATTCCCCAAGTTTTGATAGCTCATGTGATCCAGGCACAACATGATTTGAAACAAAGAAAAGCTGGAAAGGCAATCACGACAATGGCGCAAAACCAAAAACGTAAGCAAAGGCACAAACAAAAAAATGCAAGACCTGCAGCTCAAGTTAGGGATGGAATAATAGTCACATCAGGGCCCAGACCCTAAAGATTATCTGCCTGCAGTGCAGGAGACCCAGGTTTAACCCTTGGGTCTGGAAGATGCCCTGGAGAAGGAAATCGCTACCTACTTCAGTATTGTTGATTGGAGAATTCCATGGACAGAGGAGCCTGGCGGACTACAGTCCATGGGGTCTCAAAGAGTCCAATGTGATTGAGTGACTAACACCTTTACTTTTCTCAACACTTCCAGAGGGGTGAACCGGGACAGGTGGATATAGCAGAGGGTAGCCATAGCAAAAGCCATGGGGAACAGCACTTTCTAGACACAGGTTATTCCAAGGTGGAGGAGAAGGCAGGATGGCTGCCTGAAAGTGGAAGAGGTCTCCAAGCAGAAATGTCCATGGAGTCCAACTCCTAACTGTGAGGGGGAAGGTGAAACCGTGGGATCAGATATCAGAATCAATGTCTGCAAGAGATGGGCACCCACTGGATGATGTTTGAATCTGGTTTGCCATGAGCTTGTTGCCCCAGGACTGCAGGGCTGACAGTCTGCAATGGAAAATGTCTGGTGCCGGCTATCTGGTGCCAGCTATCTGGTGCTGGCCCAGGTGAGTCAAGAATTGACAACATCCACTTAGAAACTGTGTCCAGCCAGGCTCAAGGATCATAGTGATCACAGTTTCCTGAATGTACTTCCTGATTCCTGCCTCATTCCTCAGCTGAGATTTAGGCTCATGCTTTTACATACCCTGTTTCCATTAAGTCTCCAAGTCACCCAGGTAGCAGCTCTGATCCCACAGCTCTGAGACATTGTTTCTGAGTCCCTCAGGGTTGATTTGGACATCGCTGAAGTAACTATGGAGAATTCATGATTGATTAGTGGCTGATGTGGCCCTAGACAGTATTTCTTAATTCATGATATGATTGAACTGGTGAACTAGAGTCTTATCCACGGTAGAAATGTTCCCATGTGCTTCTGCTATGAAGATTGCTTAAATCCTGCCAACCCTTCAATTAACAATAAAAAGTACATTGCAGAATCAGTGGAAATTGTAGGCCAAAGGCCAGTATATTTTTGCTGTTTTGTCACAGGCAGAGGCCAATCTGTAGAAAAGTCTGGATTTTTAGGCTCAAATTCCTTAGTGTTTAATAACAAAGATATCTCTTCCCATTAGAAATGCCAGACCACAAAGAGTTGTCCCCTGGGAGTCTCACACATCTGGATTGGAAATAAAATCATCAATTGCTTCTATATAGTTGGAGGGTTCACACAATACATGTATAAGTACCACCATTATCCCTCCTGATTCACCTGTAGAAAAATTTTAAACACTACTACAAGGGGCTTCCCATGCGACTCAGAGGTAAAGAATCCATCTGCCAAGGCGGAAGATGTGGATTAGATCCCTGGGTGGGGAAGATCCCCTGGAAGAGGAAATGACAACCCACTCCAGTATTCTTGCCTAGAGAATCCCATGGGCAGAGGAGTACCGAGGGCTACAGTCCATGGTGTCGCAAAGAGTTGGACATGACAGAGTGACTGAACATGAGCTCTACAAGGTAGAGACTCCACTGGTGAAGATGAACTCTGAGCACCTAAGCCTTTCAGACTCCATTTTCTCAGGGTCAATGGTGGGGAGTTTGAGTGGTAAAACAATGATTTTTAATCACATGGGGAGAATAAGAAAGATCCCATTGTGCAGGCGGTGTGCATGCTAAGTCGCTTCAGTCATGTCCGAGTCTTTGTGACCCTATGGACTGTAGCTCAGCAGGCTCCTCTGTCCATAGGATTCTCCAGTCAAGAATACTGGAGTGGGTTGCTATACCCTTTTCCAGGGGATTTTCCCTAGCCAGGGATCGAACTTGCATCTCTTATGTCTCTCGCATTGGCAGGGGGTTCTTTACCATTAGTATCACCTGGGAAGACTGGAACCCAAGATCAATTAAATGGAGTCTAGGGGGAGACTTTTGCCTCTGTAATTTTGTGAAACTTCTCTAGCGGATCCAAATATGCAGCCAGGGCTGAGACCCACTGCTGTAGCAGAGATCATGCTCAGGCCAGGCCACTTTCTGAATCTAAACCACCTTGTTGGTATGATGGTTATTGCTCTTCTCAGTTCTTAGCGTGACCAGGGCTCCTGGACAGGGCAGGCCACCTCTGGCCTTAAACCTCCCCCAACTAGGTTGCTGAGAAATAGAATCATTTTCTGTGTGAAACAAGCTGAGAGCACCTGGTGGTTTATAAATCAGTCCTTTCATTTACAGGAAGTCGGCATGAAGGTCATCACGCCGCAGCAGTGAATGTCGTCAGCCATTTGGGTCAACCCTGCAAACTGGCAGCTTCCAACAGGGCGCCTGCCATGTCTGTGTTCTGTTTCTCTCTCACCCAACTGGCTGTGTCTCTGTCTGCCTGCCTGCCTGTCATTCAACTTCCTTGTTTAAATTATTTTCCCAAAAGTTTTAAAGGGGCGCCCTAAGAAAGTATTATCATACATCTTTGTAAATAGAAGACATGAAGGATAGGCTGCTTAGGTTCCTGTTCCTCTGGGTTCACTTACCTGATCCCTTATTCTGGAATTTCCTCACTTGTGCACTTTAATAATAACAATAAAGTTGATTTACAATGTTGTGTGTTTCAGGAGCACAGCAAAGTGAATCGGTTATATATACATACACATACATATTTGTTGCTGTTCTTTAGTCACTAAATCATGTGCGACTCTTTTTTGACCACATGGACCATAGCCAGCCAGATTCCTCTGTCCATGGGATTTCCCAGGCAAGCATACTGGAGTAGATTGACATTTCCTTCTACAGGGGATCTTGCTGACCCAGGGATCAAACCTGTGTCTCCAGCTTGGCAGGTGGATTCTTTACCACTGAGCCACCTGAGAAGCCCATATTTACACATGCATGTGTGCGCACACACACACACACAGATAGATATAGATATTGTTTTTCAGATTCTTTTCTCTTATAGGTTATTACAAAATACTGAGTATGGGTCCCTGTGCTGTACAGTAGGTCCATGTTGGCTTTTGTACTTTGCTGTGTCTCAGGACTGACTTACTGCTCTTTCACTGGAACCCCCTTGCCCACATTTTCCTATTTACCTGCCATTCCCATTCTTCATGGCCCACTACTAGCGATGCTTATTTGGCACATCCTGCCATCAGAAATGTAATCTGCATTTGAACTGCTGTGGCGCTTGCCCGCTTTGTCTGAAGTCACAATCCCTTTGCACAGCAAGCAAGTATATGTCTGAGGGTATGACAGATCTCCTGGTGGTGGCTGTAATTGGTGGCCTAATTCCCATTCACTTTGTAGCAGACTGCATTCTCCAAAATAAGTCACAACAATCATTCCAGCCTCGTACAGTCTTCCAGAGTCTAGCCATGGAACCATCGAGATGTGGAATTTATGTTCCTTCGTCTTGAACCTGAGTGGGCCTTTGTGACTTCTTGTGCAAATAGAATGAGACAAAAGTGAGGTTAAGTTAGAAAAGGGGACACAGCATCTCCTTTCTTGGGACATGTATCTCTATCTTGGGACATGTGTCTTCAGAGTCTGGAGCTGCTCTGAAGAGATCCAGTGACTTGGAAGCTGCCCTGCCAGGGAGACCACACAGCGACTATATGGAGACAGAGGGAGGTGCTGAGGACCCTGTAGTGATCTGTAAGCAGCCTCCTCCCCTAGATGATGTCACAGGGAGCAGAGAAGTGTCCTCCTTGGCCCCAAGTCCTGCCCAAATTGTAGACTTGTAAGCTAAATAAGATTGCTAATCAAGATTGTTTTAGACATAAGTTTTGGGTGGTTTGCTAGAGCCATAAGTAGCCAGAACATTGCTTTTCCTCCGTCCTAACCCAGTTTCAGCTTTGTTCGGCTCTCTCTCACCTGTTCCTGGACCCAGTCTGGAGGAAGCTTGGCACAACCCCAGTTCTGGGGGCAGGTGGCTCTATTTGGTCTAAGTGTATCTGAACCTTTGGCCAATTTCCAGGGATTCTTTCAGGATTCAGTTCAGGCCAAAGTACAAGAGGAGCCTTCCCTGGTGGCTCAGATGGTGAAGAATCTACCTGCAATGCAGAAGACCAGAGTTCAATCCCTGGGTAGGGAAGATCCCCTGGAGGAGGGCATGACAACCCATTCCAGTATTCTTGCCTGGAGAATCCATAAACAGAGGAGCCTGGTGGGATACAGTCCATGGGGTGGCAAAGAGTCAGACACTACTGAGTGACTAACACTTTAGCTTTCATAGGAGGAGAGGTCTGTTAGGGACTTCTTGGTATATTCTTTTTCTCTCTTTTGGGAAAACTTCTAGAAACTACCTTCTCCCTCCCTAGATTTTCATTATGTGCCTATGTGAGGTCCAGAACCACTGCACCTATATCATTACCAGTTTGAGATGAATCTCCATCATGGAGGAGAGTAGAGGCCAAGGGTATCACAGAGGAACAGAGCTAGAACCACTAGATCAAACCATTCCTGAAGCCTACCCTACTGCAAGACTTCCCATTATAGGAGTGTATCATTAGGGTCAAGTTTTACTGTGTCATGCAGATCTAAAGTAACAATAACTTAAACAGGATAGATATTTCTTTGTCACAGAAAAGTGTAGGAAAGCAGGTCAGGGCTGGTGTGGAAACCACCATTCTCTGAAGTCCTCAGTGGCTCAGGTCCTTCCAGGTCATCAGTCCTCTATCTCCAGGATATGGGCCTTGCCCTTAAGGTCTAAGACAGAGGCATCCATTTTCCAGGAGGCTAGGAGGAGGAAGGCATAAGAAGGCTAAGTATCTGTCTCTTGGGGAAGATTCTTAGAGGCTGCCAAAAACACTTTGGCTTATATCTTGCTGGCTAAAACTTAGTGTGTGGGAAGCTGGGAAAGTAGTTTTTATTCTGGGTGGCCAGATGCTCAAGCAGTCATGGGATTACATGGCTGAGGGATATTGGGAGACAGCTCAGTCTCTGACATAGTGAGGCAATGAACTTCTTTACTGCTTAAAATGAGTTTATGTCAGATGTTCTGTTAACGCATAGCCAAAAAGATCTTGACTAATACATCCTCTTTCTAGTGTATTAGTATAATCTAGAATACTCTTTTTTCATCAGTCTGTTTTACCCTGAAGTTCAAGTCCTGGGGACCTTGAATCAACAGAGGAAGAATATTTGTGTCTGTTTCCCTTCTCTTGTCTTATATCTTAACACACACACACACACACACCCACACACACACACACACACACACGACTATTTATTTATTTGGCTGCACCGGGTCTTTGTTGTGGCATACAGGTTCTTTTAGTTGCAGCATCCAACTCTTGTGGGATGCAGAATCTCATTCCCTGACCAGGGATTGAACCTGGGTCCCCTGCGTTGGGAGCACAGAACCTTAACCTCTGGACCATCAGGGAAATCGTCTTATCTTTTCAAGGGAGAAGGTATAACAGCATGTGGGTAGTCTAAGTCAAGAATGGAAAAATCTTTGGTATTGAATGCCAGCCTCATCACACTGACCTTGCAGGAGGGCAGGGACCATATACTGTATTGTTCACTGTTGTAGCCTAGCACCCATTACAATGTCTGGCACCTAGGAGGTACTTGACAAATATTTGTTGAATACATGAATGACTAGTTGAGTTCTGATAGATCGATATAAATGGCCATGTTGAAGAGGATTCCTGGGCTTCATCTTGGCTGAAAGTGAAAGTGAAAGTGTTAGTTGCTCAGTCATATCTGACTCTTTGCGACCCCACAGACTGTAGCCTGCCAGGCTCCTTTGTCCATGAAATTCTCCAGGCAAGGATACTGGAGTGGGTTGCCATTCCCTTCTCCAAGGGATCTTCCCAACCTAGGGATCCAACCTAAGTCTCCTGTGTCTCCTGCACTGGCAGGCAGGTTCTTTACAGTCTGAGCCACCAGGGAAGCCCCTCATCTTGGCTGAGCCATGATCAATTACTGATATCTGCTGTGAACTTATGATGGGGATGTTTGCCATTGTTGGTGATTGATGGAGAAATACCTCAGATGATTCTTTATAGCAAATATCTTGTTATTATGCACCTTAAATATATTTATTTTCAATAAAAAAGCATCTTTCCCTATACAATTACATTTCTTTTCCTCATAAGAAAACCTCCCCCCAGTAACTTGCCCATGGCAGGAATCAATCAATATTTGTTAAGTATCAGTCGTGTTTTCCCACAACAGTGCTGTGCACTCAGCATGTAATCAATCACCTGCCACTGATGGATACATTCGAATTCAATATTTCTATATATGCCTTCGTGTATATTTACCTCAACAAACACCTTTTGAACCTAAAAAAAAGGATATAGCCAGTACCTCACAACTTTGAGGTTATGCTAAATTGAAGGAGTAACAAATACCAGCAAAGGACTTGAACCAATAAATAAAACCTATGTGAAGATGGTTTTTGTTTATTTTCATGGCAAATAATTCAAAATATATATATCAGGTTCTAGGGACAATGACAAAGTCACAAGTGTCAAAGTAGTCACTGTGATAAGAAGAAGCCAATGAGGGGCTTCCCTGGTGGTCCAGTGGTTAAGAATCCCCCTGCCAATGCAGGGCATGTTAGTTTGATGCCTGACCCAGGAAGATTTCACATGCCATGGTGCAACGAAGTGCCTCCGCCACAACTACTGAGCTGTGCTCTGGAGCCCAAGAGCCACAACTACTGAAGGCCGTGTGCCTAGAGCCTGTGCTCATCAACAAGAACATGATCACAATCACAAGCCTGTGCATTGCAACTAGAGAGTGGCCCCCGCTCACTGCAACTAGAAAAAGCCTGAGCACAGCAACAGAGACTCAGCACAACCAAAAAAAAAAAAAAAAAAAAAAACCCAAAGCCAGTGAGACCCATGTGTGTCACATGACCTCCCCATGGGAAGGAGCAGGGTTCTTCTGAATGCAGTGCCTCACGGAGGAGAAAGGGCCCGTCCTCCTCAAAGCATCATTTAGGTACAAGTGCATTTCGAATTTCAGGGTCAAATTTTACATCCATATTCCCCATCTTCAAAAGAGACTCATGTGAGTGGAATAAAAAGAGAAATGTCTGTGAATAATAATGTTCATAATAGCTCATATTGATCAAGGTCTTTCTATGTACTGGGCAGTATTATAGTGATATTATGCTTATGTTTAATTTAGTGGGGGTTTTTTTGATGTGGATCATTTAAAAGTCTTTATTGAATTTGTTGCAGCATTGCTTCTGCTTTATGTTTGTTTGTTTGTTTTTTGGTTATGAGGCATGTGGGATCTTAGCTTCTAGACCAGGGATCAAACCCATACCTCCTGCATTGGGAAGCGAAGTCTTAACCACTGGACTACCAGGTAAGTCCTTTAACTTAGTTCTTATAAAAAGTCCATGAGGTGGCTACCAATACTTTAAGGAACTAGGGATTGTGTTATGAGTAGAAATATAAAGAGAGCATCATGCATAACTCAGTTGAGAAAGATCAAGAAAGAAGTCAGAGTTGTTGATTCAGAAATACAGTGCAATAATTGAAGACAAACCAGGGTCACTTGTACTTGCCTTAGAATATGGGGAAGTGATGTGCTTCATAAAAGGAACTCAGGCTGCAGCCTGAAGATTGCATTATACTACTAGTGGGAAAGCCCAAGCGGGTCCTCGGTGTCATGCTGCTGTGAAATGTTGGACTGTATTAGCATGGATAGAATGGGCAGCGTCTGAAGGTGTTGTTTCCCTTCAGTGGCATCTCTCAGGGGCTTCCCAGGTGGTGCTAGTTGTAAAGAATCCATCTGCCAATGCAGGAGACAAGAGATTCAGTTTCCATCCCTGGGTTGGAAAAATCCCCTGGAGAAAGGCATGACAACCCACTCCACTATTCTTGCCTGGATAATCCCATGGACAGAGGAAACTGGTGAGCTATAGTCCATGGGATCACAAAGAGTCAGATACAACTGAAATGACTTAGCACGCAGCACTGCATCACACATAGGCTATGCCCCCCACACCCCCAGCCCTCTACCAGAAAAATGGTAGGGGAGACATATGTGCAAGAGACATTTCTTTGAGGTGATGTTTTATGATCTTCCTAACCCTTAAAAGTTATACATTAGAATATCTCCAACTTTGGACATTTTACTTAAACATTTCCATTTCTTCCTCTTTCTCGCCTTTCCTTCTATGCTTTCTTCCTTAAAAAGAACCAGGTTACAGTGCTGAGAAGAGAACTGGGTGCATATTAGGCAAATGCACTCTTGCCATCTCTCCCATCTTTATAATTTCTGTGACTATGAGTTACTGGAAAGAGACAGAATGTTACAGAAAAGTTGACAGAATTATCTTAGTGATGGTGATAAAGGGGAGACAGCAAGTAACAGAAAGTCTCTTATAAACCCTCTTGCTACTAGCAACTCTTCCATCAGACCACATTCCCACGTGCCTAATCCTCCTTCTGCCTAGAAACTTCAGGAGGAACCCAGACGGTATTTTAAACAAAGCTCCGACACTGAACTCTGATGGAATATTTCTGCCCAACAGTCTGGGAAAACTCCCAAGATGATTACAAGGATGAGGGCAAGACCAGTGGAATTTGTGTCATCTGGTTTGATTAAAGGCAAGGCCAGGATGGTCCTTGAAGCCCAGTTCCCTTTCCTCGAGGGAGCTCTGGGTTACTCCAGGCCAGTGTCTGAAAGTCCTTGGAGAATGTCTAGGTCACTGCGGTCCATGAGATGTTAGATTGTGGAGGAGACACTAAAGAGTGATTTCAACGATGGACAAAAAGAAGGCACACATGATCAGGAGCAGAGGAAGTCACTTAACCCTTATGAGGTAGAATGCGGGCTGAGTTTCAGTCTTGCTCTTACCCTTGAACAGTTCCTTTCCACTGTCCCAGCATCTGCTAATTAACTGACTAAAGAAGGGCTGGGATTCCTTCTCATGATTAGAACTCTCGAGATTCTCTGCTGAAGATATAGAGAAACTAACATAAGGTGGTATTGGTACCACAGGTTCATGGGCCTTTGAACTCAAATTTCTATAAAATGAAAGTGATTTGAACAAATATATGAGATTCTTAAATGACTAAGGGGATAGATTTGATACTAACAGGAACTGAGAAACACAGAAGGGACAGTTGTGGAAGCAGAGACTTGCCTCCTGCCAAGTGACGTGAAATCAGGAATTCAGTATGAAGACAATGGGCTACTGAAATTATTTTGGAAACAGCTTACCAGCAGCCGAGCACGTACTGGGATCTCTTCTCTTTTGCTGTTTGGACCGCTAATAATTTGAGATCAGTATCTCCAAAGAAAGTTGTAAAATGTTGACTCACTTTTAGAACTCTGACTCTCTAACCCCTAGTGGAAAGAGGAAGGGGTGACCTTGGGCTATTTAGCAAGGCTTTGATGTCTTATATGCTCAAGTGGCAACTGCAAAGCTTGGTGCTCTGAATGAGAGCTTTCTGTAAGAAGAGTCAGAATAGCTAGGGGATTCCATTTTGGCACTAAAAGTGCTTCCATTCCTGCAAGTTTTCTTCTGGAGATCTTGTGCATTTCAGGAGCGCTCTAAGGACTTGAACATTGGCAATAAAATCAAATCGTCTTGAGATCAGTGTTTCCCGCAGTGATCTCAGTCCTACGCCTGAGTCCTTTTGCTTTTTCCTTTCTTTTTCTACAGGCTTAATGTGACTTGGACATTTTCATTTTAGGAAAACTGAGCCTGTGTCAACCAGGGGATATGCACGTTTTCAGGGATCCTGGGGGCAGAGTGAAGTGCTGATTGATGGCCCATCTGTGGCCTGAGCCAGGACTGGCCCAGGGACAGTTGAATTTTAACAAAAGTTGTTTGAAGAGCTTGCTATGCTCATTTCCAGATTGTTCTTTAGGCCCAGCTCTGGTTTTTCAGGGTTCCCCTGGTCGTTCAGTGGTGAAGATTCCACCTGCCAATGCAGGAGACTCAGGTTAGATCCCTGGATTGAGAAGATTCCCCTGGAGAAGGAAATGGCAACCCATTCCAGTATTCTTGCCTGGAGAATCCATGAACAGAGGAACCTGGTGGGCTACAGTCCATGGGGTTGCAAAGAGTCAGACACGACTTAGCAACTGAACAACACCAACATGGTTCTTCAAATTTTAAATGCAACGTGCCAGGGCAGCTCCTCATTTTCCCCAGCTCTGTTTTGTCTTTGACACTAGGAATGCCCCAAGGCCTCCATTCAACCAAGAATCTAGATTCACTGATTCTTTTTCTTCCCTCCTTCTTCCTTCCCTGTCCCCTCTTTCCCTCTCTTCCTTCCTTCCCTCTCTTTCTCTCTTTCTTTCCTATAGTCAGCATGCCTCAAACTTTATTCATCTTAGAGATGAAAATCTGTAACCTTTTACCAATGTCTTCCTACTTTCCCCTGATGTAGTTTCTTATTTTTAATTAAGTGGGTAAATTTCAAACTGGTTTAAGGACTCTTACAGCCTCTAACTTTGGCCAGGTTTCCAAGTTGAAACCTGACACTGAGTCTATAATATAGGTAGTTAAAGTGAAAGTGTTTGCCGCTCAGTCCTCAGTCATGTCCAACTCTTTGGGATCCTCTGAACTGTAGCCTGCCAGGTTCCTCTGTCCTTGGAATTCTCCAGGCAAGGATATTGGAGTGGGTTGCCATTCCCTTCTCCAGGGAATCTTCCTGACCCAGGGATCAAACTTGGGTCTCTTGCATTGCAGGCAGATTCTTTACCACTGCTGCTGCTGCTGCTAAGTCACTTCAGTCGTGTCCGACTCTGTGTGACCCCGTAGACGGCAGCCCACCAGGCTATCCCGTCCCTGGGATTCTCCAGGCAAGAACACTGGAGTGGGTCGCCATTTCCTTCTCCCATGCATGAAAGTGAAAAGGGAAAGGGAAGTTGCTCAGTCGTGTCCGACTCTTTGCAACCCCATGGACTGCAGCCCACCAGGCTCCTATGTCCATGGGATTTTCCAGGCAAGAGTACTGGAGTGGGGTGCCATCGAGCTACCACAAAAAGCCAATGATATGGGTAACTAAGAGGTCATGGGTAGGAGTGGGAAGCGACTTCTGTGGAGAATTCAGAGGTTGAGAAGAATAATTGTGAATCTGACACCTGGGGCTCCTCTGAACTGAGGAAGGAGCTTGTGATTCTTGTCCTGGCACAATGCATTTAGACTTTGAAACCATTGGTTCTGCCCCACTACCTCCCAAATCAGAGGGATGATCCAGTGATGTCATTTCTGCTGGGAATCTGTAGAGTTGCTGTTTTTTTTTTTTTTTAAGAATTTATTCAATTTTCAAAATAGTGTAAAGATTTCTTTTTGTTTCTTTTCTTTTTTCTTTCATCTTCCTTTCTTCTTCTTTTTTCCCTCCCTCCCTTCTTTCTTTTTTTTCTTTTGCCAATATTTCCCAGGGTAAAGAATCCAAGAAAGTTATTTCTTCATTGAAAAGTGGAGGATCTGCCCAAATTATCCATTACATTTTTTGATGCCCTGGGTGCTCTAGTTAAGCCTAGTTAAACTAGGCTGTGTTATGATGCCTACCAAAGATTATGGGTGCAGGCATTAAGAAAAATTGCCTTTTACGTTTATTCATTTCATAGTTCTGCCATCTACTGCCTTGGCTTCCACATTTAATAGGCAAGAAATAGAACCTGGGAAGATGTGGTGGAACCAAGCATCTAAAACTCAATGTAGCCATTCAGGGGGACTATAAGTCTGTCTCTGGAAGCGGAGGGCTTCCTTTGACACTCTTGCCCTGGGGAATCCAGGTTACTGTCTCACGTAAGTGACTTTCATTGAACTTTGTGGAAATTGGGGCTATTAGTCTCAACTGGCTGTCTCCCTCACTCTACTTGGACTTTTCAGAAGGAAGGAACTGTGCCTTAAAAAAATCCCCAAACCAAAACTTCAAGTCCCCCACACTAGATATGACATAATGCAATAATTAAACTATAGCATGGCTTATGCTCAGTAAGTGAGGAGAGAGCTGATCTGGGTGGGGTGGTGCTGCGCCGAGTCTTCGTTGCAGTGTGGTCTTCTTCCTACCTGTGGTTTAGTTGCCCCATGGCATGTGGGATCTTAGTTTCCCAGCAGGGATCAAACCCGTGTACCCGACATTGGGAGGAGGATTCTTAACCATTGGACCACCAGGGAAGTCCCCAAGAATTGATTTTTAGCTGTATGAGGACCTCTGGGTGCTTTTGAGAACACACACACAGTGTTAGATACTCTGTTTATTTTGCTATAATTTTAGAAAAATGACAAAAGGACACCAAGATGGTTATAGGTTGGGCTGTAACCGTCTAAATGGGTGTGACTAGTGTGGGTATTATTTTAGTTATAATCTCATGTTTTAGAATTCACTGATGGCTGCTTATTGGCATTTCCTTGTAGAATCTCCCAGAAATCTTCCAGCCATGAAAAGCTAGCGTGTGAGCTTCAGCAATGAGCGAGCTCTGTGTGCAGCCCTGCTCGGATGCCATGTGTGAAGGGTGACCAGGGCAGGAGGAAGAGCAGACACCAGATAGACCGTCACAAGACAGCTCTTTGGCTTCTAGAACTTACCATCTTGCTGGGTGAATATAAAATGCATGCAAATCCATCCCTGCTCACTACCTGCCCGTGCATATATGGCTGTTGACTCATTCTTAGCTCATCAATAACCCCAAGAAGCTGTGTTGAGGGTGTTAGAACGTGTTTTCTCAAAGTAGTGAAAGGCAAACTCAGTTTTTCCAAGTGGAACTGGATTCCTATCTGTGTGGCTGAATTTTACACGTGCACACCCACTCGTGGTTTTCTTGGGTTAGGGTGGGTCCCCTTTGGCCTTGCCTGAGGTCTGTCGCATTCTTTCATGCAAACAGTGACCACTAAAGATATCGGGTTTTCCTCACAGCTCCTGGCAGCCCCGCAGCTTTCAGCAGGTGTGGTTTCAATTTATATTTAGTCCCTTAGACACACTTAGCAGGCTCATTCTCACCTTGAGGTGAGTGAGGGTGGAAGGCCATACTATAAATCTCCTTCCTGAGCGAGTTCTCTAAGGAAGTGGGTAATGGTAACGCACGCAGTAATTCCTACCAACAAGTTCAAAGCAATTGCAGACAAAGCCCCATTGATCTCAGCATGCCTTTTCTTGGGAGGAAGGTGGGGTATCCTATTTAAAAGGAGGGAAACTGAGACACAGGGGTGAAGTTACTTTCTCAAGGTTGTGGAGAGCTTGTGACAAGAATAGACACTTCCAACAGGCTGCCTTCTTGGTTCTGGCCTCCTGTCTCCAGCTTGGGTCCAGCAAGACAGATTTTGATGTGGACTGGATATCCCTCTTATTTTCTATCTGGCAAGGAGAGTAAGCTCTCCTTAGCCAGCCTACTTCTCTTGGAGTCCAGGAAGAACCTTTAAATTTGGGGCTTTTGCTGAATAAAATAAAAGGATTTGATCCAGAAGATCTGATTGCCCAGCTAGTGGGGCATCTTAATAACTGTGTGATCCTGGAAAATTCTCTTAGCTATCTGAGATTCAGCTCTTCTGTGTCAAATGGAGATGCAATTTTTATGCAGGACAGGGTTTCCATAAATGCCAAATGGGATAATACACCAGAAAGTGCTTTCATTAAAAAAAAAAAAAAAAAAAAGACTGTTTATTTTTAAAATGGAAAATGTCATACAAACAGAAAGTGAAAGTGAAAGTGAAATCGCTCAGTCATGTCTGACTCTTTGCAACCCCATGGACTGTAGCCTATCAGGCTCCTTTGTCTATGGGATTTTCCAGGCAAGAGTGCTGGAGTGGATTGCCATTTCCTCCTCCAGGGGATTTTCCAGACCCAGCAATCGAACCTGGATCTCCCGCATTGCAGGCACATGCTTTACCGTCTGAGCCACCAGGGAAGCCCACAAACAGAAACATATACTTATTAAATAGTCACCCCCTTGGGAGCATGAACATTCTGTAGGAATTTATTTATTTACTACTCACCTCCTTCGCATTTCTTGGAATCAGGATTCTTCCAGATTCTTCTGAGTCACCCATTGACCTTCACTCTCCTGAGTGAAGTGTTTTCGAAAAGAACTTGTCCAGTGGCTTTGTCTCCATGTTCAGTCTTCTAGAAGAATGTGGCTTCTGTTATTTTCAGGTCTTCATGGTTACAATTATTCATTTGTATTTTACAAAAAGAACAACCCCCAAACCCTTAAGATACATGTACATTGTAACAGATCAAACTCTACCCAGAAATCATATAAAGAAAAAGTTAACTAATTTCCCCTCCCTCTGCTCTCATCCCATTCCAGTAACCAAAAATTAACCAAGTTATTGTTTATGCTTCCCCTCCAATCACTATGCATATGCAAATACATTCAACTGTATATGCATAAATAGAGGTTTACCGCCTGTATACAGAAAGGGGATCACACAATAAATATTGCTCTGCAACTTGCATTTTGCTTTAATATATAGCATATTCATTTAAATGTTTATATTCTTTTTGATGGAATATGGGATATACAATACTTCATGGTCTGAATATGCCATAATTTATTTAGTTATTTTCCTGTTTACCTGGATTCAATTTTTCAGGTCTCTCCCCTCACCAAAAATGATGCAAAAAAACACAATCAAGTACAAGGATCTTTAAAAATATCAATGCTTTCACTTTTTTGTGATAGGTTTTCAAAAGGGGCGTCATGGGGTCAAAATGATAAATGACAAATTTTCAAATGCCTTTGAAAATTTATTAATGGTGTCAGATGTTTGTCAAAAAGATTGTATTAGTTCACACCTCCACCTGCAATAAGCGATAAAGCGTGACTCCATGGTGAACTCCTGGCCAGTATGGATGCCATCAACATTTCTTTTTTTTAATTTTTGATTTTGTTTTTTTTTGTTCACGCTTTGCAGCTTGTGGGCTCTTAGTTTGTTGACCAGCAATCAAACCTGCACCCTCAGTGGTGAAAGCACGGAGTCCCAACCACTGGAGCATCAGGGAATTTCTACAATCAGCATTTCTGATGGGCTTTCCTGTGTATTTTCTTGGTTATGGATGAATCAGTTCAGTTCAGCTGCTCAGTTGTGTCTGACTCTTTTCGACCCCATGGACTGTAGCATGCCAGGTGTCCCTGTCCGGGCTGAATATATACCTCATCCACCCAGTATATTGATGAATATACTGTTTCATATGTAAACTGGACACTTTCAGTTACATTTCTGTGAAATTGCTATTCATGTATTTGCACTTTTTCTATGGAAGATTCCTTTTGTATTGAAGTTAACTCATCTGCCATATGTAGTTCAGATGTTTTCTCATAGTCTGTTGTTTTCCTTCTGCTCTTATTATGGTGTCTCTTGCCACAGACAATTTTAAAGTAATCACTCTGTTTTCAGAAAACTTTCTCTTATCTGGGGTAAAGAATCTTCCTGGTGGCTCAGATGGTGAAGAATTTGCCTGCAATGCAGGAGACTCTGGTTCGATTCCTGGGTCAGGAAGGCCCCCTGGAGGAGGAAATGACAACCCACTCCAGTATTCTTGCCTGGAGAATCCCATGGACAGAGGAGCCTGGCTGACTCCAATCCATGGGGTCGCAAAGAGTTGGACATGACAGTGACTAACACTTTCACTTTCTCTTATCTACTGTGATTCTATGATCCTGCAGTATCTCTGTTTTTTTCCCCCTTTTCTGGAATGATTACTTTTCCACGTATTTCCTTCTTCTTTCTTCCTCTTCCTCCTCCTTCTTCATTTTGCCCCTAGCTATGAATTCTGCCCCCTTGGGTAGAATCTCAGGTCAGGAGATTCTGAAAGTCTCTTCTTCAGAATTTGGAACATCTATTAATTCTTTGTTGTTTTTCACCTTTACACTGTTGACATTCTTGTCTCTATCTCTAGCCTTAGGCGTTCAGTTGCGCATCAAACATCCATACTTGGATTGCTCTCCCTCACCTCCCAGACAACTTGGGTAAGAACACATTCTTTGTTTTAACTCCCCAAACCAGTTCTTCACACCAACTTCCCTGAATGTCTCAGTACAATTAGTTCTCTGTCATCTGGACTTGAACCCTGGGGTTCAGCTTCAAGTCTTATAGCAAAGCACCGATCTTAGCCCTGTCAAGGCCAATCTTTCCCTCTGTATGCCCCAATTCCCCCCTCCCCCCATCTAACACCTGTCACTTTGTGAGGAAGTACTGTTTTACAGGCAGGTTATTCTTCGCATTTGGACACAATGTTTGGTGTCGTGTGTCAGAAAATGATCTTAGAAGACTGAAGACAGACTTCAGGGTGAAGGTTGTGGGCACAGGGGTTGCGGGCAAGATATCTTACTGGTTGAATGAAGTCCCGTGTGATGTCAATTACCTGGGGAACAAGTGGACCACATCAATCTGTGGAAATGAGGAAGGAACTCCTCTAACAGAGAACTCTGAGTTAATGTCTTGGTAGTTGATCTGTATCATGTGTTTTAAAGACGCTTTTACCACATCAGTTCAGTTTAGTTCAGTTCAGTCGCTCAGTCATGTCCGACTCTTTGCGACCCCATAGAGCAAGTAAAAAGGCGCGGATCTCAGATGAGTGGTACACAGAGCTATCAGTCCTTGGAGTGAGTGTGGTATTCAGAGAAAATCATGAAGATGAGGGCAAGCTAGTTAGAAAAGGATTGGAGACTTGTGTTTCACAAGTGAGATTACTTTTCTGAGTACTTGTTCTGCATTTCCACTCTAGTTTCCCTTCTTATTTAGTTAAGACTTTTATAGGGGTTGGCTTGCGTGAGCACTGCAAAGGGATAGAGCCCAGCTCCCCTGGAATCAGCATGCCAGTTGTAGTGGGTGGGCTCAAGGCAAGGGCCTAAGTCAGATCACCTAGAGTACTTGGGAGGTGATGTAGTGAAAAGGCTGTGTAGCCAGACCCCTGTTCCACCACTAGCTGGCTGTATGAACTTTATCAAATTACTAGAAACTTCTATGTCTGTTTCCTCATCCATAATATGACAATAATGATAAACACTCAATATGGTTGCTGGGAAGATGAAATATATTGATATATGTAATGTGCTTAGAACAGTGCCTAGCATATAGTAAGTATTATATCAATCTCTGTTTTCCACCAGGAAACTCTACTTTGGGTACTCAGTTTTGGAGGTTCTACATTTTACTTTCTTAAGGTAAATGACATGCTCTCATATTCTTATGCATTGAAAAGTTTCCTAACCTGCCATTTGCCACTTTGATCCAGATTCTCTAAACCATGTATTGCACCTTATCACCAGGATACTCTTCCTCATGGCTCAATTTTAACATGACCTTGCTCCAGTACTCTTGCCTGGAAAATCCCATGGATGGAGGAGCCTGGAAGGCTGCAGTCCATGGGGTTGCTAAAGTCGGACACGACTGAGCAACTTCACTTTCACTTTTCACTTTCATGCATTGGAGAAGGAAATGGCAACCCACTCCAGTGTTCTTGCCTGGAGAATCCCAGGGACGGGGGAGCCTGGTAGGTAGGGACCCCGTCTATGGGGTCGCACAGAGTCGGACATGACTGAAGCGACTTAGCAGCAGTGGATTCTTTCTATCTGTGAAGTGTCAGCTTTGTTCTCCCCTTTGTTTTGTTCAGGGTGGTCTCATATACTGTCTTATTCCTACTGCTTTGTTCTCCTTAAGAATATTTCTTTGCCTGGAAGGTCTTTCATTCCCTTTCAACTCCTTCCCTCTTCCCTACCTCTCTTCCACAGAATCTACTGATCTTTGGATATAAATTAATCTAGTACGTTTCCCAGGAAGTATCCCATGGCCACCTTAGCTTTCAATTTATGGGGCATCTCCATGAGCTGGTTCACATGTAACTTGAACTCAACATACTTAGACCTGAAATCTTTATCCTCCACTCCTCCCATTCATTTTCTTACAGTTTTTCTTTTATGGCTGCAAGCCAGGATTTCTATTGTGTGAAACCGAACTCTCCTTCCCTTCTGCCCCCTCTACCATTCTCACATCCCATCATCGCTCAGTTTTACCTTGATCTCAGTCCATTAAGTCTATTTCCTAAGTCTGTGCCTTTGTACACTTACTTCCTTCTACCTGGAAGACCCTTCATTCATGAGTCTATTTGGAAAACACTTTCAAGACTCTCCTGAAATGCCACCTTTTTGGTGATGTTTCTTCTAGTTCTCACACTTATCTTAAGCATTATTTATTTGTCTAATCTATCTACAATTTATCTTTTTATTTATCAATAATTATACGTATGTGTAGATACTTATCTATCTACAAGTAATTCAATCTTCAAAGTAATAACAAATACATTTATTACTGCTGCTGCTGCTAAGTCGCTTGTCGTGTCCGACTCTGTGCGACCCCATAGACGGCAGCCCACCAGGCTCCGCTGTCCCTGGGATTCTCCAAGCAAAGAACACTGAAGTGGGTTGCCATTTCCTTCTCCAACATTTATTACTACACAGACACATTCACTACACTGAAAGTAAACCGTGCGTTTCCAGGTCTACATCCCCGACCAGCCTGAGTTCCTCATGAGTGGGACTGTTGGTTATTCATATTCCTCTTGTTCAACACAATGCTTCATATGTTATAGGTGGTTCATTAATCTTCATTAAATAAATTAATAAACAGAGGGACTTCCCTGGTGGTCCAGTGGCTAAGACTCTACGCTCCCAATGCAGGGGGTCTGAGTTCAGTCACTGGTTAGGGAACTAGATCTCTCAAGCCACAATTAAGACCTGGCACCACCAGATAAATAAATAAAAATATTTTTAAAAAGAATGGTGAATGGGACTCCTCACTCTCACTTTTTAAGAATCTGCATGCCATAACTAAAGATCCCACATGCTGCAATGAAGATTGAAGAGCTGGCACAGCCAAAAAAATTTTTTTTAAATTAATAAATAGAATGACTCATACTCTTTACACCTAGAGTGAAAAGTCTGCAAGGGCACGCACAGTGCCTTTTATATACACTCCTGTACCTCATTCATGTTTGGATCTTAGCTGGTGACCAACAAACATGTACTGACTATCTTCTTTGAACTTCACCATACAGAAATGGAATCCTTTATATTGTTATTAACAAATGTTTTTATGCATATGTGCCATGCTCTTATAATTGGATCAAGTTCCTTCAGGGTAAGGACAATATTTTACACATTGCTATCCCCACAGTGATTCATGCAGTGCTGTTTAATGTACATACATGCAAACGTGCTCAGTAGCTAAGTTGTGTCCAACTCTTTGCAACTCTATGGACTATAGCTCACCAGGCTCCTCTTTCCATGGGATTCTCCAGGCAAGAATACTGGTGTGGGTTGCCATTTCCTTCTCCAGGGGATCGTCCCAATTCAGGGGTCAAACCAGGGTTGGATTCTTTACTGCTGAGCCACCAGGGAAGCCCTGCTGTTTAATGGGTGTCCGTTAATTGAATAACCAGGTAGCAAAGCCTGGATTATTTCTTTCCAACTCATGGCTTTTTATTTCCTGGAACAGTATGTGGTCTTTCCCATGAATGCTGCTTAGTAAAGAAGTTGCTGAGACTTCTGGGACAACCTTCATTGGGCCAAGCAGGGGCTCTAAGCTCTTTATAAGGGTTCTGATGTGCTCTGACAGGAATAACATCTCTAGGTGTCTCAGACAACACACTCTTGATAGCACCTGGCCATTGACTTCTGCCAGGAGATGGCAGCGCTCCAGGGCCTGTTCATCTGGCTGGCAGTGAGTGGAGTGAAGTCTGGGCAGCCTGTCAGACTTGGGTGGCCATTTTCTATTCTGCCTCAACTAGCAGAGCACTCCTCTGCGCTTCCTGGTATGCCAAGCAAAAATGATAATTGCTTCTAGTCTACCTCAATGAGTTATGATGAGGCTAAACTAGACTATTCAGCGTGAAGGAAGCATGCCTTGGAAGTGCTTGAACAACATCAATGCGGAATGGAAACCGGAACATTCCTTCTCACCTGATATTAATACCTGCTGTGACCTAGTGTGGAGTGATGAAAATTATAAATGATTAGGAAGTAGAGATTTGTTCCATTAGATAAGGATAATTATAGAATTATGAATATGAAATGCATCTTTTTTTCCTTCCTTTTTAATGCATTTAATCCAATTACAATATTTGTCATCTTTGATGATTATATGTTTTATTAGTAATGTGAAAGGAATGAATAGCATTTTATGTCTACTCCCTCTATTTTTTAATATATGAGACAGACAGCAGCAGGTCCCATACAAAATGAGTGTCTGGGTCAGAAGAGTTGTTGTCACACGTGGTCACATACTGCCCTCTGGTGGTCTAAAATGATCTCACATTTTATCCAGAAAGCAAAACATACACCCTGAAGGGAAACATGTAATACATCCTAGCCTGAGGGATCTGAGGCCCCCCCCCCCCGCCCCCCCCGCCCCCCCCCCGCCCCCCCCCCCGTCGCTCCTCCCCGTCACACACTTGCAACTTCTTTCTCTATTGTTCTCCCTACTACACCATGTTATCTACACCATCATAACTGCCACATTGTAGTTTTTATTTTTATACATAAACATTTTTAACTTTTCTAATTCCAGTGTAACTTTGCCAAACACAGGTTTAAAGGTTAAGGAAACATTTATTAAGTGTCTACTACATGTCAAGCATTTGTTATCCTCTGATAAGAATCTTTGGACAACTTTATCTTACGTATCCCTTTATTCTAACAGAATATGAATCTCATCCTTTTCATGGCCATTTCCCCAAGTTGTATGATTTTATATATGTACATTTTTACTTATTTGTTGTCAGTCTCCCCTCACAATCATGTAAGATCCATGGAAACAAGAATCCCATCTGTTTTACTCAATATTGTGCAGTTAGCAGCTAGCCAAGTATCTGGCATCAATAGTCCATCAATAGTGGAGTGAATGGATAAAACTGGAACAAATAATTTTAGTTGCAATGTGTTGTTTTTATTTGTTTAACTTTCTGGCTACATGGTGCAGAATGTGGGATCTTAGTTCCCCTACCAAGGATAGAACCAGGTCCCCTGCAGTGGAAGTGCAGAGTTTTAACCACTGGACTGTCAAGGAAGTCCTGATAATTGTTGATAGAAGCAAACATAGGGAGTTACAGAAGCTGAGAGGAGAGCCAGCCAATGTGGGGAAGTGGGAAAGGATGAAGATGTGTTCAAGATAGGTTCCTAAGGAAACAGTGGACATGTGAGCTGCAGAGGGAGGACGTTAAGCAAGCAGAAGACCTACCTAAGCAAAAGCCCAAGGCTGAAGAACCACAGCTCTATGAGCTGTGATTATTAGTTCAGTCATTTCAGAGGCACCATGGATAGGACCAACAGGGATGGGGGGCAACTGACAGCCATTGTCAGATCATGAGATAGCTACATCTGTTTTCACTTTTTAAAATAACTTTTATTATTATTATTTTGGCCAGATCACAAGGTGTGCGGAATCTTTGTTCCCTACAGGGATCAAACCTAGATCCCCTGCAATGAAAATGTGGAGTCTTAACCACTGGATCGCCAGGGAAGCCTCTACATTTGTTTTTTAGGCAGATTAGCATCTGGATGGTCTTACAGCCGAGGACCAGGTTCTATTCATTTATATACACAGGGCTTGGTGTGCAGGAATCACTCTCTAAATATTGGATGCAGACACGAATCAGTAAGAACAAGGAGTAAGAGAAGGACAATCCTGAGGATGATTAAAGCAAGTAGGAAATAACCGAAGAGAATGGGCACAAGTCCGTGCGTAGAAGAAAGAGCAAAAGCAGGAGAATGTAAGTGACAGTTTTCTCAGATTGTGTAAACTCCATGCTGGATCCTAACGAACGTTTGCTGAATGAATCAGTGAACTGTAGTGCTCATTACCAGAGAAAGAGTGAGCTGAATCTGTTGCAGTGAAGTTCTACAGATTGTGCAGTTTCATTCCACGTTTATCATGTGCTGGGCACTGGGCCAGTTGAATTGATCACGTTCTACCTTACTTCTCAGTTTGGTGTTGTTTTGCTCATTCTCTAGTGCCTTTGTTGTATATGCCATTTAAAGACTGAGACCATTGATTTGCTTAAGGCAATCCACTCCAATATTCTTGCCTGGGAAATCCCATGGACAGAGGAGCCTGGCAGGCTACAGTCCTTGGGATCGCAAGAATCGGACATGACTTAGTGACTAAAGCATCACCAACCTACATTTCGTAAGGTTTCAACTGTGAGATGACTGAGGAGAACCCTCTGAAATCTGGGTTTAACTTCTAGAAGTTGACCCCTACTTTAAAGTTTTGAAGCTTTGCTCTGGATGTGTCACCATGAAAATTGTGGTTTGGGTTATTCATAGTGTAGGATATTACCTTACACTTATAAACAGAACAAAATTCATTTTGTAGAAGTTTTCTTTCAATGTTTTTCCCTTTGCAGAAACTAACTGAAATTCATGGGTCTTCTAATAAACATATTACTTGAGAATGAATTCCATTGCATGGCAAGACCTTTCTAGAATTTATTGCAGTTTCTGGAAGACCTGAAAATTTAAGAGTCAAGTGCAACAATTTACAAGAGTTCTAGATTTTGTAAAATTTTAAAGACTCATCTGTTTTTACTGAGGTTTCCTATATTCTCAAATTTAGTGAATTCTTTAATTATATGGAATGAGTCCTCCAAGTGTGGAAGGAGTCTGATAGGAGGCTTGGAAAGAAGCCTGATTTGAACTCCAGAGAGCTTCTGTTTTTAAATAATACTTTTTTTGGATAGCATTTTCTGAAAAGTTCCAAATGGTTATTACTTTTGAAAAGGGCATTTTTGGTAAAAATTCAATCATAAACCATTTTAATTATGTCAAACAGAAAGAGATTTAAGGGAATTTGGTGTTTTCCAGAACTTTGGAAGTGCTGAAAGAGTGAAAGTCAGAGGCACTTTAGCTGTGTGGAACAGAAAATTAGGAAGTAGTTGTCATCACCCAGGACCCGGAAGATGGCAGGAAAGGCCAGTGTCCATGGTCACAGTTGTTCTGAAGAAAGGCATCGTCAGAGAAATGTGACTGCTGTAGAAGTCACAGGTGTGACTGCCACAAAAATGTGATTACTACACATTTGCTTAAGCTCACATGTGCATGCTTGCTAAGTCACTCAGTCATGTCCAACTCTTTGTGACCCCCATGGACTGTAGCCTGCCAGTCTCCTCTGTCCGTGGGATTCTCCAGGCAAGAATACTGGAGTGGGTTGCCATTTCCTCCTCCAGGGGATCTTCTTGACCCAGGGATTGAACCCACGTGTCTTAAGTCTCCTTCATTGCAGGCAAGTTCTTTATTGCTGAGCTGCCAGGGAAGCGCACACATCCACTGCAATTCCAGGGGGAAAGGATGGCTTCTACTTCCCTTCCACCTTCCAAATCTAATGCAAGGACTTATTGGCAGAGTCTATAGAATACCAGGAATTCTGCGGGCAAAGAAGATAAGAAGTGTAGTTCACAGGCTTGTAGTTCCTAGGGAAAGCACAGAGGGTGAGAAGGACGCTAAACGATGTTAGACGATACCAAACATATTCATCAGCAATAATCCAGAAGAGCTAAACCTTACAGGCTCCTTATATTGACAGAGTATATCTCTGAATGATTTTCTCAAAAATTGGCAGTACCTTTATGAGTTCTTATATGAATGAAAATATCTTTAGATTGCCTTTGCATTTGGTTGATCATTTGATAGATATAGAACCCTACATTATTTCCTCAATACTTTATAGATATTTCTCTTTTATCTTTTAGCATTCAGAGTTGCCAACAGGGAGTCAGAGGCAATCTGATTTTCATTCCTCTGTAGGTAAGTTATTTTTAACTCTGTTGGCAATTTAAAAGAGTGGATGTTTACAAATACCAGCATTGATGTGAGTGTGGTCTTTTTGCCTTTACTGTTCAGCACTTGGTTCTTTCCATCTTTTGACTCATGTTGCTCTGTGCTCAGTTGTTCAGTTGCGTCCAACTCCTTTGCAACCCCATGGACTGTAGCCCACCAGGCTCCTCTGCCCATGGAATTTCCCAGGTAAGAATATTGGAGTGGGTTGCCATTTTCTCCCTGAGGGGAATCTTCCTGACCTAGGGATAGAACCTATGTCTCTTACATCTCTTGCATCGGCAGGCAGATTCTTTACCACCAGTGCCATGTGGGAAGCCCTGTAGTGCTAGGAAATTTTCTTCTATTTTTTCTTTTCTTATTTCCTATACAAACTGCTCATCACTCATCCAAGAAATCCAGAAGAGCTCTGAGATGAATTTTGGAGTCTTCAATCCATTTTCCAAGAATGGTTTGGAAGAGACTGGTTCCAAATAGGAAAAGGAGTACGTCAAGGCTGTATATTGTCACCCTGCTTATTTAACTTATATGCAGAGTACATCATGAGAAAGGCTGGGCTGGAAGAAGCACAATCTGGAATCAAGATTGCTGGGAGAAATATCAATAACCTCAGATATGCAGATGACACCACCCTTATGGCAGAAAGTGAAGAGGAACTCAAAAGCCTCTTGATGAAAGTGAAAGTGGAGAGTGAAAAAGTTGGCTTAAAACTCAATATTCAGAAAACGAAGATCATGGCATCTGGTCCCATCACTTCATGGGAAACAGTGGAAACAGTGTCAGACTTTATTTTTCTGGGCTCCAAAATCACTGCAGATGGTGATTGCAGCCATGAAATTAAAAGACACTTACTTCTTGGAAGGAAAGTTATGACCACCCTAGGTAGCATATTCAAAAGCAGAGACATTACTTTGCCAACAAAGGTCTGTCTAGTCAAGGCTATGGTTTTTCCAGTGGTCATGTATGGATGTGAGAGTTGGACTGTGAAGAAAGCTGAGCACCGAAGAATCGATGCTTATGAACTGTGGTGTTGGAGAAGACTCTTGAGAGTCCCATGGACTGCCACGAGATCCAACCAGTCCATTCTGAAGGAGATCAGCCCTGGGATTTCTTTGGAAGGAATGATGCTAAAGCTGAAACTCCAGTACTTTGGCCACCTCATGCGAAGAGTTGACTCATTGGGAAAGACTCTGATGCTGGGAGGGATTGGGGGCAGGAGGAGAAGGGGAGGACAGAGGATGAGATGGCTGGATGGCATCACTGACTTGATGGATGTGAGTTTGAGTAAACTCCGGGAGATGGTGATGGACAGGGAGGCCTGGCGTGCTGCGATTCACGGGGTCGCAAAGAATAGGACACGACTGAGCGACTGAACTGAACTGAATCCATTTTCCTTCTGTCCTTTCTTTTGTTGTCAAAAAAAAAAAACAAAAAAAACCAAAACATTGCCAAGACTGATGCCAACTAGCTTACCTTCAATATTTTCTTCTAGTAGTTTTATGTTCAAGTTTTTAATCTATTTTGAGTTGATTTTTGGTGTAAGTTACGGGTCCGTTTTCACCTTTTGAATGTGGTTGTCCAGTTTCCCCAGTAACCATTGTTGAAAAGACTATGCTTTCCTCATTTTATGTTATTGACTCCTTTGTCATAAGTTAACTGACCATATGTACATGGGGTTGTTTCTGGACTCTTTGTCTGTTCCACTGATTTGTTTTTATGCCAGTGGCATATTATTTTGATTATTGTAGCTTTGTGATATAACTTGAAATCAGGAAATATGATGCCTCCAGCTTTGTTACCTTTGCCATGATTACTTTGGCTATTCAGGGTCTTTTATGGTTCCATGCAAATTTTAGGGGTATTTGTTCTGTTTCTGGGAAAACGTTATTGGAATATTGTCATTAGAATATTGAAAATATCATTGGAACTGTATTGAATTGGTAGATTGCTTTAGATAGTAAGATGAGTGTGTTTCTTCCTCTTTAATTTTTTTGGGGGAAGAGCTTGCGTAGAATTCTTATTAGTTCTGCTTTAGTACTCTTGCCTGGAAAATCCCATGGATGGAGGAGCCTAGTAGGCTGAAGTCCATGGGGTCGCTAAGAGTCAGACACGACTGAGCGACTTCACTTTCACGCATTGGAGAAGGAAATGGCAGCCCACTCCAGTGTTCTTGCCTGGAGAATCCCAGGGACGGGGGAGCCTGGTGGGCTGCCGTCTATGGGGTCGCACAAAGTCGGACACGACTGCCGTGACTTAGCAGTAGCAGCAGCAGATGTTTGGTAGAATTTGCCAGTGAAGCCATCTGGTCCCAGGCTTTTCTTTGTTGGAAGGTTTTGATTACTGAGTCTATCCTTACTTGTTATTGATCTGCTCAGATTTTCTTTTTCTTCATGATTCAGACTTGGTAGGTGGTATGTTTCTCAAAATTTATCCATTTTTTCTAGGTTGTCCAATTTGTTAGGATATAAATTATTCATAGTCTCTTATGATCTGTCATGTTTATTGTGTATCAGTTGTAATGGTTTCTCTTTTGTTTATAATTTTATTTAGTTGAATCCTCCTCCCTTTTTTCTTGGTAAGTCTAGGTAAAGTTTTGTCAATTTTGTAAATTTCTTAGAAATACTTTTGTTTCATTTGATAAGTTTTGGTATGCTGTATTTCCACTTTCACCTATATAAAATTTTTTTTTCCCTCTATGTCCTTAGGGCAGATCTGCTCAATGTCTGAAAAATCAGTTTGTTAATCCCTTGAGATTACTTTTGCTTCTGAGTTTTTTTTTTCACCCTCCAAAATTTAAAATGTCAGTAGTCAGGCTTCTGCACTGAACTGTGAAAGGAAGAAATGAATCAAACCATTCCCTTTGTTTCATTCATTTTCTTTCATTTTTTTCTCACTCCACAAATGTTCTTTGGGCTTCTGCTACAAACCAGGCACTCTGTTAAATGTTGGGAGAGAGTGTCATGGTATTTTCCAGAAACTACAGAAAGTAAGGTTGTCATATAGATTATAGGGCTGTAATGATAAGACATGAAAGCAGTGAGATCAAAGGTTTGTAAATTAGATTAGGGCATTTAGAATAACTTAAAGGCAATGAAAGGCCACCAAAATATTTTACGTGGAGAAGTGACCCAATCAGGTATCAATTTTATGAATTTCCACCTTGGCTATCGTACACAGAACAGATTAGAGGTGGGTAAGATTTTTTCTTTGCAAAGGCTGTCCTATTTTTACACTTTTTTCCTTTCTCTTCTCTTGCATTTGCTCTTAGACCATTTTACAAAGGTTTTCATAGGTGGCTCCGTAATAAAGAATCCACCTGGTAGTGCAGGAGATGCAGGTTTGATCCCTGGGTAGGGAAGATCCCCTGGAAGAGGAAATGGCAACCTATCCTGGAAAACCCCACGGACAGAGGAGCCTGGCAATCTACAATCCATAAGGTCATAAAGAGCTGGACATGATTGAGTGACTGAGCATGCGCACACAGCATTTTACAAAATTGAAAACCTAGAAAAAAGAATAAAAACTAGTTTAACAAGAAGGTTGTATGTGATTATGTAATAGACTTTCTATAATCAGATCAGATCAAATCAGTTGCTCAGTCGTGTCCGACTCTTTGCGACCCCATGAATCGCAGCACGCCAGGCCTCCCTGTCCATCACCAACTCCCGGAGTTCACTCAGACTCATGTCCGTTGAGTCAGTGATGCCATCCAGCCATCTCATCCTCTGTTGTCCCCTTCTCCTCCTGCCCCCAATCCCTCCCAGCATCAGAGTCTTTTCCAATGAGTCAACTCTTCACATGAGGTGGCCAAAGTACTGGAGTTTCAGCTTTAGCATCAGTCCTTCCAAAGAAATCCCAGGGCTGATCTCCTTCAGAATGGACTGGTTGGATCTCCTTGCAGTCCAAGGGACTCTCAAGAGTCTTCTCCAACACCACAGTTCACAAGCATCAGTTCTTCGGCGCTCAGCCTTCTTCACAGTCCAACTCTTACATCCATATTTGGCCACTAGAAAAACCATAGCCTTGACTAGACGGACCTTTGTTGGCAAAGTAATGTCTCTGCTTTTGAATATGCTATCTAGGTTGCTCATAACTTTCCTTCCAAGGAGTGAGCGTCTTTTAATTTCATGGCTGCAGTCACCATCTGTAGTGATTTTGGAGCCCAGAAAAATAAAGTCTGACACTGTTTCCACGGTTTCCCCAACTATTTCCCATAATAGGCATTCTATAATTGCTCATGTTGTCAATGCAGGAGACACAGTTTCTCCCCCTGGGTTGGGAAGATCCCCTGAGGAAGGAAATGGCAACTTGCTCCACTATTCTTGCCTGGATAATCCCATGGACAGAGGAGCCTGGCAGGCTGCAGTCCATGGACATGACATCAACCAAACAACAACAACAACAATAAATTTCCCACTCCTTTTGTGATACTATATAACTAGGCTTGATTTATAGCTCTGGACTAGAAATGATTTTTTTCTTCTGTAACCATTAATTTCATACTGAATGCAGCAACATTAAAAGTTTCCCAGAGAGGTATTATTTAAAGGTTAAACTCTAGGGGAAATCTTTGAGGCGTTTTGTTGCTCCTCATTATTTTTAATAGTGTATAATTTAGTAAGGGTTCACCTCCCAGTATATAATAAAAAAGGTATATAGGCAAAATATTGTGGTGACATGAGTGCTTGTTAATGAATAAACAAATGAATTACGGACAGAAAATTGTTGACAACTGCTTAAATTTATAAGTGGTTCTTATTGTTGAGTTAAATGTTGTGTTCCTTCAGCCGAATATCTATTTTGCTAACATGTTTGGGCTTTGTGATCACAATAATTGTGAGTGGAAATATATTTATTTATACCCTATTCTATACAATGGACTGGTTCAAAATTGGGAAAGGAGTACGTCAAGGCTGTATATTGTCATTCTGCTTATGTAACTTATATGCAGAGTACATCATAAGAAATGCTGGGCTGGATGAAACACAAGCTGGAATCAAAATTGCCAGGAGAAATATCGATAACCTCAGATATGCAGTTGACATTATCCCTTTGGCAGAAATCGAAGAGAAACTAAAGAGCTTTTTGATGAAGGTGAAAGAGGAGAGGGAAAAAGCTGGTTTGAAACTCAACATTCAAAAAACTAAGATCATGGCATCTAGTTTCATCACTTCATGGCAAATAGATGGGGAAACAGTGGAAACAGTGGCTGACTTTATTTTTCTAGGCTCCAAAATCACTGCAGCCATGAAATTAAAAGACACTTACTCCTTGGAAGGGAAGTTATGACCAACTTCAGTTCAGTTTAGTCGCTCAGCTATGTCCGACTCTTTGTGACCCCATGAATCACAGCACGCCAGGCCTCCCTGTCCATCACCAACTCCCGGAGTTCACTCAGACTCACATCCATTGAGTCAGTGATGCCATCCAGCCATCTCATCCTCTGTCGTCCCCTTCTCCTCCTGCCCCCAATCCCTCCCAGCATCAGAGTCTTTTCCAATGAGTCAACTCTTCGCATGAGGTGCCCAAAATACTGGAGTTTCAGCTTCAGCATCATTCCTTCCAAAGAAATCCCAGGGCTGATCTCCTTCAGAATGGACTGGTTGGATCTCCTTGCAGTCCAAGGGACTCTCAAGAGTCTTCTCCAACACCACAGTTCAAAAGCATCAATTCTTCAGCGCTCAGCCTTCTTCACAGTCCAACTCTCACATCCATAGATGACCACAGGAAAAACCATAGCCTTGACTAGACGGACCTTTGTTGGCAAAGTAATGTCTCTGCTTTTGAATATGCTATCTATGTTGGTCATAACTTTCCTTCCAAGGAGTAAGCATCTTTTAATTTCATGGCTGCGATCACCATCTGCAGTGATTTCGGAGCCCCCCAAAATAAAGTCTGACACTGTTTCCACTGTTTCCCCATCCATTTCCCATGAAGTGATGGGACCGGATGCCACGATCTTCGTTTTCTGAATGTTGAGCTTTAAGCCAACTTTTTCACTCTCCACTTTCACTTTCATCAAGAGGCTTTTGAGTTCCTCTTCACTTTCTGCCATAAGAGTGGTATCATCTGCATATCTGAGGTTATTGATATTTCTCCCGGCAATCTTGATTCCAGCTTGTGTTTCTTCCAGTCCAGTGTTTCTCATGATGTACTCTGCATATAAGTTAAATAAGCAGGGTGATAATATATAGCCTTGACGTACTCCTTTTCCTATTTGGAACCAGTCTGTTGTTCCATGTCCAGTTCTAACTGTTGCTTCCTGACCTGCATACAGATTTTTCAAGAGGCAGGTGACCAACTTAGATGACATATTAAAAAGCAGAGACATTACTTTGTCAACAAAGGTCCATCTTGTCAAGGCTATGGTTTTTTCTGTGGTCATGTATGGATGTGAGAGTTGGACTATAAAGAAGGCTGAGAGCTGAAGAATTGATGCTTTTGAACTGTGGTGTTGGAGAAGACTCTTGGGAGTCCCTTGGACTGCAAGGAGATCCAACCAGTCCATCCTAAAGGAGATCAGTCCTGGGTGTTCATTGGAAGGACTGATGTTGAAGCTGAAACTCCAACACTTTGGCCACCTGATGTGAAGAATTGACTCATTGGAAAAGACCCTGATGTTGGGAAAGACTGAGGGCAGGAGGAGAAGGGGATGACAGAGGATGAGATGGTTGGATGGCATCACTGACTCGATGCACATGGATTTGGGTGGACTCTGGGAGTTGGTGATGGACAGAGAGGCCTGGTGTGCTTTGGTTCATGGGGTCGCAAAGAGTCAGACACAGCTGAGTGACTGAACTGAACTGAACTTATACCTTTATGAGGTTGGTACTATTATCATTCCCCAAATTTACCTGAATAAACAGAGGGAGAGGGGTTAAGCTCCTTGCTATAGGTTGTAGGTTTTGAGACTGGTACAGAACACCAAGGGAGTAAGAGTGAGAGTAGATTGGTCCAGGTCCAGATCCCTGATGGGCTCCAACACCTAGAGGTTGGGCAGAAGCAGAGGATTCTGCAAAGGAGATGGAGAAACAGCAACACTGAGATGAAAGGAAAGCCAAAATAACTTAGGGTAGTGAGTGCCAAGTGAAGAAAGATGTCATGGAGGAGAGAGTTATGTCAAATAATAGGTCAGATAAGATGAGGGTTGAGTATTTACCGATTTGCATCTGGCACCTGGAAATCACTGATAACCTGACCAGAACAGCGTACATGTAATAGAATGGAGGTAAAAGCCTTATTGGAGAGGGTTCATGAGAGAAGAGGAGACACAGGGTAGTGAGGGGACCCTTAGGAATTTTGCTGCAAGAGGGAAATGTCAATAGCTAGTGGGAAAAATCAATAAAAACTGTTTTATAGTGGGAGAAATAATAGGCCGTTTGAATATTGAAACCGTAGAAAGAAAAACATGATGAACCAGAAGGGAGAGGAAAGAATACCTGGAGCGATCTCTCTGAGCTGGTGAGAAGAGGTGGGATCTAGGGCACAGATGGAAGGGCTGCCTTTGAACAGCCCACCTGTAGTAACAGACAGGACGGCTGAGCGGAAGTGTGGAAGGTGGAGCAAGGTGTTAGTGGGAGTGTGTGGAAATGATCGTACAATTATTTCATCTGCTCGATGAAGGAGACTCATAAGCTAAGTGTGAGGACAGGTAAGAGGAGGTATTTGAATTTTCAGGTGGTTTGAGAGAGTATAAGAATAGTAAACTACTGTGCTTAAAACAGATAGCTAGTAGGAACTTGGTGTATAGCACAGGTTGCTCATCTTAGTGCTCTGTGTTGACCTAGATGGGTGGGATGGTGGGAGGATGGGTAGGAGGGAGGTCCAAGAGGGAGGGGATATATATATATCCGCATGTGTGCATGAGAAGTAGCTTCAAGTCATGTCTGATTCTTTGTGACCCCAAAAACTGCAGGCTGGCAGGCCCCTCTGTCCATGGAATTCTCCAGGCAAGAATACTAGAGTGGGTTTCCATGTCCTTTTCCAGGGGATCTTCCCAACCCAGGGATTGAACCTGACTTTCCTGTGTCTCCTGTATTGGCAGGCAGATTCTTTACCACTAAACGAAGATCATGGCATTTGGTCCCATCACTTCATGGGAAATAGATGGGGAAACAGTGTCAGACTTTATTTTTGGGGGCTCCAAAATCACTGCAGATGGTGATTGCAGCCATGAAATTAAAAGACGCTTACTCCTTGGAAGAAAAGTTATGACCAACCTAGATAGCATATTCAAAAGCAGAGACATTACTTTGTCAACAAAGGTCCATCTAGTCAAGGCTATGGTTTTTCCAGTGGTCATGTAAGAATGTGAGAGTTGGAGTCGGGGTGACGGGCTCTCCATCCTAGGACTATGGCCCAGTTTGTCCGTAACCTCGCGGAAAAGGCCCTGGCGCTGGTCAACGCTGCTGTGACTTACTCGAAGCCTCGATTGGCCACGTTTTGGTACTATGCCAAGGTTGAGCTGGTTCCTCCAACCCCTGCTGAGATCCCTACAGCAATTCAGAGCTTGAAAAAAATTATCAACAGCGCTAAAACAGGTAGCTTCAAACAGCTCACTGTTAAGGAAGCTCTACTGAATGGTTTGGTGGCCACTGAGGTGTGGATGTGGTTTTATGTTGGCAAGATCATAGGCAAGCGTGGCATCATTGGCTATGATGTTTGAAGACCAATTTTTAACATGTGATTATATTTGCTTTATTATTCAAGTGTTCTTGGACCACGTGTGAGCAGACTGCTATTTGAATAAAATAAGACAATGTGTCAGAATCAGTGTTTCTCTATCACACACTACATGGATGGTCACAGTTTCTCTTGACATTAAGTTGGTTTGTCTTTCGCTTTAATATATTAATACGGTTCTAAATGCATGCCTTTGCTTAGCCTGCAATTGGAAAAGATATATATGAGTACACCAACCTGGTACCTGTATAAATGAGGTTAACTTTATTCTGAAAGCTTGAAATAAATGATATTTAAGCTTTATTTCTAGAAAAGCTGGGGGGAAGGCTTTGAGAAAATGAGAACTTGCTCCAGTAGGCGAAATAATACCATGTGCCAAGCATGATACAGTTAAATCACGTAGCATTAAGAATACAATTTGGGCTGTTTTTCTTTGCAAAAATCAGAGAAAGATCCCTTTGACAACACCTTATTATCAGCTTGAATATAGGCTCCCAAAAGAACAGCATGATGATAATCTGTATATCTTTGTAACATCTTTAACATTAGGACAGAGTGAATGAGAGCAATAACGTATTTTTCATCTGATTTTGATATTTGTTATATTATTAATCTGTCTAGTTTTTAAGCACCTATCTTTGCAAAAATGAAATATCCTGTAGGTATTTAACAGAGTTATGATTTAGCACTGTCCTTGGGTCTAAATAGTATATTATGTCCTGAAATAAATGTAAGTGATTGGTATAAAAAAAAAAAAAAAAGAATGTGAGAGTTGGACTGTGAAGAAAGCTGAGCGCTGAAGAACTGATGCTTTTGAACTGTGGTGTTGGAAAAGGCTCTTGAGAGTCCCTTGGACTGCAAGGAGATCCAACCAGTCCATTCTGAAGGAGATCAGCCCTGGGATTTCTTTGGAAGGAATGATGCTAAAGCTGAAACTCCAGTACTTTGGCCACCTCATGCGAAGAGTTGACTCATTGGAAAAGACTCTGATGCTGGGAGGGATTGGGGGCAGGAGGAGAAGGGGACGACAGAGGATGAGATGGCTGGATGGCATCACTGACTCGATGGGCGTGAGTCTGAGTGAACTCTGGGAGTTGGTGATGGACAGGGAGGCCTGGTGTGCTGCAATTCATGGGGTTGCAAAAAGTCGGACACAACTGAGCAACTAACTGAACTGAGGGCTACCTGGAAAGCCGAGATATATATATAGTTGATTCAGTTTGTTGTAAGCCAGAAACTAACACAACATTGTAAAGCAATTATATTCCAATTAAAAAAAAAGAATAAAGCAGGAGAAATAAAGTGTGATTTCTGGGGAAAATTAAGGGCTCACTTGGGGTTCATGTTCATGAATTTAAAGAAAGACCAGTGAGAGTAGCTCTGTGGTATCTACAGCTGTGTTCATCTGCGTTGGTCCAAGCATGGACTAGATAGAATTAATTTAGCTGGCATGTGAGTCTGGCCAGCTGAGAACAACATATTAAGGGAGGGAGTTGTAGGGAGGTGTAAGGTAGAGATTGCAGTTGTCCATGAAAAATAAGCTGGTAAGGAGGGAAGGGATGACTGAGGAAAGTAAGGAACATGGAACGGCTCTATCAAGGAGCTGAAGTCTCAGAGTGAGTGAAAGATAGGAGTTCAGGTACCAAAGGGATTAGACTGGAAAGACAGGAGGTGGTGATCAAAGAGTAGGTTGATAGAATGGAAATAATGGGGGGAATATTATTATTGATAATAACTGATAATAATATGATTATTGATGAGGTCTAGGAAATAACCTGTAGACTGAATGATTGAGGAGCAAGATCACTAGAGGAGGGGAGGTCAAGGAACTCAGCAGAATGTGGGAACTTCATCTGGAAGGATATTACCATAACACAGAAGTAGAGTTGAAGAGAGCAACAGTGATCCAGGAAATGAGGGAAACACCCCTGGGGGGTTAGTAGTGAACCCTAGCAATGAAGATAAGAGGTTGAATAGTCTGGTGACGTGAGATGCAAGGGGGCTTCCCAGGTGGCGCTAGTGGTAAAGAACCCGCCTGGCAGTGCAGGAGACATAAGAGACCAAGGTTTGATCCCTGGGTGGAGGGCATGGAAACCTTCTCCAATATTCTTGCCTGGAGAATTCCATGGACAAAGGAGTCTGGCAGGCCACAGTCCATGGGGTCGCAGAGAGTCGCACACGACTGAAGTGACTTAGTACGCATGTACATGAGGTGCAAGTGTGGGTGTTTAGGGAGGAGTGAGAATGATCTGAAAGTGGAAAATAAGAGCGCAGTCCTTGAGAAGCCTACAGGGGAAGCAGAATCCTCAGGGGAGAGAGGGAAAGACATTGTTTCCACTGGGACTTTCCACTGGGAAAGACATTGTTTACATGGGGAATTTAAGGCTTAAAAGAGAAAATGCTTGTACAGTATTCAGCACAGAAATGCCAGGGTTTTTTTTTTCTTTTTCTTTTTGTTACCAAACCCTGAGAACTGTGCCGGTGCTGGACTTTCCCATTTTGGAAGAGAGCTTAGTTCAGTTAGACTCCATTTCCTCAGGAACAAATGATAGCTTCAGGCTTCAGAGCCCTGGATGAGCTGCTGACTGAAGTGGCATGATGAGCAAACAGAATCAACAGCCTACGTGGTGTGATCTGTTGGGACCAGTGTTGGTTTCATTGGTGCCAGTTGCTCAAAGTGTTACCATTAAACTCCTATCAAGGAGTTGCCTGTGAGTAATTTTATTGTTTTTCCTCTATGTGCGTGCTAAGTCCCTTCAGTCGAGTCCGACTCTTTGCGACCCTATGGACTACAGTCCACCAGGTTCCTCTGTCTATGGGGATTCTCCAGGCAAGAATACTGGAGTGGGTTGCCATGCCCTCCTCCCAGGGATCTTCCAGACCCAGGGATCAAACCCAAGTCTCTTATGTCTCCTGCATTGGCAGGCGGGTTCTTTATCACTAGCGCCACCTGGTGTTAAAAAGTTTTCCCTTGTCTGCAGAGGTTTAATTTTCTGATCATCTAAAATGGTCTTCTGTATAAGATGGCCACCCACTCCAGTACTCTTGCCTGGAAAATCCCATGGATGGAGGAGCCTGGTGGGCTGCAGTCCATGGGGTCACAAAGAGTCGGACATGACTGAGCGACTTCACTTTCACTTTTCACTTTCATGCATTGGAGAAGGAAATGGCAACCCACTCCAGTGTTCTTGCCTGGAGAACCCCAGGGATGGCAGAGCCTGGTGGGCTGCTGTCTAGGGGGTTGCACAGAGTCGGACACGACTGAAGTGACTTAGCAGCAGCAGCAGCAAAGATTAATTTCATGCTCAAATAATTTGAAATCAAGAAGAAACTGTTAGATCATGGAGGAAGGAAAGAAGATAACTCATATTAAGTGCTGACATATGCCAAGCATTGTGGTAAATATTTTCCTCATTTGAATGATTCATTTGTTCATTCATTCATTAACATACCAAAAGTGTGAGTGTGTGTTTGTGAGTATGTGTATCGAATCCTTGCTAAATACTAGGGATTCAGCAATAAAATAGACAGAGATTCTCCTCCTTGGAGGAACTTATGGTTAAATGAGAGAAACAGCTAAGCAAATAGAAATTATAATATAATGGGACATATGTTAATAATTAAAAATTGAAAAATATTTAGTAAGCACCAGGTACTCTGTAAAGATCCTTTACATTGGTTCATTTAATCTTGTCAGCAGTCTTCTCAGACACCATGTTAATCATCTCATAATAAAGCTGTGTTACAAACCATTTCAAACCTCAGTGGCTTGTGACCATAAATATTTACTTCTCTTGCGGTTTTTTTTTTTTTTTTCCTGCTTTAGACTATTGGTCATCTGGACTTGGCTCCAGGCTTCTGACTGGATTCAGGTCTGCTCATGTGTCCCCGTGCTCTCCGTTTTATAGCAGTTCCTCCAGGACATATTAAAGCCCTCACTCATGGCAAGTCCATTAGTACCGCACTGGTCAAGGTCTGATGCATGGTCAAGCCCAACACCAGTGGGTGGGGGACGTCCTCTGCCTCCTTCAGTGAGAGTTCCTGCAGTTACAAGATGAGAGTGAAGAGCTGAGAACAGTGATTCAACCAAGCGTAGGTGCTGACTATTGTGTCATCTCCAGCTTGCCGGTGAGGACATTTGAACTAAAGAAGTTAAGCAGCTTGCCCAGGGTGAGAGAGCTAGGAACCTTAATCCCTGGATCCCATGCCCTTGACCACTACACTATTTTGCACAGGCTACTTGGGAAGGACATAGGGGAGGTGGCTTACCAGCCTATAAGGGTATAAAGGGTTTAAGCAGGATCTGTAGGTAAGGAAGGAAGTAAGATTTGGCCAGATTGGGAGTTTCTGTCTGGTTTAGCAGTGAGGGGGGCATAGGTAATGGTAAAAGCAGTTTCACTGGAGAGGTGAGAGCAGAAGGGAGGTGGGTTGGTTAAATGGTGCATGGGAGGTGTAGAAAGAGAAACAGGCTCTGGAAGCTTGACTAAGGTGGGTAGGGAAAAAATAAAACAACAGGATGGGAATAAGATAGAAGATTAGCACTGGGGATTTTTTCTTCAGAGACCTGAAAGTTAGTAGAGAGGTCCTGTTGCCTTAAGGTTTGATCTCTAGAATATCCATCACATCTTTGCCCTTCTGTACAAGATGGTCCTGCTGGATGGTGGGAAATGAGGAGAGAGAAGAGTTGCTGCTGCTGCTGCTGCTAAGTCACCTCAGTCGTGTCCGACTCTGTGTGACCCCACAGACGGCAGCCCACCAGGCCTCCCTGTCCCTGGGATTCTCCAGGCAAGAACACTGGAGTGGGCTGCCATTTCCTTCTTCAATGCATGAAAGTGAAAAGTGAAACTGAAGTCACTCAGTCGTGTCCAACTCTTAGTGGCCCCATGGACTGCAGCCTACCAGGCTCCTCCGTCCATGGGATTTTCCAGGCAAGAGTACTGGAGTGGGTTGCCATTGCCTTCTCTAGAGAAGAGTTGAATGTGACTCAAAAAAAGAGGGAGAGGGAATGAGTTCAATGAGTGTGTGTGCTTTTGCATATAACATGTAATCTCCCTCAGTGTCTGTCTTCTAGCCTACAGAACTGAATGGATACATTTATTTAATTGGCATTAGATACAATAAATATGAGGTAACATATGTAGTGCAAGCAGGTTTGAAAAGACTTTCTTGATGTCCCCATTGCTTGAAATGGAATCCTACGCAATATTCCAAGCTTATAGTAGGTTAGTAAAACTTACTCCATCCTTTCACATACAAAAGGGTCTGCTGAAGCCTCAGTCATGGAACTATGCGGGTTCAGTTCAGTTCACTTCCGTTGCTCAGTTGTGTTCGACTCTTTTCGACCCCATGGAGTGCAGTACACCAGGCCTCCCTGTCCATCACCAACTCCTGGAGTTTTACTCAAACTCATGTCCATTGCATTGGTGATGCCATCCAACCATCTCATCCTCAGTCGTCCCCTTCTCCTCTTGCTTTCGATCTTGCCCAGCATCAGGGTCTTTTCAAATGAGTCAGTTCTTCACATCAAGTGGCCAAAGTATTGAAGTTTCAGCTTCAGCATCAGTCCTTCCAATGAATATTCTGGACTGATTTCCTTTAGGATTGACTGGTTGAATCTCCTTGCAGTCCAAGGGACTCTCAAGAGTCTTCTCCAACACCACCTTAAAAGCGTTAATTCTTTGGTGCTCAGCTTTCTTTATAGTCCAAGTCTCACATCCACACATGACTACTGGAAAAATCACAGCTTTGACTAAATGGACCTTTGTTGGCAAAGTAATGTCTCTGCTTTTTAATAAACTGTCTAGGTTGGTCATAACTTTTCTTCTAAGGAGCAAGCATCTTTTGATTTCATGGCTGCAGTCACCATCTGCAATGATTTTGGAGCTCCCCCAAATAAAGTCTGTCACTGTTTCCCCTGTTTCCCCATCTATTTGCCATGAAATAATGGGACCAGATGCCATGATCTTAGTTTTCTGAATATTGAGTTTTAAGCCAACTTTTTCACTCTCCTCTTTCACTTTCATCAAGAGGCTTTTTAGTTCCTCTTCACTTTCTGCCATAAGGGTGGTGTCATCTGCATATCTGAGGTTATTGATATTTCTCCCAGGAATCTTGATTCCAGCTTGTGCTTCTTCCAGCCCAGCGTTTCTCATGATGTACTCTGCATATATGTTAAATAAGTAGGGTGACAACATACAGTCTTGACGTACTCCTTTCCCAATTTGGGAAAGTACAACAACAAAGTCTGTTGTTCCATGTGGGTTAGGAAAGTATAACTTTTAGAGGTAGTTGGTATAAGCATGCATGTGAAGCTTTTTGCATGCCAGAATTCATACAAGGATTTTTTTATTGGAGAATAATTGCTTTACAATGTTGTGTATCATATGAGGTTTTGAACTTTCACTTTGTTATCTTTTAAAACAATGCAGGTGACTACAGCTCAGAATAAACCAATGAAGAAATTCAATTTGCCTTTCAGTATTTGAGATAAATAGTCCAGTTGGTTAGGTCAGGTTTGCTTCCCAATATCACAGCTTTAATTTGTTTCTTTGACATTTAGGATTCAAATGAATTGAAAATATATGAGTGACTTGAAAGTGGTTGAAACATTCAATTCTGGACCAGGGATGATGTGGCTGACTAGGAGATGAGTTATGTGATTGTGAAAAGAATTTCAATTAATTAATATTTATTAGTGAATAACAGGTAATCTCAAAGTTAAAGGGTCATAAAATAAAAAGAGCTCATCCCATTCCTGATATGTGTCTGTCACAGATGGGAGCTGTGCTCTGCTTTATCTTCTTCCAGGTCACCGTAGGAGGGGGAAACCAGGCATGGTGAATTGTGAATTTACTTTTAAGGTTTCTGCCTGGAAAAGGCACAAGATACTCCAGCACATATAACACTGAGCAGAGAAAGTCACACAGCACACCTCACTAGAAGTGTCAGGGAAGTAGAATCAATCCCAGAAGGAAAGAAGCCAGAAATATTTAGTGAACAGCACTAATGACGAACAAATAGAAGGTATCCCAGTTGTCATCGCACTATTCTCTGATTCTGACTGTGGTCTGGACTGCAGGTGGCCATGGCCTCTGCTCACCCCTCCTGATTCTCTTTCCGTCTTTCTGTACTCTGCTCAGCTCCAGAGGCTGACTTTTATGTAATGCATCTCCTGGGCTCCCTTGCCCTCTGGTTTCTCATTGGATTTGACCACTGCAAGTCTTTGGCTATAGTTTGAAGAGTTAGGGAGGAAAGAAGCCAGGATATCTATTCTACGGATCCTTCCTTGCTGGGCTGCATTTGTTAGAGGCTGAATTCTTCTCTTCAAGGTCAAAGGCCCTAATCAGACAGGCTTCTTCTATAGCTACAACTGTCTCTAGGGTCTGTAGTCCTCGGATGGAAATGGCTTCTCTCTGATGGTACACCCAATGTCCTTTACCACCCTTTGCTGATTTCTTTTAATCTGTCCACATCCTCATAAAAAGAGAATCTTCACTAAATATATGTCATTTACCCTTTATAGTATGCTATCTGTTTCTTGCCAGGGGATATGATCAGTAAAAGTGTAATGACTCTTGGATCTACAGTTTTGGTGGGCAGCAGGCTGGCTAAGAGCTGCTCAGATTCCACGGAGGGTGTTTCCTCCAATGCCCTAAGGAGAATGAAGGAACAGGAAGATCTGCTTAGGTCACAGAGCAGAGCCATGGACTGGGAAGCTCCTCTCTGGGAGCAAGATAGAAGCAAGGAGTGTTCCCTATTCTCAAGGACAGAGGGGCCTCTCAATGACTGGTCAATAGCACACTAGAATTTCTATCATCAGTGAATGCCATGTGTTCCCTATTGCTTCCCCTTTGAACAAGCTTGTTTATTGTTGATTATCTGTCCCCATTTCACCATTGTATATTGACTGTGTTAGGGAAGATAAGCTGTCTTTTTAATTTATTTGTCTCTGGACAAGAGAACTCATGTCCACATCTGTTGGAGAGGGTACTGTGCATCACAATGGACATTGAGCTTGATGTCATGGCCAAATGTGACTTAGGGATTTTACATCTTAGGGACAGAGTGAATGTGTTTACATGAGGGGAAGAGAGTGAACCTGTTACTTGGTGACCAGTAGGGTGATAGTCATTGATGCTGGCTTTCCTTCTGAGTTTATGATGGAATGACACTTTTCTGCTCATTTGGCATTAAATGTGGTTGTGTCACTTACTTGGTAGAGCCAGTGGTAAAGAGTCTACCTGCCAATGCAGGAGACACAAGAGATGAGGGCTTGATCCCTGGGTTGGGAAGATCCCCGGAGAAGGAAATGGCAGCCCATTTCAGTATTTCTTGCCAGGAAAATTCTACGAACAGAGGAGCCTGGTGGGTTACAGTCCATGGGTTCGCAGAGTCAGACACGACTGAGCACACAACACGCCACGCCATCACTTACTTTGATCAATAACTTGTTCTACTTCTGGGTGGAAGCTTTGAGAGAACCAGTGTGAGTTGACATGCTTAGGTAACATTCCAGATATGGGTCACCCCACAGGTCTTTGGCCCCAGAGTGAGGAATACAGCAGAGAAGCATCCACCATGACCCACGTTGAACTTGTACAGCTGGAGTAGGAAATGAATTTTTGTGGTTTTATTTCACTGAGATTTGAAGGATTTTTTTAAAATCACAGCTCAATCTAGCCTCTGCAGACTGATGTTGTAGGGAAGATGATTCTAGACAGAGTACAGTCTATGCATGGAGGCCAGAAATTGCATGTCATTGGTGAATAATTTGGTGCCAGGATGAATAATTTGGTGTCTTAGGAGAGTAATGTTCTTGAGAAAAGAAAGGAATGCTGAGAACACTTTAATAACACTTACAGAAGTACAGATTTTATCCTGGTGATAAAGGGGAGGACGTAGTGGATTATGGGAGAGATTTGATCAGAGTGTAGAGGAGGCTATAGACTGGAGCAAAAGAGACTTATTAGTTGGTTGCTTTAAGAGTCTAATAGTATCCAGGTTAGGGCAGTGGCCATGGAAGTCAAAGAGCAAGGAAAGAGGGGCAACCTGGAGGTCAGTCAGTGCTACATTATGATCATTTGGAGGTGTGTGGTGGGGACAGTGAGAAATCGAAGATGATCTGAGATAATCTGGGGGAGCTTGGGGTTGTTAGTTTTGCTTTAGGATCCATGTTTGCCTTAGTGGTTTTCAGCAAATTGCCTGATTAGAAATCAAGGATGATTGTTTCATCTTATTCTGAGAATGATCCTTTAATTGCTAAAGTCAAGGGTGTCACGTCTCCCCCTTCTCATTCTCTCCTTCAGTGGGAAGAGTGGTGGCAGGGGTGGAGTATGGTGATCAGTACACTTTTACCTTTGCCTTCTCTGAAATGTTGTGAAGTCTGATGCCTGATCCAAGGAGGAGAATCACATTTATCAGTCCTCTACTGTTTCACACATTATTGAGACTAGAAGAGATGCAAGGAGGGTGAACCTTCAAATCAATGGGATTATGTGAGTTTTCTTTAAAGAACATTTCAAAGTCATATACACAATTTAAATGTAGTCCTGAGGAAATCAAGACTCCATGAAAAAAAAATCTGCAAGTGTAACCAGGCAAATAAACTGCATATTTCACAAAATGGCACCATCTCTACAAAGAGCTCCTAGTTCATCTCTTAAAGGGACAGGGGCATCTTCAGGTGTTTCAGCGTGTGTGAGTCGCTCAGTCATGTCCAACTCTTAGTGACCTCATGGACTGTAGCCTTCCAGGCTCCTCTGTCCATGGGAATTCTCCAAGCAAGATAGAGTGGATTGCCATGCCCTCCTCCAGGGGATCTTCCCGATCCAGGGATCGAACCTGTGTCTCCTGCATTACAGGCATATTCTTTACTGTCTGAGCCACCAGGGAACTCTACTGAAACCATATGTCCTATGAAAGACACAAGACCATTGGTTCCCTGACCTCACTCATCTCTTAACCCTACTCCAGCCCCTAGGTGTTTTCTTTCTCATTTTATTATTTTTTAAGTGTAATTGTTCATTTTTTCTTCTTCTTGGATTCTGTTATGTTCCACTCCCACTTTTTTGAATGGGATCGAATGTTTCATTTCATGGCCACCTCACTCCCCAATGGAACATACCCTGACCGAAACAGATGCTCTCGGTGTGGCTGCCACCAAGAATCTCCACTACCAAGTCCATTTCATTGTCTTGGGCTTCTCAAGTGAGTGTGCAGACAGGTAGCATTAGTGTCACCTGGGACCATGAGAGAGTGCACATCCCCAGGCTTATACAGATTCCGGGAATCAGAAGCTCACTTTTTTTTTTTTTTTCAACAAACCCTCCAGATAGGACTCTGAAGCATAAATGAAGCTCAAATAAGGACCACTGGTCTAGGGAAGTACACAGAAATAACCTGTCTGCTCCGCCGTGGTGAGATTTGAGGATGGTCTGCTGATGAGCTACTTACTAGTAAGGAGATTGTGAGAAGTGGGTGTTGGGACCTGGAGCAAAATCACTTATCCCTCTCAGGGCCTTAGTTTCTTCATCTTTGAGACTAGGCAGCAGGCTGGTTGGCAGCTCCAATTTAGGCACCACAGAGTAACACCAGGAGTTTGTTGATCGTTTCTAATATTTCAGAAAGTTTCAGAGAACTGATGGGATTATGCTTTCCCTCAATATATTTTGAGGACTGAGCACTTCTGGACTAAAACAAGCTATGTGACTATGAGCTTCTCACAGTGATTTGTTTGCATATTCCCAGGGCTTAATCATAGGCTCTGCCCCAGTGGAAGCCCTTCAAGTAATGTTTTCCAAACTGAAATAAAAATTACTGTGAGAACTCATAGATACAGAGAACAAATGAGTGGTTGCTGGAGGGGAGGAAGTTGGGGGTGTGTAAAATAGGTAAAGAGGATTAACAGGTAGAAACCTCCAGTTACAATCCATGTATAACTTGTAGCAACAAACATTTTGTGCTATTAAAGCTATCACACACACAAAAAATAAACCACAAGGATTTAACAAATAGCACAAAGAAAACAATCAATAATACTGTAATAACTTTGTATGGGGACAGATGGTTACTAGACTTTCTGTGGTGATCATTTTATAATGTATGCAAATGTCAAGTCTTATGTAGTACACCTGAAACTAACATACTATTGTAGATCAAACTGGATTTTAATTTAAAAAAATAGTAGATAAATAAAGAAAAAGTATCACTGTGAAAAAATAGCTTATTTTCTGCTCATCAGAAGCTCTGATTGATTTCCCAAAGGAAGATCATGGAATTCATGTTTTTAAGGATGTGCTTCGATGTTTGCAGTATTAGATTCCCACAAATAAAGGATATTCAAGATAGGGACCAGGTGGCCTCCACCTTAAACTTGGCTTGTTAGCACGCCTATGGATGATAGCCCAGTTTGCTTATTCATAAGTCTGTGTGGTTTCAATTATTTATGATTTTCTGCTAGAACTGGATGTGGTTCCTTTGGTCCTGCAGGATCCATCTGGGTCACTGACAGGCCCCCCGCTGTGTCCATGTGTGCAGTGTGTTTATTGGCAGTGCAAAATTCAGCAGTGTGGCGGGGAAATCGCATTTTAACAGGCTGCGGAAGGTGTCCAGTGGCCGCGTGGGAGAATGTGAGGCTGTGCCAGGAACCTTCCAAGTGCTTTGAGAGGGGGTCTCTTCTGTAGACTTACTGGTCTGAAACTGTGGTGTCTCCTTCAATCTTGACTGTTTTCAAGGGGAACAGATTGAAGACTTCTCCCGCTGTGTTGGGCTGTCAGAGGGAGAGAGAAAAGTGACGCTTCCTGCTGCTCTAGAAGGGAAGTGAATCAGCAGGGGCCCTGGTTTCCTTCAAACTCTAATTATTGTCTGTTTCTGAGATCGTCTAATCCAACAACCACACTAGTAAAATCTGAACTCCAGGGTCAGACACACAGAAGGGCAAGAGAACAGACCAAACCTGTATTAGTTCACAGAACTCCAATTCTTTATTAATCACAGCTTGCTCACAATGACATACAGGAAAATAGCACTAATGAAGAGTAAATATGCAGGCAGCAACCTTCAGGAGTTGGGAGTTGGGGGAGAAACGACTTCAAAACTGCGATAGGTACTCACGGTGGGTATTTGGTGATTCTCTTAGTTGGCACAAATGCCCTGCCTAGCCCCCTTGACTGCATCAGCCCTCACAGATGGAATAATTTTTTTTTTTTAATTGGCAGGATTGCCTCACACTGGGGAAGAAAGACCAGCTTAAGTGAAAATCCGCAGTGTTTTTGATTGTGTTTGCGTGTGTGTTTGAATGCAACAACCAGCTCACAGTTTCCAAGTGGAAAAATATTCAGTAGCATCATGTACTTGTACTATAGGTAAGAGCTTAAAATGAACATCATCAACCATGGCATCCACAAATAAGCCACCTGACACATTAATTCATTCCATCAAAAGAACTTAAACTAGAGAATTAAGCCCACTTCATGAAAAGCAATTTCACGGCTGCTTGAACCATTTGGGTTGGGATCTGTGTTCAGCACTTTAAAAGGTTCAGCTTTTTGCTTCTACCCAGATTGATCTCAGATCTGTCTTTTTCATCCATCCCTTTCTAAAGCCAAAGCACATTTGTAGCACATAATCCAGTAGAAGCAGAAGTAAATGCTATGAGTAGTGGTGTTACTTAGCCTGGTTTTGTAGTTTCTAGGCAGTTAGTAGATTATGAGCGAACAAATGTGGTGGTTTGTGTGGAGTTATAATACCGGTGATCGAAGTATGGCCTCAGTCAAGTCCAAAGATTACCAAGCTGTCTAGGTCATTAGGCAATGGTGGGTTTCTAGCACCAAAGACTGTCTACTGACCTCATTTTTCTGTTGGAATGTAAAGGGCAGGGAATGGAGTCAGACGTGGGGAGCTTCCAAAAGAACAGACCTAGCAAATTCATTTGAGTGGAAAGACACAACATCGAAAGCCTGTTACAGGGCATGTACGATTATGAAATAACTTGCATAATGCAATACTTGTATTTTTTAACAAAAATGTAAGTATTTACAAAATAAGATCCAAGGTATTTTTTAAACATCAAGCAAAACATTCTGCAAAGAGACCGCATTGATTTTTTTTTTTATTTTTGATTCTGTTTTTTGTTTTTTATAATGAGTTCTTTTTTAAACCATGTCATACATTTCCCATACTGATATCGCATGATCCATTATAATATAGGCAGGGGGGTTTACTAATGGTGGGGCGTGCCATACCCTCTGTCGCTTCAGCCAGACAGTTCGACCTGCAGCTCCTTGTTCCTGCGCACCTCCGCCGCATGCCTCTCCTGAAAAACACCAGAGAGGAGACATCACGCGCCTCGTCCACAGAGAAGCAGGAGAGCCCGCCCCTCCCAGTACTTTACATACTACGCGCTTGACAGAAAGTAGCTCCTCCTCCCCCACCCCCACCTCCTTCGCATTTAGTGTCTGCCTTTGCTGCTGCTGCTAAGTCGCTTCAGTCGTGTCCGACTCTGTGCGACCCCATAGACGGCAGCCCATCAGGCTCCACCGTCCCTGGGATTCTCCAGGCAAGAACACTGGAGTGTGTTGCCATTTCCTTTAGGAGACAACTTTCTCATTTCACAAGAAAGTAAAACATGGCATCCAATAAGCGTCATGTCACAGAAGACCATGGAAAACTAATAGTGTCTATAAAAAAAAAAACTATCCCTGTATTTGATTAAAATAGTGACCAAAAGATCACATGATTAAGACAATTTTCTTTTTCATTTTTTTTCTTTTTTGAGAGAATTTTAACTCTCAGGACTACTGTCTGAATCTAGCGAACAGCAATGAAATACCATACAGTCTCGTCTGTCTTTTAAAAAATTTGTCCCTGTATTTGATTAAAATGATGACAAAACGATCATATAGATCATATAGTTAAGAGAATTTTGACTATTAGGACTACTGTATAAATTATCAGAATAGCAATAAAATAGCACACTGTTTTCTCTATGATTTTTGATGGTCTTTTTCCTTTTCTCTAACACTTTAAGGGATTTGTAACTGCCAATGGACACTTTGGGAGGATGAGATGTAGGAAGAAGACCCTATGTATGCTTCCTAAATTCTTAACTCCTTAATCAAAGTCTTTCAAAACTTGAGTCGTCCAAATGACCTCTCCAACCTCACCCTCTACTCTTTTCCTACACCTACTTGATTTCTTGGTTTAATGGAATTGTCATGAGATATTCAATTGTTGTGATTCCTAGTCTCTCATCGCCATCTGTCAGAAGACTCTTTAAATCCCTGTAGTGGTTGTCTCTTTCTTCATGAAGATTTTCATTAGACTGAAAACTGTCTCACTTTCCATTTGTAAATGTGCATAAATCTCTTTCACGGGGCAGCCATTTTATTCTAACCTGTACTTTGGGCATTGCTGCTCCTGTTTCATCTGCTGTCTTTGACAGGTGCTTATTTAGAAGTTCCCTGAGGGCCAGGGCTGTATTTTTTCACTTTTGTTCCATCTGCAGGGCCCAAAAGAGTGTTTTGTGTATGTATATGATCAATGAATGTTTGTTTACATGAGAAACTGAGGTGCTAAACTTGACTTGGGAACTAAACTTTCTGAGGAGGGAGTTGATAGGCAATGTGGAATGCTATTTTTAGTACATCGTTCTTCTAAGCACATGGTTTTGCCTATTATTGTCTATTTTCTAAGTTATGTCTGACTCTTTTGGGACCCTGTGGACTGTATCCTACCAGGCTCCTCTGTCCATGAGATTTTCCAGGCAAGAATACTGGAGTGCATTGCCATTTCCTTCTCCAGGGAATCTTCTGGAAACAGGGATTGAACCCACATCTCCTGCATTGGCAGGAGCCAGTGAGCCACTTTACCACTGAGCCACGGGGAAGCCCCTTGTCCATTATAGGGGCTAAATAAGTGTTGGTAGGTATAACTAATATTCTAAATAGAAAAATGAATGTTGATAATGATATTAGTATTTTCAATTTTAATTCAGTCCCTTGCCTATTATAGGGTCTAAATGTTTATTAAATTAAAATAGAAAATGATTATTATTATTATGTATTTTCTATTTAGAATATTATTTATATTGCGATTTCCCCCCTGTAGCTCCAGAAATTTCTTGTAGCCCTACAAATTCCTTTAGAGGCAATGACCTTGACCAGCCATAAAGTAAATTTTATCATTAAGCTCTATTGATCTCAAGAAGTCTTTGCTTATAGGTTCTTTATAATACTAAGCATTTACTTGTCACTTAACATGTACCAGTTCTGCGTAAGTACAGATTTTACCTGTATTAATTCCCTTGATCATCACAACAATCCTGTGATGGAGACTCTATTATGGTTCCCATTTTACAGATGAAGAAATTGAGGCACAAAAAGACTAAGCCATTTGCCCAAGATCACATAACCAACAAGTAGCAGAGCTGAGACTTAAACTCAGAGAGCCTGGCTCTGCAGCCAACCCCACCCCTCAACCACTGCTATGTAGTTTTAGTGTGAGTGAGCAGAGAAAATTTTATAGTTGTGTGGAAAAAAATGTGTCATTTCAAATGTAGGTCCTTGGAGAAAAAGGCATATATATAGCCATACATTTCCTTCAAAAATACAGAATTACAGTAAGCAGCAAGTTGATTCTAGAGAAAGAGTTTAAAAGCAATTTTATGTAATTGGTTTAAATGAGCTTTTTGTCTGCACTCAAAAGCCATGAAGAGAAGGGGAAAAAGCATGTATAGAGAAATCATGTCCTGTTTGGAAATGTCAAGGGGGAATTAGCATGGAGGCAGCTGACTCTTCCTTCTTTTTGTTCTGCTCTGATGAGGAAAAAGATGCTGTAAAATCTTTTTCTCATGCAGGAAGAAACTAATTAGTAAGAGCTCGGTTCTGACAAAAATTGAGAAAAAGCTCAGACCATCACTATGCTAGGAAAAAAAAACCAGCCTCAAGTCTAAAGATTCATATAAACTCAAATTTACAATATAACAGGAAAGATTATAATTAGTATTATTAGGCTCCTTTGGAGCACACTTATTACTCAACTTAAAAAATTAGTTGTAAAGAAATAGATTTTGCCATAGGAGAGAACAAATATAATCTGTGAACTGAAGAAAAAAGAAAAACAGGAAATTTAAAGGCTGTGCTCCTAGGGAGAATATTGTTTATTTTCAGGTATTTTAGTAAATCTGTTATTTGAAAATTTTATATTCAAATCATCAAATACACTTAAAATTGTAATGCAATTCCATATAAAAATGTGGGAGAATCAAATGGAGATATGCAGTGGGCTTGTCATTTTCAGCAGTCTGTTTTTTCAATCAGCAAAATGTTGGTAATTGTCTATAAGACCTTCTAGAACTAACATCCCCAAAAGATGTCCTTTTCATCATAGGGCACTGGAATGCAAAAGTAGGAAGTCAAGAGATACCTCAAGTAACAGGCAAATTTGGTCTTGGAGTACTGAATGAAGCAGGGCAAAGGCCAACAGAGTTTTGCCGAGAGAATGCACTGGTCGTAGCAAACACCCTCTTCCAACAGCACAAGAGATAACTCTACACATGAACAACACCAGATGTTCAGTACCGAAATCAGATTGATTATATTCTTTGTAGCCAAAGATGGAGAAGCTCTATACAGTCAGCAAAAACAAGACCAGGAGTTGACTGTGGCTCAGATCATGGACACCTTATTGCCAAATTCAATCCAGTCTGCTTACTGTGAAGAGTTGGCACAAGTTACATTTTTAACTTAGCATGAACATTCGGAGTCAGAGAGACTTGTTCAGACTCCAAAGTCCTTAGCTTTGTGATCTTGACCAAATGGCTTGATTTCTCTAAGGACTGGGTTCCTTAGATGTGAAATGGGGATGATTACAATATTTCCTTCTGGAATTAAATTCCATAGTATGCGCCAAATACCTGGCTTACAATGAGAAATCAATGAAGGTTAGCTTTGATCCTCTTTTTCCTTTCATGATTCATTTATAAGACATATTGCGTAGGAAATAGTTACATAGATGTCACTCATGACTCAGAATGACAAAAAACGCCCCCCAAACCCAAATATCAGATGAGAAGGATGAAAGGTTACAATAAATGGAAATTGATAATGGTTGAAATCTCTACCTAGTTATATGTTATCAAAATTACTTCTGATATAAAGAATCACAGAATCTTACTCTCTTAAAATCTTTGTATCTTTTTAAACTAAGTCATATTAGTAACACCAGTATCACTAAGATAGTAACTATTATGCTTTCACTTGACCTTTCATCCATTGTTAGAGGTGAAAGTATCAGTTACATCGAAACAGGCTCATTTCTATACTTTGTGGTTGAATAAGTTATAGTAGTTGTCAAGGAAGTCTGTTTTCTTTTCTTTTTTTCTCTTTCACTCCTAAACACCTAAAACTCCTTCAGTATTTGTTACAAAGTTTCAGGCTGGGAGGTCTTGGCATTGGCTAGTGAATGACTCAGTAAAATTTTGAAACCAAGATGTCTTACAAGTTGGATTAAGAGAAGAATTCATCAAGATTCAGTAGAAATCTTCTTAAATGACCTGCTAGGTGAGTTAGTAGTCCCCATTCCCTCCATGTTCTTTATCCAGTCTCCTAAATCTAGCTATCATCTATGTTGTGTTGTTTAGTTGCTAAATTGTGTCCGACTCTTGCAACCCCATGGACTGTAGCCTGCCAGGCTCCTCTGTCCATGGGATTTCCCAGGCAAGAATTCTGGAGTGGGTTGCTATTTCCTTTCCAGGGGATTTTCCAGACCCATGGATTGAACCCACATCTCCTGCATTACAGGCAGATTCTTTACCACTGAGCCATCAGGGGAAGTCTTAATGAATATATGCCTTAAATGATTAGATCTGCCTTAACTGATTTTTCATGATTAACTATTCACTCCAGTTCCTGGTTGGGTTTGACAACAAAGCTGCTACTACTCATGGTGCCTAATGTGTCAAACGGTGGGCTTTCTGAGGGATATAGTCTAGTGCATGAGGGGAAGAAAGAAGTGTTGGGTGAGGGAGAAAGAGTCTCTTATCCTTTCTGCATGGTGTTCCCCATCCCCCTCTTTTTGAGAAATAGAAATTCAAAGAATAAAAACATTTTCAATTTCACCTCAGTGTTTGTCATAATGCCCAGGTACATTATTGTGTCCTGGGCGTGACTGTTTATATCAATTCGAGTGACAAAAACACATCGGCCTACTGTAGGTCTTTGTGGCTCAGGTATCTTTTTGTCCACACCCTTGTCACTTGATTCTTGTCTGTATAAGTGGGAGCATTAAGAATGTAGTGCTAAGGAAAGAGAAATGGAAATTTTAGAAAGAGTAACATTCAAAACTGTACTGAGCACGAGGCTAATATGTGTCATAATATATGTTTGGTAAATGTAGCATCATTACAACTGCATTTATTATCATTAGTAATTCTTAAGCTAATGATTAATAATCATGAGGGTAAGTTCTCATACAGGAGATAGTAGAAATTGTGGGGGGCAGGAGGAATCCTCGGAAAAGAACAGAGAGAAAAGAAGGACCATGAGCTAAATTGTGTATGTATGCATTGATGTGTATGTATGTATTCAAAAATATTTGTGGAGTTCTTCCTCTGTGTCAAGCAACATTCTAGGTGCTGCGTTTTCAGTGGTGAACCATATAGACACAGGATTTCCCTACATATTACTTACATGTTGGTGCTTTTATATTTTTATAGTTGCTCATTTATTCAATAAACAAATAGTCATATATGTAAAAAAGAGTGTAACATTATTCTTTGAAGAAAGAACACTTTCATGGAACAAAGATGAAAATATTTCGAGATAACTTATAACAAGAAAATAAAACATTTAAGAAGTCTTTAACTCAGAGTTTAACTCGGGCTAAATACAAGTGTCTACTTTGTTGCTGTTTGTTGTTCAGACGCCAAGTCATGTCTGACTCTTTGCAGCATGCCAGGCTTCCCTGTCTTTCACTATCTCCCGGAGTTTGCTCATGTCCATTGAGTTGTTCGTGTCCAACCAGTGTCTCCTGGTAAGCTTTGAAAATAATGCTGATCTCTGGGTTCTGCCCCAGATGATTACATCAGAAGGTCTCATTTAAAAGAGCTCATCAGGAAGTTCTAAAGTGCAACTGGAATTGTTTTTGTTTTAGGCTTTCAGCTAAAGGCTTTGAGGGGCTTCCCTCTTGGTAAAGAATCCTCCTGCTAATGCAGGAGATGCAAGAGACGTGAGTTGGATCCCTGGCTCAGGAAGATCACCTGGAGAAGGAAATGGAAACCCATTCCAGTATTCTTGCCTGGAAAATTCCATGGACAGAGGAACCTGGTGGGCTACAGTCCATGGAGCTGCAAAGAGCTGGACATGACTGAGTAACTGAACATGAGCATAAAGGCTTTGAGCTAACATGCCTGGGACTCTGAGAGGTTTGTGGGAATTCATGAGCGAATGACACGGAGGACACCATTGTAGCCACCACTGAGGGACAGGCTCTGTTCAAATACTCAGTTCAGTTCACTAAGGAGGAGGGGGGCTGAGGGCTGGGTGGTAGGCAGATTGTTGCAAAACCTCATGAGGAATTTTATCACATCTCTTGGCTAATTGGTAGGGCCAGGGAAGACTGTCAAAATGGTGGGCAATTAAAATGTATAAAAGGCACTTAGTGTGGTCACCTCATGACAACTTACTAAGTACCATTTCAGTAATGATCATCTTTTGTGGGAGACTACAGAAGAGCTTATGTTATATTGGCAGTTTCATACACTTTCAGTATTATTATTGACCCTTTTTTTTAAGTTCTAACTTCACTGTAGTAATTTCATTCAGACAAAAGGCTAGATATTGGCCATAATAAAAAATTTACTTTTTCTTATGTTAGGAAAAAGGAAAGTAGTTTTAGTATATACAAACACATATACCATATGCAAACAAAAAACAGTGTATTTAAAATACATCAAATGGAAGTAAAGTTGGTATTCTGTAAGGAGTATCTCCACTTTACTAAAAAGATAACAGACCTCGGCAAGTGTCACTAGCCATGGAATAAGGGAAAATGTGGCCTTACATATGATGTGAGCTGCATAATTCAGCACAAGATAGAATGCTGTCAGCTGAGATTTATATCAGAACAGACTACAAACCACTAGTTTTCAGACTTGGCTGCATACTGGAATCATCTGGAGAGTTTAAAAAAAAATAGGGTTGCTTGAGTCCCACCCATGGAGATTCTGCAGCTTGATGTGAAGAATACTAACAATTCCATGGGCTCAATATTTATAGGACAAACTGTATGTATTCATGCATATACGTATGAATGTATGTTCGTCTGTATGGAGGAGCCTGATTCTGGGTGACAGTGGTAAGACAGAAAAAGGAGCTGGCGGAAGGGTGTGGGTGGGTGAAGATAAATATGCAGAGAAAAACAAATTGCCCATTAAAAACCAACACTTCTGGAAATACTAGTTAAATATGCAAATTTTATGACCTCTTTTACAATTGAAATCAAGAAGGATGTGCTGTGTGTTCGAGTGTGTGTAATTAAAAAAAAAACAGTAATGCTCCTGGATTGCCGTGGAGTGATATAAATCTTGTACTTGAGATTAGAGGTCTAATTGCCAATCCTGGATAAGATCAGCATGCCCCATTCCTAGCAACGCCGTTTTATTTTATTTTTTTAGGGCCTATGATGAGAGATGAAGGTTGACTCATAATTATCCTGAATAAAAGATATTATAGTTCTGAGAGAATAATTTCCAGAGGATCTCCAGTACTGCTCATCCTGACTGATGGGAATGGCCATCGTATATTCAGACTGATGAGAAGAAAAATACCAGGGTGCCAGATCTGGAGGTAATGAACTTCCTCTACTAGTTTTCCATGGTTTTTTGTTTGAAAGTTGCTCAGTCGTGTCTGACTCTTTGCGACCCCATGGACTATACATTTCATGGAATTCTCCAGGCCAGAATACTGGAGTGGGTAGCCTTTCCCTTCCTCAGGGGATCTTCCCAACCCAGGGATTGAACCAGGTCTCCACATTGCAGGAAGATTCTTTACTGACTGAGCCACAAAGAAAGCCCAGTTTTCCATGTAGATTTTCCTACAAGGGCTTTCCACTATTCATAAATATTCTGTCCTCTTTTGACAAATATATTTTTCCAAACCTATGGAAACATGTCCAAATATATTTTGACAATAAGTTACATATTTAATATTATATATTAATTTAACATTAGACCAAATATTAAATATATTATTTTGTATTATTGTTTTATAATAATATTATTTTAAAAAATATTCATTATATTATTGATATGTATTATTGTTTATATAAAATAGTTAACATTTCCAATTTTAATATTTTTCCAGTAGGTGAGTTTCTAAGATTTGTACTGAAGCCTCATATACATTTGAAAAGCAGGAATCAGCCTCCCTCAGTCTATTCAGTACTGGAAAACCTGAGAGAATTCCAGCTGTAAGTCACACTTATATTCCTCAACCACATTGCAGAGTGGGAGACACTGCCCATGGGGTTAGGTGCCTTCCGCACCTGCAGCAGAGTTTAAGTCTCTGATGCCTGGTATTTGAGAATTTACTCGCTGTGTGTTGCATATGAATGTGCATCTGCTCGGTTCTATGTTACGATTACCTTTTCCTGCAGACGTTCAATAATAGCAGCTAGATTCGCCTCACGGTTCTCCTTGATTTGTTCCATCTTCAGGATCAGCTTCTCCTCTGCCATCTTGCTGAAGTTGTTGTTCTCCTCCAAAGCCTTCTGGAGGACCTCTCGCTCGTGTTCCCGCTTCTCCGCCAGTTGTTTCAGCACCTGAGCCTCCTGAGACTGGGGAAGAGAGACACAGCCATCTCAAAATTACCCAGACACAAACCTGGCCGAACAACCACTGATTCAAAAAAGCATTCTTTTCAAATGAATAGTGCTTCTAGCCTTGAGCATTATTGTCAATTTCCTTCTCATATTCACACCTTTGAGTTTTCTATAGAATCAGTGAGTTGGGAAGAGTGGTGAGCTGAATTTTCAGCTGTGAGTCTTTTGAAGAGACTTTTAAAGAAGGAATTTAACCCTGCTGAAAGAGTTCTTGTTTTTGTTTTAATGAGTTGCTGCTAAGCGTCTATGTAACTGGGAAAGCTGTAACCAATCAGTGGATGACAACATCCCTGGAAGCCTGCGGAAACTAGGTGAGGACTGGGGCGAGTTCCCGTCTTTTCCCTGCCTCATTGTTTTGATCAGCTGTAGGCTCCGCCCTGCAACGAGCCTTTCAGCTTTCCCCGGTAAAATTGTCAAATTCACTTTCTTGTTTTATTCCATGCCTACCTCCACCCTTTCTTCCCTTGCACCAAACTGTCTTTGGAGACTTGTGAATACTGCAAACTTCATGGCCATGTGGCCACAGACAACAGAAAGTCCTTTTATGGACCCGTCTTGAACATGCCAAAGCCACGTGGGTCATCTTTGAAACCCTGAGATTGCTCAGGGATTACAGAAGAATCATCAGAGCCCTGTGTACCCCATTCCCACACAGCCCCCACATTCTGTGCACTGTAATTCTCCTGCAGCATCAGGAAGCTGAATGGTTCTGTATGTTAATCATCACAGGGGTGCTTGGTAAATATGCAGAGGCCTAGTATCCACCTCAAGATTCTAACTCTGTGGTTCCTTGGTGAGACCCAGGAATCTTTATTTTTGATAAGCATCCCCTGTGATTGTAATGCAGGCAGTTCAGACTACTTTCTGAAAAACACACTGGAATGGGCTTTGGTGTCAAGCCTGTGTTTCAGTCCTGTGTTGGTTGCCCTGGATACATTAATATCTTTCCACATTCATCTTTTCCTCCACAATCAAGCAGCTAAGAGAAGCCTTACCCAAGACTGAACTATCCAGGTTTAAGACTAAATTATTACACATTCATAATTCTGGGATAATTCCTTGGGATCAGTTGGTCCTCTGAGGTGAACCTTCATAGGAGTAATTGTAAATGTGAATATCTAAACAATGGTAGATCAAAAAATATTCCATGGGCTAAGTATTGATTACCATTAAAAACATTAATAGACATTTCAGTTGATGGGAGTGCTTGTGGGACCTTACTGGAGAGCTTTTGATGTATAAAAGATATGAATTCTGAGAGGGGAAGAAACTTCTCTTCAAATAAAATTCTACAGGAATAGTAAAATCATATAACCTTAAGAGTCTTTCCGGATGTGTTTGACATTTACCAGGAATATGTCTAGTGACTCACTGGACATTAAACAGACAGTTTTGGGGACTAGCCCCACTTTTTGGTTTAACCCCATAGTAGTTTCCTGACATCTTCAGTAGACCCAATTTCATTCTTGCTGTGTTACAGCTTGCACAAATCTAATATGAAAAATGATAAATATTAATAGAAATTCAAGATCTAATGGAACCCTTCTGGAATCCTTCTGGAAGAAACAAAAAATATTTTCTAGTTTATTCATCCTCCTGCCTCTAGGTGGGACTATTGGTAAAACATCCTGCATTGATTTTGCTTATCTCTTGCTACCAGGATTACAGAATTGCGACACGGGGCATGGGAGACTGGCTAAACGTGTGTGTGTGTTTCAAGTTTCTCTCTGAGAGAAGTCTTCATGGGATTATTATTTTATTGTATTATTATATTATTTTATTTATTTATTATATTATTATATTATATTATTATTTTTTTGCATACTGGTAAAGATAGTACCTGTTTCATAGGACTCTTTGCCAGCATCAAATGAAACAATGTTTGCAAAGTATTCAGCACAGTGTCTCATATCGAGTAAGTTAGTGCTGAGCAAATGGAAGCCATTATTATTGAAAGTAAAACTCAAAACACACTGTGACTGGAGCTGATGGCAACTGAACTTCCTGCTACAACTAAACCCAAATGTAGAATCTTGGTTATCTCACATGTTCAGGATATTTGTTCCAATCCCTTTAGTTGTCACCAGTTAGTGGACTCCGGTGTCCTCGTGGTGCCAGCCAGCCCTTCCCTAACTCCTTTGTCTGCAGTACACTGAATGGGGCTGTGTTGATAGGAATTGTCACAGTTGAGGAAGTACCACAAAAAAGTAAGAGGAAATGACTTGGATTTTTCATTTCAGAAAGTTCATTCAATCTATATAACCTCCAGTCCAGAAAACCTTCAGAGAAGGCAATGGCATCCCACTCCAGTACTCTTGCCTGGAAAATTCATGGATGGAGGAGCCTGGTGGGCTGCAGTCTATGGGGTCGCTAAGAGTTGGACGCGACTGAGCGACTTCACTTTCACTTTTTACTTTCATGCATTGGAGAAGGAAATGGCAACCCACTCCAGTGTTCTTGCCTTGAGAATCCCAGGGACGGGGGAGCCTGGTGGGCTGCTGTCTATGGGGTCGCACAGAGTCGGACACGACTGAAGTGACTTAGCCTTAGCCAGAAAACCTTGTAGAGGGAAAGAAGTCTGGGTTATCACAAAACTTGGATGCAATGCATCCAAGAATTAGAGATAAGTTTAGGGCCTTACATTTCTCTTGTATTGGGCAGAAAACCATGTGGCAGCTTCAGGAAATCAAAGAAAACCAAATCAATCAAAATAAAGCAAAACAAAGCTTAACTTTTCAAAATCCACTACAGCAGTAGTTTTAGATTGTATTCCTCTGATATCATGGACATCATATGTATATATATATATATATATATATATATATATATACACACACACATGGACATCACCAGATGGTCAACACCGAAATCAGATTGATTATATTCTTTGCAGCCAAAGATGGAGAAGCTCTATACAGTCAGCAAAAACAAGACCAGGAGCTGACTGTGGCTCAGACCAATGTGAACTCCTTATTGTCAAATTCAGACTTAAATTGAAGAAAGTAGGGAAAACCACTAGACCATTCAGGTATGACCTAAATCAAATCCCTTATGATTATACAGTGGAAGTGAGAAATAGATTTAAGGGCCTAGATCTGATAGATAGAGTGCCTGATGAACTATGGAATGAGGTTTGTGACATTGTACAGGAGACAGGGATCAAGACCATCCCCATGGAAAAGAAATGCAAAAAAGCAAAATGGCTGTCTGGGGAGGCCTTACAAATAGCTGTGAAAAGAAGAGAAGTGAAAAGCAAAGGAGAAAAGGAAAGATATAAACATCTGAATGCAGAGTTCCAAAGAATAGCAAGAAGAGATAAGAAAGCCTTCTTCAGCGATCAATGCAAAGAAATAGAGGAAAACAACAGAATGGGAAAGACTAGGGATCTCTTCAAGAAAATCAGAGATACCAAAGGAACATTTCATGCAAAGATGAGCTCGATAAAGGACAGAAATGGTATGGACCTAACAGAAGCACAAGATATTAAGAAGAGGTGGCAAGAATACACAGAAGAACTGTACAAAAAAGATCTTCATGACTGATAATCACGATGGTGTGATCACTGACCTAGAGCCAGACATCCTGGAATGTGAAGTCAAGTGGGCTTTAGAAAGCATCACTACGAACAAAGCTAGTGGAGGTGATGGAATTCCAGTTGAGCTATTCCAAATCCTGAAAGATGATGCTGTGAAAGTGCTGCACTCAATATGCTAGCACATTTGGAAAACTCAGCAGTGGCCACAGGACTGGAAAAGGTCAGTTTTCATTCCAATCCCAAAGAAAGGCAATGCCAAAGAATGCTCAAACTACTGCACAATTGCACTCATCTCACACCCTCGTAAAGTAATGCTCAAAATTCTCCAAGCCAGGCTTCAGCAATATGTGAACCGTGAACTTCCTGATGTTCAAGCTGGTTTTAGAAAAGGCAGAGGAACCAGAGATCAAATTGCCAACATCCACTGGATCATGGAAAAAGCAAGAGAGTTCCAGAAAAGCATCTATTTCTGCTTTATTGACTATGCCAAAGCCTTTGACTGTGTGGATTACAATAAACTGTGGAAAATTCTTCAAGAGATGGGCATACCAGACCACCTGACCTGCCTCTTGAGAAATTCGTATGCAGATTAGGAAGCAACAGTTAGAACTGGACATGGAACAACAGACTGGTTCTAAATAGGGAAAGGAGTTCGTCAAGGCTGTATATTGTCACCCTGTTTATTTAACTTCTATGCAGAGTACATCATGAGAAACGCTGGACTGGAAGAAGCACAAGCTGGAATCAAGATTGCCAGGAGAAATATCAATAACCTCAGATATGCAGATGACACCACCCTTATGGCAGAAAGTGAAGAGGAACTCAAAAGCCTCTTGATGAAAGTGAAACTGGAGAGTGAAAAAGTTGGCTTAAAGCTCAACATTCAGAAAATGAAGATCATGGCATCCAGTCCCATCACTTCATGGGAAATAGATGGGGAAACAGTGGAAACAGTGTCAGACTTTATTTTTCTGGGCTCCAAAATCACTGCAGATGGTGACTGCAGCCATGAAATTAAAAGACGCTTACTCCTTGGAAGGAAAGTTATGACCAACCTAGATAGCATATTCAAAAGCGGAGCATTACTTTGCCAACAAAGGTTCGTCTAGTCAAGGCTATGGTTTTTCCTGTGGTCATGCATGGATGTGAGAGTTGGATTGTGAAGAAGGCTGAGCGCCGAAGAACTGATGCTTTTGAACTGTGGTGTTGGAGAAGACTCTTGAGAGTCCCTTGGACTGCAAGGAGATCCAACCAGTCCATTCTGAAGGAGATCAGCCCTGGGATTTCTTTCTGAAGGAGATCAGCCCTGGGATTTCTTTGGAAGGAATGATGCTAAAGCTGAAACTCCAGTAGTTTGGCCACCTCATGCAAAGAGTTGACTCATTGGAGAAGACTCTGATGCTGGGAGGGATTGGGGGCAGGAGGAGAAGGGGACGACAGAGGATGAGATGGCTGGATGGCATCACTGACTCGATGGATGTAAGTGTCAGTGAACTCCGGGAGTTGGTGATGGACAGGGAGGCCTGGTGTGCTGCGATTCATGGGGTCGCAAAGAGTCGGACATGACTGAGTGACTGATCTGATCTGATCTGACAACAAAGTCCATCAGCCAAGGCTGCTGAAGGCAGCAGATACGTGAACCTTCTCCTCAGTGAGTTAGTAAGTCCCTTTCCCCTCCACCTCCTCCCATAGATCAGAGCTTCCAGTGCTGCCCAGAGAGGATCTACCTGGACTTTTTTGTGTCCCTTTCTCATGGAGAGAGTTACCACAGACAGTTATCAAGAGGCAATTGTGTCATTTCTAGTTTGAATAGTTTTCAAGAGGCAATTGCATCATTTTTAAATTTCAGATGCTTAAATTTGGAACTTTGTGAAATTGCATTGTAGGTTGAGGTTTATAGTTGCACTTTTAATTTTCTTTTATGAAAGAGTCGAAAGCAGCCAGGAGACAGCAGGGGAAGAGGATGGAGAAGGGAAGCCTTTGGCATTAAAAGGGTAATAGAGCAACACATTCCTTTTCAACTCTGTTGCCGGAATGGGACACATTTGGTCTGTGTGAACACACTTTCCCATGGGGCCCATGAACAGCAATGGAGGCAGGCTTATTGCCCTGAGAGGAGTGTGGCATTTGGCTCAGTTTGAAATGCCTCAATTAACAGCGTTAGTACTTTTGCAGTCCTTGGGGCTAAATGTGATTACCCAGCCTAGGTGTCAAGTGCATTTCTTTAGTTCAATTAATGGGGTGAAACAGAAACAGAAGGCAGAATAGAGTGTTCTCATGTGAGGCCGCTGCTAAATGAAGCAGGCCTGCCAAGCTGGGCCAGGCGACCCTTCAGGGCCGCTCACCTGTTATAGCTACCAGTGCCTCCACAGAGGTATTCGTAGGACCTCACAATTATATACGTTTCAAATATAGGATGAGATGATTATGGAGAGAATTCCTCACTGAGAAAATGTCGTCCTCCCCATTTTGATCCTTCCTCATAAATACTCAACTCTTAAATTCTTCCATGGAGCTAACAGACCTGAGGGCCTCAAGCTCAGTTTCTAAGATTTCTGGAACTGCATTGCTGCAGAAAGTCATAATTCTTCCTTCTTACAAAGCCCGACATTCAGAATAACTTCTCTAACTTTACTCCTGGGGATAAATTGCTTCTCTCATGAATATAGCTTAATCTCTCAGTCACAGCCTTGCTGGTTCTGATTCTCATATTTCTATCAAGGAGCAAATAAGCATTTGGTCCAGAGAACTGCCCTAAAACATGACATGAAATGAGTGTGAGGATCGAGTACACAAAAGTGGAAGAAACACTTTCCTTAATTTCAGTAGAAGTGAAGATTTTGCTACATCGTTGAGTGTGTGTGTGTGCGTGCTCGGTCGCTTCAGTCAAGTCCGACTCTTTGCAACCCTATGGACTATAGCCTACCAGGCTCCTCTGGGATTCACTATGCAAGAATACTGGAATGGGTTGCCATTCCCTCCTCCATGGGGAATGGCAAGCCACCTTCCCAACCCAGGGATCGAACCCATGCCTCATGTCTCCTGCATTGGCAGGTGGGCTCTTTACCACTGGTGCCCCTGGGAAGCCCTGGTTGAGTGGGTATTCTTGTTTTATTTCTCACTTGAGCACATTAGCAGAAAGGAATCTTGATTGCCTGATGGGGAAGCTGGAGAAGCGGGATTTGTTGAAAGTTGTTAAAAATAAATTGCTTAAGGAAAAAAGATCTGACCCTGGAGAAACATTTCTGAACAGCACGTACCTAATGTTGAAGGTCACAGAAATTTGGAAATAGAAACTGAGGGCATGATAATGATCAGCTGGTATAATGCAAATGTCAAGGCAAAGTATTTACAGAACTAAGACATCCAGCATGACGTTCTGGGAGATGAAGGGACGGATGGTCTCCATATCGCTATTGTGATAGTGGAGGCTCGTTAATGATGAACGGCCTATTCAAGGCATAAACTTCCTCACGCTGAACTTGGTACCGCTGGAGTAATTACAAGAGAGGTATGTGAAGGGAAAAATAATGAGATAGTGAGCAGAGTTATTGTACATTTAGGAACACTTTAACTATATAATTTTCCAAAGAGGTTCATTACCATTTCTTATATTACTGAGTATAAGCATTTAATTACTATATAAATGAAATGGAAGATAAATTTGAGCTAAGTGGTATAATAAAACTCATTTTACTTTGTGTACACAGAGCAGATTTAAGACTATAGTTTAGAGAGTGCTAGTGTCTATCTCTGTATGTTCTGAAGTAAGCATATTTCTAACTTGTTATGTTCCTGTCCCCTTGCATCATTTGGCTATATTACTATTCCTTGCCTTCTAGAACCATTTATCAGACATTAGATATCCTAGTTCTTAAGTGCTTTTGTGGTAGTAGGTTAGAGGATGTGTATCTCATTATTTGCTTTCCTATTAACAGTGAAAAAACAGTATTAACCCAGCTAAAGTCACAAATAAAGCCTCGTTAAATATGGGTTTTATAGAGGGTTTACTATTCACTTTGTGTAGAAGAATCAGATGTATAAGACGAAATTTAAAATGATTAAAATCCAAAGACCTTTAGAATGAGCCCTTTGCCAGACTCTGTAATGCACTCACTGCGGTTAACTCCCAGGAAAAGAATCACAGAAGGTGGGGGGGGGGCACTCTACACAGAGGGGATAACATGCATGAAGAGTCTGTAGGGCACATGTTATGTTCTCTAAGGAGCAGAATGCTTCCTGAGCATTGAATTGTGAATAATCTAACACTTTGACTCACAGTCCATTGTTATACAAAGCACCCCCTCTTTTTCTGAATTCGGCTTGAATTGCTGTCTGCAATGTGAGATGCCTGCAGACAGAAGAGGCAAGCCTATCAGATTTGGTGACAAATGATCCACTTTGAGGCCATATTATTAAGAATAAGCAACACGACTTTCTTTCAGAGGTTCAGTGACTTTGGAGTTGATCGTGCCGATATCGTCTGCGTGCCAGTTATAGCTTACTGGAGTGGGTGAGTAGTATTCTTTGTAATTTAATCTATGTTGTCATGAGATTTTATCAATGTCATCCAATTCCTTAAATTTTCATCATTTTTTCATAATATCAATCTTTTTCCAGCTACTTTTAGTTAGGCTGAACTATTTATATATGTTACTTATCACACTGTTCTTAAACTGGTATTTTATAATGTTTAAAAATAGTCACAAAATGTATGTAACATTTCAATATCTGTGTTAATGAGAAAATTTATAAAATCATGAGTTTACTAGATTGTCATCTCTGTGAGGCTGGGAACTAGTTATGTTTTTACACAAAAGTAGCTCACACTTTCACAGTGCTTATGGTATGCCTTTATGTGGAGTAACTCTTCTAAATCACACAGTGACTCCAGGATGTGGGTCCTACTGTTAGTCTCATTTTACGGATAGACAAAATAAAACAGAGAGATTAGTGACCTGCCCAATGTCACACAACCATTAGGTGGTGAAACCAGGCTTTGATCAAAGGCATTCTCTTAACCATGTGTTCTTAACCATGATGTTTTAAAAGATATTCTTAAACACTATGCTTGGCTTACAATAATCATATAATTTATTGTCTAATCTGAGATCCTTATGGAACTGAGACAATACTGATATCTACACAGCAGGAATAAGCTGGAGTTGTCCTGGGCCAACTGGGACCTAGGGTTGACTTAGCTCTGTTGCCTCTTACTAAATAAATGTTTGCTGTGTAAATAAATAAATGGATGGACAGATGGATGACTGAAGTGTTCATATCATTGCATCCATGTGGGTAAGCTGCTGGATGGAATATTTAACTTCAGATAATGAGCTTTATGTTGACTTCATGAGGTAATGTGGTTTGATGGAGATGAATACTGATTCTCAGAGATAATCAAAGAAGGAAGAAAAAATCAGGAAAAGGACTTCTTCCTTTTATAATACTCTTCTATCAGCTCACCAATGGAGCATTAATTCTGGTTCAGAGGAACCTGATGGGAGGAGCGTTCAATGTAGTGACCAGATGGTCAGTGCTGCCATATCAACAGATGGAGTAGGGAGGTGGGGAAACTGCCAAAGCATTGAACACAAAGCGAATTTGAGCCCACAGGGAATGCCCCAGAGGCAGCCCTCCAGTTCTAAATCCAGCAGTCTACAGCAGCACAGCCTAGGTCACGGCTTCCCAGATGTGGTCCCTTGACTCAGGTCCCAGGAGCAAATCTTTCAAGAGTACCAATGGAGGGGGAGTACCAATGAGTACCAATGTTAATAGGTCAGTCGTGTCCAACTCTTTGTGACCCCATAGACTATAACTTGCCAGGCTCCTTTGTCCATGGGATTCTCCAGGCAAGATTATTGGAGTGGGTAAGGGGCCTTGGTGGCTCAGACAGTAAAGAATCTGCCTGCAGTGCAGAAGACTCACCAAGGAAGCCCAATGGAGGGGGAGAGGTCTCATAGCCTTTTTGTTTTAAAGGCCATATCAAAAATCATATTTCACCTTTGTGTCTATATTTACTTTGAGGTAGAATTATGTCAGTGTAGTGAGTTAATGCTTATTTTATGATATTCAGTAATATTAATTGGTAGTTATAGATTGAAGGCAGGAGGAGAAGGGGACAACAGAGGATGAGATGGTTGGATGGCATCACCGACTCAATGGACATGAGTTTGAGCAAGCTCCGGGAACTGATGATAGACAGGGAAGCCTGGCGTGCTGCAGTTCATGGGGGCGCAAAGAGTTGGACATGACTGACTGAGTGATTGAACTGAATTGATAGATTGCTTTGATCATAACCATGACAAAAGGAACTGTTTAATACCTATTTAAATGTCCTGTTTGGCTGGCGGAATCTTTACAAACTTTCAGCTTGTAGAAAAGGAAAGAACTAGGGCAAAACAAATGTTGTTGGTCACTAGCTAGGTTGGACATCTGTGTATTTTTGAAAGCTTTCAGTGACTCCTCATTTCTCAGATAAAATGGAGTTTGAACACCTAACTTGGCATTCAAGGCCCTCTACAATCTCACCTCACTCCTCTCCAACTCCTTACCCAAGTCCACTAGCTCAAACTCCTATGTCTTCCCACTGCCCTGAAAACAGACTTTCTGTACTCTCATCTCTGGGAACCATTCTTTACTCTAGAATGCTTTCATGTCTTCTCTATTTATCTGAAACTATTTTTCTAGTCACTCAGGTTTTTAAAGTAGACATTTCTCTGTAAAGATGCTGTGATTCACAGGGAATGAACTGGTTTTTATCTTTCTAATGACCTCCTTTTTCATTTGAAGTCGGTCTTTAAAAATGCTACTTTCTGACCTCAATCCTACCATCTCCCCCTGCTCCTTCTGCCCTGCCATTCTGTCCTCTGTGTTATTTCCAGAACAGTCCTAGCAGATTGCTACCTCAGGACCTTTGCACTTACTATTCTCTTTACTTCAAATTCTGCCCCCAGAGAAGAGTCATGTGGCTTACTCCTTACCTTCCTGCCTTTTTACAAATGTTCTCCCTCACTCCCTTCATGGTTTCTTTCCAATGTTCTTACATCCAAGAGGCCTTTTCTGACCACATCATATGAAGAGCACTTTTCACCCCAGAACTACCATTTCCCTCTGTCCTCCTTTATTTAGTACCATCTTACTGGGCTGGGCATGTGATCCAGGACAGGTCACTGAGACTCAGTTCTATAACTTTTGTTAGAACTATTAGGAAAGAGAAGCTCTCTTTCTGCTGGAGTTGCTGATTTGTGAGAAAAATAATTTGGGACTGACTGAAACAAAAATTCCTTGATATTGAAACCAATTAGTTGCAGAAAGAAAAGAAAAATGTAAAAAGAAATATCAATCTCCTGGATCAAGCTGGTTTTAGTCCCATAGTCTCTTCTGCTTTGAGTTGGTGTTTTGCTTATATGCTTGTCCTCAGTTACTGAGATATATGCACTTGCTAAAGGCTCTTTGAAGAGAATTAGAAGTTCTTCAAATGAGTGCTAATTAAGTCAGCACAACCCAATAGAAAAAAAAAATCACTTAATGATTTCTTAAGTTGGCACTTTCTGTTAATTAGTTACATTTTCTTCTAATTTCCACTACCAGGATGTAATCTATGTAATAATTTTTTGCCTTGCAAATTTTAATAAGAGCAGAAATGTGAAGGAATGCTGATTTTTAAAGGGCTCCAAAGAACATTTTTCCTGGGTGTCACAATATTGAAAGATTACATTTGTAGATGTCTTTTAGTCACTCAGCCAATTTCTAGTTCAATTCAATTGTTCAAACATAAAAGTGTTGATAATTTATTGTCCTCAGGGTACATGAATTTTACCATAATCAGTAATTAGTTAACTCAGGGAATTTTATGAGAATATCCAGTTAATTTTGGTCATCTCTGTGTTCTTTTAATATTTTCCTTCTAATTAAATATGCCAGCAACACCTTAAACCATGATGTTGAATTTTCATCTCTAATTTTCAAATTCAGGTTAGTGAGTGGCTTTGAATTCTAATCAAGTCATAGCATCCCTATATTTCAACCTATGTCCTATAACTATTACGTGTAAGATGCCAATGCTTTGGAGAACTTTAAATTACCTTGACTGTAACATGTTCTCTACTACTGTAGTTAGTTATTAATATCTGTTGGAAACAGACTCGAAGGACAGTAATTACATTAATACAGTTTTACTATGAGAACAAAGTTATAAAGGACAGCAAAAAGTCTGATAAATTTTTCTAAAACAACTTCTTATATATATATTTCGGGTTAATCACTTAGTTTCCTCCTTTTGAAATCCAACTGTATAACAACAACAATTGGCCAAATACGATAAATAATATTTAAAGAAATACTCATTGGATGTTAAGAGAACTTCACGAGTAAAAACTGAAATTGTGATCAGGATTGACACAATATAGGAAGACTTTCCAACTATAAAGGTTAAGACAAAAAGTAGTTTTGGGTTCAGAAAATTTAATCTAGGATTTACGATCTTTAAGTCTTGTTATTTGATGATATATGGCAACCCACTCCAGTACTCCTGCCTGGAGAACTCCATGGACAGAAAGGCCTGGAGGACTACAGTCCATAGAGTCTCAAAGGGTCGGATACAACTGAAGCGACTTAGCACACACGCACAGGTAAGTGTGTGCATTTGTGTGATTGTGTGTATATGTAGGTATATACAAGCACATAAACACACACACACTTTTGGGTTTGCTCTGCACTCCCTGTTAAAGAATTCAGTTTTTAGGAAAAGAGCTATCTTCATTTTCTTTGTAGGTATCCAACACAGAAGTGTTTAATTTATTGGCTGACTTTTTACAAGCATCTAAATGAAATTTAAAATTATTATAAATGCCATTTCCAGTCACGTTATAAGATCATGCATGCAGCATATTTTTAGTGATGTGGTTCTAAAAATGTACCATGATAAAGTCAGTGAAAAGTACAACATAGTAATTTTATTTGAATTAATCAAGAGCATCTTGATGGGATGGACTTCCATAATCACAAAACTGGTACACCCATATTCAAGCATAATTTCTGTCTCTATGTACATAGTCCTTGGGGTTTCTGAATGTCTTCCACTTTTAATACCCTTGGCTTTTTTTATTCAGCTGACTGTGGAAAATTAAAGATTTAGTTCTGTAAGAAAAGCTCTTGGATACAAATAAAGAACAATGGAAAAAAGAGAAAAAAATGCCATCAAGGCTTAGATATGAATACAGGAAGATACTCATAGATTCCAGAGAGGGTACTGACCTTGGATGAACTAACTTCAAGGACAGGCACTGAAGCCTAGGGGACAGGGGCAAGCCCCGGGGGTGAACAGCATTTCTGGGCAGGAAACATCTCAGCGGGGTACCTGGTGCTTTTTTGTTCCGAGGAAAACCGTCCACGATGCAGACTCTGAGAGGGAGGACTCAACGCTTTGGCCCCTCGCCCCATGCAACCCCTGGAGGCGCCTTATCTAAGGCTGTGCTTTCCTGACAGTGAGGATAGGCTAAGGCAGGGAGGCTTTTATCAAAAGGGACCCAAGATAGGGAAAGGGCACTAAAGCATTAAAATTCAGTGTCTGAGACCTTTGGTTTTAACTACCCTCAAAGCAGCAGATTTTACTTGAACTAGTCTGGATCTATGTCTAGAAGACCTACATGTGTTAGAATGCTGCAGGTTCAGGCATCATTGTCTCTTGGAACTTCTGCTAGAAGTGTGTGTGTGTGTGTGTGTGAAAGAGGAGGGGGCAGGGAAGGGAGAGAGGGGTAGAGAGAGAAGGTAAGAAGGGAGAGCAGAATTAAAAAACCTATGGATATTGAAGCTCCAACTAAAATCTTAATTTATCTACTTAAAAAGTAACTGTAATAGATATCAGTACTATATGTAACTTTGTTCTGTATTTTCCAGTGTTAAATAAGTGTTAGTCCACTCAGTCGTGTCCAATACTTTGTGATCCGACAGCCTATAAACCTCCAGGCTCTTCCGTCCATGGGATTTCCCAGGCAAGAATACTGGAGTGGGCAGCCATGCCCTTCTCCAGGGGATTTACTTGACTCAGGGATTGAACCTGGGTCTCCTGCATTGCAGGGAGATTCTTAACTGCCTGAGCCACCAGTGAAGCCCTCTATTTCCCAAGTCTCCTGTAAATGTGTTATTATGCTTTCATAATTTAAAAAACAAACAAAAAAACCTATGAATAAGTTACCTTTCTTCTTTCCTCTGCAGCCTCCAGTTTTTTCTGGATCTCCTCCAGGGACAGGTCTTTCTTCTTGGGAGAAGCTAAAGTTCGTGGAGCTTCTGAGATGGGAGATGGTGGTTTTAAGATCAGCTCAAAAGCCTGGCCAGAGGCACGCTTGTTGATTTGCTTCACTTCCATATCTGAGAGATGAATATTTGAGAAGGTTAAGCATACAGAACACAGGCACGCATTTACTTAAATAATTTGCACTCTGGCAGTTAAAAGTGGCCTTGTTATTCTGATGAAGATGAATAAAATGCTACATGTGATCATTTGCTCTACCTTGTTTTGAACATATAAGACCTCTTTCTTTAGTATATTTAAGGATCTATTTTAACTGAATAAATACTTACAGTGTTAGGAAATTCAACACTGTCCATAGGGAGTTAAATCATGGTAGGCATGCCCAGAAAAAAGTTAGCCTGACTCAGTTTTAAACTAAACTTTATTTTCCTTTTGAATAAACAGGAGCCTCATGTGAAAATCAAGTAGCTCAGATTAAGGTTTATTTATTTTTTGGGAAATCACCTTAGTTGGAAACATTTGGAAACATAGTTGGAAACTAATTAACGAGGAAAGTAGCAAAGTCCTCCAGTTCTCACACCTAATCCTATGGTTGGGAATCACAGGAGCTGGGTTACAACCAATATTACATTCAATATTAGCCTTGAATGGTTGGAAATACTGGGTTGGCCAAACAAACATTTTGGCCAACACGATATTCAACCCATTCAAGGCTAATGTGCAGGGTTTCCTACTGGTTTCTGTTTTGCCCTTCAGTGTGGCTGTTGATCTGAGTCATCAAGCAGCATAACGTCAGCCCTGGGGAGGACACTGTCATGGGAGCCCCTGTCTTCAAGGTGCTTACAGTCTAATGAAGACAGTAAGGCAGAGTCCCACGGTAATGCCTTTGCTTGTACTTTGTTGCTACTTGGAGTGCTTCATTATTCCCCGGCTGTAGGCAGGAGCCGGGGGGGAAGAAGCATTGTGGTGGTTATCTAATTTGTACACTCTGTACTTTTGAACAATATTTACATTCAACAACTGCATAATTGCATAATAAGTCAATGGAAAAAAACCTGAAAATAAATGCATAATATGATTCAAAACATAAAAATATAATTTATAAAATAAAATAGAGTGACAGCTAGCATCTGCTAGGACATTAATGCAATTACACATCTTACAGCTTAGTGAAATATGCTGATTTTAAAAAGCTCATTAGACAACTCTCAACAGTGTTTTTGATTTTCATCCTCAGACTGCATCCCTCTCATTTCAGCCCCCTGTTTCTTGTTCTGTCCTCTGAACCCACCCAAATTTAGGCTACTCTCTGTTGTGCATCACCATCTTTCAAGTATTTTAAAATAGTTACAATCTTCCATTTCAATTTTTTCCCCAGGTTAAAACATTGGCAGTGCCCCAAAATGACACTGTTTTTAGATCCTTACTGCTACATCACTCCCTAACTTCACAGGGCTTGCTAATTTATTAATGTCCCTTGAAAATTGTGGTAACCAAGCTGGCCAGGTTTCCAGGCAAGTTCTCACTAGAGCAGAGCAAAGAAGAAATATCACTTCTCTTGATGTGACTATTTGCTTCCATTAAATTCTTTTAGCAATCTGATTAGCGTATTTTGAGGTTGTGGTCTAGACTGATGCCAGGTGAACAGGAACTGAACTTATTTAGATCTATGAATGTTAACAGATCATATGTGTATGCTCAGTTGCTAATCATGTCTCTTTGTGACCCCATGGACTGTAGCCCACCAGGCTCCTCTGTCCACGGGATTCTCCAGGCAAGAATACTGGAGTAGGTTGCCATTTCCTTCTCCAGGGGATCTACGCAATCCAGGGATTGAACCTGCATCTCCTGCATCTTCTGCATTGGCAGGCATGTCTCTACCACAAGTACCACCTGGGAAGTGTGCTCATACAGTCAGTTCAACAAGTATATTAAAAATGATGTGGGTTTTTTCACAATTATAAAAATATTCAAAATCTTTGTGAAGGCATCCAAATTTGTACTTATACCTTAAGTACAATTCTATAAAAAATATGTAAACTTATGGAAAAGGATTTCAAGAGAACAGCAGCAAACAAAAATCACTTGTTTGATAAAGTGATGGGATTTTAAATGGATAGAATTAGAAACTCCAAAATCAGAACTGCCTGAATTTGCATCCATATAGCGATCCCTGGGTCAGGAAGATCCTCTGGAGAAGGGAATGGCTACCCTCTCCAGTACTCTTGCCTAGAGAATCCCATGGACAGAGGAGCCTGGCAGGCTACAGTTCATGGAATCGCAAAGAGTCAGACATGACTGAGCGACTGCTACTACTACTGCTACTACTACTACTACTACTACTAGTAAGCCCTTCTTACTAGGCGTGTGATACTGGGAAGATTTTCTTTTCCTCATCTAAAAGATGCAGATGAAAAGCACCTTTCTCACAAGACCATGGTGAAATTAAAAGATAAAGGATACTTGTCCAAATCAATCAAATTACATACATTAAATATGTGCAGGCTTTTGTATGTTACTTCAATACAGCAGTTAAAAAAATTTAATTGTGAACAAGTTCCAAAAAGATTTTAAAGGATACTAAATGTAAAGCACAGGCTTTATAAATGTAAACAATTCTTCTTATTATTATTAATTCTTATTATAATGTTGGTCTACAGTAAATGCTTGTTGTGATGTTGTCTACAATAAATATTGTCCAGTACAGAAACACAAGGCAAGGTTAAAGACTTTGGGAATTTGAAATTCTCTACCAATTCTTTAAGGAAATAGTGCATGAGCCATGGTGAACTGTCTTTCTGACTTCTAAGACTCAGCTTATATACAGCTTCTGATTTTCATTTCCCCCTCTCCAATCCCTAAGAAGGCAGACACCATCACTATCTTCTGTATCCTACCAGTAAATGTGTATAACCTCTGTCTTAACCACACTGGTCTCCACTCGCTGGCTATCTGCATGCTGTAGTTCTCCTCTCCAAGGCCATGAGTGCCTGGAAGAGGGCTTAGCCATGCTTGTCATTGGCTTTCCTGAGCCACAGTCATCACTGAAGCCCCAGTGACAACACACGGTGATACATCAGTGCCTCAGAAGAGCAGTCCAGTGTATTTGCTGACTGCATGGACTTACGCAAAGTAAGCATGGGCCTGCCTGCTAATGAGAATTTTGGTTGGAAACTGAAACTTTTGTGCATGAAAGGCATTCCCTTGTGAAACAGTTAATTCATATTCATGATAGAATCAGTTTGGAAGAAAAACTCCTTTGAGTCCTGCAGTGTTTTAAAGGCATAGAAGCCGTTAACTGCCATACATCCCTTTGCCTTACCTATAATGTATTTCCTTACACGCACAGAAAAGAAAAAATTGTCATGAGCCAAACAGGTAGCCAAACATCCCTCATTTTTACTACACATGTAACAGCACCAAACATTTAGATAAGTGGACAGAAATAAGTGAAGATGGGCTTCCCAGGTGGTGCTAGTGGTAAAGAATTTGTCTACTAATGCAGGAGATGCAAGGGACGTGGGTTTGATCCCTGGGTCAGGACGATCCCCTGGAGAAAGAAATGGCAGCCCACTCCAGTACTCTTGCCTGGGAAATCCCATGGACAGAGGAGCCTGACGGGCTATGGTCCATGGGGTCGCAAAGAGTGGGACATGAGTGCATTGAGCACATATACATCACGTCAAGTGAAGATGGTATTGTTGATAATGACAGCTACCATTCTCAATGCTTACAAGAAGACAGGCTCTGTGCTAAACATGAAACCATTTAAATGCCACAAACTTGCGTTAAACCATTTAAACTCCACCAAAATGCTGGTAGGAAGATACTAGAGTTAAATAAGGCTCAAAGAATCTGAGTTACCTGCCCAAGGTCAGGCAGATAGTGGCAGAACCAGGATGGTCATCAAACTAAGCAGAATGAACAAGGATAAATCAAACCAAAAGGTTTTCACTGCAAAATAAGGTTCACAGCTATGCCAATCATTTACCCTCTTTATCTGGACTTCAGTCATAAGTCAGTTTTATTATTGGAACATTAGGTTGTTGAGATGCATACAGAAAATATGGGGATTTTATAAAGACCATGTGTACTAAGTTGTTTCTGTCGTGTCCGACTCTTTGCAATGCCATGGACTATAGACTACAAGGCTCCTCTGTCCAGTCCTATGGACAGAGGAGCAATAATACTCCAGGCAATAATACTGGAGTGAGTTGCCATGTCCTTCTCCAGGGGATCTTCTCAACCCAGGAATCAAACCCGCGTCTTTTATGTCTCCTGCATTGGTGCTAGCGCCACCTGAGAAACTCTCATAAAGACTATATTAAAGCATAAACTGTTGGTGGCTGATTTTCTTTCCTGAGTTTTCTAACTATAAAGCATTTTCTTGCAAACGGTGATCTCTAATTATAGCTTAGTGTATTATGTTATTTGCAAAGAGAAGCTTTGAACATATTGTGGATATTGATATGCTGGATAAGATGGCTAATAACAGCTCAGCCATCTTTCTTAAGAGACATTAATGTGCTGTTATTAGCATCAAACTCATATTGTTTTCAGCAAATAGCAATCAATAAGACCCATTAGCTAGATCCGGCAAGTCAATAGTAAGATCTACAAAATATTGATTTCATTATATGAGGAGCTGTGAAAGAGAAACAACCACATCCAAGCTTTTTAAGCTGGTCTAGCCAGCAGGGGCATTTTGTAGGCAACTCACCATCGTAAGTGTAGATGTTGATGTTGCGAGGTTCCGGGTAGAAGCAAGAGCAGATCAGGGACAGCATGGACAGTTCCTTCATTTTTTCCTTGTAGGCTGAAACAAACAGCTCAAGATTAGTATCTCTCATTTCCTGAATTTCCTCTGAATGCTTCATTTCACCTGAATGATTGTTATAGCCTCCTGTAGAATGAATGTTGGTAGGGACTCTCTCTCACAAATTCGATGGAAACAGAACTCTGGGGTGCATATTTCTTATTACAGAGGACATAAAAGGCAAATTACTGCAGGTTAGATAAGAAGTGAGGGGAAGGGAGCTAAAGAAAAACAGGAAGGTAGAAGGAATTGAGATCCAGCAAGGTAGGAGGGAGAGACAGAAAAGATATGGAGGAAACAGAAACAGACAAAATGGACAGAGATAGGTTCATTCTATACATGTGTGCGCAGGTCTGTTGTATATAAGTCAGTTTCAGGAGGTGTGCTTTGTTAAATCTGAATGGCCACATATTCATTTGGGAAGAGGCAGAGAACTCATCAGGACAATTATTAAGCAAATACATCCTCCAGGGAGCAGTGCTGCTGCCTTCTCTTCATGCCCAAGTGCACTTTCATTTATCTCCCTCTTTCCACAAACAAACCTGGACCAGAGATCTGATAAGGATCTCCCTTCCTCTCTGCACGCTCAGTTTGGATGCCAAGCAGCTGCAGGGATTCGGACCTCCTTCCTCCTTCACCCCACCCCCCCAACTCCCATTTCATTTTTCCCTTTTCCCCTCAAGAAGCCTCCTGCCTAGGTGACCGTGGGGGCCTCTTATCACTATTGGCCATCACTGAGACAACAGATGGGGATAAGGAGGTGGGATTCTCTAACCTTTGTTGATTCTTAATTCTCAAGAATAATAAATTAAGGAAAATGAAAGAAGAATCATAGAGAGACTTTGTTCACTAACTTATGAGAACATATAAACAGATGGTGAGGTCCTAACATATTGAACCTCACAGGGAGCTAGTGCCTCTTGGCAGGGTCTTCTGATGGTTATGCAACCCATGGGAGAGGAGTACCTTGGGAAGGTGAGAACTCACAGAAGATTGTTTGGGGATTATTGCCAGGTGCATCTGCAGTTAGCCAGTAGAAAATAGATTCAATATCTGGATGCTTTAGAGATACACAAATTTAAGTTGGGAAGGTTCTAAGAGATCATTTAGTCAACTGTCCACCCACCTTACCATCAATTTTCAAAGGAAATGGACCACAGAGGCTGATGCCATATATGGCTAGTGACAAAGTTGTGGTCTTGAGAAAATGTAGTAAATCAAGGTCTTAAGATTGCCAAGAGGTTTCTAGCTACTTGTAAAATTGTCTAGGCAAGAATACTGGAGTGGGTAGCCATTCCCTTCTCCAGGGGATCTCCCCAAACCAGGGATCGAACTTGGATCTCCTGCATTGTAGGCAGATTCTTTACCATCTGAGCCACCAGGGAAGCCCTGTGAACAGCATACAAAGGTCAAATATTGCCATATTGCATACGGTGCAACCTAACACATCCTGAGCCTCTGTCTAAAAGAATCTCCTTCCCTATTTAATTTCCTTATAATAAGCAACACAATTTGCCTTGCACCAAAACAGTTCTGCTAATACCTATTCTCTGAGATTTTATTGATTGCCTCTGGAATTTTAGAAGGCTGAAACCATGTGTCTTTGTCTTATGTGACTATTTAGTTAATAAAAGTATGTCCCTTATAAAGGTTCAAGCCAATCTTCACATGGATGTTCAGTGTGAATCACAATATCACATAAGAACATTCTGTGGTTCAATGTGTATAATTCCATGAACAGATTAAAACCAAACAGCAAGGCTTTGTAGCTTGTAAGGTTTTTAGTAAGAGGATGCCATATGGTATCTGAAATGCTTTGCAAAATTAAACACATATTAGAAACACATGTTAAAGATATCAACCTTATTAGGGAAGGACAATCCAAAAGCAAAATAAAAGATATTTTGTCTCATAGGAAAGGGAACCCTCCTACACTGTTGGTGGGGATAAGTGCAGCCACTATGGAAAACAGTATGGAGTTTCTTTAAAAAATCTAGGAAATGAACTACCATATGATCCAGCAATCCCTCTCCTGGGCATATATTCAGAAAAGATGAAAACTCTAAATTGGAAAGATACACGCACCCCAAAGTTCATAGCAACAAATAGCCAAGGCATAGAAACAACCCGAGTTCCCATCAACTATATTTATGTATTATATACTATTCCCATAATATATTATATATATATAAGAGAATGATATATTGCCATTTGCAGCAACATAGATAGACCTAGAGAATATCAAACTAAGTGAAGTCAGTCAAACAGAGAAACACAAATATTACATGATATCACTTTTATGTGGAACCTAAAAAATAATACAAATGAATCTATATCCAAAACAGAAACAGACTCATAGACAGAAAACAAACTTACAGTTACCAAAATGGAGAGGAATTGGGGGCAGGGATAAATGATAAGTATGGAATTAACAGGTACAAACTACTACACATAAAATAGATAAGCAACAAGGCTTTACTGTATGGCACAGGAAACAATATTCAATATCTTGTAATAACCTATAATGGAAAGTAATCTGAAAAAAATATAACGGAATCACTTTGTTGTACAGCTGAAACTAACACAATATTGTAAGTCAACTATACTTCAATTAAAAAAAAAAGACTTTCCTTCTTATAGCGGTAATAGATTAAAGGTGTAGAAGAAAAAGATTTTCTGCAAAAGAAAATACTCTTCACCATCAGTCCTTAGTTTCTTGGAAATGCAGCTCACTAATTTTCAGTAAGGTCACTCACTGCTCTAATTGTGCTTGATATGGGTGTATATGTTGTCAGGAACCTGCACGTTCGGCGCCCATGTGTAATGTATAACTGATTGATAGAAACGCTGTTTTTCCTACTCTAAGGTACTCTAGGGACAACCCCAGTTGATATCTGTGGATGATTTCTTTCTTGTGTGTGATTTCTTTAATAGCATCCCTCTTTTTCACTGGGGTATAGTAGCTTTACAATGTTGTTAGTTTCTGCTGTGAATTTAAGTGAGTCAGCTATGTCTGTTCAGATATCCCGGCCCTTTTGGACCTCCCTCCCACCCCATCTAGATCATCACAGAGCACCGAACTGAGCTCCCTGCTGTAGATAGTAGGTTCCCACTAGCTACCTGCTTTGCACATGACAGTGCACTTGGTTATTTTTAAAAATCAGGGCCTGTGACTCTACATGGCATGATTGACTCTGTCCAGCAGTAGATATGGAGAAGGCAATGGTACTCCATTCCAGTACTCTTGCCTGGGAAATCCCATGGATGGAGGAGCCTCGTAGGCTACAGTCCATGAGGTCGCTAAGAGTCAGACATGACTGAGCGACTTCACTTTCACTTTTCACTTTCATGCATTGGAGAAGGAAATGGCAACCCACTCCAGTGTTCTTGCCTGGAGAATCCCAGGGACAGAGGAGCCTGACTGACGACTGACGCGACTTAGCAGCAGCAGCAGCAGTAGATATGGCGTAGATTTTCACTCCTATAGTTGCTCCGAATCCTAGGCAACCCCTTAAAGCCAGTTGAAACCACAGCCCAAGGAAATTCTGATTGTTGCCAGGTAGCAAAGTAAGTAAGTAATTAAATGTTAATTGCTCAGTCGTGCCCGACTCTTTGCGACCCCATGGACTGCAGCCCACCAGGCTCCTCTGTCCATGAGATTTTCCAGGCAAGGATACTGGAGTGGGTTGCCATTTCCTTCTCCAGGGGATCTTCCCAACCCAGGGGTCGAACCCGGGTCTCCTGCACTGCAGGCAGGTTCTTTACCGGCTGAGTTGCAAGGTAGCAAAGGCAGCCTGTGAAGATGGGTCTCTTCCTCCCTTGTTGCACTACCCACACTTTCCCCTAGGTGGCACTGCCCTTTCTAATCCTCTCCTCTCATCTACATCCTTCCCAAGATCTGAATCTCCATTCAGATCCCCGCTCCTCACTGTTTCCCTCTCTTAGGGCTGCTATCCACATTGATCTCCTATTGTTCTTGCTGCTACTGCTAAGTCACTTCAGTCGTGTCCGATTCTGTGCGACCCCATAGACGGCAGCCCACCAGGCTCCCCCGTCCCTGGGATTCTCCAGGCAAGAACACTGGAGTGCGTTGCCATTTCCTTCTCCAACACATGAAAGTGAAAAGCGAAAGTGAAGTCGCTCAGTCGTGTCCGACTCTTCGCGACCCCATGGACTGCAGCCTACCAGGCTCCTCCATCCATGGGATTTTCCAGGCAAGAACACTGGAGTGGGTTGTCATTTCCTCTTGTTCTTAGTAGGCTGTAATACCTAATCTTTATTATATTGCTCTACTTGATTATATACTGCTCCTTCACTGGAAGGACTGATGCTGAAGCTGAAGCCCCAGTACTTTGGCCACCTGATGCAAAGAACCAACTCACTGGAAAAGACTCTGACGCTGGGAAAGATTGGAGGCAGGAGGAGAATGGGATGGTATAGAATGAATGAGATGGTTAGATAGCATCTCTGACTCAATGGACATAATTAGAGCAAACTCTGGGCTTTCCAGGTGGTGCTAGTGGTAAATAACCTGCCTGCCAGTGCAGGAGACATAAAAGACACTGGGTTTGATCCCCGGGTCAGAGATATCCCGTCAAGGAGGAAATGGCAACCCACTCCAGTATCTTTGCCTGGAGAATCCCATGGACAGAGGAACCTGGTGGGCTATAGTCCATGGGGTTACAGAGTCGGAGATGACTTAGCAACTGAACAACAAGACTCCTTCATTACTAGTTTTTGATGTGTACTTTTTGTTTATTAAACTAAGCTCTTTAAAGGCAAATGTTGCATCTTACTCATTTATAAACTAATTTACAGCATAGTCCTGAATGGAACAGAAAGCAGTTGCTTTGTGAATCACTGTTGGGTATTTTGCTCATTGATTTTGAATGTCTCTCAATTAAAAAGTATTTATGGTCACTATCCATGGTCAACAGTTTCTGTGAGGCATTATGGAATTACAAAGAGATATGATATATGTGTCCTCATTCTTAAGGAGCTTTCAAGTCAGGGAAGTGAAGTATACAGATGTAAAAAGCGATAGTGTGAAACTGAACCATGTTAGTCGCTCAGTTGTATCTGACTTTTTGTGACCCCATGGACTGTAGCCCACCAGGCTCCTCTGTCCATGGAATTCTCTAGGCAAGAATACTGGAGTGGGTTGCCATGCCCTTTTCCAGAGGATCTTCCCAACCCAGGGATCTAACCCTGGTCTCCTTCACTGCAGGTATATTCTTTACCATCTGAGCCACCAGGGAAGCTAAAAAGCGACAGAAACACATGCAAAATAAGGTAAGTGTCAAATAGAGGTACAGATGAATCGTACTAGAAATTCAGAAGAACCTCCAAGTCCTGGGTTTGTGGAGAGGGTGGTCAGGAATGACTTTATAGTTAGAGTTGCCAGATGTAAAGCAAATAAAAATACCAACATCTAGTTAACTTTAATCCAAATATTGCATGGGACATACCGAAAGCCATTCTATGCTTTTCTGATATTCAACTTTAACTGATTATCTTGTATTTTATTGGGTTCCAAAAAGCTTATTTGGGTTTTTCCATAACAAGTTCCCAAATGGACTTTTTGACCAACCCAAATTTATTATTGTTGACATGGAAATGGTATTCTAAAGAGACCATATGGAAAACTTTTATGGGTGGAACAGTGAATTCACTTAAGGATGAATGACTCAGCTCATTCCAGGGAGTATCATTCACTTAATCTTTGTGAATGGTGTTCTCCGTGTTTCAGTACACAGCCTTCTCAAAGACTATGCCACAGAGGGATGTTAGAAGTTGTGCCGTGATAGTAAGTCTTCTTTGAGGTCAGTTGTATGCCAGGATTTTGGGTAAGATGTTTTGCACTTTTGCTCATGTAAAAGGATTGTTGGGACTTAAAACATTATGTTTATATTAAAACAAACATGAATATATACTACAATGTTAGTATTTTAAGAATTTTAAATGTGTAAATTTAAAAGAAATTTGACCTTGAGAGTTTGATCCCACCCTTAGGAATATTTGTATGAGAAAGTTTGAGAAGCACTGAGTTGGCACTGGGTTGATTTTCTGTAAGTTCTGGTTTGCCTGTGTCACCCTGGTTTAAGCCCATTAATGACATCCTCTTTCACGGTTGGAAAATTTGTCTGTTACAAGTCATCCTAGCAATAGGTAGTCGTTGAACATTTTGAAAGTGGAATTACCTGATAAAAGGCTCTTCTTAGATCTATTTGGCCATTTTATTCAGGAAAGACACCAGGAGACACACTGAATAAAGTTAAGAAACAACTGAATAAAGTTCAGTAGAGAAGGCAGCGTGACTTTGGGAAATGATAATGCAGAGGAAAAGGAAAGAGAAGATGCAAGAGATTTTATGAAAGGTGAATTGATAGAAATCTGGAGTCAAGGGTAGAGGGAAGAGAGTGAGAGAGCCTCATGGCTGGGTAGCCAAGGGAAGCTCTCCAGACAAAGTGTTGCTAAAACTGAGTCCAGTAAGATAAGCTGGCTTTGCAGAAAACAGACCATGGGTTGAAGTACTGAAATATATATAATTTGGATAAACTTTTTATTACCAATAAAACAAATCCCAAGCAAGGGCAAAGGCTATTAGAAACATGTTATTAAGATTTCACTATTGAAATTTCACCCTTTGAATTGACAATCATTTCCTTCATTGGTTTTTGGAAGTCAGCATATATTAATCTTTTCACTACACTCAACACCAAACAGAGTGTACATGCTTGTAAGGATGTGGGCAGAGGTAGGTAATTCCATATAATAGTTTTCATTGTTGGCTGCATTTGCTATTAACTATTAATGTTTTCAAGTAAGTGTATTTCTCTAGTAAATTGATTTAAAATTCAACCCACATGATGTATAATGATTTTATAGCAATATCCACTTAACCTAATGGTGTATGAACACATAGTTTTTCCATTTTTTCCAAGTGGCTACAATGAACTCTGAATAATAGCAATGTGTATGCTAAGTTGCTTCAGTTATGTCTGACTCTTTCTGACCCCATGGACTGTAGCCTGCTGACTCTTCTGTCCATGGGATTTCCCAGGCAAGAATACTGGAATGGGTTGCCATTTCCTTCTCCAGGGGATCTTCCTGACCCAGGGATCGAACCTGGGTCTCACGCATTGCAGGGAGATTCTTTACTGTCTGAGCCACCAGGGAAGCAGGTAGTAAAGAATCTGCCTGCAGTGCAGGAGACCTGGGTTCAGTCCCTGGGTTGGGAACATATAACATATATATTATATATGTATAAAATTGTTTTTCCCATTCTTCTAAATACATATCAGACTCCAACCCTTTGCCTAAACTTTCAAATACATCTTAATTTTATACATATTGTGTTTCAACAAGAAAATAATGTATATTATTCATGGCAATATACCGCATTGTTTTTGAAAGGTCCAAATAATTAAAAATGAGTTTTTAAAAAATGTTGTTTTGTATTTCACTTGGCTTGTGTGGGAGTGGCCATCAATATGACTTCTCATACTCACTTTGTTATTTGGCTTGGACAAAAATATCGTTTGGTTACTCATTCTGAGAAAAATTTTATTTGACTTTTCAGTTTTGGCAAATGCTGAGTGTAAAATAAAGTGATATGTATTAGACTTCCTATTAATATATGAATGACAGTTATGGAATGCTCTGGAAATATCATTTATATACATTTGGGAGGAAATACTTCATAATCGCTGAATGGGCTGCTTGTCTGTGTCGCCACAGAACAGTGTTCTTAACATCTGTATGAACAGTCATCCAGGGCACTGACCACCTGACTATGGACTTGTGTTTCAGGGGCTCTGGTGAAGGATGCTCAGGGTCTGTTAGCACCTTCCTTTCTTCCTTTCCTTTCTCATGTTTTCCCTGTGATCATCTTAGTCCAGCAAAGGTTTTTTTTTTTTTGCAAGTCCTAAAATACACAACTTGGAGTCAATCTAAATTTCTTCTTTTGAAAGGTCTCTAGGCAGAAAGTAAAGGGCCAAGGTAGATGATATACGGAAGGTAGGATATAGTTCCCTAGCACTGGGTTCACAGCAAGTATATTTGCATTGGTTTCTAAGAGATTTCATTGACAACATTTGAAGTTTTCCAATTTGTTACATATAAACAGTAAATTAAAAGCACCTCTTTCTTTGGGGAAAAAAGGCCTAGCATTTTCAGGTAGGGGCATCTTTAGAATCTGGCCAATGGGGGTGACAGTTGTGGATATTCTTGGTAGTCCTTTGGGTGCTGGTGACACGGTTTCAATGACATAAGGGGAGAAACAGGGTCCTAGGCTAATCAGTTCTAAAAAGACTCAAGATTTATACCCACAATCATTGAACACCGAACCCACATTCTACCACCGATCTCTTAACTCTGTCGTCCTCTGTAGCCCTCCTATTTTCTAAGTCTTCAAATAGGTGAGAATTGGTTACATATAACCTCTTTTTTGATGCTTTATTCATGTCATAAAATTAAGCTCCTGCTGCTCACTTTAACTTGATTTTGACCATATTGTGTGTGTGTGTGTGTTGTGTTTGGTAGTCTGATTGTTTTGGGGTCCTAGAGCTTCAGGTCAGATTATTTTCTAAAAGTCAAATCTATCATCCCATTTAGAAATACTTTCAAGAGCCCCATCACTGATTTTCCTCTTGAAGGATGAAATGCATGAAAATGACTTTATTTAAAACATTTGCATACTATATTGGCTTCTATCTGGGCTCTAAAAAAACTTTGCTTGATGAATACGTAATTGAGAACTTAACATTTACATGAAAAAGAAATCTCAGATTTTTCATGATCTATTTTAACATCCCAGAAGATCTCTTTGATATGAGGTAATGTTCTAGATATTTCTGCCATGATGATGTAATGCTAATTGGCTTAGTATAAATATGGATTCAGCTGGTATTTATTCCATGCACATCTCCCCATAAGAATTATGATCTCCTAAGCTATGATAGCCACGGAGATTTTGAAAGGTTAATATTTTGATCAGCCAAAGCAGCATATTTTTTCTGTAGGAATAGATATCAAATCAAATCAAGGGACATTTAAGAAGGTCAAAGCTGTACAACCCATCATTGGATTTTGCAGAAGCATATGAGACTCTTAAATTTCAATTCCATTGATAATTGGTCAAGCAGTTGTAACAAGGAAAAGAAACTGGGTGACCCGAATCAGTCCCTGTGGTCAAAACTGTAATAAAAGCAGTAAATTGTATCAACTTGGAACTTCACCTTACTCTTACTTCCAAGTCAAACATCCGTTGAGTTTAATGAGAATTTAATCATGCAGAGTGCTGTTCTTTTATCTTTCCCCGCGATGAAAGAAATTCTTGTAGTCTTACATGGAGACCAAACTACACTATGGTTTACACAGGAGTAATGGAAGCACTTTATTTTGTCTGCAAGTCAAGATTTTATTACCAAGCCTAATTCTAGGTATCAAAGGGTATATTTTTCTTTTTGTTTTTGTTTTTTTATACAGTAACATTTTTTTTTAAATTTTATTTTAAACTTTACATAATTGTATTAGTTTTGCCAAATATCAAAATGAATCAAAGGGTATATTTTTCTTAAGTCTCCAGCAGTAGTCACAAGCCTAGGATGATAGCTAAATTGGTTGGGACTAAAATGAGAGAAAACCAGAGTGGAAGAACAGAGTTTGTTCATTTGGCTGAGTGAAGTTCTCATAGAGCAATGGCTTTTTTTCTCCCTTTTTTTCTCTTCTTCCCTGTGGTCTCCTGAAGTGGAAAGTGTTAGTTGCTCAGCTGTGTCTGACTGTTTGCAACCCCATGGACTGTAACCCACCAGGCTCCACTGTCCATGGAATTCTCCAGGCAAGAATATTGGAGCGGGTTGCCATTCCCCTCAGCGGGGGATCTTCCTGACCCAGGGATCAAACCTGGGTCTCCTGCATCACAGGCAGATTCTATACCATCTGAGACACTATGAAAGGGCCCTTCAGGGGCTGCCATGATGTTTTTTGAATTGTGTCTCCAAAATGGCCAAATGTGACACCCAACTGATTTAAATCTTGTCCTATTACTTTTTAACTTTTGACTGAGAGTAGAAAGATACTTTGTACCCATTCTTAATTCAGCAAAACTCATACTTCCTATGCAGACTGACTATGATATAAATTCTAGAATCAAAAATGTTGTGGTCATCAATGAGGAGGATACTGGTTTCTTTATTCTTTTTCTTGTAATATGTAGCCTTTCTCTAGAAAATAAGCCCTGGGTTCCCCTTCCCATGGATTTTAGAATTCAGTCTGACTGTGATTCATGTTTCTGAATTGCAAGATCAGATCAGTCGCTCAGTCATGTCCGACTCTTTGCGACCCCATGAATCGCAGCACGCCAGGCCTCCCTGTCCATCACCAACTCCCGGAGTTCACTCAGATTCATGTCCATCGAGTCAGTGATGCCATCCAGCCATCTCATCCTCTGTCGTCCCCTTCTCCTCCTGCCCCCAATCCCTCCCAGCATCAGAGTCTTTTCCAATGAGTCAACTCTTCGCATGAGGTGGCCGAAGTACTGGAGTTTCAGCTTTAGCATCATTCCGTCCAAAGATTGAAAAAGGAAGTATAAAACTGCATATATGGTGAATTTCCTATTATATTCTCAGCGCAAGCAAGAACTTTCAGAAATAAAAAACGCAAGACTTTTATGACAAGTGAGAAACAAAAAAATCTATAAGATTCACATAACTTTATCTCACTTAATGGGCCAGTTGACTTTTTCCTTGAATTGATCAATGGTTTAGATGCTGAAGATACAAGGAATTCAAAGGGAGTCCTCTCTGTCATTACAAGATGGGGTTGCCTATCTTCAGATAATGGAATATGCTAATTTATACAGAACATTAAGAAGAAAACAATCTGACTAAGCAGGGATTCTGCAATAATTTGTGGGACAATTCCTATTAGTTACGTGTGTGTGTGTGTGCGCTTGGTCGCTTTAGTCATGTCTGACTCTTTGTGACCCTATGGACTATAGACTGCTAGGCTCCCCTTTCCATGGGATTCTCCAGGCAAGAATACTGGAGTGGATTGCCATGAGCCACCTGGGAAGTCCCCTGTTAGTTATATCCTGATTTAATTCCTCTACCGATCTGAAAATTTGCTAGAAGTTGAAAGCACAGTTCTTGAAGTTTTCACGCAAACCTCTACTCCCTTGGAATGGTGGAATGTTTCTATGCATTTGAAGAGTTCCATATTGTTGTTTTAGTTCTGAATGGGTCTTAAAAAACCCTTACTACTTGTAATAGTTACTAGCTGCAACTGAGAATAAAAGAAGTATTTAACTTACTGGTATTGTTAAATAATACTTCATAAGTTTCCATTGACTAGAATTCCTATCTGGGTAGTACACATGCTGTATTTACAGCAGTCTCTCTAAAGTTTTTCTTAGGAAATGAATGGTATATAAATGATTAAAAGACAATATTTCAGGAAAAGGCCACAAAAGCCTCATATAGGAACCGGTATGTTGTTTGTTCCTCAAAACCTGAGGAGAGTGCTAGAGTCTGACTGTAACATTTACTCACTGGTGCTCTAAAAGCTGGATTTTCAAAGCATGTTGCTCAGAGTTGTAATCTAGTCATCCATTCAAAAACTGTGTATTAAATGCCTAGGTAACTGGAGTAGGGAACAAAAACTGAGCAGTCAGGTAAATTTCTCCCCCTGAATGAAAACAAATCTTGTGACCTTGTTAGTCACACTTAAGTAATATGTCCTGCAGTCATTCTGTGTCACAGAGAATAGAACGAACAAATATATATTTAAAGAAAAACAGAAAATAGACATTATCAAAATTTAGAACTCCTACCAATATTAAAAAACACTAATTGAGTGATACTCTTCTTGAATATCTCTGGGAATGGATGAAAGTACCAGAGCATTTGAAATGAATGTGAAGTCTCTTAAAGGTGTAGCTTTCACTGGGGGATTACCTTCAGCATCCATTTTCGAGGCAGCTGACAGTGTGGAAGGAATTTCGAGGTTAACCTAAATATGCCATGGAAATTGCTTTCTGTTTTGAAAATCAAATGCTGCTTTCTCAAGCTTTATCATGTAAAGACTCATTTTCTGAAATAAGATTCTTCCCATCATATACTTGAACTTAAGTATAATTTTCTGCAAGGGATGAAAAGCAATATAAAAAGCAAGTAAGTAAAATGTCAGAAGGTTCTGAATTCCCCAATTTTGGGTGATGACTGTTACACACAAGATTAAAATATAAAAGGCAACTTGGTCCAAGAGAAGTTTTCCAAATTTTCTTTCACATCTTTTTGTTTCTTCTGGAAATAAAAGCTCTTCTAAGAAATCGTCACTTTCAGTGGCACAAAAGTTTTATATGCTTGTACTAAGATAAATGTAGTTTTGTTAAGTTATTGTTCTTTGTGTGACAAAATATCCTTTTGCCTTCTTTTTTTTTTTTTTTTGTAATAAAGCAAATGGCTACAGAAAGGCTAAAGATACTGAAATTTGGGTTTTGATTTATTTGAAATAAGCAATATATGTCACAAAAAGTCCAGAAATATTTAAAAAGTAACTGTATGTTCTCTTAAGGGTGGATTTCACAATCCATTTAACCTATAAGATACAAATAAAAATAACTGAGTGATCAGGAGAGTTTGTTCATACTTTGAGAAAATATATTATTACTGAGGAAATAAAGTAACAAAACATTATTATGTTCTGGTTATGCATTGTTTTTCTGCTTCTACGAAATCTGGTTGACTTGAATTGGTGAGCACTGTTTCTCAAAAACTTACTCTAAGATCATCAAAATAAATATTATTAGGTCTGCATTTTGTTTAATGCAATTGGAATCACTAGCCATAGCATCTCAGAACTGGAAGGAAGAGCAGAATTTTGAAGGCATCTCAGAACTTAAGATTTTTATGTTAAGACTTTGAACAAGCTATTTAATGTCTCTGGACTTTTTTTTTTCCTTCTCATTGATAGTTGGTATTCCCAAGCTCTGGAATTTTATGATTCTACAAATTTAGCAATTTTGTCTTTAAATGGATTAGCTTTCTCATTATGTGCTGAGTCATTCTTTTGTGTTTTCTGCACTGTTTCCTTTATCTACCTTCTTTTAAACAAATTAAGCCATTACATTTTTAAAGAAAAGGAAAACTTTCTCTTCATATTTTTGCTTTGTAAATTTTCCTCTTACCAAAACTTTGTATTTCATAATAAATATTTACATGATAGACATAAAATGTTATATATAATGTGATTAATAAAGCTACTTATGGTTTGAATTTCAAATTGTCTAACTATTCAAGCAAACAACTTTACCCCATACTACATGGAAGATCTATTTTTGGCTTTAAATATTTATCTATTTTCACAATTAGGCAGACTAGGTGATGCATAAAATGTAAGGTTTTGAATGCCATCTGGAGTTCTTTTTGAGTTCTTAATACTCATTCATAAGATATGAGAAAGATTACATATCATTATAACTGGTTGAGTGAGATCAGACTAACATGCATCTTATTTTATGTAGCAAGTGGCCTTTGACTTGCTCATAAACATTCCTAATTAAAAACCTGAAGGCAAAATGGTATCTAGTATTTGACCTGTATAGATAAATATGAATTAGAATTTGGCATAATAAATTGCTCATATTATTTTAAAATCACAGCTTGGTAATACATAATACTTACAGGCACAATATGGGTTTTCCTTTATGTTCTGTTTTGCCTAGATTTGTTCAGCCTAAACACATTCATAAAAAAGTGTGCTTGTGGTTTGGGATATTATTCACAAGTTCAAAGAAGTGTTCAAGTAATAATATATAGAGCAGGACAGAGGATCTGAATACTAGGTTAAGGTGAAAATTCAGAAATGTCTCTAATGGTTGTGACTTCCAAAACACAGAAGGGACTCAAACTTGATGGTTTCCATTGCAAGGGGCTTTGCAATGGCAGGTAAAAAAAAAAAGCCACAGTCATATTCCTAGCTTGTTTCACAAAGCTTAGCCCTTATTCCTCTACTGTTGTGTTTGCTGTTAATCATTTCTTCCCAACCATATTTAAGGTTCTGAGGGTGAGAGAAGGTGTCTCATTTAACGTGTGCATACAGAGTTGTGTGAGGCAGTTGCGCTCAGTTGCTCAGTTGTGTCCGACTCTTTGCGACTCTGTGGACTGTAGCCTGCCAGGCCCCTCTGTCCGTGGGACTTTCCAGGCAAGAATACTGGAGTAGGTTGCCATTTCCTTCTCCAGGGATGTGGCAGTTAGTGTTCTATAAATTCTAATCTTTTGGTGGCTGAGCAGGGAGGAGGTGTCACCAGCTGCAAATGATACCAGCCCCCCCACCCCACTGTTCCCCTGTCCCCACCCCCCACCCCCCATCTCTCTGTGGCTCAGCTGGCTTCCCCACAGAGGATAGCTGAAGAGTGGGGGGGTTAAGAGCCCAGATGTTTGACCCAGACTGAGCTCACTGATTCTCTCCAGTAAATTTATTAACTTCCTTTTGCGCTACAGACAGGAATTTCTGTGCTTCGCAGTGGCCTGCTTCTGTCACTTAGCTCTTATCCCATAGCTGGAACTATGGCGATAGTTTCAAATGGTACTAGTTAGTAACACAACAATAACTGCTCAGTTTCCAGGCAAAATTTAAGCTCACCCTGTCTTTCATAAGGTCAACTTCACAGCTGGTAATCACGTCCCTCTATGTAAGGAGAAAAAAAGAGGCAGGTAAATGTTTCCTCTGCATTCATTTATAGGTTCTGTTGCTTTTCTGGGCTTTACCTGCTTTCTCAGCTGGTAAAGAATCCGCCTGCAATGCAGGAGACCCTGGTTTGATCCTCGGGTTGGGAAGATCCTCTGGAGAAGAGACTGGCAACCCACTCCAGTATTCTGGCCTGGAGAACTGACTGCCAGGATCCACTCCATGGGATTTTCCAGGCAAGAATACTGGAGTGGGTTGCCATTTCCTTCTCCAGGGAATCTTCCCAACCCAGGGATTAAACCTGGGTCTCCTGCATTACAGGCAGACTCTTTACCAGCTGAGCCACCAGGGAAGCCCATGATACTGACTAAAGATGAGTAAATATTACCTTGGCATAATAGAAAAAACATGAGTAAGAACTCAAGACTTACGCTCTAGTTTAGGATCTATCCGACTTTAACAAATTTATTAAACCTTCTAAATATGAGTTAATCCAAAAAATGAGGGTAGGATACGATATCATTGTAGAGACCGAATTAAATGATGTTTTGTGAAACTGAAGTGTTAACTAGTATAAGATATTGTTATAAAGATTAATCCTCTCTAACTTGTTCTTGGTTTTTTGACTTTCGAAGTCCTGCAGAGTGTGGCTATAGTGAAATGCTGTGGCATTTTTCTTCTTATAATTCTGAGACTTAGTTTCATCCTTATCTCATCAAATTACTGAACACAAATGGAGCCCCTGCTCTATCCAAGGGAGGCTGTAGTCACTGTTGCCCATGCAGGTTCTGGGGTCAGACTGATTTATTTCAAATCCTAGCCCGAGCACCTACTAGCTGTGGGTGGCTTGCCCTCCCTCCCTTGCTCACCTGTGAAATGGGGATGGTAATAATCTTAAGGTATTTGGCACAGTTTCACTACACTCAGCACACTAAATACTCAATGCACATTAGCCAACAGTATTATTACTGCCAGCCATGAGGGGAGATGAGGTACATGAAATGTGGTTCCGGCCTAAAAGAAACCCTTGGTATAGTTGCATATAAGACAGATAATGTCTGTAGCAACACACAAAGTCAACAACCATTCTTGGCAAGGCAGTTGGAGTGAATAGAGAGAGCTTGAGACCTGAAACCTGCCTCTGCCCTGAACAATGTGTGTGACTTCGACAAAGTTACAGAACTTCCTGTGGCTTCTTCCTTCCTTCCTTGTCAAGGGGGGATAATGAAACCTGTTTAAGAGTTGACATAACAATGAAATAGGAAAAAGGACAGAGGAGTATACATGTCACTGGTTCATGCGTAGTAGGGGGACAATAAATGACAGGGAATATGATGACCACAAAAAGGTGCTACAAGTCAGTATGTGGCTAATTGCCCAGTGCATTGCTAGATGGTAAACCTGTAGAGTTCACAGGAAGAAAGATCAAGGAGAGCTAGATTTGAAGTTTATTTGCAAAGCCTGTTTACTCTTTGTTTCTAGGAGACCAAACTCTTTCAGAAGCAGTTCTGAGAAACCTTATTTGACTTCGCTGACTGGTCCTCACTCCATGTATTCACTTCTAAAATTTATCAAAGTGATAAAATGTTGGCTATTTGTTGTCAGTAGCAGCAAAAATGGGTAGGTATTTATTCTTTTCAGCTATGTAAGCAAGCCATAAAATTCATTGCTCTCTCCCAATTTATATATTTTTCTGCAATTCTTTTACTGACAATGAAGTGTGTGTGTGCGTTAGTCACTCAGTCATGTCCAACTCTTTGCAACCCTATGGATTGTAGCCTGCCAGGCTCATCTGTCCATGAACTCTCCAGGTAAGAATACTGGAATGTGCTGCCGTTTCCTTCTTCAGGGGATCTACATGAACCAGGGATTGAATCCACGCCTCTTGAATTGCAGGCAGATTCTTTACCACCTGAGCCACCAGGGAAACCCCAACACACACAGCAGCAAAAGTGGGTATGCGTTTATTCTTTTCAGCTCTGCAAGCAGGTCATAAAATTCATTCTTCTCTCCCAAGTTACATTTTTCTGTGACTCTTCTCTTGCATATGTTGGAATATAGCTTCCTGAAACTCAAAACCAATACAGACTGCTACTGTGTATGCTTAAAAAATTCATTTTAAGAAAAATTTCAGCAGATGGAATTCAATTCTTTCAAAGCAGCTTAATTCAATATTTCTTCAATGTTAATGCTGAACTTATAAAAAATGTTCATCCTAGATACTGAATTGCATTTTCTTTTGTATGTTCTACTACTAAGCTCTTTTTAAAACCAAGTGTTTTGTTAATGGAAAGATGTAGGTCTTTTCTCTGTACTTTTGTGTTTTGGTTAGGCATTTGGAACCTTGTTTGACTTTTTAAGGGGAGAGAATGTTCTTTACATTTTCTTTACAGCTGAACTTTTCTACTCAGTGTAATATATTATGACCTCGTGAGTGTTTAAATTGTACTGATGCTTTCATATAAAGCTCCTCCTTTGTCATTATTTCTTGTTTATGAGAAAGTAGAAAGTATGAGAAAGTATATTTTATCATCTGCATTTTATGGCCTATAAATGTGAACAATATGGAGCATTTTTATATGTAGATGCTGGTCATCAACAGAATCTAATTTGTAAAAGGACTACACTACACTTGTAAATATAAACATGTTTCTATTAATATGCCTGCAATTATGTCATAAATATAATTTCAGGTTTATGTACCATATATTTATATGAATTAATGGATTGGAGGCAAATCAAAATAGTGATAATGCCCCTTTAAGTCAGTAGTCAATTATGCTCCCTTAAGTCTCGGTAACATCAGATGTCAGATGAATGCTAATCTTACTTATCTTAATTATTTAAATAGTAACATTCAATTAATATTTTACAGTGTTTTACTGATCAGTACTTGGAACACTACTGATTGAAAAGGTATTATTTTTACGGATGACTTGGAGAACAATACTAAACTGTACATTTCTGTATCCATTTCCCCACCAGAGTTATCTAAGGAGCATTCTGTTTTTACTGCTTGGCTTTAGTTATTTCTGTTGTGCTTATTTACTAATGGGTGGAGAGTAGGAAGGCTAAAATGGTCCAGGTAATAAATATCTGAAGTTATTCCTGAAAGAAAAGATGTAGCTGAAGGATGGGTGTTGAAAATGGAGGAGAGCAGGAGAGTTCCAGGTAGGGAGCAAATTGAAGAAACAGGAAAGAGAGATTATGAAATAGTCAAGTGATGTCAAATTTGGATAAAACTGATGGGCTAATAAGATTTTAAGAACAAGAGACTCTCTGTGTGTTTCTGAGTGTGGAATGTGATATAATTTCCCCCCAAACTGATAGGTTAATAACCTTTTTAAGAACAAGAGACTGCTCTCCAAGAAAATTCAGTGAAGACTTTTACATTTTAATGCTTCTGGAATCAGTTTTTATTTCTATTGAATATGATATTTTATGTTGATGAGCCTTACTAGGTAGGCAAGAGGGTTAGTTTTATTTATTTGAGGGAGGAGGAGATATGAAATACAACAAGGAAACATGAGATGAGAAATAAATTCAGAAGAAATGTATTGGATTGGCCAAAAAGTTTGCTCAGGTTTTCTCTAACATCTTATGGAAAAACCTGAATGAACTTTTTGGCCAACTCAATACTTTTGATTCTGGCATTTCCTGGAATGGATTTATCTTAGAGATATATGATATTGGCAGCTGTTTCTTAAATAGTGTTATCAGTTCTCCCTCTACCACAAGGAATTATTGAGTAATGATCATTTTCTAAATTCCAAGTAATTCTAGTAGATTTGTTATTACATGTAAAATTTACAAAGTAAACAAATTTAGTTGTTTAAATTAATATTTTTGTTTACTGTTTTCATCATCTATTGAAGGTGTCAGGGAAGGGGATTACTATTTGGATTGTGAAGTGAAAGTCACTTAGTCGTGTCCGATTCTTTGCAACCCCATGGACTGTAGCCTGCCAGGCTCCTGTCCATGGAATTCTCCAGGCAAGAATAATGGAGTGGGTAGCTGTTCCCTTCTCTAGGGGATCGAACCCAGGTCTCTCGCATTGCAGGCAGATTCTCTACTGTCTGAGCCACCAGGGAAGGCCGTGATGGATTTGGATTATGAAATGCTTAAAATTGAATTGTTTACTTAATCCTCTCAACAACCATGTGATTTTCTAAAAAATCAAAGTATAGTTGATTTCCAACACTGCAATAGTTTCGGGTGTACAGTATAGGGATTTAGTATTTTTTCATATTATACTCCATTACAGGTTATAGGATAATGGCTGTAATTCCTTGTTGCTTACCTATTTTATACATAGTAGTCTGTATCTGTTCATCCCAAACCCCTAATTTGTCCCTCCGCTCTCCCCTTTCTCCTTTGGTAACCATGAACTTGCCTTCTATGTCTGTGAGTTTGTTTCTGTTTTGCATGTATGCAAAAATAATATCATTTGTACTTTTTTTAGACTCCACATATAAGTGATACCACACAGTATTTGCCTTTTTCTGTCAACAACCATGTAATTTCGGTGGTATTATTTTTCCCTGAGATATATTGTGAGATATAATTGAGAAAATGGCAGTATAGAGATGATAATTCACTCAAGGATTATCAGATAGTGAGTAGATGGGGCAAGACTTAAAACTATGTCCATCTAACCCCCATATCCACTTCTGATTTACCAGAGTTGCCTTAACAGCCTTTGGGTGCATCTCTGTGCTTCCTAATCGATGGTCTTAGTGTATCATGTTCCGTCTTGTGATGATACTGCAGGGTGGTATAGTAAAATTGTTAAAATGGCAGATACTTCTATTTATAGTTATAAGCTATTATTACTGGTTATTATTATTTTTTTGTATGTTCAGGGTCCTGTTTTCTTCAAAAAACTAAATTCTCCACGGGTGCGGACCATGATTATTTATATTTTCACAACACCTTGCATAGGCTTCAGAATGGAATGGGTGCTTGAATCTATTTTAATTAATGCCATTAACCATTAATAACTTTAGACTGAAGGCAAACCCACTCAATGCCTGCCTTTCTTCACTTGTGCATATTTCATTACTGGACAGGAGAAAGTGCTAAGCTTTATTAGCTTACTTAATTATATATTATCATAACATATCTAATACAGGTGTAATATTTATGATATATATCATAGATATCATATCTAATCTAATTCTACCTAATCATATAATATTAAGATATACAATGTATATTAGATATCTACATCTTTTTATCAAAGTATAATTCACTTTAATATTATATTAATGTCAGGTAAACAACCTATTGATTCAATATTTTTACACATTATAAAATGATTCCCACAATAAGTTTAGTTACCATCTGTCATCATGTATAACACAAAGTTATTACAATATTATTGACTATATTACCTATGCTGTACATTATATCCTTGTGGCTTATTTTTTATAACTGAAAACTTGTACTTAATGTTTCTCACCTATTTTGCCCAATCCTGCACCCCCTCACCTATCTATGAATTTCTATTTTGTTTTGTAGATTTCATATATCAATAAAGTCATATACAGGCCTAATAAAGATGTGTATTTTTACTAGACCTGTGTTCTAATAAAGAAATATGTATATAAAGGTCTAATAAAGACATATACATATCTTTATTACACATATAAATATGTATAATAAAAATATATATTATATATACCATATATATGTTATATATACTATTACATATATAATGCAATGTGTTCTGGCTCTAGCTCTAAAACTTACCATATGTAAACTTGCTTAAGTAAGTTTTTTGAGCATTTTTAAACAGAGTAACATGTATACTATGATCATTTCATAGGGAGTATTTGAAAGTTAAAAAGGATGGAGCTTGTGAATATTTTCTGAAAACCACAAGGTCCCATGCTAATTCTTCTTTTGAACATTTTCAATCTCCTATGTTTATGTGCTTCTTTTTTAATTCTAAAAGGAAAAAGTAGGTCAGAAGTAGAATGAACAGATGATTTTTAAAGTGACAGGAGTCTTGGATCATGTAACCGGGACATCAAAAGGCTAGAATCGACTCGTGATATTTCATGTGTTTGAACAACTACAGTGAGAAGGATGCTAACTGACACTGCTCAGATAAAGCTAAGACTTAAGTAACAATAGACATTAGTGTGTTAGGAAAGAAAAGAAGCACGGAGTAGTAAAGACAAGTCTGAATGTTCTGAAGCAGGGTTCCAAGGCAGGCTGCATAGCCTCCCTCCAATTGCTTGACATGATTGGTGCTCCTCTCCGTTAGAGTCTAGAACTGTTAAGAAGTAACATCTTGATATGATATTCTCGTCTTCTTGTCTCAGTTCTGAAACAGCATTTTATAGATTGAACTTTATCATGTGAGTTAGGCTTCTATTTACTAGAAAGCCCAAACTGAAAGACTGTTATTAGGCTTACTGTAATCAGTTTTGTTCAGTGGAACAAAACTGGCTCCATTATGGTTGCTTTTAAAAGGGCGAAAAAAAAATCTTCCAAGATAGGGAGTAGAAGGAAAATCTAAACTTCAAAATATTTTCTTGTACAAGTATTTGTGGAACTATGTCTAGATGAATGTCATCAATTTCTTTTTATACTGATATAGACATATAACCAAGAGATTGACAGATTCATATCACTGAGGATTTATTGTTATACTAAGTACTTGTGCTAATGAATGATAAACAATCAGACACCTAAAGTACAATTATTCCAGAAGAATAACTGCTAAATAAGAGTTCTTATAGCCACCACTTTATAATTTAAAAAATCAATTCCAGAAAGCATTACATTTAATGTACTATACAAGAACTATAATTATCTATGTTTGGTCACAAAAACAAATTTTTGGAATCTTATAATTTTTCAAAGTATTAAATATTTTAATCTGGAGGTCAACAAAATTACAAATGAGAAAAACCTTAAAATTTTGGTTATGGTTTTATGGTAGAGTATGTGGCTTCTTTTCTTAAGTACAATTCCTCGAGAAGCTATATTTCCAGATGACTAGCAAAATGATTGCTGAGATGCATTAATTAACCTTTATATTCACATAAAAGTGTTTTGCAAGAACAAATGAACACAAATTGTTATCTTTAATCACCACTAATAAAAATGGGCTATATAAACACAGATTTTACTACTGCAAATGTCTCCTTGACAAATGACAGGACCTGATTCCTTTATTAAAAGATAATTTAAAATGTTTCACAGGTGATTCAGAACCTTCTCACAGATCAATCTTGCCTGCCTGCCTGCTTTTGAGACAATGTGATGGAGAAATCTTCAAGTAATGTCTAACGGTTATACTCAATGTGGGTACCACTGCTGTATCTCTTTTAGCCCTAGATATATTTTATAAAACAAAATATTAAAATTATACATCTAGGGCCTATGGAGACAGCTGAGAGTCCATTTGAAATATGTCAACTGGGATGATACTGATAAGATTTTTTTTTTCCAGAAAGAAAATCATTGTGTCCACATAAGAAGTCCCTGCTGTGCTCTCAGCTGAGCCTTCAGCAAGCCAGGTGGTGCCATGTATTACAGCCCCCAAGGTCTCATAGCTCTCTTTCTCCAAAAGCCTGAATCATGGCAATTACTGTAATAAGCCCCAGGTTAGCTATTATAGTGAGTCATTAATTTGAAGGTGTTTCATCTTCAAGGTGCATCTGTGCTCAGAAAGGATGAGCCCATTGGGCCTGTTAAACAAAATGGCAGTATCACTGGCTCAAACTCCACTGAGAAAACCTCTGACATGTAAGGTTACCCATTAAAGATGAAGATTCTGGAGCCAGGACACGTGGGTTCAAATTCTGGGTCTGAGGAACTATGTGACCTTGGGAAAGCCATTCCTCTTCTCTGGGCCTCAGTTTCCTCATCTATAATGGTACTGACTGTTGAGGAGGCCTGGATAATGAAATGTGTGAAGTGTTTAGTGTCTAGCATGTTATATATGCTATGTAAGGATGAAATCAATAAAGGAATTTCTTATAGACACTCTGAAATTTACTTCTGTGCCAGAAGAATGACTCTTGAAAACAACCAGCATCATAGGAAAACTATTGATTGAAGGACCAATCAGCAAGTTTTTTTGGCTCAGTCTTCAAGGACCACTAGTTTAGATTTTTTTGTTATGTCCTGATGAAGTACACATCCAGCTATCAAGACTGCTAGGATTAAATGTTCAAAAACATGTATTACTTTAATAATGCTGTCTTCTTCCTTTTGAAATGTACTAGGAGTTGCAAAAATGGAAAGTTTCCTAGCTTTTGAGAGACCCTGAAATGGACAGGAGGAACAAAAAAATGGATAACCTTGAGGCTTACTCTAATTTCACGGAGAAAAACAGTGTATTGTACTGTCTCTGGTCAGCTCTATTTTGGGACCATGTTTTTAATGCCCTATTTGGGAAATAGTAAATTTATAATTTGAGATATTTCATGCATAGTATCTTTTCTATGCATAGTATCAGGATAGCATTTCCAGAGATGTGGTAATGTTTGGATGGTCAGCAACCCACTGCATGGAAGGATTGACATAGGATATCTTTGATGATATTCCTTGACGGCACATTTCTTTACCTCTAGGTCACCTTTTTAGAAAGTCTGCATTGAATAACAGAAGTCCCTTATTAGTTTACATAAGCAGATAACACACACATAATTTGTTTTCAAATATCCATCCATACTCAGTAGATTATTAATAATTTGCTAATATGGTATCCAGGAAGAAATGCTCTTAGATAATTTGGTAAGTGATAAATGCAGGATGTATTGAGAGAAAATTTTAGTGCTGCTAGATCCTCCTTGTTAATTTCTTTAGTGTGTGGAATACTGGCAATGAATTAGTCAATGTGGTAAATGGGGTTACAGACTTTTGCACAACATTCCACAAGTAAAGGTTCTGAATTGAACTTTTTGTTCTGCATGTTGTTTTGCGAATGACAGGAACGAGCATTACTGTGATCCTTCTCAGCTGTACCACAGGTTACATTCTGTTCTCATACACACACAGGCACATACACATGCACAAATTCTTATTTCCACATTCTCCTGAAGGTCTTCTGCTGAGTCCTGCAATACGAATATATTTTAAAAGTCCATTTAAAAGAGAATGGATGGCACAGAACACATAACTCCCAGAGGAATAAAATCCCTAAGTGTATGAGATTGGAGGTGAAATATTTTGTAAAGATTGCCATAGCCTTGAAAATGTTAAGACATAATGTCAGAGCTTACTGTGGAAGGTACGTATATATTACAGTTTTATATTTCTTAAATCAATGTATTTGGTGGTTAGAATCAGCATCTTCTGGGAACTTGTTAGGAATGCAGCATATCTGGCTTCAACCAGACCTACAGTATTAAAATTTGCATTTTAATGAAAGTCGGGGGTAATTCACATGCATATTATATCTGGGGAACATAGTAATATGAACTGATTAAATATTTTACGGTTGGATTATAGTTACATGAAATATAAGAGAAAAAGAATTCCCTACCAATGCAAACATTTAAAAAATCCAATTTCGATAATCCTAAAAATTGGCTTATGCTTATCTGTTTCTTCTTATTTCATTAAAATTAACATCAATTTTCTACTAAACTAATAAAACTACTACAAGGGGATACTCAATAATTATTGAAAGCTGACAAAACATTAGATTTAAATATTCGAGCTGAAATCACACTGGATTTAATTTAAAAGAGATATCCTTTAAATGGAAAAAAGCTGAAAAAGTAGGAAACAGTAACAGCCAATTGGGGGGTGGGGGAGCCCTCTCAGTATCACATTGTATCTGTCTGCTTTAGCCACTAACTTGCAAGATCCCTGAAGGTGGAGAGTGGCATTCAGATGCGTCCACAACAATGAGCACATTTTAAATAAATGAATAAGTAAACAATGTTTTTGTTTAATTAATTTATTTAAACGTTGAAACATTCTGTACCTATATAATCTTGATATTACTACTGACCACTGTCTACTATGTATCCACTCCCCAAATAATATAAATGACATTACAATAACAATGTAATGATACCAGAAAAGTAAAATCATCAGAGAATTAACCAGGAGGTACACCTACTTCCTGAACTGAACACCTACTCTCAGATTGTTAAGATGGCTCATTTCATGTCTCCTTGAAAAAGTGCACAAACCCTTTTCATTCACTAGGTTAAGCATGACATTAACTTATCCAATAAGCAAGTGAATGCTTCAGGCAAAAGAAGTTATTATAATAAATAGCAAGTATTTGAAACAGGGCTTATTTGAAACAGGGCTTAAATAAGCAAGTAAAATTTGCTTAAAAAGGCAAATCTACTTTTTTGAGAACATGATTGCCCTCTAGTGGTGTGAAAAGTTAATGCAGGCACTAAGGTTTCACAGTTCGAAGAACCAGCAAAGAGCCTTGGTTCTGGAAACATCTGGGTCGCTGGCTAATTAAATTTTTTTTTTTCCGAAAATTTCTTGCGTTTTTTTTATACAAGGTCACAGATTGTGTGACAACAGAATAATGTGTATTTGTCTAAGACCACAGGGGAAACTAGAGTGAATTGGAGTTAAATATCAGCAGCCTGGGGTGACCACACCCAAAAAAGGTAGCCCTCGGCTCTGAGATCAGCTTCCTCCAGCCTATGTGAGCAATGAGCTGGTGGCCTATGTGAGCAATGAGCTGGTGGGAGTGGGGCTGGGGTGGGGTGGATATATAGTTGGCTGGAATAAAAAACAGAGTTATTGATAAATCAGGCATTTTCTTAAAAATGGTTTGGCTTTATCAATGACAAAAATCCTCATTATGCAATTGATTTATCTTCCATTTCATTTTTAATTTTACAAATTTAGCTTAAAAATTCTGCTTGATAGCTACAACTAGATAATCACAGAATTGAGTAATTATTTTGATCCTAAATTACAGGGAGGAAGACTATTTCATTGCATGAACCGGCTTTATGACACTGGGAGAGGACATTTCTTGAATCTGAGGAAAATGTAACCTCTTGCAGCATTTCACCACTGAGAACCAATTATTTGATGGAAGACACAATGTGTCAAATGCTTATTCCGTGTTCTATCCATTAATAATGAAAAAATAGGAAAGTAAGCAAATGCATTTTGAATGTAACTATACAACTCGGCTAAAAATGTTAATGATTAAGGGCAGAGACAATTCCTCTGACAATAAAAACACTCCTTTTCTCCTTAGAATAATTTAGTACAAATCTGTAAGTCACACCACAAAGGCATGATTAATTTTAATTAACTTTAATTTAAAAGTTGTAGATTTTAATATGACAAACCATCCAATCTTAATCACCACTGAAAAAATTATTTTCTTTCAGGTAAGACAACCACCAGCAAATGTATTAATTTATATCATTAAAACAGTTACTTGCCTTTGGCTACACTGGGTCAGTAATGCTTACTGTAGGCTCAGCTTACTCACCTGGTATGAACTATACATATAAGATTAAATGATAAGCTACTGCTATTTCTCTTTCCATCTTATCCTGAAATTTTGACCAAATCCTCCTCTTTCGACTTCTAGTTATTTATATATCCATTTAGACGGTGTCCACTTCATTAGAGACGATAACAGAGAGTATTATACGCATCTAGTACAATCATGCTGAATACAATAATTGTTTAATGAATCAGGAGAAAGCATCCGCCCTGGTGATTAATTGATTATGCGTTGCAACTGGAATGATTTCAAAATCCATTATTTTAATAATGCAGAGGTTGTACTTCTTTTCCTGATTTGCTTACTCATGGCAGAAAGGGCCCTTGCATTTATCATATTTGGGGTGGAATTTTTATTAATGGAACGATGGCTACTGTTTCACGACCCACATTTCTGTGCAAAATTGAGTTTCGAAAATAAAAAAGAAACAATTAAAATTTTGTGCATAAAGTACGTTGATATGTTTATAGATATGGCCTATGGAATACAAGTGCTAAGATCATAATATTTCAATTATATATATATATGCATATTGCAGCCACAAACAATTCTCTGCGGAGAATATTCCAGCAATCTTTGGCACACAAGCCCTGCCCTTAGCAAGCACCTTCACTTATGAACATACAAAATCCCTACAACAACCAAACATATACTTGTTTTATAAAGTATAATTAAAGAAGAAATGCATTCTTTTCTGGGAGAGGGGAGTTGGGAATAGAAGGAAGAAAAGCTAGCGCAGCAAGGGTTAATCCTCATTGAAATGCGATCATTCAAACCGTTTGAACAAATATGGCACCTGAGTCATCAAACAATAATAATTTGAAATAACAGCAGTAATACTGATGATGGTGATGAGTTTGCAGAAGTCCTCCTGCAGCAGAAACCTCTCGGTGGGGGTGCAGAGCGCAGAGCCAGATCGCCCCCATCCCCCATTCTCAGACACTTTCCCGACTTGAGGGTGAACCACGACTGTGGGGAGTTGGGGTAGTTCAGGACACTGCGTAGAAACCGGTCTCCTGGGTTGCACCCGCGGGGGGCGAGCGCCCAGCTCCGGGGAGGGGCGCGCAGGGCGCGGCGCGGGGCTCTGCAGGGCTGGCTGCGATCCACGCGCCTGCTCGCCAAGTGCGCCCCCATCCGGCCAGCCGCTGTCGGGTCTGCGCCCCAGCTGGGAAGGGTGGGGCCGAGCCCTCGCTCGAGGAGCGAGGGTCTCTCGCACCAAGACCACCCAAGGGGTCTCCACCTGAACAGGGCGTGAGTCGTGTGCTTCGGCTGGGGGAAGCAATCCCAGGCTCCCAGGACTGTGGGAGGGCAAGAGAAGCGCCCCTCGCACTCCTGGGAAGGGGTCACCTCTGCGGCCCGGCGGCCGGCAGGGGTGGGGCCGCGCCTTTGTGTGGCCGGGCAGGGCTCGGGCCGGCCTCTCTGCAGAGCCACTCGGTGGGCTGGGAGCGGCTCCGAGCCCGTATTTGAGCAACGTCCGGGGTCTGGGCACATCGAGGGGCGTCCTGTCTGTTCTAGACCGCGGGGCTGGAAAAGAGGGCACTAGGACTGCAGATCGCTCTAGGGCCCCCCTCCCCAGCCCCCTTCCCTTTGCCCAAGAATCTGAGCCGGAGGTCTCCCCGGCTCCGCCTGGGAGGGTGGGGCAGGGCGGAGTGGTCCAGAGCAAACCTCTTTCGCCACTTTTCCCTTCTACGCATCCCGCTCCGGGGGAGGGGTGCTTCCAGCCGCCGCCCGAGCTCCAGCCCCTCCCTGCCTGTCCCCGGGGGCCGCCGAGGGGCCCTGGAGGCGCAAGACCCAGGGGTTGGGGTTGGAGGCCTTGGATCCGGAACCTCGTTTGGTATCTGTCTCTTGATACCGGCTGAGCCTATGAAAATTGCGGATATTTGGCACTGTTTGACCTACAAAACTGTTATATCACTTGGCTCAGTTAAAGACCTTGACCTCTTTTGTATCTGAATTATTATGTGTACTCATATCTAGCTTCCAAAAGCTTTTCCCCGCACCGATCAAATGAGTGAAGGAAGAATTTATCGCGTTTAAGTCTAATCACCCTAGGTGATGTGGTTTTGAAAAGAAAAATGTTTAACCCACTTTTCTCCTCTTCTCTCTATAGACAGAACAATGAGGCCAGGGTGGGGAAGGCGGGGGTAATGGTCAGGTCTCACTTGGAAGCCGAGGCTGGGAGTCTGGAGCGCGAGGCGCGGGGCGTGGCGTCGCTGTCTACCCAGGGCCGGGCTCCAGGCTTCGCGCTGCGCTCCGCACCCGTGCCCCCCTTTACGCGGGAGATGCTGCACCGGGTGGGGGGGCGGTGGGGGGAGGGCGCCGGCGCGGCTCGCACAGGGTGGGGCAGTCCGCATTGTGTGCCCCGCGCTGCAGGTGCCTTCCACCCGCCCCCCCACCCCGGGACGGGTCGTCTTCACACAAAGAAACCCCACCCCAGCGCCTGCGAAACCGCTGTCCCTCCCTAACCGCGCGCTTCCCCGCCCCTGCAGCTGCCCACCCGCGCCCTCTGTGCCCTCCCGACTTCCTTTCTCCATCCCCTCCCTCTCCCTAAAACAAAGGAGTGTAGGTCTCCCTGCAACCCCGCCCCGCGCCCTTGCCTCCCCACACCGCGCCCCAGGACTAGCGGTTTTTGCCACCAGACAATACCATAAAATTTGCCCGGTTCTTCACCCGCCTCTCCTCGTCTCCACCCATCTTCCGAACAGCCTAGATGGGACCACTTTGACTTTACATTTTTCTTTTTCCTTTCTCCCATCCTCTTTCCTCTTCCCTATTTTCCTACTTTCTTAATCTTTAACTAGAGAAGAAATAAAGGACGTTACAAAGCACTTTCCAAAATGTCCCTTAAACCCATTTGAGGCATATAGTTAAGGTAACCCCCTCCCCCCATGGCTAAGCCTTAATTTTAAATATGGAAACAATAAATTGGCTCCCCATGGGACGGCAACTTACCTGCTTCCACCTTAAAAAAAAAAAAATCCTTAGCTTTAGATTTTCAAAGATCCCCTCTTTGCCCTCCCTCATACCCCGGAGCTGCCTCCATCCTTCCCGATTCCTATGTTACCAATAATGTCTTTTCTTCTAGAAAATATCTCCGAATGCCTACCAAGCTCTAAGAGAAAAGGTAAGAGGTGGGCTTCAGGTGGAGCCGAGAAAGAACGAGGCGCGATGCCTTACCCATTGCTGTTTTAGCCATTGTAGGGATGTGCAGATGCTGAGCGGTGGCGAAGGCGGAGGGTCCGACTACAGCAGCGCAGAGAGCGAGAGAGAAGACTGAATAAGGCACTGAGTCTGCAGAGTGGGACCGTGCGAGAGAAAGAGCAAGAGGCAGGAGCCCATGAATAATTATCACTCAGAAGCTCAAGCAGATTGGCTCCCAAGGTCCCCTGACATGACTCCCGCAGAGTCAGAATCTCCAAGCATTAAATATTGATCGGCCAATGGTGCTGGAGTACAAAGTACCAGAATGCAGTTTGAAATGGAAATCAGTCCTTCCCAGGCAGCTCCCCCCGTTTTGGGGGCCTGATAGTACAGTCCAAGTAGAGTGGAGCCTTAGCCCAGAATCCTTCTAGGAGCTAAGAACTGGGCTGTACCTACCTAGGAGCCAGGAGGCTTGACTTGATTCACACTTGTTTCATTGCACAAATAGACGTAGGAAAAAGGAAAGGGTTTCAGAGGCCTGAGAAGTCTTCACAACCTGCTGACTGTTGGAAACGTCTATTTAAACGTTGTTTTTACTTGTTCGTGTTTTCTCTTTCACCTTTGGCCATATCTTTGGTAGATTCTAGTCTCTCAGGGTGACCCCATGTCTGGCTGTGGTGACAACTAAAAGCAGAAAGGCACGATTGTCATTTGTCTCCTAGCACAGCTGAACTTAAATGTCTCTGGACTCCTGGGGATCTCTCAGCAGAGCAAGATCTGCTGCTTTCTACTTTTGGCACACAAGGAAGGGGCTGCTGGGTTGCTAGGGAATAGGGACAAGTAGTTATCGTCTCTCTGGGGACTTTGGGAAGATGAGTTAACCTCCTGTCCAACGGGTAACAGGGCAGACCCAGATTGACTGGCTGACTTGAGCATTGGAGGAGCCACAGGTGGGTGGATGCTATGGTGCCCTGGAGATATAGGATTACACCGATTGAAACCTCAGTGACCTTTCCAGGGCTCTAAGGACAACCCTTTACACTGAAAGCTTAGTGGAGTTGAAAAATGTGATCTGGAGCAAGATTTTTGGCCTGAGATCCAGAGTCACTGTTGATACAGGGCAGAGAAAAGTGGGTCCATGTTTCAGGCTGCGCAGTATGAGGACCTCTGAGATCGGTTGCAGAAAGTGATTTTTCATTATAAGCCAGCTGTTCATTAATTCCTTCCTACTCACTAAATGAATGCCATTCATTAATTCATTCTTTCTCACTTGACTCCCATGAATATTTATTGAGCATTTACTATGTACCAAGCTCTAAGGACACAGCAGTGAGCAAGATTTTAGGACTTGTTCACATGGACCTCATGGACTTTTTTTTTTATTTATTTATTTAAGTATATTTGAATTGCAATATTGGGCTTATTACTGTTGTGCAACAAAGAAACTCAGTTATATATGTATATATATATATATATATATACAGTTATATATGTACACACACACACACATATATATACATTCTTTTTCATATGATTTCCATTATGGTTTATCACAGCATATTGAATATAGTTCCCTGTGCTATATAGCAGGACCTTGTTGTTTATCCACCTTATATACACCATTTTGCATCTGCTAATCCAAAGCGCCCTCTCCTACCCTCTCCCACCCATCTCCCCATCAGCAACCACCAGTCTTATTCTTTATGTCCCTGATTTTGTTTCTGTTTCATAGACAGTTTCGTTGGATTCCTATCATGGTTTTTACTTTGTTTTTCTGACTGACTTCACTTAGGATGATAATCTCTCATTGCATCATGGAGTTTTTAATTACGGTTAATTTAACTCTTCTGTGACTTCACTGAAACTTCCTTAAACCTAAGTCCATCCAGAGTCTGTGGTTTTGACATTTGAAAAATAGACAAATAATCTCTAATCCTGTTGTATTTTAAAGCTAAAAGATTAGTGTGTTGTTGAAATCAGATACATGTACAAAACTTTGGCAAGTTTTTAATTTTATAGAAATGGTTAGAATTTTTCTCATAAGCTATCTTATGAGATAAGTTTTTAGCAGCTTTCTGTCAAACCGCCTTTCAATTTCTTTCTAGCCTCATGAATAATATGCAGTTTTGAATGCATAACACCATTTGAAATGAACAGGGTACTCTCCTTGGTGCTGAAATAAATATCTTCCTTTCCTATTGTAAGACATTTTTAACTCAATGGATATCTTGCTGAATGATAGAAAGCTACAGGAGCACGTGCAGTTCTGACCTGCTGAATCATAAGAAAAATAAAAGATAGAGTTGAGATCAATAAAATCATTTCTTGAACAGGAAGATTAGAAGTTATTTTTCCTATCATTGTACAGGTCTGTGACTATGACACAGCAAGAGAGCAATATGGAAGTTGGCAGTGTCTGGAAATAAATAACCTTTTTCTCCTTCTTTATAGTCATCTCCCATTTTAAATGTGAGAGCTAATTCCTTCTCAGTGAAGTAGCTACTAGTCATGAGATAAGGGATTACAGTAGGTCTGTGTGATTAATATCTTTAAAGTGTTCCTCTTCTTCCCACCACACCCTTTCCCCTTAGAATGTGTGTCATCTCTACCCATTATTAGCGTCCTTGGAGAAAAGGTCCCTAAGTCATGGTGTTAATGCCTTTAACAACCACCACTGGCAGCTGAACAAGATCTATTGCACTTTTGATCACTATCAATAACACAAAATAAAACACACATTTTACGGTCTAATCTCTCAATCTCTGGTGAACTTTACCTACTGATGGATAGGAATGTGAGATGGAGGTCAGTATACACAGGGACAAGTATCAAATGTGTAAATCTTTTCTATTTCTGACTTTCCAGATGCTACCTAGCATCTACTTACCTAGTTACCTAGCTACCTACTTAACCTAAAGTTATGCATTATTTTCAAATAATGTCAAGCAGGGGAGGTAGTAGGTTAATATGACTTAGTATAGAATATGGGCTTCCCAGGTGGCACTAGTGGTAAAGAATCTACCTGCTAATGCAGGAGACGTGCTTTAGATCCCTGGGTTGGGAAGATCCCCTGGAGAAGGAAATGGCAACTACTCCAGTATTCTTGCCTAGAGAATCCTATGGACAGAGGAGCCTGGAAGACTATAATCCATAGGGTTGAAAAGAGTCGGACACAACTGAAGTGACTTGGCACTGTACAGCACACAGCACTGTGGAATATAAAGATAGGAGACCATCATCAACTGGCTAATAAAAACTAAGTTAAAAGAGCTGAGTTGCATCAATTATTGTTTTGTATTTTCTTTTAGCATAACAATGTCTTAACAATGTTTTAACTCAACACATTATAGCCTGAGAGGATAGGGGCAAAATAGGAACAGAGAAATTATTTCATAATCACTAGCTCAGTCATTACTCATTCTTTTGTTCTGCTAATTCATTCAGCAAATATTTAATGAAATTTCAGGCTTTTATATTGTGAAATCAGCTAATTTTTTCCTTATTGTCTAAAAATTATAAAATATAAAAATTATAAAATCAATTAACTGCCACCTCTTTAAGAAAATGTTACTAATTTTGGAGGGTGATTGTTATTATCCTGTGTATCAGCTAGAATGCTTTGGTTGCAAAGAATAGAAAAAAAATGCAAACTGACTTTGATAATAAAAGGGGATTGGTTGGCTCATCTAACTACAGAGATTGAGTGGGTCCCAGATGTCAGAAGATGAGAATCAGCTTTCCTTGAAGCAAATGGTTTTGATGGGGATGTTTTTGTTGTTTAGTTGCTGCTGCTGCTGCTGCTAAGTCGCTTCAGTCGTGTCCAACTCTGTGCGACCCCATAGACGGCAGCCCACCAGGCTCCCCCATCCCTGGGATTCTCCAGGCAAGAACACTGGAGTGGGTTGCCATTTCCTTCTCCAATGCATAAAAGTGAAAAGTGAAAGTGAAGTTGCTCAGTCGTGTCCGACTCTTAAGGACCCCATGGACTGCAGCCTAACAGGCTCCTCTGTCCATGGGATTTTACAAGCAAGAGTACTGGAGTGGGGTGCCATTGCCTTCTCTGTTAGTTGCTGAGTCATGGTCAATTCTTTGGTGACCCCATGAACTGTAGCCCACCAGGCTACTCTGTCCATGGGATTTCCCAAGCAAGAATACTGGAGTGGGTTGCCATTTCCTTCTCCAGGGAATCCTCCTGACCCAGGGACTGAACGTGCATCTCCTGCATTGGCAGGCAGGTTCTTTACTACTGAGCCACCAGGGAAGCCCTTGATGGGAATGGATGGATACCAAAGGAAACAATAAATACTAGATCTGTGCCATGCAGATAAGGACAACAATTCTTATGTTACAGCATTTGGAGTAAATTGAAGGGCTGCCATGTGTAAGCTGCCTGAACCACCATGGATATTTAATAAGCTATAGCTACTATGTTTTAGTTTTCAACACATTTAAACTTTTAAAGTTAGATACTGGGTGGTGTGTATCTTTGGATCCCTTTTAGTGCTTGGCTACACGATTCACATGGTCAGATCAGTTTGGTCACTCAGTCATGTCCGACTCTTTGTGACCCCAGACTGCAGCATGGGTGGATAGTCAATAAATGTTTGTGAAATAACAACAGTTTTCAAAGCTGTTGAAAATAAATCAAAACGATTAAACCCAGTGAAGCCATAGCAATATTTTCAACCACCTTTCTTTTCTTAGCTCATCTGGGGAGCAGGTACTAAGCTGTTTACTATTGTATCTTTATTCATATCCTGCCCCACTCCCAAAAGGTCATAGAGGGATAAAGCTCATGTTAATAGAAGATCCTTGGCAATTTTTAAAATCTTTAGCAGTAGTCAGAGGAAGTTGTGAAAATCAAAGGTGTGCTAACAGAGATTTAATTACAGTGAGTTTTGGTGTATTGTGTATTCTCTCTTCAAGGAGGCCTGAGGTGTTGATATCTTTCCAAACTGAAGAGAACAGTTTCTTTGGAGTATTTAACTGATGTCATCTAATATACTCAGGTGATTTTATGCTAAGAATAATCTGTCTGGGAAAGAATCTTAAAGTAATTATTAAAAGTGAGTGAGATAGGAAAAATATTGTGAGAATTGAATTAATTGTTTTGACTGAAATTCAGTTGATCACAAAGAAAACTTATAAAAAAATCATAGAATTTTTTTAGGTGGTTGGAAATTCAGTTAAAGTTGAAAATATCTAGAGATGTACCTAAAATAGTAACACATGAAAAAAGTTAATTGACTAACATTGTGATGATTTTGCCATATTCTTGTAGATTAATTAAAAATGAAAAGGATTTGACATCCTTTATTATTTTTTGTTTTTTTTTAAATTTATTTTTTTTTAAAATGTTTTTATTTATTTATTTGGTCATACTGGGTCCTATTTATGGCTTGTGGACTCTTTAGTTGAGGCATTCTAACACTTAGTTGCAGCATGTGGGATCCAGTTCCCTGGCCATGAATTGAACCTGTGTCCCTTATAGTGAAAGCCCAGAGTCTTAACCAGTGGGCCACCAAGGAAAGTCCCTTATTTTTTATTTTGTAGTGGAGTATAGTTGGTTTATAATGTTTTATTAGTTTCAGGGGCACGGCAAAGTGATTCGATTATATGTATACATGTATCTATTCTTTTTCAGGCTTCCCTGATGGCTCAGTTGGTAAAGAACCTGCCTACAATGTAGGAGACCTGGGTTCATTCTCTGGGTCGGGAAGATACCCTGGAAAAGAAAATGGCAACCCACTCCAGTATTCTTGCCTGAGAAATCCCATGGACAGAGGATCCCGGTGGGCTACAGTCCATGGGGTCGCAAGAGTCGGACACGACTTAGCAACTAAACCACCACCACATTCCTTTTCAAATTCTTTTCCCATTTGGTTATTACAGAATATTAAGCAAAGTTCCCTGTGCTATACAGTAAGTCCTTGTTGATTTTCTGTTTAAATATCGCAGTGTGCTTATGTCATTTCCAACTCCCAGTCTGTCCCTCCCTCCATCCTTCCCCCCTGGTTACCATAAATTTGTTCTCTAAGTCTGTGAGTCTGTTTTGTAAATAACTTCATTGGTATCAGTTTTTTAAAGATTCTGCATATGAGTGGTATCATATGATGTTTGTCTTTCTCTAACACACTGTTATGATCATCTCTAGATCCATCCATGTTGCAGCAAATGGCATTATTCCATTCCTTTCAATGGATGAGTAATGTTCCATTGTACACATGTACCACATCTTCTTTATCCATTTATCTGTCAGTGGACATTTAGGTTGCTTCTGTATCTTCGCTATTGTAAACAGTACCACAATGAACACTGGGGTACTTGTATCCTTTCAAATGATATTCTTCTCCAGATATATGCCAAGGAAGGGGATTGCTGGGTCATATGGGAGCTCTATTTCTAATTTTTTAAGGGACCTCCATAACTATTCTCAATAGAGGCTATACCAACTTACATCCCCACCAACACGGTCAGAGGGTTCCCTTTTCTCCACATTCTCTCCAGCATTTATTGTTTGTAGTGATGTCCTTTAAAAGAACCACCGATATGGTTTATTTAAAGGGAAAGTCATTCCATGGAGGGAGTTTATGTTCCTTATTAATGAAAATATATATTTTTTCATTAATGGAAATGTATATTTAATGAATGAAAATATAATGAAAAAATATATTTTCATTCAATGAAATCTATATTGTTTGGTGAGTTATAGTTGATTCTGCAGTGGTGAATTAACATACCTTATTATTTTCCTCTTAGATTGGTTATTAATAATGGAGAATGCTGGGACTTGCCTGGCAGTCCAGTGGTGAAAACTCTGTGCTTCCAGTGCAGGGGGCATGGGCTTGACCCCTGGTTAGGGAACTAGGATCCCACATGCTGCACAGTGTGGCTAAAACAGGGAAAAAGAAGAATGCTTAGTTAATTATTATCTCCTTTTTTGTACCTATGATTTCTTTTTATGTCCGAATGGGACTTATACATGTTAGTAATTAGAATAATTTACCCAGCAGCAAAGTGACTTATTGAAATTAGTAAGTCTTATTGATAATTTTATAATTGAACTTTTTGGGACATGAATTTACTTTGATCATAAGAAGGACTTAATATAAATTTAATAAGTTGAATTTTTACATTAAATTTATAATGTTGAAAATCATTTGCTATCTTGACAGCAGCTACTGTACTGTTTTCCTTCTTTCTGTGAGCTGATTTGCAGTTTGAGTCCAAGGAGAACATTAGTAGGATACCACTGAAGCTGGGAAATTGATTCCTCTTGGGATTCCACTCAGCATTTTAGCTTACAATACTCTAGTGAGAACACCGTGGACACAAAATATTGAAGTGCCTGGAAGAGAAATCTAGGAGAAATATGACTCACTGCATTTATCCCACAGGCCTTATTTTTTATTTTGCTTTTTAAATAGAAACCTCATCATAAGCATTGCACTATACATACAGGTAACATTAGTTGCCTAAGATCTTGGTCTTATTCAAATCACATCTGGAAGGAGGAGGGGAAATTAGGAACGAGAAAAGAAAAAGCAATTTATTGTACTGCCTTCTGAAGATACTTTTCCAGAAGGGATAGTTAGGGAGTTTGGGATTGACATGTACACACTGCTATATTTAAAAGGGATAACTGCAAGGGCCTACTGTATAGCACAGGGAACTCTGCTTAATACTATATGGCAGCCTGAATGGGAAGGGAGTTTGTTCATGGCTGAGTTCCTTTGCTGTTCACCTGAAACTATCGCAACATTGTTAATTGGCTATATGCCAATATAAAATGAAAAATTCAATTAAAAAAAACAAAACAAACAAAAACACAAAGATACTTTCCCACTAATCACTTATTAACTCATTCTCTTATCCTCTGAACTTCCCCCACCCCATCCTGCTTTATTATCAGATGGAATTGAATTAATAGATATAGGTAGAATTTTTTAAAAGTGATTTCATTAAGAATTCAATTTGACCATAACATTAACCTTGAGTTCTCATATAGACAGTAGAATTTCATTCTGTATTTTCTCATCTTTTTATATCTTGATGGATTTGTCCTTTTTTCCCCCTGCAAGTGCTTCCTCAATCATAATGTAAGTAATTACATCTAACTTTTCAGGAATTCAGGTCAGTGACAAGGGATAAATGTGCAGATTTAGGTAGCAAATGGTGCCTATTGTGGCAGAAAAAACATTTCCCACAGTTTTGCTCTTTGAGTTTATTTAGGAAATGCAGGAAATGTCCTCTTTGGAAAAAAGAGTTTCAAAAAGGATTTCAAAGTTAAGAATATTTTTGTGATGAACAATTTCAAATGGACACAAAGGAAGAGAAAGCAAATAATGAACTCATATCAATCAGGTTAGAATAATAATCAGAATTTCCTTTCTTCTATTCTTATTTTTCTTTATTTTTTTCCACCTTTGTTGGAATCTTTAAGAGAAAATAGACATTATTTAAATTTTCTCTTGCATATCTAAAGTAGGTATCTCTCTTAAACATATGACCCTTTTCTTACATAAATGCAATTCTGATACCACACTTAATTATAATGATTCATTGGTAACATGTAACACCTGGCTCAGAATTACATTTTCATGATTGCTTTGAAAATGCCTTTTTATAGTTTATTTGCTTGAAATGGGACCTAACTATGGTGCACACATTCTATTCAGTTTTAAGTTTCTCAAATCTCTTTTAATCTGGAGCAACCCTGCCTTCATTTAAAAAAGTCTTGCATTGAGTTATTATAGAAACTGGGTTAATTGTCCTATGAACTATTTTCCATTCTGGATATACCTCTTTGCTTCTATGTAGTCACTTAACTTTTTCTTGAGCTTCCTGTAAATGGAAGTCAACTTTTGGGTCTTGATTAGATTGAGGATCATCTTGCTAAAGAATAACTCAGATGTATTCAGTTTGATTAAAAGCATAGCTGATATTTACTCATATGTGATAGAGATCAACCATGGAAACAAAGCAAGGGATGGTTTTATTATTTATTTATTTGGCTGAGCCAGGTCTTAGTTACAACATGTGGGATCTTTGATCTTCTAGTTTATGCCCGTGAGTTGTTAGCTGTGGCATGTGGGAGTCAATTCCCTGATTAAGGACTGAGCCAAGGCCCCCTACATTGGGAGCATGGAGTCTTAGCCAGTGGATCACCAGGGAAGTCCCAGGAATGGTTTATAAAACACACACACACAACATCTGAAAATAAAATATTATTTTTGGCCCTTAGGCAAAGTTATTAGTTAACATTTATTAGGGGGAACATTTTTCTTGAAGCAAGGTGGCCTTCATCAGGACTGGCAGTTACCAGGGAAAGCCACTTTAGTTATTTATGAGTTTTCTGAGAAATTCTGTGACTGCAAGTGATATGTCTCATTTCTGAATATGGCTACTGCTGAACTCTTAGCTGGACTTCTGCTGAACTCTCCTGTATCGTTAAGGTAAGACTGCACCATTTCTCTATTAGAATAACTTGGTCCTCCATTTGGTCAAAGTTAACCTGAGTGAGCCATAATGGGTTCAGTCTTTTTGATACAGTAGCATCAGCTGAGTGTCAGCCTGGCATAGCAACACTTTGGTAATTTTTAGGCACCTGCATATCATTCACTTGAAAAGGCAAGATAAATCCTAACTATCAAAAGAAATATTTGAAATCCCTCTATTTGTACCTAGATTTTATTTATTTATTTTTTAAATTTTATTTTATTTTTAAACTTTACAATATTGTATTAGTTTTGCCAAATATCGAAATGAATCCACCACAGGTATACCTGTGTTCCCCATCCTGAACCCTCCTCCCTCCTCCCTCCCCATACCATCCCTCTGGGTCGTCCCAGTGCACCAGCCCCAAGCATCCAGTATCGTGCATCGAACCTGGACTGGCGACTCGTTTCATACATGATATTATACATGTTTCAATGCCATTCTCCCAAATCTCCCCACCCTCTCCCTCTCCCACAGAGTCCATAAGATTGATCTATACATCAGTGTCTCTTTTGCTGTCTCACATACAGGGTTATTGTTACCATCTTTCTAAATTCCATATATATGCGTTAGTATACTGTATTGGTGTTTTTCTTTCTGGCTTACTTCACTCTGTATAATAGGCTCCAGTTTCATCCACCTCATTAGAATTGATTCAAATGTATTCTTTTTAATGGCTGAGTAATACTCCATTGTGTATATGTACCACAGCTTTCTTATGTACCTAGATTTTAATTGGCCTAGAACCAACCAGGAGTGTAAGGCTCATAGATCAGTTTGCTGCTGCTAAGTCGCTTCAGTCGTGTCCAACTCTGTGCGACCCCATAGACAGCAGCCCACCAAGCTCTGCCGTCCCTGGGATTCTCCAGGCAAGAACACTGGAGTGGGTTGCCATTTCCTTCTCCAATGCATGAAAGTGAAAAGTGAAAGTCAAGTCGCTCAGTTGTGTCCGACTCTCAGTGACCCCATGGACTGCAGCCTACCAGGCTCCTCCATCCATAGGATTTTCCAGGCAAGAGTACTGGAATGGGGTGCCACTGCCTTCTCCGATAGATCAGTTTAGGCAGCCTTAAAAACCATGTGCCTATCCCCCCCTCAAAACTAGTTATTCCACTTTCGTGGATCACATATTTCAGTCTGAGGAAGAAATTTGCATGATGTCTGGTGTCTTGAATCTTTTCTGATGAGTTACCATGTGAAGCTCCCCATCAAAAATATAAGAAGAGGGATTTGTTTAGAATCCCAAGAAAGGCAACATGATTTTGTCAAAGTGTAGATCATTTTTGAGGTCCATCTAATTACAGAGAAAAAGTAATCCCTTGGATGTGTATTGTTGTTATTTAGTCTCTAAGTCACTGTAGCCTGCCAGGCTCCTCTGTCCATGGGATTTTTAAGAGGATTTAAAGATAAATCAGTTCATATCAGTTGCTGCTTGATTGCAATTAGTCTAATTGCAAAGAACAAGCATTCTCAGTAGATTTAAACAAGCCATGTGATGGTTCTGAATTAGTTTATGACAAAATAGTTGAATCATAACTTATATTATTACTCACCTGTTCCTTTACATCCCATGGGTGACTTTGAGGTCTGGATATATGTGACAGCAGTAATTGTGGGAGACCTAGAGTTCAATTCTTCCCTGGTGGCTCATATGGTAAAGAATCTGCCTGCAATGCAGGAGACCAGGGTTTGATCCCTGGGTTGGGAAGATCCCCTGGAGAAGGGAATGACAATCCACTCCAGTATTCTTGCCTGGAGAATTTCATGGACAGAGTTGTCTGGTGGGTTATAGTTCATGGGGTCGCAAAGAGTTGGACATGACTGAGCAACTTTCACTTGAGTTCAACTGGGGCTTGTGTGTTAAATATGTTTGGGTTAACACTTCTGGACCAGGTAAGAGTTTCCACAATTGGGCATGTTGGCAGCTGTGGCAATCGTCTGTTTGTTTCTGCAAATTTCCTGTGTCTGGAGATGTTTTAGGGAGCCCACGATTTGATCTCTAATGGGAATGGATATCCAGATCATAAGGTCCTTAGTACATATGTGTTGAGAAATATAAATCCATGGGTTGTGTGTTTCAGAGTTTAAGAACAGCATTAGTGATGAGAAACACTTGAAAAGGTCCCTTTCAATATAGTTTTAAGACTAACTTTCATGGCTGTCTTTCTCTATGTGACTCAGTCTACTTATTGTGCAATAATAAAAGCCTACTAGGCGTGTATTCACCGGAATCTCTTTAGGAAAAGCAGTCTGTACCTATTGGGTACAGATCCTATCTGCATAGGATACAAGGTTTTAAAAACAGCGGAAAAGATCAGGATGTAATAAGGGTAATGTTAGTCAGCAAAAACATGAGAGTTTATGGGGGTTTTGTAATGTAGATTATAGCATAATTAAGACTAGGGTAGGCATGCAAAAAGTTTTGATAAATTCTCTTTTCATTTTTATTCTATTAAAAATATTTTCTAATTTTACTTGTTTTGGCTACTTAGATACAGCCATCATTTAAAAGTGGACACTTGATTTCCAAATACATGAGATTTTTAAAGTATCTTTGATATCAGTTTCTCATTTAGATATTTTCTCAATTAAATGCTTTCTTCTCTGCAATCATCTGTGGTTTTCAGTCTTATAACTTTATTGATTTCAATGGCTAAGTCAAAGATTTCTCTTGGTAAATGTCACATTGCACTTGAAGATTAGTGGATTATTTCCAAATATCTTTTGATATTGATCTCTAACATAATTCCACAGTGAGAAGAGAACAGACTCTGTATGATTTCAACACCTTTACACCATGAAGTTTTTACACCTTGTTTTATGTCCCTGGATATGTTTACATTTGATGGGAACTTAAACAGAATGTGTATTCTACAAATTCTTTGTTGCTTTAAAAATTGTATAAATCTTCATTGGGTTGAACTGGTTCATAGGTCTACCATATACTTACACTTCTCTGTACATTCACTCTATTAATTTTTGAGAGTTTGATATTGAAATTCCAACTAAAACTTGTAATTTATCTACTTAAAAAATAATTGTAATGTATAGTGGTACTATTTAAAAAAAGACTAGGATAGAACTTTAGGATAAGGAGGATTAAACTCTTTTGTACATATTAACTGTTCTGATTTAAAATACTATGAGTTCAAAACTTTAAAATATAGTGATATGATTATATATCTTCAATTTAAAGACAACAAAACTCCCCCCCGCCCAAAGAAAGTAAAAAAACCCTTCAAACCTTGAACTTTGAATGCACTGTTTCTTGTAAGTGTAGTAAGAGTGTAAAAATCCTGGAATCCTTTTGCATATACAATAAGATTGAAAAGCTGACTAAATGTACTATTGTTGGAGTCAGGCTCGTCTCTGTAGGAAAGAGATATAAATACAGAATTGGGGAAGTTAGAGAAGAATTTGTGGTGTTAGATTCTCTTACATTGCAGGCAGACTCTTTACCATCTGAACTACCAGGGAAGCCCCCAGATTGGAATTAGGGATATAAGAATTCATAGTATAAATGAATTTATACTAATTCATGATTTGAAATATACCATATTTATGATGAAAGTCTGTATTTCTTGGTTCTATCCACTGAATGAGCTTAGAGGCAATTATACCCCTGTGCAATACTACCTGGATTTTGGTTTTGAAAAATAATTCTCCACTAAAAGGAACTAGGGCAGGATGATTTTGTCAAGCTCACCTTTTCATGTAGTCAGCATGAGAGTGCCATCTAGATACATGGGCAAAAATATTCCCTAAGGGTTCACATTGAGGGCATGTAAATTTATTGATATTGTAGAGAACAAACATTCTAGGTAGAGTTAAACAAACCATGTAATGGTTTCTGAAGATCTTAGAAATATGGTTGACTCCACGGCTGGAACAGAAAAAATCTGAGATGAGTCTGAAATGCTTCATTGTGTCAAAAACTGAGAAAGTTCTAAAAAGAAATGAACATTGTAAAAAGGACACCGGAGCCAGTTTGAGGGGCTCTTGATGGGATAGTCTTATCAACACAAATATATCAGTAATAGATAAGAACTTATGAAATAAAAAGCTCTTCTTTATCACAGAGTGTTATAGAGTTGGGAAAAAAATCACCAATCTGCAAGTACCATAGTGATAATTGATTTAGGCAAGAATGATTAATAAATGCTAACACCATGAGGTAAAAGTGTGATGGGGACCAGAGAATTAAACTGTGTCAGAGTATTTCCCCACAGATTACTTATTAAGTACAAGGGGAATATCGATAATTTTACATGGAGAAATCTTGTTGACACCATCTTCACCAAGCTAACATCATTAGTAATGTGATAAACTGATATCCTGTGACTCTTGATGTGTTGCACTGACACAGCATGGGCTACTTTTGTATTCCTGACAAGCAGGCAAGACTAACTGTGACAAAACATCAACAAGTCTGAGTGCATAAAACAACCGCCTGCACTCTTAACAAATATTAATGTCATAAAGGCTAGCACAGGTGAGAAACTGCTCTAAGGAAACCAAAGAGAAACAAAGAGACACTACAACTCATTGTAACAAGTCATCCTAGATTGAATTCTGGATCAGGAAATAATATGTGAAGGACATTGATTGATTGATTGATAATAGTGCTTACTGGCTGAGCATGAGCTCGAATGAGTGCTTAGCATATGAGTGTTTAGTTGCTAAGTTGTGTCTGACTCTTTTGCGACCCCATGGACTGCAGCTCACCAGGCTTCTCTGTCGGTGGGATTTCCTAGGCAAGAATACTGGAGTGGGTTGCCATTTCCTTCTCCAAGGGATTTTCCCTACTCAGGGATTGAACACGTGTTTCTTACATCTCTTCCATTGGCAGGCAGGTTCTTTATCACCAGCACCACATTAGGAGATAATTAATATGTTATATTGTGATATCACATGGATATTGGGTTTTCTAAATGTGATGACTATATTGTGGTTATGTGAAAGAAATATTAAAGAATAATGACTCATGATATCTACAACTAACTTTCAAATAGATCAGTGTTAGTAATTATTAAAGAAAGGAGAAAAAGCAATGTGTAAAATGTTAACAATTAGTGAATGTTGGTATAGGGTATATAGGAATTAACTGAACAGAAATTATTGTTCTTTGCTATAAATTTGGATTTAAAAATATAAAAATGTAAAAACTTAAAAATATCATCAATTCATTTTACTTCTCCAGGGCTTTGAGGCTTATAGGTCAAGTTTTGTTTTAGAGTAAGCATCTTGTATAGCTTCTTGAGCAGTGTCATCAACAAATAATATATTGGGGCTTCTGTGAGAACATTAGTCACAACAGGATGGGTCATTATGGACAACTGCTAATTTTGATTTCTTTTTTCTGCCAGCTTTTTTGAGATATAATTGATGTATAAATTGTGTAAGTTTAAAGTGTTCAATTTATTGATTTGATATATAAGATGATTACTACCATAAAGTGTTAGAGACCACCTCCATGGCATCACATGATTTAATTACCATTTCTTTTTTGTATTATCAAAAACCCAACTCCACATACTGAATAGAATAAAGTCGAAAGTCTATTGAAAGACTTTCGACCTGTGAGCCAGGAAAATCAAGGCTATGGTAGCAATGAATTCCAAGTTACTCACAGACTCAGGAGTTTTTGCATGGAGTAAGCATGGAGTTTATTTGGCTTTTTTCAGCTAATTAGTTCTCTAGTGGTTTTCTTCCCTATTTGAATCAGGATAGTGAGTGAGGAGAGCAAGGAAGTTCCAAGATGGTGTGAAAAGATTTGGTGTTTGGAAACTGATTGCTGTCCTCTGATGATTTCTGAGGAGAGTTGTAAATTCCTGTAAAGTTTGTTTAAGATTCTGTTATATGTTTGTGTTGACCATCTCCATTTTGTTCTTGTCATAAGTGTTCGTTGTTTCAGTTTGGTTCTATGGTTGTGAGAACATTTAAGATCTGCTCTCTTACCAAATTTCAAGTATATAATAAAGTATTAGACAATGGTTAAATATTCATGGAATTCACCTTTACCAAGAAGGGAAAGTGAGGTAGCTGTATTTAGATTTGAGCAGCATTTGACTGAAAGGGATGATAGAGGATGAGATGGTTTGATGGCATCACCAACTTGATGGACATGAGTTGGACTCAAGCTCCAGGAGTTGAGTCAGACACAACTGTGGGACTGAACTGAACTGAGCCTTTATAAGCCAATCATGGAATAGGATCTATCAAACTCTGAGAGTTTGTAATCTAGCTTATTAATATTCTCTGGAAAGGACAAAGGTATACCAGTATATTTTTTTTTCTAATGTATTTCATACTCACTCAATGGAAAAACCTTATTGCATTCTCATAAAAAATTGGGATTTTTCCTCTTTAAATGTGTACTATTTCTCTAAACTAAGCAAGAGGTAGCTCAACTTCAAGTTTTACTAATATTTTGTTGTTGGCATGAAATGCTTTCTTTATATCTTGATTTGGTTCTTTTTGTGTATTTCTATGGGATTCCTATTTCTTTTCTGAAGAGAGGAGAAAAAAATCATGAATTAGAGAAATTCAGACTTTTCAGGAAGTCCTGAATCTTCAGACAACCCAGAACCCATAAATCCAATTCCAACTGCATATTCTTGTCAGCACATTTACTCAATTGTTGTGCAAATATTTAGAGGTTTTTTTTGTTTTTCAAGTAATGTGAATGTTTATATTACTCCCTTATTATCCTTATAATGTCTGTAGGATTTCTATTTAAGTTTTATCTTTCGTTCTTGACATTGGTAATTTGTGTCTTTGCTCCCCCCCTTTTTTTTTTTCTTAATCGTTCTGACTGTTGGTTTCATTTATTTTCTCTATAGTATTTTCTGCTTCGTATCTCGTTGATTTGTACTTTCCCCCCTTATTATTTCCTCCCTTCTGCTTGACTGCAGATCTCAGGAAAGGCTACCTGCCCTGAAGGTGACTGACAGTTATCAGGAAAGCATTTTTAGCTATTTTCAAAATACCCTGTGACTGTGGAATGTGTGTGGTATGTAGATTTCTGGGTAATGGCTGCTGGACATCTGCTTTTGATGTCTCCATCATAGTTAAGCCAGGAATGCCTCCTTCCCTTCATATCGATTCCCTCAAACTTTTTTTAAGAATTCCTCAGGGGTAGTGCTGTGTGTCCCATGTCACAACATATTAGGGTACAAGGACTGTCTAAGTTTTTGTGGTGCCAAGATTGATCAGTGGGTTTTGGGTGGTGGTAGCCTGATCCCTCCTTGTAAAGGTCCCTTTCATCCAATGATTTCATCTGTTGATGATGTTTAAATCAGTTATTTCACTGGGGTCATAAAACATCATTTTAAAAATTCTCTACTTTCTATGTTGAGGAGGGCATGGCAACCCACTCCCTATTCTTGCCTGGAGAATCCCATGGTCAGAGGAGCCTGGCAGGCTGCAGTCCATGGAGTCACAAGGAGTAGGATATGACTGAAGCGACTGAGCACACGTGTACATACTTTGTGTATCACAGTTCTATACTTTCATCCACATTATGCCATCAAGGAGAACTTTGTCTAATTAAGAGGGAAGATTTTGAATCCTTGAAATATAGTTAGTAGAGTGAAGGCAAGATGGAACTTAATTTTACAATTTTCAACGGAAATTTTTTGCAGTAAGTATTTATTTTTCATTTTTTAAAATTTATTTTTAATTGTAGAATAATTGCTTTACAATGCTGTGCTGGTTTTTGCTGTATAACACTGTGAATCAGCTATAAGTATACATATATCCCCTCCTTCTTGAGCCTCCCTCCCAACCCCCATCCCACCCCTCCAGGTCATCACAGAGCACTGAGCTGGGCTCCCTGTACAGTACAGCTGCTTCCGGCCAACTATCTGTTTTATATATGGTAGTGTACATATGTCAGTGCTGCTGCTGCTACTTTCTCAATTTGGCCTACCCTCTCCTTTCTTCTGGAGAAGGCAATGGCAAGCCACTCCAGTACTCTTGCCTGGAAAATCCCATGGATGGAGGAGCCTGGTGGGCTGCAGTCTATGGGGTCGTACAGAGTCGGACACGACTGATGCGACTTAGCAGCAGCAGCAGCTCCTTTCTTCACTGTGTCACAAGTCCTTTCTCTATGTTTGTGTCTCTATTCCTGTCCTGAAAATAGGCTCGTCAGTACCCTTTTTCTAGATTCCATATATATGCATTAAGGTACAATATTTGTTTTGCTCTTCCTGGTTTACTTAACTCTGTATAAGAGGCTCTATGTTCATCCACCTCACTATAACTGGCACAAATTCGTCCCTTTTTACGGCTGAGTATTAGTCCATTGTATATACATATAATAAAGAAGTAGGGATTTTTAAAATGCTATATATTAACTAGGTTTCATTTTTTCACTTTATTTACTTGTTTAAAATATATCTATATTCAATATGTTTTGAACAGTTATGCTTATTATTATATTAGCTAATCAAATCATCTCAAATTTGGCCAGTAGCCATTCCTTCACGTTGGCTCCTTGACTTTTGGAAATTATTCTTTGATAATTTCCTTGCTTTTTGGCACAGTAAAATTTTCATCTTGTATATTTCCAGATTCACATTTAGAATCAGCTATTCCTCTGAAAAGGACATCTTTTTTGGGTGTTAGTTCTAAAAGGTCTTGTAGGTCTTCATAGAACCGTTCAACTTCAGCTTCTTCAGCGTTACTGGTTGGGGCATAGACTTGGATTACTGTGATATTGAATGGTTTGCCTTGGAAATGAACAGAGATCATTCTATCATTTTTGAGATTGCATCCAAGCACTGCATTTCGGACTCTTTTGTTGACCATGATGGCTACTCCATTTCTTCTGAGGGATTCCTGCCCACAGTAGTAGATATAATGGTCATCTGAGTTAAATTCACCCATTCCAGTCCATTTCAGTTCATTGATTCCTAGAATGTCAACATTCACTCTTGCCATCTCTTGATTCATGGACCTGACATTTCAGGTTCCTATGCAATATTGCCCTTTACAGCATTGGACCTTGCTTCTATCACTAGTCACATCCACAGCTGGGTATTCTTTTTGCTTTGGCTCCATCCCTTCATTCTTTCTGGAGTTATTTCTCCACTGATCTCCAGTAGCATATTGGGCACCTACTGACCTGGGGAGTTTCTTTCAGTATCCTATCATTTTGCCTTTTCATACTGTTCATGAGATTCTCAAGGCAAGAATACTGAAGTGGTTTGCCATTCCCTTCTCCAGTGGACCACATTCTGTCAGATCTCTCCTACATGACCTGCCCATCTTGGGTTGCCCCACGGGCATGGCTTAGTTTCACTGAGTTAGACAAGGCTGTGGTCCTAGTGCGATTAGATTGACTAGTTTTCTGTAAGTATGGTTTCAGTATGTCTGCCCTCTGATGCCCTCTTGCAACACCTACCGTCTTACTTGGGTTTCTCTTATCTTGGGTGTGGGGTATCTCTTCATGGCTGCTCCAGCAAAGCACAGCCATTGTTCCTTACCTTGGACAAGGGGTATCTCCTCACCACCGCCCTTCCTGACCTTCAGCATGGGATAGCTCCTCTAGGCCCTCCTGTGCCCACACAGCCATGGCTGGAATGTGAAGTCAAGTGGGCCTTAGAAAGCATCACTATGAACAAAGCTAGTGGAGGTGATAGAATTCGAGTTGAGCTATTCCAAATCCTGAAAGATGATGCTGTGAAAGTGCTGCACTCAATATGCCAGCAAATTTGGAAAACTCAGCAGTGGCCACAGGACTGGAAAAGGTCAGTTTTCATTCCAATCCCAAAGAAAGGCAATGCCAAAGAATGCTGAAACTACCACACAGTTGCACTCATCTCACACGCTGGTAATGCTCAAAATTCTCCAAGCCAGGCTTCAGCAATATGCAAACCGTGAACTTCCTGATGTTCAAGCTGGTTTTAGAAAAGGCAGAGGAACCAGAGATCAAATTGCCAACATCTGCTGGATCATGGAAAAAGCAAGAGAGTTCCAGAAAAACATCTATTTCTGCTTTATTGACTATGCCAAAGCCTTTGACTGTGTGGATCACAATAAACTGTGGAAAATTCTGAAAGAGATGGGAATACCAGACCACTTGATCTGCCTCTTGAGAAATGTGTATGCAGGTCAGGAAGCAACAGTTAGAACTGGACATGGAACAACAGATTGGTTCCAAATAGGAAAAGAAGTACATCAAGGCTGTATATTGTCACCCTGTTTATTTAACTTATATGCAGAGTACATCATGAGAAATGCTGGACTGGAAGAAACACAAGCTGGAATCAAGATTGCTGGGAGAAATATCAATAACCTCAGATATGCAGATGACACCACCCTTATGGCAGAAAGTGAAGAGGAACTCAAAAGCCTCTTGATGAAAGTGAAAGTGGAGAGTGAAAAAGTGGGCTTAAAGGTCAACATTCAGAAAACGAAGATCAGGGCATCCGGTCCCATCACTTCATGGCAAATAGATGGGGAAACAGTGGAAACAGTGTCAGACTTTATTTTGGGGTGGGGGGGCTCCAAAATCACTGCAGATGGTGACTGCAGCCATGAAATTAAAAGACGCTTACTCCTTGGAAGGAAAGTTATGACCAACCTAGATAGCATATTGAAAAGCAGAGACATTACTTTGCCAACAAAGTTTCGTCTAGTCAAGGCTATGGTTTTTCCTGTAGTCATGTATGGATGTGAGAGTTGGACTGTGAAGAAGGCTGAGCGCTGAAGAATTGATGCTTTTGAACTGTGGTGTTGGAGAAGACTCTTGAGAGTCCCATGGACTGCAAGGAGATCCAACCAGTCTATTCTGAAGGAGATCAGCCCTGGGATTTCTTTGGAAGGAATGATGCTAAAGCTGAAACTCCAGTACTTTGGGCACCTCATGCGAAGAGTTGACTCATTGGAAAAGACTCTGATGCTGGAAGGGATTGGGGGCAGGAGGAGAAGGGGATGACAGAGGATGAAATGGCTGGATGGCATCACTGACTTGATGGACGTGAGTCTGAGTGAACTCCGGCAGTTGGTGATGGACAGGGAGGCCTGGCGTGCTGCGATTCATGGGGTCGCAGAGTCAGACACGACTGAGCAACTGCTCTGATCTGATTCCTCTGAAGCTGCTGCTGCTGCTAAGTCACTTCAGTCATGTCTGACTCTGTGCAACCCCATAGATGGCAGCCCTCCAGGCTCCGACTTCCCTGGGATTCTCCAGTCAAGAACACTGGAGTGGGTTGCCATTTCCTTCTCCAATGCATGAAAGTGAAAAGTGAAAGTGAAGTTGCTCAGTCGTGTCCAACTGTTAGAGACCCCATGGACTGCAGCCTACCAGGCTCCTCCGTCCATGAGATTTTCCAGGCAAGAGTGCTGGAGTGGGGTGCCATTGCCTTCTCCATCTGAAGTTGCTAAGATGTTTTAATAGCAAATGGCATTTAGGAACCATAGTCTAGGTGTTAACTGTGTTCAGTTCTATTTGGTTCTATTGGTTCTAGGCCCCTTCAGTGAACAGAGCTAGGAAATTTGTTTTCCAAAGTAAGGAAAAATCAGGAGCTTATAATGATTTTTCAAATTCAGATCAAACATTAAAATAATTTAATTTTTTGATTTTATACTTGTACTTTTTCTCTTACAAGAAGTATTTTACTATGTAATGCTATCAAATTTAATTACATATTTACCTGTATATCTATAATTTCAAGGTAAAACTACCAGTAAGTATACTACTATTAAGATTTCTTTTAAACTCTTTTTATTCACAAAATATGTTATACTCAACTAAATATGAAAAGTTAAAAAAACTGTGGAAAACAATTTCTTTGGCGTTTTCTTATGTCTCTAACTTGATGTACAATTCAATTCATGCTTTCACATTGTTTTTCATATTTAAGGGCTCTTACTTCAATTCTAATTTCATCCATCCTCTACCTTCTCTCTCTTTTTTAAATTGCTGCTCATTACAAGTTTACTATAACAAATTCTTACTTCAAATGCAATTTGCCAAATAAATATGAATTCTTTTCTTATATAAAAGATAGCATACCATCTATGTTATTCTGCATTTTAAGTTTCCACTTAATAATATATTAGTGTATATATCAGTGTATGTTATGTATCAGTGTATCAGTATATGATATGATCTTCAATCCTGTTTAAGACTATGTAATAGTTAATTTATCATAATTTATGTAATCATTCCCTACTGATGACCATTTGAGTTGTCTGATAACCATTGAGGTTTTGGTATTAAAAATAATTCTGCAATGAGTAATTTTATATATAAAAAATTCTGAATTTTTCCATTTCTTGACAGATACCTATAAGTAAAATTGCTGAGTCAGAAAGAAAGCATGAATAATTCTAGTTATTGCCAACTTCTCTTCTATCAGTGTTATCTCTTTCTGTATTCTCACTGTCAAGGAGTTGCTGTGTCACAATAAAAGAATACAGGATCAAAGTTTTGGATTTTTGCCAATCTTATAGGTGAGAAGTGATATCGTAATAAAATTTGGTTTGTGATTATGTTGGTAACTCATCTGTTTCATTCTTCTTGTATGTACTGTTTGTTCACATCTTTTGCCCATGTTTCTATCTGGTTGTGGTTGTTTTGCTTCAATTTTTAGAATATCTTTGTACTGGGAACTGTCATCCTTTTGTAAATTATATATCTTTTCTTAGTATATCCTTTGCCATTGTTTATATTTTTTCAATACAAATCTCATATTTTAGTGCAGTCAAACATTATTTATTTTATTGTTTCTGAATTTTGAATATTTTTCCAACTTCCAAGTTGTAAAGAAGTTCATTCTTATTTCTCCATGATATAATTTAAAAATTAATTTTTATATTTTAGATCTTTGATTTATTTGGTATGAGTGTGAAATGAAAATTCAATTTTATCATTTTTCAAATGTTTGCCTTTTGCTCCAACTCTACATAAAAATGTCTGTCTTTTTCTCACAAATTTGCAGTGCCACCTTTATCATATATACTTTTAAGGGTCAAAAGTTTATACAAACTTTTCTGGTATCAAAGATAGGTGTTCGGTTTAATAATCTGCCTTCTATTCAAATAACTTCAACTCAAACTCATCCTTAAATTTGGCTTATTTAAATGCAAATAGATTAAAAACAGAAGTAAAATTTCCAAGATGTTATCCTACACCCTACTACAAAGATGTATAAGGCATGGACTTTGTAATTAGGAGCTTATAGTTTAATAAGAGAGATGGATATGCAAAAAGACTATTTTAATATATTTTTCCATATAAAGTATTTGTGTCATGTGTGCTAAGTTGCTTCAGTTGTGTCTGACTCTTTGTGACTCCATGGACTGTAGTAGCCTGCCAGGCTCCTCTGTCTGTGGGATTCTCCAGGCAAGAATACTGGAATGGGTAGCCATGCCCTCCTTCAGAGTGTTGGGTGGGGGTGGGGGTGAGGTGTAATTTCCTTGGTTATGTCTCATCACAACAAAAATTTGAAGTGATGGACCAGCGTTACAGCCCTCAGACAGACCAGTGTTACAGCTTTCAGATGGACCAGCGTTACAGCTCCCTGTTACAGCTCAGTTTTATTTAGAAAATAAAGGAAATACATCCTTGGGGTGTGAGGGCATGCTGACTCAAAAGACTTGAAGAGAAGAGAGAGAGAGAGAGAGAGAGAGAGACCCCTCCTCCCCCAGCCCTTTGGCTCCTCTTTTTAGTCCCTGGGACTGCCTTATGTAAATTGGGCTAGCCAGGAGTGCTGTTTGTTCTACCTGAGGTCTCCTCGGATCTTCCTTTGTTCTATTTTTGTGGATTTTTCCCTTCCTTGTCTTTTAGCCACCGCCATTCTGGACTCCTTTATCCTATTCCAACTACCTCACAAGAGGATCTTCCCGACCCAGGGATCGAACCCTGGCCTCCTGCATTATGGGCAGATTCTTTACAGTCTAAGCCGCCAGGGAAGCCCAAAGCACTTGCAAAGATATATTAATATATGTGGACTTGGGGTTTTCAAAAACAAGATGTAAAGAAACTATGAAGACAAAACAACTGTATTTATTTTATGCTTACTCCTTATTTTTAATCTTGTTTGTTCATATTTTCAAAATAGCCCTAACAGACTGAGTGATTCAGTGATTAAGAACAATATGCAAAAAAGAAAAAATTACTGGTGTGAAAGGCAGAACACAAGGTTGATAAATTCTGGTGAAGAAGAAACTCTGCATTTTATATTCAAGGCCAGGGTGCTTTATGAAAACAGAAACTCTGAATTCTCTCTGTATCTGAATGTTTTCCCACCTAGTCAGAGGTTTCTACCCTTTGGTGAATCGTCAGCTCCAGGACCTGCAATAATGTACTAGATGGAATAGTTTCTAACCACGTGGTCACCTGGATTTGCTTTCTGCCTGAGCTTTTTGACTTTTAACTGACCCCTCCTCCCCTTTTGAAGGTTTAAGAGGACTTTCATTATTGGGAAAGGGTAGTTCTAATTTTCTACTAAGAAGGTCAATTAAAGATCAATTTTATTCCTTCTTACTTGGCATTTGAATGATTAGAAAAACTTTTCCTCATTTGTCAGAAGCTGAGGAAGCTAACTGAAGGAAGGATATGAGGTTGTTTCCTTAAGGTAGAAGTTGTTCAGGAAGAGCTGCAGGTAAATGAATTTCTCCTTCAGAACAAATGTCAATTCCAGACTAGCATTGTATACTGAAATGCTACCCTGAGGAGAGAGGTGAAAGAGAGGAATGGTAAAGAGGTGTCTTAGTTAATAGCCTTAAGTGAGAAATAGCATGTCATTTCTCAATCAGTGTCATTTCCAGGTCCTGTAAGGAGATTATTTATGGGGAGGGGTTATATGGCAATTCATACATCATTTGTATCCACATCTGCCCCCTAGGTTTGGTAAGATGGATTTAGAGGTTTAATTAAAAAATACATATCACTTTCAGCTGTTCTTTTGCAGTTTGGCTGATCTCCCAGGTTGAGGTTGTATTTGTATTCATGGAATTACTGTATTTGCTTCCTTAAAATATGGTAGAGGAGAAATGTGAGAATATCCCACATATCATGGGATGAAATAAAATCATGAGAATTAGAGTGGAAAGAAAAATAAAGTTGACCACTTAGCTACAAAATAGGACTTGTCTACTTTAACTTTCTGATATATTCTCATCAGAAGAGGATACAGAAGCCTATTGTTTCTCAAGGGCTTCCAAGTCAACTAATTCTTTTGATGTTTAGCTCAACAAATAGTAAAGTGTGGCCCCTTTATAGGCTTCCTTGATGGCTCAGACAGTAAAGAATCCACCTGCAATTCAGGAGACCTGGGTTCAATCCCTGGGTCGGGAAGATCCCCTGGAGAAGAGAATGGCAACCCACTACAGTATTCTTGCCTGGAGAATCTCATGGACAGAGGAGCCTGTTGTGGTATATAGTCTGTGAGGTCGCAAATAATCAGACATGACTGAGACACTAAGCCTGAGTGTGCATGTGCATGCATGTGACTGCATTAGTAAGTTTTGAATGCTCACTTTATACTAGGAGAGATGGGCTTAATCTATATATTACTTAATTTGATTTAACCCACATGTTAATCTTATATGATAGAGATGATTATCCTCCTTTTACAGATGTGAAATCTATGGGCTAGGAGAGTTTAATACTCTGTGCAAAGTAACAAAGCTAAGACTCGGACACCAGTCTGTCTGATTTCAAAACATATGTCCTTAGAACTATGCTTTATATAGAAATCTAAAAATATTTTAGATTTAGAACTTTATTTTAGACTTAAAATATATATTAGAAATTTGACATAATATCTTCGGGAAGAATGAGAAGAGGTCATGACCAGGAATTTGAGATCTGGACACCAGTTTCTATGGAGTGTGGATTATAAACATCAAGATTTATTTACCTATGTGTGTATGGATGAATAAATGGGGTAGTAAATGTTTAACTGAGAAATTGCTGTTCATATATGCATAGTTATAGAGATATATAAAAATTCCTTAGCTGACTAATGGGATTGTTGCATGTTATAAGTTGGTTGTATGTGTGTGTGTGTGTTAGTCACTCAGTCATGTCTAACTGTTTTCGATCCCATAGACTGTAGCCCACCAGGCTCCTCTGTTCATGGAATTCTCCAGGCAAGAATGCTGGAGTGGGTAGCCATTCCCTTCTCCAGGGGATCTTCCTGACCCAGGGATTGAACCCAGGTCTCCTGCATTGCATGTAGATTCGTTACTATCTGAGCCACCAGGGAAACCCCCATAAGTTGGTTGCCAGGGACTTAGTACACAATTCCCTGTAGAACCAATGTTCATCATGCTTATGTACTAAGACCAATCTGTAGAAAAGTCCATAATTTTGTTTTTTGTAGTCATATCCTCAGACTCATGAATGGTGCCTGCCACTTACTGAAGCCCACTCAAATTAATTTAAGCAAAAATAGAAATATGTTAAAAAGATACAGTGACCCAGGGAGAGGACTGACTGATTTGATGGGTTTGATCTCAAACCAGTCAATCCTAAAGGAAATCAACCCTGATTATCCATTGATAATCCATTGTCCATTCAGCTAAAGCTGAAGCTCCAAAACTTTTGGTCACCTGATGTGAAGAGCTGACTCATGGGAAAGCACCGTGATGCTGGGAAAGATTGAGGGCAGGAGGAGAAGGGGATGACAGAGGATGAGATGGTTGGTTGACATCACTGAGTCAATGGACATGAGTTTGAGAAAACTCTGGGAGAAATGAAGGACAGGGAAGCCTGGTGTCCTGCAGTTTCATGGGTAGCAAAGAGTCAGACACGACTTAGCAACCAAACAACAACCACAATAATGAAGTGAAGTCAGACACCACACCTGAAGTGGAAAGTCATTTTCATCCATTCCATCCTTGCTCTGTCTCCCTCCCTTGGGTTTACGTGGTATCTCTGCTCTTTCTCTTTCTCTTGGCTCCTCCATTTCCTTCTCCTTAGCAGATTGACACTCACTTGTGCACATAGTAGAAAATGTGTGTGTGTGTGTGTGTGTGTGTGTGTGTGTGTGCGAGAGAGAGAGAGAGAGAGAGAGAGAGAGAGAAATGGAGATAGCAAGACAGAATAAAGATTTTTTACCATCACTTTAGAATCGTGAAGTTGAGGCTTCCATTTACTATCACTCATCATCTGAGTTTGTCTCTGATTTTTAATAGAAATTCAGAAATCTGCTTCTTCCAAATATTCACACTTTAGAGCTTGTAAATGCACTTACTTGTAGATATATTTTCTCTGAAGTTTATGACAAAGCCTTTTGCAGTGTTGTCTGTTTATTCCTTAATTTCCTGATGGAAACTGCCTCTATCATCTTTCTAGTGTCTTGAATTACTCCCCTCTACTACCTTTGGAGGTATGAAAGTTCGTTCATTGTGAGGTATTTATTCTCCTCTCTTTTTATTCCTTTGGGCAATTTCACTTTTTGCTTTTTAAAAATGCCTAATTATTTACTCAATTTAAATAATTCATCTCACCTACTAGAAAAGTGGGAGTTCAATACATCTCACACTTGTATTTCTGAAATTAGGAAATTTATATACAAAAATAGAACAAGGTAATAATGAAATTATGCCTCATTTATTATGGTGACACAGTGAGATTACATGTAAAAGTCCTGATTGTGGTGATTGGCATGTAGAAATCACATTGTGTGTGGGTGTCTGTGTGTGTTGCCTTATCAGTGAGGAGCAGGTGGTCTAGTGGTTAGGAGTCTGGCCTCTGGAGCTATACTGACTTGGTTCAAATCCAGGCAACATCATATAGTAACTGTGACTTTGAGCTACCTTCCTAACCACATTGTATGTAGTTTAATCATCTGCCAAATTGAGATAATAGTACCTATCTCAAGGTGTGAGAATTAAATGTGATAATTCACAGTAAAAATCAAAAAGCAGTAGTACCTGATATTCGTAATTATTTGGTAGATGTTTAATTACTAATATCATTTAACAGATAATCTCCCTTCTCCATCATTTATGGTGTAATATAGAAAGGAGAAAACTGGGTTGCTATTTCTCCATGATATTTCATGGCCTCTATACATACATTATCTGATTCTTTACCAGCTTTGCCTGAGGGATTTGATCAGCCTAGAGGGGAAAAAATAAGACTTTTAGTCTACTTTGGGGTATCCTCAAGAATCTATTTTCATTTTAAAATTTCCAAGTTAGAAAAAAGGTAACCAACTGAACATTCTTGAAAAGGATTCAGTATTTTCAAGACCTGGTATACCCAAAGATAGCCTCAATTTCCCCAGCCACGCTAAGGATAGCAGCAATTTATCTCGTTGCTATGCTCTTTCTCTATTTTCATATACATAACTTCTCGTACAAATCTGTATTTTACCCATGCCTATAAATCTGGATGTCTCTCAAGTTCTCTCATGGTAATATGGAGGTGCACATATGAAAGACACTAAAAAGCCTAGCAAGGAGCTTCCCTGGTGGTCCAGTGGCTAAGGCTCCGTGCTCCCAATGCAGGGGACCTGGGTTCGATCCTTGGTCAGAGAATTAGATCCCATATGCCAAAATGAAGATCATGCAGACAGCAATGAAGAGTGAAGATTCTGTGCGCCACAGGCAACTAAGACTGGCTGAGTACAGCCAAATAAATGAGTGTTAAAAATAAAAAAGCCTGGAAAGAAGACTACAAAGAACTATGCTGTGGTCTGAATGTATCCTAGCTTGTTGTTCACTCATCAAGTTGTGTCTGACTCTTTGGGACCCCATGGACTATAGCATGCCATGCTTCCCTGTCCCTCACCATCTCCAGGAGTTTGCTCAAGTTCATGTTCAGTTTCCTAGGCCCCCACTCCCGATTCATTTGTCAAAGCCTAGCTCCCAAAGGCCCGGAGAAGGCAATGGCACCCCACTCCAGTATTCTTGCCTGGAAAATCCCATGGACGGAGGAGACTGGTGGGCTGCACTCCATGGGGTCTCGAAGAGTCGGACACGACTGAGCGACTTCACTTTCACTTTTCACTTTCATGCATTGGATAAGGAAATGGCAACCCACTCCAGTGTTCTTGCCTGGAGAATCCCAGGGATGGGGGAGCCTGGTGGGCTGCTGTCTATGGGGTCTCACAGAGTTGGACACGACTGAAGTGACTTAGCAGCAGCAGCAGCAGCTCCCAAAGGCCATGATTTTAGGAGGTGGGTTCTTTGGAAGGTGATTAGATTAGGAGGCAGAATCCTTATGATTGAAATCAATGCTCTTATAAAACGCTTCAGAGAAATCCTTCTCCGTTTCCTTGCAGTGAGGATACAGTGAGAAAGTACCTTCATGAAAGAAACAGGCAGAGAAACTTCAGCAGAATGTGATCATGTTGGCACCTTGACCTGGGGCTTCCCAGCCTCCAGAATGGCAGGAAATAAATTTCTGTTGTTTATAAGCCACCCAGTCTGTGGTGTTCTGTTACAGCTGCCTGAACAGACTAAGATGGACTATTAATTGTGCTTTGCCTGTAAGCGTGTCATAAAAAGTGACAACTCGGCTCTCACTTATTTATTTCTTCCATAAAGCTTCCATAGGAAAAGATTTATTAAAAATTCAGAATATAGCATAGTTTCCTCAAAGGATAGAAACATATTGACAAATGATAACAGGTTTTGAGCATAGGACACCTGAGTGAGGAACACTGAACTCAGCCAGGAGATCTGAGCTACAGTCACTCTGACTATAGACACTCCGCGTGTCTCACATGAGATGTCACTGCCAGTTGGGCATCATGACTGCTCTGTTTCAAGCATAACATAATTGGAAGTATGAAAAAACTTTGAAAGTTATTGGCTAAGTCATCCAGGGTTATGCAGATTATTTGACTCTTGAATATTTACCATGTGCTCATGGGAGAGTCACTTAGACTTTTAATACATATGTTAAATGGAAATATTTACAAACACTTATTGTGAAATATTTGACAGCTTTGGCAATGTATAGGTCCAGGCTTAGATGCAAATGAGAGCTTCTAATTACTCTCTTGAGAAGACATGCCTTTAAAGAAAATGGGGTAAGTGACAGCTTAAACATCCTATTTTAAAATCCTATCTTTTGGAAAAACATTGCAAAAACAAAGCTTTGCAAAAGATAATAGTTCTAATTTGTTGGATCAAATAAATGCAATTTGTGCCTTTCACTGTTAGAGGTTGTAGCCTATAGATATACATGTAGCATCAGTGAAGGAAAATTACTCCCTTATTGTATTTGAAAAATGAATGGAGAGTAAGGTCAAAGCAAAGAGAGGCTGTTTCCTCTGTAGTAGGAAAGGGGACTGATCACAGAATTGGAAGAGACTTAAATGGAGCCTTGGAAGAAACTGACTCCCTGATAAGAATTCAAGTCAGAGAACTGAGTAGGTCTTAGGGAAGGCCCTCTGCAAAGCAAGACAGCGCACATCTGGGTATACATCTTTGTCAGGCCTGCCTCAAGTGTATTTAGGATTTAGGATGTATTTAGGAATCAGAAGAACAAAGTAGAGCATTCAGTGGTCATGCGCTCAGAAGTGTCTAGGGAATTTAGCAATGCACAGCCACAGGCCAGGTAAGATGGATCCTAAGGTGATAGGGGTTCAGGAGGGTGCACCTGTTGACCAGGTGTGCTCACATGGAAGTGCTAATGCATTAAGGCTGCCAGGGCTCTGCACTGTTATGCAGTGCAAAGATAATGCCAAACAGGCTGAGGAGCGTGCGCGCGCGCGCACACACACACACACACAGAGGCCAGGAGCAGCCAAGCAGAATAATGCTAGGGCTAGGGACGTTGAGTTGAGGAATTGCAGAATGAGCATCTCACAGGTGCCCACCCCTCCCACTCTCAGTCTCCGCCCCTGTTCCACCTAAGGCCCCCAAGGGAATCAAATAGAGGCCAAAAAGCACAGGCATGGAGGGCATGATGATCACCAGCATGGCAGCGTGGCTGTTGTTGGTCCTGTTAAGGCACTAGCCTGGCGGGCTTAGGGTGCACGGAGCACCCGGATGCAGGGGGCCCTTCCACACCGCTCCAGCTTCTGGGGAACCTGTTGCAGCTAGTTTGAATGCCTAGACTGGGTACGTGTGGAGGTGGAGGTGGTCCTGATGTGGGGTGGGGGCTGGGGGCGGCAGGCAGAATTCTGGATTCGCAGAGATGGGACTGGAGGCTGGAATTTCTGTTCTCTGAATGAACACGGACTTCCTTGGTGTCTCAGATAGTAAAGAATCTGCCTGGAATGCAGGAGACGTGGGTTCCATCCCTGGGTGGGGAAGATCCCCTGGAGAAAGGAATGCCTACCCACTCCAGTATTCTTGCCGGGAGAATCCAATGGACAGAGGAGCCTGGTGGGCTACAGTCCATGGGGTGGCAAAGAGTCAGACATGACTGGGTGACTAACACCAAATGATGACAGAGCTGAGGGCTCTGGGCCCATGAGTCCTGAGAGAGGGTGAGGCACCTGGAGTCCTGCCTTCAGGGATGGAAAGAGACTGGGGTGGGGAGCTTCCATCCAGGACATTTGGTTGTGAGGGAAGAGGAGACTGGGTGGGAAGGCAGGCCTGGAGGGAAAAGGGGCAGTGGGCTTGAGCTCTTGCTTCAGGACTGCATCCTGCTCCATGCCTTCCCCCATGCTCCTGGGTCCTAGGAAGCAGGAACCTGGGGTAGTCTGGTCCCAGGGAAAGGCAAGCAGAGAGGTCTGTTCCGTTGAAGGTGGGGAGGTGTTGAGGACCTTGCCACCTAGTTCTGGGGGGCCCAGGGGCTGGGGAGCCTGGACTTCTAGATCTTGAGGGAAGAGGGTGTGGTGCTGGACTTCTGGGTCTGAAGGAGAAGGGACCTGGGGGTGGGGTTCTAGGGTCTCAGCTGTGGAAGAGTCAGGAGCCCAGACCAGTAAGCTGGACACCAGCTCAGTGTAGCTCTCTGGTGTGGCTGGGCCCTGCCCTGTGGTGATGCTATGCAGCACTACAGCAGTGTTGGGCACATCAGTTCAGTTCAGTTCAGTCACTTAGTTGTGTCTGACTCTTTGAGATCCCAAACAGCAGCATGCCAGGCCTCCCTGTCCATCACCAACTCCCGGAGTCCACCCAAACCCATGGCCATTGAGTCGGTGGTGCCATCCAACCATCTCATCCTCTGTCATCCCCTTCTCCTCTTGCCCTCAATCTTTCCCAGCATCAGGGTCTTTTCCAATGAGTCAGCTCTTCTCATCAGGTGACCAAAGTATTGGAGCTTCAGCATCAGTCCTTCCAATGAGCACTCAGGACTGATCTCCTTTAGGATGGACTTGTTGGATCTCCTTGCAGTCCAAGGGACTCCCAGGAGTCTTCTCCAACACCACAGTTCAAAAGCATTAATTCTTTGGCACTCAGCTTTCTTTATAGTCCAACTCTCACATCCATACATGACTACTGGAAAAACCATAGCCTTGACAAGACGGACCTTTGTTGGCAAAGTAATGTCTCTGCTTTTAAATATGCTGTCTAGGTTGGTCATAACTTTCCTTCCAAGGAGTAAGCATCTTTTAATTTCACAGTTGCAGTCACCATCTGCAGTGATTTTGGAGCCCAGAAAAATAAAGTCAGCCACCGTTTCCACTGTTTCCCCATCTATTTGCCATGAAGTGATGGGACCGGATGCCATGAGCTCAGTTTTCTGAATGGCACATCAGCGTTGACTAAAAAATGTAGTCACAACTTGAAAGTAGAGAGTTGGGAAAGTTTAGGACTCCAAGTCCAGGAGACAGCATCTCAGTGCTATGGTTGGTCGCTCAGTCATGTCTGAGTCTTTCTACCTCATGGATGCAGCCCACCAGGCTCCTCTGTCTATGGGGATTCTCCAGGCAAGAGTACTGGAGTGGGTTGCCAGGCCCTCCTCCAGGAGATCTTCCCAACCCAGAGATCGAACCCCGGTCCCCTGCATTGCAGGCAGATTCTTTACTGTCTGAGCCACCAGGGAAGCCCAGGAATACTGAAGTGGGTAGCTTAACTCTTCTCCAGATCTTCCTGACCCAGGAATCGAACCCGGGTCTCCTGCATTGCAGGCATCTTCTTTACCAGCTGAACTACCTGTGAGAAAGTGCTCCAAGGAGGCAGGAGTCGGCTATATACAAGTTTGCGACAAAGGGGACAGGCAGTCTGAACAACAAAGATCAGGTATCAAGTTAAGGAATTTAACATTCTCTGTGTGGGAAGATGCAAGAGTCCTCAGCTATCTGGGGCCAAATCCTGTTTCCTTGTTCACCTTATGGAGTGGCAGATGACTGATTTCTGTATACCCTGAGCTCCTCAGCAGTCACCGAGGGGGGAGGTTGGCGGCATCTGCTGGATTGCGGTTTTGGAATCCCTCATTCATATTTGGAAACCAGATCACTGATTGACATTTCTTGTGTATGGTAGGAGATATTTTCATTTCAAAGTAGTATTGCAGGCGGGTGGTGTTTCTGGCTGTGGGGCTGTGGGGTCGAACTCTTCACACCCAGAAATGGTAAGGCTCCAAAGACCAGGGCTGCTTCATTTTTTAAAGCAAGTTCATCACTTAGAGCAAAGACTTAAGCTGAGTCCACCCTTTGTACTCCAACACTGAATTAAATCTTATTTGTGGAGTTTTGGGTGAAGTAGAAAAAAGAACCTTATTGCTTTTCCAGGCAAAGGGGGGCCACAGTGGGCTAATGCACTCTAAACTGTGAGTCCTGACCCAGGGGGTCTTGTTGGGAGTTTCATAGCAAATGACCGAAAGAGACTGTCTGTGTGCTCAGCTCGTGGATATTCTTCTGATTGGTTGGTGGTGAGGTAAGTGGGAGTCAGCATCATCAACCTTCTTGTTCCAAGTAGTTTGGGATCTTCTGCTTGTGGGCAGCATACCGTTAACTTCTTCCACCTGGTTGGGGCTTCAGTGCCTTCAAAATAGCTCAAAGGTATGTATTATTATACATGGGATTCCCTGGTGGCTCAGAGTCTGCCTGCAATGTGGGACACCTGGGTTTGATCCCTGGGTCGGGAAGATCCCCTGGAGAGGGAAATGGCAACCCACTCCAGTATTCTTGCTGGAAAATCCCATGGACGGAGAAGCCTGCCTTGGGGTCGCATGGCAGTCCATGGGGTCGCAAAGAGTTGGACCCAACTGAGCGACTTCACTTTCATTTCATAGATATCCATTGAGGGGAACCAGAACCTTGCTCCAAGGCTGTATTATTGTTTCTTGATTGTTTCTCCCTTGTTTCTGCACCCCATCCCTTCCCTCAGATCAGTCGCTCAGTCGTGTCTGACTCTTTGTGACCCCATGAATTGCAGCATGCCAGGCCTCCCTGTCCATCATCAACTCCTGGAGTTCACTGAGACTCACATCCATCGAGTCAGTGATGCCATCCAGCCATCTCATCCTCTGTCGTCCCCTTCTCCTCTTGCCCCCAATCCCTCCCAGCATCAGAGTCTTTTCCAATGAGTCAACTCTTCGCATGAGGTGGCCAAAGTACTGGAGTTTCAGCTTTAGCATTATTCCTTCCAAAGAAATCCCAGGGCTGATCTCCTTCAGAATGGACTGGTTGGCTCTCCTTGCAGTCCAAGGGACTCTCAAGAGTCTTCTCCAACACCACACTTCAAAAGCATCAATTCTTTGGCTCTCAGCCTTCTTCACAGTCCAACCCTCACATCCATACATGACCACAGGAAAAACCATAGCCTTGACTAGATGAAATTTGTTGGCAAAGTAATGTCTCTGCTTTTGAATATGCTATCTAGGTTGGTCATAACTTTCCTTCCAAGGAGTAAGCGTCTTTTAATTTCATGGCTGCAGTCACCATCTGCAGTGATTTTGGAGCCCAGAAAAATAAAGTCAGCCACCGTTTCCACTGTTTCCCCATCTATTTCCCATGAAGTGATGGGATCAGATGCCATGATCTTTGTTTTCTGAATGTTGAGCTTTAAGCCAACTTTTTCACTCTCCAGTTTCACTTTCATCAAGAGGCTTTTTAGTTCCTCTTCACTTTCTGCCATAAGGGTGGTGTCATCTGCATTGCCCATTGGAACTCAAGGGAAGTCATGGAGGCTGAATGAAGCTTACCCTGAAAGCAAGAAAATGGGGAGGTGGAGGGGAGCGCATGCACAAAAAAACTTTTGTGCCCAGGAGTACCAGGGTCCTGCTCCATTTCAAGATGGGAGTCCAGCTTCTAGGAAAGAAGATTGTAATTGCTTCTGAGTGGAATTACTGATCAAGAAAGCTTGTGGGCCATCTTTCTAATTGATGCTTAGAAAAAGCATCTCTTTGGTAGGGAAGAAGGAAAGCCCTATGTGAGCCTACTATTTGGCAGCTTCTGGTTTGGGACTTAGTTGGTGGTGTGATCTCTTGTTGTTGTTGTTTAGTCACTAAGCCTCCTCTGACTCTTTGCAACTCCATGGACTGTAGCCTGCCAGGCACCTCTCTCCATGGGATTCTCCAGGCAAGAATACTGGAGTGGGTTGCCTTCTCCTTTTCCAGATCTCTCATTACAGCTACATAAATGTTGTGAACCATCTGAGAGAGAAAAAAGCTCCCTCTGGGAGAGGGAGATGGCTGATTTGGAGTCCTCCTTTCACAACTCTCCAGTTCTGTACCACAAAACAGAGGCTCATGTGTACCTTAGCCTCTGGGATCATTTCTGTTTCCAGAAGGTTGCAGGAAGATTTATGAAATTCTAGTCCTGAAGACCAGCTTTACTCTCATCTCACTGATGGGCAGTCCCTGATGTTTCCAGAAACTAAGCTTTTGCTGACTTCCTGTGGGCAAGTCCCTGCCTTATTTCAGTAGCCAAGTCCCACTCATATAGCCTCATCCATCCTGGTTCTCTTCTGATACTGCAGCCTTGCTTCATGCCATCTCAACCCTCCCAGGGACTGGAGTGTGGCCCCTAAATCACAGCCACCTTGTCCATGTACTTGCTTCCTACTGGTTGGCTTGCTGACCAAGCAAGATTTCCTTGACGCAGTGCTCTCCTGTGATAGGGCCACCTCTGAAGTCTGCTCTATTCTGGACTGTAAGACCCCTGATGGCAGAGATATGTAAGACCCCTGAGGGCAGAGTTGGCTTCTATCTTGTTCTAAATAGATAGTTGGCTATCTATCTAGCATTGTATCTCTTGGGTCCTGAGTGGTGCCTGAAACATACTAGCAGTCTAGTAAGTTTGCTTTTTTGCTGCTAATATCTGCTCTAGTCATCTATGTTGCCCTGACTAATCCATCTTACCTAGTTCTGGAGTCTGAGGTCTCACCCTCCCTCTCTGATTGATTCCCAATACTGACATACATAATTTAGTTGCAGTCCCACACTAATTATTATTCATAGGAATAGTTAGTGCTTTTCATCATCAAAATGTCTTCCAATTTTAGTTAATTAATCAACCACAGGTTTGTATGGAGGTGACTATAAAATCTGATATATGGTGATAAATCATTGTAAAATAGCCTGACAGTTTATATGAAAAGAGATAAATGGAAGTTACTTTCAGATTAACCATTGTAGAGAAGTCAACCTGAGGAGTATGTTGTGATTACCTTTGCACAATGAGTCAGGGATACCTGGGTTCAATCTTCAATCCATCACTTCCTGCCTGACTATCATGAGCAGGATGATTAACCTCCATCTCAGTATCCTTGTGTGTGAAATGAGGGTACTGCTATGATCTACATCAGAAAGCTGTGAAGACTAAATGAAAATAACATGCAGAACACCAAATACTGTGCTTAATACACAGGGAGGGTTCAATAAATACGTAATGATTGTGTAACTCCATAAACTGCTACTCAAGTCACAACTGTAAAATTCCCTAAAACTTTGAAGCAATGGAAATTTACTTTTTGGTGCAGTACAAAGAGTGGCAGGAACGAGACTTCCTCTTCTCGTTATAAGGGTGGACTTGGGCAAGTCACTTCACACGACCAGGTTGTGTAGCCCCTGGGAAGGATGCTTCACAATATGCAATAGAATGGAGGCCCTTGGAGCTTGATCTGATATCCTGACATCTTAATTTTCTTCTGTATAAAATGTGCATATTAATTATTACTTTCCAGAGGTGGAAGGATTAATTGAGGCAATGTTTATGAAACTCATGGCCTACCATATGATAGGTACTTGAAAAGTAGTTATTATTTTGGAAAAATAAAAATATATTTAGTAATTAATACCATGTACAAAGTTAGCTCTAAAGTCATTTTAGTTCATAAATATTGAAATACATTGTACTTAACTTGGTTTTGAAGTAAAACTGTAATTTTAGAACTATGAAAGCCTGAGGAAAATTTCCGCTTTATAAAAAAAGCAAAATAATCTTCAGGAAAAGGACATTTTCCCCAGTTCTTTTCTTCTTTAAATCTTTGGAGGTCTGAAGTCTTCTTCTTGAGAGTCTCTTACTCTTGATGTATAGGTTAGATGTATTCTATTTTGAATCTCTCCAGTGCAAAACTCCTCTCTTTGATAAAATCCCAATATTCTTGAACTTGGATTTTTTTTCTCTTTACATCTGTATTTCTTCTTGACACTGTTATTACCATCTTCTATAATTTGATTTCCAGTTCACTTTTCCTCCTGTTTGTATTCACTTTTTGCATCTCTTTTGCCATCTTTCTTCCTGCTCAGAACTGCCAGCTTTGAAATTTGCCCTAGCATCAGCTCAGGTTCAGGGAAGACCAACCCATGTGCCATCACCTGGGTGACTGCAAGAAAGCCTTAGGAGAAGCTGCATTAAAATTCCAGAGGGGATCTATGGTCAGGCGTTTGGGGCAGAGACCTAGCACTATGCTGCTGCTGCTGCTAAGTCGCTTCAGTCCTGTCTGACTCTGTGTGACCCCATAGACGGCAGCCCATCAGGCTCCATTGTCCCTGGGATTCTCCAGGCAAGAACACTGGAACGGGTTGCCATTTCCTTCTCCAATGCATGAAAGTGAAAAGTGAAAGTGAAGTTGCTCAGTCGTGTCCGACTCTTAGCAACCCCATGGACTGCAGCCTACCAGGCTCCTCCATCCATGGGATTTTCCAGGCAAGAGTACTGGAGTGGGGTGCCATTGCCTTCTCCGAGCACTATGCTACCCCCTACCCAAATTTATCTACAGTCCTTCCTTCAAGGCCACTGCATACAATTACTGTGTAGCCTGTTCAATAGATAAGGGCAATGGCTGAAAGAGTGGGGCATGAAATCCAGCCTGCTCATGACTTACAGAGCTGTGCTCTATTTATGATGCTATATATACTTGGAGGTATATATAGCGTCCTCGGTGGTGCAGTGGTAAAGAATCCACCTGGCAATGCAGGAGATGCAGGAGACTTGGGTTCTATCCCTGGGTCAAGAAGATCTCTTGGAGGAGGAAATGGCACCCCACTCCTGTATTCTTGCTGGGAAGATCCCATGAACAGAGGAGCCTGGTGGGCTACAGTCCATGGGGTTGCAGAGTTGGACACGAATAAGCATGCACTTACACACCTACTGGGAAGAAGGATGTGTTTATCTAATTCACACAAACATATCATCTGAGTTACCAGGAGATCTGCATTCTTTTTGGGAATTCCTAGAAATTCACACAAGGTGGAAAGAACAGAGGTTATTTCACTCCATTGTGTGGACAAATTACTCTCTCAGAATGTGTTTTGTACTTTTCCCCACTGCTCTGTTGCTCATGATTTTCTCCTTGCTTGGAATGTCTTTGCCTCATCTCTTTCCTCACTCCTCACCTTGGCTGTCCAATCAGAGGCAACCTCCAAGTTTATCTTAAACATCATCTTTATGAAACTTTCATGTCATCTTGTGGCAGACACACTCTAAGGTGACTCCCAAATGAGTCAATTCTTCATATTTTCCTCTATTAATTGCAGGCAGAACTTGTGATTTACTTCTAGCTGATAAAAGATGGCAGTGGTAATGGGATAGTTGCTGCATGGTTATCTTAAGTTATAGAAGATTGTCTTAGCGAACTGGAGAGCGAGATCCTCTTGCTGGCCTTGAAGAAGTAAATGCCATGTGTGAAAAGGCTTGTGAGAGGGCTGTGGTGGCCTCTAGGCACTGACAGCCAGCAGAAAAATAGGGATGTCAGTCCTACAGCTGCAAAGAACTGAATTTTGCCAGCAGCCACACAAGCCTGGGAGAGAATCCTGAGCTCTAGACAAGAATGAAGCTCATCCAGTATTTGGATTTCAGCCTGATAAGACACTGGACAGAGGACCCAGCTAAGTCAAACCGAGACTTTGGCACATAGTGACCATGAGATAATCAATAGGTGTTTTTGTTTTTTTCAGGTAAGGCTTTACTAGGGCCCCTGCTGCGTCGGGGAGAGCAAGAACAAATAACAGTTTCCCTTGCTGGTCACTCACTGAAGGGGAGCAAACTTGTTCCTTCTATGGGGTGAGGGTATAGCTGTTTTAATGTGCACCTCCTTCATTGGACATAGTAAGTAACAGGTCTCTGACTGCCTTCATGATGTATTGTGATATTGTTTTACTTTTATATTACTTTTGCTATAATATCTGTCAAATTATATTGTTATTGATCATTAACTTGTCTGTTTATTGTGCTTGATTTAATGATCGCAGGTTATGTAGAAACATCTAAGCAGGGAATCAAGACATAAATAACAATGCACATTCATAGAACATGTCCAAAAGGGGAGAAAACCACTGGGCTAGGTGACATCAGTCTTTGTCTAACTCAGAAGAGCTGGACAGTGCTATCCAGTATCTTTTACTATTGCACACAAGTGTGTGCCTGCTGCATGCTAAGTTGCTTCAGATGTGTCTGGCTCTTTGCAACCCCATGAATGATAGCCCACTGGGCTCCTTTGTCAATGGAATTCTCCAGGCAAGAATACCGGAGTGGGTTGCCATGCCCTCCTGCAGAGTATCTTCCCCACCCAGGAATAGAACCTGAGTCTCCTGTGTCTCCTGCACTGGCAGGTGGGTTCTTTACCACTAGCACCACCTGGGGAGCCCCACCCACAACTGCATCACAGGAGACAAGAAATTCATGTCATTGTGTCCATTTGTAAGAAAGGAGAGAGATATTAAAAGACATTCTTTGGTAGTTTACAAGGCAAAGAAATGTATGGAGAAAAAAATACATCCTCACAAAATTAGTAAACAATTTTTATTTATTTGATAAGTGAAGCTCTTTTTAGAAGAAAAAATATAATTTTTGGTTTTTATATTAAGAAAATATAGATTTGTCATATTTCCCCCCAAATTGACATCTGATTTAAAAAATTAAATCAAATGCACAGATCAAAATGGTGACATAGCTCATTTCCAACTTCAGACCAATTATCCATTATCCACAGGCAAAGTACCATTGTGAAAACCCAAAAAACCCAGATGTGGGGCTGAAGCACTCCCAGGGACCACAGAGATCCTGAAGGACCTTACCTTAGAAGGGTAAGGGAGTAACTGTACTCTGACTGCATTGCCCGTCTCCCAGCACTGCACAATAATACACTGAGGGTCTATGGTTTCTCCCAAGAGCCCAAGGTAGACATCCAGCTTCCTTGTCACTGCTTGGTGCTTCCCAAGAGACCCAGGGAGAGCTGAGGAAATCCATGGGGCTCGACTACTGAGAATCAAATAGAAACAGAGAAGGTTGTCAGGGCTTACAACAATTAGCACTGTGCCTGTTAGAATGTCTACTATCAATAAGATATGAGGTAACAAATGCTGGGGAGGATGTAGATCAAATGAAACTCTTACTACAGACAGCAGTATAGAGGTTCCTCAGAAAATTAGAAATAGAGCTTCCATATGATTCAGAGATGCCCCTGCAATATCCCAAGGAAATAAATTCACTGTCTTGAAGAGACATCTGCACCCCTATGCAGATATCTGTGTTGATTGTAGCATTATTTATGATAGGCAAGTCATGAAAACAGCTTATGTCCAGTAACAGATAAATGGTTTGAAAAAAGGTAAATGGAAAGAAAATAATGAATAGAATATTATCCCGGGATTAAAAAGTAAGGAAATTCTGTCATTTGCAACAACATGGATGAAACTTGAGGACATTATGTTAAGTGAAATATACCAAGTGGAAAAAGACAAATACTGTATGATCTTACTTTATGTGGAATATAAAAAAAACACACAAAACAAAAAAATCTGAACTCATAAAAACAGAATGGATTGATGGTTGCAAAGGTAGGAGTGAGAACTAGGAGGGGAAATGGGTGAAGCTGGTCAAAGGGTAAAACTTCCAGTTACAAGTTCTGAGGATGTAATGTTCAGCATGGTAACTATAGCTAACAAGAGTATATTTTACATTTGAAAGCCACTAAGAGATTTAATGGTGTCCCAGGTGGTGCAGTGGTAAAGAATCTCCTTGCCAGTGCAGAAGAAGCAAGAGACTTGGGTTCAGTCCCTGAGTCGAGAAGATCCCTTGGAGGGGGAAATGGCAACCCACTCCAGTATTCTTGCCTGGAGAATCCCCATGGACAGAGGAGCCTGGCGGGCTACAGTCCATGGGATTGCAAGGAGTGGGACACAGCTGAGCACACACTGAGAGATTTAAAGGTTTTACTATACAGAAGATTTTGCAGCTTTGTGACTATGTGAATTGAATCTTTAATTTTCCTGCAGTGTATACATATATCAAACCATTCTGTTATAAATCTTAAACTTATATACACTGCTTTAATATAATGTTGCAATGTCAATTTTATCTCAGTAAAGCTGGAAGAAAATAGCATTTCCATAGTAATGTTGAAAGACAAAATGACGTTATATAAAGTGATGTGAATAGTGAAAGAGTCCCATTATTACAATGCATGTCCTCCAAACCCTGGGCCTTCCTTTCTTTTTGCTCTAATGCTTCTTTGACCAAAGCTCCACTAAAGCAGTTACTGTATTGTATTGGAATTACATGTCCATTATCACATGGGCGAGGGTGTGCAAGGATTTGGTGAACACAAAGGGAGAGCCTGTGTTGTGGCTGTCAGCTTGGATGGAAGAATATTGGGCCAGTGATTGTTAACATCTGACCCTTCCACCAGAAATGAGAGACCCAGTGAGTGTCAGATCCCCACCCACTGGATGGAGGGCAGTGGGTGACAATGGAGAAGGCAGCAGGAAGTATTCACTGCCATGTTCTATGAAAATGAAAAGATGGATGGATTAGGGATTTTATCTCCCCACCCATAGCCCTTTGATTTAAAGCCCTCCTTTATAATATTTGTTAATATTTTGAAGCTTTCACCCTTGTGGCTCAGTTCTAGAGCAGTGCACCTGACGAAGAATAAAGTTCATAGAAATTTAAATATTTAAACATATTTACAATATTTGTAAATATGCCAGAATGTGGAAGCAACCTAAGTGTCCATCAACAGATGAATGGATAGAGATGTGGAACACATGTACAGTGGAACACTACTCAGCCATAGAAAAGAGTGAAAGTTTGCTATTTGCAGCGACATAGATGGACCTGGAAAATCCCACGGGCGGAGGAGCCTGGTGGGCTGCAGTCCATGGGGTCGCGAAGAGTCGGACACGACTGAGCCACTTCACTTTCACTCTTCACTTTCATGCATTGGAGAAGGAAATGGCAACCCACTCCAGTGTTCTTGCCTGGAGAATCCCAGGGACGGGGGAGCCTGGTGGGCTGCCGTCTATGGGGTCGCACACAGTCGGATACGACTGAAGCGACTTAGCAGCAGCAGCAGCAGATGGACTTGGAGAGCATTATGCTAAGTGCAATAAACCATACAGAGAAAGACAAATAGTGTATTATATGACTTAACTGTTGGACTTCCCAGATGGCGCTAGTCGTAAAGAACCCTCCTGCCAGCACAGGAAGTGAAAGAGATGCGGGTTCTATCCCTGGGTTGGGAAAATCCCCTGGAGAAGGGCATTGTAACCTACCTCAGTATTCTTGCCTGGAGAATCTCATGGACAGAGTAGCCTGGCAGGCTATGGTCCAAAGGGTTGCAAAGAGTCAGACATTACTGAAGTGACATAGCATGCACACACATGTCAGTTATGTGTAGAACCTAAAATATAACAGAAAAGAAGCATGCTCACAGACATGGAGAACAAACTGGTGGTTATCAGGCAGGGAGGGGGAAGTGGCAGTATAAGGTGGGGGAGTGGGAGGTATGAACTACTGGATATAAGATAGGCTACAAGTATGTATCCTACAACACAGGGAGTATAACCAGTATTTTGTAGTAACTATAAATGGAATGTAACCTTTAGAAATTGTTTAAAAAATAAATAAAATAACAAAATCATTAAGTTTTTCTTTAACCCTATGAAAAGGACCCATAAACCCTCCATACTTCTTTAAATCCCTCTTTTCTCCTCCCATGGACTGTTCAGTTCAACTGGACAACCAAGTGCCTCATCTCCTTAGCGCCTACTCTCACTTCCCCACCCCACCACACTTTCCCTCTCAAGTCCAGAGGCATTTCTTCCTATTTTATGTTCCCTACACCTCTGAGCTCGTTATTATGTAAATTGACTTAGCTTCTTTGCTAAATTGTTGCCTTCTTCTAGGAATATACTTATATTCTGAACCTGTTCTTCCAATTTTCTAGTACCAGTACAGCTCTGAGCGCTTGAAATGTGGCTAAGCCAATTTGAGATATGAGGTGAGTAATACATACTGAATTTCAAAGACTAAGTGTGAAAAATGAATGTAAAATATCTCAATTTTGCTATTGACTGCATATTGAAATTATAATGTTTGAATATATTGGGTTAAATAAAATATATTATTAAAAAAAAACAAATGCATGGGATTCACCTTATATAACATTTTCAAAAGCTTATAGTAAGAAAAACTTGGCTTCTATGGTTCAGTATTTTACATATTCTAACTCTTTTTTCTCCTGGTGCATAAGCCTGTAATTTTTCAAATTTTCATTTTGATCATTATAGCCTTAATAAAGGAACCTACTTTATTGCCATCAAAAGAAGAAAACCTCTTATTATACTGTGGAATCAAAAAAGATTATGAATAATTATTCATATAAGCTAAGTCTGCCAGGCAATTACAAAAGCAGTTCACTTTTATTTTTACTGTATCTGCAGAATTCCTCCTCTGACTCTGTTTTTATAGGTCTATGCTTTCAAATATGAAAAATGGCAATAATTTGATTTTCAAATGGAAAATGATAAAGAGAAACCTATGAAAATCAAACATCCAATCAAGCACTTTATTCCAAGGTATATCTTATTTTATTCTTTCTCTATCTAACCTGTTCTATTATTGAAGAATAATTTGAACCCATTGAACCATTTTGATTTAGGGCCATTTGTCAAACTGATTGTGGTCTAAATTGGGAAATAGGAAGTGCTTGCACTTAGCATCCTTTTTGAGCCTCCTGATTCTGTTCCATTCATCTTTTGTCCTCTGGCACTTAGGGATGGTCCCCCAAGTGGGGGAGGTGACTCTTGATTCTTCCTTCCTAGATACTATCTCACATCAGAGGTTTCCTCCCTTCCAGGAAATCCAAAGTTACTTGTACCTAGTCTCTTTTTCTTCATCAGTTTATTAGGTAATAGGCTGGCAATTCAAGTAAGTCAGTTTGTTCAGAGACATTACTGCCTTTTTCTTATAGAAGGGCAGTAATTATTTTAGATGGCATTTTAGAGTTTGCCAAATACTTTCCCATGTATCTCATTTGACATTCACAGAAACCTAGGAAGCAGAAATGTCTTTCCCTGTTTTGTTGTGGAAGAAACTGAGAGGTTAAATGACTTCATCAAGTGGGGTTCAGGATGGGGAACACATGTATATCCGTGGGAGATTCATGTTAATGTATGGCAAACCAATACAATATTGTAAAGTAATTAGCCTCCAATTAAAAGAAATAAATTTATATTAAAAAAAAGAATGAAGCCCAAGGTTGGGGGGGAAAGATTAGGTGACTAATTAGAAAATCCAAGACTCTTGATTCCAGGCTTTTCCCTTTGACTGTAAGATCCCTAACTCTGGATAATATATTTTCAGCCAAAGAAGATACAGTGTAACTTCAAGCATTATATTAAGCAAGTGGGAGTTGTATTATTAAAGCAATCACCTTGTTACCCCTCAAATCATATCACATTGTTAATGTCCTCCTTTGCTTTTACTGGTTATTCTTATGCAGCAGTGTGCATGCAATTTCCTGTGATGTTAGGATTGATGTATATGCATTACTACCTGTAAAATAGCTAGTGGGAACCTGCTATGAAGCACAGGAAACTCAGCTCAGTGGTGCTCTGTAATGATCTGGATAGGTGGGAGGGGGAAGTGGGAGGGAGGTCCAAGAGGGACGGGATATATATGTACACACACATACACACACACACACACACAGCTGATTCATTTAACTTTACAGCAGAAACTAAACTGTAGAGCAACTACTTCAATAAAAAAACCCCAAAGCCTATGTTAGCACCCTATCTCAGATTGAATGAATTGAAATTTCCAATAGATGGGGAATAAATGGTAGTTTTTAAAAAAGTTCACTGGTGGTTATTATGCCTGTCCCAGGTTAAAAACCATTAGCACAAATCCTGATAAGTAATTACTTTTTCTTGTCTTACAGATCTGGTCTTAGAGGCAGTCTTGGCCCAAACTAAGTTTAACTCATAGTAGCACCATGTTCCCTGGCAGCCTTTCCTATTCATGATATGAGGTGAATGGTAGTGGGGCAGGTGTGTTGTGATCAGTCTAGCCAGGCAGTCATAAACTAATCTACTACTGAGACTGTTTTCCAGGATCCCATTGTTAACAAATTAGGAAATGGGGTTTACTATATGGATTACTCAGATGGCAGGATAGGAATTGAAACCATTTGGAAGTTACATATTTCTATCATTTTGGCACTCTGTAAGCCAATTTAGAAGATTAAGAATTTGCTAAACAGGGTCAGTGGTGATATAAATGGCAATAGAATCAGACTGAGAATGAACATAATGCTCATATTTTAATTTCCTCATTTTCTTCCAGTTAGAGCATTACTTTGTTTACCATGACTCTTCACTATCAGCCTTATTAAATGAATGCTACTTATTTCAGAGGATAATTGGTATTAGTGTTATCACTTATCTATTGCTGTGTAAGAAATTCTATAAGACTTATTAGCCTGAAACAACAAAAGTTTTATTTGCTAATGATTCCATGAGTTCCATTCAATGGGTCATCAATTTGGGCAGTTTTTGAGTTCTGCTGGGTAGTTCTCATTGTCTTCCTGGAGCCATTCACTTATCTGTAGTCTTCCAGTGGCCTAACTGGGACTAGATTGTCTAAGATGGCCTCAACACAAGGGAGGTGGTTAGTAGACTGTCCAGCTTGTGTACTCTGCTCTACTCTAAATCGTCTGCTTAGTAGGTGAGTTCAGGATCTTTCACATTATAGTCTTCAGGTCCCAACTGGGCATGGAAGAGAGAAAGCTCTAATGGGCAAGTACTTTTGAAGTCTTTGTTTATCTCATGCTTGCTAATATCTCATTGGCCAAAGCAAGTCAAATGGCCAAGCCTAGATTCAAAAGGTGAAAAAGAAAAGAACAAAAACAAAAACCTTCACCTCTTGATAGTGAATGTATATGAGAGGTTCTCTTTGAAAATGACTGACCACAGATAGAAAAAAATTTGTATATGATTATTTAAAGCCCAGAGAAATCCAAATGACAAATAGCTTAAGAATAAATAAAATAGCACAGAGAAGCAGAGTAGAAGGTTGTAAAATAAATTGAAGCATTTATTCTCAACATTAACAGATAGAGATTTAAGTAAACATTTTCTTAATATCATTCAAAGTTTGCTTTTTTTCCTCCCCAGAATGGTTTTGTCTACTGGGAAAGATTATATTAAACATCATTTAAATATTTAAGCCCTGAGGCATACCAGGTCATGAATTGTATTAATTTGCACAAAATGAAAGTTTGCATAAATGGCCAAACATAATTTCCATTCTAGAATATTTTATCATAATTAAGAAATATCATATTAAAGTGTGAGTATATTGCTCAAGCGAACTAGAAACATGTCACCAGTTCAGTGCTCTGACTGTGAAATGAGCAGTATTTACTCTTGAAAACTTCACTCAAGTAATGAGGGACATTAATTCTAAGCAGGGTTTCAGTTATTGCTCTGAATTTAATCTGATCTTTTAATTCTTCTGTGCCTATAAAAAATTCATGGTTTGAGTTTGATGTGTTGCATATTTCTGGTAAGCACACACACCTTGATTCTAATTTGAGGTATATTTAAGAACAAGACAGGCAGGAGAAAATGCTTGATCTTTCTATAAAGTACAAAGTACATGACCAAAGAGAGCTCATTAAAGTAAAAAAATACCTTATGTGAAATTTGATGGGAGTCTCTGCCTAACTCTACTCTTGTGATCATCCACTTACTTTGAAATTAAAACATCACAAAACTACTCCTTTTTATCTCTATAGTTCCCAAGCTCTGACATCACCCATTTCTATCTCCCTGGTCTATCCTTTTTCTTGCTTTCTCCACACTGCAGTACTCATTTTAGTTCAGCTTACCCATTAATTCCACTCATGGGCTGTCCATGCCTGTCCCTTAGCTATCTTCTCCCATGCTTTTTTATGTGAGCTTTACTTCACTACTAGAAACTTTCCTTCATCTTCAGACTTTCTTTATGGGTTCAGTGGAAATGTTGCTGTTGTTCAGTTGCTCAGTCATGTCCGACTCTGTGTGACTTCCTCAGTAACACTATAGATATAGACATAGGTATAAATATAGACACAAAGAGGTCAAACTAATCCATCCTAAAGAAAACCAACCTTAAATAATCATTGGAAAGACTGGTGCTGAAGCTGAAGCTCCAGTACTTTGGCCATCTGATGTGAAGACCTGACTCATTGGAAAACACCCTGATGCTGGGAAAGATTGGAGGCAAGAGAATGGGGTTGGGGGCAGAGAATGACATAATTAGATAGCATCACCAACTAAATGGACATGAATTTGAGCAAACTCTGGGAGATAGTGATGGACAGGGGAGCCTGGTGTGTTGTGGTCCATGGAGTCTCAGAGTCGGAGATGACTTAGTGACTGAACCGCAAAGAAAACAACATGGATGTTTAGATACGAACAAAGATGATAGATTTTTTGCTTTCTTTTGTGATTCTTGTGAACTCAGGAAGGCTTGACTCATTCTCTGCATTTCAGTGCTTTTTGCATTTCAACTATTTCCTGCCTTTGCTTATTCTATATGCTACTTCTCATATTCAGTTCAGTTAGTTCAGTTCAGTTGCTCAGTTGTGTCCAACTCTTTGTGACCCCATGGACTGCAGCATGCCAGGCCTCCCTGTCCATCACCAACTCGCAGAGCCTACTGAAGCTCATGTCCATTGAGTCAGTGATGCCATTACAACCATCTCATCCTCTGTCATCCCCTTCTCCTCCTGCCTTCAATCTTTCCCAGCATCAGGGTCTTTTCCAATGAGTCAGTTTTTCACATCAGGTGGCCAAAGTATTGGAGTTTCAGATCAACATCAGTCCTCCCAATGAATATTCAGGACTGATTTTCTTTAGGATGGCCTGGTTGGATCTCCTTTCAGTCCAAGGGACTCTCAAGAGTCTTCTCCAACACCACAGTTCAAAAGCACCAATTCTTCCGGCACTCAGGTTTCTTCATATTCCAACTCTCACATCCATACATGACTATGGGAAAAACCATAGCTTTGACTAGATGGACCTTTGTTGGTAAAGTAATGTCTCTGCTTTTTAATATGCTCTCTAGGTTGGTCATAACTTCTTACAAGCAGCAAGTGTCTTTTAATTTCATGGCTGCAGTCACCATCTGCAGTGATTTTGGAGGCCAAAAAAATAGTCTCTCACTGTTTTCACTGTTTCTCCATCAATTTGCCATGACCTTAGTTTTCTGAATGTTGAGTTTTAAGGCTACTTTTTCACTCTCCTCTTTCACTTTCATCAAGAGACTCTTAGTTCTTCTTCACTTTCTGCTATGAGTGGTGTCATGTGCATATCTGAGGTTATTGATACTTCTCCCAGCAATCTTGATTCCAGCTTGTGCTTCATCCCGCCCAGTGTTTCTCATGATGTACTCTGCATATAAGTTAAATAAGCAGAGTGACAATATACAGCCTTGATGTACTTCTTTCCTGATTTAAAACCAGTGTGTTGTTCCATGTCCAGTTCTAGCTGTTGTTTCCTGACCTGCATACAGATTTCTCAAGAGGCAGGTCAGATGGTCTGGTATTCCCAACTTCTTAAGAATTTCCCACAGTTTGTTGTGATCCACACAGTCAAAGGCTTTGGCATAGTGAATAACACAGAAGTAGATATTTTTCTGAAACTCTCTTGTTTTTTGGATGATCCAATGGATGTTGGCAATTTGATCTCTGGTTCCTCTGCCTTTTCTAAATCCAGCTTGAACACCTGGAAGTTCATAGTTCATGTACTGTTGAAGCCTGGCTTGAAGAATTTTGAGCATTACTTTGCTAGTGTGTGAAATGAGTGCAATCGTGTGGTTGTTTGAGCATTCTTTGGCATTGCTTTTCTTTGGGATTGGAATGAAAACTGACCTTTTCCAGTCCTGTGGCCACTGCTGAGCTTTCCAAATTTCCTGGCATATTGAGTGCAGCACTTTCATAGCATTATCTTTTGCAATAGCTCAACTGGAATCCCATCACCTCTACTAACTTTGTTCATCGAGATGCTTCCTAAGCCCTACTTGACTTTACACTCCAGGATGTCTGGCTCTAGGTGAGTGATCACACCATCATGTTTATCTGCATCGTGAAGATCTTTTTTTTGTTTGGTTTTTCTGTGTATTCTTGCCACCTCTTCTTAATATCTTCTGCTAGGTCCATACCATTTCTGTCCTTTATTGTGCTCATCTTTGCATGAAATGTTCCCTTGATATCTCTAATTTTCTTGAAGAGACCTTTAGTCTTTCCCATTCTATTGTTTTCCTCCATTTCTTTGCATTGATCTCTGAGGAAGGCTTTCTTATCTTTCCTTGCTAGTCTTTGGAACTCTGCATTCAAATGGGTATATCTTTCCTTTTTTCTTTTGCCTTTCACTTCTCTTCTTTTCACAGCTATTTGTAAGGCCTCCTCAAACAACCATTTTGCCTTTTTGCATTTCTTTTTCTTGGAGATGGTCTTGATCACTGCCTCATCTACAATGTCACGAACCTCCATCCATAGTTCTTCAGGCACTCTATCAGATCTAATCCCTTGAATCTATTTGTCACTTCCACGGTATAATCGTAAGCAATTTGATTAAGGTCATACCTGAATGATCTAGTGGTTTTCCCTACTTTCTTCAATTTAAATGTGAACTTGGCAATAAGGTGTCCATGATCTGAGCCACAGTCAGCTCCCAGTATTGTTTTTGCTGACTGTATAGAGTCTCCATCTTTGGCTACAAAGAATATAATTAATCTGATTTTAGTATTGACCATCTGGTGATGTCCATGCATAGTCTTCTGTTTTGTTGTTGGAAGAGGGTGTTTGCTGTGACCAGTGTACTCTCTTGGCAAAGGGAAGGCACTTCTTATATTACTCTCTTCATATTTTTTTCTTGAAAATTTTTTTATTGGAGTACAGTAGCTTTACCATGCTGTGTTAATTTCTACTGTACAGGAAAGTGAATAAGCTATACATATACCCCCTCTTTTTTGGATTTCCTTCCCCTTGAGGTCACCATGGAGCACTGAGTAGAGTTCCCTGTGCTCTATAGTAGGTTCTCACTACTTATCTGTTTTATACTTAGTAACTCTTCATATTGCTTACCTCCCACTAAACAGTGACTTTAATATCCACAGTTTATGAGATGCTGAATCAAAGTTCCTTACTCAGTATAATGCCACTGACCCTAACTTCCATTTCCTCACATTGCTCTTATTACTCTCATATCCTGGATTTTGCCATTACCAACCCAGCTCCATCCTACAGATTGCTGACTTGTTTTTATGTGCTACTTAGCTGACATTTCTTCACATTCACTAAATCTTACCCTTACCCTTTTCATGAATAAGCATTCTCTCTCTCCATCCTCACCCCCTTTGCATAAGTTGGCGCAGTAGAAAGAGAAAGAGGCAGAAGGCCTGTCTCACTCTTCTTCCACTGCGTGGTACCTACATGACCTTAGCTGACTTCCAAGTTCTTGGGATTTCAGCTTCTTTTTTTGTACAACGGAAACAAAATAAAAACCTATTTCACAAGATGAAGTGAATTCTCGAAGGACTGAGTTGAAGATTATTGAACATATAAATCTTCTTGAGGTTATTGTTTGCTGTTATAAGAACAAAAGGAACATTTATAACAAAATATCATAATGAGTAGTCATCTAGCATGCCCAGTCATATTGTAACCATAAAATGATGACATCTTTGTAGGTGTGTGTTGGGAAAGGTCATCAAGAAGATATGACCATAAAAGAGATAGCTAGTGGGAACCTGCTGTATAGCACAGGGAGTTCAGCACAGTACTGTGGTGACCTAGAGGGGTGGGATGGGAGGGATGGGAGAGAGGTTCAAGACTGAGAGGATATATGTATACATATAGCTGATTCACTTTGTTGTACAGCAGAAACTAACACAACATTGTAAAGCAATTGTACTCCAATTAAAAAAAAAAGAGAGATGTGATCATTAGTTTGACCTGTGAGCTGAACCTGGTATTGGAAGACTGCTCACTCCCCAGCCTGCCCTTGGAATGTGTGCTCCATCTACCTTCCCCTCCCTAGAAACTACCCAAAGATACAGTTTTGAGACAGTACTGTGATTTTCAACCATCCAAACTGTATATGACTGAACCCTTAAAGCCTCCATATAAATTTGTAAGATTTGGTGGGGCATGGAAATTTACTTGTCCTGAGGATGCTGAAGACAAGCTGCACAAATAAGTTCCCTTGCTTGTAAAAGCTACCAATGTGGAGTGATTTGCCTCTTTCTTTGGTCTCTCTCTGCTCCCCATGTATGGGGGCAGATTTCAGATGATGTCCAGGAAACACATAAGAAGGCTGCAACCAATAGCTTATGGAAGTTTTAGGAAATCTGACCAGTGTAGGTCTGACCAGAGTCTACTATACAGTCTCTGGTGAGTATTAATAGAGCTACTTTTGTAATACATTTGAACACATGGGTTTGTATACCTCTTTGACTTTCTGTGATACCATTTCTCAGCAACTTCTGTTTTATCTTCTTTTGCATCTAGGTAGTATAATGTTGGGAGAAGGCAATGGCACCCCACTCCAGTACTCTTGCCTGGAAAATCAAATGGATGGAGGAGCCTGGTAGGCTGCAGTCCATGGGGTCGCTAAATTTGGACACAACTGAGCGACTTCACTTTCACTTTTCACTTTCATGCATTGGAGAAGGAAATGGCAACCCACTCCAGTGTTCTTGCTTGGAGAATCCCAGGGACGAGGGAGCCTGGTGGGCTGCTGTCTATGGGGTCGCACAGAGTCGGACACGACTGAAGTGACTTAGCAGCAGTAGCAGTAGCAGTATAATGTTGCCCAAAAAGTCATTTAATGGTGAAGTGATTTATTACATTGAAGATCCATGGTGTTTCAACTGGGCTTTCATCACTACATTTTTTTCTCTTGCTTGTTTCATAGATCACTTCTTGAGCTGTCGTCCTTCTCTCCGCAGGCTCCCATACCCTCCCACTTCATTCAGGCCAACTCATCTCATGAAGTGGATTTATGCCTTTTAACTGGACTTAGTAGCTTTGAGGCCTTTATTTATTACTATTATGTATTTTGGCTGTGCTGGGTCTTTGCTGTGACCCAGTGCTTCTCCAGTTGTGCCACACGGGACTGAGTTGCACATGTGGGATCTTAGCTCCCTGACCAGGGCAGGGGATTCTTAACCACTAGACCACCAGGGAAGTCCCTGAGGCCTTTACTTTTAATTAATGGAGTGTTATTACTATTGCTTCCAAGGAGAATCATAGAGGCAAATTTGAGTCCTTTGCCCTTTAATTATTTATACATCCAATTACTTACCAAATCCCATTTTATCTCATATTTTCCTCCTCATTAAAATTTCTGGTATGCTATTGCCCTGGGTCAGGTTCTCATAACCTCAATCTAAGTGTCCTCAGAGAGTTCCAGCTGTTTCTTATCCAGTTTGTCCTGCACATTTTTCTTAACCTGGGCTTTCCACCAGAGCCAGGCCACTTGGCAACACATGTTACCCTGGGCGCAAATATTAATAAATACACTACTGAGCCTCCATTATTGCATAAAACTATGGAAAAATCGCCAAAGTTTTCACAAAACATTAGACCCATTGTGTAAATCTTCCTGAGAAAACAGCTTGCCTTGATTAAAGGAGAGAAGGCATGTTCCCAAGGAATGAGATGCCTGGGTTAATTAATTCAAATTTATATATTGAATGTGGGAATCATGTGATGAGTAAAGGAAGAAGAATTTGGATACAAAATTTAATTTTCAGATTCTGAATACTTGATTTAAGATGGTTTGATCTGGTGCTTAAATTAAAGCATCATTTAATTTATGATGCTTTCATTATCTGACAATTCTACATGAAGTAGTTGACTTTCATGAGTCTGGTACCAAGAAATGTTGAATATATTATATTGGCACTGAAAATGGTCTACATCCTGAGAGGGTGTTGCCATTAGTGATACATAGTCAGTTCAGTTCAGTCACTCAATCGTGTCTGACTCTTTGCGACCCCATGGACCACAGCACGCCAGGCCTCCCTGTCCATCACCAACTCCCAAAGTTTACCCAAACTCATGTCCATCGAGTCGGTGATGCCATTCAACCATCTCATCCTCTGTTGTCCCCTTCTCCACCTACCCTCAATCTTTCCCAGCATCGGGGTCTTTTCAGATGAGTCAGCTCTTCGCATCAGGGGGCCAAAGTATTGGAGTTTCAGCTTCAACATCAGTCCTTCCAATGAACATTCAGGAATGATTTCCTTTAGGATGGACTGGTTGGACCTCCTTGCAGTCCAAGGGACTCTCAAGAGTCTTCTCCAACACCACAGTTCAGAGCATCAATTCTTTGGCACTCAGCTTTCTTTATAGTCCAACTCTCACATCCATACATGACTACAGGAAAAACCATAGCCTTGACTAGACAGACTTTGTTGGCAAAGTACTGTCTCTGGTTTTTAATATGCTCTGTAAGTTGGTCCAGAGAAGGCAATGGCACCCCACTCCAGTACTCTTGCCTGGAAAATCCCATGGACAGAGGAGCCTGGTAGGCTGCAGTCCATGGGATCGCTAAGAGTCAGACACGACTGAGTGACTTCTCTTTCACTTTTCACTTTCATGCATTGGAGAAGGAAATGGCAACCCACTCCAGTGTTCTTGCCTGGAGAATCTCAGGGATGGCAGAGCCTGGTGGGCTGCCATCTATGGGGTTGCACAGAGTCAGACACGACTGAAGCGACTTAGCAGCAGCAGCAGCAGCTAGGCTGGTCAAAACTTTCCTTCCAAGGAGTATGAGTCTTTTAATTTCATGCTACAGTAACCATCTGCAGTGATTTTGGAGCCCCCTAAAATACAGTCTCTCACTGTTTCCACTGTTTCCCCATCTATTTGCCATGAAGTGATGGGACCGGATGCCATGATCTTAGTTTTTTGAATGTGGAGTTTTAAGCCAACTTTTTCACTCTCCTCTTTCACTTTCATCAAGAGGCTCTTTAGTTCTTCTTCACTTTCTGCCATAGGAGTGGTGTCATCTGCATATCTGAGGTTATTGATATTTCTCCCAGCAATCTTGATTCCAACTTGTGCTTCATCCAGCCAGCATTTCTCATGATGTACTCTGCATGTAAGTTAAATAAGTGGGATGACAATATACAGCCTTGACATACTGCTTTCCCAATTTGGAACCAATCTGTTGTTCCATGTCCACTTCTAACTGTTGTTTCCTGACCTGCATGCAGATTTCTCAAGAGGCAGGTCAGGTGGTCTGGTATTCCCATCTCTTTCGGAATTTTCCACAGTTTATTGTGATCCACACAAAGGCTTTGGCATAGTCAGTAAAGCAGAAATAGATATTTTTTGGAACTGTTTTTCTATGATTCAGCAGATGTTGGCAATTTGATCTCTGGTTCCTTTGCCTTTTCTAAATCCAGCTTGAACATCTGGAAGTTCTTGGTTTATGTACTGTTGAAGCCTGGCTTGGAGAATTTTGAGCATTACTTTACTAGCGTGTGAGATGAGTGCAGTTGTGTGGTAGTTTGAGCATTCTTTGCCATTGTCTTTATTTGGGATTGGAATGAAAACTGACCTTTTCCAGTCCTGTAGTTATTGCTGAGTTTTCCAAATTTGCTGGCATATTGAGTGCAGCACTTTCACAGCATCATCTTTTAGGGTTTGAAATAGCTCATCTGGAATTCCATCACTTCCACTAGCTTTTATTGTAGGGATGCTTCATAAGGTCCACTTGACTTCACATTCCAGGATGTCTGACTCTAGGTGAGTGATCACACCATTGTGTTTTCTGGGTCATGAAGATCCTTTTTGTCCAGTTCTTCTGTGTATTCTTGCCACATCTTCTTAAAATCTTCTGTTTCTGTTAGGTTCATACTATTTCCACCCTTTATTGAGTCCATCTTTGTGTGAAATGTTCCCTTGATATCTCTAATTTTCTTGAAAAGATCTCTAATCTTTCCCATTCTATTATTTTCTTCTATTACTTTGCACTGATCACTGAGGAAGGCTTTCTTATCTCTCCTTGCTATTCTTTGGAACTCTGCATTCAAATGGGTATCAGATCAAATCAGATCAGTCGCTCAGTCGTGTCCAACTCTTTGCGACCCCATGAATCGCAGCACGCCAGGCCTCCCTGTCTATCACCAACACCTGGAGTTCACTGAGACTCACATCCATTGAGTCAGTGATGCCATCCAGCCATCTCATCCTCTGTTGTCCCCTTCTCTTCCTGCCCCCAATCCCTCCCAGCATCAGAGTCTTTTCCAATGAGTCAACTCTTCACATGAGGTGGCCAAAGTACTGGAGTTTCAGCTTTAGCATCATTCCTTTCAAAGAAATCCCAGGGCTGATCTCCTTCAGAATGGACTGGTTGGATCTCCTTGCAGTCCAAGGGACTCTCAAGAGTCTTCTCCAACACCACAGTTCAAAAGAATCAATTCTTTGGCACTCAGCTTTCTTCACAGTCCAACTCTCACATCCATACATGACCACAGGAAAAACCATAGCCTTGACTAGACGAACCTTTGTTAGCAAAGTAATGTCTCTGCTTTTGAATATGCTATCTAGGTTGGTCATAACTTTCCTCCCAAGGAGTAAGTGTCTTTTAATTTCATGGCTGCAGTCACCATCTGCAGTGATTTTGGAGCCCAAAAAAATAAAGTCTGACACTGTTTCCACTGTTTCCCCATCTATTTCCCATGAAGTCATGGGACCGGATGCCATGATCTTCAGTTTCTGAATGTTGAGCTTTAAGCCAACTTTTGCACTCTCAACTTTCACTTTCATCAAGAGGCTTTTGAGTTCCTCTTCACTTTCTGCCATAAGGGTGGTGTCATCTGCATATCTGAGGTTATTGATATTTCTCCCGGCAATCTTGATTCCAGCTTGTGCTTCTTCCAGTCCAGCGTTTCTCATGATGTACTCTGCATATAAGTTAAATAAACAGGGTGACAATATACAGCCTTGACGAACTCCTTTTTCTATTTGGAACCAGTCTGTTTTTCCATGTCCAGTTCTAACTGTTGCTTCCTGACCTACATACAAGTTTCTCAAGAGGCAGATCAGGTGGTCTGGTATTCCCATCTCTTTCAGAATTTTCCACAGTTTATTGTGACCCACACAGTCAAAGGCTTTGGCATAGTCAATAAAGCAGAAATAGATGTTTTTCTGGAACTCTCTTGCTTTTTCCATGGTCCAGTGGATATTGGCAATTTGATATCTGGTTCCTCTGCCTTTTCTAAAACCAGCTTGAACATCAGGAAGTTCACGGTTCGCATATTGCTGAAGCCTGGCTTGGAGAATTTTGAGCATTACCTTACTAGCGTGTGAGATGAGTGCAATTGTGCGGTAGTTTGAGTATACTTTGGCATTGCCTTTCTTTGGGGTTGGAATGAAAACAAATGCATATATCTTTCCTTTTTTCCTTTGCTTTTGACTTCTCTTCTTTTCACAGCTATTTGTAAGGCCTCCTTAGACAGCCATTTTGCATTTCTTTTTCTTGGGGATGGTCTTGATCCCTGTCTCCTGTACAATGTCATGAACTTCTGTCCATACTTCATTAGGCATTCTGTCTATCAGATCTAGTCCCTTAAATCTATTTGTCACTTCCACTGTATAATCATAAGAGATTTGATTTAGGTCATTCTTGAATGGTCTAGTGGTTTTCCCTACTTTCCTCAATTTAAGTCTGAATTTGGCAATAAGAGTTCATGATCTGAGTCACAGTCAGCTCTTGGTCTTGTTTTTGCTGACTTTGTAGAGCTTCTCCAATTGGCTGCAAAGAATATAGTCAATCTGATTTTGGTGTTGGGCATCTGGTGATGTTCATGTGTAGAGCCTTGTGTTGTTGGAAGAGGGTGTTTGCTATGACCAGTGCATTCTCTTGGCAAAACTCTATTAGCCTTTGCCTTGCTTCATTCTGTATTCCAAGGCCAAATTTGCCTGTTACTCCAGGTGTTTCTTGAGTTCCCACTTTTGCATTCCAGTTCCCTATAATGAAAAGGACATCTTTTTTAGGTGTTAGTTCTAAGAGGTCTTGTAGGTCTTCACAGAACCATTTAACTTCAGCTTCTTCAGCGTTACTGGTTGGGGCATAGGCTTGGATTACTGTGATATTGAATGGTTTGCCTTGGAAACGACCAGTGATCATTCTGTCATTTTGGGATTACATCCAAGTACTGCATTTTGGATTCTGTTGTTGACTATAATGGCTATTTAATTTCTTCTAAGGGATTTCTGCCCACTATAGTAGATATAATGGTCATCTGATTTAAGTTCACCCATTGCAGTCCATCTTAGTTACTGATTCCTAGAATGTTGATGTTCACTCTTGCCATCTCCTATTTGCCACTTCCAATTTTCCTTGATTCATGGACCTAACATTCCAAGTTCCTATGCAATATTGCTCTTTACAGCATTGGACCTTGCTTCTGTCACCAGTCACATGCACAACTGGGTGTTTTGTTTTGTTTTTTTTTTTTTTGCTTTGGCTCTGTCCTTTCATTCTGTCTGGAGTTATTTCTCCACTGATCTCCAGTAGCATATTGGGCACCTGTCCACCTGGGGAGTTCATCTTTCAGTGTCCTATCTTTTTGCCTTTTCATACTATTCATGGGATTCTCAAGGGAAGAATATTGAAGTGGTTTGCCATTCCCTTCTCCAGTGGACCAAATTTTGTCAGAATTCTCCACCGTGACCTGACCGTCTTGGGTGGCTCTATATGGCATAGCTTGGTTTCATTGAGTTAGATAAGGCTATGGTCCATGTGATTAGATTGGCTAGTTTTCTGTGATTGTGGTTTCAGTCTGCCCTCTGATGCCCTGTCTCAGCGCCTACCGTCTTAGTGCGGTTTCTCTTATCTTGGACATGGTGTGTCTCTTCATGGGCTGCTCCAGCAAAGCGCTGCCGCTGCTCCTTACCTTGGACGTGGGGTATCTCCTCTCAGCTGCCACTCCTGTAATACATATTGTGATTAGAAAAAGTTAAATATTTATTTATTCATTAGTTCTTTATTAATCAAAATCCTCAATGCATGTCTATTACCTATCAAGTGAAGAGCTGATAGGTGACTAAATCAAAATTTGTAGCAAATGTCACCTGCCAAAACCCACATTTGAGACACCACAAAACGAAGGGTTTCTCAAAACCCTTAGCTTGTGCTCAAAGTAAAAATCTTTTGCTCAATTCCATTGTAGAGTAAAAGAAGTATTCCTAATTCCTAGTAATCATAACTTTCAATGAAAGTAGTCAGATTCATAAAGCCCACATACTTAAATAGAGCAACTAATACTTCTGATTCTTGGGTAGTTATGGAGATACAACAAAGGGCAATAGATTAGCCAGTTCTATGATTAACTAAGATTGTTCCAAAATAGTTTACATGCCTTACATAGCAAACATCTAAAGCTAGTTCAGGAAGAATAATATTTTGGTCTCAGAAATTCTGAGAGAATTTGGAAAAATGCAGTTTAGTTCAATGAATGTGTAATGGATCTTCCCAGGTGAAAGTGAAAGTTGCTCTGTTGTGTCGGACTCTTTGCGACCCCATGGGCTATACAGTCCATGGAAGTCTCTAGGCCAGAATACTGGAGTGGGTAAGCCTTTCCCTTCTCCAGAGGATCTTCCCAACCCAGGGATCAAATTCAGGTCTCCCACATTGCAGGTGGATTCTTTACCAGCTGAGTCACAAGGGAAGCCAAAGAATACTGGAGTGGGAAGCCTATCCCTTCTCCAGGGGATCCTCCCAACCCAGGAATTGAACCGGGGTCTCCTGAATTGAGGGGGATTCTTCACCAACTGAGCTATCATTCCCAGGTGATGCAGTGGTAAAGAATCTGCCTGCCTATGCAGGAGACACAAGTTTGATCACAGTGTGGGGAAAATACCCTGGAGGAGGAATTGGCAACCTACTTCAGTATTCTTGCCTGGAGAAACCCATGGACAGAGTTGCCTGATGGGCTACAGTCCATGGGGCCACAAAGAGTCGAGCATGACTAAGTGACTGAGCACACACGTACACAAATGTGCAGTATTCTTTTGAGTGCCTTAGAGGATACACATATAAACAAGCACAAATATGAGATCTAATCTCTGATTTCAAAGATATGAGAGTCTGGTTGGGCATAAAGGGTGTATATGACTGAAACAATTAGTAAGCCATAGTGCCAGATTCTATTATTTGTAATAAAATAATGTGGTAATGACATAGCAGAAGAGAGATAAACAGAGCTGAATAGGCAACAGAAGTAGAACAAAGTATGTCAGAAAATTTAGGATAGAATAAATTAAGTTTCATTCCTTAAGAAAAAAATGGGTTTACTCTAACATTAACTTACATTGGGGTACTAATTAGCTATTTGGAAAAGGAAAGACGAAATGGTTCTCCTATTAATTAGGCAAAATAAAGTACAGTTGAACTCAGACAAAAAATTAAAAAAATATTGAAAGAAAATTCAATATGGAAGAATTTAAAAAATAACTACAGAGTATGTGGGGAAAGCCTGAATAAAGCTCTGTATGTGTGTGTCCGTGTGCTCACACACACACACACACACACACAGCAAAAAAACAGTAAAACAGAAGATGAGAAAATATTTGTATCAGGTGTGACAAAATTTAATATTTTTAACAAACAACAAATGGAAAGTTCATAAATAAAAGAAAAAGATGAATATACCATTAAGAATAAAATCACACGATTTTGTAATGTAGAAAAGACAAATATATAAATGGCACATATATATATATATATAAAGATGTTCAGTCTAACAAGTAAGCAGAGAAGAAAGTAAATACAGTAGAATGTTGTTTTTAACTTCTTATATTGGAAACTCTGAACAAATATTTAAGGTATTAATGAATATTTAAAATACGAAAATTTTATTTAAACTAATGAAAGGTAGTATGTTAATATTTATTCATATTTCATATAAGTATGCCTCTGACCCAGTGTGTTCACTTAGGGGAATATATTCTTAATAAAGTCTTGAAAATTAACAATTATATATATGTATAATATGGGGCATCCCAGGTGGCTCTAGTGGTAAAGGACCCGCCTGCTATTGCAGGAGAAGTAAGAGACATGGGTTCAATCCCTGGGTCTGGAAGATCCCGTGGAGCAGGGCATGGCAACTCACTCCAGTATTCTGGCCTGGAGAATTCCATAGACAGAGGAGCCTGGCAGGCTACAGTCCATAGGGTTGCAAAGAGTCAGACACGACTGAAGTGACTTAGTATGCACACACATATGTATAATGTATGTGTATATATGTATGTGTGTGTATATATATAAAGCAGCAGCTAGAACTGGACATGGAACAACAAACTGGTTCCAAATTGAGAAAGGAGTATGTCAAGACTGTATATTGTCACCCTGCTTATTTAACTTATATGCATAGTACATCATGAGAAATGCTGGGCTGGATGAAGCACAAGCTGGAATCCAGATTTCTGAGAGAAATATCAATAACCTCGTATACATAGGTGACACCACCCTTATGGCAGAAAGCAAAGAAGAACTAAAGAGCCTCTTGATGAAAGTGAAAGAGGAGAGTGAAAAAGTTGGCTTAAAGCTCAACATTCAGAAAACGAAGATCATGGCATCCAGTCCCATCACTTCATGGCAAATAGATAGGGAGACAATGGAAACAGTGACAGAGTTTATTTTGGGCTTCAAAATCACTGCAGATGGTGATTGCAGCCATGAAATTAAAAGATGCTTGCTCCTTGGAAGAAAAGTTGTGACCAACCTAGACAGCATATTAAAAAGCAGAGACATTACTTTGCCAACAAAGGTTCATCTAGTCAAGGCTGTGGTTTTTCCAGTAGTCATGTACGGATGTGAGAGTTGGACTATAACGACAGCTGAGCACTGAAGAACTGATGCTTTTGAACTGCGGTGTTGGAGAAGACTCTTGAGAGTCCCTTGGACAGCAAGGAGATCCAACCAGTCTATCCTAAAGGATATCAGTCCTGGGTGTTCATTGGAAGGACTGATGTTGAAGCTGAAACTCCGACAGTTTGGCCACCTGATGTGAAGAACTGACTCAACCAAAAAATACTCTGATGCTGGGAATGATTGGAGGTGGAAGGAGAAGGGGATGACAGAGGATGAGATGGTTGGATGGCATCAGCGACACAATGGACATGAGTTTGAGCAGACTCCAGGAGTTGGTGATGGACAGGGTGGCCTAGAATGCTGCACTTCATGGGGTTGCAAAGAGTCGGACACGACTCAGCAACTGAACTGTCTGACCTACATGTTCTTTATTTTGCTCAGTCGTGTTTGATTCTTTGCAACCCCATGGACTATAGGCAGCCAGACTCCCCTGTCCATGGAACACTCCAGGCAAGAATACTGGAGTGGGCAGCCGTTCCCTTCTCCAGAGGATCTTTACAACCCAGGGTTTGAACCCAGGTCTCTTGCATTGCAGGTGGATTCTTTACTGTCTGAGCCACCAGGGAAAACCAAATATACATGCAAAAAGATTTATAATTTGAAAAAACTTGAAAACAACAAGAGGTAGTGAAGTGTTGTTAAAACTATCAACATTTTAGTCAAATTGCATGAATTTGAATTCTAGCTCCATGACATTTTTTGTAACATTAAACAAGTTATTTAACCTCTGTTGGTGTCAGTTTTACCATTTACAAAATGGGCCTGCTTCGAAGATCAAAGTACCTACCTTGAAGATCTAAATAGAAATTTATCCAAGAAGACACACAAATGACCAATAGGCACAAAAAATGCTCCATATCACTGATTATGAAGAGAAATGCAAAACAAAACTACAGTGAGGTACCACCTCACACTGGTCCTGGTCAGAATGGCCATTTTGAAAGTTACTCCAAGTAACTGGAGAGGATGTGGAGAAATGAGAATCCTACTACATTGCTGGTGGCAATGTAAATTGGTGAAACCATTATGGAAAGCAGTATGGAGGTTCCTTACAAAGCTAAAAATAGAGTTATCATATGATCCAGCAATCATACTCCAGGGTGTATATCCGGAAAAAAACTATAATTCAAAAAAATACATGTACCCCTATAATCATAGCAGCATTATTCACAATAACCAAGACATGGAAACAGTCTAAATGTTCATCGACAGATGAATAGATAAAGAAAATGTGGCACATATAAAAAACAGAATACTATTCAGCCATAAAAAAAGAATGAAATAATGTCTTTTGCACTTACATGGATATAGAGATGATCATAGTAAGTGAAGTAAGTCAAAGAGAGAAAGATAAGTAGCACGTGATATCACTTATGTGTGGAATCTAAAATATGCCATAAATGAACTTGTCTATGTAACAGAAGCAGAGTCACAGACATGGGGACAGACTTGTGGTTACCAGGAGGGAGGGGAGGCAGGGGACAGATGGGTTGGGAGTTTGGGATTGCCACAGGCAAACTATTATATATTTATAGAATGGAAAAACGACAAGGTCTCAACTATATAGCACAAGGAACTATAGTCAATCTCCTGTGATAAATGATAATGGAAATATGAAAAGGATTGTATAACTGAATCACTGCTATACAACAGAAATCAACACAACTTTGTAAGTCAGCTATACTTCAAAAATTAAAAAAAATAATACAAATAAAGCTCTTGAAACAGAATCTAGGACTTTGTAAACACTCAAAAATACAAGCTATTATTATTAAGAGATTGGCTAAAAATGATTGAGCTTCTATTTCCTCTGAGAACAACTAGAAAAGTTGGACAAAATATATAAATCCCATATATTTGAAGTCATGGAAGACCTAACAAGGCAATGAAAAATTACAGGGCCAAAAAGTAGGAGAAGAAAGAAATTAGTGGGTATATATTTGGGCCACTTTCCCCTTGCTGTTGCTGCTGCTGCTGCTAAGTCACTTCAGTCGTGCCTGACTCTGTGCAACCCAATAGACAGCAGTTCACCAGGCTCCCCCATCCCTGGGATTCTCCAGGCAAGAACACTGGAGCGGGTTGCCATTGCCTTCTCTAATGCATGAAAGTGAAAAGTGAAAGTGAAGTCGTTTGGTGTGTCCAACTCCTAGCGACCACATGGACTGCAGCCTACCAGGCTCCTCTGTCCATGGGAATTTCCAGGCAAGAGTCCTGGAGTGGGGTGCCACTGCCTTCGACTTTCCCCTTGAGTGTGGGGCAAAAATTAAAGCTCAGAGCTTGTCGAGAAAGGTGGAAATTTGGTGCAAGCACTAGTTTTTTGGGTGAAGTAGAAGAAGTTCTTCATGGAAGTGAAAGCCTCTAATGAAGAGCAACCAGGATGACTAAAGCTCAGGTTTAATAACTTAAATGCTAATTGGATTGAAATAATCTTGGATTGCTCCTATCTCTATGTATCTCCATAACCAGAATAAAAGTTAAACCCTCGTTCAGTGAAAACAATATTTTAGCCTTAAATGGTCTCTCAAAATCATTAGAATTTAGTGCCTAACATAAAAATAAAAACAAGGCCAAATATGGAAAAGTGTTAGTCACTCAGTTGTGTCTGAATCTATGCAACCCCGTGGACTTTAGCCCACCAGGCTCCTTTGTCCATGGAATTCTCCAGGCAAGAATACTGGAGTGCATTGCCATTCCCTTCCCCAGGGAATCTTCCCAACCAAGAGATTGCAGCTGAGTCTCCTGCACTGCAGGGGGCTCACCGTCTGAGCCACCAGGGAAGCTCAAACCCAGGCATACTAGGTGACAAAGCAATATGAACAAATGCCAAAGGAAACAACAGATAATAGAAATAGAAAAAAAATCTAGATAATCAGTTTATTAGACATGGACTTACAACAGCTCTCTTCAAAATAGTCAAAAAAATAAATGGGAATTTTGGCAGGGAATGGCAAAAAAACTGCAAATGGAACCAAATCAAGATTTTACACTTGAAAAATATGACAAAATTTATTCAGAGCTCAGTGAATGTGTTGAACAACAGATTAGTCACAACTGAAGAGATAATCAGTTATAGTTTGGAAAAATATCCAGAATGAAGTACAGGAAGACATGAAGTGGGAAAATATAGAAAAATTAAAACAAAGGTTAACAAGTTAAATAAAAACTTAAGCCCAATTGTGTGCTTCTTCAAAGAGACACTTTTAAAATATAAGGATTCAGAAAATACTAAAAGTGAAAGAATGAAAAAGTACATACTATGTAAACACTAATATATACAATACAATGCAAACACTACAAGAAAGATGCTGTGCCAGTATTATTGTCAAACAACTCAGAAAGTAATGCACAAAAGGTCACTAAGAACTTGAAAAGATGGTTCATAATGTTTCAATTTGCCAGAAGAGTATAGGTATTCTAAACTTGTTTGGGTCTAACAATAATTTCAAAATATAGAAAGCAGAAATTGATGAAATTTAAAGGGAAAATAGATTGATTCACAATCATAGTAGAAGATTTCAAACAATTGTCCTGATAACTGATAGGCAGATAAATATCTGTAGGGGTACCAAAGAGTTTACAACATGAGTTACACACTTGACCTAATCACATTTATCAAACATTGCATTCACCTACTGATATATACATATTCTCTTCAAGCACACGTGAAACAATTAACTAAACTTTTATATGCTGTCCATACAGCTAGTTTTAACACACCTCACACATTTTTACTTCTATAGAACATGTTCCTGGACTTCAATGGAGTTAACTAGAAATAAATAACAAAAGATAATTTGGAAAGTCTTGTGTTTGGAACTTAATCAACATACTTCTAAATAAATGATAGATCAAAGAAGAAATCGCAGTGTATTTTATAAAATATTATGGACTGAATAAAAGAAATGATGTATCAAAATTTGTCATGCTGCTAAAACAGTGCTTAAAGGAAAATGTGTGGCCTTAAATGCACATGTTAGAAAATAAGACCTATTAAATATTAATTAACAAAATCTGAGCCATTACAGAAAGAACAGCAAAATAAATGCATAAGTTATGACACACTGTAAAATGGTATATATACAGAAAATTGATGTCACGTGGGAAAAAATAAACAGCTTGTAGAATGGGTTTTAGAGTTTTGTCCTGTTTACATAACATTATTTATATATGTATTGAAATATGTATAAAAGTACACATACCAAACTCTAAAATAATGATCACCTTTTCACTTTCCTGCATTGGAGAAGGAAATGGCAACCCACTCCAGTGTTCTTGCCTGGAGAATCCCAGGGATGGGGGAGGCCTGGTGGGCTGATGTCTATGGGGTCGCAAAGAGTCGGACACGACTGAAGTGAATTAGCAGCAGCATGGTGATGGCATTTTGGGTAATTTTTCATTTTTTTTAAATTTCATTGCTTCTTATTTGAAGAATATAATTCATAAAAGTAATTATTAAAAACTCCAATTAAATGAATAATAAAGCTATTTTTTATTCTAAAAAATAACATAAGATAATGAAAGAATTGGAGAAGGAAATGACAACCCACTCCAGTATTCTTCCCTGGAAAATCCCATTGCTTGAGGAGCCTGGTAGGCTACAGTCCATGGGGTCACAAAGAGTCGGACACTACTGAGAGACTTCACTTCACTAATGAAAGAATAATCTTTGACTAATCTCTGAAATGTGTGGAGTTAGCCATCAGGCAGTTGGTTTTGTCAGAGTAAGGAGAAATCAAAGAAATCTTAAAAGTGGTGATGGTCAAGAAAGCCTTCCATGAAAAAGTCAGGACATAAGCCAAACCTTGAAAAATTGGTACCATTTAGACAGATGGAAAGTAGTGGTTCTGGTATGCTAGTGTGGGCATACTCTGTCTAAAGACCTATATTTCACTATAGATGAGGTTTTTCCTTTCTGTTTCTCTTTCTGTGTGTCCACAAGTGTGTGCGGACACACACATTGTGGGGTTGTCAGTGGGAGAGAAAGCAAGGGTCATTATTTCTGTGCATGTCTGCTAAGTTGTTTCAGTCGTGTCTGACTCTTTGTGACCCCATGGATGGTAGCCAGCCAGGCTCCTCTGTCTGTGGGATTCTCCAGGCAAGAATACTGGAGTGGGTTGTGGTGCTTCCTCCAGGGGATCTTCCTCACCCAGGGATTGAACTTGCATCTTTTACGGTCTCCTGCATTGGCAAGCAGGTTCTTTACCACTAGCGCCACCTGGGAAGCCCGTAATTGATTCTAATGTCACTTAACGGCATCAGCCGTGTTCAAGACAGAATCCTGTCTTAGACTTTCAGACTCTTCCCTCTCTTTTCCTGCTTATATCTAATCAATTTTCATCTTGATTATATTTTAGATTTCAAATACTTCTCTTCTGTAATATTGTCCTTACTCTTCTTTAAGTCCCTAATTATTTCTTGAATATACTCTGCTATTTCCTACCTCTATGCCTGTGCTTCTGATGTTTGTTCTAGCTGGAATGCCTTCCTCACATTTTTTTTTTCCTCCTGGCTATGTTCATTTTTAAGACTTAAGTGAGGCATCATCCTCTCAGATATCTTCCTTGAGGGATAAATATTTATCTCTAGTCTTCTATGTTATTTTTATTTACCTTTGTCCTAGTAGTTAAAATAAAATCTTCAGATACTTATATTTTCTACTAGACTATAAACTTTTCTAGGGTAAAGGTTGTGTCTTATTCTATTGTGTAACCATAGAGATGACAGAGGCACAGAGTAGTTGTTCAACAAATGTTTGGTAATTTGGGTCATTGTAAAGTGATGAGGGAAATCAGTTCTGAATATTCATTGGAAGGACTGATGCTGAAGCTGAAACTCCAATACTTTGGCCACCTGATGCGAAGAGCTGACTCATTAGAAAAGACCCTGATGCTGGAAATGATTGAGGGCAAGAGGAGAAGCGGACGACAGAGGATGAGATGGTTGGAAATGGACATGGGTTTGGGTGGACTCCGGGAGTTGGTGATGGACAGGGAGGCCTGGTGTGCTGTGGTTCATGGGGTCGCAAAGATTCGGACACGACTGAGTGACTGAACTGAACTGAACTGAACTGAAAGTGATAAGAAGTTTGAATCTCAGTCTATAATTCCTATTGGGTCCAAGGATGAGTTCAGATATACAATGATCTAGGTGAAAATTTTTTTCATATTGCCTTCTGGAATTTTAAATACTTTCTTTGTTAAATTATTTTAATGATATATTATCTTACTTAAACTATAATTTAACTCTAAACAAATATGTTATTGAATTCTTCAGTACACGATCAAGAACTACTAGTCATCAACTTTGCTAAGTTATGGTGTCTATGGTCTATGATTGCTTCCCATTAATACAATCTTAAATTTGTATTTTGGAGATTACATTATAGAGACCTGTCTGTATTTGTACTGGGCTTAGGGTGATGTTGAATGTGTCAAAACAATGTATAATTTAGTTTATGAATTCATTAGTTTTGCTTTTATCATTGCCTGTTATGGGGCACAAAAACCAAAGTACTTCTGTTACGGAGACTCATTCAATGGAAACATAAAGCCCCTGGAAACAATGAACACTTTACATTGGTCAGTGAAAAGCACAGAGAAAATAACATGTTTTGAAGAGGGTCTGATTTAAAGTCTACAATTTTACCAAGGCTAAAGTTTTCTTTAATCTACAGTCTTTTTAGATCTATCCTACAAATTTGCTTTTGATAATGTCTAGTAAAAAGAAAATAACATAATGGGTAACTTTGGTGAATCCATTTCTCTTGGAAATGTGGAGCTTATTTATAATTTGGAGCAGAATGAGACCAGAATTAGTCTCTTTAAATGATATCATACACTTCAGAATTGCTTTTACATTTATTCTAATAATCTAAAGCAGGTAATGAGGGATATATTTTCTTTCAACATGTGACTGAGTAAAACTACCAGGTGGCTCAGTGGTAAAGAATCTGCCCGCCAAGCAGGAGACGTGGGTTTGATCCCTGGCCTGGGAAGATCCCCGGCCTGGGAAGATCCCCTGGGAGAAGAAAATGGTAACCCATTCCAGTATTCTTGCCTGGGAAATCTCATGGTATATGAGGAGTATATGAGAGGAGTATGGTGGGTTACAGTCCATGGGGTCACAAAAGAGTCAGACAAATGACTAAAACAAATAACAACAACAGATGTCTTAGTGATCAGAGTTTCGGATTTTCACATATTATGCATATGTAGATATTTTGTGGGCTTTTTTTTGAAATCACAAAGTTGACTTCTTCAAAATGGTTAAAGTTTGGTTAAAAAAAGTTCAGTTGGGAAAAAAATGTCATCTACTCTGCCTATAGAGGGAGTGCTTGTAATGCTTGTAAATACATCTGGTTTTATGGATTTGTTGAAGAATTATGTCCACTCTTCATTCTCCTCTAGCATACATGGCATCAGAAATTTTGAGAAGAATCTCAAAGAAGTCTCTGAATGTCCTCTACTTTAGAAGAGCCAGAATCTTGAATTAACATATCTTCAATTAGTGTTTCAGAAAATAGGGGCTTCTCCAGTGGTTCAGCAGGTAAAGAACCCACCTGCAGTGCAGGAGACACAGGAGACATGGGTTCAGTCCCTGGGTCAGGAAGATCCCCTGGAGGGGCATGGCAGCCCACTCCAGTATTGTTTCCTGGAGAATCCCATGGACAGAGGAGCCTGGTGGGCTATAATCCAAAGGGCTGCAAAAAATTGGACATGTCTGAGCAACTAAGCACAAGTTGCAGAATAGAAATATGCCTTTAAAAATAACCATGTAATATGAAAATTCATGTAAAAGATATAATATGCAATAAGTATTTTTTAGTGTTTATTCTTTAAAATACATTTGTAAATAGCAAATAATATACATTTATCTGCATAATAAAATATATGCATGTCTTGAAATGTATTAATATATATGTCTTTAAAATAAATGAATATACGTATCATATAAATATATACCTTCATCTAAGAAGAGTAATTTGATTGTGACCAGCCACATGTGAGAATGCCTTGCTTCCTAAATCCTTGCCAACTTTGGGTATCATCACTGAAAAATATTTTCTGCTTTGATATGTGAGAAAAGCATATTATTATTATTACCATTAGTATTTCAGTTTTTAATTCCTTATTGTGATCAAATTTCTTTTTAATATCTTGATTTTTCTTTTGAAGGTGATTTTCCACATACATTGCCTATTTTAATATGGAAGAGTTTATCTTTTGCTTAATGTGTCTATACTCTTTATGTATGGTATGGATATTAAGCCTTTCTCAGTCACACATGTGAATTCTTTTTTGTTAGTCTCTTGTTTGTTTTTCAACTTTGTTTAAGATAATTTTTTGAAATATGGTCATTCAATAAACCAGTGAAAAAGTCCTAGTTACACTTTGAAATCGACTGGACCCTTAGAGAACTTTTAGAGAATCTGGTTCTTGGAAGAATATTAGTGTTTTCAGCTGCCTATCTCCCAAACTCCCTAATTTATAATCATTCTTTCTTGTGTCTATGACCAATAGTCCGAGGGTTCTATTGTCCATTTACAGATAGTGAAATAAAAGCAGAGTCCCAGCTCTTTTAGAAGTATAGTTTATCCTAGGCATGGAGTGTTTTTGCTGAAATCCTTAATATTAGAGTGAGCTGTATTCACCAACTTTAGCTGGTAATAAATGACAGATATCATCCAATTGCCTAGAGAGCAGCTTGATATTTTTTGAAAAAAAAAAACAACAAGATATTAAATGCCTTGTAGTATATTGATGAATGGCTCATCTGAAGCTAATCCATATCTGGAAAGTTCTTAGTTTTGAATCCTGCTTGTGTCCACTATATGGCGCAGATTCTTAAGTGTGGCACAAATACTGAAGGAATGGGAAAGGGAGATTTTCCAGGCCAGAAAAACAAAGTGAAGACTGGATTCAACTTACCAGTTTGCTTGTGGAAAGAGAGTAGGGGCTTTTCAGTGGAATGTGAATTCTTCCTGGTGAGTGGGCCATCAAAGGTTTGATGATGTATATATGTAGGAATAAAGTGGAATGAATGCAAAACTTTCATCCTTTCACTTTTCTTTGAAGAAGTGACATTCTCTTTTTTTTTAAAAAAATATTTATTTTTAATTGAAGGATTATTACCTTACAGTATCGTGTTGATTTCTACCAAACATCAACAGCCATAGGCTTACCTGTGTTTCCTCCCACTTGAACATCCCTCCCACCTCCCTCCCCATCCAACCCCTCTAGGTTGTTACTAAGCCCGGTTTGAGTTTCCTGAGTCAAGAGCAAATTTCCACTGGCTATCTATTTTACATATAGTAATGTAAGTTTCCATGTTACCCTCTCCATACATTGTACCCTCTCTTTCCTCCCCCGCAGCCGTGTCCATAAGTCTGTTCTTTATGTCTATGTCTCCATTGCTGATCTGCAAATAGGTTCATCAGTACTCTTTATAAATTCCAAGGAAGTAATGTTCTCTTTGAAGTATCTCTTTTAAAGAACGCTCCTGCTGCTGCCAGTATTTAAGAGAAGAGTTCAGTTCAGTAACACAATAAACAGGCATCCTTTAAAATAGAGGTCTGCAAACTATTGGATCTAATGCCTGATGACTTGAGGTGGAGCTGATGTAATAACAATAGAAATAAAGTGCACAATAAATATGCTTGAATCATCCCAAAACCAACCCTCCCTCCCAGTCCGTGGAAAAATTGTCTTCCATGAAACCAGTGCATATTGTGTGCTGCTAAGTCACTTCGGTTGTGTTCGACTCTTTGTGACCCCATGGACTGTAGACTGACAGGCTCCTCTGTTCATGGGATTCTCCAGCCAAGAATACTGGAGTGGGTTGCCATTTCCTTTTCTAGGGGATCTTCCTGACCCAGGGATCAAACCCATGTCTCTTATGTCTCCTGCATTGGCAGGTGGGTTCTTTACCACTAGTGCCACCTGGGAAGCTTTAATGAAAGCAGTGCCGGGTGCCAAAAAGGTTGGGGACTGCTGCTTTAAAAAGTGGCAGCAGAGGGGTACTGGACAAAAACTGGCAAGGAAATGGGCAGTTACTGATGGAAAATTTAAAGGCATATTGTGTCAGATCCCAATCTAATGTGAGTTGTTGGAATCTTTTGTCCTTTTCCAGAATTGTGGGTCCTGATAATTGTGGGTCAGGAATAGCAACTCCTAGTCCCCAGAAAGAGTGATGGATTGGCGTTGATTTCTACTTGAGGATCACCATCTTAGGTCATCCTGCTCAGGCTGCTAGAATAATGAAAAGGCAAATGTCTTGGTTCTGTTGCTGTTTACTTTTCTTCAAGACACAGGCATGAGTATTATACTTTCCTCTAATTACAGGGCATTAAGTCAGAACTAGCAGTATACACATGACAAATGAATCTATGTAGCACATTTATCACCTACTTAATATCAAAAGTCAAAGTTTTATTATACTATATCACATTCCAGAGATTTTGTAAATTGAGATTTGGTAAAATCACCATTGTAAAATATACCATATAGATCAAATGGGAAGACCCAAGATACAACTTACTAAGATTATTTTTTAATAAAGAAGCTAGGCTTGAATAAGAATAGCTGTAATATGACAGCCGGTATATGGACACTAACTGATTTATAAAATCTTTTGGCTTATTAATAGATACTTAGGGAAAGAAGTGTTGCTTTAAATTTTAAAAAATGACATGCTGTTAGAATAAAAGCTGAGGTTTCACTGCACCCTTCGGAGAAGGCAATGGCACCCCACTCCAGTACTCTTGCCTGGAAAATCCCATAGATGGAGGAGCCTGGTAGGCTGCAGTCCATGGGGTTGCTAAGAGTCGGACATGACTGAGGGACTTCACTTTCATTTTTCACTTTCATGCATTGGAGAAGGAAATGGCAACCCACTCCAGTGTTCTTGTCTGGAGGATCCCAGGGACGGGGGAGCCTAGTGGGCTGCCGTCTATGGGGTCTCGAAGAGTTGGACACGACTGAAGTGACTTAGCAGTAGCATTAACATTAGAAGGATTTGGAGATGACCAATCAAAATTGATACTGTGCTGTTAATGTACATGCTAAAGAAATACTGGAATGGGGACTGGGAATAAGTGGGGAGAAGAGAGGAAAGTGCTTATTTTGGGTTAGTGGAATAAGGCTAATCACAACAAGTAAAAATTTCAGAAACTGATTTGTTAAATATTCACTTGACAGAAAAAGAACTATGTAGATTTTGATTTCCTCAGAAAAGGAATAGGGAAAAAGAAAGTAAAAGTGAAAGTCAATGAGTCGTGTCCAACTCCCCATCTTAGTTCCTTGACCAGGAAGTGAATCCATGATCTCTGAATTGGGAGCATGGGGTCCTCACCACAGGATCACTAGGGAAATCCCAAGAATATCTAGTTCAAACTGTAGCCTGACAGTCTCCTCTGTCCATGGAATTCTCCAGGCCAGAGTACTGAAGTGGATTGCCATACTCTTCTCCAGGGGATCATCCCAACCCAGGGATTGAACCCAGGTCTCCTGCATTGCAGGCAGATTCTTTACCAACTGAGCCATCAGGGAAGCCCAGGGAAAAAGAATATCTAGTTGATTTATTTATTTTTAAACATATTATTTTACTTTTATTGAATAAGATCTTTACTACCCTTTTTTGGTTCATTATAAGCCTTGTCCATTATTTTTTCCCAGCATATGGGATCTTGGTTCCCTGACCAGGGAGTGAATCCATGATCTCTGAATTGGGAGCATGGGGTCCTCACCACAGGATCACTAGGGAAATCCCAAGAACATGTAGTTCAAAAGATAGTAATAATAGTGATAATAACAATAAAACAACTAAGCATATAATATAGGTTATGGATTCTAGAAATGCATTTTTACAATGTTAAATCAATCAAATTATATTAGCAATTTCACCTAGTAGGAATATTTGGAAAAACTATTTTAATAAGCAAGCAAATTGAATTATATTTAACAGGTAATTTTTGTATAAATGGTGCTTTTAGCAACAAATTATTTTGTCTTACTCTTTCATTTATACTATGTATTGGTATAGATTAGTAAATGCTTAATAGATGCATGATTTTTGAGGGTAGTTAAAATATTTCCTCATAGCTCTTCATTAAGATTCTTTTCAGTCATCAAGTTTATATTGAGTACTTGCTGTGTTTCTGGCTTGGTATTAGGTATTTTGTAAATATATGAAAAACATAACTCACTTTCTAGTGAGTCAGAGGATTTTCTTTTACAGCTTTATTGAGGTATAGGTGACACGAAATAGACTTAACTTCTTTAAAGTGTTTAATTTGATAACATTTTACAGTAACATATATATGTGAAATAACCCCTACAACCCAGATAATGAGCAGTGCCCGTCACCTTCAAAAGTGTCCTGACCCTTTTGTAATCCTTCTTCTGTCCCTCTTTTTCCTGTCCTCAGGCGGCCATCAATTTGAGTTTTCCCCCTCTAGTCTAGTTGGCATTTTTTGGAATTATACACAAATGGGATAACATATTTGGTACTGTTTTGTCTCACATCTTTTACTCAGAGTGTTTGTTTTGATATCCATTAATGTTGTTATGTATCAGTAGTAATTTCCTTCTGTTGCTGAGTAGTATTCCATGGTATGGGTATACCAGTTGTTTTATCTATTTACTCACTGATGGACATGAGTTGTTTTTTGTTTTGACTAGTCTAAGGCTACTATGAATATTTTCGTACATCCTTGTGTGGACACATGCAGTCATTTGTTTTGAGTAAATACGTAGTGAAGGAATAGCTAGGTCATACGGTAGGAATATGTGTAACTTTTAAAGAAACTTCCAAACTGTTTTCCAAAGTTGAACTATTTAAATTCCCACCAGCAGTGTATTAGAGTTCCAATCATTCCTCACACTCTCCAGCACCTGGCTTAGTCAGTTATTTTTAACTTTTGCCATTATTTCTTTAGTGAGCATGGGCTTGAGTTTATTAATCTGACCCACTTATTAAATAGCATTATCTTTGTCATAAACTAAAAATCAGGAAATCACTATCAGATGATGAGATTTAAATATTCACCAAATTTACAAAAAACCAAAGCAAATTTGAAAATTTGGTAACAGAGGCTTTAGGACTGTTGGAAGGACTGTTGCTGAAGTTGAAGCTCCAATACTTTCTGATGCAAAAGCCAACTCATTGGAAAGTATTAGATATATGTTAAAAAAATCATAATATCAACAGTTGTCTCTAATAGAATTTTTAATCATCTATTACAATCCGGACTGAATAAAATTAAAAAAAAAAAAGCTTTCTTCTAAACCTATCCCAAGCATTTAATTAAATGCACCAAATATAAATGGCAAACTTATTAATCTGGTCCCCCAAGAAAAAAATGTCAGAAAAAGCCTTTTACTTTTTATTAATTAAAAGATTGGAGAAGGAAGTGGCAACCCACTCCAGTATTCTTGCCTGGGAAATCCCATGAACAGAGGAGTCTGGCAGGCTACAGTCTATGGGGTCAGATGTGACTTAGTGGCTAAACATCAACTCTATTAATTAAAAAATGAACAAATCTCTAGGAGAACAGAGAATTTTGGCTATTCTAATAGGTGTTATTATGGATTGTATTGTTTCTCCCCACAGAAGTCCTAAGCACCTTAGGATGTGACTTTATTTGGAAATAAGGTTGTTGCTATATTAATTAAGATGAAGTCATACTGAAGTAGAATAGGCCCCAGAACCAATATGACTGATATCCTTATAAATAGGAAAGATTTTGGCATAGAGATTCACACACAGAAAGAACACAATGTAAGGACTGAAGTTCTGCTGCCGCAAGCCAAGGAATCAGCAGAAGCTAGGAGAGAGACCCAGAACACATCCTTCTCTGGTGTATGTTTAACTTTTTAAGAAAAACAAGTGTTTTCTAAATCAACAGTGCCATTTTACACTTCATCGGCACTACACAAGAGTTCCAGCTCCTCTGTAGTCTCATCAGTACTTGATATTTTCATTAAAAAATTTACTTTAGCCATTCTAATAGCTTTATAGTGGTACTGCACTGTGGCTAAATCTATTACATTTTGCTAATGTTGAATAATGTTGAGCATACTTTCAAATGCTTATTTGTCATCTTGTATCTTCTTTGATGAAGTAGCCATTCAAAGCTTTTATTCTTAGTGTGTCTGCTTATCTGTGAATGGACACCTGAATTGTTTCCACCTTTTTGCTACTGTGAATAATGCTGCTATGAACACTGATATACTACTTCAGTCCCTGCTTTGAGTACTTCAGGGTATATATCTAGAAATGGAATTGCGGGGTCATATGGTAATTCTGTCAGATAAGGCAATGGCACTCCACTCCAGTACTCTTGCCTGGAAAATCCCATGGACGGAGGAGCCTGGTAGGGTGCAGTCCACGGGGTTGCTAAGAGTAGGACACGACTGAGCGACTTCACTTTCACTTTTCACTTTCATGCATTGAAGAAGGAAATGGTAACCCACTCCAGTGTTCTTGCCTGGAGAATCCCAGGGACGGGGGAGCCTGGTGGGCTGCCGTTTATGGGGTCGCACAGAGTCGGACACGACTGAAGCGACTTAGCAGCAGCAGCAGCAGCAGCATGGTAATTCTGTATTTAACTTTTTGTGTTTTTATATTTAAACAGGGCATTTGTGTAGTTGGAACTTGCTTAAATATCAATTTAGCATTTTATGTGTTATAATTGAGATGCTTTAATAATTTCCTGCTTGGTCCATAAAAAAGTTGATTTATAAAGAAGGCTCAACCTCAAATTGATGCTTTTGAGTTGTGGTACTGGAGAAGACCCTCGGGAGTCCCTTGGACTGGAATGAGATCAAACCAGTCAATCCTAAGGGAAATCAACTCTGAATATACATTGGAAGGACTGATGCTGAAGCTGAAGCTCCAATACTTTGGCCACCTGATATGAAAAGCTGACTTATTGGAAAAGACCTCGATGATGGGAAAGATTGAGGTCAGGAGGAGAAAGGGGCGACAGAGGATGAGATGGTTGGATGGCATTACTGAGCAAACTCCAGGAGACAGTGGAGGACTGAAGAATGTGGGGTGCTACAGTCCACGAGGATGCAAAGAGTCAGATATGACTTAGCGACTAAAAAACAACAACAAAATTAGTTTTCTGGGAAAATCACAACGATGTGCCCATATATTGGTGGCTTAAAGCAACAAAATTTATTCTCTCACAGTGTGGAGAGTAGTAGTCCAAAAATCAAAATATTATCAGGGCCATGCTCCATCTGCTATCTCTGCAGGAGGGTCCTTCTTTGCCTCCCCCAGCTTCTGGTAGCCCCAGGTATTCTTTAGTGCCTGCATAACTCTAATCTCTGCTGCTGTCTTTACATGGATTCTGCTTGTGTTATGTATAGATGTGAGAGTTGGACCATAAAGAAAGCTGAGTGCTGAAGAATTGATACTTCTGAACTGTAGTGTTGAAGAAGACTCTTGAGAGTCCCTTGGACGGCAAGGAGATCAAACCAGTCCATCCTAAAGGAAATAAGCCTGAATAGTCATTGGAAGGACTGATACTGAAACTGAAGCTCCAATCCTTTTGCCACCTGATGTGAAGAGCCATCTCACTGGAAAAGACCCTAATGCTGGGAAAGATTGAAGGCAGGAGGAGATGAGGGCAAAAGAGAATGAGATGGTTGGATGGCATTGCTGATTCTATGGACACGAGTTTGAGCAAACTCCAGGAGATAGTGAGGGACAGGAAAGCCTGTCATGTGTGGTATAGAACTTAATACATTCCCATTTCCTCCTTGGTTTTTTTAAATGTACATTTTATGTCATGTCACATATTTCAAAATAGAGTTTTCTTATTTTTCTTCAAGCAGTCAGTTATTAAAGATATACAAATATAAGAAATAAATCTAAAATTGACACACATTCTATTTTGGGGGCTTTTCATTGTTTTGTGTAGATCTAAATTTCTATCTGGTGTTGTTTTCTTTCTATTAAATGATTTTCTTTGCTTTATAGCTCATTTTTATTGATTTTGAATTCTTTTAATTTTCACATGTTCTCTTTTTTAACAGTTTTATTTTGATATAACCATAAACTGCATAGAGTTGCAAAGAATAGTACAAACAGGTTCCTTTTACCTTTCACCCAGGTTCTTTAAAAGGTAACATCTTTCATAAATATAGCACAATATTAAAAAAATTTAAATCTATTGTTTATTCTATTTTATTATTGGAGTATAGTTGCCTTTCTTTGGGATTGGAATGAAAACTGACTTTTTCCATTCCTGTGGCCATTGCTGAGTTTTCCAAATTTGCTGGCATACTGAGTGCAGCACTTTCACACCATCATCTTTTAGGATTTGAAATAGCTCAACTGGAATTCCATCACTTCCACTAGCTTTGTTCTTAGTGATGCTTCCTAAGGCCCACTTGACCTCACATTCCAGGATGTCTGGGTCTAGGTGAGTGATCACACCATCATGATTATCTAGGTTGTGAAGATCTTTTATGTATAGTTCTTCTATGTGTTCTAGCCACCTCTTCCTAATATCTTCTGCTTCTGTTAGGTTCATATCATTTCTGTCCTTTATTGTGCCCATCTTTGCATGAAATGCTGCCTTGATATCTCTAATTTTTTTGAAGAGATCTCTAGTCTTTCCCATTCTGTTGTTTTCCTCTATTTCTTTGCATTGATCGCTGAGGAAGGCTTTCTTATCTCTCCTTGCTGTTCTTTGGAACTGTGCATTCACATGGGTGTATCTTTCCTTTTCTCCTTTGCCTTTCGCTTCTCTTCTTTTCATAGCTATTTGTAACGCCTCCTCAACAACCATTTTGCCTTTTTGCATTTCTTTTTCTTGGGAATGGTCTTGATCCCTGTCTCTTGTACAATGTCATGAACCTCCATCCATAATTCTTCAGGCACTGTCTATCAGATCTAATCCCTCAAACCTATTTGTCACTTCCACTATATAATCGTAAGCAATTTGATTTAGGTCATACCTGAATGGTCTAGTGGTTTTCCCTACTTTCTTCAATTTAAATCTGAATTTGGCAATAAGGAGTCCATGATCTGAGCCACAGTCAGCTCCCGGTCTTGTTTTTGTGGACTGTATAGACAGCTTCTCCATCTTTGGCTGCAAAGAATATAACCAAACTGATTTTGGTATTGATCATCTGGTGATGTCCATGTGTAGAGTCTTCTCCTGTGTTGTTGGAAGAGGATGTGCCATGACTAGTGCATTCTGTTGGCAAAACTCTGTTAGCCTTTGACCTGCTTCATTCTGTATGCCAAGGCCAAATTTGCCTGTTACTCCAAAAAGCAAGAGAGTTCCAGGAAAACATCTACTTCTGCTTTGTTGACTTTATATGCCAAAGCCGTTGACTGTGTGGATCACAACAAACTGTGGAAAATTCTTAAACAGATGGGAATACCAGATCACCTGACATGCCCCCTGAGAAATCTGTATGCAAGTCAAGAAGCAATAGTTAGAACCAGACATGGAACAACAGATTGGTTCCAAATCAGGAAAGGCATATGTCAAGGCTGTATATTGTCACCCTGCTTATTTAACTTATATGCAGAGTACATCATGAGACAGGCTGGACTGGATGAAGCACAAGCTGGAATCAAGATTGCTGGGAGAAATATCAATAACCTCAGATATGCAGATGACACCACCCTTATGGCAGAAAGCAAAGAAGAACTAAAGAGCCTCTTGATGAAAGTGAAAGAGGAGAGTGAAAAAGTTGGCTTAAAACTCAATATTCAGAAAACTAAGATCATGGCATCTGGTCCCATCACTTCATGGCAAATAGATGGGGAAAACAATGGAAACAGTGAGAGACTTTATTTTCTTGGGCTCCAAAATCACTGCAGATGGTGACTGCAGCCATGAAATTAAAAGACTCTTGCTCCTTGGAAGAAAAGTTATGACCATCCTAGACAGCATATTAAAAAGCAGAGACATTACTTTGCCAACAAATGTCCGTCTAGTCAAAGCTATGGTTTTTCCAGTAGTCACGTATGGATGTTAGTTAGAATATGAAGAAGGCTGAGCACTGAAGAATTGATGCTTTTGAACTGTGGTGTTGGAGAAGACTCTTGAGAATCCCTTGGACTGAAAGGAGATCCAACTAGTCCATCCTAAAGGATTTTCCAGGCAAGAATAGTGGAGTGGGTTGCCATTTCCTTCTCCAGGAGATCTTCCCATCCCTGGGATTGAACCTGGGTCTCCTGCATTGTAGGCAGACACTTTACCGTCTGAACCACCAGGGAAGTTCTAAAGGAAATCAGTCCTGACTGTTCATTGGAAGGATCAATGCTGAAGCTGAAACTCCAAAACTTTGGCCACTTGATGCAAAGAGCTGACTCATTTGAAAAGATGCTGATAATAGGCTCCAGTTTCATCCACATCATTAGAACTGATTCAAATGTATTCTTTTTAAAGGCTGAGTAATACTCCATTGTGTATATGTACCACAACTTTCTTATCCATTCATCTGCTGATGGACATCTAGGTTGCTTCCATGTCCTGGCTATTATAAACAGTGCTGCGATGAACATTTGGGGTACATGTGTCTTTTTCAATTCTGGCATTGAAACATGTGTAATATCATATATGAAATGAGTCACCAGTCCAGGTTCAATGCACGATACTGGATGCTTGGGGCTGGTGCAGTGGGATGACCCAGAGGGATGGTACAGGGAGGGAGGAGGATGGAGGGTTCAGGGTGGGGAACACGTGTATACCTGTGGCGGATTCATGTTGATATATGGCAAAACCAATACAATATTGAAAAGTTAAAAAAAAAAAGACACTGATGCTGGGAAAGATTGAAGGTGGGAGGAGAAGGGGACAACAGAGGATGAGATGGTTGGATAGCATCACCGACTCAATGGACATCAGCTTGAGTAAACTCTGGGAGTTGGTGATGGACAGGGAGTCCTGGCATGCTGCAGTCCATTGGGTGGCAAAGAGTTGGACTTGACTGAGCAACTGAACTGATACTGATAATGGCTTTACATCACTGTATCAATTTCTGCTGTACAACAAAGTGAATCAGCCATGCACATGCATATATCCCCTCTTTTTGGAGTTCCTTCTCATTTAGGTCACCACAGAACACTGAGTAGAGTTTCCTGTGCTATACAGTAGGTTGTTAATCATTTTCTATTTTATACATAGTAGTCTATATATCGGAGAAGGCAATGGCACCCCACTCCGGTACTCTTGCCTGGAAAATCCCATCGACAGAGGAGCCTGGTAGGCTGCAGTCCATGGGGTCGCTAAGAATCGGACACGACTGAGCGACTTCACTTTCACTTTTCACTTTCATGCATTGGAGAAGGAAATGGCAGCCCACTCCAGTGTTCTTGCCTGGAGAATCCTAGGGACGAGGGAGCCTGGTGGGCTGCCGTCTGTGGGGTCACACAGAGTTGGACACGACTGAAGCGACTTAGCAGCAGCAGCAGCAGTGTATATATGTCAATCCCAATCTCCCAATTCATCCCACCTCGCCTTCCCCTTGGTATCCATACATTTATTCTCTATGTCTGTGTCTCTCTTAATGGCTTTGTAAGTAAGATTATCTATATAATTTTTCTAGATTCCATGTATACACACAGAAGTCGCTCAGTCATGTCCGACTCTTTGCGACCCCATAGATTGTAGCCCACCAGGCTCCTTGGTCCATGGGATTTTCCAGGCATGAATACTGGAGTGGGTTGCCATTTCCACATATATATGTGTTGATATACAATATTTGTTTTTTCTTTTCTGACTTACTTCACTCTGTATGACATCTCTAGGCCCATCCACATCTCTGCAAATGACACAACTTTGTTCCTTTTAGTGGTGAGCAATATTCCATTTTAAGTGTGTATATATATATATATATATATATATATGTGTGTGTGTGTGTGTGTGTGTGTGTTAGTCACTCAGTCATCTGACTTTTTATGACCCCATGGATTGTAGCCCACCAGGCTCCTCTGTCCATGGAATTTTCCAGGCAAGAATACTGGAGTGAGTTGCCATTTCCTTCTCCAGGGATGTATGTGTGTGTGTGTGTGTGTGTGTGTGTGTGTGTGTATATAGCATCTTTTTTATCCACTCCTCTGTTGATGGACATTTGGGTTGCTTCCATACTGGCTATTGTGAATAGTGCTGCAAGGAACATCGGAGTGCATTTGTCTTTTGAATTAAGGTGTTCTTTGTGCATATGTTTGTGTGTTTAATGTTGTCTCGAAAGTCTCTGAAACTGTCCTCAATTCTTTTCATTCTTTTTTTTATTCTCTGCAGGAGTCATTTCCATCATTTTAGGTGCCCTCCTATTCTGCTATTTGACCCCTATAGTACAATATTAAAATCAGGAACTTGGCATTGATACAATCCATATACTTTACTAATATTTTCACTAGTTTTGCATGTACCTGTGTGAGTGTATTGTTCAATGCAGTTTTACCACACGTGTGTCCCATGTAACTGCAAAGACCCCTCCTGCTATTCCTATATAGTCACACATATGCCTCTAATCCATCCTGTCCCTAGCTATAGGGAACTATTAAACTTTTCTCCATCTCTGTAGGTGTTGTTATCTTTTAATGATATTTTCAGAATTAAGAACTTAAAAAATCTTTCTCCACTGTGGGCTGGCTTGCATAGTTCCTGAGTAGTCTGTGTTATTCTTTGCTCATTTTATGGAATGGTATTTTTCCTCTGTCTGCTTTTAATGTTTCTCTTTGTCACAATTCTAAGTGTTTTGATTTTGATGCCACTTGTAGTTTTATTCATGCCTGACATTTTTGGATATGTGAGTTAATAATTTTCATCAAATTAAAAAAAATCATCAGTCATTATCTCTTAAAACTTTTTTTTCTCCCCTCTCTCTTCTCTCTTTATGTGTATATCAGGTTACTTGAAATGGTCCATACCTCTAGAGCTTTGTTTATTTAATTTTTTCTTTCTTTGTTTCATTTTGAATTGCTTTTATTACTATGTTTTTAATTTCACTGATCTCTTCTTGATATGCTGTTAATTCATCCACTGTAACTTTCAACTCAGAAATATTTTTCATCATCCCAAGTTTGATGGGTAATTATTAGATAATCTATTTCCCTATTTAACATGATCAGTCTTTCCTTTTTTTTTTTAATGCATGGAATGCAGTTATAATTATTTTTAAAGCCCTTGTCTGTTACTTTTATCATCTGTTTTATTTACAGGTCTATTGCAATTGAAGAATCATATTGTGTGACTTCTTTGCATCCTTTGTAATTTTTATATTGAATGTCAGAACGTGCCTTTTATTGAATGTGAATTCACCTTGTTGCATACTGTATGTTTTGTAGTCTATGAATACTTTTGAGCTTTCTGGGACAAAATGAAGTTCCTTGGGAAGCATTTGATCTTTTTAAAGCTTGTTTTTGCATTTTTCTTTTTCTTTTTTTGACTTCCCTGGTGGCTCAGACAGTAAAGAACCTGCCTGCAATTCGGGAGATCCAGGTTCAATCCCTGGGTTGGGAAGATCCCCTGGAGAAGGGCATAGCAATCCACTCCAGTATTCTTGCATGGAGAATTCCATGGACAGAGGAGCCTGATGGGCTACAGTCCATGGGCTTGCATAGAGTCAGACCCTACTGAATGACTAATACACACTTTACATTTTTTAGAGAAGATCATAAAGTTTTATTTTATGTCTTTTGTTGTTGTTGTTGTTGAACTGGGACAATTGCATCTGACTACTCTACCTGATGCCTCATGTATTATGAAGTTGTCTACCCTAACTGGTGAGAACATATAGCATTCCCAGCCTTGCGTGAGCCACAGGGATTCTCCTTCCACAGAGTTTATACAGATATACTGATCAGTTCTCCCTGAAGACTCAAAGAATGCCATTTGCAGATCTCTCAAGCCCTCTCTGTGCAGTTCCCTTCTCTGTGGTGCTCTACCCTGTCAACTCTAATTGCTTTGGCCTCCTAGGCTTCCAGCTCTGACTCTTTAACTCAAGGAGAGTCCTGGAATCCACTTGTATTCTAGCTCCCTCTGCCAATATTTGAAAAGTCTCTGAGTAGTCAAATGAGGTAATCATAGGGCTCACGTCATTGGTTTCCTTTTTCTCAAAAGTCACTGTCCTGAAATCTTGATGTCCAGTGCTTGAGTATCACTATTCCTTATATCTGTCCTTAGTTTTTGTGTTGAATTAAAATACAAAATGAAACAAGAACAGACTCACAGACAGAGAACAAACTGATGGTTGCAAGATGGGAGGTGGATGAGGGAACAGGCAACATAGGTGAAGGAGATTAAAAGGTCCAAACTTTCAGTTGTAAAAGTCAAGGAAGAACGTAATGTACATCACAGGGAATGTAGTCAGTAATACAGTAACTTTGTATGATATCAGTAGTAACTGAGCTTACTGTAATGATCATTTCATAATACATTTTGTCCTTTTTAAAATTAAGCTTTTAATTTCTTTCCCAGGTGGGAAGAAAAACCTGGTCCCTGATACTCAATCTTGACTGAAACAGACATCCCAATGCACACTTTTAAATTAATGTCAGTAGATTTACTCACTACATGTCACTTAACTCTGATTATTTCTTTCAAAGCTTTTACCACAATTTAAAATTATGCATTTATTTTTTGTTTACTTGGTTATTTTTTGTCTCTGTAACTATGCCATAAGTTCAAAGAAGTACAAACTATTTATTACTCACTAATATATATAACACAATGTTATTTCATTGTCTGCACTCAATATATTTATTGAATGAATGCATAAGTTAAAGATTCTTAGAGGAAGGTTTTTAGGCATAGGTAAGGTGTAGCCTACCTAGGACATAAATTATCAGAATTCAAGCATATGGAATAGTAATTATTGAAGTGATATAAGTATGAATTGACAGAGAAAATATGATAAAAATTATTATTATTTATTTCCAATGACTCACAGAGCAAACTTAACCTTTGAAGTAGTATATAGAAAATTACTTGCATAAAAAGAAAAAATTAAGTAAGCAGTAAGTGTAAGAAACTTGCTGGTTTTTTTCTATTAGATAGAAGTTTTCTTTTTGTCAGTGAAAATCTGTGTTTTTTCATTGCCACTAAGGCTGCAGAGCTGTGCCTCATTTAAATTTCCATCTATGTACATAAAATAGCACATTATCTATATCAAGGTAAATTTATTATTTCATCAGTTCAGTTCAGTCGCTCAGTCATGTTCAACTCTTTGTGACCCCATGAATCGCAGCACGCCAGGCCTCCCTGTCCATCATCAACTCCCAGAGTTCACTGAGACTCACATCCACGAGTCAGTGATGCCATCCAGCCATCTCATCCTCTGTTGTCCCCTTCTCCTCCTGCCCCCAATCCTTCCCACTGACTCTTTTCCAGTGAGTCAGCTCTTCGCATGAGGTGGCCAAAGTACTGGAGTTTCAGCTTTGGCATTATTCCTTACAAAGAAATTCCAAGGGCTGATCTCCTTTAGAATGGACTGGTTGGATCTCCTTGCAGTCCAAGGGACTCTCAAGAGTCTTCTCCAACACCACAGTTCAAAAGCATCAATTCTTGTGCGCTTAGCCTTCTTCACAGTCCAACTCTCACATCCATACGTGACCAGAGGAAAAACCATAGCCTTGACTAGACGGACCTTTGTTGGCAAAGTAATGTCTCTGCTTTTGAATATGCTATCTAGGTTGGTCATAACTTTCCTTCCAAGGAGTAAGTGTCTTTTAATTTCATGGCTGCAGTCACCATCTGCAGTGATTTTGGAGCCCAAAAAAAATAAAGTCTGACACTGTCTCCACTGTTTCCCCATCTATTTCCCATGAAGTGATGGGACCAGATGCCATGATCTTCATTTTCTGAATGTTGAGCTTTAAGCCAACTTCTTCACTCTCCACTTTCACTTTCATCAAGAGGCTTTTGAGTTCCTCTTCACTTTCTGCCATAAGGGTGGTGTCATCTGCATATCTGAGGTTATTGATATTTCTCCTGGCAATCTTGATTCCAGCTTGTGCTTCTTCCAGTCCAGCGTTTCTCATGATGTACTCTGCATAGAAGTTAAATAAACAGGGTGACAATATACAGCCTTGACGAACTCCTTTTCCTATTTGGAACCAGTCTGTTGTTCCATGTCCAGTTCTAACTGTTGCTTCCTGACCTGCATACGAATTTCTCAAGAGGCAGGTCAGGTGGTCTGGTATGCCCATCTCTTGAAGAATTTTCCACAGTTTATTGTGACCCACACAGTCAAAGGCTTTGGCATAGTCAATAAAGCAGAAATAGATGTTTTTCTGGAATGCTCTTGCTTTTTCCCATGATCCAGCGGATGTTGGCAATTTGATCTCTGGTTCCTCTGCCTTTTCTAAAACCAGCTTGAACATCTGGAAGTTCATGGTTCACGTATTGCTGAAGCCTGGCTTGGAGAATTTTGAGCATTACTTTACTAGCCTGTGAGAGTGAGTGAGTGAGTGAAGTCGCTCAGTCGTGTCTGACTCTTTGCGACCCCATAGACTAGCCTACCAGGCTCCTCCGTCCATGGGATTCTCCAGGCAAGAGTACTGGAGTGGGTTGCCATTAGCCTGTGAGATGAGTGCAAGTGTGTGGTAGTTTGAGCATTCTTTGGCATTGCCTTTCTTTGGGATTGGAATGAAACTGACCTTTTCCAGTCCTGTGGCCACTGCTGAGTTTTCCAAATTTGCTGGCATATTGAGTGCAGCACTTTCACAGCATCATCTTTCAGGATTTGAAATAGCTCAACTGGAATTCCATCACCTCCACTAGCTTTGTTCGTAGTGATGCTTTCTAAGGCCCACTTGACTTCACATTCCAGGATGTCTGGCTCTAGGTCAGTGATCACACCATCGTGATTATCTGAGTCATGAAGATCTTTTTTGTACAGTTTTTCTGTGTATTCTTTCCACCTCTTAATATCTTCTGCTTCTGTTAGGTCCATACCATTTCTGTCCTTTATCAAGCCCATCTTTGCATGAAATGTTCCCTTGGTATCTCCAATTTTCTTGAAGAGATCTCTAGTCTTTCCCATTCTGTTGTTTTCCTCTATTTCTTTGCACTGATTGCTGAGGAAGGCTTTCTTATCTCTTCTTGCTATTCTTTGGAACTCTGCATTCAGATGCGGTATCTTTCCTTTTCTCCTTTGCTTTTCGCTTCTCTTCTTTTCACAGCTATTTTTAAGGCCTCCTCAGACAGCCATTTTGCTTTTTTGCATGTCTTTTCCATGGGGATGGTCTTGATCCCTGTCTCCTGTACAATGTCACGAACCTCATTCCATATTTCATCAGGCACTCTTATTTATCAGATCTAGGCCCTTAAGTCTATTTCTCACTTCCACTGTATAATCATAAGGGATTTGATTTAGGTCTTACCTGAATGGTCTAGTGGTTTTCCCTACTTTCTTCAATTTTGTAAAAAAATCATATATAAAATTCATTTTTCTTTTTTCATTTGTTAACTTTAATACCTCTCTATTGGAAGGACTGATGTTGAAGCTGAAACTCCAGTACTTTGGCCACCTGATGCAAAGAGCTGACTCATTTGAAAAGACTCTGATGCTGGGAAAGATTGAAGGCAGGAGGAGAAGGGGACGACAGAGGATGAGATGGTTGGATGGCATCACCAACTCGATGGGCATGGGTTTGGGTGGACTCCAGGAGTTGGTGATGGATAGGGAGGCCTGACATGCTGTGGTTCATGGGGTCGCAGAGTCAGACATGACTGAGCAACTAAACTGAACTGAATACTTCTTTAAAGACAAACTTTCCTAATTAATTGTTTGTTACCCAGGGGAGCATTTCATACAGTAAAGGTGGGATAAATGCTTCATTCCCTTTATTTATTGGTTTTCAGATTGCCTCGGTGACTTCCTAGAATCCTGTGAAAGCAAAAGTATTAGTTGCTCAGTCGTGACCAACTCTTTGCGACCTCGTGGACTGTAGCCCATCAGGCTTCTCTCTTCATGGAATTCTCCTGGTAAGACTATTGAGTGGCCAGCCATTTCCTTCTCCAGGGGATCTTCTCAACCTAGGGATTAAACCTGGGTATCCCACATTACAGGCAGATTCTTTACCATGTGAGACACCAGGGAAGCCCTAACTGTGACCAATTAGTCTTTTAACAATGAGAGATTATTTTTCTAGAATAATAAAGCCATCTGGTCATCTCTAGTCTAACTCATTGATTCTTATAAGGGTTTTTGGATAACATTAATAACAGTAGAGAGGTAAAGAAACATAAAAACTAATATAAAAGAAGGCTTATGACGTACTGTGTATGCTAAATTGCCTCAGTTGTGCCCAACTCTTTGAGACCCTATGGACTGTAGCCTGCCAGGCTCTTCTCTCTATGGTATTCTCCAGGTAAGAATACTGGAGTGGGTTGCCATGCCCTCCTCCAGTTGATCTTCCAACCCAGGGATCGAACCTGGATCTTTTATGTCTCCTGCATTGGCAGGAGAATTCTTTACCACTAGTGCCACCTGGGAAGCACTATGATGTATTAAAAAATAAAATACATTAAAACAGATGGCACAATGACCTTTGGCCTCCCCTCTCCCAGCTGATACACTAAACTAGAGCTGTAGCTTTACATTTGAAAACTTAAAAAAAATAATCTCCATTTTACTTAAAATGGCAAGATATATAACAAGTAGCTTGGAAAAAGTTTATGTTAAAAGTAAGTTGAGTACTCTGAAAATTATAGCAGAGTGGTCAGATATATAGATGCACAAGTCTTGTTGGTTTTTCTTCTGGCTCTTTGACTAGTTTTTTTTTGGCACTTGAGGCAGAGTAAAACCCACTGTTTGTATAAGTGGAAGGTGTCAGAAATCACTGTCTGTGAAATATGTCCAAAATATCACAGAATAATCTGTGAATAGCAGACCACGAGCCTTTAAGGTATTCCCACATCCAGTATTGAATTTGCAGATATATGGAATACTTGATGCATTATACACCTAAGTTATAAAATTCACACTAGTTAGCCTGTGTATTTCCTGGCTTCTTGTGAGTGCCTGCTCAGTTGGTCTGACTCTGTGACCCCATGGACTATAGCCCAGCAGACTCCTCTGTCCATGGGATTTTCCAGGCAAGAATACCAGAGTGGGTTGCCATTTCCTACTCAGGGGATCTTCACCACCCAGGGATCAAACCCATGTCTCCTTTAGCTGCTGTATTGGCAGGTGGATTCTTTACTACTACACCACCTGGGAAGCCCATGTTGCCTGGCATCCACCCTCAATTTCATGCCTTCCATTTTTATTGACAGGGGATTTAGGTTCCCTAGGAATGACAATGGAGAAGGCAATGGCAACCCACTCCAGTGCTCTTGCCTGGAAAATCCCAGGGACAGAGAAACCTGGTAGGCTGCAGTCCATGGAGTTACTAGGAGTCAGACACGACTGAGCGATTTCACTTTCACTTTTCACTTTCATGCATTGGAGAAGGAAATGGCAACTCACTCCAGTGTTCTTGCCTGGAGAATCCCAGGGATGGGGGAGCCTGGTGGGCTGTCGTCTATGGGGTTGCACAGAGGCGGACACGACTGAAGCGACTTAGCAGCAGCAGGATTGACAAGTTGCAGGCTCTAGTTACTGAATGAAATAATGAACACCTGACTTTTTGTGTCATGGGTTTTTAATTGCTATCAACATATGCATTGCCCAGGACACCAGAAAGTCTTCCACAGGAAACACTTCTTCCATCCCTATGGTTATCTATTGTTTTAGATAATAAAAACATCATTATAGCAATTATCAGTTCAATTTATTTGTGTTAGTGACAAGAACATGAGAAGTACATTAACCAACAACTGCCTAAATGGTACATAGCACAGAACTTATGCGCACTGTTAGTCTTACTTGGATGCCTTTTGTTCAGCTTGATTGGAGCTTTAGTTCTTGTGTTTGGAATTATACCCATCAGTTAAGCGCAGATGACCGTGTTCAAGTGGCAACATCAGACCAATTTCTGTCCAAGAAACTCAAGGATGATTGGTCCCGTTCTCACCCTTCATCATCAATATAATCATGGTCATAGCAAACACTTGCTGGGTGTTTACTGTGGATGAGGTTTTGTTCAAAGAGTTTCACATATATTCTGTTATTTAATCACTGCAACAACTTTGTGAAGTTTATTTGTGTTGTCCGTGTGTGCTCAGTCGCTTAGTCATGTTTGACTGTTTGAGATGCTTCAGGCTGTAGCCCTCCAGGTTCCTCTGTCCGTGAGATTCTCCAGGCAAGAATGCTAGAGTGGGCTGCCGTGTTCTCCTTCAGGGGATCTTCCTGACCCAGGGATTGAACTGACATCTCCTGTATGTCTCCTGCCTTAGCAGATATATTCTTTTATCACTGAGCCACCTGGGAAGCCCCCCAATTTTGTTTGTGGACCAGACAGTGTATAATCAGCCCCTCACCTCACTATGAACTAATCTGTCTCTTCCAAACTGTGGGAGATCACTGTGCTTCAGTTTCTTGATCTTGAAACAGGATAATAATATATCAACCTAAAAGGATTGTTTATATGCAAAATGCAGAGAATTGTGAATACTCTGTAATTATTAGCTGTTGTGGAACTACTGGACACAAAAACAATATAAATAATGGACAGTTAGTTTTGACTAAAAAGGAACTTGGCATTATAAGAGTATTCTCCGTGTTATTAAACTTGACTTTGTACAAGCTGTAGCATGCGGTCTCCTATTCCCTTGGCATTGACACCTTGTCACCTGTGGTTCAGCCTCTGTAGCCCCTGGAATTGCAGCAGCTGAAAAAGGGAATTGGGGTTGGTGCTTTAGGTGAGGTGACAAAAAAAGATTTATAGTCTCTGCCTCCTGGAATTCAAAGAGTATCTTTATTTGGATCATTTTAATAATTTTCTATAGTACTGAGAGCCACTCTGTATTAGTCAGTAGAAGCCGGATTATTCTTCAGTAACAAAGCAAGCCTGAAATTGCTGTGGCTTAGCACCAGAAGATTTATTCCCATTGGATTATTTCCAGTCACCAAGGCAGAGAAAAGTGCATGAACTTTTTACTATTGTAGCTCAGAAGTGATGCATGTTCACATTTAATTTTCTGGAACGAGAATATGTTTTTTTGCCCAACTATAAAAGGGCCAGGAAATGTAGAGGAGAAAATGGAATATTTAGCCTTGCCTTTTCTGCACACACTTCAAATGGCTCCTGAATACTTATTGACTATAGGTCTAAGCATCTGCTCTGAGTGACCCTGAAGTTGTCCATAAGCAAGGAGAGATAGGGCAAACCACCTGTTGGGTGGACTTCATGCTGTCCATCTAGGAGTTGGTAATGGCAGTAACTCTCACTCACTGATTGGATCACAAATGGTGATACTGATACTGATAACAAATGACTATTTTCTAAAGAAAAGAAAGGGTTTTTGTGTTTTGCTGAAACATTTTCCTATCATTTAGACTTGAACTTTGGTCAAGAACTGTGCTGTCCTTAGTCTTTCAGTTGTGTCTGACTCTGTGACCCCATGGACTGTAGCTCGTCAGGCTTCTGTGTCCATGGGGATTCTCCAGACAAGAATACTGGAGTGGGTTGCCATGCCCTCCTCCAGGGGATCTTCCCAACTCAGGGATCAAACCCAGGTCTCCTGCATTGCAGGCAGATTCTTTAGAACTAAGGCATTGTTTTTTCTTTTCACAAAACATAATTAAAAAATTCTACTTGAATGTGCTATTCCAGCATCTCACGGTGGCAAGTTCCAGGATGATGTTTGTCCAGTTATTATATTTGTTGTATAGAAAATATAGTGAAGTTCAGAGACATGAAGCAACTTGTCCAAAATCCACAGCTAAGAAATGTCAAAAAATTTGAACCCAGATCTGTCCGACTCTAACATGTTTTTTCTCTATCATCTTACACTGCACTTCCCTTGCTTGGCACTTTCTCCTCTCTTTTTCTTTTAAGTATTTTGTTTTTTTTTTTGTTGCAATATCTCTTTTGCTAGAATGTTATATTTCTCATTCTTCATGTCCTATACCAAATATACAACTTTACTTAATATAAAGTTCAAAAGGTCTGACTTACAATATTATAAGAAGAAAAATCTAATTTAGGGTTAAGCCTTAAAAGCTAATTAAAGTTTTGCATTATGAGCCCCAGAAAATACTAGGATGTAAAATTGTGTGACGGAAGTTGCTGTGTATATGGTATCTACCCTGTTGAACAGGCCACTCCTCATGCAAAATTCACTCATGAATGGTTGCCTATACACAAGGCTGGTTGCCTCTATCATGCAACATTGCCCCACCCACGGCTGATTTGACAAAGAGGTGGCGTGAATGTGAGGGTAGTCAGTCAGTGACCTAAACTCTGTAATTAGTCCTGATGTGACTCTTTGACCAATGGAAACTTGATATTTATGCAGAAAATCAATAAGTGATTTGGTGGCAGTTTTATTGTGGGGCTTGATATTTGAAGAGGAGGCAGCACAAAATCAGATGGGAAGTCCAAGTAGCAACTGTGAAGGACCGGAAGCCAGCAAAGAGAGTATGGAAAGAAGTGCATAGTCTCAGGGGCTGCAGGAACAGAAATGGAGAAGGCAGTTGAATCATATTCTCTGTTGTGATATATGAAAAAAAGCTCAATAAATACTATGTGTTTAGGGATGGTAGGATAACCCTTTTGTTGAAGCTATGTTGGATTCCAAGTGACTACTCACTTCCTACACTGGGGTCTAATTCTTTCTATAAAATCTGGTGGTCAGATTTGTACTAACATGGGTGGACCTAGAGATTATTATACTAAGTGAAGTAAGTCAGACAGAGAAAAGCAAATACTGTACGATATCGTGTATATGTGGAAGCTAAAATATGACCCAAATGAACTTGCTTACAAAACAGAAATAGATTCACAGACAGAGAAAACAAAATTAAGGTTATAAAAAAGGAAAGGAGTGGGGAGGGATAAATTAGGAATTTGGAATTAGCAGACACAAACTACTATACATTATTAAAACAGAGAAAAAAACCAAGAACCTACTGTATAGCACAGGGAATTATATTCAGTATCTTGTAATAAACTATAATGGAAAAGAACATGAAAAAGATTATATCTATAACTGAATCACTTTGCTCTACACCAGAAATGAACACATTGTAAATTAACTCTTACTGTATAAAGAAAAAAAGCTAGTGGTGGGACTTTTCTGGGCTAATGTAAGGCTGGCTGTGTGGTTGGCATTTCTGTCTGTCTGATTTCCATGTGATGTTACTTGTTTCTACAGAGAACTACACTACTTCTTATAAACAGAGCCTAATATTGCTCCCACAATTATACCCCCTATGACTCTGAAAGCAGGGTAGTTTTGCAATTTGGCAGCTTATCTTTATATTTACTTGCTATAACTGAATTTAGGGAGGGCAGGGATGTGGGTCAAGTCAATGAAAGTATCAGATTTATGTCTAGGCGATTTCTGAATGGAAATCAACAATTCTTTTTTCAAAAAGCAGAAACTAATTCTTTAGTTTTTTCCATCAGTTCAACTGAATGTTTCTCATTGAGCTTTCAATATGTTTTGCTTCTGGTGTGTTTTCCCCTTAAGCATCTATTGACAAAGAAAATCTTTACCTATCTTTTCTCCCACTTGTATTTTCCCAGTTGTATCCCTCTTCACCAATACTATACTTTTCTTTATATTTTTAAATGATTTATAAAGAATTCCTTTCCATTACTTCAGAGATCCTTCCTGTAAATGAAAAGCAGACCTAACTATACCAGAAAGTGAGTGTTAATACTTCAACTGGTATTAATAGAATAGGATTTTAGCTTATCTTGTTGACATTAAGCAACACATTGGCTTGGAGCTAAAGAAAAGAAGTCCTTCTACATTTTTTAAAATTTTAACTCTGGTATGCAGAAGAATCTTTGGTTGAAATAATTTTATTCATATTTTGTAGGAGAACTTTACTGTTATAGGGGATTCTGGCCAGGGAAATGAAGGTTCTGAGGAATACCAACATTCTCTTACATCTGATGGGCGGTGTGTGATGCTCTGAAAAAATTGATCTTCACCTGGATGTCATTGAGTTTGCACTTTTCTAGTGAGCAATTGATCACTATGTGCAGAATTCTTTTATTGAGTTTACATTTTTACTAAGTCTGACAGAATTATGAGCGATATTTCGGCTACTTATTTATCTACTCATGTCAAAAGAATACTCAAAAATGTCTTTAAAGATTACCCCCAAGTCTCTCTCCAAGGCTATAAACAACTAGGGCAATGCTTTTGGTGACACCCTTTGATGTGAGATGTGTCATGTTCAGCGGAATAAATGCAGATATTTCCATTGAAAAGGAACTTGAAGACCATGACCTATGGATACATCTTTTCTTGTCCTTCTGAATTTTTATTTTGTATTTATTACAACCTTTTTTCAGACTTCTAGTCCTGACATACTTTTGTCAACTACAAATTGGCACTTGCCAGCAGCATTTGCCAGCGTCTGAACAACAACAGCGAGAGCCTTTGCCTCCTGCCTGTGCTGCTGCAGCTGCTGACTTTTGACACCCTTGGAAAGGACTTCAGGGTGGAGAGTGAGGCACTCTGTGTCTCAGGGAAACTGGTGGAGCAGGTCTTTAGACAGATATTTTTAGGAACTGATTTCATGATCCTAATCCTGCCATCTCTTCATACCTAGAAAAGCACTAAATCCCTTTATCATGACATCAGCTCCTCATGACTAGCAGGAAACATTTTGCAAAGTAAACACTTGATTACATTGAACTCCTCCTTCACCAAAATCTTATATGTTGACGTTCCCCCACTACCTCTTTGAAGGAGTCTCTCAGAGTTATCTGAGGTGCTCTCTCTGGGGGCTGCAGTCCTCATTTCAGTTCAGTTCAGTTCAGTCCCTCAGTCATGTCTGATTCTTTCCGACCCCATGGACTGCAGCATGCCAGGCTTCCCTGTCCATCACCAACTCCTGGAGCTTGCTCAAACTCACGTCCATCGAGTCGGTGATGCCATCCAACCATCTCATTCTCTGTCATCCCCTTCTCCTCCTGCCTTCAAATTTTCCCAGCATCAGGGTCTTTTCCAATGAGTCAGTTCTTCGCATCAGGTAGCCAAAGTATTGGAGTTTCAGCTTCAGCATCAGTCTTTCCAATGAATATCCCGGACTGATTTCCTTTAGGATTGACTGGTTGGATCTCCTTGCAGTCCAGGGGACTTTCAAGAGTCTTCTCCAACACCACAGTTCAAAAACATCAATTCTTTGGCGCTCAGCTTTCTTATAGACCAACTCTCACATCCTCATTTTGCCCCCAGTAAAACTTGGCTCACAACTCTCACGTTATGCATTTTTAGTTGACACTTTAAATACAGAAAAAAATACACTATTACTGGAAGAAACTGGTCAAGATTTCTATGATAGTGACAACTACATCTCTTAAGATCCTCCTGATTTCAGAAATATTTAAATACTCACCACCTTATTTATGAGGCAGAACAATTCCCAATGCTATTAAAACTCTTGTATATACAACTCTGATGACACCTTCCTCCTTTCTAGAGATAACTGTGTTCCTTTAATTTTGCCAAGTATGTACTTTAAATAATTTGGTCTTGCTTTGGAAAAATTTTTTATTTATTTTATTTTTGGCCATATGGCATGTGGGATCTTAGTTCATTAATCAGGGATCAAAGCTGCGTTGCCTGCATTGGAAGCACAGAGTCTTAACCACTGGACAGCCAGAGAAGTCTTGGTCTTGCTTTTGAACTATTCTATAAACAGAAGTATAATATGCATATTATGTGACTTAATACTCAACAGCATGATGAATCCATGCCAGTGTAGCTGCCATTGTTGCATGGTACCCCACTGTATGCTGTAATTTATCAATTTCCAGTTGGTGGACTGACTTTCTGTGACTCAGTGGATTGTAGCCCACCAGGCTCCTCTGTCTATGGGATTTCCCAGGCAAGAATACTGAAGGTTGCCTTCCCTTTGTCCAGGGAGGTCTTCCGAACCCGGGGACTGAAATGGTGTCTTATATCTCCTGCACTGGCAGGTGGGTTCTTTACCACTAGCGCCACCTGGAAAGCCAACCCAATATATACTTAAAAGTATACTTTTTACTCCAGGGTATATTCCCAAAAGTGGAGTTGTCAGGTCTAGATGGTGGCCTTTCCTATTCTGATTGCCAGCAAATTCTGCTGTGCCCTCTTCCCATCCCTGAATATCTGGAGGGTATGTGAATCCTGTTTGTGCTTAATGATGAGCTAGAATTAATTTTATAATTCAGGGGCCCTCAGAGGAAAGAAGAAGAATAGGAGAGGAAGATGGTAGTGCTTTCCAGGCTATAGACAGACTTTCAGACATAGCCTGGGGAAAACTGAGGCAGACTGTAGTTGAGGCAGATGAAGCACTCCATTGGCCCTGCTCTCCTGAGACTGTCAGGCTGTAGCAAAGATGATGTCAGAGATGATGTCACAGACCCTCTGTGAGGTTACCACTGTGCTATGCAATATGGAAATTTGAACAGGTAGCATTTCATTCCCAGACTGTGTGGCTTGATTTATTTCAGACTCAAGAAGCTGATAGCATCACCAATTCAATAGACATGAACTTGGGCGAACTCCGAGAGATGGTGAGGGACAGGGAGGCCTGGTGTGCTGCAGTCCATGGGACTGCAAAGAGTTGGATACAACTGAGTGACTGAACAACAACCAAGAAGCTGAGTTGGAAATAGCTGGGTCCCTGTGATCTGGCTCCTGTTGATGGACTTCAAAGTTTCCTGTCTCCTTGGTCTCTGATATCATGGTACTAGTGATCCTTGTCCCTTGTCAGGCTCTGCTGACTGCATGTGGCCTCTTTGCTACTTCCATAATCTCAGATATAACTTCCACCTCTGAATCATGTACGGCAAGCTTTGAGTATGGCAATCAAGTGTGGCAGCTTTGAGGTTTTATAACAGAGTCAATCCTGCTGTGTATCTTGTCTTTGGGGCCTGGGGAGACTGTGGTTAAGTGGGCTTTGAGGGTCTTCTGGGGCTATTGGAAGACCCTAAACTAATTTAGATGGTCTCCTCCCCAATTTTTGAGATAACTGCCAGGTGCCTCTGCCTCAAACACAGGTGTATCCATTATGGCCCCAGATGGGATGGATGACTTGGGTACCGGTGTAACTTGCCACTGGTGAGCTCAGGAAGTAAACAAGTTTTTTTTTTTTTTTTCTTAAATAAATGAAAAGATCTCTCGCATATAAAGGGATAAACAGCTGAAGGTAGAAGAACAACCAGTAATAAGCTCAAGGCAGATCTGTTTTTCATGGTCATGAATGGATATCTTTACAGACTTCCAGAGAAGCAGCTCTATGGTCTCCATAGGTTCACAGCCTTTCTCTGGATGCTCTTTTCCAGCTCACAGCTGGTGGACCAGAGCATGACCCTTGTGGTGGGAGTCAGAGCAGGTGCATGTGACAACCACAGTCATCAGTCACACTTGGTGTGCACTTTGCTCACTTCTCTTTCGCTGATGAGGATGAATTGCTCTCAAACCTGGGTGATATTTGAATATAGCATACTCTCCCTACGGAGTGTACTCTCACCTACAAAGCGTACTCTCACCTACAAAGGTGGTCGTGGTTTCCCCATGGTGATAATAAATATGCCCCATGCTATTAATGGCTCTTATTAAGACAACTCCTGAGGCTCCTCAATACTTGTAAGAACAGATTGCAGGGCATCTCAGGCTGGCAGGCATAGAACATGGTCTTTCTGCAGGTCCTCTTTTTTTTTGCCTCTGGAATCTCCAGGAGGGAAGGGCCAACCAGAGTGACTAAATACAGGGTGGGAACATGCGTGCTAGGTCGCTTCAGTTGTGTTTGACCCTATGGACCTCAGCCTGCCCGGCTCCCTTGTCTATGGGATTCTCCAGGAAGGAATACTGGAGTGGGTTATCATGTCCTTCTCCAGGGCATCTTCCTGACCCAGTGATGAAGCTTGAGTCTCCTTTATCTTCTGCATTGGCAGGCAGGTTCTTTACCACTAATGCCACCTGGGAAGCCCAAAGATAAGGTAGGGGATCCCATTTGCAGACCCCTCAGCTTTTTGTGCCATGAATACTCTGGTTGCCTGGACCCAGAAGGGATTGTGCCCAGGGCAAGGTGAGCTGGGGAGTGGCCTCCCCTGGGGGACACACCCACCTACTCACCACTGTTTCTACATTCTGGGATCGCAGGGCGAGCAGCCAATTGCCAATCTGAAATTGTTCATCTCTCCCCAGAACCTCCAACTCTGCCTAAATCACCTCATGTGGCCACTTTCATCCTTTCCAGCCCACTGTGACCTGTGGGCCCACCCTTCCCTTTGTCCTTGTCCTCACTTGGCTGATCTCATGAGCAGGGACACTGTTCCCCCTCCTTGCAACAAGCCTCAAATCAGGTGACCTGCCTTTAGTTCAGGCTAAGTCCAGATCCCCCTTTTTTGAATGATCTCTTGCCTCTTGGAAATATTGTGTGGAATAAAAATGAAACCAAATTCTAAAGACTGACTTCCTTTCAGAGGGTGTGAAATAGTTGGTATATTAATCAACTGCTAGTTGGTAATTGGGTATTTGATCTGTTAATAATGGGACTTATAATAAAGCTAAGGATAAAGAATGAATAGTAAGCAGATTTTATGAATGAAAAATTTGACAGTGTGAAAGTATATGATATTCTCCCCAGAGGCAGATTCTTTGTGAAGCTTAGCAGCTCAGTCTCTAAGACTTGCTTAAGCTTCTTCCAAGAACCTAGGAGGGACCCTAGCAATTGTTACATACTGTACATTCTTTTTTAATTTGCAAAAATATGCTTTTTAAACACAATCAGAGCTGCTGTTCAATTCTACTAAACTTCCCCCCCATTTATGATGGGTGGTAGCAGAGCACCCAAAGAAAGCATTTTGGTGGTTCAGTGGTCAAAAATCCGCCTGCCAATGCAGGAGATGTGGGAAGATCCCTTGGAGAAGGAAATGACAACCCACTCCAGTATTCTTGCCTGGAAAATCTCATGGACAGGGGAGCCTGGCAGGCTACAGTCCATGGGGCTGCCAAAGAGTCGGACACGACATAGTGACTAAATAACAGTAATAACTTTAGTGGGGCACAGATTTGAGTTTAGTGGGGGGTTATTTAGGTGCTTTTCATTCTACACATGTCACAGTTATCCATGAGTATTCCGGTTTGATGTGACTTCCAGAAGTACTCCCAGAACCTTTTGGGCCAGTTCACCTGGATCTTAAAAAATTGCAGTACCAGAGGTTGCATTATGATCTATCATGTTCTATTATGTCTGGGAATGGGATGTATAGAGGAAAATAAAGTTTGAAATATATGGGGCTAGACATTCATCTAGAAAGTCTTCTGATCATCAGATGTATACAAGTAGAGATGGAGGATTTAGTGCTCAGATATGCCCAGGAAAAACAGGAAGTCCACTCTTCAGGAATTTGCAGTCTTTGCATGAAAGTATCTTTTACTTCTATCCTTTATTTGATGGGAGTCATGTGAAGTAGAATTTACCGGAATTCTTGTTTCTAAGGCACAGATTTTTATGATCACAATGTACCTCTATATGTAAAGTTGCATGTCTTATGTATTCTGATGCATTCGACTATGTCTTAAGTGTATTCATGCATCTTATCAAGATGAAATCTGGCAGTTCTAGATAAAACCACACTCAGCAAAATGGCCCAAAGGAACTCGTATTCCAGAGACAACACACCGATGTGTATTTGTTGACAAAGCAATGCATGTTGAATATGAGCAATTTGATCATGACATTTTGTGGCTTAATACAGTGTAATGGTGATTTTGAAATTAATTTGAGTTGCTTTTATGCAGGTCTGAATTCTAATTACTTTTGCTACTTTTTCTAGAATTATTAATCTGGTTAAAATTCACATAAAATGGGAAAATATTGTGGAAATAGAAACTGAAATAAGTCTGGCAGAAACTATGAGGTGTCAAAAACTCTTCAATTATATCAGAGTGGAAGTGAAACGTTTGATGATTGGAAACATGAAGATTAAGAAAAAAAAAACATGACGATCCCAGAAGTAGATAATGAAAAGGAAAAAAGGACTTGTATCAGTACTTGGTTTTACACCTAAATTTGTATTTGGAATTTTTATCTCATTTTTTTTTTTCATAACTGAAGTCTCCTAAATTATATAAACTCTAAATATGGGAAGGTGGACCTGCTGAGTCTCTCCTCTTTGGAGATGGAGACAGGTAAGTGGATTAGAGCTGCCTGAGAAAGAAATTGATGTGGGAGCCATACAGAATGTCAAGTTTTATATATCTGAATATAAACATATATGGCATTTATAAAACATAAAAGTGTTATATATATAAAATATATCACCTGGATGACCAACATTTAAATTGTTGATATCATAAATCAATATTGCATTATGTATTTATGCTTTTATTTCTGTAGTATGCATTCATAAAAGTAGGATTGCTGGGTCAAAGGCTATATACATTAAAATATTAATTTCTTTGACCAAATGACTTTTATCAACAATGTAAGCAAGTATTCCTTAAGTTATGTTCTTAATATTCTGGATGTTGTCAGTTATTTGAAGTGAAAGTCGCTTAGTTGTGTCTGACTCTTTGCGACCCTATGGACTATACAGTGCATGGAATTCTCCAGGCCAGAATACTGGGGTGGGTAGCCTTTCCCTTCTCCAGGGGATCTTCCCAACCCAGGGTTTCAACCCAGGTTTCCCCTTGATGGCTAAAAATATTTTGCTACTATTCTCTGATTTTTGGTAATATTGACCATCCTTTTCATGTATTCGTTGTTGTTCAGTTGCTAAGTCGTGTCTGACTCTTTGTGAATCTGTGGACTGCAGCACACCAGTCTTCCCTGTCCTTCACTATCTCCCCGAGTTTATCCAAACTCACCTTGATTGAGTCTGTGATGCCATCCAACCATCTCATCCTCTGTCACTGCCTTCTCCTCCTGCCCTCAATCTTTCCCAGAATCAGGATCTTTTCCAACAAGTTGACTCTTTGTATCAGGTGGCCAAAGTTTTGGAGCTTCGTAGATTTTCATATTTGCTCCTAGGCAAATTGCTTATTTATATAATTTGTCCTTTTAAAAATTTGATTGATTTTTTTCTTAACAATGTATAGGATCTTACCCCATTACAACTAAAATTGTTACCTTTTGAATTTGTTCAGGTTTTCTCCCTTCAATACTGAAATTAAAAAAATATTTACATAATCAGATCTGTCAATTTTTTCTTTATAGCTATGTATTTTATATGCTGTTTTGGATGGTCATCTTCATCATATTATTATAAGACTATTCTTCAATATTTTCTTCTAATACTTTAACTTTTACATGTATATATTCAAACTTAAGTTGAAAATTATTTATGGTGTTATATGTAATTTTTTTCTTCCATATGGTTAGCAACTTTTTCCAGCACTGTTAATTGAATAGTTAATTTTTCTCTCAAGGAATTGACAATCCACCTTTTTCATAAATAAGGTTTTTTCAAACACCTGTATTTGTTTCTTGACTTTTGAATTTGCTCCACTGATGTTTATGTCTATTTATCTACTCTTGTGTTTTTATCACACTGTAGCTTCACAGTGAGTTTTGATAATATACAGAATATACATTCAGCCACTAATCTTCATCATTGAAAATTTATTGACAGACTTCATATTTTTATTTTTCCATACAAATATTTGATACATTTCATCTAGTTAAGAAAAGCTAGTGGGATTTTGCTTGTAATTATATTAAATTTATATATTATTTGGGGAAGAATTGTTTTTATTTTGCCTTATTTACTCATGTTTTACACTGTCCATTTATAAACTATTATGCTTTTAAAAATATAGATTATTTTGATTTTGCTTATCCTTGGGTATGTTATAAATTTTTTTGCCATGAATTAATGTTTCACCCCCCTTATTTTTATACTAATGTCTAGTGCTAATTAGCTTGGTATTTAAAAAAAAAATTCTTTTTTTTTTTAGTTTTGCCAAATATCAAAATGAATCCTCCACAGGCATACATGTGTTCCCCATCCTGAACCCTCCTCCCTCCTCCCTCCCCACACCATCCCTCTGGGTCGTCCCAGTGCTCCAGCCCCAAGCATCCAGTATCGCGCATCGAACCTGGACTGGCAACTCGTTTCTTGCATGATATTCTACATGTTTCAATGTCAGTCTCCCAACTCTTCCCACCCTCTCCCTCTCCCACAGAGTCCATAAGACTGTTCTATACATCAGTGTCTCTTTTGCTGTCTCGTACACCAGGTTATTGTTACCATCTTTCTAAATTCCATATATATGCGTTAGTATACTGTATTTCTGTTTTTCCTTCTGGCTTACTTCACTCTGTATAATAGGCTCCAGTTTCATCCACCTCATTAGAACTGATTCAAATGTATTCTTTTTAATGGCTGAGTAATACTCCATTGTGTATATGTACCACCGCTTTCTTATCCATTCATCTGCTGATGGACATCTAGGTTGCTTCCATGTCCTGGCTATTATAAACAGTGCTGCTATGAACATTGGGGTACACGTGTCTCTTTCCCTTCTGGTTTCCTCAGTGTGTATGCCCAGCAGTGGGATTGCTGGATCATGAGGCAGTTCTATTTCCAGTTTTTTAAGGAATCTCCACACTGTTCTCCATAGTGGCTGTACTAGTTTGCATTCCCACCAACAGTGTAAGAGGGTTCCCTTTTCTCCACACCCTCTCCAGCACTTATTATTTGTAGACTTTTGGATCGCAGCCATTCTGACTGGTGTGAAATGGTATCTCATAGTGGTTTTGATTTGCATTTCTCTGATAATGAGTGATGTTGAGCATCTTTTCATGTGTTTGTTAGCCATCTGTATGTCTTCTTTGGAGAAATGTCTACACAGAGCTGGAACAAATAATTTCACAGTTTGTATGGAAAAACAAAAAACCTCGAATAGCCAAAGCGATCTTGAGAAAGAAGAATGGAACTGGAGGAATCAACCTACCTGACTTCAGGCTCTACTACGAAGCCACAGTTATCAAGACAGTATGGTACTGGCACAAAGACAGATATATAGATCAATGGAATAAAATAGAAAGCCCAGAGATAAATCCACGCACATATGGACACCTTATCTTTGACAAAGGAGGCAAGAATATACAATGGATTAAAGACAATCTCTTTAACAAGTGGTGCTGGGAAATCTGGTCAACCACGTGTAAAAGAATGAAACTAGACCACTTTCTAACACCATACACAAAAATAAACTCAAAATGGATTAAAGATCTAAATGTAAGACCAGAAACTATAAAACTCCTAGAGGAGAACATAGGCAAAACACTCTCTGACATACATCACAGCAGGATCCTCTATGACCCACCTCCCAGAATATTGGAAATAAAAGCAAAAATAAACAAATGGGACCTAATTAACCTTAAAAGCTTCTGCACATCAAAGGAAACTATTAGCAAGGTGAAAAGACAGCCTTCAGAATGGGAGAAAATAATAGCAAATGAAGCAACTGACAAACAACTAATCTCAAAAATATACAAGCAACTCCTACAGCTCAACTCCAGAAAAATAAATGACCCAATCAAAAAAAATTCTTAAGTATATTTGTGACTTTTCCAAGCTTCCCAGGTAAGCCCTAATATTTTTTATTGAGATACAATGGACATATAACATTGTGTAAGTTGAAGTTGTACTTGTTTGACTCGATACATTTATTTATTGCGATATGTTCACTGTTGTAGTTTTAGCTTATACCTCTATCACATCAAGTAATTATTATATATTTTTTTGTGTTGAAGACAATTTAGATCTAGTCTCTAGTATTTTAAAAATAGAATTTCCTTTACTGGGAGGGAAAAAGGGAAATAAACTTGTGATTAGGCTGTCATTTCTCATCCCCTTCCACTCCCCAACATAGGGAAGGAGAGTCTCAAGCCCAGAGGAGATAAGTGAATTGCTCAGGATCACAAGACTAGTAAATGGGATTAGGAATTTAAAAATATACTAAATGACTGAAGAAATGTAGTAGACATAGAGGTACTTATTATTGATTCAAATTTACCAAAGTGCAATGCTCTAACCATCACTGAAAAACAGGTGGCTGTAAGAGTCACCTTCAACTTCAGGAGCAATTTGATCAGGGTTCACATATGGTCCACTTTTCAACATTAAAAGGACTTCCCATGGTGAAAATCTTCTGGGCTCGCATATAATGATGTCAACTTAATAGAACACATTTTCCTAATGAAGAATGAGGGATATCAAGTTGACTTGAACCACTCTGTAGGTGAGTAGCTGTTATAGGCTGAAGCAATCAGCATTAAATTTGTTAGTGACAATTAGTATGCACAGCTTCCTCATCATTTTCAATTTGCACCTTAACGTATTTGGATTATATTAAGTGAGAGATGATCTTTTAGTATAATTAGGAAGTGAAGTGGGAAAAAATGTCATCTGAGACTTTCACTACGAGGACCCTGTTAATTTGCTGAAATAACATGAACTTCTAGATATTTGGTTGATTTCCCTTACGAAAGCTAGGAATATCTAATGGAACTGTTTGTAATGATGGAAATATTCTGATGTCCAAGATGGTAGCTGCTGCTGCTAAGTCCCTTCAGTTGTGTCCGACTCTGTGCGACCCCATAGATGGTAGCCCACCAGGCTCCCCCGCCCCTGGGATGGTAGCTACTAGCCACATATAACTAGTGGGCACTTTAAATAAGGCTAGTGTTGAAGAGCTGAAGTTTTATTTTAATTAGATTAAATAGCCTCACGTAATAACATGATGCTGCTAAATCACTTCAGTCACGTCCGACTCTGTGCGACCCCATAGACGGCAGCCCACCAGGCTCCTCTGTCCCTGGGATCCTCCAGGCAAGAACACTGAAGTGGGTTGCCATTTCCTTCTCCAATGCATGAAAGTGAAAAGTGAAAGTGAAGCCACTCAGTCATATCTGACTCTTAGCGACCCCATGGACTGCTACCTACCAGGCTCCTCCATCCATGAGATTTTCCAGGGAAGAGTACTGGAGTGGGGTGCCATTGCCTTCTCCACACGTAATAGCATAGACTACCTTCAGATCTTTCGAGCTGCCAAAGTAAACCATTCCTCTTGTGTGAGGAGGAAGATAACTTTTTTTGGACAGTATTTTATACTGACACAATGTTTTAAAACTCATAAAATCTTCACAGTGACCCTGTGAAATAAATATTATTTTAACTCTGTAGTTGATGCAATAAAAAGATAACTTTACAAAGCCATTCCATTAAGTGTATTTTTACTTTGAGTTTTATTATTGATTTCTAGTTTTATTGCATTATCAGAGAATTCTGCCTGTATTCTTTTAACATTTTCAAATCAGTTATGATTTTCATTGTGGCCTAATATAAGGACCATTTTTTATGACTCTTCTATGAAAAAATGAGTTGTAGTTTTCATATCAGGGAATAGAATTTGATCTATATTAATTAGTCTATTTTTATATCATTTAATTTTTTATATTAGTTCTTACTTTTTCCTTCTTGATGTGTCAGGGACTAAGAGAGATGAATAAAATTCTACTATTTTGTGTTTTTCTTTATAATTCCTATAGTTTTTGCTTAGTGAATATTGATGCTATATCTCTGGTGCATTGCCAGTCTTTTTTTTTTTTTTAAGTCTTCATTGTGAATATCTACTTTTAACATTATATAGTGACCTTTTTGTCTCATTTAATATTTTATAACATGAATTCAACCTGGCATGATACTAAGGTTGCAACCTAGTCTTCCTCTTTCTTCCTTCTTTTCTTGCTTTTCCCCTCCCTTCCTTCATTCCCCTTCTTCTCCTCTCTCTTTCCCTTCCTCCTTTCTCCTTCCCCTTTCCCCCTGAGTTCTTTCTCTTTCTTCATTTGCCTTGTATACCTTATTTATCCTTTTATCTTATTTCTTTTCTTAAAGATATAAATTTAACTTGTTTATATTTATTGATATGATAGGTATATTTGAATCTAATTATATTTCTTTGAAATTATACTGTATTATTTTGCTATTTTCAAAAATCACATTTAGTTCATAGTTTAAACTTTACTTCTACTATGTAATTTCTAAATAATGTGGTATTTAAGAAGGTTTATATTTGTGTTCCAGTGACTAATTTTAGAACTATTAAGATATATAATTTCCTTAGTTATTTAATACTTGAGACATTATCTTTTACTTTCTTCCTCTGAACAATCATGAAACTAAACTAGTGTATTTTTTTTCTTTTATCCTTTCCTCCACCATCTAATTTTTCATTCTTAGTACTCTTCTTCACAATAATATTTATTTTTTTGTTATTTCCGTAGAGGGCTTTAATGACATCTTGAATTCTAGCTGTTACAGATAAATTTCATGGCAATATTTAGAACTTTCAAATATTTCAAAAATTTTTAATATTTAATAGATGTAAAACCTTTTTTTTTCCTCTTAAGAAAAATTATCATCACATAAAATAGATCTAGAACTGTGTTTAAATGAGAGTGTGAAAGGGTGACATTATGGAAAAGCCAGAAACCTGTCCACTCTCCCGACTCCTGATGTTATCCTTCAGTTATCCCTGAAGAATCCTAGGGCTCAGAAAAATATGGTTATACAACCCTCAGAATGTTAAACATACCAGTATGTTGAGCAAGCAGATTTACAAATTATTCTTCTAGTACTTAGGTGGTGCAGTGGTAAAGAATCTGCCTGACAATGCAGGAGATGCAGAGACTTGGGTTCAATCTTGGGTCAGAAAGATCCCTTGGAGGAAGAAATGGCCACCTGCTCCAGTTTTCTTGCCTGAAAAATTCCATGGATAGAGGAACCTGCCAGTTTACAGTCCATGGGGTTGTGAAGAGTCAGACGCCACTGAGCAATGGAGCATGCGTGCACGTACTACTAGAACTTACTGCTCAGGTAGCACCTGAATCTTTGTAAGTGGGATATTTTATGTTCCTAAATAGCTTTTTAATTTTTATTTTAATATCTTGAGATGCTTGAAAATGACGAAAGATTCATATAAGATCAAATAATTACTTAATGCATCAGACAATATTTTTGAGAGTTAAAAATAATTAATACATATGTGCCTGTACAAGGTTTTTGGTTCAGAAAGCTTTTTGAGATTAGTCCATGAGCTAAATTTTGTGCATATATTAGCTCATTAAATTCTTACATGATATATCCCCATTTTATTCAGGAAGAACCTGAGGCACAAAGACATTAAGTTGATGAAGGTTAAGTTGGAAGGGCTATGACTGAGCAACTAACACACGCACTCTTGTGAAATACACTATCTAGCTGATAAGACTTTGGCTCATTTGTCCTGCTCTTTATTTTTAAAATTATTTATTTATTTATTTTTGGCTGTTCTGGGTCTTTGTTGCTGAGAGGGCTTTTCTCTAGTTGTGGCAACAGGAGAGTACTCTCTAGTTGTGGTGCACGGGCTTCTCATTGAAGGGGTTTCTGTTGTTGCTGAGCATGACTTTAGGGGCTTCAGCAGTTGTGGTGCAAGGGCTCAGTGGTTGTGGTTCCTGGGCTCTAGAGCACAGGCTTAGGTGGTCTTCAGCATGTGGGATCTTCCTGGACCAGGGATTGAACCCATGTCTCCTGTTGGCAGGTGGATTCCTTACCGCTGAGTTACCAGAGAAACCCTGTCTTGCTCTTTAAATGTAACCCTTCCATATACACATCGTGCCATTACTTTTTTCTCTGTTTAGAACATACTGAGGTCTGCTTCTTAATTAAATGCCCCAACACATTGATTGCAAAACCAATGAACCTCTGGACTGTGAAGATCAGAGGAATTATTCAGCTATAGGGAATTCTGAGAATTGGTGTGTATCTGAGTAGTTGCAGTTGAGAACTTAGTTCCATTAGCTTAAAAGAAAACTTGTTTCGGGGGAGGAGCCAAGATGGCGGAGGAGTAGGACGGGGAGAACACTTTCTCCCCCACAAATTCATCAAAAGAGCATTTAAACGTCGAGTAAATTCCACAAAACAACTTCTGAATGCCGGCAGAGGACATCAGGCACCCAGAAAAGCAACCCAAATCTTCGAAAGGAGAGAGAAGAAATACAGCTCCACCCACCAGAACACCGACACAAGCTTCCCTAACCAGGAAACCTTGACAAGCCACCTGTACAAACCCACACACAGTGAGGAAACGCCACAATAAAGAGAACTCCACAAACCTCCAGAATACAGAAAGGACACCCCAAACTCAGCAATTTAAACAAGATGAAGAGACAGAGGAATACTCAGCAGATAAAGGAACAGGATAAATGCCCACCAAACCAAACAAAAGAGGAAGAGATAGGGAATCTACCTGATAAAGAATTCCGAATAATGATAGTGAAATTGATCCAAAATCTTGAAACTAAAATGGAATCACAGATAAATAGCCTGGAGACAAGGATTGAGAAGATGCAAGAAAGGTTTAACAAGGACCTAGAAGAAATAAAAAAGAGTCAATATATAATAAATAATGCAATAAGTGAAATTAAAAACACTCTGGAGGCAACAAATAGTAGAATAACAGAGGCAGAAGACAGGATTAGTGAATTAGAAGATAGAATGGTAGAAATAAATGAATCAGAGAGGATAAAAGAAAAACGAATTAAAAGATTTGAGGACAATCTCAGAGACCTCCAGGACAATATTAAACGCTACAACATTCGAATCATAGGGGTTCCAGAAGAAGAAGACAAAAAGAAAGACCATGAGAAAATACTTGAGGAGATAATAGTGGAAAACTTCCCTAAAATGGGGAAGGAAATAATCACCCAAGTCCAAGAAACCCAGAGAGTCCCAAACAGGATAAACCCAAGGTGAAACACCCCAAGACACATATTAATCAAATTAACAAAGATCAAACACAAAAAACAAATATTAAAAGCAGCAAGGGAAAAACAACAAATAACACACAAGGGAATTCCCATAAGGATAACAGCTGATCTTTCAATAGAAACTCTTCAAGCCAGGAGGGAATGGCAAGACATACTTAAAATGATGAAAGAAAATAACCTACAGCCCAGATTATTGTACCCAGCAAGGATCTCATTCAAGTATGAAGGAGAAATCAAAAGCTTTTCTGACAAGCAAAAGCTGAGAGAATTCTGCACCACCAAACCAGCTCTCCAACAAACACTAAAGGATATTCCCTAGACAGGAAACACAAAAACGGTGTATAAACTCGAACCCAAAACAATAAAGTAAATGGCAATGGGATCATACTTATCAGTAATTACCTTAAACGTAAATGGGTTGAATGCCCCAACCAAAAGACAAAGACTGGCTGAATGGATACAAAAACAAGACCCCTACATATGTTGTCTACAAGAGACCCACCTCAAAACAGGGGACACATACAGACTGAAAGTGAAGGGCTGGAAAAAGATTTTCCATGCAAATAGGGACCAAAAGAAAGCAGGAGTAGCAATACTCATATCAGATAAAATAGACTTTAAAACAAAGGCTGTGAAGAGAGACAAAGAAGGTCACTACATAATGATCAAAGGATCAATCCAAGAAGAAGATATAACAATTATAAATATATATGCACCCAACACGGGAGCACCACAGTACGTAAGACAAATGCTAACAAGTATGAAAGGAGAAATTAACAATAACACAATAATAGTGGGAGACTTTAATACCCCATTTACACCTATGGATAGATCAACTAAACAGAAAATTAACAAGGAAACACAAACTTTAAACGATACAATAGACCAGTTAGACCTAATTGATATCTATGGGACATTTCATCCCAAAACAATGAATTTCACCTTTTTCTCAAGCGCACATGGAACCTTCTCCAGGATAGATCACATCCTGGGCCATAAAGCTAGCCTTGGTAAATTCAAAAAAATAGAAATCATTCCAAGCATCTTTTCTGACCACAATGCAGTAAGATTAGATCTCAATTACAGGAGAAAAACTATTAAAAATTCCAACATATGAAGGCTGAACAACACCCTGCTGAATAACCAACAAATCACAGAAGAAATCAAAAAAGAAATCAAAATTTGCATAGAAACGAATGAAAATGAAAACACAACAACCCAAAACCTGTGGGACACGGTAAAAGCAGTCCTAAGGGGAAAGTTCATAGCAATACAGGCACACCTCAAGAAACAAGAAAAAAGTCAAATAAATAACCTAACTCTACACCTAAAGCAACTAGAAAAGGAAGAAATGAAGAACGCCAGGGTTAGTAGAAGGAAAGAAATCTTAAAAATTAGAGCAGAAATAAATGCAAAAGAAACAAAAGAGACCATAGCAAAAATCAACAAAACCAAAAGCTGGTTCTTTGAAAGGATAAATAAAATTGAGAAACCATTAGCCAGACTCATCAAGAAACAAAGGGAGAAAAATCAAATCAAGAAAATTAGAAACGAAAATGGAGAGATCACAACAGACAACACAGAAATACAAAGGATCATAAGAGACTACTATCAACAATTATATGCCAATAAAATGGACAAAGTGGAAGAAATGGACAAATTCTTAGAAAAGTACAACTTTCCAAAACTGGACCAGGAAGAAATAGAAAATCTTAACAGACCCATCACAAGCATGGAAATTGAAACTGTAATCAAAAATCTTCCAGCAAACAAAAGCCCCGGTCCAGACGGCTTCACAGCTGAATTCTACCAAAAATTTAGAGAAGAGCTAACACCTATCCTGCTCAAACTCTTCCAGAAAATTGCAGAGGAAGGTAAACTTCCAAACTCATTCTATGAGGCCACCATCACCCTAATACCGAAACCTGACAAAGATGCCACAAAAAAAGAAAACTACAGGCCAATATCACTGATGAACATAGATGCAAAAATCCTTAACAAAATTCTAGCAATCAGAATCCAACAACACATTAAAAAGATCATACACCATGATCAAGTGGGCTTTATCCCAGGGATGCAAGGACTCTTCAATATCCGCAAATCAATCAATGTAATACACCACATTAACAAATTGAAAAATAAAAACCATATGATTATCTCAATAGATGCAGAGAAAGCCTTTGACAAAATTCAACATCCATTTATGATAAAAACTCTCCAGAAAGCAGGAATCGAAGGAACATACCTCAACATAATAAAAGCTATATATGACAAACCCACAGCAAACATTATCCTCAATGGTGAAAAATTGAAAGCATTTCCTCTAAAGTCAGGAACAAGACAAGGGTGCCCACTTTCACCATTACTATTCAACATAGTTTTGGAAGTTTTGGCCACAGCAATCAGAGCAGAAAAAGAAATAAAAGGAATCCAAATTGGAAAAGAAGAAGTAAAACTCTCACTATTTGCAGATGACATGATCCTCTACATAGAAAACCCTAAAGATTCCACCAGAAAATTACTAGAAATAATCAATGACTATAGTAAAGTTGCAGGATATAAAATCAACACACAGAAATCCCTTGCATTCCTATACACTAATAATGAGAAAACAGAAAGAGAAATTAAGGAAACAATTCCATTCACCATTGCAACGGAAAGAATAAAATACTTAGGAATGTATCTACCTAAAGAAACTAAAGACCTATATATAGAAAACTATAAAACACTGGTGAAAGAAATCAAAGAGGACACTAATAGATGGAGAAATATACCATGTTCATGGATTGGAAGAATCAATATAGTGAAAATGAGTATACTACCCAAAGCAATTTATAGATTCAACGCAATCCCTATCAAGCTACCAACAGTATTCTTCACAGAGCTAGAACAAATAATTTCACAATTTGTATGGAAAAACAAAAAACCTCGAATAGCCAAAGCTATCTTGAGAAAGAAGAATGGAACTGGAGGAATCAACCTACCTGACTTCAGCCTCTACTACAAAGCCACAGTTATCAAGACAGTATGGTACTGGCACAAAGACAGAAATATTGATCAATGGAATAAAATAGAAAGCCCAGAGATAAATCCACGCACATATGGACACCTTATCTTTGACAAAGGAGGCAAGAATATACAATGGATTAAAGACAATCTCTTTAACAAGTGGTGCTGGGAAATCTGGTCAACCACTTGTAAAAGAATGAAACTGGACTACTTTCTAACACCATACACAAAAATAAACTCAAAATGGATTAAAGATCTAAACATAAGACCAGAAACTATAAAACTCCTAGAGGAGAACATAGGCAAAACACTCTCCGACATACATCACAGCAGGATCCTCTATGACCCACCTCCCAGAATATTGGAAATAAAAGCTAAAATAAATAAATGGGACCTAATTAACCTTAAAAGCTTCTGCACATCAAAGGAAACTATTAGCAAGGTGAAAAGACAGCCTTCAGAATGGGAGAAAATAATAGCAAATGAAGCAACCGACAAACAACTAATCTCAAAAATATACAAGCAACTCCTACAGCTCAACTCCAGAAAAATAAATGACCCAATCAAAAAATGGGCCAAAGAACTAAATAGACATTTCTCCAAAGAAGACATACAGATGGCTAACAAACACATGAAAAGATGCTCAACATCACTCATTATCAGAGAAATGCAAATCAAAACCACTATGAGGTACCATTTCACACCAGTCAGAATGGCTGCGATCCAAGAGTCTACAAATAATAAATGCTGGAGAGGGTGTGGAGAAAAGGGAACCCTCTTACACTGTTGGTGGGAATGCAAACTAGTACAGCCACTATGGAGAACAGTGTGGAGATTCCTTAAAAAACTGGAAATAGAACTGCCTTATGATCCAGCAACCCCACTGCTGGGCATACACACTGAGGAAACCAGAAGGGAAAGAGACACGTGTACCCCAATGTTCATCGCAGCACTGTTTATAATAGCCAAGACATGGAAGCAACCTAGATGTCCATCAGCAGATGAATGGGTAAGAAAGTGGTGGTACATATACACAATGGAGTATTACTCAGCCATTAAAAAGAATACATTTGAATCAGTTCTAATGAGGTGGATGAAACTGGAGCCTATTATACAGAGTGAAGTAAGCCAGAAGGAAAAACATAAATACAGTATACTAATGCATATATACGGTATTTAGAAAGATGGTAACAATAACCCGGTGTACGAGACAGCAAAAGAGACACTGATGTATAGAACAGTCTTATGGACTAGGGAGAGGGTGGGAAGATATGGGAGAATGGCAATGAAACATGTAAAATATCATGTAGGAAATGAGTTGCCAGTCCAGGTTCGATGCACGATGCTGGATGCTTGGGGCTGGTGCACTGGGAGGGCCCAGAGGGATGGTATGGGGAGGGAGGAGGGAGGAGGGTTCGGGATGGGGAACACATGTATACCTGTGGCGGATTCATTTTGATATTTGGCAAAACTAATACAATTATGTAAAGTTTAAAAATAAAATAAAATTAGAAAAAAGAAAAAAGAAAACTTGTTTCTTATACAGAGGTGAACACATACCTGGCAAGCCGGATAGCATGTTGAACATTTGTTCAGCCTATTCTAGTTTGAACCTGTTTGCCTATGTTATCACACTTTAGCTTCAGACATCTCTGAAAGTACAACAGCCAAAGTTTGCAATTTCAGGATAGCCATGCTGTCATAATCAGGAAGGACATAGACCTTTCATTCATGTGCTTAACCGCTTGTTGGCTTTCAGAATATTTTACAACTTTGCTAATTACAGACATCTGCAGGGCACTCAGCCTCTGGCAATTAAACTCAAATTGAAGTAATTTGGTAGAACTCTGATGTTGAAAATGCATTTAACTTTCTGAGTATTTTTCTTGACTAGAATTTATAATATGCTCTAGTGGCATGCTAGAATGTCACAGCAATGCTAGAAATACTTGTGAGGAATTCTGGGTGGAAAGTGCTTTGCTAGTGATACCATTTTCATGCTTTAATTTTTTTTCTAAATATTTTCTAAATAAAGCCCCAAACACAGAGATCAGTCTCTTGAAATTTGTATCTGAGAGTCAGCAGAAGATTATTTTCTATACTTCCCAAACCTTGACCTATTTCTTTGATTCTCCAAGTTTTACCATAGGAATGTAGAATGTTCTAATTTATAAGGCAGAATATTTATTTTATTCCAAATGCATGCCACATTGCACTGTCATTATAAATATGATCTGCAATACATATTTAGTAGTTTTGGGATAACTTTGGCCAGATTGATATTTTTACTGAGCCAAAAAGAGAATGTTTTTAACTTCATGGTAGGGTTGTGCTGATGAGCTCATTTAACTCAGAATCTACAAAAAAAATCTTCTTTATGACTCTCAATGTTATAAATATGTTTGGATCAATATTTTACTGATCTTACAAAATTTTCCTAGTTTAGGTTTCAATGTACATGTAGCTCTCCATCATCTGACAAAATGACACCAACCTTTTATATTTCTTCAATGATAACCCATTATATGTTTTGAGTTTTCTAAAAGTTTCTTTAGAAATGAGAGGGTTCAGAATCCCCAACATAAAAGATCCATGGAGAATGGAAGACTGGAAAAAACATCTGCAAGCCTCCCAGGGGTTAGTTTGATTGGGTCTGCTTGGTAGTCATGGAATTTAAAAAATAGATTCCTTTGACTCAGTTTTTTTAGTTCAGTTCAGTTCAGTCGCTCAGTCGTGTCCTACTGTTTGCGACCCCATGAATCGCAGCATGCCAGGCCTCCCTGTCCATCACCAACTCCAGGAGTTCACTCAGACTCACGTCTATTGAGTCAGTGATGCCATCCAGCCATCTCATCCTCTGTCGTCCCCTTCTCCTCCTGCCCCCAATCCCTCCCAGCATTAGAATTCTCAATTTTTCTTTTTGAAGCCTTATTATTATTATTTCTTGGCTATGCCATGTGGCTCTCAGGATTAGTTCCCCAACCCGGGCCCTCAGCAGTAAAAGCTTGAAGTCCTAACCACTGAACAACCAGGGAATTTCCCAGAAGCCTTATTTTTGAGACATATAAAGTCTGAGTTATCAGCAAATCAATTGAAGGGAAGAGCATGATCAGAGGAGGTGAGAGAGCAAGACAGAAGGCGGGTGATGATGCTGCTGGTTACTCTGGTCCAGCCAGGAATCCTGAGAGTGTAGAACAGAGATCTGGGAAGTAGCGTAATAACTCCTGAGACTTATCAGGTAAACTCCTACTATATTCCATAGATAATTTTGATATGTGTTTTTAGTCAGTCAGATAGAATATTTTGGGCTTACCCAAGGGCTCGGCAGGTAAAGAATTTGCCTGCAATACAGGAGACACAGGAGACTTGGATTTGATCTGTGGGTCAGGAGGATCCCCTGGTGGAGGAAATGATACCCTACTCCAGTATTCTTGCCTGAAAAATCCTTGTGACCAAAGGGTCACAAAGAGTTGGACATGACTGAGTGAAGTAGGCAGGCATAGAATATCTTGCAAATGTAACATCTAATTGGATATCTCTCTTTCTGAAAATGATTTTGTATGTGTGTATGGTTGTGTTTCCATTTGGGGTGAAAGAATGAAATAAAAAAACAAGAAATATTATGAAGTCCCTGTATATGTATTTTCCCCCTTTTTTGACCAGATGAGGACCATCTGGGAAGAAGAGTCAGACTACCTATTTAAATTTTATATCCAGGTTTCCCCAAACGTATTCATTTTCTGATTGGAAGTTTGTCCCTTTGATTAACATCTCTCCAGTTAAGCTGGCCTCAGCCCCTGGTAACCACCATTCTATTCTGTTTCTATGAATCCTTCTTTTTCAGATTCTATATACAGGTGATATCATAAATTATTTGTTTTTCTCTGGCTGGATTATTTAAGACAGCACAATTCTTAGCATAATTTTCTCAAGGTCTATCCATGTTGTTCAAATGGCAAGATTTCCTTCTTTCTTGTGGCTTTGAGAAATCTTGACACTGCTTTCCATAGTGGCTTTACTTATTTGTATTCCCACCAATGGTGCACAAGTGTTCTCGTCTCTCCAAATCTTCACCAACACTTGTTACCCTTTATTTTTTTGATGATAGCTATTCTAACAGGGATTACATGGACACAACTGAGCATGCGTTCATCATTTATTGTGCAATCAGCATTGTTTGCAAATTAAAGGATTGTTGCTGTTGTTTAGTTGCTTTATCCAACTCTTTTGCCATGCCATAGACTATATAGCTCACTAGGCTTCTCTGTCCATGGGGATTATCCAAACAAGAATACTGGAGTGGGTTGCCATTTCCTTCTCCAGGGGATCTTCCCAGCCCAGGGATTGAACTTGTGTCTCCTGCATTGGCAGGTGGATTCTTTACCACTGAGCCATCAGGGAAGCCCAAATTAAAGGATATCAATATTTTAAAAGTAAATTAACTGAAGATGCCCACAACTCCTGAAAACAACACATTTTTGTGTGTTTCCATCCTTCTTCACATTTATATATATATATATTTATTTTTTTCTTAATATAGAAGCATTTTCAATTTGTATTGTTCTACTAGTATTTGATATTATATCAACAATCTATTTTTCTTTGAAATTATTATTTTTAATAACTACATAAGAGTTCACTGCCTTCTCTCAACCATTCTCTGGTCATCATATAACTTGTTGTCAGTTTTTTGGTGAGTAAAAAAATTATGAAATAAAACCCCTCATACTTATAACTCTTTTATACTTTTAATGTAATTCTTAGGAAAAATTCACAGCAATGGGATCACTGAGTGGTCAGATATGAATATTTTTATTTCTCTTGATAGGCATTGCCAAATGGCTCTCCAAAAGCATTGTACCAATTTATATTGCTATTTTAGTAATGAATGAGTTTGACCTTAACTATGCTGACATTAACTTTCCATTTTCTTTATCTACCTCTCTTGTTTTCATCTGTACTCATATGTGATAGATTTTAGGCCATGTTTGTCTCTGAAAAGCTCATGCATATCAATGAATTTTAAATAAAACATAAACAGCATAAAAGAAATATAGCATGGAAATTTTATCTGTAAATGAATTAATCTAAATTTATATAACAGGTTCTATGTAATTCCCTTGATGTTGAGTCCTTCTCAAGTTGTCTTCTTCAGAAGGAAGTTTGTAGCTATAGCTTAGCTTCCCCCTCCTCACCCCCCACCTCCATACCTCTTGGTATGGAACTGTGCACTTATCCTTTCTTATTATTATTTGCATTTGTTTATTTAATATTATTTTATTTATTATTTGACAAAGGTGGACAGAATTTGCTTAACTCCCCCTTTATTGAATTTGTACTAAGAGCATTAGTCTCCCGTTTTAAATTCAAGAAATGCTGACTTGTGTAGAGAAGAGTTGACCTTGCATATATCAGATTCCAGGAAGCAATATAATTAACTCATAAATACTCCAAATAAAAATTAAATTATTGATTCGTAGAGACAAAGAATTCAGGTTCAAATAACTGACTAGTCTCTTCCAAGGGACATCAGGTTCTTATGAGGGCATACATTTAACTTTCTTCTTCTATCTGGGAAATTTGACCTCATTTTCTTAACTTGTCACTTTAGGAGGGGATTGTGAGAGAGAGAAAGAGTATCTCTTTAAGTATCCATATCAACCCAAATAAAACCAGAAACCATTATTGTTACAGATGTCATAGCTTGATAATCCTAACATATTGTGGTCATTTATTGTTGTTTAGCAAATTACCCCAAAACTCAGAAGCAAAAGCAAACCATGAATTCTATGGGTCAGTAATTTGGAGAAGGCATAATGAGACCAACATGTCTGTGCTCCACAGTGTCTGAGGTCTTAGCTGGAAGACTTGAAGGCTGGAATCTGGTATCATCCAAATGCTCTTTTACCCACTTGTTTGGTGTTAGATGCTGGGTTTTGGCTGGCTCAGTCCTCAAGAGCCAACATCCAAAAAGAAAAGCCCTGTGGATGATGCATATCTTCTTGTTGACCTAGCCTTGAAGTCATATGACACCACTTAAATCATACTTTACTGGTCAGAGCAAGCACAAGCCCTACCTAGATTCAAGATGATATAAGACCATGAATGACAGTTCTTGGTTGGAGGGGTGCTAACGTCATTTCGGAAAAAACCAAAAGGGATGGGAAAGATGTTGTGGTCACTTAGGAAAACAAAGTCTGCCACATAAATGATATGAAAAATAGATTTGACATATACTATTTTTTTTCTGAGAGCTTCCTAGGTGGCTCAGTGGTAAAGAATCTGCCTGCCAATGCAGGAGACGCAGGAGACGTGGGTTTGATCCCTGGATTGGGACGATCTTCCAGAGGAGGAAGTGGCAAGCCATTCTAGTATTTTTTGCCTTAAAGGATCCATGAATAGAGGAGCAGTCCATGAGATCGCAAAGAACTGGACATGACTGAGCACACATGCACATTTTTTTCTGAGCCTTTAAAAAATTTCATTTTGGAAATGGGTGCATATTCAAGAATGGCAAAGCAGTCCCTATTGGCCCAACGTTCCTACAGATAACAGTTATAAAAGTTAAATAGTTAAAAGTATAAAAAATACAACCATTTAAAGAAGGGAATGACACTGGTTGGGCCTTTGCCTAAGTTAGACTCCTGTTAGTGTCAAGTAGGATGGCTGACACTGGCAGGCCTATGCAGTCTTGCTGACTTGAAAGACCAGAGGATAGGGATTGGATTGACCACAACAAATACAAAATAATGGGAATTTTAATCCCAGGAGGAGAAGAATTGGAGAGCAGAAGTCCTACATTCTACACGTGAACTGTTTTCAAATCTCTGGCTCACCTCTGAACTATGTATGTGGATGCCAAGCAACCTAGATAAGGGTAAAAAACTTAGAGATTTCAGCTTCTACCCTTCAAAGCAGAGACAAATTTGGGGATTTTAGTCCAGTTAAGCTATCTACTAAAACAGACCAATCAACAAACTACTACCATTACTATAATTACGATTTTTGAGAAAAGTAACCCAGAGTCCAGAAAGTCCATAGGTTGGGGTTTCATACCTTTTGAAATGCAGACATAGCCCTCTGGAGTTGGGTCAATCATCTTAGCTGTACAGGTTTAATTACTTTATAATGACTAAATCTTAGTCATACTAAATGACTTACTTTTAACTGAGGTACCAAGTTTCAGCAAAATTTGATCAGAAAGCTCCAAGTGTCAGAAAAACAAATATATTTTCTGCACCTTGTGGTTATGCTGTATGATTCCATCATATGACTTTCTAGAAGTGGCAAGCTGAGTTTTTGATAAAATACTCATAGGAGTGGTTGCCTTCAGAGTTGGTGGTATGAACTAGGGCTCCCCAACCCCTTTGTTAGGAACTGGGCCACACAGCAGGTGAGTGGTGAATGAATGAATGAAACTTCATCTGTATTTACAGCCACTCCCCACCACTCGCATTACAGTCTGAGTGCTGCCTCCTGTTCGATCAGTGGCAGCATTAGGTTCACATAAGAGTGTGAACTCTACTGTGAACTGTGCTTGTGAGAGATCTAGATTGTGTGCTCCTTGTGAGAATCATCCTGAAACCATTCCTCTCCCACCCCATCCGTGGAAAACTTGTCTTCCACAAAATCAGTCCCTGGTGCCAAAAAAGTTGGGGACCAGTTGTGTAAACCAATTGGGAAGGATCATGCGGGAAGTTTCTGAGGGTAGATTGTTATATGTCTTGACAGAGGTTTGTGTTAAATAGATGCACATATTTTTTAAGTAACTTACTAAAAACATCCACTGAAGATCTGTACATTTTACTGTATATAATTTTATTTCAAAATTGTTGAACTCTTAAAAAAATTGTTGAACTCTTGTTAATAAAATGAAGTGTTCACAGATGAGATACACTTTAAAATATATTAAAAATTAAGATGAATTGTTGGGCATATATAAATGTGAAAAAACAGAGTAAATTTAATGGTGGTATCTGGGTAGTGAATGTGTTTGGGGCTGGGACCAGGGACAGGCAAGAAAGGCACCCAGAGCATAAACTTTAAGGAGAGGCTCACTCTAGACGCAGGCAAGTGCAGGGCTGGTGCCTGAAAGCAAGTACCTCTTTGAATTTTGCATTCTGGTTGCCTCTTATTAGTACCAGGCCTGTTAATATTCTATACAGGATCTAGTCACCTTACCCCATTGTTAACATGGGAAAACTTATGGAGATCTAATGCATATGGCGGCCATGGAGGAGTGCTGCTGAGATGTCACAAGAGAGAACTCGGTGTGGGGAGTGCAGTTAGCTAACAATCCCTGATACAGTTGTCCTCAGGATCTTCCATTTGAAAAAAACTACGAGACAGCAAAAGAGACACTGATGTATAGAACAGTCTTATGGACTCTGTGGGAGAGGGAGAGGGTGGGAAGACTTGGGAGAATGACATTGAAACATGTAAAATATCATGTAAGAAACGAGTTGCCAGTCCAGGTTCGATACACGATACTGGATGCTTGGGGCTAGTGCACTGGGACGACCCAGAGGGATGGTATGGGGAGGGAGGAGGGAGTAGGGTTCAGGATGGGGAACACATGTATACCTGTGGCGGATTCATTTTGATATTTGGCAAAACTAATACAATTATGTAAAGTTTAAAAATAAAATTAAAAAAATATTATTGTGGTAAAAGTCACACAACACTCTAATGGCAGAAGGTGAAGAGGAACTAAAGAGCCTCTTGATCAAGATAAAAAAATGGAGAGTGTAAAAGCTGGCTTAAAACTCAGCATTCAAAAAAATAAGATTGTGGCATCTGGTTCTATCATTTCATGGCAAACAGATGGGGAAAATGTGGAAACAGTGTCAGATTTTATCTTCATGGGCTCCAAAATCACTGTGGACGGTGACTGCAGCCATGAAATTAGTAGATGCTTGCCCCTTGAAACGAAAGCTATGACAATCCTAGACAGCATATTAAAAAGCAGAGACATCACTTTGCTGACAAGGCCCATATAGTCAAAGCTCTTGTTTTTCCAGTAGTCATGTACGGATGTGAGATTGGACCATAAAGAAGTCTGAGTGCCAAAGAATTGATGCTTTCAAATTGTGGTGCTGGAGAAGACTCTTGAGAATTCCTTGGACTGTGAGGAGATCAAATCAGTCAATCTTAAAGGAAATCAACCCTGAATATTCACTGGAAGGTCTGGTGCTGAAGCTGAAGTGCCAATACTTTGGCCACCTGATGTAAAGAGCCAGCTCATTGGAAAAGACCCTGATGCTGGGAAAGACTGAAGGCAAAAGAGAAGAGGGCAGTAGAGGATGAGATGGTTAGACAGCATCATTGACTCAATGAACACAAATCTGAGCAAACTCCAGGAGATAGTGAAGGACTGGGAGATCCTAGTATGCTGCAGCCCATGGGGTCACAAAGAGTTGGACATGACTTAGCAACTGAACAACAACAAAAGTCACACAATATAAAACATACTATTTTAACCATGTTTAACCGCACAGCTCAATGGCACTAAGGACATTCACATTGTTGTGCAACTCTCACCATCATCCATCTCCTTAATTATTCACCTTCCTAAACCGAAACAGTCTCCATTAAACAATAACACCCCATCGGCTCTTCCCAGGCCCTCAACCCTCGGCCCCTGTCATCTACCAATGTACTTTCTGACTCTATGCATTTGACTATTCTAGGTGCCTCATACAAATGGGACCAAACATTACCTAGTTTATATCCAAGAGATGGTGATGGACATGGAGACCTGGCATGCTGCAGTCCATGGGGTTGCAGAGTCAGACACGACTGGGTGAATGAAATAGCAACAGTTTGTATTTAAATTGGAATGAATTTCTAAGGTTAACAATATACGTCCTAGAGCCAGATTGTACCTTCTTTTTTCCCCTGTGCTATACAGTAGGTTTTCATTAGTCATCTGTTTTATACTTAGTAGCGTATATGTGTCAATCCCAATCTCCCAACCTATTTCACTTCCTTTCCCCCACTTGGTGCCCATGTGTTTGTTCTCTACATTTGTGTCTTTGTCTGCTTTTGAGTTGTGTCTTGTGCTTCCCTGGTGGCTCAGATGGTAAAGAATCTGCCAGCAATGCATGAGATCCAAGTTCGATCTGTGGGTCAGGAGGATCCCCTGGAGAAGGGAATGGCTACCCACTCCAGTATTCTTGCCTGGAGAATCCTATGGATAGAGAAGCATGGCAGGCTATATAGTCCATGGGATTGCAAAGAGTTGGACACGACTGAGTGACTAACACTACTACTTTTTTTTTTTTTAACACTACTACTTTCAAGGTAGCCCTCAGCTAATGACTGAGCATGGTGATGTTAAAGGGGTTTTCTGTTTATGGCTTGTGATGGACACCTCCCTGGACAGCCACTGGGCTAGTTGAGACTTTCATGAAACTAAATCACGGAGTCTCTTCTTGCCAATCCTCCTTTCCCCTTTTCTGTCACTTGTGTCAGACATGCATCTGGCTTCATCTGGTCTGAGATTTTTTTCTTCCTGTCCAGCTCCCTTTCTCCTTTATATTTCACAGCCTTTAGTCTCAAGTGTATACACTGAAGTCTGTCTTAGTTTCTGCATTCCAGAGGACCCAATCAGTGCAGCGTAATCACTGCCCAATTTCTGTGTACCTGTCTAGTTCTAGGTCTCTGCCTTTTTGCCTATATATTGTTCACACTTTTAAATTGTTCACACTATTGCTACAATAGTTTACACTTTTAAAATGAGCATTAGTCCTCTGGCTCACTACATGGATCCTCAGGCAAGTTCCTCCAGAACTGGATTGCCTTTTTTTTTTTAAACAGACCAGCTCCAGCACCTATCCTTTGGCAAATTTCTTTGCCATTGTCAGGCTGCATTGCTCTCTGTACTTCCTGCTTCTGCACCCATTATAATCACATTTTTCCCTTTTAATAATTCATTGCTTTTCACTAGGTAAGTGACTCTTTGTATTCAAATTTCCCTTCTCTAATTTCTGTATGGATTCTGTTTCCTGACTGGGTATGAACAGATATAGGATTGATGATGAGAGTAGTCTTGGAAGAAAGACCTTTAAAGATGGGATATTGAGGGGATTGGTCTGATCATGTCCTTGGGCTTTGGTGCAGTGCTGAGGTTTTAAAGACACAGGATGATAATCCATGACATGCAGTGGCATAACAAGTAATACAGTCATCATCTGTCATTGTGATGAAGTGCCACTTTGAACCAAATGCCTTGGGAGCCCAAATGGCTGCTGCACTTGACTGTTCCAGTAACAGTGATGACTGCAAGAGCTATCGTACTTTTAAATTTAATTAAAGCATTTGCAGGAAGAGAAATCATAAGCTCAGGTCCTTAAATTCTCTGCTCATGTCATGATCTTGGAACCAGAGGAATTTCATGGCTGAAAATCAAACACAAAATTTAATTGCAAGCATTACAGAATTATAATATCAGTTGAACCAATGTCTCATGAAAGCTGTGAGGACATCTGGTTGGAATCAGATGAAACAGAATATTGAGCTTCCCCAAGTCCATCTGAGTCTCTCTTGACAGTGGAACTGGCTTTCCCTCCTGTGTCTGAGGATATAAGGGTTTCTTTGCTGGAAAACTCTTGATAAAGAGCTTGCAAGGGGGATGTACATGTTCTCTCATATCTACCTGCTGTTGTCACTTGACGTAATTGGGGCCAAGTCTCGGTATGCTTCAGGGAATCAGGTACAGAGTATTACTATCTATGAATTTGGAAGTGGGTTCTAATGGTCAGAGGAGCCTGCCAGACTACAGTCCATGGGGTTATAAACAGTCAGACGTGGCTGAGTGACTAATATACTTTCTAAGGGTGTTATACCAAGGAGGATGGTCTAGAAAAGCTGGGCCAAATGCATCAATATGGGTGCAGTTACTGAACATTATGGATTTAATATACTAGCTCATGGAGTCGGTGGTGCTTCTAATAACTTACTTGGATGGTTGACCAAACCTTGAAGTCAGTGGCGGCCTATTTTAATGAGGCTGAGATCCAGAGTTTATATAATATGATGTGGAAGAAGGAATTAAAAAGCTCAGAATTCAATCCCTTCACCAGGGAAGATGTGGATGCATATATTGAGGGGACCAACTGCATCCCTGAAAAGGTCTGGGTTGCTCTCCTTTGTATCCAGGTATCATGGTCAGTAACACCACTATTTATTTGAGTTCTTTTATTTTAATAGAGAAAATGGGATGCCAGAGTATGAGGTCAAGCAGCCAACTGACAAAGTAGGCACGTTTACTAGAAAGGCCAGCAGGCTATCAGTTCACTTTAGTCTATAGGATCCATTGACTGTAATTGATCACAGTGTCCCTAGGAATAAAATAGACAGGAAATCTGTAAAAACATTGCCTGAATTATAACAGAAAATCCTCTGGTATTGGTGATTACGTGCTTGAGGAGAGTTGTGGGCTTTCTGTAGGTTTCTAGACCTAAGCCCGATCATAGTCCCGGAGTTCCTCGGGTTTGTTGAAGGAGAAGGGAAGGTCAGTTTTCCTTAAGTGGAAAGTAAAATTCTCTTGTGGACGAACCCTGAAGCATTGCCGTAAGTATATACTGTGAATCTGTCTTTAAGTCTGCATAAATTTACCAGAATGACTGTGCACTGGGGAAAAACAGCCAGACCTTTGTTGTTGTTGTTGAGTCACTCAGTTGTGTCTGACTCTTTTGCAACCCCATAGATAGTAGCCTGCCATGGTCCTCTACCCATGAGATTTTACAGGCAAGAATACCAGAGTAGGTTGCCATTTCCTCCTCCAGGAGATTTTTCTGACCCAGGAATCAAACCCAAGTCTCCAAGGGTACTGCATTGCAGGCAGGTTCTTTTATCACTGACTCACTGGGAAAGCCCGACCCAGACCTTTGGAGATTATTAAATACTGATTCTGGATCATTGCCAATTTCTGATGACCCAAAATATCACAGTAGCTGTGGTTACATGATATACACAGAGTCAACCCAGATGTGACTCACTGAGTACCCAGTTAGTTCATAGGCACTGTGTTGATGTTTCACTAGTTTCTGAATGTGTAATCGGTTTAGAAATACTTGGCACCTGGAAGAATCACACACCAGAATTACCCCTTTGACCTGTGGGTTTCAGTCATTATGGTGGGAAGGGCAAATGGAAACTTCCGAATTTTTCTGCTCCCCACCAAGATAGTAAACCAGAAGCAATGCCACATTTCTAGGGAGGTGTTCAGATATTAGTGACAGCATCAAAGACTTAAAAAATGAGAGATGGTGATAGGTATCATATTGCTCCTTAACCTGCCAATTTGTCCTGTGCAGAGATTTGTCCTGTGACGATTTCAGAGAATGGCTGTAGATCCTTGTAAACTTTATCAGGTGGAGGTCTGCAGTATTTAGATGTAGTCTTTTTACTGAAGAAAATTAGCATAGCTTGGGTACTTGATATGCAATTATGACCTGTTAAGGCTTTTTTCTCCATATTGTAAGGACCACGAGAAGTTGCTGTTTTACCTGGCAGAGACAACATTGTAAGGGTACCATGTTGCCTGTCAATCTCTCGGCTCTTTTTACCAAAACAGAGACTCCAGAGACCATGACTGCACTGATATTTGACAAATTCTAATGATCCACTACATTGGGTGATTATGCCTACTGGATATAATATGCACAGAGTGGTGGAGTGTGTTTCATGCCTTAGCAAGACCTACGTGAACCAGAGGGTGGGAGAAAAGCCCCACAGAATTTCAGAAGACTGCCGTCTTAGTGAAGTTTTTAGAAACCCAATGGTCAGGAGCGTGTTGAGACATCTTTTGCAACGTGGAGGACAAGTTGTAGTACTTTGCATAACCTATAAAGAAAAAATAAAAGGTGTACTTGGTGGGCTTTTTCATTTTTCAATTTAAGTTTTAGATTTATACAAAGCGTGAACAGACGATACAGAGAATTCGCATATATTCCCTGCCCTCCACTCCCGCATCCAGTTCCCCTTGTTATTAATGACTTGCATTACTGTGGTACACTTGCTACAGTTAATGAACCAATCCTGATACATTATTATTAACTAATGTCCATCATTTATTCAGATTGCCTTAGTTAACCTCATGTCCTCTCTTTGTTTCAGGATCCCAGTCAGTATAACACATTACGCTTCATTGTCATGTCTCCTTAGGATTCTCCTGATTGTGACAGTTTCTCATATTTCCTTTGTTTTCAGTGATGTTGACAATGTTGTGGAGTATCATTTAGATATTTTGCATAATAATCCTAATTGCGATTTGTTCAATAATTTTTAAACTAGACTAGGGTTATGGGTTTTGGAGAGGAAAACTGCAGAGGTAAAATGCCATTCTTATCACATCATATCAAGGGACAATGCTGTCAATATGACTTATTGCTGTTGCTGTTGACCTTGATCACCTGGCTAAGGTAGTGTTGTCAGATTTCTCCACTGTAAAGTTTCTTCCTGATGTTGTGAAAAAAAAAAAATCCTCTTTGTTCCCTCTTTTGCTTTCTTGTCTGTACTTCTGGAAAGGACAAGCATCCTTCTTGAGGGTAAATTATCTAAGTAAATTATTTGGAATCCTTCTACAGAGATTTGTTTATTCTCTCCTATTCATTCTTTTTATTAAGATTTTTTTTTAAAATATGGACCATTTTTAAAGTCTTTAGTGAATTTGTTACAATATCACTTTAGTTTTATGTTTTTTTTTCATCATTTTTTTCTTTTTTTTTTAACTTTTATTTTATTTTTAAACTTTACAATATTGTATTAGTTTTGCCAAATATCGAAATGAATCTGCCACAGGTATACTCGCGTTCCCCATCCTGAACCCTCCTCCCTCCTCCCTCCCCTACCCTCCCTCTGGGTCGTCCCAGTGCACCAGCCCCAAGCATCCAGTACCGTGCATCGAACCTGGACTGGCGACTCATTTCATACATGATATTATACATGTTTAGTCTTATGGACTCTGTGGGAGAGGGAGAGGGTGGGGAGATTTGGGAGAATAGTTTTATGTTTTTTGAATTTTTGGCCGCAAGGCATGTGGGATCCTAGCTCCTCGATCAGGGATGAAACTGCACCCCTTGCATTGGAATACAGAGTTTTAATCACTGGACTGCCAGGGAAGATCCTCCCCGATTCATTCTTAAATTGGTTAATTAAATAATTTCAGTCTGGATTTATAGCTATTTATTTTGTACTATGGATTATAATCCAGTTCTGCTTCATTTATCTTGCTGCGTAGATTGTTCTATCTTTGGTCATTGCGAATTCTTTCATTTGGGTCCTTTGTTCCTTTAATGTTCCCTCATCATTGTGCTTTGTTTGCTTGTTTGAGTACCATACTTCCTTACCTTCTGGCTTTATAAGATGCTCCAGGCTGATTTTGTGTTTATTTTCACTTAAATCAGTACTTTTAAGAATGTGATTGCCTAATCCCAGTTGATATTTTAGTTAAAACATATAGTAAACACTTCCTATGTGCTAAGCTCTTTGTTGTGTGCTGGGTGTAATATTATCTATTTTTATCTCTAAGCAGGTAATGATCATCCTCTTGATGATTGCTTACATTTTTAAGCTCCTTTGCATTTTACAAAGCTTTCCCCTTCAATACATTAGCTCATATTTTAACCTCACACAATTTTTCTATGATAGGTATGGTAGGAATTAATTATGATATCTATTTCACAGATGAAGAATCTTATCTAGACTTTCAACAGATTTTGTTTTTAAAGAAGAAATGAAACCCTAGTTTACTATAGGGAGTGCAGCCTCTTCTGAATGTATGGGGCCATTTGTTCATATTCCCTCTCAATAAATTTACAGAGAGTTTTCCTGATTATGGCAAATTTATGACCACAATGAACTTATGTTTTGTTCTCTTACAGATTAATTCTTCATTCCCCTTCCCATGAAAATAATAGAAAAATTTAGTTACATAGAGCCTTGGCCTATTTCAGCTTACTTCAGAATATAATGATGTAAATTGAAGAAAACAATATGGAATATATTGCAATTGCTCCATATCCTCTTTTAAGCATAAAATTTTATAAGTGAAACAAAATTCCCTTATCACAATATATAAAACATCTGATATCAACTAAGAATGTCCATAAAATTGTGAATTTTGGCTCCAAGTATTTTTTGGCACACACAATTGTGTAAAGGCTTTAAAGATTTGTATGGCTCTTGTAAAATATGACTGAATCACTTTATGCTGAACTGATGATGTTTCAGCGATCTCCTTTCAAATGTCTTACTTTGGAAGGAGCTTGATTTAGTTCTTTGTCTTGTTTTTTGAATACAGGTCTGATAACCTCTTGCATAGCTCCGTTTGATGGACTTTGAAATTACAGATCATGATCTTTTTAAATAGAGGCAAAGCAGGTGGCACAGTGGTAAAGAATCTGCCTGCCAATGCAGGAGACGCAAGAGACGCGGGTTTGACCCCTGGGTATAGAAGATCCTCTGGAGAAGGAAATGGCAACCCACTTCAGTGCTCTTGCCTGGACAATTCCATGGACAGAGAAGCCTGGTGGGTTAGGGTCCGTGGAGTCGCAAAGAATCAGACACGACTGAGCACAGCACAAAGCCTCTTTGCACTGCACTGTACTTTATAGTGTTTACTTCTTGGTGTCCAGCAAGCACTCTGAGGTGTGGGTTTAACTACGGTGACTCGTACAATTAATAACTTCAGAGAAACATTAGGGAATATTTTGGGAAGAACGCACAGATGAACTCTACAGGCCCCAGTTGAGCTGTCCCATTGAGCTATGGATAACAGATGACCACATTTATACACTTTGATTGAACTGCTTTTGATTTTCTCCAGGTTTTATGGGGAAAGGATCTTTATTCTCAGAAGTAAAAACTATGCTGTCACCATGTTGTCAGAATTCTGGAATTGAGTTTTATCTCAAGTGGAAATATTTTGAACTACACTTAAAAGCTTGGTATGTTTGTCACTTCAGATAGTCTTCTGGAACCACTATCTATTGGAGACTCCATTCACTTTTCCTGCTAGTCATTGACCTGATCTAAGGTGAATGGCAATATATGGACATCTACCCTTCCATTATCATGGCTCTTCTTTGGAGCATGATAGATACGTGTGAGGTGGTACTTCACAGTGACACACTATTTGGAATAAAGCTGATACCTTATGCTAGGAACAATTTTCTACTGAATAATCTGTGACATGTTTGTAGAAACTAATCTGGTGAAAAGCAGAGTAGGATTCACAGTTCAGGTTTTATCAACACAGTGAACTGGGTGATTTTTTTTGACATGTGACAAACTCATTTATGGTTTGTCCAGGAAACAATCTGATATTTTCCCAGGGATCTTATTTGCATTTTAAATATATAAATAATATACAGCCAGAGCATTCATTGTCAGTAGTTGCAGAAAACTAATCAATTTGGAGGTAGCATCTAATCTATTTAAGGGATTTAATTCATCAAAGTTTCTTGATCTCCAGTTATGTGCCATATGTCTTCCATGAGATAGAGGATATGAATAATGTGTTTTCAAAGGGCTGAGAGTCTTTTCATAAAAAGTATTTAAATAATAATTTAAGGGAGATAATTACAACAATAATAATCAAAGTAAATCTATCAGAAGAGTGACTATATATTTCCAACTGGGAATCAAGATGGCTTCATGGAGGAGAGAAAGCATTATTTATAAAGTCCTAGCTTTACATAGTTCCACATAACAATGGTATCATGCTGGTCTGATCCCCATTTTACATGAAAGAAAATAAACCTCAGAAATGTTAAGTATTTGCCTAATATAAAATAATGATGATATTTAAAAGGGAGTTGAGGTTAAATAATGGGTACATGAAGGTGCATTGTATCTTCCTCTGCATAATTCCAAACCTTTCTCATTTCCATTCACCATTATTTAAGGTTCAAAAATAGAGATAGCAAACCAACCTATAAAATTTCTGTTATTTTATCCCTTTCACATATGAGAAAACGGGGGCTTAAAATGTGTTAAGTGACTTGATTAATATTAATTAGACAACAAATGCTGGATCTGTACATAGGTCTTTTAAAATCTTTTTATTATGAATATTTTTTTGCTGTTTTTAAAAAAATTGTGTAATGAACACTTAACATGAGATCACCCTCTTAATAAATTTTTAAGTGCACAATAGAGTATTAACTATGGGCACAATGTTGTATGGCAAATTTCTAGAAATTTTGTGCCTGGTTTAACTGAAATTTTATGCCTGGTGATGGTCAATTCCCTATTGCTTCCTCTCTGAGGTCACTGGCCACCATCATTCCAGTTGGTTTCCATGAATCTGACAATTTTAGAGACCTCGTATGAGTGGGATCTTTCATCACCTTCTGTGACTGGCTTATTTCAATTAGCATGATGACCTTCAGGTTCATGCATACTGTTGCATATAGCAGGACTTCCTTCTTCTTTAAAGTTGAATAATACTCCATTGTATGTGTGTGGCACATTTTCTTTATTCATCCATAAACAGACTTTTAGGTTGTTTCCACATTTTGTCTATTGTGAATACTGTTGCAATGAATGTGGGAGTGCATATATATCTTTGAGACCCTGATTTTAATTATTTTGGATAAATACCCAAAAGTAGGGTTGCTGGATCATGCTCTTCTATTTTTAATATTTTTAAGGAAACGCCATACTGTTTCCATAACAACTGCATCATTTTACATTCCCACCAGCAGTGCATTGTGGGTAATTTTAAGCATTCACTGTAGACAAAAAGGTCTAGCACATCTGCATGTACCAGTTATTCAACCCAACACTCATTAGCTCACAGCCACATGTGTGCATGCTAAGTCACTTCAGCTGTGTCCAACTCTTTGTGACTCTATTGACTGAAGCCCGCCAGACTCCTTTGTTCATGGGATTCTCCAAGCAAGAATATTGGAGTGGGTAGCCATTTCCTTCTCCAGGGGATCTTCCTGACCCAGGGATGGAAGCCACGTCTCCTGTGTCTCCTGCATTGAAAGCAGATTCTTTACCGCTGAGCCCACTGGGGAAGCCCAGCTCACAGCCACACTTGCATTTAATCAACCTCCCTTTACATCTCTCCCTACAAAATTGTTTTGAAGCAAATCATAGACATAATATTTCAAGGGCAAATATTTGATTATTAATATATATCTCTGAAAGAAAAAAATTCTTGTTAAAGAACCCAGTCATAGTGCTGTGTTCATACATAAGAAAATCTAGTCATGCCTTACATCATCAAATATCTAGTCAGTGTTTTCTCATACATTTTTAAAATTTATTTTTGTTTATTTATAGATATTACATTGCTGGTTTGTTCAAATTGGGATCCCAACAGGGTGCACCACTTTATTCTGTTTGTAAGTCTTATATATTTTTTATTTCACAGGCTACCTTAATTTAAAAATTAAAAAATTTTTGAAATTGATTTGTTGAAAAAGTTGAGTAATTTGTCTTGTGAACTTTCTTGCTTTCTGGATTTTGCTGACTGCAGTCTCAGTTTTTAAAGAAAACCTGTGTCCTCTATTCCCTCCCTGTATATTTCCTGTACTGGTGGCTAGATCAAGAATTTGATCCATATTTAGGTTATATTTTTGGCAAGGCTGCTTCATAAATGGTGCTCTAAACTTTCTTCAAGAGAGTCATAATGCCCAGTTGTCTACTGCTGCGATGTTAGGTGCTATTGAGAGATTGGTGCTATTGTCCAGGTCCAGAGTTTACTTAGGGGTTTGCAAAGTGGTAGTATTTCAATTATTTAATTACATCTTTATATGCTAGTTGGAATACATCCACAGAGAGAATTTTTTCTCCCCAACTTTTGAATATCCTCAAGTACAGTTCTTACTGGAAAACCAAGTTATCTGTATGATTCTTTCCCTTTATCAGTTTTAAGAGTAATGAGTTGGTTTCCTAGCATCCTCCAAGGGCAATTTTTTTTAAAGATCAATGAATTCCTCAATTTTTAACATATTTGATTGATTTTAACCCACTGAGGTTATAATTCTGAGTGGTGCTGAGAATGACTCATCTTTGTGCAGTGGGAACCATTTCAAGATGTTTCATGAGTCCTTTGACAGTATTCCAAAATTTTTCGATAAATTCCTTGCTTTCTGAAATGAAAAGTTTTTCAGATTTGTCTTAGAAATTTCCCGCTCCGACTTTCATATCTGTCTTCCTTACATGTTAATTGTCATCACATGTAAGTAATAATTTTTTTAATTATAGCCTAATCTTCCATTGTATATGCATGTATACACACACACATACACACACACTCCCTTTCTTAGATAAATGGTTATACAGTGTATATATGCTTATTGCTTCCATGATTGTTTTCATTTAACAATATATCCTGGAGATCACATGTGAGAAAGCAGTCATTTTTTTTTTTTAACCAGCTATATGGTGTTCTATTGTAACTATTTTAAATTTATTAGTCTTGTATTGATGAACATTTGTTTCTGGTCTTTACCATTTTAAATCATGCAATAAATATCCATGTGTATATGTGTTTTCATGGTTATCTTTTAATAGATTCCTAGAGAAGCGGAAAACATGAAAACATATGTAAAATCATTAAATAATGTCAAATTACTCTTCATAGGGTTTGTAAAATTTTTCATTCTTTTTAGTCATGCACATGAGTCTGTTTTCTCTTGGTTTTACCAGTTAAATATGTGGTCACACTCTTGCTTTTTTTGTCAATGCAATAAATAAGATATTGTATATCTATGTAATATTTTTGTATTTCTCTTATTATGAGCTATTCTTTCAATTATAAGATTCATATATTAAAGAGTTCTAAACATATGAGGAACTATATTGCCTTTATTGCCTTTTATGGAAACTATCTAGTCATGTCTCCAGTCTGTTATTTAAATAGTGCTGTCGATATTTTAGTTTTGCATATGAAGTTATGTTTTCCATGTGTGATTAACCTCTATATAGTCAAATTTATTATTAATTTTCCCTATTGCTTCAAGATTTTGAGTGGGAAGAGAGTTTTCCTCACTTCTTGGTTATAGAGAAATTCAGAAATATTTGTACTTGTATAAGTTCATTTTTTAGTTTTAATTTCTAATTCTTTTAGAATTTTCACTGATTTTTGGTGTCAGAAATTAATTCAGTTTCTATCGTTTTCATGTTATTATTCAGTTATCCCAGCATCATTTATTAAAGTACCCACATTTCCCCCTTAATTTGTTGTTTTTGTTCAGTTGCTGAGTCGTGTCTGACTCTGTGAGGACATAGACTATAGCATGCCAGGCCCCTCTGTTCTCCACTAACACCAGGAGTGTGCTCAGATTCATGTCCATTGAGTCAGTGATGCGATCTAACATCTTATCCTCTGCCACCCTTTTTTCCTTCTGCCTTCAATCTTTTTTATCATCAAGGTCTTTTCCAATGAGTGGGCTTGATTTGAAGTCCACCTTTGTTGAATACTACATGCAATTGCTGTATTTCTGGATTCTCTGTTCGTTCTTATTGATCTGCCTATGCGTATGCTAACATAACACTAATTATGGAGGCCTTAGATTGACATATATACACTATCGTGTATGAAATAGTTAGTGGGAAGTTGCTAAATAACACAGGGAGCCCAGCTCATGTTCTGTGATTACCTAGAGGAGTGGGGTTGGGGGAAGGGAAGGAGGGGAGGGAGGGAAGGGATATATATGTATTGTATGGATATACGGATGTATCTTAGTATGAAGTCAGTCAGTCGTGTCTGACTCTTTGCAACCCCATGGACTGTAGCCCACCAGGCTCCTTGGTCCATGGGATTTTCCAGGCATGAATACTGGAGTGGGTTGCCATTTCCTTCGCCAGGGTATCTTCCTGACCCAGGGATCGAACCCAGGTCTCCTGCATTGTATGCGGACGCTTTACTGTATGAGCTACCAGGGAAGCCTATGTATATATATCCCAGGTGGCGCTAGTGGTAAAGAACCCGCCTGCCAATGCAAGAGACATAAGGGACACAGGTTTGATCCCTGAGTCAGGAAGATCCCCTGGGAGAGGGCATGGCAACCCACTCCAGTATTCTTGCCTGGAGAATCTCACAGATAGAGAAGCCTGGCGTGCTAAGGTCCATAGGTTCGCAAAGAGTAGGACATGACTGAAACGACTTAGCACGCACGCATGCATGCATGTACACACACACACACACACACACACACACACACACACACACACACACGTATATATAATTACGACTGATTCCCATGACTCACATTGTTGTATGACAGAAACCAACACAAAATTGTAAAGCAGTTTCCCACCAATTAAAAAAATAAATACAATTTAAAAAAAGGCATGGCATGGCAAAAAAAAAATTATGGAGACCTTGCTGCTGCTGCTAAGTCGCTTCAGTTGTGTCCGACTCTGTGCGACCCCATAGACGGCAGCCCACCAGGCTCCCCCATCCCTGGGATTCTCCAGGCAAGAACACCGGAGTGGGTTGCCATTTCCTTCTCCAATGCATGAAAGTGAAAAGTGAAAGTGAAGTCGCTCAGTCGTGTTGGACTCCTAGCGACCCCATGGACTGCAGCCTACCAGGCTCCTCCGTCCCTGGGATTTTCCAGGCAAGAGTACTGGAGTGGGGTGTCATTGCCCTCTCTGATGGAGACCTTAGGATATGCTTATATTTCTGAATGAGCCAGCAACCTCCTTCCCCCACTGTTGCTCTTCCTTTTCAAGTGAATGAAGGTCTTTGAACACAGAATTCAATTCACTGTCATTTTAGTAGACTCTATTTAGTAGATTCTACTTAGTAGGGTGTCCCAAAAGCAGAATGTTTAGACTCTTTTAAATAAGAAAATAGGAAAGTAGACCTATGAAAGAATCTCATGGACAAACAAGGTCAAGAATAATTTTGTTATGTTATTTGTTTTAATTAAAAGACTAAGAAGACCTAAGCATAAATCGAGTCCATTTAGCTTAAGGACTTAGAGAAGTTCTTAGAGAAGTGATGGATTATCCTGATTTAGTAATTGAAATTTCCATCATGTGGATCCCTTGATTATCCCTGATAGAATACAGAGAGATACTTTTTGCTTGAAAACAGTTGAAGAATTAATATTTATTAGAGTTAACACCCTTTATGACCAACCTAGATAGCATATTCAAAAGCAGAGACGTTACTTTGCCAACAAAGGTCCATCTAGTCAAGGCTATGGTTTTTCCTGTGGTCATGTATGGATGTGAGAGTTGGACTGTGAAGAAGGCTGAGTGCCGAAGAATTGATGCTTTTGAACTGTGGTGTTAGAGAAGACTCTTGAGAGTCCCTTGGACTGCAAGGAGATCCAATCAGTCCATTCTGAAGGAGATCAGCCCTGGGATTTCTTTGGAAGGAATGCTGCTAAAGCTGAAACTCCAGTACTTTGGCCATCTCATGCGAAGAGTTGACTCATTGGAAAAGACTTTGATGCTGGGAGGGATTGGGGGCAGGAGGAGAAGGGGACGACAGAGGATGAGATGGCTGCATGGCATCACCGACTCGATGGACGTGAGTCTCAGTGAACTCCAGGAGTTGGTGATGGACAGAGAGGCCTGGCATGCTGCGATTCATGGGGTTGCAAAGAGTCGGACACGACTGAGCGACTGAACTGAACTGAACTGAACACCTGATGCTAAACCCCTGGATATTTCTGTGTAAGATCCAAAGCATGGTGACATGGTTGCTGTGTTGGAATGTGTTAGAGTGTGTGTGTGTGTGTACACATATTCTTCACCACTATTCACTAGAATATAGTGAGGTTTGTCAGTCTCAAAAATTCAATACTATTTCTTAACATGGTAATCTGAGAGAAGAAAACAGTAATTATAATGTGAAGAGATCCTAAAGTCTGACAGTTTTAGCTGCAAAGAATTATGCTAAGGGACTATTGGGTTTTCAGATTGACCATTACTGTAATAGGTGATCCTGTTTTTAAAAGCTTGATTGTACTTGAGTGTAATATCTGTCTGATATCACTATTTTTGTAATGAGCGGGAGGAAGTATCCTTACAGGTTAAAAACAAAAACAATAACTATATCACTTGATGAGAAAAAAGTAACACATCTCTTATTATTTTGGACTGGGATGTTGAAGCACAGAAGTAGTATCATAATTTTGGCATTTTACCAAAGATTTTGTGATACTAAAAACTGATTATTAAGTACACTTATCATATGCCAAGTGCTGCATAGGTTTTTATGGATCTACATCAAAGTAAGTTAAGGAGACAGAGACAGGTAATGAACAAGACTCTGGAGAGGTGATGCTGTGCAAGTGCAGTATAGACGGACATCACGAAAGGGCAGGATAGCCATGCTTGATGAAGGGAGGGCATCAAAGTAGATGCGAATGCCCAGCTTGAAACTTCTGAGGCATTTACTTTTGAAATTTCTTGCATTTTAGAGGCATCACTAACTTGAGTCAACTTGTGCTATTCTAGCATGACTTCTATTTTTTAAAATTGTGAGATTCTTTCCATCTTTCTCAAAATTATGGTCACATCTCTTTTTTTAAGTCAATTATTGTAACACCAGAAGTTGATTTTTTTCCCCAAAAGGAGTTAATTTACTCTTACCTCATCTGCTCCTTCCCTCTACTTGCTTTCTCAATTAACAGAAAAGCCATTTATAATCAGGTCTAAACAGATACCACAAATTGAAACCATAGCTAATACTCCTACATTCAAAGACCTTGAAGTTTTGCTAATTGTCTGTGGAATATTTATTCAATATGTGCCTTGCTTTCAACTTCAATGACCACTGCTTTGGTTTAGACTCTTGTATTTCTTCTGTATTATTGCAGTCCATTGAACTGGTCACATGACTTTGTTCCTGCCAGAAATACCCATCAAAATTGAGTTGGGATCAAATCATTCCACAGCCTGAACCCTTTTGCACAAGTTCCAGTAACATCCTTCAAAACCTAGCCAGTCTCCAGCCACTTAGCAACACTTCATGGTGGCCTCATGGTTCTAATCTTAGTGCTATGTTCTACTTACCCCAAATAACTTTGCTGTTTACTAAACATGCTGTGTATCTTCAGGTCATCATGACTTTTAAACATTCTCTTCTATGCCTCAAATGCCACTTTCTTATAATTCTGCCTCTTAAATTTCTCCTTTTATTTGTGGCCACACTAAAAGATTTTCCTGATTATCCTTGACATCTCTTTATGACTGTCCTCCACCCCCAAAGATAAGTTAGAGTGTAAATCTTTGTGTACTTTGCACATACATATACCATATTTATTTTGGAGAAGGAAATGGCAACCCACTCCAGTGTTCTTGCCTGGAGAATCCCAGGGACGGGGAGCCTGGTGGGCTGCCGTCTATGGGGTCACACAGAGTCGGACACGACTGAAGTGACTTAGCAACAGCAGCATACCATATTTATTACACGGATTATCATTATGGTTTGTAGATTTAACTCCTTGGGAAGACCGATGTCTTTGAAGAAAAGGACTGTGATCCACATGTGTACACACAAAGTTATATATATATAATGTGTATGTATATATATATATATATACAATTATTTTCCTTGCCCTTTGCACTTAGCCTACTGTTTAGTGCATAGTAAGGACTTAATAAAAATTGTAAAATGAACATTGACCCAGTTGGCTACAGGGCACTATATTGATCCAAAGGGGTACATTACTCAGGGTCCAGGGGGAAACAGAGGTGCACTTGGATGAAATTTTGATGAATATTTAGAGATGGGACTATTTACAAAGTATAGATAAGCAAACCAATGAAGGGTGTTTAGGCTCTCAGTTCAGTTCAGTTCAGTTGCTCAGTCGTGTCCGACTCTTTGCGACCCCATGAATCGCAGCACGCCAGGCCTCCCTATCCATCAACAACTCCCGAAGTTCACTGAAACTCACGTCCTTTGAGTCGGTAATGCCATCCAGCCATCTCATCCTCTGTCGTCCCCTTCTCCTCCTGCCCCAAATCCCTCCCAGCATCAGAGTCTTTTCCAGTGAGTCAACTCTTCGCATGAGGTGGCCAAAGTACTGGAGTTTCAGCTTTAGCATCATTCCTTCCAAAGAACACCCAGGGCTGATCTCCTTCAGAATGGACTGGTTGGATCTCCTTGCAGTCCAAGGGACTCTCAAGAGTCTTCTCTAACACCACAGTTCAAAAGCATCAATTCTTCGGCACTCAGCTTTCTTCACAGTCCAACTCTCACATCCATATATGACCACTGGAAAAACCATAGCCTTGACTAGACAGACCTTTGTTGGCAATGTCTCTGCTTTTTAATATGCTGTCTAGGTTGGTCATAACTTTCCTTCCAAGGAGTAAGCGTCTTTTAATTTCATGGCTGCAATCACCATCTGCAGTGATTTGGTGCCCCAAAAAATAAAGTCTGACACTGTTTCCACTGTTTCCCCATCTATTTGCCATGAAGTGATGGGACCGGATGCCATGATCTTCATTTTATTAATGTTGAGCTTTAAGCCAACTTTTTCACTCTCCACTTTCACTTTCATCAAGAGGCTTTTGAGTTCCTCTTCACTTTCTGCCATAAGGGTGGTGTCATCTGCATATCTGAGGTTATTGATATTTCTCCTGGCAATCTTGATTCCAGCTTGTGCTTCTTCCAGCCCAGTGTTTCTCATGATGTTCTCTGCATAGAAGTTAAATAAGCAGGGTAACAATATATAGCCTTGACGTACTCCTTTTCCTATTTGGAACCAGTCTGTTGTTCCATGTCCAGTTCTAACTGTTGCTTCCTGACCTGCATACAAATTTCTCAAGAGGCAGGTCAGGTGGTCTGGTATTCCCATCTCTTTCAGAATTTTCTGCAGTTTATTGTTATCCACACAATCAAAGGCTTTGGCATAGTCAATAAAGCAGAAATAGATGTTTTTCTGGAACTCTCTTGCTTTTTCAATGATCCAGCAGATGTTGGCAATTTGATCTCTGGTTCCTCTGCCTTTTCTAAAACCAGCCTGAACATCTGGAAGTTCATGGTTCACATATTGCTGAAGCCTAGCTTGGAGAATTTTGAGCATTACTTTACTAGTGTGTGAGATGAGTGCAATTGTGTGGTAGTTTAAGCATTTATTGGCATTGCCTTTCTTTGGGATTGGAATGAAAACTGACCTTTAGGCTCTGCTGCTAAGTCGCTTCAGTCGTGTCCGACTCTGTGTGACCCCATAGACAGCAGCCCACTAGGCTCCTCTGTCCCTGGGATTCTCCAGGCAAGAACACTGGAGTGGGTTGCCATTTCCTTCTCCAATGCATGAAAGTGAAAAGTGAAAGTGAAGTCGCTCAGTCGTGCGCGACTCTTAGTGACCCCATGGACTGGAGCCTACGAGGCTCCTCCGTCCATGGGATTTTCCAGGCAAGAGTACTGGAGTGGGGTGCCATTGCCTTTAGGCTCTAGGTACTAGCAAAATGAGGCGCAAACAACCCTCCTAGACCTGAAGGGGTGAGGGGAGAAAGTAGAGCTGTTAAGAGAGGCCAGTGAAAGCTGGAGGTGTGAAGGGACCTCCTGGGTAGCTGCAGTGACGTTTGACCCCTGCCAGAATTGTGGCCCAGAAGCAGGGTGAAGTGAGGGAGACATTTCTGACCCACCTTCTCTCACACTCAGATTTCCATTGACTGAGCCCAACCAGAAGCCAGAGAACAGGAGAGCTCAGAGGATAGCCTGTGTGGGACAGTGGCTCAGGACACAAAACAGCTAGGAAGGGCGGAGAACAGAAAGGGCAATACCATCAGAGAATAAACAGGATAGGAAACTTGCTCAAACCTTAATATTAAACAATAGGTGCCAACCAGTCTCTGGAGCAAAATGCTTATGACACAGCCTCCAGGAAACTAAGTTGCCTGGGAACACATACCTTCATTAAAATCTCAGAATATTTCTCTTATCCACACCCTGCAACAACAACAGCAAAAATGACAATAGCAACAATAACAATTACCACTCACTATGTACCAGATTCTGCGCTAAACACTTCACACAGTTTGTCGTTTATGCCTCATAACAGTCCCCATTTTTACATTTTGCAAATGTAAAATAGTCACGGAAGCCAAGTAATTTGCCAGAGGTGCAACTAGTTCATAGAGCAGCTGAAGTTGGAAACCAGGTTAATCTGACTCCAAAGCCTCTTAATTCCTAAACTGTGTCGGTGCAGGGAGACTCAATATTCTGTTCAATAAGAAGCCACAGCCTCTTTTAGTAGAATCGTGCGTGGTGAAATTCTCCCCTGAGGCAATCGGCAGGAAATTGTGACTAGTGTCTGTGCAAAGGAGACCTAGGGAGGAGGCTGCTATTTTTGACTTAAGTGCCAAGATAGGTTATTTTACTTTCAATGAGAAAAAGAGAGATAAAAATGTTGAGCATCAGTTACCTGGGAGAGTTTTAATTAGAAAGTCTCAGTGAAAGTGCCTAATGAAACAGTAGTACTATAACTGAATATAGAGATATGTTGGTAATTAACTGATAATGTAGAATAAATCCTTCACTTAATAAGTTTAATTCTGTTTGTACATTATGCATTAACGGAGTTCCCCTTCTCCCTCATATATTAGCGTATAGCAGAGATACGATGATTTACATAAAAGATGTATATAGTCAAAGCTATGGTTTTTCCAGTAGTCATACATGAATGTGAGAGTTGGATCATTTTAAACTGTGATGCTAGATAAGACTCTTGAGAGTCCCTTGGACTGCAAAGAGATCAAGCCAGTCAATGCTAAAGGAAATCAACCCTGAAAATTCATTGGAAGGACTGATGCTGAAGCTGAAACTCCAATACTTTGGCCACCTGTTGGGAAGAACTGACTCATTGGAAAATATCTTGATGTTGGGAAAGATTGAGGGCAGGAGGAGAAAGAGGTGATAGAGGATGGGATGATTGGATGGCATCACCTACTCGATGGACATGAGTTTCAATAAACTTCAGGATACAGTGAATGACAGGGAAGCCTGGCATACTGCAGCTCATGGGGTTGCAAAGAGTCAGACATGACTTAGTTACTGAGTGACAGCACCCACTAAAGCTTGATTTGGTGCCATGGAATGGTGCCCTTCCTTTCCTTTGCTGCCTCATGAACTAGAGCTATTTAGGTGTGTTTCGTCTCATCAGTTACGGCAATCAAAGCAAAATCAGACATATTTTCTCTCCTTTCTTCTTCAGCTCATATAGTTTGAATATATGTTTTGTTTTCATAGAGGAAACTGGGCCTCATAGTGCCTGGACTGGTCCATCCAGGTCTGTGCTTCATCCATGTCCTTTTGGAGGAGCGGAGGGGAAGAGGACGGAGAGAAGCCTGTGATGTTGGGTCATTTGTGCAGGACTCAGGGTGGCTTTGTGACAACCAAATCACTGAAACGGTAGCCCTAACTCACTGAACAGGCCTCTATGACACACCCACATCTCTGTCTTACTTTGGTCTTGAGCATTCTGGCTATCCAAGGTCTCAGGTTAAATTTTTTTTTTTAATAATGTTTCCTTAGTACTTCCAATTCTTGAAGGAGCTGGAAGAAACTGTTAAACTTACTGCTTAATTATTTTTCCAGGAAGTAAAAGGCATGGATCATTGCTTAGGATGATTGCCAGACAACCAAACAGATGTTTTGCCAGCTTCTGAATTTTGCAGGGGAACATTTGTAGATTCAGGCTATTTGTTTGCAGCCTAGCCCGTACTTTCCCACTTAGATTCTTTTTTGTTATTATACAGCATGTTCACTTCCATGTCTTATTAAAAATCTGCGGATAGAGCGATAATTCTTAGCTCTATTGGTGCTTAAGTTGTTAAAGATGTTAGAATTATTAGTTTAAAAACACAATTTTTTTTTAAAGGAACTTAAAGGAAAAATACCTTTGAATCAAGGATACTATTTTGGCTTTTATCCTCAGCATAATGCTCCACTAATTATTTTAGTGTGGAAAGCTCCGGTGAACTTTATTATAATTGACAAAATTTTCAAGGAGGAGATGAATTCAGACATCCTGGAATTGTAAGAGCACCATTTCTTGCTCTCTGACTGTCAAATCATTTTCATTTAATATCCTTTTATAATCTTTTTTACATTTTTTTTTTTGGTATGGTACAGATTCCTTGTCTTAAGTCTCCTTAGGTGATGTTGAATTTCTAATGGAAACCGTTTCCTTTTATACTTATTTGTTTGGAAGCTGGAATAAGGAATGCAGATTCATCATCATCACTTGTCATGCTCCCTTGATCCTGTTGTGTGTACAATCCAACCTCTTCATCTTTCTCCCTGTCAGAAAATGTGGGCTACCTTTAGCATTTTGGTCCTTAATTATTTTATAGTCTGGTATAGCTGGAGGCTCCAACAGTTAAGAAGAAAGTCATTTCAGTGTCTAAATCATTTTTTACTTAAGCTAAAATTTAGACAAATGGTGAAACTTACAAAATGGTCTCCTGCATTCAACAGACTGTTTCAGACACACTGTTATTTCAGCCACGCTGGTGACCACATTTGGAAGCAGTGGAGGAGAGAGTTATCATGATGACAGAGCAATAGCAAAATCAGCGACCATGTAGGGTACATTCTGCAGCAAGAAACTCTAAAATACAGAGAATTTCACTAAGAAGATACCCTGATGCATGACAATGCCTACAATATCCTGATACTGCTCTTTTACAAAGTTAATTAATTAATTACTTTGGTTGCATTGGGTCTTGGTTGCAACACACAGGATCTTCCTTGCATCATGCAGGAACTTTTGTTTCACCAAACAGATTCTCTAGCTGTGGTGTCTGGGCTCAGTTGTGCTCCGTGGCATGTAGGACCTTAGTTCCCCCACCAGGGATTGAAGCGACATCCCCTACACTGCAAGGCAGATTCTTGAACACTGACCCACCAAGGAAGTCCCCTGAAGCAGCTATTGAGGGAAAAATAAATCATTTTTTAAAAAGTAAAAATAAAGCATTTAAAAGATTTTTTTCTTTTCCTAGGATAATAGCATTCCAGATACTTGGAAAAAAATCTAGAAGGTTTGTTAGTAGTTGAATAACTAATTCGTTCATTCCTTATCAGGGTGTTTTGGTTTCATAAAGACCATGAAGATGAATAAACTAAATTTCATGGTTTCTGTTCCTAAGGTAGGCAGTTCACTTTTAAAAGAAGTTCTTTAAAAAATATCATCTTAATTTTAATGAAAGAGGAAGCTTTGAGGATCAGATCTGATCAGTCGCTCAGTCGTGTCTGACTCTTTGCGACCCCATGAATCGCAGCACGCCAGGCCTCTCTGTCCATCACCAACTCCCGGAGTTCACTCAGACTCACGTTCATCGAGTCAGTGATGCCATCCAGCCATCTCATCTTCTGTCATCCCCTTCTCCTCTTGCCCCCAATCCCTCCCAGCATCAGGGTCTTTTCCAATGAGTCAACTCTTCTCATGAGGTGGCCAAAGTACTGGAGTTTCAGCTTTAGCATTATTCCTTCCAAAGAAATCCCAGGGCAGATTTCCTTCAGAATGGACTGGTTGGATCTCCTTGCAGTCCAAGGGACTCTCAGGAGTCTTCTCTAACATCACAGTTCAAAAGCATCAATTCTTCGGCGCTCAGCCTTCTTCACAGTCCAACTCTCACATGCATACATGACCACAGGAAAAACCATAGCCTTGACTAGACAGACCTTTGTTGGCAAAGTAATGTCTCTGCTTTTTAATATGCTATCTAGGTTGGTCATAACTTTCCTTCCAAGGAGTAAGCGTCTTTTAATTTCATGGCTGCAGTCACCATCTGCAGTGATTTTGAAGCCCAGAAAATTAAAGTCTGACACTTTCCACTGTTTCCCCATCTATTTCCCATGAAGTGATGGGACCGGATGCCATGATCTTCGTTTTCTGAATGTTGAGCTTTTTCACTCTCCACTTTCACTTTCATCAAGAGGCTTTTGAGTTCCTCTTCACTTTCTGCCATAAGGGTGGTGTCATCTGCATATCTTAGGATATTTCTCTCGGCAATCTTGATTCCAGCTTGTGTTTCTTCCAGTCCAGTGTTTCTCATGATGTACTCTGCATATAAGTTAAATAGGCAGGGTGACAATATACAGCCTTGACGTACTCCTTTTCCTATTTGGGACCAGTCTGTTGTTCCATGTCCAGTTCTAACTGTTGCTTCCTGACCTGCATACAAATTTCTCAAGAGGCAGATCAGGTGGTCTGGTATTCCCATCTCTTTCAGAATTTTCCACAGTCTATTGTGATCCACACAGTCAAAGGCTTTGGCATAATCAAAAAGCAGAAATAGATGTTTCTCTGGAACTCTCTTGCTTTTTCCATGATCCAGCGGATGTTGGCAATTTGATCTCTGGTTCCTCTGCCTTTTCTAAAACCAGCTTGAACATTAGGAATTTCACGGTTCACATATTGCTGAAGCCTGGCTTGGAGAATTTGGAGCGTTACTTTACTAGCATGTGAGATGAGTGCAATTGTGCAGTACTTTGAGCATTCTTTGGCATTGCCTTTCTTTGGGATTGGAATGAAAATTGACCTTTTCCAGTCCTGTGGCCACTGCTGAGTTTTCCAAATTTGCTGGCATATTGAGTGCAGCACTTTCACAGCATCATCTTTCAGGATTGGGAATAGCTCAACTGGAATTCCATCACCTCCACTAGCTTTGTTCGTAGAGATGCTTTCTAAGGCCCACTTGACTTCACATTCCAGGATGTCTGGCTCTAGGTCAGTGATCACACCATGGTGATTATCTGGGTCGTGAAGATCTTTTTTGTACAGTTCTTCTGTGTATTCTTGCCATCTCTTCTTAATATCTTCTGCTTCTGTTAGGTCCATACCATTTCTGTCCTTTATTGAGCCCATCTTTGCATGAAATGTTCCTTTGGTATCTCTGATTTTCTTGAAGAGATCTCTAGTCTTTCCCATTCTGTTGTTTTCCTCTATTTCTTTGCTAAATTTTCTTCTGTGGTCTTTCTAATCTAAAAGGAAATTAGTTAATTTGAATAAAAGTATGGTGAATCTGTGAGGCCTAAGAAAATATCTAGGAATTGAATTGGTGGGTATTTTAGAAGACAAATTTTGGGGTTTTTCAAGTTCTTCCATTTAAACCATTCCAAAGCTAAATGATGGCAATAGACTACAGTTCTAGGTTGGCCTGTTTGGATGTTTGACTGTCCTTTATCAAAAGAAGGGAGGGGGAAGGATAAATTAGGAGTTTGGGATTAACATACACACACTGCTATATATAAAATAGATAACTGATAAGATCTTCAGTTCAGCTCAGTTCAATTCAGTCGCTTAGTCGTGTCCGACTCTTTGTGACCCCATGAATTGCAGCACGCCAGGCCTCCCTGTTCATCTCCAACTCCCGAAGTTCACTCAAACTCATGTCCATCGAGTTGGTGATGCCATCCAGCCATCTCATCCTCTGTTGTCCCCTTCTCCGCCTGCCCCCAATCCCTCCCAGCATCAGAGTCTTTTCCAATGAGTCAACTCTTCGCATGAGGTGGCCAAAGTACTGGAGTTTCAGCTTGAGCATCATCCCTTCCAAAGAACACCCAGGGCTGATCTCCTTCAGAATGGACTGGTTGGATCTCCTTGCAGTCCAAGGGGCTCTCAAGAGTCTTCTCCAACACCACAGTTTAAAAGCATCAATTCTTCAGCGCTCAGCTTTCTTCACAGTCCAACTCTCACACCCATACATGATCACTGGAAAAACCATAGCCTTGACTAGACAGAACTTTGTTGGCAAAGTAATGTCTCTGCTTTTGAATATGCTATCTAGGTTGGTCATAACTTTCCTTCCAAGGAGTAAGCATCTTTTAATTTCATGGCTGCAATCACCATCTGTAGTGATTTGGTGCCAAAAAAAAAAAAAAAAGTCTGGCACTGTTTCCACTGTTTCCCCATCTATTTCCCATGAAGTGATTACTGCATAGTAAATACAGGTATACCTATCATTTTGTAATAATCTTTTATGGGAAGAGAGTTTGAAGAATATATGTATTTGTGTGTGTGTGATGCAACTTGGGACACTTCTAACTGAGATGTTAGGGCAAAGAATTTTTGGTCAATGACATTTCAGGTGGCATAAGAACTAAAAAGTTGTGAGATCTGAGGTTTTCTCAATTTTGTATTCTGCTTTTTGGCTTTTTCGAAACTAGTTTCAAGCAATTTAATGTTGCTTGATACTTCAAATGGTATATCTAAACAGTGACCATGGCATAAATACAAATTTTAAGTTTTATTTTGCAAAGTAGGAAAATGGAAGTAGGTTTGTTGAGATTTTAGGGGCTATTCTGAAACTAGTAGAGACAAGGACTTCTGATAGGCAGATCTATATTTATTTCTAGGATAAAATATTTCTTTCTTCTTCCCAATTCTATTTCTTCTTCCTTATTTGGCCTGACTGGCATGTTAAAACTGGTCTCAAATTTGAAATTTTATTATACTTGAGTACTTTCCACCCCATGGTATCCATTTCTCACCCTTCTGTTTAAAAATATATCAAGCAGTAAGGTTGTATTATTGAGGCATTTTAAGACATTTTAGAAAAAAAGTTGATTTGGCCCCAAATTTCTGGAGATAGGTTAAATATTACCTAAGAAGGTAAACATTGTTCCTTGATTTGTCGGGTTAGTTTAGGGACAATTGATGTTTAAGAATTGTGCTGAATTAATGAAGCTCTTTTCCCTCAAGTCTGCTCTCCTGGGAAGGAACACCATGCTGGTTAGTAGGACACAACTGCACTTACTTAATTTACCTTTTTAAAGCAGGAAGAGCCAGAAAGATGTAAGGCATTTAAAACTGCAGGGGGTGTGAAGGCTATAAGAATGTAATTTCCCCTGTCACCGTTTGGCCATTTCTAATCGTATGAAAACTGCCAGAGGATCCTTCATGGGCATTAATGAATAGAGCTCTGCATTTCATATGCTTCACAAGACTGGGCTTGTCTCAGTAGAGGATAAGGACCAGGCATGCCTAAGAGGGCTTCTTAGTGATTTTAACAACAACATAGGCTGTCTGATGTCTTTGAAAAGAAAATGACCCTTGAGATTGGAAGGATCCGCTGTATTGGGGAAGGAAAAAACATGAAACCACATCTGGTTGTCTCACATCTCCTTTAGTCAGTTCCCTATACCATTATTTATTACAGGTGGAAAAGGCTCCACTCAAACACCGATGCTCATGCCTGGAGGTTATTTGGCCTGTTCCGCCTGATGAGGTTACAGACCAGAGAAATAACGCCATGAGTAAGTCAGAGCTTTGTAGTGGAGAGACTGAGCTAGTCAATCAAAATGAATATTTAATGTGAGGTGGGCAGGTCTTGTGCATGATGTATATTTCAAGACGAGCTTTCTGAAAAACCAAGTGATTTAAATTCCTGTAAGATTTTCCTGAAAACAGTGATTTTAAGCATTCTTTAAAAAATTTGTTTTCCAAAAGGATTCTTATTTGACATCAGAACTTTGTCAGCAAATTTTTAGCATTCTACTATTTGAATTTTATTATGCATCTCCTTTGTTTATTCTTCCCTCAAATCTTAGTTTTACCCACACTTCCCACTTTGAAAAAGCAAAATGATAGGCAGTACCAATTCCTTAGCTGTTAACTATCAGTTTGAATAATCCTTAACACTGAACTATTTTTTTTTAATAACATGTCTTCTACATAATAATAACATACTGGTTAAGGTTGTCTTTTAAAACAAAACATTTACTTGTGAAATGAACATAAAATAATAGAACATTTTTTTTAAACAATAATAAAATAAGGACTTCCCTGGTGGCCCAAACGTTAAGACTTCGTCTTCCAATGCAGGGTATGTAGATTTGATCCCTGGTTGGGGAGCTGAAATCCCACATGCCTAAAGGCCAAGAAACTAAAACACAAAAGAAAAGCAATATTGTAACAATTAAATAAAAACTTTAAAAATGGTTCACGTTAAAAAAAATCATTAAAAAAACTAAAATATTTAAAATCAAAACATTAATTTATTCATATCCAATAGGAAATTAGGCTTCTCTGGTGGCACTAGTGGTAAAGAACCCTCCTGCCAATGCAGGAGACATAAGAGACTCTGATTCGATCCCTAGACTGGGAAGAGCCCCTGGAGTAAGAAATGGCAACCCACTCCAGTATCTTTGCTTGGAGAATCCCATGGACAGAGGAGCCTGGTGAGCTATGGTCAGTGGGGTTGCAAAGAGCTGGACATGACTGAAGTGACTTAGCATGCACACGATAGGAAATCAGGTTTCAAAACAGTCAGATACTTGCCTCAGTGAGCCTGCGGCTACGTGGGTAGGCAGATCAGTAGGCTGGTAGGTAAGTATGCTGTTGCTGGGCTTGTGTGCCCTATAGCACTTCCTTCAGTTCCTTGGCCTTCTGTTTCTTTTTTCTGTATCACAAGGGAGCTGATTCCTGCAATCTGTGCTCCTCAGATTAGTGGACAGAAGGAAAAACAGTGGGGTATATTTTCTCATTCATCTCTGCCTTATGTGGTTTCTTTGGTGATGGCTGAGCCTCCAGCCTAATTCTGGTTTCCATCAAGTGCCCTGGGCCCATGGGCTCCAGGAACACTCCTTCTTCCCTTTGTCCTTCTAGCCCAGTGGTGTTTGTAGCTCCTGCTGTTTGCTAATCCCTGTGTTTGCATCCCCAATAACTGTACAACCAGTTTTCTCCATGAAGTACTTTGTACTGTTTTCTGTTTCTCTGGATGACCCTTGAATGCTCTAGCAGGCAGGGAATGATATAAAGGAAAATTGGTTCTATTTATGCTGCTTGGTTTTCTCTAGTCAAAGTATAAATCTTGGAGAATACTGAAGTATGTTCAGATTCCATTCTGCCTAAATCAAAGGTGATCAGAAAACATTCTAATCTTTAAAATCTTTCAGAAATATCTCTTTCTCTTCTACATTAGTAAGACTATGATTTGTTTAGTCTTTCTGATGCTTAAGATTCTTATAGTATTTCTTCAAGGTATCTAGGACCTTGATATTAAAGCAGAATTTATAGATGCAATAACTAAATAGTCTTTAGGCTTCCTGGTGGCTCAGATTGTAAAGAATTTGCCTTCAATGCAGGAAACCCGAGTTTGATCCCTGGGTTGAGAAGATTCCCTGGAGAAGGAAATGGCAACCCACTCTGGTATTCTTACCATGGACAGAGGAGCCTGGCTGGCTACAGTCCATGGGGTCCCAAAGAGTTGGACATGACTGAGTGATTAATATTTTCACTTTCATTTTAGGATGTAACTTTGAAGCTGTTTTTAAAAACCATCCTTTTATCAAGCTGTGTGTACATGCATGTGAATGGTTGTCATATACATATAAATATTAAAAGCTAGCTAGGTTTTTGCTATTTATAAATATTGAATCAAATACACTTAGTATCTTAACTTAAATAGAGCAGCAATGCCAAGTCAGTAAGGTTTCTCAGGAGGAAAATTTATTTTCCTCAGGATTGCCCAAAACTAGGTTATCGACAAACACAGACTTTAGAAAATTCATTTAGTCATTTACCATTCTTTAAATATTTAATGATCACCTGCTATGAGCTAGGAACTGGAGACACAGTGGTGAACAATAGAAACTGTTCACCACAGTAAACTTAACATCTCGTGAGAAAGGCAGACATTCACAGACAATACAAATAATGCAGAGGAAGTTCTGGGGATGCAGAGGACAGAAACTTGTCCTCTTCTGGAAGTTTGGGAACATAATAAAGTGATCAGAAGGTAGTGAAGACCAAAATTGGTCCAGGTTATCAGGTAAGAGCCATCTATCCATTCATCCGGAGAAGGCAATGGCACCCCACTCCAGTACTCTTGCCTGGAAAATCCCATGGATGGAGGAGCCTGGTAGGCTGCAGTCCATGGGGTCGCTAGGAGTCCGACACGACTGAGCGACTTCACTTTCACTTTTCACTTTCATGCACTGAAGAAGGAAATGGCAACCCACTCCAGTATTTTTGCCTGGAGACTCCCAGGGATGAGGGGGTCTGGTGGGCTGCTGTCCTTGGGGTCGCACAGAGTCGGACACGACTGAAGCAACTTAGCAGCAGCAGCAGCATCCACTCATCCATCCAGTCATTTCTACAAACATTTGTAAGGTCCATATAGTCAAGGCTATGGTCTTTCCAGTGTCATGTCTGGTTGTGAGAGCTGGACAATAAAGAAGGCAGAGCACTGAAGAGCTGATGCTTACAAACTGTGGTGTTGAAGAAGAGTCTTGAGCGTCCCTTGGAAAACAAGGAGATCAAACCAGTCAATTTTAAAGGAAACAACACTGAATAGGCTGAAGCTGCCATACTTTGGTCACCTGATGTGAACAGCTGATTCATTGGAAAAGCCCCTGATGCAGGAAAGATCGAAGTCAGAGAAGAAGGCAACAGAGGATGAGATGTTTGGATGATATCACTGATTCAATGGACATGAACTTGGTCAGGTTCCAGAAGATAATGAGGGACAAGGAAGCCTGGTGTGCTGCAGTCCTTGGGGTCTCAAAGAGTCAGACACGACTTGGTGACTGAACAACAACAGGAAGATGATAAAAATGAATAAGTCTCAGTTGCCAGTAGGACTAAGAGTTTTAATAAAAATGCACAAAGATGATCTAATGAAGCAGGCACACACGAAGTTGAGTAATAAGCTGGAATTTATGCCACATTAATAAATTTCTGACTACTGGGAGTTAATTGCTTCTCCTTTGTGTGTTTGGAAGAGTTCATACCTCTGCTCTAGCATTTACTACTGTTTGGTCTAAGAAATTTCATTGAAAATGTGCTATATACATACAATGAACTATCATTCATTGTTTAAAAAAGAAAATCCTACCATAAGCATAACATGAGTGAACCTTATGCTAAGCTAGATAAATCAGTCACAGAAGGACAAATACTTATTCTACTTATGCCGCTGCTGCTGTTTAGTTGCCAAGTCACGTCCGACTCTTTTTGACCCCATGTATGGAGTCCACCTATCTCCTCTGTCCCTGGGATTTCCTAGGCAAGAATACTGGAGTGGGTTGCCATTTCCTCCTCCAGGGGATCTTTGCTACCCATGGATTAAACCCACTGGCAGAAGGACTCTTTACCACTGAGCCATGTGGGAAGGGATTCCACTTATATGAGGTCTCTAAAATAGATTCATAGAATTGCAGTGGGATGTTGGTGGTCAGGAGCTGCAGAGAGGATGAAATGGCGAGCTGATAATCAACACGCAGATGAAAAGTTCTAGAGACCTGCTATACCACATTGTATCTTTAGTGAACTCGGATGGTAAAGAATCCACTTGGAATGTGGGAGACCCAGATTTGGTTGCTGTATTGGAAAGATCCCCTGGAGAAGGGAATGGCTACCCATTCCAACAGTCTTGCCTGGAGAATTCCATGGACAGAGGAGCCTGGCAAGCTACAGACCCTGGGGTCACAAAGAGTCAGACACGACTGAGTGACGAACACACACTGTATTGAGCACTTAAAAATGTGTCATGAGAATAGATCTCATGTTACATGTTACCACAATTGAAACAAATTTCACTGAGACCATTTTAATTTTCCTAATGAAAACACTGAGGTTCAAAAGGAATTAAAGGACTTGTCCAAAGTCATTGAACTTATAAGTGGCAGAGAATTAAGAGTGTGACAGTGTGATGAGTAGTCACTCTGTGATCTCAGGCAAGTCCCCTAATCTTCTAGAGTTATGAAGATTAAAAAAGAAAACATTTCAATGACTTAACACAGTGCTTGGCACAGACTACTTGATTAATGTTAATTCTTAAAAGCTGTTAGACCTATGAATCACCATCCAGTCTCTGTATGTATATTTTATTTGATTTCAAAGGCAATACTATGAAGGAGAAGGTGGGAGTGTTCATTCTCATTTTAGAGAAAAATAAACAATCCAGAGATATTAGCGTTTTCCCTGATAATACATCAGGGAGTGAGCTGTGAGCTAATAACTTGACATCTATTTCCCTTGGCTATCGCCTTTCAACCAAGCTGCTCCTTATTGTACTATGCACACACACTTAGTCACTCAGTCATGTCTGATTCTTTATGACCCCATGGACTGAAGCCCACCAGAGTCCTCTGCTCATGAGATTTCCCAGGCAAGAATACTGGAGTAGGTTGCCATTTCCTTTTTGAGGGGATCTTCCCAACCTAGGGATTGAACTCTGTTCTCCTGCATTGCAGGTGGGTTCTTTACTCTTTGAGCCACCAGGGAAGCCCCATATTGTTCTATGTACTGTGCTTAGTTACTCAGTCGTGTCTGACTCTTTTTGACCCAATGGGCTGTAGCCTGCCATGTTCCTCTGCCCATGGGGATTCTCCAGGCAAGAATACTGGAGTGGGTTGCCATGCCCTCCTCCAGGGGATCTTCCCAACCCAGGGATTGAACCCAGGTCTCCTGTACTATAATTATTTGTACTATAAGTAATTATGAAAATCTCTCTCTCCTTTACTAGACTGGACACACAAGTTCTTTACAATAAGATTGCCTCTCTTACTAGACCATCTACTCTTTGAAGCCAGAAACTAGATTGTGTTCATCTGGCAAGTTCTTGGAATGCTAAGTGCAGATACATGTAGGTTGTTTCACAAACACTTGCTGAATTACAGTAGGAGGCAGGCGAGGATATGTACAGCGGATAATGCAAAGGAAGAGGCTCCAGGAGGTTCTGAGGCAAACACAGACTTTTCAATTTGCTGTGACTACTGAGAAGCTGTAGTTTCGATCTTCGAGTAACATTCCAAATTTTGGGCACACTGGGTTCTTCTTAGGAGGTGTTGGCCTTCTGTGAACTTAAAAGAATTGTTTCTTTAATATTCTTCAGTTTAAAAAAATTTTTATTTTAAATCAGCATTCCTCTTCTGTGGCACTGTGTGCTCAAGATGAGTCTGGGAATTTGGGAGGGGAGAGGCTCTGGCCTAGAGATGAAATTTTCTTTGAGCCCATTGAGAAGCAGTCACTATGAGGTGCCATGCTACAAGACTCTATTCTCCTGTTACTCGCCCTGTGCAGGGGTCTCATGCTGTGAGCACTCACAGCACGGTCCCTCCCTCTCCAGGCAGGAGCGGGATGCTGAAGTTGGCAGGGCCAAGCCCCCAACTGTCTTCTTGCCTCCCAGTCTGGTAATGCTGAACGTGCTTGGGCTCCGGGAAGACTCTCTGACTCCGCCCACGCCAAGTGAGATTACTAACCAAATGTAGGACAAACCAGGCTTCCTGGTGACTCAGATGGTAAAGAATCCCCCTGCAATCCTTGGGTTCAGTCCCTGGGTTTGGGACGATCCCTTGGAGGGGGGCATGGCAACTTACTCCAGTATTCTTGCCTGGAGAACCCCCATGGACAGAGGAGTCTGATGGGCTACAGTCCATGGGGTCTCAAAGAGTTGGACACGACTGAGTGACTAAGCACACAAGGACAAACCAGGAAGTGATTTTCCTGGAAACAGAAGATATTTCTCTAGTCAGTAGTGCAAAAATCAGGGACCTGACACTGCAATGGATACCATTTCTTTTCATTAAGATGCAAATAACATTTGATTATAGAAGTCACATATGCTTTGACAGAGCCATTTATGAAAAGCCAACAGAGTAAATCTGCACAAATATGCTGGAGTGGGTAGCTGTTCCCTTCTCCAGGGGATCTTTCTGACCCAGGGACTGAACAACAAAAATGCCCCAGGACCCTCATTCTTACGCTTAGAAGGGTGTCTGTGAGAAGTTTTTGCAATGGTGAATTTATATTTCAATCATATGCCATTCAATTACAAAGTTACCTGGTAAAAGACGCCCTGGATTTCCTGAGAGACAAAATGTGTGTGTATGTGTAGGTATGTGTGTATTTTCACATACATATGTACTAGATGTCTTCATTTCAAGAGTTAATGTGGCCTTAAAAAGGGCAAGGAGTGTGTTGATTGTATGTCTCAGTATATACTATATTTTAACTACCTGGGCAAGCAAAATGATTTCTAATGGGTGATATTACTCTCTCAGCAATGCCCACCTTGTAAATGAGTTTTATCTAGATTGTAATAAGATACAGTTTTTGTTGTTTAGTCACTAAGTCATGTCTGACTCTTTGTGACCCCACACCACAGCACGCCAGGCTTCCCTGTCCTTCTCTATCTCCCAGAGTTTGCTCAGATTTGTGTCCTTTGAGTTGGTGATGCCATCCAACTACCTCATCCTCTGTCATTCCCTTCTCCTCCTGCCCTCAGTCTTTCCCAGCATCAGAGTCTGTTCCAGTGTGTCAGCTCTTTGCATCAGGTGGCCAAAGTATTGGAGCTTCAGCTTCAGCATCAGTCTTTCCAATGAATAATCAGGGTTGGTTTCTTTAGGATTGACTGGTTTGATCACCTTGCAGTCCAAGGGACTCTCAAGAGTATTCCCCAGCAGCACAGTTTGAAAACATCAGTTCTTCAGTGCTCAGCCTTCTTTATGGTGCAGTTCTCACATCCATACATGACTACTGGAAAAAACCATAGTTTGACTATACAGACCTTCTTCGGCAAAGTGATGTCTCTGCTTTTTAATATGCTGTCCAGGTTTGTCTAAGATATGGTAACTATCAAAAATTTCACCCTTAGAAACAGAATCCAAAGAAAATAAGTCTAATTATTGGAAGCAACGTGTTACAATAAATGGAGACTGTCTCACATGTATGGAAATAGAAGTGTTTGCTCTGTGTTAGGGAAATAAGAGAAGTCTGTTTCTTTTGAGATATTTAATACCATTTGATAAATTATATCAGAATGGACTGGTAGAAATAGTATTTGCATATTGACCTTGCTAATGTCAATATGCTTCATTTAGCTGTCATGCATAATCACATATATGAATGACTTTTTGAATAGACCTATTTCTGAGAATATAATTATAGTACATTATATTTATGGTAATTACAGTATTCTTTGAGAGCATCTTGCATAGTATATCCTTTAGTTGCAAGACATTTTTTTCATGCTTTCACTTAGAAAATTACTAACATAGGGCTTTTGTCCAAATGCAAAATGGGCTTCCAGTTGATTAAAAATTACTAAATCTAACCATGCAAACTGCCGTCTGTAAAATGGCTGGCTTACTTCTCTTGCTCACTTTGTCTTCTTTCTCTCTTTTTTCTTGTTCTGATGATACTGATGACTTGTGAGTCACACGCTATGAGAAAATTCATGGATTCCATGGAAAAATGAATCCTTAAAAATTTGGCAATAAGAAACAAAGTGGTATCTTCTTCCTAAAATCTCTTTCTTTTAAAAAATATATTGATTTGAGATTCTATTTTAAAAAGACTTTATTGAATTTGTTACAATATTGCTTCTGTTTTCTGTTTTGGTGTTTCGACTGAGAGGCATGTGGGATCTTAATTCCTTAACCAGGGATAGAAACCACCTTCCTTACATTGAAAAGTGAAGCCTTAACCACTGGGCCACCAGGGAAGTCGCTCTAAAATCTCTTGAGTCTTTTCATTTCAGTCTTTACCTCTTGATGCAGCTTAACCTTGGCTGGCTTACAATCACAGGTTATAGTGTTGGTGAATGAAGAATGATATGAGGAGGGCAAAATTTCCTATTCCTCTCAGTTCAGGAGATAGAAAACTTTGGCCATTTGATGCAAAGAGCTGATGCTGGGAAAGACTGAGAGCAAGAGGAGAAGGGGGCGACAGAGGATGGCATGGTTGGATGGCATCACTGACTCAATGGACATGAGTTTGAGAAAACTCTGGGAGACAGTGAAGGACAAGAAAAGCCTGGCATGCTGCAATTCATGGGGTCTCAAAGAGTCTGACATGATTTAGTGACTAAACAACAACAACAAGAAAGAAGAATAGAAGATAAACCTGTAGTAACAGTACTTGGAGAAGGCAATGGCACCCCGTTCCAGTACACTTGCCTGGAGAATCCCATGGACTGAGGAGCCTGGTAGGCTACAGTCCATGGGGTCGCTAAGAGTCAGACACGACTGAGCGACTTCACTTTCACTTTTCACTTTCATGCATTGGAGAAGGAAATGGCAGCCCATTCCAGTGTTCTTGCCTGGTGAATCCCAGGGACAGAGGAGCCTGTTGGGCTACTGTCTATGGGGTTGCACAGAGTCAGACATGACTGAAGTGACTTAGCAGCAGCAGCAACAGTACTCAAGGGTTTGGAAGCATTTTGTCTAGGGTGCTTTTATGAGAATGCCTTGTTCTCTTCTGTGTTTGATATCTTTTTGGCTCCTAGATTTCTGGTTTATTCTTCTGTGTTTGATATATTTTTGGCTCCTGGATTTCTAGCGTATTCAAAAGGACAGTGTGGCTGTGAATCTTAGACACCCCCACCCCTCTCCATGCACCCCCAAGTCCCTCCCCTCATCTGCTTGGTTTATCCATTCCTGCTTGATTTATTTTTGCCACTTAGCTCTAGTCTATGGCATCATTTGTCACTTATCTTTATCTGCACATGCCTGAGTACATTTTGCTAGTGTGATGTGGTGGAATGACCACATTCCACCCTCTCCACATTCCACACTCTGGGATTAAAAATCCCAGCAATCAGTAACTCAGCTATGTGACTTCAGGTATGCAATCTCTTTGGGTCTCAGTTTCATTAAATGTGAAATGAGAATATGAACACTTTCCTGTGAGGGTAGAAGTGTAGCTGTGGCTGTCACCTAGCACATGATCAATGCTTATATACCTCCTTTCTTTTGACTGCCATTCCCAGGGATCTGTATGCTTCATCCTGCACTGACTTTTCAGGTATTGCAGACCTATTTTTGTCCACTTTTACTCTGTCTCTCCCTTTGTCGTCTCCCTAATGAAAATGGATTTGTGGGTCATGACATTATGACAAGGGTGATCAATGATGCAGCCCCCATCTACATCTTTCAAATTGTCCTCAGCTTCCTCCTTTCTTTCCTAAACCTGTTATTAATTGCCTGTTAACAGATACCAGTGCCCATCTATCCGGTCCACTGTTATCACTCTTGGCAAAATACTAAAGAAGGAAAGGAAAGAATATAATCTGAGGTTGCTTTGGATCCGCTAAAATAATTTAAATCTTAAAAAATGGCATCATCTTAAGTTTAACAACAGCATTAATGACATTTAACAACAGCATTAATGACATTTAACACCACCATTAGCATTTTAGCCTTTAAACCTTTTTTCTCCTATTTATAGAATCCCTGTTAATGATGCTTTTTGATCTGATTTTGCCGAGCCAGGAAATCAGTGGTCTTCAATTCCCTCTAATTCTTTGAAGTATCCTTTGCCAAAACTTTCTGGTCTTTCTTCCATGGTCTTATTTTCACAAATTTTGTCATAAACTGTAATTTAAACTCTGATGATATTATAAATAGGTAACTTGGATTTTTTCTATTTAGTAGCTCAGTGATTATTATCAAATAATGGCTATGGACAATTTTTGTGCCAGCATTATTATGTTGTGTGAGTCACTCAGTCATATCCGACTCTTTGTGACCCCATGAACTGTAGCCTCACCAGGCTCCTCTGTTCGTGGAATTCTCCAAGCAAGAATACTTGAGTGGGTTACCATTCCTTTCTCCAGAGGGTATTCCAGACCCAAGGGTCAAACCCTGGTCTCCTGCATTGAAAGCAGATTCTTTACCATTTGAGCCACTATGGTTATTTATCTTTACCAAATACTTGAACTTCTGTAACCCTCAGCTTAAAGACTGTAAGAAATATAGAAACTCAAGGTATTAGAAGCAAGCTTTATATCTTTGAATAATCAACATAACATCCTTACTAACTATTCACGCGGCCCAGCTTGAATAATCTCATGATATAATCATTGCATCTCAAGGCATTGAACCATTGCATATTTAGACAATTTGATGATTAGAAAAGCAAACCAAACTACCTTTCCCATTAACTCTTTCTTTAATCTTAAGCTTGCTCCTTGGAGTATATTGAAACAGACTTGGTTTCCACTTCTGAACCACTTATACATTTGAAGGCAGCAGCTATATTGTTCCTTCATATATATTCTTCCAACCCAAACATTCACTTTATCAGGATAAATGCTTCTATTTACTCTAAATATTTGTAAAACAAGTGTTTGTTAACACATGGGTTTATCACATTTGCCATACAGTTAGGAATTTATCTTTCTATATTGTAATTCCACAGAAATGATGACCATCAAAATAATCCCCAGGATATTATAATCCCCAGGCGATGTTATGTGTTAGAAACAAACAACATAAGGAAATGCGTTTTGATAAATGCCATGTAACATAGTGTTTATATGAAGTGATAGGTTTGCACTGTCGTCTACATTGATTTAAACACATAATATGTAGGAACAGTGGACCAACTGTGCACAAGGGGGTGAGATGCAGGATTTTAGAAGTTACTACTGTGTCTTTGTCTTTTGGTGTTCATGCTATTTGCTCCAGTTGATTGGAGCAGTCATCTGCCTGATGGGGAAGAGAATTTATTGTAAAAAATCGTGAAGAGAAAAACAGTAATATAAAACTTCTGACATGAAAAACAGGGACATAGTAAAGTAAAAGCGTTATAAAGCAGAGAGACTTCTCTGGTGCTTCAGCGGTAAAAAATCTGCCTGCAATTCAGGAGACGCAGGAGACGCGGGTTTCCCCTTGGGTTGGGAAGATCCTCCGGAGGAAGAAATGGCTACACTCCAGTACTCTTGCCTGGAGAATAGCATGGACAGAGGAGCCTGGAGGGCTGTAGTCCATAGGGTCACAAAGTCAGACAATGACTGAAGCGACTGAACACGAGCACGCATGATCTTGAGAGATGGTTTACCAGATCTCTTTATTTTTCCCTGTAACATATCAAGTACTAAACTGCAGAGAAGGTACCCTTCCATTCGTGACAACAAAGCCCTATGCCTGATAAAACCAGAATGTAGAAGAAAAACCAAATCCATCTCTTTCCCTGGAGGAGGAGGAGGATGGGAGAGGCGAGAGAGCAAGAGAAGGAAGGAGCCCATTGCTCAGACATGTGCCCCACTTCCCCCCCTGCCGTGGACTATGGCATAGATTCACAGCTTGAGTTGTGAGGGAGGTGAAGGGAACAGGCTGTAGGTCCTGACTCCCTTTTTGGGCTCTTAGAAGAGAGACCATCTCTAACTTTTCCAGCACCAAACACATTTCCAAATTCGTTTGATTGTGTAGTGTTGTTGGAGGGTTAGTTCTCCTGACCTACCCTGAGTTCCCAGGGAGAGGGGGTGCTGGGCCTCAGAGTTGGCCTTGGGCTCTGTTTAGGCTGGCAGGAAGTCTCCGGGTTTGGGAGCCAGGAGGTGTCAAAGTGAGACCGAACTGGCCAGAGAATGAACTGGATTACAACCAAATTGAGAGAATGAGATCAGTTACAGACTCCAGCCATGAATGCCAAGACAGCAACCAGAAGGTTAAGACAACACCATCTGGAAGACCAGATCACCATGCTGAAAGTCCCCAATGTCCCCATTTCTCATTCTCCCTCTCTCTCCACGTGTACACCCACTGCCTTTTTTCAGAGATGAGTGGGGGGAGGCAGAAGAAATCTGAGTGACTTCCCTCCTCACTATTAGGAAAAATAGTGCCTGAAGGGACCATTGAAGTTATCGAATCAGTCTAGGTGTAAACTAGGTTAGAGATTCATTTAAAATTTTTCCTTCTAACCAGAGGATGGGAGCTCATGTAGAAAAGCATAAACAACAACAATAAAACATTTTCTCTGCTTATCCAAGTGGTTTGAGTTAAAATTTTTGACCCCAGTTATGTATCAACAATTTTCCAAAGACTTCTAATCATATTTAAAGGGGGGAGAAATTGTCACCAGTGATTTATCACCTGAGGCTTACTGATGCAAGGAGTTAATCTCAACTTTCTGTTCATGTAGCGGTTTATTTGCACACCATGTGCTACATTAATTTTTCAGCACAGTTTTCATGTATTTTTATTAAAATGTACTTTTCCTTTGACATTTTAAAAGCCCTGTTGGTATTGCAGTAACCAACGCGTGCATTCATGGAGTTGATTCATGCCTACCTCTTTGTTTACTGTTTGTGTTTGTCTCCAGTGAGAGCAGAGCAGAAAGTCCTGTTTATCCTTTGCTATTCATTCAATATTAATCTAGGTTTTTACACTGTTCCAGCGTGTATTATTCTTTATGCTCATACGCCACAGGGCAAAGGGATCTGATCAATTTAATAATTTTAGTGAAAATAATTTTTATTATTTTTGTACTGAGAGTAGAGTTAAGGTAAGCAAACTGTTTTCCTTTGGGATATTGATTTTGGGACGCTTGTTATTTTTGGAGAGACTCATATTTGTTGAGAGTTAAAAAAACTTTGAGATTCTATTTTACCATTAGAATTAGATGAAGGTATATTATTCATGGCTATGTTATTTATTTACTTGGAAAGAATTATGCTATGTAGTCAGAAAGTTCCTGAAAATGTTTTTTAACTAGTGAAAAGAAATGCAATATTTATTGAGCCTTTACTCCATAATAGTCACTTTGTTCTTTCATTTAAGTTTCTTAAGTAGTAGTCCTGGTCCACGGACGTCTCAGTCAAGGGAGCCCAGGTTGAATGAATGGGTTAATGTTTCATTTTACCAAGGGGCTCCTGGAGACTTTGCCTAAAATTAGAATACAGTAAGTCCCCTACATATGAATGAGTTCTGTTCCAAGAGCACATCCATAAGTCCAACAAAGTTAGCCTGGGTACCCAACTATCACAGTTGAGTATGTAGTACTGTACTGTAATAGGTTTATCATACTTTTCACACAAATAATACATAAAAAACAAACACAAAATAAAATGTTTTTAATCTTATGGTATAGACCCTTGAAAAGAAAGTATGGTATCACAGTACAGCAGCTGGCACACAGGGGCTAGCACGGAGGGAACAGGCAAGAAGAGCTACTAACTGGAGGAGGGAGAGGAGGTAGGAGACGGTAGAGCTGAAGGATCTTCGGTAAGAGGAGATGGAGAGCCAGCTGCAATTACACTTATGCCTGACATTAATGGAACACATGTTCACATCATCGAAAGTTCTCAACTTGAATATTCGTATGTAGGAGACTCGCTGTAATGTTTCTAAGGCAGGGTATTCTGGAAAGTAAGAAGAGCTAGGAAGGAACATTTTGTGAGGAAAGAGGTCATGGCCTCTCAAACCATAGGGAACAGCCTGCTGTACTTTGGAGCAGGGCCAAAATGGTAGTGAAAGAGCAATAGAACCACGGACAAGGGACACAGAGACTAGTGACACCCTCCAGCTGGTGTAGTCGTGGGTGATTGACATAATCTCGCATAGTGACACCCTCCAGCTGGTGTAGTCGTGGGTGATTGACATAATCTCGCATAGTGACACCCTCCAGCTGGTGTAGTCGTGGGTGATTGACATAATCTCGCATAGTGACACCCTCCAGCTGGTGTAGTCGTGGGTGATTGACATAATCTCGCATAGTGACACCCTCCAGCTGGTGTAGTCGTGGGTGATTGACATAATCTCGCATAGTGACACCCTCCAGCTGGTGTAGTCGTGGGTGATTGACATAATCTCGCATAGTGACACCCTCCAGCTGGTGTAGTCGTGGGTGATTGACATAATCTCGCATAGTGACACCCTCCAGCTGGTGTAGTCGTGGGTGATTGACATAATCTCGCATAGTGACACCCTCCAGCTGGTGTAGTCGTGGGTGACTGACATAATCTCGCATAGTGACACCCTCCAGCTGGTGTAGTCGTGGGTGATTGACATAATCTCGCATAGTGACACCCTCCAGCTGGTGTAGTCGTGGGTGATTGACATAATCTCGCATAGTGACACCCTCCAGCTGGTGTAGTCGTGGGTGATTGACATAATCTCGCATAGTGACACCCTCCAGCTGGTGTAGTCGTGGGTGATTGACATAATCTCGCATAGTGACACCCTCCAGCTGGTGTAGTCGTGGGTGATTGACATAATCTCGCATAGTGACACCCTCCAGCTGGTGTAGTCGTGGGTGACTGACATAATCTCGCATAGTGACACCCTCCAGCTGGTGTAGTCGTGGGTGATTGACATAATCTCGCATAGTGACACCCTCCAGCTGGTGTAGTCGTGGGTGATTGACATAATCTCGCAGAGCCTCAGTTTCACTCACCTGTAAATTGGGGATAACAATGGAAACTGACTTGTTTATCTTGCAGAATTGTTTGAAGATGAATGAAATTATGTGTGACAGATACTTTTGCATATTATAAAGCATAATAAGTGTTGTTATAACATTTTTTCTTGGTACAGGTAAGCAAGGGTGGGAAGAAGAGAAGAGATGAGAAGAGGAGAGGAGAGGAGAGGAGGAGGAGGGTTTACAGGGATCCTAGTCTAGGGAGAATGGAACTTATTCTTTCTAGTCCTTGCTCCCGGTAGACAAGTATTGAATGATATTTTCCATAACAGTCCCGTCACTAGATCATTATGTGTCTAGGACACCGCCCTCCTTTTTTCTCTGTGATTTACTCTGCTCTATTTATAGCAAGGCACATGTTTAGTGTTTAGTTCATTTGGAATAAGTGAGATGGAAATTGGGCACATTCTCAGGACATGGAGGGTGTTGCTACTGCTGGTGAAATACTGGCTGTTACCAGAGGGACGTCCCATCAGCAGTCCAGTGAGAAGGTCAGTTAATTTTTACATTCACACAGTTGCATAGCAACTGAGGCACGGATATGATAACTGACTTGTCCTGCATTGCTCCTGTTTGCTTGAATGTATTTTTAGGAGTAGCCCTTCACTTTAGTGATTTCTCCATCCTCTAATCTAATATATTTATTTCTATTACCTCTCTTCCTGTTGCTTTTCTCTAATTTCCTTCTCAGCCTGGGCAAACATTGTGGAGACTCAAAGGTAAGATTTACTCTCTCTAGTCTTCTTTTTTTTTTTTTTCAAGAGTTTGGACTAAGTCCCAAATTCTCTCCATTTCTCTTTTGGAAAGCAAAACCAGGAAGACTTGTTCAGATGTTTTGTCTTGATGCACTTTGCTTCTGAGACAATCATTGCAATGGACTGAATGTTTATGTCCCACCAAAATTCATATGTTGAAATCCTGTCTACCAATTTGATGGTATTAAGAGGTAGGGTGTTGGGAGGTGATTAGCTCATGAAGGTGAAGGCTTCAAGAATAAAATTAGTGCCTTTATAAAAGGGACCTAAAGAGTTCCCTTATCTCTTCTGCCATTTAAGCACAGTGAGAAGATGATACCTGTGAGTCAGGAAGCAGGCCCTCCTAGAACGTCAAATCTGCTGGTGCCTCGATCTTGAACTACTCAGTCTTCAGAGCTGTGAATTACAGATTGTTGTTTACAAGCCTTGCAGTCTATGGTATTCTATTTAGTAGTCTATTTAGGATGGTCTAAGATAATCATGCAGAAATGCCCAAATGCTTGAAAGTATTTGGAAAGAATCTGAAAGTCAAATAGGGAAAATAGACTTAGGTAAATATGTTAATATTAAAAAAAATAATCCTGCCACATACACATTTGGAATTGTTTATTGTGGCAGACTTTGGAGGACCCCCAGAATAATTCATGTTAATCCTTTCCCCACTAAGACAGCTTTTAATCTTATGCCTCAGGGTTGGAATCCAGCCCTTAGTTTTGTCAATTTCTAAGGTATGGGCTCAAACAAATGCAGTTAGGTCCCCTACATATGAATGAGTTTTGTTCTGAGAGCATGTTCATAAGCCAACTTTGTAAGTCCAACAAAGTTAGCCTAGGTACCCAAGTAACACAGTTGTCTGTATAGAACTGTACTGCAATAGGTTTGAAATACCATTTGTTTCATCTTGCTCCACTCTCAATTATTTTCACTTTTGTTTTCATTGTTGTCATTTGGCACTTCTTAGCAGTACCAGCTACATCACCACTGTTTCTAAGCTTGCTTCTGGACATCCTGGGCTTGAAATAAAGATACTGCATTACTGTACTCTATACATTGAGTGCGTGTGTGCATGCTAAGTAGCTTCAGTCATGTCCAATTCTTTGAGACCCTATGGACTGTAGCTCGCCAGGCTTCTCTGTCCACGGGCTTCTACAGGTAAGAATACTGGCGCAAGTAGCCATGCTCGGGGGTGGAACCAGCGTCTCTTATGTCTCCTGCATTGGCAGGGGAATTTTTTACCACTAGCGCCATCTGGGAATCCCCACTCTACACAGTACCATACACTAAATTACACAGAAGCACAACCATTTGTACATGATGCACACAGGTGACAATGTACACCAGACATGTGTACTAACTTATGTACTTGAACGCGCCAGTGCACATTTGCATCTTTAAAAGTTTGCAACTGGAAGGGTCATATGTAGGGGACTTACTTTACTGAAAAAAAAATTATGTGCCCAAGAGAAATTGTGAGCATGATGTAAAAATGATGCTTATTTGGGAGTTAAATAGTCTAGAAAAGTTTGTTTCAAATTCATGTAAAAGGAGAGCACATCTTTCCAGGCCATTTTAGGCACAAATTGCCATGGTAACCAGGTAGGGGCAGCGGGATGCTGTTTATTGACTTCCATTGACCTGCAGCTCTTCTTGGTTCAGGCTTGACTGTTATCTCAATGTGGCTCCATGTTTGGGTTTTAACATGAAGAGAAATTTATTTTAAAAAATCTTAAAAACAAGACAAACAGATTTATTAAAATATATGTGTGTGTATATATATATATATATATATTTTTTTTTTTTTTTGCAAAAATAGTTCACCGTCTTGAGTTCACCATCTTGAGTTCACCATCTTCAGCTTCTGCTCCTACACATTTTATCAGCTTTCGTCTCATTATCAGTTTCATACCACAGAGCAGCGTGGGGCTGAGAACAACAGACAGGAGAGCTGAGATAATTAAAATAAATTTCTCAACTATACTTAGAAATTAGGGCAAAAGTTGTGTGCATAGAAATAGGATACTAAATGTTTAATGCTTGAGACCCAGCTGTTTGTAGTTCAGTGACTCTGATCGATGTTACTGTTGGTAAACATTGAGGGATAAAGGTTTTATTGAACAGCTTAAAAATGGTCAATATATTTTAATACAAATTTTCTCTCCTGTAAAACAAGGCTAAATTTATACCAATTTGCAAAGACTTGAGGATTAAAATGTTTCTAAACTGAAACAGCTTCACACATTTTAATTGCCTTCTCTTCCTACCTCCACCAAGTTCCTGCTTATGCTCTGAAATTTATTCATGGATCCTGCCCTTGGTCACTCAGATCAGCCAGAGTTCTAACACTCTTTGAACATCTCCAGTTTAACATTTTTAAGCCCTATCTAGAACTCTTAATGATGTCAGTATTTGTATAATCTGATTTTCCAATGGAATTTCCATTTCTAGTCTTCTTGTCTAGGTACACATTGAAGCATTAAGGAGAAATCATGGCATGTTGTCTTGTGGTACTCATGGTAAAGAACCTGCCTGCCAATGCAGGAGACATAAAAGACGCAGGTTTGATCCCAGGGTCAGGAAGATTCCCTCTGGAGAAGAAAATGACAACCCACTCCAGTATTCTTGCCTGGAGAATCTCAGGGACAGAGGAACCTTGCGGGCTACAGTCCATAGTAAGGAGTCGGACATGACTGAAGTGACTGAGCACACAGAGTGTTATCAAAACTGCTTATAAAATTCATGGAATATATCCTAAGTTTGAGAAATAATTTAGAGTCCTTTAAAATTATTCAATTTTTTGATACTGTTGTTTTGTCAGCAAACTGTTTCAAAAATGACCTCATTTTCTGGAAGTCTGACATGATGAAAACAATCTGTGGGATGAGGCTGGTTGTGCAGAGGCAAGGAAAATCAGTTATTCGGTTGTGTGACTGTTTTACAGACTTGCATGTAGCTTCTGGAAAGCCACTTAATGCTTTTCAGGACAGTTTTTCCATTAGTCTCTATATGTACATTTTCTTAAATGTCTTAATTTGCTGTATGTTAGACACAGAAACATACATAACATGCAACCACATTTTAAACAGCAATAGTTACAAACAGAATGAATATTTGGGCATCATTTATTTTAAAAAAAGGAACCTTACCAATTCTTTTGAAGCCTCAGTTCCCCTCTGAATGCATGTCTGTCTTATCCAAAATGAGCCACTCACTCCTCTGAGTTTTGTGCTAAACAAGCTATTCATTTTTTCTCAATTTTATCACATATGTTTATGTCTCTAAATGTTTGTCCATTTTTCCACTATATATATACACATTGCATCATAATATGTCTATTCTCCCGGAATTTGCTTATTTCTTTACTTTTTTGGCCACACTGCATGGCATGTGGGCTTTTAGTTCCCCAAGGGATCAAACCTGCACCCTTTGTATTGGAAGGCAAAGTCTTAACCACTGGACTGCCAGGGAAGTCTCTGTATTATGCTTCTTTTTTCTTTAGATTCAACCCTTTTGATACATATTGTTATATTTAACATTTCATGGCTGTATATAACCTCGTCATATAAATATTCTGCTATCTACAACCCAATCTACTATTATTTTACACAGGCATACTTTAGATATATTGTGGGTTTGGTTCCAGGCTACCACAAAAAAGCGAGTCACATGAACTTTTTGGTTTCTTAGTGCATATTAAAGTTATGTTTATACTATATGGTAGTCAGTTAAATATGATATTGCATATCTAAACAAAGTATATGTTTTAATTAAGAAATAATACTGTTGAAAAGCTGCAGTGATAGACTTGCTTGACACAGGATTGCCACAAACCTTCATTTGTGCTTGTATATGTTTATGAGAACACTTTTTTCAGTTTTTTAAATATCATTACCTTTATTGATATTTGCTTGTATAGTTTATCAAATATTGACAGGGCTGGATTAAAATCTTCATTATTTTGTTAGATTTACTCCTTTCTTGTCATTCTCTAAGGTCTTGCTTTTAAGGGTTAGAGGTTAACTTAAAATTTTATGTTATTATATATTACCTGTGAATTGAGCCTCTTAAACTGTTTTGAGAATCCATTTTTAATAGCAATATAGTTAAATCAGGCGTCCCTGGTGGCTCAGACAATCAAGAATCTGCCTGCTATGCAAGAGACCTGGGTTTGGTTCCTAGGTCGGAAAGAGCCCCTGGAGAGGGAATGGCTACCTACTCCAGTATTCTTGACTGGAGAATTCCATGGACAGAGAAGCCTGGTGGGCTGTAGTCTATGGGGTCTCAAAGAGTCAGACACTACTGAGTGACTAACACTTTCACTGCGCTTCATAGTTACACAGCATTATTTTCAATTTTTTTCTATGCCTTTTCCCTCAAATCTTCTACAACTTGTAGAAGTTAGATATTTCTCTTGTAATTGGCTTACAACTGCATTGTGTTTAAAAATTCTGATAATCTTTAGAAAGAGAAAATTTAATTTATTTTCATTTAACAGAATTACTGACATATTTGGATTAATGTCAAAATCATGTTTTGTACTCTATGTCCCACATTTCCTATTTTTAAACTCCATTTCTTCCTTATTTTAAATTGAGTTTCTTTGCTTAATTTCTCCCTCCTACCAGCCTGTGTACTAGTTTGAAATTATAGTTCCTTTCCCTTATACTTTAGTAACTTCCTTAGAAATTGTAACATTTCTATTTCAATGACATGGTTTGAGGTCAATCAACAACATTTGCCTTCTTCAGGACAATGCCAGGACTTTTAGATCACTTTTACCCTATCACCATCATTCTAACGTATGTACTGCTGATATTCAAGATTTTTAACTTTCTCTCTCTCTCTCTTTTTGTGACACTCTTTCAGCTGTAACAGAAGAGTAGTTGTACTATTCTATACTGTTATTTATTTGGATTTACCTAACAGAGTATCATTTTCCTTGCTCACCATTCCCTCTTGCTTTTCCAAACTTTTTGGCATCCTTTTCTTCTTGAGGAACATTCTACAGATTTACAAATTGGATTTTTTTAAAAGTCTATGCATCTTATACCTTCTTAGCTTTTGCTTTTCTAAATCTGTCTTTATTTTACATAAGGTATTGAAATGTTTCGCTTGTATAATTCTGAATGACAGTTACTTTACTTTTTATTTTTCTTGGATCATGTTTTCCCCACTGTCTGCTGGCTCACAGTTTTGTTTATAAGAAGTCAGTTAACAGTACTTTGTAGGAAATTTCTCTTTCCTTTGTTACTGAACTAGATATTTTTTCCTTGTCTTTCAGTATTTGGTACTACAAAAGTCTAGGGGTGGACTACTTTTTCTTTATCCTATTTATGATTCCTGTTTCTTTATTCTTTATCCTGTTTATGATTCTTAGGTCTTCCACGCTTATGGAATTGGCTTCTTTGATCAGTTCTGAAATACTCCAGATGTGATTTCTTTGAATATTACCTCTCTGCTTTTCTTTCAATGTCTTCCATGTTGAAATCTGATTAGACATAATTTGGACTTTCTCTGTCTTCTGTCTGTAATCTTTTTAATGTTTTATATCTTTTTGTATATCTCTACTGTATTCTGAGCAATTTCTTCAGAAGTATTTTCTAGTTCAGAATTCCACCATTAGCTTCCTAACTAGTGTTTAACCAATCCATTGGACTTTCAATTTCAGTTATTGTATGTTTCATTTTTAAATGTTCTATGTGGTTCTTTTTCAAATTGCTTGATCAGTTTGAATAGTTGTTTCCTTATCATAACTCTCAAATCTCCTTTTTATTTCTGTAAGCATATTAAATATGCTTGATTTAGCTTCTGTATCTGATATAGCCAATAACCATAGTCTTTGCAGGTCTGATATTGTAATTTACTATCCCTCCAGACTGTTAGTCACAAGTTCTCTTTGTGAGTTTGTCGAGTTTTGATTATGAGCTAATATTGCTTTGAACTTTATACTGTGAGAATTCTTTGAGGTTTGCCATTGAAGGTAGATTCCTCCTTGAGATGTTAAGCTTACTTTTTACACAGGTTGGAAGAGTACAGAAATCTAGGATTGCTGCTGAGTAGTTTTTAGATTGGAATTTTCTAGGCCGCACATACAGTGTGATTGTATAAATAGTATTATCATTAAAGATTTTCAGAGCAGAATCATTTTTCCTTTTCTTGCCCTTAGACATATTTATTCAAGGCCACAGATGAATCTCTGTGATGTGGGGCTTTCTGATTCACTCACTGACATGTCACCCTTCAGTAGTCTTGGTTTATGTGGGGCCTCACATCTACCCACTAGCTGTCACTTCATCTGCTATCCTCAATTTGTTAAAATTCAGACCCTAGGCTAATAAGAATTATCCAGTGTTCCCAGGGCAAATGCTGTTTCCAGGACTAGCTCATACCCATAGAATTGCTTTCTCATTCTAAAGCTAAACTGTTTTCTCAACTGCTAGCTCAACTGTGATTAAAAAAAAAATTTTTTTAAACGTGGTATCCAGCATTTTCTGGTGTTCTGTCCTATTGTTACTCTGTATATCTAGGACATCTTGCTGAAAACAGAATTGCCATGGGGATATCTGTACAAGATCTGAATGAAGACTCACAAATCCTCAGAAGATGTATCTTAGTTAATCCTGTTTTGAATTGCAAAGAGCCATAATGAGGATAGAAGCACATGTCTCATTCTTTGTTCTCCCATTACCCATGAATGTTGCTGTTTGCTCTGTATAGAGCTCTTCTTGCCTACTGGATGAAAACCAAATATGTTTGTGCAATTTCCAAATAGTGTATTTGTGTCTGTAGTGGTATTAATATTGTTTAAACTTTTCAAATAAATTACATACAGAATTATGTGTACATATTATGTGTAATTGAATTCTGAGTGCATGTTACTGTATAATTGTCTGAGATTATTTGTTGTTTTGTGGATATATTTACTTTGTCATGAGATTTTCCTAAAACTTGCCTGAAGGGGTCTTTTATCAGTTCTGAATGTTTGTACCGGCTTTTCCTTTGTTTGAAGTGCTTCCCTGCTAATATTCACATACTTTACTCTCTCTCCTACATCTTGTTTAAATGTCACCATGCTGGTGAAGCCTTCCTTGGTTTCTAATATGCAGTGATTTTCCCAATACTTCTGCTTTAATTGTCTCCTTAGCATGTATCAACATCTAGCTTACTACATAGTTTGCATTTTTATCTTGTTTATGTTCTGACATCCCCACTAGAATGTAAGTTTCATGACGTCTGAGATTTTCCTGGAAGCAAGCCTAGCACATAGTGGGTGCTCAGTCACTCAGTTGTGTCTGACTCTTTGCAACCCCATGGACTATAGCCTGTCAGGCTCCTCTGTCCATGGGATAGGACATGGCAAAAATACTGGTGGGTTGCTGTTTCAAAAAACCTTTGTTGTATGAATTAAGTGAATGGCTATGACCACACACAGCCTAGTCCTGCCTATAAGATGACAGTTTAATGCTTCAGCTCAAAAATAGGTATCTTTTACTTTAAAGCTCTACACAAGAAGTCTTAAACTCAAATGTATTTTCATAGCCATAATATTCATTTTGAGCCGCTTATAATTGTATGTTTCATCTGATTCTGATACTCAATGTGCACTTTAAAAGTTTGTGCACGATGCTGGATGCTTGGGACTGGTGCACTGGGACGACCCAGAGGGATGGTATGGGGAGGGAGGAGGGAGGAGGGTTCAGGATGGGGAACACATGAGAAATAAAGGAATAAAAAAAAAAAAAAAGTTTCTTCGGCCCATATTGCATATACATTCCTCTTTTTGTCCCCTAAATTACTTGGGGGACTTAGTGGCCCTTCATTTCACTCTCCTAGTCATAATGGGTGAGAATATGAAAAAGACAAAAAAAAAAGCAAGAATGTGGAATTGAATGATATGCGTCACTTGTATCAAGTATTGTCATCAGACTGACTCACTGCAGCAATCAGCTGCATAGTGTCATTTCCAAGCTGAAGCCAGAATGCCAGAACATCATAAAGTCCAGTAAAGTGTTAGATAGCAGAGATCAGTGGCTACTTCATTAGTTGTTCAGAACTTCAGCATGATTTACTCTTGTTATTCTGTCACAAGAAAGTCTGAAAGTCTAATATTAATATTTCCTTCTGTGACCCTCTCACAGTAACTCAAATAAGTGTAATCAAAAAGGGATTTATTGCTCTTATACTTGGGTTGGAGAGAATATCTATCCAGGCTCGGGTTTGACTGACTTAGGTTTCAAAGATGTTACTGGGGCTTTGTCTCAGTACTTGTCCACTCTGCTCCCCTTTATTCTGTATGGAGGTTGGTTGTGCAGAGTAGGTAAGATGATCACCAATAGCTTCAGACTCTATTCTCTTAGCAAATCAGAAAGGGATTTTCTCCCAGAGTTTATGAAAAAATCCACAAAAAGATGACTTACTTGTCCAGTTTTTCATATTTCTACTTCTATGGTCAGAGGAAGTCAGGAAACTGATGGAAATGTTCACTAAGGTGTCTTGAAATGGGGCAAGTTGTTCCTTCCAGGACATGATGCTTATGGATAAAAACAATCCGCCCATAACACTTAGTTTTAATATTTCTAAAACAGAGCCAAATTCTGCCCCACAGTGTTGTTGATAAATGACACAATGTTGACTTTCTGGAATTTTACTTGCTCTCAGTAAGTGATAGCCATTATTATTATTTGATCTGAATTAACTGTGCAAACTTTCCTTCATCACCAAATTGTGATACTTATTTCTATAATCCCATTTAATTATTATGTTTTTTAAGATTACTCTTCATTGTTAGTGAACAAAGAGTGCAAACATGATTTTTCAGCATCAAAATATTGAACATTGTAATTGCCTATTATTTTATGATTTTAAAATGTTTTTACACACTATCATTTAAAATCTAACCAACAACTCTGGGCCTTCGGTCTGACTATCATCCTCACTTTATAAAGAAAGAAATTTAGACTTAGAGAAATTAAATGTCTTGCCTAATATCACACAGTTGGTACATAGAAAACTGAGTACTCAAGGTGAGTTCTTTTGACTCTAAATCTAGTGTTTTTCCTGGGATACTACGTAATTATGGATTTACTTGTAGAAGGTATTAAATTATTCATAGAACCAGGGTTCTAATGTAACATTTTAAAACTGAGCACTATTTTATCTAGAAATTAGACAATTTATTGGAAGCATTTCATAGAGTATGAGGAGCTATGCCATCTTAAAGAATTTCCTTTTGACAGTGATCGTGTTTTAAGCTAATACTATGAAAATAGCCATGCTTGTAGGTAGGAAGGAAGATTTAGAAGGTAAAATTCACCTTTCCTTCAGTTTTGCTCATCTGCAGAAGAGATGGCAATGATGATCAAACCTCCTGATGTTTAGGTCTCTTGCAAAAGTCACACTTTACAACTATTATTATTTTTGAGGCTGTGAGCTTCATGCCATTGGATGTGTTTATAAAGAGGTCAGAAAACCACTTTCCCATGATTTGATATGGATGTCTTTGTGTATTTTGGGAGAATGACAATATCTGTAGTCTCCAAACTGGGGCTCTTTAGTTTACATGATTTAACCCTTTCCCAGAATCAGGGGGTTGCTGGACCCTAAATTGAAAGTTGCTTTTAAGGATTCTTTTAATTCTAAACCTGTGGTTCTCTTTCTATATTCACTATTGATCCATTTTTGAGAACCACCAATATTATCAATAAGGCATATACTCAATGATTTTCAAACTATTATGTTTTTTGATCTAGTGAGTAAATACAGAGTGAATCCATACCTGATTTTTTCTATCAAACAAATTAATATCATAATGCATATTTTGACAACCAGATATTTAGGGGATTATGCTTTTTACTTTCAGCTACTGTTCACTGTATAATAACCACCCCTTACTTCAAGACTTAGTGCTTTATTTAGTTTTGATATGCCCTGAGGGCTCCTAGGACACTATCAAGCACTCATTCTTTGCTCCAGGGTTTCTTTAATTACCTGCCTGTAAATCTCAGTGTATAGTTGCATTCAGTTACCATGGCAACCAACTTGATGTCAATAATGTTTGAGCATATTCAGGTCACTTGAAAACCAAAAGATGTGCCTAAAAAATGCGATTAATACAGCAAATGCAAATTGGATGTTTGAACATTATTTATTGTTACAGAATATAAAATAAAAAAATTCAATTGACAGTAGGCTTTAAAATGTCTCCAAAGGTCTGGGCCCAGGTTTACAAGCCTAGAATGAGACAGTAGATTTTTGATCTCTGAGATGAGTAATAGTTGGGTCGGCTGCTGATGCAATAAGAAAAGCTCTAGCTGTCCATAACATATTGAGTTTGTCAGACTCTGTGATGAGCTATGATCAATAAACCAAAGGCAGATACATGAAGAACAAGGCTGGGCTCTGCTAGCTGAGACTGGAAACCACAAGAGGTGAAGTCTTTATTTCTGCACTGGAACTTGCAGACATTCCTCGTTCCATCATAAGGAATGTCTTCTTTTTGAGTTTGGGTGAGCAGGGGGCACACATATCTAGAGCTGTAGTTACTGCAGATACTGCAGGAAAGGCACATATAGAATATGCTGCGTGTGTGCTAAGTCACTTCAGCCGCGTCCAACTCTTTGTGACGCTGTGGAGTGTAGGCTGCCAGGTGCCTCTGTCCATGGGATTCTCCAGGCAAGAATACTGGAGTGGGTTGCCATGTCCTCCTCCAGGGATCTAACCCATGTCTCTAGCTCCTTTGTATTGGCAAGCTGGGTTCTTTACCACTAGCGCCACCTGGGAAGCCCCATTTAGAATATACTTTTACACATATTTACACACATTTACATATTTACACAAGGACTTCTTTAATCCTTCCAGAACTTTTATTTTTAATCAAGGGATAGTATATACACAGTGAAAGGTACATATGACAAGTGTAGTTCAGTAATTTTTGACAAATACATCTACCCATATTTCAAACAAAATTTAGAAAATTGTTTATTGTTCTAGAAAATTAGCTCATGCTCCTTCCCAGTAAATGTCCTCCTTCTAAAGGCATAGAATAGCTTTATGTCTTCTAGAGCTTTATCTAAATGAACTCGTATAGTATTTACGTTTTAGACATGGCTTCTTTATAGCAGCAAAGAAGTTTTGAGGTTCATTGTGCTGTTCTCTCTATGGGCAGTTTGTTCCATAAAATTGCTAAATAGTATTTCATTGTATAAATCAAAATTCTATAACTCTTCTGCTGAAGGACATTTGGATTGTTTCAAGTTTGAGGTTAACAATAATAAAGTTGCTAAGGGGCATTTATGTGCCGATATTGTGTGGAAATGTGCTTTTGTTTCGCTTTCACCCAAGTGCAGTTGCCAGGCCATAGCAATTTTATACCTGTGTGTGTAACTTTATAAGGTACTGCCAAGCAGTCTTCCAAAATGATTGTACTATGTTACATTCTCAGTGGCAATATTTGAGATTTTTGAATGTTTCACAGCCTCATCAATATAAAGTGTGTCATTGTTTTAAAATTTAGCCACAGTAGAGGGTGTCTAGTAATGTCTGTGGTTTTCATTTGCATTGTTTTGATGACCAATGAGACTGAGAACTTTCCTGTCTACTTATTGGTCATTTGCATACTTTCCTTTGTGAGTCATCTGTTAAATTAAAAAAAAAATTTATTGAAGTATAGTTGATTTACAATTTTTTTCAGTTTTTCTCCATTTAATTGGCTTTTTTGTTCTTTTTTCCCCCTAAAATTGTAGAAATTCTTTACATATTCTGCAGCCAGAACAGTTCTTCAGATATATGTGTTATGAATATTGTCTTCCAGTCTGTGTCTTGTCTGTTCATTTTCTTGACAATGTCTTTTGATGGATGGATGCTCAAGTTTTGAGGAAGTCCAATTTATCACTTTTTAAATTTTGTTGCTGGCAACTTCTGAGCCCCAATTAAGAAATCTTTACCTGTTAATGGGCTTATGAAGACATTCTCCTATATTGTCTTTTAGAAGAGCACTTTCCATTAAAATTTCTATTTGCCCTGCCCAATATATTGACTTTAGCTACACTGATTATTAAGCATTTGAAATATGGCTACTGTGGCTGAGAAATCAAACTTTCATTTAGTCTTTTCTTTAATGTTTTTTAAATTGTGGTAAAAGTTACATAATATAAGACATATTATTTTAACCATATTTAAATGTACAGTTTTGTGGCACTAAGACACAGCATTGTTGTACAACTCTTACCATCATCCATCCCCAAATCAGTTGAAATTCAATTTTGTATGGCTACATGTGGTTAATGGCTATTGTATTATATAATATATAAAACTCTATAAAGTTCTATAAAGCTCTATAAAGTTTTAAAGCTCTATAGTTTTAACTTTTATATTGATATCTACAATTCATCTCAAATTATGTTGTTGATTTTGTTATTTGATATACTGGCAGAAAATCATCTTTCTCTTTATTTGTTTATCCATTTGTTCCACCATCATTAAATGGTCTTATCAAAAACAATTTACTATGTATTACTCTATTTCTGAACCCTCTATTTTGTTCCAGTGATTTATTTCCTGTCTTTATATTCAAATACAATGTTGACTTGGTTACTGTAGGTTTATATCTATGTTTTAGAATCTAGTGCTAAGTAACTTCAGTCTCATCTGACTCTTTACAACCTATGGACTGTAGCCCATTAGGCTCCCCTGTTTGTGGGGTTTCCCAGGCAGGAATATTAGAATGGGTTGCTCTTTCCTTCTCCAAGGGATTTTCCTGACCCAGGAATCGAACCTGCATTTCTTAACATCTCCTGCACTGGCAGGTGGGGTTTATTTTTTTTATCACTAGCACCCCCTGTAGCACATTCATCAATTTTTTAAACCATTGTTTTGCTTTTCTAGTCCTTTGCATTTTTATATACATTTTAGAGTTTTTTTCAATTTATAAAAGAATATCTTTGTGGAATTTTAACTGAGAAAGTCTGCATCCACAAACATTTAAAAAAAAATCCTAAAGTATGATGACAGATGTTAACTAGATATTGTTAAGAATCATTTTACAATATATACAAACATTAGATCATTATATTGTACACTTGAAACTTGTATAATATTATATATCAATTATATCTCAATAAGAAATTCTAATAAATCCTTTTTGTTATAGACTCTGTTTCTACTGCTCAATTCACCATTTTGTAAACAATGAGATATTAAGTAAAATTCTCAAGGCCACAGAGAGGGTTAAATTTTTAACCTAGAGTTTTCTGGTTCCTCATCTTGCACTAACCATATTTTTAGTTAACAACTTATAAAAAGATAGTTTAGTGAAAATGATAAATTTTCTCAGAAGAATAGTGTCAAGGGAAGATATACATATATATACATATATCTTCCCTTGACACTATTCTTCTGAGAAAATACATACATATATATACATATATGTATGTATGTATGTATCAGTTCAGTTCCGTCGCTCAGTCGTGTCCAACTCTTTGCGACCCTATGAACTGCAGCACTCCAGACCTCCCTGTCCATCACCAACTCCCAGAGTCCATCCAAACCCATGTCCATTGTGTTGGTGATGCCATCCAACCATCTCATCCTCTGTCGTCCCCTTCTCCTCCTGCCCTCGGTCTTTCCTAGCCTCAGGGTCTTTTCCAATGAGTCAGCTCTCCGCATCAGGTGGCCAAAGTATTAGAGTTTCAGCTTCAACATCAGTCCCTCCAATGAACACCCAGGACTGATTTCCTTAGGATGCACTGGTTGGATCTCTTTGCAGTTCAAGGGATTCTCAAGAGTCTTCTCCAACACCACAGTTCAAAAGCATCAATTCTTTGGTGCTCAGCTTTCTTTACAGTCCAACTCTCACATCCATACATGACTACTGGCAAAACCACAGCCTTGACTAGAGGGACCTTTTTTGACAAAGTAATGTCTCTGCTCTCTAATATGCTGTCTAGATTGGTCATAACTTTGGAGTAAGCGTCTTTTAATTTCATGGCTGCAGTCACCATCTGCAGTGATTTTGGAGCACAGAAAAATAAAGTCAGCCACTGTTTCCCCATCTATTTGCCATGAAGTGATGGGACCAGATGCCATGATCTTAGTTTTCTGAATTTGAGCTTTAAGTCAATTTTTTCACTCTTCTTTTTCACTTTCATCAAGAGGCTCTTTAGTTCTTCTTCACTTTATATAAAACATGTGTATAAATGCCAGTTATCAATGCTATGTTAAAACAGCTATAATTTTGTCTACATCCCTCTCCCCTATATAGCAAGCAATTACATATCCTATTACACTATTGCACAGGGACAATTTGGGCTATAATTCATGCTTTTTTAGTTCTCTTCCCTATACCTACATGCAATCATTCATAATTACCTTCTATTTTACTACCTTCTCTTCTGAGTTGAAGAAGAGATGATCTAATCTGCCTCATTCCCAGTACCTCTAAAGCACGCACATGCACACACACACAAATTAGATTTCATCAATATTTAAAAGTTTTTCTTCTCAAAAGACACTGTTAAGAAAATAAAAAGATAAACTACAGAATGGAAAAATATTTGCAAAGCATACATCTAACAAAGGCTTTTTAGAATATACAAAGAACAGGTAACTGCTTACTAATGGATATATGGATCCCAAGGAACAGAAGGATTTGACAAAGAGAATAAAGGATTTGAACATTTTGCTACAGAATATATGTATATGTAATATATATGATAAATATGGTATATATAAAATATACATTTATTCTGTAGTATGTATATAAATTCTATATGTAGTATATATATGAATCTATAAATGTATATATATAATAAACACTTAAAAATGCTTAATTCTTTATGCATTGTTGTTGTTCAGTTGCCAAGTCGTGTCTCACTCTTTGCGACCACATGGGCTGCAGCACACCAGGCTTCCCTGTCCCTCACCTTCTCCTGGAGTTTGCCCAGGTTCATATCCTTTGGCTCAATGATGCCATCCAGCTATCTCATTGTCCGTTGCCCCCTTTATGCATTAAGGAAATGCAAATTAAAACCATAAAGAAATACAAGTACCTTTTGATTAAATGATTTAAAATGAAAAAGAGTGACAATACCAGGTATTGAAGTATATGTGGAACAACTCGAACTCTTACACATTGTTGGTGGGAATGCAAAATGATATAGCCACTTTGGAAAATAGGTTGGCAGTTTCCTTAAAAGTTAAACATACCAGTGGGATGACCCAGAGGGATGGTACAGAGAGGAAGGTGGGAGGGGGGTTCAGGATAGAGAACACGTGTACAGCCATGGCAGATTCATGGTGATGTATGGCAAAACCAATACAATATTGTAAACTAAAAAAAAAAAAAATTATGTTATAAAAAAATAAAATAAAAACTAAAAAAAAATAATAGTTAAACATACACTCAGTCATTCCACTCTTATGTATTTATCCAAGAGAAATTCAAACAACCATTCAAAGATTTGTGCCTAACTATTCATACCAGCTTCATTTGTAATAGATAAAAAGTGGATATAACCCTAATGTCCATCAGTATGTGGGGGGATAAACATATCTGTGGTATATCCAAATATTTCCCACTAAAATGGTTTCATGATCTACAATTAAAAAGACACAGACTAACATGACTTGTTCAGGATAAAGCCAAATTACACATGGAGTTTGGGATAGTCCTCAGCTGGCCGCGTGTGCTCCTGCAGTCTGGTAAACTCCTACAGTCTGTTTGAGATGCTGCTCTGGGATGTCTCTTTGGCAATGTCCCCACTCCTTCTTCTCATAACAAAGTTTATTGATGCCTGCTTTGGACAAATATTATGGAGTCCATTTATTAAATTGAGTGACTGATAATTTTGCAACAAAGGCCATATTTTATTTATCGTTGCTTCCATTTCTCCAACTACAAGGATAAATAGATAAATGTATGAATGATTATAGAAAAGATACCAAATGATCTTTAGGTGTGTGTATGGCCATGTGTAAATGAGCAGCCCCTTTTTGGGCTCCTTAGATGGACTTAGTTTGGCTCAAGTTTTGCAGGCAAGTCACGGATTTTACTTTTTAAAAAGATTTTTGAGAATATAAGAGATGGTTTCCATGCTACATGGCAAAGTTCTGAGAAGGTCAGAGCAATAAAGAATTCTGAAATACAAGAGTTGACTTGCATAAAATCCAAGATGATAAATGTCATTAAAAGACCAACTTGCTCTTCCGCCTGGCCCTGTGGGCTGTGTCTTGTCTATACACTCCATGAAACCAAAAATTCTGGTTCTTTCCCAGCAGTACAGTGGGCCTCTGCCAATATTTAGCTTAATAATTTGACTTTTAACCTATCGGGGCAGGGACTGTTTTGAGAGTCTGATGGAAATGAAAATGCCTCTTCTTAGCAAAAGATTTGCCTAAATACATCTACAATTTTATATATAATATTAGGGATTTTACTCTGCTGTAAACCAGGGGTCCTCAGCCCCCAGGTCATGGACAGATACCAGTTCACGGCCTGTTGGGAACTGGTCACACAGCAGGAGTGAGTGCTGGTCTACTGAGAAAAGCTTCATTTGTATTTACAGCCACTCTCCATTGTTAGCAACACTTTGGGTGTTGCTGTCTCCCATCGCCCCTAGATGAGATCCTCTAGTTGTCAGAAAACAAGCTCAGGGCTCTGCGGATTCTGCATATGGTGAGTTGAATAATTATTTCATTATATATCACAATATTATAAGAATAGAAATAAAGTGCACCACAAATGTTCTGTGTTTGAATAGTCACCAAAGCCATTCCATACCCCTCAATCCCACCTTCCCTGCGGGTCCATGGAAGAATTGTCTTCCAAGAAATCAGTCCTTGGTGCCAAAAAGATTGGAGACTGCTGATATAAACCCAACGTGATAAAAATCCTGCACCAAACAGTAACAGGATAGTATCCCATCAGGATAACCTTAACTGTTACTTTTTAGCATCTCCTTTTCTGTGTGTGTTATTTGCTCAGTTGTGTCCAACTCTTTTGACCCCATGGACTATATATAGCCTGCCAGGCTCCTCTGTCCATGGAATTCTCCAGGCAAGAATACTGGAGAGGGTTGCCATTACCTTCTTTAGGGATCTTCCTGACCCAGGGATCGAACTTGGGTCTCCTGCATTGGCAGGCAGATTCTTTACCATCTGAGCCACCAGGGAAGTGTCTCCTTAGTGAAGGGTTTTTGAATCTTTTCTATCTTCTTCATTCCTACCTCCTCCCTTTAATAATATCTCTCCTAAAGAGTAACAATAATCATGCAACCAGGCTCCTCATTGCTGCTGCTGCTGCTGCTGCTAATTCGCTTCAGTAATGTCCGACTCTGTGCGACCCCATAGACTGGCAGCCCACCAGGCTCTGCCATCCCTGGGATTCTCCAGGCAAGAATACTGGAGTGGATTGCCATTTCCTTCTCCAATGCATAAAAGTGAAAAGTGAAAGTGAAGTCGCTCAGTCATGTCCGATTCCTAGCGACCCCATGGACTGCAGCCTACCAGGCTCCTCTGTCCATGGGATTTGCCAGGCAAGAGTACTGGAGTGGGGTGCCATTGCCTTCTCCTCATTTCTATTTCCTTCTAATTCACCCTGCACACTCTTGCTGCATTTCAAAGAACCCATCTCTTCACATCACTCCACTTTCAATAATCTTCAAGATCAAGTTCAAATTTATCAGAAAGCACTTGAACACCAGATTTTGGCATGAGTCCCTTGCTTTCGATCTCCTGCAACTCTCCATCTTGACTCCTTTCTTCAGGCATATCAATCTTCCTAGATTGCAAATTATATAAGCAAGCTGCTGGCTCCATACCTCCTTCCCTGGTCCCCACACAACCTCCAGCCCTGTCAGTGGCTAATCCTATTAATCTCTCATGGATTAGTTCTGTTACTGACAGCATTAACTGAGCTAGCCTCAGCTATCCTTAGCTAGGACAGTGGTAATTCTTCCATTATTTCACAGCCTGTATCTACCCTCCTATGCTTATCCCTCTGGGATTAATGGTTGATTTTCTTGTCTGTCTCTCTGAGCAGATTCTAGGTAGCTTTAGGGCAAGAATCCTGTCTTAGTACTTGAGTGCTTGATGCTGAGGTCTCTAAATGAATGAATATATTCTGCCTCTTGCTTCCCTTAGAATAGGTTTAAGAGAGGGTTGTCCCCTGAGCTCCTGGTTCAGGAACACTGGATGAATTTGCTAGGGAAATCTTCCTGCATCAAGAAGGCCAGCTTTGCATGACTTGGCTTCTGATCATCTTTGCTTCAGATCCTTCCAGCTTCTGCAGTACATGAAAGGCATGACCTACATGCAGACTTTATAATTCAAGGATTAAGTTTAAGTGTATGATAGAAGGGGAACTTCATATCATATCTAACCAATATAGAGAAATATCACTTTTCAGAATTCCACGATAATAAAAATGAAAAATTGAAGAAGGAAGAATTTCTGACAATAATGACTCAGAAAGCAGGATGATTTACAGAAAGTTTCTTGGAGGAAAAAGGCATTTGGTGACTCTGAAATTTTCTACTTTTCTCACAGAACTCATTGTCTGAAAAATGACACCATTGAATCTTTTTGACCATCACAAGGATATTCCCTGGTGATCATTAATCCTCCAGTCCCCAGCATGGACACCAAGCCAAGGGTGAGAGAGGCAAGTGAAAGTCAAAGTAGAAGTGTGAATCTCTCAGTTGTGTCCCACTTTTTTGCAACCCCATGGACTGTAACCCACCAGGCTTCTCTGTCCATGGCATTCTCCAGGCAAGAATACTGGAGTCATAGCCATTCTCTTCTCCAGGGGATCTTCCCGACCCAGGAATTGAACCCAGATCTCCCCGAGCCACTGGGGAAGCCCAAGAGAGGCAAGGATCCTCAGCAAACATTCAGTAGCTGAATTCATTGAAAATTTTAATCTCAGGTTCACTCTTGCATTCATTCAGGCTTTCCTCCTCTGAGAAACAATTTTTTAAACCCTTGCTCTTTGCCAAATCTCAGGCTAGGCTCCGGGGATTTAGATATAATCAAATGTCAATCTCTGCTACAGAGTTTTTTCCTTCTAATTTTTTTTTTTTTTTTGGTGTATGTGTGTGTGTGTAAAAAAAAAAAAAAGCATAAAATTAACCCTTTCAGTAATTTCCAAGAGTACAGATCAATATTGTCAATCATAGGCACATTGTTCTGCAACAGATCGCTGGGAACCATGCCCTTCACTCTCCTGCCTGAGTGAAGCTCCACACCCACCGCACAACACTCCTCGCCCGCCCCTACTTCCAGCCCTGGTACACCTTCTGTTTTCTGTTTCTACAAATTTGATTACTTTAGATACCGCCTGTAAGTGGAGTCATGTAGTATTTGTCCTTCTGTGACTGACTTAGTTCACTTGGCATAATGTCCTCCAGGTTTGTCCATTTAGCATATGACTGGATTTCCTTCTTTTTTAGTGTTGAATAATATTTCATTTGGAGAAGGAAATGGCAACCCACTCCAGTACTGTTGCCTAGAAAATTCCATGGACTGAGAGGCTCCTCGGAGCCTGGTAGGCTACAGTCCATGGGGTCGCAAAGAGTTGGACACGACTGAGTGACTTCACTTACTTACTCACTTAATATTCCATTGTAAGTATATACATTTTCTTCATTCATCCACTGATGGGCATTTAGGTACTACCTTTTGCTTACTGTGAATAATAACCACAGGTGTGCAGATGTCTTTTTGAGATTCTGTTTTCAGTTCTTTTGGATATATACTCAAAAGTGAAGTTGATGAATCATATAGCAATTCTATTTTTAATTTTTAGCACCTTCCATATTACTTTCCATGGTGGCTGTACCATTTTACATTCCTGCGAACAGTGAAAAAGGGTTCTGATTTCTCCACATCTTTGCTAACATTTATTGTCTTTTTTTTTTTTTAATAACAATTATCCTGACAGATATGAGCTGATATCTCATTGTGTTTTTGATTAGTGATAATTAGTTATGTTAAGAATATTTTCATGTGCTTTACATGACTTCTATGTTTTCTTTGGAGAAATACCTTTGTATTTCTTTGTATGAAACATATTTCAGTATTTCATATTCTCAATAATTTTTTTCCACAACTTTATGAGGTAGGTGTTATTATTATTCCTGTTTTTCTAAGTAAAGAAACTGAGGCACAGAGAAACTAAATAGCATATTGTTTTTCTCAGTTATGCATATATATTCTTATCAGATTCTTTCCTGTTAGAGGTTTTTACAAGATATTAAATATAGTTCCCTTTGCTGTGCAGTAGATCCTTGTTGTTTATGTATTTTATATATTGTAGTGTGTATATGTTAATCCCAAACTCCTAATTTATTCCCGCCCCCCTCAATTTCACTTTGGAGAAGGCAATGGCACCCCACTCCAGTACTCTTGCCTGGAAAATCCCATGGATGGAGGAGCCTGGTAGGCTGCAGTCCATGGGGTCACGAAGAGTTGGACACTTACTGAGCGACTTCACTTTCACTTTTCACTTTCATGCACTGGAGAAGGAAATAGCAACCCACTCCAGTGTTCTTGCCTGGAGAATCCCAGGGATGGCGGAGCCTGGTGGGCTGCCGTTTGTGGGGTCGCACAGAGTCGGACACGACTGAAGCGACTTAGCAGCAGCAGCAGCAGCAGCCGTAAGTTTGCTTTCAATATCTACGAGTCTATATCTGTTTTGTAAATAAATTTATCTGTATCACTTATAGATCCTTCATATAAGTGACATATGATATTTGTCTTTGTCTGATTTACTTCACTTACTATGATAATCTCTAGTTCCACCCATGTTGCTGCAATGACATTATTTCATTTCCTATGGCTGAGTAATATTCTATGTATATATGTACCATATCTTTATCTATTCACATGTTGATGAACATTTAGGTTGCTTCCATGCCTTATCTATTGCAAACAGTGCTGCTGTGACAGTTTCTCAAGAAATTTAAAGAGAGTTTTCCTGATAATGGAAACGTTGTGACCACAATAGATTTATGTAAATAGCGCTGCTCTGAACATTGGAGTTTTCAAATTAGAGTTTTCATCTTTTTTGGATGTGTGCTCAGCAGTGGGATTGCTAGATCATATGATAAGTCTATTTTTAGTTTTTAAGGAATCACCATACTGTTCTTCATAGTGGCTGTACCAATTTACATTCCTACCAACAGTGTAGGAGGGTTCCCTTATCTCCCTCTCTGGTATTCATTATTTGTAGACTTTTTGATGATGGCCATTATGATTGGTATGAGGTGATATCCCATTGTAATTTTGATTTGCATTTCTCAAATAATTAGTGATGTTGAGTAGTAATAGAATCTAAAATTTCTCATATTTTTACCTTTCCATATAATGTATAGATTCTTCTTCTGAAGACCTGTTTAGGTGCAGATGTTTCTGAAGAAAGGATAAGGCTCACTGATCAAAGAAAGGATGCTTACTACTGATGTCTTAAATACAGAAAGATTTCAATGAATATTGCTTTGAATTATGGAAAGAAATAAACATCCATATTCTTTATGAAGCAACAGAGAATTTGAATTTCTGACATATGCTAGGCCTCGGTATGGGCTTCAAGTTCAGCTTGGCCATATCACCCAAGCCTGTGGACATTCTTGCTGTGGTCAGTTTTTATATAGGAAGGGATTCAAGAACACACTCATGGGTGCTCCATCACCTGGTCACAACTTCAACTATAACCCATCACTCTTTTCCCTTTGAACTCAATCACAGTATCTTAATACAGGTCTACATGAAAGTGAAAGTGAAAGTGAAGTTGCTCAGTCGTGTCCAACTCTTTGCGACCCCATGGACTGTAGCCTACTAGGCTCCTCCCTCCAACTAGGCTCCTCCCTCCATGGGATTTTCCAGGCAAGAGTACTGGAGTGGGTTGCCATTTCCTTCTCCAGGGGATCTTCCTGACCCAGGGATCAAACCCGGGTCTCCCGCATTCCAGGCAGACGCTTTAACCTCTGAGCCACCAGGGAAGCACCATTCTTTAGTCAAGAGGGATCTTGTAAATGGCTCTCAAGGTGCAAGTCTTTTCAGTGAATTTCAAGAAGCAGAAATCACTTTTTAATTTCTTTCATGGGGACATCCATACATGTATGTAAAAATACTTTAAGGTCTTATTCCAAGTCAGATCCCAAGCCAGACACGCCTGTGATAGAATTGTAAAAGTTGGTCTCTTAAAGAGTTAATTGTCTATGGGAAAAATAAGCCTACAGCTTGATCTTACCTCAGCAAACATGCATATATTTATATATGCAAATAGAAAAAATACGGAAGAATTTACAATAAGGTATTAGTTTTTATCCCTGGACTCTAATAGGCATAACTTCTTTTAATCTTTTCTATAGTATTTGTATCTTTAACTTTCTACTATACATACAGATACTTGCTACATAATAAATGCTTGTTTATTTATTTTTAATTGATTTTTATTGGAGTATAGTTGATTTCACAGATAATCACAATGGTGTGATCACTCACCTAGAGCCAGACATCTTGGAATGTGAAATCAAGTGGGCCTTTGGAAGCATCACTATGAACAAAGCTAGTGGATGTGATGGAATTCCAGTTGAACTATTTCAAATCCTTAAAGATGATTCTGTGCAAGTGCTGTATTCAAGATGCCAGCACATTTGGAAAACTCAGCAGTGGCCACAGGACTGGAAAAGGTCAGTTTTCATTCCAATTCCAAAGAAAGGCAATGCCAGAGAATGCTCAAACTACCGCACAATTGTACTCATCTCACACGCTAGTAAAGTAATGTTCAAAATTCTCCAAGCCAGGCTTCAGCAATACATGAACCGTGAACTTCCTGATGTTCAAGCTGGTTTTAGAAAAGGCAGAGGAACCAGAGATCAAATTGCCAACATCTGTTGGATCATCAAAAAAGCAAAAGAGTTCCAGAAAAACATCTATTTCTGCTTTATTGATTGTGCCAAAGCCTTTGACTGTGTGGATCACAATAAACTGTGGAAAATTCTGAAAGAGATGGGAATACCAGACCACCTGACCTGCTGCTTGAGAAACCTATATGCAGGTCAGGAAGCAACAGTTAGATCTGGACATGGAACAACAGAGTGGTTCCAAATAGGAAAAGGAGTATGTCAAGGCTGTATATTGTCACGCTGTTTATTTAACTTATATGCAGAGTACATCATGAGAAACGCTGGCTGGAAGAAGCACAAGCTGGAATCAAGATTGCCGGGAGAAATATCAATAACCTCAGATATGCAGATGACACCACCCTTATGGCAGAAAGTGAAGAGGAACTAAAAATCCTCTTGATGAAAGTGAAAGTGGAGAGTGAAAAGTTGGCTTACAGCTCAACATTCAGAAAACGAAGATCATGGCATCTGGTCCCATCACTTCATAGCAAATAGATGGGGAAACAGTGGAAACAATGACAGACTTTATTTTTGGGGGCTCCCAAATCACTGCAGATGGTGACTGCAGCCATGAAATTAAAAGACACTTGCTTCTTGGAAGAAAAGTTATGACCAACCTAGACAGCATATTGAAAAGCAAAGACATTTCTTTGCCAACAAAGGTCCGTCTAGTCAAAGGTTTGGTTTTTCCTAGTCATGTATGGATGTGAGAGTTGGACTATAAAGAAAGCTGAAAGCCAAAGAATTGATGTTTTTAAACTGTGGTGTTGGAGAAGACTCTTGAGAGTCCCTTGAACTGCAAGGAGATCCAACCATTCCATCCTAAAGGAAATCAGTCCTGAATATTCATTGGAAGAACTGATGCTGAAGCTAAAACTCTAATACTTTGGCCACTTGATGTGAAGAACTGACTCATTGGAAAAGACCCTGATGCTGGGAAAGATTTAAGGTGGGAGGAGAAGGGGATGACATAGGATGAGGTGGTTGGATGGCATCACCAACTCAATGGACATAAGTTTGAGTAAACTCGGGGAGTTGGTGATGGACATGGAGGCCTGGCATGCTGCAGTCCATGGGGTCAGTGAGAGTCAGATACAACTGAGCAACTGAACTGAACTGATAGTTGATTTACAATGTTGTGGTAGTTTCACATGTATAGCAAAGTGAATTAGCCTTACATATATTTATAACCACTTTTTCTTAGATTCTCCACTGGAGACATAAATGCTAAAAAAAAAATCCAAAATATATGAATTATAAATGGCTGTTTGAGCAAAGAAGAGAGAGGATAATAATTCTATCAGGAGTCAGATGGTAGTTTACAGAGGAAATGACCAATGGCTGATCTGGGAGAATGAGGAAACTGCTGGTCAGAAAAATAATGGAGAAGGACATACTAGGCACAGGGAATGGAGTAAACAGAGACAGGAAGTAATAGGAAATGCATTAGATGAGGCAGGATATAGGGTAGCAAGGGAATAGCTGGAGAGATTAGACAGGCACCACAGTTCAGATTAAGACCCACACACTCTTTAGATTCAGAAGTGTTGGCTTCAGACCCTGGTTTTGCCGCCTGTTGGCTGTGTGGATTTTGGAAAGTGACTTGAAGCCCTTTCAACCTTGGTTCTCTCATTAGTTAAATGTATACTGTGAAAATGTTTGCTCTACTATTACAAAGGGTTTTTGTGAGGCTCAAAGGGAGTGTATGAGATTGCAAAGTTTATACTGTTGTTGTTGTTTAGTTGCTAAATCGTGCCCAGCTCTTTTACAACCCCATGGATTATAGCCCTCCAAGTTCCTCTGTCCATGGGATTTCCCAGGCAAGAATACTGGAGTGTGTTGCCATTTCCTTCTCCAGGGGATCTTCCTGACCCAGGGATCAAACCCACATCTTCTGCATTGCAGGCAGATTCGTTACTGCTGAGCCACCAGGGGAGCCCCAAAGATTGTATAGATATATAAATGAAGGTTGCTGTCATTGTCTACAATACCTGTTGGAAATGCTCTGCTCTGTTGATAAATTACTGTTTTCTTGATATTTTAATTAAATTTTTATGCTTATTTGACTTTTCTTTAAATTCTTTTCTCCATTGATGTTAGCTCTAAAGTACAATACCGAGAGAATACATAAATATGTATATTTCTGACATTTATTATCTTATAAATTGGTTTTTAACACCCACTGCAATTGATAAGATTTTTCTTGGGAGATGCAGTTATCAATAAAATTATTCATTGAGCAGTCTAAGTGGCCGTGGTATGATTTAATGGGTTGATAAAGGACACATAGAGTCTGAGAGTCTGGAGAGAGGTGACAGGACTTGGGAGACTGTGCTAAAGGGTCAAATGTTGATTGTGGGAAAGAGTTAAGATGGAAGGTGGAAAATACTGAGGGCTGAAAAAGACAGTGGTCACAGATCTGACCAGAATTCTGTGAGTCTGGTATCATGGGATACATCTAAATCAAAGCTGAATCCTGTGTTGGACATAGGAAGGTGCTTAGACTCAGATTTTTTTTTTTTTTCACTCTCACAGAATCATTACTTTTACATGTTGATACCAAAACCAAGGACATCACAAGAAAAGAAAACACAGACCACTACCTTTATGTACAGATGTAAAAACTTCGACAAAATTTAGCAAATCAAATCCAACAGCACATAAAAATAGTGATCGCGCCCCATGACAAGGTAGATTTATCCGAGGAACGCAAGTGTGGTTCAACAAACAAATCCAGTCAGCACTGGGGGTGTGTGTGTGTGTATATGTATGTGTGTATATGTGTGTGTAAATGTGTGTGTGTATGTGTGTATATGTTTGTATGTGTATGTGTGTAAATGTGTGTGTATATGTGTGTGTGTAAATGTGTGTGTATCTATGTATGTGTGTATATGTGTGTGTAACTGTGTGTATAAGTGTGTATATGTGTGTATGTGTGTATGTGTGTATATGTGTGTATATGTATGTGTATATGTGTGTAAATGTGTGTATATATGTGTGTATATATGTGTAAATGTGTGTAAATATGTGTGTAAATGTATGTGTGTATATGTATGTGTGTATATGTGTGTATAAATGTGTGTAAATGTGTTTGTATATGTGTATGTGTGTAAATGTGTGTATATATGTGTGTGTGTAAATGTGTTTGTGTATGTGTATGTGTGTAAATGTGTGTATATGTGTGTGTGTGTAAATGTGTGTGTATATGTATGGTGTATATGTATGTGTGTATAAGTGTGTATGTGTGTGTATGCCTGCTGCCAAGTTGCTTCAGTTGTGTCTGACTCTGTGCGACCCCATGGACTGCAGCCTACCAGGCTTCTCCGTCCATGGGATTCTCCAGGCAAGAACACTGGAGTGGGTTGCCATTTCCTTCTCCATAGACTCAGATTAAATAAGATCTTGGAAGGGTACTACTGTGAAAACTCAAGCAATGGTCCTAAGGAAATGGTCTAGGGTCCTGACCTTTGATTTGGTTTGTAAGGCTTAGGTTTAATCACAGAAGCAAGACATAATGAAATATGAACATAAGGTCAGAGCAGGCGAGCAGCCTCATCACCCAGATGCAATCCTTTTGTCCTTGAGTTCTTTATGCTTTCAGTAATGGGGATGAGCGGGCCTTACAGGATTGCTAAGTGGTTTCAGCTGGAGGACCAGAGGACCTGAAAACCCTGAGCCAGGGGCTATGGTATGGACTCTACTTGGAAGTTTAGGGGCTGAAGGGGAATGTGCCCGGAGGTTTGCCTGTTGAGGGTCAGGTTTTCACAGGGAGAGTGGTGGTTCACTACCTCAAGAGTTCCCTGGATGAAATCTGAAACTAGCCCCCTACATGGAGGGTAAAGAGAGACTGAAGAAAGAGGTAGGCCACTCCAGATGGGTAGGAGGCAGCTGCAATAAACACAGAACATATTCACAGCGTGTCTTGGACAACCATGAGACAGATAGATCTCTGCACCTGCCTGGTTTCAAAAAACAGACTTCAAAACATGACTCTCTCAAGGCTGCCTCCTTAAGTGACTCCTCGCATAGGAACGGTGGGCCAATCATACATTTTAAGTACAGGAGAAGTAAGGAATCTTTGATCACTCAGGTCCAGTTCGAGGTTCAACTGGTGGTCATGTCCTCTTGATGACTTCTTCCAACTAAAAGATAAGGAGGAATAGTTAGGTCGTATAAACAAAGTGGTCAAGATTCACTGATGCCTATTTCGTATTTAAGCTCTGACTCTTAGCTGCTCTCCGATCACTTCATTCTTGACTTTTTCTTGGCGTTATTCCTATATTATAATGAGCCTGGGGGACCGCAAATTGCATCTTGCATTACTTTATATCCATCACTCAGAACAGAGTTTTGTTTTTCATTGTTCAAAACATGCTACTTTTGGTTGGATTTCATTTTGATCTCCCTTTCCTTGCAGTGCCAGTACAAGGGCCATTTGTTAGCAAATAAAATACTCCCCCTTTGAAGATAACAGAAGTTAGTTTATTAGAGTCTTTGTTGCATGCATTCCTTGATCTCTCTGATCTGTAATACTTGGTGTAAAATTGTAAAAAGTTTTTCAAAGAAGAGTGTCTACTCACTGCCCCAATTTCCTAATCTCCTGTTTACTTTTTACTCTTCACCATCTGGTTTCTATCCCAGCCAGTCTACTTAAACTGATCTCATAAGGTCACAAGTAACCAAGTAATTACTAAATTAAAGTGGTATTTTTGGTGTTTAGTTACTTGGCATCTTTGTTTCAACTGACACTGCCTTGTAAACTACTCTCTTGACTTGTAAGATGGACACAAACTCCCTATAATGTAGCTAGTCCTTGCATACTTCTTTTCCTACTTCACAGTCCCTCTGAAATGTTGTGGAAAGTCTTTCCATTTTGCATAGTCTTCCTGACGAATTTATTTCAATGTCCTCCTAAACTTTGCTGATCTCTAAAGTTTCTTCTTATACACCAAATATGTTTAATAAAATTTAAACTTGCCTATCTAATTGCTGCCTGTGTCTTTTGGACAAATAGGAAGATTATGTAAATAATATATATATAATAAACAATATTATAATATATTATAGTATGTCATAATATAATACAATATATTATAAAATATAATATTATGTAAATGATATATAATATATTAATATTACACTACATTATGTTATATTATATACTATACAATATATTATTTAATAATATATTAATATTAATATATTATATTATTAAATGTTTATATCAACACTATATTAATATATAATAATATAATATATTTATATCATGCTATATTAATATATAACAATATAATATTAATATATAATATGTATCATTTACATAATCTTCCTACTTATATATATGTATAGTATCCAAAAGACACTTAAACTTCAGCATTCCTGAACCGAATTTATATCTGTGGCTACCTTCTGCATCCTCTATGTTGTTCTGTGCTGTTCTTAGCTGCTCAGTCATGTCTGACTCTGCGACCTCATGGACTGTAGCCTCCCAGGTTCCTCTGTCCACAGGGTTTTCCAGGCAAGAATATTGGAGTGGGTTGCCATGCCCTCCTCATTCTCTGTGCTACCTGGAAACAATGGCCTAGGTAATCACCCAAGCTGTAAATCTTATTTTTATCTTCTCTCTTGTTTTTCACATTCAGTTATGTAATCCTGTCCATTTTTTTCTCCTAAATATTTCTTGAATTTGTTCCCTATGCTCATTCCAGCTACTACTACCTTTATCTCTTGTTACACTTAACATTTACCACTCATCATTTCTTACCTGGTTTGATCAATAGCTTTCCTAACTGATCTTTAAACCAATCATTTCTCTACAGTGCCATCAGGATCACCTACATGTAACATGTTACTCATAAACTTAATGCTCCTTAAAGATGATTATTACCAATAGGATAATCCAACTTTCTTACATGATACACATATCTTTTCATGATCTGACATTTAACTTTTCATGATCTGACCTTTACCTACATCTCCAGCCACAAATATTACCAATTTCCATGTTATGCTTTACTGTTTAGTGGTATAAATTTGCCTGAGGCCCCCCAAACTCCTATGCTCTTTCTCCTTTCAAAGTTTATATTCATATTGCAGGGAAAAGAGGTGATAAATCCTTAATTTGGAAAATAATTGGAGTGTAAAGACTCTTGAGACTAAATGGTTTATTTTCTTGGTCTTGACAAATAATATGAGTGGTGGAGTGACCTAGAGTCACAACTCTTAAATGTTAATGTGTGTACAAAATAGATGGAGTTCTTATTGAAATTCAGACTCCGACTCCATAGGTCTGGGATGAAGTTTACAGTCTGCATTTCTAATAATACTCCAGTGGTGCTGATGGTCCCAGTCTATGGACCACAGTTTGAAGAGTAAGGCTATAAGAGTCCTGATGTCCAATATGGCAGCCCCTAGCCAGGTATGACTGTTTAAGCTAAAATTAAATAAAATTAAAAATGAATTCTTCAGTTAACATTACTGCTGCTGCTACTGCTAAGTCGCTTCAGTCGTGTCCAACTCTGTGCGACCCCATAGACGGCAGCCCATCAGGCTCCACCGTCCCTGGGATTCTCCAGGCAAGAACACTGGAGTGGGTTGCCATTTCCTTCTCCAATGCATGAAAGTGAAAAGTGAAAGTGAAGTTGCTTAGTCGTGTCCGACTCTTAGCTACCCCGTGGACTGCAGCCTACCAGGATCCTCCATCCATGGGACTTTCCAGGCAAGAGTACTGGAGTGGGGTGCCATTGCCTTCTCCTAGTTAACATTAGCTACAATGCAATTGCTAGACAGCCACATGTGAGTAGTGTTTACCATATTGGACATTTCCATCAATGTGGAAGTTTCTATTGGACACGGTTTTTTTACAGAGACAATAACACTGCACTATATGGTAGAAGATCTGTGTCTATGTCTTGGTTCCATAATTTACTAGATTTATCAACATTGAATTTCATATCTGTAAACCTCAATTTCCTCATCTAAAAAATGGGATTAATAATGAGAATCTCCTCAGAGGGTTTGGAAAACTTAAAATAGCAAAAGCGACTGACATATTACAGATTCTTGATAAATCATATTACTTAGTAGTTAAAAGCATGTTCACTTATGGAGCCAGACAACCTAAATTAGCATCTTGGTATGTTGATACTACCACTTATTTGTTCTGTGACCTTTGTCAAGTTTTAATGTCTCTGTGTTTCAATTTCTTCATCTGTACTATGAGGATTATAATAGTGTTTATCTAATTTGCAGAATTTTTAAGAGGATTGAATATCTAAATATATGTAAAGCTCATAGAACATAATAAGTACTCAGTGAATATCAACAGAAAAAAGCAATAATTAATTTAGAATATAACGGATGCTCTTAATGTCTAAGTGGTTTAGAATAGGGATTCTTAACCTAGAGTATATATAGGTGAACTTTTGAGAAACTTGGTACCCTGAATTTAAATGCATATGTGATATGTGAATTTTTTATTATTCCAATATTCATTCATTCCTTAGGCTGGGACCAGGATAAAAAGGAAGGGTTATTTCAAAGAACTTTCATTCCCAAGAGAGTTCTTTCTCTAACAGTGACTTGCTTTCAACAGCTCACTCACCCTGATGGTCTTTTTGACAGCAGAGTTTTTACCTGGAGATTGGGTCCTCAGAAATATGATAAATTCATTTTCCCAGAAATAAGAAATTTCACTTCAGCTCTCTAAGCCTCAGTTTCCTCATCTGTAAACTGGGGCTGTTTGACTGGGTAATCACTGAATAACACTGGAAATCTAATCTATGTTTATGATCCTAAGACAAATGGAGTGCTGTGACTGAAATGGCCACTGTATCAAGGGCTTGGGACAGATTTAAAATGAAAGCTTGATAAATATTGCTTTATCAAATCCCTTTATCTCTAAACAGGAAATCTAGAGCAAGGAGCTCTTGATACATAGCAGGTGTCTGAGTAGGGACACACAGCTTTCTGTGTAGCAACCTCCCATGCTAAAGAGTGTACATAGAAACCTGCAGGACAGCTAAGCCGTTGTGAGAGGAGCCAGAACGAGGCAACTCAGGTTTTTTATGCAGAAAGAATGCTTAAGGATACCATAAAGCATTGCCTAGACAATGCGGCAGAGTCTGTGGCATGAGCAAAAATCTCTGACAGCCATACTGAGAGTATACCATCAACTGAAATGTGACATTCTTTATAAAACAAATGAATTCGAGTCTAAGATGAATGGTAAAACAATTCTGCCTTTAACATTCACATGTATGTGATTTTCATTATTTTATCACAAAATATTTATACATAGCCACAGCCTTTGTTTTTAAGTCCAAAGAAAGACCTATGTATACTGTGTGTTATTTTTAAAAAGAGAAACTTAAATAGGAAAATCACTTGAATCCAAGTCCTTAGTCATTTTGTTGAAAAAATGATAGTTCCATTTACTCTCTTTTTCCTTATACTCGTGTATGCCCAAATCATCTTTTCTCCATCTCACAATATGCTTTCTTAAGAGAGCATTATTTTTTTTTTTGGTTCCTGCTAGCAGTTCTAAATGTTTAAAAGTAAAATTCATCATATTGTAAAGATGCAAAGAAGTTAATGATTTTCTAATCCAGATGAAATTCATAAACCATGTAAATCTTGCAATCTCATTGTGACAGTATATTTATGTCTGAATTTGAAGAAAAGAAAGGAAAATTTCTGCCCTTGGAATCCTTCTGGTTATGTAGCTTATTTAGTATCACTCTCACGTTCACATCATAATTTTATTCTCAGCTAATATTATTGACCCAAATATTTCTAAGTGACAGATTGCTCCATCTCAGATGAAATGTAAACTGCCTTCCTGTTGACTGAGTCAGGAGTCACACAAAATTTTTTCTGAAACTCTGATTAAGCCTATAGTTGTCATTCATCTCTGTCTTGTATGCAGTGTGTTTGCCTTTCATTTGACCTCTAAACTTGTTAAATTCAGGATGTCATTTTTTTTTTTCTCAGTATCACTAGTAATATCTTTAGCTCACTGGTAAATATCAACCATTTGCCAATCACAAGGGCCAGAGAAAAAAGAGGATGTATACAGAGTTACCTGATGCCTTAGGAGCAGTACATATTTCTCAGAGTTTCTAGGGTGAAAATGAGAAAAAGTAGTCAGTCCCTAACACCATAAGAAGAAGCAATGACAAGCGACAGGATGGTGTATGTGGAGAACTGCAAGCTTGGTATGGCGAAAGTATACATTGAAAAGTAGGGCTGTCGAGAGATGAGACCAGTCAGTGAATCGCCACCTTAAAGGACTTGTACTGTGGTTACGGGGAAACTTTGAAGTGTTTTAAGCTGTAGACTTCAATGTTTATATGTGCATTTAGATAGAAAACCCAGTGGGTGGAAATAGTTAATTTCTTCCTGTTTTCTTGTTTAACTCACAGACAAGCACTTTGCAAAAGGTCAAGAAGTGCTGTAAGGAGTACACAGAACTAAAGCGAAAGTGAAAGTGTTAGTGGCTCAGTGGTGCCTGACTCATTGCGCCCCTGTGGACTGTAGTCGTCTGTCCATGTGATTCTCCAGGCAAGAATACTGGACTGGGTAGCCATTCCTTTCTCCAAGGGACCTTCTCAACACAGGAATCGAATCCAGGTCTCCTGCACTGTAGGCAGGCTCTTTACCAGCTAAGCCACCCGGGAAGCCCCTACACACAACTAAGAGGGTATCAAATAAAAAAATGGGTACCAGTTATTTTGGTTCATTTTTCTTTCCTTGCTTCTTATCCAGGGAATGGGTCAGTGGAAGGAGGGAGTTACCTCCAAAGTCTATGGCAAGTTTTATAAGTAGACGCCAAAGTAATTTTCCTTTCCCCATATCTAGAGGCTCATAATCCTCCCCCACTCTTCCCTCCAGTGGGACATATAGCATTTGTTGCAGACATTGCCAGAGGGGAACATAAAGTGATGCGGATGTACTGCAATCATTTCAGCAGCCCATAGATCATAAAAAATGAAGCCAGAATAATGAAGATCAAGACACGACAATTTAAAGATGGCATGTTGAGCAATTGGAAGAGAAGGAATAAAATTTGCAGTAAACCCAGCAGCTCTGATTCAATTGAATGGACCCAGCATGGTTCAGTTCGGGACATGGGTCGGCTTGGGACAGAGATCAGCACAGGAGTGGAAAGCAGATCAAAACAATGACTCAGAACAAGAGTGATGAGAAGGAACCAGAATACAAATAGGCTCAGATTTAGTAGTGGATGGTGACTAGTTAAATGGATGAACAGACAGTAAATGAAGACTGTTCAATCCATAATGCAGACGAATTCTTCTCAAGTAATTACTGTCCTCTCTTTTTAAAATAAAACTTCAATAGAAAATTCTGTAGGTTCTTGAGTGAAACAAAATTATCAAACTCCCCATGTTGTTATTTTCATTGTTTCTTTTCAAGGAGGAGAAATACTGATTTGGGAGTCATATTCCAGGACATTGTTTGAATTATGCTTAGGAGATAAAATCTCTGAAGTAGGAATCAGATGACTTAGGAAAACTAGCTGCTTCCTGTACCCAATCCCATTTGCCAGAGTTCCCTTCTCTTAGATTTCAGAGGAAACTTCCATCCTCAAATTTCTGTTTTGAACAATTCAGTATAAGTTGGTTTAATGACACATTAAACCATGTATGTGAAAGACATGTGGTTGTGTTAGCATTGAGATAACAGTGCTATTGCTTCCCAGGAGGGTCAGTGGTAAAGAATCTGCCTGCCAATGCAGGAGATGCAAGTTCAATCCCCAGCTCAGGAAGATCCTCTGGGGAAAGAAATGTCTACCTACTCCAATATTCTTGTCTGCTAAATCTCATGGATGGAGGAGCCTATGGGTTAAAATCCATGGGGTCTCAAAGAGACTCAGTGAATAAACAGGAACAAACAATGCTATTATGGTGGTGTTATGACCAGGGAAGCCAAAATATGAAAATTCTCCCCAGCACATAGCGATGGCTCCCCACAAGGTCTCTGAGAGAAATATTTGGCAAAGAAGGTCTGCATAACACTACATTATTAGGTGGAACATTTATCTGAAGTCCAAATGGTCTGCACGGCAAGCCTGGACCTGGGCTGGCAGGAGTTGGCAAGGTCAGAGGGACCACTGAGATAGGCCTGGAGGCTGGGGCTTCAGGGACCACCTGGCACCAAGGTGGGCTTGGAGCTGGGTTCTGGGGGCACCTGCCTGGAGCCTGGTGGTACTGGGGTGGGCTGGGAACTTGAATTTGTGGGAGCTGCCCAGAGCTTGGGGCCAGAGTAATGGTTCCCTGGGGGAGCCAGTCAGAGCTGGAGTGAATCTGGTGCTGGGTCCCTGATGAAGGTTGGTGCCCCCTTCACTTTCCTTACCTCCACAGCAGGAGTTTCTCTGGGCTGCCTGGTGTTGGGAGAAGACTGATGGGACAGTAGGGTGCAGCTGCTTTCCCTACCCTCCTCAATTGTTGTTGTTGTTGAATTGCTAAGTCATGTCTAACTCTGCAACCTCATGGACTGCAGTATGCCAGGCTTCTCTGTCCTTCACTATCTCTCTCTCTCTCTCTCTCTCTATATATATATATATATATATATGAATCAGTTTTATATATTGGATTCTTACTACTTGGATTTAAAATTTTAAATTAAATAGAAATGTGAAAAAGAGGAAGCGATGTAAGGTGGATTTAGCAGAAAGATTCCCCATGTGTTCCCCTGCTAAATAAACTCTGCTTGAGATTATTGGAAAATGGCAAATAACTAGAAGAAAGGGTATTCCTATACTGGATGAAGTAGTGAAAACTGGAAAAGTGACTCATAGCCTTTAAATAAGAGCTATTTCAGTTCCCTTTTATTTATATGTATTTTAGTTCAGTGCAAGAAAATATAATATGACTTCTAGATGCTCAACTTATGCTAGAGCAGATTTTGTCTTCTAGTATCTTGAAAATAGGAAAAATAACCAGAGTTTTCTAAATATAGGGATGGGAAGTAAAAAGAGAGAAACACGCAGGTGGAATTAAGAAGGATGAGTCAGTTGGTAGTGAGCTTCAGGGAGTCTCTTAAAATTAAATCAGTTCTTCCCACAATACCAAAAGCAAGACATTGAAAACATAATTAGAGTTTAGTAATAAGAATGGGCTCTAAATTTGGTGTTTGCCAGAAGACACCTTGCTCCCTTGGCTTCAATCTAATTTCCTCCTGGAATAATATCCATATTAAGGCATTTTGTGAAAAAGATACACCCTCTCAATTTTTTTTTTTTTCATTCTAGAGTAGAAGACTTCTAGATTCTTGGGGAAAATTAAATCTAAACTATGTGAGGTAATTACCACCCCCCCTCCCCCAATGCTGATTACACATGCACAAATATGAAAGATAATAGGTTTTCTTTCACTTACCAATTTCTGGTTTTTCTCTGATTTATTCCTTTCCGTGTTTCTTACCTCAATGAGAGCATTCAACAACAGAAATAAAAAATGAAAGAATACAAAGTCTTCATTTACAGTATAGTAGTAAACTTCCTGACGTTCAAGCTGGTTTTAGAAAAGGCAGAGGAACCAGAGATAAAATTGCCAACATCCGCTGGATCATCGAAAAAGCAAGAGAGTTCCAGAAAAACATCTATTTCTGCTTTATTGACTATGTCAAAGCCTTTGACTGTGTGAATCACAATAAACTGTGGAAAATTCTGAAAGAGATGGGAGTATCAGACCACCTGACCTACCTCTTGAGAAATCTGTATGCAGGTCAGGAAGCAACAGTTAGAACTGGACATGGAACAACAGACTGGTCCCAAATAGGAAAAGGAGTACGTCAAGGCTGTATGTTGTCACCCTGCTTATTTAACTTCTATGCAGAGTACATCATGAGAAACGCTGGACTGGAAGAAACACAAGCTGGAATCAAGATTGCCGGGAGAAATATCAATAACCTCAGATATGCAGATGACACCACCCTTATGGCAGAAAGTGAAGAGGAACTAAAAAGAGCCTCTTGATGAAAGTGAAAGAGGAGAGTGAAAAACTTGGCTTAAAGCTCAACATTCAGAAAACGAAGATCATGGCATCTGGTCCCATGACTTCATGGGAAATAGATGGGGAAACAGTGGAAACAGTGTCAGACTTTATTTTTCTGGGCTCCAAAATCACTGCAGATGGTGACTGCAGCCATGAAATTAAAAGACGCTTACTCTTTGGAAGGAAAGTTATGTCCAACCTAGATAGCATATTAAAAAGCAGAGACATTGCTTTGCCAACAAAGGTCCATCTAGTCAAGGCTATGGTTTTTCCTGTGGTCATGTATGGATGTGAGAGTTGGACTGTGAAGAAGGCTGAGCGCCGAAGAATTGATGCTTTTGAACTGTGGTGTTGGAGAAGACTCTTGAGAGTCCCTTGGACTGCAAGGAGATCCAACCAGTCCATTCTGAAAGAGATCAGCCCTGGGATTCCTTTGGAAGGAATGATGCTAAAGCTGAAACTCCAGTACTTTGGCCTCCTCATGTGGAGGGTTGACTCATTGGAAAAGACTCTGATGCTGGGAGGGATTGGGGGCAGGAGGAGAAGGGGACGACAGAGGATGAGATGGCTGGATGGCATCACCAACTCGATGGACGTGAGTCTGAGTGAACTCTGGGAGTTGGTGATGGGCAGAGAGGCCTGGCATGCTGCGATTCATGGGGTCACAAAGAGTCAGACATGATTGAGCGATTGAACTGAACTGAACTGAATAGCACTTTTGAACTGTGGTGTTGGAGAAGACTCTTAGAGTCCCTTGGACTGCAAGGAGATCCAACCAGTCCAGTCTAAAGGAGATCAGTCCTGAGTGTTCTTTGGAAGGACGGATGCTGAAGCTGAAACTCCAGTACTTTGGCCGCCTCATGCGAAGAGTTGACTCATTGGAAAAGACTCTGATTTTGGGAGGGATTGGGGGCAGGAGGAGAAGGGGACGACAGAGGATGAGATGGCAGGATGGAATCACCAACTTGATGGACGTGAGTTTGAGTGAATTCTGGGATATGGTGATGGACAGGGAGGCCTGGCGTGCTGTGATTCATGGGGTCACAAAGAGTCGGACACAACTGAGTGACTGAACTGAACTGAACTGAACTGAGCTGAGTGGTCTTAGTCTTTTAAAATTTGTATGGAATATTTAATTGGGTTATTTACTTATTTTACTATTGAGTTGTCAGATTCCCTTATGTATTTTGGAAATTAATCACTTATTACATATATTATTTTTAAAATTTTGTTTCCATTCTGTAGATAGCCTTTCATTCTGTTGACTCTTTTTTGTGCAGAAACTTTTTAGTATGATGTAGTCTCACTTACCTAGTTTTGCTTTTGTTGCCTGTGCTTTTGGAATCATATCCAATAAAAATGGTGCAACAACTTTGGAAAACAAAGGAATTTTCTTGAAAAATTAAAACTAGACCTACCATATGATCCAGCAATCTCAATTCTGAGGATATATCCAAATAAATGAAATGTGGATCTTAGGGAAATATCTGCATTCCCATGTTCATTGCAGCATTATTCACAACAGACAAGACATGCAAACAACCTAAGAGTCCACTGACAGATGAATGGATAAAAAACATGTGGTAAATGGGCACAGTGGAATATTATTCAGCCTTAAAATAGGACATCTTGTTATTTGTGACCACATAGCTGAACTTAGAGACATTATGATAAGTAAAATAAGCCAGTTATAGGAGGTCAAATACATGATTCTTCTTATATAAAATATTTAAAATAGTCAAAATCATAGAAGCAGCAAGCACAAAAGTGGTTGACAGAGTCTAGAGGGCAGGAGAAACAGAATTGTTCGATGGTTATAAAGTTTCAGGTATGCCAAATGAGTAAACTCTAGAGATCTGGTTTACGACATAGTGTCTAAGGTAACAGTGTGGTGTTTGCACAGTTCCAACTTTGTTGAATAGATAAATCTCATGGTAAATGCTCTTAAAACAAAAAGAGAAACAAATAAACCCCACAAAAACAAAGGGATACAGGTAACTTGAGGAGGTAGTGGATATGTCTGTTACCTTGATGGTGATGATGGTGTCATGGATGTTTGCATATGCCCAAATGCCATCAATTGTACACATTACATATGTGCAATTTTGGTATTTGAATATTTCAATGAAGCTGTTAAAATTATGAAATGTTTGAAACTTACAGAAAAGTACAGAGAGTAGTGTTATTACCAACTCACATTTAACTACTACCTAGTATTTTTAAATATTAACATTTTGTCATATATTCCCTTTCCTTTGAATGAAATAACATATTTCAGAGAAGTTTAAGACTCCTTGCTACCTTCCTGCAATTCCACCTCCTCTCTCCACAGGGATAAAGCCAAATCTCCTGAATATGAGGTTTAAGGTTTCCATGCAGGAACTTTATGAGCAAAGAGAATCTCACTCATACTGTCATCAGTTTTATAAATAGGTAAACCACTAACTAGGACAATAAAAGAAAAATAATACCTTTAAGATAGATATAAACATTTTGTTTCCAAAACAGTTCCAGCAGAGCTATTCAAATCCCTAAAGGATGAATAGGTTTTGTCAGCAAGGTTTTGCATTCATTATGTCAGCAAATCTGGAAGACCCAGCAGTGGCCACAGGATTGGAAAAGGTCAATCCTCATCCCAGTTCCCAAGAAGGATAGTACTAAATAATGTGCTAACTATCAGACAATCGTACTCATCTCCCATGCTAGTAAGGTCATGCTTAAAATCTTGCATGCTGGGCTTTAGCATTATGTGAACCAAGAACTTCCAACTGTCCAAGCAGAGTTTAGAAAAGGAAGAGGAACTAGAGATCAAATTGCCAACATTTGCTGGATTATAGAGAAAGCAAGGGAATTTAAGAAAAACATCTATCTCTGTTTCATGGACTAAAGCCTTTGATAGTGTGGATCATGAAAAACTGTGGAAAGCTCTTAGAGAGATGGGAACACCAGACCATCTTACCTGTCTTCTGAGAAACCTCTATACAGGTCAAGAAGCAACAGTTAGAAGCCTGTATGGAACAACTGATTGGTTCAAGATTGAGAAAGGAGTATGACAGTGCGGTCTGCTATCACCCTGCTTGTCTAAACTATATACTGAGCACGTCATGAGAAACGCTGGGCTAGAGGAGTTACAAGCTGGAATCAAGATAGGTGGGAGAAACATCAACAACCTCAGATATGTGGATGATACAACTTTACTGGCAGAAAGCGAAGAGAAACTAAAAAACCTCTGGATGAGGGTGAAGGAGGAGAGTGAAAGAGCTGGCTGAAGATTAAATATAAAAGAAAACTAAGATCATGGCATCTGGTCTCATTACTTCATGGCAAATGGAAGGGGAAAAGGAGGAAGTAGTGACAGATTTCCTCTTCTTGGGCTCTAAAATCAGTGGGGATGATGACTGCAGCCATGAAATCAGAAGATGATTGCTTCTTGGCAAGAAACTGATGACGAAACTAGACAGTATGTTGAGAAGCAGAGAAATTACTCTGCTGACGGTCTTCCTAGTGGTCATGTACGGTTGTGAGAGCCCGACTGTAAAGAAGGCAGAATGCCAAAGAATTGATGCCTTTGAACTGTGGTGCTGGAGAAGACTCTTGAGAGTCCACCTTGGACAGCAAGGAGATTAAACCAGTCAATCTTAAGGGAAATCTACCCTGAATATTTACTGGAAGGACTGATGCTGAAGCTTCAGTATTTTAGTCATCTGATGCAATGAACATGAAATTGGGCAAACTCTGGGAGATGGTGAGGGACAGGGAGGCCTGTCATGCTGCAGTCCATGGGGTTGCAAAGAGTCAGACATGACTGGCCAACTGAACAACAACTACAAACATTTTGTTAGGCTATACATTTTTTGAAGCTTTTATTCCCATTGATTTAATGAGCCGTAGTCACACTCTTCCCACTCAAACTGTGATCCATGGACCAGAGCAAAGGAATCTCCTGGGACAATGTGTATTAGAAATGCTGAATCTCAGGTTCCACTCCAGGTTGACTGGATTAGAATCTGCATTTTAATGATAATACTAGAAGATTTATATGTGTATTAAAGTTTGAAAAACACAAGTCTAGAGCAGCTACGCTGAATTTCTGTGTCTCAGCAGGCTGATGGATCATGATGAGCTGTGAGGTGAATACAAATACACTGTTACTAAGAATAAATAAAGACACAACTTTTGGAAAGATTTTAAAATAGAGCAAATTTGAAGTACTTCACACAGTACCATCACGCAAACTGATGTGCATTTCCTGAGTGGGAGGCTAAGAATTGAGATGGATCCCTAGAGATAGAGATGTGTGCATCACCGTGTTATGTCAGTAATTGTTTTGGAATGCCATGGGGATAATCATGTGCTCTGTGGCTATTGGAGAGTAAGTTGGTGACTGTAGTAGAGTTATCGCATGGAATGAATAATCCAGTGACTAACTGCTCTCAGAAACATTCTCTCATTGAACGAATATTTGTTCCTCCCTTACACAAGCCACTTCCTCTACTAAACCCCAGAGAACAGTGGGGAACACCACAGACACAATGCCTGCCTTACAGTTTCTCAAGGGAAGTAGATATTTAAGAAGAGATTGGTCAGTGAATCTCAGGGGAAGAAAGGCATGAGTCTTATGAAGCAAGCTAGCTAGGAAGATAGATAGATCAATAAATAGATAGAAAACAGATAGATAGATGATTGACTGATAGATAATATATAGTAGATTGATAAACAGAAGCTACACAGAGACAGAGAGAATGAGAAAATACAGCAGGGGTGCTTGCTGGAGTCTGTGTGCTGGATCCAGAGATTAGAAGCATTTGAAAAGTTAGAAGAGAAATTTCTGATTTTAACAGAATAAGTGCAATTCTTAGAACATGCAGATACAAAGAGAAACCAGACTGCAGAACTTTGCGGGAATTGGCTTTAATAAGATCACCAGACATATCAGGTTTTTAAAAAACTATGTATTTATTATGATTAGACATAACAGTTCAGTAGAGCAGTATGTTATTTGTGAACTGGCTCTTGGAAACTACGTTATTCAGATTTCTTAAGACATAGTTTCTGAGTCTTTCAGAAGCAGTTATGCAGTTGTTCAGCCGCTAAGTCATTTCTAACTCTTTTTGACCCCCTGGACTGCAGAATTCCAGGCTCCTCTGTCCTTCACTGTCTCCCAGAATTTGCTCAAAATCATGTCCATTGAGTCAGTGATGCTATCTAACCATCTCATCCTCTGTCATCCCCTTCTCTTTTGCCTTAAGTCTTTTCCAGCATCAGGATCTTTTCCAATGGGTCAACTCTTTGCATCAGGTGGCCAAACTATTGGAGCTTAAGCTTCAGCATCAGTCCTTCCAGTAAATATTAAGGGTTGATTTCCTTTAGGATTGACTGGTTTGGTCTTGCTAGCCAAGAGACTCTCAAGAGTCTTCTTCAGCACCACAGTTTGAAGGCATTAATTCTTCAGGGCTCAGCCTTCTTTATGGTTCAACTCTCACATCTGTATATGACTACTGGAAAAACCATAGGTTCTACTATATGAACCTTTCTCAGCAAAGTGATATCTCTGCTTTTTAATAGCCATCTAGGTTTGTCATAGTTTTCCTTCCAAGGGACAAGTGCCTTTTAATTTCATGGCCTCAGTCACTGTCTACAGTGATTTTGGACCCCAAGAAAATAAAATCTGTCACTGCTTTCACTTTTTCCCCATCTATTTGCCATGAAGTAATGGGATCATTGCCAAGATCTTAGTTTTTTTAGTGATGAATTTCAGGCGAGCTTTTTCACTCTCCTCTTTCACCTTCATCAAGAGGCTCTTTAGTTCCTTTTCACTTTCTGCCATTAGGGTGGTGTCATCTGCATATCTGAGGTTATTGATATTCCTCCTGGCAGTCTTGATTCCAACATGTGATTCATGCAGCCTTACATTTCACGTGATGTATTTTTCATGGAAGTTAAATAAGCAGGGTGACCATAAACAGCCTCGATATACTTCTTTCCCAATTTTGAACCAGTCCATTGTTTCATGTCTTGTTCTAACTGTTGTTTCTTGACCTGCATTCAGGTTTCTCAGGAAATGGGTAAAACGGTCTGGTACTCCCATCTCTTTAAGAATTTTCCATAGTTTGTCATCATCCACGCAGTCAAAGCTTTAGTGTAGTCAATGAAGCAGAAGTACATATTTTTCTGGAACTCCTTTGCTTTTTCTATGATACAATGAATGTTGGCAATCTGATCTCTGGTTCCCCTGTCTCTTTAAAAGCCAGCTTGTATACCTGGAAGTTCTCAGTTCACGTCCTGCTGAAGACTAGCCTGAAGGATTTTGAGAATAACCTTGCTAGTATGTGAAATGAACAAAGCACTTTTAGTTTAATTATAAATTGAACCCTAGACTTCTTCCCTGGTGCATAAAGCTAGAAGCTCCCACTCTCTGTCTCTTTCTCGAGGGTCTCACAGGGGAGTCCCAAATTTCTTTTATTTGAAAAAATGATGACAACAAAGCTAATTTTAAAAAAATGTATTCTCTTCTATCTACTACTGCTATTTTCCCAGATTATCACTGTGGCAGAGAGGCGAGAAGAGAGGAGGGAAGCACTCAGACTGCCCTGCCTGGTATTAGGGATTAACAATGTAATGGTGTCAGGAAAATACTAGTATATAATACTATATACAGTATATAATATAGTATATATTACTATATACAATCTATTATATAATATGTTGCTATATATATGTTATATAATGTATATATTATAATGTATATATAATACATACATGTATAATGTGTGTGTGTTCTCCTGATATTTTCTTTTACTCAGTGGTCCTTCTGTTATTCCAGTTTTATCACTTCCTTGGAGAAAGAGTAGACAGCAGAGAGAAAAAAACTCTGGGTTTTCCTCTGGGTTTTGAATTTCAAAAGTCTAGCCCCACTTTCAGAAGAAAAAGCCATGAACATTACATTTAAGAGGCCCTCATTAAAAAAAAAAAAGAAGAAAAAACACATCAGTCTTCCCTGATGATTGAATTAGATGAAAGTCCTTTGCGTGTGAGACAGAGAGTCAGAAGAGAAGTGAGAAGTGCCCTGGTCCTGAACAAGGTGGAGGGTGAGTGGCTATTTCCTGTGCTTTCTACAAGGCCTCCCCTTGGGAAGATAATAAAAATCCCAGATATGTTTGGGGGGCCAAGAGCAAAAACATTCTGGATCTTGATTCCCAGGCAGAGTTGGGGAGGTGGCAGAACCTCAGAGAGGGAATGCCTTCGCAATGGGTCTAGGCAGGGGGCCTTGTACTTAGTCAGCCCAGGGGACTTGTACTTCCCCTGTGTAATAGAGTACAAATGAATAATTCTGATTGTCCAAAGTGGTGCAGAAGTTAGACGGTGCTGTAGGTATTTTAATTTTCATGGCGGGAACTGGTATGGAAGCTCTAGGATGAGTGTATGGAAACCACAGGAACTCCTAGACAGCTGAGGATGAGCTGGACCTAATGGCAGCTGCAGGCAGGAAGCATGGACGACATTGACCCACCTGGTGGACTGATGGCCTGTGATCCGATGGGAACAGACTCATCATCTGATGCCTGATGCATGTACTCACAGGTCATATTTCACGCTTAGTACTCTGTAGACCCTCTGGAATTTGTGTGTAATCTCAAAATAGGGAGGGTACTAAATTGCTTAAAATTTAGTTTTCTTCACTCAGTAGAATGAGGACTAAAGTATAAATTCAGTATATGCAGCAGTTACAAAGTATATAATTCAGTAACTAAAAAATAGTTACATTTCTTCATGATCAAAATTACATCTAAAGTTTGTGCTTTTCACAGTAGCTTTCTCAACATTTGTGTGGGATTGAGTTTGGGATGATGTATATTTAGAGGAGAAAGGAGTCGTCTTTTTTCTCTTGCCTTTTTAACTTAGGGTATCGTGTTATCTATGGTGGAAGCATTTCTGTTCCTGCAGTACGCTGAGTCTTTTCCAAATTTGTCCATCAATCTCTCCTTTCTTCACTGCTGACCACTGCTTAGAAATAATGTCCAAGGACACCTTCAATCTCAGATAATACCGTTTCTCACAGAATTCTGCCAGTATAAATGGTTCTATCAGTTCCCAAACCCAATTACCTTCCTTTCTGAGGTCCAAGTTATTCTGGAGGCAAGGATACAGAAACTTTTTTAGCTTAGGGAATGAATACCAAACATGTATAGAGAGGAAACAGATGGAGAAAATATAGGCAAACATGAAAAAAGATGGGAGAACTGAGCTGGAGAGAAGGAAGAAAGCAGAAACATGAGCACGGGTTTTCTTGTTGAGGATGTACACCAGTTTGTTCACCAGTCGTTTTTCCTGCCAGAAGGAATATATTTTTGGTGTGATTGTGCTGTCAAGTATATGCCATATGCAGAGGCTTTGGTGTGAACATGGGAGCATTTAGGATCAGTGTTTAATTTTCTGGGGAGATGGGGCACTCTTTGCCTTTTTATTTTTTTATTTAAAGTATATTTATTTATTTATTTATTGTTGTGGACCATTTTTTAAAGTCTTTATTGAATTTGTTACAATATTGCTTCTGTTTTATGTTTTGGTTTCTTGGCCACAAGGCATATGGGTTCTTAGCTCCCCGAACAGGAATTGAACCTGCACCTCCTGCATTGGAAGGCAAAGTCTTAAACCACTGGACTGCCAGGGAAGTCCCTGTATTTCCCTTTTTAGAGCCTTTGTCCTTTGTTGAGGTGGATATTGTTGCATGGGATCCTTATTATGCTGCTCTGCTCTTGCATCTCTGGCTGCTTGGCTACTCTTTGTCAGATGGAAATCATAGAGTGGGCCTCCCTAGTGGCTCAGTGGTAAAGAATCTCTCTGCAATGCAGCAGATGCAGGTTTGATCCCTGGGTGGGGAAGATCCCCTGGAGGAGGAAATGGCAACCCACTTCAATATTCTTGCCTGGAAAATTTCATGAACAGAGGATCCTGGCGGCCTACCGTGCATGGGTCCCAACGGTGTCGGACATAACTCAGTGACTAAACGACAGCCAGACAGCAGCACACGAGCACCATTTCTGTACCTAGAACAGCAGAAGCTGTTATTGTAACGACGGTGGGAACCCCCGTGTTTCTCTTCCTGTGAAGTTTGCCATGTGTGTTCACCATGGAGACTGCTGCCACTTCCCCACTGAATTTAATAGGGTGCTTGGTAAGGTGGGGCCACATGTCATGGAGAAGACCTGTGGACAACCTTCCATGGCACTCACATTTAGCGGGGGAATCACCCTTGGTTTGTTGGTGTCTAAGGTCGATGCTTGTCTAGAAACCAAAACCACAGCACCACTTAGAACAATTTAGAGCGGTCAATGGCAAACCCTGAGGAGATGGTGAGGAAGGAGAAGAAGTGTTCGAGGGATCTCTGGCTGCAGCTTTAACCTGTGTGGAGAAGCCAGCTCAGCACTGTCTGCAGGGTGGCACTGACTCAAGCTCTGGTATTGAGTTTCTCACTTTAGGGAGCAATGAAACAATACAGCTGAGCCGAGAGCTTGGGTGGAGGTGGGAGGGAAGAGGAGAGGCTCCGTTAACCTGGGAGATGCTGCCCTTATTTATTTGCTGAATTTCCGTCATGACAGCCTGAACATGTAGTATCCGTTACACATTTGTTGAATGAATAAATAGTTTGGGGTGACATAGTTAATTATACTATAGTTGGAGTAGGAAGTAGCAAACCACTCCAGTATTCTTGCCTGGAAAATTCCATGGACAGAGAAGCCTGGTGGACTGCAGTACATGGGGGTCGCAAAGATCCGACTGACCAACTGAATACACTATATTTACTTTCATAATTAAATAATTGTTCATAATAGGTCTATAAACATTCAGTCTATTTTTTTCATCTGCAATTATTTTATTTTTTTAATGACCAAATTGTCTAATAATTTTACTGATAACTCAGCCATGATGGTCAGACAGAAATCTGGTTGATAAAAATAACTATGGGTCCAATAACTCTGTGAACTTTTTTTTTTTAATTACTGTAGTATAATTGCTTTACAATGCTGTGTTAGTTTCTGTTGTACAAAAAAGTGAATCAGCCATATGAATACATATACCCCTCCCTCCTGAACCTCCGTGACCCACCTTCATCTCATCCCACCCCTTCTAGGTCATCATAGAGCGCTGAGCTGAGCTCCCTGTGCTATACAGCAATTTCCCATTTAACACATGGTAGTGTATGTATGTCAGTGCTACTCTGTGAATGTTTTTGTATTTCTGAGAGCATGTTCTTAGGCCCCAGAAAAGGAAATCTGCATACATGGCAAGATAATCCCCATTTCCTCTCCTCCACAGGGAAGCGTTTGGAGTTCGAGAGGTTTCATTCAGTGACCTCAGCCTCTGTGATTTGATGGTACAGATGCAGCCGTTATTCCTTTAGGTGAGAGGAGAGGGCTTTGCAGCGAATACAGGGCAAGCAGCAGTCCTTGGACACAATAACGCCAAGGTCTGATTCTCAAAGAGCAGAAAGAAAACCCTGTGAAAGGAAAGAACGTTCTCTTCTCTTAGGAGATTGGATTCTCTTTTCTCATGTGCTTGTAGAGGAGCTGGACTGCTGCCATTACTGGGAAAGAGCTTCTACTGGCTTCTACTCATGGGTGCAGAGCTCATGCTTTTCCTCAGTATCAGCAGAAGCCTGGGCAAGAGAAAACTTCCATTAACATTTGGCTAAGTTCTGAGCTGGCAGAGTCTGCAAGACGCAAGATGAGGTAAATACATCAACAGACTTGTTCCGTCTGAGAGGCAGCATTTTTCCGGAAGTGGAGGGGCTTCTGGGGATGGGGAGCTTTCCGAGGGGAGAGGGGATGAAAGAGTCCCTGTGCGAGGAGAAGGGACTGCTAGGGAGAGGAGGTTAGGGCACAGGGGTATTCCCGTGAGGGGCAGTTTCTCTGAGGGCTCGGATGGAGAAGCTGTATTTTCAAGGAAATGAGTTAAATTAGGTTATGACTCCTGGTCCTGTGTTGTTCTCCTTTTTGATGCTTACTTGATACTTCTGTAAAAGATTATTCAGACCTCTGCTGGATCTCAAGGGCAGAGGATCTTCCCTTAACCATCTCACCTCATAGGTTACCAGACATAAGATACTGATGGGCAAATAACCCCAGAGAGCTCTTAAAGCCCATTCTATAAGCTTCCCCTCCCAAGACAGGCAGTTGATGTGCATTAATCCATCTTTCAAGATAAAACCAGGGTTCTCTGCATCTTCTAGTACCTAGAAATCCGTCTTCCACTTTCTTTGCTGAAGACTACGATATTTTATGGGTCCAAGGGATTCACACATCAGAATTTTTATTGCTTGTAGTTTCAAGGAAACTGAAACTTAAAGAGAGCATTAGCCTTTCTTTTTCCGTCTAACTACTACTACTACTAAGTCGCTTCAGTCGTGTCTGACTCTGTGCGACCCCATAGATAGCAGCCCACCAGGCTCCCCCGTCCCTGGGATTCTGTCTAAATTATACCCTTAAATGACATTCCTAAATGAGAATTTCAAATATCCTAAAATATAAGAAGATAAAATTAGAAAAATTAAAAAAAATTCTATTTTGTGCAAGCTGTTAGAATTTCATTAGGCAAACTTCTGTTTACTTTAGACTTATTTTTCATTTCGTATATATTGGGTATGTGGCCTTATTTTCCAGATTGTTTTAGCAAGCATTTTGTGTACCTTTAAGCCAGTATTTTTCTTTGCATGTATTCAGTGCCTATTTTTTTTTTCTTTAGTGGGAAGCCACAACTATTATATACATTATATAATTACATGTGACACTGCTTGGCTATTACAAATATGGTTGACAGGCCCTCATCAACTTGTTATCCTGACTGTACAGTGAAAACATGAGATCAGTCTGTTATTTGAATCTAATTCCTTCTTACCATTTATCGTCTTCTGTAAGCAATTGATGTTTCCTTAGCAACAATATTGTTAAATAGTTACTCAAGGGCTTTCTTCAAGGACTGTATTCATTTTCATCTTCTAAAAAATTTTTTCCATAAGTTTGCTTGGTTAATTACGGTCCTTACCTTAAAGTACTGGTTGTTTTTAGTGTTGCACTCACATTCGCAGTTTGCAGGGAAATCAATTTTTAAACCTCTAGAATTTCATCTAATGCATGTCATATGGTCACTTGGCTCATGGAAGGGACTCTTCATGGTACCTTAAGTATGCTTTTTAATTTTATGAAAAAGAATCCAATATTTGCAAATATAATTCTTAAACCCAATCATCTTAAAGTTAGCTTAGTCAATAAGTAAGCAGAATACTGGGGACAATTATTTTTTTGTGTAAATGGGTTGTTTCTTAAAATTAATCTGGTTAGAGAAAAGATGATCTTTTCAACAAATGTTTTTGGAAAACTGGACAGCTATATGCAAGAGAATGAATCTAGACCACTATCTTATACTATACACAAAAATAAACTCATTATGAATTAAAGACTTAAACATAAGACCTGAAACCATATATGAAACCATAAAACTCCTAGAAGAAAACATAGGCAGTATGCACTTTGAATCAGACTTAGCAATATCTTTCTGTATATGTTTTCTCAACAAGGGAAACAAAGTAACAATAAACAAATGGGACTATATCAAACTTTAAATGCATCTGCACAGCAAAAAAAAAAGAAAGAAAACCAAAGCCATCAACAAAATGAAAAGACAATCTACTGAGTGAGAGAAGACATTTGAAAAATATTTATCCTGTAAGGAATTAATATCCAAAATAAACACAGAACTCATACAACAACAAAAAACTAATAACTCAAATTAAAAATGGGCAGATGACCTTCTTTTCCAAAGAACATAATGAAGCATCACTTCATACCTGTTAGAATGGCTATTATCAATGGGCCAAGAAATAACAAGTGTTGAAGAAGATGTGGAGAAAAGAAAATCCTTCTACATTCTTGGTGTGAATGTAAATTGGTACAGCCACTATGGAAAACAATATAGAGATTCATAAAAAAATTAAGAATAGAAGTACCATGTAATCCAACTATTCCACTTCTGGATACTTATCCAAATAAAACAAAAACACTAACTCAAAAAGGTATGTAAATCCCTATGTTCACTGCAGCATTATTTACAATAGCCAAGACATGAAAAGCCTAAGTGCCTATTGATGAATGAATAAAGTGCCCATTGATGAATAAAGAAGATATTTTATGTTGTTCAATCACTAAGTCATGTTTGACTCTGCGACCCCGTGAACTGCAGCACGCCAGACTTCCCTGTCCTTCACTATCTCCTGGAGTTTGCTCAAACTCATGTCCATTGAGTTGGTGATGCCATCCATATATCTCATCTTTTGTCACCCCCTTCTTCTCCTGCCCTCAATCTTTGCCAACGTCAGGGTCTTTTCCAATGAGTTGACTCTTTGTATCAGGTGGGCAAAGTATTGGAGTTTCAGCTTCAGCATCAGTCCTTCCAATGAATATTCAAAGTTGATTTCCCTCAGGATTGACTGTTTTGTTCTCCCTTCAGTTCAAGGAACTAAGAGTCTTCTCCAGCACCATAATTTGAAAGTGTCAATTCTTCAGCATTCAGCTTTCTTTATGGTCTAGCTCTCACATCTATACATGACTACTGGGAAAAGCAATAGCTTTGACTATATGGACCTTTGTTGACAAAGTGGTATCTCTGCTTCTTAATACCTTTTTTACTTTAAATATATATATTTATATACTTAATAATATATATCTATAGACAATAGAATCCTGCTTAGTCAATAAAAAGAACATGAAATCTTTCCTTTTGTGATAACTTGGATGGACCTTGGACCTTGAGGGCATTATACTAAGTGAAATAAACCAGATGGAGAAAGACAAATGCAATATGATTTCACCTTCATGTAGTATATAAAACAAAGTAAATGAACAAATCTAATCAAATAAAGGCAAAGACATCAATCAATATGGAGAACAGAGTAGTGTTTATCAGAGGGAAAGTGGGGTGGAGGGAGGGTGAAGTGTGTAAAAGGTGTCATCAGATGGTGATGGATTAAAGCTACACTTTTGGTGATGAGCATGCTGGAGTGTATACAAAACTGAAGTATAATGTGCTACACATGAAATTTATAAAATGTTAAAAGCCAATGTTACCTCAATAAAAACAAATTAAATCTGATAAAATGTCATTTAGCAGACTTAGTTATTTAATCAGTGAAATATATGATGTTTTTCATTTGCATGAATTTTTTTTTTCAATGTAAAATGCCTGATAATTGACTACAACTCACAGGCCAAGAAGGAGTATTCAGGAACTTGAAGGGTCTTCTTATGAATGTGAGGAAAGAGTGTGATCGTGGAATTTGCATCTTGCAGACACATGTTTGCTCACTATCGTTTGGCTTTCTGTAGCTCCTCCAAATGACTTTCAAAGTGAGAAGTGAGACAGGAGCCTCCAAATTCAGCTTCTGTGGTCTAACTGTGCCAGTTAGTGAAGTCATGCAAGAGTCCCATGTGAGAGAAGTTAAGACAGCACTGCCTCTGGTATTCAATGGAATCAAACACCAGTCTTTTAAACTGTTAAACTTTGACTTAATTATTTGAATGGTGGGATAGGAGTGTTCCTGGGACAGGAAATCTAAGACACACACATTCTTCACATAAATCATGTAGTATAGGGACAAAAATGTATAAACTGGTAAAAATACTTTACCAATGAGCAACTTTTAAATAGGTTTTTTTTTTTTTTGTTCCTGATTCTGATAACAGACTGGTGAATTTCTCTTATTTGAAAGATTGGGAGGTCAGGAGTGAGGGTGGTTATAGAACAATGGATAGAAAAAAAGAACATTTTGTTCATGAAAGTGATTTGTAAATTCTAAGTAATGAACAAATTGCAGCTGCCATTATTATTTTGTCGATTTTTTTTCCTGTGATAATCTGCCTACATTTATAGCTCACTGAAACACCTCAACTCAGGGACAATACTCTCTAGGTGATTTTCATTGTAAGTGAATTTTACAAAAGAAAAAGATGGCTTAGTTGCTTTGCATTTTAAGAGAATGAAGGCTTCAAATCTTTAATACATTGCCTTCAAGAGAAATAAAATTTCTTCAGAAAGTTTATAACCATGATAAAAATATAATTTGAATAACTAGATAGTTAAAACATTATTGAAACTTATTCCTTTTAAAAGATCCAACTAGGAATGTGACTTTACAAATGGTACATTCTTTTTCTACTTAAACAGTATAAATACTAGATGTTACCAAAATAAAATCCCTAGTTTTGTAGAAAAGTATTAATCAATTTTCTTTGAAAATATTTTGTTATTATGGAAAATTTCAAGGTAATAGAAAAAGTTTATAGAAGCTCTCATATATATATAATCATCAAGTTACAATGATTCTTGACATTCAGGTCAGAATTTCAGGAGTAAAACACTATAAAATCTCAGATAATTATTTTATTGCTGTGAGTCATGTATAGTTGCAGAATACATATTATACATATGTAACAAAAACAGCTGCATGCAAGCTTAGTCTGCAAGCTTAGTTGTGTTCAACTCTTTGTGACCCTATGGATCTGTCCATGGGATTTCCCAGGCTAGAATACTGGAGTGGGTTGCCATTTCCTCCTCCAGGGGATCTTCCTGACCCAGGGATCAAACCCGTGTCTCTTACATCTCCTGCCTGGCAGGCAGATTCTTTATCACTAGCACCACCTGAGAAGCCTTCAGTTCAGTTCAGTTCAGATCAGTCGCTCAGTTGTGTCCAACTCTTTGCAACCCCATGAATTGCAGCACACCAGGTCTCCCTGTCCACCAAATTGCCAACATCCACTGGATCATGAAAAAAGCAAAAGAGTTCCAGAAAAACATCTATTTCTGCTTTATTGACTAGGTCAAAGCCTTTGACTGTGTGGATCACAATAAACTGTGGAAAATTTTGAGAGAGATGGGAATACCAGACCACCTGACCTGCCTCTTGAGAAACCTGTATGCAGGTCAGGAAGAAACAGTTAGAACTGGACATGGAACAACAGACTGGTTCCAAATAGGAAAAGGAGTACATCAAGGCTGTATATTGTCACAATGCTAATTTAACTTCTTTGCAGAGTACATCATGAGAAACACTGAGCTGGAAGAAGCACAAGCTGGAATCAAGATTGCCAGGAGAAATATCAATAACCTCAGATATGCAGATGACACCACCCTTGTGGCAGAAAGTGAAGAGGAACTAAAAAGAGCCTCTTGATGAAAGTGAAAGAGGAGAGTGAAAAAGTTGGCTTAAAGTTCTGCCTTCAGAAAATGAAGATCATGGCATCTGGTCCCATCACTTCATGGGAAATAGATGGGGAAACAGTGGAAACAGTGTCAGACTTTAGTTTTTTGGGCTCCAAAGTCACTGCAGATGGTGATTGCAGCCATGAAATTAAAAGACACTTAATCCTTGGAAGGAAAGTTATGATCAACCTAGATAGCATATTCAAAAGCAGAGACATTACTTTGCCAACAAAGGTCCATCTAGTCAAGGCTGTTTTTTCCAGTGGTCATGTATGGATGTGAGAGTTGGACTGTGAAGAAAGCTGAGCGCCAAATAATTGATGCTTTTGAACTGTGGTGTTGGAGAAGACTCTTGAGAGTCCCTTGGACTGCAAGGAGATCCAACCAGTCCATTCTAAAGGAGATCAGCCCTGGGTGTTCATTGGAAGGAATGATGCTAAAGCTGAAACTCCAGTACTTTGGCCACTTCATGCAAAGAGTTGACTCATTGGAAAAGACTCTGATTTTGGGAGGGATTGGGGGCAGGAGGAGAAGGGGACGACAGAGGATGAGATGGATGGATGGCATCACCGACTCGATGGACATGTTTGAGTGAACTCCGGGAGTTGGCTCAGATCATGAACTCCTTATTGCCAAATTCAGAGTTAAATTGAAGCAGGTAGGGAAAACCACTAGACCATTCAGGTATGACCTACATGAAATCCCTTATGATTATACAGTGGAAGTGAGAAATAGATTTAAGGGACTATATCTGATAGATAGAGTGCCTAATGAAGTATGGACTGAGGCTCGTGACATTGTACAGGAGACAGGGATCAAGACCATCCCCACAGAAAAGAAACGTGAAAAAGAAAAATGGCTGTCTGGGGAAGGCTTACAAATAGCTGTGAAAAGAAGAGAAGCAAAAAGCAAAGGAGAAAAGGAAAGATATAGCATCTGAATGCAGAGTTCCAAAGAACAGCAAGAAGAGGTAAGAAAGCCTTCTTCAGCGATCAATGCAAAGAAATAGAGGAAAACAACAGAATGGGAACGACTAGAGATATCTTCAAGAAAATTAGAGATACCAAGGGAACATTTCACGCAAAGATTGGCTCAATAAAGGACAGAAATGGTATGGACCTAACAGAAGCAGAAGATATTAAGAAGAGGTGGGAAGCCTTAACAGCCAGCAAAGATGACATTCAGTTCAGTTCAGTCGCTCAGTTGTGTCCGACTCTTGGCAACCCCATGAATCGCAGCACGCCAGGCCTCCCTGTCCATCATCATATCCCGGAGTTCACTCAAACTCACGTCCATCGAGTCAGTGATGCCATCCAGCCATCTCATCCTCTGTTGTCCCCTTCTCCTCCTGCCCCCAATCCCTCCCAGCATCAGAGTCTTTTCCAATGAGTCAACTCTTCGCATGAAGTGGCCAAAGTACTGGAGTTTCAGCTTTAGCATCATTCCTTCCAAAGAAATCCCGGGGCTGATCTCCTTCAGAATGGACTGGTTGGATCTCCTTGCAGTACAAGGGACTCTCAAGAGTCTTCTCCAACACCACAGTTCAAAAGCATCAATTATTTGGCGCTCAGCTTTCTTCACAGTCCAACCCTCACATCCATACATGACCACTGGAAAAATCATAGCCTTGACTAGACGGACTTTTGTTGGCAAAGTAATGTCTCTGCTTTTCAATATGCTATCTAGGTTGATCATAACTTTTCTTCCAAGGAGTTCAGTTCAGTTCAGTTCAGTTGCTCTGTCGTATCCGACTCTTTGTGACCCCATGAATCGCAGCACGCCAGGCCTCGCTGTCCACCACCAACTTCCGGAGTTCACTCAGACTCACGTCCATCGTGTTGGTGATGCCATCCAGCCATCTCATCCTCTGTTGTCCCCTTTTCCTCCTGCCCCCAATCCCTCCCAGCATCAGAGTCTTTTTCAATGAGTCAACTCTTTGCATGAGGTGGCCAAAGTACTGGAGCTTCAGCTTTAGCATCATTCCCTCCAAAGAACACCCAGGGCTGATCCCCTTCAGAATTAAAGCCTGGTTATTATATATGCAGCTTAGGTTTTTGGGATAGCCATCAGTCCTCCTTGAATTCCTGTCACAAATTTGTCATTTTTGCCTCTTTTGATCCTGCCCTCTATCTGTGTTCTCTGTAGTGGCAGATATAAAACCTTCCCTCCAACTTCAACAAATTTAAGTCTGTTGAGTCTATCTGAAAAAATAACCTCAGAATTCTCCCTCCCTATAAATTTACTAAAAAAAAAAAAAAAAAGCTTATCACACTCTACAATATGGTTAGTTCACACTTATCACCACAGATTTATTTTCCAGAAAGATGACCATGAACTATGTATTAATATGTGTCTCCCCATTCTTACCTCAACTGTAAGCATTAATGGGCCAATGTTCTTGCTTGGAGAATCCCAGGGACAGCGGAGCCTGTTGTGCTGCCATCTATAGGTTGCACAGAGTCGGACACGACTGAAGCGACTTAGCAGTAGCAGTAGCAGCATATTAGGAAAAAAAAATACTGTTTCCCATTGAATTGAAATGATTTATACTAGCCCAGTCTGTAACAGGCCAATTTACGTACCTAGCACCATTCACACAGAATTTGGCAAATTCAGCAGGGACAACAAAACAAGACCTAAGCCAATAGATGAATGTGATGTGGAAAGGAACACACAGTGACTGATACCAATTATAATAAGCATTTGGCTGAACTTCCCCGGGTGTAGCCAACTTTTGGGATACAACGGGTGAATATGGAAGAGTATTTCAAAATACCACTCCTACTCTATTCACCTCAACCTCTTGTCTCTTGCTAATGCTTACTGCTATGAATACATCCAATTTTTTACTTCTATGTAGTAACTGAGTTTTGTTTCAGCTCCTTTCTTTAGTTTCAACCAGGGGCAAATTTGCACCCAAGGGGACTGTGATGGGATGTATGAGAAAAATATGTTTTTGGTCATTCACAGTTCTAAGGTTCTTGGCTCACAGCTTTCAAACCCCTTGGAATTGAGATTGAGAAAGGTATCTTTTTAAAACAATTTTATTTACTTTTAATTTTGGTTGTTCTGGTCATTTTGCCGCATGTTGGCTTTCTTTATTTGTGGCAAGTGAGACCTACTCTCTAGTCATAGTGTGTGAGCTTCTCATTGCAGTGTCATCTCTTCCTGGGGAGCATGAGCACCAAAGTGCATGGGCTTCAATGGTTGTGACATGTGGGCTTAGCTGCCCTGTGGCATGTGGAATCTTCCTGAACCAAGGATGGAACCCCCATACCCTGCATTAGCAGGTGGATTCTTGACCCCTGGACCAATAGAGAAGCCTGAGAAAGGTGTATTTTTTTTGTGTTAATGAGGTGACTTTTGGGGAGCATCTAAGGCTGGGGACTGGTTGTCAGTGGAACATACCATGCGTTAAGAATTGGAATTTTCAGCCCCACCTCCCTCATCTACAGAGGTGGGGGGAAAGTTGAATCAATTGTCCATTGCCAATGATTTAATCAAGATTGTGTAAGGAGGCCTCCTTTAAAACTCAAAAGGACTGAATTGAAGAACATTTATCAGTTGATGATCTCCTGAAGGTGCTGAAAGAGTATCTTTCCTGGAGAGGGAATGAAAGCTTCCTGCCCTTTCCCCATGTCTTGCCCCATGCATCTTTTCCATCCGGCTGTTCTTGAGTTTCATTCTTTTATAATAAACTGGTGATCTAGTAAATAAAATGTTTCTATGAGTTTTGAGCCATGCTAGCAAATTAGTTGATCCCACAGAGGGTATCACTGGAATCTTTCACTTTATAGCCAGTGGACCAAGTACAGTTAATGACCTAGGCTTGTGACTGCTGTCTAAAGTAGGGTAAGGGGGCAGTCTTGTGGGAATTTTGTGCTTTTCCCAGGTAGATGGTGTCAGAATTGAGTTGAATTTTCAGACCTTCTACTGGTGAAAAAGTTGGCTTAAAGCTCAACATTCAGAAAACTAAGATCATGGCATCTGGTCCCATCAGTTCATGGCAAATAGATGGGGAAACAGTGGAAACAGTGGCAGACTCTATTTTTTTGGGCTCCAAAATCACTGCAGATGGTGAATGCAGCCATGAAATTAAAAGATGCTTGCTCCTTGGAAAAAAAGTTATGACCAATATAGACAACATATTCAAAAGCTGAGACATTACTTTGCAAAAAAAGATCCGTCTAGTCAAGGCTATGATTTTTCCAGTAGTCATGTATGGATATGAGAGTTGGACTACAAAGAAAGCTGAGCGCTGAAGAATTGATGTTTTTGAACTGTGGTGCTGGAGAAGACTCTTGAGAGTCCCTTGGACTGCAAGGAGATCCAAACAGTCCATCCTAAAGGAAATCGGTCCTGAATATTCATTGGAAGGACTGATGTTGAAGCTGAAACTCCAATACTTTGGCCACCTGATGCAAAGAACTGACTCATTGGAAAAGACCCTGATGTTGTGAAAGATTGAAGGTGAGAGGAGAATGGGACATCAGAGGATGAGATGGTTGGATGGCATCACCGACTTAATGCAGATAAGTTTGAATAAACTCTGGGGGTTGGTGATGGACAGGGGGGCCTGGCGTGCTGCCATTCATGGGGTCACAGAGAGTCGGACATGACCAAGCAACTGAACTGAACCGAACTGGTGTTCGAAAATTGCTTGTCGAAGTGAGAAACTTGCCGCTCCCCTTCCCACATGCATTGGAATTGGTGACCAGAACTCCGTAGGGATATTTGCAATAGGGAAGCCCCAAGAATACTGGAATGGGTAGCCATTCCCTTCTCTAGGGGATATTCCTGACCCAGGGATTGAACCCAGGTCTCCCACATTGCAGGCAGATTCTTTACCATCTGAGGCACCAGGGAAGCCCCTTGCAATGTCTGGAAATGTAATTTCCATATATATAATATATGTATTTTGTTCTTTTATTTTTTCATTAGGAGGTGCTATTCGTGTCTAGTTGGTGGAATTAGGGACATTGCTAAACATCCTGTGATATACAGAATATCTAAAGCAAAGAACTATCTGGCCCCAGATGATAAATGTGCTAAAGATCAGAAATCCTCCTCTGGACCTTTCTATTTTAAATGACAAGTAGTTTCACTTTTGGAAAGCCAATTTATGTCTTAGGCATGTGCGCCCCAGTGTCAGGCATGGAAAACATATTTTATAGTTTATATTTTTAATAGGTCCTTCCTCTAGGGGAGTGCTGGGAAAAGCAGAGAGAAAAATATTGATTTCTTTCTGTTCTAAATAGTCTCAGTACCATGGACATCCAAATGACAAATTGTGGTTAAGCCCCAAAGTTTCCAGTGTGAGCTTCTTATTTATCTTTCTGATGACTTCTTATTACCACTTTGCCTTGGGGACTCTTACCTCTTGGCTGCTGAGTATGCCAGCTGAAGTTCTTCTTGATCTTTTGCAAGGTGGACGTCAATGTACACCTAGGAGGTCTGGCCCAGTCAGTTTGTCCTTCACCAATGTCTAAGGTCTATTTTTTAAATTAATTAATTTATTTTTAATTGGAGGGTGATTACGTTACAATATTGTGATGGTTTTTGTCATACATTGACATGAATCAGTTATGGGTGCACATGTATTCCCCCATCCTGAACCCCCCACCCTCCTCCCTCCCCACTCCATCCCTCTGGGTTGTCCCAGAGCACCAGCTTTGTGTGCCCTGCTTCATGCATCAAACTTGCACTGGTCATTTATTTTACATATGGTAATATACATGTTTCAATGTTATTCTCTCAATTCATCCCACCCATGCCTTCTCCCATGGAATACAAAAGTCTGTTCTTTACATCTGTGTCTCTTTTGTTGCCTTGCACAGAGGATCACCTTTACCATCTTTCTAAATTCCATATATATACATTAATATGCAGTATTGGTGTTTCTCTTTCTGACTTGCTTCACTCTGTATAATAGGCTCCAGTTTCATGCACCTCATTGGAACTGACTCAAATGTGCTCCTTTTTTTTATAGCTGAGTAATATTCCATTGTGTATATGTACCACAGCTTCCTTATTCATTCGTCTGCTAATGGACATCTAGGTTGCTTCCATATCCTAGGTATTGTAAAGAGTGCTGCAATTAACTTTCATCAATGTCTATTTACTTTATCACTGTCACTGCTGGTTGACACAAATTTCTTGTTCAGCATTATGCTAAAAAACTAACATCTCTACATTGTCCCAGCTCTGATGTTGACTGTTAATCTTACCCTGGCCACTCTTCTGGGTTGTTCCTGCTATCCTTTTTAGAGAACTATGATGGTCCATGCAGGTCACTTTGTTGACCAAGGTCCATTGACAAAAGAGCTATGGTTTTTCCAATAGTTATTTATGCATAAAAGCATGGAAGTTCTTCAAATTAGAGTTACCATATGATCCAACAATTCTCACTCCTGGGCATATATCTGGAGAAAACTAATTTAAATAGATAAATGCACTCCAGTGTTCATGTGTGTGCATGCTCAGTCACATCTGACTCTGCAACCCTGTGGACTATAGCCCGCCAGGCTCCTCTGTCCATGGGATTCTCCAGGCAAGAATACTGAAGTGGGTTGTCATATCCTTCTCCAGGGACTCTTCTGGATCCAGGGATCAAACAAGGGTCTCCTGCAACTCCTGCCTTGGCAGGTGGATTCTTTTACCATTGAGCCATACGGGACAGCATTATTCACAATAGCCAGGACAAAGAGGCAAGCTAAATGTTCATTGACAGATGAGTGGATAAAGAAAATGTGGCATTTTTCCATACCAATACAATATTGTAAAGTAAAAAATAAATAAATAAATAAAAAGAAAATGTGGCATTTATATACAATGGAATATTACTTAGCCATAAAAAATGAAATAATGTTCTTTTCAGCAACTTAGACCTAGAGATTATCATTACTAAGTGAAGTAAGTCAGACAAAGACAAATGTCATATAATATCACTTACATGTGACATGTAAGACAAATGATATAAATGAACCTATTTGCAAAACAGAAACAGACTCAAAGACAAAACAAGCTTATGGTTACCACAGGAGACAGGGTAGAGGGAGGGATAAATTAGGAGTTTGAGATTAACAAATGCAAAATATTTTATATAAAATAGGTAAAAAACAAGGTGATGCTGTACAGCAACAGGGAGCTATATTCAATATCTTGTAGTACACTATAATGGAAAAATAGACAAAGCACACACACATATATATATATAAAACTGAATCACTTTGCTGTATATCAGAAACTAACACAGCATTGTAAATTAACTATACTTCAGTAAAAGTAAAAATTATTTTAAAAAGTTGTCAGAAAAAATCTACATGTGTGTCCCTTCATCTGCATATTTGCAAATGGTATATTTGTGTATATGTCCATGTTTGTCATTCAAAAACATTTTGAAAATCTCTTTTTGTGTTTATCACTGTGCTAAAAATAAGTCATATAGATTTCATTGAAAAAAATCTTAGTTACTCTGAAGCCTCCTTGGTCTCTAAGATGCAATTGAGAAATCTTGTTAATGATTGGAGAAGGGGATCTACATGTAAACAAATTGACAAATGTGAAACTCATTTGTCAGACTTTACAACCAGAAGTTCAAATTTGTGTCTTTTTTCTGGACTCACAGGAAACAGCATAAGAAGCATATCCTTGAGATATGCTCTGACCCACATATCACTGATCAATGGAGAAAGAGAGAAAGTTGAAACCCACTTGCGGGAGTCACCCCAATTGTTAGATTGGCTACTAAGGGGCAACTAACTGTAGAATCAGGGTCCAGAGTGCCTAGTATTATAGCTAAAATTAAATAAATTATACTTTTTATGGGCCTGGCACAGGCCTGTCTTATGTCTATGAATTGATTTTTATAATAATAATTATTAAGTGAAATAATTTTGCTAATTATAATTATTAATAAGACTTTCTTTTAATCTCACAAATGACTTAGCTGAGGCCACAAATATTTCCTCTAATCAAAGAAGAAAAAACATGGGGTTTGGAGCTAGCTAGACCTTGGTTTTAATGTCAACTTTTATGTCAACCAAGTGGGTAGTGCAAGTTACAAAATCTATTCTAGCTGCAGTCTTTTTTATAAGTAAAATAGAGATAACAATTCTGTCAAGAGTTGTTGAAAGGCTCATGTAAGTGTAAAATATCCAACTGAGTACCTGACATAGGGTAGACAATTAGTCACAGCTACTTTTGTTATCTAAGAAGGTTCAATTCCAAGAGAACAAGTTAACAGAAATCCAGAAAAGAGGTGATACTTGAAGTTAGATTCCACTTATTCTACCTCTAGGGAGCATCTGTGGCCAGGCGCCAAGGACATGGAGGAGAATACCCAGTTCTCCTTGAGAGGGCCTGCCAGAGTCTGAGACAGGTGGTGAGAGATTCATAGCAATGAGCTTGTTCAAAGGCAGGGCATAGATCCTACTGAAGAAATGTGTTAGAAATCCAGTTACATGGACCAGGCAAGTATAAAGGAGTTGTGGAAATGAGTAGCCACTGCAGTGCTCAGGATGCAATGACTGATGTATCAGATACCACATCTATAGCAGCATTATGAATTCCAGTGTCCATTTCATAATAGATTAAGCCTGTTAATGGTTTCCATAATTGCTTCCAGACTAACACAGGATTGAGATATTTTGAGTATATAGCTTTAGAAGCTGTAGTTGAGCTATACTGTGGAGACAGAGGCTAACCTGACCAAAATTGATTTCTTTTGTCTTGATTGAGTAATTTGCCTTACATTTGAGAAAGAACAAACATATTTTCATAGCAAGACTCCATCAGAGCTTCACCAAACTATCTGATATCCAAAGACTTATGGTAATGAATTATAATATTTTATATTGCTTGTATATGTAAATAAATTCTACTGAAAACACCAAATTATTTCAAAAAGCAACACATCTAACTTTTCAAAATATATAGTAGCATTTTCTGGTAGTGCTGTTCTTATAAGCATCTGTGGTAACAACATTCATTGGTGGCTCAACAGTAAAGAATCCACTTGCGATGTAAGAGATACAGGCTTGATCTCTGAGTCAGGAAGATCCCCTGGAGAAGGAAATGGCAACTCACTCCAGTATTCTTGCCTGGAAATCCCATGGACAGAGCAGCCTGGTGGCCATGGGGTTGCAAGAGTCTGACACGACTTAGCAACTGAACTGCCGCCACTATAGGGAAACAGAATTCTAGTGTTCCCACCCCTGTGTACGTGTTCTGTAAAATTTTTCTCCTTGCTCTGAATAGGAGTTTTGGATATGACGGCATATCATCCGCATGATTATAAGGCAGAAAGAGTTTTACTGATATAATTAAGGTCTTTAACCAGTTGACTTTGAGTTGACCAAAAGGATTATTATTGGGATGGACCTGAGCTAACCAGGTGAATGTTTAAAATAAGTAAAGAGATTCAAAGTGAGGGAGACTCACTTTGAATTCAAAGTGAGCCAGAGCCCTGGTCTTGATGGAGCAAACTGCCATGTTATAGAGAAGGCCAGGTGGTAGGGAATAGTGGGTAGCCTTCAGGGGCTGAGAGCAGTCCCAAGCTGACAGCCAGCAAGGCAGCAGGAACCTTGGTCCTACAACTACACCAAACCGAATGCTGGCCAGAACTTCAATAAGTTTTCAAGAGGACCCTGAGCTCTAGATAAGCCCACAGCTCCACTCACGACCTGGCTTCAGTCTGGCAAGACTCTGAGCAGAGCATCTAATAATAACCATTCCCAGTCTTCTCAAGCTATGAGTTAATAAGCAGATTATTATAAGATACTGAATTTGTGGTAATTTGTCACACAGCAAGAGAAAACCAATACATCTACTACACAAACATTACTATGAATTTTAAATCTAACAGTATTGGAAGCCAACTAAAACCGAATGTAAATTCTTGGTTTTAAGTTTTAGTAGGTTTGGCCAACTTTAATCAGAATTGAAAAGTTTAATGACAGATTATTCCATGTCTGATGAAACTCCTTAATTTAAAATTAATCTGACACCAGCTAGAATTGGATTATTTTTCCCAGATTTCTGAATCACTTAAAATGTGATTTTAGAAAATGTATTTAAGCCACTTTCTTTAAAAGCTTTTGTTCCAAAATATGTAGAAGAAACTTCACAGACCATATGGTTTATGTTTGCTAAATACAGGAGCAGATTTCTGAGCCTTCTAGCTTGCTAGGTGTCGGTGATTTCAGAACGTTTTATGTATAAGAAAAAAAGTCCTTTGCAACACCTTTTATTCATTTTCCAGGCCAGAACACTGGAGTGGGTAGCTGTTCCCTTTTTCAGGAAATCTTCCCAAACCAGGGATCGAACCCAGGTCTCCCACAATGCAGGCAGATTTTTTACCATCTGAGCCACCAGGAAAGCCCAAGAATATTGGAGTGGGTAGCCCATCTCTTCTCCAGAGAATCTTCCTGACCCAGGAATTGAACCGGGGTCTCTTGCATTGCAGGTGTATTCTTTACCAGCTGAGTTACCAGGGAGGCCCCCAAATCAGAATCATTGGAAACCTAAAAAGAATAAGATGTACGTCTTTTCTTGATTGGAGAATAGCACAGATCTACTTCAGCCTAGACAATGGGTATTTTCAGAGTGGCATGGAAAATAGAAAAACGAATTAATGTCTGACAATGTGACAAGATGAATTCTTACCCTTCTGTTGACTTTTTGACTTTAAAGCTTTTTGTTTTGCCATATCCTTCCTGGTTTTCATTCTCATTTATATTTCATGGTACTGAGATAGTCATATTTTTCAAACTAATTGCAATGCTTTATTTTTGTCTTTTCCAGAAGACCATAGCATAAGATGAATAGATACCAGATTTAAATCTTTTTGAATGATTCAGAAGAGGAGTGAACTTGAATGTAATGTAATTTGAACAACATCACTATAACTTTGAAACTTTTCTTCTAAAAACTCTAACTTGGTAAGAGATTGTGAGTCAGTTATTTCACCTTCATGCCACAAGCTTTTTTCTTCTTTTGCAAATATCCTTCTAGTTCAAAGACCCATACATTCAGCACCCTTCAAAATGATATTATCCCTTTTTTTTAAACTTCAAAATAAATGGTTGAAATAAAAAGAGAAGAAGAAAAGTGCTTAAGTAGTGAAGACAAGATTGTGTATGATTGAGCTTGACAATATGATTGTTGATTAGCGCTGATGTTTTTATGCATTTGGGAAAAAATGCAGTGATTCAGATTGCTTTTACAAGCTGTTGTTTTAAGTTAACAATAGCAGTGTCTTTGAAAGAATGTTTTCTCCCATTTACTTCCATTGTCTTAGACTCCTCAGCAACACACAAAAGACTGATTTATGATTTTATAAGCAGCAAGGGTCTTTAAATAAAATTGATTAAGCATTTCTCTTCCCCCTGTACCCTTAAGCTGATTTCACTCCAAAAGCTCTCAGAAATGGAGTATTTATTGAGGCTGCCAGGGTCATCCATTAGTTGGACTCAGTCCGCACGGTTTACTAATGAGGCTAGGCTGTGTCTGCTGTCACTAATGCTGATTTGAAAGAATGCTTTAATTACTTCTTTGCATTGATCGTGGTTGCTTTTCTTATGGTTTTAGCAGTAACTATGTTGTATGATATCTTTCTTTTGGAGGTTTATTCATATATTTATTTTTGTACTACTTGACATTTTGTTGTTGATGGCCATCTATGCTGGCAGAAAAATAGAGTAAATTAACCTTCCCACTTGCCATTTGGGGAAAGATGACTTAAAGAGTTTTATGTTTAAACTCCTGGGCTTCCCTGTAGCTCAACTGGTTAAGAATCTGCCTGCAGTGCAGGAGACCTGGATTTGATCCCTGGGTTGGGAAGATCCCCTGGAGAAGGGCATGGCAACCCACTCCAGTATTCTTCCTCTCATGGACAGAGGAGCCTGATAAGGTATAGTCCATAGAGTCACAAACAGTTGCACATGACTGAAACGATTTAGCTTGTGTGCAAGCAAACTCCTACTTCCACCAACATATTGAGAGTAAACACCCAGGAGACTGCAGAGGTTGCTAAGCTTCTCTTTTGCAAGGAAAAGCATCATTTTGGATCGCACCTATATGCGTCTAATAATGGCAATGTTGGAGTTTAGGCTGATTCTTTTTGTAAATATCTTGTATCATATAGCCTGATGTGTAGTTAGGTTAACCCATTCTTAGAGCTGTTATATGTTATTTCAGTGCCTATACTTGAGGGTGTTTTTTTCTTTCATTCTTGTTGTTTCTAACCCAAATGCATTTGACAGAAAGCTAGTCTTTTGAATATCTCCTGGATCTGAATCACCTCAGGTTTTCCTGAAATGTCTTTGGTAGGGCAGATGTTTAAATAATCTTCACTAGATAAATTTCACCAGGGATCATATCTTCTTCCATGATGTAATATAAAGCCTGTGGGCTTTGAAAGAGATAGAATCTGAAAGCATGCTTCACTGTACCTTATGTGACCCGAGTAGATTTCTTAAGCTTGTTGAGCCTGAGCTTCCTAGTGGTAAAATGTGCATATTACCTACATTTCAGGCTTCTTAGAAAGATTAGAGAAGATTGCATGCTTGCATGGGTGCTCATTCACGTCCAACTCCTTGCAACTCCATGGTCTATATAGCCTGCCAGGCTTCTCTGTACATGGGATTTTCCAGGCAAGAATACTGGAGTGGGTTGTCATTTCCTTCTTCAGGGCCTCCCAACCCAGGGTTCAAACCTGTGTTTCTTATGTCTCCTACATGGGCAGGCAAGTTCTTTGCCACTAATGCTACCTGCAAACATATATAAAATACATATAAAACATTTTTCATGATACATAGAAGGCACTCAAATATATATTGTCTTCAGGTAAAGGTTCTTCTTTATCATTTTCCTATGCTTTCATAAGAACAGTAGCAATAAATATCTTGCATAACTTTATAGAAACTGTCTCATGCACAAGTGAACAGGGAGTTCTTACCTACTCCTGCTCTCTTTATAAAATAAATGTAAAACAATTGTGATGTTGTAGTTTCCATGAGTATTTAGAGTTTGATTATCACTGTGGATTGATTTATAGCATCACACTTTTCTTTTGGATGAATATGTATTTCTTAATGCTGAATGTGTATGTGACCAAAACATTTCAGTTTTTTTTACCTTTTGTTTATTTTTCATTTATGTTTAAAGTTTTTAAACAACTGGAGAGAGCTGGCTTGATGAATATTCCACTGAAAGTTCTACTGATAATTATTTATAATCAGACAAAATGACCTCTGGAGAATGAATGTCAGTCCTGGCCAATTCAACAGTGGATTCCCAAACAAGTTACAAGTTAAATTTTTATTACACATGGTTACATCTAGTCTTGCAGAATTCTTAGAATTTCTCAGGTTTATCGTTTAATGATAAATATCCTTGCATTATACTATATGGCATGTCCTTGAAAAAGGAATGAGAGTCAAGGAATGATTTGAAGGCATATTGTCACAAACATATGTAAGGGAGAGAAGACATTGAAGAGGATGAAGATGAATGGGTGAGAGATATATAGACTTCTCTTCTGAAGCAATGAACTCAAGATGGAGAGCGTAGGGTAAAGCATGAGGAGAGAGGACATTGTGAAGTCTATTATTATAGCAGTGGGTGGAATTGACGTGCACACTTTTGTTAACCAGGCACGAAAGTTGAGGTGTTCGCTCCCCTTCCTGCCCGACTTGACAAATCATTTCAGTAATGTCTGCATTTGACAGAAGGCACTTTGAAGACATGTGAACTGTGTGGGAGGAATATTGCAATATAAAGAAGAATTTGTGCCCTCTGACCAGGAAACTAGAAAGTGTCTGGAGGATAGCAACATGGGGAATCCAGGGAAACAGATGGTTTCAATCTCTAATCAGCCAAGAGTTGCTGATTTCTGTCTTCTCAGTGATTTCAGAGTGCTGCATAGTGATTAATAAGCAAATTAAAGTACTTATACCTTGAAGGGCACATTAATTCAATGGATCTGGGTCCAGATCTCTTAAAATTCAGAAATACTTTGGTTCTTTTTAAGTTTATTTTCAAAAGAGGAGATAAAGTAGCAATAAATCAGAAAAGGAAATCTGAAGGTAATGGCACCCCACTCCAGTACTCTTTGCCTGGAAAATCTCATGGACGGAGGAGCCTGGTGGACTACAGTCCATGGGGTCGCTAAGAGTCGGACACGACTGAGCGACTTCACTTTCACTTTTCACTTTCATGCATTAGAGAAGGAAATGGCATCCCACTTCGGTGTTCTTGCCTGGAGAATCCCAGGGACGGGGGAGCCTGGTGGGCTGCCGTCTATGGGGTCACACAGAGTCGGATATGACTGAAGCAACTTAGAAGCAGTAGCAGATGTGGATCGGGCTTCCCAGGTGGCGCTAGTGGTAAAGAACCTGCCTGCCAATGCAAGAGACATAAGAGACACAGGTTCAATCCCTGGGTTGGGAAGATCCCCTGGAGAAGGGAATGGCTACCTTCTCCAGTATTCTTGCCTGGAGAATCCCATGGACAGAGGAGCCTGGTGGGCTATGGTCCATAGGGTTGCAAAGAGTTGGACATGACTAAGTGACTTAGCAGCAGCAGCAGCAGATGTAGACCACCTCATCAAATTTACATTCAAGGTTGATCTGAAGTTCACCTGGAGATACTCAGGTGTTGTCCCCTCTGTGGAAAGCTTTTGGACAGCCGGAACTTAAGACATTGTTTTTCATTATTTAAAGCTACTTGAAGGTAGACACCGTGTACTCCCCACCTACCTCCACCTGCTGCCTCATCTGTCAGACCAATCATGGTGCTCTGCAAAGACAGGCAGTCAGTCACATAACGTGAAGAACAATACAGTGCAAAAAGAGATGCCACATCAGAGCAGTTATCCAGACGTGCATCCTAAATCAACAGCTCTGCTTTGGGAATTAAAAGAGAAGCTTATATTTTATAAAGTACAAGAATATGAAAGAAGGGAAATCCATTTGTTTGGGTTACTGTGGTCAAGCAAGACATGTTGTATATCATCCCCCTCTCCAGCTCCATGCCTCAGCATTTATTATTTTGGGTAGAGAGAGTCAGGGGGGACCTGGTCAAAATTTTCATATCTGTTAACCTAAGAAGTGGTGCTGACATTAGTCTCTTTATTTTACTTTAAAATTTTATTTATTTTTAAATTTTAGACAGCCTACTTTTTTATTGACATTAATTGATTTGCAATAAAAATTAGTTTCTGGCATACAACACAGTGATTTGATATTCTTGAGTGCAAGTGCACTCAGTCACTTCAGTTGTGTCTGACTCTTTTGTGACCCTATGGACTACAACCCACCAGGTTCCTCTGCCCATGGGATTCTCCAGGCAAGAATACTAGTATGGGTTGCCATGCCCTTCTCCAGGGGATCTTCCCAACCCCGGGATTGAACCCAGGTCTCCTGCATTGGACATGGATTCTTTACCCACTGAACCACCTGGGAAGCCCAATTTGATATTCATATACAATATGACATGATCACTATGATAAGTGTAATTACCAACTGTCACCATACAAAGTTATTGCAAAATTGTCAACTATATTCTCTATGCTGTACACTTCATCCCGGTGACCTTTTTTATACCTGGAAGTTTGTACAGCTTTTCTTACATCCTCTTGTCACCTGATGGTTTCTGGATCTTCCAAATGATTTGCCTCATCAGTTCAGTCGCTCAGTCATGCCCGACTCTTTGTGACCCCATGGAGTGCAGCACACCAGACTTCCCTGTCCTTCACCAACTCCTGGAGCCTACTCAAGCTCATGTCCATTGAGTCAATGATGCCATCTGGCCGTCTCATCCTCTGTTGTCCCCTTCTCCTCCTGCCCTGAATCTTTCACAGCATCAGGGTCTTTTCCAATGAGTTAGCTCTTCACATCAGGTGAACAAAATATTGGAGTTTCAGCTTCAGCATCAGTCCTTTCAATGAATATTCAGGACTGACTTCCTTTAGGATGGGCTGGTTGGATGTCTTTGCCATCCAAGGGACTCTCAAGAGTCTTCTCCAACACCACAGTTCAAAAGCATCAATTCTTTGGCACTCAGCTTTCTTTATAGCTTAACTCTCACATGCATACATGACTACTGGAAAAACCATAGCTTTAACTAGAAGGACCTTTGTTGGCAAAGTAATGCTTTTGCTTTTTAATATGCTGTCTAGGTTGGTCATAACTTTTCTTCCAAGGAGGAAGCGTCTTTTAATTTCATGGCTGCAGTCACCAACTGCAGTGATTTTGGAGCCCCCAAAATAAAGTCTGTCACTGTTTCCACTGTTTCCCTATCTATTTGCCATGAAGTGATGGGACCGCATGCCATGATCTTCATTTTTTGAATGGTGAGTTTTAAGCTAGTTTTTCATTCTCCTCTTTCACTTTCATCAAGAGGCTCTTTAGTTCTTCACTTTCTGCCTTAAGGGTGGTGTCATCTGCATATCTGAGGTTTTTTATATTTCTCCCGGCAATCTTGATTCCAGCTTGTGCTTTATCCAGTCCAGCATTTCTCATGATATACTCTGCATATAAGTTAAATTTGCCTCAGAAAATGAAAGAGATGTGATGGGTGTGACCCTAGTCTCCAGAAGTTGGTGAAATACCAATGTCTGGCTCTGCCCACTATTTAGCACAGAGACTTTGTAGTCTTCTTCTTCTGCTCTGTTCATGTCAGAGATTCAAGCTGGATTAAAGATTTCCTTAACTTCTAATTTAGGATTTGTGCTGAAACTGGGAAATGTCCCAGGTTTAACAGTATATCCATCAGTGTTGGTATTTCTCAGACCTTTCACTTTTGGAATTTATTTGCTTTCTAAAAATTTGTGTGACAACTTTTTTTTCTTCAAGTTTTCTCAATGGGAAATTTTTGTACTTTTATGTATACCTTTCAAAATATACTTACCAGTTTCTCTTAACCCTCTTTCTGTTTGCCCTGACTGTGATCTTTGGCCTGATAGATGCAGTCGACACACAAAATAATATTCCAAAAGTGAATTTTCATTGGCTTATTTTTCACTTACCGCAGGTTAATGCCTGTTTATTTTTTAAAACATCACACAATTCCAATTAATATTAGACATCAGGAGACGTGCAAGTAGTATAAGCACTGACTCATCTTTGATGTGTGAAAAAAGCTACTTAAAATTCATTATATCCCACTAAAAATAATTTGGAATAAATTAAGTATTTTCAAAGGCTGTTCCACCCCAAGAGTTCCCCCCAGAGTTTCAAAATAAATATATTTTTCATTAGCAATAAGGAATTCTTTTAGCCCCAACAAGGAGCTGATTCTTTACCAGCTGAGCCACAAGGGAAACCTTACAAATAGCTGTGAAAAGAAGAGAAGCGAATAGTAAAGGAGAAAAGGAAAGATATACATATTTGAGCGCAGAGTTCCAAACAATAGCAAGGAGAGATAAGAAAACCTTCCTGAGTGATCAATGCAAAAAAATAGAGGAAAAAAATAGAATGGGAAAGACCAGAGATCTCTTCAAGAAAATTAGAGATACCAAGGGAGTATTTCATGAAAAGATGAGCACAATAAAGGACAAAAATACTATGGACCTAACAGAAGCAGAAGATATTAAGAAGAGGTGGCAAGAATGAAGAACTGTATAAAAAAGATCTTCATGACACAGATAACTACAATGGTGTGATCACTCACTTAGAACCAGACATCCTAGAATGTGAATTCAAGTGGGCTTCAGGAAGCATCACTATGAACAAAGCTAGTGCAAGTGATGGAATTCCAGTTGAGCTTTTTCAAATCCTAAAAGATGATGCTGTGAAAGTGCTACACTAAATATGCCAGCAAATTTGGAAAATTCAGCAGTGGCCATAGGACTGGAAAAGGTCAGTTTTCATTCCAATCCCAAAGAAAGGCAATGCCAGAAAATGCTCAAATTGCACACAATTGCACTCATCTCAGTTCAGTTCAGTTCAGTTCAGTCGCTCAGTTGTGTCTGACTCTTTGAGAACCTATTAATCTCAGCACGCCAGGCCTCCCTGTCCATCACCAACTCCCAGAGTTCACTCAGACTCACGTCCATTGAGTCAGTGATGCCATCCAGCCATCTCATCCTCTGTCGTCCCCTTCTCCTCCTGCCCCCAATTCCTCCCAGCATGAGTCTTTTCCAATGAGTCAACTCTTCGCATGAGGTGGCCAAAGTACTGGAGTTTCAGCTTCAGCATCATTCCTTCCAAAGAAATCCCAGGGCTGATCTCCTTCAGAATGGACGGGTTGGATCTCTTTGCAGTCCAAGGGACTCAAGAGTCTTCTCCAACACCACAGTTCAAAAGCATCAATTCTTGGACGCTTAGCCTTCTTCACAGTCCAACTCTCACATCCATACATGACTACTGGAAAAACCATAGCCTTGACTAGATGGACCTTTGTTGGCAAAGTAATGTCTCTGCTTTTGAATAGGCTATCTAGGTTGGTCATAATTTTCCTTCCAAGGAGTAAGCGTCTTTTAATTTCATGGCTGAGGTCACCATCTGCAGTGATTTTGGAGCCCCAAAAAATAAAGTCTGACACTGTTTCCACTGTCTCCCCATCTATTTCCCATGAAGCAATGGGACCAGATGCCATGATCTTCGTTTTCTGAATGTTGAGCTTTAAGCCAACTTTTTCACTCTCCACTTTCACTTTCATCAAGAGGTTTTTTAGTTCCTCTTCACTTTCTGCCATAAGGATGGTGTCATCTGCATATCTGAGGTTACTGATATTTCTCCCAGCAATCTTGATTCCAGCTTGTGTTTCCTCCAGTCCAGAGTTTCTCATGATGTACTCTGCATATAATTTAAATAAACAGGGTGACAATATACAGCCTTGATGTACTCCTTTTCCTATTTGGAACCAGTCTGTTGTTCCATGTCCAGTTCTAACTGTTGCTTCCTGACCTGTATATAGGTTTCTCAAGAGGCAGGTCAGGTGGTCTGGTATTCCCATCTCTTTCAGAATTTCCCACACTTTATTGTGATCCACACAATCAAAGGCTTTGGCACAATCAATAAAGCAGAAATAGATGTTTTTCTGGAGCTCTCTTGATTTTTCGATGATCCAACGGATGTTGGCAATTTGATCTCTGGTTCCTCTGCCTTTTCTAAAACCAGCTTGAACATTTGGAAGTTCACGGTTCACGTAGTGCTGAAGCCTGGCTTGGAGAATTTTGAGTATTACTTTACTAGCATGTGAGATGAGTGCAATTGTGCGGTAGTTTGAGCATTCTTTGGCATTGCCTTTCTTTGGAATTGGAATGAAAACGGACCTTTTCCAGTCCTGTGGCCACTGCTGAGTTTTCCAAATTTGCTGGCAAATTGAGTACAGCACTTTCACAGCATCTTCTTTCAGGATTTGAAATAGCTCAACTGGAATTCCATCACCTCCACTAGCTTTGTTCGTAGTGATGCTTTCTAAGGCCCACTTGACTTCACATTCCAGGTTGTCTGGCTCTAGGTCAGTGATCACACCATCGTGACTATCTGGATTGTGAAGATCTTTTTTGTACAGTGATTCTGTGTATTCTTGCCACCTCTTCTTAATATCTTCTGCTCCTGTTAGGTCCATACCATTTCTATCCTTTATTGAGCCCATCTTTGCATGAAATGTTCCCTTGGTATCTCTAGTTTTCTTGAAGAGATCTCTAGTCTTTCCCATTCTCTTGTTTTCCTCTATTTCTTTGCATTGATCGCTGAGGAAGGCTTTCTTATCTCTTTTTGCTCTCATCTCACACACTAGCAAAGTAATGCTCAAAATTCTCCAAACCAGGCTTCAGTGGTACATAAACCATGAACTTCCAGGTGTTCAAGCTGGATTTAGCAAAGGCAGAGGAACCAGAGATTAAATTGCCCACATCCATTGAATCATCGAAAAAGCAAGAAAGTTCCAGAAGAACATCTACTTCTGCTTTATTGACTATTCCACAGCCCTTGACTGTGTGGATCACAACAAACTGTGAACATTCTTAAAGAGATGGGAATACCAGATCACCTGGCCTGCCTCCTGTGAAATCTGTATGCAGGTCAAGAAGTAGCAGTTAAAACTGGACATAGAACAACAGATTGGTTCCAAATCAGGGAAGAAGTGATGCTTTTGAACTGTGGTGTTGGAGAAGACTCTTGAGAGCCCCTTGGACTGCAAGGAGATCCAACCAGTCCATTCTAAAGATCAGTCTTGGGTGTTCTTTGGAAGGACTGATGCTAAAGCTGAAACTCCAATATTTTGGCCACCTCATGCGAACACTTGACTTGTTAGAAAAGACTCTGATGCTGGGAGGGATTGGAGGTGGGAGGAGAAGGGGATGACAGAGGATGATATGGCTGGATGGCATCACCAACTTGATGGACATGAGTTTGGGTGAACTATGGGAATTGGTGATGGACAGGGAGGCCTGGTGTGCTGCAGTTCATGGGGTTGCAAAGAGTCGGACACGACTGAGTGACTGAACTGACCTGAACTGATGTTAGATTTATCAACAAAATTTTTTTTAGTCTGTTGACACAGTATATTGTTTGATTTTTGAGTTTTTAAGAAACTCTGCATTTCTAAAGTAAACCTAGTTTGTTTGTGGTAGCTTTTTCTTTTTATATAATGATAGATTTAATTTGTTGACATTTTATTAAGGAGTTACCGTCTAAGCCCATGAGGGATTGGTGTCTATAGTTTTGTTTTGTTGTAAGGCATTTATCTGGTTTTGGCATAAAAGTAATGTTACTATAAACTGAGTTGGTATCTATTATCTCTTCAGTCTTTTGGGAAAAAAAATCATTGTATCATTTTCCTGTTCTCTACTTTATATATTTCTGCTACATCCTTTATTATTTCCTTCCTTCTGCTTACTTTGGTTTTCATTGTCCCTATTGTCCCCTTGATTGTTACGATGAAAGCTAAAATGATTGGTTTGAGACCTTTCTTTTCTAATGTAGGTATTTTAGTTCATTTCTCTTTGTTGTTGTTGTTCAGTTGCTAAGTCATGTCCTACTCTGTGACCACATGGACTGCAGCACACGAGGCTCCTCTGTCTTCTACTATCTCCCAGAGTTTGCTCAAATTCATGTCTGTTAAGTGGGTGATGCTATCTAACCGTGGCATCCTCTGTCATCCCCTTCTTCTCCTGCCTTCAGTCTTTCTCAGCATCATTGTCTTTTCCAATGATTCGGCTCTTTCTATCAGGTGGCCAGAGTATCGGAGCTTCGGCATTAGTTCTTCCAGTGAATATTCAGGGTTTATTTCCTTTAGGATTGACTGGTTTGATCTCCTTGCAGTACTTATTTCAAGTACTGCTTTAGTTGCATCCCACACATTTTGATAGGCTATGATTTTATTCCTATTCAATTCAAAATGCTTTCTAAGTGTAGGTTTGGAAATGTGCAATTTTGTTTCAAATATTTGGGACTTTTCCAGGTATGTTACTGTTACTGATTTAAAGTTAAATGCTACTGTGGTTAGATACATGCTTGGTATGATTTGATTCCTTTTAAGTATATTCAAACATGTTTGTGTCACAGTATATGATCTATCTAGTGGATGTTCTGTGTGCACTTGAATAGGTAATCTGTTGTTGAGTGAATATTCTGCAAATGTTATATAGGATAAAGTTGGTCAAGTCTTCTATATATTGATATTCTGTCCACTTGTATCAGTTATTAAGAAAAAAATGTTAAAATCTCCAGCTATTATTTTGCATTTGTCTACTCAGAGGGCATCCCTGGTGGCTTAGTGGTAAAGAAGTTGCCTGCTAATGCAGGAGAAGTAGATTTGATCTCTGGGTCAGGGAGATCCCCTGGAGAAGGAAATCGCAAACCATCCCAGTACTCTTGCCTGTGAAATCCCAAGGACAGAGGAGCCTGGCTGGCTACAGTCCATGGGGTCACAAAGCGCTGGACACAACTGAGCTTCTAAGCACAGCACAGCACATAAATGTGGCCTATGTACCCTGTGAGCCAGACTGCATAAAGAAGTTGGTACTCAGCCATAGACTGCAGTAAAGATAGACGCCAGTGAGCAAACATTACATTTTATAAGAATCAAAACTGACCTTGGTTAAGTATGACACATATAAACCATGTTAGGCTATCATATTAGGCTGCTGTGGAATATGAATTTAGCTTTGCTTGGATGAAAGGAGCCCAAGCATTCTAATTTTGAGTTTCGGGGGGCTTTCTTAAATTTAATTTAATTTTTTAAACACCAACTGGATAAACACTAATCGGGATTAAATATGCTTCCAACAATGGGATAGAGACATGATTAAAAATAGTTTGCAAAGAAAAAATAAACTTAGTTTTGAATTCCAGATTTCATGTCTTTGAAATTTAATTTTTCTACATGTGTGCATGAAAGACAGAAATAAGGAATGGAAGCCAATAACATTTTCAAGAGAAAAGCATGTGATCTCCTGGCTTGCAGTCTTTCTCTACTTCAATCTATCATTTATACCAATGGTTGAAAAAGATTTTTAAAATACTTCTTTGCACACATTACCTAATTTCCCCAAATTTCAGTGTTTTCTTTATTTTATATATAAAAATCTAGACTTTATGCTAACTTAATCTTCAATATATGGGTTCCTGTGTAAAACTGTTTTTAACCCTAACTGCTGTTCCTCCCCAAGCAGGATTCTCCCTTTTACTCAAATAGATTTATTAGATGTCTTATAGATACCAGGCTTCCCTGGTGGCTCAAACAGTAAGAGTCTGCCTGCAATGCAGGAGACTGGGTTTCAGTCCCTGGGTTGGGAAGATCCCTTGGAGAAGAAAATGGCAACCCATTCCAGTATTCTTGCCTGGAGAATCCCATGGACAGGGGAGCCTGTGGGCTACAGTCCATGGGGTCGCAAAGAGTCGGACACTTTCACTTTCACTGGACAGGACTAACCTCTTTGTCTTGGGTTGTCTTTTCCTCTCCTTTCTGTATGTCTAATTATAAATTTCTTTCAAAATCTATACTCATGTCACACATGATTTATGAAGCTTTCTCCAAATGCCCCAATCCTGACTCACATGAACTGCTACAGAAATGACAGATATATCTTCATTGGCATGTGGACAATTTGGCTATGCTTTTATCAAGACTTTTCTTCAAATTACAAAATGGTCTCAGTTTTTGTTTCTGTAAATGCTCATATTTTGAATGCTGAGCTTTTATCCACCATAATTCTTCATGCCCCCTAATTTACTTCTTCCCAGATTCATGCAATACTCAATTTAAAAGGTTCCTTCTGTTTCAATGCATTATCTTTAAGATAACTTCTACTCAGAAATCACTTTACTTTCCCTGCAATGTGCTCCCTGAATTGAAGTCAAGAAGTACAAATTGTAACAAAAATAATCACAGCTTTTAGAGTTAGAGACAGCTACCGGATTGTGTGTTACCTGGAACAGTGTTCCTTTCTGTGTAGAAGTTACCTTTATCAAACAATCCACCCCATCTGGGGTAGAGAAATATGTTTTGTATGTACTTTGTGTGGATCATAAATGGTTGAGATAATTAGTAAGCAACTGATATTAAAAGGTCAATTAGAATGGATTAATTTTAGCAAAAGTCCTCTTATTCAAAGAAATTAGATCATATATTTGGCCAATTAACACAGTCAAATGTGAAATTACAACACAATTTTGTGCAGTGAAGAATTAAGTTAACTCAAAGACAGGTCAGGCCTTTGCCTTTGGCTACTGGGAGGTGATCTTTAGTATCCTGGGATGTTCTGCCTAATAAAAGAGTCTGTCTGGGGAAAGGGAATGAAGACTAAAGGTATTAGTTTGAGCCTCTAGGAGGGATTGGAGACTAAAGGACAGCTACCTGGGTAGTATGTAATAGAGTCCCAATAAAAGCTCTGGACACTAAAGGCTTGGATGAGCTTTCCTGATTGGCAATACTCTGTACCTATAATGCAGCAGATGTGAGTTCAATCCCCGGGCCGGGAAGATCCCCTGGAGAAAGGCGTGGCAACCTACTCCAGTATTCTTGCCTGGAGAATCCCATGGACAGAGGAACCTGGCGGGCTACAGTCCATAGGATAGCAAAGAGTTGGACACGATTTAAGTGACTGAGCACATACATGGTGATATACGTAAATATACCACATTCTTGATTCCTTGGGGAGAGGACAGAAAAACTCCACACTTGCTACCTTTCTTGGACTCTTTCCTATGCTGCATCCTTGGCTCATTTTAATTTGTACCCTTTCCCTGATATAAACCATAACCGTGATTATAACAGCATTTAATAAGTTACTTGAGTCCTTCTAGTAAGTTATTTAACCAGAAAGTGGTTGGGGACTCTCTTTCCTACTGAATTTCAATTATTTTTAGAAGTGAGTGTAATCTTGTAATGTGCTGTAAATTTGCAGTTGGATAAACTCAACACAGATGTTCATCAGAGATATCCATAAATATTTAGAGTCTACTTCTTCTAGGCATATTGTATATATAGAGTGTGTGAAGAACTGTTGTTTAAAATAACTGAAATTTGTAGATTGCAACTCCAGTGTAACCTAGACATCTAGTTGAGGAATACACAAATAAAAGCTTTGACTTACAGCATAGAAGTGTAAATTTGTTTGACTGTGTTTTGAAAGGCATTTTCTGTGAGTATGGACTCAGAGCAGGATCCTCCTAGATTTCTTCCCTGATTTTTGAACTCATATTTCATGTGTATGTGCAATAATTCCTTGAGTAATATAATCATAATACTAGTACAACAGACAAAATGGTTTGGGATTGCATAAACTCTTAATATGCATACAATTTAACTGTAAGAAGAAGTATTCAAGCATACAAAAGGACAATTTAGTGTTGAAGAGTTTTTTGTGTGTTGTGAATATCTGTGTATAGGCTTAACAGAAGAAACAAAGTGTTAGTTGATAAGACAAATGATCGGTCAGAGAGCTTCTGCTATAATTAATTAAAAAGATAAGGTCAATACTCACACCTTGATATATTTCACAAATTTTAAACATCAAGCAGCATTTTAAAATACAACACCTGATCTGTAATTGCTTTTTTAACCTTTAATTTCTGTTCTATTTTCCTTTGTTTCACTTAAATAATGGTTTGTCTTAGAAACTTATTAAGAGGAAGACTCAGCAGCATAATGAGAGAATAGAAAAGCTTCTACATTATTAACAGTATAAACTCTGAATAAAGGCAGTATATGGTTATAAAAGGATTTGCATATAGTATAAGTAAATATAGAATTCTTAGTGTATACTTGAATAGAGTGAAGAATTAAGCCAGTTAATGTTTGTGTCTAACAAGTGGTTTGGGAAGTGACTTGATTTACTTATCTGGTCCAGTTCTCTCATCACTGTCCTTTCCTCTGAAATCAATTCAGTGCAGTTAAGTTCAGTCGCTCAGCCATGTCCGACTCTTTGCAACCCTGTGGACTGCAGCAAACCAGAACTCCCTGTCCATCACCAACTCCCGGAGTTTACTTAAACTCATGTCCATTGAGTTGGTGATGCTATCCAATTATCTCATCCTCTGTCATCCCCTTCTCCTCCCACCTTCAATCTTTCCCAGCATCAGGGTCTTTTCCAATGAGTCAGCTCTTCGCATCAAGTGGCCAAAGTACTGGAGTTTCAGCTTCAGCATTGGTCCTTCTAATGAATATTCAGGACTGATTTCCTTTAGGATGGACTGTTTGAATCTCCTTGCAGTCCAAGGGACTCTCAAGAGTCTTTTCCAACACCAGATTTTAGAAGCATCAATTCTTTGGAGCTCAGCTTTCTTTATAGTCCAACTCTCACATCCATACATGACTACTGGGAAAACCATAGCTTTGACTAGTGTTGGTAAAGTAATGTCTCTGCTTTTTAATATGCTGTCTAGGTTGGTTATAACTTTTCTTCCAAGGAACAAGTGTCTTTTAATTTCATGGCTGCAATCATTATCATCTGCAGTGATTTTGGAGCCCCAAAATACAGTCTCTTACTGTTTCCACTGTTCCCCACCTATTTGCCATGAAGTGATGGGACCAGATGCCATGATCTTAGTTTTCTAAATGTTCAGTTTTAAGCCAATTTTTCACTCTCCTCTTTCACTTTCATCAAGAGGCTCTTTAGTTCTTCTTCACTTTCTGCCATAAGGGTGATGTCATCTGCATATCTGAGGTTACTGATATTTCTCCCAGCAATTTTAATTCCAGCTTGTGCTTCATCCAGTCCAGCATTTCTCATGGTGTACTCTGTATAAGTTAAATATGCAGGGTGACAACATACAGCCTTGACGTACTCCTTTTCCTATTTGGAACCAGTCTGTTTTTCCAAGTTCAGTTCTAATTGTTGCTTCCTGATCTACATACAGATTTCTCAAGAGGCAGGTCAGGTGATCTGGTATTCCCATCTCTTGAAGAATTTTCCACAGTTTGTTGTGATCCACACAGTCAAAAGGTGTGGCATAGTCAATAAAACAGAAGTAGATGTTTTTCTGGAACCCTCTTGCTTTTTCGATGATCCAACAGATATTGGCAATTTGATCTCTGGTTCTTCTGCCTTTACTAAATCCAGCTGGAATATCTGAAGTTTCATGGTTGATGTACTGTTGAAGCCTGGCTTGGAGAATTTTGAACATTACTTTGCTAGTGTGTGAGATGAGTGCAATTGTGCAGTAGTTTGAGCATTCTTTGGCATTGCCTTTCTTTGGGATTGGAATGAAAACTGACTTTTTCCAGTCCTGTGGCCACTGCTGAATTTTCCAAATTTGCTGGCATATTGAGTGCAACACTTTCACAGCATCATCTTTTAGGATTTGAAGTAGGTCAACTGGAATTCCATCACCTTCACTAGCTTTGTTTGTAGTGATGCTTCCTGAGGCCCCCTTGACTTCTCATTCCAGGATGTCTGGTTCTAGGTGAGTAATCATACCATCGTGATTATCTGGGTCATGAAGGTCTTTTCTGTATAGTTTTTCTGTGTATTCTTGTCACTTTTTCTTAATATATTCTGCTTCTGTTAGGTCCATACTATTTTTGTCCTTTATTGTGCATGAAATATTCCATTGGTATCTCTAATTTTCTTGAAGAGATCTCTAGTCTTTCCCATTCTATTGTTTTCCTCTATTTTTTTGCATTGGTCACTGAGGAAGGCTTTCTTATCTCTCCTTGCTTTCTTTGGAACTCTGCATTCAGATGGGTACATCTTTCCTTTTCTCCTTTGCTTTTTGCCTCTCTTCTTTTCAGAGATATTTGTAAGTCCTCCTCAGATAGCCATTTTGCTTTTTTGCATTTCTTTTTCTTGGGGATGGTCTTGATCCCTGTCTCCTATACATTGTCATGAACCTCCATCCACAGTTCTTCAGGCACTCTGTCTTTCAGAATTAATCCCTTTAATCTATTTTTCACTTCCACTGTATAATCGTATGGGATTTGATTTAGGTCATATCTGAATGGTCTAGTGGTTTTCCCTACTTTCTTCAATTTAAGTCTGAATTTGGCAGTAAGGAGTTCATGATCTGAGCCACAGTCAGCTCCCGGTCTTGTTTTTGCTGACTATATAGAGCTTCTCCATCTTCGGCTGCAAAGAATATAATCAATCTGATTTCGGTGTTGACCATCTGGTGATATGCATGTGTAGAGTCTTCTCTTGTATTGTTGGAAGTGGGTGTTTGCTATGACCAGTGCGTTCTCTTGGCAAAACTCTTTTAGCCTTTGCCCTGCTTTATTCTGTACTCCAAGGCCAAAGTTGCCTGTTACTCCAGTTATCTCTTGACTTCCTACTTTTGCATTCTAGTCCTCTATAATTAAGAGGACATCTTTTTTGGGTGTTAGTTCTAAAAGTTCTTGTAGGTCTTCATAGAACCGTTCAACTTTAGCTTCTTCATCATTATTGGTTGGGGCATGGACTTGGATTACTGTGATATTGAATGGTTTGCCTTGGAAATGAACAGAGATCATTCTGTCTCAATTTTTTTTTTTTGTAGTGTTTTCTACTTAACATTTTATTTTATTTTTTAACTTTACAATATTGTATTGGTTTTGCCATATATCAAAATGAATCCGCCACAGGTATACACATGTTCCCCATCCTGAACCCTCCTCCCTCCTCCCTCCCCGTACTATCCCTCTGGGTCGTCCCAGTGCACCAGCCCCAAGCATCCAGTATCATGCATTGAACCTGGACTGGCGACTCATTTTCTCAGTTTTTGAGATTGCATCCAAGTAATGCATTTCCAACTCTATGGTTGACTATGATGGCTACTCCATTTCTTCTAAGGGATTCTTGCCCATGTTAGTAGATATAATAGTCATCTGAGTTAAATTCACCCATTCCAGTCCATTTTAGTTCACTGATTCCTAGAATGTTGATGTTCACTCTTGCCATCTCCTGTTTGACCACTTCCAATTTGCCTTGATTCATGGACATAACATTCCAGGTTCCTAAGCAATATTGCTCTTTGCAGCATCAGGCTTTGCTTCTATCACCAGTCACATCCACAACTGGGTGTTGTTTTTGCTTTGGCTCCATCTCTTCAATATCTCTGGAGTTATTTCTCCACTCACCTCTAGTAGCATATTGGGTACCTATTGATGTGGGGAATTCATCTTTCAGTGTCCTATCTTTTTGCCTTTTCATACTGTTCATGGAGTTCTCAAGGCAAGAATACTGAAGTAGTTTGCCATTCCCTTCTACAGTGGACCACATTTTGTCAGAACTCTCCAACATGACCTATCTGTCTTGGGTGGTCCTACAGGGCATGGCTCATAGTTTCATTGAGTTAGACAAGGCTGTGGTCCATGTGATCAGATTGGTTAGTTTTCTGTGATTGTGATTTTCAGTCTGTCTGCCCCCTGATGGAGAAGGATAAGAGGCTTATGGAAGCTTCCTGTTGGGAAAGACTGACTGAGGCAGAAACTGAGTCTTGTTCTGGTGGGCAAGACCATGCTCAGTAAATCTTTAATCCAATTTTCTGTTGATGGATGGAGCTGTATTCCCTCCCTGTTATTTACCTGGGGCCAAACTATGCTTTCATTCCAATCCCAAAGAAAGGCAATGCCAAAGAATGCTCAAACTACTGCACAATTGCACTCATCTCACACTCTAGTAAAGTAATGTTCAAAATTCTCCAAGCCAGGCTTCAGCACTACGTGAACCATGAACTTCCTGATGTTCAAGATGGTTTTAGAAAAGGCAGAGGAACCAGAGACCAAATTGCCAACATCCGCTGGATCATCAAAAAAGCAAGAGAGTTCCAGAAAACCTGCTATTTCTGCTTTATTGACTATGCCAAAGCCTTTGACTGTGTGGATCACAATAAACTGTGGAAAATTCTTCAAGAGATGGGAATCCCAGACCACCTGACCTGCCTCTTGAGAAATCTGTATGCAGGTCAGGAAGCAACAGTTAGAACTGGACATGGAACAACAGACTGGTTCCAAATAGGGAAAGGAGTACGTCAAGGCTGTATATTGTCACCCTGCTTATTTAACTTATATGCAGAGTACATCATGAGAAAGGCTGGGCTGAATCACAAGCTGGAATCAAGATTGCCGGGAGAAATATCAATAACCTCAGATATGCAGATGATACCACCCTTATGGCAGAAAGTGAAGAGGAACTCAAAATCCTCTTGACCAAAGTGAAAGAGGAGAGTGAAAAAGTTGGCTTAAAGTTCTGCATTCAGAAAATGAAGATCATGGCATCTGGTCCCATCACTTCATGGGAAATATATGGGGAAACAGTGGAAACAGTGTCAGACTTTGTTTTTTTGGGCTCCCAAATCACTGCAGATGGTGATTGCAGCCATGAAATTAAAAGACGCTTACTCCTTGGAAGGAAAGTTATGATCAGCCTAGATAGCATATTCAAAAGCAAAGACATTACTTTGCCAACAAAGGTCCATCTAGTCAAGGTTATGGTTTTTCCAGTAGTCATATATGGATGTGAGAGTTGGACTGTGAAGAAAGCTGAGCGCTGAAGAATTGATGCTTTTGAACTGTGATGTTGGAGAAGACTCTTGAGAGTCCCATGGACTGCAAGGAGATCCAACCAGTCCATTCTAAAGGAGATCAGTCCTGGGTGTTCTTTGGAAGGAATGATGCTAAAGCTGAAACTCCAATACTTTGGCCACCTCATGAGAAGAGTTGACTCATTGGAAAAGACTTTGATGCTGGGAGGGATTGGGGGCAGGAGGATATTGGGATGACAGAGGATGAAATGGCTGGATGGCATCACCGACTCGATGGATGTGAGTTTAAGTGAACTCCAGGAGTTGGTGATGGACAGGGAGGCCTGGCGTGATGCAATTCATGGAGTTGCAAAGAGTCGGACACGACTGAGTGACTGAACTTAACTGAACTGAACTGAAGTATGCTTCCCTGGTGGCTCAGATGGTAAAATGTCTGCCTACAAAATGGGAGACCTGGTTTCAATCCCTGGGTCAGGAAGACCTCCTGGAGAAGGAAATGGCAATCCACTTCAGTATTCTTGCCTGGAAAATCCCATGGATGGAGGAACCTGGTAGGCTATAGTCCATGGGGTCGCAAAGAGTTGGACACGACTGAGCGACTTCACTTTCACTTCAAACTATGGTGGAGGTAATGAAGATAATGGCAACCTTCTTCAAATGGTCCAATGCATGTACTGCTACACTTATTGCCCCCAACCTGAAGTTGGCCATCGCGGACCCATGCCTCAATACTTAACCACTACTGTTTTCTTTTACCACTAAACCTATGTGCTCCTTGATTTATCACCTTATCTAGCAAGTGTTGATTTTTCTTTTGCAAACTCTCCAACAATTTTTTCATAGGCTTTTCTGAAATCTTTTTTTCTCAATGAAATTTTTGATCATTTTCTCCATCAATAAATATAGGGCTAAATCACAATTTTTAGATAATATATATCAATTTGATATATATGTCTTTACCATAAAGTATTTTAAAAAATCAAGCAGATACTTTTCAGTAGAGTGGAATGAAGATAATTGCCTGACTTTGCTCTGCCCTCTGGCCTCTGGCTTAGTTGATTGCTCCAAGGGTGGAAATATTGATGTCCTGATATTTCACAGATATATAAATTTAAGATCTGCTTTCAGTTAACTTGCTTGGCAATTACCGAACTCTTTCAATTTAACAATTATTGTTTTCTTTGAAAACTGGGGGAATTCTATTGTATTAATGTCTTTATTTTAAAAATAATTACATTTCCAGTTATCTCTTATCTCTCTATGAAATTCCTATTACTAGGTCCAAGGATACTCTCTTTTTAAGTTGCTGTAATTATGTAACAAATTACTCCAGAACTTATTTCTTCAAAACAACCTTTTAATATTGCTTATGATTTTGTAAGTTGGGACTTTTGGAAACATTTTTGGTTAGGCGGGTCTCACTTGGGGATTCTAATGGAGTTGCAGCAGACTTCAGCTAGGATTGTAGTCATCTGAAGACTCTGCTGGGCTGGACATTCAAAATAACTCATTCATAATGTGTAATTGATGCTGATTGTTAACTGGGAGCTTAGGGAGAGCTGTCAGTTAGAGTAGCTTCTTCAGGCGACTTGGACCCCAGCTTGATTTCTTTCTGCAGAAATTTGTTGAATTCTCCAAGCTTCTGATGACTCACTTCATCATGTGGTGGTTTTGTATTATGCTTTTTGGATATCCTTTTGCTATTATGTTTTTTAAACTATTTTAGTGAAACATGACATAGTTAAAAAGTGTGCATAGAATTTTTTTTTTTAATTCAATCAGTTTTCATTAAGTGAACACATCCATAGAATTGGTACAAGATCAATATGTAAAACATTACCAGCATGACTAAAGTCTCCAATTCCAGTATCTCCTCCTGAGCCTTTCTCCTCTGTCCTAACTTCTAACACCATTGATTGGTTTTGCCTTGGGGTTAATTTTAAGGAAGTCATGGAGTAACACTATTAGTTTGGGTTAGTTGCTCAGTTGTGTCCAACTCTTTGTGACCTCATAGACTGTAGCCGGATAGGCTCCTCTGCCCATGAAATTCTCCAGGCAAGAATACTGGAGTGGGTAGCAATTCCCTTCTCCATGGGGTCTTCCTGACCCAGGGATCAAACTTGGGTCTCCTGCACTGCAGGCAGATTCTTTACCATCTGAGCTACAAAGGAACCCACGAACTCTGAATGTGATTCTTTTTACTTGATGTTATGTTTGTGGGAGGAAATCACACTGTAACATATACTGATTTATTCACCCTGTTATTATATTGTATGAAAGTTCACAGTTTGGCTACATTTTATTATTAATGTACTTTTTTTCAGTTTTGGTTTTTATGAATAGTGACCCTATAATTTAGTAATTCTAGTAACTTATTTGCACATTCTTTTGAATTTTCTCCCTACACAATTCATTTGTGAATAGTGACTTTACAATGCCTTGATAAAGCTGTTGGGTGGGAGAAAAGAAAGATGCACTTACTTAGACTGACTTCTTGACCAGAAGCCTGGTGAGCACATTTTATGTATAGACGATTTACTAAACCTTCTTTCATAAATGTTGAATTGGTGTGTCTTCCTGGGTATATGAATAGCTGTTTTTTCATAAATTTTCTGATACTGTGTACATTTTGGTATTAACTCTTGCCAATCTTTTATCCAAAAAAGAAGACTTTAAAATTGCAATGATTACTGGAAATTTGCATTGAAATTATTTTGTAAATTGCCTTATTATATCTTTTGATCATTTTTCTTTCGATATGCCTTGTGAATTAAGATAGCATTTGACATATGAGAAATCTGCCAAAGAGGGACTTAAATAGATAGGGATGGATATCACAGACTCCACATTTTTTCCTTCACACTCTTAACAAGTGGCTTTCATCTCTTTGCTTTCATAATTGTCATCTTTTAGTATAAGATGGATATTCTCTTTGTTTCTCCAGCAGCAAGAAGGAGATGAGGGTAAAGATTTATACCATTTACATTTCTCCAACTTTAAACGTTTTCCCAGAAGCTTTGTCCTGTAATTTTTGCTTCTATCTTATTGTGTGCGTGTGTGTGCCCAGTCGCTTGAGTCGTGTCTGACTGACCCTGTGAACTGTAGCCACCAGGCTTTTTTGCCCATGGGATTCTCCAGGCAAGGATACTGAAGTGGGTTACCATGCCCTCCTTCAGGGGATCTTTCCCAACCCACTTCTCTGGGACACCTGCATTGCATGAAGATTCTTTACTGCTAGGCCACCAGGGGATCCCTCTATCTTATTATCCAGAATTAAGTCATGTAGTGACCACTAGCTACTCTGGAGCAGGAAAAGTAGCCAAGTATAGACAGAGGAATCACCATTTCAAACAAAATCAAGGTCTGTTTGTAAGAAAATATGAAAGAGTAGATTGAATAGGCAATAGCAAAATTTTTCCCTCTTTGTCAGTCTAGCTCCCCAACACCAATACACAACTTCTCATACATAAGATCTTTTTACCATCATCTCAAGAAGTATTCCCTGAAAGGCTCCTCATAGTCTGGTGACTTATGAACTAAAAGACTAGTCACCTGTCTCTGATATAGTCTATATACACCATAGAGTAAGAATTTTATGTTTCTTTAATAGCTACAATTAAAATTCCAAAGCAGAAAGGGGCCAGTGGGAACTACACAGTGGCTACTTTTCTCTGCAAATACCAAACCCTCCAGGGCAGCCATAGTAAGGTCTCCCTGGCTACAGCCATGATGTAAGTTCCTTGGCAATGCATCAGGTATGTTTCATTAGAAACAGAACCTGAGATGTTGATTCTTATACAAGTCATTTATTGATAGAGTATCCTCAAGAGACTCTTATGAGGGAATGAGGATAGCACAAGAGGAAGGGGAAGAAGCCAGGGGCAAGTTTAACTCAAATCTCAAGTTCATCCTTGGGGAGTTTGGGAGTAGGCATGGCATCACAGAGTTGTCCCTTTCTGAAGCAATGGTTTTGGGCTTTTACATTTGTATCAGTGAGTCCTTAGCTGCTGGGTGCCACTCAGCTGCAGGATTTTGGGTAGCCACCTAGACATCCCTGAGTCAGGGGGCTCTGATTGTTGGAGAGCGTGTATCTGAAGGAAGATACAGCTATCAGCCATTAGCAGCCAACAGCACAGCAGCTGGGCCTGGAGATCTGGGCAGGTACCAAACAGCATCAGAGAGCTGATCTGGCAACTCCTTTGTATCTAGGGAATTTCTGCATTTTGTTTTCTTTGGCTTCTTCTACCCAATGCATATTGGGAGAAAGTTGGAGGAGAGGATTTCTGTTTGCTCCCTTTTTCCATTGATTCTTCTGAGGTGGGCTTAAGGTAAGGAGGATGTCTTGATTAGTCAGCTTTCTAAGCCCTCTCCCATGGGTATAATTTTGGGGACCTAGAGATGGATTTAGGGGTTCAAAGGTCGCAAGCTGTTGCAGACAGGCCTGGGATTTTGTTTGCAAAGTAAGATCCTCAAACACTTTATAATTTTTTCCAGTTACATGCAGTTAGAATGTTACTTATGCATGATGTTTAAATATGAAGATTGTCTGGTTTTATTTAATGGCCTCATCACTCAGGCTACCACCCTAGGGATACTTTTGGATATTTTAGCTTCTTGGTGATGGAATTTTCCTGAACTCTTTACTAACTAAGAAACTGAGGAACAGAGAAATTAAATGCCTGGTAGCAGGCTACACACTTGAGTAGATAAGTTCAGTTTTCCTTCCTCCAGGTCCAACGTTTTGACTAAATTGTATTCTCATCAATAGGTGATTGAGAGATAACTGTAATATTAATGGAAGTCTATTTTTATTGAATGTCTACTATATTATTCCAAATGCTTTACAAAACATAATTTCATCCTTCCAAGAAATCTACAATGAACTTTCAAGAGGTCACATGGCTAAAAGGGACTGAGCTATTTGAGACTATGCCTAATATTTAGCAGAAAATATTATCCTTGGTATTAGACTCCCTAATTCCAAGTGTCATTTCCTTGGTTTTCAAAACCATTTCTCTCTCTCTCTTTTTTCCCCCCCAAATATACTTCCCTTTGACCCTTGTCTGGTCCATGTCATGATAATTTCACATCAGGGCTATTGAAATGGCCACTTTCTGTATTTTCTATAACCGATCTCATCTGATTCTTCAGGCTTCTTTGCTTCCCAAAGCAGGAAGATTTCGACCTTGCCATTTAAAAAGAAATGTCTCATTTAAAAGTTTCTTTTTATGATAAGTATTTAGTCAATTTAAACTCCCTTTCAAGACCCTTTTTTTCTTCCAGGATTTCTTTGCTCCCTTTTCCCACGATTGCAACCAGGCTTGAATGAAAGCTCAGCTATCCTTACAGTGGTGGAGAAGGAGCCTCTTGCCCTCTTGCTTTTCTTTGGGTCTGCATTAACCTCAGGGGAACAGAATATCTCCATATCTCCTATTCCCAGGCATCTTCTGCTGTAGTCTCTGCTGAGATGTGGTCCCATCATCTTTCTTTCCAGACAGTATGCTGACATCCATTGCTGAAACTTTTCCTGTTAGGGAAAGCACACTGACTGAAACTGCCCACCCTGGCCAGGCACCACAGTAAGAATTTGCATGAGTTGTTTTATGATAGGAGGTCCTGGTAAGGAACATGGAACTGATAAACCACCATCAACCAGAAGAGTTCAGGAAAGGTCAAAAGGTGACACCATGTGTCCGACCACCTCCCAGAATCCTCACTGACATGCATCTTGGATAAGCAATGCCTGCACCATCAGGAAGGACTCTGAGTTAGAATTATTGGCCACACACAACCCAGAAACTTCTCCCATTACCATAAAACCTGAGACTGTGAGCCATGTTGCAGAGAAGTTCTCCTGGGTTCCCTTACCCTACTGCTCTCTGCCCGGGTGCTCTTTCCCAATAAAATCTCTTGCTTTGTCAGCATGTGTGTATCCTCAGACAATTCATTTCTGAGTGTTAGACAAGAACCCCATTTGGGCCCTGTAAAGGATCCCCCTTCCACAACAATCTCAGCAACTCCCTGGCCTCCTGCTTTTTATATGCCTCACACCCCTGCACTCTACTTGGTGTTACTGGGGCTTCAGTCTGACACCTGCACACAAGCAATGCGCCAGGATGCACTGATGCAGGCAGATTCCCCAGGAGACCATCTTCTTGTGCCATATTAGAAGAGGCGGGGAAGCAAAGAGTCTGCCAGAATGTTCTTGGGTTCTTTCTAAGCTTTATTGGAGCCTCTGTCAGAGTTTCTATTATGCTTCTTCCTCCCTTTTGCAGAGATTCAAGCAACATCTTTAGAGGTATAAAGAAAGTGAATGTGAAAGTGAAGTTGCTCAGTTCTGTCCAACTCTTTGGGACCCCGTGGACTGTAGCCTGCCAGACTCCTCTGTCCATGAGATTTTCCAGGCAAGAATACTGGAGTGGGTGGCCATTCCCTTCAAAGTCTCTCTCAAGCTCCTGCCACACTGGAACCAAGCAGGACCCAGTGGGGCTCCTGGGCACAAAAGTCTTTCTGTGTCTGCCTCCCTCTGCTCTCCTCCCTTTCTTGATGACAGGAAATAGGCTTCATTCAGCCTCCCTAACTTTCCCTGAGTTCCAAAGGGCATGTTCAAACAGTTGCTAATCAAGGAAGGGAGAAGATGAGGAGACAAAGGAGGAGCAGTCAAGTAACAATAGTGCAGCCTTGGGGCAATGTCCTGGTTTCTCCTCAAGGGACATCATCAGTTCAGTTCAGGTCAGTGCAGTCACTCAGTTTTGTGCAACGCTTTGCAACCCCATGGACTGCAGCACGCCAGAACTCCCTGTCCATCACCAACTCCCGGAGTTTACTCAGAATGGACTCATGTCTGTTGAGTCAGTGATGCCATCCAACCATCTCATCCTCTGTCGTCCCCTTCTCCTTTCACCTTCAATCTTTCCCAGCATCAGGGTCTTTTCCAGTGAGTCAATTCTTCGCATCAGGTGGCCAAAGTATTGGAGTTTCAGCTTCAGCATCAGTCCTTCCAATGAATACTCAGAACTGATCTCTTTTAGGATGGACTGGTTGGATCTCCTTGCAGTCCAAGGGACTCTCAAGAGTCTTCTCCAACACCACAGTTCAAAAGCATCAGTTCTTTGGGGCTCAGCTTTCTTTATAGTCCAACTCTCACATCTATACATGACTACTGGAAAAACCATAGCTTTGACTAGACGGACAAAAGTGAAAGAGGAAAGTGAAAGTGAAAGACGAGAGTGAAAAAGTTGGCTTAAAACTCAACGTTTGGAAAACTAAGATCATGGCATCTGGTCCCATCACTTCATGGCAAATAGATGAGGAAACAGTGGAAACAGTGACAGTTTTATTTTGGGGGGCTCCAAAATCACTGCAGATGGTGACTGCAGCCATGAAATTAAAAGATGCTTGCTCCTTGGAAGAAAAGTTATGACCAACCTAGACAGCATATTAAAAAGCAGAGACATTACTTTGCCAACAAAGGTCTGTCTACTCAAGGGATATACATAACAATATCTGTGAGCTGCTTTGCAGACACTGAAACCCCCTACCAGGTGAGAGAACTTAGCCCTGTGCTACCCACTAGCAGGTAGAGCCCACACCAGTTGGAACCAGAAAGTTGTTGATGCTGACTCCCATTTACCTTACCACCAACCAATCAGAAGAATGTTCATGAGCTGATCACACCCTCTTTGAACTATTACTATAAAGCTCCTCACCACTGACTGGATGTTAGGACACACAGTTTTGAGGGCATTAGCCCACTGTGGCCCCCTTTGCCTGTAGAGCAATAAAGGTATTTTTTCTACTTCATGCAAAACTCTGTATCCAAGATTTAATATGGTGTTGGCATATAGGGACCTTTTCATACTGTTCATGGGGTTCTCAAGGCAAGAATACTGAAGTGGTTTGCCATTAACTTCTACAGTGGACCACGTTTTGTCAGAAATCTCCATCATAATCTGTCTGTCTTGGGTGGCCCTACACAGCATGGCTCAGAGTTTCATTGAGTTAGACAAGGCTGTGATCCATGTGATCAGTTTGGTTAGTTTTCTGTGATTGTGGTTTTCATTCTGTCTGCCCTCTGATGGATAAATATAAGAGGCTTGTGGAAGCTTCCAGATGGGAGGGACTGGCTGAAAAGGGAAAACTGAGACTTGCTCTAGTGGGTGAGGCCTTGCTTACTAAGAATTAAATCTAATTTTCTGATGATGCTGTGGGGCTGTGTTCCTGCCCTGTAGTTTGGCCTGAGGCCAAACATGGTAGGGGTTCATTTCAGGTCAGTTGCTTAGTCATGTCTGACTCTTTGCGACCCCATGAATCACAGCACGCCAGGCCTCCCTGTCCATCACCAGCTCCCGGAGTTCACTCAAACTCATGTACATCGAGTTGGTGACGCCATCCAGCCATTCATCCTCTGTCATCTCCTTCTCCTCCTGCCCCCAATCCCTCCTAGCATCAGAATCTTTTCCAATGAGTCAGCTCTTCGCATGAGGTGGCCAAAGTATTGGAGTTTCAGCTTCAGCATCAGTCTTTCCAATGAACACCCAGGACTGATCTCCTTTAGGATGGACTGGTTGGATCTTCTTGCAGTCCATGGGACTCTCAAGAGTCTTTTCCAACACCACAGTTCAAAAGCATGAATTCTTTGGCACTCAGCTTTGTTCACAGTCCAACTCTCACATCCATACATGACCACTGGAAAAACCATAGCCTTGACTAGACAAACCTTTGTTGGCAAAGTAATGTCTCTGCTTTTCAATATACTATCTAGGTTGGTCATAACTTTCCTTCCAAGGAGTAAGCATCTTTTAATTTTATGGCTGCAACCACCATCTTCAGTGATTTTGGAGCCCCCAGAAATAAAGTCTGACACTATTTCCACTGTTTCCCCATCTATTTCCCATGAAGTGATGGGACCAGATGCCATGATCTTCGTTTTCTGAATGTTGAGCTTTAAGCCAACTTTTTCACTCTCCTCTTTCACTTTCATCAGGAGGATTTTTAGTTCCTCTTCACTTTCTGCCATAAGGGTGGTGTCATTTGCATATCTGAGGTTATTGATATTTCTCCCGGCAATCTTGATATCAGCTTGCGCTTCTTCCAGCCCAGCATTTCTCATGATGTACTCTGCATAGAAGTTAAATAAACAGGGTGACAATATACAGCCTTGACGTACTCCTTTTCCTATTTGGAACCAGTTTGTTGTTCCATGTCCAGTTCTAACTGTTGCTTCCTGACCTGCATATAGGTTTCTCAAGAGGCAGGTCAGGTGGTCTGGTATTCTCATCTCTTGAAGAATTTTCCACAGTTTATTGTGGTCCACACAGTCAAAGGCCTTGGCATAGTCAATAAAGCAGAAATAGATGTTTCTCTGGAACTCTCTTGGTTTTTCCATGGATCCAGTGGATGTTGGCAATTTGATCTCTGATTCTTCTGCCTTTTCTAAAACCAGCTTGAACATCTGGAAGTTCACGGTTCATGTACTTTTGAAGCCTGGCTTGGAGAATTTTGAGCATTACTTTACTAGCGTGTGAGATGAGTGCAATTGTGTGGTAGTTTGAACATTCTTTGGCATTGCCTTTCTTTGGGATTGGGATGCACACTGACCTTTTCCAGTCTTGTGGCCACTGCTGAGTTTTCCAAATTTGCTGGCATATTGAGTGCAGCACTTTCACAGCATCATCTTTCAGGATTTGGAATAGCTCAACTGGAATTCCATCACCTCCACTAGCTTTGTTTGTAGTGATGCTTTCTAAGGCCCACTTGACTTAGGAGCCAGGATGTCTGGCTCTAGGTCAGTGATGACACCATTGTGATTACCTGGGTCGTGAAGCTCTTTTTTGTACAGTTCTTCTGTGTATTCTTGCCACCTCTTCATAATATCTTCTGCTTTTGTTAGGTCCATACCATTTCTGTCCTTTATCGAGCCCATCTTTGCATGAAACGTTTCCTTGGTATCTCTAATTTTCTTGAAGAGATCTCTAGTCTTTCCCATTTTGTTGTTTTTCTCTATTTCTTTGCATTGATCACTGAGGAAGACTTTCTTATCTCTCCTTGCTATTCTTTGGAACTCTGCATTCAGATGTTTATATCTTTCCTTTTCTCCTTTGCTTTTCACTTCTCTTCTTTTCACAGCTATTTGTAAGGCCTCCCCAGACAGCCATTTTGCTTTATTACATTTCTTTTCCATGGGGATGGTCCTGATCCCTGTCTCCTGTACAATGTCATGAACCTCTGCGCATAGTTCATCAGGCACTCTATCTATCAGATCTAGTCCCTTAAATCTATTTCTCACTTCCACTGTATAATCGTAAGGGATTTGATTTAGGTCATACCTAAATGGTCTAGTGGTTTTCCCTACTTTCTTCAATTTAAGTCTGAATTTGGCAATAAGGAGTTCATGATCTGAGCCACAGTCAGCTCCTGGTCTTTTTTTGCTGACTGTATAGAGCTTCTCCATCTTTGGCTGCAAAGAATATAATCAATCTGATTTCGGTGTTGACCACTTGGTGATGTCCATGTGTAGAGTCTTCTTTTGTGTTGTTGGAAGATAGCATTTGTTATGACCATTGCGTTCTCTTGGCAAAACTCTATTAGCCTTTGCCTTGCTTTATTCCGTACTTCAAGGCCAAATTTGCCTGTTACTCCAGAACGAGCTACTGCATGCAGGAGGTCAGGGGCGGCAGCCGAAAGAAGCTACCCCGTGCCCGAGGTCAGGGTGGCGGCTGAAAGGAGCAATCCCACGTCCAAGGTCAGGAGGGTGGCCATGAGGAGATACCCCTCGTCCAAGGTAAGAAGCAGCGGCTGCGCTTTGCAGGAGCAGCCGTGAAGTGATACCCCACGTCCAAGGTAAGAGAAACCCAAGTAAGATGGTAGGTGTTGCGAGAGGGCATCAGAGGGCAGGCAGACTGAAACCATAATCACAGAAAACTAGCCAATCTGATCACACAGACCACAGCCTTGTCTAACTCAGTGAAACTAAGCCATGCCGTGTGGGGCCATCCAAGACGGGAGGGTCATGGTGGAGAGGTCTGTACAATGTGGTCCACTGGAGAAGGGAATGGCAAACCACTTTAGTATTCTTGTCTTGAGAACCCCATGAATAGTATGAAAAGGCAAAATGATAAGATACTCAAAGGGGAACTCCCCGGGTCAGTAGGTGCCCAATATTCTACTGGAGATCAGTGGAGAAATAACTCCAGAAAAAATGAAGAGATGGGGCCAAAGCAAAAAGAATACCCAGCTGTGGATGTGACTGGTGATAGAAGCAAGGTCCGATGCTGTAAAGAGCAATATTGCATAGGAACCTGGAATGTCAGGTCCATGAATCAAGGCAAATTGGAAGTAGTCAAACAAGAGATGGCAAGAGTGAATGTCAACATTCTAGGAATCAGCCAACTAAAATGGACTGGAATGGGTGAATTTAACTCAGATGACCATTGTATCTACTACTGTGGGCAGGAATCCCTTAGAAGAAATGGAGTAGCCACCATGGTCAACAAAAGAGTCCAAAATGCAGTACTTGGGTACAATTTCAAAAATGACAGAATGATCTCTGTTCATTTCCAAGGCAAACCATTCAATATCATCATAATCCAAGCCTATGCCCCAAGCAGTAACACTGAAGAAGCTGAAGTTGAACGGTTCTATGAAGACCTACAATACCTTTTAGAACTAACACCCAAAAAAGATGTCCTTTTCATTACAGGGGACTGGAATGGTAGGGTTATGTCCTCCTTTAAAAGGACTTATGCCAGCATGCTGTGGCTCCCTGGACTGTTGTAGTCAGTGCCTCTGACCCCACAGCAGGCCACTGTCAACCCATGCTTCCACCAGAGACTCTGGGACACTTACAGGCAAGTCTGGGTCATATTGTACAGAGGTTGGATTCGACATCAAAAGTAGAAGGGCATTTCTCAACATTATTCTTTTTTTAAAAAAATTTTTTATTGATTTATGACTGCACTGGGTCTTTGTTGCTGTGCATGGGCTTTCTCTAGGTGCCGTGGGCAGGCTCCTTATTGTGCTGGTTTCTCTGGTTTTGCAACCCAGGCTCTAGGATATGTGGGTTTCAGTAGTTGTGGTACATAGGCTTCGTCATCCCATGACAGGTAGGATCTTCCTGGAGCAGGAATTGAACCCCTGTCCCCTGCATTGGCAGGCAGATTCTTAACCACTGAATCACCAGGAAAGTTCCATCTAAACTTTATTCTTAATACATACAAGGGGGTTGTGGGATTTAGGAAACTTTGTTCTCTCATCAAATCCAGGCTATTAAGACTCACTAAAACTAAACATTCCAGCTCTTACAGCCTGGAGAAGGAAGTCTCATCTTTCTAACCTAGAATTTAACATCTTTCACAATTTGATTGTTGACCTATCTTTCTGTTTTCAAAGTCTCTATCTCCAAAATGATTCATATCTTTATTCCTGTTTAGACCACTTACCCAAACTGAAATACCCATTTCTTCACCTTTCTCCCCTGTTTTGCCTCCTACTTGATCAATTGCACAATCTCTTCCATCATTTTATTTTTATTCTCAGTCCCACCTCTGAGTTTTGGCAATTCTCAGGGTTTTGTTCTTTGCCTGCTCTTGTTTTGTGGGCTTCTTCTTTTTTTTTTTTGCCCAATTGTACCTGCCCCTAGTTCTTACCTACTGCCTCTAGTTGATGGCTCCCACAGCATTTCTCTTGGAGCAGGTCGTTTCTTTACTGGAGCCATTTATCTCTCCTGCAGGCTCTGCAGACTGTATGCATTCAAAGCTGAGTATAAAAAAATAGGGGACAGAGAGCTGTAGTTCTTATATTCTCAACAATTTAAGCCAAATCTGTTGTCTCAAGATGAAGAAAGCTTCAAAAATGATGGAGAATTTAGAATGTAGGAAATTCAGTTTTATGAGTATTAAATGTTAATTTACCATAGGGAAAAGTCAATAGATGCATGTAGGTATAAAATTCATACCATCTGCCCAAGTTTTGGAAGGGATAATACTATGACTCTCTCACTTATGTTCTGTTTCATGTTTATTCCTTAAAAACATTTTGTCCTGATTATAAATATAATGGGCTTCCCAAGTGGCACTAGTGGTAAAGAACCCGCCTGCCAATGCAGGAGACTTAAAAGATGCAGTTTTGATATCTGGGTAGAGAAGATCCCCTGGAGGAGGGTGTGGCAACTCACTCCAGTATTCTTGCCTGGAGAATCCCCATGGACAGGAGCCTGGAGTCCATAGGGTCACAAAGAATCAGACACTACGTAAGTGACTTAGTACATAAATGTAATAAAAGCTTATTAACAAATAATTGGAATGTTAAAAAATATATAAGGATAAAAATAAAAATGGCTCTTAGGTCACCATTCAGAAATTAAAACAAATAAAATTTAAAATTATACTTCATTCTGAACTTTTTTTCTATGCATAGTTAATATACTGAATTGAATACTGTTTGTTTATCCATTTACATTTAGGTACAATTTGGTGGCTTAGATGGTAAAGAATCTGCCTGCAATGTGGGATACCTGGGTTTGATCCCTGGATTGGGAAGATCTCCTGGAGAAGAGAATGGCAACCCACTGTAGTACTCTTGCCTGGAGAATTCCATGGACAGAGGTCCCTGGCAGGCTACAGTTTCTGGGATCTCAAAGAATCAGACATGACAAAGTGATTAAACACTTTCACACTTTCACCATAATACTAACTCCTGTTCTGTGTTTGCAATTTTCACTAATATTATATAGGGAATATTTTTATAATTTCTTGTAATTACCACTTTTAGTGATTGTAGTAAGTATATCCTATTGTCTGAATATTATACTATAACTTATTTCATTATTCTCCTTTTATTGATACTTTAGATATTTCAATTTTTATTTTTCTGTTTTTAAAGGGTATGAATGAAAAGCAGAAGGAAAAACCCAACTCTGAGAACTGACAAAACTCAGAATGAAGCTGAAAGACAGGAAAATATAATGGAGGAGATTGCTTGTTGGTGAACATCCCTTTATCTATTCTTTACCTTTGATCTCATGTCTGATTATTTCCTTCAAATTAAGTCCTAGAAATTACCAGGACTAAAGTTGGGAATTTTTTTCTTTGCCTTAACTGACCAAGGTCCAATCTTTCTTATTCAATCTGATCTCGAATTCATCAGAAGCATAGGGTGAATGTTCCTGATTGTTTTCTTTTTTTAACTATAGCTTTTCTTTCTCCAAAAGAAAAAAAAAATCAATAACTTGCCTTTCAAACTACCTGTAAAAAACTTTCCTTTGTAAACTGATGATTGCTCCAAAAGCATGTATAGCTCCACATGCCCTTTCTTCAGATTCTTCCAGCAGAAGCACAGTAACTCCTCCAACCTCACGTGTTTGAGGAATAGGGTTCTGAAGCAGATGAGGCCAGAGAACATAGCCAATATTTAAGGAAGGAACATCATAAGTATTTTCTTTGATCCTTTAAAAAGAATAACATTTTTTATTTATAACATTTTAAAAGACACAACCACTTATTGACTGTTTTAAGCATTATACAATGTTCTGGATTACCTGTGCATTTTAGACAAAAGATGTAAACACAGTTCCTTTTGTTTAAGGTTGTTTTTTTTTTCCTCCATCATAAGTGATATTCTTCAACACATCTTGAAACCACGTTTGATTCTTCTGAGTGAAGTAATTGGTTATTGTTATGGCCTCAATATTTGTGGCCACAAGTTCATATACTTTGGTCACCTGATGTGAAGAGCTGACATATTGGAAAAGACCCTGATGCTGGGAAAGATTGAGGGCAGGAAGAGAAGGGGGATGACAGAGGTTGAGATGGTTGGATGGCATCATCGACTCAAAGAACATGAGTTCGAGCAAACTCCGGGAGATAGTGAAGGACAGGGAAGTCTGGCGTGCTGCAGTCCGTGGGATTGCAAAGAATTGGATATGGCTGGGAAAGACTAGGGATCTCTTCAAGAAAATCAGAGATACCAAAGGAACATTTCATGCAAAGATGAGCTCAATAAAGGACAGAAATGGTATGGACCTAACAGAAGCAGAAGATATTAAGAAGAGATGTCAAGAATACACAGAAGAACCATACAAAAAAGATCTTCATGACCCAGATAATCACGATGGTGTGATCACTGACCTAGAGCCAGACATCCTGGAATGTGAAGTCAAGTGGGCCTTAGAAAGCATCACTACAAACAAAGCTAGTGGAGGTGATGGAATTCCAGTTGAGCTATTCCAAATCCTGAAAGATGATGCTGTGCTGCTGCACTCAATATGCCAGCAAATTTGGAAAACTCAGCAGTGGCCACAGAACTGGAAAAGGTCAGTTTTCATCCCAATCCCAAAGAAAGGCAATGCCAAAGAATGTTCAAACTACCACACAATTGCACTCATCTCACACGCTAGTAAAGTAATGCTCAAAATTCTCCAAGCCAGGCTTCAGGAATATGTGAACTGTGAAATTCCTGATGTTCAAGCTGGTCTTAGAAAAGGCAGAGGAACCAGAGATCAAATTGCCAACATCCGCTGGATCATGGAAAAACCAAGAGAGTTCCAGAGAAACATCTATTTCTGCTTTACTGACTATGCCAAGGCCTTTGACTGTGTGGATCACAATAAACTGTGGAAAATTCTTCAAGAGATGAGAATACCAGATCACCTGACCTTCCTCTTGAGAAATTTGTATGCAGGTCAGGAAGCAACAGTTAGAACTGGACATGGAACAACAGACTGGTTCCAAATAGGAAAAGGAGTATGTCAAGGCTGTATATTGTCACCCTGTTTATTTAACTTCTATGCAGAGTACATCGTGAGAAATGCTGGACTGGAAGAAACACAAGCTGGAATCAAGATTGCCGGGAGAAATATCAATAACCTCAGATATGCAGATGACACCACGCTTATGGCAGAAAGTGAGAGGAACTCAAAAGCCTCTTGATGAAAGTGAAAGTGGAGAGTGAAAAAGTGGGCTTAAAGCTCAATATTCAGAAAACGAAGATCATGGCATCCAGTCCCACCACTTCATGGGAAATAGATGGGGAAACAGTGGAAATAGTGTCAGACTTTATTTTTCTGGGCTCCAAAATCACTACAGATGGTGACTGCAGCCATGAAATTAAAAGACGCTTACTCCTTGGAAGGAAAGTTATGACCAACCTAGATAGCATATTCAAAAGCAGAGATATTGCTTTGCCAACAAAGGTTTGTCTAGTCAAGGCTATGGTTTTTCCAGTGGTCATGTATGGATGTGAGAGTTGAACTGTGAAGAAGGCTGAGAGCCGAAGAATTGATTCTTCTGAACTGTGGTGTTGGAGAAGACTCTTGAGAGTCCCTTGGATTGCAAGGAGATCCAACCAGTCCATTCCGAAAGAGATCAGCCCTGGGATTTCTTTGGAAGGAATGATGCTAAAGCTGAAACTCCAGTACTTTGGCCACCTCATGCGAAGAGTTGACTCATTGGAAAAGACTCTGATGCTGGGAAGGATTGGGGGCAGGAGGAGAAGGGGACGACAGAGGATGAGATGGCTGGATGGCATCACTGACTTGATGGATGTGAGTCTGAGTGAACTCCGGGAGTTGGTGATGGACAGGGAGGCCTGGCGTGCTGCGATTCATGGGGTCGCAAAGAGTCGGACATGACTGAGCGACTGATCTGACTGATCTGATCTGATCTGAAGGAACTAAACAACAGCAATAAGTTCATATATTGAAGTATTAACTCCCCATGTGATTGTAGTAGGAGATAGGGTCCCTAGGGAAGTAATTAAGCCTTTATGAGATCAGAAGAATGAAAATAGGATCCCATAGAATTAGTGTTTTTAGAGGAAAAGAGATCCCACAGAACATAGGCTCTCTCTCTCATTCCCCACTGGTGTAAAGAAAAGGCCATGTGAGAACATAGTGAGAACTGGTTGTCTACAAGACAGGACGAGATCGCTCCCCAGAAACCAACCATGCTGCCACTCTGATCTGATATCCTGTCTCAAGAGCTGTGGGAAAATAAATTTCTATTTAAGCCACTTTCTCTGTTGTACTATGTTACGCAGTGTAGAAGATGAATAGTCACTAGTCTAATGTCAAACAGAACCTGGGAGCGTAGAGAAGACATAAAGGGTCACTTGTTGAACACTAAAAGGCGACTAGGGGTAAGAATTTGGAAACAAAAAACAAAAAACAAAAAGAGCGTCTCCTGTGTGAAAATGCAATCAACTTAAATAAATAAAAAAGAACAATAGTCTTAACTGAGTATTTTTAAATGTAAGTGATAAAAACGAATTGTGAAGCTTCTTAAACAACAGAATTCTTGAACCTCAAGCCCAGATTTTCATTTTGTCAGTTGGGTGGGGTCTCTGTGTTTTATGTTTTATTTTAAGAAGTATCTCAAATAAGTCTGATGATTAATTTGGTTTTGGAACCTCTAATCTAAATATTACACTGTTTACTTTTTACTGCTTTTTAAAGAAAGATACTATTTGCTTTATACTCATCACAAAATGAGTATAATAACACACAGTGAGCAACTGACTTACTGCTAATCGTCCTCTTTTATAATTAACAAAGAATTTAATCAAACTTGTAGTCATTCTGTATTTTTATCACTTCATTTTTATTAAATTCTCTTTTTAGGAAACTTGCCTTGAAGGATGACTCACTTTTTATCCAGCTTCAAAAGGAAACATTTAAGTCTTTGTGTTTAATTTCCAGGGTAAGATTGATTGCTTTAGAGAATTAAAAACAGCAACAACAATAGGTTCATTTTTCCCCCATAGAAATATTTCAGAATAACAGCTGGTGAATTCATTTTTAATCCCTTTGTGCTATTCTTTGTTCTATTTCTGAAGAATTTCTTTTCTTTTATTTTCTTTCCCTCTTCTCACCACCTCCAACCATTTTAGTAACTTTAATTTTTATGTGATCTTGTTTTTAAAAATTTGATCAAAGCTATTAAAAAGGAGCAGATGCTTCCTGAAAAGTGCGGTTGCACCTTTGCTTCAGAGATTGTTCTGTTTTAATATCATGAATTTCTGTATTTCTCTGATCATTTACCATTGTATGTCTTGGTTTGATTCAAAACCAACTAATATCTACTCTTAACACTCCAAAACCATTGTGGGACTGATATTATTATCTATTGTATTGAATTACATAAAATTGCTGTGTTTAAAGGTTAAAAAAATCAACTTAGTATTAGCAATTTCATATGATCCAGTCTAATATACTTGTTGGCTGAATAAACTGAATTTCAGACAGATTGAGTGACTTTGCTCAAGGTTATTTAAATGTAAAAGAATTATTTTCAACATCCTCTTTCCCCCTAAATCCTAGCTGTTTTTCTTAGAATAAAAAATGTATTTACCAATGCCCACAATGTATTCTTGCTGGAGAATCCCGTGGATGGAGGAGCCTGGTTGGCTACAGTCCATGGTGTCACAAAGAGTTGGACACAACTGAGCAACTTCACTTTCTTTCTTTCTTACAACATGTTTTTTTTTTTTTTTCATAAGTTGAAAACAATTAGAGAATAAGTTGTGTTATTTACTGTATACCACACATGCATACAACCCCGATTCATAGAACATTCATATTTCATTTGTATTATTTTAATATCAAGTAGGCTCTTCTAGGAGAAGGAAATGGCACCCCACTCCAGTACTCTTGCCTGGAAAATCCCATGGATGGAGAAGCCTCGTAGGCTGCAGTCCATGGGGTCACTAAGAGTCAGACACGACTGAGCGACTTCACTTTCACTTTTCACTTTCATGCATTGGAGAAGGAAATGGCAACCCACTCCAGTGTTCTTGCCTGGAAAATCCCAGGGACGGGGGAGCCTGGTGGGCTGCCGTCTATGGGATCGCACAGAGTTGGACACGACTGAAGTGACTTAGTAGCAGCAGTAGCAGGCTCTTCTATGTTGCTCTCTAGATGTACATGGTTATGTGTGAATATACCTTTTTATGTTATAGAACTTACTACTGCAGTATAAACAAATTTTAAGTTGATCAAAACTACACTAAAGGGCTTCCCTGATGGCTCAGTGGTAAAGAATCTGCCTGCCAATGCAGGAGACACAGGTTCGATCCCTGATCCAGGAAGTTCCCACATGTTGCAGAGAAACTAAGCCCATGTGCCACAACTACTGAGCCTGTGCTCTTGAGCCTGGAAGCCCCAACTATTGAACCTATGTGCCACAACTACTGAAGCCCTGAGTCCTAAAGCCTGTGCTCTGCTGCAAGAGAAGCCACCGCAATGAGAAGCCTTGCACTGCAACTAGAAAGTAGGCCCTGCTTGCCACCAACACAGCAAGGAAGACCCAGAAAACACCCAAAATGGAGTCAGGCTATTTATTAGCATTTTTGTGTGTGTGTGTGTGTATAATCCATTTCCCCTCGGGTGTGCATGGGACATGTGACTTGTTTTGAACAAATCAAGTATAGAAACTGGGATGAGCTGTCACTTTTGTGATTATGTTCTATTATACAGTAAAGGTAAGGACAATATTCCCACGATTATAGCACATTATCTGTGTACAATATGATTCTAAGCCTACTCAGTCTCCTCTCCTGCTGGCCTTGAGGAAGCATACTGCTATGCTGTGAACCTCAGATGGAGAGGACCACATGGCAGGGGACTTTGGGCAACCACTAGGAGCCAGGGGTTTCAGGTCTTTAGCTCAAATGAGTGAATTCTGCCAATAGCCACAACCATAAGAGCTTGGAAGAGAACCCTGAGATTCAGATGAGATTCTAGCCCACTTGACACCTTGAGAGTAACTGTGAGACCCTGAAGCAGAAAACTGTGTCCAGACTCTCCATGAAAAGTGTGAGATTCTTAAATGTGTGTTAGATGCAAGTTTATGGTAGTATATTTCTCAGCAACAGATAACTAATGTACCAAAGGGATGGCAATTTTTTCCCCTCTTTCCCCATGTCTTTTGATATGAAGAAAGCTTCTCAGATTTGAAAAAAAAGACATTTAATAAATATATATATGTATTTTTATTTTTTAGTAGATGGACCATAGATTAAAGTCAGAAGTGGATGGTTTTAAACATAGCAGAAGGTTTCAGAAGGAAATGGAAGGGAAAGAACTGTGAGATGTAGTTATAGCAACAATCGGAAACTAATACATCTTTGTATACATTCCTGAAAAAAGAAAAATAGAAGGCACTAACTCAGTGTAATCCTTTACCTGGGCCAAAGAATGAACCTCTTAAGAATATCCTGGATTTTTTTTTTCCATTTCCCTTTGATAGGCTGTTATGGTACTGGGACGTGTGCCCTTTATTGATTGTTTGCAAAACGCATATTTTTCTTTATGACTTCAAGCAAAACTTTCTGTGAAAGCTGGAAACTAACACTCTCAAGACAAAGCAGGTTATTCCAGTCAGTAGTGAGCGTAAGAGAACAAAGAGAGCAAAGAGTTTACATTTGCAAAGTCAGAAAATATTCTAAACAATGTTTTCACGTCTTTTAAAAACAGCATTTTCTCTGATTTAAATTTTATAGCTTGGGAGTGCTAAAATATTATAGATTCATTTATATAACCCTAACATGCTAGTCTGTACTAATGACATGTAGTTTAACATTAAAGGGCAGTGTGTTTCAGGATACATATCGTTGCCCAATTTCTTCAGATGTGATTTGAGGGGTGTCATGCAAAATTCTCATTCCTAAATATATCTCCAGACCAACAGAGCCTAACCTTGAAGATGTGCAATAGGTATTTACTTAAAATGTATGTTTCCAAGAGACCTATTTAAAACAAAAATGATTTTTATATAAGCACATTTACTTATCTGCTCATTCACAAAAGCTTGGTTGTGTAGCAAAAATATAGTACAAAATGCACAGATATTATAACCTACAAGTTTTTGGCAACCAGATTACTCATGGTTATCATTTTGAAATGTGTAGCAATATTGAATCACTGTGCTGGGTACCGGAACTAACATAGTGTTGTAGGTCACGTATCCTTCAAACCAGGCAAACAAGCAAACTCCTAGAAAAAGAGATCAGATTAGTGGCTACCAGAGGCAGGAGTAGATAGGAGGAGGTGGAATTGGGTGAAGGTAGCCAAAGGGTACAAACTTCCAGTGATACATAGATACCAGAGATGTAAAGTACAACATGAGAAATATAATGAACACTTGTTATGTTATACATGAAATGTGTTAAGAGAGTTATTCCTGAGTTCTCATCAAAAGGAAAAAACTTTTAAAAAATTCCTTTAATGTCATATCTATGTGATATGATGGATAATGTTCACCAAACTTATTAGGGCAATTATTTCATGATAGTCAAACCATTATGCTGTACATCTTATACTTATATTCTAAGTTATATATTAATATCTCAAAAACATTAAAAAATCAAGTTTAATTTCTCATAAAATTTTTATGAACTAATTATAAATATCGTATCACTCTCTCTGGCCTCCAGTTTATTCATTTATAAAATAAGGTAAAATGTACCTTCATATAAGAAGTGGTATTGTCTAGAGATTATAGCGCAGATTCCATGTGGGTTGAAATCTTGGCTCACCCACTCACTCTATGACTATGGGCCAGTTATCCCATGACCTTGAGGAATAACTTTGTCTCTGTTTTCTCATCTGTAATATACTTCCTACTTGGTAGAGTCATGGTAAGATTAAGTATAAGAGCTTGTTGTTTGTGCTCAGTCTGTGTTCCCTACTGAAATTTAGTTGTGGTGAGGAATGGATGAGGTCACATCTGAAGAGCATTTAGCACTCAGTGTCATCCAGTTTCATTTACTGAATATTATATAGCATAAATATGTTATAGATAGATACAACATATTTAGTATATTGTGTAACATTTCCTTAACCTAGCATGCTAAGTTGCTTCAGTTGTGTCTTACTCTTTGAGACTCCGTGGACTGTAGCCCACCAGACTTCTCTGTTCATGGGATTCTCTAGAAAAAATACTGGAGTGGGTTGCTCTTTCCTCCTCCAGGGGATCTTTCTGACCCAGAGATGGAACCCGCGTCTCCTGAATTGCAGGTGGATTCTTTACCACTGAGCCACTGCCGAAACCTCTCCTCAACCTTAGAGCACAATTTTTTTTCATATTATTATATTTCAAATAGGGGAATGTATCTTACAATTGACTTTTACATTTAGCATAGTGCTTTTCTCCCCCCAAAGTTAATATTAAATTTGTGATGGTGTCTTACAAATGAGGAAATAATTCACATGTGTATATCATACTTATGTATGCATATATTGGTCAAGAAATTTCTTTATTCAACTCTTTTCCCCAAGGGCCCTCATATTTGCTCAAGAAATGTGAGTTGCACTATAGATAAATAACTTATCCACATCTCTGGATTTAATCCAACCTCCACTTTTCCTTAGACTTCCTTGGTGGCTCAGACGGTAAAGCGCCTGTCTACAATGCAGGAGACCTGGGTTTGATCTCTGGGTTGGGAAGTTCCCTGGAGAAGGAAAAGGCAACCCACTCCAGTACTCTTGCCTAGAAAATCCCATGGGCGAAGCAGCCTGGTGTCCATGGGGTCTCAAAGAGTCAGACACGACTGAACGACTTCACTTTTACTTTCCACTTTTCCCATGCCATCTCCCCTATATTTCAGTCTAGCTAAAAATACTTTTGGTTAGTCAATTGCTTTTAGATATAACGTGGGGCTGCCTTTGCCTTTGCAATAAATACAAATCTCATCACATTAGAAATCATGTCTATTCCAAAATCTGTATTCCTGATTGTCTGTCTACCTTGGTCCTCCAACAGTAATCACCTTTGAGTTTCCACTCAGCAGCAAGATCCTCCTCCAACATTCCTATCTGGTTCCCCTTCTTTCTCTCCACCTCCTTCCCTAACCCCTCCTCCTCCTTTCCAGCAGAGCACAGCTGCTGGGAGGCTGCGCAGTACAGAGAAAGGGCTTGTGAGTCAATGTGGGCGGGGGTCTGCAGGGAACCTTTCTGTGTATGTTTCTCTAGTTTTGCCCTCATGACCAAGAGCCACTTTTTACTCATTTGTATACTTTCAAGGCACAGTACAATGCCTGACCCACAGTATGTAATGCTTTTGAATTATTAAACTGGAATAAGTCACAGATAATTCATTTATGCTTGATTTATTAGTTGACCATCTATTGAGAACTATGAGCTAATTAGCTGGAAGGAAAAAAAGATGAACAAAATTTCTTTCCTTCCACAGAAAGTCTCACAATGAGTGGGGAGACAGATTTATAAACTTTTAACACCAATAATAAAACACTCAACATATTTATGTAGGAAATGTTATAAAAGCAGATAAGATAGAAAGATTTACACACTGGTCTTAGGAGACTGGAAAAGTAAAAATGCAATTGAATTTTGAAGAATGACCATTTAAGAAGCACAAAATTTGAGCCAAGGAAATTGCAGTATGATCCAGCTCCTACTGGACATCCTACTGTTCATCCAAGAGAGGGTTACCCTTGATGGCTCAGTGGGTAAAGAATCCACTTGCAATTCAGGAGACACAGGAGACACAGTAGACACAGGTTCAGGCCCTAGGTCAGGAAGATCCCATGGGGGAGGAAATGGCAACCCACTCCAGTATTCTTGCCTGAAAAATTTCACAGACAGAGTAGCCTGGTGGGCTACAGAGTCAGGCATGACTAACCAAGCAAGCACAGCACAGCACAGCACAGCACACCCAAATGAAATGAAAACAAATGTCCACACTAATATTTATGTAATCAAATGTCATAGTGGCATTAGTCATTATAGCCAAACAGTAGAAACAACTCAAATGTCCATTAACAGCTGTCTGGAGAGGCCTTACGAATAGGTGTGAAAAGAAGAGAAGTGAAAAGCAAAGGAGAAAAGGAAAGATGTAAGCATCTGAATGCAGAGTTCCAAAGAATAGCAAGGAGAGATAAGAAAGCCTTCCTCAGCGATCAATGCAAAGAAATAGAGGAAAACAACAGAATGGGAAAGACTAGAGATCTCTTCAAGAAAATTAAAGATACCAAGGGAACGTTTCATGCAAAGATGGGCTCGATAAAGGACAGAAATGGTATGGACCTAACAGAAGCAGAAGATATTAAGAAGAGGCGGCAAGAATACACAGAAGAACTGTACAAAAAAGAGCTTCACAACCCAGATAATCATGATGGTGTGATCACTGACCTAGAGCCAGACATCCTGGAATGTGAAGTCAAGTGGGCCTTAGAAAACATCACTACGAACAAAGCTAGTGGAGGTGATGGAATTCCAGTTGAGCTATTTCAAATCCTAAAAGATGATGCTGTGAAAGTGCTGCACTCAATATGCCAACAAATTTGGAAAACTCAGCAGTGGCCACAAGACTGGAAAAGGTCAGTTTTCATTCCAATCCCAAAGAAAGGCAATGCCAAAGAATGCTCAAACTATCACACAATTGCACTCACCTCACACGCTAGTAAAGTAATGCTCAAAATTCTCCAAGCCAGGCTTCAGGAATACGTGAACTGTGAACTTCCAGATGTTCAAGCTGGTCTTAGAAAAGGCAGAGGAACCAGAGATCAAATTGCCAACATCCACTGGATCCATGGAAAAAGCAATAGAGTTCCAGAAAAACATCTGTTTCTGCTTTATTGACTACGCCAAGGACTTTGACTGTGTGGATCACAATAAACTGTGGAAAACCCTTCAAGAGATGGGAATACCAGACCACCTGACCTGCTTCTTGAGAAACCTGTATGCAGGTCAGGAAGCAACAGTTAGAACTGGACATGGAACAACAGACTGGTTCCAAATAAAAGGAGTACGTCAAGGCTGTATATTGTCACCTTGCTTATTTAACTTCTATGCAGAGTACATCATGAGAAATGCTGGGCTGGAAGAATCACAAGCTGGAATCAAGATTGCCGGGAGAAATATCAATAAACTCAGATATGCAGATGACACCACTCTGATGGCAGAAAGTGAAGAGGAACTAAAAAGCCTATTGATAAACATGAAAGAGGAAAGTGAGAAAGTTGGCTTAAAGCTCAACATTCAGATGGGGAAAGAGTGGAAACAGTGTCAGATTTTATTTTTGGGGGGGCTCCAAAATCACTGCAGATGCTGATTGCAGCCATGAAATTGAAAGACGCTTGCTCCTTGGAAGGAAAGTTATGACCAACCTAGATAGCATATTCAAAAGCAGAGATATTACTTTGCCAACAAAGGTCCGTCTAGTCAAGGCTATGGTTTTTCCTGTGGTCATGTATGGATGTGAGAGTTGGACTGTGAAGAAAGCTTAGCACTGAAGAATTGATGCTTTTGAAATGTGGTGTTGGAGAAGACTCTTGAGAGTCCCTTGGATTGCAAGGAGATCCAACCAGTCCATTCTGAAGGAGATCAGCCTTGGGTGTTCTTTGGAAGGAGTGATGCTAAAGCTGAAACTCCAGTACTTTGGCCACCTGATGCGAAGAGTTGACTCATTGGAAAAGACTCTGATGCTGGGAGGGATTGGGGGCAGGAGGAGAAGGGGATGACAGAGGATGAGATGGCTGGATGGCATCACTGACTTGATGTACATGAATTTCAGTAAACTCCGGGAGTTGGTGATGGACAGGGAGGCCTGGCGTGCTGTGATTCATGGGGTCGCAGAGTCGGACATGACTGAGCGACTGAACTGAACTGAACTGAACTAAATAAAACTGAACTGAATGAAATAAATAAAATGTGGAAACTGCATGCAATGGAATATTCAGTAGTAAAAAGTAGTGATATGTGCTACAATGTGGATGAACCTAGGCAATACTATGTTAAATGAAACAAACTGTGTTAGAATTGTTTAAAGAACTTTTATAATGCTCTTTACTATATAAAATATTAAAAACAGGCAAAACTGTAGGGACTGAAATCTTAATGGTTGCTTAGAGTCAGGGAACCATTAGGGAAATACAGAGAATGATTTTTAATGAAACAGGCTTTCTTTTGGGTGTGACTGGAATTCTCTAAAATTGATTGTAGAGATTATTTCACAGCTCTGTGAATATACTAAAATACACAAATGTGTACTTCAAACAGCTAGTGAGTGAATTATATTAATATCACAATAAAATAATTTTACAAATAAAGAAACAAAAGGAACAGGCAATCCAAAAATTTGCTATAAATTTTCATGTGGAATTGTTACAACCAAGATGTTAAGTTGTTATACTGCATATCAAATATTCTTAAAATAACAATCTGTAGAGAGGAAGAAATTGACAATACATGAGAGAGATGCAGGGGAGAAAGCAGATGGAGGACAAAAATCTATAGACTGAGGTCCTTGAAAAACTTGTGAGCAGATGGCATCTGGAACATGGAAGGATTACCTCTTCCACCAGGAGGGGGAAGGATGTAGGTAAAGATGGGTAGGAAAGCAGGTATACTAATAGGCAGAGTTAGGAAGAGTTGAGTGTTTCTACCACGTGGGCTCTATTGACTCTGCAAGCATAGCATCTTCTTTCTGAGTGTTGAAAGAAAGAGGAGGGTTGATAGATTGAGCAGCAGAGACAGCTGCCAGACTGACAAAGCAAATACTCACCCAGCCTTTTATTCACCCACGGTGCCATAATAGTGCTGCTAAAATGAAATACATTAAATAAGTGGACAATCTTAGCATGAGGCTTAATATGAATAAAATTCCAGGAAATAGAATATCAGTTTTCATGACAATCTCAATGGAAAAAAATTATGAACAACTCAAGACATTTTTCTTGAATATGATTCCATTTGTATGCTGCTGCTGCTAAGTCGCTTCAGTCGTGTCTGACTCTGTGCGACCCCATAGATGGCAACCCACCAGGCTCCCCTGTCCCTGGGACTCTCCAGGCAAGAACACTAGAGTGGGTTGCCATTTCCTTCTCCAATGCATGAAAATGAAAAGTGAAAGTGAAGTCGCTCAGTCGTGTCCGACTCTTAGTGGCCCCATGGACTGCAGCCTACCAGGCTCCTCCATCCATTTGTATGGTTCCATGTAAACTTAACTTTTGCCAAAAAAAAAAACAGTAAATTCGTTTTTTTAAAGGAAGTCCAAGCTAAGAAGATAATTCTTTACAATAAAGTAAATGAGAAGGAAAACAATAGCTATAAAAAATAAGTGCAAATATATGGATGCACAAATAAAAATATTAAGATATTAATAACACACATATTGCATTATATGTCAGGCTCTGTTTTAAGCAACACACACACTTATTTAATACTTATAAAATCCTATCTGTTAGATATATACTCACAATTTAAATAAAGATGAGGTATAGAGCAGTTAGGTAGTTTAGAAAAATTCACATAAGTGGTAGGTATGAAAGGAAAGGTTCACTCTCAGGCAGCCATGTGCCACAACCACCTTGCAACACCAGATACACTGTAAGAAACGTCCAGAAAGTATAAACTATCCTTTGTGTCTGAAATGAATATAGGCTTTCTAGTGAGCAGTGTCATAAGAGGAAGCTAGAATGGTATGCTGGGATGTTTGTTATTATCCTCAGATACGGAGCCCAAATTAGTACCATACCAGCTGAGTAGCTGTTCCAAGCATTTTTTTATACAGAACTGCAAAACATCACTGAGTGCCAGCAAATTATGAGAAAGTTAATAACATAGAGGAAACTATATTTACTGGGATTCCTCTCAGAAAAAAACTCTGAATGCATTGTCAAAGAAAACTGATTGGCTCCTTGGGACAAAGGATGATACCCCAGAGGAATACCTTCAAGCAACAACAGATGAGACAGCTCATAACTGCTTTAGGTACTACAATAAAATTAGTATAAAATAAAGAGCAAGCATCTCATGCATTCAGTTGGATAGATCTTGACAACTGTATATGCCTTTGAAATCATCTCCCACAACAAAATAAGATATAGACTATCTTCATCTTCCAATAGTTTCATATAACCTTATAGTTAGTTCTCTCTCCCACACACTATCTGTTCTCTCACCATAGATTGGCTCCGCTTATATTTGGATTTCATATAAAAGAAGTATAAAGTACAGAATTTTTTTTCTAGTTTCTTTCACTTAGCATACTGTTTTTGAAGTTCATTCATGTTGCTGCATGGAACAGTTATTTGTTCTTTTTTTATTACTGAGTAGTATTTCATTGTGTGAATGTAAAACAATTTGTTTACTTATTTTCCTACTGAAAGTCATTAGTGCTTTCTTTTCAAGCTTGAGGAAATTATACATTTTCTTTTGAATTATTTTTGTGTACATGTGTTTTTATTTTTTTTGGCAAACATGTAGGAATAGAATTCTACATCATATGATGTGAGTAACTTAATTCCCTCCCCTGAAAGATCAGTCTGGATGTTAATAGAACTTTATTTGGCAGAATAAGTTAAGCAAGTTTGGGACCAGAGCTGAATTATATAGAAAAGTTGAAGGGAGGATGGGTACTTTCTTCTGCCCCTATCACATGGATGCTCAGCCTCATCCATAAATAATAAATGGACAAATATTGAAGGGCTATTGGTTTGAAGGAATGATAAATTAATAATCTACTAGAGGGAGCAAAATGTCTTAATCTGGTTTAAATATACCATAGATATGAATGTAGATGTGTTTTGAAGAATTAAGTGACATGATTGAATCTATTTCTAATGACAATAACTTTTGTATATTGTGGAAGGTGAACATAGAATGGGAAAAAATTTAAAGGCTATTTCAAAACTCTAGATGAAAATTAATGAGATCAGCATCTTCAGGAATCCTTAGGAAGGAACTGAATTCATAAGATATATAGACCCTGTTTTTGAATGTGTGTGCATATGTGCATATGAATCCATGTGCATGCATGTATGCTGCAGCAGAAAATAATTTTGTAATAGTACTTTTTCTCATTCATTGCAGTTATTGCATCCACAATTGATTCTGTATTACAGATCGAGCTTAGTCAAAATGCTCAGAGCAGCTGGGTATCCCTATCCTGCAAGGCTTATGTTGTGTACTCATCCAATGCCTATCTGGAGAGACCCATAACACTCGATATATCATGACTTTTTAGTTTGGGTCAGAATGTTTCTAAAACTCCTGGCCTTTCTGACATGGTAGTTGAGAAAGTGCTCCAGTGCTCTAGCAACAGTTCTGAAAACCACAGAAAACAAAACATCCAGCTGATGTGAATATCAAACTCTGACCCAGGCCTTAACAGTACTTCTTTTATTGTGTTTCTAGGCCATTTTCATATATAAAATAGGCAAAGACTGGTTAGAGATGAACTTTTTAATATCAGATTCAGAGAAAGACCTACAAAATATTTTATTTTTCAGCCCAAAAAGTCCTGAAAGAGCTTATCTTTTTCCTCTCCTTGCTGTGTCAGGCTTTGCCTCTCTGCTAGTTGTCATGTCCAACCATGATCTCTACCTCTAACTAAAATAAAGCTGGATGGTCATGGTTTAGGTCACTTTGATGCACTGTACAGTCTCACTGTTTATTCCAGGTATTGGCCCACAGCTCTAGAAGATATGAAAAGACGTAAATAAAAATTGAATTAGAAAGAGCCATTTCTTATATGTTTTCTTCAACTTGTGATCAGTATGTTCATAGAAACTCTACTATCCAGGTTTATCACACTATCTACCTCATAAATTCACTGTGGATGGTTAGCCTATTAGTTATATTATCTCCATTCTTTTCTTTAGTCAATCTTGAGTATTTTTCAAAATTGAAACTAGGTCTATAATCAATCTTCTATTATTAAAAGTCAAGGATGTTACTTTAAATATTTGGTACTTGCTGAGCAGAAATGCAACCCCTGATTGCTTAACTAATAGGAGCTCTTATTCAAGGCTACAGGTTGGTAGCTTTCATAACCAGGGTGGTACATTATTTTTGTGTGTCACTAGCTAGTCATGGTCATTGTCCTCTGGGAGGTCAGGAACCAGAGTGGCAGTGCATATGTTGGGAATATGACTTTATTTGGAAAGTAACATGCTTCCAGAGTCACCAGGAGAAGTGCATGCTAACTCTGGCCCTGGAATGCTTTCATTGATTTTGCAAACAATTTATGTAGCAGCTGTGAACACCAATTGTACTACATCAGCGTCAAGAGGAAAAACAGGCTTTCCTGCACGTTAGAGAAATTTTGCTTAACCTTGGATGGATAGCTTAGCAAGCTCTGATGTATTTACTTCCATACACAGTGAAAAGCAAGCCATGAAGGTTCTAGTTTTTTTAAAAAAAGAGACGCTCTGCTGTATAAAACTTGACGCAGGATTCTTCACCTTGGCTCATCTTTCAACAAATTAAAATTCCAGGCTTGAAACAAAAACTGCTGATGAGACTGTTGGGATGCTTCAAGTTCCACTCTCTATAAAGAGAAGACTGCAAACTGTAGTCAGAATAACAAATCAGAATGACTCATCTAATTAGGTAGAAAAGGAATACAATCTTTATTGGAAAAAGAAATAAAAGCCTATATTGGCCTATATTTTCTCTTGCAATTAGATCAGTTGACTTGAATTTGAGTATCTAGAACTTAAGTATCACCTTCAGAACCACAATACCTCCTCCATAATAAATGGAAATTGTTCTATAAAACCCAGTTCAGTTCAATTCAGTCACTCAGTCATGTCTGATACTTTGCGACCCCATGGACTGCAGCACGCCAGGCTTTCCTGTCCATCACCAACTCCTGGAGTTTACTCAAACTCATGTCCATCGAGTCGGTGATGCCATCCAGCCATCTCATCCTCTGTTGTCCCCTTCTCCTCCTGCCTTGAATCTTTCATAAACAGGGTGGTACATTATTTTTGTGCATCACTAGCTAGTCATGGTCAGGGTCTTTTCCAATGAGTCAGTTCTTTGCATCAGGTGGCCAAAGTATTGGAGCTTTAGCACCAGTCCCTCCAATGAATATTTAGGACTGATTTCCTTTAGAATTGACTGGTTTGATCTTTTGCTGTCCAAGGGACTCTCAAGTATTGGAGCATTAGCTTTAGCAACAGTTCCTCCAATGAGTAGTCAGGACTGATTTCCTTTAGGATGGACTGGTTGGATCTCCTTGCTGTCCAAGGGACTCCTCTCCATCACCACAGTTCAAAAACATCAACTCTTTGGCACTCAGTTTTTTTTGTGGTCCAACTTTCACATTCATACATGACTACTTGAAAAACCATAGCTTTGACTAGATGGACCTTTGTCGCCAAAGTAATGTCTCTGCTTTTCAATATGCTGTCTAGGTTGGTCATAACTTTTCTTTTAAGGAGCAAGCATCTTTTAATTTCATGGCTGAGTTTGAGTTGGTGATGGACAGGGAGGCCTGGGGTGCTGCAATTCATGGGGTTGCAAAGAGTCAGAAACGACTGAGCTACTGAACTGAACTGATCCTCCTTACTAAGGTATCCTCAAAAAATCTTTTTGATAGTGTTCATCAGTTTAGGCATTGCTCAACTATTCTATCTGCCTCTGTCTGCCAAAAATCTTCTTATCTCAAGTACCCTAAGACCCCTGGTGGCTCAGATGATAAAGCGTCTGTCTGCAATGCAAGAGACCTGGGTTCGATCCCAGGGTTGGGAAGGTTCCCTGGAGAAGGAAATGGCAGCCCACTTCAGTACTCTTGCCTGGAAAATCCCATGGGCAGAGGAGCCTGGTAGGCTACAGTCCATGGGGTTGCAGAGTTGGACATGACTGAGAGACTTCACTTTCACTTTCCACCCTGAGACCCACCAGAATGCTACCAAACACCGGGTGGAGTGGATTCTGAGAGGCAATTTTTACAGATATGACCTATTCATCCTATGTATGTATGTGTTAGTTGCTTAGTTGTGTCCAACTCTTTGCAACCCCATTGACTATAGCTCACCAGGCCCCTCTGTCCATGGGATTCTCCAGGCAAGATCACATGAGTGGGTTGCCATTTCCTTCTCCAAAAGGATCTATAGAAAGAAAGTGAAGTTGCTCAGTTGTGTCTGACTCTTTGCAACCCCATGGACTGTAGCCTACCAGCCTCCTCTATCCATGGAATTTTCCAGCCAAGAGTACTGGAGTGGCTTGCCATTTCCTTCTCCATTATTCATCCTATAAGATTTTTGTTTGCACAGTTAGGACTAAATCATATATCAATTTTATACTTTTGTAGAAAAAATAAAAATATTGATGTAAAGAATTCATAAACACCATTTATTGTCATATAATATTTCAGTGGAGAATCATGACTTAGACGTTTCTATTCCACTCTACTGTGAAATAGAATCTACTGTGGTGACGAATGTCTTTGAGTATGAAATACATCATGGCATGGCAGAAAATGTATGATGCTCAGGAATCAGACAAATGCAATTTCAAATTTCATCCACTTATTTGAAAGAGTATGTGACTTAAGATATATTATTTTAGACTTTCCCAACTTAGATCTCTCACACTTCAAATGGATGTTATATCTACCTGGTCAGGCTGTTGTAATAGTTAATTAAGAAAATATTTTCAGAATATCCAGGAAAAGGCTTTATGTTTATTACTGTGATTAAATTATTTCATCTATTGCTATTATCATCTTTATTGTGCTAAAGACCTAGGACAGATGCCATATAATCAGCATCACTGAAGGATAGTTTAATAATTGATCATGCATATCAGCTATTCCTTAGAACCATTTTTATTAATTTTATTTTTTTGTTAGCTGAAATGTTAATGTCCCCTTATATTTCTATCTATTGTTGCTTTATATATTTTAATACATTAATATAATATTTAATATGTTGCTTGATACTTTTAAGTTAATTTTTGTCAAAACTTCAAAATGGATTATTATTCCAGTGAATATCCTATTTAATGTTTGGATGTTGGAAATATATTTGGGACACTGTTTATATTTGCCTAATATTATCTTTGCCCAGCCCTTTCTTTGCAATGATATTGTACCAAGCATCTTAATTTTTGTAGCATATAGCCAAGTTTTGTTCTTTAATTCATTTGAGAATTATTTTCTAATGAGTTTTTTCTTTTTTAATATTCAGTTTAACAAATTCTCCCAAATATTTTTATTTACTTCCCAGAAGTAAGAACACTGTTTTTGGGAACAGCACATGGGTTAGAGGTCTCTAAGAGTCAGGCCACGTTATTGAGACAATGTTTCTCTTATTGTAATTGACCTTTCCAAGATCGGAGACTTATGCCTGAAAGACAGCTAAATGAAGCAGAAAAGAAGCACATCAAGTAGAGATGGACAGAGAAAATGAAAAACAGGACAGAGGATATGTATGGAGAGAAGGTTTACATTTTATTTTGAGAATGAGTCTGAAAATACGTAATTATTAGAATTCCCCCTTTATACTTTTCATTGTACATAATTTGGAAAACAATAAGGTTTAACAGGTTATTTTAGCTTGGATTCTATTATCTTTATGTGGTATACTTCTTGTTTAAAGAACTTTTTGTTTTCATCTTCCATTCTGTTTTTTGGAGGAACTATACAAACTAAATATATTTTGTCCATAATTTCTGCAATAATTTAAATGGCACGTATTCAATTTTTAATTGCATTAAGGATTATCTTGTGTTTTTAAGCACTTTTAAATTATATTTACTTAAAATTCTTAAAATTATCTAATTTTTTAAATAATAAGGAGATTTTTAAAGTTTATCATTATTCAAGGAGAATCTGTTTTCTCTTTATATCCATCTATCCATTATATCTCATGCCTCAGCAGTCTCCCTAGTTTTCTGTAATATAATGCAAGGGATATAAATCTTTATTTTTAAAGACTCTTTTCAACAGCAAGTTTTTTTTTTCCCACATAATTGTTATGCATTTAATTTTGGATCCAAATTCCATAGATATTTAAGTTATTTCATTGGCTTTTTTTTTTTTTTTGGCTTAAATATTTATCATCAGTCTCTTTTATCTACAACTCACCATCGTTAGATTCTAAATTTTGATTCAATAATTGAAGGACATCTATCTAGGAAGGATGGCTTGGTAGAAAATCTTCTTTTATTTCCACAAACATTTAAACCACCTTGCTATACATTTCACCCATGAAAATCAATTTGGCTACACAAAGATATCATGAGTAGTAAATTTTATTTTACTGTTTTCCAGAAGCTCAGACTGTGCAAAGAAATCTAAAGTCAATGTAAGTTGTACTCATTTTTAATTTACTCCTAAATGTATAAGGTAATTTTAATGCCCTGAATATGGGTAGATAATCAAGCTTTTCATAAATTTCTTGAACCATGCCATTTTCAGTTCAGAAACCATTTCTACTATTTTTTTTTTTTTTTTTGCTCAGGATTCTATTCATGAGTTCTATTATTTCCTTAAAAGAGAGATATTGCCTTTGCTTCATTTTCTCATATTTATCCTCATCATTTTTCTCTCTTTATACTCTTGTCTGTGATCCAGAAATGTATCTCCAGTTTTATTTACTAAACCTGAACAAGCTGTTCATTCACAAACAAACTTTGCTCCCATTGCCCTGATCTGATGATTTGCTACGTATTCAGACAGTAGGTATTTATTTATATTGTGTTGCTTTGAATCCAAAATATTCTTGTTATGCTTTCAGGAAACAGCTTAAAACAATGCCAATTTATTATCTCACAGACCTGGATGTAGAGTTTGAAATGGGCTTCAGTTCAAGTCTGAGATGGGCTAACAAGTTGTTGGCAGGGCTGTGTTCCTTCTGGAGCTTCTTGGGCAGAATCCATTCCTTTGCCTGCTCCAGCTTCTAGAGGTCACTTGTATTTCTTATCTGGTGCTCCTTCATCCACTTTCAAAAACAGAAACATAGCATCTTCAAATCTCTGACTCTACCACTTCTCTTTTTTACTTTATAAAAATCTTTGCTTATAATTACACTGATTACAGTGGACCCACCCAGACACTCAGGAAAATCTCCCCTTTTCAAGATCCTTGAGCACTTCTGCAGAGTCCTTTTGCCATGTAAGGCAACATAGTCACAGATTCTGGGGTTTTGGGCATGGCCATCATTGTTGTTTAGTCGATAAGTCATATCTGACTCTTTCCAATCCCATGGACTGTAGCCCACCAGGCCCCTCTGTCTATGGGATTTCCCAGTCGTGAATACTGGAGTGGGTAGCCATTTCCTTCTCCAGGGGATTGTCCCAACACAGGGATTAAACCTACATCTCCTACTCGTCAGGCGGATTCTTTACCACTGAGTCACCCGGGAAGCCCATAGATGGGCACCATTAGCGGTCCTATTCCAGCAGAATAGAAGCATATATTTGCAATTTATATCTTCTTATGATATGAAATTGGCCATTAGATGGACAGAAAGAATTTGATTAGATACTATGATTATTGGATGTACTGTAAAAGATATGTCAGAATATTAACTTTTGGTGAAATTCATTTCTGAGCTTATTCTTTTGGGACTGGAAACTTCAGAACTGAGTAACAGAAAGCTTTTCCTCACACATGAAGCCAGAACTATCATTTGTCAAAATTTCTTATTAACCAGATGTTTTTAGGGCACTTGAGGCTATTAGATAATTGAGCAACTTCCTTTTTTTCTCTTGATATTCCTATTTCAGGTATATTTATTAAAGTGCTTATAAACAGTTGGTGTACATAAACAGCTCTGACTTAAATTTCAAATCTGTTTTGATTAACATTTGTGTATATATTTTAATATTAGAAATAAACAAGAAGAAAGCTAGCAAAGAAGGGAGAGTGATGTGACATCCTTAAAATACAGGAAAATGTAAGTTATCTAGGAAGTTGGAGAAATTGAAAAACATTTCAATCCCTAGTATATCATTTAATTCAAGAATAACTTCAAGCATGTAAGAATATTAAAGAAGTATTATAAAGCATATTAAAATAATAAGGACCTTTGTAAAAAGATATTTTATTCTCATGGCAAATTTCGGTCTTGAAAAGCATTATAAACCTCTTACGTGCTCAGTGGGAAAGAAGGCAGTGACAACTGATGAAGTCTGCAGTGGGTGTGGAGCACAAATTAGCTCTCCCTCTTTTTGATGTTTTATTTGGATTCTTCTGAATTAGCATGCTAGAAAATATCAGGCTTTACCAGAAACATGTGGAAAATGTGTTCTCAATATTATTTCTATTTTCTTAGTATCACTGGAAAATAAATAAAGAGTCCTTCTGTTCATCCAAGGAAACGAACAGATATTTACCAAATAAAATCCTATTACATGCATTCATAAAGACCCTGGGTTAAGTATATTGCTTTTCTTATTTTCATTCCTAAATATTACTTTATTATGACTGCAGAAAATAAGAGAACCAACATTCTCTTTATCTGGTTCTGTGAAGGCAAATGTCAAGATGTTTTATGCTTAAAATGTAAAAACATAAACAGAAAGACAAAGAAGGAAGAAAAACAAGCAAAGCACATAGTCAGAAGGAAGAAAAACAAGCAAAGCATTTCTAGCGTGGAGTTCCCTTTTAATCAGCTGGTCAAAGGACAGGATTTATATATATATTTTAATTATGGGGAGAAAAAATAAAGAAAAATGGAAGAAAAGAAGTTTTGTGTGGTTGTACATATACACGTGGGGCTTCCCAGGCGGTGCTAGTGGTGAAGCACTTGCCTGCCAATATGGAAGACACGAGACGTGGGTTCCATCCCTGGGTTGGACAGATCCCCTGGAAAAGGGCATGGAGACCTACTCCAGTATTTCTGCCTGAAGAATCCCATGGACAGAGGAGCCTGGTGAGCTCCAGTCCATGGGGGTTGCACAGAGTTGGACATGACTGAAGAGACTTAGCACGCACAGTTGCTAGTCTCTAGTGAAAGTCGCTTAGTTGTGTCCGGCTCTTTGCAACCTCATGGACTCTACAGTCCATTGAATTCTCCTGGCCAGAATACTGAAGTGGGTAGCCTTTCCCTTCTCCAGGGGATCTTCACAACCCAGGGGTGGAACCCAGGTCTCATGTATTGTAGGTAGATTCTTTACCAGCTGAGCCACAAGTGAAGCCCAAGAATACTGGAGTGGATAGCCTATCCCCTCTCCAGGGGATCTTTTCAACCCAGGAATTGAATTGGGGTTTCCTGCATTCCAGGTGGACTCTTTACCAACTGAGCTATCAGGGAAGCCCACGTATATACATACACACATATATATTCTGTCTCTTCAGATATAAAAGGACACATTTGAAGGAGTATTTCATATTTCAAATAAAAAGTCTATTTCAGTGTTAATGTGGAAAGGGACCACTTCCTGGTCCTTTTTGTGCTTTCTGTTCCCATCCCCCATCCATCTGTGATGTCCAGGTATTTAGTAATTTCCCTTGGGAAGTAGGAAGCCTAGCTTATATATGGATTGAGCAGTGTAGCCCAGCAACTCAGAACCAGGCTCAACACAGGATTTGCTGTTCAGCAGAAGAAGAAATGTTATTGTAACTGGGTTATTGGCATTTTCCTCTTCATGAGTTTGTTCACTCATTCGTTAGCTCAAGCAATAGTCATTATATGATTCCTGGATTGGGAGAAACCATTATAGAAGGCTGGAGGATCATAAAAGGAATAATGATTTTTTTTTTAAGCTGGTGTTAAAATTTTTATGAGCACATAGTAAGATACTTTGGAATTAGAGTGGTTACAAGTCAGAAAGATGACCAGGGTGAGGCCATGGGGGTGAGTAGCTATAGTAGAAGAGAGTGATACATCAGGGAGTATATGAGGCCACTGAAAAATTGAGAGGCCAGGGAGCCGGAGGGTTGCCACCTGAGTACTGAATTCTTGAAGCATTATGGAAGGACTTGGAGTAAAAGTAAGGTCAGATTCATGTGGAGTGAGTGAAATCTCTCTTAGATGTGGGAGCCTGCTGTGAATGAGGAGTGTTCAGTGAGAGGTCTGTATATGAGAGCAACAAGGATGGAAAAGGATGGTGTTTCCAGATGGTATGTCTTTCAAGATTATCGCTTTAGAACAGGGGTCCAGAACCTATGGGTTCTAATGCCTAATGATCTAAGGTGGAATTGATGTACTAACAATAGAAATACAGTTCAAAATAAATGTAATGCACTTGAATAATCTGGAAATCAGCCCCTGCCCTATTCATGGAAAAGTTGTCTTCCAGGAAACTGGTCCCTAGTCCCAAGAATGTTGGGGATGACTGCTTCAGAGAATCATGGAGTAATGACTATGATCAAGACTCAGGAGGACCTTGATCACACCTCCTAACCCTGAGGATTAAGAGTGAGCAGCTGGCATGTGAGAGGACTGGAAGGAAGCACCAGGTGTCATAGTAAGACTAGGAGACGGTGTACATGAGATAGCCCCCCTCTGTGGTCAGTTGGAGTCCCAAAGAGAGTTAGTCAATGAAAATAGGGGATAAGTGTAATTCTAATTTAGTCTTGTTCTTGTGCACAGGCCATATTTCCTCCAGCCCTCGTTGAAGCCTGACATTTGAAAATGGTCAGGATCCATTATAGATGGCGGCTGCAGTTACATCCAAGTGCAGAACTCATTTTGCCTTCCTCCTCATCTGTGGACACTGGGGCAAAAACCCAGGGTAGGTCAAATAGAAATAGGACAGCAGCCCTAATAGGAACAAAAATAAACTCATTTCTTTCTCTTATGGCTTTATGGGTCTCAGATGAATACCTGTGTTTTGTTTCGAGAGAAGAATATGAAACTTACACAAAGATAGTTAGGATTATCCTGTTCTGTGAAACAATTGTTCTCCTCACTGATCATGCAAGGGGATTTAAAACCGCTTTGCAAAGTTGTTTTGGAAGTTAAAATGAGTGTTCCTTCTGTCATTCACTAGTATTGGTTGGCTAAAATGTTCGTTCCAGTTTTTCCATACGTGTTAGTTGCTTAAGTGAAGTCGCTCAGTCGTGTCCAACTCTTTGCGACCCCATGGACTGTAGCCCGCCAGGCTCCTCCATCCATGGGATTCTCCAGGCAAGAGTGGGTTGCCATTTTTGTGTCCAAATCTTAGCAACCCCATGGACTGTAACTGGCCAGGCTGCTCTGTCTGTGGAATTCTCCAGATTAGAATACTGGAGTAAGTTGTAATTTCCTCCTCCAGTATATCTTCCTGACCCAGGGACTGAACTCGAGTCTCCTGCATCTCCTGCATGGTAGGCAGATACTTTATTATCTAAGCCAGCAGGGGATCCCAGTTTTTCCATAAAATCTTACCAAAAAAACACAAATGAAGTTTTTGGCCAACCCAATACGTAGAAAACTATGACAGTTTTCAGGCTAAGTTTGAGAAAAAGTATAAAATAGACCTTTTCCCCTGAACAGTCTTCTTTTTACACTATTCCTGTCTTTGGAGGCTACTGCCTTTGCTGCTCAATGAAGCTATAAGCCATGCTGTTCAAGGCCATCTAATATGGACAGGTCATAGTGGAGAGTTCTGACAAAACGTGGTCCATATTTTATGGGGCTTCCCTGGTGACTCATGGTAAAGAATTCGCCTGCAATGCAGAAGACCCTGGTTTGATCTTTGGGTCGGGAAGATCTCCTGGAGAAGGGAATGACTCCCCACTCCAGTTTTCTTGCCTGGAGTATTCTATGTACAGAGGAGCTTGGTGGGCTATAGTCCATGGGGTCGCAGAGAGTCAGACACAACTGTGTGACTAACACTTGGATTACTGTTGCTGATGCGATGACCCAGCCAAGGCTTCCCAAGACAGTTGTGTCCTCCTCTCCATCTAATCAGAATCTTTCCTACACAACGTCCCACTTTCTGATTGTGCACTTACATTTTTCCCAGAGCTCTTTTAGCTGGAATATTTAAATTCACATGAAGGGATTTTCCAGCAAACGTCATGTTGGAGAAATGGGACAATAACCTTTAAATTAGAATATGCAGGCAATTACTTACTATGTCTATAATAATTTATTATAGTCTTTATATCAGATTTTCCCTTTTTATAGAGAGTAAAGCCAAAGCCCTCAGACCTCACAATTACAGGAGTATTGACAGAGCCCAGAAATCAAGGAACCAAATAAAATACTTGCTGAAATCTGCTAAACAAAATATGCTGCTCTGAATTCATGCTAATTGTCTAAAGCATCACTCACCAGAGAAAACCTTGGATGTAAGATCCAGGCACTAACACATCTCAAGCAAGCACAAGATGCAGAGTTCCTGTCACCATGGAGACAACAGTAAAAGGACACCGTCTCACTATCCTTGAACACTTCAGCTGCCACAGCAATAAGTGAGAATGTTAAACCCTATTCACACCGTCAGCACCAAGTCCACTTCAACGCAGTGAAACGTGAAGGCAGAGCTAGTCTAGGAAGTGACTTCTCAAGACACGTGACTGGGGTTCACCTGATGTGTGTGTATTAATCTTCCTCTAAAATTCGCATTCTTTGACTAGACATGGTGACATATCTTTCCCCTGAAGTAATTTGAGTATAGAATATAAAGTTACAATAAATATAGTTCAGTGAGTGTGTTGGTACTGAAATCAAGAACAGAGAATTAATTCAGTTATTCATCCTTTGTGAATTAATGTCTCCACTAATTTTCATTTACGATTAAGTGTCAGACTTTGATATTAGTAACAATGATAAGTAATATGTAGGCCCTACCCCTAAAATATTCTAAAATCTAATTTACCAATGAGTAAAGGCCCTCACTGCATTATAAGGTAGAGGTTATGGCATTTTGTATGTGGCTAGTATGGACTTGAGCAGTTAGGTGCTTTATAATTAAGCTTATTTTAAGTGGTATTGGGTTTCTAAGGGAAAAAAAAAAACAAAACAGTATATGAGTGTATATACACATAAATATATATAACCGTGCTGAATAAAACTGGATTAAATTCCAAATACAAATGGAGATTTATAGCAAAGGGGTAGGGTGAATGGAACATTACTAAGAAGAGACTTCAGAGGTAAGGGAGTATTCTGGCTAAATGACTTGATAAGATGTGCTGAAGGCTGAGCAAGTTGATTAGATGTCATCTGGAGAATGATAGAGGATGAAGAACTTGATCAACTATCAAGGGTGATCAGATAGTGAGTGTGGGGAAGTGTGGTTAAATGACTTAACAAAATCCAAGCTAAGAATGGGCGATGCAAAGATGAATGGGGAAGCCCAAAGTCTGGATATAAAACTTGGCTCAGAATTTTAAATTTGATCAAGGGGAGTCTTTATGACCCAGCCCTCAATGGTACCCATAATGGTGCCTGGTTGAAACTACCTGGTTGAAAGAGTGAGGAAAAATTCAGGACACTTGCTGGTATGAAGCAACTGACTGAATTTTGGGAAGGTTCATTATTAGTACTAACCTTAATGCTGATAGTAAGGAAATCAATCTGTTTAAACCTCTCTGGCTCTTTGCTTCTTTATTTATAAAATGCAAAGATAGTATCTAAATAGATGACAATAGCATAGCTCCCAAGCAGTTCATCTTGGTAGGGTGAAATCAAAAGACTATAGTAGATTTCACTCTATGTATATATTCTATTCTGGGAAAGACTGAGGGCAGGAGGAGAAGGGGATGACAGAGGACGAGATGGTTGGATGGCATCACCGACTCAATGGACACGAATTTGAGCAAGCTCTGGGAGATGGTAAAGGACAGGGAAGCCTGGTGTGCTGCAGTCCACAGGGTCACAAAGAGTTAGACATGACCAAGTGACTGAACAACAGAAAATATCTTCTAGTCTTGGTGAAACAACCTCTGTCATTTCTCCTTCATGGGACTGCATTTTGTGTTTGCTTGGCCTTCACACTCCATCAATCAACTTGATCATCCAGTAAGCACTGAATACCTACTCTGTCCCAGAGCTTGTTCTGGGAACTTCTCTCCTAGGTTGCATATTACCTGACAAGCTCAATTTCCTGAGAATCACCTTCCCTCTGGCCGGGGTAACAGGTCTCTCTGGTCACAAGAAGACCTTTGAGGAAGCAAGGTAGGAGATAGATGAGACCCTGGGATGGACACCTGGTGTTTATCAAGTGAGTAAAATTTAAGCTTTGTTCTCACCCAGACACTCCAAGGACAAGGCTAGTGGTAAAAGTTGAGCTCTGCTAAAGCAGAAATAAGGTGCTCACTCCTGAGATCAAGGAAGACTTCCCTGTCTGCACATGCATGGGCAGGCTACTTGGGTGTCAAGGAGGGAGGGGGCATCATCCCATAATAAGTGTGGACATGTACCCGTAGGCCTCTGCAGTGGGTGAGATCTATCTTAGAAAAAAGTTGTACATACATCTTGGGGAGGCTCCCAGGACCAGTCGGGTGTGGAGATAGAAACAAGTTAATTGGCCAAATGCAAACAAAGACCCTGAAGGGCTGTCCTTAAAAGTGATGTAAATCGCCTCTTTACAGCACTCTTCACTCAGAACGCCTGCACTCCTCTCCGGATGCGTAGCTCTGTCTTGCCTCTGACAGAATAAACTGTTTCTCTGCGTGCTTTCCCATGCATTGTGCTGTGTCTCTAATAACAAGCTTTGTATATGTTTTGCAGTTTTTGCCTCCTTGAAACATTCTTAGTCTTTGAGACCCCATGAACTCTAGCCCATCAGGCTCTTCTGTCCATGGGATTCTTCAGACAAGAATACTGGAGTGGGTAGCCATTCCCTTCTCCAGGGGATCTTCCTGACCCAGGGATCAAACTCAGGTTTCTTGCATTGCAGCCAAAGTTTTTCCCATCTGGGCCACCATCATGTTCACCCAAATTCACACATTGAAGTCCCAGTCCCTGAACCTCACAATGGGACTTTATTTGGAAATAGAGTTGTTGCCAAAGTAACCTGTTAAGATCATGTCATTAGGGTGAGCCTTAATCCAATATGATTGGTATCCTCATTATGAGGGGGACATTTAGCCAAAGAGAAATGGACACAGAGAGAACACCACATGAAGATGAAGGCAGAGATATAAAAGCCAACAAAGATTGCCAGCCAATCATCAGAAGCTAAGAGAAAGGCAAGGGGACAGATTCCCCCTCACAGTTTCCAGAAGGAACGAACTCTGGCAACAACTTGATCTTGAACTTATAGCCTCCAAAACTGTGAGACAGTAAATTTCTCTTGTTTAAGCCACCAAGCCTACAGTGCTTTGCTATTATAGTCCTCGAAAACTAATACACCCAAAGGAGAAAGCTTTGTACTCGTTGATTCATGCTTTATTGTAATAGCCATGGGGCTGAAAATGTTTCACTGATGTTTCTACAAGAATAGTTATGTGCAAGGGGCTTAAGACAGTTTGAACACAATTTGAATATTTATTACCTTACTCCCAGAGGTCAAAGCTCAGTATAAGGTAAATAACCCATCAAAATCAGACTAAATGTACATTTAGAAAATAAAACAATATCAACACAGTTTTTGTCCTTAAAATATATGTTGACAATAGCTTTATTAATAAAAAATATTGAAAAAGATGTTCATATGACTTTCTGAAAGCAATAGACACAAAAAATATAAAGAAAATAGAAGACAACAAAGAAAAATTCAGCAGTGCTCTAAAATGCCACACTCACAATTCATTCATGGGAAGTATAGCTGCACACGATGTATGGTAGATACAGAGAATGGTATTTATCATTTTTTTCATGTTCTGAGCTCTACAACCAACAATGGAACAGCATGTGAAGGAATTCCAGGGTCAGCAAGAAAGGGACAAAGAGCAATAAAAAAATACCTATGAGACCAATTAAGATAATTTGGCGGCTTCCCAGGTGATGCTAATGGTAAAGAACCTGCCTGCCAGTGCAGGAGACTTAAGAGATGTGGGTTTGATCCCTGGTTTGGGAAGGTCCCCCTGGAACTGGGCATGGCAACCCACTCCAGTATTCTTGCCTGAAGAATCTGGTGGACAGAGGGGCCTGGCAGGCTCCAGACCATGGGGTTGCAAAGAGTTGGACACAACTGAAGCTACTTAGCATGCACTCACATGTACACGTGTGCGTGCGCACACACACACACTTTTCAGATCAGTGATCTTTGCAAATAATTTGAAAAAACAATTTTAGAAATGCAGGGATGTTTGCATGGATTTTGCTATCCAGTATTGGGGAACTCCGAAAAACTTGCTCTCCTAGCCAGGCTGATTCAGTCACTTGCCAGCTCAGGCCATTGTTGGTGTTCTCTCTTGATTTAGCATATGGGGACTGTTCATCCCTTCTCCTCCTCTCTGCACTTTCTTCTGTGAACTAGTGAATGAACTGGAAAAGAGAGGTGAAACATATTGAATTTACTTATAGGTCCTTCTATTATTTTTATATTTTTAACTAAAATATGTGTATGCTTTTCCCTTTTGCCTTCCACTATTTGATGTTTTCCTTAGCAAGTCTGGGTTTCCCTGGTAGCTCAGTGGGTAAAGAAAATGCCTGCAGTGCAGCAGATGCAGGAGACACGGGTTTGAGCCCTGAATTGGGAAGATCCCCTGGAGGAAGGCATGGCAACCCACACCAGTTTTCTTGCTAGGAAAATCTCAAGGACAAAAGAGCTTGATAGGCTATAGTCTAGGGAGTCACAACGAGTTGGAAATGACTGAAGCGACTGAACACACACACCTTAGCAAGTTTATAGTATCCCTCTGGAGGAGGGATGAGGTAGGCATGAGAGTGAGAATAAATTGCTACAATGAGGTTGAAAAACATTCAAAACAGCAAAAAATTCAATATTTGACAATAGACTTGAAAGCCTTTTCATATGTGAAGATCTGTGTGTGTGTTCTCAGTCATGCCTGACTCTTTGCAACCCCATGGATTGCAGACTACCAGACTCCTCTGTCAGTGGGATTTCCCAGGCAAGAATACTGGAATAGGTTGCCATTTTCTTCTCAAATATGAAGATCTTCTGTATTCTATTAATACAGAGCTGTGTACCTCAGCACACTGGTGTGTCAAAAATGAGTTACAGGCATCAGAAATATTGATTTACTCAGACTGTTGGGGATAAGACTGCATGGGGTTAAAATAAAGCTGAGGCCTGGAATGCAGGTGGGCCAAGCTTTCAAGTCCTCACCAAGACAAGAAAATGTGGATCAGGAGTTTATACAGGCTGCTAGCTTTTTCCCAGCAGGATGAACAGCAACCAGTGGAACAAAACATCACCATGGAAACCAAAGGAATCAGAGGACAGCCCAAGGATGCAAGATTTCCTTTCCTTTTTCTCTGTGAGGTCGTGTGAGCCACAAACCTGTGCCAGGAGAGAAGGAAATGTGAAATATGGGTGGTTGCATATTTTGCGTAAGAACACTATTTAAATTATTGCATCAGGCTAGTATTTAGAGATTAGACAGATTAAACGTGGTCTTCCTTCTCTATTATAGAGGTTTTGAGGGTTTTTGAGAAAGATATGCATGTGTACATGCTAAGTCACTTTAGTTGTGTCTGACTCTTTGCGACCCCATGGACTGTAGCCTGCCAGGCTCCTCTGTCTATGGGATTCTCCAGGAAAGAATATTGGAGTGGGTAACCAGTCCTTTCTCCAGTAGATCTTCTCAACCCAGGGATGAAATCTCCCTCTCTTCTATCCTCTACATTGGCAGACTGGTTTTTTTACCACTAGAGCCAAAGGCATTCTAAAAAAAATAGAGTGTGCATTTTTTGTACATCTATGTGAGAGTGGGAGTGTATTTGCTTTTCTGCTGAATTTTACTGACGCTTGTGCAGTCTGATGATATTATGACTGATATTATGACTGATATACAGGATAAGATGGATTAAGAAGCAGATACTAGTAACTAATAGGAAGAAGATTTGAACAGATGCATCCTGTTCTCTCAATGACTTTTCCCATTGACTCATACTCTTCAATTCTGGAGAGAACTGAAAATCTATGGCTAGCCTGCAGTTAATAGGGACTGCGGGTCTCTGCAGAAATCTTTTTCTGAAGTTTAACATAATTGTGACACTGTTTTTTCAGCCCTGTAGGTTACTGGGTAGGCTGAAGATGACTAAGTTGTTCATAGAGACTTAATAAAGTAGGCAACTTTGTTTCTCAAATGGTAACCTGCCGCCAGCTTTTAAAATTTCAAATTTGTTATATTGATAGATATGTGTGTATATGTGCTCAGTTGTGTCTGACTTTCTGCGACCTTGTGAATGAGTTGCCATTCCCTTTTCCAGGGATCTTCCCGACCCAGGTATCAAACATGTGTCTTTTGCGTCTCCTGCATTAGAGGCAGATTCTTTACCACCTTGCCACGTGGGAAGCCCCCATTAGTAGGTATAGTGCTTTTATAAAATACAATAAAAACAAATCACTTAGGTTCAGAGAATCTCAACTTCTTGCCAGATCACAGAGCATTGTTGATGGCTGGTACAAGGTAGAATTGGGACATGAATTGATATAATCTGCTTCTGTTCTCACTGTGGTTTCATTTTTCCTTTTCTTTGTATTCAGAGTTATTCAATTTGAATATGGATATCTCTTCCAATCTTTGGGGAAAAAGATACATTTTTGAGGGGTATCAGTTAAGCACTTGAAGTCAAGGCCTTGCACTGGGTACTGTGCAACCACTAATTTACATGGTACAGTTCTGTCTATTCTGAGCTTACACAGAAGTGATGATTGGGGAATTAACTTCGCATTGAGACCAGGATACACAAAACACAAATTCTTCAAATGAAGACAGCCAAATAAAACTCCCAGGGTCCTTGCTTTATAAGTGACAATGTTGTATTAGGAATATTTTGAATTCAGATAACACCCATCAGAAAGAATTAGAGGTGGAAAAATAAGATTCTTAAGTAGATTATTTTCAAGTTTCTGAAAGATAAAGGTATTTCTGCTTTAATATAAAGATTGAAGAAATGAAAAGAGGTTTAAGAAAAAATGTGAATGGAAATAAAAACAGGTGGTTTGTAAATTCCTAACAAGAATCTCTGTAATTTTATGTATAATTTTCTGGTGAATAGGAAAACAGAACAGTTAGTAGAAAACACACTCCCTTCGTTAGTTTAACTGCACTGGGGTCCATTAGCTGTTATAGAAAACGTTTGTTTCTATTTTATCTTTGGTTTTAGGAAAGACACTTTTTCTATGCTTTGAATTACGTGTTAATAGGATGACTATTTCACATTGGATAACTACAAATTGCTTATTTAGGTGTTTCTATGGTTCAGCAACTAAGCATCGATGAATATGTAATTAGCTTTTAAACTCTTACCCTGATAGGCAATATGCAATTGCGGCTTTATGGAACTTCATTTAACATGTCCCTAAGCATTTTTACAATGCTAAATAGAAAATGTGATCTGGTATTAGCTTCAGTGAAGTGAATTTATCCCCCAACAGACAGGTGATCTATATAAAAGTTTGAGAACAACTTAGTGTAGTGATATTAATGCAAAATCTGCTATAGGGACTACAGGATGCAGACATTTAGGAAATTGAAAGGAAATTGAAAGTTGCCATTACCTGGAAAATTCATTTAAAAATTGTTTAATTTGAAGATACAATATAAAGCACCAAAACCAGAGAATATATATGTATGGGCTGGGTGAAGCACAAGGTGGAATCAAGATTGCTGGGAGAAATATCAATAACCTCAGATATGCAGATGACACCATCCTTATGGCAGAAAGTGAAGAGGAACTCAAAAGCCTCTTGATGAAAGTGAAAGTGGAGAGTGAAAAAGTTGGCTTAAAGCTCAACAGTCAGAAAACAAAGATCATGGCATCCAGTCCCATCACTACATGGCAAATAGATGGGGAAGCAATGCAAACAGTGAGAGACTTTATTTTCTTGGGCTCCACAATCACTTTAGATGATGACTGCAGCCATGAAAGTAAAAGATCCTTGGTCCTTGGAAGAAAGGCTATGATCAACCTAGACAGCATATTTAAAAGCAGAGACATTACTTTGTCTACAAAGGTCCATCTATCAAAGCTATGGTTTTCCAGTAGTCATGTATGGATGTGAGAGTTGGACCATAAAGAAAACTGAGCATCAGAGAATTGATGCTTTTGAACTGTGGTGTTGGTGTAGACTCTTGAGAGTCCCTTGGACTGCAAGGAGATCCAACCAGTCCATCCCAAAGGAAATCAGTCCTGAATATTCTTTGGAAGGACTGATGCTGAAGCTGAAGCTCCAATACTTTGGCCACCTGATGTGAAGAACTGACTCACTGGAAAAACCCTGACGCTGGGAAAGATTGAAGGTGGGAGGAGAAGGGGTCGACAGAGGATAAGATGGTTGGATGGCATCGCCGACTCAATGGACACGAGTTTGAGTAAGCTCTGGGAGTTGGTGAAGGACAGGGAAGCCTGGTGTGCTGCAGTCCATGGGATCTCAAAGAGTCAGTCACAATTTAGTGACTGAACTGAACTGATGCATAGTTTTAGACATAAAATAACAAACACTTAAGTAGGTTTTGGCCAACATGACTGGAGGTTAAGCTGACTAGCTGAAATTCAGTTAGACAAATTTTCATAGCTCTAAAATTCTATCCAGAAATGATAAGAATGTTTCTGAAATTGTTAAAGAAAATTCTTTCTCCTCTTGAAGGTTGCATTATGAGATAAGAGATGCTAAGAAAGCTTTCCGTAGCATGTTTTGGTAGCAGGAAAGATCACAGAGCATGGGGGAAATCAAAAACTAAGGTTGTTTTCTGAAATACTACGAAAATAATAATAATGATAACAATAGAATCCCTCCCAAATTCCCCTGCTTTCTCAATTGAGTACAGAAATAAAACAACTGCATTCCAGTTCTATCACTAAGTATCAATATTTTATTGGATTCCGGGAAAATATTTCATGATTATTTCAAAGAGATTAATAATTACTATAAATCTCTGGACTCTCTTTTTGACACCAGGTAAATATTCTTAAAAGATAGATAGCATTTGAAAAGAAAAGGGAATATCTGTTTTTCCATAAGTAATAGTCTTGGGAGTTATGTAGAAAGTCATCAATAAAAGATTACTTCAAAATACTTTCTGTAGACATATAAACTTAAGAAAAGCTTTCTTTAATTTTTATTTGATTATTTAGGCATAGTCTACATTCACATATCTGTGTATAAAAGACTTTCATTGTATCATATGTATATAAAATTATATTTATTTCTAATTCTGAGGAAAATGCCAGCCATCTTAATATTTACTTATTTTTTTAAAATTTAAGTATATTATTTTTACCTTGTTTGAAATTAGCCCACATGCTATATAGCAGATACTATGAGCACAGCTTCAGTACTACTATTCCTCCTTTTATTAATATGACCACTGAGACCGGAATTCCGATTCAATGGGAAAGGGCACTGGAGGGTTTAATTTATTTTTAAATTTTTACCTTATGATGATTTTCTTGATAACATATTACTTGTTTTCTTGATTATTAAAGTAAAGCATGCTCTTAGTATAAAATGCAAAAGTGTAGTCATGTGTGCACTGACTTCATGTTCTACTCCTCACCCTGGGCAGATCCAAGACTTTTGAGTGAGGGTAAAGGGGGTCGGGGACATTTAATCAAAATAATTATTAGAGATAGAAAAGGCATAAAAATTAAGGAATATAAATAAAAAGTATCACATTGCAACATTTAGGAGAAATTCCAAGGGATTCTAGACTTTATAGAGGGACAAAACGAAGAGAAAAGACGGATCAACTCAATGGCATTTTGGCCCTCCAAACAGTTTCCGTCTGTGGCTGAATTGTGCATGTCCGATTCAGTTTCCCTAGCCAGGAATTTCTCTCCTGCACTTGACATATCAATTAATTTTCACAAAATGCATCCAGTAATTAGAGCTGGAGCCACAATAGTATAAGTAGCTCCACCATGAAGGGATGGTTTGGGAAGGAATTTGGGAAGACATTGTGATGTAAACCAAGAGCTAGCTCACAGAGTTATTTTTTAATATATATATATATATATATTTTTTTTTTAATTAGAGGGCAATTACTTTACAATATTGTGATGGTTTTTGCCATACATCAGCATGAATCAGCATTAGGTATCACAAGGGTTATTTTAAAAGCTGCTAAGGCAATGGCACCCCACTCCAGTACTCTTGCCTGGAAAATTCCATGGGTGGAGGAGCCTGGTAGGCTGCAGTCCATGGGATCACTGAGAGTCGGACACGACTGAGTGACTTCACTTTCACTTTTCACTTTCATGCATTGGAGAAGGAAATGGCAACCCACTCCAGTGTTCTTGCCTGGAGAATCCCAGGGACGGGGGAGCCTGGTGGGCTGCCGTCTATGGGGTCGCACAGAGTCGGACACGACTGGAGCGACTTAGCAGCAGCAGCAGCAGCAGCAGCAGCAAGGAGCTTCTAGACACTGCCAGCATAATGTTTCTCCTCTTGCCTCTAGAATCAAGGGTTGTCTTGGCTTCAGCATAATTATACAGCAGCACCATGAATGGGAAAACTGCAGATGTTCCCTCTCCTGGTATCTTTATATAGTTGAGCTGGGTGCTGAGCAGCATTGACAACTCTCCACAAAGTCTGTATCTCTGCCCTTATCATCATCTATGAGGTCTGAGTCTTTCAGAACAGGGAGGGCTTCACCAGGAGCAGAAAAATCAGCATCTCCTCACTCAGAGGCAACATGAGCAGCATTGTTATTTTTTTTGTATTTTGCTTTCTTTTCCTGTGCATTAAAAAGAAAAAGAAAAAAACCATGTATCTGAGATTATACTATATCATGTCATTTTGCTTTTTTGTCCTTCTGCATATATGTGCACATAGAGAAGGAAATATAACCCACTCCAGTGTTCTTGCCTAGAGAATCCCGTGGACAGAGGAGCCTGGTGGGCTGCTGTCCCTAGGGTTGCACAGAGTTGGACATGACTGAAGCGACTTAGCGTGCATGCATGCATTGGAGAAGGAAATGGCAATCCACTCCAGTGTTCTTGCCTGAAGAATCCCAGGGACGGGGGAGCCTGGTGGGCTGCCGTCTATGGGGTCACACAGAGTCGGACACGACTGAAGCGACTTAGCAGCAGCAGCAGCAGCAGCAGATCTAGCTACACACATTCATTCTATCATTCATCATTCTTCACAAACATGACTCTAATGGTTGCATTTTTTGCTGTTGTATATGTGTTATTTTTTCATGTGAATATATTTCTAAAATTCTTTCATTGCGTCAATATTAGCTTACCTAACCATTTTCTTCTTAATAGAAGTGTAAATCATTTCTTTGTTTCACTATTAGAGCAAGGCAGTGGCAGGGGAAACCCTCACAGATGCTTCTAAGTGTGGATATATGTCCATAATATGTTCATCAACATGATTATTGTGTTGAAGAGTACACACCTCTTGGGTAGGTACTGCCTTAGTCACAACCAACATACCATTCCAGAAGGGAAGTCTTATACGTCTGCTCCTTTATCCTCACTGTCTTCTTTTTCTATGTTCCACCTTTCCCAACATACATCGCTCTCTCAAAATCCCTTCCTGCTCCTTTGGGAAGCCCCATTCCTCTCCACAGGAAGAGATTTATCCTCTTTATCCATTTCACTATTGCATAAACTTAAGAGGTGACTTTCGAGGGACACCTCAAGAGGGCCTCCTCTGCTTGATCGTGACAAGCTTTGAACAGTGCAACGGGCTCTCTGGAAGTTCTGGGGGTTCAGTTTTAGTTCACATTTCTCACTGGAGTTTCCCTTAGATTAGCCATGGCTAGTTTCCTCACCATATTTCTACGATGTCAGTTAATTCACCAATGCAGTATCATTGTTGCTGTTCTTCAGTCACTCACTCGTGTCTGACACTTTGCAACCCCATGGACTGTGGCACACCAGGCCTCTCTGTCCATCACCATCTCCTGAGGTTTGCCCAAGTTCATGTCCATTGCATTGGTAATGCCATCCAGCCATCTCTTCCTCACAAATAATTGTCTACATTTGTATGTAGCAAAAGAAGCTTCTATCAGTGTGTCTTTATCTTTGTTTCTCTTAGAATAATTTGTTGTTGTTGCTTAGTCACTAATTTGCATCAGATTCTTTTGCAACCCCATAGATTGTAGCCCACCAGTCTCCTCTGTCCATGGGATTTCCCAGGCAAGAATACTGGAGTGGGTTGCCACTTCCTCCTCCAGGGGATTTCCCTACCCAGGGATTTAACTCTCGTCTCCTGCATTGATAGGCAGATTCTTTACTACTGTGCCGCCAGGGAAGCTTTTTAAAATAATAGATCCCACCATAATCATACTAACCCTAATAGCAGCTTGTAACACAAGCGATACAAGACTGGGTAAGCATGAGGTCTTGTAGGCATGGAATCAATTTTGATGACATATTTTTGCTCCAGATTAAAGGGTCTTGGCAGACTCACATTCATCACACCACTCATGCGCCCTTACACTTAACTCTCAAAAGCTGCCAAGTGGGTACTGTCACTCCCTTTTAGAAGAGTGACAGTAGAAGGCACTAGAGTTTAGAATGATTACATTTGTTGAAGATCACAAAGGTAATGCAAAAGAGCAGGGGTTTGTCTAACACTGGGGACCGTGGAGTTAACCCCTAGGCAGTCACCATCATCATGATCCCCACTGGCATCATGGATATCTAACTCTTAAACAGTTCTCACTATGTGTTAGTCCACAGTTCTAAGTCCTTTACTGTACTGACAACCAGTGAAGTACACTATTTTATTATTGTCATTTGACAGAGCTCTTTGAAGTATATAGTATTATTATTGCCATTTTAAACAGGGAAAACTGGAAACAGAGAGGTTATAAAACTTGGAAAATGTCACACAGCTGGGAAGTGAAGAGCCAGGATCTGAAATCTGTATCTTTGTGCTTAAGTGCTATAGCAACCTGAGTCATATTGAAAGTGTAACTTGTTTTGTTTTTTCTTTGGAAAATTCAGTTCGTGGCTACCGCACTGGACACCCTGAAAAAAAACCTAACAGCCATTTTTATGTTCCCATGTCCACGATCATAATTCTGCAGTTTCCATGTGTCAGGTGCCAGGGTACTTGAGGGGTTAAGTTTCCAATCTGTTGGAGTCACACCTTTACTCCTGAATGCGATTGTATCCTGAGCTCCCCGCCTCTTGCACCTCTTTCATTTTGTGTCACTTGCATTAATACATATCTAATCTTCCTTTAAAAAAAAGTTATTCTTTTCATGAATGTGCATTTATTTGTTATTTTTTAGTACTTTCTTTGTGTTTTGACTGCTCCTGCCAAGGTTAATCTTTACCTCATTTTAGTTGCCCTCTGGATCATCATGTTTTTCTTTGCTTTCTATCTTTCTCTTTCCATTTTATTTTTTAGATGACATCTGTAGATCAGCTTGACCCTTTCTCTTCTATTGCTTGCATCTATTATTTCCATGATTTGAGATGATTTGTTTGAGATTATATAATTAATTATGATTCCTTATTCGATTTTTCATATATATGTAAATAGTATATATAAATATATAAATAGTATATGTATATAATTTCCAAGGTTCCTAAATTAATGAGCTGTTATTCATTACCCATAATCTCTTTATGTTACCTACTAACTGGTATGTGACTTTTTGACTTTAATTATTATATCAACCATTTATCTGAATTCTCCTATTGCAGCTCTGAGAGGGGGGAAAAAAGGATCATGTTTACTGGAAATAAAATAATAATAATGCTATTTCCAGTAAACATGATCTTTTTTCCCCACTCAGAGCTAGAACAGGACTCACCGGTCTCTTGGATCAAGAGAGTTTTCCTATTTCCCTACCATGACCTTTCCTAATTCAATCTTCCGGAAGAACTTCTAGGAAACTTCAAAACTCCTTTACTCATTGTTTTCCTTTAAGTCTTCCCTGACTTGACTCTCCTTCCTCTTTTGACCTCTTGAATTCTCTGTATGGTATGTACCTCTGTTCTCACTTGGCTATTTGCCGTTGTGTGTTTACCTCATTGTCCAGCGCTTCCCATTTTCAGACCGAGTCTTTGAGGGCAAGGACTTTCCAACTTTTCTTTGTATTCTTATAGTCCAGAAGAGTCTCCAGGTAAGGGAAAAAAAAAAAAAAAAAAGACAAGCACATGTTAAATGAATGAGTAACTTTGGACAAATTGCGGTGAACTAGTTTTTGCTGTTACTCCTTTGAACTTTGTGATCTAGGTATGACCAACACAGACCACAGTGATGAGAAAACAGTGCTTGGTGATACAATATACCCATGTTTAAAAATTCTCCAAATAAGCATTGTTTTCCTTCACTTACAGGGTTGATGTAAGATTTTATAATGTTTTAATTTTTCTCATTGTTAAAAGTCATAAACATTCACTAACAAATCATATGCTTCCTACCAAACCAGGAGATAAACTCACTTATAATACCATACCCAGAACTTCTTTGGTAACATTCTTCTGTATTTAAAAAAAAGCAAATATACAGTTGTCACTCAGTGTCTGTGGGATTAGTTCCAGGATCCCTGAGAATATCACAATCTGCAGATACTCAAGCTGCTTATATAAAATGACATAGTATTTGCAAGTAACGTATATGTATCCTCCTGTATACTTTAAATAGCTTCCGGATTGCTTATAATACCTAATTCGATGTAAATGCTATAAAGTAGTTGCTTTGGTATAGCAAATTCAGGCTTTGCCTTTTGGAACTTTCTGGAATTTTTTTTTCTGGATATTTTTGGTCTGCTATCAGTTAAACTGGAGGATAAGAAGGGTCAACTATATAAACAAAATTGGGTTCACTACTATTTTTCATTTTTGAATTTTCACATTTAAATTTTATCTTTTATATAGTGTTGAATATTTATAAAATTGGGTCTAGGAACTCCAGGTTTTGGAAGGTGCAGTGACTTTCTTCTAGTCATGTTTTAAAATCAGGATATGATACATGGCTTCTTATACTTACTGACTTTTATCAGCCAGTTTGGGGCATATATTTATGTGTGGCATTTTCCCCCTCAGGTCCTAGATTCTGTCATTGAGAACATGGATTTAATTTTGGCTATTTTGCTTTCCTCCTGCCAACCCCTGAGCATCCACTGAAAAATCACCAGGGGTTCCTGAGTGCTTTGTGTTGTCCATCATCTCTGCTGGGGATCATTAATGAAACACTTGTGAATTTGTTTCAGAAGAACTATTTTTAGAAGCTTTTTTCGGCCTATTAAGCTCACAGGTAGTCAGAAACTCAGACCAAAGCTGGTTTATCATTTGTCATTTATCAACCCTAGCTTTAACCCTAAAGTGGGAGATGGACCGAATTCTGATCACTCTTGGCTAGGAAATGTAAACCAAAGGACTGGATTTCAGTGTGTGAAATGAACTGAATTTTAAACAAAGAGTAAAGTGTATTTTTTTCTGAACTGAAATAAAATCCACATGTAAAATCTAAAATCTCTATTCAAACTATATTTCAGAAATTATGTATTTATGAATCATATATGAAATTTATATTAGCTACGTATTTTAATTACAGATACTAACATGCTTAGGCTTCTCAAGTGATGCACTGATAAAGAATCTGCCTGCCAATACAGGAGACATGAGAGACTCAGGCTCCATCCCTGGGTGGGGAGGATACCTGGAGTAGAAAATGGAAACTCGCTCCAGTATTCCTGCCTAGAAAATGCCATGGACAGCGTAGGCTGGTGGGCTACAATCCATGGGGTTGGAAAGAGTAGGACACAACTGAGTGAATGAGCACACAACACACTTGGGTGCTTATAATGCACCAAAAGTGCCCTAAGCACTTCAAATTTATTATTTCCCATAAGCCAACAACACATTCCTGAAGTGTTACAGACTGTTTGTGTTCCTCCAAAATTCATATGTTGAAGCTCTAACCCCCAATTCAGTGGTGTTAGAGGTGAGGCTTCTGGGATGTAATTAGGTTTAGATGAAATCTTGAGGGTGTGGCCCTCAGCAAGAGATTACTGCCTTATAAGAAAATACCAGAGAGTTTGCTTCCAATCATTTTTTAATCTCTCTCTGCAATGTAACTGCTACTGCTACTGCTAAGTCACTTCAGTCGTGTCCGACTCTGTGTGACCCCATAGACAGCAGCCCACCAGGCTCCCCTGTCCCTGGCATTCTCCAGGCAAAAATACTGGAGTGGGTTGCCATTTCCTTCTCCAATGCATGAAGGTGAAAAGTGAAAGTGAAGTCGCTCAGTCCTGTCCGACTCTGAGTGACGCCATGGACTTCAGCCTACCGGTCTCCTCCATCCATTGGATTTTCCAGGCAAGAGTACTGGAGTGGGGTGCCATCGACAGAAGATAACTGTTTATAAGCCAGAAAGAGAGCCCTCACTCCTGCAATGTGGGAGACCTGGGTTCGATCCCTGGGTTGGGAAGATCCCCTGGAGAAGGGAAAGGCTACCCACTTGAGTATTCTGGCCTGGAGAATTCCATGGACTGTATAGTCCGTGGGGTCACAAAGAGTCAGACATGACTGAGAGACTTTCACTTTTCACTTTCACTTTGAATACGAACATGCTGACACGCTGATCTTGGATTTCCTACCTTCAAGACAATGAGAAAGAAATGTTTCTTCTATTTTGTTATAGCATACTGAGCAGACTGAGACATGAGGTAGGTACTATAGGATTACAGATGAAGTAGTAGAAATTTGGGAAGGTAAAGTAACTTCATTTTTCTAGTGAGCAGGAATAGCCCCTGCCCACTATTCTAGTATCCATATACCTAACTACCATGCTGCAACTGTCCCTTCCCAAGCATCAAAAGAAAAGCAACCCCTCTGTGAAAAATTGACAATCCTTGTGTGACCCTGTTACCATAGTAAACTCAATTTAGTCCTGGAATTGCCAATGATCACAATAACTTCCAGGCTGGTAAAAGTTCAAAAGCTTTACCATATTATCAATTTGACTAGAATTTTTCCCTTTGTTAATTATCATATTCCATTTTGAAATAATATATTTTCCCCCATAATAACTAAAGGGATAATGACTTTTCTTTTCATTCACTCTGTCAATTATGTGCTAAGCTTGAATATTTCATCCTTAGATACTCATTCCTTTTCATTTGCTTTTTCCTACATGGACTTATATTTAGTGCCTCCTCTCTCTCAGGCATTCTTCAGAACCCTGGGGAAAACACTGATGAACAAAGTAGATAAATGTACTTGTTCTCATAGAATGTCCATCTTGGTGGGGAGAAGGAGACTGATAATAATTAAGATTGATAATAATTTCTGTTAGTAATAAATGTTATAGAGAAAATAAAAGAGACAAATGCATGGGAAAGTTAATTCAGTGCTAACATTTCTTGAGAAGTGCTAGATTTGGATTGATACTCAGATTATAAGTCAGAATTTCTGGGGAAAATCTTTCTAGGCAAAGAGAACAGTGAGTGCAAAGTCCTTGAGCTGGAACTGACCCTCATATTCCAGAGAATTTAAGCAAGGTATTTTTTTGAGCTATGGTCCAAGTGTCTTCAGGCTCAGACTATTTCAGACCCTAGGCATAAGCCAATTTGCATGGCTGGATTAAATACCCTAAGGAACTCTGACCCATATGCTTGGGCATTAAGGATGTCAAGTACCCATTTGTGTTTTGTTTATGTCTTCCTTCCTGTTGAATGTCGTCTGCATTTGAAATCTTTCCAGCACTGACTTTGAAAAGGAAGCATGGGTTATTTAAATGAGAGAGCAAACGGACAGCAGATGCTGCAAGTTAGAGCATTAGTGATCATGATTGGCTTTTGAACATCTTCCAAGAATACTCTTCACATTCCTTCCCAGCCTCTGGTGATCTGATTGATTTTTGCTAGAAATGATGATGTCATATTACAGTCTTCCACGGGTTTGCTGCTGGTGCAGTACTAGTGTTCAGTTATGGCAGTGATAATGAACATGATGCAGATCATTAAGTTACTGCAGCCATTAGCAGAGACATTCGGGGTGGAGGACATTACTTTCTTATAAAAGAATTAGACTCCATTGGAGTTGTTAATCCAATGAAAATTCACATGCCACTAATGACTCAGAACACTTCACCAGGAAATGCCTTGGTGTGCATGTAAGACAAGGCCATCAAAGCAGATGACAACATCAAAGCATGGAGCAGAGGAAGGATTTATTGCTGAAGGGACTAAAGCAGGATGTGCCTATTAAAGAAGAAATATTTCTCTTCTTTATCAGAGCTTTTCTTCTATATCAATGTTGAATTAATAGCCTAAAAATAGACACAGAGTTATGTAAGCTTGTTTCTAAATTTTAATTTCAGAAATAACAAAGAAAATAGATGGGGAGAGAGATGTTCCATATATCATGAGGCCAAAACAAAACTTTTGGAGAAACACAGGTGAGTCTGAAGTTATTGAAAGTGAAAGTCACTCAGTAGTGTCCGACTCTTTGCGACCCCATGGACTGACTATGTAGTCCATGGAATTCTCCAGGCCAGAATACTGAAATGGGTAGTGGTTCCCTTCTCCAGGGGATCTTCCCAATCCAGGGATCGAGCCCAGGTTTCCTGCGTTGCAGACAGATTCATTACCAGCTGAACCACCAGGGAAGCCCAGGAATACTGGAGTGGGTAGCCTATCCCTCCTCCAGCAGATCTTCCTGACCCAGGAATGGAACCGGTGTCTCCTGCACTGCAGGTAGATTCTTTACCAACTGAGGTACCAGTGAAGTGAAGTTGCTCAGTCATGTCCAACTTTGAAACCCCATGGACTGTAGCCTACCAAGCTCCTCTGTCCATGGGATATTCCAGACAAGAGTATTGGAGTGTGTTGCCATTTCCTTCTCTAGGGGATCTTCCAGACCCAGGGACTGAATCCAGGTCTCCCACATTGCAGGCAGACGCTTTACTGTCTGAGCCACCAGGGAAGCCTCTTAAGTTATTAGAACCATGAAATGGCAAGGCTCTGAGAAAAACTTGGACTTAAATCTATATCAATTTTAAAGCAAAAAAATTTATTTATTAATTTTGAATATTTAATGATATATTGAGAAACTTTATTTATTTTTTAAAATGTAAGCTTTTTTAGCTATTGGGATTTGCTTTTTTTCTATTTAGAAAGAAGTTCTGTAATCACTCTGTTATTAGCCAATGTGCCAGGAATTCTTATGACATACCTGAATTGGGGGAGACAAGTATTGTTTTCTCAGAGGCTTTACAGAAAAGCTTAATGCATTTACCTTTGAAAATTAAATTTTGTAACATAACTGTTTTTTTTTTTTTTTAATAAAAGCCTCTTTTTTTTTCCCCGCTAGTGAATCTAGTTCTGTGCAAACAGATACTTTGTTTTTAAAAACGAGGTTGCAAGCTGCTGTGTAGCGTAATCGTCATTGGCAGAGGTGATCGTAAATGTCTGCAGAGATAAAGAAAATAAATTGCCTTATGACATTTGGTAATTTGGAAACTCAGATCCAGACACACATGGGAACTCAGATGCCTCTTCTCACGCTTGTCTTTGTGGGAAGACAGGGTCCATATTAAGCGGTGATTTGTGGTGCTTATGTAAGCATGGAGAGAGTTCTGCAGGTTCTATTCTACTTGCATGTTGGCATGTATTCCCAGTGTAACCACCTGGAATACCTGGAATTCCAATGTCACTTATTTTGTGGGTGTTTGTCAACATTTTGGAAAGTCAGAATCATTTGCCTTGTTGAAGAACCAGGTTGGGTGGATCTTGACCAATATCAGCAACCATCATCACTTTTTTTAAAAATTTTATTTTATTTTTAAACTTTACAATATTGTATTAGTTTTGCCAAATATTGAAATGAATCCGCCACAGGTATACCTGTGCTCCCCATCCTGAACCCTCCTCCCTCCTCCCTCCCCATACCCTCCCTCTGGGTCGTCCCAGTGCACCAGCCCCAAGCATCCAGTATCGTGCATCGAACGTGGACTGGCGACTCGTTTCATACATGATATTATACATGTTTCAATGCCATTCTCCCAAATCTCCCCACCCTCTCCCTCTCCCACAGAGTCCATAAAACTGATCTATACATCAGTGTCTCTTTTGCTGTCTCGTACACAGGGTTATTGTTACCATCTTTCTAAATTCCATATATATGCATTAGTATACCATCATCATTTTTTAAAGCAAAATTTATATGAAACATCTGTAAAAGCAATGGTACTTTTCTAGCATTGCCGATGGGATTGTACTTAGTATTTTGATTGGAAATAAAACATTGAATATCTTGTGCGGTAAATTTGAGGGAAAAAATCACTTTTTTCAAAACTTATGCAGAAGTCATCAGTAATATCTAGTATGAAAAAGAATCTATTTTTTGCTCTTTAAAAGTATGATTAATATTCTTCAAATGTCAACCATGCATGCATATAATCAGATAAGACAAATATGAAGAGAATTACTGCAGAAATTATTTTCTATTATCTTAAAGACAAGTAAAATTTTAAATTCTAAGCATAGTCAGAACAATTATTTGATAGTTATATGTAAATCTATTAAAGAAATATGTAAATATAAGATAATGTATTACTAAATCTCAGCAAGTCATTTTTATTCAGAACAGTTTTGGAGCTTTTGCACATAATGAAGTGTGTTGAGAATATTTCAGCTTAGTTAATAGCATGTCTTTAAAAATGACACATTAAACAGTTCTTTAAGTCACACAGCTGGAGAATATTTGCAAAACGAATTTAAATCATTAGAATCACTTAAATCTATCTAGGTTTTTAAAAAAAAGTCTAGAAATGTAGTAAACTATTGTAAGGGTAAGAAAACAAGGATTCAAAAATAAATATTTGGTTGACAGTGACATTAAACCTAAGAAGGATAATTTCATCGTTTAATTTATCATTTTAAAGTCTAAAAAGGAATATTTTAGATTTGTTAAGTAAATATTTATTCTAGATATGCCAAGTTCATGATACCTGTAATTCTGGAAACTGTAATATCATTGACAATGTCACTTTGGAAAATATAGAAATGAGTCATACAGCATTCCATCCAATTTTGCTGTTTATTTAACTGTCCACAGACGGAATCTCATCATATTCTACTGAAAGTATTGTTAGTTAGAACTGTGATTATAAGTATTATTTATTGCTTTCTCAGGTTGAAGTGCTAATATATCTGTTCATTCATTTATTCATTCAGTGAATAGTTGCCCACCATGTATAAGACCATTCTAGGCACTGGCCATTCAGAAGTGAACAAAACAGGAAGGAAGAGTCCCTACTGTGGATGAAACCATCAGTTAAGTGTAAAATCATATGTATGAAAATACATGTGTCATATTGGCTGAAATTCATTTATTTTAATAAACATTGGTTACATTTAGGACTGAGAAATATTTGGGAAATGACATTTGCCCTAAGAAGAATAAAGTGTCAAGATATTTTCACATATGGCATAATTGACCTGCAGTGTTTTGGAACTCTTACTTCTCTGGGAAAAATATATTCCTAAACTGAAAATCTGACTTATAATTTCTCACATGTTTTTTTTTCATTTAAGTAACAAAACAAAACAAAAAACAAACTATAAATAAATGAAGAGCTAAATAGGGGCTTCCCTGATAGCTTAGTTGGTAGAGAATCTGCCTACAGTGCAGGAGACCTTGGTTCGATTCCTGGGTCGGGAAGATCTGCTAAAGAAGGGATAGGCTACCCACTCCAGGATTTTGGGGCTTCCCTTGTGGCCCAGTTGGTAAAGAATCTGCCTGCAATGTGGGAGACTTGGGTTTGATCCTTGGATTGGGAAGATCCCCTGGAGAAGGGAACGGTTACCCACTTCAGTATTCTGGCCTGGAGAATTCCATGGACTGTATAGTCCATGGGGTCACAAAGAGTTGGACATGACTGAGTGACTTTCACTTTCACTTAGATAAATAGACTGATAAATAGAAAAAGAAATACAATGTTCTTTACACATGTTCCTCTAATATTCTCCAGAAGCAGTTCAATTGATGGATAGTAATTAAGAAGGGTTTTTAAATTTGATGTGTGCCAAAGCTAAAATCATTTTTGGCACAATTGCTTTGGCAACCAGATAGCAAACTAAATAACTCTATCCAACAAGTTAAACCACTTAGTTGTATGGGGGTTCACTTTGAGGTTAATCAATGCTGAGAGGTATCTAAGGATGCTTTCAAATGTATACATGTTATAGAAGCTAATTTAAAGTTATACCATGATTCTGGTAGGTGTTTGATAAGTCTTGCCCTCAAAAGGTTCTGCTGCTTTAATTTGCCGACATGAAAAATCTGGAGTTTCTATCACATAATTGTGTGACATTAGAGTAGATCCATTCTACCTCTGAGTAAAGTCCTATCCTTGATTTCAGGTGTCCATGTGGGTCACTCTTATGTTCTGAGATAATAATAGTACTAACAACAATAACTAACATTTATTATTTTGAGATAGCTACCATACTAATGATAATAACAATAATAGCTTCCATTTGTCAGCTAACTCCATGCCAGGCACTGTGCTAAGTGCTTTGCATGCATTATCTTATTTAATCATCCAAACAACTTAATATCTTTAATAGTGAAAACATTCAGAAATGCAAGCAGAGAGTAGATTACAGCTTAGGCATACAGTAAGCAGGGGAAGGGTGAGGAATTTGGGACTTGGCTCAAATTAATCAATTCCAAAGGGTATATCTATAATCCTAGTTCAAAATAAAACTTCAACATTCTACCCACTTGAAGCACAACCTACATAATATGAGATAGCATAATTCTTTCCAGCAATCTTTATCTTGGAGAGTTTTCCCTAAACCTCTTCCCCCGCCCCCCCTGCCAAACCTCTTTTAAATCTCAGCTGGATCAGTGGGCATTCATAAATGATAACCCCCCAAATAGCAATCATATCATTTTAGGATTATATAAGCTTTATGTTAGTATTAAGACAGAAATGTAAAAAGCTACATGATTTGATTATTAAATTGACTTTACAAAACCAGAAGTTTATCTTATCTCTTTTAACCACCAAGTTCCATAAAATGTTTTAAGATTATTAAAATGCATACAACTAAAACACAGAGATAAATAAATGATGTAGGCAAGATGAAGGGGAAAAGATGAAGATGATAAAAGAAAAGCTACTGTGATAAAAGACTAAAATTGTGACACAGCCAGACATACCCTATGAACCTGAAACTTGCCTGCAAATTTGATTTAAAACTTCCTTAAAGGCCAAAACAGCGTGGGAAACATAGTTGTTTATGAGATTTAGAGTCTCCAAAAGTTGAAAAACTAGGTAATATTTAGAAGGAGCACAGCATTTCCAAATTCTGAAATTTGTCTTCTGGGATCTAATAAAGAAGACTCTGTTCTTCAGAGCATCTGACATGAGGTTAAATATAAACTTTCACAGAGCTGTTTCTTCTATGTTCCTTTAATGTTGAGTTAAAGCAACTAAGACAACAACAGCAACAAAAACAATACTGCTTAAAGTCAAGCGTCCCTGGTAGCTAATGGGCAAGGTCATTAAATAAAAATTATTTCAGGAATAGCATATCTACTTGGTTGGCAGCTGATAAGGCTGGGATTGCAGGAGTTCAAGGTTGTAGTCGTTGCAAGGATTTGCAATGCTGTTATTCTATGTCCTGATTAAGAGCAATTTCATTTGTTTGATATAGGTTTAAGATTTTTTTTTTTAATGAAAGGATCATGAATCTAAGCAAGATGCTTGTCTAGATAAATGGCTATCTCACCATCAGGTGGAACCAGGTCAAGAGGAATGAAAGAGTAGAAAGAATTATAGAAATGAGTGATGAGAACCAAGGTTGAGAACCTGGTTCAACATTACTAGTATGAGACTTTCAGTGAGTTAATACATGTGGATATCAGTTTCCTTCCTGAAAATTTATGGATAGTTGTAATTGCTCCTTTCATATGGTTGTCATGAAAAGTAAGGAGATGTGGGGACCTCCTGGGTGGTCCAGTGGTTAAGACTGCACTCTCCCAATGCAGGGAACCTGGATTTGATCTCCAGTAAGGGAACTAGATCCCATATGCCGCAACTAAGGATTCGCATGCCCCAGCTAAAGCTCCTGTATGCCACAGTTAGAAGATTCTGCACGGTGTAACCAAGATCGAAGATCCTGAGTGCCACATCTAAGACCTGGCACAACCAAATACAGAAATAAACAAATAAATTATATATATATATTATATATATATATATATAATATATATATAAAGTAAGGAGATGTGGCAGAGATGGGAACAGGTACAATTACCATATTCTTTTTCAGAAAAGACTTTTTGATTATAATTGTTTCTCACCACTCACATTTTACCAGTTGATCTATGGTATTATTGCACGTGTGTGTACTTAGTTGCTCAGTCGTGTCCGACTCTTTGTGACCCTGTGGACAGTAGCCCACCAGGCTTCTTTGTCCATGGGGATTCTCCAGGCAAGAGTACTGGAGTGGGTTGCCACTGCCTTGTCTGAATGCTGTACATAAGGTTATGCGAAAGCACAGTAACCATCCAGTGGACCTGATCAGTGGAAACAGATGCACTAACTTGAGTGTTGTGTGTTAGAGAAAGGAGACAGAGAGAAAGAGAGAGAAGACTTTCAAGGGCAAGTGTTCAAATACTCTTAGATTAAAAACCAGGGATGGGAGAAATGTCCGTGCATGTTTGGGTACTCTGGGTGCCTAGCTGCTGGTGGGTCACTGCCTAGATAAAGCCTGGACATACTGCTTTCCTCTTGGAGAAACCCCACAATTGTGTGGCTATATGTTTAACATGACTTCGAAACACTAGATTAGAAGTAACTGAGGGAGGTGCTTGGGCAGATGCTTCTAGTCTGGTTATGTGTTGCTGATTAACAAGCAGGGAGAGTTAAAGAATTATGGCCAGAAGTGGCACAATATTATCCCCACAGTGTTCTAGTGGTAAAGGTGTCACAGAAGTTCAGGTCACAGATGCTGTGAAGAGCTGAGCATACAGAATTTGACTTGAAGATTGATTTCAGGATTAAAGGTGAAGGTAAAAAAGCAGTGTTGATTCTGAAATCAAGAATTTTCTACTTCTGACAGTCAGGAACTTGTTGATGAGTTTGTGCCACAGGATGAGTGACTAGAAAAAGCTGTCACAAGTTGGCTGATAGCCACCTGTGTCTGAGCTTATTTGATGGAAGCCAGTGTCCCTCTCCATCTGGGTTTGGTCTGACCTCTGATGAGTGAGCCCATTGTCAACAGGAGGCAGTAGCCTGATTGAAGGCACTAGTCTGTGATAATTACAGAAGAAAAAAGCCAGATTGCTAAATCAGGATAACTCTGTATTTGTTTTCGATTGCTGCCATAACAAATTATCATATCATAGAGTCAGAAGCTTAAGCAACACTTAAAATTTTGTAAGTCAGAAATTAAACACAGGTGTCACTGAGTAAAAATCAAGATGTTGGGAGGGTTGCCTTTCCTTCTGGAGGAGAATCCGTTTCCTTGCCTCCTCCAGCTTCTGAAGATGCCTGCACATTTTGGCTCATGGACTTCTTCTAGCTTCAAAGCCAGCAACATGATATCCCTTTGATCTTTCTTTGTCATATCTCCCGTTGACTCTGACCTTGGCTGAGAAAGACTCTGTGCCTGAAGGACTCATACAATTAGATGAGCTCCAGAATAGTCCACTCATAGTCCACTCTCAAGGTCCTTAACCTTAATCACATATGCTAAGTCCCCTTTCTCTGGTAAGGTAACCTATTTATAGGTTCCAGGGATTAGGATTTAGGGATCTTTGAGGACTGCTTTGCTACCACAAACTGTTACAGATGAGGAAACTTTATCATAGACCCATCTCCTCCTGTCTCTCTACTCCATTTCCCATCCTTGACTGTTTCATGGATTTTGGAGGTACAGAGTTCCTCACCAGGGACCACAGAAGCAACACATTTTCTATGTGACTAGCATTGTGGCCAGTGGGTGTCAACACTGCCTTCAAGGAAAATTCCTGTGGTCCCTGGTGGGCTAAAAGGCTGACCAGAACTGATTCTCAGTGAGCTAGCTTGGAAACATTTGAACAAGAGAATCTGTGGAAAGACTGGATTTTTCTCGCATGAGCATCTGCAGCATCAGAAACAACATTTGGGAGATCAAATGTAAGCTGATTTCCAAATGTAAGCAGCTTCTCCAAAGCTGGTGAAGGTTGGGACATACCAGTTAGAGTTGAGTGAATGAATAAATACACTGTTCTTCAGTGTCCCTGCTCTTATATAACACTCAAAAGCCTGACCTGCTATTTATGAGAAAAAATACTGGAATTTATACAAATGCAGGCACACACATACAGAGAGATAGAGAAAGCCATTTTAAAAAGGAAGCCTCTATAGATATACAAGATTTAACTTCTTTCTTCATTCCCCAGGCAGAAGCTGGTAAGAGTCTATTAATAGCCTCCCCTAGTATGTAACACTGCAGATGTTCCCTTACTGCTGAGTTTTTTTTTTTTTTTTCTATATCCAAACTTGTTATCAATTATCTATGTTTGCATTTTGGGAGTCTGGATCCAGAAGGAGCATTAACTATAGTGCTGTTATACTATTTCTTCTCAGCATCAGCAAGGTTGTAGTCATTTTTGCATAAAATATTTGCTAAAATTCAATGAGCATTTTCCTTGCGGAGTTTATTAAAATCCAGTATCTGTCATGAACCAAGGAGGCCAGGATTGCACAGCCATTCATCTTCTGCCTGTGGAATCCTAAAATCAGGATAATGGAAATAGTAACAGTGAACCTCATTAAAAGGCAAGAGGGAGGAGGGTGAAGGGCAGAAAGGAAGAGGGAATGATGTGCGTATTTTTCACATTGTGGGAGAAAGCACTGATTAACAGCAGGTTCTCAACACTCTACATGAGTTCATTTTCCATTGTTTTGGGGAGCTCTATTTTGTTCACCAAATGAAACAGAGCAGTTTGGAAAGAGACTTTCATTTCTTGGTATGCAAAGAAAGCATCATGTAAGTATGGAATCTTTTCTTTTCTTCTGGCTGGATTATTGCATGTACTGAATTGATATACTACCCTCCTTGGGCATAAACATATGTTAAAGAGAAAAGGAAGAGGCACAATTAAATACTTCATCTGTTAAATGAAACTCCCTTAAATACACATTAGCTCAAATTTGTTTAAGAGAAAATAATTTAATTTATGCTTTGGATTTCAAATGTTATGCTTGATTTCAACAAATAAATAAAGCAGACTGCATTCTTCTGACCTGCTGAGCTTGAGTGTGACTCATGACAGTCTCTGTACCAGTTTGCATCCAAGAACTGCAATATTGGTCTTAGTCATCTTTAATGAGAAAATTCTTGGCAATAAAGGAGAAGGACACTGGGTGATGATTGGTCACTAATGTATTTCAACTGGTGCTTCTTGGCATAAAAATAAATAGGCAAAATTGAAAATGTTATAGTGATTTTATGATGTGAAAGTAGCCACATGCCAATAAACTTCATTCTTCCATTTTAGTAAGGCCTAGAACAAAAGTCTTGGAGAAAGTTGAAGGCTCTGTGCTCTTGGCTGAGCTGCCTCTTGAAAGAGAAGGGCCTCTGTGGACCTTCTGGATCCATTCATTACACTTTGCAACACATGAGTGTTGGTCACTTGGTCCTATCTAGCTGCTGATATTCATTTCGTTTTTTGTGGTGTATTCCTCCCCGGCCAAAGCTCTCTGCTTCCAACAACAAAGAACTCTCAGTCATGTGAAGTCCTCTCAGAGAGAAGGTGGAAAGTTTAAGTCCTCACCAATACAAATGGAGTTTTAATTTGGTTGTTCATTTGGTAAAGAATAGACAAGATACACTCAGCTTTGTGGCTTGCTCTAAAGAGAATAATAGAGGTTTGGAATCTATACATCAGAGCTTTAACTTTGACTCAACTGTTTATCAAAATGTCTGACTTTGGGTAATAAAAGAAAATGTGGTCTATACATACAGTAGAATGTTACTCAGCTTTAAAAATGAAAGAAATACTGCCATTTGCAACAACAGGGATAGACTTGGAAGACATTATGCTAATTGAAATAAAGCAATCATAGAAGGACAAATACTACACGATTCCACTCATATGAAGTCTCCAAAGTCGTCAAACTCATAGAAGCAGGGAGTAGAATGATGGTTGCTAGGAGCTAAAGAGAGGAGGGGGAAGTTGTTTATTTAAGATATATAAAGTTTCAGTTAAGGAAGATGTAAGAGTTCTAGAGTTCTGTTGCACAATACTGTTCTATTATTTATAATACTGTATGGTACCCTGCAGAAATTAAGAGGGAGGTGCTTCTGTTAAATGCTCTTCCTAGAACACCAGCAAAAAAAAAAAAAAAGAAAGAAAGTTTGGGTGTCATCTGCTCTGTGTGGTTTCTTGTATGGTATTTCATTTCATCCTCATGACCACCCTTTGAAGTATGTATTATTCAGTTCAGTTCAGTTCAGTCACTCAGTCGTGTCCTACTCTTCGTGACCCCATGAACCACAGCATGCCAGGCCTCCCTGTCCATCACCAACTCCTGGAATCTACTCAAACCCATGTCCATTGAGTTGGTGATGCCATCCAATCATCTCATCCTCTGTCATCCCCTTCTCCTGCCCTCAATCTTTCCCAGCATCAGGGTCTTTTCAAATGAGTCAGCTCTTCACATCAGGTGGCCAAAGTATTGGAGTTTCAGCTTCAACATCAGTCCTTCCAATGAACACGCAGGACTGATACCCTTTAGTATGGACTGGTTGGATCTCCTTGCAGTCCAAGGGACTCTCAAGAGTCTTCTCCAACACCACAGTTCCAAAGCATCAATTCTTCGGTGCTCAGCTTTCTTTATAGTCCAACTCTCACATCCGTACATGACTACTGGGAAAACCATAGCCTTGACTAGACGGACCTTTGTTGGCAAATTAATGTCTCTGCTTTTGAATATACTATCTAGGTTGGTCATAACTTTCCTTCCAAGGAGTAAGTGTCTTTTAATTTTATGGCTGCAGTATTAACATCTTGTTTTACAGATCACACCATTGAAACCAATTGCTTAGAGTCATGCCATGACTGAATGACAGCGACACATCTCAATCTGAGAACATTTTATCTCTAAAGTCTATGATCATTTTGTCTCATACATCATTTTTCTTGAATCATAGTTTCTATAGTCATCAAAGTGAGGTTAACAGTGTCTAACTTGCACAAGTGCTGCAGAATTTAAAAATAGTATGTGTATGGTCACTGGCAAATGGGTTGAATAAATTTAACCAATCACTGAAAACATAATTATCAACTACCTGTTCTGTATTATGCATGGTTCTAGGTGCTGAGGGGCACTTTGGCAAACAATGGCAACCTTACCTTTGATGTCATGGAGCTTCCTGGTTTGGTATTGGCTTGTTTTATTACCAGTGATTTCAAAATAGAGATGAGGATGAGGTGGAGAGTGTGTTAGTTTGCTATGGCTACTGTAACAAGCGAAAGTGAAAGTGAAGTTGCTCAGTCGTGTCTGACTCTTTGCGACCCCATGGACTTTAGCCTACCAAGGTCCTCTGTCCATGGGATTTTTCAGGCAATAGTACTGGAGTGGATTGCCATTTCCCTCTCCAGGGGATCTTCCTGACCCAGGGATCAAACCCTGGTCTCCCGCATTGTAGACAGACGCTTTAACATCTGAGCCACCAGGGAAGTCCTACTGTAACAAAGCACAAATTGAATAACATAAACAATAGAAATTTATCATCTCTCAGTTCTGAAAGCTAGAAATCCAAGATCAAAGAATCAGAAAAGTTGGTTCCTTTGGGAGCTGTACTGGAGACTCTGTTTCACATTTCTTTGTTAACTTCTAGTGGCTTTCTAGAAATCTTTGGTATTCTTTATTTGGAAGCATCACCCAGTCTCTACCTTCATCTTCACAAGGTGTTCATCTCTTGTGTGTGTCTGTGTCCAAATCTGTCCCTTGTAAGATGATTTTAGTCATAGTGGATTGAAGGTCTACTCTACTCTAGTATGACCTCCTCTTCACTAATTACCTCTGAAAATATGTCATTTCCAAACACATTCACATTCTAAGGTTATTGGAATTTAAGACCCCAGCATATAAAATTGCCAGGAAACAGTTCTACTGGGATGTTCCTCAGGTACCTAAAATCCATACAAGACTGAACTTAAAGTTCCATCTTCCTTTAATACCTGTTCTTCCAGGTTTTTATTTTCAGTTAGAGACATATGATCTATGCTGTCACCTAATCTGAAATCACATCTGACCTTTCTTCCCCCATCAGCTGTCTCAAGTCCAAATGCTTTTTACTTCTATAGATCTCTCTGTTATGTCTTCTATTCATAACTATTGCTTCTGTGCCAATTCTGACCTTCAGCATCTCTTGCGTGGGGAGAAAACAGTAACTAAGAACAAAGACTGATGTAGCCCTCAGCATACAGCACTGGTTCCAGTGATATCAAAATGAGAATCCAGAGGCTAAGTGAAAACAAACTCTTAAAATGGTGAAAACTATCAGGTGAATAAGGTGCTCTTGGGTAACTGGCAAAAATCAGAGTTTCTGTAATTCTGATTTTACTTCTTTTCTCTAAATTTACTGTCCCTAGGGCAATGTTGACATTAGGTTATGTGAGATACAGAAACTTTCTTTTGAAGAGAAATTAAACTTCAGAAAATCAAAAGCATGTTGACTCAGTGAGAGATTACAGGCACTGGTCATCCTGTAATTCTTATCAGGGTGGAGGCAAAGGACTGCCATGCATTTCCCAGGGCAGAGGTGTCTCTGTAGCTTCGAAGGATGACACGTTGGGGAATGATGTGAGCAGGCTGTGTGTATAGCCTCAGCTAAATCACATGAATCATACAGCTAAGCACGTCCAATCAAAGAAGAAGGAAAACAAGTGTCCTGAAGGGTCAGGCAAAAGTATAAAATGAGCCTGACCCCAGGCCTTTTGTCACCTCAGGCAATAAGCAATCCTGACCAAACAGAGCAGCTGTCCCCACAATGTTCTTCCTACCTGACCTTTTATCTATTTCAGATGTGATATCTATAAACATAAGAGCTCAGAGCACTGGAAAAAATTTTCTCTACAGTGCTTTTAACTTTTGAATCAAAAACTGGTATGACTGAGTACCCTAGGCTTTTCCTTTATTTATAGATATATAGAGAAATATTTTTAAAAAGGAGGAAAAGATGATCCTGACATCTCTATGACTTCAGTTCATGGTATTAATAAATAATGATAAGGGTCAGAAAATACGGCCTCAGAAAAATTCAGCCGTGTAATTCTGGACCACTTCCATGTGTTAAGAGTGTCCCTTATTATTCCTGTCAGATATTTACATATGAGAGTTGTCTGGCCATGACACTGTCTGACTTTTAGCTGACCTGATCGTATGGTGAGTGTACCATGGCTGGTGCTGATATATTGATAAGGAACTAACTTAGGAGGCACCAAGGAGTTCCCAGTAAACTGTAACTGTTCAAGAGGCAACGGTTATAACTGAACATGGAACAATGGACTGGTTCCAAGTTGGGAAAGGAATATGTCAAGGCTGTATATTGTCACCCTGCTTATTTAACTTATATGTAAAGTACATCATGTGAAATGCCAGGATGGATGAAGCACAAGCTGGAGTCAAAATTTCTGGGAGAAATATCAATAATCTCAGATACACAGATGACACTACCCTTATGGCAGAAAGTGAAGAGGAACTAAAGAGCCTCTTGATGAAAGTGAAAGAGGAGAGTGAAAAAGCTGGCTTAAAATTCAACATTCAAAAAATGAATATCATGGCATCCGGTCCCATCGCTTCATGGCAAATGGATGGAGAAACAATGGAAACAGTGACAGACTTTATTTTCTTGGACTCCAAAATCATTGCAGATGGTGACTGCATCCGTGAAATTTAAAAGACGCTTGCTTCTTAGAAGAAAAGCTATGTTCAACCTAGACAGTATATTAAAAAGCAGAGGCATTACTTTGCTGACAAAGGTCTGTCTAGTCAAAGCTATGGTTTTCCAGTAGTCATGTATGGATGTGAGAGTTGGACTATAAAGAAAACTGAGCACCAAAAAATTGATGATTTCAAACTGTGGTGTTGGAGAAGACTATTGAGAGTCCCTTGGACTGCGAGGAGATCAAACCAGTCAATCCTAAAGGAAATCAGTCCTGCATATTCATTGGAAGGACTGATGTTGAAGCTGAAACTCCAATACTTTGGCCACCTGATACAAAGAACTGACTCCTTGGAAAAGACCCTAATGCTGGGAAAGATTGAAGGCAGGAGAAGGGGATGACAGAGGATGAGGTGGTTGGATGGCATCCACCAACTCAATGGACATGAGTTTGAGCAAGCTCTGGGAGTTGGTGATGGACAGGGAAGCCTGGCGTGCTGCAGTCCACGTGGTCACAAAGAATCAGACATGACTGAGCGACTGAACTGAACTGAACTGAGAAATTCCCTGGCTTTGAGGACACAAGAAAGAGAGTGGTTAAAGGCCAGTGATTTCCAGTCTGAATCAAACTACCTGAGAAATTTTTGTTTCTTTGTTTTTAATTAAAAGTGGGTTTTCTTGCCCCTTCCAGAAAATAAATCATTTCAGACACGTGCGGGAAGTGCTGAGACTCAGTATTTTTAAAAATTGTATTTACTTATTTATTTACGGCTGTGTTGGGTCTTTCTTCACTGCTGTGAGTGGACATTCTCTAGCTGCAGCAAGCAGGGGCTACTCTCTAGTTGCGGTGCTCAGATTTCCATAGTAGTCCCATGGTTAAGAATCTGCTTGCCAATGGAGGGAAGTCTGCTCCAGTATTTTTGATGTATAATCTGGTAATATCTAAAATAGTTTAAGGGACAATATCAATCACACTGAATACAGAAAAAAATGTTAAAGATTAAATTAGCTCTAGGAAATAATTTATAATATTCCACCAATGGACACAAGGACAATCCAGCATAGAAGTACAAGTCTTTGAAGTAGAGAATTCAGCAAATGAAATAGGAAAAAGGGTTTTCAAAGACCCAGTTGATTGAAATTTTGTCTGAACTATAAAGACTAGATTGATCAATTGAAAGGAATACTTGTATATAAAGACAAATTGATTCCGAATTATAGGAACTGAGACCCATCCCAGGTAAGTCATTGACCTCAAAAATTAAAAAATTCTCTGGTTCATCCGGTCAAAAAATAACATTACCCACAAGGGGAGCATATTCAAGTGACTTCATTTCTTTCCCATAGCAATGTCATCGAAGAAACGTCCACATATTACTGAAGGGTTAAAAGTGTGACACAAGTTTATTGTATTCATCCAAGTCATAGATTGATAATAAATACCACAGAGAGGTTTTTCAAAGAGGAAAGGTCATATGCTACCTATAAATCCCTCTGGAGAAAAGGGGAAAAAAAGAAAGTCAAACAAACCTGAATCCAGAATAATATAAACTGTATCTAAAGATGAAATATAACAAGGGAGGAGCTATGGTAAATGGCTTTAAAGGCCTAAAATTTTTTTAGTAAATATTTAATCCACTAACATATGAAAACTGAATAATGAAAGACTAAATAATAAAAGAAATTGTGATAGCAGATCAGAATGTGAATGTTTTTCATTTGTCCAGACAAAGTAAAGATAATTACAAGTATCAAAGATTGAAATATGAGGGAAAGATGAGATAGGCAGAAACACGAGAATGCTAATCAGTTCATCTTTCACCAGAGAAAGAAAATCAAAGGTGTCTGAACTGTAGAAGTATTTTGTAAATGCCCTAATTGTTCTAATATCAGTATTTCAGATAATCTTTTTTCCTGAAACTTAGAAGGATGCTACAAAATCACGTATTTTTAATGAGCTGTATTCATCTGAAAAGACTAGTAATTTCCTGTCTTTTTTAATTAAATTCAAATAAAATTTAATTTTTTCATGTTTAAAATATTTATATTAGATCATATCATTGTTTTAGATTTATTTGTATATTTATAATATACTTTCCTATTTATAATATATGTTTATTATATATGTATATTATTTTATATATAATAATATATATTTATATAATATATATAATTTATATAAATATATAAATTATAATTTTATATAAATATATAAATATTATATATAATGTATATATATTTATATAAATATATATAATAAATATATATAATTATATTATACATATATTATATATATGTATAAATATATATATAAATATGTATATATGTGTGTATGTAAGTGTATATATACATATATTCTGTAGAAAAGCAAAATTTGTCACCCCAAAGTATGTCTCTTTGTCATGCAGATTATTTTGAGCTAAAAAAAAATCATGGCCCAAAAAACTCAGAAGAACCTTTGACTTTCCCCTTAATTGGTTAAAGAATGTAGATAGAGAAACTCTTCCAGGAAATGAGCTATCAATAGATAACTATAATATGAACTGCATATATAGACAAGGAAGAATCTAGCAAAGTCTGTTTGTTAAAATTCTTCTTTGTGTCCTATGGTCTCTTCATGGCCCAGGAAACATTTGTTACCAAACACTTGCTCTTCTGTTTTCTTGTCAATTGCCTTCTTCTCTTTCAAAGTCCCAAACCATCATCCACAAGATCCTCCTTGGTCTTTAGTTGAAATGGTGTTTAAGGTGACAGTTTCAGTCATTTTGGTGAATTACTCAGTTTCCCTGGGTTGGTCCCATGTATACATGCTATTAAACTTTTGTTTGATATTTTCTTGTTAATCTGTCTCATGACAATTTAATTCTTAGACCAACCAGAAGAATTTGGAAAAGTAGAGGAAACTTTATTCATCTCTCAAATTCTTAAGAATTTGATTTTTAAATCTATTTGAATTATTTGGGCAGAAGAAAACTTTTTCCTCCCTAAACACACACACACACACACACACACACACACACACACAGCTGTAGATAACAGCCACCAAGTATTAGTACTGAGAAATACCCTTGGCAGTAGCCCCGTTATCTGCCTTCCATGAGAAAGGTCTTGTCAGCCTAAGTAGGTTCCCATTGCATGAGGCTGAATTAACAGCAAATTCATTGCCAGGTCCTTAATCTTTCCTTATTAGAAAACTTTTGACCCTATATCTGGAAGGTCTATCAGCTTCATTTGTCTTTGCCAAAACGCCTTTACTTTCCCCAAGGGTTCTTTGTGACTAAGACATCTGACCAAACCCAGTAAACTTTAAAATAAAATCTCGGGGCCCAACCGTGGTCTGTCTGGCCCCAGTTGATTGGCTTAAGGAGGAACATCTACTCAAGGTTCAAAGTGAACCTGTCTATAGGAATTTGGATATTTTATTGTGTTTTTCCAATTTTAGTGGCTGGAAACTTGAATGTAATAAAACAATTGTGAAGTCTCATTTTTCACCATGGCACATGGAGAGTTGAGAAAACTGGAGTGCAGGCTGGGGAAAAATGAAGCAACTGCTGGGAAGGAATAGACACAGAAGTGCCAGAGACTGTCTCAGTGTGCTCTTGTGTCTCAGTCTCTGGATTTTATGTGCACTTCTGTTCTCTCGGACTTCGTTTGTGGCTCAGCTGGTAAAGAATCTGCCTGCAATGAGGGAGACCTGGGTTCGCTCTCTGGGTTGGAAAGATCCCCTGGAGAAGAGAAAGGCTACCCACTTCAGTATTCGGACCTGGAGAATTCTATGGACTGTATAGTCCATGGGGTCGCAAAGAGTCGGACATGACTGAGCCACTTTTACTTTTTCTGTTCTCTTAGAATAAATTCCTTTTCCTGTATAAGTTCACTTGAGACAGTTTCTTCTGCCCAAATAATCCAAATTTGTATTTGCTTTAAATTCTTAGAGAAACATATGATGCTTTTAAACATTTAAAATTATGTAGTAGGATTTATAATAAAAGCATCAGCAATTTCAAGTCTTGCTATATTCTAAAACCAGGGTATTATTAGAAAAACATTTAACACTTCAATATATATTTACTGAGTTTATAAAAACTTTGCACTCAAGGAACTTACATTTTGGTGGAGGCATATAGTCTTACAGTCTCTGGATTAAGTTGAAAGGTAAAATAATCTGGGAAATAAATGGGTTCATTTAGGAGTAATCAATTCATCCTTTTCTAAAATGTAGAGAATTTTGCATCAAGAAACTAAAATATCTCTCAAGACAATAAGACACATTCTGTATATTATGAAGTTGTAAGATAGACTTGATATAATAGAAAAGTAAAAAATATTTCTGACATCTACCTTTTAATAAGCTTACTTAATGAAGGAAATTATGCCTTTAACTTTCAACTTTTGATCACAAATAAGTTAAAAGTTGCTTTAAAAAAGTTTATTTTAAGGTTGCTGAGCAAAAAATGTTTTCAATAAATATTTGTTGTAGAAATGAATAAAAATTTCTGGTCTTAAGGAACTAACACCAAGCCTAAGGGAGACATTGCCTTATTTTCAACTTTCAAATTCTGTCAAAAAATGCTGCTGTGCCTACTGATATAATATCAGTTTAGATTTTCTCAGTGAAATATCTCCTTATTTAGAATTTCTATAAATTATATTTTTATTCTTCTTTTTTCACTTAAGCTCATTTTAATTTCACGTTTTTTGCTCTTTTTCATAATGTTCCTTGATTTATCTTTTTGAATATCATAAACATATTCAAATTACTTTCCAAGTTTCACTTGATATCAATAACTCCCCTAAAATTTGATTTTGTTACTAGTCTTTCTAGAGAGTTTTCAGTTGCCCACAGCTCCCAGAACATTGCTTGGTCTTGAACTGCAAGCTAAGGCCCCTTAACCAAGGTGCCATGAGATATAATGCAGGTATCATCACTAAGTCAGAGGATATCCTCACTCACTATCTGGTTTGAGACTGTAGTTTTTACCTCCTTTACCCTGCATCTTTCCAAAACTGTATCTAGTCTTCCAGTACATTAGGCAAGCTCTGACTCCTGACTCTTGTCATTTTCCTGAACAATGAACTCTCTAGGTTGCTTCAACATGCTTCCAGAACTGGAGTCCAGCATGCTGGTGGCTTCAGTCCCACTTAATTTGTTTTGGTTTTATTTCTAGTCAACAGACATCTTTATCTTGTGCTTGAGCATGGCTATATTTTTTAAAGCTTCTCCTTTGATATTTTATCTCTCATTGTTATGTATCTGGAGTGGAGGGATAGGGTTTACTTTTTGACTGCATATTGACTAAAGTTGCATTAAATTTCTTTCCCAGACTTAAATCAGGAGGGGAAAAAAAGGTATTATTTTGGGCAGTTTGGCCATTACCCTTGAAATTTCATCATATATAACACAACTGAAATAAAAAATTTAAGAAATGCACATGTTCTGAAATGTCCTCTCATTTTCAATAATGTAGCATAGGCCATTTGCATGTTTAGGCCATTTCTAAGTAACTGATCTGGTAGAACCCCAGAGGGTCAGGACCCTCAATAGAGATCCTGGAACCAGCAAGAAAATATTTATTCCTACAATGTTGAAGCTGGCAGAATGTATAAATTATGACTTTATTTTATAAACTAATTACAATAAAAATGAAGAAACTTGCTCAGTGGCAAGCTATTAAAGATAGAATTGAAATTAAGTTCTAGGTTCTTTGGCTAACAGGTTGTTGCTCTTTTCATCATACTGTACAATTTCATTTATTTTTTTATAAAAATACAATGACTGTTGACTCTTTTGTGAGATATATGGAAAGTTCTTTACTATCCTTTTGGGGTGAAATTTATTTAGATCATTTCAATTTGTTAATGTTGATGAAAATGTATTTGTACTGAGCTTAACTTATTATACAGACAAGTAAAGATGGTGCAGATCATATCAGTCTTGTTCTTTTATTCAATTAATTTCAAGTTAATTGAGTAAACTTTCCTTTGTGAAATTAAAAGTTTTCAGAATATTGTTCTTAAAAATTACAAATATTTTATAACTGCTATTTGTTGTTATTGTTTAGCATCCAGTTCACAGGCTTTTAAAAAATAATTTTATGTAACTCATACATTCATTTTTTCATTTCCAATACATGTTGAGAGCTTACGGGGCAGACATTTTTTAGGTGTCTATAATGTGATATGAACACACACCGACATGTTTCCTGAACTTGTGGAACTTACACTTCAGTGAAGGAAATAGAAAATAAAAAGTGGAAGGTGAATGAAAATTAAGACAATTGTAAGTATTATGTCAGAATGATACCTGTTACTGTGTGAGAATAATCAGAGGATTTGACTAAATCAAAAATTCAGGGAAAGGTTTTCTGGGGAGAGAGTCTAAAGGTCAAGATGAAACAAATTTAATGAGGAGAGGAAGAAAAACTCTTCCCAGCAGAGAATAGTGAGGTGTGAAGTGAAAGTCCCTCAGTCATGTCTGACTCTTTGCAACCCCATGGACTGTAACCTGCCAGGCTCCTCTGTCCATGGAATTCTCTAGGCAAGAATACTAGAGTGGGTAGCCATTTCCTTCTCCAGGGGATCTTCCCAAGCCATGGATCAAACCCAGGTCTCCTGCATTGCAGGCAGACTCTTTACTGTCTGAGCCACCAGGGAAGCCATAGAGAGAATAGGATGTGGAAAAATCCTATGGAAAAGTGGGCCATGGATCCTTCAGTGATCTGAAATAAGCCAATTAAGCTGGAAAGTGTTCAACAAATGGAAGAGTGGCCAAAGTTGAGGCTGGAAGTGTAGACAGGGTCAGGGTCTACATGGTCTTACAGGTTAAGGACTCTGAACATTAGAACAACAGGAAAGGCTTAGGAGGCAGGGTGAGAAAGGACCACAGATGATACCGAGGGATGATTATCTGATGATTAACAATTATTATTATTGTTATACACTAGGCAAGAGATAACAGTAGCTTGAATGAGATGATGGGAGTAGGCATGGAGGGAAGTGAATTAATAATTGGAGGAAAGTGAATGGATATTTAGAAAAGAAAACTGATAGATGACGTGAAGAAGGTGATCAGTATGCTTTTTAGGTCTCCATCTTCCATATCTGACTATATAATATCCTTCACAGCAATAGAACCATGGAAAAGAACCTGATTTCAAGGAGAAGGTCAACTTTTCAGTGGTGTCTTTCTGATTTGAAGTTCTTTAAAGATATTTGACAAAATATGCCAGAGAGGTGATTGGATATAAAGGCTTAGAACTCAGAGGACTGTTTGGGACTACAGAGGTAATTTTTTGAATTACTTTCACATGGTGCTGGGAATGGATTAGATCATCCAGGGGAAAAGCACAGGGTGAGAAGAGACGGTCAGGCCTATGACTTGACCTACCAAATTTAGTATTTGGGTAAAAAATGAGAAATCAACAGAAGAGATTTGAATTAGTTATCAGAGTGAAAGGAGGGAATTGAAAAGAGTGCCATGTGACAGGGTCTTGTGAAGGGAGTGCTACAAGGAAAATGTATTACACATTGTTGATCGCTACTTAGAGTACAAAAAAAGAAAATTAAAATTATCCTTTGGATTTACTGCCTCTTTGTGACCTTAGTGAGTATAGTTTTATGGACATAATGAGGATGGGAGACAGATTAGAAAAATTAGGCAAGAAAGTTAGTGAGAAAATGTACAAAGTAAGTGGGAATGTGTTGCAGAAGGAAATATCACAACCTGGGACCCACGTGAGTCCCCAGGACAGATCTTCAAGTGAGGGTCCTTGGCTTTGCCCAGGAAAGAATGCAAGAGTGAGCCAAAGTAAAGTGAAAGCAAGTTTATTTAGAGAGACACACATTCCGCAGACAGAACTCACACTGACCATCTCAGAAAGTGAGAGCAGCCCCAGGGTGTGGGGTGGTTTGTTTTTACCGGCTGAGTTATTTCATATACTGATGAGTGGGAGGAATAGTCCTGCTACTTCTGGGAAGGGTGGGGATTTCCAAGAATTGGGAATTCTTTTTGGCCTTTTATGGTCCATCTTGACCTGTCATGACATAAGGAGGAGTTATTTTTAGTATTACCATGAAGGTATAATGAGCTAAAGGTCAATGACTGGTGTATTCTAGAAGCCATCTTGGTTTTAGCTGGTTCCAGCTGGCTTTTATCTTATTCTAAAGACTGTGACCTTCATTTACTTAGTCGTTGTGTTCTGCCCCACTCTGTCTTATCTCAAATGAACAACTCTTTCAGAATTTTGCTCTGGGAGCTTCCCTGGTGGCTCAGTGGTAAAGAATCTGCCTGCCAATGCAAGAGACATGAGTTCAGTCCCTGGTCTGGGAGGATCCCAGATGCCGTAGATGTGAATCAGTTAAGCCTGTGTGTGTTACAACTACTGAGTCTGTGTTCTAGAGCCCAAGAGCCGCAACTACTGAGTCCACGTGCTACAATTACTGAAGCCTTCATGCCCTAGAGTCCGTCCTCCACAACAAGAGAAACCACTGCAATGAGAAGCCTGTGGATCGCAACTGAAGAGTAGCCTCTGCTAGCCGCAACTAGAGAAAAGACTGTACGGCAACTAAGACCCAGCATAGCCAAAAATAAATAAATAAAATAAAATAAAGAAGCCTGCTATGAATAAGAAGGTAGAAAGCGAGTGGTGTCTGAAGAAGATTTGAGTCCTATGAATGGGAAAGTCTGGTGCATATTGAAAAACTTAGGTGCATACAAGAAGAATGTACATGTGGACATAGAGGTGGGGAGGAGGGGTAGGATGGAATAGAGAAATTGGGACTGACATATATATACTATCATGTGTAAAATAGATACCCAGTGGGAAACTCCCTCCCTGAGTAAGGGGAACTCAGCTAGATGCTCTGTGATGACCTAGAGAAATGGGAGTGGGAGGGAGATCCAAGAAAGAGGGGATATATGTGTTTATATAGCTGATTCACTTTGCTGTACAGCAGAAACTTACACAGTATTGTAAAGCAGCTATATACCAATTTTAAAAAAAAACTGAGGGTAAAAGCAATTTGAGAGGATATATTTATATCATTGTGTAAAACATTATTGCCTTTGACATTAAAAAAAATCTTCACTTGGTCATGTTAACAAGGGTAATAAAGTTCCAGTTTTCTGAAATGCATTACAGTATTAAAAATGCTTGCATTATTATCTTCTTTTATTCTCATAGTTATACTGTTAATACAATTTTTGTTTTTGTAACAAAAACCGCTCCTGTCCTCTTCAGTCTGAAAACAGTAAACATATTAAGAATTTAATGAATAGACAACTTAATGTTCCTCATCTACATGAGAAAACTGAGACTCTGAAAGGTTAAGTTCTTGGTTAAATCTACACAGCTGTTAGGGGCAATGCTGAGTCTCTGACTCCAAGTTTAGTGTTCTTTCCACTTTAGACTTGCAGTGAAATTAGAAATAAAAACTTAATTTATAACTTAGATCTATTATTTGAGTGTTTTGCAGTCACTTTTCTAGGGAGAATATTTCTATTATGTTTAAAAGGATGGCATTTGAAAGCAAAACCCACCAACTACTCTCTGTCTTTTAAAACCCCCAGCTTCCTAGATGATTTAATTGAGACCACGCTTACCAACAGGGGGCTAGACATTGCTTTGTGAAGTAGGAAGACCAAGAAGATGTATTTTAAATTAGATTTTAGTGAAATTCCTTAAAACTGGTTAGCAAATCCAATACAAGTAAAATAATAACCAAAGGATTATAACTACATAATATACTTCTTAGATATTTTCCAAAATGTCCACTTACCCTACATGGTATGAAATGAATATATTTTTTCCATTATGACTATAATGCAATAACTGAGAGAAAGAAAGGGACAGAGAGACAGATATTGAAAGCAAGATACTTTAGATCCATAGTCTTGGCATTACACTCAAACCAAATTATCAAATAAACGTGTGCTGTGTGTGCTCCGTTCCTAAGTCGCGTCCAGCTCTTTGTGATCTCTTGGACTGCAGCCCTCCAGGCTCCTCTGTCTATGGGATTTCTTAGGCAAGAATACTGGAGTGGGTTGTCATTTCCTTCTCCAGGTGATCTTCCTGACCAGGATCGAACCCGTGTCCCCAGTATTGGTAGGCAGATTCTTTATCACTGTGCCAACTGAGAAGCCCCTATATTCAGGATATCATAAGTCAATAAATAATTGTTGCTAATGACACACACAGAAAATTAAGAGGTGCATCATTAGGCGTGTTAATTCTTTTCACAATGAAGCCTTATTAGATAATGTTTTTCTAAATTTCCCTGAGAAGCTAGATGTCTATGCAAAGTCATAGTAATGTTAAAGTGTATATTACATATGATGTAACAAATGAGGCAATCAATTTGGATTTGTTTCCAGAGGATAAGCCATTTGATATTTCTGTACTTTTTATGGCAGATTAGTTTTGATCATGGTAGATTATTACATTCTTTCTGAGTCATTAAGAGCTATTACTGACGTGTACCAAACTGTTTTGAAGCATTGCCATTATGTTTAAAACGTATAATTTGTAGATAAAAGCAAAAGCATGAAGCCTGTCAAATATTCTTTTATTTCATATTGGAAAGAGTAAGAAAATTCTTCACTTCAATGTTGAATTATTATAAGGCAGGGAAATTGGTGTAAAACTAATGTTTAAAATAGAAAATGTCATCTCAATATTTGTAAGGGACTGTAGTAAAGTTTACTAACGTGTTTCATATCTGATTACTCTCTCCTTCCTTACAACACAGGAAGAACTTGCTTCCCAGATGTCTTTGCAGTTAGACAGAGCCATGTGACTAGTTCTAGCCAGTGAGATGTAGGTGAAATTGATGCATCTTACTACCAGCTGAAGCTTTAAGATCAAGAATGCCTCTTCCATTTTCTCTCTTGCCCTATGGCAGTGACAGTGCCAATGGAGACCATTTATTGAAATGATTGTACTCAAAAGCAGCCCTGCAAAGACATTTGACTGACATCAGACTTTGTGTATGAGAAAATAAATTTTGTTAAGACAGTTTCGCTGCAGCTAGTGGCTAAAACAGGAAAGTCTCATTATGCAAAATATATGTATAGATTTTATTTTATTAAACAAAAATAAACTTTCATGGAACAGAGATATTTACTGTTTAAAATACTCTAAGGTAGGGACTTTCCTGGTGGTTAAGTGGTTGAAAATCTGCATTCCAATGTAGAGGACGTTAGTTAGATCCCTGTTTGGGGAACTAAGATCCCACATGCCGCAAGGCAAATAATTCTATGTGCCACAATTAGAGAAAGCCTGAGTACTGCAATGAAAAGCCTGCACCCAGCAACAAAGACCCAGTGCAGCCAAAACTAATTAAAAAATAAAAAATGAAGCAAGTAAAAAATAAAAATACTCCAAGGTACATATCCTTTTAATCAAGAAAATTAAGTGTAAATAAGCACCACTTAATTTATATGATTTCAACTGATTAATCAGATCATAAACTTATATGATTAAAAATTTAAAAGGTTTTGGCTGTGAGTTTTACTTTTTACTGTTCAATAATAGAACTCTCTGTGTGTATGTGTCTGTGTATATAAAGGCAAATATTGTTAAGTAGTCAGATATTTCAAGCTATTAAATTAGATCATATGGTGATGGTGGTGGTTTTAGTCCCTAAATTGTATCTGACTCTTGCAACACCATGGACCGTAAACCACCAGGCTCCTCTGTTCATGGGATTTCCCAGACAAGAATACCAGAGTGTGTTGCCATTCCCTTCTCTAGGGGATCTACCTGACCCAAGGATCAAACCCACATATCCTGCCCTGTAGGCGAAATCTTTACCGCTGAGCCACCAAAGATAGCCTAAATTAGGTCATATATGTGAGAACAATTTATAAGCTGAAAAATATCATAAATATGAAGAAATTCGTAGCATAAACATCATCATTATAATCACCATTAAACTCTTGCTGCATTAAGAGTCTCAGGGCGGGCCATGTATTTAGGAGGGGCTACATCTATTACTCCACTAAATGGTATAATAAGCTAGTAATTTAGTCAATCAACTAAAGTTGTTTGTGCTACATGGTACTGAGCAACCTATTTAACTGATTTGCATGTTAATTGGCAGTTCATTACCTTGACTGATATAGTAAGTTACTTTGGTTTCTTGCAGACATAATCTTAAGACAGTTGCAAATTATTGTCTAAGAAGCTGAGCCCAAGTTTCAAATGCCAAGTTGGACACTCTGGTGGAGAGCTCTGTCTCACCAGAGGGGACATTCAAAGGTATCACATAGGCTGGCAACGGGCAGTGGTTCTGCTCAGAGAATGGGTCATGTATATGTGTGTGCAGATGTCTGTGTGTGCAAGCACAGCACATGTGTGCCCTCCCCATTGCTTTTCATATAGTATTCAAACATCCTGGTCTTACCAGACCAATTTAGCTCATCAGATTCATCTAAAAATTTAGGCTAAAATTAAATACCTCTGCAGGGATTATCTTTTTTGTTTGTTTGTTTGTTGTAGAGAAACAGTACTCCTTATATCTCCTATAATTTTGATTCTTTTTCCCTTAAGTGCATGCTCCACCAACTATCACCTCTCTCTTCTGAAGCTTCAGCTGCTTTCTCTCAACCAGCTCTTTTGTAGCTTCATGAAGTTCTCTGATCCCCCAAATATCTTCCATTCACTGTACATACATAAATAAATGAGATTTGTTTTCTACTTTTTTTTGGTATTATCCTGCAATTTTGATATTAGGGACATAATCATTTCTTTAATTTTTGATTTATTAAGTTACTGCTTTATTAAGGCATCTCATTCATCTTGTTGACAACAGTAAAATGCATTTTTCCTTAAAACTGACCATTTCATCTAGGTTTCAAAATTATTAGGATAATCATATATTTTTGAAATTTTAAAATATCATTTGTATATGCAGATCCATCTAGTTTTCTGTTCCTGTTATTATTTATGACTTTTTTCAATTGGCAATCTTTTTCAGGTATTTATTAGGTTTTTTCTTCCAAAGAAAATGTTTGTTTTTGCTGACCCTCTCTATTTAGTATCTATTTCATTAATATATGTGATCATTTTATTATTTGTTTTCTTTCTGTTTAGATTTATATTATTCTAATCTGGATAGTGTGACAGCAACTTCAAGACTTTAATCAATTCACTGAATTTTGAAGAAGTGAAAAGTGCTAAATTTAGGGCATGGATTCTGACCTTCTAAATTCAAGGCCAGGACACCGTTTATTAGACCCACAGCTTCCATCAGGGGGAAAAAAAAAAAAAAAGAACTGAGGGAAAAAAAAAACCCTCAGTGTTGTAAGCTATTTAAATAAAATGTTACATTTTGCTCTGGTTTACCTGGCATGAATTTTCAAGCTTAATATGTGAGATGATTCTATTCTCTGTACTGTAATCCAATTGCCTCAATCATGTTTATACAAAAAATATGCCTTACTTTTCTGCCTTTTTAAATTTATATTTACATTTTCAAATAAATGGAAAGGAAAATTAATTATGTGCATTTACGATAATGGAATACTAACAGGATTAGAATTACTTGTATTTCTTCCCTGTTTACTTTAGATACTCTTAATGTCGCCCTTATCCTGAATTTCTAGTTATTGAAGAAGTGTGCTGTTTATCTTCAGAGACAATCCATTCCTAAACTTTGTTTTAAATTCTTCAAATCATAAAGAAGAAATGTGAGAACATGGATTTTAGACTTAAAACGTTGGTTTGAATCCTAATCTTACCATTAATTAGCTAAATGGTCTAGATGGCTATGTTTTTTAACTAAGTTGATCCTTAGTTTCCTCATTCCTATAGTGGAATTAAAATGTCTGCTTCATAAGGAGTTGTAAGAATTAACTGAGGTAATGTAAAAAAAAGTGGGTCCAGCAGTACAGATGAAAATATGTTACTTTCCTTCAGAGGTCTTAAAATCAATTTTTAGAAAGTGGGTCATTTATGGTAAAGACTAATGGTGGTCAGATCAGATCAGTCGCTCAGTCGTGTCCGACTCTTTGTGACCCCATGAATCGCTGCACGCCAGGCCTCCCTGTCCATCACCAACTCCCGGAGTTCACTCAGACTCACGTCCATCGAGTCAGTGATGCCATCCAGCCATCTCATCCTCTGTCATCCACTTCTCCTCTTGCCCCCAATCCCTCCCAGCATCAGAGTCTTTTCCAATGAGTCAACTCTTCGCATGAGGTGGCCAAAGTACTGGAGTTTCAGCTTTAGCATCATTCCTTCCAAAGAACACCCAGGACTGATCTCCTTTAGAATGGACTGGTTGGATGTCCTTGCAGTCCAAGGGACTCTCAAGAGTCTTCTCCAATACCACAGTTCAAAAGCATCATTCTTCGGTGCTCAGCCTTCTTCACAGTGCAACTCTCACATCCATACATGACTACAGGAAAAACCATAGCCTTGACTAGATGAACCTTTGTTGGCAAAGTAATGTCTCTGCTTTTGAATATGCTATCTAGGTTGGTCATAACTTTCCTTCCAAGGAGTGAGCGTCTTTTAATTTCATGGCTGCAGTCACCATCTGCAGTGATTTTGGAGCCCAGAAAAATAAAGTCTGACACTGTTTCCACTGTTTCCCCATCTATTTCCCATGAAGTGGTGGGACCGGATACCATGATCTTCGTTTTCTGAATGCTGAGCTTTAAGCCAACTTTTTCACTCTCCACTTTCACTTTCATCAAGAGGCTTTTTAGTTCCTCTTCACTTTCTGCCATAAGGGTGGTGTCATCTGCATATCTGAGGTGATTGATATTTCTCCCGGCAACCTTGATTCCAGCTTGTGTTTCTTCCAGTCCAGTGTTTCTCATGATGTACTCTGCATAGAAGTTAAATAAGCAGGGTGACAATATACAGCCTTGACGAACTCCTTTTCCTATTTGGAACCAGTCTGCTGTTCCATGTCCAGTTCTAACTGTTGCTTCCTGACCTGCATACACATTTCTCAAGAGGCAGATCAGGTGGTCTGGTATTCCCATCTCTTGAAGAATTTCCCACAGTTTATCGTGATCCACACAGTCAAAGGCTGTGGCATAGTCAATAAAGCAGAAATAGATGTTTTTCTGGAACTCTCTTGCTTTTTCGATGATCCAGCAGATGTTGACAGTTTGATCTCTGGTTCCTCTGCTTTTTCTAAAACGAGCTTGAACATCAGGAAGTTCACAGTTCACATATTGCTGAAGCCTGGCTTGGAGAATTTTGAGCATTACTTTACTAGTGTGTGAGATGAGTGCAATTGTGCGGTAGTTTGAGCATTCTTTGGCATTGCCTTTCTTTGCAATTGGAATGAAAACTGACGTTTTCCAGTCCTGTGGCCACTGCTGAGTTTTCCAAATTTGCTGGCATATTGAGTGCAGCACTTTCACAGCATCATCATTCAGGATTTGGAATAGCTCAACTGGAATTCCATCACCTCCACTAGCTCTGTTCGTAGTGATGCTTTCTAAGGCCTACTTGACTTCACATTCCAGGATGTCTGGCTCTAGTTCAGTGATCACACCATCATGATTATCTGGGTCATGAAGATCTTTTTTGTACAGTTCTTCTGTGTATTCTTGTCATCTCTTCTTAATATCTTCTGCTTCTGTTAGGTCCATACCATTTCTGTCCTTTATCGAGCTCATCTTTGCATGAAATGTTCCTTTGGTATCTCTGATTTTCTTGAAGAGATCCCTAGTCTTTCCCATTCTGTTGTTTTCCTCTATTTCTTTGCATTGATTGGTGAAGAAGGCTTTCTTATCTCTTCTTGCTATTCTTTGGAACTCTGCATTCAGATGTTTATATCTTTCCTTTTCTCCTTTGCTTTTCGCTTCTCTTCTTTTCACAGCTATTTGTAAGGCCTCCCCAGACAGCCATTTTGTTTTTTTGTATGTCTTTTCTATGGGAATGGTCTTGATCCCTGTCTCCTAGCAACTAATATATAAATGACACTTCAGTTCAGTTCAGTTGCTCAGTTGTGTCTCTTTGCGACCCCATGAACTGCAGCACGCCAGGCCTCCCTGTTCATCACCAACTCCTAGAGTTTACTCAAACTCATGTCCATTGAGTTGGTGATGCCATAAATGACACTGGAGCCAAGTAAACCTAAGTTTGAATACTGGTTCTACCACTTAGAGTGCCATGCTTTCCTCTGTAAATTGGGATCATTATAGAATGAAGTTGGTGAAGTTGCTGAGAAGATTAATGTGCATAACAAATTTAATAATCTCTGCCAACACAGTGAACACACTGTGGAGATATACTGGCTTTTTTATTATTTTTACTTGTAGAAAGGCTCAGAGGAAAGGGAAATCCCTGGAAAGGGGATGGTGAATGTGAGGGAAATGAGAGTGGGGCAGGGAAAGCTCTGACTAGCAGTAGAAGCTTGGAGCCCCTGAGGTTAGGGGCTGTATCACTCACCCTGGTCTGCAAGCCTGGTCCACCGCCCCACACCTGATACACATCACTCATCCAACATGTGTGAAATGAATGAATACAACAGATAATAAATTGAGTGTGATTCAAAAAAAGATCAAATATGTTTTAAAACAGATTGAAGTAAAGAATAAGTTACCAGAATATATTTAAGTTGAAGAGGCAGAGGTCCTTAAAAGGAATAAAACATTGGCATTTTGGAAAAGGAAAAAGTAAATAATTATCTCTGTTTTCATTTATTCTTATGAAAAGAAATTATGTCTGCCCTCAAAGATGTTTTCTTCATTGGCATCAAGTGGTAGCAATAAAATGAAATCTGGCTTTTTGATACTCACTATACCAGTTGGGCAGTATAATTGCTACCTAGTCCAAGCTTGTACTGACCACTCTCCTATAGGCCAGTAAATATAAAGACAATGCATTGGGGCAAAATATACCAGCTTTAATTGGAAAGCTAGCAGGCTGACAAGACAGTGAGCTAGAAAAAGAAGCATCTTACCCAAGTTAGCATTCAGGCTTCTTTTATACTAAAAGGAGAGGGGGGCGGCAATAGATCTCTTGGTACAGGAGAGATCCCACAAGTGGTGTGTTCTTGCAGCTGTCCATGTAGTTCTGCTAACAACTTTTGTCTCTAAATGAATGAAAAGTGTTATACCTTTAAAGATCTGGGCTGGGAGGCAGAGCCTTGAGAAAAGGCTCTTTTGTACACTCCAGGCTGTAGGCAACATTCTTTTACTGACTGACCAGACAAAGGTGCAGAGCCAGCATGACTAAGCACAGGCAACAGAGAACAAAGGTTAGAGCCAAAGAAATAGATCCAATAGAGAGTCAGGTTTTTCTTTTCTGTTACATAATTGCATTATAATTCCATTGTTGTAAACACCTAAAGACAGTCTTTTCTTGTAGAATAGCTGGGAACTTCCGGTTGCTTAATGAATTATCCAAACAGAGAAGATAGGCAATTAAAAAAAAAGAGAATCTGCTTCTATTTCAAAGTAAAATCACCACCATGTGCCTCCCTGACCTCTCAGTTCAGTTCAGTTCAGTCTCTCAGTTGTGTCCGACTCTTTGTGACCCCATGAATCATAGCACACCAGGCCTCCCTGTCCAAACTCATGTGTCAAACTCACGTCCATTGAGTCGGTGATGCCATCCAGCCATCTCATCTTCTGTCGTCCCCTTCTCTTCCTGCCCCCAATCCCTCCAAGCATCAGAGTCTTTTCCAGTGAGTCAACTCTTTGCATGAGGTGGCCAAAATACTAGAGTTTCAGCTTTAGCATCATTCCTTCCAAAGAACACCCAGGACTGATCTCCTTTAGAATGGACTGGTTGGTTCTCCTTGTAGTCCAAGGGACTCTCAAGAGCCTTCTCCAACACCACAGTTCAAAAGCATCAATTCTTTGGTGCTCAGCTTTCTTCACAGTCCAACTCTCACATCCATACATGACCACTGGAAAACCCTGACCTCTACCTACGAATATATCTGAAACTTTCTCTGCATCAGCTCAAAACAAAGTTAATACTCATTCAGACTCTCTCCACTTTCCCCATGATAGGAACAAAAGGAAAGGACAAAATAGATGATTAAATATTAATCCCACTAGGGGATTGTAAGTAAAAATACATGGGAGACCCCTCTGAGTTAATGATTCTTTGAAAAAACAGATTTGCTTAAACACAAAACCAAGCAGGCTTGCTTAGCAAAAAAACCATGCAGCTGAAGCATGGGGCATGCCTCAAAACAATAAAACAACGACCCAATCAAAAAATGGGCCAAAGAACTAAACAGACATTTCTCCAAAGAAGACATACAGATGGCTAACAAACACATGAAAAGATGCTCAACATCACTCATTATCAGAGAAATGCAAATCAAAACCACTATGAGGTACCATTTCACGCCAGTCAGAATGGCTGCGATCCAAAAGTCTACAAATAATAAATGCTGGAGAGGATGTGGAGAAAAGGGAACCCTCTTACACTGTTGGTGGGAATGCAAACTAGTACAGCCACTATGGAGAACAGTGTGGAGATTCCTTAAAAAACTGGAAATAGAACTGCCTTATGATCCAGCAATCCCACTGCTGGGCATACACACTGAGGAAACCAGAAGGGAAAGAGACACGTGTACCCCAATGTTCATCGCAGCACTGTTTATAATAGCCAGGACATGGAAGCAACCTAGATGTCCATCAGCAGATGAATGGGTAAGAAAGTGGTGGTACATATACACAATGGAGTATTACTCAGCCATTAAAAAGAATACATTTGAACCAGTTCTGATGAGGTGGATGAAACTGGAGCCTATTATACAGAGTGAAGTAAGCCAGAAGGAAAAACATAAATACAGTATACTAACGCATACATATGGAATTTAGGAAGATGGTAACAATAACCCTGTGTACGAGACAGCAAAAGAGACACTGATGTATAGAACAGTCTTATGGACTCTGTGGGACAGGGAGAGGGTGGGAAGATTTGGGAGAATGACAATGAAACATGTAAAATATCATGTAAGAAACGAGTTGCCAGTCCAGGTTCAATACACGATACTGGATGCTTGGGGCTAGTGCACTGGGACGACCCAGAGGGATGGTATGGGGAGGGAGGATGGAGGAGGGTTCAGGATGGGGAACACATGTATACCTGTGGCGGATTCATTTTGATATTTGGCAAAACTAATACAATTATGTAAAGTTTAAAAATAAAATAAAATTAAAAACAAAAAAACAAAAAAACAATAAAACAATGGTGGCATGAGACCCACATCCTGCCCAGTGAGCTCAGTAAATTACTGATCCTTGGGATATGCTCTCTGCACACATGAAAACCAGTAATTTGTGGATCTAGCTTGACGATGTAGGGACAAGAGAACTCCCCTGCTAAACTTGGAGAAGGACCTAATGATAAAAAACATAATGTCTACTCAGAAAAGACAAAGAAGGTCTTTTCCTCCTGTCCCTTTTGCTTTGATTATAAAACTGTAGCCCTCAAGGTTCTCAGGGCGCAGCATTGCTCGCCCACCCGCTTGTAAGCCTCACAAGCATCCTATTCTAATAAAACACTTTTTATCTACTACTTTGCTATCACTGAATTCTTCTCTGCAATGAGACATAAAGAACTATGGTACTGGAGCTCTTTTAAGCCCCTCTGAAAGGACACCAATCGGCTTCACCCGCACAGATCTATTCCACTCTAAATCCGAGAACTAGGATGCATAGCTAAAGTCACAGAAGATACAATTTGTAATGTATTCTACCATCTTAGCCCTGATTGCCAGAGTTTTAGTATATATTTATATAAATACATATATACATATATATTTGTGTATTGTATGGATAATATTTTGAGCTTTACAAGGGTTCCACCAGGTACGAAAAAGCAAGTGTTATTTTCCCACTTGAGAAAAGAAGCTCAGCATGTTTTGTTGAGTTTCTCAAGACCAGTTATGTATTGAGTGGTAGGCTCAGAATTTAAACCCAGGCCATAGGGTCCATCAGATGATAAAGAATCTGCCTGCAGTGAGGGAGACCTGGGTTCGATCTCTGGGTTAGGAAGATCCCCTGGTGAAGATAATGGCAACCCACTCCAGTATTCCTGTCTGGAGAATTCCATGGACAGAGGAATCTGGCAGGCTACAGTCCATGGGGTCACAAAGAGTTGGACATGACTGAGCGACTAACACTTTCATTTTCATATGGTCTATGTTCTTTCCCCTAGATTTTGCAAACATAAGGATCTGTAATAATAAAAACTATAAAAGACACAAAACTAACCAGCATCTCTTCTCTCATTGTGACAGACGGTTCTGTCACAGTGGTTCCTTTTTGCTCGGTTTTCTGACCAGAAAGCCAAGCCCAGACACACTCAGACTCTGAGCCTGGGGTCCAGTCAGTGTAAGCTCTCAGGGAACAGGAATAGTGCACAGTTTAGCTGAACAAGGACGTAGGGACAGATGTCACAAAATGGGCACTGACAAGAGCAGCATGACCCTAAACTGTCACATCAGATAACCCAGAGAGACACTATTATTATCTTCTGCTTGGATCCAACTTCAAAATCATTGTCCACCACCATTCGAAAGAAAGCTCAGAAGCATTTCATTATCTAAGCTCCATTTAAAATAATAACAATATCCTTAATTTAAGAAAAGTGCCTAAGCCATGTGCTACTATCTAACTCACTGATTTCTAGTCACAGTGAACATCTAAATGTAAAATTAAGGCTTTCCTGATCTGATTCTCACACTTGCTGTGATGAAATTGGCTTCTTTAAATTTCTGGAGCAGTATCCATTGACTTTATTCCTTTGTCCCAGCCTTCCCCAGCTTCCCTAATCTAGAAGTTTAGTAAATTTCATCCTGCTTGCAATGCAGTAATTTCTAAGATAAGAAGTATATGGAGCACTTCTAAGCTGTTGCATACAGGCATGAGAATTAAGTCCACTTGTCCATGTTCCAAAATCTCTTTGTTGTCAAAAATATGTGTGATCCAAGGGCAAGACCTGGCACCAGTGTTGCACCCAGTTCTCTCTTTTTTACTGTACCAGTTAGCCTTTGCCACATAGCAAGTCATCCCTGAGCTTATTGGCTTAAAGCAACTGTTTATTAACTTACAATTCTGCAGATTGAAAAATGGACTTGGATCAGCTGAATGGTAATCTGCTGGTCTCCTATGGCTGCACACATGTACCTGCCTGTGGCTGGCAGTTGTTGGCCTCATTCACATGTCTGGCAGGTGACTATTTCATGGCCGAGGGCTGGCTTACCATTGAATGGAAAACTGAATTCTCTCCCACCTGGCTGCTCACCCTCCAGCAGACTAGCTTGCATCGTGGTCATAAAAATTCATATTATTTCACATGGGAAACATACTCAACTCTAACTAGGGCTCTTAAAAGGCTTATCCAATTATGGTAGTAGACTCAAAACTCACAATCTTGATCTTGTAATTTTTCACATAGCTTGGATGTGGTTTCTATTGATTCAGGAACCTATGAAGTAAAAAGACTAGTTATCTGCCACTTACACACCCAGTAAACAGCTGTGACACAAAACAGTATAACAGAAATAAACTCTTCCTTTGGAAAAGGGGAGGAATGGGAAGCACATAGATGTTACTGGCTCCTAACAATTCTAGGGAGACTGGAGGTGAGAAAAAGCTTTATTTTCTAGAATTCTTTGGTGGTCAAGTTGTTAGGATTTTGTGCTTCCACTCTAGGGGGCATGAGTTCAATCCTGGCCAGGGAGCTGAGATCCTGCATGCTGCATGGTGCGGCCAAAAAATTAAAAAAATTTTGAAAGTGTTATTTTCCAATAACAATCATGACTCCTATGTATTTCTTTTCAACTTTTCTTGAGCTACCAGTTATTTAACTTACCTCTATATTCTCCTACTTTATTGACTAACCAAAAGATACTTTCTTCATTCTCCCTGGGGCTCTCCTTAACTACATCCGAAGTTTCATTAGGTACATTTTCTATTTTCCAAGTTATCACAGACAATGATTTTTCCTGATTGTTTCACAACTACCTAATGTGAGCCCTCATTTCCCAACATGCTATAACAATTTTCTAACAGTTTTTTCAACCTCATTAATAATTTAATGATAATTATTAATTATTAATAAATTAATAATTTCCAGACCTAATTAATAATTTTCCCATATGCTGTAGCTTAGCCCCAAAGATAATGATACCAAAAATATGTTTGGTAAATAAGAATTCTATTTTTAGGTAAAAGTTTCTGTATCAATCACCTTTTGCTAAATAACAGTTTAGTTCAAAATGGAGTGGCTTAAAAACATGATTTATTAGCTAATCATTCTATTGGTTAGCAATTGAGTCTGGGCTCAGATGGGTGGTTGTCTTGCTGGTCTCAACTAGAATCACTCATGTATGTGTGTTCAGTGGTCAATGGTCTAACTGATTACCCAGAAATTGACTAGGGCTGCAACCCTGTGTCTGTCATCACTCAGCAGGTTAGTCAAAGTGATTTCTGGAATCTCAAAGGCAGCATGAAAGAGCAAGCCCAAAGCAGAAGAGGATTTCAAATTTTGTCTTCTGTAACATGTGCCTTTGTCCCACGGACTAAAGAAATCATACCATCAGCCTCATGTCTACATGAATGGAAAGGAGCCTCAAAGAAACACAGTGAATGAGTGTGCATCTACGGATAGGAGGATTTGTGCCCATTTTGTAATTTGTCACACCCTCTCACTTCAGTTCATCCCAGTAGGTGGCTCTTTTACTTTGATTCTTGGTCTTAGTTGTCCTTGGTCACTCTGATGAGCCTGCCTACTCCCTAGTTTCCCATATACTCAATGGTTGTCTTGCCCTGTGTCCTTTTTTAAAAATTAATTAATCTTTAAAATTGGAGGATGCTTGCTTTACAGTGCTGTGTTGGTTTCTGCCATACAGCAATGTGAATCAGCTATAGTTATTTATATCCCCTCCCTCTTGAGCCTAATGTCACCCTGTGATTCAGCATGTAGACTTCAGGCAACTGTAGGCTTGCCACATGGGCAAAACCCCCTTGGTTCTTTTCTTTTGTCACATGCCAGACTGTCACATCCACAGCTTTCAGTGACTTCAGTGGAGAGTTAGCAGGGGCAGGTGACTGAATGAGGGAGAAGCAAGCCAGTACTGAGCCTGGTCCAGAGTCCAAACTGCACTATCCTCAGAGGCATAATGAATATAAAGCAAATCTGAGATGAATACAAGAATGACAGAAAATTGCATGGAATATTTATCTATGGGTAGAAATAAAACTCTGAGCAGCAGTGTCTGGCTTTGTTTAAATAAGTACCCCAGGCGAAAATGAGGGTACAGGATCAAGTTCTTGGAGAAACACCTGGAAGTGGAGGCTGAATGTGTAGCTTAACAAAGCGTGAATGCAACTGTTGGAGGGACCACTACTTGAATCCAATCCAACTGACTGTATGTCTGGAGTCTGTCTCAGCAGTAGCTCAGGTAGTTTTTTCGTATTCTAACCTGAGCATCCTAGTATCCCCTTGTCCCTCAGGGCAGTCATTCTGAGGGAGGGTAACCTGAGGTCACAAGCCAGTGTCTTGTGGCTATAAGTTGATCTTTCCCTTTACCTTGGTGTGTGATAAACATGTTAACATTATTTTCTTTCTTGGAAAATTTTGTGAAAAGTGTTTGGAAGAACATCTATTCATTGCAACAAAAATATATTGGCTTTATTATAGTTTTTTTGATAAGCCTTATTTCTCTCAGAATACATGTGTGTGTGTGGTTGGGTGTGGTGTGTGATCTTCCCATTAACATGTAAACTCCAAGAGGACAGGGACATTGTGTATTTGCCGCTGTTTTCTCAGCCTTGAACAGTTCCACACTTGCCTAGTACTCATTGTATTTTTGTGAAATGAAGCACTCAGACATACACTAGAAGTATAATATGGAATATAACATGGTGTCTGCCCTTGAGAAGTTTTCAGTCAAGAAGAAAGGTTTTTAATCTACATAATTTTCTGGCTGCATTTATATTAGGGAAAACAGTTTCCATTTACTCTCACACTCATACTTCTGTCACTAAATGTGTGGGGTTTTCCTATACCGACTAACTCTCCAATGCCAGCTGGCTAAAATGATTGTCCTACAATTCAATTCAGTTCGGGCACTTTCTGCCTGGAGATGCTACCAGTTAAGGGCTTACTCCCCACTTCAGAAGCCAATTGCAAAACCCAGGTTGTCACCTGTACTTCTAACTGATCAGCTGTTAACTGAGGTTCTGAGTCCTCTGCTTGGGTTCAGTAACTTGCTAGTATAGTTTATAGAACTCAGGAAAGCACATGTTTATCAGATTATTATATGATAAGGATACAGATGCAGAGTTGGATAAAGAGACACATAGGCTGAAACGTGGAAGTCTTGTGCATCAGAGCACTGAGCAATGCAGCGTTTGTTCCCTGGAGTTGAAGTGTGTCATCTTCTCAGAAACACGAATGTGTTTAACAACCCAGAAGCTCTCTGAAACCCGTATTCTGAGATTTCTATGGAGATGTCATCATGTGGACATGATCAATTATTAGCTCAGTTTGCAACCCCTCTCCTCTCTCCAAAGAATGAAGGGTAGGGATGACAGTTTAAAATTTCTAATCATGAGTTGGTCTGTCAGGTAACAGCCTACATCTAGGAGCCCACCAAGAATTGCCTCATTAGGACAAAAGACTCTCCTGTCACCCAGGACATTCCAAGGGTTTTAGGAGCTCTGTGTCAGGCACCAGGGTCAAACACCAAACAGTGGGAGCTGGGGTAGAAACATATCTATGTACACATATGAATACTACGTGTGCATGCTAAGTTGTTCAGTCATGTCCAGCTCTTTGCACCTCCATGGTCTATATAGCCCACCAGGTTCCTCTGCCCAGGGGATTCTCCAAGCAAGAATACTGGAGTGGGTTGCTATGCCCTCCTCCAGGGGATCTTCCCAACCCAGGGATAGGACCCACGTCTCTTATGTCCCCTGCACTGGCAAGCAAGTTCTTCACCACTAGTGCTACCTGGAAAGTGCATGACTACATGTAGGTATGTCTATATCTTTGGGACCCTGTGTGGGATAGAGCAGGGAATGTGTTCTACAGTGATTCTCCTGCCATTCCCTAGTGTCTTTAATGAATTTTCAAGATAATTCCCAGGACAAGAAAAGGCTCCTCTTGGCTTTCATGAGATAGCATTTATGTAGCTTTTTTAAAGACTCAGCTGGGCATATAGAAGGAGATGACCCAGCCTACCTGTCTGATGATCACCCTCTATTGAGTTAAGAAGAATGTATGAAGTCTACTTTATTAGAGGTTAAAGGTTGTACTTTCTCCACCATTATGGAATCATTCACACAGAATCATTTTAGTCAGACCAATTGCCTGCCAAGTAGAATGCCTGGGACTGACTGATTTGAGCAGAAATTATGGTGTATAATATTTTTTCTGCTTCATGTGCAGAAGCAGCCTCCAGCTGGATCTAGTTGAGCTAGACTAAATTGCATTTGATTCATCGACTGCTGCAGTTGGTCTGTATAACAATGGCAGGGACCCAGAACTGCAATTCTTTCGTTCATGTGGCATTAAAATGGTATGAATAAGTTAGATAGACTCAATCTTCTGGTATCCTATGTTTAAATAAAAAGGATAGGACTTTATAATCATAGGAAGACAGATCACATACACACACATGCACAACCACTCACAAACATACATCAAGGAATTTTAACACTATTCATGTTGAATCATACCACCTTTACAGAATGCTTTATCTAAAGCTTATTTTGCTCATTCGTTTATAGCAACTAATTAAGCAACTAATATTAGTTTATATTAAATAGTGTGGTTACTATTAATATGTGCTATATTTATGCTACATGATTTCAAACCACTCATTCTTTAAATCTTACAGAAAATCTCTCAAAGTAAGAATAATTTTCATCATCTTCATTAAAAGCTGATGGCACTGGAATTGGGAAGGTTAAGTAACTGGCTTAATGTCATACAGCTACTAAGTTATAACTGGGCTTTGAGGACAATTCAGACTCTACAATATGTACTGCTATCTGTCTCACTCATTTTCCCCTCCCTCCATCTCTTTTTTCCTTTCTTCTAAATTCAGTTGGCATTCCTTGAGTGCAGATTCTTTATACGAACTTAAGCACAAGAAAACATATATTTCAGACTCTTAGAGATTTTATAAATGAGTGAGGAAAAGAATCATGTAAAGAAAATTTACATTTAAAGACGGTCAATGCTCTAACAGACTGGAATAGCATTCAAATACAAGGCTCACATATAGTGCAGAAGGTATATCAGGATTCAAACAATACACCGTCACGAGGTCACTTTTAATGTCAGTTCTATTCACCTCTCTAATCCTAGACTGAAAAGCCAGCTTTTGAAGTTGTCAGGTGTGTTCAAAAAATACTTGACTGAGTCCTGGAGAGCATCCTCACCGAGCAGATGGCATTTGACTTGACCCTGGCCTTTTATAGTGAAGTCTCAAAAGTGTCAAGTATTTGCCTTAGTTATAAATGCTTATGTGACATGGGGCTTTACCATGTGCCAAGTATTCTTTTCAGTACTTTGCAAATATGAACAGTAATAACCCTCATAACAACTGGCAGCCCCATTTTCCAGATGAGCATAAAGATCTGCAGAGATTGAGTACTTTGCTGCAGCTAGAATGAGCAGAGTAAGGATTCCAGCACTGGCAATCTAGCTCCTGTATCTCTGCTCCCCACCTCCATCCCTTGCTGCTGGGTGTTCCAGGCCACATTTTTCAGCCCCTCGACAATTCAAAACACACATTTATCTTCTCTTTCTAAATGTTCTTTCCTTTTGTCTTAACATCTGTGGAGAAGAATTTGTATCTCACTTTCATTAGATATGGAAAATTTGAATTTATGTCATCTGGGACATAATCTATATAAACAAGAAAATAGGTTTTATTTGGTTTTTGAGAAACATCTGCCAAGTTGTGCACATCCATGCACACAGAACTGATTTATGTGCCCAAGAATGTGTAATTCTTGTATTTTTACTTGACTCTCACCTATCTTTGTAATTCTTTCAGCTTGTCCATTTAAATTATATATAATATTTAAAAATATATTGAAATTATATTATATATAATATTGAAATTATATATAACCTAAATAGACATCTATAACTTTGTATATATTAGAACGAATTCAAGCATTAGGCACAGGACATTTAGGTGGTCCTCAGCTCAGTTTATCATCCTAGCATTAACTCAAGTGCCACCTGGTTTTATGACTTAGTTGTTCTGAGCAAAACATTTGGACTCACGGAGAACTTTGAACACAGAATTTTCTAATTTCAAGTGTGAAACTTTGGGCAAATTATTTAACCTCTAGATATCAGTTTCTTTACCTGCATAACAAGAGAAAATCAAATTTGCTATATAAGGTTTCATGAATCATGCTATATAAAGTGCTTGGCAATATGCCCGGCTAAGTAAATGCTGGTTATTTTCTTAAAATGGTTCTAACCATGGAGACTTATTGTCCTACTTCTGAATTCAGATTTCTGCATGTCATGTCTTAGCAAACCATCCATTGCTTTGCTTTTAAGATTTCTACCTCCCTCTGTCTTGGTTTTCTAGAAGGATTTTCTAGAGCTGGTTTCTCGGCTCTCAGTCACTTCAGCCCTTGTGACAAAAATGCTACAGTACTCGCCCACCTTGTGCTGCTCACCAAAAAGAGTAAAAATTTCTCAGAGTGAAAGTCATTGTTTGCTGTGTTGTGATCCCCTCACCTACCTCAAAATATTTCATTCTGACATACTCCCTTTTCCCCAGAGGGACAAAATTCACTTTTCTTTCTTTTTTAATTTTTTTATATGAACCATCTTTAAAGGCTTTATTGAATTTCTTACAACATTGCTTCTGTTTTTATTTACGTATTGGTAATGAGGCATGTGGGATCTTAGCTCCTCAGCCCCTGCATTGGAAGGTGATATCTTAACCAGAGAAGTCTCAAAACTCACTTTTCTTTACCCATAGTATATACAAAGTATTTTCTCTCTCACTTATAGAAATGTCCCATCTTATCCTTTGCGATTATTTCTTTCAAATTTTGATTTAATGTAAATCTCCCATGCTAGATTTTCTCCAACATTTCTGGCTTATTTTTATTGATTTTGTAATCATTGGAATTTCACCAGAAAAACTGGGAAAAACTGGAAATGATACAGAATATGTATCATTGTGATTTATTGCTATTTATTGTTGGTATTTCACAGGCTTCTCAGGTGGTGCTCGTGGTAAAGAACCCACCTGCTAATTCAGGAGACATAAGAGATTTGGGTTTGATCCTTGAGTCTGGAAGATCCCCTAGAGGAGGAAATGGCAATCCACTCCAGTATTCTTGCCTGGAGAATTCCATGGACAGAAGTGCCTGATGGGTTACAGTCCATGGGCTTGCACACACAGGCATGCACTGGTCTTTCACGGTTGTAGGAGTTCCTCAAACACTTTATGTAGAGCTACTGGTTCTGCAACTGGTCCTGAGAAGGAAGTCAACAGAGCAGGCAGACGACAAAAGAAAGATAGGCGTGGAGTGAGGGAAGCAGGAGATCCAACCAGTCCATCCTAAAGGAAATCAGTCCTGAATGTTCATTGGAAGGACTGATGCTGAAGCTGAAACTCCAATACTTTGGCCACCTGATGCAAATAACTGACCCATTGGAAAAGACCCCGATGCTAGGAAAGATAGAAGGCAGGAAGAGAAGTGGCCGACAGAGGATGAGATGGTTGGATGGCATCACTGACTCAATAGACATGAGTTTGAAGAAACTCTGGGAGTTGGTGATGGACAGGGAAGCTTGGCGTGCTGTAGTCCATGGGGATGCAAAGACTTGGACACGACTGAGTGACTGAACTGAACTGAACTGAGGAAAGCAGGAATGACAGAACTCACCAGTACAAACCAGAACTTGCTTAGTCTCTTACCACCTATAAGCTCCAACTTTGATGACATGGTGACCTGAAGGAAAGCTGGCACTCTTCATCACAGAGCTAAACATACACCTGGCCAGGACTTAGAGAAGTATAAAGAGAGCCAGTGTGTGCTATGGAAGCTATGAACCTAGCTCATTACCCCTCACTAACAAGGTGAGTCAGATCAGTGACAAGTGAGAGTGGCAACGGAGCCTAAGGCCAGATTGACTTACTGTTCCTACACTGCTTTTGAAATCTCATGCAGAAGGTCTTTGTGGTATTGGGGCCCCGGGTTGTTGTTCAGTCGTTAAGTCATGTCCGAATCTTTGTGACCACATAAACTGCAGCATGCCAGGTTTCCCTGTCCTTTACTATCTCCCTAAGTTTGCTCAAACTCATGTTCATTGAGTCAGTGATTGCATCCAACTATCTCATCCTCTGTTGTCCCCTTCTCCTCTTGCCCTTGATATTTCTCAGCATCAGGATCTTTTCAAATGAGTCAGCTCTTCACATCAGGTGGTCAAAGTATTGAGGCTTCAGCTTCAGTATCCGTCCTTCCAATGAATATTCAGGGTTGATTTGCTTTAGGATTGATTGATTTGATGTCCTTGCAGTCCAAGGGACTCTCCAGAGTCTTCTCCAGGACCACAGTTCAAATTCTTCACTACTCAGCCTTCTTTATGGTCCAACTTTCACATCCATACATGGCTACTGGAAAAACCATAGCTTTGGCTATATGGGGTAGTCCACCCCAAATGTGCCTCAAATTATTATCTTCAGTTAAAGTTATTTGATTATTCTCTTTAAAATTGCTTAAGAAACAGCCAACATAAGAGGGACATTCTGAGCCTCTGTCTCCTGAAAGCAGAAAATAGAACTCCCATGTGAAAGGCACCCTCCCTGTGTCCAGAGGTAGAAGAACATCCTTATCCCCAGAGGTAGGGAATTAGGGCCAAAAAACATGTATAAATAAATCTTGTTATTTCTTCAATGTACTACTCCAGGCCCAAACTCTATTTAGATTCTTCACTAATAGAGCACCAAAATCTAAGTTTCTCTGTCTTGTCAATTCTTCATAAATTTATTGTTTCTTTGTCTAAAAACTATAAAAGCTGCCTGCTTTGGCCACTTCTAGGTCTCATTTCTATAATACCCTCATGAATTAAAATCAGTTCATCTCTCCTGTTGATCTGTCTTCTGTCAGTTGTATTAGTAGTCCAGCCACAAGAACTCACGAAGGAGCAGGAAGAAATGTGCCTGTCCCTGATGGTGTCCTTCAGTAACTGGGAGTTGTGATGAATCCTGAGGAGTGCATTTGCAGCTTCGGTGGATTGGCAGAGCACACATACACTGTCCCCTACTTCTTGCAATGTGGCATTCACTTACACTTCTTTATTATTATTACTATAATTTTATTTTTTATTTATTCGTGGCTGTGCTGGCTCTTCCTTGCTTTTTGTGGGCTTTCTCTAGTTGTGGCCAGCAGAGTCTACTCTTTGTTGCAGAGCACGGGCTTCTCATTGTGGTGGCTTCTCTTGTTTTGGAGCACAGGCTCTAGGGCATGCAGGCTTGAGTCACTGCAGCACGCAGGCTCAGTAGCTGTGCTCTGCAGTTCTAGAGCATGGGCTCAGTAGTTGTGGCATCTGGTGTTTGCTATTCCATGGCACATGGAATCTTCCCAGGCCAGGGGTCAAACCTATGTGCCTTGTACTGGCAGCCGGATTCTTATCCATTGCTCCACTGGGGAAGCTCACATAACACTTCTTTTAACCATTTTTAATATCATTCCCAAATTGGGACAATGGCAAAAATAATGATTCTGTGTAAAATGATATAGACAACTGTTCCTACAACTGGAAACACTTACATCAGAAAATACAAACTTACACTTAAGGTTAACTTCTGCAAACATTTCTCCTTCCTTCTTTTAGAGGATAAAAGAGGAAAAGAAAAAAATACTTAATATATATTGAAATGCATTCTGAACTCCAGATATCCTCTTCCTTACTAAACATTGTAGAGTGGCAGCCCAATTTCTCCTGGATGGTCAGAATTTATCACCAATAAAATTACAGTTACACATTCTTTTTGATTCATATCATCTATTTTTTCTCACATGGATTTTGACTCATGTCAACTATTGACTCATAACATGAGAAGCCAAATGTGTGCAGGTAGCAGTCTCAAATTCAGTGTAATAAGATACTTACTGCATCATCTAGTGGAAACTCTATTCTTTTGGAGACTAAGAAACAAAGTCCAAAATTTCAGGGATAAGAAGCAAAAACTTTGCTGGATTACTTGGAGTTATAATAAAAGGGACCGCTTCTATTTGCAACCATTATTCCAGAACACGTGAATCCTGGTTATGGAAGAAACAGCTGATTACTGTGTGAAGTGATGATCTGCTGGTTGCTGATTTACAGCACATCCTAAAAAACATGGCTCAAGCCCTTCAAAGTGTTGTCACCCAGCTGGTGTTGGAACTGAGATTTCAAAAGCTCTATTCTAACAGGCCAGTTGCTAATAGGTTATGAAGAACATGATAAGACCAGTGAACTCCATGAAAATGAATCAATGATCACACTTCATTTGGAGTATATGAATCACTTGTTCAGAAGCAGTGCTGAGACAAAAGCAAAGATGTGTAAAGGGAAACTCTTGGGTCCACAGATGGAGGTTTTGCTGAAAGCTTTGCAGGAAGAGATGTCAAACCAGCGTCCAGAATGTGTCAATTCCAGGGAAAACAAACTTTTGTCCCTTTCATGATGGAAGTGGTTGTGTGTAATCTACGTTCCACCCGATTCCCTGGGAAAGATGTCATATTATGGTCTCTGTTGTTGGCAAATTAGACACACAACAGTGACTAAAGCCAGGTCAGCCTAAGTGGGAGTAAGATCATTGTTTCATAGTAGATGGAAAGCCTTTATTTCTGCCACAATAGCCGTTTTTTTCACGAGCCCTTTGCCTGGGAAAATAGATTGACTGATGTCTACTGAATGCATCATGTTGTCTAATTGATTGTGAAGATCCTCATCTGCTGAAAATGCTTTTTGGTTACATTTTAAACATATCTCTTCACACCCTATGTCCATTCACAGAGATTCATCACCTATTTCCTGGACCTCTTTTCCACCAATTACATTTTTTCTAAGTCTTTGATTATCCAGTCTAATATCTTGCCTTGGAGTTAGTGTAGATTCAGACTCCTGGTCATCTTTTCTTTCAGACAAAATAGAAAATCAAGTACATTGCTCAAAATTCTGACCATGGGTGCCTTTTCCTTTTCCACTCTTTTTCAAAGAGAGGGGCCATAGCATTGTAGTCATCTTCCTTCAGGTAGTGCTGATATATTGTGCAGAACCATCTGTAAATCAGGCCCAATTTTTTCTTCCTTAATCAACTCTCCATGAGGTCATATGTGCCAGTTGAGAAAAAAGAGGCAATGTAACAGGAAAATGGCCTGTGGGCATTTGCACTTATACAACTTACTTGTCTTCAGAAATTGATTGAGCTCAATCTCATAAACTAATCTTCCAAGGTTATGAATTAGTGAGTTAGACAACACCTTGTTGGGTAATTCAAATCATATTGTAACTTTCGTGGTATACTGATGGTTAGGTGTTAGGTTCTTATTAAGGCTATTTAGGAAGCCAGAAATGTTTCCAAAAGGACAATAATTGTCTGTAAAAGAAGGTGTAAATATTTCAAAATTTTAAAGTTCTGCTCTGTGAATCACTTTTGTGTGTGTGTTAAGTTGTTTCAGTCGTGTCTGACTCTTTGTGATCCTATGGACTGTAGCCCACCAGGCTCCTCTGTCCAGGAGATTCTCCAGGCAAGAATACTGAAGTGGATTGCCATGCCCTCCTCCAGGGGCTCTTCACAACTCAGGGATGGAACCCGCATCTCTTATGTCTGCTGCATTGGCAGGCAGGCTCTTTACCACTAGCTCCACCTAGGATGCCCGTGAATCACTTATCAGATCAGATCAGATCAGTCGCTCAGTCGTGTCTGACTCTTTGCGACCCCATGAATCGCAGCACGCCAGGCCTCCCTGTCCATCACCAACTCCCGGAGTTCACTCAGACTCACGTCCATCGAGTCAGTGATGCCATCCAGCCATCTCATCCTCTGTCGTCCCCTTCTCCTCCTGCCCCCAATCCCTCCCAGCATCAAAGTCTTTTCCAATGAGTCAACTCTTCACATCAGATGGCCAAAGTACTGGAGTTTCAGCTTTAGCATCATTCCTTCCAAAGAATACCCAGGGCTGATCTCCTTCAGAATGGACTGGTTGGATGTCCTTGCAGTCCAAGGGACTCTCAAGAGTCTTCTCCAGCACCACAGTTCAAAAGCATCAATTCTTCGGCACTCAGCCTTCTTCGCAGTCCAACTCTCACATGCATACATGACCACAGGAAAAACCATAGCCTTGACTAGACGAACCTTTGTTGGCAAAGTAATGTCTCTGCTTTTGAATATGCTGTCTAGGTTGGTCATAACTTTCCTTCCAAGGAGTAAGCATCTTTTAATTTCATGGCTGCAGTCACCATCTGCAGTGATTTTGGAGCCCAGAAAAATAAAGTCTGACACTATTTCCACTGTTTTTCCATCTATTTCCCATGAAGTGATGGGACCAGATGCCATGATCTTAGTTTTCTGTATGTTGAGCTTTAAGCCAACTTTTTCACTCCCCACTTTCACTTTCACCAACAGGCTTTTTAGTTTCTCTTCACTTTCCGCCATAAGAAAGTGGTGGAGTCATCTGCATATCTGAGGTTATTGATATTTCTCCCAGCAATCTTGATTCCAGCTTGTGTTTCTTCCAGTCCAGAGTTTCTCACGATGTACTCTGCATATAAGTTAAATAAGCAGGGTGACAATATACAGCCTTGACGTACTCCTTTTCCTATATGGAACCAGTCTGTTGTTCCATGTCCAGTTCTAACTGTTGCTTCCTGACCTGCATACAAATTTCTCAAGAGGCAGATCAGGTGGTCTGGTATTCCCATCTCTTGAAGAATTTCCCACAGTTTATTGTGATCCACACAGTCAAAGGCTTTGGCATAGTCAATAAAGCAGAAATAGATGTTTTTCTGGAGCTCTCTTGCTTTTTCGATGATCCAGCAGATGTTGGCAATTTGATCTCTGGTTCCTCTGCCTTTTCTAAAACCAGCTTGAACATCAGGAAGTTCATGGTTCACGTATTGCTGAAGCCTGGCTTGGAGAATTTTGAGCATTACTTTACTAGCGTGTGAGATGAGTGCAACTGTGCGGTAGTTTGAGCATTCTTTGGCATTGCCTTTCTTTGGGATTGGGATGAAAACTGACCTTTTCCAGTCCTGTGGCCACTGCTGAGTTTTCCAAATTTGCTGGCATATGGAGTGCCTCACTTTCACAGCATCATCTTTCAGGATTTGAAATAGCTCAACTGGAACTCTATCACCTCCACTAGATTTGTTCGTAGTGATGCTTTCTAAGGCCCACTTGACTTCACATTCCAGGATGTCTGGCTCTAGGTCAGTGATCACACCATTACTTATAAGGACTGCTAAAAGTTCCAACAGTCTTCCTATCTGACAAGAACACTTTGAGCACGGCCATAGCTTGTAGATAACGTAGCCCAAATGATAGAACAGCTTGCTTGATATTTTGTACGTGTTTTAGGGCTTTCTCTTTTTCTAGACTTTCACCAAAACTAAAACCTTTTTTAAGTAACCAGGCAAATTGGTCAGAATAGCACATCCAAATGAGGCATATTTTATATCCAACAATTTAAGAGATGCAATTAGCACTCTTTATCCAATAGTGGGAAGAGCCAGACGGAGTCATTTGTCCATTTTGGAAAGGATATCTTCACTTGCCTTGGAGGGTTGGATCTCTAGAAATTTCACTGGGTGGCCAACTTCTGAATTTTTGTGTAATTTTCTTTCTACTCACTAGCTTAGATGCTTCTAAACAATTGCAAATGTAGTTGCTGCTATTTTTACATCCTTCCCCATGAGCTAAATATTAATATTACAAATAAAATGTATCATCATGATATTCCACTGAAGAATGGAGGAAAAATTAAGGTCCCTGAAAGCCAGATTATGACATAAAACTGTAGAATCAATACAGCTCTGAGGTAGGACAGTGATGATGTATTGTTGGCTCAGACAGGCTGAACACAAACTGCTTCTGATGTTCTTTACTAACAGGTAAGGAGCAAAGAGCATTTGCTAGATCAATAGCCCCATACCATATGCCAGGGAATATGCTGATTTGCTCTAGTAGCAAAACTACATTTGAAAGAGCAACTGCAATTGGCATTACCATCTGTTAAGTTTATGGAAACCTACTGTCACTCTCCAAAATCCATCTGTCTTCCACAGAGGTCAGATAGACACGTTAAATGGGATGTGGTAGAAATCACTACCTTTGCATCTCTCAAGTCTTTAATGGTGGCATGAATCTCTACAATCTGTCTAGGAATGCAATATTGTTTTTGGTTTACTATCCAGGCAGTTCTAGTGGCCTTCACTTGGCTTTACCTAGCATATAGCCTTTACTCTGTTGGTTAGGAAACTGAAGTGGGAATTCTGCCAATTTCTAAGCGTATCTATTATAATCATGCATTATGGAATATGGGAAATCATGCATTCCAAAATCTGGGTAACTGTGGAGGCTCACTGGTTCCCTGTGAGATACACCCAAGCCAAAGTTCCATTGATTACAGATCCCTACAGTGAAATTTTTATCTCCCAGATTTAGGTTAAGTTTACAGCCAATATCTAACAATCCCTCCAAAGCCTGATTAATTCCTCTGCTAAAATGCACAATTACCCTGGTAGGTTGCACACACTTTTGGGGGAAGGCTAAAAGATTTATAAGTTTTCCTCACCAAACAGGGTTTCTCCTCAAAGGCACCCTACCTTCCCTCCATTTGAGAGACTCTGGGTCTTTAAACTAGTTCACATCTGGGAATTTGTTGAGGGGCATGATTCCTCAATCATAATAACTTGTCAGTATTCTGTTCACTATACCTAGTAATTTTCTGTGTATATAGATCGAGTGAGACTTTTGTATGCTGCCCATCTATTTCAGTTTTAGGGATATCTGATCAATTAGCCCAGTAGACCATCTTGATTCCTGCTTTGACTCAGCTGCCGTTAAACTGCAATTAGAGGATTTGGTTAAACAGTTTATATACAGCTATTGCTTCTGTGTCTGATTCTGGCCTGAAGATAGCAAAGAAGGCAGTAAAATGACAAATAAAGTGGGATAGCAAGAACATATTGAAATCTGTAAGGGCAAGCTGGAACATGCATCTGTCTCTTACCACCTCCAACTAAGCCTCCAACTTCAGTGATGCCAGGAACCAGCTGAAGAAGCTGGTGCCCAGGGTTTGGAGAGCTTAAGGAGATCTGGCAAGAATGTGAGGATCTATAACCTTAGCTGCTGCCCTTCTTGCAGCAAACATTAACTATGGATTTATCGACACTAAAGAAGATTCAGCAGGACTGGAGGAGCTGTAGGCCTGGCTGCTATTGTACAATTACATGAGTCAGCAGATCAGGGACAAATAAATGTGAGCTACAACATTATTTGCTGCCCTGCATAGACCTGAGTGTAAAAATAATGTGGCTGCTGTCTCACTTTTGCCTTCCAGTGTCTTGCAAAATGTCCCTTGTTATTCATGCTAATAAGGAAACATGAAAGTGTCAAAGCATAAATTGCACCCGACCATGCTGAAAGCTAAGTAAGACTTTATTCAAGGCAACAGCAATAGGAGTGACCTATCAGAACTCAGTCAGAACTCAACTCCTCTAAAACAAACCCCCAAATTTTAAGAGCTAAGGTAGAGGAAGAGGAGAGTCACTGGTCATCTGTGCTTGCTAAATGGACTTATCCAAAGAAAAAGTAAAACTATCTTTTATCCCCACAATAGGAGGTAGTTTTAGAACTTAGAACAAGGTGCCTGCTGAAGTGAGGGTCCTACACTCCCACAGGGCTGTAATCTTTCTTGATGATTGCTTTTCAAAAAGATAGCTCCAAAGTCCTTGAGAAAGACAATGTTAAGTTGTAAAACTTGCAGCAGGCCTTTAAGAAGATTTATATCTCAAAGAGGCAGAAAACGAGTTTGCAAGTTTTCCAAAATATATGTTCTAAGAAAAGGGAGGTCAGGGGCCTAGAGTCAGGAAAAAGTCTGGCTAAGGTTTAGTCAAGCTGAGAGAAACATTAAAGCCCTATTGGTCTCAGGGAAGGGAATTTTAGGAAGTATAGTAATTTTAGCTTAGCTAAGTCAATACAATACAGATTCAGCACAGCTCTCTTTTCTGATCTCATGTTGTTCTGATAACTTCATGTAGTATTTATTTGTTCTGTTAAGAAAAACTATCCAAAGTGGGAAATAATATGAAAGAATGACTGCATGACCTTTAAGAGTCATGTTGCTGCTGCCGCTGCTGCTGCTGCTAAGTCGCTTCAGTCGTGTCCGACTCTGTGCGACCCCAGAGATGGCAGCCCACCAGGTTCCCCCGTCCCTGGGATTCTGCAGGCAAGAGCACTGGAGTGGGTTGCCATTTCCTTCTCCAATACATGAAACTGAAAAGTGAAAGTGAAGTCGCTCAGTCGTGTCCGACTCTTAGCGACCCCACGGACTGCAGCCTACCAGGCTCCTCCGTCCTTGATAAGCCTTTCTGGGGGTTATTTAATTGTAGCTATTGTAGCTGAAAAATGGTCAGGAACCTGCATGAATGGATGAGTGTGCCTGTGTTCCAGTAAACTTTACTTCCAAAAACAGGGAACTGGTAAGGACTGAACTCACTGGTTGTAGTTGGCTAAGTCCCACTCTAGAGGAATCTAGTTTGTTTGATTTACTATTTACCATGGGTTTGTGCCTAAATTTTGTGAAGTGAAATATTGATTACTGGATTTGTATGTTATAAATGATTTTTGTCTAAAAGGAATGTAGTTTTCCCACTAGAAGAGAAGATAATCCCAAATGTTACAGTTTTATTGCACCATAAGACATTAACTACCTTAATATTTTATATGACTATCTTATTTCAGGATTCTGTCTTTCATTAATTATAAATACTTCCATCTCTATATGCTTTTGAACCAGCTTTACCTACCAATCTGCCATTTCCCTCATTATTGCCTTAAATAAATATTTGATGCATGTGAGCAATGTATTTGCTATAGACTCATGTTTTCAATGTTTGGAAATTATGCTTTGAGAGTTTCTAAATATTTTCAGCACTGGAAATTTTAAGCCTTTCTCAGAAGGGCAGAGTGTGCCCTGCTAAGCTCAAATGGAGAGAAGAAATAGTTGAGCTTAACCTACTCCATAATTTTCCCCAAAAGATCAATTAGTCTTGCTCCTTTGGGGAAGAGAGAGATGTGAGCATGGCCAAGAATGTCCTTCTAGCTCTGTAGTTCTCTTTGAAGAGAGAGAGGTCCCTGGGCCAGCAACACCAGCACCCTTTGGCAGTTACTAAAATTTTTAACTTATGGGATCCCCCCCACCTCTGATATCAGCTGAATCCCACAACCTGCAATTTATTCTAAATGACTTAGTATTTAATTTTCAAGTTGAATTTTAAATTTTTTAATGTTATTTTATTTAGTTATTTTTGGCTGCACTGGGTCTTTGCTGCTGCAGGCAGTCATTCTCTAGCTGCGGTGATTGGGGGTTGCTCTCTACTTGTGGCGTGTGGGCTTTTCTTGTTTCAGAACATGAGCTCTAGGGTGCGAGGGCTTCCGTAGTTGTGGCTTGCAGGCTCAGTAGCTTTAGTGCACAAGTTTAGTTGTCCCATGGCATGTGACCAGGGATTAGACTCGTGTCCCTTGCGTTGGCAGGTGGATTCTTAACCACTGGACCATCAAGGAAGTTCTAAATTTCATTTTGCTACAGGATTTATTTTTTTTCTAAGATAAAAATTAATTTGGGAAAGTGGTGTGAGTGGGCCAGGTACTTTCCCCCTTGCCCTATACTGCTATGATTTAAAATTGCTTTCATAAAGACAAATATTTAAAATGAATTTCCACATTCTCTCTGATTCTTCTTTCATAATTCATTTCCATTCAAGCAGAAAACATGAAGGGAGGAAAGTACAGTGAGAAAATCATAATGCATCATCAGAACGTGACACAGAGGTTTTTCTGAGCAGAAATGCTCATTCAGTTACTTCAAAAACCATCGTGGGCTTTTGGGAAATGTTTGCTTCCTAATAACCCACTGTGTATGTCTCGGCTCAAGCTGAAGAGCGAGACATAATTATTATTGCATAAAACCAGCAATAATAATGTAGAAAGCCTATGAGATTTTTTTGATACAGATCACCAGTGGGTTGAAGCCTTTTCTAAAATCATAATTAATCTAAATAGAGACTAATAAGTTGCCATGGGAAGTGCTCATTGCAACGGTATATTTTTCATCCTGTAGGACTAGGCTTGAATGCTGATCCAGGCTACTGGGAAAACCATTTTTAGTCGCATTGACCCATTCTGCCACGTGAAGGTCAAGAGAGCTGAGTCTGTGGCATGGCTCATTATTATAACACCACTGGATATACCCAAAGCTGCCTGCCTTGTCTCAGAAGTGTAGCATCACCCCAGCTTAGAGCTCAGATTTGCACTGGCACAGAGAACGTTTCCTCCAGAGATCATTTCTTTCTATCATCAGGACTTCTGTTTGCATAAAGCATCAAAAACATATGCTCTCTGAAAGCAGGAGGCCCTGTGGAATAAATATTTCAAGAGCACAAACCTCCTTTTCAGTAATCATCATCTTGTGACAACAATCTGCTTTGGTCACTTGGGGAGTTGTCCCTAAGGTAATTCTGGATGTATTGTGGCTTGCAGCACATCCCTGAGAATTCTGTAAAACTTTGTCTGTCATTCAGCAGGACATATCAAAACCAAGGCAGAGGGTAGCCCTTGACTGGTCTTTTGGCCAATTGTCATAATGGCTGCTGCCTAAGAGAATCTGACCTGAAATTCACTGTCCCAGTTATCCATTCTGGCCTCTCTGCTTTCAGTCTCCAGCGTCAGAGTTTGCAAACACTAATTTTGTTAGTAAATAAGGGGTGGATCAGGCTCTAGATGCTTCAGTCTAAATAAAATGAACAAAGAACAGTAGCTCATTTATTTGCAGGAAATGATGATCTACTATCACAATTTCAAGATACTTATGCTTATTGTTTGATGATCATGAGATCAACATTATTATTAAATGTTATTATTAATTTACATGATTATTATTTAAAAAATAACAATAGGAGTGATTCATTTAATGCCTCACACATTCCAGGGATTATTCTTACAGATGTAATGGGAGATATTTTGAAAATTATTGATGTACTTATCTCTTTTGTCTTTCTGCGCACCTGACCCTTCCAGATTCACAATAGAGATGATAATTTGTTCTCCAGAAAGAATACCACAAGAAAGAGAGATTCTAACCTTAAAAAATGCAATGCAATCTGCAGAAAGATAATAGTCTTAAAAGCTTTGAACATCTTGAAAAAAGAATCTTTATCTTTTTCTATCTTACACTTTAGTAACTCAACAGTCAACATTATCAGCTTAGTCTTAAAGTTTTACCAAAAAAAAGAGAGAGAGAGAGTATAACGGTGATAGAGAAGAGAGCAAAGGGTTTTTACACTTGCACTAGATTTGTGAAGGTTGTACCAAGGACAGAAAGGAGCTCTCGTTGCTTCATCTTTAAACATCTGTGGAAAGATTCAGATCTTGGGTTTCCCAGTGTAAGAAGCAGTCACATCAATCCTGGGTTACATGGCAGAAGATCCTGAGGTTAGTTTTCCTGATCCAATCTTGGGTCACATGACTGGTATAAATAGGACTCAGAAGAAGCTGAACATCTGGTAGGGGAGGAGAGGACATGTTGTGAATTCAGTCTCAAACATGATGGCAGAGTGAACCACCAGAGTCAAGCCAAACAGAAGATGCAATCAGATAAATAAGGTTTGAATCCAGTTTTATTGGCCTGTATTTCAGTGGTGAGACACTCTCAAGAGAAGTTTCCTTTACGTGCAGATAACCGAGGCAGTCACTTCTCTACTTCATGCCTTCCTGCCATTAAGAATGGAAAAATGCTATCTGATGGTTTGCCTTCCCTCCCCTTCAGAGTACTGAAAATTCCTCCCTTTCTCCTGTTTCATGAATCACACCATTTTTCTTATTGCATTTGTTTTTATAACATCTCGTCATTTCAGTATAATTTCAATAGTGTTATAACCACATATGTATAGACTTGCCATGTAGTCTATTTAAGGCTTGGCCTGCTGCTTCCAAATGGCAGACAGGAAGACATCTTTTTCCTCTTCACTTGTAAAGTGATTCATAATTATGCAGTAGAATAAGTAACTTCTGGGAAGGTTTCCATGCTCAACAAAAATGTTCTAATCTCATCCAGGGCATGTGATTTCTTGCTGGGCACGATCACAGTGGGCAGGTAGCCCTGCACTATCTTGATCATCTAGTGTGTTTCCCAACCTTGATCTTCCTCATCTTTTGTTTTAAATTCTAAGCTTCATGTTCCTTTGGGGTCTGAATCTCTGTGTCAGCTGGTCGTATAGATGATATAAGTATTTAATAACAAATCAATCTTCAGAAGTTCTTTACAATCATTTGCATTATTTCTCTTACAAGTCTTAGTGAGGAAAAATATTGGATTTTATTTTATTTTCCATTGTAAAGAAAGAAAATTTGGAGGTTAGATGATGTAGCCAGGAAAACTGAAGGTATATCAGGAGAAGTACCTAAGACCTTTAAAATCATCTATCTACCTTACTTGACACTTCTTTTAAAATTTTATCACTTGAACCATGATGAATAAAATATGAGGTTTGTGTTCAAGCCATTTACATATCTCCTTGCTCTGAGGAAAACACAGTCACCCAGATTCTTTTTGCTCCAGTGTATTTTAGGGACTAGTAGACACAACTGAGATGATAAATGAGATGCCATGGTTGATGGGAGTGGAGTAGCAACCCAGTGACCCACTGCTCCCTAGAACTGGACTTGCTCATGCCCCAGGCTAATGGTTCAATTTGCTGTGTAATGAAGGCAGGCATCTGAAGAGGTTGATTCAGTATTCATTCACTTTTGCTTTGTTTATGATCTTTGCCCTAATGCTGAGATTTTCTGCTATGACCTTTCCCCCCTCTGTTGCCTTGGTCTTTCATTTTGGATTTTGGGCTACTTTCATTAAACTTTTTATTAATCCTTAGTTTTCATTCTTCATGAAATTAAAATCTTATTGCTATATTCTCATCATTATAAGCCTGTATTTTCCCTATTTAAAAAAATGAGAATAAGTAATAGTTGCCCATCTAACATTTCTGTTTAGAGTGCAATAAGATATCTAAATTATTTTCATAAAAATATCACATTGATTAAATTAGTATTACTGTTGCTAACTTCAACCACTAGCACCACCACTATTATCACTTTTACTATATTTACAACTGATAAAATGTCTTCATCTCCAACAAGTAGCACTGGCATACCCAGTATTTGACTCAAGAAGGTGCTCAGTACTTGTAGTTGAATTATATTAAATTTTAAGTGACTCAGTTCAGTTCAGTCACTCAGCTGTGTCCAACTCTTTGCAACCCCATGAACCGCAGCATGCCAGGCCTGCCTGTCCATCACCAACTCCTGGAGTCCACACAAACCCATGTCCATTGAGTCGGTGATGCCATCCAATCATCTCATCCTCTGTCATCCCCTTCTCCTGCCCTCAATCTTTCCTAGCATCAGGGTCTTTTCCAATGAGTCAGCTCTTTGCATCATGTGGCCAAAGTATTGGAGTTTCAATTTCAACATCAGTCCTTCCAATGAACACCCAGGACTGATCTCCTTTAGGATGGACTGGTTGGATCTCCTTGCAGTCCAAGGGACCCTCAAGAGTCTTCTCCAACACCACAGTTCAAAAGCATCAATTCTTGGGCACTCAGCTTTCTTTATAGTCCAACTCTCACATCCATACATGACCACTGGAAAAACCATAGCCTTTACTAGACAGACCTTTGTTGACAAAGTAATGTCTCTGCTTTTTAATATGCTGTCTAGGTTGGTCATAACTTTCCTTCCAAGGAATAAGCATCTTTCAGTTTCAAGGCTGCAATCACCATCTGCAGTGATTTTGGAGCCCCAAAAATAAAGTCAGCCACTGTTTCCACTGTTTCCCCATCTATCTGCCATGAAATGATGGGACCGGATGCCATGATCTTAGTTTTCTGAATGTTGAGCTGTAAGCCAACTTTTTTACTCTCCTCTTTCAGTTTCATCAAGAGGCTCTTTAGTTCTTCTTCACTTTCTGCCATAAGGGTGTTGTCATCTGTGTATCTGAGGTTATTGGTATTTCTCCCGGCAATCTTGATTCCAGGTTGTACATTTAAAACAGACTGAAAATTTCTAAACAGAATATTTTTAGAAACTCTGAGAGAAATACCTTGTCTTCATTTTATTCCCATGATTTTGTTCCTCACACTGGGTTTTGTTGTTCTTTTGACAGTTGAGAGATTATGGGTAGACCCAAGGATCATTCATGGACATGAATCAGATTCAGTGAATCTGAGCTAAAAGTGTCACCATAAATTTTCATCTTATTTAGATAAATCAATAATTATTGATTCCCTATCATAACCAAGATAATGGTGAGCCCAGTGTTACAAGGGTCTGTTGTAGAAAAATAGCATCACTGAGGATGTTAAAAATCACACTGCTGGAAGATTATCTGTGTGTTCTAAATATTTACTATGGACTGTACTGTACTGATGAATAAATTCCTTCTGATAATCCATCAGTTTATATACTCATTTTGATTAATTAGTGGGTTGAATGTAACAAGTGAACTGCTTGATTGGGACATTATGAAAAATTGATACATTGAAACCAAGCTCAGAGCTAATGTGAGGTGAGCCTCTCTTTTATATTATAGGAAGAGTCTCTTATTTGCCAGGAACATAGTGCCCAGGGATGGCTGCAGTGAGGAGTAAGAGTGAGCTTTAGAGGAGCTACTTTGAAAAAAAAAAAAAAAAAAGCAATAAAGTTTACAGTGAACATCAGAGCATTTTAAAAGATCCTTGGGTCAAGAAGTTTCTCTGGAGAGGAGAAACAGCAACCTACTCCAATATTCTTGCCTGGAGAATCCCATGGATAGAGGAGCCTGTGGGGTCACAGTCCATGGGGTCGCAAAGTGTTGGACACAACTGAGTGACTAATACACATTTTAAAAGTATTAATATCAAATAATTTATAATGAAGCTCATTTTCAGAGTAATATTTTACAGTGTCTTTATACATTAACATGATCCTTTGGTGATAAAAATGACCACACGTTGGAGTATAATTCCTGAACTAGCAAAGTATCTTATTAAAGTTCTTTCTAGGTTAAATATTCAAACAAATTTAAAGTATCTCTTTGTAGTACAAATTACTTATACTCTCCCTTCATATTATTGTAATTGGGGTAAATTTCATATTTCTGTTTCTATCTATCTTTTATGCATTTTTATCCAAAGAAAGATAAATCACGCTTCCATGGATAAATCACCTCTCATGGTAATATTTTTAGGATAGTATCAAAATATCGATTTTAGCTTTCCATTCAACCTGCGTTCTCCATATTGTTTCTTTTAAGCAATAATAAAATGTATATTTATCTTACTTCTATCTGTTGACTACCAGCTTTTCTTCTTGAATAGTTTCTAATTCAGAAATATAGGAAGAAAATTGTAATTAGTTATAATGTCAAATCCAAAATGTCTGTATCCATGCTGACCTCCTTCACAAGGAAATTGTAAGATATTATGTACACAATCAAAATACTACAATTAAACTTATCCTGACTCTATATATTTTAAGTGGTAGAAAAATTGATATCAAGTTATTGCTACTCAAAGTAACTGATATTTAAATAATTTTTGTAGGTTTTTAGTTAACACTTTTATAAAACATTTTAATGGATACTTCTGAGTATTTACCTCAACATGTTCTTATTTAGTTGATTCAAATATCATTGGCAAAATAGTCTTGTCCTTTGATTTACATGTGTGTATGAACTAAAAAGCCTCTTGATGAAAGTGAAAGTGGAGAGTGAAAAAGTTGGCTTAAAGCTCAACATTCAGAAAACGAAGATCATGGCATCTGGTCCCATCACTTCATGGGAAATAGATGGGGAAACAGTGGAAACAGTGTCAGACTTTATATTTCTGGGCTCCAAAATCACTGCGGATGGTGACTGTAGCCATGAAATTAAAAGATGCTTACTCCTTGGAAGGAAAGTTATGACCAACCTAGATAGCATATTCAAAAGCAGAGACATTATTTGCCAACAAAGGTCTGTCTAGTCAAGGCTATGGTTTTTCCTGTGGTGATGTATGGATGTGAGAGTTGGACTGTAAAGAAGGTTGAGCACCGAAGAATTGATGCTTTTGAACTGTGATATTGGAGAAAACTCTTGAGAGTCCCTTGGACTGCAAGGACATCCAACCAGTCCATTCTGAAGGAGATCAGCCCTGGGATTTCTTTGGAAGGAATGATGCTAAAGCTGAAACTCCAGTACTTTGGCCACCTCATGCGAAGAGTTGACTCACTGGAAAAGACTCTGATGCTTGGAGGGATTGGGGGCAGGAGGAGAAGGAGACGCCAGAGGATGAGATGGCTGGATGGCATCACTGACTCGATGGACGTGAGTCTGAGTTACCTCCAGGAGTTGGTGATGGACAGGGAGGCCTGGTGTGCTGCGATTCATGGGGTCGCAAAGAGTCGGACATGACTGAGCGACTGATCTGATCTGATGTGATAATGATACCATAAATCCTTTATAGATAATCTTTTTGGTGATTCATTCTACATATAAAAATAGACAATTTTCCCCTCTCCTTATTCAAATGTGCTCATGAGGCTACTGGTCAACTGTTAGAAACACCTGGGGATCTTTGAGAAAATATTCAATACTGGGTTTGTCTTCTAGATAATCTAATTTAGTTATTTTGGAGAAAGTTCTGGTTGTGAGTAATCTTAAAAGTTTCCATGTAATTCATATATGCCAAGGTTGAAAGCACTACTCTGGGCAATAGTCCTAGAAGACAATTTTGCAGATTATGTGATGTGTCAGATTCACCTAAGAGCAGAAATCTACAAAAATACAGACCCAAGGGTTCTAATCCTCAGGATTATAATTCAGTAGATCTTGAGTGTGGTGATTCCAAAGTATGGTCAAGTTTGGGAACCTTGGTGTTAATCACTTCTCTCTTCTCAGTTACTTACTTTCTAGCACCACGGACAGCACCTGTGACTTGAAAGTCATGAGCTGGAATTTCAGAATTCTCTAGCTTTTGAGTGAAAGGGATCTTTGGGATTAAAAAATGAGAAATTTCTCATGTTTTTCCAAATGAGAAAAGAAAATCATCTAAAAAAATCTTAAGATATTTTACAAATCTCACACAAGCAGGGTGAACAATGCTGACTATCCTATCGCTTATCATTTTTCTTAATTCTTCATCTACACTGGATTTCTCCATTTTACGGAACACACGATGTCAATCCCCTAGATCCCATTTGTTTTATGAACTTCTCTTCACCAGGTTCATGTGATACTTTCTCACAAAGTCATCTCTGATTTTTCAGACTAAGTCAGTTATAGTTACCTTATGCTTTTATAGATTCATGTTGGTGTCCTTCACAATTTTATCTCAATGTGTGATTAAACAATAAGCCATGTGATTATTGGAATAAAGCCCTCTTCTACCAGAGTGTGAACTCCAAAGTCTGTGAGTCTGTGACAATTGTGGCTTATCTTTGCATCCTTTACACTAGCACATTATATGATATGCATGTAATAAACATGTGACAAGTATGTATTTAATTGAATTGAATTTGGTAGCAACCATAGCATGATAGAATTTTATTTGTCCTCATTAAAAATTTAATGAAATTTCTTGCTCATGCCATTTACTTTTGACTTCAGTGTGCTGTTTATGACCAATACTAACATGTGCAAGAGAATCTTTTACTATCACATAAAAGTGCTTTATGACAGTAAGCTGTTTGCTATTTTCAATTATTTATGAGTTATAAAAATGTACTGGCTTGTCAAAAAGCAGAGAAGTTTTAGTATGTTTATTGAGGAAACTGCCAGATACATTTCTTTTTTCCCTTTCTGTTATATATAGTCCTCTCTGTGGAGAGGTAGGGAGATAGATGGAGAGGTAGGGAGATAGATAGAGAGATAGACAGATACAGATGTAGACATAACTATAGATAAATGGTGTGCTATTCTTACAATTCAGCAACATTTACTGTATGAAGACTGATGATACTCAAATTTAATAATATACTAGCAGAAATACATTCAAATATTTATATTTAGTCATTAGATCATCTCATGTAGTTACTAGTATAGCTCTACATATCACTGTTTTGATGATGACAGGCAATTAAGTATCTCTAGTCTTCTAGTCTGGAGAAGGCAATGGCAACCCACTCCAGTACTCTTGCCTGGAAAATCTCATGGATGGAGGAGCCTGGTAGGCTGCAGTCCATGGGGTCGCTAAGAGTTGGGCATGACTGAATGACTTCCCTTTCACTTTTCACTTTCATGCATTGGAGAACAAATGGCAACCCACCCCAGTGTTCTTGCCTGGAGAATCCCAGGGACAGGGGAGCCCGGTGGGCTGCTGTCTATGGGGTCATACAGAGTCGGACACGGCTGAAGCGACTTAGCAGCAACAGCATCAGCAGCAGGCTTCTAGTCTTTCCCTTGAACTCCAGGATGCTATGTTATCTTCCTGCCTACTCGGCTTCTCCATATGGATGTCTAAATAGGAATCTCTAACTTATCCAAAACTGATATCTTTTAATCCCCAAATTTCTGATTCTCCTTCCTCTCCTCATCCTTCACACTTCAGTAAATGACACTTTAATTTGTGAGCTGCTCAGGGCAAATATATGTATATGTATATATATATACACCAGAAAAAAAAAATATATATATATATATACCTCTCTCTTCTTCAGTTCTCATTTCTCATCAAGCTACATCAGCAACACCTTCAAAATATTTCCTGTATGTTGCTACTTCTTACCACTTCCACTGCTCTCAATGAAGAGAGCAAGCTAAACTCATCTTCTTACTGGCTTCTGTGTCTACTCTTGACCCTTACTTAGCAACCAAAGTGGATAAATAAATCAGCAACCGTGTGGCTCCCATGCACTAACTCTCCAATAATTCCCCAACACACACAGCACAAACACCATGTCTGCAAAGCTAATATGATATGTCTCTTTGCATCCTTTTTGATTTTAACTTTTTTATCTCCCCTCAAACCTCCACCCAGCTTACTTTGTTCCAGGTCACTTGCCATCTTGTCAGGGAATGTCCAAGAACATTCCTGCATCAGACCCTTCGGAATGTCTGTTCCTTCTGACTAGAATAAGTTTCTCCTAATTCACCAGAATGGCTTCTCTCATCTCATTCAAATTTCTTTTCATAGGTGACATCTCTTTTCACAGGTAACCAAGGCTTCTCTCCAAGGAAACTTTTTGAAATTAACATCTCTGTTCATTTTTACTCCTCTATCATGGTTTACTTTATTTTCAAAATACTTTAAACTATGTAGCATTTTCTTATCAGAAAAATTAAGTTTAGTAAATTCTAGTAAATGGAATTTCAAAGGTGATATGGGCCTTAGTTACGTGCAGTTAGATTTAAGATCTTGAGAGTGTTGAATGATGTGGGTACTTCTAGGGTCTGTAGAATGGATTCTCATTGGGAATATAAAGTGGAGTATCAATGACTATATAGAAAATTTATTGAAAAACAATGCAATGTGTAGTCTGGGAATAGTAGCCAAGTTATCAGACACAAGCAATTCTGTGAATATTTGCCTTTAATGAGATAATTAAGGCATCATTATATTATTCATATATTTCTCAACTTAGTTCCCCATGGAATTTGGTGATCTTTTTGATGTTTTGTTTGTTTCTTTCTTTCATTTTTTTCTTTCAAACTTTGAAACTAGTGCTTTTTCCATGTAGCACCCAAATGCCCAAGTAGTTGATATCAACAAATATTTTTTTAATGAAGAAAAGTCATTGTTCCTGATTAAGCATGGGGTACAAAGTTAAGTTAAAGTAAAAAATACTGTATGATTCTACTTAAGTACCTAAAGTAGTCAAAATTATAGAGACTGAAAGTAGAATGATGGTTACCAGGGGCTGGGGAAAGAGGTGAATGAAGATTTGTTTAACACATACACAAACTAAATTTTACAAGATGAAAAAAGAGTTCTGGAGATGGGTGGTGAATGCATTTAAAGTCACAGAATTGTACACTCGGAAATGGTTAAAATGATGTTTTATGTTATATGTGTTTTATGATAATGATAATATTAATGATCATGATAATAAACTCTACCTTCAAAGAGTTTTTAATCTAGTTAGTATGACATCTGAACAGTTAAGACAGTTTAAGGGCCAGACTTAAGGTGCCAGTGAGGGTATAACATGGCCACTATGTTCAGATCTGCAAGGTCAGTGCTGTGCTGATTGGAAGTCATAGCCTTAACCCAAAAGTGAAGGTACCTGCTAAATCAGGCAACTTAATTCAGTTAACTATGCCTTGATAAAATGATTCAGCAAAATGTGTTTGGAGGTCAGTTCTCTGTTCAGCAAGAAAGGAATGCTAAGTTTTGCCCAGTAAGTACTGCTCATGGTTTGGGTAGAATGTTGATAAAGTTTGAAATTGTCTCCTTGTTCTAAAGAATTGTCTTCTTTAGAGGCTCATGTCTTTTTTAGTTTACTTCTGTAGTTCACCCAGACAGGTGATGATCATGCTGTCAGTGAATATGGAGAGCCTTGGGAAAGAAATCCAGAAGTTTTTTTATATCTTTCTTTGTTTTGATATTTTTTTCAAAATTTAGTTGAGTCAGAGAGTTTTGCAAAACTCTTCAGATAATATTTTTCTGGATTATTGTTCTGATCCTGCTAAGGTTGCCATGACTAACTAGAAAAGAGACATGATGGCAGAGAGAGTTGAAGATGAAATATATATGTTTAGGCATAAGACCAATATGGGAGAATTATTAATAGGCAGATGGTAGGGTTACATCAGGATGGATTCTAATTTATTAAGGCTTAAGTGGTGCCCACGATTCTTCACATTGAAAAAGAACACCAGGTTCTTTTATACAAATCCCAAAATAACTTAAATAGAAAGCCTATCAGCTTAAGCTAAATGCTTGGTATTAGAGTATACTGGCAAACAAGATAGCAAGAAGACTAGAGATTTAGGATTTCATTTAAGTTTCCTTACAGTAAATGAAAGATGTAAACTATACCTAAAAGTGGCAATAGCAATGGGGGAAAAAGAGAAAAGTCAGTAACATAGTAATTTATTTCATTCAAATCATTGGATCAAGGATCAGTTCAGTTCAGTTCAGTTCAGTCGCTCAGTCATATCTGATTCTTTGTGACCCCATGAATCACAGCACGCCAGGCCTCCCTGTCCATCACCAACTCCCAGAGTTGACTCAGACTCATGTCCATCGAGTCAGTGATGCCATCCAGCCATCTCATCCTCTGTTGTCCCCTTCTTCTCCTGCCCCCAATCCCTCCCAGCATCAGAGTCTTTTCCAATGAGATAACTCTTTCCATGAGGTGGCCAAAGTACTGGAGTTTCAGCTTTAGCATCATTCCTTCCAAAGAAATCCCAGGGCTGATCTCCTTCAGAATGGACTCCTTCAGAAAGTGTTGGATCTCCTCACAGTCTAAGGGACTCTCAAGAGTCTTCTCCAACACCACAGTTCAAAAGCATCAATTCTTCGGCGCTCAGCCTTCTTCACAGTCCAACTCTCACATGCATACACGACCACAGGAGAAACCATAGCCTTGACTAGACGAACCTTTGTTGGCAAAGTAATGTCTCTGCTTTTGACTATGCTCTCTAGGTTGGTCATAACTTTCCTTCCAAGGAGTAAGCGTCTTTTAATTTCATGGCTGCAGTCACCATCTGCAGTGATTTTGGAGCCCCCAAAAATAAAGTCTGACACTGTTTCCACTGTTTCCCCATCTATTTCCCATGAAGTGATGGGACCGGATGCCATGATCTTCATTTTCTGAATGTTGAGCTTTAAGCCAACTTTTTCACTTTCCACTTTCACTTTTATCAAGAGGCTTTTTAGTTCCTCTTCACTTTCTGCCATAAGGGTGGTGTCATCTGCATATCTGAGGTTATTGATATTTCTCCCAGCAATCTTGATTCCAGCTTGTGTTTCTTCCAGTCCAGCATTTCTCATGATGTACTCTGCATAGAAGTTAAATAAGAGGGGACAATATGCAGCCTCGACGTACTCCTTTTCCTATTTGGAACCAATCTGTTGTTCCATGTCCAGTTCAAACTGTTGCTTCCTGACCTGAATACAGATTTCTCAAGAGGCAGGTCAGGTGGTCTGGTATTCCCATCTCTTTCAGAATTTTCCACAGTTTATTGTGATCCACACAGTCAAAGGCTTTTGCACAGTCAATAAATCAGAAATAGATGTTTTTCTGGAACTCTCTTGCTTTTTCCATGATCCAGCGGATGTTGGCAATTTGATCTCTGGTTCCTCTGCCTTTTCTAAAACCAACTTGAACATCAGGAAGTTCACAGTTCACGTATTGCTGAAGCCTGGCTTGGAGAATTTTGAGCATTACTTTACTAGCGTGTGAGATGAGCGCAATTGTGCGGTAGTTTGAGATCAAGGATATTAAAGTAAAATTGAAATTTTTTGAACAATGGTCAATTATGTCTGTTGATCGAATTGTTGTTGCTTGTTTCTCAGTTGGTAAATTGCATCTGACTATTTGTGACTCCACAGACTGCAGCATACCAGGCTCCTCTGTTGTTCACTGTCTCAGAGTTTATTTAAACACAGGTCCATTGACTCAGTGATGCTAGTTAACCATTTCATCCTCTGCCACCCTCTTCTCCTTTTGTCTTGAATCTTTCCCAGCATCATAGTTTTACCCAGCGAGTTGGCTCTTTGCATCAGGTGGCCAAAGGACTGGAGCTTCAGCTTCAGCATCAGTCCTTCCAACGAATATTCAGAGTTGATTTCCTTTAGGATCGACTGGTTTGATCTCCTTGCAGTCCAAGGGACTCTCCAGAGTCTTCTCCAGTACTACAGTACAAAATTATCAATTCTTCAGGGCTCAGCCTTCTTTATGGTTCAACTGTCACATACATATATGACTACTGGAAAAACCATAGCTTTGACTACATGGACGTTTGTCAGGTATTTCTGCTTTTTAATACACTGTCTAGGTTTGTCATCACTTTCCTTCCAAGGAGCAAGCGTCTTTTAATTTCACGGCTGCAGTCCCTGTCTGTAGTGATTTTGGAGCCCAAGAAAATAAAATGTATCATTGCTTCCACTCTTTCCCCTTCTATTTGCCGTGAAGTGATGGGACCAAATGAGGCCAAAAGGCATGATCTTAGTTTTTTGAATTTGGCTGATATTTGAGACAGCTTTTTCACTTTTCTATTTCATCCTCATCAAGAGGCTCTTTAGTTCCTTTTTGCCATTACAGTGGTATCATCTGCATATCTGAGATTATTGATATTTCTCCTTGCAATCTTGATTTCAGCTTGTGCTTCATCCAGCCTGGCATTTCACATGATGTATTCTGCATTTAAGTTAAATTAGCAAAGTGACAATATACAGCCTTTTCAAAGTTGGAGACAGTCTATTGTTCCATGTCCAGTTCTAACTGTTGCTTCTTTACCTGCATACAGATTTCTCAGGAGGCAGGTAAGGTGATCTGGTATTCCCATCTCTTAAAGAATTTTCCACAATTTGTTGTGATTCACACAGTCAATGAAGCAGAAGTAGATTTTTCCCGAAATTCTCTTGGTTTTTCTATGATCCAGTGGATACGGGCAATTTGATCTCTGCTTCCTCTGCCTTTTCTGAATCCAGCTTGCATGTCTGGAAGTTCTCAGTTCACGTATTGTTGATGCTGGGCTTGGAGAATTTTGAGCATTACTTTGCCAGCACGTGAGATGAGTGCAATTGTGAAGCTCTTGAACATTCTTGAACTTAGACCACATATTCAAAAGCAGAGACATTACTTTGTCAACAAAGGTCTGTCTAGTCAAGGCTATGGTTTTTCCAGTGGTCATGTATGGATGTGAGAATTGGACTATAAAGAAAGCTGAGCGCCCAAGAATTGATGCTTTTGAACTGTGGTGTTGGGGAAGACTCTTGAGAGTCCCTTGGACTGCAAGGAGATCCAAACAGTCCATCCTAAAGGAGATCAGTCCTGGGTGTTCACTGGAAGGACTGAAGTTGAAGCTGAAAATCCAATACTTTGGCTACATGATGCAAAAAGCTGACTCATTGGAAAAGACCCTGATGCTGGGAAAGATTGAGGGCAGGTGGAGAAGGCAATGACAGAGGATGAGATGGTTGGATGGTATCACCAACTTAATGGACATGGGGTTAGGTGGACATCAGGAGTTGGTGATGGACAGGGAGGCCTGGTGTGCTGCGGCTCATGGGGTTGCAAAGTGTCGGACACGACTGAGCGACTGAACTGAACTGAATCTATATATCTATATGCATGGAGAAAGATATAGAGATTTGTTTTTAAAAAAGAAATGGAAGCAAAAATATTCATTTCATTTAGAAAATTGATTATAAACTATAAAAGCAGAAGTGTCTGGATATATATTCTAGACACTTTGCTATAAAGGGGAAAATTCTAATACAGAATTTAATTAGCCTAAGACACATGCTAGTAAAGTAATGCTCAAAATTCTCCAAGCCAGGCTTCAGCAATACATGAACCGTGAACTTCCTGATGTTCAAGTTGGTTTTAGAAAAGGCAGAGGAACCAGAGATCAAATTGCCAACATCCGCTGGATCATGGAAAAAGCAATAGAGTTCCAGTAAAACATCTATTTCTGCTTTATTGACTATGCAAAAGCCTTTGACTGTGTGGATCACAATAAACTGTGGAAAATTCTGAAAGAGATGGGAATACAGACCACGTGATCTGTCTCTTGAGAAATCTGTATTCAGGTCAGGAAGCAACAGTTTGAACTGGACATGAAACAACAGACTGGTTCCAAATAGGGAAAGGAGTACGTCAAGGCTGTATATTGTCACCCTGATTATTTAACTTCTATGCAGAGTACATTATAAGAAACGCTGGACTGGAAGAAACACAAGCTGGAATCAAGATTGCTGGGAGAAATATCAATAACCTCAGATATGCAGATGATACCACCCTTAGGGCAGAAAGTGAAGAGGAACTAAAAAGCCTCTTGATGAAAGTGAAAGTGGAGAGTGAAAAAGTTGGCTTAAAGCTCAACATTCAGAAAACGAAGATCATGGCATCTGGTTCTATCACTTCATGATAGATGGGGAATAGATGGGGAAACAGTGGAAACAGTGTCAGACTTTATTTTTGGGGGCTCCAAAATCACTGCAGATGGTGACTGCAGCCATGAAATTAAAAGACGCTTACTCCTTGGAAGGAAAGTTATGACCAACCTAGAGAGCATAGTCAAAAGCAGAGACATTACTTTGCCAACAAAGGTTCTTCTAGTCAAGGCTATGGTTTCTCCTGTGGTCGTGTATGCATGTGAGAGTTGGACTGTGAAGAAGGCTGAGCACCGAAGAATTGATGCTTTTGAACTGTGGTGTGGACTGCAAGGACATCCAACCAGTCCATTCTGAAGGAGATCAGCCCTGGGATTTCTTTGGAAGGAATGATGCTAAAGCTGAAACTCCAGTACTTTGGCCACCTGATGTGAAGAGTTGACTCATTGGAAAAGACTCTGGTGCTGGGAGGGATTGGGGGCAGGAGAAGAAGGGGATGACAGAGGATGAGATGGCTGGATGGCATCACTGACTCGATGGACATAAGTCTGAGTGAACTCCGGGAGTTGGTGATGGACAGGCAGGCCTGGCGTGCCGTGATTCATGGCGTCGCAAAGAGTCGGACATGACTGAGCGACTGAACTGAACTGAAGACTACAACTATTTTAATTTCACACTTTTATTCTATCGTTTTTATTATGTTTTCTTAAAATCTAGTCTTCATAAAAATGTGCTCCTGAGAACACTAAATATTCCAATGGAATGTTAATCAGTGGTATAAGGAAAGGCTTTGGTAAATACACTAATAATAGTGTGGATTCATTGAAAATCTTATTTACAGATACTGCTAGTGAGTTTTCTGACTCACTTTCAAAAAGCAGTTTGGCAATGTATATCAGAGACCATGAAAATATGTATGCATTTTCACTCAGGGTCCTATCTCCAGAAATATACCCTAAAATAATCCAAAATATAGCAAACTTCACTTGTGTAAAACATGCTTATTTTATTTTTCTGAGCAATGTCAAAAATTAAACAGTAAAAACTTATCAAAAAAATCTTTAACTCTTAATTCAATGGCTAATATATTATATTATATATGTTAAATTGAAAGAGTTTGCCTCCTCTTTGCATATCCTTCTCCCTCTTCATGAACTCTGTTCTAATTCTCTTTCACCAAGACTACCCTCTTTTAACCTTCAGATCATAGTTAAAACATTCCTTTCTTTAGAATGTCTTTTCAAATGCTCCAGTCCTGTGTCAGGAATTCTTCTATGTATTATAAAAATCTTCTTTGTCTCTTGTTACAGTGTTCATCACATTGTATTGAAAGGATCTATTTATTTCAGTGTATATTCCCAAATAAATTGTTAACAGCTTGCAGAAAAGTATCAAGTCTTTATGATTATCTCAGAATCTAAAACAGTGTTTAATACTGAATTGTGTTTATAATTGAATTCCACTGGTGAAACATTCATTTTGAAGACATGTTACAAAGTGGTAAATAAACTCTACATACTTTAATAACAACAACTTCAAATATTATTTCCAAAAATATATCCAATAAAACACCACTTACAGGACACACTCTATGGTCAAGAAAGTCAAATTTTTTTGGAATAGTCTGTGCATTCTATTTATTCCCTTAGAAGGTCTCAATATATATCAGCATAATAAAAGCACAGTGAGAATCTGTGCAAAAGTATCCTATTATTCTGTGGTTTTGGTGTGAGTCATTTTTAGTTTATCATATTTAAACTTAGTTCAACTTTTAGGATGTTTATATTCAATTTTAATTAATTGGATTAACTAATTCCCAATCTAATAGAATTTGGGAAATCTCAGCCACCATGTCTTCAAATATTCTCTCTGCCTCTCACTCTCCTAACCTTCTGAGACTCCCTCCACTTAATGATGTTCCCCAGGTCCCTTAGACTTTGCTTACTTTTCTTTGATCTTTACTTTTTTCTGTTCCTCAGATTTAAAATTTTAATTGTCCTATCTTCAAGTTCACTGATTCTTCTGCCTGCTCAAATCTGCCTTTGAAACTCTAGTAAATTTTTCATTTTAGTTATTGTACTTTTTGGCTACAAAATTTCTTTTTGTTTTCTTTTTAGATTTTCTATTTCTTTATTGGTATTTCTATTTTGTTCATTCCTTGTTTTCTCCTCACTCTCTTTACATCTTCCTTTAGTTTTTGAACCTTTTAAATACAGTTTTAAATTCCTTGTCTAGTAGATCTTCCAGCAAGTCTTTTTTGGGGCATCTTTTCTCTTATTTATGTATTTTTAATCATTTCGAATGGGCTATACTTTCTTGTTTTTATGCCTTTTGTTTTTTTGTTGTTGAAAACTGCACATTTGAATCTAATAATACAGTGACTCTGGAAACATTCTCCCCTTTTCCCAGAATTTTCTGTTTGTTTTTTTGTTTGGTTTTGATTACTGTAGGGTATCTCTGCTGAGGATCAACCTTAAGTATTGACTATGAACTTAAAGTTTAAGGCATGCATTTAAGTTATTTTTGGATCTTTCCAAGCCTGTGCCTTTTGCTAGGCATATGACTTTTGAATTTCCTTTGTGCATAAAGCTGCTTTTTAATATTTGGTTCTCCCAAGGAAGAAAAACAAAAAACTGGAGGGAGGGAAATGTTCTAGTCCTTGGAAATTCCCTAGAAGTCACTTTTGCTATAGGGGCAGGGGCTTTGAACAATGGAGGAAAGTGGCTTCCATGATCTGAAGTAGCAGTCAGAGATGAGAACAGAGATCCCCAATATTTGTTGGACAGGGGGCTTATTGGCCACCTTGGCTCCCAAAAACTATATGCAAGGTGCTTCTGGAACATATATATTATTGCCTGTTACCTTGCTGGTGGTGGGGAATAGGTAGCTCCTGTAGTGGTAAAAGCTGAAATTGACCAAAAGTAATCGCAATTGGCCTTGCAAGACTTCCCCTGGAAGTAACCCACCTTCCGGAGATTTAGAATTCCATCTTGTTGCATCAGACAGTTTCTGCCAGTGTAATTCTTGTTGAATGGGAAGCTATCTACTTTACCATTTTCTCAAATCCTCTAGCATTAGGGGTTTTTGCTTTTTTTTCCTTCTGTGTCTTTTGCCATATTATATTGCCAAATGATAGGAAGAAAAAGAAAACTATAATCACAGATATGGCAATGAAAGCCTAGATCCATAGAATACGGTCCCAACTGGGAGAGTATACAGGCTCCCACATGGGACTACCTAAAAATATCCCAATGACCCTGAACTAGTCAAGGTTCCTTAAAGGAAATTTAACTTTATTCAGAATCCTTCTCCCTACCACGATTGTCCTCTGGTGAAGTGAAACACAGCAGAGAAGTATTAGTAGGCCTATTATTGTTGCAAGAACAATAGTTTTATTTTATTATTAAGCACATCTTACCTGAACTTCATATGAAAACTTTGAAACTAGAAGTTATGTTGCCTGAAGATGTGGACATTATTGAAGATCTGTTTATTCCTCTGTTCTTTCCTTTTTGTTCTTAAAAGTCTTTTCATTTTTAATACTGATAGAAAATGAAAGTTCTTTAGTTTTCCATTGTTATACTAGATGTGAAGGTGTAAATTTCAGTAAAGTGAGTCATTTTAAATGTATTTCTTTGCCAGAGCTAATTTCTTCATTATTCTACAATTTTTCATTTTCTATGTTTTCTTATTTTGGGATGATGGGAGAAATATTCATCTACAGCAATCTGTAAAGAAACAATTAACTAGCATGTATTTGAGGTGATCAGATAAATCTGTAATGAATATTATGCATTGAATATAGACTGTAGACTGGGCATTATGACAGGCATTTTGTATAGATCCCCAAGAATGAAAGGTGTGTTGTTTAATTTTATAAAGTGCACCACTGGCTGGAAGAATGACAATGATTGGCATTATGATAACAAACTGTCAGTTGGTGAAGAAAAGTTTTCTACACTTAATTCATCAATTTTGATGTCATCTTTCTACTGCTAAATTGGGTTTTCAAGATGCTTCAACTTGGTATTCAAAGTCCTTTGTTTTTATGGCTCAAGCCTGTATTTCAAAAGTGAGCTTTTATTGCATACCAAGTATACTTTTTACTTCTTCCATTTGTTTCCTCATTCTTTCTGGTTTCTCTCATTATATTTTAGTTAACACAAGTTGTTTCTCTTTCCCTGATTCTTTCTAATCAAATATTTTTCAACCTTTAAAACCAAGCCCAATGCTATTTTTCTGTCAGGTAAGTCCTTCGTCCTCTAGTTTCTAATATTTCTTTTGTATTTATCAGCCATTTAGGAATTTTTTTTTTTAAACCTGGTACTGACATTTTAAGGTATACTTCAAAAAATTCTATACTTAATTAGATATCATTCTTGGATACCTAACAATGAATAAGCACTTATTTCATTAAATGCATTCCTCCAAAAATGTCACTGGTATAAATTAAGTATTGTTATTTTCTTTATATCTCTTCTGAACAGGGGCTCATAACCATGTACACATTTTGAATAAAATTATATTTACGTAAAATAACTAAAATATTTTTTCTAGCCCTGATATTGTTCAGGTTTTTATACTCCCCTGAAATATTTATTATTTTCTACTGTTATGTCTATTTGTATAAATATCTCCCCAAATCATTCAGCCTCTCACTAAGCACTATTTTTCTAAGATTATCATTACTATGCTATATATGAATAAGCTTACTTGTTTATTATGTCTTTCCACTCTAGAAATAAATCCATGAAAACAGTGGTCTGTCCATTTGTTTCCTTGCTGTTGCATCAACATCAAAAAGAATCTGTGCATTAAAATATCTATTGAATGAGTAATTTAAAATAAAATGTAAATAATATATATACCTATGGCTGATTCATGTTGAGGTTTGACAGAAAGCAGCAAAATTCTACAAAGCAATTATCCTTCAATTAAAAAATAAATAAATTTAAAAAAAAGAAAAGAAAATGACAGCACTAGAATTTGAACTTCAGGTTCTCTTTACAGAACACTGTATTCAGAATTATAGTTATCATGTTGCCAAGAAAGGGGAAATTTTTGGATTTAGATTCTTTCAGAAACAGGAGGAATATTAGATATGGTAAATACTAACTGCAGTAACAGATAAACACTAAATAATTTCAAGAGGTTTAACACTGTAGAAGTTTATTTATTGCTCAATAATTCTTTTAATGTGACTGTTCAGCAGGCAGCTATCTATAAAGTCATTCAGGAATGGATCATTTCTCCAACTTGTGTTTCTACCATCCCCTAAGGCTTCAGTGTCCTTGACTAGCAGACAGGGTAAGGAGTGAGTGAAAGTTGAGATGAGGATTCCAGTCTCAGGAGGCGCATTCATCATTTCCTTCCCTAGATTGTTAACCAGAACCTAGGCATATTACCATAGATAATTATAAAATGATCTGGAAAATATATTCCAGGTACACGCTCTGAAAGAGAGGGAAATAGTTTGAAAGAAAATTTGTGTCTGCCACAGAAGACATCAGATTAAGAATACAGATAATACAATCCTGCAAGGTTGTGAAGTGTTATTAATGTCTATTGCTTCTTTGTACCTGTGTTGAACCTATGGTTATGAAGTAGATAAATAAATGATTCCATTGTAAGCACAGTATTGATGGAGAGACCTTTATATTCATCTGCGCACATTCTGCAATACCTTGCACAGTTAGCTACTATTCATTAAATTGAATTACTTTTAATTCAATTAACTAATTAACACAAAATTTTTCATCAACGTGAGAAGTAAACAGACTTGACTTGTTTCTCAGTGGCTATGTAGCCATGATTATTTCTGTCTCTACCTAGAGAGACGTGTCGAGTTTTCTTTTTATTCTGGAATGAGTGCCCTGGCTCAAGTGAAAGTAGAAAAGTTTAGTCATATAGTATAAGGCAAAACTACATATTTATAAAAAAGCTAGAAATGTTAAGCAACTAATTTGGATTACCATTAAGGAAAGGCAGAGCAGGAAATGAGAGAGATTCATTCGCACAGTTCTGTTTTAGGCCTGGTTAGGTGATACATTTGGGGGTATTTATTTTAGTATGAAAGAGAAGTGAAAGTGAAAGTCTCTCAGTTGTGTCCAGCTCTTTGTGACCCCATGGACTATACTCTACATGCAATTCTTAGGGTCAGAATACTGGAGTGGGTAGCCTTTACCTTCACCAGGGGATCTTCCTGATCCAGGAATCAAGCCAGGGTCTCCTGCATTGCAGGCGGATTCTTTACCAGCTGAGCTATCAGGGAAGCCCTAAAGTTTCTGTGTGTCTGTTAGTCATTCAGTCGTGTATGACTCTTTGCGACCCCATGGAACAACCAGGCTCCTCTGTCCATGAAATTCTCCAGGCAAGAATACTGGGGTGGGTTGCCATTTTCTCCTCCAGGGGGTCTTCCCAACCCAGGGATCAAACCTGGGTTTTTTTGCATTGCGGGCAGATTCTTTACTGTCTGAGTCACCAGGGAAGCCCTAATTGCAGTATTAAAATTAAAAGAATAAATAGGAATAAGATACCACTTTGTATCCAGCAGGATGTCTACTATCAGAAAAGCTAGGGCTTGTTAGCGCTGATGAGAATGTGGAGAAAATGGACTCTTGTGCATTACTGATAAGAATGTAAAATGGTGCAACTGCTATGGAAAATCGAATGGAGATTCTTCAAAAAATTAAAAATAGGATTATCCTGTGATCCCACTTCTGAATATATGTCTAAAACAATTGAAAATAGACACATGAAAAGAGAACTGCATGCCCATGTTTATAACATTAATCAAGACATCAAAACTGGAAGCAATCCACGTGTCCAGCAATGCATGATAAGCAAAATGTGATAAATACCTGCAGTGAATATTATTCAGTCTTAAAAAGGAAGGGAATTTTGACATGTGCTACAACATGGATGACTTAAGGACATTATGATAAATGAAATAAGCCAGTCACAAAAAGACAAATGCTGTGTGATTATACTCACATGAGGTCAAATTCACAAAGACAGAGAGTGGAAGAATGATAATTGCCAGAGCCTGGGAGGAGGAGGAATGGGGAGTTGTTAGTAGGTACAAAGCTTCAGTGTTGCAAGATGAAAAAGTTCTGTGCATGGATTGTGGTGATAGTTGTAAAACCTTGTCAGTTACCTAATGCCACTAAACTAAATACATTTAAAATTCTTTTAAATAGCAAATTGTAAATTATGCATGGTTGCCACAATTTTTTAAATATAGATAATTTGGAAAAGTAAATGAATAAAAGTAGACTGTTCATAGACCAATGATGATTATGCACTATGAACCAAAGATTATAATTAATTTATTTTTGTTTACCTAGATTGCTAAAGAAAAAAAAAAAGCAAGGGAAAGGGTCAATGTTTTGCATATATAATGCAAAAATAATTAATTCAGTCTCAATCCCTTCATTAAGTTAAAAGACAATACCAAAATATTGCTTATAATGACTATACAAATAATTTATTAAATGAATATTTTATTTTTCAAATGGTAGCTTTTTTCAAGTCAACAGTCTTTGATATTTTAAACTTGTGATCAAAGACCTGATTCTTCACCTCATTCTTTAACAATCGGTATTCCCCACTTTACTTCATGCTAATGTTCAATGGTCTTTTAATGTTAACATATGTTTTGGGAATTATTTACTAAATGTGGAAAGTATTCACAATCATTCCTGTGCCTAGTCATCTCAGTTCATTTGGAATTCACTGCTAACATTTCTGGTTTAGTAATAAATGTGTTTACTGTATGTGTCTGATTGTTTTACTTTCTTTCAAATTATTTCAGCATTCAAAAGGAAATAATTTTGCTGAAATATTTTTCAGTTGAGTAGCCTATCATTAACATGTCAAACAAAGGAGCCATTGGAAATAAAATCAGATTTTATTGGCACATGTATGGCTTTGCTGCATAAGAAAAGGAACATTTCCTTGAGATGGGTACTTTTCCACATGTTTTACATTCATTCCGGTGATGGTAAAGTCTGTATATCATATTTAATACCAATAGATTGTAAATGTACTTCGGGTTGACCTCAGAAAAGCACCTACAATAGGATGTTGTCATTCTGGGTGTGACCGTTGATTTCACAGAATATCTCTTCATAGAGGGACTATTCAGATTTTATTTTCTTTCTCTTCTCTCTTTTTTCCTTTTATTCTACAAGTATTCATTGACCTTGTTTCTTCTTCTTTTTTTCTTCTCTTTTTCTCTTCCTTTCTACTTTTTTCTTGGCTATGTTATAATTTTTCCATCTTGGCATATTTCCACCTAACGTATTTCCATTAGAATAATTTGACCTCTGTTACTTCCAAGTCTCTTTAAATAAATTCTCATCTGAAATATTTACAGAGAGCATTTATTTTGATAGACCTAGCACTGAAAAGTCACTCTGGTTTTAAGGTCAGGATAGTTAATATCACTTGTTGAGGAAAATTGAAGTTGCTTAATAAGTAAAGAAAACTCATACTGTGGCAGAATTGTTTCAGTGCATGTCAAGGGGAGTAAATCATGAGGATTATCTGAATTTTACAACTGATATGATTGTTGCACTTTGGCGCTTATTTATAGATGTATAATTTGTGTGATGTAGAAAGAGCTGATTTTCAATGTCAACCTGCACTTACTCACAGGTGGAAGGTCGTAGGCGGCCATTTTCCATTTTAGGCTTCAGTTGACTCATCTTTTTTTTTTTCTTTTTAAATATAAATTTATTTATTTTAATTGGAAGCTAATTACTTTACAACATTGTATTGGTTTTGCCATACATTGACATGAATCTGCCATGGGTGTACTGTTGAGCTGGCTCTTTAAGGTTGCTTAGTTTGAGAATTCTGCAAATTCTCCTTGATACGATTTGTTATTTTATCTCTTTAAATGGTTATGTGTGTCATTGCTTCCAAGCTATTATAATGATGCTTTACATTGCTCTTCCTAAAAAAAAACACACCAATTAAAAGTCTCTTAATAAGTCAGTAGTGCTCTGTGGTTATGCATTTTTGGCTATGTACCTTCATGCTTTAGCATAATATAGTAATAACCTTTTTTTTTTTCATACAGCCTAAGAGTTAAAAGCTGAATATCACCATAATTTTTTTTAAATGGCAACAAATAGTACAGAAATGTGACCAAAAGCTCAATAAAAGAACAGATGGGAAAAAATGTACAATTATCATTGCAAAGGGGCTGTACAGGATCTCTGAGGAGAGGAAATAGCTTAGCAACCATAATAACTTAGCCGCATGATATGAAACCTACACATAGACTTTAAACAACAAACCATTTGAAGGCTGGAAGTGGTCAGGTTTAATGGCACTAAGTGAATAGGTGAGAATAGACTCTCTGAACCAGTTGAAATGACTTTACAAACAGTCACATTTCTCTCTGATGCTTTATTTGATAGGCAGAGAAGGCTATTTCCTTTGTGAAAACTGAGAAATTTTATGCTTCAGATTGAAAGCCATCAGTTTAGTGTGTGACATTTAAAGATATAAACTAGAGGGAGAAATGTAAATTAGAAAATGAAATATGCTGAAGGATGAGACAATCGAGCTGGAGCTGCTTTGCCCAGAAAACAATTCATTTACTGAACTAGAATGAGATCAGTGGTAACAAGGAAAGAGAGCTAATGTCTTGCCATACAAAACAGAAAACGAAACAAAAAACTAAGCTGTCTGGCAACATGGACTCCAAATGATTAAAGGAAATGATCAATAAACCAGGAAAGGGGACATATTCTTGACACCAGCACAAATTAGATTTCACAATAGAGTTTAAAATAAATCCAATTTCTATTATATATATTTTGCAGCATACATTTAGAACTTCTAAATTCTTTCATAAACTTCCAACCTTTCGTCCTGCTCCTGAAGTATTGATAAAAGCTATTAGCCATGGCTAAGGAATGCTTTGGAGAAGGCAATGGCACCCCACTCCAGTACTCTTGCCTGGAAAATCCCATGGACGGAGGAGCCTGGTAGGCTGCAGTCCATGGGGTTGCTAAGAGTTGGACACGACTGAGCGACTTCACTTTCACTTTTCACTTTCATGCATTGGAGAAGGAAATGGCAACCCACTCCAGTGTTCTTGCCTGGAGAATCCCAGGGATGGGGGAGCCTGATGGGCTGTCATCTCTGGGGTCCCAGAGTCGGACATGACTGAAGCGACTTAGCAGCAGCAAGGAATGCTTGCACCTCTGTTTTCATTCAATCTGAAGTTTTGTTCTTTTTTTTTTTTTTTTTTTGTAAAAATTGTAATTAGATTATGATGTACAGAACAGCTCAATGAATTGTTACAAAGTGAACACACCCTTATAAACACTACCCACATAAAAAAATAGAACATTACTTGTGTTACAGAAGTATTCCCCAGGCACCTTCTAGTCAAAACATTTCCATCTTCTCCATGGGTATCTACTAATCATAGATACCTATGATACGTAAGAGTAACCCAAGCCATAGGTTAGATTTGCTTATTTTTAACTCAATAGTATAGTCTTGCAATTCATACATATTGCTGCATACAACAGTAGATTATTTTCATTCTCTCTAGTGTTCCCTTGTATGAACATGTCACATTGTATTTATCTACTCTAATGTTAATAAACATTTGGACTGTGTACTTATGAATAATGCAGCTGTGACCATTCTTCTACTTGAGTCTTCCATGTGGACATTTTTATGTAGCTTTTGAGATCCCCACAGTAAGTTGGCTGTGTCCCAAGAGAGAAGTAGATGAAGAAGCTAGACAATCTTAATACTGAAACTTGGAAATTTCAGAACATCACTTCTGCATTCCATTGTTCAAAGCAGTCATACACAGGCCAGATTCCAAGGGATGAGAAAGAAGTTCTATATTGGGAAGGGCAGAAATATTTGGAGAAATCACATCAGATGAAATTTCTGAAAATTCTTCTCAGCTTCCCAGCCATTCAGTCACCATTCTAGGTTACTCACATGGTTTGTTTAAAAAAAAAAAAAAAAAATTGTATCTATTGTTGGCTTCCCTTTTTTGTTAGGATTTTGGCCCCTCAAGTTCTATGTGTTTTCTAAATCTCTGATATCATTAAATCAATTTTTTAAACAACTTCTTCCACTTTTTCTAGGTATTCTTGATTTACACCAGACTAGTTGAAACAGATAAAGAAAATTTTATTCACTATTACAAAAAGGGAGAGAATTTAACTCTGCCGATACAAAAGTCAAGGGATATTTTAAACTGCAGGGTGAACTGATGGCAAACTGCAGGGTGAACAGAAGGACACTAGCAGGGAGATTGGTTAATGTGATTAGACCAGCTGGGCTTGCTAATTTTCCCTTTTTGAAATTAAGTACCTAGTCTCGTACAGAGAATGGGATGCAGGGCTGCTATCTCCTTCAATGATTGCAGTTCAAAGGGATGGCTCCCAAATCCTTGAGAAAGACATATCTGGACTGTAAAGTGATTTGCACTTCAAAAGATCAGAGAAAGAAATCACAGCTTCAAATTTTCTGAAGTACAGGCTCTAAGAAAAAGGAGGGAAGGGACACGTAGTCAGGAAGAAAGCTGTCTAAATCTTAATCAAGCTCAGGGAAACTCTAAGGGTGTTTTGAACACCTTTTTCAGGCCATTTCTTGCACCTCTTTCTCTTTCTCTCTCTCTTTCTTGCTCTTATTCTCTCCTCTGGCAATCAGCTAAGCAAGATGTTCAAATAAACGATTCTCTCTATCTTAAACTCTTTGCAAATCTCTTTGTCTAGCCTTCTCCTACTAATGATTTATATTTCTACTTAAGTATCATTTTTTGGAGAGGCTTTTCTTGATCCATCAACTTAATTGAATTGCCCCTATTTTATGTTTAATATAGATGATACAGGTGTAGATATAGATACAAAATTAGTTGTGAAGGTATTTGGTTAAGTTTCCCTATTTAGCTGTACTGTCAATGAGAGCAGGGACTATATTTGTTCAACATCTCACATAGGAACTAACACATAAAAGGCACAAAATAATTTTTAAATTAAAAAAAAAAGTCAAGTCTTATTACCTCAGCCAGGTGATCAAGGTCACCATCAACAGTCATGAGTCATGTTGATATTATGCAGCCTCCATGTGATGTAATGGAAAGTGCATGTTCACTTCTGTGATCTTCATGCCTCAAACTCATAACTGCAGTCTAATCATGAAAATTTGAAGATAAGTCGCAATTGGGACACATTTTACAAAATACTAGACCAATATTTTTCAAAATGGTCAAGGTCATCAAAACAGGAAAAGTGTGAGAAAGTGTCATAGTCAAGAGGAACCAGAGGGGACATGGCTACTAAATATAGTGCGTTGTCCCAAATAAGATTCTCAAACAGAAAAAGTACATGAGGTTAAAACTAAGGAAATCTGAATAGAGCATGAACTTCAATAGCAATGTATCAATATTCACTCGGTTGTAATAAGAATATCAATATTATTAATAGGAAAACCTAGGTGTAGGGTATATACAAGCTCTTTGTACTAACTTTGCAATTTTTCTGTAAATCTAAAATTATTCCAAAATAAAAATATTATTTAAAAGTATTCAAATCTCAATTCTGTTTTCTCTACATAAATGTTACCTGAGCATGCACTATATCCTTAATATATGGCAAGATTATGAATTCTTTGAGCTAGAATGGAGTTTAAGAATATCATGGTCCCTTTTTTCATTTTATTCATGAAGGACCTGAAGTAAAAGGGCATTAACTGACTTACTCAAGATCATATAGCCATCAAGCACAGTGTTTAAGACTGGACTCAGCCTGGGGCAACTGATAAGACTTTGTAGATACAGTGACTGTCTAGCAACTTGTATTTTTGACAAGCTCTTCAATGTTGATTTTAAGCAGTCTCATCAAAATTCCAAATTAGATGCTAAGGCCCAGATGTTGTACTACTCTTTCTATTTCTATCTTTCTCCTCTCATGGGTCACTTTGACCTCAGGTGTCCTCGGCTGTAGCTTGAAGCAGGGTTTTGGTTCTAGGCCAGAGATTTAAATCACGCCACAGCAGTGAGAGCATGGAATTCTAGTCACCAGACCACCAGGAACCAGTGGTCGGTGACTAGGCCCTGGCCCATGAGTGGTGTAGAAATGAATTACCGTATAGAGATGGAAAATAGTGAAATAAGTATTTATTAGGAGGAAAAATAGTACATGTGGATAGACACATGGATGGGCTCAAAGAGTCACATACCCATGGTAGTTTGAGTCACTCATATGGGACATTTCTTCCAGGTTTCCTTTGGCCAGTCATCTTGCTTTACCCCGTTCTCAGTCTGTATTTGACTTATTTCAGGGTTCTCCCATGTGTGCATCTCTTAGACAAGATGGATTCTAGTGAAGAGGTCTAAAGGGAGGTTGACATCACTTAGGACTTCCCTGGTAGCTCAGACGATAACAGCATCTGCCTATAATGCGGAGACCTGAGTTCGATCCCTGAGTTGGGAAGATCCCCTGGAGAAGGAAATGGCAACCCACTTCATTATTCTTGCCTGTAAAATCCCATGGACAGAGGAGCCTGGCAGGCTATACAGTCCATGGAGTCACAAAGAGTTGAACACAACTGAGCGACTTCACTTCTTCACTATAAGGTGATGTCATCTCTTTTTGACCTCCAAGGACATCCAAGGAGCCTTCCTGTGTGTGTATAGTTGTGAAGATCTCCTTGACTTTCAGAATGAGAAAGCTTTGGTCCTTTATTTCTTATCAGGGCAAGGCTCAGCTTCTCCCTCTTGCTATTTTGGAGTATCTGTCCACAGAGGATGACTTCAGCTGCTTAGCCTGGGGGCCTTCTATCTCCTGCCTCAATTTAATCTCTATAATGTGTAAAACTTTTGAACAAAGAATGGAGTATTCTAGGACAGGGGGGAGACAGTGATATTGATTGTAGGGTATCACGCTATATCAGGCTACCTGGTAGTCTGAGTCAATTCTTTAATGTAATCTAATATCGTATAACATTGTTGCTTATTATGTGATTAGAAATGGAGATAATTTATTCAAGAAATAAATATTTACTAGGATTCCTACTATTTGTCAGGCATGATGAAATCAGTGGAGATATACAAATGAATGCTATCTTCTTCACCTGCATAGAAGAGGTAACCATAGGTGGGGAGATATTCAGTAGCCCTTCCTTTATTTGAGATTTCATTTTTCCACAGTTTCAGTTTCCCAAGGTCCATCAAGATCCAAAAATATTAAATGAAAAATTCCAAAGACAAGCAACCCATGTTTTTAATTTCATGCCATTCTGAGTAGGATGATAATTTTAGAGATATGATTTAGTGATAGGACTTATCCTATCCTTTAATCCTTTAATCACTTTGTAACTAGCTAGGTTATCAGATCGACTGTCATGATATTTCAGCAGAACTTGGATTCAAGTAACCATTATTTTACTTGATGTCCCCAAAGCACAAGTGTAATGATGTTGGTGATTTGGATACTCTCTTGCTGTGCCTAATTTATAAATTAAATTTTATTATAGGTACGTATGTATAGAAAAAACATAGTATATGTAGAGTTCAGTACTACCTGCAGGTTCAGATATCTACTAGGGGTCTTGAAATATACCCCCTGTGAAAAATGGGGGACTACTATATATGTGATCAAATGATCCAGGGAATTAAAGAGTTGTGATGATATAATGAGGAGACAGAACTGTAGGGGAACAGAGGAAGAAGTGGTCATTTCCCTCTTAGTATTCAGGATTGGTTTTGCAGAAGAAGTGATAATCATTGCTTATATATTCTATAATCTTAATATGATTTTTTCATGAAACTGTATTTAATTGCAAGAGTAAATAAAACTGATAGTTGCCACCCACAATTTCTTTCTCCGTATTCCATGTTATCTCTGAGGACAGTTATTTGTCCATTCTTGGTCTGTGTGATTCAGGAATGGCATCAGTCCTAATTTCAGGGATATATCAGGAAGATTAGTTTGATCACGGACACATTATTGATTCATTAGCATAATTCCAATTACCCTGTTACAACAATCATTGGTGCAGGGATGCACGTATCTCCCAGACTGGTTCGGTCCCAATGACTGCCAGGACTTCAGTGCGTGACTTTTCCCTTGGAACTACTGGCAGGAAAAAGATGTGCGTCATGAAGTGTCAGAGACCATCAAAGGTAGCCTGAAGTTAAGCCTAACGACCAGAGGGCTAAACCAAGAGGTAGAGAAAAACACATACCTTATGGCGTTATTTGAATTCCTGGATCAAATCTGGCCTAATGTTGAATCTATGCCTAGACTTTCCAGTTGTATAAATTGATGTTTCCTTCACTAAGAAATTCAGTTTGGGTTTTGTCTTTTTCCTATATGTAGTTGGAAATATCCTACTGTACAATAAAGCAGGCAGTGTAGAAGCTAATTCACCAAAGTATACTCTGATTCAGAATACATGAGAACATCACCTACATCATTAGTGGTTGGCAAATAGTGGCCAGTGGACCAAATCCAGCTGAAACCATCTTGGCTGTCAAAAGGAATTATGGTAACTATCCCAGCATCAAAGTCTGTTTTACAAATATACTAAAACATCCAGTAAAAAAGATTTAACTTCTGAAAGTAACACAGCAAATCTTCTGACTACAGTAGGTCTCAAAACCAGCTACTTAATCTTGATCTCCATTTGACAGAAGACTGCTTTCCTTTTTATCCAGCATCCTAATCCTCCAATACTGCGGCCACTTGATGTGAAGAGCTGACTCTTTGAAAAAGACCCTGATGCTGGGAAAGATTGAAGGCATCTTCAATCAATCACTGAACCAGAGGATGAGATGGCTGGATGGTGTCACTGACTCAATGGACATGTGTTTGAGCAAATCTGAGACAGTAAGGACAGGGAAGCCTGGCGTGCTGCAGTCCATGGAGTCACAAAGAGTCAAGTATGATTTAGCAACTGAACAACAACAATACTCATTGTTGTGCATGTAAATAAATCTGTTCTGCATTATATAAAAAATCTTTCTTTGCAAAACACCTGAGCTCCCACTGGGAGGAAAAGCTTGTTAAACTGTTATAGAAGCTTATTTTATATAATCATATAAGTAACTATACAACTCTGTATAAAAATTATGTGTATATATATATAAATGTATATGTATGTGTGTGTGTGTGCGCGCGCGCACACACTCAGTTGACTCTTTTTGACCCCATGGACAGTAGCCCACCATGCTTCTCTGTCCATGGGATTCTCCAGGCAAGAATACTGGAGTGGGTTGCCATTTCCTACTCCAGAGGGTCTTCCAGATCCAGGGATCGAACCCAAGCCTCTTGTGTCTCCTGCATTGGTAGGTGGATTCTTTACCAGTAGCAGCATCTGGGAAGCCCGTGTACATATAAGTAACTGTACATCAAATTAAGAGTGAAACTCTATAACTGTAACTATTTTTTTACTGGCATTTCAGGGCTTAGTGCTAAAAAGGCAGAAATATCTCCTACTCACACGTTTCATATCTGCTTGTATTACAGTGACCCTGAGATGAGACCAAATTTTTTGTAATAGACACTATGCAAATTTAGCTCAAATTTTGCTAGGGAGAGTAATTCTCTGAGGTGAAATATGAGGGAAACTTAATTTTTAATAAAAATTGAGCCAATAGAAAAATTCTAATTAAAACACTATATTAATAAACCTTTATCTCTAGCTCATGAAAACATATCAAAATCAAAATTTTGTTGTGATAGATGAGCTTAATGAAAAAGGGTTCTCTAATAATTAAAATAAATCCTAACAATCTACTTAAGAATATGGGTTTTTCAACCTAATTGCCTAGGAATAAAGCTATGTTTGGCAATTAATTGCTGTGTATCCTACAGTAAGCTACTAAACCTTTCTATGCCTCTATTTCCTCATCTGCTAAAAGGAGATAATAGCAGTGAGCCAGGAGAAAGATGGGCACCAAACTGAGCAGCTGGAGTTTGTCACCTGTGAACAGATAACCCAAGATGAAGCTAATAGTGGGAGGGAAGAGAAGCTGAACCCTGCTCAGATAAAAGATAAAATACTGTATTTGTATTTTCTTCATTCTTGAAGTCAAGAAGCTCTTCCTAACTATACATACCCAGAGAGGCTCTTTGGCCATCGAAAGGCCAAAGTCAATAGGCCTCTTCACTAGAATCCATATTAAGAGATGTATGTGCACATATGGGAGGACCCTGAGATAAACCAAATATGAACTCAAAACCAGGCAAAGCAAGATGATTGGCCAAAGGAAACCCAGAAGAAATGTTCCATATAAATGATGCAAACTACCATGAGACTGCGACCGTATGTCTATTCACATGTACCCTTTTTTTTCTCCTAATAAACACTTTACTTGTTTTACTACTTTCTTTCTTTGTGGGAATTCATTTCTACAAAGCTGAAGGGCCAGGGACCTTGCCACTGGCCACTGGGTCCCTGGTGTTCTAGTGGCTAGGATTCAGTGTTCTCACTGCCACAGCCTGACTTCAGTCTCTGGCCAGTAAGTGAAACCCTGTTTCAAGATGCTGCAGACTGAGGCCACCCCAGATAAGTAGTACCTGCCTCATAGGATGGTTGTGAATATTAAATGAAACAATACTTTTAAAGTCTTTAGTACAGTACCTGGTACAGAATAACTTTCAGTATGTGCTAGCTACTATAACTACAGTTTAGTTATATAGCCTTTGAGATATCTACACTGGCTTTTTTATTGCATTATGCCTATATATTTTCTAGAGCTTAATTTATTTACTGACCAAACTCAATATTATCTAAGACATTACTCTTCAACATAAGAGATCAAAAGAAAAAATGAATCTTAGAATATTTAAAATTGTTTTTATTTCATGAGTTTCAATGAGTCAATATTTTCTGAAGCCAAAAAAAAAAAAAGAAGAAAATCTTTGGCTTCAAGCACGTCTGAATTGGCTTTTATGGAGTAACAGAATTTGAAAGAGAATTGAACTCTTAGGAGTGTGCTCCTGGTGGTCCAGTCTCCAAAACTGGAGGCTAATTCCCAGCAGCTCTTTTATTGTTTTGGGAGTATTAATCATCTCCATACATTTTTATGGGAGAGGATTAAGGGGCATTTCAGAAAGCAAGATGACTGCAATTGACTTAAAATGCATAAATTAATGGGAATGTGGGTATGTAGGACAGCATGGTCATCGTTTGCATAGGAGAGGGATGACAATCCTGCTCTACGGTCTTGATTTGGAAACCTCTCCTCATGGAGGCCTATCAGATAGAAGTATACTGCCCTGACTCGGTCCTCAGACCCATATTTTGGGTTAGCAAAATATTTGATGGAAACTGTTGCCAGCAAAACGTCCAGAGACTGATGATGAGGTGAGTGAAGTGATGAGAATTACAGAAGTTCTCTGACGATTACACAGGAGCTTTGCGAAAAAAATTTCTTGCTCTTGCATCAGGTCCAGACTGACACAAGTCACCATTCCTGCAGGGTATAGCATGATGGTAGTGGTTAGGAGTTCTGATTCTGCCTTCAAACTACCTAGGTTTGATCATGCCTCTATTGCATCCTAGCCACATAGACCTTAGCAAATCATTTGAAACATCTGTATCTGAATATGTAACCTAGCAGGACCCTCTGGGGCCTTCCCAGGATAGTGATGTTGAAAACAGGCCTCTGTGCACCGGGGCTGAATCGAATTTCAGAGACAGAGCTTTGGGTGAACTAGAAAAGAATAGCTTTACTGTTTGGCCAGGCAAAGGAGAACACAGAGAAAACTGCATATCTCAACCCTGAGGGATTTGGTGAGGAGTTTTAGATTAATATTATATTAAATTTACATTTATATTAATAGCAATGGTTCAAGGGCAGGACTGCTGATAGGATCAGGGTGTGTGCAGGGCCAGCACTCATATAATCTGGCTGCAGGTGGTCTCTTGATGCACTTTTGTGGTTCTCAAGGTTATCGAACTGCAACCTTCTCTCTGGAATGAAGAAAGCTTCATCAAGTAGTTAACATCTTCCATTGATTGGGGATATTAGCTCTGTAGGAGAGCTCAACAGTATTGTTATGTGTATCCCTTAAGGAAGAACCAGGACCCTGCCTCAAGTCTGCACTACTGTTTCTTGACTGCTCCTCCCTTCTCTCTGAATCCCTTGCCTTCCCAGGTTAGCAACTGTTTGAACCTGACTTTTGGAACTTAGGGAAGGCTTTGGAGGCTGAAGTCTATTTCCTACAAACAAGAAATGGGAAACACTGAAAGGCTTCCCTGCCCAGAATCCCCATGGGGTCCTTCTTGGTTTCAATAGAACCCCCATGTCCTCCACCTGCCTCTTGCTGTGGAAAAAGTTTAACCTCCTCGGTCTTCCCTGAGTTTCAAAGAATAAATTTAATCAGAGAGGTGAGAAAATGCAAAAACAAAGGAAAACTGTCAAGCAAGACAAAATAATAATCAGTTCAGTTCAGTCACTCGGTGGTGTCCGACTCTTTGCGACTCCATGAATCACAGCACGCCAGGCCTCCCTGTCCATCACCAACTCCCAGAGTTCACTCAGACTCACGTCCATTGAGTCAGTGATGCCATCCAGCCATCTCATCCTCTGTTGTCCCCTTCTCCTCCTGCCCCCAATCCCTCCCAGCATCAGAGTCTTTTCCAATGAGTCAACTCTTCGCAGGAGGTGGCCAAAGTACTGGAGTTTCAGCTTTAGCATCATTCCTTCCAAAGAAATCCCAGGGCTAATCTCCTTTAGGATGGACTGGTTGGATCTCCTCACAGTCCAAGGGACTCTCAAGAGTCTTCTCCAACACCACAGTTCAAAAGCATCAATTCTTCGGCGCTCAGCCTTCTTCACAGTCCAACTCTCACATCCATACATGACCACAGGAAAAACCATAGCCTTGACTAGACGAAAATAATAATAGTTTAGCCATTAAACAAAGTCAAGGATCTTTTGTTCCTCCTCAAAGGCTATAGATAGTAGTCTGAACCATATCCTTTGAACTGTTTTGCAGTACCGAAATCCCCATGCTGCCCACAAGCATGTAGACCCCAGACTGGTTGGAACCAGAAAGTTGATGTTGACTCCAGATTACCTTACCATCAACCAATCAGAAGAATATTCACAATCTTATCACATGCCCTACAAACCCCCTCCCTCCCACGCTGTCAAAAACCTTTCCCTGAAAGCCACTGGGGAGTTTGTGTTTTTTGAGCCCTCACTTCCTGGACTCCGTGCTTGGCACCCCAAAATAATGTGCACTTTCCTTCATCATAACTCAGTATCAGTAAATTGGCTTTACTGCACTTAGGTGAATAGATCCAAGTTCGGTTTGATAGCAAATATATTTATCTTGCTTAAAATAACAACACCTACCCAATAGGGTCATTGTGATGGATAAGAGCCCCACCTCACTACTGCTCCATACATGTCTATCACTGAGATCAGTGGTACAAAATATACACCTCGTATCTATTACCATTATTTTTATGAAAACTCCCATCACACCTCCATTTCTCCTGGAAACCTTAGAGAAGTCAAGGTTTACTAGGATTATAAACGTCCCCCTTTCTCAGACAAGGCAGGCTAAGCGAAGCACTGCTTGAAGTATCCACTTAAATAGACTCTTTCACAGATATAATAAAAAGCTGTGCTTTTTTCAAGGCTGTCTCAGTCTGATTCTTTTAATAACCTTAAAATATTAGACAGAACTATACATATAGCAGGCATTTCATCATTGAGTGCTGTAATCAGAAAACCTGAATTGTGTTTAGGCTTCCACCTTGACTGACTGAAGCAGCATCCTTATTCAGTGAAATCGCCCACCAGGACCATAAGGGAGGGAGAGAAGTCAGTGTCCACTGGACTAACTGTCCAGTTATTGACTGCACTGTTCAACTTGACCTTTAGGGACCAGACATCAAAGCACTGAGGTACTATTAAGTCTTCCGTTGTTTTCCTTTGAAACAGAATCTTCTTGAGACAGGCCATTTATTGTTGAAGCTTTGTGAAGAGAAAGAGGTGGGTAAGGCAGACCCAAAAAGAAAGAAGCAAATTGACTTTGGTTAATACAAACCAGTTGATTTTAGTAATCACGTTGTACTTATGTTGAAGTAGGAAAACACATGTCTGTTTAATCATGACTTAAAATTGACCAGACTAAATGAGCAGGCATTCCAAATGATAGGCTGTTAAAAAAAAAAAATTCTGTAAAGCATTTTGAGCTCAAATGATTGCATTTTTAACTTTATAAATATCAAAGACAAGGTAAAGCTTCCAACCACTTAATGCTGTAAATGATGGCAATCAATCACCAGAATTTAGGAAGGCCATTTGCAAAGAGGCTAGAAAAGATCAATACGGTCTCCTAGCAACAGAACTGCGTACTGCAAGATCCTGCAGGCATCTGGGACCTTTCAATCTCTGACCTGACCCAGTAAACCAAGGCAGGGTCTCTCTCTACATTTCCAAAATGCTAACTCAGAGAACATATTTCCCAAAGACAAAGATGTCCATGCTTATCAAATAACTATGAGGAGAATGAACACTGAATGCAAGATCTCAGAATAGAGAGTTAATTAAATTATATCTGTGTCAAGAGGACATTTAATTTGACCTAGATAGCACTGCACAAGCTAAAATTGGAGGTACAAAGGAAATCAAAGATTAGTCTTTTGCTCAGCAAATTCAAGTCTCAAACATTAACATAATAGGAGAATCACTGTGCTCTGGAGTCTAATGGTGTTTATTTTTGTTTGTTATGTTAATCAGCATTGAGCTATATCTATTATATGATAAAATAATTTTCCAGATATAAAATGTCCAGTTATCTTAGCCCAAATTTGTTTTTAATTATAAATTAGCTTCAAGTTTTTTTGCACAATCTTTTTGTTTGTTTGTTTTGGCTTCTGCCATGAGGTATGTGGGGCTTCCCTGGTGGCTCAACGGTAAAGAATCTCCTGCAATAAGGGAGATGCAGGTTCAATCTCTAGGTCTGGAAGATTCCATGGAGAAGGAAATGGCACCCCACTTCAGTATTCTTGCCTGGGAAATCCCATGGTCAGACCCTGGCGGGCTATAGTCCAAGGGATCGCAAGATTAGGACATGACTCAGCGACCAAATCACCACCACATGGCATGTGGGATCTTTAATTCCCTGACCAGAGAGCAAACTCATGCCCCTGCAGTGGAAGCAGAGGGTCTTAATCAGTGGACTGCCAGGGCAGTTCCACCAATTTCTTTTTTTAAGCCCACTCATTTCAGCTAAGGATGGCAAATACAAATTATTGCTCTACAGTGTGATATATACACACACATATAATATTATATATTATTGTGAGATATAATGTGAGCACTAATGTAAGAGTTTACTTGGCTTGTCTTATAGAGGTAGCAGTTGGGGTAATATTTCCATAAGATTTGATTTCTGAACAACTTTTCTGAGCAATTAAATTTAGTGTCCTTTGGACCTAGTTTTTCTGGTTTCATAATCCAATGTCCAAGACTGTCTAGCTGCTTGACTAGGTTAACTGCATCACATCTAAGTGCCTTAGCTTCTTTGTTTGTTCAACAAATGACTGAATAGTATCAAGTATCATGTTCAGAGTATCAAGTTAATGCGTGCAAAAGTGGTATCAGGCATAGAATTCATACAATAAGTATTGGTTTTTATTAATACCCTTAAGAATAAGTGCCTTGAAAGAGACACATATGTAAAGAACAGACTTTTGGACTCTGTGGGAGAAGGCAAGGGTGGAATGATTTGAGAGAATAGCATTGAAACATGTATATTACCATATGTGAAACAGATCGCCAGTCCAGGTTCGATGCATCAGACATGGTGCTCAGGGCTGGTGCACTGGGATGACCCTGAGGGATGGGATGGGATGGGAAGGGAGGTGGGTTCCGAATGGGGAAGACATGTACACCCATGGCTGATTTATGTGAGTGTATGGCAAAACCCACCACAATATTGTAAAGTAATTAGCCTCCAATTAAAATAAATACATTTAAAAAAAAGAAGATAAAATATAAGTGCTTTGATATATGCCGATTTCATTAGTTAGTTCAAGAAGCATTGAACCAGGAGCCTACTCTTTTAGGCACTGCTCTAAGCCTTGGCTGCACAGTAGTGAGCAGGAGTCAAAATCCCTCTTCGCATTCAGAGATCTCATTCCTGAGACCAAGTGGGTTCATCTGCCATTTAAGGGTGTGGGCTGAAATAAGGATATGCAAGGTGAGAACTGTGAGTTAAGTTTTATTTAGGGCAAAATGAAAACTATAGCCAGGGAGACAGCATTTCAGATGGCTCTGAGGAAATGCTCCAGATCAGTAGGGTGGAAGGTCAGTATTATATAAAATTTTAGTGAAGGGGGGTACTTACAGTCCAGCACACATTTTGGAAAAGGCTGGCTGCTAGTCAGGAGATGGTTGCTACTAGTTACATGGAGCAGATGTCTCCTGTCCATTAATGATTTTAGTGCTTTTCTAGATATGAGAAGATGCAAGAAGTTTGTGTTTATAAAATATTTTCCTGAAAATCTCTAACTATCTAAAGGTTTATTCTGCCAGTTTTTCCCAGGGCAGAGAGTACCCCATTCCTTATGTCCACCCTGAACTCTTTTCAGGGTGTGTAAGGTCAGCGACTGCAGTGGCTAGCAACCTAATGCTTGAAGAGGCAGATGGCAAGTAATTTATAGTTAGCAGGCACTGGGAATGGTTGTCTTAACATTTCAGACTTCTAAAATGAGCAAAATACAAAGATGGCTGTAAGGGAGATAGCATTTACTATACTTTCTGACAATCTTGTTCTGCTCCAAAGGAAAGGTTAAGGCAAAAGAAATGAAAATTAGAAGCAAATCTTCTACCTTCTGCAAAGGAATTTGTTACGTGATGTAATGTGAAGGGTACTGGTGAAAGGCTTCAGGCTTCCAAATCTTTCTTTAACCATGCTGTGCTGTGCTGTGCTTAGTCTCTCGTCATGTCCAACTCTATATGGCAGACCAAAAAATGTTGCTTGCCATTTCAGTAAACAAAGAATGTTGCCTGCTATCAAGCCATTAGCCACTGCAGCTGCCCCCTAATGCTGCATCCTGAGGGGATTCAGGATGGAAAGAAACAGGATATTGGCCCTAGATAGATAAGATGCATTTCAAAAGAATAATTTCAATGAGCCCAGACTCCTGCGTCTTCCTATGCATAGAAAAGTGATAAACTCACTAATTTGAGATGTCTGTTTTTTGTGATTGGCAGAAATCTTTTGATGTCCACTGCATTTTGTTTTTTCTTTCAGCAAAACTCTTACCCCTTTGGAGCAGTTATTTGGGGTTATCTGAGTGGCTATGTCTCAGGCTATAGTCCTCAGGAAGTTTCTTGAATAAAACATAATTTGCAGCTTCAGTTGACAATATTTTCATTATTAGAACTTCCCCAGTTTGGGATACAAGATTATGACTCTTGGAACTCATTTATAGCACACAAATTTTTCTGCAAAGAATGAAAAAAATTGTCACAATTGTCTATTCGAGCAGTATAAAAATCAATCTATCAGATATGAGCAAGCTTGTCACCTAGGAAAATACTGGGAGCAACAGGAGAAACAATTACCATCAAAGAGTGAAAGAAAGGGTAATTTTTCCTAGGGATGGGAAGACCCTTGGCAAATAGTGCGATACTTCACTTTCAGGCCCACCACCTGGGTAGCCTGGGGTGAGCCTGAAGGCTCAGGTATCTAGGGAGCAAGGGAAGGGTGAGTGAGGGACTTCCCTGGCAGTCCAGTGGCTAGGACTCCACATTCCTAACGCAGGGGACCTCTCTTCAACACCTGGTTGGGGAACTATATCCCACATGCTGCAACTAAAAGTTACTATGCTGCAACTGAAGATCCCGCATGCCACAACTAAGACCCAGTACAACCAAATAAGTAGATAAAAATAAATAATAATAAAGAATGGTGAGTGGCACTCCACACTCCCACTCTTCAAAATGCGGTAAAACGAGACAAGAAAACATATTTCTCTATTCTGTTTAAGAGAAAGATGATCTATGGCCTTGGTAAAGTCATTTAACTTCTCTGAGCCTCAGTGTCTTTCTCTGTAAAACGAAAATATCAATACGTCTCTTGCTGTCATAAGGATCGAATGAGATGATATATGTAGAACTTAGCTCATATAATGGATGCACAGTATATGAAATAATAATGACAAAGATAATAGTTATTTTATTATTGTCATTATCTTAGAATATAAATGCCCATAAGACAGGAAGAGAAGAAGTGCTCATTTTCATGTCATTATACTATCTAGTAGAGAACAACATGAAGTCAGTCAGGGGTTTAAACACAATATACATATATATATATATATATATATATATATATATATATATATATATATATGGTTTAAAAACCAGTGGGTGAATATGTGAATGTGAATGTCTACATAATGCCAAGCACTGTGCAGGATAACAATGGAATGCATGTCAAATATGAAGTGACTATCACTCTCAACTGATTTGCTGTCTAGATGTGAGAGAGCAATCACATGAACAAAATTTAGAGATGGGTCAGTGTAAGCAGAGGTCTAAGGCAAGTTTTTTCAAGAACAGAAAATAATTGATCTGGGTGTTAAAGAATGGAAAGAATTTGGATGAAAACAAAAGCTAAAGGAGGATTGTTCCTGCTGAGAACAGAGAATTCGGGACAATTGACGGTATGTATAGGAAAGCAGTCAAGTGAAAGTGTTAGTCGCCCAGCCATGCCTGAGTCTTTGCAACCCCATGGATTGTAGCCCTCCAGGCTCCTCTGTCCATGGGATTCTTCAGGCAAGAATACTGGAGAGGGTAGCCATTCCCTTCTCTAGGGGAATCTTCCCTACCCAGGGATCAAACCTGGGTCTTCTGCAATACAGGTAGATTCTTACCATCTGAGCCACCAGGGAAGTCCATAGGAAATCAGTTAACAGGTAACATAAATCCAGAATGAAGATTCATAAAAATGAAATTTAAGGTCCTTAGTTTTGGGGGAATAGGAAATAGTGGCAAAGGGTTAACAATGATCGGAGTCATTGGTTACTCAGACCCTAAGAAATGAGCCACAGCAAAGATGGTTCTGTTTTCCCATCAATACATCTCATCACTTAATGTCAAAATAATCATTTTCAATGGAAAAAATGGACTGTGAAAAAGAGTGATTACATAATTGGCAACATAATAGTTGCCTTTACTTTTTTTTTTCTCTACTCTTGCATTGTTTTCCAAATAGAGTTGGCAAATGCAAATTACAAACACATGCATTTCATAAACATCCAACAACCTCCAGGGCAGCTCAAAGCCAAATGTAGAGCCAAGAGTCTGGCAAATAAAATATGATATCATCTCTCAGAACAGCTAATAAAAGGCCCCAAATTTGTCATATACACATTGCTAAATCACTTCAGTCGTGTCTGACTCTATGCGACCCCATAGACGGCAACCCACCAGGCTCCCCTGTCCCTGGGATTCTCCAGGCAAGAACACTGGAGTGGGTTGCCATATACACATTACTATATATAAAATAGGTAACTAATAAGAACCTATCATATAGCACTGGGAACTCTACAGTCTGCAATGATCTATATGGGAAAAGAAACTAAAAGTGAGTGAATATATGTATATGTATAACTGATTCACTTTGCTGTAGCGAAGAAACTATCACAGCATTGTAAATCAACTATACTCCAATGAATTTTTTTTTAAGCTCCCAGTTGCTTCTTTTTTTTATTTTTTTTTTTGTAAATTAATTTATTTATTTTAATTGGAGGCTAATTACTTTACAGTATTGTAGTAGTTTTTGCCATACATTGACATGAATCAGCCATGGGCGTGCGTGTGTTCCCCATCCTGAGCCCCCCTCTCACCTTTCTCCCCATCCCATCCCTCAAGGTCATCCCAGTGCACCAGCCCTGAGCTCCATGTCTCGGGCATCAAACCTGGACTGGTGAGCTGTTTCACATATGGTAATATACATGTTTCAATGCTATTCTGTCAAATCATCCCACCCTCGCCTTCTCCCACAGAGTCCAAAAGTCTGTTCTTTTCATCTGTGTCTCTTTTGCTGTCTTGCATATAGGGTCATTGTTACCATCTTTCTAAATTCCATATATATGCGTTAATATACTGTATTGGTGTTTTTCCTTCTGGCTTACTTCACTCTGTATAATAGGCTCCAGTTTCATCCACCTCATTAGAACTCATTCAAATGCATTCTTTTTAATAGCTGAGTAATATTCCATTGTGTATATGTATCACAGCTGTCTTATCCATTCATCTGCTGATGGACATCTAGGTTGCTTCCATGTCCTAGCTATTGTAAACAGTGCTGCGATGAACACTGGGGTACACATGTCTCTTTCAATTCTGGTTTCCTTGGTGTGTATGCCCAACAGTGGGATTGCTGGGTTGTATGGCAGTTCATTTTTTAAGGAATCTCCACACTGTTCTCCATAGTGGCTGTACTAGTTTGCATTCCCACCAACAGGTAAGAGGGTTCCCTTTTCTCCACACCCTCTCCAGCATTTATTGTTTGTAGACATTTTGATAATAGCTATTCTGACTGGCATGAGATGGTATCTCATTGTGGTTTTGATTTGCATTTCTTTGATAATGAGTGATGTTGAGCATTTTTCCTGTGTTTGTTAGCCATCTGTATGTCTTCTCTGGAGAAATGTCTGTTTAGTTCTTTGGCCCAAGCAGCTCATGCTTCTTTTCTTAAGACTGCATGCTTTTACATTGTGACTACCCGCTCTGAAATTAAAGGAAGTTAGGCTTCCTATCTGTGAATGATTTGTCCTTCCATAGGCAGCCTGGAGACCCTGAGTCCACAGAAGCTAAGACCTACAATTAGTGAGAAAAATTGCTTAAATGAGATAGAGAATGAACCCATCACAGGCCCTTCTGGCTCAAGGAAGGGCAATCATTATCAGTAGCTCTTACTAATGTGCTCAGGAATCAGAATCATTCATTGGAAAGACAAAGGCATCTATCAACAGTGGAATTGTAGACAGAACTAATTTGGCTTTATCATCAGCAATAAACAGCTCTGTTTATGTTGCTGTAGTCTCTTGGTTTAGAAATAGAATTAAAGTAAATACTAAAGAAACTTGCTTAGAATTCTTTTTTTTTTTTTTTTTTTGGATTATCTGATCTGTTACTACAAATACATAACAATGTATTAAAATGCTAGTCAAAGCACAGACAAGAAATTAGGGTAAATGACACAAAAGTTTCTTCTATATTATGGAAAGACTTAAGCATTTCAAAATTCAAAACAGACTTCATCCTTTAATACTTAGTTTAATTTAAGACTCAATATCATTCATTGTAAGAATAGGAAAGATAATCTTTTAATGGGATATGGGGGTTGTAAGTATGTGAGGGGGCGTGGCTGGACATGAGCATGAACATTTTTCTAACCATTGAGGTTTTCATAAAATTGTCATTCACCTAATTCATTCTTGAACTGCATGAAGGATCCCATACTATATTATTTTCCCTGGAGAGTAAAGACTAATTTCCTCTTCATTTATAGTCAACAAATAATCACTGAGCCAGAGGCAATGCATTATTTGGAGGATTTTGCATAACTTGAAATATTTTAGGAGTTTCTGTTGATTCCCATTAAGCAGAAATCTGCACAAGTGAGTTACCCTGTGGCTAGACATACTAATAGACATTTCAGTTCCTGGGATTCTGTCCAGGCTTTCTCCACAGCCTATTGCCCTGGTACAGACCACCCTATTCCTATCACCTTGAACCCTTGATATTTGATTAAATATTTTTATGATCTTAGATTTCTTAATAACTGAATCACTGGCAATGTATCCACAATGGATTGAGAGACAGTGATTCTGCTGGTAGATAGAGAAGCTGATAGTGTCCTTAAAATTTAAAACCAAGTGGGACTCTGTGATGGTCTTGGGTGTGAACCTCCATGACCCTCCCTGGATTCCAAGAGGACAGATTCAAAACCCAGGAAGGGTGGGGATGCAGAAACTAGGGAGGGGCTGCCAGGAAACAGTAGTGCAGCCTTGGGGTAGGGTCCTGAGTCCACCTCAAGTGATACACTTAACAATGTCTTTAAGCTCTTAACAATAAAGTACAGAAATGGTTGGACCTAACAAAAGCAGAAGATACTAAGAAGAGATGGCAAGAATACACAGAACTATACAAAAAGATCTTCATGACCCAGATAATCATAATGGTGTGATCATTCACCTAGAGCCAGACATCCTGGAATGTGAAGTCAAGTTGGCCTTAGGTAGTGTCACTACGAACAAAGCTAGTGGAGGTGATGGAATTCCAGTTGAGCTATTTCAAATCCTGGAAGATGATGCTGTGAAAGTGCTGCACGCTTTAACCTCTGAGCCACCCGGGAAGCCCACTCAATATGCCAGCAAATTTGGAAATCTCAGCAGTGGCCACAGGACTAGAAAAGGTCAGTTTTCACTCCAAATCTCAAAGAAAGTCAATGCCAAGGAATGCTTAAACTACAGCACAATTGCAGTCATCTCACATGCTAGCAAAGTAATGCTCAAAATTCTCCAAGCCAGGCTTCAACAGTATGTGAACCATTAACTTCCAGATGTTCAAGTTGGATTTAGAAAAAGCAAAGGAACCAGATATCAAAATTGCCAACATCTGTTGGATCATCAAAAAAGCAAGAGTTTCAGGGAAACATCTACTTCTGCTTTATTGACTATGCCAAAGTGTTTGACTGTGTGGATCACAGCAAACTGTGGAAAACTCTTTAAGAGATGGCAATACCAAACCACCTGACCTACCTCTTGGGAAACCTGTATGCAGGTTAGGATGCAACAGTTAGAACTGGTCATGGAACAACAGACTGGTTCCAAATCGGGAAAGGAGTACGTCAAGGCTGTATATTGTCAGCCTGCTTATTTAACTTATATGCGGAGTACATCATGAGAAACCCTGGGCTGGAAGAAGCACAAGCTGGAATCAAGATTGCTGGGAGAAATATCAATCACCTCAGATATGCAGATGACACCACCCTTATGGCAGAAAGTGAAGAAGAACTAAAGAGCCTCTTGATGAAAGTGAAAGAGTAGAGTGAAAAAGTAGGCTTAAAACTCAACATACAGAACACGAAGATCATGGCATCCGGTCCCATCACTTTATGGCAAATAGATGGGGAAACAGTGGAAACAATGGCTGACTTTATTTTGGGGGGCTCCAAAATCACTGCATATGATGACTACAGCCATGAAATTAAAAGAAACTTGCTCCTTGGAGGAAAAGTTATGACCAAACTAGATAGCATATTAAAAAGCAGAGACATTACTTTGCCAACAAAGGTCTATCTAGTCAAAGCTATGGTTTTTCCAGTAGTCATGTATGGATGTGAGAGTTGGACTATAAAGAAAGCTGAGTCCTGAGGAATTGCTGCTTTTGAACTGTGGTGCTGGAGAAGGTTCTTGAGAGTCCCTTGAACAGAAAGGAGATCCAACCAGTCCATCCTAAAGGAAATCAGTCCTGAATATTCATTGGAAGGACTGATGCTGAAGCTGAAACTCCAATATTTTTGCCACCTGATGTGAAGAACTGATTCATTTGAAAAGACCCTGATGCTGGGGCAAGATTGAAGGCAGGAGGAAAAGGGGATGACAGAGGATGAGATGGTTGGATGGCATCACTGACTGGATGGAAATGAGTTTGGGTAAACTCCAGGAGTTGGAGATGGGCAGGGAGGCCTGCCCTGCTGCAGTCCATGGGGTTGCAAAGACTGACAGGACTGAATGACTGAACTAAGCTCTTTAATATGTCAGCATTCTTGATGAAGAAAGACTACCTGAGGCTAAGGAAACCAGAGAAGCTCATCAAAAAGATTACTTGAGACCTGATTCCCTGCACACAGCCTAATCTTATCAGCAATCCCATCTTTGCACCATTGCTACAAATACATGTGTGGGTGGGTGCATGCTCAGTCATGTCCAATTCTTCGGGACCCCTTGAACTCCTCTGTCCATGGGATTTCCCACTCAAGAATACTGGGAAGTGTTAATCACTCAGTTGTGTCCAACTCTTTGCTAACCCATGCACTGTAGCCTGCCGGGTTCCTTTGCCCATGGAATTGTCCAGGCAAGAACAACGGAGTGGGTTGCCATTTCCTCCTCCAGGGGATCTTTCTGACCCAGAGGTCGAACCCAAATCTCCTGTGTCTCCTGCATTGGCAGTCAGATTCTTTAACACTGAGCCACCCAGAAGCCCAAAACTCCTCATCAAATCCTCTGGGTTGGGACATAGATTTTTGAGGCAGGAGCCCATTGAGCTCGCAAAGGAATAAAACTATTCTTTTCTCTTTCACTCAAAACTGTGTTTGGGATGAGGTTCAGCACCAATGCACAAAGGCTATGCTTTCAGCATGGGAATGAAAAGCATGACTGAAAATATGTAAGAAAGACAGGGAAAAAAAATGTTCTGGATAAACAACTGGTAAAAATAACAGTGCTATAATCAGAAACACATAGAATACCTAATACGAAAATCTTGAGAGGGAGGGAGAGAAAGAGGGAGGGAGGGAGGTTGCAAGAGTGAGAGAAATGCATAAATAGAATTCCCTCTCCTCATCTTAAAAATTTATGTCAACTCTGATTTAGTTAGCATATGTTTCAATGTCTCCCTAGCAACAGTTTCTCATTGGTCACCCAGGCCCCTTGTGATTCTATGAAATCCAGGTCAAACTTATGTATAAACACAGAGCCCTACCACCACCCTCATGATAAGATAAGCAGAAACAGCTTAAGGGGACAGCAGTAAGAACAATTCCTTTTTCCAATTAGGGCCTAATGATCTTTCCTAAGGGGCTACCTTATCAAATACAGCCAGATAGAACCAATCTCTTCTTGCCAATTAAGCTCTCATTTTTTGAAGTAAGATCAATAAAGGCATTACAGAGTTATTGGTTGCCTCAAATATGAATATAAGCCTGCATAAACACAATCCTAAATTGCAGAGATACATCTGGAGAGAACATCCTGGGGCAAAATCTCCTGGGACCTCCTAAAGAGCCAAATTCAAAGTTAGCCAAGACTGGGGACTATCTCTGTTAAGACTTAGATGAAAGGAAGTTTTTAATCTTAAATTACAAATTCAACTGAAAGGAGATCCCACAGCATAAAATTAGGGATGGCATCATAGAAATTGTGGACAACAATCTTAATATCATAATAGGTTGTTAAATTTAACTGAAAAGAAAAAGAAAACTATTATTCAAGAGAAAATTGAAAGGTTGCTTAGGATTTAGCACACCTTTTATCCATTCCTCATACAGGAGAATGCCTGAGCTGCTGTAGCTTCTACAAAGTGCTAAAGTGTCTCTGATACTTTGAGTGAGGATTTTCCTGCCTGGTATGTATCTATACTATTATTTCTTCGTTCGTTTACTCTCCCAAATGGCAGGCTCCACAGAGGAGTTTAAAATGAAAATATATCTTAAGGGAAGTGGTCCGATATTAAGTGAAATCTGACATTTCCTTTTATTGTGATGCATGATTTCTACTAGAACAACGAGTGGCCCCAATTTACGCCAAGTGAAGCATTCCTTTTGGCATATCTGACTGTAGATGAGCATAAACTACACACTGCTGTGGTATTTGCTAAGTTTCCAAGGAAAAAAGAAACATCCTCTGTGGGAAGACATGCTCACTCTTCCCACTCCTACTGGAACATCTGGAATGGGAATTAAGAAGCTGACAAGATGGTATTAAAACTGTGGATTGCAGCACATCCTTGAGTTGCCAAATTCTCTTGCAAATGCATCTTCCCACAAAAATCCTATGCTACAGTAGCCTTAGGATCCAAAGTATGGGAATTATTATTTATTTTATTATTACTGTAGCACAGAGACAATGAAATGTGACACTGCTTCTTTTCCTAGGAACAGACAACAGGAACCAGACCTTAAAGTAGTTTCACTTTGTTTTGAATGGAACTTACTCATGGGACACAGAGAAACAAGCCAGTTGGAGTTCAAAGGTTAAACTGACCTGTTTTCAATTAAAGGACAACAGCGAAAGATCCTGTGTCCCAGAGTCAAGGAGGTTGTGGCCATTCCAAAGATATCCAGGTGGAAATGATCTTTACTTTTGCTTCTTTGTTATGAGTTGTAGTTCTGTTGGTTTCTGTCAGCTCAAAAAACACTCAACGTTTATTATGCTCCAAACAAGGCAAAAAGATTTGAGTAAATATTAACTCAGGGTCCTGCCCTTGCAGTGTTAACAAGGACTTCAGACTCACTCATTCATAAATTCACTACAACATGGTAAAATGTAGGAAAGGGCCAGAAAAGTGGCACTAAGTTTTGGATGGAGTTTGAAGCAGAAGGTGATCTCTGTCTCTCTTTTTTCTCTCTTAATTCACTTATTTTTAACTGAAGGACAATTACAATATTGTGTTGGCTTCTGCCACACACCAACACGGATCAGCCATAGGTATACATATGTCCCTTCCCTCTTGAGCCTTCCTCTCACTTCCCACCCCATGCTTACTTTTAAGAAGCACTATAGGAAAGGCTGAAGTTGGATGTTAAGATCTGTAGGTTTTCTGCAGAGAATGCGTTCACTCATATCCTTGACATTTACTGAATGACTAATCTGTGTTCAAGTTGTCTCAAATTATAGTTATGAAGAAAGACAAATAAATGCTATTACACAACAAGGGAAGTGGTGGTGGTTTAGTAGCGAAGTCCTGTCCGACCCTTTTAACCCCAAGTACTGTAGCCCACCAGGCTCCTTTGCCCATGGGATTTCCCAGGTAAGAATATTGGAGTGAGTTGCCATTTCCTTCTCCAGGGTATCGTCCTAACCCAGGAATCAAACTCAGGTCTCCTGCATTGGAGGCAGATTCTTTACCACTGAGTCACCAGGGAAATCCTGGGTTGAACTGGCTCTTCAAAATTCATGTATTAAATTTGTATAATAAACCCTAGTACATCAAAATGTGACCTTCTATAGAGATAGAGTCTTTACAAAGATAATTAAATCAAATTAGATTATTAGAGTTGACTCTAATCCAATATGACTGGTTCATAAAAGGAAGACATTTGGGAACAGATACATGCATACAAGAAGACATGTGATATTAACATGAAGATGACCATCTCTTTAGTCAAGAGATATAGGTTCTTCACAGATTTGTCCTCAGAAAGAACCAACCCTACTGACACCTTCATTTCACACATTTAGCTTCCAGAACTGTGAGACAGTAAATTTCTGTTGAAGCCACTCAGTTTGTGGTGCTCTGTTACTATAGCACAAACAAACTAGTACAGAGGTTTATTGTAAACACCAAGGAAAGTACAAGAAAGTGCCAGAAATGACATTTTACATAAATTTGCGAAATCCAGTAACAATAAGATTTAATTTGCAAAGAAGAGTGGTTAATCTATCTAACTAATCTTTATTAAGTATCTACTATATGAGATATTTCTTAGGCATTGTGGGTAAAGCTCAGAGTGATATGGACCCTCATGGAGTTTACAATCTGATGGAGAGAGACAAGCAATAAACAAAAGTTAAAATCAGAATTATTTCTGATTGAGATAAAACACTGAAAGAATAAAAAGGATAATATTATAGACTATAACCAAGGAGATATGTCTAGATAGTCTTGTCAGGAAACGACCATCCAAAGAGACAAAAAGAAGTGTTTGATATTTACTTTTAAAATCAGCAAAGTAAAGTTTAAAAGAGTTTCTTCCAGATAACCATCTGGTTTTATTTCAAATTCATGTGCTGAAAAATTCATTTGAATGCATCATTGGGAATTGCCCTTGTAATACCAGGGAATGACATTCCTCATAATACTTCTGGGGATTGTAATGTTTATAAAAATATTTGAGACACATGATGGTGAAGGATTGCAAAGGATTCTGGTCTCTCCCTAAAACAGATTTTGGGACACATCTCCCAAGAAACAGAGGGACAGGTAGACTCTAGGATCATTTTTGAAGTAACATAACAAAGTGAAAAACCTTCAGGAGAGCTAAAGAATTGGAACTCCAAAGTGTGTTTAAGATGAGGTGTTGGATGTTAGGGAACCTATAGTTAGGCCACATAATTTGCTTGGGTGAAAGATATCTCTTTACACCTATATCTCTTATCCATTTAACCTGAGTGGATTACCGTCTGCACCATCACTCCTAAGCGTCAAGTAAGCTATTGATCCAAACCAGGGTCAACAGTGGTATATATGTACATCAGTGTAGCCCAAGATCTGGGTGAACCAGTTATTTTAGTGATCTCAAATTTTTCAACAGAGCCTGGAGCTTTCCCCACCTCCAAACACTGGGCCCAGATAATAACATAAAAAAAAAAAGTATTTTTGCTTCTTACAGAAAAGCAGTGCCTAGTGTGAAGTCTGTCATGGTTTTTTGGTTGGGCTCCGGGCTTACCTTGTGGTTCAGCTGGTGAAGAATCCACTTGCAGTGCAGGAGACCTAGGTTCAATCCCTGGGTTGGAAGATCCCCTGGAGAAAGGAAAGGCTACCCACTCCAGTATTCTGTCCTGGAGAATTCCATGGACTGTATAGTCCATGAAGTCGCAAAGTGTTGGTCACGACTGAGCAACTTTCATTTTAGGGGATGCCTGAGGTAGAAAAATAAGCAGTAAGTGACTTGAATTACTCTACTAGAATACAACATTTTGCCTTGAGACTGTGGTGTGTTAGTCACTCAGTCATGTCTGACTGGAGAAGGCAATGGCACCCCACTCCAGTACTCTTGCCTGGAAAATCCCATGGATGGAAGAGCCTGGTAGGCTGCAGCCCATGGGGTCGCAAAGAGTTGGACACGACTGAGCGACTTCACTTTCACTTTTCACTTTCATGCATTGGAGAAGGAAATGGCAACCCACTCCAATGTTCTTGCCCGGAGAATCCCAGGGACAGCGGAGCCTGGTGGGCTGCTGTCTATGGGATCGCACAGAGTCGGATATGACTGAAGTGACTTAGCAGCAGCAGCATGTCTGACTCTTTGTGATCCCATGGACTTTAGCCTGCCAGGCTTCTCTGACCATGGAATTCTTCCAGCAAGAATAGTGGAGTAGGTGCTATGTCCTCCTTCATGGGATCTTCCCAGCCCAGGGATCGAACCCAGTCTCCTGCATTGCAGGCAGATTCTTTACCATCTGAGCCATGAGAGAAGCCCTGCCTTGAGACGTCTCCCTCCCAAAACTCATCTAGAGGAGGATAAGCTAAAACCTAAACATTTTCCTACCTGAGAGGCATTAAGACTTATGACATTTGGTAATTACATGGTCCTCCAAGAGATGAGTTAGTATGACTAAGAACTAATTGGAAATATTGAGCATGAGAATATAATTTTAACTAAAAAAAAAATTTCAAAAGATCTTCTTTGTATCTCTTTAATTTTTTAGTTTAGCCCAAGGGACAGCAGCAATAAGGAGTAGCTCTTTGTATGATGATGGCAGGGATGCAAAGGGAAAGAAGAAACCCAGGAGGTCTCTTAGGTCCTATTTTCAGAACTGATGCCCTATCAATTCAACCATATTTTATTGACTAGAATGAATCATGTGGCTGAATCCAAAATCAAGGACTTAGAGAGTCCTCTAGGCCTTTTTATGAGGAATTGTGACATTACATACAAAAGACATGAATAGAGAGATAAGTGAAAAATTGGAGCTGGTATTTCAATTTACCTCTAAGATTGTCACTAAATTTCTCAATAGATTCACTAAATATCAGAAGACAGTGAAAAATTTGTTCAAAGTGATGAAGGGAAAGAATATTAGCCTATAATTTTATACTACACTAAACTAATCTTGATATACAAGTATAAACTTATGTTCAAGGTGATGAAGGGAAAGAGTATTAGCCTATAATTTTATACTACACTAAACTAATCTTGATATACAAGTATAAACTTATGTTCAAGGTGATGAAGGGAAAGAATATTAGCCTATAATTTTATACTACATTAAACTAATATTGATATACAAGTATAAACTAAATATATTTCTGGAATAAAGTCTTCGTAAGATTGAATATGCAAAATTCTTCTTAGAGCATATTCTCTGAAGAGGTATACAGCAAGAGAAGAAATTACCCCAGGAGAACAATGAGGGGCTTAGGAGAAATATATTTACTAATATATTAGTAAATTATATTATTGTTTAGGAAAGCAAGGATCAACTAGAAAACACGTATTCATAATCATTTAGAATTGAAGTTTAGCCCAGAGGTATGTGGTTAACCTCTCTATGATGGCAGAAATAGTCTATATTTGTGCTAACCAATATGCAGGCCACTGGTAACATGGAACCACTGATCACTTGAAACGTGACCAGGACAACATAGAATCCAAACTTTAAATTTTCCTTTATTAAATAATTTAAATATCTGTATGTGGTTAGTGGTTACTGTTTTGGACAAAACAGAAATTATATGGTAGTTGGAAGTGGGAGAATAAACTGAGGTGAGAACATTCTTTTAATACAGGAAGTGATATACGTATTGATTAGATTTAATATATTGAGACATAAATAGAAATATATGCACAGGGTTTAATAAGTAACCAAAAATGAAAGAGAATGTATTAAATGGAAATCCTTAGAGGAAAATTCTCCAATGGAAATAAGAAAGGTGGAAGCCAAATAAGTTTGACAAATAGAAAACATTAAGAACCAAGATGCAGAAATAAGTATAATTCAGTTCAGTTCAGTTGCTCCGTCATGTCTGACTCTTTGCGACCCCATGGGCTGTAGCAGGTCAGGCCTCCCTATCCATCGCCAACTGCTGGAGTTTACTCAAACTCATGTCCATTGAGTCGGTGATGCCATCCAGTCATCTCATCCTCCATTGTCCCCTTCTCCTCCCGCCTTCAATCTTTCCCAGCATCAGGGTCTTTTCCAATGAGTCAGTTCTTCGCATCGGGTCGCCAAAGTATTGGAGTTTCAGCTTTAGCATCAGTCCTTCCAATGAATATTCAGGACTGATTTCCTTTAGGACAGACTGATTGGATCCCCTTGCAGTCCAATGGACCCTCAAGAGTCTTCTCCAAAACCACAGTTCAAAAGGAGCAATTCTTCATCTCTCAGCTGTCTTTATAGTCCAACTTTCACATCCATACACAACTACTAGACAAATCATAGCTTTGACTAGACAGATCTTTGTTGGCAAAGTAATGTCTCTGCTTTTTAATATGCTGTCTAGGTTGGTCATAACCTTTCTTCCAAGAAACGTCTTTTAATTTCATGGCTGCAGTTATCATCTGGAGTGATTTTGGAGCCCTCCCACATAAAGTCTGTATCTGTTTCAACTGTTTCCTCATCTGTTTGTCATGAGGTGATGGGAGTGGATGCCATGATCTTAAGTTTTCTGAATGTTGAGCTTTAAGCCAACTTTTTCACTGTCTCACTTTCATCAAGAGGCTCTTTAGTTCTTCTTCGCTTTCTGCCCTAAGGGTGGTGTCATCTGCATATCTGAGGTAATTGATATTTCTCCTGGCAATATAACAGTTATTATAATAATTTTAAGAAGCCAAATGATCACAAAAAAATTCAGATTGGAAATTGAGCATATGATTTTCAAAATAAAGGAAATATAACTATTGACAAAAAGAGGATGGAAAAAATTAACAGTATTGTAGTCCTTTCATTCAAATAAAGATTTTTAATACAAAAATATTTAGGGAATAATTTTAACTTCAGCCCTAATAAAGAAATACTCCTTATATTCTTAAATTTCAATAAGTATTTGTCACTCTTTCTAGCTTCCTAGTCTCTGAATTTCCTTCCTATGTCTGACTAATCTCCTACTGTATGGCACAGAGCCACCCAAATATAGAAGCATAAGATGCCAGATGCTTACTCTTCAGTCTTTCCTGGAGCTCTGCTTACTCATACACTTGCATTAGGCTTTGACTGAGAAGGTAACGATGCAAAGATGCAGGGCCTCTGGGATGCATAGTGGAGATGGTAGCAGAGGTCATATCAGGTCTTGAGAGGCAATTCTGGCAGTTTCTACTCTGTACAGCGTTGCCTGAATGATCAAGATCTGTTTCAAGATATGGTGGTGCTTGGAGGAAATTTTCTTAACTCTGTATCCTCAAACCTGGTTCTCTGCCTTCCCTCTTCCCTTTCCCTTCACCTCCTCTCATCACTCCCACATTAAAATTCTATGAACTATTTAACACCCTCTAAATAAAATATTTTATGCTTAAATTAGTCATGGTTGGCTTCTGATTCTTTCAACCAAGAGCTCCATTTGATGTAAGGTCTTTAATGATAACCAGATTAGACAACTTACTTTCTTTTGCTATTTCAAGGAGCAGATATGGACTGTATTTTATGTCTTGTGTCTGGGTGAGAGGCAAGGGAAGATTTCATGACAACCACATCTATTTTAAAATGGGTCTCTTCTCCAATGGCTAATTTGCTCATTTTTTTTTTCCAGAGAAGTGAATATTCACCAAAGCCCCCTATTGCAGATAGCAAAGAAAATTCAGTTCAAGAGGAAATTTCTTAACAACTTAGAAAGTTCTCTTTATTCAACAAGGATATTTTGATGAGCATTTTGTAACCCTTTCAAAATCAATAGAAAATGGTTACATTTACATTTTTGTAGTCTCTGATTTTATAATAGATTTTAGTGATGATAACTTTCCTCAGTCAAGTAGCCACTTGAGTACTTACCTCTGATACTTTAAAATACCATGCTAGGTATTACCTACCATTACATATCATTATCTACCTACTTACCTAAAGATTACCTATCTTTAAAATCTGTCATTTCATTCATTTATTTTCTAAATGGTGAAAGCACCATTTAGAGAGCCTGTTCATAGGAAATCAATGAAAATTAAGTAAGAGGGAATTTTAATTACACTGATTTCCTCCTACACCTATTTAATAAAGAAAGAAATTGCATAAATCACTTGACTTTACCAGGCCCCTGAAAACTGAAAATACATAAAAACAAAAATGGGATAAGATTGAAATGAATAACGGCTTCAGTCAGTTTAGTTGCTCAGTCATTAACAACCCTTTGCGACCCCATGGACTGCAGCACGCCAGGCCTCTCTGTCCATCACCAGCTTCCAGAGCTTGTGCAAACTCATGTCCATTGACGTAGTGATGCCATCCAACCATCTCATCCTCTGTCATCCCCTTTTCCTCCTGCTTTCAATCTTTCCCAGCATCAGGGTCTTCTCTGAGTCAGCTGTTCACATCAGGTGGCCAAAATATTGGAGCTTCAGCTTCATCAACAGTCGTTACAACGAATATTCAGGACTGATTTCCTTTAGGATTGACTGATTTGATCTCCTTGCAGTCCAAGGGACTCTCAAGAGTCTTCTCCAACACCACAGTTCAAAGGCATCAGTTCTTAGGTGTTCAGTTTTCTTTATAACCCAACTCTCACATCCATACATAACTACTGGAAAAACCATAGCTTTGACTAGACAGACCTTTGTTGGCAAAGTAACGTCTCTGCTTTTTAATATGCTATCTAGGTTGGTTATAACTTTTCTTCCAAGGAGCAAGTGTCTTTTAATTCCTTGACTTAATTCGCTATTAATTTAACCATGTAAACTTATGATACTGACACTAACAAAAGCTACTGTTGTTGTCCAGTGTTGGTGAAGGTGTGGGGGCATAGTGCCTCCTGTATGGTGTTGGTGAGGGGGCTAAGTTTTTCCATTGTTATGGATAGTGAATGTTATTGCCAATTAATTTAAGATATTTGGAATTTCTGATCAGGCTTCCCTAGTGGCTCAGACTTCCCTTGTGACTCAACTGGTAAAGAATCAGCCTGCAATGCGAGAGACCTGGGTTCAATCCTGGTTTGGGAAGATCCCCTGAAGAAGGGAAAGGCTACCCACTCCAGTATTCTGGCCTGGAGAATTCCGACTCTGTCGTCCATGGGATTGCCAAGTCAGACACGACTGAGTGACTTGTGTTTCACACCCTGGTGGCCCAGTCGGTAAAGAATCTGCCTGCAGTGCAGGAGACTTGGTTTCCATATCTGGGTTGGGAAGATTCCCTGGAAGAGGGCAAGGCAACCCACTCTAGTATCCTTGCCTGGAGAATCCCCAAGGACAGAGCAGACTGGCAGGCTACCGTCCATAGGGTTGCAAAGTGTAGGACACGACAGGAGCTGTGGCTGTGCGGGTGCAGGAGGGCTGAGAGAAGCTACTCCACATTCAAGGTCAGGAGGGGCGGCCGTGAGGAGATACCCCTCATCCAAGGTAAAGAGCAGCGGCTGCGCTTTGTTGGAGCAGCCATGAAAAGATACCCCACGTCCAAGGTAAGAGAAACCCAAGTAAGATGGTAGGTGTTGCCAGAGGGCATCACAGGTCAGAACACTGAAACCATAATCACAGAAAACTAGCCAATCTGATCACACGGACCACAGCCTTGTCTAACTCAATGAAACTAAGCCATGCCTTGTGGGGCCACCCAAGATGGGCAGGTCATGGTGGAAAGGTCTGACAGAATGTGATCCACAGGAGAAGGGAATGACAAACCACTTCAGTATTCTTGCTTCGAGAACCCCATAAACAGTATGAAAAGGCAAAAATGTAGGACACTGAAAAATTAACTCCCCAGGTTGGTAGGTGCCCAATATACTACTGGAGATCAGTGGAGAAATACCTCAACAAAGAATGGAGGGATGGAACCAAAGCAAAAACAACACGCAGTTGTGGATGTGACTGGTGATAGAAGCAGGGTCCAATGCTGTAAAGAGCAATATTGCATAGGAACCTGGAATGTTAGGTCCATGAATCAGGGCAAATTGGAAGTAGTCAAACAAGAGATGGCAAGAGTGAACGTCAACATTCTAGGAATCAGCGAACTAAAATGGACTGGAATGGGTGAATTTAACTCAGATGACCATTATATCTACTACTGCGGGCAGGAATCCCTCAGAAGAAATGGACTAACCATCATGGTCAACAAAAGAGTCCAAAATGCAGTACTTGGATGCAATCTCAAAAACGACAGAATGATCTCTATTCGTTTCCAAGGCAAACCATTCAATATCAAGGTAATCCAAGCCTATGCACCAACCAGTAATGCTGAAGAAGCTGAAGTTCTATGAAGACCTACAAGACCTTTTAGAACTAACACTGAAGAAAGATGTCCTTTTCATTATAGGGACTGGAATGCAAAAGTAGGAAGTCAAGAAACACCTGGAATCACAGGCAAATTTGGCCTTGGAGAAGAAGCAGGAAAGAAGCAGGGCAAAGGCGAATAGAGTTTTGCCAAGAGAATAGCAAGGAGAGATAAGAAAGACTTCCTCAGCAATCAATGCAAAGAAATAGAGGAAAACAACAGAATGGGAAAGACTAGAGATCTCTTCAAGAAAATTAAAGATACCAAGGGAACATTTCATACAAAAATGGGCTCGATAAAGGACAGAAATGGTATGGACTTACAGAAGCAGAAGATATTAAGAAAAGGTGGCAAGAACACACAGAAGAACTGTACAAAAAAGGTCTTCATGACCCAGATAATCACGATGGTGTGATCACTCATCTAGAGCCAGATATCCTGGAATGTGAAGTCAAGTAGGCCTTAGAAAGCATCACTACAAAGAAAGCTAGTGGAGGTGATGGAATCCCAGTTGAGCTATTTCAAATCTTGAAAAATGATGCTGTGAAAGTGCTGCACTCAATATGCCAGCAAATTTGGAAAACTCAGCAGTGGCCACAAGACTGGAAAAGGTCAGTTTTCATTCCAATCCCAAAGAAAGGCAATGCCAAAGAATGCTCAAGCTACCGCACAATTGCACTCATCTTACATGCTAGTAAAGTAATGTTCAAAATTCTCCAAGCCAGGCTTCAGCAGTACATGAACTGTGAACTTCCTGATGTTCAAGCTGGTTTTGGAAAAGGTAGAGGAAGCAGAGATCAAATTGTCAACATCCACTGGATCATGGAAAAAGCAAGAGAGTTCCAGAAAAATATCTATTTCTGTTTTATTGACTATGCCAAAGCCTTTGACTGTGTGGATCACAATAAACTGTGGAAAATTCTGAAAGAGATGGGAATACCAGACCACCTGACCTGCCTCTTGAGAAACCTATATGCAGGTCAGGAAGCAACAGTTAGAACTGGACATGGAACAATAGACTGGTTCCAAATAGGAAACGGAGTACGTCAAGGCTGTATACTGTAACCCTGCGTATTTAACTTATATGCAGAATACATCATGAGAAATGCTGGGATGGAAGAAGCACAAGCTGGAATCAAGATTTCTGGGAGAAATATCAATCACCTCAGATATGCAGATGACACCACCCTTATGGCAGAAAGTGAAGAGGAACTAAAAAGCCTCTTGATGAAAGTGAAAGAGGAGAGTGAAAAATTTGACTTAAAGCTCAGCATTCAGAAAACGAAGATCATGGCTTCTGGTCCCATCACTTCATGGGAAAAAATGGGGAAATAGTGGAAACAGTGGTTGACTTTGTTTTTCTTGGCTCTAAAATCACTGCAGATGGTGATTGCAGCCATGGAATTAAAAGACGCTTACTCCTTGGAAGGAAAGTTATGACTAACCTAGCTAGCATATTGAAAAGTAGAGATATTACCTTGCCAACAAAGGTCTGTCTAGTTAAGACTATGGTTTTTTCAGTGGTCAAGTATGGATGTGAGAGTTGGACTGTGAAGAAAGCTGAGCACCGAAGAACTGATGCTTTTGAACTGTGGTGTTAAAGAAGACTCTTGAGAGTCCCTTGGACTGCAAGGAGATCCAACCAGTCCATCCTAACAGAGATCAGTCCTGGGTGTTCATTGGGAGGACTGATGCTGAAGCTGAAACTCCAAAACTTTGGCCACCTCATGAGAAGAGTTGACTCACTGGAAAAGACTCTGATGCTGGGAGGGCTTGGGGGCAGGAGGATAAGGGGACGACAGAGAATAAGATGGCTGAATGGTATCACCAACTCAATGGACGTGAGTCTGAGTGAACTCCAGGAGTTGGTGATGGACAGGAAGGCCTGGCATGCTGCGATTCATGGGGTCGCAGAGTCGGACACGACTGAGCGACTGAAACGAACTGAACTGAGCAACTAAGCACACAGCACAGAATCTCTGCCCAGTAATCCCTTCTCTAGGAATTATTGAAGAAGAATATGTTATTTCACTTGTATATAGAAGTTATGTTTGTGCCATACCATAGTCTAATAAGTATGCAATAGTATTATGTCGCAAAAACAATGTACATATTTTAATTAGAAAATACTTTATTGCTAAAAAATACTTACCATCATCTGAGCCTTCAGTGATTCATAGTAGGAAAATCAAAGATCACTGATTCCAGATCACTGTAACAAATATAATATAAGAATAATGGAAAAGTTTGAAATGTCATGAGAATTACCAAAATGCCACAGAGACAGTGAGCAAATGCTGTTGGAAAAACAGTGCCAGTAGATTTGCTCAATGCATGGTTGCCGCAACCTTCAATTTGTTAAAAAATAAAAAAGAGAAACCCACAATATCTGTGAGAAGCCATACAATTAAGCACAATAAAATGTAACATGCATGTATTTTCTTCCTCTGCTTTGCGTATTTTAAAGAAAAAAGAATCCTCACTCCTTCATGGAGCTCACACCTATAAACTTGACTACATGATGTTTGCTTTGAGTTGGTGACCTTAGTGACTCTGTTCCTTTAAGTTCCAGCAGCTTCCACCATTTTTGTGGATTCAGCTAAAACCTCTGTGTAGGTGACTCTTCCCCCCAACTCCAGACTGTATGTATCTTTCTATATTAGCTTCAGTCCTACATTCTTTCCTGTTGGAGTTTGCCAGTTAGATATCTCCCTGGAACTCAGAATCAACATGGCTGAGGCTGTGCTTAGTACATTGCCTTGCTCCCAAACTCATCTCTCAAATGTTTCTGTTAATGACAGCCTTATTTTTTGAGCTATTGATGTTTGAAAATTGAGAGTCCTGTTAGGTATAACTCCCAATCAGCCTAGCCTGGGGACTCTATTTCTTTTTATATCAAATCACTAACTTGTATATTTCCCCTAACTTTGATTACCTTTTTGTTTTCCCAGCTTTACTGAGATATAGTTTACACAATATAACATTGTGTCAGTTTCAGGTATATATTGTGATGATTTGATATACATATACACTGGGAAATGAAGATCACAATAAGGGTAGTTAACACATCTGTTATCTCACACAGTTAGAATTTGCAGGGGGGACTTTTAAGATTTACTCTGTTAGCCACTTTCAGGTATGCAATAGAGTATTATTCACTATAGTGTCCACACGGTACAGTATAGCCCCAGAACTTACTCATCTTATAACTGGACACTTGTAGCCTTGACTACCTTTCTCCATTTTTCCTGTCCCACCCCCTCTCTTATCTTTGAAAATCATGAATCTATTCTGTTTCCATGAGTTTGTTGTTATTGTTTTGAAATTCTACATATAAGTGAACTAACATAGTATTTTTCTTTGTATGCATTATTTCACTTAGCATAATTTCCTCAAGTTCTATCCATGTTCTTGTAAATGATAAACTTTTCTTCTTTGTAATTATTTGGATTCCAGTTAAAAATCTTTCAAGTGTAAGAAGTGTAAAAAGTGAAAATTAAAAGCTTTAAAGCAATTGAAGTATTCTCTAATGGAAAATTAATTCCAGCATACTTTAGCTTTAAACTTTCTCTTCTTTCATTGTAAAATAGAATAAATAAATACAAAGGTATGCAAGACATATGACATTATGCTTTCTAGATAAGCCTTTTTCAATGTCATAAAAAATTTACTCATCTGTTTTTCACTCTTTAGCTTTTATTCTCTTCTCCATAGATTCATTTGTAAACATTAAACATTGATTTATAAAATGTTCTCATACTATCATAATGGTCATTTTCTGATTATAAGTCTTACCTACTGCCAAGAATTGTGATAGAAATGAAAATTAAGGTTTATAAAATTCTTCCTCATCTCTGGAATATCATTGACAAACTTGCAACGAAAGGCATATAGAAATTAGAAAAAACACATTGACTAGCTGAACAATCACTCTTTTCTTCTGAACTGGAAATAAATTGTGGGGTTGAGCAGAGCTGGAGGGATCAGCGTCAAATGCAAATATGGGCACCTAAGTCACTTAGGTGGTAGTAGAAGGTGATTATTTCAATCCAAGTCCTAGACCCAGCAGGTCAGAAAGTCATTTGCTCTGTGACTAAGGAGAACAGACAGGTGACTGAGAGGGCAAGGATATCCCATAAATATGTCTCACAAAAATTGTACCTCTAATGGCTGTGACAGAGTCCAATACTGGCCTTTGACCATCTCCAGAAAGTACTATCTATAAGTGAGGCCAGAGTGGAAATTGTGTTTGTGGGTAGGCATAATCAAGACTTCAACATTGAAACTTAACAGATCTTCATTTTCTTGTATAATTCACTGTTTATGGCAGATTATTTGCTAATTTTATTTTGGAATGGAAATCCCTTCATTTTTTATCTTCTCCACATGTGTGTTCAGCTTCCCAGGTGGCTCAGTGGTAAAGAATCCACCTGCCAAGCAGGAGACTCAGTTCAATCCCTGGGTCTGAAAGATCCTCTGGAGAAGGAAATGTCACTCTAGTATTTTTGCCTGAAAAGTCCCATGGACAGAAGAGCCTGGTGGGCTACAGTCCATGGGGTTGTAAAGAGTTGGATACAACTTAGTGACTAAACAACAACAATAACACTAATGAAAACAGCAGCATGTGTATTCAGATGTGAGCTTTACCAAGCAGATCAAACAGGAGCTACTGATGTTACTAAGAATGTGATTGAGTCTCTTCTCAAAAGTCAGAGACTCTTGAGAAATCTGAGTGGTGTGGAATTTATTTCCACATTTTGAATAATTAAGGACAAGTTGGAGACTCTTGAATGCCAAATGTCTTTTTCATAGAGTCCTTTTTTGTAGAACATACTTGATATCGTGGGCAGGGTGATCATCATCGTACTTTGCCTGGCCAGCTCCTCAGTTATAATTATAAATGGCCTCACTTTCACTCTCAAAAGTGGTCTTATTTGGAAGATAAGTTATGTGGCTTGTCTAGTCATGAAGAATAGAAATAAGTTTGAGAGCAGAGGTTCTATCCTCGAGAAGCATACTTACCAGCTGAGGACATATAACATGTAACTGCAGTGAGTTTTCAGGTTCATCTACACAGGCACTGAGCAGGGTCTTCCTTTGAGGTAGGGTTTTGGAGAATAAGGTGGAAATACACATGTTCCCCCTGAATTGAAAAACAAACAAGCAAAAAAAAAAAAAAAAAAATCCTCACTTGTTTGGAGTCAAGACTCTAGGTCTTCCATAAAAATCATATATGGAGTTGGACTTGGAAAACAAACAAACAAATTAACACCTAATTTATCTATACTTGAATATTTTCATTTCTGAAACCAGGCACAGGGCTTGATTAAGTGTTTAGACTCTTTTCTTAAGTGTTTAGACTCTTTTCTCAGAGTCCTGAGATACAGAGGGGCTTAAGTGTCGGGATCAGGGGCACTAGTCAACCAGCTTTGCTTCAATCAAAGCGTTAGGGCTTTTCTGCTTACATACTGAATTTGTGCCTGAAATTTCATTTGAACTGAAGTTTCCTGTTATATAGAAAAAAATACAGAAGTTTGATGTTTGAAATTCTTTAACAAATGATGCTGTGAATCTATGAGTTAATGGGAACTTTATTGTAGGGTGTCTGCTTGTCAGTCCAGGGCACTGTAAACCCTAAGCAATTAGAATATGATTTCAGTACATAGGAAGCCTGCTTACCTTACTTTCCACTTTAATGAAGAGAATAGGTGATAATGTTGCCTGTGCTTTTACAGGCTGCGTGTCAAAAATTGAACCTATAGATTTCCTTTTCAAAAGTTCTCAATCAATAGTCTGGAGGCTGGTTTCTAGCCCCAGGCCTTTGTCTGACTACCCTGCACCAAAACAAGCTTTTTAGACTCTCTGGTTCCCAATCCCTTTGTGTCTGTGTGTACATTTTCACACAGACCTGCTGGCCTCACTTGCTTGTTATCATTATCAAAGAAATCAAGAGATATGAAAAGCACTATGAAATTCTCCAAACATGTGCATTCCATTATTATTTATTAGACTTATTTGGGGGAATCATTTTTTAATGTAAGTTTTGTGGTTGTTTTAGGTTACTCTTGAATGTAAATCAACTTAATTTTTTTAATATAAGATTTTCTAAAAAATATGCTTTATCAAGAGACATTGTATTGTAGTATATCGATCAAAGGTTCTTGTTGCAAGCAAAGAAAACCAAACCTGCCTCAGGCAGAAGGGAATTGAATGCCCACAGGATAAGTGAAAATCTAGATGATAAGATATATATGATAAAGCTTAGGAAATAGATCCAGGAGACCTCTAGAGACAAAGAAACAGGGAAAGCACACTACATATTTGGAGCAGTCTGACAGCATGCATTCTTGTAAAGGATTCGCTTTAACCAAGGGTGGGTGGATTTCAAAATACACATCTCTTTGTACAGAAAAGGTACAAAATCATCAAGTTGGTCTTTAGATAAAAACCCTTTAGGGTCCTTACTGGTGCACATTTACTGAAGATCAGATCTTTCTTCAAATTTTTCCTTATTTCTTGCATCTCTAGCTCAAGATCAAAACTCCATTGAATACCATTCTGTTAGATGAGCTTGGGTCACTCTTGGTTGCATGATGTTAGAAGTGTGTAGCCAGGAATTTCTTCAGCATCAGAATGACACTACCTTTGACCAAGACTGCATGCCAAAGGAATCTGGGTACCAACAGACAAAGGATTGTATTCTGAACAGCCAAAAGGACAAATGCTTACAAAAATAAATGTGACATTGGGTTTCTATCTTGTTTTTTTCATGTGTATGTTGGTAATTGAATTATCTAATATTTCTCTAAAGCACAGAAAAGTAATGCTGCAGTGACAGATAATATATGCAAGTCATGGAATTTTAGAGGTTGATACTTATTTGCATTGATTCGCTCAATGTTATTTCACTGAGCAATCAAACATTAAAATTTAATAAGACAGGGTACCAAAATATATGTGACAGATAATATTTTGCATGTCAATTTCAGAGATAGGGGCGTCCTTTAATTTGAGTAAAGAAATGAGGTTTCACAGGGAGGCCTACAATTTGTAAGTGTAGATGACATGTAGAATTTTTGGTAGTACTTTCATATATGGGATTCTTATACAGAAAGAAAAAAGATTTCTTCCATTTTATGATAGTTATTTCCTTTATCTTGTTTCCAAAGTGATGATGGATTGTTTTTTATTCCAAGTATCAGCTGAGTCTCCAAGAACAGGCTCTCAAGTGACCAGAGCTGACCCTCATTAAGGAAGCCATCAGGTAAATTAGCAACTAAAGGGATGAATCAAATAATCTGAGATCAAAGTGTTTTGTGCTGGTCTCAGCCAATCAATAACCAATGTTGTGGCTGACCTGGTCCTTGTGATTTTTATTAGGATTTCAAGATGCCCTCAGTAATAACTATCAGGAAATTTTGAAGAAAATAATTGATTACTAGTCCTGGAAATTACAAGGCATACCTGAGGGCACACAGTAAGGTTATAGGTAGAAAGAAAGAAAGCACAGGCCTGGCGTTCTGCTTTTACTGAGGTTGAAGTTGCAGGCCTAGGATTTGTGGGGTTGTTACTATTGTTGTTGTTCAGTCACTAAGTCATGTCTGACTCTTTGTGACCCCATGGACTGTAGCATGCCAGGCTCCTCTGTCCTCCACTATCTTCTGGAGTTTGCTCAAATTCATGTCCATTGAGTTGGTGATGCTATCTAATCATCTCATCCTATATTGCCCCCTTATCACTTTGCCTTCTATCTTTCCCAACATCAGAGTCTTCCAAAAAGTCAGCTAATCACATCAGGTGGCCAAAGTATTGGAGTTTCAGCTTCAGCTTTAGTCCTTTCAATGAATATTGAGGGTTGATTTCCTTTAGGATTGATTGGTTTAATCTCCTTGCAGTCCAAGAGACTCTCAAGAGTCTTCTCTAGCAACACAAGACGAAAGCATCATTTTTCCAGTGCTCAACCTTTCTTATGGTCCAACTCTCTCATCCATACATGACTACTGGAAAAGCCATAGTTTTGACTTTGTTGGCCAAGTGATGCCTCTGCTTTTTAATACACTATCTAGGTTTGTCATCACTTTCCTTCCAAGGAGCAAGTGTCTTTTAATTTCATGGCTGCAGTCAACCTGTGCAGTGATTTTGGAGACCAAGAAAAAAATCTGTCACTGCTTCTACTTTTTCCCTTTCTATTTGCCATGGAATTTAACTCAGATGACCATTATATCTACTACTGTGGGCAGGAATCCCTCAGAAGAAATGGAGTGACCATCATGGTCAACGAAAGAGTCCAAAATGCAGTACTTGGATGCAATCTCAAAAACGACAGAATGGTCTCTGTTTGTTTCCAAGGCAAACCATTCAATACCACAGTAATCCAAGTCTATGCCCCAACCAGTAACGCTGAAGAAGCTGAAGTTGAACGGTTCTATGAAGACCTACAATACCTTTTAGAACTAACGCCCAAAAAGATGTCCTTTTCATCATAGGGGACTGGAATGCAAAAGTAGGAAGTCAAGAAACACCTGGAGTAACAGGCAAATTTGGCCTTGGAATACAGAATGAAGCAGGGCAAAGACTAATAGTGTTTTGCCAAGAAAATGCACTGGTCATAAAAAAACACCCTCTTCCAACAACACAAGTGAAAACTCTATACATGGACATAACCAGATGGTCAACACCGAAATCAGATTGATTATATTCTTTGCAGCCAAAGATGGAGAAGCTCTATACAGTCAGCAAAAACAAGACCTGGAGCTGACTGTGGCTCAGACCATGAACTCCTTATTGCCAAATTCAGACTTAAATTGAAGAAAGTAGGGAAAACCACTAGACCATTCAGGTATGACCTAAACCAAATCCCTTATGATTATACAGTGGAAGTGAGAAATAGATTTAAGGACCTGGATCTTATAGATAGAGTGCCTGATAAACTATGGAATAAGGTTCGTGACATTGTACAGGAGACAGGGATCAAGACCATCCCCATGGGAAAGAAAGGCAAAAAAGCAAAACGGCTGTCTGGGGAGGCCTTACAAATAGCTATGAAAAGAAGACAAGCGAAAAGCAAAGGAGAAAAGGAAAGATATAAACATCTGAATGCAGAGTTCCAAAGAATAGCAAGAAGAGATAAGAAGGCCTTCTTCAGTGATCAATGCAAAGAAATAGAGGAAAACACCAGAATGGGAAAGACTAGGGATCTCTTCAAGAAAATCAGAGATACCAAAGGAACATTTCATGCAAAGATGGGCTCGATAAAGGACAGAAATGGTATGGACCTAACAGAAGCAGAAGATATTATGAAGAGATGGCAAGAATACACAGAAGAACTGTACACAAAAGATCTTCATGACCCAGATAATCACGATGGTGTGATCACTCACCTAGAGCCAGACATCCTGGATTGTGAAGTCAAGTGGGCCTTAGAAAGCATCACTACAAACAAAGCTAGTGGAGGTGATGGAATTCCAGTTGAGCTATTCCAAATCCTGAAAGATGATGCTGTGAAAGTACTGCACTCAATATGCCAGCAAATTTGGAAAACTCAGCAGTGGCCACAGGACTGGAAAAGGTCAGTTTTCATTCCAATCCCAAAGAAAGGCAATGCCAAAGAATGCTCAAACTACTGTACAATTCACTCATCTCACATGCTAGTAAAGTAATGCTCAAAATTCTCCAAGCCAGGCTTCAGCAATATGTGGACTGTGAACTTCCTGATGTTCAAGCTGGTTTTAGAAAAGGCAGAGGAAACAGAGATCAAATTGCCAACATCCGCTGGATCATGGAAAAAGCAAGAGAGTTCCAGAAAAACATCTATTTCTGATTTACTGACTATGCCAAAGCCTTTGAGTGTGTGGATCACAATAAACTGTGGAAAATTCTTCAAGAGATGGGAATACCAGACCACCTGACCTGCCTCTTGAGAAATTTGTATGCAGGTCAGGAAGCAACAGTTAGAACTGGACATGGAACAACAGACTGGTTCCAAATAGGAAAAGGAGTACGTCAAGGCTGTATATTGTCACCCTGATTATTTAACTTCTATGCAGAGTACATCATGAGAAACGCTGTACTGGAAGAAACACAAGCTGGAATCAAGATTGCCGGGAGAAATATCAATAACCTCAGATATGCAGATGACACCACCCTTATGGCAGAAAGTGAAGAGGAACTCAAAAGCTTCTTGATGAAAGTGAAAGTGAAAAAGTTGGCTTAAAGCTCAACATTCAGAAAACGAAGATCATGGCATCTAGTCTCATCACTTCATGGGAAATAGATGGGGAAACAGTGGAAACAGTGTCAGACTTTATTTTTTTGGGCTCCAAAATCACTGCAGATGGTGATTGCAGCCATGAAATTAAAAGATGCTTACTTCTTGGAAGGGAAGTTATGACCAACCTAGATAGCATATTCAAAAGCAGAGACATTACTTTGCCAACAAAGGTCTGTCTAGTCAATGCTATGGTTTTTCCTGTGGTCATGTATGGATGTGAGAGTTGGACTGTGAAGAAGGCTGAGCGCCGAAGAATTGATGCTTTTGAACTGTGGTGTTAGAGAAGACTCTTGAGAGTCCCTTGGACTGCAAGGAGATCCAACCAGTCCATTCTGAAGGAGATCAGCCCTGGGATTTCTTTGGAAGGAATGATGCTAAAGCTGAAACTCCAGGACTTTGGCCACCTCCTGCAAAGAGTTGACTCATTGGAAAAGACTCTGATGCTCGGAGGGATTGAGGGCAAGAGGAGAAGAGGACAACAGAGGATGAGATGGCTGGGTGGCATCACTGACTTGATGGACGTGAGTCTGGGTGAACTCTGGGAGTTGGTGATGGACAGGGAGGCTGGTGTGCTGTGATTCATGGGGTTGCAAAGATTCGGACATGACTGAGCGATTGATCTGATCTGATCTGATTTGCCACGAAGTGATGAAACCAGATGCCATGATCTTAGTTTTTTGAATGTTGAGTTCCATGCAGTTTTTTCACTCTCCTCTTCCATCCTCACCAAGAGGCTCTTTAATTCTTCTTCACTTTCTTCATTAGAGTGGTATCATTTGCATATCAGAGGTTGTTGATATTTCTCCCAGCAATCTTGATTTCAGATTGTGATTCATCCAGCCCAGCATTTCTCATGATGTACTCTGCATATAAGTTAAGTAAACAGGGTGACAATATGCAGCCTTGACGTACTCCTTTCCCAATTTTGAACCAGTCCATGTTCTATGTCCAGTTCTAGCTTTTGCTTTCTGACTCGCATACAGGTTTCTCAAGAGACAGGTAAGGTGGTATGGTACTCCCATTTACCTAAGAATTTTCTACACTATGTTGTGATCCATATAGTCAAAGGCTTCAGCATAGTCAATGAAACAGAAGTAGATGTTTTTCTGGAATTCCTTTGCTTTCTCCATGATTCAACAAATGTTTCCAATTTGGTCTGCGGTTCCTCTGCCTTTTCTAAATCCAACTTGTACATCTGGAAATTTTTGGTTCACATACTGCTGAAACCTAGCTTAAAGGATTTTGAGCATCATCTTGCTAACATGTGAAATGAGCAAAATTCATAGATGAATTTTAAATATAAGAGGGAGAATTTAAAACATGAGAAAACAAAATGAACAGCCCTATGATCAGTTATTGAAATCAACCAAAATCTCTAAAACAAAGGATAGGGAAAGGGGACAAGGCCTGGCTCCTTGTCTAGCCTTGTGACTGGCACTGTGCTTATTCAAGAGAGGCAACTTGAAGTCAATTGGATGCCCCTTGGGAGTAGAGGGCTTTGCAATCAAAACTTAGGTCAGGCAATTGTTTTAAATAGAAGAATAAAACAACATTCAGATCTCTATGGTCTTCTCTTGTGGCTCAGCTGGTAAAGAATTGGCCTGCAACGTGGTAAATTTCAAGCTGGATTTTGAAAAGGCAGAGGTACCAGAGCTCAAATTGCCAACATCTATTGGATCATTGAAAAAGCAAGAGAGTTCCAGAAAAACATCTACTTCTTCTTTGTTGACTATGCCAAAGCCTTCAACTTTGTGGATCACAACAAACTGTGGAAAAGTCTTCAAGAGATGTGAATACCAGACCACCTGACCTGCCTATTGAAAAATCTGTATGCAGGTGAGGAAGCAACAGTTAGAACTGGATGTGGAACAACAGACTGGTTCCAAATAGGAAAAGGAATGCATCAAGGCTGTATATTGTCACCCTGTTTATTTGACTTATATGCAGAGTACATCATGAGAAATGCTGGACTGGATGAAGCACAAGCTGGAATCAAGATTGCTGGAGAAATATCAATAACCTCAGATATGCAGATGACACCACACTAATGACAGAAAGCAAAGAAGAACTAAAAAGTCTCCTGATGAAAGTGAAAGAGGAGAGTGAAAAAGTTGGCTTAAAACTCAACATTCAGAAAACTAAGATCATGGCATCTGGTCCCATTACTTCATGGCAAATAGATGGGAAAACAGTGGAAGCAATGAGAGACTTTACTTTTTAGGGTTCCAAAATCACTGCAGATGGTGACTGCAGCCATGAAATTAAAAGACGCTTGCATCTTGGAAGAAAAGTTATGACCAACCTAGACAACAATATTAAAAAGCAGAGACATTACTTTGCCAACTAAGGTCCATCTAGTCAAAGCTATGGTTTTTCCAGTAGTCATGTGTGGATGTGAGAGTTGGACTATAAAGAAAACTGAGCACAGAAGAATTGATGCTTTTGGACTGTGGTATTGGAGAAGACTCTTGGGAGTCCCTTGGATTGAAAGGAGATCCAACCAGTCCTTCCTAAGGGAAATCAATCTTAAATATTCATTGGAAGGACTGATGCTGAAGCTGAAGCTCTAATACTTTGGCTACCTGACGCAAAAAACTGACTCACTGGAAAAGACCCTGATGCTGGGAAAGATTGAAGGTGGGAGGAAAAGGGGATGACAGAGGATGAGATGGTTAGATGTCATCACCAATTCAAGGGACATGAGTTTGAGTAAACTCTGGGAGTTGGTGATGGACAGGGTGGTTGGCATGCTGCAGTTCATGGGGTTGCAAAGAGTCAGACGTGAGCGGCTGAACTTAACTAAGCTTAACTCCAGTGCAGCTGACCTGGGTTCAATCTCTTGGCTGGGAAGATCCCCTGGAGAAGGGAAAGGCTACCCACTCCAGTATTCTGGCCTGGAAAATTCCATGGACTCTCTATGGACTGTCCGTGGTGTCCCAAAGAGTTGGACACGACTGAGCGAATTTCGCTTTCGCTCACTTTCAGATCTACATACAAAAAGCTAAAGACTACACATGATGGAGAGTGCCCAAAGTCCATTTATGAACCAGAAGTGGGAAATTATGATGTGGTTAGAGAATCAAGAGTTAACAACAGAATAGATGTGGAACTTTGATGAAACAGATAGGAAATAGAATGAGAGAAGCCCTAGGAATTTACCTTATTACACCTAGAAATAGCTTTTGAGGCCAGAAAATCAATCATAATTAGGTTTGCTGTCTATTTTTAAAGGTCAGCATCAGGGAAAATGGATCTGTTCACATTCTTTGACACTTCTAGTCCACTGGCCTGCTTCTAATATTTGACAGGCCCAGGACTAAAACAAATAGAGGCCCACAGAAAAGATGTTTAAATGTTTGAAAGCTGTATAGCAAACCACTAAAGTGTTAAATAAAACGTGTTCTGCCTATTGCACAGTATACTTTCATATCAAAAAACAAAAAAATATGTAAAGCTGATGATTTTATAAGGTGAAAAATAGGCAAGATACAAATTTTAATTGAATTTAATTTTTATTGTGCTGCTCTAGGTATTTTGTTAATGAATTACAATGTTTAAATGAGTAATAAACAATGGCACCCATGATTTATAAATTACTTCCCCCTCCCACCCCTCTTTTTTTCTTGACTAGTCATGGTTTTATAGTAGATGGACTGCCCTGGTGGCTCAGTTGTTAAAGAATCTGCCTGCCAGTGAAGCAGGTGTGGATTCCATCCCTGGGTCAGGAAGATTCCCTGGAGAAGGGAATGGAAACCTACTCCAGTATTCTTGCCTGGAGAATTCCATGGAGCAGCCTGGCAGGCTATAATCCATGGGGTCGCAAAAAGTCGGACATGATAGAGCGATTAACATACACTTATTTTGTTTTTACTTGCCTGATCATGGTTTTATTATAGACAGTTTTAGTTACTTATATTCTTTTGACAGTGGTGATATAACAGAATTCAACTTTTTTCAAGTACATAAACTTTGAATATAAATATAAAAATATAAATCAATGTGAATGTAAAGAATATAATGATATTCATGTATTTTTAAGTGAATCTCTTCTCAAATATCCAAACTTTTCTATTGAATGTACAAGTAAATACAATTTATAATGAACACATATATATTTTAAAATTCATTTAAATAATTATAAATTAAGTCTTTTAAGGAATATTTTATTAATTCTTATTGGTATTCTTAAAAGTATTTGGTAAATACTTTTAGCAAAATGGTACTCACAATTCTAGTATCCAATATCCAATATCATTGCCAAGGTAAAGAATCAATGTCAGTCTTTCTTTATGTTATGTGATGTATATAAATGTCATAAATATACATATAGTCAGTCCTTCAATCTGTGTAAGTTCTACATCAGTGGCTGCAACCAAACTCAGATCAAAAATACTTTTCAAAAAGCTTTCAGAAAGTTTCACAAAGCAGAACTTGAATTTGCTGCATATTGGTGGCCTTTTATACAGCATTTATATTGTATTCGGTAATTTAAGTAATCTAGAATTGATTTGGGCTTCCCTGGTAGCTCAGTGGTAAAGAATCTGCCTGCAATGCAGGAGACCTGGGTTCGATCCCTGGGTTGGGAAGATCCCCTGGATGAGGGCATGGCAGCCCATTCCAGTATTCTTGCCTGGAGAATTCCATGGATAGAGTATAACTTTCTTCTGATTGGTTGGTGGTGAGGTAACAAGATAGTGTTCCAGCAATCTCATCATCTGTCTGCTTCCCACCAGCCTGGAGCCCATATGCTTGTGCTCAGCTTAAAGTTACTGTCTTCCACCTGAGTGAGACTCTAGGTCCTGCAGAAGAACTCAGAGACATGTATTAGATTACTATGCACAACCCCTGGGGAGTAACTGGGACCTTGCACTATTGTTTCTAGACTGCTTTTCCTCGTTCCTGCATTCCTTCACCTCTTTATTTAACTGAATCTGCCCTTCAGAACTCAGGGAAGGTCTAGGAGACTGAAGCTCTTTTTGTACAAACAAGAAATGGGGGACACAGAAAGATTTTTGTACCCCAGAGAGCTTCAAGGGTCCTGCTTGGTTTCATTTCTAGGCCACCTCACAACTATTGTAAAGCTTCTGCTAATTCTCGGGTATCTTTGAAACTGTGAATTGGAATACAAATGAAAGGAAGAAAATGGAGGATTTGTGCCTTGTAAGAGGAAAAATTTGTCAGGGTTTTCCCTCCTGTCTAAGACCTTCTAATATTCAAATCCTCTCTGCATTTTGTTCAGGGGCACAGAAAGGAGATAAGCAAGCACTTTTCTTGGCCTGGATGGTGTGAGTCAGTGCCATGATCTTAAGTGTCAGGGTCACATTGTGTCAGCTTTGAGCATCAGATCCTAGTGACATGAGTAAGCATTTTGTAATAATTTAATTTGGTTCTTTGTGATGCATATCCTCTAAAGCATGGAGTTCTGGGTAGGGCCTTTTATGTGAATTTAAGGGTCCTAGTGCCAGTTAAGAAGATTGTATCTATTTCAAATCACTAACAAGGGGGCTAGGCTAGAGGTGCAGGCATAGAAAGAGAAAATAAGTTATCCAAAGTTGATAACACTTCCACTTTGTATGTAGGGCGAAAGAACCCTTAATATGTTGATAAAGGTTAATGTAATGAGGTTTTAATTTGTAGTCTTATTTTCTTATTTTTCCTTCATGGTCATGACCAAGCCTGTTGGCAGAACATTTTTGTTTCTGTGTTTTAAGTGCTTTTGTAAAGATAAAAGTTCACCTGCACTGATGAAATTTTGCTGGGCTCCTGAGATGGCAAGAGAAATGGGTAGAAGGGGAGTATCTTTGAGAACTTCAAAGGGTAGGGAGGATTATAGGTGTTGGCGGTTTCTACAAAAGGTATTCATTTATCTCCTGTTTTGTTGTATCACACACAGATGATAGTAAGATTTTGGAAAGGATGGCTTCCTAGTGTACCTGTTACCCTGAGACAGGATTCATATCTTCAGAAAAAGGCCCAAATATGGCACAGAAAAAAAAAAAAATCAGCAAGTTCAAGAGTTCAGTAGACAGGGATATCAATATCTCAATAGTAATCAGCAGACTAACCAGAGAAGAGACTTTTCTGAATGTTCTGCTCTGTATAAGGGGAAAGCAGTAAGGAGAGTAATAATACTGATATTGTTACAAAGTCCAAGCTCATACAGCTTGCCACTCAATGGGCCAATAAATAGAGACAAGAGAGGCTGAGACAGGAATAGCAACTTTATTCGGAAAGTTAGCAAACCAGGGAGTTGGCGAACCAGCATCCCAAAGAACCATCTTCCCCATTAGAATTCAGTCTTCTTTTGTACTAAAACGGGAGGGAATGTGACTGGTTGTTGCACACTTCTTGGTTGTAATGCTTTGTTCTTAGGGCTGTCTACATAGTCTGGTCATGATGTTCCTATAAACCTTCAACAAGAAAAATGTTATTTTCTTGTTATTTAACTTTTAATCTCTAAAGAAATGGGAAGTATTATGGCTTTAAAGTTCAAGTCTGGGAGGCAGAGCCATGAGAAAGGGCTATATGTATATTTCAGGCTAAGAGAAATATTCTTTTACTTATTGAAGAGACAAAGGTGCAGAGTCAGCATGACTAAGCACAGGCAACAGAGCAATAGACCTGGATTCAGGTTTATTCTTCTCTGTTGCCATATTGACTTTTCTGCTTAAAGGAAAATTTAATTTTATTTATTAAGAAATGAAGAAATATGATGTTGCATGCCTACTTAAATTGGTGTTACAAATTAATTATCACTGCATGTCATCATTTTTGTTCAGCTCTACATATTTTATATTTGAATATTTATCACAGTCATCTAGATACTTGGCATCAAGAAACATTTCAACAGTATTTAACACTCTGGACACCAATACTGAATCCTAATTTTACCATACTGTTGCAATTAAATTACCCATATGAATGGACATTATTTTTATCTGTATTTGATGGTTGTATAGTTTGGAAAAACATGGTTTCTATAAAAAATATATACCTTCATCTGGGGGTTGTATTATCTGAAGATTCACTTTTAAAGATTTTATTTCCTGTCCTTTCAAGGCTATATTTTAAAAATATAAATTATCCTTTAAAACGTAACAAAGTCATTACCATGTTAACAGTAAATTTTAGATTTTGGAAAGAATCTGCAGTGTCATTATTGCTGGCTAAAATCTTGGCCTTCTCTGCCCATCAAAGTCAAATGAAAAATATAGAGACAGAGTTTGGAGGAAATGCAAAGATGGCTTTAATTCTCAGCCTGCAAGAGGAGAACACAGTAGGTTTCTGCCTCAAGAATTTGCCTCTCCTCCATGAGGAATCTAGGGGTGTATATAAAATAAGGCACACAGGAGTCAGTGATGAGGAGCAAAGGAATTAGGGTCTTGATTTCTTCCTCTTGGCATTGTTTCAAAGATAGTCATAGGTGTCAGTAACCTGGTAATGGAGTCCGACAGTTCCGTGGCTGTCTGGCCTGCCTTTCTTTCTGATATGTAACTAGAGGGGGAAGGGTATTGTAAGGCCAAATACCAGATGTGGATGTATTTAGGATAGAGTCAACAGAAAATTGGTGTGAAGCATAGCTCCTGTTGAGTTATGGGACAGAGAAATAAACTTGGTTACAAACATTCAGAGTTAGGGGGGCAGAAAAGAAAATTTAGTTAGAGACACGCAGAGCTAGGAGCAGTTAAATTAAAAAAGCTAAGAATGTTCATGCCTGCTCACTGTTCTCTTGATCTACCTTGTTCTCTGGAAAGGGAAAGAAAACAAACTCATTCCTTTTTTTTTTTTCCTTTTCACTGTAACATCATGAAGATAGTGGGCTTTCTGGGAGCAGAAGGGAAATAGAGCACACAAAGCTGCAAAATGCTATGAGTTAAGGGGCTGATGATTTTATCTGAGTTCAGGCTTGCATCTATAGCTTCAGTTTAGCAAGGTTTCCAATAACTTTAGCAACTCCAAAGACACAAGAAAATTGATAACAATGGCAGAGCTCTACAATCTTTTAAAATCTTCACTAGTACAGTCAACCAGAAAAATGTTAGCCCAGTCTGAGGTAACATTCTTTGGATTAAATGAAAGTTTCTTCCGCTCCCCTCTCTGCACACTAATCATTGTCTCCATCTCTCTCCCCATCCCTGTGCTCAGAGAGGCTATGTATGGGGGACCATAGCACTTGATACAGATGTTATTAGTCTCAAGTGTCAAAGTAAAGAAAAACATGTGACAGGAGAGTTGTGAATTTAAGTAACATTCAAGGTCTTACTGAAGACTATAGCTTTTGAGACAGTCACTCAGTAGCCCTGAGTAAACTACTCTTAGGAGGTAGGGGAGAAGACAGTATGCATGTGATTTGGGGCTAGGGGGTGCTGGGAAATTCATGTAGCCAAGCATACAGTTTAGCTAAAGATTACTTCTAATAATAAGGAACAGATATCTCAAGTTAATAATTTTAGTGCTGTCTATGAATGGGATGTTGCAAGAATCTGGAGTCATTGAAATTCTTCCTGAGGTATGCATCTTAACTTTCTAGAGTCCATTTATTGAAAACAGAGAATGTTTCATCTTGGTTTTCATCCTAAATTTCCCTCAGGGTGCACTGTCAGTGGGTGACTATAGTGGTTTGTGATTTAACCCTTGTATACCTGGTTGATGAGGGACACTCTTTGTTCTTTTTATTTCCACACATGGTTGACATTTTTGACTTAGCCAGATTCATGCCTGTTTGGAAATGTGTATAAGGTCAAACCAGTGGGGCATATGTGAGAAGAAATGATTTGCATAAAAATATAATGTTTGCAAATAAAAGTTCTTTTGACATATACCATGTTGACTTACTTTTTCAAATAGGAGAGAATCTCAGTCATGATATTCCTAGACACTGTTTGTAAATATAAATTATTTACCTTTTTTGGATTACTGTGAGATCAGTATTGGTTTCTTGAAATGTCAAAAGGCTGACCTCAAAATATTATTGATTGAATATTGCTTCAGATTGGCAGGCATGCTTTCTTTTTCTTTCATGCTAATGTCCTTAGGATCACTTTCAAAGTGACAAATTATGAGACTATAGTTAAAATAGTCAGATGTTTGCCATTTGGTTAAGCTTCAATCACCAATATGATATCAATCAAGCATTATACCTTATATGAATCAAAGGTTATATATGGTTTTCTATGTTTTCAAAGTGTTTTCCCATATCTTTTCTCATTTTATCTTTCCTCTGACCTATGAAGTCAATGTGGAAGGTGTTGGTGAGGAAGAAATTTTCCTCTACTCTTCTAGATTTTTCTGGGTGGTCAAATAATTAAATTGACATAAGACAGATTAACAGGAGATAATCAAACAAAAGTTAATAATATAGTTACATGAAGAGACCCAGGAAAACTGAGTAACTCATAGAAATTGCCAAAATACTCACCTTAAATACCATCTTCAAGACAAAAGAGGATGTTGGGAGTAGTAGTTTGGGACTTCAAAGGAGAAGAAGGCAATTTCCATGGAGGTGGAAAAGCAAATATTTGGTAAGCTAGGCCATCAGAGACCATAGACAGAAAAGAATCTTAATAGACTTGCTAGTTTCCTCTGTGTCTACACATCTAATTCATACTATAGTTAGCTATGGATAACTCCTTTCCTAGAACAAGTCTTCTATATTCTTTAGGCAATTAAGGGAAAGGTCAAGGTTCCTTCCTGAGCTTTGGGTTTTGTTGTTTTCACTTTGAAATAATTCTTGTGCCAAAGAGAAGTTGTGAGATAGCAAATTTTGTTCCTCTACAGAAGTATGATCATTACTCTTTAAGGCTAGGAAAATAACCTCAGAAAAGAGTGGCTTGCTCAAGGGTATACAGTTAGTAAAGAACAGTACCTGAGTAGCAATCCAGAGATTTTAAGTTTTATGCCTTTCTGTAGCAATAACTGATACATCTTACAAAGTAGTTTTCCTTAATATGGCATTTGTACTTTTTAATTGGTTCTTTAAAAAATGAACATTTTTCTGTTGAATCAAATTCACTTCAGATATACAGAATTCAGTTACATCATCCTTTCTCCTAAGCTTTAATACCTGGGATGTGATGGGTGAGCTCAGGCAAGTTCCATTCATTATACTGTTTTAATCTAAGTTGCTCAGTGTTTTCTTATTGAAATAAAAATTTCAACTAACTTATTTTGTTTCTAAAAATTAAAGTATCAGGAAGATTCAAAATCTGTACTATTAATTTGTTTCATTTTTCTCTTAATTTGTAATCTCCTCCCTCCTTTTGCTTATCGAGTTTTCTTCCCTTTATCCTAGAAAGTTCTCAATTAAAAAAAAAATTGACAGGTTAAAAACTGAAACTGGGGCAGCATTAGATGCACATGAAATACATCAATTATGAAGCGCTTCAATCACTTAGTTTCATACAGCTTCTTGGTTAGAACATTGGAGTCACATTTTGATGTTCCAAATCCTGCAAAGTAGGTCAGGTTGTACTACACCATGGGAAAAAATGAAGATACTAAAATTGCCTCTGGTTGTAAACTTTTAAGGTTCTTCTTCATTTCCCTCTGATCTTTTTATGCAGTATAAAATACCTTGATGAAGAAAAAAATTAAGTCAAGAAAAAGTTTTAATCTACCTGTCTATATACTCATGATGAATAAATAGTCCTTGTAAGTGCTACAGGGCATAATTAATTTGCTATCTGTATAGTTCTAGAAGGAGGGTGGGCTATTATGAATAACTAACTATTTTAATGATAAAATTGAATCCTATATTTTTATGTCAATTTTAAAGCAAAGCAATAAAATCAAGTGACTGTCTACCTTCATCTTCCACAGATTTATGTTAAGTTCTTTCTGAGTGCAAACACCTTTCTGAGTCTTTGAGGATATACTTGTGTCAATCAAAAGTTATTATAAAGTCCTAGGTCCATCAGAGTTGATCACATGTGCACATTAAAGCAGCTGCTTTTATTCTAAGAAGGACTGCATCTAGGCCTGTGCAAGTCATAAAAATTGGGAATTCTATTAAGAAAAAAAAACAAACCTGGAAGACAAGATATTCCAATAAAATTTAAATAGAAGTTTAAAAGGCTGAATATTTCAGTTTGGCACTGTGGTATCCACTCTGATGGGTAAGGTAGGGGAATCAGTCTGTCCATGCTAATGAGAAGACTGAGACAACCAGAAGGTTATTGAGTAATAAAAGTTATTTTTCCTTTAAAGCCTAAAGAACAGCTTGCAGACCTAAATCTAGCTAAGCATATGCTTCATCTTTATTAACTTTTTTTTAATAGAAGAAATTTCTGTCATTTAATTCTTCAAGATATTTGTGGAGGAAGGCATATCTATGTAGCAGCACTCTCAATTTATATTTCCCTCAACAACCACCTACTAATTATTATAACCATGCTAAAATATAACCGTCTTGAATTTCTGTACCAAAGTGTCTCTAAAATATTGTCACCAATTAGTTTTTCTAACATGCAGCCAGTGCCACTGTCTTATTACTGAGTCCAAGCTCACTTTGCTTGCAACACAAGAGGCTAATGAATCCTAGAGACAAGGCATCAAGGCAAGGAATATGATTTTATTTGGAAAGCCAGCTCACTGCGAAGACAGACTAACGTCTCAAAATAACCATCTTGTCAGGGTCTGGCTGCCAGGTTCTTTTATGGATCAGAGGTAGGAGGAGGTGAGTAAACAAAGTAAAAAGGCCATTTAATCCTGCAAGTATCTTCTAGAATGGCAAGCCTCAGGCAGATGCATGTGTTAATTTCTTCCTTCCTGTCATCTACAGGTGGACAAGGTTCTGAACAAAGGCACTTCAGCTTAACAGTCAGGCAGAGGGGCAGAATTCTCTGAGGCAGGCCATTATGTGTGATTTATAATAACAAAAATCACCAAAGAAACAGATCTAGCTTGGAAGAGTCAAAATTGACTCTTCCAGATTACACTTATCTCTCTTTGCTTCTTCTTCATGCTTTCTCTTAACTTCATCTACAATGTAAACTCGTATATGCATACCAACCGCTTTCATAAGACTTGTTTGGTAATCAAACTAGTAGCTGCTTCTACTAATTAATCATACTGTAATAGAATTTTCTGTTTGTTGTGGTTTGGTTTCTGGATCTATAGCATTTGCAGCTTTTGTCAAGATGTATTATGAAAGGATGCACTTAGGTTTCTCTATTGTATATGCTGTCAACTGAGTCAGGCTCTGTGGAAAATTCTAAAAGATTCCTAGTCAACATGGATGCATGTGTAAGAATTGATTTTCTTTGTGTCTGAAGATACTGCTGCTAATTATGTTGCTCTGTATCTCTGCGTGTGACTGAAGAAATAAATCAATGTGAGACTATTGGACTTTATTCTGTTCTCTATGTGAGTAAATCATAGTTTGCTGTAGATAATGTTTGGGAGGCCTGAATATTAATATACAATTTGTTTTCCATTTTAATAAACTATTCCCACATCTCTATTGAAATTCTCCTAGTATTGTATTGTGTATACAATTCAGAAATAAGAATCTGTTCCCACTCTTCAGAGAACCAAATTGAGATTGATTTTTACCACACACACATATGCATACACATTTTCATTTAGATTATAGGTCAGGCATATCAACTAGATTTCAACTTGCTCCTTAATCCAATTGATTGATAATAACTGGTTTGCACTTGAGAAATCTCCTTCAAGTTCAGCAAGAAAGGGTACTGAGATCAATTAGTTATGCCTCTTTCACATGCAACTGTGTAGGGCAGCTTGCTTTGCATGTGTGATCTCAGCCATTGTTCTTTCAGAAATTGCTATCTTCACATCTTGCTTAAAGCCTGAAAAGTGAAAAGTGCTCGGCATCAAGCATTCAATAAATAAATCTGGGATCTCACAATCAAAGAATGCACATTTAATCTATATGAAACCATCACAGAACAATTAAATACTAACGTCTATGCTACTAACACTTGCTGCAGAAAAGAGAGAGGATAGTATGGACTGAAGTTAGAGAAAGTCTTCATAAGGGAATTTGTTATTAAAGAAGCAGGAGAATGAGAATAATGGTCAAGCAGAAAGCTTAGGAAAGAGGTAGAGGAAACAAAGGGAAAAGTCTATGGAGATATAAATATACAAATAAATGTGCATTTGAAGCAAAGAACAGATGTACTGCATATTATAGGAGAAGACTGGTAAAGAAGGGGTGTGTGTGTGTGTTGTCATAAAAGTAGGGACAGATTATAGTGGACTTCCAAAGGCAAAGGGATTTAAAATTGATGGACAAGAAAGTCAGTTTTGAGTTTTAATAGAGAAGTGAAAAAATGAATGTGATTGTCTAGGTTTCATTTGGTAGGAGTGTACAAACAGGTGAAACGGATACAGGAAAACTTTGGTGAAAGAAGACCAAGTGTGCTCTCTGGTATCACAAACTAGGGGTGTTGAGGGTTGCCCAGTTTTGAATGGAGAGGAAATGAAAAGAGTGTAAGGTATTTTGAAGGCTTAGAATTGTATTTCTCTTTCAATTCAGTTCAGTTCAGTTGCTCAGTCATGTCCGACTCTTTGTGACCCCACGGACTGCAGCATGCCAGGCCTCCCAGAGTTTACTCAAACTCATGTCTATTGAGTTGGTGATGCCATCCAACCATCTCATTCTCTGTCGTCCCCTTCTCCTTCTGCCCTCAATCTTTCCCAGCATCAGGGTCTTTTCCAATGAGTCAGTTCTTCTCATCAGGAGGCCAAAGTATTGGAGTTTCAGCTTTAGCTTCTGTCCTTCCAATGAAGATCCAGGACTGATCTCCTTTAGGATGGACTGGTTGGATCTCCTTGCAGTCCAAGGGACTCTCAAGAGTCTTCTCCAACACCACAGTTCAAAAGCATCAATTCTTCAGTGCTCAACTTTATTTATAGTCCAACTCTCACATCCATACATGACTACTGGAAAAACCATAGCTTTAACTAGATGGACCCTTGTTGGCAAAGTAATGTCTCTGAGTTTCAACAAGCTGTCTAGGTTGGTCATAAATTTTCTTCCAAGGAGCAAGCTACTTTTAATTTTATGGCTTCAGTCACCATCAGCAGTGATTTTGGAGCCCAAAAAAATACAGAGAAGGAAGAAATGAACACTGTTCAAAGTTCTTAATCTAATGTTAGCAAGTTACTTGATATGTCCAGGGCATGCTCTTGGAGACACTAGGAGGTTTGGTATGGTTGGAGACCAGGACTTGATTTTATGTGAGGTAGGCCTTGGATGTCAGAGGGAACTGATGAATATAGCAAGCAAAGACCCCAAAACTTTCTTTACTGTTGTGTACATGGATATGGAGTTTTATGGTTTGTTTGTTTGTGTTTTTTTTTGTTTTGCTTTTGTTTTTTGTTTGCTGATTGAAGGATAGCTGAGCAGAAATAAGATCAGAGGAGAAACTATAATATAGAGCTTAAAAATATTTGCAAAGATATGTGTTTTGAGTCAGATTTGGAAAGGCATATATAGTCCATTGTTATGAGATCCTGTTGGATATAATGAGGTTATAAATCTTCTAAGATTTCCTGAGTTAGATAAGATTTCACTGAGTTCTCTTTTTTTTTTTTCAGAAAGTTTAAATGGTTTATTTTGTTATGAAAACACATAAAAATATCTGAGTATTTTCTCCATTCCAGATACTGACTTAAGATACTAGACCTGCAAAATAAAGTATAGCTCATCTATCTCTTCATGGAACTCACAGACTACTGGGAAAGACGGATCTATAAGTAACTAAAATCCAACCTAATGGAAACTATCATAGAAGGACAAAAAGAATGTTATGAAAAGCAAAGAATAGAAAGTTGGAAGAGTCAGGGATATCTTGGAGAGAAAAATGTTTGAACTGTTTTTTAGAATGAGTGGGGTTTCTCAGATGGAGATGAAAGAAGGAGCACAGAAGCAAAAGTAAGGCTATTAAAGGATGAAAGTATATGACAGTTTTAGGATTTTACCAATAGTCCAGTGGTTTTAGACAGCACAGGGCTGAAGAATATCTTAGGAGAGGAGAAAGGAGGAAGGAAGGAGATGTGATTAAATGAGATAATTGGAGCCAGAAAGAAACAGCCTTTAATACCACAGCAAAGATTAGGGAACGCTTTTAAGCAGGGAAATAATAAAATCAGATTTATATTTGTGTAAGTCACTGTAATCTTGCCATGACTCTTGAACCCTAAAGGGCTCCAATAAATGCATGGGTTAATGTTAGGATTTGAAACCAACAGTATCAGGAAAGGAGTACTTTTCCTCCAACCCTCTTAAGTTCTTTTGGTTGGTTTAGTATCTAGTCTAATTAAAATTAAGTTGCCACAAGATATATTAGTATTAGTATTTAATTCATACACACAGAGGTCTCTTAGTAATGGAAGCCCCAAAGTGACCAAAACTGGTTGTTTATATATCATTTTTAGACAAAGAAACAATGGTTTGTGAAGGTGTAACAAAACAAAGGGGGTTGTACTTGGATTAGCAGACTAATACAGAAGTAACAAAGGTTGTTTACACAGCTTTCTTAGCCTTTAATTCCCTAGTTCAGGGATGCTTCTATCCTCATGCCTTAGGGAGAATATTTTCACATGGAAGATGTATTTCCCACTTTCAAGAAGAAAGAGGGGCGATCGAAGCTTTTTTTTTTTTTTTTTCTTTAAACTATTTCTCCCCTCCCCACAAACTGGCTCTTTCTCAAGTAACTAATTCAATACAATCAGTATGTCAATAAAGGCTCATCATGAGGCAGCCTGCTTTGGACCCCAACAACAGGATGATCAATAATAAGAAGGTCTGAAACTGAAGAAGAAAAAAGAAATTCTACTAGAACAATGAAGTTGAGAAAAAATGAGGATTATAGAAATCTATTTATATAAGAACGGTTCCAGTGTCTTTTTACCCGATATACAAACTCCCTAAATTCTTGGATGTGGCTGTTTCTTTGGCAGATCTTATTCTTCCCCTCATTGATAAGGCTTTTTCTAGATCAATGTTCAAAAAACAAGGAATAAACCAATTAAAAAAACACATTATGCAGCCTTTCTTTCTGACAGCAAATTGCCTAAAATGGCCACAGGGCACAAGAGACCAAGGTGTCTGTCATAAGACTTTATAACTACCTCAGTCTTCTCCTGAGGTTGATTTGTGTGGTACCTGAGGGTTTAAAGGTAAATGTAAAACTTCTGTTTGATAACTGAAAGGCAAAAATATATATATTCAGCAAAGTGAGAGAGAAGGTTATAGTGCTGGTGTTGCTAAGATTAAAAACAGATTATTGCATATCTTCTTGCAGCCCTGAATATTCATTGGAAAGACTGATGCTAATGCTGAAGCTCTAATACTTTGGCCACGTGACGCAAAGAGCCAATTCATTGGAAAAGACCCTGATGCTGGGAAAGATTGAAGGCAAAAGGTGAAGAGGGCGGCAGAGGATAAGATGGCTAGATATCAAAACCAACTCAATGGACATGAACTTGAGCAAACTCAGGGAGAGAGCAGAGGACAGGGAAGCTTGGAGTGCTACAATCCATGAGGTCGAAAAAGGTTAGACGTGACTTAGCAGCTGAACAACAGCAATAACAACACTGGGATCTACTTTTATTCTTGGTGCCACTAGGGTATTCCATGAAGGCAGATACATCATTTTCACAGCAAAGTCAAACCTGGTGAAACAAAATTTCCAAGTGAAATGGAAGCTGCTACTGTGAAAGAAACTAACTTCCCCTCTCTGGGATTTATGCCAATCTCAAGGTAGGCACTCAGTACATATGTTTTGAATCAATGAAAGAACCTAGTGTACAGGATTTGGTAGCCACCCCTGCCAGAATCTATCAGGTACAGTCTACTTAGTGTGCAACTTTGGCATGCATGTACAATTCTTTGGAGAGAGAAGCCAAATACTTAAAACAATAAAATGGTGGCAAAGTGGAGCCACATAGCAAGTTACAGGAATGAGAGAAAATGAGGATCATCTCCTTGAAAAGTAGCAGGAATCAATCAGACTATTTTTATAGTTTTAAGTGTTTGGTGGAGGGTAAGTTGGCAGCAGCAGGGCAGGAAAGAATCTCCTCTAGAGAAGAAAAGAACTAAAGAAGAAGAATCAGTGTACAGATGAATTACCATTAGATGCAAGGCAAGATGCCCAGGTTGAGACATCCTTTTTCTGCTTACTACATCCTGGGCTATCCCATGTGCTTCCTTGTGTAAAAACAGACATCAGTTACAGGAACAGGTGGTGTTGTGTCTGTAGAGAGGGAAGTTGAAGCATGAGAATTTTTCTTCCCCATTCTTATATTTCCCATGTAGAAGAGAACTGATGTATTTGGGTTTCATAGTAAAACATAGTACCTTCTTGACCACGAAAGTGTTTTTTTTTTCCTGCCACCAAAGGATGCTAAGAATTGTAGGTAACTATTTTCAAATGAAAGAATCATGCATGATTATCGTTGAGACAGTGAAATGGTTCTTTATCTTACTTTATGGAGAAGCCAATGGTATTTTTGATATTTTTTTGAACCGTGAAAAAGTGAATTTTTTTATTATGGCTATCAAGCTGATTGACTTGGTATGGGGGCATGTTTATCATGTCTCAGGTCCTGTCAGAGATAAATGCCCTTTCCCAGACTTTGGCCAAATGGAAAGAGCCAGAGAAATAAGAGAGAGCCAGAGAAATAAACTATCCCCAGTAATGTTCACTCACCCTGGCTTCCTGGAAAGATAGTCAATTTGGCCTCCAGAAATTTCTGTTCCAGTTAAATTATTTGTCACACTTGCAATATAATTTTTGAGTTTTAACAAAACGTTCTCCAGTCAAGTGCATGCGTGAATTCTCTGTCACTTCAGTTCTGTCCGACTCTTTGCGACTCTATGGACTATAGCTCACCAAGTTCCTCTGTCCATGGAAATTCTCCAGGCAAGAATGTTGGAGTTGGTTGCCATGCTCTCCTCCAGGGGATCTTTCTGACCCAGGGACTGAACAGCATCTCCTGCCTTGGAAATGGATTCTTTACTGTTGAGCCAGGGGAAAGCCCCTGGTAAACTACTAGTATAGAAAATTAGATGTATTCATGGTCATTTGAATATAGCTTATCCTAGCAGCATTTCTCACAGGAAAAAAAATCTGGATATTCTTAAAAAATTCTAAAAAAATTATTATGATCAGTTACCTTAGACTCACCTCTTTGTCTCACTTATTTTATCATAATCTATCAGCAAAGATGGAAAGTAAGGTTACAGAAATGGAATTGCACAAAATAATCAGAGAGTGGTGGAAAACATCTCATTGTATGTGTTAATTACTACTTAACAGATTTCTTCAATTTACTTGGCAAAATCAGTGATTTTTAAATATACATAAATGCTTGAACACCACGGAATGGGGATTTCTTTCTTTCTTTTTTTTTTTTTTAGAAATGGACATGATTTTCTGTCAAGTTGACAATAAAACATTCTGTCAGTGTTCCAAATATATAAAGAAAAGCATACTTGAGAAGTTCTCTTATTATCCGGTTAATTTATGATGAATATACAATAACTGCTTGGCTTAATTATCATTTTCAACCATCCACATCTCTCAGATCCTAGAGAATCTATTTAGAGATAAACTAATCTTAAAACAGGAGGTTAATGCTTGATTTAGATTTTAACACATGGCTCTTCAACTCTACATGCAAGACAACTAAATGCCTATGGCATATCTGATAGTTTATATTTTACTGACCTAAATCATGAAGCTGACTTAATCTTTTTTTCCGTCTCATAATGTAAGGTTGGCTGCAGCTTCATCAGTCTTTCCTATTCTGTTAGACAAATCTATATATTTCCTATGCTTTGTTGTATTGTCAAGGAAAAAAAAAAACAACAAGCTATGGCAATTGGAAGCTGCCATAACCTTTATAGCAAAAGGTTAATCACTTATGCTGCTCTTATATTAGCATAAACCTCCCATTGGATATTGGGGAGGGTACTAGGAGGCAGAAGAAAAGAAGGCTACAGAATTGACTTTTGGCTCCATTAGTCTTATTACAGATTTTATTTTACCCCCTGGTAACTGCCCCTGTTTATGTCTCTGCTATCTGTAAACTGTACAATTTTGATAAGAGGATTTCAATTTGCCACTGAGGTAAGGCTTCACTGCTGATGGAAGACAATGGCAGCAAATGGCAGTTAGTGGATTATTTAAAAGCCATTTGCTGTGAAAATGGAATTAAGGGTCACTTAGGCTGGTTGGACACTTGCTATTTTTTTTTTTCTTACCATGCATTGCAAATCAGAAATTGCTTAAATGTCACTCTATTTTTAAGGATATGGGAGGCTGTATATAATGAGGGTTTGTTAGTACTGCAGATTTATTGACAGGTGGTAATCCACATCCAGTGTTCACATTAGCGATGAGTAGAAAGCTGTATGTTGTGATATGTTAACCAGTATTGATACTTATTTAAAATAATCTCTTACTTGTTTCTTGTTATAGTCAAGTAACCTAAGTTCTTTACTTAAATAAAATTTTTACAACAATCTTATAAGGTTGAAAGTGTTAGTAGCTCAGTCATGTCTGACTCTTTGTAACCCCATGGACTATAGCCCGGCAGGTTCCTCTGCTCATGGAAGTCTCCAGGCAAGAATACTGGAATAGGTAGCCATTCCCTTCTCCCCGGGGATCATCATGACCCAGGGATCAAACCCAGGTCTCCTGTACTATAGACAGATTCTTTACCGTCTGAGTTCTTCATTATCTCCACTTTTACAGATGAGACAATGACATATTTGAGGTTGTACATTTGGTTAGTTGTGGAATTTCGTTAGTTGTGGAGTCAAGGATGGGATCTAGACACTGATTTCAGAGACTGCACTTGTCAAAGATAAACTGTGTCTAACAAGGCCCCAGGAAGGTCACTGTGTTCATGTTTTTCAGGCTTCTTTAGGGAATCTTAAGTAATGAGGAAGCAAGTTAGATCTATTCATCCCTTAGGGCAGGTTTATACTCTGCCACTTGGCTCTGCTCCTCTGACAAGTGTTATGAAAGATGTTTACCCTTTCCAAAAGGGGGTATGTTTTACATTTATGTGGATCTATATGTGTATATGTGTACTATATATATGTGAATGTATATATACAAATATAGAAATACCAGAGAACTAAGGAACAACAGCTTACATCTATTTAGCACTTTATTCTGTGCCAAGCAATATTCTAGGACCTTTACATGCATTAATTTATTTCACCTTCACCACAACCTTACTAAATAGGTAAGAATGATTTTCATTCTTAGCTTTTAGCCAGAAAAACTGAGGCTTTGAGCAGTTTCATGACATCCCCCAGGTCTTATAATAGTCAAGCTGAATTTTAAATACAAGTAGTCTAGCTCCAAAAGTGAAAGTGAAAGTCACTCAGTAGATGTCCAACTCTTTGTGACCCCATGGACTATACAGTCCATGGAATTCTCTAGGCCAGAACACTGGAGTGTGTAGCCGTTCCCTTCTTCAGGGGTTCTTCCCAACAAGTCCAATCATCTATCCACTAGCTATAATACAGTTTCTATTTCCTATATTTCTAATTAATTATTGAATAAGAGGCATAAGAAACACCCATAAGTGAACTCCTCAAATTTAATTTCTCCAATCTGTGTAATTCATTTTTTTCAATTTTGAGTTTTAGTATTCACTATGAGTATTATGGTAGTGTTTATAAATAAACATATTAACACAATAATAAAGCTTATTGTATCAGAAGAACTATTCCTACCTTTAGACATTCCTGTCTTGCTAAGAACTGAAGACACATTTAAAGTAAAATTGGACTGTCCTTAGTGTCTGCTCTAGCAGATCAATGTAAAAATCAATGAAAAAGAGAATGCCTCAGCCAATAACTAGAATGATTGCCGTGCATTTCTTTTCAACCCAAGAGAAGCTTACCTCTGCTATTGCATCTGACATTTTAATTTAGCTTCTTTCAGTAACTGTATTTGAAAGCAAGCATTTTTTTTCTCCATTAGCTACATTTTACTCCAGCTTCAGTAACATGCTTTTAAATGTTCCTTCTGAATACTTCTACAATTGCAAGTGATGATTTCAGCCTGCCTGTTATTGCTCAAGAGAATCCTACACTTTGAGTCAATACAGAAGGGGTTTCATCACATCCTGAAATGTACTGGCCTGTGGGTTCTACTGACAGCCAAGATTTATTACTTGGTGAATATAGTTCTTGTGTCCATAAGTACAACAGTCATATTTCCTGAATCAAAAAAAATGAGGATGCATCATCCAGCATATGTCCTGACAATAAGATAGAATATGTAATATCAGCCCTGTCGATAAAATTTATTGTGCATTTCAACCTTTGTGTGAAGGCTGTGTGGGATATTGGAAAATCCAAAGTGCAAGTCTTTAGTTCCTTGTTTGCTTTCTATAATAGAAAGGGAGAATAAAAAAAAGAACAAATGACTCTTTTTCTAAAATTTTGGCTATATGTCAATCACATTCCCTTTTCCCTCATTTCCTTCCCTTACCTTTCTTTTCTTTTCCCCACACTTCTGTGCTTATTTTATGAGGCAGAAAACTGATTAAGCATTGGTGGAATGGAGATAAATATAATGCTACTCTGCCTAATAGGAATGCATAATCTCTTTGGGAAAAGAGATAGAGAGTACCACTTAAATATGGTGTTCCACGGGGAACATGAAAGAGGGGATACATGATAGAGTAGCATTCGAGAAATCCAGATTACATTACCTTAAATATTAGTGGAGGGAAGGATCATACAAGGTGTAGAGGTAGATTAGCAACTTCAGGCAAGGCTGAAACAAAGCCCTGTAAATGATGCCCTCCAAACATGGCATCTCTTTGCATCTCTTGGTTATTTATTCCTCTCTATTGGCTTCATTTTCAGATAGAATTCTTCTTTTTAGAGATAGCTTTAGATGTATACCTTACTTATTTAGTAAGCCTAGCAGAGATAGGGATTTTCTGCCTCATAATTCCAGAAAAATCCCAGGCTGTATGTTTATTGCTCTAATTGAGTTACATGCTCAGTATTCTATCAGTAAATGCAGAGAAGGTTGGCATGAAAAGCCCTGATTGGTCACATCTGGTTCTTGTGACATCTCCTGAGTCTAGAAGGAGGGATCAACCCTGACAGAACCATTTTCATTGTAGTTGAGAATGAATGGTTAACCCAAAGGAAAATCAGATGCAATTACTGGTAGAAGGTGGAATGGATATTGATGGGCAAACGACAAACAAAAGCTGCCATTTTGTAGTCTTTGCAGAAGGGAGAATGTGTTAAGAAGAAGAAATTTGCTAAAAGACAATGGTGGGAAGATACACCCAAAGGCAACCTGGCAAAGAAATACTAAGGAAGAAGTAAGTCCAGGGGATGATTTAGAGCCTGTTAAGTACATAATATTACTGCACAACTGCACTCATCTCACACACTAGTAAAGTAATGCTCAAAATTCTCCAAGCCAGGCTTCAGCAATATGTGAACCATGAACTTCCAGATGTTCAAGCTGGTTTTAGAAAAGGCAGAGGAACCAGAGATCAAATTGCCAATATCTGCTGGATCATCAAAAAAGCAAAAGAGTTCCAGAAAAACATCTATTTCTGCTTTATTGACTATGCCAAAGCCTTTGACTGTGTGGATCACAATAAACTGTGGAAAATTCTGAAAGAGATGGGAATACCAGACCACCTGACCTGCCTCTTGAGAAACCTATATGCAGGTCAGGAAGCAATAGTTAGAACTGGATATGAAACAACAGACTGGTTCCAAATAGGAAAAGGAGTACATCAAGGCTGTATATTGTCACCCTGATTATTTAACTTCTATGCAGAGTACATCATGAGAAACTCTGGGATGGAAGAAGCACAAGCTGGAATCAAGATTGCCGGGAGAAATATCAATAACCTCAGATATGCAGATGACACCACCCTTATGGCAGAAAGTGAAGAGGAACTCAAAAGCCTCTTGATGAAAGTGAAAGAGGAGAGTGAAAAAGTTGGCTTGAAGCTCAACATTCAGAAAACTAAGATCACAGCATCTAGTCCCATCACTTCATGGGAAATAGATGGGGAAACAGTGGAAACAGTGTCAGACTTTATTTTTTTGGGCTCCAAAATCACTGCAGATGGTGATTGCAGCCATGAAATTAAAAGACGCTTACTCCTTAGAAGGAAAGTTATGACCAACCTAGATAGCATATTCAAAAGCAGAGACATTACTTTGCCAACAAAGGTCTGTCTAGTCAAGGCTATGGTTTTTCCAGTGGTCATGTATGGATGTGAGAGTTGGACCGTGAAGAAGGCTGAGCACCGAAGAATTGATGCTTTTGAACTGTGGTGTTGGAGAAGACTCTTGAGAGTCCCTTGGACTGCAAGGAGATCCAACCAGTCCATTCTGAAGGAGATCAGCCCCAGGATTTCTTTGGAAGGAATGATGCTTAAAGCTGAAACTCCAGTACTTTGGCCCCTCATGTGAACAGTTGACTCATTGGAAAAGACTCTGATGCTGGGAGGGATTGTGGGTAGGAGGAGAAGGGGACGACAGAGGATGAGATGGCTGGATGGCATCACTGACTCGATGGATGTGAGTCTGAGTGAACTCCGGGAGTTGGTGGTGGACAGAGAGGCCTGGCATGCTATGATTCTTGGGGTCGCAAAGAGTTGGACACAACTGAGCGACTGAACTGAACTGAACTGAACTGAAGTGCATAATATGAAGTACATGATATTTTCTAAAGCCATATGGATTCTAGACTCTTCTGGTCAGAATGTCTGTTAACTTTGTTAAAGTGAAGATCACAAGTTCAGGTTAATTTAGTCTTAATCACAACCATCTGCAATGATTCTAAAAAAGCCCTGGGATTTCTTTGGAAGGAATGATGCTAAAGCTGAAACTCCAGTACTTTAGCCACCTCATACGAAGAGTTGACTCATTGGAAAAGACTGTGATGCTGGAAGGGATTGTGGGTAGGAGGAGAAGGGGACGACAGAGGATGAGATGGCTGGATGGTATCACTGACTCGATGGACGTGAGTCTGAGTGAACTCCGGGAGTTGGTGGTGGACAGGGAGGCCTGGCGTGCTGTGATTCATGGGGTAGCAAAGAGTTGGACACGACTGAGCGACTGAACTGAACTGAACTGAATATTTGCATGTTTTTGATCCTAAAGGAGAATTTCAAATCAAAAGCATGTAAGGAATACAAACCAAGGGAAGAGAATTACTTTAATGCCTTCCTTCATTCTATCATATTCTAAACTAAGGAAGGCAATGGTAAATGTAGTATAATCCAGGAGTTGGAATTAGAAATCTTAATTATGAAATACAAGTTATGATTTTGATTAGGTAGGTGTATGATATTGAGAGATTTATTTAATCTCTCTCAGACTCAGTTTTCACACATTTAGAAAGTAAATTATTGTGTTTTACTAAAATCATTTGAAAACTAAATAAAATACAGATGTAAAATTTCTTTGAAAATACTAAAGTAATATTTTTGTGACCTAGTATTGAGTTTGTAGATTATATTTAATTACATACTTCTCTCTATTAACAGTGAACATGATATAAAGTTCTTACTTTATATGTTGCTGCTGCTGCTAAGTCACTTCAGCTGTGTCCAACTCTGTGCAATCCCATAGATGGCAGCCCACCAAGGTCCTCCGTCCCAGGGATTCTCCAGGCAAGAACACTGGAGTGGGTTGCCATTTCCTTCTCCATTACTTTATATGATCATCCCTAAAATTGGAGTTGAAAGTAATGACATATCTAAAGTAAAATATTATCAAATACATGTTCATATGTGTTCAATTCAGTTCTGGACCTTCAAGTGAGACACTTAGGATTCAGTTAAAAACCACAGTAACAGAAGAGTCAACTTGACAAACATATAGTGTGCTAATGTAATTATATGAGCAACACACAAGGAGCTACAATTAGGGTAATTGAATGTGAAATGAACAAACAAAAAAATCCTGTGGGTAATGTGTTCAAGAAATTAATTACAAGATAAAGAATTGGAGCAAGGATTAGATTCTATAAACAAAATAATAAATTGGCATTCTATAATTAAAAGCAAAATGTAGTAAAAATAACCACTCAGTGGATGAGTTTAATAAGGGATAGGAAGAAGCAAAGAGAGAATTGGGAGCTGATGAAAAATATATAAAGGAACTTAAGAGACTTGTAGGATACATACAAACCTCTAACACAGATCCAACTGAAAATCCAAAAGGAGAAAAGGGAGAGAACACAGAGAATCAGTATTTAAAGGGGTAACATCTGAGAAAAACTAAGGGAAAAAAAAAAATCTCATCGGTAGACTAATGCCCAAATTAAATAATGAAGTCTGTTTTAAAGAAAATTATTACAAATGAAAGCAGAAAAAATTGAAGAGCTATAGAAAGATAATTTGTTGTGTTTATAAAATTAACCAGAGCATTGTATGTCTGAAGTGGATGGAAGTGGGGAGTGATTGTTGGGAAAAGTCACAAGGGCAATTTTTGGGGTGATGGCAATGGTTTATATTTGGGTTACAGAATAAATGCAATTATCAAAACCCATTGAACAACATGCTTAAAATTTGTACATCTTAGTGTATATAAAGAAAGAAAATACAAGCAAAAATTGAACTGTGGTAATTGATATACATGTTGAATATATTATTTCAACCTTATTTATCAATAAGGTATATTTATATTTTAATTTACTTTGAAATAAAAAATATGCATTTTACAGGGTAGTAAATTTATGAACTGAAAGAGGTATGACTACATGCTAGATTCATGATAGATGAAATATGTTTATGATGAAGCAAATATATAAACTATACAAATCATTTAAAAATATTAATTTGTAGAATATGCAAGGTGAGTATATGGGTTTTCTTAGTGCATTCAACTTAATTTTTGAATTTTTATAATAAAATATTGGAAAATATATATGAATTAAAATACATAAAAATAACTTAAAACCAAGAAAGAGTAAACAGTTGTAGGGCTTTTGAATTATTTAGGGAATTTTTAGTGTATTAACAGAAAAGTGTATTTGAGGAATGTATAATTAGCAAACAGGTTAAACATTGATTGAAAATAATAGGTTAAAAAAGTAATAATGAAAATACTTAATTTGAGAGAAGGCAAGAATAGAGAGAAAAGTGACCATAGAAAGAGTGAGATAATAAAAAGATGGTAGATCTATATGTTAATAACAATAGCAATTTCATCACATATAAAGTGATTTGGTACTACAGGCTAAATATAACATCTTGAAATTTTTACTTTCTTTTACAAATTTAAGATGCCCGTGATGACATAGTGTATATACATATTCATTTCCAGCCTTTATGGAAAACTTGCATAATTAAAATTTAAGAATAACTAAGTTAGTAAAAATAAGTATATGATGATTATAAGCAGTAAACCTTAACCATAAAGTTTGAATATAAAGTATAGAAGATGATATACCTTCTAAACTCAAGCCAAAATAAAATTGACTTAAGTATATATTATGATGCTCATCAAAATAGAGTTGAAATAAAAAAGCATTGCTACACATAAAGAAGAATATCTGTTATAAAGATAAACTCACCAAAAGAAATACATGTCTAAATGTCTATGCACAAATTATATAATCTAAAATATTCTGAAGCAAAATTTCACAGAACTAAAGGAGAAATAGTTAAATCCATAATCATAGTGGGAAAATTTAATACTGCTCTTTTAGTAAGTGGTAGAATGAGTAGATAGCATTAGTAAAGATATGAAGGATTTAAATAGTATGATTGAAAAATTTAATAAATTCTCTTTCCTGGAGAATTCCATGGACAAAAGAGCCTGGCAGTCCATGGGGTCTTAAAGAGTCGGACACGACTGAACAACTAAATTTTCACAAATGTTACATATCTCTTTGTACTGCTCACGCATTTTACTAAAATTGACAATTAACTTTGTGCTTAACTATTACTCATGCTTCAAAAAAATTTCAAAAGAATGATATTCTAACAAACATAAAACAGATAATTAGAATATTCTCATTTAGTGGAAATCAACAATGCATATTTAATAACTTATCAGATAATTCAGAATTACAATGGAAAATAAAAATATTTTGAACTATATATATAATACATATCAAAATTTCAGGTATATAACAAAACATTAGTCTTTAATGCATAGATTAGAAATCTGAAAGCATATGCTTTAAACATCTATCTCAAAGTTTAGATAAACAGTTAAGTTCAAAGAGAGAATACAAGAAAAGATAACAGAAGTTAATGTAATAGAAAAGGAATAGAATGATGAAGTCAAAATTTATTATCAAAAAGACTAATAAAACTGATAACTCTTGGTGAGACACATATTATTATAATATTTAAAATAACCTTTTTGGATAAGTCTTGTGGAAGAGACGAGATGACCTGCCTGAGGTCACACAGCTCTGAATAGAGTCAGAATTTGAATCCAGGCTTTCTGGCACTAGCTTTTACTTTTTTAACTGTTACACAACGTAAAATCTCATGTTATTTAATCTCTTAGTTACTTCAGTTATAAAGAGGAAGGTGGCTTTTGCTAAACTTTTTTAAACTAACATACCCCTCTATCATGTATTTTAGGTTATCTCTAGAGGTAATCTTCATGCTTTTTTCCACGTGTCTCCATTTTATGCTCTTTACTGCATAACTTTTCACACTCAGTAATATTGCTTCCACAGAATTATTGAAATGGAAGATGAGTCATTAAAAAATACCACATGTATAAAGTGGAAGTCTTCCCCAGAGTGCTGTTCCCAATCCTCTCTCCCTATTCTAGGAAATATTTCAGCCGTTCTAGGAAATATTCTCTGTCAGGTCTAGGCTTATACAGGCAGTAAGAAAATACGAAACTTTTTGGCCACCTCATGCGAAGAGTTGACTTACTGGAAAAGACTCTGATGCTGGGAGGGGTTGGGGGCAGGAGGAGAAGGGGACGACAGAGGATGAGATGGCTGGATGGCATCACCGACTCAATGGATGTGAGTTTGGTTGAACTCTGGGAGTTGGTGATGGACAGGGAGGCCTGGCGTGCTGCAGTTCATGGGGTCGCAAAGAGTAGGACACGACTGAGCGACTGAACTGAACTGAACCATGTCTTTCATATACACTCACACAACCACACACATATATGTATTTAATTCACATGCAGATATTAAAGTAAGCTAACCAGTATATTCTATTTTAATTAATATAGCATCAGTTCAGTTCAGTCTCTCAGTCATGTCCAAATCTTTGCGACCCCATGAACTGCAGCACGCCAGGCCTCCCTGTCCGTCACCAACTCCCGGAGTTCAACCAAACTCACATCCATTGAGTCGGTGATGCCATCCAGCCATCTCATCCTCTGTTGTCCCCTTCTCCTCTTGCCCCCAATCCCTCCCAGCATCAGAGTCTTTTCCAATGAGTCAACTCTTTGCATGAGGTGGCCAAAGTACTGGAGTTTCAGCTTTAGCATCATTCCTTCCAAAGAAATCCCACGGCTGATCTCCTTTAGAATGGACTGGTTGGATCTCCTTGCAGTCCAAGGGACTCTCAAGAGTCTTCTCCAACACCACAGTTCAAAAGCATTAATTTTCGGTGCTCAGCTTTCTTCACAGTCCAACTCTCACATCCATACATGACTACTGGAAAAATCATAGCCTTGACTAGATGGATGCTTTTCAAATATTAATCTTTTAAAAATCATTAATTCTTCATTAGAATGTGCTTGTTAACTTACATAAGAATTTTCTTACAATAAACATTTGGATATAATCTCTTCTATATCATTAATGGTATCTGCATTATTGACTTATGAAACCCTCATGATAAAGTCCTTTTTCTTTTTCCAACAATAAACATTCAACTTAATTTTTATTAGAGTCAAAATGTACTAGTCAACTGAGAAAGTAGACAGTAAATTCATCTCTATTGCTACTTGCTATTATATTTGAAATTAACACTTTGAGGAATAATAATTTCAGTTTTTATTTCCATTTGTATTGTTATAGGTGTGGAATTAAATGAAATATGCTATTTTGGCAATACTATTTATTACTAAGTCCTCATTATATTAATAAGTAGAAAGCATAGAACTAGAAAGTTGTGTATGCAGGGTCAATCCTCTACAATCCAATATAAAATAGAAACATTCTTTTTGAAAAAGAGAGAAGGAATATAACATAGGTCAAAAACTCAGATCTACATAAAGAAAGGAAGAGCACTAGAGAATCAGTAAGTGAAGGAAAAACAAAAAAATTTGGTTTCTTATTCTTAATCTATCAGATAACATCTTGTTCAGAAAAATATAGCAGCAATATGTTCAATGATTATGGCTTATGTATAAGTAAGATACATCATAGCAACATCCCCAAAGGGAAAAATAAGGAAATTTTACCAGATACAAAAGATCAAGAGCTCCATTTCCATTTGTAGCAACATGGTACAAGTAAGTCTTTATCCTCCTCTAACAAGCATCCATTCTAAGTAAGAGGTTTCAAATGGTGATGTAAGCCTGTGGTGGTTGAAATTCTGCTTTGTCATTTATTTCTATGGGGCCTTGGGAAAGTTATTTGACCCTGTGGAGGCTCCTTTTTCTTTGAAAAGTAGAGTCAAAAAAAGAAAAACTAAGATATTTGCAAATGTACACAAATTTCATGACAAAGCTAACATTTTACATTTGACTTGTTACTTGTCAGCCATTGTTCTAAATATTTTAATATATTAACTTATTCAATGCTTACAACCAACTTTGGGGTAGAAAATTAATAATAAAAGTGTAAGTTTTATTTGTTCAAGGGTTAACAAGTAACAAGTGGCAGAGGTGGGATTCAAACAAAAAAATGCTTAACTCCAACATCTATGTGATTAACTCTATATATACCAGAGTACACCTCCTGCTACAGAGCTAGATAATGGCCATGATAACTGTTAAGGTAGCAAGAATATCATCCAAAATAATAATAATGAAAATATATTCTTCCATTCAAGAACTTTGGTGGAACATCTTGAGAAATATCCAATTGTCTTAAAATAAATAGTGACTAAAATTACTATAGAAGAATAATAGCAAATCTGTAATTTATGTAAAACAGATAACTGTACTTAGAGAACAATAAAACAATGCCTCTGCCTACGGCATCACATTTACTGGTGAAAAGGGAGACGAGAATAATCATGGAACGGGAGAACATATGAGGTAATTAGTGTAATATTCTCCTGAGTGGTTGGACACTTAACATTGAAGCAGTAGGTTGAAATCAATACAGAATCTCACAAAGGTAAGAGACGTTTTTCTCTATCCAGTTTTACTTTTAGAGTAAACACAGCTAAAATTTTAATGTATGGAATTGTGGATCTGTAGGATCCATAGAACAGGAGGACTCTCCCAATTGGTAAGCAAAATCCACCACACCATAGCATCATCCTTATTAGATATCCTAAAATAGGGGTTCTCAAACTTGGATGGTAAGTAGAATTACACTGGAAACTTTAAAAATACTGTTGATTCTTTTGCTGCTTATCAGGTAATTTTCCTTTGTAGCTACAGGTGGAATCTGGAATTCACCAGGTAATTGTGAAAATGTCCCAGATTTGGTAATTATTGTTCACAATGTTACTGAGTTACACATGTACATATTAAGTGGAATTAATGCCTAAAACAGTGAGATTAGCTGACAGAAGTGGCCCTGCCCCAGTAAAACCGGTTTGTTAGCAAAGAGATAATGAGCATTAATACATTCATTCCATCAGCTCAATGATGGTTGATTATGGGGGTCACTTGGGCAGCTTTTGAAAATACTGATGCCTAAGTCTGCTTCTAATGATTCTGATATATTTGGTCTGGGGTGCAGCCTAGGCATCAGGGGTTTTAAAATCTCCCGATGTGGTTCTAAATTGCAGCCAAGGTTGAAAAATCACTGTTCTGGAGTGAGTTATCTTTTACACAGAATACACATACAGAGAAAATAATAAAGTCCCTAGGAAAATACCATTCTCTATCTAAGGAAACCTGAAAACATAAGAACTAGTTTTAAATGCATCTACTGGATCAATACTACACACTTCAGTGAACACCAAAAGCCTGAAAATCAGCCATTCAATGACAACCTCGTGATTGGAAATTCAGTCATTTGGAGGTGATGGACTCACTCCAGTGAACACATTTCTAAGGCTCGTGTCAACCCATTCCTGCCTCTGCCAACATTTAACCCCTCCCCCAAGCTCTGTATAAGATCAGCAGTTTGCTTTGCTTAGTGTAGCTCATCCTTAAGTAAGCAAGTATTCAGATTTACGGCTCCACATCCTGAGTAGTGGTTTATCCTGAGATGGTTTCATCCTTCCACAGAATAAAAAGTGAGGAGAAGGAGCATTTATTTCTAAGACATGTTTTTAAGCTTACTTATGCAGATTTGGATTAATAATGGTCTCACTGATTCACATTTGGCCACTTAACTTGCTGAATAACAAGTATCTGTGTATTCATCAGATGACTTGAAAAATATAACATAGAAATTTTCATCTATCACACCTTCCTTAAACAGGATTAGAAGTTAATCATTCCTTTTTTTTTCTAAAATAGTTTTCTTTGACAAATATGTATGTGTAAGCAATATATTATCTATTTTAGTTATTTTTGGAATTTATAAAAAATATATCAAGTTGTATGTTATCTTCTGGAGCTTCTTTTTTCAAAGTTGCTATATTATTAAAATATATTAATGTTGTTGCTTGTAACTGTATTTCATTTATTTTCTCAAGTGTAATATTCCATTGTCTTGAACATACTATTATATATTTATCTATCTCCTGGGTAGACCTGCTTTATTCACAGATGTGTTTATGTATTCATATATGCATGTATATATACATTTTATATATATATATATATATATACACACATTAACCTGCAAACACACTGCATTTGCAGGTTAATGTAGCATTATTTGAACATTCTTATATGCTATACAGAAGTGTATGTGAAAGAATTCTTGAGCTATTCCAAGGAGTGGAAGTGAAGCATTCTAAGGTATCTGACTACTAAATTTTATAAGATCATGACTGAATGTTTCCCAATTAAAATTTCCATAAGCAATATAGAAGTGTTCCTGTTAGTCATCCCCAACACTTGATTTTGTCAGGCTTCCCAGGATTTTGTCAACTGAAGTATAAAATGTTATAAAATGTTACTCATTGTGACTCCTATTTGTACTTCTATGATCAGCAATAAAGTAGAGCATCTCTATAATTTTATTGAACATATATTTGTTCTTTTCTGAAAAATGACTGCTAATGTCTTTAGCCATTTCCTATTGGAGAGTTTGTCTTTTTCAAAAATTAAATTCTTTTTCAAAAATTAATTCAATAGATCTCTTAAAACTCAGCAATAAGAAAAGAAATAATCTGGTTAAAAAAAAAAAAAGCAAATGATCTAAAGAGACACTTCATCAAAGAAGATTTGCAGACGAAAATAAGCATATGACATGTTAAACATCATATGTCATCAGGGAAATACAAATTAAAACAATCATGAGTTATCACTATACATCTATTAAAATGGTCTAAATCCAAAATACTGACAACATCAAATGCTGATGAGGATGTGGAGCAAAAGTCACTCTCAATACTAGTGGGAAAGCAAAGTGGCAGTTTGAAAGAGAGTTTGGCCATTTCTTACAAAACTTAAAGTTCTAATCATGCTATTCAACAATTGTCTTCTTTAGTATTTAACTAAAGGAGCTGAAAAATAATTTCCAAACAAAAATCTGTATATGGACGTTTGCTGCTGCTGCTGCTAAGTTGCTTCAGTCATGTCTGACTCTGTGCGACCCCATAGACAGCAGCCCACCAGGCTCTGCCATCCCTGGGATTCTCTGGGCAAGAACACTGGAGTGGGGTGCCATTGCCTTCTCCAATATGGTTGTTCTCAGTAGCATTTTTTCATATTTGCCAAAAATTGGAACCAACTAACATGTTCTTCAGTAGGTAAACAGACAAGTACATTGACATATCCAGGAAATGAAATGTTATTGAGTAGCTAAAAGAAATGAGCTATCAAGGCTTTAGAAGACATATAACCTTAAATGCATACTAAGTGCAAGAAGGCAATCTGAAAAGGCTACATATTGTATGATTCCAGTTATATAACATTATAGAAAAGGCAAAACTATGTAGACAGTAAAAAGATTAATGGTTGTCAGACTTGGGGTGAGTAGAATTGAATGGTGAAAAGTGAAAGTGTTAGCCGCTCAGTTCTGCCTGATTCTTTGCGACCCCATGGAATGGAGCCCGCCAGGCTCTTCTGTTCATGGGATTTTCCAGGCAAGAATACTGGAGCACAAATAATTTTTAGGGCAGTGAAGCTACTCTGTAGGATACTGTAACGGTGAATACATGTCATCACACACATTAAGATATATAGAACATACAACACCAAAACCCTAATGTAAACTATGGGCTTTGGGTGATAACGGTGTACTAGTGTAGGTTTATCAGTTGTAACAAAAGTACCACTCTGGTGCAGGATGTCAATTGCAGGAGAGGTTGTGCATGTTAGCGTAGGGGGTACGTGGGGCCTTTGCACTTTTTGCTCAGTTTTTCTATGAAGCTAAAACTGCTCTTAAAAATAAAGTTTATTAAAATTATATGAGTTGTTTATATTTAAAACTGTCATGTATATGAATCACAGATATCCTCTTCCAATGTTTAACTCATATTTTTACTTTCTCTTTTGATAATTTTTTCTTAATAATATACAGGCAAGTTTACCAATCATTTTATTTATAGTTGGTTTTTGAACGCATGTGCTATTTGGGAAATCTTTCCAAACCACAAAATCAGAAGTCCACTTACCTATATTTTCTAATAAATTAAAAATTTTGACTTTAAAATTTTATATAATTCACCTGTAATTTATTTTCATAAAGTGGTAAAATAGAGGTCTAATTTTATTTTCTTGTTCCATGTGGAAAAATTTTTTCCAGATGCACTAATTGTCCAGTCTCCTCCATTCTTTACTGATCTGCTATGTTTTTTGTCATATAGCATAGCTGTCTATATATGGTGGTGGTGGTTTAATTGCTAAGTCATGTCTAACTCATGTGACCCCGTGGACTGTACTCCACCAGGCTCCTCTGTCTATGTGATTTCCTGGATAAGAATAATGGTGTGGGTGGCCATTTCCTTCTCCAGGGGATCTTCCCAACCCAGGGATCAAACCCAAGTTTCCTGCATCGCAGGCAGATTCGTTACTTACTGAGCTGCCAGAAAAGCCCTGTGTATATATTGTTGTTTAGTAGCTCAGCACACAAGGCATCCTTGTCCTTCATCATCTCCCAGAGCTTGCTCAAACTTATGTCCATTGGGTCAGTGATGCCATCCAGCCATCTTATCCTCTGTCCTCCCCTTCTTCTCCTGCCTTCAATATTTCCCAGGATCAGGATCTTTTCTAACGAATCAGCTCTTCGCATCAGGTGGCCAAAGTATTGGAGCTTCAGCTTCAGCATCAGTCCTTTCAAAGAATATTCAGGGTTGATTTCCTGTAGGATTGACTGGTTTGATTTCCTTGCAGTCTCAGGGACTCTCCAGAGTCTTCTCCAAAGCCATAGTTTGAAAGCATCAATTCCTTGGCACTCAGCCTTCTTTATAGTTCAACTCTCACATCCTTATGTGACTACTGGAAAAACCATAGCTTTGACTAGATGGACTTTGTCAGCAAAGTAATGTCAGTGCTTTTTAGTATGCTGTCTAGGTTGGTCATAGCTTTTCTTCCAAAGAGAAAGCATCTTTTAATTTCATGGCTGCAGTCACCATTTGCAATGGTTTCAGAGCCCAAGAAAATAAAGTTTGTCACTGATTCCATTGTTTCCCCATCTATTTGCCATGAAGTGATGGAATTGGATGTCATAATCTTACTTTTTGAGTGTTGAATTTTAAGTCAGCTTTTTCACTCTTCTATTTCACCTTCATAAGAGGCTCTTTAGTTCCTCTTCGCTTTCTGCCATAAGGGTGGTGTCATCTGCGTATTTGAGGTTGTTAATATTACTCCTGGCAATCTTGATTCCTGCTTGCGCTTTATCCAGCCCAGCATTTCTCATAACATACTCTGTATAAGTTAAATAAGCACAGTGACAATATACAGCCTTGATGTACTCCTTTCCTGATTTGGAACCAGTCTGTTGTTCCAGTCTGGCTTTTAACTGTTGCTTCTTGACCTGCTTAGCATGCATGCCTTGTAGGAGGCAGGTAAGGTGGTCTGGTATTCCAATCTTTTTAAGAATTTTCCGCAGTTCGTTGTGATCCACACAGCCAAAGGCTGTAGCATAGTCAATAAAGCAGAAGTAGGTTTTTTTCCAGAATTTTCTTGCTTTTTCTATGATCTAACGGATGTTGGCAGTTTTCATCTCTGGTTCCTCTGCCTTTTCTAAATCCAGCTCGTATATCTGGAAGTTTTCTGTTCATGTACTGTTGAAGCCTAGCTTGTAGAATTTTGAGCATTACTTTGCTAGCATGTGAAATGAATGCAACTGTGTGGTAGTTTGAACATTCTTTGGCAACGCCCTTCTTTGGGAGTGGAATGAAAACAGAACTTTTCCAGTCCTGTGGCCACTGCTGAGTTTTCCAGATTTGCTGGCATATTGAGTGCAGCACTTGCACAATATCATCATTTAGGATTTGAAATACTCAGCTGGAATTCTATCACCTCCACTAGCTTTGTTCATAGTGATGCTTCTTAAGACCCACTTGACGTCACATTCCAGGATGTCTGGCTCTAGGTGAGTGATCATACCACCATAGTTACCTGGGTCATGAAGATTTTCTTGTATAGTTCTTTTGTGTATTCTTGCTACCTCTTCTTAAAATCTTCTGCTTCTGTTAGGTCCATACCATTTCTTTTCTCTATTGTGCTCAGCTTTGCATGAAATGTTCCCTTGGTATCTCCAATTTTCTTGAAAAAATCTCTAGTCTCTCCCATTCTATTGTTTTCTTTTATTTCTTTGCATTTTTCACTTTGGAAGGCTTTCTTACCTCTCCTTCCTATTCTTTGGAACTCTGCATTCATATAGGTATATCTTTACTTTTCTCCTTTGCTTTTTGCTTCTCTTCTTTATATATATGGATCTTATTTTGGGTTCTCTAATGTCATATAATAAGTTATCTATATACATGGGTCTTATTCTGGGCTCTCTAATCTCCATAATGAGCAGTTTTCTATTGCTGTACTAGTATTATTTTATCATAAATACTGTAGCTTTGTAATAAGCCCTGATACCTAGCAGAGGAAGTATTTCTTTTTTTTTTTTTTTTTCAGTTGTGTTTTGCCTATTTTGATTCTTTAGCTTTCTATGCAAACTTTGCTATCAATTCCTCAAATTCTTGTTCTTGTTTACTTCATTATTTTTCCCAGGTGTCTTTGGTTTAGATCTGGTTGACTTACAATTCCCTTGTGATCAGTGTTATCATATCTAATGATACATGTTATTAAAGCAATTTGTGTATGTCAGTCATGATGAATTCAAAAAGAGGGGAAGAGAAAAGACCACAAAATCATCTTGAATCATACCTCTCTACAGGACTGCTTCATCTTATTTCTCAGGTTACACATAATACAAGAATTCCAGAATAAAGGGCACTGCACACATTATAGTTGTCTTTAACGTTTTAACTTTTAAAATATCTTTAAAACTAATCAGTCCCCCCCAAAATTATTTATATATGCTTTACAAAAATTTTTTAGTCTATAACAGTAAAATGTCTTAACTGGGGTGTTTAAGGTATTCTATTTCAAAATATAGAAAAGAGTAAAGCTTAATGTAAGAAAGATTTTGCTGATTTGACAACATATAAAATAAAAGGAACTTCACAGAAGAAGATGGAACTGTAATTGATAAACTGATTGCCCAGTAACTTTAAAAATGCCATCTTGGTAAAGTATACTTGTTAAAGTAGCTACAGTTCCATACTATACAAATTGTTTCAATGGTGGAACATAACATAATGTATTTGGAAGGATGAAAGGCAAAACTGTGTTATTTATAGTTCCAAACAAGAAAAGGCTGTCAGTGGATTGCACACCAGGACAGAGTAAATGCAAGCTGGAATTGTAAGAGGTGGCTTATATATTGCAAGTGAGTGAAACAGTGGAAAAAGCGTCAAACTTTATCTTTTGGGGCTCCAAAATCATTGCAGATGGTCATTGCAGCCATGAAATTAAAAGACGCTTTACTCCTTGGAAGGAAAGTTATGACCAATCTAGAGAACATATTCAAAAGCAGAGACATTACTTTGCCAACAAAGATCCATCTAGTCAAGGCTATGGTTTTTCCAGTGGTCATGTATGGATGTGAGAATTGGACTGTGAAGAAAGCTGAGCACCAAAGAATTGATGCTTTTGAAGTGTGGTGTTAGAGAAGACTCTTGAGAGTCCCTTGGACTGCAAGGAGATCCAACCAGTCCATTCTAAAGGAGATCAGCCCTGGGATTTCTTTGGAAGGAATGATGCTAAAGCTGAAACTCCAGTACTTTGGCCACCTCATGCGAAGATTTGACTCATTGGAAAAGACTCTGATGCTGGGAGGGATTGTGGGTAGGAGGAGAAGGGGATGACAGAGGATGAGATGGCTGGATGGCATCACTGACTCAATGGACGTGAGTCTGAGTGAACTCCTGGAGTTGGTGATGGACAGGGAGGCCTGGTGTGCTGTAATTCATGGGGTCACAAAGAGTCAGACAGGACTGAGCGACTGAACTGAACTGAACTGAACTGATGTTAGCTAGGTTTTGTAGGTTCCCTGTGGATTCACTAATTTTAATAGCTTCCTGGATTCCTAAGGAAAAGTAGCTATCCTTAACCTTAGTTGAATCACCCTGGCCCTGGAGTGATATGGGTATATGCATGGTGGAGAGCCCAATAACTGAGGTGGTTGGGAGTGTGGACTTAAAATGAAGAACTGACTAGCCTCTAGCCAAGACCTCAAAACTAGATCAGGACAGTGTTTTTTGAAAAACTGTATTTCAATACTAGAGAAAATGTTATGTGCCCCACCCCCAACTTTCACCAGAAAGAAAAAGAAGAAAAAAATGCTTAGAATCAGTAAATATGATCCAAAACTATTAGGATATGAAATCAGTGAATATTTGGAGAGAATAGATAGAATGCCAGGAAAAGAAAAATATTTAAAAGCTGCAAATTCTTATAGACTATATTGAAGATAATGAAGATAGGTCACTGATGAAGGAAAAGGAAGTGAGATTACTTTTCAAGGCAGTTTACTTCCTTGTCAAATACTAACAAACACTTTTTGATTATGAAAATCCAGCACGAGACAAAGTAGAAGAGTTAACTAAATTGAATATTCTTCCTGCTGCTCCAAGTATATTGTGTAATTCAAATATTGTTCAATGTTACAATTTTACTGAAAATTTAAAGTACAAAAGTTACACTTCAGAAAAACATTACAGAAATTCTGGAATTCTTTTTACATGAATTATTCCAAGTAGTCAAATTAATCAGTAATAATCAGATTATTTTATTCAATTACAAGCTATTCTGTAATTTTTCTCTGAAGGAATACAAAACTACTGAAAAATGAGAAGTAGTACAAAACTTGGCAGCATTTATCATATGTACTGAGTAAATACAAAGAGAATGAAATGCACATCAACAATAATACTATATATTCATATGGGAATTTAATTTGGAAAACATACACTAGAAATGTTGAAGAATAGACTATATGAATATAACAAACATTGGCATACCGTTATTAAATGTGTGTAATTCAGTTTGGGCATATTAATGTTTACATTTTAATGATTATTCATGAAATTTTATGAATAAGATAATGAGAATTGCCTTCACTTGGCAAAAACTATAGTAGAAAATTGATAACAGGTCATTGAACAGTTCTGCAGAAATCAAACATCAACACCAAGAGATTATTATGCATTGTTTAAAAAAATAAAACTTTTCAGAAGTAATCAAAATTATGGTAGATGCAACCACTGAAACAATTTTGTAAAAAGTAGAAATACTGTTACTCAGTTTTTTAAAGATAAATACTTGATATGGATCATGTAGAACAGACAACTATTATAAGATCTGTTGGCTTTCAAATACAGATATTTCTTTATATGAACACATTTTGAAATTTTTTCCAAATAATAACTTTATTTAAATATAATTCACATACTATTAAATTTATTCTTTTGAAGCATAAAACTCAGATATTCCACAGTAATCACTTGAGAAGAACTATAGATATTTTTAGTTTACCACTTAAAATTCTGAAGTCCAAGTCCAAGTGTTAGTCATTCAGTTGTGTCTGACTATTTGCAACCCCGTGAACTATAGCCCATCAGGCTCTTCTGCCCATGGAATTCTTCAGGCAAGAATACTGGAATAGGTTGCCATTCCCTCCTCCAGAGGACCTTGCTGACCCAGGGATTGAACCTTGGATCTCCTGTATTGCTGGTAGGTTCTTTACCATCTGAGCCACACTAAACTTAAACACAAATTATTTGAAGGGCCAAGGATAGACCCGAGCTGCAAATATGCATGGTAATATCGGTTTCCACTGAAAAGCTTCAAAACAGCATCTTACTATTTCTTCTCTTCATTCTTTAAATTGTAGTAAATAATGTAGCAAAAATAATTAATTTCTTGCTTTTATAAAATATCCATTATTTAGAAAACTATTTTTTAGCTTCAAAACATTGTTAAGGACATAATGGGAAAAAACTGAATTGATCCTTAACAATATAGAATTCAGTCAGTGTAGTCAGTATCGCTTGGAAATTGTTGACTATCTTAATAAACATAGGCATTATAGAAGCTAAACCAAAGGCATACATTTGAAAAAAATTTTTTTAATTATTTAGTTATTATTCATTTGGCATGATTCTTTTAATAGTAATGTTTTAAGCAAAATATTGCAGAAACTAAAGCTCAATTTTATAATGTCCTTAGAAGTATCAAAGAGAGGTCTTCCTTGGTGGTCCAGTGGTTAAGAATCCACCAATGCAGGAGACACAGGTTTGATACCCACAAAAAAGAGTAGCTTTCACTTACCCCAACCAGAGAACTCAGGATGTGGCAATGAAGGCTCAGCACAGCCAAAAATAAATAAATACTTTTAAAAAATAAAGTATCAAATAAAGTATCACTTTAAGGAATTATTTGAATCAGGAAGAGAAAGACAGATATCATATAATATTGCTTATATGTGAAATCTAGAAAAATGTTATGGATGAACTTATTTGCAAGGCAGAAATAGAGACACAGATGTAGGAAAAAAAACAAAAAACAAAACACAACTTCTGGATACCAAGGGGGGAAAAAGGGGTGAGATGAATTGGGAGACTAGGATTGACATATATATTACTACAGATGGATAGATATCTAATGATAACTTACTGTATAGCACAGAGAACTCTACTCAGTGCTCTGTGTGACCTAAATGAGAAGAATATCTAAAAAGAAGTAGATATACATACATATATAACTGATTCACTTTGCTGTACAGCAGAAACTAACAAACCATTGGAAAGCAAATATACTTTTTACTATATCAATTAATAAAAATAAGAAAGAAACTATTTGAAAAATTAAATAAAGCAACACATAAGAAAATATCTTTTATTGATGCTAAAGAAGTTGCCAACTCAATGGACATGAGTTTGAACAAACTTGAGGAGCTGGACACAACTTAGCAACTGAACAACAACAAAAGAAGTTGCTGTCACTGGCTATTATTGTCCATTTCTTCATGTGCAGAAAATTTTAGAAAAAGGAGGAAAGCAACCAGTTTTGACTAAAATTGCATGATCAGCCTACCTATGACCCCAAACTAAATTTCAAAACCTATTGTTTTCTATATTTTTATAAAAGTGTTGTACCAAATGTATAGCTTGAACTTTTAGCATTCTAGATATTCATCACAGTTCTTTAAATTACATATGCTATATATTATGGTGATCCTGAGACGGACTGATAAAATTAGTAAGAAGTGTTAAGTTATTAAGACATCAGTGGACGAATGTTGCTGTTCAGTTACTAAGTCACGTCCGACTCTGTGACCCCATGGACTGCAGCACGCTAGGCTTCCCTGTCCTTCAGTATCTCCCAGATTTTGCTCAAACTCATGTCCATTGAGTTGGTGAAGACATCCAATCATCTCATCCTCTGTCATTCCCTTCTTCTCCTGCCCTCAATCTTTCCCAGCATCAGTGTGTTTTCCAGTGAGTCAGCTCTTCGCATCAGGTAGCCAGAGTATTGGAGCTTCACCTTCAGCATCAGTCCTTCCAATGAATATTCAGGGTTGATTTGCTTTAGGATTGTCTAGTTTGATCTCCTTGCAGTCCAAGGGACTCTCAAGAGTCTTCTCCAGCACCACATTTTGATAGCATCAATTATTCGGTGCTCAGCCTTCTTTATGATCCAACTCTCATATCTGCACATGCCTACTGGAAAAGCTATAGCCTTGACTATAGGAACCTTTGTTGGCAAAGTGATGTTTCTGCTTTTTAATATGCTGTCTAGGTTTTCATAGCTGTCATAACTTCTTCCAAGGAGCAAGCATCTTTTAACTTCATGACTGCATGCAGTCACCATCTGCAGTGATTTTGGAGCCCAAGAAAATAAAATCTGTGACTGTTTCCATTTTTTTCCCCCATATATCTGCCATGAAGTGATGGAAATGAATACCATGACCTTAGTTTTTTTAATATTGAGTTTTAAGCTAGCTTTTTCAGTGGATGCATAAGTAAAGCTTTAGACAGTTTTCTGAAATCCAGGATGACTCCTTTAGACCATGACATCCAATTTTAGGAAGAAAATTACCACAGGTATTTGGGAATACTCCTGTAGTTCTAAGGGCATATTTATTTGACAGCTTTTTAAATCATATTATCTTGGATAAGGTATGGTAAAACCAGACAGAGTTCATGGGAGAGAAAGTAGAAAGACGTTTGCAGCTTTGAAATATGGTGCCAGGAAGGACCTCTAAGGGGACGCACAGGATCTGTCATGAGATAGAGCTTGGGGGTGAGGAGTGGGAGGTAAGAGCTGATGGGGTGGAGAGGAACTTCAAGAAGGATCCTTTATGGTAGTTTCTGAATCAAAGTGAAGGAAAGGCAAAGTAGGGTAAGCAGGCTTAGTATAGGCTAATTTAAATATTTTCACTGGCCTCTGGGGAATAAAATCTTCCCCTGCTAGTGTGATACCTGGTTTGAAGCTTAGGGTGTATAGTGGCCTGTAGGGTGAGAGCCCAGTGAAGGACTTGGCTGGATTGTAGACCTAATCCTCTACTCAAGAAGAGAATTAACTAACTTCTGTGATTGGTCACTCAGTTATGTCCGACTTTTCATGACATCATGGACTGCAGCCCACCAGGCTCCTCTGCCCGTAGAATTTTCCAGGCAAGAATATTGGATTGGGTTGCCATTTCCTATTCCAGAGGATCTTCTCAAAACAGGGGTTGAACCCATGTCTCTTGCATCTCCTGGCTTGGCAGGTAGATTCTTTACCATCAGTGCAATCTGGTAAGCCCCAAACTGGGTCAAGACAGCATTATAAACAAAACAAAACATAGTTTCTTAAAATAATAATTCATCAAGCATCACCTACAATGCCAAAAGAAAGTCTGTTAAGTCCAATGACAATTTCTATCAAAAGCAAGATATTGGAGCTAAGAAATAAAGTACAGTAATAAATTTTATTTCTCTGAAAGCAATACATTTAACTATTTTGTAACAAATGATATCCTAGTGATTTTGACTTTCTAACTGTTCCAATCAAAAGTTTGAATTATCTACATAATCTTAATGTTTTCATTTGTATAATGTATAGACAATGATTTCATGTTATAATTGTTATTCTTGAAAAATAAATGATCTACTAATTCAATACAATTTTACAGACGAAAGAAGGACCTTTCCCTATTTTGTCCAAAATGATAATATGGTCTGTTGAAAGAGATGTTAGCTTGCTATCACCCTACAAGTGTCTATCCAGATTAATTTTTATCTTTAGCTAATGAGCTAAGGTTCCCCTCCCAGGGTATGGAAGCTGCACTCCAAGATGGGACTTAAACCAGAACAGAAAACAAACAGCTTTCTTTGCATTTATTCTACAGTTACATTGTGGTGCTCTCTCTAAAGGCTTCGGTACCCTTCCCCCATATCATACCTACATTTACTTGTTAAGAAGCAGCTCTAGTCACCCAAGCAATATCTTATCATATTTGTTATTTTAACGTAAGTTTTCTTGATCAGTTCAGTTCAGTTGCTCAGTCGTGTCTGACTCTTTGTGACCCCGTGAATCACAGCACGCCAGGCCTCCCTGTCTATCACCAACTCCCAGAGTTCACTCAGGCTTATGTATATCAAGTCAGTGATGCCATCCAGCCATCTTATCCTCTGTCACCCCCTTCTCCTCCTGCCCCCAATCCTCCCAAAATCAGAGTCTTTTCCAATGAGTCAACTCTTTGCATGAGGTGGCCAAAGTATTGGAGTTTCAGCTTCAACATCAGTCCTTTCAATGAACACCCAGGACTGATTTCCTTTAGGATGGATGGATTAGATCTCCTTGCAGGCCAAGGGATTCACAAGAGTCTTCTCCAACACCACAGTTCAAAAGCATCAATTCTTTGGTGCTCAGCTTTCCTTAAGTCCAGTTCTCACATCCATACATGACTACTGGAAAAACTATAGCTTTGACTAGATGGACCTTTGTTGGTAAAGTAATGTCTCTGCTTTTTAATATACTATCTAGGTTGGTCATTGATTTTCTTCCAAGGACCAGGAGTCTTTTAATTTCATGGCTGAAGTCACCATCTGCAGTGATTTTGGGGCCCAAGAAAATAAAGTCTCTCACTATTTCCATTGTTTCCCCATTTATCTGCCATGAAATGATAGGACCTGGGTGAAGGATCTTAGTTTTCTGAATGTTGAGTTTTAAGCCAATTTTTTCATTCTCCTCTTCCACTTTCATCAAGAGGCTCTTTAATTATTCTTTACATTCTGCCATAAGGCTGGTGTCATCTATGTATCTGAGGTTACTGATATTTCTCCTGGCAATCTTGAATCCAGCTTGTGTTTTATCCAGCCCAGCATTTCGCTTGATGTACTCTGCATAAGTTAAATAAACAGGGTGACAATATACAGCCTTGATGTACTCCTTTTCTGATTTGGAACCAGTCTGTTGTTCCATGTCCAGTTCTGACTGTTGCTTCTTGACCTGTATACAGGTTTCTCAGGAGGCAGGTCAGGTGGTCTGGCATTCCCATCTCTTTTAGAATTTTCCACAGTTTGTTGTGATCTACACAGTCAAAGGCTTTGGCATAGGCAATAAAGCAAAAGTAGAAGTTTTTCTGGAGCTCTCTTGCTTTTTCGATGATCTAATGGATGTTGGCAATTTGATCTCTGGTTCCTCTGCCTTTTCTAAAACCAGCTTGAACATCTGGAAGTTCATGGTTCACGTATTGCTGAAGCCTGGCTTGGAGAATTTTGAGTGTTGTTTTGCTAGTGTGTGAGATGAGTGCAAATGTGTGGTAGTTTAACATCCTTTGGCATTGCCTTTCTTTGGAATTGGATTTAAAACTGACCTTTTCCAGTGTTGTGGTCACTGCTGAGTTTTCCAAATTTGCTGGCATATTGAGGGCAGCACTTCCACAGCATCATCTTTTAGGATTTGAAATAGCTCAACTGGAATTCCATCATCTCCACTAGCTTTGTTTGTAGTGACTTTGCATTCCAGGATGTCTGGCTCTAGATGAGGGATCACACCATCATAGTTATCTATGTCATGAAGATCTTTTTTGTATAGTTCTTCTGTGTATTCTTGCCACCTCTTCTTAATATCTTCTGCTTCTGTTAGGTCCATACCATTTCTGTCCTTTATTGTGCTCAGCTTTGCATGAAATGCTCCCTTGGTATCTCTAATTTTCTTGAAGATATCTCTAGTCTTTCCCATTCTATTGTTTTCCTCATTTCTTTTCACTGATCACTAAGAAAGGCTTTCTTATCTCTCCTTGCTATTCTTTGGAACTCTGTATTCAATGGGCCAACAAAGGTCCGTCTAGTAAAAGCTATGGTTTTTCCAGTAGTCATGTATGGTTGTGAGAATTGGACTATAAAGAAAGCTTAGTGCCAAAGAATTTATGCTTTAGAACTGTGGTGTTGGAAAAGACTCTTGAAAGTCTCTTGGACAACAAGGAGATTCAACCAGTCCATCCTAAAGGAAATTGATCCTGAATATTCATTGGAAGGATTGATGCTGAAGCTGAAACTCCAATACTTTGGCCACCTGTTGCGAAGAACTGACTCACTGGAAAAGACTTTGATGCTGGGAAAGACTGAAGGTGGGGGGAGAAGGGGATGACAGTGGATGAGATGTTTGGATGGCGTCACCAACTCAATGGACATGAGTTTGAGTAAATTCCAGGTGTTTATGATGGACAGGGAGGCCTGGCCTGCTTCAGTCCATGGGGTTGCAAAAAGTCAGACAGGACTGAGCGACTGAACTGAACTGAACTGATTCAAATGGGTATATCTTTTCCTTTTCTCCTTTGCCTTTAGCTTCTCTTCTTTTCTCAGCTATTTGTAAGGCCTCATCAGATAACGATCTTTCCTTTTTGCATTTGTTTTTCTTCGGGATGGTCTTGATCCCTTCCTCCTGTTCAATGTCTGAACCTCTGTCCATAGTTCTTTAGGCATTCTGTCTATCAGATCTAATCCCTTGAATCTATTTGTTACTTCCACTGTATAATAGTAAGGGATTTGATTTAGGTCATACCTTAGTGGTCCAGTGGTTTTCCCTCCCTTCTCCAATTTAAGTTTGAATTTGGGAACTCCTTCATGGAGATTGAAAGGAATATTATGCCATCAAATTTGAAATTTTAAAGCAACATCATGGAATCTTTCTTGAAATCATAAATAAGTTGGGAATTTTGTGTAAAGAGGCAAGGTAATTGTAAGCAATTGTGATCCTAATTTTATTGCTTACTTACCACTTTGAAATTTTTCTGAAGGAGAAAGATTCTACTTTTAGTGCCTTTGTGTCACCCCCATCCTTTTGTTGCTTAGAAGTTCCTTGTTGTAAGGAGACTCTAAGCAACAAAGGGATGTAAAGATTTAAGAACAACATGAGAGATGGAGACCTGGAATTATACAAATTTAATTGCTCTAAAGCAAATGTAGAAAGAAGACTCTATAAAGTAGTCAGGTCACATCCATAGAAGATTTGAAACAACGATAACAAAAAATTATGCAATGTATGCATGATGCAGGAGGCATGGATGAGACTCTTCAATGCAGTATAGGAGATTCATTTCAGGTACCACTTACCAACAATTAGAAATTCGAGTCATTTGTAAATGAAATTAAATGAAAACATGGACCTCTCATTTTATATACAGAAAGATACAGAAATGCACAAAGTTTAGATTTTGTGAAATCACTTTCTTTAAAGACCATACCATCTGCTATATATTGATAGCAGAAAACTAGAACACAGAGGCAATGCTTTCAAGGAGTTTAACAGCCTTCCTGGATCTTGGACTTTGAAATAATTCAGTAAAACTAGAAGACAATTCTCTTTAAAATGTAATATGATATATATTTATATAAAGGGATGGATGCTAGTCATTGTTTCATTATCAGTAGTTAAGTGAGCATTAGCAAGCTTGATGAAGATAACATGAATGCAATCTTATGCTTTAAAGGCTCAGACATATTTCCTATATTAAGAATTGAATCTGATTTTACTGGGTTTATGATTTTACTCTGAGTTCATAATTAGAGGGGAAAAATGTCATTTCAGTCTTTTTTCCTATGCTTGCATTTCACTTTTGTTTTTGAATTAGAACAGCACATTTTATCTTCCCATCTAAGGAATAAAGACATATCTATTTTTATATTTCTGTGAGTTTCTAGCTAAAAAGGGTAAACATTAAAAGCATGAAATCCCACTCTTTCAATGAGATAATCTTGAAAATTACACTAAACACAAGTGAACTATCAAATATTATAGCTCTACCTATAAGCCACGTTTACCTAATGATGATAATCAGATTTGAAAACAGCCTGTGAAGTGCTTTTTACTTCCTCTGTGCATTAGTCAAAATTGCCTTTGTTTGCATGTCAAGAAAAATGGTAGATGAGACAAATGTAATGAGGAGTCTAAAAGCAGACAACACAACACTGCAGCAGCAGGCACGGGATGTCCTTCACGTCTCAGGCTCCCATTGTCTCTCTGTACCACTCTCCTTAGTATCTGGCTTTCATCTCCCTGCTTACAAAGATGGTGCCTGCACCTGCTATCCAGGCTCAAAGAAAGATAAACAGGGAAAGATTGAAGATCATGTCTTTGAAAATGCTGTTCTGGAAATCTAACTCAACGCTGCTGCTTACCCTGCTTTGTACAAAACTGGATCACATGGACCTTGCAAAATGCACTGGAGTCTGAGGAAGTGTTTTATATGAGCCTGATCTTCTTTTGAAAGAATATGGTAAAGTTATCATAGTGAGGAAGAAATAATGGATTTTGAGCTAGCAGTTAAAGGTGTGTGTCACACTGCAACTGATCATAATTGACAGAATTCAAAGGACAGTATCTCAGGAATGAGTTGATGGGTCTGGCTTGCCTAAAATGACTTGACAAGAATGCATGTTGAATGTGTATATCTGAGGCAGGTAGAACAATTAAGAAAACAGAGGTTGTAGCAGCAGCAAAAAGAAGGCAAGTGTTTGGACAGATTTCCTGGACAAAATCCCCTGAATAGATTATTTAGAACAAGGAAAAGAGCAGAAACTTATCAATGAACAAATTTCTCACTAGAGAACACAATTGGGTTTAGAAAAATTCAGAGGTCAAGGTCAAAACTAAAAGAAAAGGAAAATCTAAAGGCTAGAACACTGAATTGGACATGACTCGATGTGCTTAATAATATCCTAGCAAAAGGAATAACAAAGTGGAAAACATCTGTTCTCAATATTTTTCTAGAACTAGTATTTTTCTAGAATTACCTCAATGATGGTCATTTCTGTTTGCTTGACTTTGACTATGTGCTTTCAGTCTTTGCTTGTTTTGGTAACTGCCCATAATGCTTTGTTTTCTAATATCCACTTTGAAAGCTCTTCATTTTATTACTAAATTCTAATTTTTTTGCATCCTCCCCTTTCCATGGACTTTGATTGACAGGAACATTCCCAGAGGGTTCCTCTCCTTTACCACAAGGGATGTGAGCAAGGGTAAATCTAGGTCAAGAACAGCCTTTGAAATTTCTTCTTGGCAGATAAGCAATGTAACCGTTAAGAACATTAAAATAATCTTTATTATCTCAAAAGTCGTATGTGCCTTGTACAAACCTAGAAAATAGACATAAACAACAGCAAAAAAAAGACACTATACTCTCACAAACCTGAAATAACCACTAGTAGCATTTTATTTACCTTTCAACATGATTAAATTTTCATTTTTCTAATACCTAGTCCATACTCAAATTTCTCTGGATAGCTCCAAAATGTTTTTTTAAGTTTCTCAAACTAGATGCAATCTGCTTCTCATATGTCCCTTGAGGTTTTATATTCTAGTAAAGTGTGTCTTTTTTCCCAGGGCACTGGTGTGCTGGATAGATCTAGTCATGGAAAATCTTAACTTATGGGTTTGTCTTTTTCAGAACTTCCCAACAGAATTTTCTGCCTTGATGGAAATGTTCCATATTTCTGCTAGACAATAAGATAGACATTTACCACTTGTGGCTCCAGAGCCAAATGTGGCTAGAACAACTGAGCGATTGAATTTGTAATTTATTTTTAAATTTAGATTTAATTTAAATTACAATGTAAACAACCACCACATGAGGCTAGAAGATACTGAACAGCATTTCAGGTTGAGCTGCTCTCTCCCATTCATGTTTAGCTATCTTCTATCCCTGTATTTTATTCTTCTACCCCTTCATGTTAATTCTTCTATCCCAGTATTTCCTATGGGTTGAAAAATGTAGACTTAAGCCTGAAGACTTGATAGATACAAACTCGACTTCAGCTAGAAGACTAGTAATGTTATACATTGTGTATTATACCATATCAGGAGACACCTTGTAAAGTCAAACATGTATCTGCTGATACTTTTTAAGTTGACCTGTCTTTTTACTGAGAAAAGTCTCTTAATAGCAGGCTTCCCTGGTAGTTCAGATAGTAAAGAATCTGCCTGCAGTGCAGGAGACCCATATTTGATCCCTGAGTCAGGAAGATCCCCTGGAGAAGGAAATGGCAACAGACTCCAGTATCTTTGCCTGGAGAATTCCATGGACAGAGGAATCTGGCAGGCTATAGTCCATGGGGTTGCAAACAGTTGGACCTGAGCAAACTGAGTGACTATCAGCTTCAGCATCATTCCCTCCAAAGAAATCCCAGGGCTGATCTCCTTCAGAATGGGCTGGTTGGATCTCCTTGCAGTCCAAGGGACTCTCAAGAGTCTTCTCCAATACCACAGTTCAAAAGCATCAATTCTTCGGTGCTCAGCTTTCTTCACAGTCCAACTCTCACATCCATACATGACCACTTGGAAAACCATAGCCTTGACTAGACGGACCTTTGTTGGCAAAGTAATGTCTCTGCTTTTGAATATGCTCTCTAGGTTGGTCATAACTTTCCTTCCAAGGAGTAAGCGTCTTTTAATTTCATGGCTGCAATCACCATCTGCAGTGATTTTGGAGCCCCCAAAAAACAGTCTGACACTGTTTCCACTGTTTCCCCATCTATTTCCCATGAAGTGATGGGACCAGATGCCATGATTTTAGTTTTCTGAATGTTGAGCTTTAAGCCAACTTTTTCACTCTCCACTTTCAATTCATCAAGAGGCTTTTTAGTTCCTCTTCACTTTCTGCCATAAGGGTGGTGTCGTCTGCATATCTGAGGTTATTGATATTTCTCCCGGCAATCTTGATTCCAGCTTGTGTTTCTTCCAGTCCAGCGTTTCTCATGATGTACTCTGCATAGAAGGAGATCAGCCCTGGGATTTCTTTGGAGGGAATGATGCTGAAGCTGAAACTCCAGTACTTTGGCTACCTCATGCAAAGAGTTGACTCATTGGAAAAGACTCATGCTGGGAGGGATTGGGGGCAGGGGGAGAAGCGGAAGATGGAGGATGAGATGGCTGGATGGCATCACTGACTTGATGGATGTGGGTTTGGGTGAACTCCGGGAGTTGGTGATGGACAGGGAGGCCTGGCGTGCTGTGATTCATGAGGTTGCAAAGAGTTGGACACGACTGAGCGACCAAACTGAATTAAGCTGAACTGATCACTTATTCACTGCTCTGGTGAACTGGTTGACCTAGGATAAGGGTGATGACAGTCTAATCCCTCCATTTCATAGTTACGGTTTTTCCCTTGAGTGGGGAAAGTAATTCATGGGGTAGCTGTAGTGGAATTGAACAAATGTCTGACTCCTCTTCAACCATACCCCCTGATTTTATGTTTTTATTTACAGTAGATCCTTCTTGATTATCTATTTTAAATATAGCAGTATGTACATATCAATCCAAAACTCCCAATTTATCCCTCCACCTGATTTTTTTTTTTTAATACCAGTTGGTAATTCTTAGGTAAATCTATTTCTTTGTATGTTAGAGAATGATGGTCTTGTTTTACCTGTCATTCTTTGTAATTATATTTACTTCCTCCCCTTTCCCCCCTTTCTTCTTTCCCTTCCTTTTTTCTTCCCTCCTTCCCTTCATTTTTTTCTTCCTTTCTTTCTTACAGCTTTTCTGATTAACTGGAACTATTTGTTACCTCAGAGTTTCACATGAATGGAAGATAAATGCTTACTTTTTTTCTTCTAGTTATCAATTTATAAACAAAAGTGTTTTAATATCTGCTCCACATGCTAAAATATGAAATTTTATGGCTTTTTCTTTTATAGATATCATTGTTAAATTATGTTTTTAAAATTAATTTATAGCATTTTCACCCACCGCAAATGATTATTTTCTTAAGTCAAATTGTTATGACTTGGGTCCATGAATTCCCATTCATGCTGGTTTCTAATGCTACCTTTTAAAATGGGACTCAGGTTGTGTTGTATAGACTTGCTAGGGAGGTACCTCATGTGTTTGCAAAGACCATGGCTTCAGAGCAGATGAGACTCAGTATTATTTCCCCTTTAACATATTTCTTTTGTGGAGATCCAATATCACCTTTTACCCCCAATATATCTCTCTTTTGGGGCATCTGGACTAGATCCAGTGCTTATATGAAAGCTAGTTTGATTTGAGACTGGAAGACTCTTACATAAATCTGGAATTCTAGCATGAATATGGGAAGTGGGCACTCATGTTTAATTGTCAGAAGTATAGCTTTTTCAATGCACCACATACATAATTTAAAGAACCCAAGATAGTCCATATTGCATACCCTGCTGTTTCCACTAGTACTTCCTGTGGGTAGAATATGGTATCCAGATTTGCATGGCAGAGAAGATACGAGAAATATATGGAAGTCATGAATCTGCCTGCAGTGAGGGAGACCCGGGTTGGATCCCTGGATCAAAAACCTCCCCTGGAGAAGGGAATGGTTATCCACTCCAGTATTCTTGCCTGGAAAATCCCATGGACAAAGGAGCCTGGGGGCTACAGTCCATGGGGTCTCAAAGAGTTGAACACAGCTGAGTGACTAAAAAACTTTGAGATATAAGGTAAGGAGCTATAATTTGTAAGGTAACTCTAGAGTTAGGGAAAGGTCCTAAAATGCAATAGATATGAGGAAGGATTGAATAACGTGGTATGATTTCACAGAGGGTTGAGAAACCTGGCATGATGTACATGTGCATCATGTCGGATGTACACATTCATTTATTCTCCAGTGGGTACACATAATCCAGAAAGATGATAGTTTGTTTTTGTGGTTTATGCTGAGCTTTTCTGGATTTCAGAACACGTTTAGCTTGTTGTTTTTACAGGGCAGAAGTTTTTAATTTTAATGAAGTCCAACATATCAATTGCTTCTTTAATTGATTGTGACTTTGATTGTTGTTGTTGCTGTTTAGCTGCTAAGTTGTGTCCAACTCTGCAACCCCATGGACTGTAGCCTGCCAGGCTCCTCTGTCCCTGGACTTTTCTAGGCAAGAATACTGGAGTGGGTTGTCATTTTCTTCTCCATGTGCCTTTGGTGTTGTATCTAAAAAGCCACACCAACGATCATCTGTATTTTTTCCTATGCTATTTGCCAGGATATTTATTATTTTGCTTTTTACATTTAGATCTATGGTCCATTTTGAATTAATTTTTGTAAAGCATGTCATGTCCATGTCTAGATTAACTTTTTTTTTTTTTTGCATGTGAGTGTCCATTTGTTCCAGCATCATTTGTTGAAAAGAATGTCTTTGTTCCATTGTACCACTTTTGCATTATGTTTCTATGGGTATAGTTTGGTCTTTTCAATTGATCTATTGGTCTATTCTTTCACTAATCACATTGTCATGGTTACTGTAGCTTTATAATAAATCTTAAAGTCAACTAGCATCAGTCCTCCAGCTTTGCTCTTCTCTTTCAATATTGAGTTGGCTATTCCGGGCAGATGGCCCTTTTTCTACAGGGTTAATTGCAATCTAGTTCAAAGTCCATCCTCTTACGCTTTGTTCTATAAGGCTGCTTAAAAAAGCATATACCCCACAATTATCTCATTATCTTTTCCCACCCCTATCACAACCTCTCACCTCTAAGTAGTAAATACAACTGATCTTCTTCCTGTGTCCCTGTCAGAGTAAACATTTACCCAGTGGCTTAGCAAGGTACCAGGGAGATAGTTTCTACTCTTCCTGATCATTTACCTCAGTATATCCAATCAATCACCAAGTACTACAGAATATATATTTCATATTTTTATACCTCAGCTTCTATTTCCCACTATCACTTCCATAGATTAGAGACTTATTTCTTGATTGAACTATTGGAACAGACTCTTAATGGATGTCCATGTGTTTAGTCTGTGGTTCATGCTCTGTATTGCTGTCACAGTGTGTTTTAATTTTTTAATTTGGTGGTGCTAGTGGTAAAGAACCCACCTATGCAGGAGACATAAGACACACGAGTTTGTCCCTGGGTCATAAGATCCCCTGGAGGAGGCAAACCACTTCAGTACTCTTGCTTGAAGAACCGCATGGACAGAGGATCCTTGTGGGTTACAGTCCATAAGGTCACATTCAGACATGACTAAAGAGATTTTGCATGCAATCATTTTTCTGATAATAATAAAGTTTGAAATGTATTGTGAAAAATTGGAATTTTGATAAGTGTAGATGTGCCCTATGAACCTTCCAGGCCCAAATAATGAAAGATTTTATGATGAGATCAGTTCTGATATTGGTGAATATAAACTTTTTGGTATTATATGATGATAGATTCAATACTTGGAACATATGAATAACTCAAAGTGATAGTTTCAGGTGGGCAGCAAAGTGATTCAGCCATACATATACATGTATCCACTCTCTTTCAAATTCTCCTCCCATCTAGGTTGTTACATTATACTGACAGTAACATTGCTGTCACATTGCTTTTTAAAAAAATGTATATCTGGCCTTTGGAAGTTTTTGCTTTCAAAAACTTTCATTAAATTCAAGATTTTTTTCTTTCAAAAGGCCAAACATCTTAGTAAGGAATATAACTGTCTTCATCATCTATCTTCTGTGTAATTCCGTTGTTTCTTGTTTCAGACGAGCCTGTGACCCAAATCACAATTCAACACTCCACCACATTAAGATATTTGCATTTCTTAAATGTGAATGATGTAGGGTAGCCTTCTTTAAACCCTTCCTGTGCTCCCCAAAACTTTCTCCTGTTTATTTTAGGTGAGTGATCTTGTAAGTTATTATCCAAATTGGGACATTTTTGAGAAAGAAAAGGTAGTTTTAAAAAAATATGTTGGGTTTGTATACAGCAGTTAAGATACATGTTTACTCTGGTCTAAAGGATTCTTCTTTCAGTGCTCAAAATACTCTAAACTTATCTGTATAACAATTACTTCAGTCCATGAAAATCTATCTGTCTTTATCCATTCAGATTCCTATAACAAAATACCTTAGACAGGTGGCTTATGAACAACAAAGTTATTTCTCATGGTTCTGGAGACTGAAAGTCCAATGTCAAGGTGTTGGTAGATCCAATGTCTACTGAGAATCTGGTTCATAGACAGCTGTCTTCTAGCTGTGTACTCAAGTGGCAGAAGGGGTGGGAGAACTCTCTGGGGCCTCCTTTATAAGGACACCAATTCCATTCATGAGGGCTCTGCCCTCACAATCTAATCACCTCCCAAAGGACCTATCTCTGAGTACCTAATCACACTGGATATTTTCAACATGGAATGTGGAGGGACAGAAGCATTCAGTCTATAGCAGCCTCCTTTTAGGTTTCTTAATTTTTAGAAACAAGTCTGCTTTTTCTAATCCTTGTTTCCAGAAAGTTTTGCATAGTTTTTGAAACCTAGCATGTGTTCAGTATTTAAAAAATAAGTGCTGTTAAATGAATGCTTTCAGGTAGAAACTCACAGAGCATTTGGAATAAATTGAATTTTGTAGCTGCTGGGGTGTACAAACAATACTAAATACTTAACCTTTTCCAAATTAGAAAGGGAACTTGTGGAAGATATTTGTATATATGAAATTGCTTCTAAGGTGCTGCTAATTTCTCATATGAAATTCATCAAGTGCATTTAAATGGTTTGTGATTAATATCTTTGGAGACTTTTTGAATTAATTCAGATATTTCCCCTGATGACATTAATATATTTATTTACTTTTAGGAAACAGCTCAATGTGCTTTATACATGGCTGTAAGTTTCAGGCTGATTTACTGTAGAGAAAAAATAAATTTATTTTAAACTAGGGAAAAAAATATTGTTCTAACCAGTACTAAAAGCCTAAGACATATCACCCATATAGCATCTCAGTGTATTACAAAATTCAACATTGTTATTAGGGAGCTGCCTCAAAATATGTTGTCAATCTGGAGGTTAAACAAGTTTGTCCCTCATTCCTCAGTACTTTAATCCAACCTTTCCAAACCATTGTAAAAATACAAAGTTTCTCAGGGATTACTATGAAGAATGGTGTCTCTCTCTTAGATCCATTTGGATCTGCAGCAACCTTCACAGTGAAAGGCAGAGCAACTTCTTCTGGTCCCTTGGAGGGATCAGTTGTTACTCGGCCTCCTCAATTATTGTGGGGCTCTCTAGGACTATGATTCAGTCTCTGTCTACTAACACACTGACTGCTCTATGGATTATGTTCAATAAATGTTTTATTGAATCACAAAAGATAAATAAGTATGTACCAATAACTTATGGAAAAACCAATAAAATATTTATTTATTTACACTTTATTTTTGCTATCAAGCTCCTTTTACTCCTTTTCTGCTGCTACTGCTAAGTTGCCTCAGTCGTGTCCAACTCTGTGCGACCCCATGGACAGCAGCCCACCAGGCTCCTCCTTCCACAGGATTCTCCAGGCAAGAACACTGGAGTGGGTTGCCATTTCCTTCTCCAATGCATGCATGCATGCAAAGTCGCTTCAGTTGTGTCCGACTCTGTGCGACCCCATGGACAGCAGCCCACCAGGATCCTCTGTCCACAGGATTCTCCAGGCAAGAATACTGGAGTGGGTTGCCATTTCCTTTTCCAATGATCTTTTATTTTATTTAAATAAAAACAAAAACAATAATAAAAACAACAACAAAACTTCATCTGATAATGCAGCACAGTACATAATGATAAATGGGATAAAAGCATATTGGGAGAAAAACAGAACTATGGATGCTTCTTGACATGGAAACATTAATATTTATGAATATCTTTGCATGTGACACATATTTTTCTTTTCTGGGGGCAACAATAAAAACAGAGTGATCTCTGACTGGTCTAGTAACTTTGCTCAAATAATCAAAGAACATAAAGGTTTCAAATCCTTCCAGGCAAAAGCAGAAGTGTTTTGCCATTTCATTGAAGAAGACTACCACATTTCTTTTGCTCAATCTCTAATCACAATATCAATAGATATGGAATGAACTTTACAACATTTTAATAGCCATGGCTTCCAGTAGAGCTACAATTATATTGTCCCAGAGACATGAAAATCTACTTATCCCCAATTTCAAAATATGCTAGGGAAGGAGATTCCGTAAATTTGTGCCATTTATTCCAGTCTGTGTATATAACAATTCTTATTACTACAGTCTTCCTTATAGTTCCCAAAATAGTTTGTATGGATTTTATTTCAAGCAGAGATGCAAGCTGTTTTTATCATGATGTCAAAATTATAAAGTAAAAGCTCATTCAAGCCATGCATTTGGTATAAAATAAAAATGAAATGTGTAGACTATAAGAATGTGGTAAGTATATAGAGTTTTCATTCCAATTCCAAAGAAAGGCAAGGCCAAAGAATACTTAAACTACCCCACAATTGCACTCATCTCACACTCTAGCAAAGTAATGCTCAAAATTCTCCAAGCCAGGCTTCAACAGTATGTGAACTGTGAACTTCCAGATGTTCAAGCTGGATTTCGAATAGGCAGAGGAACCAAAGATCAAATTGCCAACATCTGCTGGGTCATTGAAAAAGCAAGAGAGTTCCAGAAAAACATCTACTTTTGCTTTATTGACTATGCCAAAGCCTTTGACTGTGTAGATAACAACAAACTGTGGAAAATTCTTAAAGAGATGGGAATACCAGATCACCTGACCTGCCTCCTGAGAAATCTGTATACAGATAAAGTAGCAAGAATTAGAACTGGACATAAAACAACAGACTGGCTCCAAATCGGGCAAGGAATACATTAAGGCTGTATATTTTCACCCTGCTTATTTAACTTACATGCAGAGTACATCATGCAAAATACTGGGCTGGATGAAGCACAAGCTGGAATCAAGACTGCAGGGAGAAATATCAATCACCTCAGATACACAGATGACACCACCCTTATGGCAGAAAGCAAAGAACTAAAGAGCTTCCTGATGAAAGTAAAAGACAAGAGTGAAAAAGTTGACTTAAAACTCAACATTCAGAAAACTAAGATCATAGCAACTGGTCCCATGACTTCATGGCAGATAGATGGGGAAACAATGGAAACAGTAAGAGATATTATTTTGGGGGCTCCAAAATCACTGCAGATGGTGATTGCAGCCACGAAATTAAAAGACGCTTGCTCCTTGGAAGGAAAGTTATGACCAACCTAGACAGCATATTAAAAAGAAGAGACAATACTTTACCAACAAAGGTCCATCTAGTCAAAGCTATGGTTTTTCCTGTAGTCAGGTATGGATGTGAGAGTTGGACTATAAAGAAAGCTGAGTGCCAAAGAATTGATGCTTTTGAATTGCGGTGTTGAAGTTTCTTGAGAGTCCCTTGGACTGCAAGGATATCCAACCAGTTTATCCTAAAGGAAATTAGTCTTGAATATTCTTTGGAAGGATTGATGCTGAAGTTGAAACTCCAATGCTTTGGCCACCTGATACAAAGAACTGACTCATTTGAAAAGACCTGATGTTGGGCAAGATTGAAGGCAGGAGGAGAAGGGGATGGCAGAGGATGAGATGGTTGGATGGCATCACTGACTTGATGAACATGAGTTTGAGTAAGCCCTGGGAGTTGGTGAGGGACAGGGAGGTCTGGCATGCTGAAGTCCAATGGGTTGCAAAGAGTCAAACATGACTGAGCAACTGAACTGAACTGAAGTACATAGAGAAAAAAATGTAACAGGACATGGGAATATGAGGCTTCTAGGATGCTTGAAAGTTGGTAATCATTTTCTATGCTGTTTAAAATACTACCAAAAACTTAGTGGCTTAAAACATTTATTATGTTATTGTTTTCATAAGCCAGGATTCCAGGCATGCTTAATTAATTTCTCTGCTTCTGTCTCACAGTATTCAGTGTCCAACCCAAGGCTACATTCTCATGTGGAGACTCAAATGGGAAGAAGGAAGAACCTGCTTCCAAGCTCACTCACGCCATTGGCAAGATTTATTGCACTGTGTGTGGTAGAATTCCTGACAATTTGTGTTCAAAGTCAATAATGGAAACTCTGAGTCTAAAATAAATCAACTATCAAGACAGAATCTTATGTCATTAACATAATAAAGTCAGTGATATCCTGTTATATTTTCCATAGTCTATAGGTAAAAAGCAAGTCACATGTCTCTTCCACACTCAAAGGGAAGGTATGATACAAGATTGTGAATAACAGGAGTTGGAGATCAGGGGAACCATCTAAAAAGTTTGCCTGTCACTGAGTCATTGAATTTTTAAATACAATGGTAGAGAATGTCTCATTGTTAAGGTGACATTGGATCAAATACTTGAATGAAACATGGGAGACAACGTTAAGACTCTTTAAGGGAACAGAATCCCAGATAAACAAGACAGCAAATGCAAACACTTAAAAGTGGGAGTGTGTCTGGCAAATTTGAGAAAAAGCAGGAGGAAGAGTGGCTGGAGCAGAAAAGTGAGAAAAAGAGATCATAGAAAAGGATACAGTCAGATGATCAGAGAGATACTAGGAACGGAATGGGGAGGGGGAAAGATAGTGACCATAGTAAAAGGGGAAGATTTTCTTGAACTTTGTAGCAATTGCATTAATAAGAATTTGATTTTTATTCAGAGTGAGAGGGGAAGGCAATGGAGGGTTTAACAGAAGAGGAGTAATTAGATCTAACTTAACTTTAGTCACTGGCTGAGAACAGATACGGAATAGCACTTGTGAAAGCAGAGACTGGTCAGAATATTACTGCTGTAATTCTAGTGGCTGTTGTTCATTTGCTCAGTCACGTCCAACTTTTTGCATCCCCAATGCTGTAGCACACCAGGCCTCCCTGTCCCTCACCATCTCCCAAAATTTGTCCCAGTTCATGTCCTTTATGGATCACTGCCTTGTTATGGTGAAGGTGCTTGCGTAACTTAATGAAGCCATCAGCCATGTGGTGTATGGCCACCCAAGATGGACCGCTCATAGTTGGAGAGTTCTGACAAAACGTGATCCACTAGAGTATACCCCAGTATACTTTCTGTGAAAGCCCCATGAGCTGCACGAAAGGACAATTCTAGTAGAGATGGCAGTAAGATAGTAACAACTGGTCAGAATCTGGATAAAATCTGAAGCTATAGTCAATCCTTTCCTTAAATTTTCCTTCACCATTCAGTGGACAAAGTAGCTATTTCAGAGTTTGGCACTAAATCTGCACTAGTCCATCTAGTCCCTTCCTTGAGAATTTGTACCCACATCTAAGTTATCCATGAATAACTATATAACCTGTAAAATTCAGGACTTAGTGGTTACTATAGTCTACCATGATGCCTAGAAGAAACAAACAAAACCTTCAGAAATAAGGGTGAAGCAGGTACATAGAAAATGTTTGTGGACTACTGATTTAGAATATTCGGTGAATATCAACTATTTCTGTTTGACCCAGCCACATAAGTTAGCATCAACTTATTTATCCAAAGTAGATAGAAAAATTTATTATTTTGGGGGAGGGAAAGTCAAATCTCAAGGACATTTTTTTAATCTGTTGTTTTCATTTTTTACTATCAGCAGTTAAAAAAAAATATTGGTAAGTGTCAGAAACAGTTGTAAAATGTTTTTGGGCCAGCAAACATTCTGGCCAAATAGAAGATTTATTAAAACATTTTTATAGTTCTTTGAATCTTCTTTGAGCCTTACCAGGAGTCTTCAAAATTGAGGTAATTTACAGAAAATATTAAAATTTTACAAAGATCTTTTGTTGGTATATATATATTACAATTTTGTTTCTCAAGTCACATAGTGACCTGTGAAAAGACTAAATTTTGTTTTCTTTATTTTTTGAAATCTTGAAAAGGCAAGGAAACTGAGTGAAGTTCAAATGCATATTGATTTTATTCCTTCTGAATTGTTATCTGTCCTCTAACCCTCTACAACCTAAAGTTTATTATTTCCAAAGCATGCTCTACTTATAGGAAACTGTGATAGTGGTAATTCATTAACATGGTTTTATTTTAGGTACCCATTCTCATTGTTAAGCTATTTTCTTAATAGCTAATTAGATGTCATGGAAAGTATTAATAAGGGAAGGATTTCATTTCCACAAGGCTGTTGGCATATCAGTTTTGCTCCCTCCTTTGAGATGCACATTAAATGTGTAACTGGATTAAAGACTGCAATGACTCTTGCCTTGTTATAGTGTGACCATATGTAACCAATTATATTTCCTCTGTTTTTAATAATGTGGTTGTTGATTTACTCGTCTACATTCTTCTCTGATCTCTAATTTTTATAGGCTTTCATCTTTTGAATCATCCTCACGTGGTGTGTTACAGCAGTGCTTTCTTACCATCACATATTTTAAGCTTCTAAACAGAACATAGAATCGTATTGTTTCCATGGAAACCTTCAAACATTGCAGAACCTCAGCTTTGAATCTGCAACTCCTATTGTATGTAGGTTCATGCCCTGAAAAGACATGCTCTAATTTCCAATGCCCTTAACATGAAGATACAGTTAACCCAAGTGCCATTAGAGCCAATTGTTTATCTGTTATCTGTATCGGTTCCAACTGTTGTGGTAGAAAATAATTAGAGTAGCCTATCACAATTAACCAAAACAGAGATCCTTCCTGAACATCAGCACCTATTATGGAGAAGGTTGTAGCAGTTACTGGGGAAATTTCTATAATATATGCACTTTCATTCATTTAGCTATTATTTATTGAGTAATTATAATGAGAGGCACATTATATTAGGCCTGGGAGCTACAGTCCTGAACAAGACAAAAATTCTCAACTACATGATCCTTACTTTTTACTGAAATATGGAATATGAAGGCTAAAGAAAACAAGCAATAGGATTGAAAATAATGAAGATGTGTGTATGTGGTAGGGGTTGTTATTTTGAATAAAGTCATCTGAGGACACTTTTCTGTAGTAGGTGCATCTGAGCAGAGACCTGATTGAAGTAAGTGAATGAGAGAGGCAAAAACTTGAGCGAAGATTTTTCTTAAAAGAGAAAACTGCAAATGTAAATGCCCTGAAATGGGAACAAGCTTGATATGTATAAGCTTGACAGATAGCAAGAATGCCAGGATCCTAGCTTCTAATAACTAACTGGGGGAATTTAGTAAGTGATGCGGAAGTAGCAATAAGATGAATGGGAATTGAGGGAAAAGATCCTATAGTCATAGGCCACATGAAGGATATTGAATTTTGAGTATGAAGGGCTTTGAGCTGTAAAACAATATGATCTAATTTACAGCTTAAATGAAATTGATCTACTTGTGTTGAGGATAATTAACTATACCCAGACAAGAGTAGAAGCTTGGAGACCAGTTAGGATTCTATTTAAGTGAGAGAAGAGAGTGCATAGAAGAGGGTTCCATATCTAAAACATGGAACGAATAGGACCTACTAGTATTCTAATTACAGAATGAGGACAAAAGGAGTTGAAGATGATGAGCAGAGTCTTGTTTTGAGTAAAAGGTCAATGATGGTGCCATGTACTAAAATGCAGAAAACTGAGGGAAGAGTGATTTTGAGTGAGGAGAAACAGAGTTTTGATTTGAACATGTTGAGTTAGAGCTGCCCAAATGCAGTTAGGCATCCAAATGTATATTTCACTCAGGTGGCTTTATATCCAAGTCTGGTCTTCAGAAAGATTTGTGCAGAGGATACAGCTATGATTCTAAGACACACCTTTAAGGAAGTCACCTGTATGAATGAATAGTTAGAAATGATGCTGTGGATGACTTTGAAGGATATAGCCCTCTTTCTACACAAATTGACTTTAGATGTTCTAGCTGTTGATTGCCATAGTAATGCTGTGGTATTTTAATGCTGTATTAGAAACAACCACTAAACCTAAAAGGACACATGGCATAAGATTTATTGCTCACATATTTTTGGTCTGTTGGCGGTCAAGTAGTCAACTTTGCTGATCTCTGCTGGGTTCACACACGTATCTAGGGGTTGGCTAGATACATGGAGCTGAGTCACCACTGAGCTGGAACAACAGCGGTGACTCAGCTCCATTCCATGTGTCTTTCACCCTCCAGCAGACTAGCTGGAGCTATTCTCATGATGAAAGCAGAAGCACAAGAATAAGCAAGCCCAAAGAGCAAGCCCGTTACAAATCTCAGCTTTCAATGGACTTACAATTGTCAAAGAGCAGGGTATGTTACCTGGTCCACAGTGAGAGAGAGCTGCAAGATAATTGAAAAAGGGCATGAATATAGTGGGAGTGTATGATTTGGGTCATTTTTGCAGTCTATCACACAGGTATTCTAAAGAGCACATGTAGAAAGTGGCCTTACAGAGCATGAAAGTATGGTATGAAATACCCCTTCTATTTATCAATATCCTCTTCACTTAGACTCAATCTGTTTTTGAAAGTACAAAAAAACACAGGTTTTTTTTCTTCTATACTATGAGCTCCAGGAAAACAACAGCTCTGTTGGTTTTATTCATTCTTTTATCCTGAATATCTGTGCTTTTTATGAACCTAGGGTCATAGGAAAGTGCCAAATCTATATTTGTTAACATATTTATTTAACAAATGTTTGCATGAAGGACTTTTCCCACATATTTTGCCTAATTTTTCTAGGGTTAATCTGGATTAAAATAGTTGAGAAATAAACAATATAATTCAAATTGGAAAAAAATTAATGGCATTTATAGTCTAATATTTTTAGAAATAATTTTACACTTTCTATCTTATCTGTCCATAATATAGTTACTTGTGTTGCCTTAGTTTTAAGCACTTCAAGGCTTCCCATTATAATTAAGATAGAGACCTGAACCCTTAAATGGCCATGAAGCCCTGCATGATCTAGTGCCTGTCAACCTCTGCCTCTCCATCTTATATTCTTTTCCCTTCTCTTTCTGTAACCTAGACACATTGACCTTCTTTCTCTTTCTTGGAAGACCATGGTCCCTACCAACTCACAGCCTTTCCCCTCTGCCTGGAATGCTACTGGGACCTGCATGATCTAGTGCCTGTCAACCTCTGCCTCTCCATCTTATATTCTTTTCCCTCCTCTTTCTGTAACCTAGACACATTGACCTTCTTTCTCTTTCTTGGAAGAACATGGTCCCTACCAACTCACAGAGTTTCCCCTCTGCCTAGAATGCTACTGGGACTTGCAAGTCACCTTCACATCCTAACCTTCCTGGACTAAATCAATTCTCTAACTACATGCATTCATAGTGTTCAGCATTTTAATTCCTAGTAGTTATCTGAATTTAAACAATTATATGTTTATTTTGCATTGTTGATGGGAATAATCAATAAACCAATCTATAATAGGAATAGAAAAGAATTTTATTTGAGCCAAACTGAGGATGATAGTCTGTGAGACACAGATTTTAGAAGCATCTGAGTTGTGTTCATTGGACTACAAGATGATGAAGCTTAAAAAGACAAAACTTGCAAAATTACATGTTGTTTGTCAGTAATTATCATTGGAGTCGTCAAGTAAGGATGCTTGTTAAGCAAGTATGGGTTGGGATCTGAAATATTTGCCTAGGTAAAAGGCGAGACCTTGAGACCATAAGGTTGCAGCTGGAAGCTGCTAGCAGATAACTGTTTTGAAAATAGTTGGTGTCTCTTGAGTCTGACATGGCTCAAGAATTCAAGTTCTCAGTAATGCAGAAACTTGTCTGAGACCACATCCACAATGACAAACAGACTTCATTTTGGATGCCCAAATGATGGTTATTTCATTTTGATTTTTTTAAATTGAATTTATTATTATTATTTTTTTTACTTTACAATATTGTATTGGTTTTGCCATACATCAACATGAATCCACCACGGGTGCACACGTGTTCCCCATCCTGAACCCCCCTCCCACCTCCATCCCCGTACCATCCCTCTGGGTCATCCCAGTGCACCAGCCCCAAGCATCCTGTATCCTGTATCAAACCTGGAATGCATTTTTCTTCAATATTTAAAACAGAGGTGCAATGCACGTTGAGCCATAATACAGGCTGCTCTAGTTATAATAAAGTTTAAGTCTTGTATAAGCCAGAATGATTTCTTCACACATCAGTATATGAAAATTCCTTCCATCAGTATGATTATTTGATTTCTGTCTATTCTCTCTGTTGTGCTGTAAGTTCCATGAGTATATGGACTATATCTATTTAATTGTATTGATGTATTTCCAAAGCTTAGCACAGTGCCTGGTACAAAATGCAAACTCAATAAAATGCTCTCATCCTACACAATAGCTTGCAATCAATGTGATTTCTTTCATTTGAAAAATAATTAGGTGATTATAAAGCATTCTAGAGAGCTTTGTAGAAAGAAATATATTAGAAGATACTTATTTGGTTTAGAATGTGTTCTTCCTACTTCTAATACAACTTATTTTTTTCTTTCCATTTTTTTGAGATATAATTGACATGCAGCACTGTATAAGTTTAAGGTGTATAACAGAATTATTTGACTTACATAATACATCATGTGGAGAAGGCAATGGCACCCCACTCCAGTACTCTTGCCTGGAAAATCCCATGGACGGAGGAGCCTGGTAGGCTGCAGTCCATGGGGTCGCTAAGAGTCGGACACGACTGAGCGACTTCACTTTCACTTTTCACTTTCATGCATTGGAGAAGGAAATGGCAACCCACTCCAGTGTTCTTGCCTGGAGAATCCCAGGGACGGGGGAGCCTGGTGGGCTGCTGTCTATGGGGTCGCACAGAGTCAGACACGACTGAAGCGACTTAGCAGCAGTAGCAGCAGCAATACATCATGAAATGCTTACCACAATAAGTTTAATAAGCATCCATCATTTCATATAGATTAAACTTTAAAAAAAAGAAAAACACATTTCTTCTTCATGATGAGAACTCAGGATTCACTTTCTTAACAGCTTTCATGTATAATAAGTAGCAATTTAACTACAGGCCTCCCAGGCAGTGCGGTGGTAAAGATTCCACCTGCAATAGAAGTGGTGCAAGAGATGTGGGTTCAGTCTCTGGGTTGGGAAGATCCCTGGAGTAGGAAATGGCAACCCTCTCCAGTATTTTTGCCTGGGAAATCCCATGGACAGAGGAGCCTGGCAGGCTACAGTCCACGGGGCTGGAAAGAGTTGGACACAACTGTGCAACTGAGAATTTTAATTTACCATGCTGTATACTGCATCTTTAGTACTTGTTGATAAATAAATAACTAGAAGTTTTTACCTTTTCATTTTCTTTATCCATGTCATGTCTTGTAACTACATTCACCCAATTTTATCCAAGTACATCTCTTATTAAGGTGTCAAATTGTTTTCTGTTGTGCAGATCTTTCTAAAGTCATAATTTTATTATTTAGAGAACAAGAAAAATTTCACTTGAAGAATCTTTAAAATAGATGTTATATTTCTCTTCTCTTATTTACTTTCCAAATGAAAACTCCCAATATCTCGACTTGATTAACATTTCTAGAACTATTCAGAATAGGGACTTGTTTCAAAGTCTGACCATCTTCCATCTCTATTTTTTTTTTGTAATGAGAAAAATTCCTGAGTTTTAGAACCAGCTGAAAGCCTTTTGCTTATATCTTTAAAGATATCAGCCTTTTTTTTGCTGCTGCTGCTGCTGCTTAGTCGCTTCAGTCGTGTTCTACTCTGTGAAACCCTATGGACCGCAGCCTGCCAGGCTCTTCTGTGCATGGGATTCTCTAGACAAGAGTACTTGAGTGGGTTGCCATGTCCTCCTCTAAGGGATCTTCCCTACCCAGGGATCGAACCCAGGTCTCCTGCACTGCAGGCAGATTCTTTACTGCTGAACCACCAGGGAAGCCCATCAACTTTTTTTATGTAAAAGCAAAAAATTGTAGAAGACCTCGAGTTTAACTTGTGTTAGACTCACTGAGGCTGCATCTCACTACTATTAGCAAATAAAGTCTCCCTTAAAAATCTATCTATCTCCCTGGAGGGGGAAATGACAACCCATACCAGGATTCTTATCTGGAGAATCCAATAGACAGAGGAGCCTGGCAGGCTATAATAGTTCGTAGTGTCACAAAGAGTCAGACGTGACTTAGCAACTGAATAATAACAACATATTCATTATCTATTCTCTTCAGTTCAGTTCAGTCACTCAGTCATGTCTGGCTCTTTGCAATCCCACAGACTGCAGCACACCAGGCTTCCCTGTCCACCACCAACTCCCAGTGCTTGCTCAAACTCATGTCCATTGAGTTTGTGATGCCATTCAACCATCTCATCCTCTGTTGTCCCCTTCTTGTCCTGCCTTCCATCTTTCCCATCTTAATGGTAAATAATGATCTGTTCTCTTAATGAACATTAAATTGATAGTCTTATGGTTTTTGAAGAATCTTACTCCCCAAATAGTTTTATCAACTGGTAACATGATTAGTAATATTGACTTCTTGGACATCGAATATTGTCAGGCTACACATCTTCATTCACACAAGTTCATTTCATTGTACTTGTGCTGTATATTTGTATTTTTCTTATTCCATGATCCTGCTTTATAAGGATGTCAGTTTTATCTTTACAATGATAAACATGTAATTTCCTTGTGTGGTTTATATGCTTCTTTTCTAGAGCTTTTCTTCAAGCAATTACAGAGTCTCCTATATATTATTCCCAAAGTGATAGTACATTTTTACTCAAAGAAAGATGTATTAATTTCCCTAAGAAGGCTAAAAAATTAATGGATAGGAGGCTTCCAGACCTAAATAACGTCTAATGATCTGTCCTTGAGGTAGCCTCTTCCTTTTTCCTTAAAATTAGGTGTAAAAAAATTAGAGAAGAAGATAAAGCAAAATACCAAAAATTAATTCTGAGACAAGTGATTGCCAGGTTTGAAGGAATTTTCTTAATTATAATATAAAACTGGGGAAGTTGATTTGATACATACAGAGGCTGATTTTTATCGTGATGTCAGAAACCCTCTATGGTCCAAAGAAGATAGAAAAAAAATTCCCCTCTAACTTATCACTCAGTCCTTCAACAACACCTTGAGATCTACTATGTGCCAGACACTATAAGTACTGAGGACAGAACAATAAAGAAACTAGTCATAATTCATATAATTATTGAGGTTTTAGTCTGTTAAGGGAATCTGTGGTTTAAAAAAATATTCGAGTGATGACACAAAAATTAAAAAGTGCTACAGAAGTATATCATGGGAGCATCTAATCTACTGTAAATAGCTTAGAGAATAAACTAAAATATAATTAGAGATATAAAGAATGAGCAGTTGTATGAGACAAGGTGAGAGGTATGGTTCTTTAAACAAAATGAGTATTCATTTCATGTTGGGATTTTTCTCTTCATATAGGTTGGACTAAAAGTTCAGTAAATTCTTTCTTACATGTTGCTAGAATTGCACACCCACATATAATTCCAGAAAAAGATGTATCAATTTAACGAATGGGTTTCAAGGTCTGGAAAGAAGATTGAGCATGTGTTCTCAGATACCTTTAAAATTTTCAGTGTGGCTGGATTATAAAGGGTGAGGTAGTAGAACTTAAAATTGAAGAAGTCTGTGGTGGAAGGAATCTTTAAGTCTGCTAAGAAGTTTGAACTTTGAAGGTAATGGGAAGACAATTAGGTGTTAAAAGCAGGAAAATGACATTGTTATATTTGCCATTTAGAATTATCAACATAGCTTCAGTGAGAAGAATAATTTCGAGAAGGGCAAAAGAAGACTGAGAATAAGCAGAAAGAGTTAAAATAACTGAAATAATGGTGTCCTAGAAGGTGTGGATGGAGAGGTGTGAACAAATGGATACTTAATGTTTAGGAGATGGAGTTGATAAGCCTTAGCACTTGGTTGAATGAGAATGAGAAAAATGGGAGTGAAAATGTGGATTAGGTATCTGGATGTTTGATGTTATTCACCGATACAGTAAACAGATGAGAAGGAATGGGTTTTCAAGGAAAGATGAGCTTTGTTTTTGGTATCTTAAGTTTGTGGGTTTTGTGCTCAATACAAGACCATATGCACAAGAAATTGGATCAACCGTAGGCATATGTCTGTAAGCATCAGTAGCATAAAGAATAGTTGAGGTGTTGGAAATTGCTGTAATTGCTCTGTAAAAGTGTACATAATTAAAGAAGAGAGGCTAGGACAAAATTTGAAGCTCACTGACATTTACGATATGCAGATATGTTAGGGAAGCACACTGATTGAAACCGCCCACCCTGGCCAGGCACCATAGTAACCATTTGCCTGAGTTGTTTTATGACAGGAGATCCTGATAAGGAATAGGAAACTAATAAGCCACCACCAACAGGAAGAGTTCGAGAAAGGTTCAAAGGAGACACCGCGTGTCTGTCTACTTCCCAGAATCCCTCTCGCTAGCAACCATCTTGGCTGAGCAATGCCTACGCCACCAGGAAAGACTCTGAATTAGAATGATTGGCCAAAGACCATCCAGAAACTAATCTCATTACCATAAAACCCAAGACTGCGAGCCATACTGCAGAGCAGTTCTCCTGAGTTCCCTTACCCTACTGCTCTCCACCCCTGTGCCCTTTCCCAATAAAATCTCTTGCTTTGTCAGCACCTGTGTCTCCTCGGACAATTCATTTCCGAGTGTTAGACAAGAGCCCAGTTTCAGGCCCTGGAAGAGGTCCGCCTTCCTGCAACAGAGATATGCAGGCTACAAAGGTGAGTGAGTGAGTAAAGAAGAGTGTCCAGTCTATAAAAGAGAAATCAGCAGGGTGCAGTGAAAGAAATCCACACATAAGAGAAAATTTGAAAAAAAGAGAGAGTGCCCACACAACTGGTAAAATCTAATTCCTGACTTAACTGATATATTGTCATTTTACTAAGTTTTTTGAAGTGGCCAAAATTTTTCCACCAAAATAGATCTATATCCATGAAAATAGAAGAAATAGTTCGAGAAGTGGAGATCAGAGTTACTGTAGATGGGAAGTTATATGCTAAGAGGTTTAGAGTTTTAAAGGAAAATGTTTTTAAGTTTGAGGTTTAATAAAAATATTTAAATGAATATTAGCAACTAACCAACAAAGCTATTCATTCAGTGTCTTAAAAAAGAAAAAAAATTTGTAGCACTTGTGTAGGTGTTCTCACTTAAATAGAGATACTTTAAAATGTTCTCTTTCGTAGTGGATATTTATTCTACTAGTTTGCTTTCTTAAATTGAACATGGTTATCTTTGTTAAATATCTTAGGTCAAAACTGTCATTCCATTTTAATATGAAGTATTATATTTATTTAGTAAATATCTGTTGAATTTGTATTATAGCTCCTTTTATCAGGATATTACCCTTCATATAGTTCCACAATCATCTAATGAGTTCATTCACTGAGATGACAGTTATTCATTGAGAGATTCTATGTACTAGCCCTGGTTCTGTGAAAAAAACAGAAGTTCATGTTTTTGAGAAGTTTGCATTGTAGTATGAGGAATTAATAAATAATAAATACAAGATATAAATAAATTAGGTTATAAGGGGGCAACTGCAGTTGAGAACAGCAGGAATAGAGTAAGGGGAATTAAGATTGTCTAACCCAAGGGTAAGACATGGGTTGAATGACATTCATGTGCCAGGTGTGTCCATAGATTAGACATTAGCTATTTATTGAGGCATTTTCCACCCTCAACAGTCTAGGGATGAAGATACAAAAGCCCACAGATTATTGTAATTTTCTGTGACATCCACACTGTACTAGAGAATCACAAAACAGAAGTGCTTTATCCTCAGTCAGTTCAGTTAAGTCACTCAGTCATGTCCGACTCTTTGCGACCCCATGAATCACAGCACGCCAGGCCTCCCTGTCCATCACCAACTCCCGGAGTTCACTGAGACTCACGTCCATCGAGTCAGTGATGCCATCCAGCCATCTCATCCTCTGTTGTCCCCTTCTCCTCCTGCCCCCAATCCCTCCCAGCATCAGAGTCTTTTCCAATGAGTCAACTCTTTGCATGAGGTGGCCAAAGTACTGGAGTTTCAGCTTTAGCATCATTCCTTCCAAAGAAATCCCAGGGCTGATCTCCTTCAGAATGGACTGGTTGGATCTCCTTGCAGTCCAAGGGACTCTCAAGGGTCTTCTCCAACACCACAGTTCAAAAGCATCAATTCTTCAGCGCTCAGCCTTCTTCACTTAGCTAGAGACAAATTCTGATTAAGAAAGACTTTCTGATAAGATGGCACCTGACCTCCATCTTAAAAGATGAGCAAAATTCATCCAGACAAAGAGGAGTATAAAGTAGATCTTAGAATTCCAGAAGAAAAAACAAATGTTTTCCTGATTTCCAGGACCTCTCCATCCCATATTAGGTTCTAGTCATTTTTTGGTGGTGTCTTTAGAATTTTCTGTGTAAAGAATCATGCCATCTGCAAACTGTGACAGTTTTACTTCTTCCTTTACAATTTGAATTCTTATTTTTTCTTATTGCTATGGCTAAGAATTCAGTCTGTGTTGAATAAAATTGATGAGACAGCATCCTTGTCTTGTTCCCTGTCTTAAAGGAAATGCTTTCAGCTTTTCATTGTTAAGTATGTTGTTAATCTGCGGGCTTGTTATGCATGGCCTTTATTACGTTGAGGTACATTCCTTCCATATAGACTTTGTTGAGAGTTTTAAATATAAATGGATCTTTATTTTCTTCTATTTCTTCCTGGTTCAGTCTTGGGAGAGTGCACATTTCTAGGAATTTAGCCCTTTCTTCTAGGTTTTTCCATATTATTGGCCTATAATTGTTTGTAATAATCTTATGATCCTTTGCACTTCCATGGTGTTCAGCTGTACCTTCTTTTTTATTTCTGATTTTATTTTTCTGGGCTCTCTTCCTTTTTTATTTTGATTAGTCCAGCTAAAAATTTATCAATGTTGTTTATCATTTCAAAGAATCAGCTCTAAGTTTTATTGATTTTTCTATTTTTAGTCTTTATTTATTTTTGCTCTAATCTTCATAATTTCTTGCTTCCAAATAACTTTGGATTTTTTTCATTCTTTTCACTACTTCCTTTAGGGTTGTTAATTTGAGATTGTTTTTTCTTTCCTTGGATAGGCTTGTATCACTATAAACTTCCCTCCTAGAACTGCTTTTTCTACATTTCATAGATTTGGGGTTGTTGTGTTTTCATTTTCATTTGTCTCTAGGTACTTTTTTTTTAACCTCTAATTTCTTATTTAGTAGCATATTATTTAACCTCCAAGTGTTTATGATTTTTGCATTTTTTTCTTGTAGGTGATTTCCTTAAATATATTCTTAAGTGAAACTTCCAATTTTTTATTGTGAGTATTTTATGATGACTAATACAATAACTACCAACACACTTTGGTGCCACCAACTTGATTTGAGGTGCTGTGCTGTGTTAAGTTGCTTCAGTTGTGTCTGACTCTTTGCAACCCTTTGGACTATAGCCCGTCAGAATCCTCTGTCCATGGGATTCTCCAGACAAGAATTGGGTTGCAATGCCCTCTGCCAGGGGATCTTCCTGACTCAAGAATCAGACCCACATCTCTTATGTCTCCTGCATTGACAGGTGGGTTCTTTACCACCAGTGCCACCTGGGAAGCTCTGATGTGAGATAAGACATCATTAATTTTATTTTTGATTACTTTTGCACCATCAGTGTAAATGTTGTCAATACAGTTAAAAAGGCAAATAAGTCCTTAGCCTTATAATGGAAATATATATTTTTTTCTTTGTGGATCCTCTGAAAGAATTTCAGAGATCCTCAGGGTATAATAATGGAGAAGGAAATGGCAACCCACTCCAGTGTTCTTACCTGGAGAATCCCAGGGATGGGGGAGCCTGGTGGGCTGCCGTCTATGGGGTTGCACAGAGTCGGACACGACTGAAGTGACTTAGCAGCAGGGTATAATAAAATCATAAGAACAAGTTCTCTTTTATATAGACATATTCTTGGAGGAACTCAAATTTCAATTTGGCTACCTTATGCAGAAGTTGCTGAAAAAGTTGACTTTTCTAATTTCAGAGTTAAATCTATGATCTTCTTGGATTTTCACATAAGCCAATAAAAATGCTGTTAATACCCCGTTATTCTAGTTAAGCACAAATCTTTAAGCAGTCAGCAAGTTCTACTTATTCTACTTCAAAAAGAGATCTGATATACCTATAAACTGTCACTCCATCTCCTTTTCTAGTCATTTAGATGAAGCCACAGCATCTATTTCCTGAACTACTATGTTTGCTTCCCAAATACTTTCTCTGTTTCCACATTTGTTTATATAAAATGCATGCTCCCTGGTAGGCAGAGTGACCTCTTAAAAATAAGTTATATCTAAGAATCCTCTTTATGTAAAACCTTTCAGTGACTTTCTACTGCTGATGGAATAAAATCCAAGTTTCTCCCCATATCCTTCATAATTTGACTTTTGTCTCGCTCTCTGACCTCATCATGCATCAATCATGTCCTTGCTCAATATTTGCCAGCCAGCCCTATTGGCCTTTCTGTTCCTCAGATTGACTCCTTATAATGTAGAAGAATGTTTAATACATATAAGATGCCCAATACCTATTTCTTAAAATAGTAAATGTTATTGTGTAAGAATTTTGAAAAGATAAGAGCCTTAATGTATTGATAGTAAAACCTCACATTGGAGACCTTGTGATCTGGAACCAAGGACAGTGCAGATAGGCTTGATTTAAAAATGAAAATTCTGTGCATGCTCATGATGTCATTGATAAAAGAGTACCACGACCATTAACCTGCTGTTTGGGCTGTTTAGATACTTAAAATCTAAACCTCTTTTCCAGTATACACCAATGAAAATCTGATGAAATTTGTAAATCCTCCCCTCTAAAATAAAGCACACTTAAAATATTCAAACTACAATTTCAGAGAAATACAGAAATCTTACAGCCTACCCATGAACTATAGAGAAAAAATCTTTGGGCTTCAGGGTATCCTAAAGCTACATGGTAATTGGAAGATAAATTGTACAACAGGGTAAACTATTGTTGAATTAAGAACTAGAGAGAAATTCAAGGTCTAATCAGAGGTTGTAGAAAGTTAAGATTTAGAGAATACATTTCAGATTCAAATCTTCCATTCTTGACATCACAAATATGAAAAAGACTATATTTTATAAGTGATTTACTACCAGACACAGCAAGTTAGATCCAGAGCTGTGACAAGATTCTAGATCCTTCAGTATCAACCACTTTTGCTTTATCACAGCTTGAGGCTGGTTTGTGTTGGGGAATTTTGATGGAAAATGAAATAAAACCAGGAACTGGAATTACAGGTATAGATGCAATGTCATCTACAGAAGACCTGACCTCAGATGGACCTTACTTGCACAATTTCTCTAGAACTTTGTCCCCAAGTCTGTCAGGAGTCACAAAATAATTATATATTTACAGTATTCATACATATATGAGAAACCATGTAGAGTCTAGAGAAATACTACACAGATTTAGAAAAACTATGTCTGTATACTATGTCTCAAATATATGTCCTAAAGACTATATGTGTGTGGGTGTACACACACACACACACACACACACACATACACATCTCAGATTACAAAAGGAAAGTATGAGTCTAACATTTTACTTCAACATTTCCTACTTGATATTGCAAAATTACATAACTTTTTCTCATCAGAATGCATAGAAAGAAGAACAGGAAAAAGGAACATATTTCTATCAGTTACATATTATGTGGAGAAGAATTTCAGGCATTCTGCCATTGGTTGTAGATGCATAGCCGCCAAGGACATTTATGATGAAGAAAGCATTTATTTAGAGTACAGGTACTTTGCTTTGGAACATAGTGTCCAAAGTACATTTTTCTTCTGCCTTTCAGATGATTGCATTTTAAAGAATAACTTAGCTGGACTTTTTCAGAAAGTAATCAAAATAAGTATAAAAAACCATTAGACAAGCAATGCTTATAATAGCTGCTTGATTATTATTCCAAAGCATCTTTAAAAAATCAGCGTTTGATAGAGACATAGAGTAATAATATTTTTTCTAACTGGGTAGTTTACAAAATTCCTTTGTCTGCATCTTTTCATTTGACCTTCAGAACCATCCTGTATATTGTGCTTTGTGCACAGTCATGTCTGACTCTTTGTGACCGTATGGACTGTAGCCCACCAGGCTCCTCTGTTCATGGGATTTTCAGGCAGGAACACTAGAGTGGGTTGCCACTAGGAAGTGGGGATCCCTCCAGGGGATCTTCCTGATTCAGGGATTGAACCCATGTCTCCTGTGTCTTCTGCATTGCAGGCAGATTCTTTAGTGCTGAGCCATTGGGGAAGCCCAATCCTATATGAGAAGTGGTGGCTGTTTGTTCTTAATTTAAAGATGAGTAAAAAGTTGTTATCATTGAGTGAGTACACATGGGAGGAAATGTATAATAATTGTGGTTAAGATGGTGAGGCTAATAAATAAAATGTTAAGAGAAATGCATAAACTAAATGTTCAGCATAACCATAGATCTTTTTTATACATAAAATGATTAACTGAAATGTATTAAATGCCTAGGACTCTTGTCACTTCTGAATCTGACTTTACTCTCTTTCTTGGCATGTACCTACTCATGGGAATATTGTTTCCTTAGATTTGGATGGGCACATGAAAGAGATGGATGAAAAAAGAAAAAAAAAGTATTCATAAGACTGTAATTATATTTCTTCCATCTCTTTCTCCAAATAATTACCTCCCATCTTTAAAGAAAAAAAAAACACAAAAGCTTTTTTTCTCTCTTTTAATATAACTCTCGCTTTGACCAAGAAATAAAGAAAAATAAGATATTAACCTTTCAAACTCTGACCTTAGAATGTCAGACTAGATAATTTCCAAGGAATTATTTTGGGAAATATCAATTCAATTAATTGCCTTTAGTGGAAGTCACATGGTTGCAATTTCAGCCAATACTTGAAATGTCATGCTCAAATCTGAGACTAACAACACCAATAGTAACAAATGATCAGTTATATTTTATTTTTAGTCATTTCCATTCCAAGAATTCACTATCTTCCATATGAAGATCTTCTTTTTATTAAAAATTAGCATCTTCTTGAATTACTTTAGAAGTTTCTCCAATGTAATTTAAAATAAAACAAAAATTCCCTTTGTAGTACCCATAAAAGCAGGTTGCTAAATTTGTTTAAAATATACTCAACAAAATATTATATGACCATTATATGAAATGCTCTATTTTTTGCATTAGTAGAAAATTATTCAACAGCATCACTGACTCGATGGACATGAGTCTGAGTGAACTCCAGGAGTTGGTGATGGACAGGGAGGCCTGGCGTGCTGCGACTCATGGGGTCGCAAAGAGTCGGACACGACTGAGCAACTGATCTGATCTGATCTGATTCTAAATTAGGTTTAAAGAGTACTATTTAGCAAAAATAAGTATTACATTCACATGAATTCAATTTATTGATAGAATATTCTTGGCTGTAAAAATCAGGTGGAGCCTGAGTGAGTTCAGATTTTATTCTAAGGGCAATGTGAAATCGCTTGGGGCATTTTTACAGGGGAATGGTATAATCTGATGTCCACTTTGAAAGATTGTTCAGATTGATGTTGATATGGAGAGGATAGATTATGAGGGAAGAGTGTTAGCAAAGCAAAATCAGATGAGTGCATCAGCCTTGATTTGGACAACTTAAAACTGAGTCTTGATCTAAATAATTGGAAGACAACAGTACTTGGGAATTTGGCAAAATGCTAAATTTAAAGGCATGGCATTTAATTAGCTCCTGCCAGCTGTCTTACAGGAATTTAGATCTTTTCTTGAGTACTGTCAGTTTTTGTTTTGTTTTGTTTTTATTTTTTTATCTTAAAGGAAAAAATGTAAACTCTTTTGACTGTCAAATATCAGCAACAAATTACAAATTATTAAAAAGAAACACTTTGAAAACTAAGCAAAACATGTCTCTAGATTGAATCTAGCCAAAGGGTCTTGGTTTGCAACCTCAGAGCTGAATTGACATTTTTGAGAGTCAGCCTCTTTTCTTTAATGAAGATTGAAACCTATTTTAGGGAATTTTTTTCAGTGGCACAGTTTTGTTCTGCAACAAGATTATGCTTGTTTTCTCTATTACCTAGCTCTCCATACTATATAGAGAATTATATACAAGATCATCCATCCATCCAATGCTGAATAGACAGTTGTCAAAAAAAGAGATGGAACCGATTATAGATAACTTTCTCTCTTCATTATTTCCTTTCTTTTTTACCAGGCTGCGGATTAGGCAGTAGAGTATAGAAACCAGTAATTTATATCAATGAACTATAAAGAGAACAGTTCATAGATATGTTTATGTTGGACTTTTTATTCAAAGCTAAATAACTGTCGTGTACTTGCTATTACTGGAAAAGTTCAGGAAACAAGTAATCAGCTAAGACTTAGGGAAGTTGTGTTAGAAGATTGAAGCAGCATTACTCTTATTTCTGACTTTTATGTAAACCAAAGCCAAAGATCTCAATTTTCCAAAAGAAATCACAGTTTGGGACTATCTTATGAATTATGTATGAACTGAAGTAAATTATGCTTCACTTACATCAGTGTACAAGGGCCTAACATAATACTTAATCTGACAAGTTAGATGCTCAAAAAATGTGTACTAACTAATGATATTTCCCAAACAACTGAACTACTGGTTGATGTTGACAATGTTTCCCCACTGAGCCACCCCTACCCCCAACCAAGTGGTAAATTCTTACTTTTGAGAAAAATATTTTCTTTTTTTAATCACAATCTTTTCATCAGTTTTTTTTTTTTTTTTTCCAGGCTGAAGTTATACTAGGTCTTCTCAATCCATCTCATACCAATTGGTAAGAAAATCCAGTTATAAAGCTCTATCACTGCTGATTTCCAGATATTCAGCTTGGATTTTCTTCTCATCACCCCTGAGCCAGTTGCAGGCTAATCTTAGCCATCTCATCCTGCCTAGTGTACTGCAGTCGTTTACCATTTGGTCTCTTTGATTCTACTTTCCCTGCTGTCTATTTTTCATACAAAAATCAGGATGATCTATTTTAAATATAAACCACATCATGCCATTCCCCTGCCCAAAACACAAGCAATGCTTTCATATCACAAATTAAACAAATCTAAAACTCCTTAATATTGTTCTCAAGTCTCTATGTGATTATATCCTTACCTAACTTACTCATCCTTTTAAAATTATATCTCTTATTCACAATGGTCTGGCAATTAGCTACCTTTCTGTTTCTCAAACCTGGGGATTCCATCCTTTGGCATTTGCTGTTCCTGTCAGACCACTCTTCCCCAAATATTTTCTTGTCTTATTCTACTTCATTCAAATGGCTGCTCAGATAGTACTTTTTCCAAGGAGTCTCTTTAAGCAAATATATTGGGGTATAATTGATGTACAATGTGTGTTAGTTTCAGGTGTACAGCAAAGTGAATCAGTTATACATATACATCTCCACCCTTTTTGGTTAATAGAGTCTATTCTCATATAAGCCATTACACAGCACTGAGTAGATTTTCCTGTGCTATACAGAAGGTTCTTATTGAAAGTGAAAGTGAAAGTCACTCAGTCATGTCCAACTCTTTGCGACTCCATGGACTGTAGCCCCATCAGGCCACTCTGAACATAGCATTCTTCAGGCAAGAATACTGAAGTGGGTTGCTGTATTCTATTTTATATATAGTAGTGTGTATATGCCAATCCACTGTCTCAATTTATCCCACTCCCCACTTTACACCCTGGTTAAAGGAGCCTTTCTTTGTTATTGTATCTGGTAACCTACATTGCTTATTCCCATCATTTTGTTTCCAACCTGATATATATCACAATAGGAAATAATATTTTTTTGTTTGTTTACTAATTATCTTTCTCCCAACTAGAATGTAAGCATCTAGAAAATACAGGGACCTCATGTATCTTGATCCCTGATGTGCCTGGTATGGAGAAGATTCTGATAAATATATGTTGAATTGAATTGATTTAATAGCAATTATTTTGGGTAATATCCCTAACTAATAAAACTCATATTGTTTTAGCAGTCCATGGTGCTTATTAAGCATCTACCATGTGTGGAGAATTATAATGACAATTTTGAAAGATAAAAGAGAAATACAAAATCCTGTACAACTGTTTGTCCTTAAAATTCCATCACAATTTCTATAGCAAATGTGTCATAGAACACTCAGTCTTATAGGCAAAAATAGAGTAAGCAAGGGCAAATAGGTACAATTATTCATAAAAATCAAAGAAAAATATCTAGTTTTATTCAAATTTATTTGGCACGAGGGGCAGATTATTTCCTTATGCCATAAAGGAAACTACTTCTGTGTTCCACAGTTTGGAAATCTTTTAAAAAATATTTTCAGTTAGGAGATAGATTCTTTTCATTTGTCTTTCAGATGAATAATATAAAATTATAAAAATTTTCTTTGTTTACTCACCTCAGAAATCAGTCTTGATATTTTTTTCTGTTGTAAGTAGCTGTTGTCAATAGTCAGCTGTCAACCCATGAGGCAACCGAAATTAGAATGGAGAAACTAAGATCTCTAGTTGCCGATCAGAAATACTTACTTTGATTCAAAGCTATTTTCATTATAAATCATCTGCTCTCTGCCCCTGATGCTGAAAGTCTTAGGTTAAGAAGATCAGATATTGTATTTCATTCAAATAAATTTTCTTAACTCCCACTCTTTTTCTTGGCATATTGTCCATGTTTATTCAAGTCGAGTTGGTTAGAAATAGTCATTTGCTATCAAAAAACACTAAATAATCTTTCCAGAATGTATTTTCTGTTGAAGACTGGTATTTATCAATAACTTTAATTCTTAAAAAGATAGCTTTAATGTAAATAGTTATATATCAGTATTTTTCTCCAGCTTCAAAATATGATCTACATGGAAGTGCCAAAGAGAGAACTATTACCAGGTAGATTTTTTTAAAAAAGAAAAATAAAAAAATCTCGATTTTTCAAATTGCTTAGAAATTAGCTATTAGGCTTAATGTTAGAAAAAGAGGCGGCAGAAGTGGCAAAACAAGAGAAGAAGGAGGAGCAGGAGAGACTATTAATACCTCAAATGATGTTTTATTTTGATGTGGATATTTCAGATTTTATCTTTTAAAATAAACCTATGATTTTAATCACACAGTGGAAAAATCCTATACTGAGACATGTTTAGAAAACCATGCATTTTAGTGAAGTAATAGTTCTTAGTATTCTTGACGGAACCTAGTTAGACTGCTGAGCCTCATCAAGAGATTTATTGAAACAAAAAATAATCTTGGAGGATTTCCTATAGACTTTGCTCTCACATTGCCAATATATAGAGGTGTGTCTCTAATTTCACTTGAGTTTCACTGAAAATTGCAGGAGTAGAGTTTTGCACAGGAGGTCATAATGCTCAACAGAATCAATTTGAGCTGATATCTTACGGTCAAGTAAGAATGAAGAGCATCATGTTTACCTATTTCATTGAGTTTCAAAGTCCACGTCCAATCACTAATCATTACCCAGATCATAATCCCAAACTATTCAATACTCCATTTTGTAACTTCTCAAACCTTTCTTGTATTTCTCCGAAAATGAAGATATACCACTAGCAAATTTTGGGGAAAACCTGAGGCCCTACAAGGGAAAAGAGAGTTTTGTTTTCTTCCTATTGCCATTTCTAGACAATTTCTCCTCCCTCTAATTCCAAAGGATCCAGATCCTTTGCAGAAACTTGTCATCAAATTATGTCACTTTCTTTCCTTATTGCCACTATCTCTCAATCTTTAGATCACTCTCCCTTTATTATCTGAAGATTTTAAAGGCTGACTTACTTTCTTCCCCATCACTCTTGCATTAATCTTTGTGACTTTAGTTTCTATATAGATGATTCATCCAATAATTATCTGGGATATATAGGAAGGGCTCTGCTTAGTCACAAAGTAACTAACTATACGTCTAATATTTTGAGACAATTCCAGACTTTCCCAAAATGACTGAACCATTTTACAATTTTCACAAGCAGCGTATGAGGGTTTCCATTTCTCCACAGCTTCATTAATGCTTATTATTATTTCTGTATTTTATTATAGCCATCCTAGTGGATGTGAAGTGGTATCTCAGTTGTGATCTTGATATGCATTTTCCTGATGGCTAATCTATTGTTTCTGTGAAAGAAAATACCCAAAATTTTACTCCCACATTATCTGCTACTAACTCTCAGTCTTACTGCTGATTTCTTTCCACTTAAACTCTAAATTCCCTTCATGGATCCCAGCCTTGGTTTTACCAGTAGTCATGTATGGATGTGAGAGTTGGACTGTAAAGAAGGCTGAGTGCTGAAGAACTGATGCTTTGAATTGTGGTGCTGGAGAAGACTTTTGAGAGTCCCTTGGACTGCAAGATCAAACCAGTCAATTCTAAAGGAAATCAACCCTGAACATTCATTGGAAAGACTGATGATGAAGCTGAAGCTCCAGTACTTTGGCCACCTGATGAAAAGAGCCAACTCATTTGAAAAGACCCTGATACTGGGGAAAAATTGAAGGCAAAGAAGAGAGCAGCAGAGAATGAAATGGTTCAACAGCATCACCAACTCAATAATGTATCTGAGCAAACTCTGGGAGATAGTGAAGGACAGTGAAGCCTGGCATGCTACAGTCCACAGGGTTGCAAAGAATTGGACACAACCTAGAAACCAAACAGCAGCAACAACAAACTAAATGTTCGAATATCATGGTTTTATCTATTTTGTGTGTGTGTGTGTCTAGGTGATTATGCCTAGTCCTTCTGTTTAATACCATTATACATGCTAATGCCAACTAAAGAATGCCATCTGGCTAAAGGCTTCAGGAGTTGAGCCTTGATTCTTTTAGGAGCCTGATGATACTAGATATTAAAATCCTGAATCTATTTTGGTAACATTAGAGAAAGTAGAAACTATATTTTTAATATTGGATTGTGTTTATTGGAAGACTGAGGAGGGTTAATTATTTTTCAATCTGTCATCATATGCATCTATTTTGGGGGTAATCAAAGTACATATATCATATCTTAGGTTACTATCATCCTCTGTGGTACTAGTTTAATAAGTTATTAAATCAGGTAATAGACTAAGAAGTTATAGAATAGCATACAGAGAAAAATAACTCAGGTGTTCAATTTGGATAAGTTGCAGACCACGTGGGCTGCAGTTGACTCATTGGGAAACCAGACAGGTGGATCAGATGATCTCTGGAGCCACCTGCAGCTTTAAAATTATGAGTTGTCTCCAATGATGTGTATTTACTCTAAAAATCTAGTTATATAAGACCTTTACTGGAAGTATTTGACTTCTACTGCCAGGAAATCTTTGGCACTTTAAATGTGACTATCTTTTCGGTACTTAGGAAAGCTGCCAGAGAGTGAATAAACTTTAAGTACTGAAACTTTCTGTTTATTATCAAATACAGTAAAAGCAGAAGTGACTTTTATCATTCATAACAAATAATTAGCTAATTAACTACTTTGTTTCACGCAAAGTGATAATTTTAGACAAATGAGCTATTCTGTTTTTGTACAGTTTTGTTTAGTGGTTCATGATAAATGTTCCCACTACTCTGAGTCTGCTAATTAAGTGAAGCTTCAAATACAAGGAGCTAAGCTGACACCAGATTCTCAGATCACATAATAACTCACTGGCTTTCAGCACCAATTTGTCAAGGTTAATCTAACTTTCATGGAGTGAGGAAAACAAAATAAGCATTATGCTAATATTAGTTGTAGAAAAATAGGAAAAGCAAACTGAAGAAAATCTCTCGACACAAGGATAATAGTCTATTAATAAACCCTTTGCCTGTTAGAGAAAATGGAGGTGTTCAGTCATTCAGTTGTGTCCAACTCTTTGTGACCCCATGGACTGCAGCCCACCAGGCTTCTCTGTCCATGGGATTTCCCAAGCAAGAATACTGGAGTGGGTTGCCATTTATTGGTAATTTTGAATATAGAATGTGAAAGAATTAGTAATTATAGAGCCCAAATCCAGATAATTTTGATGGCAGTTATTGCTGTGTCAGTGGATTAGTCATTTTCATTCTTACAGGCCAGTGTGTTTGCATGAACATGTCAAAACATATTCATGACTGTAGCATTAAAGAGGAAGATAATGGATTTCTGGGTATAGAATTTTATGGAGTGCTGATGGGCAAAGTGAGGTACAGAAGTATTTTATATCCTTCCGACTACCACTACTTATCAAAGAAAAGTGTTTCTACCAATTGCAGCTATTTAGAGTTGAAATTTGTTATGCTAACAACTTAGTTTTTCAGATTTCTGGAAGACAATGGAATAAACATTACCATGTGTTAAGTTCCTACTAAATGAATAATTTTTATTCTGTGTATTGATAGTTTCTAGTTTCCTTTGCTGAGTAATACTCCATTGTATGACTGTACCATAATTTGTTTCTACATTCATCGGTTAATGGAAATGTGGTTTGTTTCTGCTTTGGGGCTATTATAAAAAAGGTGCTATGAACATTTCTATACAGGTCTTTGTTAATACCTATACTTTCATTTCTCTGAAGTAAATACTAGGAATGGGATGACAGAATCATACGGTAAATGTATAATTTTATGGGAAACTTTTAAAATGTTATACAGAGTTGCTGTACAATTTTGCCTTCCTGCCAGTAATTTATGGCTTGCTGACGGTTGGATGGCATCACCGACTCAATGGAAATGAGTTTGAGTAAGCTCCGGGAGTTGGTGATGGACAGGGAGGCCTGGCATGCTGCAGTCCTCGGGGTCACAAAAAGTCAGACATGACTGAGAGACTGAACTGATTTCTTGGTATTGTCAGCTATTGTTACTATTATTATTTTAACAATTCTAAGTAGTTGTATCTCATTGTCATTTTAATTTGCCTGTCTCTGATAACTCAAGTTGAGCGTCTGATCCCTATGTCGGGAAGATACCCTGGAGTAGGAAATGGCACCCCATTCCAGTATTCTTGCCTGGAAAATTCCATGGACAGAGGAGCCTCGTGGGCTACAGTTCATGGAGTTGCAAAGAGTCGGACAGGACTGAGCACACACACGCATATTATCTTCCAATTTTCTCGTTAAAGATTCCAGCTTTGGAGATTTTAAAAAAGATTTAGGATGTTTATTGTCCATTGTCTTCACCTTTTCAGTTCAGTTCAGGTCGGTTGCTCAGTCGTGTCCTGCTGGAGTCCAATTCCAGCAACCAGGGATTCAACCTGAAAAGATGATCGGTGTTGGCCAATGAGACAGCCTCTCAGTTTTCTATGGACTGCCTGTTTATCTCAAGTTTAAGATTCTCTTTTATACTTTTACAAAAACATTAGGTCAGAGGTTTGACATTTTCAGTTCTCCCTCTCCCAAATTTATTATCTCCATAAATCATTGTTGCTCTTTAAACAGAGTTCCTGCTTCAGTGATTCTCTCGGAATCAGCCTTATCATCTATTATCTACCTCCTCTAATGTGTCCTATAGTTAACTTGTGATTACATTGCAGCTCATGCTACACTCCTCAGTTTACTACTTATCTTCCTAAGTCCTGTTTGCCCCTAACATACTGAGCTCACTATCTCTTAAAAAGGCTTCTAGCTATAGTGTCTCTAAAAATTCCTAACTTCTATAAGCGATAGGAAAATATGCTAACTTTACAATATTCCTTAAATCTTTAACTTCTAACTATTTTAATTATTTCTAAGCCCTAAATTCAGTAAACTCCTTTGCCATAAACATTCTCCTCACAAATAGGCTTCAGATATCAATCCCTCCCACGGCCTCAAGCTACGGCCTATGTGCTCATCCTGGAACACTCTTTTGTAAAAGTCCTTGAACAAATGTCAATAATTAACTTTATGAATTATTTTCTGAGCACAACTGCAGAAGGCTTTGTGGCTTCTCATGCTCCTCTCAAGAACAATAAGCATCTTAATATTCCTTTTAAGTCAACTCAGCCGAGGAGAGGAAAAGACAAGTCAGAATTACAAGGCCTAACTCCTTTATCCGGGGATCCGTGCCTGTGGAATGAGGAGAGGGGGCTGGGGACCGTGCCTCCATTTTGTCAGTAATGCCTAACGTGGCTCCCGACAGTGTCCGACTCTTTGTGACCCCATGAACCACAGCATGCCAGGCCTCCCTGTCCATCACCAACTCCTGGAGTTCACTCAGACTCAGATCCATCAAGTCGGTGATGCCGTCCAGCCATCTCATCCTCTGTCGACCCCTTCACCTTCTGCCCCCAATCACTCCAAGCATCAGAGTCTTTTCCAATGAGTCAACTTTTCGCATGAGGTGGCCAAAGTATTGGAGTTTCAGCTTTAGTATCATTCCTTCCAGAGAACACACAGGACCGATCTCCTTTAAAATGGCTGGTTGGATCTCCTTACAGTCTAAGGGACTCTCAAGAGTCTTCTCCAACACCACAGTTCAAAAGCATCAATTCTTTGGTTCTCAGCCTTCTTCACAGTCAAACTCTCACATCCATACATGAGCAATGGAGAAACCATAGCCTTGACTAGACAGACCTTTGTTGGCAAAGTAATGTCTCTGCTTTTGAATATGCTATCTAGGTTGGTCATAACTTTCCTTCCAAGGAGTAAGTGTCTTTTAATTTCATGGCTGCAATCACCATCTGCAGTGATTTTGGAGCCCCCCAAAATAAAGTCTGTCACTGTTTCCACTGTTTCCCCATCTATTTCCCATGAAGTGATGGGACCAGATGCCATGATCTTAGTTTGCTGAATGTTGAGCTTTAAGCCAACTTTTTCACTCTCCTCTTTCACTTTCATCAAGAGGCTTTTTAGTTCTTCTTCACTTTCTGCCATAAGGGTGGTGTCATCTGCATATCTGAGGTTATTGATATTTCTCCCAGCAATCTTGATTCCAGCTTATGCTTCTTCCAGCCCAGCGTTTCTCATGATGTACTCTGCAAAGAAGTTAAATAAGCAGGGTGACAATATACAGCCTTGACGTACTCCTTTTCCTATTTGGAACCAGTCTGTTGTTCCATGCCCAGTTCTAACTGTTGCTTCCTGACCTGCATATAGGTTTCTCAAGAGGCAGGTCAGGTGTTCTGGGATTCCCATCTCTTTCAGAATTTTCCACAGTTTATTGTGATCCACACAGTCAAAGGCCTTGGCATAGTCAATAAAGCAGATAGATGTTTTTCTGGAACTCTCTTGCTTCTTCCATGATCCAGCAGATGTATTTGGGGGGTCTTAATTCTTTCATGCCTTCTTAAGTGGGTATCAAATATTAAAGGTTATTTCACTGAAATGAATTATTTGATTTTATGCAAAATGAGAGATTTTGACTTAATTTAGTAGTTGCACATACTACTATTATATATAGTATCAGATCAGATCAGTCGCTCAGTCGTGTCTGACTCTTTGCGACCCCATGAATCGCAGCACGCCAGGCCTCCCTGTCCATCACCAACTCCCAGAGTTCACTCAGACTCACGTCCATCTAGTCAGTGATGCCATCCAGCCATCTCATCCTCTGTCGTCCCCTTCTCCTCTTGCCCCCAATCCCTCCCAGCATCAGGGTCTTTTCCAATGAGTCAACTCTTCGCATGAGGTGGCCAAAGTACTGAAATTCAGCTTTAGCATCATTCCTTCCAAAGAAATCCCAGGGCTGATCTCCTTCAGAATGGACTGGTTGGATCTCCTTGCAGTCCAAGGGACTCTCAAGAGTCTTCTCCAGCACCACAGTTCAAAAGCATCAATTCTTCGGCACTCAGTAGTAGTATATTCAATATAGTACTACTACTATATACAATATACTACTATATTCAATATATTGTATTGGACATTGTGAGGAATTCAGGTAAATCTAAATTAGGGCTTCTGACTTTGGATAGCTCACAATATAAAGTAGATTATACATACAGTGAGAGTTATATGTGGTGTTTGAAAGCAGACAGAGCAACAGTCTAGGCTCTGGGGTTTGAGAAGATCAATTATATGCCTTTTCCTACTGATTTTGAGACCCATTGAGTAAGAAACACAGAATATGGAAAAATGAACATTAAAATGTTGGCTTGATTACTGAGAAAGCACTCTCAAGGGTATAGCTTTAGAACTGCCAGTGAGTGAGTTTCTGAATGGTCTGTGCCTGTTGGACAATCCTGGTCACAAGGAAGGTGATGCTGGCGCTGCCTGTCTTTGATAGAAAACCGGCTGAGGCAAAGCTTTCTATCTAAGGTTTTACTGGTGGATTCAGTGCCAGGAGAATAAGAGTGAGAGGAAAGGGGGAAGCGATGGGTTGGGAGAGAAGGAAAGCAAGTGAAAGTGGTGGGTTCCTTTACCAACCTGTTCCTAGCTTTGCGTGAAACCCTAACTGATGTTTGCATCCAGGTCACTTTCCTAATGGACTTCCTTGAACTACTGATACTCAGAAATGAGAGTTGAGGGCAGAGGGAAGAGAATGTATTCGCTGGCTTTCCCCTCACTCCTGTTTAACATTGGATAAGTTTTCACATGGGTCATGAATTCCCTCCCACTTCTGAGGGGTTGTCTGACTTTCTGGGAAGCCTGAGAACACTTCTGGCTCTGCTCCTGGAGAATTCTCCAGAACATCTAAGTTCCAGTCTCCTCTTACTTTGTCTGGGCAGTCTCTTATGAAATATCACTTTTTAAACAACGTGAGGCTAATGGGTTCCTCACCTTTGACTGGCTGTCAGAGATGTGAGCAATCACTTCCAAGACAAAACCTCTACCCGGGGTGCTCTGTGTGCATCAGGCACCAGGTCCCTCCATATAAGGAATACACACTCCTTTCATGTGGCTCCATTGAAGCTACAATTCGCTAGGTTTGGAGTTAAGAAGCAGTACTCTCTACCCCATACCTTTAGGATTAACAGTTAAACATTAGATTTTCTCTAGAGAAACTCACTTAAATAAGTGTGAAATGATATCTCAGTGTGGTTTTTATTTGCATTTCCCTTATAATTACCGATGTTGAGCACCTTTTCATATATCTATTGCCCGTGCGCATGTCTTCTTTGGAAAATATTTATTCAGGTCCTTTGCTCATTTTTAAAAATTTGGTTGTTTGTTTTCTTGCTACTGAATTGTATCAGATCCTTTTATATGTTGGATATTAACTGCTTATCAGATATGTATGACTTGCAAATATTTTCTTCTAATCTGTGCATTGCATTTCATTTTGTTGATTATTTTCTTTACCATTCAGAAAGTTTTAATTTGATGCATTCCCACTTGTTTATACTTTTGTTGCCAGAGTTTTTGGTATTACATTAAAAAAAATGAATTGCCAATTATGCTGTCAATGCTCTGTTTTCTCTAGGAGATTTATAGTTTCAGGTCTTACGTTTATTGGCTATTGTCAAAAAAATAAAAAGTGGGGGTAAGGATGTGAAGAAAGATGACACATACGTTGTTGGTAGGAATGAAAAATGGTAGAGCTACTGTGGAAAACAGTATGGAAATTCCTCAAAAAAAAAAAAAAAAGAATCTGCCTGCAATGCAGGAGACCCAGGTTTGATCCCTGGGTTGGAAGGATGCCCTGGATAAGGAAATGACAATCCACTCCAGTATTCCTGCCTGGAGAGTCCCATGGACAGAAGAGCCTGATGGGCTACAGTCCATAGGGTCGCAAATAGTCGGACACGACTGAAGCAAGTTAGCACGTAGCACCATTTGATCTATCAACCCCTCTTATGGGTATATACCCCAAAGAAATGAAATCATTCCCTCCAAGAGATTATCTGCATTCTTGTGTTCAAAACAGCATTGTTCACAGGAGCCAAGAAACGGAAACAACCTAATGTCCACTAATGTATGAATGGATAAGGAATATACATATATATATATATTCCAGTTATAAAGAAAGAGATCCTGTTATTTGCAACAATGTGGATGAACCTGGAAGAAATTATGGTAAGTAAAATAAGACAGACACAAAAAGAAAAAGATATTCATGATTTCACTTATATGTGGAATCTAAAAAAAAGTTAAATACATAAAAACAGAGAATAGAATGGTGGTTACCATGGTTGGGGAATTTGAGGAAATGGGGAGACTTTGCTCAAAGGGTAGAATGCTGCAATTATGCAAGATGAATAAGCCTCTAGATCAAATGTACAGCATGATGAGTATAGGTAAGAATAGTGTGTTGGATATTGGAAATTTGCTAAAAGGGTAGATTTCTGGTGTTCACATCACAAAATGAATAGAAACAGTGAGGAGATAATCTTTCAATTAGCCTAACTCTAGTTATTATTTCACTGTTTACATGCATATCATGTTATACACCTTAAATATATACAATTTTTATTTCAAAGTTTAAAATAAAAATTAAAAGAAATCCACTTTAGAAAACTCTTCTCTCTTCTGCGATTATTTTGACTGTTTTATAGATTCATTGTGGAAATCATTTTAGAATAATGAAGCCAGTTCTCTGACATTTCCTTTGAAAATATGCATCTTGGTCTGCCAGGGATCTCACTTGGGAATTTCATATCTTTTGTATCTTTCTGTCTAGTCAAATATTCAAATTTGACCTTCTGTTAAATCTGAGTACGATGCTTTAGAGCTTGAGTCCTGGAGCCAGCTGGCTCCTTCTTCTACCTATGTGACTTGGGGAAAATAACTTACCATCTTTATGCCTCTATTTATCATTTGTAAAATACACATAACATCATAGTCCTTGACACTATTATGTAAAAATTGACTAAAAGTTTGATTTTAAAATATCACTACTAGTTGACTGATCGTCTCTGAAATTTTTGCTTCCATAATAAATTTTCCAGCAAGAAATTATATTCTAGAAATGAAATTCTCCCTTCTCTTATAAAATAAAAGTCAAATAAACATAAACTGATAGCTGTTTCCTTCCCTTTTCTTTTTTTTTTTTTTTTGGTCTCAGTCACAGTTATTTCTCTAGACTGTCTGGTCAACTTTGAAGAGCTGCAGCCAGGCAGTCCTTACTGGAAGGTGTATAGCAAATTTGGCATCTTGAAAGTTGATACAACTCAAAATCACTCATGTGTCAAAGTTCAAAATATTACAAACCTTGTTAAACATCTCTACAGCAGTGGCTTTTCCTAAAGAGAATCAGTATTCCTACATTCCTATTATTTTAATGAAGTTCATGAATGACCTACCAGTGTGACAACCCAGTGGCCAACCCCCAGTGTTCTCCTTAATTTAATTATCAGGAACACTTGACATACTTCATCATTTTTTTCTTAAACACTTCCATTGGCCCTGGTTTTCCTGCTACCTCATTGGTCACTCCTTCACAATTACCTTCAAAACTTCCTCCTTTCCTGTTCAGCCTCTTGATTTTGAGTGTCCAGTGATCACTCCTTGGTTATGGTCCATTCTCTGCCTATGCTCACTCCCCTGAATGAGAGAGATTTCATTAACTCTTTTGACTTTACTTACATTTTTTTTTTTTTTTTACCAACAGTTACAAATTTCTATTTCTGACTCAGATCTCTTTTCTGAGATCCAACTTTATATCTCCAATTACTTACTCAACAGCACAGCTGTGATGTCTGACCCACATCTGAAATAGAACTTGTCCATTCCTTCACCTGTCAGCCCCCACCTCCCACCCAAAACCCAGTTCTTCATCTTTTGATCTTGGTAACAACTACATTCTTCCAACTGCTTCGGAAAAATCCTTGGAGTCATCCTTAAATTCTATTTTTTTTCATAACTCACATTCAATTAGTTCAGAAGTCCTATTATCTTTCACTTCAAAAGTATGTCCAGAATCTGACCATTGCTCACAACCATCACCATCATCATCTATTGAATTCCTACAGTCACCTCCTAATCAGTTTCCCTGTTCGTACCCTTTTCTCCCTTAAATTCTATTCTCAATTCAACAACCAGCATGACCATTTATAAACATCAGATTATATCATTCCCCTGCTTAAAGTTTCCCATAATATTACACATTCACCTACCCTATTACATTTTTTTTTTATGTGCATGCTTAGTTGTTTCTGACTCTTTGCAACTCCATGAACTACAGCCCACCGGGATCCTCTGTCCATGGAATTTTTCAGGAAAGAATTCTGGAGTAGGTTGCCATTCCTCCCCCAGGGGATATTCCCAACCCAAGGATTGAACCTGTATCTCTTGCATCTCCTGCATTGGCAGGTGAATTTTTTACCTCTAGCATCTGCCCTATGTCCCAGCAATTCCACTCCGAGGCACATCTCAAGAGACGTGAATACACATGACAATAAAATGACTTTACAAGAATATCCAAAGCAGCTTTATTCCTAAATAGCCACCAACTAGAAACATGAACTGGAGAATGGATTCTTAAAAATCATGGTATATTCATGCAATCAAATAACATACAACAAAATAATAATAATTAGCTCCTGATACATTCTATAACAGAAATATAAGTCAAAATGTCAAAATACTGTGCTGAGTCAAAAAAAAAAAAGCCAGACAGAAATTACTATGCATCATACGGTTCCATGTATATGAGTTACAAAGCATGCAGAACTAATCTATGATGAGGAAATCGGAATAGTGGTCGCCTCCCTGGAGGTGTTGGTATAGACTTGGAGGAACAGAGGGAAACTATCTGGAGCCACGGTAACAGTCTATGTCTTGATCTGGGTGTGTTTATACAAGCATAGATATATATGGGCAAAATTCAATGAAATAAGATACTTGTATCTAACTATATATAATCTGTATTTCATTTTTAAATGAATTAAATTTTGCTGTCAAGTGACTCTAAGAACCTTACACCCCCTAAGTCTCTCTTTGATAATTGCGGTGCTGACATTCTCCAAGCCTGTGCCCCCAAAGATGCTCAGAGACATACTCTCCAAGGGCACTTCATTTTACAGATGTATTTGGTTATTTTACATTGTCCAAGAGTAGCAAAAAGATGTTTTCTCTTTTTGGAAAGACTTACCCTGAATATGAGTCCCTTAGTCCACTATTAAAAAAAAAAAAAAAAAGAAGAAGAAGAGGAAGAATTCATTAGATTGCTTTCCTACTTAGGAATTGATCTCCCTCATTTGAGGTCTGTGAGAATGCACTTTATTTCTTGGCCTGTGGTTGTGCTTGTGAGATAGCCTATCCTTAGTGGAGCTTGTTTGGCAATGCTTTGTCCTCTGTGGAAAGTTGTGCATGTGGATTGACAGTTTTTCTGCAGAGTAAAAGAAAGCTTCTTGTCCCACCTAACACCAAATTTCTATTTTAAGTTCTTCTTGGGTATGCCATGACCCCATGCCCCATGTAGATTACTTCTTGCTAAACTCAGCTGCAATGGTCTACAGTTTCCAACACCATCAGAAGCAAACATATCTGCTAAACAGGAAGAACTTTGGCACATGGTACTCTAACACTTATTTGACCCTCCCTGGGCTCTTATAGGATGAAGGGTTAGAAAGTTGATGGAGGTAGAAGCCCCCTTGTCTCTGGGGTTTCCTGGATACAGAAAAACAAACAGTCAAATGGAAAAGCACCACTATTAATGGCTTGGCAGTACATGATTTCAGGCTACCTAACAATGCCATTGTTTTCATTATTGTAGATTGTTGATACTATTTATATTATGGAGCACTTGCTAAGTGTCATGCAAATTTGGTTGTTTTTTTTTTTTCCTAATAAGTACTAACTGCTGCTGCTAAGTCGCTTCAGTAATGTCCGACTCTGCAACCCCAGAGACAGCAGCCCACCAGGCTCCCATGTCCCTGGGATTCTCCAGGCAAGAATGCTGGAGTGGGTTGCCATTTCCTTCTCCAATGCATGAAAGTGAAAAGTGAAAGTGAAGTCGCTCAGTCGTGTCCGACTCCTAGCGACCCCATGGACTGCAGCCTACCAGGCTCCTCCATCCATGGGATTTGCCAGGCAAGAGTATGGAGTGGGTTGCCATTGCCTTCTCCAAGTACTAACTAGTTATGATTTGAATTTATTTTTTCCTGTTTATGTCTTTCCAAATCATTATTCCAATTATTTAATGTTCATCTTCTGACTTAGAAAAAATTAATCATAGTATAGTTGATTTACCATGTTGTGTAAGTTTCAGATGTGCAGCAAAGTGCACTAGTTATGCATATAACCAACTCTTTTAGATTCTTTTGCCATGTAGGTCATTACAGAGTATTGAGTAGACTTCCATGTACTATAGAATAGGTCTTTGTTAGAAAATATGACTGGGCTTATTTACAAACAGAAATAGAATTACAGATGTAGAAAACAAACCTATGGCTGTTGGTGGTGTTTAAATGTTAAGTCATGTCTGTCTCTTTTGTGACCCCATGGGACTGCAGCCCACCAGGCTCCTCTGTCCATGGGATTTCCCAGGAAAGAATACTGGACCAGGTGGAAAGGGAAAGAGAGGGGGCGATAAATTGGGAGACTAGGATTGACATACACACAGCTATATATATATATATATATATATATAATATATAAAATTTGGGTATTCCTGATATATATAATTGCCACATTTCTCTGAGTTTTGTCATTATCCCTATTTTGCAAAGGAGAAAGTGAAGCTTAGAGCAATTAAGGAACATATTCCAACATCATTTGACCAATACACACTCCAGCATGTACTTTCAACTACAGCCATGGGTTTGAAATACAGGCCATCTGGTGGATCCCAGCTATTTACAGTCTGGCAATTTTTAGATCCTTTTAACTTTGGTTTCCTAGTATGTAAAATCTTCTACCAATTAAGCAAGGCTTAAATGACTCAATTTGGGTCAAGTGCCAAGCACTACTCTGACACACAGTAAGTGCTCAAGTAGCAGTTACTGCCAGTTTCTCTCCTAGTTTTGAATGTTAGTACACATTCATAGTTTTAAAGCTTCAAATTTGTCTCGAGTTCTTGACTTCAAAACAAGAGTTCCATGATGAGACACATATTAATTGAGAACCATATGGATGTAACAGCACTGGTTTTGTTACAGACTATACAATGAACCCACAATCCCCTGTGAATGACAAACTGCTCCTGCCAAATGGAATTAAATTTTTTAAGTTTTATAATAGATGTATCTATAGAACGCCACATTCTTTCAATAGCCTGGGATGTAATGCCATTTGAGCAATTGATTATTCCAAAGAAAGTAGGCTTTCATTAACTTGTATATTTAAAATTTTAATTTCATTTTAGCTATAATTTTTCATTTTAGTTTGAAGACCATTTTCCTGGGTAGTGAAAACTGAACATAATAGAGGTGTCAATAATTTACTTTTTCTTGTTATTTTTGGAGTCAGGAAAATCTGATGCCAATAATTCCTTTACTGGTCATAAAATCTCTGCAAATTGCCTAACTTCTGTAATCTTCAGTTTTCTCTGTGAAAAAATGGGACTGATAATAATGACCTTGCAGGGTTTGTTTTTTTTTTTTTTTACTGTCATGATTACACATGAGGTTTTAGCTGAATATTGGTTGAGTAAGAGATATACCTCCAATATCGCTTTCCTCTTCCATTTGCAACTATCCAGTGTTTTGTCACTTACTTGTATATTTTCTTGTGGTCACACAGCTAAAATACATTTTTTCTTTATAGTTTTTCTTAAACCTGAGTTTTGGCCTTCTTGATCTATTCTTTAGGGTTTGTAATATAATTTTATGTTGCTTTTATACTTGTTTATGTGACCCATTCTATACAGTCTTTAAATAAAAGATCATAAAACAACTCTCTGGGTAGGTGTGTTGGTCTATTTATCTACCCCTTTCACATTTCCTTTGTAATTTCACTTTATGGTTTACTATTCTTTTGGGGTAGGGTGCTTTTTTTGACTTGTCTGCCACAGTTTATAGGTCTCATTCCTCTTAACTTTTAGATTAGATGCCCAGAACTAAAGTATAAGGCACGTCTGAATGTGCTTATCTCTATTGTTAACTATTTAGAAACTAATATGACCTGCTATTTTTCACCAAGGTCTTTGTCACATCCACCTAATCCTTCATTTCTTATAATTTAGAATTAAATTCAAAGAAATAAACCCCCACTTTTTGTTTCTTCTGCCTTTCAGTGAGTGAAACCCTGTCAGTAGGAAAGAATAATACTTTTACTGGGCACCTTTAACCAAATCTAGATTTCTAAGAGATGTTCACATGGTTAAAGTCCAACAATACTCCTGAGTCTTGCCCCTGAAATACTTTTAAAAATAGCTTCTGGGAAGGCTCGTATGAATCCTTCATCTGACAGGCCCTTAACCAAATTAATTCTATTGGGAAATGGACTTTCTAGGACACTGAAAGGCTGGAGGCAGAGATATTATTCAGAGGCAACTGGGCAGGGAGGAATTCCACTTTCTCTCCTGCAAGAGGATATGATTTTGCCATGAGTTTGGCTCCAAAACAGGGTGAATGCTTTCTTCTAAAGGCATAAACTCTTTATTTAAATTCTTCCTGCATAGACATAAAAGCTTTGAATGTAAAAGGGCTGAGGCACAATGAAACTAAAACATCTCAGATCTAGTAGGTCTTTTTCCTGTGTAAATAACAGTATCTCAGTAGAATCTTTTCTTTTTGATGTGATTTTTTTTTATTTCTGTCTTTTAAACAGATACAATGTTTTCCTTGATTCTATAGTTCAGTTTATTAGCATTTTGACTTTTATTAAAAACAGCTCGATTGAGATATATTTCATATAGCAAATAGTCTGCCCATTTAAAGTATATGATTCAATGATCTTTAGTATATTCATGGGGTTGAGCAACCATCATCTTGATCTAATTTTAGGAAATTTTGTCCCCCATAAAAAACCCTCAGACCCATTAACAGTCACTCTTCATACCTCCCTACTTCCTCCAGGTTATGAATCACCAGTCTGCTTTCTGTCTGAACAGATTTGTTAAACAATTTGTGTCTATTTAACAAATCAGTAGCATCTTGACATTAGGAATTCTAAGTGACAGATGTAGAGAAGCTGATATATACAGTGTCTGCTTCTGTGGTATGGGCATCCTTCACTGGAAAGATGTATTGGAAATTATTCTGACTGAATAAAATAGAAACTCCCTTCCACTTCTGTTGTGTGTGTGTGCATGCACACACACACACACACATATGCATGGACATGTGAGTCTTTTGCAATAAGCAACTCACCAAAAATGGATGCAGTTGGTAACAGAAATGAAACTGGCAAGAGAATCTTCATCCTCCATCATCATGATTTACTATTGAAAGATATTTAGGAAGCTGAAGGAAGAAATAGTGATTTTTGGATGCTATAGGGGACAGCAGGCAGTCTATGGGATGAAATCATTAAGTTGTTGAAGGAAGTTTTTCTTGTGAAGTTAAATCTGCAGAATGTATCCATTGCTCCTTATCACTAAGCAGTCCTGCTCAACGAATGAAGCACTGCATTAAAAGCAAGATAGACCAAAGTGTGGTCCTTTTACTCTCTTAACCACATCAGTCAAGGCAGTTGAAAATCAAAGCAAGAGATGGTCTAATGCTGTCCAGGTGTTTAAAATGGATAACTTTACCTCAATGCCTGGGATGGTTATTTAGAGTATACTAGATGGCTCAAGGGCACTATCCATGTCAGAAGCATAAAGCAAGATGGATTTCAGTGAAACTATATCCCACACCATTGATTAAAGCTTCAGTTCACTTCAGTCACTCAGTCATATCTCACTCTTTGCAACCCCATGGATTGCAGCATGCCAGGCTTCCCTGTCCATCACCAACTCCCAGAGTTTACTCAAACTCATGTCCATTGAGTTGGTAATGCCATCCAACCATCTCATCCTCTGTCATCCCCTTCTCCTCCTGCCTTCAATCTTTCCCAGCATCAGGGTCTTTTCAGATGAGTCAGTTCTTTGCATCAGGTGGCCAAAGTATTGGAGTTTCAGCTTCAACATCAGACCTTCCAATAAGTATTCAGGACTGATTTTCTTTAAGATGGACAGGTTGGATATTCTTGCAGTCCAGGGGACTCTCAAGAGTCTTCTCCAACACCACAGTTCAAAGCCATCAATTCTTTGGCACTCATTTTTCTTTATAGTCCAACTCTCACATCCATACGTGACTACTGGAAAAATCATAGCTTTGACTAGATGAACCTTTGTTGGCAAAGTTATGTCTCTGTTTTTTAATACCCTGTCTAGGTTGGTCATAAATTTTCTTCCAAGGAGCAAGCATCTTTTAATTCCATGGCTGCAGTCACCATCTGCAGTGATTTTGGAGCCCAAAAAAATAAAGTCTGTCACTGTTTCCCCACCTATTTGCCATGATGTGATGGGACCAAATGCCATGATTTTAGTTTTCTGAATGTTGAGTTTTAAGCCAACTGTTTTACTCTCCTCTTTCACTTTTATCAAGAGGTTCTTCAGTTCTTCTTCACTTTCTGCCATCAGAGTGGTGTCATCTGGTTATCTGAGGTTGTTGATATTTCTCCTGGCAATCTTGATTCCAACTTGCACTTCATCCAGCCTGGCATTTCTCATGATGTACTCTGCATGTAAGTTAAATAAGCAGGGTGACAATATACAGCCTTGACATACTCCTTTCCCTATTTGGAGTCAATCTGTTGTTCCATGTCCTCTAGCTGTTGCTTCCTGACCTTCATATAGCTTTCTCAAGAGGCAGGCAGGTGGTCTGGTATTCCCATCTCTTTCAGAATTTTCCACAGTTTGTTGTGATCCATTCAGTCAAAGGCTTTGGCATAGTCAATAAAGCAGAAGTAGATTTTTTTTGGAATTCTTGCTGTTTTGATGATCCAGAGGATGTTGGTAATTTGATCTCTGGTTCCTCTCCCTTTTCTAAATCCAGCTTGAACATCTGGAAGTTCACATACAGCTGAAGCCTGGCTTGGAGAATTTTGAGCATTACTTTGCTAACATGTGATATGAGTGCAATTGTGCAGTAGTTTGAGCATTCTTTGGCATTGCCTTTCTTTGGGACTGGGTGACCTGGGTTTGACCCCTGGGTTGGGAAGATCCTTTGGAGAAGGGAAAGGCTACCCACTCCAGTATTTGGCCTGGAGAATTTCATGGACTATATAGTCCATGGGGTCACAAAGAGTCAGACATAACTGAATGCCTTTCACTTTCACTTTTCTTGGAATCAGAATGAAAACTGACTTTTTCCTGTCCTGTGGCCACTGCTGAGCTTTCCAAATTTGTTGGCATATTGAGTGCAGCACTTTCACAGCATCATCTTGTAGGATTTGAAATAGCTCAACTGGAATTCCATCACCTCCACTAGCTTGTTCACAGTGATGCTTCCTAAGGCCCACTTGATTTTGCATTCCAGGATGTCTGATTCTAGATGATTGATCATACCATTGTGGTTATCTGGGTCATGAAGATCTTTAAAGCTTAGCCACCAAGTAACTCAGAGAAGAATAGACTAACGTATCTTTGGTGATTATGGTGGTTTTGCTGAATTTAAAAGTTCAGATTATAGTATATTATAACTCACATAAAGATTTGAACTCTTTTACTAAGGTTTTCTATGGCTGCAAGTGGTACAAAATTCCTGTACTTGTCTTTATAAGAAAACCCCTAAAGTCTACTGTTAATGGCTGATGTTGGGAGATAAGTGAAAGTAATATGAAAATGCAATTGCAGTTCAGAGACACCATAATCTAATTGTCTGTTTGTCATTCCTGAGTTTTCTTATGAGTCAACACTTTGAGCACTGTGCAAACATATAGAAAATATTTTATGTAAATTGCCAGTGTTTGGCTTTTCAAAATAGTAATATTAGGTGTACTTTAAAAATAATTCTTGATATTAATTTGATTATAAATTTTGACATTCAGAATTGTTCTTTGGAAATTTGAATGAAAAACATTGAGATGATAAATATCTAATACCTACCTAAAACCTTGAAGATTGAGTTAAAAATTAATCATGATTCTAGTGTCCATGAAAATAGAGAATTTTCACAGTCCTGAGACCGTTTCTTTGTCTCAAATTGTACTTGAGATATAAGGAAGTCTATTCTTGAATATACCACACTTTGGTTTCACATGAAGAGAACCTACTTCCCTCTATATATAGCTGATGTTTAAGAAGGATGACCGTGTTTGCCTGGAACAGTCTTAGTTTACGTCTGTCATCCAAGAATTATTAACAAAGCCCTATTTCACTTTTAGTCTCATTTTGAACAGCAAAATGAATGAATACTTTGTGCCTCAGTCTTGATCCAAAAGTTTCAAGAGAAAAAGAAAAGGGAAACATATGTTTGACGAGAATATATAACAGAGTTGACATAAGAATATATAGTATGTTATCCCCCAGATTAGTCAGAAATGGAGAAATGTATTTACATATGTTCATATTAAAACCATGTTTAAAATCCTATTTAAAACATAGGTAACTTGAAAACCTCAACATGAACGAATGGCCTATTTAAAAAAATTTTTTTTCTGCTTTTTCACTAAAGTAACTAGAATCTTCCATATCACCTGATTTTCCCCAGTGATTATGGGAAAGAGTGTTCATTTCAGGCATCCATACTTTGGTGTCTAAATCTGTTTTCTGGAAGACAACTCATTTTGAATTTGTGAAATAAAAAGCAAAGTGGGCCTGGAATATTTTCTTAGGAGACAGTAAAGCTTTCTGAATAGGTTGATAAAAGAGCCAATTCCGTGAGCTGAATTGTCTACATTTTGAATAGTCAAAAATGAGGTCACAATCAAGTGAAACAAGCTTGATCTATAAAAGGCTATAAATATTTAATGATTGCTGAGAGGGACCAATTATATAAAATGTGTGAGAGAAAAGTCATACATACTAACAGAGCCAATTGTTTATCAGAATATTAAAAAGATAGCTGAGCATAACATGTGGTGCCTGTTTGTAGGACCAGCCTCAAGGGTCTATGAGGCCTCAAGCGGCCTGCAGGGAGTCTTGGTCATGGCTTTTAACAAAATTAAAGCCAAAAGGGCTCCCTGACAATTATTCTGCCAAATAATTGTCAGTGTATTTGACCAAATAAATAAGGACCTTACTGTAATTTTGAAATGGGTGCTCATAAGATCTTTTCTGAGGAAGAATAGCCTACCTGAAAGGGAATATTTTTTCTCTGTCTCTTGTCCTTGCATAAATAATCTCTCTAACTACATAATGATTTCACCTACAATGTCATCTTTTTTTCCATTTCCTGTACCCAAATTTTCTCTCTACATTCAGATTAGATTAAATTAAATTACAGTTTTTCATTTCTTCATTACTGGAACATTCATTCTGAAACCATTTATATGTAGAGTTAAATCATCTGTCTGTCAAAACAGTAGTGCCATTTTTAGAGTAATAATTTTTTACTGAATTAGTTTTTAAAAAGCATTTAATTTTCATTTCAGTTTAGGTACATTATAGTTTTCTGCATATTATTTTTCCTCCATTTTTGGGCCAATTGTCTCACATTATGGATCTTTTTGGTATAGTTTCTAGGATAAGATCTAGTTTTGAGGGTCTGGTATCTGACTGTAAAATAAAATTACTCATCCTTCTAAAGTAGAAAAAAACAGTTGCTGTAATTATTCAATAAGATAAAGAAAAGATATTACATTAATTCCTAGGTTCAACTATAAATCACTGCTTAAAGAAGTATTTAGAAGGTGAAACAGAATTTTCTAATGCTCAATCATGTCACTTTCCAGAAGATAGATATTTTCATTTTAATTTCTAAGTAGAGCTTCTTGCTCCCAAATTAGAGTCCACCTTCAGATATATTGGTCTTTGCCCTGGAGCACAAGTGATCACAGAAATTGCTAGTAGGGGGGGGAAATGTTATAAATCAGAATGTTTATTGTCTTGATCAGATAACCATGCATAGTAGTCTTAACTGAATTCACAGTGCTTTGAACTTTATTTAGTTTCAGACTTTCACCATCTGGTTAATAAAAATTATTTTAGTCTCTGTTAAGCTATCTGTTACTGTTGTTGTTTAATTGCTAAGTCAAGTCTGACTCTTTTGTGATGACGTGGACCGTAGCTCGCTGCAGGATTCTGGACACAGGCTTCTGTTGGGATTTCCCAGGCAAGAACACTGGAGTGGGTTACCGTTTTCTTCTCCAGGGGATCTTCCTGACCCAGGAATCAACACTGCATCTCCTGCATTGGCAGGCATATTCTTTACCACTGAGCCACCAGGGAAGCCATTAAGCTATATGCGTGCTAAGTCACTTCAGTCGTGTCCGACTCTTTGCGACCCTATAGACTGTAGCACACCAGGCTCCTCTCTTCATGGAATTCTCCAGGCAAGAATACCGGAGTGGATTGCCATTTCCTTCTCCAGGGAATCTTGCAGACCCAGGAACTGAAACTGTGTCTTACATCTCCTGCATTAGCATTGTCAGGCAGGTTGTTTACCACTAGCGCCACCTGGGAAGCCCCAATTAAGCTATATAGTATAACATAAAGGATGCAGATAACTTCAAAAAAGTAATCTTTGTTGCAACTTTAATATTATACATTATGATGAAGCATGAAGCATCTTGGGATAAGGAGACTTCAAAGATTACTGTGGATAACCTAGTGACAACAATGGTATCTGATTATAAGAATTTATTTTGATATTTGGCAAAACTAATACAATTTGTAAAGTTTAAAAATAAAATAAAAATAAATAAAAGGCATGGATACAAAAAAAAAGAATTTATTTTATTAAAAACTTGTGCTTTTTTTTTGCATGGATACAGATTAAATCTTATAGAAAATAAAATTTTTTTTTCTTACTGCTATTATATTATATGCCAAATGGAAAGAGTAATATTTATGGTATGTCCTTTTAATACTTTCCCACTGAAATAGCTGAGAAGTTATTTATTTGCACATCCCAAGCAAAAGATAAACTAGCATCTTCTTAAATTGACCTATCCCATGTGTAATCTTGCAAATAGTAGGCTACTCTGTAGTTAATGTGATTTCACATTAGACTTGGTGTCTTGCATGATTATAGCAATAGGAGTATAACACCAACTGTCAGGGCACATTAGTCTCATACCAAAGTGGGATCTGAATTTCCAAACAGCTTTTCTTTTTTTTTTTTTTTGTAAGTCATTCTTCTTTTATTTTTTTTTTAACAAGGTAGCGATATGGATTTTAATTAAACACAGAGAAATGACCAATTTGGTTTCACTTTCTCATCTATACAATAAGTCGGTTTTACTATTTTATCTTTAAAGACCTTTCTAGTTCACCAGTGGTGTCAGAATGAGGAAAATTTTGTAGACCAGAAAAAATGTTGCTTGCCTGTCTAAAAGTTATAACCTGGACTCCTCATAATTGCTTCTGAAATTTTTAGGGCAGGTGAACCCACTAACCCACTGGGACTTGAGGAAATCCACTTTATTTATTTATTTTTTTTAAGGTCTATCTATGTTGTAATCTGTGTTGGAATTTGCTTCCTTTTTATTTTATTTTATTTATTTTTTTATGTTAATAAACTTCTGTTTGATTTTGTCCTGCTATTCTGTCATTTCTTACAGAGATCCTCAGCTAAGAACTCAGAAGGGTAAAGGGAAATAAGCCTCTATGTCACCCTAAGTCAGCTTCAATAATTGCCATAGTGAGCAGTCTTTTTTTTTTTTTTTGGGATGAAATGTCCTATAGCTATCAATTAGGTCTAACTGGTCTATTGTATCGTTTAAAGTTTGTGTTTCCTTGTTAATTTTCTGTTTAGTTGATCTATCCATAGGTGTGAGTGGGGTATTAAAGTCTCCCACTATTATTGTGTTATTGTTAATTTCTCCTTTCATACTTGTTAGTATTTGTCTTACATACTGCGGTGCTCCCATGTTGGGTGCATATATATTTATAATTGTTATATCTTCTTCTTGGATTGATCCTTTGATCATTATGTAGTGACCTTCTTTGTCTCTTTTCACAGCCTTTGTTTTAAAGTCTAATTTATCTGATACGAGTATTGTGACTCCTGCTTTCTTTTGGTCCCTATTTGCATGGAAAATCTTTTTCCAGCCCTTCACTTTCAGTCTGTATGTGTCCCCTGGAATCATAGGGGTTCCAGAAGAAGAAGACAAAAAGAAAGACCATGAGAAAATACTTGAGGAGATAATAGTTGAAAACTTCCCTAAAATGGGGAAGGAAATAATCACCCAAGTCCAAGAAACCCAGAGAGTCCCAAACAGGATAAACCCAAGGAGAAACACCCCAAGACACATATTAATCAAATTAACAAAGATCAAACACAAAGAACAAATATTAAAAGCAGCAAAGGAAAAACAACAAATAACACACAAGGGAATTCCCATAAGGATAACAGCTGATCTTTCAATAGAAACTCTTCAAGCCAGGAGGGAATGGCAAGACATACTTAAAATGATGAAAGAAAATAACCTACAGCCCAGATTATTGTACCCAGCAAGGATCTCATTCAAGTATGAAGGAGAAATCAAAAGCTTTTCAGACAAGCAAAAGCTGAGAGAATTCAGCGCCACCAAACCAGCTCTCCAACAAATACTAAAGGATATTCTCTAGACAGGAAACACAAAAATGGTGTATAAATTCGAACCAAAAACAATAAAGCAAATGTCAATGGGATCATACTTATCAGTAATTACCTTAAACGTAAATGGGTTGAAAGCCCCAACCAAAAGACAAAGACTGGCTGAATGGATACAAAAACAAGACCCCTACATATGTTGTCTACAAGAGACCCACCTCAAAATAGAAAATAAAATTGCATGTAGCAAAAGTCAGCAATTCTATTCCTTTTCTTCATTCTGCTTATTCTTTCTTTTCAAGGCCTAATTATGCTTACTAAAGGCTTTCTACCAATAAAAATGAAGAATACATATGAATTTTCAATCACAAGGATAAAAAGTTTATAATAATATAAAAAATGAGAGCCAAGTATGTAAATGTGCTGCTTATTCTTCTATGTTGGGATAGACCAAGATATTTATCTTGAAAGTGTTAGTCTTTCAGTTGTGTCTGACTCTTTGTGATCCCATGGACTATAGCCCCCCAGGCTACTCTCTCCATGGGATTCTCCAGACAACAATACTGGAGAGGGTTGCCATTCCATTCTCCAGGGGATATTCCCAACCCAGGGATCAAATCTGGGAACGTTGTAGGCAGATTCTTTGCAGTCTGAGCCACCAGGGAAACCCAAGACTAAACTCAGAGTAGAGCAAATGAACCCTCAGAAAAATAGCAATGGATTAACATTCTGAAAGCATTTTTAAAAACCAATGGTAGTAATAATAAAGCAAAGTTTTCATTTTCAAGATCCAGGCTTTGCTAAGGAAGAGAAAAAAGGGGAAAAAATCAGAAAAATATTCTGTGTGCCAAAGATTGGAGCCTAGAGAATTTTGTGGTTGGATTAATTTTAAAATGGCTCCAACTTTTTATTTTTCCATATATACGTGCTCTTTGCACTGAGACTTTGCAGGTTTTCCCACAAGAGGCAGGCAGGCCCTGAGACTCGCTTAGGCCAAGAGAAGGCAATAAAAGTGGGTATTGTGAATTCTGAGCCTTTGCCTCAAGAGGCCATGACCACTTCTCTTTCTCAGACTCCTGCTTCTTGCACAAGCCAGGTTAGCCTCCAAGAGAGCCTGTGTAGAGAAGGGCGAGTCATCACAGTTACATAGCCTGTTCCCAGCCTAACAGCTTGATCAGGCATGCATGAATAAGCCCAGTCAAACTGAGCTGAGCCAAATCTGGAAAAATAAAATTAGCTAAGCCAAGCCCTGACTGCCAGAATCCATAATAGACCCATAATAATAATAAAAAAAATTTGTTTTGTGTTGCTGATGCTTTGGGCTTGATTGTTCTGTAATATCATATTGGCAATAGTTAATCAATACAAAGTGAGAGCATGAGATTTGTAATATAAATTGCAGAGTAATAAAGGACATAAGTAATACTATCATATGAGTTTTCACAGCATTGGGATAACTACAAGGTACAAGGAAAATCACAGAAAATATAATTATACTTTAAATGCTTGCAGGTACCAGAGGATGGCCAAAGCCAAAGAAACTAGGTGAAAACTGAAACCAAGAAATGCAGACACTTAGATGTTGTTTCCTAAAGAGTGACCAAGCCAGAACAAAAGGTTGTTATAGAAGCTTCTCATTTAACATGGTGCTTGAGTGATAGATTATCAAAGTCTGCCACAGAGCAGCTTCACAGTATCCTATTAAACCCAGATTAGCACAAAATAGCATCTAAAATTTTCTCTTTGTCCACTGAGAAGGATACCAATATGGCCAAGATCATGAACCAGAAAACCCCAAGAGCCTGTGGAGTGAACCTTATAATCAAGGCTATTTCAGTCAGTTCTAGCTAGATTATGCTGAATAACAAACAATCGCAAACACTCCACAGCTTAAAACAGTAAGGTTTAATTCATTACAGTTTGAAGAGGGGATGGGAGCAGGGAGTCTGTTCATTGCAGTTACTCAGGGAACTAGAGGGATGTTGACTACAAGGTATAATGACTCCTTTCAACATACGCATTTATAATTTCTGAGTCAAGGCCAGGGAACATGGGTGAACAAAGGGCAGCTATTAAATGTTCCCACCCAGAAGGGACACACATCATTTTCCTTTTATTTGTCTGAATTTGGCTTAGAAGGAAAAGAAACTTGATGAACATGACCAAAGAGAGAAAAAACAGAATATCTGAAAGTAGATCATCTATCATGGCAAGAAGGAGCAGACAAATCCCAGTTCCACACGACCAGAAGCTTTAAAACAGAAAGCATACAAAATATCTTAACTGATGACTTACCTTCTACATCTCTGTAATGCTTTCCCCCTTTCATTTTCAGCTACACATGTTTATTTTGATAACAGATTTATATGTTCTGTAGAGAAAATAGAAACATAATTTAGTCTTCTCAGGTGACTAACTGAAATTTATTATCATTAGTGATCAGTTCAGTTCAGTCACTCAGTCGTGTTCAACTCTTTGTGACCCCATGAATCACAGCATGCCAGGCCTCCCTGTCCATCACCAACTCCCAGAGTCCACCCAAACCCATGTCCATCAAGTCGGTGATGCCATCCAACCATTTCATCCTCTGTCTTCCCCTTTTCCTCCTACCCTCAATCTTTCCCAGTATCAGGGGCTTTTCTAATGAGTCAGCTCTTCACATGAGGTGGCCAAAGTATTGGAGTTTCAGCCTCAACATCAATCCTTCCACTGAACACCCAAGACTGATCTCCTTTAGATGGACTGGTTGGATCTCTTTGGAGCCCAAGGGACTCTCAAGAGTCTTCTCCAACACCACAGTTCAAAAGCATCAATTCTTCTGTGCTCAGCTTTCTTTTTAGTCCAACTCTCACATCCATACATGACCACTGGAAAAACCATAGCCTTGACTAGACGGACCTTTGTTGCCAAACTAATGTCTCTGTTTCTTAATATGCTATCTAGGTTGGTCATAACTTTCCTTCCAAGGAGTACGTCTTTTAATTTCATGGCTGCAATCACCATCTGCAGTGATTTTAGAGCCCCCCAAAATAAAGTCAGCTACTGTTTCCACTGTTTCCCCATCTACCTGCCATGAAGTGATGGGACCAGATGCCATGATCTTAGTTTGCTGAACGTTGAGCTTTAAGCCAACTTTTTCACTCTCCTCTTTCACTTTCATCAAGAGGCTCTTTAGTTCTTCTTTGCTTTCTGCCATAAGGGTGGTGTCATCTGCATATCTGAGGTTATTGATATTTCTCCTGGCAATCTTAATTCCAGCTTGTGCTTCCTCCAGCCCAGCATTTCTCATGATGTACTCTGCATATAAGTTAAATAAGCAGGGTGACAATATGCAGCCTTGATGTATCCTTTTCCTATTTGGAACCAGTCTGTCGTTCCATGTCCAGTTCTAACTGTTGCTTCCTGACCTGCATATAGGTTTCTCAAGAGGCAGGTCAGGTGGTCTGATATTCCCATCTCTTTCAGAATTTTCCACAGTTTATTGTGATCCACACAGTCAAAGGCTTTGGCATAGTTAATAAAGCAGAAATAGATGTTTTTCTGGAACTCTCTTGCTTTTTCAAAGATCCAGTAGATGTAGGCAGTTTGATTTCTGGTTCCTCTGCCTTTTCTAAAACCAGCTTGAACATCTGGAAGTTCACGGTTCATGTATTGCTGAAGCTTGGCTTGGGAGTGGTGGCTGCAAAGGCACAGGAACTCCAGACGAGCTACCCCACGTCCAAGGTAAGGAGCAGTGGCTGCACTTTGCTGGAGCAGCTGTGAAGAGTATCCCACGTCTAAGGTAAGAGAAACCCAAGTAAGACAGTAGGCGCTGAGAGAGGGCATCAGAGGGCAGACAGACGGAAACAACAATCACAGACAACTAGCCAATCTGATCACATGGACTGCAGCCTTGTCTAACTCAGTGAAACTAAGCCATGCTGTGTGGGGCCACCCAAGATGGACAGGTCATGGTGGAGAGGTGTAACAGAATGTGGTCCACTGTAGAAGGGAATGGCAAACCACTTCAGTATTCTTGCCTTGAGAACCCCCACGAACAGTATGAAAAGGCAAAAAGATAGGACACTGAAAGATGAACTCACTAGGTCAGTAGGTGCCCAAATATGCTACTGGAGATCATTATTGATAGTTCAGAATAATTTCATTCCAAGCTAACTGCTTATTATTCATCTTCTCCAGGGGATCTTCCCAACCTAGGGATCAAACTCACATCTCCTGCATTGGCAGGTGAGTTCTTTACCACAGAGACCTGGGAAGCCCTTTAACGCTCTTAGTTGAGGTTATTTGTTATGCATCAGTAACCTAATACAGGTCCAAAGCTTAACTGCATTAGCTTTTAATTTTTTTATTATTTAAAAAAATTTTTAATTGGAATACAATTGCTTTACAATATTTGTTAGTTTCTGCTGTACAACAACGTGACAGTCATAAGTATATATATATATACATATACTTATCATTGGAGAAAGAAATGGCAACCCACTCCAGTGTTCTTGCCTGGAGAATCCCAGGGACGGGGGAGCCTGGTGGGCTGCCATCTATGGGGTCGCACAGAGTCGGACACGACTGAAGTGACTTAGCAGCAGTAGCAGCAGCATATATACTTATGAGCCACCACCTGCCTCCTGAGCCTCCCTCCTACTCACCCACATTATTAGCTTTTCAGTCCACACTTCTTTAGCAGTGAGGAAATGTGATCTTGGAGAAACTGAGATGTCAAGGAGAACCAGATATTGGTGACTTGTCACACAGGCCTTGGCAGCTTTCATGGTCACAAGCAGCAGATATTGGAGCTTGAGGCCCAAAGTCTAGTTCAGAGAAGCCACAGGTCAGTGGTGGCCAATATACAACATTTAAGACCAGAAGAATCAGCCACAACTTCAGACTAGAGCAAACAGATTCAAGGTCCATACTCTTTGACTACCTGGAAGAGAGGGACAACATAGAATGGGTGATGGAGTGGGGGTGATCTTGAATGGCTTAAATTTAAATCCTCAGTTGATCACATTTAAATCAGAAGTGAATAAGACTCTTCAAATGATTAAGTCCAAGGTTTCTATCATTAGTGAAGTGATGACTGCCCCTAAGTTAAATTTAGCCCTGGAGGTTTAAATGGAGTCGTATTTTTGTACATGCAATTTGGTGCCTCAATTTCAATCCATTGTTTTATCAAGCAGCAATTTAGAAAAGAAAGTTTATAAGCTATGTTTGCTTTGCTATTATTTTGTTTATTGAAGAAATACCAATATACGATAGAAATATAATATCAAGTTTTTAGATCATCAAAATAGAATAAAATGCAGGATAGAAAAAGAGGCTTTGGAAGTTCAGAATCCCCACTACACTAAGCTATGAAGTACACAGAAGAAAAGAGACGAGATTCATTCTTGCTGAGAATGTAGTTATGGGATGTCTGTCTAGGCCATTATCTCAGCCAAGGTAAAGTTCAATAGCTGCCTTTGAAGGTAACTATTTATAGCTCAAGATGTCTGGTTCACTTTAGAATGATTATACACTGAGCAGTTAAAGAAATGTATTCCAACCTTTTTCCTGGTGCTGAACTGGTACAGATAAAAATGGTAACATTTGTATAAAACAGTGGAGAGACACGGAGAAGCATGATACATAGTAAACATTTCTTAAATGTTCTTTATGCATTATAATTGTGAGATAAAAAATATCACAGAAGAAAGGAATATATTAAATATTCAATTTTCATGATTTGAATTATTCATAAATTTTAATAGAAACTTGAACTTTCATCTACAAATAGTATCTGATAAACATTTAATGATGATGGCTTTAAATGCTGATAGTCACCATCAGCACCAAACATTGTTTTCATAAATAAGTGATAAAAATTCTAAATCATTTTTACAAATCTAAAACTTTACTATGAGTTCAGTTCAGTCGCTCAGTCGTGTCTGACTCTTTGCAACCCCATGAATCGCAGCACGCCAGGCCTCCCGTCCATCACCAACTCCCAGAGTTCACTCAGACTCATGTCCATCGAGTCAGGCATGCCATCCAGCCATCTCATCCTCTGTCGTCCCCTTCTCCACCTGCTCCCAATCCCTCCCAGCATCAGAGTCTTTTCCAATGAGTCAACTCTTCGCATGAGGTGGCCAAAGTACTGGAGTTTCAGCTTTAGCATCATTCCTTCCAAAGAAATCCCAGGGCTGATCTCCATCAGAATGCACTGGTTGGATCTCCTTGCAGTCCAAGGGACTCTCAAGAGTCTTCTCCAACACCACACTTCAAAAGCATCAATTCTTTGGTGCTCAGCTTTCTTCACAGTCCAACTCTCACATCCATACATGACCACAGGAAAAACCATAGCCTTGACTAGACAGACCTTTGTGGGCAAAGTAATGTCTCTGCTTTTGAATATGCTATCTAGGTTGGTCATAACTTTCCTTCTAAGGAGTAAGCGTCTTTTAATTTCATGGCTGCAGTCACCATCTGTAGTGATTTTGGAACCCAAAAAATTAAAGTCTGACACTGTTTCCACTGTTTCCCCATCTATTTCCCAAGACGTGATGGGACCGGATGCCACGATCCTAGTTTTCTGAATGTTGAGCTTTAAGCCAACTTTTTCACTCTCCACTTTCACTTTCATCAAGAGGCTTTTGAGTTCCTCTTCACTTTCTGCCATAAGGGTGCTGTCATCTGCATATCTGAGGTTATTGATATTTCTCCTGGCAATCTTGATTCCAGCTTGTGTTTCTTCCAGCCCAGCATTTCTCATGATGTACTCTGCATAGAAGTTAAATAAGCAGGGTGACAATATACAGCCTTGACGTACTCCTTTTCCTATTTGGAACCAGTCTGTTGTTTCATGTCCAGTTCTAACTGTTGCTTCCTGACCTGCATACAGATTTCTCAAGAGGCAGGTCAGGTGGTCTGGTATTCCCATCTCTTTCAGAATATTCCACAGTTTATTGTGATCCACACAGTCAAAGGCTTTGGCGTAGTCAATAAACCAGAAATAGATGCTTTTCTGGAACTCTCTTGCTTTTTCCATGATCCAGTGGATGTTGGCAATTTGATCTCTGGTCCCTCTGCCTTTTCTAAAACCAGCTTGAACATCAGGAAGTTCATGGTTCATGTATAGCTGAAGCCTGGCTTGGAGAATTTTGAGCATTACTTTACTAGCGTGTGAGATGAGTGCAACTGTGCGGTAGTTTGAGCATTCTTTGGCATTGCCTTTCTTTGGGATTGGAATGAAAACTGACCTTTTCCAGTCCTGTGGCCACTGCTGAATTTTCCAAATTTGCTGGCATTTGAGTGCAGCACTTTCACAGCATCATCTTTCAGGATTTGGAATAGCTCAACTGGAATTCCATCACCTCCACTAGCTTTGTTCGTAGTGATGCTTTCTAAAGCCCATGTGACTTCACTTTCCAGGATGTCTGGCTCTAGGTGAGTGATCACACCATCGTGATTATCTGGGTCGTGAAGATCTTTTTTGTACAGTTCTTCTGTGTATTCTTGCCACCTCTTCTTAATATCTTCTGCTTCTGTTAGGTCCATACCATTTCTGTCCTTTATCGAGCCCATCTTTGCATGAAATGTTCCCTTGGTAGCTCTGATTTTCTTGAAGAGATCTCTAGTCTTTCCCATTCTGTTGTTTTCCTCCATTTCTTTGCATTGATCCCTGAGGAAGGCTTTCTTATCTCTTCTTGCTATTCTTTGGAACTCTGCATTCAGATACTTATATCTTTCCTTTTCTCTTTTGCTTTTCGCTTCTCTTCTTTTCACAGGTATTGTAAGGCCTCCCCAGACAGCCATTTTGCTTTTTTGCATTTCTTTTCCATGGGGATGGTCTTGATCCCTGTCTCCTGTACAATGTCACGAACCTCATTCCATAGTTTATCAGGCACTCTGTCTATCAGATCTAGGCCCTTAAATCTATTTCTCACTTCCACTGTATAATCATAAGGGATTTGATTTAGTTCATACCTGAATGGTCTAGTGGTTCCCTACTTTCTTCAATTTAAGTCTGCATTTGGTAATAAGGAGTTCACGATCTGAGCCACATTGAGCTCCTGGTCTTGTTTTTGTTGACTGTATAGAGCTTCTCCATCTTTGGCTGCAAAGAACATAATCAATCTGATTTCGGTGTTGACCATCTGGTGATGTCCATGTGTAGAGTCTTCTCGTGTGTTGTTGGAAGAGGGTGTTTGCTATGCCAGTGCATTTTCTTGGCAAAACACTATTAGTCTTTGCCCTGCTTCATTCTGTATTCCAAGGCCAAATTTGCCTGTTACTCCAGGTGTTTCTTGACTTCCTACTTTTGCATTCCAGTCCCCTATGATGAAAAGGACATCTTTTTTGGGTGTTAGTTCTAAAAGGTATTGTAGGTCTTCATAGAACCGTTCAACTTCAGCTTCTTCAGCGTTACTGGTTGGGGCATAGACTTCGATTACTGTGATATTGAATGGTTTGCCTTGGAAACGAACAGAGGTCATTCTGTCGTTTTTGAGATTGCACCCAAGTACTGCATTTTGGACTGTTTTGTTGACCATGATGGCCACTCCATTTCTTCTGAGGGATTCCTGCCCACAGTAGTAGATATAATGGTCATCTGAGTTAAATTCACCCATTCCAGTCCATTTCAGTTTGTTGATTCCTAGAATGTCGACATTCACTCTTGCCATCTCGTTTGACCACTTCCAATTTGCCTTGATTCATGGACCTAACATTCCAGGTTCCTATGCAATATTGCTCTTTACAGCATTGGACCTTGCTTCTATCACCAGTCACATCCATTGCTGGGTATTGTTTTTGCTTTGGTTCTATCCCTTCATTCTGTCTGGAGTTATTTCTCCACTGATCTCCAGTAGCATATTGGGCACCTACTGACCTGGGGAGTTCCTCTTTCGGTATCCTATCATTTTGCCTTTTCATACTGTTCATGGTATTCTCAAGGCAAGAATACTGAAGTGGTTTGCCATTCCCTTCTCCAGTGGACCACATTCTGTCAGATCTCTCCACCGTGACTCACCCCTTGGGTTGCCCCACAGGCATGGCTTAGTTTCATTGAGTTAGACAAGGTTGTGGTCCTAGTGTGATTAGATTGACTAGTTTCCTGTGAGTATGGTTTCAGTGTGTCTGCCCTCTGATGCCGTCTTGCAACACCTACCGTCTTACTTGGGTTTCTCTTACCTTGGGTGTGGGGTATCTCTTCATGGCTGCTCCAGCAAAGCGCAGCCACTGCTCCTTACCTTGGACGAGGGGTATCTCCTCACCACCGCCCTTCCTGACCTTCAACGTGGGATAGCTCCTCTAGGCCCTCCTGTGCCCACGCAGCCACTGCTCCTTGGACGTGGGGTTGGTCTTCCCTGCCGCCGCCCCTCGCCTCAGGGGTGGGGTTGCTCCTCCCGGCAGCTGCCCCTGGCCTCTGGCGTGGGGGCGTGGGGTTGGTCCTCCGGGCCGCAGCCCCTGACCTTGGACTTGGGTAGCTCCTCCCGGCTGCTGCCCCTGACCTTGGACTTGGGTAGCTCCTCTCCACCGTTCCTGCGCCGTTGCAGCCTGGCACTCTCGGCTGCTGCCCCTGACCTTGGACATGAGGTAAGTTCTCTTGGCCACCGCCCTTCGGGCCTGGGGTCCTCCCGGCTTCTGCCCTGGACCTCGGACGTGGGGTAGCTCCTCTTGGCAGCACTTAGTGCACCAGTCGCAGCCGCCCGCGCTTAGTGGGCCGGTGGATAGTTAAGAAATTTAATATGCTTTCCTTTAATACAAAACTGATAAATGTAATTATACTTCCTATGAACCTATGAATACAGTTTCAGTCATTTGAAATTATTTTATTAAGTATTTGAAACAAAGATGAAACCATAAATTCCACAAAGTGCATGAAATTTTAGAGCAGTCACTGGACAGCTAGTATTGTTGCTGTTCAGTTGCTCAGTCATGTCCAACTTTTTGCAACCCCATGGACTGCAGCACGCCAGGCTTCCCTGTCCTTCACTATCTCCCTGAGCTTGCTCAAACTCATGTCCATTGAGTCAGTGATGCCATCCAACCATCTCATCCTCTGTCATCCTCTTCTCTTCTTGCCCTCCATCATCCCCAGTATCAGGGTCTTTTCCAATGAGTCAGTTCTTAATCTCAGGTGACCAAAGTATTGGAGCTTCAGCTTCAGCATCAGTCCTTCCAAAGAATATTAAGCTAGTATGGACATATCTAAAAGGGCACATAAACCACAATGGAAATATCAGGTACCTGAAAAGATGGGGAGCAGAGTGTCTATCAGGAACTCCTGCCCTTCCTTTTCACCTTGTCTTTTGGCCTCAAGCTCCCCTGAATAGCCACACCTGTGTCCTCCCCTCGTAGATCCCCTCCAGGCAGTGACATTCCCTGCACTGGTTACCAAGAAGCTCACTGGTTGGTGAGGTACCTCCTGGATAGGCAAAGTCCACCAGTGTAGAGCAAAAAGGACTGGGGGTCCTGCTGCAGGTGCCTTGGAAAATCCCGACAGACCCTGGTCTAGTCAGGCAGCCTTTATGAGCCAAAGAAAGGCTGCTGGGGTTCCCGGAAGTCAACCTTAGGGCTCTGGAAGCTGGGACCCCACCATCCTGGAAAGAGCTGTTTGAATAGTCTTTGAAATAACTCATTGTTATCCTTTGGATTAATAAAAATAGTTACTGTGAGAGTTTTCATAATATGGTGAAAAGCCAATTATACATCTTGTTCCTAGAAGCATCTGACAACTAAGGTATGTGAACAACCTCTTCTCTACCTAAAATATGCCAAATGCAGAAGAAGTAAGAAATGTGAAATACACTGAGTTCATTCAAATGCAAATTTTAAATTGATATCCTTTCTAAAATTGAAAGTATTTCTTCCCAACCCCCCAATTTGGCTCTGCTTAACTGCTGCTTCTGCTGCTAAGTCGCTTCAGTCGTGTCCGACTCTGTGTGACCCCATAGATGGCAGCCCACTAGGCTCCCTCGTCCATGGGATTTTCCAGGAAAGAGTACTGGAGTGGGTTGCCATTGCCTTCTCCTTTTAACTAGCCAGCATTTATAAAATGGTAGACTGAAGAATTTGCCTGTAAAGCAGGAGACACAGGAAACGTGGGTTCAATCCTTGAGTTGGGGAGATCCCCTAGAGGAGGAAATGGCAGCTCATTCCAGTATTCTTGCCCAGAAAATCCCATGGACAGAAGGGCCCGGTGGGCTACAGTCCATAGGGTCCTAAAGAGTCTGACACGACTAAGCAGGCACACTCAACAACCTGACACTGAGCACAGTGAAGACTGATGAAAAGAAAAGAAAAATATGTGGTCCTACCTTTCAACTCTCAACCAATTAATGAAGGAAAACAAATGGACATAGATAGAGTATAGGATGGAATGGTGGAAAGAGTTGCATGGTGCCACCATCACTAACTGGATTGCCCCGCCTATGCACTTCTCCTCTTTCTCCATCTCCATCCCCATGGGAAGGAGGGAGCCAGCAACAAGACCAATCCCACCCAGTATAAGGAACTGTGGAGAATTTGAGTGAGCTTTACAAAATCGTTACTCTTGGATCAACTGAGCGTTACCTGAGTGTGAAATTCATTGCATGATATTAAGATAAAATATTTACTTTAAACTTATATGCAGAGTACATCATGAGAAATTCTGGGCTGGATGAAGCACAAGCTGGAATCAAGATTGCTGGGAGAAATATCAATAGCCTCAGATATGCAGATGACACCACCCTTATGGCAGAAAGTGAAGAACTAAAGAGCCTCTTGAAAGTGAAAGAGGAGAGTGAAAAAGTTGGCTTAAAGCTCAACATTCAGAAAACTAAGATCATGGCATCTGGTCCCATCATTCCATGGCAAATAGATGGGGAAACAATGGAAGCAGTAAGAGACTGTATTTTGGGGGGCTCCAAAATTACTGCACATGGTGACTTCAGAAATTAAAAGATGCTTGCTCCTTGGAAGAAAAGCTATGACCAACCTAGACAGCATATTAAAAAGCAGAGACATTACTTTACCAACAAAGTTTTGTTAAAGCTATGGTTTTTCCAGTAGTCCCGTATGGATGTGAGAGTTGGACTATAAAGAAAGCTGAGCACCCAAGAATTAATGCTTTTGAACTGTGGTGTTGGAGAAGACTTGAGAGTCACTTGGACAGCAAGGAGATCCAACCAGTCCATCCTAAAGGAAATCAATCCTGAATATTCATTGGAAGGACTGATGCTGAAGCTGAAACTCCAATACTTTGGCCACCTGATGTGAAGAACTGACTCATTTGAAAAGATCCTGATGCTGAGAAATATTGAAGACAGGAAGAGAAGGGGATGACAGAGGACGAGATGGCTGAATGTTATCACTGACTCAATGGACATGAGTTTTAGTAAACTCCGGGAGTTGATGGACAGGGAGGCCTGGTGTACTGCAGTTCATGGGGTTGCAAAGAATCAGACATAACTGAGTGACTGAACTAAACTGAAGATAAAAAACTAGAAACAGCATAATACTGTTTTTTAATCCATGACATGTTCAGAATGAAGCCAATATTTGGTAATATCCACAGAGATGAATCAATTTTTCTAACAGAATAAAATTCAAAATCAGAGCATAAAAACATTAATTACACAATATGTGTCTCCATTATTGCTAATGCTTGCACTGAGAAGGAAAAAAAGGCCAATGAATATTGTGCAGGGGGAGGGAATCTGTGTGTATATCATAAGACTGTATTCTATTTTCAGGCCATAAATTGCCTATTTTATGCAAAATACAGGCCAAGGTCAGATAATTTAATGAAGATGCATGTAGTGTAGCATAGGAAATGACAGCTTTCACTGTAGCCAGTGGTTCCTATGAGGTATGAAGCAGTGCTTTTTGTTCTTCCTTTAATTCTCTCTCCATTAAGAGTCTTCCCCATCTTCCCAGTTTGTTCTGTTCCCTGTATTGTTTCTCTCTGTATATCTGTCTCTCACTGTTTCTGTCTGTCTCTCTAGTGTAAAATAGTGTTATAGAGAGACAGAGAAACAGAAAGAGACAGAGAGGGAGATGGAGACATAGAGCTGCTGCTGCTGCTAAGTCGCTTCAGTCATGTCCGACTCTGTGCGACCCCATAGACAGCAGCCTACCAGGCTCCCCTGTCCTTGGGATTCTCCAGGCAAGAACACTGGAGTGGGTTGCCATTTCCTTCTCCGGAGACATAGAGAGCTGTCATCATTTCCAACTTTTCAATACTTTCTTCTCAAGTTTCCTAAAAGAAGGCGGCTGACGCTGGGAAAAACACAAGAATCCTGAAAGGAGTGAGACCTGACTGAGTCATTGGGTGGATGATCTTTTCAGTGTTGCCTTTCGCTTATCTTTTGAATTATTTTTCTACCAGGAAGTGTAATATGTATCTGTAAATCAGCGTAATACCTCCTTTAGGAAACTTTGGTGTCTTCATAACCATTTTCTAAGAAATAGGTTGTTTTAAGATGGAAACTTTCCACTCACATGAAACCGACCATCCATAAGAATATATTTGATATGTTTTATATGAATGTTTGTGCAAAGTTAAAAAATATCAATCAAATGAATACTGAAGCTCAAATAAGAACGTACTTTAAAAAAGGGATTGTTGCAGCTTTAGCAATTTTTTCTTCTCAAAGCAAAAGTAAAGGTTTCATATTTAAAATTTTTTCTTTTCTCTTCATCTCTTTTCCTGGAAATTAATTTATCCTGAGTGTTGCTTTTTTTTTTTAGCTGATTTCATTAGAGTGTATCCTCTTCAGTGTTATGCATGTTCTGAGAACATGACTAAGGAGCTCTTTTCCTTGAAGCATGATAGCTTTATATTTAAAATTGGTGTTTGTCTTTAAGAGCATTAGTCAATACTGTGGGAAAAGCTGGTGGCTTTATCTGCAAACAAATTTCAAGGGACCAGCATGCTATCTTGGTCGCTGTGCTTTTGCCTGTAGATTTTTTTTTTTTTTTTAAGTAATAGACTTAATTTTTGAGTAGTGTTAGATTTACAGAAATATTGAGCACTAAATACAGAGAGTTCCCATATAACTGTTCTCTCCCTTCCCACTGTCTAGTTTTCCATATCAATATCTGTCATTGGCGTGATATGCTTGCTATCATTCATGAGCCAAAATAATGATATGTTATTATTAACTAAAGTTCATAGTTTACATTACAGTTTGTATTTTATATTCCATAAGTTTTGACAAAGTTATAAGAACATTTGCTGGCCACTGTAGTATCTAGTAGAGTAGTTTCAATGTCCTCTGTTCCATTCATTCCTCCTTCCACCCTCCCCATCCCTAACAACAATCTCTGGCAACCACTGATCTCTTTGGTGTCTAGTTTTACCATTTCCAGAATGTCATATAGTCAGAATTACATAGTGCATAGCCCTTTCAGATTGACTTCTTTCACTTAGTAATATGCATGTAAGATTCTTTCACACTTTTTCATAGCTTGATAGTCTATTTCTTTTTAATGTTAAATAATATCCCAATGTCTGGATGTACCACAGTTTGTTTATACACTCATTGGCTGAAAGACATTTGGTTTCTTCTATGTTTTGGGAATAATGAATAAAGTTATATATATCTATGTGCAGGTTTTTATATGGACAGAAAGCTGAAACTTCTTTGAATAAATATCAACAAATAAGATTGCTGGATTATACGGTGAGTATACATTTTGTTTTGTAAGAGGTGATCAAACTATTTTTCAAAGTTGTATTACCATTTTGCATTCAAACCAGCAGTGAATGAAAGTTCTTTTTGCTCCACATTCTCATCAGCATTTGGTGTTGTTAGTGTTTTAGATTTTGTCCATTCTAACAAATGTGTATATCTCATTGTTTTAATTAGCAATTTCCTAATGATATATGATGTTGAGCATCTTTTCACATGCTTAGTTCAGTTCAGTTCAGTCACTCAGCCATGTATGACTCTTTGCAACCACATGAACCGCAGCATGCCAGCCCTCCCTGTCCATCACCAGCTCCTGGAGTTTACTCAAACTCATCTCCATTGAGTTGGTGATGCCATCCAACCATCTCATCTTCTGTTATCCCCTTCTCCTCCTGCCCTCAATCTTTCCCAGCATCAGGGTCTTTTCAGATGAGTCAGTTCTTCCCATCAGGTGGCCAAAGAACTGGAGTTTCAGCTTCAGCATCAGTCCTTCCAATGAACACTCAGGACTGATCTCCTTTAGGATGGGTTGGTTGGATCTCCTTGCAGTCCAAGGGACTCTCAAGAGTCTTCTCCAACACTGCATTTCAAAAGCATCAATTCTTTGGCATTCAGCTTTCTTTTTAGTCCAACTCTCACATCCATACATGACCACTGGAAAAACCATAGCCTTGACTAGATGGACCTTTGTTGCCAAACTAATGTCTCTGTTTCTTAATATGCTGTCTAGGTTGGTCATAACTCTCCTTCCAAGGAGTAATAGTCTTTTAATTCCATGGCTGCAATCACCATCTGCAGTGATTTTGGAGCGCCCCAAAATAAAGTCTGTCACTGTTTCCACTATTTTCCCATCTATCTGCCATCAAGTGATGGGACCAGATGCCATGATCTTAGTTTTCTGAATGTTGAGCTTTAAGCCAACTTTTTCACTCTCCTCTTTCACTTTCATCAAGAGGCTCTTTAGTTCTTCTTCACTTTCTGCCAAAAGGGTGGTGTCATCTGCATATCTCAGGCTATTGATATTTCTCCTGGCAATCTTGATTCTAGCTTGTGTTTTTCCCGCCTAGCGTTTCTCAAGATGTACTCAGCATGAAAGTTAAATAAACAGGGTGACAATATACAGCCTTGATGTACTCCTTTTCCCATTTGGACCCAGTGTGTTGTTCCATGTCCAGTTCTAATTGTTGCTTCCTGACTTGCATACAGGTTTTTCAAGAGGCAGGTCAGGTGGTCTGGTATTCCCATCTCTTTCAGAATTTTCCACAATTTATTGTGATCCACACAGTCAAAGGTTTGGCACAGTCAATAAAGCAGAAATAGATGCTTTTCTGGAACTTTCTTGCTTTTTTGATGATCCAGAATATGTTGACATTTTGATCTCTGGTTCTTCTGCCTTTTCTAAAACCAGCTTGAACATCTGGAAGTTCACGGTTCACGTATTACTGAAGCCTGGCTTGGAGAATTTTGAGCATTACTTTACTAACATGTGAGATGAGTGTAATTGTGCAGTAGTTTGAGCATTCTTTGGCATTGCCTTTCTTTGGGATTGGAATGAAAACTGACCTTTTCCAGTCCTGTGGCCACTGCTGAGTTTTCCAAATTTGCTGGCATATTGAGTGCAGCACTTTCACAGCATTATCTTTTAGGATTTGAAACAACTCAACTGGAATTCCATCACCTCCACTAGCTTTGTTCATAGGGATGCTTCCTAAAGCCCACTTGACTTCCCATTCCAGGATGTCTGGCTTTAGGTGAGTGATCACACCATTGTGATTACCTGGGTCGTGAAGATCTTTTTTGTATAGTTCTTTTGTGTATTCTTGCCACCTCTTCTTAATATCTTCTGCTTCTGTTAGGTCCATAGTATTTTTGTCCTTTATTATGCTCAGCTTTGCATGAAATATTCCCTTGGTATCTCTAATTTTCTTGAAGAGATCTCTAGTCTTTTGCATCCTATTGTTTTCCTCTTTCTTTGCATTGAACACTGAGGAAGGCTTTCTTATCTCTCCTTGCTATTGTTTGGAACTCTGCATTCAGATTGTATATCTTCCCTTTTCTCCTTTGCTTTTTGCTTCTCTTTTTTCACAGCTATTTGTAAGGCCTCCTCAGACAGCCATTTTTCTTTTTTTGCATTTCTTTTTCTTGGGCATGGTCTTGATCCCTGTCTCCTGTACAATGTCATGAACCTCCATCCATAGTTCATCAGGCACTCTGTCTATCAGATCTAGTCCCCTAAATCTATTTCTCACTTCCACTGTATAATCATAAGAGATTTGATTTAGGTCATACCTGAATGATCTAGTGGTTGTCTCCACCTTCTTCAATGTAAGTCTGAATTTGGCAATAAGGATTACATGACCTGAGCCACAGTCAGGTCCCGGTCTTGTTTTTGTTGACTGTATAGAGCTTCTCCATCTTTGGCTCCATCTTGGCTCAAGAATATAATCAATCTAATTTCGGTGTTCATATGCTTAACTTCCATCTTTATATCTTTTCTGGTGAGGTGTCTGTTCAGATCATTTTTTTTTTTCATTTTTAACTGGCTTATTTTCTTATTGTTGAGATTTAAGAGCTCTTTGTATATTTTGCATACAGTCCTTTACTAACTACATGTTTCACAAATATTTTCTCCCAGGTTCGACTTGTCTTTTTATTCTCTTAAGAGTATCTTTTGCAAAGCACACATTTTTAATTTTAATGAAGTCCAACTTCTTAATGTTTATTTTATGGATCATGTTTTTGCTATTGAATTTTAAAAGTTACTGCCAAAGGAAAGTCACCTATTTTTTTACCTATTTTATCTTCTGGAATTTTTGTAGATTTTCACTTTACATCTAGGTGCATTTTGACCTAATTTTTGTGTAAGGTGTAGTGTCTATGTCTACACATATTTTTGCCTGTGCATGTCCAATTATTCCAGAATTGTTTATTTAAAATACTATGTTTCCTTTCCATGGAATTGCTTTTGCTTCTTTGTCAAAGATAACTATATTAGTGTCTATTTCTGAGCTCTCTATTCTATTCCATTGTTCTATTTGTCTTTTCTTTTACCTGTTGTAGTCAGTCTTAGGAGAAGGTGATGGCACCCCACTCCAGTACTCTTGCCTGGAAAATCCCATGGACACAGGAGCCTGGTGGACTGCAGTCCATGGGGTTGCACAGAGGACACGACTGAGTGACTTCACCTTCACTTTTCACTTTCATGCATTGGAAAAGGAAATGGCAACCCACTCCAGTGTTCTTGCCTGGAGAATCCCAGGGACAGGGAGCCTGGTGGGCTGCCGTCTATGGGGTCGCACAAAGTCGGACACAACTGAAGCGACTTAGCAGCAGCAGCAGCAGCAGCAGCAGTCAGTCTTAAAATCAGATAGTGTCAGTACCCTGACTTTGTTCTTCTCTTTCAATATTCCATTGGCTCTTTCAATATTACACTGGCTAATTTCATTCTTTTGCCTTTTTACATAAAGGTTTTAAGACTCAATTTGTCAATATTGGGATTGACAAACTGGGATTTTGATTTGGATTACATTGAATTTATAGATCAATTTGAAAAGAACTGACATCTTAATAATGCTGAGTCTTCTCACTCATGCACATGGAGTTTATCTCTATTTAGATCTTGATTTCTTTGATCAGTTTTTTTAATTTTCCTCACGTTGATCTTGTACACATTAGATTTATATCTATTTCATTTTTGCTGCTAATGTATTATAAAGTGTTTTGTTTTTAATATCAAAATTACACATTTTTAGTGCTAGTTGTACTAAGTTGAAACTTTGCCATTCCACGAGCTACAGATGGTGTTGATTTTTATCATCATAAAGAAAGATGTATTAATAGTGCATTGTGTACAAAGCACTGGAACCAATGCTGTTTCTTTGCCTCTTTCTCCTAGAAAAGCCCACCATGCAGTCACCAGGAAAAGCTGCAAGGGTGGGTGGGTGTACTGCCCTATGTCAGTGCTGGTATCAGGGATGTGGAAGGACAGATGTCTGCTACCGGATGCAGCTAGATACCAGTTTGGGCAAGGCTGACTGCCTGGGTACATATAATACCAAAAAATTACCCTATACCAAAAAATTCTAAAGAAAAATAATTACTGAAATCTCTATTACTCCAGGTTTGTATGTCTCATTTCACAAACAGAGTTATCAAGTGGGGACATGGTACTCTTTTCAGAGGCTTTGGAGTGTCTTTGAAATATGACCTTCAACTATTCTCGGTTCACTGAGTAGTTATTCAGCCACAGGAAAGCATTTTCCGACCTATACATTTTAAAAGCCACAAAGTGCCTTTGCTGCAGCATGGCTCAAGGATGACAGTTATTTGATGGCAGACAGTAAGCTGTTGTCTGAGTCAGCCCAAGCTGCTATAACAGATCACCAGAGGCTGGTGGCAGAAGCAATAAACATTTATTTCCTCAGAGTTCTGGAGGTTGGCAGTCCAAGATCAAGGTGCTGGCATATGGAGCTTCCCAGATGGCACAGTGGTAAAGAATCTGCCTGCCAGTGAGGCGACATGAAAGACATGGGTTCAAACCCTGGGTCGGGAGGATCTCCTGGAGGGGGAAATTGCAACCCACTCCAGGATTCTTGTGGATGAGGATAAGAGGCTTGTGCGAGTTTTCTGATGGAAGGGACTGGGCTGTAGGGAAGACTAGGTCTTGCTCTGGTGGGCAGGGCTGGGCTCAGCAAAACTTTAATCCAATTGTCTGCTGATGGGTGTTTGGACTGAGGTGACCCAGTCTTGGCGTCTACAGGTTCTGTGGTAAGGCTAAGGGAGACCTCCAAGAGGTATGCCAAGATGCATTTTCCCAAGACTTCTGATGCCAGTGCCCGTGTGCCTGAGGAAGGCCACTGCCAACCAACACCTCTGCAGGAGACCCTCACACACTCACAGATAGGTCTGGCTCAGTGTTCTGTGGGGTCACTGTTCCCTCCTGGTGTGCACAGGTTTTGTTTGTGCCCTACAAGAGTGGAGTCTCCATTTCCCTCAGTCCTTTGAAAGTTCTACAATCAAATCCCGCTGGCCTACAAAGTCAGATTCCCTGGGGATTCTCAGTCCCTTTGCCAGATCCCCAGGCTCAGGAGCCTGATGTGGGGCCAAGAATCTTCACAAAAGTACAAGAACTTCTTTGGTATTATTTTCTCCACTCTGTGGGTCACTCACCTGGAGGGTAAAGGATTTTGTTTTATCATGATTGCTCCCTTCCTACCATCTCACTGTGGCTTCTCCTTTGTCCCTGGACTTGGGTATCTTTTCTCAGTGGGTTCCAGTGCCCTATTGTCTATGATTGTTCAACAGCTACTTGAAATTTTGGTGCTCTTGCAGAAGAAGATGAATGTACATCCTTCTCCTCTACAATCTTGAATCAACCTCCACTCCAATATTCTTGCCTAGAAAATTCCTTGGACAGAAGAGTCTGGTGGGCTACAGTCAATGGGGTTGCAAAGAGTCAGACATGACTGAGCAACTAATACATACAACAATTGTAATAGGCCAATTTTACTCAGAACATTATATTAGGTTTTGTATGTGTGAACTGCTACATTGTAGATCAGAGGTCCATAAACCAGCTGTTTTATTTTTGCCATTTTTTTCCCTTAAACAGTCTGTGAACTAAGAATGGTTTACATTTTTAAATTGGTCATATTTTAAGTAGTTGCGTAAGTACCTGCGTAATAGCCTTGATTGAACATTTTGTCCTGCAAATCCTAAAATATATATTTACCGTATGACCCCTTAAGAAGTTCTGACTTCTGCTAGAGATTATAGGAAAGATAATGTCTGGGTTACCACACCAAGAAAGTATTCACTCTCATTCTTGAATACCACATAATTCCCTACACTACTACTCACCCAAACACTACAAGGATTAAAAACTGTTGATTTATAGAAGTGGAATGTAAACTAGTTTGGAACAAGATGTAGACATTTTTCTCTTTTTTTTTGGCTAATGGTTTTCACTGTATTTTTTTAAATTGCTCTAGACAGAAACACACTCACAAAAATCTTATGTCCTATTCTATTCCTTTTCATCTATTTTTCTTCCTTTACTTCTTTTTCTGTCTTCTTTCTTTTTCTCCTAAGAGGTTGAATGTTCTAACAGAAGTGGTATGGGATTATGAATCAGGATCCTCATTTTCAAATGCTGCAAACCACTTCATTATTCTTGCCTTGAGAACCCCATGAACAGTATGAAAAGGCAGAAAGATAGGACACTGAAAGATGAACTCCTAGGTCGGTAGGTGCCCAACATGCTACTAGAGATCACTGGAGAAATAACAATGGAAAGAATGAAGAGATGAAGCCAAAGCAAAAACAACACCCTGTTGTGGATGTGACTGGTGATGGAAGTAAAGTCCAATGCTGTAGACAGCAATATTGCATAGGAACCTGGAATGTTAGGTGCATGAATCAAGGCAAATTGGAAGTGGTAAAACGGGAGATGGCAAGAGTGAAATTTGACATTCTAGGAATCAGTGAACTAAAATGGACTGGAATAGGTGAATTTAACTCAGATGACCATTATATCCAGTACTGTGGGCAAGAATCCCTTAGAGGAAATGGAGTAGCCATCATAGTCTACAAGAGTCTGAAATGCAGTACTTGGATGCAATCTCAAAAACAAACAAACAAACAGAATGATCTCTGTTCATTTCAGGCAAACCATTCATATCACAGTAATCCAAGTCTGTTCCCCAACCAGTAATGCTGAAGAAGTTGAACGGTTCTATGAGAACTACAAGACCTTTTAGAACTAACACCCAAAAAAGATGTCCTTTTCATTATAGGGGACTGGAAGGTAAAAGTAGGAAGTCAAGATATAACTGGAGTAACAGGCAAATTTGGCCTTGGAGTACAGAATGAAGTAGGGCAAAGGCTAATAGAGTTTTTCTAAGAGAACACACTGGTCATAGCAAACACCCTCTTCCAACAACACAGGAGAAGACTACACATGGACATCACCAGAGGGTCAATACTGAAATCAGATTGATTTTATTCTTTGCAGTCAAAGATGGAGAAGCTCTATCAGTTTAGTTCACTTCAGTCGCTCAGTCATGTCCAATTCTTTGTGACTCTATGAATTGCAGCACGCCAGGCCTCCCTGTCCATCACCAACTCCCGGAGTTCACTGAGACTCATGTCCATCGAGTCAGTGATGCCATCCACCCATCTCATCCTCTGTCATCCCCTTCTCCTCCTGCCCCCAATCCCTCCCAGCATCAGAGTCTTTTCCAATGAGTCAACTCTTCGCATGAGGTGGCCAAAGTACTGGAGTTTCAGCTTTAGCATCATTCCTTCCAAAGAAATCCCAGGGCTGATCTCCATCAGAATGGACTGGTTGGATCTCCTTGCAGTCCAAGGGACTCTCAAGAGTCTTCTCCAACACCACAGTTCAAAAGCATCAATTCTTCGGTGCTCAGCCTTCTTCACAGTCCAACTCTCACATCCATACATTACCACAGGAAAAACCATAGCATAGACTAGACGGATCTTTGTTGGCAAGGTAATGTCTCTGCTTTTGAATATGCTATCTAGGTTGGTCATAACTTTCCTTCCAAGGAGTAAGCATCTTTTAATTTCATAGCTGCAGTCACCATCTGCAGTGATTTTGGAGCCCAAAAAATTAAAGTCTGACACTGTTTCCACTGTTTCCCCATCTATTTCCCATGAAGTGATGGGACTAGATGCCATGATCTTCGTTTTCTGAGTGTTGAGCTTTAAGCCAACTTTTTCACTCTCCACATCTCCATCAAGAGGATTTTGAGTTCCTCTTCACTTGCTGCCATAAGGATGGTGTCATCTGCATATCTGAGGTTATTGATATTTCTCCCGGCAATCTTGATTCCAGCTTGTGCTTCTTCCAGCCTTTCTCATGATGTACTCTGCATATAAGCTAAATAAGCAAGGTGACAATATACAGCCTTGACGTACTCCTTTTCCTATTTGGAACTAGTCTGTTGTTCCATGTCCTGTTCTAACTGTTGCTTCCTGACCTGCATACAGATTTCTCAAGAGGCAGGTCAGGTGGTCTGGTATTCCCATCTCTTTCAGAATTTTCCACAGTTTATTGTGATCCACACAGTCAAAGGCTTTGGCATAGTCAATAAAGCAGAAATAGATGTTTTTCTGGAGCTCTCTTGCTTTTTCTATGATCCAGTGAATGTTGGCAATTTGATCTCTGGTTCCTCTGCCTTTTCTAAAACCAGCTTGAACATCAGGAAATTCACGGTTCACATATTGCTGAAACCTGGCTTGGAGAATTTTCAGCATTACTTTACTAGCATGTGAGATGAGGGCAATTGTGTGGTAGTTTGAGCATTTTTTGACATTGCCTTTCTTTGCGATTGGAATGAAAACTGACCTTTTCCAGTCCTGTGGCCACTGCTGAATTTTCCAAATATGCTGGCATATTGAGTGCAGTACTTTCACAGCATCATCTTTCAGGATTTGAAATAGCTCAACTGGAATTCCATCACCTCCACTAGCTTTGTTCGTAGTGATGCTTTCTAAGGCCCACTTGACTTCACATTCCAGGATGTCTGGCTCTAGGTCAGTGATCACACCATCATGATCATCTGGGTCGTGAAGATCTTTTTTGTACAGTTCTTCTGTGTATTCTTGCCACCTCTTCTTAATATCTTCTGCTTCTGTTAGGTCCATACCATTTCTGTCCTTTATCGAGCCCATCTTTGCATGAAATGTTCCCTTGGTAGCTCTGATTTTCTTGAAGAGATCTCTAGTCTTTCCCATTCTGTTGTTTTCCTCTATTTCTTTGCATTGATCACTGAGGAAGGCTTTCTTATCTCATCTTGCTATTCTTTGGAACTCTGCATTCAGATGCTTATATCTTTCCTTTTCTCCTTTGCTTTTCACTTCTCTTCTTTTCACAGCTATTTGTAAGGCCTCCCCAGACAGCCATTTTACTTTTTTGCATGTCTTTTCCATGGGGATGGTCTTGATCCTCTCTCCTGTACAATGTCATGAACCTCATTCCATAGTTCATCAGGCACTCTATCAGATCTAGGCCCTTCAATCTATTTCTCACTTCCACTGTATAATCATAAGGGATTTGATTTAGTTCATACCTGAATGGTCTAGTGGTTTTCCCCACTTTCTTCAATTTAATTCTGAGTTTGGCAATAAGGGGTTCATGATCTGAGCCACAGTCAGCTCCCTGTCTTGTTTTTGTTGACTATATAGAGCTTCTCCATCTTTGGCTACAAAGAACATAATCAATCTGATTTTGGTGTTGACCATCTGGTGATGTCCATGTGTAGAGTCTTCTCTTGTGTTGTTTGAAGAGAGTGTTTGCTATGACCAGTTCATTTTCTTGGCAAAACTCTATTAGTCTTTGCCCTGCTTCATTCCGTATTCCAAGGCCAAATTTGCCTGTTACTCCAGGTGTTTCTTGACTTCCTACTGTTGCATTCCAGTCCCCTTAATGAAAATGACATGTTTTTTGGGTGTTAGTTCTAAAAGGTCTTGTAGGTCTTCATAGAACTGTTTAACTTCAGCTTCAAACAGTCAGCAAAAAGACTGGGAGAGGACTATGACTCAGATCATGAACTCCTTATTGCCAAATTCAGTCTTAAATGGAAGAAAGTAGGGAAAACCACTAGACCATTCAGGTATGACCTAAATCAAATCCCTTATGATTATACAGTGAAAGTGAGAAGTAGATTCAAGGGATTAGATCTGATAGACAGAGTGCCTGAAGAACTATGGATGGAGGTTTGTGACATTGTACAGGAATCAGTGATCAAGACCATCCCCAAGAAAAAGAAATGCAAAAAAGCAAAATGGTTGTCTGAGGAGGCCTTACAATATCTCTGAAAAGAAAGGGTGAAAGGCAAAGGAAAAAATGAAAGATATACCCATTTCAATGCAGAGTTCCAAAGAATAGCAAGGAGAGATAAGAAAGGCTTCCTCAGTGATCAATGCAAAGAAATAGAGGAAAACAACAGAATGGGAAAGACTAGAAATCTCTTGAAGAAAATTAGAGGTACCAAAGGAACATTTCATGCAAAGATGGGCTAATAAAGGACAGAAATGATATGGACCTAACAGAAGCAGAAGATATTAAGAAGAGGTGGCAAGAATACACAGAAGAACTGTACAAAAAAGATCTTCACGATTATCACGATGGTGTGATCACCGACCTAGAGCCAGACATCCTGGAATGTGAAGTCAAGTGGGCCTTAGGAAGCATCCCTACAAACAAAGCTAGTGGAAGTGATGGAATTCCAGTTGAGCTATTTCAAATCCTGGATGATGATGCTATGAAAATGCTGCACTCAATATGCCAGCAAATTTGGAAAACTCAGCATTGGCCACAGGACGGGAAAAGGTCTGTTTTCGTTCCAATCCCAAAGAAAGGCAATGCCAAATAATGCTCAAACTACTGCACAATTGCACTCATCTCACAGGCTAGTAAAATAATGCTCAAAATTCTCCAAGTCAGGCTTCAACAGTATGTGAACTGTGAACTTCCAGATGTTCAAGCTGGAATTAGAAAAGGCAGAGGAATCAGAGATCAAATTGCCAACATCTGTTTGATCATTGAAAAATCAAGAGAGCTTCAGAAAAACATCTACTGCTTTATTGACTACACCAAATCCTTTGACTGTGTGGATCACAACAAACTGTGAAAAATTCTGAAAGAGATGGGAATACCAGACCACCTGAACTGCCTCTTGAGAAACCGGTATGCAGGTCAAGAAACAACAGTTAGAACAGGACATGGAACAACAGACCGGTTTCAAATTGGGAAAGGAATATGTGAAGGCTATATACTGTCACCCTGCTTATTTAGCTTATATGCAGAGCACATCATGCAAAATACTGGGCTGGAAGAAGCACAAGCTGGAATCAAGATTGCCAGGAGAAATATCAATAACCTCAGATACACAGATGACACCACCCTTATGGCAGAAAGTGAAGAAGAACTAAAGAGCCCTTGATGAAAGTGAAAGAGAAGAGTGAAAAAGTAGTTTAAAGCTCAACATTCAGAAAACTAAAATCATAGCACCTGGTCCCATCACTCTGTGGCAACTAGATGGAGAAACTATGGAAACAATGACAGAATTTATTTTGAGGGGGCTCCAAAATTTCATGCAGCCATGAAATTAAAAGACACTTGCTCCTTGGGAAAAAAGTTATGACCAACCTAGACAGCATATTAAAAAGCAGTGACATTACTTTGCCAACAAAAGTCCATCTAGTCAAGGCTATGGTTTCTCCAGTAGTCATGCGTGGATGTGAAATTTGGACTATAAAGAAAGCTGAGCTTTTGAAAATTGATGCTTTTGAACTGTGGTGTTGGAGAAGACTCTTGAGAGTCCCTTGGACAGCAAGGAGATCCAGCCAGTCTATCCTAAAGGAGATCAGTCCTGGGTGTTCATTGGAAGGACTGATGTTGAAGTGGAGACTCCAGCTTTGGCCACCTGATTTGAAGACGTGACTCATCTGAAAAGACCCTGAAGCTGGGAAAGATTGAAGGTGGGAGGAGAAGGGGATGACAGAGGATGAGATGGTTGGATGGCATCACCGACTCAATGCATATGAGTTTGAGTCTGGGAGTTGGTGATGGACAGGGAGGCAGGGCATGCTGCAGTCCATGGGGTAGCAAAGAGTCAGACATGACTGAGCGACTGAACTGAAGTCTCAAATGCTTCAGATTTTGCTGTTGGAAGTGTATAAACCAATCGTGAACTTTACCTAGAAACTTTGAAATACAGACTCTCAGAGCCAGACGTGCAACTCCTGAGTGGGCTCAGTGTTTTAACGAGATGCTCAACTGTCTCATTAGCACAATAAAGCTTGAGAAAAATTTACTTATATCACTTAAGTTTCTGAGAAAGTGAAAACTGCTCAATCGTGTCTGACTCTGTGACCCTGTGGACTATGCAGTCCATGGAATTCTCCAGGCCAGAACACTGGTGTGGGTAGCCTTTCCCTTCTCCAGGAGATTTTCCCAACCCCAGGATCGAACCCAGGTCTCCCGCATTGCCAGCAGATTCTTTACCAGCTAAGCCACTACAGTGTTATTTAATTCTGAGGGTTACATGAGATAATAAATGTAGTATATGTAGCTCTGTGATAAAGTATAATCAGTGTGTTCTGTGTTAAACTTGTTGGGAATGACAGTCTCATGCATGGAGTCTTTTGATCCCCCACCCCACTCTGGGCTACATAATAGTGGGCCATGGGCTGGATAGGTTCTTACCAAGAGACCAAGGCATACACAGCCTGTGCTGAGTTTATCACCTTGTGGGGAGTTAACTTCCCCTGTTCTAAACTCTGTTTCTTTGTTTTCCTCAAGCAAGTATGTCATGTGGGATCTGGCCAACCTCAGTACTAATTCTATCCTTACAAGGAGGGGATGGGGTCCTTCAGCGGCAGCACACAGTCGCGCTGTGCTGGCTGCTAGGAGGGACCTGCTGACCCCAGGGGATCAATGGCCAACACTGAAGCTGATCTTGCTTTGTCTCTTCTTTGTGAAGGGCAAAGCCTTGTAGCATCTGGTGCTTAACTGTGTTGTATTTTCCTTGTCAATTCTGATGCCAAGATGCAGAGGTTAGAAGTATTCTGAATTTTACCCTAGGTGATAGGCAACAAATGCTATTTGTTTGACAATGACAAAAGTTGAAGTTCTAGCCTCTGGCACCTTAGAATGTGACCTCCTTTGGAAATATCATTTCAGATTAATTAAAAGAAGGTCATACTAGGGTAGTATGGGTCCCTGATCCAAAATGACTGGTGCCCTTGTAAAAGGAAGAAATTTGGGGACACGGACATACACACACACATACACAGAGTCATGTGAAAATAAGGTAGAGATCAGGGTGATATGTCTGTAAGCCAAAGAACGCCAAAGATTGCCACCTATCACAGCCCTTAGACAGCACAAACCCTGTGAACACCTTGAACTTGAACTTCCTAGCTGCCCAAACTGAGACAATAAATATATGGTGTTTAAGCCAGCCAGTTTGTTGGCCTTTTTTCCCCAGAAGCCCTAGCCAACTAACACACTGTGCTCAGTGAGAATGTTTCTTTTTTCCTGGACCAGAGAATGACTTCTTATTTAGAGAATATTTCTGGTTCCTTTTCTTTCCATAGTCAAGCTTTATTCTAAAGTTTTTGTGGATCTTGGAACATAACAGAGAAGGTGGCACTCATCATGCATATTATGCCTTTTATGAAAGCACTCTGAGGTCCAGTGCAATTAAATTCCTTAGGTAAAGGATTTTGGTTCTAATATTTCCTCAAGGTTGATATTGGATTCAAATTTCTATCTACATATTTTCAGTGTTAGGTTATATGATATTGGATTGCAGAATAATAATTACCATTTTAATGATTTATATTATTGTCTTTTAAAACCTTGTTCCAGCAGTAACATGAATGCTGGGTGGGGTCAAGCTAAGCTTCCTGTGTTGTATTGACTCCTCCTGACACCGAGGTTTCAGTATCATTGAGAACTGAGGTTAATAGCCTTTCAGCTCTATCAAGCTGGAAACTTCGCCTTCTTAAAATGCAGTTGCCATGGGAACAGCAGAGTTCTGGGATTTTTGTTTTCAGAAGGTATCGAAAGACTCAATACCAATGTAAGAACACATATTAACATGTGAAATTCTGTGCTGTTTTTAAATTGAAGAGGGGAAGAGATTAAAATGGCACCTGAATATTTTCACTAAACTTGCCAAGGAACTCTTGTTTAATCCTCATGCTATATTTGATCCACTTATTTATACTTACCCTTTGTTCCAAAAAGTGATTGGACAGCTTGAGTCCTTGAAGTTGTTCCCAGATAATTGAACAAATATATACATTGTGTTTATACCACTTTTAATCACAGCCTCTAAAAAGGTATCTTTTTGTTGAACACGAGGTTAAATGGATTTTTCTTTGTTGAGGCCGTAGCCACACGCTGCTTTATTCTTATCCCAGTGCCAGGTCCTATGGTAAAACCTCTTTTAAGAAAATCTCTTTGTAATCTTTTAATTAAGTCTTTCATCTTTCTACTTCTTTTCCCTGATAAAAGAGGACTGAAACCACCCTACTGTTATGCATTTAAGCACCTAGGGGAAAGGCCACAAGGCTCTGTATACAAAGCTGTGGGGGTTACCACGATTTGGAGGTGAAATCCCAGGGAATTGAATTTCTAGCTCAGCTTCAAACTAACTTTGAATTCATTAAAAACAAAAGAGATAACACCTTGTAATAAGAACAGCTGTTTTGAACCGACATTGATAATGAAAAAAACTTGTCCTGGTTCTTCAGTTAAAATAAGCCTCCTTTTGTGACTCTATTGACCTAAAGGTATGTTCCAAAAAGATATTATCAGGAAGTTATCAGTCATGGGGATTCTGTGAATGACTCCTCTCAAAACCCTTCCAGAGGGCAGATTGTGATAAATAGCCCACAGTGTAGTAGAAGCAAACTTGTCAAGGTTCAAATCATGGCTCTGTCACTTGCTCTAATGTTTCCAGAGCAACCGCATTTTTAAAAATAGATTTTTTTTTAATTTGGATCATTTTTAAAGTCTTTATTGAATTTGTTACAATACTGCTTCTGTTGTATACATGTATAAAACTCATAACCAAGAGGCATGTGGAATCAACTCCCTAACAGGGTTCGAACACTTCAGGCATTGGAAGGTGAAGTCTTAACCAATGGACTTACCACTTGTGAGGGAAGTCCTGCAACTACATTTTAAGGTGGGATAGGATGGTTATCGGATGGTTAATTATGTCCATTCTGGAAGATACAGAAAGCAGGATATGAGGAAGGATTGTGTGAACAATGAAATAAGCATAATAACTGAAGTAAGTTATTTAATCACTGTTCACCTCTGATTCCCAGAACCATATCTAGTACATATTATGTATTCAATAAGTAGCTGCCAATGGTAGTAGATTCACTGGGAGAATCAATGTATGACTCTATCAGGTTTCTTCTCTCACCATTGCTCTCAAGAATTCAGCTGAGGAATTTGTACTTTCTATTCCCACAACTTTAGCCTTTGCAGGAATAGAAGTTCTGAAACACTAGAAGTAGGCAGGATATGGGAAAGGTGGCTGATGCTTTCATTATGGATACAGAAAATTTTCTGCTGACTTAATGCTATGACTTCCACTTGGTCATCTTAGCTCCTCGAGCAGTCAAAGAAAAGAACTACTAAACTAAAGGAAGTAATTGGTTCTGATTTTCTGAAAGAACTGAAATTTGCTTAATAATAGCATAGGCTGCAGTCCACGGAGTCGCAAAGAGTTGGAAACGACTTCACTTTCACTTTTCACTTTTGTGCATTGGAGAAGGCAATGGCCACCCACTCCAGTGTTCTTGCCTGGAGAATCCCAGGGAGGGCGGAGCCTGGTGGGCTGCCGTCTATGGGGTCGCACAGAGTCGGACACGACTGAAGTGACTTAGCAGCAGCAGCAGCAGCAGCAGTATCTGTTGTTGTTTTGTTGCTCAGTTGTGTCCAACTCTTTTGTGATCTAATGGTTGCTATTCTTTTGTAGCCCACCAGGTTCCTCTGTCCATGAGATTTCCCAGGCAAGAATACTGGAGTGGGTTGTCATTTCCTTCTCCAGGGGATCTTCTTGACCCAGGGACTGAACCCACATCTCCTGCTTTGGCAGGCAAATTCTTTACTGCTGAGCCACCCTGTATATGGAACAATCAGGCATATTGTACTTGTCTGAACATCCTCATGTCCACTGATAATAGGAAAAGGACCAGGTGTCACCTGTGACCTGACAAAAGCAAGATAACCAGAGCTCAGAACTCTAAATGATGAAGGCAACCTCTACATATGAAGTGCTGGGAGAGGTGAAAGACATAGAATGGATGGGAGAAAAGGCAGATGATTAACATTAATTTTGCTCTTGGGACAAACTTCAGTCTATGTAGACAGCAGTTTATTCCACTAATCCTCTCATTTTTCAAAAGTACAGCTAGATTTTCACATGGAGTTTGTTCAATCCTGTATCACAGTTGAAAAAATACCACATCTTACACAAAAATCAGTTTCAGATGGACTATGGATATAGATGTAAAAAGAAAATTCCTTAAGTATTTAGCATAAATGTAATTTAAACATCTTTATGACCTTGGGGTAGACAAAGATGGCATCCAAAAATTACTCTTAAGAATATATTGATAACTGAAATATATTAAAATTAAGATGTGTTCATTGAAAGTCATTACTAATAGAATAAAAAGGCAATGTTCACATTAGGATTAGACATCAATCTAATAAATAACTAGTTTCAAAAATATGTAAGGGGCTCTATGAATCAATAAGAAAAGGAAAGATAAGTTTGATTAAAATGGGCAAGAGGTTTGAATAGCCAATCACAATGGTGATGGTTTAGTCACTAAGTCATGTCCAACTCTTGCAACCCATGGATTGTAGCTAGCCAGGTTCACTGTTCATAGGATTCTCCAGGCAAGAATCCTGGATGGGTTGCATTTCCTTCTCCAAGGTATCTTCCCTGACCCAGGGATCTAACTGAGGTCGCCTCTACTGCAGGTGGATTCTTTATTGCTGAGGCACTGGGAGCCCTGGCTGTTCACAATAAAGATATCCAAATCGCCAACCAATGTAAAGTATTAAAATGTGGTATGTTTTCCTCTTTTAGCAATCAAAGAAGTGCAAATTTAAACCACAATGTGATACCAGTATTCAGTTCAGTCACTAAGTTGTGTCCGACTCTGTGACCCCATGAATTTTGCAGCACGCCAGGCCTCCCTGTCCATCACCAACTCCTGGAGTTCACTCAGACTCACATCCATCGAGTCAGTGATGCCATCCAGCCATCTCATCCTCTGTCGTCCCCTTCTCCTCCTGCCCCCAGTCCCTCCCAGCATCAGAGTCTTTTCCAATGAGTCAACTTTTCGCATGAGCTGGCCAAAGTACTGGAGTTTCAGCTTTAGCATCATTCCTTCCAAAGAACACCCAGGACCGATATCCTTTAGAATGGACTGGTTGGATCTCCTTGCAGTCCAAGGGACTCTCAAGAGTCTTCTCCAACACCGCAGTTCAAAAGCATCAGTTCTTCGGTGCTCAGCTTTCTTCACAGTCCAACTCTCACATCCATACATGACCACAGAAAAAACCATAGCCTTGACTAGACGGACCTTTGTTGGCAAAATAATGTCTCTGCTTTTGAATATGCTATCTAGGTTGGTCATAGCTTTCCTTCTAAGGAGTAAGCATCTTTTAATTTTATGGCTGCAATCATCATCTGCAGTGATTTTGGAGCCCCCAAAAATAAAGTCTGCCACTGTTTCCAGTGTTTCCCCATCTATTTCCCATGATACCAGTATACACCCACCCAAATGGCTAAAATGGAACAAAACAAAATGAAACAAAAGAGGAAAAAAACAAATTTGACAGAATGTCAAAACCAAAATGCTCCTTTGCTGCTGTTGCAGGTGTAAATTGGTATACAACTTTGGGGAAATGTTTGGCAGTATTTAAATGTGTGCATGTATTCACTAACAGAGTTGTACTGAAATTTTCATAAAAGCATACGTGAAACAAATAGCCCAAATCTGCAAATCTCCATTAACAATAGAATAGATAAACAGTGTGTATTCACACAACTGAATGCAGCAATGAGAATGAACAATATACAATTACTCACAAAATATAAATAAACCAAGCAAATACAATGCTGATTGAAAGTGGTCAAATACAAGAATACATTCCGTGTGATTCCATGTGCATAAATAATAATAGGCAACAACAACCTCGGCTGTAGAAATTATAATAGTGCTTCCCCTTACAGGAAAAGAGGGTGCAGGCACTGAAATAAGAGGGGCTTCTGGGGTCCTAGTGATATCCTATTCTTTGATAGGATAATGGTTATGGCTGTATTTAAATTGTGAAAGTTCTTTGACTTGGACACTAACTTTCACTTTTCCTCTCCATATATCAGTGAAAAGTTTAAAGAAAGAAAAAAGTTGTAACCTCCTCTGTGGTTACAAACTCAAGGATATCTGCATTACATACTTAAAAGATTAGAACTATTTATAGATAAAACTTTAAATTATTAACAATGGTTGTGTTTAGGTATGGTGTTACAGATGATTTTTCTTCTTTCTATTTGTATACATTTAATGGTCAAATATAGCTTCAAAATGAAAAATATTTTAAGCTAAAGCTGCTTTTCCATAATGTTAAATTAAATCCATTTATCATTTTTTAGTGGTAAGAACATAATAAAAGAGATTTGCAAAGACTAGCAATATAATAGTTTTTAATACCTCTACATGCCTCTAATATTCAGAGCCATGAGGATGGTATTAGTACCAATCAAATATTGCCTGTCTGTTTCCTCTTTTTCATTTATTATGATAAAGTCAACCCTTGATCGACATGAGTTTGAATGCATGGGTTCACTTACAGACAGATTTTTTTCCCCAATAAGTGCACACTACAGTACTACATGATCTATATGGTTGAATCTGCACATGTGAAACCTCAGAGAGGGAGAGCCAATTGTGATGCTATCACAGACCTTCTGCTGTTCTCTGTGCCCCAAGTCACAGCTGTGTTCAACAGCCCATTGTATTGTGGTAGATGAAGTCAAGATGCCTTGACTACATGTTTTTAACATCCTTCTCCCTACTTCCAACAGATTAAGCATGTTTATCCTTGTAGTTGTTCAGTTGCCCAGTCGTGTCTGACTCTTTGCAACCCATGGACTGCAGAACACCAGATTCCCTGTCCTTCATCATCTCCCAGGTTTGCTCAAACTCAGGTCCATTGAGTCAGTGATGCCATCCAACATCTCATCCTCTGGTCCCCTTCTCCTCCTGCCTTCAATCTTTCCCAACACCAGGGTCTTTTCAAATGAGTTAGTTCTTTGCATCAGGTGGCCAAAGTATTGGAGTTTCAGCTTCAGCATCAGTCCTTCCAATGAGTATTCAGGACTGCCTTTCCTTTAGGATGGACTATTTGGATCTCCCTGCTGTCCAAGGGACTCTCAAGAGTCTTCGCCAACACCACAGTTCAAAAAGCATCAATTCTTTGGTGCCCAGCTTTCTTTATAGTCCAACTCTCACATCGATACATGACTACTGGAAAAACTATAGCTTTGACTAGATGGACCTTTGTTGGCAAAGCAATGTCTCTGCTTTTTAATATGCTGTCTAGGTTGGTCATAGCTTTTCTTCCAAGGAGCAAGCATCTTTTAATTTCATGGCTGCACTGATTTTGGAGTGCCCCAAAATAAAGTTTCTCACTGTTTCCATTGTTTCCCCATCTTTCTGCCATGGAGTGATGGGACCAGATGCCATGATCTTCGTTTTCTGAATGTTGAGTTTTAAGCAAACTTTTTCACTCTCCTCTTTTACTTTCATCAAGAGGCTCTATAGTTCTTCTTCACTTTCTGCCATAAGGGTAGTAACATCTGCTTATCTGAGATTATTGATATTTCTCCCGGCAATCTTGATTCCAGCTTGTGCTTCATCCAGACAGGCATTTCACATGATATACTCTGCAAATAAGTTAAATAAGCAGGGTAACAATATACAGCCTTGATTTACTCCTTTCCTGATTTGGAGCCAATCTGTTTTTCCATGTCCGGTTCTAACTGTTGCTCCTTGACCTGCATACAGATTTCTCAGGAAGTAGGTCAGGTGGTCTGGTATTCCCATCTCTTTCAGAATTTTCTACAGTTTGTTGTGATCCACACAGTCAAAGGCTTTGGCATACTCAGTAAAGCAGAAATAGATGTTTTTCTGAAGCTCTCTTGCTTTTTCAATGATCGAACAGATGTTGGCAATTTCATGGCTGGTTTCTCTGCCTTTTCTAAATTCAGCTTGAACATCTGGATGTTCACAGTTCACATACTGTTCAAGCCTGGCTTGGAGAATTTGGGGCATTACTTTGCTAGCTTGTGAGTTGAGTGCAATTGTGCGATAGTTTGAACATTCTTTGGCATTGCCTTTCTTTGGGATTGGAATGAAAACTCTATATTCTTATCACCTTATAGTCTACACAATTCATTTTTATTTTGTACCAAATGCATTGCTTGAATGAGCTTTTAGTTTATAATTCTGACATTGTGAAACAGCTTGCATCTTTGCTTGAAATAAAATCCATACAAACTATAGCAGGAGCTACTATAGTATGAGTGAGATGAGTGCAATTGTGCAGTAGTTTGAGCATTCTTTGGTAATGCCTTTCTTTGGAATTGGAATAAAAACTGACCTTTTCCAGTCCTGTAGCCACTACTGAGTTTTCCAAATTTGCTGGCATACTGAGTGCAGCACTTTCACAGCATCATCTTTTAAGATTTTAAATAGCTCAACTGGAATTCTATCACCTCCACTAGCTTTGTTCGTAGGGATGCTTCCTGAGGCCAACTTGACTTCACATTTCAGGATGTCTGGCTCTAGGATGAGTGATCACACTACCGTGGTTATCTGGGTCATGAAAATCTTTTTTGTATAGCTCTTCTATGTATTTTGCCACTTCTTAAAATTTTCTGCTTCTGTTAGGTCCATACCATTTCTGTCCTTTATTGTGCCCATCTTTGCATGAAATGTTCCCTTAGTATCTCTAATTTTCTTGAAGAGATCTCTAGTCTTTCCCATTCTATTGTTTTCCTCTATTTCTTGGCATTGATCACCAAGGAAGGCTTTCTTATCTCTCCTTGGTATTCTTAGGAACTCTGCACTGAAATAGGTATAACTTCCTTTTCTTCTTTGGCTTTCACTTCTCTTTTTTTCTCAGTTATTTGCAAGGCCTCCTCAGACAACCATTTTGCATTGCTTTTTCTTAAAGATGGTCTTGATCACTGCCTCCTGTGCAATGTCACAGACCTCCATACATATCTCTTCAGGCAGTCTGTCTATTAGATTTAATCCTTTGAATCTATTTCTCACTTCCACTGTATAATCTAAGGAATCTGATTTAGGTCATACCTAAATGGTCTAGTGGTTTTCCCTACTTTCTTCAATTTATATCTGAATTTGGCAATAAGGAGTTCATGATCTGAGCCACAGTCAGCTCGTGGTCTTATTTTTGCTGACTGTATAGAGTTTTTCCATCTTTGGCTGCAAAGAATAAAATCAATCTGATTTCGGTATTGACCATCTGGTGATGTCCATGTGTAGAGTCTGAGGATGGTGTTTGCAATGACGAGTGCATTCTCTTGGCAAAACTCTGTAAGCCTTTGTACTCTAAAGCCAAGTTTGCCTGTTACTCCAAGTGTTTCTTGACTTCCTACTTTTGCATTCCAGTCCCCTATAATGAAAAGGACATCTTTTTTGGGTGTTAGTTCTAGAAGGTCTTGTATGTCTTCATAGAACCATTCTACTTCAGCTTCTTTAGCATTACTGGTTGGGGCATAGACTTGGATTACTGTGATATTGAATTCTTTGCCCTGGAAATGAACAGAGATCATTCTGTCATTTTTGAGACTGCATCCAAGTACTGCATTTTGGACTATTTTGTTGACTAAAGGGGCTACTCCATTTCTTCTAAGGGATTATTGCCCACAGTAGTAAATATAATGGTCATCTGCATTAAATTCACCCATTCTAGGCCATTTTAGTCCACTGATTCCTAAAGTGTTTATGTCACCCTTGCCATCTCCTGTTTGTCCATTTCCAATTTGCCTTGATTCATGGACCTAACATTCCATGTTCCTATGAGGTATTATTTTTACAGCATCAAACTTTACTTCCGTCACCAGTCAGAATCACAGCTGGACATAGTTTTTGCTTTGGCTCTGTCTCTTCGTTCTTTCTTGTGTTATTTCTCCACTCTTCTTCAGTAGCATATTGGGCACTTACCAACCTGGGGACTTCATCTTTCAGTGTCATATCTTTTTGCCTATCATACTGTTCATGAAATGAACAAAATAGGACATACCTATTGAAGACAAATATAATACATTAAATACCTTACTCAAATTTCATATAATCAAGAGACCCAGACAACATCTATCAATATACAGTCACTTCTCTTTCAATTTCCACAGTTCCATAAACAAATGTGCTTGGTGATTCAATAGATCAATGCGGACTGCTGGGAATACTAACCTAAGGATCCATGGCCCTCCCTCTGGGGAGTATTCCCATTAATGTGGAATCTCTAAATTGAGTTTAATCCTTATTTTTCAGTACTAATGTACTTATTGCCCGACCCCTATTGCCATCAGTGAGTTATAATCTGAAAGTAGAGCAACCTAGGCTGCAGAAGATGAAGTCAGTGAACAGGCATAAATTTGATAACATTTGTGGTTAATCTTTGTACTTGTCAGGGTCTATTATGAAAAATATTATTTTTAATATTTTAAAGTATTTAGAACATAAAGATTTTAATACAGAAAATTAGATGTGTAGTTGATGTAAGGACCTATGGGATCATTAGCCCAGAAATAAGCCATAGCAGGAAGTATTATCATTCATGGGCTAGAGGATATAATTTAGCCTGAGCCCAGAGACCAGGGTCACATTTTGTAAGTTGGAATCACTGACTCCAGCAGGAGCTGGAGCGATAAGAAACACTACTGTTAGCAGAGATGTTGCCCAAGGAAAAGACGATGGGTTTTAGAAGACAAACACAGTCTCTAAACTTGGAACTGTAGAAATGTATTGGCAGAAGCTTGGGTGGCATGATAGCAGAAATTAGAATGAAGAGACAGTTTTCTATTTGAATTCATATTATGTTTATTCAAGCTATAGTTAATTGAATTTCCTAATTAAAATCATAAGTACAACTGACATAATCAAATTTAAGAACAAACTCAACTGATGTTAATAACAGCACAGCTGAATGGGTGAGAACAAAAAAGAAGTGAGCATATTAGTGTGCAGACTATTCCTTGCCAGGGTTCAGCATGGATGGTGCCTCAGTCAGTAGGATTTATAGAGCAATGGAGAGCATCAGGGAGTGAGAGGTGTCGGTGAAAGAGAGATCAAGTGGGAAAGCTATTATATTTGATTCATTCTTGAAAGGTCCATGAGGCGAGGTCATATATGCATTGCCTCATCCATATATAGACAAAATCTAGTACAATATGTGAAACATAGTAGGTATTCAACAAACAGTTTTCAAATAAATGAATTCAAAAATACATAAACACATTTATAAAGAATCTGCTGGCTACTGATCACATATCCTGCACATCTGTTTCACTGTTACTGCCTGGACCATTTGTGCTGCCCTTCTTGTTCTTTGCCTTGCAAATAATTTCTACAACACTTTGTAATTGTGTTGGTGATTGTGTTGTTCAAAAAGCTCTAATCCACAAATTAAGTGTGCCTGAGAGCATGATTAAATTCCAAAAAGCAACATTGCTGAGGAAAATCAATTATTGTTATTTAAACAGCTGAACCACTTTCAAAATATTCATAACACAAATTGCTCTTCTAAAGGGCAAAAATGAAAACTGTTCAGGCTTTACAGAGAGGCTAAGTTAAATTTTAAAAATTTAGCAAAGCTTAAGGGGCCAAAGATAATATATTCTCTGTACAACTGGACATGTTTAAACTTATTTTAAATATTAAATGATTTAAACTGTAAAAAAATCATGCATGAGGTTTAGTAAATTCAGTTTTAATAATAAGAATGAATTAAAAACTGTAATTCACAAAATTATACTTGGGTTGATATTATAGGTAGTGATTTTAATTATACCTAGTAAGAACAAAAAGGAAGCAGGCACATCTTATTAAACACAAGCATTGTAGGGGATACTTGATATTTCCACTAATTCTCTCCTTTATAGTTTATATTTTCCTCATTTTTTTTAAATCACAAAGATGATACATACTTTTAGTAACAAATAAAGCCATAGGGAGAAATTTAAAAATGGTTAAGAATCGGTTCATAGATAACTGAATAACCACTACTTTGATCCCTGTATGTGTAAACATGTGTTATATATAGTTATATAGATAAGTATAGTTATACATATATATGTTAATATATATGTGTGCATGTGTGCTTAGCTGGGTCCAACTCTTTGCAACCCCAAGGACTATAGCTAACCAGGCTTTTCTGTCCATGTAATTTTCCAGGCAAGTATATTAGTGTGAATAGCCGTTCCCTTCTTCAGGGGATCTTCCCAACCCAGGGATGAAGCCTGCATCTTTTGTGTCTGCTGCATTGGCACATGGATTTTTTACCACTGCGCCATCTAGGTGCCATCTAGGAAGCCCCCCCACACATAAAAAACCTAGGAAGCCCACACATATAAATATATGTGACATCATTTTACAATAATTGGATCACACCATAATATATTAATCTGAACTTTTAAAAAAAAATTTATTTTACATTATGGGTATTTTCCAGTACAGTATATAGATATATTTAACTTTTTAGATCTACTTCATTTGATTTTGTTTATTTGTTTTAATTATTTATTTATATGTGACAGGTCTTGTTTGTGGCACACAGGATCTTTAGTTGTGACATGCGAACTCTTAGTTGTGGCATGTGGGATCAAGTTCCCTGACCAAGGCTTGAACCTGGGCCCCCTGCATTAGGAGTGTGGAATCTTAGCCACTGGATCACAGGAAAGCCCCCTATTTCAAGTTAATATTACTTTACTCAGTGAAATTATGAAATTATAAGTGTTGTTGGCATAAAAGTCCTTTTGCTTTATGGAATCTATTAGAAATCCAAAATAATAATATCTCATAAATATTTAATGATCCTAAGTAATTATTTGCAATGTTTTAACTATAGTTAACTATTCCAAACAGGCCATTGTCTATCAAACAATATTAAAACTTCTATTACCTTTAATTGTTATCCCAGGAAACACTGATAGAAACAAATGTGTAAACATATCAACGTCTGTCTCCTGCAAATTTTATTTCCAAATTGCCAGTCATATACTCATTTCCTCCGGTTGCACAGCTTAAAAAGAGATTGTTATCAGCCAAGACATATTGAAACAAGAAAAGAAAAGCAACAACTAAATTATTCCACAGCACTAAGAACAATCATTGCTATAAATTATGCCACCTACACCTCAGGTATATTGGCCAATTATACTATTTCTGCAGGAATCTTAGTATAATAGCTTTTATAGAAGAATTACAATGATCAAGTCTGAAAAAACTGGAAATATTCTTTCTTCTTTTCTGTATTTTTCTGTATAGTACTCGTAGCCAGTATGTTTTTAGCAAGCTTCATTTCATTCTGTGACAATTCATGGGGGGAATAAAACCCTTTTTCCTCCCCAGCTTCCACCTGCAGACAGTATAGTTGAAATGGTGTTTATTCTGTCCTGCATTTCAACAAGTCCTTGAGCCTTGAAGAAGCCAACATAAAGAAAGTTATCTTCTTCCCAGAATTTGTCTCTTCAAGTTCTCATGAATAGAGATGAAGCAACGGTAAAGCTTTCAAAAAGCATTTATTTCAGACAGAAATTTACTTCATCAGTACTCTAGCTGAAGGATGAATGCTTTACCCTTGAGACATCCTTTTATTTTGTCTCTGTGTGTAACAACATACCTTGGATAGAGATACTACAAGAAAAAAATCAGCAAATAGCCCAAGTCATATTCATTCAGTATTGGCGTCTATTCAGATATCTAGGTTGATTGCAGTATATCTTGAAATGGGGAGAATCTTTAAAAGAAACTTCAGATCCAAATCAACTATTTTTCATGTCGTGGTATATTCATTCAAAACATCAAAGTAAAAGGTAAAAATCACTTTCATCTGTAAACATTTTATAGTGTCAATTCTATTTATTCTTTTGTCACAAAAATGCTTTTTAATTATTTAGCTTCTTATAGTACTCACATAACAGAAACTGACAAATCCATGTCGTTGCTGTTAAGTCAGTAAATCACGTCCAACTCTTTTTTGACCCCATAGACCGTAGCCTGCCAAGCTCCTCTGTCCAACAATTTTATTTACATAATTATATAACCTCCTAGACCACACACTCACTAGGGTTTAAAACACTATTGAGTCATAGTCTGAAAATAAATTTACATAATCTATTAAGAGTCATGGCATGTGTTAGTCTCTCCGTTGTGTTCGACTCTTTACAAATTCATGGACCGTAGCCCACCAGGCTCCTCTCCACGAAATTCTCCAGGAAAGAATACTGGAGTAGATAGCCATTCCCTTCTCCAGGGGATCTTCCCCACACAGGGATTGAACCTGGGTCTCCCGCATTGCAAGTAGATTCTTTACCATCTGAGCCACTAGGAAAGCCCAATAAAGAGTCATAATCTGTAAATGTCTTGTTCAACCTTAAATATATGGTAATGAAAAACAAGTTTTTCAGCAAGGATATTCCACTACAATCCTACTTCTCCATAATAATCAGTACCTTTTTTTTTTTTTTTAATCACTCAGAAAAAACTAAGTTATGGTCCAGGGAGAGGCCATTTCTCAAATCTCAGAGAAATGAAATACAGGATAATTTCTCACTTATTTATATCTCTTTTGTGAATCAGCATGGTTCTTTATTCTGGATTGTCCTTTTTCTGGATCTAGGCTGAAGGGCCCCATTCTGGAATATTGCTTGTCCCAGTGCCATAGGTGAAGAGCTGTGGAGGATCTTGTGTCTGTATTTAAATGTGCCAGCCAGGAATGTTCATGCCTCATTTCTCTCCCACAACTCACTAGTCAGAATTAGCCGTAAGGATCCACCCAAAGACAGAGTCAGGATTTCCAGTGCTGAGAAGTTATTGAGTGCCTAAAAGGATGATAAAGAGATAAGTTTTCTGAATAACACTATGAATATTATAGTCCAATATGCATTCCTCCAGGGCTTCCCAGGTGGCTCAGTGGTAAAAGTCCACCTCCCAAAGCAAGAAGGCATAGGAGATTCAGGTTTGATCCCTGGGTCGTGAAGGTCCCTTGGAAAAGGGTAAGACAACCCACTCCAGTATTCTTGCCTGGAGAATCTTATGGACAGAAGAGCCTGATGGGCTACAGTCCATAAAGAGTCAGACAGGACTGAGCAAATGAGTATATACACACGATGCACTCTGTCAAGTATCTCTTCTCCCTCCTTCAGAAAAGAGATACTTTCTTCCCCAGGGAATTGAAGCCAAGACCCCATCCAGGCTTGGCATCAAGCTCAAACCCAACATCTCAGAGTGTGGTTTATGAGCCTCTTTGCTAGAGGATTATGTGTAGAGCTTACTATGCTAAGTGTGTGTCTAGTTCCTCTTGATCTGAAGATCAGTGGTCTAAAAGGTTATCTGCAAACATCACAGCCAATATTCAGTGGTAGGACAGGAAGTGAATAATTGCAATCACATTCTTAAGTCACAGAATTTTTAGTCAAAGCTTATGGTTTACTTGGCAATACAACTCTGTTTAAAACCTAATTAAACTCAAAAGCTTTTGCACTGCAAAGGAAACCATAAACAAGGTGAAAAGACAGCCCTCAGAGTGGGAGAAAATAATAGCAAATGAGACAACTGGTAAAGGATTCATCTCCAAAATATACAAACAGCTCATTCTGCTCAAGACCAAAAAAACAAATAATCAAAGAATGGGCAGAAGATCTAAACAGACATTCCTCCAAAAAATACATACAGATGTCTAATAAACACATAAAAGATGCTCAACACTGCCATTATTAGAGAAATGCAAATGAAAACTATAATGAAGTATCACCTCACACTGGTCAGAATGGTCATCATCAAAAAATCTACAAACAATAAATGCTGGAGAGGATTTGGAGAAAAAGGAACCCTCCTGCACTGCTGGTGAGAATGTAAATTGATATAGCCACTATGGAGAATAGTATAGAGATTCCTTAAAAAATTAAAAATAAAACTGCCATATGACCCAACAATCCCACTACTGGCATATACCCTAAGGAAACCATAACTTAAAAATACATGTGTACCCCAATGTTCATCACAGCACTATTTGCAATATCCAGGACATGGAAGCAACTCAGATGTCCATAGACAGATGAATGGACAAAGAAGCTGTGGTACATATACACAATAAAATATTATTCAGCCATTAAAAAGAATGAAATAATGTCATTTGCAGCAACATGGATGGACCTGGAGAGTGTCATACTGAGTGAAGAAGGTCAGACAGAAAAAGAAATATCATATGGTATCCCTTATATGTTGAGGGGCTTCCCTAATAGCTCAGTTGGTAAAGAATCCACCTGCAATGCAGGAGACCCTGGTTCATCTCCTGGGTCAGGAAGATCTGCTGGAGAAAGAATAGGCTACCCACTCCAGTATTCTTGGGATTCCCTTGTGGCTCAGCTGGTAGAGAATCTACCTGCAATGTGGGAGACCTGGGTTTGATCCCTGGGTTGAGAAGATCCCCTGGAGAAGGGAAAGGCTACCCACTCCAGTATTCTGGCTTAGAGAATTCCATAGACTATACAGTCCATGGGGTCGTCAAGGGTCGGACTCGACTGAGTGACTTTCACTCTCTTTATATGTTGAATTAGCCATAAAAAGGAATGCATTTGAGTCAGTTCAAATGAGGAACTATTAGCCTATTATACAGAGTGAAGTAAGTCAGAAAGAGAAAAACAAATATCATATATTAATGCATATATATGGAATCTAGAAAGATGGTACTGATTAACCTTTCTGCACGGCAGCAGTGGAGATGCAGGCATAGACAACAGACCCGTGGATACTGTGAGAGGAAGAAGAGGGTGGGACGAATGGAGAGAGTAGCACTGAAACATATACATTACTGTATGTAAAATCTGATGGCCAATGGAAATTTAGATTTGAGGGGGCTCAAATCTGGAGCTCTGTGACAACCAAGAGGGGTGGCATGGGGTGGGAGGTGGGAGAGAGGTTCAAGAGGGAGGGGACATATGTATACCTATGGCTGATTCATGTTAATATATGGCAGAAACCAATGCAATATTGTAAAGCAATTACACCTCAATTAAAAATAAATTTTTAAAAAAATGAACAAAACAAAACCCCAAAACAATCTTCTATAAAATAAAAAACAGAAATGAATAAAGTCTGCTTAGTAACCTAATCATTTTCGTACTAATATATTCATAAATCAAATAATCATAGTATGATTTAAAATAAATAAAATTACATAAACAAGGAAAAATTTAAATATTACCTCAAAAAAACACTTTGTACTTTGTAGTTTCAGCCTATTTAAATCAGCTTCATGTGCACAGCTATTTTCTAGTCATGCTTTTTTAGATTTATTATTTTTCTGTTATTTTATCACCTCCCACCCTCTATCTTTTCCCTCTACCTTTTTATAGACATTTGATCTTTTCTGATTTTGGTTGCAGAGTCATAGGTTTCGTCTCTTTCCTCTCAGCCATTTTGTTCAAATAAATAGTCTTTCTGAATACTATGGAACTTTGCTCTGAGATTCTTTAATCCATTCAGAGATTTTACAACTGGGGCAACAACCATACCTTAAATTTGAAACACGCCACAAGAATAAATTCTAATTGGTCGTTTTTGGTCAAAAATTTTCTCTGTTTTACCTTTTGCCAATTTTGAATGAGAATCAGATGCATCTTATAAGGCTCTCTAGCTAAAATCTAAACTATTCTTATTAATTCCTGCTTGCAAGATGGCTGATAGCCAGTGGAATTCTTTTTTTAAGATTTTCCTTTCCTCTTTGTCTCTCTCCCTCTCCTCTTATTACGCTCTCTTTCTCCTCTCCCAGTGCTCTCTCTCTCTCTCTCTCTCTCCATCCCTCCCTGTCAAACATCAATAGTAACCCCACACGTTTCCACTTTCCTATTTTACAACTTCTTTCCCTACAGTTACAATTTCATTTGGCACATTATCTGCTTATCAGGTGAATGTCCATACAGCTTTACCATATATTTCATCACCAAATAATGGCGACCATTCTTTCAACTTCAAATACCAGTTCTTATTCTTTCCACTATATGTCTTAGACATATGTCGCAGTTAGTTTAGTTATTTGGTTACAACAATATGCCAATTCATAAGTAATAACATCTGTATTAGTAATAAAGGTTATGTTGTCATAAAAACAATCATAAAAAAACAGTTTAGTGGCTTCAGACCACAATGATTTATTTCTTACTCATATTAAATGCCTATGAAGAGTTACTAGAAGCTCTGTTCTGATTTTCTTTACTCTACCACCCAGACTGACAGAGGAGCAACAATCCGGAATATTTTTGAACTCTGAGTGATCTTGCACCAACAATTAAATATACTGCCAAGAAAGTGATATATCTGTACTTTTGTCATCGTGGAAAACCAGCCACTCTGCTACGCTTGTGCTAAATATCTTCATTTACTTCTCCAGAGGTACTCTTTATACTGCTCTGCACCTGAAAAGCTGCTTTGTTTTCCTAGGTCTTCCAGCTGGGTTTAGCCACTGGGAAGTACCAGCAGTTGATTGAATTGCAGGACAATGTGCAGAATTGTTTCTTCCCCCAAGTCCCTCCATTCAAGGTGACTGTGGGTAGACTGTGCTCTGCTACTGAAGGCCCCATTTCCAGTCAGGTAGTCCTTTCTGTGGGTTCTGAGCAAATAACAGAACAAGACAGACACTCTCCATGTCCTCGGCCTGCCTCTTGTCCATAGGAAAGCTTTAGCCAAAAATAGATTTAATGAGAAGAGAGAAAATGCAGAAGCAAAGGAAAGAGTCAATTAAGATGAAATGATAATAGTTTAGCCATTAAACAAAGTCCAGGATCTTTAGTTCCTCCTGAAGGACTTTAGATAATATCCATATTCTGTGAGCTGTTTTACAGATAGTGAAATTTCCACCAGGTGAAAGAAGCTAACTACATAATGACTAGACTGTGGTCAGGACATAAGATGCTCCTTCTTATTCAGTTCCAAGAACTGGCCTTAAGGCAACGGGAACGAACTGACCCTGGGACTGAAATTAACTATACTTAAAACAGCCAAGATGGCGCTGATCAGACTACCGCATAAGCAATTTCAAGATGGTTATCGGAGCCAAATGTGCTATTCTGCATGTCCCCCTTAAAAATTTCCTTTAAAAGTTTGGTGGGGAGATGACTTTGGCTATGAGTCCACCTTCTTCCCAAGGTCGCCAGCTTCCTCAGTAAAGTTATCTTTCCTTTACCCAACACTTGTCTGTCAATATTGTAGATTTGAGCAATGAGCAGCCGAACCTGAGTTCAGTAGCAAAACCCATCCCTCCCTTCATGCCTAGGAGTAACGGTTCTCTCCTGTTGCTCATATTAGGGTTCTGCATTGCCATTTATTGGCTTCTGTAAACTCTGCCACAACCTATAATTTTTTTTTTTTATTAAAAACTTCCCAACTATGCTATTTTCCTATGCCCACTTTTTTTTTTTTCTTCCAGGATCCTAATTACCACTCAACTAAGAAAGAGCCAGGAAATGAAATCTAATGTACTTCCTAGAAGGTAGAAAGCTATAAATAGTTGGCCAAAAGTGCTAATATCCATGCTTTCCTTGTGGCTCAGCTGGTAAAGAATCTGCCTGTAATGTGGGAGACATGGATTTGATCCCTGGGTTGGGAAGATCACCTAGAAAAGGGAAAGGCTACCCACTCCAGTATTCTGGCCTGGAGAATTCCACAGACTGTATAGTCCATGGGGTCTCAAAGAGTTGGACATGACTGAGCAACTTTCACCAATAGCCACTAGAATGTTCTCTTCATCAAAGTTCTGGTTATATCCAGGGTGACTCTATCACTTTAAGAATCTATTGCTGTCAAAGTCAGATTTGTCAAACCATGTGCAACAGTAGAATCAGAGCAAACAGAACAATTCTCAAATTCAATCCATTAACAGTGAATACAGCTTGTATTTGTATAGTTTTTAAGGGAAGTATCACTGACAATCATCTGTATAGTGTTTGAAGTTTGTAAAGATGAACCAAGTCTTCAAAGCCCTATTATTAGCCCTTTACTCATAAATTCAGCTTATAACCCCAGCTGCCTTTTGATTCTGTTTGACTGCTTTTGCAAGGTATGCCTTTTAACTTGTCTTATAGTAATCTAAAAAACAACAACAACAACTCTCCTTATCCAACCAATTTAAATTTCCGAGTTAAAGATTTTAATAAGTCAAATTAGTCACCATTTTAATTATTGGATAAAGATTTTCTTACAATATTTTTCTATTAACTATTCTCCAATATATAGTCTGGTTGTCCATGAGCCTCATGACCTGCCCTGATCCAATCAGCTATAGCTAAGAAAGCCATCTGAAACCTAGGTAGAATTCTGTGGTTAAAGATTCACTTAGGACAAGTGAGATCTCCTTGTAAGAGTTTGTTGGCAGGGCATCTATCCTAAGTCTTGCTCTAATGTTCTAATTAAATCTCAGTTAAAAAGTGATAGAAAGAAATATCACTAAGGGTCGTGAAATAAAATATGAGAAGCAAGCAACAGAAACTCAGAGGATATTTTTTAATAAAAAAAAAATTTTAAAGATGAAGAAACATGGAGACTAGAGGGCTATAACAGTGTTGGCATTGCTTAGACTGTGCTGAGCTGTGCTTAGTCACTCAGTCTTGTCAGACTCTTCTCTTTGTAACCCCATGGACTGTAGTCCACCAGGCTTCTCTGTCCATGAGGATTCTCCAGGCAAGAATACTGGAGTGGGTTGCCATGCCATCCTCCAGGGGATCTTCCCAACCCGGGGATTGAACCCAGATCTCTCTCATTGCAGGTGGATTCTTTACCATCTGAGCCACCAGGGAAGTCCCCTGCTTAGACTAGTGGTTCCTAAAAGTTGGCATCTGGAGCAGCAGCATCAGCATCCCTACTCTAGACTAACTGGATCAGGAACTCTAGAAGTGGGGCCCAGCAATCTGTGCTTTAATTCGCCTTTCAACTGATTTTGAAGCATACTGTAGTTGAGAACACTTGCCCTACATTTCCCAAAATGTAATGAGCATATGATCATCTGGGTGTCTTGCATTAAAATGCAGATTCTGATTCAGCAGGTCTAGGATGAGACCCAGGATTCTGCCTGTATGACAAGCTGCCAGGTGATGCTAAGGCTGCTGGTCCATGGGCCACAGTTTGAACATCAAGGATACATTTCCAGCTCTTTCAGAACAGAATCAATTTTGTCATTTTTAGTCTTTATTCAAAATAAGTAATTTCCTGGTGTTAGTGGTAACATCTGTACACAGATGCATGAACAGCAGAAAAAGAGGATTTGAAACACTTTCTAAAAGGAGCTTTGGGATTGAATCCATCACGCTATTCTGACTGAATTTGGGCAATCCAACAATTTTCTCCAGGTTCTCCAGTACTGTTTCACTAAAAAGCTTGCCTTGCTTACCTTGAAGTAACCACCTCTTCAGTGGAACTCCCTAACTCTGAACCCTAATTTCCAGAATTATGACCACATCTTGTTTGGTGTGCTTCCTCATGGACCATGCATCTGCTTACCCAGACTGATAAAGCTCTCTCCACATGCCAGCAGTCAATTACAATTCCAGACCCTCAACTCCCTCTCTCAGTTTTAGTAAAAAAAGCCTAGGCAAATAATGAGGTAGCTTAAACTAATCTGCAATTCATTATTTCCTTCTCCCTCACATGAACTTCTCTACTTCTTCCATTTATTGACTGTGCTTTGTTCTCTCTGTAGGTGACCAGAGTGCCCAAAGACATGCTCACCTAGACTTGGTCTCATAATTAACCCTTTCTCCTCTAAGACCTTTTTTAGAAATCCAACTCCTTCAAAATCCTTCAGCTTTATCAGTAAACTAGAGCTATTTTGTGGTACAGTTGATCAGTGAACAACAAGTCTGAACTGCAAATTAAAAAAAAAATTAGAGCTACAATACTACAGAAGCGTGGTCACTGCAACGGCGCAGAAGCGTGGCCGAGAGGAGCTATCCCACATCTGAGGTCAGGGGCGGCAACCCAGAGGAGCTACCACACGTCCAAGGTAAGGAGCAGCAGCTGCACTTTGCTGGAGTAGCCATGAAGAGATACCCCACATCCAAGGAAAGAGAAAACCAAGTAAGACGGTAGGCGCTGACAGAGGGCATTAGAGGGAAGACAGGCTGAAAGCACAATCACAGACAACTAGCCAATCTGATCACATGGACCACAGCCTTGTCTAACTCAGTGAAACTAAGCCATGCTATGTGGGGTCACCCAAGACAGTCGGGTCATGGTGGAGAGGTCTGACAGAATGTGGTCAACTGGAGAAGGGAATGGCAAACCACTTCAGTATTCTTGCCTTGAGAACCCCATGAACAGTATGAAAAGGCAAAAAGATAGGACACTGAAAGATGAACTCCCAAGGTCAGTAGGTGCCCAGTATGCTACTGGAGATCAGTGGAGAAATAACTCCAGAAAACATGAAGGGATGCAGCCAAAGCAAAAACAACACCCAGTTGTGGATGGGACTGGTGGTAGACGCAATATTTGATGTTGCGAAGAGCAATATTGCATAAGAACCTGGAATGTTTATGTCCATGAATCAAGGCAAATTGGAAGTGGTCAAACAGGAGATGGCAAGAGTGAATGTCGACATTCTAGGAATCAGTGAACTAAAATGGACTGGAATGGGTGAATTTAACTCAGATGACTATTATATCTACTACTGTGGGCAACAATCCCTTAGAATAAATGGAGTAGCCATCATGGTCCACAAAAGAGTCCAAAATGCAGTACTTGGATGCAATCTCAAAAACAACAGAATGATCTCTGTTTGTTTACAAGGCAAACCATTCAATATCACGGTAATCCAAGTCTATGCCCCAACCAGTAACACTGAAGAAGCTGAAGTTGAATAGTTCTATGAAGACCTACAAGACCTTCTAGAACAAATACCCCCAAAAGATATCCTTTTCATTATAGGGGACAGGAATGAACAAGTACAAAGTCAAGAAACACCTGGAGTAACAGGCAAATTTGGCCTTGGAGTAAGGGCAAAGGCTAATAGAGTTTTGCCAAGAGAACACACTGGTCATAGCAAACACCCTCTTCCAACAACACAAGAGAAGACTCTACTCATGCACATCACCAGATGGTCGACACCAAAATCAAATTGGTTATATTATATGCAGTCAAAGATGGAGAAGCTCTATATAGTCGGCAAAAAGAAGACCGGGAGCTGACTGTGGCTCAGATCATGAAATCCTTACTGCCAAATTCAGACTGAAATTGAAGAAAGTGGAGAAAACCACTAGGCCATTCAGGTATGACCTAAATCAAATCCCTTATGATTATACAGTGGAAGTGAGAAATAGATTTAAGGGACTAGATCTGATAGACTGAGTGCCTGAAAAACTATGGATGGAGGTTCATTATATTGTACAGGAGACAGGAATCAAGACCATCCCCAAGAAAAAGAAGTGCAAAAAAGCAAAATGGCTGTCTGGGGAGGCCTTACAATAGCTGCGAAAAGAAGGGAAGCAAAAGGCAAGGAGAAAAGAAAGATATAAGCATCTGAATGCAGAGTTCCAAAGAATAGCAAGGAGAGATAAGAAAGCCTTCCTCAGTGATCAATGCAAAGAAATAGAGGAAAACAATAGAATGGAGAAGACTAGAGATCTCTTCAAGAAAATTAGAGATACCAAGGGAACTTTTCATGCAAAGCTGAACACAATAAAGGACAGAAATGGTAGAGACCTAACAGAAGCAGAAGATATTAAGAAAAGGTGGCAAGAATACACAGAAGAACTGTACAAAAAAGATCTTCACGACCCAGATAACCACGATGGTGTGATCACTCACCTAGAGCCAGACATCCTAGAATGCGAAGTCAAGTGGGCCTTAGGAAGCATCCCTATGAACAGAGATAGTGGAGGTGATGGAATTCCAGTTGAACTATTTCAAATCCTAAAAGATGATGTTGTGAAAGTGCTGCACTCAATATGCCAGCAAATTTGGAAAACTCAGCAGTGGCCATAGGACTGGAAAAGGTCAGTTTTCATTCCAATCCCAAAGAAAGGCAATGCCAAAGAATGTTCAAACTACTGCACAATCGCACTCATGTCACACGTTAGCAAAGTAACGCTCAAAATTCTCCAGGCCAGGCTTCAACAGTATGTGAACCGTGAACTTCCAGATGTTCAAGCTGGGTTTAGAAAAGGCAAAGGAACCAGAGATCAGGTTGTCAACATCCACTGGATCATCGAAAAAGCAAGAGACTTCCAGAAAAACATCTATTTCTGCTTTATTGACTATGCCAAAGCCTTTGACCTGTGGATCACAACAAACTGTGGAAAATTCTGAAAGAGATGAGAATACCAGACCTGACCTGCCTCTTGAGAAACGTGTATGCAGGTCAGGAAGCAACAGTTAGAACTGGACATGGAACAACAGACTGGTTCCAAATAGGAAAAGGAGTACATCAAGGCTGTATATTGTCACCCTGCTTATTTAACTTATATGCAGAGTACATCATGAGAAATGCTGGACTGGAGGAAGCACAAGCTGGAATCAAGATTGCTGGGAGAAATATCAATCACCTCAGATATGCAGATGACACCACCTTTATGACAGAAAGTGAAGAAGAACTAAAGAGCCTCTTGATGAAAGTGAAAGAGGAGAGTGAAAAAATTGGCTTAAAGCTCAACATTCAGAAAACGAAGATCATGGCATCCTGTCCCATCACGTCTTGGGAAATAGATGGGGAAACAGTGGCTGAATTTATTTTGGGGGGCTCCAAAATCACTGCAGATGGTAATTGCAGCCATGAAATTAAAAGACGCTTACTCCTTGGAAGGAAAGTTATGACCAACCTAGACAGCATATTGAAAAGCAGAGACATTACTTTGTCAACAAAGGTCTGTCTAGTCAAGGCTATGGTTTTTCCAGTGGTCAAGTATGGATGAGAGAGTTGGAATATAAAGAAATCTGCATGCCAAAGAATTGATGCTTTTGAACTGTGGTGTTGGAGAAGACTCTTTAGAGTCCCTTGGACTGCAAGGTGATCCAACCAGTCCCTCCTAAAGCAGATCAGTCCTGGGTGTTCATTGGACTGATATTGAAGCTGAAATTCCAATACTTTGGCCATCTGATGTGAAGAGCTCACTCATTTGAAAAGACCCTGATGCTGGGAAAGATTGAGGGCAAGGAGGATAAGGGGACGACAGAGGATGAGATAGTTGGATGGCATCACCGACTCAAAGAACATGAGTTTGCATGGACTCCGGGAATTGGTGATGGACAGGGAGGCCTGGCGTGCTGCGGTTCATGGGGTCTCAAAGAGTCAGACACGACTGAGCGACTAAACTGAACTGAACAGTACTACATAATCTACAAATGATTGAATCCATGGTTGGGTAAATCCACAGTTGGTTGAATCCTTGGGTGTAGAACTTTGGATATGAAGGGCTAACTGTAAAGTCATAAACAGATTTTCAACTGGGTAGGATATTTGGCACTCCTATAAATGACATTGTGCAAGGGTCAACTGTAATATTCTTTCTAAGGTGATAACAACTGATAATAATTTATTATACTATCCTACTTAGAAATATTTTAATGAAAAGGCAGACCAGCAGTTCTTAAGCTTTGTGATCCTAGGAATCACCTGAGATGTTTGTTTAAAAATGCAGACTACTATCAGGTCTGCAGTTTATTGAAATCTCAGAACTGAGGCACAGTGTTTCCATGTGGGACTTTCTTCTTGATGTTTCTCAGGCACTGTGCACTGTTTTTCCCCCAATATAGAGCATAGTCTTTCAAAAATCAAGAACACAGCAAAAGTTATTTTAATTCCCCTGCAAGTATTCAACAATGGACTTAGAATCTATCCTGATTCGAAGATATTCACTGACTCAAGTCAAGCAAGAGCATGGACATTTAGAGTGCAAAGTCAAGGTCACCTATTCTGGGAACCAATACAGGAACAGGTGAGAGAGAACCAGCTCACTGGTCAGGATCCCATCAGCCAGTCTTGCTAAGAGCTGTTGCCGTATTTTGAGTGTCTATTCATGGCCTTGTCTGCTTCTAAGAGTGAGTCATTCTTACAACTAAAATAAATATTAATATATTTAACATAAGATGTCTTGAACAAATTCTTTGGTGTCTCAAAATAGCAAGTTTGGGATGCAAAAGTAGTTATTTATGATGTGTGATTCACTGTACTGCTATTAATCTTAATAGAAGATCCAGATATTTTGTCATTTAAATACTAATCAATCATCATCCCTGGCATTTTCCAGTCTTTGAATACTTGTCATAGGTGAATATAGATTAATGAAAGCAATACCAATTTCATTCAGAAAGAAATAAAATCAGGGCAAGCAGACAAAGCATTTTCCAGGTAAAAGAGAAAAATAACTTACAAGGCATATGTACCCTCTTTCCAAACTTGTAGAAGATTTTGGATGCTTTCTTAACAATTCAACCAAAAATGAAAGAAACTTTGAAATTTCTTTACACCCAGAATATCTACTAGGAAACAAACATAAAGACTATCAGACAAGGCAGTTAATGCTTTGAATGTTTTAACACTTCATATTAAGTGATAGTTTTAAACATTTAGTATTTGTGGTGATATCTTTTCATTTTTAATGACATTTATATGATATTTATCCCATGTCAGTGTTCCCACATTTTAATATTTCCTATTCCCAAAGCCTATAACAAGTATAGAACATTTTTTGCTTGTTATTAAAATATACAATTGTAACACAATATGTTGTTTTATAAAAATAAATAACCTTACAGTTATTGTTATATTTTTTTCACAGAAAACCACTGAAATTTCTAAGACAATTATATCACATAAAAATGATTCATTATATATTATTTTGGTCATGCATTATTATTTAAAAATACATGAATAAAATGTTATGAAAAATACAGAATATTTTATGATTATGGGAAACCTAATTTTTCAATCTCAATTCCTAGCAATCTGCAAACACAAGTGGAACACAAGAATCTGCATCTTTTACAAGCATCCTAGGTTAATGTGTATGTCCTGAGTGGACAACACAGCAGAACACTGCCAGAACCCACTGGAGCTAAACTCTGAGTCTCAGGAACTTTAGAGGAGTGCTGTGCTCAGTTGTTCAGTCGAGTCTGACTCTGCAGCCCTGTGGACCACCATAGCCTGCCAGGCTCCTCTGTCCATGGAATTTTCCAGCCAAGAATACTGGATTGGGTTGCCATTTCCTTCTCCAATGCATGAAAGTGAAGAGTGAAAGTGAAGTCGCTCAGTCGTGTCCGACTCTTAGCGACCCCATGAACTGCAGCCTACCAGTCTCCTCCATCCATGGTATTTTCCAGTCAAGAGTATCGGAGTGGGGTTCCATTGCCTTCTCCAAGAGGGACACTGAGCGAAGGCCTTTCTGGTTCTTGTAACTATTCTTCAAATTACAACAGATACTGCAGCTAAATCAGATTACTCATATATGACATATGTCTATCATGGTATGATAGCTATTTGGTTTCTTGTGATAATTAATGTAAGCAACACATCAAAGCACCTTACTAGAATCATGCCTCAATTCAGTTCAGTTCAGTAGCTCAGTCGTGTCTGACTCCTTTCGACCCCATGAATTGCAGCACACCAGGGCTCCCTGTCCAACACCAACTCCCAGAGTTTACTCAAACTCATGTCCATCGAATTGGTGATGCCATCCAACCATCTCATCCTCTGTTGTCCCCTTCTCCTCCTGCCCCCAATCCCTCCCAGCATCAAAGTCTTTTCCAATGAGTCAACTCTTCACATAAAGTGGCCAAAGTATTGGACTTTCAGCTTTAGCATCAGTCCTTCCAATGAACACTCAGGACTGATATCCTTTAGAAGGGACTGGTTGGATCTCCCTGAAGTCCAAGGGACTCTCAAGAGTCTTCTCCAACACCACAGTTCAAAAGCATCAATTCTTCGGTGCTCAGCTTTCTTCACAGTCCAACTCTCACATCCATACATGACCGCTGGAAAAACCACAGCCTTGACTAGACAGACCTTTGTTGGCAAAGTAATGTCTCTGCTTTTTAATATGCTGTCTAGGTTGGTCATAACTTTTCTTGCAAAAATAAGACCGGGAGCTTACTGTGGCTCAGATCATGAACTCCTTATTGCCAAATTCAGACTTAAATTAAAGAAAGTGGGGAAAACCACTAGACCATTCAGGTATGACCTAAATCAAATCCCTTATGATTATACAGTGGAAGTGAGAAATAGATTTAAGGGACTAGATCTGATAGAGTGCCTGATGAACTATGGATGGAGGTTTGTGACATTGTACAAGAGACAGGGATCAAGACCATCCCCATGGAAAAGAAATGCAAAAAAGCAAAATGGCTGTCTGAGGAGGCCTTACAAATATCTGTGAAAAGAAGAGAAGTGAAAAGCAAAGGAGAAAAGGAAACATATACCCATTTGAATGCAGAGTTCCGAAGAAGAGCTAGGAGAGATGAGAAAGCCTTGCTCAGTGATAAAAGCAAAGAAATAGAGGAAAACAACAGAATGGGAAAGACTAGAGATCTCTTCAAGAAAATTAAAGATATCAAGGGAACATTTCATGCAAAGAAGGACAGAAAGTGTACAGACCTAACAGAAGCAGAAGATACTAAGAAGAGGTGGCAAGAATACACAGAACTATACAAAAAAGATCTTCATGACCCAGATGATCACGATGGTGTTATCACTCACCTAGAGCCAGACATCCAAGAAGGTGAAGTCACGTGGGCCTTAGAAAGCATCACTATGAACAAAGCTAGTGCAGGTGATGGAATTCTAGTTCAGCTATTTCAAATACTGAAAGATGATGCTGTGAAAGTGCTGCACTCAAATGCCAGCAAATTTGGAAAACTCAGCAGTGGCCACAGGACTGGAAAAGGTCAGTTTTCATTCCAATCCCAAAGAAAGGCAATGCCAAAAAATGCTCAAACTACCGTACAATTGCACTCATCTCACATACTAGTAAAGTAATGCTCAAAATTCTTCAAGCCAGGCTTCAGCAATACGTGAACCATGAACTTCCAGATGTTCAAGCTGGTTTTAGAAAAGGCAGAAGATTCAGAGATCAAATTGCCAACATCCACTGGATCATTGAAAAAGCAAGAGAGTTCCAGAAAAATATCTATTTCTGCTTTATTGACTATGCCAAAGCCTTTGACTGTGTGGATCACAATAAACTGTGGAAAATTCTGAAAGAGATGGGAATACCAGACCACTTGACCTGCCTTTTGAGAAATTTGTATGCAGGTCAGGAAGCAACAGTTAGTACTGGACATGGAACAACAGACTGGTTCCAAATAGGAAAAGGAGTACGTCAAGGCTGTATATTGTCACCCTGCTTATTTAACTTATATGCGGATTACATCGTGAGAAATGCTGGGCTGGAAGAAGCACAAGCTGGAATCAAGATTGCCGGGAGAAATATCAATAACCTCAGATATGCAGATGACACCACCTTATGGCACAAAGTGAAGAGGAACTAAAAAGCCTCTTGAGGAAAGTGAAAGAGGAAAGTGAAAAAGTTGGCTTAAAGCTCAACATTCAGAAAACTAAGATCATGGCATCTGGTGGGAAGTATTTGGGGAAACAGTGGAAACAGTGTCAGACTTATTTTGGGGGGCTCCAAAATCACTGCAGATGGTGACTGCAGCCATGAAATTAAAAGACGCTTACTCCTTGGAAGGAAAGTTATGATCAACCTAGAATCATGCCTGGCCCATGACAATTCCCTTCCTCTTTTCCCTATCTTGTCCACCTTAACCTTCCATGAACCCAGAGTTCTATAGCTACGTGTTAACTATAAATTCAGGACATTAACACTGTTCAATAAATCATTCTGTGTCTCCATCCACATAAGCCTGAGAAAATTGAGATGAGAATAGCTGTGATGTTCCCACTGATGGCCAAGAGTTATGTGTTAAATGTCACTAGATGGTCTGGGTTACCTTGGGTCTGTTAGAATTCAGCTCACACCTCTGCTGTAAACATGGATACCACAGTCCTTGCAGCAGATGCCAAAACATTTCTAGATTCCTGAAATGATGGCTCTACAAGCCTGTGCTTTGAGAATTACAGTCATAAACACAGAAAAGCATGCACATAAACAGTAGTTTAGGACTCTTGCTTGCTTTATGCTCTACACTAATTGACTTAACCAAATGACTTATGTTTATGTAAAGTGTAATTTCAACAGGACATTAAAGTTCTAAGAGAACGTATTATATAAACTAACTTTGCATGAAACATCACAAGCATATCACAGAACATTTTAATTTCAAAATCTTGTGTTTTTAAGTCAGTATGTGAATTTTTTTATACATAATTTATAGAAAAGTAGACAGTGGAACACAGCTGTCAGCTTGATTGTATTAATTCCCTAGTTAGAAAGACAGTTAAAAGAAATAGGCACTCTTATGAAAAGAACTGAATACATATTAATATTTCCACATTTCATTGGATTGTTAGCCTGACTCTTAGAACACTTCTCATCTCACAGACTTTAGTCACTAATGTTTGGGTTTGTGTTACATTTTTATTCCCTGAATGTATGCTTAATTAAAAGTACTTACTACTACTTGGTAGAGATGAATCTCTGTGAATGATAACTGTGTCAGCCTGGTACTTTCAAAGCCATAATTTGAGCACTCTGCATCTGGATGTATTTTCACAACTGTATACCCTAGTTTCCTCTTTTTATTGAAACAGAACTTCACTCAGCTTTTGTACTTAGTGTGCCTGAGGCCCTGCCCCAGCCTTCCGTTAAGGAGGTATTCAATGTATGAAAAAATTCATGAGTCAGATGCCCATATTCTTTCATCTGGCTTCTGAAAAGGTGCTTATCGTTTCCTTTGCAAGCATTTTTGTATCTTCTAAACTTACCCATAGGCTTCTCTTGTGGCTCAGATGGTAAAGAATCCACCTGAAATGCAGGAGACCTGGGTTCAGTCCCTGGGTGGGGAAGATCCTCTGGAGAAGGGAATGGCAACCCATTCCAGGATTCTTGCCTGGATAAATCCATGGACAGAGGAGTCTGGCAGGCTATAGTCCATGGGGTCGCAAGGAGGTGGATGTGGCTGAGCAACTAAGCATGCAGTACTGTCCTGTGGGGTCCTTGTGTAGGACCTAAATCACTCCCACAGGGGTGGAACATAGTCCTTGCTTTCACCTCTGGACTTCTCCAGGTTAAATACCACACACTCTTCAGTTTATCCTCAAGATATCTCAAGTCAAGCACAGGATGGAAGACTTACATGCTCAAATACAAGTCAGCCAGCACTGGACAGAGCTGTTATCCAGGTTATTGCTGAGAGCTGAATTGAAATTCAACCAAACAGAATAAACACAGGGTAATTTCATATATATTCAGAATTATTTATATATTATATATTAGAGAAGCTACTGGCCATTATATGCAGCTGTTTTTTGTTTGTTCTTTATTTTCACCCTTAAAAAATTAAGTGTATAACTTACATACAGTAAAATTTATCCTTTGTAGTAATATAATTCTTCAGGTTTTGATAAACACACCATCATGTACCCACCATCACAATCAAAATATAAAACAGTTCCTTCATGCCAAAAGATTACCTTATGACTTAGGCAGCCCTCTAATAGTTCCCACGTGTGCATGTACGTGCTAAGTCACTTCAGTTGTGTCTAACTCTGCTACCCTTTGGACTGTAGCCCACTGAGCTCCTCTGTCCATGGGATTCTCTAGGCAAGAATACTAGAGTGGGTTGCCACGTCCTACTCCAGGGGATCTTCCTGACCCAGGGATGGAACCTGCGTCTCCTGCGTCTCCTGCATTGCAGGTGGACTCTTGACCCTCTGAGCTATCAGGGAACCTGGGTCTTTGCAACCACTGATCTGTTTTATCTCCCTATAGTTTTGCCTTTTCAAGAATATCATAAGAATGGAATCACAGTGTGTAGCCTTTTGCCTCTGGATTCTCTTACTTAGTATAAAGCAATTAATAATCTTCTGTGTTGTCATATGTATCAATAGTTCACACATTCAGTTCAGTTCAGTTGTCACTCAGTCGTGTCCGACTCTTGGCAACCCCATGAATCGCAGCATGCCAGGCCTCCCTGTCCACCACCAACTCCGGGAGTTCACTCAGACTCACGTCCATCGAGTCAGTGATGCCATCCAGCCATCTCATCCTTTGTCGTCCCCTTCTCCTCCTGCCCCCAATCCGTCCCAGCATCAGAGTCTTTTCCAATGAGTCAACTCTTTGCATGAGGTGGCCAAAGTACTGGAGTTTCAGCTTTAGCATCATTCCTTCCAGAGTGAAAAAGTTGGCTTAAAGCTCAACATTCAGAAAACGAAGATCATGGCATCTGGTCCCATCACTTCATGGGAAATAGATGGGGAAACAGTGGAAACAGTGTCAGACTTTATTTTGGGGGGCTCCAAAATCACTGCAGATGGTGACTGCAGCCATGAAATTAAAAGACGCTTACTCCTTGGAAGGAAAGTTATGACCAGCCTAGATAGCATATTCAAAAGCAGAGACATTACTTTGCCAACAAAGGTCCGTCTAGTCAAGGCTATGGTTTCTCCTGTGGTCATGTATGCATGTGAGAGTTGGACTGTGAAGAAGGCTGAGGGCCGAAGAATTGATGCTTTTACTCCTTTGTGCAGATGTTCCAGATTTGTTTATTCATTCTCCAGCTGAAGGCCATTTGGGTGGTTTCCAGTTGGAGCAACTATGAATAAAACCACTACAAATATTTGTGTGTAAATTTTTGTGGGAACACAGAATTTTTTTTTTTTCTTTTTACTTGTATAATTACCTAGGGGTGAGAAGCTGAATCTTATGGTAAAAGTATAATTAAAATTATGAGTCTAGCAAAGTTTTTCTAAAGTAGCTATATCATTTTACATCCCCACCTGTAGTGTATGAGTTCCAGATGCTCTACCTCCTACCATGCACTCATTATGGTCAGTCTTTTTAATTTTGAACTTCTTAATAGGTATGTACTGATACTTCCTTGTGATTTTATTTTTCATTTCCCTATGACTAATGATATTGAGCATTTTTTCATGCATTTATTTGATATTTGGATATCCTCTCTGAAGTATCTGTTTAAATCTTTTATCCATTTTGTATTAAGTTTTTGTGTCTTTTTGAGTTTTGAGAGTTTTTAGTATATTATACAATTTCTTCTTAGGTGTGTGATTTTCAGATCTGTTTCCCTACTTTATGCTTTGCCTTTCATTTTCTTAATACTGCTCTTTGAATTGAAAAATAGAATTTCTTAATTTTTATGAAATGCATTTATAATTTTTTCTTTTATGATTAATAATTTTTATGTCATAGTTAAGAAAGCTCTGCCTAACCCAAAGTCAAAAAGGTTTTTGGCTTATCCTTTGCTTTAGAAATTTTTTAAAATTTTAATTAGAGGGTAATTACTTTACTGGTTTGGCTTATGCTTTGCTTTAGAAATTTTTTTTAATTTTAATTAGAGGCTAATTACTTTACAATATACTTTGCTTAAAAATGTTATGTTCTTAGATTTTATATTTAAGTATATAATTTATTTTAGTAAATTTTTGTAAGAAAAAGTTGGTATAGATCAAGTTCATTAATTTTCTCGCATATGGATACCCAATTGCCAACACTATTTGTTGAAAAGACAATTCTTTTTCAATAAAATTCTCCTTGTAACTTTGACAACAATCAACTAAACACACACACACACACATCTATTACTCTCAGTTCTATTCAATACATCTATTTATCTATCTTTTATGTTAATTCTACCCTTGACTATCAGATCAGATCAAATCAGTCGCTCAGTCGTGTCCACTCTTTTCGACCCCATGAATCGCAGCACGCCAGGCCTCCCTGTCCATCACCAACTCCCGGAGATCACTCAGACTCATGTCCATCGAGTCAGTGAGGCCATCCAGCCATCTCATCCTCTGTCGTCCCCTTCTCCTCCTGCCCCCAATCCCTCCTAGCATCAGAGTCTTTTCCAATGAGTCAGCTCTTTGCATGAGGTGGCCAAAGTACTGGAGTTTCAGCTTTAGCATCATTCCTTCCAAAGAAATCCCAGGGCTGATCTCCTTTAGAATGGACTGGTTGGATCTTCTTGCAGTCCAAGGGACTCTCAAGAGTCTTCTCCAACACCACAGTTCAAAAGCATCAATTCTTCGGTGCTCAGCCTTCTTCACAGTCCAACTCTCACATCCATACATGACCACAGGAAAAACCATAGCCTTGACTAGACGGACCTTTGTTGGCAAGGTAATGTCTTTGCTTTTGAATATGCTATCTAGGTTGGTCATAACTTTCCTTCTAAGGAGTAAGCGTCTTTTAATTTCATGGCTGCAGTAATCATCTGCAGTGATTTTGGAGCCCAGAAAAATAAAGTCTGACACTATTTCCACTGTTTCCCCATCTATTTCCCATGAAATGGTGGGACCGGATGCCATGATCTTCGTTTTCTGAATGTTGAGCTTTAAGCCAACTTTTTCACTCTCCACTTTCACTTTCATCAAGAGGCTTTTGAGTTCCTCTTCACTTTCTGCCATAAGGGTGGTGTCATCTGCATATCTGAGGTTATTGATATTTCTCCCGGCAATCTTGATTCCAGCTTGTGTTTCTTCCAGTCCAGGGTTTCTCATGATGTACTCTGCATATAAGTTAAATAAACAGGGTGACAATATACAGCCTTGACGTACTCCTTTTCCGATTTGAAACCAGTCTGTTGACTATAGTAGTAACTTTATAATAAGCCTTGAAATAGTGTCAGACTTCCAAATCTATTCTTTTCCAGGATTGGGTTTCAGTCCTTTGAATTTCTATGTGAAATTTAGAATCACATAAGGAGAATTTTTTCCTTCTCTCTTTGACTCAGATGTTTTCCATATGAGAATTTAAAAATATTGAAAGTCTCTAATATTGACAAATCATGATGAAATCTTTTTGATTACTGCTTCTACATTTTCTAAAGAACTCACTAACAAAAATGTATATGTAAATAGTTGATCTTGGTAGACCTTGAAATAAAAGTTAAGAATCCATGTACAAACCAATAACTGAACCAGTCATAAGTGAGCATTTCTTTTCTATACTCTATCACTTCATGAGTAATTTTAAACATACCAGAGGATGAGTTTCTCAGTGCACCTGAAGAGATTAATCCATCCTTTTTAATTCAACTCCACATTTAGGCTTTTGTTCTCATTTTTTTATATGCTCATATTCTCCTTGTTTAATGCAAAAGTATAATTTTCATGTATTTTGTGTTATATGAAAAAATATAAGAATTGGTAAGTACTACTCATATGCATAATTATCGTACCCTGGGCAGACACAAACAAGTGAAAACAAGTGTCAAGCAACTTATTTGGCTTCCAAATTTGTAATCTCTTAGTCCAAGAAGTGCATCTCTGAATATTTTTATAAAATTTTCATTTTAATTTCATCCAGTGTTAGACTTGATGCCTACCTTGTTCCCTAGATCAAATACATCGTAGTCTCTAGGGGTGGGATTCAGACGTCTTCCATTTTTTAAAATGAAACTTTGTGTGACTGCAATGGTTAGCTACACAATACCGCTAACATGAGAAATTTAAAATGTTCAAATTCACAGAAGCAGGGAGTAGAATGGTGGTTACCGGAGGCTGCAAGAAAGTGAAAATGGAGATATATAAGGAAAAGTGTACAAAATCTCAGTTATACAAGATGACTAGTCTTAAGCACATAATATACAATGTGCATGGGTGTTCAGTCACTTCAGTCATGTCCAACTCTGTGCAACCCTATGGACTGTAGCCTGCCAAACTCCTCTGTCCATGGGGATTCTCCAGGCAAGAATACTAAAGTGGGTTGCCCTGCCCTCCCCCAGGGGTCTTCCCGACCCAGGGATCAGACCCATGGCATCATCTACATCTTTTCCACTGAAGTGGATACTTTACCATTGAACCACCCTAGAAGCCCCCTAATATATAGTATAGTGCCTATAATTAGCAACACTGCATTTTACACTGAAAATTTTGCTGAGAGGACAGATCTTACATTAAATATTTTTATCACAAAAAGTAATAATAATAATAAATATGGAAGTTAGGAGGGAATTTTGAGGGTAATGTTTATGTTGTGGCATATAATATGGAAATGGTTTCATAGATGTATGCATATATCCAAATGCATAAAATTATATACATCAAACATGCAAAGATTTTTGTATGGCATACCATATCTCAAGAAAATTCTTTAAAATCATATGTATACAATTTTAATATACATATTACATGAATATATAAATATATTTATACATATTATTTAGCATATCAGTTCAGTTCAGTCGCTCAGTTGTGTCTGACTCTAAGTGACCCATGGACTGCAGTACGCCAGGCTTCCCTGTCCATCACCAACTCCCAGATTTTACCCAAACTCCTGTCCATTGACTCGATGCCATCCAACCATCTCATCCTCTGTTGTCCCCTTCTCCCGCCTTTAATCTTTCCCAGCATCAGGGTCTTTTCCAATGAGTAAGTTCTTCGCATCGAATGGCCAAAGTATTGGAGTTTCAGCTTCAGCATCAGTCCTTCCAATGAACACTCAGGACTGACTTCCTTTAGGAGGGACTAGTTGGATCTCCTTGCAGTCCAAGGGACTCTCAAGAGTCTTCTCCAACACCACAGTTCAAAAGTATCAATTCCTCGGTGCTCAGCTTTCTCTATAGTCCAAATATCACATCCATACATGACTACTGGAAAATTCAAAGCCTCGACTAGACGGACCTTTGTTGGCAAAGTGATATTTCTGTTTTTTAATATGCTGTCTAGGTTGGTCATAACTTTCACTTCCAAGTGAAAGTGAAAGTGAAATTGCTCAGTCATGTCCGACTCTCTGCGACCCAATGGTCTGTAGCCAAGGAGTAAGCGTCTTTTAATTTCATGGCTGCAGTAACCATCTGCAGTGATTTTGGAGCCCCGAAAAATAAAGTCTGCCACTGTTTCCACTGTTTCCCCATCTATGTGCCATGAACTGATGGGACCGTATGCCAGGATCTTCGTTTTCTGAATGTTGAGCTTTAAGCCAACTTTTTCACTCTCTTCTTTCTCTTTCATCAAGAGGCTCTTTAGTTCTTCTTCGCTTTCTGCCATAAGGGTGGTGTCATCTGCATATCTGAGGTTATTGATATTTCTCCCAGCAATCCCAGCTTATGCTTCATCAAGCCCAGTGTTTCTCATGATGTACTCTGCATATAAGTTAAATAAGCAGGGTGACAATATACAGCCTTGACAACTCCTTTCCCTATTTGGAACCAGTCTGTTGTTTCATGTCCAGTTCTAAATGTTGCTTCCTGACCTGCATACAAATTTCTCAAGAGGCAGGTCAGGCAGTTTAGTATTCCCATCTCTTTCAGAATTTTACACAGTTTAGTGTGATCCACACAGTCAAAGGCTTTGGCATAGTCAATAAAGCAGAAATAGATGTTTTTCTGGAACTCTCTTGCTTTTCTGATGATCCAGCAGATGTTGGCAATTTGATCTCTGATTCCTCTGACTTTTCTAAAACCAACTTGAATATCTGGAAGTTCTTTGTTTATGTATTGCTGAAGCCTGGCTTGGAGAATTTTGAGCATTACTTTACTAGTATGTGAGATGAGTGTAATTATGTGGTAGTTTGAGCATTCTTTGGCATTGCCTTTCTTTGGGATTGGAATGAAAACTGACCTTTTCCAGTCTTGTGGCCACTGCTGTGTTTTCCAAATTTGCTGGCATATTGAGTGCAGCACTTTCACAGCATCATCTTCCAGAATTTGAAATAGCTCAACTGGAATTCCATCACCTCTACTAGCTTTGTTTGTAGGGATGCTTCCTAAGACCCACTTGACTTCAGATTCAAGAATGTGTGGCTCTAGGTGAGTGATCATACTGTCGTGATTATCTGGGTCATGAAGATCTTTTTTTATAGTTCTTCTGTATATTCTTGCCACCTCTTCTTAATATTTTCTCCTTTTATTAGGTCCATTCCATTTCTGTCCTTCATTGTGCCTATCTTTACATGAAATGTTCCCTTTGTATTTCTAATTTTCTTGAAGAGATCTCTAGTATTTCCCATTCTATTGTTTTCCTCTATTTCTTTGCACTGATCAGTGAGGAAGGCTTTCTTATCTCTCCTTGCTATTCTTTGGAACTCTGTATTCAGATAGGTATATCTTTCCTTTTCTCCTTTGCTTTTCATTTCTCTCCTTTTCACAGCTATTTGTAAGGCTTCCTCAACCTCAAAATAGCTTTACCTTTTTGCATTTCCTTTTCTTGGGGATGGTCTTGATCACTGCCTCCTGTACAATGTCACAAACCTCAGTCCATAGTTCTTCAGGAACTCTGTCTATCAGATCTAATCTCTTGAATCTATTTGTCACTTCCACTGTGTAATCATAAGGGAACTGATTTAGGTCATAGCTGAATAGTCTAGTGGCTTTCCCTACTTTCTTCAATTTAAGTCTGAATTTGACAATAAGGAGTTCATGATCTGAGCCACAGTTAGCTTCCGGTCTTGTTTTTGCTGACTGTATAGAGCTTCTCCATCTTTGGCTACAAAGAATATAATTAGTCTGATTTCGGTATTGACTGTCTGGTGATGTCCATGTATAGAGTCTTCTCTTGTGTTGTTGGAAGAGGGTGTTTGCTATGACCAGTGAGTTCTCTTGGAAAAACTCTATTAGGCTTTGCCCTGCTTCATTCCATATTCCACGGTCAAATTTGCCTGTTAGTCCAGGTGTTTCCTAACTACGTACTTTTGCATTCCAGTCCCCTATAATGAAAAGGACATCTTTTTTCAGCGCTAGTTCTAAAAGGTCCTGTAGGTCTTCATAGAACTGTTTAAATTCAGCTTCTTCAGCATTACTGGTCAGGCCATACACTTGAATTACCATGATACTGAATGGTTTGCCTTGGAAATGAACAGAGATCATTCTGTTGTTTTTTGAGATTGCATCCCATTGCTGCATATCTGACTCTTTTGTTGACTATGATAGCTACTCCATTTCTTCTAAGGGATTCTTGCCCACAGTAGTAGATATAATGGTCAGCTGAGTTAAATTCACCCATTCCAGTCCATTTTAGTTTGCTGATTCCTAAAACGTCGACGTTCACTCTTGCCATCTCCTATTTGACCACCTCCAATATGCCTTGGTTCATGGACCTAACATTCCACATTCCTATGCAATGGTGCTCTTTACAGCATTGGACCTTGCTTCCATCACCAGTCACATCCACAACTGGGTGTTGTTTTTGCTTTGGCTCCATCTCTTAATTCTTTCCGGAGTTTTCTTCACTCATCTCCAGTAGCATATTGGGCACCTACTGACCTGGGGAGTTAATCTTTCAGTGTCCTATCTTTTTGCCTTTTCATACTGTTCATGGGGTTCTCAAGGCAAGAAAACTGAAGTGGTATTTATATTTACCATATAAATAGATATATAAACAGGGAAGAAGTATGAAAGAGAAAGAGGATAAAATATAAAATGTAATTAATGTGTTGTACAATTTTTTTCAGCTTTTTATTTTTTATAAATAAAAACTGGAATAAGATATCCAACTTACCAGAATATAAAATAAATGCTACTCTTCAGAATGTAGTTGATAAATTGATTGGGAGACTCATAATCATTTGAGCTATGTTGTCAATGTTTTCTCTTGTTTTTAAATAAAGAGCTCATAAGGTAAGTTTGGAAGTGTTTCCTCTTCTGATAATTCTAGGAATTTGAAAATGACTAGTAATCATTCTTTAAATGTTAGATAGAATCAATCAGTAAAGCCATCTGGTCCTGGACTTGAATTTGTTGGGAGGTTTTTGGTTACTGATTTAATCTCCTTATTAGCAATCATTCTATTAAATTTGTAGTCTCTATTTCTTCAGGCTTAGTTTGTCCTTTTTCCTGTTCCTTCGGATATAAAGTTTTTGTTGTTGTTGTTCAGTCGCTAAGTCATGTCTGACTCTTTGTAATATAAAGTTATTTTGTTTGCTTGAGATCTTTCTGTTTTCTTAATATAGGTGTTTATCATTGTAAAAGTCCCTCTTACAGCTGCTTTTGCTGCATCTCATAAGTTTTGGTATATGTATTTTTATTTTCATTTGTCTTGATATATATTTTAAAAATTTCTCTTTTGATTTCTTATTTGATCCATAAATTTTTCGGTAGTTCAGTTCAGTTCAGCCGCTCAGTCTTGTCTGACTATTTGTGACCCCATGGACTGCAGCACGCTAGGCTTCTCTGTCCGTCACCAACTCCCAGAGCTTACTCAAACTCATGTCCATCAAATCGGAGATGTCATCCAACCACCTCATACTCTGTCATCCCCTTCTCCTCCTGCCTTCAATCTTTCCTAGCATCAGGATCTTTTCCAATGAGTTCAGTAGCATGTTGTTTAACTTTCATTTGTTGATTTTCCAGTTTACTTTTTATAATTAATTTTTAGGTTTCATATCACCAGGATCATAAAAAATGCTTGATATGATCTAAAGCTTTTCTAAGTTTAAGTCTCGCTTTGCAGTCTAACATATGATATATCCAAGAGAATTTTCCATGTGTGTTTGAGAAGAATGTGCATCCTACTGTTAGTATTCTGTATACGTCTTTTTGGTCTATCTAGTTTAATATGTAGCTTAAACCATTTTTTTTTGTATTTATGTCTTTTTAATCTGGATGACTTAGCTGTTGCCAAAATTTGGTCTTAAAAATCCCCTGTTATTCACTTTTCACAGATTTAGAACAAAAATGTACAATTTGTATGGAAACACAAAAGACCCCGAATAGCCAAAAGAAAGAAAAAACAGAGCTAGAAGAATCAGGCTCCCTGACTTCAAATTACACTATACTCAGATTAGATCAGATCAGTTGCTCAGTCGTGTCCTACTCTTTGCGACCCCATGAATCACAGCATGCCAGGCCTCCCTGTCCATCACCAACTCCCACAGTTCACCCAGACTCACATCCATCGAGTCAGTGATGCCATCCAGCCATCTCATCCTCTGTCGTCCCCTTCTCCTCTTGTCCCCAATCCCTCCCAGCATCAGAGTCTTTTCCAATGAGTTAACTCTTCCCATGAGGTGGCCAAAGTATTGGAGTTTCAGCTTTAGCATCATTCCCTCCAAAGAAATCCCAGGGCTGATCTCCTTCAGAATGGACTGGTTGGATCTCCTTGCAGTCCAAGGGACTCTCAAGAGTCTTCTCCAACACTGCAGTTCAAAATCATCACTTCTTCGGTGCTCAGCCTTCTTCACAGTCCAACTCTCACATCCATACATGACCACAGGAAAAACCATAGCCTTGACTAGACGAACCTTTGTTGGCAAAGTAATGTCTCTGCTTTTGAATATGCTATCTAGGTTGGTCATAACTTTCCTTCCAAGGAGTAAGCGTCTTTTAATTTCATGGCTGCAGTCACCATCTGCAGTGATTTTGGAGCCCATAAAGATAAAGTCTGACACTGTTTCCACTGTTTCCCTGTCTATTTCCCATGAAGTGATGGGACCAGATGCCATGATCTTCGTTTTCTGAATGTTGAGCTTTAAGCCAACTTTTTCACCTTCTCTTTCACTTTCATCAAGAGGCTTTTGAGTTCCTCTTCCCTTTCTGCCATAAGGGTGGTGTCATCTGCATATCTGAGGTTATTGATATTTCTCCTGGCAATCTTGATTCCAGCTTGTGTTTCTTCCAGTCCAGCGTTTCTCATGATGTTCTCTGCATATAAGTTAAATAAACAGGGTGACAATATACAGCCTTGATGTACTCCTTTTCCTCTTTGGAACCAGTCTGTTGTTCCATGTCCAGTTCTAACTGTTGCTTCCTGACCTGCATACAGTTTCTCAAGAGGCAGATCAGGTGGTCTGGTATTCCCATCTCTTTCAGAATTTTCCACAGTTTATTGTGATCCACACAGTCAAAGGCTTTGGCATAGTCAATAAAGCAGAAATAGATGGTTTTCTGGAACTCTCTTGCTTTTTCCATGATCCAGCGGATGTTGGCAATTTGATCTCTGGTTCCTCTGCCTTTTCTAAAACCAGCTTGAATATCAGGAAGTTCACAGTTCACATATTGCTGAAGCCGGGCTTGGAAAATTTTGAGCATTACTTTACTAGCGTGTGAGATGAGTGCAATTGTGCGGTAGTTTGAGCATTCTTTGGCATTGCCTTTCTTTGGGATTGGAATGAAAACTGACCTTTTCCAGTCCTGTGGCCACTGCTGAGTTTTCCAAATTTGCTGGCATATTGAGTGCAGCACTTTCACAGCATCATCTTTTAGGATTTGGAATAGCTGAACTGGAATTCCATCACCTCCACTAGCTTTGTTCGTAGTGATGCTTTCTAAGGCCCACTTGACTTCACATTCCAGGATGTCTGGCTCTAGGTCAGTGATCACACCATCATGATTATCTGGGTCATAAAGATCTTTTTTGTACAGTTCTTCTGTGTATTCTTACCATCTCTTCTTAATATCTTCTGCTTCTGTTAGGTGCATACCATTTCTGTCCTTTATCGAGCCCATCTTTGCATGAAATGTTCCTTTGGTATCTCTGATTTTCTTGAAGAGATCTCTAGTCTTTCCCATTCTGTTGTTTTCGTCTATTTCTTTGCATTGATCGCTGAAGAATGCTTTCTTATCTCTTCTTGCTATTCTTTGGAAGTCTGCATTCAGATGTTTATCTTTCCTTTTCTCCTTTGCTTTTCGCTTCTCTTCTTTTCACAGCTATTTGTAAGGCCTCCCCAGACAGCCATTTTGCTTTTTTGCATTTCTTTTCCTTTAATCATCAAAACAGCATGGTATTGGCACAAAACTGAAATAAGAGAGGTTTAGTCATCCTTTAGAACTTAAAAATATAATTTAAGTAATCAGGCACTAATAATTCAAAAATGGAGAGAAGAATGGAAAATTGTATATTTAAGTTAAATCTACTGGAACATTTTCCTTATTTAGATTAAGTATCAATTACTTAATTCTCACCTACAAAACAAGACAATTTTAGTGACTAACATAGATAATTATTTTAGGGGGAAAATTCTCTAGAAAATAAGCACATATGAACAAATTACAGCTTTATAAATAATTTTAAACATTTTTATTAAAGGTCCCAAATTTTAGTGAACACAGAATCTTTCAGCAAATTATCATTTTGCTGTCAACATTTAGTGTATACAAACTAATTTGCATGTTAAGCCAAGGAAAGCACATATATATATATATAAAATAAAAGCACCAGAAAAAAATACTTAAGTATACATAATTTTTATTTAGAATACATAGCATACTCTTCCCATCTCTATCTCATTTCTGCCTCTATCAAAGATTTTTTAATTTAAATTAGAAAAAAATATTTTATTTAATACTCACATTAATTTTCCTATCAGTGTTCTCAGTGGAAGATGTTGGATTCATTTATATATAATTTTTATGCTAATAAGAATCCTTGGAAGTGTAACTTTTTAAACTAAAATCCTACTTATGTCTTCAGTTGGTAAACTGTCTCACAATACAGTATTCTGGAAGCTATTTTCTTAAGGTCTAATATTTATGATACAAAATTGAATATTTTTAAAGGGTCTCTACTTTCAATAAAAGCAGATTAAGCACCTACCATGTGTCAAATAGTGAGCTGTGCTCTAAAGAAAGAAACAAGAGAGATGGATCTATGGAGGTCCATAGTATAATACATTTTAAAATACTTACTTTATATCCCTTTTAAACTCTAAAGTGCAAGCACCATTTTAATAAGTATTATTTTCAGATTGCTGTGCCACAGGTTTGTCCCAGATTAAATTGTCATCCATGGAAAACTTCCATAAAAGAAGACCTTCATAATTTCAGAGAAGCAAAACTCATGAATGAGAATTTAAAACTTATGCTACACTCTAACTGATCACACAACTCAACTAAAAATAAATCTTTCAGGAAACAAAAACGCACTGTTTGGTTTATCGCATTTACGAAAAGTAATTGACTGATTTTTCTCCCTTTTTCAAAGGGTTATTTGGTGTCATGTGGAAACAGTTACATCATTTGGGAGATAATGTCTGCTCTTGAATAAATATCCCTTAAGGTTCTAATGTTTTTCTCTCCTTTCAAATAGCAACACTCAACTGTGGAATGAAAAGACTACTTTAAAATGAATTGAATGAAATACGCTTTTCAAAGTCCTACTTCATTTAAATATTTTCACTTTCAGAAGACACAGCTGAAGTAAACACAGCAGTTATGGAACATATTGAAAAAAAATCATCCATATATACGAAATTATCAGTGATTGTGATAAATAGAGAAAATGTGATTTTGCCCTGAGACTCCAGAACCCCTACTGGTTAAAAACAAATCAAAACAAACAAACAAAAAAGCAGGAAACTTTCTCCATTTGCTTCTTCTCCTTTTTTTTTCTCTGGTTTCACCTAATGATTTATTTGTCAAACCTCGTAGGAGAAAAGGAATGTGTTCTCAGAATTAATTCTGTACTGACTAGCAGGAGACAACTTTCTTTGACATTGCAATCATCATGCTCCATAGCCTTGGATAAGCAACATTGTTTTTTATGCCTCAGTTTAATATTCTGAATACTATTAAGTGGACTGTTTCAGTGTGATTTACACATTTGGGTAAATGTGACTTGGCTCCAGCACTCACATTTTATCATTTATCACATCAAAGCATAAGTCTCTCATTTTTGGAAATTTGTTTTTGTTCTCCTATGATTTGAAGATGACCTTGATTCAAGTAGATTTAGCTTGAAGGAATGTGTTACTTTTTGCACTAGGTTATTTGCAACTTCATGGTTTATTCCCTTCTACACTGATACACTGTAAGCTTGATTTTTTTACTTGATTAACTGGCCAAATTCTACCCCACAAATTTAACTTATACACAGGATAGATAACTAATATGTATTTACATACTTACAAGTGCCATGAACTATAAAAAAATATATAAAATAAACACTAAAACTTGTAAGACAATATCTACCTTTAAGGAGTTTTCATTTACAGTGGAGAAGATGGAAGCATGAAGTCAACTAAGAATACCAAGCAGACAGGTACAGACTAGAAGTCCTAACCCAGATCAGGAAAAAGAGTTACACTTCCTGGTTTCTCTAGACTAAGCCTGGTTTATATCCATGTCTGGATTTAGGCACTCCCCATTCCATTTCACACACACAAAAGTATCCAAGTTTCGATAAAAGACTGCTGGGGAAAACTCTATTTTGGTGTGAAACATAAATTGTATAATATTTTTGTTAGAAAATAGGACAGAGAAACAACATTTTGAAGCAGGTGAAAAAAATGATATAAATGTGTTGGTTCATTCCACAAATATTTCCTTCTTACCCTTCAGTCAGATTTGTTGGTATTTGGCATCAGCATTGCCACATGAACTTGTCTGTCAGCTATAATTATGATAAGAATTTGTTTTCAAAATGTACAAAAGGATGAGATGACAATGTCACATAAACCAATGGCAGATCTCACTGGCATCCCAGTTTTTCAGAGGTAGCTTGGCATATTAATAGAGGGACACAGGGCTCCAGATTCAAATCCCATTTCTGCCCTTTATAGCTCTTTGACTTTGAGAAAATGTAGCATTTCTATGTTTCCCTTATTTTTAAATTCAGCAGTGCCAAAAGGTTTTAGAATTAAATACAATTAGAATATATGAAAGTCCTCAGTAAAGTAAGTGTAATCAGTAAAAAACTGTGTGTGTGTGTGCTCAGCAGCTAAGTCATGTCCAATTCTTTTGTGACCCCATGGACTATAGCCCATCAGACTCCTCTGTACATGAGATTCTCCAGGCAAGAATATTGGAACGGGTTGTCATTTCATTCTCCAAGGGATCTTCCTGACTTAGGGATCAAACCTGAGTCTCTTGGGCCTCCTGCATTGGCAGGCATATTCTTTACCACTGTACCACCAGGGAAGCCCCAATCAGTAAAAATTAGTTGGCTCTAAATGTGACACAGCATGTTCAGACTCTTGAAATATCATCAGTTTTCTATGAACCAATCAATAAAAGCCTTGCTGAGAAAGCAGCCCCATATTGACTGCCACTCTGCTGGGGCCAGAAGAGTGTATGATAGGCAAGCTCATTCCCAATCAGAAGAGGAAATTTAAGGCCTTGTTTGGTGTCCACTGAAAAAACATGCACAACTTAAAAGTTAAGAGTTATGTGTCATTTGGTGGGAATTCATAGGACTTCAAGCTTGGGAGACAGCATCTCAAGTAATCCTGAGAAAACTGTTCAGAGGAGGTTAAGGTTATACAGAAATTTTGCAACAATCTTCTATATAACCCAGGTTATATAGAAGTTTTGCAACAAAGGGCAGGTAGTCTGAAGGTGAAAAGATTATTATAAATTAAAGAAAATCACATACCCCAAGTTAAGGAATTTGGTGCTTCAATGTATGGGAAGATGCAAGAATCGGGGCTCTATGAAATCATTCCTTTGATATGCACCTCGCTTATCTGGGGCCAATATCCTGTGTTTTCACATCCTGAGTTTCCTCAGAGCTCACCTTAAGAGGTGACTGCAGTTTGATGGCTGCTGGATGGCAGGTATTCTTTCCTTTCTGAGTTCCCTCAGGGCTCACCCGCTCACCATCCATGGTGGCTGCAGTCACTAATGATTGTGACATGTTCCTTTACTGAATCTGCAGGAAATAATCCATTTCTCACTGGACTAGCACCTGTGTTTACACCCTATACCTCTAATCTGTGTCCGTACCATTTAAAAACTATTAACGTCATTAATCTTAAAAAAAATAAAAAAGAAACTCAGAGGAAATGGAAGCAGACCCACAATCTGTCTGAAATAAATGACTGCATTAAGACACTGACTTCTGGAAGCTTTGAACTGCCTCAGTGACTCCTGTCTCCTGAGTCTTCTCCTGGCATCAGATCTGTAGTACAAGGAGAATATCAAGTTTTTTCCTCTTAAGTCACCATGAGCTTAGTCATCATATTGCCTCCAGATCTGGATTTTAGTTAATGCATTTGTGGTAAACAAATAACCTGGTTCCAAAATCTCTTCATGTTTACTCCCCAAAAGACCCACCCTATTGATTCTTTTCGTGTTCTAATTCATAACTTTTTTTCTTGATTTTTGGAGAAATACAGTCATATTTGAAGATAGAACTAAAGTTGTATTTACTTAAATGCATAACCACTACTTACTATCTGGGATCTTAAAGAAAACTTAAAAAAAAAAAAATTATGCTTTCTTCTCTACATAATGCTGGCTTTAAAAAAAAAAGCACAGTGTGACAGTGGCAAGTTAAGTTTTATTTGGGGCAAAATGAGGACTGCAGCCTGGGAAATATCACCTCAGATAGTTCTGAGAAACTGCTCTGATAGGTAGGGGGAAGGTCAGTATATACATGATTTTGGAATAAATGCAATCAAGCACATATTTTTTCCAGAAGCTTTCTGCTAGTCACAGGAAACATATGTCACCATAAAGGATTTTAGTACTTTTCTAGATATGAAGCGGAGAAGGCAATGGCATCCCACTCCAGTACTCTTGCCTGGAGAATCCCATGGATGGAGGAGCTTGGTAGGCTGCAGTCCGTGGGGTCGCAAAGAGTCGGACACGACTGAGCGACTTCCCTTTCACTTTTCACTTTCATGCACTGGAGAAGGAAATGGCAACCCACTCCGGTGTTCTTGCCTGGAGAAATCCCAGGGATGGGGGAGCCTGGTGGGCTGCCGTCTATGGGGTCGCACAGAGTCGGACATAACTGAAGTGACTTAGCAGCAGCAGCAGCAGATATGAAGAGATGCAAGAACTGGGCTCATACAATTAGCTCCTAAAAATATCCATCTGAAGACCTGTCGTGCCAGTTTTTCCCCAACCACAGAGTGCCTCATTTCTTCTCTCCACCCTAAATTCCTTTCAGGTCTGTTGAAGGTCAGCAGCTGCAGCAACACGTGGTTTATTTCTTATAAAGTTAGATGGCAAGCACCCATAGCAAGTGCCAATTTATACTTGAGAATAGTGTCTGGGATTGACACATATTCCAAAGTTCCAGAGAAAATACTGGTAGAAAAATTTCTTAATGAACATCTAGACACCTCATGATGGTAGGGCTTGGCACCTCATGATGATAGGGCTGTAGAGAAATTCTTCCACTTAACACATTTAGAAGCAGAAAACCTGGGCTTAGGCTTCAGTTCTGTCACTAAGTTGTACTACTGTGGCCAATTTGTTTAACTTCTCTGGTCCTGTTTTGCTCTCCTGAACAATCAAAAAGTGGAATCATTCTCTAAGGTTCTTTCTAGATCTCCAAAGTTTATGATTTTTCCATCCTAAATCAGTCAATTGATATATATTTAAGAAACATCTATTATAGTCAAGGACATATTTAGTCTTTTCTTATGTATTCACTTTATAATATTGTATTTCGCTTCAGTATATGATAGTCATTTGGGATGTGGAACAATCTTGCTGAAAAAAGTCAATCAATGAATATTCAGCTCTGTGTTAGCATAAATTCTTATAAATGCTTTTGACCATTTTTGTCTTCCAAAATTGTCCTTTTTAAAAAAGCAACAGTCTAATCCTAAAAACTTCATGTCAGCTAGTTGAAGCCTAAATCCTATTAACAAAATGTCTTTTCAGAAGCACGTCTTTCTATTTATTTCACTGAAAATATCAGATATCTTATTTTCTATACATAAACTCTTGATTTCCATTTCCCAGAAACATTTCCCCGAAAACCACTACAAATGATGACTCCAATTAGAAAAAATTTAATTAGAAAAATGTAAATGCATGCATAGGCTGATTAGGAAGTAGGAATCATGGAGACATAGTAGTCTTTAGTCATAGCAGGCAGTGTATCCCTGTGAATTCTGCTTAATTTTTTCAGAGTACTGAGATAATCAAATGGAAAACAAACACAGGGTCAGCCCAAGTGGGGAAGTCTAACTAGAAATCTCACTGAAATGACTGGACAAATCAGTATAAAAATGATATAGAAATAAACCCACCCCCCACCAACCTCAATTCTTAAAAAGAAATTTGTGTATCTCCAAGCCTGGGGGGCGGGGGGGAGATTCCTTTGGAGATGCTGAAACCACAAGTCCCTTTCCAGGAGTTTGCAGCATAGGTTCATGTTACCTAGTTTTTGACAAAGAAAATGAAAAAAGATAAAATTAGTTGAAAGTGATCTGGCATACTATTGCTCCCAGGCATGTTGCAGAAATAAACACATAACTTTCTAGCTACACAGTGAATCCAAAGGTGATTTGGAACAAATTAGCAAAAGTTTCTCTTTTTTCAAAAACTTTTCCACCATCTTAAGAAAATCCTATTTTATGGTAGCTCTATAATCACTACACCGACTCGATGGACATGAGTTTGGGTAAACCCCGGGAGTTGGTAATGGACAGGGAGGCCTGGCATGCTGCAATTCATGGGGTCGCAAAGAGTTGGACACGACTGAGCGGCTGAACTGAACTGATAATCACTACGGGAGAGGCACCCCTTGAGTTCATGCAAAAGCTCAACTTGAACAACCATGAGCATCAGATTGGCTATAGGGTTCTCAAAGAATATGGAGATTCCAAACACACAAAACTGATAAAATTGTACCCACACATAAAATATATCAAAACCCCCAAATCCTAGGGATACGATGAAGAAGAAACATGAACAGCAGTCAGAAAGCATAGACTTAAAGATTCTTTGCTAGATCAAACTTTAGTCAGATTCTTAAACATCTCTTAGGTTCACCTGGGCATTTTCTTATAAAATCCAGTTTTAATAAAAACTCTGCATGTGAGTTTAGCAAGATCTTCCCATTTCAATATCTGGTTACCCTGGTGATCAGATTCCTCATCCTCTCCCAGATAATGCCTTATTACTCCAGTTTATTTTTAGTAAGAATTCTGTTAGGTCAGTTTAGCCAGAATCTAATAATAATCCCTGATGTTTTCTCTTATTTTTCCATCCCCTGAACCCTGCCTTTGGCTTTAAATTCTGTTGCCCAGTGCAAATTCACACATAAATGAATATTTATTGATTAGTAGGACTGTTATGAGAATTCAGTGAAGGAATGATGAAATTTTCAATAAATGTTAGAAGGGTAATTGTATAGGGCAAAAAATAAAGAGAAATATATGGAAAAAAGCAAATCCATATGAATTTGAATCATATGTGAAAGACAGTTATAACAATTTTAGAAGAAAACTTAAAAGAATATTTTTATGGTAAGTACCAAAATGGATCAAGATTGATAAACACTTCTATAATAAAATTGAGAATTTTTATTCACTGATATACTTCCAAAATTGATGATCAAGCAAAAAATGATTCCTTTCAAAATATTATTGCTCCTTGACAATGCACTTGGTTACCCAAGAATTTTGATGGCGATGGACAATGAGATTAACATTGTTTTCATGCCTGCTAACACAGTCTCCATTCTGCGGCCCGTGGATCAAGGAGTAATTTTGACTTTCAAGTCTTATTATTTAAGAAATACATTTTGTAAAGCTAGAGCTGCCATTGATAGCAATTCCTCTGATAGATCTGGCAAAGCCTATTGGAAACTTTCTGGAAAGGACTGCCATTCTAGATGCCATTAAGAACATTCATGATTTATGAAAAGTCAAATTGTCGATATTAACAAGTATCCCTGTAAATCCTCATTCTGTCTTATTTTAAGAAATTGTCACAACTATCCCAACCTTCAACAATACCACCCCTGATCAGTCAGCAACCATCATCATCCAGGCAAGACTCTCTACCAGCAAAAAGATTATGATTCACTAAAGGCTCAAATAATGGTTAAAATTTCCTAGTAATAAAGTATTTTAAAATTAAATTGATGTGCTCAGCCGTGTCCAAGTATTGCAACCCCTGGACCATAGCCAGCCTGTCTCCCCTGTCCATGAGATTTCCCAGACAACAGCACTGGAGTGGCTTGCCATTGCCTTCTCCAGAATTTTTCCGACTCAGGGATTAAACATTTCAGGTGGACTGTTTACTGCTGTGCCACCAGGGGAGCTCTGCATACATTAATAGACTACAGTATGATCAAAACTTAACTTTTACATGCACTGTGAAAACAAAAAATTCATGGGACTCACTTTATTGTAATAGTCATTTTACTGTGGATGGTCTGGAACTGAACCCACAATATCTCAAGGTGTGTCTGTATATAGCAAAACTATTAAAAAAGCAAGGAAATGATAAACCCCAAATTCAGTATTACTCATTATTCCCAATGAAGGAGTGAGAATAGAAGAAATTTAGGACAATAAGCAGAGACATTACTTTGCCAACAAAGGTCCATCTAGTCAAGGCTATGGTTTTTCCTGTGGTTATGTATGGATGTGAGAGTTGGACTGTGAGGAAGGCTGAGTGCCGAAGAATTGATGCTTTTGAACTGTGGTGTTGGAGAAGACTCTTGAGAGTCCCTTGGACTGCAAGGAGATCCAACCAGTCCATTCTGAAGGAGATCAGCCCTGGGATTTCTTTGGAAGGAATGCTGCTGAAGCTGAAACTCCAGTACTTTGGCCACCTCATGCGAAGAGTTGACTCATTGGAAAAGACTCTGATGCTGGGAGGGATTGGGGGCAGGAGGAGAAGGGGATGGATGGACATGAATCTGAGTGAACTCCGGGAATTGGTGATGGACAGGGAGGCCTGGCATGCTGCGATTCATGGGGTCGCAAAGAGTCGGACACGACTGAGCGACTGAACTGAACTGAACTGAGGACAAATATGAAAGTTCAAAGATAATCATAAATTTCTGCTTTTTAAGCTGGTGGTGGTTTCATAGGTGTTTGTCACTATCTTTTATACCTACACAAAGTAGGTATAAACTTTCTTGAGTATACTCAGTGTCAAGTAAAGAGGGGAAAAATGAAATGAAAACAAGGTATTTATATCTTTTATCTATTCTGTACACAACTCACTCTCCAGCAAGCATCTTGCAAGAATGTTTATGAAAAACTATATAAGAACGAATTGGATTCTAAAGCCAAGTATCTCATTCATTACTTTATGTTTTACAGATTTAACATAGTGGTTAGAAGCAAAATACTAAAAATCTAAGTTTCTCTGTCTTCTCTGTTGTGATTAAAGGGTGATTGACAAGATGTTGTCTTCTTTATGAGTGGAGGAAGAGAGAACAGTATTATATTTTGCTTTATAGTTTACACAGTGCCAATAGGTTTTATTTTAATTAGAGGATTTGTAGAAAAAGAAAAGAATCAGAAAAGTATTATGAACTGTGGAGTATAAAAAATATCTTGGAGCCTTTGAAGTTTGCTGACAGTTCTCTTGTGCTTTGACAATTTTCTTTGTGCTCTTTTTTATAAATGTATTTGTTTTTCCACCCTGTAAGAAAAATAGGAGCTAATTACATGTAGTATTCCAAAAACAGATAAAAGCTTCACCCAGCTATGTGACCTTAGGCAAAATCATTATTCATTACAGGTTTCAATCACTTTATTTGCAAATCAGAGTGGTGGACATCAGCTCTAAAATTCTTTTCTGTGAGGATAATCCAAGGAGATGTAAAACCTTTTACAAATACATCATTATCTACAATTACAAACCTGCAAGCTGTATTCTATTATGGGTAACATAAAGCAGAAAATTCATTTCAGTAATGTTCACTGCATTGCAGCAGTTTGCAGTGAACAATACAATGCCTTTTCACGGATATAACCGGGAACCTGAAGGAGCATTGGGTTTCTTGTTCCCATGGAGATATAACCTCAATTAAAATTCTATTCTCATCTTTATGAAACTGTGCAGAAGAATCCAAAAATCAAGAATGATACTGAGAAACCTGCTGAGCTTTGTAACAGTCCATACTCTGCTGCACTGATTTAATTAACTCTTATTTATCAGAATGTGCATCATAATAGCTTCTGGAGTATTTCCAAATTATGTATTACCAATCCCCACCCAGGGCCACTAAATCAGAATTTCTCAGGGTGTGTCTCTGGTATATGGATTGTGTTGGGTGATCCAAGGATGGAAACACTGATTTAATGAAACTCAGCTTCCAGATATAATCTGCAATGGATTAAAAAAAAAAAAAGGAGAGAACAGAATCAAGAAATTTTTAACAATAAAAATGTTAATATCCCCAAAGAGCAGTCTATGACTCTTCATTGCCATTTGTCAGAAAATTTCCATACTAACTGTACAAAATAGCAATGACTATGATCGGAATAAAAGTTATGGCCAACCTAGACAGAATATTAAAAAGCATATTAAAAAGCAGAGACATTACTTTGCCAACAAAGGTCCATCTAGTCAAGGCTATGGTTTTTCCAGTAGTCATGCACAGATGTGAGAGTTGGACTATAAAGAAAACTGAGAGCCAAAGAATTGATGCTTTTGAACTGTGGTGTTGGAGAAGGCTCTTGAGAGTTCCTTGGACTGCAAGGAGATCCAATCAATCAATCCTAAAGGAGCTCAGTCCTGAATATTCATTGGAAGTACTGATGCTGAAGCTGAAATTGCAATATTTTGGCCACCTGATGCAAAGAACTGACTCATTTGAAAAGACCCTGATGCTGGGAAAGACTGAAGACAGGAGGAGAAGGGGAAGACAGAGGATGAGATGGTTGGATGGCGTCACCGACTTAATGGACATGAGTTTTACTAACTCTGGGATTTGGTGATGGACAGGGAGGCCTGGTGTGCTGCAGTCTAAAGGGTAACAAAGAGTCAGACATGAATGAGCAACTGAACTGAACTGAACTGATGATGGGAAGTGAGACTTTAAGTCTTTGCAAAGAACCATTTACCCACCTACGTAGCAGCTATAATAAATACCAGGTTTTGAAGCAGCCTATCTAATAAAACATTATAAGGAAAAGATGAACAACTAGTAAACTACAAACTCAAAGGAGGATGATTTCTATTACCTATGGGATAATAAGAACTGATATTTTTCGATATTTATCCAGCTCCAGACATCATGCTAGAAACTTGATAGATTCTTTCTAGTCATAGGCAGTTAATTCCCCATTAAAAGATGAACAAATGGAAGCTAATTGAGGTTAAATACTTCCCAAGGGCTTGAAATTAATAAATAGCAAACTCAATGCATGTAAAATCAGGTCTCATGATTGCAAATTTTGCTGGATATGATATCACTGATGGCATTCCCCATTATTTAGAATTATATGGACAGAAAGAAAAGTTTTCACTATGCTACTATCTCTACTGTTGATACAAACATCATTGGTATTATAGAAAGCAAAGGCCCAAAGCAAAGAGAAAGAACAAAGGGAGATGCCTTTGTTCTATAGCCATCCCCAAAAAGAGAAGAAAATTCCAGAAATCAAAATGCATAGACAGTCTTCCTCCCTCTCCACTGTGGCATGTGAAGGTAGAGTGAACTATAAGCCAGTTTGGTTTTCCCAAAAGTATTATTTGGATGTGGGTGTAGGTTGGATTTGACCGCAAATATGGACAGGTGTCAAAATGAAAAGTGCATTCAGGGCATAGAGTGAAAAGCCAAACTAGAAGGATTAGGAGACCCTGAAGATGAGTAGGCAATGGGAAGTCTTTTATGGAAAAGAAGAAGTCAAAGAGGTTTTTCTCTTGTGTCTCAGTGGTAAATCATTGGCCTGCCAATATAGGAGACATGGGTTCGATCCCTGGGTAGGGAAGATCCCCTGGAGAGGAAATGGAAACCCACTCTAGTATTCTTCCCTGGGAAGTCCCATGGACAGAGGAACCTGGTTGCCTACAGTCCATGGGGTCACAAAAGAGTTGGCTATGGTCCACAGAGTCACAAAAGAGTTGGACTAAACAAGAGCAAGAGTCAAAAACAGCATTAGATGGAAAGAAATGTGTTGCTACTCTTCAACCCATTTGGACAAAAAAAGAGAATAAATTCTCACTCTCCTCCATGAGATCTGTTCAATCACTGCCCCAAAAAGGAAGAAAGCATTGTTTACAGGTAATAAGAAAATCAAGTACAGAGCATAATGTTAATAACAGTTACTTTTGTACATGTATTCAAGTTCCTCAGTCAAAACAGAGTCATCCCCAGCACTCACTTTTTTAGTAAAATGTTTCAGGTATATCTTTCTCTTAAAGAGTTTAAAATATTTTGGATGGATTCATTATTTCCACACATACACACACAAAGACTGTGGATTGGCTTGGCTGACTCACTACTATTATTCCATGAAGAACTTTGAGGTTCCTAATACACATGGGTGGATCAGTAGTAGGTCATGAGCTTTTAGAAATGAAAGGGATGGGCGAAAACAACCTTCATTTGTTAATGATGAAATTCAACTGAGAGAAAGTGAATGATTTCCTGATGGTCCCAATAGCCTTTAGTAGCAGAGTTGTAATACTTGTAATACTGTTGACTCTGACTCCAGGGGTCTTTCTGGTTTTTTTCAGGGGGTTTTAACACACACTCCACCAAGCTTAGAAATAAGCTATGATGGCTACTGCCTCTGCTGGGTGTTGAATGTTAACTGCAGCTAGCAATTCCAGGTTCCCAAGGTGGCATCTGCCCCCAGCAGATGTGTCAGCTGTTAGTGGAAAGCAGATTAACTGAAGCGTCTTTAGATGAGGACTGGGCAACAATTTGTCTTTTCCTTCAAGCAATCTGATTTTAAGTAGACTTCTCCATTTGTAATTCTGCAGCAGATCCATCATGTCTTAATATTATGCTATATGCATCTTATCACTCACAACTTTCACATTGCAAAAAGTAAAGCAATGAAAAGATGTTAGTTGGATTCCCTGATCTTATCTTATTCCCCCATTATCTGAAATCACTAACTTTGGTTAACAAGAAAAATAATAATTGAAGACCCAGCCGCAGCATGCGTGAGTGCTTAAGTTGCTTCAGTTGTGTCCAACTCTCTGCAACCCTATGGACTGTAGCCTGCCAGGCTCCTCTGTCCATGGGATTCTCTAGGCAAGAATACTAGAGAGGTTGCCATGCTCTCCTCCAGGAGATCTTCCCAAACCAGGAATTAAACCTACATTTCCTGAAACTCCTGCATTGCAGGCATATTCTTTACCATGGAGCCACCTGGGAAACTCCAGCTGCAGCATACTGAAAGTCAAAATTCTTCAGAACTGGGTGCTGTTTTGAAGGATATAGGATCCGCTATTAAAAAAATCTCTCCTATATTCATAGTTACTCTTAATGGCTTCATATCTCTCCATAACTTACAGAATTCATCTTTTATTTTTTATTGTGGTAAATATACGTAACATAAAATTCAGCATTTTAACCATTTTTAAGTGTATAGTTCAATGGAATTAATACATTTACATTGTAACTGTCACCATTATCCTTCCTCAGGGATTTTTTTTTTTCCCAAATTGAAACTCTGTGCCCATTAAACAATAACTTTCCATTATCTCCTCCGCTCAGTCTCTGGCAACTACTGTTCTACCTTCTCTTTCTATGAATTTGGCTATTCTAGGTACCACATAAAAGAATCATATATGATTTGTTCGTGTCTTCAAGGTTCATCCACATTGCATCACGGGTCAGAATTTGCTTTCTTTTTAGGACTGAATAATATTTCACATCAATAGTATGTATGTACTATGCTGAGCTTAGTCACTCAGTCGTGTCAGACTCTTTGCTACCCTGTGAACCGTAGCCCGCCAGGCTCCTCTGTCCATGGGATTCTCCAGGCGAGAAGACTGGAGTGGGTTGCCATGCCCTCCTCCAGGGGATCTTCCCAATCCAGGGGTCAAACCCACGTCTCCTGCACTGCAGGTGGATTCTTTACCATCTGAGCCACCAGGGAAGCCCAAGAATACTGGAATGGTTAGCCTATCCCTTCTTCAGGGAATCTTCCCAACCCAGGAATTGAACCCATGTCTCCTGCTTTGCAAGCAGAGTCTTTACCAGCTGAGCTACCAGGGAAGCCCATGTATGTACTACATTTTGTTTATACTTTTTGGTTATCTTGAATAATGCTGCTGTGAGCATGACTGTACAAATAACTCTTTGAGCATCTGCTTTTAATTACTTTGGGTGTATACCCAGAAGTGGAATTGCTACATCATTTGGCAATTCTATTTTTAAATTTTTGAGGAAAAACCACACTGTTTTCCACAGCAGTTGAACAATTTTGCATTCCCTCCATGAGTGTAAAAGGTCCAATTTTTCTCTTACCTACAGCCTCTCCTACAGTTGCAACTTCTGTTTTGGTGGGTTTAAAAAAAAAATAGTCATTTTAATGGGTATAAAATTATATCTTATTTTGGCTGTGACTTACATTTTCCTAATGATTAATGATATTAAGTGTGTTCATGTGCATATTGGCCATTTATATACACTCTTTGGAGAAATGTTTATTCAAATATTTGCCCATTTTTAAGTTGCTTTTCTTTATTGTTGAGACCTAAGAGTTCTCTGTATATTCTGGATATTAACCCCTTATCAGACATATGACTTGCAAATATCTTGTCTCATTCCATGGATTTCTTTCTCACTCTGCTGAGAATGTCATTTTTGATGTAGTCTAATTTGTCTATCTTTTTATTTTTTTTTTGCTACCCATGCTTATGGCATCTTTCCAGGGAACCATTGCCAAGTCCAAGATCATGAACATTTGCCCTATGTTTTCTTCATAAAATTTTATAGTTCTTATATGATCTTTTGATCTATTTTCAGTCAATTTTCAATATGGTATAAAGAATCCATCTTTGTTGTTTTGCATTTGAATAGCCAGCTTTCCCAACAACATTTGTTGAAGAAGCTGTCCTTTCCCTGACTGTATCCTTGTCAAAGGTCATTTGACCATATATGTGCGGTTTGTATCTGGGCTCTTTATTCTTCTATTCCATTGATCTATATTTCTACCTTTATGATGGCACCACACTGTTTTAATCACTGTAGTTTGTAGTAAATTTCAAAATTAATGAATATGAAATCTCCAAATTTGCTCCCCCCTTTTTAAGACTGTCATGGCTATTTGGGTTTCCTCAAACTTCCACAGAATTTTAGGACGGATTTTTCTGTTTCTGTAAAACCAGTGTTTTCATAGGAATGACATTGAATCTGAAGATTTCTTCAAGTATTTTTGCCATCTTAATAATATTATTATTTTTTTAATCCATGAACACAAAGTGTCTTTCCATTTATTGCTGTCTTCTTTAATTTCTTTCAGCAATATTTTCTAGTTTTCAGTATATAAATCTTTTGCCTCCTAGGTTAAGTTTATTCCTCAGTATTTTTTATCTTTTTCATGATATTGTAAACAGAATTGTTTTCTTAATTTCCTTTTCTGATCATTCACTGTTAGTGTTTAAAAGTGCAATTGATTCTTTCACATTGATTTTGTATTCTGAAACTTGGATTTATTTAATAGTTCTAATTTTTTTGGTGTGTGTGTGCTTTAGGATTTTCTACATATAAGAGTTCTCATCTGTGAGCATATAAGAGATCACTTCTTCTTTTCTGCTTGGAATGCCTTTATTTATTTACTTTTTACTTTCCCAATTGTTTTGGGTAGGACTTCCAGTAGTGTCGAAGTCTTACCCAAAGAAGCGGTAAAAGTGGGCACCCTTGTCATGCTCTTGACCTTAGTGAAAAGCTTTCCTTATTTACCAATTAAGTATCTTAGCTGTAGAATTTTTATGTATGGCCTTTATTATGCTGAGGCTATTTCTTTTATTATGGAGATTTAAAAATCCAAGGAAAGAACCATTCCTACAAGAGGCTGATTTTGCTTTGGTTTCACTGAATGGAAACCTAGCCATGTCCAGTGTATGACTGAGAGACTGGCATAAATTGTACTGGCTGAGACACTTAAACCTGACTTTCAAGGATGGAGCAGGAAAGCATAAGAGGGAAACTTGGGTCCCCTGGACACCACTTTCATTGCTTTGATTAGTGAAGGAGTCTTACCAAAGGCGTAATTTTATTCAAGAAGCAGCACTAAGGGTATAGATTTGTCCAAAATGAAAAATTGAATCCCCACATAGGACAAAGAACCTTAATCAATCAAGATAGTAGCCTAAAGCTAAGGGAAAATGAATGAGTATCGTAATGAAGGAAGTCATAAATAAACCAGCATATCTAGTGGGAGAAATAACTACTGGGAGAAATGAAAACTGTAACCTTTACCTATGTTTCTTAGCTTGCTCTGTAGTATAACTAGTTTTGTCTCCACTCCATACTTACACTATAATATTTTATTGTGGAGTATTGAGAGTGTTAAATTTCCATTTGCTTTATAGTTTGTAGCATATCAAAGAATCTTGACCAGATTAGGAGGCAAGGATATTCCATGGTAGACTCCGGTCTTGAGAAAAAATTTAGAAACCATAATCCCTGGGAATGTACTTCAAGCAAAGCTCCATTTGAGAATGGAGAATGGCTATAGCTAAATATACAACTGTAGCATAATAGCATATCAGTATCAATATCGGTTCAGTCGCTCAGTCATGTCCAACTCTTTGTGACCCCATGGACTGTAGCACACCAGGCTTCCCTGGCCATCACCAACTCCCAGAGCTTATTCAGACTCATGTCCATCAAGTCGATGATGCCATCCAACCATCTCACCCTCTGTTGTCCCCTTCTCCTGCCTTCAGTCTTTCCCAGCATCAGGGTCTTTCCCAATGAGTCAGTTCTTCTCATCAGGTAGTATTGGAGTTTCAGCTTTAGCATCAGTCCTTCCAATGAATATTCAGGACTGATTTCCTTGAGGATGGACTGGTTGGATCTCCTTGCAGTCCAAGGGACTCTCAAGTAGCATAATAGCATATAGAGTTGGATTTTCACCACTGCACATAGTTGAAGAGAATGGTAGGTTAAGCATACCATATTATAAAAATAAACTTAGTGTTGCTCCTCCACTAGGAATTCCCAATAGACAACACAACTAGCATTGACATCACCAACCAGAAATCCCAATCTCTCTTTCCTTCCCCTGTCCTGCAAACCACAATCACAATCCTGTATAAGACTGAGCAAAGGAAAGAAGGAGAAAATAAGACTTATATGATGAAAAATAACTCCCTTCCCTTCCTGAAGCTAAATGTATGTTGGGAAGAGAGGTAATGAGGTGATAGATCTGAGAGAAAGAATCTTGAAAAATAAAGGTGGAGGAAACTCAGTTTATATTTAGATTGTCATTGACTCTTTTGCAACCCCATGGACTTTAGCCTGCCAGACTCTGTCCATGGGATTCTCCAGGCAAGAATACTGGAGTGGGTTGCCATTGCCTTCTCCAGGGGATCTTTCTGACCCAGGGACTGAACCTGCATTGGCAGGCAGATTCTTTACCCCTGAGCCACTAGGGAAGCCCCCATATTTAGACTACATTCTATTAAATTAATTTCACTATTTGAGAAACATTTACTGAGATCTTAGCTACTGTTCTAATTTCTGAGAATGACAAAAAGAAAAAAATTTAGACAATCAGACACACAGACCTGTAAGTAAAAAAATTACAACACAATATGGTAAAAGGTAGTGGAAAGCAGAGAGGAAAAGGACTCACCACCTGTCCTGCCAGATGAGGGCAGACAACAAGGCTTCCTGGAGGAGGTGTTACTCAAATACACCTTGAAGAGCAGAAGTTGGATTATGAGACAGAAAAGATAGAAAGAAACATTCTCAGGAGAGAAAATAGAGGTAGAGGGAATTTTATGTTTTTAGGAGCCTTTCCTTTATCTATAGAGTTTGAATATTTTCTGAAGGAAAGCTATTGAGACGATTTCAGCAGAAGAACAATGTGGTGCTCTATGCTTTTCACATAGATCACTCTGGCAGTACTTTTAATATGAATAAGGAAGGTGGTCACTTTATGGAGGGAAATCAATTAAAAAGATGAATCAATAAGCAAGGCAAGGAGGGACCAAGGACTGGACTAATGTAGTGACTGACCTTGAGGCTGAAGTGGAGGAGAGGCAGTTGTGCTGAGAATTAAGAAAGCATCTTTGAAAAGTTTGGAGTTGGAGAGAAGGATGGTGATTCTATGATAGCTCTAATTTTCCTTTAATCAGAAGCTTTTAAAAGGAACAGACTTACTATAACTTCTTGTTCAGAAGCAGAGACATTAATTTTATTGTGGAGTTACCATAGTACATCGGGGAAGACACAGGTTCCAGAGTGACACTTAACGTATAAGTTGTGGTTCCCAAACAGACAGGCTGATGATACTGAAAATGTTTCTCAGCCTCCCCTAGCTTCAGCTTTCTCATGTGCAAAATAGAAATAGTAATGTTTCCCTTATTATTATAAGATCACTAGAAAGATAAAATATGATAGTCTGTAAAATAATTGGTACACAGTCTGGTTGGCCCATAGTAGATCCCCACAGAATGTTGCCTTTCTTCCTCTCATTTATTCTCATTATTAATAATGAGGTGTATGACAATAACATGGTCATTTTGCTAACTAAATGTGCTTTTTTAAACATTAGAAATAGATTTATATATTTGTATAAATATGTAATATATATATACTATATATATGGGGCTTCTCAAGTGACGTTAACAGTAAAGAGCTCACCTGCTAGTTCAGACAGATGTAAGAGATGCTGGTTCAATCCCTGAGTTGAGAAGATCACTTGGAGGAAGGCACAGCAACCCACTCCAGTATTCTTGCCTGGAGAATCCCATGGACAGAGGAGGCTGGCAGGCTGCAGTCCATAGAGCTGCATAGAGTCTGACACGACTGAAGTGACTTAGCACACGTGAATACTGTATATACATATTATATGTTGTATACTTTATATATAAAATATTTGGCTTTTTATTTTTTCAAAGCTCCATTTAAAGAAAAAATAACTCTCCTTCAGATAACCCATTGTTTTAATCCTCCGAGATATTTTAAAACTATGTCATAGCGCTCAGTTCATATGCAAAACTGCAGTTTTGAGTATATGTCTCTCTCCCTATCTAGAGTGTAAACTCCTGAGCGATTATTAATATATAACATTCCCATTGTAGGGCTTTTGTCATATAATTTTAAAGTCATTTGCTCTACTGACTCACCTAACTGAGCACTTCTCAAGTTTTAAATTATATGAAAATGATAAATGCACAGAATTTGAAAGATACTGATACCATGCTCTTTCTTGTTATGTATTAATAGCTCAATCTCAAACTTTTTGTTTTGTAGTCATCTTGTTTACATGCCCGAACCCCAGTCTATTCCAGCCCTTGTTCCTATTGGAACCCATTTTTCTGCATCAAAAGTATATCTTTCCAAACTATTGTCTGTAAAAATATGTGTATGTTTATGTGTGTTTGTGTCTTTAAACAACCCACAGTGTGCTTTGGCATATGCATTTTAAAACTGTATCCTGTCTTTAATTCTCTCTCCTAATTCTTTCATATGATTTTATGTTTCTGTACACAACATGTGATCCTAATTCATTCCTGGAAATTGAATTTATTGCTTTTGACTTATATATGAAAACTCAAGGTATTGTAGATACTTTATTTTACATATCTTTTTTTTTTTGATTGGTAGACATTTATGCTTCTCCTTTGCTTTTTCATGCAACATTACCATGAATATATTCATACACATTTAATCAATTTTAGGCTAATGTAATAAGAGAAGTAATTATGCCTCAAAGTATCTGTCAAAGGCAGAATGGGTAAAAAAAGAATGGAAAGGGCTTTTCTGTTTCTTTTCTGTTTTTCCTTATATAATTATTTTCACAGAGCCCACGGAAGTGATAATGTTTCCATCAGCAGGCAAGAAAAGCAAGAGAATTTATAGAATTTATCCATAAGAAACAGTACCTCAGTGGAGGAAGGTGGCACAGGAATTATATCTCCCTTGATAATCAGTATGCACTCCTGTGCAGAAATAATCCAGTTGATATTTTTCTTTTTTTAAGAAGCATCTACTACATAAGAGCTTCACAGAGGTAAAGACAGAGGTAGCAGAACAGCAATAAATACACGAAACTTTTCTATCATCATGAAGACATCTGATGCTGCTTTTTATAGACACACCAATCTTTCTCCCTACCAGGGATCCTCTCAGACACCTGACAACCATGAGTCTGTTTTCCATCCCCACAATCTTGTCTTTTTGAGAATGTTATATAAAAGTGCCGGGGACCAGCCCCGGCTGATCCAGGGTATTCGAAGGAGAGACGGCATAGGCGAGGGTCAGGATACGATAGTTTCGATTAGATATTAATTAGAGATATAAAGAGTAATAGAATAAGGATAGCTCAGTAGGAAAATTCAGTGGAGAAAAGAGGCTGAGTAGCTTGGTTTACGCGGGGGACCAATAAAACTTCAAGACAAGAAGCTTGCACCACTTACGTAGGCCGCAGGCGTCCTTCCGTTCTCCCGAAGGAGAGGAGACACTGAGGCCTCCCCGGTCGGATCTTAGAAGCCCAGGCAAAATTAGTAAGCATGGTGGGTTCCGCGCTCCAGATGGAGACTCAGCCAGAGGGAGAGAGAGACATGGGGAGACCAGTATTTCGAGAAACTGATCCCAATTCTTTATTTTCCAGAGTCTGTTTTTATACACTAAGATGTTATACAAAAGTCACGTGGGGACAGCAGTCTTGACTTTTATCAAAGTCAGGTGCTTCATACAAATGTATACAGAGGTCTTAGGGGTGTTACATCATCTTCTGGCCAGGGGGGCCTGCTGACAATTTACGACCCTCTCCTTGTGACAGCGGTCAGTCAATCAGGACACTTATTTCTCCAGGGCTGATTATTCTCAAAACAGACGCCACCCAAGTAAAGTTACATTCCTACAGGGTGAGGGTGTAGTGGGTTTTAGTTAAGGAAAGAATTTACTTAGCCTAAGGTCTAACGTGATTAATATCAAAGGTTAATACTTATTTCTTCTATATATTCATTAATGTGTGTAAGGGCAGGGGATGTGGAGACTTAGCAACAAACATTGGCTCAACAAATGAAAAACCCTTCACCAACGCAATTTCTAATTAGCCCACTATACTTATACTTATAGTTTTCTAACTTTTCTAAGGAACCTGTTTTTAGAAGGTTTAAAGCATCTTGTGCCTCTCACGGTTGGGAGGCTGTGAGCGATCACATGTGGCCGGACAAGCCTGTCAGGCAGGCCAGAGAACCTTCAGAGGAGTTTGTAGGTTAAAACACTCTTATCACGCCCAGGAATTATTATAAACTGGAGCTCTAAGTTAACTCCTTCTCCAAAAGAGGTGGTGGGGGAGAGCCCCCCGTAAAGTCAGAGGTGTAGGTGAGCACAAAGTAGTAAAGTAGGCAGGCTCTGGTTATGGGGGTAGATGCTCGAGGAATTCCAGGGGGACTCCTGAGGCTCGATCCCGCCTTTGCGTATGTCGAGCCTCCTTCCTCATGACCTTTGTCACGGGCGGAGTACCTCACTCTGGCCCCCAACATAAAAGGAAACCTACAAATGGAATGTTATGCAAATGATTTTTCACTCAGCAAAACCCCCTTGAGATCCACCCTAATTTTACACATCGGTTTGCTCCTTTTTATTTGTTCCTTTTTATTGGTGAGTAGTATTTGATAGAATAGTTACACCTTTGTCCAATGACCATTTACTCACAGAAGATCATTTGGGTTGTTTGTGATCCAGGGCTATTACAAATAAAGCTGATGTGCTCCATGCTCAGTCACTTCAGTTTTGTCTGACTCTTGGCAACCTTATGAGTGGTAGCCTGCCAGGCTCCTCTGTCCATAGGAGTGTTAAGGCAAGAATACTAGAGTAGGTTGCCATGCCCTCCTCCAGGGGAACTTCCTGACCCAGGGATCAGATTTGTGTCTCCTGCACTGCAGATGGTTTCTTTACCACTGAGCCATCAGGGAAGTCCAAAATAACACTACTATGAACATTTGAAGAAAAAAAAAGTAGAAGTAGCAGGCTCACATGGGAAAGAATCTGTCTACAATGTGGGAGACCTGGGTTCAATCCCTGGGTTGGGAAGATCCCTTATAGAATGGAACGGCAACCCACTCCAATATGCTTGCCTGAACAATCCCATGGACATAGGAGACTCGTGGGTTTACAGTCTATGGGGTGTCAAAGAGTCAGACGCAACTGACTAACACTTTCACTCTCAGAAACAGTGGAGATTTTAGAACTATGTTGTCCAATAGAGTAGTCAGAAGCTCCATAATGGCACAGCACTTGAAATGTGATTACAGTAACTGAGGAACTGGATTTTTAATTTGAGTTTGAATTAAATTGAATCAAAATGTTAAAACGGACCGTTTTAAAATTGATTTAATTATTAGAAGATTTTTAAGCATGTTTGGAACAACTTGAGTGTATAAATCTACTTTCTCAGCTATATGTCTATCTAAATACAGATCAAGTATTTCCAATGAAATTTAGCTTCCAAGATTAGTTGCACTGAAGTGTAATATACACACCAGATTGCCAAGAAAAAAATGTTAAATATACCATTGCTAATTTTGTGTGTTGATATACATGTTGAAATGATGTTATTTTGGATGAGTGTATGTGCTCAGGCGCTCAGTCATGTCCAACTCTTTGCAACCCCATGGACTGTAGCCTGCCAGGCTCCTCTGTCTGTAGAATTTTCCAGGTAAGAATATTGGGAGTGGGTTGCATTTTCTTCTCCAGTTGATCTTCCCAACCCAGGGATCAAACCCACAACTCCTGCATTGAGAGGTGGATTCTTTACCATCATGCCACCTGGGAAGCCCATTATTTTGGATATATAAGGTTAAATAAAATATGGTATTAATTTAGTTCATATATTTCTTCTTATTTTTAAAAGCAGCTACTGGAAAATTTAAAATATTATATATGACTCACATTATATTTTCATTGGACATACTGTATTAGAAGATACATTATAAAAATAGCTAATTTTCCTGGTGAGAAAAACAACCTTCAGAAAGTTTAAGTGACTTATCCAAGATCAAAAAGCTGGTCAGAAGCACGATTAAGTTTGAGATTTTCTGACTTCCAGTCCAGATCTCCAGAAAATGCCTTGAAGGTTAGCTTGATAATGATATACTCAACTAAGTCTGAATGAATTTTTTAAAAAATCAGTAAGAACTCTCCAATGATGTTTCTCTGTCTTTAGTTTTTTAAAATATCAAAGAGTAATTCTCAGGAGAAACATCCATGTTATGTTGTAATTATGTTTAATTTTAATTTCTATTGGAGAAAGTCTATACTGATTTAATATTACATGAATTTGGGCTAGTTCAATGGATTTGTGAAGGTTTTCTTTGCCTAGATGATAGTCTTTTTTATTTTTATTTTTTAATAAAAAGAGAACTTTATTCTTTTTTCCTTTCATCTGGAAAGTGAGTGTAATTCCTTGATGTTGGCTGCCTGTTATTGCTATTGTATAACAGTCATAAGTGGAAGAATTACCCATTGACAAATATACTGCAGTCTTCATAATGTCCACAATGACTCATACCATCAATACAAAATGGGTAACTTTTGCATTTCTAAGATGCAGCAAAAATACAACTTCCCTAAATGTTCCTAGTTCCACTCCAGGTAACATCAAATTTGCCACAAGATTACATACAGAAGTGCTCTATTAGTTTTGTAATTTGCAAGGTTTCTGTAATCTTCCGTTTTATTATTTCTCTTGCTTGCTCTCCACCCACCAAAGAAAATCTAGCTGAAACTATACCCCAAGGTCTGCTGAATGTTTCAATTAGAAAAACTCACTGCTGGAAACTGCTTTAATAATACTTAGACCTAAGGGGAAAAAGAAAGAGAGAAAAGTGACAAGGAGTCGAAATTTTCAAGCCTATAGAGAGACTTGCCCTGAAAAAAACTAAGAGTGACAACCAGAACTTTCAGAATTAACAGACAAAATCCCGGATACAGTGATTATGCATGCATGCTAAGTCACTTCAGTCGTGTCTGACTCTTTTCGACCCTATGGACTATAGTCCGCCAGGTGCCTCTGTCCATGGTATTCTCCAGGCGAGAATGCTGGAGTGGATTGCCATGCCCTTCTTCAGGGGATCTTCCTGACCCAGGGAGCGAACCGCCATCCCCTGCATTGGCATTTGGGTTCTTTACCACTAGTGCCACTTGTGACTATAGTTCTAATATTAATGTAAAAACTTTTATATGACAAATACATGCACCTAAACAAAATATTTGGTTAAAGGTCAAGGTGATCATTTATACACTAAAATCTAAAAACGCTTCCTTCTGACATAGTAGTTGTGGCAGAGATGTTTAATGATTGATGAGTGCATGTCCATGTGCTTTCCCACATCTCCTAACTCTTTGCAGTTAGGTGAGGTCACATGACTGATTCTGTCATAATGGGCTGTGAGTAGAAATGATGTGTGTCAATGGCATAGCAAGTCATGTAAGAACTGGGAAGTGAGAGTCATGGTTTGTGTTGAGGATGTCTATTTAACTAAGCCGGAACTGAGTTTTAAAGAATTCCCATCCCTGTGTGATTTTGAGTTAGAGTTGGCCCAAAGAGAAATTCACACAAAGGTTCAGAAGCCAGAAGTGAATTTCCATCTAAGGGTCTTTGTGATTAGATGGCAAAAGATTGATGAAGAAGGGTCATAGTTTCCAGCTTTGTTCTTACTCTTCACCCACTATGCTCATCTCTTCTTTCTGACCACTGAGAGTGAAGGCAAACCAGGTTCACCAACAAGGACAGAAGCAGCAGGCTCTTGTATGCTCCTCCACTGGCAGTTCTTTGTAGCCCTAACCTGACCACGAGATACCCTTGGATTGCCACATTCAGTTGCAAGCTCCTCCTTGTCCACATATGCCAATGCATAAGGTAGGATTGTTGTTGGTTGTTTAGTCATTAAGTCGTGTCCGATTCTTTTGCAACTCCATGGACTGTATCCCTCTAGGCTCCTCTATCCATGGAATTTACCAGACAAGGGTTTTGGAGTGGGTTGTCATTTCCTTCTCCAGGGTATCTTTCCAACCCAGAGATGGAACTAGCCATCTCCTGCATTGCAGATGGATTCTTTACCACTGAGCTACCTGGGAAGCTCTCTAGGGTAGGATTATTTGGTTTTATTTTTCCTCCGATTTTCTACATCTACTTCTCACATACTTCTTTCTCCAGCTCCTCCCATATCTTCCAAAAAATATGTAAGGACCCATTCCTTTGAAAGTCCCCTATTCCACGATACTCAAGCAATGGATTCCTGTCTGATACAGTAATTCTTTGACTCTACTTCTCCATTACCTCAGTCACTGTGGAGGCAGCATGTTGAAATGATACAGCAACAACATCACAGCCATCAAGACTGATGAATATGAAGCATAGTGCCTCTTGAGTGTGATGCTCATGGTTCTATTTCCATTCTTTTGGTGGTTAGCTTTAAAACTTTATAAAACATCCTTGACAAGTCTAAATTTAGTTGATCTCTTTCTATGGTTTAGATAATTAAAATAATTTTAGAATATCAATTCTTCTGCACTCAGATTTCTTTATGGTCCAACTCTCACATCTCTACATGACTACTGGAAAACTATATCTTCAACTATACAGACCTTTGTTGGCAAAGTGATATCTCTGCTTTTTAATACACTGTCTAGTTTAGCCATAACTTTTCTTCCAAGGAGCAAGCGTCTTTCAATTTCATGGCTGCAGTCACCAACCTCAGTGATTTTGAAGACCAAGAAAATAAATCTGTCACTGTTTTCATTCCCCCCCCCCTCACTCATTTGCCATGAAATGATTGGACCAGATGCCATGATCTTAGTTTTTTGAATGTTGAGCTTTAAGCCAGTTTTTATTTTCACTCTCCTCCTTCTACTCCATCAAGAGGCTCTTTAGTTCCTCTTTGTTTTCTGCCATTAGGGTAGTATCATCTGCATATCTGAGGTTGTTGATATTTCTCCCAGCAGTTTTGATTCCAGCTGTGAATAATTCATCCCAGCATTTCACATGATGTACTCTTCATATGTTAAGTAAGCAGGGTGACAATATACAGCCTTGATGTATTCCTTTCCCAATTTTGGACCAGTCCGTTGTACCATATCCAGTTCTGTTGCTTCTTGACCTATGTACAGATTTTGCAGGAGGCAGGTAAAGTGGCCTGGTACTCCCACTTCTTAAAGAATTTTCCACAGATTGTTATGATCCATACAGTCAAAGCCTTTAGCATAGTCAGTGAAGGAGAAGTAGATGTTTTACTGGAATTCTCTTGCTTTTTCTATGATTCAGCGGATGTTGATAATTTGATCTCTGGTTCCTCTGTCTTTTCTAAATCCAGCTTGAACATCTGGAAGTTCTGAGTTCATGTATTACTGAAGCTTAACTTGAAGAATTTTGAGCGTTACCTTGCTAACATGTGAAGTGAGGCAGTTGTATTAGTTTGAACATTCTTTGGCATTGCCTTTCTTTGGAATTGTATTGAAAACTGACCTTTTTCCAATCCTGTTTTCAATACTGATTTTTCCAAATACTAGATCCCATGTGTCACAGCAAAGACTCAGCAAGCCAAATAAATAAATAAATAATTTGATTTTTAAAAAGTCAACTATTGATCCATGCTGGAACATGGATGTATTTTGCCAAGTGTAAAAAGCCTGATCAAATGTTTACATGCTGTGCAATTTTATTAATTTAACGTTTTAGAAAAGGAAAATTCTAAGGAAGCAACATAGATCAGCTGCTGTCAGGTCTTAAGTCTGAGGAAAAGGGTTGTCTACAAAGGGAGAACAGCCAGTGGGAATCTGGGGGATGATGGAAATGTTCTGTATCTTCTCTATGGATAAGGTTCTACACATGTATCGAAACCCATAGACTAGAGAAAACAAAAAGCAAGTTACTATATAAAAATGGAAAAGAACACATTTGAGTCAGTCCTAATGAGGTGAACAAACCTAAAGCCTATTATACAGAGTGAAGTAAGTCAGAAAGAGAAAGACAATATTGTATATTAATGTATGCATATGGAATCTGGGCAGCAATGCACACGCAGACATAGAGAGTAGACTCGTGGACACAGTGAAGGAAGGACAGGGTGGGACGAATTGAGAGAATAGCATGGAAACATATACATTACCATTCGTAAAATAGATAGCAAGTGGGAATTTGCCATGTGACACAGGGAGCTCAACCCAGTGCTCTGTGACAACCTAGAGGAGTGGAATGGGGTGGGGGACGGGAGGGGTTTCAGAAGGGAGGGGACATATGTATACCTGTAGCTGATTCATGCTGATGTATAGCAGAAACCAACACAATATTGTAAAGCAATTATTTTCAAATTTTAAAAAAATGAAAAAATGAAGATAAACTTTGAAATATTTTAAAGTACTTTAATAAGGAAAAACATCAATATATGACAAATCTGGTATAATCGTAAGAACTTAATTATAATCCTCTCTCCAAATATAAAGTTAAGTTGTATTGTTAGAGTCAGGTTACTGGTCACTGGGTGGGGTAACAAATGAATCTGTGGGGGTGCTGACTTTAGATAATGCTTTATGAAATGTAATTGAGCTATAGAGTAGTGATTTGTACTTGTAACTTGTATTATTGTAACTTGATGACAAAATGGAGTAATCACACTTCAGGCATACAAAATGGAGTCGAGTGGTCAGTGAGGTTCTGGTCTCAGAAACAAATATCTCTGCTCTACTAAGAACTTGAACTTTCTTTGAACTGTACCAGACCCAAGTACACCATTAGCTTTATTCAGAGCAAATTCTGCCAGCTGCAACCTTATGGTCTCAAGGTCTTCTCTTGTAACTATGCAACCATTTCAGACCCCAACCAATCCTTAGTTCACAAGCACCCTTACTTCCTGCCAGGTCCAATTATAATTCTTGATAAATAACTCATGTAACTAGCTGTAACCTTGTGGTTTTTTGACTGAGAACCTCCCCCATTTTGTCATCCCATGGAATGCAATTCAAGTGCTTCTTGAATCTGTGTTTCCTGGGTTACAGTCTTAACAAACCCCAAATAAACACCTTCTTATTTTAATCAGGTCTTAATTTGTAAAGTTTTGGTTAGCCGTACAATATTTTCTATCTTTCAATAAAAGTTTCATGCAACATAAAATAGAGGGTAGACAGTATCTTGTGTTCTTTTCAAATACATGAATTTTTAGTTGTAGGAAGTACAGATATTATATCATCTGATACATGTGACCTTTGACAAATAATTTAAATGTCCTAGTAAAATAATAATTGGAGTAGTTCATCCTTAAATTTCTTTCCATTCCGTATATCAATGGTTGCAAACTCATTTGCAAAAACCTATTTACTAGACATTTAGTAGCTTGTTTATTAGTTCTCCAAATTTCATCAGCAGGGATTGTGAAACAAAGTCATATTTTAGTTTCCTATTAAAAGGGATTTTCAACTGATTAAAACATGTTTTCTAAATTTTAATATTTTTTATTTAACTTGGAATACTTGCTTATTTTTAATCCTGCAAATTTTCAGAGTAGGCATTTTAAAACTTCATTAACAAATCCTTTAGGGACAATGTTTATTTTTGTTTATTTTTATAAATGGCACACATGATTCTGGAGGGTTTTAGAAATATCCTGTTGTTGGCTCTGGATATTAGTGATGGCTGAGATGATAAAAACTTCCTCATAGGTATCTCCTTTTTAAGGATAGACTGGTGCATGAGGGGAAAGGGATATAGAGGAAGAAGCAAATGATAGAAAAATTGGAGGACTGCTTTATGAATTACTTCAAATCTAACAAGAGTGAGTCTACAAATATTTGAAAAGATTGCATCTTTCAATGCTTGAGAGTTCATGAGAACAGGCAAGATCATACTGCATGTAGCTGATGGCATGGTGGAATTCTTCAGATTGTTATTGTTGTCGTCTTGTCTGACTCTTTGTGATCCTATGCACTACAGTCTGCCAGGCTCCTCTGTCCATGAGATTTACCAGGCAAGAACACTGGAGTAGGTTGCCATTTCCTTCTCCAGGGGATCTTTTCCACCCAGGGCTTGAACCCATGTCTCCTTCATTGGCAGGTGGATACTTTATCAGTGAGCCACCTGGGAAGCCTACTCATATGCTATGGAGACAATGAATAGTGTCAGTACGGTGTGAGAAGTAATATGAGAGACAGAATGACTTAAGGTTTGAATCAGACTCTTATTTTGTACATCTGTAGAGTCAGATGCCTTATGAGAGGTAGAAATACTTTCTACTTAAAGGCAGAAATTCCTTAGATGCTATAAGAATTAAATAGAATTAGCGTACAAGGTTCCTAGAGCACATCTGATTCACAGTAGATATTCAGTAAATACTAATTCATTTCTTCTGTTTCTTTGTGGAAATAAGCAGATTGAGGATTCTACATAAAATATTGGTTAATACTGATGCTTTTCTAATTTGATTTGAAAAATAAAACTACGATAAATCAATGAAAACAGATATGACCCACAAGGAATATTTTAAATTTTCAAGGAAAAACTGAGAATCTTTAGTCTAAAAGAGTTCTACTGTGAACAAAACCTCACATTAATAAAGGCTAAAGAAAGATCCTGTGTATGTGTGTGTTAGTCACTCTGTCATGTCTGACTATTTTCGACCGCACAGACTCTAGCCTGCTAGGCTCCTCTATCCATGGAATTCTCCAGGCAAGAATCCTAGAGTGGGCTGCCCTTCTTTCTCCAGGGGATCTTCCAGACCCAGGGATTGAACCAGGTCTCCTGCATTGTAGGCAAATTCTTTACCATCTGAGTCACCAGGGAAAGAAAGATCCTTCAGTTCAGTTCAGTTGTTCAGTTGTGTCCGACTCTTTGTGACCCCATGGACTGTTTGTAGTATGTCAGACTTCCCTGTCCATCACCAACTCCCAAAGCTTTCTCAAACCCATATCTATTGAGTCAGTGATGCCATCCAACCATCTCATCCTTTCTCTTCCTGCCTTCAATCTTTCCCAGCATCAGGGTCTCTTCCAATGAGGAAGGAACACCCTCAGTTCAGATCAGTTCAGTTGATCAGTCGTGTCTGACTTTTTGTGACCCCATGGACTGTAGCACGCCAGGCCTCTTGTCTATCACCAATTCCCGGAGTTTACCCGAATTCATGTCCATTGATTTGGTGATGCTATCCAACCATCTCATCCTCTGTCATCCCCTTCTCCTTCTGCCTTCACTCTTTCCCAACATCAGGGTCTTTCAAATGAGTCAGTTCTTCACATCAGGTGGCCAAAGTACTGGAGTTTCAGGTTCAGCATCAGTCCTCCCAATGAATATTCAGGACTGATTTCCTTTAGGATGGACTGGTTGGATCTCCTTGCAGTCCAAGGGACTCTCAAGAGTCTTCTCCAACACCACAGTTCAAAAGCATCAATTCTTCAGCACTCAGCTGTCTTTCGAGTCCAACTCTCACACCCATACCTAACTACCATAGCCTTGACTAGAGGGACCTTTGTTGGCAAAATAATGTCTCTGCTTTTTAATATGCTCTCTAGGTTGGTCATGACTTTTCTTCCAAGGAGTAAGTGTCTTTTAATTTCATGGCTGAAGTCGCTATCTGCAGTGATTTTGGAGACCCCCAAAATAAAGTCTGTCACTGTTTCCACTGTTTCCCCATCTATTTGCCATGAAGTGATGGGACCAGATGCCATGATCTTAGTTTTCTGAATGTTGAATTTTAAGCCATCTTTTTCACTCTCCTCTTTCACTTTCATCAAGAGGCTCTTTAGTCTTCCTCATAGGAAGACCCTATGAGGTTACAAATTCATTAGTTTTATATCTCATACCGAAGAGAACTAGACAAGCACTTTAAGAAGTATTCACACCATAATCTCAAGTATGTAAAAGAAATTGTTGTCAAATACAAGCTTATGTGCATGATGATCAGATTGTTATGTGTATCTCTTGAGGAGGAACCAAGACTCTGCCCGCATTCCTGCATTATTGCTTCTTGACTGCCTTTCCTTTGTTTCTGCCTTCCTTGACGCTTCAAATTAGTAACAGAATCTGCCCTTCCAATCTCAGGGAGGTCTAGGAAGCTGAAAACCTTGTTCTTACAAACAAGAAATGGGGGACACAGAAAAGCTTTTGTACTTCATAGTGACCCACAGGGTCTTGCTCAGTTTCAAATTTTCATACACACATGTATACCTACACATGTATACACAAGCTCATATGAAAAGTCTGAAAAGATATACATGAATACAAATTGTAGTTTTCTCTGGGAAGTGGACATTAGAGTACTTTTATTTTCCTTAATAATCAACCTTATTTAATAAATGTCATGCATTGGTTTCCCTGGTGGCTCAGATACTAAAGAATGTGTGCAATGCAGAAGACCCAGGTTCTATCCCTGGGTCAAGAAGATTCCTGGAGAAGGAAATAGCTACCCACTTCAGTTTTGCTGCTTGGGACATTCCATGAACAGCAGAACCTGGCAGGCTACAATCAATGGGGTCACGAAAGGTTGAACACAACTGAGCAACTAACATTTTCACACTTTCGCTTTTCATGCACATTTTTTTTTCTTCCTGCACCAATCAGCATATGGGATCTTAGTTCCTTGACTAGGGATTGAACCTGTGCCCCCTGCAATGGGAGGCACACTGATACTGGAATGGAAGGAGAACAGACACTGGAGAGCATTAGGCAAAAATAGTACAAAGTTACAAGAGGTCAGTGTGGGAAATAGCTGGCTTAGTATTCAAACCACCACATCAACAAAACTCATAAAGCCAGGGAGATTCTTAAGAGTAGAAAATGAGGACAGCCAGTAACTACTCAGCTTACTGACCCTGAGCCCTACATTTCCCAATACTGAAGTGATGATTCACTAAGAGAAAGTTCATCTGTGAATACAAAGGCACAATGCAGCACAAGGGAGGAAATAAAAGCTTAGCACTGCACAAAGTATCCGAGAAATTTTTGAAAGCCAGGAAAAAATTCAACAGTAGAATTCACAGAAGTCATAAAAATAGCAATAGATTATAAAACAAGCATCTGTGAATAAGGTATAGACTTGGTATTTGTATTGTACAATTACAAAGGAAAAAATTTAATCAATTCTGCCACCCTGAAATACAGTAATTGATTTCTTCCCTTCCACATGTGTGGGTATGTGTGAAGAATCTTATTTTTTTTAATTTAATTTGTCTCATTGTCAAGGCTTTTAAAACTCAGTGACTAATGTGAGGGTTTCTGGTTTGTTTTCCATTTCAGATTGCTTGCTCATTTCTGGGAGCTATGTTTCACCATCAGTGCAATCATTTTGTAGTTTCCTGTGTGTTCGCTGGAACCAGGAGGTACCTGCCCTCCCAGAGACTGTGCTCCAGGCTGGATTTTTAAAAGTGGCTTTGTGGATCTTGGTGGGATCACAGATGGGGCTGCCTCTTTTATGGTATTGCCGTTTACTCACTAAGTTGTGGTGTCCTACTCTTTGCAGTTCTGTGGACTGTAGCCTGCCAGGGTCCTCCATCCATGGGATTTCCCAAGCAAGAATACTGGAAAGTGAAAGTTGCTCAGTTGTGTCCGACTCTTTGGGACCCCATGGACTATACAGTCCATGGAATTCTCCAGGCCAGAATATTGGATTGGGTAGCCTTTCCCTTCTTCAGGGGATCTTCCTGACCCAGGGAAGCCCTAAGAATACTGGACTAGGCTGTGATTTCCTTCTCCAGGGGATCTTTCCCGCCCAAGGATTGAACCCACATCTCCTGCATTTCATGGGGATTCTTTACTACCAGAGCCATCAGGGAAGCCAAATATGATAGTCTATTTTATATTTATATTTAGATATTGAGGGTATCATAACTCCCAGCAGCCCAGCAAACTGCCTTGTAGGCATACACACAAGCCTGACACAGTGTTGGAGAAACTTGATCCTTTTACTGGTCAGACCAAGGACATCAGCCCAAACTGTACTGTTGCTAAGTGTAGAGTGAGGAGTCCATAAGCCTGCACTCTGGTCTGACCTCTTGGGAGTTTCTTTTTCCCACCTGTGAAGGAAGAGATTGGATTAGAGGAAATGAAATGTCATGCCAACCCAAGTGCTAGAATTTCCCTTGGATCCCTTGATCCATATATCTTGTTTGCATCTTACTGTTAAATCAAGAACCACGTTTAATCTGCTGAATTGAAATCAAAATACTATCAGAAAATAGGGAAAGTGAAAGTGAAGTCGTGTCCAACTCTTTGTGACCCCATGGACTGTAGCCTACCAGGGTCATCTGTCCATGGAAGGCACCAATCTGTACAGACTCTAGGACAATGATGTCAACAGAAATAAAACAGAGTACTAACATGTTAGGGTTTTCTTTGTTTTTAGAGCTAGGCAATATGAGACTGACATGACACCATGACACACTTTAGCCGTATATTACTATAATAATGATAGACCACATCAGATCAGATCAGTTGCTCAGTCGTGTCCAACTCTTTGCGACCCCATGAATCGCCGCACGCCAGGCCTCCCTGTCCATCACCAACTCCCAGAGTTCACTCAGACTCACCTCCTTCGAGTCAGTGATGCCATCCAGCCATCTCATCCTCTGTCATCCCCTTCTCCTCCTGCCCCCAATCCCTCCCAGCATCAGAGTCTTTTCCAATGAGTCAGCTCTTCGCATGAGGTGGCCAAAGTACTGGAGTTTCAGCTTTAGCATCATTCCTTCCAAAGAAATCCCAGGGCTGATCTCCTTCAGAATGGACTGGTTGGATCTCCTTGCAGTCCAAGGGACTCTCAAGAGTCTTCTCCAACACCACAGTTCAAAAGCATCAATTCTTCGGTGCTCAGCCTTCTTCACAGTCCAACTCTCACATCCATACATGACCACAGGAAAAACCATAGCCTAAGATAGTCTAATAAAATTAAACAATCTAAAAAACATTCTAATAAGAAAAATAGAGCATATATAATCCAGTAGAAATCTGTGGAGTATTATATGACTAATTTAGTCTGAAATAAAAACAGCTACAAGGTACTTACGTGTATACAGGAAATTAATGTGAACTTTATAAACTGTGTTGAATTTAATATAAATCAGTAACTATTTTTTATTGAAGTATAATTGACACATAACATCACTTGAGTTTCAGGTGTACAACATAATGATTCCATATTTGTATATATTTTGAAAAAGTGAAAGAGAAGTCGCTCAGTTGTGTCTAACTCATCACAACCCCTACATCTGTAACCTACCAGGCTCTTCTGTCCATGGGATTTTCCAGGCAAGAATACAGGAGTGGGTTGCCATTTCCTTCTCCAGGGGATCTTCCCAACCTCAACCTAGGAATCAAACCCAGTCTACCTGCATTGCAGACAAACTCCTTACCATCTGAGCCACCGGAGAATCGCATATTTTTAAATGATCGCCACAATGAGTGTAGTTTACATCCGTCACCACATAGTTACAAAAACTCCTGTCTTCTTATGTTGAGAAATTTTAAGATTTACTCTTAGCAACTTTGGAGGTAAGCAATGTAATATTATTAATATGACCATCGTGCTGTATATTACATCCCCATGACTTACTCACTGTGTAACTAAAAATTTATACCTTTTTACCCCCTTGCTTCATTTTGCCTATCCCCCTAGTCCCTGCTCCAGGCAACCATCAATCTGTTTTCTGTATTCATAAGCTCATTTTCTTTTCTGGGGGAGGGGGATTTTTAGTTTAAAATCCCATATGTCATATAGTATTTCTCTTTTTCTTTCTGACTTATTTCACTTACTGTAGTATCTTCAAGCTCCATGCCTGCTGTCCAAACATTTCATTTTTTATCATTTAATCATATTCTATTTCTCAGGCTGAATAATACACCACATTTTATTTTTCTATTCATCCATTGGTTGACATTAGGTTGTTTCCATGCCTTGGTTTTTGTAAGTAATGCTGCACTGAACATGGATGTACCTATATCTTTTTAATTAGTGTTTCATTTTCTTTGCATAAGTACCCAGAAGTAGAATTTCCAGATCACATGTTACCTTTATATTTAATTTTTTGAGGAACATCCATAATGTTTTCCATAAAGGATCCACTAGCTGACTTTCCCACCAACAATGTACAAATGCTTCTTTTTCGCCACATCTTTGCCAACGCTTGCAATTTGTAGTTTTTTGGATAATAGCTATTTTAACAGGTGTGAGGTAATATCTCATTGTGGTTTGGAAATATACTTGTCAAGTTAATATTGATGCTGAGCATCTTTACATGTATCTTTGGACATTTGAATTTTCTTTTTAATAATGTCTACTCAGGCCCTCTGGCCATTTTTTAGCTAGATTATTTTTTGCTATTAAGTTGTATGGGTTCCTTATAGATTTTGGATATTAGCCCCTTATCAGATATATGATTTGCAAATATTTTCTCAGATTCAGAATATTGCTGGTTTGTTGCAGGTTTCTCTTGCTGTGCATTTAGAATATAAAGGCAATTACAGAGGGAAAAAAAATCCAATTTCACCACTCTGAAATAACAGATTTATTTTTTTCCCACCCTTTTAATTTGCAGTTATAAAATAAATAAGACATGGGGATATAATGTACAGCATGACTATAGTGACTGTAGTTAATAACACTGCATTGTATAAAGTTGCTAAGAGTAGATCTTAAAAGTTTCCATCATAAGAAAAAAAATTTATTACTATGTGTGGTGATGGATGCTAACTAGATTTATTGTGCTGATCATTTCTCAATGTATGCAAATATTAAGTCACATTGTACACTTAAAATTAATATAATGTTATATGTCAGTTATATCTCAATTATAAAAACACAGAATATGTAATTTATATTTCAATGTAATGGAAATAAATAGATATAAAATTACACACATAATAAATTTATGCATATATATAATTTTTTTCAAACCTGAAATCATAATGTAGATTCCACTTTGTCTTCTAATTTTCAGTTAGCATTTTATCATAAGTATTTCCCTAAGCCATTAAATTCTTCTTGAAGATAAGTTTGTATCAATTCACTATTAATTCTATTATAAATATATTAAAATTTAGTTATTTTCTTTAAATAAAAATATGACCAACATTCTTGCACATAAATTTTGTGTCCTTTTTCATTTTCCCTGGAATTCATTGGGTTAGGTTAAAGATGTTTACAATCTCACCAAATGTTTGTCCAGAATGCTGTGACAATTTCCATATCCATCAAGGCATCATAATATTTAACATATCTTTTTCAATTATCAATTTTATGAGTCTAAAATAAAAATGCCCCACTGATTTTAATTTTAAATTATGAGGCTGGACATTTTTCATAATTATTTGTGATTTATTTTTATCCTGAGCATTGCTTGGCATAGTTTTAATTAATAATATCTTTATGTCTTTGACAATTTATATAAATGCTTTAACAATTTATTTTTAATTAAAGTAACTTGGGATGCACCAGATAATTAACGGAGTGTAGTAAGTGCAGTTGGGAAGGTAGCAGTCCTGATGTGTGTGCGTGTATGCTAAGTTACTTCAATCATGTCTGACCTGTTGCCGATTATTAAAAACGTTCTTTTATATTCTCTAGAAGGATCAAGAAGTAGCAGTGTCTTGGATTTAATGATATGCAATGACATTTTAAGAATAACAAATGCATATTGAAAAAGTAAAAATGATAAGAAAGACTTTAAAATATAAAATGTCTCCCTGACTCCCGGTACCAATCACCAAAGATTTCATAAATTATACATAAACACATACAACTATTTTCTTTGTCTTTATGCATATATATATGTGTGATATAGATATATACTAATATATATATTAATATCTGAGTGACAGAGATCTGGAAAAATAAAAGTACATTCTGCTTCATATAATATAACAAAATTGGAGATACTTGTTATCTTTAAAAGGTAGCATTGTCAGCTACTACAATTCAAAATGGTTTTGGGAAAAATATAAATGATTGTCTTAAATGGCTTATGAGAGAAACTGGGTTCTACTCAATCTTTGAGGATGGATTTGGGGAATACAATTTTGACATTCCTTAATGTATACTTCCACGGGTCTGTATAGGGAACAGGATATTGTTCTGCACACCTGATATTAATTTTAGATCTTTGGTGTACTGAATGGTTAATTATACAATCCACCAGGATAACTAGTAAATTTTAAATGATTTTTAGTTGTCAAAACAAGCAATATAATATAAAACCACAACACTGAAATTCACACTGTTGACATGGCTGACAAATGGTAAACAGCTTTAAAACTAATGCTTTACTGACTTATTGTAGTCCCTCACTTTTGTTTGTTTTTTCCAAAGCAAATATGACAATTCTCAGACTAAGGAATTCCACTTTCCATAACTGATGATTCATCAGAGATTACCTTTCCTAAAGTTCTTCCCTTTGATACAAATCCTTGCTACTTTAATATGAGGCCTTCTTTTCATTTTTTGGAATCCAGTTCGACATGAAAATCACTTAGCATCAGCTCCCTGGTTGCCTTTTCCCTCAAGGATGGAATGATCAGGGTCATCAAAGTAATGTGCAAGGATAACTTTAGGGTCAAAACACACTTTTCTCTAAGATTTAAATCCAGCACCACTAATCAGGCAGTAGGCAATCCCCACAGTCTGACCTCATAATGCCAAAGAAGTGAATTGAAAAAGGAACAGCGATTGTCGTGCTTGGAGCCCCTCAGAGCAGGCAGCAGAGGTGGAGGCCGTGGTGGACGGATGGTTGACGCCAACAAGCCCGAGGTGATTATGGGCCTTGGCGATAACAGCCTGCATCGGCACCTCTTGGACCCGCTGGGTGAGCCTCGGGCAAGAACCTCACCCGCCCAAGCAGGAGAAGCAGCCTCCATAGCACAGCAGCAGCTCCAATGGAGTTAAAATGAAGAATGGTGAATCAGTTTATCAGTTAATTCAGAGAAATCTGAATTAAAAGAAAAATCTACAGGAAATAAGAAGGCCGATAGGTTTCATCCTTACTCAAAAGATAAGAATTCAGGCGGTGGAGAAAAGAAGGGGCCAAATCCTAACAGTTTTTATTAGCAACATCCCATATCGTAAAAAACCCAAAATTAGTAGAAGGAAAGAAATCATAAAGATCCAAGAAGAAATACGTGAAAAAAAAAAATGAAGAAAGAATAGTAAAGATAAATAAAACTAAAAGCTGGTTCCTTGAGAAGATAAACAAAATTGACAAACCTTTAGCCAGACTCATCAAGAAAAAAAGAGAGAAGAATCAAATCAAAAGTAGAAATGAAAAAGGAGAGGTTACAACAGACAATGCAGAAATGCAAAGGATTATAAGAGACTATTATGAACACTATATGACAATAAAATGGATAACCTGAAAGAAATGGACAGATTCCTAGAAAAGTTCAATCTTCCCAAGACTGAACCAGGAAGAAATAGAAATTATGAACAACCCAATTACAAGCACTGAAATTGAAGCTGTGAGAAAAAATGTCCCCAAAAAACAAAAACCCAGGACCAGATGGCTTCACAGGAGAATTCTATCAAACATTTAGAGAAGAGCTGTCTATCCTTCTAAAACTCTTTCAAAAAATTGCAGAGGAAGGAATACTTCTAAATTCATTCTACGAGGCCACCATCATTCTGATACCAAAACCAGATAAGGGCAACACACACAAAAGAAAACTACAGGCTAATATCACTGATGAACATAGATGCAAAAATCCTCAACAAAATTTTAGCAAACAGAATTCAGCAACACATCAAAAAGCTCATACACCATGATCACGTTGGGTCTATTCAAGGGATGCAAGAATTCTTCAATATACACAAATCAATGTGATATACCATATTAACAAATTGAAAGATTAAAAAAATATGATAATCTCAATAGATGCAGAAAAAGCTTTTGACAAAATTAAGCACTCATTTATGATTCAGTTCAGTTCAGTTCAGTCACTCAGTTGTGTCTGACTCTTTGCGACCCATGAATTATAGCACACCAGGCCTCCCTGTCCATCACCAACTCCCAGAGTTCACCCAAACTCATGTCCATCGAGTCGATGATGCCATCCAGGCATCTCATCCTCTGTCGTCCCCTTCTCCTCCTGCCCCCAATCCCTCCCAGCATCAGAGTCTTTTCCAAAAACTCTTCAAAAAATGGGCATAGAAGGAATCTACCTCAACATAGTAAAGGCCATATATGATAAGCCTACAGCAAACATTATTCTCAATGGTGAAAAACTGAAAGCATTCCCCCTAAGATCAGGAACAAGACAAGGGTGTCCACTTTCACCACTATTATTCAACATAGTTCTGGAAGTCCTAGCTATAGCAATCAGAGAAGAAAAAGAAAAGGAATCCAGATTGGAAAATAAGAATTAAAGCTCTCACTATTTGTAGATGACATGACTGTACATAGAAAACCCTAAAGATAGTATCAGAAAATTACTAGAGCTAATCAGTGAATTTAGCAAAGTTGCAGGATACAAAGTCAGTACACAGAAATCACTTGCATTTCTATATACTAACAGTGAAAAATCAGAAAGAGAAATAAAGGAATCAATCCCATTCACCATTGCAACAAAAAGAATTAAATATGTAGGAATAAACTTACCTAAGGAGACAAAAGAACTGTACACAGAAAATTATGACACTAATGAAATAAATCAAAGATGACATAAAGAGATGGAGAGACATTCCATGTTCTACTACCAAATGCAATCTACAGATTCAATGTGATCCTTATCAAATTACCAATGGCATTTTTCACAGAACTAGAACAAAAGTTTCACAATTCATATGGAAACTCAAAAGATCCTGAATAGCCAAAGCAGTCTTGAGAAAGAAGAATGGAGCTGGAGGAATCAACCTTCTTGACTTCAGATTACACTACAATGCTACAATCATCAGCAAAGTATGGTACTGGCACAAAAATAGAAATATAGACCAATGGAACAAGATAGAAAGCCCAGAAACAAACCCAAGCACCTAAGGGTATCTTATTTTTAACAAAGGAGGCAAGGATATACAATGGGGCAAAGACAGCCTCTTCAATAAATGGTGCTGGGAAAACTGGACAGCTACATGTAAAAGAATGAAATTAGAACACTTCCTAACACCATACACAAAGAGAAACTCACAACGGGTTAAAGACCTAAGTGTAAAACCAGAAATTATAAAACTCTTAGAGGAAAACATAGGCAGAACACTTGATGACATAAATCAAAGCAAGATCCTCTATGACCCACCTCTTTAGAGTAATGGAAATAAAAGCAGAAGTAAACAAGTGGGACCTTATTAAACTTAAAAAGGTTTTGTACAGCAAAGGAAACTATAAGCAAGGTGAAAAGACAACCCTCAGAATGGGAGAAAATAATAACAAATGAAACAACTTACAAAAGATTAATTTCCAAAATATACAGGCAGCTCATACAACTCAATGCCAGAAAAACAATCAACCTAATCAAAAAGTGGGAAAAAGACCTAAACAGACATTTCTCCAAAGAAGACATATAGATGGCTAACAAACACATGAAAAGACGCTCAACATCACTCATTATTCAGATCAGATCAGATCAGATCAGTCACTCAGTGGTGTCCGACTATTTGCGACCCTATGAATCGCAGCACGCCAGGCCTCCCTGTCCAACACCAACTCCCGGAGTTCACTGAGACTCATGTCCATCAAGTCAGTGATGCCATCCAGCCATCTCATCCTCTGTCATCCCCTTCTCCTCCTGCCCCCAATCCCTCCCAGCATCAGAGTCTTTTCCAATGAGTCAACTCTTCGCATGAGGTGGCCAAAGTACTGGAGTTTCAGCTTTAGCATCATTTCTTCCAAAGAAATCCCAGGGCTGATCTCCTTGAGAATGGACTGGTTGGATCTCCTTGCAGTCCAAGGGACTCTCAAGAGTCTTCTCCAACACCACAGTTCAAAAGCATTAATTCTTCAGTGCTCAGCTTTCTTCACAGTCTAACTCTCACATCTATACATGACCACAGGAAAAACCATAGCCTTGGCTAGACAGACCTTTGTTGGCAAAGTAATGTCTCTGCTTTTGAATATGCTATCTAGGTTGGTCATAACTTTCCTTCCAAGGAGTAAGCGTCTTTAATTTCATGGCTGCAATCACCATCTGCAGAGTCCTTATACCTCAATAATAGTATTATTTACATAATTTTCAGAAAATTAGTTTGTCTGTGAGAGGTTGTAAGCCAAAGAACACTGGAATCCCTACATGAAGAGAGATGTGTATTCTAATTCTATATTTAATATTGTGGGCAGTACTTAGAGTGAAATGTATGATATTGATTAGATATATTAAAAAATATAAAATCAATCATCTAAAACTTTCAACTTAAGAAACTAAAAGAAGAACAAAATAAATCAAAAGAAAGAATAAAAAAGAGAGAGAGAACAAAAAAAGGAGAAATAATAAGAATTATATAGCAAAATCAATGAAATTGCAAACAAGAAATCAATGGAGAATGATCAATGAAACCAAAAGCTAATTGTTTAAAAAATCGACAAAATCAATAAGCCTCTAGCCAATCTAAGAAAAAAGAAAAAATACAGAAATTACTGATATCAGAAATGAATGAAGACACACCACTACAAATCACAAAAACATTAAAGGTAGGGGGGGGAGAAAGGAGTATAGTGAACAGCTCTCTATGCTGACAAATTTGATAACCTGGAAGAAATAGACCAATTCTTTGTAAGACACAATTTGCTAAAACTCACAAAAAGGGAAATGAATAATATGAAGAGGACTGTATCAATTAAATCATTTAATCAATAATTAATAACCTTCCAAAATAGAAAACACCAAGTGCAGATGGATTCACTGGTGAATGCAACCAAATATGTAAGAAAAAAATTATACAAATTCTCCACAATTTTTTTCTAGAAGAAAAAAGCAGGAGGAATATTTCATAAACCATTCTGTGAAGCCAGCATTACATTAATACCAAAGACATTACAAGAAATACAGAACAATACTTTTAATGAACATAGATGCCAAATTTCTTAATAAAATATTATCAAATAGAATCCAAAAATGAGTAAAAAGAATTATACAACACAACCAAGTAAGATTTATTCCAAGTATGCAAAATAATTTCAACATTTAAAAATTAATTAATGCAATCCATCACATCAACAGACAAAATAAATCACAATTATATCATTATATGCAGAAAAAGCCTTTGACATAATCTAACATGAAGAATTGATGATTTTGAACTGTGGTGTTGGAGAAGACTCTTGGGAGCCCCTTGGACTGCAAGGAGATCCAACCAGTCCATTCTGAAGGAGATCAGCCCTGGGATTTCTTTGGAAAGAATGATGCTAAAGCTGAAACTCCAGTACTTTGGCCACCTCATGCAAAGAGTTGACTCATTGAAAAAGACTCTGATGCTGGGAGGGATTGGGGGCAGAGGATGAGATGGCTGGATGGTATCACTGACTCAAGGGACGTGAGTCTGAGTGAACTCGGAGTTGGTGATGGACAGGGAGGCCTGGCGTGCTGCAATTCATGGGATCACAAAGAGTCGGACACGACTGAGCAACTGAACTGAACTGAATACCTGTTCAAAAAACTCTCAGAACCTAGGGATAGAGGGAAACTTCCTTAATTTGATAATTGACATCTACAGAAATCCCCACAGATAACATTGAATTTAATAATGAGAAACTCAAAACTATCCCACCCAGATGAGGAACAAAGCACTGCTATAAGTCAGGTAATACAACAAGACAAGAAAATTAACAACATACATTATGATAAGAAAAAAAAATGGAACTAATAAATGATCATAACAAGGCTCCAGAAGAAAAGTTTAATATAAAAAGGAAAATAGCTTTCTACATAACATCAATGAATAAGTAGAATTTGAAGTTAAACACATTGCTATTTATATTAGCATCAGAAAATGAAATTCCTATGTATAAATGTGACAAAATACATACAAAATATACATGAAGAAAACTACAAAACTTTGATGAAAGTAATTAAAAAATTAATTAAATAGAAAGGTATTCCAGATATTGAAGAATCCTGGCATCCCTGGGATAAAGCCCACTTGGTCATGGTGTATGATCTTTTTAATGTGTTGTTGGATTCTGATTGCTAGAATTTTGTTAAGGATTTTTGCATCTATGTTCATCAGTGATATTGGCCTGTAGTTTTCTTTTTTTGTGGGATCTTTGTCAGGTTTTGGTATTAGGGTGATGGTGGCCTCATAGAACGAGTTTGGAAGTTTACCTTCCTCTGCAATTTTTTGGAAGAGTTTGAGCAGGATAGGTGTTAGCTCTTCTCTAAATTTTTGGTAGAATTCAGCTGTGAAGCCATCTGGACCTGGGCTTTTGTTTGCTGGAAGATTTTTGATTACAGTTTCAATTTCCGTGCTTGTGATGGGTCTGTTAAGATTTTCTATTTCTTCCTGGTCAAGTTTTGGAAAGTTGTACTTTTCTAAGAATTTGTCCATTTCTTCCACGTTGTCCATTTTATTGGCATATAATTGTTGATAGTAGTCTCTTATGATCCTTTGTATTTCTGTGATTATCTCAATAGATGCAGAGAAAGCCTTTGACAAAATTCAACATCCATTTATGATAAAAAACCTCTCCAGAAAGCAGGAATAGAAGGAACATACCTCAACATAATAAAAGCTATATATGACAAACCCACAGCAAACATTATCCTCAATGGTGAAAAATTGAAAGCATTTCCTCTAAAGTCAGGAACAAGACAAGGGTGCCCACTTTCACCATTACTATTCAACATAGTTTTGGAAGTTTGGGCCACAGCAATCAGAGCAGAAAAAGAAATAAAAGGAATCCAAATTGGAAAAGAAGAAGTAAAACTCTCACTATTTGCAGATGACATGATCCTCTACATAGAAAACCCTAAAGACTCCACCAGAAAATTACTAGAAATAATCAATGACTATAGTAAAGTTGCAGGATATAAAATCAACACACAGAAATCCCTTGCATTCCTATACACTAATAATGAGAAAACAGAAAGAGAAATTAAGGAAACAATTCCATTCACCATTGCAACGGAAAGAATAAAATACTTAGGAATGTATCTACCTAAAGAAACTAAAGACCTATATATAGAAAACTATAAAACACTGGTGAAATAAATCAAAGAGGACACTAACAGATGGAGAAATATACCATGTTCATGGATTGGAAGAATCAATATAGTGAAAATGAGTATACTACCCAAAGCAATTTATAGATTCAATGCAATCCCTATCAAGCTACCAACGGTATTCTTCACAGAGCTAGAACAAATAATTTCACAATTTGTATGGAAATACAAAAAACCTCGAATAGCCAAAGCGATCTTGAGAAAGAAAAATGGAACTGGAGGAATCAACCTACCTGACTTCAGGCTCTACTACAAAGCCACAGTTATCAAGACAGTATGGTACTGGCACAAAGACAGAAATATAGATCAATGGAACAAGATAGAAAGCCCAGAGATAAATCCACACACATATGGACACCTTATCTTTGACAAAGGAGGCAAGAATATACAATGGATTAAAGACAATCTCTTTAAAAAGTGGTGCTGGGAAATCTGGTCAACCACTTGTAAAAGAATGAAACTAGACCACTTTCTAACACCATACACAAAAATAAACTCAAAATGGATTAAAGATCTAAACGTAAGACCAGAAACTATAAAACTCCTAGAGGAGAACATAGGCAAAACACTCTCTGACATACATCACAGCAGGATCCTCTATGACCCACCTCCCAGAATATCGGAAATAAAAGCAAAAATAAACAAATGGGACCTAATTAACCTTAAAAGCTTCTGCACATCAAAGGAAACTATAAGCAAGGTGAAAAGACAGCCTTCAGAATGGGAGAAAATAATAGCAAATGAAGCAACTGACAAACAACTAATCTCAAAAATATACAAGCAACTCCTACAGCTCAACTCCAGAAAAAAAAATGACCCAATCAAAAAATGGGCCAAAGAACTAAATAGACATTTCTCCAAAGAAGACTTGCAGATGGCTAACAAACACATGAAAAGATGCTCAACATCACTCATTATCAGAGAAATGCAAATCAAAACCACTATGAGGTACCATTTCACGCCAGTCAGAATGGCTGCGATCCAAAAGTCTACAAGCAATAAATGCTGGAGAGGGTGTGGAGAAAAGGGAACCCTCTTACACTGTTGGTGGGAATGCAAACTAGTACAGCCACTATGGAGAACAGTGTGGAGATTCCTTAAAAAACTGGAAATAGAACTGCCTTATGATCCAGCAGTCCCACTGCTGGGCATACACACTGAGGAAACCAGAAGGGAAAGAGACACGTGTACCCCAATGTTCATCGCAGCACTGTTTATAATAGCCAGGACATGGAAGCAACCTAGATGTCCATCAGCAGATGAATGGATAAGAAAGCTGTGGTACATATACACAATGGAGTATTACTCAGCCATTAAAAAGAATACATTTGAATCAGTTCTAACGAGGTGGATGAAACTGGAGCCTATTATACAGAGTGAAGTAAGCCAGAAGGAAAAACATCAATACAGTATACTAACGCATATATATGGAATTTAGAAAGATGGTAACAATAACCCAGTGTACGAGACAGCAAAAGAGACACTGATGTATAGAACAGTCTTATGGACTCTGTGGGAGAGGGAGAGGGTGGGAAGATTTGGGAGAATGGCATTGAAACATGTAAAATATCATATAAAGATGCCAGTCCAGGTTCCATGCACGACACTGGATGCTTGGGGCTAGTGCACTGGGACGACCCAGAGGGATGGTATGGGGAGGGAGGAGGGAGGAGGGTCTAGGATGGGGAACACATGTATACCTGTGGCGGATTCATTTTGATATTTGGCAAAACTAATACAATTATATAAAGTTTAAAAATAAAATAAAATTTAAAAAAAAAGAAAGGTATTCCATGTTCATGGGTGGAAAGACTCAAGATTGTCATGACAATTCTTTCCAACTTGATCTATAAATTCAACATAATCCTAATCAAAATCAAGTTATTTTGTAGATACATAGAGAGGCAAAATGTCCTGCTGATATTTAGTCAAAGAAGTTAGGAACTGATGTCCACACAAAAACCTTCACATGTTTGTTTATAGAGACAATTATTTATTTGTAATTGTCAAAACTTGGAATCAAGCAAGATATCTTATGGATATTGTAAAAACGACCAGGGTCTGTGAGGAATAAAGTTTATAAGAGATGGACAGACAGCTCACTGAGAAATTTTAGGGCAGTGAACTACTTATGATACTACAATGGTGAAAACATGTCATTATACATTAGTTAAAACCCACTGAATGGCCAACACAAAGAATATGTTCTCATGTAAACTATGGATTTGGGGTGGTAATGATGTGTCAGTGTAGGTGCGTCAGTTATAACTGCCTCTCTGGTGGGGAAATGTTGATAGTGGAGGAGGTTGTGCATATGTTGGGGCAGCAGTTGTACAGAAATCTAATCTTTATTCAATTTTGCTGTGAACCCAAAATTTCTCTTAAAAAATGTCTATTAAAAAAAAAATAAAAAAACTAAAGAAAGGATAATGTGTCATTTTCATTGCTATAGCACTATTTGGATAGCATTTTAATTTTGCACCTAGGTCTTTTCATTCCAGCTGTGGCATCTCAGTACCAAATCACCAAAATAAATAAAGCAAAACAAAAATAATCTAAAAGTAAACACACACACACACAATATATGCTACCATTATCACTATTAAAATAACAAAGTAACAAAATGATAGAATATTTAAGTGGAAAAGTGAAGTGTAATTGTTTGAAACAACAAAAAATGTTCATGACAACGTTATTTTGTAAGAATCATTAAATGATCGTTATTTTTACCAAAATTATATTTTCATATAAGTTTATTATTTTCATTTAAAATTTCTGGGGTCAGCTTCAATTGAGTTAATAGTTTTTAATTGCGATCTGACAATTTATTTGGTAAAGGACCAATACTTAATATTCTTGGATTTGCAGGCAAGAGGATCTCTGTCACACTCTAGTTCTCACCACAATACTTTTGTCTGAATTATTGATAAGACCCTGTGTCATTGCAAGGTTGCTGAGAAGCAGATGAAGTGTTTAGTGAGCACTACTACCTCTGAGACAATGCCTCACCAGTATCCTTCCCTTTACAGTATTGTAACAGTTTAATATGATGAACTGTGCTGCTGAAGCACCCTTTGAGCCTAAAATACATTACCTAATTTATGATACCAAGACTTCAATTCCAGTATGTGTTAGTTCCGAAATGAGAACAACTCAAAACATAGTGAGCATATGACCAATCAACCAATATAGTACAGATGATGTAGTCTTTGAAATTTTTTATATTTGACTTTAAGCATCACACATTTTAAGCACTAAGAAAAATAGCATGCTGCAATAATAATATTAATATGCTTTAAAAATGTATAGCTATAGTGTTTTAACCATTGTAGGTATCTACTATCACATTTAATATTATTTTAGCAGTGACTCTTATAACATAGGTATTATTATCATCCTTTGGCCAAAGAGGAAACTAAAGTTCCAAGAGGTTAATTCACTAGCTCAGTCATACAGCTAATAGCTTTCAGAGCTATTCTAACCAAATCTGGCTGATTCCAAAGCCCAATGCCTTCAACTACTACACTGAAAACTGAAATATTCACAAGGCATATCCCATGGTTTGGGGGCCAACCAGGGTGATTTTACAGATATAAGTAACCATTTAATACCAATATTTATTCAATAACCTCAAAAATTAAAATTAAATGACTTCTCCAGGTTTCTTACCAAAAATTATTAGCCCAATGAAGTAAGCTATCCCATTCCTTAATGCAATGTAAAAGAAAATTTCCTCATTTACCAAACTGTAAATTAGCCAACAAGATAAATTTTGAGAAACAAGATAAGTATCTAATGTTATACTTGCCCCTTGCGCAGGATTAGTTCAACTTCCAACATTAATTAAATTCTACCTACTCTACAGTTTCCTTCTACTATAACAAATCCTCCATTTAAGGACACCTGCTCAATCTGCATTTTCTAATCCTTGCTGAAATGTAACCATAATTCCCTAGGGCACAGGTTTCTGGAGTTAAACAAGAAATATAATAGCACTCATCTAAATATGTTCCTACTCCCTTATGTGATCTACAGCCCTCTTAGATTTCTTTCCTTACTACACCAGAGAATCCCTCCAGCGATTACACCCTAGTACCACCTCTTGTCCAGCCTTTTCCACTCTTTCTGATATATCTTTAGCAGAGATACTGCTATCAAGCCTCAGAGGCCTATTCAAAGACAGGAATGATCTTGATTTGAGATACTTAAGGTTATTTTTCCGTAACAGCTCCGCCTTGAAGATGTATAGGTGGTTTGCCCTCCAGTGTGCCTTAGTTAGGGTCCAGCAATACCCAAAATTCCTTGTGGAACACCTCCTATTGTGAGCTCTGTTTTGTTTTGTTTTTCTTTGATTTATCTCCATCAATTTCCAACCATTGCTGCATAAATATTATTCTGTTCTGCCTAAATTTTTTATATGGATAGTGTGATGTTGGTTTCTCTTTGGCCCTTGGAGGCTGTCCTGGAAGAATCCTTGTTTTAAGCTACTGCAACCTTCTGACAAGCCCTCACTCTTCTTCACATACAATCTGATCCTAAAACAAACCCCAATTCAACTCATTATGCTGGGTCCTGCTCTTCTAATCTTTGCTTGAGGAAAACAGGGGGCAGGGAGATGGTAGGGAGGGAATTCCTTATAAAACTCCAGGTACATGAACCCAAAGCTGTGGACGTTGCTGCTAAGTCTCCAAGGCTGAGCTACAGTCAACTTCCTCCCCAAAGAGTAGCTGCAAATTGGTTGCTTATGGATTAAATCCAGGCCAAAAATATGTTGGTCATGATGTTATTTTATTTCTGTCATTGAACATATTTTTAAATGGTTGAACTTGAATGTTTTTGTACGAAAAAATGCATTTTCTATGTGTTTGTCTCCTTGTCATTTCAGATATTTGAGTTTGTAAGGCTTGCTCTAAAGTTTGTTGGGCCTCAGTTGCTGAACCCACTGGTGCCATCTTGTAATTTCCAAGGTCCTAGGTCTTTGCTAATTAAACTTAGCTTTCTTTTAGTACCTAGACTTGTAGTGTAGCCTCTCTTGACCATAAGACCAGGGAAGCTAGGTTAAAGGATGACCTTGAAAATAGTACTCTTGTTGTTGCTGCTGCTGTTGTTCAATTGCTCAGTCATGTCTGACTCTGCAACCCCATGGACTGCAACACACCAGTATTCCCTGTCCTTCACCATCTCCCAGAGCTTGCTCAAACTCATGTCCATTGAGTCCGTGATACCATCCAACCATCTTGTCTTCCATCATCCCCTTCTCTTCCTGCCTTCTATGTTTCCTAGCATCAGTCTTTTTAAATGAGTAGGCTCTTCGCATCAGGTGGCCAAAGTATTGGAGCTTCAGCTTCAGCCTCAGTCCTTCCAATGGATATTCAGGGTTGATTTCCTTTAGGATTGACTGGTTTGCTTTTCTTGCAGTCTAAGAGACTCTCAAGAGTCTTCTCCTGACTTCTCAAAAGTAATTCTTGAATGTTAAATATAGTTAAATATAGTTCCTGTTAAATATAGTTCCTCAATTCCTCTTACCATTTATCTTTATTCTTTTTTCTTTCACACCATTATTTAGAAAAGGTGCTTTCCTTGCTTTCGTTAGGTATGCTGCTGCTGCTAAGTCGCTTCAGTCATGTCCAACTCTGTGCGACCCCACAGACAGCAGCCCACCAGGCTCCCCCATCCCTGGGATTCTCTAGGGAAGAATACTAGAGTGGGTTGCCATTTCCTTCTCCAATGCATGAATGTTCAAAATCAAAGTGAAGTCGTTCAGTCGTGTCCGACTCTTAGCGACCCCATGGACTACAGCCTACCAGTCTCCTCCGTCCATGGGATTTTCCAGGCAAGAGTACTGGAATGGGGTGCCATTGCCTTGTTTTATGTTTTTATTCCATCTTCATCTTTTTTGGAACTTGCTATTGCTTCAATTCTTCTAATGCCCATGGCTTCTTCTTTTCTGTTTACTGTAGGGGAGGGGAAAATTTCACCCTTCCTTGTAGGTTCTTTTTGCTAGTCTAAGAATCAAACTGACATAAAATAGATTAACATTAGAAAAACAAATTAAATTTCATACTTAAAGAAGCCTCATGGATATAGGACCTAGAAAACCAAAGCAGGCTGTTTATATACCTTTCAAGAAAAAGAATCAATTGCGACAATTTGACAAAATAGGAAGATTTGGACTTTGAGTATCAAATTAATGAAGAAGTAACAAAGTTTGTTTATACAGCTTACTCTGCCCCAAATTCCTTATCTCCAATGATAAGGATGGATGCCTTTCATCCACCCAGCACAGGGAGGGTGCCTTCCCAAGGGAGTTTTATTTCCTGCTTTCAAGGGAACAAAGAGGGTGAGAATGTTCTTCTTGAACCAGATGTTTCTTCAGTTCAGTTCAGTTCAGTTCAGTCGCTTAGTCATGTCCGACTCTTTGCCACCCCATGAATCGCAGCACGCCAGGCCTCGCTGTCCACCACCAACTCCCGGAGCTCACTCAGACTCACGTCCATCGAGTCAGTGATGCCATCCAGCCATCTCATCCTCTGTCGTCCCCTTCTCCTCCTGCCCCCAATCCCTCCCAGCATCAGAGTCTTTTCCAATGAGTCAACTCTTCACAAGAGGTGGCCAAAGTACTGGAGTTTCAGCTTTAGCATCATTCCCTCCAAAGAAATCCCAGGGCTGATCTCCTTGAGAATGGACTGGTTGGATCTCCTTGCAGTCCAAGGGACTCTCAAGAGTCTTCTCCAACACCACAGTTCAAAAGCATCAATTCTTTGGGGCTCAGCCTTCTTCACAGTCTAACTCTCACATCCATACATGACCACAGGAAAAACCATAGTTGAATAATCAACATGCCACTTTGGTATATTTTGGGGGTAGTGTGCCCTGAATCTCATCAATTTCCGCCTCTGAGATTTTCCTGAGATGGAAGTTTCTTATAATATAATCTGAACTGGTAAATTGCTTTACTATTTCATTGAATTAGTCTCTTAGCCTTAAAAATAAACCTGTTGAGAAAAAAAAAAAATAGATCTGTTCAGTTAAACAATCATGTCTAATTTTAGGAGGTACTGATGTAACTGGACTCCCAAAGTTGGTTTATTCATGTGAGAAATCAAGTCTTTAATAAGGCATTTCTATGGAAACAAAAGAAATGTTAATAAGCAGAGCAAATTATAAACCAGTTGCTGTGTTCTGAGTTTTGAAGATGGCCAACTGAGAAGATTTCAGGATGTTAGATACAAAACATTCCTCCAGTAGAGTTAGGGCAGGCAGTGGCAATTTGACAGATTTTGCTGGTTTATAGTTTGAATATCTCTAGTGATCTTCTAAGTGGCTCACATAACAAGAGGTACAATAATTGTTTTATATTGGATGGTAATTTTTCTGAAATTAATATTTAGTCATCCAACTTTAGCTTGCTAAGCTTTAGAAAAAGAGTAGTTTTAGTTCTTTATAAAGTCAGAAGTTTGGAAGAAAAGTTAGAAACATTAGTTTGGAGACTTATAACTAAATATTTGAGGATCTAGTCTAGTATACAGGTAGGAAGCAAAATCTCACAGATATTAAGAGCACTATGAAAGGTTTATTCCTGAAACATAATTTCTATCATAATTTATAGTCACCCCCATTTCTATCAAAAGTAATCATAGTAAGACTAGTCTAGTTTTAATAATCTTGGCTTGATTATTTGCTTAAGTACAGCAAGAATGGGAACTGACCACATAGAATCTTTTAATCTGCTTTGTTGAAACTTTTCATAAGAAATCTCAGATTAGAATTTTAAAATTCCTTGAGGACAGTGACAAAGATAGTGGTAGAAAGATGCAAAACTTACCTCTTTTCATGCACAGACCAAAATCCCAATTGTTTGCAAGACAACTATGGACAAAAAGAATGGAATCTACCAGAAAAAGAATCTTCTATAATTCAGTTCAGTTCAGTTCAGTTCAGTCGCTCAAAAGAACCACAATGAGACAGGTAGGAGGGATGGACTTGTGATATTATTAAATCCCACACCCCTAGGTGCAACCCATAAACTGGAGAATGCATATATTGTAAATGTTCTCCCACAGGAGTGAGAGTTCTGAACCCCATTTTGGATTCCCCCGCCTGGGCACCAGAAAGATGAGCCCCCAGAGCATTTGAGTTTGAAAGTCAGTGAGGCTTCATTTCAGGAGCCCCACAGTACTGGGGGGAAATAGAGACTTCACTCATGATGAGAGCCCACAATATCTTATACACACTGGGATCTGGGGCCAGAGCAGTGATTAATAGCCTGGGCCACACTAAACTGCTAGTCTTAGAGAGTTTCCTGGAGAGGCAGAAGGTGGCTGCAGCTCACGTTGGGGACACAGATAGTGGGTGCAGCCATACAGAACATTGTACTTCATGAATACAGCTGCTGGTGGCTGCCATCTTGTTTCATTAGTGCCAAGACCTGGTCCCACCCAATAGCTTGTAGGCACCAGTGCTGGGATGCCTCAGGCCAAACAACTAACTGGGCAGAACACAACTTCACCCATCAGCAGACAGGCTTCCCAAAGACTTTCTAAGCTCGTAGCCTCCTCTAGACATGCCCTTAGACACAGTCCTGCCCACCAGAGAGCCAGGTAGACCACCCTGGTCTACCTTCCAGTGGGCAGGCCCCAGCCCTTCCCTCCAGGAAGCCTACACCACCCTCTAGACCAGCCTCAACCAACAGGAGCCAGACACTAGAAGTAGGAAAACTATGATCCCACATCCTACAGACCCAGCCTATCCAGAGTAGGACAGACCCTACCATGGGACTAACTAGGCCTTGGCACTGTCCACCAGCAGACCAATGCTAGCTTCAAGGCACCCTGGACTCCACCCTGAGTTAGGAACAAACCCCCTCCAATCAATCTGAAACAAGCTCTGAGATCCTTGAGCTCTGCAGAGTCTCTCCAGAGTCCAGAAACTGGCTCTGCCTGCCAGTACCCCAACACTAACCCCAAGACCTGGCTTCACCCACCAGTGGGCCAGCATTAGCCCCAGGGCCCCATAAAATTCTGCATCCAGCTGCCTCATGATCAGACCCCAATAAATAGGAGCCAGCAGCACACAAGGCACAACTTGGCAACCAAACAAGCTAGGGGTTAACCAATCCTATCAGACTACCCACATAACAATAGAAGAGCCCATGAAGCCCTTTTAGGGGGAACCTCAAGAGCATATAGCTTGAGTGACAAGAGGGGAGTTCATTGCTGGTATACATAGGACATCTCCTACAGAAGGCCACCTCGCCAAGGTTGAGAAACATAACTAACTTACCGTATGCATACAAATACAAATAGCAATATAGATAAAATGAATGGAGATAGGCAACCTACCCAAGAAAGAGTTGAGGTTAATCATCATAAAGACAATTAAAGAAATCAGGAAAAGAGTGAATGCACAGAGTGAGAACTTCGAAGTTTTTGACAAAAAGTTAGAAAATATAAAGAACTATCAGAGATGAAGAATACAAGAACTGGAGTGGAAAATACAGTAGAAGGAACAATAGTAGACTAAATGATATAGAAGAATGTATCAGTGAACGGGAAGGTAGAGTAGTGGAAATCACTCCTGCCGAATACGAAAAAGAACAAAAGGATACTGAGAAATAAGGATGGTTTAAGAGACCTTTGGTAAAATGTCAAATGCACTGATGTTTGTACTATAGGGGTTCAGAAGAAGAGAGAGAAAGGGTCTGAGAAAATATTTGAAGACATAAAAGCTGAAAACTTCACTAACCTGAGAAAGGAAACAGTCACCCATGTCCAAGAAGCACAGAAAGTCCCATACAGGATGATCCCAAAAAGGAACACAGCAAGACACGTTGTAATCAAAATGACAAAAATTAAAGATAAAAAGAATATTAAGTGCAGCAAAAGAAAAACAACAAATAACCCACAAGGAAACTCTGCTGATTTTTCAGCAGACTCTACAGACCAAAAGGGAGTGGCACCATATATTTAAAGTGATGAAAGGGAAAAACTTACAACCAAAAATACTCTATCCAGCGAGTCTCTTGTTCAGATTTATGGAGAAATCAAAAGATTTACAGACAAGCAAAAGCTGACAGAATTCAGCACCACGAAACCAGATTTATGACAAATGTTAAAGAAACTCCTCTAGGCAAAAAGAAAAAGGCTATATAGAAACAAGAAAATTACCAGATGAAAAGGCTCACCAGGAAAGACAAACATATAGTAAAGGTAGGAAATCATGCACACAAAAAGCTAGTAGGGGAACTAAAAGACAAATGAGTAAAGCCTTCGATATCTACAGTAAGCAGTTAAGGAATTCACAAAACAATAAGATGTAAAATATGATATTAAAAAACACATGCTATCTCTACTGGGCATACAGAGAAATTTGGGAGAGCTGAAATAGGCAAAAATATTTATTTTCTGCTGGCATTCGCCAGAAGTACCAGAATCTCAGTTGCAACAGCCCTCAGAGCAAGCAGTATCCAGCCTGTGAAGTTTATCCTTCAGTGAAGCCAACTATGCCAAATTGTAGGAGAGGGAAAATATCCCCGTACCCTTCATTCTTTTAGCTGGTCTAATAACCAAACTGACATATGATAGATTAATAGGAGAACAGCAAATTTAATATCATGTTAAAGTGACTAAATTGGACTCTAAGTGGTGGTTTAGTTGCTAAGTCATGTCCAACTCTTTTGACCCCATGAACTGTAGCCCGCCAGGCTTCTCTGTCCATGGATTCTCCAGAAAAGAATATTGGAGTGGGTTGCCATTTTCTTCTCCAGGGGATTTTTCCCACCCAGGACTCAAACCTAGGTCTCCTGCACTGCAGGCAGATTCTTTACTGATGAACTATGAAAAGGAAAGGGAAGTGAAGTCTCTCAGTCGTATCCAACTCTTTGTGGCCCCATGGACACAGCCTACCAGGCTCTCCTGTCTATGGGATTTTCCAGGCTAGGGTATTGGAGTGGGTTGCCATTTCCTTCTCCAGGTGATCCTCCCAACCAGGAGATTGAACCCAGGTCTCCCATATTAAAGGCAAACGCTTTACAGTCTGAGCCACCAGGGGAAATCCATATATATATGGAGATATATATCTTTTTTAGACAAAAAGTAAATCCTTTGTAAAGATTTGACAAAACACAAGATTTGGGGCTTGCTGTAGCAAATTGATGATGAAGTTACCAGGTTTGTTTATGCAGCTTCCTGTGCTGTGACTTCCCTATCTCCAGTGATAAGCATACCCTTCATCCTCCTGGTGTAGGGAGGATAGCTTCCTGGGGCAGTTTGCTACTTGCTTTCAGAGGAACAAAGTAGGATTGGAGTGTTCTTCTTGCACCAGTTGTTTCTTACATAACTTTAACTAAAAGTCATCAATATGCCACCTTTGCATATTTGGGAGCAGCCTTCCCTGACTCCCTGACTACAATGAATTCTGTCTTAATTCTTTAAAACCAGAATATTTTTTCTCAACCATATAAGTCTTTAAGCTAGAACTTCATTTCTTTATTTTCATATGAACAATTTGAAAGAGTAGTTTTTTCACTAATTTAAATTCACCACTATTCTGTAGTCCTTTATCTATAAGCAGTTAACTTCACCCTAGCCTTTCTTCTGAAATTGATTTCTCTTCAATGATTAGCAAGGGTTACAAAATCCAGTGGATTTTTCTCATAAATGATTGCCTCTTTGCAACTTTGATTATTTCTTTGATACCTCTTTCTTCCTGAAAGTGTTCCTCCAGTTCTGTGACACTGTAATATCCAAATTTATTTTCTATCCTAATCATTTTTGGCCTGTTTCTCTGGCTTATCTTTGGACTCCCTCAATATAAGCATTCTTTAGAAAATTTTGTCCCCAAGTCGTTCCTCCCTCCCCCTTCAGTAATTTCATTCCATACGGTTTTTGAAATGCTTCTTATGACCTGCTGTCAGTATATGAAGGCAAGAATATAGTGTATATTAGATAAGGACTGGAAATGAAGAGGCAGTATTTTTGTTATTTAAAAATCATTTGATTATATATATAGACAATCCAAACTAATAAAGACAATTAAACTAAGAGAGTACAGCAATATTGCTGGACCCAAAATCAATATGCAAGACTCAATAGGGTTTTATACACCTCCAGAAAAGTTAAAAATGTAAGAAACAAAATAATAATGAAACTATATATCACAATAACAACAACAGAATATAATATTCACGAGGACATCCAGCAAAAATGTAAAAGATCTTTAAAGATTTTTTTAATAAAACAGAATAAATGTAGAGATATATTAGTAAATGAGAAGTGAATTACAAAATGTGGCAATTTCTCCAAAATTATTCTCTAAGAAATTTAATTTAAATCAAATTTCAGAATGGTTCATTACAGAACTTAAGCTGATTCTAAAATTACATGAAACTATTACAGGTGAAGACAGACAAGGCCATTTGGGAAAAAATGAAGAATGAAAGAATACTTGCCCTAGAATGAATTGCAGTAATTTAAAGAGAACGCTATTGTTACAGGAATAGATAAGCTCACTAACAGGAGGGAGCAGAGTGGTGAAGCAGATGCCTACATATATGGAAGCTCGGCAAGTGGCAGATACATATTTTATTGGGATAATTAAATGTCTATATTTAAAAATATAGCTATCCTGTTCATATATAAATATAAACAGATTATACTTGTAAATTTTTATTTCTTGGAGTGAAAAAATATCTGATACAAATGTGATAAAATGTTAATAAATTTTTTAACCCAAGTAGTCGGTAAATATATTTTATATGCTATCTATAAGTGTGTGTTTTTTCTTCAATATGTGAATTCATTGAAGGAGTTTAACTAAGGAATAACATAGTGAATGATAAATGTGGCTTTAAAGGATTTTTTTTAAAACCGTTGGAGGATGGATTATGTAAAAGGAAGACTAAGTTGAGAAGCTAATTAGAGTAATAACTGCAATAGCTTTGGTGCAAAAAAAAAAAAAGCCCAATGAGATCTTGAAGTTGAAACCACGGTGATAGGTAAGAGAAGTATTTGAGGACAAATTTAGGAAATAAAATGACAGCTATTCAAATGCAGGGTAGGAGGTAGAGTGTGTATAATGAGATGGTTAAGAGAAGGCAGGCTTAAAGATCACCCCTAAGTTTCTGGATTTGCTAACCAAATGGAATTTTTGTGCCAATAATCATAAAAGAGAATATAGAAGGAGGGAGATGTCAGTAAGTTGTGAAGTTTGGGGAGGACTCACGATGAGTTCTGCATAGGATATAGTGAGTTAATGTACCTGCAAGGCATTGTTTTAGATTATTTTTAAGCAATATTTTCTAACCCGTTCACATGGATCAAACAAACTGAGCTTTATTAATTCCCAGCCTGTTTGAGGATAGGGTGGACAAAGAAATAAATACAAGGAAATAGACATACCAACTGCCTGTTATGTCTCTAATCTCCTAGTCATTGTCTCAAGATAACACATTTGCACTCCGCACTTCTCTTTGGCATCAGTATGGCTAAGGCAGACTAAATTTGAGAAACCAACAGGCTTTAAGTTAACAGTGTTGCTTTCCTTAAGGAAAGCAAGCAAACCTTGCTAGAGTAAAGTTCCATATTTCCTCTTCTGTCTGAATGATTATGAAATCTGCTTAATCAGCTCATACCTACCTTCTCAGTGCCTGAACTATTTACCAGAATATTATTAATTATAAGTATATTAGCATTTATGAAAATCTTCTTGGCATATGAGAAAAGGAGATCAGGTATCAGTCTATGCATAGAGAATTTTCTGAAGTCAAAATAGGGAAAAGAAAATTTAAAGCCATATAAAAGATATTTTGACTTATAACGTACTTCTCTGTCAGAATACGTAGATTGTGTACTGATCCACAAAGAAAGCAATTAAATATTTAATTTATTTGAATTGTATCCCATAAGCAAGGCAAAAAAAATTGCACTGATAAATACTTTCACTTCTTACAGTAGGTCTTAGAAAAAAAAAATTTAAAAATACACCCATACTTCTGTGTTGAGGCATGTAGAAATAAAAGAAGTCAACACTTGAAAGTGCTACAGAAAACAACAGCGTTCTCGGGGAAGAACTACATTTCAGTTAATGTCATCAGATGAAGGAAACATTCATGGAAGGAGTTAAGGACATTTGTTTTGCTGACCTGATTTCCAGGTAGCATTGTACAAGGACTCCAGACAACGTACATTTTGCATGCATACTTAAGGAGCCTTTCTTTTGAATAATGTGGGAATTGAAGCCCAAGGAATGAGAACTGACCTGGGAGTCCCAGGAGTCTTATGGAGACAGAAAAGAACAAGAATAAAGGGCCACAGTCTGGTTCAGTGAGTCGGGTAGGGGTGGGGTGGGATTGGGGATCCTTGCCACTCGCTTCCAGAATAGCAAACGTACAGAAAAGGGAGATAGAGTGTTTCCAAAGACACACTCTTCCTACTTCACAGTTTTCCTGGAGGAGGAAATGGCAACTCACTCCAGTATTCTTGCATGAAAAATCTCGTGGACAGAGGAGCCTGGTGGGCTACAGTCCATGGGATTGCAAAGAGTCGGACACAACTGAGCAACTAAGCACAAAGGATCTCACGAGATCAGCATATGCTAAGTCACTTCAGTCGTGTCCGACTCTGTTCGACCCCATAGACGGCAGCCCACCAGGATCTCCCGTCCCTGGGAGTCTCCAGGCAAGATCACTGGAGTGGGCTGCCATTTCCTTCTCCAATGTATGCAAGTGAAAAGTGAAAGTGAAGTCGCTCAGTCGTGTCCGACTCTTAGCGGCCCCATGGATTGCAGCCTAACAGGCTCCTCCGTCCATGGGATTTTCCAAGCAAGAGTACTGGAGTGGGGTGCCATTGCCCAGTATAAATGTTCCCAAATCACATGAAGGACTGAGGCTGTGAATGTTGCAGAGGACGGTGGGGAGGTCTCCCAAGGTACACACACATATATTTCTAAGGGTCCCTTTGGATTTGTACTTATCATTATCATTCCCCTTGAGCCTGTGAACACAGTTATTGGGCCTGCAGTTGAGTGGTCTTACTCCAAATGCAGGGACTCCCTTTGATTTAGAGAAATGCTTGAGTATATAATCTGATATTTCTGTATCATAAATATATATATAATTTCATAATATCACTGACATTAATTGACAATCTATTGTCTGCTAATACAACCACAACTGTGTTCAACAATTCCGATCTTTGATATACTTTTCTACTTTTAAAAGTATGCCTCCTTAAAAAAAAAAAAAGTATGCCTCCCTAACTGAAGTTTTTGTTTGACTATACAGAATTCGGTCTACTTTCCAATTTTAGTTTATGTGCTGCTGAAGCGACCTCAGTCCATTTTCAATTGTCTCAATTACTATTTTTACAGTCTAAGAATAATCCGATGTACATGAATTTATCCAAGATTTCTGAGTTGATATAAAGTAAAAGGTAGCTTAGTTAACTCAGTAAAATTTATTTCAGATTACAGGGAATCATGTGACACCCAACAATGTGACAGAACCAGCAACAGTGGAGACCAAGAGCTATTCCAGGAATATAAAATTAAAATTATTCCATTGCCGCTGAAAATCATGTTGTGTATCACTGCTCCATACAACTGTCAATGATGGATAAGTAATAGCATCCTACCATATTTACTCAGGGAGCCTTTTTCTAAGCATTTCAACCAAGGAAAGCATTATTTTCATTACCTGTCAAAACAAATAATAGAAAAAGACAACTCTAAGAACAAAAAAAGAATCAAACAGTGGTGTTTTAAATTTCTTTGTCAGTGATAGGCCTAAAACATAGTCAAGATTCTTGGTTTTATTCATCTAACTAATATTTATTGAGTGCTTATTGTGTACTGCACACTATGCCAGACTGTTAGTGAACAATGAAAGCTCTCTTCCCAGAACTGATAACTTATGAAATTATCAGCCTGAAAGTATCTCAAAACTCTCCTGCCACCTTGCCAGTCTTGGGCTCACCATTTAAGCTGTTTAGCTTAGTTCAGCCTCCAAGTTTCTGGCCACCTCTGTAGAGATGTAGTAATTAGTTCAATCAGCCCACATGAGGAAGGGACATGAATATTAATAGAGCTTCAATCTGTAATTTCATAGGGCTGCACTTTGGGATTTCTGAGCCTAGGGAATCTATACCTGAGAGGAGAAAGCTCAAGGTCAGAGGTATAGCACATTAGGCTAGAAAATCCATCAATAAAAGATGAGCGAACTCTTGTATTTTGGAGGCAATCTAAGCGCTGCTCAGAAAAGCTTCCTCCAGACACTACTCTGTTTAAAACACTGTATTGACTTTCTCCTTGCCTTTGGTTTAATTTCAAATTCCTTTAAGTAATGCTAAAGACTCTGCTTATCTCATAGGTAGCCTTGATTTAGTCTCTGACCCAGTTTTACAGTGTTCACTCTCCCTGAAATATCCTTCCTTGTCTCTTGTACGCTTGGACAACTTCTCAACTTCAGATCTTAATGGAGTCATTTCCTCTAGAAAACATTTCATGATTCTCTCCCCACCAGAGAATGGGTTATACACACTTTTTCCTGTGTTGCTAAAGAATTTTATATATACCCCCCCCCAGAATTACACTGTAATAATTATCTTCTGATTTGTCTATTATTGGGAAAGAAAGAAAGTGAAGTCGCTCAGTCATGTCCAACTCTTTGCGACCCCGTGGACTGTAGCCCATGAGGCTCCTTCATCCATGGGATTCTCCAGGCAAGAATACTGGAGTGGGTTACCATTTCCTTCTCCAAGGGATCTTCCTGACCTAGAGATCGAACCCAGGTCTCCTGCATTGCAGGCAGACACTTTAACCTCTGAGCCACCAGGGAAGCCCCTATTATTGGGAGGTCCATATAATTTATTACTCAAACCAGAACACTTCTGGAATAAAAAGAGGGATTAAAAAAACTACAATTTTATGTATTTCAAAATTAAGTATATACTAGTTAACAAATGTATATAAATTATTATATACATATATATGCATATATATGTATGCTGCTGCTGCTAAGTTGCATCAGTCGTGTCCCACTCTGTGCAACCCCGTGGACTGCAGCCCCCCAGGCTCCTCCATCCATGGGATTTTCCAGGCAAGAGTACTGGAGTGGGTTGCCATTGCCTTCTCTGATATAAATATGTATACATATATATATATATATATATATATTTTTTTTTTTTTCCATTGGAGAAGGAAATGGCAACCCACTCCAATATTCTTGCCTGGAAAATCCCAGGGACGGGGGAGCCTGGTGGGCTGATCCCTGGGGTCGCACAGAGTCGGACATGACTGAAGCAACTTAGCAGATATATATTTTCCAGGCATGCCTTATGTCATGTGAGATCTTAATTCCCTGACCAGGGATCAAACACATGCCCTCTACAGTAGAAGCATGGAATCCTAATCATTAGACTTCAAGGATGTCCTCTAAAAATATCTTTTAAACAAAACTATCTATTTTTAAAAATCAATATATTTGTACTCATTAAAACAAAAAAGTCTTTGTATTAATTATCTGAACATTTAAATATTAAATAGCATAAGCAGAATGATTCTTCTTGCTATATGTTCATATATTTTAAAAAGCTTCTTAGTTGTATGTATAATACTGTGTGTGCCATATTATTTCACTTAATGTATTTTTTAAATATTGTTGTGTTGTTTACCTTTTTTTTTCATAAAGTTGCCTGAAATCTTCCAAGTTTAAATTCTATGTTAATAACTTTGAAATTGTTGAAATCTATAATTGACCTGTCTGTATAAAACCTGGTATTTTTAATTGAGAAAATACTCTCTCTACATGTTCAAAAGTACCTGGTTACTTCAGGAAATGTTTGCCAAATACAGCATATTCTCAAATTAAATGTTACCTTTGGTATTGAAATGTGTATATATTTTAACCCAAATGTTTCTGAAGGCTCTATCTTTTTGTTTCCTTTCAGAGTGCTTTTCTTCAATAGATGTCTTTATTAAATAAAAGTCATCACAAAGGTTGCAAATTTCCATTCTCCATTTTATGTACACATTAAGAGTTTATCCAATGAAAAGTAGATGTTTTATTAAGATATTTCCTACAAGTTGAAATAATCTGACATCCAATAATAGAATTTTGAAATTGATATTTTCCACTGATCTTTCATTGTTCAATTAATTCATTTCCTACTTCAGTATTTCAAAATTGTCTTTTTGCAAGCTTTGATTTCAAGAATTGCCAATTGGCAAAAGTTCACAAGCTAGATTTTGGCATCACAATTGTTAAATACTTTTAGGCTGAATTACATAGCAGTTCTTCTATTGCTTAAACAGGTATAAATCTCGTTGACAATGGCCAACGTTGAGAACAATGCTTAAAATGTATTTGTTTTGAAAACCAGCCTCATTAAAAAAAAAAAAAAAAGCATGGTTTAATTACTCTGACAATTACAGTTTCTATTTTAATTGGTGGGATTTAATTATGAATAACATGTGTGGCACTATGAATTCCAAGTACATTTCTGCTTAAAAGTTTCTCAACTTAGTAAGACCATTCTTTTTGTCTTACAGGTTTTATCTCAGCAAGTTTTGTATACATACAGCCACTAAAATTTTTTTCAGTGATCTTTTTTTTAATAAATTTTTTAATTTTTAAAGTAAAAATTATTCATTTTATTCATTTAAATTGGAGGCTAATTACTTTACAACATTGTAGTGGTTTTGCCATACATTGCCATGAATCAGCCACGGATGTATATGTGTTTCCCATCCTGAACCCCCCTCCCACCTCCCTCCCCATCCCATCCCTCTGAATCATCCCAATGCACCAGCCCTGAGCACCCTGTCCCATGCATCTAACCTGGACTGGCGATCCGTTTCAAATATGATAATATACATGTTTCAACGTCATTCTCCCAAATCATCCCACCCTCGCCCTCTCCCACAGAGTTCAAAAGACTGTTCCTTCTATTCCTGCTTTCTGGAGAGTTTTTATCATAAGTGGATGTTGAATTTTGTCAAAGGCTCTCTCTGCATCTATTGAGATAATCATATGGCTTTTATCTTTCAATTTGTTAATGTGGTGTATTACATTAATTGATTTGCAGATATTGAAGAATCCTTGCATCCCTGGGATAAAGCCCACTTGGTCATGATGTATGATCTTTTTAATATGTTGTTGGATTCTGACTGCTAGAATTTTGTTAAGGATTTTTGCATCTATGTTCATCAGTGATATTGGCCTTTGTTTTCTTTTTTTGTGGCATCTTTGTCAGATTTTGGTATTAGGGTGATGGTGGCCTCATAGAATGAGTTTGGAAGTTTACCTTCCTCTGCAATTTTCTGGAAGAATTTGAGTAGGATAGGTGTTAGCTCTTCTCTAAATTTTTGGTGGAATTCAGCTGTGAAGCCATCTGGTCCTGGGCTTTTGTTTGCTGGAAGATTTCTGATTACAGTTTCAATTTCCATGTGTGTGATAGGTCTATTAAGATTTTCTATTTCTTCCTGGTTCAGTTTTGGAAGTTGTACTTTTCTAAGAATCTGTCCATTTCTTCCAAGTTGTCCATTTTATTGGCATATAATTACTGATAGTAGTCTCATGATCCTTTGTATTTCTGTGTTGTCTGTTGTGATTTCTCCATTTTCATTTCTAATTTTGTTGATTTGATTCTTCTCCTTTTGTTTCTTGATGAGTCTGGCTACTGGTTTGTCAATTTTGTTTATCTTCTCAAAGAACCAGCTTTTGGCTATGTTGATTTTTGCTATGGTCTCTTTTGTTTCTTTTGCATTTATTTCTGCCCTAATTTTTAAGATTTCTTTCCTTCTACTAACTCTGGGGTTCTTCATTTCTTCCTTTTCAGTTGCTTTAGGTGTAGAGTTAGGTTATTTATTTGAATTTTTTCTTGTTTCTTGAGGTATGCCTGTATTGCTATGAACCTTCCCCTTAGCACTGCTTTTACAGTGTCCCACAGGTTTTGGGTTGTTGTGTTTTCATTTTAATTCATTTATATGCATATTTTTATATCTTTTTTGATTTTTTTCTGTGATTTGTTGGTTATTCAGCAGCATGTAGTTCAACCTCCATATGTTGGAATTTTTAATAGTCTTTCTCCTGTAATTGACATCTAATCGTACTACATTGTGGTCAGAAAAGATGCTTGGAATGATGTCAATTTTTTTGAATTTACCAAGGCTAGATTTATAGTCCAGGATGTGATCTATCCTGGAGAAGGTTCCATGGGCACTTGAGACAAAGGTGAAATTCACTGTTTTGGGGTGAAATGTCCTATAGATATCAATTAGGTCTAACTGGTCTATTGTATCACTTAAAGTTTGTGTTTCCTTGTTAATTTCCTGCTTAGTTGATCTATCCATAGGTGTGAGTGGGGTATTAAAGTCTCCCACTATTATTGTGTCGTTGTTAATTTCCCCTTTCATACTTGTTAGCATTTGTCTTATATATTGTGGTGCTCCTATGTTGGGTGCATATATATTTATAATTGTTGGGTGCATATATATTTATAATTGTTATATCTTCTTCTTGGATTGATCCTTTGATCATTGTGTAGTGTCCTTCTTTGTCTCTTTTCACAGCCTTTGTTGTAAAGTCTATTTTATTTGATGTGAGTATTGCTACTCCTGCTTTCTTTTGGTCTCTATTTGCATGGAATATCTTTTTCCAGCCCTTCACTTTCAGTCTGCATGTGTCCCTTGTTTTGAGGCGGGTCTCTTGTAGACAAGTTATATAGGGGTCTTGTTTTTGTATCCATTCAGCCAGTCTTTGTCTTTTGGTTGGGGCATTCAACCCATTTACATTTAAGGTAATTATTGATAAGTATGATCCCATTGCCATTTCCTTTATTGTTTTGGGTGCAATTTTATACACCCTTTTTGTGTTTCCTGTCTAGAGAAGATCCTTTAGCATTTGTTGGAGAGCTGTTGGTGGTGCTGAATTCTCTCAGCTTTTGCTTGTCTGTAAAGCTTTTGATTTCTCCTTCATATTTGAATGAGATCCTTGCTAGGTACAGTAATCTGGGCTGTAGGGTATTTTCTTTCATCACTTTAAGTATGTCCTGCCATGGGAAATGGCAACCCACTCCAGTGTTCTTGCCTGGAGAATCCCAGGGATGGGGGAGCCTGGTGGGCTGCCGTCTATGGGGTCTCACAGAGTAGGACATGACTGAAGTGACTTAGCAGCCCAGCAGCAGCCATTCCCTCCTGGCCTGAAGAGTTTCTTTTGAAAGATCAGCTGTTATCTTTATGGGAATCCCCTTGTGTGTTATTTGTTTTTTTCCCTTGCTGCTTTTAATATTTGTTCTTTGTGTTTGATCTTTGTTAATTTGATTCATATGTGTCTTGGGGTGTTTCGCCTTGGGTTTATCCTGTTTGGGACTCCCTGGGTTTCTTGGACTTGGGTGATAATTTCCTTCCCCATTTTAGGGAAGTTTTCCACGATTATCTCCTCAAGTATTTTCTCATGGTCTTTCTTTTTGTCTTCTTCTTCTGGGACTCCCATGATTCGAATGTTGGGGCATTTAACATTGTCCCAGAGGTCTCTGAGATTGTCCTCATTTCTTTTAATTCATTTTTCTTTTTTCCTGTCTGATTCATTTATTTCTACCATTCTATCTTCTACCACACTAATCCTATCCTCTGCCTCTATTATTCTACTATTTGTTCCCTCCAGAGTGTTTTTGATATCATTTATTGCATTATTCATTATATGTTGACTGTTTTTTATTTCTTCTAGGTCCTTGTTAAACCTTTCTTGCATCTTCTCAGTCCTTGTCTCCAGCCTATTTATCTGTGATTCCATTTTGGTTCCAAGATTTTGGATGATTTTCACTATCATTATTCAGAATTCTTTATCCGGTAGATTCCCTATCTCTTCCTCTTTTGTTTGGTTTGGTGGGCATTTATCCTGTTCCTTTACCTGCTGGGTATTCCTCTGTCTCTTCATCTTGTTTTTATTGCTGTGTTTGGGGTGGCCTTTCTATATTCTGGCAGTTTGTGGAGTTCTGTTTATTGTGGAATTTCCTGGCTGTGGGTGGGGTTGTACAGGTGGCTTGTCAAGGTTTCCTGGTTAGGGAAGCTTGTGTCGGTGTTCTGGTGGGTGGGGCTGGACTTCTTCTCTCTGGAGTGCAATGAAGTGTCCAATAGTGAGTTATGAGATGTCAGTGGGTTCGGAGTGACTTTGGGCAGCCTGTATATTGAAGCTCAGGGTTATGTCCCTGTGTTGCTGGAGAAATTGCATGGTATGTCTTGCTCTGGAACTTGTTGGCTCTTGGGTGGCACTTGGTTTCAGTGTAGGTATGGAGGCGTTTGATGAGTTCCTGTTGATTAATGTTCCCTAGAGTCAGGAGTTCTCTGGTATTCTCAGGATTTGTACTTAAGCCTCATGCTTCTGGTTTTCAGTCTTATTTTTACAGTAGCATCAAGACTTCTCCATCTCTACAGCACCATTGATAAAACATCTCCTTTTGAAGACAATGGGCTGCTTTTCTGGGTGCCTGATGTCCTCTGCCAGCATTCAAAAGTTGTTTGTGGAATTTTCTCAGCATTCAAATGTTCTTTTGATGAATTTGTAGGGGAGAAAGTGGTCTCCCCTTCCTATTCCTCCGCCATCTTGCAGGCATATTCTTACCAGCTGAGCCACCCACAGCCTTTATTTTAAAGTCTATTTTATCTGATATGAGTATTGCTACTCCTGCTTTCATTTGGTCTCTATTTGCATGGAATATCTTTTTCCAGCCCTTCACTTTCAGTCTGCATGTGTCCCTTGTTTTGAGGCGGGTCTCTTGTAGACAAGTTATATAGGGGTCTTGTTTTTGTATCCATTCAGCCAGTCTTTGTCTTTTGGTTGGGGCATTCAACCCATTTATGTTTAAGGTAATTATTGATAAGTATGATCCCGTTGCCATTTACTTTATTGTTTTGGGTGCAATTTTATACACCCTTTTTGTGTTTCCTGTCTAGAGAAGATCCTTTAGCATTTGTTGGAGAGCTGTTGGTGGTGCTGAATTCTCTCAGCTTTTGCTTGTCTGTAAAGTTTTTTTGTTTCTCTTTCATATTTGAATGAGATCCTTGCTAGGTACAGTAATCTGGGTTGTAGGTTTTTCTCTTCCATCACTTTAAGTATGTCCTGCCATTCCCTGTTGGCCTGAAGAGTTTCTCTTGAAAGATCAGCTGTTATCCTTATGGGAATCCCCTTGTGTGTTATTTGTTGTTTTTCCCTTGCTGCTTTCAATATTTGTTCTTTGTGTTTGATCTTTGTTAATTTGATTAATATGTGTCTTGGGTGTTTCGCCTTGGGTTTATCCTGTTTGGGACTCCCTGGGTTTCTTGGACTTGGGTGATAATTTCCTTCCCCATTTTAGGGAAGTTTTCCACGATTATCTCAAGTATTTTCTCACGGTCTTTCTTTTTGTCTTCTTCTGGGACTCCCATGATTCGAATGTTGGGGCATTTAACATTGTCCCAGAGGTCTCTGAGATTGTCCTCATTCTTTTAATTCATTTTTCTTTTTTCCTGTCTGATTCATTTATTTCTACCATTCTATCTTCTACCTCACTAATCCTATCTTCTGCCTCCGTTATTCTACTGTTGGTTCCCTTCAGTATGTCAAGGCTATGGTTTTTCCAGTGGTCATGTATGGATGTGAGAGGTGGACTGTGAAGAAAGCTGAGCACCGAAGAATTGATGCTTTTGAACTGTGGTGTTGGAGAAGACTCTTGAGAGTCCCTTGGACTTCAAGGAGATCCAACCAGTCCATTCTAAAGGAGATCAGCCCTGGGCGTTCTTTGGAAGGAATGATGCTAAAGCTGAAACTCCAGCGCTTTGACCACCTCATGCAAAGAATTGACTCATTGGAAAAGACTCTGATGCTGGGAGGGATTGGGGGCAGGAGGAAAAGGGGACGAGAGAGGATGAGATGGCTGGATGGCATCACCAACTCGATGGACATGAGTCTGGAAGTTGGTGATGGACAGGGAGGCCTGGTGTGCGGTGATTCATGGGGTAGCACAGAGTCGGACACGACTGAGTGACTGAACTGAACTGATTGCATTATTCATTACATATGGACTCTCTTTTATTTCTTCTAGGTCCTTGTTAAACCTTTTTTGCATCTTCTCAATCCTTGTCTCCAGGCAATTTATCTGTAACTCCATTTTGTTTCCAAGATTTTGGATCATTTTCGCTATCATTATTCAGAATTCTTTATCAGGTAGATTCCCTATCTCCTCCTCTCTTGTTTGGTTTGGTGGGCATTTATCCTGTTCCTTTACCTGCTGAGTACTTCTCTGCCTTTTCATCTTGTTTAGATTGCTGTGTTTGGGGTGGCCTTTCTGTATTCTGGCAGTTTGTGGTTCCTCTTTATTGTGGAGGTTCCTCACTGTGGGTGGGGTTGGATGCGTGGCTTGTCAAGGTTTCCTGGCTAGGGAAGCTTGTGTCAGTGTTTTGGTGGGTGGAGCTGGATTTCTTCTCTCTGGTGTGCAATGAAGTGTCCAGAAGTGAGTTTTGAGATGTCAGTGGGTTCGGAGTGACTTTGGGCAGCCTGTATATTGAAGCTCAGGGTTATGTTCCTGTGTTGCTGGAGAATTTGTGTGGTATGTCTTGCTCTGGAACTTGTTGGCTCTTGGGTGGTGCTTGGTTTCAGTGTAGGTATGGAAGCTTCTGGATGAGCTCTTATTGATAGTGTTCCCTGGAGTCAGGAGTTCTCTGGTGTTCTCAGGTTTTGAGCTTATGCCTCCGGCCTCTGGATTTCAGCCTTATTCTTACAGTAGCCTCAAGACTTCTCCATCTATACAGCACTCCTTTCAAAGACAATGGGCTGCCTTTCTGGGTGCCTGATGTCCTCTTCCAGCATTCAGAGGTTGTTTTGTGGAATTTGCTCTGCGTTCAACTGTTCTTTCAATGAATTTGTGGGGGAGAAAGTGGTCTCCCCTTCCTATTCCTTTGCCATCTTAAGACTGCCATCCTGCTCTTTTAAACTAATTTGCATTATCATTCACAAAAATCATAAGTGTTCAACAAAATAAATTAAAAAAAAAAAAAACTAAAAGTAGAATTACAATATGACTCAGCAATTACATTCCTGAGTTAATTCATGGTAGAATTAATTACAATTGTCAAGATAGGAGAACCACCTAAGTGTCCATCAACAGATGATAGATAAAGATAATGTGGTATATATTACAATGAAATACTACACAGCATAAAAAAGAATGAAAATTTTGCCACTTGTAGCAACATGGTTGGACTTAGAGGACATTATGCTAAGTGAGAATGTCAGACAGTGACAAACAAATATGTGTGATATAACTTACATGTGAAATCTAAAATAAACAACACGCTAGTGACTATTAAAAAATGAAGCAGACTCACAGATATAGAGAACAAACAAGTGGTTAACTGGTGGGGAGGAAGAGACGAACATTATAAGGGTGGGAGATACAAACTATTAGGTGTAAGAGAGGCTTAGGAATATATTGTGCAACATAGGGAACACAGCCAATATGCTATAATAGCTGCAAATAGAAAGCAACCCATAAAAATTGTATAAATATTTAAACAAAAATTTAAATATTGCAATTAATGTTATCTGACAAATAATGAAATTAATCTGAGAAAGAGATGATTTGTTTGATTTATATGTGGCAAGTATAATTTCTGTGTTTCATTAAAAATAAAATATATCTGAATATAAAAATGCATTCCAACATAAAAGATGATATGCTTAAAAAGGTTATAAAAAAAGCTTTACTCTGATTCCATGACTTAGATGGAAAAAACCTATTATAGGATTTAACTGATTTGCTTTTTTGACATATCCAATGATAGCGGCATTGTTTGACTGCTAGTTCATCTGCTAATGGAACTTACATATAAACAGCTATTGTTTCCTGTGTTAACACATCCACAAGAATTTTTAAGATCAATAAAGACTGAAATTACTTTAGAAGAGCAATAATTTGAGCTAATGAAAAGTCAGACTTCGAAAAGAAGTAAAAAGAGAGAAATTGGATTTTGTGCAGTTTAATGAATGATACAGCTCCTCCTATAGGGAAATCTAAGCTGACACAGCACATCAAAATTGTCCCAAGTTGCTGAAGGAAGCCAGAACCAGTCTTTGCCTATGAGCTGTCCCAGGAAGGGGACAAGACATTGAGCAAAGTAACTCTCACCAGTTGACACATTTTCTATAGCTAATAGCTATGCACTGTCTGCTAGAAGCACTTCAGTAGCTGGAGAAATAAGCCCTTAACTCCTACAAAGAGATCTGTGCAATATATCACATTCACTATAGTCACTGTTTATGTTCTTATTAATTCTTTATAAAATTCAAAAATCTTTTAAAAAATATTTAACAATGACTATGCCAGTTGAGAGTCCCTTGGACTGCAAGGAGATCCAACCAGTCCATTCTGAAGGAGATCAGCCCTGGGATTTCTTTGGAAGGAATGATGCTAAAGCTGAAACTCCAGTACTTTGGCCACCTCATGCGAAGAGTTGACTCATTGGAAAAGACTCTGATGCTGGGAGGGACTGTGGGCAGGAGGAGAAGGGGACGACAGAGGATGAGATGGCTGGATGGTATCACTCACTCGATGGATGTGAGTCTGGGAGAACTCCGGGAGTTGGTGATGGACAGGGAGGCCTGGCGTGCTGCGATTCATGGGGTCACAAAGAGTTGGACACGACTGAACGACTGATCTGATCTAATCTGATCTGATGCCAGTCACTGTTCTAAACGCTTTGCATATATACAATCTATTTAGTCTTTACAACCCTAGAAAGTGGGTACATTTTTACCTTCTCTTTATAGATAATTTCTCAGTTCAGTTCAGTTGCTCATTCACATCCAACTCTTTGTGACCCATCAACCGCAGCATGCCAGGCGTCCCTGTCCATCACCAACTCCCAGAGTCCACCCAAACCCATGTCCATTGAGTTGGTGATGCCATCCAACCATCTCATCCTCTCTCATCCCCTTTTCCTTCTGCCCTCAATCTTTCCCAGGATCAGGGTCTTTTCAAATGAGTCAGCTCTTCGCATCAGGCGGCCAAAGTATTGGAGTTTCAGCTTCAACATCAGTCCTACCAATGAACACTCAGGACTGATCTCCTTTAGGATGGACTGGTTGGATCTCCTTTCAGTCCAAGGGACTCTCAAGAGTCTTCTCCAACACCACAGTTCAAAAGCATCAATTCTTTGGCTCTCAGCTTTATAGTCCAACTCTCACATTCATACATGACTACTGGACAAGCCATAGCCTTGACTAGATGGATCTTTGTTGGCAAAGTAATATCTCTGGTTTTTAATATGCTGTCAAGGTTGGTCATAACTTTCCTTCCAAGGAGTAAGCATCTTTTAATTTCATGGCTGCAGTCACCATCTGCAGTGATTTTGGAGCCCAAAATAATAAAGTCAGCCACTGTTTCCACTGTTTCACCATCTATTTCCAATGAAGTGAGGGCACCGGATGCCACAATCTTACTTTTCTGAATGTTGAGCTTTAAGCCAACTTTTTCACTCTCCTCTTTCACTTTCATCAAGAGCCTCTTTAGTTCTTCTTACTTTTAATTAAAAGAGAGCCAAGCTTGTAACTAACACCCTGGCTTCAAGTCCTACCCAGGCCATGGATGATTTGGGAATCATTTGTTAATGATTTGTTCATCATTTTGATCACTTTTTTTCCTTATATAAGTGCTTCCCTAGTGGTTCAGCTGGTAAAGAATCCGCCTACAATCTACCCTGGGAATCTACCCTGGGAGACCAGGGTTGGAACCCTAGGTTGGGAAGATCCCCTGGAAAAGGGAAAGGCTACCCTCTCCAGTATTCTGGCCTGGAGAATTCCATGGACTGTATAATCCATGGGTTTGCAAAGAGTCAGAAATGACTGAATAACTTTCACTTTCACTTTCCCTTACACAAAGTAAAGGATACTGTATTTGTTAATCTCCAAGAAATTTTCAAATTCTAAAAACTATAAATAAATATATAATTATACATATATGATAATCAGCCTTATTAAGTTTAAGTTAAAAAGTCATATCAACTCACATCAGGTTGCTGAATGGTGGTCTTATCACATTGTTCATCGTTAGGGCAGTTTGTCAGAGACACTGTAATAGTTTTTGGTTGTTACCTTTAAAAGCACTGCAAATTTAGAGTTGCAAAACAACCCCCATTCATCATCTTACAGTTCCATAATCAACATTCCAAGCATGACTCAACTGGGTTCTCTGGACAAAGTCTTGCCAGGCTGGGAACTCATGTGAAACTTGAAGCTTTCTTTTCTTTGTTTTTCAAAATGATATTGTTGTTTTTATTAGATAATATTTTTTTTATTGTGGTAAAGATCACATAACATAAAACTCCTGTAACCATATTTACCAACACAGTTCAGTGGCAGTAAGTACATTCACATTGTTGTGCAACTTTGAGGTTTTCTTTTAAGCACATTCTAGTTGTTGGCAGAATATAGTTCCTTGCAGTCATAGACTGAGGTCCTAAAAGTCACTCTCCTCTATAGCAGTTCAAAAAATGGTTAGTTTGTTCTCCTCCTCAAAACTGTCAAGAGGGCATCTCCCTGACTCTTCATATTTTAAATTCTAGACCACTTCTTAAGAGCTTACCTGAGTAGATCAGATTCACTCATGCTAAATCACTTCAGTTGTGTCTGACTCTTTGCAACCCCATGGACTGTAGCCCTCCAGGCTCCTCTGTCCATGGGATTCTCCAGGCAAGAATAGTGGGGTAGGTTGCCATGCCCTCCTCTAGGGGATCTTCTCAACCCAGATATCGAACCCACGTCTCCTTCATTGGCAGGCGGGTTCTTTACCACTAGTGCCACCTGGGAAGCTTCAACTTAGCTTATCTCCCTTCTGATTAATTCAATCGTGTGTTTTAATTATATTTACAAAAATCCCTCTTGCTTATAATAAAGCATAAAATGAGAGTGATATCACATCTTACCTATGTGCTTTATCCACAACCAAGAGGAGGAGATTATACAGAAAGTATACAATATACAGGGAGTAATGAAAAAGCTGGTTTAAAAATCAGCATTCGGAAAATGAAGGTCATGGCATCAGGTCCCATCACTTCATGGCAAATAGATGGGGGAAAAAATGGAAACAGTGACAGACTTTATTTTCTTGGGCTCCAAAATCACTGGGGCTGGTGACTGCAGCTATGAAATTGAAAGACACTTGCTCCTTGGAATAAAATATATGACAAATTTAACATATTAAAAAGCAGAGACATCACTTTGCTGACAAAGGTCCATAGTCATGTACAGATAGAACTTTGGACCATAAAGAAAGCTGAGTACCAGTAAATTGATGCTTTCATACTGTGGTACTGGATAAGACTGTTAAGAGTCCCTTGAACTTCAAGGAGATCAAATCAATTAATCCTAAAGGCAATCAACCCTGAATATTTATTGGAAGGACTGATGAAGAAGCTAAAGCTCTGATACTTTGGCCACCTGATGCAAACAACTGATTTACTGGAAAAGACCCCAGTGCTGGGAATGATTGAAGGCAGGAGGAAAAAGGGATGACAGAGGATGAGATGGTTGGAGGGCATCACCAGCTCAATGGACATGAGTTTGAGCAAGCTCCAGGAGTTGGTGATGGACAGGAAAGCCTGGCGTGCTGCAGTCCATGAGGTTGCAAAGATTCAGACATGGCTGAGTGACTGAACTAAACTAAACTGAAGTATTTGTTATGAAAGCCCAAGTAGACAGAGATGGGTGGGAATCTTGGGGGCCATTTTAGAATTCTGCCTGTTGCAGGCACATAGAAGAACTTGAATGGCTGTGCATCTTTTTGGGGTTTTGGAGGTAAAAAGGTCAGTCTACTGTGTACTCTCATATACTGACTCAGATACAGGAAGAATCTAGTAACTAAATGTGTTCTATAAGAGATTGACATATAAATCAGTGATGAACAGTTAAATTTGACAATAACAAGCTGTGGTAATTCCCGGTGCTGAGTATGTTTATAAAGTTGTAAGATGGCAGACAAGGGAGATTTATGGAAATTTGGAGATTAAAGTTCTCAGCCTTGTCATGTCTTCCACAATCTTTTCATCCTGTTTCTTGGAATCCCATTGCTTCCCTGTAGTGACTTTCTCATCCCTTGAGACCTAATGAATTGAGCATCTCACTGGTACTACAATTGCAACTTTTAAAAATCCAGTCTCGGACTCCCTGGTGGTCCAGTGGCTGAGTCTCCACACTCCCAACGCAGGGAGCTTAACTGCTTTGACACTTTAGGAGATGAGAGATTTGTTCTAAGCTACCATCAAAGCTTTAACATTTTCCATTTAAATTCTGAATGAGAATTTTACAATCTTCATTTCCTCTTTTTTTTTTTTTGGTGTAAGCTTTGCAGAGCATTTATAAGACACCAAATATATACACAATTAATAATCATTGTTTAATTAAAAACCAAATTATTCAATTATTTGGTCTGTCAATGGTTTATCTTCTGTACTCATCACCTGCACCTGCTATGGGTAATTTGAATATCTGTGATGCTAGCACCTGAGAGAGATACCATTCTCCCCTCTCGCAGCCAGAAGATGGTCCACACATACCTCAAATGTGAGCAATCAACCCAGAATCTTACTTCGAGGGTGTACTTCATAGAGCTATGCTGCTGCTGCTGCTGCTGCTGCTGCTGCTTAGGCACTCCGGCATGTCTGATTCTTTTTGACTTCATGGACTGTAGCCCACCAGGCTCCTCTGCACATGGGATTCTCCAGCCAAGAATACTGCAGTGGGTTGCCATTCCCTTCGCCAGGGGATCTTTCCAACCCAGGGATCAAACCCAGGTTTCCCACATTGCAGGCAGATTCTTTACCTTCTGAGCCATCAGGGAAGCCCTCATAGAACTATACCTGCTACCAATTACTTTATTAGTCAGAGATCTCCAAACACGATTCCTTCAGTTTTGAGCATTATGTCATAAATTATCTTCTGAAAAGAATTGTGGGCAGGATTTACTGAATTGTGTAGAAGAAACCCAGGGCCACTGGAAATTGAGATTAGTTACTAATAGTAAACTCAGTGTCCAAGGGGAAGGAACAGTTATTAGAATCCAAAGAGAGAACTGTATAAAAATTTCCTGATGTGAACTATGAGCAAAGCCAGAATAAAAAATAACCCAATATCACTTTCCTTCTACTTTTCTTTTTTTTTTTTTTTCCTTCTACTTTTCTAACTCCTACCAGAATCGCTCATTGGTGAAAACAACCTAAAATCAATAAAATGAAGATGGTCTAAAAGTTTATTGATACAGTGCACTTGGGGCAACCTTCCAAAGCACACAATAGAATGATCAAAGATGCAAGTTGTTTCTTGAGGGTAACTTGGAAGAAATCCAATTTATCATTCAATAATTCATAGCACTTTCTTGTAAAAGTATACACATAGGTAAAGTTAGGATATTTCATACCTTCTAAAGAGGAAGAAATTGTCATTTTAACCAAATCTCCAGAAAATTCTTAATATTTCATTTTAGTATATGCTACTGCTGTTCAGTCACTAAGTCATGTCTGATTCTTTGCAAGCCTATGGACTGCAAGCACACCAGGCTTCCCTGTCCTTTACTATCTTCCGGATTTTGCTCAGACTCATGTCCATTGAGTTGATGACGCCATCCAACCTATAATATATGCTATAGGCAAAGTGTAAAGAAAAATTCCAAATAACCTAAATATGCGTCAAAATTCAATAATTTAATACAAAAATTTAAGCATGTAATGGAATTCTCCAGGCAAGAATACTGAAATGTGTTGTCATTTCCCTTCTCCAGGGGATCTTCCTGACCCAGGGATTGAACCTGGGTTTCCTACATTGCAGGTAAATTCTTAACTGTCTGAGCCACCAGAGAAGCCCAAATAATGTGAATGACATAATAACTGAAAGGTAAAAATTATATTTCAAATTTTTTATCAGTTTCTGCATTATAAAGCTAGTATTAAGTATATTAAATAAAATAAGAAAATTTAACAAAAAATTGAAACTAGGACAAAAGGAAAAAAATATATACTCTAATGCAAATGTAATTAAATTTTGGTGTATATATATTCTTATATCTGTTTCCTTTTCTTCTATGCACAAATTTATTTTTTAGTGTTACCAGCATTATATGCTTCTGTAACTTGTGAAGATTGTGTGGAGAAATTGAGTGGACCCTGAAAGTTAATTTCAAAGGAGATACTGTCTGGAGGGCTAATTGTACACAAAATTCACGTGACCACTTATGTCTATGGTTTTATGTGTTTCATGCTATTACAGAAAGGTTGGTCTGGCTGCTGGCTGCTCAGAAGCCAATAAAGAGGCCATGTTGGTGGGAGGGAAAGTTTGCTTTATTTTAGAGGCTGGTTTGGGGAGGTGACAGTGATGGGTTAAGGGGGATAGGGAGGAACATCTGTTCAAAGTCCAAAGAGTGACTCCCCCAGCTGACAAGCAGGGGCTAAAAACTTTTATAGACAGGTGGGGGTGGGGGCTACATGCGGAAACAACCCAGTCAGCTCTGACAGTCATCTTTAAATTGGTGATCAACATCATCTTGATTGTTAGGTACAGTTACCCTTTAGTTGCAGAATCAGTTTGTTTCCATTTGTTTGAGACTGTTTCTTGAAATTGTGGCAGCTTATGTCACGGGTACAGTCTGCTCATTATGTAGTTAACTTCTTCCACTGGGTGGAAGTTTCAGCATCTATAAGACAACTCACAGGATATGGTATAGAACATTACCTATAGCCCTTTGAGGAGGAACTTAAAGTACAATGGCACCCCACTCCAGTACTCTTGCCTGGAAAGTCCCATGGAAGGAGGAGCCTGGTAGGCTGCAGTCCATGGGGTCGCTAAGGGTCGGACATGACTGAGCGACTTCACTTTTACTTTTCACTTTCATGCATTGGAGAAGGAAATGGCAACCCACTCCAGTGTTCTTGCCTGGAGAATCCCAGGGACGGGGGAGCCTGGTGGGCTGCCGTCTATGGGGTCGCACAGAGTTGGACACGACTGAAGTGACTTAGCAGCATACTTAGTGACTGGGCTTCCCAGGTGGCGCTAGTGGTAAAAAACCTGCCTGCCAACACAGGAGCCGTAAGAGATATGGGTTTGATCTATGGATTGGGAAGATCCCACTGGAGGAGGGCATGGCAACCCACTCCAGTATTCTGTTCTGTGCTTTTCTAGTACTCTTGCCTGGACAATCCCATGGACGGAAGAGCCTGGAAGGCTGCAGTCCATGGGGTCGCTAAGAGTCAGACACGACTGAGTGACTTCACTTTCACTTTTCACTTTCATGCATTGGAGAAGGAAATGGCAACCCACTCCAGTGTTCTTGCCTGGAGAATCCAGGGACGGGGGAGCCTGGTGGGCTGCCGTCTATGGGGTCGCACAGAGTCGGACAGGACTGAAGCGACTCAGCAGCAGCAGCAGCAGCAGTACAGTATGACTGTCACAGAAAATTACAATTGTCTGTGTGCTTATGCATCTTCATCCCTAGACTGTTGAGGGTGGAAAATTCTTCAGTCAATAACATCTAGCAAATGTCTAATCCATGAACATGCCTGGCACATGAATGACATTCAAACCATTTCTTGACTGCATCTTCATCCCTAGACTGTTGAGAGTGGAAAATTCCTCAATCAATAACATCTAGCAAATGTCTAATCCATGGACATGCCTGGCACATGAATGACACTCAAACCATTTCTTGACTTTGGAAATCTTAATGACTAAATTATTATTATTTGATTTCCTTTTACTGTTTTCCTTTGTTTCTGTTTTTCTGCTGTTTCCTTTGTTTCTAACTTCTCTGATTAAACTTACTCCTTGGCTAAAGTTTTTCCACAGACAAAAGGCAGGCAGAGGATGTGGCAGGTGGGCGCGGCAAGGGCCATAGAGTCCCGCTCTGTTTCAATGTTATGTTGCACTTTTGAGAATTATCACACTTAAAGTGCCAAGTATTACCTGTAACAAGATAGTGCTTTTGGCAGAGGAGCATAGCTTCAGATTATTTTTTAAAGGATACACTGGTGCCAAACCCCGAGGCTTTGAAACTGCAGCTGCTCCAGTAAACATTTCCCAGGTCTGCAGGAGCTCCGCTGACCTAGGTTTCTGTTCCCTCTTTCATGTTATGGCAGAACCAACCACTACCTAACATCACACCTGTCCCTTGCATTGGACTCCACTCACCAGCCCGGATACACCCTCCTTTTTGTTGAAGGTGAGTTTCTCTTTGCAGTCTTTGACTCCTTTCTTTCAAGGGACCTGATCCAGGCCACTTCAATTCATCAGAAGTACTTTTGTAGAAGGAAAGGTGAGGTTTGTATTTCTTTCCTCCCTAGAGGTCTCTGTGTAAATTGGTTCACTTCTTCCCACAGGAACTGCTCCTTGCACTGAGTGGGATTGCCTCCTTTTCAGACCACAAAAGATCCTGTTTCAACCTGCTCTGGAGCAATGGGTGCCAGGACGGCTTACAATTTCATGAACAAAGAAAATTGTTCAAGTGATTAAATAAAAATCATCAGAAATGAACCCTCAGGTTATTCACAGCTCTCTTTCCACACACAGAAAATACTGACAGAATGTCTTAAATTCTGCTTCTTAATGTACCTGCCTCATACACAAATATGATTATATTTAATCTACTTTGTGTCCTGTTCTGTTTCTTTTAAATTATATTCTAAACATTTTCAAAGTTTTTTTCAAATCAAAATAATACATTATGGAAAAAGTAACATGGGAACTTACATTACCATATGTAAAATAGATAGCCAACGGGAATTTGCTGTATGGCTCAGGAAACTCAAACAGGGGCTCTGTATCAACCTAGAGGGGTTTAATGGGAAGGGAGATGGAAAGGAGGCTCAAAAGAGAGGGGATATTTGTACACCTATGGCTGATTCACGTTGAGGTTTGACAGAAAACAACAAAATTCTGTAAAGCAATTATCCTTCAATAAAAAATAAATAAATTTTTAAAAATACAAAAAAGAATACATTTAGATTTATATATAATATGTACAATACTTCTACATCTAACATGATATCTAGTAGATATAAAAATGTTGGTTTAGTAATTCTACTAATGATATTCAAATTGAACATACTATGGTTCCTTGATTTAGGGTAATTTTTACAAGAAATCAATGGAAAATTCTAAAAAAGTTTTATCTAACTGCTGATGTATGTTACATAAGTTATAGATGTACAATATAGTGATTCACAATTTTTAAAAGTTATTCTCTCTTCATAGTTATTTTAAAATACTGGCTATAATCCCCTTGTTGTACAGTATATCCTTGTAGCTTATTTTGTACATAACAATTTGCACTATTAAGAAACTAAAGGAAAAATTTTATAACAGAAGAGAAGGTGGTGATGGTACATATACAACCCATTTTTTTGATAAAGTGGATATTTTCTAATGTAACATGTAATGGAGTTTTTAAGGTGTTGATTTGATAGGCTATAGCTCCTACTTATTTAATCAAATACTAATTTAAATGTTTCCATAAATGTATTTTGTACATGTAAGTAAAGTCCCTGGGTTCGATCCCTGGGTTGGGAAAATCCTCTGGAGAAGGGAAAGGCTACCCACTCCAGTATTCTGGCCTAGAGAATTCCAAGGACTGTATAGTCCAAGGGGTCGCAAAGAGTCAGACATGACTGAGTGACTTTCAGTTTCACTTTCTTTTCAAGTAAAGTCCATAATAATTTGACTTTATTTAAGTAAAGGAGATTATTAATTAATCACTTGACTGAGCCTGATTCAACCAATCAAAAGACCTTCAGAGAAAGGTTGAGGCTTCTCTGAAGCAGAATAAAATTTAACCTATGGCCAGCAACTGCCACTCATACTCAAGAATTCCAGTCTGCCCTTCCTAATAGCTTGTTTTAGTGACTTTAGGCTAGCCTAGCTAGACCCCATGACCATGTATATCAATTCCTTGCAAAAAATCTCATACATATCTCCTACTGATTCTGTTCCTTTGGATTAATCTAATAATCCAAATTGAAACACTTTGGCACCAGAAGTTGTTCTAGAGAAACACAATCATGAAGATAATTTTTCTGAATTGTTTCTGTGGTTTCTGGAATTGGTTCTATCATCTGATTAGATTTAAAGACACTACTGACTCTGGGCTTCCCAGACGGTGCTAGTGATAAACAGCCTGCCTGCCAATGCAGACATAAGAGACACAGGTTCAACCCCGGGGTCAGGAAGATCCCCTGGAGAGGGAAAAGGAAACCCACTCCAGTATCCAAAGTCTTAGGGAAGCTGTAATAACAGAATGACTTCATCATGTAAAACCTGATCACCCAATTAGAAGGGCCCAGAGGAAACAGTTTACAATCACTATGAGAAAATATACTTTCCTATAGCTCAGCTGGTAAAGAATCTGCCTGTGATGCAGGAGACCCAGGTTCAATTCCTGGGTCAGGAAGATCCCCTGGGGAAGGAAATGGCAACCCACTCCAGTATTCTTGCCTGGAGAATTCCTTGGCAGAGGAGCCTGTCAGGCTCCATGGGGTCACAAAGAATTGGACACGACTAAGTTACTAACCCAAGAAGGCGATGGCACCCCACTCCAGTCGTCTTGCCTGGAAAATCCCATGGATGGAGGAGCCTGGTAGGCTGCAGTCCATGGGGTTCTGCAGAGTCAGACACAACTGAGCGACTTCACTTTCACTTTTCACTTTCATGCATTGGAGAAGGGAATGGCAACCCACTCCAGTGTTATTGCCTGGAGAATCCCAGGGACTGGGGAGTCTCATGGGCTGCCAGCTATGGGGTCGCACAGAGTCGACATGACTGAAGCGACTTAGCAGCAGCAGCAGCAGCAGCAGCAAGTTACTAACACAGATGAGAAATAAGCTTGAGGGGAGCTGCAACATCCTTAAGAGATCTATTTGCTCTTCTTTGTAAGTAGGAATTACAATGGAAACTGCTACCATTGAACTGGGATTCCCTACATGAAATGGGGATAATAATAGGTGTGGTGACTGAAATATACAGCAGATTCTAAGCAGTAAGCAGAATAATCTAACTTATAGGAGATATATGGCATTAGTTAGTAGGTCATGGTCTCCATACAAAAAAAAAAAAAAAGACTATTCAGGTTTAGTGAATAGCCCATCCGTTTAGAAGTCTAACTTGAATCATCAAGTCTTGTGACTAAGGCATGGCACCTGAATCAATTTCCTAACTGAGATAGTTTATGTCCCAGAACCCTTTAATGAAGGTGAGGATAGGTTCCCTTGAAGAAGAACCCCATTAACTGCCAAAGCAATATGGTATTGTTCATATTTCTCCTAGTCTTCTCCAAAGGGACCTAGGGCCATTTATCAGGGTGACTGTACTGGGGAAAGGGGAACCATAACATTTTAGGGGGATTACTGAACCCTGGCTCTTAACTGACATTAATTTCTGGATACCCCAAAAATGTCACTCTGTTCTACCAATCATAATAGAGACTAATAGAGGTCAGATTTTTAGCTCAAGTCCATCTCACAGTGGACTCAGTGTGTAATAACCCATCTGTAATTATTTCTCCTGGTTTCCAGTGGCTCAGTAGTAAACAATCTGCCTGCATTGCAGGAGACATAGGTTCAATCCCTAGGTTGAGAGAAGGAAATTACAACCCACTCCAGTATTCTTGCCTGGGAAATCCCATGGACAGAGGAGTCTGGAGGGCTACAGTCCATGAGATCGCAAAAGAGTTGGACATGGCTGAGTGACTAAACAACAACAACAACAACAATTATTTCTTCATTCCAGAATTAATCGTTGAAATAGGCATATTTAGAAATTGGCAAAATCTCCATTGATTCTCTGACCTGTGAGTAAAAGATATTATGGAAGGAAAGACCAAGTGGAAGTCACTACAACTCCCTATACCTAGGAAGATAAAAAACCAAAAGCAGTACCATGATCCTGGAAGACATGAAAGATGCAGGCATGGTGACTTCCCGCCATATCTCCATTCAACTCAGCTATTTGGCTTGTGCACGAAACAGATGGTTCTTGGAGAATGACAGTATATTGTTATAAATTTAATCAGATAGGGACTCCAATTGCAGCTGCAATTCCAGGTGTTGTTTCATTGCTTGAGTAAATGAACACATCCACTGGCATTTGATATGCAGCTATTCACCTGGAAAATCAATTTTTCTCTATGTATGTTAGTAGAGATCAGTAGTAGTAGTTTTCTTTCAGTTGGAAAGGCCAGCAATAAATCTTCATGGCTTTACCTTGGAGTATATCAATTTTTCAACCCCATGTCATAATCTACTACACAGGGATTTTAATCACTTTTTCTTTCCATGAAATGACACATTGGTCCTTTATATTAATGATTTTATGCTGATTGGATCTAGTGAACAGAAAGTAGCAACTGCTCTAGATATTTGTGTTACAGAAGGCAGGAAATACATTTCACAGAAATTCAGAAGTCTTCCATCTCAGCTATTTCTAGGGATGCAATAAAAAGAGGCAGGTCAATATATTCCTTCTGAGATGAAGAATAAGTTATTATCTGGCCCTCCTATAACCAAAAAAGCAGCATAATGCCCAGTGGACCTATTTAGATTTGAGGAACAGTGCATTCCTTTTTTGGGTGTGCTACTTTGGCCCATTCCGGGGGCTTCCCAGATGGCTCAGTGATAAAGAATCTGCCTACCAGTGCAAAAGACACAGGAGACAGGGGCTCAATCCGTGGGTCAGGAAGATCCCCTGGAGGAGGAAATGGTAACCCACTTCAGTGTTCTTGCCTAGAGAATCCCACAGACAGAGGAGTCTGGTGGGCTACAGTCTTTGGGGTCACAAAAGAATCGGATATGACTTAGCTACTAAACAACAACCATTAAGTAAGAGAAAGTAGTTATAAATACAAGCTACAATTACAATCATCCAACCGGTTGCAGAAAAAAGGACTATAATAGTTATAAGAATAGTTTCTTTGCTTTATTTTGAATAAGTTTGCATATATATTAATCAAATATCTTTGTTCTCTTGTCTCTTTTATTACCTTATCATCCAACATAAGATGTATTCATGTTACTCAATTTTATATCACAGTAAATTATTGAATATTGGAAAAAACTAAATATCATCCAAAAACTTTGTACTCTTTGTAAAAAAAGGTAAGTATTGTCATTTTTAAATGGAATAGTTACATCCTATCAAGTAGATATATGACTTTATTGTTGGATTTTAAGTATGGGCTAAGGAGATGTATCTAGATGTCAAACTGTAGTGCTGTTTTTGATGTGAAACTTAGCCAGGATTCAGGCCCCAATTATTGAAATACTAATCTAGGTGTTACTGTAAAGATATTTTGTAGATGCAATTAAAGCCTGTAATCTATTGGAAGGAAGATTATCCTAGATAATCTGGCTGGACCTGATTCAATCAAGGCTGAGGTTTTCCTGAGAGAAGAAATTCTGTTTGTCCAACAATAGCTTTTACCTGGGCCAAAGAGTTCTAGTCTGCTCTCTTGATGGGTCACCTTATGGATTTTGAAATTGCCTAGAAATCCCCTATAAGACAATTCATTGAATAAATCTCTCTGCATGTAGCTCCTAATGATCCTGCTCTTTTGATTGAGCCCTAACTGATGTAGGCAGGAAGCAGATGTCTGTTGTTATTACAGTTGAGTAGACTATATATCAATAAGCCCAAGAAAATTGTAGGACTAGACTGAATTTGAAACAGTGACAATAGAAAAAACTCAAAATTGAAAATGTTTATTATCAATATGGACTTCCCTGGTGGCTCAATGGTAAAGAATCCACCTGCCAATGCAGGAACCCTGGCTTGGATCCATGGGTCAAGAAGATGCCCTGGGGAAGAAAATGGCAATCCACACCAGTACTGTTGCCTGGGGAACCCACGGACAGAGGAGTCTAGAGGGCTACAGACTATGGGGTCAGAGAGTCAGACACAACTTAGTGACTAAACAAATTCACAATATATTCTTCAGCAAGTGTGACCAAATATCTCTCTTATTCTAAGAACACGTCTCTAAAAACTTCAGCTATAGGAAATTAAGCAAATCTCTGCCAAAGATGTGTAATATTGCCTTATAAATTTTTGAATACATCAATTATTGAATTTGTTTTCTATTAAATCATTTCTAAGATAAATAAGCTTGTCTAGCATAAAGCTGAGCTTAGCTTCATTTCCTATGTGGCAAATTTCAGGAAGCATTTCATTTGGTCAATCAAGTGAAAGATGGAGAACAACTAAATCCACTACTTGGCTTTATCAGAATCTAAGATTATCATATTTATAAACAAATACTTCAGGTATTTCTGGAATAGTTTCCATTATTTTTTGAGATCTTAAAAATGATTTTTTGGTTAAATAAATGTAATTTATCTGTTAACATTATGATGACCATAATGCATATTTTTGTATTACCTTTAAAATAATAATAATTATGCTGTGGGTTGAGGGCTTGCAACATGCAAAGCATTCTACTAAACCTATGTCAGCGATTATCTCATTTCATCCTCAGAGTAGTTTTTAGAAGTAGGTTACTATCATTATTTCCCAGTTTATAAATTTAAAAAAATATGGGCACAGGGAAGGGAAATAACTGGCCATAAGTAATAGATAGGCAATAGATAATCACACAGTAACAGACTATCACATAGGTAATAGGCGGTAGATTATCACATAGGTAATAGATTATCACATTGTCAATAGATTCAGCTCTGTAAAAATAGAACTCATACTCTTAGCCACTGTGCATCACTGTGATTAGTTTCAAACAAAAGGAAATTGCCTTTATTTTATTTATCATGGTGGCTACTGTTTGGTTTGCCCAAGTGAACCTGTAGCCCACTGCTTAGCTTTTTGGAACCAAAGCAGGCCCTGGAGGCCTCAGAGGGTCACATCCTGGCTGGTTCACCAAAGTTGTTACAGAGCCCAGGCTTCTCTACTTGCTGCATGACAGGCCAATCGGTTGAGTGACAAGGTGCTGAAGCAAAGAAAGCCACTTTGTTTGAGAAAGCTGGCTATCTGAGAAGATGCTAGACTAGTGTCCTTGAAATCCATCTTAATGTTTTGGCACAGGCACAGAGCTTTTTAATTAACTTTTTATTGGAATATGATTACTTTACACTGTTGTGCTAGTTTCTGCTATATGGCAAAGTGAATCAGCTATCTGTTTACATATATATACCCCCTGCCTCTTGAACCTCTTTCCCACACCTCCCATTCCACCACTCTAGGACATTGTTTGTAGTCACGTGGATGGACCTAGAGTCTGTCCTACAGAATGAAGTAACTTAGAAAGAGAAAAACACATACATATGTTAGTGCATGTGTATGAAATCTAGAAAAATGGTACAGATGAGCCTGTTTGCAGGGCAGGAATAGATGCAGAGAAGGGACACGCGGATACAGGGTGGGGAAGGGGAGGGTAAGACAAACTGGGAGAGTAGGAAAGGGCTTTCAAAGAGAAAGGCAGAACAAGGATGCAACCAGACACTGCCTAACGCCACCTACTTGATGCTGGAGAAGTAGCCAGCAAACTTGAGTTCTTGCATGCATCAATCATTCTGGCATCTTTCTTTCCCTAAAATCTGTAATAAGATTAGGTCATTTAATTTCAAAGACAGCAGCTGTGGGCGAAGATGAGGGTGGGGGAAGAATTTGGAAAAGGAGCCTGCCCCTCCCACCCATAGACTTAGTTGCAGATTTTATCTTTGTCCCTTCAAGACTGAGCAGTTTGGGACAAAATTTATAAGTTTAAATCCGGTCATATTGACCCTACAAAGTCTCAAGTGGAAAGGAAAAGAACAACATATAGAAATCAAGAAAGACTTTTGTACCTGGGAGGATCCCCTAGGGTCCTGCTCCACTTCAATACCACCATGGAGATAGAAGGGATAGGGATCATTGTTACTGGTCTCTGTGTGGTCTCCAATCTTATTACATCATGTGGCTTTGTTACCATTGGACATTGATGAAAACCCTGGCTGATCACTAGGATTTCTCTGACACTATCCCAGCAGGAAGAGATAGGAATGTCTCACAATTACCATGTAGGGATGGAATTCCAGGCTCCCCATGACTTCTCCACTGCCACAGGGATGAAGGAGCTCATTATTGTCTGGTGGGGATGAAAATACAGCTTCCCATTTGATTCTCTTTTTTTTGGCACCAACCTGACAAGGAGAGTACCTTGTTACACAGGGCAAGGGTGGAATTCTAGGTTCCCTACTCAACCTTTACTGGGGTGTGTCGAGAGGAATAATGCAGTTATGTTCTGAAATTTTCTTGTCCTTCTTGTCTTTCCCCTTTCCTGGTCCTTTTATTCTTGGTGTTGTTATTGTTTTTCTGTTTGTTCTTGTCCACGTTTATGGGTTTTTAGCTTTTCCATCACCCAGTCCAGTATATATATGTCAAAAAGAAAATCCAGGAAACTCACCACCATGTTTTTCCCCAGGTACTGTGATTTTTAGTTGGTCAGTCTTTTTCTCCCCATAATTAAAAATTGTTTGCATGTTTTACATTTAATTCCCAGGATTTATAGCTGAACTTAATGGAAATATAGGAGGAAATGTGTCTGTTACATCTTTCTGCCACTGTAGTTCATATCATCATTATTTAAGTCAACTCTCTCCATGGAAATAAAGAAAAGTAGAGTTTGGAAAAAGGAGATACAGAGAAAAAAGAAGAACTCTGGCCTTGACAGTCCATAGCAACATGGACAGACCAGCTTAGGTTTCAGCTGTAAGGCCTGGAAGTTTTCTTCTTATCCAGTATCACGAACTTCCTCAGCCATCCAAGAGGTAACCACAGGCTGAAAGAGACACAGAGAAGAGACTGAGGCAACAGAATGAGATGACCCACTATTGAGAAGGAAAGTGAATCCCATTATGTCACTTGGTATGGGTAAAATAATGGGCTTTATTAGAAAAACTTTTAAGCCAAGAGTCTGCCCATGAAGATCTGTCTCGCATTTCTTCCATCAACCCACACTGAAAGCATTTGGACCCAGGTGCTGCTGGACACATGGTGTGATTTTGAGTAGAATAATCTCATCTACTTTGCTATTCTTCCTTCTTACATGGCACATAGTGATGAACGGAAAATTGAGCCTCAATCAGCCTGGGATTCAAGCCAACTTAGAGTCCATTAGAAAATAGAAATTTTCCTCCAATCATGTGGGAAGTTAGTTTAAGTGCAGCCTCTCCACCTAGGAGCAACTTTCCCTTTCACTTTCACTCCAACCAGGAGAAGGGATCTTCCCTGGTCCCTACCTACTCATGGGTAGCGTATTGTCCAGACAACTCAGAGTGAGACGTAAAAGTGGCTTCCAGATGCATCTACTCATTGGATCACATTCACTCTAATATATTTCATAATTCATTCTTTTTCTTCCTAATATTAGATACAAAAGAAATTTCAAACTATTAGTCATAAAATATGGCCTCAATATAAGAGGAACCTGACCAAATATATTTTCTTTAAATGGATTTCACAAGTGAAAAATATTGCTGTTACCATTGCTGTTTAGTTGCTAAGTCCTGTCCACCTCATTTGTGACCCCATCGGTTGTAGCCTTCCAGGCTCCTCTGTCTATGGGATTTCTCAAGCAAAAATAGTGCAGCTTATTTAAAAATCAGCAAAGTCACACAGCCTCATGACAGAACAGGGAGTGAAATATAGGTTTGAGCTGCAATGTTAGGCCTTCCACTGCAATGCCAGCCATCCTAAGCTGACTACTGCAAGAAAGATGATACATTTTTTGTGAGTTTCCAGAAATTGTCATCTTCTTTCCTTTCAATTATTACAGCAAACCAGACAGCTCTATATATTTATTTTTAAAATGCTTCATTTTAACCATAATAGTTAACCTGATTGTTCTCTGCTATTGCCTCCTAATTCTCGCTAAAATTTACATCATTGAACTTTGACAGAACAAATAGCTAAACTGGTATCTTAGTCCTATGTAAACAAAGTAATTAACAGACAAAAAGAACTTTCACTTTTCAACTGATTGTCATGAGGCATGTGCTGACAGTCAAAGAAATAGATAAAGGAAACTATTAAACCATGAGGCTGTCAGCCCTGATTTCAGTATAAATCAGGACTGATTAGAATCAACATTCAGCACTTACTCATTCATCATGTACCGTATTTTATTAGAAGGGCTTAAGAAGGCTCTTTACACGTGGTTGTTGATCACTTGGTAGTGTACATGGACTGAACTGAATACAAAGGCAAACGAGTCCATAATAGAGTCACACAAAAGAAAATAACGGAAGAATATTCTATTAAACATTTTATCTTTCTTTGTTTCCAGCATAGCAACCTATAGAAAAATTGGCAGTGAGCGTGCTACATTTAGAAACATAAATGCAGCTCTGCAGAGAAATATCTTGATCCAATTACTCGGGCTTCTTTCAGAATAAAATTAAGTTGTCAAGCAGCAGACAAAGATCTAATTTCTCAGGAATAAGAGTCCAGGTGGAGTGATTTGTGTGATGGGTGGGTAGACAGAATACACAAAGCATCTTGATTTTAAATCGTTAGTTGCAATAGATTGACTTGTGCTGATGAGTATAATAATGGGAAGGTGTTAGTGCAAATTATTTTTAAAAATCTTGATTCTCCCAAGGCAAACAGTTTCTTTTTTCTCCCCCAAAAGACAGCAATACAGAGATGAGAAAACCAAACTGTGATAACTGCAGAGGTTAGAGGCCAGATTGTGACATTCCTCTGTGCATGCCACAGCATATCATTAGATGGAGAGAACTGAGAAAAGCATATTTCTTCATGGTATTGCTGAGCAGAAAATATATAAAGTGGCTAGAACTATAAACAGTTGCAGCATATACAGTGGCAGCTATTCACCCACAGAATAGAAAAACCAAGGGCCAGCAAATGGAGGTCTCAGCCCCACTGTGGAAAGGCAGTAAGGCGGAGATGAACAAAGAGGAATGAATTGTTTTTATTTTGTGTGTGAAAAATCAAAATATTTGCTTCTAGTGGTCAGTAATGGCTAAAGTATACTGTTTTCTAAATCTCCAGTAAAATACTCAGCAAGGGTCCAATGTTTGTACCTCATTCATTCCTAAACACACACACACACACACACACACACACACACCCCTCCCTTTTTGGTGCATGACGGTCACCTGTTGTAATCTCTGACAATGTCTTTGCAAGACTGAGGTGTTCTAATTGGATACAAAAGCAATCAGTGTAATGCGACATAGTTAACCTCCCAGAGGCCTATCAGTCTACTCAGCTGTGGCAGCTAGTAGGAAATTTAAGTAGTTTCAATAAATCATTCAAAGGCAGAAACTGCTAGCCGAAAGAGAATTTCAGGAAAAAAAATATCAGGTGATAAACATTCTAGCACTTTGCATATCAATCTATGATCTTTTAAACTTTACCCTAATTTCTGCCCCTCTTTAGTGTCTTCCATACAGTCGCGTTTTTCTAAAAGAACAAGCCTGAATTGGATTTTCCTAAATTTGAGTTTTTAATCCTGAAGGGCTTTCGTAATGTTTTCTTGGCTTGATATCAAACTTCTGATAATTTTTATTAATAAGGTCCGATGCTTAGTTAGCATCACATTCTCCCATGGTCCATATTAGGCATCTTTGTGCACATACATGCTGCACGCGCACACACACACACACACACTGAAAATTCAAAATGAGATGAGCATTATGGCATGGATGCCTGGCATTCACAGATCTGGCACTCCAGGTTTTTGCTTCTCTCAAAATAAAACTTCATAAGACCATAAGATCTTGTGATTTTTTATTTGTCGTCATTTAGTCACAAAGTCACGTCTGACTCTTTTGCAAGCTTATGGACTATAGCTTGCCAGGTTCATCTGTCCATGGAATTCTCCAGGCAAGAATACTGGAGTGGGTTGCCATGCCCTCCTCCTCCAGGGGATCTTCCTGACCCAGGCATTGAACTTATCTCTCTTACATAGTCTTCTGCATTGACAGGCAGATTCTTTACCACTAGCGCCACCTAGGAAGCCCAACAATTCTTACTGAATTTCAAGTCATCTGTTTTCCAGATAGAATCCACATCTCAAAACATTTCTTTAACTGGCTTTTTTTTTTCTCTGTCTGTTCTCTTTCTAGAATCCCACAGTGACACACTGGCAGAATTCTTCAGGGCCTCATAGAGATGTTTCTAACTCCTTGATGCCCATGATCTTTGAGTACCACCCACACACAGAAAGCAGTGAACTGGAGGGACTAGAAGCCAGCAGGTAGAAGCCAGCTAACCCTGGTCTGGCAGTTGGGAAGGCATGAGTGCAGCAAGGACACCCTAAGAGGCTCGAGCAGATAACTTCTATGATCGGCAGAGCTGTACGGTCTCTATCCCTTGCAGTCAGTCACAAGAAAAGAAACAGCCCAGATTTTTGGACCTATAAAATAGCAACAGCCGACTCACAACATGAAGGTGAAAGGCATCTATGGATAAACAACAACAAGAAATAGAATTTATTTAAGGCCAAAAAACAGAATGCTTACTAGAGAAGGAAAATCAATTTGGAAAAACAAAAATTTGTAGCTTCCATTGAAATAGAACCCACAGAAGAGATGAACAAAATCTTTAGGCAAAAAGTATTAATAATAAGGGACCTCAAGGAGATAGAATTAGAGCTCCTAAAAGACTTTCTAGAACTATTGAATAGGGCTTCTGCTTTTGAAAAAGTTAAATTTAAAAAATGAAAAATAAAAGAATGATATATGCCAGTTGACTATTTAGGGTTCTTGAGTATTAAGGGAAAGTAATATGTCATAACAAAAAGCTAAGCTCCACAGAACTAGAATTTATGAGGGAGACGACATGAGACAAATCAGGGGACTTCATGAGCATATTACGAGAGTGCTTCAAAGAACAGAAGAGACCAGATGGAAAGTGGATTATTAGACAAAGGGTTTTTTTTTTTAATAAGTGGTTCTGAATTGTACAGTCTTCAGATCAAAAGAATTCACTATGCTATAGGTAGCACTGATGAATACAACACACACACACACACACACACACACACACCCCTAGACGTGTGATAGCTTCTGAAATGCAAGGAGAAATTTTTTCAACTTTCAGAGAGAAAATTACAAAAGAAAGATAGAAGATACCCTTTCCAAATCATTTACCAGATTTAAGTCTACATTGACTATGGCAGAATGACTGGGATTTTGTAAAAAAGAATTGCTGAAATAAAAAGACATAATTTAAGAGAGAGTCTTGTAATAGCATGATGCTAAAAAAAAAAAAAAAAAAAAAAAAACCTAAATTGTTTTAACTGAGGATTTGAAGCAGGGGTGGAAGGAAGTAGGAAACTAAATATTTTCTAACAATTTCATTTCTACATGAAGTGTGAAGAGAGAGCAAGTGAAACATCTTGGGAAAAGAGTATTTAACACTCCTAAAATATTCTAAAACTGTAAGTTAAATTTTGATTGGTAAAGACTGGAAGGGAACCAAATCAGAATAAAATTCTAAATTAATAAAATAAAGGGGAACAGAGAACTTCCTCAAGGCAACAAAAAGTAGAGTAAGACAAAAAGAGGGAAAGGTATTGGAAAAGATGCTATAGCAAAATTTAAGGAATAAAACTTCTGCTATGTTATTAAAATAAATGTGAAGAAATGTTGAAAAATAAAGAACCACTTTACTTAAGGAAATCAAAGGAAGAAATAAAGCAAAAAAGAATTAATCATAATAAATAGTATAAGTTGTGAAAGTAATTAAAATAGAATACAAAGGGAATGGGGTTTCCAAGGTACCGCTAATGGTAAAGAATCTGCTTGCCAATACAGGAGGCTTGAGAGACACAGGTTCAATTCCTGGCTCAGGAAGATCCCCTGGAGGAGGGCATGGCAACCCACTCCAGGATTCTTGCCTGGAAAATTCCATGGACAGAGGAGCCTGCCGGGCTACAGTCCATAGTGTTGCAAAGAGCAGGACACGATTGAAACGACTTAGCATGCATGCACAAAGGAAATCCTGAAAGAATGATAAAAGCAAACTCTAGTTTTTTTTGATGACTACTTAAATAGATAAGCAACCTGAATAAGGAGATAAGAAATCTTCAGTTCAATTCAGTTCAGTCACTCAGTTGTGTCTGACTCTTTGCGACCCCATGAATCGCAGCACGCCAGGCCTCCCTGTCCATCACCAACTTCCAGAGTTCACTCAAACTCACCTCCTTCGAGTCAATGATGCCATCCAGCCATCTCATCCTTTGTCGTCCCCTTCTCCTCCTGCCCCCAATCCCTCCCAGAATCAGGGTCTTTTCCAATGAGTCAACTCTTCACATGAGGTAGCCAAAATATTAGTTTCAGCTTTAGCATCAGTCCTTCCAAAGAACACCCAGGACTGATCTCCTTTAGAATGGACTGGTTGGATCTCCTTGCAGTTCAAGGGACTCTCAAGAGTCTTCTCCAACACTACAGTTCAAAAGCATCAACTCTTCGGCCCTCAGCTTTCTTCACAGTCCAACTCTCACATCCATACATGACCACTGGAAAAACCATAGCCTTGACTAGACAGACCTTTGTTGGCAAAGTAATGTCTCTGCTTTTCAATATGCTATCTAGGTTGGTCATAACTTTCCTTCCAAGGAGGAAGCGTCTTTTAATTTCATGGATGCAGTCACCATCTGCAGTGATTTTGGAGCCCCCCAAAATAAAATCTGACACTGTTTCCACTGTTTCCCCATCTATTTCCCATGAAATGATGGGACCGTATGCCATGATCTTCCTTTTCTGAATGTTGAGCTTTAAGCCAACTTTTCCACTCTCCTCTTTCACTGTCATCAAGAGGCTTTTTAGTTCCTCTTCACTTTCTGCCATAAGAGTGGTGTCATCTGCATATCTTAGGAGAATAATATTAAAGAATATACATGTAAATATGGTAGCAATTAAAAGAATTACAAGATAATGTAATACACAACTTCCCAGAAACATATTTATACAGCTAGAACGGTGCTGCCTAATAGAATTTGTGAAATGATGGAGACGTTCTTTTTTCCCATGGTCCCCATAGCAGTCACATGTGGCTGAGAAGCACTTGCACTATGGCTAGTATGTTTGGGGAACTTTTTTTTTCCCATGAGATTCTCTAGGCAAGAATACTGGAGTGGGTTGCCATGCCCTCCTCCAGGGGATCTTCCTGAACCAGGGATCCAACTCAAGTCTCGTAAGTCTCCTGCATTGGCAGGTGGGTTCTTTACCACTAGTACTACCTGGGAAGTCCAACTGGCAGCTACTTACTGCTAAATTAGTGTCTGCTATATTCTGTTGTGTTGTTGTTAAGATATGGTTGGCGTCATGCAGTGGGCTAGCATCTGAGTCAGAAACAATCAACCCAGCACTCTTCCCAGGAGACCCTTTGCCAACTCACATTGGGACGTTCACAAACTGAACTCTCCAGGCTGAAGACAAATCTAAGCACAAGATGAATGGTAAAAGATTCTTACAAAGGTGAGAGAGTGATATTAAAACATGAAGTCAGGTGAAATTTTAAAAATTTGAAATCTAAAATGTTTAGAAAGTAGAACTGTGAGCCATGACTCTCACAGCTCCCTGCGTGCCTGCCTTCAGAATGGTTTCCTTGACCTTATTCCCCATCCTAATCTCCTGCTTCTTATCTGCAGTGCATTAAAATCTTAATTAAGTTAAAATTGTTGCTAAAACAGAAGTTAATACCATTTTGTGTGTATGCGTGCTCAGTTGTGTTTGACTCTGCAATCCCATCGACTGTAGCCCATCCAGGCTTCTCTGTCCATGGAATTTTCCAGGCAAAAATACTGAAGCAAGTTGCATTTCCTACTCCAGGGGATCTTCCTGACTCAGGGATCAAACCCACATCTCCTGCCTCCCCTGCAGGGTACGTGGATCCTTTACCACTGAGCCACCTGGGAAGCCTGATGACAGAGACAAAGATAACCTAATATGAAAAAATGTAACACCTTGGTTTAAGATGTCTTTGACACACCTCTTTTGGAGCTACTGAACTGTTTACCATATGATTTTTATTTATTTATTATTGTGGGGTTTTTGGTTTGTTTTTTCTTGGGGGGGGGGCGCGGTGCAGGGGCTTATATTTCAGATAGTTGCAGTAATTTGGGATCTCCTGGTAATTGAAATACAGCTAAAAAACATTTTTCCTGCAAGTCAGCAACCAACCTCCCTCACTCTGAACATATAATGATCTTTCTCCCAACCCTTTTAGTCACCAAATCTCAATCTTTAAATCTCTTTCACAGTGTCGTCTCCATTTCTATCACCATTGATATCACTTCATAACAGGATTGCCATCCACACCTACTGTTTTGATTTTTTGATTTCTCACCAATTTATCCTATACCGACATGAACAAGAAACTTCCTTATCTCAACATAATCTGGCTTCTCTTTCAAATTTTGAAATGCTCAAAATCTGGGACCATGTTACATTCGGGTTTATTTATATATCCAGTTTTTAATTATGTGCCCAATACACCCCAATTGTGGGGTGAAGTGGGATCTTACATTTAAATTTTACTTTCAGGGCTAAGACTGCTGTCATTAAGTTAAATGCTTTTACTTTACAAAGATTAGCTTATAAGCTCTTTTGAGTGTGATGGGTTTGTTCAGGAATCAGAGGCTTTCTTTGTTTTTGTCCATTCAACCTTCTCAAATGTCTACTGCATATGCTAAGAGGAAAATCTAAATCTCTGTATGGTCACGTGTGAGTACTTGAAAATCTGCTTCCCCAACTGTTAGAGATGAAAAGACTCCATGTAGAAAAAAAGTATCAAGAAGAGAATGTCATCTTAATATTCAGTTCAGTTCAGTTCAGTCGCTCAGTAGTATCCGACTCTGCAGCCCCATGAATTGCAGCACGCCAGGCCTCCCTGTCCATCACCAACTCCCAGAGTTCACCCAAACTCATGTCCATCGAGTCAGTGATGCCATCCAACCATCTCATCCTCTGTCATCACCTTCTCCTCCTGCCCCCAACCCTTTCCAGCATCAGAGTCTTTTCCAATGAGCCAACTCTTCGCATGAGGTGGCCAAAGTATTGGAATTTCAGCTTTAGCATCAGTCCTTCCAAAGAACACCCAGGACTGATCTCCTTTAGAATGGACTGGTTGGATCTCCTTGCAGTCCAAGGAACTCTCAAGAGTCTTCTCCACCACCACAGTTCAAAAGCATCAATTCTTCGGCCCTCAGCTATTAGAAGTATTGACTTTGATGAATAATTTAGGTTCAAAAGAAAAGTATTACCAGTGAGTCATTTCTTTGGGAGAACAACAGATGGCAGCAAAGGGGGCTAATATTGGCATTCGAATTTTTTACAATAATTAAAACTGAAAATTGCTTTTTATAGACTATTGTGAATCTTTTTTAAAAATTAACAGAAATTTCAAAATTTAGTATGAGCTTCTGTTTAGTAATTATATTATAAAGCATTCAACTTCTGAAGAAAATAGTCTTTCTAGGATAAATGGACAGAAATGTGGACCTTTAAGAGCTCTGTTGGAACTCTCACTTGGAAAGTGACTTTTTGGTAGATCTAAAAAGTAGAAAAATAAACCAACTGAACAGATGCTTTGCTTGCAAAAAGATGCTTATGAGACCTCGCTCTTACATTGGCCAAATTTTATCTTCCTGGTAAGCAATCTGTCCATCACAGCAACATCTCAGTTTTTAAATCATCAAATTTAATCTATCATATGGTTTGGTGTATTTTTTTTAATTCAGAACTAAAATTTTTTGACAGAAAATGTTAAATTTGAAAAAAAGAAAGCATTAAAGTTTTATAACAGGCACTAGAATTTATCTATTCTTGGAAACTGAAGAGAACCATGGCCATTATCCTAATAATTTCAGAGGTTAAAGGTGCACCTTCACATGAATTATCTGGATAGTTAACTTAATTTTTTATTTTTCTCTTTATGTGATTGTGGCAGTGACAGCAACTGTTTCTCTTACAGAAATCCTTCCCTCCGCCCCCCACATGTTCTCTTATTTGCAGAGAAGTCTAAGATCAGAGACAGAGAAGACAATGGCATCCCACTCCAGTACTCTTGCTTGGAGAATCCCATGGATGAAGGAGCCTGGTGGGCTGCAGTCCATGGAGTCGCTGAGAGTTGGACACGACTGAGCGACTTCACTTTCACTTTTCACTTTCATGCATTGGAGAAGGAAATGGCAACCCACTCCAGTGTTCTTGCCTGGAGAATCCCAGGGATGGCGGAGCCTGACGGGCTGGCATCTTTGGGGTCGCACAGAGTCGGACACAACTGAAGCGACTTAGCAGCAGCAGAAGATCAGAGAGAGGAAAAGAGCCAAGATCCTCTTTGTTCCCAAAGTGAAATAGAATATAATGAATAATCATATCAAATCTCTAAAGTAACTCCAGATGTACCCAAACTGATGAAAGTAAACAGTACACATATTTAATTCAACATTAAATTCAGCTCAACATTCAGAAAACGAAGATCATGGCATCTGGTCCCATCACTTCATGGGAAATAGATAGGGAAACAGTGGAAACAGTGTCAGACTTTATTTTTTTGGGCTCCAAAATCACTGCAGATGGTGACTGCAGCCATGAAATTAAAAGATGCTTACTCCTTGGAAGAAAAGTTATGACCAACCTAGTTGGCATATTGAAAAGCAGAGACATTACTTTGCCAACAAATGTTCGTCTAGTCAAGGCTATGGTTTTTCCTGTGGTCATGTATGGATGTGAGAGTTGGACTGTGAAGAAGGCTGAGCACCGAAGAATTGATGCTTTTGAACTGTGGTGTTGGAGAAGACTCTTGAGAGTCCCTTGGACTGCAAGGAGATCCAACCAGTCCATTCTGAAGGAGATCAGCCCTGGGATTTCTTTGGAAGGAATGATGCTAAAGCTGAAACTCCAGTACTTTGGCCACCTCATGCGAAGAGTTGACTCATTGGAAAAGACTCTGATGCTGGGAGGGATTGGGGGCAGGAGGAGAAGGGGCCGACAGAGGATGAGATGGCTGGTTGGCATCACTGACTCTATGGACGTGAGTCTGGGTGAACTCTGGGAGTTGGTGATGGACAGGGAGGCCTGGTGTGCTGCAATTCATGGGGTGGCAAAGAGTCGGACATGACTGAGTGACTTAACTGAACTGAACTGAACTGAAGACTTCCAGGACATTTTCAAATGTAAAGTTCTTTTCTATTTTCTTTAAAGGCAACAATCTGTGCTTTCAGAAATATGTTGCTGGGATGGCTTACAAATACTTTTTTTTTAAGCAAAAAATGGGGGAAAAGTTTGCCAGATAATAAAGGTAATTTCAGGAGAAGAGTAGATTCACATAATGGTCTTTTGTTTTTGCTTGTTTTATCGGAGTATAATTGCTTTACAGTATTGTGTTAGTTTCTGCTATACAACAATGTGAATCAGCTGTATGTTTACATCTATCTCCTTCCTCTTGAGCCTCCCACCCTCACCTCCCCTATCCCAGACCTCTAGGTCATCACAGAGCACTGAGCTGGGCTCCCTGTGTTACACAGCTGCTTCCCACTAGCTCTCTATTTTGCACATGGTGAGTATATACATCAATGCTACTCTTTCAATTTGTCTCTCGCCCTCTCCTGCTGCTGTGTCCACAAGTCCACATCTCTATTCCTGCTCTATAAATACGTAGCCAAGATGTCCATCTCATTATGCTTTAAAATAAGCAGTCAGGTATTCATGTCCCCAGCTTTCCTTCCAACACCTCCTCCCTCACTCCTGGCAACGCCCCCTCCACCAGCTCAGGCCCCTGTGCTTTCTTATCCTTCTGTCCTCTACTCTTAAAAGCTTACTTTCAGATGTCACATTCACTTTAAATAATAATACGTAACTTATAACAGGGGTCAAAGCTGTAGGTTATAGTTCTACTAAGTAAAATGTAAGGCCCCCAACTATCAAAGACAGTGGGGCTTAAAAGGCATGAAGGAGGAGTTACAGTCATGGGACTAAAAGCCATCTGTATAGTGGCTCCTTCCTCTGTTTCCAGGCATAATTTGCTAAAACCACAGTGGCCCCACACAACTAAAATCGCTGCAGGAATGGCTACGCAGTTGGCCTTCCAGGCAAATAACCTCTATATCACTGTAATACATAGGTATGGCCAATACAACCAGAAATTGTATAATTCATTTAAAATGATCGGAAAGGCCAAATACTAGAACGTGTTGCCATTCCCTTCTCCAGGGGATCTTCGCAACCTCTGGGATGGAACCCAAGTCTTCTCCTGCATTGCAGACTGACTCTACTGTCTGAGCCACCAGGGAAGCTCCAGTCTGAAGGGCACAGTTTCTCAAACAGGAAGTTAGATCTTCTGTAATTAGCTAGTCTTTAAGAAATAAGATCAACACCTACACTTATTTCTTGGAGAAGTGTTTGTTTCTATTCACACAGCAAGGCTCATTCCCAACTGGAGGAAGCCCTAAAGTCAAAATGTGACTTAATAGCAAGGGAAAGAGCAAGATCAGAAAAAACAATGAAAAGGCAATCCTCACAAAGGAAGAAAGAAAGAGAGTCATGATAAAAGAATTTTGTTTTCAGAGCAGGAAGAATCAAGCACACCAGCAAAAACATGTGGAAAATATGTCCCCTGGTCAGGCCACTCTTGGCAACTGAATGATAAGTGTGGATGTTGGGTCAATATCAAGCCCCTTGATCACCAGGGCTGCCAAACAGGAAGCAAAGGAAGCATCTGAGTCGGTTTCCAAAAAAAGACAACAATGTGTATGTCCTCACCGTGTTCGGTTATCTCTAAATGAGCATAAATCTGGTGCCACTTGGATTGCCACCAAAATAAGGTGATGATCTGGAGATGGGTTCATTCTGCTTTATATTCTCTTTTAACTCTTGTGGGAAAGAGAAGCTGTTAGAACACAGTTAGATCACTGAAAACAAGAGCAGAGGGACCCTGATGACACACAGCTTACCTCACAGATTTAGGATAAGGAAGTGTCAAAGTACATTAAAATCTGTGAAGAAAGCACAATTTGTGAGCTAGAAATTAAACCACAGTGTTGGGACATCTTTCAGCTCAGCTCAGTGCAACTAATCAATCACATTATTGCACAGATCCAGTCAATAGCAGGAAAGCTTCAATTGCATGGGCATGAGCCAACCTCTCTTTGATGTCCACATAATGAAAGTAAATATAATTATGGAAATGGGTCCTCATAGGCTAAGTGTTGCTCTTGGTTTGGGGTACCAGATATCCTCCAACCCTTCCAAATAGCTGAGACTGCCTAGGATTTCTGGCTAGAAGAAAATTTGCTTAATTCATGGACTGTTAGAAAATGCAACTAAGATAACAATTGAAAATGATTATGTTTATTATGTGACAGATACTAAATTAAGTCTGTCATGTAAATTATTTATATGATTCTCATGTAAGCCAATGGAATAGACCCTGAAGATTCATAATTACTGACCAAAACCCCCAGGGAAAAATAAGTCCTGAAAATTCAAATATTTGGGATTAGAGAAAGGCAATAGGATACTGATAGCTTATGGTGAACGATGTCGGATTCGTGATCTCTGAAGATTTAGCTTCAGGACCAGGGACCAGGCTTGCTCACTCAAGAGTTTTTGTGTAGCAGAGTTTTATTAAAGTAAGAAAAGGGACAGAGAACGCTTCTGACATAGACATCAGAAGTGGGATGGAGAGCGCTCCTCTCACTAGTGTTAGCAAGAGAGTTATATACTTTTTAAATTAGATATTACAATAAATCAAAATAATGTCTCAAGGTTATAAAGATCTTACTAGACCCACTCCTATAATTTACATTTTAAGGTAACAGGATTAGGCAGAAGGTTTTCAGGAAGGAGAAACTGTCCTCAAGCAGGATACATTGTTATATAATCCTTAGTACAGAGTTTAAACTGAGTTGTTGTGTAACCATCAGTTCTGGGCTTAAAGAAAAAAATGTTTTATGTGACTCCTTAGTACAGAGTTTAAACTGAGTTGTTTGCTGTGTAATCATCAGTTCTGGGCTTAAAGAAAAATATTTTTATGTGACTAAGACTAAGGAATGTAGAGGGGGAAAAAAAAGATGTTTGTCTTTTCCTCCTCCTTGAGAATTCCAGACCCCTATCTTCTCCTTGAATGCCCCAGACCCCTTTCTCCTCTTCCCCTGACTTATCAACCTGCCTAGGAATTGATTCTCTCGATACATGTCATATATTTTGTAACCCTTCTAAAAGATCTTACAGCAGGACACTGTGATCAGACAATAATATTTCTAAATGTATAAATATTTTCACTAAAGTGGGATAAACAAAGATGGTAAACAGGTAATGGAATGGTTTGCAACCAAATTAAATTATTCTAAATCTTAAAAACTTTTCTTTTTAGAAATTTTGGCTTTTAAAATTATATAGAAAGATTTTGGACTCAGTTTCCTCTATTATTTATATCCAGTATTAGTGTGGTACATTTGTCATAGTTAATGAACTAATGTTGAGGTTATTGTATTACCATTTACTAAAGTTTATCCTTTATTCAAATTTTCCTAGTTTTTACCTAATATCTTTTTTTTTCTTTTCCAGCATGTCACAATCCATGCAGTTGTCATGTCTCCTTAGTCTCCTCTTGGATGTGACAGTTCGTCATATTTTTCTTGTCTTTGACAACCTTGAGTTTTGAGGAATACTGATTAGGCAGCCTATAGAATGTCCCTCGGTTGGCATTTGTCTGATGTATTTCTCAGAATTAGATTGGGGCAATGATTTTAGGGGAAGAACACAGATGTAAAGTAGTATTATTATCACATCATGCATTGGGTACACATTACATTATGACCCATCACCATGGATGCTAACCTTGATTATCTGACTGAAGTGATCTTGTAACATTTTTATTCTCTACAATTATGCTTTCCACATTTCCCTCTTTAAATATGGTACTACTTAGAGAGAAATCACTGTACCAAATCTACAAAGAAGGACTGGAGAGTAGAATACCCCTTCATCAATGGTGGTATATCTACATAAATTATTTAGATTATATCTGCACAGATTTGTCTAATCACTCCCATTTTTTCATTTTTTCAGTCACTTACAGAACCATGAAAATTTATTTTATACTTTGGATAATAATCTAACATTATGTTATTTATTTTGTTCAAATCATTTCCTCTTGAGTCTTTGGGAGCTCCATCAGTTAATCCACTTTGTAATCGGTTGGCCCAAAGTTTCTTTGTTTTTTGTCTTTTCCCCATAAGATGGCTCTAATAGTGCTTAGTAGTTGTCTTTAACTTCATTCAAAACATTTTTTTTAAGATTGTATTGTGACAGCTGTCATATCAGCATACATTAAAAAAAACTTATCAAAATTGGAAAAATTTTGTGTAGCCATTTTAATAGTGAAGATAGAAGGAAAAAAGCAACATTTTCAGCATATTAGGCCTTATTATTTCAAGAAAGGTAAAAGCAGAACTGAAATGCAAAGTAAAGATTTGTGCAGTGCATGAAGGTGCTGTGACCAATCAAATGTGTCAAAAGTGGTTTGCAAAGTTTCGTGCTATAGATTTCTTGCTGAAAGATGCTCCATGGTCAGGTAGACCAGTTGATAGCAATCAAATCATGACATTAATTGAGAATAATCAATGTTATACCACATGGGAGACAGCAGAGGGTATGCCTATGGCTGGTTCATGATAATGTATGGTGGATAACAGCACAATATTGTAAAGCAAATAGCTTGCAATAAAAGATTTTTTTGTAAGACATACTCAGAATATCCAGGTCAAGCACTGAAAATCATCCACACTAGCTAGGTTATATTAATCACTTTGATGTTTGGGTTCTGCATAAGTTAAGCAAAAAAAAAACCCAAAAACACCCTTCTTGACTATATTTCCACATGTAATTCTCTACTTAAATGTAACAAAAACACTACATTTTTAAAACAAAGTGCAATAGTGGTGAAAAGTAGATACTCTATCATATGTGGAACAGAAGTGATTGTGGAGCAAGGGAAATGAGCCATCACCAACCACACCAAAGGCCAGACTTCAAAGAAGTTGATGTTGTGTCTACAGTGGGATTGGAAGGGATTCCTCTATTATGAGCTCTTTCTAGAAAGCAAAATGGTTAATTCCAACACCTACTGTTCTCAATTAGACTAACTGAAAGCAGCATTCAACAAAAAGCACCAGAATTAGCCAACAGAAAATGCACAATATTCCATCAGGATAATGCAAGACCCCATGTTTCTTTGATGACCAGGCAAAAACTGTTAAAACTCAGTTGGGAAGTTCTGATTCATCCACTCTATTGACCAGACATTGCATCTTTGAATTTCTATTTGTTTCAGTCTTTACAAAATTCTTTTAATAGAAAAAATAGCCATTTCCCTGGGTGACTATAAAGAGCACCTGAAGCAGTTCTTTGCTCAAAGATATAAAACGTTTTGGGAAGATGGAATTATGAAGTTGACTGAACAATGGCAGAAACTACTGGAACAAAACAGTAAATACATTGTTTAATGAGGTTCTTGGTGAAAATGAAAAATGGTCTTTTTTTAATATATATACTTTACTGAAGTATAGTTGACTAAAAAAAGGTCTTATTTTCACTTAAAAACAGAATTTTTGGTCAACCCAATATACTCCCTGCCTCAGCCCTAGAACTGGTCATTTCTCCAATGATTTCTGGTTCCTTTATTGAAGAATGGTATTAGAAACCAAGATCTGTATATTAGCTGTGCTTGTTGTTACTGAAGAGTTTTCTTAGGCCCTGGGAGATCACAGAGTATGGAAAGATGTGTATATACTTGTCCATGTATATACACACATCTATAATTTTTCCTAAATACAACTATCTGTATCTATATTCATCTAAACATGAATCCATACTGATGTCTCCAACTCTAATCCTTTACCACATGGATCAGTCTAGCCTTTTCCCTTGCATATCTATAAACTCCCACTTCGAAGTGGGAAACACCATGCATTTACTTGTTTGTTCAGTTCCAGTATACATAAATAGTGCTTTCAGAATTGTTCATCTGCATCCTCATAGAAAACAGCTTTATCAACCGTAACACAGTGCTTCTCTATAGTTCCTTTGTCTTTGCTCATGGTTTCCACTGATCCCCCAAGTTACTTAGGGCAATATCTATTCCTCCTTTCCATTCAGTGAGGGTATGACATATACTTCTAATACAGTTAGAGTCTTGTGTCACATTTTTCATTCTATCTCAGGACACCTCCAACTTCCTGAATGATTTTTCTTTGAATGTGTTCAGGTCCACACTTTGTGCCAAAATGCTCCCTGCTTTTTGACAAATGTAGAGTGCCATGTATCCACCACTACAGATCACAAAGAATAGTGTCACCACTCTAAATAATCCTGTGGGCTTGACTTACTCAGCCCCTTCCCCAAACTCCTGCAACAACTCATCTATTTACTGCATCTACAATTTTGCCTGTTCTCAAATGTCATATAAATGGATTCATAAGTAATGAAACATTTGTCTGTGTAGGCTTGCTTCTTTGACTTTGTCAAAAGTTCATAAATAACAGAAATAAAACCAATGAATCACCAAAGTAGTTTAAGTTTATTTTGTACACACCATAAAGACTGTTCATGGACCAGGACCACAGAAACCAAACACGGAATGAGGCTCTCCACTCCAGAATTCTTGCTCGAAGAATCTCATGGACGGAAGAGCCTGGTAGGTTACTACAGTTCATGAGGTCACAAAGAGTTGGACACGACTGAAGGGACTTAGCACACATGCATGCAGATTTCCTCCTTTGAGAACGGCTTGCAGATCTTTCAACTGTAATCCAGTCTGCTCTACCAGAGCACTCTTAGAGTGGTGGTAAGATGTAGAGGAGAAGGAGCTTTCCATAATCCTCCAATCAAGTCAGGCTTTTAAAATCCTATATTTCAGGGCTGTGACTTTCAGTCACAATTTCCCCAATAGTTTAGATTTTCTCTCCCTTACCAGTTTCACAGGTTAAAAAAATGAAAGCAAAACTGTTGGACTAATTTTGCCTAAAATCACGAAACCCTTGAATCTGAACGGAAGCTGTTATATTCAGGTTCTGCTCTCCTGATTTCAATGCTCTACTGGTTTCCTGAAGCTCAAACTACCAGAGTATCCCCAGCTTATATTAAAAGCATGTGTTTTGGTAAAGGCATGTCTACGGTCAAGGGACATCTGAAGGGAATGCTCTGATGCTTTTCCCTTTCAGCCCTTTATTTCCCCACCGATGTTAAATGAAGTATATTGTCTTTTAAAGATCACCTTACAAGATGCATGTGTGCATGCTAAGTCACTTCAGTTGTGCCCAACTCTGTGTGACACTATAGACTGCAGCCCGCCAGGCCACTCTGTCCATGGGATTCTCCAGGCGAGAATACTGGAGTGGGTTGCCATGCCCTTCTCCAGGGATCTTCCCAACCCAGGGATTGAACCTGGGTCTCCTGCATTGGAGGCAGATCCTTTATAACTAGCACCACAAGGGAAGCCTGGATACATACTCTGATATCTAGAATCCAGATGTAACACTAAACCCTCATCATTTGTGTGGATTTAAACAATTTACCTAACATCTGTACTCTCAGTTTACTCGGCTGTTAGATGAATAAAATAATGACATGAAATTTAAAGTTTTCTGAGAGAAATAAATGAGATAGCATAGGGGTTGGGCTTCACACAATGTTGGCATAGATTAGGTGCTCAGTAACTATTAACTATCATCATTTTAAGCAATCTTTAAATACCACAGATGTATATACTGTATCTTAAGAGAACTGAATATGCAGAATAAAGGAGAAATAAAAGTTACTTCAAGTAGGCATTTGAGAATTTGTGAGGAGATATTTTTATTTTTACAGTGACTAGGAACTTCTGTTGTTGAGCATTCTGGGGCCACCTTTTCCCCTTAAACTATCTCTTTTCAGAGTTTAAGGGCAATAGCAAAATGTCTCATGAAAATTGCCTCCTGGAAGCCCACGTCACCATTGTTTGATCACGCATGCCCAAACCTGTCTTGGCACCAAGCATATATTCAGTCTGCTGTGCCCTTTGGTTGCATGTATGTTTCAATCAGTCTTAACTGTTAATTATCTAGGACACTACAGGACATAATTTTGTATGTATAAGGAAGAGCATAGCCAAACTAACCTGGTTTGCAAGGTACATCATGCACATTGTATTGCTTCTCTGATTTTCCCACTCTACCCATGACAAGTTGACTATGTTTATCAGTTGCTCTCACAAAATTCAAAGACCTCTTTTTAACAATACCTGTCAGTCTTCTAATATACACCTTTAAAAATAAAATTGTGTATATATACAGATGCTGAAACTGAAGCTCCAATACTTTGGCCACCTGATGAGAAGAGTCAATTCATTCAGGAAAGGAGCCTGATGTTGGGAAAGATTGAAGACAAGAGGAGAAGGGGGCGAGAGAGGATGAGATGGTTGAATGGCACCACTGACTCAATGGACATGAGTTTGAGTAAACTCTGGGAGATGGTGAAAGACGGGGAAGCCTGGCGTGTTTCAGTCCATGGGGTTGCAAAGAATCGGAAACAACTTAGCAACTAAAAACAACAAAAGACGTTAGTGGGAAGATGTAGATAAATTTCTAGATATAACTACATAACCACACTGAGTATGGATCCCGACTCAATGGTCTCATTAGGATACTAGTGAACTCTTTTGTCTCAGGTGCCTATGGCAGTGTCTATTGTAGTTTTGGTTCCAGTCTTTTTAATCATTATGGTTCTTCAACTTCCTATCTCCTTTGCTTTAGTTTTAATGCCCCTCTTCCCTATCCTTCTTTCTTTCACATTTGTTAAATATTTAGAAGTGTGTTTCAGGCACAGAGTTAAATTCTGTCCTCTCACTACAGTACTAATGGAATGGTGGTCTGCCAGTCCATGAACAGCTAGTTTCTGGTGGACAGTGAGAAAAGCACAGAAATTGAGAGTAACCAGTTAGAAACGTTTACAGCCATTGAACTTTACTAAGACAGTGAGTTTTAGGTCTGATGAATCTAGCAATAAAAGGTGGGGCTCAGGATTTTCCATGCATTTGTTCTTAATTCCATTTACCTAGTAATGTATTTCCTACTCTCTTAAGTTTAGATTAATCTAAGCTTAAAACTTCACCAATCTCATGGAGTCTGGAAACCAGTCAATATGCTTATAACATATTTATTTCTGCTAAAGGAATACTGCAGTGGATTGGAGCAAGTCTACTCAAACAATCTTTCATGAAGAGTTAGGTTTTTTTTTAATTCCAAATCTAAGTTTTAAACTTAGATTAGTCTAAGGAACCAAAGGAAAGCATCTTTGGTGTGACCAGAAGCACCTCCAAATTCAGGCCTCAGAACAGCCTGTGAGAATGACACTAACGTTGCCACTGCCTCCACTGTCACAGTGTAACCTGACCCTGGACCACAGGGGTTGCAGCTATTTGCTGCCACTGAACACAAAGACGCTGCCATGTCCACTGCTCTTGAAATGCTGTAGTCCCTGACTTCAACTCTTTGCATCACTCACTTTAGAGCTAAATTACTGGGATGTAATATCCTTTTGCCAAGCCAAGACCTGTCATCAAATGTCTTCTTAAAATACCCATAATGTCTATGAATGCCATCTGCCACTGATGGCTGTCCCATTTGTGGTGGTTCACCTTTTCCCAGGAGCCAGACTTTGGTTATAGACAATGGGCTAGCAGATGGTCCCTGGATAGTCGTTGAAGATACTGAAGAGATTCAAACCAGGGATGGAGAATCCATGTCATGGCAACATTCCTAAAACATATGCCACCTATTTTTTCGTTGTTGTTGTAAATAAAAGCACTCTTGCATAATTGCCTCCAATACTCAGGAGTATCTGTTCCCCTAGTGGCAATGTTTGATTAAGGGCATGAAGCTTTAAAATTCTCAGACATACAAGCTCAGCATTAATACTGCTCCTTATTTAATCTTCATCCCCAGAAAGAAAGAAGAGGCATCTAATCTGTAAGACAGAGTTCCCCAGAAGTCATAAGAAGAAAAATATCAAAGCTACATGGAAACCGATGACTTACACATGAGGGTCTGGACATCATCCCCAGTGTAACGCCGATATAGTCTCTCCTTGATATCTTGTTTTCCTTTACAAAATAAATATTAATACAGCAATTTCATGCTTTCTCAGGAGAGAGCCAGAATTATGTTTCTAATAAGAAGACACTATTAAGGAACAAGGCAGAGGAAGCCTCTAATAAGGGGAGTAAAATAACATAAAATAATGTATCATGTTGTGATTTAGTCACTCAGTCGTGTCTGGCTCTTTTGCGACCCCATGGACTCTAACCCACCAGGCTTCTATGTCCTCGGGATTTCCCAGGCAAAAATACTGGAGTGGGTTGCCATTTCCTTTTCCATGGGGTCTTTCAGACCCAGGGATCAAACCTGTATTTCCTTCATTGGAAGGCAGATTTTTTTACTGCTGAGCCACCAGGGCAGCCCCTTTTCTTTTGTTACCATCCCCTGTACTCATTTCCAAAGCAACCTTCTTGACCAAAGGTGATGACTTCCCCATAGTTTGAGGTGTAGCTGGAGCATGTGGCTCCATTTCTCTTTACTGCCATCACTGGAAACCAGAGATTGGCTGTACAAAATTGACCGCAGGTGAGGCACACATAAGAGACGTAACATACTCAAAACGTTTTTGTGTGTGTTATAAAATAGTATATTCTGATGGTTGGATGTGGGGAGGAAAACTGAAGCGGCTTGGGAAGAGCTTGCTGTTTTCTTTACTGCAGAACTGAGTAGAAAATAGTTCCAATGACTTAGCATGTGACAAGCTCTTAGTTATCATCCAAATTAAAGTGAATTTCTGGAGCATGGAGTGTCTGTAAGCCTGACATTTGTAGAAATGACAGTTTGTCTGAGAAAAAGCTTTTAGCATATTCTCAGCAGTAGCTAAATGTGAAATGCAAGACCTCTCCCTGTTCTGAGGAGTGATTTTTTTATAGAGATCTCATGTGTGATTATATCATTTTGAGGGTGAAAGAGAATTTAGGATATTCTTAGTGTATTTTGCTTCAACATTTCCTATGCCCTTTTTCTACAAAGTAACCAAGTTTAAAATTCACAGAATGCACAACTATTATGATACTATATATAATTCCAACACCATAGAGACAGTACTAAAACAATGCAATTCTGGTGATGCGAAGAGTAGAAAATAACATTTTAACAAAAGCAAATCTAACATTATATATATTATATATATGTTATATATTATATATATTTTGTTTTATATTTTAATTTTTAAAACTATAGAAGTATGATAGCACATTTACAGGAAAGTTGGAAAATACAGAACAAGGTTACATAGAGATCCACTGTATATTACAATTATTTTTTAAGTAGATAAATTAAGATTTTTAGTTGGAGTTTTAATATCAGACTCCCAGAAATTAATAGAATAAATATACAGAGAAGTAGAAGGATGTGGTAGACCTAAAAAGCACTGTGAACCAATTCAACATAATTAAGATTTATACAATTTTCACACAACAGTAAGGAACAAATTCTATTCAGGTTCCCATAGACTGTAAACTAGAAATCACTGGAACATATCCAGAGACACAAAAGCAAAATGCAAAAATATCATGGCCTAACAGTATTGAAATCATGCAGAGTCTGTTCTCTCATCACTTAACATACACTGTCTTAAGTATGAGGTGGACAATGTATTCATTGGTATGATCTATGCAGAATCCACCCCTGGCCAGTGTTACAGTTTCTAGTTCCTCGTTCATAATCAAACACAATGTCCCCAAGATCTGGCCTGTCACAGAAGAACACAGCACACCGCTGAAACCATTTGACTCGGACTTGAGGCACCAAATTCTGCTTCTGTGTTTTCAAGTAAGAGAAAGTCACCCTTTTGACAGAGTCCAAGAGCCACTTCCAAAAAGCCCCATGTGACTCACACATTAATCTAACCAATTATAAATTGCATGATTGGTGGCATTACATAGAATTGATGCTCTGCTGCTTAACCTACATTGCTGGAAGTTTATAGAGACCATCACATTTTGCTCAGAAATGACAGAACTGCTGATTTTAGTACACGACTATTTCATAAAGAGACCAGGCTAAGTGCTTCCTTGTTCTGGAGATTTGAGTTACATTAGGAACAGTGCTGATAGCAGGTAGGAAGTACATGTTCTTTCCATTGGACTGACCCCTATGAATAGGAAAGGAAAGAGATTAGAATACTGTCAGAATTAATCGAATGCTATTTTCATGTCAGATAGAATTTCATGAAGGTTTTAGAAACAATTTCAAACCACTCAGAGTGCTGATGCTATTATGGATTGTTGAGTCTGTATGGCTTGTCATTTGAGGACAAGACCCATTTCACATTCATTTCTGCATACCCGCTGCCTTTCACGGTCCCTCACTTCTAAAATTATCTCATTTAATGAATGTATAAACAACTGGATAGCTTAAGGCAGACCCGGAGATTTGGATTGTTGTAAGAACTACCCTATCTATTCTGTCTTGACTCTCCCCTTTGTAAACAATAATAACTGAATTTATTAACTGGTTTCACATGGCAAGCACTATTCTGAATGCTTTGCATTCTAATTTATTGAATCCTCATAACAGTCCTTAGAGATTCTGTTATTACCTTTACACAAATGAGTATGCTGAGACCCAAGGAGGTTAAGTGACTTGCTGGAGATACTACAGTTATTAAGGGACTGAGTCGTGATTTAAGCTAGTGTAGTTTTGGGTCCTGAACTGTGATCACAATCATTCCCCTATGCTATTGAAGGCACAAATGAGTTTAAAGAAAAATAGTAAAACTGGCACCTCTCAAAATTTTTTGGCAGTTTCAGTATCTAAGCAGCTTATGTTTATCTCTTGATTAATAACACTTTTCACTGGGATCTGCTTTATTGATAAGCAACTTGGAGTCCATGTTTTTTAAAATAAGTGTAAAATAAATCTCTTTCTTATAGCACTCAACTCAGAACACTTCAAATACCTCTAAATATTTGAGACAGGTTCTTTTTTTATTAGAAGAAAGAAGAAAATACTTTTTTTTATCAATATTTCTACTAGTTCACTTAGAAATCCTTAAATATGAGAAGTATAAAACAGTAAAACACTTGAAGACATAATTGGATATATCTTTTTATGTGTTTATTGCATATGGCCAAAGTTCAATTAAACATTTTGGACTGCAATGGAGACAACAATGTCTATGTCTATCATAAAGCCCAACCCTTACTGGACACACAGAATGTTCTGGGTTACAAAGCACCTTCCCTTGGCTGTGCAAAGGTAGCTGAAATCCCACTAATGCTCTAAGTTTGAATTTAAATGGGAATTAATTAAATTCACTTGAAAATCCTTGCAGCACTGGAATCTCATTTCTTTTTTTCTTTTAAATTGAGATATAGTTGATTTACAATGCCGTGTTAGTTTCAGATGTATAGCAAAGTGATTAATACACACACACACACACACGCACATGCACACACATATGCACACGGTCTGTTTCAAATTCTTTCCCATCATAGGTTACTACAATATATTGAATATAGTTCCCTGTGCTCTATAGAGTAGGTTCTTTTTGTTTAGTTCATACATAGTAGTATGTATCCACTAATGCTAAACGTATTGTTTATCCTTTCCCTCCACTCTTCCTCTTTGGTACCCATAAGTTTGTTTTCTGTCTCTGAGTCTGTTTCTGTTTTGTAAATACGTTCATTTTTATCATCCTTTTAGATTCCACATATAAGTGATATGATATTTGTTTTTTGTCTGACTTACTTCACTTAGTTTGGTTATTTCTAGATCCATCCATGTTCCTGCAAGTTACATTATTTCATTCTCTTTTGTGGCTGAGTGATATTCCATTGTATGTATGTATGTGTGTATATATGTATATCCCATGTCTTCTTTATCTTGATTAAAGTGTTGGTGGTAATGGTGTGTTATCTTCTTTTGTTATTTTTGTTTTGCTTTGTGTAGGAACTGAGATCTGTGCTATGTTCTTTCCAAGGGCTGCTTCTAAAATAACTACTATTGCTCAGCCCGACTGGATAGAACACTATTGTATTAATGTTTAAAAAAGCTATTTTACTTTTGGTTATTTATCCAAAGAATAAAAAGCACTGCATACAACTAAATGTTCATTGCAGCATTTACAGTAGTCAAGATACAGAAACACTCACACATATATATGTATGTATATATATGTGTGTGTGTGTGTGTGTGTATGTATACACACACATAATGGAATACCGCTGCTGCACTCAGCTATAAAATGGTGAGATCTTGGCATTTGCAACAGTGTAGATAGAACTTGAGGGTATCATGTTAAGTGAAGCAAGTCAGACAGAGAAAAACAAACACTGTATAATTTTACTCCTATGTGAAATATTAAAAATTTTAAAAATAAACGAATAAACCAAACCAAACCAAAGCAAACACACAGATACAGAGAACAGATTAATGGTTACCAAAGAGAAGTGGGAGGAGGGAGGGTGAAATGGTTAAAGAAGTGCAACTGTATGGTGACAGAGAAATTGCACTTTAGGTGATGAGCATGTTGTAGGGTATACAGAAATCAAAATATAATGTTGTACACATGAAATTTATCAGTCAATTCAGTCATTCAGTCATGTCCAACTCTTTGTGACCCCATGGACTGCTGCATGAAATTTACATAATATTATAAACCAATGTTACATCAATTTTTTATAAAACTGCAGACTGTGGTGTTATCAAACATGCTTTCAACTACAACATATTTTATGTGTAACAACCAAATCACTCAGCTTCACTTGCTTCTTGTCCCTTATTTGTCCTTTGGGAATTATGATAGTCCATTCTCATAGATCTGTTTATTCATTCATTACTTCATTCCATCAGTCAACAAAGAATTCTTGAGCATCTGCAGGTTCCAGGCAGTGTTCCAGCTGCTGGGGAGCCTACAATGAATAAATCAAGTCTCTTCTTTCTGCAAATTACAGTGGAATATTTTGAGGATTAAAAAAGAAGATTGTAGGTGAAACTCTCAATACCTGGTGCATAGTAACCTCAACATATATTAACTATTTTCATAACTAACCCAGAGCATTTCCTTTACCATATGAGTTTAAAAGGATGATCAAACCTCAGTCTGTAGGTCCTGAAAATCTCTATGGAAACATAGAGATTATCAACTAAAGAGAAATAACGATGTGAAAGGTATATTGAAACACAGCTGTAGGGTGGTTAATTTTGCTTAAAATTGCATGAAAAGCTTGGCAGAGGAGGGTTTTTGACATTTCGTATTTGATCAGAATATGAAAGAAGGAATTAACAACTGGGTAAGAAAAGAAATGGTGGGACCTCCTTGGTGGTTCAGCGCTTAAGACTTCACCTTCCAGTGCAGAAGGTGCAGGTTCGATCCCTGGTCCAGGAGCTAAGATCCCACATGCCTCATGGCCCAAAAAATGAAAGCAGAAAGCAGAAACAATATTATAGCAAATTCAATAGAGACTTTTAAATGGTCCACATTAAAAAATTATTTAAATAAGAAAGAAAAGAAAAGGCAACTGGGATCTGGGTAGAAGGAACAGAATGAGGAAAAGTCATGAGATGTGATGATGTATCATGAGAAAAGAAGCAAAATGGTATGCACAGAAGCTACAAGACAAGAGGTGCAATCAGTAAGGCAAAGAGTAGTCATATTGTAAACAGCCTCAAATTCATACATGCTAAGAAGTTAGAAACCGTCCTAAATATAGTGTGGAAATATATGAAGCTTTTAAACCAGACAATGATAGGATTCAGTTCAGTACAGTCGCTCAGTCGTGTCTGACTGTTTGCGACTCATGAACCGCAGCATGCCAGGCCTCCCTGTCCATCAACAACTCCCACAGTCTACCCAAACTCATGTCCATTAAGTCAGTGATGCCATCCAACCATCTCATCCTCTGTCATCCCCTTCTCTTCCTGCCCTCAATCTTTTTCAGCATCAGGGTCTTTTCAAATGAGTCAGTTCTTCCCATCAGGTGGCCAAAGTATTGGAGTTTCAGCTTCAACACCAGTCCTTCCAATGAACACCCAGGACTGATCTCCTTTATGATGGACTTGTTGGATCTCCTTGCAGTCCAAGGGACTCTCAAGAGTCTTCTCCAACACCACAGTTCAAAAGCATCAATTCTTCGGTGTTCAGCTTTCTTTGCAGTCCAACTCTCACATCCATACATGACCACTGGAAAAACCATAGCCTTGACTAGATGGACCTTTGTTGACAAAGCAATGTCTCTGCTTTTTAATATACTATCAAGATTGGTCATAACTTTCCTTCCAAAAAATAAGTGTCTTTTAATTTCATGGCTGCAGTCACCATCTGCAGTGATTTTGGAGCCCCAGAAAATAAAGTCAGCCACTGTTTCCCCATTTTTTTGCCATGAAGTGATGGGACCAGATGCCATGATCTTAGTTTTCTGAATGTTGAGCTTTAAGCCAACTTTTTCACTCTCCACTTTCACTTTCATCAAGAGGCTTTTTAGTTCCTCTTCACTTTCTGCCATAAGGGTGGTGTCATCTGCATATCTGAGGTTATTGATATTTCTCCCAGCAATCTTGATTCCAGCATGTGCTTCTTCCAGCCCAGCGTTTCTCATGATGTACTCTGCATGTAAGTTAAATAAGCAGGGTGACAATATACAGCCTTGACAAACTCCTTTTCCTATTTGGAACCAGTCTGTTGTTCCATGTCCAGTTCTAACTGTTGCTTCCTGACCTGCATACAAATTTCTCAAGAGGCAGATCAGGTGGTCTGGTATTTCCATCTCTTTCAGAATTTTCCACAGTTTATTGTGATCCACACAGTCAAAGGCTTTAGCATAGTCAACAAAGCAGAAATAGATGCCTTTCTGGAACTCTTTTGCTTTTTCGGTGATCCAGTCAATGTTGGCAAATTGATCTCTGATTCCTCTGCCTTTTCTAAAACCAGCTTGAACATCAGGAAGTTCGCGGTTCACATATTGATAAAGCCTGGCTTGGAGAATTTTGAGCATTACTTTACTAGTGTGTGAGATGAGTGCAGTTGTGTGGTAGTTTGAGCATTCTTTGGCATTGCCTTTCTTTGGGATTGGGATGAAAACTGACCTTTTCCAGTCCTGTGGCCACTGCTGAGCTTTCCAAATTTGCTGGCATATTGAGTGTAGCACTTTCACAGCATCATCTTTCAGGATTTGAAATAACTCAACTGGAATTCCATCACCTTCACTAGCTTTGTTCGTAGTGATGCTTTCTAAGGCCCACTTGACTTCACATTCCAGGATGTCTGGCTCTAGGTCAGTGATCACACCATCATGATTATCTGGGTCATGAAGATCTTTTTTGTACAGTTCGTCTGTGTATTCTTGCCACCTCTTCTTAATATCTTCTGCTTCTGTTAGGTCCATACCAATTCCATCCTTTATCGAGCCCATCTTTGCATGAAAGTTTCCCTTGGTATCTCTGATTTTCTTGAAGAAATCTCTAGTCTTTCCCATTCTGTTGTTTTCCTCTATTTCTTTGCATTGATCGCTGAAGAAGGCTTTCTTATCTGCATTCAGATGTTTATATCTTTCCTTTTCTCCTTTGCTTTTCGCTTCTCTTCTTTTCACAGCTATTTGTAAGGCCTCCCCAGACAGCCATTTTGCTTTTTTGCATTTCTTTTCCATGGGGATGGTCTTGATCCCTGTCTCCTGTACAATGTCATGAACCTCATTCCATAGTTCATCAGGCACTCTATCAGATCCTGGACCTTAAAATTATTTCTCACTTCCACTGTATAATCATAAGGGATTTGATTTAGGTCATACCTGAATGGTCTAGAAGTTTTCCCTACTTTCTTCAACCTAGACAGCATATTAAAAAGCAGAGACATTACTTTGCGAACAAAGGTCCATCTAGTCAAGGCTATGGTTTTTCCAGTGGTCATGTATGGATGTGAGAGTTGGACTATAAAAAAGCTGAGAGCCGAAGAATTGATGCTTTTGAACTGTGGTGTTGGAGAAGACACTTGAGAGTCCCTTGGACTGCAAGGAGATCCAACCAGTCCATCATAAAAGAGATCAGTCCTGCGTGTTCATTGGAAGGACTGATGTTGAAGCTGAAACTCCAATACTTTGGCCACCTGATGGGAAGAACTGACTCATTTGAAAAGACCCTGATGCTGGGAAGGATTGAGGGCAGGAGGAGAAGGGGATTACAAAGGATGAGATAGTTAGATGGCATCACCGACTCGGTGGACATGGGTTTGGGTAGACTCCGGGAGTTATTGATGGACAGAGAGGCTTGGCATGCTGCGGTTCATGAGTCGCAAAGAGTCAGACACGACTGAGTGACTGAACTGAACTGATACATATATGTGTGTGTGTGTGTGTGTGTGTGTGTGTGTGTGTGCTGTTATTGTTGTTCAGTAGCTCGATTGTGTCCAACTCTTTGCAATCCCATGGACTGCAGTATGCCAGGGTCCCTGTGTATATATGTAACATTTTTGCCCTTGGTAAGTGGCTAAATTGCTATAGTTTTTAAAATTCAGGAACAAAATTCAAAGAAATAAATCAAGCAGCGTGCAGAAACAGGACACAATAAAGAAATATGGTCCAATTTCACACACAAAAACAACTATAGTACAATAGATTCTGGATGAAGAAGAGAGCATATACAGGGACTGCTGCTGCTGCTGCTGCTAAGTCACTTCAGTCGTGTCAGACCCTGTGAGACCCCATAGGCGGCAGCCCACCAAGCTCCCCTGTCCCTGGGATTCTCCAGGCAAGAACACTGGAGTGGGTTGCCATTTACTTCTCCAATGCATGAAAGTGAAAAGTCAAAGTGGAGTCGCTCAGTCATATCCGACTCTTAGCTACCCCATGGACGTCGTAGCCCACCAGGCTCCTCCATCCATGGGATTTTCCAGGCAAGAGTACTAGAGTGGGGTGCCATTGCCTTCTCCAATACAGGGACTAGTTAAGGGTAAAGAGGAGGCCTAATAACTACACTGAGGACTTTTATAATCTAAAATGGCACAATAGACAGGATTTTTTCCTAACAAGTTTCAGTACATTAAAAATAAAACAATCTAAAACTAGAAATTATAAAAGCTCGGTGAAACAGGGAGGGAAATGATCATTTTGTTTTATGAGGAAATTAAGGTGCAGAAAGGCTTCACAGCTAATAAAGAAATCTGACACTCAAACTCCAATCTCTTTTTTATACCTTGAAGGAGCTTTTCACTGCATCAGTCTTTTTTGTCTTTCAGATGTAAAATAAGAAACTTACTGATGTAACAAAAGAATACCGACTTATTAGATGAGGTGAACTTGGCAAGATCTAACAGAAAGCAATTCTATTTTCTCTTATCATTTCTTTTACTACTAGTTATTGGATAATACGTAATTAATAATATGACCAGGAAAGTTCAATATTAATATTTTCAAGTTTCTGCCAATTAAAGACAACTTTACCTCTCGGTTTAGCTCTATCTTAGGCAAAATACTCTGGCTTATCATTTCTTTGCTACTGGCTCTATTTCCATGCCTCTTCAGAATGTGTACCTGGGGCCTCAACAGGTTAGGGGTCAGCAAAGGTCATAACGGTTGGTTTTAAGGATTTTAATCTGGTCTTGTGGGTTTCTCTCATAAGATGTTTTTATGAATTTCTCAGAAACATTGAAGGACTTCCCAGGTGGCTCTACTGATAAAGAACCTGCTTGCCAATACAGGAGACCCAAGAGACATGAGTTCGATCCCTAGGTTGGGAAGATTCCCTTGGATAGGAAATGGCACCCCATTTCAGTATTCTTGCCTGGAAAATTCCATGGGCAAAGGAGCTTGGTGGGCTACAGTACATGGGACCACAAAGAGTCGGACATGACTGAGAAACTGATCAGCAGCAGCAGAAGTATCACCTTAAAGTGAATTTTTGATTGCAGTTTCATGGAGTTGGAAATGCTGCCTGCCATTTGGCTGTCAGCTTAGAAAGTAAAGCACCTTTATCTTGAGCTTCTGTGCCTGGGAATCCACCCCCAAACTCTATCTGAAGTGGTCCCATCATTCCAGGCAGAAAGCCCTCTTGAATGGAGTCATCTCCAGATGTCTTCTCCTTCCATCATTCCACCTTTGAGGTAGTTGAGACTGATCCCCAAATGGCTTCTTAGATGTCAATAAACACATCAGCCCAGAAGTCAGGCACATGTCATCGCATCCCCCAGATCACACCAGGGCCTGTCAGGCCCTGTGAGAGGCTCTCATGGAATGTGGAGTACAACTTGAAGCAGCTTCTACTCATCTTCAGCTGACATTGGTGGCTGTGGTAGGAAGTTTCTAAGAAGACCCTCATAAAGAACATGTCAGTTTTCTTTCTTCCCCACATTTCTCAGGGATCCTTCTCACATCTCAACCACACAAATGCAAACACATTTTACATTAGAAGTTGAAAATTCTATATTAGTTTTGTTTTTCTGTGCAGATTGTCAAGAACAAATGATGAACATCCCTGTTTTCTCTCTTTAGGGGCAAGGGGCATCACAGGAAAATAAAGCCATACGTGCTGTTCATGTCTCTCTCAAGTTTTAATCCACAACACATTAACACTTCACATACCATCTGCTACAATAGGAAAACCAGAAACAAAGTAAGAGCTTCATGTTCATTCAAATACATCGTGCTGAAGCCAGACATAACAAAAAGGTTCTCATCCTGTGCTTCTTCATCCAGGACTTCCTGTTGGCCCCGCTCCCTCTTCCTCCTTCCCTAGCCTTTCTCTGACTTCCATTCATTTCACTTTTCCTTTTTATGACATGTTTCCTTTATTTTTTTTTTAACTCTCCTTCCTGAAAAATGTTTGCTGTAGAGAGTTCACAGAGCTGTGCTCACTGCAGTTTAGACCGTTTTCCCAGTACATGGCAGGACATTTGTTTCAAGGCAGTTACATCACCTGAACTGGCTCAGGGTCCAAGGAGAAACCTACTATTACTTGAACCATCTCAATCAGCAGCTTTACACAGGAAACAATGCTATCTTCATGCACAAGCATTGTGACAACTGTTTCCAATAAGAAAGTATAAAAGATATAAAATAATGAAATATTAACTTGAGAATACTGAAATTTGTGAATAAAATTACTTTTGTATGGATTATGCACCCCATGTTCATAAATACGATGTTATGCAGATTTTCAGAGAAGATAACATGTGATGTTAGTATTGCTAGTACTGATCCTAAAAAGTAGTGATGTAGATATAGAGAAAGTCTGATCCAAGCTAGCCTCCATCATTATGTCCTGAATTGGGGTTTTCTATCTCCTGCCAATAACAAGGCTATGTCCCATGAGTCCTTATACACTCTAGCCCCACTAGGTTTGACACAACTGAATGATCAGGCAGTGTCCTTTTGCTTTCTCTGGCTTTATAACATTGTAATCAACAATATATGCCTGGCAGACTTGACTTCCATGTCAGCCTTCCCTCCTAATACTTATTTTGTCCTCCATCCCTCTGAACACACACCAGCACTTACACATACGTACAAATCTGCGTGCACAGCACTTAGCAAGTGCTTACTGTTTACTGAATAAATGAGAATGAGAGAGTTAATGAATGAAAGCATATTATGGATACATTGCTAAGTCGTTCTCTGATGGAGCTGAAGTACAAGAATTAGACACTTTGATTGACCATCCCAATCCACAGACTAACTTTGATCATTTGTAAGAATGGTAGCTGCAATGATCTCTTCCATTCTCTTCTTAAAAACTATTCTTCACGTTCTGTCTGATGATCTGGCATTCACAGATGATAATGTTCTTCTATGAATTACCTTCTTCAAACAGAAATTATCAGTCACTCTTTGCATGACCCTTTGTTCTCAATCTTTTACAGTGTAGCTGTCTTCACTATCAGACAATAGAAATTGTTCTCACCCAAATCAACAATAATCTTCGAGTTGCTAAATTTAATCTATTTTCAGTCCTACATACCTTCCTTGTAGTACTTGGCATTGTTCACTCTTACTGACTTTCTAGTAATCTATCTTGATATCTGTCTTCCACCGTCTCCATTGTCTAGTGATCATGTGACCACTCCTATTCTTTCTTTTATTGGCTTATCTTTTGTCCATTCTCTATGTGTTAGCCTCCCACACTAGAGAGCTCTAAAACTTGGACCAAAGATTCTACCTTGGAAATACCCTCACATTGCTTTTAGCTATAAGAAAGTTTCAATTATGTCTTTGCTGTTGTTCAGTCGCTCAGCCCTGTTTGACTCTTTGGGACCCCATGGCCTGAAGCAAACCACATTTCTTGTCCTTCACTATCTCTTGGAGCTTGTTCAAACTCACATCCATTGAATCAGTGATGTCATCCAACCATCTCGTCCTCCAACATCCCCTTCTTCTCCGGTCTTCAATCTTCCCCAGCATCAGTCTTTTCCAATGAGTCAGTTGTTCACATCATGTGGCCAAAGTATTGGAGTTTCAGCTTTAGTATCACTCCTTCCAATGAATATTCAGAGTTGATTTCCTTTAGGATTGACTGGTTTGATCTCCTTGCACTCCAAAAGACTCTCAAGAGTATTCTCCAGCACTACAATTTGAAAGCATCAATTCTTCAGCACTCAGCTTTCTTTATGGTCCAATCTCACATCCATACAAAACTACTGGAAAAAGCATAGCTATATGGACCTTTGTTGGCACAGTGAAGTGCTTTTTAATACTCTGTAGGGCTTCCTTCGGAGAAGGCAATGGCAACCCACTCCATTACTCTTGCCTGGAAAATCCCATGGATGGAGGAGCCTGGTAGGCTGCAGTCCATGAGGTCGTTAAGAGTGGGACATGACTGAGTGACTTCACTTTCACTTTTCACTTTCATGCAATGGAGAAGAAAATGGCAACCCACTCCAGTATTCTTGCCTGGAGAATCTCAGGGACGGGGGAGCCTGTTGGGCTGCCGTCTACGGGGTCACACAGAGTTGGACACAACTGATGTGACTTAGCAGCAGCAGCAGGGCTTCCCTGGTGGCTCAGCAATAAAGAATCTGCCTGCAATGCAGAAAATCTGAGTTCGGTCCCTGGTTTGGGAAGATCCCCTGGAGGAGGGCATGGCAACCCACTCCAGCACTCCTGCCTAGAGAATCCCATGGACAGAGGAGCCTGGCAGGCTGTGGTCCATAGGGTCTCACAGAGCTGGGCACAACTGAAGCAACTAAGCAGCAACAGCAGCAGAGTTCTGTCACAGCTTTTCTTCCAGGGATCAAGAGCCTTTTAACTTCATGGCTGCAATCTCCATCCTCAGTGACTTTCGAACCAAGCAAATAGTCTGTCATTGTTTCCGTTGTTTCTCCATCTGTTTGCCATGAAGTGATGGGACCAGATGCCATGATCTTTGCTTTTTGAATGTTGAATTTTGAGCTAGTTTTTTCACTCTCCTCTTTCACCTTCATCAACAGGCTCTTTCTTTCCTCTTCACTTAGCTTTCACCTATTTTCCAGCCTGTTAAATCCAAATTCCTAGTTGTCTCCTGGAAAAAGTAAACTTTGATACGGTACAGCTCCAAATTAACACCTAGAACAAAGTTCTTAACACCTAGAACAAAATTCTTAACACCTTTCTTCATATACAGAATATACTTCATAGATCTCCATCAGAGACAAAGCATATTTAGTGTTCTATAGCATGGACTCACTACTTGGAATTAAATATTTATTCTAGAATTCAGTTCTATGGCTTTGGACAAGTTATCTAATGTTTCTGTGCTTTACCTTCTCACATGTAAAGTGGGAATAATGATAGCATCATTATTACTAACATTGTTATAAAGATATAAAATGCTGTTCATGTAAAACATTTAGAAGTGTTGCTATGGAATGAATGTCTGCATCCCCCAGAAGTCATATTTTAAAATCCTCACCTCTCAACATGAATGATATTAGGACATGGATCTTTGTGAGGTAATTAGGTCATAAGAATGGAGTTAAGATGAATGAAATCAGAGTCCCTTAAAAAATATTAGTTTACTTTCTCTCTCTTTCTGTTCTACACTGTGTGAGGATACAGGCTTCTCTGGTGGCTCAGTGGTAAAGAATCCTCCTGCCAGTGCAGGAAACACAGGAGACACAGGTTCGAGGATTAGAGTTAGGGTTAGATCTTCCTGGGTAGGGAAGATCCCCTGGAGAAGGAAATGGCAACACACTCCAGTATTCCTGCCTGGGAAATCCCATGGACAGAGGAGTCTGGCTGGCTATAGTCCATGGTGGTGCCAAAGGGTCAGACTCAACTTAGACACTAAACAACTACAGCAATGTGAGGATACAATGAGAAGACACCATCAGCAAACCAGAAAGTACATGTCCCCATCAGACATGGGATGTTTCAGGACCTTGATCTTGAACTTCCCAGACTCCAGAACAGTGTGAAATATGTTTGTGGTGTTTGAGCTATCCAATCTATGTTAGATCAGCCTGAAGGACTTAGTCCAGCAGCTAGTATGAATGAGCCTTACAGAGTCCAGTTATTATTTAAGATTAAAGGGTGCCATTATTAATCATTATTGAATTTACTACAGCATAATTGACTTTGACATAATTGACAAGAGGATGCACTAGTCATAGCAAACACCATCTTCCAACAACACAAGAGACGACTCTACAAATGGACATCACCAGATGGTCAATACTAAAATCAGAATAATTATATTCTTTGTAGCCAAAGATGGAGAAGCTCTATGACATCAGCAAAAACAAGACCAGGAGCTGACTGTAGCTCAGATCATGAACTCCTTATTTTGAAGTTCAGACTTAAATTGAAGAAAGTAGGGAAAACCACTAGACCATTCAGGTATGACATAAATCAAATCTCTTACAATTATACAGTGGAAGTGAGAAATAGATTCAATGGATTAGACCTGACAGACACAGTGCCTGAAGAACTATGAATGGAAGTTCGTGACACTGTACAGGAGACACGGATCGAGACCATTCCCAAGAAAAATAAATGCAAAAAGGCAAAATGGTTGTCTGAGGAGGCCTTACAAATATCTGTGAAAGAAGAGACGTGAAAGGCAAAGGAGAAAAGGAAAGATACACCCATTTGAATGCAGAGTTCCAAAGAATAGCAAGGAGAGACAAGAAAGAGTTCCTCGGTGATCAATGCAAAAAAAAAAAATAGAGGAAAATAGTACAATAAGAAAAACTAGAGAACTCTTCAAGAAAATTAAAGCTACCAATGGAACATTTCATGCAAAGATGAGCACAATAAAGAACAGAAATGGTATGGACCTAACAGAAGCAGAAGATGTTAAGCTGAGATGGCAAGAATACACAGAAGAACTATACAAAAAAGATCTAAATGACTCAGATAACCATGATGGTGTGATCACTCACCTAGAGTAAGACATCTTGGAATGCAAAGTCAAGTGGGTCTTAAGAAACATCACTACAAACACAGCTAGTGGGAGTGATGGAATTCCAGCTATTGCAAATCCTAAAAGATGATGCTGTGCAAGTGCTGCACTCAATATGCCAGCAAATCTGGAAAAATCAGCAGTGGCCACAGGACTGGAAAAGGTGTTTTCATTCTAATTCCAAAGAAAGGCAATGCCAAAGAATGTTCAAACTATTACACAATTGCACTCATCTCACACACTAGCAAAGTAATGCTCAACATTCTCCAAGCCAGGCTTCAACAGTACATGAACTAAGAACTTCCAGATATTCAAGGTATATTTAGAAAAGGCAGAGGAACCTGAGATAATATTGCCAATATCCATTTGATCACAGAAAAAGCAAGAGAATTTCAGAAAAATATCTACTTCTGCTTCATTGACTATACTAAAGCCTTTGACTGTATGGATCACAACAAACTGGAAAATGGTTCAAGAGTTGGGAATACAAGACCTTACCTGCCTCCTAAAAAATATGTATGCAAGTCAAGAAGCAAAAGAACCCGACAAGGAACAATGGAATGGTTCCAAATTGGGAAAGGAGTACATCAAGGCTATATATTGTCACCCTGTTTATTTAACTTATATGCAGAAGTGTCAGGCTGGATGAAGCACGAGTTGGAATCATCTCATGCTAGGAGAAATATTAGTAACCTCAGATATACAGGTGACACCACCATTATGGCAGAGAGCGAAGAGGAACTAAAGAGTCTTTTGATGAAAGTGAAAGAGGAGAGTGAAAAATATGGCTTGAAAATCAACATTCAAAAAACTAAGATCATGGCATCTGGTCCAATCACTTCATGGCAAAGAGAGGCAGAAACATGGAATCACTAACAGACTATTTTCTTGGCCTTCAAAATCACTAAGGATTGTGACTGCAGCCACGAAATTAAAAGACTCTTCCTCTTTGGAAGAAAAGTTATGACCAACCTTGACAGCATATTTAAAAGCAGAGACATTACTTTATTGACAAAGGTCCATCTAGTCAAGGCTATGGTTTTTTCAGTAGTCATGTATGGATGTAAGAGTTGAACATAAAGAAAGCTGAGCACTGAAGAATTGATGCTTTTGAACTGTGGTGTTGGAGAAGATTCCTCAGAGTCAGTTGGGCAGCAAGGAGATCCAACCAGTCGATCTTAAAGGAAATCAATCCTGAATATTCATTGGAAAGACTGATGCTGAAGCTGAAGCTCTAATACTTTGGCCATCTGATGCGAAGAACCAACTTATCAGTAAAGACCCTGATGCTGGGAAAGTTTGAAGGGAAGACAAGGGGATGACAGAGAATGAGATGGTTGTGTGGCATAGCCAACTCGATAGACATGAGTTTGATCAAGGTCCAGAAGTTGGTAATAGACAGGGAAGCCTGGTGTGTTGCAGTCCATGGGGTTGCAAAGAGTCAGACCAGACAGACTGACTGAACTGAATCAACTGAAATTGACTTTTAATCCTATATCTGCCCAGCCCAACACAGAGATTCTTGATGGTAGGAAGTGTTTCTCAGTCATTTTATGCCAGGTTCCTAAGTAACTCTTAGTGCCTGGAAGACAATCAGTGAAAGAAAGGAGTGTTAAACATCTGTGTTCTCAAAATAACTTAATCACCTACCACTGTTGGGGCTCAGGGCCAGCTGCTCAAAAAATATGCCTCAATGACATATGGATTATTTTGAATTAAAGTGTCATAAGAAACAGACAGTTAGGGGAAATTATTAAGGCAACCACACTCTGACCCAACTTTTTCCCCTTGAAAGGAGGAAATAAATCTCCCACATGAAGGTATGCTCCCTAAGCCAGGAGTATCGAAAGCAATCTCATCAGTACAGCCATGGAATTCAAGGCTAAGAAAGTGGTGTAAACAAACTTTGTTAATTCCTCCTTAGTCTGCTACCCCAAGTATAAGCCCTTTTGTTTCGTTAAATCTTCACAAATAATTGTTTCTTTGTCTAAAATTTACATATAAACAGCCTTCTTTGGTCACTGTGGGGGTCCTATTTCTATGGGACTTCAATGCATAGAAGACTTCCCTGGTAGCTCAGACAGTAAAGCGCCTGTCTACAATGCAGGAGACCTGGGTTCGATTCCTGGGTGGGGAAGATCTCCTGGAGAAGGAAATGGCAACCCATTCCAGTATTCTTGCCTGGAAAATCCCACGGACGGAGAAGACTAGTAGGCTACAGTCCATGTGGTCGAACAGAGTCCGACACGACTGAGCAACTTCACTTTCACTCAATGCATAGAAACAAAATTCTTTTCTCTCCTGTTCATCTGTCTCGTGTCCCCTGTCCATGCCCCACGGAGATTCTCATCTCACATCACTGGGGCTGTTGACATAGCTCTGCAACTTAACATCCAGAACAAAATTCTTGAGAGTTTCTTTGTCAAGACAATCATACATCTCATCTCTAGATTTCTTTTCTTCCTAAAACAAATAATTGGTCATATTACTTCTCAGATTGAAAGCCTCTGCTGCCCACAAAAGAAAATCCAAACTCCCCAGTCTGAGGTATAAGAATTCAAACTCTGACCCCTCCCTGTACCATCTCCTGCCACTTCCCTAGTGGTGGCACCTTGGTTGAGGCACTTGCCTTGGTTTCCCTAGGCCTCATTTTTCATCTCTAAAAACACCAGAATGATCATATGATCACTTCTTTCCGTGCAAGGTCCAGTCAGTCAGCAACATGACTGAACAAAGTGTAGAATTCTACTAATTAAAAAAAAAATGTAGAGTATGTTGAAAACATCTGAACATAATAAAGTCCAAGCTTAGACAAATGATAATTAAACCCATAATAGCCACATTAAACCCTTGGGTCAAACTCTCATGTTTCCATTCTTCAATGACAGTTGCAGCTGGTGATATTGAAGAACTGAATGATTTCCCAGTAAAAAACCTTTGAAAAATGGCAAAACTAGGATAAGTCATGCCAGGGCTCTTGTTTGTACATGAATATGTGCACAGCTCAATGTGCCTTTGCAATGCCCTACTGTCCTTTACATTATTTTGTTTTTCTTAATTAACACAATTAACACCTTTCATAGAAAAGGGGGGAAATGTCTGCCCTCTTGGAAAAGAAAATTATCTGAATTGAGCCCATTGTTATTTCCATAGAAAGTAGAATTATTGCTACATTTTTCCTTAACAGTTATAGACAGGAGACTGTTTGAGACCTTTCATATTAATCCACCTTTCTTACTCCTTGGGAGAACCAAACTTTAGAAAGAGCACCTTCTGGATGACATTAGGTTCTCACATTTACCCCTCAGACCATCTGTGTCTTTGCTTATAGATTTTGCCTTCAAGATCCTGATCTGCAAAAAGTTGCAGTTAAGCTAAATAAAAAGCCAATAAATATGCTTGTTCCTATTTTTAGACTTTTATTTCTCTAAATGAAATAAATGAGAGTAATATTAGTTACATCAATGGGACTACTAAAGCATTCATTGAGCTTCCATAATAAGAGTAACAATAACATTTTATGACTCTTTTTCTCAAAGGAAATTGAAACACTTTACCAACATTATTGTCTCATTAATCTCATGTCTTTGAAAAATGGTGAAGGAGTGTGTGGATAGAAAGATACAAGCCCGGGAGTCAGAGCTGTTTTCTGTTTATGTACCTGCAAATCATTTCAGTAATGAGTAAATGAGATAATGGGCATCATGTATGTGCCTGCACGGCGACCACTCAACACATAATTCTCTCGCCCTCCTCTCTGTCTCTCCAGACCCAGTCATTTCTCCCCAGTCTTCTCTCCCCACTGCTCCAGCAACACCTTTCCTGTCCCTTCTTTCCTTTTACAGCAGTGAGATCTGAGGCAAGTTTGTTGGGGGTTTTGTTTTATGTTGTATTATTGACCCAAAGCTTCCCTGGTAGTTCAGTGGTAAAGAACTAGCTTGCCAATACAGGAGACCTAGGTTTGATCCCTGGGTCAGGAAGATCTCCTGGAGACGGAAATTGAAAACCACTCCAGATTTCTTGCCTGGGAAATGCCATGGACAGAGGAGCTTGGCAGGCTACAGTCCATGGGGTCACAGAGAGTCAGCTAAGACTTAGCAACTAAACAAAAACAATAACAATGGTGGCGCTATAGTAAAGAGCCCACCTGCCAATCAGGAGACCAGGGTTTGATCCCTAGGTCAGGAAGATCCCATGCAGGAGGGCACAGCAACCCAGTCCAGTATTCTTTCCTGGAGAATCCCGTGGATAGAGGAGCCTGGCTGGCTACAGTCCATAGGACTGCACAGAGTCAGGCACAACTGAAACGCAACAATTGACCCCAAAGCACTCTAATCACCTCTGACAGCAGTCATAAGAGCTTGTTATCATGATTTCACTGTCCTGTGTGGGCAATAGAGTTCAGCTCCTACTTTCGGTCAGGTTTTCAGAGGCTAGGCTAAGTATCTTCTGTCTCAGCATCACTCTTCTCAGATTCAGAAGTGTCTTAAGTATGAAGCATCATAGTGTCTACGTTTTGGGCACCTGGGTAGAACAGAAAATATCCAACTGGAGCTAGGCCAAAAATTAATATGGAATGACACCTATAATTCCAAGAACTTAAGTTATAATCTGCATGCAGGATTCTCTTTATGTGTTTCCCTATGTTTGCCCCAAATCCTTCACCACAGTGTTGTTTAAATGTTGTATGCTTGCCCTTGGACATTATGGGAAGGTCTGCATGTCCTTTCTTGGATCAGGAAAAGTAAGCAGTTAGCAATGCAGGACTTGAGGGCAGCATGGTGGGGTGGTGGAACCAGTATGGAAGAAACAGAAATAACCACAAGAACCTCTCCACCTTTCACTGGCAGGCTATTTTGGAATGAAAGTCAGATCTTTAAGAGTCAACTGAGGGTTGCCCATTCCCCAACACATTTGTGGGCTTCCTTGGTGGCTCAGATGGTAAAGAATCCACCTGTAATGCGGGAGACCTGGATTTGATCCCTGGAGCAGGGCATGGCAACCCACTCCAGTATTCTTGCCTGGAGAATCCCCATGGACAGAGGAGCCTGGCAGGCTACAGTCCATGCGGTCATTTTAAAAAATAATTTTATTTATTTATTTATGGCTGTGCTAGGTCTTTGTTGCTGCACGGGTTTTTTTTTTTTTTTTCCATTTGTGGAGAATGGGGGCTACTCTCTAGTTGCCATGAGTGGGCTTCTCATTGCGGTGGCTTTTCTTGTTGCAGAACAAAGGCGCCGGGGTGCACGGACCTTAGTCGTTGTGGCACATGGGCTCAGTAGCCGCTGCTCGTGGGCTCTAGAGCGCAGGCTCAGTAGTTGTGGCTCAGGACTTAGTTTGCTCTGCCGCCAGTGAGACCTTCCTAGATCAGGGATCCAACCTGCGTCTCCTGCATTGGAAGAAGGATTCTTATCACTGAGCCACCAGGGAAGCCCTTCGTGGAGATTGTTCTTCCTCTCCATTTCCAAGCTAGCTGAAGTGGGAATTTTGTAACTGCAAAATGTGAATTTTAGTTTACAGAAGGTAGTGTAACACACAGCATTTTTAAATATTAATACATGTAGATGGAACATCTTATTCAAGAGTCAGTCATGTAACTATCCTCAGGTTTTGCCCAGAGCAAGAGATATTAAATAACAGTATATTTATTCATATATATTAAAAATATATGTATATGTGTGCTTAGTCACTCCGTCGTGTCCAACTCTGCGACCCCAGGGCTGTAGCCCACCAGGCTCCTCTGTCCATGGGGTTTCTCCAGGCAAGAATACTGGAGTGTGTTGCCATGCCTTCCTAAAGGGGATCTTCCCAACCCAGGGATCAAACCCAGGTCTCTCGCATTACAGGCAGATTCTTTAGCAACTGAGCCATCAGGGAAGTCCATATATATATATATATTTGAATTTGAGCAGGCTGAAATTCCAGGAAGAATCTAGAATTGTGGTATACTAAACTTAATAATATCTTGGGAAAAAAACTAATCATGGCTTTAGGAACTGACAGCAAGTTTCTGATTCATGGTGAAATTGTGAGGTCCAGTCACTGGCTTGAGCACCATAATCATTTTCTATTAGAAAGGAGCAAAACTTCTTGATTTGTATAAGCACACATATACACAAAATAAAATTATATGAAACATAGTTCCTGAATTAGAGTGAATGGGAGTGTAATGAATAACCCTTTAGAAAAGCAGTGGGGATTTAGATGAATTTAGCAATGAGGGCTGATTTCTAAGGTAGTATTTTAAGAAGGAAATTTGTATAGGTTGGCACAAATAATTACAAGGGAAGATAATAACAATGTTGTAGTATTACAAGGTCATAGGTTTTAAAGACGGGAGCAAAAGAAAGGATGGTTGCATTTTTAAAGGCTATTGCAGAGCAGAACAATGTGAAATTAGGCAAAAAAAAGCTGGACTGCTCTCAGCAACATTTTCTCAACAGGAAGACATATTATTGGACAGTAGAGTCTCCCCAGGGCTGCCTGAGGTGTTTCACGGCTCGTGTCATTTCACGTGGCATGCATAAAGCTGCTATAGGAGGTGGACAAGGTGACCTGACGGGTCTCCTGTCTCTAATTTCTATGATGTAAAGGTTCTGTACTATTACCCAGCAAGAAACACAGCTTTTTAGTGATTGCATTTGTAAAATGACCCTACAGGTGTTTTCTCTTAGCTTCCACCTTTGTGGGACTCTCCCCCCACGCCACACCTATGCAGTGAGACTCAAGATCATAGTATTCAGCATCACAAGATTGAAGAGGGTATGGAGGGAGGGTTACACAGGAGTAAATGGTTGCTTACTTGGGAAAAAAAAAATTAAAAGGGAGGGAAACAAGAGGAGAGGTGAAAAGATCATTATATTAGTGACTTTCTCTGCATCTAAATGGAATTTTGATTTAGACACCACATTCCTGTTAAAAAAAAAAAGCTATATTGAGTGCAAAACAAAAGGAACATTAATCTTCCTTTTGACAAGAAAGGAAGAAACAAACAAAGGTACTAATTGAACATGGGCTTATTGAAGTTTTAAGATTGCAATTTAATTCTCCAGGAAGCCACAGGGTAGGGACGCTTTGAATGACACTGAATGTTTCTGACTTTTTAAAAGGCATTTAACAATAATTCCAGAATGTAATCTGTATGTGCCATTTACATGATCTGTATAAAACTTTATCTTTTGGTCCAGAAGGACTTGGATACACAAGATGAAAAAAAAAAAAAAAAAGAGAGAGACTTCAGAAAGCAGCCCTTGCTGGGTTTTAAGTACAAGATTTAGTCTGAATCTTTTTTAACCCTGATTTTTATAGGAGTATAGTTGATTTACAGTGTTGTGTTAGGTTGAGGTATGCAACAAAGTGAATCAGTTACACGTATACGTATACCCACTCTTTTGTAGATTCTTTTAGGCCATTACAGAGTAGTGAGTAGCGTTCCCTGTGTTATTCAGCAGTTCCTTATTGATTATCTATTTTACATATAGTAGTGTGTATACCGGAGAAGGCAATTGCACCCTACTCCAGTACTCTTGCCTGGAAAATCCCATGGATGGAGGAGCCTGGTAGGCTGCAGTCCATGGGGTAGCTGAGGGTCAGACACGACTGGCGACTTTCACTTTCACTTTTCACTTTCCTGCACTGGAGAAGGAAATGGCAACCCACTCCAGTGTTCTTGCCTGGAGAATCCCAGGGATGGGGGAGCCTGGTGAGCTGCCGTCTATGGGGTCGCACAGAGTCGGACACGACTGTAGCGACTTAGTAGTAGTAGTAGTAGGATAGCAATGGGACTTCTTACCAATTACCTAGCAAGGCATACTCTACCACTGAAGCATGATGAAATGGTAAAGAAACTCTAAGTTTTTTTGTATAAAAAGAACAATTATTAATATTAGATAAATAAAGTAGCAAATGCTTAGAAAATACAACTGACTTTCCCATTCACAATAGCTGAAAACTATTAATAGAACTGTAGCATTCACTTTTTGTTGCCTACAAGGTAAGGATTAATTCCCATCTTTCTTATGGGAAGATGTTCAAATTCTTATTTCTCAAAGAAAGTTGCACCATTCCCAGCTCAGGAGTAAATTCTTGAAAGGCTATATGAATTATTGATTCTTACCATTCTCTCTGCTTTTGATTGGTTTGCAGGTAGCCTCTGAACCAATGAATAGTACACAGGATATGCAATAGGTGTACTTCAGAAAATATGAGTGCTTGCTTTTAAAGCATTACACTTGCAATTTTTCTAGTGAAGTTTTCCATATTTGGATGCAATGCCTCAGTGACAGCAGGGAGACAAGAGAGGGCAAAAAAGAGACCTTAAGCATGATGGAGCTGAAGGACAGAAAGAATCTGTATCCTTGATGAATGCTGAAGTCACCAAATTTACCAAACTTAGAACAACTACTCTGAAATTTGTGCTGCATAAATACATTAATTTTCTTATTGTTTAAAACTCTTAACAAATAAGAGAAGCAATCAGCTCAGGGGTATTATTAGCAATACACATAACCAATCAAGAATTAACACAGATGGCTAACAAACACATGAAAAGATGCTCAACATCACTCATTATCAGAGAAATGCAAATCAAAACCACTATGAGGTACCATTTCACACCAGTCAGAATGGCTGCAATCCAAAAGTCTACAAATAATAAATGCTGGAGAGGGTGTGGAGAAAAGGGAACCCTCTTACAATGTTGGTGGGAATGCAAACTAGTACAGCCACTATGGAGAACAGTGTGGAGATTCCTTAAAAAACTGGAAATAGAACTGCCTTATGATCCAGCAATCCCACTGCTGGGCATACACACTGAGGAAACCAGAAGGGAAAGAGACATGTGTACCCCAATGTTCATCGCAGCACTGTTTATAATAGCCAGGACATGGAAGCAACCTAGATGTCCATCAGCAGATGAATGGATAAGAAAGCTGTGGTACATATACACAATGGAGTATTACTCAGCCATTAAAAAGAATACATTTGAACCAGTTCTGATGAGGTGGATGAAACTGGAGCCTATTATACAGAGTGAAGTAAGCCAGAAGGAAAAACACCAATACAGTATACTAACGCATATATATATGGAATTTAGAAAGATGGTAACAATAACCCTGTGTACGAGACAGCAAAAGAGACAGTGATATATAGAACAGTCTTTTGGACTCTGTGGGAGAGGGAGAGGGTGGGAAGATTTGGGAGAATGGCTTTGAAACATGTAAAATATCATGTATGAAATGAGATTTAAAAAAAAAAAAAGAATTAACATCCAGAAAGGAAAGAAAAAGAAAGTGAGAGAGAGAAGAGCTCTTATAAATTAACAATAAAACTATAAATAATCAAACATAAAAATCAACAAAGGATGTGAACAGGAAATTTACAGAAAAATAACAACAGAATATTCATGAACATAGAAAAGTACACCAACTCAGTAGAAATCATAGAAACACAGAGTAAAACACAAGGGGTATAATTTCCAACTCATTAGACTGGTAAAAGGAAAAAAAATGTCTGAAAAAATTAAAATCACATTGATGTTGGTATGGAAATTACAAACTCTCAAGGAGGCTAATGGAAGAATAAAATGATATAACACATACAGCAATTCAACCATGTCTACAGATGACTATATCTTTCAATCCAGTAGGCTACCCTCTTGATACAATTCCTGGAGAAACTCTAGCACATGTTCACAGTAATAAAGGTACAAGAATATCTAATAGGATGTTTATGATAGATAAATGAAACTGCTTTAAATATCTCTTAAAAGGAGAATATATTATTTATTCAAAAGCATAGAATACCATAGTTTAAATGCATAAAATAGACACATGTATGCTGTGCTGTGATTAGTTGCTCAGTCATGTCCAACTCTTTGCCACCCCATGGACTGTAGGCCTCCATGTACATCTGTCCATGGGAATTCTCCAGGCAAGAATGCTGGAGTGGGTTTCCTATACCCTCCTGCAGCGGATCTTCCCAACCCAAGATCCAATCCAGGCGTCCCACATTGCAAGCAAATTCTTTACCAGCTGAGATACCAGGGAAACCCAGATACATGTATAGCCTGGATAAACCTTATAGAATCCAATATGGAGAGAAAATAGTGGTCATATTATGTACCTAGTATGGTATCCATTATACAGAATTTTAAATTGTCAAAGACATATATTATTTGGAGTATATTATTACATACTCGTAATAAAAGCAGACACATGGAATTTTCCTGGTAGCTCAGTGATAAAGTCTCTGCCTCCCAATGCAGGAGACATGGGTTTGATCCCTGACCCGGGAGTATCCCACATGCCTCGGAGCAACTAAGCCCATGGGTCACAACTATTGAGCCTATATTCTAGAGCCCAAGAACCACAACTACTGAGGCCCCGTGCCCTAGAGCCCATGCTCTGCAATAGAGAAGCCGCTGCACTGAGAATCACACGCACCTCAACTAGCGAGTAGCCCCTACTCACTGCAACTAGAGAAAAAAGCCCGTAACAATGAAGACCTAGCACTGCTAAAATAATAATAATAATAATAACTAAAATTATTTAAAAAAAAAAAAAAACAATGAGTATGTGTGCTAAGTCACTTCAGTTGTGTCCTGCTCTGCGACCCTTTGGACTGTAGCCCTCCAGGCGCCTCTGTCCATGAGATTCTCCAGGCAAGAATACTGGAGTGGGTTGTCATTCCCTTCTCCAGGGGATCTTCCCGACCCAGGGATCGAACCCATGTCTTTTACATCACCTTCATCGGCAGGCAGGTTCTTTACCACTGGCACCACCTATGACACATGAAGATAATAAAAACTAAATTAAGAAGCATAGGTACAGAGAAGCTTCAATTTAAAAAAATTTTCCACTTTTGCACTCTTTTGAAATTCAATGTTTTGAAAGTCAACATTTTAAAAACTGACCACTTGTTTTTAAGAACACTATATGCACCAAAAAAATTTAAATGAAAAAATAATCCTCTTTTCCAACATTTTTTATAATTCCTTATTTAATGAAAAATCCATTTATCCAGGTACTCAAATGAAAATCCCTGGAAACACCCCCAACTCTTCTTTATCCCTTACATATTACATCTAATCCATCATCCAATTTTGATGATTTGAATATCAAAATACGTGTAATATATAGACTTGAATCACTCCTTCCCAGTTTCACCACCACTCTAGTTAAGTATAACACTATCTCTTGCCTGGACCACTGCAGTAGTTTACTTTTTGTATGATATAATATTCTTTAATTATACAACTTAAGCTTTTTGTTAATCTTTTATTCATAATTTTTTCATTGTTATTCATAAATGTGATCAGTCTGTGGTTTTATTTATTGTTTCTTGCTTTCTTTTTTTAAAACATTTTTTGCTAGATTTTTGTATTATTGCTATGTTGCTTTTTTGCTGTTTATGTTTAAATTTTTTTAAATTGGAGTGTGATTGCTTTACAATGATGTGTTAGTTTCTGCTGTATAACTATATCAATCAGTTATATGTGCGCATATATGCCTTCCTTCTTGAGCCTCCCTCCCACTCCACCCCCTATCTCACCCCTCTAGGTCATCACAGAGTACAGAGCTGAGCTCCCTGTGCTATTAAGCAGCTTTCCACTAGCTATCTATTTCACACAAAGTAGGGTATATATGTCAATAACAGTAGTTTTCTTACTCATCTCCCTGCCTCCAACCTTGCCCCTTGGAGTTTGTTCTCTAAACATCAGCCAGGTCTCCTTCCTTTAAAAGATTAGTTCAGCCATGTCAGGCTAGAAAGGAGACTATCCTCATTCATTTTTTCAACAAACATCAATGGTCTATGTGCTACATGGAACTATTCTAAACATTGAAGGACACAACAACGAACCAGATAGGCAATGTCCTCATAATTATGTGGTGCTACAGAATAATAGATAAATGAATAGCCAAAAGCATGGAATTGTAATAAATTCTATGAGGAGACTAAACTAGAGCCATAATATTAGAAGTAGCTGGTGGAGGCTGCAGATTGATCTGGGAACGATGGCTTTTAAAAAACAAAATCAGGAGCTTCCCTGGTGGTCCAGTGGTTAAAATTTCACCTTCCAATGCAGAAGGTGGGAGTACAATCCCTTGTTGGGGAACTAAGATCCCACATACCTCACAGTCAAAAAACCAAAACATAAAACTGGAGCAGTATTATAACAAATTCAATGAAGACTTTAAAAATGGTCCACATGAAAAAAATCTTAAAAAAAAAAGCAAAACTAAAATCTAATAAGAAGACATGTCTACTCTCCACAGAAGGACTGAAGGAAGAATTTTTTTACTTAGTGCTACATTTGCTCTTTATTATTTACCTTCTGAAAAAGACTTGACCAAGAGAAAAAGAACAAATATTTCCTAGTCTAGGAAATGGATTGTTATTATATATATATATATATAAAAGATTCTCTCCCTGATTTCACGTGCTTTTCCTTATTTAATTTTGATTCCTGGCTAATTCATTTTTCAAAATAGAAGTAACATCAAAAGATACATTGAGAAACTTAGTATCTCTTATACTGAAATGCTAAAGGAATTTGTCAGTGACTTATGTGTCTGTAAATTAAATTCAGTATGCTTAGTAAAATCTGGCCATGATACTAATTAACTGCAATGAGAACAAGATATAATTAATTAAAATATTGACTCATCAGATCTGGGCTGACATGTGCTCTACATGCAGAGTGCCACCTGGAGATGTGCAGTGTGATATCACTGATCAGAAACTGACTTACTGCCCATGCTTTCAAAAATCAGTAGAAATATAAAATATTACAGATTAGACACTTTATTTTACAGAGTGGGAATCTAAAGCCCAGTAAGTACATTTAGATGGTCAAAAGCAGTTCAGGCCTCCTAATTCATGCCAAGTGATCATTTTAAGTAAAAAAGGAATAACCAAAGATGAAACATAGTAATACATTCTTACTGGGAATAAGGACCAGTGGAGCAAGTCAGGATCATTGGCAGGATGATTAGTTCTTTGAAATGATGATTTCGTCTCACCGGATTTATCTTTCTCTATGGGAAGATCCCTTGGAGAAGGGAATGGCTACCCTCTCCAGTAACCTGGCCTGGAGAATTCCATGGACTGTATGGTCCGTGGGGTTGCAAAGAGTTGGACATGACTGAGGGACTTTCACTTCACTTCACTTCACACATATTTTTGCCATCTGATGCAAAGAGCTGAATCATTGGAAAAGACACTGATGCTGGGAAAGATTGAGGGCAAGGGGAGCAGGGGGAGACAGAGGATGAGATGGTTGGATGGCATCACTGACTCAATGGACATGAGTTTGAGCAAACTCAGGAAGATAGTGAAGGACAGAGGAACCTAGCATGCTACAGTTCATGGACTCTTAAAGAGCTGGACACAACTTAGCAACTGAGCAACAACAACAATACCACATCCAGACATTAATCCCACCTCTACAGACAACCCCACATGCACATTTCATTTAGGAAGAAGATCTTTATTGAATATAAATATTCAACATTTAAAAATTAAAGCAAGACCCCATTGATGAGATCATTTTATTCTTTACATCCCCTGCATGTCCTAAACATTTCAGTAGAGCCTTCAATCAATTGTTCCTCACAAAAAAAAGATATTAACAATTACTAGAATATTTTGCTCAATCAATAGAAGTTCTTTTCACATATTAAAAAAAAATTTCTCTCATAATAGTGATCAATTATTTGTAATTAGATTTTACTTTCCCTCATTTATCAAATTCTATGTTACTGAAAATGACAAATAGCCTCTGGAAATTAAAAAAAAAAACAAAGAGTACAGTCAGAAATATGAAAACTCTTCTCTCTTAAGAACTTTTTGCTGGAAATTACACTCTGGGATTTCAAATTACAGTTCACATCAAAGCATATTCTCATATTTTAGGAAATTCATTGGCTCTGCCTGACTTTTTTTTAGGGCCGTATTTTTGATAATGGCTACTTAAAGAGAGAAAATCATTTTCTCAAACTAAGTCATTTTCTAATGATATCAATGAGTTGTTGGCTATAGAGAGGGGAATAAAATAGGAATGAAGGAGGAATGAAGCTACTGCCGTGGCTTTCAAGTCATGGTTTATACAGCCTCGGAGCTCCAGATGCATCCTTCAGTGGCTGATAGTGGGAGCAGAAGGAAGCAAAGTAAGGAGTAAGACAAAACTTGGAGGAGTACCCGGGGAGACACACAGATCCTTCTTCTTCACAGTGGAGTCCACTTATTTTGTGTATTAGGATTCAGAGGAAGGTGTTTATTAACAACCATTTTTGATAACACAAATCTAGTAAGCTGGCCCCTTCTTAACCAAGTTTTGCTGTTGTGAGAGGTGAACTTTAAAGTTTTTCGACACACACACACACAAGTAACCAAAGGGGGGGAAGGGTTCCATCTGACCCGGCAATTCAGCTCCTAGGTGTCTACCTGAGAGAAATCAAACTTGTGTCCACACAAAAACTTGCACATGAATGTATGATGTGTTGCAGGCATTACTCACAATAGCCAAATGAAGTGGAAACAGCCCAGATGTTCATCAACGCGGGAGCGGATAAACAAAATGTGGTCTGTTTGTACAGTGGAATGTTACGCAGCCAGGAAAGCAGAGAAGCACTGACACTCGCTGCAACAGAGAGTCTCTGAGAACACAAGGCTTAAGAGAGAGAAGCCAGACACCAAAGGCCGCACGGCGTGGGATTCTCTCTATTTAGAGCACCCACACAGACGTGAGAGGGAGGAAGAAAGAAAGAAAAGAAGGGAATAAAAGGAGAAGAGTTTACTGAAAATATAATAGGGTTCTCATAATTGTTGTTCAGTTGATAAGTCATGTCCAATTCTTTGTGACCCTATGGATTGTAGCATGTCAGGCTCCTTTGCCTTTCACTATCTCTCAGAGTTTGCTCAAATTTATGTCCATCAAGTTAGTGATGCTCTCTAATCATCTCACCCTCTGCCACCCCCTTCTCCAGTTGCCTGCATTCTTTGACAGCATCAAGGTCTTTTCCAATGAGTCAGGTCTTCACATCAGGTGGCTTGGAACTTCAGCTTCAGCATCAGTCCTCTCAATGAATATCAACACCTAAAGGGTTGATTTCTTTTAGGATTAACTCTCATAGATTCTCACAGAATCCTAAAAAAAAAAAAAAAAATCAACCACCATGGACCAGATGGGGCAAAGACAAGAAACTAAAGAACTGCACCAGAGCTCAAACAGACCAGCAGCTCATGGTCCACCAATATAATATTCCCAGGAAAATTTGATTACCTCAGCTGAATCACATACACATGGAGTAATATGTGACTGGTCAAGGGGATGGTTTCACATGGTGCCAAAGTGACTGCTGAGGACTGACCTTTATAAAAACGCAGATCTTCTAGAAGAAATGTGGGCTTGGCAATGTTCATTGCAGCACTGTTTACAATAGCCAGGACATGGAAGCAACCTAGATGTCCATCAGCAGATGAATGGATAAGAAAGCTGTGGTACATACACACAATGGAGTATTACTCAGCCATTAAAAAGAATACATTTGAATCAGTTCTAATGAGGTGGATGAAACTGGAGCCTATTATACAGAGTGAAGTAAGCCAGAAAGAAAAACACCAATACAGTATACTAACGCATATATATGGAATTTAGAAAGATGGTAATGACAACCCTGTATGCGAGACAGCAAAAGAGACACAGATGTATAGAACAGTCTTATGGGCTCTGTGGGAGAGGAGGGGGATGATTTGGGAGAATGGCATTAAAACATGTATAATATCATATAAGAAACGAATCGCCAGTCCAGGTTCGATGCAGGATACAGGAAGCTTGGGGCTGGTGCACTCGGATGACCCAGAGGGATGGTACAGGGACGGAGGTGGGAGGGGGATTCAGGATGGGGAACATGTGTACACCCATGGCGGATGCATGTTGATGTATGGCAAAACCAATACAATATTGTAAAGTAAAAAATAATAATAATAATTGAAAAAAAAAATGTGGGCTTGGAAGACATTCCCCCTTCAATCCCAGCATATAACTTGCTAGCAGTTTGTAGATCAACCATATCACATTCTTGGATATGAAGCTAAAGGTCATTGTTACGGGTTGCATTGTGTTCCACCAAAATTTGTATATTGAAGTCCTAACCTCCAATATGTTACAATGTGATCTTATTTGGAAATAGGGCCTTTGCAGAGGTAATAAGTTAAAATGAGGTCACTAGGATAAGTCTTAATTCAGTATGACTGGTGTTTTTATATATATAAAGAAGAAGCTTGGGCACGTATATGCACAGAAAGAAGATGTGAAGTTACGGAGAGAAAACCATGTGAAAATGAAGATAGTCGTCAATAAGCCAAGCAGGGAGGCTTAGAACAGATCTGGTCTTTAGAACTCTTGGAGGAACCAACACTGCTGACACCTTGACTTTGGCAGTTTTGCCCTCAGAACAGTGAGACAATCACTCCTGTTGTTTACGCCACCCAGCTTGTGGTACTTCGGTATGGCAGTCCTAGCAATCTAATAGTCATTTTAAGAGATAGTCTCTCTTTCTCCATAAATTCATCTCAGAGAAAGGAATAGTTTGAAGAGTCAGGCCACTTAGATTACTATATGATTTCAGGAAAGCCACTTGAATTTTCAGGGCACCTATTTCTTCATGTTCAGAACAGCCATGATACCTCAACTACGTACAACTTGCTTTGAAGTTTGGAGGATGAATGAAGACTTTGTATTTGAGAGTTCTTTAAAGAATGTGAAGCAATCTGACAAGAATGCTTTTTCTGCTTTAAAAAAAAATAGACAAAGTTGCATCTATTTTACTTCTAGCCATCTGATACAAGAGTGTTAATCAGACAACGGGAAAATTTACAGTAGAGTCATTTTAAGCATTATTACCTTCACATTTGTACATTTCAAAGGTGGAAGGAAATGTGTGAAGTCTTCACAATGGCAAGAAAACCTAAGTTCACAATACCATGTACTTTAAAGTTTATTTTCTTTTGATATGTTAGAATTACTGTCCCCCTTATTTCCTAAAACTTTTCCATTTTATTTAGAGACAGTTGAATAATCCAGTGATTAATAAGAATCTTTTTAATGTTTAAAGAACTGGGAAGTAAATGCATTATAACATGGTCAAGATAAAAATACCATTCCATGTTACCTCTAGCTTGGTGCTTTTTATGATAACTTTGAGAAACTTTGAATGCCACAGATTGGATTTCAGCTTCATAAAACAGATGCATGTACACACGCTTGCTCTCTTTTGGATCATATTCTTGATCTAAGGTAACTGTTCTTGGTAACCAGTGACATGCTTTTACTGGTGTAATACTAGCTTGGAAGGCATCTCATCTCCATGCTGGATAAAGGTTCAATTACTGAGTCTGTTACACTTGACTCTGTGGAATTTTGATGAGAGATTTTTGTAGGAGATTGCTTTGTGACAACTCTCTTGAAAGCCACAGTGAAATCTGAGCTTGGAAAGAGGCCTTCTGCTGAGTCTTTGCAAAGCTTCAGATAAATAAGATGCAGTTTCACTGGTCTATAAGTTCAGTGCAACAGGATTCCAAGCATTGTTCAAATATGTCCTTTGCTGAGTTTTTTTTTTTTTTTTTTTTTTTTTTATCATGACTATGTTCACTGTGCTTTTTAAGTTAAAGAAATAAGGTCAATTTCATTTTTCAATTAATTTACAAACTATAAATCTAACATACATCCTTAGGATGATCAAACTATTTCCAGTTTTTTTACAAATAATAAATCCATTTAGTATTAAATTCACAAGTAGCATTTTAAAAATGATCTATATCCAGGGTCATAAAACAGCTCTTCTTGTATTTTCTCCTTATTATTCTTCTCCACTAGATAATTGAACCAAATGCCTAATAGAGATGCTGGCAGACTTGACAGAATGGCTGTTTTGTCATAGCTCTCTGCATACTTTTGTGTTTTTTTGTTTGTTTGTTTTCTGCATACTTTTGTGTTTGTTTGTTTGTTTGTTTTCTGCATACTTTTGGACCGTCCAAACAACTGCTATGCTAGACAATGTGCTGAAAAGTTAACCTTCATTTTTCCTTATATAAACAGGTAATTTGATTTCCCTCATACATATTCTTAACTTTATATTATAAACATAATAATATATTATAACTAATATATTCTTCACTAAATTGGGTGTTTCTTAATCTGCATGTACTATTGTATTTACTGGGCTTCTTTTGTGGCTCAGATGGTAAAGAATACGCCTACAAAGCAGGAGACTCTGGTTCAATACCTGGGCCAAGAAAATCCCTGGAGAAGGGAATGGCTACCCGCTCCAGCTATTCTTGCCTGGAGAATTCTATGGACAGAGGAGTCTGGCAGGCTATAGTCCGTGGGGTCACAAAGAGTCAGATATGACTGAATGATGAACACACATACTTTGTATTTATTAGACAATGTATTGTAAGGACTGATGTTGAAGCTGAAACTCCAATATTTGGCCACCTGATGCAAAAAGCTGACTCATTGGAAAAGACCCTGATGCTGCGAAAGATTGAGGGCAGGAGAAGGGGACAGCAGAGGATGAGATGGTTGGATGGCATCACCGACTCAATGGACATGAGTTTGGGTAAACTCCGGGAGTTGATGATGGACAGGGAGGCCTGGCATACTGCAGTTCATGGGGTCGCAAAGAGTCAGACATGACTGAGCGACTGAACTGAACTGAATAAATGACATTCAACATATATCCATTGTACGTTTATATAGTTATTTGATTGCCTTCCCCACTAGATTGCAAGATCATGGAGAAAAGGAAATGTTCTTTTTTGCTCACTCTGTAATGTCACTGTGTACTGCACTGCTTGACACATTAGAAATACTTAAAAACATATTTGATAAATAAACAATAATTGAATTCAGATGCGCATTCCTAAGTTCTAAATGTAATACCTAACATTAGTATCATCATCCCACTGACATTTAGTTCCTTCACATGGAAAAGCTAATTGACCAAAATAATCTGATAGAGTCACTTTGTCGTATTATCTATCTTAGTGCTGGTTTGTTGGTACTGATACAATGTATATCATACGACCGTGCATATGCTCACAACTGATGAAAATGTCAGTAACTTTAGAATCAACAGAGAAAATACGATTCTGTACACAGGAAACTCTTCTCCCAGAAATATTCAATACTCAAGAGTCTCCAAAATCCCCTTCCTCTTGCTACCAAACATTCTCTACTTTCTCCATGGCCTACAGAAAAAATATTCTTGTAAAAAGGGAAATCAGCTTTCTTTATTCTTGTAAAAAGGGAAATCAGCTTTCTTTAGACAAACAACACCAGCTGCATTTTCTCTGATAATCTGAAGAATTCCAATTGTACTGAAAGAAAAAAGCACTCAATATAAAGTACCGTCATTTAGGAAGCGTTTTGCTTAGGGATAGATGTTAACGCCACTTGTGTAATCTAGAAATCTCCAGAGACCTATTTCCTAAAAAGAACAAAACTTACTCATGTATTTTTTAAAGTCATATATCATTGGTCTTTTAAAAAATAATTGTTTTATATTGTTTGTGGATTCTGTGTATCAGAAATTGGGAAAGGGCTCAGTGAGGAAGCACTAACTCTGTTCTGTGATGTCTGGATTTTAAGCTGGGAAGACTTCAAGCATGGGGGTGACTATGAGAGGCTGAAATCCTCTGAAGGCTTGTTCACTGTTTGTGATAGTCACACAGGTCCAGTCAAGTTCATAGTTCAGTTCAGTTCAGCTCAGTCGCTCAGTCGTGTCTGACTCTTTGCCACCCCATGAATCTCAGCACAATCAGGCCTCCCTGTCCATCACCAACTCCCGGAGTTCACTCAAACTCACGTCCATCGAGTCAGTGATGTCATCCAGCCATCTCATCCTCTGTCGTCCCTTTCTCCTCCTGCCCACAGTCCCTCCCAGCATCAGAGTCTTTTCCAATGAGTCAGCTCTTCACATGAGGTGGCCAAAGTACTGGAGTTTCAGCTTCAGCATCAGTCCTAATTAACACCCAGGACTGATCTCCTTTAGGATGGACTGGTTGGATCTCCTTGCAGTCCAAGGGACCCTCAAGAGTCTTCTCCAACACCACAGTCCAAAAGCATCAATTCTTCGGCGCTCAGCTTTCTTCACAGTCCAACTCTCACATCCATGCATGACCACTGGAAAAACCATAGCCTTGACTAGATGGAGCTTTGCTGGCAAAGTAATGTCTCTGCTTTTCAATATGCTATCTAGGTTGGTCATAACTTTCCTTCCAAGGAGTAAGCGTCTTTTAATTTCATGGCTGCAATCACCATCTGCAGTAATTTTGGAGCCCCCAAAAAAGTCTGACACTGTTTCCACTGTTTCCCCATCTATTTGCCATGAGGCAATGGGACCAGATGCCATGATCTTAGTTTTCTGAATGTTGAGCTTTAAGCCAACTTTTTCACTCCTCTCTTTCACTTTCATCAAGAGGCTTTTTAGTTCCTCTTCACTTTCTGCCATAAGGATGGTGTCATCTGCATATCTGAGGTTATTGATATTTCTCCTGGCAATCTTCATTCCAGCTTGTGCTTCTTCCAGCCCAGCGTTTCTCATGATGTACTCTGCATATAAGTTAAATAAGCAGGGTGACAATATACAGCCTTGATGTACTCCTTTTCCTATTTGAAACAAGTCTGTTGTTCCATGGTAAATGAGCATAAACCTAATACCAAATGAAAAAAAAAAATGACAGGTCACATCATAAGAAAGTTCAGGAATGAGAATATTACTGTGGCCATAACTGGAAAATAAAATCAGCCACAGCATCCCTGCTATGAACTTTGTATTTATCATTTTCATATATTTTAAAATTTACAAATAGACCTTACAAATAGCTGAGAAAAGAAGAGAAGCTAAAGGCAAAGGACAAAAGAAAAGATATACCCATTTGAATTCAGAATGCCAAAGAATAGCAAGGAGAGATAAGAAAGCCTTCCTCAGCGATCAATGCAAGAAATAGAGGAAAACAATAGATTGGAAAGACTAGAAATCTTTTTGAGAAAATTAGAGATACCAAGGGAACATTTCATGCAAAGATGAGCACAATAAAGGACAGAAATGGTATGGACCTAACAGAAGCAGAAGATATTAAGAAGAGGTGGCAAGAATACATGGAATAACTATACAAAAAAGATTTTCATGACTCAGGTAATCATGATGGTGTGATCACTCACCTAGAACTTGACATTCTAGAGTGCAAAGTCAAGTGGGCCTTAGGAAGCGTCACTATGAACAAAGCTAGTGGAGGTGATGGAATTCCAGTTGAGCTGTTTCAAATCCTAAGAGATGATGCTGTGAAAGTGCTGCACTCAATATGTCAGCAAATCTGGAAAACTCAGCAGTGGCCACAGACTGTAAAGGGTCAGTTTTCTTTCCAATCCCAAAGAAAGGCAATGCCAAAGAATGTTCAAACTACTGCACAATTGTACTCATCTCACATGCTAGCAAAGTAATGCTCAAAATTCTCCGAGCCAGGCTTCAGCAATACATGAACCGTGAACTTCCAGAAGTTCAAGCTGGATTTAGAAAAGGCAGAGGAACCAGAGATCAAATTGCCAACATATGCTGGATCATCGAAAAAACAAGAGGGTTCCAGAAAAACATCTACTTTTGCTTTATTGACTATGCCAAAGCCTCTGACTGTGTGGATCATAAAAACTGGAAAATGGTTCAAGAGATGGGAATACCAGACCACCTTACCCGCCTCCTGAGAAATCTGTTTGCAGGTCAAAGAAGCAACAGTTAGAACTGAACATGGAATAACAGACTGGTTCCAAATAGAAAAAGGAGTACATCAAGGCTGTATATTGTCACCCTGCTTATTTAACTTATATGCAGGATGAAAGTGAAAGTGAAGTTGCTCAGTCATGTCCGACTCTTTTCGACCCCATGGACTGTAGCCTACCAGGCTCCTCTGTCCATGTGATTTTCCAGGCAATAGTACTAGAGTGGATTGCCGTTTCCTTCTCCAGGGGATCTTCCTGACCCAGGAATAGAACCCAGGTCTCCCACATCATAGACAGATGCTTTACTGTCTGAGCCAATCATGAGAAATGCTGGGCTCGATGAAGCACAAGCTGGAATCAAGATTGCTGAGAGAAATATCAACAACCTCAGATACCCAAATGACACCACACTTATGGCAGAAAGTGAAGAAGAAATAAAGAGCCTCTTGATGAAAGTGAAAGAGGAGAGTGCAAAAGTTGGCTTAAAATTCAACATTCAGAAAACTAAGATCATCGCATCTAGTCCCATCACTTCATGGCAAATAGATGGGGAAACAACAGAAATGGTGAGAGACTTTATACTTTTGGGTTCCAAAATTACTGCGGATAGTGACTGCAGCCATGAAATTAAAAGACACTTACTCCTTGGAAGAAAAGGCATGACCAACCTAGACAGCATGTTAAAAAGCAGAGACATTACTTTGCCAACAAATGTCCATCTAGTCGAAGCTCTGGTTGTTCCAGTAGTCACATATGAATATGAGAGTTGGACTATAAAGAAAGCTGAGTGCCGAAGAATTGACGCTTTTGAACTGTGGGGTTGGAGAAGACCCTTGAGAGTCCCTTGGACTACAAGGAGATCCAACCAGTCCATCCTAAAGAAAGTCAATCCTGACTATTCTTGGAAGGACTGATGTTGAAGCTGAAATTCCAATACTTTGGCCACCTGATGCAAAGAAGCAACTCACTAAAAAAGACCCTGATGCTGGGAAAGATTCCAGATGGGAGGAGAAGGGGACAACAGAGGATGAAATGGTTGGGTGGCATCACCAACTTGATGAACATGAAATTGAATAGGCTCCAGGAGTTGGTGTTGGACAGGGAAGCCCGGTGTGCTAAAGTCCATGGGATCGCAAAGAGTCAGACACAACTGAGCAACTGAATTGAAATGAAATGAACTGATTTTCATATATGTTTAAAATTTTAGTATATATGCATGCAGAAATAAAAATATATTTCAAGCCCTCTATAGATTTTTTCTCAATTTTCTTTTTAAAATTAATCCAGATTGCTATATGTAGCCCTAGTTCTATTAATTTCCATATAATAATTTTGGGGTAAGATTGCTTAGTTGCTCAGTCATGTCTGACTATTTGTGACCCCATGAACTTTAGCCCATCAGGCTCCTCAGTCCATGGGGATTCTCCATCCCAGAATACTGGAGTGGGTTGCCATACCTCCTCCAGGGGATCTTCCCAACCCAGGGATTGAACCCAGGTCTCCCACATTGCAGGTGGATTCTTTGCCATCTGAGCCACCAGGGTTCTTCCTACTCCTGCTTATTTGATATTTTAAAGGCCCAGCAAAAGTGGACTTTCAGCACTCTTCAGTCTGCAATGATGTCTTGGTTATCAACATGTTTATTATGAGTTTCTATAACATGTTAACAGAAATAAAATAGAAATTGAAACAAGTTCATTGTCAAAAGTCTATGTGAATGTTTAACTCTTGTGTTCAATCTAAAAGAGCTTTTTTAAAAAATTTTTCCAATGTAATACTTGTTTTTCAGTCACTAAATCCTGTCTGACTCTTTGCAACCATGTGGTCTGCAGCACGCCAGGCTCCTCTGTGCTTCTCTATCTCCTGGAATGTATTCAAATTCATGTCCTTTGAGTCAGGGATCCTATCTAACCATCTCATCCTCTGCCATCCCCTTTTCCCTTTGCTTTCAGTCTTTCCCAGCATCAGAGTCTTTTCCAATGAGTCAACTCTTCACATCAGGTGGCCAAAAGATTGGAGCTTCTGCTTCAGCAGCAGTCCTTCCAATAAATATTCAGAGTTGATTTCCTTTAGGATTGACTGGTTTGACTCCCTTGCTGTCCAAGGGATTCTCAAGAGTTTTCCCCAGCACCACAATTCAAAAACATCAATTCTTTGGCATCTAACTCTCACATTTGTACATCACTGCTGAAAAAACCATAGCTTTGTCTATCTGGACCTTTGTCGGCAAAGTGATGTCTCTGCTTTTTAGTAGCTTTCTGGGTTTGTCATAGCTTTCTTTTCAAGGAATAAGGATTTTTTTAATTTCATGACTGCAGTCACCACCCTCAGTGTAATGCTTGCAATGTTATTTAAAAATGACAGTAAACTAGCTGAATAAATGAATCAATCAATCAGTGGACCAACCAATGCCCTGATGATTATCCAAGCAATCAGAGAACTGAAGACCTTCCATTATCTGGAGACAAACTTCCGGACTTGACTTGTCACACTCCCTCCTCCCTCTGTTGACATTGGTGCCTTCCTTGGAGTGCCTTCCATCACAATTTCTGGCAGTTCAAACCTTACCATCCTTCAAGCTGCATCTGAAAGTTGGTCTGGCAAAGTGGCAAACACCCAGACTAATGATTCAGAAAAATCTAGTTCTGAATATCTGCTCAGTCACTTTTACAGGCTATGGGCTTGAGCGTGTTTTATATATTTTTAAGCTATGAAATATAAATAATAATTGTATTAACCTGATAGGTTTATTTAAAAATTGAAAAACTAATATATGAAAAATGCCTATCATGTGGTAAATTTTTGGTAGTATGAGCTTAAAAAGGTTTTGGGCATTTCCTTCATGATACTTTTCTTAAGCACCACATCCCAGTAGCATAGTGAAGTAGTTCCCACAATTGTTTGTTCCTCAGAATCACCTGGGTGATTTTTAAAAATCTAAATTCCTGGCTATGCCTCAGAATAATTAATCAAAGGATGATGTTTGGGAGTGGGAAAGAAGAAGTATTAGTTTTTCAAGTTCACTAGGTGATTCCAATATGCAGACAAACTTGGGAAATATGGCAGTAATGTCTACCCAATCTGCCCGATCATAAAAATGATCTGGAATATTAATTATCAATTAGAAGAACCTTCACTCCAGATCTAAGAATCTGAATCTCCAAGACAGAGACACAGGATTCTGTATTTCTAACATGTCACAGGTAAATCTCATTATCAGGGAGGTAGGGAAACAAGCTATTGGTATATTAGACATACTTCTGTGTTCAGTTCAGTTCAGTTCAGTCACTCAGTCGTGTCCGACTCTTTGCGACCCCATGAATCGCAGCATGCCAGGCCTCCCTGTCCATCACCAACTCCTGGAGTTCACCCAGACTCACGTCCATCAAGTCAGTGATGCCATCCAGCCATCTCATCCTCTGTCGTCCCCTTCTCCTCCTGCCCCCAATCCCTCCCAGCATCAGAGCCTTTTCCAATGAGTGAACTCTTCACATGACTCTCTTAATTGTTTATAAGCTCCCTTTCAATGCAAGGACAGTGTCTCTTTTAAACTTTGCTTCTTAGCATAGTGCTTACATATATTGGGTATGGGGAAAATGTTCTGAGTTTAACTGAATTAAGAATCATCAAAGTCCAGGTTCGATGCACGATACTGGAAGCATGGGGCTGGTGCACTGGGACGACCCAGAGGGATGGTACAGGGAGGGAGGAAGAAGGAGGGTTCAGGATGGGGAACACGTATATACCTGTGGTGGATTCATGTTGATATATGGCAAAACCAATACAATATTGTAAAGTTAAAAAATAAAATTAAATTAAAAAAAAAAGAATCATCAAAGTAGAGTAATTATTATAAATGTTTCTCCAAACTGAAACCCTTATAATTTGTATTAAAAAAAAAAGTGAAGGTGGGCCATTAGTATCCAAAATATAAACCCTTGAATATAATCTCACATCTGAAAAGTGTTGCCCTTCGTTTCAACTTTGCCACCATCTAGCTTCAGGACCTTGGAAAGCTGCATCACTTCCCTGCACCTCAGTTTCCTTCTGTGTATAATGCTGTGAATGGGCACGTAGGTAATATGTTTTCAAAGTTCATCCCTACTGAATACCAAACTAAGTCCAAATTTTATTAAGAATGCATAAGGAGAAACAGAAGCTACTGTTTCTCTATTTTAAAATGCCTCTTAATTATTTCTTCCTGAAAACAATTTCATCACTTTTCTATAACCAACCATTCTTTCACATTTTAGGTTGCTTTTTACCGCCTACAGATGAAACGTGCTCTGAGCCTTGATACCTCCGCCTTCCCATGAGGGCGACAGCCTCTGTCGGTGCACTCTGCCATCCACACACGCGTCTATCTACACTTATCTTTATTCTGAGGCTTCTCTCTCTCTGTCTGGTTCATGAATTATGTGTCTGCTTTCTGTTTCCTGCCAGAGTATTCACTCCTCACCAGTTAGCCATTTTTCATCAGTAGAAGCACAAAATCATCACCCTCATTGGTAATCCTCTCACTGTACCAAATGAAAAACGTATTTATTTTTGTTCCTGTATTTAACCCCATCTCTTTTCACTTTTCAGTGAACTGGCTTTAAGATTAAGATGAGAAGACTAAGAGAATAGATATAGAATGCTTATTCTCTGGTCTTATTATTATTCACTGATTATAACAGCATCATCTTCAGAAAGGATAAATAGCTGTTAACTTCCAATTCATTTTTCACTAATTATATGGAAAAAATGTATTGATATTGAAATGCATTTGACTCAATAAACTTAAATGACTTAAACACTATGCCTAAGAAACAATAGGTGTTAATGAGTATAATATTTATAGATAATTGATAGAAATAAAACTGTCATTGTTCATATTTTTTAAATATGCACTTAAAGATAATTCATTTTTAAATACATAAGAAAAAGTGAATATTAAAGGAAATAATAATGACAAAAGTATATTATTATTTTTTGTCAAATCATAAATATATTTTTATGTCATAAAATGACATAAATATATTATGAAAATAATTTTAAGAGAAAAATAAGACTACAATCATAGTGCATGTCTCTTCAATAAGAGTAAGCTTTTTTCAATACTGCCTTTTAGAATATGTGATTGAATGAGCTATCAAAAATGAGTTAAATTTTTATTACTAAATCTAATCCTGGATTGGGACCAAGATCTGCTTCATTTTGTCAATTGATGGCCTGAATGTTAGGTACAGGTCAAATGTCCATGATCATTCTGTAGGTCATTCAACTACCTACAGTCACAGTGAGTCATACAGCTTGACAGAACAGATGGAGATATTTTATGGTGATTCTGCTTCTGTAGCCAGATGAAACTATCAGAGAGATTCTTCAGCCAGACATTTGTAATCATTACCCTAAGTCTGAATAAATCAATAAATCTCTGTTCAGTGCTAGTAAATAATATAGATGATAAAGTAGAAGATGAAGAAGAGCAAAGAATAACTGCCATTTCAATTTTTAAATGCATTTTGAGGACTGATCATACAAGAATGGTTGTTGAAGATACAGAGATAACTGGCATACCAGACAAATGGTTTTAATAAACTTTAGAAATATAATGCAACTGAGCCCCATTCCCACATCCATTGAATGCTGGTCCTCAGGATAATCACTTTGAACATGTTTACAATATTCTCCTCCATTGCTCTCTTTCAAAACTGTTCTGAAATATCTCTTTTGGTAGAGATATTTCAGAACAGTTTTGAAATATCTCTTTTGGTAGAGATATGTATTTTCCATATGACAGAATGACTTGCTTGTGATGGGTTCCAATTTTTTCATTGTCTTTGGTAAATGGATTATTAGCATATACAAATACATAGCAAAATGGTTAAGAGAGTTGAATCTGAATTAAAAATGCTTGGAGTTAAATCCCAGTCCAACCACTTTCTACCTGTAAGATCTTGACAAGTTACTTAACCCATCTATACGTAGATTTCCTTTTCTCTAACTCTACACATAATTTATTGAGAAGTTGTGAAGATTAAATGATTGAACATATATGTATGGATATATGTATATATCATAGGTATGTATATATGACAGACTAAGTAAGTAGTTGCTATTATTATTATATAATTAGAGAATATCCTTCTTTTGATTTTTTTGGTAAGAAGTTTTCTTTGAAGTTATTTATCTTTCACTTTGTAAATAATGCCTTTAACCATGCCAAATATATTTTCAAAATACTGTAAGATTTATTAGAAATAAACTTGATATAACCATTACAATAACAATTTTGACATAGTAATCTCAGTATGATGAATAGTATTATTATGTGTTAATTTTTCCAAAATTTTTAGAATACTTTTGAAATGGCTTTAATCTTTATATAAATTTAGGAGAAAATATTTATATGATATTTAATCTTTCTACACATGTTCATAGCCTGTATCTCCATTTTCAAGCCCTCTTTTAAATGATACTCACTAGTATTTTGTCAGAGAAGGCAATGGCACCCCACTCCAGTACTCTTGCCTGGAAAATCCCATGGATGGAGGAGCCTTGTAGGCTGCAGTCCATGGGGTGGCTAAGAGTCAGACACGACTGAGTGACTGCACTTTCACTTTCATGCATTGGAGAAGGAAATGGCAACCCACTCCAGTGTTCTTGCCTGGAGAATCCCAGGGACGGGGGAGCCTGGTGGGCTGCCGTCTATGGGGTCGCACAGAGTCAGACACGACTGAAGCGACTTCACTTTCACTTTTCACTTTCACGCACTGGAGAAGGAAATGGCAACCCACTCCAGTGTTCTTGCCTGGAGAATCCCAGGGACGGCGGAGCCTGGTGGGCTGCCGTCTATGGGGTCGCACAGAGTCGGACACAACTGAAGTGATTTGGCAGCAGCAGTATTTTGTACTTTAATTCATATTGTTACTTTTATGCATTTTACATTTTTGATTTGATTTATTATGAATGGAATTATATTTTTCCATTGTATTTTCCAACAGGTAATTGCTGATATCTTAGGTTTGTTTTCCCCAAAGCAGATGCTAAGTCAAGGATTCCCATGCAATTAACTTTTTGAGTGTTTCCATGGAAAACTAGCAAGATAGTGAAAGGAAGGATAGGGAAAGGATAACAGCCCAGCAAAGATACAGTCTCAGATCAAATTCTGCATAAAGCAACTTCAAGTTGATCCCACAGGGAGCAGTGATGTGTAAACTAAAACCCAAGGCACAGAAGCTAATGGCTTTCATATGCCCAAACATGTCAGTGTATGGTTACTGGGCACACGCAAGGAAATATAAATTCCCTGACATTCCTTGATGTTCATTCAAGCAATGTAAGGCACAAATATCCTTAAGACAGTTATACAAAAATAAGGACCATAACTGCTGGTTTTTGGAAACAAAAGAGCGTAAGACTATGGCACATAGAACAGTAAAAAGTGATCTGGAAAGATCTTGGCAAAGCACCAAATGGTTTGCTTTGATCCCAGCATTACACTTCTCTGATCTACGCCCACCACACAATTCAGTTCAGTCCATCCTATAATAGATTCTTCAAAATGATGGCTGGTCACAATTTCTGAGTAAAAAGAACTTAGGGGAAAAATCCATATCTGGAACAGTAGCTATAATCGCAGTTATGCCTGATTAAGCTAAAATAATGCAGTCATTTCCAAAGACCCATCACCTTCTGTACAAGCCAACAGGAAGAGATAAATGGGAGTGTGAACATATCAACACCCTGCATCTTTGAAACATTTCACGGTGGCATTCATGTCTGCAATTCTCTGCAGGGATGCAGTGTTGCTTTCAGTTAAATATCCTGGTGAGGAGGGAAAGTTCAGAGGCTTCCACTTGCCCTTCCTGCTGTAACAGCCCTCACTTCCTGGATCAGAGGACCACTGCAGAGATCCTGTCAAATGCCAAGTGTGTCTGCCAGAGGTCAATTACACATTTAGGAACTGGAGAAATAACTGCAGGATGAGGCCATGGACCTTTTGGGCACTTGGTGATTCAAACTTGGAACATAACTTCAATTATTACCTGATTATCATAAGTTCCAGACAAAATATCTAAACTCTTGGGGATTGACTAAGCCTTGGGGATTCAGAGTTTAGATATTTCATTATTTTCAGTGCACAATTACTCTAGTAATTGGCCTCAGATCTCTTTTGACAAGACTGAAGGAAAGATAAATGATAGATCCCAATGGCAGGGTTTCGGTGGACCCCAAAGACTCCTTCAGTCTTGGTCTGTGAACTGCCTTCAGTCAGGAATTAAGAAAGAAGACATGATTTTCCTTTGCAGTTACTCAAATCATGAATTTGGCACACTGCTTGACATGTTTCCCTGAAAGATCCCCTGATTAATGAAATGGCAAACCGCTCCAATATTCTTACCTGGAGAATTCCATGCAGCTGGTGCACTACAGTCCATGGAGTCGCAGAGTCGGATATGACAGAGGAACTAACACTTTCACTTCAGAATTTTTATTGTTCTACATCAAGTAATGTTTTGCTAGTCTGCACATTTACCTTGTTTTTAGGAAGATGAGATTTATTATCATCTGCAAAATATTTCTATGGATTAAAACTTCAGATTAAATGTACACTTAGTCTCTGGCAGTTAAATATTGCATTATTCTCATGAGGAACTCAGCTCAATGACAGCATCTTCCAACACTATACCTGGTCCATCAAAGATATTCCTATATTTTAAAGATATAAATGTTCCTCTCACCTATGTAATTTCTCAGTAATCTAGTGAAGGGAGTGCCCTTTCAGAAAAACCAATATGGGAAGGACCAGTTGCACATGATAAATCCATTCCAACTTGCCTATTTCCTTAAGCCCTTGGATTCTTTCCTCTATATTATACCAAGGAAGTTCTGATATCTCAACCTCATTGAGTAACCACTGAGTCAAAAATTTTTACTCAACCAACCAGGTAAAATGCTAGAGACCTTTCCACCTGCCGCAACCAACACATTACATTCAGATTCACTGGTAGGTGCAGCCATATAAATAAATTTGACTTTTTCCATGCACAAGCATTTTGCAATTCATTTTGACATATGAGATATTTTCTCCCAGGTTACTATGAGCATAACTGCTTGGAGCATGCTAAGAACTGATCCTAGTTACAATATACTTGAGGCAAATCTTGAGGAGAAAAGATGTATTTCTTATAAGATAACTGTACCAGGAAAAGTAATTAAAAAACCTTAATAAAAGCAGACTAATCAGAAACACAGAAGGGAAGGCTTCTTCCAAGGCATTATTTACAGTTCAGAAAAGGAACTTCTGAGTGTTTAGATGTTCAATATTCTTAACATTATCCAAGTCTTCCCAAATGTTCTATTCCAAATCTCAGCAACTTTTCCTTCCCAAGTGATGCCTTGACTTCATATAAGAGATTTGATGAGGCTCTAAATTTATTTTATGTAACCCATACAATTAAGTTTTGTTTCTGATTTTCCAGAGAGATTATCGTAGAACTTTAGGAATGAGAGATGTTGTTTAGAATCATCATAGAAATTCTGTGACTCTCTGAATATGAGTTGGCTGAGAGTCACATAATTCAAGCGAGTTTAAGGATCTGAGATATAATTTTCATTCTGAAAGTCTCATTGCCCTGAGGAGCAGTCATCTCACTCCACATATTTTTGGTCATCATCAGAGTCATAACAGTTAGATGTGGCTACTTCAATTTTCCAAACATGTAGTTCCTCTTTTACTAAAGTATAGTTGATGTACAATATTATATGTTACACGTATACAATATAATGATTCACAATTTTTAAAGATTGTACTCTATTTATAGTTCCTATCAAATATTGACTATATTCCCATGTTCTACAATATATCCTTACAGCTTATTTTATAGGTGATAAGTTTGCACTTTGCAGTTCCCTACCCCAATATTGTACCTCCTGCCTTCCCTGTCCACAATGGTATCACCAGTTTTTTCTCTGTGTCTGTCAGTTTGCTTCATTTTTGTTTTATTCTCTTTTTGCTATTGTTGTTGTTTAGTCGCTATGTCATGTCTGACTCTTTTGCATCTCCATGGACTGTAGCCTGCCAGACTCCTCTGTCCATGGAATTTTCTAGGTAAGAATACTGGAGTGGATTGCCAATTTCCTTCTCCAGGGGAATCTTCCCAATCCAGCTATCAAACCCATGTCTCCTGTATTGGCAGGCAGATTATTTACCACTAAGCCACCAGGGAATCTAAAAAATACAACAAGCTAGTGAATCATATATTCACTAGGTAATTTTTAAGATTCCACATATGAGTTATATCAAACACTATTTGTCTTTCTTTGTTTGACTTATTTCACTTACCATATCCTCCAAGTGACGTATCCTCACTTACCATAATAATGTCCTCCAAGTCCATCCATGTTGGAAAGGGCAAAATTTATTCTTATTTGTAGCTGAGTAGTATTCCAGTGTGTGTGTGTATGTGTGTGTGTGTGTATGCCACATTTCCATCTATTCATCTGTTGATGTACACTTAGATTGCTTCCATATCTTGGCAATTGTAAAGAGTGCTGCTAAGAACATTCAGATTAGATCAGATCAGGCGCTCAGTCGTGTCCGACTCTTTCCGACCCCATGAATCGCAGCACGCCAGGCCTCCCTGTCCATCACCAACTCCCGGAGTTCACCCAGACTCACGTCCATCGAGTCAGTGATGCCATCCAGCCATCTCATCCTCTGTCGTTCCCTTCTCCTCCTGCCCCCAATCCCTCCCAGCATCAGAGTCTTTTCCAATGAGTCAACTCTTCACATGAGGTGGCCAAAGTACTGGAGTTTCAGCTTTAGCATCATTCCTTCCAAAGAAATCCCAGGGCCGATCTCCTTCAGAATGGACTGGTTAGATCTCCTTGCAGTCCAAGGGACTCTCAAGAGTCTTCTCCAACACCACAGTTCAAAAGCATCAATTCTTTGGTGCTCAGCCTTCTTCACAGTCCAACTCTCACATCCATACATGACCACAGGAAAAACCATAGCCTTGACTAGATGAATCTTTGTTGGCAAAGTAATGTCTCTGCTTTTGAGTATGCTATCTAGGTTGGTCATAACTTTCCTTCCAAGGAGTAAGCGTCTTTTAATTTCATGGCTGCAGTCACCATCTGCAGTGATTTTGGAGCCCAGAAAAATAAGGTCTGACACTGTTTCCACTGTTTCCCCATCTATTTCCCATGAAGTGATGGGATGGGATGCCATGATCTTCGTTTTCTGAATGTTGAGCTTTAAGCCAACTTTTTCACTCTCCACTTTCACTCTCATCAAGAGGCTTTTTAGTTCCTCTTCACTTTCTGCCATAAAGGTGCTGTCATCTGCCTATCTGAGGTTATTGATATTTTCCCAGCAATCTTGATTCCAGCTTCTGTTTCTTCCAGTCCAGCATTTCTCATGATGTACTCTGCATATAAATTAAATAAACAGGGTGACAATATACAGCCTTGACAAACTCCTTTTCCTATTTGGAACCAGTTCCATGTCCAGTTCTAACTGTTGCTTCCTGACCTGCATACAAATTTCTCAAGAGGCAGGTCAGGTGGTCTGGTATTCCCATCTCTTTCAGAATTTCCCACAGTTTATTGTGATCCATACAGTCAAAGGCTTTGGCATAGTCAATAAAGCAGAAATAGATGCCTTTCTGGAACTCTCTTGCTTTTTCCATGATCCAGCGGATGTTGGCAATTTGATCTCTGGTTCCTCTGCCTTTTCTAAAACCAGATTGAACATCAGGAAGTTCATGGTTCACATATTGCTAAAGCCTGGCTTGGAGAATTTTGAGCATTACTTTACTAGCGTGTGAGATGAGTGCAATTGTGCAGTAGTTTGAGCATTCTTTGGCATTGCCTTTCTTTGGGATTGGAATGAAAACGGACCTTTTCCCGTCCTGTGGCCACTGCTGAGTTTTCCAAATTTGCTGGCATATTGAGTGTAGCACTTTCACAGCATTATCTTTCAGGATTTGGAATAGCTCAACTAGAATTTCATCACCTCCACTAGCTCTGTTCGTAGTGATGCTTTCTAAGGGCCACTTGACTTCACATTCCAGGATGTCTGGCTCTAGGTCAGTGATCACACCATCATGATATCTGGGTCGTGAAGATCTTTTTTGTACAGTTTTTCTGTGTATTCTTGCCACCTCTTCTTAATATCTTCTGCTTCTGTTAGGTCCATACCATTTCTGTCCTTTATTGAGCCCATCTTTGCATGAAATGTTCCTTTGGTATCTCTGATTTTCTTGAAGAGATCTCTAGTCTTTCCCATTCTTTTGTTTTCCTCTATTTCTTTGCATTGATCGCTGAAGAAGGCTTTCTTATCTCTCCTTGCTATTCTTTGGAACTCTGCTTTCAGATGTTTATATCTTTCCTTTTCTCCTTTGCTTTTCGCTTCTCTTCTCTTCACAGCTATTTGTAAGGCCTCCCCAGACAGCCATTTTGCTTTTTTGCATTTCTTTTCCATGGGGATGGTCTTGATCCCTGTCTCCTGTACAATGTCACGAACCTCATTAGGATGCATTTATTTTCCCTTTTCTCCACTTCCTCACCAACACTTATTATCTGTGTTCTTTATGATGATAGGCATTCTGACAGGTGTGAGGTGATATCTTACTACAGTTTTTATTTGAATTTGGTAATGTTTGACAATATTGAACATCTTTTCATGTGCCTGGTAGCCATCTGCATTTCCACTTTGGAAAAATGTCTATTTTGTTCTTCTGCCTGTTTTTTAATGGGTTGTTTTTTTTATGTTGATTTCTATCAGCTATTTATATATGTTGGCTATTAAGCCTTTATTGGTCACATCATTTGCAAATATTTTCTCCCGTTCAGTAAGTTGTCCATTTATTTGTAAAGATCCCTTTACCTTTGGTGATCTCTTAAGAAACTGATGCATTTAGGTATTGATATCATCTTCCTTTTACCTGCCTAAGATTCAGGTTTGCTTCTTGAATACAGAGATTCATGTAGTCAATTACAGAAAATCTTAAGCTTTGTCTCTTTAAATAGATTTTTTTCCTTCATTGGTTCAATTCTCTTCTAAAATTCCTAATAGTGTGAGTAAACATTTCATGACAAGTATATTTGATTATATTTTTCATTGCAAATTTTTTGTTTCCTTCTAAAATGTTTATTCTTTTTATTATTTGTGCTTCTTTCTCATATTTTCTATGTTGCCGTTGTTCTCATTCACTCTGCCTAATTTCCTTGTGTACTACTTTTAATTGCAAACTTATATTCAGTGGACTTTTTCTGTGGAATTTTCATCTTGCCTGGGATAAGTCATCCCTCTTTGGAAGACACGTACCTTTTCTCACAGCATATGTAAACTATCTTATTTCATGCTGTTTATTTTGTCCATTTTTATGTTTTATTTGGGTTTCTCAAGTGACTCAGCTGGTAAAGAACCCACCTGCCAATGAAAGCAGGAGACACAAAAGATGTGAGTTCGATCCCTGGATCAGGAAGATGCCCTGGAGAAGGAAATAGCAACCCACTCCAGCATTCTTGCCTGGAAAATTCCATGGACAGAGAAGCCTGGTGAGTTACATTCCATGGGGTCGCAAAAAGTTGGACATGACTGAGCATGCATACATGTTTATTATTTGTCTTTCACTATGCACATTATGTTTTGCTGCTTTTGAATCAACTTAAATTCAATTATCAGCTTGTGGTTCCCTTAGACACATGAGAAGTGTAAATTTAAACTCCAAACTAATGTGGCTGCACATTTGCAACGGAGACCTTTTGTTCATGGTTGTCTTCTTTCTTTGTTCATGAGAAATGTTTCTAGATTGTTGTTTTTATTTTTTCCATCTAATCTTTTACTAATAATTACTTTAGCCCTTTTGATTCTCAGCTTTCTTCAGGAGCTTCACTTCCAAACTCCTCCACACATAGGTCCAAGGCCTGGTCTCCTGGGAGAGCTTCTAGCTTTTCTGGAACTCTTCTGCACGAAAGTTGTGGATTTCAGTTTTATTTTCTAATTACTTTTCTCTCTCTTTTTTTTTTTAACCTCAAGGGATTCACTTCCATTACAGTGAATACATTAAAAAATGATTTGCTATATTTTATCCACATAGTAATGCATGTTTCTAGTGAAACTTTTCAGGGTATGTATTATGCATTATTGCCAAAATTACAAATCCTGAAATTTTCATTTTAAAACTTCATCTTTGATCTGAGACCTCCTTAAAAATAATTTTTAATTTCCACATATTTGTGAATATTTTTGCTTAATTTTGAGATTCATTGAAGGGTTATTCTGAAATATGACCCAACTGAGGAATTTACTGATGTTTCCTGTGTGGTCTAGTATATCATTGATTTGATAAATGTAAGGAAAATGAAAGTGTTGAAATATTTTTAAAGGAAGAAATGTCAATTATCAATTTAATAATTAAATCCACTAAATAGACTGTTTAATGTCTTTACTTTATGTCTTATCACTTGTCAAAAATTGAAAGTAGTCATGTTCAAAACCATTGCACTGTCTTATTTCCTTCCCATTTCCTCTAGCAGTTTCTACTCTGTATATGTTAATATACTGTTATTTTCTGCATAGATTTTGATTCTTCTGTATCTTCAGTGTGAATAGTAGCCTTTATCTTTCTTCCATTTACTGGTTTTGTTTTGTAATTATGCCTCAGTGGATATTCATAATCTCACGCCTAATAAACAATAGAATTTGCTGAATATGCCTTTGCCTATCTTTTTATTGTTTATTTTTCCTCATACTTTGTTTTGGGTTATTTTTTATATGTACATGTTTAGATATTTTGGAGTGTGTTTTAATGGTGAGCTTAACCTGTTTTTCATTTACGATTGTGTATGAAATATTTAGTCACATGAGTATCACTGTGATTCATGCTCTATTTATTTTCTGCTTTCTTTCTGTTTCCTTTTCACTGGTCTTTCTCCACATAGATATTTTCTTTGCTTAGTTTCTATAATAATTTATAAGCCACTCTATTTTTATTTTTCTACTGATTACTTAAAATTTAACATTTGAAAAGTGTACTGTAATATATATATTTAAATATTCTACTTCAGTGCAGAAGTGCCATTCACTGACTTCCTCCTATGAAAGATAAGAAACCTAGCAGACTTTACTTCCATGCCTCTTGCCATCAACCTCATTCCACTGCCCAGTTTTAATAAAAGATAATCTGGATTCAGTGGTTTGATTTGTTATTAATGTTTGCTATGTATCTTCCCTTGATTTTTTAATATTTACTTGAAATTTTACAGCTGTTGATAAAAAGAAGCAATGTTCAAATAGTTTCAGTGCTTACTGGTTGACATTTTATACCGCAACTTCCTCATTTTTGTGATCTCTGAATTAATCTCTTGTTTGACTGGTGAATTTCTTTCTTTTTTTCTTGAAGTGAATGTTGGCAGCCTATTTTCTGAGAGTTTGCATACGAGAAAAGAACTTTCTGTTGCCAAAGCACATGACCAATAATCTGGCTGAGTACAGGATTTTTCATTGCAAACACTACCCCTCAAAAAAAACTATTACCCCATTTTTTCCCTAGGCATTTAGCAGTGGAGGATTAATTCTTATATCCTGATGTGAGTGCTTTTTTTTTTTTCTCTTTTAAAAATATATATTAGGTCAGAGATCCAGTTGTCCTTTGAGAAAAAGTGAAGTTATCAACTCTCTGCATAAGTCAAACAGGGCCTCTGCCTCTCTTCAACAGTTTTTCCCTGTTGTCTTTGCCTGACAGGATACAATTTATCATTTGCCCAGCTTCTCACACCAGACAGATGGCTTGGCCACACTGAGGTCCTTCGATGTTGGGAACCAAGCTCCATGTTGTAAACTCTCTGCTTGGTTGGAATTATTCATTCCAGGAACAAATCCTACAAATCTCTAATTCTACTGATGGAGCCCAAAACCACATGTTTGAAAAAGAGAAAAGCAATTCAAGTATAATTGCTATAAGTCTACTTCACCTCCATCATTCACCTGCTGATTTAGCTAGTAAAAATTATTTTATTTCCTAGCCTCATTTTTTCATATTCATGTATATTTCTCAATCCAATCGTTGCTCTTCATAAGAAGATGTATATGGCCCAGCCTCTTAATTCTCAATATCAACACAAAACAAAAACTCCTTGGCATAAAAGTAAATTGTACATATCCATGAAATACATAGTAAATGGCCCTGCTTTGACTTTTGCTGAGCTGAACTTGATTACCTATGCATTCTGCTTTTGTGAAGGTTATTAAAGGAAATCATCTTGACATTCATAAGTGCATTTGGTGAAATAGTGTACATTACATGGTACAGTAAGGCTGTCATCTATAAGTTCAGCCTTAACCTAAGTTTTCCCTAAGAAGGGACATTTCTCATTTTGTTTTCAAGGTATATCCTCATCTCTAAACTTAGGCTATTGACTTGTAGCTCAGTTTCAGTAACTGCGTTCTGCCCTAGTAAAGCTGTATCTTTTCTATTAAGTCTTTGTGCTGCCTTGTCCTTATCAGTTTGCCTAGTTATTAGAGTGCTGCCCCAAGCTCCAGTCCTTGTGATTGAACAAGGTCTATCTGGCATTAGCTAAACTGCTCTGACATAGACTCTTCCTACACAAGAGTTCTCAATCTTTGCATTTCTTGGCCACTGCCACACCTTCTTCAGAGCCTTCTAATTTCCTTCCAATTGCATACTTTAGAGGCTTTCCAAAAAATCTCCACACCTCAGTGGGCCCATGTGACCCTAAGAACCTACGTTCCTAAATTCAATCTGTCCTACCATTCCACAAGCCTACAGTTCTAGCACAATACTTCTTTTTCCTGGAAAATATTTTGGTGCTGAAACATTAAAACTAAATGAAAAGAAGAAAATATGCACAGGAAGAAATTTTTTCAAAAATTCTATCCAAATATTTTTTTCTTTTAACCCCAAAGAGCAGAAGCTACCATTTGTTAGGCACGTAGTTAGTTCCAATTTTTTCTTTTTCTTTTTGAGTTTATTTATTTATTTTAATTGGAGGGTAGTTTCTTCACAATATTGTGGTGGGTTTTGCCATACATCCACTTACCTACCTCCTGAGAAATTTGTATGCAGGTCAAGAAGCAACAATTAGAATCCAACATGTAACAATGGACTGGTTCCAAATTGGGGAAGGAGTATATTGAGGTTGTATATTGTCACCTTGCTTATTTAACTTCTATGCATCATGCAAAATGCCAGGCTGGATGAAGCACAAGCTAGAATCAAGACTGCCAGGAGAAATATCAATAAACTCAGATATGCAGATGACTTCACTCTTATGGCAGAAAGTGAAGAAGAACCAAGGAGTCTCTTGATGAAAGTGAAAGAAGAGAGTGGAAAAGCTGGCTTAAAACTCAATATTCAAGAAACCAAGATCATGGCATTCAGTCCCATCACTTCATGGCAAATAGATGGGGAAACAATGGAAACAGTGACAAACTTTATTTTCCTGGGCTCCAAGATCACTGTAGATGGTGACTGCAGCCATGAAATTAAAAGACATTTGCTCCTTGGAAGAAAAGCTGTGAAAAACCTAGACAGCATATTAAAAAGCAGAGACATTACTTTACAGACAAAGGTCTGTCTAATCAAAGCTGTGGTTTTTCCAGTAGTCATGTATGGATGTGAGAGTTGGACCATAAAGAAATATGAGTGCTGAAGAATTGATGCTTTTGAACTACGATGCTGGAGAAGATTCTGAGAGTCCCTTGGACTGCAAGGAGATCAAAGCAGTCAATCCTAAATGAAATCAGTCCTGAATATACATTGGAAGGACTGATGCTGAAGCTGAAGCTCCAATCATTTGGCCACCTGATGCAAAGAACTGACTCCTTGGAAAAGACCCTGATGCTGGGAAAGACTGAAGGCAGGAGGAAAAGGGGACAACAGAGGATGAGATAGTTGGATGGCATCACTGACTCAGTGGAGCTTGAGCAAGCTTCAGGAGTTGGTGATGGAAAGGGAAGCCTGGCAGTGCTGCAGTCCATTGGGTTGCAACGAGTTGGACACGACTGAGTGACTGAACTGAACTGAACTGACATGAATCACCCACTCTCTTTTGAAAATATAGAGTGAATAGCTCTAATTTGAATCTGATAAATCAAAGAACAAAACAATCTAAATATTTTAATAAATGAGTATTTCATTTCTGTGATACTCATTTTATCTCCTTGAATCTTTACGCGAGTTTTTGAGTTTTGCTGATGACATTGCACATAGTTATTTTTATTTATCATGAGAATTTATTGCATGCCTATTATAGCCATAACTTTTCCCAAGCATTTCACATGTACTACCTCACTCCATCTCTTCTTAGATCTCTAAGACAAGATCATCATCACCATTCCATAGATGAGAAAACTGAAACACACAGCTCCCAAAGGCATCTTATGTCAAATGAACTAATACAAACATTCTGGATGGAAAAGGAAAAGGAGACCAAATCATTAGTATAATAATGTTGACCTAGTGCATAGTAATGCTATGAAAAAATATATATGTGTTTTACTTAAACAAATGCAATTGCCAGACACTTTTCTATTATTAAATAAATGTCCATAATTAACAAATATCAACTCAATTAACCCTCAGAACAATATGATAGGGAGAAGGCAATGGCACCCCACTCCAGTACTCTTGCCTGGAAAATCCCATGGACAGAGGAGCCTGGTGGGCTGCAGTCCATGGGGTCACTATGAGTTGGACACAACTGAGTGACTTCACTTTCACTTTTCACTTTCATGCATTGGAGGAGAAAATGGCAACCCACTCCAGTGTTCTTGCCTCGAGAATCCCAGGGACGGCGGGGCCTGGTGGGCAGCCGTCTATGGGGTTGCACAGAGTCGGACACGACTGAAGTGACTTAGCCAGCAGCAGCAGTTATTATCTCCATTTTATAGATGGAAAAACTGAGATAAAAAGAAATTATAGCATGTTCAAGATAACTCAGTAAGTGGCGAAGCAAAATTTCAGATCCTAGCAGTCAGGCTTAGCTGTTCCTGTACATCACCATTCTGCTAAAATTAAAGACAAGACAGCATAGGCAAGTCTGTACAGAGCAATAACCAGTAATGTAATACTTCATAATGCTTTCCATACATTTGAGATTTTTGACTTTGGCATATAGCTTATTTTATTGAAAATAACAATGCTATATGTGTCTTTGCTCAGGTTTTTAGAAAGAAAAGGATGAAAACCAATGACTGGCAAGGGGAGTTAAAATAAATGTTCATGGGATTTCTCCCTTGGGAAAGATATTTTCTAAGAATGTATTATTCATTGGGGGGTATTATAACATCTGAGCAAAACATTCATAGAATTATTAAATTTGAAATATGAGGTGTAAAAAAGAGAATACCATCCAGAAGTATTTTTCTGCAGAAAAATGTTATCACCCTAGCTTCAAACCTTCAGCTCATGCATATTTAGCATTAGTGAAGAGCTCTTTATTTTTAAAGAAGTAAAATAAACTCCATTTCATGTGATGCACTAGTAAGGTGGCACCAGAATACACATTTGAAAATTTATCCTTTTCATCTTTCTACATTTCTGTAACTCCTTGCTTCTCCTTGGGAATTTGTTTCTTTAAACACTTTATTGGTTGGTGTCTGCCCCCTGTGGTAAGCCAAGGAGGCAGCAGCCATAATACATGGGTTATGTGTATTTCAGTTCAGGTTGTGAAGTTGTGAAGTTGCTCAGTCGTGTCTGACTCTTTGCGACCCCATAGACTGTAGCCTACCAGGCTCCTCTGTCCATGGGATTTTCCAGGCAATAGTACTGGAATGGATTGCCATTTCCTTCTCCAGGGGATCAATTCAGGTTACAGAATGTGTATCACTGGGGACCCCACTATTTCAGCATAAAATCAATCCTGACACTTTGGGCTTTGTAAGGTGGGGCAAGGCCAGTGGAGGATGAGGGGAGGGGAACATAGCACTCAGGATGCCCCAAGCTTCTGAAGGAGCTAGAATATTGTAGGGTCTGACAGTGACAGATTTCCTAGGCTCCTGTGACTCTGGCTGTAGAAATGCTGGTCCAGCATTACGGGATAATCACCATGGGCCTCAGAGCTTAGTACTTTCTTGGGTACCTGGGAGACCTTATGTATTTAATATTTCACTTGATTTTCACAAACAGTTTTCCAACTACATAGTTCAGTTGCAGAGCTACCCTGAAATCAAATACAATATATTTTTTTGTCCAAAATGCTAACATTGAGGCAGTGCCTTTGTTAAATCTTGTTATTGATATAGTGACTGCATTTGCAAGCATCCTGGACGAATCTGCCTGCAATGCAGGAGACCCTGGTTCAATTCCTTGGTCAGGGAGATCCACTGGAGAAGGGATAGGCTACCCACTTCAGTATTCTTGGAGTTTCCTTGTGGCTCAGCTGGTAAGGAATCCACCTGCAATGTGGGAGACCTGGCTTAGATCCCTGGGTTGGGAAGATCCCATGGAGAAGGGAAAGGCTACCTACTCCAGTATTCTGGCCTGGAGAATTCTGTGGACTGTATGTCCATGGGGTCACAAAGAGTTGGACACGACTGAGTGATTTTCACTTCACTGGAGAGAATAAGAGGTTAAAGGTGAGGAAGGAAGAATATATCAATGCTGAATCTGAATGAATATATTTCACCACTATTCTGGGTTTGTAATTTGTTTTTTTAACTTTTTATTTTATATTGAAGTATATTTGATTAGTAATGTTGTGTTAGTTTCAGTTGTACAGCAAAGTGATTCAGCTATACATGTATATGTATCTATTATTTTTCAAATTCTTTTCCCATTTATGTTGTTAGGTAATATTAGGTAATTAATTAGGTAATATGGAACAGAGTTCCCTATGCTATACAGCAGGTCCTTGTTGGTTATCCATTTTAAATACAGCAGGAATTAATTTTTTTATAGAGACAATATTCTAGTTATGGTGGTGAAATACCATTGACTTCCACTCAGAAATGTGAATTAAAATATTTGATTCTCAGGGAGAATAAGATGGCAGAGGAGTAGGTGGACATGGAGTACATCTCTCTCCACAGACACATCAGGAAAACATCTTCAGACGCAGAGTGCATGCAGAACACCATCTGAGAGCGGACAGGAGTAACTGACCAGTGGAAAAGAATATATAGAACCACTCAAATTCAGTAGAAGGAAGGAACTAGAGGGAAAAACAGAAGTGTTGGTAGGACTGGACCTGCCCTCAGCGAGTGGGGGAACTGAAGCAGGGATCCAATCCCCATATTGGGGCAATGGTCTGAGTCAGAGGAAGAACATTTAAGGCTGAGAGTGAAACAACTGATCTGTGACAGCTAAATGGAATGAGAATCAGACAGTCCTTGCCACAGCCATACATACCCTGGGCAGGGACGCAGGTCCTCTGGAAGGCACAGCGGCTGGGAGCTGGAGTTTAGGGATTGTGGAGCAATCCCAGAGCGAGGGCTGCTGTTGACTCTGGAGAGACAGATTGAGGGGATGTGAGGGAGGAGATTGTGATGGGAAATGCCTGTGAAGGAAAGCCAGGCAGCTATGGAAGCAAGGCGATACTGCTGAGTCACGCATGGGGGGTGGAGCCATCACCAAAGCCTTTCTTTCCACAGGCCAGCACCGGAAGCTAAACAATAGGCTGGCCCATCAAACCTCTGACGCACTGAACTACAAGGTAGAACCCCACCCAGGGTGCCCCTTTAAGTGCCTGATGCTCTGATCTGCAGAGCAGGACCCCAACCAGGAGTCCCCTCTATGTGCCTAACATGTGGAACAACAGAGAAAGACCCAGGCAAGGGAGCCCTCTAAGTGCCTAAACAGGCAGAGCTACAAAGAAAGACTAACCAAAGAGGCCTTCTGAATGCCAGCTACAAGAGGTTTGAAAAAAGACTCTGATAGGGCCATAACTCCTGCGGCAGAGACGGTCCATGTCCCTGCACATTTGGCACCGTCAGGGTCTCCACAAGCCAAGCAGCTGTGCCACCTACATGCTCAAAACTCTCACTGGGGAAGAGCTGCCACAGGCGAAAAAAGTCTTGCGCCTATGCGCACAGGGTCGCTTTGGTCTTGTCTGACTCTTTGTGGCCCTGTAGACTGTGGCCTGCCAGACTTCTCTGTCAGGGACAGGGAATCTCCAAGCATGAATACTGAAGCATACTGGCCAATACTGATTGCCATACGCTTCAGTTCAGTTCAGTTCAGTTCAGTTCAGTCGCTCAGTCGTGTCCGACTCTGCGACCCCATGAATTGCAGCACGCCAGGCCTCCCTGTCCATCACCAACTCCTGGAGTTCACTCAGTGATCACGTCCATTGAGTCAGTGATGCCATCCAGCCATCTCATCCTCTGTCGTCCCCTTCTCCTCCTGCCCCCAATCCCTCCCAGCATCAGAGTCTTTTCCAATGAGTCAACTCTTCGCATCAGGTGGCCAAAGTACTGGAGTTTCAGCTTTAGCATCATTCCTTCCAAAGAAATCCCAGGGCTGATCTCCTTCAGAATGGACTGGTTGGATCTCCTTGCAGTCCAAGGGACTCTCAAGAGTCTTCTCCAACACCACAGTTTGAAAGCATCAATTTTTCGGTGCTCAGCCTTCTTACAGTCCAACTCTCACATCCACTAGAGCACTATGTTTCCTGCTGCCCTAGCCGCCAACTCCCCTGAGTACCTGGTGTGGCCAGAACCCCTGCAACCCAAGCAGCTGCACCACCTCCACACCTGGCCCTCACAGGGGCAAACCCAAGTCCTCCAAGGCAGCCTCAGGGGAAAACCCCAGTGGACAACCCACATGCAGAAGTGGAAGTAAAACCACAATTGAAACCCAGGGGCAGTGTGGCTAAGGAAGAAGACCCAAAACTTTCCCACAAGCTGTTCAAGCTGCAGATTAAATCCACACAATTAACTAGGCAGACTCTCTGCCTATGGAATATATAAAAGGTCGCTGAGAGCTTCCACAAAAGAAAAGGCACTAGTTCTGATAGCTGTGGACATTGGAAGCAAGAACACACAGGAGTAGGTCCAGATTAGACTCTGAGCTACACCCACAGCAGGTCCAGAGATCAGCACAGTGTTGGAGGACATCCTAGGGAGGTGAGGTGGACTGTGACTCCAGCGAGAAAAAGGACTCTGACATCAGTGACTCAAGAAAAACATTTGTTATTCTTATGTTTTGACTTGTTCTATAGATTTTTTCTTTCTCTCTCTCTCTCTCTTTTTTTTTTTACTTTTTCTCCCTCTCTGCTGTAGTTGTCAATTTTATCGGCACTATGAAATCTAATTAAGCTTTTGAGCATTTTTTTCCCCTCAGTCACATTATTTATTGTTGTTAAAAATCTCTGCCTTTACATTGGGCCTTTGCAGTTCTGTGGAGTTTTCCTTTTTTTTTTTCTTCTTTTTTCTTTCTTTTTTAATTTTAATTTTTTAAACCTATTAATACTTTTTCTACATTTATTCCTTTGTTTGCTTTTCCTACTGTTCTTTTCCCCTTGCAGTTAATCTTTAATGTATATACATCTTCTTTATCTAGCTCTATTTAACTTTCCATATCTATTCTTTATTTCTTTTCTTTCTTTCCTTTCCTCTTAACATATTTGTTAGTTTTATTTTCATTGTTTTATTTCCCAGTTGGCACCTTGCTTTAGCTTTGTTTTCCTGTTTGTGCTTTAGTTAGTTTTGTTCTGGGAGATACAACTTTTGGTTTCCTTTGTCTGCCGTGTCAATCTATTGTACCTTATTTTTGTTGGACTGCTTTGATTTTGCTTATGGGAGTATATGTATGTGTGTATTCAGTCACACTTTTTTATTGTTGTTATAAAACTGCTACTACTTTGGGGTTTTGCAGTTCTGTGGAGTTTTCCTTCTTTTTTTTCCATTTTTCTTCCTTTTTCCATTTTTTTCTTCTTTTCTTTTTTTTATAATTTTAATTTTTAACTTTTTAAGCATATTATATTTTTTCTACATTTATTCTTTATTTTTCTTTCCTCCTGTTCTTTCCCCCTTGCAGTTAATCTTTAATGTATATAAATCTTCTTCATCTACCTCTATTTAATTTTCCATATCTATGCTTTCTTTCTTTTCCTCTTAACATATATGTTAGATTTGTTTTCATTGCTTTATTCACCACTTAGCACCTTGCTTTAGTTTTGTTTTCCAGTTTGTGCTTTAGTTAGTTTTGTTCTTAACTGGTAAATATAATTTTTTAATTTCCTTTGTTTGCCACATCAATATACTGTATTTTTGTTGGGTTGTTTTGACTTTGCTCATGATTGTATATGTATATGTGTATATTCCATTATTTTAATTATTAATTGCCTGATTTTGTAACTGTCATTTGTCTGGAGTTCATCTTTGGTTTCTCATTTTTGGATATTTCTATTAATCTCACTTAATGCCATAACAAACCACTTGTGGAATCTTCATTCCTGACCAGAGATCAAGCCCTTAGCCTTTGGAGTGGGAGCACTGACTCCAAGACCCTGGAATACCAGAGAACTAACCCTAGGGAGTATCAAATAGTGAGAACTCACACAAAAGAAACCACTTAAATACAAGACGTGGCATCACCCAACCATCAGTAGCACCCTGTGCAGGACAACCCATCTAAACAACAAGCAAAACAAACATACAAACCCAATCATCAGCAGACAGGATTACCATCCCACTCAGCCTTGCCAATCAGAGGAAAAACAAACAAAAACTCAGCACAAATCTCGCCTTATATGAAGCTTACAGAAACCACTGGACCAACCTTAGAAGGGCAGAAATCAAAAGGAAAAAAAGAATTCAACCTTGAAGCCTGGAAAAAGGAGACCTCAAACACAATAAGTTAAAAAATAATAACAATGAAAAGGCAGAAATGCTACACAAATGAAGGAACAAACTAGAAACACAGAAGTCCAAATAAATGAAGAGGAAATAGGCAAATTACCTGAAAAAGGAATTCAGAATAATGATAATAATGATCAAAAACCTTGAAAACAAAATGGAGAAAATGCAAAAATCAATTAACAAAGACCTGGGAGAAGGCAACGAAGTCCATGGGGTCGCTAAGAGTCGGACATGACTGAGAGACTTCACTTTCACTTTTCATTTTCATGCATTGGAGAAGGAAATGGCAACCCACTCCAGTGTTCTTGCCTGGAGAATCCCAGGGACGGGAGAGCCTGGTGGGCTGCCGTCTATGGGGTCACACAGAGTTGGACATGACTGAAGCAACTTAGAAGCAGCAGGAGAATTAAAGAATAAACTTACAGAGACAAACAACACAATTACTGAAATTAAAAATACTCTAGAAGGAATCAATAGCAGAATGTCTGAAGCAGAAGAATGAATCAGTGAGCTGGAAGATAAAATGGTGGAAATAACTTCTGAAGATCAAAATAAAGTAAAAAGAATGAAAAGAACTGAGGATAGTCTCAGAGACCTCTGGGACATTAGCAAAAACACCAACATTCGAATTATAGGGGTCCCAGAAGAAGAACAGAAAAACAAACGGTATGAGAAAATTTTTGACTAGATTATAGTTGAAAATTTCCCCAACATGGAAAAGGAAATAGTCAACCAAGTGCAAGAGGCACAAAGAGTCCCACACAGGATAAACCCAAGGAGAAACACACCAAGACACATACTAATCAAACTAACAAAGACTAAACACAAAGTAAGAATATTAAAAGCAGCAAGGGAGAAGCAACAAGTAGCATACAAGGGAAACCGCATATGTTTAACAGTTGATCTTTCAGCAGAAACTCCTCAGGCCAGAAGGGAATGGCAGGATATATTTAAAGTACTGAAAGGGAAAAGTCTACAGCCAAGATTGCTGTATGTGGCAAGGAAATCACTCAAAATTGATGGAGAAATCAAAAGCTTTTCAGACAAGCAAATGTTAAGAGAAGTCAGTACCACCAAACCAGCCTTACAACAAATGTTGAAGGGATTTATACAGGCAAGAAATACAAGAGAAGATCTACAAAATCAACCCCAAACAATTAACAAAATGGCAATAGGAACATATATATTAATACTTACTTTAAGTGTAAATGGATTAAATGCTTCAACCAAAAGACACAGACTGGCTGAATGGATACAAAAGCAAGACCCATATATATGCTGTTTACAAGAAACCCACTTCATACCTAAAGACACATATAGACTAAAAGTTAGAGGATGGAAAAATATATTCCCTGCAAATGGGAAGCAAAAGAAAGCTGGAGTAGCAATCCTCATATCAGATAAAGTAGACTTTAAATAAAGAAGATTACAAGAGATAAGGAAGGACACCACATAACTACATTGATCAAGGGATCAATCCAAGAGGAAGACTTCACAATTGTAAATATCTATGAACCCAACAAAGGAGCACCTCAATACATAAGACAAACACTAGCAGACATAAAAGGAGAAATTGACAATAATGCAATCATAGTAGGAGACTTTAACACCCCACTGACACCAATGGACAGATCATCAAAAGGGAAAATTAATAAGGAAACACATCTTAAATGATGCATGAGATGAGATGGATCTCACTGATATCTTCAGGACATTCCATCCAAATGCAGAAGAGTACACATTTTTCTCTTCACACGGAACATTCTCCAGGATAGAAGCACATCTTGGGTCACAAATCAAGCCTCAGGAAACTTAAGAAAATTGATCTTATCAAGCATCTTCTCCAACAACAACGCTATGAGACTAGATATCAATTAGGTGAAAAAAACTGTAAGAAACACAAACACATGGAGATTAAACAACACATTTCTAAATAACCAACAGGTTACTGAAGTAATCAAAAGGGAAATAAAAAATTTTCTAGAAACAAATGACAATGAAAACACAACAAATCAAAACCTATGGGATGCAGCAAAGCAGTTCTAAGAGGGAAGTTTACAGCAATACAATCCTACCTCAAGAAACAAGAAAAACATTGAATAGACAAGCTAACTTTACACCTAAAACAACTGGAAAAGATGAACAAAGGAAAAAAAATTAGTAGAAGGAAAGAAATCATAAAGATCTGAGCAGAAATAAATGAAAAAGAAATGAAAGAAACAATAGTAAAGATTAATAAAACTAAAAGCTAGTTCTTTGAGAAGATAAACAAAATTGACAAATCTTTATCCAGACTCATCAAGAAAAAAAAAAGAGAAGAATCAAATCAACAAAATTAGAAATGAAAAAGGAAAGGTTACAACAGACAATGCAGAAATACAAAGGGTTATAAGAGACTATTATGAACAACTATGGAAACTAAGATCATGGCATCCAGTCCCATCACTTCATGGCAAATAGATGGGGAAACAGTGGAAACAGTGACTGACTTTATTTTTCTGGGCTCCAAAATCACTGCAGATGACAATTGCAGCAATGAAATTAAAAGATGCTTACTCCTTGGAAGGAAAGTTATGACCAATCTAGATAGCATATTAAAAAGCAGAGACATTATTTTGCCAACAAAGGTCCATCTAGTCAAGGCTATGGTTTTTCCAGTGGTCATGTATGGATGTGAAAGTTGGATTATAAAGAAAGCTGAGCACTGAAGAATTGATGCTTTTGAAACTGTAGTGTTGGAGAAGACTCTTGAGAGTCCCTTGAACTGCAAGGAGATCCAACCAATCCATCCTAAAGGAGATCAGTCCTGGGTATTCATTGGAAGGACTGATGTTGAAGCTGAAACTCCAATACTTTGGCCACCTGATGCGAACAGCTGACTCATTTGAAAAGACCTTGATGCTGGGAAGGATTGGGGGCAGGAGGAGAAGGGGAAAACAGAGGATGAGATGGTTGGATGACATCATCGACTTGATGGACATGGGTTTGAGTGGACTCCAGGAGCTGGTGATGGACAAGGAGGCCTGCTGTGCTGCAGTTCATGGGGTCACAAAGAGTCAGACACGACTGAGTGACTGAACTGAACTGATGAACTACTATATGACAATAAGATTGATAACCTGAAAGAAATGGACAGATTCCTAGAAAAGTTCAATCTTTCAAGACTGAGCCAGGAAGAAATAGAAATTATGAACAATCCAATTACAAGCAGTGAAATTGAAGCTGTGGTCAAAAATCTCCCAAAAAACAAAAACCCAGGACAAGATGGCTTCACAGGAGAATTCTGTCAAACGTTTAGAGAAAAGCTAATGTCTATCCTTCTAAAGCTCTTTCAAAAAATTGCAGAGGAAGGAACACTTCCCAACTCGTTCTACGAGGCCACCATCACTCTGGTACCAAGCCAGACAAAGACAACACACACAAAAAGAAAACTACAGGCCAATATCACTGATGAACATAGATGCAAAAATCCTCAATAAAATTTTAGCAAACAGAATTCAGCAACACATCAAAAAGCTCATACACCATGATCATGTTGGGTCTTTTCAAGAGATGCAAGGATTCTTTAATATATGCAAATCAATCAATGTGATACACCATATTAACAAATTGAAAGATAAAAACCACATGATCATCTCAATAGATGCAAAAAAAGCCTTTGACTAAATTCAGCACCCATTTATGATTAAAACTCTTCAAAAAATGGGCATAGAAGGAACCTACCTCAACATAGTAAAGGCCATATATGATAAGCCTACAGCAAGCATTATTCTCAATGGTGAAAAACTGAAAGTATTCCCCCTAAGATCAGGAACAAGACCAGGATGCCCCCTTTCACCACTATTATTCAACATAGTTCTGGAAGTCCTAGCTACAGCAATCAGAGAAGAAAAAGAAATAAAAAGGAATCCAGATAGGAAAAGAAGGAGTAAAGCTCTCACTGTTTGCAGATGATGTGATACTGTACATAGAAAACCCTAAAAATAATATCAGAAAATTACTAGAGCTAATCAGTGAATTTAGCAAAGTTGAAGAATACAAAATCAATGCACAGAAGTCCCTTGCATTTCTACATACTAACAATGAAAAATCAGAAAGAGAAATTAAGGAATCAATCCCATTCACCATTGCAACAAAAAGAATTAAATATCTAGGAATAAACTTATCTAAGGAGACAAAAGAACTGTACACGGAAAATTATAAGACATTAATGAAAGAAATAAAAGATGACATAAACAGATGGAGAGCTATTTCATGTTCCTGCATAGGAAGAATCAATATTGTGAAAATGACTCTACTACCAAATGCAATCTACAGATTCAATGCGATCCCTACCAAATTATCAATGGCATTTTTCACAGAACTAGAACAAAACATTTCACAATTCATATGGAAACACAAAAGACCCCAAATATCCAAAGCAGTCTTGAGAATGGAGTTGGAAGAATCACTCTTCCTGACTTTGGTTTATACTACAGAGCTACAGTCATCAAGACAGTATGGTACTGGCACAAAAACAGAAATATAGACCAATGGACCAAGATAGAAAACCAAGAAATAAATCCATGCACCTATGGGTACCCTATTTTTGACAAAGGAGGCAAGAATATACAATGGGGCAAAGACAGCCTCTTCAATGAATGGTGCTGGCAGAACTGGACAGCTACATGTAAAAGAATGAAATTAGAGAACTTCCTAACACTATACACAAAGATAAACTCAAAATGGATTAAAGACCTAAATGTAAAACAAGAAACTATCAAACTCTTAGAGGAAAACATAGGCAAAACACTCGATGAAAAGATCCTCTCGACTCACCTCTTGGAGTAGCAGAAATAAAAACAAAAGTAAACAAGTGGAACTTGATTAAACTTAAAAGCTTTGGCACAGCAAAGGAAATTAAAGCAAGGTGAAAAGACAATCCTCAGAATGGGAGAAAACAATAGCAAATGAAACAACTGACAAAGGATCAATTTCCAAAATATACAGGCAGCGAAATGGCAACCCACTCCAGTGTTCTTGCCTGGAGAATCCCAGGGACAGGGGAGCCTGGTGGGCTGCTGTCTATGGGATCGCGTGGAGTCAGACATGACTGAAGCGACTTAGCAGCATCAGCATACAACTCAATGCTAGAAAAATAAACAACCCAATCAAAAAATGGGGGAAAGACCTAAACAGACATTTCTCCAAAGAAGACATACATATGGCTAACAAACACATGAAAAGATGCTCAACATCGCTCTTTATTAGAGAAATGCAAATCAAAACTACAATGAGATATTACCTCACACCTGTCAGAATGGCCGTCATCAAAAAATCTACAAACAATAAATGCTGGAGAGGGTGTGGAGAAAAAGGAACACTCTTGCACTGTTGGTGGGAATGTAAATTGATACAGCCACTATGGAAGATGGTATGGAGATTCCTTAAAACCACCATATGACCCAGAAACCCCACTCTTAGGCATATACCCTGAGGAAACCAAAACTGAAAAAAAAAAAAACACATATATCCCATTGTTCACTGCAGCACTATTTACAATAGCTGATATGGAAGCAACCTATATGTCCATCAACAAATGGATAGATAAAGAAGTTGTGGTACATATACACAATGGAATATTACTCAGCCATAAAAAGGAACACATTTGAGTCAGTTCGGATGAGGTGGATGAACCTGGAACCTATTATACAGAGTGAAGAAAGTCAGAAAGAGAAAGAAAAGTATCATATTCTAACACATATGTATGGAATCTAGAAGAATGATACTGAAGAACTTATTTACAGGGCAGCAATAGAGAAACAGACATAGAGAACAGACTTATGGACATGGGGAGAAGGGAGAAGAGTGTGAGATGTATGGAAAGAGTAACATGGAAACTTACATTACCATATGTAAAATAGATAGCCCATAGGAATTTGCTATATGGCTTAGGAAACTCAAACAGGGGCTCTGTATCAACCTAGAGGGTTGGGGTGGTGAGGGAGATGGGAGGGAGGTTCAAAGGAGAGGGATATATGTATACCTATGGCTGATTCATGTTGAGTTTTGACAGAAAACAGCCGAATTCTGTAAAGCAATTATCCTTCAATAAAAAATAATAAATTAAAAATTTTTTTGATTCTAATTAAGCATCACTGGCAGAAGCAGGCCAACTTGCAGCCTTGTGAAGAAGTGAAAGGCAATATACCAACCAATGCAGCTAAGAGTTCTGGACGCAACCCCAGGTCTCTCATTCATCTTCTCCATGGCTTGAGGTAAGTTCCTTAATTTCTGTGCAATTGCAATGGCCATGTAATAGGGCTGATGGAGTTACTGTGTGTGAAAACTTGCAGAAGTTTTAAAATCGGGTACAGGGGCAACAGATAAATGCCAGGGTGCTCCTAGGAAGTGTCCCTCCTAAGAATTGTCCTACTCTAAGACACTTGGCAAGCAGCAGGGAAATGTGACTCAGAGGCCTGATATTTGAAAGGGAGGTTTTTCTGGGAGATACAAGATCCTTCATCCCTGGAGAGCCAGTGTGGTAGGTTTGGTCTGCCTGCAGGAAACTTTTGGATAATTCCCTCTCCCATTCCACACTCGCATAGTATTTGTGGCGGGGGGTGGGAGTGGGGGTGGGGAAATACTTATAAAACTTGATTCTTCTAGGGAAAATATCCATAGCCTCTTATTTAATAACTATTAGTTAAACTAATGTGGAATCTCTAGTAGAATGAGGTTTTAGGCTTTTAATGAACAAAAGACTGAATAAGTAAGCCCACATGCCATAAAAAATAGCTGTTTGAATTGTTTATTTTCAACCATAAAATCCATAAAATTTGCCTCTTATTTATTTTACTCTCATTGACTTTTAGAATCCATAGATTTGGGGACTCCCTCTGGTGGTTAAATGAAATATTATTTTTATATCAATAAAGTTAAATAAACAAAAAGAAAAAAAGTAACATCTATGTAAAATAACTTCCTGGAGAATATGAAAATTCTTTGATTTTTAAGATATGACACCCATCAAGCTATGGTGATCATGATGATGATGATGACAATGAATAATTTTACTCAATTCTGACTTGGGTTGATTTCCAGAATCATAGATAAAAACAATCTGGCAAAAACAAGCAGAAAAGGCAAAGCAAATTATAAAATTTTTTAAATACATGTAATCCACAAATGACCAAAATTCTTGAAAACAATATAGAAACTGAAAAAAAACAATAAAACATCTTGAGGTTCACAAACAATACCCCAAATTCCAAAGTGCTTCAATATCAATAATGCAGATCAACAACAATATAAAAACAAATAACACTTTCACTGCTATAGCCAAAATATTGTCACTATGACTTTATTATTTTGTCCAAATTTTTTTCTGTTTATTCACTCAGAGCAAAATTATAATTGCTTTACTAATGAAGTCATCCTTTGAAAGTCTATTTGATAGATGGATTTATTTCTCCCTCCTTCTTTACCAGTCCTCATAAAAGAACAGGATTTATTTATCTGCTTTTCTTAGCTCCTTTATCCTTTCCACTGATCCAGGACAGAGGACTATTACTGTTATCAATCTCCTTTAGTATAGTGTGGTAGCTCAGCTAAAAATTCCCTTCTGCTGAAGTTATGCTGCTGCTGCTGCTGCTAAGTCACTTCAGTCATGTCCAACTGTGAGACCCCATAGACGGCAGCCCACCAGGCTCCCCCGTCCCTGGGATTCTCCAGGCAAGAACACTGGAGTGGGTTGCCATTTCCTTCTCCAATGCATGAAAGTGAAAAGTGAAAGTGAAGTCGTTCAGTCCTGTCTGACTCTTTAGCGACCCCATGGACTGCAGCCCACCAGGCTCCTCCGTCCACGGGATTTTCCAGGCAAGAGTACTGGAGTGGGGTGCCATTGCCTTCTCTGGCTGAAGTTATAGGGAGCACCAAATTTCTGCTATTGTCAAAGTTCTTTATCAAATACATTTTCTTGGACAATTACATAAATAGCACTTAACATGGTTGTATGTGGGTGTTCTAGAAGTAAAAAATGAAAGTGAGACAGTGGGTCTTATTTCTGGAAGATCTTCCAGGAATATGAAGAACCCTACCTCTTCCCAATCATCTCAGTCTTCACCAAATTCTTCATGCTTATTTTTTTCCAGTGGCATCTTAAGGGACCATAAAGAGAACAAATTAGATCAATCTCCTCCTATTCTGTACCTGACTGAAATGAATTTTTATTATTGTACTTTAGGAACTAAAATTTTTTTTCATAGAGAAATTATCTCAAATATAGAAAAATAAACTGATTTTTTTTCTAGTTTATAAGATCAGCTTTAAAAAATTGAGCTTTTTTAGAAACCATCAAGCAAACACTCTTATCTGAGTAAAGCTCATCTGCCCCTCATCCTGAATTCACATATAGTCATATAAGTATAGTCAAAGCTATGGTTTTTCTACTAGTCATGTATGGATGTGAGAGTTGGACCATAAAGAAAGCTGAGTGCTCAAGAATTAATGTTTTTGCACTGTGGTGTTGGAGAAGACTCTTGAGAGTCCCTTGGACTGCAAGGAGATCAAACCAGTCCATCCTAAAGGAAATCAGTCCTTAATATTCATTGGAAGGACTGATGCTGAAGCTGAAGCTCCAATACTTTGGCCACCTGATGCAAAGAACTGACTTATTGGAAAAGACCCTGATGCTGGGAAAGATTGAAGGCAGGAGGAGAAGGGGATGACAGAGGATGAGACGGTTGGATGGCATCACCGACTCAATAGACATGAGTTTGAGCAAGTTCCGGGAGTTGCTTATGGACAGGGAAGCCTGGAATACTGAAGTCCATAGTGTCGCAAAGAGTTGGACATGACTGAGCAACTGAACTGAACTGAAGTATATCTATTTACACATCCAACTTTATGTGGCCCAGGTCATTTCTAGGGCAAAACAGTGAAAGGAAAATAAGGAAAATCTGTCTCACCAGCTCATATTACCCCAGATTCTTCCTCCCCTGGAGAAATCTACTAATCTATTTAATATAAATGAGCAATATGAGAGGAATCTTAAGAGATATTCATAAATTTGAGCTAAAGAGAGACTGTTGGTGGGAATGCAAACTAGTACAGCCACTATGGAGAACAGTGTGGAGATTCCTTAAAAAACTGGAAATACAACTGCCATACGACCACAATCCCACTGCTGGGCATACACACTGAGGAAACCAGAAGGGAAAGAGACACGTGTACCCCAATGTTCATCGCAGCACTGTTTATAATAGCCAGGACATGGAAGCAACCTAGATGTCCATCAGCAGATGAATGGATAAGAAAGCTGTGGTACATATACACAATGGAGTATTACTCAGCCATTAAAAAGAATACATTTGAATCAGTTCTAATGAGGTGGATGAAACTGGAGCCTATTATACAAAGTGAAGTAAGCCAGAAAGAAAAACACCAATACAGTATACTAATGCATATTTATGGAATTTAGAAAGATGGTAACAACAACCCTGTGTGCGAGACAGCAAAAGAGACACAGATGTATAGAACAGTCTTTTGGACTCTGTGGGAGAGGGAGTGGGGGGATGATTTGGGAGAATGGCATTAAAACACGTATAATATCATATATGAAATGAATGGCCGGTCCAGGTTCGATGCAGGATACAGGAAGCTTGGGGCTGGTGCACTGGGATGACCCAGAGGGATGGTATGGGGATGGAGGTGGGAGGGGGGTTCAGGATGGGGAATACGTATACACCTGTGGCAGATGCATGTTGATGTATGGCAAAACCAATACAACATTGTAAAGTAAAATAAATAAATAATAATAATAAAAGACAAATTTAAAAAAAAAAAAAACAAAAACAAAAAATAAATAAAGAGAGACTGAGAACCACTCCTAAGATGGAAAGTTGCAAACTTATAAGTAGGCAGCCACAGGTAGCAAGGACTACCCTCCAAATGGACATTTTCATCCCTTCTCTCAGCCTCTAACTATAGTGTTACATTCCCAAGTATGATGCCCCAGGATACTTGTAGAGCAATGTTCTGAGGGAGGAAAAATACATTCAAAATCAACTGAGTTAGAAAACGTTCCATATTATATGATTGGAATGAAGATGAGGAAGGAAGGAAAGGGGAAGAAGTAATGTTCAGCAAGTAAAATATATATGATATAAATCATTTTTTAATGAATCTGGAAAAAAAAAAAAGGTGAGAGAGAGAACAAAAGGGAGAAAAAGAGTCTAGGAGAAATACAACCTATTTGCCTATGTATGACTGTGGTTGAAGTGAGTAGACACAGGAAGTATCATGACCAGAGTATGAAAGCATGATGTTCCCCACTGTTAACACCAATCTATAAACATTGCATGAACTAGCATCCTACAGACAGTACTTTGGGGGAAGCTTTACAGCAGAATTCATAAAAATGTCATGCATGTGTGCTAAGTCACTTTAGTCACGTATGACTCTATGCAACCCTATGGACTGTAGACCACCAGGCTTATCTGTCCATGGTATTCTCCAAGCAAGAATAATGGATTGGGTTGCCATTCCCTTCTCCAGGGTATCTTCCCAACCCAGGGATCAAACCCGTGGCTCTTATGTCTCCTGCATTGGCAGGCTGGTTCTTTACCACTAATGCCACCTAGGAAGCCCCCAAAATGTCATAGCTAAGTGAAAAATGAATAAGAGGATTGATTTATATGTATAAAGATTTTCCCCAAAGTTTTACAATCCAGGTTCTTGTGCCCAATTTATAATTCTTACATGCCTTCAAAATGCCCTCTTGATAGAAGAGCCACTAGATCTTAACCCTGGCTGCATCTTATAATCACTCAAGGAGCTTTAAAAACAGTCTGGTCTTACCCCCAGATTACTGGGTGATCCAACTAATAATGTTCTAAGGTGACTAATACATACAGAAGTACTCAGATAGTCAAGTTGTAAACCCAGTGTTAACAGTCAAAGGACACCTCGTTTCCTCTTGGTTACAGCTCCTTGGTTTTCTTCCCATTCTTTCCTTTTCTTTTCCAACTTTGTTATTGAGGAAGCATCACCATTTCTCTCCTTCACTAAGAGCTGATTCCACAGGTTAAGAGTAGTGGTGACAAGAGAAATAAAAACAAGGAGAAACCGGAGGAACCCAGCTGCCCTTCTGGACTAGCCTCCTCCACACACTGTCAAGGTTCTAAGCCTACAGGGGAGTCCTCCTATAATTCTTAAATGGAACCTCAGTTTCTTGATCAGTCCTGAAAGTAAGCAGAATCAGGTATACCAGTGATCTGTTTCTTCACCCTGAAATATCCTAGAAAGAGCCTAATGTACACAGGTATAGACTCTGCCCTTCAATATGAGTAAGTCTTGTTCTTCGATGTACTTTTCTATAGGAGCCCCATCATGACTTCTGGATTGTGACTGTAAACAGTGATGCCAGGAAGCATTTTCCAGGGCATAGCTTTGGTGTTTGATCGTCCCAATCACAGCACCCAACTCTCTCCTGAAATGTTGATTCCTTCTCTAGTACGGCTTGCTCTTCTACCTAATTCTCTTGCTTTCCCTCTAGGACTTGAAGTCTTTCCTAGACCTCTGGCCATTCCTCTGAGTCATGGGACCTTGTGCAGTTCTTTTCAAGCCCTTCTTTTTTTGTGCCTGAACCAAGGCTTGACTCTCTAGGAGAGGCACATGCCACCTGGGCTCCAACTTTCCATCCACAATGTGAATCACAGTTGCCATGCCCCACCCTTAGGACTGCAGAGCTTGGTATGCACACCTGCAGAGTTAGAACTGGGAGAGATTCATCACTATCTGACTGCCTTCCAAGAATCAGCCCCAGTAGCAAGGTGAGCGTCCCCAGATCTGGTTCTGACTCACTTTGCAGCTTCCAGCTAGACCTCAGGAGGCCTAATGCCTTTTAGGATATACTTGTATCCAAGCTTATAACTTTAATTACTCTACAACAAAAGCATTGATAACATGTGTAACAAAACATTCTGCAATGTAAAACCCCATGCACATTATGCCTTAACATCAATTAGCTTACATTTTCATTAATAGAGCAAGGCCTTCCTGGTGGCTCAGTGGTAAAGAATCCACCTGCCCATGCAGGAGATGCCAGTTCAATCCCTGATCTGGGGAGATCCCCTGGAGAAGGAAATGGCATCCCACTCCAGTATTCTTTCCTGGGAAATCCCATGGACAGAGGAGCCTGAAGGCTACATACAGTCCAAGGGGTCGCAAAGAGTCGGACATTACTTAGCAACTGAACAGCAACATCAGATACATTATGTATTAATTAGGATCTGTGAGTCTTCCTCATGAATATCATGAAGAGGGTTGTTTCTATGAACAACATGCACTGAATTCTAAAGCACCCACTGGCATATTTGGTTCCCCAGATATCTAGTTAAACTACAAAATCAGTATCTCTTGGTAGATATAGGTAAAATGTGCTTTGTTGGCAACATGGTTACCAAAAGGAATCTTGAATAACAAGATCTCTTTATTACTGGTTTTTTTTTTTTTACTGTATCTAAAAGAATATGTGCCGATCAAGATAATACAGGGTAATTCAGTGTGGAGACCTGGCCTGTAAAGGTCTATGTGGCTCTGTCTGCAAGAGGGTGTGCCCTAGTGAAATCTGCCCAAAAGGGGTTGTGCTATGTCACAGTTTTATATACTGCAGCACCAATATGCAGGCACAATGAATTTTTCTTGATCTTGGATGCCCTTAGGTTAGCAGAAGGGCAGAACCAGTCTGCCCTTAATCATAAAATCTGCTGCATTGCAACCAAGTAGAAAAGTCACTGTGCCCTTTCCCTTTAAATGCTAAGGCTGACTTATCCTCAGTGAATATGTGTATTCAATATCTATTTTCCAATAAGTTTCGATTTCATCTGCTCTGACCGTTAGTTCTAGTCAGCTTATAACGCCTCCCCTCTAGGAAATTCTTTAGCCCCAAAAGAAAAATCTAGGATGGCAAAGTGATGTGCTTTCTGTTAAGATCATTTTAGGCACATAAAAATTCTTAAAATATTCCTACTTCACTCCCAGCAAAACTGGGGTAGCCAAGCAGGTGCCTTCACCCCAAGTTGTTCATAGGAATATTTGCATAAACTTTAAAATTTCTTGTGAAACATGTTTCTTTCAAGAGCTCTTAAACTCAGTCACTACCATGTGATTCATTCTCTACTACCCAGCCTCATGTGATTATGTCTCAGCAACATTTCAAGCCACTGCATCATGCATTTTGGGAATGTTCTTAATTTACCAAAATGATGAATGTCCACTATTCCCAGGACGGGGTTCTTCTGCTTCAGTTAACAATCTTTATGTGCTATCCCCATGTGCCACATAGCAAGGACAGAGACAATCCATCCCCAAAGCAATTTCCAAAAGATGAGCTAGACACCTTCCCTTTTTCTCCTACTTAATAAATTATGTCATAAATCAAATGAATGACACTGATGTTATTTTAAGTATAACCTGAAACACAGTGCATTTTGTCTTTAAAAAGGAAACTGCATAATATTACAAACTTGGAAATATTAAGAACTAGCAACATATTTCACAGTGAAGCGCAACACATTACAACATTACAACACATTACAACAGCACGTTTGAAAAGAACTGGTCCATAGACTTCATTGTTGGACAGTCAGATTTTTATAGCACTTTACATGCATTGCTTCACTCAGTTTTCACAATATTCCTATAAAGTGGGAGATGAACATATATTTCCTTCATATTAAAACTTCCATATATATATATGGCATATAAAAATTCTCCTTAAAATATTCCTACTTCACTCACAGCAAAATTGTGGTATATAAATATATATATTTATATATATGAGAGCCTGAGCCAAGTAAGCAGTTCTGTGTTGCATATCAGGGGCATTTAAGTATTTGCTGCATGAACAGAGGGAAGAGGGGAGCAGTGAGGGAGGGAGAATGAAGAATGTTTTATGATTCAATTTGCAAGGCTCAGATATGCAAAGAACACTTCCTTTATTCTTAACTTCTTCACCTACAATTAGGAAATGATGTTGCTATACCAGTATTTCCCATAATCTGTTCTACAAATTTGTTTTTCCTTTGTGATGATTTATGGGAAAAAAAGGACTGAATTTAAATAAGTTCTAGGAAAACATCGTATATTATGTCTGTCTTATACGCTCACAATTTTCTTTTCACATGTTAAAGGGACTAAAAGTCCCTTAGTAAAGAATCGTGTTTAATTTTGTTTCATTTGTGTTATTAACATTTATTTGATCATGAAAACCTATTCTCCTGTAACTCCTATTAACATGTGTAGAACTGGGTTCTGAGGAACACACTTTCGGAACTATTGCAATAAGGAGTTAACTGTCTCATAGTTCAAATAATCAAGTGCCTTAGAGATGCTTTACTCACTATTATTTGAAAGAAATGGCAGTGTCTGATGGAGCCCCCTTATAAAGGCCTCTACTTGGAAACTGACAAAGATAACTAAAAAGAAATAAAACATGAGAAAGAAAGTGCTTATCAGTTCTGAAACTAGTAAATACTGCCAATGACAGAATTTCACAAATTTTTGGCAGGAATTACCAGCAAATACAGTAAATTTTAATCAGTGTGAAGAAAAGCATCAAAGGTTGATGAGCAACTTCCCTTCCTGAAAATGTGGTTTCCAGAGAAATCACTATATATTCTGGCAGTTCTCACTAATAGAAAGTAAATGGAGAACAGGGCTGGAACCAGAGGAGACCTTGAAAGAAGCAGCTTTCTGCCCTAGAATGCCCCTGCCCCGAGGCTAAGCAAATTCAGAAAAATGAACAGCCACTCTTTAGCATAGCATGTTGCGTGACTGACTGAACGATGACATTCTTCTTTTGTTGTTCTGTCGCCCAGTCGTGTCCGACTCTGCGACCCCATGAACTGCAGCACGAGAGGCTTTCCTGTCCTTTACAGTCTCCTGGAGTTTGCCCAAGTTCATGATCACTGCATCAGAGATTCTCTCCAGCCCCATCTCATCCTCTGACTCCCTCTTCTCTTTCTACCCTCGATCTTTCCCAGCATCAGGGACTTTTCCAATGAGTCGTCTCTTTGAAGAGACGCTTTTCTTAAAAGTAGCATATTTCTCCAGCAAGTCGGTGGGGAAAGAATTCTCATCGTCCAGAGACTCTAGAAGCAAGGGTGAATGATTTTTACAGATGCAAATGTGGTTATGCAAAAGAACACTAAAAAAAATGTGACCTCACCAAACTAAAAGCCGTAGGCCATGTAACTTTTCTCCAAGCTGATTTCTTACCTCTGTCTTAGTTTTCTTGGGCTGCTGGAACAAAATACTATAGACTGAGTAGCTTCAATAACACACATTTATTTTCTCAGAGTCTGAAAGCTGGAAATCCAAGATAGAGGTGGCTGGCAGAGTGGGTATCACAAATGTTCCTGGTCACGGACGGTCACGTTCTCACTGTGTGCTCATATGACCTTTCCTTGGTGTGTATGCTTTTTCCTTCTTTTCTCCTCCTAAGGGCATTAATTTCTTCTTGAGGGTCTTACCCTCAGGACCACATGGAAACCTAATCACCTTCCCCAAACCCATCTCCAAATACCACCACAATGAGAGTTCAACATATGAATTCTGAGATAATACAAGTATTCAGTCCATAACACTTGCCTAGTAAACACAGGTGATCAGTCAAATGCCAAAAAAGTACTTCTTCTTACCCTTAATGCAAAACATACACAAAATCCATCCAAACCCACCGTCACCTATCTACATATACTGGAACACACACAACACACTAGAAATGAAGTCTTCTGCTTTCTTACCCCATCACATATAGAGAGCAAAACATTCAGAAAGTTTTCTAACAAAAGAGCACAGTCTTGCCACAGAAATCAGAACAGTCTTATCAAGCATCTGAATCCAGTTGCCAGCTTACAGAAAATGTACACGATAAATAAAAAAATATGATGATTTGTGAAAAACCATCTAAGTCCAATTCCCTGGGACATTCAAGGTATTTATTATGAAGGAATGAATGAGAAAGAGAGAGAATGTGTAGATTAAAAAAGAAAACACTTGAAAGTAAAATAAAGTTTTAAAAAGTAGGGATGCATTATTGGGTGATAAAATCATAAAGAAAAGCAAGGAAGTACTAACTATAAAAGTCAGAATAGTGGGTAATTTGAAAGGAGAAGAGCCCTAAGTAAGATGGGAAAATAAAATAAGTCCTGGAATGTAATGTAGAGGATGGTGATTATAGGTAATAATACTGTACAATATATTTAAAAATTACTAAGAGTAGATCTTAAAAGTTCTCATCACAAGAATTTAAAATAGGTAACTCTGTGAAGTGACAGATATTAGCTAAATTCATGGTAGTTATTTTGCAGTATATACATCAATGCACTATATCAGATCAATTTTTTGTATACCTAAAACTAATATGATACATCAGTTATATCTCAACAAAAAATAAAATTCAAAAACAACAAAAAGAAGATAAGAAAATGAAGGGGTTCCTGGAATGGATACTAAAATTCTATTTTTTGATCTAAATAATGGTTATAAGACTATTAATTTTTTCAGATATGTAAGATAAGTTATTGAGATCTATATTGCACTATGCCAATAGCCACTATCCTATTGTTTACTTAAACCTTGCTAAGAGAGTAGCTCTTACATTAAGTACTCTTATCACAGATAAATAAATAAACTAATAATAAAAAAGGAAGTAGGAAGAAGCTTTGAGAGGTCTTGCATATGTTTATGGCCTTGAAGGTGATGATAGTTTCATGGATGCCTACTTATCCCCAAACTCAGTAAATTGTACACATTAATTATGTACAGATTTTTATATGTCAACAATACCTTAATAAAGTGGTTTTTAAAATTATTCAGCTTTTAATAATTCATTAATCTCTAAATTCCGTTTTTTGCTTTCTTTGTGGTTTATTTTACAAGAAAATATTTTTTAAATGTGGCAGAAAGCACTGCATGCAAAACATAAATGAAGTATGTTCTTTGCCAACAGAATTACTCCAGAAAAGAGAAGAATTTTTAAAGAGGAACTATGGCTTTAAGAGAATTTTAAACATAGGAAATAATATAAACTATTATTTACAGTAATTCCTCTCCTTTTCAAGTTCCCAGAGATGGTATTAAATTTATATAAAGTATTCAACACTATGATTATAAGTTTGAAAATCTATTTGAAAGAAATTTTTCCTGGGAAATAAGTGAAGTAAATTGTCTGAAAATAAGTCAACAGCTAAATAAGACACTGACGAAGCTGTTACACAACAGCAAAGAATGTGTTACAATAGAATTCTTTCAGAGTTCAAGGAAGAGTTTACTTCTAGGAGCACAAAGAAAGAAAGCTTCACAATCTTTTATGTAAAGTTAATTTAACTCTGAAACAAAATCTACTAAAAACAGTGATGATATAATCATAACTTCAAACAACATGCATCCTCAGTCGTGTCAGACTCTTTGCAACCCTCTAGACTGTAGCCCATCAGGCTCTTCTGTCCATGCGATTTCCCAGGCAAGAATACTGGAATGGGCTGCCCTTTCCTCCTCCAGTGGATCTTCCTGAGCCAGGGATTGAACCCTTGTCTCTGCTTTAGCAGGCGGATTCTTCGCCCACTGCACCATCAGGGAAGCCCAATAAAAATATAGACAACATGTCAATAAAAATTTAACAGCAAAAATTGTTAATAAAATGTTAATATTTGTAACATTATTGATTGTAATTCTACTATTATATGAGCAACTGATACTCATTCCCAGAATTAAAAAAAAATTGTTTAATACTAGAAGGTTTATTAATGCAATTTCTCTCAAAAAAATAAATGAAGGAAAAAATGCTCTGCAATCATAATAGGTACCCAAGTCATTAAACAAATGTTTTACATTTTTAAACTTCTAAATAAAGATCTTTAACATGATTTTTAAAAGACAGATGGCAAGAGGAGAAGGGGGTGACAGAGGACAAGATGGGTGAATGGCATCACTGACTCAATGGACAGGAGTTTGAGCAAGCTCCAGGAGATAATGAAGGACAGGGAGGCCTGGCGTGCTGCAGTCCATGGGGTCGCAAAGAGCTGGACATGACTGAGTGAACAACAACAGCAAAAAAACCTAACAGAACTTTTTACTCTCAACATTACCCTAATATTGTTTTAAAAATAACAAAGGAATTGTTAAAAGTGCCTTCTAAGAATATGAAATATAAACAATTGAAAGAAGACCTTACAGAGTAAGGGCTCAAAATTTGTTAAATAGTTTTGTGTTCAGATAAAAATAATTCTACATGAAGAAAAGAAAATATTAACTAAAAATAAGAAAGTTTCACAAAGGTATCCAGTTACAAAATTAATATTTTTAAAAGTATCTTTCCTATATTAGTAATTAAAGAGAATAAGTATATTCCAATCACAATAGCTATTGTTATTGGAAAGCCTTCAGTTTAATTCAGTTCAGTTGCTCAGTCGTGTCCAACTCTTTGTGACCCTGTGGACTGCAGTACACCAGGCTTCCCTGTCCATCACCAACTCCCAGAGCTTATTCAAACTCCTGTCAATTGAGTCTGCGATACCATCCAACCATCTCATCCTCTGATGTCCCCTTCTCCTCCTGCCTTCAATCTTTCCTAGCATCAGGGTCTTTCAAGTGAGTCCGTTATTTGCATCAGGTGGCCAAAGTATTGGAGTTTCAGCTTCAGCATCAGTCCTTCCAATGAATATTCAGGACTGATTTCGAAAGCCTTACAGACATCAAATGTTAACAGTGAGAGATGGGATTACCTGTGCTTTTATTTTCAACTTTGTTAGTTTTCTGTACTGCTTTTTAAAAAGACATGTATTAGTTTTACTACTGAAAAAATAAAGATCCATTTTCTTTAAAAATAAATAGGGGGGTTGGGGCGAGAATGGATACATGTGTACGTATGGCTGAGTCTCTTCAGCATTCACCTGAAACCATCACAGCATGTTAATTGGCTAAACCCCAGTACAAAATGTTTTTGATGTTAAAGAAAATAAAAATAAAAAAAATTTAAGTGGAAAAATAGAATACATTAACAAATTCTGCATTTGTATTTTAATAGGTGATATATTTAAAAGGAGTCTTTATTAAAGACTCACTTTGTAGAATTGTTTTTTAGTACTAGCAGAGTTTTTAGAAAGTATCTAACTCAAGTTCTCATTTTCAAATAGGAAATTTAGGGCCTCATAGTTTACAAGGTTTGCTTCAGGTTGCTAGCCAATGACAAAGATAGGATTAAAATCCAAGACTTCTGGTTTCAAGTCCATATTTCCTTTTCTTTTGCCTAATTTCTCGTATTCATTTCACTCACATTATATTAAGAATAAAGTCTTAGCTATTAATGGTCTTTGTTGAATTTGATTACATTTTAAAATATTAATAAAACACTTCTTTCAGTTCACACTGATACTTTAAGCTTGGAGCCAAAATTTATCAATGGCAATTTAGGATTCAGTCTAGCTTGATATAAAAAATCCTTGCAGGTATGTTTTCTCATTTGACATTGACCATTCTGCAACAACCATATTTATTTTCTGCTGTTTATAAAATCTAAAAATGGGAAAATGTTCCCTCTTCCAGTGGCTTCTCTGCCCCTTGCTCTTCTCTACACTCATCTAAGAACAGAAACAGATAAAGGTAACATATCCATTCACAAAAATACATGTCCTCCTTGACCACTTGTGAAACTCTTTAAACAGAATGAAAGGATTTGTGGTCAGATATTGTCTTAGTACCAACATGGTTATACTGATCTGCAAACTTGATTCAGAAACAGATCCTTCTTGGAAATCTAGTTTTAAATTCTAGCTTAACCAAACATGGTCAATATTAATTATTCATAAAACAGTGGAAAAAGTTACAAGTTGCAAACAATTTGCCCCTAGGACCATAACTCAGTCACAAAAGTGTGAACAGTATCGTTTAGACTAGGAAAGGAAGATTAATTATATCTCTACTGATGTGAGGCTTCCCTGGTGGTGCAGATGGTAAAAAAATCTGCCTGTAATTCAGGGGACCCGGGTTCAGTCCCTGGGTGGGGAAGATCCCGTGGAGAAGGGAATGGCTACCCACTCCAGTATTCTTGCCTGGAGAATCCCATGGACAGAGGAGCCTGGTGGGCTGCACTCCATGGGGTTGCAAAGAGTCAGACATGAATGAACAAGTAACACTTTCACTTTCTTTCACTACTGATTCAAAGAGCCAGCTCATCGAAAAAGTCCCCAATGCTGGGAAAGATTGAAGGCAGGAGCAGATGGTTGGATGGCATCACTGACTCAACGGACAAGAGTTTGAGGAAACTCTGGGAGATGGTGAAAGACAGGGAAGCCTGCATGTTGTAGTCCATGGATCACAAAGTCAGACATGACTCTCTGAACAATGACAACTCATCAGGAAGCAGAGGCAGAAGAGGACAGACGCTAGGGGTCAAGCAAGCTTTGACTAACTTTACAGTCCTGAATCACCCTTTGCAATAATGGCGAGGACATCTCCCACCCACCTGTACTTGTACACTCTGATTATCTAATCCACTCTTCTACATGACTTCTTTCATATGTATCTCCCTTCACATACACCCCAGACACTTCTTCTGTCATCATTCTCAACTTACAGCTGTGCTTCCTTCTTTGCTGTAAAGACTGAAACCATCAGAATGCACCCTCACAGCCTCCAACTATATTTGCCCATAGTAAAAGTGAAAGTCGCTCAGTCATGTGACTCTTTGCAGCCCCATGGACTATACAGTCCATGAAATTCTCCAGGCCAGAATACTGGAGTGGGTAGCCTTTCCCTTCTCCAGGGAATCTTCCCAACCCAGGGACTGAACCCAGGTCTCTTGCATTGTGGGTGGACTCTTTACCAACTGAGTCACAGGGGAAGCCCAAAAATACTGGAGTGAGTAGCCTAGCCCTTCTCCAGTAGATCTTCCCAACCCAGGAACTGAACTGAAGTATCCTGCATTGCAGGTGGATTCTTTACGAACTGAGCTATCAGGGAAGCCCTCTTAGTTAAGGCGCTAGCTCACATTCAACCTAGCTATTCAAGGCTACAGCTCCTCAAATATCTCTTCTACCTGCATCATCAATTTCCTACTCAACGCCATTTCCATTAGTGTTCAAGCACTTTGTTATTTCTTCTGTACTAAGTTAAAACACACACATACACACACACACACACAAACGTCTCTCTTGACCTCATCTCTCTATTCAGATGCCACAACACCGCTCTGCTCCCTGTGTATTGCTATCCAGTCTCTGTTCTTTTCCTTCTCCAACCTTTCCCACACCACTGAACCAACAACATGAGTGACCTTCATGTTACTCAATCCCTGATCAAGTCTCAAATTTCACCTTATTTGATTAACTAGAAACATTTAAAATAGTTCTTTACTTTCAAGACGTTCTTGAAAAAGATACCCTTGTACAGTGTTGGTGGGATTGTAAACTGATGCAAGCATTATGGAGAACAGTATGGAGGTTCCTCAAAAAACTACACACAGAGTTGCCATATAAATCAGGCACCTCTCACGCCTGGGCATATCTCCAGGCAACATTGTAATTTGAAAACATTCATGCACTCCTATGTTCATAGCATCACTACTTACAATAGTCAAGATATGGAAGCAAACTAACTGTCTATCAATAGATGAACGGATAAAGAAGATATGATGTATATACTCAGCCATGAAAAAGAAAGAAATAATGCCATTTTGCAGCTACATGGATGGACCTAGAGATTACCATACTAAGCAAAGTAAGAAAGAGAAAGACAATAGCATAGTATATCACTCACATGTGGAATCTACAATATGACGCAAATGAACTTACGTACCAAACAGAAACAGACAGACGTAGAGGGCAAACTTGTAACCAGAAGAGGGGCTCGGGGCAATGTAGGATTGGGAATTTGGGACTAACAGATGCCAACTATTATACAGAGTAGATAAACAAAGTCCTACTGTGTAGCACAGGGAGCTATATTTAATATCCTATAATAAACCATCATGGAAAGAATATACATACATATGTACATGCTGCTGCTAAGTCGCTTCAGTCGTGTCCGACTCTGTGCAACCCCATAGACGGCAGCCCACCAGGCCCCGCTGTCCCTGGGATTCTCCAGGCAAGAACACTGGAGTGGGTTGCCATTTCCTCCTCCAATGCATGAAAGTGAAAAGTGAAAGTGAAGTCGCTCAGTCGTGTCCGAATCTAAGCGACCCCATGGACTGCAGCTTACCAGGCTCTTCTGTCCATGGGATTCTCCAGGCAAGAGTACTGGAGTGGGGTGCCATTGCCTTCTCCACATATGTATGTGCATATATATATATATATGTATGTAATTGAATCATTTTGCTGTACATCAGAGACTAAACACAACATTGCAAATCACCTAAATTAAAAAAAAAAAAGTGCCCCTGATTTTCTTCCCCCCTCACTCCTGCTCTGTTTCCTTCATAGCCTTTCTTCATCTCCTAGCCCTTTTAAGTTGTAAGACTCTCATACTCAGTCCTTTAACCTCATTGCCTTGGGGACTTTATCTTCACTCACAGACTTCAATACTATTCTGTCATGGATAGCACACAAATTTGTATCTGAAGCTCACAATTTCCCCCTGAACTACGTGTTCATAAGTCTAAAATGTCCTTTACAATTTAGATTAGCGTATCCAAAACAGAGCCTTTCTTCTTTTCTAAATGCTGCTCCTTCTTCCCATCTTAGAATGGAATTACCACTTATTCAGGTACTCATATCAAAATCCTTAGGTTTGTCTTTCTTCTCTTTGCATCACACCCTACATCCAATTTGTTAACAGCTTTTGATGACTCAACCTTCAGATTATACATAGGACCTAACCTCTCCCTAATCTCTCACTATTGTCACCCTGGACTGTCACTAACTTCTTGCACCTGGATTGTTACAACATCTTCCAAACTGGTTCTCCTGCTTTCATCTTAACCCATTTCGGTCTGTTTTTCAATAAGACAACAGAGTACTGTTTTAAAACGTAAGTCATATCAGCAAAAGCTAGGTTCTTAATATTGCCTACAAAGCCCTACACCTCTGGTTCCATCATTGCCTCTCTGACCTCCTTGTCGCTTCACTTTGCTCCTTCTGCTTTAGCTACAATGGGTTCATGGTGTTCCTGTAAGAAATGAGGAACACTTTCACTTCAGGGCCTTAGCACTTGCTGTTCTCATGACAGACATATACAACCTGTTAACAAATCCTGATAACTCTACCTTCAGATTAACTCTAGAATCTGATCTTAACACAAAAATGTTCTCACATTGTCCCCCCTAAATAGGACACAGTCTGCTCAGAATCAGATCTACCTTCATCGCAACCCCTAATCCTTTAGATATTCCCTAACTCTATTTTATTAATCATTTTCATTGTGCATAGAGTATTCTTACCATGCCCATGCAACTTTATTATTTATTATATTTTATTGTCTATTCCCCCTCTCCAGAATGGAAGTTCAGTAAGGGCAGGATATATACTGTTTTGCTTATTGCTTTATCCCTATTACTTTTCCCCTATTGTTCAGAACTACCTCAGACACATAGTCAGAACTACATCTGGCACTTAGTAAACCAATAAAGTTCCCTGATGTTCCCTGGTAGAGCAGGTGGTAAGCAGTCTGCTTCAATGTGGGAGACTTGGTTTGATCCTTGGGTTGGGAAGATCCCCTAGAGAAGGAAATGGCAACCCACTCCAGTATTCTTGCCTAGAAAATCCCATGGACTGAAGAGCCTGGTGGGCTACATTCCATGGGGTCACAAAGAGTTGGACATGACTGAGTGACTAACAACAAATCAATAAACAATTAAATGAGTGAATGAATGAATCTAATTGTGTAGTTCATTACCAGGATAGAATTTACAAGAAGGATTTGTGCTGTCAGAATAGTCTGTTACTAATATATAAAAAAATAACATTTTACATTTGCTTGGCATTTCATTTACTGTTTACATAAAGCTTTATTCCATAGGTCTTTCTACTCTTACAGTTGGCAAAATTTTTTTCCAAAAAAAATTGATACCTAATTTAAGGCTGATATAATCAATTTGATATTTCCAAATAGCTGAAACCCAAGTTTGGTTTGTAATATCTCAGGATTCAGGAGCTGTGATATTTCCATCCTGATTACCCCATATTCTCAGATTGTTAACTGACTCCATTCCTTCCTTTTGATTCTCATGGTATATTTATTTAAATTTAAATTAAATTTATTTAATAAAACATGTAACTCAAGATATTATAATTCAGTCTGTCAGCCCATCTGCTCTGTGACCCCTGGCACAGATAACTTGCCTGGTGATGCACTTGGAGGTGGCAAGTATAAATTGCCCCAAGTTGACTTACCACACAACACTGGAAGTATTTAGACCATCTGCTGACTGTGGAGAGACATGTTGCAACTAAATTTTTATGTTAAGACCAGCATCAGTTCGTGAGAAAGGATGATAATCCTTTCTGATTTGTGGAATACACAAACCTGCCTTCAGAGACATCAAACTGGAGAAGTTAGACCACGTTACTGAAAGAATTGATCTGTATCTTGAGAAGTTTAGAAATGTGATCTGCCAAGATATGGAAGACCTATGTTAACTGCACAAGAACATCACTGATGCATATGTTTAGTTTTGTTTTCACCTTTTCAACCAGTTAAAATGCAAGAGATAAAAAAAAAATACAATAACTATAAAACAAAAGAGGGCTTCCCAGGTGGCTCAGTAGTAAAAAAATCAACCTGCCAAGCAGGAGAAGCAAGTTTAGTCCCTTGGTTGGGAAGATCCCATGAGGAAGGAAACGGCAATCCATTCCAGTATCCTTGTCTGGGAAACCCTGTGGACAGAGGAGTCCGGCAGTTCATGGAGACACAAAAGAGTTGCACATGACTGAGCAACTAAATAATCAAGCAACATAAAGCAAATGCCAATATTTTTTGAGTTCTTTCTAATATTAAACCTGGGCTTCCCTGATACCTCAGTTGGTAAAGAATTTGCCTGCAATGCAGGAGACCCCGGTTTGACTGGTGAGTCTGGAAGATTCACTGGAGTAGGGATAGGCTACCCACTCCAATATTCCTGGGCTTCCTTTGTGGCTCAGCTGGTTAAGAATCTGCCCACAATGTGGGAGACCTGAGTTTGATCCCTGTGTTGGGAAGATTCCCTGGAGAAGGGAAAGGCTACCAAAATACCAGTTCTATGGTGAGTTCCAATTTCTATTTCCTGGGGAATTATAATGGACAGGAGTATTTTAATGTGATAGTGTGGGACATGATGTTTCTACAAATGCAGAAAACTGGTAATGTTGCTGCTATCATGAGCTCTCTGTGTTGGTGGTACTAAAAAGGTTTGCCTTCCTCTTTTCCTAGAGCCATTGTAGACCAGAGCCACCACAAAGTCTTTGCAATGTGTCAGGCTAAGACATGGTGGGGAATCCATCTTTGAAATATGAAGGCAAACTACTAAAGCAAAAGACTTTAGACCAACCAGGAAATAACTTGCCTCTGGCGTGGCTGCATCTGATTAGGTTCTCTCTCTCTTTCTCTCTCTCTTACACACACACACACCACCTTTATCTTACCACCATCACTAAGACACATTTCTGATTACGGTTTGTAGAGTCTCAGTCTTGTAAGCTCCTCTAGATCTCATGGTCCCTATGAGATCTTTGTGTTAAGGGAGGAACATCTACATGTACTTGGTTAGAGAACTGGGTATTACTCCGTCCTAGTCTAAATCTTAGAACATGTGACATGTAGCTGAAAAAAAAAGTAGATAATTTTTCACTACTATACCATGCTTATCTCTAAGCATAGTGAAAGTCCCCACGATTGTAAATTACCAGACTGCTTCACTTATACAACTGAGAAAAAAAAAAAGGTGTTTCCCATTAGTCTGCAAAATGCTTCACAGTGCTCAGTTTATATTTTACTATGGCGTAAAAGGCTGAATCAATAAGCGAAAAAATTAAGTGCTCACTTATAGAAGCACTAAGGGAGAGAGCTGCTTCCTGTTCTAATTCCAGAGTGCTTGCATCACTGGATCAGGCACTTCCCCTCATGACTGGAAACATCTCTGCTTCCTGCCCATCCTCTGATGTGCTCTGCACCCGTGCAGCAGACAGGCCTTCAGCGAAGTGCTAAAGGGCCAAGTCATCCTGAATGTGCTGAATGGGCATTCGATGTCATGAGGATGTTGTTTACGAAATAATTCAAAAGCACACCACCAAATTGTCTTTTTGATTCAGAAAAAAGAGTAAAGTAAGTTTCAAGATGGCTGTATTTATTCAAAGCTATACCCCTACCCAATGCTGTGCATCAAAAAAAATCACAGTAAATTATAAAATTCATTTTTTAAAAATAAGGAAGAAGTAAACTAGAGAAATGGGTAAAGGCAGTCAGAAGGTACAAACTGGGGATGTAACATACAGCTTGGTGACTACAGAAAAACAGACTAACAGTACTGTTTTGTATATTCAAAGGTTTCCAAGAGAGTAGTTCTTAAAAGTTCTCATTAAAAGATGAAAACTAAAATTTGAAAAAATATACACATTCCAATGTTTATTTCAGTTCTGTGTACATTAGCCAAGACATGGAAGCAACCTAAGTGTCCATCAGCAGATGAATAAAGGAGATGTCATAGACAATGGAATATTACTCAGCCATAAAAGAAAGTGAAATAATCCCACTTGCAGCACAATGGATGGGCCTAGAGATTATCACATGAAGTGAAGTAAGTCAGACAGAGAAAGACAGATATCACTTACATGTGGAATCTAAAAAAGTGATACAAAGGGACTTATGTACAATGCAAAAAGTGACTCATAGACATAGAAAACAAACTTATGACTACCGAAGGGGAAAAGTACGAGAGGAATAAATTAGGAGTCTGAAACTTAACAGATACACACTACTATATACAAAATAAATAAACAACAACTATGCTGCATAGCGTAGGAAACTGTATCTGATATCTTGTAATAACCTATGATGGAAAACAATCTGAAAAACAATATAAATAGTATTTAAATACATATATATATAAAAAACAGAATCACTTTGCTGTACACCTGAAACTAACACAATATTACAAATCAACCATCCTTCAATAAAAAAAAAATGTTCTCACCACAAGAAAACAATTTGAAACTTCATGTGATGATGAACATTAGCTAAATTTATTGTGGTAATTACTTTACAAATCAGTTCACCTAAAACTAATATACTATTATATGTCAATTATATCTCAATTAAAAATAAAACTGGAGAAAATCAACCCATCAAATTTCAGATAGCCTTTCTTATCCTAAAATGGGGAAAATTTTTTCAAAGATTTGTAGATTACATATTATTTTAAAACTTTGGAACATGAAAATGCATCATAAAGTCAAAAGGCAATTAATAACCTGGAAAATTATTTCAGCACACATGACATAAAAGATTGTCTTATAAATATGTCTTATAAATATAAGATAAAGATGTCTTATAAATCAGTGTGAATAGCCTAAATAGGCAATGGACATGGAGAGGAATTTTACCAAAGAAGAACTAATAAATACTAGGTTTTGATATGGTACTTTATTAAGCCCCAAATCTCTGGCACTTAGTACAAGAAAACTGATTTCTCATTCTTGGGACAAGTTTATCACAGATTGGAGGGGAACTCTGTTTCACACCATCACCAAGATTTAGGAATCTAGCCTGAGGAAGGTCCACCAATTCACAGCTGTTTCATTTGAAACCATGCCCTTCTTAGCTAATGAAGAAGTGTGAGAAGAGGGAAGAGAATCATATGTAACCTCTTCTCTGCTTTGACCCAGAAGTAACACAGGTCACTTCTGCTCCCAACTTCCTTACCTGGTACAAGTCATATACCTTTCCAATTCCTCTCAATTTGGCAGAAATTTTTAAAAGAAACAGAAGAAAGGAAGGAAGAAAGGAGGTACGGAGGAAGGGAAGGAGGGAGGGGAGGAGGGAGGAAGCAACAAAAAAGAAAGAAACGATCTGTGTTGATCAAGATATTTCTTGTTAAAAGAGCAGTGTGAGAAAGGGAACCAGACATGAAAGTGTATGGCATATTTGGAATTCTGCAAGGTCTTTAGCTGAGAGAGAAAAGACAGTAAGGAACAGATTGGGAGGTAAAGAGAGGCTGCCTAATAAAGGACCTTACAGAATTTCAACTTCACTCTGAAGATAATTAGGATTACTGAAGATTTTAAAGCAGAAAGTGTTATGATCAAATGCACATTTTGAAAAATTTATCTGGTTGCTGCAAAAAAAAAAAAAATGGTGGAAAAACTGGAGACTGAGATCAGGGAAGACACGCTAGCAGGACTAATAAAAGTATAAATTAAGAACAGCCACTCTGTAACACATTTGAGGATGTCTATCAGCTTAACTCATGTTCCCATTCAATTTCATACAGAACCTAAGCATTATAAACCAACTTAAATAACCAAACTACAGGATTTAAAGTTCATACTGCAGCTGGTACAAGAAGCTGCAAAACCCTTTCCCCAACTATTCATACCACCAAGATCTTATCCTTGTGACATTTTTGAATCCTGTGCTCTCTTTCCAGTTGCGGAAATGAGATGGGTTCTAACAAGCTGCAGACTCCAGTAAAGCCAGCTATCTTCGACAGTGTGCTTTTTCTCTTTCCAAAACCCAGAGGCTACATGCAAACCCTTTTTTTATTCCTCTTCTAATTTCACAAAGGGAGGAAGATGTTTAGTGTCATCTTCTTGCAGTAACCTTTTTTTCCCTTCTATGTGGCTTGTTCATTCTTTCTCTTTATAGAGTTACTTCAAAGCCCCTTTGATATCTTTTGCCTTTCTTTCTCTATCATCTCTTCAACTGATTCAAAATTGTCACTCAAGAGTAAATCATAGGAGTGAAGGGCACAGATTGATACCAGACGGCTGGAATTCAAATGCTAGTGCCACCATCTAATTAATCTATGACCTTGAGCTGGCTACTCAGTAGCTCAGTTTCTTTTAAAATGAAAATAATAATAATAATGCTTATTTGTGGAGGAAAAGTTGCATGAATGGCTCCAGTTCTTTACTGGATTCCTACACGTAGCATTTTGACTTTGTAGTCCTTCTCATGAAGAGGTAGAGCTTGTCCCCACCTTTTGAGCCTGGACCAGTGTTTTGATTTCCTTTATCAATAGAATGATAGAAAGCAATTGCATAAAGTGTAAGCTTAGATTTCAGGAAAGATTAGATGCTTTCACTCTTTCCCTTGAAATCTTGGTGTGACCATGGGAATACTCCCAGGCTAGCCTTTTGGTTCTTATAGTCAAAGCTATGGTTTTACCAGTAGTCATGTACAGATAAGAGTTGGACCATAAAGAAGGCTGAGCACCAAAAAATTGATGCTTTTGAACTGTGGTGTTGGAGAAGACTCTTGAGAGTCCCTTGAACAACAAGGGGATCAAATCAGTCAATTCTAAAGGAAATCAACACTGAATATCCACTGGAAGGACTGTTGCTGAAGCCAAAGCTCCAGTACGTTGGCTACCTGATGCAAAGTGCCAACTTATTGGAAAAGACCTTGATGCTGGGAAAGATTGAAGATAAAAGGAGAAGGCGGCAGCAGATGATGTGATGGTTAGATAACATCACTGATTCAATGCACATCAATTTGAGCTAAGCTCTGGCACATAGTGGAGGACAGGTAAGCCTGACATGCCACAGTCCATGGGGTCACAAAGAGTCAGACATGACTAGTGACTAAACAACAACAGCTTTTTGAAAAATCAGCAACCACATAGAAAACACCAGGTTGTCTTATCCAAGGTCATCTTAGACCCACAACTCCATTCAACCTGACAGTTGACTGCAAACCAATGAGCGACCAAAGTCATGATCACTCCATAGCAAATAGATGGGGAATCAGTGGAAACAGTGACAGACTTTATTTTTTGGTGCTCCAAAATCACTGCAGATGGTGACTGGAGCCATGAAATTAAAAGATGCTTGCTCCTTGGAAGAAAAGTTATGACAGCATATTAAAAAGCAAACATTACTTTGCCAACAAAGGTCTGTCTAGTCAAAGCTATGGTTTTTCCAGTAGTCATGTATGGACTTGAGAGTTGGACTATAAAGAAAGCTGAGTGCTGAAGAACTGATGCTTTTGAACTGTGGTGTTGGAGAAGACTCTTGAGAGTCCCTTGGACTGCAAGGAGATCCAACCAGTCCATTCTGAAGGAGATCAGCCCTGGGATTTCTTTGGAAGGAATGATGCTAAAGCTGAAACTCCAGTACTTTGGCCACCTGATGCGAAGAGTTGACTCATTGGAAAAGACTCTGATGCTGGGAGGGATTGGGGGCAGGAGGAGAAGGGGACGACAGAGGATGAGATGGTTGGATGGTATCACCAACTCAATGGACATGAATTTGAGTGAACTCTGGGAGTTGGTGACAGACAGGGAGGCCTGGCGTGCACGGTCCATGGGGTCGCAAAGAGCTGGACATGACTGAGCAACTGAACTGAACTGACTGAAGATCAGCAGAAACAGAGACTTGTAAAAAATTATACGTGGCTATTGTTGTAAATTGTTTTACATTTTTTAAGGTTTTGAGTGGTTTGTCATTCTGTCATATAGCATTATTATTGCAATAGATAACTAATACAGTATCACAGCATTGAGGTTTAAATGAGTTAAAACATGTCAAGTACCTAAAACAATGATTGACATTTATTAAGTGTTTTGTAAATGTTGATTCTATTATTATCTGTAGTAGTTTGGACTTCCCTGGTGGCTCAGATGGTAAAGCATCTGCCCGTAATGCAGGAGACCTGGGTTCAATCCTTGGGTTGGGAAGATACCCTGGAGAAAGGAACGGCAGCCCACTCCAGTACTCTTGCCTGGAAAATCCTATGAACAGAGGACTCTGGTAGGCTATAGTCCTGCCAGACTGTAGGTCTGGTAGGGGTTGCAAAGAATTGAACACGACTGAGTGACTGAGTGACTTCACTTTCTTTCTTTCTTTAATGATAGTAGTAGTAGAGAATTGGGATTTGGATTGGAAATACAGAACTAAAAACAATAATGAAAGTAGCTACAGAAAACATGACAACAGATGAGGCTCACAGAAACCATTTAAAAACCTAATTTAATTTGCTTTTTAAAACTTGGCAGATTGAAAGGTACATTTATTTTGCTATGTCTAGAAGCATTCCAAAAATTGAAATTAAAAATTGTAAAATTACATAAAGACAATGAGAACAAAAGGTTAGCAGTTGAAAAAAGTTACATCAATTACAAGAGAAGAGGTTTTCCTTAGCAAAAATCCATTCATCAGATTCTATGCATGGAAGGCAGTAGTAAGAAGTGTGACTGACAATGAGGCATTGGAGATATCTAAGCAACTTAGCCTGATTTCAGTCCCACAGCCCTACCAATCAAAGACAGACTACTACTACTTCCACCCACCCCCACAGCCCCTTCACAGGAGTCTAAAGATAATTTTCTTGGAAAACAGGACCAGAGGGACTAAACTGTGGAAGAGTAAGCAAAGGAGAAGGAGGAACTATGGTAAAGAGAAGAGATAAGGAGGTTAAGGAAAAATCTGCATGCATGCTTAAGATATCCAGACCCCTCCTTTCTGCCCTGACATTAGTAGATAGCTTTATGCCAATTACCCTCTTCTAAGAGATAATGAAGACTCTTCTCAGCTTTAGCAAGATACACAGTGAATAGGAAAAAAAAAAAAACTCAAGTGGAAATAAAGCAAGTGAAAAATGGTCATTGAAATATCTCTCTCTCTGTCTTGCAACATAAAAGAAAATATTGCAACCACAAATCAAAAATTGTCTTCTATACAAAAAAGGGAAGAATCAGAGAATAAGAACTCAAAACTGGGTGCTCTAATTAACCACTCACTGCTTTAAAATATGACACCAAATAGGGGTACCCTTATTGTAAACAGGCACTGTAAGTAACACAACATTTGATAGACTTAGATAGACAAGCTTTTCATCACTTGGATGGTCGGAGAAATCTCAAACTTTGAACTCAGATTAAGATGATCGCAGACTGGAAGTGCCTTCAGTTACCTGACAAAAAAAAGCAAAAGTCCTTTCTAGAGGATGACATCCATCATTCCAGACTTCAAATTATTCTTACAAATGAGGTTTCTAAAACAATGTCTAGTACACAAGGTAATGTGCCATCACCAGGCACACAAAGAAACAAGACCCCATGAGTGAAAACAAACAGTAGAGATAGAAACATAGCCACAAATACTTGATATACTACCTTTATGATCAGTAGCTGGAGGTATAAGAAGACTACAAGGTATATATACTTATGCTATTCAATAAAAAATAAAAGATCAAGCTTGATTATTTCAGCAGGCACTATAAACTATAAAAAGTGACACAGCACACTAAAAAAGAGCCAAATATAAAGTCAAGAACAGAAGAACACAATGAAAACAATTTCTATGGGATTTTTCTTTTCTTTACATATCATCAAAGAAAGAACTAGTAACCTGGAAGAAAGATTTGCCAAAACTAAACATTTAAAGCACTGAAGGACAAAGGGATGAAAAAAATGGAGGAAATGGTAAGAGATTTTGTAAGTACAGTGATAAAGTATTACATCTCAGAAATAGAACATAAAGAATGTGGCAGAGAAAATATTTGAAGAAATAATAGGTGAGATTTTCTAGAACTAATAAAAGATAGCAAACTACATTCAAGAAGCTCCAAAAATCTTAAATAAGATAAATAAAAAGGAATCCATATCCAGACGCACCATAGTAAAACTTTATAAAAATTAATATCAGTAAGGTAAATTTTTAAAGAGCCAGAGAGAAAGTGATGGATAAATTTCAAAATAGCAACATATTCTATGACCTAGAAATGACAACCCACTCCAGTGTTCTTGCCTTGAGAATCCCAGGGACGGGGGAGCCTGGTGGGCTGCCGTCTATGGGGTCGCACAGAGTCGGACACAACTGAAGCGACATAGCAGCAGCAGCAATTCTATGTGCTGAATAAGTTTTACAATTATATCTTCCATAAGCAGATCTCTAAAACAGACCTTAATACCACCTGTGAGTTAGACCATTCCACTGTTGGATAGCTCTAAATGTTAAAAAGTGCTTTCTTTTACTAAGCCATTATCTCACAACTCATGCCAAATGGTGTACTGATAAATGATACATTTAACATTTCTATCTTGCTGTCTTCTGTGGCAGAAACACTCTCACCATAGCTGGTTTTAGGCAATCAATGGGGCATCACTGCATTTCACTGAATGTCATCAACTTTCCCAGGCCAGTAGAGCGAAAGCCAGCACATTCTTGATTGTACTCCTGATTATGTCTTTTCTTGTCAAGGTTCAGTTCAGTTCAGTTGCTCAGTCGTGTCCGACTCTTCACGACCCCATGAATCGCAGCACGCCACGCCTCCCTGTCCATCACCAACTCCCGGAGTTCACTCACACTCAGGTCCATCGAGTCAGTGATGCCATCTAGCCATCTCATCCTCTGTCATCCCCTTCTCCTCCTGCCCCCAATCCCTCCCAACATCAGAGTCTTTTCCAATGAGGCAAGTCTTCTCATGAGGTGGCCAAAGTACTGGAGTTTCAGCTTCAGCATCATTCCCTCCAAAGAAATCCCAGGGCTGATCTCCTTCAGAATGGACTGGTTAAATATCCCTAATTCTTTAGTTATTTACAATTATCTGTGGAGTATTCATTGAATATATATTAAGAACCTACTATTTTCCAGAAATGTTCTAGGAACTAAGTTTATGTCAGTGAACCAAAAAATAAATAAAATCTTTATGAAGCTTATGTTACAGTGGAGAGAAAAAGACAATGAACAAACGAGTAAATATGCAATCTGTCAAATGTTGATAAATGACATGGAGAAAAATATATGGGGACAAGGTAGGGGAAATTGCTATTTTATAAGGGGGAAAGCCTCATTGATAAAAGGCCTTTGCATATTTCTTCTCTGCTCTCACTCTTTGCCATAGTATTATTGATTAATAAGAGAGGTAAACAGTTGGCCTGAAGAAGGCTGAATTTATGAAAACTGTAAGAAGAGCTTACATAGGATATACCAAAATTGCAAGTCAAGTTTTCAAAAGAACTGAGTCATAGTAGTAGTAGTAGTAGTGTTAGTCACTCAGTTGTGTCCGACTCTTTGTGACCCCGTGGACTGTAGCCCACCAGGCTCCTCTGTCCATGGAATTCTCCAGGCAAGAATACTGGAGTGGGTTTCCATTCCCTTTTCTAGGGGACCTTCCTGACCCAGGGATCAAATCTGGGTCTTTTGCATCGCAGGTAGATTCTTTACCATCTGAGCTACAGGAAAGCTCAAGAAGAACTGAGCCAACACTTAAAAACTGGGAGGGTCCAGCTAATATGCAAATTTTAAGCCTTGGCCACAAGACTAGAAAACCAGGCAATGCTGATTCTGCATTCTGGCCCCGTCTGGACAAGGCCTGAGCTCTGCAATGAATCATCACCCTCCCCAGCAGGCTGTCTGCACATTACCTACCTGGTCTCTGTAGCCATGTAAACTTGTGATCTGGCCAAAATTAATAATTGCATTTTTAAGAATTCCATAATTCCTTAATTCCTTCTATGATTTATCTTTTCACTGTTTTCGAAAACAAAACCCATAATCACAACAGAAATATTTTTTAAAGAATATACTAGAGGCGCTGCAATAGACACTAAAAGGCTTTCCCAAATACATCTTGAAGAATGACTGCATGAATAAACTAAAATAGGTGAAAAAATTCATAAGGTTGCCACTTTGAAGGGGAAAAAAATCAAAGTAAAACTTCCAGTGTTAAATGTTCATAATATCTTATATTAGTAATCAAGGTACATAGTATTATACAGACACCCTTATTGTTCAATATGTTAGTATTTCAACATAACTTGATTTTAGAACACAGTTTCTTCTTATGATCACTTTATCATACCTGAATAATATCATATCATTTTTGAAACATAATGAAATTTAGGTGGCATGTCATACTTTGAAAGTATTTAATAAATATTGGAAAATGTAGGAGGTTACACCAAATTAATTAAAAGTATGCTTTCATCAATGAATTTACTATTAAATGTTATCAAATTATTGCCCATCCAATTCAGATAGAATATCTTTTTCCAATTCACAATTCCAAAATGCAAATACACTTTAAAATCAACATGAAAACCAATACCTACACTAGTTTATAAATCATATTTCATGGACTTAGTTTTTGCAATATCACCTGTCATCTGCCAAGACACATGCAAACTAAATTCTATTTACAATGCTGCCTAGAAACCACCTTTAGTCATCATAATCATTGCTATAATCAAATAATTCCCATAAACCAAACATCACAAATAAAAATGAGTGATTCTGGAATAATTTTATTTTCAATTTAATAATATATGTAAATGAAATGCTTTAAATAAATATTTGATGTAAGAAACTATTTAACATTTATCTCAATTCTCCTTCCCTCCATTTTGCTATATCCTTATATCTATTTCTCAGTTATAGAACACACACAATAACACACAATACACAAGGCATTAAACCCATCTGGAGGCCATTTTTTAATAAGAAACATTTTATATTTATAATGCTGTTCTATCAAGATTATTCGAAGTGTGAGTACATTAAACTCCTTAGGGTAAGAATTCTTCCTTGCACTGTATTTTTAATATGCCAAATATGCTAGATAACATAGATGATATCAGGTATGTATGATGAAATCATAACAGTGAATTTATTGTTCGAATATATGACTAAGTTGAATGTGTCTAAAAGGTGAAGTCTGTCGGTATCTAGAATTCTGAAGAGCAAGATATTCTAATTAATCTAAACCCTAATCATCGGCAGATAAGTAAACTGTTGTTCAGTCACTAAATCGTGTCCAACTCTTTTGAGATCCCATGGACTGTAGCCTGCCAGGCTCCTCTGTCCATGTGATTTCCCAGGCAAGAATACTGGAGTGGGCTGCCATTTCCTTCTCCAGGGGATCTTCCTGACCCAGGGGTTGAATCTGCATTTCTTGCATTGGCAGGTGGGTTCTTTATCACTGAGCCACCAAGGAAGCCCCATTGAGTAAACATCTAGCATGATGGTTGGATGGCATCATCGACCCAATGGACAGGAGTCTGAGCAAACTCTAGGAGGTAGTGAAGGATAGGGGAGCCTGGCGTGCTGCAGTTCATGGGATCACTAAGAGTCAGACACGAGTCAGTGACTGAACAACAATGATATATGCATCTAGGTCTAAGATGATATTGACTATATGTTTACTGAGTGTGATGGTCAGGGACGGTGCTAACACTGAGAACTGAATCACAAACAAGATAGATATCTGTCTTCAGGAAATTGTAAGTCTAGAGTGTAACACAAGCACCAGTAGAATCAGTCATGCATTCATTCAACAAGCTTAAATCAAACACCTAATGTAAAACAGTCACTGTGCTGGACACAAAAGACACTGTAAGAAAAGAGAAGGCTTTGCCTTCAAGGATCTTACATGGTAGGGATAAAATTATTGAAACAAGTACAGTATAGCTGATGAACATCTGATAAAATAAGGACCTAGACCACACAAGTGATACTAAGTAGAACATCCCACTGGAAATAAAACCTGAGCTTAACTTGAAGAGTGAAGTAGGGAAGCACTTTAGGCGGAAGGACAGTTTGTGCAGAGGTTGGGGAGCCTGGAAGTCTGAATGATTTGAGGGTTCAAGATGCCAGGTGGGGCATCAAAGTGATTGGATGGCAAGAGGGTGGCACTAAATCATGAAGGAGCTTGAGTTCTGTGCACTGTATCTGTGAACACTTCTCTAAGGAAACAGGAACCACTGAAAACCTTTAAGCATGGATTGACTGAAGCAGTTTTGTCAAAAAACATCTTTCAAGGAGTTTTATAATTGAGGGGACATGGGAAAAGAGCCTAAATAAAAGTAGCAGGAAAGGATGAAAGAGGACAGTTACAAGCAAGCACATAGCATCGAATAGGATTTAGCAATTAATTTTTATCAATCCTACATTTCCTCCAACACGGAGGATAAAAAGTACAATTAAAGTATATATTCTAGACGGATATAGGGTGGGAGGAATGAACTAGAAAATCAGTATGTGTTTGTATATGTTGAGTTTGAGCTATCTTTGAGAAATTCAGAGGTGCACCATAGCCTATTGGATAACAGGGTTGGATTATAAAGCCATATAGAACCCACCTGCAAGTGCAGGAGATGTGAGAGACACAGATGCAGTCTCTGGGTTGGGAAGATCCCCTGGAGGAGGACATGGCAACCCACTCCAGTATTCTTGCCAGGAGAATTCCAAGGACAGATGGAGCCTGGCAGGCTATAGTCCCATAGGGGCACAAAGAATTGGACATGACTGAAGCAACTTAGCACACATGCACGCAGGACTAGGCTGGAGATGTAAGGTGAGCAATGAGCATAAAACAGTGGTTAACACCATCCAAGCGGAGGAGGTGACTCGGGAAATGAGAAGAGAGGGGCCAAGAACAAAGCCCTGAAGAAAAGAAATGTGTCAACAGACAAGCAGAGGAAGTGAATACAAAGGATGAGAAGGGAAGATTGTAGGTCTATAAGATGAGAATTAGGAGAATGATGTTAGTGGAAACATTGGAGGGGATAAAAACCCAAGAAAGAGTAATTAAGGGCCCAGTGCTTCTGAGATGTCAAGTAAACTAAGAGGTAAAAAGTACCAGAAGTGCTTTTTTATGACTCTGTCCAAACGAAGTAGCCAGCAGCAGAGGTTTTGTTGACAGAATTATGAATCATTTACATATAATGCATCTATTGAAAACCAAAAAAAAAAAAAAAAAAAAACTGTATTTCTGACATGGGGGAAATATTTACCCACTGGGTGAAGAAGACAAGGGGTAGAAGAGGAAAAAGAATTTGTCACTCTGTACTACACTTTCTAAAGCAGTAAATTTTAGAATACCCTTGAAAACAACTGAAACTATCATAAGCTAAACTGATTAAAATAAACATAAAACAGATTGATTTAAATGACTTTGGAATACAGCATTTTGATGTTACATATATTTTTAGAGAAATGCATTCAAGGAACAGAAAGAGCTTGAATATGGTCTAAAATTCCCTTAGAATTTATGGTACTTAGGTGCCCAGTCACGTTTGGATGCATAACTGGCTGCCGCAGCCTAACTAAGCTGATATAGAAAACTGCTCACCACAGATGTTTTATCAATGGTGCTATATAGAAGGAGAAGTTTTGAAACTACTGTAAAAATAAGACCGATAACTGGAAGCAGGAGGCTTAAGTCCAAACCCTGACTCCAGGGAACTCCTGACTCCAGGGAACATTAATTGACAGGAGCTCATCAAACGCCTCCATACCTACACTGAAACCAAGCACCACACAAGGACCAACAAGTTCCAGGGCAAGACATACCAAGCAAATTCTCCAGCAACACAGGAACACAGCCCTGAGCTCCAAGATACAGGCTGCCCATCTCATAACTCATTACTGGACACTTCATTGCACTCCAGAGAGAAGAAATACAGCTCCACCCACCAGAACACCAACACAAGCTTCCCTAACCAGGAAATCTAGACAAGCCACCTGTACAAACCCACACACAGCAAGGAAACACCACAATAAACAGAACACAGAAAGGACACCCCAAACTCAGCAATTTAAACAAGATGAAGAGACAGAGGAATACCCAGCAGATAAACAAACAGGATAAATGCCACCAAACCAAACAAAAGAGGAAGAGATAGGGAATCTACCTGATAAAGATTCCGAATAATGATAGTGAAATTGATCCAAAATCTTGAAATCAAAATGGAAGCACAGATAAATAGCCTGGAGACAAGGATTGAGAAGATGCAAGAAAGGTTTAACAAGGACCTAGAAGAAATAAAAAAGAGTCAATATATAATGAATAATGCAATAAATGAAATAAAAAACACTCTGGAGGCAACAAATAGTAGAATAACAGAGGCAGAAGATAGGATTAGTGAATTAGAAGATAGAATGGTAGAAATATATGAATCAGAGAGGAAAACAGAAAAACGAATTAAAAGAAATGGGGACAATCTCAGAGACCTCCAGGACAATATTAAACGCTAAAACATTTGAATCATAGGGGTCCCAGAAGAAGAAGACAAAAAGAAAGACCATGAGAAAATACTTGAGGAGATAATAGTTGAAAACTTCCCTAAAATGGGGAAGGAAATAATCACTCAAGTCCAAGAAACCCAGAGAGTCCCAAACAGGATAAACCCAAGGGGAAACACCCCAAGACACATATTAATCAAATTAACAAAGATCAAACACAAAGAACAAATATTAAAAACAGCAAGGGAAAAACAACAAATAACACACAAGGGAATTCCCATAAGGATAACAGCTGATCTTTCAATAGAAACTCTTCAAGCCAGGAGGGAATGGCAAGACATACTTAAAGTGATGAAAGAAAATAACCTACAGCCCAGATTATTGTACCCAGCAAGGATCTCATTCAAATATGAAGGAGAAATCAAAAGCTTTACAGACAAGCAAAAACTGAGAGAATTCAGCACCACCAAACCAGCTCTCCAACAAATACTAAAGGATATTCTCTAGACAGGAAACACAAAAACGGTGTATAAATTCGAACCCAAAACAATAAAGTAAATGGCAACAGGATCATACTTATCAGTAATTACCTTAAACGTAAATGGGTTGAATGCCCCAACCGAAAGACAAAGACTGGCTGAATGGATACAAAAACAAGACCCCTACATATGCTGTCTACAAGAGACCCACCTCAAAACAGGGGACACATACAGACTGAAAGTGAAGGGCTGGAAAAAGATTTTCCATGCAAATAGGGACCAAAAGAAAGCAGGAGTAGCAATACTCATATCAGATAAAATAGACTTTAAAACAAAGGCTGTGAAAAGAGGCAAAGATGGTCACTACATAATGATCAAAGGATCAATCCAAGAAGAAGATATAACAATTATAAATATATATGCACCCAACACAGGAGCACCGCAATATGTAAGACAAATGCTAACAAGTATGAAAGGAGTAATTAACAATAACACAATAATAGTGGGAGACTTTAATACCCCACTCACACCTATGGATAGATCAACTAAACAGAAAATTAACAAGGAAACACAAACTTTAAATGATACAAGAGACCAGTTAGACCTAATTCATATCTATAGGACATTTCATCCCAAAACAATGAATTTCACCTTTTTCTCAAGTGCACATGGAACCTTCTCCAGGATAGATCACATCCTGGGTCATAAATCTAGCCTTGGTAAATTCAAAAAAATTGAAATCATTCCAAGCATCTTTTCTGACCACAATGCAGTAAGATTAGATCTCAATTACAGGAGAAAAACTGTTAAAAATTCCAACATATGGAGGCTGAACAACACGCTGCTGAATAACCAACAAATCACAGAAGAAATCAAAAAAGAAAACAAAATTTGCATAGAAATGAATGAAAATGAAAACACAACAACCCAAAACCTGTGGGACACTGTAAAAGCAGTCCTAAGGGGAAAGTTCATAGCAATACAGGCATACCTCAAGAAACAAGAAAAAAGTCAAATAAGTAACCTAGCTCTACACCTAAAGCAACTAGAAAAGGAAGAAATGAAGAACCTCAGGGTTAGTAGAAGGAAAGAAATCTTAAAAATTAGGGCAGAAATAAATGCAAAAGAAACAAAAGAGACCATAGCAAAAATTGACAAAGCCAAAAGCTGGTTCTTTGAAAGGATAAATAAAATTGACAAATCATTAGCCAGACTCATCAAGAAACAAAGGGAGAAAAATCAAATCAATAAAATTAGAAATGAAAATGGAGAGATCACAACAGACAACACAGAAATACAAAGGATCATAAGAGACTACTATCAACAACTATATGCCAATAAAATGGACAATGTGGAAGAAATGGACAAATTCTTAGAAAAGTACAACTTCCCAAAACTGGACCAGGAAGAAATAGAAAATCTTAACAGACCCATCACAAGCATGGAAATTGAAACTGTAATCAAAAATCTTCCAGCAAACAAAGCCCAGGTCCAGACGGCTTCACAGCTGAATTCTACCAAAAATTTAGAGAAGAGCTAACACCTATCCTGCTCAAACTCTTCCAGAAAATTGCAGAGGAAGGTAAACTTCCAAACTCATTCTATGAGGCCACCATCACCCTAATACCAAAATCTGACAAAGATCCCACAAAAAAAGAAAACTACAGGCCAATATCACTGATGAACATAGATGCAAAAATCCTTAACAAAATTCTAGCAATCAGAATCCAACAACACATTAAAAAGATCATACACCATGACCAAGTGGGCTTTATCCCAGGGATGCAAGGATCTTTCAATATCCACAAATCAATCAATGTAATACACCACATTAACAAACTGAAAAATAAAAACCATATGATTATCTCAATAGATGCAGAGAAAGCCTTTGACAAAATTCAACATCCATTTATGATAAAAACTCTCCAGAAAGCAGGAATAGAAGGAACATACCTCAACATAATAAAAGCTATATATGGCAAACCCACAGCAAACATTATCCTCAATGGTGAAAAATTGAAAGCATTTCCTCTAAAGTCAGGAACAAGACAAGGGTGCCCACTTTCACCATTACTATTCAACATAGTTTTGGAAGTTTTGGCCACAGGAATCAGAGCAGAAAAAGAAATAAAAGGAATCCAAATTGGAAAAGAAGAAGTAAAACTCTCACTGTTTGCAGATGACATGATCCTCTACATAGAAAACCTCAAAGACTCCACCAGAAAATTACTAGAACTAATCAATGATTATAGTAAAGTTGCAGGATATAAAATCAACACACAGAAATCCTTGTATTCCTATACACTAATAATGAGAAAACAGAGAAATTAAGGAAACAATTCCATTCACCATTGCAACAGAAAGAATAAAATACTTAGGAATATATCTACCTAAAGAAACTAAAGACCTATATATAGAAAACTATAAAACACTGGTGAAAGAAATCAAGGAGGACACTAATAGATGGAGAAATATACCATGTTCATGGATTGGAAGAATCAATATAGTGAAAATGAGTATACTACCCAAAGCAATTTATAGACTCAATGCAATCCCTATCAAGCTACCAACAGTATTCTTCACAGACCTAGAACAAATAATTTCACAATTTGTATGGAAATACAAAAAACCTCGAATAGCCAAAGCTATCTTGAGAAAGAAGAATGGAACTGGAGGAATCAACCTACCTGACTTCAGGCTCTACTACAAAGCCACAGTCATCAAGACAGTTATGGTACTGGCACAAAGACAGAAATATAGATCAATGGAACAAAATAGAAAGCCCAGAGATAAATCCACACACATATGGACACCTTATCTTTGACAAAGGAGGCAAGAATATACAATGGATTAAAAACAATCTCTTTAACAAGTGGTGCTGGGAAAACTGGTCAACCACTTGTAAAAGAATGAAACTAGAGCACTTTCTAACACCATACACAAAAATAAACTCAAAATGGATTAAAGATCTAAACATAAGACCAGAAACTATAAAACTCCTAGAGGAGAACGTAGGCAAAACACTCTCCGACATTCATCACAGCAGGATCCTCTATGACCCACCTCCCAGAATACTGGAAATAAAAGCAAAAATAAACAAATGGGACCTAATTAACCTTAAAAGCTTCTGCACATCAAAGGAAACTATTAGCAAGGTGAAAAGACAGCCTTCAGAGTGGGAGAAAATAATAGCAAATGAAGCAACTGACAAACAACTAATCTCAAAAATATACAAGCAACTCCTACAGCTCAACTCCAGAAAAATAAATGACCCAATCAAAAAATGGGCCAAAGAACTAAATAGACATTTCTCCAAAGAAGACATGCAGATGGCTAACAAACACATGAAAAGATGCTCAACATCACTCATTATCAGAGAAATGCAAATCAAAACCACTATGAGGTACCATTTCACGCCAGTCAGAATGGCTGCGATCCAAAAGTCTACAAGCAATAAATGCTGGAGAGGGTGTGGAGAAAAGGGAACCCTCTTACACTGTTGGTGGGAATGCAAACTAGTACAGCCACTATGGAGAACAGTGTGGAGATTCCTTAAAAAACTGGAAATAGAACTGCCTTATGATCCAGCAATCCCACTGCTGGGCATACACACTGAGGAAACCAGAATGGAAAGAGACACGTGTACCCCAATGTTCATCGCAGCACTGTTTATAATAGCCAGGACATGGAAGCCACCTAGATGTCCATCAGCAGATGAATGGATAAGAAAGCTGGTGGTACATATACACAATGGAGTATTACTCAGCCATTAAAAAGAATACATTTGAATCAGTTCTAATGAGGTGGATGAAACTGGAGCCTATTATACAGAGTGAAGTAAGCCAGAAAGAAAAACACCAATACAGTATACTAACGCATATATATGGAATTTGGAAAGATGGTAACAATAACCCTGTATATGAGACGGCAAAAGAGACACTGACGTATAGAACAGTCTTTTGGACTGTGTGGCAGAGGGAGAGGGTGGGATGATTTGGGAGAAAAGATTAAAAAAAAAAAAAAAGAATTTATGTTACTTAATGTAATATTAGATTCAATATTTTGCAACTATATACTTCATGTATATTGTTTAAAAATTAGCCATTAAGTTAATTTCTTCAGTGGAAGAGAAAAGTGATAACATTCTAAATTTAAAAATTAAGTTTAAAAAACTGAACTATTAAAATTTCATTAGAAAGAGAACACCAACTTATAAATTTTTCAGCTATGACCACCAAAGAGGCCTAGAAATAATAAGCACTTCTAGTGCTCAAATTGTGGTTTCTAATATAATCTACTGAAAGAAACAAGAACTCCAATGTAATGAATGTTTTGGGGTCAGTTTTAGAAATTTGAATATCTAGGTATTAGATTAAAATTACTGAAATATAAAAGTAGAAACAGATGACTGAAGACAAAGCATGCTGTAGAACAATATGTATGACCTCATTCTGGTTAAAAATATATATAAACAGCAGGATTGACACAAATGTGACGGTTAGATGGAGTTTTGATTTTCTAAAATGTTTCTTATCTCCATTTAGGATGTGGAGGAAAGGGAATCCTCTTGCCCTGTTGGTGGGAATGTAAATTGATACACCCACTGTAGAGAACAGGCAACTTTCACTTTCAGTTTCTTTCACTATAGAGAACAGTATGAAGATTCCTTAAAAAGCTGGGAATAAATCTATCATATGAACCAGCAATCCCACTACTGGGCATATATCCTGAGAAAACCACAATTCAAAAAGACACGTGTAACGTGTGCCCCAGTGTTCACTGCAGCACTATTCACAATAGCCGGGACATGGAAGCAGCCTAGATGTCCATTGACAGATGAATAGATAAAAAAAGTTGTGGTACATACATATATACAATGAAATATTACTCAGCCATAAAAAGGAACAAGTATGGATCAGTCTGAACTGAGGTGGATGAACCTAGAACCAGTTATATACAGTGAAGTAAGAAAGAGAAAAATATCATTTATTAACACATAAATATGGAATTTAGAAAAATGGTACTGATGAACCTATTTTTAGGGAAGGAGTAAAGATGCAGACATAGAAGATGGAAATACATAAATATATGTATTTATATATAGTAATGACTGATTGCCACTGTGGTACATAAGAAACCTAGGCAACACTGTAAAGCGTTTATCCTTCAATTAAAAATAAATAATTTAAAAATGTTTATACTTTGCATGCTCTGTTTTTATAAATTTTTAAAAGGCAATTTAAGAAGTAACACCACCAACAAGGACTAGCCAACCAGTTCACTGATGTGAACTGGATGTGGTAGCCAGAAATCAGGTTGCAGTAGTAGAAAATGACCAGGAGTGTAAGCTCTTCACAAAGAGTCAGGTACATAAAAAAGGAAGGAGAAAGGAGAATAACTAGAAGCAGTCAGCTTGAAATCTCCAGGTGTTCTCCCTGCCACAGGACTTTGTGTTCGCCTTCCTCTCTCCAGAGGATTCTTCTTACAGCCATCCATGTGACTCACTCACCTTTCATTTTTTGTTCTAATGTCAGGTTCGCACTGAAGCCCACTGAGAATCATAGCACCCTTCCCGACTCACACTCCCCTCCACATACACAAAGTCTCTATCTTGATCCTACACTTTTTACATAGACCTTAATAAATTTCTAACATTTAATATAATTTTTACTTTTTTATTGTTTATCTCCTCCACTAGAATGTAAGCTCAACAGAAACTATTTTTGTCTGTTTTGTGCACTGATATATTCCAAGCATCAAGAATAGTGTATGGCATATTACTTGATAATTGTGTGTTGAATTTTTTTAAATGGGGTTATTTAGGGTTGAGAGAGATTTCAATACATTTATGTGCTGACCTTCACTATTTCTAGGAAGATATAATGATACTTTCGAACAATGCAGTGAAGTATTATGTATTCTTTGAGTAATATAGCCTATGAAATGGTAGCTATTGGCTTTGATTTCCTTGTTTGTTTGACTATGTTACTGATTCTCTCTAATGTTTAACGGGTTTTCTAACCATGTCTTCCTCTTAGACTTTTTTTTGACCAACACTTTTCATTTGATTTGTCTTAAGTAATACATTATTTTTATTACCAGTGAAATGTGATACATTCTATTTCTTGCTATTTCCCTCCTTTCAAAGTGATATTCTGTCATTTTCATTCTCTGAGCTTTCTAAACTTTTATTCAGATTAGAAAACTAAGACTCCTTATATTCTAATTCCAAACTAACCCATTTTATAACTTTTTTATTCTAAAGTAAGCTTTATGAAATTAGGACTGTTTACCAAATACAAACATGTTCTTAATGTATTAAGTTATTTCAAGTCATTTTTTTAAGTTTTCAGTAGATATATTTTCACTTTGTAGGGCATGCTTTATGTGGCTGGCCTACAATGAGACCTAATAAAAAAATAGGACGAAAAAATGGATATTGTATTTACTTGTACTAATACACTGTTCATTTAAGAATCAACCTCCGAAACTAGCAGTGTTTGCAGGCATTCTCCAGTAACACCCAGATTTAAATCAGTGACTTTAAAGCAAAATCCAAAAACAATCAAAACAAAACAAAACTGAGGATTTTCAGTAGCCACAAAGATCACTATCAGAAGGAAAAAAAGAGTAGATTTTCAAGGAAATTTTGGGAAGTTGAATCTAGAAAAGTGTTAGGAGATAGGGAGTAGGTTAAATTCATACTTTGCTGGTGTTATTGCTATAGTTGCTTTGTATTAATCTTGATCCACCATCTTATGATTTTAGTTTTCTCCAGGTCTTTTGAGGGCCTTAAGAAATACTTGTTTCAAATTTGTCCTATATTTGACTTTATACAATTCCTTCTTTTCTTTCTCCTGCTAAATATTTATCAAATATTAAGCTGTTAAAGGGGCTTCCCAGGTGGCCCTAGTGGTAAAACACCTGCCCGTTAATGCAGAAGATGTAAGAGACTCGGGTTCAATCCCTGGGTTGGGATGATCCCCTGGAGGAGGGCATAACAACACACTCCAGTATTGTTGCCTGGAGAATCCCATGAATAGAGCAACCTGGCAGGATAGAATCCATAGGGTCGCAAAGAGTCAGACACGTGACTTAGCGCACACAGGCAAACTGTCAAGGGAAATCAATAAACCTTATGGCAAATCTGTTCTATCAAGTAGATTTCTATGGCCGTTCTCTTTCAGTGCTTTTCGCATTGTATAGGTACAGCTAATTCAATATACCATATCAGTAAACGGAATTAACTGAACCTCTGATTGCCAACAACACATCGATTAGTGTACAAACGGATTGGTTAATGCAAACTACATATGCTACAGCTGCTCCTTCTGAAAGGTAATTTGGCAGCATTTTTTTTTATCGGAATATAATTGCTTTACAATCTTGTGTTAGTTTCTTCTGTACAATGAAGTGAACCAGCTATAGTATACATATATACTCTCTCTTTTGAACCTCTCTCCCACCCCACCCCCATCTCACCCATCTAGGTCACCACAGAGCACTGAACTGAGCTTCCTGTCCTTTACAGAAGGTCCCACGAGCTATCTATCTTACACATGGTAGTGTCTATACGTCAATCCTAGTCTCCCAATTCATTTCACCCTCCCCTCCTCCTCTACCCACCGCATCCATGGATCTGTTCTCTATATCTGCATCTCTGTTTCTGCCTTGGAAATAGGTTCATCTGTACCATTTTTCTAGATTCCACAGACTAGCCAGTACTCAGTCCAGAAGTAGACAAGTAAGTATCATAGGGAACATTTCAATAAGGAACATAAAATTAGGCATAGTGGATTATAGTAGATTCTAATTGTTTAGAATTTAAGGAATGAGATGAAAGAGGAGTGAGTGTAAGAAAAAAATTACTCTGATATCTTGGGTTTCTTGGTTCCATCCTTTTCTACTTCTTCAGAAAAACCTAATTTTAACCATTAATATATAAATATGTTGTAGTACCTCTCATATATGAAAACTAGCACTTCCATTATGCTTTACATGCCTTTCAAGCCATTATCAGATTCCTTTTATCTTCGCCAGACATCCTAAAAAATTGTCTCCTCTCACTTTATTTGCTTCTTCCCTTACATCCCACAAACCAGAATATTATGTCTCACTACACTGCTCTTCTCAAACTGTTGTCATGAGGACCACAGACTTCTCTTCTACTCTGTCCAGTTCAGTGGACATGCTTTTCAATCCTCATCATCTCTTTGTGACATTTGGAAATACTGATAATTAATCTGTTTTGAAATTCTCTCTCTCTGATTCCTGGAATGCTAAGCCAACATCTCTCTTACTTCATGCTCTATTGTTTATCAGTTTGCTCTTTGGCACCCAGTTCTCCACCTACCCTTAATTCCCACATCTCAAGTTTCCTCCTGGCACTGACTGACTCTTTCCTTTCTTTGAAATTGCATGTTGGATGATTTCATTCATTTTCATGGTTCAAGCAATCATTCACATGCTGATATGCATATTTCCAGCAGTTCCTGACATTTTGAAGTGGCCATTTTGATCAAGCCTTCAGAAGAATCCTTTTCATTTTCATTCTTGCAATGCTTGAAACTGGTAGTCTCATCTTATCCCTAGGTTGCATCCCACAAAATAAAATAGGTTTCATTATTGAGCTCAAATCAGTCATATAGTGCTTAAAAATTACAGTTTATAGAAAACAACAGAATTCCCAAATACTTTTATCAAGCTAAGAAAATTAGACAAAAATAGCCCCGGCTCAGTTGAATATGATATGAAGATCAAACATGCACAAATTATGAATATAATTGAAAAATTAAAAGTAAAATGTTAGCAAATTAAATTTAGCATTATGGTAAATTTGTGGTTTATTCAGGAGCAACTGGAGAAGGAAATGGCAACCCACTCCAGTATTCTTGCGTAGAGAATCCTGTGGATACAGGAGCCTGGTGGGCTGCTGTCCCTAGGGTCACATAGAGTCGGACTCAACTGAAGCAACTGAGCATGCATGCATGCATTGGAGAAGGAAATGGCAACCCACTCCAGTGTTCTTGCCTGGAGAATCCCAGGGATGGGGGAGCCTGGTGGGCTGCCGTCTATGGGGTTGCACAGAGTCGGACACGACTGAAGTGACTTAGCAGCAGCAGCAGGAGCAACAAGAAAATACATGACCATGTAAATAAATTCTAAATAGTCATTTGATATAACTGAAAATTCATTGTCAAGCTCAGGCTTGAAAATCAAACAGATCTGCTTTAGAATTAAAGTTTATTCACTTACAGCTATTTTTCCATTGAATGGGTGTGTTGTTATTTGTCATTCAGTCGTGTCCAACTCTTTGAGAGCCCATGGACTATAGCCCACCAGGCTCCTCCCTCTGTCCATGGAATTCTCCAGGCAAGAAGACTGGAGTGGGTAGCCATTCCCTTCTCCAGGGGATCTTCCTGACTCAGGGATTGAACCCAGGTCTCCTGGATTGCAGGCAGATTCTTTACCATATGAGCCACCAGGTAAACTAATCTATTTTGGATCCTAGTTTCACTAATTTTTAAAACAGGCCTAGACTTCCTTAAAACTCTAGTTTGAAACACATCTCAAATTTTCCTTTTCATAATACTTTTAAATTAATGTTAAATTCTACATTTTAAATTAATGTTAAATTCTACATTTAACATCTGTTTTCTCCACTAAGCTGAAATCACCTTGATGACCTGTGTTGCTGTCCACAGTGTGTAGCTTAATATGTGTGAGTATGCATGACCAGTTACAGAATTTGTGGGGCCCAATGCAAAGTGAAAATGAGAGTTCCTTTGTCCAAAAATAATTAAGAATTTCAAGACAGTGACTGCAGAGCATTAAACCAAATCTATAGTCCTTCTAAGCACAGGTCCCATGTGTTCTACACGAACACATGCCCATAAATCTGTTTTGTGTGTGTGTGTGTGTGTGTTTGAAATATGTTGAATATTACGCCTGGAAAATTAAGCTACAGGAACTTCAGAAAATACTGATAGAATGATAGCTAGCATTCAGATCTCAGACTATAAAAAATGGTCATATTATGTTGGGTAAAAAGTAGTTCAGATAATTATCAAGAAAAGATTTTCAGATTACCAATAATGAACTATTTAGATTGAAGATTGTGGAACATTTAAAAAGACATTCATTAACATCAAATGATTCTCTCTTTAAGCTGACATTCATATGGTTTTATTTCCATTTTTTCAAGTACATTGTATTAATCATTCTGAGAATGTTGTCTTCTTTCTTAATATTTATTGGTTATAACTCATAAACTTTATATACTATTTTGTTTCCATATTGGCTTTTCTGCACCATTGGGTCTATAAGTGAACTTGATGGTAACCACCCAGCTTTTCTAATCACATAACATTAGCATATAAAAATTCATGACATTTCTTTTATCCTTATCTATCTGTCTAATAAAAAATAATGTTCATTTTATCAAAATATCAACTACAAATTTAAGAATACATTTTGGAATTTTTTTCCAAATGGTATTAATTCTGCCATAGACAGAAAAATAATAACTTGAAGTTAGAAAGTGCCCATTTGCATATAATAAAAAAAATGCCCAATGATTTATGAATATTTTTTTCAGAGATTCTTCACATTTAGGGTCAGAGTCTGGTGAGGAATTTACATCTCCTCTTGGAGCTCTGAATAATTTTCCCTCATGCTTCCCAAAAGTTCACTTATGCACAAGCTCTTGTTCAACCAAGTTTTACAGTGATTGCATGAAAAAGGAAGATGGATTTCCTGCTGAGCAAGTTATTGATGGATGCTCTTTTATCTGTCCCTGAAAAGTTAAAAAAATAAAAACTACAGGCTATATGCAGTTACATACCTCAATTCTGCTGTCAGGGATTTTAAATAAATCAATAACCAACATTGTCATGTTTAATTACAAAATTCATTTTTACTTTTCACTCCAGCCTCCTGTTTCTCCACTCCCCACCTCCACCCTAAGTTCCAGTCAGATGGAAATACTTGACATCCCCCCAACCCCCACCACATTCTGTGTCCTGTTCTTGTTCGTTTCCCTTGTTCTCTTCCCCTTTCCTCCTATTTTCCTCCTGTCTTCACAAACTGTCTCTTCCACACATGTTCTCATTCATGCCTCTCACTCAATTGTCCTCTCTCATTCTTTCACTTTCTGCATGGCTGTGTGCTAGACACTTTCTTTTTCTTTTCACATGATATATGGAATCTCGGTTCCCAGACCAGGGATCGAACCCACGACCCCTGTATTGGAAGGGAGGAGTCTTAACCAATGGACCACCAGGGAAGTCCTAGATGCTCATCTAAGTGGAAGTCAGCTTGGCTGGACACAGGGAGGAAAAAAGTCATGGGTACCAGAGAGCCAGGGAGGGCAGCAGAAGCCCAGATCACTCAGGGCCATGAAAGCCCCATGTACAGCGGGAAGTGGTCAGGGAGTGGTCACGGAAAATGGCAAATGTAAATCAATATCCTGCTGCTATGAAGAGAATGAAGAGGTTGTGGGCAAGAGTAGAAACTGGAAGGTCCCTAGACAGCAGGGTTTTAATGGTTAACCTTAGGCAATTCACAGAATAGATTTGGGATTTATTTTAGAGGTATTGCTGACAGGACTTGCCTATGAACTGGATGTGAGAAATGAGGCTAAAAGAGGAATAGAAATCCAGGTTTCAGCCTTAAGCAACACTGCTTCACCCTCTGTTTCATTTTTTTTTTCTTTTTCTCTCTGCTTTCTTTTCCTTTTTTCTTTGTTCACACTATCAAAGAATCTGAAATGCTCACATCGTCAAGTTAATTGACCTGCTTGGGTCTCAACTGAGAACTCACAAATTCCAGAAATTTGTCCTGAGGTCCCCACACTGGAGCAAAGCCATACCCACACTACATGTGACTCTGTTTCTGTCCTGGCATCAATTTCTGCATTGTTCACAGGACTTCTAACCCAAGGATCCCAAGTGTGGACTCTAGAGCTGATTTACAGTAGGTTTGTGTTCCACATTTGTTACTAACCAGGGGAGTGAATTCGGGCATATACTTAAGGAAGTCTTAGTTCCCACAAAATTATCTACCACAGAGGAAATTTTGCCTGAGATGACATATATAAAAGGATTAGCACAATACTAGTACAGAACAAATGCTAGGTAAATGATAGCCATAATATTATTATCACTGTTATTTCTTTACATCACCCACCTTCATTTAAGCAGGGTTTCTGCAGAATATCAGAAACCGAACAAGACAGAAAATATCTAAATAATTCAGGTCTAGAAAAAAAAAAAAAGATAAACTTTTGTTTATCTTATAAACTTAACTTTATCTAATAAGCTTCTGTAAACACACAGTCACAATGGATAATTTGATTTATTAGCCAATTCAGACAAACGCACAAGGGAGACGTTGTTAGGAGCTATTATCGGTCTCCACTTTCTCCACCTAATTTGGGCTTTAATTTCTAGGTCCAAAGATAGCTCTTCCCAGAGGAGACTGACCCACCGCTTTATTTTCCTTTGAGATCTCACCTGAGCAGGTGCATGTACAAAAGACAGAGAGGAAAGAGACCAAGAGAGGTTAGAGAGGCCGAGGGAGTGGCCCGTGGCCCTCTTAATCATTCATCATTCTTTACTTCCTTTTTTTTTTTTTTAAAACAAGAGGACTTGGCATCGTCCACCACCACATCCGCGGCAAGAGCTGCTACGCCTCCTCCCTGGTTCCCGCTTGCAATAGCCCAGCTCTCGCCCCTCACATTTACGGCTTCTGTGGACTCATTAGCAACCGATGCTTTTAGATCCTAGTCGCCTACTTTTGCCAAGGCGGCTAGAGGTCATTTGGGAAGTCTTTTGCCTCAAATCGCCCGGAATCAGAAGACCAACTCATTCCTCCTGCGGTGCTTTGGAAATCCGCGCGCTCCTCTGGTCTTGGTCCAGGCGCACAGGAAGCGCTCGGGGAGGACGCAGGTGACCAGGAGAAGGGAGGCGGGGGGGTGCTGTGAAGGCGCCCCAGTGATTAACTTGGAGATCGAACCTGCAGACCAAGCGCAAAGTAGAAACTGAAAGTACACTGCCGGCTGATCCTACGGAAGTTATGGGAAAGGCAAAGCGCAGAGCCGGGCCCTGGTGTGTGCCGCCCCCCTTGGGATGGATGAAACAGCAGGCTCGGCGTGGGTAGGAGGAACCAGCGACAGAGACGGCCTTCCCGGCACGGACTCCCGGTAACTCCGCGGAAGACCAGGGTCCTGGGAGTGACTATGGGCGGTGAGAGCGTGCTCCTGCTGCAGTTGCGGTCATCATGACCACGCCCGCTCCCGCAGACCATGTTCCATGGTAAGCGCTGCTCTCTCGGGCGCAGAAATTCGCGCGCCCGGCACTCCCGGGGACTCGGACGCGCTGCGGGGCCCCGCGCTCAGGCGCGTCCGGGAACAGCCTGGCCTTGCACTTTGGACCTGCGGAGAGCTCGGGCTCTGCCCCGGGGCAGCCGGCGACCGCGCCCGAGTACCCTGGCCCATTGCCACTTGCACCTGGCAAGCTGCGTGGGAGCCTCGGTCCCCGACGCCGGCCCTCTGTCCCCGAGACCCGGCGCTGCAGCCTCCGCGCCGTTCAGCTGTGGCAGCCTGCGCCCAGGTCCCGGGGTAACAACGCGCTCCGTCCTTCTCCCGGAGCCAGCGCCGCCCGCTGTCAACCGAGCGCCCAACCCACCCACCCCGGGCTCCTGGTCGCGCCGAGGTACTCACCGGCGCCCCGGGATCTGCGAGGATGTGGGCTCTTGCAGCTCCAAATCCTTAGAGAAGTGAAAGCGAAGCTCCCACGGGACACGCTTTTAAACCCCAAAGGGACAGGTCTCCGGAAAACCCCGTTTTCACCCACTTACTGAGGCTGGGAGTTTCCGACTGGGGCTGTACCCGGTGTCTTTTGCTGGGAAACCAAGTGCTCCGGGCTGGCACTGAGAAGGGACACTTTGGGTTTTGTTTTGTTTGTTCTAAATGGGTGCTCCTTGACGGAGGCAGAATTAACAGGCATAATTCTACATTTTAGACCCTTGCTGAGACCGAGTAGATTTTACTTGTGTGGAATACGAATTTTAAATGGGCAAGGACAGAGCTGAAGCGATGGCGTTAGCAGCCATACGGCTAGTATAGAGTCCAAAAGTTGACTAGGGGGAAAAACAAAACAAAAAAGGTGTGCTGGGGGGATTGGGGGGAAGGGAAACGTGCTTAGGGAGGGATCGCCTGAGGAAAATTCTGCTGTTTTACAGTAAATACTTCCTCTATCAAAAGGAGACGAATGGGGAGGGGGCCAGAATAGACAGGAGGTTGTTGTCCTGTTTGATGCCTTTCCTGGCTCCACCTTTAGATTAGAAGAGCTTTTTGCCCACTCACAGGTATTCAAGCATCAAAAAGTGACATAGTCCAGAAGTACCTGATCAGTAACAAAATAACGGAGTAGGGTTTAGAGTATAGAGAATTCTTAATGGGCCTCCTCTAGAAGTTTAATATAGAATTAGAAATTAGGTATATTCCTGTTTTCCTTACAATGCCCACCGAGCTTCTGCAGTTGCTTCTTTCTGGATGGCTCCCAGCTCTTATCCTCCCATCACCTCTGATCTAGAGCGGAGAGGTAAAGCAAGAGGAGGAAGCTAAGGTGTCCATTACTGACAAGGAGGAAGCTAAGGTGTCCATTATTCCATTTCCTGAATATCTACACTAATCATGTAGCATAAGTTATCAGCAACCAAAATATTAGAATTCTAAACTCCTAATAATAATTACTCTGAGTGGCTATCTGCAGTTTGTTCCAATAGATTTCATTAGAGGTTTCATTACTTTTTGTCCTTTCACTTTGACACTTCTTTTGGAAGTTGAAGTAGTTGAGGACCTCCTATGTGGTCCTTGATGATTGTGCTCTCTAGTTTTGATAATTTAATTATTTGACGACCCAAAAATGGAATAGTGGTACAAATGGAGAACTGAGGAAGATTAGAAAGCCTGAACAAGTTTAAAGAGAATTACACAGGGCATCATAACAATGCTGAAATACCTTAGACAAAAATGGAAGAGGTTACTTTGTAGGACCACATTACATGTTGATTTCTCTGTGATGTGAGATTTTTTTTTTTTTTTCTGGCTGCACCTGTGACACATAACCTAATGTAATAAAACCAAACAGTCAATGTCTTTTTCCCCTTAAATAGGAGTATGTGGTGCAATGTTTCAGAGCTTGGCCAAGGAAGCACCACAGTGAGTTTCATGTGGAGAAAGATGGGGTTTTTGCACATTTCCCTTGAGGACACACATGCAGTTATTTTTACAGGAAGCAGTGTAGCTCAGTGGCTGAAAGCTTAGTTTCTAGACTTTTCAACCTGACAATCTTGGATTTGAATCCTGACTCTTACAAAACTCGTTTTATCCGGGGAAAAATTTGGGCCCCAGATTCTCCATCTGCCAAAATGTTTAGTAACTGATAGTACTTACCTCAAGAAATGGTTATGGGATTAAATGAAATACTGTATATAGTATTATAGGATGGCTTCAGAAATGTCTTTATCTGCTGTTTATCATAGGACTTATGGATAGAATTTATAATCCAATCAATATGTTTGTGGCAAATATTAGAATGCTTTGTGTGAACATAAAATTGATTTTAGAACCTTTAAAAGGTGGTTTTCATATATGATTATTTCCTACTGTTTATTAACTTTTTATTTATTCACTCGTTTATGCCAATTGCTCATACTAAAGCCAAATCTTATATATTCAGATAATGTCTTTCATGAAAATAGGTCTATGTAATGTGTACAGTAGACAGTCAATACATACTGATTGGTCTTAAACAGTAATGAAAGATTGGATTTGAAGGATTGTAGAAACTAATTTGTTTATGTTCACTTTGACCCCATAACAAGCATCTGAGGATTGAATGTATTATTTGGCTTAATATAAAAACCAACAAGACTTTTTTAGACAGCCATCATTCTGGTTTAACCAAATTCCCTACTGAAAACAAATTCTCCAGTTTCAATCCCTTCAGGAAATCTAAAGAAAATTCCACAAGCCCAAGCTTGCCTTGCATTATTCTTTACGGTTTATCTTTTTTTGTAACCTAAGGGAAAAGTCAAGGTGGGGGGGGATAGGGTTGGTATTCTATGCATAATCTAAAAATAAAAGCAGAGTCCTTTCCTATTGTGACAACAATGTCAAAAGCAGGCTCAAACTAGGCAATATTAATATGTTACTCTCTATGTGGTATGGAGAAAAGACTTCAGTTGAAGGCAAGTCATTAATGAGAAATCTAGGAACTTCTGAGACCTGGGTTTGAAGCACTGGAATGTATTTGCAACATTGTCCATCAGGGGATTTCAGGTTTAAAGAGTTACTGTATTTGGATGGCTAGGTAGATTCTTAGAATTAAGGTGCTTACGAGTTGAAAGGGATATCAAGGGATCAGTTAGTCTGAGGTTTTCATTGTACAAATTAGGGAAGTGAAGATTTTGAGCTGCTCTGTCCTTTTAGTGGTCTCTTAACCCATTTCCACACCAAGACACAGCCTCCAGGTCTCCCTCTGTGCTTTGTGTTGCCAAGGCTATCTGGAGCTGAGCTGCTGGTGGTGATTTAATTCCTAAGTCACGTCTAACTCTTTTGTGGCCCAGTGAACTGTAGCTTGCCAGGCTCCTCTGTCCATGGGATTTCCCAGGCAAGCATAATGGAATGAGTTGACTTTTTCTTCTCCAGGGGATCTTCCCAACCCAGAAATTGAACCCATGTCTCTTGCATTGCAGATTCTTTACTGCCAAGCCACCAGGGAAGCCCAGGGCTGACCTATTTAACAAGTTAAGTCACTCAGTCATGTCCAACTCTCTGTGACCCCGTGGACTGTAGCCCACCAGCTCCTCCATCCATGGGATTCTCCAGGCAAGAATACTGGAGTGGGTTGCCATTTCCTTCTCCAAGGGATCTTCCCAACCCAGGGATTGAACCCAGGTCTCTCACATTGCGAGCAGACACTTTAACCTCTGAGCCACCAGGGAAGCCCATTTAACAATAGTGGCAACGAAAGACACTCTAGATAAGGCAAATATTTTTTAGAATTGCACAAAAAAGACTTAATTCCCCACTAAGTCATCATTTGAAAGCATTGATAAAATACCATCCAATGACCAAGTGGATCAACATGAATTTTGGGAGCACTCATTACTGAAATTTGGAATGAAGAGGGCACAATAAGTAGTGCTCAGAAAAAATAAAACTGCCTCCTAAATCGAAGTGTAAAATGTGGACCTTTGAAATAACATTTATGTACAATAGTAAAAATGTCTCCTTTTCATTCTAATGTTTAATTACTTTGTTATTATTCCTTTAAAGCTCATTTCAAGCTATATGGTGTATAAACTTTCCTTATCCTCTATTCCTCCTGAAGTAGCCCTGCCAGACACCTTTAAGATGACAGAGAAAAGAAAAAGTTTGGCTCTGCACTATCTATACAAATCTAATTACAAAGTTAGGATACTAAATAATTAGCAATTGATCATTGTTTGAGAATCTTCAGGTGAGAGAGACAATAGTAGAAGAAAGAGAGGTGGAGATAGATAATAGAACCTGGAGGTAGTTTTCATTTAGATAAAAATGATGACATATTATTAAAAGATTATGGGTAGGCTTCCCTGGTGGCTCAGTGGTAAAGAATCCACCTACTGATGCAGGAGACATGAGTTTAATTCCTGATCTGGGAAGATCCCACGTGTCCCAGGGCAACTAAGCCCATACACCACAACTACTGAAGCTGTGCTCCAGAGCCTGGGGACCACAACTCCTAAAGCCTGTGCGCCCTAGAGCTGGTGCTCTTCAACAAGAGATGTCATGGTGATGAGAAACCCGTGCTTCGCAACTAGAGAAAAGCCCACACAACAAGGAAAACCCAGCACAACCAAAAATAAATAAATAAATAAGATTATTTTTTAGAAAGATTATGGGCATTTAGGATCAAATCCTGGTGAAGCAATTGGCTCAGGTTAGAATCCAGACCCGGCACCTACTATTTATGTTTAACAAAAAGATTAACTACCTGGTAGGACCCTTTGGATCTTTAGAGACAGTAAGTATAAGGCACTGAACAGTGCTTGGTACATGACAGGTACTCAGTTAAAGGCAACTAGCATCATCATCCGGAGAAGGCAGTGGCAACCCACTCCAGTACTCTTGCCTGGAAAATCCCAGGGATGGGGGAGCCTGGTGGACTGCTGTCTATGGGGTCGCACAGAGTTGGACATGACTGAAGCGACTTAGCAGTAGCAGCAGCAGCATCATTAATCTCCTAAGTGAATTCTTGCTCATCATGCGTACAGAAACTTAGTGTCAGAGCTTTGAGTAGATCCTGCCTCTCATTTTGTTTTTCTTACCTTGTTAAATGTCAGTATGAAGATTTGATGTGAGATTCATGTTTGTTCCTCTATCTGCTATCCAGTCTACATACTGTATTGTAAATATATGGGTCACTAACAGCACATAATTTAATGGGGAGGGTTACTCACTTTTGTATGACAGATAATGATGTAACAGATTATAATGTTATCGGGAAGTTTATGATATATTTGACAGTCTTTAGTTCCTTGGGTTCCAAGCAGCATTGTTTGTAATCTTAATCAGGAGTAGGCATACATGTGAAATGTCTTGCACTCAATGAGAATAGTTAAAGTTCACTGGTGAAAGTCACAGGAAATACATTGTCATCAACACTCAATAGTTTACAGAAAGATTCAAACAAGACACTCTGGCAAGCTTGTGAAGAAATAAAATAAGTCCCCATAAAACCAGATTTTAATCCCTCAGGGAATCCCTAGCTTTCTATCAGTGTATTACTATTGCCAAAAATGATGTCATTTATAATTTCATCCATTTTGATTAAAAAATGCCCCTAAATAAGAAGACATTTAAAAACAGATATAAATAATTAGTTAACAGGGTATGAATTTATTTATTGTTTTCCTAACATGTCAAGAAGCTAAACAGGGCTGTGTTTGAAGAGAATGTGAGTCTCTGGGCATTTAGAAATAGAAGATACTGAAAAGATAAGGGGTCTTATAATATAAATGTCAACTTTGTACCAGTTCTAGGAAAGGTAAGCCTTCTAAGGTCCATTATTAAAAAGAAAGCATATGATCATAGTGCCGTACTGTGGAGATAAACTTCCTGCAATGTTGCCTCCAGGAAACAGCTGGACACTTGATCAGCCACCAAGTTTTATATAAATATACAGTCACGTGCCATAGATCATAAACTTTCAAGAATTTCTCATTTTTAACCTATAGTTTACCTGTTTTTCTGTCAATGGAGCAAAGAGACTTTGCTGTCATCACACCTGTTCTGCACTATCCCAAAGAGTTATATCTGAATTCAAATGAAAGAAACCTAGACTCTAAAATATTGTCTTACTTTGGCTGTTACATAATAATGAACTTCGGAGTTTTTCCCTACACTCTGCAGAAGCAAGATACATTTTAAAAATTCTTAGAAATTAGTGGTCAGGCCAATTGAAACACTGCCATCAGATGATATAATATGACTTAAAACATTTGGCTGATTCTTACTTACTGTTGAATTCAGTTTCTTTTAGGTATATCTTTGGAATTCCTCCCCTGATCCTTGTTCTGTTGCCAGTAGCATCATCTGATTGTGATATTAGCGGTAAAGACGGTGGAGCATATCAGAATGTTCTAATGGTCAACATCGATGACTTGGTATGTGTTTGTTTTCCTCGCATTTTAACTCATTGGCAAAATTTTATATGTACTGTTGGTATGCAGTTTTATATTTTAGTATTTACTTATATTCTTTGAAAGACAGTGAAATAACTAAAGAATAAAAGTGAATGGGGGCTAACAGTATTTTTTTTTTAGAGTTGTCATCATTATATCCTTTAAAAAGAATTCTTTCCTAGACTCCAGACTCATCAATCCTAGTTCCCTTCACTACCAAAATTTTTCTGAACATAATTTAGCATAACTCTCTGCATCTCCTCATCTTCCACTGACAGTCCATATAAAAGCATTACACTGTGGCTTCCCTGGTAGCTCAGATGGTAAAACATCTGCCTGCAATGCTGGAGACCCAGGTTCGATACGTGGGTTGGGAAGATCCCCTGGAGAAGGAAATGGTAACCCACTCCAGTACTCTTGCCTGGAAAATCCCATGGACAGAGGAGCCTGATAGTCTACAGTCCATGGGGTTGCAAAGAGTCGGACATGATTGACAGTCCATATAAAAGCATTGTATTCGAAGAAGGAAAATAACAGAATATATAGTTTAAAATTTATCGTGAAGGGATTTCCCTGGAAGTCCAGTGGTAAGACTCCATGCTTCCACTACAGGGGAATGTGTTTGATCCCTGGTCAGGGAACTAAAATCGAAAAATTATCAAGAAGAGAAAGAGATGTATAGTTATTTTATTTTATCTGAATGTGTGTATTGGCATATACTTAAGTATTTTATATATATATATAATTTGCTGTGGTATTTTTTACTTACTTTGGACATTTTTTGATAACAGCTATTATTCTTTAGGGTAGTTTTAGGTTTACAGAAAAGTTGAGGAGAATGTAGAGAATTCCCACACACCCACCCTCCCTCTGTACAATATCCCCTGTATTTAACATCTTGCATTTGTGTGGTACATTAGTTACAATCAATGAACCAATATTGATACATTGTTATTAACTAAATCCCATAGTTGACATTAGTGTTTGTTTCTCCTGTTGCACAATTATATGGTTTTTGACAAATGGGTAATGTCCTGTATCCACCCTGACAGTATCATGCAAATAGTTTCACCATCCTTAAAAATTCCCTGTGCTCCACTGATTCATACTTCCCTCCCTCCTCTTAACCCATGGCAACCACAGATCTGTTTACGGTCTCTGCGGTTAGCCTCTAAAAATGTCATATAGTTAGAATCATGTAGTTTGTAGCTTTTTTAGACTGGATTCTTTGATTTAGCAATGTGTATTTAAGGTTCTTCCCTGCCTTTTTGTGGCTTGATAGCTCATTTCATTTTATTGTTGAATAAAATTCCATCGAATGGATGTACTACAGTTTGTTTCTCCATTCACTGATTGAAGGATATGTCTTTATTGCTTCTAATTTTGACAATTATGAATCAGTTCAGTTCAGTTCAGTCGCTCAGTCGTGTCCGACTCTTTGCGACCCCATGAATTGCAGCACACCAGGCCTCCCTCTCCATCACCAACTCCCAGAGTTCACTCAGACTCACGTCCACTGAGTCAGTCATGCCATCCAGCCATCTCATCCTCTGGCGTCCCCTTCTCCTCCTGCCCCCAGTCCCTCCCAGCATCAGAGTCTTTTCCAATGAGTCAACTCTTTGCATGAGGTGGCCAAAGTACTGGAGTTTCAGTTTTAGCATCATTCCTTCCAAAGAAATCCCAGGGCTGATCTCCTTCAGAAGGGACTGGTTGGATCTCCTTGCAGTCCAAAGGACTCTCAAGAGTCTTCTCCAACACCACAGTTCAAAAGCATCAATTCTTCGGCGCTCAGCCTTCTTCACAGTCCAACTCTCACATCCATACATACATGACCACAGGAAAAACCATAGCCTTGACTAGACGGACCTTTGTTGGCAAAGTAATGTCTCTGCTTTTGAATATGCTATCTAGGTTGGTCATAACTTTCCTTCCAAGGAGTAAGCATCTTTTAATTTTATGGCTGCAGTCACCATCTGCAGTGATTTTGGAGCCCAGAAAAATAAAGTCTGACACTGTTTCCACTGTTTCCCCATTTATTTCCCATGAAGTGATGGGACCAGATGCCATAATCTTCATTTTCTGAATGTTGAGCTTTAAGCCAACTTTTTCACTCTCCACTTTCACTTTCATCAAGAGGCTTTTTAGTTCCTCTTCACTTTCTGCCATAAGGGTGGTGTCATCTGCATATCTGAGGTTATTGATATTTCTCCCGGCAATCTGGATTCCAGCTTGTGTTTCTTCCAATTCAGCGTTTCTCATAATGTACTCTGCATATAAATTAAATAAGCAGGGTGACAATATACAGCCTTGACGGACTCCTTTTCCTATTTGGAACCAGTCTGTTGTTCCATGTCCAGTTCTAACTGTTGCTTCCTGACCTGCATACAGATTTCTCAAGAGGCAGATCGGGTGGTCTGGTATTCCCATCTCTTTCAGAATTTTCCACAGTTTATTGTGATCCACACAGTCAAAGGCTTTGGCTTAGTCAATAAAGCAGAAATAGATGTTTTTCTGGAACTCTCTTGCTTTTTCCATAATCCAGCTGATGTTGGCAATTTGATCTCTGGTTCCTCTGCCTTTTCTAAAACCAGCTTGAACATCAGGAAGTTCACAGTTCACGTATTGCTGAAGCCTGGCTTGGAGAATTTTGAGCATTACTTTACTAGCATGTGAGATGAGTGCAATTGTGCGGTAGTTTGAGCATTCTTTGTCATTGCCTTTATTTGGGATTGGAATGAAAACTGTCCTTTTCCAGCCCTGTGGCCACTGCTGAGTTTTCCAAATTTGCTGGCATATTGAGTGCAGCACTTTCACAGCATCATCTTTCAGGATTTGAAATAGCGCAACTGGAATTCCATCACCTCCACTAGCTTTGTTCGTAGTGATGCTTTCTAAGGCCCACTTGACTTCACATTCCAGGATGTCTGGCTCTAGGTCAGTGATCACACCATCATGATTATCTGGGTTGTGAAGATCTTTTTTGTACAGTTCTTCTGTGTATTCTTGCCATCTCTTCTTAATATCTTGTGCTTCTGTTAGGTCCATACCATTTCTGTCCTTTATCGAGCATAAAGCTTCTGCAAACATTTGTGTGCAGGGTTTTGTGTGGACATACATTTTCAACTCATTTGGATAAATTCCTAGGAGAATGATTGCTGGATCATATGGTAAGACTATGTTTAGCTTTGTATTAAACTGCCATGCTGTCTTCCAAAGTGACTGTACCATTTTGCATTCTCAACAGCAATGAATGAGAGCTCCTGTTGCCTTACATCCTTGCCACATTTGCTGTTGTCAGTGTTTTAAATTCTAGCCATTCTAATAGATGTTTCATTGTACTTCACTGTCCTTTTAATTAGCAGCTCCCTAATGTCATATGATGTTGAACATCCTTCACAGACTATTGCCGTCTGCATATCTTCATTGGTGAGGTATCAGAACTCACATCCTACCTGACGTCCTAACTGTATTGAATCTTACTATCCATGGTCATGGAATATCCTTCTATTTATTATTTCTTTTATCAGAGTTTTGTGCTTTTCCTCATACCAATCTTGTTCATATTTTGTTAGAACTATACTTAAGCACAGGATATTGTATTTTGGGTAGTTTTGTAAATAGTGTTGTGTTTTGAATTTCAAGTTCCAATTATTCATTGCAGGTATATAGGAGAGCAATTGACTTTCATATATAACCTTGTATCCTCAAATCTTGCTAGAACTGCTTTTAGTTCCAGGAGGTGGTATTGGTATTGTTGCTATTCTTTAGGATTTTCAACATAGACAAATGATTCATTGACCAAAATAATTTTTTTACAGTTTAAGAGCCATATTAATGTAATAGGATATGTTGATTTAACAGTAATCAGTACTTGAAACCCCAAATGACAAAGCAAACTCTCTCACACGTTCATAAGATGGAAATAATTGTCTAATCTTTCCCTTCCTTCCCCTCACTCTTTCTCTGCATACTCATACTGAAGGGGCACAGCTCCTTGGGAAATCAGTGTCTTACCTCTTGGGGGGATACAGGAAACTCAAGATGCTATATAACTGCATGCTGTACCACTTTAATACATAGAACTGCTGACAAAAAATGCACACTACATGGTAATTGCCCACTTTTTCATTTCATGAATTGAGGGCGTTTTCTGCATTAAATTATGCTCCCAAATTAATATTTTGAGTCAAGAAATGGATTTTACTCTTTACTAACTTTTAAAAACATTATTTATTTATTCATTTTAATTTTTGGTCGTGCTGGGTCTTCATTGCTGCCTGTAGGCTTTCTCCAGTTGCAATGAGCAAGGGCTGCTCTCTAGTCACAGTGCAAGGGCTTCTCATTACAGTGGCTTCTCTCGTTGCTGAGCACAGGTTCTAGGGCATGGGGGTTTCAATAACTGCGGTGCAGGGACTTAGTGGAATTTCCTGGGTCAGAGTGATCGAACCCGTGTCCCCTGCATTGGCGGGTCATTCTTAACCACTGGACACCCCAGGAGAGTCCCTTTACTTAATCACCTTCATTTCCCAAAGGAAAATTCTGAGGCTCAGGGTCACCCTGTTACGTGGCAGAGCCAGGATCTGAGCTTCTGCTGTTCACCAGCACACTCTCCTGCCTTCCAGTAGCAATCACTGTGTCATTATATGCATTCAGCCAACATTTATGTGGAGCCTGTTATGTGCCAGTTGTGAAAACCCTGTTGTGTGGTGAGGAGGTGGGGGTGTGGGGATAGATGCAAAAATAGACCAGACACAGACCTGTCTTTTAAGGACTTTACATTTGGTGATGGTTAAGTCTTGGTGTGAGAATGCAAGTTGCAGCTTGAAAAGGAGTGGCTGCCATACTCTCATTTTAAACAAACTGGTTGTGAGTCAGATTTGGAAACAAAGAAATATAAACTGTGTGCTAGGAAAACTTCAATAGATCAGCTTGACACCAGGAGAGAAACCATACTGCGGGTTAATGTGCTGATCTCCAGACCTTTTAGAGTGTACACCGTTTAGTAAAACTGTCTTAAGCCTGCACTTCCAGTATATATTTACTTACCTGTTATAGCATTTGCATAGTAATTGCATACATGTTAGTAATGATATATTCCAAACAATAAAAATTTACAAAAGATAAAGAAAAACTGTAGATAGAATTCCTAAAGCTTTTCCTTCCATGCTTGCCGTGGATTCTCCATTGTAGACTCTACTTTGAAAAGACCTCTAACATAGTGGAAGACACAAGTGTATATATAACAAGATTGTGAGTTATCTTGATGTGATGTTATTTAGACATAACCAAAAGTCAACAGTGATTTGGTCATAAAATAACATTTAATTTCAGTGCAACTTTTGAGAATTTACTGTGTACAACGTAAGTCATTAGAAAATAAGATAGTCCTTGTTCTTCTATAATTTATGAGATTAAAGTAAACACATGTTACTGTAATAGAAAGTAATGAGTAGTGCATTACAAAGCGGTTTCATACACATTATTTGAGCTTCATAATATCTCTATGACATGATAATAATAATAATCAATTCAGTTCAGTTGTTCAGTCGTGTCCAACTCTTTGTGACCCCATGGACTGCAGCATGCCAGGCTTCCCTGCCCATCACCAACTCCCGGAGCCTGCTCAAACTCATGTTCATCGAGTTGGTGATGCCACCCAATCGTCTTATCCTCTGTTAGTTATAATAATAATAATAACACAAATTCAGGGTTTACTATGTGCCAGCACTGCTCTGACCACTTTCCATGTAATAATTATATAATTTTAATATAATAATTAGATAATTCCATGTAATGAGGAAAGTGAGACCTGAACCACATAGCTGGCAAGTGGCAAAGCTGGAATTCAAATCCAAACAGTCTAGTTCCAGAAAAAGTCCTCATTATGATGAGGCAAAGCAGGCAATAGCCTGTTTTTTTTTGGTGGGGCCGGGGGTAGGGGAAACACATGATAGAATGTTACGGTAATAACATAATGAAAGAAGGGTGTCAGGACAATAAGAGGGTAACTGATCTGGTTGTATTGTAGGGAAAGGTGAAGGGGAGCTGGACAGATATTTTGAATACATCTGGATGTTAAAATCATCCAGAGCACATCAGTAAAGTAGAACTGAGTTGTGGAAGTAAGAAAGTACAAATGATGGAAGCCTTGACACAGAATCCATATAAGGTTCAGGGTAAGGGCGAGACTCATTTTTCTACTTAGCTCAGAAGGAATGGAAAATTCATAATAAATAATAAAGGTCCTTTTTCTATATGGTCTACTAAGTAAGGATTTAGATTTCTAAAACTAGGATGTCTAAGTTAAATAGAATCAGCACTTTAAGCTTCTTAATATATATTCAGTTAAGTTCAGTTCAGTCGCTCAGTCGTGTCCGACTCTTTGCGACCCCATGAATTGCAGCACACCAGGCCTCCCTCTCCATCACCAACTCCCAGAGTTCACTCAGACTCATGTCCATCGAGTAAGTGATGCCATCCAGCCATCTCATCCTCTGGCGTCCCCTTCTCCTCCTGCCCCCAATCCCTCCCAGCATCAGAGTCTTTTCCAATGAGTCAACTCTTCGCATGAGGTGGCCAAGTACTGGAGTTTCAGCTTTAGCATCATTCCTTCCAAAGAAATCCCAGGGCTGATCTCCTTCAGAAGGGACTGGTTGGATCTCCTTGCAGTCCAAGGGACTCTCAAGAGTCTTCTCCAACACTGCAGTTCAAAATCATCACTTCGGTGCTCAGCCTTCTTCACAGTCCAACTCTCACATCCATACATGACCACAGGAAAAACCATAGCCTTGACTAGACGGACCTTTATTGGCAAAGTAATGTCTCTGCTTTTGAATATGCTGTCTAGGTTGGTCATAACTTTCCTTCCAAGGAGTAAGCGTCTTTTAATTTTATGGCTGCAGTCACCATCTGCAGTGATTTTGGAGCCCAGAAAATTAAGTCTGACACTGTTTCCACTGTTTCCCCATCTATTTCCCATGAAGTGATGGGACCAGATGCCATGATCTTCCTTTTCTGAATGTTGAGCTTTAAGCCAACTTTTTCACTCTCCACTTTCACTTTCATCAAGAGGCTTTTGAGTTCCTCTTCACTTTCTGCCATAAGGGTGCTGTCATCTGCATATCTAAGGTTATTGATATTTTTCCCGGCAATCTTGATTCCAGCTTGTGTTTCTTCGAGTCCAGCGTTTCTCATGATGTACTCTGCATATAAGTTAAATAAGCAGGGTGACAATATACAGCCTTGACGGACTCCTTTCCCTATTTGGAACCAGTCTGTTGTTCCATGTCCAGTTCTAACTGTTGCTTCCTGACCTGCATACAGATTTCTCAAGAGGCAGATCGGGTGGTCTGGTATTCCCATCTCTTGAAGAATTTTCCACAGTTTATTGTGATCCACACAGTCAAAGGCTTTGGATAGTCAATAAAGCAGAAATAGATGTTTTTCTGGAACTCTCTTGCTTTTTCCATGATCCAGCTGATGTTGGCAATTTGATCTCTGGTTCCTCTGCCTTTTCTAAAACCAGCTTGAACATCAGGAAGTTCACAGTTCACGTATTGCTGAAGCCTGGCTTGGAGAATTTTGAGCATTACTTTACTAGCATGTGAGATGAGTGCAATTGTGCGGTAGTTTGAGCATTCTTTGTCATTGCCTTTCTTTGGGATTGGAATGAAAACTGTCCTTTTCCAGCCCTGTGGCCACTGCTGAGTTTTCCAAATTTGCTGGCATATTGAGTGCAGCACTTTCACAGCATCATCTTTCAGGATTTGAAATAGCGCAACTGGAATTCCATCACCTCCACTAGCTTTGTTCGTAGTGATGCTTTCTAAGGCCCACTTGACTTCACATTCCAGGATGTCTGGCTCTAGGTCAGTGATCACACCATAGTGATTATCTGGGTCATGAAGATCTTTTTTGTACAGTTCTTCTATGTATTTCTTGCCACCTCTTCTTAATATCTTCTGCTTCTGTTAGGTGCATACCATTTCTGTCCTTTATTGAGCCCATCTTTGCCTGAAATGTTCCCTTGGTATCTCTAATTTTTTTGAAGAGATCTCTAGTCTTTCCCATTCTGTTGTTTTCCTCTATTTCTTCGCATTGATCGCTGAGGAAGGCTTTCTTATCTCTTCTTGCTATTCTTTGGAACTCTGCATTCAGATGTTTATATCTCTCCTTTTCTCCTTTGCTTTTTGCTTCTCTTCTTTTCACAGCTATTTGTAAGGCCTCCCCAGACAGCAATTTTGCTTCTTTGCATTTCTTTTCCGTAGGGATGGTCTTGATTCCTGTCTCCTGTACAATATCACAAACCTCATTCCATAGTTCATCAGGCACTCTATCAGATCTAGGCCCTTAAATCTATTTCTCACTTCCACTGTATAATCATAAGGGATTTGATTTAGGTCATCCCTGAATGGTCTAGTGGTTTTCCCTACTTTCTTCAATTTAAGTCTGCATTTGGTAATAAGGAGTTCACGATCTGAGCCACAGCGAGCTCCTGGTCTTGTTTTTGTTGACTGTATAGAGCTTCTCCATCTTTGGCTGCAAAGAACATAATCAATCTGATTTCGGTGTTGACCATCTGGTGATGTCCATGTGTAGAGTCTTCTCTTGTGTTGTTGGAAGAGGGTGTTTGCCATGACCAGTGCATTTTCTTGGCAAAACTCCATTAGTCTTTGCCCTGCTTCATTCCGTATTCCAAGGCCAAACTTGCCTGTTACTCCAGGTGTTTCTTGACTTCCTACTTTTGCATTCCAGTCCCCTATAATGAAAAGGACATCTTTTTTTGGGTGTTAGTTCTAAAAGGTCTTGTAGGTCTTCATAGAACCGTTCAACTTCAGTGTTACTGGTTGGGGCACAGACTTGGATTACTGTGATATTGAATGGTTTGCCTTGGAAATGAACAGAGATCATTCTGTCGTTTTTGAGATTGCATCCAAGTACTGCATTTCAGACTCTTTTGTTGACCATGATGGCTACTCCATTTCTTCTGAGGGATTCCTGCCCACAGTAGTAGATATAATGGTCACCTGAGTTAAATTCACCCATTCCAGTCCATTTTAGTTCACTGATTCCTAGAATGTCGACATTCACTCTTGCCATCTATTGTTTGACCACTTCCAATTTGCCTTGATTCATGGACCTGACATTCCAGGTTCCTATGCAATAATGCTCTTTACAGCATCAGACCTTGCTTCTATCACCAGCCACATTCACAGCTGGGCATTGTTTTTGCTTTGGCTCCATCCCTTCATTCTTTCTGGAGTTATTTCTCCACTGATCTCCAGTAGCATATTGGGCACCTACTGACCTGGGGAGTTTCTCTTTTAGTATCCTATCATTTTGCCTTTTCATACTGTTCATGGGGTTCTCAAGGCAAGAATACTGAAGTGGTTTGCCATTCCCTTCTCCAGTGGACCACATTCTATCAGATCTCTCCACCATCACCCACCCGTCTTGGGTTGCCCCACGGGCATGGCTTAGTTTCATTGAGTTAGACAAGGCTGTGGTCCTAGTGTGATTATATTGACTGTTTCCTGTGAGTATGGTTTCAGTGTGTCTGCCCTCTGATGCCCTCTTGCAACACCTACCGTCTTACTTGGGTTTCTCTTACCCTGGGCGTGGGATATCTCTTCACGGCTGCTCCAGCAAAGCGCAGCCGCAGCTCCTTATCTTGGACGAGGGGTCTCTCCTCACCGCTGCCCTTCCTGACCTTCAACGTGGGATAGCTCCTCTAGGCCCTCCTGGGCCTGCGCAGCCACCGCTCCTCAGGCGGAGGGTAGCTCCTCTCGGCCTCCACCCCTGGCCCCGGAGTTGGGTAGCTCCTTTCGGCCGTTCCTGCGCCGTCGCAGCCGGGCACTCTCACTGCTGCCCCTGACCTCAGACGTGGGGTAATTCCTCTTGGCCGCCGCCCTTCGGGCATATATTAGGTAATACATATTACCTAATTCTTTTCCAGAAAGGGTGCACAAATGTACAGTTCTTACAGGAATATATGAGGTCATCATTTTTGTCAGCATTGAGTATTTTTATTTTTTATAATATCTAGCAAGGCAATAGAAAAACAACTTGTTTTGATTTACATTTCTTTGATTGCTTGTGACATTGTTTTTTTTTTTTTTACATGTATTCATCATTTATGTTTTTATTTTGCACTGAGATAAAATACAAAGTACTGTTAAAGTGTACAATTTAGTCACTTTAAGTATAGTCACAAGTTGTGCAATCCTCACCATTATTTACTTCCAGAACATTTCATCACCTCAAAGAATGATAAAACCATTAGCAATAGCTTTCCATTCCTCATCACTAGACTCTGGTAGCTACTAATTTACTTTCTGTTTCTATGGATCTGCCTTTTCTCCATGAGTCATACAAATGGAATCATACAATATGGAGCCTTTTGTATTGGACTTCACTTAGTGTAATGTTTTCAAGCTTAGCCCATATTATAGCATGAATCAGTACTTCATTTTTCTTATAGATTAATAATCTGTTGAATGGATATACTGTATTTCTGTTTATCCATTCATCGGTTGAATGGATACTTTTTTTCCACTGTTTGGTTATTATGAGTAATGTTTCTTCAAATCTTGGTTATACAAGTTTTTGTGGAATACTCTTTGATATATACCTACGAATGGAATTTCTGGGTCATATGGTTAACTCTGTGTTTAACTTTTTGAAGAAATGACAAACTATTTCACAAGTGGCTGCACCATTTTATACTCACATCAGCAGTATTTGAGGATTCCAGTTCTCCTTGCTGACTTTTTTACTATAGTCGTCCTAGTCGTTGTGAAGTGGTATGTCGTTGTTCCTTTGATCTATACTTCACTGATGACTAATGATGTCGAGCATCTTTTCAGTATTGACCATGCTTCTTGGCCATTTGTGTATCTTCTTTGAAGAAATTTTTTTCAAATGTTTTGCTCACTTTTAATTGGGTTGTGTTTTGTTTGGCTGTGAGAGTTTTTAAAATATATTCTGGACACTAGATGTTATCAGATGTGCAATTTGCAAATATTTTCTCCCATTCTTTGCATTTATTTTCCTTTCTTTATGGTGTCTTTTATAGCACAAAAGTTTATCTTGATGAAGTTCAACTTATTTACTCTTTCTTTTTTAGTAATGCCTTTGGTAGCATAGTTAAGAAACTATTACCTAATCCAAGATCACAAAAATTTACATTTTTTTTTCTAAGAACTTTATAGTTCATATTTAGGTCTTCAATCTATTTTTAGTTAATTTTGTACATGATATGAGCTAGGGAGTCCAATTTTATTTTTTTCCAGTTGTTCTTCACCTCTTGTTGAAAAGACTATTTTCCTCCATTGAATTGTCTTAGCACCTTTATTGAAAATCAGTTGTACTAAAATGTATAGGTATATTTAAAATTTTTAATTCCATCCCATTGCTTATATGCCCATCTTTATGTCAATACCACACAGTCTTGATGGCTGTAGCACAGTAGTTAGTTTTAAAATTATAAGTGTGAGTCTCCAACTATGTTCTTTTTTAAGATTGTTTTGGCTCTTACGGATCCTCATCACTTATTTAAGTCTGTTGTTGATATTTATTCTACTTTTTTAGGGATTCTTTTGTTTAAAAGCTTTAGAATTTAAATGTAGTACAAAACTCTGGTGATGCCATCCCTCTGTGCAATAATTATACAGCATAACTCCACACACCTATAATCATGGCCATGTCAGTGGTATGGACAGAGGAGATGACAATGGACAGGATGGAGACTGGTTTAAGACTATCGTCTTCCTTATAGCCCTCAAGATCCTTTGCCATTTTCCTATTGGCTATAATTCAGTAAGAGATCATTATATAAGTATGATAACTTTATGACTATCATACTTGTTGAAAACATTTCCCAGTTTACATTTACTTTTTATCTTGTTTTTTTAATATACAGATTTTATTTTATGTAGCCACATCTATAAAAATAGGATTACCTATAAATTAGGATGCAATATGGGCACCAAAGTGGAAGCTGCCATTTCACATTTTAAGGAGAGAAGACAATCAAGTCTTCATGGAACACATGACTTTTTTCTCCTGATTTTTTTTAAAGACAACTTTTTAGAGCAGCTTTAAGTTTACAACAAAATTGAGAGGAAGGTACATTTTTCTTATGTACCCAGTCCTCCGACCTATATATATAGCCTCCCTTATTATCAACACCATTCACTTTTTATGAAATACATCTTTTATGAAGGATGTACCTACATTGACTCATCACAATTGCCCAAAGTCCACAATTTCCCTCAGGGTTCACATTTGTGTTGTACATTCTGTGGATGTGGAGGAAGCATAATGGCATGTATCCATCATTGTAATAACATACAGAGTGTTTTCACTTTTCTAAAAGTCCTTTATGCGCTGCCTATTTATCCTTCTTCCCCCACCAACCTCTGGCAACCACTCATCTTTATATTGTTTCCTTTGCTTTGCCATTTTGAGCTTTATGCCTTCTTTCCCAATCTGTATACCTTTTATTTCCTTGCCTTATTGCATTAACAAGGACTTATTGAATAAGCAGGGACTTTCAGTACAATTTTGAAAAGAAGTGGTATGACGGGCCATCCTTGCTTTTTACCTGATCTTTGTGGGAAAACTTCGAATTCCTCATTGCTAAGTAAGACATTATTGTTGTTGTTTAGTCACTAAGTCATGTCTGACTCTCGAAACCCCACGGACTGTAGCTCACCAGATTCCTCTGGCCATGGGGTTTTCCAGGCAAGGATACTGGAGTGGGTTGCTATTTCCTTTTCCAGGGGATCTTCACCACCCAGGGATCAAACCTGCATATCCTGCATTGCAGGTGGATTCTTTAATCTGCTGAACCACCAGGGAAGCAAGCAAGCCATTAGCTGTAGTATTTTTGTGTAGTCTTTATCAAGGTGAGGAAGTTCCCTCTTTTCCTAGTATATTGAGAGTTTTTTTCTCATGAATGGGTATTAGATTTTGTCAAATGCTTTTTTTGCATCAAGTGATAAGATCATGTGATTAAAAAAAAACTGTACTGATGTGGTAGATTAAATTAATTGATTTTCCACTGTTGAATCAGCCTTGTCTGCTTGGAATAAACCCCTCTTGGTTGTGGTATATAAATCTGTTATTTACTAGATTTGATACGCTAATATTTTGTTGAGGACTTTTGCATCTGTGTTAATGGGAGAATCTGGCCTGTAGTTTTCTTTTCTTTTTTTTCCCCTTTTCTTGTCTTTTTCTGGTTCTGGTGTTAAAGTAATGGTATTCTCGTAGACTGACTTAGATGTGTTCCCTCTTCTCTGTCCTCTAAAAGAGATTGTAGAGAATTGGTCTAATTTCTTTCTTAAGTGTTTGCTAGAATTTATCAGTAAACCCATCTGGACTTGGTGCTTCCTGGCTTGGAATGTTATTAATTACTGATTCAGTTTCTTCAGTAGACATAGGCCTATTCAGATCATCTATTTCTTCTTGTGTTTTGGTCATACATAATTCTTTTCTGTTTTATATTATTTTTTAGAACTTCTTATTTTGAATTGGGGTATAGACAATTAACCACGTCGCCACAGTTTCAGGTGAAGAGCAAGGGGACTCAACCATACATATACATGTATCCATTCTCCCCCAAACCCCTCCTCTCCCATCCAGGGCTGGCACATAACATTGAGCAGAGTTTCTTGTGCTATACAATAGGTCCTTTTTGGTTATCCATTTTAAAAATATCAGGGCCACATATAATTCTTGAATGTTAAAAACACATGTAGGTTTTACCAAAAGGAATAGAACAGGCTTGGGGGGCTCCTCTACGGAGGGGATGGATCACCTTGCAAATGAATATAATTAAGAAACCAATTGCATGGTGTCGTTGGATTGTAGGATGCAAGACAAGAACCAAATCCTCAGAGAAAGCCTGGACCACTGAGTGCTGGGTTCATTATACAAAGGAGTTTGGACCTCTTTTTTAAGCATCCTGAAGTCATTGGGGAATTTGGAGGGGAATAAAAGACACTGAATATAAGCACCACAAGAATAGAAATCTTTGTCCTTTGTATTCACGGCTATTCCCTGAAGGCCTAAAACTCTCAATAAATATTTGATGAATGAATGGAGAATGAAATAACATCATCAGATTTATATCTTATAATTTTTTTCTGGCAATGGAGATAATTTGTAGGTTAGCATGGAAAGCAAGGAGAGAGTGTGGAACAACTTCAGAGAACTTTAGATAAAATTGCTGATGGCTGTGGCGCAACACAGTGATTCATAACTTTAAGGTACTTGAGGTGAACTGAGAGGATTGTTAAAACACAGATTGCTGGACCTACTCCCAGAGACTTTTTAAGGAATTTTGATCTGGGAATTCCACTGGATAACTTCATTATGTCCTTGCCTCATATGGAAAGAATTTATAAACTTAAAGGAAAAATTAGAATAGTACCCTGATATTAGTCTTGTACCTAAATTTTATTGCCTCAGATCTCGAAAGGCATATTTCTCTCTGTGGGTATCAGCTCTTATGAAGTTTGTTTCTTTTTCAGTGTTTAATTCAACCACAGTAACAAAAAAAAATAAACAACAACACATCATAAATTAAATTAGCCATTATTTTAAGCTTCCCTGGTGGCTCAGATGGTGAAGAATCTGCCTGCAATGCAGGAGAAATACATTCGATCCCTGGGGTCAGGAAGATCCCCTGGAGAAGGAAATGGCAACCCACTCCAGTATTCTTGCCTGGAGAATCCCATGGACAGAGGAGCCTGGTGGGCGACAGTCCATGGGGTCGCAAAGAGTCAGACAAGATTGAGCAACTAACCCTTCCTTCCTCATTTTATTTTAGCATCCATGATTAAGCATCTGTCTTATGGATAAATCAAGCAATCTTCTGCAGCAAGAAAAAATATCCTTTCATTGATAGCCTTGAATAGATTGCTTTTCAGTGAATTTGCATTGCAGTGCAGTTCAAGGGACACTGAGTGAAGGATCAGAAGACCTAAATGTGTTACTGGCTTTATTATTAGCAAGCACTGTGATCTTGGAGGGCTTCCCTGATAACTCAGTAGGTACCGAATCTGCCTGCAATTCAGAAGACCCCGGTTCAATCTTGGATACCTCATTTAACCACTTTGGTACTTTCCAATCCCCTACAAACTATGAACACTGAATTATCTCTGGGGTCCATCATAGTGCCCCAACTTTTTGAAACAGGGAACAAAAACCACATTTTAGTTTCTTCTTTCTTTTCCTCCCTTACTTTATTACTGGCCTGAACAATTGATTGTTTTCCTCCTTTTATAAACACGTATCAATCCTCTACTATGTGGAATGTTCTGTGTCAAACATTATACCTCTAAATTAATAATATTAGTAATAATTAATAAGCTATCTGTCTCTAATCTACATATAATCAAGGACGGGAGTGAAATGTATTCAGCAATTTATAAAGCAATAAATAAACCATATTGGAGAAGAAAAGATGATCCTTTCCCCATTGACTAGTCCTAGTACTCTTGTAAAAAACCAATCAGTTGATCACATATGTGTGGCTTACATTTCCTTCATAGATACATATTTACGCTGGGCCAGTACCAGACTTTTATTACCATTGCTTTGGAGTAAGTTTTGAAAGCAGAAAGTGTGAATCCTTCTGGTTTGTCTTTCTTCTAGACTGTTTTGACTGTTCAGTCCCTTGCAATTCCATATGAATTTTAGAATCAGCTCATTAATTTCTGAGAAGTAGTCAGTTGGGATTCTACTAGGGACTTTGCTGTACCTATAAATCAACTTGATAGGTATTGTCTCTTTAACAATACGTAATGATGCCTCTGACCCATGAATATGGGATGTTTTCCCATTTATTTAGATCTTTAATTTTAACAATGTTTTGTAGTTTTGAGGCTGTAAGTTTTAAACCTATTTTGTTAAAAATTATTTCTCAGTAATTTATGTATCTTTGATGCTATTGTAAATGAGATTGTTCTCTTAATTTTATTTAAAAATTGTCTGTGAGTCTTAACTGTGCTTCTTGTAAGTATAACTAAGTTTTTGTCTTAGTTCCCCATATAACACTATAGGCATCGATAGCTTAAGGACAGTTTAAGTTTGATTCATCTTTGCATTGCACAGAATGCCCAGCAAAAGTATCTTTCACATTGTAGTTTTTCATATAAATAATAATATGAATTGTAATAATATATTGGGTCGACCAAAAAGTTCAGATTTTTCATAAGATGTTACAGAAAAACCCAAATGAACTTTTTGGCCAATCTTATATAATACATAACTTATGAACTATAAATCAACACCATAAATTAATGGAAACTCAGAACTTGTTTCAAATATGCTAAGGAGTATTTTTTCTTGACCACCTGTTTGTTTAAAAATTTCTTATGAATCAAATGTCAAGTACTTTTCTGATATCCAGTATAAGCTAGTCTTTTACATTATACAGCATTATTTTATCCATTAAAAAATTGTTTTGCCTAAACATGACTCATATGATTGAATGACGTGACTCTTAGTCACCAGAACAGCATCTGGTTAAAAATATAAAGGCTGCTAAATATGGCCAAATACTTTCTAGGAATGATTCAGTCTAATTGCAGCCATATAAAGGATTGTCCTTTAAATTATTAAATTATATAATCTAATGACTAATAATTGGCTTTTATCATTTCTAATATCTTTAACACTGTCTCTGTCTCTATTCCAGGGGCCCTCACAGATTTAAATTTCATAGATAACTCTCAAATCTACCCTCAAGTCTACACCTATCTCATGAACTTTAGAATCATTCAATTCAAACACCATAGAAATCTCCACCGGGATATATCGTGACACAATGGAAGACTAATTATCATTACTTTTAGCCTGTTCCTCCTTCTACATTGTCTGTCTTAGGGAACAGCATTTGCTCAATTATTTAGTCATCAAAGTCTGGAATCACTCTTAAGACCTTTTCTCCTTCATCTCATCCATCATTAAATCCTAGAGAGTAGTATATCTCCTTAACACCGGTAAAAGTCAAGTCAGTCACTCTATGATTTCCACTATCTTAGTCTTAGTTCAGGGCTTCCCTGGTGGCTCAGATAGTAAAGGATCCACCTGCAATATGGGAGACCTGGATTAAATCCCTGGGTTGGGAAGATCCTCTGGAGGAGGGCATGGCAACCCAGTCTAGTATTCTGGCCTCGAGAATCCCCAAGGAGACAGGAGCTACAGTCCATGGGGTTGCAAAGAGTCAGACAGGACTGAATGACTAAGCACAGCACAGTCTTAGTTCAGGCAATCATCAAACTTCCCTCGCACTACTTCTATAGCACTTGGGTAGGCCCCTGGCTCATCTCACCACCTTTTGCGTGCATCCATCTTCTTCACTGCCATTTGAGTTATCTTTCCAAAATTCAAATCTCTCTCCTTTTCAAAAACCTTAATTTTTAAAAGTCTCACTCCCCTAATACCTATCCTACAATTGATTGGTTTGCTAACAGAAGTAGCTAAGAAAATAAATGATCAAATTCTAGTCAAATATTACTTTAGAAATAGTCCAAATAGATTATGTTTGCTTGCATGCTAAGTCATTTCAGTTGTGTGTGACTCTCTGCAACCCCATGGACTGTAGCCCACCAGGCTCCTCTGTCCATGGGACTCTCCAGGCAAGAATACTGGAGTGGGTTGCCATTCCCTTCTCCAGGGGATCTTCCAACCCAGGGGTCAAACTCGCATCTCTGGTGTTTCCTGCATTGGCAGTCAGGTTCTTTACCATTAGCACCACCTGGGAAGCCCACATTATGTTTAAATAACTATAATTAACAGAGAAGCTATTTAAATTGACTAAAGTAAAAATTAAGTAGTTCTTTATTAATTGAGTTATTCTAGAAGATAAAAAAAATTTCCTGTGTCTATAATTTAGCGGCAGGACTGAATCTGTTACAATCTAACAGGAAAAGTAAACTTTTAAGAGGTAAGTCTTTTTTGTTTTATTAATGACTTTTTAAAGTTGTAAAGATGAAATAAAAATATGCCAATTAGGGAGGGACAGTTAGAAGTTTGGGGTTGACATATATATACTGCTATATTTAAAATGCAAAACCAGCAAGGACCTACAGCATAGCACAGGGAACTCTGCTCAATATTATGTAACAACCTAAATGGGAAGAGAATTTGAAAAACCGTAGATACATGTGTGTGTGTGTGTGTGTGTGTGTGTTAGTCACTTAGTTGTGTCCTAATTCTGTGACCCCACGGAATTAGTTGTAGCCCACCAGGCTCCTCTGTCCATGGAATTCTCCAGGCAAGAATACGGAGTGGGTTGCCATCTCCTTCTCCAGGAGATCTTCCTCACCCAGGAGTCGAACCTAGGTTTCCTGCATTGCAGGTAGATTCTTTACCAGCTGAGTGATAGGGAAGTATAGATACATGCATATGTATAACTGAATCACTTTGCTGTACATCAGAAATCAACTATACTCCAATATGAAATAAAAGTAAAATAAAATACATCAATTAAAAGACTCTCTGAGTAGATAGAAAAAAAAAATGAAACCCAACTATATATTGTCTACAAGAAACCCACTTTAAATGGGTAAAGACACAGACTAAAAATGAAAAGATGGAGAATGATATGTCAACACTAATCAAAAGAAAGCTGAAGCAGCTATATTAATTTCAGACAAAGCAGATTTCAGACCAAGGAAGATTCTCAGGAATAAACAGGGCATTACATAATAATAAAGGGGTCAGTTTTCCAAGATAACATTTTGATTCTTAATGTGATTGTGCCTAACAGCCGCATTGAAATCTTGGGAGCAAAAACTGATAAAATGCAAGGAAAAATAGATAAATCCACCATTATAACTGGAGATTTCAACACCTCTCTAGCACTAACTGACAGATTCAGCAAGCAGAAAATCAGTAAGAATGTAATTGAACTAAAAGCATAGTAAATTAACCAGACCTAATTGATGTTTGTAAAATATTAATAATTCATTCAACAACAACACAATACACATTAAATGGAAGCTAACATGGGATTTTCAATAGGGTTGAAGACATTTTGAGTCAAAAAATATACCTTAACAAGTTTTTAAAAAATAGAAATGATGAAAACTATGCTCTCAAACCAAAATGTAATTAAACTGAAAATAAATAACAGAAACAGAGACGGAAAGTCCCCAAGTATTCAGAGATTAAGAAATATACTTTTAGATAGCACATGAATCAAAGAAGAGATCGCAAGATAAATTTTAAAATATTTTAATCTTAATGAAAAGAAAATCCAGATTAACAAAATGTGTGGACACAGTGAAAACAACGCCTAGAGCACTGAACGCTAATATAGAAAGAATAAAGATATAAGATAATCCTCTAACTTTCATATTAGAAAAATAGAAAAGAGAGAACAAACAGAAATAGCATATATCACATACATGGAATTTTTGAAAAGGGTACAAATGAACTTATTTACAAAACAGAAATAGAATCATGGATGCAGAAAACAAACTATGGCCATCAGGAGATGGGGTGGGAGGATAAACTGAGAGGTTGGGACTGAAATATACTCACTACTACATATAAAATAGATAACTAAAAAGAACCTGCTGTATAGCACAGGCTGCTGCGGCTGCTAAGTCGCTTCAGTCATGTCTGACTCTGTGCGACCCCATAGACGGCAGCCCACCAGGCTCTCCCATCCCTGGGATTCTCCAGGCAAGAACAACTGGAGTGGGTTGCCATTTCCTTCTCCAATGCATGAAAGTGAAAAGTGAAGATGAAGTCGCTTAGTTGTGTCCAACTCTTAGTGACCCCATGGACTGCAGCCTACCAGGCTCCTCCGTCCATGGGATTTTCCAGGCAAGAGTACAGGAGTGGGGTGCCATTGCCTTCTCCACTATAGCACAGGGAACTCTACTCAATACTCTGTAATGGCCTATGTGAGAAAAGAATATTAAAAAAAGAGCAATGTATATATATATATATATATATATATATGTATAATTGATTCACTTTGCTGTATACCTGAAACTAACACAACATTGTAAATCAACTATACTGCAAAAATTTATTTTTATTAAAAAAATAATCAGAAGAAAAGAATTAAAATTTAGAAAAAAAACCTGAAAAAAAAATTAATAGAGAAAAAACAATGAAACTGATATCTGGCTCTTTGAAATGAATAAATTAGTAAACCACTCTCTAGTCAGGCTAACTGAAAAAATAAGAAAGAAGATGCAAATTACTAATATTAGAAATAAGAAGGATCATTACTACTAATTCCATAGCTATTAAAAGAATAATAAAGGAACATTACTGTGCTGATTAATTTTATGGGTCAAATTGGCTAGGCTCTGGTACCCACCTGCTTGGTCAAGCAGCAGTCGAGATGTTGCTGTGAAGGTATAGTTTAGGTGATATTAACATTTAAATCAATAGACTATGAGGAAGACAGGTTAAGTTACCTTCGTGGTGCAGATGATCTCATTTGTTATGGACCGAATGCCTATATTATTCCCAAAATTCATATATTGAAGCCCTGAACTAAACTGTGATGGTACTAGGTGGGGACTTCAGGAGGTAATTTTACCTGAGGTCATGAGAGTAGACTACTCATGATGGGATTAGTTCTCTTAGAAGAAGAAGAGGGCTTCTCAGGTGGCGCAGTGGTAAGAATCCACCTGCCAATGCAGGAGATGCAAGAGATGCGGGTTCAATCCATGAGTCAGGAAGATCCTCCCAGAGAAGGAAATGGCAACCCACTGCAGTATTCTTTCCTGGGAGACTCCCATGGACAAAGGAGCCTGAGGGGCTACTGTCCGTGGAGTTGCAAAAGAGTTAGGCAAGACTGAGCTATTGAGTACACACACACAAGGAAAGAAACACCAGAGCTTTCTCTCTCCCACATTGTGAGGACACAGTGAGAAGACTGTCCTCTGAAAGCCAGAAAGGTTCTCACTGGGAACCAAATCTACTGGCACCTTGATCTTAAGATGCTCCAGCCTCCAGAACTGTGAGAAATAAATATCTGTTGTTTAAGCCACCTATTCTGTGGTATTTTAATATAGCAACCTGAGCAGAGTAAGACATCATTCAGTCTCTTGAAAGCTATAAGGGTAAAAACCGTGTTCTCCATGTAAGAAGGAATTCTGCTTTCATGCTGACTTCAGATTCAAGACTGAAACATCAGCTTCCCTGGACCACCAGCCTACTGACCTATCCTGCAGATTTTAAATTTCCCAGTTCCCACAATCACATGAGCCCATTACTTAAAAAAAAAAAAAAAAAAAATGTATATACACACACATATATATGTATAAATGTATATATGCATACACATATGTGAATATATATATAATATCATATATAAGTATATATAAATATATGAATAAATATATGTGTGATATATGTATAATACATATAATAACATATGTGTATAGATATACGTGTGTGTGTATATATATATATATATATATATCCCCCTATTGGTTCTCTTTTTCTGAAGAATCTTGCCTAATACAAATATGAACAATTTTATGTCCACAAATTTGATAATTTAAATGAATGAACCTTAAAAGACATAAGTAACCAAAACTCACACATGAAGAAATAGATGATATGAATAGGTCTATTTTCTCTATGAAAGTAATTGAATCAACAAGTAACAACTTTCCAAAACAAAATTCCAGGCCCAGATGGTTTCACTGGTGAATTCTACCAAATACTTAAGGAAGAAAGTATATGAGTTCTGTACCAAGTCTTGCCAAAGTAGAAATAGAGAGACTGTTTACTAACTCATTCTATGTGGCCATCATCAACCTAAAACCAAAACCTGATGGTGGTGTAACATGATAGGAAAGCTGCAGATGACTATTTCTATGAACATAGGTGGGGAAAAAACCTCAACAAAATTTTAGCAAAATAATTTCAACAATGCAATAATTATGCAACATGATTAGTTGGAATTTATTTCAACTATGTATGTAAGATCGGTTTAATATTTGAAAATCAATTAATTTTCATCAATAACATCAACAGGCTAAAAACAATCAAATCAATAAATGCAGAAAAAGGATTTCACAAACTCTAATAGGGATTCATTATAAACACTTTCAGCAAACTAGGAATCAGTTCAGTTCAGTCGCTCAGTCATGTCCGACTCTTTGCAACCCCATGAATCGCAGCATGCCAGGCCTCCCTGTCCATCACCAACTCCTGGAGTTCACTCAGACTCACGTCCATCAAGTCAGTGATGCCATCCAGCCATCTCATCCTCTGTTGTCCCCTTCTCCTCCTGCCCCCAATCCCTCCCAGCATCATAGTCTTTTCCAAATCAGTCAACTCTTCACATGAGGTGGCCAAAGTACTAGAGTTTCAGCTTTAGCATCATTCCTTCCAAAGTATACCCAGGACTGATCTCCTTCAGAATGGACTGGTTGGATCTCCTTGCAGTCCAAGGGACTCTCAAGAGTCTTCTCCAACACCACAGTTCAAAAGCATCAATTCTTCGGCGCTCAGCCTTCTTCACAGTCCAACTCTCACATCCATACATGACCACTGGAAAAACCATAGCCTTGACTAGACGGACCTTTGTTGGCAAAGTAATGTCTCTGCTTTTCAATATGCTATCTAGGTTGGTCATAACTTTCCTTCCAAGGAGTAAGCGTCTTTTAATTTTATGGCTGCAGTCACCATCTGCAGTGATTTTGGAGCCCAGAAAAATAAAATCTGCCACTGTTTCCACTGTTTCCCCATCTATTTCCCATGAAGTGATGGGACCAGATGCCATGATCTTCCTTTTCTGAATGTTGAGCTTTAAGCCAACTTTTTCACTCTCCTTTCACTTTCATCAAGAGGCTTTTGAGTTCCTCTTCACTTTCTGCCATAAGGGTGGTGTCATCTGCATATCTGAGGTTATTGATATTTCTCCTGGCAATCTTGATTCCAGCTTGTGTTTCTTCCAGTCCAGCGTTTCTCATGATGTACTCTGCATATAAGTTAAATAAGTAGAGTGACAATATACAGCCTTGACGTACTCCTTTTCCTATTTAGAACCAGTCTGTTGTTCCATGTCCAGTTCTAACTGTTGCTTCCTGACCTGCATACAGATTTCTCAAGAGGCAGGTCAGGTGGTCTGGTATTCCCATGTCTTTCAGAATTTTCCACAGTTTATTGTGATCCACACAGTCAAAGGCTTTGGCATAGTCAATATAGAGAGGAATTTATACAACCAATAAAGTTTATTTACAAAAATCCTACAGCTAACACCACACTTATTTGTAAGAAACTAGATGCTTTAAGTCTAGAACCAGTTAATGTTCACCTCTCTTATTCAACATTATTTGAGAAATCTACCTAATCCAACAAAAAGAGAAAAAAAAGTAACACAGATACAGAAGGAAGAAAGGAGTTTTGTTTCTAGAGGACATGACTGTATTAATAAAAAAATTCAAAGGAATCAACAAAAAAACTCATGAAACTATTAAGCAATTATATGAAAAGTAAGGTTACAAGGTACAAGGTTAATTACAAAAGTCTATTGCTTTTTATATACCAGTAATGAACAACTGGCATTTGAAATAAAAAACACAACACCACCTACATTAGCATGAAAATGAAGTAATCAGGTAAAAATAAGTACAGTAATGAAATAGGTACTGTGTGTATATAATATATATATATACATATACATATATTCTTGTATATATATATATGTGAAAAACAATAAAACTCTGATGAAAGAAATAAAAAAGAATTCGATAGCGAGATATTCCATATTTATCAATAGGAAGACTTACTATTGTTAAGATATTAATCCTTCCCAACTGTCATCCTAAAGTTCAAGAGGTTTTATTTATTCATAGTGCCAAAAATGAACCAACCAAGGTGTCCTTCAACAGGTAAATGGATAAACAAATGTGGTATATTCATTCAGTGGAATATAATCAGTGATAAAAAGAAATGAACTATGAAGCCACAAAAGGTTAGGGAGGAATTTCAAATGAATATTGTGAAAAAAAAAAAAAAAATCCAGTGTTAAAGGACTACATACTGGTGATTCCAACTATATGACATTCTAGAAATTACAAAACTATGGCAATAATAAAAAGACAGGGATCAGGGAGGGAGGGAGAGAAGAAGGAATAGATGGTGCACAGGATAGTTTTAGAACAGAGAAAATTCAATATGATATTTCAGTGGTAGATATATCACATACATTTTTGTCTTTTGGCGCACAGAAATTTACCATACAAGAGTGAACCCAAATGGAAATGATGAAATTAAGTCAATAATAATGTAACAATATTGATTCATGGGCTGTAACAAAGCTGCCACTAATGCAAGACATCATTAGGAAACTAGATCAAGAGGGAGGGATATATGTGAACTTTGTCCTTTTTTTCTAGTTTTCTTGAAAACCTGAAATTGTTTTTAAAAGGAAAGTTTATTTTTAGATGAACAACAAGGTCCTATAGCACATGGAACTATATTGAATATCCTGTAATAAACCATAATGGAAAAGAATATGAAAAAATATATATATATGAGTCACTTCGCTGTACAGCAGAAACTGACACAACATTGTAAGTCAACAAAAATTTTTTAAAACAATGAAGTTTATTTTTACAAAAGATGCAAAATAAAATAACTAAAAATAAGCCTAGTAATACTTATTTTATGGTGACCTAAATTCTAGAAATCCAATGTGTATTTTTATGCATGACTGGTTGCTAAAGAGGAAATAATTACATTTCCATAGACAGTTTCCTGGGAAGAATAAGATTAAACCCAACCTCCTATTTTTTTAAGGTTTCATGATATTCTTTATCAAAGAGTGAGGTTTTTCTTGACTGATATCCACTGATAGGGTGAATTCATCATGAGAAAAAGGAATACTGACTGGTCAGGAATGCTTACTGGTCACCTGGGCTCAACATCAGGTTCAAGATGTTTGTTGGGGAAAGTTTACTTTGGAAAAGAGTGTATGGATTGGCATCACTTGCAGATTCAAGTACCCTGACATTGCAGATCTCTTTGGAGATAATGCTGGGCATATAAGTATGCATTAGATATTTATAAACTTGGGACCCAGGCTTGACAACTAGAGCTTATACAAATATCCAGACCAGCAAGAACATTAGACTATGTTGCACTGGTTTTCTCTGTTGATACCTTTGAGCTGCAACAGAAATAAAAACAAACAGAAAAAAATCTGTGGATGGTTCAGATAACCCTGTTTTCTCTCTATGGCATTTGAAAAGAAACCTAGTTTGTTCACACTGAATCAACTCATGTGTGCGTGTGTGTGTGTGAGTGTGTGTGTGTGAGTGTGTGTGTTACTCATTCAGTCATATCTGACTCTTTGCGATCCCAAGGACTGTAGCCCACCAAGGTCCTCTATGGAATTCCCCAGGCAAGAAAACTGGAGTGGGTAGCCATTCCCTTCTCCAGGGGATCTTTCCAATCCAGGGATCAAACCTGGGTCTCCTACATTGCGGGCAGATTCTTTACTGGCTGAACCACCAAGGAAGCCTGAATAAACTGTATTCTCAGACAATTCAGTAGACTGAAAAGAGATTTCTAGAAATTTAGCAGGTAGAGATAAAACTACATTAACTGGAAAAATTGAAAAGATAGGAGATCATGAGTGCTCTCTATCTGCTAAAGTAGGTCATACCTATTTTGATGGCATATCATACTCTTAAAAACTACTGTGATCTCATTATGCAAAGAGTAGTACACAACTAAGAGACTGAACAACAATCTCATGACAGCAAAGAAATGATATAACATAGATTCTGAACTTCATAATGGACTTTACCATAATTTTAATAATTACACATACTGAGTCACTTCAGCTGTGTGCGACTCTATGGACTGCAGCCCGCCAGGCTCCTCTGTCCATGTGATTTCCCAGGCAAGAACATTGGAGTGGATTGCTGTGCCTTCCTTCAGGGGATCTTCCTGACTTAGGGATTGAAGCTATGTCTCTTACATCTCCTGCATTGGCGGGTGAGTTCTTTACCACTAGCGCCACATGGGAAGCCCCACATACCGTCTAAAGGTATCTGTATTGCTGTTATCCATAAATTAAAACATACTAGTAGCGTAAGATGACAGGTGGAAGCACATTAAAACGAGCTAAAACTGGGTGCCTAAAACCTTACAAAAGTATAAAATAGAGAATCAAACTAAGTAAAAGGGACTTCTTTATGCAAAAAAAGTCATTAAAAGCTGGCAGCCTGCAAATGAGAAAAAACTTTCAAGGACCTACATGATGAATAACATCTAAAACAACAGCCCCTCCCCCAAATAATAATATTGGTGGTATTGTGAATTGAGTGGTGGCACTACAAATGATATGCACAGCTGGGACCTGTGAATGTGACCTGATGCAGAAAAAAGGCCTGTGCAGATGTATATAATTAATTTAAGACTCTCTAGATGAGATATCCATGGACTAGGTGGGTCCTAAATCCAAAGCATCCTTGGAAGGGAAGAAAGAGAGTAAGAGACAAAGAGGAAAATGCCATGTAAGAAAGAGGCAGAAATCAAAGTTAGGCAGTTACAAGCTGAGGAACACCAGCAGCCTCCAAAAGCTTGGAGAGAGGCATGGAACTCTGTCAACACTCACTTTGATTTCAAACTTCGGCTTCCAGAACTGTGAAAGAATACATTTCTCATCTTAAGCCATCCAGTTCATGGTCATTTGCTATGGCAGCCATAGAAAACTTCTAAGGATGGTCACAAAAATGGACAAAATTTTGAAAAAGATCTCAGTACTCCACGTTGCAGAGAGGCAAATAACCCCTAAATATTATGGTCTCCATCAAAAGCAAAACACTTCACTCTTTTTTTTTTTTTTTTAAACTTTACATAATTGTATTAGTTTTGCCAAATATCAAAATGAATCCACCACAGGTATACATGTGTTCCCCATCCTGAACACTCCTCCCTCCTCCCTCCCCATACCATCCCCCTGGGTCCTCCCAGTGCACTAGCCCCAAGCATCCAGTATCGTGCATCGAACCTGGACTGACACTTCACTCTTAATTGGAAAGAAATCTTGAAGACCAAGTGACCACTCTCTCACTAAAAAAAAAGCAAATCATCAAACCCCACGGTGGACTCAAAAAATAGTTAATAGGGAACACAGTCCTTGCTCACCAATACAACTGACCATAATTTTGCCATCTTCCATTTCCCTGCCACACTACCATCTCCACACACCTTTATAAATCCACCCTGGGTTCTCAGGCTTAATAAGAACAGATAAAACGGACAATATCATGTCTTTTCCCAATTAGAAGTGCTAAGAAAAGACAGTATTCTCTGGTAGGTGAGAAGGGCATCATGAGATATGGAGTTGAATAAATATCAGCACAGAGTTGGCTACTGTAAATTTCAGATAAAAACAACATGGCAACCATATAGAAATACCATAGACAGTAATAAAGCAATGTATGGATAAATGTTCCTATAAAAGATAAACTGCAAATGGAAAAGTAAATTAACCTATGATAGGGGAAAGTTTTCCTCCAAGTGACTGAAAAAAACAGAATTTCATATACTACAAAAAACTGATATAAAATTATTTTCAGTACATTATATCCTGGTAGTGGGATTGAACTTTAAGACAAAAGAAGAATTCAAGAGTTCAGGTACACTATGGCTGATTCATGTTGATATTTGGCAGAAACCAACAAAATTCTGTAAAGCAATTATCCTAAATTAAAAAAGAATAAAGAGTTCAGGCATAAATGGTACCTCATCCAGGGGAAGGATGGGAATCAGAGTGGTTTCAAATTTTACACATCTAAAGGCAAAAGCTACCGGAATAATAGCTACAAAATTCTGAAGGAAATAAAATGTGACTTGAAGAATCTTATATCTAGCCAAGATATTTTTTTACTCAAGTTGATATACTCACATGTGTGCTTAGTCATGTCCAACTCTTTGCAATCTATGGACTTTAGCCAGCCAGGCTCCTCTGTCCATGGGATTTCCCAGGCAAGAATACTGGAGTGGGTCACCATTTCCTTCTCCAGGGCATTTTCTCAACCCAGGGATCAAACTCATGTCTTCTGCATTGCAGATGGATTCTTTACCATCGGAGCTATAGATAGCATCACTGACTCAATGGACATGAATTTGAGCAAATTCTGGGAGATAGTGAAGGACAAGGAAGCCTGGAGTGCTGCAGTGCATGGGGTTGCAAAGAGTCAGACATGTCTTAGTGATTGAACAACAATGACAACAAAGATATTGTTTAAGTGTAAAGTGCACAGGTAGAAATTATGCACCTTGTCAAAATGAACAGGGCAGAGCACTCATGAGCCTTTTCTTAAAAAAAGAAGAAAATATTTTTTTTTTTTTTTGCTAAGTCACGTCAGTCGTGTCAGACTCTGTGTGACCCCATAGATGGCAGCTCATCAGGCTTCCCCATCCCTGGGATTCTCCAGGCAAGAACACTGGAGTGGGTTGCCATTTCCTTCTCCAATGCATGAAAGTGAAAAGTGAAAGTGAAGTCACTCAGTCATGTTCGACCTCAGCGACCCATGGCCTGCAGCTACCAGGCTCCTTCATCCATGGGATTTTTCCAGGCAAGAGTACTTGGGGGAAAAAAAAAAAAAAAAAAGTTTTGGGGGGGGGGGTGGCCATTGCCTTCTCCGGAGAAAATAATTACTAGCCACAAAATCCACCCAACCAAAATAACAGAAAGATGAATTGATGAGCATAAAATTCACTTCTTGCTAGAATTAGAGTAGCCTCTCCTATTCCTGCAACGCATTATATACTTTCATTATCTTCATGCCACTTTTATTAATGACTGTATCCCCAGCATCTATAGAATATTACCTAGCATAGAGTACGTCCCTCAAAATGACTGAATAAGTGAATTTCCATACTTTACTATATTTATATAAAAAACCTGAAATGTCATTTTTAAACTTTAGTATAAAGATATAAATATACATGAGTGACATTGCAAAATTTATTATATGACTTACAGTTTTTTACCATATTGGCTATACTCATGACTCTTTACCATTCTTGGTTCATGTGCTACCAATACAAGCACACATAACTTACCTAATGTCTTGCTTATTGTTGCTTGACTACACAGTGTTTACAGCGATACTCTCAGAATAAAGTACTCCCCTTGTGATTTTGCATAATAATTTGGTCCACCATGCTTGGTTGTATTGCTTTGCTGGACAGTTTTCTTCAGTAAATCTCTATCTTGTTCTATCTGTGACCATCTCACTTCAGCTCACCAGAATCTTTAAATATATTCAGTCTAATACTTGGCTCATATTCTCTTATTCATAAAATCCTATGGGCCCTATAGTTGGACATCTATACATAAAGGTCAGGCAAGTGGTAAGGCAGTTAGAGCATGGAGTATATAAGCACTGGTAATTAGAATTTTATATTTGGCACATTTGTTAATTGCTGATTGCCATGCTTAGGAGATCCTATGTAACCGTTACTGCATATTAACCTTAAGACTGATAATTAAAATCTTCTAAGATGATCATTGTGCATATTGGCAGATTTGCAATGAGGTTTTCTAGATCTCTGGAAAAATCTTAATTTCTGTTCCTTAATAGTTCAGTTAAATATTTATTAAGCATCTGCTTATTATAGTCTGCCAATTCAAAGATGTGTGATATGCACTCTGAGAATTCTGCTGCTAGGTTGCTTCAGTCGTGTCCGACTCTGTGTGACCCCATAGACGGCAGCCCTCGAGGCTCCTCCATTCCTGGGATTCTCTAGGCAAGAACACTGGAGTGGGTTGCCATTTCCTTCTCCAATGCATAAAAGTGAAAAGTGAAAGTGAAGTCGCTCAGTCGTGCCAGACTCTTCGCGACCCCACGGACTGCAGCCTACCAGGCTCCTCCGTCCATGGGATTTTCCAGGCAAGAGTACTGGAGTGGGGTGCCATTGCCTTCTTTCTTCTAGTGAGTAGTAAAGGGAGAATTACAGTTTTAAGATTACTTTGAAAAATGGATAGGTCTTAAGAAAGTAAGATTGGAGTCCAGGGTTTTAATACAATTTGATATGAATTTATAAAATGTCTGCTGGTGATTAGATGCAACCTGTTATTTTTTTCAGTTATACATGTATATACACTCCTTTTCAGGTTCTTTTCCGTTATAGGTTAGTACAAGATACCGAGTATAGTTCGCTGTGCTATACAGTCAGTCCTTGTTGGTTATCTATTTTGTATATAGTAGGAGAAGGCAATGGCACCCCACTCCAGTACTCTTGCCTGGAAAATCCCATGGACAGAGGAGCCTGGTAGACTGCAGTCCACAGGGTTGCTAAGAGTCGGGCACGACTGAGCGACTTCACTTTCACTTTTCACTTTCATGCATTGGAGAAGGAAACGGCAACCCACTCCAGTGTTCTTGCGTGGAGAATCCCAGGGATGGCGGAGCCTGGTGGGCTGCCGTCTATGGGGTCACACAGAGTCGGACACGACTGAAGTGACTTAGCAGCAGCAGTGTGTATATATTAATCCCAAACTCTTAATTTATCACTCCTCATCTCCCTCCTTACCCTTTGGTAACCATAAGTTTGTTTTCTATGTCTGTGAATATGTTTTTAAATAAGTTCATTTGTATCATTTTTTAGATTCTACATATACGTAATATCAATTATTTGTCTTTGACTTATTTCACTTCATGAGATGATCTCTAGGTCCATCCATGTTCCTGCAAGTGACATTATTTCATTCGTTTTTTATGACTCAGTGATATTCTATTGTATATATGTACCACATCTTTTTAATCCACTCATCTGTTGATGGACATTTGGGTTGCTTCCCTGTCCTGGAATAATGCTGCTATGAACACTAGGCTGCATATATCTTTTTGAATTAGAGTTTTCTCCAGATACATGCCCAGGAGTGGGATTGCTGGATCCTACAGCAACTCTAGAAGCCTTCATACTGCTCTTCATAGTGACTATACCAGTTTACTTTTCCACCACAGTGTAAATGTGTTCCTTTTTCTCCACAATCTCTTCAGCATTTATTATTTTTAGACTTTTTAAAGATGGCCATTCTGACTGGTATGAGGTGATACCTCCTTATGGTTTCGATTTGCATGTTAATTAGTGAAATTGACCATCTTTTCATGTGCCTGTTGGCCATCTGTATGACTTCTTTAGAGAAAATGTTTATTTAGGTCTTCTACACATTTTTTATTTTTTTTTTTATATTAAGCTGTATGAGCTGTTTGTATATTTTGGGAATTAATTTCTTGTTAATCTATTAGATATTGAACATGAGTATAAAAAAAAAGTCCATGAGACTAAGTTCCAGTCCTATAAGTTAACAGTTTTGAAAGACAAACTCTTAAAAAAAAAAAAAAAAAAAGACAAACTCTTAAAGAATTACAACACAACAGGATAGTGCTGATAATTGAAGATAGAATACATACAGACAGTAACTTATTAAATATGGGGGCTAGGAAGTCACATTTAGCAGCCAACAGCCTATGTGGCTTGAGCATTGGTTGAGATGTGTGTATAAGGTTTGGAAGTTAGGCTGTGATCAGATCTTGGAAGGTCTTGCATGGCAACCTGAGGAATGTGAACCTGACTTTCTAGGACTAGGTAATAAGGAGCCATTGATAACTTTTTAAACTCCATAACAGTAGAACTGGGCTTCCCAGGTGGCACTAGTGGTAAAGAACCTGCCTGCCAATGTAGGATACATAAGAGATGCAGGTTCAATACCTGGGTCTGGAAGAACCCCTGGAGAAAGGCATGGCAATCCACTCCAGTATTCTTTCCTGGAGAATCCCCATGGACAGAGGAGTCTGGCGGGCTACAGTCCTTAGGTTGCAAATAGTTGGACATGACTGAAGCAACTTAGCATGCACAACAGTAGAATTAGGTCTGGGATTTAGAAAGGTAACTCATATGGCTCATAAAATAAGCATTCAGAAAGATGAGTTATTTCTGAATTCAGAGTTTACATATGACTGATGTTCTCTGAAATTTTGGTAATATGTGATAAGTATAATTGTCATTCTTCAATCAGTAAATTTTGATTACATGAAGATACAACGGAAAACTTAAAGACTAGTTAACTGTAGCTCTTGCACTGGAAACAAGTAAACAAAAAGTAGTAAATACTAAGTGGATGGAGTTCTTAGATGAACATTTCCAAAAGGAGTAGTCCTGAAACTTTTTTTTTTTTTACAAATGAATCCTACAAAAAACTCCAATGAGGCCCTGAGTCTTGATTTAATATTATGCATCATCTCCTGCTTATTTCCAAGTCCTCAAGTCATCCTGTAGAACCCTAGGATTACATGGAGTGTGTGAAAACCACTGCTCAAGTTCAACAAACTCATACTACAGATGAGGAAATTCAAGGAGAAGCTACCTTATGTCAGCACAGTGCTGTATTAATAGGGCCACTGGTCTGAAATGAAAATGTTAGGGTCGGAGTCGCAGCTTTGCCACTTTGACTATGAGACTTGGACAAAACCGTTGACTGCTGTTTTGCCTCACTTTTCTATTATAATTCATAAGGTTAGAAATTTGGCTTACATAATCTCTGTAAGTTTATTACTGCTGGAAAATTATTTAAGGCCAATAGTGGAAATACTAAGATGTAGTTATCCACATCTCAGTTTCAGTGTTCTTTCCATGGTACTGAAGTAGGACTGCAGTCTATTTAGAAGACACAGAGAATGGATGCCCTGTATGAAACTCTTATATATCTCTCATAATAAGAGTTCCTACATATCCAGAGTGGATATGCACAACCTCTGGATCCATGGCACTGCACCAACTATAGACGAATATGCTGCCAGGTTTCAGTAACTGTTATGTATTTCTATTTGACATGAACAATGATATTTACTGAAATCTGCCAACTGCTGAATCATACCATTCCTGGAACACTGTTTCTTATCCCCAAGCTTACAAAGCCACGACTTGATTAACATAACTGAATAAAACATCAAGTTATGTATCTAAGGTGTGTTTTAACACTGGAAAGGCATCCCATAAATAGAACATATATATTCACTTCCAGAAAAGGCATACAATGCATAGACAATTTTACACAAGAATGGGTTTGAAACTAAGATTTATTCATTATCCTTTTGTGATATCCTCCTTGTGTTTCTAATGAATTCTGCTGGCTGATTTTCAATTTTTTTTATTGAAGTATAGTTGATTTACAGTGTTGTATTAATTTCTGGTGTATAGCAAAGTGATTTCATTATATATATGTGTGTGTGTACATGCATGCGTGCGTGTGTGCTCAGTCATGACTGACTCTTTTCTAACTTTTCTGCATGAAAAGTATATTGAGGGTAGTTTTATGATATTATTTTGACATTCCATATTTGATAATATAGTCATTTTCAATATTGTTTTTGAACTGGTGATTTTTGCTTTTATTCCTGGATTGCTCTCTACAGAATGACTGTCAATATTGTTAAAGCATTTAACTCTGTATTTCTGCTTTTACGTACTATGCTAGTCACTCAGTCGTGTCCAAATACTTGCAACCCCGTGGACTATAGCCCACCAGGCTCCTCTGTCCATGGGGTTTCCCAGGAAAGAATACTGGAGTGGGTTGCCACTTCCTTCTTCAGGAGATCTTCCAGACCAAGGGATTGAACCTGAGTGTCCTGCATTGCAGGCAGATTCTCTACTGTCTGAGCCACCAGAGAACCTCCTGGAGACATACAATATGAAACATTATTTCATGAATGTAAGTTAAATAAGAAGCAAAGTGACAATAAATTTCATTAGAATTGCTTTGCTTTGGCTACTCTTGGTCTTAGGAAGGACTGGAATGAACATAATTATATTTTGGTAACCTCAGAGCTTTGATTAATTAACTTTTGGTTGTTAATTAGTAGCACTATATATTCAACTTAGAATTTTAGCATAAAACTTAGTACAAAACACTTTATCTGTTAAATTACTGTATTAAGTATCTTCCCTTTCTTGAATATCAGAGCTTAATTAGTTGTGGTCATGTATGGATGTGAGAGTTGGACTGTGAAGAAGGCTGAGCGCCAAAGAATTGATGCTTTTGAACTGCGGTGTTGGAGAAGACTCTTGAGAGTCCCTTGGACTGCAAGGGGACCCAACCAGTCCATTCTGAAGATCAGCCCTGGGATTTCTTTGGAAGGACTGATGCTAAGGCTGAAACTCCATTGCTTTGGCCACCTTGTGCGAAGAGTTGAATCACTGGAAAAGACTTTGATGCTGGGAGGGATTGGGGGCAGGAGGAGAAGGGGACGACAGATGATGAGATGGCTGGATGGCATCACTGACTCGATGGACGTGAGTCTGAGTGAACTCAGGGAGTTGGTGATGGACAGGGAGGCCTGGCGTGCTGTGATTCATGGGGTCACAAAGAGTCGGACACGACTGAGTGACTGAACTGAACAAAGAATAAACACTAAAGCAACAACATACCAAAATTACAAAACAGGTGAAAAGGAGCATAAAATAGTAATAAATATCTGTATTATTTTAATCTCTGAACTTTAAACTAATTATATAAAAAGTATGTTAATAAGAGATGCACCGGAAACAAAACATAGAGAAAGTTTTTAAAAATTCCTAATATAAAATGTAGAAACTGATCATTAAAAGACAAACAACTTAAGAAAATGGCTAAGAAGAGGCTGTTCATAGAAAAGGAGATGCAAATTGCCAATTAACATAAAATGATGATCATCCTCTAGTAGTCATGGAGATGCAAATTTAAGCTATAATGAGGCACAAATTTTCACATATCAGGATTGGTTAAAGGCTTATGACATCTGGTGCTGGCAAAGATGTGACAAAATGGACACATTTGCTGGTGGAAGTGTGAATCATTTGTACTGAACATAATGATTTCTAAATGGATATACTATTCCCTTCAGCAAGTTTCAATTACGGAAACTAATTCTATAAAAATGCAAAAATTAATATAAAAGGAGTACTATATATATGGGCTTCCCTAGTGGCTTAGTGGTGAAGAATCTTCCTGCCAACGCAGGAGATGCAGGTTCAATCCCTGGGTTGGGAAGATCCCCTGGAGAAGGAAATGGCAACCCACTCCAGTATTCTTGCCTGGAAAATCCCATGGACAGAGGAGCCTGGCAGGCTGCAGTGCATGGGGTTGCAAAAGAGTTGGATACAACTTAGCAACTAAATAACTACAATATACACATACAAATACACAAAGATGTCTATTGTGGCATTGTTTGTTGGAACAAATATTGACTTTTTTCATCAATGAGAGAAGTGTTGAATAAACCTCAGAATACACTTAATGTAGATTATGCAGTTATTTAAAAAAGATATACTTAACTTAGAATGATGATTATAAAGACCATAATATAAAGTGAAAATAATACAGAACAGATTGAAGAGTAATATATATTTTATGATCCTATATTTTAAATGGTAGAGGAACATGCTTTCATAAACCCTATATATCATTTATACATGTGAATTTTGAATGCGCATTATACATATGCGTAGTTTTTTTGAGCAAGAAGCATTGAAACATATATATTACCATATGTAAAATTCAATAGCCAGTGGAAACTGGCTGTGTGATACAGGGGGCTCAAATCCAGTGCCCTGTGATAACTTAGATGAGTGGGAGGGGGTAGGAGGTGGGAGAGAGGTTCAGGAGTGAGGGGACATACATATACCTATTCATGCTGCCTATTCATGTTGATATATGGCAGAAAACAGCATAATATTGTAAAACAGTTATCTTCCAATTAAAAGTAATTAAAAAAATATTCTTATCAAACTGCTAATATGAATCATCTTGGGGAGGTGATTCTAGTGGGGGCAGTGGAGAAAAATTGGAAAGTTTTTCATTATACATTTTAGTATTGTTTGAATAATGACATGTAAGCAATATAGATGACATAAAAATATTTTTATGTTCAAAATAATTTAAAAAGCCAACAGATCGGAAAGCTATATCATGCCAACCAAAATCAAAATACCATAATACAAGTAGGGTGAGAAAAAACTTTATTGCCCAAACTGGAAGACTTTTAAGAATGCAAGGGGGAGCTAAGCAAACAAGCTGTCATTCTGGTATAAAGCAGAATGATCCCATAAAACTGAGACTTCAATCTTGGGAATGTAATCTACAGCATAGTGACTATAGTTATTAATACTGATATATATTTTGAAAATTGCTAACAGAGTAAATCTCAAGAGTTCTCATCATAGGAGAAAACATTTTAACTATATGTAGTGATGGATATTCAGAGAAAGCAATGGCAACCCACTCCAGTACTCTTGCCTGGAAAATCCCATGGATGGAGGAGCCTGGTAGGCTGCAGTCCATGGGGTCGCAAAGACTTGGACACAACTGAGCGACTTCACTTTCACTTTTCACTTTCATGCATTGGAGAAGGAATGGCAACCCACTCCAGTGTTCTTGCCTGGAGAATCCCAGGGACGGCGGAGCCTGGTGGGCTGCCATCTATGGGGTCGCACAGTCGGACATGACTGAAGAGACTTAGCAGCAGCAGTGATGGATGTTAAACTTACTGAACTAGACTTATAGTGGTGATCGTTTTGCAGTATACACAAATATCTAATTATTGAATGCTTAAACCTAATGTTATATGTCAGTTATGACTCAGTTTTTAAAATGTCTGTGGTTTAATAGAGCTAAGGCAGGAATCTATGGTTTCAGTGTATACTGGGCCACCTTATGGGCTCCTAAGTGGCAAGAGAATGTTACACTCCTATCTTGGTATTCACCTTGTCTGGCTAAAATAACCTCTGGCTGGAATGCTGATATTAAATGATATTTTAAAACATTTAAATTCTTAAGAAATCAGATACTGTGCATGCAAGACTAATCACAGATGCAGCCATTAAATGACAGCATGTTAATTTTCTGTTGGTACCCCACTTGTCTCTGTAAACAAGTCCCTATAAAATGTTTATTTCCCCAATTTTGTTTTCAAAGACAAGTGTTTGTGTGTGCATGTGTTTGTACTATATAAAAAGTATATTATGGTATGGATATGGATAGTGATGCTATCATGTATATTATTTTTTATATATTATATACTACATATATATAATATATACTTTATCACACACCTATCCATATATGTGGATAGGAATAGTGCTACTATAATTATTACAATCAGGGGAAATATACATATGTATATATATATATATATGTATGTGTTTGTGTTTTGAAGTTTTAAATTTAGTGAAGTATAGATTATCAGTTATATCCTTCAAGAATCATGCCTTTGGAATTTTATATAAAAAGTCAAAGCTTTACCCAAGATCACCTAGATTTCCCCTATGTTATCTTCTAGAATTTATTGTTATGTATTTTAGACTTGGGACTGTGATCCATTTTGAGTTATTCTGTGAAGAGTATAAGGTCTGTTTAAATTGTTTTGCATGTGGATATCCAGTCCCAGCACCCTTGAAGGGACTTTGTTCCACTGTATTTTCTTTACTCCTTTACCAAAGATCAGTTGACTGAGTTTGTGGGTTTATTTTGGGCTCTCTGTTGTGTTGCAAATAGATCTATTTGTCTATTCTTTTGCCACTGTCACACAATCCTGATTGCTATAGTTTTTCAGTCAGGTTTTTGCTATAGTTTTTGAGTCAGTTCTATGACTTAATCTTCTCTTTCCAAATCGAGTTGGCTATTCTAGATCGTTTGCCCCTCCATATAAGTTTTAGAATCAGTTTGTTGATATTCACATAATAACTTGCTGAGATTGAGTTTATGATAAATCCATAGGTCAAGCTGGGATAACAAACATCTTGACAAGGTTGTCTTCCAATCCATGAACATGGATGATTTTTCCATTTATTTAAGTCTCCTTTGATCTTTCACCAGAGTTGTGTAGTTTTCTTCATAAAGATCTTGTATATATTTCATTAGATTTATACCTAAGTACTGTAAACACTGTTGTGTTTTTAACTTCAAATTACTTTTGTTCATTGCTGGTATGGAGGAAAACTATTAGCTTTTGTCTTACTTTGTATACTGCAACTTCACATAATCATTTATTAGTTCCAGGAGGGTTGTTGTTTTTGTTTTTTTTCCTGTTGATTCCTTAGGATTGTCTAAGTAAATTAAGATGTCATATAGTAAAAAGGACAGTTATATTTCATCCTTCCTACTTTGTAAATCATTTATTTCATTTTTGTTCCTTATCAAATCATCTAAGATTTTTGATATAGTATTGATCAGCAATGATGAGAGGGACATCTTTTCCTTGTTTCTAGTTATAGGAAAGTTCTGAGTTTCTCACCATTAAGTATATATTAGCAATAGGATTTTTTTTTAAATAGCAATAGGATTTTGTAGATGCTTTTTTATCAAGTTAAGGAAGCTTCCCCCTAGTCCTTGCTTACTGAGGTTTTTATAAATGAATGGGTGTTGAGTTTTTCAATTGTTTTTTCCTGCTATTTATAATTTGATCATTTTTCTTTTTTACCCTGTTAAAGGGATGGATTACATTCATTGATTTTTTGACTGTTGAACCTGTCTTGCATGTATGGGTAAATATCACTTGGTTATGGTGTATAATTATTGTATACATTGTCAGATTTAATTTCCTATATTTTGTTGAGGATTTTTGCGTCTATTTTCATAAGATATATTGATGTGTGATTTTCTATTCTTGTCTTATCTTCATTTGATTTTGGTATTAGGGCAAGCCTGGTCTCATAGAACAAAATAAGAAGTATTCACTCTGCTTCTGTCTTCTGAAAGATATAGAAAATAGCTATGATTTCCTCCTTAAATGTTTGATAGAAATAATCAGCAAACCCATCGGGGCCTGGTGCTTTAGTTTTGTAAGGTTATTGATGGCTGAACTGCTTTGTTATTGCTGTTCTGTCACTCAGCTGTGTCCAACTCTTTGTGACCCCATGGACTGCAGCACACCAGGCTCCCCTGTTCTTTACTTTTTCCCGGAGTTTGCTCAAACTCATGTCCATTCAGTCAACTATGCCATCCAACCATCTCATCCTGGGCTGGCCCCTTCTCATATTGCCCTCAATCTTTCCCAACATCAGGGTCTTTTCCAATGAGTCGGCTCTTTGTATTAGGTGCCCAAAGTATTGGAGCTTCAGCCTCAGCATCAGTCTTTCCAATTAATATTCAGGGGTTGATTTCCTTTAGGATTTGATCTACTTGTGGTTCAAGGGACTCTCAAGTCTTCTCTAGAACCACAGTTCAAAAACGTCAGTTCTTCAGTGCTCAGCCTTCTTTATGGTCCAATTCTCACATCCATACAGGACTACTGGAAAAACCATATATGGACCTTTGTCAGCAAGGTGATATCTGCTTTTTAATATGTTGTCTAGGTTTGTCATAGCTTTTCTTCAAGAAGCAAGTATCTTTTAATTTCATGGCTGCAGTGACCATGTCTAGTGATTTTGGAGCCCAAGAAAATAGTCTGCCAGTTTCCAAATTTTTCCCATCTATTTGCCATGAAGGATGGGACCAGATGCCAGGATCTTCATTTTTTTAATGTTTAGTTTCAAGCCAGCTTTAAAGTGGGGAGATGGGAAGGGAAGCATTTTATAGTCCGTCAATTAAGTCTCAGTCTTTTGATGTGTCTGTGCTCCTGAACTGTAAACTCTACTAGTGCTTCTTAGTGCCTACCAACTTATGTGAGAAAGGATATGGAGCAAGGACTGATATTGAGTATTTCTCTTACCCCAGATAGGTTAGACTCATAAAAACCACAGCAGGCTAGGTTTTGTTTTTCTAATTTCGTTTTGCTTTTTTTATGGGCATAGATTTTCCACAAGACCATGTACTTGACCTCTTGGTTGGCATTGTACATTATGGATCACCACCTTCTTAAAACTATCTATTCCCCTATTTTTCCAACTTTTTGGCTTCTCTGTGTATGCTCTTGGATCTCTGAATGTCAACTTGATCTATTTAAAAGCAAACATTTTACTCACACCATCTCTTCTACTATCTACCTATCTCAGTGAATGACAATACAGTATATTCTGTTGCACACACCAGAGACCAAGGAATCATCCCTGGTCTGTCAGTCTCCATTAACTTTAATTCTCAAATCATGTTTTAATTTTCTTTATATATATTTCTCGAGTCAATTTAACTATCACTACATTCTTTCCTACCACCGAATCCAATAAACTATTATTTCAAGCACTGACTATAATAGCCTCCTATTACCTTCTTGAACACTTCCAAACCATTTATCATGCGGGTATTAACATGATCCTTCAAAAAAGTATTTATCCATTAATTATTAATTTGAGGATCAAGGCAAGGCTCCTTAACATGTTCTTAAGTCCCTGCATAACCTGGTATCCTCTAGATTTTGTTTCATATGGAACCAGTGATTTCTCTTGCTTTCTCAGCTATATACTAGCTTTCCTACTCTTTCATCCAGCAGCATATTTGCCATTGTTCCATCTCATTTACCTGAAGCCATAAATGCTGTTTTCTATATCTTTTCACCTCCTCTATTTTCTTTTTCTCTAGTTTACTCATGCTTCAGATCTCAGGTGATGTGTTCCTTTCTTAGGGAAGTCTTCACTGAAGTTCCTAAATAAAATTCTTTATAGGCTTTCATGGTAGCTTATACTTTTTATTTACAACAATTATCAACTTGAGATTTGATTGTGGTTATTGGATTGATGTCTGTCTTTAACACCAGAAGGTAAATTTCTTAAAAGAAGGAACCATCTGTAATCTTGATCATAGTTCTATACCCAGTTACTATAAGGTACATGGTAGATGTTCAACAAGTAGTTGATTGAAGAATAAATGAATGATTTTTCATTTAAGCCAGGAATTAACTACCAATTCTTACTATAATCTGATAAACTACCTGACTAATGGTAAAACCTGTAACATTTGAAATAGGATTCCAAGAACAATATAGACCTTTTCAAATTTCATACAGATTACAAATTTCATTTAAAAGAAGTTTAACTTTTCAAAGGGTCCTCCAAATGAATCTTTTTATGTCATAAGATTTTGGACCATGAGTGGGTTGTAATAGTGATAATCAGAAATGGAAGAATATTTCTGTAGGGACACCAAGTTCATTTTCAAAGAGTAGTAAGCCATAAGACTAAATCTTTCTTTTCTATGTCAAAACCCCAATCCTTAATCCCATATCTACAAAATAGAAGAATAGAAAGGAGGGAGCCATCAGTTATGTAGCTGCTGATGAGAATCATTTATAAGCTGTAAATGGACAGTAGTTCACTTAGAGCACATGTGACCATGAGTGTCCAATTAGAACAGGCACATCAAAGGTATGTTGGCAAAAACCACACAAAAGTGAATCTTGGGGAAAAAAATCAAGGAAAATATATAAAAGAAAAAGTGAAATAGAAATCAATTTTGTAAGAAGTTAGTGTTTTTGAAGAAGGGACTGCTATGAATGCAATAGAAAATTTTCCAAGATAGAAGAAAACTATGCTGCAATGAAAGAAGATGTAATTCTACAAATGGAAAGGACATTAGGTATTTTAGGAAACAACGTAGATAACATAATGTTTTTACTGGAGAATACTGAGTTCAGAGTCCAGGTGATCCTGGATTGTCTCTTACCTTTCATTTTCATAATAAATATGACTATTCAAATATGTCAAGATCCCTTTAATAAACTACTACTGATAAAGTAATTCTGCTATTTTCTAAATCAAAAGATGGATGTATAAGCTTCTTTCCAACTCCATGATTCTATAAATCTTAGTCTGAACCATCTTTTTCATACGGGTTAAATGAAAACAATTGCAGAAAGCAACTGTAGTTGTTACTCACTTATGTTTATGTTAAATTTATTCATAAAATGCAAACTAAAGTTAACTGTTCAGTTATAATTGCAACTTCTATAGGAGTCAGCCTTTTATGTCAACCTTTTAAGTAACAGTTTTATCTACTGAAGCACACATTTGGCAAACAAATCACCTGGTACAACATTACCTTTCTGTATCTGCCAAAAATGAGTCTTGTTTAATACCTGGAGCAGTGGCTTAACCAATATGGCTTTTCAAATATTCATGTCTCACGCAATTTATTAAAATGCTCCAAGAAATAGGTACTATTCCATATTATAATTTTTGGTAAATTGAAAAATGTCACACAGATTGGTTTCATATTTTTTAATCCTTTTTTTTTTTTTTTTTGAGGCACTGCATGGCAAAAACAAGGCTTTCCCAGGTGGTTCAGTGGTAAAGAATCTGCATGCCAATGCAGGAGATGTAGATTCAATCCCTAGGTCAGAAGATCCCCTGGAGAAGGAGATGGCAACCCACTCCAGTATTCTTTCCTGGGAAATCCTATGGATAGAGGGCCCTGGCAGGCTACAGTCCATGGGGTCGTGAAAGAGTTGGAGGTGACTTAGCAATTAAACAACAACAATAACATGGCAAAAACAAAATGCATGTCTTATCAGAGAGAAATGTATGAATGATTTATTGTCCTTCTTGAGGTTAAATATAAGTCAATAAGAAAGTGAGAGAACGTTAGAGAACATTAATTCTCCACTATCTTTTCAGGAATGTGTATTAATATAGTGGCAACATGAGCATCAGTTCAGTTCAGTTGCTCAGTTGTGTCTGACTCTTTGCGACCCCATGAATCGCAGCACGCCAGGCCTCCCTGTCCATTACCAACTCCCGGGGTTCACTCAGACGCACGTCCATCGAGTCAGTGATGCCATCCAGCCATCTCATCCTCTGTCGTCCCCTTCTCCTCCTGCCCCCAATCCCTCCCAGCATCAGAGTCTTTTCCAATGAGTCAACTCTTCACATGAGGTGGCCAAAGTGGAGTTTCAGCTTTACCATCATTCCTTCCAAAGAACACCCGGGCTGATCTCCTTCAGAATGGACTGGTTGGATCTCCTTTTAGACCAAGGGACTCTCAAGAGTCTTTTCCAACACCACAGTTCAAAAGCATCAATTCTTCGGTGCTCAGTCTTCTTCACAGTCCAACTCTCACATCCATACATGACCACAGGAAAAACCATAGCCTTGACTAGACAGACCTTTGTTGGCATAGTAATGTCTCTGCTTTTGAATATGCTATCTAGGTTGGACATAACCTTCCTTCCAAGGAGTAAGCATCTTTTAATTTCATGGCTGCAATCACCATCTGCAGTGACATGAGCATAGTTATAGAAAAATGTATCTATTTGCACTTGAGATATTTTCAGTATGACTAGGATGGTTGGTGCTAACAAATCTTGTTTATATAAGCATACTTTTACAAACATAAGAAATGATGTACAAGTGTCAAAGGATGCAGCATCTGCCGTTTATATCAAATGGCACAAGAAAATGGAACTTTGTTTTCCCATTAAGCTTGACAGAGAGCCTTGCACACTGACCTGTAGGAAGTGCTGAAGGGTTAAATGAATGATTACATGTTCAGGCTGTATAATTCTTGCAGGTAAAACAGATAATAAATACATTTAAATTCAGGATAAAGCCAGAGACTATTTATGCTTTTCACAGGTGAGAAGACTAATGCATATTTTTCTGAGAGGCAGATGAAGATTAGAAGCCCATGATTAAATCCTGCCATTACCCCACTTTTTGTCTGTTTCTTTGATGACAACACATAGGCTAAGATTCCTTGATAGAAGCTTTGATTATCATGGAATTGCTAGTTTGCTGGACAGAGCTAGTCCAATCCTGTGCATAAAGAATCTGAATCCTTAGGAAATTCTAATATGTCAACTATATTCTGGATTCAGGTAATCCCCACCTTCAAAAGATAAGAAATTCTTAGATAAGAAAAATGAGAATGTGCCAGTCTGCCTTCCCAATCCTACATGACAATACACACATTCAATCTCACTTTTTCACAGCAAAATTCTACCTCAAACATCCCCAAGTGGTTTGTTTAAAATGCTGTAGAATGAATTTCAACTTTACTCTCTCAAGTAAATCATTCTTAATTCCCTTTGTTGCTGTTTGTGTCAGGAAACTGGACCAAATAACTGCTTAAATGAATCTCAACTTAGTGATTTCAAAATTTATAGTGTTTCCTATATAGTGAAAGACTCCTTTCGACCCCATGGACTGCAGCCCGCCAGGCTCCCCTGTCCATGGAATCCTCCAGGCAAGAATACTGGAGTGGGTTGCCATTCCCTTCTCCCATATACAACTCCTATATAGTAGAACTACTAAAATACATACTTTCATTACCCCCTCCCAAGAACCAGTTTCTCTCATTTCTTGAGTTAAACTATGGAGTCTAGGGAAGCTCTTTTTAAGGGTTTGTGTATATATTTGTTTATTCTTCAATTATAGAAAACTATTCTTCCTGCCTAGTCAGCTGAGCTAGGATGTTTTCCTAAAAATGCACATATAAATACCAAATATTATAACATTGTTATTTTTATAATTACAACATACTAGAAAGGTCCCCAGTTTAACCATATTATTTTATATTATTTATTACAGGACAACATGATAAACTTTGATAGCAATTGCCTGAATAACGAACCTAACTTTTTTAAAAAACATTCATGTGATGATAATAAGGTAATGATAATTATTTGGAGTTTATGTCATTTGAGCTTGATATCATAGTTTATATTTCTTGTATCTGTTTATTATATTGATTATTGACATAGTCTTTTGGTTCTAACCTGACAATTGCCATTGATATATTGTTATACTGTGGTCTTTTATACTTTTATTTTACAAATTGCCCTATGCTTATTTGATAAATATTCCTTTCAATTTTAGCATTTCATTTTCACCTTGAAAACAGTAGAACTGCTGAATTCAAACATACACATCTCAGTTCTGAAACATTTATTCAGGGAAATGCTTGTCAGAATGATTGCTTGCATACACACACACACATAATTAATGGGCATAATTTAGTTGTACACATTTAAAAATTTTTTCTTTCAATATTTTCTTATCTTCAAATCATTACCTCCTCTATTTGGTATAATGTTACAATATACAGAATTTTGAATAAAAGTTTGTGTCATCTCTTTCTTCAGAAACTAGCGTGCTATTCAAGTCTTTTTGAAACTCACAATAACTGAGTTAACCTTATGGCATTTGAGTGTATCCATAAATTCCTAAAAAAAACTCCTTACATTAAGCATCTGAAACACTTGTTTTAGGAAAATAGGCCCTTTATTATTGCCAGTTATTCATCCATATCTCCAAAGGGGCAAAGATAATAATAATAAAAATCACACATACCTTTTCTTATTGCTGCTTTCAGAAGCACTCTCCTTTAGTTATCTTGTTTAAAACTGAATAAACTTGTTATGTGCTCACTTATAAGTGATAAGATCATACATAACAAAGAAAAGAGAATTTAAAAAGTCACATAATCATTAAACTGAGTTCTAGGCACTTTAGGCTGTCACCTGGAAGCTAAACAGTTTCAGTTTAGTTGCTCATCAGTCATGTGATTAACTGGAATAGAAGAAAAGTGGGGTGGAGGTGGGGCATTATTTAGCAATACAGTTCTGGCTTTAGGCTCTTTAGAAAAGCTTATTACTTCTTAATATTTTATTTGAACCACAGCCCTTCTGATGTTTTTTCTATAATAGGAAGCTTCATTTTTGAATCGTGCTTCTCGAAAGTTGAGGCAATTCCTTAAAATGAATATCAGTGATGATTTCAAGCTTCACCTATCAACAGTTTCACAGGGCACATTAACACTGCTGAACTGCACCAGCAAGGTAAGCTGAGGACTATTTACTTTGAACCAGAATATAAACTCCTCCTGTGATAGGATACTATTATTCTCTGATGATCATAAGCATTAGCAGAGAAATCTAAGTGCTTATAAGAAAACTAAAATGCATTTACTCAATTCTAGAAGAGGAAAATTTCAACTTGTAACATACCTATTCCTCTTTTGGCTAGGGCAAAGAAATCATTTATAAAAGGGGACTAAAAATAAAAAAGGGCAACAAAAAAGGAAAACAAATAAATGAAAGAAAATAATAAATAATATTGCCATGGGCTTCCCTCATAGTTCAGTTGGTAAAGAATCTGCCTTCAATTCAGGGGACCCCGGTTCAATTCCTGGGCTGGGAAGATCCACTAGAGAAGGGATAGGCTACCCACTCCAGTATTCTGGCCCAGAGAATTCCATGGACTGCATAATTCATTGAGTCGCAAAGATCAGACACAACTGAGCAGCTTTCACTTCACATTGCCATAGTAACTTTCAAGGAGGCTAGGGTGATAAGTTGGATGAGGACGGTAAATTTTTATTTCTAAAATATCTTAATTTCAATCCATTTATGTACACATTTGTAAGAACTCAGAACCTATAAAAATTAATCAAATATTTAACAAATATATTTTTATATAAACTTTCAGTGTATTTATGTCCAACAATTTTCAGTTTTTTTGCCTGAATAATTTTGATAAGTACAGGGCTAATTTTTTCTACTTCTCTACTAGCAGTTATGAAATATAACCAATAAAACAAAATTTGGAAGACATTATCTTGGGACTAAGACAACAATTTCTTCACCTGCAAAGTGGAGAAAAATATAGTATCTACATTATAGGATGCTGAAAAGGTTAAGTGTTAAATGATATAATGCATATAGCATGCATGCATGCAAGCTCAGTCATGTCCAGCTCTTTGCAACCCCATGCACTGTTGCCTGCCAGGCTCCTCTATCCATGGGATGATCCTGTCAAGAACACTAGAGTGGGTTGCCATTTCCTCCTCTAAGGGGTCTTCCTGACCCAGGGATCAAACCTGTACCCCCTGCATTGCAGGTGGATTCTTTACCACTGAGCCATCTGGGAAGGCTGCTTAGTACTAAAAAGCTTCAATGAGTTTTTATTATTACTATTATTACTTTACTCTCTCTTTAAGAATTTTACCAGCTGCCGTATAAAGTCAAAATATTTCTTATATATTAAAAAAAATTTAGCACTTTTATGATAGAAAAAGAATTGTTTAAAAAAAAATTAATACTAGTAGTTGCCCACGGAAGGTAAAATGGCAGGACTGTCCTTGAGCCCTACAGACAGTGATGAAAATTCATGTTGGACCTTAATAAGTTGTACTACTTCATTTATTGTAATGGTTATTTATTTCATGCAAGCCAGCCTCCTTCTGGTGGTGTTTTTGTCAAGTTTATTTCCAATCTTGTCCCCTTACTCATGTTAATTTCTTATATAGAATTTCTTCTGTTTTCTACACATTTGATCTCTCCTGTTCTATCTACTGGAGAAGGAAACGGCAACCCACTCCAGTATTCATGCCTGGAAAATCCTATGGACCAAGGAGCCTGGTGGACTACAATCCATGGGGTCGCAAAGAGTCGGACACGACTGAGCGACTTGTGTGTGTGTTTGTGTGTTCTATCTATACATCCTTCAAGGCAAAGTTTAAGATTCATGAAGCGCTTATATTTCAGCTCTTAATCCTTATTTATAATGATTTAAAGTACAGTCAGCGGGAGAAGGAGAGGGAAGGACTAATTGAGAAAGTAGCATTGATATATATATATACACACTATCATGTGTAAAACTGGTAATTAGTGGAAAGCTTCGATACAACACAGGGAGCCCAAGTCTGGCACTCTGTGATGACTTAGAAGGGTGGGATGGGAAGGGATAGGGAGGCTTCTGAGGGAGGGGATATATATATATATATATATATATATATATATATATATAAAATTATGACTGATTCACATTGTTTGGCAGAAACTGATACAACACTGTAAAGCAATTATTCTATACTTAAAAAACAAAAAAATGAGGAGGATGACATAAAAAAAAAGTACGGTCAGCCCGTCATATCCATTGGTTCTGCATTCTCTTATTCAACCAACTGTGGATCAAAAATATTCAAAAAAAATTCCATAAACTTCCAAAAAGCAAAACTTGAGCCACATTTACAACTATTTATGCAACATCTACATTGTGTTTACAACTACTTACACAGCATTTACACTGTATTAGGTATTATAAGTAATCTGGAGACGATTTAAAGTCTACAGGAGGATGTGCCTGGTTATATGCAAATTAATTGCTATTTTATATAAGGAACTTGAGCATCTGTCCTTGGATTTTGGTATCCACCCACGTCCCAGAACCAATCCCCCTACAAATACAGAAGTATTACTGTACTATCTTATCAGGAATAGGAAGTTCACTTCATGTTGCTTACAAATGCAATTGCTTAGTAATGCCTTATGTTGAGTATAAGTTTCAAGTCAGGGCTTAACTGAAAAGACTGCAGAGCAAACTAGCAATATCACCTCTTGGAACAGGAAGGGTTAAAGGTCATAGGTATGCTGTATGTTTGTAATTCTTTCTCTCACCTGAGGAACTTTGCATGGATCGCCATGTTCCAAAATCAACTAATTTTAGAGGGAGAAATAACGTGAAAATTTAAATCTTGATATTAAAATGGTTACAAAATTAACTGATATAATTCACCTTTTTCTTGTAATGAGAAGACAAGATGTTAAAGATGGTTAACCACATTGAATTTTCTTCTTGAGTCAGGCATACTACAAGCTTTTTACTGTTGTGTATTTCATCTTGCTTCTGACGGGTAAAGTTTAATAAAATTCACGGTTAGGATTTAACAACTTAGTGCAATATCATTTTCATGTTTTGTCTGTTTTCTAGTTTTGTCTGAAATTCTAGTTTTGTCTGTTAGTATACCCTTCCATGTTTGTTTTTCAGATCTCACAGCAATTAACACAGTGCTGGACATATCTGCTGGAGAAGGCAATGGCACCCCACTCCAGTACTCTTGCCTGGAAAATCCCATGGACCGAGGAGCCTGGTGGGCTGCAGTCCATGGGGTCGCTAAGAGTTAGACATGACTGAGTGACTTCACTTTCACTTTTCACTTTCATGCATTGGAGAAGGAAATGGCAACCCACTCCAGTATTCTTGCCTGGAGAATCCCAGGGACGGGGGAGCCTGGTGGGCTGCCGTCTATGGGGTCGCACAGAGTCGGACACGACTGAAGTGACTTAGCAGCAGCAGCAGCAGGACACATCTGCAAAATACTCCAGGTTATTTGGAGGACTAACCTAACCTTTCTTGTTTCTCCCTTTTCCTTGATATTTGATAATATTTCTAAATGAAATTAGTATTCTGCCATACTAACAATTTAGATTCTCAAGTAGATTAGATGAGCTGAAGGTAATATGAAATTTAGCAGTTATAATAATGGAAGGAGTAATAAAGGATTAATAATCAATATTATAAATATGACTTTGTTTTTAAGGGTAAAGGAAGAAAACCACCTTCCCTGAGTGAAGCTCAACCCACTAAGAATTTGGTAAGTTATTGCACCCTCCAGATGTTTGCCTTCAACAGCTTGAAATAACTACAGCATCCTGATAAACCTCAGCCCTGTTTAGGAAACAACAAAGCAGAAGTCCTCATACATGACAAGCTTTCAAAATAAACAGATCAGAAGGGCTGTAAGGCTAGGCCTTTCCCCAAAGCAGCCCTCTGTAACCTTTGGGTGGTGGGCTGGAGCCAGTGTGCACCTCTCTTCCCAATTCCATGTTCTATGTCATTTTAGTAGTTTGGTACTGTTTACAGGCATGAGGGGGCTTCTTAGGTGACATTAGTGGTAAAGAACCTGCCTGCCAATGCAGGAGATATGAAACGCGGGTTCAATCCCTGGGTCAGGAAGATCCCCTGGAAAAGGGCATGGCAGCCCCACTCTAGTGTTCTTGCCTGAAGAATCCCATGACAGAGGAGCCTGGCAGGCCACAGCCCCTGAGGTTGCAAGAGTCAGACACAACTGAGTAACTGAGCACACGCGCATGCATGGGCTGGAGACCATGCAAATTGGCAGAGGCCAATGTGAAGGCAAACATCTTTTCTATCAGCTTTTTGCTCAACAATTTCTGAATGTTTCTCTTTGAATTGTTTCCTTTTATATGGTTGGTTTTGAAAATAGTCATTATAATATTGGTAAAAGGAGAAATGAGATACCACTTAGAAATTGGACCTCTTTAAACTGCATTTTTAAAAACCACTATTTTAAAATTAAAGAAGCTAAGGAAAATGTCAGAGCATTGATTTTTTAAAAAAGAAAATTAAAACCTCAATAGGTAATAGGCAAAGGACATGACCAAACTATATAGAAGAAAATAAACTAGAAAACAAGATACAAATAAAGAGAGCTAGCTTAGTAAAGAAATACATATTAAAAATGAGGACCCTTTTACTCATATAGATTATACAATATATTAGTGTTGTTGTTTTGTTGCTAAGTTGTCTGCCAGTCTCCTCTGTCCATGGGATCTGCAGGGGATCTTCTTCACCCAGGAACTGAACTCAGGTCTCCTGCATTGGCAGGCAGATTCTTTACCACTGAGCCACCAGGGAAGCCCATACACTATATACTGTATAATATGTGTAATAGTACATGAATACTCTATATGTACACACATTCTATTAGATTGTTGCACAAAATTATATAGCAATATGCAAAATATTTATGAATGAAAAAGAATATTTCACTAAATGTGACAATGATAAATTAACTAGAATGAGGCATGGAAAAATGCACACACCTGGTTCATGACAGCGATAGATTCTTTTTTCACATTTCCATTATGTTATTTGACCACTCTGTGTGTGTTAGTCATCAGTCGTGTCTGACTCTTTGTGACCCCATGGACTGTAGCCCTACTAGGCGCCTAAGCCCATGGAATTTTCCAGGCAAGGATACTGGAGTGGGTTGCCATTCCCTTCTCCAGGAGATCTTCCCAGCCCAGGATAGGAGTATGGAACTCTCTTACTCCTCTTAGAGAAGCAAAGTGAGTCTGCACACCCTGGGACTCAGGAAACCCTAGGTATTCCAACTTGAAGTGGAATAGTTGAATACCTGAATAGTATCAATATATGAGTGCTTCTGGCTAGGGTAATTTGGAGAGAAAGTTTAGAAAAAGGAGATAACACCCATGTTCCTGAAATTACAGACAAAATCATGTTTATTTGTATTTTTACTCAATGTTTAGCCTTGGTCTATGTAGAAAAGTCATGAAATGTTCATGTCTATGTTTTTCAAGTCTGCTAGTCATATAAACTTCAGTTTATACGTTTTAAAGGTGTTTTGGCACATGACTTTTTTACTTTACTTCCTCACACCCCTCCCTCTCTGTTCTGTAAAGGAATCTGGCATCCAAACCCCGAGATGTTAGTTAATTCTGAGACATTAATTCACTTCTCAGGCATCCAGAGTCCACATCTCAGGGACTAACAAAAATATAACCGAGGATACGCAGAGCTACTCTCTTTTATGTCTATTACATCTGAGGTGTCTCTTTCCCCACTTCCTGTAGGTTGTACAGGTAGCCCTTGTGAAGATTTTTGACAGAGCCATCTTCTTGGTCTTCTGACTTTCAAAATAGTCATATTCCTTGCCTCAAAAAAAAAAATGTTCTGGGATCCTCAATACAAAGAATATTAGAAATCCTCCTTCATATTTACCTTTGAAATCTGTCCGCTATTAAAAAAAAAAAAAATCTGTCCACTAATCTTTTAAATAAATTATTTTAAGAGTATGTGTTAGTGTTACTAAATATATAATTGAAAGAAATCTGAATGTGACCAAAGTAAAAATAGGACAAACAAGCTCAAGACCCAATCTATTACATTTACTTGACTATGTGACCATGGCAGATTACTTACCCTCTTTGCATCTCAGTTTCCTCAAATGTGAAAGGTGAAATCATCAATTTTATAGTTACTAAGTAGATAAAGTGAAATAATATATGTATAGCACTGAGCACAGTACCTGACCTAGAAAACCTAATAATCGGTTGTTATTGAAATGAAGAAATGGCCCTGTAGTAATTCACTTCTCAGGCATCCAGAGTCCACATCTCTGGGACTCATGAAAATATAACTGAGGATACGCAGAGCTACTCTTCTATGTCTATTACATCTGAGGTGTCTCTTTCTCCACTTTCTGTAGGTTGTACAGGTAGCCCACTTGAAGATTTTTGACAGAGTAGGAAAGCTAGCTTATAAGGCAGGCATCTTCCATTCTCTAGTGAAAACTAGGGAACAAACTTAATTGGGATATATATATATATATTAAGGATATATCCTTACTAATCTTTGCCAAAATAAACTGAATATTTTCAGTATTTCTTCCATAAAAATATTTTTCCATTGTAAAAAAAAACTCAGTTAAATAATGTACAGATCTTTCTCACAAAAGTTTAAACAGTACTCTTATGTCCATTTATGTTGCATTGGTAAAACTGGTGGCCACCTGACAGCTCTTTAATCCTAAATTTTAAATCGTAACAACCTTGTATATCCTACACATCAGTGATTGCAGCTACGAACTGTAATTTTTTAAAAATGTCATTCAATGTTCTCCTTTTTTAAAGATTCTTTTGACGTGGACCGTTTTTTAAATTAGCTACAATAGTGCTTTTATGTTTTGGTTTTTTGGCCACAAGGCTTGTAGGATCTTAGCTCCCTAACCAGGGATCGAACCTGCACACCCTATACTAGAAGGCAAAGTCTTAACCACCGGGACTACCAGGGAAGTCTCAAGATTCTTTTTAATTACAAAATTGTTCGTATAACCTAGTATAGTGGAAACTAAGATTGAATGTTTTTCAATGTGTATTTTTACTAAAATGTGAACTAAAAATTTTTTTTTATATTTCTCTAGGAAGAGAATAAATCTTCAAAGGAACAGAAAAAACAGAATGACCTGTGTTTCCTAAAGATACTACTACAAAAGATAAAAACTTGTTGGAATAAAATTTTGAGGGGCATTAAAGAACACTGAAAATATGGAGTAGCAATATAAAACCTTGAGCTTTATTTGTGTCCTCCAAGAATCTATCCGCTCATGTGATTTTCAAGGGCAGAATGCCTCCTGGAAGTTACTGAACGCATCCTGGTTAAAACAGATTACAGCAACTGAGAAATCCTTACTGTAGTACCGGAAGATGGACCTAAACAATGGAAACCAAATCCTGCAATCAACAAAACTATTTCACATGTATGAGGACATATATTAATTGGTATTAATTCTGAACAGTTTAAGACAATCCATGTAAGGTATTAGTTGCAATAATACTTTTTAAATGTGTTTAAAATTTTCAGAAGATATATAAAAGATATATAAATTCTGTGAAGTATATAAAGGTTATGAGGGTTAAAAATTAACATGTCATTATTACCAAAATATATAGTTTTATGCCCATTATGTATACTGCCCATCAGTATACTGCAATGAGAGTGGAAATTGTTGTCGTCTGTGCTGGAAATGTTTCAGAGTTAACAGTGAGATATGGATAAGGCCCATGAGAATGAGTCATGTAAAGAAGCAGTAGCATAAAGGAGTCCAAGGTAACTGAAAGATATTAAGAGATGTAGTTAAACATGAATGTATAATACAGTGCCTTTGATAAACGATATTACAGATGTTTTAAAATTAAAGTAAAGAATAGTTTCACAAAACAGAAAGTCACCTGCTCTAAGGATGCTAAACCATAGCACTGGGTTACTTTTGTCATTTATGTGTAATAAAATTTGTCTACATGAGTTTGCAATTTGGGAAGTATATTTTTAAGAGAATAATATATGTTGGCCTTTTAATTAATGGAATGTGTATATTTAATTTTGACACAATATCTGTATATAAAAATATTTTCATACAGTATTACAATTGCTTACTTTGGATAACATTTTTCCTTTGATAATAAATGACCTATGTATTAACACTGTCAGATTCATTTAATTAATCCCAACAGGATTTTTTTTTTTTTTTGGTCATGCCATGTGGCTTATGGACTCTTAGTTCCCCCTTGTGGGACTGAACCTGGGCCCCCTGCAGTGGAAGTGCAGAGTCCAAACCACTGGGTCACCAGGGAAGTCCTTCAAAAGAATTTTTTAAACCCAAGACTTTTAATGCTGCACCATTATTTGATTTTTCCCTTCCATTGAAATATAATCTTTAATCTCTTAACCATCAAGAATGTACATGAGACTGGGACCCCCACACTAAGTAAGAATAGGAACACTACTTTACTGCCTGTTTTTGTCAGGGCCTGAAAACCTGCTTATAAGGCAGGCATCTTCCATTCTTAAAAGTGAAGACTACTGGCAAATCCTTCTAAGCTTAGATTTGCCAATAGCCTTCACCTACAAAGAGAATTGAAAGCACTATTCTAGGCAGGCCAAGTGTTCTAAAATAGCCACTGTGGTCTCATCATCACCGGCTTCAGAGCTGACTGACTTATTTAATCTACAGACAATGCTCCGGTGCCATCCTCAATGTGTGGAGGGAAGACCTTCCTCTCAGTTCACGTCTGTCTCTCAGGTTCTCTTTCTCTTTCTCTTCTCTTTCTGTTGTGTCCCCAACCCACACAGAGTTTCCTCCTCACTGGTGCAGACGGTTGTATAGAGTTGTACACACAGTTGTACAGATTCACTGATTATCTCAGTAATGAGGCGGTGAGTCAAGAGGTTTTCTCTTTGGTTTTTTATTAATTCCAGAAAAGGGAGTTTACTAACACTTTTTGGGAGCAACTGGTTCTTCACCAAGCTTTTCCTTCAGACAGACTTTTCAAAGTCTTCAAGAAGGCTATGTTTCCTTCCACCACAAAACAGGTCAACTATGCAGCACACCTCCACCCTGACGAACTGGTGCTATTGGTAAACCATCAGCTATGAAGAGAAGACGTTTTAAGTTTCTAAAGGGAAACTCTTAAAAGTGTTCTTGAAAGTGTTTCCATGAAGGCTGTCTATAATGTCCCTAACAGGGTTGAGACTGTGACAAAATAAGGAGCGATTGTTTAAAAATACTTCATTAAAAATTATTAAAATTTTCCTTTTTAACTACTGACTTTCATTTTTATCATTTGTTTATGATAGAACTGAATTGTAGAGAAAACTCACACCCCAAAATTCTTATTCAGCATAGCATGTAAAATTCATGGAAAAAACCACCAGGCTTTTATGATTGTATTTCTCTCGTTTCCTAGCTACTAGCAAGGTAAGTAAAGACATGGCAGGTTGGTTAGTAATGATCTTGGATACTACATTTTTTTATTATTTCTATCCCCTAGTTAGATTTGTCTTATTTCAATGGACACTGTCTTTCAGATATGTATGTGGATGCCTTAAATCAGCACTTTTTAAAGACTGTCACAAGAAACCCTCTATAGATTCTAAAAAAAAAAAAAAAACAGAAAAAACCTTAGTTCTGAGATCAGATAATTTTTTCTTGGAGACTCACAATTCATATATTAAAAGCTCTGTAAACTCATAAAGTTTTTTAAAAAGTTTAACATCAAGATAGCATTTCCAAAATTGACTACAGAACACTTTTATGTAAAAACCACTAACCTAGCACACTTGGAGGAATATTGCTTTATACAAAGAGACTCAGTTAAGAGTCTTTTAAAACAAGCTCTAAAGGAATTTGCTGAAGTAAGTGATATTCCTTTCAGGATTAACCTAGTTCTACCACAGCCAGAAGTGTTTCTTTTCTTTAAGCCATCCTTTCATTTAGTCAGTTTAAGAAGGACATTTCATCAAATCTACTGTAAATTTTTCTGTGGAAACACACATCCTCTATTCTAATTCAGATGGTCTTTATGGTACTCTATCCATGAAAACTTCATGCTTTTAGGCATTATAGTCTTACTCCTTAGGAAGTGCTTCGAAATTCTATCAGTTGTAAATAAAAATCATGTTTTCCATGAAGGTAAAAATTTCTAAAATCTCACTTTTTTTTTAATTCTTCATTTACCTTCAGCACAGACCCAGTAGCTAAAATTCCACCAGGCTTTACTTTTTGAGGTATTATGAAAAAACAGGTATAATGTATTTGCTTTTGTAAACTATCTATTGCTCCATTTCCATCATCACAAAATTTGGACACATATTTCTACTGTCATTTAAAATCTTTGCAGTAGATTAATACTAATAGTAATTAACACATTTCTACATAAAACATTTCACTTCAGTTTTCAAATTTGCTACTTTGAAGGCTATACAGTGGAATATTTCTCAGTCATAAAATGGAACAAATTTGAGTCAGTTGAACTGAGGTGGACAAACCTAGACCCTGTTACACAGAGTGAAGTAAGTCCAAAAGAGAAAAACAAGTATTGTGTATTAATGCATATATATGGGATCTAGAAAAATGGTACTGATGAACCCATTTGCAGGGCAGGAAGAGTGTCGCAGATACAGAGATAGGACTTGAGGACACTGAGGGGAAAGGAAAGGGTGGGATGGGTTGAAAAACAGCACTGAAATTTATACATCACCATATGTAAAGTGGGCTTTCCTTGTGGCTGGGCTTCCCTTGTGGCTCAGCTGGTAAAGAATCTGCCTGCCATGCAGGAGACCTGGGATCGATTCCTAGGTTGAGAAGATCCCCTGGAGAAGGGAAAGGCTACCCACTCCAGTATTCTGGCCTGGAGAATTCCATGGACTATATAGTTCACGGGGTCACAAAGATTGGACACGACTGAGCAACTTTCACTTTGACCTTCATATGTAAAATAGCTAGCTAGTGGGAAGTTACTGTGTAACTCAGGGAGCTCAGCCTGGTGCTCTGTGACGATTTAGAGAGGGTGTGCTGGGGGTGGGTTGGGAGGGAGGCTTAAGAGGAGGGGATATATGTATACTTATGGCTGATTCACACTGTTGTATAGCAGAAACCTACACAAAACAATTATCTTCCAATTAAAAAAATGTTTTAAATGAAGGTTATTACAAATATAATCAAATACTTTTTCTAAATATGTCAGCCATTCCCTGACATATCCACACCTGCTGTAAGGGAGTCTGTACCAGCCATGACTTCTGCTAAGTGTTCTTAGCCGTGTGAAGTCATGCCTCTCAACCCAACCAATGGGGCCCTCTAGGGCATCTGCCCAAAGTACAATTAATTGAGAGACTAACGATCTGTGATAAATGTCACACAGCTTGAGAAAATGAATTAGTTCAGGTACCCTGTTTCAAAAGTTTGAGCCACAATCTCAAATAAATTTACCCAAAGTAAGACTGAAATAGAATGTTTTAAGGTTTTATTAAGTTGAGCACTGGCAAATTGAAGGAATGGGGGAACAAACAGGTACACAGTAGTGAGTGAAGGAGATACACAATTAGAGAATGGACAGATGAGTAACAGAAGCATAGAGCCTGGCAGAGGTACCAACCCTTACAGCTTCCTCAGGACCTAAAGACGTTCCAGTTCTAATCCACATGCATCTTTTATTAATCCTCCATCCTTCTTTTCCTGGTGTCTTAGAAGGATCTCGTCTGTTATACTTGAAGGTTATATTGATGATGAATGAGAAAATAAGAATGAAAGGTAAGTTTATGAATATCAGGTACTATATTAGGAAGGGAAACTTAATGACTAGACCGTCCAGGTATGACTTAAATCAAATCCCTTATAATTATACAGTGGAAGTAACAAACAGATTCAAGGGATTATATCTGATAGAGTCCCTGGAAAACTATGGACAGAGGTTCATGACATTGTACAGGAGGCAGTGATCAAGACCATGCCCAAGAAAAAGAAATGCGAAAAGGCAAAATGGTTGTCAGAGGAGGCCTTACAAATAGCTGAGAAAAGAACAGAAGCAAAAGGCAAAGGAGAAAAGGAAACATATACCCATTTGAATGCAGAGTTCCAAAGAATAGCAAGGAGAGAAAAGAAAGCCTTCCTCAGTGATTAGTGCAAAAATATAGAGGAAAACAATAGAATGGGAAAGACGAGAGATCTCTTCAAGAAAATCAGAGATACCAAGGGAACATTTCATGCAAAGATGGGCACAATTATGGACAGAAATGGTATAGACTTAACAGAAGCAGAAGATTTTAAGAAGAGGTGGCAAGAATACACAGAAGAACTATAAAAAAAAGATCTTCATGACCCAGATAAACACAATGATGTGATCACTCACCTAGATCACCTAGAGCCAGACAACCTGGAATGCGAAGTCAACTGGGCCCTAGGAAGCATCATTATGAACAGAGCCAGTGGAGATGATGGAATTCCAGTTGAGCTGTTTCAAATCCTAAAAGATGATGGATGCAGTGAAAGTGCTGCACTCAATATGCCAGCAAATCTGGAAAACCCAGCAGTGGCTGCAGGACTAGAAAAGGTCAGTTTTCATTCCAATCCCAAAAAAAGGCAATGTCAAAGAATGCTCAAACTACCACACAATTGCACTCATCTCACATGCTAGCAAAGTAATGCTCAAAATTCTCCAAGCCAGGCTTCAACAGTACGTGAACTGTGAACTTCCAGATTTCAAGCTGGATTTAGAAAAGGCAGAGGAACCAGAGATCAAATTGCCAACATCCGTTGGATGAAGAAAAAAAAAAAAAAAAGCAAGAGAGTTCCAGAAAACCATCTACTTCGGCTCTATTGACTACACAAAAGCCTTTGACTGTGTGGATCACAACAAGCTGTGGAAAATTCTTCAAGAGATGGGAATACCAGACCACCTGACCTGCCTCCTCAGAAATCTGTTTGCAGGTCAGGAAGCAACAGTTAGAACTGGACATGGAACAACAGACTGGCTCCAAATCAGGAAAGGAGTACATCAAGGCTGCATATTGTCACCCTGCTTATTTAACTTATATGCAGAGTACATCATGAGAAATGCCAGGCCAGATGAAGCACAAGCTGGAATTAAGACTGCCGGGAGAAATATGCAGATGACATCACCCTTATGGCAGAAAAGTGAAGAAGAACTAAAGAGCCTCTTGATGAAAGTGAAAGAGGAGAGTGAAAAAGTTGGCTTAAAACTCAACATTCAGAAAACTAAGATCATAGCATCCAGTCCCATCACTTCATGGCAAATAGATTAGGAAAAAATGGAAACAGTGACAGACTTTATTTTGGGGGGCTCCAAAATCAGTGCAGATGGTGACTGCAGACATGAAATTAAAAGACAGTTGTTCCTTGGAAGAAAAGCTATGATCAATCTAGACAGCATATGAAAAAGCAGAGACATTACTTTGATAAAGATTCATCTAGTCAAAGCTATGGTTTTTTCAGTAGTCATGTATGGATGTGACAGCTGGACTATAAAGCAAGCTGAGAGCCAAAGAATTGATATTTTTGAACTGTAGTGTTGGAGAAGAATCTTGAGAGTCCCTTGGACTGCAAGGAGATTCAACCAGTTTATCCTAAAGGAAGTCAGTCCTGAATATTCATTGGAGGGACTGATGTTGAAGCTGAAACTCCAATACTTTGGCCACCTGATGCAAAGAACTGACTCACTAGAAAAGACCCTGATGCTGGGAAAGATTGAAGGTGGAGCGAGATGGGGACGACAGAGGATAAGATGGTTGGATGGCATCACTGACTTGATGGATCTGAGTTTGAGTGAGCTCGGCGAGTTGGTGATGGACAAGGAAGCCTGGCGTGCTGAAGTCCATGGGGTCACAAAGAGTCTAATAAGACTGAGTGACTGAACTGTGCTGAAACTTAATGACTAAGCTTTGCCTCCCCAAGTAGGAGAAAATAGTTGAGTCAATAAGGAAATCAGGCTTCAACTTTATAGGGAAGTCTTGCAAAATGAGGAAACTGCTCCTTCTGTGTTATACTCAGGTGGGGTTGGAAAGTTTCTGTTTGTTTCAACTGTAACTTGTATCAGGTAATTCTTTCCTGAAAGTGAAATGTTGCTGCTGCTGCTAAGTCGCTTCAGTCGTGTCCGACTCTGTGCGACCCCATAGACGGCAGCCCACCAGGCTTCCCGTCCCTGGGATTCTCCAGGCAAGAACACTAAGTGAACTTAAAAAAAGTTTATGTGACATTTTAGGGTAGAATGTGTAACAACTTTACCTTTTATTTCTAATTAACTTAAGGGCTGTGTGTACCTGCTGTTGCTTCAGTCTTGTTTGACTCTTTGCAACTCTATGGACTGTAGCCCACCAGGCTCTTATGTCCCTGGGATTCTCCAGGCAAGACTACTGGAGTGGATTGCCATGCCCTTCACCAGGGGATCTTCCCGACCCAGGGATCAAACTCACATCTGCCTGTGTCTCCTGCCCTGCAGGTGGATTCTTTACCCACTAAGCCCTCGGGAAAACCCACAGAACACATATTCAGAGCCAAAGAACACACATTCAGATTATACGTTTAAGCCAGATCACATCACTCCCTATTCCTATAAGTAAGCCAAAACCATTTCTTAAAATTCAGTTTGTGATTATCTCACACCATAACTGGGATGAGGAAAGATGTCTTAACTCAATGTATTGAAGATTTCCTGCTGCAGAACATGGTTTTAAGCACTTTTCTGGATAATAAATAAATAAATAAATAAAAGCATCATTCAACACTCATATTTTAATAATTCATTACCTTTACCAGAATTCAGTTTTCCACCCTTTCTTGCAGCTACAGAGTAGATATGTAACCTTGGAACTATGGAACAGACTGAGATTCTCAAACAAATAATGTGAGGAAGCAGATCCTGTAGTATGCATCTGTTTTGAGGATGGTGGTGAGACACTGGGCTTTGAAGGTAACTGTGACAGCGTCAAGAAGTGACACCCATTTTGCAAGACACGACCTGTTACTCTTTAACTCTGAACCAGTGACTATGCCAAGGGAAAAAGCAGGAAGAACACACTGATTCATGTGAAGAAGTCAAATGACATCAAATGGATTATTAAAATATGAGTGTTGAATGATGCTTTTTCAAAGGTAACTGGGATTCCTTCTTACTTTTTATGTTTATATACACAGTATCTGTGACAGCAGCCCTAGAGCCCAGAGCTTCTGATCTAAGTCCAAATGCTAAATGATTTAAAGTTGTTTTACTTTTAATTTTAAAGTCACATGTCCCCATGGTGGCTCTCTAGTTGACTGTTCTCCACTGAAGTAGTCTTTCATTATAATTTGGGCATTGTTTCTGGCTGAACAACTGCCTAACTTGATTAGCTGGCTCTTCCAGAAATTTCTGTGAATTATCCAGTAACTTTTAATAAATTCTTTTTTGCTTAAACTAAGTAGGCTGGGATCTGTTATTTGAACTCGAATCGTTTTCAATGGTAAAATTTAGTATGACTTTGTGCTTCCCCTTTACAATGCCAATACTAATGAGGAAAGTGCTTAAAACCAAATTCTGGCTAAGATTTGGAGGTAGTAGAATTCAGTAGAGAAAACTTACTAAACAGGGTTTTCAAAAGATGCTAGCCACAAACATGACAAATGACCCTTTGAGATAGTAAGAAAACTCAGATTTAAAATAGATCAAGACAATTTTTCACTACTAGATATGTTTTAAGCAGTGTTTAACTTCTAGTATTGTTCAAAGTTTAAAGTATCTAAGGCAGTAAGTGATAAGCCCCTCCTCACATAACAGCTTTCTGGTAACAGCATCAGTGACAAACAACCTTTCTAGTAACACCAGAGGGAGAACCATAACACTGTTTATCAAAAACAAAGACCATGAGAAAACAGTGCCTCACCAAGAATACAGAGCTGATCTAGAACACATGTTGCTCATTCAAATGGTGCTTTGCTTTTGTCTATAGTAAGAGACTGGAAAACAAACTTTTAGGTTTAAACTTTCACAGTGTTAATAGTTAATTGAATACCAATTTTTCAAAGGGAAATCACCCTTGAAGAATTAGTGTTCAAAATGAAAACTTTCTGATGTTTCCTGTATGGTCCATATGAGTTTTTTTTCCTTTTTAGAACTCCTAAGTTTGGGAAGATTAGTAAAAATGGAAATATATTATTAAAACTTTTTGTTTCTTAAACTATTCCTCTTGAATAAAATAACAAGAGGGAGAAATAAGATAACTTTGAAAAATCTTTAAAGTTTTACAGTATAATAAGTAAACATATATATATTTGCCCCTCAAAAATCAAAAGCAGAAAGACAAAAAAAAAAAACTCTAAAACATTTAGACCAAGTTTAATTCTTGTTTTAGCTCTAAATCAAAAATTCATTTGCATTTCTCAGACTTGTCAAAATTCTTCAAGTCATAGGTGGTAAACAGTTGAAGGGAGGGCTATATCAGAATATGAGTATTCAAGGAAAATTCAAGAAAAATTATCTTATTAAAATTACATAGAGTTGACAGAAACCACTTTTAACAAAAGTATCACAGAAACTAGCTTAAATATATTATTAATAATTACTATTAATATAGGGCTGCCGCTGCTGCTGCTAAGTCACTTCAGTTGTGTCTGACTCCGTGTGACCCCATAGACGGCAGCCCACGAGGCTCCCCCGTCCCTGAATTTATTGAAAATCACTACCTCCTCTTCATTTGTTTTCTGACATTCAGAAATGTAGTTAATATAGGGCTATCAACTACATTTCTGAATGTCAGAAAACAAATGAAGAGGAGGTAGTGATTTTCAATAAATTATCAAATGCGAGTGATTCTGAAAAACATAAACCTCTTCATTTTTTAAAGATTAAAAAGTATTAAAGTATTATATATTCATTTAAAAACTGGTAATACAAAAAATATAAAGAATATGTAACATCATAACTACTTAAGAGTAGAAATAAACATAATATAAAGAGGAATATAAATGCTTTAAAAGCCTTTTTATCTGTCTCATCTTCTATACAACTGCAATTGTATTTTACACACATTCACTATTTTAGGCTAGCTTTTTGTTCTAATAACAAAACATAACCTCACCATGCCATTAAAAATTATTTGAAAAATGCTTTAACTTACTAAATTAATTTTTTTTCTAAATTAATTTTTATCACTACAAATAATAGTATTATTAAATGTGTTCTGCATAAATATTTTTCTTCAGATTATTTCTTCAAGAAGAAATACATTTTAGGAATAAAATTACTGGATTATGAGACATGTGTATTTTAAAGGCTTTTAAAGTAAATTTAGTCAACTTCTTCAAAAAGTATCATAAATTTGTATCTCCACCATCAGTGGATAAGGTCATTCATCTTAAAGCCCCAGGCAGTCTTCAAGTGTATTATAATTTAAGATTTTAAGACTGGTGATTCAATGAATGAAAATCAGTATTTCATTGTCAAATATACTCACCACTACTGGCAGCCTCCTATCCATAGTTGCAAATTCAAAACAGGCATAGAAACGGAGTCTTTGAGCAGAGAGACGTGAAACAAACAAACAACAACAACAAAAAAAACAGGACAGTGAAAGTGAAGAGTTCTATGAGATAAGATTGAACAATTGCAATTATCAGTGACTTTTACTCAATGATGATTTGTCCTCAGTCCTCAGGACAATCCAAGTAGTTCACTTTTCACAGCTCTGACAGCTCCCATTTTATAGACCCCACCATACACATATTCATTAGGACTGATGCGGAAGCTCCAATACTCTGGCCCCCTGATGCGACGAGCTGACTCATTAGAAAAGATCCTGATGCTGGGAAAGATTGAGAGCAGGAGAAGGGGATGAGATGGCTGGATGGCATCACTGACTCAATGGACATGAGTTTGAAGACTTAGAATGCACACTCATCATTCACATACCCTCTCTACCACTTCTCCCCACTAAAAGGTAGTGCAGCTCTTTATATTCCAGCAAGTTTTCTCCTAAGCACTGGGACAAGGTAAGGAGAAAAAAAATAGGAAATGGTGAACTGAATGACTTGTGATAAGAAACTTCAACACTTACAAATAATTTTGTTGGTATTTTTATAATTAAGTTCTGTTAAATTCTTTCACAACATTGTAAGTCAACTATACTTCAATTAAAAATCCTTTGTTTTGTCCTAAACTGTCTGTTTATATAATGACTTCTCCAAATAAATTATCAACTATAGGACAGGGACTAAATCACACCTTATGTATAACTCTTGATTCCCAGCATTTCATAGAATGAAGAATACAAAAATCATTCTTTAAAATGTTTATAAAGTTTTAGCTTTGTGCATCTAATATGATTCGGTCTAAGCACTTATTTAGCTCCTATATAAATTGATCTCATTTGCATTCATTAGATAAGGTTAGCTGATTGAAGGAAAAAACCCACCTTAAGGATTATAACTTTAAGCTTCCCTGTCCTAGGATGAAATAGTAAAGAAATAGTATAAGAATTATGTGGTAATGTGCATGAGTAATACGTTTGAGAAGCATAATTTTGCTAACAAAATTATGTGAGATGTTAATATGAAAGATTTTATCAAATATTGCCCAGCTGGTGCCCCAAAGGAGCTACACTATGTTTCTTAAAAACAAACAAAAAACACGTGGGCTATTAAAATCAGAGCAAAATATATAACAAAAAACTACATCTTATAAATCTCTGTCATTTCATGTCATCAAAAAAAACCTACTTATTACAGTTGTTCTTGTCGTTCAGTCGCTTAGTCTGTCCAATTCTCTGTGACGCCACGGACAGCAGCACACCAGGCTTCCCTGTCCTTCACCAAATCCCGGAGCTTGCTCAAACTCATGTCCACTGAGTTGGTGATGCCATCCAACCATCGCATTCTCTGTCATCCCCTTCTCCTCCTGCCTTCAATCTTTCTCAGCATCTTATTCCCGAGAGGCCATTTCTAGAGGATAGCAATCTTAAATTATCTAAAAGCACCCTCTAGTGGCAAAAACGTAATTCACACGTAAAAGAAAAGTATAGAAATAAATGACTATTGTGACATTTAATTAAAATTTCTCTAAATGAAAATAAAAATGAATATGGCTCTTGTAAACTTTGTTTCAATGGTTCTCCACTACTATATTCAACAGAACAATCGTTGGACAAATCAATCTACTTTTAGTACTAAAAATACACTTAACCATTTTAAAACTAAAAATACACTTAACATATAAAATACATAGATGTGCAATGCTAATAAAGACATAAGAGCCCTGCTGACTTTCTGTAGCTATGTACGTATTCTATTATTTTCCATTCCCTGAGCTTCTACTCATGGTAGAAAGTATCCACCTTGAGCCTAAGGAAAATTGAGTACAAATTAAACATGTTTAATATTTTCACTACAGACAGCTATAGTTTAAAGCTTTTAATATGATGATCTAATTAAGTATTCATCACAAATACTTTTTGCCACTGAACTGTATATTACCTAATTAGAAATGTTCATAATGTTTCCTTATTAACCTCATTTCTCTAATGTTTTCAACTGCCAAATTTTATTGCCTAAAAAGAGAATTTCTATGCCTTAAAAATCTTGTGAAGAAACAGATTTATAATGCTTTGAAGTTATAAAACACTTCAAAATAAAACAGTAGTAACTCCTTTTAAAAGCTGACAGCACATAAAAAAACTGCCAGTGAAAACTCTTTCTCATTAAAAAAGTCTGTATTTTACTTTGAATATATTCTTATTATTTCAGTAGATTGCTATCTTTCTACCTGTGTCTGAAAAAAAGATACGACATCAATGAAAACCAAGTGGCATTTTTTTGCTTCATGTCTTTATTGAATAGGTTCAAAAATGAAGACATCATTTGTAATTTAAAAAAACAGAGTGAACAAGAGACAACAGCAGCCATACTACTCTTACTTTTCCAAGCTAATAACTTTCAGAATATTATATAAGCAATTTTTACAGTTTTAATTTAAGTTTAAATCATCTTTTCATTCTACCACACTGGAAAATACTTGTGAAAATAAATAAAAATAAAATAAATGATGCAGAGATCTAGGAAAATTTCTTAAAAACTGAACTATTGCACAACAAATCAACATGAAAATAATATATGCAAGTAATATAAAAATGCATTTAAATACACTGCATCGATATGTTTCATAATTCATTAATATATTTCACCTACTTACTGTTTGTAACAATCTCTGGGTTTTGGAATTAGATGATTTCTTACCAACTCATTTCCATATAGTACATTATAACATTTACTTGCTACAGTAAAATTCAGTGAGAAACAAACATGTGCCACTTTAAGATCACTTAGCTATTCCTTCCTTGGGCGGACAAAAATTACGTGATCTTTAAAAATATACTTGGAAGAAAATAGTGCTCAATTCTAGATAAAGCAAGAGTTTAAAGTTCTTTCTTTATATGGTTTCTAATAATTAGAACAGAAGAACATAAACAATTGAAATGGAACTCTGATATGTACATTATTCTCCTAAATTTATTAAAGCTATTCTAGTTGATGGAATAAGATGTAATATAGTTTTATTGAACTCTGACCCTTCCTTCTGGCCAATATGACTAAATAAAGGCAACCAGAAAAAAAAATTATTGTAAGTCAGGAAAGGAACTATTATGTAAATCATAAATTTCCATTACCACTAAGTTATCCTCTGACCAAATGAAAAACACAAACAAAACAAAACAAAAAAACTAATGAATAAAATTATAAAGTTAAGTATAAATGAATTTCAGAGAAAGCTATAAGCCACAAATTTCTACCCTGATCCTCACAATTGGTCAGAATCATAAACAAGAAGTTAGAAATTGCCTACAAATGATTTGCTGTACCTTTATAATAAGATCAAGGTTTGTTAGGTTTGATTCAACAGAAATAACTACTGAATTACTGAATTTGGCTGCACAAGCAACCAAAGGTATTTACTAGTAAATACAATGTTACACTGAAAGTGACAATGATTAAAAGCTGTATTTTAGTCAAAGTAAAGGTGAAAGTATAATTACATTTTTGTGAATGTTTAATTACATAATAAAGCAGCTATCCATTACAGCAATGCATTTTCAGAGGCTTTTTATTGTGAAGTAAATGGTGCTTCAGCACAAAACACTGGAAGAAAAACATGAGTAGGAAAAATTAAATATTAACATTCTCTTAACCTACCCATAAATACATATAACTATACTTCGAGTGACTAAAATTCAATTCTTTTTACCTGCATGCCCTGCACTAAGGATTAATTATCGAAGTTAATTGTTTATTAGGTGAGATGATCTGTTTTAAAATCCATTAATTTCTTCTAAATTCAAATACATAGATATAAATGCAAGACTTTGCAAGGAACTTTGTGCACCTTCTATTAAATAATTAACTTGCCAACTTTGCAAAAATGAAGTAGCAAACTACTCTTCAGACATGAGATAATGGGGAAAAAAGGACAAAAGTGAAATCTGAAGACAATCAGAAGTAGAAAGAATGTGTGGTAAACTAATACACACTGAGCAAAAAAAAAAAATCATTCAGTTATAACTAGAAAAAGAAACAGCTGTATTTTCAGATTTGTGTCTCTGAAAAGGGCACTGCATAATTATGTTTTAAAGAATTGAGTAAAAACCTCTATGGAATCAATAATACACTGAGTAAAGAGCAACATACACAATAGGGGTTTTTCCCTCTCTTTTTAAAAAATATTTATAAAATTAATTATTAAAGAGCTCTACAGGAAAACGACACAACTAATTGTAACTAAAATATTCTCTCAGTTTCAAAAGTTCAAGCATTCCATCCTACAATGATACTATCTGAAAATAGGTCAATAATAAAAATGTTTATTCTGATGTCCTGCTCAAAGTAATGATCATCTGAAAGCTTAGAGCGCTAAGCATTAACGCTGGATTGTTTGTGGAAGTATAGTAATGGACTTTAACAAGAGAAAAGGAATACCTAAGTTAAATGATTCCACCTAAAGTTATTTTCTGACTGATAAGTAGGTATGTCCTTGAATGGCACAGCTTAGGTTATCAGGTATTTATTATATACAGTATATGTACACTCACATATATACACACACATTACACAGCCAAAGAATTATGCTCCAAAAACTTGAAAAAAAGTATTTTGAGTAATTTTAGCACGAAATCACTAGAGGAAGTGCTCTAGATGTCCAAGCAGCAATAATCATAAAATTCAGGACTTAGCTTTTTCTTTTTTTTGGATTCTGTTCACAGAACCATTCTCCGAACACCACATTCACAGCAGAACTTTGCCCATTCTACAGGGTATTTAGTCCCACATTCATGGCAGAATTTTGGTAAGTGTCCCGCTGAATTTCCCTCAATGCCTTTAGTGTTTCCACCATTAAATGAAGAGATGTAGTCTCCATCTGGCCTGGAGAGGTACAGAGAGAAAGTAGAAATACAAAGTTCATGACAGTAATTTTCAATCTGTAAGCCTTGGGAAACAGAAAATAATACTATTAAGTATAACTAAAAGCTTCTTAATCTCATCATTAATGCTCTTGACGAACTGATGCTTTCGAACTGTGGTGCTACAGAAGCCTATTGAGAGTCCCTTGGGCAGCAAGGAGATCAAATCAGTCAATCCTAAAGGAAATCAACCCTAAATATTCATTTGAAGGATTGATGCTGAAGCTCAATACTTTGGCCACCTGATAAGAAGAGCTAACTCACTGGAAAAGACCCTGATGCTAGGAAAGACTGAGGGCAGAAGGCGAAAGGGGCAAAAGAGGATGAGATGTTTGGATGGCATCATCAACTCAATGGACATGAGTTTGAGCAAACTCCAGGAGAAACTAAACGACAGGGAAGTCTGGTGAGTTGCAGTGAATGGGGTCACAAAGAGTCGGACACGACTGAGCGATTGAATTGAACTTTTCCCTCTTGTATTGAGTTGTTTGGTTCTTCTGTAAAGATCTCTAATCTTTCTGTGATAATATACTGTCACTGTTAATGACTTCAATTCCCTGTCTTATTCCTTTATATACTTCAACCTGACTTATTTTATAAGTAATGTCTGAAGAATTTCAGTATCTTAAGTCTTGGGCACATGTGTTTGTTTTCTGCTGTCACTCATGACTGATTCCCTGTTTCTCTGTATGGCTTGAAATTTGTTTGTTTTGTTGTTCAGAATTGCAAGCTCATGTGTGTTCACCTGTGAGAATCAGGAGGCCTGGGTTTACAGCATTTCATAAGATGGTTCTTTCTGCTTTTGCTTTTCTAAGCTCCAAGGAAGCCCTTAAACCAAGAGTATCCAAGTTAAGAATTTATTAGAATATGCAGATGTTTTACTTTCAAACCTTAAACTCATATGAAGGCCCACCTATAGTTATGAATTATCAGTGGGAATTCACATCTCTCTGAGCCATGGCTAAGACAGACAAGTATCCTTGGACTCTCTTATTCCTGATTGTTTTTTTTTTCCCCCTAGTCCAGCTTTCGCTCAAGAAATAACCCTCTGAATACTGTGAGAGAAGGGTTAACACAACCTTTCTCCTCTTCTGTGGACACAGTTGACCTTGGGATAACTTCTCAGCTCTGTTTAATAAAAACCCAACAGAGGCGAAACGCCAGCGGTTTCTAAGCAACAGTGTTTGCAAGCAGTTCACTGAAACTGGACATACCTGGAAGCTATGTCTATGATACTGCTATTATGAGATGCCGATTCCCTTTGGGAAAAAGGACTTCTACTTAAACTGACCCTATACCCACCTATGAGATCTTATTCTCTTACTGACCTGAGCTGTCAGTTGGATAGCTGAGGAAGACAAGCTTCAGGAATGCTGCAAAGCCTCCCATGAAAGAGAAAACACCCAATGCTGCCCTGCTATCCTCTCATATTTCTGAAAACAATCCCAGTGACAAATATAATATACAGTCATATAAGTGCCTCTGGCTGAGTCTAAGAAGAATCTTTGCTGAACCTCTCAAGAATCCTGGCTTAGAGCAAGAGGCATGGTGGGAAGGGTGAGGAAAAGTTGTTTTTAACACTATTTTGTATAAGTACCAGAAGTCAATTCCTCTCTCCCCAAATTACCTTAAAACCCAACTCTCTATATAGTGAAGACCACTGAAAACCTCAAAAGTAGCTGCAGTGTCACAGTTAATTTACCAAATTGATCTCTAACCTTCTTCGTATTTTTTTCTTTAGAAATTTCCTTTGTTTGTTGAGAACTAAGCTACATATTCAGAAATACATATATATTTTCTCTTTTATCCAGTATTTCCAGGTGTTCTATTTGGAAGGGTTGTCCAGGAAATGTAGTCTATCAGACTTTCAGAAAAATAAATCTCTGAGAATTCTCCATCTGTTTTGGTTATAAGTATTTTTGTCTAGGATGGAGGTTGAGTATTCAGGTGAGTAAGGCTTAGGGCTTCCTATCAGATATAAAGCTCTAAAAAAAAAAAAAAAAAAAAAGAATATCCTAAACATTTTGTAATGTGATTTTTGCTCCTGCCTGTTAACACTTTGTCTATTCTTTGGAAAGATAAAATTATTCATTTATTCAAGCATATGTATTAAGTATTCCATTTTATAACACAATGTTAATCTTATACTCAGCACTGATTCAAAGCACATGGTTCCACACATATAGAACACAGTATAGCCATAATCCAGGACTCTAAGAAACAGAGGTTCACTTCCTTATATGAATCAAAAATACGTATCAAAGCCTCAGGTGAGACAAACAATACTTATTAAAGAACCTAGCTGAAAAGACAGCAACTTATCAATTCCTCTATGGTTCTCGTCTTAAGCACAAGGATCACTCTTAAAACTTTCTAAATGGCAGACACCCAGACCCCACTCTCCATCTGGGAGAGACCTCCACCTGTTTGGTTTTGGAAAGCTCCATAGATGCTTCTTCTAATGGGCAAAACCAGGAGGGAGAGCTAGCATTTTAGATACTTAAAAATCTATTCCTGGATTAAATATGAATAATGAATGTCTGTACATATTATATACTTATAAAAAGCAGACAATATATATAGTTTCATATAACACAACCAATCACATTCAGTAGGATGTTAATTAATAAGTTAACCACTAAATTACACAGTGCTTCTATATGAGAAATCAGAGCAGAACTTCTAAGGTCTCAGGACTTGTTTTACTTTCTCAGAAAAAGTGAGTTATTTTTCTGTTTCAGACAACAAGAATCATGTAACTACTCTTCTATTCTCCTGTACTTTGGCTACTACAACAAAGTGTATACGCCACTTTGTGGCCCAGGGCTGGCCTATCTACAGGTCTCATGACACAAACTTTGTAAACTAACCCCACTCTTTTTCCACTTTATCTTTTAATTCTCATCTTTCTTTTTCCTATTTTTAATTTAAAAAACAATGTTGTATTTCACTATACATTCGTACCTTTCCTTAAAACTTTATGGAATAAGTTGGGATACATATGAAAAATAAAATATTTATAACTGGAATGATTTCATTATATGTTGAAAAACAGAGCCAATGTCAAAGCTGTGCAAATACTGTGACATATTAGAAAGGGATGTACATGGATAATCACAATCTCATCAGAGGAATTTAAATGTAATAAAATGCTGCTGAAAATTATAGTAGCAGTAGTGTAAAAAGTCTATTATTCAATTTGAAGAGGTAAAAATAACCATGCTGCAGTTACAATTAAGACATAAAAAACACAAATGCATCCAGTGGTACTGAACAAACTGTATTTGAGTATTTACCATAAAAATTACATCTACAAGGTATAAGAAAATACTATTTACACTCAAAGCTAGGTCTTTATTGTATAACATTAAAGTCAAATTTAATCACACAGGAAAAATTAGATTTTCTATTAATAACCTGATAGAAATTTTTTACGTGGTCTTTGGAAAACAATGAATACCTATTTTTCGTTATTACAATATCAGAGCTAAACATACCTGGCCATGTAGCTATCACTGTATGTTTTTCTTTTGCTTGTAAGCACACCTGAGGCAGGATTTCGGGCCAAACTAGGTGGCGTGGAATTTCGAGGTTTGATGTTAGTCCTAGAAGACAGAAAAAGATGGCATGATGAAAAAAAACTACTGAATAGTAAGCATTTCTTTCACAAATTGTTTATTAGAATGATTAGAAAAATAATTAGAAGCTATAGAAAGGTAAACTCAAAAGATTAAAATCCAAATAATTATTTCACATCTGAAATCCTTAATATGAAGTATAAGCCAAAGCATTTTGCATTGACTAAGATTATCTTGATGGTACATAAAATCATTAAAAAATATATATATATATATTCTTGACATGAAATTTATAAGTTAATATTTCAAATTTTTTAAAGTTTAAATATACAGTCCCCTCAAACTAGAGATAAGTCTTGTTGAGTGCCTAGAGTCAAATAATAATGTTAGATGTATAAGATGTGGTTAAAAATTTTGCTAACCATTTTTAAAGAATAATATTCCATTTATGAAAGCCTGTTCTTAGAAAAAGCAACTGGAATGAATTGGTTAATATACTCTTGCCTCTAAAGATTTTAATTTCACCAACTATACAACCTGGGCTATCTGTTACCAGTAAAGTGGCTGATCATACCTTTTTGAAAATTCCGGAATCAAAGAACGCTTATATATGAGGTAAAAATGGTAAAATGTATAGGCTTTGGAATTCAGATGAATCTGGATTCAAATCCCAACTGCCACTGAACAACTCTGGGTCTGGCAATCTGAGTCCAAGTACCCTCATGTATAACATGTGACCATCATCACTTATAGGAAGTCAGATATATAAAATGTAATTGATACTATATTTAGCATAGCGGAGGGTGATGATGGTATTACTACTATTAGTATTGCTACTACAAGTTAACACTTACATTAACAGTGCTTACTACATTTGATGTAGCTGCATTTTTTTTTTCCTGGCCACACCTCACAGCATGAGGGATCTTAGTTCTCCAACCAGGGATCGAATCCATGCCCCCTGCAGTGGAAGTGCAGAGTCCTAACCACTGGACCACGAGGGAATTCCTGTAGCTACATTTCTAATCACCTTCATATAAAATTTATTTAATCCTCATAATAATCCTATGAAGCAGTAAGGATTACTAATTCCATCTTGCAAAGGAGGCAACTGAGGCAAAGAGTAGTTAAGTAATTTCCCCATGGTGACAGATAAGTCATTGCAGAACTAGGTGTAAGATGTTCATTAGTGTTAGTTTCCTCCCTCTCTTTAGAAATTTAGTCAAATCTTTTCATTTCAGAGATAAGCAATACTGTGTTATATGATCAAGCAGAATCCTCTTTTCAAAAATGCCTTTGTATATTTTAAGTTCTCAAACTCTGGCAGAAATTCTTCCTTCTCTACTTATATAGCAAAGTTGGAGAGAGTCTCCCAAAATTTTAAACAGTTGTCTCCAAAATACATGCAGGGAGTAACAACATCTATTATTTTCCAAATGCCAGATATGATACCAGGTACTATACATACTTCACTTTCTTTAATCTTCACAAAAATCCCTGAAGATATTATTCCCATTTAAAGTTGAAAAAACTCACAGTCACAGAGATTAAGTGCAAAGCTATTACATGGCTGGGCTTCCCTGATAGCTCAGTTGGTAAAGAATGTGCCTGCAAAGCAGGAGACCCCAGTCTGATTTCTGGGTCAGGAACATCCACTTAAGAAGGGAGAGGCTACCCACTCCAGTATTCTTGGGGCTTCCCTTGTGGCTCAGTTGGTAAAGAATCCTCCTGTAATGCGGGAAACCTGGGTTCGATCCCTGCATTGGAAAGATCCTCTGAAGAAGGGAAAGGCAACCCACTTCAGTATTCTGGCCTGGAGAATTCCAAGGACTACAGTCCGTGGGGTCGCAAAGAGTCAGACATGACTGAGCAACTTTCACTCACAGTACATGGCCAGAGTGTTTGAATTTGAATTTATGTGGGTCTCATTCCAAATCTTATATTCAATATGCAATGATGTCATTCAAAGGGAGGCAACTTTGAATACTTAAACTATTTCTAAACTTTGACAAGAATCACTCTGGTGCATGTATGGGTTACCCTGCACCTCTTCAAATGGCCTTCAAACGCTCACTGCAAGTCCACCCACGAGGTGTATGCTACTCTACTTTCACATGGCCCCTCTAGGGATGTTGTAGAACTATCACATGCCTTTTTAGGAATTCAGTCTCTGAAAACTCCCTGCCAAATGGTGGCAATTCCTCCAAGTGAGAGTCACAGAGGAACAGGATGGACAGGGTTTTTGGTCAAGAACAAAAACTTGTTAGAAATACTATCACCTTCATATAATGTACACATGAGATATATACACAGTACAAACATACCCATGCATATACATATACAACTTCATATCAATAGTTATTCAAATAATTAGAAAATAATAAAAAAATAATAAAATATAAGTTATCAACAACAGCTGTCATTATTCAATGCCTATTGTGTATTTTTAGTAACATCTATAAGGTAGAACTGGAATGCCAAGAACCATTTTGATCAGTACTTAAAACGTGTTACTCCAGTCTCACACCGTCAACACATTTTTCTTCCTGGACAGAGTCTGAAAGTGCTACCTTATTATGTGTCCATTGATACAATCTGCCTGCTACAGTCCAATCCAATAATAAAAGAAGGTCTAACTTTGCAATTGCACTTCCTCTACCCCATTGCTAATCCCTGTTTCTCTGAGATCTGCTTTGGAGGGTACAGACAGCAGGAATAGTGCAAAGAAAAAAAGCTCAGTGCACAAATTCTTCCTTCTAGAATTTATCACTGTCTACTTAAAAACAACACATGATGGCTGCTAATGATGAAGACTTTTCCCATCTTTGTTTTATTATATATCTAGCTAAACGTATTATTATTTATGGATGAGAGACTGTTGTGGTAGACTTTGGTTTAAAGGTTAATTAGGTGAGCTCTATTAAGTAATTTAACTTATGAGACCCTCAGTTCATCATTTTAAGATGAGAGGGCAAGACCTGCTTTGGGGGCACAAACTTGTAAGCTTTGAAGACTTGTGCGGAGAGGTCCAAGACTGCCACTGCCACTCCTGCTTCTCCTCTCAGTCAGAGACGCCAGTACACAGAAGGGATGTGTTTACTTCCCTGTGTTATATATCTAACACAAAGACTGAGGATCCCTGGATTGAATGTTTTCTAAGATCTGTTCCCTGCTTTTTTATAATAATTTATCATCTACTTAACTAAAAGATATTCTAGCAATATTATATTTATATAATATATGATATAATATTCCCTATACATTTTTAAATAATATTACTCCTAAAAAATAGTTTCATAAAAATAACAATTATTAAGGTGACTCATTTCAACCCTCTGAAAATTAAAATTTAATTTAAAATTTAAATTTTATTCAATGAATGCTCTAAAAATAGACACAGAATAGAAATGCTCATCAAAAATCAGAGTGTTATAAATCCTAGAAGATTACTCAGCACTTCTTGGCTTAAAAATGATTAAAATGAAAAAATTTAAGTATAGAATATACAAATTTATAGTATTTCATTATATAAACCCTTTAAGGAAATAGCTGAAAAACAGTAACCAAACTGAGTTATACATACTTGCTTGTAAATGGGTAATAACTCATGTCTTCTGATGGCACTGATTTTGTATTGCTCTCATACAATCTTTGCATATGTCTTCTAGTTCCAAGTGGAGGGCCTAACTTGTCCATATTACTATTAAAATATATAAAGGTGTACCCATAAGGAGAATGTTACTGTTTCTTTATATTCAAAAAAAATTTTAAGATATTATTCTGATTCATCAGAAATCCACCCCTCAAGCTCTTTCATAATTATCTAACTGCCAGGGTAAGGACTAATGTCAAAAAGAATCCTCAGATAGTTCATACAATATCCATTATTAAATATGAAAATCACATAGCAGGGCAATGGAATCAATTAAAAAAAAAAACTTAAGAAGGACAACAACTGTTTAAAATTTTTGAAGCTAGCAGTGAACTGGACATTATTATTCTAGTACATAAATACAGACAGGATGCTTGTTCTTAGGGAGCTCACAAATAATCTAATTGTCCCCTTCCCTGAATTCACAGAACTTTCCTATTTCTAAAATGTTTCAGAGAAACATTAAGCATGATCCTATGAAAACACTGATGGCAATTCTAAAAACTACATGAAAAAATTAGAAGTGGCCATGCCAACTAAAGCTAATATTTTCAACCAAAATTATAAAGGATTTTCAGCTACTGAATAACAAAAAACTGCAGGTTTACAGAGATTTCATTATTTTATATCAAACAAATGATATTATCGCCAATCAATATCCATTAAAAGTAGGGAGCAGGGAAAATTAAATTTGGAAACTAGGAGTACTACCTTCAGTGACTACTGAATGACACATCACTGCTTGATAACAAAGAGTTTTTTCAAGGGATTTTTGTTTACTCATTTAAATCCTGAGCACCCACTATGTATCAGGCACTGTGCTAAATTCTGGGAATACTGTGGTAAATAAGACAGACCTGATGCTTTGTTCTTATTACACAGTTTAGTGTCTCAAAACAATCTGGTCATCCCTCTAGATAATAAGGATCTCTACAGACAAACACATTTTATCCAGTTTCTCTTCCTTCAATATCCTATACACAGCAGGCATTTTGTTGTAAAAGTTGATATCAATACTCTGCGGACGGTGCTGCTTTACATTAGGTGTTTACATCACACTCAGTAAAACATTTTAAAGAATTTTTTAAATGCCTCCAATAAATATATTGTATATTTATTATATATAAAACAACAAAACTTCTAAAATTTGTAAGATTAACATTGTATGCATTTTATTTGTGAGCAATCAGTAGAAAATTAACCTATTTAGAATTTTAATTAATAAATCAGATTTTTCTTTAAATTATGTAATAACAATCAAAGCACTATTGTTCCAAATAGTATTTTTCTTACAAAAGGTATCTGTGGATTTGGCAAAAGAAAAGATTTTACTTTCTTCCTCAGAAAAAAAAAGTTACTGAAATTAAAATTCAGAATTAAAATTTAGAAACATTTAAAACATGGATTCCTCTCATATGATAAGAACTACTAAAATCTAACAAATGATAAAACAAAGGAGGTGAGTGGAATCTAATAAAAATGTAAAGGGAATTCTCTACTGGGAATATTACATATCTTCTATACATGAAACGATTGCTAGTATTTTCAGATTTTAAAAATGTAATTTTGTAAAAGGCAGATTTCAATGATGATTTACTACCACATACCTGTGTTATGAAATTCAACTCAATCGGTTTGCCTACCCATGTATATGAATGTGTGTATATACACACCCAATTCAAATGCTACTTAGGCTGGTCTTCCCTGGTGGCTCAGATGGTAGAAGATCTGCCTGCAACGCAGGAGACCCAGGTCTAGGTCTACCTATGTACATGTATGTGTATCACAATTCAAATGTTACTGAGGCTAAATGTTAGTAAATGTTGTTATGAAGCTCAAATCACTTCATTCCACTGTAGATTTCTATTGTTATGCTATGTTATTTTTAAGGTCTAACTAAATAAATTTTAAATTCTCAGTGAAATCAAGGTTATATAAGTTTACACATAAATGTATTTTATATGATTTTAATAAATATAATCTTTATATAAATTAATTATAAGTGCTCTTACATATAAAATTTGGTTACATATTTGAAAAACCTTGAAATGATAGTCAATGTTAAGGTTTTACATAAATTTGAAATTTATCCTGAGACCTAATTAAAATGAAAGTAAACCATTTGGACATCAAAGTAAACCATGGACAAGACAACCAAATGAATGGGAGAAAATATTTGCAAATGTTATGACCAATAAGGGGTTAATATCCAAAATATATAAACAGATCATACAACTCAACATCAAAAGAGCAAAAGACCTGACTAGACATTTTTCCAAAGATGATATTTTCCAAAGCCAAAAGGCAAAGGAAAAGATGCTCATTGTAGTTAATCATCAGAGAAATGCAAATTAAAACCACAATGACCTACCAACTCACAACTGTCAAAAAGCTATCATCAAAAAGACCCAAATAACAAATGTTGGTGAGGATTTGGAGAAAAGGGAATCCTCTTATACTATTGGTGAAAATATACATTGGTGCAATCATTGTGGAAAACTATATGGAGATTTCTCAAAAAACTAAAAATAAAATTACCACATGGCCCAGTAATTCCACTCCTAGTCATACATCTGAAAAAACATTAACTCAAAAAGATACACACATCCCAAGATTTATAGCAGCATCATTTACAATTGCCACGATAATGGAAGCAACCTAAGTGTCCATCAACAGATGAATGGATAAAGAAGATGAGGTATATATATATGTATGTACATACACACACGCATACAACCAAACAAATGGAAAGTGGAATACTACACAGCCATAAAAAGGGATGAAATTTTGCCATTTGCAACAACATGGATAGACATGAAGGGAAGTATGTCACTTAGAGAAAGACAAATACTATTACTAATAGTATTTGTATATAAATTACAAATACTAATACTATTACATCACATATGTGGAATCTAACAAATAAACTAATGAATGTAACAAAAAAGAAACTGACTGAAAGATAGTGGTTACCAGGGTAAAGAGGGAAGGAGAGAGAGGCAGTTTAGGGTGGAGCTTACAGAGGTTTAAACTACTATGTATAAAATAATTAGGCCATAAGTATATATTGTATAACACAAGAAATATATGCAAATATTCTAAGAATTATAAATGTATTATCACCTTTAAAAACTGTGAATACTGTACATCAACTATACATCAATAAAAAATTTAAAAAGTTAAAATTATCAGTTTACAACAAAAGATCTTTCAAATACTTAAATATTTTCCTTAACTGACTTGGATCCAGAACAGCTCTCATGTACCATTTTTACATTTATTTTAGTGAACAAGAATGCTTCTTTATCCACATTTCCTTTTCTATTAAACCATTTCTTTTCTGTCCCTTCCTTCCTCCCTTCAGTAGCATTAAAAATAAGTCAAAGTAGCAATAGGACTAAAGGGATATTTGGAAAGAAATTGAATTCTTTGCAAAAGTGGCGACATATTTTCAAAAGGAATTTAAAGTTTTAAACCCAACTGATTGCTCTTTGGTTGAAGTTTCTTCTCGATGTGTTTCTTGGTCTGCAAATCATCGATAACTGACTTACGGAAGTGAATAAAACAAGTAAAGGAAGCAGGAATTCTCTACTATACATTTTGCCCTGCCCTCAGGGGTCTTCGATGTTTCAGATTATGAAAAACATCACCACTGGTGATTTTAATACTTAGTTTATACATCTATCTACATCTGGGGTTACTCTGATAATAAATTTTGGAAACGTACAATAAGAAATCTATTGTATTATGTGTTTTTATCTTATTTACAAAGTTTGACAATTGTAATTTCAGTGTGATAGTAATCATTACAGAACTATCAACATCAATGTTTTCAGAGTGCCTCTATGCTGTTTTTCTTTTAAAGGGTCCAATTCAGTAATGACAATGCTACACGAAAGGTAGCATTGTCTGAAAGATATTAAGGCAGGAATAAAGAAATCCATTTAGCAGTAGAATCACTGTTTCTGCTGTTCAAGAAAAGAAGGAACATATTTTAAAGCCAACCAAGCACATCTACACAGCATAAATTTGGTGTAGACTAGCAATCTGATATACAAAACAGAATTCCCATCTGATATACAAAACATAGAATTCCCATATGAAGTTCAAGGATCCATCCTTACATTGGTACTTAGATTTGGTCAGATTAACATGAAAGTATACTTTTAATCTGTTACTACTCTTTTAATTCAACCACAGAAATGTGTTTGAATGGATTAATGAAAGTTCAAAAAAATAAAAACCCTTTGGTTCACTGGACACTAATATACGGTCCAACTTCTTAGATAGTCCACATAACTTTAAAAATGGAATAAATGAAGAATCCTTAAAATCCCTACCTTCAAATTATAAATAAAATTCCTACTTACCCATTCTAAAACAGGGAGTGGCAAACTTTTCCTATAAAAAGCTAAAAAGTAAATATTTCAGACTTTGTAGGCTATACTCTCTGCCACACTTGACTCTGCCACTATAGCACGATTGCAGCCACAGACAATTCACCAGTGGCCATGTGCAGCCATGTTCCAATAAAAATAACTGTTGGGCAGGATTTGGCCCTCAGACCACAGTTCAAAAAGATCACCTGCTCTAAAACATCAAAATTCCATACTTGAGAGGATGCCAATTATTTTAAATTTTTAAAACTCTTAATGAAAGGCAGATTTCAATGATGATCTAAAATTTTACCATAAAGAGTTATGATCAAAATCACTATCTTATAGTCCAAGACAAAAAATACGTAACTTTTTGTCAAGCTGATACATTTATATAAATGATGGACCCAGGGTTTTTAAACGGACTATCTCTAGTTGTATGTAACTGCCATGATATGAATAGTATATCTAGAAAGGAAAAACGCTGTGGCAGACTTTCCAAATATTCATCGCTGAATGAGCGTTTTTGGCAACGCTGCAAATATTTGGCAACATATCCATCTATTTCTGAGTTGAGATAAACTTTAACCTAGGAAAGGTCCCTGTTTATTGTTGACACCATGAGAGTGAATTTTTAGGAAATAAATAAGCCACTCAGTCCTGTACACTATAACAGAGCAGAAGAGATAAAACAAAAAGATGACTTCTTAAATGATTTGGGGATAAATTTTACCAAGAGGTATTTTGTATCTATGTATACATCTATAGCTATGATGTTTCAAGGCACTCAAAGTTTCAAAGCCTTCCATACTTCTACTATTGGTTACACTCATTGATTAAATTCTATATAGATAACGTAGTATCTCAATTCCATGGCAAGCTGAGCTTCCTTAGTCTAATAGTTGAAATAATTTTTATCCACATAGGAAGCCAAACTGTGCAATTCTAGGTTGAGGCATTTCTAGACCAATAATGAAAGTCAGAGAAGTTCATAAAAATCTAAATAATGGTACACACAAACCACATACATCAAAAGACTGGCTATTATAAGAAAAGCTTGTTTCCACTCATATAAATATATACTCAAAACCCAGGCATTCATTTCTCACTCCTGTTAACATAAAGCATGAGAAACCAATTTATTTTTTCACACACACAAAAATGCTCCTTATCTGCATTGTTTCTCTAGTTTTACCACACATACTATATCCTATCTCCAAAGTAAACTTCTAGTTCTTAGAGTAATTGAACAGAAGTAAATCTCTGCAATTTGATACTTTAACTATTGAAAATTATCAGCTGAAATATCATTTGAGTTAGTAATTAACCATTAAGAAAACATAATTCTCTAGGTACAACTGTGTAAACTCTCTGACATAATTCAAGTATAGCAATATTTATTTAAAACTCTGGGTTTCATCATATTTCTAATATCTCTAGGAATAAAGAAAACTATTTTTGGCACAAGAAAAATTTTTCTATTAGGGTGTATTTTGCTTTAAAAAATTCTGTTAAAATCAGCTGACTCACAGGTTGTCTAGAATTAGCAAAAGAAAGTGAAAGTGAAAGTGAAGTCGTGTCTTTTTGCGACCCCATGGACTATAGTCTACCAGGCTCCTCTGTCCATGGGATTTTCCAGGCAAGAGTACTGGAATGGATTGCCATTTCCTTCTCCAGGGGATCTTCCCGACCCAGGGATCGAACCTGGGTCTCCTGCACTGTCGACAGATGCTTTATCATCTGAATTTTTCCAAGTAAAAAGATAAATTTTTCTATGGTGTGATTTCAATATATGCTAAATATTATAGATCACTGATAAATATGACTGCAGGCAAACACAACAAAGATTATACACAGCAGGCTTTAAATAATTCCAAACCACTAAAATGACTCGTTTTACTAATCTCAAAAGATGCTCAACTTCTTGAACATTATAGCTAACCAGATGTCTTAATTCTGTCTTTACTCAATTCCGAATTATCTGTGTCAACAAAAATCATGATAATCATTTTTGTTGTTGTTCAGTCACTAAGTTATGTCTGACTCTTTGTGACCCCATGGACTGTAGCACACCAGGCTTCCCTGTCCTTCACTATCTTCTAGAGTTTGCTCAAATTCAGACCCACTGAGTCGGTGATGCCATCTAGCCATCTCATCCTCTGCTACCCTCTTCTCTTTTTGCCTTCAGTTTTTTAGTATGAAAAGACAAAAGAACAGTCATACAAACCTCAAGTAATTACAAGTACCAGAACCATGATTCTGTGATGTTGCAAAAAGTTGACAAATCAGGAACTGAACTTATTGATTCACTATTATTTCATATATTCACCAAAAATTTGTGTGTCTGTATGCCAAGTATTATACTACATTTTGTAGTTACATCTGTAAGCAAAGCAGACACAGAGCTTTGCCATCACAGATTTTATAATCTAGTAAGGGAAAGAGACAAACCATTACCTCAGTAATTCTAAAAAAGGAATGAGCTCTGTCACTAACTGGACAGCTATGAATGATTCTATTCAGTATAATAATCATATTACTATCAGTTAATACAGTAGTTATATTAACTTACAGTAATACAGTAATATATTGGTCAGAAGCATACATCACCACTCTCTTTCCAGCAGTTAGAAACAGTCCTTTAACACATAAGCATCATATATAGCATGGACAAATGAGATTTAAACAGTCATGCCTGACAGTTTAATATGGGACAAACAAAAATTTTTAAATCTTTATAGCATTACAGCAGTGCACAACTTGTAAAATTCTTGTGCCCAAAGTTTTTCATCATTAGTAAAAACATTTTCTCCTAAATATTAATAAATGTTCATCAGCTGTCAAGGTATAAGCGGAGTAAAAGTTGTCAGAGCAAGAAAGAGAAAACAGATAAGAACAAACTCAGGTAGCTACTAGTTAGGGGCAAAGTAGGATCTAGAAATATAGTATTTTAATCCAAAATCCAGTAACCCTTTTCATTTTACCAGCCAGCTTCACATGCCCTCTTAAAAAGAGTGTCAGTATAACTTAATACTGCCAACTGGTTAAGATTACCAGTATGATAGGAAAGGTACTAAAAAAATTACCAACCTATAATTCACAGTCAACCATAAATGAAACCTCCATTTATAAACTTAAAACATATTGATATTTCTATATTTACGTATCTAATGAGTCAACTCAGTAGAGCAGCTATAAAAAGAAAATCAGATCAGTTTTTTTTTAGCACTGGGAGATGAGAACCTTTTACTTTCAAACACCTGTTCTACTGATAACCTGTCTCTTTCTTAAGAATAAAGAGACACTGATGTATAGAACAGTCTTTTGGACTCTGTGGGAGAGGGAGAGGGTGGGATGATTTGGGAGAATGGCATTGAAATATGTATAATATCATATATGAAACGAGTCGCCAGTCCAGGTTTGATGCATGATACTGGATGCTTGGGGCTGGTGCACTGGGACGACCCAGAGGGATGGTATGGGGAGGGAGGAGGGAGGAGGGTTCAGGATGGGGAACACGTGTATACCTGTGGCGGATTCATTTTGATATATGGCATAACCAATACAATATTGTAAAGTTAAATAAAATAAAATTAAAAAGAAAAAAAAAGAATAGCCTGTCTCTTCTTTTTGGAAGCATGACAAAAACAAAGAATTTAACTAATCAGATCTTGTTAGCTGATCTTGTTCTTTTTCTACAATGAAAATACAATAAATTATCTTTAGCTCTTAAACACTTTACATGTAGTCCAAATTAGGAAACAAAAGGCAATTACTCTCTATTGATAGATACCATCCTATATATTTCCTATATAAAAGCCAAACTAAGACTCTAGATCTGAAAATAACATGTGTCATGCTTCCTAAATCAACTTTATAAACACTATCTGTAAATACAAAGAATAAGGTTACATTCTAATAATCATATGGCCATCCCTTAGTTTTCTTGTTTATCAAAATGAAAAGTGAGTTTCTACTAGTATTCTATTGAAAGACTTCTATGAAAAACTGTAGTGTTATCAATGAATTTTCCCACATTAATTGCTGAAGGCTTAATAATGCTATTTTATTAAAAACTATAGAAACACACATAAAACTATAGAAACTACATAAAACTCTAATTTCTACATAAAATTATAGAAACATAAATAGCATTAAATTTTTATAGTTTGTATCAAAGTATACATGAAGTTTACACCAACCTCAGTTCAGTTTAGTTCAGTTACTCAGTCGTGTCTGACTCTGCGACCCCATGAATCACAGCACGCCAGGCCTCCCTGTCCATCACCAACTCCCGGAGTTCACTCAGACTCACGTCTATTGAGTCAGTGATGCCATCCAGCCATCTCATCCTCTGTTGTCCCCTTCTCCTCCTGCCCCCAATCCCTCCCAGCATCAGAGTCTCTTCCAATGAGTCAACTCTTCGCATGAGGTGGCCAAAGTACTGGAGTTTCAGCTTTAGCATCATTCCTTCCAAAGAAATCCCAGGACTGAACTCCTTTAGAATGGACTGGTTGGATCTCCTTGCAGTCCAAGGGACTCTCAAGAGTCTTCTCCAACACCACAATTCAAAAGCATCAATTCTTCGGCGCTCAGCTTTCTTCACAGTCCAACTCTCACATCCATACATGACCACTGGAAAAACCATAGCCTTGACTAGACAGACCTTTGTTGGGAAAGTAATGTCTCTGCTTTTCAATATGCTGTCTAGGTTGGTCATAACTTTTCTTCCAAGGAGTAAGCGTCTTCTAATTTCATGGCTGCAGTCACCATCTGCAGTGATTTTGGAGCCCAGAAAAATAAAGTCTGACACTGTTTCCACTGTTTCCCCATCTATTTCCCATGAAGTGATGGGACCAGATGCCATGATCTTTGTTTTCTGAATGTTGAGCTTTAAGCCAATTTTTTCACTCTCCTCTTTCACTTTCATCAAGAGCCTTTTTAGTTCCTCTTCACTTTCTGCCATAAGGGTGGTGTCATCTGCATATCTGAGGTTATTGATATTTCTCCTGACAGTCTTGATTCCAGCTTGTGCTTCTTCCAGCCCAGCATTTCTCATGATGTACTCTGCATATAAGTGAAATAAGCAGGGTGACAATATACAGCCTTGACGTATTCCTTTTCCTATTTGGAACCAGTCTGTTGTTCCATGTCCAGTTCTAACTGTTGCTTCCTGACCTGCATACAGATTTCTCAAGAAGCAGGTCAGGTGGTCTGGTATTCCCATCTCTTGAAGAATTTTCCACAGTTTCTTGTGATCCACACAGTCAAAGGCTTTGGCATAGTCAATAAAGCAGAAAGAGATGGTTTTCTGGAACTCTCTTGCTTTTTCCATGATCCAGCGGATGTTGGCAATTTGATCTCTGGTTCCTCTGCCTTTTCTAAAACCAGCTTGAACATCTGGAAGTTCATGGTTCACGTATTGCTGAAGCCTGGCTTGGAGAATTTTGAGCATTACTTTACTAGCATGTGAGATGAATGCAATTGTGTGGTAGTTTGAGCATTTTTTGGCATTGCCTTTCTTTGGGATTGGAATGAAAACTGACCTTTGCCAGTCCTGTGGCCACTGCTGAGTTTTCCAAATTTGCTGGCATATTGAGTGCAGCACTTTCACAGCATCATCTTTCAGGATTTGAAAGAGCTCAACTGGAATTCCATCACCTCCACTAGCTTTGTTCGTAGTGATGCTTTCTAAGGCCCACTTGACTTCACATTCTAGGATGTCTGGCTCTAGGTGAGTGATCACACCATCGTGATTATCTTTGCCATGAAAATCTTTTTTGTACAGTTCTTCTGTGTATTCCTGCCACCTCTTCTTAATATCTTCTGCTTCTGTTAGGTCCATACCATTTCTGTCCTTTATCGATCCCATCTTTGCATGAAATGTTCCCTTGGTATCTCTAATGTTCTTGAAGAGATCTCTAGTCTTTCCCATTCTGTTGTATTCCTCTATTTCTTTGCATTGATCGCTGAGGAAGGTTTTCTTGTCTCTTCGTGCTATTCTTTGGAACTCTGCATTCAGATGCTTACATCTTTCCTTTTCTCCTTTGCTTTACTTCTCCAATAACAGTAGGCTCATCTTTTTAAAATTTATATATATTTTATGACTGTATAGTATTGCTTTGTAGATTTTCACAATTTGATATTCAAACATAGCTACACATTATTTTTTTTTACATTATAATAAAACCATATGTAAAGAGACCGATGCTTATCACCAAAGAGAAGTCAATTTGTATCATGCTACCAACTCTTTGACAGCTGTGTGGCTTTGATCAAATTACTTTGCTTCTCTGATCCTCTCCTCCTATGGCAGCGGGGTGGTTTTAATAACAATAATGTTAAATATCTAGCACAGTGCCTGATACATGCTTAAAAAAAATTGTTAGTATAAAAGGTCTACTGTATTTTAAGCAATTTCCTTAGACTAGATTCTCAGAAGTAAAATTATGAAATGGAAAATATGAATGTTTAAGGCTCTTGATAAATGCCACCAGAACCTCTTCCAAATTGGTTATACTAATTTAGACTCTCAAGAGCATTATGTGAGCTCCTGATCAGCAATATATTAAAAGTCAAACTTAGAAAATTGAGATGAATGAAAAAGCCAACTGTGTGTGTGCTTGTGTGTACTAAGTCACTTCAGTTGTGTCCGACTCTGTGCGACCCCATGTTACCTAAACAAATAAAATCTTAGTATCAAGCATATATGAATATACATATCACTAAAAATATAAATTCTATGTAGACTTACCCTACATGAGGGGCTGGAATCCCTTTATGGGAGGGAGACAAGGTCTGAAGTTTGTTTCCCGAAGAGCTGCTAACTGAAGACACTTTACCTGAAGGAGCACCTTTTAATAAAAAAGGTATTAGTTTTAACAACACTCTGAAAAAGAAAAATCACATTAACCAGAGCATCTGACAAAACAATGCTTTCATGGCAATAAATCTTCATGGCAAAAAATCAAAATGAATTATCAAATCAAAAATTAAATAAAATTTTTATGGGACAACATACAGCATCCTTCATTTCTAATTTCTGTACTTCTTTCTTACAATTTACATACAAATGAAGGTACACTTCAGCAATCAAGATCTTCTTTAAACCATTAAATATTTGCCTATTAAAGATAATTATAAAGTTCAGACAGGTATAGGCAGAAACAAGGGAAAAAAATACTGTGGACAAAGAATCAAGAAAAGGACCTTGGTTGACTACTCTGAAGAGATGATATATCAGTAACTACCTTGAGGGCAGACATTTAGGCTAAAAAAGGACTACAGAACATCTAAAAGTAGAAGCTACTGAAAGTTACTCTATTTTTACCCAAAATAATTACTTATCTTCCACATCAACTCCTAATAAACCTAGTTTTAAATAATCCAAAACGGAATACTGTCTTCATTTTCTTCTCTACTGATTCTGATATTTAAAAAAAAAAAAAATCAAGTTATTTGACAGATCTCATTACCTACAACAGTTTTGCTAGTGCCGCTTGGTTGGGGTAATCGTGATGATCCCGATGAGGTGGTCCCAGGAGAATTAAACTTCTTAAGTGCAGGCGGCTTATACTAAAATAATGAAAACACAATGTTTTATCAATATCACATTTTGATTATGGATTACAAACCAGTATTTCAAAAGCACACATTTCCTTCAATGAGTCAGATGTTTTACCACCTACTCAAATTACCCAAATTTAGAAAGAGCAGGTTAAAATATATCACCTTAAAGAGAAGTTTCCCAAGAAATGTTCCTTCTCTTAATTGGCATACTAAAATTTTGGCTCAGATGTCCTGCTGCTAAAATAGAGAGTAAGAGTAACTTTTCCCAGGTCAAAGAAAACAATAATGGATCAAATGGAAAAAAAATTCCTCAATGTTAAGATTTTAAATGCCAACCATATTATTAGAAAAAAGGTAAAACCGCCCAAAGATGCTCACTTGGTGGTACGGCTTTAAAGGTCAAGCTCTTTGTATGTTCCTTGGTATGGTTTTGTATTTCATATATATAATCCAGGCACATATCTTACTGATGAAAATTCCTAAGAACACATAGAAACCTAAACAAGTTTGAAATAGCTGTCTAACGGATTACTGCCCCAATGTGAAAATAAAGAGCTAATTCTTCATTAACCTCACCAGAACATGTTCCATGAATGGGATATGGGCTGAGAAAAGATAACGGTATTTCAGCTTATCTCATTTATTCTCATTTTTTTCTCTATGGAGAAATATCACCATCAAGTTTGTTTTACTGTCTCTTATTTAAACAAAAATTGTCTCTGTTACTGAATATAAAAGCATCTCATTGATCACCCACTCCAATATCAAGAAGTAAACTTGCCCAGGGTTACACCCAACTTAACGGAACAGGAATTAAGACTCATACTGTCTTAGTACTAGCCCTGTACGCCAACTATAAGGTGATTATTGTGCTTGCCTGTGTACTTGAGCCCTACGCTTAGGACTTTATGAGAAAAACCGGTTTTAAGCCCAACTTTTAAAAATCAAATCATATTTATAACCTATTATCAGTATAAAATTTAAGATGCTCTGCTATTAAAAACTGCTGGCTAAGCACAAACATTAAAGTCACACATTGTAACTCTTCAAAATTCAGTACTTGACCTTTTACAAAAATAAATCTTGTAAAAGGGTCACACACACACACACAAATAACAAGCACATTTGACACTATAATGCCAGAAACTTCAATTTCTTAACCACTTGGCAACTAGAAAACCTTCAATAACTGTCCGTCAAATGAACAAAATGACTAGGAGACTTTGGAAATGTATATGGAGCCATATAAATATACTGTTTCTTGGAAAACCTGAGGTATTTCCTGTAGTATCAGTCTTTCTCATGAAAATATCAATACTACTGAATACATTAGGAAAGATTTTAAAACACTATGGAAAACAAGACCTAACAAAGACTTGTCAAAATATTAGAGGCATGCCTACTAAAAATATGGTCAATAAAATTGGATTAAGAAACAGGACTGGTGACTCATTTACATTTTGCTAATTATCAAAACAGAGAACAATATACAATGAGAGGTCAAGTATTAGGCAGGAGGAGCCCCAGCAGCATTATATACTGGGAATAAAGATTTTTATGTATATATTAGGAATCTCTATATTAACTTAATGGCTTATAAACAGAAAAAGGCAGAATCTCCTTCAAAAAGTGCTTTGTTTTTCTGCTCTGTATTAAACCGCCTATTATTTTACTCAGTTTTTTGGTCAGATTTTCTGAGATGATGAGAACTTAGCCCAACTGTATCTATCTCCTACAGTATTTCCTATTACTTTCAACCAGAACAAGTCAGGGTAGTTTCCTTACTGACTCCTCATACTACTCTGAATGCCTCTTGTTTAAAACATACTCATATATCTCTCAGTAACTGGCTGTTCCCCTGACCTAGATAATATGACTCCTTCCTTAATGAGCTATATTTTATCTGTTCTACACATCAAGCTGAAATTCTACTGCTAGGCATTCAGGATGACTTTAGCAGCAACAGCAGCAGCAGCAGCAATGATTTCGCATAAATTCATTTTAATGATCAGAATAACAAAATCTATTTTTACAGTTATATCAATATGTGTTTCATTTACCATGTATTAAGGAGGTGATTATTTCATATGTTTTTATACAGATCACAAACCTAATACATTTCCTTGGTAAAATATTTATGTTCACAAAGACTTTTCATTTCTGATAAAATGGGAGAAGGTATATATTTATTTGGACCAGGGCAGCATTCAGCCCAAAGATGGGCACAATAAAGGATAAAAATGGTAGAGACCTAGTAGACGCTGAAGAGACCAAGAAGAGATGGAAAGAATACACGGAAGAACTGTATAAAAAAGATCTTAATGAACCAGATTACTATGATGGTGCGGTTAGTCACCCAGAGCCAGACATTCTGGAGTGTGAAGTCAAGTGGGCCTTTAGAACTGCTGTTAATAAAGCTAGTGGATACGATGAAATTCCAGCAGAACTATTCAAAACCGTAAAGGATGATACCATCAAGGTGTTGCATTCATTATGTCAGCAAATCTGGAAGACCCAGCAGTGGCCACAGAACTGGAAAAGGTTAATACTCATCCCACTTGGATGAGCTAACCACTGGACAATGACACTCATCTCCCATGCTAGTAAGGTCATGCTTAAAATCTTACACACTAAGCTTCAGCATTATATGAACCAAGAACTTCCAGATGTCCAGGCTGAGTTTAGGAAAGGAAGAAGAACTAGAGACCAAACTGCCAACATTCACTGGATTATCAAGAAAGCAAGGGAATTTCAGAAAAACATCTCTCTGTTCACTGACTACACTAAAGCCTTTGATTGTGTGAATCATGACAAACTGTGGAAAGCTCTTACAGATGGGAATACCAAACCATCTTATCTGTCTCCTGAGAAACCTGTATGCAGGTCAAGAAGCAACAGTTAGTACCCTGTGTGGATTGGTTCAAGATCGAGAAAGTACAACAGGGCTGTCTGCTGTCGCCCTGTTTGTTTAACCTACATCATGAAAAATGAGAAGTCATGAGAAATCCCAGGCTGGATGAGCTACAAGCTGGAAACCAACTAGACTTTAAGAAAAATATTTATAAAGCTATCACAGATAAAAATAACATCATGGTCTGGAGACTATAAATAAAGGCCAAAATTGATTTTATGTAAAATCAAAATAGTGACTACTTCATGGATGCTCGGGGCTGAGAGTGACAGAACATTACATTCTGGGACTGAAATAGTGCAGTGAGGCTTTTGTAAGACTAAGAATAGTCTATTTCTCAATGTTCCTGTGGTTACACATGAATTTATGTGTTGTGCATTTTTTTCTGCATATAATTTACCAAAAAAAAAATAATGGGAAAACTATAAGAAAAAAGTCAGAATAAAAGTGTTGTAAAAGATAAGAGCTTAGAGACAAATATTTAAATATTAACTATGGTGATAACTTTTAAAATATATACATGTATACTTAATTTTCCATAGAGAATAGAAAGCCCTTTAATAATCAGAAAACATTATTAACAATTGAATGGCACATTTTCAGACTTAAAACTTCACTACTTTAAAAGTAGGGTAAGTAAGAATCAATCAGAATACTGAAAATTCCTAAACACAAAATATTTACTGTGTTGCTTGAAACTCATAAGGTAACTCAACCTAACCTAATCTGATACAGCATCTAAATTATGCATGGGTTATTTAATTTGTTTTTTTAAATAACAATATGTAATTTAGCATACATTAGATAACATTATTTGGTCTGCTATGTCTTCATGGGTCTATGTTAATACAACCATGCTTGAATTTGATAAAATTCCTAATGAAGAAGAATTATGAAAGCTTAAATGGTAGAACTTTTTCTTTAACTACAAGAACCTGATCTTTACTGTATTTGTAGTGGGCTGCAATAAGGCCAGATTACAGTTGATAAATATGATAAGGAAGCATTTAAGCATTTTTAGGAAAAGTATTCTACTTAGTTTACTAATATAGATCCAGTACTTGGTACAGTGTTACTCAAAAATGAGTGAACACAGATGAGAAAATATAGAATTAGACTGAAATAAATATATATGACTGAGCATGGAATCAGAACTGAAAATTTAAGGTGCAAACTAAAAACTACCTGGATTTTACATGTATGAATCATTTGGCACCACAGTGTTGAAATAAACTCATCTTATTATATGTCCTTTACTCTTCTATTTTATTCTTAAAGATCTTGTTGGGTGTTCTTAAACTGTTTAAAAGATATACTTTGTTTGCCATCTGTTTTGGAAATTCTTCAAAATGAGGTTTCCTTGCTGTTCTTTCCCCACAATGATGATGATAACAATCATATGCTCTATTTCCAAAAATATTTACAGAAATTCAATAGCAGGATTCTCTCAAGGAGGTCTCAATTGCAATGGGATCTTTTAATCCAATATTTTATTCATAAGTAACAAGATAAGTGAATTTGATTATTCCCATTTGCTAAATTTACAGTCCAAAAGAAAAGTTAACAAATGAAAGCTTTGTGAAACATAAAATTTGCTTACAGCAGAGTCTGGCAGGCTACAGTCCATGGGGTTGCAACACTCAGACACGACTTAGCGACTAAACCACCAGTAAACCACTACATAATACTGTCTAAGTTTTTATGTAACAATATACTTAAAGGAAAACAACAGTAGTGCAAAAATAAAGTACACATTACAAAATTCTCTTATGATTTATGGTTCTCTAACTGCTTTCACATACATCATTTCATTTGTTTCTCACAATAGTTACACAGATTACTTCACAGGTGAAGAAATAAAGGCTTACATATATATTAACGTCACTTTTGCCTAAAAGTTCAAAAGTAGAAGTCTGGATCTGAACCTATGCTTTCATTTCCTGAAATATGTTACTCACATATCACATGAAAATATTCATTATTCACATGATTTTCAAACATGAATTTTTACTGCCAATTTCTCACTCATCTAACCCCTCTGCTGCTGCTAAGTCACTTCAGTCACGTCCGACTCTGTGTGACCCCATAGACGGCAGCCCACCAGGCTCCCCCGTCCATGGGATTCTCCAGGCAAGAATACTGGAGTGGGTTGCCATTTCCTTCTCCATCTAACCCCTCTAGTTTCCTCTGAATCTGCTGTAGTGATTTTTAACCCTTTCTCCATTTTTCCCTAATACCTCTTTAAATCAAGTCTACTTCAAATTTTGTTCTCAAATAGCCATTCAAATTTCTTACTAAATCTTTGTAACATTAATATATAAATTTTAGCAGGTGAGAAAACTGTAGTTAAACGTTCTGTAAAGAACAAACACAAAACCGTGAACTTAAATCACCTTGTTATTTATTTGCAGGAATGATTACAAGGATTACCTGTGTCCGAGAGGTTGATTTTCCTTTGGTATCAGTAGAAAATTTGCCTTTATTACTAATACGTGCTGCCTGTTCTTTACAGAAATTTATATGTCTATCAGCTGCATTTTCATTAAATCTTCTCTGGCAATATGGACACTGAATATAGTCTAAAATAGAAAAAAGAAACAGATTAGTAACAAAATACTTGAAATGAGACATAAAGAATTATAAGTTTTATAAACACTAACTTAAGACATATACACCCTGTTTGCGAAGCAAAAACTTGTTTCTTTATAACTACCCAACCTGACTTATCAGAACTTAGTAAAGACATTTAAGAAAAAAAGTCTGCTAGCACATGCTACATCACAATTTTCTTCCAGCTTAGAATCAAATTTGAGGGGTGAAAAACAATAAATCCTCACTACAAAAAAATAAGGAAAAATGTTAATTCATTTTTGCCTCTATAATACTATATGTTTTCATCATACATATCTTCATATCTTTTTTATATGGTAGACTAGGTTAAGTAGTAATAACACATTACATTAAAAATATACTTTAAAAATTGGGCTCATCTGTTAAAATCTTTAATTTTGGTTAGATGAAAGCTGTCAAGAAATAATGTAAAAGACTTTATACAGTTTTATTTTCTTTAGAGGTCCCAACAGATGGAACAAGTGATAAAAATATATCTCATTAACATAATTAATTCAAGTTTAAGAAACAGCAAATGCTTCAAAGATTAAATATGCTTCCCAAATGTAATGCACATTATAAACAAAATTTCTTATAAAATTAAATCTTAAAGTTATCCCAGAAAAAAACAAATTTTGTAGCAGTGTAAAAGATTTCAAATCTATGAGATATAGAGAAGAAATAAATATAACTTAGCAAGGTCACACAAAAAAAATCAATTTATTTCAAAAGGTTTACTTTTTGAGATGGAGTTTGCCTTTTAGAATTTACACTTATCTCAAGCTCAGAAATTTGTTCTGCTAACTATTGAAAGACATCTAAAACCTCAAATAACAAAGAAGTTGTTTTGTTAGGGCTAAGAGATAAAAAAATCTCTAAAGTTCAAATTATCCTGAAGAACTGCCACTCTCTCTCTCTCATTGACTTATGCAAACATGAGAAATATACCCATTTTGGTTCAATCAGATAAAATATACAAACACCTCTAAAACAAAGAGAGAATTCAGTTTCATGGGGAAAATTAAGGTAGAAATAGAAGAGACTCACACCCAGATAGAACATTTCAGAGTTACTCAAAGCATTAAAGTTAATTACTAAGACTCAAACAGGATTGGCCAACAAGGGCCCATGGGCCAAATCCAGCTTGCTTGCAACATGTTTTCATAAAATTTTATTGGAACACAGCCATTTACATATTTTCTGTGGCTGATTTCTACAAACAGTGGCAAAAAGGAGCAGCTGCAACAGAGACCTTATGGCTTTGGATTAACCTAAGCCCTTTATAGAAATTGCTTATCAACCTCTCTTCTACAATAAAATGTTATAAAGGATCATATCTAACTTTCCCTTTACTAACAAATTAATCCCAATCTAGAATACTAACACAATTTTAAAGCAGCTAACTTGCTATATTAAAATAAGTACTTCTTGAGGCTACTCTGTACCCAATGGCAATACGTCAATGGTGCTATTTTAAATCTTTCAGTATCTCAATTATCTCATATATGGTTGCCAGCATCTTGCCTTGCTTTTGGTAAGGATAAACAATCAACTTTTACCCACCAAATGAAGAAAATATAAAAATACATGAATTTAGGGCAAATTTAGTAGTATCTGTTTATATGGTGGTTATCCCACTAGAATAACACATTTTCAGAAGCACATTATTTAATTCCCCTTTCTAGATGAGACAATACCAAAGAACTAAGCAATGTAACTATCTGAATCTTACTGAATGTCTACATTTCAATTGACAGTATGCATGATTGAAATGTTTTCCTGGAACATTTAATAGTTACTACAATAATTTTTAAATTATATTAAATACTAAATGGCCACCCACTCCTGTATTCTTGCCTGAAGAATCCAATGGACAGAGGAGCCTGGTGGGCTCTAGTTCATGTAGCTGGAAAGAGTTGGACACGACTAAGCGACTAACACTACACGACTACAATAATTCTTAAATTATATTAAATGCCTTACAAAAAGTACTGAGAGAAAAAGTTTAAATCAAAGTACTGACATAAAAATATAATGCATTTCATGTTGAATACTGCTATGTCTTCATAAGCCTAAATGCCTGGGCTATCACCATTATTTTATAGGAAACTTACCAAGATTATGTTTCATCAAGTTCAACTATTATAAATTAAATTCAATAATATCTTAAAATTTTTAAGAATTCTATCAATACTATCAATATTTTGTCCCCATATAAACACTTTCTGTCAAAATATGTCATATACCAGGATCATAAGACGGTGGAGGAGGTGGGGGAAGTTTGCCACCCTCTTTCAGCACTTGACCAAGGCCTTTAGCTGCTCTTATTGTGGCAATGAACTCTTCATGCTTTCTTCTCCAATTAGATGGCTTCTTTGGTGGTTCAGGCTGTAAACAAATTAAAAAAAAAAAAAAAAAACTAGTTTTCAAAAACAGTTTTTAATATATTAAAACAAAACTCAAGAAAATATTTTAAATGTTCTCTTATCAGGAGTCCTTAAAATGATCTTCTTCCCAAAGTTATAATTTTAAAAAGAAACTTTAGGCAACTGTATTTATATGCAATTTTTAAATACAACTGTAAATTGTGTCAGCCACTGCTAAATTGCCTTCTGTCAGTGTTACAAACATTTAACCCACCACTCAGGATGTATTTCCCTATTTTCCCATAGTTTCTCCAACAATGTATGATAGTGAAATTTTGTTTTTTTTTTAACTGATGAGAGAAGTGAAAAACAGTTCTTTCTGTGGTTTTTAATTGGCTTTTTCCCTATAATGAGTGAAAACGAACATCTTTTTGTATCATCATGAATTATTTGTATTGCCTTTTCTGTGGTGTGTTTATAAAGCCTGGTCAACATATCTATTGGGCTTACTGGCCTTTTTTCTGTTTTTAACAACTTCAAGTAGTTTTTTTTAATAGACTAGCCTCACCCTTCCGCCACAATATATCTCTTTTAACCTTGTCTAAGTGTCCTCTGATATGCAGAATTTTTATTTAAATGCAGTTTAACTTACTCTTTCTTTTACTGTCTTCATATCTGTAGTCACTTAGCAAGGTCCAACCTCACACCAAGGTAAAATAAAAATTTCCCATGTTTCTACCTAGTCCTTTCATGGTTTCATTTTTAAGATTTTTAAACTTTTTTTCATTTGGAATTTATCTTGATGTATGGAGTGACATATGGACTCAACTTTATTTTTTGTTTTCTAACATAGCTATGCAGCTGTCTCACCATCCTTTACTGACTTTTCTCCCTACTGAACGGAGACAACACCTTTATCATATTCTGTTTGGCATTTGGGCTTATTTCTGAACTGCCGCGTTCGAGATTCGCGGCAGTGTTCCACTGTTTCAACTGCATGTGTCAATACTCGTTTTTTAAATATTGAGATTTTATAATATTTTAATATGCAGTAAGGGCTTCCTTGGTGGCTCAGTGGTAAAGAACCCGCTTGCCAATGCAGGAGCCATAGGAGATGTGGGTTCAATCCCTGGATTGGGAAGATCCCCTGGAGAAGGAACAGAAACCCACTCCAGTATTCTTGCCTGGGAAATCCCATGGACAGAGAAGCCTGGCAGGCTACAGTTCATGAGGTTGCAGAAGAGCTGGACACAACTGAGCGACTAAACAACAAAGGTTAACTCTACTTTATTGTGCTTCTCTCTCAATCTTTTCTGGTTATTCTTACACGTGTATTTTTCCATTTGAGCTTTAGATTCAGCTTGTTTTTTTAAACTACATTTTAACTGGAAAAATTAAACATTACATTCATATACAACTTAAAATCTCTATTTAGCTGAGATTTACTTACCTAAGAATGTGATATATTTCCATTAGAAGACATGTTTGTTTGGGTCTTTCAGTAGTTTTTTAAAGTATTCTTTGTGAAAGTTTTCCACCTTTATTACTATAAGGTTTATTCCTAAACTGGAGAAGGAAATGGCAATCCACTCCAGTATTCTTGCCTGGAGGATTCCATGGACAGAGAAGCCTGGTGAGCCCCAGTCCTTGGGGTCACAAAGAGCCAGACACAGCTGAGTGACTAACACTAATTCCTAAATATTTTATATTTTGTGCTGTTCTTTCTTAAGAATCTTTTAATCATTTTTATATTTCAATGAGTTGTTTGTTGAAATATGAAACCTTTCTGCATATTAACATTACATCCCATTACAACAATAGCCTTTTACTTCTTTTTAATGACTCTATTATTAAAAGAACCACAAAGGAAACCCCTGGCCTAGATGCCTGCCTTTACTATTAAATACATGCGGACATTTAAGGAAGAAAAAGCATCAATCTTTTAAAAACTCTTTCAAAAAATAGAAAACAAGAAAATAACTTTCAAACTAGTCATTATGAAAGCAACGAAATTGATTACACAGACATTCCTGTTCTGCTTCTCTAAATCAACACGTGTCCAGGAGGCCTGCTGCTGCCATCTATACTCCCTCAATTCTTACACTAATCACTTCAAACACAGGACACTTTAAAGTGGCCCCCTCACCTTCAGAAAGAGTATTATCTTTTCCATTAGTGCTTTCTGAGAGCCTCTGCTCTGGACCTCTTCAAATCTCCGTGCCTCCTCCCTACTTCCTCCCTCCTGGCTTTTGTCCAATTTCAGACAGGCTCATTCCACTTTCAGCTCATTCCAAGTTCCTGCAGCTTACCCCAGTTCCTGCCTCTGCTGTGATAAACAAGGGATATGTACTTTCAGATAAGACCCTCATCTTTAAGGAGTCACCTTTCAGGGTGAGGAGACCCCCTCAACTGTAAGGTGGCAGGTTCTCAGATTCTAGGCCATGGGCTCCCCAGCAACTTCCTGCTCTTCTACTGTGGTAGTTTCTCCTGGATCTCAGTTTCTTTGGGCAGCTCTGAGATAACCTTGTGGCTCAGACAGTCAAGAAACTGCCTATAATGTGGGAGACCCAGGTTTGACCCCTGGGCTGTGAAGATCCCCTGGAGAAGGAATGGCTACAGACATGACAAAGCGACTTTGAGAGGAGAAAGAGACATACTTTGTTTGTAGTCCCTGGAGTCAGCCTGAATTTCTCCAAAAATGGGAGCACTGTGAGCACACCACGCGTGCTCAGTTGCAGCTAACTCTTGACCTCATGGACTGCTGCATGCCAAGCTGCTGTGTTCATGGGATTCTCCAGACAAAAATACTGGAGTGGGTTGCCACTTACTCCTCCAGGAGATCTTCCCAACCAGGGATGGAACCTACATCTCCTGCATCTATTGCACTGATAGGCGGACTCTTTACCACTGTGCCTGGGAAGCCCATACTATGATGTTTAAAATCTTCTAATACACTGTTTCTCCAATTAATATGCAGATGATTCATTCAAAGATTTTGTTAAAATGCAGATTCTAATTTATTATGTCTGGGAGGAACCTGAGATTCTGCATTTCTAACAAGTTTCCAAAACAGTGCTACTATTACTGCTCTATGGACAGCACTTTAAAGAGCAAGAAAATAAAACTACTTATCGTAAAGTAAGTTTTTACTTGGCTTTTTCTTAAAGATTAATTTTTTTAAGTATACAAACCTCCTCTTTAAAGAAATAACCTGGATGTCCATCTACAGATGGATGGATAAAGAAGCTGTGGTATATGTAAACAATGGAATATTACTCAGCCCCCCCAAAAAATAATGAATGTGAGTCAGTGGAATTGAGGTGGATGAACCTAAAGTCTGTTACACATGGAGTGAAGTCAGAAAGAGAAAAACAAACATCACTTATTAACACACATATGGGATCTAGAAAAATGGTTATTGATGAACGTACCTGCAGGGCAGGAACAGATAACAGACTTGTGGACACAGTAGGGTGTCCCTACACCCACAGAAGAGGGTGGGACGAATTGAGAGAGCAGCACTGACATATATACACTACCATGTGTAAACAGAGCTAGTGGGAAGCTGCTGTGTAACACAGGAAGCCCAGCCCTGTGGGGAGGGGAGACTCTAGAGTGAGGGGAGATATACACACACACACTATGCCTGATTTGTATTGTTGTATTGCAGAAACCAATACAACACTGTAAAGCAATTGTTCTCCAATTAAAAAACAAAATTACTGAGAGATCACGATGGATAAACTTAATGTAATTCCCTTAATAATTCCACAAGACAGATAACTACTATCACCATTTTACAGAAAACAGAAGCCAGGGGTAAATCCGGACAGTCTGACTGTTGAGCCAGCTTTCCAACTCACTACTTTATACTGCCTCCAAAGATTTAATTAGTTTATGTAGGCTAATTAAAGTTAACATAATCACATATCTGGCAGGTTACCAGGGAAAACTAAATAAAACCTTGTCCAAGCTTCTCCATCCTCCCCTTAAATATTCATAGACTGAAAAACAAAGATGAACTGACTTCTTTTTTATTATCAAAGGACTTTACTAGTATGATTAACTGTCCCATAGGGAAATGCTTTCCTGTATACAGTGGAAGTGAGAAATAGATTTAAGGGTCTAAATCTGATAGATAGAGTGCCTGATGAACTATGGAATGAGGTTCGTGACATTGTACAGGAGACAGGGATCAAGACCATTCCCATAGAAAAGAAATGCAAAAAGGAAAAATGGCTGTCGGGGGAGGCCGTACAAATAGCTGTGAAAAGAAGAGAAGCGAAAAGCAAAGGAGAAAAGGAAAGATATAAACATCTGAATGCAGAGTTCCAAAGAATAGCAAGAAGAGATAAGAAAGCCTTCTTCAGCGATCAATGCAAAGAAATAGAGGAAAACAACAGAATGGGAAAGACTAGGGATCTCTTAAAGAAAATCAGAGATACCAAAGGAATATTTCATGCAAAGATGAGCTCAATAAAGGACAGAAATGGTATGGACCTAACAGAAGCAGAAGATATTAAGAAGAGATGGCAAGAATACACAGAAGAACTGTACAAAAATGATCTTCACGACCCAGATAATCACGATGGTGTGATCATTGACCTAGAGCCAGACATCCTGGAATGTGAAGTCAAGTGGGCCTTAGAAAGCATCACTACGAACAAAGCTAGTGGAGGTGATGGAATTCCAGTTGAGCTCTTTCAAATCCTGAAAGATGATGCTGTGAAAGTGCTGCACTCAATATGCCAGCAAATTTAGAAAACTCAGCAGTGGCCACAGGGCTGGAAAAGGACAGTTTTCATTCCAATCCCAAAGAAAGGCAATGCCAAAGAATGCTCAAACTACCACACAATTGCACTCATCTCACACTCTAGTAAAGTAATGCTCAAAATTCTCCAAGCCAGGCTTCAGCAATATGTGAACCATGAACTTCCAGATGTTCAAGCTGGTTTTAGAAAAGGCAGAGGAACCAGAGATCAAATTGCGAACATCTGCTGGATCATGGAAAAAGCAAGAGAGTTCCAGAAAAACATCTATTTCTGCTTTACTGACTATGCCAAAGCCTTTGACTGTGTGGATCACAATAAACTGTGGAAGATTCTTCAAGAGATGGGAATACCAGACCACCTGATCTGCCTCTTGAGAAATTTGTATGCAGGTCAGGAAGCAACAGTTAGAACTGGACATGGAACAACAGACTGGTTCCAAATAGGAAAAGGAGTATGTCAAGGCTGTATATTGTCACCCTGTTTATTTAACTTATATGCAGAGTACATCATGAGAAACGCTGGACTGGAAGAAACACAAGCTGGAATCAAGATTGCCGGGAAAAATATCAATAACCTCAGATACGCAGATGACACCACCCTTATGGCAGAAAGTGAAGAGGACCTCAAAAGCCTCTTGATGAAAGTCAAAGTGGAGAGTGAAAAAGTTGGCTTAAAGCTCAACATTCAGAAAATGAAGATCATGGCATCCGGTCCCACCACTTCATGGGAAATAGATGGGGGAACAGTGGAAACAGTGTCAGACTTTATTTTTCTGGGCTCCAAAATCACTGCAGATGGTGACTGCAGCCATGAAATTAAGACGCTTACTCCTTGGAAGGAAAGTTATGACCAACCTAGATAGCATATTCAAAAGCAGAGACATTACTTTGCCAACAAAGGTCCGGCTAGTCAAGGCTATGGTTTTTCCAATGGTCATGTATGGATGTGAGAGTTGGACTGTGAAGAAGGCTGAGCACTGAAGAATTGATGCTTTTGAACTGTGGTGTTGGAGAAGACTCTTGAGAGTCCCTTGGACTGCAAGGAGATCTAACCAGTCCATTCTGAAGGAGTTCAGTCCTGGGATTTCTTTGGAAGGAATGATGCTAAAGCTGAAACTCCAGTACTTTGGCCACCTCATGCGAAGAGTTGACTCACTGGAAAAGACTCTGATGCTGGGAGGGATTGGGGGCAGGAGGAGAAGGGGACACCAGAGGATGAGATGGCTGGATGGCATCACTTACTCGATGGACGTGAATCTGAGTGAACTCTGGGAGTTGGTGATGGATAGGGAGGCCTGGCGTGCTGCGATTCATGGGGTCGCAAAGAGTCAGACAAGACTGAGTGACTGATCTGATCTGATCTGATCACTAGGAAAAGCTATTACTACTGAAAACAGTTTATTTCAAAAATATATAAATCAGGCCTCAAATTTTGACTACTACACTAAAATGACTCTCAAAACAAAAGTCAAAGTATTTATGTGATTTATTCTTAGCAAATAAAATATCATGACAGGTGGTATTAAGGAGAGATTAGCTAACATAGGAGATCCCTTGCTTGGTTTCAAAGAAGTAAGCAAGCTGACAGTGGTCAATTTGTGGACAGTTGAGCAATGGATAAAACTTCTCCCTGGAAGGCATACTAAGATCACAAATGCTGAAAAATCAATCAAGATAATACTTATTAGGCTAAAGCATTTGTAATTAACAGCTTTCCTTTTGTATACTATATGGATTATGCTACTAGTAACAGAGACATAAACTATAGCCAAAGTAATGAACAGTGAGTTACAATGAACATGTGTAGACTTTTCAATTATTTCCAGCCTATAGCTCAGGAACTGACCCTCCAATGCTACGAAAACCTCACTGTAGTTGGACAGTACTTTGGTACTTTTGGTACAGGAAAAGGGAGCTTTTGCTGAAATTCAAAATAAACAAGTTTATGATAACTTCTAAACTGAGAACATGACACAGAATTCTGCTTACTCTTCAATCTTAGCATAACAGATAATTATTTTTTTCATTACACATAGCAGCAAGGTTTATACTATTCAAAAGGTCATAGAATTACCCTAGGTTTAAGAGGTTTTACTGTTGGAATATCAGTTCCTTCAGCTCTTTGTCTGCTTGAATCAAAAGTCTTCCGTTTTTTAGTGGCAGTTTTCTGGCAAATAGGTCCATGTTTTTTCTGTTCAAATAAAGAAATACAACACATCATTTTCTTTTCTACAGAAAGACTATAAAATTTTAATTGTCATTAGAGACCAGTTTAAAACCTGAAGATAAATAATAATAAGGCATAAATAAGACATTGCTTAACTAAATAGCTAAATATATATATATATATATATAAAACATGCTACAAGTCTTCTCACAACAAGAAAATATAAATATTCTCCCAAAATTTTATTGCAAGTTATTTCATATTCTCCTGGTTTTCATACTGCTAAGAATACGGAAGCTAATGCATGTAAGACACAGCCTTTTAAGTGGGGGCAAAAAAGTTATCTTTATTACTAAATACCTGAAAATAGATACTAGAAAAAGGAATGTAAATGGAAAATGTTTTAGCAATAGGATTACAAAAGCTAACATAATAATAATAGTTTGGCTTACTCTACTCAAGCTCACATAACAGTAGTTTGTTAAGACAGCACAAGACAAGGTGGTCGGTCATGTTTCTGTCTTTTCTCCACAATCATCTCTCCCCCTTTCTGAAACTCATTAAGGATTTTTCTTGTGCTATCTAGTCTATAGTCCATTCCTATAGTTCTTTTATATGTGTAATTTTTTAAAATTATGGTTTCCAACTCATTTAAAGCCATTACAATGGAAGCTCTCTTAATTGATCTCAAATTAACTGGATAAATCATAGTTCTCCTTCCCCTAAATAAAACATGTTGACTAACAACAGAGAGTATACTAAATGCACTTTTTTCTTTTCTGTTTTGATAAACAATGAACAAGTTGGAAATATTAAGCTTTATCTAGGAAAATAGGAAACAGAACCATTTGACTCCATGTTATAGAGCCTCTAATATTTTCAATACAAAATCAATACTCAATTGTTTTACATAGTTGTAAAACACACTTGTTTTCGGATTTCATTCTGACAAACGCAATAATTATAACTATTAGAACAAAATTTCTTATATATTGGAAAAAAAACATGGTTAACAGGCAACTTTCTAGAAATGGCTGTCCTCATATTGAGCAGTATATATCAAAAGAATGTAGCACCTACTCCAAAAACTGATATACAAACTGACAGTGATTATTTAAATATTAAATAAATGAGGGCCAAAAAAGATATACCACCCCCTACCCCCGTGAAAACTCAGCTTAAAGTTTTGAAAATGGTTTGAAAAACAGTGAATCAATGACAACAAAAAGTTACTTAAGTAAGTATGGAGAAGAAAGGATTAAAGAGCTGTTAAGAGAAGTCTGTAGTCAGGTGGCCATTTTGGATCAGTAATTCCTTCTCACTGCTTTAAAGAAAAACTGGAAATAGTAAGGATGTAAAATAAAATGTGACAGAACTCTAAACAGCAGAGCCATACTCAGAGAAAAATCTTCATTCTAAATGAAAATATTCATAAATACCTATTTATATTTGAAGTTAAAACAGAATATATGATATATTGATTTTTTTCTTATTCTCTATTTAGCTAGATATTTTATATTAACATAAGATGTGCTTCTATTTGTATTTGCATACAAATGTATTTGCATTCTAAAGAATGCATAATGTGTTTTAGGAACAGTTTTAATTAAAATACTTTTTCTTTGGGATATTTCAAAAATACATAAGAACTGATAAAATAGTATAATCAGCTCCATTTACTGATCCCCTGCCTCAATAATTACCAACATTTAAACAATCTTATTTCATCTATCTCAAGCCCCGGCTTTTTGTCCTGAGGTTTAAAGCAAATCCAAAACATCATATCCTTCTGCTTCTTTAAATACATTATTTTAAAGAGTATTTCTAAGAGTATTTTGTTTTGGTTTCATCAACAGCCACACAAGGGAAGGAATACTTTAATACCCTAACAGAGGAGTTTTAAAGACCAATCAATCTCTGAAGCAAAGAGAGTACTCTGCAAGAACGAATAGATGGAACTGGTACTCTTGAGCAAAGAACATTAGCCAGTATCTCTTTATATATCTTGCCACTGTTCTGAAGTATTAAACCACTAAAGCTCTATCAAACACCAAAGGAAAAAGGTACTCACCAATGCCACTGGAAAGAATGTTCTTCCACAAATCTTGCAAGGTAACAATTCTCCAACTTGGACACTTCCATTTTCTAGAACAGAAAAGAATGTAGTCAAAATATTCAATGGCTCTTACTGTTAAACGTCTAAATTTTAGTCTTTACTTAATTTCATATACAAGTGGTCTGCTGCTGCTTCCGAAAAACAGTTGTGTCCAACTTTGTGCGACCCCAGAGACGGCAGCCCACCAGGCTCCTCTGTCCCTGGGATTCTCCGGGCAAGAATACTGGAGTGGGCTGCCATTTCCTTCCCCAATGCATGCATGCAAAGTCGCTTCAGTTGTGTCCGACTCTGTGAGACCCTATGGACAGCAGCCCACCAGGCTCCTCCTCTGTCCACAGGATTCTCTAGGCAAGAATACTGGAGTGGGTTGCCAATTCCTTCTCCAATATAAGTAATCAGTTCTTGTGAAAATGTCTTTTGTTACTTTGAAATAAGCAACTTTACCAATTAAAATGCACAAGACTTAAAGTTATCAGTGGTCAAAAGGCAAATGCTGAACACAGAATTTGTAATTTAAAAATAAACAAACCGAAACTGCTGAAACTGGTTTTGTTCTACTTTAACCAAATCAATTTGTCATAGTCTCTTAATTAATTACAGGCTGTCTCTATTGTAAATTACTAAAGTTTAAAAACAAAATTTATCTGAAGATTAATGTATATTTATCTTCAAAGCATTAAAAAATAACATTGGTGGCTACAGTGGGCTAGAGAAGATGACTAGGAAAATCCTGAGTTTACCTCCTTCTGTGAGCACAACAAAATTTCAACTATTTACAGAGCGGCTATCATGAGAACCCGAAGACTAGCAGAAACAATCTTCCACAACTAAAGATAAAAGAAGGAACTCTAATGAGACGAGCAGGAGAGGTGGGGAACACGGTGCAGTCCAGACCCACACCCTCAGGTAGGCTACCCACCAACACAAGAATAATCACAACTGCAGAGGTTCTCCCCAGGGAGCAAGGGGTCCAAGCCCCACACTGGACTCCTCAATCCAGAGAGTCCTGCAATGGGAAGATGAGAGCCAATAATGTTTAGCTTTGAAGGTTGGGGGCTAACTTTCAAGGGATCTGAGGGCTGTAGGAAACAGAGACTCCATTGTTAAAGGACTCACACAAAATTTGCATGCTCCAAAACACAGGGCAGAAGCAGTCATTTTAAACTGTCTTGGGCAGGCACACATGCGCATCTTGGAGAGCCTCCCAGAGAGAAGCAGGCAATCAGGACTCAGTGGCAACCATATTTTAGAGCTCCCTCTAACAGGAGGAATGCTAATGCCAGCAAGAAACATTATGGAGTCCTGCTGCTGCTGCTGCTAAGTCACTTCAGTCATGTCCGAGGTGCCATTGCCTTCTCCCTTATGGAGTCCTACCTCTAGCTTATTAGTGCCAGGACCCAGCCCTGCCCACCTGTTACAGTCTGTTACAGTCCCAGGGACCCACAGGCCAAGCAGCTAACTGCAGGGACACAGCTTCACCCAACAGAAGGCTGACAGAGACCACCAGGCGCCTTGATTCCCCCAGCCTACCACGGACCCAGACCTATCACCAGAGAACCCAAGACCCAGCTCCACCCACCAGAGGGCTGGCACTAACTTCAGGACCTGGCCTGACCCACCAATGGGCAGGCATCAGCCACTGGACTCCCTTGGCCCCAAAGCTGCAGATCTGTGGGCTGACAGCATCTGTGAAAACCCTCCAGCCAGCCACATCAGGATCTACCCAGCTCTGCCCACCAGTGGACCAGCACTAGCCTTGTAAGCCCAGGGTACAGCCACCTCATAACCTGGGCCTACCACCGGCGGCAGTCTGCATCCACAAAGGCCAAGCCTACCAGTCAATTGGACCAGGGACCATCACTGCCAACTAGACCACTCAGAGCAATCAGCCCACCGTATCAGAAGGGCCTATGAGGGCACATAAGGGGCACTTCTGAAACATAAGGCTCTGGTGACTAGAATAGTGAGCTGCTGGGAGGCACAGAACCTTTCCTACAAAAGACCACTCCAACAAGATCAAGAAATGTAACCAACATACCAAATAAATAGAAATAAAAACAGCAAGTTAGGCAAAATGAGGAGACAGAGGAATATGTTTCAAACAAAGGAGGAAGATAAAACACCAGAAGAACTAAGGGAAGTAGAGCTAAGGAACTCATCCAGTAAAGAGTTTAACATAACAATCACAAAAATGCTCAAAGAACTTGGGAGAAGAATGGCAAAACACAGCAAGAAGTTTCAAAAAGAGTTAGAAAATACAAAGAAGAATGAAACAGAGCTGAAGATTGCAATTAAGTGACATAAAAACATACTGGAAGGAATCAACAGTAGATTAAGATGATATAGAGGACTGGAACAGCAAGATGAGAGACAGTAGTAGAAATCTCTCAAGCTGAACAGAAAGAATTTAAAAAATGAGAACAGTTTAAGATACTTTTGAGACAACATCAGGCACACTAACATTTGCATTATGGGAGTTCAAAAAGAAGTGAGGTGCAGAGAACATATCAGAAGACAAGATGGCTGAAAACTTTCCTAACCTGGGAAGGGAAACAGTCATCCAGGTTCAGGAGGCACAGAGAGTAGCCCCAAACAGAATCTACCCAAATGGACCACACCAGAAAACAGTGTAATTATAATGGCTAAAATTAAAGACAGAGTACTAAGAGCAGCAAGGGAAAAGTAAATAGTTACATACATGGGAATGTACATAAGATCATAAGTTGACTTTTCAGTAGAAATCCTGCAAAATAGAAGGGAATGTTCATGACACATTTAAAATGATGAAAGGAAAAAAAATCTACAACCAAAAATACTCTATTCAGCAAAGCTATCATTCAGGTTTGAAGAAAGATAAAAAGTTTTCCAGACAAGCAAAAGTTAAAAGGTTCAGTACCATGAAACTAGCTCCACAAGAAATGAAAATGGACTTCTCTAACCAAAAAACAAAAAGCCTCACCTAAAAATATTAAAGTTAGGGAAGGAAAAATCTCACTGGTAAAAGCAAATACACTGTAAAGGTGGCAGACCAACCACTAATAAAGCAAGTAGAAAGATTAAAAGACAGAATTAGTAATCTCTTCCATAGACAGAATAAGTAGTTGAGAAATATAAAAATCAAATTATCTAGAATATGATGTCAAAAACATTTAACATAGAAGGGGAATAAAAACGCAGGATTGGTGTACCCCAATGTTCATCGCAGCACTGTTTATAATAGCCAAGACATGGAAGCAACCTAGATGTCCATCAGCAGATGAATGGATAAGAAAGCTGTGGTACATATACACAATGGAGTATTACTCAGCCATTAAAAAGAATACATTTGAATCAGTTCTAATTAGGTGGATGAAACTGGAGCCTATTATACAGAGTGAAGTAAGCCAGAAGGAAAAACATAAATACAGTATACTAACACATATATATGGAATTTAGAAAGATGGTAACAATAACCCGGTGTACGAGACAGCAAAAGAGACACTGATGTATAGAACAGTCTTATGGACTCTGTGGGAGAGGGAGAGGGTGGGAAGATTTGGGAGAATGGCAATGAAACATGTAAAATTTCATGTAGGAAACGAGTTGCCAGTCCAGGTTCGATGCATGATGCTGGATGCTGGGGGCTGGTGCACTGGGACGGCCCAGAGGGATGGTATGGGGAGGGAGGAGGGAGGAGGGTTCGGGATGGGGAGCACATGTATACCTGTGGCGGATTCATTTTGATATTTGGCAAAACTAATACAATTATGTAAAGTTTAAAAATAAAATAAAATTAGAGAAAAAAAAAAAAAAAAAAAACGCAGGATTGTTAAAATACATTCAAACTAAAGAGGACATCACATCAACTTAAAATAGCCATAGACAGATTGCTATTGAAACCACAAACTGAAAAATCTATAACAGACAAAAACACAAAAAACTGACAGGAATCTAAACATAATACTCAAGTTATCAAATCACAAGGAAAGAGATCCAAAGAAGAAAACAAGACTAACAAACAAAACTACAAAATAAACCTGAAAACAATTTCAAAAATGTCAATGAATACATACCTATCAACAATTACTTTAAATGTACATAGACATAGAGTGCTATAATCAAAAGACACAGAGTAGCTCAATGGAAACAAAAACAAGACATTATATATGCTGCTTAAGAGACTCAATCAAGATCTAAAGGAAAACATAGACTGAAAGTGAAGGGATGGACAAAGGTATTCCACACATACAGAAATTTATTAAAAAAACCTAAGCAGTAGACTTATATCAGACAAAACATACTTTAAACCACTGTCTGTAACAAAAGACCAAGTAGGACATTATCTAACAAAGAGATCAATCCAAGAAGCTATAACAATTGTAAATATATATGCACTCAACAGATACACCTAAATGCATAAAGTAAATATTAACAAACAAACAAGCAAAAAAGAAATGGACAATAACACAAATAACAGTAGGGGACTTTAACAAAAACTAACCTACATCAATGAACGTATCATTCAGAGAAAATTCATAAGGAAACACTGGCCTTAAACCAAATGGTCTTAACATATATAGAATATTATATCCAAAAGCATCAGAATATACTTTTCAAGTGCGCATAAACATTCACAAACCACGTAACAAGTGGTTGTTTTGTGGTAGACCACAAACCAAATCTCCATGAATTTAAGAAGACTGAAATCATATCAAGAAACTTCATGCTGAGACCAGGAATCAACTACAAGGGAAAAAACTGTCCCAAAACACCACAAATATATATAACTAAACAACTAATGGGTCACTGAAAAAATCCCAAAGTAAAAAAATATCTGGAGACAAATGAAAACAAAAAACACAATGATCCAAAATTTATACTTGCAGCAAAAGCAGTTCTAAGAGGGAAGTTTATAGCAATACAAACTTATCTCAGGAAATAGGAAAAATTTCAAATAAACAACATAATCTTACACCTAAAGGAACTAGAGAAAGAAAAACAAAACTCAAAAATTAGCTGAAAAGAAATCATAAAGAAAATAGAACTAAATAAGAGACTAAAAATGATTTAAAAAATCAATTAAAATACAAGCTGGTTCTTTTAAAAGATAAAAAAAAATTGATAAAACTTCAGCAAGTCTCATCAAGAAAAAAAGAGGGCTCAAATTAAAAAAAAAAATAGAAATGGAAGTGGAGACGTTATACTTAACACTGTCTCGACAAAAACTATGGAATCAATACCACCATGCTCTGTGGGAAAAAAAGAAAAACCTTCTGCTCCCTTAGCTCTGCTAGAAGCTGGAGGGTGCTAGGCCCCTGTGTAGTAGTGCATAGAATTCTAGCTTTTTTCCTCCTTTCTCTGTATATTGGGCTCAGAGATTACACTGTGTCTCTATGTGAATATGGACAGTTAGCATTTACCAACATGTATCTGTCTACTTTCTCTTGTTTAAAAAAAGAAAAAAAAACTTAAAAAAATGGGGTTATAGAAGGTCAGCAAAGGGTGGGTTTGAGATGTTTGGGTGGGTTAAGTGGGCATTTTGACAACATGGCTTCTTCTTTGGCATGTTTAATTGTGATGTTTAACGGACATCCTTGCAGTTTAAGATGACACTTTTAAAATAAAATTCTCTCCTAATGAAAAAAAAAAAAGAGAGAGAGATTACCATGAACAGTTAAATGCCAATAAAATGGACAACTTAGAATATATGGACAAATATAATATCCCAAGACTGAATCAGTGTTCATACTGAAATCTTGTCACCTGTGACAAAATGGATGAGCCTAGAGGGTACTATGCTAAGTAAAATAAGACAAAGACAAATTCTGTATACTTTCACTTAGATGCGGAATCTAAAAAACAAAACAAATGAACAAACTTACAAAACAAACATAGTCATAGACACAAAAAACAAATAGATGGTTTCGGGGGTGGGAGGTGGTGAGGTGGGGCGGGAAATAGGTGAGAGAAATTAAAGCATACAAACTCTTAAGTTACAAAATAAATCAGTCACAGGTATGAAATGTACAGTATGGGAGATACGGTCGGTAATACTGTAATATCTTGCATGATGACAGACGGTAACTAAACTTACCATGGTGATCATTTTGAAATGTAGAGAAGCATCAAATCACTATACTCTTGCACCAGGAACAGAAATAGTTTTATAGTCTTTATACTTCCCAGTACTTTATACTTCCCAAAGAAACTCATAGAAAAAGAGATCAGATGCATGGTTACCAGAACTGAGGACGAAGGAAGGTGGGAAGCTGGATGAAGGTCATCAGAAAGTATAAATCTCCAGTCATAAGTAAGTACTAGGGATGTAATGGATAATATGATAAAGATAATTAACAGTTCTATATTGTATACCAAATTTAAGAGATTGGATCCTGGGAGTTTCTCACCAGAAGAAAAAAAAAACTTGTTCTTTTCCTTTTATTTTGTATCTATGTAAGACGAGAGATGTTCACTAAATTTACTGTGGTAATCATTTTATGATGTATGTAAGTCAAATCATTATCCTGTATCCCTTATACAAGTGCTCTATGTCAATTACATAAACAAAACTGGAAGGAAAATAAGATGAAAACAGATGCTACAATTTGGATGATGAAGCCATTCTGGGGATGGATAGTGATGATGGCTGCACAGCAATGTGAATGTACTTAATACAACTCAGTTGTACACTTAAAAACGGTTAAAACTGTAAATTTTATGTTATGTCTAGTTTTCCACAATATAATGGTTTTAAACTAAAAAAAAAAAAAAAAAATAGGAAGAAATAATAGTGAAGATTAGTGAGGTGGCTTCCTAATATGATTAGGGAGTCTCGAATAAAAAGAATGTTGTCCCTACCAACCACAGAAGTATTATGCTTTAAGGAAAAGATCACCTAGTTACTATGCATTATGTGAATTGTTGATTTTTTCATACACATAATATTAAGATTCACTGGACCAGCAGATTGAGATAATCTGACATTAATGAATCTGACACAATTCATTAAATAAAGAAGTTTCTGCAATTTTCACAAAATCAAGTTACCCTAATGCATCTTTCATGAACTTTCACACTACAAATTTCATCATAGACACACATACACACACACTGCATTCTTTGGAATCTACAAAACTAAGTCAATTTGTCATTTTATTTTCTAGCCAAATACCACACCTAAATTTACTTCTATACCTGTAATTTTCATTAAGATGACATAGTATCCTTATCATATTTTCTGCTGAATACATTGGGAAAGGAATACATCAAGGTTGTATATTGTCACCATGCTTATTTAACTTACATGCAGTCTACAGTCTACGTTTAACTTATATGTTTCGTATTTACATCATGCGAAACACCGGGCTGGATGAAGCACAAGCTGGAATCAAGATTGCCAGGAGAAATATCAATAACCTCAAATACACAGATGACACCACCCTTATGGCAGAAAGCAAAGAAGAACTAAAGAGCCTCTTGATGAAAGTGAAAGAGGAGAGTGAAAAAGCTGGGTTAAAACTCAACATTCAAAAAACTAAGATCATGGCATCTGCTTCCATCATTTCATGGCAAACAGATGGGCAAACAATGGAAACACTGATAGACTTTATTTTGGGGGGCTCCAAAACACTGCAGATGGTGACTATAGCCATGAAATTAAAAGATGCTTGCTCCTTGGAAGAAAAGCTATGGCCAACCTAGACAGCATATTAAAAAGCAGAGACATTACTTTGCCAACAAAGATCCATCTAGTCAAAGCTATGGTTTTTCCAGTAGTCAGGTATGGATGTGAAAGTTGGACCATAAAGAAAGCTGAGCGCTGAAGAACTGATGCTTTTGAACTGTAGTGTTGGAGAAGACTCTTGGAGATTCCCTTGGACAGCAAGGAAATTAAACCAGTCAATCATAAAGGAAATCAGTCCTGAATATTCATTGCAAGGACTGATGCTGAAGCTGAAACGCCAATACTCTAGCCACCTGATGCAAATAACTGACTCACTGGTAAAAAACCCTGATGCTGGGAAAGACTTGAAGGCGGGAGAAGAAGGGGACGGCAGGGGATAAGACAGTTGGATGGCATCACCAAGTCGATGGACGACATGAGTCTGAGCAAACTCCAAGAGCTGGTGATGGACAGGGAAGCCTGGTGTGCTGCAGTCCATGGGGTTGCAAAGAGTCAGGCATGACTGAGAGACTGAACTGATTTTACTGATGGTTAAAACTTTTATCAGAAAACTACTATCTTTTAGAAGTGACAAACTCATGATAAAATTACAGTTATTGACTTCATATATATGTTGTTGCAAGGCATTTATTGAGTCCACAGAAAACTTATCAGGAGAATCAAAACAGACATTGGTGGGAACACAATCAAACAGTAACAGAAGAATGCTTTGTTCTTGCATACTCCAGGTGTCCCTCTGCCCTATTTCAGTGGCAGAGAGTAACTATTTGTCATTTCAGGTGGAAGTCAATGCCTGGATGGTGGCAGTTAAGCTGTGAACAGTACAAAAGCATAGCTAAGCTTTGCCTGATTTGTCCTTTCCAATACCAAAGACTAGGTTATTTAGGGATATCAAAGCAACTTCATTTATCTGGATCACTTAATTCCATTAATTATCCAGAAAGCTGAGGCAGTTGCTGGCAGCTGAATCCATTAGATACATGAAGATCAGAATGTCTTCATAATGACTGTCAAAGTGATACCACATACTACTTGCCTATTTATAGTTTTCATGTCTTCCTTCAAATTCCAAACAGTGATTTAAAAAGGTATCAATATAAAATGCTGAATAGTACCACATGTTACTTGCTTCAAAGTATATTTTAGTATTTCCTTGTTAAATAGATAACAAAACAAAATCTTTTGAAAATTAACTGTTAAGAAAAATCAGTTAACACGTGGAAATAATGTGAGTGCCTACTTGAGTCCCTACTACTTGCCAAGCATGTACCAAGCAATAGTGACACAAGGGTAGAGACATACAATCACTGCTTGATAAAGCCAACAGTCTACACGCTTTACTTCTCTGGTTCTGTATCTAAGAACCAAATCCTCTTCCATTTTTTCTTTTTTTAATACAAAAGCTTAAAACTTAATATAACAGCAACAAGAATACTACCATAAAATCAACTCCTGGGATTAATTCCTACAAGTCATCAAACATGTTCAAATTGTATTTAAAGAAAAAGAAAATTATTATCACCAAAGGCATAAAAAAGAGGAAATACCATTACAGAGAAAACATTTTAAATTATTTCCAAAAACAAGAAAAAATTAAAAGTCATTACGTTATTCAAAATAAATAGATATATAAATTTAGTTTTCTCTTATACAGCATAGCCCTATAATCCACAAAGTATGTCACGTGTGTTGGCATCAACATCCCCTGGAAAGAATGTCTACAACAGGTCATGATAAGCAGCTTAGGCTTTAGTCATGAAGCCACTGCTGCTGCTGCTACTGCTAAGTCACTTCAGTCGTGTCTGACTCTGTGTGACCCCATAGATGGCAGCCCACCAGGCTCCCCTGTCCCTGGGATTCTCCAGGCAAGAACACTGGAGCAAGAACACGAAGCCACAATTTGTCCTAATGGCAATGTTCTAATATTCTTTACAACAGAAAAAGCACTGGACTCTGTCTCATATTATCTAAGTCAAGTCTCAGCTCTGTCACTTAGAACTATGACTTGCTGGGCAAGATAGTAAACCTCTCTAAGGTTCACAATTCCTCTTATATAAAATAAGGATATTAGATTAAATGACCTAGGAGCACCCCTTCTAACTCTAATACACCATAATAAATAAAGCATATTTAATAAAATCTACCTTAAAAGTATATGGATAATAAGACACCTCCCTTACTGATGTTATATTTAAAAAAGAAAGTTGGTCATAAATAAGAATGATTAAACCGACTGACCAACTGCAAGATGTCGAGGAAGTGACTTCCACTTGTCTATACACAGAATTGAGAATCTGCGAGGACCTTGAGCAAAGAACATGTCTCTCTCCTTGTTGGAAAAGTTTTCACTAAATGAACTATAAGAAAATGTATGAGTAGTCACATAGGTAGCCTCAAGTTTAATATCTGTTAAATGAAGATAATATCTGCTCAATCTACCTTAAAATTCAAGAGGATCAACTGAGATGTTATACATAAAAATGCTTCACAAGCAATAAAATAAAAAATACTACTCTCCAGGGCATGAGGCAAACTCTACTACTCTCTCCTGAGTGGCAAAAGCTGTATGGTTGAGGCTGTTTGCTATCCACTTGAAACTATCATAACACTGTTAATCAGCGATACTCCAATATAAATGTTAGGAAAAAAAGATCTCAATAAACCTCTCTTTTGAAGCACATGGTAGCTGTTTTCCTACTTTCCCCCTACAACCCTTTTTTAAAATTGAATTACTTCCAGGTCAATGATCTCTAATATCTCGTAAGCTATTCGTCTTTCAGCTCATCCTAGATTTCAATATTTCACAGTCACCCTTAACCTACTCAGCACACAGTCTTCACCCTTCCTTCACTTTAGTGACCTGCACTCCAGGAAAAACAACCACTGCTAAAACAACTTAGAAAGCTCCACCTCTGGACTCTTAAAATACACAAGAGCTCTAACGACAGGCTTCTACAATCTACCTCTTGGTCACTTTCTTGATCTCAGAGTGACTTGCATTTTCTTGATAAGCCATTCCTAGCGGTACTTCCATTCCTATCCATTCTGAACTTGACTAGTCATTTCCACTACTTCTACCAATCACCCTCAAATCCTTTGCTTATGGTTAAATGTTTGGAAAATGCTAAACAAATAGGTTTTCTTAGAGTAGAACTTACTCAGTCTTGAGAGAGAAGAGATTTAGTATGCGTTATTTCCCCAACAGAAATCCTTTCTGTGCCTAGAAGTTATTTAGGACCAATATCCTGAGTAGCATATTTTTTGAAACACTGGCTTACATTTACTAACTCCTCTCTACCTTTCATTCACTCCCAATCTGAAATACAGGCAAGCTTTATCAGGACTAAACACTGTATTAAAATAGACACGTATGTTGATTCAACAAGTACTTATTGAGCACCTACCATGAGACAGGAACTGTTCTAGCAATTAGGCAAACCAAATGAAATTCAGTATGAAATGGATGAAAACAGGATGAAATATGAAAATAGGATGAAAAGAGGGATGAAATTAGGCAAACAAGATGAATCAAAGACCCTGATCTTACCAAGCTTCTACTCTTTGGGGGGGGGGAATCACTTTTTTTCACTACCTGACATTTTATATATTTACCTGTTTATACGGGCTTGGTTCAGATGGTAAAGAATCACCTGCAATGTGGGAGACACAGGTTCCATTCTTGGGTCAGGAAGATCCCCTGGAGAAGGGAATGGCTACCCACTCCAGTATTCTTGCCTGGAGAATCCCAAGAACAGAGGAGCCTGGCAGGCTACAGTCCATGAGGTCGCAAAGAGTCAGATACGACTGAGCCACTAACACTGTTTATAAAATGTTTTTTAGTGAAAAGCACAGTGCAACGACAGAAAAACAGAACAGAGTAAAGAGAGAGAAGACAGTCATAATATTATGTGCGTGTCTGGGAAGCAGATACGATCAGGTAGTTTCTTCAATAAGGAGACAAAGACCTTAAGAGACAGAAGCAACTGATTACCATTAATCTGTTAATTGTCAAACTGAAATGCCTCTTGAATCCTCACCTTACTTGACCTTCCTATATCATAAGACTCTGCTGACCAATCCCTTCTACCTTTAAAGCCCTTTCTCTCTTAGCGTCAGTGATATTTCTTTCTCCTAAGTCCAAGTGTTTCGGATTTCATAAGCCAGCAGGGTTGCAACTGGTTAGTACCTAGGTCTCTAAGAATACCAAGTGCTACAGGCTTTTTCCAGCATACTCAGTAAATATTCATTCTCCCCTCTTCCCTTTCTTGACAATTTTTAAGCCTTTTTAAAGACTGCCCCCTACTCTAGTTTCCTTTCCTGCTCAACCTTAAAGCATCAGTTCCCCCCAAGTTTTTTTCTTCATCTTGTTAAATATAGCTTCGCTGAGCAAACATACCTATTTTCTGTCACTAATAAGCTAATGACTACTAAAAACTCCAGATAGATATTTACAGGCAGCTATAAAACTTTTCCACCAGATATGCCCCGAGTACTATACAAATACAACATTTCTAAAGCCAAAATCATTACCTCATCTTCCAAACTTGTCCTTCTCTTGGTTAAAGATAGTATTACGTTTTAGTCCAAGCTACAAAACTGCTTTATCCTTGATTCCTCTTCCCTCCCACATCCAGCAGTTCTATTTCATCTCTCCATCACCGAAATTTCTCTACCTATCTCCCCTTTTTAATTTCTGCTGCTTTTGCCTTAGTTCAAATCTTTATCACATATACACATTTCCAGCCTCTCCCTTCTCCAGTCTATTCTGCTGCCACAATTATGTAGTGAGATTGCCCACAACCCCTTCCAAGTCTGCTATGTTTTACCTACACTGAACTACTCTTAAGGTTCTAGCACACTTCCTGGGATTTTTATCCATCCAATAAACAAACACTAAAGGGGGTCTCCTATGTACTAGGCAGTTTGCCAAATGCTTAATATATGTTACATCATTTAATACTTAATATAGTTCAGGTAGATTGGAGTGTATTAGCTCCAAAGCTAAAAAGAAACAAAGTAAGGATCCAAGCACACATCTGTCCAATACATTGGCTATTAAAATAATATGGCATCAAAGTCAGTACCCCCCCCCCAAAAATGAATCGAGATAAATTAGTAAAGATGATGAATTAATTATCAGTTAAACCAGTGCTTAGATTAGGGGAAAACGAACAAAAACCCCTAAAGGGACAGCGTGGCTTTCTTCAACTACATCAAGAGCTACATTAGAAAAGAGCAATCAAACTTTAATCAAGTTTTAGAGGGCAATACCCTAAGGCCTACTAATTTTAGCAGTCCAAAAGAGGACTAGGCAGGAAGATCTGTCACAATTGTTAATAATGACTTATCAACATATTATGAAAGGAATGACAATACATACGGATAAAACCTGCTTAGGGTTTGTCCTCTCTCCATTTTACAGATGAAAAGCTTAAAAGAGATTGAACTTTTCCAGGTCTAGAACTACTTTTATTTCCTTTAGACATACCTATAGTGCATGGTGGTGGTTTAGTCGCTAAGTTGTGTCAGACTCTTGAGACCCCATGGACTGTAGCCTGCCAGGCTCCTCTGTCTATGTAATTCTCCAAGCATAATACTGGAGTGAGTAGCTGTTCCCTTCCCCATGGGATCTTCCCAACCCAGGGATCAAACCCAGGTCTCCTTCATTGCACCTGGATTCTCTACCATCTGAACCACCTGGGAAGACCAAGAATACTGGAGTGGGTAGCCTATACCTTCTCCAGGGGATCTTCCCAACTCAGGGATCGGACTGGGGTCTTCTGCATTGCAGGCAGATTCTTTACTAGCTGAGTTACCAGGGAAGCCCCAAGAATATGATAATCTTCAATAAAATTTTTCAGGACTCCATATGTTTTCTGATTTTACAATCAAGTTTAGTCTTCTAACTGGCTTCAATAAAAAACATGGGTTTAATTCCTTTTAATTTAATGCCAAGCAATAGTGTATTTGCTCAATTACTATGGTAAAGAATCCTTCTGCAATCCAGGAGACTGGGGTTTGATCCCTGGGTCGGGAAGATCCCCTGGAGAAGGCAATGGCAATCCACTCCAGTACTCTTGCCTGAAGAATTTCTTAGACAGAGCCTGGCAGGTTACGGTCCATGGGGTCGCAAAGAGTCAGACATGTCTGAGTAACTAACCACACAAGCACACATGGTATGTATTAAGCAAATTCTCAAAGGTTTTCTACTGAATACTGAAATATGAGGTTCATTAGACACCTTTGATATGCTAGATTTTAATTTCCAATAGGGAAAAACTCTATCTTTCACTGTACCAATGTATCACTGTTTATTAAACAAAGTCACAGAGGAATGAATTAATGAATTCCTCATTAAGACTCAAAGTTCTTCTTTATAAAGTATGACTCAACAAGGGCTAAATTTTTAAAAGGAGGAGGAGAAAAAGAAAGGCACTAACTTCAAGAAAAGTCTCTGAGAGCTTTTATTTTATTAAAATAAAAATTTTTATTACCATTTGAAATTACCAATATTCAACTGTTTTGCCCTAGAAAAAGAATAATTTCATACATTGTAACCTAATTCATTATAATTAACACACAACATTGTTAATGACAGCAACTTAATTTTGTTAAAAAAAATTAAATGAGTAAAGAAGTACTGTTTAACATGAAACATCACAAGCTGGACTCCTAAAACAAACACCCATGATAACATAACATATTACAGCAGAATTCATGTTTTTCTTCACCCATGTAATTGAGTATCATAATAGGTTTTCATTGTATTTTAAAAGCATTCGTGGTTAAGATTTCAAAAGTAATATCAGCACTGCTAAAACATAAGAATCACTAAAATGTAGGCTCAGTGAGAAGAGCGCTTTGACTTTTTATTTTTTCCTGCATCCCCACGGCCTCTCATGGACAAAGTCATTTATCTAACAAATATTTAATGAACACCTACTTTGTGTCAGACATTGTTTTAGATGCTTAGCATAAACAAATGAAAAGTCAGATGAAGATCTTTGCCTCAATTACAAATGCTAAATAAAATAATAGAAAAATAAAGCTTCAGAAAAACCATTCTAAAGCACTGTATGTGTATTAAAATAACTTCATGAGAAATGCAGGACCCATGATCCTATGCTAAAATACCATATGTTTGAAAATTCATTAAAAAAAAAAATAAGCTGTCTCCAGGAGTTCTCTAAACAAAAACACCTGAGTAAGGAATATCATTACAATTCCTACTTCATGGAAACTTTTGAGTGATCTGCCTAAAATAAATTAGCAAAGAACAAGAACTTCATTTGTTATAGTACACTGCAGCTGCACACAAACAGAAAATCATCACAGGTCTCGATTATCTATGATCCTCAAGGTGGTTAGTATGAGAGCATCACCTAGGAGCAAGAGAATGAAATAATATCATATTCATTACTGTATTTGCTTTTTGGTGAGACTAGGTCACTGCAGAAAGTTATCAGTTATTACTTTTCTTTTCATAACACAACTTAAAATAATTTACTCTCCAGCATACAACAATACACAGAGCTCAATGCCTCTGTTTATTAATTCCACCTGAATCTATGTAAATTAAGAGGAGGAAAAAAAGCTAAATCATTGCAACAGTATCCCTCCGTTGTGTTAGGGTTATTCTTCTTCAGAAGGATTAAGCACAATTTGAAAAGGAATCTTGAAACCGCTGTTGCTAATGCTGTTTTCTTTTTTTTCTTTGTTGTCTTTAAGCGAATGCTGTATTACACCAGGATAACACAGGTAAAGAGAACAGACAAGTGAAAAGAATTGGGAACAAAGCAAAATCTGGCGTCCTGCTACAGCACAAAGATAAACCCAAAGATAAAGAATCAATGTTGGCTTTTCCTTACAGAGTTCTCTTGAATAAACCCTTAAACCCTTCTGTTAACCTATTGTCCTGGCTCTAAAACTGGCCAGTGACACTTCCTCGGGAGATGCTCTCGGCACCCTTCCCATAAAAGATGCTGCAGAAATGGAAAAACGGTTACCTAGGGAAACCAAGCAAAGTGGCCAAGGAAAGTATCAGCAGTTCAAGGCTGGAGACACACCCCGGGGCTCCAGCAAAGGCTGGCGGTAGGGAGGCGGCAGACATGAATGGAGAGTCCACTTTGCAAGGAAAATAAAATTTGGTCAGAGGCTGTTATTACCAATAGGACACTCAGGTAGTGAGGCAGACCAGAAAATGGTAGGAAGGGATTTGCAGGCGTTTACCAGAGGCAGATCAGGCTCGTGGGGTAGGGCGGGGGAGCGCATCAAGTATAAACCGTTTGAGGAGGGGCAGCCTAAGGATCATCAGCTCGACAGTGTCTGGGGCTGCAGAGAGCCCAATCATCCCAGCCTCCGAAGGAGCGGCGGGGTCCACCGCTATGGAATCTGCCCTTGCCTCCCCGGTACGGAGGTCCAGGGTAGACCCTTCCCCCGCCACCCGACCCCCAGGCGCCCCGCCCACATCCTTTCTTCTCCTCACCTTCCAGTCCCTCCATTGCGCCAACGCTTCGAGATCCACCAGACTCCTTGAGCTGCACCCGCCACCGCCGCCGCCCAGCTCCGGCTGTAGCAACCCGGCCGCGCCTCCCACCTGCTAATATTCCGAGCTCCCATTGGTCCGGCGCGGGAGGGGCGGGGAGTTACGAAGGGGCGGGGCCTCGAGGTGGCCCGCCTCCTGCCGCCGATGCGCGGAGGCAGCCCACGTCCGCGCTTCAGTAGCGCTTCTCCGGTGAGTCTGCACCGCATTCGGTTGTATCTTGCCGCCGTACGGCGGCCTTTGTTCGACTCTCGCCTTGTTTTTCTCACGTCTTAGCCTTTTGTTTAGAATATCTCAGCACCTCAGGGTTCCCATCAGCAGTCCCTCAATCAAGTGCAATTCTGAATTGCCATCTATCCCTCTCTGAGGACTTGAAGCAAACACGCAAACAAACCCCGCGTCTTACACACTCTTGAGCAGCACCCTCTCCATTCCCCGCTGTGTAGTCACATTTCACCGGAGTGTATTTCCTAAACTTTTCTCTGCACACACGGATATGTGATTCTTCGGACCGTTTTCCTACAGAAATCGTACTTTCTATCTGGAATTGTAGAACTGAGATTTCTCTCGGCCCTCAGAAACAATTTCCTCAGCAGAAAAGCTTGGGCCGAAAATTAAAGTGAAACCCAGAGCTGCCTTCCTCTTCGGCTACTTTTGGCCTTCCCGGGCCCCAGACTTGGAACTAAAGTAGTCGGTCGGCGCCCCAACTGAGGAGGTACATAAAACTAGGTTTGATCAGGGAGTTTAGGGGCGAAACTAATCTATATATGACAGATGGAAGCCTGTTTCTGTCAAAACCTCTTGGGATGAAGGTAACTGCAAAACTAGCTAAAACCTCTGCTTAACAATCTAACACATTTCCCCAGAACTAAATGTCTTTGAAAATTTGATTTAGCGGTAATAAGCCATCTCATTGGCTAACTCTAGTATACGTCTTGGCAATTTGTCAGTATTAGTGTAATTTCCGTAACAAATCTTACATGCTGCTGCTGAGTCGCTTCAGTCGTATCTGACTCTGTGCGGCCCCATAGACGGCAGCCCACCAGGCTCCTCCGTCCCTGGGATTCTCCAGGCAAGAACACTGGAGTAGGTTGCCATTTCCTTCTCCAATGCATGAAAGTGAAGTCGCTCAGTCGTGTCTGACTCTTAGCGACCCCATGGACTGGAGGCTACCAGGCTTCTCCGTCCATGGGATTTTCCAGGCAAGAGTACTGGAGTTGGGTGCCATTGCCTTCTCCTTCTCCTATTACTCCGTTCAGTTGCAAAATGTTGACATCATATCTAAAGTTTGTCTGCTTATAAAAGTATGTAACTTACAAACCAGAAGCCTTTATGAAGCAAAAGTTCTATTCTCCATCCAAGAATGCCTTATAATGGAGTAATCTGAGTACATGGGGCTTCCCAGGTGGTGCTAGTGGTAAAGAACCCAACTGCCAAGCAGGAGACATAAGAGACTCTGATTCGATCCCTGGGTCTGGAAGATCTCTTGGAGCAGGGCACAGCAACCCACTCCAGTATTCATGCCTGGAGAATCCCATGGACAGAGGAGCCTGGCAGGCTACAGTCCATAGGGTGGTGTGGGAAATTAACAAGATGGTGCCAGTTAGGCTCTCTCGCCCCATGTTCTCAGGGCCTTCTCACCCATGTTCTATAAACAATGGTTTTGCATGATTATGTAACAGCCGAAATCACATATAGCACTGCGCGTTTGCTTCAGGAGGTACTCACTTTGGGCTACTTTGTGTGGTGGGCCTGTGCGAGCTTCAACATGAAAGCCCTGGTTGCTGCTGCACTGGGGCTACATTGGAGAAACGTCATGGTTATGTTACATGAGGTTATGTTATGACTCTGTTATGGCTTCATTATGGTTATGTTGTGGCTGTTGCTATGGCTGCTGAGTCAGCCAGGAGAGAGACTGTGATATGGCTACCGTGCCAGACAGGCGAGAATAAACCTGTCTGCAGTTCCATGGCTCCTCGAGTCTCCTTCCAGCCTCAGCTGGCCCCTTGCCTACCCTGGGTTCAGCAAACAGTGCAAACAGTGTGAACAGAGAGACAACCAGTGCAGGAACAGGATCAGCAATACAGGTGGCAAAGAGTTGGACACAACTGAAGCAACTTAGCACGCAGACACGAACAAGCACCTGAGGACTACACCATCTCTTTTGGGGAAGGTGATTTTAGTATGTGTGAATGTGGTGCAGTCTATCTCTATCTCTGATATGGACTCTTGAGACATGCCTGTCTCAACTCCTCCCCTCCCCCTAGTTCTGCTCTGGTTCTTTGATTCCTCTGAGATTTGAGATCCTAGGCCTAATTGGCCAGCTCACAGCCTTGCCTGCCATTTAGTCACCGGGGAGTGAGTGGGGAAAGGTCCTTTGGTGCTGCTAAGACTAAAGTTAGAATCGGGAGGGGTGGGGAATGGGAGTGCTTTAAACGAGCACTAAAAAGGAAAAACCACCATTGGAAAAAGCCCCAAAATAGAGAAAAAACTTACTTACTTTACAAATCACAAGTTCTTGAACTGAAGTCAAGTCACAAATGGAATTGGCTGATACACACCCTATTGGGTATAACTGCTACAGTAACAACAATACAGTAACAACATCTGCTACAGTAAAAACAATAATAATGGTAATAGTAATGATTTTGAAAAATTATATCAGGCATGTTTTAGGTCCTTTTCATATAGACACTTATCTAATCTTCAAAACAACTCTACAAAGTAGATATAATTTTCATCTTTTAGAATTCTTGAATTTCTAGAAGTCTCAGAGATGAAATTTTTGCTAATATTTATGCTCTTAGTGAATGGTGAAAGTGAAAGTTGCTCAGTCGTGTCTGACTCTTGTGACCCCATGGAATTCTCCAGACCAAAATACTGGAATGGGTAGCCATTACCTTCTCCACCAGATCCTCCCGACCCAGAAATAGAACCAGATTCTCCTGCATTGCAGGCGGATTCTTTACCAGCTGAGCTACATTAACTTGGATTTAAATTCTAGTCTGTCTGATTCCACCTGTAATGGATGATTTCATGACTCCTCACCTCCTCCTCATCTTGCTTTCTAATTACTTAAATGTAAATTCAGATAATTCAGATTGGTTATTCAAGGTGTATTTGTGTAGGTATAGCTACTGTGAATCTTAACTCTCTAAAATGTGCCTGCCAATCTTTAGGAGTAATGTTCTCTCAACACTCTTATCTACCCTGGCTTCTTCAGCTTTCCCTGGTTTTGACCCCTGGGTGAAGAAGACAATTTCTTATCTGCCTTTCCTTCCTCTGCCTCCTACGTGCCTGGCCCAAAATTCTCTTTGGTCTTAATGCACTCTTCTGGCTTTTCTTTTTCTTGATCTACTCCATTTTTCTGTGACATATTCATTTAACAAATATTTGTTGAGTACCTACTGTGCTTCAGGTCCTTTTCATTTCGAGCCAGTCATTAAAATGAACAAAGCTCAGTCTCTCCTCTATGTTCCAAATCTTTTATCATTCATAATTTTTTTTATCTTGCCAGTGATCTTTTAAGCTAATGATAACATTCATAGAGGAGTGTGAATTAAAGGTCTTCCCATATCCCTATCATAAAATAAAGAAAACAAAGGTTCAGAGATGTTTACTGACTCTATCCAGATTACAAAACTACTAAGTAGCTGAAATAGATACTGCACCCTTGTCTGATTACATCATATCCCTGATTCTTTCCACTTCACATTACTTTCCCTTCAACCACCATTCCCCGGAGTCCATCCACATCTCATTTGCACCTTCCAAAGAGCTGAGCAAGCTACATATATCTTCTTGTTTCAAAGCTCCAACTTCCTGTTGGATCTTACACAAAGATCAATTCCCCTTTCAGAGATATCTTTTGGCCCTCATTCAAATCCTTTTCAGAATACAGCTGAATGAGATTCTGAATCTCAATTTATATACCCACTGACCCACCACAATTTAATAAATAAAAATTTATTTATACATTTAGCAACCATGACGAAAATGATAATTTTCATCAAAAACAAAAGGGACGTATTTTTTCTTAAATCTGGGGAGAAATGACTAAAGAACCATATTCTGAGTTAGCTCTTATTAGTTTATTTAGTTTTATTTTTAGACTGAAGTAAAACAAAAAGTTTTATGTGTTCAGGGACATAGTTATAGTACTGAACAAGAAAACATTAAGAAAAGGAGAAAAGAAGATCGTAAGGCAGACTTTATTGCCTTCATTGATTGGAGGGTTACTCCATTCACAGTGTGAAAGTGATTATTCTACTTCTTTCTCCTCTAGTTCTATAAAGAACTCCATTTCTTTCAGGATTCTCTGCTCTCCTCCACTTTCAAAACTAATTCCTAGCTGCAAAAGAATGAATTTTTTTAAACCTTCAATTATGATCACATCTCTCCATCTCCGGCCACCATCATTCCAAATCTGAAATTAAAATCTATTAACTCAAATTCATATTGAGATACTCCTACATGTGTAACACTGTTCTAGGCACAACAGGGAGCTCCGAAGAAGTCTCTTTGGTTTCCAGGAAGATAACATCTAGTAGAGGAAGCCTGAGCAAGACATAATACAGAGCAATAGAGGACAATATATTCAATGGACTATTAAGTTGAGGTCCAACTTATAAAAGTAATTGGTTCTAAATAAACATTCATTTAGAGATTCACCTATGCTACTATATAAAACACTAGTTTATTGCTTCCAAGTGCTGAAATGTATTTTACCGAATACATATACCACATTTTATTTATTCCTTCCAGCAGTGATAGGCACCCAGCTTCCTCTAACTTGCAGTTACAATGAACATCTTTGTGACTGTCCCCTTATGAACCTGGGATCAAGTTCCTCTGGGATGCATCCCTGGAATAGTGGATTGCTGGATCACCTTCATTTCCAGTAAGTATGCCCAGATTGTTCTTTGCAATGTCTGTACCCAGTGTATCCTGCCACCAGCACTGTTTAAAGAGTACCCATCTTCCTGTGTCTATTTAATACTGGCTTAGGTCTAATTTTTGCCAGTCTACTGAGAATCAAGAATTGGGAATCTCTTCATATATTTGTAATTCATATATTTGTAATTGTATTCATATATTTATAATTGTGTTCATATATTTGTAATTGTATTCATATATTTGTAACACAAATATTTGTCTTACAAATATATGAATATTATACAATTATATAAATATATGAATAATTTGTATTCATATATTTGTAATTCATATTTGATTTTCAAGGAATTGTCTAATTTAATCACTGTTTTATGAGGTTTCCCTGGTGGCTCAGTGGTAAGGAATCCACATGTCAATGCAGGAGACAAGGGTTCAAGTCCTGGTCAGGAAGATCCTCTGGAATGGGAAATGGCAACCCAGTCCAGTATTCTTGCCTGGGAAAGCCCATGGACAGAGGAGCCTGGTAGGTTACAGTGCATGAGCTCACAAAGAGTTGGACATGACTTATTCACTGAGCATGCACACATGCATCCCTATTTTATGTTGTGATTCTCATCTTTTTGTTACGGATTTGTAAGTTTCTTAGTATATTTTAGATTTTAAGCTCTTGCTAATTTTGATTAGTTCAAAAATATTTTTCTAGGTTGTCAAATATTGGATATCTTTGTCTATGATGCCTGTCATTTGAATAGAAATCCTTAACTTTAATTTTGTCAAGTCCATCAATATATTTGCTTTATGAAATGTGCACTTGAGGTTTTATGCAAGTTCTCTTCACCTCTAGATTATGAGGGTATTTGTTTACATGATTTTCTGAGTGTAGCCAAACCTAATCCTAAGAAAATGGAGACAATTTAAATTCAGAGTAGAGACAACAACAACATTTTTTTCTAGTGTCTTTTAAGTTATGACGTAACTCTAAAAATTCAAATAGGAACCAATGCCCAGAACATTTTGAGACTTTGTGAATTTCAGCTTTATCCAGTTTTGCCCTTTGTTGCCAGGAAAGCAAAGTATTTTTAGATGCTCCTTTTCCCACCTAAAGGAAGAAAAACAGAAGAAAAAGAAAAATATTGAGTCCTTTCCCCCTTGCTTTATTATTAATCATAGCAGCTTCTCACAACTTTTAAAGCAGTTTCCTTTAAGTGTTGTAAAGTATTACAAATAAATATTATATAATGATGATGATGATGTCAGAATATTTATACTAAGAACAAAGAAGGAAAATTTTTAAATCACCTAAATGAATACCTTGGCACTCCTTTACGATTTTAAAAGCTTTATGGCTCTGTTTCTTAAAACAATTATTAGATCCTCTAGTTTCCGCAGCTGCCTTTTAATAGAAACAACTATTTACGAATTCACCCTATAAAAACATGCTAATTATTAATATAATTGATCACTTGGTTTTGCCTTAAGAATTAAAAGGTAAAAGTAAAAAACTAAAGCTCTAATTTTCATTAACAAGTGGATACACTTGTTATTAGAATTATCTGCCTTTAACTATTTATACAAATGCCCACTTGTGCAGACCTATCTTTCTAGAAAAGTTGCTTTTTACAGTTTTACAATGAAAGTACATTATTCTGTTTACTTACTTTTTCCTTAGAATGCATTTCAAAAGTATAAATTGAGTATATTGTTGACCTAATTTTATCGTATAAATCCAACAATTGTTTGCTTGCTGTTTCCAAGAAACAGAATTGCTTAAGCCTATTCCGACAGAGGATGAGATGGCTGGATGGCATCACTGACTCGATGGACGTGAGTCTCAGTGAGCTCCGGGAGTTGGTGATGGACAGGGAGGCCTGGTGTGCTGCGATTCATGGGGTCGCAAAGAGTCGGACACGACTGAGCAACTGATCTGATCTGATTCACATTTACGTTTCTTAGCAGCTGACAGATAATCAACAAAACAGAAATAAGAATCTCTTCTGGTTCTGTTTTCAAAACATAATAAAACTTATATAAGAAAGAGAAATTCCATATAACAAGATATTAGTATTCATAGGAATTTAATTTTTATAGATTAAGGAGAAGCAGTTTTCAGAGCATTTGAATTATGTAAAAGACTATATAGATGTTAGTAAGTCTGACTTGAGGAGTCAGAAAGCCCTGAACACCTTTGCAGTGCTTCTGTTCTTTTTATGAACACCACTGGCCCTTTGTACTAAAGGTTATTGTTGCCCTGTTCTTAGATTCCCTTTATACCGGAAGGTATACCCAGCCCCACTTGTTAATTATGTTGGCTGATAACCCATGGCTACTTTCTTCCCCTGAGAGGCTATGGTCTCACCATTAGGGAGGCAGCCCACAGCCAGTGACTGACTGACTCTGGGGTAACACAAGTTAACCTTTGACTCAAGGTGGGCAGAGAGTATTTATTTAATACACAATGGTTATAGTTAATATGAAGACCATATGAAAACCATTTCCCATATAGTTTCATGTGATCCTCATAACCTGCCTTATCCTTTTGATTTTCATTTCAAAGAAATGGAGAGTCAACTAGAGTAAGTGACCTTTTAAAATTTATAGTGAGCAAGTGGCAGGTCATGGTGATTCTTGCTGTTTAGTCGTTGTCATGTCCGACTATTTGAGACCCCATGGACTGCAGCCTACCAGGCTCCTCTATCCATAGGATTTTCCAGGCAAGAATACTGGAGTAGGTTGCCATTTCCTTCTCCAAGGGATCTCCCTGACCCATGGATTGAACCTGCATCTCCTGCATTGCAAGCAGATTCTTTACTACTGAGCCACCAGGGAAGTGGCAGGATTAGAATATGTAAATAGATTCTCTAACTTGAGATACATGACTGTAGCATAACTGCTTTTTCTAAGTAAGGACACTAAGTCTGATGAGAATGACAAAAGGGAAAGCACTAGATTTATGTTCTCTCTCAGATCACGAAAGAGAGGACTGATAAACTGTCCATGGAATGAAATAAGTGGAAGTCATCTGAATTATTCTTTATTTTCTTCAATGACAGGATCCATGTGTGATGGTTAGTTTAATGTGTCAATTTGGCGAGGTCAAGTATTATTCTAGATGTACTACGAAGGTGTTTTCTGGATGAAATTAACATTTAAATTGGTGATTTTTTAGTAAAGCAAATTGCCCTCCATAATTGCCCTCTGATTCAAAGAACATGAATTTGAGCAGACTCTGGGAAACAAAGAAGGACAGGGTAGCCTGGACTGCTGCAGTTCATGGGGTTGCAAAGAGTTGGACAGGACTTAGCAACAACAGCTCCATAATGAGGGTGGGCTTCAATCCCATCAGTTGAAAGTTTACCTTCCCTTAGAAGGAATCTGGCAGCAGAGTGCCGTTGGATCCAACCTGTAATTCTACCCTGGGTCTCCAGCCTAAAAGGACCTAAAAATTTTAAACTTGCCAAGTTTGTGCAATAAAGGACCTAAAAATTTTAAACTTGCCAAGCTTGTGCAATCACAGGAGCCAGTTACTTAAAATCAATCAGTCTCTATCTCTTTCTCCCTTTCTATAGATATAGATATAATCCTATTGGCTCTGTTCTCTGGAGAACCCTAATTAATATACTAGGCTTGCCCAGGTAGTTGAGTAATCAACACCTGGAAAGCAGCAAAGTAAAACCAAAAATACGCTCTGAAAGAATTCAAACCTTTATATAACCCTGACTCAATTCAGATATCCCACTGACAGCTTCCAAATGTCAGAGTTCTCCTTTGTTCCTATCCTCTTTTCAGAGGTAGATGCTTCTCTTTGTGTCTCAATTTGGACACCATAGAAAGAGGCAAACTGTGGCCCAAATATCAGAAAATAAATCTATAAAATATCTTAACAATCTCCCACAACAATCTTACTCTAAAAATAACCCAGAAAGGTTTATTAAAAGACTGCCCAACATGGATGGTTAGTTAACTAAACCATGGACTAGAACCCAGGTCTTCTGACTTCTGGTCCTTTGCCCTTTGTGTCTCTTTATATACAAATTTTTACATACTGCAGTTCTAGACATTGTAAGAATAAAAGCCTGTGACTTCAAGGAACTTAAATTCTATTTCACTGAGCAAGAACCTATGAAGGCTATAGTAATAATAATAATATATGGCAAATAGCAAATAACATATTGGATATAATCTAGGGATAAATGAAGTCTATAGAAAATAAGAACTAGTCAAAGTAGACAGCTTATTTCAGGCTGAGTTTCCAGGGAAAGATTAATGAAGAATTCTAGGTACTAAGATGATGCTGTGAAAGTGCTGCACTCAATATGCCAGCAAATTTGGAAAACTTAGCAATGGCCACAGGACTGGAAAAGATCAGTTTTTATTCCAATCCCAAAGAAAGGCAATGCCAAAGAACACTCAAACTGCTGCACAATTCTTCTCATCTCACATGCTAGTAAAGCGATGCTTAAAATTCTCCAGGCTTCAACAGTACGTGAACTGTGAACTTCTAGATGCTCAAGCTGGATTTAGAAAAGGCAGAGAAACCAGAGATCAAATTGTCAACATCCGTTGGATCATCAAAAAGGTAAGAGAGTTCCAGAGAAACATCTATTTCTGCTTTATTGACTATGCAAAAGCCTTTGACTGTGTGGATCACAACAAACTCTGGAAAATTGTTCAAGAGATGGGAATACCAGACCACCTGATCTGCCTCTTGAGAAATCTATATGCATGTCAGGAAGCAACAGTTAGAACTGGACATGGAACAACAGACTGGTTCCAAATAGGGAAAGGAGTATGTATATTGTCACCCTGCTTATTTAACTTGTATGCAGAATACATCATGAGAAACGCTGGGCTGGAGGAAGCACGAGCTGAAATCAAGATTTCTGGGAGAAATAACAATAACCTCAGATATACAGATGACACCACCCGTTTGGCAGAAAGTGAAGAAGAACTAAAGAGTCTCTTGATGAAAGTGAAAGAGGAGAGTGAAAAAGCTGGCTTAAAACTCAACATTCAGAAAACTAAAATAATGGCATCTGGTCCCATCACTTCATGGCAAATAGATGGGGAAACAGTGGAAACAGTGACAGACTTTTATTTTCTTAGGCTCCAAAATCACTGCAGATGGTGACTATAGCCATGAAATTAAAAAATGCTTGCTTGCTTGGAAGAAAAGTTATGACCAACCTAGACAGCATATTAAAAAGTGGAGACATTACTTTGCCAACAAAGTTCTGTCTAGTCAAAGCTATGGTTTTTCCAGTAGTCATGTATGGATGTGAGAGTTGGACTACAAAGAAAGCTGAGTGCTGAAGAATTGATGCTTTTGAACTGTGGTGTTGGAGAAGACTCTTGAAAGTCCCTTGGACCGAAAGGAGATCCAACCAGTCCATCCTAAAGGAAATCACTCCTGAATATTCATTGGAAGGACTGATGCTGAAACTGCAATACTTTGGCCACCTGATGCAAAGAGCTGACTCATTGGAAAAGACCCTGATGCTGGGAAAGATTGAGGGCAGGAGGAGAAGGGGACAACAGAGAATGAGATGGTTGGATGGCATCACCGACTCAATATGAATTTGAGTAAACTCCAGGAGTTGGTGATGGAAGGGGAGGCCTGGCGTGCTGCAGTCCATGGGGTCACTAAGCGTCAGACACATCTGAGCGACTGAACTGAACTGAACTGAGGTACTAAGAATTAAAGTCCTACAGAAGTTTACAATCTAGATGAGGCAATAATATATTTTTTTTAATGCTAGGGTTATATGCTTACATACAGAATATGTACTATGCTAGAATTAAAAATTTAGGTCAAAAAGGCAGAGGAGTTATAGGAAGAGAATATTCCTATGGTTTGGAATTGGAAAATGGATCGTAGTAAATGTATTTTGTATTTGTTCTTTTAAGATGGGTAGGATTATGACAGGTATTTTGGGTAGGCAGTTGATTACAGGATGAGCCAAGGTCATAAAAGCAGGAATGACAATACAAGTTCAGGGGAGAGTGAGAACCTGTTGAGGATGGAAAATTTATTAGACAAGTATTTACTGAGCATTTATTAATATTATATGTAGGAAACTTAAATTGAGCCCAGATTACAGAGGATCATGAGTGCTAGGGTCTGAGATTAAAATTTACTTCATAGACAGTGAAGAATCTTCAGCCTTGATGATTTTTGAACAGGATTAAATATTTTTTAAAGTGTAATTTAAGATGACTATATCTGGTAAAGACAGTGAGCAAGGTGATCTCTTGGAAGGACACTGAAATGACCTAAGCGTAATATGATAATGGTTCCACATATTGCTGGTAACAGTGTTGGTAGATTCAAGGATGTGGTTTTATGACATTTGATATTATCACTCTATAGGACACAAGTTTATGAATCTTCCCTCGTCCATTATTCCAGCCACCACTGGGCTACCTTAAGTAGATTATACATGAAAAATAGTAGCAAAATATAAAACAAAGTGTCACTTTATTATTACCTGGGCTAATGTCCAATAACTCCATTGTAGAGCTATAATAAAGCTTTGTGGGACTCTATAGTATAAGTATTATGTCAGTCACCTCAGGCTGCTGCAACCAAATACCATAATCTTCTCACAGTTTTGGAGGCTGGAGTTTGAGATTGGGATAGCTGGAGAATTCAGGTGAAGACACTTTTCATGGCTGACAAATGCCAGCTTCTTGCTGTGTAAGAACACAGCAGAAAGAAAAAGATCTCTCTATTCCTCTTCTTAGAAGGCCACCAATAATATTGGGGTAGGGCCCCACACTTAGGACTTCATTTAACCATAATTGCCTCCTACATCCAAAATATAGTTACACTGTGGGGTTCAGGCTCAATACATGAATTTGGGGATGAGAGAGAGACACAATTCAGTCTATAGCAGCATATTTTCCAACGTGCTACTTAATATTAAAAAGTAAAATGTGACATACAGTATGTATGGCACTGTAAACTCCATGACTTTCTAATAGTAAAGGTTAATGCCAACTGAGAAGAAATAAACTGAATCACATGATCTCTTTATCAGATACTAAGATATATTTTGATCCTTCAGGAAACTTTCTCCTAAAATTGAATTATAAAAGCACTTTATAGTAGGACATGAGAACAAAACTCAAATCAGAAAATAAAGATAACTAGTTTGGAGGATTAGAAGAATAAAAATTCTAATGAAAGAAAAGGGAAATTGGCAAAGATGTTAATTGGAAACAAAAATATACATTTGTTAATTTATAATGATGAGAAGTTTTACAAAATGAAAAATAAAACTAAATATGACATTTTCTATGATATACAAGATGTATTTGTCAAAGTAAACTTCAGTTTGTATTGCTGTTTAGAAAGGAATTGTTAAAGTCATTGAATTTTTTGCAGATGTTTCTGTGGCAAGATATGAAATCGTAAAAGTGTTGGTACTTATTAACTAACAAGTCAAACCATGTGTATTTGGGAGTTTATAGAATAAAGATAATGAGGTCTTACTGAGTTAATTATCACAAGATTGGTGGGTAAATTTCATCACCTTTTTAAAACATAAGATTCAACCTTAACGCACATTAAAATGCAGACTTCCAAAAATACCCTAGTAGTAACAATGTAGCTAAGACATTTAAAGTAAAGTAAAATATATTTCAAAATTTAAAATGAAGTTTAAATACTTACAGATGAATCTTAGAAATGCAAAAATGAAAAGAGGAATTTAATTTTTTTATAATTTTTAAAATTTGTTTCCTTTACACATGATTTAACATCTTCACAGCAAATACTTTATAGCATTTCCTTAGAGATCAAAACAGGAAGAAATTTCAAAATTACTTCTTGTGCCCTAACTGAATAATGAGCACTTTGCTCAGGAATTCTGTGAAATCTGGCTAAAAACTGCAGCAGCATCACAGTGTTTACTACACAGCTTTAGAAAAGAATTGATTTATTCAAGGTCATTCTTTCCTTTGGAAGTTTACTTAAATTGAATTTTTTTTTCTTTTTTTGTGGGAAGGCCAAGACTATTGCCAATTTATAGAATGTATATTTTCTTGGTCATATTGACTTTATGGACCTAGTTCTGCTGAAATTAACTTTATCCTTGGTACTTTGTGGAAGTCAGACTCTTTCCTTTAAATCGCTGTGTTCCATTCCCATTCCAAACATCTGCACGTATAATATGGTAGATTTCGCACAGTGGTAAAGAATCTGCTTGCCAATGCAGAGGATGTGGGTTCAATCCCTGGGTCGGGAAGATTGCCTGGAGTAGGAAATGGCCACCCACTCCAGTATTCTTGCTTGGAAAATTCCATGGACAAAGGAGTCTGTTGGGCTACAGTCACAGATTCAGACATGACTGAGCACATATACATAGTCTTAAGAATAATGCACTGAATTTATCTCTAATTTATCCCTCTTCCCCCACTTGGTAATCTCGTTCATTTTCTACATCTATGAGTCTGTTTCTCTTTTGTAAATAAGTTCATTTGTATCCTTTTTTTTTTTTTTAGATTCCACAAATTTGTCTTTCTCTGGCTTTCTTAGTATAATAATTTGAGTTTGGCATTAAAATACACACGTTACTATATATAAACTAGATAACCAAAATGGACCTACTGTGTAGCACAGGGAGATATACTCAACATCTTGTAATAATAACCTATAATAGAAGAGAATGTTTAAAAAATAAACATTTATATATATGAATAACTGAATTACTTTACTGTATACCTGAACTTCTTTACAACATTATAAATCAAGTATACTATAATAAATTCTTTTTAATTTTCATAAGCACTAAAAAAGAAAATAATACTGAAATCACAAGGTTTTGTTAGAAAATTTAGAAACTAAAATATTAAAGGTATAGTTGAAGAGTCTTCTCCAAGTCTCTCCAATTTAGATATACAGTAGCTATTAAAGTTTGGTTTTTAAATAACAGTTTTTAGCAAACTTACTAAACAAGCTGGAATCAAAATTTCTGGGATAAATAACAATAACCTCAGATATACAGATGACACCACCCTTATGGCAGAAAGTGAAGAGGAACTGAAGAGTCTCTTGATGAAAGTGAAAGAGGAGAGTGAAAAAGCTGGCTTAAAACTCAACATTCAGAAAACTAAGATCATGGCATCTGGTCCCATCACTTCATGGCAAATAGATGGGGAAACAATGGAAACAGTGACAAGCTTTATTTGGGGATAGGGGCTCCAAAATCACTGAAGATGGTGATTGCAGCCATGAAATTAAAAGACACTCGTTCCTTGGCAGAAAAGCTATGATCAACATAGACATCATATTAAAAAGCAGAGACATTACTTTGCCAACAAAGGTCTGTCTAGTCAAAGCTATGGTTTTTCCAGTAGTCATGTATGGATGTGAGAGTTGGAGTATAAGGAAAGCTAAGTGCAGAAGAATTGATGCTTTTGAACTGTGGTGTTGGAGAAGGCTCTTGAAAGTCCCTTGGACTGCAAGGAGATCCAACCAGTCCATCCTAAAGGAGATCAGTCTTGGGTGTTCATTGGAAGGACTGATGCTGAAACTCCAGTACTTTGGCCACCTGACGCAAAGAACCGACTCATTGGAAAAGTCCCTGATGCTGGGAAAGATTGAAGGCAGGGCAAGAAGGGGACGACAGAGGATGAGATGGTTCGATGGCATTACTGATATGATGGACATGAGTTGAGCAAGCTCTAGGAGTTCCTGATGGACAGAAAAGCCTGGTGTGCTGTAATCCATGGGGTTGCAAGAGTCAGACACGATTGAGGGACTAAACTGAGTGACTAAACAAGTGAAATTAAAACAGATATCTGAGCCACATTGTAAATTAATAGCATTTTTATCATTGGAAATTTCTATTTTAAATAAAATAATTTCTTCAAATTTTAAAAACAAAAGGATAAGTATCTACTCTTTATAGTTTAGATGTACATCTGGGTATAACCTTCAAAATATCCAAATGATCTATAAGACATTTTACCTTTCAGTGTAATTGTTCACTCTTAAACAGCAGTGTCATCACCTACCTAGACATTTTACATTAACTTATAGGAATATGCAATATAAAATTGAATGAAATATAATACATTGTTTTCTAAGTAAAAGGATAAACACAGGAGAAGACACAGTAATATGGCAAAGTTTAATATATTTTATGAGTTGCAGGACACTTAAAATGTATAAATTGATAGGATTAGATATGAATATTACTGAAATAATAGGACTTAGGAAAACTTATAAGAGAATTAGGTTAAATGTTTTCTCTATGGAAAGACAGGTTGAATTCACTTTTTTCTCTTCTTTACATTGTCTTTACTATTTCTCAGTTTCTTAAGGCAGAAATTTTATTTGGCTGCTCACTAGATACCAACTTTCAATGGAACTTTGTACTGATATTAAAGAGCATTATTTGAAAGCTCAGAAGGTAATAAAGTCAGTGACCGTTTATGGATATTTTCTGGCTGACACTCAACGTGTCAGAGTTGAGTATTTACAATAGAGATTACATGGCCTGACCAGCCTAAAATATTTACTACCTCGCTCTTGAAGAAAAAGTTTGCCTATCTACTCCTGCACCACAAACCTGGATTTGTACCTTTGTTTCCTTGAAAAATACATTAAGTTCCTCTAAGCCACTCATTTCACACTTACAAGATATGGATAATAGTAGCTAACTCATGAATTATCATGCAGATTGAATGTGGAAGTTTAGGTAAAGCACTTAGTACACAGTAAAGTGAAAGTGAAGTCACGAAGTCGCTCAGTCGTGTCCGACTCTTTGTGAGCCCATGGACTGTAGCCTACCAGGCTCCTCCGTTCCTGGGATTTTCCAGGGAAGGATAGTAGAGTGGGTTGCCATTTCCTTCTCCAGGGGATCTTCCCGACCCAGGGATCGAACCCCAGTCTCTTGTGTTGTAGACAGACGCTTTACTGTCTAAGCCACCACTTCCTAGTATCTTATTAATCCTAGTGTTAATAAGTGTTGGCTGAAATTATGAACTTGAATCAAGGCACACTTTGTTCTGTATTATCTCATAGATTTGTTTATAGATACTTAAGTTGTTAGCCAACACAGTTCATAATCTTCACTAATGTTTTAAGTAATAAGTTGTTAACTTAAATGGAATGTCTTAAAACAAAAAAATTCATATTCATTCATAAAATTTAATATATCATACATGGTCATCTCTCTTACCATGTAGCTTTATTCTGATTTAATACATTTTGAAGAGCCTCTAATACTGATTAAGATAGAGTAAGGATAGTCCACCCTGACTTTGTCACTGAATGCAACCAAAAGCTCTGGACTGAAGGCATGGAACATCTATCTGACGACTAAGAAAACTTTATGGCTGCCAGGAAGAGTAAAAAAGAAAGGTACTACTTGGAGTATGCTTGAAGTATGAACAACTTGGTGGTGGGTTTCCTGGTTTCATTTTTGTTTTTTCACTTTCTGACCTGAAGCTGAAGGAGCCCAAATATCAGCAGAGCATACCAGCATGGTCCAAAAAAATAGCAAAGAGAAGTATTATTTTTCTGGTTTGAGAGGTGAGAAGGGGAAACTATCATGAAATAGGATAGAGAGGGTAGGGACACTTTTTCTGTCTTAATCTTGCCTTCAGGTGAGCCCCAGTCCTAAAACTACAGCCCGTGGGGGCAGGGCAGTAGCAGGGGCCTGGAAAGCACTTATACCTCTCAAGGAGGAGAATTCTGATCTCTGACTAGAGGGACTGTGGTTGAAAGAGTGTGAAGAGAATCTTTATTGCTTTTGTGTTTTTTCCTCTCTATCCACCTGCCACCAGTTTAGCCACCAGAAATGGATGGTAGAATGGAGAGATTAAAGTTCAAAATTACTCAACATAAAAAACACAGGACATTTTGAGAAATTATAAGGAAAATGTCACTCAACAGACACCAACTCTGAAAGGAACTAGATGCTGAAAATAATTGAAGACTTTAAAGCAGCTAACCATGTCCCAAGAAATAAGGGAAAGTACTATTGAAAAAGAAACAATAGAAAATCACAGGAGAGAAATAGAAGCTATAAAAAAGAGTCAAATGGACATTTTAGAAGAGAGAAGCAAAATAAATCATAATGAAACCACTGAAAATCTTACAGGAAATCCACTTTAAATAGAATGATTGTTAGTTTAAAAGTAAAAGGATGGGAAAAGGTAAACCAGCAAACACTAATCACAAAAAACTTGAGTATTATATTGACAACAAGCAAAGTAGACTTCACAGCAAGGAAAAGTACAAGAAATTGAGTGTCATTACATAATTATTTAAAGGGTCAGTTCATCAAGAACACATGATAATTAGATTATGTAACTAATAGAAGCACTTCAAAATGCATGAAACAAATATTAATAAACTGAAAGGAAAATAGATATATTAAAAATTAGGGTTGGAGATTTCAACTTCTGTTAATTTCACAGACCAGATAGACAAAACAGTCATCAAGAATGCTAACGAGCAATCAGCTGGAACTAATTGACATTTGTAGATACTCCATTCAAGAATAGCTGCTGCTGCTGCTGCTAAGTCACTTCAGTCGTGTCCGACTCTGTGTGACCCCATAGATGGCAGCCCACCAGGCTCCCCAGTCCCTGGGATTCTCCAGGCAGGAACACCGGAGTGGGTTGCCATTTCCTTCTCCGATGCATGAATGTGAAAAGTGAAAGGGAAGTCGCTCAGTTGTGTCTGACCCTCAGTGACCCCATGGACTGTAGCCTTCCAGGCTCCTCTGTCCATGGGATTTTCCAGGCAAGAGTACTGGAGTGGGGTGCCATTGCCTTCTCTGTCAAGAATAGCAGATATAATAATTCTTTTCAGGATAAATGGAGTATTTACTATAATAGATGATAACATTAAAAATCTTGAAAGAATTAAAGAAATCAAAGCATATCTTTGCCTTAAAGAGATTAAAGTAGAAATTAACTTTTTAAAGTTATATGGAAAATCCCCCAATACCTGGAAATTAAATAATATATTTCTGAATAGCCCATGGGGCAAAAGCAAAATCAAGCCATGATGAAATACCACTACACAATCTTGCTGCTGCTGCTGCTGCTAAGTCACTTCAGTCATGTCCGACTCTGTGCAACCCCACAGATGGAAGCCCACCAGGCTTCCCCGTCCATGGGATTCTCCAGGCAAGAACAACTGGAGTGGGTTGCCATTGCCCTCTCCAATGCATGAAAGTGAAAAATGAAAGTGACGTTGCTCCATCATATCCGACTCTAGCGACCCCATGGACTGCAGCCTACCAGGCTCCTCTGTCCATGGGATTTTCCAGGCAAAAGTACTGGAGTGGGGTGCCATCGCCTTCTCCAACACAATCTTACATATTCCTTGGAATGGCTAAAACGTAAACTAACAGAAAGACAATACTAAGGACGGGAATGGAAACAGAGCAAGTGGAAAGTCTCCTATTTTGTTGATCTAAATGTAAAGTGCTCTAGTAACTCTGAAAAAGGTTAGGCAGTAACTTATAATATTGAATATGAATTTAACCATTTGACCCTAGCAATCCCACTCCTAAGTATTTGTTCTAGATAAATAAAAAACTTTGTTCATATAAAATCCTACACATGAATTTTCTAGCAGTTTTATTCATAATTTCCAAATGCTAGAAAGAAGTTTTTGACAGAATATATAAGCAAACTGCTCATACAACAATAAAATGGAATATTATTCAGCAATATAAAAGAACAACAATTGTTACAACATGAATAGCTCAACATTAACAACTCAATAACATGAACGCACTCAAAGGCATTATGCTGAGTGAAAGAAGTCAGTTTCAAAAGGTTTTATTCTATTTAGTTCATTTATATTACATAGAGGAGCTAATTCTACAGAAACAGAAAACATATTAGTGGTTGCTCTGCAGTAAGAGTGAGGGGAAAGAGTGTATAACTATAAAGGAGTGGCAAAAGGGAGTATTTTGTGGTGATGGAGATGTTCTGTATGGTGGTTACATGAATCTTTCAGTTCAGTTCAGTCGCTCAGTCATGTCCGATTCTTTGCAACCCCATGAATGACAGCACGCCAGGCCTCCCTGTCCATCACCAACTCCCAGAGTTCACTCAAACTCATATCCATTGAGTCAGTGATGCCATCCAGCCATCTCATCCTCTGTCGTCCCCTTCTCCTCCTCCCCCCAATCCCTCCAGGCATCAGGGTCTTTTCAAATGAGTCAACTCTTCACATGAGGTGGCCAAAGTATTGGAGTTTCAGCTTCAGCATCAGTCCTTCCAATGAACACCCAGGACTGATCTCCTTTAGGATGGACTGGTCGGATCTCCTTGCAATCCAAGGGACTCTCAAGAGTCTTCTCCAACACCACAGTTCAAAAGCATCAATTCTTCGGCGCTCAGCTTTCTTCACAGTCCAACTCTCACATCCATACGTGACCACTGGAAAAACCATTGCCTTGACTAGATGGACCTTTGTTGGCAAAGTAATGTCTCTGCTTTTCAATATGCTATCTAGGTTGGTCATAATTTCCTTCCAAGGAGTAAGTGCCTTTTAATTGGCTGCAATCACCATCTGCAGTGATTTTGGAGCCCCAAAAATAAAGTCTGATGCTGTTTCCAGTTTCCCCATCTATTTCCCATGAAGTGATGGAACCAGATGCCATGATCTTAGCTTTCTGAATATTGAACTTTAAGCCAACTTTTTCAGTCTCCTCTTTCACTTTCATCAAGAGGCTTTTTAGTTCCTCTTCACTTTCTGCCATAAGGGTGGTGTCATCTGCATATCTGAGATTATTGATATTTCTCCTGGAAATCTTGATTCCAGCTTGTGCTTCTTCCAGCTCAGTGTTTCTCATGATGTACTCTGCATATAACTTAAATAAGCAGAGTGAAAATATACAGCCTTGATGTACTCCTTTTCCTACTTGGAACCAGTCTGTTGTTCCATGTCCAGTTCTAACTGTTGCTTCCTGACCTGAATATAAGTTTCTCAAGAGGCAGGTCAGGTGGTCTGGTATTCCCATCTCTTTCAGAATTTTCCACAGTTTATTGTGATCCACACAGTCAAAGGCTTTGGCATAGTCAATAAAGCAGAAATAGATGTTTTTCTGGAACTCTCTTGCTTTTTCCATGAATCTTTATGTGTGTTAAAAACCAAAGAACTGTACACTAAACAAAAAAGAAAAATGTTTGACTGCATGTATATTTTTAAAAATTGTGACAGTTGCAATTTCTTTATTTACTTCATTAATTAGAGAGTAACAATTAATAACTAGGAAGCAGGCAGAGGTTAGGTCCAAGATGAACTTGTTGCTTCTTCTAGCAGTGTAACAGACCTAGTTGTTGACCATTTGACAAAATGTTGGAATAAGAATTCATTTTTAAATGTTTGAAGGAACAAAATTATGTGAATAACTTCTTGATAATAACTTGATAACATTTTTATTTCTAGTGGTTACATTTGGGGTCTCTTGTTACTTAGGCTCTTCTATTACAACTCAAATATTTTATAAAAATTTTTAGTAAAAATTTTGTTACAAAAGCAAGATTCTTCTGGAGTAATCCAGACTTGACTTTTAAGAAGTGTTTGCCAAGATGTTCAACATCAGTGATCTTGTTCCTTTTGAATTCCAGTAAATCTAATCCAAGTTGAATTACTAATTAACTATGTAATTCTTGAGTAAATCATTGAACAAACTCTGCCCTCAGTTTCTTCTTTCAAAAAACAAGAATTTTATGTTAAGTATAGGATCCACACCATCCAAAGACATCACATTTTGTGATCCTAGTAGTATTCTGTAGCCATTTATGAAAGGAATAACTCTGGGTAGGTTCTTGGTCCATCCAAAAACATCTTGTCAAAGGCTTACCTAGCCACAGTTTGATTTCTTGCTACACTGGGCAGTACAATGCTAAACTCAAGTATTATTAATAATACCTTAAGGCTGAGCCAAATTCCTAAGGTTGGGTTCAAGGAAGTGAAAAGTGAAAGTTACTCAGTCTTGTCTGATTCTTTGCAATCCATGGACTGTAACCCGCCAGGCTCCTCTGTCTATGGAATTCTCCAGGCAAGAATACTGGAGTGGGCAGCCATTCCCATCTCTCCCAAGTGTGGTGAAGAGTAAATCACATAATACGTGAACATATCTAACAGAATGCCTGGCCCATACTAATTTATAATTATTAGATTCATGTAAACATCAATTTCTATTTTTTCTTGAAGTTAATGAGAATTCAGATTGGTTGTCTATATTTTTAGCACACAGGACTGAAAAGCATAACGTCGTAGGTTCATTAGGAAACACATTTACCACCATTTCTACACTTGTGAGAGGAGGGGACAGGACAAATATAAAAGAGACACTGATGTATAGAACAGTCTTATGGACTCTGTTGCAGAGGGAGAGGGTGGGAAGATTTGGGAGAATGGCATTGAAACATGTATAATATCATGTATGAAACGAGTTGCCAGTCCAGGTTCGATGCACGATACTGGATGCTTGGGGCTAGTGCACTGGGACGACCCGGAGGGATGGTATGGGGAGGGAGGAGGGAGGAGGGTTCAGGATGGAGAACACATGTATACCTGTGGCGGATTCATTTTGACATTTGGCAAAACTAATACAATTTGTAAAGTTTAAAAATAAAATTAAAAAAAAAGAAAAATTGAAAAAAAAAAAGAAATGTGATAGAACTGAGAGAGAGAGAAAAAAAAAAACAGTTGAGGAAATCAATACCTTAAACTGTGAAAGTTAAATCACAATTTCACCTGTTGTGTGTCACCAACAGCAAACATAAAAATATAACCAAAGAAAATCTAGGAGCACCTTGAATACTCAACTGTCACTGACACTTCAATTAGATCATCTTTCAGTTGCAAAGATTATCACCCCTCATGTCACTGAGTCCAAGCTTGTATTGCTCACCACGAAACAGGCCAGTAAACTGAGCCAAGTTTCTGGAAAAAGGATTAGTGACTTTATTCCAAAATCCAGCAGAGGAGATGGTGGGTTAGGATCCAGAAGAACCACCTTATCAGGGTTAGAAATCTTTTATACTGAAAGGGGAGAGGCTGTAACTAGTTGTTGCAACTTTTTGGTGCTGGTCAAACCCTGGAGGAGATGTGGTCATACTTTGCAAGAGCAGCTGTCTGCATAGGCCTGGTCATGACGACATTCCTGTTAACAGAGAAAAATGTTATTCTCTCTTCTGCAGCTTCTTATCTCTGTAAGAATGAAGTGTTATACTTCAAAGGTCAAACTGGGAGGCAGAGCCTTGAGATAAGGCTGTATGTTTCAGGCTATAGGCAACATTCTTTTACAAAGGTATAGACCAGCATGACTAAGGACAGGCAATAGAGCACAGAGATTGGAGCTAAAGTATTCCATCCAATACGGGGTCAGATTTGTTCTTCTCTGCTACAGAGGGTACACACACTTCTTACCTAAATCATTCAGTTTTCCAGCTGTAATCATCTATATATTCTTTCTTGGTAACTATGGTGATTTGAAAGGAAGTCCTTCCATATCAATTTCCTATGGCTGCTGTAAGTATATTACAAACTAGCTGGCTTAAAAAACCAGAAATTTAATTTCCTCCCCGCTTTCCCCTCTCCTCCTGTCCTGTCTCCCCCCATCAGCTACTCTAATTCATTCTCATCTTCCAGGATAGAGACCATAGTTTTGTATTTTATTTTAATCTATCATTGACTGCAGCATAGAGCCAGAACTTAAGTGTAGGTTTATAATCATTACAATTCTATTTTATGATCCCAGAAATTTTGTTGAGTTCAGTTGTCCAAAGTCCTTGAAACGGTGTATTTTGAAGAACCTGAATGGGAGAATTTGAAAGCTAAGGGAGGAATAAATTATCTATATCAGCGGTCCCCAACCTTTTTGGCACCAGGGACCTGTTTTGTGGGAAACAGTTCTTCCGTGGACCAGGGAGTAGAGAATGGTTTTGTGATTTTTCAAACGTGTTACCTTTACTGTGCACTTTATTTCTATTACTATTACATCAGCTCCATCTCAGATTATCAGGCATTAGATCCTGGAAGTGGGGACCCCTGATCTATATGATATATAGGAGAGGAGGGATGATTTATAACAGGAATTAATCAGTCTGTGAGACAATACTAGGAACACTGAGAAAATGATGCATTTTGTCCAACTTGTTCATCAAGATGCAGAGCTTCTCACATAATAGTAATTCTACATTTATTGAGTCAGAGCTCTGTGCCAAGGATGGTGCTTAATGTGTCATACAGTGTGTCTCAGCTAATCCACTGAGCAATCCCATGAGAGAGAAACTCTTTATTCTCCCAACTGTGGTTTAAAGAAGTTAACTAGTTTTTCCAGGTCACACAATTAGCAAGTGGCAGAGCTTGATTTCAAAGCCCAGTGGTTTGACTCCAGAAGCATACCCTGTCTGGAAAATTAGAGGATAGCATTGGCTTGCTTATTTATAACAGCCTGTTTCCATGATTCAAAGACTGGGAGAATTGACTGATAAGTACTTTTATTTTTTTTAAACATTTCTCTTTCTGTTGTCCTTGATTTAAATATTCATTCTATTTCTGTAAATAAAAGGCTTTTTTATTGCATAGTTGCCTATTGTTTCAGAAATGTCAATAGATAATTTAATCTATATTTTCCCAAATTTCTTTTTAATAACTTTAGACCTTTGAGATTCAAAACTACTACAACTGCTTCTTTGTAAATAAAAGCATAATTTATCTATATGTGATTGCATGTGTGTTCAGTCACTAAGTCATGTCTGACGCTTTGCAACCCCATGGATGTAGCCTGCCAGCCTTCCCTGTCTATGGGGTTTTCCAGGCAAGAATATTGGAATGGTTTGCCATTTCCTTCTCCAGAGAATTTTCCCAACATAGGGATTGAGTCCATGTCTCCTGGGTCTCCTGCATTGGCAGGCTATTTCTTTACCACTGAGTCATGTGAAAAGCCCTCAATATGTGAATGTTAATATATAATTAAAGTTTCTCAAGATGAAATTCAGTCAAAATTAGAATAAAACAAAAATTCATTTGTGCACTGACCAGTTGATTTTCTTAAAGCAGACGGTTTATTATAGTTTATTATACTTAACATAGGGCTTTCTAGGTGGCTCAGTGGTAATGAGTACACCTACCAAGCTGGAGATGTGGGTTCGAATGCTGGCTCAGGAAGAGCCCCTGGAGAAGGAAATGCCAACCCACTCCAATATTCTTGCCTGGGAAATTCCATGAACAGAGGAGCCTGGTGGGCCACAGTCCATGGGGTTGCAGAGGACTTGAACATGACTTAGCGACTGAACAATAACAACAAAAATCTTCATGTTAGCACATAAATTTTGAAATGCTAGAAAATGTTCCTAAGCCTCATTGTTTTCATGTTAACATTTTTATTTCCAAACTTGTGGTTAATTTATGTAATGCATAAACCTAGAGTGAATGAAAAATCCACTTCTGGTGGAATAAACAATTCATGGTTCACATTTGACCCGATGCAGATTTTAAGATGATTGCAACTGTTTAATCAAATGCTTTAAGACTAAACAAAATAGGGTTTTGAAAGTATTTAAACTTCTTGTGACTAATTTTATTGGATTCAGCTTTGTTCAAACATTTCTAGTAGCTTGGAAGGAAAATCTTCAGGAACACCAATAAATTAATTCATAGTGAAACATTTATACGACGTTCAGTTCAGTTCAGTTGAGTCGCTCAGTTGTGTCCGACTCTTGTTATATAAATAATGTTAGCAACCAGAACAAGCAAAGAAAAGGAAATGATGTTTGATCTCCCTCTAGTGGTTTTGCATCAGAGTTTAGCTAGCAGAAAATGCACTAGCATATTGTTGTTAGTGGCTAAGTCCTATCTGACTCCTTGAGACCCCGGGACTGCAGCATGTCAGGCTCTGCTGTCCTTAACTATCTCCCAGAGTTTGCTCAAATTCATGTCCATTAAGTCAGTGATGCTATCTAGTCATGTCATCCTCTGTTGTTCCCTTCTCCTTTTGCTTTCAATCTTTCCCAGCATCAGGGTGTTTTCCAATGAATTGGCTCTTTGCCTCAGGTGGTCAAAGGACTGGAGTTTCAGCTTCAGCATCAGTCTTTCCAATGAATATTCAGTGTCGATTTCCTTTAGTATTGACTGGTTTGATCTCCTTGCAGTCCAAGGGATTCTTAAGAGTCTTCTCCAGCACCACAGTTCAAAAGCATCAGTTCTTTGGCACTCGGCCTTCTTTATAGTCCAGCTCTCATATCCATACATGACTACTGGAAAAACCATAGCTTTGGCCAAATGGATTTTTGTCATCAAAATGATATCTCTTCTTTTTAATATGCTTTATAGATGTTTCATAGCTTTTTATTTTTTAACTTTGTGGCTGTGGTCACCGTCCACAATGGTTTTGAAGCCCAAGAAAATAAAATCTGTCACTGTTTTCACTAATATGGGAACTACACAAAAAGAAATTATATTTATATATATATATATATATATATATATATATATATATATGTATATATAGGCTTCCTTGGTGGCTCAGTGGTAAAGAGTCAGTTTGGCAATGCAGGAAATGTGGGTTGGATACTGCATTGATGCTTTTGAACTGTGGTGGTAGAGAAGACCCTTGAGGGTTCCTTGGACTGAAGGAGATCAAACCAGTCAATCCTAAAGGAAATCAGTCCTGAATATTCACTGGAAGGACTGATGATGAAACTCCAATACTTTGGTCACCTGATGCGAAGACCTGACTCATTGGAAAAGTTCTTGAAGCTAAGAAAGATTGAAGGCAGGAGGAGAAGGGGACAACAGAGGATGAGATGGTTGGATGGCATCACCAACTCGATGGACATGAATTTGAGCAAGCTCTGGGAGTTGGTGATGGACAGGGAAGCCTGGCGTGCTTCAGTCCATAGGGTGGCAAAGAGTCAGACACGATTGAGTGACTGAACAACAACCACCATCATACACATGGGGCTTCCTAGGTGGTGCAGTGATACAGAACCAGCCTACCAATGCAGGAGACTTAGGAGACACAGGTTGGATCCCTGGGTTGGGAAGACCCCCTGGAGAAAGAAATGGCAACCGACTCCACTGTTCTTGCCTGAAAAATTCCATAGACAGAGGAGCCTGGTGGGCTACAGTCCATGAGGTTGCAAAGAGCCAGACACAACTGAGCAACTGAGCATGCATGCACAGGACAGGTATATATCTATATGTGTGTACATTTAAAATATATATATATAGAGAGAGAGAGAGCACACAGTATGTTAAGAGATTTTTCTTTCCAGCAGAAAGAATACAAAATCAGATTTTACGGTTGCTGCCTTCAAAGGAACTTACAATTTGGAAGATGGATGTATACACAAATACACAAAGTAATAAACAAACTTTGTTTATGCTAACAGTGGGAAGATGTTTATGCTAAGCAAAAAATATGCTAACAGTGGGAAGATGAGGGAAGAGAGAAGAGTTTCAGTGGGGATGTTTTTTCCTAATTTGCTTTAAGCCATCAAAGAAAGATATATCTACTACAAAAATATGAATTGTTCACAAATAAGGAATAGATCATCAATGGATATCATATTGGTTTCCTGTTGCCAAAACTATTGCACTAATATGGCATGTTTAACTGTCCTTCCTGGATTCCATCTAATAGGGCCTGAGTCTGTTGTGGAGACACAGTAGGGCATTGAGTTGAAGAAACGATAGCAACAGATGCTGCTAAATATAAACCTGATGCTTTAGCAACCATTATACCAAGGGTAGAAGTAGCTGTTTAATTCCTTTCTGTGGAGCATTTGAATGTGCAGGGGGCCATTCACAGTTGATAACTTTGGGAGAAAGAATTAATCTCTGTTCGTTTGTTCTCCTCTTAGATTCAATATTCAAGGCGGCTATGAGGACCAAGTACAGAGACATTTTAACGCATATTGGCCTCTCCTGCTTCCTTACTTTTAAAATTATCCACTTGTAACACTCTTATTTTTTTAAAGTTGTCCTTGATATTTCATTTTAGCCTAATTTTATCTGCATACTTGTGGAGACTAAGAAGGAGAACTCTCCCCATAATTGTCTAGCAATACTTGCTGTATGGATCTTTTTATAGTCTACTAAAATTTATAGTCTACATAACTTGCTAAATATTTAATCCATGATAGTTTCCGAGCAGTGTGACAGGGTACTTTCAACCATAATTGAAATCAAAATAATTGCCTCAAACCTTCAATATTATTTTATCCCATATCCTCAGAATCAGTAAATCTTTTGAGGCAACTGTAGATAAGAGTTTATTTCCTAGGGAGATTGTTCTCCATGGACATGTAACTGAAACTTTATAACTAAACCCTATATTATTCTCAATCATAAGCTTTTTGTTATTTTTTATGAAATAAATGTGGTCATTCTCAACCAAAATTAGGAAAGAATAATAATTCTGTTATTCTTTAAGTTGCTTTCTATCCCCAAAGCAAATAGCCTATTCTAATAGGCAAAGTGGGACTAAATGGGCCATTTGGTGTCTTGCTTCACAAAGACAATTGCAAGACAGCCAGGAGACAAATTTAAATTCTGTTAAGAATAGCAGGAAGTATTTTGGTTCTAAGCAGGATAGCACCACTTGGGGTTTTGTTAAGTACACAAGACTAGTCGGATCGAGTGTGTGGATTTTTTGTGTGAATGGAAACAACTCCTGTCTGTCCTAGTTCTTCACTGGAATGCTGACATGTGCAGTGCTTGAAAATGCAGATCATTTCATTGGAATCAGTCAGAGTTTACCCTGGCACTTGAAAAGAAGCTATTCAATAGTACAGGAGCGTCCATTTTCATTTTAACAGACGGCATATAATAACATTCAGAAATGTGAGATTTTCTGGTTCTGTTGCTTTTATGGTGACATAAGTACAGTGTGGTAGATAAAGAGAAAAAAGCATGGTTAGCTATTATATTTCTCAAACCTGACAGAAGTGGTAGACAGAATAATTAGGAAATGGAATCCTGTATTAAAATTCTAGAATGTAGAGGATTTATGAATCTTAGATTAAAACTCTGCATGTATTTCACTAGTACTCCACAAATTTGAACCTTTCAAAGTCTATGTGGATTTGGGTCTTTCAAGTACTTTTAATTCTCTTTATATTGGCTGTCATGGGCACAGTGAAAAATGCAGTGAAAAATGGAGGTATAATTGCAGTTAAGAATAAAAATGTATTGAGCACTGTTGACTGAAGAAAAGGCACAACCTAAAAGTTGAGAATTAATGTTTTGTTCAGTGGACTTACTGAGCACTTAAGCCTCTCAGATAGCTTGGAAGGACTGTTCTGAAGAGGTAAGTGAGGAGCCAGGATATATAAGAGTTTTTGAAAAAAAGAAAACAGATGATTGCTAATTAGTACACTCTGACATAAATCACAGCAAGATTCTCTCTGACCGCCCCCCAGATTAATGGAAATAAAAGCAAAGTAAACAAATGGGACGTAATAAAACTTAAAAGCTTTTGCACAGCAAAGGAAACTATAAACAAGATGAAAAGACAATCCTCTGAATGGGAGAAAATAATTGCAAAGGAAGCAACTAACAAAGGATTAATCTCCAAAATATATAAGCAGCTCATACAGCTCAATATCAGAAAGACAAAATCCAGTCAAAAAAAATGGGAGGAGACCTGAACAAATATTTCTCCAAAGAAGACAGACAGATGGCCAAATAAACATGTTCAAATCAAAACTACAATGAGGCTTATCACCTCACACCAATCAGAATGGCCATCATCAAAAAAATCTGCAAACAATAAATGCTGGAGAGTGTGTGGAGATAAAAGAACCCTCCTGCACTGTTGGTGGGAATGTAAATGGATAGAGCCATTATAGAAAACAGTATGGGTGGGAGGGGGGTCCATGATAAGGAACACATGTAAACCCATGGCTGATTCATATCAATGTATGGCAAAAACCACTACAATACTGTAAAGTAATTAGCCTCCAACTAAAATAAATTAAAAAAAAAAAAGAAAACAGTATGAAGATTCCATAAGAAAATAGGACTAAATCTACCATATGGCCCAGGTGGTGCTGGGGGTAAAGAACCTACCTGCCAAAGCAGGAGACGGAAGAGATGCCAGTTCCATCTCTGGGTTGGAAAGATCCCCTGGAGAAAGAAATTGCAACCCTCTCCAGCGTTCTTGCTTGGAGAATCTCACAAACAGAGGAACCTGGCAGGTTACAGTCCATGGGGTCCCAAGGAGATGGACATGACAGAAGCAATTTAGCACACACGCACACACACACACACCATATGACCCAGGAATCCCACTATGGGAAAACCAAAATTCTAAAAGATGCATGTACCCCAGTGTTCATTGCTGCAATATTTACAATAGGACACAGAAGCAACCTAGATGTCTATTAACACATGAATGGATACAGAAGACATGGCACGCATATACAATAGAATATTACTCAGCCGTAAAAAGGAAGGGGTTTGAGTCAGTTGTAGTGAGTTGGATGAACCTGGAGCCTCTTACACAGAGTGAAGCATGTCAAAAGAGAAAAACAAGTATCCTATATTAATGCATATACATATGGAATCTAGAAAAATGGCACTGGTGAACCTAGTAGAGAACAAACTTGTGGACACAGCGAGGGAAGGAGAGGGTAGAATGAACTGAGAAAGTAGCGTTGACATATGTACACTATCATGTGTAAAATAGATAGCTAGTGGGATTGCTGTATAACACAGGGAGTCCAACCTGGTGCTCTGTGACGACCCAGAGGAGTGGGATGGGTGGGAGGGGGGAGGCTGCAGAAGGAGGGGCTATATATATAACTGTGACCTATTTTTATTGTTGTACAGCAGAAAACCAACACAACATTGTAAAGCAATTTTCCACCAATTAAAACATTAAAGAACAGATTACCACTAATTAAAGAAAACCATATGCATCAAGTTAATGAATTTAGTGCTTTTCTGTGTGAGATGGTGAGATGCAAGAGTCTGAGTTTATTGAAATTAATCTTCTGATATGCACCTTAACTTTCTCGGGCCAGGTTCCTGTTTTTCTCCATCCTGAATCCCCTCAGGGTGCACCTCTGGGGGTGGCTTCAGAGGCTGATGGCTTGGTGGCAGGCAGCCTGTTTTTCTCCATTCTCAATTCCCCCCAGGGTGTGCCACAAGGGGCAACTGGGTTGATGGCTTGATCATCCACAGTTTATTGAAATGGCTGGTGACATTCTTTGTTCACAACACACAGGAAGTGTCAAACAGTTTGTATTCAGTAGGTTAGGGTTAAAGTCAATGATACTAAGTAGAATTGTGCACTTGAGAATCCTGTTAGGGAAAGAAGTCGTTTGAACGTTGGAGTCATGGGTATTGGTGGTCAGAGCAGTCCTTTCAGTTTCACCATTCTATTTGGTTTTATCTGAATCTCTAGTTTGTTGTTTTTGTTTTGTTTTATTTAGATTTTGTATGTTTCACTTATGTCTCGGGCTAGCTTTCCAGGAAAGAAATACTGTATTTAATATGTTGAGAAAATGCATTCTTTCTGACCTCATATTAACTTTCAGAGGAACTTATTCAGAGGGCCTGTGTACAAGGAACATTGCCCAATGTATTCATCTGTGATTTTGGGTAAAAGCTGAGAAATATTTTTTCTTGTGGGTGATTTCTTATATTGTTCTCTCAGTGCTGAGAATTTAAAGACAAATCATAACTCTGAGAAGGTATGTTTTTTTTAATGGGAAATTGAGTAACTTGGTTTGAGTCTGTTGCATATTGAGTATTTAATTTCATACCCAGTCCAAGCTTTTTAGGTCACAATGAGGGACTATTTCAGGAAAGCCATGAAACAACCTTTCCTCTATGGCTTATTTTCAAGGAGGCCTTTATCAAATGTTAAATTGTAATTCATTATTATTTATGTCTTGTGAAATTGAAACACCAATATTCTTTAAAGCTTGAAATGGGATTTTTGGTTTTTCAGAACAAACACCCCTGAAAAATATTGAAAGTATTAGAAAAATAAATACTAACATAGAATTATGTATCTAATGAAATTATCCTTCAAAAAATCAATGACAAATTAAGACTTTCTCAGAAAAACAGTAGCTGAAGGAATTCAGAGGGAAGGAAAATGATAAAGGACAAAAACTTGGATCTACATAAAGAAAGGAAGAACATGAGAAAGAGAAGGAATAAATGATGGTAAAACAAAAGCTTTTCTTATTCTTAATAAGATTTATTTCCTTTTACTTATTTTTATTTATTTAACAAGTAAATGTATTTATATTATCTTTTACTTATATTCTTATTAAGAATTATTTTATTTTTCTTATTTTTAATGATAACTTCAAGTGATAATAGCAACAATTTTGGATATGAATAAATTTAGCATATGAATAAAAGAAATGAATGACAACAATATTATAAGGGAGAGAAGAATTATAAATACTCAGTTATACATAATTTAGACTTTATTAAAAATAAAAACTTCTGCTCTATGAAAGACACTGTTTAAAAAAGGAAAAGAAGCCACATATTGGGGAAAATATTTGCAAAACACCTATCTTACAAAGGACTTCTGTCCCAAATATAGAAAGGAGTCTTGAAAACAAAAAATAGGAAACAAACAACCCAACTAGAAAGGGGGCAATAAATCTGAATAGATACCTCACCAAAGAAGACATACAGATGTTAAATTAGCATATAAAATGTACTCAAAATTGTCATTAGGGAATTGCAACTTATAAGGAAGCTGAGAAAGTACTACACACCTATTAGAATGACAGCATTTCTAAAAACTTATAATACCAAATGCTGATGAGGACCCAGAACACCAGGAACTCTCATTCATTTCTGGTGGGAAGACAAAATGTTAACAACCACTTTGAAAGACAGCTTTCTTACAAAGCTAAATATAGTGTTTATATAATCTAGTGATTATGCTTTTAGTTGTCTACCAAAGGTGAAAATTTTTGTCCACACAAAGACCTTCATAAAAATATTTACAAGAGTTTCACTCATGATTGCCTAACCTGGAAGCCACCAAGATGACCTCTAATAAGTGAGTGGATGAACAAACTCTGGCTACAATGCCATATTACTCAGCTATAAAAAGAAATGAGCTATTAAGTCATGAAAAGACATGGATAACTGCAGAGTGCTTAAATGCATATTGCTAAATGAACACAGCCAGTCTGAAAAGGCTTTGAACTATAATATACAATTTCAGTTATATGTCATTCTGGAAAAGGCAAAATTATAGATATAGTAAAAACTTCAATGGCTGTTTGGAGTTCAGGGGCTGGGGACTTGAATAGGTGAAGCACAGGTGATTTTTAGAGTGGCTAAACTACTGTATACAATATTGCAATACTGAATATATAGCATTATACATTTGTAAAAACAGAACTTTACAGCCCGAAGATTGAAGTTTAATGTATGCAAATTTAAAAAATCATTACAAATTTAGGAGACTACAGTGGCAATGTGCATATTTAGCACCCAGATCTTAGTTTCTAATCCTCTTCTCCCATAAAACAGCCAGGGATTCTTGGAGAAATGACAGATTTTTGAGACGGGGCAGGAAATACACAAACTATCCCTAAATCATCTTGAAATTCCAGAAAGGAAGAAAGACCTCAAAAAAACTCCACATTGAGAAATTAAGTCAAAGAGGCACAGGAGACAATAGAGAGAATCCATGGTGACCAAAGCTGGAAACTGGCTTCCCAGGTGGCTCAAAGGTAAAGAATCCACATGCCAATGCAGGAGACCCTGGTTTGATCCCTGGGTCAGGAAGACCCCCAGGAGGAGGAAATGGCAACTCACTTCAGTATTCTTGCCTGGATAAACCCATGGACAGAGGAACCTGGCAGACTACAATCTATGTTATACAGTCCATAGTCGCAGAGCATTGGACACATCTGAGCACCCATACATGCGTGAATTACATATCAAATTATTTAGAATATAACCCAAAATATAAGATAAATATATATGACCCATGAATATGGAATAAATAAATGCATGAGGGAAAAGAGACAAATTTCCATGCAGAATCCCAAGTGAATTATAGACACTCCAGCCCTTAAAGGAGTGGATATATCACTCGCCACTCCTTCGCGTGGGCTTGTACATGATGATCACACATCTTCTTTCTAAATATCACACATCTTCTTTCTAAAGGGTACAGCATAGAGATGGGAAAGAATAAGAATAACTTTTCAAAGAAGAAACCTGACAGAACTTCTGCCTGGAAATCAAAGTCGACATCAACATGACATCAAATATGTGGCATATGTTGATACGATGTGATGAAAATGGCACTTCACCTTTATGATCTTCTCTCTCAAAACCCAGAACCTGAGTCTAACCCCGAGAAAAACGTCAGAGACAAATTTCAACTAAGGGATATTTTACAAAATACCTGACCAGTACTCATTAAAATTAAATCATTTAAAAGAAGGATAAGTCTAAAAAAACTGCCAAAATCTAGAAGTGCCTCAGGAGATCTGACAATGTGTATACATAATGTGATATCCTGAATAAAATCCCAGAATAGAGAAATGACATTAGGTAAAAACCAGGAAATCTGAATAAATATATAAACTTTAGTCCTTAATAATGTATCAATATTTGTTAATTTGAACAAATGTATCATAATAGTGTAAGATCCGACAGAAGATGAGATTGTTGGATGGCATCACTGACTCAATGGACATGAGTTTGAACAAGCTCTGCGAGATGGTGAAGGACAGGGAAGCCTGGCATGCTGCAATCCATGGGGTCTCAAACAGTCAGACATGACTGAGTGACTGAACAACAACAATCAAAATAGTGTAAGATGTTAGTAATAGGGTTTGAAACTGTGCCGGTTTTGGACAGGGACTCTCTGTACTGTCAGCTCAATCTACAAATTTAAAGCTATTCTAAATAATTAAAAAGGAACTTTAAGAGACTTCTCAAAATTATAATATATGGACCTTTTATGAATTCAGATTCAAACTAACAATAGAGTCATTTTATGACTCCCCATGTTTCCCCAGGTACAGGGACCTCCATTGCTTGAGATTGTTCTTGCCATGGTCCTGCCCTGCCTCATGGGCTAGACCATGTGCAAGATGGTCTTTATTTTTCCCTTTTAAATAAAACACCAGTCAGATACCTTTTTATCCCCTTCTTATTATTCTAGGCTTGGAAGACCCAGAGAGGTCAGGATCTCATCCTTAGGTAGAGGGAGGGGTGGTGGATAGCATCACAAGAAACTAGCCTGAAAATCAGGCTCAGCCAGTCCAAGCACGTGGCCTCCCATCTGGGGAGGGCCCACGTCCCACTCCCACATGTCTGGGCACCTGCCCTGGGCTGAGACCAGGCTGCTCCAGGGGCCTCTTGAGCCCTCACCTGCCATAAAGCAACCCAGGTTGACTACAGCCCACATATAAAGCCACAGGCTAAGGCCCGTGGAGTTCTTTTTAAGAAGCAGATTTAACCATTTTCATAGTTGGTCCCTGGAGGTATGCAGAGTGCCCGCTTGCCTTTTCTAGACCCACAGCTTATCTTAGTCGTTTGTGGTTTCCATGTCATCCTTCATAGAAACAGTCCAGTCCAGCATCCTCAACATTTGCCCTCTTCCAGCTGCCTCATCACAGCACTTCAGCCTCCCTGCTGCCCAGGCACGCCATTTCCAAGGAAGGGGCAGTCTCCTGCAGCCCATCTTCTCTGTGACTGTCTTAGGTGATGCGAAGCCCCCTCCACCTTTTGACCCCACAACTTCCTATCCCCATCCTGCTTCAGGGTCTGAAGTCTGGGAACTTCTTTGTTTCTTTGTTATTTATGACCTTGTTTAAAGAAAATAAATATCTCCCAACCGTTTAAAAAAAAAAAAAAGTGGAGTAGTGACAATTTGATAATAAGACATTATTCTTTTTCTTTAGTTGTAATAATGCTACAGTAATAATATATAAAACAATTTTTTGTTAGAAATGCAAACTGAAGTATTTAAAATGAAGTATTAAGTGAAGTATTTAAAATTTATTAAAATGAAAGTATTAAAATGAAGTATTTAAAATGAAGACAATATGATGTCTGAATCTTCCTCAAAGTAATCCCATTGGGTTTTAGAGTCTGGGAATGTAGATGAGACTAGATTCCCCAAGAACTGATAATGTTGAAGCTGGATAATGACTAGATAGGAGTTCATCATACTACTTCTTACTTGATATATGTTTAAATATTTCTATTAACATTTTTAAAATTAAAATGTGAGTTCAGTTCAGTCGCTCAGTCATGTCCAACTCTTTGCAACCCCATGGACTGCAGCACGCCAAGCCTCCCTGTCCATCACCAACTCCCTCATCTATACTCCCAGACTCTAAAATTAAAATGTATATTAAAGTATACTAAAGAGCTGTCATGATAAATGAAAGTTGTCCTTATATGTCAAGTGTATTATTTCTTCTCATGAATTCATTGTTTCTTTAACTGTATAAGAGGACGTTCTTCAATGGAAATGCAATCCTTTTATATTTCAAAACAATAGTTTAAAAGACAAACCAATTTCACTAGTGTTTAACAAAATATTTTACATACAGACTTCCCTGGTGGCTCAGATGGTAAAGCGTCTGCCTACAATGTGGGAGACCCAGGTTCGATCCCTGGGTCAGGAAGATCCCTTGGAGGATGAAATGGCAACCCACTCCAGTAGTCTTGCCTGGAAAATCCCATGGACGGAGAAGCATGGTAGGTTACAGTCCAGTCTTTTAAAACAGTAGTTTAAAAGACAAACAAATTTCACTAGTGTTTAACAAAATATTTTACATACAAGTAAGTTTAGTAATTTGGATTCAGTTAACTTATTATGTTTATTACTTATGCTTAAAATGATATGCATTCGATTCTTTCCCTTTTGCAGACCAGCACTAATCAAAGGAATACTGTGAGATATATAGAATAAATTATAAATATTTTCTTTACCAACTAAACCCTCATATTGCAAAAAAAAAAAACATGATTTAGGAGTCTAATTGCTGCTACTGCTGCTAAGTCGCTTCAGTCGTGTCCGACTCTGTGCGACCCCATAGACGGCAGCCCACCAGGCTCCCCCATCCCTGGGATTCTCCAGGCAAGAACACTGGAGTGGGTTGCCATTTCCTTCTCCAATGCATGAAAGAGAAAAGTGAAAGTGAAGTCGCTCAGTCATGCCAACTCTTAGCGACCCCATGGGCTGCAGCCCACCAGGCTCCTCCATCCATGGGATTTTCTAGGCAAGACTACTGGAATGGGATACCATTGCCTTCTCCAAGGAGTCTAATTAGTCTTGAGTTAATTTATATAACAATTTCAAAGTTACAGAATTTTACAGATTAATTTTAGCTGCAAAGATTGTCAATTGAAACATGTTCCTTCTAGTCAAAAAACATTTTGTATCATAAGCTTATAAATATTTAAGTTAATTATTTATTAGTTAAATGTTAGTGACATGACATGCAACATATTTCACTATTATTTCTACTGAGGAAACACTTCAAAATTTGACTCAGCTTTTGATAAATCCTGGTTTTAAATCACCTCAGTAAATTTTTATTTTGACCAACCTCCTGCATTTCTTACATATAATTTTAGTAAGCAATGCTATGTTCCTGTCAAGGCATGTTTGATATTTCCCAAAGGTTTTATTTTATTGCCAAGTGAAGCAACTTAACCAAACAAAGAAGCATACCTTTCTGTGGCCATATCTGATTGACAAAAGAGACCTTACTGCAGGAAAATACATATAAAGAATACTCCATAAAGATTATTCCATTTGGCCAAAGGCAAACCATACTGTAACAGGGCTGTGAGGCTTAAGGGAAGATATTTGTGATAAATGTATTAGAATTACCTGGTAAACATTTCTGTTTGATCAAAACTGGTTTCCTGAGGACTTGAGTTTATGTGCATATGTTTATAACCTACAAGCCAATGGAGTGAAAAGGGGGAACTGTGTTTCACGGTGCCCTGGGAAGGCACTCATGTCCTTGGCTGCCACTGCTGACTTTTTCCCTTCTTGGTACCAAGCTGACCTACCATTGCTTTCCAGAATGAGTAGCCTTTTAAACAAAATTCTAAAACAAAATCTCTTTGTTGTGTTTTAAGAAACACAGGCTATTTTTTCTTTTAGAACCGCAAATGGCCACCAGGAGGCAGAAATCTATTACTTATCATTTATCGATATTTACAGAAATATGATATAGACAGAAATAAAAATATAGTTGTTTTATTTTACACTTGAGATTTATGAGTGATGATTTAATTATTGTTAAATAACTTGATTTTCCTATCTGAGGAACATGCTTTATTTAACAAAAATATTTATTCAAGGACAATTATGGAAAATATTTGACTAATCAAAATATCTATTATATAGAGTTTACTTAGGATAAAGAGGAGAATTCGTTTTATTTAAAAATTATTAACAGTGATAACATTTTAAAAGTCAGCTCTTCTGGTTTAGTAAATAGCTTCATAATCCCTATATATGCTAGCTGTGATTTTGAGGGCTTCAGGCCTATTTTGTTTTTAAATCAATGAAAAATACTTCTTTGGTATGTATGAATAAAACGTTGAGTATTAATCATGCAGAAAATACTGTATGCTGGAAATAGGTATGTATTAAAGATAGCTTTCATGACATATCTGACTAGAGGAAGAAGAGTCTCCAAGGGAGAATTTTTGGGGTAGTGTCTCATCTATCTTTAGGTCGGTGGTCCCCAATGTTTTTGGCACCAGGACTGGTCTCACAGAAGATGATTTTTCCACAGACCGGGGTGAGGGGAATGGTTTTAGGGTGACTCAAGTGCGTTATGTTTATTGATCATTTTATTCCTATCATTATTATATTGTAAAATATAATGAAATAATTATACAACTCACATAATGCAGAATCAGTAGGAGCCCTAAGCTTGCTTTCCTGCAACTAGATGGTCCCATCTGGGGGTGATGGGAGAGTGATGGGGAGCAACTATAGACAGCAAGGACGCTTCCCTCACTTGCCCGTCACTTGCCTTCTGCTGTCAGGTTCATAACAGGTCACAGACCAGTGCCGGAGGTTGGTCACCTCTGCTTCAGAGGGTCTCATGAGTAATGGGTAGACCTGGAGATCTAGGATTGAAGTTAACCAGACTGAAAAGAAGAAACCTTCCTTTAATAAGCCAATTAATCTATACTCTCTCTGTTTTTCCTCTTTTTGATTTCCTTGGTGTTTATCAGACTCTTTGCCTGGCCTCAGCTTTACTAAGGGAAACAAAGAGAAAGGAATTTTGTCTGTACTTAAATTAGAAGGCAAAGAATAAAACATCTTTCAGAGGTGCCAATAAGAAATTAACATCATCAAATGACTGAGCCTGTCCAGTGATTCCCCCTGTCCTCCCAAGGCCATTCCCTGAGGGCTTTGTGCTTTATTGCATTATGAGTATGAATGTCCCCTATCTATGACACTGTGAAACTTCAAATGTATCAGTTATAAGAAAAAGTTAGAGCTGAACTTAAACTGACCCTAAGGCAGTCCTGAAGTGATTTTCCTCCCTCTTTTTCTCTTTCCTCCCAATTCAAATTTTGCTTCTCAAAATTTGACTTTCCTGCATTAGAGTACATATTCTAAGTATTTCATTTGCTAGGAAATGGCAACCCACTCCAGTACTCTTGCCTGGAAAATCCCATGGACGGAGGAGCCTGGCGGGCTGCAGTCCATGGGGTCACAAAGAGTCGGACACGACTGAGCAACTTCACTTCACTTCAAGCTTCATATGGTTGGAGATTATCCCTATGGTTGAACCATTGTATAGTTAGCATCCTGAAAGAATCTGATGTGTAGAAGGAACTTATTCATACTTGTTCAAATAGTAAATAAGTAAAACCTCTGTGCCATTGAGTAGGACTGCCTGTAAAGAAGTGTAAGCTGTTAGACTATTCTCTCTGAGTTATCTTAGACTATAAATACATATTTCATAAAACAACACAACAATGTTAATAGCTAATATTTATATTGAATTGAAGGCATTGTTTTCAGAACTTTAAGTGTATTAACTAATCTTTCAACTTTCCCATTATCTATTATTATTCGACATCCTTAAGAGATGCTATATCACTTCCTTTTGCTGACAAAAAACTGGTACTCAGAGTAGATAATTAAATTGGGCAAAATTATACATTTTGTCAATAAGAAGAAGCCTAAGTTCTGGGTACATGATATGAAAATCAATCTCTCCTAAGTATATTTGCCAACTGTTTCCTAGAATTATCAGTCATTTGGAGTCCAACTGAATGGATAGATGAAAAAAATCAAGGTATCTCTCTGATAGTTGGGCAACTTGTGAAATTTCTGATTTCTGGTGGTGATGGAAGTTGGTATCCTCTACTATCATCTCTCCCATAGTTGGTAAATGAGTCATTGGAAATCTGTAGTGATAGAGGTAAAAATTGGGGCTTTCCAGGTGGCTTAGACAGTGAAGAATCTGCCTGTAATGCAGGAGACCAGTTTCGATCCCTGGGTTGGGTAGATCCCCCGGAGGAGGGCATGGGAACCCACTCCATCCAGTATTCTTGCCTGGAGAATCCCCATGTACAAAGAAGTCCATGGGGTCACAAAGAGTCAGACACAACTGAGTGACTACGCACAGAGGTGAAAATTACTCTTGCCACCGGTGTCATTTATGCGTTCTTCCTCTCCACTTTCCATTATGCCCCTGTTCCTCCCCAGGGCTTGCGTTGGTGCGTGTGTGCTAAGTCCCTTCAGTCCTGTCTGACTCTTTGAGACACTGTGGACTGCCAGGCTCCTCTGTCCATGGGATTCTCCAGGCAAGAATGCTGGAGTGGGTTGCCACACCCTCCTCCAGGGGATCTTCCCCACCCCGGGATCAAACCCGCGTATCTTATGCCTCCTACATTAGCAGGCAGGTTCTATTACCACTAGAGCCACCTGGAAAGCCCCTGTCCCTCCCCAAAACGTAGGGCTTATTTCCATACTTCCGGCAAACTTCAGGTTGATCCTAGAAGCTTAGGTTTGGAGCTCTTTTCCTTTTTTTTTTTTTTTTTTGTTTCTCCCATAAAAAGTTAGGTAGTAGCTGAGGAGTGCAGAAAGTGCTAGACAGAGGGATTGAGGGAAAGAAGTATCTGGAGTTGGAAGAATGGAAAATGGCAAGCAATTAACTTGGTATTCTTGAGGATTATAAGAATCATGAAGTGATAAAACAGAGGAAAGTAGTGATAGGTGAGTGGGAGGAGAGGAATGTGGAGAGACACAATGTAAGTGAAGAAGCTTAAGTGAGAAACTGGTGGAATGAGGCAGGTTGCCGAGTAGGATGGAGTCAAAGAGGAAGACAGTTGTATTAGGATATTGTCAGATTGAATATGAAGCGGGGAACAGATGGTCATGTTTTCCTATTTTCAGCTGCAAGTGCTGTCTTTGCAAAGTCAGACTCATTCAAAATATTCTTGTATGGGCTGGAAGTACAACAAGGCACTGTTCTGAGAACAGGGAGAAAAAAAACCCAACACTGTGAAGCAATTGTGATTCCAACAAGTGGCAGGCAGAATACTGTTGGGTGTTTAACACACTGAGAAGTTGTTTACTCAGAATTCACTGTAGCATGGGCCTCAGGGATGCAGTTTGCTTTCTTTGCTCAGGTTGGCTGGAGTTAGGAAATGTCTTAATTAATGTGTTTTCCTTGATTAAGCCAATGAAGGAACACCTGTGGAGGACACAAATTTTGGATTTTCTTAGAAATGTATTTTACATCTCTTGAATCTGCAAGAAGAGCAATGACTAGGAAAAACAAATGCAGTTTCCAAGGAATTGAATTTATTGGGCCAGAGACTGTATTTGGTAATGAGAAGGGCTGGAGCAAAAGTCTGGGGAATTAAGTACCGAGGAAAAGGGTGTAAGCCTGGGTGGTGGTGGTTTAGTCATTAAATCATGTGACCCCATAGACTGTAGCCCTCCAGACTCCTCTGTCCATGGGATTCTCCAGGCAAGAATACTGGAGTGGGTTGCCAATTCCTTCTCCAGGGGATCTTCCCTGGATCGAACCCACATCTCCTGCATTGCAGGCAGATTCTTTACCAACTTAGCTATGAGGGAAGCCCTGTAAGCCTGGGACTTCTATTAAAACCTGTTCAGGAGGAAATTGAAATTAGTGTTACAGGCTTCACAGAATTTCCATTTGATCTGTTGATGATTAGGGTGGTGAAAGGTGAAGCTCAGGTGAGAAAATAGGTGGATCATCTTCATATATATATGCTGTTGGTTTAGTCACCAAGTCATATCTAACTCTTGCAACCCTGTGAACTGGAGCCTGCCAGGCTCCTCTGTCCATGGAGGTCTCCAGGCCAGAACACTGAAGTGGGTAGCCGTTCCCTTCTCCAGGGGATCTTCCCAACCCAGGGACTGAATCACGGTCTCCCACGTTGCAGGTAGATTCTTTACCAGCTGAGCCATCAGGGAAGCCCTTTATATGTATATACACCTATATTGGAGAAGGAAATGGCAATCCACTCCAGTATTCTTGCCTGGAGAATCCCATAGACAGAGGAACCTGGCTGGCTAAAGTCCACAGGGTGTCAAAGAGTCAGACACGACTGAAGCAACTTAGCATACCCCTATATATACATATAGCTATATACCCCTGTGTCCCCAAAGTGAACCCTTTCTCTTTTTAATCCTTGAAAAGGAAAATAGAGTATATGATTTGTGATGTGACAATATGGAAGTCAGACCACTTGAAATGTAGCTAGCCTGATTTGAGATATGTGTGTAAAGCAGACACTGGATTTTGAAGAATTGGCACCAAAACAAAGCAAAAAAAGAATGTATCACTGATTTTTATATTGACTAGATATTAATGGACATTTTAAAAATATTGATATATTGGGTCATTTTACTGCTTTCTTTTCATTTTAATTTGGCTACTAGAAAATGTAAAAAAATTGCATTTTGGCTTGCATTATTTTTCTACTAGACAGCACTTGTAGAGTTGGAAAAGCATGGGAAATGTCAGAGAAGATGGACATAGATTTCAGTCTTGGCTTTACAACACAAATGCTACGTGATCTTGGACAAGCCACCTGACTTCTCTGAGCCTTACGCTGGTCATTCGTAGGAGAGAGATTACTCACTTCAAAGAGGTCATGAGAAATGGGGTTCATGTAATCAAACATGCAGTGCATGTTCAGAACATGATAGTTATTATTGCCCTGAGAGAAGATCGAGTCTTCTTCCCCCATACATGATGCTAAAAGACATTTCTCCCTTGTACTTGCACCACATGTTGTCAGCTGAGAGGTATGGAGTCTATAAAACTGAAGGGTACTTCAGGGCACGAGCAGAAACATGGATAAAGGACAGTGGCAGCTGCTTTCCTGGGCGGGATCCTGTCTATGCCTGGTTGCACGCATCTCTCCTGCTTCTCATTTTTCCTCTGACGTCTGTTTCTTTCAGCTGTTGGATTCTTAACCTTGATATAAGTCCTTGTGTCTGTTTTTATCTTGAAACTCTAAGCCTGCCTGTAAAAACTTAACTCTAACTTTCAGAATTCTTCTGTTTCTATGGTAGGCACTTCGGCATGGACCCCAGCTGTATCTTGGGGTCTTTGTGCCGGGGACACATGCTGATGCCCACACTCTTCCCTATGAGCGATTTCTTGGAGCTGGTCTGAGTTCTCTGTGACTTTCATCAGCTCCTGGGTTTCCCCGGTTTCCTTTCTGGGGGTCTCAGATTTCTACTCCTGCATCTGTCTAAATATGTCTCCTCAGAGTATGCTCTAGCTAATTTGGATAGTTTTTAAAAATACATATGATGGCATATTTTTTTACCTATGGACCTCTGTTTCTGTCATTTTGTTTCCTATGTAAAATGTCTAATCTCTCTTTCTTCAATACATAGATATATTTTAAAAAATCATTCCAGTGCTTCACTTGATCTTTCCTGTTGAGTGACATTTCTCCCTAAGAATCTATATGGGATGTTCCATGTTCATCTACTATTTGCTCATTATACTTAGATGTTTATTACAAATATATATGTACTTGTCTTACCATTACAATTAAATGAGTACATGTCAATAAAACTTAGGGTATCATGTGGCCCTCTCTTTGTGTGGAGCCACATTCAAAAGAAGTCTCATCTGAAACACAGAAATGATTAAAAGGTATTCCCAATATTTACATTTATCTCTTTGAAAATAGTAAAGGATAGCTAATTAATTGCTATTATAGCTAATAGCCTATAAAATTGCTTTTTTTCTGTCTTTTGTCCACATTACACTGATACAACTCTCTTTTTCTCTTCACTGAAGCCTCTTGTCAAACCCCCCAAACTTCTAGAAACCTAGTTTCACAGCTTTTTCTAATTCTCTATTTCTTAGCTTTTTATTATACAAATTGACTTAAACATGTTAGCTGGATAACTTAGTTGTTTGTTCTTTTCTTTGGTCTGCTTCAATCATTAACTCAATAAAGAACAATTATGGTATGGATTCTTCATAAATTTTCTTTTTCCTCTTATCATCACTTTAACCTGTGTCTAGGTCTATTCTCCCACTTTTGTTACAAAGGCCTGAGAGTCAGCTGAGCAAAAAGCAGCTTCTCATTAGACAGTGGAAACAGAAGGAAAATTCTTCCAATGAGGAATGGAGTCATGATGGGGAAGTCTGGGAATGCTGATAGAAAAAAACATGGTCACCATTGTATATTCAGTTTCACTGATCAAGATTTTAAAAATTTCTTAAAAGTCTTTAAAAATTTTCACTCCTTACAGCATCAAATGCAGAGACTTAAACTTACTAAAAGCTCAATAAATATTTCCTAAATAAATTTGACGACTTACTGCATTTTATTTAGGGCCATCTGGGAAGGCAGGTTCTGTTTAAGTTGTCACTCCCTAGCTATAGCTATTTTTACATAGCTTTTATGCTCTTAAAATTCACAGTTATATATTGTTTTATGGATTTCAAAGAGCATGCAGAGTAAAAGAAAACTTAGAAATTTAATGGGACAGTCATAATAGTCACACCATCCTACTCAAGTGAAATGTGTAAAATGAATCATGGCAGCCAAAGTGCAAACATGTGTTCTGTTAAAAATTACCTACACCATTACCTTGGCCATTTTTATTTGTTTCACAGTCAAAAAAGTACAGGATACTTCTTTAGTCCTTTTAGGTTTCCAGTGTTAATTTGATTACTACTACTTTTCTGTTTTTTTTTCAAATGATACAATATTTGGGGAAAATAACTTAAGGTTATATATATGTGTATATATGGGCTTCCCAGGTGGCTCAGTTGTAATGAAGCCACCTGCCAGTACAAGATATGTGGGTTCCATCCCTGGGTGGGGAAGATCCCTTGAAGTAGGAAATGGCAACACACTCGAGTATTCTTGCTGGGAAATCCCATGGACAGAGGAGCCTGGTGGGCTACAGTCCCTGGAATTGCAAAGAGTCATACACAGTTGAGTGACTGAGCATGTACCCATATGCATATATATAAATATATGTATGTATCAATGTGCTTTTTTCTTGAGTATACACAAACATGTTTCTTATATTATTTCCCACTTTTTTCTATGGAGTTCTGCCATTAAAATTCATCATATTCTTATCAGAACTCCTATTTTGTTAGGCTATTAGTCTATATTAGAGTACACTTCTGTAAAGCATATTCTTAGAAATTCCAATGCACTCTTGTTCAAAGCCCACGAACATCTCCCCAGAGATCTTCCTCTCTGGCTAATGTGTTGCCTAGGTCTGGAGACTAAGATACAACCTCCTTTTCTGGGTAATCTCAATTCCACAAACTGAAGGAAATTCATACTACAGAATGCCAATAAATACCTTTACCAAGATAATTGCTTAGCTAAATGACACACTTTGACTTGCTCATTTATTTGTACATTGTACTATATTAAACAGTTCATCTATCTAAGTTATATCAAATCTCCGTGTGTATGTGTGTATGCAGCATAATTTGGGAATGAAATCTTAAAAGTTTATTGCACTGATTAGGTGATAGAAATCAAATGTTTATTTTCTGCAGTGCAATTTTATGCAACTTTTACTATTTTCAAACATTAACTTTATCTCTGAACTGAATTTTTCTCTCATAGATCTGTGTGGAAATGTGTCTCAACTATAGTGTGAGCTTCAGGAGGGCAGACATTTATTCTAATTATTTGTTGAGTATCTAATAGACAATGAAGATACAAACATTAATAAAAGAGGGCTGCTGCCCTCAAGGAGTTCATATTCTAGTTTGAGAGATACGTATGAAAACAAATAGCTGTGGTTTAGTGAGATATGTTTCCAGACCAAGTGTTAGGGGAGCAAAATACATAGAATAGTAAGTTTCCTAGGGCTTGGGAATGGGGAAGCAAGTCCAAAAGTCTCTTAAAAAAGGGTGAAGTTAGGCTAGTCTGAAAGATCAATGAGAATTTGCTAACAAGCATGAAGAACATCTTAGGGATAGGAAAAACAGCTAATATAGACCAAGGAGTTATATAAAGATAAAATATGGTACTTATACCAAAAAAAGTGTTGGGTGGCTAAATTGAAAGATTTGTCAAATTAGAGGAGGGAAACCGTGTGACTTTTTTATTAGAAAGATACTTCTGGTTGTAAGATGGTTAGAAAGAGTGTCAGACAAGGCAGGCCATTGCTTAGACATACTTGATAGGAAATGATTTAAAGCATTAAAGTGTAGACAAAAGGAAGTGGGCAGTTTCAAGAGGTAGTTAAAATTGGATGGACTGAAAAAAAAATTAGAGGAAGAAGAGTTAAGAGATGTTTTGAGAATTTTGATGTAAGGTTGATGGGAAACCAGTAGCACTATTATATGGGATCTGTAACACAGGAAGTCAGGTAAGGGAATGGTGTCATATCCTGGAGTTAGTGTTGTAATGTTGAATTTTAAGATGCTTTTGGAAAACCCATGTTAAGCTATCCAATAAGTCAGGTAATTAGGAGTGACCTCTGGGCCAGTGATGAGGACATGGGAATCATCATGGCTAATATGGTAACTAATGATGTTGGAGTGGAAGAGGAGTGTAGAGTGGGGTTCAGTTCAGTTCAGTTCAGTCGCTCAGTCGTGTCCGACTCTGCGACCCCATGAATTGCAGCACGCCAGGCCTCCCTGTCCATCACCAATTCCCGGAGTTCACCTAAACTCATGTCCATCCAGTGGGGTTAGGTAAGAGGAATAAAGATGGAATTCTAGGGAGGTAGTGGGGACATAGAAAATAAAAGAACTCATCAAGGAGAGTGTGGAGTTGCCAAAGAGAAAAGGACAAAAGATAACAAACTAAATACTCCTGGGGAAAAAAAGGAAGGCAAATGAGACATCTTAAAAAAAACACACACACACACAATGGTGAATAAGATTAAATTCCATAGGGTTGGCTAATAACATGTACATGAACTATCCATTATATTTAACCATTTGGATTGATATATTTGTTCAGGAGGTCTAATTCAGAGGACTAGGATGGGACTGGGTACAAAGATGTTAAGTGTTTTTGCATGTATGTGACTGCTGTTGGAGGAACTGGTAATATCACTGACAGTCATCCCAGGGTATAATGAAACAGAGAACTCCAAAACATCGCAGTGCCCATCTCTGGATGCGTGAGCCCCGGGTTAGTGCCTACTAGTAACAATCACCCCTATGAAGAAATGGACACCGTAGGATCAGAGGATGTAGCTGAGAAACATGGAGAGAATATTGTCAGAGAGAAAAGACACGTACATATGAAGATATGAACCTGGTGGACAAAACAGACTTTTTCTTGGGATATGTAGATTTTATCCTCAAGAAGACTTGTATTATATAGCTATACTGTGCCATGCTAATATCAATCAAAATTATAAAATCATTAATTTTCATTTTAGGTGAAGCTTGAGACATCTATAACAACATCACTTTTTAATTTTCACTGTCCAGGGCTTCTTTGACCATTACCGAGAGGTCAGATGTCATTAGTAATGAAAAAAAAAAAAAATGAGCTGGAAGTCAAACTGCAGGAGAATAAGAAATGAGGAGAAGCATGAAAACAGGGAATGTAGATTGTTATTTTAGGAAGCAAGCAGTGAAGGAAAGAGAACTTGAGAACCTGAGCACATTTGTGGAAAAGGGTAAAGTCGGTGAAAAGGATAACTAACAGACCTCCTGTTAAGGTCGAAAGAAAGAAAATGGTTTTAAAACTTCAGATGAAGGAATAATCTTAGCAAATGGTAAACTTCCTCTGTTCCCAGGGACAGGAAAAAAGAGCTGTGCAGCACTCTGTCTAAACTGAGGTTGCAAACAATGAACAAACATTGTTATAAACTTTTCAGTCATCTAGAAGACAAGCAGAGAGAAGGGAGATGGTTTGGTTGTGGTGGATTGGACAGGAGAGAGAGACTAAGACAAGAAAGCAAGGGAAATTGAAAACATTGAAGAGAAAGATTGCCAGGGATTCCAGGCTAAGAGTTGCTGACAAAATATCTATCTTGATATGATCAGAAAGTAGATGTGGTACGAATTAGAAAGATAATGAGTGATAGTCAGATCCTTGTTAATTACAACTTTACAATGAGAGATGGCCAGGACCCCAAACCCCCATATCCTGGACTGCTGCTGCTGCTAAGTTGCTTCAGTCGTGTCCAACTCTGTGCGACCCCATAGACGGCAGCCCACCAGGCTCCTCTGTCCATGGGATTTTACAGGCAAGAGTACTGGAGTGGGGTGCCATTGCCTTCTCCGATATCCTGGACTATGCTATGCTATGCTAAGTCACTTCAGTCGTGTCCGACTGTGTGTGACCCCATAGATGGCAGCCACCAGACTACCCCGTCCCTGGGATTCTCCAGGCAAGAACACTGGAGTGGGTTGCCATTTCCTTCTCCAATGCATGAAAGTGAAAAGTGAAAGCGAAGTCGCTCAGTCATATCTGACTCTTAGCGACCCCATGGACTACAGCCTACCAGGCTCCTCTATCCATGGAATTTTCCAGGCAAAAGTACTGGACTAGACAGATGCAAAACATTTACAAGAGACACGAGAGACTAACACAAACCGGTTGCATTGTTTGCTAGTATTTTGTCCCAAATTCCTATGTAGTTATTTTATCCTGGTGACCTGAGTAAGAAGAACTTAAAGATACACACCCTTTACTGCCTTTGGCTTATATCTTTGCCTGAATTCAGGCTGAGTGCTATTTGGTGCTTGTTTTCTCCTAAGTCCTGCCCTGGTCTCTGTATGTGGGAAAAATACTTTGAAAAGAAAGCAACACTAAGATAAGAGTTATACTTTTTGCTCTTCTATCCTGTTATCCATAATATAGTAAAACCCTATGTGTCTGTGAGCATTCTTTCTTCCTTCTTGTTGATTCATTTTAGTTTTTCAGTGAACAGGGTGGGTTCATCAGAAAACCTTGAACTTCTTCTAGATAAGTGGTTCTTAAAGTGTGGAGGTGGGGGTGGGAGGGAAGGAAAAAGATACGAAACTCTCACAGGGAATGTTTCCAAGGAGAAGAAGGTATTTGTGCATAAATGTATCTGCGTGTGTGCAGAGAGGAGGGAGCCCTGTAAAAACTTAAAGAAGATTCTGAAAAACATCTGTGTTTATTTTGATTGAAAACCACTGTCCTGCAGGTGAGCAAGTAAGAAGACAGCAGTGCTGTTGGAGTTCAGTATTTGGAGAGGTGGGATGTCTCTGATAGGTGATGAAGTCCAGGAAGTGGGCTACCAGCATGGGATGCAGGTGAACGTTATTGGCGTAGAGGCCAGGAAAAGTGGGGCTGGAATGCTGGGTACGTCCGCCATAGGATGACTGAGCTTTGGCCTTCTCCTCTGTCACCCGCAGCACTTTCCGGAGCATCGTGTACATAATGTGTGTTCAATAAATACTCTTAATAGACTGCGTACATTTCAGAAAAATGTATTATTTTTAATATCAAGTATGTGAGCATGCAACATCGCTAAATACAAAAGTCATACAAGCTCACAAATGACTTCAGAGACTGCCACTCATAATTAAAGAACAGTTTAGGGCCTATTAAGACATCATAAACATAGTTCCTTTCCTGTTTTCACTTGATGATTAGACATTTCCACCCTATTACTAGTGACTTCAGTCAGAAACCACTGCCTGCAGTTACATTTCTTTACCTCTTATTGCTTCTCCAGAGAGAACAATATCATTTATGTTCTAAACCAGTGCATTTCCACTGTGTCTGAGTAAGACACAGGTGTAGAGCATTTACTGTGCACAGCTCTAGGGGTGCTACCTAAAAATTGGAGGTTTCCTGCCTCTTATCTGCTGAAAAACATTTCTATGAATTTATGATATCAATATGTCAGCACAGGATGCTTAAAACTGACAAAGGGTAAATTTGAAAAGTTTACACCTGTTGCACATCAGTTGAAAACCTGAAATTTTCACATTTCTAGTTAAACAAAATGAGTAGCATGGAACATAAAAAATCTACACCATGCTAAGTTAGCAGACTTTATTTCAGAAAAAATGTCTTTTGGGAAGAATAACTCAAAAAATGTTTTAATTAAATTTATTATTATTTTTTAAAAATACAATTGCTATTCACATCTATGTTATTGCTCATCTAGGTAACCTTGAGAAAAACAAATGCCTTTTCAGGACTATTTCCTCTTCTAAAATATGAAGATGGATCTGGTCCACCCCTAAAAGTTCCCTTCCAGATAAATATGCTCTGTAACTGGCTTCAGATTTATGGCATGTGTAGTAGAAAACTCTCAGGAGTTAAACACAGATTCAATTTTTATTTCATCATTTATTAGCTTTTTAAGCTTGTAAAACTTATACCTTATTCAATCTTAATTTCCTGATTTGTGAAATGGAATAATAGTACCTCTTTAACTGAATTGTTTGAGGATTAAATGGGAGAATATGTGCTGTGAAGTGAATAGCATAAAATCAGTTGGTTAACAGGCATTCAATGTGTATTATCAGATCAATGTCTTAGTTTTCTACTCTTTCCTTCTTTCCCTATTCTTTCCTTAAAGTATCAATTCCATGTATATTATTGACTTTCAAGTAAAAGATATTATGGTAAAACTTGGAAGATCATATGAACTTTTGCTGAGCAACGTTTTAGGATGTGAATCTTTTGGTAATTTTATGGCTTGGGAATATAGGGGTTTTTTTCTGGGTTTGAATATAGCATACAAAGTAGCAGTAAGAGGTCAAAAATAATTCAAAAGCTCCATATGACTTCACAATTTAGCAACTATAGATATTCAAAGACAAGCATGATACCACATGCATTAATAATAATATATCACACAGGAATAGAAATCCTCCACATATACTCAGCACTAGTCCTAAACTCTACAAAATCACATGAAATCAATTTTGGAATTCCACAATTTTAAGGATGGAGAGAACTTTACCTACATTCACAAAAAATCTATGAGTATAATAAATAAGGATACTGTAAAAGTGATTGTATGGGTTGAATGTGTTAAACGGACTACCAGAAATTGTCTACAATAGCTTCAGGAGCTTCTTTTTCCACTTGTGAGTGTAAAATAGGTGGATGTGCTTGAATATTAACTGGATATTTTGGATCCTATTGGGTTAAGCAGAAGGAAGTACTCTAAAATTTAATCTTTCCTATTTTCTCAAAGACTTACACTGTTAATTTTTTTTTACTATATGCTTGAGGACCAAGTGATATCCATGTCCCTATCCCACTCATTCAGAAAGTACTGTAGAGAGAGATGAGGGCAAACTTACCTTGCATCCTTCATGTAACTACAAAGGAGGGCTGAGTTCCTGGTGTATCCAGGTAGATTACCCATTGAAAAGCTGCTTAAACTATTTCATATGGAATGGTATCTAAGACCTTGAGGACAGTTAAGTGGGTCTTTATTGTAAAGGTCTTCCTTTTGCCTGCTATGTGTCCAGTAATTCATGAGCCATTGGCATATCACTGGTGCCTTATTTATTACCACTGAGAAATGATTGCATAATACTGACCAGAGGGATTACACAGCTCATAGAAACTTTCCATTTAAGAAACACGATGTCAAAACACAGCAGAGGCCATCAACAGTATTAATAAGGATTTTGTCAGCTTCTAATGATGATTATTATTGTATCAGAATGCAATTCACACTAATTATTAGTAAAAGTTTACAAACATTAAAAAGTGCATAATAACATTTGGATCTGATAGGGCTGAAAAAAGACATGAAAAATACAACACAAGGGCTTTACTTTTGTGATTGGTGTCCACATGATTGCAAGGTCATTTTCTCCATGTTTTTCAGCTCCATGGAGATAAGCTGTCCTCCAAATGTTAGTAGTATCATACAGCACTGTAAGAAATTTGATTCCAGAGAAGAAAATATTTCCAGTGCTTAGTATTATTTTCTATTCTCGTTCCCATATCCCCAGTTCTCAAAAATTCTCACAATTTGAAATAAAAATATTAGTCAGAAAAAGTTCTCCATTTGGGAATAAGACAAAATTTGCAGACTGAACTCTGGTCTGTGCAGACACCAAACAGACTGAATTCAGGTAATATTCACATTAATGGATATTTTCAAATGCTGTATAATAAGCAAAGGAGTCCTGATGAATCTGTTAGACTTAATTCATCAGCAGTGAATTGAGGGGACAGATTGTTTTAAAAAAAAGTGTGTCCTATCTTGTGTACACCACCACGCTATGGAGCAGAATTTTTAGGCAGCCCTTTAAAAAATGAGTGGTATAAAAATTCACAGTAATGTGCATCATTTTTGTTTTTCATAAGCAATCGGAGAAGGGGGGCAGTGCTGAGCATCTATATTGTACAATACAAAACAGTGTAAATAACAAAGCAGGAACACACAGATACATAATGCTAAAAACAGTACTTTCTGGATGGTTCTTTTACTGGGTGAATACTCAGGCCAGAGATATTTAAACTCTGGGGTTCAACCAACCCTTTGCTATTAGACACAATTAAATCCTCTGACATTGTGAGGGGCCAGATGCTACAGGAAGAATCATCATCTAGATCACTGCTACTCTCTACAAGCATTTCATCATATGGTCAGGTGAAAGGATCCATACAAAAATGACATCCAAACACAAGCCACATGATTTCAACCATTGCTAATGCCAGAGGTAGAGAAAAGTCTGTCTGCAGCCACAGCCTCTGCCCCCACTTTTAACAGAACAAGCAGGTTCCTGCAAAGCAGTACAGCCATTTTCTTCTTCCCCTTTTCACTCTTGGACATAAATGCATTCCAGCCAGGCCTGGAGATTGGAGACATCGTCAGGTGTTGAAGAAGGTCAAAGTGGAGTGTTAACTTTCAGATTTTGCTGCTTCTCCCTGGGCTTCCCCACTTTGTTCTGTTGAATTTCGCTGTGCATCTTCTTCCCCTTCTGTTAGAGACATAAACAAGGATAAAGGCAAAATAAAAATGACTGCTTTTATTTACTGACTCTCAACATACCTTTTTGGAAATTTTAGAAATCCTCTATTCTGAAATCCTCATACAAAGTACATTTTCTTAGTAATCAACGCCCCATTAAGAAAACGGCTTATGACTTCCCATAGGACTTAGCCACTGGTGGCTCAGTGGCTAAGACTCCATGCTCCCAATGCAGGGGGCTCGGGTTCAATTCCTGGTCCAATCCCTGGGCATGTGGCAACTAAAGATCCCACATGCCTCAATTAAGACCTGGCACAGCCAAAATATACAAATAAATAAATAAATATTAAAAAGAAAGAAAACAGCTTAAATGTTTTCAGTGCCAGTGCTAAGCCGCTTCAGTCATGTCCAACTGCGATCCCATGGACTGTAGTCCACAATCCTCCTCTGTCCATGGATTCTCCAGGCAAGAATACCGGAGTGGGTTGCCATACCCTCCTCCAGGGGATCTTCCCAACCCAGGGATTGAACCCATTTCTCTTACGTCTCCTGGATTAGCAGGCAAGTTCTTTACCACTAGCGCCACCTCAGAACCCCTAAATGTTTCAAGGGCAGACTAATTCTGGTTCTGGGAGAGCGTGGCTCAAAAAGGCAAAAAATAACTGAGTTTTTAAAGTGATTAGTGATGCTCTATGCTTTTGATAAATAGCTGGGAAATCTCATGGCTAGGTCATGGCATGGCACTTGTAATTTCGCTGGTTACAGAAATCAAATGTGTCTTTAGGCAGAAATAAGAAGTGGGGAACAAGCTTACCTTTTGATGCTTGACTGTCTTATTTTAAGAAATATTTTAAAATTGTGTTTTATATTATTTTGAACACATGATGATAACCTAGCTGACTTTTCAGAGGTTTAATTAATTTAAATTAAAAACAACAGTGGAAGGACATCATGTCAGGTGGTTACCCCCTAGTTGCATAGTTACGATGGCCTCTGGCCTGCCCTGATGGAACTTATGTACAAATCCAATAAAACCACCTTCATAATTGCACCCTTAGCAACAATCTAAACACCAAAATGAAAAAATGCTTTCTCCTCATATTGGGTTACCTTAATGGGTGCAAGCTGCAGGCAATTCTTGATTCAAAGATTTAAATATTTACACGTGTTTACTAAGTTAACCATGGCTTAGCAGACAAAATATTTGGAGGTCTTGCAAATTTTTACTAAGAATTTATTAGCCTAACTCAAATTCATAGAGGTAAGTAGGCTGTCCATTATTTAGCTGGAAACATTGAGGGCAATTTCTCCTTTATGCTTAACAAGTACATATAAGACACCTCACCATACACCATACTTTGTGCTGTGCCTAGTCACTCAGTCGTGTACGACTCTTTGCAACCTCATTAGCCCGCCATGCTCCTCTATTCATGGCATTCTCTGGACAAGAATACTGGAGTGGGTAACCATTCCCTTCTCCAAGGGATCTTCTGACCCAGGGATGGAACCCAGTCTTCTGAATTGCAGGTGGCTTCTCTCTACTGTCTGAGGCACCAGGGAAGCCCACACCATACTTTAGGGAAATTTAAAGCAGTTTTTCCACATAAAAATCATATTCTGTTCTAAAGGAGTTTCAAAAATATGACACATTATATAGAATGTTCATGTACTATTTTCATTATTAGAGCAATGAGGAAGCCCCCAAGGTATGCAGATAGCCGAACCTGAGATGTGTAGATTATCATATGAAATAAGAACTTGATAAACAGGAGAAGCTCTTGGCAACCAAAAGAAAGAAGTCATATTAGGGAGGATGCAAGACAGTAGAATATTAAAGATGAAAGTGACTGCATAAATACAAGAGGAGGATCTTGACTCCATGGGGCTTGGGGCTTTCTGGGTATCCAGGGACACTTCTCAGGGCTCAGCATAATGCTGCAGACACAGAGCTGTGGCTAAATAGATGCTTGTTAACAAATCAAGATAAACATGAGACAATAATATTGTTGAACACAAACTTAAAAAGAAGCCGAAATATTCAGGAACTACAGAGGAAGTCCCATACTATTCTCAGCTAGTGTTATTTAATTTGTCACCGTACAATTGTCATTTTTTAAATATTTTAGACTTTTGGTCATAGTTGTTATTTTTAGGTCTTTGTATTTAGAATAACAAAGTCAGTGCTATTTATACTTTGCCTTAATCTGGACTTTGTGATTTTTAAGAGAAACAAAATTCTTTCAGAGCCCACTGAATTGCAGTTAACATGTAGAAATATTTTAACATCTGGAAGCATAAAGATTTCTGAGTTATTTTAAATTATTAATATTCAATTATAGTATATTAACATCAAATACAAATGTATTTATATATATAAAATTTCGATTTATTTAAATTTTAACATAATGTATATTGAGACTATAATCTCTGGTATAAGAAAGGTCTTGTGGCTAATGGGTCTTAATTTCAGTGAAAACAACAACAAAAATAAATTAAACTACACTATGAATAAAAATATCCTCATGTTAAGAGTGGCTAAATTAATGTAGATTATTTAAAATAGAATATTTATATAGAATACAAATTTAATGAAAAAGATTAACAAATTCTCAAAGATTGATGGAAAAAATATATCTACTTCTTTATGCCACCAAATTGGAATGATTCCTTACAGGCTTTCTCAGAGTTAGCAGTTACTTTTAAAAATTAACTCCCAGTAGTAAAGATAGAGAAACAATGAAAACTAAAATATACTTCAGTCTGTGTGCTCCATAGAAGTGATTGTTATGGTTTTATTTTCAACCTGAATTTGAAAAGACCAAGGTATAACTTGCTGACCTGTAATCACTGAATAAAGTTCTGTCCCTAAGCATTTTAAGATAATATTGCCGAGCTATTTCATTCATATGTGTATATTCTGACTCAGTTTTCCAATACTATAACTGGAAGGCTTTGCATAAAAATTCTAATAGCATAGAGGTTACAACAACAATATCAAGTTGTTATCATGAGTCAGAAATTGATCAGTGGTTCCCTAATCATGAACTGCATTTTACTTTAAAAGATTTTTTGCACATTTTTTTTTTTTCAGAGAAATACATTCAGCGTTGATACTTGCAAAAGCTATGGATGGAAGAACTATCAGGGGATTCAGAAGTATTTTGACATGTCAAACTTGTTTTACTTTTTCATTGGTAAAGTTAGATTTGGTGGGTAGGACTTTGGGGCCCGATAATATGACAGCTTTTCAAACTCAGTCTATGATTCAAGGAAAACTAAAAGAACTTCTTACCTAAAACTTGTTTATGTAACCAACTATTTTACTTCCATTCTCAACAAAAATGGTCCTGGAGACCCTTTTATTTTGAAATGGTTCTTGAAATTGAGGTCTGTCAGACTCACCTGTGAATCTTGTTAAACATCTATGTTGTTAAATGTTAGAGGTGGCCAGTATTGTCCTAGCTCCAGCTTTGTTAAATGTTCTTCATAAGATATTTAAGAGCTTTTATAGAGATGAGGATTTTTTTAAAAACTCATGTGTTTCATTGATTGCATTAGTAAAATCAGATTAAGGCCTCTGCATCTGTGTAAGAAACTGTATAGCAGAGTGGGCGTGATTAAGAGATTAGTACCTGCCTCTTACCTTACCTTATATATAAAACTGTTTATGACTCTATTAGGTTACTTCCAAAGGTGTTTTTTTTTCATGCCTTAATCCTGCTTAGTGAAATGCTGCAAATCACTCCATTTTCACAGACGTCAAACAACTCACCTGTCTTGTTGATATCAAGACCTGCTAATTTCAAGGCTAATTCATTGCTGTTGCCACTTGCAGAGGAAACCAGGATATCATGTATTGCATTTCTTCTACCCGTTCTTCCTGAAGCAATAAAATCTGCATATGTAGTTTCCACATCAGTCATTGCTAACAAATATCCACATAGCAGGGGCTACAAAAAGAGAAAAATTGATAGGTAAATGTAATGGTGGACAATGGTAAACACTTAATAAAAACACTTGTTAAATTATTGGCCTATAATATGAATGTGAAATAACTGTCTTGCTTACATGTCTACAAATCAAGTAATACTTTGGTTACTGATAGTCAGGGAACGTTTTCTGTGAAGAGCCTGATAGTAACTATTCTAGGTGTGGAGAGTACATAGTCTTTATCCAACTACTCAACTCTGTAGTTGTAATGCAAAAGCAGCCAGAAAGAATACATTAAATAAAAGTAATAAACAAACTGTATTTATATAAATAGGCATACGGCCAGATTTGGCCTGCATGCCATAGTTTGTGCCGCTGGAGTAGGAAACGGCAACCCACTCCAGTATTCTTGCCTGGAAAATCCCATGGAAAGTGGAACTTGGTGTGCTACAGTCCATGGGGTCACAAACAGTTGGATACACTGAGCAACTGAGCACACAGTTTGTGGACACCTGGTTTAGATCATAAAATTCTCCTTCTCTAACATCATTTTAGTCAGTCTTCAGCCCCAGAGAGGAGAACTTGAGATCAGTAGCATACTAAGGTGGTGGGAGTGGAAGGGAAGGGTTCCATCCTAGAGGTAAGTAGTTAAGCAAGGGTGTTGCTTGCAGAGAATCTAAGAGCAATAACAAGACTGGCCAAAATCCAGTTTGCTTTTTATTATCACCAGGCACCAGCAATGCTAAACTACACCAATGATCAAATACTTCTCCCACTCAGTACAGGAGGATAGCTCCCTCGTTGCCCCCTTGGTAAGCCGTTCCTTGAGAAGAAGAATAATCTTTCTTGATCGAATCTTTGAAACAAAACCTTCAAATTTAAAAAGGAGTCAATGAAAGTGAGTTTTCCCAAACAGACATGGTAACACACATACTTAAATATTTAATGAAGGAATATTTTCAAAGTAGAATATGAGATACATGTAATTACAAAAGATCACCAATGTTAAGTCTTTAAGTTCATTTTCTATGTTAAAAACCCATATCTTTTCCTGAAGGTCAATGGCAGATGAATATTAAGATATGAATAATGAATTTCTGTTGGATTGATTTTGTTTAAACAGAATTTTAAAATAACACGATTTCTCCTACTCCTAGAGATTCAAAGTACATTTGATGACAGTTTAAAAACGCATAACCAATAATCAAGAGAAAGGAAATTTTTCAAAATATATGAAATGCAGAAGAAGCTAAAATTGTGGAACCCATCATGGACATGCTGAAATAAATAAATGTCACTTTGAAATAGATAGATGCCATTTACAGTGCAGTTCGGGATGGTAGTCAAGCACCTTCCTTAAGACTTAGTTCTTCTTCCGGTGTGTAACTAGAGAGCTATTAATTTAATCTGGGGAAATCTCTCCTGTAAGAGCAAGCTGAAAGAGGAAAAAGGGAAGAGCATAATGCAAGCTTTGAAATAGGCAATATATGAATACTGCACATTTTACTGTGACTATATTATGGATAACATTGGTTTCCAATCACTTGACTATATTTACCATTCTTCTTTATGCCAATGTGATTTAATGGAGATTTAATAAAATCTCCAAATGCTTCTCAGAAGATCCTAGGTTTAGTCCTGGCTTTGCCATTGGGTCATGGACTGATAGTAAAAAAAAAAATCACTTGACCTTCTGGCCTTCCATTTTCTAATAAGTAAAGCAGGACAGCTGGATGACATAATCATTAGTGACACTTGAAGTGAGAGTTTAAAAAAAAATGATCATTCAAAACTCTATCATTTATAGAATCTTGAATTTGGAATTCCCTTCTGTGACCATTACCATGTTTTTTTTTTTTCTTTTCCCCTTACTCTCAATGAAAGCGCAGTGTGGATCAACTGCCCGCCACTTCATGCAGTGTCTTATTAGCATCAAGAACTGCCTTTGCTCTACTGTCACCCTGACGTTCCTAAACATCACCCGGAAAACAGCACGGTGCACTTTCCTTGATCTCATTACTTGATGACTGAGTGTTACCAGAAAAAGCCACAAAATTGTGCCAATTGGCTCAACTAAACATTTTTTACTCAATTATTTGTATATGAGTTGTGCAGAAATTCTTTTGTTTCACTGTGGTTGACTCTTCACTATGCTGCTCTCTGTGGGAAGCATTTCAAACCCTTTCTACTCCACACAACCAGATACTACCTGCCTTAAGAGATGACTCTGAATCTTTCTTCTTGGAAAAGATTAGAATATCTGTTACAAGTTCTCTTAATTTTTTTCCTATCTCAAATATACTTCTCTGCAAATCACTATTTTTTTTTTCTAGATAAACTAGCTGCTTTCTTTTTTAAGGCATGCTACTGATTCTATGAGAAGGCAATGGCACCCCACTCCAGTACTCTTGCCTGGAAAACCCCATGGATGGAGGAGCCTGGTAAGCTGCAGTCCATGGGGTCTAAGTCGGACACACCTGAGCAACTTCACTTTCACTTTTCACTTCCATGCTTTGGAGAAGGAAATGGCAACCCACTCCAGTGTTCTTGCCTGGAGAATCCCAGGGACGGGGGAACCTGGTGGGCTGCCGTCTATGGGGTCACACAGAGTCGGACACGACTAAAGTGACTTAGCAGCAACTGGTTCTATGAAAGTAAAAGATGTTTGCTCCTTGGAAGGAAAGCTATGACAAACCTAGACAGCATATCAAAAAGGAGAGACATCACTTTGCTGACAAAGATCTGTATAGTCAAGCTATGGTTTTTCTGGTAGTCATGTACAGATGTAAAAGTTGGAACATAAACAAGTTGAGCACTAAAGAATGGATACTTTCAAATGGTGATGCTGGAGAACTCTTGAGAGTCCCTTGAACTTCAAGGAGACAAAACAAGTCAATCCTAAAGGAAATCAAACCTGAATAGTCATTGGAAGGACTGATTCTGAAGCTAAAGCTCCAATACTTTGGCCACCTGATGTGAAAAACTGACTCATTGGAAAAGACCCTGATGCTGGGAAAGATTGAAGACAGGAGAGGAGGGCAACAGAGCATGACATGGCTGGATGGCATCACTGACTCGAGGCTCATGAATTTGAGTAAACTCCAGGAGACAGTGGAGGACAGAGGAACCTGGAGTGCTACGGTCCATGGAGTCACAGAGGCAGACACGACTTAGCGACTGAACAACAATGACAAATTGTTTCTATTTCTTATTACCTCCAATAGGACCTTGCTGAATCCATCCCCTACACCCCCACCCTCGGTAATTTGTGTCTTTTTTCTCCTCTGGATTTCTTCTTTGAGTTTATAAGCATGTTCAAGTGTTACCTTACTTAAAAAACTGAACCAACCATTCAACTCAATACCCTTTCCTCAACCTTCATACATCTCTGCACTACCTTCTCTTTCCTTCATCAAACTTATCAGAAGGGTTCGGCTACTTTTATTTTCTCATTTTTCTTGACCCAACCTTTAGAATTTTTCTATTCCACTGGCCTTTGTATAGGATTATTATTATTTTTTTTTTTTTTACAGAGACTACTTTCTTACAGATCACTAAATGATCTGTATTAACATTAAATAACTGCTTCAAGGTTCTTGTGAGGGTCCATCCTGTTTGAGCTCTCTGTGACATGATACTGCTAGTTACATTCTCCTCAAAACTCTCCCCTAGCACAAATTAAAAGGTATAGGGGCAAAATAGGAATCAGATGTATCTGTATTTGAGTCTAGAGTTTCCATTTACTTGTTATGTCATGTCTAATCCCTCTGTACTCAGTTCTTTATTTATAGATATGATAATATACTTAGTTCCCATGATGATCATGAAAATTTACTTGGATTATGTATCTCAAGAGCCTAACACAGTGTTTGGCACATGGTGGAAAAGTACTGATTAAAAAAGAAAAAAACAACAGCTGTCACTTACTTAGCTTTCATACTGTCCTGGTTCCATCCCATTTGACTTTTGTATTCTTTACAGATTTCCCTTTCTAGGGTCATCTTTAGAAATAAGGGCACATTTTGTGGAGATTTAGAATCAGTCATTGACCTTGTTTACTTACTGACTTGAATAACTCATCTAATTTCAATGCTTCTAATTTCTCACTATGGATAATACAAAAGTATGCATCTTAAAAAAAAAAAAAGTATGCATCTTCTATATAGAATGTTCTCCCAAGCTCCTCACACACATGAGGAACTGGCTGCTGAATAGGGACTTCCACTTGGTTTTGCAAACATTTCAAATTCAATAAGAAAAAGTTAGACAATAATAAAACACACAAATAGAGAAAATCTGCTTCATTAATACCCCATGTTGACCATGTGCTATGCTGTGCTTAGTTGCTCAGTCATGTCTGACTTTTTGCTACCCCAATTTTTTAGTTATTTCTTTACTTAATATCCATGTCTAATCATTTGCCAAGTCATGTTGGTTTTTATTTGATGTCACTTATAATTATTCTCTGTAAAACATAAGAAAAACTCTCACCAGGATTAGTGCTGAGTTTTCCCATAACCTGGGAAGAACCCACTTCTGGTGCATTAACTTTAACCACTCACTCTCACACTTTGTATGTTACAGAATAATACATTTATCTTCCCAGATCTTCTCTGATGGTGCATTTGTTCAAGTCTGTTAGTCTGCTTGTTTTTTGGGGTGGGGGAGAGGGCAGCATGCATGGTCTTAATCATCCTGACCAGGAATTGAACCCATGCCCCCTGCATTGGGAGCATAATCTTAACCACTGGACCACCAGGGAAATCCCCAAACTTGCCTATTGAAATGGATTTAGCCATCAAAATTCAGCCAAATCCCATCTTCTCTTTGTTTTCTTTCCCCTATCTCATCAGTTAGTATTCCCATGGGCCCTGATTTGTGCCTGTTTAAGAGCCATGAAATTAAAAGATGCTTACTCCTTGGAAGGAAAGTTATGACCAACCTAGACAGCATACTGAAAAGTAGAGATGTTACTTTGCCAAAAAAGGTCCGTCTAGTCAAGGCTATGGTTTTTCCAGTGGTCATGTATGGATGTGAGAGTTGGACTGTGAAGAAAGCTGAGCGCCAAAGAATTGATGCTTTTGAACTGTGGTGTTGGAGAAGACTCTTGAGAGTCTCTTGGACTGCAAGGAGATCCAACCAGTCCATTCTGAAGGAGATCAGCCCTGGGATTTCTTTGGAAGGAATGATGCTAAAGCTGAAACTCCAGTACTTTGGCCACCTCATGCGAAGAGTTGACTCATTGGAAAAGACTCTGATGTTGGGAAGGATTGGGGGCAGGAGGAGAAGGGGACGACAGAGGATGAGATGACTGGATGGCCTCACCGACTCAATGGACGTGAGTCTGAGTGAACTCTGGGAGTTGGTGATGGACAGGGAGGCCTGGTGTGCTGCGATTCATGGGGTCGCAAAGAGTCAGACACGACTGAACGACTGAACTGAACTGAAGAGCACTAAAATTCTAACTAGCATTATGGTTGATTCACCTTCTAGACATATCACAAGTTCTGACACGACAGGAACTGCATTTTGTTAATATTTTAACTGCAAAGTATTCCTAGTAGAGCCGTTAGCACATTATAAGTGCTGAATAAAAGTATGTTGAAAAGAACGAATAATGAAGAAGAAATATATTGATAACCTTTCATCAGTAGCCACAGAGCACATCCCTACTCCTGATGGAACCTAGGTCTTCTGCACTGCAGGCAGATTCTTTACTGTCTGAGCTACCAGGGAAGCCCTACACTAAATTACCAAATTCTAAAACTCTGGAAAGTTTTATAGATGAAAAATCTGAAGACCAGAGAGTTCAAGTTATCTGCCAATTTTCACATAATTAATTGTTTGGAATGAAGGTCTGCAAATTCCCAGTCCACTCTTTCTGTTCTACAAGGTTGCTTGTCTATGGGTAAGCTACGAATTTGGATAGTTTTTGACCTTGAAGTAATTCAGTACCATTAAATATAACAATATTTTCATTACTTACTTAACCACCATTAACAAACATAGTACTTAGTTTCTATGTTACTTTAAAGATGTATAATTGGATATCTTTACAGATATCTTTCTATGGTCATGTTTTGAAATAAGGACACATGCTGTGGAAATTAAGAATCAGTCATTGATCTTCTTATATCCAGAAAATATATCTGATAAAAAGAGTTACAGGAATAAGTTAATCTCACATCCATTGTTATTGTCTTTCATTCTGAGTCTCCTTATGACTTTTTAAAACATAGGCTTTAAAAGTAGCACAACCGCTATTATTTCTCATCTAATAACAGTGCTATGAAACAGGCAAAAAATCTTTTTTTTAATTGATCAAAGTAAGTTTCAGGGATGTTAAGTGACTGCTAAATGGAGCACAGAACTATGGCTTAAACCTAGGTCTGTGAGTTTTGCATAAAAAGTATTGTATTCTGCAATAAAGTTCCTTGTTTTTTGTCATTATCATTTTTTCAAATATGCTGCTGCTGCTAAGTCGCTTCAGTCGTGTCCGACTCTGTGCGACCCCATAGATGGCAGCCCACCAGGCTCCCCCGTCCCTGGGATTCTCCAAGCAAGAATACTGGAGTGGGTTGCCATTTACTTCTCCAAAGCATGAAAGTGAAAGTGAAATTGAAGTCGCTCAGTCGTGTCCGACTCTTAGCGACCCCATGATGCACCCTACCAGGCTCCTCCATCCATGGGATTTAAATATAGACTGTCATAGTAATACTCATGTATGTAGGAGTTTACTTCTAATTCACATTTCTGGTAACAGATTTAACAAGATTTGAAATATCAGAGCGAGACACAAAAAAGTGGTGACATTTTCCATGAGAAGATATGAATTAAAAGGTGTACTATGCTATGATATATATATCTGGGGATGTTAATTCCTAGGGATGGTGGTAATTCTACTTGTAAAAGGGGAGCCAATGACTTAATTTGAATTTTCATTATGGTACTCCTAAAAAAAACGAGCTCATGGAAGAAGAAACAGGGTTATGAGAGATGTATTGATACATGTATATTGTGTTCACATTTGAAATGTGTATGCCTAGTTCTCAATTGGATTGAGTAAAGACAATAATGAGAATTTTAAGAGAGTACTTCTGTAAACTTTTCTTCTCCTTAAGCATTTATGAAATATATTTGCTAGACTGATGTGCATCCAATTATAAACCTCAGAAACTAAGTACTTGGGCATTCAATTATGGCACCCATTATAATCATTAATATAATAGTTATTATTGTAAAGTAGTATACCACTCTTCTTACATTTTCTTACTCTAGACAATAAACTTATTTTTCACTAAAAAAACAACAGCTGACAAATAATGCGTATGTAAATACATGAAGGAAGAATGTAATTACATTTTGAAATAAGCTATATAGATGCTAGAAACTAGATCTTTTTTTTCCTCTCTCCATGATTACACTTCCTTAGTGAGTTTCCATTAGGTGCTCAAAACAGTAATTTTTACATGCATAGCAGCTATCTTTCCACATCCAACTAAACATTTAGACACAGCTCTTAAATTTATTGAAATGACTACCAGAGACTGGAAATAACTTTTACAGCATTATAATCACTGTATAATGACTTCTTGCTTGCTTAGACATTCTGGGGAAACTGTTGCCAAATGTTTTGTCTGACAGATATTCACCCAAAAATGACAACAAAAAATATTTAATAAGTGTCTGCTGCTGGTAGAAGTTTAACAGAGTAGCAATGAGCACATATTCTGGCCTTATATAAAATAAACTTGGAAAAAAATTTGGAAAATTTACCAAAGGTGGGCCTTGATTCTTCATTAGACCTTCCTGTTTATGTTGCTATAATTAGAATTTTCTAGACATGACAAAATTGTAGTATTTTTGTCATGTCTAGAAAAGATAATATTCTTTTATTTAATATCTATAAAAATATAATATGCTTTTTTCTAGTTATACACAAGAGATATTTATACTAATATCCAAAGTCTGATTAGAGAAAGGAAAAGACATTTTATTATTTAAGTATTGTACTGTTTAAAAGTAGATTAAATTTTAAAGCATGTCTCTAAATATTGATATCTAAAAATTCAATCAAAACTCATGACTAAAAAATAATCTTGTTTTCTTAAAAAAGTCTCACTCTCCCTTTTTAACAAAGCAAACAGTATATTGGTATTCTAAATTTTATTTTGTCTAATGGATTTCTAAAGTGAGATTATTCACGTTGGACTTTCCCTTATTCATGCCCTTTATCCTTTTAAATATCATTTACACAAATTGAGAGAATAAACCAGAAGATTTCACCCTACTGGAATTTATAGATTTAAATAGATTGTACTTACGTCTCCTATATTAAACAAATTAAAGCGTCCACACAGATGTATCCTAAGAGAAGTTGGGTCTATGAAGCTGCTTAAATGATTTTTATAGTGACATTGAGTCATGAGCCAAATGGTGACTGGATAACATGCTAATTTTACTCCTGTAAATGGGGACACATGAAATGAGACTCACAGACTTGGAAGAAAGAATGGAGAGAATGTCATCACAGGCATTGAAGTCTTCTAATATAAATGGTATGATTGCTTTTAAAACAGAAGGAAAATACTTCCTATTTATCATTTATAAATGCAATTCCATGACTTCCCAATTGTTACTTTATAAAATAATGTTAAAATTGTTAAAAGTCCTTGAGTAGTTTACTATGTGCTTAGGGCTTGGGCTATACATTAGTGTTTCTGAAACATTTTGGCCTCAGATATCCATTATATTCTCAAAAATTATTGAGACTGCCAATGAGATTTTGTATATATGGTTACATCTATCAATATTTACTATATGAGAAATTAAGACTGAAAATTTTAAATATTTATTAATTGACTTAAAATATAAATAACAAGCCCATTACATGTTTCCACAAATAATATATTTTTAGTGAAATAAAATATATTTTCCAAAGCCAGAAAAAAAGTGAAAAGAATGGCATTATTTTACATTTTGAAATTCTCTGGCTTAGTTTCGCAAATGTCTGGCTTAATAAAAGACATCTGGTTTCTCATATCTGGTTCTGCATTCAATCTGTCTCAATATGTTGTTTTAGTTGAAGTATATGAAGAAAATCTGGCATCACACAGATTTCTTAGTTGGAAAAGTGAGGAGAACTTTAATAGCTTTTTCGGATAATTGTCGATATTTAAATTTTGAAATGGGGAATCTAAAAACCATATCAATATGCTTCCCATACTGCTTTATTAAAATCTATTGTCTACTTTGCACTTTAAATGGATCTTTTGACCACATATGTTTTAAAAAATATCATTTGGAAAAATATTGGTTCACTGGGTTACGCAAAATTTCCAAATGGTACCATAGATCATTATACAATATTTCATTTGTTAGTAATGCCATCTATCTCAGCAGAAAAGTTTTTAAGAATTGGGAAACTGACAAGTTCACAGGAGCAGCTAACACATTTTCTAAAATTGTAATTTTTGTTTGAAAGCTCAGCCTTTATCATTGGCAACAGATACAGTGGGATTTTGCCTCTTTTGAAGTGACAAGTTCACTCTGTTCATTTTCAAGAAAGTCTCTGCCAAATACCCAAGTTTGAAAATCCACAGTTTGCTTGTCAGGTCTTTCAAGTAAAAATGGTGATTCATGAGAAAAGTTGCAAATTCAGCTCTTGACCCAAGCAGTCATACAAATACGTAAGACAGCCATGTGGTTGGTACCTGCTTTAGTGATGCACCAGTTCATCACATGGAATATTAAGAAGACCTCTACTCAAGGGTGGCGATTGTATATATTTTTAATATATTAATATATCTTTACTGTTTGATCATGTACATTCTTAGGTAAATCTTGCATTTTAAAAATACTAACTCTTGAGTGTGTGGTGGTGAAGAATACCAGGCTTACTAGCAGAGTTTGCTGCTGCTGACTTGATTCATGCTAAGGTGTCAGCAGTTTTCCCCACTTTGGTTCTGCACCATTACTGCAAACGAACATCAGTTAGTTAAGTGAAAAAGGCAAATAGCATCAGTATTAGTATGAAAATTATTTTGAACTTGTGAATCCACTGGAAATATTTCAGGGAATGACCTAAAGGGTTTGTGGGACATGCAGGAGTTGGGGGACCAAATTTTGAGTACTGCTGATCTACACAGTCACAGAAAGCTGTCCAACCAACACTACAGAGAAGGGAACCCTTTAGTAAAGAACTTCACTAAGCAAGTTTTTTGATTCCTAAAACATTTTGGAAATATCAGCTATTTCCATGCTAAGCACTATCATTTTTTCTTTTCCTGTATAAGGTATTACTTATTTATCTAATTCATGCTTACGAAGAATCTAGTAACTTTTTCTAAAAACAACCGCCCAGTTTCACATATCAGAGGGTTTCAAAATAAGTCTCAGGAGCTTAGAACAGGGTGCCAGAACTTAAGGCTACTTTAATTCCCCCTTTTTCTTGAACTGGTTTATTTCCTGGTGACACTTTGGAGTGAGTGACAGTAAAGAAATCAAGAACAGCACTCTATTAATAGCAACAATTTGAAAATTTCCACAAAAGCCTCCTCTGCTAAAGCACAATTATAATTCCTGCACTAGATTATGATACTGCATGCTCTGGAATACCATTTACTATAATGGGACCCTTATTGTTATTAGAGTTTGGATAGTGTCCTATCAAAAGTACACTTTAAAAAAGTAATCTTGTATACTAAGTTATAACACACAATAATGCGACACATATTAATGCTGCCAAGTCAAACCCTCTTTTATTCTAAATCCAAGGCACTGACTTTTTTTTAATGACAAAGTATTGGCAGAATGAATTTTGCCTAACATGAGGAAAAAACAGCTAGTCTTTGATGGTTTTTCACAGTAACTTTTTGATTAATACTACTAGAAATAACCCATCTACGTTTGTCGGGGGGAGTTCTTTATATTGTCCCTGATCTTCAGTGTATAATACAAATTCTCAAGTTCAAGAATTTCCAACATTTGATACTAATGATTATTCTGTTTTTCCTTTATTCATCATCTCTGATCTCCCAGTCATGTGATAATTGTGATCCTTATGCCTTCATTTAAGATTATATTTCCTTAAATGACATGGGCATATCTTCATATTGTTTTTGTAAATTCATGACCTAGTTCATTGTATTATTACTTCTCTCTTCCTTCAGCCAGATTCAAATCCTTTTTGTTTTCTTTCCACAGTACCTAACAAAAAAACTTTGTAATGAGAAATCCGAGCCTAAAAGTGTTACAAAGCCAGAAACACAGGCTACCTTGCTTGAGGAAACATTTACAGTATCTAATTAGGCAACAAGTGACCTCAAAGCTACTCATGAATTTCTTTGCTCCTTTCTAGCTGACCTGTTTACCATCCTTAAAAACAACAATTTATTGTTTTGCACTTCTTAAGTCTTATTTCATCTTCTTACTCTCCATAGAAAACCTTGCCTATTGACTTTATAGAGAATGTCAAGGTCATCCTACATAAATTCCTTCAGTTTCTCTTTCTATATCATCACAACTACCATCTCTTTATCTGAGTCCTTTTGCCAACATGAATACTCGACTAGTGCCCCTATTATTGTTCCTTCAATCCTCCCGTGCCCCCCTGCCTTTTCTCTCCTTCTCCAATGCCTATAAAATCACTTACATTTTACCTGTTATAAAATATATTTCATCTTTTAACTCTGTATGTTCTTACAACACTCACCTTTTACTTGCATTTATTCGCAAACTAATCTTCCTGCATCCTTTACATTAGCAGTACCCAACATGTTTGGCACCTTTTTGCTTTTGTGGAAGACAATTTTTCCACAGACCAGTTTGGGGGTTAGGGGGAGAGATGGTTTCGGATGATTCAAGCACATAACAATTACTATGCACTTTATTTCTATTATTATTACATTGTAATATATAATGAAAGAATTATAAAACTCATCATAATGCAGAATCAGTGGTAGCCCTGAGCTTGTTTTTCTACAGGTAGACTGTCCCATCTGGGGGTGACAGGAGACAGTGATACCTAAAGCATATTGCTTGTGTCCAGTCTACTCCATAATCTCGTTTTGGTTACCGTCACTTTGGTAACACGAGCCTTGGGGAGGGGCTGTGCAGCCTGGTTCCAAACAGGTCACAGACTGCTACTAGTTTGTGGCCTGGGGGTTGAGAATCTCTTCTTTACATTGCTTTATTTTAATTCCTCTGAAGTTTAACTTACATATCTATCAATTTACCAGAACTAATCACAAAATTACAGATTAATCACAAAATTCAATGGGCTTTTCATAATAATCATCTATATTAAATTACATATAACATTTTACATTGTTATTCCTCTCTCCTTGAAACCTCTTTCTCCCTTGGCTCTGATTGTGATTGCACTCTTGATTCCCTCATAGTCTCCTTATATTTCTTCTTGCTCTTTCCCTCCCTTATCTATTAAGTGAAAGCGAAGTCGCTCAGTTGTTTCCAACTCTTTGTGACCCCATGGACTATAGCCTACCAGGCTCCTCAGTCCCTGGGATTTTCCAGGCAAGAGTATTGGAGTGGGTTGCCCTTTTCCTTCTCCAAGGGATCTTCCCGACCCAGGGATAGAACCTGGGTCTCCCGCATTGTAGGCAGACGCTTTACTGTCTGAGCTACCAGGGAAGTTCTTCTCTTTTTTGTTCTTTATATTCTGTTTGGTAATTCCATTTGTCCCAATTGTCTTAATTTTCAACTGTGTATAGATGGCTATGAAATCTATAATTTGGGGGCAAGATAATTTTTTGAAGCGTAGCTTGGGAATTTTTACTGCCTATTGGATATTGACCCATGGATGTCCTTAAAAACTCAAATTCATTAAGTTCAAGTGGAATTGCTTTGCTACATCTCTACCTCTACTCCCAAAGCTATTTATTATGTTTATCATTTTGGCTCAGACTGTAAAGAATCTGCTTGCAATGCAGGAAACCCAGGTTCAGTCCCTGGGTTTGGGAAGATTCCCTGAAGAAGAGAATGTCAACCCACTCCAGTATTCTGGCTTAGAAAATTCCACAGACAGAGGAGCCTGGTGGGTTACAGTCCATAGTGTCACAAAGAGTTGGACATGACTGAGCGACTGAATTGAACTGAACTTCCATCTCACTAGTTCTTCCCATTCAATCAATTCCCAAACCTCCTTAATTCTATCTATTCAGTGTTTCTTACATATTCTTCATTTCCATTCTTTCTCTGGTCACTCCCTTTATCTTCTCTCTCAACTACTGCAATTACAGGCTAACTACTTAGTTATCTAAACTTATTCTTCTCCAACTTACCCTTTACACTATCACCGGAATTAACTTTCTAAAACATAAAATACTCAAAAATCTTCAGCGGTTCCTATGCTATGCTATGCTAAGTCACTTCAGTTGTGTCCGACTCTGTGCGACCCCATAGACGGCAGCCCACCAGGCTCCCCTGTCCCTGGGATTCTCCAGGCAAGAACACTGGAGTGGGTTGCCGTTTCCTTCTCCAGTGCATGAAAGTGAAAAGTGAAAGCGAAGTCGCTCAGTCGTGTCCAACTCTTAGCGACCCCATGGACTGCAGCCTACCAGGCTCCTACATCCATGGGATTTTCCAGGCAAGAGTACTGGAGTGGAGTGCCATTGCTTTCTCCGTTAGTGGTTCCTAGGAACCCACAAAATATCGTTTTAGGTTTTTTGCATGGCCTTCTGAAATTTGAAGCCAGCCTAATTTACTTGCTTTGTTCTCCTATACTCTCTCTCCCAAGCATACAAAGTTAGATCGCAGTAAACACTTGCAATATCTCTGGTGTTCTCTTCCTGGTCTTCTCAAGCTATCTTCTCAACCTGGAGTGACCTTCTCTCCCAATGACAAAATCCTCCTCATCTTTCAAGCCTAGTTTATCAGCCACACCACCTCCCCATCTCCAGGTATTATGTAATGAATATTTTTATTATAATATTTATTTGCCTATGGACTGAAGTAACCACACACACATGGAAGCATTAATTTTCTTCATGGTGCTCTTCTTCTTATATATTCTTTGACCTCTGAGTCCTTTGAGTTCCTCAGAATGCTTGGCACAAGATTTTGTATATTGTTCTTACATCTGCCAAAAGTATATTGTAGATTTATTTTAAATTATCTTACTCTAGATCTTAATTGTTAAGGTAAATTTGTCAAGGTTATACCATTGTCAGTGGTAAAAGCAGCTCAGAAAGCACGTTTCTTTATTCGTATTTATTTCATTTTCTTGTCTCACAGTACTTTTCATCAATATAAAGAGATGAACTATTATTTCCTCTAATACACGTCTTCTTCTGTGTATCCTTAATTATGACAAGATTCTTAAAAATAAGAGTGGCAAAAAGCACTCCAGAATTCCAACTAATCTATTCTATTTCACTTTATGGAAGGCTACTTCTTTTTACATTATTTTATATAAAATATATGTGACTAAGTAAATTAATACATGGAATAATTTGTTCTGTCCTTTTGTTAAGGTTTTTGACATCATTTAATATTTCAATGGGTTTATAATTCATTTATTAGCTGATCTTTGAGACATCCCTGCTGAGACAGTCAATTAGCTGAAGAAGTACTGCCAGTTGGCAAGTGACAAGTAATATTACTTGTACATTACAGATGAAGAAACTAAAGCGGAGAGAGGTTAGTCGACTTGTCCGTATCTTAGACAGTGAGTGGTAGTACTGATGTCAGAACAGGGCCCTGGAGTTATTCACATCAAAACCACAAAAGCATCAACAGCCTGGTGCTGGTGCTGTTCTTTATTATATAATACTCTCTAAAGCCTTTGTTTAATCTCCTTTTCTGGCTCTTTATGAGTCCAAAGAGGAAATATACTTTTAAAATCTGTACCTTCTCATTAAACTAAGACTATTTTTCTCCATTAAATAAATATTTAGCTTTGGAAAGGATGTTTGAACATCAACATATTTCTTCTCAAAATAACTCATTATTAACTTTTCCATCTGATCAAATCACTCTCAGTAATATTGTCTGTTGTGTTCCAAGTTGTAACTATGACCATAACAAAACAGTTATTGTTTACTAATTATTTATCAATAATAATAACAAAAATATCAAGTATTTGCCAGAAAGGTCACAAGACATTTATGCAAATTGCATAAATTTATCAACAAGTATATCAAATAGGAATGCTCATTATCTCAGTTTTAAAGATAGAATAATAAAGGTTTAGAAACACTGTTATGAAACTGATAGGTGACTTAACCAGTTACAAAACCAACTGACATTTTCCAACATTCATTTTGGAACATACTGTACTTAATTTTTTATTGATGGCTTGCCATCAGCATTTATTTTAAATATGTAAGCAGTTCACATACTGTGTTGAGACTAACTATGTAGGGTGATATTTTATTGACATCCCTACAGAACCCGACTTTTTAATATTATGATTTCTTGATTTCTATATTTTTTCTGCAAACATTTTGCATTCCCACTTCCACATATCTGGTCTACTTATCCATGTGATGGTCTTTATCTTCAGACATCTTGCTGTCGTGGCTATTCAGCGCTGTGACAGTAAAAGCACATTCACTAGGGAACAGGAGTTTGAGAAGGACTTAGAAAATTGACACGTGAAAAATGGCTCTGAAATATGAATAAAAATCTACAAAACTGTGATAAAAACTTGTTTAATTGATATTTCCAACTAATATTACTACAACTCATCAATGGTAATGTTACTTAACTTTCATATAGTTATCTATAATTATACTGAATATGGGATTTGGTCACCTTTAATAGAAATAAGGATGATTTTTCGTTTGTGTTGGAGTATAGCAGATTGACAACGTTGTGATAGTTTCAGGTGAACAATGAAAGAACTCAGCGATACATACACAAGTATCCACTCTCCCTCAAACTCCTCTCCCACCCAGGTCGCTTCATAACCCTAAGCAGAGTTCCATGTGCTATATAGTATGTCCTTGCTGGTTATCCATTTAAAATACAGCAGTGTGTACATGTCCATCTGAGACTCCCTAACTATCCTTCCCCATACAGTACCCCACCCCCAGCAACCATAAGTTCATTCTCTTAAGTCTTTGAGTCTCTTAATGTTTTTAAAGTTCATTTGTATCATCTCTTTTTAGATTCCGGGATATCATATTGCTCCTTCTCTGTCTTACTTCACTCAGTATGATAGGCTCTAGATCTATCCATGTTGCTGCTAATGGCATTATTTCATTATATTCTTTTTAATGGCTAATATTACATTATGGCAATGGCACCCCACTCCAGTACTCTTGCCTGGAAAATTCCATGGATGGAGGAGCCTGGAAGGCTGCAGTCCATGGGGTCGCTGAGGGTCGGACACGACTGAGCGACTTCACTTTCACTTTCGTGCATTGGAGAAGGAAATGACAACCCACTCCAGTGTTCTTGCCTGGAGAATCCCAGGGACGGGGGGCCCTCGTGGGCTGCCGTCTATGGGGTTGCACAGAGTCGGACACGACTAAAGCGACTTAGCAGCAGCAGCAGTGTGTGTGCGCATGCGTGTGTGTGTGTGTGATATCTTCTTATCCATTCCTCTGTTGATGGGCATTTAGGTTGATTCCATGCCTTGGCTATTGTAAGCAGTGTGGCAATGAATACTGAGGTGCATTTATCCTTTGGGACCATGTTTTTCTCCAGCATATTTTAAATCATTTATAACATTTAGGGTGAAGCTTCTAAAAGTGCAATTACCTAGGACTGAGAAAGGTTTAAAAATGGCCCTGCACACACTGAAATAGAAGTGACTTCACTAGGATGCTGAGGCAGAGATGCTGGCCCTTGAGAGTGACAGAGCAGGTATGCATTGGAGAGAGCGTTCCCATATAGGAAAGTCAGGGATTCTTATTGAGTGGGGAGCATGAAGGCAGGGAACTCTATAATGAGAATCCTAGGGTTGCTTCCAAATTTCTTATTTGATAAATGACAGTATAGTATTCTTTGGTGAATACTGAAGTTGCCTGCCAATGCAGGAGGCTCAAGAGACAAGGGTTTGATCCTTGGGTTGTGAAGATCCCTTGGAGTAGGAAATGGCAACTTGCTCCAGTATTCTTGCTTGGAAAATTCCACAGACTGAGGACCTGGTGGATTACAACCCATAGGGTTGCAAAGAGTCAGACAAGACTGAGCGATTGAACACACACAAAGGAACAGCAGTAAAAGTCTAAGAACGGAACTTCAGCTTATCGCAATGCCACATTTAAAATAAGTTTATCATTCTCTTCCTTTCTGAATGAATGAAAATGCATTAATTAAAAGCACACATATTCACACAAATGCTAATATCTGCTCTTTTACAATCATGTACGTTCTGCATAGTGTCTGTCTAATCCAGTTGAAGTAGTGCTTGAATACTTCAATATGCCTCTTTTCTGCCAAAAAGAAAACTGTTTTTATGACTGTGTTTCAACATATTTTGAATATATGCATAATCACTGCCAATTTATCTGCTTTGCAGATACTAGTTGCCTATACAATATTCAATAGCTCCCTTTACTGAAAGTGTCATTGCTCAGTATTATAATTAATGTTTTTCCTTTTTATTGTATGTCTGAATGTTAGGGTTATTGATTAATCTCTTTATTAACAGAATGATCTTCAGCACAATGTTTAATACTCTTCTTATCTACCATCATATATGTTATCTTGAAAATTTTCCATACATTTACTTTAAATGGGATTTTCAGATTTTTCAGGTATTTTGAGATCAGCAGGATAGGCTTCAGTGAGAAAAGGAAATGCTGAAGGACAATATAAATTAAACAAATTTAAGCAGTTAAAAAATCCATTTTTTATCTAGCCATTGAAAAATACATATTAATATTTATATAATATATATAAATCAACAGTTTCCAGAAAGATAACTGAGCAAAATACCTTAAAATATGAATTAAAGAATGTTGTCAAACTTGTATATGAATAAAGTAAGACAGTTTTTATAAGCTTAGACAATAAATAATAAGTGCATTTTTGCATAGGAGAGAAGTCGTTACCTGGGAAACCTCATGACATTTTGTAGATTATCGAAATCACTTTCCAGTCAATTTTGAGCATTTCTCCTATCAACTATATTATTAGCATTGGAAGTTACTATTATGACTGTATTTCATTAACAGGTACATTGAAGAAACTATTTAAAGTGATAAAGATTGGTTTTAACAAAGAAAACCGATGAAGATATTACAGTAAACTGAGGAATTAAAAAATCTCAAAGTAGAGAACTTTAATTGACTACAGTATAAATAACTTAACGGTAGAGAGCTTCTGTTTTTCTTGTTTGTCCTCCAAATTTCTGAAGTTTTATATGCACAGTGCAGGGAGGGTACTAGGCACATATTTAAGAAATGAAAAGTACTGAATTCATTACTTTGTGGTACAAATTAGGATTTCTTTTGTACTGATGTAAGTAGAAGATTTTAATTTCAGCATTATGATTTATTAATGTCTTTTTCTTGGCTTCCCTGGTGGCTCAGGGTTAAAGATTCTGCCTTCAATGTGGGAGCCGCAGGAGATGTGGGTTCAATTTCTGGGTTGGAAAGATGCCCTGAAGGAGGGCATGGCAATCCATTCCAGTATTCTTGCCTGGGAAATCCCAGGCACCCTGGTAGGCTACAGTGCATAGGATTGCAAAGAGTTGGACATGACTGAAGTGACTTAGCATGCATGTAATGTTTTTATCTAATTTCCAGTTTTGTGTCAACCAAACTTATTTGCATGACAATTAGAGGCCTTTATGTTTATCTTATCTTCCAGTATTTCACTTTTACATATCAGTTCATTAATTCACAATTCTGATATTTTTATAGCACAACAAAGACTACAGAAACAGAACAAGCCAAAGAACTCTAAATAAAGCAGATTTCAGATATGAAATTAGAGCCATGGTTAGTTATACTTGCATTTAAGTGCTTCATCTAAAGAGAGGCCTGTAGTCCTGCTACATGTATTAATCACCCAGGGTGACTTTTAAACTTACCAATGGCTGGCCCCTCTATCATATCTGATTTTAGTCTAGATGATAATAATTATTTGATCAAGAACTTTATTTTACTGTCTGTAAAGGTACGCACGCACTCACACACACACACTCACACAATCACCAGTACATTTAAAATCTGTGGGACAAAATTAATTATAGCTATTGAACTTAAACGTCATTTACCAACTTATTAAAGTGCAAGGAAGCAGGTAAAATAAGTGAAAGATAAGACTTCTGTTTTTTAAATTTATTTTTACAGTCTTATAGAAATCTTGATGAAATTATGGTACACAAAAATCTCTTTGCTTTGTTTTCTTGTCTGTGGCAATGCAAACAATGGAAGTTAACCTGGGATTTAAATTAAGGAAAATATATTGTATTAAGTTTAGACCCTGTCCAACTTGCCATTATATTTTTTTCAAACAAATAAATCTTTCTTCTCTTCCCCCTCTTCCCATCTCCCTTTAAGATATGTCAGCTCTAACCTCTGCCTGCCTCCCATCCTCTCCACACACACTTTGTTGCCTCATACTTATCTCCTTTACTATATGTGTTTTTGTACTTACTGCTACACAATATTTTGACAATAAAAGATGGTAAATGCAGGGAGAGGTGTTTCAAGAATGAAGGAAACTGTCCTCACACATTTTTAACACAGAAATACAATTTTTCAAAAATGAATTACAAAACAGCAAAATTAAAAAAAAATTGTAACTAAAGCTTGCTGATAATATTATCATCCCTCTTAAAGAAGCACGAGGGATAAGGCACAGAAGGAATGTGGTGTTGAGGGCAATGAAAATAAGCAGTTATTGCAAACTATTATATGCTGCATTCAACGGATTCAGAAGATAGAGGCTTGAGTACTGTCATTATTTCTTGTCTGCTGTTTGATGCCGGGCGAAATATTTAATTTCATTGGACTTCAGTTTCTATGCCTCTAAAATGTGAGTTCCCAGGCTAAGAAAATATTTCAAATCTTTTTTATGACTAAAAGTCACTGACTTTAGTGTCCGTATCCTTCACAAAGGTAGCATTCTTGTAAAACGCCTTTGTGGAAAGGAAAAGCTATATTTAGAGAGTCCACTCTGTGTCCAGGGTGATCTCAAGTCATACTACTATTTATAACCAGGTGTAGGCCAGTAGGACAACACATCTGCTTTAACTAATAACTGCCCAGGTTTCTTAGAGTGAAAGATAAGTTTTTCATTATTCTAAGTGTTGACCTTAGGAAGTATTGAAAGCAAGAACTGTTTTAATTTACTTCCTGAATTGTCCAGTTACATGGACTGATAAGAAATGTGATTTAAAAAGTTGCATTTAAATTTGAACATATAGCTACTGTTTCATCATAGACCTCTTAACAGATAAACATATGCAACCATATTGAGTTTCTGCAAGGGAGTGCTCTGTATAGTTTCTTTCCCTTATAAATTTCATGCCAATTTACTCCATTTCTAAAGGCAGGTAGACATTCATAAATTTCTCTAAGAACTTATTTTCATTTCTATGAATCTTTATTTTATTTTGATACTGAAAACTTTACCAAATTCATAGACATTGGTAGAGTGAAAAATAAAATGCATAATTAGGGAAAAATAAAAAAATCTTGAATAGAAAATAAGATGTTATGCTGTTAATAACATAAATCAACATAAATAGACTGAAAAGTTGACCACAATTTTTTACAATGGTATAAATGAGTTTTTAACTTTGCGATTCTCCAAGAAAAAGAGGATTACCTAACTTAGGGATCTTTTCCTCTTATTTTGTACTTTTTTTAGCAGTCTCAAAAATTATAGAAGTTAAAATGACAATAAAAACAATTTATTTTCCAAACCATTTGAGAATAGCTGCCAACACAATGCAATGTCTCCCCCAATCCTCTAGTATTTCCTACAAACATATACTCAATATATTCAAATATAATCATAAAAATCAGGAAATTAACACTGACTCATTACTACATGGCTATCTAATATTGAGTCCCCTTTCCATTTTATCAATTGTCCCAGTCAAGCCATTCATAATAAAATGACCAGCCCAGAATCATATATTGCATTTAGTTGACCGTCTCTTTAGCATTAATCTAAAAAATTTTCTCAGGCTTCCACTAAATTTCATTAACTAGAAAATTTTAATGACTATAAATCAGTTATTTGGTAGGATTTAGTTTGTATTTGTCTCATTAGATTCAGGATATGTGTAATTAGCAGGAATGACACAGTGGTGAAGCTCTTATTCTTCTTACTGCATCCTACAAATCATTTTGGCAAATTTTAACTTGTAACCTTACTGGAATATTATTTTACTCACTTGAGTAAGGAGTATCAGTCAGTCTTCTCCATTGTAGTTATTTTTTCTCCTTTAATATTAATAATTTTGTGGTAAACTACTTTGCAGTTATCTAAATATACTGTTCCTCATCAAACATAATTTGATCCTCTTTCTCTTTTGTCACTTGAAGCTCAGTTGCATCTCATTGGTGAGTTGCATGATAATTAGTACTGAATCTGATCTCCTCATATCTCAGCAAATACACCAGCCTGTTGTACAGTCACTAAGTCGTGTCCAACTCTTTGCAACCCCATGAACTGGAGCCTGCCAGACTTCTCTGTCTTTGGGATTTCCCAGGCAAGAATATTGGACTGGGTTGCTATTTCCTTCTCAAGGGGATATTCACACCCAGGAATAAAACCTGCGTCTCCAGCATTGGCAGGTTATTCTTTACTGCTGTGCCCCCAGCTTGGTGTCTCTTAAAGGACTGAATACCATCTGCAACAGAATCAACTGAGGTACTCGCTAAAATTCAGATCCATGGACCCTGTCATGATATCTGTTCAGAAGTTCTGTAGTGGGTAATGGGTATTTAGAAGACTTTAGCTAATTCTCATGAATTAAATATTGATACTGAAACTATGTCTAGTCACTCAAAGTTCACGGTTTAAAACACATCAGAGATCAGATCAGTCGCTCAGTCATGTCCGACTCTTTGCGACCACATGAATTGCAGCACGCCAGGCCTCCCTGTCCATCACCAACTCCCAGAGTTCACTCAAACTCACGTCCATCGAGACAGTGATGCCATCCAGCCATCTCATCCTCTGTTGTCCCCTTCTTCTCCTGCCCCCAATCCCTCCCAGCATCAGAGTCTTTTCCAATGAGTCAACTCTTCGCATGAGGTGGCCAAAGTACTGGAGTTTCAGCTTTAACATCATTCCTTCCAAAGAAATCCCAGGGCTGATCTCCTTCAGAATGGACTGGTTGGATCTCCTTGCAGTCCAAGGGACTCTCGAGAGTCTTCTCCAACACCACAGTTCAAAAGCATCAATTCTTCAGCGCTCAGCCTTCTTCACAGTCCAACTCTCACATCCATACATGACCACAGGAAAAACCATAGCCTTGACTAGATGGACCTTTGCTGGCAAAGTAATGTCTCTGCTTTTGAACATGCTATCTAAGTTGGTCATAAATTTCCTTCCAAGGAGTAAGCGTCTTTTAATTTCATGGCTGCAGTCACCATCTGCAGTGATTTTGGAGCCCAGAAAAATAAAGTCTGACACTGTTTCCCCATCTATTTCCCACGAAGTGATGGGACTGGATGCCATGATCTTCGTTTTCTGAATGTTGAGCTTTAAGCCAACTTTTCACTCTCCACTTTCACTTTCATCAAGAGGCTTTTGAGTTCCTCTTCACTTTCTGCCATAAGGGTGGTGTCATCTGCATATCTGAGGTTATTGATATTTCTCCTGGCAATCTTGATTCCAGCTTGTGTTTCTTCCAGTCCAGCGTTTCTCATGATGTACTCTGCATATAAGTTAAATAAGCAAGGTGACAATATACAGCCTTGACGTACTTCTTTTCCTATTTGGAACCAGTCTGTTGTTCCATGTCCAGTTCTAACTGTTGCTTCCTGACCTGCATACAGATTTCTCAAGAGGCAGGTCAGGTGGTCTGGTATTCCCATCTCTTGAAGAATCTTCCACAGTTTATTGTGATCCACACAGTCAAAGGCTTTGGCATAGTCAATAAAGCAGAAATAGATGTTTTTCTGGAACTCTCTTGCTTTTTCCATGATCCAGCAGATGTTGGAAATTTGATCTCTGGTTCCTCTGCCTTTTCTAAAACCAGCTTGAACATCAGGAAGTTCATGGTTCACATATTGCTGAAGCCTGGCTTGGAGAATTTTGAGCATTACTTTACTAGTGTGTGAGATGAGTGCAATTGTGCTGTAGTTTGAGCATTCTTTGGCATTGCCTTTCTTTGGGATTGGAATGAAAACAGAACTTTTCCAGTCCTGCAGCCACTGCTGAGTTTTCCAGATTTGCTGGCATATTGAGTGCAGCACTTTCACAGCATCATCTTTCAGGATTTGAAATAGCTCAACTGGAATTCCATCACCTCCACTAGCTTTGTTCATAGTGATGCTTTCTAAGGCCCACTTGACTTCACATTCCAGGATGTCTGGCTCTAGGTCAGTGATCACACCATCGTGATTATTTGGGTCGTGAAGATCTTTTTTGTACAGTTCTTCTATGTATTTCTTGCCACCTCTTCTTAATATCTTCTGCTTCTGTTAGGTCCATACCATTTCTGTCCTTTATTGAGCCCATCTTTGCATGAAATGTTCCTTTGGTATCTCTGATTTTCTTGAAGAGATCCCTAGTCTTTCCCATTCTGTTGTTTTCCTCTATTTCTTTGCATTGATCGCTGAAGAAGGCTTTCTTATCTCTTCTTGCTATTCTTTGGAACTCTGCATTCAGATGTTTATATCTTTCCCTTTCTCCTTTGCTTTTCACTTCTCTTCTTTTCACAGCTATTTGTAAGGCCTCCCCAGACAGCCATTTTGCTTTTTTGCATTTCTTTTCCATGGGGATGGTCTTGATCCCTGTCTCCTGTACAATGTCACGAACCTCATTCCATAGTTCATCAGGCACTCTATCAGATCTAGGCCCTTAAATCTATTTCTCACTTCCACTGTATAATCATAAGGGATTTGATTTAGGTCATCCCTGAATGGTCTAGTGGTTTTCCCTACTTTCTTCAATTTAAGTCTGAATTTGGCAATAAGGAGTTCATGGTCTGAGCCACGGTCAGCTCCTGGTCTTGTTTTTGCTGACTGTATAGAGCTTCTTCATCTTTGGCTGCAAAGAATATAATCAATCTGATTTCGGTGTCGACCATCTGGTGAGGTCCATATATAGAGTCTTCTCTTGTGTTGTTGGAAGAGGGTGTTTGTTATGACTAGTGCATTTTCTTGGCAAAAACTCTATTAGTCTTTGCCCTGCTTCATTCCGTATTCCAAGGCCAAATTTGCCTGTTACTCCAGGTGTTTCCATCCTTAAACTCTCATTTTCCCACAATTCCTACATCCAGTCTATTAGAAATACTTGTCAGCTCTAACTTGAAAATACCTTCTGAATCTTATCTACCTCTCACCTTACTGTTGCCATCTTCACTTTACTCGAAACCATCACTACTAGCCTCATCTAATCCAATAGGCAGCCTCTTCAACAATCTCCCTGCTTCCTGCTTCCCCCAATCCTTATAGTCTTTAACCAGTACAATAGCCAGAATAATCTTAAAAAAGCATAAATCATATCACATTATTTCTCAAAACCGGTTACCATCACTCTTAGAATAGAAACTTTACTATTTTTACCTATTTATATGCTTTATTCAGTATTTCTCCTGCCCTCCCCAGCAAACTCATCTACTGCTACCATTGTCTCACATAACCACACCCAGAATTTCTTTCTGCAATGGCCTTCCCAGTATCAGGGCTTTTGCACTTGCTATTCCCTAAAACCTGGAAGATTTTGCAAATCGGTAAGAATCCTTCCAACAGAGATCTTAGGTGGCGTTTACATGTCATTTTGTAGAGTTGTTTGGTAGAAGATACTTTGCTTTGGAGACTGTTCACACATGTAGCAGTTTACAGGTTGGTTAAATAGCAAATGAGACTTATGTGCAGTTCTTTTTTGTTTTAGCTTTATCAATTCACATTTGGCCTGATACTGGGAAGGCCATTGCAGAAAGAAATTCTGGGTGTGGTTATGTGAGACAATGGTAGCAGTAGATGAGTTTGCTGGGGAGGGCAGGAGAAATACTGAATAAAGCATATAAATAGGTAAAAATAGTAAAGTTTCTATTCTAAGAGTGATGGTAACCGGTTTTGAGAAATAATGTGATATGATTTATGCTTTTTTAAGATTATTCTGGCTATTGTACTGGTTAAAGACTATAAGGATTGGGGGAAGCGGGAAGCAGGGAGATTGTTGAAGAGGCTGCCTATTGGATTAGATGAGGCTAGTAGTGATGGCTTCGAGTAAAGTGAAGATGGCAACAGTAAGGTGAGAGGTAGATAGATTCAGAATGTATTTTCAAGTTAGAGCTGACAAGTATTTCTAATAGACTGGATGTAGGAATTGCGGGGAAATGAGAGTTTAAGGATGGATTTAATATTTTTGGCCTGAACAACTGGATGAGTTATGAGGAGAAACTAGAGTGCAATGGGTGGATCAAACCAAAATATTTTGCTTTATTTGCTAAATTTGAAATGTCTACTGTGCATAGATTGTAGATACTTAGTGGGAAACTGGAATTAGGAGTCTGGAGGCATGGTGAATGGTTAGGCCTAGAAGTATGAATTTGGGATTCACAGACATCTTCTCATTAATGTAATGGAACTAGAGTAAAACTTACAAATAGTGACAGTAGGTGGAGAGTGATAAGGGCTGGGAATGATCATTAGGGCATTCTAACAGACATTGAGGGGTAGGATGTTCAGTCACTAAGTCATGTCCAACTCTTTATGACTCCATGAACTGCAGCTTGCCAGGCTTCCCAGTCCTCCACTATCTCCTCGAATATGCTCAAACTCACATCTGTTGAGTTGGTGATTATCTAACAATCTCATCCTCTGTCACCCCTTTCTCCTTTTGCCCTCAATCTTTCCCAGCATCAGGGTTTTTTTCCAATGAGTCAGCTCTTTGCATCAGGTGGTCAAAGTATTGGAGCTTCAACTTTAGCATCAGTCCTTCCAGTGAATATTCAGGGTTGATTTTCTTTACGATTGACTGGTTTGACTTCTTTTAGGACTGGCTGGTTTGGTCTCCTTGCTGTCCAAGGGATCTTTAAGCCTTTTCAGCACCACAGTGCAAAAGCATCAATTATTTGGGCTCAGCCTTACTTATGGACCAACTCTCACATCCGCACACGACTACCAGAAAAACCTTAGCTTCGACTATACCAACCTTTGTTGGCAAAGTGATGTATGACTCTGCTTTTGAAGATGCTGTCTAGGTTTATCATAGCTTTTCTTCCAAGGAGCAAGTGTCTTTGAATTTTGTGAGGGGTAGGAGGCATTACAAAGGAGACTGCGAATGGCAAATGAGGAGGGGAGAAATCTAGGAAAGAATGATGTCCTGATAGCCAATGAAACAAAACATTAATGCTGGGAATTCTCAGGCTCATTTTCCAATGTTTCCTGAACTGATGATAGTTTGAAACATATTTTTAAAAAAGAATTAGCAAACAAAAAAAAAGGAATAATCAATCATGTGATTGATTGCAGTAGCATGGAGGATAGAAAAAGTTGTGAAAGGGGAATCAAGAATTTAGGTTATAACAATTTTAAACAAAAGTATTCATTAAAAAAATGTACAGAATATTTAGACATTATATTTTGTCTTTGTGTTAACTGCAGCTACAGCATGCTGTAAGTGAAAGATGAAGGAGTACAGGTTAATGTCAAATAAGGGAAAAAGGTAAAATACTTGAATTCTTTATAGATTCTTTAAATAGATTTAAAACCTTTATTGGCTTTGAATCTTATCATATTTCAAACATGATTTTCTAAATAATCATAACAATTTTAGAATCAGAATAAATCCTATGTACCTTATATAAACCGTACTTGAATACATACAGAGTTCATTTTTATGGGTGAAATTATGACTTGAGTCTTTTGATTACCAAGGATTATTTCTTACTGCAACACATTATTTAAATGTCTAGATGATTGAAAATAAAAGAGCTTACCAGTGATCTCATTTTTTTTTTTTTACAAACTATTTATAGTAAGTATTTAAAGTTCGGGGAAAATTAGGACTGTAGCCTGCCAGGCTCCTCTGTCCATGGAATTCTCCAGGCCAGAATACTGGAGTGGGTAGCTCTTCCCTTCTCCAGGGGATCTTCCCAACCCAGGGATCCAACCCAGGCCTCTCGCATTGCAGGTGGATTCTTTACCATCTGAGCCACAGGGAAGCCTAAGAATATTGGAATCGGTAGCCTATCCCTTCTCTAGAGGATCTTCTCAACCCAGGAATCGAACGGGGTTTTCCTGCATTGCAGGCAGATTCTTTACCAGCTGAGCTACCAGGGAAGCCCAAATAATCATAACAATTTTAGAATGAGAATAAATCTTATATACCTTATATAAACCTTACTCGAATGCATATAAAGTTCATTTTTATGGGTAAAACTATGACTTGTGTCTTTTTATTACTAAGTATTACTTCTTATTGCAACACACTGTTTAAATGTATGGATGATTGAAAAAAAGCTTACCAATGATCTCTTAAATTTTTTTACAAGCTACTGCTATTAAGTATTTAACATTAGGGGATATAAGCTTGTGAGGATTAAAATACAGGAAGAGCTTACAAGAGGGCAAAAAGATAGGAAATGCATTTCCACATGGTTATACAAATATGAGATTTCAGGGAAAAATGATCAAAATTGCATTTATAAGGTCATGAATCAAATGAACACTTGATTTAAGAAGTAGTTTAGAAACATAAATATGGTTCAAGAAATTCATGGGTGGTGAAAGCTGTATGTTGGATTATTTCAAAAAGTTAGAGATGACTGTTAAGTAACTTCTCTTTTTAATAACAGAATAATAGGCATGTGAAAAGATCTCATTATGCACTGACAAAGATAAAATCCCAGGACTGCATGGCTCCACAGTCTAATAGTCTAGAGCCAAATGTCCAGTATAGCGTCCCTTATTAACAAGTGGCTAGTAAATACCTGAAATGTGGGCAAGTGTGACTCAAGAACTGAATTTTTAATTTTATTGAATTTTATTTAATTTGTGTTAAAAATTTTTTTTAAACATATGTGACTAATGGTTATAGATTTGATAGCACTAAGAACCTGCAGTGCAGGAGACATGGGTTCAATCCCTGGGTTGGGAAGATCCTCTGGAGCAGGGCCTGGCAACCCACTCTAGTATTCTTGCCTAGAGAATCCCATGGACAGAGGAGGGTGGGCTACAGTCCATGGGATCGCAAAGACTCAGACATGACTGAGTGACTAAGCACAAGCACAGCATAAGAACATTTCCATTATCACAGATAATGGAATGACCAGAGCTGACCTATAATATTTTTATTCAATTTTACATTTATTCCTTTTTGCTAAGAGACTTCTCTCTCATACTAAGAGCGGTATTAGCGAGATGGATAGATGTAAGCTCAAGAAACAAAAACCTATTGGATTCTCTAATCCAGCAAAAAGGAAGAGCTTAAAAATTATTTAAAATAGAAAAAAAAAGTTGCCTAGGAATAAATCCAAATAAAGATGTGCAAGACATTGAAACATAAATAAATGGAGAAATACATTTTATTTATGAATAAAGAGACCATCATAATGATGTAAAATTTCCCCAACTTCATTTAAACATTCAATATATTTACAATAAAAATATTTAACAGAGGTTTTGCATACCAGCTAATTCTGAAATTCATATGAATGGTCAAATGTCCAAGAATAGCTCAGACACACCTAAAAAAAATCATTCCAAAGTGATCCTGGAAAACTTAATTATTCATAAGAAAACAAAGAAATTGGGAAGTATATATACAAGTCAATTCTAAATACATTAATGGCTTGAATATAGAACACAGATATACCAGAACTTTCAGAAGAAAATCTACTATAAAAGTAAGACAAAAAAGGCCACTAGGCTAAAAGATAAATTTGATTTCATTAAAATTGAGAGCTGCTATTTATCACCAGATAACATTAAAAAAGTAAGAAGGCAAGACATAACTTATTTGTGTCAGATATAGCCGACAAAGGATTATTTGCTTGTATTTAAAGAACAACACCAGGGCTTCCCTGGTGGCTCAGCTGGTAAGGAATCTGCCCGCAATGCGGGAGACCTGGGTTCAATCCTTGGGTTGAGAAGATCCCCTGGAGGAGGGCATGGCAACCTACTCCAGGATTCTTGCCTGGAGAATCCCCATGGACAGAGAAGCCTGGCAGGCTACAGTCCATAGGGTCTCGGAGTCGGACACAACTGAGTGACTAAGCACAAAGAACAATAAGAAATAAGTAAGAAAAAGATAAACAACAGAATAATGGAGAAAAGATATTTTCTGGAATTTCACAGAATAGGAAACACAGGCAACTATTTAAACAAATGAAGGATTCTCAACCTAATTATGACCAGTGTCATAAGAAGAGGAAGAGAGACCAAAGATGCACACACACAGGGAAAAGGACATGTGAAGACACAGCCAGAAGGCAGGGGCCATCTGCAACTCAAGGAGAGAGACCTCAGAAGGACCCCAAACTGCCACCACCTTGATCCTGAATTCCAGCCTCCAGAACCGGGAGAAGATAAAACTCTTTTTTTTAAGCCATTAAGTCTGTGGTATATTTTTTTTAGGGGAAACCGAGCAAAGTAATACAAAAACCAGAAGAGAATTTATACTGACTAGATTGTCCATTCTTACTGGTGAGGCTATAGAACAGAAAGACTAAAAACAGACTCTATAGCTTTGGAAAACACTTGGCATAATATTTTAAAGTTGAATATTTGAATTTTCAGCAATTCTATTCTTAGTGGTGTGCTCTTTTACTTATATTAAATAAACTCTTGCACATGTGTACTAGGAAACATTAAAATAAATGTTCATGGAAGTACTGTTCATAATAGGTCCCAATATCACTAATAGACTAATAAATACATTTTATTATATTTATACAATATGGAATTTTATCCTCTGGCCATGTGATTCTCCAGGCAAGAATACTGGAGTGGGTTGCCATTCCCTTCTCCAGTAAAATGAATGAACATGAGTTAAAACAAAATGTATGAACCTTAGAAACATGATGTTGAGTAAAAAAGCAAGCACAGAAGACTAAAGTATGATATCAATTTTTATAAATCTCAATAACAAGCAAAATCATAAAGATTAAATGAATCAAAAACATAAAGATTAAATGAATGCTGAATAGAAAGCCAAGATGAGAGTGGTTTCTTTGATGAAAGGAAGGTGAAACCGGGGTGGAGAACAGAGAGAAGGTTCAACAATTTTGATTCTAGTTCTTAATTTTGGTGGTGTGTTTGAAGGAGTTTATTTTATAGTTTCTCATAATTTACGTCCAATTTAATACATTCTTTGGTACATTACCTAATAATACTTTAAAATCAAAATCCATTAGATACCAAAGATAAGTCCCAGACATTAATTATAGAAGAGAGTCCACTTTGAAACAACATACATATTTACTCACAAATCTTCTGCAACTGAAGCCTTTTAGCTATGAAATTCTTCCCCTTTACTACAAGGACTTTATGTTCCATAACAAAGCCACCTACTTTGGGATAATTTGCCTTCTTTATTTAAGTGATATTAGTCTTCTGGCTATCTAGAAATTTTAAAAACAACTGATAACTACATCTCTTGCCCATAAGATATTACAGGAAAAGGATGGAGCAGAGAGGCAATCTCATACATTATCGATAACACAGACAAAGACAATATTGGTACAAAGTTATTTTTCCATATAGCAACTCTGAATGTTATTAATATATATCTATATAAATATCAAACATAAATCAAAGAAAATCATCAAATATTAGTACATCTGCTATTTTGCAATGAGTTCCAGGGTCCTATTTTAGATTATTACTTCATATCTGAGAGAGTTTGTATATGTGTGTATGTATATCTGTATATCTGTGTGTTTGGTTTTGTGGAAATGGCATTGTGCTAAATTTTACATTTCTTTCTTGAATTACATCGCTTTTTGTTATCCCTTGGGAAAAAAGAAGCTAGCAACAGCAGTTTACTACCTACCTGTGGAGACGTATAAATAGCAATTTTAGCTGCTAGTGATTCTGAAATTGCCCTTAACTTTGTAAAAATGCTCCAAGAATCATGTTTTGCACATCCAGGGATGTGCTATCCATATTCAAGTCATTTATGTGGACAAAGATGTCACCTGTCATATCAGTAACAAAGGATGTTATAGTCATCAAGCTGCCAGCCACTACAGCCACCCTCAAAGCTGTACCCTGGGGGCACTCAAGATGGAGAAAACAGAATACTGGCCCTAGATATTTCAAGTCCATATCAATGGAATGATTCCAATGAGCCCAGATTCTTGCATCTTACCAGATATTGAGAGGTGCTAAATTCATTAACTTGAGATGTCTAGTTTCTTTAATTAACAGTGATCTTTTGATGTTCCGACTACCTGTTTTTCTTGCAAAATGTCCTGAATATCCTGGCTCCTCCCTTACCTCTTCAGAACAGTCCCTCAGAGCTATCTGAGAAGCTGTGTCCTGACTTAAGTCTTCAGTATGTCTGCTGAATAAAACAGAATTCTCAACTTTTAGGTTGTGCATTTTTTTCCAGTCAACATTTAATTGTATGGCTCATGTAGCTAAATGCCTAAATGTAATAGGATGAACTGTAAATTATTAAAACCTGATAGATTCTGTTAACTCTATCAGTAGCTGAGATCCAGGCTTTCATCTCTGGATACTTCTATCATAGACCGTGACAAATATGAGGTCTGTATTGGTCTTAAAATTATTCTTAGAATTGTGAGGTTTCATTCTTTCAATCAATTGTTCTATGTGTCAGTAAGAGTGCTAGGTCCTGAAATACAAAAGTCAACACACAAGAAAATACAAGGATAAAACAGTTTCTACTATATTAACTTTTTTTCATTCATTAATTCATCCTTAAGTCATTCAACATGGTTTTCTTATTGAATATTGATAAGGAGTCAAATATACTCAGCTAAACACTGAGTCTTTAACTGTAGATGAGACAGATAGGCCCTGATTTTTATGTCACTACTATCTTTTGTCCTGCCATATAATGGGACATCTTCATTATTCCTTTTACTGTAAGATTTTATCACAAACTCTGAAAAATGGAAAATGTCTTGCACATCAGTAAACAAAAGATGTGACAGTCATCAGTGATTGCAGGCATCACTGATGGTAAACTGGTGAGCCCTGAGGGAACTCAGGAAAGAAAGACTATCTACCATCTAGCAGAGATCAGACTGCAGCCACTCTCTATGGTCATCCCTGAGGCAGCTCAAGGTATGAAAACACAGGATACTGGTTCCATATAGCTGAGGTGCATATCAAAGCAATGATTTCACTGAGCCCAGACTCTTGCATCCTCCCATACATAGAAAAGTGCTAAACTACTTAACTTGAAAGATATGATTTTTCTTTAACTAACAATGATCTTCTGATGTTTGGTCGGTCTACCTGCCCTTTGTTGCAAAACTTCTATAAAACCTGGCTCCCTGTCTCACCTCCTAGGAGCAGTTCTCTCAGGGTTACTTGGGATGCTGCCTCCTGATCTTGAAGTCTTAAAAATTCCCACCAAATAAAACATAACTCTCAACCTTTAGGTTGTGAATATGTTTTAAGTTGACATTGCTAATGAAAACACAATTGTCAGAGGAGTTCTGGTGTGCCCAGGGAACAATGAACTCCTCTTTCCCATGTCCCCTTCTTCTCCTTGTAAATCCTTATGTGAACTCACTTTGTGCCAAGACCAAGATGTGTCCCAATAAGAATCAAGCTAATTTCCTTAGAATGACTGGAACTATACCTCATTCAGGAGACTTGATGCTTAATTGTGATAAGCAACTAGATCATGGAAAAAAAACCCATAAAAACGATTTGTCTTGGGAGAAAATACTAAAAAGGGTTAACTGCTGTTCCACGTACCTAAGCTCATGGGACTAAATCACAGGCACCATGATCACCAAGGGTACATGGCAACAATGAGCTAAAAATGGAAAAAAGCATCATACTGTTATTGTACTCATTTTCCCCCAAGGTACTCTCTGATAAACACTACAACCTCCAAGGGAACTGGGGATAGTTTCCTTGTAGGGTAGGTTATAAATCCATCTTTTCCAAGCAGTTGTATCATATCCAGCTAACAACACACTTTATTTAAGGTGATTGTATGAGATTAAGTGTTCCTACCTGATTGGAAACCTTCTTGTCCTCAATTCATTGGCTGTCCTTGATTATTTTTTCTTGAATCAGACCTCCAAACTTCTATCAGAAACTGTTCCTTTGGAGATACCAGGCCTTTCCAAAAACTCAGAAAACTGAAATGGATACAAAAAGAGAAATTATTTGTACATATAGACCTCATTTTTTAGTTTTAAGTAAACATCCAAGCATACATCTTCTAAACTGTATAATAGCTTTCGGAAACTTCATGCTTCCTAAGTTTGCATGGGCTTCCCAGGTAGCACTAGTGGTAAAGAACCTGCCAGTGCAGGAGATGAAGAAGTTTACACACTCATAAACTTAACATGGTAAGAGTACAGTCTTCAACCCAAGCAAAGACTTCCAAAAGAGTCCCTGTTATCCTTTGTTCATTAAGGCACAAAGTGAGGGCAAAAAGGCAGGTTTCTAAGTTGTTTTCTTCAGAATTTTCTTTCTTCAGTTTTCATCAAGATCTTAAGGAAATTATTAATTTTACTAAACTTAATTATTCATGAAACCTGCAGAAGAGTATTTCATGGAGACCTGTAATTTACAGTATCCATTGCATACACGCACCATGAGCTTGTCTTCTCTAGCACTGGCATACACAAAAGTGTGTGTGTGTGTGTGTGTGTGTATGTGCACATGTATGTCTCTTTGTGATGAAGTCGTGGGAAAAGGATGAATCTGTTGGCTGCTATACTAGAGTTAAGAAAAAGGCTACAAGTGAAGCAATAAAGTGAGATTGTGTTTCCACAATAATAATAGCAGTTTCCTTAGTAACCAAGGGGGCAGTCTCCTCAAATTATAGTCACACCTGTTAGACCATCTGCGTGTAAATTTCATACTATCATCAATGGAAAACAAATGGCACTCTCTCTCCTTTCCCTTATCCATTGGCCATTCTCATATAAGCTATTTTTCTCTTCAAGGTCATGCTCTTTCCAATCTGTTTAAAAGTATTAGGATGCAGGCAGGGTGACACAAAATGAGCCATGCCTTCATACTTGTGGCAGTGATGGCTCTTAAGGAGCACTGGATTGGTAGGATGCTATAATTTGAATTCCCCTAGAAGCAGAACCTGAGGCAAGAATTTGAATGCAAACTATTCATCTGGGAGGTTCTTCCAGAAAACTCAGGAGTGGAGTGGGATTTGAGAGCAGAGACATGGAAATAAATCAATAGAGGTACATTACTGAACAGATTTCTCCTGCAGGAAACTGCTGTCAGTCCTCCAGGGGAGTTCTCTAAAACTCTATAGAACATGTCTCAGAGTTATTCCAAGACTGAGTGAGAAACTTGAAGTACTTATCTTCCAGTCCCCCTCTGTCTTTGGTTGAGAGCTACACCCAGATATATTAACTCCTGTACACTTCTGACCTGTCCTAGAGTGGCTAATTGCAGATGTTAGATGATTCTATCAGTATATACTGGAATGATGAGGCTGGGGAGTTATGAGTCGAGCACTGATACCATCTGATACAGTGGGGGCAGGACGTATTAGTAACTGGCTTGCAAGTCTAAATGGATAACCTTAAATTCCTGGGTTAATTGTTTTACCTGGAGGTATTTAAAGATAATGTGTCAGTAAAAATTTCCTCTATCAAATGAAGTTTAGGATCCTAAGTCCTTATTTTTTTGAAAAACTATGTCTTTGAACAGATTTTTAAAAGGTAAAATGATTAAGATTTCAAGCTGACGATTCATGCATTCATTCATTCATTCACTCATTCAACAAACACTTATTGAACAGCTAGAGTATATCATGGGTTAAGCTAACACTAGTGTTATTGTTACTAAAATCATTATCTTGCCATCTAGAATTAAATGTAATGTGACATCCAAATAAAATTCATAATTACAGTAAAAATTATTACAGAATGCTATAGGAAGACACAGTAAGATCTTAATTCTTGCTGTGGACAGTATATGGGAGATATCAGCAGGGCTTCTTGTAGAAGTCAGTGGAAATGGATATGTAACAGGAAGGAGGGGTGCATTTTTAAGGAAAAGAGAAGATAAATTCACGGTTGCAAGAAAATGAATGGTTACGAATCAGAGCAGAAAGGAGATCCATTTAGAATCAATTTAAGAAATGCTCATTGGAGTATAAGAAACGAAGACAATGGAGAGGGTGTCAGAAGCAAGTCATGACTGGTCCATGTATGTATAGTAAGTGCTACGGTTGAATCTCTGTGTGCCCCTCCAAATTCATATGTTGAAATCTTAATTTCCCATTGTAGGTGTGGTCTTTGAGAAAGATTAGATCATGAGGGCACAGCCCTCAGGAGTGGTATTAGTGCTCCTGCAAACAAAAAGACCCCATAGAGCTCCCTAGCCTCTTCTGCCATGCGAAAGTAGAAGTCTGACTCAGAAGGCCCTCATCTGACATGCAATGCATGAGTGCGAAGTCATTTCAGTCGTGTCCAACTCTTTGTGACCCTATGGACTGCAGCCCACTAGGCTCCTCTGTCCATGGGATTCTCCAGGCAAGTATACTAGAGTGGGTTGCCATACCTTCCTCCAGGGGATCTTCCCGACCCAGAGATCTAAGCCACATCTCCTACTGTTCCTGCATTGCAGGCAATTTTTTACCACTGAGCCACCAGGGAAGCCTCATCTGACCATACTGGCACCCTGTTCTTGCACTTTCAGTCTCCAGAACTGCTAGAAATAAATGTCTGTTGTTTATGAGCCACCCAACCCGTAGTGTATTCTTACAGCAGCCCAATGGACAAAAAGAGTTAGGATGTGAGATTTTTACTCCAAGGATATCGGAATCCATTGAAAGATTTTAATTGAAAACTTAGAAGAGAAGACAGAAAAGTTCCACAACAAAATCAGGTATTTTCATAAGATAAATTTGCTTAGTTTAGTTTTAGAAAGATCATTCTGGAACTACTGTGGCTGGATTGCTAGAGAAGGGTGATAATAATCCTGGCTATAGAAAGATGAGTACACTTAGACACTGTTGGTAGGAATGTAAATTGATACAACCACTATGGAGAACAGTATGGAGGTTCCTTAAAAAATTAAAAATAAAACTACCATATGATCCAGAAAACTAGGAATAAACCCTGAGAAAACCACAATTCTAAAAGACACATATACCACAGTGTTCATTACAGCACTATTTACAGTAACCAGGACATGGAAGCAAGCTAAATATCCATCAAAAGAGGAATGGATAAAGAAGATGTGTGTACAAACACACACACATACACACAATGGAATAGTGTGTGTGCATGCTAAGTTGCACACACACTATTTTCTAGTAGTCATGTAAGGATGTGAGAGTTGGACTATAAAGAAAGCTGAGTGTCAAAGAATTGATGGTTTTTAACTGTGGTGGTGGAGAAGACTCTTGAGATTCCCTTGAACTGCAAGGAGATCAAACCAGTCAATCTTAAAGGAAATCAGTCCTGAATATCCATCGGAAGGACTGATGCTGAAGCTGAAACTCCAATACTCTGGCCACCTGATGCGAAGAACTGACTCACTGGAAAAGGCTTGGATGCTGGGAAAGATTGAGGGCGGGTGGAGAAGGGGAAGACAGAGGATGAGATGGTTAGATGGCATCACCGACTTGAGGACATGAGTTTGAGCAATCTCCGGGAGTTGGTGATGGACAGGGAAGTCTGGCGTGCTTCACTCTATGGGGTCGCAAAGAGTCAGACACAGCTGAGCGACTGAACTGAACTGATGCTAAGTTGCTTCAATCATGTCCAGCTTCTTGCAACCTTATGGATGGTAGCTCTCCAGGTTCCTCTCTCCATGGGATTCTCTAGGCAAGAATACTAGAGTGGGTTGCCATGCTCTCCTCCAGGTGATCTTCCCAGCCCAGGGATCAAAATCCATGTCTCTTATGTCTCCTGCACTGGCAGGGAAGTTCTTTGCCACTAGCTCCACCTGGGAACCCCTAATGGACTATTACTCAGCCATAAAAAAGAATAAAATTGGGTCATTTGCAGAGATGTGCATGGACCTAGAGACTGTCATACAGAGTAAAGTAAGTCAGAAAAAGAAAAACAAATATCATATGTTAATGTATATATATGAAATCTAGAAAAATGGTATAGATGATCCATTTGCAAAGCAGAAATACAGACACAGACATAGAGAAAAATTTATGGATACCAAGAGGAAGAGGGATGGTGATTGGGATTGATATACACTCTATGGATGCGTGTGTGCATGCTTTGTCACTCAGCTGTGTCTGACTAGGTCCTCTGTCCATGGGATTTTTTCCCAGCAATAATACTAGAGTGGGTTGCAAACCTGGTGGGGAATCAAAGTGCTACCTTTTCTGGAGGGCAGGAGTGGGGTGGCATGGAAGATGATAGCCTCACTTGGCCCAACCAAAATCACAGGAAGTAGGGAATGGGTGCAATATTTCCACTGGCATTTGGCTTGAATAGTGTGAAAAGTTGTCGGGAACAGGAGCTCCCCCCCGTGGCAAAGGTCATGAGGAAGGAGGCTTGGCATACGCAAAGGCGGGATCGAGCCTCAGGAGTCCCCCTGGAAATTCTCGAGCATCTACCCCCAAAACCAGAGTCTGCCTACTTTCTGCTTTGTACTCTCACCTACACCTCTGACTTTACGGGGGGCTGTCCCCCACTACCTCTCTCTGAAGAAAGAGTTAACTTACAGCTCCAGTTAATAAAGTTCCTGGGTGTGATAGTGTTTCAACCTACAAAACTCCTTTGGAAGTCCTCTAGCCTGCCTGAATAGGTTTTTCCGGCCACATGTGATTGCTCAGAGCCTCCCAACTGCGAGAGGCAGGAGATGTTCTAAAACTGTCTAAATACAAATTCCTTTGAGCAGTTAAAAGATTGATTAGAAACTGTATTGGTGAAGGGTTTTTCACTTGTTGGGCCATTGTTTGCTGCTAAGTCTCCATATCCCTTACCTGCTGTGTCCCTGGCAGTGTATTGATTAATATAATTGGTGTAAGTAGTACCTTTAATGTTTGTAACCTTGGACCCTTGAGTTAATTCTTTTTCTTGTTACAGCCCACCACACCTTTGCTCTGTAGGAATGCAACTTTAATGCTTTTGGAGGGTGGCGCCTGACTAATCACCTTTAGAGAAAAATAAGTTTTCTGAAGAAAGGGTCTTAAAATGTTAACAGGCCTCCGGGCCAGAAGATAATGCAAATCACCTAAACTTTTGCATATGATCAGTTTGCAGGAAGAAAGCCTGGCTTACTGCATGACTCTACCCCTTCCCCCATTATCCTCTATGCATAACTTAAGGTATAAAAACTACTTTGGAAAATAAAGTGCGGGCCTTGTTCACCGAAACTTGGTCTCCCCATGTCGTTCTCTCTCACCTTCTGACTGAATTATTCAGCCTCTTTTCTCCACTGAATTTCCTCACTGAGCTATCCTTATTTAACCACTCTTTATATCCTTAATTAACGTTTAATTAAGCAATTGTTTCCTGATTGCCGATGCCGTCTCCCCTTCAAATTCCCTGGATCCACCGGGGCTGGACCCCGGCAAAAAGTCAAAGTGTTAGTTGCTCAGTCACGTCTGCTTTGTGACCCCATGGACTAGAGCCCGCCAGGCTCCTTTGTCCATGGGATTTCCCAGGTGAGGAATGGCTGGAGTGGGTTGCCATTTCCTTTTCCTGGGGATCTTCCCTACCCAGGGATCAAACCCAGGTGTCCCGCATTACAGGCAGATTCTTAACCTGAACCACCAGGTACCCTCCACTGAAGGGTGTGTGTATTGCCCAAAAAGTTTTCTGTTTTTAGCAACCCCTTTCTTCATACTTAGGCTTGGGAGAACAGGTTCTCTCTCTTTTTTTTTTTTTTTGAAGCTTTTTGTCTGTTCTGTTGGTGGTTATGGATTGGAGACTCCTGTAAATTAAAATTTGATGACGCACACCTTGCCCTTTAAGAATTATTCTGCTAGATAACGTGGCTTCCCAAAGTTGCTACAATTTGATTTTCTCACTTCTAAAAGTCAAGTGTTTTGCTGGAGTCACAATTTAAAGATAAGCAAGAAATGGGGCTAAAATGATCTATGTGATAACAGATTAGAGTTGGAAACCTCGATATACATTCATATTTAGTTTAATATTTATATTAGCTTAATACACAGTTACGTAGAGAGATAGTTATAGATATGTGTATATATATATATGGTTAATATACACACATATTATCTCTTTGCTCTGTCAGCTGAGAAGACCTGGAAGCAACGACATTTGCGTTACAATTAGCATACTCCAAACCCAGATCCTCCTGTCTAATACCATTCTCCAATAAGAAGATCTAGTTATCCTTGAAGAAATAGCTGATTTTAGGACTGGGGCAGTAAATATACAAGATGAGCTCAGACCATCATATAGGGTATGGAAGTGTAAAAACAAACAAACCATCCAAATGGGGATACATCAAAGTGGCACAAAAGCCAACTGAAAGAATTGATAAGGTTCAGGACTAAAGCAATTTGAGCAACAAATAAAGTAGAGTTAGAGGATTACCCAAAATATAAAATAAAAACCCATGAGTTCTTCTGATGTAAATAATTTGATTCATAAATAAATAAATGAGAATAGACAAAACTCTGTGAAAAAGAATTCCAAATAGTTTGTGTAGATACTCCATCTTAAGCATAACTTCCTATTCCTTAGCTGTGGGCTGAGGACACTAACTTCCTTCCGAAAAGTACAAGAGAAGAGGGGGGAAAGAGTACCTCTACAATGAAGAACTCTGAAAAGCACTACCTTAGCCAGGTGATCAAGATCAACCTCAGCATTCATAATGCACACTGATAATATGCACACTTATGATCCGACACTTCTACGCTGTGGTCTTCCTCCCCACAACACATAATTCTAATCTTATCATGAAAAATGCGTCAAACAAATCCCAATAATGGGCATCCTACAAAATTCTGACTAACTCAAAATTGTTCACGTCATCCAAACCACGGAGTCTGAGAACCCATCAATCCCAAGAGGAGCCTAAGGAAACACGACAAACGTGACAACTAAATGTAGTGTGATGTCTTGAATGAAATTCTGAAACAGAAGAAGGGAATTTGAAGAAGGGAAACTAAGGAATTTGACTAATGTATGGACTTTAGTAAATGATAGTGTTTCAAAGGGCAGAAATTATTACAATTTATAGGTAGGCAATTGATTGTAGGCAATGCCTAAAGTACAGTGAAATATTAACGCACGATGCTCTACCAACTGTAATGTATTTTATGTTTTCAAAATGATGAAATGTTATTTCAGTCAATAAATGATTGACCTTTATACATTTCCTGCCCATCTTTTCCCGAAACACTCACAAGGAAATGACATTATCATTTGACAGTAGTTTCACCTAAACTGGAGTTTTGGTACTTGTGGTTGCCAATGGTACTGCAAAGTGTGTTACTTCTACAAATCCTCTCCATGGCAAAACCTTATCTTCACAGGGCAAATCACAATAGGTGTCTAAAGCCAAATGACATATAGCTATGCAGCAAGATTATGAAGCATTTTACTTAAAGGCACAGTAGAATGTAGAAAAAGCCATTTCTCTCTATCTTTTCTGCTCAAAGTTACTCAACCATCATTTTATCAGCCATCTCAAAAGTTCTCCATAAATTTAGACTATATAATGTCACTCAGGGGCTTCCGAAGTGGCTCAGTGATAAAAGGATCCATAAAAGAATCCAGCTGCCAAGGTGGGAGACACAGGAAAGGCAGGTTCGATTCCTGGGAAAATCCTTAGAGGAGGAAATGGCAACCGATTCCAGTATTCTTGCCAGGAATATCCCACGAACAGAGGAGTGTGGGCTGCAGAGTCGGGCACAACTTATTGAATGAGTGCTGGCACAATGCCACTTAATGGAACTGTAGCTCAATGTTCTATTTTAGTATGGTTGATATGACATTATTTTTATTAGTGCTAAATAAGTTATTTGACACATTTTTTTCCTTAAAAAAAAAAAAAGCAATTTTTCCTAGACTGGCCCTGGGCACGTATGTGAGTTTGCCATTTTTCTCCATAGGCTATTTTATTTGTTCCACTGTGTTATATTTTTTCTACCTCGTCAAAAATAAGCATTTAATCATTCATCTACACATTCATGCATTCATACATTTATTAACTTAATCTGTTGAACACCTACATATGGCACAGAAAAAAGGCAGAACACTAATCTGAGTTACATAGAAAATAATGAACTCAGTTAAAATTTTTGCTGATAACAGGTGTTACTTGATTTACTGGAAATTGCATTTTATTATAGGAACTCACTGACTCAGTTAAAATTAAACACAGAAATAATAATAAATTAATAAAAGCACTAGTTATTTACTGAGTGCCTGCTTTGTACCTGACTCTGAAAAAGAAGCTCTGAAATCACTATGGATGTTTTGAGGACTGTCTGATGTAATTGTAATCTCCATTTCAGAGATGAAAATAGCAAGATTCAGAGACATTAGGTTACTTGCCTAAAGAGAAGTGGCCCAGATACTATAGAACTGGAAATAGAATCTTAAACTTTATAATGACAAAATCTGTGTTTTTAATCAAAATGTGTGTGTGTGTGTGTGAGAGAGAGAGAGAGAGAGAGAGAGAGAATGTTTAATAAAAAACTTTTGGAAAATGGCAAGAAAACTGCCAGGTATTCATCAAAGCATGATTTAGGAGCTTCTTACTGTACAAACAATTGTGAATCAGATGGCTGAATTAAGGATCTCTTACTTTTGAACTAAGAAATCGAAAGCTTCCAGAAGTTGAATCCAAGTTTTGCACTTATATAAGATACATCCTACAGAATGCTGAAGCATAAAAACTAAAGAGCTCTGAAAATAATGGAAGCATTCTTACTAGTATGATTTTGTAATGCAGATAATAGGGATTTAAGAAACTGGCAGATGTGCCTGCAGACTCATTTGTTATCATTTCTGTGAAGGGCAAGATAAATGAATAACAAGGAGAAAAATGGAAAAAAAAAAAAAGTGCCCAGCAGTTTTAGGTAGTTTGCTTAATCTCCAGCCTAGGCAAGATAAAGCACAAAAAATGTCTTGAAATTATATTTTTAAAGAACTTACAAGTGCATGTGGTCTTTTTATACCAAATAACTTGGAATTATGAAATGTCAAATTAAGTCTAATCTTCTCTGATGATAAAATCACAGATTTTATTTGAAACTATGAAATGGAAAAATGAAGTAATAATCAGAAATTCTTAAGAAAGGGAGTAGAAAAAACCTATTATGCCTATAAAAAAAATTTATAAAGAATAGCCATGTTAAAAACATTTTGAAACAAACATAAAATCCTTATTACTGTTACAGAGCTTTCAAAACCTTGTTTTAATTTTTAATAAATATTATGTTTATATAATTACTGTCACAAGGGAGACAAAATTTTAAGTCAGCTTTCTTCATTCTTTCCTCATTAAGCATTATTCTCTTTTGCTTCACAGTCTTGTAATTATAACAACCGTGTAATTTTCTAATAAGTGGGTATAATTTACTAAATTATTTTCCTATTAACAATTAAAGGTGTTTCCAATTTTTGTTATTAAAAATGATGTGATAATGAGCACTTTTATTTATATAATAGTTTTATGGATGTAAATTATTTATTGGCATAAGGGTCCAGAATTAGAATGAATGTGTAATACACTATTAACATTTTTATCTTGCTAGACCTTGACAAATTACTTGTTAAAAGATCAAACTAAATTATACTGCAAAAATTTTTGCCAACTGAAGATATTATGTATAATATATGAGTTTGCTAAATTAACAACGTGGAAATCTATGCTCCATTTCTTTGAATTTTTTGATAATGGAGTGCTGCCTTGTTGGGTTACGTGTGACTGGGAGGGCAGCTGTGTCTGTGAAGGCTCCCCAGAAGGGGAGTGGGGTAAGCAGAAAAAGTTTTTAAAAACACTAATTGAATTTTCTGTCGATTGTTATCTCTCATTCTTTTCTACTTCTTTATAACATAGCCAGGCATGTGAAAAGTATCTTTTGGCAGGGCAAATTGGTATTTCAATAAATTAACGACCAAACCACCTTCAAATGGGTTTTTAAGACTGGAAATACTGCTCAGACTTACCAGTAAGTTCTTCCTAATTCCTCTTAAGGACCATTTTCTTAGAAGCTTTACCCACTCTCCTCAAATTTTCCTCCATCCTCTCTGCTTCCCTCAGACTCAGCTGGTAAGTTGATTCATATCTCATTAAGAAAATAGAGGTCAGTAAATAGTTCACTGCCAAACCCATTAATTCATTAGCATTGATCTTTGTATTGCCTTTGAAAGTGAAAGAAAAGTGAATGTGAAAGTCACTGTCCTATGGACTATACAGTCCATGGAATTCTCTAGGCCAGAATACTGGAGTGGGTAGCCTTTCCCTTCTCCAGGGGATCTTACCAAACCAGGGATCTAGCCCATGTCTCCCACATCACAGGTGGATTCTTTACCAGCTAAGCTACAAGGGAAGCCCAAGAACACTGGAGTGGGTAGCCTATCCCTTCTGCAGGAGATCTTCCTGACCCAGGAATCAAACCAGGGTATCCTGCATTTTAGGCAGATTCTTTACCAACTGAGATATCAGGGAAGCCCTGATAATTAATTATGTTCAGTAGGTCAGGTGTATTAAATGCATTTTCAACTTACAATATTTTCAACTTAACAATCGGTCTATCAGGACATAACCCCATCCTAAGTCAAGGAAAATCTCTCTCTTTGTGTGCTTATATGTGTGTGTGTGTGTGTGTGTGTGTGTGTGTAGAAAGAGAGAGAGCAGACAACCAGATATACATATACTCGGGCAAACTGATCGCAAAGAGTTGGACACGACTTAAATTGATTTTAAAGAGAATGCCAATAAGTCTCATGGATATGGTAATATAGAGACTAAGACCTAACCCACAAACCCTCCAAAATGAAGGTGCTGGCTATTGAGAAACCAGGCTCCTCTCTTAGCTACTCAGGCACTGCACTGAACAGAGAAGGAATGTAAAAGGAAAATCTAGTTCAGGGCCAGACTTCGGTCTCCTGCATTGCAGGCACATGCTTTACCATCTGAGCTACCAGGAAAACCATTAATTAATAACTTGTAAAATATCAGAAAAAAATGGAGTGGAACATTTTGTATTGAATAGGAACTACTAAGTCATCTATCAGTACTAAGAATGATTCTTATTGAATGAAATTTTTTCATTATTTTTTGGAAAGAAAAATATTCTTGTGTTAGTGTTTCACAGTTCCTATTCATTCACATATTTACTCATTTATTCAACAAACATTTCCTAAATACCTTCCACGTGCCAGTGTCTGTTGTAACCCTTGGAAGACTCAGAGGTGAACAAAGCAGTTTGCAGGTGGTAAATTTTAAAAGACACAAATGAGTTCATAAGCAGTTTATGAACTATAATCATTTATCTTAACTAGACTGCATTAATATACACCTGGTGACCTTGAGGTCCTGGGACATAAAGTGGGTTGCCATTTCCTACTCCAGGGAATCTTCCCAACCCAGGAATCGAACCTGCATCTCTGGCGGGCATTGGCAGTTGGATTCTTTACCACTAGCACCACCTGAGAAGTCCATTATTAGATCAGGGAAGCCCGACCATTTTCAAATAGTGTAATTTGAAAAATTCTCTAATTTGTTAGGGTTCAGGAATATTATTTCATTACTGGGGCTGGATGGGAAATTTAGAGTGAGAAAGGAGATTATGATGACTGGTTTGTCTCTATTCTCTCTTTCTGAGGACAAAGTGATAAGTAGGGGCATCTACTCTGCTGTTGGCCCATTGCTTAAGTATCAGAACTAGTTTTATCTAGTAAATATGTGTTGAACAACTATTATATATTAGGCACTGGGTTGAAACCGGGAATATAAAGTGAATAACTGACAATAAGAGCAGGTACGACTAACAAGAGCCAGGCCCTGTGCTAATGCTTAACATGCACTCTCTCACATTCCATTAATGTTCACATTAACCATATGGGGCAGATGCATTTATTATACCATTTTCTGCATGAGGACTCTCATCTTTTATGACTTCTCCACGTTTACACAGCCAATTAGGGGCATAGGCAGTATTTGGACTCTGGTCTGGTTGTTGTTATTGTTGTTCAGCCGCTAAGTCGTGTGCGACTTTTTTGCAAATCAGTGCCAATTCTCTTAACCATTACGCTCTATTGACTTTAAGTTGTAGACAAGTTCAGAATTACACATAACAAGGGATCAACCAACCCTAAGACCATTTTGCAAAAATTGGCTGATTGAGAAGGTTTATGTAAGATGCACTCGGAGTGGAGCAGACTGAGGGAGAGGCCCCAAAACACATTCTCTGTATTAAGGGGCAATGGAAGAGAGTAAGAATTAGCCTACAGCAACATGATGTTGAGGATCAAGAAAAAGTGTTTCTCTCCTTTGTGAATAGTTATCAGATTATTTCTACTTCAAAATATCAAGAAGAAATCATAGAGAAATGAACAGTTTGTGGAGGCACCTTATTTAAGTTTGAATCTTGGCAGATGTAGAGTTCATAATACCTACCCTGACAGGAATTATGAGGTGTAGTTAAGTAAGCTCTCATTTTTCTTTAGCCTTCAAGCAAAACATTTTCCGATAGTTATAATTTAGAAAAGCCTCCAGAGAAAATATTTAAAGTCCACCATCTCAGAGGAAAGCAATTTTGCAAAAAGATCTATCAGTGAAAGCAAGACCAAACAGACACTAATGGTTTAGTGAGATTACTGTTTTATCATTGCTCATGTTGTTTCTCCACGCATATTTCTGGAAGAAAGCTCTTAATGTTCATCAGTTTTCAAAGAGATAAAGACCCACGCTGATGTGTCAGAAAGAGCTTTGCCCTGGAATTAGATCAGTTTAGGTTTTGCTACTTACTAGGATTAGTTATCATTCTCAATCTTTCTGAACCTGTTTCCCATCTGCAAACAGGATAATGCTATCAATTACAGAGGGATGTAGTTAAATTAAATGACATATATAAAGGAAACATATACCTACAGACTGAGAACATGCTTCATAAATGTTAAGTGATCTACAAGTATTTTGCTTCCCTGAAGTGGAAGAAACCTGTTCTCATGTTTTAACCAATGGTCTAAATATCAATGCGATATTTAGTTGAAAATTAAATTTGTTCTTTCACTATCTGCATTTTAATATATTCTAATATATTCTCCTTAGTAAATTGTATCAATATTAGTAATATTTGTCATTTAAGCTATTACTGTTCATTTGTTTAAAGGTATTTCAATGGCCTGTCAATATAGGAGATACAGGAGATGAGATGAGAGTTCAATTCCTGGGTCAGGAAGATTCCCTAGAAGGGGAAATGGCAATTCACTCTAGTAGTCTTTCCTGGAGAATCCCATGGACAGAGGAGCCTGGTGGGCTACACCCATGGGTTCACAAAGAGCTGGACATGACCAAGCACACATGCATAGTGTGATACGTCATTACTCAAAGGGATGCCAAGGTTTTGCCAAAGATTTCAATGAGATATAAATACATCTTCATCAGAATTAACTTTCAAAGAAGAGGAGAAAAATGATTCAATATGTGGAGAGAAAAAAACTTTTCTACAAATTCTATTTTTATTTGCTCTGGTGGGAAAAAAGATAGCTTATAATTAGTCTAATTTACATTAGCTTAAAAGAAAGTGCCATATAAATTTAGAATGCAAAATAAATCAGTTTTCTTTCATCAGTAATTCAGATTTATAAATATTCTTTCCAAAAAGTGCCAAAAGGAAGCACTATTTTCCCTTCTAATTTCCAGCCGCTGTTGTATTGCAAAGGTTAATAACTCAAAAATACAAATAGAATCATATGGCAATCAGGAAATGATTTGTGTACCAGCTATTTTAACAAAAGGCTTGCAAATATAATAAATAAATAGTGAAAGTCAAAAGAATGCCACATGTGTATGAAAGCAGAGCATACAGAATTATAAACTATCTTTGGAGATTAATTATAATATTCTTTCAGAAATATTTGTGTGATTTACTGTTATTTAAATGGAGAACACAGAATTAGCTGATCTAGGTTATCATGTTGATACTATGATATGACCAAAAATCTTTATGTGATAATACATATAGAAATGAATAAAATTCTATAGGAAGAACTAATTAAATTAACTAAATGCCACCCCACAGATGTTAGAATGGCTAGTATCAAAAACACAAGTGATAACAAGTGTTGGGTGAGCATGTTGAGAAAAGAGAAAGACTTATGCACTGTTGGTGAGAATGTAAATTGGTGCAGCCACTATAGAAAATAGTGTGGAGTTTCTTCAAAAAAAATTAAAATACAACTAACATATGATCCAGCAATTTTCCTTCTAGCTATATATCCAGAGGAAATGAAATTACTACCCCCAAAAGATATCTGTACCTCCGTGTTCATTGTAGGATTTATGACAGTCAAGATACGGAAACAATCTTACTGTTTTTTGACGGATGAATGGATAAATAAAATGGGGTGTAAAACAACCTACTATTATTCAGCCATTAGAAAGAAGGAAATATGGCTATTTGTAGCTACATGGGTGGACTTGGGGCATTATGCTAAATGAAATAAATCAGACAAAGATAAATACTTTATGATCTCATTTATATATAAAATCTAAAAAACTGAATTTATAATAGAAAGAATGGATTGATGGTTGCTAGAGCGGGAAGCTGGAGATAGGGAAAATGAGTAAAGATGATCACAAGATAAAAACTTCCACTTATAAGATAAATGAGCAATGGGGATATAATGTGCAGCTTGGTCACAATAACCATATTAACAACACCATATTGTATGTTTGAAAGTTGCTAAGGATCTTAGAAGTTCTTGTTACAAAAACAGAATTTATAATTATATGAATTGAGCTTAACTAAATTTATTGTGGTAATCATTTCACAATATATACATATACCAAATCATCACATTCTATTTCTTGGACAAATACAATATTATAAATCAATTAAATCCCAAGAAAACTGGGAAAAAAGATTTCACTTATACTTTGGCATAAATATATCAAATTGGGTTTCTTCACAACATTATTAATAATTATAGATAAAAGAAAATACTACAAGTTTGTTGTTGCTGTTGTTTGCTTTGCAAGTCCACAGATACTCACCTCCCACACTAAGAAAGAAGGAGTTAAGTTTGGACTTGCAAATGCTGCCCCATGGGCCCTGATGCTGTGATATAAACATTTAGTCCAGACCTGAAAGAGAGCTTAAGTCATTTCAACACATTTACGAAACAGTCATGTTCAAACATGAACAAATGAGCAGATACTGGTTATTAATTTTTTTCACACTACAAAAAATATGCCTTCAGTTTTCACCAGAACCTCAGTTTTCAAGTAATCAGGTCACAGTTCTTAAGCAAGCAGTACAAGGCTTACCATCAAGTGCTTTCTCCCTACAATGAATAACTTTCCAGTCTCCCCACTAAAGCTCATCCCTTCTCTCCTTAATGTCTTGGCCAAAATTTAACTATCAGCCCAGAAAACTCTTTCTCAGTTTCATTGCCTGTACATGAACATGCTATCTTAATCACCTGGGCACATTTATACTATCTATAGGGCTCAAACCTAGGCCTCCTGCATCGCAGGCAGATTCTTTACCATCTGAGTCACCAAGAAAGCCCAAGAATATTGGAATGATTAGCCTGTCCCTTCTCCAGGGGATCTTCCTGACCCAGGCATCTAACCAGGGTCTCCTGCATTGCAGGTGGATTCTTTACCAACTGAGCTACCAGGGAAGCCCTTTAGATTAAAGAATGCTTGTAAAGCACTTAATGCTCAGCTCAGCTCAGTTCAGTTCAGTCGCTCAGTCGTGTCTGACTCTTTGCGACCCCATAAATTGCATCATGCCAGACCTCCCTGTCCATCACCAACTCCCGGAGTTCACCCAAACTCATATCCATCGAGTCAGTGATACCATCCAGCCATCTCACCCTCTGTCGTCCCCTTCTCCTCCTGCCCCCAATCCCTCCCAGCATCAGAGTCTTTTCCAATGAGTCAACTTTTTGCATGAGGTGGCCAAAGTATTGGAGTTTCAGCTTTAGTGTCATTCCTTCCAAAGAAATCCCAGGGCTAATCTCCTTCAGAATGGACTGGTTGGATCTCCTTGCAGTCCAAGGGACTCTCAAGAGTCTCCTCCAACACCACAGTTCAAAAGCATCAATTCTTTGGTGCTCAGCTTTCTTCACAGTCCAACTCTCACATCCATACATGACCACAGGAAAAACCATAGCTTTCACTAGACGAACCTTTGTTGGCAAAGTAATGTCTCTGCTTTTGAATATGCTATCTAGGTTGGTCATAACTTTCCTTCCAAGGAGTAAGCGTCTTTTAATTTCATGGCTGCAATCACGATCTGCAGTGATTTTGGAGGCCCCCCAAAATAAAGTCTGACACTGTTTCCACTGTTTCCCCATCTATTTGCCATGAAGTGATGGGACCAGACGCCATGATTTTAGTTTTCTGAATGTTGAGCTTTAAGCCAACTTTTTCACTCTCCACTTTCACTTTCATCAAGAGGCTTTTTAGTTCCTCTTCACTTTCTGCCATAAGGGTGGTTATCTGCATATCTGAGGTTACTGATATTTCTCCCAGCAATCTTGATTCCAGCTTGTGCTTCTTCCATCCCAGCGTTTCTCATGATGTACTCTATATAAGTTAAATAAGGAGGGTGACAATATACAGCCTTGACATACTCCTTTTCCTATTTGGAACCAGTCTGTTGTTCCATCTCCAGTTCTAAGTGTTGCTTCCTGACCTGCATACACATTTCTCCAGAGGCAGGTCAGGTGGTCTGGTATTCCCATCTCTTTCAGAATTCTCCACAGTTTATTGTGATCCACACAGTCAAAGGCTTTGGCATAGTCAATAAAGCAGAAATAGATGTTTTTCTGGAACTCTCTTCCTTTTTCCATGCTCAGCTCAGCACAATATAAATTATTCAGTAACTGCTGAGTAGCATTATTGTTATATCATTTACATTAAAACTAATCTGTACTGGTTTAGGAACTGCTTCTACATTATTTTTACATACCTGTGTTCTTTGTCCCCAACTGGGGTAAAGGAAATAAATGAACATTTACTGATTATCTACAGTGAGAGTATAGAATGCAGTGTAGGGTATAAAATTCATCATGTTCAAGACTGAAACTGACCTGGATTTGAATTCCAGCCCTCTCCCTTGCTTAGACTTCTCTACTTCTCAGTTCCCTTACTGATAATTAGTGATTATAGCTATTTCAGGGACCATAGTAAGGATTAAAAATAATTATAATGCTTGAATCCAGAAGGGGAATTAGTTACCTCATTTAATGTCAACTATTAGATAGTTCACTGCAGATGGTGACTGCAGCCATGAAATTAAAAGACGCTTACTCCTTGGAAGGAAAGTTATGACGAACTTAGATAGCATATTCAAAAGCAGAGACATTACTTTGCCAACAAAGGTTCATCTAGTCAAGGCTATGGTTTTTCCTGTGGTCACGTATGGATGTGAGAGTTGGACTGTGAAGAAAGCTGAGCGCCGAAGAATTGATGTTTTTGAACTGTGGTGTTGGAGAAGACTCTTGAGAGTCCCTTGGTCTGCAAGGAGATCCAACCAGTCCATTCTGAAGATCAGCCCTGGGATTTCTTTGGAAGGAATGTTGCTAAAGCTGAAACTCCAGTACTTTGGCCACCTCATGCGAAGAGTTGACTCATTGGAAAAGACTCTGATGCTGGGAGGGGTTGGGTGCAGGAGGAGAAGGGGACGACAGAGGATGAGATGGATGGATGGCATCATTGACTCGATGGACGTGAGTCTGGGTGAACTCCGGGAGTTGGTGATGGACAGGGAGGGAGGCCTGGCGTGCTGCGATTCATGGGGTCGCAGAGAGTCGGACACGACTGAGCGACTGAACTGAACTGAACTGATTAGATAGTTCAAGTTCTGAGAATCTGATAATAGCTCTGCATCCCTTCTCTAAAGATAACTAGATAGGTAGATAACTAGTCATATTCATGTAATTCCAGGGCTTTGCTAATATGAAAATCAATCAAAGTCTTTAGTTGGCACAAACAACTCAGAGAAATTGTTACAGGGGCAAGAATGATCATTCCTCTTGAAACATAGGCTATCATCCTGTAGAAGAACAAACACTTTAATGTGGTCAGATGTGAGTCTAAGCTATGTGATTCCATGATGGTGTCTCTACTAGGTCTTGATTTGACTGGGATTGAAATTTCGGACTTTACTGTCCCCATCACAGACTTGAAAACCTGGCAGACAATCAAGTGCAATCTATGGTTAAAGGTCACTGGTATAAAAAATGGGTATGTTAATATCATTCTGATAAGAGCATTATGAAGATTAAAAGAAAGCAAAATGAACTCTCCTAGCACCTGACAGCCAAGTAATACATCTTTGAGCTCTTTCATTTCTTTTTCCTTCTTACTTATGCATTTCCTTTCCTGCCTTCAGTTCTTACTGTGTTCTTGTCCCACAATGCTGAAGTCATTGTAAAGCTTTTACTCAGATAATCTCGTGTAACCTCCAGGAGAATCAACAAAGAATGCCTAAGAAATTATTGAGGTAAACAGTGCCATTATTACATCTTTTAGGTAACCTGAAATGTAACTATGTGATTCTCTTTTACTACTAGTTGCTCACCATCCATAGGCACATATTGGATGTATATAAAATACATTAAATTCCTGGAAAATTATCTGTGGTGTCTCTTTGTGTTCTATTTGTATACTACAGTTTTCCTAAAATTAAACTATTATCATTTCTACCCCTCTTTTGTTTAAAACCCTCAAAACATAATTTCTAATTAATAGTTACACTAGTTGGCATTATGTTAGTTCTTCTTTGTTTTTTCTCTGATTATAAGTATCATCTGACTCAAGTCAATGAACTGGGTTCTCTACATGTGAGGAAGTTTGAAGAGGAAAATAGGATGAGTAGGGTAAGAAGATACTCACATATAGAAATAGTAGAAGCCTTAGCAGTAACAAAACTAGTGAAATTAGAGCTAATTAATTAGTAGTCAGGAAAATGTTGCCACTTTGTTGCCATTAATTGGTCAACGAGAGTAATTAGGCTCACAAAAAATAGAAAGAGTGGAAAATCTATCATCCCTGCCAGCCTCTCCTGCTTATTATCAGAACAATTTTCTCCTAGTTTATGAAACAATAATAGTTTAGTATTAGAATTTAACCTAGAGCCTGTTATACAGAGCAAAGTAAGTCAGAAGGCAAAATCAAATATCATATATTAATGCATATATATGGAATCTAGATAAATGGTACGATGAGCCATTTAAAGGCCAGGAAGAGAGACACAGATGTCGATGATGGTCTTGTGGACACAGAAGGGGAAGGAGAGGGTGAGAAGAACTGAAAAAGTAGCACTGACATATATACTACCATGTGTAAAACGGCTAGTGGGAAGCTGTTACATAACACAGGGAGCCCAGTCTGGTGCTGGTGCCATGTGACAACCTAAAGGGGTAGAAAGCGGTGGGTGGGAGGGAGGCTCAAGAGGGAGGTGATAGATGCCTGATTAGTGTTGTTGTACAGCAGAAACCAACACAACATTGTAAAGCAATTATCCTGCATTAAAAATAAATTTAATTTAAAAATGCCATCAACATGAGATATGGAGATATGTGAATTCTACTATACTTTCTTTATAAATTCAGTAGTATAAATTCACCTAGATCATACATCATAAATTCGAGAGTAGAATGATTTAGTTGAAAGATAAAATTCATGCAGAGTACACTAATTGTTTAAACTTCAAAAATATTTAAAAGGATTGCTATATCTTGTCACACTTTTCTTTGTAAAATATGTCAGAGCCAGACTTCTCTTTGGTTTAGAGCTACTGTTCTATAGAGAACACTCCTATTCATATTCACAATCATCAGGCAAATCAGGAAACTGACTTCTTTAGATCAGTGCTGTTTTCCTCACTTCTAACAAAGAAAAGAACATCTGATAAGAAAAACAAAATCCCTCTTTTCTACTGAAGTATAGACGATTTACAAAAGATTCAGGAGTACAACTTAGTGATTTGATATTTTTATAGATTATACTATGTTTCAGTTCAGTTCAGTTCAGTTCAGTCGCTCAGTTGTGTCCGACTCTTTGCGACCACATGAATCGCAGCACGCCAGGCTTCCCTGTCCATCACCATCTCCCGGAGTTCACTCAAACTCACGTCCACTGAGTCAGTGATGCCATCCAGCCATCTCATTCTCTGTCATCCCCTTCTCTTCCTGCCCCCAATCCCACCCAGCATCAGAGTCTTTTCCAATGAGTCAACTCTTCACATGAGGTGGCCAAAGTACCGAGTTTCAGCTTTAACATCATTCCTTCCAAAGAATACCCAGGGCTGATCTCCTTTAAATGGACTGGTTGGATCTCCTTGCAGTCCAAGGGACTCTCAAGAGTCTCCTCCAACACCACAGTTCAAAAGCATCAATTCTTCGGTGCTCAGCTTTCTTCACAGTCCAACTCTCACATCCATACGTGACTACTGGAAAAACCATAGCCTTGACTAGACAGACCTTTGTTGGCAAAGTAATGTCTCTGCTTTTGAATATGCTATCTAGGTTGGTCACAACTTTCCTTCCAAGGAGTAAGCGTCTTTTAATTTCATGGCTGCAATTACCATCTGCAGTGATTTTGGAGCCCAAAAAAATAAAGTCTGACACTGTTTCCACTGTTTCCTCATCTATTTCCCATGCAGTGATGGGACCAGATGCCATGATCTTCGTTTTCTGAATGTTGAGCTTTAAGCCAATTTTTTCACTCTCCTCTTTCACTTTCATCAAGAGGCTTTTTAGTTCCTCTTCACTTTCTGCCATACTATGTTTAATTATTATTAAATAATGGCTATAGTTCCTTGCACTAAGCAATAAAATCCCTCTTTTGTTAAAAAGTGGAAAATGATGAAATGTTAGAAAATTAGTTGGCTTTCCCTCATTAATGATCAATAACTATGGGATTCACCCACATAAGTTAAACGGAGGCTTCTTTTTCCCCATGATTCTGAATACAAAATGTATCCATATTTAGGAATCATTTTCAAAGTAAATTTTTTTTGGGGTAACTGAATAACCATAATGGGAAGTATGATCAGTTTGTTTTAATTTACATAACTACTAAATATAAAATAATTAAATGTAGGGTTTTTCTACCTTTTAACTTTGTATACAAGACAAAGAAAACTAACTGTGCTTTTTATCATATTGTAGTTTTTGCTCAATTACTACTGCCAAAATTGTTGAAAGATAGTATTACCTGTTATGTTCTTTCAGAGCAACCCCATTTCATACCAGTGCCATAAAAAAATCAATAGCCTTAAGAGACCTTTCAAGGATATCATTGTTATTGATTCATACTTCAAATATGACCCAATTTAGCAATAAAATGATGTTGAAGCTAATTGTTTCTCCTCAATGAATTAATAACTTTGGAAGGTTTAAATGGCTTTTCCTAGATGACAGAAGTGGCTTCCATATACATACGCAATGGATGCATATGCAAATAACATCCCTATATCTGCTTCAGCATTCCACACTGAATTTTCTCTGCCATTAACCAATACGAATGCCACATTGTTCAACTCCTTTGCCCTGCTGGCTGGTTTCTGGGCTCAGGAAACGGCAATTTTAATGTTCTCTTCAGTAACCTATAGCCTATTTATGAACTAAGAAACAGTTTTGTTTCTCTTTTCTGGTATATTGAGACTTTCCTATGATTGCAGCTCTCCAACTGTATAGCTTGCAGAATTATTTATTATGACTGGAGAGGCAGAAAAGTTCTGATGCCTAAAAATGCCTTCCCATCTACTAACTGATGGTCTGCAGTCAACTCTCATCCCTTTATTTCTGAATCTCATCCTTTTACCCTCAATCTTTCTTTCCCATTGAAATTCAAATACTGGTGGTGCTTTTAGACCTTAGTCACTTTTATCTCAACCTGAATGATTCAAAAGCAAATTTTGATGCTGTGGAGGAGGAATGAGAACCTGAGGGCATAAGAGTTCCACAGAGGGTATTAGGAAACAAAGAGGACGGAGCAACAAATAGACTCACAGGGGAAACGTGGAAAGTGGAGCATGATGAAACAAGCAAACGTCAGTTTTGCTTAAGGTCTATTCTAATTAGGTGGAAAAGAAAGTTCTGAAGGTGACTGTTATTCCTGTGTATAAGTTTGCCTGAAAAGCGTAAAAATGAGTGATTTGTACCCCTGCCTATTATAGATGTATTGATATAAAATTAAAACAGTGCAAGGAATGCACCGATTAGCACATGGCCTCCGCCATTCTCCATTTAGTAGCCTGCTCACTTTGAGCATCTGAAAATGGACTGTAGAAATCTGGTTCATCTTATTTTAAACTTCTTGTTCCCCAAATTTGAAACAATGTTTATTTAAAGTGAGTCTCTTTAAAAAGACTGCAAAAAGACTATACAGTATTCATTGAAAAGAACCTAACATTTACTACTGTAATATATTATGTACAACTTATTGACTATTTCTCCTGAATATACATTTAATATTTAAAAATCTAATACTAAGTATAACTATAATATGATTCTGGTGTCAACCAGGTCAAAGCTGTGAAATCCTTTGCTACAAATACTTCTCTGGCTTATACTATGGCTTCAGTGTTAGTTTCCACATTTGCCAGCAAGTTACTTTTCATCCTAGTAAACTTCTAATGAATCATGGATAAAATACAAATGGCAGAGAATTCTCCATTTCTGTTCATAATTTTAAAAACATCAACTAAAAGTGTAAAACTTTAATCATTTTCTGTAGCTTTCCTCTTCCTAAACCTACTTGCTTCTTTCATCAATATTAAGTTTCTGGTTTTAAGTATCTGCGACTCTCCTTTAATGTGTTCTCTGTTAAAGGCTTTCTCTCCCTTTTGGAATTGTTAGTAGAAGTGGTATTTTTGTGGGAAGAAAACAGCTCTTCTCTACTACTTGTCTGTCAGGGCTATAGGGCTACATCCTTCGTTGCATAATCAAAAACCTGGCCTGACATCAACTAGTGGGATTAAAAAGCCACCTTTTCCCTTCCTTGCAATTAAAATATTTACATTAACTTTTCTTTGTTTTAACAATAGCATACAGCACCCAGTGTGGGTTGTGGCTCATGATTCTGCTTCTCTGACTCATGATCTTAGACTTCTTGCTTCCAACTTCCTGATGAATGAGCCCTTTACAAATTGCTAGGGGCCAGGTCTGTTTGCTGCTACTGGTTCCCAAGGGTTCAATGCCATGAGGCATCTCTTGAAAGTATTTCTTTGCTGTGCCTACAAAGTATTTTTCTCCCCTACTCTCCTTCCACTCTAGGGTTCTACTGCTTATTTATAGTTAGCATCTGTAAATAGTACTTTGGGTTTGTTTCCTTGGTGGGCTGGCTGTTTTCCAAGATTTTGTTGTTGATCTTGTCTGACATTTTAAGGATGACCTTTTGGTGCTGTTACAAAACTTCTCAAGAAAAGGAAAACAGATCTGCTCATCTAACCCTCTTCTGAAAGCTGTGCAAAAAAGCCAGTTGTTTTAAAAACAGAATGGCTGGTGATACAAAGGGCTGCTCATGTGATATCTGCACCTGCCTGCTTTTAGCTTCCAGAAACTAAAAAGCAGTTCAGCAACATGTAATCAGGCATGAAGAGAAAAACAACAAAAGAAAGCCAGTATTGAAAATCTTCTGAAACTTGAATGTATTGGTGAACAAGCCTGCTACTTCTAATACTTACATAAAGACAGTAGTCCAATAGCCGATTCAGTAAAACAACCAATTTCACCATGAGTAAAATGAATGATGCTACTTAGAGTTGATGGCCATGAGCTTTAGGAGTTTTACTGTGGAAATAATCTGGAGGTCTCCTTTTATACATGAGGAACATGAGGTCTATGGTAGTTAAGTGAATTGTCCAAGCCAGAGATGAGACTAGGGTCAGAGTAGAGGTTTCTGCCAGGATGTCGAGCTGCTTCTTTGACCGAGCTTCTTAGGTGTTTACGTTTTACACCAAGAGAACCCATATGTGCTGGATTTGTTTCCATTTACTAACAGAAGCAAGGCAGTACTTTTTCAGGTATTGTGGTACAAAATAGACGATTCAGTCAAACTAGTCAAAAATTAGTCAGTCTTGGAATCCCAAAGAGATAATGCTTTGTAGGATTTTTCTTTAATTCTTTTTTTTTTTTTTTTACTAGAAATGGAACTAGATAGACAATGCATGTTTGTGTGTATGTATGTATACATATATACACACATATATATTTATATGTTCAAATGTAAAAGAATATAGCTTTGCTTTTTATAGTTGAATTATGTATGATGACATAAAATACAATACACCATTAATCAAATGTATTTGAAGTCTATATTTTGTAAGTGTCTTTGTTTCTTTATGTTCTACAGCTTTAAAGAAAATGGGACAGCATAGAAATATTTTGCATTTTTAAGCTAACACTGATAAATACTGTTTTGTAAGTGCCCTAAATTACATAAAGACTAAAAGTACCATTGTTCTAACTAGTCTGTGGAACGTGGTTAATGTTTAGCTATGAAATAATGTTGTACCAATCTCAGGAAACAATTCCTAGGTTAAAAAACTCATTCTTCCCATGATATCTTTTCATGAAGATTTAATTCAAAGAATTTGCCTTTATAAGATCTCGATCACTTTTCTCCATTGTTTCCACCCACGTTCCTGTTAAGCGTGCCTGATTCTGTTGCTAAGCAACCTTGCAGTCTTGTCGGGGCATGATGATGAACTAATCATTTTAAATATGCCTTTTGGATATGGTCTCTTTAAGAATATCCGGATACGTTTGTCTCAGAATCTGTGAAAGAGGGTTCCTCATTTCAGCTGACAGTTCTATAAGAATATGTGATAGAATGATGTTTTCCAGAAGAGTTGGAAGAATACCAAGAATGCACTGGGAAAGCACTAAGTCTTACTTCCTCACAGTAAGCTTTTTCTGGAAAAGGGTAAAAATCAGTCAGATGACAAGTCAAGAAATTTACCAAAGCATTTCAAAGAAATATGAGGATCATCAGTATTTCTTTTATTGACTAAATTATTTTTTCCTTTTCATCCCAAATTCTTACGAAAAATAGACAGGCCATATTATGTTGAAAAATAAGTTCCATATAAGCCAGACATGGGTATTTGAATTTTTATCAGACTTCCAGATAAGACTAAATGGTTGATTAAATTGTCTCCATCTGGCTTGCTCTTGTCCCAGACATCCCTCCCCAGTTCAGGAATATCCTCCTTTAAACAGTTTATTTAACCAGATGGGACCAATATCAGGAGTCTTAACATTTCCTGTCTGATACATAGGGATATATAAGAGGACTGTCAGCATAACTCTAGCACATAGTGAGAGTTAATAAATAGCATTCCCTGTGTGTATCTGAAAAAAACAAAAAGGATGTTCCTGTAAATAGTCATTTTGGTGATAAAGCACAGAAACAAAGATATTTCAGAGAATGTCCTAAGTATAAGAGAAGAGCCCTTCTGATGTTATCTCAGTATCCAGCCAACTGTGATGTGCAGAGCTGATGGTGCTACAAGAGACAGTCTCCTTGTGTTGACACCGCCTTCAAGTTTTAGAAGGTTCTCCAGGTACTCCTTGAGTGCTTTTATTTCAGCAGAGTTCAGTTCAATCTCTCTCCAATTTCAATAGTTTTGAATAAACGTCCCTTTTGCCTGGTTACTTCTGTCCTTTGAGAAGATGCATCCAGGTTTTGTACAAAGAGAAAGAAATAATTTTTGCCCAGTAACTTACTCACTTCTGCCTAGCACTTGGGTCAACTTTTGTAACTGCTGATTAAAATAAGTTCATCATATCAATGTCTAGAGGGAAATGTTTTCAATGGCTCTAAACTCTTTCACCAGTAATAAAAGAAACTTCAGAGTTCACCAACTTCTAACTGTAACTAGAATTATTTTTCCAAAAATATATTTCTTTACACTTCTGCACAGAATGTGCCTTTGCCTCAAAGAGACTGTGAGAGTAGGCTCAAGTATTGACTCTTACTAATAGTTTTATACTCATTCTTTTGATATTTCAATGATTTCAAGGGTTCAGAATCATGAATAAAATTGGGAGCAATTCCTAATGATGTTAACCATCTATAAATTACTCAACAAGAGCTCTCCTTACTATACTCTCCATGAAGCTCTCTAGAGGATCAACTCAAGGCACTGGCCTCATGGGCAGTCTAGATTGAGAGAGGATTTAAAATAATTGACTATTGTTGTGTTTAGTTGCTAAGTTGTGTCTGATTCTTTTGTGACCCCATGGACTATAACCCACCAGGCTCCTCTGTCCATGGGATTTCCCAGGCAAGATATCTCTGAAAGATATTTCAGAGAATGTCCTAAGTATAAGAGAAGAGCCCTTCTGATGTTATCTCAGTATCCATCCAACTGTGATGTGCAGAGCCATCTGCACAACCACTGGAGTAGGTTGCCATTTCCTTCTCCACGGGATCTTCCTGACCCAGGGTCAAACCACATTTCCTGAATTGACAGGCAGATTCTTTACCACTGAGCCACCAGGGAAGCCATAGATAATTGGATTTAGCCAAAATATTGAATTTCAAAAATGAATGGAAATCTGGAAATTTCTAAATCACTCATAGTAAATTACAAATTTCTTCAAAAAAGATTGCATAACAAGGTTCCCTGGTGGTTCAGATGGTAAAGAATCTGCCTGCAATGCAGGAGACCCAGGTTCATTCAACTGCCGAGTTGGGAAGATCTCCTGGAGAAGGAAATGGCTACCCACTCCATTATTCTTGCCTGGAGAACACTTCATGGACAAGGGAGCATGGAGGGCTACCATCCATAGGATTGCAAACAGTTGGATACAACTGAGTGACTAACACACACATCGTAGAAATTAATCTTAAATTCAAATTTAATTCTAAGGTAAAAAAATGTATTCCATCTTCATATCTCTTTTTCATTATAAAATTTAAAAGACTAGAATCTTCCTTCTAATGTACACAGTTGCTATATTTGCTTTTTCTCTTTCCAAAAGCAGTTTTACTAACTTAAGGACATATACAACATATGGCACCTCAGAATTAAGGAAATATGGGAGAATGATTTTGATTACCTCCTCATGGTACATGAAAATTCATTACTTTAAACTTTCTTGGACAGTTTTTAAAAAGATGTCAGTCATTTAACTCACACAAACACCCATATACATATGTAGATCTTTCCTGTCGGGGAACAGACTTCTATTAGTGTAAATAAGTGGTAATTAAAGTTAATGTGTTCATTTTATGTAGCTATACTTTATGATATACTAGAAATATGGTTTGAACATAATGATATATGCCTTTTTAAAATAAACTAGAGACATATACAATCACCTCACACTTCATATATTTGTCTATTATGAGGTTTAGAATATATTTTACTATTTAAATGAGTAAATAATAATAGTAGATAATAATCACACCTTTGCTTTTATCATGTATTATGGATGTAGAGTCTTTGGTCAGAAATATACCCTCTGTTATAATAATATCATTATAGGAAAATGCAGTATCATTTTAATATAAAATTTAACATGGAACTAGGACAGATTTTCAGCAAAAGAAAGCAGTTGCATATGTTTGACCTTTATTGGCAGCCCTGTTTCTGCCCAGTAATTACCCAGTCTTTACATACACGTTACAGTTCGGTGTTTTTAAGAAAATCTAGCTTTCTTTGCTCTTTTCTCCTCACAAAATACTTAGCAAACACACAGCTATTAGCTCAATGTGAAGTGACTCTACACATGAAATATTTTTCAAAAGCTCACTTAACCAAGGTACCAAGTAATTTGCCCAGAATCCAAAACAAATTAGTGTAAGAGCTTCCAGGCTCCTCTGTTCATGGAATTCTCCAGGCAAGAATACTGGAGTGGGCAGGCATTCCCTTCTCCAAGGGAATTTTCCCAACCCAGGGATCAAACCCGGGTCTCCTGCATTGCAAGCTGATTCTTTACCATCTGAGCCACCTGGAAGCCCTTAGTTTAAGAGCTAAGTGTGCAAAAAAGGGCTTCCCAAGTGGTGCTACTGGTAAAGAACCCATCTGCCAATCAGGAGACATAAGAGACACAGGTTCGATCCCTGGTAGGGAAGATCCCATGGAGGTGGGCATGGCAACCAACTCCAGGATTTTTACCAGGAGAATCCCATGGACAGAGGAGCCTGGTGCGCTAATGTCCATAGGGTGCAAAAAGTTGGACACAACTGAAGTGACTTAGCACTGTGCAAAAAATTCCTATAACACACTAGATTCCAATGAGACACGGTTTTAATAACACTGCAAACTCAGCAAACTCAGACGGGGTCCTTGTGTCTTTATATTGAGTTTCTTTAATTGGCAAATGCTTAAAAGCACACTTTAAATGATATACAATGAGGTCATGATAACAAATCCAACAGGAATATAGTGAAAAAAAAAATCATTCACATACGCCCTGATCATTTTCTGCTGAGAAAAATCTGAATTCCATTATGAAGGTATTAATATATTACAGGTTCCTGATATTAAGTTCATATCATTTGAGAAAGTTTAGTAAATATTGTATCTGTGCAGCTTAATTCTTCTTGAGATATACATTTAGAAAAAATACTTTATCGGTTTGAGAAAATTCAGCTATTACATATATATCTAAATATTTATTTACAGTTATTTATCATAATATTTATCATAATATTTTCACGATTATGAAAACATTTTATCAATAATTTTATGAAGTCACTGTAAAACAGTTTAGTCTTAGAATTTTAGAAAACAAACAGACCAGTGAAGGTACTTCTTCTGGTTCAATCTGTACAAATGAAAATTCTGAAGCTAAGTAAATTCGACAAAGTATGTTGCTATTTCATAAGTTGAAGAAATTTATTTAACGATTATGTTTTATTGGTTTATGACACGTTTCATGTGTACAGTATTAAATTTTGACATTCACATACACAATACTGTGCTCACTATACTGTTTTATTGGTTTATGACACGTTTCATGTGTACAATATTAAATTTTGACATTCATATACACTATACTGTGCTCACTATACTGTTTTATTGGTTTATGACACGTTTCATGTGTACAGTATTAAATTTTGACATTCATATACACTATACTGTGCTCACTATTAAAGTCTACTTTTCGTCTGTCATATTTTTACGCCCTTTGCCCATCTGGCCCTCGCTCCACTCTCTTCCCTTCTGGTAATCACTACTCTGTTATCTGTATCTACTTGTTTGTCTCAATTTGGCTTGTTCATTTGTTTCGTTTGTTTGTTTCATTTGTTTTTATATGCCACACATAAGTGAAATAATAAGGTATTGGTCTTTTTTCATCTGAGATGCATTCTAGTTAACATATACGGTCCATCCATGCTGTCTCAAATGCCAAGATTTCATCTTTTTATGGCTAAGCAGTATTCTATTGTGTGTATGTGTGTGTCTTCTTTATCCATTCATCTATCAGTGGACACTTAGGTTGTCTCCATATATTGTCTATTGTAAACAATGCTGTGACGAACACAGAGGTGCATATAACTTTTCAGATTAGTGTTCCTGTATTCTTTAGGTAAATACAAGTGGATAGCTGAATCATGATAGTTTTAATTTTTTGAGGAATCTCCATTATCATTTACCATAGTAGCTACACTAATTTATATTCTCATCAAAAGGACATGAGAGTTCCCTTTTCTTCATTTTCTCTCCAACACCTGCTATTTTTGTCTTTTTGATAACAGCCATTCTAATGAGTTTGAAGTGATCTCCCTCTGTGGTCCTGATCTACATTTTCCTGATGATTAGTGATGTTGAACATTTTTCACATGCTTGTTGGCCATATACATGCCTTCTTTGGAAAAACAGCTACTCAGCTTCTCTAATCATTTTTTAATCTATTTGCTTTTTTGTTTTTGAGCTGTATGAATTCTTTATATACTTTGGATATTTAGAAAAAATGATTTGTAAATATCTCCTCCCATTTGATAAGTTTTCATTTTGTTAATGTCTCCTTTGTTGTATAGAAGCTTTGCAGTTTGATAACAGTCCCATTTGTTTAGTTTTTCTTTCATCCCCTGGCTTGAGGAGACATATTCAGAAAGATATTGCTAAAACCAAAGTCAAAGTAAGTACTGCCTATATTTTCTTCTAGGAGTTTTACGGTTTCAGGTCTACCCTGGAGTCTTTAATCCATTTTGAGTTGATATCTATGTATGGTGTATGACAGTGGTCTAATATCATTCTTTTGTATGCGGCTGTACAGAGACTGAGTTTCGGTGATCTCCATCCTTGCATCATGTTTGAAACCAATTCAGGTTAACTTGGAAAACTTCATGATGAGGTTTGAAAGTAGAGGGCTTTTTACTGTCTAGCTGAGTTTTCCAAGTGATTAGGGCAGAGTTATAAATCAAATTAGTGCAAACAACTTCCTAGGTAGTCCATGTCAGTCAGTTTCCTAAATTTCAAGGTTATTAATTGCTCAACTTAGCATATGACTTTAAAAAGGGAAAGCCTCAAATTAGCAACAAATTTTTGTATGCCTCAAAGCAGTAGGGGTTCACAGAAAAAAATCTGTTAAACTTTCCCCTCTTTTGAAATATAAATGATTAAGATATATATTAATTTATTCAGAAAAGTCATTTTTTTTCCAATGGAAAAAGTCGTCTTTTCTTCTATGCTCTCTAGGACTATTTATGTGCAAAACTTATCAAATATTGGTTCAACTCTTTTTTTCTGATTCAAAACTTCAGTATGAGTGAAGATCAGCTGTATGACTAACCAGACAGTAATTTCCTCAAATATTTTTAACCCACTCCTTCAGTCTTTTATATGAAGTATCAGCTCAGTAAATGTTGCATGAATGAGTGGACAGATCCCATTCACATAGAAGACAGAGTTCTTTAAGAATCTGAGGTTTAATTCGCAGTCAAATGCTTAGAAATGGAAATAGAAATCAAAGTTCCATTTGATTTATAACATGATCTCTGTCCTTAGCAGATGGTTAAAAACGGTTAGTTTTACCATTAGCTGCAGAAGAACATACTAAGTGGGTTACTTATAAAGATGATCAGGTGCCAGTTTCCATGATGAGTCCTGAACTGTAGGGGTTTCAAATTTGGCCCTGCTCCTTGTTCATATGGCTTAACTCATTACACTGATGCTGCTGCACAGCTCCTTATTTTGAGGTAATAGGTGATTTGACTGTGCTTTGTTGGTTTTGTTTTTAATCTTACATGGAAAGTTAGAGTCAAAAATTTGTATGTGTTATGAGCAATAGTATATTTTGGAGATATTGCTCTTTATAATAAACCCGTATTTATAAAAATCTACCTTGAACTGGAAAAAAATGACTAGAAGTTTCCTCTTAAATGTAATTACTGACAATGTCTTCCTCCTTAACCATGCGGCCCTATATCAGGACTGCTTATTTGTGCAAGATAACAAAGTTGATACCACAGGATTATGTTATCAGAAGCAGATTTTCTGAATGCAGTCAAGAAACCACTCAAAGTTTTAGCATGATCAAAAGAATTAGCTTTAGAACATTAGTTGCTATATTATACAAAGCCACATATTTGATTTGCTTCAGGAAACTTTCATTGTATAAAGAGAGCAATTGCATGGCCAGTGGGCTGGACCAGCTTTTGAAAACTATAGGAAACTTCCTGGGATTTATAAAATAATCTAAGGGACACTTCTGATCTAAACTCAGAGAGAATAGGGTTAACATAAATTCTTGCAGGAATTTTGGACACTGAAAAGATTTGTAACTTAGGATGGCAATTCAGCTTAACAAATGAGGCAATGAGATTGATGGAATATGCCCTTTCCAAGGAAGAAGTTACAATAATTTCCCCATTAATGCTACCTCAATTTCTACAGGCATCTGTTTCCAGGAGGTTATACATATTATCCCAGAAAAACACTTAGAACAGAAAACTGAGTCTTTATAAAGAATCAGAAGGGCTTTCCTGGCAGCTTAGCGGTAAAGAATCTGCCTGCCAATACAGGAGACAGAGGTTCGATTCCTGGGTTGGTGAAATCTCCTGGAGAAGGGAATGGCAACCCACTCCAGTATTCTTGCCTGGAGAATCCCATGGACAGAGGAGCCTGGCGGGCTACAGTCCATGGGGTCAAAAAGAGTCGGACACAGGTTAGTGACTAAACAACAACAACAAAGAATCAGAAAAATACATTAAATGTCTCTGGATAAGGAGAATTGAACTCTCTAACTTATAAAAACAATCATTATCATTATAGAATTATTATATTATTAAAAGTTTGCTGCTGCTAAGTCACTTCAGTCGTGTCCGACTCTGTGTGACCCCATAGACGGCAGCCCACCAGGCTCCCCCGTCCCTGGGATTCTCCAGGCAAGAACACTGGAGTGGGTTGTCATTTCCTTCTCCAATGCATGAAAGTGAGAAGTGAAGGGAAGTCGCTCAGTCGTGCCCAACTCTTTGCGACCCCATGGGCTGCAGCCCACCAGGCTCCTCCATCCATGGGATTTGCCAGGCAAGAGTACTGGAGTGGGGTGCCATTGCCTTCTCCAATTAAAAGTTTATTATTAAATAAATACTGTTATGTGCAGGGAAGGCAGATTGGCATCACATTAAGTGTTAAATCACTAAACATTAATCAACAAATAAAATGTGCTAAGCCTACACTAGGGAGTCTCACTTTTGATCTCAAGGTTAGCCACTATATCCCAATCTCAACAAAACTCTTTATCAAACTTATTGTATCTTATCCCTCACTACATCAGAACTGTTTCAAAAGCAATCTTGTTAGTCACACTCCTTAAAAAAAAGAAATCCAAGCCATGTTTTTCCTATGAAATCTTTGGAGGTTGCTATGACAATGTTATTTCTAGCTCAGCCCACAATTCATATTCTTCAGCTCTTACCCAAAGTAACCTGGTTCTGCTTGCTAGGAGCCATCTTCTAAGACTCAAAAAGATATTGCCAAAGTTTTCTCCAGAGATTGGGATTGGAAAATGATGGCATTATTAAATGCTGAACTTAAAAAAAAAAATCATTTCTATTTTGAGCACCCTAACATAGCTGTCTTCATTTTGCATAATCCTTTTTTTTTAAAACAAGGATGCACATTTTTGCATGGCTGCAATTACAGCAAACATAGGGTTTGACATTATTCCTTCACCACTTCTAACAACAAATGCAGTTTACATATATTACAGTTTGGGGGATTATTTCATATTAAAGAATATATGACACTTAGTGGATATGATCTATATGTAATTTAGTCAGTTCCCTATTTTAGTTATTAGATTTGTGTTCTTTTTTTCCTTATTATAGTTATATTCACAAATAACATTACTACAAATTATTTTTTAATTTTTTTCCCTACAGAATTATTTCTCTAGAATGACTCAGAGGTTACGATTTTTTTGGCTTGTGGATCTGAATGTGTTTAAGTGAGGCAAGTACAGTAACCTATATTCTCCACTGCCTTCCCCCAGGCCAACAATGCACATTTAGATTACCTGTCTGACCCTTAAATCATTTGAGTTTTTGACTCTTGGATTACTGGATCAAAAGCATAAATATCTTTATGGATTTCAATGACAATTATCATTTAACTCCTCTAAACCAGTTATATGTATATTTCAATGTCACCAACTTTCATTCATTCGAGTGCTTTCCATATGCCAGGTGCTGTACAGGCACTGGCGACACAGTGATGAACTAAGACGATAAACAAGGAGTTACAACGCATTGTGAATAGACAGAGCTTAGAACAGGGAGCTGGGGACCCATAAGAGGAGCGGGAAAAAGTTTTCTCCAAATAGGGTTATTACATGGGCAAGTTGTGGCAAGTCGAAGTATCGAGAAAAGAGAATTGTAGGCAAAGAGGGTACCACATGCAATGGCCTGGAAAATAAAAAGCAAAGCACATTTTAAGTCATGAGAACGTAGAGGGTGAGGTTAGTGTTGAAAGATATGAATATATATGAAAAAACACACATATATGTACTTAGATGTTGGTTTTATAGCCACTATTAGGTGTCATGTAATACTGCTCTTGGTCTAACATTAATTATATAATCGTGTTACACATGTAAAGTAGATTTAATATGCATCACATCTGAAAAAGTCAAATCCTGGCATAATCTTGGCATAATCAACAGAACGCAAACTGCCTCAGAGATTAGAAAAAACTCCCCAGCACCGGAGCAAAGAGAGGTTTGTGCAGGTTGAAGACAGCATAGGCTTATATGTAGGAGAAGGGGAGATGATAAAGCTGTAGTGATAGGTTAAATAGCTGAAGGGTCTAGAGAGCCAGGCAGAGGAGTTTACTCTGGATTTATTCAGTGGTCAATGGAATTAAATAGGAATTTTAGAGGAAACATAATAGCAATTGAAGGAAACACTAACTCCTTTCAGGACAGCAAAATTCAGAACATCCCAGTTTTAGCACTGGAAAACAACCCCCAGATAATTGAAGTCGGAAAACCACACCCGCTTAGGGGTTCTCTCGTTTTGATTGTCACTTCTGCCACCATGGCAGCCTCTTAGCCTCCATTCTAACAATTCTGTCCAAGTATGGAGAAAACAAAAACATCCTGCCTTGTTTCACTTCAGTACAAATGGTACAGAAGAGACATCAAAACGATTTATGAAATGGTGAGAGAGAATAACTGAAACAGAGAGCGTTGAGAAATACATAAACAGTCTAGTTTTCAAAGAACTATTTTATCCTTTATAGAAATAGTTAGCCTGTAGTCCATGAGACTCTATACTGGACACCAGGTATCTATTAACCCTAAGAAATAATATGCAAGACATTACATGCATTTATATAGTCTTTGTATAAAGAATGCAATGGAAGATGGAAAAATTCTTGTTATGCAAGAATTTTATTTTATGCAAGCCAAAAGAAGATGGGGCAACTTGGAAGAAATAATACTATAAGGGATATAAGTCATTTGGTCTGAGTGCACAGCTCTCTGGATTGCATTATTGCAAATTTTGCATTATTATAAATTTTAGAATGTCTGGAAATGGAGTTCTTACCCAGTGTTCAAGACATACAGGGTCTCTGAGAATCTCTTTGAAACCACACTGGACGTCTTGTGCAGGGAGGGGTATGTGTGTACGCATATTTTCTGAGAAGTCATTAAAAGGCCCATAAGCTCTTCTGTGGCACTTCCTCATTTCACTTCCGTGCTGGGCCTCCCCGTTTCTGAAAGAAGTTTCATCCTCTGAGACGCTGGGCTCAAGTCAGCAGGTGGTGATAGCATTCCCCCTCTAAGACCCTGCATCATTTAAATGTTTTAAATGTTTCTAAGAAAGCCATCAGTAGTGAACATCATTCAGATGATGTTCTGTGTGTATGAACTGTGTTTGAGGAAATTAACAAACAGAGAAGAGATGGGAAGTGGAGACTTCCCATAATAGGAGACTATTATAAGGGCTGAAGTGAAAAGTGACAGAATCTAAACGATGATAGGGGATTTTCCTGGTGGTCCAGTGGCTAAGACTCCATGCTCCCAGTGCAGCAGGTCCAGGTTCCATCCCTGGTCAGAGAACTAGATCCCACATGCCACAACGAAGATTGAATATCCAGTGTGCTCCAGCTAAGACCTGACACAGCCAAATAAATTAAATAAATATTTAAACTGTGATGGGATAAATGCAAACAGAAAAGTGAGGATGGAAAGAATGCACATCTTAGTATTTGGTGTATACCACAGCATGCTTTTAGACCAAGTTATCATTCTGTGTTTGGAAAACAAAATTTTCGAAACTTGTCACCAATTGGGACAAAGATGAAATCAAAGAGTCAGTCAGTGCTTGGCATATAATAGGAATGTAATAAATGTTCGAAAGAAGCACACTACCATTGTGAAATTACAAATTTTAGTATTAACTATCTATTAATTTGCAGAACAGACAGTAGTTGGACTTTTATATTGCTAATGGTTACAGTACTTTAACTTTTGGTTATCTTTTACAAGTTCATTTGACCACCACTGATCATTGTTGCAATGGAGTTCTGAAAGTTTAATTTTGAAATGTGAATGAGAAATAAGGTCATAGTATAGGTGAAGATAGGTGATAAAACTATAAAAACTAGAGAGCTTGGTGAACTATAGTTGACGTCGTTTACAAATGTATACGTAGACACTGGTTCCGGAAGCTACAGGACTGACTTGACTAGAGAAAGGGCCAACATTAGTTTCTAACATTAAATTAAAAATTAGGGGAATACAGAGATTATAAAATAATAATCAGAAAGTGACATAAATGTATGAAGCAGACAGGCTCTTCTTACACTACAGAAAGATAAAGCTAAATTTCTGGTGGAGTTGGAAGAAGAATCATTTGAAACAATCCAAATTTTGAATGGTCAGAAGATATTAATAATAAAAAAATCTTAGTTTATTCATTAGGAACATGGGAGTTAAAGTCAGTAAAAACTAGTCTCAAAATGATAATTCTCTAATTTGATAATTCTGGACTAATCGGAAAAAATATAAACAATAGTGAACATTTAAGCCAATGTTAAGGAAAATTATATTTGAGTACAATTTAGCTGTTATTTCACAAAGCTTTTACAAAAGTACACATTTTAAAAATATATATATATATACTTCTATATACAGTATAGTGTATAGATAGGGCTTCCCTGATGGCTCAGATGGTAAAGAATCTGCCTGCAATGCAGGAGACCCAGGTTCAGTCCCTGGGTCAGCAAGATTCCCCTGGAGAAAGGAATGGCAACCCACTCCAGTATTCTTGCCTGGAGAATTTCACGGACAGAGGAGCCTGACTGGCCACTGTCCACAGAGTCGCAAAAGTTAGACACAACCAAACGACTAATAGTGATTATACATTTTAATGCAGTGAGAGACAGTAAGTACTATGACAAGAATATGCTTATCAATTCCGAACAGATTTGAGGAATGAAGGTAAGTTGTGTAAAACGAAAATCAAAATTGAGTTGCTATTGCTGGGAGAGTTCTCTCAAATGGAGCCTCTGAGGAGGCCACTGAGCAAGTGTGACTTAGCACATCTCAGCTGACGTGGACGCTGAACTTTGATCACTTATTGTTTTGACGTAAGCATCCAGAGCAGGTTCCAGAAACTCAAGATACTTATCAAACACTTACCCTAAAAACTTGTGACAGAGAATCCCTTAAGGACAAATACTTCCTTTCCTGCGTCAATCATAATTCCTGCCAGATAGCTTTAACAACCTTGTACCTTTTATCTTTATAAGCAATGACTCGTTCTTTTCTACAGAGCACTCTTTAGATTTTACCTGAATCTGTGTCTCCAGAAGTACAATTCTTCTTGTTGTTTAATCGCTAAGTTATGTCTGACTCTTTGTGACCCCAGGGACTCTAGCCCAACAGACTCCTCTGTCCATGGCGATTTCCCAGGCAAGAATAGTGGAATGGGTTGCTGTTTCCTTATCCAGAGGATCTTCCCAACCCAGGGATTGAACCCACGTCTCTTGCACTGCTCTTTACCACAGAGCCACCAGGGAAGACCAGCTCCCAAATAAAAGTTTGTTCTCTGCAACCTCCATACTGATTATTGTTTGACAGCTGTGCGCCATAGTTTATGAATATGGGATGCAAGTTCTTATCTTTGGATCATGCCTGAATATCCTTGTTCAATTTAAATGCTATTTCCTAACAATGATTCCCCCCATACATTGAGATAGAGTTCTAATTTTCACCTTAGATCTAGGCATATGACAAAGGAATTATTACACTCATTTTCTCAATCCTTTATGTGCTGCTTTTTATTCATACTTTTATACAGCAAAAATGTTACTGTTGAGGAAACTGTTTATTTTGCCTATTAATTTGATCTCACCAACTTTTTCTTGTACATTTTTTGTGTTACATTTAATCAACTTAAAGTTCTCACAGTTGATTTCCAGACCTATCGGTACACCACTTCTGCCTTTCAATACTCACTCACTGCATTTCTATGCACTTTCTTATTATTTTTGCTTCCAATTGCTCATATTTTAAAGTCCTCTTGTAATATCATGCATAATTCACTAACAGATGTAGGAAGAACAGATGTAACATCTTTCTGCCAAGGCATACACTCATTCACAATGCCCAGTGGTTTTTTTTCTCAGTTGCGTGTAGGATCTTTCTGCTGGGATGGGTCTTTATCATCTTCAAACATGCAAATCTCAGTCACATACACTACCTTAAACATCTCCAAATTCTACCAGTCTCCATGGCTATATAAAGTTAAGAACAAGCTTTGACTCCTAAAGATCTGCTGTGTTCTGAATGTTTCATATGTTGAATTCCTATGTTGAAATTCTTCTGTTGAAACGGTAATGTCTGTTGGGGGCAGGGGGGCAGTTAGTCGCTAAGTCATTTCTGACTCTTGCAACCCCATAGACTGTAGCCTGCCAGGCTCCTCTGTCTGTGGGATTCTCCCGGGAAGATTACTGGAGTGGGTTGCCATTTCCTTCTCCGGGGGATCTTCCCAACCCAGGAATCGAACCTGGGTCTCCTGCACTGCAGGCAAAGTCTCTACCAACTGAGCTATAAGGGAAGCCTGTGAGTGTGTAATGCCTGTGAGTGTGTGTGTTAATCGCTCAGTCATGTCTGACTCTTTGCGATTCCATGGACTATAGCCCACCAGGCTCCTCTGTCCATGGGATTCTCCAGGAAAGAATACTGGAGTGGGTTGCCATTCCCTCCTCCAGGGGACCTTCTCCACCCAGGGATAGTCGGGAGAACTATTCCAGTTTTTACTAGGCTAATCTTCAAGTTAGTTATCATAAGTGCCCATCCTCTTGATTTTTATTATTTTTATTTAATATTTTATTATTATTTTATTGTCTTTTATTTCATATTATTAAATATTTTTATTACCATTACTCTCATATCCCTCAGGGAAATTTTAGAAGTTTAGAGAAATGAAGAGTAGCTTCTTATGATAAGAAAAAGATTAAGGTGGATTACTGTCCATTTACTGAACATTTACGAGGAGCTGTCATATGCCAGGCATTCGAGCTTGTGCTTTTGACGTCAGAAACCATCTCTGCTTTCAAGTGGTTTGTGGTAAACTGGAAAGAGTTTCAACTGGACTGAATAGTATAACATAACCACTAGATAAGTACCAGGAGAGGGAACCAGGGTGGGAAGGAGGACACAGAGAAAAAATGAGTTTATCATGAAATACTTTTGAAGAACAGGACACCTGATATGTGTTTTGGAGGAAATGCATAAATGTGAAAGACAAAAAAAGGTTTAGAAATGAGTATTATAGGCAGAGGCTACAGCATGATTTAAAGAGCATAAATAGCAATAGTTCTAAAGAACTGCCAGTAGTTAAGTATGACTGGAGTATAAAATCCTTTGAGTAAGTAACGCAAAGAATGCCAAAATTTTCATGGATACTCTATGGTAAGGATATACCACCTTTCTTTTTTTCATCCTAGAAATATTTACTGAGTGACTCTTACTTATCGATGATTACTGTAGGTTCTGCAATGAAAAAATTCAAGACTCCACCCTCCTGAAATCTGCATTCTACCTAGGAAAGAGACAGAAAATAAACCAACACCAAAATATACTGGTTGGCGGTTGGGACCAAACATACGGAGAAAACAAATCAGGGATGGAATGGAGCATGTAAAGGTTAATATGTGCAACTGCACGGAGATGCACAGAAGTTATTTTTATAGGATGATCAAGGCCTCACTGATGTGGTGACATCTGAGCAGAGACGTCAAGGTAGTCATAACCTATTATCATACCCTCTAGTATCATAATCTATGTATGTGTATATGGATTACTTTCTTAAACATTTCCAGAAGATGAAATTATAAACGTCTTGGGACGAGAGGATGTTGAGAGTGTTCAAAGCACAAAGAGGCTGGTGTTCCTGGTGTCGAAAGAGTGAGAAGAGCAGTGGACTGAATGGAGAGCTGGCGGCGATGAAAGTGGCGTGGATTCGACAGGGATTTTTATGAGTCTCTTTCAGTACTTATTCCCGTGTGGCTCCCCAAGTCTTAGTCAAGAAAATAGCTAGCCCCAGGCAGTGGAGAATAGGTATTTGGTAACTTTTGCTAAAGAGTTAAACTTAAAAGCCTAAAACTTTATAGAGTGAGAGAAATGTTGCTAAATTTCTTCCTTCCTACATCAGAGTGAGTAATAGACGGATTAATTCAAAGAAATTTTTCACATAGGGAAGGCACCATTGAGATTTTTGTTTTGTCTTGTTTTTTAATCACAGGGAAAAGAAATTACCATTACCACTTTGAATCTGAGAAAGAATGGAGCAGGAGAGGTTAAACGGTCATTAACTGGTAACCTGGGTTTAAAAGAGGGAAGGAAGGTCAGGAGTGTTCTATCTTGCCGCCCTCAGCCTCCACTCAGAGGAAGGCCATTAACTTTCAATGAGCTCCCTGCGGCAGTCCTGGTGATCTTCCCCAGAGTTAGGACAGCTTGGTGACCCAGATTAGAGGCTGCCGGCAGCTTTTCACAGCTCTCAATCTTTCTGCTTCCTAAATTCCCATTCCTTTTACTTGAGCAATGGTTCATCAAATACGTAACAACAGCGGAAGTTTCTCCTAGAAACTTGTTATAAATGCAAATTCCCAGCTGATTCTTCAGAAGTCATTGTTTTGACAAGCCTTCTGACTCTCACTAAAGCTTGAGACCCACATTGCTCTTCGTCTGGGTCTAAGAGAGGAAGAGAGGGAGAGATAGAGAATGCCCAGGAAACTACACTGGAAAGTAAATTCTGATAGCTTTTTATATGGCATTTTTCTGTGGTAATTTACAAATGATTGAAGAAAAACCACAAATGTAAACGTGTAGTTACTTTAAGGTCTCTTTAGCAGAAATCAATCTTATTTCATGGCAGGTATCCTATACTTGGATCTATTACTTAATAGGTCACTTCCTCATAGAGATGACTAATAGCAAGTCAGTAAAAACTGCTGTTTATATTTAAATAGCACTTTCTGTTCCAATATGTCAGAATGCTTGACAAGTAGTCAAAATGCAGCCCACCAAGCCCATGGCCATAAATAACACTCATCTACCATCACGGCTGTTTACTGGTAGATTTCTTGTCTGGGAAACTTGAAGTGCCTCCGCTATCTCTGTAGAAAGTCAATGACTAAAGGAGAAAACATCATTCAACTTAGTTCCCAGGGAACCAAACTGATAAATTACTCACTGGCTTCTATCATTGTAACTCAAGGATAGATAATGATGTCATCAAGGAAAAATTCCAAAGAACATCATTCTTGCACTACCTCTGATTCAACCTGATTTTGATAATCACCAGGCTCAATCTACATGAAATTATGACATGAATGCTCTGTAATTCCCTCTTACTTCTGATTGCACAGGATCAACGCCACCTGAAGAATAAAGAGCAAAGGGTCACTACACTGACAGCCTTGGTGTTTAGTTGATAAGTCATGTCCAACTCTTTGCGACCCCATGGACTGTAGCCCATTAATTATTTACAAGATTAATGACATTACTATTTATTATTAATCTTATAAAACTCCTTGTGATAGATGTCTTTTACCCCCAAAATGCCAACCATATTAAACCGACATCTTTTTGTTGGTTTTGTGTATGATTTCTGTATATCTTCCTTGTTTCAATTTTAATGTTAAGCACCCTTTAGAGACTGTTGATTATAAGTGCTCAGTTTAACACTTTATCAAGAGTACCTAGAACAGTGCCTGCCACATAAGAAATGTTTAATAAAATTTCTAAATTATCTTGTTTAAAATCTACAGTCATCCTAGCTTGAAGCACATAAACACAGATATAGGTTCCAGTTACATGAGCAGTGTAAAAGCGTCATGTCTGACTCTTTGCGACCCCACAAGGCTCCCCTGTCCATGGGATTTTCTGTGCAAGAATACTGGAATGGGTTGCCATGCCCTCCTCCAGGGAATCTTATCAATTCAGGTATCGAACCTGGGTCTCCTTCGTCTCCTGCAATGCAGGTGGATTCTTTACCCACTGAGCCACAACTGCATGGGAGTATGTACAAATTATCTGTTGATTAAGATACAGAACATGTCAGAGATTTGGAATTCCTGATAACCTTGAGTCAGAGCTGAGGTAAAAGCTTACCCGGGGCATGTTACCATTTTCTGAGTATATACTGAAAGAAGAAGTTGATGAGAGAGCATGCAAGATTTTCCAGGCTCCAAATGGAGCTTGACTCATCTGCATGGAAATGGCCGGTGAAACATAGAGGAGCTCACTGTTCTGCTGGATTAAGCCCACCCTAGTGCATGAAACAAAACAGAAACAAGAGGCTGAGGCCTCGGTTCTGAGGATCTTCACTCCACTTACCTGCTGTAATAGAACCAGGCAACAGACAAGAGAGAAATGTGGGAACTGCTGTTGTGCACCTTTAAATAAACACAGTGACCCTATGTAACAGAACACGGTTCAGTGAATGCTTAAATAAATCTGACCAATCAGAATAAGTCCTCCTTTCTTGGTGGAATAGCTCTGATAGAAATGGACAGAGCTGGACTTGGGAGTGCGAAATGGGTGCTTTCCCTCTTTTACAGGCTCTAAACTTCTTCAATTTTCCTATGATTTAAGCCTAATTAGAATTTATGTACTTTTGAAAAAGGGTAGGTATTAAAATTAAGTAAGCTGAGAGTGTTAAGTGTGGAAAAAAGATAATAAACTTAAGGTAGAATTATTACCATGAGAATTACCAGAACTGTTTTTGTTCCAACACTGCACCTGCCATAGCATTTTAATTAGAATTAGAATTAGATAGAAATTGACTTGCTGTCTCCATTTGATAATATTACCAGAAACTTCCCTTGAGGAAATTTAAAATTATTTATTCTATGTAAATTTCTTCAAGTCCTTAATTTGAACCTTATTATAAGATATAACACACCGTATCTACAAGCTGGCAAAATTCTGACAATTCTGCCACCCTTTATTCTTTCTCCTTTTCCTCTTTCCCTCCCCCTTCCCTCCCCCCAACCTCTTTCCACAAAGCTAGTTAATGGGCGTATGACAAATAGTAGGTATCAAACTCTTATATTCGTTATAGGGGTTGGGAATGTGGAATCTCACAAAAATAGAGACTTGATTTTAAACACATCTGCACCATACTAGCTGTATGGCTATGAATAATTTAATCTTTCTGTGCCTCAGTTTGTGCATACGTAAAATATGTAATAATAGTGCCTGCCACTTAGGATTATTTTGAGGGGAAATTACAATTTATTTTTTTAACACGGACCAGTTTTTTTTTGAATTTGGTGTAATACTGCTTCTGTTTTATGTTTGGGTTTTCTGGCTGCGAGGCAGATGGGATTCTAGCTCATCTATCAGGAATTGAACCTACGTTGGAAGGTGAAGTCTTACTGGACTGCCAGGGAAGTCTTAATTGGTTGTAAAACAGTTGTTTAGTATAGATAAATCATAATAAGTATTATTTTTCACTTCTTTGTATATATAACATTTAGTATTGGGATTCATAGTCTCAGAATCTAAAAAATATGTTTAGCTAAATGGAGAAAAAACAATTGTTACAGTAATCATTTCTTTACTTCCTCATTTTTTTCTAACTGAATACAAGAATCACAATTTCTTAACATTATCTGTTGTCAATGAACAGTATAAGACTATAATACTATTTTTGAAAAGACATTGAATATTTGAAATGAAGAAAACTAAGAAATAGTAGTAAATAAACTTTTTATTTTACCAATCCCAAGTGAAAGATGAAGTTAATGATGATATATGTGAAAACTCTGGAGAAGTCATACAGAAAGAACCCCAACTACTTACAGCACACTTGAAATTCAAATGACAGTAAATGACTAATTCTTAAATCAAGAACCTTTCACTGAAATTAAAAACATAAATGCTTTCTTTTTCTTGCTTTCTGTAGGAGGTGAAAGTATTCAGTAGGTGTCAAGACTATTTTAAAAAGCAGGTTATAGTGATGATATTTCAGGAGCATAAAAATGCTAAGGCAAATCTCATAAAGATCTGTTTAAACTATGCTTAATAGAAACTTAGTGACTGAATGACTAACAAACACAGAAACTTAGTGAATTACATTTCAATTGACCAAAGTCGTTATAGGAGAGAATTTTCTGTGAATTTTAGATTTTGTTGCTGTTTAGTTGCTCACTCGTGTCCAACTCTTTTTAGGACTTCGTGGGCTATAGCCTACCAGGCTCCTCCATCTATGGGTTTCCCAAGAAAGAATAATGGAGCAGGTTGCCATTTCCTTCTCTAGGAAATCTTCCAAACTCAGGGAAGACCCAGGAAACCTGGGTTTCCTGCTTTGCAGGCAAATTATTTACCATCTGAGCCATTAGGAAAGATACCAATGTCAACATTACGTCCATGCAAACTAGACTGGTATGTTACTTAACTCAGCATCAGCACTGTCATGTTTGTTCATTAAGCAATGCAGTCCTTTAGGTAAGAGGCATGGTTCTCTGTAGAAACTTACAGACACAAGATACACAAATGGGAACAGGGTGAAAAACAACATAGATTTTTTTAAAAAATTAAACCCAGGAACGTATCTAATACAGCCATTTCTTTAGACTGAACAAAGAAATTCATGTAAGTTTTCCTGGTTCAGGCTCCAGTGAGGTCTCTGGGCAAACTGGTAACTAGAACAAAAGTCAGGTCTATTTCCACTTTCTCTGAAACGAGTCCAGTTCCTACAGCACAGAGGAAAGCACTAGATTGGCCATGGCATGAAACAGGTTTGAAATCTGGCTGATACTTAATAACTGTGCACTTCTTAAATGGGCAATTTGCTAAATTTTATGAACTTTAACTCCCTCCCATACCCTCTGCTAAATGAGTATAATCCCTTTTCTACCAATTCTAGAGAATTAGGGTGGTCTGAAGAGACTATGTATGTAAAAAATGCTTTGAAAATTATTTAATGCTTTAAAAATATTAGCATTATTATTTCAGGATGAGGGAAATCTCCCCCTCCTCTAATACATTCAGTGTTTTTATGACCAACTTAGGTCTTCCAGAGAGCTATGTAAAACTTGAACATTTTAACAGTACCTGACAATGTTTAGGAGAAGGCAATGGCACCCCACTCCAGTACTCTTGCCTGGAAAATCCCATGGATGGAGGAGCCTGGAAGGCTGCAGTCCATGGGGTCGCTGAGAGTCGGACACGTTTGAGTGACTTCACTTTCACTTTTCACTTTCATGCATTGGAGAAGGAAATGGCAACCCACTCCAGTGTTCTTGCCTGGAGAATCCCAGGGAAGGGGGAGCCTAGTGAGCTGCCGTCTATGGGGTCGCACAGAGTCGGACACGACTGAAGCGACTTAGCAGCAGCGGCAGCAGACAATGTTTAAATATTTAAAAAAAAAAAAATTATCCAAGCTGGCACATTTCTTCTTAAACAGTTCCAAAAGTAATGCATATATATTGCAATGAATTTGGAAATACAGAAAGAGATTAAAAGGCAGTAAGAGTCACCCTGACTCTGTTTCTTGAGTTAACCATTGATAAATGATTTTTAAAATTTTCTTTAGGTCTTTTTTCTCTATGTATATGACACTGAAAACCAAGCTGTAAATATGCATTGTGTATTATTTAACATTCTCTTCTCACTTAACATACTACAAAAAACAATTTTATTAGTTTCTGTATTGTTTCCTATTCTAAGCATTTAAAAATACGTAATAGTGAAGGTTACCTGTGAGCTATTATATAAAGTTCAGCATATACTATAAATATATTAGGATTCATATGCTTTATCCCTATGTTTATAAGTTCCATAGACAATTCCAATATTTATAGTTAAAGACCATGAAAAAAATTTAGTATTTTTAAACAAAAAATAGTTAAATGGAGGGGATCTTCCTGACCCAGGGATCGAACACGTGTCTCCTGCATTGCAGGCAGATTCTTTACCATCTGAGCCACCAGGGAAGCCCCAAATAAAGACTACTTTATTTAAAAGCTGACATGAAACCTCTAGAAAACTTCCTTCTACTTAAGTGAGGTGGTAGATATATTACCAAAACACCACTGAAATATAGATTACAATTGAGTTTAAATAAAAATATGAATACATACCACAGAATTGTTGTCTACCCGTTATACTATTAATAACTGGTAACAGGAATATTATAGAGAATGATTGAACGTTAATAGTCATATGTCAATTACTAAGATCATACTTATGTGATACAATGATTTTGCAAAGGTAGAGTAGCAAGCATCTGTGCATTTTTATTGTCAAAGGCTGCCTGCCAACCGGCAATTCATTTCATAGGCTATGGTCTAAAATATATCATTTACTGATAGCCAAGAGACATCTCAGTATGTCATTAATAGTGCGGAAGCTCTAAACCAGGGATAGTTTTGTCTCTATAGTTTATTTGCAACAGAAGCTATTAGAAACCAGAATAATAACACTAATAACTTTCCAGTTAATTTTGACCCTACATCGTAGCAATTTCAACGGAAGTTAATATATTCACATATGGAATCAAAAGTCCTAAACTATACAGTATTACAATTGATGCAGTGTGTTTTTATGAAATATTACATGTATAATACTTCATTAAAATGATTAAATGAAAACAATATAGAAATGTCATATTTGTGTCCTAGAAAGGATGTAGAAGGCATTTCTGATAGTATAAGTTAATACATGATTAATCATACTACTTTTATTTATAAAGCATCCAAACATTAGACATCTATAAGATATTTCTTTACCATCAAGAGAATATATCCCAGAATTAATTTTAAAGTTTGCTTTTATTATGCTTATATTTTCTAATTGAGAAGTCTGCTCTTTAAGCATCTTTAAATCACAGAACTAATCAGAAATCAAGAGGAAACCAATAATCCAACTCACAGATTTGTTAAAACTTTGTATAAAACTGTTATGAGTCTAAGAATGGAAAAAGCGAAATTATTAATCAACAAGTGGCTATTTTAAAAAATCTGGGTAATAGTAAACTACCTGGGTTAGGGTGGTGAGGAAGATCAAAATGAATGTCAGACCAAATTTGCTTCTTTTACTTGAAAAAACTACAGTATTTTGGGTTGTCCTAATCTGGGACTATGTAACTGCCAATCTCATGTTTCTAGCTTTACTATGAGAGTGAATTTTTTTAGGTACAAGTATAGAAAGAAAACTAGAAAGTTCCTAAGTGCAGTTTCCTTCCTCCCTTTCTCCAACAAAATAAATGAGAAATACCTAACCAACAGATCTGATGGTTCTAAAAGGGGCAAGTCTCTATTCTGAAACACAATTCAAGTGAGAACATTCCAAATTAGGATTCTGTGAGATGCTAAAAATTATGGCGTGAAATATAGAAGAATACATTTCTAATGCACCATAAAATGTATTCCTCAAAACAAAAGAGATAATGGAAGCCCAAAGCATTTAATGGATAAAATATAATCAAATGAAAGAGAAACATGTTCCAAGCTGAAAAGCAGCAATACTACTATTCTCACGTAAGTGTACAGTAGTTATAACCCAGTAAGATCAGGTTTAAAAACACTTAAATATATATAAATCTATATATATATATAGAAATAACATATGTAGTACCTGAAATATATTGTATTCATATAGTAAAGAATCACTTTAAAATTTCAAAAATATTCTTTTAAGTTTTGAAAAATACACGGTGAAAACATAAATTTTCTTTGCAAAACTTGACTCTGGAAACAAAAGATTATTCAAATGCTTCTCCAATAATTTGTTTATCTTAAATATAATCTTATATTTGAAACAGAAGACAGATGTTCATGAAAACAGACATGTATAATCCATACATATGTATATATATTAATAGACACATAAGTGATTAAATATAATTAACATACAATACACATAAAATACTTAACTTACTATATAGCATTACATCCTGATAAACCCATTGCTAACTGGAAATATTATAAATTGCAAACACTTATACGACACCCAGGGTTTCCCTGGTTGCTCAGATGGTAAAGAATATGCCTGCATTGCGGCAGACTGGGGTTCAACCCCTTGGTCCGGAAGATCTCCTGGAGAAGAGAATGGCTACCCACTCCAGTATTCTTGCCTGGAGATTCCATAGACAGAGGAGCCTGGTGGGTTTCAGCCCGTGGGTTCACAAAGAGTCAGACATGACTGAGCAACTGACACTAACGATAGTATACCCACAGTCTACCAACCATCATAGTTTAGCATAGCGTACCTTCAACATACTCGGAACACTCGCATTAGCCTACAGTTGGGCAAAATCAACTAATACAAGCCTACTTTATAACATATTGAACATCTCACTTGTTTTATTGAACACTACTGAATGTGAAAAGCAGAATGGTTGTAAAGTGTGTCAGTTGTGACGCATGGCTGACTGGGAGCGGAAGCTAGCTGCTGCTGCTGAGCATCACCAGAAAGCATCAAGCTGCATATTGCAAGCCTGGGAAAATATCAAAATTCAAAAAATATTTTTTCCACTAAGTGAGTATCACTTTTGCACCATCGTAAATCTGAAGAATCGTTAAGTTGAACCATTATAAATTGGGGAATGTCTATATGTATAATTTCTGTATAATATTTGCATATACATGTATGCCCACATATATTTAAAAGGAATTTTCACTGTGTGCAACATCATCTGAAGATCAGATTATACACAAAATCTATGCATCAAGCCTTTGGTGACTGACTAATGAATTCAGCATTCGAACGGGGATTAAAAATATTGGTTTAGGAAGTAAGGACAAACTTTTTAAAACGTCTTATACTTTTTACTTACAAGAATAAGGTTAGGTTAGGTACACATGATTTGTGGCTTCCCAAGTGGCACAGTGGTAAAGAATCCACCTGCCAAATCAGGAGATATGGGTTCGATCCCTGGGTCAGGAAGAACTCCTGGGAAATGGCAACCCACCCACTCCAGTATTCTTGCCTGGAGAATTTCCATAGACAGAGGAGCCTGGTGGGCTATACAGTCCATGGGGTCGCAAAGAGCGGGACACACTGAGCGTGCACGCATGTACATGCTCACATGCACACACACACAGGATTAGACTCCTCCAACAGAAACAAATTACTGCCAATTTGGCAAGAGCTATTTATCACCACAAAATGCTCACTTGTTGAACAACTACAGCTCATATATTAAATGGAAGGTTTTAGGCACTTTTTGTACTTGTTTGCTTAAACCAAAATGGTTCATATAAAAGTCATATAAAAATATAAAATTATGTGTTTTTTAAGCTAAACAAAATTGTTATCACACTAAAGCATGTCTTTGTACTAAAAGTAAAGTTGTTATAGGCAGGTGTTTCTGGTACTAGTTTTCATATTAACTAAGGCTTTATTTTTTTAATTCTGTTTAAAGGTGTTGCTAGTGATTGAATCTACTCAGTAGCACATAGCAATGAACAGTACTCCATTAAAATTCTTACATGTACGCTCTAAATTCTTTGAGATTCAGTAAAACAGAAAGATACCATATACCAAGATTTCTTTGTATATGATGTACAGTAGAGTTACAGGTTAATTTTCCTTTTTGGACAACTTAATGATATTGATTAACATTTTAAAAAACTTCAATAGTTACACATTTTAAAAAAGGGTTGGGGAACAAGGCAAATAGTGGGATTATCTTCAAAGGCTTTTGTTAGAGGAAGTGAATGTTAACAAGACATTAGTTGCCCTCTCTCCAGAGTTTCAACACTGTATTACCAAAAAATTAAATTGCCAACTATTGCTTTTAAGACAGAGAACAATTCCCACTTTCTATAACATTAGCTTCTGAAGTCAACACCCATACTCAACAACCTTGATATCATGTCTGATCATGAGTCAGTGAAAAGAGTGACTAGACATATGGTACGATTCAGAAAGAAAGTAAGATGCCAACTGAGTTTTCCCAACTCATCCAATCAACTACTTGCAGAATTAAAAATAGAAGCTAAGTCTAATTCCCACAGCCTCTGCCAGATCAGAGCCTGACAACTTTGCATTGCAGTAGCTCCAACCTCCCCTGCCACTTGGATTACCATTATTGAGACACCTTCCCATGAAGTTCAGTCATTTCAAGGCTTAGTTTAAAATAGAGAGCAGTAGGAAGAGGTTCACAAAGTTGGGGAACAATTGTGGTAATGCGATCTCATTGTAAATTGCTCAGAAAAATTAAAAAAGATAAAAGCTGGAAACATTTATTAACCCTTACTATGTTATAAATTCTTCTTTATGTTACCTTCTTTAATCTTCATGACAACCCTATGATTTTCCTGTTTAAATGTCAAGAAACAACTCACAGTGGTTAAGTACCTTATCCTAAGTCATAATGATAGAAAACAGTAGGGGTAGGATTCAAACTAGATGGGGTTCAAGGTCCAAATTCACTTCCTGAAAGACATGATTGGGACATAAACGGTAGCCCAAACTCCCCAAAATAAATAAAAAATTAAAGAGAGAAAGGGAAGAGGAGGGCCTAGTAGCAAACCTTGAAGACAACGTTTAGAACTTTTTGATTGATCTTAAAAGTGACCAAAAGCTAGCTGCCTGAGAGTTTCAAGAATAAAATTGTTATTAAATCAGACAAACAAAAAAACTCTTTTATTTACAGTCACACACTTTGAAATCAACCAGATTGCTTTCCTTCCATTAACACTATACTGCCATTTTATTTCATTTTCCATTTCATTTATTAAGAGGTAATTCAAACACAAGTATTTTACCTGAACAGTTTATTGATTTTTTTTTTTTACTATGATCAAGATGCCAATCTTCCTCCCCTTATTAAATGGACTTTTTAATATCAGCTTATTTTAGTGTCAGATTTTAATTTCTGTAGTGAAATAGTGACTTCACAAATACAGAAATCTTTATTATCTTTAAAATTTGACCGGCTTTAAATCTGAATTTGGATTTGGTGAGTCTGGTGGATTATTCTCAGTGCCTACTGGGTACAACCAATTCAAATTCAACATTATTTCTGCAAGTCCCAGAAGCATTAAATTTTGTGAATGGAGAGAGAGCATTAGCACCCTGGTTGTTTTTCACTACACTTTGATTACCGGAGAACCCAAGTGTGAAACCTTGTGGACAGAACTGTCAGAAATGGCCTAAAGACATCACTGACTTCTATTTATTCACATTCTGCAGTATACAACAAAAGGAATAAAGCAGGTTTTGCTGCTGTTACTGTTGCAATGACCAAGAATCCTGTCTCATGCTCATCGCAGTGCATTAAGATATGGGCTTGTTGATTACCTAGGCCAAAGTTAGAATGCTTGGTTTAATGAGCGCTTGATTAGACAGCAATAAGGACAAAAGTACATAGGGGAAATGTTTGTTAATAGGTTCCTCCATCCCAATCAACTAAAGAAACAGCATACTTTAAATATTGCTGTGAAATGTCTAGGGTGTGTCTGCCTGTATTCTTGCAACCCTTCACCTTTATGTAGCTTTTCAAAAATATGTTATAACATGTTGCTTCATCCTTGTCCTTTTAGCATGTTAATGTCTAATTAAGTAAAGCATGATGCAATCCCCAGCAAGCTCTGTTTCTCCTTTCTGAGACAATGCAAATCAAGACAGCCTTCTTCTAAGGAAGGTAGTTAAAAGTTTTGCCAATTGTGTTCACACTTCAGATATTCCAACATTATGTAGTTTAGCTTAAATAAGACACTCGCATCTTTGGGATTTCATTATTTTGTTTCAAAATAAAGTTTAAAAGATACTGTAAAGAGAAACTAAGAAAAAAACAGCAAAAGATATACCATAATGCAGGTACTTAAATATGAAATAAGGTAGTTTTAGATTAAAAATTCATCTTTTTATTTTTAAAATTCATCTAATTAAAATCTTAGATTTCATTTAAAATTGGCTAAAATGGTAAACTTTATGTTATGGGACATTTTACCAAAATAAAAATAAATTATAAAATAAAGTAAAAATTTACCTCATATTAGGTATATTATGAAGTTTCCATAAACTTGCATTTATTTTAGGAACTTATACAGCTATTATCATATTTTGGGACATATAAAGAAAACAAAGTTTCAATAATTTGGTCATCTGATGCAAAGAGCCGGCTCATTTGAAAAGACACTGATGCTGGGAAAGATTGAAGGCAGGAGAAGGGGATGACAGAGGATGAGATGGTTGGATGACATCACCGACTCAATGGACATGGGTTTGAGCAAGCTCTGGGAGATGGTGGAGGACAGGGAAGCCTGGCATGCTGCAGTCCATGGGTCATAAAGAGTTGGTCAGACACGACTAAGTGACTGAACAACAACAAAGAAAGCAACAGTTTAAGTAGCCTTTTTTTGAGTATTTTCTCTCCATCTTTCCATCTCTCTCTGTTTTTTCTAGGTTAATGATCTTCTCACACATGTCTGAATACTAGCATCAGTAGGAAGCAGTTAGCTCATACTGGTTTCCTTAAGTATCAGCTAAAAACCTTAATGTACTTTTATACTGGTAATTGTTTTAGAACCTGAGGGGTATGTAATTTCTTGGAAAAAGCAAATATATTACTGTAGTATAGCATTATTAGAAAGAAATACTAACTTTCAGGCAGACATACATCCATCCTAAGGAAAATTAATATATTTCAGAGTAGACTACATCACTCAATTGCTGGCAATGCTCTTCCACATATTTGGCAGTATAGTACTCCAAGTCTGAGGGCTGTTTCTTTTTCGTAAAAATGATTTTGATTGGAAAATCCTAAATAAATCATTTGGTATGTATAACATTTAGAGCTCCTTCTGGGATTCCTTTTCTATGAATCAAGGTTCTTTGACTCACTATCCTCCTTGGCACTTGCTTCATAGTCTTCTCAGTTACCTTTGTGCCAATGCTAGTGAAGAGTTCTGATTTCAGGTCCTAAAGCTGGGTTAACAATAAAAGGAGAACCTCATCTCATGTACCAGAAATATCATGTTGTGAAAGTAAGCCCAGAGTGTGGTGACATCACCAAGGTCATTCCTGGCTCTACTCGCCCTCACAGGAGGAACAACCAAAAATTATTTGCAAACAGTACACTATTTGAGAGAATCCTAGAACACAGAGGTAAGGCTGAAGCACCTTTGCACCACAGAGACCAAGACAGACTGTATTAGACTACACTGTTCTTCCCCCAGGCCAGTGGAGCACCACTGAAGGTCTGGTTCTTCCAGTAGGAGAAGAGAACTGGGGGACAGCAAGCACTGCCCCTAGCATTGGGGTAGCTTTGTGGGAGCCACTACTCTGATCTGCTCCACTGGGTTTGCAGGGTAATCTGCAGGGCTTGACTACTGAAAGCTGGACTGTGATGAAGGGGTAAGGGGCATGCAACAGCCAGCACATGGATTGTGACAGACAGAATTCATACCTGCAGTGCCCAAGTAATGATCACAACTAGTGTCTTTGTTCATCTCTAGAGCCAGGTTAAGGTGCACTACAACCAGGGAAATCAGAGGGGTACAGATCCACCTGATTTTCATATAGCCCTAGAGCCTGGTTTGCCTACCCCCAGGGAAAGAGCACAGTCACAGCCTACCAATGTGGAGAGTGTCTTCCGGCCATCTGAACAAAAGGGCTGGCAATAAATCATTGAAGCTGTGTGGTCCAATGGCACGCTAACCAAGAGGCAGGCAGACAGAGCAATCACCCCAAAGCAGAGTCCCAGGTGTGGAGGGTTCCTATACTATGCTTAGGCAGGGAGATTAACTCTTAGCCAAGGCTGAGAGTAGCTCCCAGCTCCTCCCAACTGGGGCAACTGTTTAAGAAATTAAGCGTAGCTAGAGTGGCCCTTCCCCATCTCCACCCATCCCCCCATCTCCAATCTGTGAAGGGAGTCTTCCTGCCCCGAATGACTAGAAGGGTTGGTGACAACTCCTAGAAATTGTGTGGCCCAGCAGTGAGCAAACCTAGAGAAGGCACAGCTGATAGTTTGCAAAAAAAAGCCAGTGGCCTTGTTCAGTCAGAACCTGATGCGTGGGTCAGGTTGAATTAAGACAACAAAAGAGCTTTACTGGCTTTAAAGTTGCTTCTCCTGCTGCTGTGCCTGGGCAGGGAATTTAATTCATAGCCCTACTCATCACTGGAAAAAAAGACTTCAGTCTGAGCAACCAAGAGTCTAAACAGAGCACATGGGAAGCTATATACCCCATTCAACAGTCCAAGATACAGTGGCACTTAACCCCCATCTGCAAAGCAAAACCAGTGTCTTCATCTGACCAGGGAATTCAGTGCACACTCTTGCCTGACTTGGGTCCCCAGACAGCGAGCTATATATATATAGGTTCTGTGTGCTGTCCTGGTGTCCTGCCAAGAAACGAATTCATACCCCATATACTACTGAACATAATTACCAGTAAAGTCTGGAGGAGGAGCCAAATTAATCAATATCCATATACCAATGTAAGGAATCAAGGATCACAAAAAATTAGGCAAATATGACACCACCAAAGGAAACTAATAACGCTCCAATAAATGACCTTAAAAAAGTAAAGATCTAGGAACTGTCAAAGAATTCAGAATAATCCTCTTAAGGAAGTTAGGTGAACTACAAAAAAAACACAGACAGCTAACCGAAATTAGGAAAAATAATAGTGAACAAGACAAGATGTTAAACAAGGAAATAGAAATATTAAAAACAAACAAACAAGAATACTAGAATTAAAAAGTACAATAACAATAACTGAACTGAAGAATTCAATAGAGTATCAAAGGTAGATTCAACCATGCAGAAGAAAGGATCAGCAGACTAGAGGATAAGACACTAGAAATTACCCAATGAAAGGACAAAAGAAAAAGAATAAATGATATACATGTTATGGGAATTCCAGGAGAAAAGAGAAGAAGGAACACAAAGTATATTTAAAGCAATAATGGTTGAAAACTTCCCAAACCTGGGATGACAAATGGATACCAGATCCATGAGGTCCAAAGAACCCAAACAGGTTGGACTCAAATATGGCTACATTGAGACACAATTGTAATTAAATTGTCAAAATCAAAGACAACGAAAGAATTTTAAGAGCAGCAAGAGAAAAGAGAAAAGGTACATATAAGGGAACTCTGGGATAATTGGATATTCACATGTAAAAGAAAGAAACTGGACCAATAAATCTTATAACACTCACAAAATTAACTTGAATTGGATTAAAGACTCAGGTGTAAGACCAGAAACTATGAAACTGCTAGAAGAAAGTATAAGCATAAGGCTCATTGTATATTACAGGGGTCTTGGTAATGACTTTTTAGATAATGGAAGTTTTGTTTTATGATGCTTACTATGTTTTTTAATATGGATGAGCCAATATACATTTAAGGGCATGTAAGTTCACAATAACTTTTGCTGAATATGACTATTTGAATGTACTTTCACTATTTATTCATTATATAAGGATTTTAAACAAGTAAAGTGGTACTTGCAGACATTATTTAGAGCCTAACTTGGCTTTTGACTTCCAAGGTAGCACAGTAGCAAAGAATCTGCTTGCCAATGCAGGAGACGCCAGAGATGCAGGTTTGATCCCTGGGTTGGGAAGATCCCCTGAAGAAGGAAATGGCAACCCACTCCAGTATTCTTGCCTGAAAAAAATTTCATGGATAGAGGAGCCTGGTGGGCTACAGTCCATAGTGTTGCAAAGAGTCAGCAGAGCTGAGTGACTAAACACACACACACACACACACCCAACTTGGCTATGAGAGTAGGTGGATATACACCCCTGGAAAATAATAACTAATTTCTTCACTAAAATCAAATTGCTGAGCATCTAGTTTGCATATATATAGCTAAGCACTGTATTATGAGTTGCAGGTAATAAAAAGTTGTTAGTCACAGACTCTGCTCTCTATGGCTGTTTTACAAGAGCAGATCATGTTCAAACTAAAGGGCAGACCAAAATGGAAAATGCCATAGGAATTCAAACAAGGGAGAAACACATCTAAGACACAAAGGAAGGTGGGTAGGCTTATGGAGAAGGCTTCATGGAAGAAGCAGTATAAGATGTGAGTAAGTTTTCAACATGTGAGTGAATGGAACAAAGACGACATAGGGGTGTGATGTCATGGGGCACATACTGGAATAAAGACTACTTGGTCTAGGCTGGTCATGGGGTAATTTAAGGGGATTTGTAAAAAACTAAAAAAAAATTCCATGGTCAGAGGAGCCTGGTGGCTACAGTCCAAGGTGTCACAGAGTCAGACATGACTGAGCATGCATGCATAATGACAACAAAGTTACTGATAACACTGACCACCCACCAGACTAAATACATTTTTACTTGATTGGAAAGCAACAGACTGATTTCAAATCTATCTTGTCAAAACTACAAAACAGTCCTACAGTTCATTTAACATCTAATAGTGCACACCCTTCTATTTGATGTTCCTCCTCCTTAATACCAGGTGATTATTTTTTCCTTTCTCTGGGAAACATTTTTTAAAAAAAGAAATAAAGTCATAAATCAGTTTCAGTCAGGATATCACACAACTGTTTCTTCCCAAGGCTTTGAATTTAGAAACTTTCCTCAGAAATTGTTTAAATGTAACAAGGTCCAAGTTCAGAAACCCCTTAAATTCATTTATCTTAGTTGCACTACAATAGGAAATTCTATTTTCTATCTGGTTTTCTTTCTTCCCTAAAGGCTTCTCCAACTGTAATCTATAACTTAGTGCCTCATCTCACCTCTAAAATCACTGGCAGGTAAGATGATTTTAGGCAGCACCAGTGCCCTAGTCCTGACCCACTTCTTGGCAAACAATTCAGATTCTTCAAAAACCAAGTAAAAGACACTTTCAATTTCTAACCATCATTAGCATATTTTCATGTGCTATCTTCAACAGAAATATGCCTCTTAAATTTACAGAAATTTTTATTGTACTTAAGATCAGTTGCACTAACCTGTATTTCATAGACCATGGGCTATTATTTTAAAAATGAAATATTATTTACTATGCTTTTCACTTATTATTCAGAATAATTATTCATATGGTTAAATATTTTACAATTAGGTATGAAAGGTCGTAAAAGAAAGGGGTTTGCTGTTTTTGTTCTTTGTTTCCCTGTTTAATTGATGTGCCTGTGTCAAAATTTCAGAATCTTGAAAATTTAATATCTCAAACCCAAATCACATTCAACAGATAATAATAACAACAACAACAAGACAAAAAATTTTTCAGTCCAAAGGTTTTCATGATTCAGAGGAACAGTTCCTGGAGTGGACCACTCGGAGTGAAATTCCACCCCCCATCCCTACTCCTTCTGCCTCATATACTGAAGGTAGGAACAAAGAAACCAACTCAAATCTTTCCACAGTGTATTTATAAATAGAGAATCTGTAAACAGAAAAACAATAATGATATATAATAGAGGTAACATGATTTTGCAGAACCAGTATCTTTGTCTAAAAGCCGTATTAAAAAAAAAAAAAAAGGTAAGCAGAGGTCAGTTTTTTAGCTATAAAACCCTGGTCCTCTTTTTCATTGATCTCCTCTCTCAATGTGTTAAAATTGCAGGGCTTCGAAGTCAAACTGTCTCTATAATTTCAAATGTAAAGAGAATAAATGTCTTTCTAAATAGAATATTATTAACACAGACACCACAGTTCGGCTTATTTCAACTGTTCTCCATCGGGGAAGTGGCACATTTGCAATTCCCATCACAGCCATCTTAACCATTTAACAGAATATCATTCAAATGCACGTCCTTAGGTGGGCCACAGGAATGGGCACTTGAGCTCAGTAGCAAGGCGTCTGTGGGGAAATCCGAGGTCGGAACCCCTAAAAACTTGAGGATGCCCCAATAACCCGAGGCTTAGACTGGCCAGCTCCCCTGGCTTTCTCACTGCCTGTGGGGAAAGCCTCCGGAAACTCTTTTGAGGTATTGGGGGAATCCTAGGACAAACGCAGTGCTTGCTTTGGCCGGAGGACTTGCTTCATATCCTACCCAGCTAGGTGTCTCACAACCTTCTACAAAGGCTTCAAGAAAAACGGGATAGGCTGGCATTCACATCCCTACTTTCCACCTATTCTTAGGCACAGCAGCAAAATACGTTAGGTATAGCTAGCTCTCTTTCTCACAGCCCAACGGATTCTGCTGTCCTCGAAACCCGTCTAGGGTAGCTGCAGTGACTCCAATGAAGCGAGTTATCGGGAACCATGTTGGTACTGGACTGAAAGGATTATTTTCATGCCCTGTATTTGGGGGAAGGGCACAAGTAACAATCCAAACGTGGTGGAGGGCAATGCCCTTTCTGAGTCCTTGACAAAATCAGTCATGGAAAAGAGGTGGTGGACAGGGGCTGACAAGAGCTGGCCGGTGGATAGCCACAGCATCCACGAGGGGAAAAAAAAAATCAACTAAATGATTGACAAGAGAAATGAAGGGAAAAGTGGAGACAAGTGCTGCACAACCCAACCTGAACTCCAGAAGGCAAGTTTCACCTCTAATCTGAGATTCTTTCTAAGGGTTAGGTGTTGAAGCGGGCGTTTGACGTCGAAATCTACATGGAACCCATTCTGAGCACTGGAAAGGGGGAAGACGGAGGAAGGCAAAAGAAGAGGGAAGATTTTCTATGACTTCTCCAGGCTCCTGCCAAGGACCTGCTGCTCACAAACCAGAAAACACCCAAGCGAAGGTTGAAGGCACTAACGTTAAAAGTGCAACTCAAAATTATTTTACATTTTGAATACTCTTTCAATATCTAAGTGAGTCTGGCATTGCAACGGTCGATTATCTTTAATAAGAATATAGAGACTGACCGCCTTCTTTGTCTGCCCAGAAACACCGCTCCTCCGATCCCAAGCACTTGATTAACATTTCCAATTGTTGCTCCTTCACCCCAATACAGAACGCAGCAGGGACAATCGCCTTCTTCCCAGGGTATCACAAACCCCATTATTAACCGAGCGCAGAGCACCGCGCAGCGGGGCAGAGGCTAATGATAGCCCGGCAGCTTACCTTCTGGGGTGCGATCGAGGCAGCGCACGTCCCAGGCGTCCGCTGCCCCGGGTTGCAGTGCCGCGGCGCCGGGCGCTGCGTGGTCAGCTCGGCCGGCCCCCACCCCACCTGCCAGCTGCTGCAGCCGCTCCCGCCGCCGAGCTCCGGCCGCATGAAGTCATCCCCCGCCCCGGGCCGGATCGCCACACTCCGCGCCAGCCGCGGGGGGAGAGGGACCTCTCCCGGTTGCGGGCACCCGCGCCCAGAAACTGCGCCCGACAATCTCCCGGGTTCCCGGCTTTCGGATTATTTTCTATGAATGCTTTTTACCGAAGAAGGGTCGCCGGAAGGTGGACCGAGAGAGAAGAAGCCGAGAGACTCTCTCTGCAGAGCGCCTCTCCCGCGAGCGCTCCCCTGTCACTGCCGCCTCATGGACAGCTCCATTCCGGCGTGTGGGTTTCCCACCCTCTTCATCTTCCTTATCAGTATTGTTCATTTTGCTGAATTTGAGAGTGGGATTCGCTTTGGAGCTAGCATTCAAGCACTCCGAAAATATTTTAAATTGGCAACTAGATTTCTAAGCCCTTTGTAGCAGGCTCACTTTCCTCCAACACACACACACACACACACACGCCCACACACACCTACTCGCGCACGTACACACACAGTCAAACCACTCACAATTATGAAAGCCAGGACTTCTTGCTCTCTCACCTACGTAATGGAAAAGGAAACTCCCAGAGGAGTGGAGAAGTAGGACCAGCTAGAGAAAGCACTCAAGCAAAGACAGGGAGGCCCAGGATTTTGTTGCTGTTCAGTAGAGTACTTAGCGAACAGATGTTTCCCCTCTAATACCTCCCATACCAGCCCTGCCTCACGTGGGATGGCTGCTCTGGTGAGAGCTATAACATTTGGAAACAAAGAAGCCGAATCCCCATTAACAGACGGCTGCATCTCTTTCTTTCCTAAAGGATTTTTATCAGAATTGCTTTGGGAATAATATAAGCATCTATGCATATAAGCCCTTCTCTCTTTAAATTGGCAGGTATCTCTGTCTCTCTCTTAGTCTTCCATTCTCCCTCCCACTCCTAAGCTGTTTAGATCAACAATTTGAGGATTTAGAAGAAAAAAAAAAAAAAAAATGCCAAAGAGATGTCCTCTGTACAGCTAAACCAGGGTTTCTTTTCCCAATGTTGAGTTAGTCCCAATGAGAAAGGCTCTTGGACACGGGTTCTGTGAGTGAAGTTCTTATACTCACCGTCCTTTTGGAATTGCCCATCACTGCAAGGAGATCAAGTAAGTCAACCCTAAAGAGAATCAATCCTGAATATTCATTGGAAGGACTGATGCTGAAGCTGAAGCTCCAATACTCTGGCCACCTGATGTGAAGAGCAAGCAGACTCATTAGAAAAGACCCTATTGTTGGGAAAGATTGAAAGCAAAAGATGTCAGGAGAGGATGAGATGGTTAAATAGCGCCAAGACTCAGTGGACGTGAATTTGAGCAAACTCGGGGAGATAATGGGGAATAGAGGAGTCTGGCATGCTAGAGTCGCTCCATGGGTTCGTAAAGAGTCAGACTCAACTTAGTGAATGAACAACAATAACAGGTCTAGGCCAGTCTTAGGCTTGAATTTGTCCAGAAACCTAAAGAGTGTAATTGCACAAGGCCAAGGCTTGATCTAGGGAGAATCCCCAAACCTCTGTTTAGCAGCTCCAAAATTAGGAGATAGTGTAGCAAACAGAATCCAGTGAGACTCAGGATTCTGGACCCTAGAATGCAAGCTAAAACAACCTAATTCATTTCTCTGAGCTTCACTTTCATAAAATTACACCATGAATACCACCAAAGAGCAGGGGATATGTATCAAAAGGTGTCTGTAGCCTGGGTGGGAATATTACATCTTTGATTTCACTAATCTCTAGCTGAAACAGTGTTTAGCATTTCTTTTAACTATAAATGCAGACATCAAACCACAAAAGTATTGGGATGCCTGTGACTTTGTCACTAGTATATGTCACAGATAATTTCTTATTGCAGTTTTTATAACTATCTCAAAGTATCCTGAAGGAGGAAACACAACAGGCTCTATCCTGAAAACAGGACTCCATCTTGGGCCGAACTGTGGACTTTGAGCTCTATGATCAGTACCTATGGAAACGACATACCAACTGGAAAACCAGGCCCCCGGAAGGAAGAGCCCCGGGGCTCTCAATCACCTAAAAGAATACCCTAATTATTTTTATTTGGGGGGGCTCCAAAATCACTGCAGATGGTGATTGCACCCATGAACTTAAAAGACACTTAATCCTTGGAAGGAAAGTTATGACCAACCTAGATAGCATATTAAAAAGCAGAGATATTACTTTGCCAACAAAGGTCCGTCTAGTCAAGGCTATGGTTTTTCTAGTGGTCATGTATGGATGTGAGAGTTGGACTGTGAAGAAAGCTGAGCGCCAAAGGATTGATGCTCTTGAACTATGGTGTTGGAGAAGACTCTTGAGAGTCCCCTGGACTGCAAGGAGATCCAACCGGTCCATTCTAAAGGAGACCAGTCCTGGGTGTTCATTGGAAGGACTGATGCTAAAGCTAAAACTCCAGTACTTTGGCCACCTCACGCGAAGAGTTGACTCATTGGAAAAGACCCTGATGCTGGAAGGGATGGAGGGCAGGAGAAGAAGGGGACGACAGAGGAAGAGATGGCTGGATGGCATCACCGACTCAATGCACATTAGTTTGGGTGAACTCTGGGAGTTGGTGATGGACAGGGAGGCCTGGAGTGCTGCGATTCATGGGGTCGCAAAGAGTTGGACACGACTGAGTGACTGAACTGAACAGAACTGAATTATCTGTGTAACTGAATAGAATCATACATTCTATTATGTGTATTGGGGTATGACCACAGGCCTATTAATTATCCACTATTAAGTATCTAGGCTTAAGCCGTATGAATCACAGGTTAACTTTGATTGTATCTTTCTTTTTCCTTTGTTCAAGCTAGTTTCAGGGAATTTGGGGAGGCAGGTTTGTGCACATACACTTAGGGTATGTAAGGTTTTCACAAAAACTGGTCCGGGTCCTTGGCTAAAAGGAGACTGTGCCTCGGGCCTGCCGGTATAATAAACTGCACTTCACTATCTGCATTGTCCTTCTGAGTGAGTTTATTTCCAGGAACGCATGGCTATATCACTCCTGATGTTACACTCAAATCATCATTATGTTTTTTATTTTAATAAGTAGACTGTATATTTTTAGAATGGTTTTAGATATACAGAAAAAAATTAATATAGTGCTACTGAGTCCAAGGTCAGTCTGTTCACTACACAGTGGATCAATAAGTTGGGAGACGAAATGTTGAGGAAAGGAGTAACAACTTTATTCAGAAAGCTGGCAGACCAAGAAAATGGCAGGCTAATGTCTCAAAATACCTATCTTACCAGGGTCTGGATTCCAGGTTCTTTTATAGAACACAAAAAGTGAGGAAGTAAAGTAAAAAGGCCATTTATCTCACAAATATCTCCTGGAATGACCAGCCTCAGGGTAGAGATGTGTTAATTTCTTATTTCTTGCAGCTGTTCTCATTTGGGCTTCCCTTTTAGCTCAGTTGGTAAAAGATTCTTCTTGCAATGCAGGAGTCCTGGGTTCGATTCTTGGGTCTGGGGGATTACCTGGAGAGAAAATGGCAATCCATTCCAGTATTCTTGCCTGGAGAATCCCATGGACAGAGCAGTCTGGTGGGCTACAGTCCGTCGGGTCCCGAGTTGGACATAGCAACCAAGCCACCTGTGGACACAGTCAAGGTGTTTCCCTGAACAAAGACACTTTGGTTTAACATTCAGGTAGAAGGGCAGGGTTCCCTGAGGCAGGCTATTATGTATAAATAGTAGCCTTTTAGTAAATAAAAGAGATGGGAAACAGAGGTAAAGTAAAAGAAACAGATTCTTCCCTGTAACAATAGTTTGGAATTCTCCTGTAGTCCATTCCCAGTTTCCTCTATTATTAACACTTTCCACTATAAAAGTAGATTAGTTACAAGTAACTAGCCAATATTAATACAATAATATTAACTTGAGTTTGTACTTTATTCAGATTTCTTCGGCTTTTGCCTGTCGTCCTTCACTCTGTTTCAGGCGTCCATCCAGGACACCACGGTACCTTTAGTTATCAAGTCACTTAGGCGCCTCCAGGCTGTGACAGTTTCTCAGGCTTTTCTTGTCTTTGATAACCTTGACAGGTTTGAGAAGTAGTGATCAAGGATTTTGTAGCATACCTCACTAATGTAGTCTGTCTAATGCTTTTCCATGATAAGGCTGGGATTATGGTTTATTGGGAGAACACTCAGATAAAGTGCCATTTTTATAACATCAGATCAAGGGTACATACTATCATTGTGATTTGACTGCTGATGTTGACCTTGATAACCTGGCTGAGGTAGTGTCTCAGATTTCTCCTCAGTAAAGTTACTCCTTCACCCCTCCATACTTCACTTGTTAGAAGGAAGTCACTATTTGAAGCCCACACCCAAGGAGTGGAGAGTTTAGCTTCACCTCCTTGAGAACAGAAGTGCTAAGGCACTTCAGTTGTGTACGACCCTTTGTAATGTACTACTGATGCACTGTAGCCCATCAGTCTCCTCTGTCCATGAGATTCTCTAGGCAAGAATACTGGAGTGGGTTGTCATTTTCTCCTCAAGGGTATCTTTCCAATCCAGAGTTCGAACCCACATTTCTTATGTCTCCTGAATTAACAGGTGGGTTCTTTACCACTTGAAGCACCTAGGAAGTTCTATTTTCCCCTAAATATTAATTAATTCAATTGTTTATTTATATCAGTATAGAGACATGAATATTTATTTTATACTTTGGGTTATAATCCAGTAGTATTTTATTTTGTTGTTTAAGTTGTTCCAGCTCTCACCATTGGGAGCTTTCTCTATTGGTGCCTATCTTTTTTTGACATACACCTTTTGGATGTGTGTGTGTGTGTGTGTGTATGTGTGTGTACTAGTGTTTATTGTGTGTGTGTATGGGTGTGTTTAACACTTTCTGACTTTCTGGTACCAGAAGATGCTCCAGGCTCATTTTGTGTATTTCCTGCCCCAGTTCTTTAAGGAACACTGGTTCCTTTTATTGGAGAGTGGTAATAGAAACCAAAATCTGGGCTCTAGATGTGCTGATTGTTAATGGGATATTATTTCTTTAGGTTCTCTTAACTGAGAGAGCAAAGAAATATATGTCTATACTAACCCATGGATATACACATATCAATAAATATTTCTGTATATAGCTATTAATATATCTGCTTCCCTGTGGCTCAGTGGTAAAGAATCTGACTTTTAATGCAGGTGATGCAGGTTCAGTCTCTGGGCTGGGAAGATCCCCTGGAGAAGGAAATGGCAATCCACTCCAGTATCCTTGCCTGGAAAATCTCATGCACAGTGGAGCCTAGTGGGTATAGTCCATGGGGTCACAAAGAGTCAGACACGACTTAGTGACTAAATAACAAATTGATACACCTATATTGAGCTGAGTATATACTGATATCTGCACTATAATCCATTAACAGATTATTTTAGCTTTCTCTTCTTATTTATCCATAAATTCATATTTTAGTATTGAGAAATGTGGCTTCCACCATCCACCATCTATTTAATTATTCAATTCCCATGCACATGTATCAGAATTGTTAACCTAAGCCCACAACAACTATTTTTAAGTATAGTAGTTAATAGAATCTCTGTTACATCTTGTTATTTAATGAGTTTAAATGCCGATACATTTCCAAATCACAAATTTTGTTTGTAAGTTATTCTAATAACTGCATTAAAAAATTAGTAATTAGGGACTTCCCTTGTAGCCCAGTGGTTAAGAATCTGGCTGTCAATGAAGATGACAAGAGTTTGATCCCTGGTCTGGGAAGATTCCACATGCAGCTGAGCAGTTGAGTCCAAGGACCCCAACAACTGAAGCCCACATGCCCTAGAGCCCATCCTCTGCAACGAGAGAAGTCATCACAATGAGAAGCCTGTGCACTTCAACTAGCATAGCCCCCTGTTCACTGCAACTAGAGCCAGCAACAGAGACCTAGTGCAGCCAAAGTAAATAAAATTTTAAAATATTTTAAACAGTAGCATTTAGTTTTATTTGAAATTTATATATTACATTTTATAAGTTTAAAAGTGTTATTTTAAGAAGATTTAGATGGGCTTCTCTAGATTGTCAAAGGGATTCACAGTAAAAAGGTTAGAATCTCAACTGCAGGAAGATTATTGTGAGGTTATAATCAGATGATGTGAAGTTATCTGGTACAGATGTTAAGAAATAATAATAAATACCTTGAAAGAGAGAACATGCTAAGCCTTAATAATTTATAATTAGTTGAAGGACTTGCTAGGTATCAGGTATTGGAGGTAAAAGTTCATGTAATGTTAAGAGGAGTATGAGAAGATGAGGAAAGCCAGAAGACCAGGATGACTGTGAAGGCAAGGGGTTTTGTGATTGAAGAGACTGGGCCTGGGATCCTACCATTCATAGCCTGGTGTTTTCTCTTTTTGAAATAAGGAGAACAATGGCTATTACATAGGCTTGTCCATAAGAGCCAAAGTAGATGTTTAATTATGTCTTTTAATTTGCGTGTGGAAGTGGGGATTAAGTGTGGTAATTTGGGACAATCCCATAACATACCATATTGTCCTTCCTACTATAGTTTTAATTCTATGAAGTTGTACTTACTGGAGTTTCTTATAATAGTTTAGTTTCCTTCATCCATCAAAGTACTTTTGCCAGGTGCTTTTCTTTGTTTTTTAATTGTAGGACAATTGCTTTATATTATTGTGTTGGTTTCTGCCATACATCAACATGAATCAGCCACAGGTATGTCCCCTCCCTCTAGAACCCCCCTCCCATCTCCCACCCTCACCTCACCCCTCAGTGTTGTCACAGAGCACTGAGTTGAGCTCCTTGTGTCACACAGCAAATTCCCACTTGCTCTCTATTTTGCATATGGTAATGTATATGTTTCCATACTATTCTTTCAATTCTTCCCCCACCCCCACCACGCCCACAAAGCTGTTCTCTATGTCTGCGTCTCCATTGCTGCCCTGAAAATGGATTCATCAGTACCATCTTTCTAGATTCTATATACATGTGTTAATATACAATGTTTGTCTTTCTGTTTCCAACTTACTTCACTCTGTATGATAGGCTCTAGTTTCATCCACCTTATTAGGACTGACTTGAATGCATACTTTTTTATAGCTGAATAATATTCCATTGTATATATGTACCACAATTTCTGTATCCACTTATCTGTTGATGTACATCTAGGTTGCTTCCATGTCCTAGCTATTGTAGAAAGTGCTGTAATGAACACTGGGGTACACTTTTTGACATACATCACAGCAAGATCCTCTTTGACCCACTTCCTACAGTAATAGAAATAACAAAGGTAAGCAAATGGAGCTTAATTAAACTTAAAATCTTTTGCACAGGAAATGAAACAATAAACAAGATTAAAAGACAACCCTTAGAATGGAAGAAAATAATTGCAAATGAAACAACTGACATAGGATTAATTTCCAAAATATACAATCAACTCATGCAGCTCAATACCAGAAAAACAAACAACCCAAAATCAAAACATGGGTGGAAGACATAAATATACATTTCTCCAAAGAGGATATACAGATGGCCAACAAACACATGAAAAGATGCTCAATTTTGCTCATTATTAGAGAAATACAAATCAAAAGTACAGTAAGGTATCGCCTTGCACCAGTCAGAATGGCCATCATTAAAAAACCTGCAAACAATAAATGCTGGAGACGATGTGGAGAAATGGGAACTCTCTTGCACTGTTAGTGAGAATATAAATTGATACAGTCACTCTGGAGAACAGTATGGAGATTCCTTAAAAAACTAGAAATAGAACTGCCATATGACCCAATAATCCCACTACTGGGCATATACCCTGAGAAAACCATAATTGAAAGAGACATATGTATGCCTGGTTCTTTTTATTCATAGAAGTCAGTAAGTATTGAGGGTGCTAGGGGAAAAGCAAAAATTAAAGCTATCAAATGGCAGGAATTAACTGCTTCAGATACTGTACCATGGCAAGAGACATAGGGGTAAACAGAAAATTACAAAGTGAACTGATAAATGTCTTACATCAACATGTAGGGTTTGCATCTGTGTGCTTGCAACTTGACATGCAGCAATATGCCAGATAAGTTAATGAGTAATGGCTAAGGTGAGGTGAAATAGATCAATTTTTTAATCTATGACTTTTCATTGCACAATCCTTTTTGTTTTGTTTTGTTTTTTGAAAAAAAAAAAAAACAATCTTCAGATTGTGCCTTTGAGGTCTGCAATGCTTCCCATTTGATATCCTGAAGTTAGAGGTGGAATACTGAAAGATACCATGAGTTTCCACAATGGACAGACAATATGAAACCTGAGCCAGAGGCTCTCCCTGCCTGAAGCTGTCAGCATTAGAACCACTGCTTTGGGTTAAGGAGTCCTTCCAGAAAAGACTCATTAAAATGCAAATACGCTATCTGAAGGAGTAACCCTGTATCCAGTATCTCATTAGCAGGCATTAACAATTTAGTAGAGATTAGCTTCTCAGATTTATTATGGAGAGGAGTTGCCAGGGTGATTTGGCCCACGCATCTGTCACCCACTGACTGCCAGGTCTCCTGCCCTCATCACTGCATAGGGGTCTGCCCTAACTAAGCTAGAAACTTAGTTAACTAGGAAAGAATCGAGTGCTTAGTCCAAGACAATCAATTTTGTTTTATGCAATTGATTTATGAGAAAGGATAGGAAGAGGATTTCTATAATAATAGTACTTTTATGTGTGTTGAGGGGAATAGCTGCTCAGCTTAAGTTGATTAAATATGTTCTACAGAATTCTAAAAATTTAATGACAAACATCTGCCTTTTCAATGAGGTCAGAAAGTATATCATGTAAATTATGCACAAATGTAGTTCAGGGATAGCAAATCTATAGTAACAGAAATAGAACTGTTTTCGGGTAATTATAGGTAGGTTTAATTTTCTGCATTAATATGAAAGCACTGATATAGGAGTATTAGAAAATGATCATTGTCTGAAGATTGGTATTTGATATTGAATATCTATAGCAGAAATAGGAAAATGAGAGAAGGAAAGTGGTTACAGACAGAATAGAAACTGTTTCTTTAGACATTGCTAAAAATTCACCTTGTTTTTATTGGTGAGGAATTGCCAGATAATACCATATCTATATGATACAGGTAGTATTCTGTAGTTGGAACTCTAGATTCAATTGTAAAATGCATATATTTACTTAAGTGAGATGCTTGGTAAATGGCGTATGATATATTCAATAGTGTGGTGTAACTAATTCTGAAATAAACTCTTTTTAAAAAAAATTATCTTGTGAAGTCATGAAATAAAACAATCAGGCCAATGATTTTTAAATTTCTTAACCTCAAGTTTTTAAAGAATCTGACAAAACTAAAACCAAAATCTCTCCTGGAGAAAAATACGCTTTGAAAAAACTTTTCTATTGTAATAAATAGATTCTGTGTGTGTGTATGCTCAGTCACTTCAGTCGTGTCCAACTCTTTGTGACCCTATAGACTGAAACCCACTAGGCTCCTCTGTTCATGGGATTCTCCAGGCAAGAATACTGGAGTGGGTTGCCGTTTCCTTCTCCAGGGGAGCTTCCGCACCCAGGGATTAAACCCACATTTCTTGCAGATCTCCTGCACTGCGGGCAGATTCTTTACCACTGAGCCACTGGGAAGTCCCAATAAATATATTATTGAATAGTTTTTATAAATAATTGTCTCTATTTTTAAAATCAAATTTAAGCTAATAAAAAGAAGAAATTTAAATTTAATTAAAAAGCAAGTTTCGATGAAATGCGCTTGGTCATCAGTCAAGTTGATATCCATTTATTCAGCAGATATTGAAGGAGTGTCTAATTTGTGCCACTGTTTTAGACACAAGAGATACAGGAGTGAACAAATAGATCTCTTCTTCATGGAGCTTACTTTTCAGTAGGAGGAAACGACCATAAATGCATAAATACAGCCTGCTATTTGGTAGAAAGGACCATGAAGGAGCAGCATAGTGATGCAAGGGTTGGGTCAACTATACAGGGTGTTTAGGGAACATGTGAGTAGAGATTTGAAAAAAGTGTGAGAACAAGCCATATGAATAACATTGGAAAAAGAGGCTTGGCATATGTAGATGGTTGTGCTAATACTACCTGTGTTTCAGAGACTGGTGGGATAGTTTGTCTAAGTGAAATGAGCTGGTTATGGCATCACTGACTCAATAGACATAAATTTAAGCAAGCTCTGGGAGATGGCAAAGGACAGGGAAGCCTGGTGTGCTGCAGCCCTTGGGGTCGCAAAGAGTTGGGCATGACTGAGGGACTGAACAACAACAAAATCAAAGGGCAAATTCCTAAGAAGATGGGATTAGAAAGTTAAGTGAGTAAAAAAATAATTTAGGGCCTTTAAGGCAGTGGTCATAAGAGAATTTTAGAGGATTAAGGGTCTACTTTTGAGCAAACTAGATTTGTGATACCTATCAGATCTTAGTGAATATGTGAAGTAGACAACTGGATATACTCGTCTGAAATTCAGTAGCAAGAGACATCATGGCTCTAGATGAAAATTTGTAAATCATCATGGTATGTAAATAGAGAAGTTTCGAAATGGCAACGCACTCCAGTATTCTTGCCTGGAGAATCCTTTAAACAGAGGAGCCTGGTGGGCTACTATTCATGGGTTCACAAACAGTTGGACACGACTGAGTGATTAAGCACATGGTATGTAAAGTCTTTAGATTTAAAGATAAAGTCACTTTATAAGTAGGTGTAGGCAGAGAATAGATGATGTTGAAGGACTGAACCACGAGACAGTCTAATATCTAGAGGATTCACCAGAGGATATAAGAAGTGAGAAGTAGGAGGATCCCATGAGCCAAGTGGTAGGTGTTAGAAGGAAGAGAAAGTGAAATAAAGTTAAGTCGCTCAGTCATGTCCGACTGTTTGAGACCCTGTGGACTGTAGCCCTCCAGGCTCCTCTGTCCATGGGATTCTCCAGGCAAGAATACTGGAGTGGGTTGCCATTTCCTTTTCCAGGGGATCATCCCAACCCAGGGATTGAACCCGGGTCTCCTTCGTTGCGGGCAGATGCTTTATCCTCTGAGCCACCAGGGAGGCCCCAGAAGGAAGAGAAGTGACTATTAATCCTACTAGTGGATTAAAATGAGAACTGATTATTTAATACAGGACGTGGAAACATCAGATCAGATCAGATCAGTCGCTCAGTCATGTCCGACTCTTTGCGACCCCATGAATCGCAGCACACCAGGCCTCCCTGTCCATCACCAACTCCCGGAGTTCACTCAGACTCACGTCCATTGAGTCAGTGATGCCATCCAGCCATCTCATCCTCTTTCATCCCTTTCTCCTCTTGCCCCCAATCCCTCCCAGCATCAGAGTCTTTTCCAATGAGTCAACTCTTCTCATTAGTGGCCAAAGTACTGGAGTTTCAGCTTTAGCATTATTCCTTCCAAAGAAATCCCAGGGCTGATCTCCTTCAGAATGGACTGGTTGGATCTCCTTACATAGATATCACTAAGAACCTTGAGAAGAAAATAGTTTCTTTATAGTGGAGAGAACAAAAACAGATAAGTGGGAGAAACAGTTAAGTGAGAAAAAGAGCTACATTTTTTTGAATAGTTTGCTATAAAGAGGAGTGGAGCCATGGGACAATGATTAGAACTGATACCGGAACAAAGAAAGAATTCTTTTCCCTTTAAGACAGAAGGTATTAGATCTTTGTATACTAATGAGAACATCTGGTAGAGAACAACTAATGGAAGATTCAGGGAAGAGGAGATATGATAGAAGAAAAATCCCAGATTAAGCCAGAGATGAGAGATCCAGTGCAAAAGAGAGGGTTTTGCCTTAGAACAGAAGACATACATGTCTTGTGCTAAAGGGGGAGGGAAGGCAAAACATGAAGTTTCAGGTAGACCCAGGTAGGGAGGCAGACTGGATGTTTGGAGTTCATAGACGTTCTATTCTGATCCCTCCTGTGGTCTCAGTGAAACAAGAAGCAGCTAAGAATTTAGAGAGAGGAAGACATGTTATAGACGTAAAGAAAGAGGAGTTACAAAATTGTTGTCTAGCACAGAAGAAAAGAGAACTGAGTAAGCAGTCAGTTTTCTAATAAGTACTAAGAGTTCACATGGGATAAATGAATGTGAATTTAAATGAGACCAATTAGCAAGGTTGCTGGGTTGTTTTTTTTTTTGTCTCTAGTCATGTTTAGGTGTTTGGCACAGATGCTGAATTGGCATCAAGTTCCATTTCACTGGGGTTGGCATTTTGCACAGCCAATACGAACTGAGAGTGAGGGCCAAGGGACCTCAGAGAGTCTACATGGATGTGTGATTCTAACGGCGGACCATGTGTTCTAACCATGGAGAGCAGAGAACTTGGGAATTAGGCCTTGAGCGCTACACTTGTTTTATTTGCTTCTTTTTCTATACTTGATTTTAACTGCATGTTGGATCACAAGAGCGGAAAATGTGGACTGATAGTGGGATTGTAAGAACAAACATGGTTAGAACCTCCACAGTTCACTCTGTTACACAGGAATTCTCTGTGTTTCTTTCTGCTAAATTCCTGACTGCAATTTCTTGACCTTTATGTCAGTGACATTATCTGAGGTGAGGTATGCATTTTTGATAAAGTCTGTTAGAAACGCATTTTGCAAGACTACTTTTAATCTTAAAGGTGTTCGAATAGAAATAAGTATAATAGAGCTTTCAGTGTTTTCAAGTACTTTGCTTATCTCTAAAGAGACATTTGTCCACTGTTACACCTAACTCTAATCTCCAGGTGTTCTTCTGGCACTGAAAATAAGAGTAAAATGTAAAAGCTCAACAAATATATTATCTTCAAAGAGATATGTAACATCTTTTCTTTCTAATATGGGTCAAATCTCTCTATTGATACCATTTTCATTTTTTCTCAATATAGCAAGTTTATTATTCGCCTCCTGGGTCTCCAGCATTGCAGGCAGATTCTTTACTGTCTGAGTCACCAAAGAAGCTAGTTTATTAACTCGTTTTCGCTTCATTGTGTGTATGTGAGGCATGTTTGCCCCCTCGTGGATGATTCTGGAACTGTCCCTGTGAATTTTTTCTTGTTTTTATTAGAGAAAAAGGACTGAAAGAGTAGATATTGTTAATGGGAATTATTTTTGAAGAAATGTTGAGGTTCACCAAAAGAGGCTGAAATCACTATATGTTTAACCTTATTTCATTAGTTTTAAAACTTGGGGTTATGTTAAGAACCACGTTGTAACTGAATCTGGAAGATGATAGTAAAAAATGTTTAAAATTTGAGAACACAGAATTGTGAAGAAAGCTGGTCTTACTCTTAGTTAAATATTTAAGAAGCTTAGTGTTTTTAACTTAACTCAGTAAGATGAGATGCCTTTTCTTAAATTAGTTTAAGATTATATACATGTAAATAAAGGAAAGTCTGCCATTGATTAATCTTCACTTTCTACATACAGAATTATACAAGTTATAAGAAAGTCCATTCTTAGGACTGTGTGAACATGGAGTCTGATTTTCCCTAAAGTGTTTTCTTTAACATATTAGGAAAAAATAACTTCAATGTGCTGAACTTGACATTTATGACTTACATGATTGGCACTGTTTTAGTTTCAAGGAATAAGTCCAGTTTCTTTCCTCAAAAGAGCTGCAAGTTGGTTCAGAGACAAAGACTGAAATTACATTCCACTGCAGAAGTTAGTACTTGATGTAAATTGATGTAAGTGGAAGCAACATATTTTAAGTTCATTCTAGAGGAGTAGTTCAGAATAACTTCATAGAAGAGAAGACCTGAGCTACCCTGGGAGATCTTTAAATAGATGAGGAGTGGAGCCAGAGAGAAGGCAAAGGCCGTGAGGCTTTAGAAAGCAAATGTACACAGACATGATCTTGTGCCTTACTCACTATTCTTACAGGCCTAATAAGAACACCTGCTGGTAGCTTCATCAACATCATCATCATTAGCACATCATGTTAATAGTGAATGGATATTTCTCCATGTAGTCAAATAAACTTTTTGTATGTAGCACCTAGATGTTTTCTGTCATCTGCCTTATGAGTTCAATGTTGTAATTATTCTGATTTTACACATACAAAAATGAAGACTTAGAAGGATTACTAATTTGTTCAAATCTAAGCGTGTGCACTTTCAACTCCATACTCTGTCCTTTTGTGCTTAACAGGTTAGATGATTTGCTCATGTTAAGAGCTCAAATATTGGTTGATAAGCATAATAATCTCATATAGGGTAAAGTGAAATAATCTACTTTGAGTTTATGATGCAGTTTAGTGAATGCACTTAAGTGCCAATAGATGAATAATAAGACTGAGAAACACAAAAATAGAGAGCAAAGCGAAAATTTGTATATATATGTCTTTTGAGAACGAAGAATTCTTTTGAATGTCTAATTTCTTTGTAAATATCAGGATATCTCGCACACATGATTAGGCAGCATCAGTGAAGCTTCTCCTGCACCCTGCAACAGGGCAATACTCAGTTCAGTTCAGTTGAGTCGCTCAGTCGTGTCTGACTCTTTGTGACCCCATGAATTGCAGCACGCCAGTCCTCCCTGTCCATCACCATCTCCCAGAGTTCACTCAAACTCACGTCCATCGAGTTAGTGATGCCATCCAGCCATCTCATCCTCTGTCATCCCCTTTTCCTCCTGCCCCCAATCCCTCCCAGCATCAGAGTCTTTTCCAATGAGTCAACTCGTCGCATGAGGTGGCCAAAGTACTGGAGTTTCAGCTTTAGCATCATTCCTTCCAAAGAAATCCCAGGACTGATCTCCTTCAGAATGGACTGGTTGGATCTCCTTGCAGTCCAAGGGACTCTCAAGAGTCTTCTCCAACACCACAGTTCAAAAGCATCGATTCTTTGGTGCTCAGCTTTCTTCACAGTCCAACTCTCACAGCCATACATGACCACTGGAAAAACCATAGCCTTGACTAGACAGACCTTTGCTGGCAAAGTAATGTCTCTGCTTTTGAATATGCTATCTAGCTTGGTCATAACTTTCCTTCCAAGGAGTGAGCATCTTTTAATTTCATGGCTGCAATCATCATCTGCAGTGATTTTGGAGCCCCCCAAAATAAAGTCTGACACTGTTTCCACTGTTTCCCCATCTATTTCCCATGAAGTGATGGGACCTGATGCCATGATCTTAGTTTTATGAATGTTGAGCTTTAAGCCAACTTTTTCACTCTCCACTTTCACTTTAGATGCCTCCCCCCAAAAATTCACAATTCCTGTGCATTATAGGTAAGTGCATACTCTAATCACTCTTTAAAATGAGTAATTTGGGGACTTCTCTGTTGGTCCAGTGGTTAGGACTCCATGCTTCCACTGCAAAGGGCATGGATGTGATCCCTGGTTGGGGAACTTGGATCCCACATGCTGCATGGCACAGCCAAAAGAAAAAAGAAAAAATGAGATAATTTGAATTTTTAATTTCCCTTATCAATTAGTACATATGAATCATGTTAAGTAAAGAATTATTGGTTGATTGGACCTTTTACATTTGAATTCTCTAGAGAGAATAGTAAACAACTCCTTTTAGGCTTGAAATACCACATTTCCAGTGGTCATGTATGGCTATGAGAGTTGGACTGTGAAGAAAGCTGAGCGCCAAAGGATTGATGCTTTTGAACTGTGGTGTTGGAGAAGACTCTTGAGAGTCCCTTGGACTGCAAGGAGATCCAACCAGTCCATTCTAAAGGAGATCAGTCCTGGGTGTTCTTTGGAAGGAAGATGCTAAAGCTGAAACTCCAGTACTTTGGCCACCTCATGCGAAGAGTTGACTCACTGGAAAAGACTCTGATGCTGGGAGGGATTGGGGGCAGGAGGAAAAGGGGACGACAGAGGATAAGATGGCTGGATGGCATCACCGACTCGATGGACATGAGTTTGCGTTAAGTCCAGGAGTTGGTGATGGACAAGGAGGCCTGGTGTGTTGTGATTCATGGGGTCGCAAAGAGTTGGACATGACTGAGCGACTGAAACTAAACTGAACCACATTCAGCGAATGAATGATAATATTATGCTGAATAAAGCAATCAATTCAGTAAGCTGTCTGAAATCTAAAATATATAAGAAGTAACTGAAGGAACTGGGAATAGAAGAGATGAAAAAGTGAATGTGACCATGGCTCTAAACTATTACAGGCGTTGTCCTATGAAAAAGAAGTTAGACTGTCCTACACTGAAGACTTTAGACCAATTAGACAGATTTAGGTTAATAAAAGGATGAACATTTTGATAACTAGAACCCTTCAACAATAAAGTAAACTGTATTTTAAGAACGTGAACTCCCTGTCACTGAAGTGTTGTAACAGAACTTGATGTTAAGAAGTTGGAAATGTAAGAAAGAAATTTTACAGTGAGAAAATTCTATGATTCTATGATTTTTCAAAGCCTCATAAATGTGTATAGCTCATGCATTTCATTCATTGTGATACTTAAGTATATGATGCCTTGAAATGGCCATTCAAAGATGTCTCCTTTGCCACACTCCATGGATTTTTTTTTTTCCATGAATGTTAAGACTTCTTGTTGTTGTTTTGTTGCTAAATTGTGTCTGACCCTTTTGCAACCCCTTGGGCTGTAGCCCTCCAGACTTCTTTCCATGGAATTTCCCAGGCAAGAATATTAGAGGGTTGCCATTCCCTTCTCCAGGGGATCTTCCAACCCAGAGATCGAACCCGTGTCTCCTGCTTTGGCAGGTGGATTCTTTACCACTGAGCCACCAGGGAAGTCCTGTGATTGGTCCGGTATAAATCTTATCCCCACTGAATTAATATTATTCCTAAACAAGCAGCTTTATTCCACAAGGAAACAGAAAAAAGGTTCAGAAATGTTCAAACCAAGTTTTTATGTGTTTTCATATAGTTTACCAAAAAACTTCAAACATTACAGTATAAGTTCCCATGTACCCTTTATTCAACTTCCCCAAATGTTAACACTTAATATTACTATAGTGGGGCTTCCCTGGTGGCTCAGAGGGTAAAGTGTCTGCCTGCAATGCAGGAGACCCGGGTTTGATCCCTGGGTCAGGAAGAGCCGCTGGAGAAGGAAATAGCAACCCACTCCAGTACTCTTGCCTGGAAAATCCCATGGATGGAGGAGCCTGATAGACTACAGTCCATGGTGTCGCAAAGAGTCGGACACGACTATAGTATGATTGTTAAAACCAGGAACTTTACATTGTCACAATGCTACTAACAAATTTATAGAATCACATTCAGAGATTGCCTATTGCCTTGTAGTACTGATTAAAATCCAGGACCCCATATTGCATTTGCTTGTCATATCTCCTCTTTCTTCTCTAAATCTAGGCTAGTTCCTCAGTCTTTGTCTTTTATGACCTTGAAATAATGGAAAATCCTAGTCAATTATTTCAGAGAATTTTTCTCAAATTGGATTGGTTTGATATTTTCTCTTGGTTAGACTGAGGGTACGTATTTCTTAATGCAAACACTTCAGGAGAGATGTTTGCCCTTTTCAGTGTACTACATTAGAGGTACCAGAAATCTGAAAGTCTCATTACTACTGGTGGTGTGAATTTTGAAGACTTGGCTATAATAATAGCTGCAAAGTTGCTTACTCGTATATATATATATACACACACACACTGAGATGTATATATATTTCAGTGTGAACTTGTGGATATTAATTTTAGTCAATGTGTTACAATCCATCATTATCATTAATTATTTTGTTTCTCAAAGTGTTCCATATTTGATTATTGGTACTCCTTCAAGCTGTCTCATTTTTCCTACAATTTTTGGAGTAATATCTTACTTTCTGGCATTATAAAATTCTTCAAATCCATCTTTTACTTTTCTCTGTCTAAGCCTTGAATTAGTCATTTCTCCATGGAGTTCTTGTTCCTTGCATTAATAATGGTATTTAGAAACCAGAATCTTAGTATGAGGTGTACTTATTGCTGCCTAAGCTACCCCATTGCCCCTTCATTATACAGAGCTAAGAACATACATATGAATACATAAACATATACAAATATCTCTGTTTTCATATTATCTATGTGGGTATGTGTATACATACACACATATCTATCTACCTACCTACCTATCTGCAGATAGGGCTTTCCTGGTGTCTTAGCAGTAAAGAATCTGCCTGCAATGCAGGAGTCACAGGAGATGCAGGATCGATCCCTGGGTCAGGAAGATCCCCTGGAGAAGGGAATGGCAACCTGCTCCATTATTCTTGCCTGAAGAATCCCATGGATAGAGGATCCTGGCAAGCTACAATGGGTTGCAAGAGTTGGACAGGACTGAAGAGACTTAGCACACACACACCTGTAGATATTTGTATCTATCTATCTATATATAATCAAATTGGTACCTTTATTCCAATGCAACACCACAGGGTTTATTCTATCCTCCGTTACCCTTTCATTATTTGTACATCTTTTCTTACATCTTTCCTTTAATAATTAGAAACCTGATTATCATCATCCACAATCTATTTATTTGCTGAATTCTAGAATTCACGGCTGTTGTTCAGTCATTCTCAGTCATGTCCAACTCTTTGCAACCCCATGGGCTGCAACACGTCAGGCTTCCTTGTCCTTCACCGTTTCCCAGGGTTTGCTCATACTCATGTCCTTTGAATTGGTGATGTCATCCAACCATCTCATCCTCTGTCATCCCTTCTCCTCCTGCCTTCCATCTTTCCCAGCATCAGGGTCTTTTCCAATGAGTCCACTCTTTGCATTAGGTGGCCAAAGGATTGGAGCTTCTGCATTAGGTGGCCAATGGATTGGAGCTTCAGCATTAGGTGGCCAATGGATTGGAGCTTCAGCTTCAGCATCAGTGTTTCCAATGAATGAATATTTAGGGTTGATTTCCTTTAGGACTGACTGGTTTGATCTCCTTGCATTCCATGGGACTGTCAAGAGTCTCCTCCAACACCACATTCAAAAGTATCAGTTCTTCAACACTCGGCCTTTTTTTATTATCCAGCTCATACAAAACTAGTCGAAAAACCATAGGCTTGACTATACAACCTTTGTTGGCAAAGTAATATCTCTGTTGTTTAAAATGCTGTTTAGGTTTGTCATAGATTTTCTTCCAAGGAGCAAGCGTCTTTTAATTTCATGGCTGCAGTCACCATTTGCAGTGATTTTGGGTCCCAAGAAAATAGTTTGTTACTGTTTCCATTGTTTCCACTTTATTTGTCATAAAGTGATGGGACCAGATACCATGATCTTTGTTTCTTGAATGTTGAGTTTTAAGCCAGATTTTTCATTCTTCTCTTTTACCTTCATCAAGAGGCTTCTTAGTTCCTCTTCACTTTCTGCCATAAGGGTGGTTTATCTGCCTATCTAACATTATTGATATTTCTCCCTGCAATCTTGATTCCAGCTTGTGCTTCATCCAGCCCAGTATTTTGCATGATACACTCTGTGCATAAGTTAAATAAGTAGGGTGACATTATACAGCTTTGAAAATTATCAACCTGTATACCTCTGAAAAATAAATTTGCAAAAAATTCAAATATTGCTATATAGTTCTTTTTGCCTTTTGTTTTCCAATATGCATTAAATGTATGTCTAAATACAGAATATTAAAATATTATTTTCCAAAGTTACTTAGGTTAGTTCTTTCCTACCCCCTTTAGTGTGCTTTGGTTGTTTGTAGTAAAATTAATTTCCTTTGATACTATTTGTGTTCCCTTTTAGGCTATTTCAAAATTTTGGATGATTTTCATTATTTATTTACTTGGATATTTAAAAATATGTTCATTGTTTTAATCATAATTATACAAAAAGGTGGGACTTCCAAGGTGGTGCTAGCAGTAGACAACCCACCTGCCAATGCACGACACATAAGAGACTTGGGTTTGACCCCTGGGTCCAGGAGATTCCCTGGAGAAGGGAATGGCTAACCTCTTCAGTTTTCTTGCCTAGAGAAATCCATGGACAGAGAAGCCTGGCGGGCTACAGTCCATGGAGTCTCAAATAGTCCAACACGACTGAAGCTACTTAGCCGGGGCACAGGCATACAAAAAGGTATACATCTCCTCCTCATCCTTTCTATTAAATATCCCATTCACATTCTTCCTTTCATTTTGTCCAGTTTCCATCTACTTCCTGAACACAATCAGTTAGTTACACTAGCCTCTGGTTTATAGTTTCGGCAATTCCTTTTGAACAAATGAGCAGATACATGGCAATTTCTTATAGTCCCTTCTTCCTTACATTAAAAATAGCATACTATAGATACTGTTTTGAACTTAGTCTTTAATATATGTAGGAAGTCACTCTGTATCAGTTTATGGGGATTGTCAATTCTTTTTTTTCTTCTGTAGTGTGAAAAATCCAGTACTTTATGCTCAACTCAGACTAGTGAACCAGAATTTCATGCAGAAAAGCTGATAATTCATATATTCAATAAGCTCGCCAAGTGATTCTTTTCAATGGAGAAATGTGAGGAACCCTGCTCGACATCTCTACAATTAAGATGTCTAAAATTAAATTTCAATTATTTCTTCCTCCAAACTGTCCCACGCTGCAAGTCTTTTCTTCTTCAGTGAATGGTGCCATGATTCACATAATAGTTAACTCAATGTAAAAGCCTAGGATTTTTGAAACTGATCCTCAGTTTCTTACTTTTCTTCATTTTCTGCATAGATTGTATCATTAGGTTCTCTGGAATCTCAACTCATCTTATCCCATCTCCTCCTATCTCATTTCTCTCTCTCAATACATGTATAATGTTCCTCTTCATCTTCATTACCACCATCTTAGCCACTGCCACTTCTCCTTCATTCTACTTGAGCAGACTAGTATCTACAAATTTTGATTATTTCAAATATCTTTCCACTTAATTGCTTTCTCTTTCATCTATGATAAAGTCAAAATCCTTAGCCTTACAGATTCTGGCCTTGCCTTTACTTGTAAGTTGCACTTTAATACTTATAAGCACATACACACTCACACACATGTGCACACACGTACGTGTATAGTTGGTATTTTTAGTTAAGGCTTTGTTTTCCCTCTCATCCTAGCATGAGAAAATTAAGAATCAAAGTCAAACTAAAGACAAAGAAACAACTTTAAAAATAAATTCGAACTATTTCTTTTCCCTCCAGAACATTTATCTAAAGTGCTCATGTGCTCAGTCATGTCCTACTCTCTGCAACAAGGTAAGAATAATGGAGTGGGTTGCCATTTTCTCCTCCAGGGGATCTTCCTGACCCAGGGATCAAATTCAAGTCCTTTTTGCCTCCTGTATTGGCAAGCAAATTCTTTACCAGTTAGTGCCGCCTGGGAAGCCCAAGTAGTATTATCATTAATGGCAGTATAAACCTTGTTTTTTTTTTTTCCTCTTAGACATCAAGGCATGGTGAAGAAGTCTCATTAGAAACTGGAATCTAAGCTTTCAAAGCTAAATCTCTCTCTACTCTTCTGCAGTATGCCATAATGATTAAAGTATAGGAATCTGAATCACAGGTCTGGGTTGAGTCTAATCTTGTTTCATTTAAGCTTTGTAACTTAGACAAGTCATTTATCTCTCTGTCTTAATTTGTTCAGCTATAAATGGAGATATTAATAATATTGATACTCAAGGTTAGTGAAAGAAGAATGCATGTAAACACAGTATCAAACACCCTAAAAAGTGACTAGTTCAAGTTTTCTGTTGTTGTTTAATCACTAAGTCATGTCCAACTCTTTGCAACACCATGAACTGCAGCATATCAGTCTTCCCTGTTATTCACTATCTTCCTGAATTTGCTCAAACTCATGTTCATTGAGTTAGTCGTGCCATCCAAGCACCTCATCCTCTGTCGCACCAAATGGTGCTAGTGGTAAAAAATCCACCTGCCAATGCAGGAGGAAAAAACAAGAGACTCTGGTTCAATTCCTGGGTCGGGAAGATCCCCTGGAGAAGGAAATGACCACACACTCCAGTATTCTTGCCTGGGAAATCCCATGGACAGAGGAGCCTGGCAGGCTACTGCCCATGGAGCTGCCAAGAGCCAGATTCTCTGCCCATTTTAAAATCAGAATGTTTGGAGATTTTTGATATTAAATTATATGATTTCTTTACAATATTTGTATATTAATCCCTTATCGGATATATCATTTGCAAAAATCTCCTATTCAATAAGCTATGTTTTCATTTTGTGATGGTTTTCTCCACTCTACCAAAGTTTTTCTATTTGATATAGTCACATTCATTTAATTTTACTTTTCTTGGTCTTGCCTAAGTAGATAAATCCAAAAATATATTTCTAAGACTGATGTCAGTGTTTATTTCTAGGGATTTTTTGCTTTTAGGTCTTAAATTTAAGCTATTAATCCATTTTGCACTAGTTTCATGTATGGTATAAGAAACGAATTCTTTGCAAGTAGTTGTCCAGTTTTCCCAACACCATGTATTGAAGAGATTGTCGTTTTTTTTCATGGTACATTCTTGTGTCCCTTGTTGTAGATTAATTGGTCACAGAACCATGGGTTTACTTCTGGGTTTTCTATTCTGTGTCTGTTGTTGTTTTAATATACTATACTCTTTTGAATACTGTAGCTTTGTAGTATAGTCTGAAATCCATGCGGTGATACTGCCAGCTTTGTTTTTCTTCCTCAATATTGTTTTGGCTATCTGAGGATTGTTTTATTTTGATCATTCTATTAAAAAATTTAGGATTATTTGTTCTCATTCTGTTAAAAATACCACTGGTATTTTGATAGGGGTTGCATTGCTATAGGAATATATATAGTAGCCAAAAGAGACATGAAAAGATGCTCAATATCACATATTACCTGGGAAATGCAAATAAAAATCACAATGAGATGTCACCTCATACCTATCAGAAGGGCTATCGTCAAAAGGAAATAAATTACAAGTGTTGACAAGGATGTGGAGAAAAAAGAACCCTTACTGTTACTGTTATTAGGAATGTAAGCTGATGCACCACAATGGAAAACAGTATGGAGGGTCCCCCAAAAGTTAAAAATAGAATTAACATATGATTCAACAATTTAACTTCTGAGTATCTTTCCAAAGAAAAGAAAAACTCTAATTAGAAAAGATATATGCACCCCTCTGTTCCTTACAGCATTATTTATAATAGCCAAGATATGGAAGAAGCTAGTGTCCCTAAATAGATGAATTGATAAAGAGGATATGGTATATGCATACATGTAAATATATACATATACATATATATACATATATATATATATATATATATATACACATATGTAATGAACTACTACTCAGTTACAAAAAAGAATGAAACTTTTTCACTTGCAGCGATGTGGACTTACTTAGAAGGTATTGTGCTAAGTGAAACAAGCCTGAAAGAGAAGAACAAATACTGTATGATTTCACTTTAGTGACATCTAAAACAAAACAAAGCAGAAACAAACTTACAGATCCAGAGAACAAAATGATGATTACTTGAGGTGAGGGAGATAGGGGACTGGGAAAAATAAATTAAGGGAATTAAGAAGTAAAAATTTCCAGTTATAAAATAAATGCCATGGAGATGCAATATACACTTTAAGGAATATGATCAATAATACTGTGATAATTTTGTATGGTGATATATGGTTACTAGAATGATGGTGATTAATTAAAATGTATCTAAATGTTGAATTACTATGTTAAACACTTGAAACTATCATAATATTTTATGTCAACTATACTTCAGTAAAATAGTGACAGTTACCATTAGTTGGTATTATAATTAATTTTACATTTTTCTCTCCATAAGGGCACATTTTGCTGACTTTTTCATTATAAAATATAAAAGTACATTTTACTTTAAAGATGAGTTCTAAGATTAATTGATAATATTAACAAGGCAATTTTAAATATGCCCAGATATAATTTAACTTCCTAGCACAAATATATGTCTGATATTTACCATTATGAATGAAAATCTATCAGTAAAGATGTCAAATGAGTCACCAAAAACATGATTGTTTATTGCCTTTCATTGAACCCTAGGTCATAAGTAGTTTTTTTGATGGAATGAGAGATTGAATTAATGCCATAGCAGTTTTAATTTTTTATAAATAAAGCTAACTATTTTCATTCACTCTGTAGTGTACAATTTTTGAATGGCCTGGAATAAGACAGATAATCCTTTGGACTGAGAAAATGATAAAGAGGCTCAATGCTGATGAAGGGAGGAAGTCAAAGAAGAATAAGGAAAGCAAGATTTGTTTTTCTTTCCAAAGAGAGGCAAGATAGACCTTTCTATAAGGAAACTGAAGCACACCTTTCTTTCTGAGATTTGAAAGAAAGAGATGCCCCACATTTAAATATCTAGAGTATATCTTATAGGTTTAAAAATGAACCTCGCTAATCATCTGGTGAGGAATGAGAGAGTAAAATAGCCTATGAATAAGTCCTTTTTTGTGGTGTTAAATAAAGCTAATTATAATGAATATTACATATCTAATGAATTCAAGAATTCCCCTTGGAAAAATTGGTTTGTCCTCTACAGAAAAGAGCAGAGAATCCAAGTGAGTTATTTCTACTTGGTAGGGAAATTCTAGTGTCTAAATCATACTCACTTAAGATTTAGTTCAAAGTCTACTATAATTCTTATTTTATATATATAATTATTTAAATATAATATACAGTTTCATATGTACATAACCAGTCAATCCTAAAGGAAATCAATCCTGAATATTCATTGGAAGGACTGATGATGAAGCTGAGGCTCCAATACTTTGGCCTATTCTGATTCATTAGAAAAGACCCTGATGCTGGGAAAAATTGAAGGCAAGAGAAGGGAACAACAGAGGATGAGATGGTTGGATGGCATCACCGACTCAGTGGGCATGATTCTGAGCAAATTCTGTGAAATGTGAAGGACAGGGAAGCCTGGCGTGCTGCAGTCAGTCCATAGGGTTGCAAAGAGTCGGACAGGACTGAACGACTGAACCACAATATGTATATAATATCAATAAGAAATTATATACTTCTTTGATTAGACTCTCTGTAGTTACATGTTTCTTCTTCCTTTTTAAGTACTGAGTAGTGATAGTAATTTTTAATTGAAGTGAAATAAATGACTATGCATATCACAATACTCTTCAGGAACTTAGAGGAATATTAGAAACTTAGAATTTAGGATACTGATTACTTATTGACTGTTTTCATGAAGTTATCAATATTACTTATTACTAAAATTCCTATTTTCTGAGTATTGACAAGGTTCTTATGACTTTTAAGTAGATTTAATAATTTTAAGAGTTAGAAGTGATGCTCTTTCCCATCATTGGCAGATAATATTTAAAAAAAAACAGTTCAGTAAACAATAGTTTTATTTTAAATATATGAAACTTCTGAAATTAGATTCCAAGTAAAGCCATTAGGTTTGAGGATTGACCTATTTTTAACTTATCAGTTAGTGCTGTTTGTTGCAAATCATCCACATTACGCTAAAAGTAGGGACTCTTTCCCTCCTATTTTTAGGAGACTGTGGAGTAAGTTTCCATGGAATGAATGGATATTCTCTGAAAAACAAGAAATCTAGAAAACTATTTTCAGAAGAATCATTTATCATCACTATCGCTCATGTTCATCTCATTGCTGAACCCAGTCTCTTCTCAGAACTTTATTTTACAATCTGTTATGAGCATTTGACACAATCACTCCCTGCTTTAAGCACTTGCTATCTATGGCTTCACTACATCCCCCCCATTCCTAGTTTTCCTTTGGCCTCACTAACCTTTCTTCTGGGTCTAATGTATTGGACATTCTTCCTATTCCAGGTGCTAAGATTTCATCTCTTTACACAGTGGTCTTGCTCTCTGTAACCCATAGGGTCTTCTGGAGAGTTGGTGGTATTTGCTATGCTGAGGCAAAATTGTTGGTAAAACTATTGCTACCCATATTTTGAAGGGCTGCCACGGGCAGACCTAACCCACATCCTATATGGAAGGAAATATTCAGAATGTTGTATTGCTGCTTCTTGCTGCTATCAGTATATTCTAAAGAAGAGAAATGAACTCAGGCTAGAGTTAGCTAACCTTTAAGTCTAATCAGGGGTTAGATCTGACAGAGTTCTTGAAGAACTATAGCCAGAGGTTCATAGTATTGTACAAGAGATGGTGATCAAAACCATCCCCAAGAAAAAGAAATGCAAAAAGGCAAAATGGTTGTCTGAGGAAGCCTTACATATAGCTGAGAAAAGAAGAGAAGCAAAAGGCAAAAGAGAAAAGGAAAAATATACCAATCTGAATGCAGAGTTCAAATGAATAGCAAAAAGAGAGATAAGAAAGCCTTCCCCAGTGATCAGTGCAAATAAATAGAGGAAAACAATAAAATGGGAAAGACTAGAGATCTCTCCAAGAAAATTAGAGATACCAAGGGAGCACTTCATGCAAAGATGGGCAAATTAAGGACAGAACTAACAGAAACATAAGATATGAAGAAGAGGTGGCAATAATACACAGAAGAACTATACGAAAAAGATCTTAATAAACCAGATAACCATGATGGTGTGATCACTCACCTAGAGACAGACATCCTGGAGTGAGAAGTCAAGTGGGCCTTAGGAAGCATCAATATGAACAAAGCTAGTGGAGGTGATGGAATTCAAGAGCTATTTCAAATCCTAAAAGGTGATGCTGTGAAAGTGTTACACTCAAAATATCAGCAAATTTGGAAAACTCAGCAGTGGCCACAGGACTGGAAAAGGTCAGTTTTCATTCCAATCCCAAAGAAAGGCAATGCCAAAGAATGCTCAAACTACTGTGCAATGGCACTCATTTCACATGCTAGCAAAGTAATGCTCAAAATTCTCCAAACTAGGCTTCAGCAGTATGTGAACCAAGAAATTCCAGGTGTTCAAGCTGGATTTGGAAAAGGCAGAGAATCCAGAGATCAAATTGCCAACATCCGTTGGATCATAGAAAAGACAAGAAAATTCCAGAAAAACATCTACTTCTGCTTCATTGACTATACTAAAGCCTTTGACTGTGTGGATCACCACAAACTGTGGAAAATTCTTCAAGAGATACGAATACCAGACCACCTTACCTGTCTCCTGCAAAACAGGTCAAGAAGCAACAGTTAGAACTGGACATGGAACAACAGACTGGTTCCAAATAGGAAAAGGAGTACATCAAGGCTGTATATTGTCACCCTGCTTATTTAACTTCTATGCAGAGTACATCATGCAAAATGCTGGGCTGGATGATGCACAAGCTGGGTGCACAAGTACAAGATTGCTGAGAGAAACATCAATAACCTCAGATATGCAGATGATATCACTATTATGGCAGAAAGTGAAGAGGAACTAAAGAGACTCTTGATGAAAGTGAAAGAGGAGAGTGAAAAAGCTAGCTTAAAACTCAACATTCAAGAAACAAAGATCATGGAATCTGGTCTCATCACTTCATGGCAAATAGATGGGGAAACAATGGAAACAGTGACAGATTTTATTTTCTTGGGCTCCAGAATCACTGCAGATGGTGACTGCAGCCATGAAATCAAAAGACGCTTGCTCCTTGGAACAAAATCTATGACAAACCTAGACAGCATTTTAAACAACAGAGATATTACTTTGCCAACAAAGGTTGTATAGTCAAGCCTATGGTTTTCCCAGTAGTCATGTATGGATGTGAGAGTTGGACCGTAAAGAAGGCTGAGCACCAAAGAATTGATGCTTTTGAACTGTGGTGTTAGAGAAGACTCTTGATGGTCCCTTGGACTGCAAGGATATGAAAGCAGTCAATCCTAAAGGAAATCAATCCTGAATATTAATTGGAGGGACTGATGCTGAAGTTCTAATACTTTGGCCTCCTGATGTGAAGAGCTGACTCATTGGAAAAGACCCTGATGCTGGGAAAGATTGAAGGCAGGAGGAGAAGGGGACAACAGAGGATGAGTTGGTTGGTTGGCATCATTGACTCAATGGACATGAGTTTGAGCAAGCTCCAGGAAATGGTGAAGGACAAGGAAGGCTGGGGTATTAGAGTCCATGGGTTCACAAAGAGTTGGACATGACTAAGTGACTGAACAACATCAATAGCAACGACAACAGCAATAACCTGCAAACAGAGGTGGGATGAAATTTTGCTTTAATAATGGAGGTGCTATTTCCTTATGGCCTTATGGCTAAAGTGATTGAGACTATGGTGAATTAGGACCATGCATAGTAGAAAACTCCAGATGTTTCTCGGCTTAAAATGGAAGTGATTATAAAACAGGACTGCAAAGCAGCAGCCTTTGCAGGAGATATAACCGTGGCTGCAAAACTTTTCCCAACATCTTGTTTCAAAATGTAAAGAAAGGCAGCAGAAGACATTCCAGCATCAAAGACTAGGTTAATGGCAATACATTCCCAAGTGCATAGTAATCTCCTATACTTTGCTTCACCTTCTCTCAACTTCACCTCTAACTCAATCCAAATCTATAGTGTAAAATGCTGTACAACTTTAACTTTCTTTGCCCACAAGTACCCCACCTCAAAGCATATTCTGTATACTTTTCTTTTCCTGCCCCTGGACATTTCTAACTCTTGGGCATGAAACCTCAGTCTCAGCCCCCTCAGACTTGTAACTTGGAGAAATTTGGGTGACCTTAAAACTAACAGGGGTGTTTCTAAGGTGGCTCAGTGGGTAAAGAACCTGCCTGCAATGCAGGAGACGTGGGTTTCATCCCTCAGTTGGAAAGATCCCCTGGAGGGGGACATGAAAACCCACTCCAGTATTCTTGCCTGGAGAATCCCATGGACAGAGGAGCCTTGTGGGCTATAGTACATGGGGTTGCAAAGAGTCGGACATGACTGAAGTGCCTGGGCACACATGCAAACTAATAGGAGATGTGAGAGAGTTAGTGAATGCCTTCCCAGTTCTCCTTAGATGGAAAAGTTTTGGGAATCATTTCGTAAGTTTCTTTAGAAAGTCACACATAAAGCCAGTCATCAGCCTTGTCTCTACTGAAGCCACTTTCTTTTGTCCCCATTCAGTGTCCAAACCTCATGTCTGCTCCTGACGACAGACTCCTAAATAAACTACCTGCGTACAAGAAGAACCTTGTGCTCTGTGTTAGGTATGAGAGAGACCTCAGCTAACGTGTGTGCATGCTAAGTTACTTCAGTCATGTCTGACTCTGTGTGACCCTATGGACTGCAGCTCATCAGCCTCCTTCATCCAGGGGATTCTTTGGGCAAGAATACTGAAGTGGGTTGCTATGGTTTCCTCCAGGGGAACTTCCTGACCCAGGGATCAAACCTGTATCTCATATCTCCTGGATTGGTAGGCAGGTTCTTTATCACTAGGACCACCTAGGAAGCCCCAGACCTCAGCTAAAACATCACCCAAATGCATACCTTGAGAGAGCTTCCTGAGAGCTGAGATAGGATGGAATGAACACAACACAGAGATCAGTAAGTGCAAAACCACAGATGTGAGGTGAATAGTTATTACTAGATGAAAACTTTGGCTGTGATAACTCATACATGGAGTTAGCAGGAAGCAAACCTCAACTCTACCAAGTTTCTGACGGGCTTGTTTAACAGAAAAACCCCAGCCTGACTTGAAATCATGTCTGGTCCCTAAATTTGCATCAGTAGGGAACGGGCTATAAAAGTTTTTAGGATACCCTTCTCTTTCAAGTTCCAATCATACAAATGAACCTATTTGCAAAGCAGAAATAGAGACACGGATATAGAGAACAAACCTATGGACACCAAGGTGGGGAAGAGGACAGGGATGAATTGGGAGATGGGGATTGACATACATACATACATATATACATATATATATATATATATACATACATATATACACACACACACACACACACACACACACACACTACTATGGCCTTTCCTGGTGGCTCAGACAGTAAAGAATTTCCCTGCAATGCAAGAGACCTGGGTTTGTTCTGTGGGTCAGGAAGATCCCCTGGAGAAGGGAATGGCTATCCACTCTAGTCTTGCCTGGAGAATTCCATGGACAGAGGAGCCTGGTAGGCTACAGTCCATGGGCTTGCAAAGAGTTGGACACAATTGAATGACTGACACTTTCATGTATAAAACAGACAAAAAATGAGGACCAAATGTGTAACACAGGGAACTGTACTCAGTGCTTTGTCGTGACCTAAATGGGAAAGAAATCCAAAAAAGAGGGGATGTATGTATAGCTGATTCCCTTTGCTGTACAGCAGAAACTAACACAACAATATAATGCAACTATATTCTAGTAAAATTTATGAAAGATAAAAAATAAAGTTCCTGCCAAATAAGACTATGGAAGATAATGAACAAAAAGTTCTTTGCAAAAGAAAAAAAAAGGTCTTTGCCGAGAAGAGAATCAATGAAGAATTGATTCTACTTAGAAAGAACATGTTTGTTATCAGTGCCCAGTAGGATGTTAAAATTGCCGTGGAACTTTTCCAAATGTGAGCTCTTACTGTGTATTATTTGTTTTGGCTTCAGACAGCTTTAGTTTATAGATTACTGGCCCACGAGGAATTACATTTGCACATGGTACAGAGGACTGAATCACTAAGGGAGCCTAGATTTCTTGGTGAGTGCTCTACTGTAATAGGGCTTGGTGCTTGTATCTCTCAGAAGAAAAGTGCAAATGTTTTTGTTTCAATAGAAAGAAAGATGCTTATTAATATTTGAAAGGCTAAAGACTGGCTAAAACCTAATAGTTTTCCTATAATATCTATTCTTTTCTCATACCTTAATAGAATTCCCAATTTTACACAGACACAAAAATACAATAAGGAAATCTTCCATTGCCACTCTTCTTAAAGTGACCGTGTGCCTATGTTCTGACCATCTCTGCATAAGCACAAATGATTTGTACAACTGCTGGGATGTGTCCTTAAAGTGGGGGCTTCCCTGGTGGCTCAGCGTTAAAGAATCCACTTGTAATACAGGCGCCATGCTGCAGGTTCCATTTCTGGGTGGAGAAGGTCTCCTGAAAAAGGGCATGGCAACTGACTCCAGTATTCCTGCCTGGAGAATGCCCGTGGACAGAGGACCCTGGTGGGCTACAGTCAATAGGGTCGCAAAGAGTTGGACACAACTGAAGTGACTTAGTACACAGGCATGCACATCCTTAAAATGAGCTGATGCTTGTTCCACTTTCACAATCCTCTGACTATATGGTTATGAAAGCTGGAGTGTTGTCTTAAATTATGAGGATTAGAGCCACATCCCAGGTATAGGGAAGTAGAAAGCTGGACTAGACTTTGTTTTGTACAACACCAGAGCCACTGTACTCCTTCTGAACTGTCCACATCTGAATGCTTAAGTGAAAAAAGAGAGGAAAAAAAAAAGTCTGTTTTTAGAGATAATATTATTTTGGGTCTATGAAGGGCTATCTGGTGTGAGTTTTCTGGGGAAAATGTCTTCACTCCTAAGAGAGCTGCAGGAAGAGAGAAATTATTATTATTTTTGTGAGCATTGTCATATCTGGAGTGATGCCGGGGACTGCTCCTGTCATCTTGCTCCAGCCTACCAGCCTAAAGACAAAGTTATCTTTGAAGCTGGCTCAATTAATTAGAGTCCAGTCAGGAAAACAGAAGCGACTTAAGGTGTTCAAACAGGAGAGGATTTAATGCAGGAAACTTATTAGCAAGTCTTTGGAAGAGTTGGAAGAGCAAAGAAAGAGCAAGGATGGAGGAGCAGAGAGAAAGTGTGAACACATACCACAGTGCTGCTCTCATCCTCCGGCTGGAGCCCTTGACCTTACACTTGCCGGCCACTAGCTGAAGGCAGGGCTCTTGCCACAAGAGCACTGTGCCATTGACCTGGCTGTTGAAAACCCCGTGATTGCCAATAGAGGCTCCAATTCTCTGTACGGGTCAGCTGTCTTCAAATCACACTCACAGATGTTGCAACTGCAAAAAGCATCATCAGAAGACGCATAAGTTTCTTTCTCTTCCAATTTTACAGTCTCCCACCAGGGTCTTTATTGACATAGGAATCTTAGAAATGTGGTTTGTGGCCTCCAGCCTCCTGCAAAGACAGTAGAGTACAGAGGTAGTACAGAAGTCTACTGGCAGTCAACAAGTAACAACTGACTGAATGGCAGAGTCAAAAAATGGAAAGGACTGCAGTCTTTGACCACATTGTTCCTTCACTTGTTCAGTCACTAAGTCATGTCTGACTTTTGCGACCCCATGGAGTGCAGCACAACAGGCTTCCCTGTCCTTCACTATCTCCCAGAGTTTTCTCAGACTCACGTCCGTTGAGTTGATGATGCCATCCAACCATCTCATCCTCCGTTGTCCCCTTCTCCTCCTGCCCTCAATATTCCCCAGCATCAGGGTCTTTTTCAACGAGTGGGCTCTTCACATCGGGTAGTCAAAGTTAATTCACTATGTCAATCAGATTAGAAACCTGCCATATTTCTAGACTTACTCTTAGGTAAAATAATTTATTTTCTTATAATTTAAGATAACTGAAGTTGAGGTTTCTAGAGTTTCTGGCTGAATCTATATTAAATTTTATACAAAGAAATATTAAAATAGATGAGATTATGTTTCTTCTGTAGTTTCCATAATATTTTCAGCTGATATTATGCATTTTCCACATAAAAATTATTTGTACCATTTTATTATATTTTAAAGAGGTTTGATATATTTTGGAGACAAATATTTTTTAAAAACACATTATATGAATCTCACTTATTAACATACAGATTTATCTGAAAAATTTTATTACCTGTTTCCTCTTTTTGGTTCTAGAGGGGTACCACAAAGTGGTTTTACGACATGCTAGGATATGTCAGCAAATTTTATATTGAATACATTTCCACACTGCAGTGTTCCATAATGTCTTTCACAGGACTTGATACATAATAGACACTCTATAAACATCTATGAATGAATGAATGAATATATGGATTGATGATAAAAAGAATGACTATGACTAAAAGAAAGAATGGCTCTCAATTTTAAAATATTTGGGTGATGTTGTATTCTCATTAGTGAAATGAAACTGTAAATGCCCACTAGTTGACTACTATCAATCAGGTGTTTAATATCATTATTTATTTTAGCCACCAGTCTTTTAAGATTGAAGTGATTAATGCCACTGTATGGATGATGAAAATAAATAAAGTTAAGAGTTTATTGTTCTGCCCAAGTGATGCTTAACAATATGCCCTGATGGATTCAGATTCATGTATATTCAGTTTCCAATCATTAAAATAAAATGGTATATAACATACTCTTTATGATTGATTTGTACAATGTTAAATTTTTATGAGGCTTATATTATGCTTTGTTTATATTCTTATTTATATTTGCATCATTTATATTATCATACTAGTGTCTATATTGCTTTCCTGTGTTTATTTGCTTTCTTTTTTTTAAAATTTGCTTTCTTAATAAGCACTGAAAATCTTTCCCAGTCAATATGAAATAATTAATGGAAGATAAAACTCATAGTATAATTTTAGACAATTTTTACCATCTTTTGTGTATATTTCTCTTATTGCGCTGTTTCAAACTATGTTTATCTATATAAAATGTATATTATTTAATTGTGAATATCTGCATAAGACATATTTTATTCCTACCTATTCTAATGGGCAAGCAGTATATTATTTCTATGAATAGTTGCACTGGTCTTAAGAGCATTGAAAATAAGTTTAAATTTTAATCTGAAGTAGCTTATTTTTCTTTGTCAATTCAAAATATAAATTTTAGAGAACAATTCTTACATTTAGAAGCTTGTCAATAGAGCAGAAAAGCGTACATGCATTTGTCAATGAATCCTTCACAGGAATTTGCTTTACATTCTAAAGCCATAAAGGAACTCATTACTGTCAATAAATAGATGAATAAAAATCTCTTGTTTATTGTTTATTTTCCAAATTCTCTCTACCAGCAAAGTAAAAAACTACAACAAATAATTACACAAATCAAGATTGATTCAAAAGAAAACAGAGTTTAGAATTTTTACCAAATTTCTTATCATGCCCTTTGATTGTCTAATAGTTTTACTGTAATTTAATTACTTCTTGGTGACCGTGTGAAATAGGTTTGCAAAAATTTTTGGCCTCTGATATAAATACAAGTCCTCTGAAGATGCATGGAGGAATGTAATATATCCACAAAGAGTGAGTCATTCACTAATAATATGATTTTGCTGCTTTGATTTTCCTCAAATATGCTATAGTTTATAGATATGTATTATCCACTGTTTAGCTACAAGTTCTTTCAAGAGGAATATTTTAAAAATATATATTTCACAAATATATTAAAAAGTATTCCTAGGATTGAAAAGAGAAAAAACAGTGGAAAGAATTAAGAAGATATAATATCAGAGATTCTTTTCTAAAATTATATGTAAAGTTTTTAGTGTGCAGATAAGTTATTGCAGCATATAACAAAGGTATATAACAAAAGAATAAATAACTATATACGCAAATTTCTTATAAGTGCCATTTTATGGGAAAAATTTGGCCAAGAATAATTTTGGAAGCATTTACGTGATTAATCTCGCTATAGTTTTTCACTGCGTTATTTCAAGATGAATACTTAGATATTGATACATTTTTTAAAAAGCAGCAACAATATTGAAACCTGGAATATTGCATTGTGTCCTGACAACTCTGAGACTTTATTATTGTCAATGTTCTCAGAAACCTAGATACTTTCCAGCATGTTTTATTTAGCTATCAATTTCTATTGGATAAGTAGCTCTGTCATGCTTTTTATAATTTTTCAAGTATATACATGTGATAGTTATTTTGATTGGTCTGCAGAATGCCCAAGTAGCTCATATAATATTATTTCTGAGTATGTCTTTGAGGGTATTTCCAGAAGGGACTGTAATTTAAACTAGTAGATGGAGTAAAGAAGATCTCCTTCGCAAATGTGGGTGCCATAATCCAATTCATTGAGGGCTTGAATAGAATGAAAATGCAGAGAAATTGAAAATTTGCTGTCTGCTTGAATTAGGATATCCATCTTCTCCTGCTCTCACACATTCGTGCCTGGTTTTGGGGGGCTTCCCTTGTGGTTCAGACGGTAAAAAATCTGCCTGCAAGGCAGGAGACCTGGGTTCAGTCCCTGGATCAGGAAGATATCCTGGAGAAGGGAATGGCAACCCCTCTACATTCTTGCCTGGAGGATCCACTGGACAGAGGAGCCTGGCAGGCTACACAGTCCATGGGGTAGCAGAGTCAGACATGGCTGAAGTGAGTCACACTTTCACTTTCATCCGGGCATTCATACTTGGAATGAGACTTACCCAAGGGCTCCCCTGTTTCTTGGGCTTTCAATTGGGCTAGAGCTACACTGTTGGCTTTCCTGGCCTCTAGCTTGCAGGTTACAGTTTGTGGGACCACTCAGCCTCCATAATCACATGAGCTAATCCCTTATATTCTGACAAAGCATGGTCCACTGGAGAAGGGAATGGCAAACCACTTCAGTATTTTTGCCATGAGAATCCCATGAACAGCATGCAAAGGCAAAAACAATAAGACACTGAAAGATGAACTCCTCAGATTGCAGGTGGCAACATGCTACTGGAGAAGAGTGGAGAAATAACTCCAGAGAGAGTGAAGAAATGGAGCCTAAGGGAAAAAAACGTCCAGTTGTGGTTGTGACTGGTGATGGAAATAAAGTCTGATTCTATAAAGAACAATATTGCATAGGAACCTGGAATGTTAGGTCCATGAATCAAAGTAAATTGAAAGTGGGCAAACCAGAGATGGCAAGAGTTAACACCAACATTTTAGAAATCAGTGACTATAATGGACTGGAATGGGTGAATTTAACTCAGATGACCACTATATCTACTACTATGGGCAAGAATCCCTTAGAAGAAATGGAGTAGCCATCATAGTCAACCAAAGAGTCTGAAATGCAGTACTTGGGTGCAATCTCAAAAATGACAGAATGATCTCTGTTTGTTTCCAAGGAAAACCATTCAATATCACAGTAATCCTAGTCTATGCCCCAAACACTAAAGCCAAAGAAGCTGAAGTTGAACAGTTCTGTGATGACCTACAAGACCTTCTAGAACTATCACCAATAAAGATATCCTTTCATCACAGGGGACTGGAATGCAAAAGTAGGAAGTCAGGAGATACCTGGAGTAACAGGCAGGTTTGGCCTTGGAGTACAAAATGAAGCAGAGCAAAGGCTAACACAGTTTTGTCAAGAGAATGCACTGGTCATAACAAACACCCTCTTCCAACAACACAAGAGATGACTCTACACATGGACATCACTAGATGGTCAATACTGAAATAAAATTGATTATATTATTTGCAGCCAAAGATGGAGAAACTCTATAGAGTCAGCAAAAACAAGACTGGGAGCTGACTGTGGCTCAGATCATGAACTCCATATTACAAAATTCAGACTTAAATTGCAAAAGTACAGAAAACCACTAGACCATTCAGGTATGACCTACATCAAATTCCTTACAATTATACAGTGAAAGTGATAAATAGATTCAAGGAATTAGATTTAATAGACAGAGTGCCTGAAGAACTATGAATGGAGGTTCGTGACATTGTACAGGAGACAGTGATCAAACCATCCCCAAGAAAAAGAAATGCAAAAAGGCAAAATGGTTGTCAGAGGAGACCTTACAAATAGCTGAGGAAAGAAGAGAAGCTAAAGGCAAAGGAGAAAAGGAAAAATATACCGATCTGAATGCAGAGTTACAAAAGGAAGCCTTCCTCAGTGATAACTGCAAAGAAATAGAGGAAACCAGTAGAATGGGAAAGAGTAGAGATCTCTTCAAGAAAATTAGAGTTACCAAGGGAACACTTCATGCAAAGATGGGCACAGTAAAGAACAGAAATGGTATGGACCTGACAGAAACAGAAGATATTAAGAAGAGGTGGCAAGAATACACATAAGAACCATACAAAAAAGATCTTCATGACCCAGATAACCATGATGGTGTGATCACTCACCTAGAGGCAGACATTCTGGAATGTGAAGTCAAGTGGGCCTTAGAAAGCATCACTACGAACAAAGCTAGTGGAGGTGATGGAATTCTAGCTGAACTATTTCAAATCCTAAACGATGATGCTGTGAAAGTGCTTCACTCAATATGTCAGCAAATTTGGAAAACTCTGCAGTGGCCACAGGACTGGAAAAGGTCAATTTTCATTCCAATCCCAAAGAAAGGCAATGTCAAAGAATGTTCAAACTACCACACAATTGCACTCATCTCACACGCTAGCAAAGTATTGATCAAAATTCTCCAAGCCAGGCTTCAACAGTACATGAACCAAGAACTTGCAGCTGTTCAATCTGGAGAAAATGCAGAGGGACCAGAGATCAAATTGCCAACATCTGTTGGATCATAGAAAAAGCAAGACAGTTCCAGAAAAACATCTACTTCTGCTTTGTTGACCACACCAAAGCCTTTGACTGTATAGCTCACAACAAACTGTGGAAATCCTTAAAGAGATGGGAATGCCAGACCATCTTATCTGCTTCCTGAGCAATCTGTATGCAGGTCAAGAAGCCACAGTTCGAACTGGTTCCAAATTGGGAAAGGAGTACATCAACACTCTGTACTGTCACCCTGCTTATTTAACTTATATGCAAACTGAAAGTGAAAGTTGCTCAGTCTTATCTGATTCTTTGCAACCCCATGGGCTATACAGTCCATAGAATTCTCCAGGCCAGAATACTGGAGTGGGTAGCCTTTCTCTTCTCCAGGGGATTTTCCCAATCCAGGGATTAAACCCAGGTCTCCCGCATTGCAGGCTAATTTTTTACCAGCTGAGCAACAAGGGAAGCCCAAGAATAGTGGAATGGGTAGCAGATCCCTTCTCCAGGGGATCTTCCCAACCCAGGAATCTAACCAGGGTCTCCTGCATTGCAGGTGGATTCTTTACCAACAGAACTATGAGGGAAGCCGAGTACATCATGAGAAATGCCAGAAATGCCCAAGCTGGACTCAAGATTGCAGGGAGAAATATCAATAATCTCAGATATGCAGATGATACCACTATTATGGCAGAAAGCGAAGAAGACTGTGGAACTGAAGATCCTCTTGATGAAAGTGAAAGAGGAGAGTGAAAAAGCTGGCCTAAAACTCAACATTAAAAAAACTAAGATCATGGCAGCTGGTCCCATCACTTCATGACAAATAGATGGGCAAATAATGGAAACAGTGACAGACTTTCTTTTCTTGGGCTCCAAAATCACTGCAGATGGTGACTGCAGCCATGAAATTAAAAGATGCTTGCTGCTTGGAAAAAAAGTTATGACCAACTTGGCAGCATATTAAAAAGCAGAGAGACATTACTTTACCAACAAAGGTCCATCTAGTCAAAAATATGGTTTTTCCAGTAATCATGTATGGATGTGAGAGTTGGACTGTAAGGAAAGCTGAGCACCAAAGAATTGATGTGTTTGAACTGTGGTGTTGGAGAAGACTCTTGAGAGTCCCTTGGACTGCAAAGAGATCCAACCAGTCCATCCTAAAGGAAATCAGTCCTGAGTATTCATCAGAAGGACTGATGCTGAAGCTGAAACTCCATTACTTTGGCCACCTGATGTGAAGAACCGACTCATTGGAAAAGACCCTGATGCTGGGAAAGATTGAAGGCAGGAGGAGAAGGGGACGTCAGAGGATGAGATGGTTGGATGGCATCATTGACTCAATGGACATGAGTTTGAGTAGGCTCTGAGCATTGGTAATGGATAGGGAAGCCTGGCATGCTGTAACTCATGGGGTTGCAAACAGCTGGACATGACTGAGTGACTGAACTGAAATGAACTGTATCTGTTATAATAAATCTCTCTCTCAATATACATTTGTTCCACTCTTCTGGAGAACTCTGACTAATACAGATTTTGGTACCAAGAATGGTTTTAGAAGACATAGTTTTAATGATGAGTTTTCTGAACTGGTATTGGAGTTTCTGGAACTGATTCACTTATCTGATTAGGTGCTATTGACTGTCTCCAGAAGCAGAGAGCACTGAGCTTACTGGTGTGAACTGTTTAGTGATATGCAAAATATCTGCTTTGATTACTCCTAATCCACCACTGATAAGAAGCAAGGAACAAAGCAACTCCATATATGATACTTTTGAGCATTTTGGAAAGCTAAGTGATATGGTGACATTAGCTGGTTTCTTCTAATGCCACTGGACAAATGGTGAAATCAAAGAATGAGTTCAGGTATTTCATTTCCCAGCTCAAGCCACAGAAATGACCTAAGAGCTTCCATAAGTACTCTGAGGGAGACCCTTATCTCTTACAACCACATGGCTGAAATTGCTGAAAATCAAGTTGAGCTCTCAGCCTCCTAGGCCACCTACTGATAATGTGAGGGCATTGATTGATTGGGAAAAAACTGGATTCTTCAAGTTGTGCTGGGGATCTGTATGAAGATGAGGACATTAAGCCCTAAATTATGATCAGTCTTCTGTGCCAGTGAAAGAGGTCTCTCCATCCTCAATGTCAGGGGAGGGGCATCTCCACCCCAGTGGTTTGCATTTTTCCATCTCTGTCTGAAAGGATTAATTCTGCATTGCCCAAATTGTTTCCGTCAAAAACAATGCTGGTTCTAATCAGAACTACCCCACCACCACCCCCGTTTTGCTTTTAGACCTATAAATAGACTTGAGTCCCAACAGACCCCTAATGGTGAGGTACAGAGTGAGACCCATGAGGAGGTAGCTACCCTCCAAAAGGACTACTTGTGTTTTCTAATTTATACAAGCAGAAATCTGGGGAACATATGTGAATGGGTATAAGGGTAAGGGCCACATCTGTCTTGTTTATGGTTTAATTACAGATATCTAGTACTATCTCTAGCACATAAATGTTACTTGGTAAATATTCTGGAATAATTGAATGGTTGCTAAAAATAAAATCTATTTATTTCTCTTTTTGACAATTTTCATTTGTATAATATATAAATATTTATAAACAATATAAAAACCTTTCTAGAGTCATATTTATGTATATATTTTTCACTGGTTCACATACACATCGACACCAAGGAAAGGAGGAAATATTGGCACTTTCATTTATGCCTGTTCAGATTCAGGGCATAAAGAGAAGAGTGGTCAGTCTTGAAAGTTGTCAGTGATCAAATATCAAAAATAGAATCTTTATTACACATATTTATTTTTATGATAATTACTTTATTATCTGTCTCCATCACTTGACCTACATTACTAGAAGGGTAAATACCATTTCTCTGTTTCTGTATGAACACCAAGCACCAATTGTAGTGTGTAGCGTAGACTAGTTTCTCAGTAACATCAAATAGATAAACTATTTAGTAGTCAGAGATTTACACCTTCTAACAGCGGATATGGCTTTAAAACAATTTTAGAGGAGTTTTTTGAAGGATAATTAATAAGATAGTTCCATTGGAAGGGAAGCTTTTTATCACTGGTGAGGAAATTGTTGTGAATATGTGGAAACATACATATACACACACACACATATATATATGTATACACACACACATATATATACAAGTCAAGAAAAAACACATAAGTAAATGTAAATAAAAAAAAATTATTTATTTATTGTGAAAGAGTATTTTTTCCCAGAGGAAGTCCATAAAATATGCTTGCCTGGAAATTAAAGGACTTTCAATTTGATTCCATTTCTATCACTTATTATTTGGTGGAACTGAACAAGTGGTTTAATATCTTAGTTACTGTTTACCTACCTATGAAATGAAAGAACTGGAATTAATGATTTCTAAGATATGTTGAAATTCTCAATTCCTATGAATCTATCTGACTCTTGGGTATAACCCTTCATTTCTAGTGGAAGAAGTAGAGGGGCCTTGAGCTGTCTAGGGTCAGTAAAATTCTTTTATTACATTCAGGAATAAGTGGTTCTTATCACTGACCCATGCTGAGGTTGTCCCATGGGGCAGAGGGGCTGTGATGGTTTATGAATTTATTCTATCTGGGAAGATTTACTACTGTGTATTTTATTGATTTTTCAATTCAGTAAATTTGATAAACCAGGTTATTGCCCACTCAGAATTGCATAAAGTAAGAACACCTCACATGTTGAAAACAGAGAATAAAACGAATACAGAGTTAGAATGAATAAGCCTCTTCATGGAGAAGAGACAGGCTTGATGAAAAGCAAAACCTCACTTCAAAATTCTTGTCGCATTAAAAAAAAGTTTTTGAAATTGAATATGCATTGAATTGAATGAAGTGCTACAGTTTGGTTAGGCAGTGGGAAGGATTCTGTGTTCTAGCTATTGCCTTAGTTCTCAGCTTTCCAAATGGGCACTTTTTAACAGTGTGGGCTAAAAACTTGTGGTGTAGGGATTTATCACTCATATTTATTGTTGTTCAGTTGTTCAGTTGTGTCCGACTGTTTGGAACCCCATGGACTGCAGCATGCCAGGCTCCCCTGTCCTTCACAATCTCCTGGAGTTTGCTCAAGTTCATGTCCATTGAATCGGTTATGCTATCTAGCTGTCTCATCCTCTGCCACCCTATTCTTCTTTTGCCTTCAATCTTTCTCAGCATCAGAGCCTTTCCCAATGAGCTGGCTCTTCTCATCAGGTGGCCAAAGTATTGGAGCTTCAGTATCATTTACCTGTTACCACTCATGGACCTGTTCCCAACCCTCTTGAAGTTCTCCGTTCCCCTGCTGGTAACATCAATTTGAATAAATATCTGCTCAAGGAAATACCTTCACAAGAGCTAAGGATTCCAGGCAAGGGATTACAGCACCTGGGTAAAGCACAGAGAGTAAAGCAAGTGCCAGACATTACTCTGGACCCAGAACTGGTTGCCCAGGACCAGGCTGACTCCTGCCGTATAATCTACCAGTTCTCCTTCTAGGTACATAGCTGACAGTAATGAGAAGACTATCTCGAAGCTACATCTGCAACTCCATGTTCACTGCAACATTTTTCACAATAGACAAGATATGGAAACTACTTACATGTCCATCAGTGGGATGAAAGGATAGAGAAAATATGGTATCTACATCTATGCATGCATAGAAGTTGCTTCAGTCGTGTCTGACTCTTTGCAACACTATGGACCATAGGCCACCAGGCTCCTCTGTTCATGAACTTCTCCAGGAAAGAATCCTGGAGTGGGTAACTCCAGTATACCCTTTTCCAGGGGGTCTTCCCAGCTCATGGATTGAACCCAGGTCTCCTCCATTTCAGCCAGATTCTTTACTCTCTGAGCCACCAGGGAAGCCCTGAGATATATGTTAATAATATCTCAATAAAACTGGGGGAAAACTTGGACCATTTAAATGTCACTATTATATTAAACCTATAAAAGGTTCTTGAAACAGTGGTGATATGTAAATATCAGAGACAATGTGGCTATAATTACCATAAAGGGAGACAAAGCCAGAATAGTACTTTGGCTGAAGACTTCTTTGGTGTTTACTAATAAAATATCATGTTCCTAGATGAGAGATAGATGGGAAGTAGAATACAATACTTCATGATTTATATGACAAAGAAAATCAAGAGTTGGCCAGCAAAAGGTTGAAGCTATCCAAATAAAATATGAAAATCATTCACCTAGCTTCCAGATCTGAGTCATTTCTCACATCCAGTGATCACCAACTGAAAGGAGTCTAGAGTCTCTTGAGAAAGGATTCTGTAAAGATGTTTGGCAAAAGGAAAATTATAATACAGCATTCCTCTACCCAAAACCTTCGATCATTCTTCACTCACCTTAGAATAAAATTTAAACAATTCACCATGGTCCTAATGTCCAGCTTCTACTATTTTCTGCTTTTCTGAATCTATTCCTCGCTATTCCCTACTACTCCTTCCTGGTTTAGCCTTCTTTAGCCACATTCTTACTTCTTTCAAAACTGAACTAAACTTATTCCAATCTCAGGGATAACTGCGCTTACTGTTCTCCTTGCCTGGAAACTTTTGCTCCAGATTTTGCATGATTTGTCTCAAAAAAAAGTTGAAAAATCATCAAATTAAAGAAAAAAGAGGTAAATTGTTTTTTTTTATGTTTTAACTGGATCATGTTTATTTTTGTCCAAATTTATGTGTTGTAGCCTGACGTATTCATATATTTGTACACTCTTCACATATTCCATCACTTTTTATCCTCTTACCGTACTGTTGAAGTGATATTATATATTCACTAATTTAAAAAAATCAAATTTGCCTCTGGGCTCCCCAGGTGGTGCTAGTAGTAAAGAATCCCCCTGCCAATGCAGGAGACATAAGAAACGCAGGTTCAGTTCCTGGGTGGGAGAAGATCCCCTGGAGGAGGGCATGACAACCCACTCCAGTATTCTTGCCTGGGGAATCCCCAGGGACAGAGGAGCCTGTCAGGCTACAATATGTATGCAGTCCACCTTCTAGAATATGAGTTCCATGAAAATATGAAGGCATTGTTGATTTTGTGGTTCATCACTGTATCCTAGGTCCCAAGGTAAGGCCTAGAGCAAAGTAGGTGCTCAGTAAATATTTGTTGTGACACAATTTTCACAAGTGATAGAGTTAAGGTTATTCTGTAACAAAATTAAAACAGTAGACTTAAAAACTTACATAGGCTCATACTCAACATAAATTTGGACAAAAATAAACATGATCCAATTAAAACAAAATAAAAACAGAATTACCTTTTCTTTTTACTTTGATGATTTTTCAAACATTTTCTTTGAAAAAGTTTTGACATATGTAAACTCTCCACTATTCAATCTGATTATCTTCTCCCACTGATTCAACTTCTCATTTCCTCCTAGTTTTTGACGGCATACATATTAACCAAGACATGTAATAATTTCTTGAGTAAACTTTTTTTTTCCCCATGTTAAGGATATTATTTCCCTGCTCAGACTCTGCTGTAACCCTCAAGCTCTGTAACCCAAGCATTGCCTGGAAACTCTAAGGGCACTAGGGTGCTGCTAGTCACTTCAGTCGTGTCCGACTCTGTGAGGCCCCTAGATGGCAGCCCACCAGGCTCCCCCGTCCCTGGGACTCTCCAGGCAAGAACACTGGAGTGGGTTGCCATTTCCTTCTCCAATGCAGGAAAGTGAAAAGTGAAAGTGAAGTCGCTCAGTCATGTCCGACTTTTAGCGACCCCATGAACTGCAGCCTTTCAGGCTCCTCCGTCCATGGGATTTTCCAGGCAAGAGTACTGGAGTGGGGTGCCATTGCCTTCTCCGGGGCACTAGGGTGGTTTAAGAAAATAAGAAGCATCTTTTGGTAAGGTATTCCAGGTCTTTACTTATTGGCTAGGAAAAAGGAGGCTGCTCTGCTCTAGCAAGTGAAAAAAGTATTCCAGAAGGTTAAAGAAGAGAATCCTGGGTTCAAGATTCTCATACATATTGATCTAATTTCATATGCCAGATCTCTGGGTTCTACTATTTTCCTACCAGTATTCTAATTTTTTTTTTTAATAGGGCACCTGTTGAGGCAACATTCTCTTTAAGCCGTGTTATAAGAGTATGCATAAGCCAACAAGTATTTTGCCATGATGATGCACATGGAAAGAAATTAGAGTGGACAACTATTTATACATAGAGTTATATTAAAAAACTAAGTAAGCATGTAAACAATTTTAAAGTTCAAATAGAACACAAAACCTTGAATTTTTTAAAAGGAGAAGGACATGTCTATGAAGAAATAATTTTGTTCCTAAATATAGAAAATTATTCATTCCATCTTGTTTCATTGTTTTGTAGCCCTAACCAATTTCAAGTGATATCTTTCATCTTCTGTTTTTTTTTTTTTTAGTATTATTTGTTTTTAATTCACTTAAAAAATAATTTAGCTAATTTGTATCCAGGTTGCCTAGGGAAATCCTAGAACTGTATTTTACTGCTGTCTATAGTGTCAAGTGCTCAAGTGGAAATTGTGTCAAATGCTATTTTGGCTATTAATAGTAAAAGCACAAATAAGTGTTGGATAGTAGGGGGATGGTATATTTTCCTCTCATAAAGATGATTGGAAAATAGATTCCTCCCTCCTTATAGATGATGATCCTGTGAAACTACGTGATAATAAGTGACCAGGGAAACTATTATGTATAAAACTCAGAGACCATCATTACTTCAGACTTAATATATTGGGAACTTTGATCCTGCCCTTGTCCCTCAAAATTGATTAGTCAGTATAGAATATTTTCTGTCTCTCTGTATCTCTGTCTTTCTGTTCCTATCCAATTCCTCCTTTCTGTCTGGTTTTATGTCTCTTGATGCACTATTTAAGGTAGCACCTTCTGAGATTTTACTATCTCGTCTGAGATTCCTCTCCTTCCAAGTTTGCAAGATCTAGATTTTGATAGACAAAAAAGCTTACCATATAAATAAATCAGTTACTGAGAGTGGATATTATTGATTTTGACTTGAATATACGCTCATATACAATTGACTGGGTTAAATTTTTTCATTAGTAACTATTAATGAACTACCACAATTTGGAAACAAAGTTGTTGCACTCAATTATCACATGACTCACTTCATCATGTATTCAACAATCATATGAAAGTATGTTTGTGAATTTTGTTAACAAATGGTCTCTTTTGTAAACCCACTGCCTTCTCTCATCCGCTGACAATGTGTGTATTGTCAAGATGCTGTGTTTGTGCTGCTTCAGTGTGCACATTGTAACCACTCAGAATTTTTGCTCATTGTTATAATTTATAATATCTCCTTGGATACTAATTCATATTGAATTAAAAAAAATTAATTTATTTATTTTAATTGGAGGCTCATTACTTTACAATACTGTAGTGGTTTTTGCCATACATTGACATGAATCAACCATGGGTGTACATGTGTCCCCCATTCTGAATCCCCCTTCCACCTCCTTCCCCGTCCCATCCCTCAGGGTCATCCCAATGTACTGGCCCTGAGCGCCCTATCTCATGCATCAAACCTGGACTGAAGATCTATTTCACATATGGTAATATACATGTTTCAATGGTATTCTCTCAAATCATCCCACTCTTGCCTTCTCCCACAGAGTCCAAAGTCTGTTCTTTATTTCTGCGTCTCTTTAGCTGTCTCATATATAGGGTCATTGTTACCCATCAAATTCCATATATATGCATTAATATACTGTATTGGTATTTTTCTTTCTGACTTACTTCACTCTGTATAATAAGCTCTAGTTTCACCCACCTCATTAGAACTGATTTAAATGCATTCTATTTAATGGCTGAGTAATATTCCATTGTGTGTATGTACCACAGCTTTCTTATCCATTCATCTGCTGAAGGACATCTAGGTTGCTTCCATGTCCTGGCTATTATAAACAGTGGTGCGATGAACATTGGGGTACATGTGTCTCTTTCAATTCTGGTTTACTTTGTGTGTATGCCCAGTGGTGGGATTGCTGGGTCATATTTCCAGTTTTTTAAGAAATTTCCACACTCTTCTCCACAGTGGCTGTACTAGTATGCATTCCCACCAATAGTGTAAGACAGTTCCTTGTACTCCGCACCCTCTCCAGCATTTACTGTTTGCAGACTTTTTGATAGCAGCCATTCTGACGGGTGTAATATGGTACCTCATTGTGGTTTTGATTTTAATTTCTCTGATACCGAGTGTTGTTGAGCATCTTTTCATGTGTTTGTTAGCCATCTGTATGTCTTCTTTGGAGAAATGCCTATTTAGTTCTTTGGCCCATTTTTTTGATTGGGTCGTTTATTTTTCTGGTATTGAGCTGCATGAGCTGCTTGTATATTTTTGAGATTAATTCTTTGGCTTCATTTGTTATTATTTTCTCCCATTCTGAAGGCTGTCTTTTCACCTTGCTTATAGTTTCCTTCGTTGTGCAAAAGATTTTAAGTTTAATTAGGTTACATTTGTTCATTTTTGCTTTTATGTCCATTACTCTGGGAGGTGGGTCATAGAGGGTCCTGCTGTGATTTATATCAGAGAGTGTTTTGCCTATGTTTTCCTCTAGGAGTTTTATAGTTTCTGGTCTTACATTTAGATCTGTAAGCCATTTTGAGTTTAGTTTTGGGTATGGTGTTAGAAAGTGTTCTAGTTTCATTCTTTTGCAAGTGGTTGACCAGTTTTCCAAGCACCACTTGTTAAAGAGATTGTCTTCTCTCCATTGTATATTCTTGCATCCTTTGTCAAAGATAAGGTGTCCATAGGTGCATGGATTCATCTCTGGGCTTTCTATTTTGTTCCATTGATCTATATTTCTGTCTTTGTGCCAGAACCACACTGTCTTGATGACTGTAGCTTTGTAGTATAGTCTGAAATCAGGCAGGTTGATTCCTCCAGTTCCATTCTTCTTTCTCAAGATTGCTTTGGCTATTCAAGGTTTTTTGTATTTCCATACAAATTGTGAAATTATTTGTTCTAGTTCTCTGAAAAATACCATTGATAGCTTGATAGGGATTGCATTGAATTTACAGATTGCTTTGGGTAGAATACTCATTTTCACTATATTGAGTCTTCTGATTCATGAACATGGTATATTTCTCCATCTATTAGTGTCCTCTTTGATTTCTTTCATCAGTGTTTTATAGTTTTCTGTACAGAGGTCTTTTGTTTCTTTAGGTAGATTTATTCCTAAGTATTTTATTCTTTTTGTTGCAATGGTGAATGGAATTGTTTCCTTAATTTCTCTTTCTGTTTTCTCATTGTTAGTATATAGGAATGCAAGGGATTTCTCTGTTAATTTTATATCCTGCAAGTTTACTATATTCATTGATTAGCTCTAGTAATGTTCTGGTGGAGGCTTTAGGGTTTTCTATGTAGAGGATCATGTCATCTGCAAACAGTGAGAGTTTTACTTCTTCTTTTCCAATCTGGTTTCCTTTTATTTCTTTTTCTTCTCTGATTGCTGTGGCTAAAACTTCCAAAACTATGTTGAATAGTAGTGGTGAAAATGGGCACCCTTGTCTTGTTCCTGACTTTAGGGGAAATGCTTTCTGTTTTTCATCATTGAGGATAATGTTTGCTGTGGGTTTATCATATATGGCTTTTATTATGTCGAGGTATGTTCCTTCTATTCCTGCTTTCTGGAGGGTTTTGATCATAAACGGATCATTTATGACAAAATGGATCATTTTGTCAAAGGCTTTCTTTGCATCTATTGAGATAATCATATGGTTTTTATCATTCAATTTGTTAATGTGGTATATCACATTGATTGATTTGCAAATATTGAAGAATTCTTACATCCCTGGGATAAAGCCCACTTGGTCATGATGTATGATCTATTTAATATGTTGTCGGATTCTGTTTGCTAGAATTTTTTTGAGGATTTTTGCATCTATGTTCATCAGTGATATTGGCCTATAGTTTTCTTTCTTATGTGGCATCTTTGTCTGGTTTTGGTATTAGGGTGATGGTGGCTTCATTGAATGAATTTGGCAGTTTACCTTTCTATGCAATTTTCTGGAAGAGTTTGAGTAGGATAGATGTTAGCTCTTCTCTAAATTTTTGGTAGAATTCACTTGTGAATCTATCTGGTTCTGGGCTGTTGTTTGTTGGAAGATTTGTGATTACAGTTTTGATTTCTGTGCTTGTGATGGGTCTGTTAAGATTTTCTATTTCTTCCTGTTTCAGTTTAGGAAGGTTATACTTTTCTAGGGAGTTGTCCATTTCTTCCCAGTTGTCCATTTTATTGTCATATATTTGCTGATAATAGTCTTTTACGATCTTTTGTATTTCTGTGTTGTCTGTTGTGATTTCTCCATTTTAATTTCTAATTTTGTTGATTTAGTTCTTCTCCCTTTTTTTTCCCTGATGAGCCTGGCTAATGGTTTGTATGTTTTATTTATCTTCGCAAAGAACCAGCTTTTAGTTTTATTGAATTTTTCTATAGTCTCCTTTGTTTCTTTTTCATTTATCTAATTTTTATAATTTATTTCCTTCTACTAACCCTGGGGTTCTTCATTTCCTTTTCTAGTTGCTTTAGGTGTAAATTTAGGTAATTTATTTGATTTTTCTCTTGTTTCTTGAGGTAAGCTTGTATTGCTATGAACCTTCCCCTTAACAGTGCTTTTACTGAATCCCATAGGTTTTGGGAAATAAAAAAGAGTCAATCAATAATGAATAATGCAATAATGGAGATCAAAAGCACTCTGGATGGAATCAACAGTAGAATAACTGAGGCAGAAGATAGGATAAATGAGGTGGAAGATAGAATGGTGGAAATGAATGGAGCAGAGAGGAAAAAAAGAAAAAAAAAGATTTAAAAGAAATGAGGACAACCTCAGAGACCTCTGGGACAATGTTAAATGCCCCAACGTTCAAATCATAGGAGTCCCAGAAGAAAAAAACAAAGAAATGGTATGGGAAAATACTGGAGGATATAATAGTTGAAAACTTCCCTAAAATGGGGAAGGAAATAGCTACCTAAGTCCAAGAAACCCAGAGAGTCCCAAACAGGATAAAACCAAGACAAAACACCCCAAGACACATATTAATCAAATTAATGAAGATCAAACACAAAAGCAAATATTAAAAGCAGCAAGGGAAAAGCAACAAATAACACACAAGGAGATTCCCATAAAGATAACAGCTGATCTTTCAATAGAAACTCTTCAGGCCAGAAGGGAATGGCAGCATATTCTTAAAGTGATGAATGAGAAAAACCTACAAGCCAGATTACTATACCCAGCAAGGATCTCATTCAAGTATGAAGGAGAAATCAAAAGCTTTACAGGCAAGCAAAAGCTGAAAGAATTCAGCACCACCAAAACAGCTCTTCAACAAATGCTAAAGGATCTTCTTTAGACAGGAAACACAGAAAAGGTTTATAAACTCAAACCCAAAACAACAAATTAAATGGCAATGGAATCATACTTATCAATAATTACCTTAAATGTAAATGGGTTGAATGCCCCAACCAAAAGACAAAGACTTGCTGAATGGATACAAAAACAAGACACCTGTATATGCTGTCTGCAAGAGACCCACCTCAAAACAAGGAACACATACAGACTGAAAGTGAAAGGCTGGACAAAGTTATTTCATGCAAATGGAGACCAAAAGAAAGCAGGAGTAGCAATACTCATATCAGATAAAATAGGCTTTGAAGTAAAGGCCATGAAAAGAGACAAAGAAGTACACTACATAATGATCAAAGGATCAATCCAAGAAGAAGATATAACAATTATAAATATATATGCACCCGACATAGGAGCACCACAATATGTAAGGCAAATGCTAACAAGTATGAAAGGGGAAATTAACAGTAACACAGTAATAGTGGAAGACTTTAATACCCCAATCATACCTATGGATAACTAAGCAGAAAATTAGCAAGGAAACACAAACTTTAAATGATACAATGGACCATTTAAACCTAATTGGTATCTATAGGACATTTCACCCCAAAACAATGAATTTCATCTTTTCTCAAGTGCACATGGAACCTTCTCCAGGATAGATCACATCTTGGGCCATAAATCTAGCCTTGGTAAATTCAAAAAAATTGAAATCATTTCAAGCATCTTTTCTGATCACATTGCGGTAAGATTAGATGTCAACTACAGGGAAAAAAAAAACTATTAAAAATGCAAACATGTGGAGGCTAAACAACATGCTTCTGAATAACCACAAATCACAGAAGAAATAAAAAAAGAAATCAAAATATGCATAGAAACAAATGAAAATGAAAACATGACAACCTATAACCTGTATTGAAATTTGAAAGGTGATTTTAACACAGTTCTGGGATAAAAGATTAATATTTACATGGACAATGAATAATTGGATATAAAAATATTCAAAAAATGCAGCATCATTGAAATAACATGATACATAGGAAATTCTTAAGGGTACATGTGACAGAAGATACGTAATAATTTTATACTGAGAATTGAAAAATATTGCTAGATAAATGAAAGATGTCCTAAATAAGAGATGTACCATGTTAATGGATAGATAACACAATATAGCTAATATGTCAGTTCTATACTATTTGATCTACAGATTCATTGTAATTCCAATCAAACTTCCAGCAAGAATTTTCCCCCCTAGAAATTGACAAGTAGATAAAAAATGCATATAAAAAGGCAAAATATCTAGATGCACAAAATGAACTTTGTAGTAAAAGTTGGAGAGCTTGTATCACCTGACTTTAAGACTTAGTTAAGTTTCAACAAACAGGATAACATTAAGTTAGACTACTACATTAGTCAAACAGAATAGAGTTCAAAAATAGACTTGCATATTTATGGCCAAATGATGTGTGACAAAGTTGCAAAGACAATTCCATGGAGAAAGGATAGTCTTTTCCAAAAATTGTTGCTTTAGCAAATATAATCCACATGCAGTGAACTTTGATTAATATCTTAGACTGTATGCCAAAAATAATTTACTTCAAATTGATCATGGGCCTGTAAAACCAAAACTTGTTAAACTTCTAAACTAAGCACTGGGGAAAGTGAAATTAGGTTAGGCAAAGATTTCTTAGATAAGACATCAAAAACATAATCCATAAAAGAAGAAAATGTAAATCGGACTTTATAAAAATCACATTTTGTTCTTTGAAAAGATACGGTTAAGAATGTGAAGAGATGATTACAGAATGGAAGAAAATTTTTATATTATGTACTCCCTAACTAATTATTGTAACTTTAGTTAATTTTACTACTTTTGCCTTTTAACCTTCATACTTGCTTTATAAGTGATAGTTCCACTATCTTTACTATGTATTTACATTTTTGCACTGAAATTTTGCTTTTGTTTTCTTGTTATTAATTTGTACAATTTCTTTTTGTTTAAATAAATTCTTTTAATATTTCTTTCTTTAAAAAAATGAAGTATAGCTGATGTACAGTATTATATAAGTTTCATGTGTACAATATAGTGATTCACAACTTCAAAGTTTGTACTCCATTTACTGAGGTGCATGTATATTTTTGACTCACTGTCTTACTGTTTTCATTGTTTTCAGATATATACCCTGAAGGGAAATTGCTGGGTCATATGGTTGTTCTAATTTTAGTCTTTTGAGAAATCACCATACTGTTTTCCCTAGTGGCTGCACCAATTTACATTTCTACCAACAGTGTACCAGGGCTCCCTTACACATCAACAGCAGCATTTGTGATTTGTGTGTGTGTGTGTGTGTGTGTCTGTTTTGATGAAAGCCATTCTGACAGGTTGGGTGATACCTCATTGTGGTTTTGATTTGCTTTTTGCTGATGATTAATAAAGTTGAGTGCCTTTTCATGTGTCTGTTGGCAATCTGCATTTTCTCTTTGGAAAATGTCTACTAAGGTCTTCTGCCACTTTTTAATTGATTTCTTTGTTTCTTTGATGTTTAGTTGTATGAGCTGTTTACAAATTTTAGAGATTAATCTCTTATCAGTCATATCATTTGAAAATCTTTACTCCCATTCAGTAGGTTGTCTTTTGTTGTTGTTGTTGATGGTTTTCCTTAGCTGTATAAAATCTTTTAAGTTTAATTAGGCCCCATTTGTTTATTTTTGCTTTTATTTTCTTTGGTTAAGGAGACAGGTCCAATAAATATTGCAGTGATTTAAATCATAGAATTTTTTTGACATTTTTCTAAGGCTTGTTTAGTGGTGATGAACTCCTTTAGCTTTTGCTTATCTGAAAACTCAATTTCTCCTTCAATTCTGAATGATAACTTGGCTGGGTAGAGGATTCTTTTCATAGCTTTTTCCTTTTATCACTGTGAATACATCATGCCACTGTCTCCTGGCCTGTAAAGTTTCTGATGAAATATCTACCAAAATCCCTATGAAGTTTCCCTTGAACGTAATGAGGTTTTTTTTTTTTTTTTTTCCTTTACTGTCTTTAAGATTCTCTTATCTTTAACTTTTATGAATTTAAATAAACTATATATTAGTGTGGATCTCTCTGGGTTCATTTCATTTAAAACTCTCTTGCTTTCCTGAACCTAGATGTCCATTTTCCTCTCCAGATTAGGGAAGTTTTCAGCCATTGTTTTTTGAAATAATTTTTTGGTGCTTTCTCTCTTTTCTTCTTCTCCTCCTGAGACTCATAATGTGAACGTTATTCTGCTTGATACTATTCCAAAGTTCCCTTAAGTATCTTCACGTTTTTAAATTTCATTTTTTCTCTCTGTTGGTTTATTTGATTGAGTTCTGTTGCTTTATCTTCTAGCTTGTAGATCCAATTCTTCTGCTTCATCTTCTCTGCTGTTGAACCCTATGGTATATTTTTCAGTTCAGTAATTGTATTCATCTGTTCTATAACTTCTGTTTGGTACTTTCTTAAATTTTCTCTTTCTTTGTTGAAGGTCTTACTATGACCATCCATTCTTGTTCCAAGTCTGGTGACCATCGTTATGACCATTAATTTAACTATATCAGGTAAGTTTCCTGTCTCCATTTCATTAAGGTCTTTTTCTGGGGTTTTGTCTAGTGCGTTCATTTGGAATATACTCCTCAGTCTCGCCATTTTGCCTTACTCTCTGTTTCTATGTTTTAGGCAAATCAAATCCCTGTCCTAGTCTTGGAGGAGTGGCCTTGTATAGATGTCCTGTGGGTTCAGAAGTGCAATTCCCCCTGGCCACCAGAGCTAGGCACTCAAGGGGTATTCCGTGATGGGATGCATACACTTATTTGCTATGGTGGGATATGGGCCACAGGGGAGGGGTAGACAGAATCTTTGTCCAACCAAACTGAGCATGCATATCTGTGGTCATGATGGTGAGTAGGCCTTTGTCTGGCCTGGCTAGGGTGTATACCTGAGGCATAGGAGTGGGCTAGTGAGATGTACCCATTGGTTCTCTCAGGTTAGAGATAAAATTCAGAAATGACACCTGTTAGCACCGGTCTTTGGGCTTCCCAGGTGGTGCTTATGTTAAAGAATCCACCTACCAAAGCAGGGGACACAAGAGATTTGGGTTTGATTCCAGGGTCAGGAAGATCTGCTGGAGTAAGAAATGTAGCCTGCTCCGGTAATCTTGCCTGGAAAATACCATGGACAGAAGAACCTGGGGGGCTACAGTCCACGGGGCTGCAAAGAGTGAGACATGACTGAGTGATTTATCACAGTGACAGCACCAGTCTTGGCTGCATAGACTGATTGCAAAAATTGTATCTGCCTGTATCTCTATCCCTGGAGAGGGTACCAACAGTTTCCTGCCTCACAGGTAGGTACTTCAAGGATAATAAGTTGGTCTCCTTCACCTATGGGATAAGTGCTTTTCAAACTGATGGTTCTGTGCTGGGTCCCAGGGCAAGTGTGCCTGTGTATGAGCCTTTAAGCCTGGGTTCTCTGGTCCCTAGAATTTCATGATTTTCTTGAACACAGTCCCCACTGGTTTTCAGAGATGAGCATTTAGGGTTCTCATCTCTCCTCCGAAGCATCCAAGCTTTGGGAACCCTAATATGGAGCACAAACCTCTTGCTCCTCAGAGAAAATTTCTGTATTTTGACATCTCTCTTGATTGTAAGTTTCTGGGGTTGAAATGTTTGTTTTTTGCTTGGGGGGAAGGGGTTTCTGGTGAGACTGTATCTCAGCTTCTCCTTTCTATCCTTTGCTGTGGAGGCTGTCTCTGTTCATTCAGTTTTCAGGTTTCTTCAGAAGACATTATTCCATAAATAGTTGTGTATTTGTAGTGTCTGTGGGAAAGGATGAGTTCAAGTTCTTCCTATGTCACCATCTTGAACCTCTTCCCCACTTTCACTCTTGAGTTGAGATGAACCAGAGGTCCCCTTTATAATTTTTATGGGCTGATTTGGAATTTATTTTCATTAAATAGATATTAATTAATAATTACCTATGTTCTCCTCTAGGAGTTTTATAGTTTCTGGTCTTACGTAAAATATCATGTAAGAAACGAGTTGCCAGTCCAGGTTCGATGCACGATACTGGATGCTTGGGGCTAGTGCACTGGGACGACCCAGAGGGATGGTATGGGGAGGGAGGAGGGAGGAGGGTTCAGGATGGGGAACACATGTATACCTGTGGCGGATTCATTTTGATATTTGGCAAAACTAATACAATTATGTAAAATTTAAAAATAAAATAAAATTAGAAAAAAAAATAATTACCAATCTGAGTTCCTGAAACATTCTTCCTTCTGGATTTCTATTCTTTTTTCTGCTTGCAATGCTGACATGTCTTCTAGTTTCTTCCCTTTAAACCTGCAAGTCCCTTTCTTTTCAAGAAACTCTGTCATGGAAAAGATGTTTCAGAAATTCTTCCATGGCCTGCTCCTATCACTAGAAGCTCACTATTCCACATCAATCCAAGTTATAATTCCATGTACTCTCCAGTAGTTTTCAACTAGGTATAGCAGGCTTAAACACTGATTGAGTTGAAATAGCATGTGTTTCCCATCTCTAATGTACACTCTCCTGCTCAAATAGTGGTTACAGTAATTAAAGGTCCAGGTCCGTGTCTTCCAATTTCAGACAAGTCTATCTTGTCTGAAAGATAAGTGAATTCAGCTGAGATTTGCATATGTTCTTGGCATCCTCTCTCATTCTGGAATTATTGTGTTATATTTAGCAGATATTATTCATAGATTATGCTGTACGGTTAGGACTGTCTTTTAGTTTGATTTTAAAAAGAAGTATCTTGTTATTATCCTCTTTAATTGCTTTTAGTTGGCATAAAATTAAAAGAATAAAGATGTCTTTCCTCAGGCATCTTTGTGTGGAAATCAACAATATTTCAATAATCACTTTATTAATTAAAACAGAGAAATGATATATTTTTATGTATCTATTTAAAGCAGGGGAGGAGTATATTAGCTTTGTATTTAGATTTATTATTTGCTCTACATTACTAACCTATAATTTTCCATTCATTGTAGTAGATACATTGCATATATGTACCGGATATCTAATATAATACTTCAGCCTCAGAATTAAATTTGGTTTATTCTTATTATATCTTGATTTGGAAGTGAATAAACATCTGTATGTCATATTTGTATTAGTGACTTAAATGAGAGCTTTTGTTTTTATTAAAACATGGCGTTAAACATGTTCAGTCAAGTTTAAATTTTTCCTCTAGGAATTCAAAGCAAAATTAATTTATTTGTAGTAGCTTGGAATTTTTCATTGCATGAAGAATCAGATTGAGAATAATATTTGGATGAATTATTCTCAAATTTATTCTTCAGAGAGTTGTGCAAGTTGGCTCTGATGTTCCAAATCCTAAACAGAATTTTATTATAATTTCAGATAAATGTTTATATAATTTTCAGTATTCTAACAAATAAAACACACATAACTATTCACATTTGTGCATGAACATTTTAACTCATTGCCAATATTAAATTTAGTCCTAAATGTAATAAACAGACAATTAGAGTTACTTTTGATAGCTTTGCCTGACTTTCTGAGCATTTGGCTGGAAAAGTAGACAATTTAAGCAACCAAGAGCAACATTCCCTTATTATCATTTCAGTTGCTGCTGCTAAGTCACTTCAGTCGTGTCCGACTCTGTGCGACCCCGTAGACAGCAGCCCATCAGGCTCCTCCAGCTACTCTCCTGCTAAAATGGTGATCCCTTTTCTTTTTTAAAAATGAATTAAAAAAGACATTTATTTCTTTATTTTTGGCTGCACTGGGCCTTTGTTGCTGCACGTGGCCTTTCTCTAGTTGCCGTCAGCAGGGGCTACTCTCTAGTTACACTACACGGGCTTCTCATTGTGGTGGCTTCTCTTCTTGTGGAGCGTGGGCTGTAGGGCATGTGGGCTCAGTACTTGTGGCTCACAGGCTTAGTTGTTCTACAGCATGTGGAAGCTTCCTGGACCAGGGATCAAACGCATATCCCCTGCACTGGCAGGCAGATTCCTCACCGCTGAGCCACCAGGGAAGTCCCAGTGATCCCTTTTTTATCTTTTTTTTTTTTCTTCTTGTTTCCTCTTTGTCCTAAGTCTATTGTGTATATGTTTTTCTGTGCATATGTCTTTGGCCTCATGCCTAATCACTTACTACTCAGTGAATACTAATATGCTAACCAGGGAAATAGATGGGGAAACAGTGGAAGCAGTGTCAGACTTTATTTTTCTGGGCTCCAAAATCACTACAGATGGTGACTGCAGCCATGAAATTAAAAGATGCTCACTCCTTGGAAGGAAAGTTATGACTAACCTAGATAGCGTATTCAAAAGCAGAGACATTACTTTGCCAACAAAGGTTTGTCTAGTCAAGGCTATGGTTTTTCCTGTGGTCATGTATGGATGTGAGAGTTGGACTATAAAGAAAGCTGAGCGCCAAAGAATTGATGCTTTTGAACTGTGGTGTTGGAGAAGACTCTTGAGAGTCCCTTGGAATGCAAGGAGATCCAACCAGTCCATTCTGAAGGAGATCAGCCCTGGAATTTCTTTGGAGGGAATGATGGTAAAGCTGAAACTCCAGTACTTTGGCCACCTCATGCGAAGAGTTGACTCATTGGAAAAGACTGTGATGCTGGGAGGGATTGGGGGCAGGAGGAGAAGGGGATGACAGAGGATGAGATGGCTGGATGGCATCACTGACTCGATGGACGTGAGTCTGAGTGAACTCCGGGAGTTGGTGATGGACAGGGAGGCCTGGTGTGCTGCAATTCATGGGGTCCCAAAGAGTCGGACACGACTGAGCAACTGATCTGATCTGAATTGTCTATTTAAAGAGGAAGTATGACGTAGCCTGGTTTGGCTCCACCTATCTGCTGGATTGAGTAATTCAATCATTTAAATGTTCTGAACCTCAATTTTATAAACTGCAAAACCAGAAGATCAGATAATCTCTAATATCTGCTGCAGTTTTATCATCTATACTTTCATAGTAGTTTTCATGATCTAGTCTTGTTTGAGTCTCACGTAAAAGCAACTGAAGATTATTTATGACCTGGTAAATAAGACACTGAGGAGTGACTGGAAACGTACTCTCCTGTTATACTTGTAAAGAATACTTTATACCCCTCTTTTTTACCCCATGGCTCATGTGTAAATGATATCCATTACTTAAAATTTCATAAGCAAAGACCATCTGGTCTTTATAAATGCTGTTCCTGCTTTACCAAATATTGATAAATTGTGCAGCTTTGTGCTGCCAAATACTTAGGCCTCTTTGTCATGGCTTCATACCAATTTCAAAATGAATATTGAATATAATTATTTAGGGATGAAAGAGTAATAGTAAATAAAACCATATGCTTACTATTAAAGCATTTTATTTGAATAACTCTTAGTAGCATATTTTCAAAACTTGGTCCACTTGTAATACTGAATGAGTCCCATTTTCATTTGATTCCTGAGACTATAGCTCTTGGGCAATAAGCCCATCTGTATTAATGGTCCAGGCTGAATTGAACTTGATTAGTATCTGAAATTGATTCTGTCCAGATACCAGATGGCCCAAGTTGGTATTTTATTTGTCACTTTTAAAGGAAAAACATTTTTTTTTCCCACTAGGAATGAACAGATTCAAGATGATGACTGTTCTCCCCTAGGTTTACAAACAATTACTGAATATTTGTGTCTGCTTAGATGGTTCCAGCAGGACTCAGAGTTGACTGATGACTCTACTCCAGCTTTTCACGCACTGAATTGTTCTTTCAGTCATGTGGCATCTTTAGATTTTACCTTTTATTCTTATGTCTTTTAAAAGTCTAGTTTTATAACTAAAATACTTCAGCAAGTCCATGCTCTGAGTGTATTAATAAACTGTCTTTTTGAGAACACAGCGAAGAGTCACTGGCTTACTGACTAGAGCAGAGGATTTACAAAATGGATGGTAGAAGGTAACATGAGGACAACTAATGACAAGTTTTTGAAACTAAGCTAAAGAATCTAGATTTTTTTTTCCAGTGTAGCACATAGAAATTCTTCAAAAATAGTTTTCAACAGGAAAGTGTGAGAGAAGAGCTGGAAATAGGAGTAGAGAAATGAGGGTGATCAGGATTTCCATTTGGCATGTGGCTGTGACAGCAAAAGAAGGGGTGGATAAGAGCTCCTCTGAAAAAAGAATTAATGACAGACATGGCATAGGTGACGAGGGGGCAGAGCTGCCATCTTGGCTCTTCAGCTTCTCACACCCCCAGCAAAAATACGCAAAACTTGGACCTCCCTTTCCACAAGTTCCTGCAGGCATTTTGAAGGAAGTGTTGAAAACTTAACAATGAAAGGTGAAACAGTGAAAGAGGCAGTCATTTTCCTTCCGACCCCAAAGAAAAATATTTAAGTGGGAAGTTGCTGTATAACATAGGGAGCTCAAACCTGATGCTCTGAGATGACTTAGAGGGTTGGAATGAGGTAGGCAGTGAGATGGAGGTTCAGGACGGAGTGGACATATGTATACTTACGGTGATTCGTGTTGTATGGCAGAGACCAACACAACACTGTAAAGCAATTATCCTCCTATTGAAAATAAAAAAAATTTTCAAGTGGATGCAGAAAGTTAGAATTCTCTCTTTCAAGCAAAGAGAGATTCATATTGATGATTTACCCCCAAATACCTTCCTAATTCTTTTTATAAAATTCTCAAATCTTTCTAAAATAAAATACACAAATGAGGAAACCTATTTGGATATACTCTTAAAAATTCCAGAACATACATTTTTGCTCCTCTCTTCACTCAGGTGGAATAGCATAGTATAGGGCTTGCGATCTGTTTTACCCAGCAGTCACATGAAGGGGTCTGACATACAAAAGAGATAATGGGCCATAGAGTCAACATTAACCCGTGAAGAAAAGTAAATGAAATTGGAAGATCTGTGAGCAGAGAACGAGGAACAGAAGAATGGATATTGAAAGTCTCATGATATTGATGGGAAAGTGCAACATAAGACTGGATAGGGAGAATTCATTGATATGGGGCTACTCATCATTAACTCAAGGTTAAATATTTTGGTAAGAATATCTGGGCTTCCCAGGTGGCTCAGTGGTAGAGAATCCATCTGCCAATGCAGGAGTTGCAGTTTCAATCCCTGGATCAGGAAGATCTCCTGGAGAAAGAAGTGGCAAAGCACTCCAGTATTCTTGGGTGAAAAACCCCAAGGATGGAGGAGTCTGGCATGCTACAGTGGGGTCACAAAGAGTCAAACACGACTTAGTGAATAAACAACAACAAGAATATATGGAGTTGTTTTAATTGTTTGCTGAGATGAACATTGGGTTTAATTTTAATGACTTCTATTAATAGAGATGCTAGAATTTTCTTGGAAAATTATTATAGAATTGGACAGAAGGTACAGAGAAGGTAGAAACATTGGAATGCATTTGTTTTGTAAGATCTAAGAAATCTTTGAATAGTCAGTGTAAAATATACACTAGATTTGGAAGACTTAATATGGAAAAAAATTAAAAAGACAGGCTTCTTTCAAACCTAAAATTTCAAGAACAAGGGAGATGAAAAATCACAGTCCTACCGCCCTCTAGTGCACAGAGAGAGAAGAATGCCAAGCACTTTACAGCAGAAAAGCAGCTTTGGGGAAATTTAGTTCAACTTTGTGGCTCAGCTGGTAAAGAATCTGCCCGCAATGCAGGAGAACTAGGTTCGATTCCTGGGTTGGGAAGATGTCCTGGAGAAAGAAAAGGCTACTCACTCCAGTACTGTGGCCTGGAGAATTCCATGGACTGTATGTCCATGGGGTCACAAAGAATAGGACAGGACTGAGCAACTTTCACTTTCTAACATTAGGTGATTTATGAAATGCTTAAAGGGAGTCAAAAAATTTACTTTGTGATTACTTTGGTGTTGGCAAACTATTTTTATTACCACATTTCCTAAATATGAGTAAATATAAGATAGTACACTTATACATTTCTATAAAATTTTAAAAATTAATAAAACAAAGTTTTATGGGTAATTCAGATTAATGACACTCGTATGATGGATTACATATAACCATAATATAATAGATGTGCTTCTTTTGCTAAAGCTAAATTTTGGCTCAAACCTGGAAATACTCCTGAATCTTACTATGCATGTTTGTTTTTGTCTTAAGCATATTCATATTGTCCATGCTAATATATAACACAAGTCTCACTTCTTCTACAATGTGCAAAAATGTGGAATGGATATAGACATGTGGAGGGGAACATGCAAAAAGGTAAAAGGAATATTTAAAGTTAATACAGTTGATAGTTTTCTCAGTAAAACCTGAAGCAAAACTATAACTTGTTTACTTCTTGTTTGATATTTTCCACCCTGAATAAAAAATAATTATTTATGCATTCCTATTATGGGGCTTCCCTTGTGCCTCAGCTGGTAAAGACTATGCCTGCAATGTGGGAGACCTGGGTTCTATTCCTGGGTTGGGAAGATCCCCTGGAGAAGGGAAAGGCTGCTCACTCCAGTATTCTGGCCTGGAGAATGCCATGGACAGTATAGTTCATGGGGTGGCAAAGAGTCAGATACGACTGAGCGACTTTCATTTTCACTTTCACTTTCATGTAATTTTTATTGATTTTATTATTAGAAAGTCCTCTATCCTGAGACATGATTTTTATCTACTTTCCCATTAATTATAAAAATGTTCATTAGGATTTTACATTTCACTCTATAGTTCAGCTCCAGTTTATTTTAGCAGATGGAATAAAGTGGATTACATGATTTTCTCCCATGTAAATAAACTTTTCTTTCTCCAGCCATTTTGCATATGATTATTTTATTATTCATGAAATACTAGTACCTACTTTATCAAAATTTAAATATTTGTATATGTTAACGGGGGCATCCCAGGTAGCTCAGTGGTAAAGAATCTGCCTGCCACTGCAGGAGATGCAGTTTTGATCCCTGGGCCAGGAAGATCCCCTGGAGGAGGAAGTTCAATCCACTCTAGTATTCTTACCTGGGAAATCCCATGGACGGAAGGGTTAGTAGGCTGCAGATCATGGGGTCACAAAAGAGTTGGACATGACTTGGTGACTAAAACAGCAGTATGTTAACAGCAGTTTCTTGGATATCCATACTATTTTCTATTATTTTTTTTTATATAAAATACTTAAAGACCAGAAAGTAAACTGTAAAGAATAGTGCAAAGAATATCTGAGTGTTTAGTGCTCACTTTTGTCAAATCTTAATGTACAGGACTCCTCCAGGTCTTATTCCTCATTTTCTTCAATGGTGGTGACCTATTCCAGCTACTACTGTAGAATAACAAACCAACCTAACAATTCTTTTGTATTTATGGATTCTGTGTATCAGAAACTGGGAAAAGGCTCAGTGGGGATGTCTTAACTCTGTTCCCTCATGTTTGGAGCTCAGCTGGGAAGATTTGGAGCCTGAGGGTGACTATGAGAGGCTGAAATCATTTGAAGATTTCTTCACTCATATGTTTGGTGGTTGATGCTGGCTGTCAGCTGAGATCTTAGCTGGGTCTCTATATGACCTGAGGTCCCTCCAAGTAATAGTATGAGCCTCTTTACAAGCTGGTGGTTGGGTGGCAAGAGCAGGTATACTCAAAGCACAAGGCAAAAACATGTGACACTTCTAAGATTTTATTTCACAAGTCCTATAGAGTCACTAAGTACTCCGTTGGTTAAGGTTCACCTGTAATCGTGGTGAGGGGACACAGACCCACAATTCAGTGAGTAAAATGACAAGGACCCACTTGAGGCGAACAAGTGGACTGGGAGATATTATTGGGGTGACTACTGGAATATACACTCTACCACGGTATCACTTCTTTGAATTTGATATTTAATATTCCCATGTGTTCTTAAAATTTTTTCTATATATAAATGAAGAAATAAAACTACAGTGGAGTTTTGTGTGCTTTAAAACGTCATGTGAATGCTATATATACAATTATTGGTGGGTTTTCCCACCAATGTTGTTTTTAAGATTGATACAGATTGATATATGTAGCTCTTCATTTCACTTAAATATAACATCCTCTTGTGGGACTTTGTCACAACTTATTTGTTCACACGCTGGCTGGTAGACATTTAACTGTAGCTTGCTCGGAGCATCCCACAGACAGAGGAGTCTGGAGGCTACAGCCCAAAGGATTTCAAAGAGTAGGACATGGCTGAGCAACTGTGTACCCATGTATACTGGATACTACGGATTTCACAATATTGCCAATCTGATCTTCAAAAGTTGTGCTACTCACACTCTTAGTAACAGATGTGAGGATTAGTTGGTTTTTTTGTTTGAAAGTAACAAAAGTTAATGATATGAAACATAGACAAAAAGAGATTACTGACTAAATCGTGAAATAGAAGGAAAAATCAAATAACCACAACCAAGTCTGAAGAAAGATAGAAAGATAGAAACCAAGTCTGAGGTTTGGAACGTCAGAACCAGGAGCAAATGGTTGTTTTTTCTTGATAATTCTTTTATGGTGGTAATTTATTTATTTATTTACCTATGTAACGTAAACTTTGCTGTTTTAAAGTATACAACTCAGCGGCATTCATGGTGTTTAACAGCCATCAGTGACACCTAGTGTCAGAACATCATCCCAAAGGGAACCCCTACCCATCAAGCAGGTACTCCCCTTACTTCTTCTCCCTACCAACTCCTGCCAACCACTAATCTGCTTTCTACCTCATGGATCAGCATATTCTGCTCATTTTGTATAAATGGAATCATACAATATGTAGTCTTCTGTGTTTGGCTACTTTAAGTTAACATAATATTTTCAAGTTTCATCTGTGTTTTAACATGTATCACTATTTTGTTCCGTTTCATGACTGAATAATATTTTATTTTATGGATATACCACATTTTATTTATTCATTCATTTTTTGAAAGGCATTTAAGTTGCTACCATGGTCTTTTTTATAAAGGGCTGCCATTAGAAGGATGGAGGTTATCAGTCACCTCCATTTAAAACTGCATAGCTACCTACAGTACACATTCTTGGGGAAGTCAGTCTCACAGCCTTAGGCCATGTCTGTAACTCTCTCACTGGAGAGTGAGATCCTGTGAGTGACTCTTTGAGATTTACATGAAGTTAAGAGAGTGGATTTGTACTGCAAATCCTTAAAAAAAGTAGAAAGCAAAAAGAATCAAGAACTGATGTTCATTTTGTGTCTCGTAGACATTTTATCTAAAAGAATTTCCTCCAGTTGTCTAGCATGTTGACAGTATTCTATCATCATGTGATTATGATGATAATTTGCTTAATGTATACTCTGTGGCTAATTTAAGTGGGATTTGGGGTGTGGGGGCCAGTGATGCCAAGGCTCTGATTACTAAATGTTTAAAAGTTATGACCTAATTATTTACAAAAAATAGTGATGACCTGTAAACTACATCTGTCTAGGAAGGGGACAGATGGTCCCTAAATGATCCTGGAAACCAAGGATTCTTCTGGAAACAAGCATGCAGGCAGCTGACTTCAAAGATGTGAAGAATCAGGTGAAAAGTATTGATCTCTGTGTAGTTGTACTGTACTTGTACTGAGGGCAAACAGCTGTGGGATTTCATAGCAGGTAGAATTAGGTTATATATAAGGAAGAAATGTCTTTAACACTGAAAATGACCAACAGAAGAATGAGATGGCTGCTATAGGGAATATTTAGTGAGGGCCGATGGTGATCACAGTAATGAAAATTCCATGATTTGTAGGGAATTATGTGTCTCTCAGATTCTCATCAACTCAACAATTCCAGTATGTCAGATGACAGTTGGTTAGGGTTTCCTTGCCTATTTAATCCCTGGTGACTCAGACAGTAAAGAATCTGCCTGCAGTGTGGGAGACCTGGATTTGATCCCTGGGTTAGGAAGATCCCCTGGAGTAGGAACAGCTACCCACTCTAGTATTCTGGCCTGGAGAATTCCATGGACAGAGGAGCCTATATGTAGCTTACATGGGAGGCTGCAGTCCATAGGGCTGCAAAGAGTTGGACATGACTGAGCAACTTTCACTTTCACTGGCTATTTACAGATCTTTTTAAAATGATGCTGGGAAATCCCTGGCAGTCCAGAGGTTAGGACTCGGTGCTTCTCCTGCAGGGGGCATTGGGTTCATCCCTAGTCTGGGAACTAAGATCCTGTAAGTCAGCAGTGTGTCCCCCCTCCAGAAAAACATCTACTTCTGTTCTAATGACTATGGCAAAGCCTTTGACTGTGTGGATCACAACAAACTGTGGAAAATTCTTAAAGAGATAGGAATACCAGACCACCTGACCTGCTTCTTGAGAAATCTGTATGCAGGTCAGGAAGCAACAGTTAGAACTGGACACGGAACAACAGACTGGTTCCAAATAGGGAAAGGAGTACGTCAAGGCTGTGTATTGTCACCCTGCTTATTCAACTTATATGCAGAGTACATCATGAGAAATGCTGGGCTGGAAGAAGCACAAGCTGGAATCACGATTGCTGGGAGAAATATCAATAACCTCAGATATGCAGATGATACCACACATATGGCAGAAAATTAAGAAAGAGCCTTTTGAAAGTGAAAGAGGTGAGTGAAAAAGTTGACTTAAACATTCAGAAAACTAAGATCATGTCATCCGGTCCCATCACTTCATGGCAAATAGATGGGGAAACAGTGGAAACAGTGGAAACAGTGACAGACTTTATTTTTTGGGGCTCCAAAATGACTGCAGATGGTGATTGCAGCCATGAAATTAAGACACTTGCTCCTTGGAAGAAAAGCTATGACCAACCTAGACATCATATTAAAAAGCAGAGACATTACTTTGCCAACAAATGTCCCTCTAGACAAAGCTATGATTTTTCCAGTAATCATGTATGGATGTGAGAATTGGACTGTAAAGAAAGCTGAATGTCAAAGAATTGATACCTTTGAACTGTGGTGCTGGAGAAGACTCTTGAGAATCTCCTGGAATGGAAGAAGATTCAACCAGTCAATCCTAAAGGACATCAATCCTGAATATTCATTGGAAGGACTGATACTGAAGCTGAAACTCCAATACTTTGGCCACGTGATGCGAAGAGCTGACTCATTGGAAAAGACCCTGATGCTGGAAAAGATTGAAGGCAGGAGGAGAAGGGCACAACAGAGGGTGAGATGGTTGGATGGCATCACCGACTTGATGGACATGAGTTTGAATAAGCTCCGGGAATTGCTGATGGACAGGGAAGCCTGGTGTGCTGCAGTCCATGGAGTTGCAAAGAGTTGGACACAACTGAGCGACTGAACTGAACTGAGGAAAACAGCATAAAATTCCCTAGGATCAAGGCTGTCAACTTATATCTGGCTTAGGCATTAATGTTAAATTGCTGAAACTTTGTAATTCCACTTATTTTTTCTTGACTACTGAAACAGTAACCTCTTATTTAATAAAATTTGAAGATCAGACCTATTAAAAACCATTAAAAATAAATCTAACTTGTGGTATACTTTTTAAAGTTAAAGTGAACTATGTTTTAGGAACTTACAAAGCAAATTTCATTCTTAATTTGTAAGAGTGTTTGTTGAGCACCTATTAAGGGCAGGCACAATGATAAACACATGGTCTGTACCTTTAAGCGGCTCACTGGAAAACTTTATATATGAAGGAGTCATCTTCAAATGCTGTCTGGCAGTCCAAGGAGGGATGAATTAACTGTAAAGAGAAGACTTCCCAGAGGAAATGGTAATTTACATGCGTTGAAGAATGAGAAGTTACCCACAAGAATTAGTAGAGACACAGTCATTCCAAGTAAAAGGAACACAGGATCAATACAGTTAATGTGACGTATTTGAAGGCAGTATACAAATTGATAAGGTTTTAGTAAAAATGTGAAAGGAGAACAGTGGAGATTAGGCAGATAGGAGCCAAATCATGAAGACCTTTGTATGCTATTTTAATAAGATTAAATTTCATTTCTTTTAAAGTCCATGAGAAGCTTATCAATTACTGAAGTTTATGTTACTACCAAGGTTGTAACAATAATAAAAAAAAAGGAGTCTGGAATGTTAGGTAACAATGAACAAGCTCTGTAAAAAAGCACAGGCACTATTTGGGATAAGAAAATGATGATGATGTAAAGAAAGGAGGGAGACAGCTTCCCAACTACTATATATTAAGGTCAGTTCAATTTAGTTCAGTCGCTCAGTCGTGTTTGACTCTTTGCGATCCCATGAACTGCAGCACGCCAGGCCTCCCTGTCCATCACCAACTCCCAGAGTTCACCCAAACCCATGTCCATTGAGTCAGTGATGCCATCCAGCCATCTCATCCTCTGTCGTCCCCTTCTCCTCCTGCCTCAATCTTTCCCAGCATCAGGGTCTTTTCAAATGAGTCAGCTCTTCGCATCAGGTGGCCAAAGTATTGGAGTTTCAGCTTCAACATCAGTCCTGATGTTGAACACCCAGGACTGATCTCCTTTACGATGGACTGGTTGGATCTCCTTGCAGTCCAAGGGACTCGCAAGAGTCTTTTCCAACACCACAGTTCAAAAGCATCAATTCTTTGGTGCTCAGCTTTCTTTATAGTCCAACTCTCACATCCATACACGACCACTGCAAAAACTATAGCCTTGACTAGACAGACCTATATTGGCAAAGTAATGTCTCTGCTTTTTAATAAACTATCTGGGTTTGTTATAGATTTCTTCCAAGGAGTGTCTTTTAATTTCACAGCTCCAGTCACCATCTGCAGTGATTTTGGAGCCCAGAAAAAAAAAGTCAGCCACTGTTTCCACTGTTTCCTCATCTATTTGCCATGAAGTGATGGGGCCAGATGCCATGATCTTAGTTTTCTGAATGTTGAGCTTTAAGCCAACTTTTTTACTCTCCTCTTTAACTTTCATCAAGAGACTCTTTAGTTCTTCTTCACTTTCTGCCATAAGTGTGGTATCATCTGCATATCTGAGGTTATTGATATCTCTCCCAGCAACCTTGATTCCAGCTTGTGCTTCTTCCAGCCCTGCATTTCTCATGATGTACTCTGCATAGAAGTTAAATAAGCAGGGTGACAATATACAGCCTTGACGTACTCTTTTTCCTATTTGGAACCAGTCTCTTGTTCCATGTCCAGTTCTAACTGTTGCTTCCTGACCTGCATACAGGTTTCTCAAGAGGCAGGTCAGGTGGTCTGATATTCCCATGTCTTTCAGAATTTTCTACAGTTTATTGTGATCCATACTGAGGTCAGAGAATACAGTTTGCCTATTATAACTTACAATGTTAACTGCCATGATATTGTCAGAATAGAGCATAATACACTTCCTTAACTATCCTCAAATTGGGTTAAAAATAATTTAGGTTTAGAATAGGGGAGTATGACATACAGAGTAATATATTGGAGAATGAATATAACAGAGAACTCATATTACAGATTTTTCATGCTAAAAGGAAAAAATGGTTCATTTAATCTGTGAAAGTAGAAGCAAACAGTTTGATCGTTGTTTCTATTTAATGAATTTATAGTCTGGAGGGAAAATTAGAGAGATTACTAGCAAAATAACTGAATCTTTATATTAAGTTTAAACTTCATAGATATGCAAAAAATCCCCTCAAAGTTGCAATAGGAAATTGGAACTGGTTCTATTTAGAATGCATGTTTTTAAGTTAGATATGTGTTTTATAATGCTTTATGTGAGGTATCAATCCATCAAAAGATAGTAGTAAAAACTGGTGATTATTTTGATGATAGAAATAAAACAGAATATTTTATATAATTAGATAATAGATTATAGAAACAGTGCACTACAAATATGGATTTGTTTTCTTAGACTAAACATTTACTAAATTTGTTAATTAAAAATAACAAAATTAAAGTGTGATTATTAGTGGGACAAAAATTGTTGAATAATGCCATCTAAAAATACATTCAGTTGAAATAAAATTACCTCAGATTTATGATTTTGCTTTTGACTGTCCCCAATTTATCAAAAAATGAAAACTTTCTTTGCTGTGAACCATTGGAAATTATGCTTTAATCACTGCTGGAAGATGTGTTTTCATTACAAGTAGTAGGTAATAAAATGGAAAGCTAATTTAGTTGAAAATTATTTTCACAGTAACTCCATTTTATGCAGAGAGAAAGAACAATTTATCTTTTAAAAAAGGGAAATTAATATTTATAAATTATATATTATTCTTAATTGCAACATGTCAAAGAAATAAAAAAATGTTTTATTTTTTGTAATAAAAGAGTCTTTTGATTAGAAACACCAGCCATGGATTGTTCTAAAACAAATAATGGCTAACACAAAATGGGAGCATTGTGAACAAGGGGAGGTATGTGCTAGGAGCACAGCTTTTCAGATTTTTCCTTTGCCTTCTAACAAATACCCAATGACAGGATTTCTCCTACTTGCCTAGGGTTTGACCCAGATCCATCCTTCCCAGTTCTGTTCTGCTCCCTGTGTCAGGAAGGCTGACTCACATGAGGTGTGGATCTCAAGCTCCCTTGTTGAGAAGGGTTATGGTAAGTTTTCACTTTAGCCAGAAATCAGAAGGCAGCAGAAAGGGAGAAGAAAGTGATAAAAAGTCTCCGGTGTACATACATGTCTGGAGCATAAATGGCGCCAGCTGCTTGTGGAAAGGAGTGACACGGTTCCACTTTCTGCCGGGTGACAGCATCCCTTGGGTTTCTCCTGCGCTGTCTCACCCATTTGTCTCTTCATTTACATTAGTAGTGGCTTCTTGCTATTGACAATCTCTTGAATTTCTTCACTGTTCCCTCTATAAACCTGCATAATTAATTTTATGCATTAAATACTTTCTAATTACTCTTTTCTTAGACCCCAACTAAATCAGATTGTCAGTTCTCTCCTAAATTTCTTTCCCTTCCCCAAAAGTACATAAGAAAGGAAAAGCAAGAGATAATGTCATTGGAACGGAAAGAAACCATCTCAGCATGAGAGAGGAATAGAATAATGATGAGATGGCATTTAAATATTTGAACATTGTATAGCGTTTGACATAGGAATAGTCTTGTCCTGCCCCAAGGAGGCCATAGGTGATGAGAGCACTCCTTTTCATATACAGTGACAACAGCTCCCAAGCTTCCTCCCTCAGACTGGGGGCCTTGGAGAGTTTTATCAGGGCAGAGACCATGTCTCTTTTGGTAACTCTTGCCAATGAAAGGGGCCTTTGATGCTATTACAGTGGAGGGAGATTTAACTTCTCTTCATCCTTGGGATAATGTTAAAGATAATGATCCATCCTGAACAACGTTACAGGGGCCAGATGAGGGCAACATATGCCCAAAGCCAAGATGGGATTAGCACTGTGATTTTACTGAAAGAATGCTGGAGGCTGGGTCACAAAAGGAGATCACCACTGACTCTGAATGAGAGCAAATTATTACATTTCCACACATAAGATCTGTCTCTGAGACAAGAGAGAGAAAAGCAAGCAATTCAGGCTGCTTTTTATTATAACTGAAGTTGATGGTGGTGTTTCTGAAAATATGATGGTAATTCTGAAAATATGGAAATACTGTATAAAGTGCTAGGTATGAACAAGATGGGAAGAGGACACTCTAAGAACAACAGCAGGAAAAAGCCAGTTCAGCAGTTTTATTTTTTCTCTGTCTGGCTTTTCTAGTAAATAAGAAAAGCTGAGCTAAGCAACACATATGAATAGTGAAATTTTCCATCCCTTAGACAGAGAATCCATACCTTATGCTTGAAATTTGTGGGATTTTTCAGTTTTTAAATGCCATGAATGCAAAATGAGAGTGAAGAGGATGAAATTTTGAGGACCAATAGGAAGAAATCAGATTTAGGCATCATCAGGCATCATTTAGGGACTGTATTTTTATTATATGAGAAAACTTTAACAATTCACACACAAAATTATTTGGATTGAGAAAATAGGTGAATAATTAACATTTTGTACCCCCAATGATGTATTTGTAAAATAAGGCTGCGTGCATGCCAAGTCGCTTCAGTCGTGTCCGACTCTTTGTGACCCTGTGGACTATAGCCTACCAGGCTCCTCTATCCACGAGATTCTCCAGGCAAGAATACTGGAGTGGGTTGCTGTTTCCTTCTCCAGGGGATCTTCCTGACCCAGAGATGGAACCCACGTCTCTTGTGTCTCCTGCATTGGCAGGCAGGTTCTTTACCATTAACATCACCTGGGAAGCCCAAAATAAAGCTAAGAAATGATATCATATGAAACAGGGATAATAACATGGATATAACAAATAGCACAGATATACAAATAGTAGAACAAGATATAATTGGATGAGACTTTTAATAAAACATCTTTTGTAATATTTTAGATGTACTTTGTGGTGATGATTTCAAATACTGAATCACCTGTGAGTGATTCATCTTTTAATAAAACATCTTTTGTAATATTTTAGATGTACTTTGTGGTAATGATTTCAAATACTGAATCACCTGTGAGTGATTCATCTGGGTATGAAGTTCTCAGATATTCATTAGATATACTTTCAAAAGCATTGCTTTGCCATATTCCTTCATTTGTCTTATTCTTAAAATAGCATATTCTTTTCTTGTAATATCATAATATATTGTTGGAGACCTCTGAGGTACTTTATCATGCTACCCCACACACTACCTATGATACCACAGAGTTCAAATAAATAAGTAAATATAAGGTATTGCTATGATTGGTTTAAAACACTCTAAAAACTTTAGGTCATGGATATGTAACTTCAAAACATGAATATTATATTAATTCCAAATTCCCAGCTATAATTTCACAGTTGCTTAAAAATTTAAGGTACATTTTTATTCCACTCAATGAACTACCCAGGTAGACATGTGAGCTATGATTTGTTGGTTGGACGATTTCAATTATAGTAAAGGTAATTGTATTTCTTTCTGAAATAAACTTTCAGTCTCTGGGTAATTACATTTTGAATGAAAAGAAAATATCAAAACCTTGGGTTGCCCTGGAGATCTAGTTTTCTTGGTACTTAGTCATTCTGGCCACATGATGGCACCAAAGGGTAGAAAATTGCTTTTTTGAATTCCCATTTACTTACTGAATTGCAATTTAAAAAATGAATACTGACAAACAACAACCGAATATGCTAACACTTGCCTATGAGGAGGGTTTGGGAGTTGGTGCCAGTTTTGGGTATGCCCCCTTTGGTATAGATGTTTACAGCCACCCTCCTACTTTTCTCTGTGTAAGACATTTTCTCTCCTTTTTCTTAAATTATTTTGCCCCCTTTCCCTTCTTCCAGTTCATGTCAGTTACAGCCAGGAAAAGGTGCTGATGAAAAAACAAATTTTCTAGATCTTACTATAACAATAAATGAGTGTCTGTTAACTTTGGACGATACAGGCTTAGCAAAGGTCAACAAGAAGACTACTGTGAAGGAAATATATATCATAAAATAGAACAAAAATACCCTTTGAGGTGATTTCTCACTCATTTTTCCAATTTCTTAGAGAATCGAAATTTAGAATCTAATTTGACACCATAATAAATCTTACTTAAGATTAATGGCAGCAATCTCAGCTGTTGTCTTATATTTCTCATTGGTAGATGAGACATAGTTAATGCGTGCGTTCAAGTGAGTGCCCTGCTGTGTGTGCACCTCCATATATCAAACCTGTGCTCCAGGTTCTGTTACACACCAAGAGGGAATAAAATAAGTGCAAGATGTGTTCCTTTTCCCTTCAAAGATACTTGTTATCCAGCTCCAGTGAAAATATCAGTATATCTAAAAATAACTAATATTAACGGTAGGCAACAATATGAAGGTCTTAAATATCGGGATATAAGAATAGTACAAACTGGCTTTTGGTTAAGCAAAAACTTAAAATGCCATATAATGAATTTCCCCCCCAAAATGTAAAACAAAAGCACATTTTAAGATGAGCAAATTACGTTTTGTTACACAACCTTTATAACCTGCAATTGGCTCTGTCGCGGTATGGAATATAAAGACTTTTACATGGTAACTCTATTTCCTCAGTTTTCGTAATCTCTTGGGTTAGTACAAAGCATCACAACAATAGATTATAACAGAGCACCCAATCTTCTTTCTAGTTTCTGTGGGACTGGGGGCCCTCTCACAGTGTTTTTTGCCACCTCCTATCTATAGCATCTCTCTTGTCTGCTCACAAGCAACATTAGTAAAAAGTGAGCTACTTTTCTGGCCCCAAAGCCGTCTGGGACAGCTTGCTCAGACAGTACCCTCTGTTTCCATGTACTAAGTATTGAACTTCTTTGTTTTACTCATACAGTCCTCGCAGTAAATACAACATTCATTACTGAAATTTGTGAAAAACAGAATAATTATTTGCTTCTGGTTTCTTATCAAACCTTGCATTTGTAAATTTTCAAATTCTCTCACTTACTAAATTTCCCGAGATTCTTGAGTTTGTGCTGGGGGACAATCCGAGAAGCTTTAACTCGGATCAAGTCACTTTCTGGATCAAGTCTGGCTCTGAACTAGATTTTCCTTTTACATTCCTTCTCTGCTCAGTGCAGTGCCTGGGTAGCTAAGAGAGGAGCTTGGTTTCTCAATAGCCTGAACACCTTCATTTTGGAGGGTTTGTGAGTTAGGTCTTAGTTTCTAAATTACCATATCCATGAGGCTTATTGGCATTCTCTTTAAAATCAATTTAAGTCGTGACCAACTCTTTGCGATCAGTTTGCCCAAGTATATGTATATCTGGTTGCCTGCTCTCTCTCTTTCTCTCTACACACACACACGTAAGCACACAAAGAGAGAGATTTTCCTTGACTTAGGATGGGGTTATGTCCTAATAGACTGATTGTTAAGTTGAAAATATTGTAAGTTGAAAATACATTTAATACGTCTGACCTACTGAACAACATAATTATCAGGGTTTCCCTGATAGCTCAGTTGGTAAAGAATCTGCCTAAAATGCAGGAGACCCTGGTTTGATTCCTGGGTCGGGAAGATCTCCTGGAGAAGGGATAGGCTACCCACTCCAGTGTTCTTGGGCTTCCCTTGTGGCTCAGCTGGTAAAGAATCCACCAGCAATGCAGGAGACCTGGGATCTATCCCTGGGTTGGGGATGATCCCCTGGAGAAGGAAAAGACTACCCACTCCAGTATTCTGATCTGGAGAATTCCACAGACTGTATAGTCCATGGGGTTGCAAAGAATTGGACACAAATGAGTGACTTTCACTTTCACTTTCTTTCAACCTACCTCATATCACAATTAATAGCTTAGCCAAACCTACCTTAAATGTGCTCAGAACACTTACACTAGCCTATGGTTGGGCAAAATCATGTAACATAACACCTATTTTATAATAAAGTGTTGAATATCTCATATAATTTATTGAAGGGTGTACTGAAAGTGAAAAACAGTACAGTTGTGTGGGTATATTTTTAAATGTATTACTTGTTTACCCTTGCGAGCTCCTGGCTCGATGGGAACTGAGGTTCCCTCTGCTGCAGCATTAGAAGAGAGTGTCATATGGCATACCAGCTGAGAAAAGATCATAATTTGAATTATGGTTTCTAATGAATGTGTATAGCTTTTGTACCATAGTAGTTGAAAAATTGTCGGTTGAATCATCCTAAGCCTGGGACTGTGTGTGTGTGTGTGTGTGTATATACATAGGCTCCCCTGGTGGTTCAGTAGTAAAGAATCCACCTGCCAATACAGGAGATGAGGTTTTGATCCCTGGGTAGGGAAGATCCCCTGGAGGAGGAAATGGCAACACATTCCAGTATTCTTGCCTGAAGAATCCCATGCACAGAGAAGCCTGGTGGGCTACAGTCTAGAGGGTCACAAAGAGTCAGACATGACTAAAGCAAGCTACTTAGCATGCATATATATATGTATATATATACTTAAAATTCTAAAAATGGGATATATAATGTAATAAATTCTATTATATTTACTCTAAGAATATACATGTATCATATATCTGTGTGCATACATATGTATGTATTTATGTATGAATTATATATAATATATGGGCTTCCCTGGTAGCTCAGCTGATAAAGAATCTGTCTGCAATGCAGGAGACACTGGTTCGACTCCTGGGTCAAGAAGATCCACTGGAGAAGGGAGTGGCTACCCATTCCAGTATTCTGGCCTGGAGAATTCCTGGACTGTATAATATATATATATACATATATATATATATGTACTTTATATATACTTAAGTGTATATATATTTAAGTACATATATATGCTTAAAATTCTAAGAACAGAATATATAATGTCATAAATTCTATTATATATTACTGCAAGAATATACATATATTATATATCTATATGCATACATGTATATATTTACATATGAATTATATTTAATATATGTGTATTCTTGAAGTGTTCATCTAGATTAGACCCTCACTCTAGGTTTTTTGTTTCACTGGAAATAATTTATAGTTTCAGATGATTAGTAGGCAATAAAACACAAAACAATATTCCTAATTTAACAATCAATTCCCTTTTCATAAGTCACTGTTATTTTGACAAGAAATGTAAAAAAAAAATGAGTGTGAAGACTTCTTTGCTGTGAGCTGACCTTTTGATACAGGCGTGGACGTATGTTCTTGCCATCTGTCTGTTTCATGTGGTGTGCTGTGCTCAGTTGCTCAGTCATGTCAGAGTCTTTGCTACCCCATGGACTGTAGCCCACCAGGCTCCTCTGTTCATGGGGATTCTCCAGGCAAGAATTCTGAAGTGGATTGCCATGCCATCCTTCAGGTGATCTTCCCAACCCGGGGATGGAACTCAGGTTTCCTCATTGCAGGAGGATTCTTTTACTGTTTAAGCCACCAAGGAAGCCCATGACTACTGGTGTGGGTAGCCTATCTCTTCTCCATGGGATCTTCTGGACCCAGGAATCGACTCGGGGTCTCCTGCACTGCAGGCAGATTCTTTACCAGCTCAGCTACCGGGGAAGTCTATTTATTTCATAACATGTTTTCACAAATATCTTCGGAATTCAAAGCCCTTCCTAGAGATGTTGGAGATACAGTCCAGAAGCATAGAATAACAGTGGTACAAGCATGACTGTGCTGGACTGAACTCATAGAAAGCAGTGCGCTCAGTGTTGGATGTTAAAAGGGCACCTTAAAAACAGTAGAGTATTCATTAGTCACCTAGGGAAGGGCATGGCAACCCTCTCCAGTATTCTTGCCTGGAAAATCCCATGGACTGAGGAGACTGGCCGGGTATAGTCCATAGTGTCGCAGAGTCGAACATGACTGAAGCAACTTAGCACGCATGCACACATTTATTAGTCCAGAATAAAGGTGGAATTTTTCTAAGGATACACCCAGCACAGAGACAGGGACTTTAAAAGACCTTTTTTGCTTGTCTGCTTTAAATGATTTCCATCATCTTTAGCATGATGCCAATTCAGGAAATAGTTACACTTATAAAAAGGTAATGTAGGTATAGATAATATTCCTATAATTTTACTTTAATCACTTCAACTTGATCAGCTTCTGGAAATGGAAAATTTTGCCTGGATTACAGTAAATTACATAACTATAGAAACTAATGATATTTATGTTTTTTAAAATTCACTGGAATTGAATTTTTATATGAACGAAATCATACATGGATTTTGAAATTTGAAATGAGAATAATACTATTAATTGAATTGGTGTCTGTCTCATCAACTGAGGAAACAAAGGGACAGAAAGGTTAATTCTTACAGGTAGTTGATGGTGATGCTAGACTAGAATCTAAGACTGTTAGCTAGTTGCCCAGTATTTTTTGTTTGTGTACACATATTTTTTTCTTCAGAAAAGTAAAACTGATGTCTTTTATCTACTGAATAAAAAGAAGAGGATCTTAATTTCAGAAAAAAAATCTAATTTTGTATTATCCTAAGTATATGTATTTCTCCCCCTTGAAAATTTTCATCAAAGGTGGAAAATGCAAAGATATACTGTGCTTCTTATCAGTCTTCATCTATCATCGAAGTGGGAAAATAGCATAAATTCAATAAATTTGTAATTGTTAAAAGTTATTGATGTATTTTAATAAGCTCCTGAATAAGTATTATTTCAGTTTTACAACAGGATATTCGTATGAGAAAAACAAGTTTTTATGTACATATATATGGGCTTCCCTGATGGCTTGGTTGGTAAAGGATCTGCCTGCAATGCAGGAGACCCAGTTTCAATCCCTGGGTCAGGAAGAACCCTTGGAGAAGTAAATGGAAACCCACCCCAATGTTCTTGCCTGGAAAGTCCCAAGGACAGAGGAGCCTGGCAGGCTATATAGTCCGTGGGGGTCACAAGAGTTGGACACCACTTAGTGACTAAACCACCATATACATATATATACACACACACACACGTATATACATAAACACATATATACACATCTAATCATACATACATATGTGTATATGTATAGTTATCATGATGTAGTCTATAATTTAATAAACTAAATTTCAGATGCATGAAGAACAATAAAGACACATAGGCTTATCTTGCTTTTAAAAATACAAATTTACATTCTGTACAAAAGGATAAAAACGTCTCTACAATGGCTGCAACAACTCTGAAAACATTACATCTCTACTAGTCAGTAAATAATAGGTACTAAATGAGTGGTATGGAAAATAAGTCGCGTGGAAGTTTAGAAGAAGGAAAGATTGCTTCCAGATGAAATGGTCAGGGAATGCTTTACAAGAGAAGCAGGATTTGAGCTGTACTTTGAAAAATGGGCAGGATTTGGACAAACAGAGCAAGAAGGGTTGGGTCAAAAAGTGTTGTAACAGAAGTAGAGTGTAAAGGCAGAGCTTAATTTTCATTTTTCTCTGCCTCAGGGTTTATGAGAGGAGATAAATATATTTAAGCATGAAACCAGCAGGGAAATCTCCTTTCTCTCTTTCCCTGACTTTTGAACTCTTTCCCAGTATCACTATATTTTTCAAAACTAAACTCCTTGGAAAATTCTCCTTTCTTATATTCCCTTGGATAATGATTATGTTCATATCTGCTGTTTTAAAAATAATGTATTCCTATTGTTAGGGCTTCTCAGGTGACTCAGTGGTAAAGAATCTGCTCGCTAATGCAGGAAAGGCAGGTTCGATCTCTGAGTTGGGAAGATCCCTGGAGAAGCAAATGGCAACCCATTCTAGTATTCTTGCCTGGAAAAGTCCATGGACAGAGGAGCCTGGTGGGCTAAATCCATGGGGTCTCAAAGGATTGGGCTGATCAACTGACCATGCACACATTCCCATAGTTATGGTACAATCTTACATTTACAATATTGAAACGAAAGTGTGTGTGTGTGTTCTTTATAACCTGCGTTTCTGTAGTTAATAAAGAAACGAAGTTGTAGAGTAAATGGTATCCTCCTTACTCAAACAAAATAGCAATTAAAGTACAGCTGGGCATCAGAAACTGCCGAGCATACTATGTTTAATAAACGTCATGGATATCTGGCCACAGCGGGTGGCTATGGAGATATTTCCCTCGGAAAAGAAAACTCTACTCTCCATCTTCAAATGGTTCTGTTACCTCCATCATCTTGCCTGGCAAGGGGCACTCTCTTGAATGTATTGACTAATGAAAGGTAGGTGACGACTTAATCAGCAGTAAGGTGTATTATCACAGAACTTTAACCTGAGGAAAATGAAATTAGGAATGGATGGCTGCTGAAAAACAAATTCTTAAAGGCATATCCAAGCTGAAAAGAAGTGATTTGGGGATTGTCTGCTGTTCAGGATTATCTGCGCCAGTGAGCTTCTCTATTACTTTTTGTAACAGAGTGTTGACTTAGTTTGTCTGCTAGAACTACTGCGGCTGCAAGGATATGTAGTAATTACAGTAGATTGGAGTTATCTGTCAATGTACATCCCTGAAAAGGTTATGTATACAAACCAAAGTATTTTATTTTCTATTATATCTGGTTGAAGTTGCTTTGAAACCCACTCAAGGTGAATTTGGGGTTAATATATGAAAAGAATGCTTTAGCAAAAACCAGATTGGTGAAAATTAGCTGGGTTTCATTTTCTGTAAATAATGTAGCCTCATCTGTTAATACACACCAGTTCAATCTACAATATTTATTACACCCCTTTTGTGGGCAAAATCCTGTGATTGCATCACCTGAGGAGTTATTTAGATGTGATTAAAGCCTAGAGTTTCAGCTGGACAAACCCACAGCGTTTGTGGCTCCACTTTGCACCTTAAAACTTGCATTTGCACCTGCAAAAGACTGAAATGAATCGCAAGTCAGCACATGTGTGTTCCATTATTCACTTTTTATGAGCAGATGTGGGTGATGTGGGCAAAGAGCTAGATGCATCTTTAATTGAGAAAACCTGTGGAAAAGTTATCCCTAAATCTCTTCTAGGGAATTGACTTAGAACATGACACACCATGATTTGGAAACTACGAGTCAGACCCAAATGTTGACCAGACAACCTAAGCTTGAACATAGGCTGTCAGAAATGAATATTAAGGACATTAATCCTCAGATTTTCTTCCTTTCAAAATTTCTCTTTGAATAATGCTGTATCCATTACTTTTTTTTCTGTTGTTCATTTTAAAATATATAAACCTTCAAGATTAAAGACATAAGACCCAGTGGCATTCATTTGTAGAAAAGTAAAGTGGATCCCAAACTTATTTTTCCATGTTTCATTTACACAGATAGACTCTTAGAGTTGTGTAATTTAAAGTTATTTTGCTTCCTTTACACTTAATTAACATATCTGAATATTTATTCTATAGAAGATACTCTTTTAGTTGCTAACAATGAGCAGTGGAAGTAAAAGTGAATGAGACACAGACCCTGACATAAAGAAATGTTTTAAAAAGCACAGTTTATAAAGCTTGACTATTCTAGAAATTATAATAATAATGTAGTTCCTGGTCAGATCAATTTATATATGCAATTGAAAATTAGATTGATTGCTCCCCAAACTACTATACCTAAATAAGCCACTGAAAGTGTTAGGTATTAGAGGAATAAGCCCTTAAGGAATTCATAAAACAACAAAAGAGAACAGAGTAGTTAGTATTAGGATAAAGTGTGTGAGAGAGTGGTGGAAACCAACAGGAAAAGAACTTTAACTCCACACTGGGGAAGCTGGTATTAGTTTTTTTTTTTTTTTTTGATGATTTACATTTTAATAACACTTAAAAATTTGAGATACAGATTTTAAATATATAATGAGGAATTTCAACAAATATATTCCCATGTAATCACAACCCCATTGAAGACACAGAACTTTTCCATCATCCTGTAAGGATCTCTAATCCTCTTTTCCAAGAGTTATACCCCACTTCCCACCCAGAAGGTATTAGTTTTGAGAACGCTTGGAAAGGAGGTCCAGGTAGAGAAAGAAGCATGTGAAAAATACAAAGATGAGGAAATACGGTGACTAAGAGTAACAGGAAGGAGATTTGTCACATACAAGCATATAAAGGGAATTAACAGGGAAGTTGGAATTGGAGAGATAATAATTACAGCTAGCACTGTTTTCTATTGGAGAAAGGAATGGCAACCCACTCCAGTATTCTTGCCTGAAAATTCCATAGACAGAAGAGCCCGTGGGCTGCAGTCCGTGGAGCTGCAAAGAGTTGGACACGAGTGAGCACACGTGCGTTGTTTTCTATTACTATGTGCCAGACAGTATTCTAAGAACATTAGAGGATTTATCTTATTTAGTCTTCTCCGTAATCATAAGAAGAGATATTCCCATTTTAGAAATGAGAATTTGGAGGCTTAAAGAGATTGCGTGCTTGCTTGAGACCCCCAGCTGTTAGATGACAGAATTTGAACTGAAGCTCTAGGCTCCGTGTTCTTAATCATTGTACTGTGTGCCTTCAAAGGAACAAATTAAGACATATTGAGGGATTTCTATTTTATCTACAGAGCATTTGGCAACCACTGAGGAGTTTTAGGTCTTGAATTTTAGGAAAGTAAAACCAATAATAAAGAGTGAGTAAAAGATTGGAGGGAAATGATTCTGCAATTAGCAGGCTATCTTAAGATTCTGGAGAAAGGTAGGGAAACAATTGGAAAAATTTGAATGATCTTAAGGAGGCAAGAGGCAGCATCAATAGAAATCATTGAGGGAGAAGTTGAGGAGTAAGTTGGAGTGGCTGAGTCCTTGGCTTCCAGTTTAAACATTTTGATGGGTGATAGCCCTACTGATTGCAATAGTGGTACCTCAAGTCTTATGCACTCTTGGAGGCTTTTTCTGTATCTGCTTCTTCCACTCACATCTTCCACCACAGAGTTGAGAAATAGATGCCTGTTCTCTGGGTTTTTATAACACCCCATGGACAGCATTATCCATGTTAGTCATCATACTTCAAGGCCTTTCCCAGTTGACTCAGGGTCACCGAGATGATCTTTTATATTCTGTTATCTGCAGAAGCTATCAAAACTTGTTTAAATACTTATTGAATGAGTACAATGACATATAGAAGTGGTAGGGAAGAGTAAAGGCTCAGAAGATACTAGAGATTAAAGTCTATGCTATATCTGCTACTTCTAGAATTAAGGAAAGGAATTGGAAATAGAAGAGGCATTTTTTTCTTTATTCTTTCTCATAAAGCATGGGGTTTAGGAAGAGAAAGGAGGACATGGGAGAAGATGACTGGCTGTATATATTTTATTGAAACATAAATTTTCCCCCCGTAGATCATGGCTTACGATATTGCAAGATGTTTCCTTCCTGCCCCCCACCCCCCCGAGAATGATCTGCATCTTACATATTTATCAAGAGATTTTTATCCAGACCTTTTCAAAATGGAAATTCAATGTCTGGATGGGGGAAATCTGTAAAAAGTATTTTAATAGAAAACATTGGGAATTACCTGATAAGAGGATAAAAAATGGAGGCAGTAGTAAGGATGGGATACTTCTGAAAGGGGCCTTGAATAGTGGGGCTGGACACAGTTGGGAGCAAAGCGTGATTGTGAAGTCACATAAGACTGTGCTGGGCACTGTGGTGGAACACGAGGAACACCTCACAGGTGAGACTGATAAGGTGACACTCAGGGCTGTCTCCTTCCTTACTGTTGTTCAGCCGCTGTGTCTTGTCTGACTCATAGACTGGGGTCCTCCAGGCTCCTCTGTCCATGGATTTCTCAGGCAAGAATGCTGCAGTGGGGTGTCATTTCCTTCTCCAGGGGATCTTCCTAGCCCAAGGATCAAACCCACGTCCACTGCTCTCCTCCTTGGCATATGGATTCTTTACCACTGAGCCACCTGGGAAGCCCCTCCTTCTACTAGGCATCCTCTTTGAGCTTAAGACCTCAAAAATTATACCTACCTAGAATGGGGGCAAGTTTACTGACCAGATTTTATTCGGAGTGCTTGGTGTCTTATTTGAATTTTCATGTCCAATCTTTTAAATCCGTGTTACCTATTTGTATCACCAGTAATTTATGTCCTTCTACACCCTATTCACCTGATTCTACATTTATCTGTAAATTCTTTTATAGATGGAGAGTAATTTTTTAGTGATTGTCTATTAGTTCTTTCTAAAATATCTTCCTAATACTTTATGTGAAGTCTCACAAATAAAAGGCATTTGAAAAGCGTTAAATATGTAATAGAAAAAAGGTGATGCAATGATTTTACCATCACTTTGTAAGGAGGATGGATCAAGATAACAAATGGGAGGCTTTTTTATTTGCTGTCCTTTTGTCAACTTAGAAGACAGTATAAATGATGATGGGATGCTAGAGATTGGCGGAGATAAATTACCCACATTTAAAAAAAAATAAGGGGCCAAGGTGGAAGTGAAGCATGTTGGGAGGTGAGAGGAGATAAGACTCAAAGAGAGATTTTAAAAGAAAGAGGGGTTGAATGCTGTGGACCTAACTTGAAAACAGGTACTTGAAAGTTAAGGTTTATGCCCTGATTGAAAACCTTTCAACTAATTCCTTCAACAATTTTTAATAAAATACATATTTCTGAGAAGAATATAATAGATATTGTTAAGATGGTGGTGAATAAAAAAAAAATGAAAATGCCAAGATGGTGGTGAATGATAAGAACTAAGTCTTGGTCACGAAGGCAAGAACAGAAACTTCCCATAGGGTGTAGCTATGTTAGTTAGAAAGGCAGGGGGGAGGTAGATAGATAGAACCAGATCTGTAGGGAAGAAAGCCAAGTAACCCTGTACAATCCTTCTCTGTTTTTAAACAAAGAGTCCACTGTGGATGAAAATAAAAGGGAAGAAAATGGGTGTTTTGTCACGGTGGTGAAACAGCAGTATAGCCAGACAAGAAGAGGAGTATGGGCAGATGCCAATCTCAAACCATCACCTAGGCAGGCCAGAGCAGGGTCAAGGCCAGCAGTGTGTGGAGACAGCCACAGAGCTCTGGTCCTGCCTTTTAAACTCAATGCGAATCAGTATGCTCATGTAAAATTTGAGATGTGTGAGCATGCTCAGTTGCTTGAGTCATGTTTGACTCTTTGCAACCCTGTGGACTGTAGCCCACCAGGCTCCTCTATGCATGGGATTCTCCAGGCAAGAATACTGGAGTGGGTTGCCAAGCCCTTCTCCAGTGAATCTTCCTGACTCAGGGATCGAACCCGAGTCTGCTGCATTGCAGGCAGATTCTTTACCATCTGAAAGTGAAAGTGAAGTTGCTCAGTCGTGTCCGACTCTTTGTGACCCCATGGACTGTAGCCTACCAGGCTCCTCTGTCCATGGGATTTTCCAGGCAAGAGTACTGGAGTGGGTTGCCATTTCCTTCTCCAGGGGATCTTCCTGACCCAGGGATTGAACCCAGGTCTTCCGCCTTGCAGGCGGACGCTTTACCATCTGAGCCACTGGGGAAGTTCCATCTGAGCCACCAGGAAATCCTGAAAGATTAAATATGTTAACATGAAAATGCAAAACACAGGTACTTAGAACATAGCAAATACTCAAATAATGTTCATTTCTTTTCCTGAAACTTCAAATTTTCAGGTAGCTTCTGAAATTTCTATTCATGTTTACACACCAAGAAGGTAGAATGATGGAACCCACTGTCAAATTAACTTTTCAAACAAAAGAAAAGTGGTTTTTAATATGAGAGTCACGGGGGCCTTTTCAGAAGGGCTGTGTCACTTTAAAGTTTGCAATCATTATTAAGTGGAAATGCAGGTCGTAATAAGACATGTGCTGTGAAAGATGATTTGAAATCCTTTAATGAGAATGGCACCCCACTCCAGTACTCTTACCTGGAAAATCCACGGATCGAGGAGCCTGGTAGGCTGCGGTCCATGGGGTCGAGAAGAGCGACTGAGCGACTTCACTTTCACTTTTTACTTTCATGCATTGGAAAAGGAAATGGCAACCCACTTCAGTGTTCTTGCCTGGAGAATCCCAGGGATGGGAAAGCCTGGTGGGCTGCCGTCTATTCGGTCGCACAGAGTTGGACATGACTGAAGCGACTTAGCAGTAGCAGCAGTAGCAATTCCTAGACAACATAAGACTGGGTGTAAATGACTCTCCCCAAAATACTCACAAGTCATACATTCGGAACAACTATATGAATGGAAAAATGTATGGTGAGGGTCTAGACTCTAAATCAATGCTTAATAAATGCTTGCTAGCTAAATGAATGCATTGAAGATCTGTTCCATATTAATTGAGATTCTCTTCTCTCTGAGTACTTGAATCTCACTTCAGACAGCAGAGAAGAAGCTCTCAGAAATATATGATGGCAGTATTATTCCTCACAAGCAGGAGGATGCTCTGTGGCCACTACATAATTCTCCCTGTTGTTTGAATCTAAAACTTTTCCTGAATAATTTAGGCTCTGTTTAGTCACCATTAATGAGTGTATTAACTCCCTGTATAGCAGATTAATTTTGGTTTAGGGTCATGAATACAAAGCAAGAGGTATTGGTACATGATGATATGGTCCTGGTATTTAATGATGATCGTCCTCCCACTCCTCTCTGGCAGTATCTTTAAAATCACTACCTCTGCCACTTCTGACTTATCTTTTAGCTTCCAGGGTGGAAGAAGGTTGTTCCTGTTCCCTCCAACCTATTTCAATAACACTGTGTAACGCTCAGTTAGTTTAAGAAATAACACAAAGTGCAGTTTTGTTCCCTTCATCACTGCTACCACCAAAGCGTTCCTTAGCTGAAACTCCTGACACGAGCAGCTTCTTCATTGGCTACAAGGAGGTAGGCACTGTCAGAGACTGGGGTGCAATCACAATCACGAACACATCTGTACCACTTTAATGGTCCTTTTATCTATCTCCCCTGGGACTAATAGGATTAGAAGCTGGATTGAACTCCATAGAGCTCGTCCTATCTACAGTTCCTTCCAGGAAACTGTTTTATTTCCATTTCCAGACAGCCGGGTTTGTATAAGATGATTGGACTTAAGTCATATCGTCTCTAAGCTTCCACCATAACAGATTTGATCCCACTTCTTGACCCTCTAAAAGGGAAGATGAGTTAAGAAGGCTGGGAGCCTCCAAAAAGGAATATCAGACTCCACAATTGCAACTGATCCAAATGCAAAAGAAAATGAGGAAGAGGAAGATAAGATAAGGTTAGAGATAAGGTTTGGCTGCATAGATAGTAATTTAATAAAACACAATTTTAAATAAGTTGGTAGAAAAGATGGACTGGATGATATTTAGATAAGGATGTATATTAGAGTGAAACAGCAATATATGATGTAAGATTAATGCTGAGATCTGCAATAAGAATATACATAGACAATAGAAAAGCATTTTTCTGTTTTTTTTTTTGTTGCTGTTGTTCAAGACATGAAAAGGATTAAGGCGTGACTGTACAGTAAATCTACAGGTGTAATGTATAGGAAAATAGAAGTGGTTAACGACCTCCATTTCTTTTTCATGCCAAAAGGAATAGGTTTTAAATGAGAAAGTTTAGGATAAGCAATGGTGTGAAATCATGGTTGAGTGAAAAAGACTGTAAGAGACAATTTAGCAGCTCTTCTAACTTGGAACAATTGGAGCTCAGCTACTATAAGAACTTGTATGTGCACTTGAAATTTTATGTAATTTCTAAAGATTCAGGGAAACTAAAAACAACAAAATAACGCAAGAAGGCAAGAGACAGGCACCTCTTGTTTCCACTTATATTGAAGCAAAACTGGGGACTGAAATGTAAATCAGTAAGTCTGCCTTCAGTACTGGGAAAAATTCTAGAATGGCTTATCATACACATGACTTGCAAGAATATTTAAGGTTAGAACAATACTAGCCTAAGTTCATTATATGCTATATTCTAGGTTAGCCTCAATATTTTGATAAATTAGATAGTTGGGATCCAAGAAACGTATAGACATAGTTTTTGGATGTTAGTGAGGAATCTGAATGAGTTTTTCATCACATCCTTTGGAAAAAAAATGGATAAATAAGATCTGTGATAGAAAACAACATGCTTTCATAGATCTATACTCTTTCTGAAACATTTGCATAAAATGGGCCAGGTCATAAGTGTCTTGAAGACAATGAGTGTCTTTTATTAATAACAATACTCCAGCATGGAGCACATTGCAGATAAAAATAGAAGTTAATATCTTAGCAAGTGAGGGAATGAGTATTGAATAGATTCATTCAATTTTAGTTGGTTGTCTGAGTACTTTTGAATTAGGACTGTGCTAAAACAAACATTGCAAGGTGGCTTTGGTTAAGGTTCCATGGATACCTCTAGACTGAAGCAATCCTTGCTGGCAGTGATAAGTGAGTCTACTTTTTTTTTTTTTAACAAATATGCTAATGGTTATTATCAGTTAGACTGAGACATTTGTGTCAACATTGTAAGTAAGTCACAGGAAGTAGAAGCTCAAAGATGGATATTGTCTTTTAAATTTTTTTGAATATGCCCGTATCTTTTGCAGAACTACCTTATATCATAAAAAGCTGAAAGTATTGGGAGCATTGTCTCTAGGACTGTAGTTATTTTCTGTATGTGATATGGTGACTAACTTGAGGTTGTATATTTAATGAGCTCAAAATACTTTAACTTAATATATCTAGTTTCATTTTGCAATGAGCAAGGCAACTTTGACCTTACAATGAATGGATCAGAGTTGGCAAGAATTGTGCATGGGAGTTTTGTAATGCAGATTTCAGCTAATGGACCATGTAATTAAGATGACCAATTGCTAATGCAGTTGGAGAAATTCCAAGAATTCTGATATGAAGCCTACCAATTACAGTGCATTTCCCACTACTATTCAGGGGGATTAATAATTCTTTTCATTGGCTTTATTGAAATTCTTCAACAAATTTAAGAATATTTCAATTCATAATGGAAGAAATAGTACTATATCTACTTGTACAGTGAAGTACAGGAAATGAAAGAGGCATAGCTCATCTCTAAGTATCTATAATAGTTCTATCTGGTACTTCTTTATGTAATAGTACTTTCATTATTGTATTTTATCTCACTAATATTGAGTGTATATAAATGAATTCACAATATATTGATTTTTTGGGTCAAGGATTAATAAATAATCCAAATAGAGGTGAAAGGCAAGGAATAACATACATAAATGAGTCAATTTTTTTTTAGATATACAGTGCCAGTAGGGAATAAAGAAGGCTTCTCATAATTAGAGCATTTTCTTCCTCCTCTTTATTTTCACTGCTAGATTTTTCCTCTGTGTTCAATAAATGTTTATGAAACAAGATTGTGTTATCAATAACACAGTCACAGTAAAATTTTATTTGGAAAGGCATAGTTCCATTATTGACCTGAACATGAGTGATTTAAATCTCCACTGCTAAGCATTGCATATGATATTTAACTTTTGAGTCAATGCATGTTAACTGAAAGAATGCATAAATAAATTCTCTACTCTTCAGTTAGCTCTAATTGGAAGTTATTTGTTTTGGCAACATTGTATTACTCTAAAAAAATTGAAGCATGTATAGAAGAACATCAACATTCATAATATCTGGGTTAAACAGTCAAATCTTGGCTGTTTAATATCATTCTCTTTATTTTTCTATATGTTTAAACCATTCAGAAACTAAAAAATATGTAAAGTGTCTTATTTTTAATTTTTCTTTTCCTTCAATCCAAACAATTCTGTAACACTATTAAATAAATATTTTTGTGTTCACACAGCACAAAGTGGTGAGAATATAGCTGTATGTAAAAATATATGTAGTTTTCTTTCAAGCTCTTTCTCTGAATAACATGTAGGCATGAACTAAGCTAAAATAAATATATTTTAAAATTCATGGCTGAATTCTCAAGAAACTAAAGGAAATCTTTAAGTATTTCCTCTTTCTCCATTAACACAGAAGGATTTAAAAGCTGAAATCAAAATCACAAGGCAATATTTGAAATCTGAGGCATTTCTTGGGACATAGGAAGGGAAAATATGATGATACAGTGACCTGGAATTTTAGGGAATAGCTACATTGGAACAAGGATATTACGTCTGGCCTATGGAAGTAGAGAAAATCAGAAGAATTTTCATAATATTTGTTTCTCCAAAGGAATCTATCCTTAAAGAGCAGGATGAAAAAAACATTGACCAGAAGTGTAGAAGGATGTGAAAATCTGAATGTTTTGACCACAGCTGCAGACGGGGGATAAAGTGACTCTGTAGAATGTGTGTCTAGTTTAGAGTTCTACTTTATTTATTTTTTTTTAAAGGAGAGTCCATTTCTTAAAATATTTATTTTACTTATGCATTTACTTTGGCTGTGTTGGGTCATAATTACAGCAAGCAGGATCTTCGATCTTTGCTGGGGAGTTAGAATGCTTAGCCGCAGCATGTGGGATCTAGTTCCCTGACCAGGGATCAAACCCAAGGTCCCTGCGCTGGGAGCACGGAGTCTTAGCCACTGGACTACCATGGAAGTCCTTCGAGTTCTACTTTATATTGAATACTACCTGTTTTATACTACTGGTCAGGAAAAACCAGAAGAAGCTGAGAGATTAAACTTAATAATTTAAGTCAAAACTTCAATTGATGGGTTAAATATAATGGCAGAAAGATAAGTCATAAGCTAAAAGAGAGATTATAGATTAATGATAGTAAATTATTATGTATAAATTAATAATGAAATAGATAAATGCAGCTTACAGAGATGCTAGGATATAGAAACCTTGAAAAATAACTTAAGTGGCATACAAAAAGAAAATAAGGATGAACACATGCGTAATTGGAATTCTCAAAGGAGATTAGAGAAAATGGGGAAGAAACAATGATAACATTTTTTGAGAATTCATGAAAGACACAAATTATAAGTCAAAAGCCATCACATGAGCTAAACAGGTTAAATATGTAGAAGTCCATTGTTAGTCACAGTGAAAGCACAGAACAGCAAGGACACGGACTCTCTAACAGGTGCCACAAATAAGTGTCCTTTATAAAGGAGTAACAATTAAGTTGAAATTGAAAATTAAAAACCAATAGGAATTATATGTCATGGAGAAGTGTTTTTGTCAGGATTTTCTAGAGAATCAGAATCTAGAGATGAAACAGAATCAATAAGATGTTTAAAGATGTATATAAAAGGATATATCATAGGAATTGACTCCCAGAGTAATGGAGGTTTAGAAGTCCCATGATCTGCTTGCTGTCTACAAGCTGGAACAAAGAAACCAGTGGTGCAATTTAGGTGCAGAAAGACCTGAGAATTGGGAGTTCTAGGATATAAGACCCCAACTTAGTCTGAAAATACAGGAATCAGAAGTACCTAGTTCTAAGGGTAGGAGACAATGGATGTCCAGATCAAGCAAAGAGCAAATCCACACTTCCTTCACCTTTTTGTTCTGGCTTCTCTGATAGTTCAGTTGGTAAAGGATCTGCCTGCAATGTAGAAGACCAGGGTTCAATTGCTGGATGGGGAATATCCCCTGGAGAAGGAAATGGCAACCCACTCCAGTATTCTTGCCTGGGAGATCCCATGGACAAAGGAGCCTGGAGGTCTACAGTCCATGAGGTCACAAGAATCAGACACAACTTAGAGACTAAACCACCACCGCCAGGATTGTATTATACCTGCTCACATTCATGAGGGTGATTTTTGCTCAATCTACTGATTCAAATGCTAATCTCTTCTGAAAAAACCCTCACAGACACACTCAGAAATCATGTTTACCAGTTATCTAAGCATCACTTAGTCCAGTGAAGTTGACACATAAAATTGACCATCACAAGATCAACAAGGAATTATGTACCTCAAGTAAGAATGTTTCCAAAAGAAGATAAAAAATTTTTGCAAATAAATAGATTGCTAGGAGAGCTTTTGTTGTTGTTTAGTTGTTAAATCGTCTTTGCAACCCCATGGATTATGGCCCTCCAGGCTCCTCTGCCCTTGGGATTTCCCAGGCAAGAATACTGGAGTGGGTTGCCATTTCCTTCTCCAGGGGATCTTCCTAACCTAGGGATCAAACCCAGGTCTCCTGCATTGCAGGTGGATTCTTTACTGCTGAGCCACCTGGGAAACTCTGCTAGGACAGCTTCGTTGTTCTTCAATCGCTCAGTCATGTCCGACTCTTTGCAATCCCATGAACTACAGCATGCCAGACTTCCCTGTTGTTTACCATCTCCCTGAGTTTTCTCAGACTCATGTCCATTGAGTCAGTGATGCCACACTCTCTTTGACAGAGTGTGACAGATGTGCCTTTCATCTCTGCAAATGGCACAGTTTCATTCCTTTTTTATGGTTGAGCAATATTTCATTGTATATATCAGGAAGATCCCCTGGAGAAGGAAATGGCAACCCACTCCAGTACTCTTGCCTGGAAAATCCCATGGACAGAGAAGCCTGGCAAACTACAGTCCATGGGATCGCAAAGAGTCGGACACGACTGAGCGACTTCACTTTCTTGTATGTACTACATCTTTATCCATTCCTCTGTTGATGGACATTCAGTTTCTTTCATGTTCTGGCTATTGTATATAGTGCTACAATGAATAAACATTGGGGTATCTTTTGGAATTATGGTTTTCTCCAGGTATATGCCCAGGAATGTGATTGCTGGATCATATGGTAACTCTACTTTTAGTTTTCTAAGGAACCTCCATAATGTTTTCTACAGTGGCTGAACCAACTTACATTCCTATCAACAGTGCAAGACAGTTCCCTTTTCTCCACACCCTCTCCATCATTTGTTATTTGTAGAACTGTTGATCATGGACATTCTGATTGGTTTACATGTATAAAATATTTATGCTCAATGAATTTGGAAAAATCGCAGGCAATGTCTGACTTCTGTGTAGAAGCTTACACAAAATAATGTAAAATTTCAACATTAATGAATACTGTAAAGAAATGTACACAGTGTTACTGTTTAATATAGGGATCTGTGACTTTTGGAGCCTAAAGTGACACAGAAGAAATTACCTAAGTATGGAAGCCTTGAAGAATTTCTCTCGTTCTAAAATCTACCCTTTTATTCATTGTTTTATTCTTCCTGCACTGCTTCTCAAACTTTCTTGATTTTTATAGCACTTTCTTCAAGGCCCAGGTAAATACCATCACTTTATAATCTTACGATAAAATAAATGCCTGTTTCCACTTCCCAAATCCTAATTCCAAACTTCATTACAGCCTCTGTCCTTATCACCAGGGAAACTTTTCTACTACCTTTGGAGGAGTTTTGAAATATAAATATCTTCCAGTACTCAATTAAGTACATATTGATATTTGTATGTATTTATATTTGCATCTGGGCTTCCCTGGTAGCTAAGCTGGTTAAGAATCTATTGCAATGCAGGAGACCCTGGTTTGATTCCTGGGTTGGGAAGATGCCTTGGAGAAGGGATAGGCTACTCACTCCAGTATTCATGTGCTTCCCTGGTGGCTCAGATGATAAAGAATCCACCTGCAATGCAGGAGACCTGGGTTTGATCCCTAGGTTGGGAAGAACCCTGGAGGAAGGCATGGCAACCCACTTGGTAATCTTGCCTGGATAATCCCCATGGATGGCGGAGCCTGGCCGGCTACAGTTGATGGGGTCTCAAAGAGTCAGACATGACTGAACGACTAAGCACACACACATATTTACATATACCAATATCCTATACTTTAAAGGCAAGAAAATAATTAGGCTCTCTTTCTGAGACTTGGCTCTTGTGTAGATTCATTGTATTGATAGCCTCAGATAATGGCTTACCTATATCCGTGTTCTTTGTTTGCAAGGTGATTTGACAGTTTCTCCCATCTAGCAGAGGTCTATTTCTCCACTCTTTGAGTTTGGGCTCATCTTATGACTTGTTTTCAACTCTGCCTCTGCCACAGAGTAAGCCCACAGCACAAGGACAGCCTACAAGAGATCAAGTGGCTACATGAAGGAAAGCTGAGATACCCAGCTGACGACCAAATAACTGCTGAAGCAGAGCCAACTAGTCAATGTGTAGCTGACTGCAGAAACATAAATGAGAGAACTACCTCTTTGAAGATTCCAAAGTAAGAAAAAGCTGAACTCTAGAGAAAGTGATGAGAATACAAATAACAAGCAGAGTGGAAAAAATTTAGCTGCTAATATAGGCAGGAGTTCAATTATGTATATCCTCATAGGCCATGCTTATTATTTCTTTCCAATGTTTTGAATAAAGGAGTGACATGATTAATTCTCTTGTGGTGGCCAAAAATTTGCTTGGGTTTTTTCATAAGATGTTACAGAAAAATCTGAAGGAACTTTTTGGCTCAAACCAATGCATTTAAACATACTGTTCTTACTACTGTATGGAAAATGGATTGCACGGGGCTTAGGCATGAATACAAGGAGACATATAATAGACTACTGCAGTAGTCCACCCTACATAGAGTGAGTGCTTGACTAGATGTTAGCAATGGAGATGGAAAGAAGTATACAGAGCCAAGAGATATGCCATAACAAAGTCTGTGGATTTAATGGAGGATTGGTTAGGGGGAATGATTAGGATGAGCTCATAAATGATAACTCCAAATGTCTCATTGGAACAACAGGTGGATTCACTGAGCTAGAGGGCTGTGGAGGAGAAACAACTGACGGGTGGAAGTAAGGTTCTTGAATTTAGTTTGGAGCATGTCTAATTCGAGATGAGAAACTATCAAGCAGGTAGCCTGAAACACAAAAGGAAAGTTTTGGTTGAAGATATAAATTTGATAGTTAGGCAAAGCAGTTTGGTGACTTCAAGGAAAGGAAATTCGAGGCAGGGACATGTTAATTCATTAACTCAATGTTAAGAAACAATCAAAGTTCAAGGTCTTAAGGATACAGCAATGGATGAAACAGATGTTCTTTTCCTCATGGGATGTATATCTAATAAATGACATTCCATTTATTGCCTTTAGATATCAAGTCAAAGAGTAAAGAGGTGGTGAGGGAAGGGACCATGTGAAGGAGGAAGGCTTAAAGAGTAGGGTTCACAAGTGAAATGATGCAGAGCTGGTGTTGTAATAAGAGTATGAATAGAGACAATGATTGAAAAGATGTGGAGCAAGACCAGAAGGTAGGACTGCAGAGGTAGCTTATAAAAGAGTAAAGAACAATTGGCATGTAATAGGCAAAAAATGGAAAAGAAATGGGAAATCTGAGATGCTGGTAGAACAGACAGTGTCTAATGAAAAAGCCTAATAATTGACTATGCCAGAGGAAGACAGGGTTTAGGGGAAAAACCATAACGGAATAAGGTACCAAAAAGGTTATACATTTAGTATTAGAAGCAAGGGAGGGACTTGCCTGGTGGTCCAGTGGTTGATTCTAGGCTTCCACCGCAGGGGGCGTGGGTTTGATCCCTGGCCAGGGAACTAAGATCCTGCATGCTGGGCAATGTGCCCAAAAATATTTTTTTTTTTTTTGGTTTTGCCATATATCAAAATGAATCTGCCACAGATATACGTGTGTTCCCCATCCTGAACCCTCCTCCCTCCTCCCTCCCCATACCATCCCTCTGGGTCGTCCCAGTGCACCAGCCCCAAGCATCCAGTATCGTGCATCGAACCTGGACTGGCGACTCATTTCATATATGATATTATATATATTTCAATGGCATTCTCCCAAATCATCCCACCCTCTCCCTCTCCCACAGAGTCCAAAAGACTGTTCTATACATCAGTGTCTCTTTTGCTGTCTCGTATACAGGAAAATATTTTTTTTTTTAAAGGAAAGGAGAAAAGATATTGAGTGCCTACTAAATACTAGCCATTATATTAACATTTTATTCATGCTTCCCTTATTTAATCTACATTAACATAGTGAGTTTTTGCTTCTACTTTATAATGGAAAGAACTGGGATACAGAGGAGTTAATAATCATTGAAGATCATGGTAAGAAGGTGGGCTTCCCTGGTGGCTCAGTCAGTAAAGAATCTGTCTGCAAGGCAGGAAACCTGGGTTCTATCATTGGGTTGGGCAGATCCCTGGAGAAGGGAAAGGCAACCCACTCCAGTATTCTTGCCTGGAGAATTCCAAGGACAGAGGAGCCTGGTGGGCTACAGTCCATGGGGTCACAAAGAGTTGGAGCCAGCTAAGCAACTAACACACACTAGATGGTAGAAAAGCAAGCAGGGCAGGGATTCAGTGCGTAAGTGACAGAATTATTCTGATATGTGACAGTTTATCACTTCAACTTGATAGCAAGGCAGAAGGTAAGACCTTTGGGGAGTTGAGATGTGGGAAGCAGGTTATTTTAACAAGTTGAGAAAGGTCCTACCTGATAGTTCCTATATGCTGCATGAAGTAGTTGAGGTTCTTTGTTGAGCATGATGGAGTGATGAAATAAAACTGGTATTTTAAAGTGAGATAAGAAAAATTTAAACATAAAGCTTTTCTCTGCCCATGTAGGCCTCCTCCCTCGCCTCTAGCATGCATTATGCATCTACACTGAGCATTAACCAGACCTCCCCAAGGGCAGAAATACCTGCTCAACCATAAAGATTGATTTTTCTTCTTCAGACATCAGCCATGCAACTCCTTAGAAGAGAACATTCCTTTCTTGACCCTGTAAGAGAACACGATAAGCCACCCCTTATCTGGTACATGCAAGTGTCTATGGTGAACTTTATATATGATTCCAACTTGTCATTTCCCTTTAAGATGGCTGGTGCAGAGCAGCCTGGGTCAGACAACCTGGGGAGATACTGAGCTGCATCTAATGCAAGTTTCAACTTGAATACTTTCTTATGATCTTATTAATGTTACTAGGTATATTACTGGCATTCGGCCTATCTTACAAGATTATTATTTCTTGCATTACCAAATGTGTTTCTAAGCCTCTACCAAAAAGAACTAAATGAACTGAGACCATTGACCACAGTTCATTTAGTTCAAAACAGTTCAATGAGATCAATGATTATAACCCTGGAAGTCTAGATTTGGGAAGAAGCAACGAGAGGAAATCATTTCCTGGATTATAACAGACTAGTAAGACAGGTGGAACAGGGGCTTTTGGCTGCTATTTACTAAGCCTACTTCAGTAATACTCCATGAAGTGACTTACCAATGAAATCCTCACCCAAACTGGGAATGAGTATTTCTAGTACTGTGGGACAACTTGGTCACAGAATATCTCTCAAACCTTGGTTGACATTAAAGCCAAAAGGGAAGGGATTGTAAAATAAAGAATGTTGCCCATCATTCAGCTCTACAAGAATGAAATCATTACCCACTGCTGTCACTGACCTATAGTACAACCTGAAAGGAACTCAGGGTGAAGATCAGGATAAGGCACTTTGTACTCGGAAAACTGGCAGAATTGACCTTCAGATAGTTAGATATTTTCAGGAGAAAATTTCGTGAATCTGGTTTCTTGCACCTCCCTACACTTAGAAAAACAATAAAACCATACCATATCTGTTCCTTGCAAATAGCAATAGCCTTCTACCAATACGTGTGCTTGATTGCATGGACCCTCTTTCTAAAATCACATTATATGCTGGCTTCCCACTTTGTGTGTGACAGTCATGACTGACTCTTTGCAATCCCATGGACTGTAGTCCACCAGGCTCCTCTGTCCATGTAATTCTCCAGACAAGAATACTGGTTACCACTTCCTTCTCCAGGGGATCCTCCTGATCCAGGGATTGAACCTGTGTCTCCCATATTGGCAGGAAGATTGTTTACTATCTGAGTCACGAGGGAATTCCCCTTTACCTCTGCAGAACAGGCCTCAGAGTTTTCTGAAAAACTCTCTCCCAAGTTGGCTCAAATAAATTTTTCCATTTCTCTCTTAGATTTACTATTGATTAACCTTTTTACTGATTAATTGATTAATTTTATCATTGATGAGGGAAGGTGGAAAAGATAGAGAGGAAAGGGATTGAAAAGCTGTGGTAAGAGAGGTGTGAAGGACAGTAAAATAAATACATGTGCACCCCAAATTCCCATTTACATCAAGCCTTTTCTCCAAATTATGGCTCATCTTTCTTTTTTCCTTCAACATCAAACTTCTGGAAAGACCATGCTTTCTCATTCCATTTCTGCTTTCTCATTCCTTCTTTTTCCATTTCTCCTTCAAATTGCTACATCTGAATGTCTTCCTTAATATTTCACCAAACCTTCCTTCCTGGGTCACCACTGACATCTTTATCCAATAACATAGTGGACTCATTTCAATATTTACATTACATGATATTGTCCTCATATTTGAAACTGTTAGTGACTCTGTCCTTCAAGTTCCTCCTCCCCTTTTGTTTCCAAAGACTGTGCTCTTCTCTATCTTTCTTGCATCTTCAACTATTGATTCTTACTTCTCTTTAGTTACTTGCTTCTTAAATATTGCTAAGTGACAGTGTTCTGCTGAGACCTCTCTCTTCCCTTCCATCTCCTGGACCCAACCCTGCCCTTCTCCCCTCCCTCCCCCTCTCCTCTATTCCATTTCTTCCCAAATAAGTTAATTCCATCAACTACCTAGACCTCAAAATATCTGCAACATTTATAATGGCTATAATATAATAAGTGCTCACTATGAGCTAGGCACTGTAATATTCAGGAACGAGATATACAGCCATATATATCTGATCCTAAGCAAAGCGTTTAGATAGAAGTTTTGATTTCCCATTTTTCATATGAAGAAACTGTGGCACAGAGATCCTTGGTACTCAGTTAATAAGTGACAATAAAACTACCAACTTGCATCCATGTTTTCCTGAAGTGAAAATCTGTGCTTTTGTTAACCACTGACCCATAGATACACTCAACGTTCTTAAATGTTTGATTCAAGGTTAGAACATTCTACTAAACTCTAGATCCACATATTCACTCATTCATTTGCTCACTTATTCTTTCTTTGATTCAAGATATATTTATTGAGCAATTATTATGTGTCTGGCAAGCATGTCACACATTGGATATGCAACAATGATAAAAAAAAAAGATAGGACCTTTGTTCATGAAACTTATAGGGATGGTTGGTAATTGTGGTATACCAAATAATGCCTCCTTCCAAAGATGTCTGTGCACTCACCCCTGAAACCTATAACAATGTTATATTACATGACCAAGGAACTTTGCAGATGTAGTTAAAGTTACTGATCTTGACATGGAGATAGTACCCTAGACTATATGCGTAAGAACATTTAATCACATGAAACTTTAAAAGCCAGCACTAAGCTGGCTGCCCTGGGGCCCACAGTAGCTGCTCGGGAGGCGGTAGTGTGGCAGGATGAGTGCAGACTTGGACCCAGTGGTCCTTGTCTCGGCAGCGCGCACCATCATAGGCTCTTTCAATGGTGCCTTACCCACTGTTCCTGTCCATGACCTGGGCTCAACTGTTAGAGAGGTCCTGAAAAGGGTGCTGTGGCTCCCAAAGAGGTCTCAGAGGTCATATTTAGACACTTTTTGGCAGTAGGCTGTGGGCAGAACCCTGTTGGACAGGCCAGTGTGGGTGCGGGAATCCCCTACTTTGTTCCAGCGTGGAGCTGCCAAATGATCTGCAGGTCAGGTCTGAAAGCCGTGGGTCTCGCAGCCCAATCGATAAGGATAGGAGACTCCAGCATTGTTGCAGGAGGCATGGAAAAATATGAGCAAGGCTCCTCATTTGGTTCACTTGAGGATGGGAGTCAAGACTGGGGAAAAACCACTGACAGACAGTATACTCTGTGACGGGCTCACTGACGTATTCCACGACTATCATATGGGCATTACAGCTGAAAATGTGGCCAAACAGTGGCAAGTGGGTAGAGAAGACAGGCCAAGGTTGCCGTGCTGTCCCAGAACAGGACGGAGAATGCACAGAAGGCCGGCCATTTTGACAAAGAGATTGTTCCAGTTTTTGTATCTTCTAAAAAACGGTCTTGAGGTGAAGTTGCTCAGTCGTGTCCGACTCTTTGCGACCCCATGGACTGTAGCCTACCAGGCTCCATCCATGGGATTTTCCAGGCAAGAATACTGGAGTGGGTTGCCATTTCCTTCTCCAGGGAATCTTCCCGACCCAGGGATCGAATCCGGGTCTCCCGCATTGCAGGCAGACGCTCTGCCGAGCCACCAGCGAAAAAAGGTCTTACGGAAGTTAAAACAGATGAGTTTCCTCACCATGGGAGCAACATGGAAGCCATGTCTAAGCTAAAGCCTTGCTTCCTTATGGATGGAACGGGAACAGTCACACCAGCTAATGCTTCAGGAATGAATGATGGTGCTGCAGCAGTGGTTCTTATGAAGACGTCTGAAGCTGGCAACTGTAGGCTCACACCGTTAGCACAGATAGTTTCCTGGGCACAAGCAGATGTGGAGCCTTCCATTATGGGAATAGGACCAATTCCAGCAATAAAGCAAGCTGTTGCAAAAGCAGGGTGGTCACTGGAGGATGTTGATGTATTTGAAATCAATGAAGCCTTTGCAGCCCTGTCTGTTGCAATAGCTAAAGAACTTGGTTTAAACCCAGAGCAGGTCAACACTGAAGGAGGAGCCATAGCCCTGGGCCATCCTCTTGGAGCATCTGTCTGTAGTATTCTTGTCACCCTGTTACACACACTGGAGCACAAGGGTGGACATTGTGGTGTTGCTGCCTATGTGAGGGTGGAAACTATCTCCCACTTCACAAGAAATGCAAGACTCGACAGCCTGTTGCACTTTAATGTGTAATATTCAAGGTATAAGCAAGCTGCATCTAACATTGTTATAAATAAAACAGATCAGTCATCAAGGAAAAAATAAATAAAAGCCAGAGACCCTTTTTTGGTTGAAGTTGGAGGGAGATGAGGAGCTGAAGAAAAGGAAGGAGAGATGAAGCATGAAAAGGACTTTGATCCACAGTTACTGGCTTTAAAGGCATAGGGAATATGAGTCAAGGAATGCAGTAGAATTCAGGTGCTGAGAATAAGCCAACAGTCATCAAAGAAATGGGGACTTCAGTCCTATAGCTGCATGGAACTCAACTCAGCCAACGTGATACTGAATGACCCGTGAAGCCTAAAAACATTTGCCCTTCATAGAAAAAAAGTCTGCTTCTAAGCAGATTCTGTCATATAGACTCTCGAGTTTTTATAAAGGAACACATACCTGTAGACACCTTGATTTTAGCCTTGTGACATTCTCTAAGCAGAGACCCAACCAAGCCCATCTGACTAATGACCTGTGGAAACAGATGAAAATATGTATTGCTTTCAAAGTCATTACATTTATGATACTTTATCATGTCACTGATAGAAATCAATATAGCAATAAACACGGAAACTCACAAGTAAATTCATAGTTAACTATGTTGGTAACTACTTAGGTGAAAAGAACAGAAAAGTATGAAAGAGAATAATAGAGGATTCCCTTAAAGATATTCCGATGAGGAAGACAGGAGGAAGGCAGAAGGGTGAACTCTACGTTTTGTTTGTATTCACTGCTTCTTGTCTCTATGATGCCAGTGTTCATTTTGACAAATACTCACAGAAGCACTTATTAAGAACTGCAGGGATAATATAGACAAGGTTAGGAGATGCCTCATCTTACAGAACCCGTAGTCCAGAGCACAATGTCCAAACAAACACAGTTTGTGGACCAAATCTGGCCTGCCACTTGTTTTTGCATGGATAGTGAGTGAAGAAACATTTTTACATTTTTAAATGGTTGAGAATAAAATCAAAAGAATAATACTGCGTGATATGTGAAATTATATGAAATTCAGATTTCAATGTCCGTAATTAGTTTTATTGGAACACATCCAGGTTCCTTCATTTGTGTTTTGTCTATGGTTGCTTTTACAGTAAAATGGCAGAGTTGAGCATCTGTGAAAGAGACTAAATGGCCAGTGAAGCCTAAAACATTTGCCTTTCATAGAAAAACATGCTAACTCCTTAATGTGTTAGTTGCTCAGTCATGTCTGCCTCCTTGGGACCCCATGGATTGTATCCCGCCAGGCTCTTCTCTCCATGGAATTCTCGAGGCAAGAACACAGGAGTGGGATGCCATTCCCTTCTCCAGGGAATCTTCCCAAACGAGGGATTGAACATGAGTCTCCTGCTTTGCTGGCTGATTCTTCACTGAGTCACCGGAGAAGCCCAGAATATAGGTAAGTCAAGCATTTAAGTGATCTCTGAGACGAAGTACAATTAGAAAAGTACCATTTAGCAGGGTCTTCAGCTGCCAGGATTTGATGCCTGATGATCTGAGATGGAGCTGATGTAATAATAACAGAAACAAAGTGCCCAGTAAGTGTAATGTGCTTGAATCACCCCCAAATGACCCCTCCCACCCAGCGTGTGGAAAAATTGTCTTCCACAAAACCAGTCCCTAGTGCCAAAGAGCTTGGGAGCCACTAATTTAGGTAGAGTGTATTTGCTCATGTATATCAGCAAAGAACACACAAGACAGTTAGCATTTTAGATTATCTTTAAAGAAGATGGGAGCTAAGACTAGCTACTCAGAAAGTAGGAAGAGGTTCACTGATAGGCCAGGTGCCAAAAGAACTTTTGCTGCGTTTGTTCTTCGTTGGTATTTTAAAAACTGAAATTGCTTATCAAAAAACTGGAGAAGATAATTTCTTTCCTACTTTTCTTGACTCCTTAAAGGCACAAGGACAAAAACTTTGATAATAATTTTATGATTTCAATCTCTTGCGTGAAATGAAATTCTGCTGCTGATGAATCTCATGTTGTCTAGAGCTGTTAAGTTCTACACTTCCAGTGTCCCTGTTTTTATATATCGTCTTTCTGATTTATAAATAGTTAAATTCATTTAAATTATTAAAATGAATTAACACCTCATTTTGCTAAACACATTTAGCTGTTCCCCCCCTCCCTTTATTGAAATGATTGTCACAACTTGACACAACCCCCCCCTCAACGTGTTTGCCCCAGCAAGACTTGTGAGAAGCCCAGCTCCTTGGCTTGCAAATGCCTTCTTTAGACTCTAAGCATTTTTCTTTGTGATAGCTAATATCTTTACTAATGTTTTAGCTGTTCATTGATGTAATTGAACCTCAAATTGTTTTTATTGTGTTCTGTAATACTATGGGGATATTCTAAATACTGTAATAGTAATTAATATTAATAATCAGTGCTGTTTCACAGGTCAGTTGCTGAATCAAGCTCAGTTATGGGTTCATAAATGTAAAATCATCAAAGATTGCACAGTGGGAGACTCTGGTTTCCTCTCTCTACCCCTGGTGAACTCATCCTTACATTGTTCCTTGCTAATTGTGAAACAGATGCTTTGCATTTTTTAGATCTGTTGCATCTAAAGAAAGTGGCTTTCTTGATAAGACCCTCTAAAATTAGAGAGTTGTGGAATTATCTAGTAATATATGTCTTACTAATTCAACTTGTCATGGCAACATGCAATTAAAACTTTCCTTTGGGACTAAAATGAAAAATCCCAGTTGCTTCTGAAGAAGTTTAGCCAATACATAATGAGAAGAATAATTCAAGTAAATGGGACTGAGTTTCATAGAGAAAAGGAAAATAAAAGCAAACTTTTTAAAAGAAGTAAATTATTACTACATTTGGTAATTTTACAGTTTTCACCTCACTTATTAGGTCCTCGTATTTTTCCCAATTTAAGCAGTGCCATTATTTTTTATTTGCTAGAGAAAGGGGCATTAAATTTCTTTAATGAAACCACCACTCCAAATTATCTTTCTTTTGCAGAATAAGCGTTTGTTGTTGTGGTTCAGTAGCTTAGTTGTTCTGACTCTGTGCGACCCTGTAGACTGCAGCACACCAGGCTTTCCTGTCCTTCACCATCTCCTGGAACTTGCTCAAACTCACGTCCATTGAGTCAACGATGCCATCCAACCATCTCGTCCTCTGTCATCCCCTTCTCCTGCCTTCTATAAGAATAAGCATGCTGCTGCTGCTGCTGCTAAGTTGCTTCAGTCGTGTCTGACTCTGTGCGACCCCATAGACGGCAGCCCACCAGGCTCCCCCATCCCTGGGATTCTCCAGGCAAGAACACTGGAGTGGGTTGCCATTTCCTCCTCCAATGCATGAAAGTGAAAAGTGAAAGTGAAGTCGCTCAGTCGTGTCCAACTCTTCGCAACCGTATGGACTGCAGTCTACCAGGCTCCTCCATCCATGGGATTTTCCAGGCAAGAGTACTGGAGTGGGGTGCCATCGCCTTCTCCAAGAATAAGCATAACTGATACCAAATATTACTTTTATTTAAAGGGAATATATGATACCGCTGATACTGCATTTCACTAATCTAGTGAAAGCATTTTGAACAAAGTGAAGTAAAGAACAGTATTATTTGTATACATTTATATCTATATCAATATCCATATTGACAGTTTTATATCCTTTGTTATCTGATTATCTTATATATACTTTTAAAATCTTGTAATAAGACAAGTCATGTTTATATGCTATGGTATAAATTATTGAATTATAGCTCATGCAAACAATTTCTTTTCTGTGTTTACTGTTATAACTAAATTGTCTATAGAATATTTACTGTATTTCATTGATTCTAAGATGCCCATTTCTTTTTTTTCATATTTAATATCTCTGAAGTAAAGATGACCTATCATAATTAAATTGCTAGCATTATTTATTTCTAGGTATTTCAATATATAATGTAACAACATACCTTTCACAATTAATAGTGACAGATTCAACGAAATGCTGAGTATTGAGACTGCTTCTCAAAGTATGCCATAGTTTGTCAGAGACTACCTGTTCTACAGTAATCATTTTTTTCTTTTTCAAAATTTTAGCTACACAAAAAGCCAAAAATCCTAAACTTAACTAGACTACCTTAAGTGTTACTGTTTGATTTGCTAGGGCTACCTTAACAAAATACTACAAAGTTAGTGGCTTAAGCAACAGAAATGTATTTTCTCAGAGTTCTAAAGGCTAGCGGTCAAAGAAGAAGGTGTCAGCAGGGGCCATGCCCCTACTGAAGTTGCTAGGAAAGATCTGTCCCAGGCATCCCTCCTAGCATCTGAGAGTTCCTTGGTTCATGCAGCTTAGCTCCAGTCTTCATGCAGTGTTCTCTCTGTGTTCAAGCCTGGCTCTGTACGTTGCATTGTTTTTATAAAGACACTAGTCATGAGACTTCTCTGGTGGTCTAGTGGTTAAGAATTCACCTTGGAATGCAGGGGGTGTGGGTTTGATCCCTGGCTGCGAAACTGAGATCCCACATGCCATGGGGCAATTAAGCCCCATGCACAAAAACAAAGATCTCACATGCCACAAGACCGAATGCTGACAAATAAATACATTTAAAAAAGAAAAAAGAGAGACACCAATCGTATTGGATCAGGGGTCCACCCTACTCCAATGTGACCTCCTCTTTACTAATTATATCTTCAATAGCTCATTTTATTTTATTTTTTACCCATAAACACAGATGTGTGCTTTATTTTATCATCTAAAACCAAAAATCCCAAAGTGCCATTAATGCACACAGACAGCTGCTCAGATAGAAATCAAATCTATAACTAACAGAATTTGTACTGCAATTTAATACTTATACGTTATGTTTCATCCTTGTTACAAAACTCTAAAATTAGCATTTGTTGTTAATTCACTAAATCATGTCCAACTCTTTTGCGACTCCATGGACTGCAGCATGCCAGGTTTCCTGGAGTCTGCTCAAATTCATGTCCACTGAGTAGGTGATGAATAGTGAAGTGAAACTCGCTCAGTCGTGTCCGACTCTTTGCAACCCCTGGACTGTCTAGTCCATGGAATTCTCCAGGCCAGAATACTGGAGTGGATAGCCTTTCCCTTCTCCAGGGGTTTGTCCCAACCCAGGGATTGAACCCAGGTCTCCCATATTGCAGGCAGATTCTTTACCAGCTGAGCCACAAGGGAAGCCCAAGAATACTGGAGTGGGTAGCCTATCCCTTCTCTGGTGGATCTTACTGGCCCAAGAATCCAATCGGGATCACCTACATTGCAAGCAGATTCTTTACCAACTGAGGGAAGCCATACTACACTTGATCTTAGACAAAAGCCATACTACACTTGATCTTAGACAAAAGGTTTATAAGCAATGATGAATAGCTCTATTTTTAAATGAAGTCATATTCTGAGGTACCAAGAATTAGGACAATGTATGAATTTTGAGGAACCCAATTCAACCTGTAATAGTGAGTACTTTCTCATCAATGAGATATAAAAATGTGTCATTTTGATTTTTCCTCTATCTTGCTCCCTGGAATAGAGGTATTGTCTTAGAATCTGAGGATAAAAGACACTGCCCAGGTATGTTAAAGCAGAATCTTGGTTCCTAAAATCTTTGTAAAGCACAGCTTTACCAGTCTTCATTTACAAAACTTCATTTGAATTGATATTTGAACTTTTCCAACATCAGTTAGAATTTTCATTTTACCACCTGCTAGCTGTGGGCCATTCACATGTATCTTGAAATATATATGCCTCATTTCTCTGTTTGTAAAAGAAAAATAATTATATCTACATCTCCAATATTGGTATTAAAAGTTCTACTGTATGCAGGTGTGTGTGTATGTACTCAGTCAAGTACAACACTTTGTGACCCCATGGACTGTAGCCCACCAGGCACCTCTGTCCATGGGATTATCCAGGCAGGTGGATTGCCATTTCCTCCTCCAAGAGATAACACTTGCATGATAATAACACAAAATATCTTTTGTGTTAAGATAATAACACAAAATCTGCAGATGACACCACCCTTATGGCAGAAAGCAAAGAACTAAATAGCCTCTTGATGAAAGTGAAAGAGGAGAGTGAAACAATTGGCTTAAAACTCAACATTCAGAAAATGAAGATCATGGCATCTGGTCCCATCACTTCATTGGAAATAGATGGGGAAACAGTGGAAACAGTGTCAGACTTTATTTTTCCGGGCTCCAAAATCACTGCAGATGGTGACTGGAGCTGTGAAATTAAAAGACACTCCTTGGAAGAAAATCTATGACAAACCCAGATAGTTTATTAAAAAGCAGAGACGTTACTTTGCCAACAAAGGTCTGTCTAGTCAAAGCTATGGTTTTTCCAGTGGTCATGTATGGATGTGAGAGTTGGACTATAAAGAAAGCTGAGTGCTTCAATTCCAGAAAAATAAATGACCCAATCAAAAAATGGGCCAAAGAACTAAATAGACATTTCTCCAAAGAAGACATACAGATGGCTAACAAACACATGAAAAGATGCTCAACATCACTCATTATCAGAGAAATGCAAATCAAAACCACTATGAGGTACCATTTCACGCCAGTCAGAATGGCTGCGATCCAAAAGTCTACAAGCAATAAATGCTGGAGAGGCTGTGGAGAAAAGGGAACCCTCTTACACCGTTGGTGGGAATGCAAACTAATACAGCCACTATGGAGAACAGTGTGGAAATTCCTTAAAAAACTGGAAATAGAACTGCCTTATGATCCAGCAATCCCACTGCTGGGCATACACACCGAGGAAACCAGAAGGGAAAGAGACACGTGTACCCCAATGTTCATCCCAGCACTGTTTATAATAGCTAGGACATGGAAGCAACCTAGATGTCCATCAGCAGATGAATGGATAAGAAAGCTGTGGTACATATACACAATGGAGTATTACTCAGCCATTAAAAAGAATACATTTGAACCAGTTCTAATGAGGTGGATGAAACTGGAGCCTATTATACAGAGTGAAGTAAGCCAGAAATAAAAACACCAATACAGTATACTAACACATACATATGGAATTTAGAAAGATGGTAACAATAACCCTGTATATGAGACAGCAAAAGAAACACTGATATATAGAACAGTCTTTTGGACTCTGTGGGAGAGGGAGAGGGTGGGATGATTCAGGAGAATAGCATTGAAACATGTATAATATCATATATGAAATGAGTCGCCAGTCCAGGTTCGATGCACGATACTGGATGTTTGGGGCTGGTGCACTGGGACGACCCAGAGGGATGGTATGGGGAGGGAGGAAGGAGGAGGGTTCAGGATGGGGAACACATGTATACCTGTGGTGGATTCATTTTGATATATGGTAAAACCAATACGATATTATAAAGTTAAAAAAATTAAATAAAATAAAAAATAAATAAAAAAGAAAGCTGAGTGCTGAAGAATTGATGCTTATGAACTGTGGTGTTGGAGAAGACTCTAGAGAATCCCTTGGACAGCAAGGAGATCCAACCAGTCCATCCTAAAGGAAATCAGTCCTGAACATTCATTAGAAGGACTGATGCTGAAGCTAAAACTCCAATACTTTGGCCACCTGATGTGAAGAACTGACTCACTAGAAAAGACCCTGATGCTAGGCAAGATTGAAGGCGGGAGAAGAAGGGGACGTCAGAGGATGAGATGGTTGGATGGCATCACTGACTCAATGGACATGAGTTTGAGTAAACTCAGGGAGTTGGTGATGGACACGGAGGCCCAGCATGCTGCAGTCCATGGGGTCACAAAGAGTTGGACACGACTGAGTGACTGAACTGAACTGAACTGAATAACACAAAAACATGATATCATGTTAATATCATGATATTAAAACATTTTGTAGCAGTAACCGTGCTGTCACTGTTGTTATAGAGATTTTCATTTGAGCAGAAAATTGGAATAAAAGTTTATTAAGGAGAAAGAGGAATGACAAAGTTGTTTATTGTCACCCTGTTTATTTAACTTATATTCAGAGAACATTATGCGAAATGCCAGGCTGGATGAGCTAAAAGCTGGAATGAAGATGACCAGGAGAAATGTCAACAACCACCTCAGATATGCAGATAATACCACTCTAATGGCAGCAAGTGAAGAGGAACTAAAGAGAGAGCTTCTTCAAGGTGAAGGGGGAAAGTGAAAAAGTCAGCTTAAAATCCAACATTAAAAAAACTAAGATCAAGGCATCCTGTCCCATCACTTCATGGCAAATAGAAGGCAAAATGGTGGAAGCAGTGACAGATATCCTCTTGGGCTCTAAAATTTCTGCAGATGGTGACTGCATGCCGGGGTCCAGCCCCGGCTGATCCAGGGTATTCGAAGGAGAGACGGCGTCGGCGAGGATCAGGAAACAACTGCTTAATTAAATGTTAATTAAGGATATAAAGAGTAATAGAATAAGGATAGCTCAGTGAGGAAATTCAGTGGAGAAAAGAGGCTGAAATAAGGATAGTTCAGTGAGGAAATTCAGTGGAGAAAAGAGGCTGAATAATTCAGCCAGAAGGTGAGAGAAAGAACGACATGGGGAGACCAAGTTTCAGTGAACAAGGCCCGCACTTTATTTTCCAAAGTAGTTTTTATACCTTAAGTTATGCATAGAGGATAATGGGGGAAGGGGTAGAGTCATGCAAGGACAGCAGTTCCTGGTCCTAATCAAAGCCAGACTTTCAAACTTATCATATGCAAAAGTTCAGGTGATTTACATCATCTTCTGGCCAGGAGGCCTGTTAACATTTTAAGAAACTTATTTTTCTCTAAAGGTGATTATTCCAAAGTCAGGAGCCACCCTCCAAAAGCATTAGATAAAAGTTGCATTCCTATAGGGCAAAGGTGTGGTGGGCTCAATCAAGAAAAGAATTAACTCAAGGGTCCAAGGTTACAAACATTAAAACCACTACTTACACCAATTATATTAATCAATACACTGCCAGGGACACAGCAGGTAAGGGATATGGAGACTTAGCAGCAAACATTGGCCCAATAAGTGAAAAACCCTTCACCAATACAATTTCTAATCAATCTTTTAACTACTCAAAAGAATCTGTGTTTAGACAGTTTAGAACATCTCCTGCCTCTCACAGTTGGGAGGCTCTGAACAATCACATGTGGCCAGAAAAACCTATTCAGGCAGGCTAGAGGATTTCCAAAGGAGTTTGTAGGTTGAAACACTGTCACACCCAGGAATTATTAACTGGAGCTGTAAGCTAACTCTTTTTTCAGAGAGAGGTAGTGGGGGACAGCCCCTTGTAAAGTCAGAGGTGTAGGTGAAAGCACAAAGCAGAAAGTAGGCAGACTCTGGTTTTGGGGGTAGATGTTCGAGAATTTCCAGGGGGACTCTTGAGGCTCGATCCCGCCTTTGCTTATGCCGAGCCTCCTTCCTCATGACCTTTGTCATGGGTGGAGCTCCTCACGCTGGCTCCCGGCAGTGATAGAATTCCAGTTGAGCTATTCCAGATCCTGAAAGATGATGCTGTGGAAAGTGCTGCACTCAATATGCAATATGCACTCAATATGCAATATGCTGGCTTCCAGCGACTGCAGCCATGAAATCAGAAGATGATTGCTTCTTGGATGGACAACTATGGCAAATCTAGACTGTGGGTTAAAAAGCAAATACATCACTTTGCTGACAAAGTCCATATATTCAAATCTATGGTCTTTCCAGTAGTCATGTATGGATGTGAGAGGTTGACCATAAAGAAGGCTGAAGACCAAAGAATTGATGCTTTCAAACTATGGAGCTGGAGAAGACTCATGAGAGTCCCTTGGACAATAAGAAGATCAAATCATTCAGTCCTAAAGAAAATCAACCCTGAATATTCATTGGAAAGACTGATGCTGAAGCTGAAGCTCCAATACTTTGGCCACCTCATGTGAAAAGTCAACTCATTGGTAAAGATCCTGATGTTGGGAAAGATTGAGGGCTGGAGGAGAAGGGGTTGACAGAGATTTGGATGCTTGGTATCACCAATTCAATGGACAGGAGTTTGAGCAAACTCTGGGAGACGGTGAAGAACAGGAAAGCCTGTCATGCTGCAGTCCGTGGGGTCACAACGAGTCAGTGACTGGTTGGTCATGTGACTGAGCAACAATAACAATTTTTTTATCACATTACTTTAATAGCACTCATAACAAAGAAAAAATACTGAAATACAACATGCCATCCATATCAGTAAATATATGTTTCAAGATTTTATTTTTAAAAGGTTTTTTTTTTATTACCATTAACAACAACTGTGTAATTATGATTTTTCTTGAGAGATTATTCTGAATTCTTTTCCACCAAAGCTGTACATACATAGTTGTCTATATTATCTTTGGAGAGAGTTTTTCTCTGTCTCTAACTTTAAAGCTCATTATTTTTGCTATTTGCCTTTTCCTTCCAGTAGAGATTTTTTTTTCCCCTAATCTTCTTGTGTTTTCCCAGCAGGAGTACTATTTTAAACAGATTGGTCTGTTCATATGTTCTGCCTCTGGAATTGGCATGATTATGTTTGGGTCTTAATGGGGGAATTATTAAAGTAAGGAAAGTTTCAGCTTGATAGAGCTAAAGCTTGCCTTTGACCATTTTGAAATGAGTAATAACAGTTTAGATTGTCATTTATCAGACCCTAACACTCCAAGCAACATATCTGTCATAAAAGATATATTTTCAGAAAGAATTATTCAAATTGGCCATATTAAATTACTTTCTAGTTAATAAAAGTGAAATGAGTTTATCATTTGAATAATTTTATTGTAGAAATTGAAGAGCTAGAAAGATAAACTCTCCAGTGACAGCCTAGTGGGAGATGGATACCTGTGGCTTTATTGATGAATGGTATCTAAAAGTAAATAAAACATAATGCAATAAAGAAACTGCCTTGCTTATGTTTATGTCTTCCTAGTTTATTCAGTTCATTATCTGGACCGGGCTTTTCTGTTCTCAGTTACACACTTTGACTGTCAGAGTCTAAATATTTATAGAATGAATATCTGTCTATGCCAATTATAATAGGTAAGCTTGTCTTTCTGGGCTTCCCCTGGTAGTTCAGTGGTAAAGAATCCTCCTGCCAACCCAGGAGATACAGGAGACCCAGGTTCAATTCCTGGGTCAGAGAGATCCCCTGGAGGAGGAAATGGCAACTCGCCCTAGTATTCTTGCCTGGGAAATTCCATGGACAGGGGAGACTGGCGGGCTACAGTCCATGGGGTCGCGAAGAGTTGGCCAGGACTCAGCTCCAGAGCTTGTTTTTCTACCATTTTTCTACCAAGATAGAGGATGTTTGGGTACTATAAATGTATGCATTTTTATCCATTGTTCCAAAGGATTTTCAAGATTCATAGCTCCTTGTAAGAAGTGTATTTTCGAAATTAGCTGATTATTCATGTAACCCTGAGTTAGAACTATTGCACGCTGTTTTAGGATTGTTTATTTGAAATGATACGGTATGTGATCAACAACAGCAAAAAAATGTGTGTGTTAATTTTTTAGCCCAAAGATATGTTCAGCTGAGTTTACTTCTTTTTCAGTGTAAGGAATGTCTAAAATATTTTCTGACACTCTATGCCTTTGAGGAAGAAAGTAAATGAATTTTAGAGTTTGTGTTAAGTATTAAAGCATTTGCCATCTGACTTAGAATGACAATGTCCTATCAAATTTCAGCACCTCTTGATCTTCACTCGAAATAGAAGCTGTTTCTGAATCTACATGCAGTCTGGGTAACTACTCATGGGTGCACTTGAGCCATTGAAGTGTTCCCAGTTATCGGGCCTTGGGATGACTACATTAATGTGGTATGGAGACTAATTCATTTCAAACTGTTTTCGTAATCACAACTGGAAAGAATTTCATGCTTTAATCACAACTTTAGTTCATACAGATTAATGTATTCTCTTCATAGTTCAAAAGAAAATTGCCTAGATTTGATGTTCTCCCAGATTGACTTTAACTGCTGGTAGGGATGGCATTCAGAGAGAAGGAAGTAGCCAGCATTCTTCTTCAGCATCATTCCTTTCTTGAACATTGTCAAGTATAGCCCAAGGCATTTAACAAAGTCCTCTAATTGTAGTCTGTGATCAAGAAAATGCTGGAAGATGGAGTGTTTGTGGGGCTGTCCATCTCATCTTAGGAACCAGACAGTCCAAGGGCACAAGAGGGGCAACAAGATGGGTGCAGAGTAGCCTGGGCTCAGGGTCACCTTATAATTTAACTAGACTTGCAAATTTGAGAGATTTATCTACCCTCTATTGGAGAAGGCAATGGCAACCCACTCCAGTACTCTTGCCTGGAAAATCCCTTGGACAGAGGAGCCTGGTAGGCTACAGTCCATGGGGTTGCTAGGAGTCGGACATGACTGAGCGACTTCACTTTCACTCTTCACTTTCATACATTGGAAGAGGAAATGGCAACCCACTCCAGTGTTCTTGCCTGGAGAATCCCAGGGACGGGGGAGCCTGGTGGGCTGCTGTCTATGGGGTCGCACAGAGTCAGACACGACTGAAGCAACTTAGCAGCATCTACCCTCTTTACGCCTCAGATTTTTTGCACCTCAATGATGATATAGACAAGAACCAACACAGTTTTTTCGTTTGTTTAACATGGAAATAGCAAGACACGGTGGAGTTTAGTCGCTAAGAAATAATAATTATGTGATGTTGTAGGTAGTGGTGCTTGTTAGTCGCTAAATTGTGTGACTCTTGTGATCCCATGGACTGTCACCAGGGCCACCAGAGGCCACCAGGCCCCTCTGTCCATGGGATTTTTCCAGGCAAGAATACTGGAGTGGGTTGCTGTTTTCTTCTCCAGGGGATCTTCCCAATCCAGGGGTCAAACATACATCTCCTGCGTCTCCTGCATTGGCGGGCAGATTCTTTACCCCTGTGCCACCAAGGAAGCCCTTGGTGATATCATAGGGGTAATAGCTAAAGCTACAGTGGCGCTCATACTGCAGTATATACACGTATCCAATCAACAAGTTGTACACTTTGAAATTACACAATGTTATACATCAAATATATTTCAACTAAAAAAAACCTTTTAAACCAGAATATGAATTCTGGAGGCAGTCTAGCCTGTATTTGAATCTTGGCTCTCTTTACCATAAAGTGTGGGAAAATTACTTAACATCTCTAGTCTTCACTTTTAAATTTATTTTAATGATAGTACTTTTTCCTTAGTATGTTATTATAGGAAATAAATAAGCTTATTCAGGGAGAATGCCACATGGAATGGAGTAAATGCTCAATAAAGCTTATTTTTTAATTATAATGGTCATAATCTCTATTTGGCAAAGTTAAGAGTTTATTTTGAGAAGAAAGGCAAAAGTTAGATCCTTAGAAGATTATTTTCTTGTTATATGTGGAAATAGCCTGAAAATTGGCGTATTAGCAGGATCATATTAACTGTTTGGAGAAGGAACTGTATGGAGGAGGGAAGTTGAGGGTTCTCAAAATAAAACAAGTGGAAATGTAAATTTTAAAATATGGATGGAATTCATGTTATTTTGCAGGTAGCATTGACGTTTGGTGACTAAATATGCAGAGGTACAAGAAGTGGATAACCCTTTTATCCCTTGAGCAATAAAGTCATGTGATGGTGGTGGTCTTTTATGATACAGATAGATGATGGCCCCATTAATAAAAGATGAGAAAAACAGGAGAAGAAGAAGAAGAAGAAGTTGAAAGGTAAAGATGATGAAAAGGTTTTATAAAATTTAACATCAGTACTCAAAACTGATGTGACATGGTAGTGAAAGAAGTGGAAAAATTTGTTTTGGGAACCGTGACACAGATCTCTGGAAATTAATGAAGATGTTTGGAGAATCAGAGCCTGATTTCCTGGCTTCCACAACTATAATATGATTGTTCCTTTGAAAAACTTAAGATGTACTTGGTAAAGAGTCAAGGAAGAAAATACAAATGTTAATTGTTGCCTTATTATGAATTCAACAATATTTTCTAAAACATGCATGGACTAGATGAATTGAGTAATTATTGAAGTAAGTGATTAATTTGGAGAATAAAGTCTGTCTAATGGGAAAGATACTGGTTAGAATATTACAGTGAAAGAGCAAAAGGGTACAAGGCATTTAGAAGAAAGAATGAAGGAAGAATAGAAAAACGCAAGTAGCAACAAGACATTTTGGTCCTTTGCACCATTACTTAGGGTTGACTGTTAATTTTTCCATAGGAACTGGTATAGATCTTGCATTCATTCTATAAACACATGTTAAGTACGTACTTTGTTCTGAGTTCTGTTAGGTTTTTAAAATACAAGGATGAATGAGAATTAAAGGATCTACCTCGAAGAGCCTACATGCTACTTTCTCAAAGAGAAAATTTAAACTATTAATGTCAAGTTAAAAAATAACTATGGTATGTTCAGATTTTGATTGGTAACATAAAGAAAATTCACCATGAGACACAATAGAAAGCAATGGCAGGTTCTTACCTTAGGTATTCAAGGAAAAACCTCATCTAAGGAGATATGAAATGGCCTTCATATATCTTGCCGTACATCTTTCATATATCTTCTAACATATGATTGTTAGAAGAGACATGGACAGATTTTATGGACAGAGATTTTAAAGGAAGGAAACTTCCCTGGCAGAATGAAAGTTTCTAATATATGCTTTGAAAATAAATAAAATGAGAGCTATTAGGAGAAGCTTATGTATTTTGGAGAATAACCAAGCATAAAGGGAGAAATTAAGGATGCAGGATAAAAAGAACTGGTTTTAAAAGTGGAATCTTGAATGTTGAAATGGGATGGAATCTTGAGTACAAAGACAGCAACAACCTTTGGTAGGAAATGGACATCTCTTCTGTTTCAGAGGCGGGGAACTGACTGTACTGGTATATGCATGCAGGCTAAGCAGCTTCCGTCGTGTCCAACTCTCTGCAACACTCTGGACTGTAACCTGGCAGTCTCCTCTGTCCGTGGGGATTCTCCAGGCAAGAATACTGGAGTAGCTTGCCATTTCCTCTTCCAGGGGAATCTTTCTGACCCAGGAATCCAACCTGCATCATTTATGTCTCCTGCATTGGCAGGTGGGTTCATTATCCTTAGTGCTACCTGGGAAGTCCCCATATTTAATAGCTCTTTTGATAGGCAGAAGAAGGACCTCTTTCCTGGGTTGAATACTTTTCTCCCTGTTTCCTATTTTATTCCAAACCAAGTAGTGAAAGAAACATTTAAAATTTTCACAAACATGTCCTGTTGATTTCCAAACTTTTAAATGCACTTAATTAAAGCTTTTCCCATGAGTGAAAAATTCATTTTAATGTAAATGCTGACATACTGAGTAGAGTTTACATTTTGATCTCAAAGTCTGAAGAAAAATGTCTCATATAAACTAGTAGTTCTGCAAGAAGAACTATGCCCAATGTTGAGCAATTTCATGAGTCATTGGTCTCTGCTGTTGCATGTAAGAACAATTTTTAGATTATATCTAAAGCACTGCAATGAAGCATTCTAGTTATGTTTGTCATGCCAACAGGGAAATATTACATATTTTTTATAAACAAGATATCTTAGAATATAAAAAGGAAACTTGGAAAAATCACTTCAAGAAGAACACAAAATGCAGAATTAACAAAAATTTTCTGTACTAAGACAGTTCTCCAAAATGTCAATCTCACCCACATAAGTACAACATTTTGATATACCAGAGAAATAAACTCAAGTTTCAGTGTAATTATTCATTTGATTAACATGGTAAATATTCTGAGAGCCCTGTATCTCATATGTCATTTGAATGAATTATGATTAGTTTAGAAATCATAATAATTTAGTATACTGATGACTTCTTAATTTCTATTTCTGAAATACTTAAATAGAGCATATAAATTTCTTTGGGGTCTCATTTTTCCTAGGATTCAGATAATTTGAAATCTAAATCTTCCAATTCCTTGGCCATCATTTTTCTTTACTATCTGTTCACTCTATTGTTTATTATATTTTGCATGCCAAATTTTAAACAAATTATCATTATATAAGAATTATGAAAATTCAATTCAAAAGTTCAATATTCTATTCTCTAATTTAATTATCAACCTGATAATTTAGGTTTCTTCATTCATTTATCATTAATTTATTCATACAACAAATCCTCTTTGGTATCTCATATGACAGTTTAGGGCCTTCCCAGGTGGCTCAGTGGGTAAAGAACCTGTCTGCAATGCAGGAGAGGCAAGAGATTGGGTTCGATTCCTGGGTCGGGAAGATCCCCTGGAGGAGAGCATGGCGACCCACTACAGTATTCTTGCCTGGAGGATCCCATGGACAGAGGAGCCTGGCGGTCTACAGTCAGTAGGGTTGCAAAGAGTCGAACATGACTGAAGCGACTGAGCACAGCACAGCTCGTGATAGTTTAGCAGGCAGAAGAAAATAAGACAGCAGCGGTCCCTGGCCTACTGAACCTGTTTATTGGAGGAAATAGATATTTAACTAATAACTTCAAGTGTGATGAGTGCTAACAAATGAGGAAACACAGACTTTGTGGAAATACAAGCTTAGTGTGGATTCTACAGAACAGAATAAAGATGGAAACAATCAGATGATAGAAACATCAGCCTTGTCCAACCAATCCTTCACCTTGATTTTCAGACTTTAATTTTACATTTGTGACTGAGAAATACACTTGTTTAATCTTAAAGAATGATGATATCTTGGATGCTTAGCCTGAGTGCATTAATAGCGAAAGTTCATGGGACAAAACTCATCCTGCTTTATATATAATTACAGCATATTTAGTTCAGTCTGATAGTGAAACTTTATCTACAGCTGTCCAAACATCTTGAATCTAGAAATAGCTGTAGTTCTCCAAACAAATCATTTCTAATTTTTATGTGGTAAATGTAATGACAACTTGAGAACTAGCTTCTAAATGAATAATGTCAGAAGATGTATCAGTGTTTCTCATTTGTACTCTTCTTTTAACATTTTCAATGGTGATGATTGAATCAGTACAGACAATGCGGCTGCTTTTATTTCAAAAAAAGGAATGAAAAGCATGCTTTTAAAAGAAGTGGATTGGCAAATGGAATCTAAGGTTTTAAAATATCTGGTTGTTGCCCAACTGACTTAAAGGTATAGATGTCTAGAATTTGGAAGACACTTTTAAACTTTAAACAAATATGAAATTACTGTAAGACAAAGCCTGATGGCTTTCCTTTAATCAGTATCTAGAAACATAAATCTTTTGCACTGTTTCACATCATAGGAAAATTCTTTGTGTGAACTCTGCTTAATGAATAGAACTTTATATAACTATTTTACACTTTAATGAGCCAGTGTGTATGGCTGGATCTCTGCATAACAGATGATATAGAAATTATTTTGAAATGTATTAAAAAAAACTCAGTTTATCTAATGCTGCTTTTTTCTGGTTTATCTAATAAAAGTAGATAGTTAATATCTAGCAAAATATTATAAATTTGGAGATTTTTAGTGGATTTAAAATACTAAAAACTTATTTCCCCCCACATCTTAAATTATTCTATGCGTGCATGCTCAGTTGCTTCAGTCACGTCCAACTCTTTGTGACTCTATGGACTGTCACCAAGCTTCTCTGTCCATGGGATTCTCCAGGCAAGAATACTGTAGTGGGTTGTCACGTCCTCCTCTAAGGGATTGCCCTCACCCAGGGATCTAACCTGCATTCTCCTACGTCTCCTCTGTTACAGGCAGATTCTTTACAGCTGTGGAACTGTCCTTTGAACAGCAAGATCAAGCCAGTCAGTCTTAAGAGAAATCAACCCTGAATACTCATTGAAAGGACTGATGCTTAAGCTGAAACTCCAGTATTTTGGTCATCTTATGCAAACAGCTGACTCATTAGAAAAGTCTCTGATGCTGGGAAAGATTGAGGACAGGAGAAGAGGGCGTCAGAGAATGAGATGGTTGCATGGCATCACCGATGCAATGGACATGAACTTGGGCAAACTTTGGGAGGTGATGGACAGGAGGCTTGGCCTGCTGCAGTCCATGGGGTCACAAAGAGTCAGACTGGTGACTAAACAACAACAAGAACCGATTAACAATGTGGTAGTTTCAGGTGAACAGCGAAGGGACTCAGCCATACACATACATGTATCCATTCTCCCCGAAACCCTCCTACCATCCTGCGGATACACAACACTGAGCAGAGTTCTCTGTGCCTATAGAGTGGGACTTTGTTGGCTATCCATTTTACATATAGCAGTGTGTACATAATCTTCTCAGATTCCCTAACTCTCCTTTCCCCCTGGCAACCATGATTTGTTTGATGATGGCAATACTGTTAAATGTCTCTGAGATGTTTAGAAGCGCACCGGTTCCACATTCGAGTCCACGTGAACAAGGTGATGCTAGGCCCTTCCTAGACCAGCACGCCGGGGCCTAAGCTTCCCCAGGAGTCAGAATCAGTGTCTGTGTCTTACTTCTTTGTTACCAGGAAATGAGTTTAGAAGAGAAGGCTTAAATATAACTAAATATAATAAGGGACCAAAAAATACACAAACCCACCCAATCTATTTAATTGAGAAGAATGGAGTGTGGGTAGAGAAAATTACATTTGCAATGAAACCATTAAAAATTCTGGATAGGTTCATGAACATATAATTTGTAAAATATTTATAATTTTTTCAGGGATGAGACATTTATTTTTCACCAGAAATACAGAGCTCTGTTAATGGGTTTTCATCTTCAAAAGTTCTGTGTTTTGGGTCAGGAATTAATGCAAATCTTACCATCTTTTCATGTCACTTACACTAAGTTAAAAGCTAACTAGAAAATGCTGGAAGAAATGTGACAATTGATAATTAACCTTACATTATTTACCAGGAAAAAACATCACAACTTGAGGTTTATCTGTTTTATCTTGCTACATGGTAACATTGAATTTCCAATGTCAATAATAGCAGTACCCAAATATGTTCCTGAAATGGTTGCTAAACAAATTTCCTATAACTTCATAATCTGTAACATTTAATATTTTTTTACCATATAAGAGTAACTAAATGCTCACTTAAGCACACACATACTAAAATTGGAATGATACAGAGATTATCATGGCTGTTATAGAAGGATGACATGAAAATTCATGAAGCTTTCAATACTTTTGTAAAAAACTTGAGAATTTTTTTCTAGCAGACTTGTGCTACAAGAACTATTAAAGTGAGCCCTTCAGATGAAAAGGACAAGCCCATAATTTGAATCCATCTGAAGAAATGAAGAGCATCAATAAGAGTAACTGCAGAGGTAAATATAAAAAAATAGTATAAATGTATTTTATTATAATATTTTTTCTCCTATCTGATTTAAAAGACAGCTACATAAAATATTAATTATAACTGTGTATAGGCATATAATATATAAAGATGCAATTTTTCTATCAGTAACAGATCAAAGGAGAGCAATGTAATGGAGCTAATAGACAAAGTTTTTTAAACTATTGAAATTAAGTTGTTATTAATCAAAACTAGATACTTATAACTTAAGATGTTATTTGTAATCTTTAGAGCAAGCATTAAGAATACAACTCAGAAATATATTAAAAGATAAGGGAATTGAAATTGCACACTAGGAAATATCTCTTTAACAACATCAGCAACAACAATAAAAAATGGCCAGTATTGAGGAAGAGGGATTAGATTAAAAATGTGACATTTGGAAAGTAAATCACAAATATTGGACATAAATCCTACATGAATTACATTCTACCTAAAAATTATAAAATTAATATTATGTTTAGTATAAAAAGGTTGAACATTTCATCTAAAGACAGGAATTTCAGAATGGATAAAAAATAAAAAACATGATTCAAATATACAAAATGGGTCATACAAATGACCCATTTTAAACTCAAGAACATATACAAGTGGAGTGTAAAAGAGTTGAAATAGATATATCATAATGGTAACAACAAAACAAAACAATAGCAATAACAAGAAACCTGGAGTGGCTAAGTAAACATCAGAAAAAATATATTTTATGACCAAAATTTTACTAGAGACAAATAAAGACATTTCATATTGATAAAATGGTTATTTCATCAAGAATGTATAATAAATATATGTACCTAACAGCATAACTTCAAAATCTAATGAAACAATATTGAACATAATCAAAAGCAAAACAGACAGTTCTATGCTAATAGTTGAATACCCTTTTTCAATAACAGAACATACATAAAATCAACAAGAAGAAAAAAAAAAAAAACTTGAACAACATTATCAATCACCTAGACCTAACAGCCATCTTAAAACATCCCCCTAAGAGCATCAGAATATATACTCTTTTCAAATGCACATGGGTATACTATATGCTAGACCATGAAACAGATTTCAGTACATTTTAAAGGATATAAACAATAAAAGAATACTCTCAGTGGATAGCAGAATAAGAAATCATTAACAGGAAGAAATTTGTGAAAATCACAAATGGAAATTAAACAATATGTTTCTAAATAATTCATGGATCAAGTAAGAACTCATAAAGGGAATTAGAAATACTTTGAGATGAATTAAAATGAAATGTTGATACTTGATTGGTCTCACATACTCTTGTAAATGCTATTAATAGAACAGCATTATTGGTCTCACATACCCACTACCAAATTTTCCAATCCCAAACAAGCAACAAAGTGCCACCCCTGCCCCCTCTGCTCTTCTTGCAGAAGTATGGAGGTTTCTATGGAGAGGTTCAATCAGAGATTCTGGATTCTGGGATCCTATGCAGGGCTGAAAGTGGGAGTGATTTAATTTATTAAAAACAGAGAGTTTGAATAAATTTTGGCATAATGAACCCACTGTTTATTCTCCTAAATGTAGATTGCCAAGTTTATGGTCTTTATGTTGGTAAATCGACAGTTCATCTATGGGGAAATTCAATATCCATATTTAAAGGACTCACTGATTTGGGATAAGCACAGTGAAATGCCTCAGGTTCAGCCTGGTCATAACTCCATAGCTCAGCTATTTATAAGCAAGAGAAAAGCCTTCATGTTCACAGATTTGCCAGTTAGTGTTTTAATACTTTTTAAAACTATAAATTTTAAAATTAATAGATGATTAAGACATTTGCAGAAATCACTTAATTTAATAGATAAACAGACCAACCAAAGCAAACCACAAACAGTGAAAGAGAAAACAAAATAAAATGGGTAAAATATAGTGCAGACACAAATGAAAAATACTACATTAATTTTAACATATCTGTGAGTCTAATAAGGGTGTGTTTCAAAGCAACAAGAAAGATATCTTTTAAAAAGTCATGGTGTGATAGATTAAATAAACCATAATTAAAAGACTTCAGTAACATAAGAAATCTCCCAGAAAAATAGAACAACTATTACAAAAGAGAAATGGAAATAGAAGGAAAAATGGTAAATTAGAACACCAGTCTCAGAGGTACAGCATCCAGCTGACATCAATTCCAGAGAAGGAAAGCAGGAGGAAAGGCTAGGGAGAAATTACCAAAGAAATAATGTAAGACAATATCATGGAGTAAAAGTGCATGGATTTCTAGATATAAAGGATCCAATGAGAGCTAGGTAAAATTAATTAAGAATTTCATATACCTGTACATTATTATGGAGAACTTTGAGGATAAATAGAAGATCTTAAAAGGTTCTCAACTGTTGGAGACGAGGGAGGAAGACAGTGTTATATATAAAAGAATTAATTGTGGGAATGATACTGGATTTCTCAGTAGCACTACTGGAAACCGAAAGTAAACAATTTCTTCACGTTTCTGAAGAAAAAATAATTTCTAATCTAAAGTTGAATATCTAGCCAAACAACCACTTGTGTGTGAATGCGGACTTGAGACATTTTGAAATGTTTCAAATATTTCACAAAGCTTTACTTCTTGATCTCTTTGATCATATTGAAAATTTTACATTTCTATTAGAAAGTCTGAAAATAATTAATTATAAATACACAAACAGTTAAGCAAGCCAAAAAACAACAAAGATATGGAAATTACCAAATCTAGGCTAAACAAAAGTTTGTATAAAAATGTAGTTATATTTTGCCATGTCATTCAATGGCAAAAAATATTGCATGACTAAAATAACACAAACACTGAATATTGATTTAATAATGATTTTTGTTGTATCTATATTGGGAAGAGGAGAGAGTGAGAGAGAACTAGTAAAACAGCAACAGAAAAATCTTATTAGAAACCAATGGATAATGTTTAAAATGAAAAATGAAATAAAGATTAGCAGTGTGAGCATGTAATTTAAAATAACAGAAGAAATTAATTTTCCTAAAAATTATCTTTGTGGCCATAAAGACTGGGGGTTGAGAGGAGTATGGTAAAAAAAAAGAAAGATTGCTGTTTTTTTTCATTGTTTCTAACAATTATAACCTTTCTATTAAAAAATGTCCCTTTAAACAAAGTACAGCTACTAATTTGATGACTGATAATTTTTAAAATCATCTATTAGTCTGGGAATAAAAAGAACTGGGTTTAGTCTCAGTTGCGCTTTTATCTTTGCATCTGTTGATCATATTGGAATAGTCATTACATAGTCAAAATACAGTTGCCATCTTAGGACTCAAATACTGCCAGCTCTAGGACTTTCATAACAAGATACCAAAAACTTGTTACCTTAAAAGAACAGAAATTTAATTGATCACAGCTCTAGAGGCCTGAAGTTCAAAGCATTGAGAGGGGCCCTGTTCTTTCAGAAGCCTCAAGGGGAAGATTCCTCTTTGTCTTAACAAACTTGTGGTGGTGGCCATCGATCATTGGTGTTGGCATTTCTCTTTTGGGGGAGTATTTATTTATCTTAAATTTTTATTGGAGTGTAGTTGCATAGTTGCGTTACAATTTTGTGTTCATTTCTGCTGTACAGCAAAGCAAATCAGCTATACATACACACATATCCTGTCTTTTTTGGATTTCCTTCCCATTTAGGTCACAACAGAGCATTAAATAGAGTTCCTCGTGCTATAAGTAGGTTTTCATTAGTTACCTATTTTATACATAGTAGTGTGTATATGTCAATACCAATCTTCCAAATCATCCCTCTCCCCATAAATTCTCTACATCTGTGTCTGTATTTTTGCTTTGCAAATAAGTTTGTCTCTATCATTTTTCTAGACTCCACATGTAAAGTGATATCATCTGGTATTTTCTTTTCTCTTCCTGACTTCACTCTGTCTCTAGGTCTATCCATGTCTCTGCAAATGGCAAAATTTCATTCCTTTTCAGTTCAGTTCAGTTGCTCAGTCGTGTCCAACTCTTTACGACCCCATGAACCGCAGCACGCCAGGCCTCTCTGTCCATCACCAACTCCTGGAGTCCACCCAAACCCATGTCCATTGTGTTGGTGATGCCATCCAACCATTTCATCCTCTGTCGTCCCCTTCTCCACCTGCCCTCAGTCTTTCCCAGCATCAGGGTCTTTTCAAATGAGTCAGTTCTTCACATCAAGTGGCCAAAGTATTGGAGTTTCAGCTTTAGCAACCGTCTCTCCAATGAACACCCAGGACTTATCTTTAGGATGGACTGGTTGGATCTCCTTGCATTCCAAGGGACTCTCAAGAGTCTTCTCCAACACCACAGTTCAAAAGCATCAATTCTTCTGCTCCCAGCTTTCTTTATAGTCCAACTTTCACATCCATACATGACTACTGGAAAAACCATAACCTTGACTAGTCGGACCTTTGTTGGCAAAGTAATGTCTCTGCTTTTGAATATGCTATCTAGGTTGGTCATAACTTTCTTTCCAAGGAGTGAGCATCTTTTAATTTCATGGCTGCAGTCACCATCTGCAGTGATTTTGGAGCCCAGAAAAATAAAGTCTGACACTGTTTCCACTGTTTCCCCATCTATTTCCCATGAAGTGTTGGGACCAGATGCCATGATCTTAGTTTTCTGAATGTTGAGCTTTAAGCCAACTTTTTCACTCTCCTCTTTCACTTTCATCAAGAGGCTTTTTAGTTCTTCACTTTCTGCCATAAGGGTGGTGTCATCTGCATATCTGAGGTTATTGATATCTCTCCCGGCAATCTTGATTCCAACTTGTGCTTCTTCCAGCCCAGCGTTTCTCATGATGTACTCTGCAGATAAGTTAAATAAGCAGGGTGACAATGTACAGCCTTGACGTACTCCTTTTCCTATTTGGAACCAGTCTGTTGTTCCATGTCCAGTTCTAACTGATGCTTCCTGACTTGCATACAAATTTCTCAAGAGGCAGGTCAGGTGGTCTGGTATGCCCATCTCCTTCAGAATTTTCCACATTTTATTGTGATGCACACAATCAAAGGCTTTGGCATAGTCAATAAAGCAGAAATAGATGTTTTTCTGGAACTCTTTTGCTTTTTCATTGATCCAGCAGATGTTGGCAATTTGATCTCTGGTTCTTCTGCCTTTTCTAAAAGCAGCTTGAACATCTGGAATTTCACGATTCACATATTGCTGAAGCTTGTCTTGGAGAATTTTGAGCATTACTTTACTAGAGTGTGAGATGAGTGCAATTGTGTGGTAGTTTGAGCATTCTTTGGCATTACCTTTCTTTGGGATCGGAATGAAAACTGACCTTTTCCAGTCCTGTGGCCACTGCTGAGTTTTCCAAATCTGCTGACATACTGCATGCACCACTTTCACAGCATCGTCTTTTAGAATTTGAAATAGCTCAACTGGAATTCCATCGCTTCCACTAGCTTTGTTCGTAGTGATGCTTCGTAAGGCCCACCTGACTTCACATTCCAGCATGTCCGGCTCTAGGTGAGTGTGAGTGATCACAGCTTCCTGATTATCTGGGGTGTGAAGATCTTTTTTGTACAGTTCTTCTGTGTATTCTTGCCACCTCTTCTTAATATCTTCTGCTTCTGTTAGGTCCATACCATTTCTGTCCTTTATTGAGCCCATCTTTGCATGAAATGTTCCCTTGGTATCTGATTTTATTGAAGAGATCTGTAGTCTTTCCCATTCTATTGTTTTCCTCTATGTCTTTGCATTGATCGCTGAGGAAGGCTTTCTTATCTCTCCTTACTATTTTTTGGAACTTTGCATTCAAATGGGTATATCTTCCCTTTTCTCCTTTGCTTTTCACTTCTCTTCTTTCATAGCTATTTGTAAGGCCCCCCAGACAGCCATTTTGCTGTTTTGCATTTCTTTTTCTTGGGGATCGTCTTGCTCCCTGTTTCCTGTACGGTGTCACGAACCTCCGTCCATAGTTCATCAGGCAGTCTGTCTATCCGGTCTAGTCCTTTAAATCTATTTCTCACTTCCACTGTATAGGGCTGAGTAATATTCTATTGTATATATGTGCCACATCTTCTTTATCCATTCCTTTACCAATGGATATTGATGGTGATTCCATGTCCTGGCTATCGTAAATAGTGCTGTAATGAAAATTGGGGTCCATGTATCTTTTGGAATGATGGTTTTCTCCAGGTAAATGTCCAGGAGTAGGACTGCTGGGTCGTGTAGTTGTTCTGTTTTTAGCTTTTTAAGGAACCTCCATGCTATTCTCCACAGTGATTGCACCTATTTACATTCCCACTAACAGTGCAGGAGGGTTCCCTCTTCTCCACATATTCTTTAGCATTTATTTGTAGATTTTTTGACGATGATGGCCGTTCTGACCATGTGAGGTGGTACCTCATTGTAATTTTGATTAGTGATGGCCATGGAGCTTCTCTTGTGGCTCAGCTGGTAAAGAATCTGCCTGCAATGAGGGAGACATGGGTTCGATCCCTGGGTTGGGAAGATCCCCTGGAGAAGGGAAAGGCTACTCACTCCAGTATTCTGGCCTGGAGAATTCCATGGACTACAGCCCATGGGGTCGCAAAGAGTCAGACAGGACTGAGGGACTTTCACTTCACTTTTAAGAGGCACATGGAAAGATGTTGGCATTGTTAGCAAATCAGTGTAGCTGTATCTCTCCAGTCTCTTCCTCTGTTGTCAAATGGAGTTGTCTCTGTGTGTCTCTGACTCTGCGTTTCTTCTTGTGAGGATACCAGTCATAGTGGATTGAAGGTCCATCCTATTTATCTGAACTAATTACATCTGCAAAGATCCTTATTTCCAAATCTGTTCACATTCTATGGTACTATGGGTTAGATTTTAGGGGATACAATTCAACTCATAGCAATGCATCGTGGCATTTGTTTGAGTCCTTAGATTCAGCAGCCCGTAGGAGTCTAAGACCACCAAACAACTGCCATTTGACAATTAGAATTTGCCCGTTTTGCCTCTGCTGTTGGCAACCTAAGCAGAATTAGACCACCTAATTAAAAAATAGTTGAATGAATCTTTCCAAGTGATACATTTAAATTGTGTTTCTCTGTGGGTGTATGATTGATTTTAGCAATATAGTGTAAAAGGATTGGTGGGTCACATTTTTATTGGAAGATCCAACCCCAGATACATGTCTGGATATATGTATACCCTGTGATGCCCATTAAGGAGAGGGCTGCAAGGATCTATCTGATCTGTATCGTGAATGCGTGAGCAGGACTCAGCTAGCTGAATTGCTACTCATCCCCCAACAAAGGAGGAAGTAAAGCCATTTACTCAAATCTTGGGCTGCAAGGAAAATGTCTAATGCCCTTGCTCCACTGTCATGAACGTGTGCAACACTTTGTTTATTGACACAGACTGTTACTTTCCATAAGATCTAACCATGTCTCAGTTCAGTTCAGTTCAGTCACTCAGTCGTGTCCGACTGTTTGCGACCACATGAATCACAGCACGCCAGGCCTCCCTATCCATCACCATCTTCCGGAGTTCATTGAAACTCATGTCCATCAAGTTGGTGATGCCATCCAGCCATCTCATCCTCTGTCGTCCCATTTTCCTCCTGCCCCCAATCCCTCCCAGCATCAGAGTCTTTTCCAATGAGTCAACTCTTCGCATGAGGTGGCCAAAGTACTGGAGTTTCAGCTTTAGAAAACATCATTCCTTCCAAAGAACACCCAGGGCTGATCTCCTTCAAAATGGACTGGTTGGATCTCCTTGCAGTCCAAGGGACTCTCAAGAGTCTTCTCCAACACCACAGTTCAAAAGCATCAATTCTTCGGCACTCAGCTTTCTTCACAGTCCAACTCTCACATGCATACATGACCACAGGAAAAAGCATAGCCTTGACTAGATGGACCTTTGTTGGCAAAGTAATGTCTCTGTTTTTCAATATGCTATCTAGTTTGGTCATAATGTTTCTTCCAAGGAGTAAGCATCTTTTATATCATGTTTCAGTCAGTTCAGTTCAGTTCAGTCACTCAGTCGTGTCCGACTCTTTGTGACCCCATGAATCGCGGCACACCAGGCCTCCCTGTCCATCACCAACTCCCGGAGTTCACTCAGACTCACGTACATCGAGTCAGTGATGCCATCCAGCCATCTCATCCTCTGTCGTCCCCTTCTCCTCCTGCCCCCAACCCCTCCCAGCGTCAGAGTCTTTTCCAATGAGTCAGCTCTTTGCATGAGGTGGCCAAAGTACTGGAGTTTCAGCTTTAGCATCATTCCTTCCAAAGAAATCCCAGGGCTGATCTCCTTCAGAATGGACTGGTTGGATCTCCTTGCAGTCCAAGGGGCTCTCAAGAGTCTTCTCCAACACCACAGTTCAAAAGCATCAATTCTTCCGAGCTCAGTCTTCTTCACAGTCCAACTCTCACAGCCATACATGACCACTGGAAAAACCACAGCCTTGACTAAACAGACCTTTGTTGGCAAAGTATTGTCTGTGTTTTTGAATATGCTATCTAGGTTGGTCATAACTTTCCTTCCAAGGAGTAAGTGTCTTTTAATTTCATGGCTGCAGTCACCATCTGTAGTGATTTTGGAGCCCAGAAAAATAAAGTCTGACACTGTTTCCACTGTTTCCCCATCTATTTCCCATGAAGTGATGGGACCAGATGCCATGATCTTCGTTTTCTGAATGTTGAGCTTTTTCACTCTCCTCTTTCACTTTCATCAAGAAGCTTTTAATTCCTCTTCACTTTCTGCCATAAGGGTGGTGTCATCTGCATATCTGAGGTTGTTGCTATCTCTCCCAGCAATCTTCATTCCAGCTTGTGCTTTTCCAGCCCAGCGTTTCTCATGATGTACTCTGCAGATAAGTTAAATAAGCAGGGTGACAATGTACAGCCTTGACGTACTCCTTTTCCTATTTGGAACCAGTCTGTTGTTCCATGTTCAGTTCTAACTGTTGCTTCCTGACCTGCATACAGGTTTCTCAAGAGGCAGGTCAGGTGGTCTGGTATCCCCATCCCTTTCAGAATTTTCCACAGTTATTGTGATGCACACAGTCAAAGGCTTTGGCATAGTCAATAAAGCAGAAATAGATGTTTTTTGGACTTGGAGTAAATTAATCCCCATTTAGTGGGAAAATCAACCTTTGTAGTCTAAAACATCAGGCTTTATATTATAGCAAGATAGCCACCCTGTAACTGGCCCTGGCTTTGTACTCTTCTGCGTGTCACTGTGATTCTTAGTTCCCTGACCCTTGCCTCATTCTACTTATTCTGCTCTCATAAAATTTCCCTCTTCCAGGAATTTTTGTTAAGGGTCATGTAAAGGAAGAAAACAGCAGCAAGAGGTAGGAAAATCCTAAAAGGTTTCCTCATTAAAAAATGTTGTTGAAATTTAAGCCATAATATTATCATGACTTAACTGCAATATAAATTAAGGAATCTGTAAAGGAAATACCCATGATTAGAATACATTTTTTCCTATAATTACTATAAAAAGTAACTTGAAAACCTGACATTTCTTTGAAGATTTTTACATTTATAATTAGTAATATATAAGTCCTCAAAAATATATTGGTAAATTCAAATGATTATTATTTGTAAAAATTATTCTGATTTAGTATAATTTAAAATTGTCTTGTATCTCTTGTATATATTCTTTTAGTCAATGATATATCCAATCAAGTGTTACTGAATTCCTATTAAGTATATGAATTTTTGTTGGAAATAGAATGATAAATAATACACAGTTATTGATCCCACAGAACTGCAATTCATAGTTGAAATTGTGTTCATATAATATTATATCAATTCAATTTTTGTAGAAAGGAACATAATTTATAGCCAATCAAGATGAATTGTACAAATTTTAAAATATTTGTCATTCCTATTTTTAAGAGCTGATATTAAATATTATCCAATGAAAACAATTTATATAGAAATCTCTATTTAAAAAAAAAAAACAAAGTATTGATTACTATGCATTATTTAGATAGTTCTTCTGACTGGTACCCACCTCCCTATCCCCATATGTATTTGGGAAGGAAAGAGGAACTCCTGTCAGCTATCATATTGGAGACTACCCAAGGAAAAATCCATAACACTTTTTATTAGTGAAGTGAAAGTCACTCAGTTGTGTCCAACTCTTTGAGACCCCATGGACAGTAGCCCTACAGGCTCTTCTGTCCATGGGGATTCTCCAGGCAAGAATACTGGAGTGGGTTGCCATGCCCTCCTCTAGGGGATCTTCCCAACCCAGAGATCAAACCCATATCTCTTGCACTGCAGGCAGATTCTTTACCACTACTGCCATGTGGGAAAGCCAGTTTTTAACTAGAGATGGCCTTTATCTAAAATGTTTTCATTGAATATCAAATCTGGGGAAATTATTACTCAGCTTTCCCTCTTCTAGAGGCATGACAGGAATCAGAAGTATTTTTATACCACTGAGGTTTGCTGACATTATTGATTTGATCCAAAATCTTATTTTTCTCTCCAAAGAAAACATTATTCTAGCTCTGCTTTCTTTAATATATAAGTTAAGGTTGATGGCTCAAGATTATTTTCAGAGAGGATGCTTGTAGTTCAAATGATTTAGCTACCATTTTATCTATTATATGGAGAAGAAACTGTAAACCCACTCTAGTATTCTTGCCTGGAAAGTTTCATGGACAGAGGAACCTGGAGTGTACAATCCATGGGGTTTCAAAGAGTTGGACATGACTGAGGGACTGAGCGTGCACACATGCATCTACTGTAAGATAATCAAACATTATTATTATTACAGTATTATTACAAAATAATCAAACATTAGCTGGGCTGCAGTATAGTCCTCATTCCCTTTATTCCTTTGGGACACTGGTCTGAAAACCACTGCTTCCTTATATTGCAAAGACCAAATAAGTAAAACAAATTAAAAAAAAAACCCAAATAAATGAAACTATTTTAAAAACTAACTCTCCTTTCTTCCTCATCCATGTTAATTCCCTTCTACCTCAAATTACTTTCTGGAAGTGGTTTTTATGTCTCTTAGAGACTATTTATGTATACTATATCCATACTAGTACAGTGAAAATTGTTCCTTATAGATCTTATACTTTTCCCATTTGAAGATTTGCTCATTTTCACATGTCACTTAGAGTTTATCCATTCTCTTAGATATGCATTTTTCCTATGCATTTGAGCATCATAGGAAGATAAATTCTACACTTGATTATGTTAGCTGGTTATTGAGTCACAGAAAGCCATTATTCTTACCATTTTTCAAAGGTGTATAGATTCTATGGGGGGTGAAATTTTAAGATGTAAGTATACTGTTTTTCTACACTCAAATTATGTTCCCCTTGTCATAGAAATTGACCAGTGAAGTGTGCTGTTACTTTTCAGAACCCATGTACATATAGTCCATTAAGTTATTATATATAACATGGGTCAGGAAAGCATATTGTGAAATGTTGCTTTTATTTAAATTCCCACTATTTTGGTGGCAAGCAGAGACATGACTTTGCCAACAAAGGTCTGTCTAGTCAAGGCTATGGTTTTTCCAGTGGTCATGAATGGATGTGAGAGTTGGACTGTGAAGAAAGCTGAGCGCTGAAGAATTGATGCTTTTGAACTGTGGTGTTGGAGAAGACTCTTGAGAGTCCATTGGACTGCAAGGAGATCCAATCAGTCCATTCTGAAGGAGATCAGCCCTGGGATTTCTTTGGAAGGGATGATGCTAAAGCTGAAACTCCAGTACTTTGGCCACCTCATGCGAAGAGTTGACTCATTGGAAAAGGCTCTGATGCTGGGAAGGATTGGGGGCAGGAGGAGAAGGGGACGACACAGGATGAGATGGCTGAATGGCATCATTGACTCGATGGACGTGAGTCTGAGTGAACTCCGGGAGTTGGTGATGGACAGGGAGGCCTGGCGTGCTGCGATTCATGGGGTCGCAAACAGTCGGACACGACTGAGCGACTGAACTGAACTGAACTGAACTGAATGGTAAAGAACCAGCCTGCCAAAGCAGGTTAGATGTTAGAGACGTGGCTTCGATCCCTGGGTTGCGAAAATCCCCTGAAGGAGGCCACAGAAACCCACTCCAGTATTCTTGCCTGCAGAATCCCCATGGACAGAAGAGCCTGGTGGGGCTTCAATCCAGTGGAGTCGGATAGACTGAAACGACTTCGGCATGGCTGGCGTTTTCACTGTATGGCTTCAAGATTTTTAACTTCTTTATTGCCCTCTGGTGGTGTGTTCTGTGAACTGCATATTTAGAAGTCGACTGATTTCCAGGAACTAAGCGGGTCAGGAACAAATTAAAGAGTGGATGGGTGCATGTGGATGTATGGCAAACCAATGCAATATTGTAAAATAATAAAAAATAAAAATTAAAAAATAAATATTTGATTAGGAAATTAAGAGTGGATTATAGAAACCATTCAAATTTATTGAAGCTAATCAAGGATATCAGTAGCCTGCCTGTTGTTTCTAAAAATATAAAGTATTTATTCTTCTGTTATCAAACAGTCATTTCTTGAAAAGGAATATAAATCCTTGTTTGCCTGTAATAAAAGCACAATAATGGAAGACATTCTTCTTTTACACCAAGTATATTCTCTGAAAATATAAGTTAAAATAGGAAGTGAGCTTTTCATATTATCCTTTTGAAAATAAAACTCCACATATAATATCAAATTATGATTTAATTTTACCTTAAATTTAAATATCTGTTGATTAAATGCTATACCTTATAATTTCAGATGATTTTCTCCTTTATATCATCTCTCTTCAACAAATAAAATACATGTGGATGCCTAACATGAGGTAGGGAATTCTATTTGAAATTGGGACATTGATAAACTTGATTTTGACTTAGTAGAGGGGTTGATGACTTTTCCCCAAGGTTGTGGGAGATGGTGGGTGGGGAGAGGTCAGGTTTGTCTCTGTGCTCCCCAAGTTTTCTCTGTGAAACTGTCAACCTCCAGTGTCAGAAATGACTTCTTATATTTAGACATTAAATGTTTTCTATTAAAGTGCAAGTGTTTTAAAAATCTATAAAATATATGGCATTATATATTTTCTTTATTATTAAAAGCTAAGCTTTAACTGAGCAGAGTTTACATATGTGTATATGAATTCATGTATGTGTGTATGGGTGGTGCACACACATGTCTCTGTGTGCATGTGTGTGTATGTGTATGTGTAGGCCTACTGAGGATACAGAACAGATTCTGGACAGGAAAAAGCAGAGGTATATGAGAAGGGAAAAGAATATAAAGGACCACTTCATCTACTCAATGCATCCTCTGACCTGAGTATTGTCTTATTCGCCATCGTCCTTTGTTGATATTATTACCAAATACCCAGGGTTTCTAGGTACCTCTGTAAGTTTTACAATCCTGTCAATATCCCATGGAACCTTGACGTTTTGCCCGTATTGTTTTTCTTTCCCTAAGAGTTTTTCTCTTAGCTCTGTCATGGAGTAGGTACTGTTGTGAAGATCTGTGCTCACCTGTTAAATAGAAACTACTCATTTAACTGTTTAAACAAATAAACATTATCTTGAGTCAATTGCAGGGCACCTCCAGTCTCCACAGAGCAGAGATACTTTGGGACAGGAAGGTCTTTTAGTTTTCCCTTAAATCAAAATACAAAGTTATTGAGCAATTGTAGGATTGCTTATCCCCTCTGTAAGCATTTGCTTAACCCCTCACAGGGACACCAAATAGCCCAATAGCTCTTATACTGAAGTCAAAAGAAAGAATAACACTGGAACAAAGTCTGTATTTAAAATCTGTGTCTTATTTTTCTTTTCTCCTGGCACATGGTAGGTAATCGTTAAATGTTCTCTTGGTAAATACTAAAAATACAAAAGATACTTCATTTACTAGGGGTCATAAAATTTCAACTTTTCTTTTGGTGTTGGGGTTGATGATGAAAAATTTGGAAACTTCTGACGCATATTAAAGTTCCTGGTTTGAGAACCACAGGGTTTAGATGGAAGAAGTTGCCAAAGCGCTGTAAGTAGAATAAAGGCATTTATGTAATTCGTTCATATAATCTCATTTATTGGTTTTCATCACCTAACTTTGAAAAGTCGCCTGAGGCTACCTAGGATTTGCAACAGGCATCACAGCTGCGCTGTCCCCGCCCCCTCCTCTCCTGTGGGAACAGCTCCTCCACAGCAATGCTAACAGAGGTCCGTGACTCTCAGCCCACCTCAGTGCTGCTCACGGCAGTGGCTTTTCTCCACCAGCCTCACCCTGCTCCATTTGAGTCCTTTTTTCCCTTTTTAGCTTTGCTGAGATGTAATTGACATGTAATACAGTGTAAGTTTAAGATGTAGCAGTAGCAGTAGTATTAGTTGCTCAGTTGTGTCCAACTCTTTGTCATATCTGACTCTTCGGGATCTTATGGACGGTAGCCCACCAGGCTCCTCTGTCCATAGAATTCTCCAGGCAAGAATACTGGAGTGAGTAACCATTCCTTCTCCAGGGGATACAACATTATAATTTGATACAAGTATATATTGCATAATGATTACTACAATAAGGTTAGTTAACACATCCATCCCCTCACACAATTAATTACCTTTTTTTGTGTGTGCATGGTGAGAACATGTAAGATCCACTCTCTCAGAAACTTTCAAGTACACAATAGAATGCTGTTAACTATAGTTATCATGCTGTACATTAGGTTCCCAGGATTTATTCGTCTTTTAACTAGAAAGTTTGTACCCATTGACTCACATCTGTTGACCTCACTGTACTTATCTGCGAATCACTATACTGAAAGTAGAGAAAGGGGCTAGGGAAGTTAAAAGAGACAAAGAATCTAAATGTGATCGCTTTGCAGAATCTTAAAGGTCAGGCAACAGGTTTATTTCTAATAGTTTTAAAAAGAGAAGATGAGCTGTGGTTTAATGGTCCACTCTGGAATTCAAATTCTAACTCAGGTATAGTCTGAATTCTGGCCCACCTTGAGTGACACTGAAGGATCATGTCTTAGCACATAACCAGTGGTTTTCTAATTGTATTATTTTATCCTAGTGACTAACATTGATGAGAGGTTTTGAAATTGCTATATTCTGCAAAAGGATTTGACTTTGTAGTGATACCAAACCTTGGAAAATAAAGGAAGGAGAGATTGGTGAATACTTGACAGATTATTATAGTTATAATTGATTGTTTCACAGGGAAATATAGGGAATGGATCATTTAGGAACCTGAATGAATACTTTCTATCAAATCTATTTCTACTTGACAGGTTCAGTTCAGTTCAGTTGCTCAGTTGTGTCCAGCTTTTTGCAATCCCATGAATTGCAGCATGCCAGACCTCCGTGTCCATCACCAACTCTGGGAGTTCACTCAAACTCATGTCCATCGTTCGGTGATGCCATCCAGCCATCTCATCCTCTGTCGTCCCCTTCTCCTCCTGCCCCCAATCCCTCCCAGCATCACAGTCTTTTCCAATGAGTCAACTCTTCGCATCAGGTGGCCAAAGTATTGGAGTTTCAGCTTTAGCCATCAGTCCTTCCAAAGAACACCCAGGACTGATCTCCTTTAGAATGGACTGGTTGGATCTCCTTGCAGTCCAAGGGACTCTAAAGAGTCTTCTCCAACACAACAGGTCAAAAGCATCAATTCTTTGGAGCTCAGCTTTCTTTACAGTCCAACTCTCACATCCATACATGACCACTGGAAAAACCATAGCCTTGACTAGACAGACCTTTGTTGGCAAAGTAATGTCTCTGCTTTTGAATATGCTATCTAGGTTGGTCATAACTTTCCTTCCAAGGATAAGTGTCTTTTAATTTTATGGCTACAATCACCATCTGCAGTGTTTTTGGAGCCCCCAAAAGTAGTTTATCTCAAAAATTATGGGTATAAAAATTGTATGTTTTGATACAATTTATTTTAACACTTCTCTCAATTATGTATTTAAATGGTGAACAATTCACAAGCAACTATGAGGTCAATTGACTGGCCAGTGGCTTTGAGATAATTTATTTTGTAGTCTGGGATTTCCAGTGACATCTTTATTCTCCCATTTATACTCTATTTCATATTATTATTAGTAGTAGAAGTAATATTATTATTATCTGGGGGCTTCCCTGGTGGCTCAGACAGTGAAAAACTTGCCTGCAATTGGTGGACCCAGGTTCAATCCCTGGGTCAGGAAGACCCCTGGAGGAGGGAATGGCAACCCACTCCAGTACGCTTGCCTAGAGAATCCCATGGATAGAGAAGCCTGGCTGGGGGTTGCAAAGAATTGGACCCGACTGAACGACTAACACTTTCAAATTATTATTTAGTTAGAATAGAGTTGTGTATAACTTTTTACTGTCAAACATATTCTAGGCACCACACATTTTGAACACACTGATATTGGGGTCAATTTGATGTTGATGACACTAGTCACTGCTCTTAAAGGAGTTTGTGCTCTACATATATAATTACATCTATAATAACCCAAAAGTGAAAGTGTTAGTCCCTCAGTTGTGTCTGACTCTTAATTTGCCAGGTTCCTCTGACCATGGAATTCTCCAGGCAAGAATATGGGAGTGAGTTGCCATTCCCTCCTCCAGTGGATCTTTCTGACCCAGGGCTCAAACAGGTGTCTCCTGCTGTCCTGCATTAGCAGGCAGATTCTTTACCAATGAGTCACCAGGTAAGCCCAACTATAGCTTTAAAAGAACTCGGTTTGCTCATATTTCTTTCAAGCACTTGTCATTGAATTCGAAGCATTAATCCAGTAAGATTTCCAACTGTGTGGCTTATGCCGGTTGCATCCCCTTCATGCTTATGTATTCATGATGCTCTTTTGGCCCATGCGATTTACTCACAGTTGGTAGGTAGATTTAGAGCATTGTCCAAATTCAGGTTTGGTTTTTTGGGAATTTTACTTTGTAGATAATATTGATTAATTCCAAAAAAAAAATTGATTAATTCCAAAAGGAATTAAAAAGTGTTTGTCTTACTGTGATGTTGCAACCATTAATGACCAATGCATAGATGCATTAACTTATTACAGTACCCATTGGTGATATTCTACTAATTAGATTATTAGTATTCATTTACTAGATAGAACATTATTTCATCAACTATTTGGTTTCCCTGAGTTACAGTTTAATTAGGAAAGACAGAATAAATTCTTTTATTTTATGAAGAAGTTTTATGAAAAAAAGGAAAAAGAGAGAGAGAGATTGAGTCCAGAGAAGCTTCCAAGGAGGACCAATTAGGCATTTTTTTTCTTTGTTGTTTTCACTGAGGTTGTTATAAATATCAATGCACATATTGTCCCCTCTTAGGTTCATGGATCCTGTTCAAGTTGGCTCTTGAGTCCTTCCGACACATCCACGTAGTCTTTGATAATCTTCCCAGCTCTCTTGTATGACAAGATATAACAGGAACATCATGTTCATTCCCCCTGCTGGACTTGAAATCAGCATTTCTCCAAGGAGACATTATTCACTATGTTTATTCAAACTTGTGTTCCTTCTTTAGTTTAACCTTCTTTCAAGTCAGGGCTTTTTTTTTTTTTTTTTTTTTAAGAATTTACTCACTGAATTCTTTCACCTTTTCAAATCTTCCTATTTTCCAACCACTTCATTTCTTAGTTTTTCTAACTGTCTTTTATGTTTTTTTTAAAATAAAAACACATTCTCTATCCTTCTTAAAATTTCTTTTTTTTTTTCGAAATATCAAGCAGAAGATTTTATTTGTTCTGTGGACATGTATTTTTGCCATGCTTTCAGGATTTGCTGGAACTTTCTTCTCATTTTTTCTTTTTTTTTCCTTACTAATTTTCTATGGGAAATGAATGGAATATTCTTTGGTTGCTTATTTCTCAATTAAATGTTTCCACCTTAGGAAGGAGACATAGATCAGAATGTAATTTTTTTTTTCCTGTAAAATCATTTTATTTTCTGCAAGGTAAATATTTTTCTTAGGCATTATTACTAGAACAACCTCTTTGTAGGGTTTTATAGTTTGGAATAACTATATTTAAAAATTTTTTTTGTATCTATAAAGAGTTGTAATACAAAAAATGATTTATAGGCTATTTTCAGGAAGAAGTTACTAGACTATATTTCTATTGAAGAAACTTTACTATTTAAATCTATGATATGGAATGAAAAGATGATTAAAAAGTCTTCTGATCAAAAAGCTTGAGATCATCAAAGGAATGTTTAGTCTCTTCCACAGAGAGCCACCAGGATTTTTTCATAATCTCCTTTGGTTTCATCCAGGATGGCTTGACAGAGAGAGATGCCATACAACTTCTGATAGCATGCTTTGATGTCATTCATGTCAATTTCAGAGCAGGAAACCATAATCCTGATCAGTGTCTTATGACGAGTTCCAACACCCTTCATGGCCTGATGGAACTTCTCAGCAAAGAACATTGGCTGGTTTGTAGCACACTTCACAATAACTGTGAGGCATTTCTAGATGTCACCTTTCAACTCCAGGTCCAGAACTTTGTTCATGTCATGCTTACTATACTTGGAATATTTCTGAAACACTCTGCGAAGATGGGGATAGCTCCTGGTGGTAAGAATGGTAGTGAACACATTCACATCTGTCCCTTTTCTTCTTTCTCCTGCTTCATATAAGGCCCTGGCATCTGAATCAGCCAAGTCGTCATTTACAGCAAGCTCCTCAGATTGGTCACCCTTAGCAAGAGAAAGCAAAGCCTTCTCATAATCTCCAGATGTGTCTGAGGCGATGTCTTTAGCCAGATCTCTCTTCAGTTCTTCTCTATAGACTCTGTTAATTTCTCTGATTTCTCTGTTAGCTCTTGATGCCAGAATTTCATTCAGAGTGTCTTCATCAGTCCCAAGGCCCTTCATGGCAGCACGGAGCTCTTCGGCATCAAACCGGGCTGGAGTTTTCAATAGAGCCAAAACAACTTCCTCAAGGTGACCGAGGAGGGCTTTCTTCAGAACTTCATCCAGGGGCTTTCCTTTCTCCTGCAGATAGGCCGCTTTGATCTGCTGACGCTGTGCATTGTTTCTCTTAGTCAGAATTTCAATGATGGTTGCTTCATCCACACCTTTAACTGTGATTGCTTTGTGCAAGGCCTCAACATCCGAGGATGGATTGAGTGTAGGATAGGGGCTCACTGCTGACCCAGGACCACCTTTGGATCCTTTCACCGTTTTAATGTATTCCTGCTCTTCATTTTCAATAAACCAGGCCTGCTTGAGGAATTCAGATCCCATTGCCATTTTTGAAGGATCTTTTTGTTTTTTTCACCTCCGTACAAAGAACTAAAGAGAGATTCTTCTCTGAACGGTTTGTGCTGCCAGAATGTAATTTTTAGCTTTAAAACTCCAGGGTTCAGTATCTTCTATTGTTTTCATGACATAGTTTAAAAAGCAACCCTAATAATTTCTAAAATCTTCTTCCTCTGCCCTCCTATTCCCTTTTATCCAGGCCTCCTCTTTCCTGTCCTTGCTGAGTATGGGGATTGGTTCTGGAAGGGGTTTTTTGGTTTGATAGGTGTCAATGTTTCTTTGATCCCAGAGTGCCAGGCACTCTCGGATATTTCGAAGTGCTTGCTCTCTCTTGAAAAGTGGCACCTGCAGTGTTCACTTCCAGTTTCAAAGCTTCTGCTGCTGTTCTGTGTCTTTACATTTTTGAGTTCTTGAATCACAGGACTCTCTGGCTCTCCTGAAAGATAAAGTCACCTTTTCTCCCCTCGACTTTCTCCCACACTTTGTGATACATACATGTATGTCTTTTTCTGTTGATTTGTTCCTTGCTGGTTGTATGTGGCAGTTCACATGGACACCTTGTTGTAGATGTTATCTGTAGATTTTTGATCTTGCTATCATAGATGCTTATTTTTCTTTTCTTTGATGGGGTTGTGCCTATTTATGGGAGGGGTGGGATATTCAGAGATAAAAATCTTTTCTGTAGCCAGCATCATTTCCCCAGAATGTTCTGCCATTCATATTTAAAATAAAATGATAGAAACCATTATCCTCATCCTTACAATAATCATTACATTGTTATCAGTCTCCTTTCCAGTCTTCAAGGTGTCCATGACTCCCCACTTTAATGTATTGATAAAATTGGGCAATGCCTTTCTGTACTAGCCTCCTCCTAGTTATGACAGTCTTGTACTCTAGACATAGTCTTCATTACAGATAGGGAATTTAGAAAATAAGGAAACTGTGGCTTATTAGCTGAAAGTGGAATTATGTATTATTTTTTTCAGGTAAAAATGTCTTTAGGCCAAAGTTTTAAAATGAATATTGAAAAAATATCCTGGAATCATTTTGCAAAGGTGAATGCCACATAAAGTACACCAGGACTGAATCCAAGGAGTAACATATTTTTAGAGCTTCCAAATTTATAAATTTACTACAATTCTGCATTAATTTTTAAGCTGACTGAAGAAAATAATTTTGTGATAAAAATAAATATTGATTTTATTAATATATTTTAAAAGTTTATAAGACTTAAATGTTAAGGTTATATCAGCCTTTTCAGTTGTTATTTCTTTTCTAGAATCTTGAATAAAGGAACATTTATTGGAAGGGGAATATGGTATAAAAATGGGGACTCCCAGGTGGCTCAATGGTAAAGAATCCACCTACCAATCCCTGAGTCAGGAAGATCCCCTGGAGAAGGAAATGGCCACCCACTCCAGTATTCTTACCTGGAGAATCCCATGGACAGAGGAGCCTGGCGGGCTACAGTCCATGGGGTTGCAAAGAGTTGGACACGACTGAGCAACTGATCACACATGCACATGATATAAAATGGGAAGATAATCTAACAGTGAAGATAGCTGTATCTAAAGAAATGGCAACCCACTCCAGTACTCTTGCCTGGAGAATCCCATGGAGGGAGGAGCCTGGTAGGCTACAGTCCATGGGGTCGCAAAGAGTCAGATACGACTGAGTGACTTCACTCATTCCTGTGTGATGAACCACTCCTAAACTTGGTGGTTTCAAACAGTAGGTATTTTATCTCCGCAAAACTTGGGACTCAGCAGATTGGGTTGGGACCTGATCTGAGGTGACTACTGAGGGTGTTGTCATCTGGCTACTTGACTGAGGCTGTTTTTTTTTTCATATGTCTGGCCATTTTGTGCTGGCTGTGGGCTGGGCCAGGTGTCTTCACTAGACTAGACAGGCTTCCTAACACGGCAGAGTTCCGAGAGGACAAACCCTAATGCACAAGTACTATTCAAGTTTCAGCACTTGAAATGCCACTGGGTTAAAGCAAGTCACACGACCAAGCCCAGGTCAATGTGGAAGGGACCTACACAGGGTGAGGAAACGGGAACATTTGCATTGGCGGCCAATAGACTAACAAATTGCTGCAATAATTATGCAAAGGAAAATACTCCTGAGGGCAAATTGTTAAAAAAAAAAAAAAAAGTGTGTGGAGGAGGGGATTTAGCATGGGAGCAAAGGCAGTAATCAGGGGCTACTAAAATCTGAAGATCCTTGTATTTTTTCAAAATCCACCGGGATTAAAGTTGCTACACAGCCATGTTCTGACACCGGAAGAAATTTCCAGTTGAGCATCAGGGAAGTCTAGCCCTCTTTTTCTATCCCTTCAAATTTCATGTTCCTTTGACTCAGCATATTTTTAGAATGAATAATGGCTTTCTAGAAAATTTTTAGTTTATTTTTTCAAAAGAAATATTGACCTTACTTCTATCTACTGTGCCACAAAAATGCCATTGAAAAACATTTCCTCTGTAAAATCTGTTGAATCGCTTACCCAGTGAAATCCTATATATAAACCCAGTGACAAAGAGGCGTTAAGAATCACACTTCATCAACGTTTAAATATTAATAGTATCCTCCCTCCTCTAAAACTGAAAATAGAATTCCATCTGATTCCTGCAGGGTTATTTTCTTCTGTGACAAGGCCTGACTGAGGCCATTTCTTGGTAGTGGAATCTGAGCATGGAGGTCCCTGTCCCACTGCCCTTTGAGTCTCACTCACATTTCCTGGGTGAATGTGATGGATGGGCATTCCCTGGGGCTCTGTCCACCAATATTGTTCCTGGTGAAGGTTAATGGTGTGAGCCACTTGAAATCCTAACCAGCAAACTGCTGACATCTCGGGTTTCCTATCAAGCTTACCAGATATCCCCCAGTAATTTCTTAGTTTGCACAGTATAAAAACACTGATATTGAACTTAGGAAAGCATGTCATTTAAATAGATACAGAACACTACAAAGTTGCATAAAATTTGTGAGCAACTGCATTAAATAAATTCTAATATAAATTAATCTAAGTAAACTAATAATTATGAAATTATTGGTTGCTTCAGAAGTAGTGGTTACTGAAAACTTCAAAGCTGTTTCTAGAGTTCACTAAGAGGAGCAAGTATTTGTTGTCCACTTATTTTGGGGGAAGCCTATTCCTTAGATGCTGATTTGCTTTATGAATATATATATATATATATATATATATATAGAAACCATTGCTGGTTCTTCCTTTCCATATTCAGTGTGCCATTATAGTTCTATCCTCTTAAGATCTGGATATCTGTTACTGCTACTGTTGGTTGGAGCCTGGGAGAATGTGAGCACATGGTAAGTCACTTCTGTCACTTCAGTCTATTCTCCAGGTAAGAATACTGGAGTGGGTTGCTATGCCATCCTCCAGGGGATCTTCCTGACCTGGGGATGGAACCTGTATCTCTTACATCTCCTGCACTGGCAAAAGGGCTCTTTACCAATAGCACCATCTGGGAGGAGGAAAACGGTACACCAAATGTAATCAAGTGTTAAAGCTGTTTAGCATACTCCTGAGACATTTTTATCTACTACAATCTTAAGAAATAATAATTAAAATTACTTATTGCTGATCAGTGGGACCACAAGTAAATTTTGGAAGCATCTATGTTTCAGGTATTTCAGCAGATGGATATTCCCTGGTATTAACTCTGTATCCCTTCACCTGGAAAACGGAGACCTTTCTCTGTTGAAGCAGTTTTATTTTTTCTGGGGGCATTTTCAGTTTTCTCTTATTAGACACTTGTAAAATTTGTTGTTGTTGTTATTTAGTCACTAACCTGTGTCTGACTTTCTCTGTCCACGGGATTTTCCAGGCAAGAATACTGAAATGGGTAGCCATTTCCTTCTCTGGCAGTTCTTCATCTGCTCCCTCATCTCTTGCATTACAGGTGGACTCTTTACCTCTGAGCCATTAGAGTAGCCCTGAAAAACTTACACATACAAACTTAATATGCATAAAAAACAAGAAGGGATAGAAGCCTCATGAGAGGATACTGTTTTGTAATAGACACACGAAAGAGATAATATTCTCTGATTGCATTTGCCTCCCTAGCCCATCTCCTTGGTGGAAAGCTTCACCATTCTGACTTCCTCAGTAGCACACTAATTGGACAGAACCCCACATTGGCATCATTAGGGAACACTGAGGGTCACTCTGGAGACTGTGGTTAGAGCTTATGCACCCAAAGTGCACAGAAAAGAACCAGATCTGTTTAATGTAATACTCTGTTTTTCTTAATTAGCACTTATTCCCTATAAGAGGTTGATTTCTGCTCTGACAGGGAGTAATCTAACTCTATATCTGCCCAAACCATAAAATTAAGGTTCACATACCTTAGCTTTTCATCTGACTGGAAGAAATGTATGAAATTTAAAGTTATTTATAAATTGCTGCTGCTTAGAATGCCTGAAGCCCATTAGCTGAGCTTGTTAAAGGACAGCGTTGCTGCTGCTGCTGCTGCTAAGTCTCTTCAGTCGTGTCCGACTCTGGGCGACCCCATAGACGGCGGCCCACCAGGCTCCCCCTGTCCCTGGGATTCTCCAGGCAAGAACACTGGAGTGGGTTGCCATTTCCTTCTCCAATGCATGAAAGGGAAAAGTGAAAGTGAGGTCACTCAGTCGTGTCCGACTCTTCTCGACCCCATGGGCTGAAGCCTACCAGGCTCCTCCGTCCATGGGATTTTCCAGGCAAGAGTACTGGAGTGGGGTGCCATTGCCTTCTCCAAAAGGACAGTGTTAATGAGGGTAATTTTACTTTCTTTCTTTTTTTCCCCACCACTGCACAAATTCTCTGTCCAAAGCGTGCCCTGTTTTCCACAATAGAAACAGGAGGGAAAGTGCAAGTCTGTTACCACTAAGCCATGCTGCTGCTGCTAAGTCGCTTCAGTCGTGTCCGACTCTGTGCGACCCCATAAATGGAAGCCCACCAGGCTCCCCCGTCTCTGGGATTCTCCAGGCAAGAACACTGGAGTGGGTTGCCATTTCCTTCTCCAATGCGTGAAAGTGAAAAGTAAAAGTTAAGTCACCCAGTCGTGTCCGACCCTCAGCGACCCCATGGACTGCAGCCTACCAGTCTCTTCTGTCCATGGGATTTTCCAGGCAAGAGTACTGGAGTGGGGAGACAACTACAAATACTTCTTTCCAGAGTTAACATTGAGGGAAGTCTTTGTGGAAAAGAACTTCCTCTCTTTGCAGAAATACAATACAAATGCCAGTTTTATTCTCCACAATTTCACGACTAGAAAAATAATTTCATGGACCATGCTTTTTATTGGCGTTCTAATAACATATACAGTGTTTACAGTAAGCAATAAAAGAGGAGATTTTCAATGTAACGTTTCAAGGAGCATTTCTTAGAGGTAGGATCCAGTCCCAACTTTGAGAAATTAACACACTATGAGATCAAAGAATCACCTGCAAAAATTTTCATTGTAAGATGTTTTTCCTTCATACCAGTTTCCTAAAGATACATTGTTACTTCTTGGTAGTGTATTAGTCAGAAGTGACTACATGGTAGCCATTTGAGGAAGTACTAACTCTTGAATAAGTGTCTAGTGACCTTATCATTTGTGATAAAAACCTCTTGGTTTCAGAGCCTTGCACAAATTTCCTCTGAATAAACAATAAGATTTTTCTAGCAATTAATTAATCTAAAATCAGATTTAAAAATCTACTTCTGAAGCTGTTTTATTAAATAATTTTTGGTCACTTCTCTTTCTGATTGGTGCTTCTCTTTTGCCAAACAAATCCCTGTACTTAGATCAATTAACACCACTATCCCTGGCTTCTTGATCACTTGATATTTCTTGAGATAAGAGCTCACCCCTTCTTTGGGGAAACTTCAGTCCTTGAAATAAAACTTCATTCAAACCAGATCTTCTAATGTCCGTGTAATGCAAATCAGTATGTCATGGTGTGGTTTAGGATGGGTTGTAGCTCAAGTGGATTGAATTATGTTTCCGTGTCACTTTGAGCTGGTGGCTCAGAGTTTTAGTAGAGAATCCACCTGCAAAGTGAGACACCTGGGCTCAACCCCTGGGTTGGGAAGAATCACTGGAGAAGGGAATGGCTACTCACTCCAGTATGCTGGTCTGGAGAATTCCATGGACAGAGGAGCCTGGTGGGCTATAGTCCATGCGGTCGCAAAGAGTCAGACATGACTGAGCGACTTTCACTTTTAAACTGTTTTATTTGAACACTATCTTATCTTCTGTTCTGTAAAAACACCATCATCATTCACTTACTAATTATTACACAATTAAATGCTGCCTTTTGTTTACTTTCCCCTTTCCATCAGAAGACTCTTTTCCACTCTAGGCTTTGATCTGAGTTCTAATTCATCAGATTGTAGCCACTACATTTCTGATTTCTGAAGTCAGACAGATATGGATTCCAGTTCTGGCTTCATTAGTTATAATTTAGCCTCTGATACATTCATACCAGAGCTGGCAATGACAAACTTCTTGCTTCTTCTTTTTCCAGGGTTCTTTGCATTTTAACAGAGGATCACAGCATCTTAAGTAGAATAGGGAGGGGATGGAAGGGAAGAGAATGAAAACATACTTTTAGGAAGGTCTGAAATGCAAATCACACAGAGGGAACTGCTTGAGATAGAAGAACCCCTACATGAGCATTGTCAATAAAAGTAACACAGGGAGGCAAACATAACTTGTTCACCAAATATTCTTCTTTAGAAGTACAGAATTTACAAGCAAGTGTCATTGCAAATAAAATATATTTGTTTTCCTAACAGAAGATACTTGCATACTAGCAGTAAATATCTGGGCTTCCAGGGTAGTACAATGGTAAAGAATCCACTTGCCAATGCAGGAGACATAAAGAGATGTGAATTCCATTCCTGAGTTGGAAAGATTCCCTGGAGAAGAAAATGGCAACCTACTCCAGTATTCTTACCTGGGAACTCCCATGGACAGAGGATCCTGGCTGGCTACAGTCAATGGGGTCACAAAAGAGTCAGACACAACTGAGCGACTGAACAACACAAAGTAAATACCCGCTTGATAAGCACCTACACTCTTGAGTACCTTCTGTGTCCCTAGTGTTCTGTGTCCATTGAGTTTTATGAACACTACATGGAGGAGAAGCCTGACTGAGTCTCAGAGACCAGAAGTAAGAGATGAATTCAAGAACCTTTGCAGCGTCCGTCACACCCATGACTCCGACCGGCTTGTGTTGTGCATCCAGCGAGGTGCTCATAATAAATATATCTCTTCAAGAGGTTTTTTAACAGACACTAGATAATAAATAAGTACAGCACCTACTGAATAGAACAGGATGCTTTATTTAAAGCAGGAACAGAGCAGATGCTCATCTAGTATCATTTAAATCACCTTTAAATTCCTTTTGGAATCAACATGCTTCTACTTGGGGGTATTTTCTTATTTTTTCCTAGTTCCCTTTACTTGTACCTTCTTTCTTTTTTTCCTTTCCCATGTGAAATGTTTAAGGTCTCAAAAGTAATTACTTCTTAAAGAAAGTTTTCATGGACACTGAGTGCTATGCTACATAATGGGAGCTGTAAGCATAGAGTCTGCTAGCATTTGGAGTGATGTAATATATATGCCAGGTTGAATCAAGTGGGAGAGAAGGTTAATCATTCTTTTAAATTGGCAGTATTACTGGAGGTGGATTAATATGCTTTTTGAATCCCTTATGTGCTGTAAAGCTCCTTGATCACAGACTGAATTAGAGGTGTCTCCTGGGGTCAGTTGGGCCCAACACCCTTAATCTTTGGTCATATTAGGTGACAGTGTTCTCATTTTGCTCCATGATCTATGTTAGGGGATGACTCAGCCAGGTTCTAACATGGGCATCCAGAAAGCAAAAGAATCTCTACTGGTGATTAATCATAACTCTTTTCATTGTGAATATAGTCCTTCCCCTAGGTAAGGCAGGAACAGTATGAACATAGAATGTTCTGGTGTATCTGTGGAAGCTGGAGTGCTCTCGACCTGTCAGTTCCCTGGCAGAGCAGCTTCACCCAGAAACCAGAGAACAAAATGTGAAATTGGCACCAGCCGGCCTCTCATTGCACAGGATCTCCCAGTTTAAATTTGACAACCAGAACATTTTACAGTTTGACATTCCTGCAATCTGGTTTTCTTTAGTTTCTTCTTTGAGATGAAAACTCTGAGAAGCTTGTTAAAAAATCTTGACTTCTAATGATGAGGCTTAACCAGAGCTGTTGAGTCATCAATCAGGAAATATTGACCAATGCTCACCATTCCCCTAGGTGCTATACTAAAGACTCAGACACGTCTCAGATAGTGGCCTTGCTCATGCACTGTATTTATGGGATTTTTCTCTAAATGTAACTAGTACTCAGATAAAGACAATACATTGATTTGAGTCTGAAGTAAACAAAGCTGACTGGTCTGAGCCCTTCAGTTGCCAGAATTATTTCAATTCAGGTAGTAATTTCCCCAGACCAACAGAAACAAGTCCTAACATCTTTCTATTTTTAAAAATATTTTTATCACAATATTCCTTGCCTCTTTGACTTCTAAGAGGGGAAAACTAGCATAAGAAACTGAAATATGCTTAGGTTCTATGGGTAAATGCAGATAACTATGAATGCAATTAAAATAAAGGCCAAAGGTGGAAAGGTGATCCTGAACAGATTAAAAAAGAGGGTATTTGAAAAATAAGTAGAAAAGATTAAACCTGATACAATAGGAATGGAAATCTGGAAGTTTTTCAATAGGTGAGGAGTTGATACATCTTATTTTTCTTTCCTTTTTTTTTTTTTTAAACATGTCTGGCAGTTGTATGCTAGATAAAGTTATAAGGGAGTTGACTAAGTGCATGAAGTCTAGTGAGAACATGGATTCTGTATGCCACTGATAATGTTTTGGAGTTTCTAGTACTATATCCCATGGACGGAGGAGCCTGGAAGGCTGCAGTCCATGGGGTCACTAGGAGTCGGACACGACTGAGCGACTTCACTTTCACTTTTCACTTTTATGAGTTGGAGAAGGAAATGGCAACCCACTCCAGTGTTCTTGCCTGGAGAATCCCAGGGATGGGAGAGCCTGGTGGGCTGCCATCTATGAGGTCGTGCAGAGTCGGACACGACTGAAGCGACTTAGCAGCAGCAGCAGTACTGTATAATGCTAGAAATTAAGTAGGAAACAAAGGGTAATTTGATGTTGTTTTAAATGAAATTTCATAAAATATTGGAGCTAAAAGGTATCTTTATTCACTCAGCCAATGCTTGTTGAGCACCTATAATGGAGCAGGCACTGTGTTTATGGGCCAGAGATAAAAGAAAAAATAAAGTCCAGAGGAACTCAAAAAAGAGTGTGACAGATTCATAAACAACTCATTAAAATTGAACAGGAAAAGGCTATTAAATAAGTAGATCATAAAAAAAGTAAAACAGAACTTGGAGTAAATAACCCTGCTTGGAGATATTGACAAGAATGTCAGGAATGAGGAGGTCTTGGAATTAGGTTTTGAATGTGTGGAGGAATTATTCAGGTAGAGAGAAGGTCAGGGACATACCAGGCAGAAGGAACATCCTGGACAAATGAACAAACACAGCATATTTAAAGGATTGTGGATGAGTTTTCTTTGACTAGAGCATGGGGCTTGTTATTAAGTTGCTAAGTTATGTCTGACTCTTGTGATTCCATGGACTGAATGCCAGTCAGGCTCTTCAGTCCATGGGATTTCCCAGGCAAGAACACTGGAGTGAGTTGCCATTTCCTTCTCCCAGGGATCTTCTTCACCCAAGGGTTGAACCTGCGTAATTTATGTCTCCTGAATTGGCAGGCAGGCTGTTTATCACTAGCTCCACTTGGGAAGCCCAAGAACATAGGATGTGTGTCTGACTTTGTGACCCCAGGGACCATGGCCCGCCAGGTTCCTCTGTGCGTGGGATTCTTCAGGCAAGAATACTGGAGTAGGTTGCCATGGAACATAGGATACAAATTATCAAATGGTAGAAAATAACATATGAAAGGTAGGAATAAAAATATAAAGTGTCATATTTCTTATGACAAAAGATAGGTATTTTCTTACAAAATGGGTTATTTATAAATATTTTAAAAATAGAGATTGTTGTGTAAGGCTTGAAAAAAATACTAAAAGGGAGCTGTACTGAGCATGGATTTACTGGTAAAAATTTTTGCATTTTGTTTCCAAAGTTGGATACTGTTAAAATTCTTTAACATGTGTTTTTCCTAAGTAAAAGCATATGGTAAAAATATGTGATCCATTTTATCCTGGGGAAGTTTTGTCTTAACTTTTCTTCTGTTTATTTTTCCTATTTAAAGTGCCTTAAAGAATATGAGCAGGTACTTCAAGTATTCAAACTCCATATGATGCATTTTAAAGCCTCATTGATATTTTGATATAATGGACATAACTAGGACGTTTTCTCTAAGTTTGAGACTAAAAATGAATGCTCTAATATGGTGGTCATTCCTGTAGATGAACCAATTTTAGGCTTGTCTGAGTTATTAGTGAAACTTAATCCTCACAGGTTGACTCAGCTGGAATGAGAAGATATTTCAGAATATGTATCAACATATAAAAAGATAAACAATGGGAATTTGTAATAAGCACAAAAACAGATAAAGATTATTCACAATTTTTCATAAGATCTTATTTTCTCTCACTTCTTTCTTGTTTTTTCATAACCTTTCTTTAAAAACTTTTTTGTTTTTTAATTTTTACAATGTTGTTTTGCTTTCTGCCATACAACGATATGAATCAGCCATAATTATACATATATCACCTCCATCTTGAGCCTCCCTCCTTTTCTCCCGTTCCAGCTCTCTAGGTCATCACAGAACAACAGGCTGGGCTCCGCGTGTTATACAGCCACATCTCACCAACTATCCATTTTACACAAGATAGTGTATATATGTTGATGCTGCTTTTATACAAAAAAAGAAGGGAATTTACATGATATAACAAAAAATATGCAAAACCTAAGGAGACACAATTTTCTTAATCTTTCAAACTTATTTTTATAGGATGCAGAATATACTTAAAATAATTAAATGACTTAAGCTGATTCTTTTTTGTTGTGAACAGTTTTAACCCCAGTTAACCAATCAAGAACCTGTGAGTCATTCTTTACTCTTCTCCCTTCCCTGAACTCTGATTGGAACAGTCCTCAAGACTTATCATAATTATACTATAAATACGTATGTGTGCTAAGAGACAGTAGAAACCTAGTAGACACTGAAGAGATCAAGAAGAGAGGGAAATAATACACAGAAGAACTGTACAAAAAAGATTTCAATGAACAAGATTACTATGATGGTGTGGTCAGCCACCCAGAACCAGACATTCTGGAAAGGAAAGTCAAGTGGGTCTTAGGAAGTACTGCTGTTAATAAACCTAGTGGGCGGGACAGAATTCCAGTAGAACTTTTAAAAACCCTACAGGATGATGCCATCAAGGTATTGCATTCAATATGTCAGCAAATCTGGAAGACCCAGCAGTGGCCACAGGACTGGAAAAGGTCCTTATCCCAATTCCCAATAAGGGTAGTACCAAAGAATGTCCTAACCACTGGACAATGGCACTCATCTCCCATGCAAGTAAGGCGATGCTTAAAATCTTGCATGCTAGGCTTCAGCATTATGTGAAACAGAACTTCCAGATGTCCAAGCTTGGTTTAGAAAAAGAAGTAGAACTGAGATCAAATTGCCAACAGTCGCTGGGTCATAGATAAAGCTAGGGGATTCCAGAAAAACATCTACCTCTGTTTCATCAACTGTGCCAAAGCCTTTGACTGTGTGGATCATAATAAACTACGGAAAGCTCTTAAAGAGATGGGACTAACCAGACTGTCTTACCTGTCTCCTGAGAAACCTGTATGCGGGTCAAGAAGCAACAGTTAGAACTCTGTATGGAAAACTGATTAGTTCAAGATTGAGAAAGAAGTACGACAGGGCTATCTTCTGTCACCCCGTTTGTTTAATCTATATGCTGAGCACATCATGAGAAATAGGACTGGATGAATTACAAGCTGGAATCAAGATAGGAAGGAGAAACAACAACCCCAGATATGAGAATGATGCCACTCTAATAGCAGAAAGTGAAAAGGAACTAAAGAGCCTCTTGATGAGAGTGGAAGAGGAGAGTGAAAGAGCTGGCTTAAAACTAAATATTAAAAAAACTAAGATCATGGCATCTGGCGCCATTACTTCATGGCAAATAGAAAGGGGAAAATGTGGAAGTAGTGACAGATTTCCTCTTCTTGGGCTCTAAAATCACTGTGGATGGTGACTGAAGCCATGAAATTAGAAGACAATTGCTACTTGGCAGGAAAGTGATGACAAACCTAGACAGTGTGTTGAAAAGCAGAGACATTTCAGACCTGCCGACAAAGGTCTGTATAGTCAAGGCTATGGTCTTCCCAGCAGTCAAGTACAATTGTGAGAACTGGACTGTAAAGAAGATGGAGTGCTAAAGAATTGATGCCTTCAAACTATGGTGCTGGAGAAGACTTCTGAGAGTCCCTTGGACAGCAATGAGATCAAATCAGTCAATTTTATGCGATATCAACCCTGAATACTCATTGGAAGGACATGCTGAAGCTGAAACTCCAGTATTTTGGTCATCTGATGCAAACGGCTGACTCATTGGAAAAGTCCCTGATGCTGGGAAAGATTGAGGGCAGAAGGAGAAGAGGGCATTAAAGGATGGGAAGGCTGGATGGCATCACCAATGCAATGGACATGAACTTGGGAAACCTTCTGGAGATGTGGAGGGACAGAAGGCCTGGCATGCTGCAGTCCATGGAGTCACAAAAAGTTGGACACAACTGGGAGACTGAACAACAACACAAAGCTGATTCTTTTTTATTGCAAACAGTTTTAACCTCAACTGACCAAGCAAGAAACTGAGTTATTCTTTACTCTTCTCCCCTCCCTGAATTCTGATTGGAACAGTTCCAAGACTTATCATATTTATATGATATTTATGTGCTAAGTTGCTTCAGTCACATCTGATTCTTTGTGACCCTACGGACCATAGCCCTTTGCCAGTCTCCTCTGTCCATGAGATTCTCCAGGTGAGAATACTGGAGTGGTTTGTCATGCCCTCCTCCAGGGGATCTTCCCAACCCAGGGATTCAACTCACATCTCTTTTGTTTTCTGCATTGGAAGACATGTTCGCTATCATACCTGCGAAGCACAGGAGAAGGAAAGCTGTACATATATAGCCCATTCTTCTCTATGTCCATTGTCTTACCCTTTACATTTCTTACTCAGATATAACATCCCAGTCCACTTTCTCCTCTTATTTATTCTCCACACTGCAACTTGAATTTCATTACACTGCTTAGAGCTCTTTGATAGTTTCTCTTTAATTTTGGGAAAAAGCAAGCTCTGTGCTCCTGACTAATCCCACCCTTATCTGGTGCCTCTATCCTTACTTAGCATCTCTTTCTATAAATTTTCAGCTACTCAATAGTTTCATTTTTTTAAATGTCTTCTCTTGTGCCTAAACTTTTTCCAGTTTATACCATCAATTGTACCATTCTTTAACCATTCAATACTTGGGTAATGCACTCGCATCATTTAAAGTTCAAAATAAAAATTGAACCTCTGGTTTTTATGAATTCCATTAGAGATTAAATTCCCTTTCTATAAGTCCTTATAAAGCCTGAATGTCCAGTTACCTATGATAAGTATAGTGATATTTTACAGTTTATTTTTCCTACTACATAGTAAATTCCATGTGAACAATGTCCTTACTGACCAGTGTTGTAAATATTCAATGAATATTTATTCTGTTAAAAGATTGGGCATAACTTTCAGTTAAGAAACTGTTTATGTGTATGTTCAGTAGTTCAGTCTTGTCCGACTCTTTGTGACCCATGGACTGCAGCACTCCACGCTTCCCTGTCCTTCACCATCTCCTGGAGCTTGCTCAAACTCATGTCCCTGAGTTGGTGATGCCATCTAACCATCTCATCCTCTGTTGTCCCCTTCTCCTCCTGCCTTCAATCTTTCCCAGCATCAGGGTCTTTTCCAAGGTGTCAGTTCTTCTCATGAGGTGGCCAAAGTATCAGAGCTTCAGCTTCAGCATTAGTTCTTCAATGAATATTCAGGATTGATTTCCTTTAGAATTGACTGGTTTGATCTCCTTGCAGTCCAAGGGACTCTCAAGAATCTCCAACTGCTTTTGTTGCTAAGTCGCTTCAGTCGTGTCCAACTCTGTGTGACCCCATAGACGGCAGCCCACCAGGCTCCCCCGTCCCTGGGATTCTCCAGGCAAGAACACTGGAGTGAGTTGCCATTTCCTTCTCCAATACATGAAAGTGAAAAGTGAAAGTGAAGTCGCTCAGTCGTGTCCGACCCTTAGCGACCCCATGGACTGCAGCCCACCAGGTTCTTCCATCCATGGGATTTTCCAGGCAAGAGTACTGGAGTAGGGTGCCATTGCCTTCTCCAACAAAACAGTTCAAAAGCATCAATTCATTAATTCAGCCTTCTTTATGGTCCAGCTTTCACATCCATACATGACTACTGAGAAAACCATACCTTCGACTAGACAGAACTGTTTATGTTCCATAAATAAGAGGAAATGTAGAGACATACCAAGTAGTCATAATAAGGTTGTCAAATTGGACAATATTGAGAGATACTAGGAGTTTAGGTTAGACAGTACTTGGTTACTGATTTGACTGTGAGAGCGAGCGATGATTATATAGTGCTGAGAGTCTTCAATGTCTCCCCAGTCTCCCACTTGGACAACTGTACAAATAGTAGTGGTATAAATGATATACAGAGATGAATAGAATAAGTCAATTTCAAAGGTAAAATTAATCTTCAGTAATGTCACATAAGTATTCATGGTATATTTGGGCAGAGATTTTCAGTAAGCATGCAGGTGTGTTAGGGACTCAGGAAAGAGATATGTAAGGTTTAGATCAAGATTTGTGATATAGATGGTGGCTGGAATCACAAGAGCAGATTAGACCATCTATTAAGGGCAGAGGAGAGCTTTTGAAAAACACATATTTCTTGGTAAAGGCCAAAGTGAGAGTGCCCAGTAGAGAGATAATGTAGTCCAGAGACAGGAGGGAAAAAGAAGCAGATTAAGACACTGCTATGGTTAAAGTGAATGATTTTTTCGAGATGACAGGTTTGATTAACAAAATCAAATATTGCAGAAAGTTGACATAAAGACCAAACAATATTCATTCAATTTAATCACGAACAGATACTGGTGAATGCAGCTCCATGGAGATAAGTAAGAAGAAAATGGCCAAATTGCACGAGTCACCAGGTACATAAAGTTAAGAAAATATATACCATGAGAATAAAGACAACTTTTGATAAATTGCATGGTGAAATTAGGGAGAGAGAAAAGGTAGCTACAGAGTTATTAGGCATCAAGAAAGAGCACTTATTTAATGGGGAGGGGTGGCAGCTTTCAGATATTCTTATGTCAAAATAAAGTTGCTAAAGAGGAAAATCTTAATGATACTGATGAGATGGGGAAATAAGTGGAAGACACTGAGGAAGTGAAAATAGGTATTTATAAACTATGCATAAGAATTATCCTTGTACATAAAGAGAAAAAGTTAGGGGTATTTTGCTTTATGGTCAGTGTTTTCTCTGTGAAATAAGAGTTTGGTGAAAGATGGTGTCACCTCAAGATAGGGTTTATCAACTATTCTATGTGCTTATCTACATTTTTTCATCCTTCTTTGTAGTTAGACTGTTGTTCTTTGAATAGTTGTCACCAGTGCCAAATTAGCAGAATAAAGTGTATCACTTCTGAGCTTAGATCCTTGGGAGTCAGTGTCCCTTTTGTTTGGTACTCTGCTATGGTGACATTGAAGGCCACATACTCCAGATTACATGGCTGCAAGATGGTTCAGGACTATGTGATCTCTAAGCACTTATTTAGCAGAGAAATAACTTACTAGTATTTTCCCCTGAGAATCCTGTGTGAAATAGATTTCTTGTGAGAGCTCAAAGAGCACAGTGAAGGCTGAAATGACAAGAGAAAGAGCGAAAGATGCTGGGAACGTGAGGAAGGTGCCTGGCAGTTGAAAAAACAGATAACATATTAAATGGCAAATGAAGCTGCTGGAGTGAGAGAGAGTATTTAGGAGATGAGAAAAGACTACCTTTATGTACTATCTAGAGTCAAGGAATGAGTAGAGAAACAAGTGGAAAAAAAAAGAATGATCAAAAAGAAGCTAGGTGGTATGCCAATAGAAATCATAAACTTGCTCTAAGATATCAAGGAAAGTAGTTTTAAAGGAAGCACCATTTAATGGAGTCAGTTGTTTCCAAAAAGGAAAAGCCTATGGGAACTGAAAAGAAACCATCTGATTTGATGACTAAACTTTCATCAATAAAAATGGAACCATTTCAGGAGAGTCATGGGAGAAGATGCTGTGTTATTGGAGGGAGAGTAATCAATACAACTCGAGGAAAAGTGACTTCACTTCCAAGAAATGCCAGGTAAGAAGTAAAGAGAGCAAACGGAGAATATAATGCAAGAATATGAAAAAATTTAACCACGAAATTAGAATAATTCCTAGACAAAGGGGACAGTATTAATGAGAGACTGAAAATCAGAGAAAACTGTCTTAAGATGTGGCTATAAACTGACTCGTGCCCCACCTTCCAAAATTGTATGTTGAAGCCCTAACCCTTAATTTTACTGTAGGGGATAGAAGGTAAGTCTTTTAGGGAGGTAATTGAAGTTAGATGAAATCATAAGGGTGGGGTAATACTCCAACAGGCACTGATGGTATCCTTATAAAGAGAGGAATGAATTCCAGAGATCTTTCTCCCTCTGCTCACAGAGGAAAGACCATGTGAAGACATGGCAAGAAGACTGCCATCAGCAAGCCAGGAAGACTATTCTCACCAGAAACCAATCCTGACGATAGCTTGACCTTGGACTTCATCCCCCAGAACTGTGAGAAAATAAATGTTCAGGCTATTGTATTTCACTATAACAGCCCAACCAGACTAATGCAGACTTTTATGTACATTGGAGTATATAGAACCTAAACAGTGATGGCTTCCCCAGTGGCTCAGTAGTAAAGAATCTGCCTGCCATTTTAGGAGACGCAGGAGATGTAGGTTCTACCCCTGATTTGGGAAGATACCTTGGAGGAGGAAATGACAACCCACTCCAGCATTCTTTCCTGGAAAAGTCACATGGACAGAGAAGCCTGGAGAACTATAGTCCATGGGGTTTCACAGAATTGGACGTGACTGAGCGAGCATGCACACACAATGATTGTAAGTCAGAGATTACACCTTGAACAGAAGCATAATGATGCTTGTGATATTCATGACTTCGTGAATTTTGTCAGGAAGATGTGAAAAAAGTCAGCCAAACAATGGTTCTGATAGTAGACATTTTCTTTAAGCTTTTTTCCTTATAAAACGGACCCGGAGGAATGGAAGACAGTTTCTGGGAGAAGTACTATGATCTTCCTCTCTTGGAAGTAATGTCACAACTAACAACTTCAAGGCATATCTCTGAAATACACTGTTTTCACAACCATAGGAAATCATCTGCAAAATGCTCTTGTTATAAAAGGGACTATGCATATGTATTGGAGAAGGCAACAGCACCCCACTCCAGTGCTCTTGCCTGGAAAATCCCATGGACGGAGGAGCCTGGTAGGCTGCAGTCCATGGGGTCGCTAAGAGTCTGACACTTTTCACTTTCATGCATTGGAGAAGGAAATGGCAACCCACTCCAGTGTTCTTACCTGGAGAATCCCAGGGACGGGGAAGCCTGGTGGGCTGCTGTCTATGGGGTCACACAGAGTTGGACACGACCGAAGCGACTTAGCAGCAGTAGCAGCAGCATGCATATGTATAATGAAAGATCTTAAGGTTTATTTGAACACTTTAAAATTCATATTATCATGTGCCTTATTAATATATGAGTGTTTTTAACAACAATTTCACATTTCCATTTTAGCATTTGTATTCTGAGAAAGGACTTTTCTTGGCATTCTAAGACAAATCATTTCAAGAATTTAGGAACATTCTAAAATTTTGAGACCATAGTTTTGACTCATTTTGCTTACTCTAAAATTATACTTTTAATTATAGTTGGAAAATCTGATGTCAAACTTTATTTCCGTGGACTTTCTAAAAACTGTTGGCATTTTGCTTCAATTTATTTTATCTACAGATAGTCTCAGGATTGTGGAGGGACTTGGGTTCTTTTTACATTCTGAATATAATTAATGAAGTGACTATAACCAGGACCACTTTTCCTCTGCTAGATTCACCTTGGATGGGCATGAGAATAAACTCGGCATTTTAGGAAACTTCACGTACTTCTACCACACTTAGAGGCTTAATCAGATCATCACATTTTCAATCATATTTTATTCTGGGGAGAGTGCATTTTTAAAAGAAGATTTCTTTTCTCAAAAGAAAAGGTTCTCTTCTTTTTGAGTATTTTGCCTACTAGAGTCTTTGGTGCCTGAGGGCTGCTCCACCTAAGGTCCCCATTGTTAATATCTGTATTATGTCTACTGGGTTAGGGTCTCTGCATACTTAACAGGAAGGCCACACTGCTTTCATGAAGTTTCTTCTTTTTCTTCTCTAACTTAAGATCATCCTCCTCTGCTCCTTTGCTTTTTCCCGAAATCTCCCTTCACCACTTAAGGTGGCTGGTAAGCCTACCCAGTGGAGCTGAAAGTATAGTAAAAAGTGGACTGACTCATGGTGGACATGTCCATTGGAGAATTTCTCTTTCCAAGTAAATAGCTTTTTCCTTTGGAAAGTATTCCTTCTTTTCCTCTTTAGATCTTAAAAAAAAAATATTCCATGAGACCTGTCATTTAAATCTGCTCCTGGGACAGATTACAAACTATAAAAGATCTAGGAAGAAAATCTGAAATGCAAGGAAATGTGGAGAAAGACACAAAGCATGTGGCAAAAAACTCCAAGGATTTGGATGCTCAGTAGAAACACCCCGAAGATTGCCTCTTTTTAGCATGCTTTTGATCTGGAAAGTTAAACTGTATCTCTCACCTGATAACATATTTTGAAAAGAAATTGCAGCATCTACGGGTTTGGGTAAAGGTGGAAAGAGTCATGGGAGTGGGCCGTGCCCACTTTATCCTACTTTTAAGCATGGATGAAATGCAAAAGAAGGTAAGACAAAGAAAAAGCAGCACTCCATGCATAATAAAAAAGCACAGTGTCTGTCACCAAAAACACTATCCACAAGCTACAAATAATGCTTTTATTTGAGGAAACTTTAAAACAATGTCCACTTCCCAGTGTTTTCCACCGCTGCTATCTTTGCCAACTTTTAAAAGTGAAAAAGACAACTGCGGTTGAACAGAAAAGGAAAACTGCCTATGTACTTTAAACACACACACACACACAATCAAAACACACTTTGACATCAAAAAACAATTGTTCAAGTGTTCTTTTGACCTTGGCCCATATTGAGACTGAAATTTGTGGCATGGTGTATTGAAAGAGCATATGCTCTGGAAATTGAAAGACTTGGGTTTAATTTTTGGTTTAGCTACCACAACTGTCATAGTCTGAGTCTCAATTTCTTCACCTGAAAAATGGAAATAATTACCATATAGAATTTATGGGATCGCTTCTTGGCCTTTTGGCTAAGATCAAGTGTAGAATTTACAGGAAATTACTGAAAATGTTATAAAGTACATGCAGCACAACACCTGGTTTGGCTAATAAAGCAATTTTCTCTTTAATACTTTCAAGGCCTGTTATTAATTATTACTGTATTATTTATAATTATTTAATATTACAGTTAAATTTTTTGAGGTCTATCAATATTTTGACTGTGGTGGTATTGGGTTATTATTAATGAAATCAGAAATTATATTGAGAATTACCGAATATTATTCCTCTGTGTGAACAGAGGATGAGATGGTTGAATGGCATCACTGACAATGGATATGAGTTTGAGCAAACTCTGGGAGGTAATGAAAGATAGGGAAGTCTGGTGTGCTGCAGTCCATGGGGTCACAAAGAGTTGTACACGACTGAGTAACTGAATAGCAACAGCAACTCCTCTGTGTATGTGCTCAGTTGCTCAATTCTTTCCAACTCTTTGTGATCCCATGGGCTGTAGCCTACTAGATCAAGTGTAGCGATCTACATAGGCCAAGAAGCGATCCCATAAATTCTATATGATAACCAGGCCCCTCTGACCCTGGAATATTTCAGACAAGAATACTGGAGAAGGTTGCCATTGCCTACTCCAGGGGATCTTCCTGACCCAGGAATTGAATCTGCATCTCTTTTTGCCTTCTGCATTGTCAGGTGGAATCTTTACCACTGTGCTACTTGGGAAGCCCCCATACTATTCTTGATCTTAGCAAAAAGCAAAGAATAGATACTATTCCTCTATTATGTGCAAAAAATGATTTTCTAAGTAAAGGCAAGCATGAGTAATTAGAATATTCTAATTTTCTTTAGAAGAACAGAAAAAAAAAATTCCACAAAAGAAAAGTCAGTGCAAAATCTCTTTTTTTCCCCCTTTGTTTTTAATTATTTATTTTATCATTAACAGTTTCTTATAATTTAAGATTTGGTTAAGGAGTTTGAAGTGTATTTATGGTTGGACAAAAGGTCAAAGGCAGGAAGAATACAACTATGAAATATTAGAAATATTGTCATGCATTGTCAATAATGCAATGATTATTTTGACAACTTGAGTACTGAAAGTAATTATCCCTTTTAAGACAAGAAGTAGCTAATTTAAAATTAACTATAAACATATGAATATATGTGATGGATAAATGGCTTATGTTAAATATGGAAATTGTGCAATTGTGAAGAATTAATAGCAATGAGATTAGAACTGGCCTGGAGTGCAATACTGAGCAGGGAAATCCATTCAGAACAGAAAAAAAAGCAATCCCAATAAGAGTTAAAGTAATTTAAACATTTATGATAAAAAAGTACTAAGTGAGACAAACTATTTAAGCATCAGAACAGCTAACTGTACTAGAGACATATAAATGATTCACAAATTAAGTATATTTCTCAGAATATCACAAAATGAATCCATTTCAATGATAGAACAAAATAGACATCAACTGAAATTATGTGAATTTTACACATACCCAGGAAAGGCAGTATAATACAGATATACAAAGTAATTTGTAACTGAAAATGGTACAATATTCTCAAAGATAAAACTATGTAGACAGAAAAAGGACACTGCTATGCTTGGTATGTGATTAAATTATGCAGATAACTTTTACAGCATTTTCTATTTGTTTAAAAAATCATGAGGGACAAGAAAAAAATCACTGCTGCAGAATGAAATGCAATCTCTTCTGTAGTTGTTATATTTTAAAAATCTACTGAATGCTGGGTATTGCACAGAACTGAAGTTTCTAAAAATCAGATTCTGTTCTTAATTAGCTATTCCTTTCAAAGGACAAAGCAAGGCCAAGGGAGATTTTACACTTAATGTAGGAGCTTGGCTCAAAGTCCCAGGAAAGAATGCCAGTAAACGTGACTGGACTGATATGTGGGCTAAACATAAGAAAAGCACAATGAAGGAGTAGTATGTGCATTTTTATGTATATGTGTATATGTGGGTAGGGAAATGAGACAGGGAGAGATAGAGATGCAATGAAGACAAAGAGAAACAGAGAGAGAGAGAAAGAGAGAAAGAGGCAGCAAGTAAGTTGTTTTTTATATTTACCTATTTGCCCACAAAAATGTGTATTCCAGGCTTCCTTCCTTCATTACTTTTCTAGGAGTTGGGATCTTCAAAAGACAGGCATACAAAGACCTTAGCTGTATGATTTAAATAAATATTCTTGTGATTAAACATAGCAGTTCTTTCTTTACAGAATAAGGCTAGAAAGGAATAGGAGAGAAGACTGAACTCCTTCAAGAGGTCAACAGGTAAATTTCTCAATTCTGTTTACAAATGAAGAAGCCAACAGAAATCTGCAAATTTACATTTGCTTTTCTGTTATAGCCAAAATAATAAAAAACTGCAAATATTTATTCTTAGACCTTTGTTATACACTGAATGCTTATGTCCCCACCCAACCAAACTCATATGCTGAAATCTAATCCTCAATGTATTTGGAGGTGGGGTTTTTGGGAGGGGTAATTAGATCACAGGGATGGAGCCCTAATGAATGGAATTAGTGCCCTTATAAGAAACATGGGCATCACCAGATGGTCAATACTAAAATCTTTGCAGCCAAAAATGGAGAAGCTCTATACAGTCAGCAAAACAAGACTGGGAGCTGACTGTGTCTCAGATCATGAACCCCTTATTGCCAAATTCAGACTTAAATTTAAGAAAGTAGTGAAAACCACTAGGCCATTCAGGTATGACCTAAATCAAAACCCTTATGATTATATAGTGGAAGTCAGAAATAGATTTAAGGGATTACATCTGATAGACAGAGTGCCTGAAGAACTATGGTTGGAAGTTTGTGACATTGTACAGGAGGCAAGGATCAAGACCATCCCAAGAAAAAGAAATGCAAAAAGACAAAATGGTTGTCTGAGGAGGACTTACAACCAACTGTGAAAAGAAGAGAAGCTAAAGAAAAAGGAGAAAAGGAAAGATATACCCATGTGAATGCAGAGTTTCAAAGAATAGCAAGAAGAGATGAGAAAGCCTTCTTCAGTGATCAGTGCAAAGAAATAGAGGAAAACAATAGAATGGAAAAGACTAGAGATCTTGTCAAGAAAATGAGAGATACCAAGGGAACATTTCATGCAAAGATTGGCTCAATAAAGGACAGAAATGGTATGGACCTAACAGAAGCAGAAATATTAAGAAGAGGTGGAAAGAATACCCAGAAGAACTATACAGAAAGGGTCTTCATGACCCAGATAATCACAATGGTGTGATCACACACCTAGAGCCAGACTTCCTAAGTGGGCCTTAGGGAAGCATCACTATGAACAAAACTAGTAGAGGTGATGGAATTCCAGTTGAGCTATTTCAGATCCTAAAAGATGATGCTGTGAAAGTGCTGCATTCAATATGCCAACAAATTTGGAAAACTCAGCAGTGCCCACAGGACTGGAAAAGGTCAGTTTGCAATCCAATCCCAAAGAAAGGCAATGTCAAAGAATGCTCAAACTACTGCACAATTGCACTAATCTCACACTAGCAAAGTAATGCTCAAAATTTTCCAAGCCAGGCTTCAACAGTACGTGAACCAGGAACTTCCAGATGTTCAAGCTAGATTTAGAAAAGGCAGAGGAACCAGAGATCAAATTGCCAACATCCGTTGTATCATTGAAAAAGCAAGAGAGTTGCAGAAAAACATCTATTTCTGCTTTATTGATTAAGCCAAAACCTTTGACTGTGTGGATCACAACAAACTGTTGAAAATTCTTCAAGAGATGGGATTATCAGACCACCTGATCTGCTTCCTGAGAACTCTGTATGCAGGTCAAGAATTAACAGTTAGAACGGGACGTGAAACAACAGACTGGTTTCAAATCAGGAAAGGAGTATGTCAAGGCTGTGTGTTGTCACCCTACTTACTTAATTTATATACAGAGTACATCATGAGAAACGCTGGGCTGGATGAAGCACAAGCTGGAATCAAGATTGTGGGAGAAATATAAATAACCTCAGATATTCAGATGACAACACCCTTGTGGCAGAAAGCAAGGAAGAAATAAAGAGTCTCTTGATGAAAGTGAAAGAGGAGAGTGAAAAAGTTGGCTTGAAACTCAACATTCAGAAAACTAAGATCATGGCATCTGGTCCCATCACTTCATGGCAAACAAATGGGGAAACAGTGGAAACAGTGGCTGATTTTATTTTCTTGGCTCCAAATCACTGCAGATGGTGACTGCAGCCATGAAATTAAAAGACGCTTGCTCCTTGGAAGAAAAGCTATGACCAACCTAGACAGCAAATTAAAAGGCAGAGACATTACTTTGCCAACAAAGGTCCATCTAGTCAAAGCTGTTTTTCCGGTAGTCATGTATGGATGTGAAAGTTGGACTATAAAGAAAGCTGAGAGCCGAAGAATTGATACTTTTGAACTGTGGTGTTGGAGAAGACTCTTGAGAGTCCCTTGGACTGCAAGGAGATCCAGCCAGTCCATCCTAAAGGAAATCAGTCCGGAATATTCATTGAAAGGACTGATGCTGAAGCTGAACCTTCAATACTTTGGCCACCTGATGTGAAGAGCTGACTCATTAGAAAAGACCCTGATGCTGGGAAAGATTGAAGGCAGGAGGAGAAGGGGACGACAGAGGATGAGATGGCTGGATGGCATCACTGACTACATGGACATGAATTTGAGTAAACTTCGGGAGTTGGTGATGGACAGGGAGGCCTGGCATGCTGCAGTCCATGGGGTCACAAAGAGTTGGACACGACTTAGTGACTGAACTGAAGTGAACTAAGAAAAGGTCAGAGAGCTAGCTAAATATCTTTTTGCCTTGTGAGTGCACAGAGGGAAGTTGGCTGTCTGCAAACTGGAGAAGGGTTCTCATCAGGAATCTTATTATGCTGGTACTTGTGTTGGGCTTCCAGCCTCCAGAGCTGTAAGAAATAAATTTCTGTTTTTTATGAAGCACTCAATCTATGGAACTTTGTTATAGTAGCCCAAACTAAGGCAGTTCTTATTCAAAACTGGCCTTATATACAAGATTTCAGTGATTAATATATATGGATTTATATATATGTACCTGTGGAAATAGAATATACTACTGATCAAAGTAGAAATTTGTGAAAGTTTTATTCAGCACTTTATTACATGTCTGTAATGTTAGATACTAATTTAGACCTGGGATGATATTGGAAGATAATTCTCCATGAGTCTTGTGTTTCTGCATGTCTTACCATTGGAGGCACTGAGAGATTTTGTTTTGGATTATCTCTTCAAGAATGTTTGTATATCAAATAGCCTTGGAAGATAGATAGTGCTTCCCTCCAGAACAGAAGGAAGGTTTGTTGTATAATCAAAGTAAAGTTTCTGTCTGGGGCAAAGGGCAGATTTGCTGGCATCCTATTGTAGAAGACTTAAATTAGTCTTGAAGTTCCTCATCTGAGATGCAAATTTACCATATATACATCATCTACTTAGCCCACACTGCATTGTTCCTGTGGAATTTGAGAGGCAAATGGAATTGATATGAACATGAACTTACGCTTCTTTCCACGCAGTGAGTAACAGAGTTCAGTGTCTTTGAACCAGGAATATGTGTCTTCTGTAACCCTCCACAAAACTGTGGCAGGTTAACTTGTTAAATAGCAGATAGGACAAAATCTCAGATATTTCACAATTAACAACAGTAGAATAAACAAGACAGTGCCCCTTTTCCTATAGCTTAAATTCTAACTGGAATTTGATATTGACAAAAACAAATAATCAGTAATTTCACTTCACTTGAAAAAACACCTGATGTGCTCTGTCAACTCTGCAACCCTATGAACCGTAGCCAGCCAAACTACTCTGTCCATGGTATTTCCCAGGCAGGAATCTTGGAGTGGGTTGCCGTTTCCTCCTCTAGGGCATCTTCCCAACCCAGAGATCTGATTTATGTCTCTTGCATCTCCTGCATTTCAAGCGAGTTTTCTTTACCACTGAGCCATTCAGGAAGCCCACTGAACAGATAACTGCTTTTATTTATTATTATTATTTTTTTTACTTCTTAATTCTTTATTCAATTTGTAAAGTTACACCTCATTTACAGTTTTTAAAAATATAGGCTATATTTACTATGTTGCACAATGCATTCTTTTTTGTGTGTGAAAGATTTTTTTTATTTTTTTTTAACTTTACAATATTGTATTGGTTTTGCCATATATTAAAATGAATCTACCACAGGTATACATGTGTTCCCCATCCTGAACCCTCCTCCCTCCTCATACCATCCCTCTGGGTCGTCCCAGTGCACCAGCCCCAAGCATCCAGTATTGTGCATCGAACCTGGACTGGCGACTCGTTTCATATGTGATATTATACATGTTTCAATGCCATTCTCCCAAATCATCCCACCCTCTCCCTCTCCCACAGAGTCCAAAAGACTGTTCTATACATCAGTGTCTCTTTTGCTGTCTCGTATACAGGGTTACTGTTACCATCTTTCTAAATTCCATATATATGCATTAGTATACTGTATTGGTGTTTTCCTTTCTGGTTTACTTCACTCTGTATAATAGGCTCCAGTTTCATACACCTCATTAGAACTGATTCAAATGTATTCTTTTTAATGGCTGAGTAATACTCCATTGTGTATATGTACCACAGCTTTCTTATCCATTCATCTGCTGATGGGCATCTAGGTTGCTTCCATGTCCTGGCTATTATAAACAGTGCTGCGATGAACATTGGGGTACACGTGTCTCTTTCCCTTCTGGTTTCCTCAGTGTGTATGCCCAGCAGTGGGATTGCTGGATCATAAGGCAGTTCTATTTCCAGTTTTTTAAGGAATCTCCACACTGTTCTCCATAGTGGCTGTACTAGTTTGCATTCCCACCAACAGTGTAAGAGGGTTCCCTTTTCTCCACACCCTCTCCAGCATTTATTGCTTGTAGACTTTTGGATCGCAGCCATTCTGACTGGCGTGAAATGGTACCTCACAGTGGTTTTTCTTTTTTTAATTTTATTTTATTTTTAAACTTTACAATATTGTATTAGTTTTGCCAAATATCGAAATGAATCCGCCACAGGTATACATGTGTTCCCCATCCTGAACCCTCCTCCCTCCTCCATCCTCATACCGTCCCTCTGGGTCGTCGCAGTGCACCAGCCCCAAGCATCCAGTATCATGCATCGAACCTGGACTGGCGACTCGTTTCATACATGATATTATACATGTTTCAATGCTAGTCTCCCAAATCTCCCCACCCTCTCCCTCTCCCACAGAGTCCATAAGACTGATCTATACATCAGTGTCTCTTTTGCTGTCTCGTACACCGGGTTATTGTTACTATCTTTCTAAATTCCATATATATGCGTTAGTATACTGTATTGGTGTTTTTCTTTCTGGCTTACTTCACTCTGTATAACAGGCTCCAGTTTCATCCACCTCATTAGAACTGATTCAAATGTATTCTTTTTAGTGGCTGAGTAATACTCCATTGTGTATATGTACCACAGCTTTCTTATCCATTCATCTGCTGATGGACATCTAGGTTGCTTCCATGTCCTGGCTATTATAAACAGTGCTGCGATGAACATTGGGGTGCATGTGTCTCTTTCCCTTCTGGTTTCCTCGGTGTGTATGCCCAGCAGTGGGATTGCTGGGTCATAAGGCAGTTCTATTTGATTTGCATTTCTCTGATAATGAGTGATGTTGAGCATCTTTTCATGTGTTTGTTAGCCATCTGTATGTCTTCTTTGGAGAACTGTCTATTTAGTTCTTTGGCCCATTTTTTGATTGGGTCATTTATTTTTCTGGAATTGACCTGTAAGAGTTGCTTGTATATTTTTGAGATTAGTTGTTTGTCAGTTGCTTCATTTGCTATTATTTTCTCCCATTCTGAAGGCTGTCTTTTCACCTTGCTTATAGTTTCTTTTGTTGTGCAGAAGCTTTTAAGTTTTATTAGGTCCCATTTGTTTATTTTTGCTTTTATTTCCAATATTCTGGGGATTAAAGATCTAAACGTAAGACCAGAAACTATAAAAGTAGAGGAGAACATAGGCAAAACACTCTCTGACATACATCACAGCAGGATCCTCTATGACCCACCTCCCAGATAACTGCTTTTAAAAAATAAAGCAGGTAGCACTTGACTTCTGAAATGACAGAATAAGGACCTCCAAATATCTACTCCTTACAGAAGTAATGAGAACACTGGCAAAAATTATCAAAATTAGTATTTTCAGAATTCTGGAAGTTAACCAATGTTTTGCAACAATCTAGGAAGTTATTATTCAAGAAAAATGGTTGAATCTTAATACGAACAGCAAGACTTGTAGGGTTTTAACTTGTCTTAACTCCATTTGCCTTCCCTTAACTCTATCATAGTCTTAGCAGAACAGCCTCACAACAATATAGCTGTGAAAGCCACCAATCTAACAGCAACTGGAGGGGGCAGAATCAGTTTGAAGTATCCAAAAATCTCCCCACACATGGATTATTATATCTGATTTATCTGGCAGGTCTCTGAAAACCTGTTCTCTTGTCTTGATTTAATCTGACAGAGTCTTTACCTTGAATGTGCAGTCAATCCACAAGGCAATTTTCAAGGAAAATTAGTGATGGTTGTTTAATTTTAATCTATCTGAAGTAACATTATGGGCTGGGACTAATAAGTTTACCAACAAACTTATAAGAAAAACTGGAGAAAAAGATGTCAATATGTTATTGGAAGGAGGAATCCCTTCCAGAACCTGAATGGGATCTTGCCTAATAAATGGAAATAACTTGTCCAAGGAAGCACACATGCTGACAAAATAAGGGACTTTATTGGAAAGGGATAACTGGGTAGACAGCAGCAGGGTAAGAGAATCCAGGAGAGTGCTCTGCCTTGTGGTTCAGTCTCAGCTTTTATGGTAGTTGGTTAGTTTTTGGTTGTCTCTGGCTAATTATCATGCTTGGCCTGGAGTCTAACTCAAGGTCATTCCTGGTGGCACAGGAATCCCAACCAGCATGGATCCTAGCATGAATTAATCTGGAATCAAGGTTGGTTATCTCCTCTCTCTTTTGGCCCCTGCGGAATTGTCCAAGTTAGTTTTCAGTGGTAGCACCATGTTCCTTATGGGGACCTCCTGTTGTGCGACAACACAGGCAAGTGGCTCTGGCCAAAGTGGGTGGTTTTGGTCAACAGTCACCTAACAGCTAGAGGCCTTGAAAAACCTCAGCTTATTTCTGGAATATTAGAAGATCATGCATCAGGCTGTGCACTCAAAGGCTGAGTACAGGCCTGGGAAAGGCCCCAGAGGCTCTCCTTTTAACTGACCTGGAAGTGTTTCCAAAACAAAAGTGAAGTCTAAGGTGGAGTTAGAAAGTGTCTGACTAAGAGGTAAAGGCACATCCCATACACATAGAGACCTTTGGCAAAAGTTGGGATATTTAAAGAAATCTTTTTAATCATTTGCTGACCATTAAGTTAATTGAGCAGTGACTTTAGTGATCACACAGGAAAATAATATATGTAGCATAGGACTAGTACAGGATATCACTCAAAAATAAATATCTGTGACAATAAATGGTTATTGGAGGTTATGATTAAACTTGTTTTACTATGTTATTGTTTTGTTGTAATTATTGCTATTATGATTATTATTATTGCTTTTCTTATTCTCCTCCTCCATCTTCTTACTTTCTTCTTTTTATGTTATTACTATGTCTTCAAGAGACAGTAGTATACATATGGAGAAACTGTATCAGGACCTGTCAGCTATACATATTTTTAAAACAGAATTTCTGCCTATTTCTTTTTGCATTCACATTGTACACACATCAGACATTTTAAACTATAGTGAGTATATTTCTCTTTTGCTCCCAGTCACTGCCCAATTAACTTCTATTCTATCCCTCTAACAGGTAACTCTTGTTTTACTTGCTTTTTTACTTCCTGCAGACTTTACATAAAATTTTAAAATGTGCATATATGCCAATGCAAGTATCTATTTTTATCTCCCCTTTTAAACACAAATCCTAAATACTTTATTAGGTACCATATACTTTGCGTTTTCACTTGCTATATTTTGAGATATTTCCTTATAAGTATATAAAAAGTTTGGGATTCACAGGTGGCCTAGTGGTAAAGAATCTGCCTGCAATGCAGGAACTGTAGGAGACTCAAGTTTGATCCCTGGGCAGGAAGATCCCCTAAAAGAGGGCATGGCAACCCACTCTGGTATTCTTGCCTAGATAATTCCATAGACAGAGGAGCCTGGTGGACTACAGTTCATGGGGTTGCAAAGAGTCAGACACGACTGAAGCGACTTAGCATGCACACACACATATAAAAAGTTTATGTTTTTACATTTATACAGTATCCAATTGTATGGAAATATAATACCATAAGCTGCTACTCCTATAGTTTTTCTTTTCAGTAATTGAAACTATATTTTCATTTGCTAGAGTCAAACACCTTTGTGTCATATTTGACTCTTTCACACTCCACATTCAATTCCTCCACAATTTTTACTGGTTTTACCTCCAAAATAAAGCATCAATTTTTTTCTAACTAATTTCACCACTTATACTTCTGTCCCAAGCTATCACTGTATTACTTGACATCTTTGAGTCTCACAGGGACCCCAAAGGCTTTTGCTAGTATGCCCCAAAGACAGTGGAGAAGACACCACACCCAGGTAGTTCCCCTATTAATCAGACCAGCTGTACACCTTCTGGATCTGAACCTAATATATTTTGCTCCTCTGCTAGCTTGCAAAATTATTCAGACAAACCAATCACATCCTCAAGATGTGAATGGTGGGGGGCACACGTCACTCTTGGTACTGTGAAGTCTGCCTCCTACAGCCCCTGCTGATTCACTCTATTCCCAAGGGTAGGTCTCATGTAACCATGTATGGTGTGTGGGGTCTGCTCTACCAGATTATATGTTTGACTAGTAAACTGCTGTCAATCTCATCGGTCCAGGGTTGAATGTTGTATCTTCAACCATTTGTATTATTTAGAGTATGGGATTCATCCTTCACCAGTGGGATAAATAGTAGGTAGTAAGAACAATAACCATCTAGTTTAGTTTTCTCTTCCATAACTATAATGTTACCTGCCTGAAGTCTCTTTTTAATCTGCAGTCAGTATGTTGAAAACATGAATAAAATCTTGAAAATCCTCTGCTTTCATACAATGGCTTTCCATCTCGTAGAGGAAAAGCTCAAGTCCAAACAGAGCTTGCAAAGTCTGACATATTCCAGCCATGCTAGACCCAGCCATCTACAGCTCCTGTTCGCATTCAGTCTGATCCAGACATTCTTAACTTGTGCTGTTCTTTCTTGGTATCTTTTCAAACATGGGCTAGTGGCAGCAATCCATTGAGTTCAATAGAAACCACAGCAGTTATTTAGATATTAGAGCAATAAATATGCTTTTGTTTTTTGTTTTTTTAGGGAGCAGTTTTTTTGGTCACTGATATTGTTTACACTTGTTAGCACATGGTGATAATAAAAAAAAATAATCAGTTTCATTGTTGGTTTAAGACTTTCTGTTGATGGTGCACACTTTATTGCCTACAACTATCATGCAAAGAGTTGACTCATTGGAAAAGACTCTGATGCTGGGGATCGGGGGCAGGAGGAGAAGGGGACGACAGAGGATGAGATGGCTGGATGGCATCACTGACTCGATGGACGTGAGTCTGGGTGAACTCCGGGAGTTGGTGATGGACAGGGAGGCCTGGCGCGCTGCGATTCATGGGGTCGCAAAGAGTCGGACACGACTGAGCGACTGAACTGAACTGACTGATAATGAACTACTTACTCCCACTGATCATGCCCTCCTTTACTCTGCTCCTGTTTCCATTTTATAGGAATTTAATTGGCTATTCCCTTTATCTAAAATCTTTCCTCTGAATTTCATATGGCTTATATATTCACTTTTATCAGGCCTTTACTCAGGTGGTGTTTTCTTATTAAGGCCTCTATTACTACTGTATTTCAAATGGAAATCTTATTGCCATTCTCTAACGTGATAGACATTAAATAGAAAAGGCTTCAGATTCAGAATAAAATGTTTTGTAAATATTTATTATTTTTTCCCCTTAAAATTCCATTTGGTTTTATTCTAGAGCCCCAATTTTATACCTACGTCTAAGAAATCATAAAAGACAAGAATTTTCATAAGAAATTTGTGTGAAATCCAAATGGCTGTCAATTTAATTACATACTTCATTAGATACAAATTAACCTTCAGACCTTTAACTTAAGAAGTAAAGTTGAGATGAGAATATCTGAAGAATACGGTGTGCTTTGCCTCTCCTCCAAGACTTTTGATGCCACTATCTATTATGGAAGCACCCAGAATGTATTGATAATGATAATTATGATGATAATAATTGAGTCAGTTACCATAGGCTAGATACACTTTACATACTTTATTGAATTATTATAATAATTCCACAAGATTGGTATCATTATATCCCTCTTATAGATGAGAAAAATGAGACCAGAGTCATAAAATCATTTGACTAAGGTCACCCATCTGGTAATTGGCTATCAGGGTTTTCATTTAGGTCTATTTCCATCAAAAGTCCTTGCTCTTAATTGGAGTACTCTGTGTCCCTGTGTGGAAGCAAACATGCCAGAGGAGCAAAGGTTTGTGTCGATAATGCTAGAATATCATTATGACATAAATAAGAACACATCTATATTCAGTTTAAAGTGGAAAAACAAAATATAAAAGTTGCGTTCATGGATTTGGAACTAGCAGTGCAGGGGTCTGTGACTTGCAGTCTATTTATTGATGACATGACTTACAAACATTCATCTTTTGACAGGTAGAAATACAGCTCCTGATCCGACATTAATGTAATAAATTTAAATGCTACTAAACATTACTTTGGTAATGGCAAACCAAAGGTCTGCAGTCATTTGCATGAAATGTATAAATAAGGGTTTTGACTTACATGTTGTCACAGGCATAAATTTAGTTTACTCTTTCTAAAAGCCAGAACTGGCTATGAACATTAAAGATGACTTGTATGACCATGTTAATCTTTCCACCTCATATTTCAATTTTTATGGGAACTTTATTGCTAAATAATATATCTCCAAGCTCTCCTTTTGTAGTTCTGCTGCCCATTACTTGCCTAAACCACATTCTGTCATTACTTTTAGCAGTTTTATGCCTCATATACTACACAGCCCATGATGGCTGTCTTCCTAATAAATTCTTCATCACTTTCAATATAATCATCTGCATTGCAGCTTCATTAATATCCTTTCATTCAAAGATCCAGGTAGGCAGCATCCCACTGAGTAAAAGGCTTTAAAAAAATTAATTAGGCCATAGGAACCTGCTTCTGGGCTTTAGTCAATGTCATGAAATAATGCAGTTACTAATATAATACTGGTGGCTTTTGAATAACAGATTAATTAGGAACATCCTTATATGGAGTCATAAATGGAGTATTCATGGCATGATTTTCACTGCAACAATAAAATGCAAAACTCAATACTCAATCAAGTTTAAACCTAACCTTATTACCTTGATGTGTGCAGGTTTCTGAGACTTAGAAACACACTCCTGCCAGAACTTCTTCATTTAAAATTAACTCACATACCTATGACTCCATCTACTTCAGTAATTGAAGGTAATGCAATCACAGGTTTTGCCTTATATCTCAGGTACTCTGGTTTACTGGGGTCATTGTTTGAGGCAGAATCACTTACCAGCTAAATTGTGTGTGAAAGGAGGGCTAACACTCCCTTTTTGTTTTCTTTCAGGGTATATCTTGATGATGTCTGGGGAAAGGGCCAAGACTATCATATCTAAGAGACAAGTGTTTGGAAATTATTGACTTATAAACGAAAGGATGCTGGTATCTTCAGCTCTAAATTAGAAACTCCATTAAGAAAAAAGAAATTCCATTGGTGGGGGGAAACTTGGGAGTGGATAGATAGTGGTGAATCAGAGGTGATAATATTTGGGGTGTAAACCCAAACTGAACACATGAGAAAGAGGATTTTTCAATTAAAAAGTCAATACAAAGTATAGATGCATGCTTAGTTTTAATGTCTGTTTAGGAGGTGACTTGGTAAGGAAAATCCCATTTTGATTTTGTAGGGCTTAACTAAGACTTAAATAAGAATTTTAAAATAAGAATTTTAAGTATCTAATTAAAAAACAGCCAACTAGGCAATGTGTTGTGATTCTAAAATACAAATGTGACACTAGCAGTAATTTGAAAAGTAAATCAGGACATAGTTATGAATAGAATTCTACAAAAATGAGAATGAGCAAATGATATCACTATACAAAAATACAGATGAAGATCACAAGTGTAATACTGACAAAAAGAAGCCAGACCAAAAAAGAGATGTGCTATATGACTGCATTCATATAAAGTTCAAAAACAGGCAAAGTTGAGTGACTCCTTCAGCTCCAGCATATCAGTTCAGTTCAGTCCCTCAGTTGTGTCCAGCTCTTTGCGACCCCATGGACTTCAGCATGCCAGGCTACCCTGTCCATCACCAACTCCCAGAGCCTACTCAAACCCATGCCCATGGAGTCGGTGATGCCATCCAACCATCTCATGCTCTGTCATCTCCTTTCCTCCTACCTTCAATCTTTCCCCCCATCAAGGTCTTTTCTAGTGAGTCAGTTTTTCACATCAGGTGGCCAAAGTATTAGAGTTTCAGCTTCAGTATCAGTCCTTCCAATGAATATTCAGGACTGATTTCCTTTAGGATTGACAGGTTGTATCTCATTGCAAGCCAAGGGACTCTCAAGAGTCTTCTCCAACACCACAGTTCAAAAGCATCAATTCTTCTGCACTCAGCTTTCTTTATAGTCCAACTTTCACATCCATACATGACTACTCAAAAAACCATACCTTTCACTAGATGGACCTTTGTTGGCAAAGTAATGTCTCTGCTTTTTAATTTGCTGTCTAGGTTGGTCATAGCTTTTCTTCCAAGGAGGAAGCATCTTTTAATTTCATGGCTGCAGTCACCATCTGCAGTGATTTTGGACCCCCCAAAATAAAGTCTCTCACTGTTTCCATTGTTTCCCCATCTATTTGCCATGAAGTGATGGGCCCAGATGCCATGATCTTAGTTTTCTGAATGTTGAGTTTTAAGCCAACTTTTTCACTCTCCACTTTCACTTTCATCAAGAGGCTCTTTATTTCTTCTTTGCTTTCTGCCATAAAGGTGTTGTCATCTGCATATCTGAGGTTATTGATATTTTTCCCGCAATCTTGATTCCAATTTGTGCTTCATCCAGCCCAGCGTTGCTCATGATGTACTCTGTATATAAATTAAATAAGTAGGGTGATGATATACAACCTTGATGTACTCCTTTCCTGATTTGAAACCAGTCCGTTGTTCCATGTCCAGTTCTAACTGTTGTGTCTTGACCTGCATACAGATTTCTCAGGAGGCAATTCAGGTGGTCTGGTATTCCCATCTCTTGAAGAATTTTCCACAGTATGTTGTGATCCACTCAGTCAAAGGCTTTGGGTTAATCAATAAAGCAGAAAAGATGTTTCTCTGGAACTGTCTTGCTTTTTTGATGATCCAAGGGATGTTGGCAATTTGATCTCTGGTTCCTCTGCCTTTTTTAAATCTAGCTTGAACACCTGGAAGTTCATGGTTCACGTACTGTTGAAGCCTTACTTGGAAAATTTTGAGCATTACTTTTCTAGTGTGTGAGATGAGTGCAATTGTGCAGTAGATTGAGCATTCTTTGGCATTGCCTTTCTTTGGGATTGGAATGAAAATTGACCTTTTCCAGTCCTGTGGGCACTGCTGAGTTTTCCAAATTTCGTGGGATATTGAGTGCAGCACTTTCACAGCATAATCTTTTAGGATTTGAAATAATTCAACTGGAACTCTGTCACCTCCACTAGCTTTGTTCGTAGTGATGCTTCCCAAGGCCCACTTGACTTCACAATCCAGGATGTCTGGCGCTAGGTGAGTGATTACACCATTGTGATTGTCTGGGTCACGAAGATCTTTTTATATAGTTCTTCTGTGTAGTCCTGCCACCTCTTCTTAATATCTTCTGCTTCTGTTAGGTCCATACCATTTCTGTCCTTTAGTCTGCCCATCTTTGCGTGAAATGTTCCCTTGGTATCTCTAATTTTCTAGTCTCAAGACTAGAGAAAAGATCTCTAGTCTTTCCTTTGGTATCTCTAATTTTCTAGTCTAAAGACTAGAGAAAAGATCTCTAGTCTTTCCCATTCTATTGTTTTTCTCATGGAAACCACTTATCTGATTTCAACCCCTATGTAGTAGGTTTGACTTTTATAAAATGTCACACAAGTAGAATCGCATAGTAATTAGATTTTTGTATCTGGCATCTATCACAAAACTGTTTTTAAGATTGACCCATATTGTTGCATAATCAGTAGTTTGGTTTTGTGTATTGTTCATTTATCTCATTGCTGAGAATCTTACTGCATGGATGTGCCATGGGCTATTTATCTGTATTTTTACCTGTTGATGGATGTTTGGCTTCTCTATAGTTTTGTCTATTATTAGTAAATCTACTATAAGCATTTGTGTAGAAGTTTTTGCATGGACCTGCGTTTTTAGCTTTCTTGGTAAATATCTAGGACTTAGATTGAGAGATCTTATATTTAACTTTATTATTATTATTTTTTTCACTTGGGATAATTTATAGTCTGGAAAAGGACAGATGAACCATGATCAAAAAACCAAGTGAGGATTTTTAAGGAAGCTTTGACTGAAATATTAAGAAAAACATCTAATTCAACTCCAGAGAAAAGTGATACCAAGGGAAAATAAAGTCTTAACTGATGTTCTGAAACTGGCCATAAGAGAGTGTGGGAGAATGATCCTCTAGGCATGAAATCTCAAGAGCTCTGAATACAACCAGGGCTTCAGCTGATCCAGAGCTGGGCTGAACCAGATGACCTGAGTGAGGGCCACCCGGCAAGCACACTGTAGTCTGTCTGGCTCCATCAACAGTGAGAGACCTTCAGCTCTATCACAGCGTACTCTCCAGTGTGTTATAGTTGTCCTTAAAGCTCTTCAGTTCGAGGAAGTGCTTGGCATGTTTACTCTTCTGACTGGAGGGGAGGTATGTCACCTGGATGGTTGTTGGGGAGACTTCAGGAGACTGGGTTAGGTCTTTGGCTGCTGACTGGTGTTGTCGCTGAGAGCTCCCACTTTGTGCTTTAACCACTGTGGCCAGCTCACTCAGGGCCTCCTGATAGCGCAGGTACTCAATCAGGCCAAAGACCCCTGTCCCATAGCGGGCTGTCTCATAGCCATCCAGCAGGGTATCAGTGAGGGCCTTGCGCATACCCTTGAAAGGAGTACTAATGTTTCCAAGATCTAGCAGGTAGGAGCGGAAATTCTTGGCCATTAAGGAATGGGGATGCTGGCCTTCGGCATGAAATGGGATCTCAGAGGCTTTCATCCTGTATAGTTAGTTGTAGCAATTTTGATTTCCCTGGGTTTCCAGCTGTAGCAGTCTTGCATCATCATCTTCGAGAAGCTGAGGTTCATACATGATATCCTGAACCTTGCACAATTGGGTATCAATCTCCTCTTTTAAGTCGTTGGGGGCATTGTGTCCCACAGGGACATGAGGTCCCCTTTGGGATTTCATTGCAAAGCGCATGTTTTGCCTCTTCACAAAAATAAATAGCAGTACAAACACCAGGCTCCCGTAGGCCATCACCAGCATGACATTCACGCCAGCCAGCCAGTTACTGACGGACGTCATGGCCTCCCCACCCCGTGCGGGACTGCTCCGGTTTAATCCACTGCCCTGCCTCGTCAGCCCGAGCTCCACTGAGGCAAAGGCGCCTGGGTTTCCTGAAACTCCCCGGCCATTTCCTTACGGGGATAGACCAAGGCTGACCAGGCCTGAAAACATGGCAGATGGGGGAGGGGGTGGGGCTAGGAAAGAAGAGCCTATATTTAACTTTAGAAAGCATTGCCAAACTCTTCTTCAATGTGTTACAACATTTTGCATTCCTGCCAGAAATGTATGCATGTTCCAGTTGTAATGCATCTTTGTAAACTCTTTGTATCACCTGTTTTTTGTTTGTTTTTTAAGCCATTTTAGAAGCTGTGTAGTGGTATCATTGTGGTTTCAATGGGCATTTTCTTAATGAGTAAAATCGTTTTAAGTATCTTTTCATATGTTATCAACTGTTACATTGTTTTCTTTAGTGAAATATCTGCTGAGATATTTTACCTGTTTTAAAAATTTTGTTGTTTGTTTACTTCTTATTGTGGTAAATGTTTATATATTTTAGATCAAAGTTATTTAATAGGTAGATACATGTTTTGAAACTTTTTTTCCTATTAAGTGTCCTATGTTTGCATTTTCTTAACAGTGGTCTTTCAAGGATTAGAAGTTTCAAATTTTATCAAGTTCAACTTATGAAAATATTTCTTTTATCATTCATGAGTAAAGTATATGATCCATTTCAAGTAGTTTTTTATATGGTAAAGATAAAATTGATGTTTATTTTATTTTTCTTTTTGCATGGTGGTCTAATTGCTCAGCACAGCTTGTTTGGAAAGACTGCACTTCCTCCTTTGAATTATTTTGATATCTTTGTCAAAATCAATTGACTATACACATGTTGGTCTACTTGGAAACTTTTTTTCCTATTGATTAATGTATATAATCTATAGCATTTTCTTGAGTGTTGTAACTTTGTGTCTAGTTTTGAGATCAACTAGTGTGTGTGCTCAAAATTTGCCCCCTTTCAGAATTATTTTACCTATTTTAAGTATTTCTTCAAAAACAGTTACACAGGATTTTGATTCATACCCCTTTGAATCCATAGATATACTTAGAAAGAATTCACATGTAAACATGTCTTCCAACCCATGAATATAGTATCTCTCTTCATCTCCTTAAATCTTCTTTAATTTCTCTCATCAAGATTTTTCAGTTTTTGGTGTAAAAATTTTGCATGTATTTTGTTATCCTTAACTATTTCAGATATTTGACATTACTGTAAATGGCATTTTAAAATTTAAGTTACAAACTGATCATAACTGGTATATAGATATGCTTTTGCTTTTTGTGTATTCGCCTTGTTTCCTATCACCTTTCTTTTTTTCTATAGGTAGTATATCATCTTTAAATAAAGATAGTTCTATTTCTCCCTTTCAAATTTCTATGCCTATTCTTTTCTTTTTTTAAATTGCACTATGTTATGTTTTTTATTGTATTGTCTTTGTCTATGTTATTCTATGTTATATATGGTATGAATATAGTTGTGTTTCCTTCATTCAATCCACTGGATCAATTTGCCATGCATTTTCCTTCTAAATATATTATAAACCCCATAATGAATGGTTAGCAGTTTATCTGCACATAGCAAAGTATTTTAAACTGATAAAGATCAGAAATTAATTCTTTTAAGTCATTTACAGTGTTATTCATTTGTGTTTATTCAACTATTTCAAATGGTATCATCATTCTTTTGCCTAGAAATCTTTCATTTATTTTTTGTATTACAAATCTACTTGCAATGGATTCTCTCAGATTTTACTTGTCAAAAATACTTTATCTTACCATAATTTTTAAAGATGTTTTTCCTAATTGGAAATAAACATTATTTTTGTTTTCTTTAAACACTTTTAAATATCACTCTATTATCTTCTGACTTGCATGGTTTCTGACAAGGATTCTTAGATTTTATGTTTATTCATATTTGTGTAACATTTTTTCTTTTCTGGCTTCTTTTAAGATTTCCTCATGATCTTTGATTTGATTATGGGGGTGTGTGTGTATGTGTGTTTATTCTACATTTTGGGTTCTCTGAGGTTTTTATATCATTGATGTATTCTATTAATTTTGGAAAATTTGTAGTTGTTATTTTTTCAAACATTTATTCTGGCTTATTTTTCTCTCTATATGGGGAAGCCTGGTGGGCTGCCGTCTATGGGGTCACACAGAGTCGGACACGACTGAAGTGACTTAGCATAGCATAGCATTCTCCTGGAACTCTACTTTCTTATACGTCAGATCATTTGTTTTTGTCTCAGAGTTCTTCAGGTCTATTTCTCTCTCTTTCATCTGTTTTTTATTTTGGTTAATTTCCATTGTTGCATCTTCATGCAGCAATGTGTATTCATTTAACTGTGATCACTTTTCTCATAAATCTGCCAAAGGGATTCATTATCTCTGAGTTAGATAAATTTAGATGAAGTTTTAAAATTTCTAGCATTTCCACTTTTATTTTATAGTTTTCAACTCTGCTGAAGCTTATCGTACATTCATGCATGCGGTTTATCTTTCCTACTAAAATGCATTTTCAATTTTAATTATTGTTATTATTTTGATTGCTTCTTTTTTCAGTTTTGGAAAAAGTTATTATGTTAACATATATTTATAACATACAATTTTGTAGTAATAGTTATTTTAATGTCCTTGTCTAATAATTCGAACATCTGTGTCATTGGTGAGTCTACTTTTGGTGATTGCTTTGTCACTAGAAAATGGGTCATTATTTTTTGACTTTACAAGTTTTACGTTTGCATTATATGTAGAATTACTGTGGAGATGTAACTAAATGTGATTTGATATGGACAAGCTTGTTTTAGGTTCTGTGTGACTTAATTCATTTCAATCAGTAGTTGGGATTGTTTGAGTTTGTTGCTGTTTTTACCCAGAGTTCACCACAGGCTTCAAATTCCTTCAGTGGTAGTGTTAAAAGATGAACTGAACCATTTAAAAAATTTAAGAGTTTCTTTGAGGAAAAATCTATTAAAATCAGGTAGTGCCAAGTCAGAGGTAGTGAGCATACCACTTACAGGAGCTCCAAAGAGACTTTGATATGAAAAAGGCTGAAGCAAAGCAGTGATATTATTGATTGACTGTGGATGAAAGCCAAGTTGGCTATTTGGGATTAGTTGTCCTTAAGTTTTTAGCTTAATAACTTTGAGGCATTTATGGATTTAGAATTTGGTTTGCTCAGGTAAGATGTTTTGGCATTAGAGTTAACTTAGCCTAGTGGCTTCCTTGTTTAGTTAAACGGTGGATTTCTGCTACCTTATATTTAGCGAGGGTCCCTAGGTGCCAGAGGATTCTCTCAGTGTTCCTTCTCAAGCCTCTGTTTTCTCTAGTCCCCCAAGACTGACCACGTCGCTGAAGGATCTCCCTTCTCACTGGTTCCTAGAATCCTGGCTGGGGGAGGAGGCCTTCTCAGTTTATCTTGTCCAGTCTCTATGTGAGGCAGTGCCTGTGTACCTAGGCTTTTTTGGAATTTCTATATTTCCTTTATTCCTCCGGGTTACCACACCATGTATGGTCTGTGATATATGGGAATCTTGGGTGAGACAGATTTCTGCCCTTTCACAAGCAGGTCTCTGCTTGGTGATATATTAATAATGTCAGGATCCTAAGCCCAAGAGGTTTCCTGCCCCTCCTCTGGTGACCCAGTTTTAGTTTTACCCTTTTGTAGGAGCATTGGATCTTTGCTTGGTGCTTGAGAGTGGGAAGATTTCCCTATGTTTACACAAAATGCAGATACAGACTTTGACAGAAGATACAATATTGCCCCTCCTCCAGTGACTTAAATCTTTTCCTTCCTATAATAGACTTCTGGGAAAGGGGAGGGAGCATGATTTTCTCCAGTGGTAGTTGATCATCTTTTGCATACCTGTTGAGAATTTTTAAACGTTATTCTCTAAGACATTACGTTCTCTGTTTTTAAATGTTTTGATGTAAAACTATTAATATTTTAATTATTTTAAAATAACTGCTTAGTCTTTCATAATATTTCAGCTTGGGGAGGGCCATTATCTCATTTATTTATTTAATTTATTAATTTTACTCAAACTGGCAAAATTTTGTGTATCTTATTAATTTATGTAAAGAAAAAGTTTTCATTTTATTATTGCCTTATATTAAATTTTTCCCTCCATTTGTTTCTGTAATTTCTACTTATGTCTTTATCATGTCTTTCCTTCTTCTACTGTAGAAGAAGATCTTGTAGATCATGTAGATCAATGTGGTTGCATTTTTTGAATTTAAGTTGGATACATTATTCATGTTTCTTTTTTTCTCCCCCTAATATAAGCATTTAAGGCAATGTGTTTACTTCTAAGTACCATTTTAGTTTACTGCTTTCCAGGCAGTGCTAGCAATAAAGAATCTGCCTGCCAATGTGGGAGACTTAAAGAGATGTGGGTTTATAAAATCTGCTATTTCACTTGCCAAGATTATAATTTTACTCATTGTATTTTCAGGTCCTGGAAAGGCAAGTTGGTTCTTTTTCAAATTTGTCTGATCTTTACTTGAGAGTATTCATTCAACAAATCTGTCTACAATACCAGGTACTTTTAGGCACTAGTGATATTTTAACAATAATAATAATAAAAGAAAACAAAAAACAGAAAAAGCCCAGGATATTTGTCCACATGAAGCACAGTGGGACAAATGTTAGTGCATGTACCCTGGTAGCTCAGATGGTAGAGAATCTGCCTGCAGTTCTTGAGACCTGGGTTCTATCCCTGGGTCAGGAAGAGCTCCTGGAGAAGGAAATGACAACCCACTTCAGCATTTGTGCCTGGGAAATCCCATGGATACAGTCTGGCTGGCTACAGTCCACGGGGTTGAATATTTGCCCATATGAAGTATAGTTGGACAAGGCAGTCAACAAACAATAGTTAAAAATAAGTCCATTGGAGGCAAGAAGTGTTTTTTATGGAAAATGTACAGTAAAACATGAAGTATGGTGTAGAATATTGGTAGTGCTGCAGTTGAAAGTTGGTTATTGTTTTAAAAAGAGTTGTCATGGAAAGTATCATTAAGAAGGTGACATTTGAGCAAGATTCAATGGCACCCCACTCCAGTACTTTTGCCTGGAAAATCCCATGGACGGAGGAGTCTGGTGGGCTGCAGTCCATGGGGTCGTTAGAGTCGGACACGACTGAGCGACTTCACTTTCGCTTTTCACTTTCATGCATTGGAGAAGGAAATGGCAACCCACTCCAGTGTTCTTGCCTGGAGAATCCCAGGGACGGAGAAGCCTGGTGGGCTGCCGTCTATGGGGTCGCACAGAGTCAGACACGACTGAAGCGACTTAGCAGCAGCAGCTGAGATGTGAAGAAGTGAAGGGTGTGGATATCCAAGAGAAGAAAGTTCCAAGTAGAAATGTTAGCCAACACACTTACTAAAATGGCATCAACACAAGTGAAGAGGCCAGTCTGGACAGTGAACATACATGAGGGAGCACTGGTGGGCGAGGTAAGGGTGACAAGAAAATGTAGGGTCTGTAGGAATTGTGATGACTTCAAGTTTATTCTGAAGTCCTCACAAACAAAATAAAAGTAGTTTTTCTATCCTTTGCTTTATCTGAGGGTCCTGACTTTGTGTGGGAATCTACATTCTGGTTACGGACTTTAAATAGGCCCAAGGCTTTGTCTTTTGGATCTTGGACTTTTTAATGTTCAATCCCATTGCTGTTGGGAATCAGCAAGCACCCCTGGGAAACACATGGTTAGAATTTCAGTTTCATACTCTGGTTTCCATTTCCTCTTAATTTTTATCCCCAAGGGATTTTCCTCATTTTTGTATCAATTTAGTACTGCTTTTAAAAGATGTTTACTCCATTTTATTCTTGTTGTTATAAAGAGGTCTTTTAAGACATTTAATCTGCTATATTGGAAGAAACACAATCATAGAAATTATTTTGAATATTAAAGGGAAGTATAAAATATAACAAACATTTTAAATAAAAATTAAAGTGAAAAAGCATGCCAGAAGTACAAAATGTGAAATAAAATGCAGATTAAATATATACTTTTATTCATAAAATAAAAAAAACAGAATATAAAGTCATCAAAACCAAATGTAGAAAGATTAGAATAAATATGTAATAACATTGATGGGATTAAATTTTAAGTATCAAACTTAAAGGTAAAAGTATTCAATATAATTCCGATATGGAAAGGAAACATTGCTGTAAGATAAAAGTTATGATATTAATTTCATCTATAAACACATCTAACAAATTCTTGTAAATTTGTAGTTTAAACTCATTGAGTTTAGATTCCTGAACATTCATATTTCTGTCTGTTGTGAACTTTAAAAAGTACTTAATTACTTTGTAGTTCAGTCTCTTAATAGGAAATATATCATTATCAACCTTGTAATTTATTTAGAAGAATGAATGAGATAATATTTAGAAAGGAAGCAGCCCAATTGGTAGCACATAGTAAATGTTAGATATTGGTTTCATCATTAATTAACTTAGAAAATGAGAAAGCAGTACATTTTGGTAGCAGAGTTCAGGGATTCATGCTTCTGTGTGGAGTCGGGCACACTTGCACTGCGTCTGAAACTGGAGCAGATAGCCAGCTGGCTTTCTGCACTTATTTCCCAGTTTAAAGGGTCCTGCTCATGGGCTCCTGAGACGCAGCACGAGTGGCAGGCAGACAATTGGGAAGGTTCAGTGGTGTGACACAGTCTCCTCTTTAAATTCTGACGGGACTGAAAGGATGGAGAATGTTCTAAAGTCCTTTTTTTTCCCCTGTATTTCTGGCACTCTGTTGATCTTGTTTACCTCTCTGCATCAAAGCCAGTAGGATAAGGGGCTTTTGCAGTTTTCCTCGTGTTGAAATACTTGTTTACTCAAAGAAGAACCTCAGATGTTCCTTGGCAAAGTATTCAAAAGGCACACATTGTGATGACCTCTCATTGAACTATCGAGAGAACTAACTAAGGAGAACTGACCTTGTTCAGTCAGCTGAATTTTTGAATCCTCTATTCATTACCTTGGGGAAGCATTTCTGTGGTCACCAGAATGTGATGATGAACACTATTTTGTGCCTAAACTTTTGGTAGCCTTTTCTTCCCTATTAGTTATGCAAGTGAACATTGATCTTTGTTCTCTCTTAAGGTTTTAATTTTATATATTTATTGAATCTATTTTCAGTATCTACTAGCTTGCAGATTTCTGGTGTTATTATAAGCCAGTCTTTGAACTGTGGTAGAGTTGTATTCTGTCTCAAAAGCAATTATTTACTCTAGCTTACATTTCCACAAAATAGCAATATGACCAATGAACAATGCTGTCAAGAGGAAATTTTTAAAAAGCAAAATAGCAAGTCTGACTGTTTTAAGTTCACTTTACAATTTCTTTTTGGTCACCCCATGCTAATCTATGTGATTAAATGTAGCTGCCCCCTGCTCCAGATACCTTTTTTCTATATAATTGTTAATGGAAACTCTAAGAGTTAGCAGAAAGTAAAAGCAAAACTTTATTAAAGTATGAAACATCACTATGAACTAGAAGTCAACAACCCTAGGCTAAGAAAACTTTAAAATACACTAAGATGCTCTGATAACTCAGTTGGTAAATAATCCGCCTGCAATGCGGGAGACCTGGGTTCGATCTCTGGGTTGGGAAGATCCCCTGGAGAAGGGAAAGGCTACCCTCTCCAGTATTCTGGCCTGGAGAAGTCCATGGGGCTGCAAAGAGTCGGACACAACTGAGTGACTTTCACTTGCACTTCACTTCAAGATGCAAAAAGTTAAATTAGCTTCTTTTTTGGTAATAATTTTAATTGGAGGTGAACTGCCTCAGTTTAAGTTGGAATCTATATATATATTTGTAAATGATATCATTCCTATGAGAATATACTACTATGTAACTTTAATAGAATGCATAGTTTACTGAAAATGAAGTGGGATGGATCTTATATCCTGGGGGTTTCTCATAAAAAAAAAAACAAAAACAACAAAACTTATCCCAACCTCTCCCTCCCCAAAAAACACCTCTTCTTTTTCCCTTTCCAGGTGTCTCCCTACCTAATCCTTGTTCTTCCCCTGAAAATGTATTAAAGTGATTGGCTATCCTTGTGGTTCTTCATTTCCATTTCCTCAACTCTAACTTCTCACTTTAATTCCAATCTTGTTCCTTTTCCTATCATTCTAACAAAATGGCTCTTGCTAAGGTCACCAGTGACCTTCAGATCACTAATTCCTTGGACCATTTTTTCAGATTTCATTTATGTGATCTCTCAGCTGCATTAAACGTTGTTGACTGTTCCCTTCTTCTTGAGAGACTCTTTGACTTGTGTGACACCAAACTCTCTGGGCTCTCCTCCTCCTCCTGGCTGTCCCTTCTGTATTTTCTTCTCACTCCTTTATAAATGCATCTTCTTCTAAGCCAGAAATATATGGAGTTCCATAAGTACATGACTCTGCATTTGTCTTCTCAGCTTAGATCTATTTTCTGAGTTCCAGACTCACATATTCTGTGATGGCTCCTTGAAATCTTCTCATAGATTTCTCAAGCTCATTATATCCAGAATATATTTATTGGTATTCTTTTCCTACTTCCAATCTGAATCTTTTCTATCAATCCCAACCTCCATTTAGTAGCAAAAAGTCCTAAAACAATGATTCAGCCACAACACCTCCATCTCCCTATATCTTTTCTTTAATCTATTTGCAAGTTCTTTTGATTTTAATTTGTAACTAACTCTCAAACCTGATAACACTTTTTGATCATCTCTAATATCTGACTAATTCAAGCTGCAATTTTTCTTTCCTAAATGGTTACTAATGTATCTGTGGAAGTATCTCTGCTTAGTGTATTCAATTCCATATTTACTCATGCTGAGATAATACTTTATAAATGTGAGTTTTATCATAATAGTCCCCTCCATACCAACTGGCAATCCTTCAACAGCTCTTCATTAATCTTGGTACAATGCTAAAAGTTATAAAAGTTGACCAAGAAGTATCTCTATTATCTGTCTCTTAATGATTCTTCAAGTTTTATCTTCCATTTGTTCCTCTGGGAACTCTCTCTTACCTTATACTTACTATCAAAACAAGAAACCACTTAATATGTGAAACAACCGCCTCAAAAAAAGCATAGTTAATTCCTTGCCAAGCAAGGGGGAGTTGCAATTTCAAAGCACAGTGCTTCTTAAGAAAATGCTTATTTTATAAATTTTTAGGAAAGAAGGAGTTCTGGAAGTGTTGAGCTTTCAGAAGCATAATTGTTTAGGGATTGGCTGTTACCTGTGGACATATGCTTTCCAAATGTGGCTGCCCCTGACTGACTTTCTGAAGCAGCTTTAGAAAGAGACTGAAGTAAGCTTTAGAAAGAGACTGTTGCTGATTGGCTTTCAGAATAGTGTCCCTGTTACTAATTGGTTGGCGTTCAGAGGCATTGTTTCTGAAACAAAGGCATGACCACAGCTGGATTAGGATGCATTTAAAGTCAGTTCTTGTGGTTAGTGGGCTTCCCAGATGGTGCTAGTGGTAAAAAACCCACCTGCCAATGCAGGATAGGCGAGAGGCACAGGTTCAATCCCTGGGTTGAGAAGATCCCCTGGAAGAGTGAACGGCAACCTACTCCAGAATTCTTGCCTGAAGAATCCTGGGACAGAGAAGTCTGGTTGGCTACAGTCCATAGGGTCATAAAGAGTCAGATGTGACTGAAGTGATTTACCACACACATATACATACACAATTGTGGTTAATAATTCACAGCTTGGAAGAACGGCCTGAGAACAATCTTTTTTTTTTTTTTTTAATTTGGAGGATAGAGAGCTTTTATTTCTGGCATATGACTTCTTCTGCCCCGTTTCTATTGCATATGCTGTTTCTTCTGAAAGTTTCTTCCTATTTATTCCTCACTTCTCATTATAAATAAATTGCCTGAGAAATCAAAAAGCTTTTTCTTTATGGTCATAGAATGGTTGCTTGATCCTGAATCCTTCCAGTTGTTTTCTTCCCAAAGAGGAAAAATGAAGACAGGGAAAGAAATTGATCCAAGAGACTTCCTTATACATCTCTTTGTCCTGTGGTATGTCACGTGGCTTATTCTTTGGCTGAAAAGAAAGCTAGTGATTTAGATTGTTAGCTTTTACATCCTCTATAATGAAGTCAGACAAGAGAGAAAGGGCTAGAAATAGAGATTGAGTCAGGTAACCTATGGTGACTACCACACGAGATAAAGCAGATAATAGAGCAGCAGAGATTTTCTCCACTGGAAGCTGAAGGACATTAAATCTTGTCCATATAGCTTCAATTTTATGTCTGTTTGGAGGATGGTTGCTGATGTGTATGACAGAGAGTAGCTGATGACATTCATTTTGACATGAAGTAATCACAGGCAGAATTAATTTTTATCCTATGTTCCATAGATGAATCTTTAAAGCAATACTTTCTATGGTGGAATGAAACAAACAAGCAATGAATACAAACAAACAAAATGTAACCTACAATCTCAAACAGTCAAAAATAACTTTTTACTCCATGTAATTTAGAATCCTGAGAACAAGATGTGAGATTTGACAATTGTTGAGAGTTTCAGTGTATAAGACAACTCTAAAAGTTTTATAAGTAATTTTAAACTCTCAAAACCAGTCTATGATATAGGTAGTGTTGTTATTATCTTATAAAGATGGATAAACTCAGGTACAGAAAGGTTAGATCATCTACCAAAGCCACATAGCTAGTAAGTGTGAAGCCAAGATTTGAATCCAGTTGTGTGACAGACAGAGATACCCAGATTTACAGGAATAAAGAAAAACATTTGTGTAATATGTCTAAGTAACAAATGACCACAGGCAGTTCTGCAGAATTTCCGACAACCCAGGGTAGCCCTAAAACTTCAGAAAGTGTGCTGTGCTGCTACCAATGTCACAGAAATCACTGGAAGGAAACAGCCTCCAAGGGCAGCCTGGAAGGAGTTTGGGGCAACACAGCATTGATTATTGAGCCAATACCTGAGGCACAGATGTAAACACAGATGTCTTAGACGACACCCAACGGAGATATACGTAGGGTGATACAGTTGACCCCTTAAATTATTCAGGGGAAGGGAGGGCCCATCGTCCTCACAGTTGAAAATCTGTGTGTAATTTATACTTGGCCCTTCCTTACATGGTCCCTGTCTATCTGCAGTTATTCATTAGTGGGACAGCCAACTGTAGTATGTATTATTCAAAAAACTCTGACTATAAGTAGATCCTTGAAGTTCAAATTGTTGTGCAAGGTTTAATGGTATATATATGTATTTGTAAGTGATAAGATAGTTCTGCTATGGCACTTTGATAGCCCGTCCCTCCGTAATGTCTATGTAATAGATATAACAAAAATGATGGGAGGAGGAAATACTGAATGACTAAGGTAACACTTTTCTAAAAAATTTATTTTATGTATTCATTTTTGGCTGTGTCGGCCTTTGTGGCCATGCGGGCTTTCCTCTAGTGGCAGGGAGTAGGCTCTCCTCTGCACTTGCGGTGCACGGGCTTCCCTTGCGGTGGCTTCTCCTGTTGCGGAGCACGGGCTCTGGGGCACATGGGCTTTCGTCGCTGTGGCTCCCAGGCTCCAGAGCACAGGCTCAATAGTTGTGGCATACAGGCTCAGTTGCTGTGCCACAGGGGAGATCCTCCCTGATCAGGGATCGAACCTGTGTCTCCTGCATTGGCAAGAGAATTCTTTTACCACTGAGCCACCAGGGAAGCCCTAAGAGAACATTTTGAATACATAAAACTTTCCTCATAACTGAATAGAGCACTTTCATATTGATAAGCAAATAATAAAAATGAACGAAAAATTAGCTATTCAATGGTCCTAGCCAAATTTCAGTTTCTCAATAGCAAGATGCCAACTAGTGGCTACTATATTGGAAACACAGCTACAGGGTATTTTTGTCACTGCCCAGTGACTCCTGACCACTCACTAGTATCTATCACGCTATCTTGTTAGTTTGTCTCTGACCTTTTGTTCATAATCTTCTCTTTCATTATGACAATTTTTCCATTTCCTATTCTTGACAAATTTTATCCCTTTTTATTTTCAAACCTGAATATTTTATTTCTTTCCTATCAGGTGGAAAGATTTTTCTGAAAAAATAGGACTCAACTTGGTTGCTTTTCTCATCACAAAGACACAAAACCTGTGCTACAAATGAATAAACTGATGGAGATTATATAATTTTTATGGCTTTTGATAACTAGAACATGAAATGCATGTTCATGTATATATATTTTCATTTGAAGAAATCTTGTTTTGTGTATATTGTATAGCCAAACCGTGATGATTAATAATCAGCACTAAACATAAAAGAACAGAAACTAATTTTATTTAAATACTATACTGAAAAGTAGTTAACTGAATCTTGCTTGCTGCTGCTGCTGCTGCTAAGGCACTTCAATCGTGTCCGACTCTGTGTGACCCCATAGACAGCAGCCCACCAGGCTGTCCCATCCCTGGGATTCTCCAGGCAAGAACACTGGAGTGGATTGCCCTTTCCTTCTCCAATGCATGAAAGTGAAAAGTGAAAGTGAAGTTGCTCAGTCGTGTCCGACTCTTCACGATCCCATGTGCTGCAGCCTTCCAGGCTCCTCTGTCCATGGGATTTTCCATGCGAGAGTACTGGAGTGGGGTGCCATTGCCTTCTCCAGAATCTTGCTTGCAGACGCACTTTATTTTCAATCTGTAGTTCTAAGCTGGTTGAGAAAAGAAAGTATCATAAAATGTACTATCAAGTGACTTAAGAGTGTCAAATAATTGCTAATTAGTCATCGGTGTTAATTTTTAACTGTTGATTATGTGCATGTGTGCTCGGCCACTCAGTCATGTCCAGCTCTTTGTGACCCTCTGCAGCACACAGGCTCCTTTGTCCATGGAATTCTTCAGGCAAGAATACTGGAGTGGATTGCCAATTCCTCCTTCAGGAGATATTCCGAACCCAGGGATCAAGCCTGCATCTCTTTGTCTCCTGCATTGGCAGGATAATTCTTTACCACTGAGCCCCTGGAAAGCTGTACTATTGATTACACTTCTTTATGTCACTGGTTCTTAGGCTCATGTTTGACAAACAGTTCACATTCTATAAATTTTGTTGAATGTGATTTTATTGATGAAATTCATAATAGTTGGAAAAATTTTCCAATAAATAATAAATATATCATAGGAATTGATATTTCTCTGCTAAAGCTTTTGGACAATGTTACCATTGTAATTAAGTAACTCATCTGAAGCTCACAAAATCATTCAAATATGTTATTTAACTTAAGCTACATATAAAAGCACACAGTTTCCTAAATTAAAAGAATTGCTTATGGGCAAAGTATTTTACATATTATTTATTTAAAAAAACAGTAAGTTAATAGCTGGTCAGTTAGAAGATAAAAGATGTACTGGCAAAATTTCCTTTGTTTCAATAATTAAGCTAATATACAAATGTTTGTGAAAAACGTACTCAGTCTTATTGAAATAAACACAATTTCAAAAATAAGATTGGCCATATTGTTGGAAGTGAGGGTCTGGGTGCCCACTGTGTAAAAGCCAATATAAAGGTAAGGTGGTGTGAAGAAACCAAAGAAAGTTTGGTTTATTTTGGGAGCTAGCAAAGGGGAGGGACTTGGAGGGTGAAATCCTGTCCAAAGGCCGACTCCACCGGGCAAGAGCTTTTGTAGATGTAGGAAGGGGGCTAGATGCAGAAACAACACTGATAGCTGCCTATCAGAGTCAGCTCTGACAGTCTTCTTGAAATTAGTCCTGCAGGAGCCTGATCAGTGTCGTCTTGATTGTTTCAAGTACCGTTAATCTTCAGTTCCAGGGTCAATTTGTTCCCATTTCTTTGAGGTCAGTTCTCAGAATTGTGGCTGCTTATGTCATGGCTACAATCTGGTCATCACATAGTTAACTTCTTCCACCTGGTGGGAGTTTCAGTCTTTATAAGACAACTCAAGGGATAGAGATCAGAATACTATGTATAGCTCTTCAGCAGACACTAAAGGTCCTTGATTTTGCTTAGTGACTTAACTATTAATTTTTGATCTTGTTTGACTGTTTTCCTTTGTTTCTGGATTTTCTTACTTACATGATTAAGCTTTTCTTGGCTAAAGCTTTTCTACAGATAAAAGGCACACTGAGGACCCTAGGGTCCTTCTCCATTTCAATATTAAGTGCATTTCAGAACATGGGACTCTCTAGTCTATATTTTTAATAAAACTTTATTCAAGATTATATTCCATTTGTTGTCCATGTGGTTATTGCTGTTGGCAAAGACAACACATGGGTCATAGCAAACACCCTCTCCCAACAACAAAAGAGAAGACTCTACACATGGACATCATCAGATGGTCAATACTGAAATAAGATTGATTATATTCTTTGCAGCCAAAGATGGAAAAGCTCTATACAGTCAGTAAAAATAAGACGTGGAGTTGACTGTGGCTCTGATCATGAACTCCTTATTGCCAAATTCAGACTTAAATTGAAGAAAGAAGGGAAAACCACTAGACCATACAGCTATCACCAAATCAATTCCCTTATGATTTTACAGTGGAAGTGAGAAATAGATTCAAAGGATTAGATCTCATAGACAGAGTGCCTGAAGAAATATGATGGAGGTTTCTGACATTGTATGGGAAGCAGTGATCAAGACCATCCCCAAGAAAAGAAATACAAAAAGGCAAAATGGCTGTCTAACGAAGTCTTACAAATAGCTGAGAAAAGTGGAGAAGCTAAAGGAAAAGGGGAAAAGGAAAGATATATCCATCTGAATGCAGAGTTCCAAAGAATAGCAAGGAGAGATAAGAAAGCCTTCCTCAGTGATTAATGCAAAGATCTCTTTAAGAAAATTATAGATACCAAGGGAATATTTCATGCAAAAATGGGCACAATAAAGGACATAAATGGTATGAACCTAACAGAAACAGAAGATATTAAGAACAGGTGGCAAGAATATACAGAAGAACTATATAAAAAAGATCTTCATGACCCAGATAATCATGATGGTGTGATCATTCACCTAGAGCCAGACATCCTGGAATGGGAAGTCAAGTGGGACTTAGGAAACATCACTACAAACAAAGCTAGTGGAGTTGATGGAGTTCCAGTTGAGCTATTTCAAATCCTAAAAGATGATGCTGTGAAAGTGCTGCACTCGATGTGCCAACAAATTTGGAAAATGAAGCATTGGCCACAGGACTGGAAAAGGTCATTTTTCATTCCAATCCAAGGAAATGCCAAAGAATGTTCAAGCTACCACACAATTGCACTCATCTCACGCACTAGCAAAGTAATGCTCAAAATTTTCCAAGCCAGGCTTCAGCAGTAAGTGAACTATGAATTTCCAGATGTTCAAGCTAGATTTAGAAAAGACAGAGGAACCAGAGATCAAATTGCCAACATCTGTTGGATCATTGAAGAATGAGAGAGTTCCAGAAAAACATCTATTTCTGCATTGACTATGCCAAAGCCTTTGTATGTGTGGATCACAACAAACTGTGGAAAATTCTTCAAGAGATGGGAATACCAGAGCACCTCACCCATCTCCTGAGAAATCTGTATGCAGGTCAGGAAGCAACAGTTAGAACTGGACATGGAACAACAGACTTTTCCAAATAGGAAAAGGATCACGTGAAGGCTGTATACTGTCACCCTGCTTATTTAACTTATAAGCAGAGTACATCATGAGAAACCCTGGGCTGGATGAAGCACAAGCTGGAATCAAGATTGCCAGGAGAAATATCAATAACCTCAGATATACAGATGACAACATCCTTGTGGCAGAAAGCAAAGAAAAGAGCCTCTTTATGAAATTGAAAGAGGAGAGTGAAAAAGTTGGCTTAAAACTCAACATTCAGAAAACTAAGATCATGGCATCTGGTCCCATCACTTCTTGGCAAATAGATGGGGAAGCAGTGGAAACAGAAACTTTATTTTGGCGGGCTCCAAAATCACTGCAGATGGTGACTGCAGCCACGAAATTAAAAGACAGTTGGTCCTTGGAAGAAAATCTATGACCAACCTAGACAGCATAATAAAAAGCAGAGACATTGCTTTGCCGACAAAGGTCCACCTAGTCAAAGCTATGGTTTTTCCAGTAGTCATGTGTAGATGTGAGAATTGGACTATAAAGAAAGCTGAGTGCCAAAGAATTGTTGCTTTTGAACTGTGGCGTTGGAAAAGACTCTTGAGAGTCTCTTAGAACTGCAAGAAGATCCAATCAGTTATTCCTAAAGGAAATCAGTCCTGAATGTTCGTTGGAAGGACTGATGCTGAAGCTGCAACTCCAATACTTTGGCCACCTGATATGAAGAACTGACTCACTAGAAAAGACCCGGAGCCTAGGAAAGATTGAAGGCCGGAGGAGAAGGGGACAACAGAGGATGAGATGGTTGGATGTCATCACTGCCTCGATGGACTTGAGTTTGAGTAAGCTCCGGTAGTTGGTGATGGATAGGGAAGCCTGGCATGCTACAGTCCATGGTGTGGCAAAGAGTGGGACACAACTGAGTGACTGAACTGAACTATATTGTGACTTTTATCAACTGTGCTGAATTTCAGCTCCACCTGGTAACTGCCAAAATGATGCACTTCTTTTGGATTAAAAGGAAGCGTCTTTAATCTTTCTTCTTCTCTACCCATCCACCTTCCTCACCCCTCATTTAGGTTTAACCCAACAATACATGAGACAACACCATTTTTAGGGGCCATCAAAGAAGAATTTTCTACTGTACTTGAAAAGTGCACCTAAGTGGTCTCAAGATTGGTTTTTGGCAAAAGATACAGCTTTTCTTTTGGGTTTGGGACCACCTTTGACTTTTGTTACCTGTCCGTAGAATTCCATATATCTGTACATATGATTTCATATATAGCTGTCATATAATTGCACAAAATGAGCAAAGTGATACCTCCGTGGCTTTCCTGAAGGCTTGAAATGCAAATAGCACATATTCTACTGTAAGATTTTATTTTTATTTTATAACATTTCCCAATTTAAAGAGGATTTAATTATAATTATAACAGCAAATAACTTATGTGGCTTTTAAAATTCTCAATGAAAATCTTTCTAGATATAAACCATTCTAATGACTCACATGCATTAGGCAAGATAAATCTGGGTTTATGAATATAAGTTTATTGTTCTCTAACTAAGCCAGTAATAACAATATCTAAGGAACCCGAATGAGTCACATTTCTTCAATTCACCATCAAGTAAAAAGCTGAAGATTAGTCTGCTTCCTGTTATCTTTGAGAGGCTTACTTTTTTTTTGTATGGGAAGTTTCACCAGGGTGATTGTCTTAATTATTTTTGTTTGAGTAACAGTACCTAATAAAGCAATCCAGATTGTTACCCAGCTCAGTAGGAGAGAAAATAATAGGGTATCTTCACATCTTCTGCCTAGAAATTACATACTTTGTTACTTTGTTTCTTCCTCTTTTATTGTGGTGTAAAGACTAAAAAGCAAAGCACCCCTCTGTGGGGAGGTCTTACAAGGAAGGTAACCTGGTTTTACCCTGCTTTTTGGGACTCTCTGCAGTTTGGAAAAGCACATTTCTCACTTAAAAACAAAAACAAAAACAAAAACTTTATGGTAATTTCAGTGTGGATTTGGATTCTCTTTGATCCCCAGACTTTGTCTGAAAAACTTGAGGAAGGAGGAGAAGGAATCAGATGGTGATGGCGCTTATGTGGCTGACTCAGGTGGCTAGGATGGCCCCCTTCTGACTGTGTGATCCTTCAGAGAGATTCTCTCCTACAGTCAGCAGGGAAAGAGGTCCTTTTAATTCTAAACAACAACAATGCAATCTTTCTTTATCAATACCACATTATGAGATGTTAAGCTTATTAGGAAAAAAAAGTCCAGCAGAATAGTAAAGTCTGTTTTTTCCCTTCTTTTCATCCACATCTAGCTTTTGATTGTTAGAAACGAAGAGGACCTGTGCGCTTTTGAACTGCAGAGAGAGGTGTGGCTGAGACAGAGTTTTGTGAATTTATTATACTAAATTCTATTAGAGAAGGGTCAGCGTGCAAGGATAAATTGTCTGTTTCCAAACTTAAAAGATCCATTTTCCCAAACAATTCATTTCTGGTAGGGAACTTTTAAGAAGGGGTCATGGAGAGAGAAAGCTCTTTTTCTAAGCTTTCAAAGGAAACGTATGAATTTTTCTGAGTTAAAAATATACCATTTCCCAAGATATAAGATATCAAAAGCATCTTTTCATTATCTTTCAAGATCCCTTACAGAGTGAATTTGCTTATACTACATCAGCATAAGAATCAGAGATTCAATTAATCTTGTCTGAATTATTGATTTTAGTGTTTTCATTTTGTTATTGAAATAGTTTATTTTAGAATTTATAAAAAAAATTTAATTGGAGGAAAATTGTTTTACAATGTTGTGTTGGTTTCTGCCATTCAACAACTCTTTTTAATGTGTTTTTCTTCTATTTTGTATATGGTTTCATTGCCCAGCAGGTGTTTCGCCAGCTTTATTGGCTACAAAGAGAACTGAGCAATGCCTTTTGTCAGATTTTTTAAAAGTTGCTTAAAAAATTGGTTTAGAAGAGGTTAAAATTTTAAAACAATTGAATATATTTTAGAAATGTAATTTATATGAATGAGTGGAGATGGAAAAAAGAAAGTTATCAATAGAATGTGTAGTTCCCTCATATAAAGTTATGCAACAATACAATATGTATATACTAAAAATAGGGGTTCTCAGGTGGCGCTAGTGGAAAACAACCCTCCTGCCAATGCAGGAGACATAAGAGACATGGGTTTGATCCCTGGGTCAGAAAGATCCCCTGGAGGAGGGCATGGCAACCCACATTTCCCACACTGGCAGGCGAATTCTTTACCTAGTCTATGGTATTTTGTTATAGCAGCCTAAGCCAATTGAGACACTCATTACAATTTTTAAAAATATTTAAATCCCTAATCTACTTGAAATTAATTTTTTGACATTTTTTACAGATTAATATTTTTACTTATAGATAAATTTTCCAACTCCAAAGTTAATACTTTTTCTAAAACTATTCATAGTCTTAACTTTTTTGTGTCCTTTCATGTGGTGAGCAGAGAACTAACCTAATAGCCATATATATGTGATAACAAATTACACTTTCTTAGGTGTTTGTGGTAAGCTAACATGGTTTGTGCTGTGCTCACTTATTTATAAATTACAGTGTTGATGGTGTAGATGATGATTGGACAATTCAAATATCCATCAAGGCTGCCCTTAGAAGCATTTCTTAACAATTTATTGCTAATAAGCTCACATACCAATTTATCTCTTGGAGACATAGGAAGCATAATATAAAATTTTCAGCAGTAGCTAAGTAGCTTAACCTTCTGATGAAGCCTGGCAGTTTTATCTGGATGAAAACAAGGGTTTACAAATGGGTATTATCCCTAAGCTAAGAATATCTTTAATATTTTGCAGAAACAATGGTAGATTTGTGGAACTCAAACAGATTTAGCCAATTTTTTGTTGATAAACGGTGGTATACATGATCATGAATTCAGAATCTTTCCTGGGAATATTGCATAGACAGTAAAATAATAAAACATTCTACTAAAGTTGCCAAGCTGAATCTATAATGGCCTCATTTCCCAACATGTAATGTGTTTGTCTCCAGATAGGGAGAATGAGGCTCATTTGCAAAGAAAAACAGAAGTTACCCTTTGTGATATTTTTTTCCAGCTACTTTTACCAACAAATTTCCTTTTTAACTTCAAAAGGATTGATTTACATTTTTTGTCTTTTCAAACAAAAAGTCCTGGAGATTGCTTTATTTAAATATGAATACAAAAAGTATTTTGCATGTTTTCTCTTTTTGGCTACAAAGCTGTTTTATCTAAATCCATGTCAGTAACAATAGGAGTGCCTATTCTTTTTCCCTGGTGTAACTGTTTATTTCCAGTCATTTGATTGCCTTGTACTGTCTCAGCACATATACACAATATGTGTGTGGTATGCTATTTTCTCTTTGAATACATTATTACATGTTTCTATATTCTTTTTATATTTCTTGGCCCTCTTTGTTCTATAAGATGTTTCCTATTTTATATCTTTTTCCCCATAGTGTTTTTCACAATGTAAGTTCCTTAAGGGTTATTTGGTGGGTGGTTTCTGGAAAATGATATTCTACTTCATCTGAGCTTAGTACACATTCAGCACTGAAGTGAAGGTTATTTTACAATGTTCCATTTTCTCTCCATGTCTTATTTATGTTTTTCTTCTCAAGTACTACCACTTTGAGTCCTGATCTTATGACTTATATCTAAACTGATGTTAATTAAACCTCAAACTAATTAATTGTTGTATAAAAATACAAAGCAACATTCTTTTCTTTCCTTGGAAAATTACTCATAAAATTCAGATTATATTGACTCCAAATGTACCTGCATCAATTTCTTTTCGGAGCCACAGACAGTTAATTTGTAAAGATCTGTGTCTATGCCTAGTGATTATAATGATAATTGTAACCAATGCTATAGTTGTCAAAATGAAAGTGAAAGTCACTCAGTCATGTCCAACTCTTTTCGACCCCAAGGATTCTCTAGGCCAGAATATTGGAGCGAGTAGCCTTTCCTTTCTCCAGGGGATCTTCCCAAACCAGGGATCAAACCTTGGGCTCCTGCACTGTATGTAGATTCTTTACGAGCTGAGCCACAAGGGAAGGCCAAGAATACTGGAATGGATAGCCTATCCCTTCTCCAGCATATCTTTCTGACCCAGGAATCAAACTGGGGTCTCCTGCAATGAAGGTGAATTCTTTACCAATTGAGCTATCAGTTCAGTTCAGTTCAGTTCAGTCGCTCAGTTGTGTCCGACTCTTTGCGACCCCATGGATTGCAGCACGCCAGGCCTCCCTGTCCATCACCAACTTCCGGAGTTCACTCAGACTCACGTCCATCGAGTCAGTGATGCCATCCAGCCATCTCATCCTCTGTCGTCCCCCTCTCCTCCTGCCCCCAATCCCTCCCAGCATCAGAGTCTTTTCCAATGAGTCAACTCTTCACATGAGGTGGCCAAAGTACTGGAGTTTCAGCTTTAGCATCATTCCCTCCAAAGAAATGCCAGGGCTGATCTCCTTCAGAATGGACTGGTTGGATTTCCTTGCAGTCCAAGGGACTCTCAGGAGTCTTCTCCAACACCACAGTTCAGAAGCATCAATTCTTTGGAGCTCAGCTTACATGCAAAATCTCAACTCATGACAGAACAGTTAATAGATACTCATTTTATAAAGAAAAAAATGATTATCAAGTAAATTATATAGTTTGTATTAAAAAGAAGTGATTTGGAATAAGAAGTAATTTCAAATCCTGTGTGAAGTTTTTACTAGATGCCCTTAGATGAGGTATTCAACTTAGATAAGTAAACTTGAATTTTCTATAAGATGGGAAGTTAAAGCTGTACCTATCTCTGAAGGCGGTTTTGATGATAAGTCTTAGAATACTCAACATGGTAGTCAGTACATTAAAATTATTAATAGTAGACATTTTTGTTGTTTTTGTTTGTTATTATTATCATTACTGTTTCCAAATATGAATCCTAGTTCACTTAAATCTTGGTATCTCTGAAACAAGTACTTTTTGTACTATATCACATATCATGAGCTGTACTTCTAATGATAACTTCATCTGCAGGTAGTGGATGGCCATCTTTAAGCTACACTGAGAATACTTCCCTTTTACTGGACAAGAGTCATACAGCATGATAAACAACTTTCACTGGGTCCCCCAAAGACACTTAGCTTGTGAAAATGTCCTACTACCCACTGTAGAATCCTGTATGCTACCCTGAATATTCATTGGAAAAACTGATGCTGAAGCTCCAACACTTGGGCCACCTGCGGCAGAGTTGGCTCATTGGAAAAGACCCTGATGCTAGGAAAGATTGAAGGCAAAAGGAGAAGGGGGTGACAGAAGGTGAGATGGTTGGATGGCATCACTGTGTCAATGGACATGAGTTTTAGAAAACTCCAGGAGATGGTGAAGGACAGAGAAGCCTGGCATGCTGCAGTATGGGGTCATAAAGAGTCAGACATGACTTAGCAACTGAACAATGAACAACAGAAGAAAAAATAAGCAAGCTTGAGAAATAGCATCTTGATTACTTATGAATTTCCAGATTTTGAATTTGGAACATTTTGTGTCTCAGAAAGGTTATTTTAGAATCCTTTATATTACATCATTGTTAAATTTTTTCTTCCTTTATTTTTAACTTGTGTTATTTTGACTGTTTTATTTCTCCCTATAGTCAAATGTACCCTAAGACACATTACAAGAAAGAGCAGATTTGGGATTTTAAGCCAGATCTATCGGAATTATAACTCCATGTTAAGAAACCAACAAACAAGAGCAAGAATATAATTTCAAAAGATATGTAGAAGAAGCCAGTTTATCAGCTGTAGTCCTGGCTTATAAAAATGGAGAGGGTTACAAATAAAATATATATTATTTCCTGGAATTTAAGCTTTTATGGGCAGTTACCCTTTGTCATAAATTGCAGCAATATCTTTTTCAACCCATCTACTAGAGTAATGGAAATAAAAACAAAAATATATGCAATTTCCAAATCAAAACTTAAAGTGGTTATTATGACTCTCTTCCAACACTGTCTACCTGTGGTATATTCTCCTTCCCAATAGTTTCCTTCTCCATTTTATTGCTTTTGTTTAATAACAATCACAATCCAATAGTCACCAAACAAGAAATAGGAATGTAATTTTACACTCTGTGTCCCAAACCTGAATTATTCCTCCATAGCATGCTACAGTGTACTACTCCTTATTCTGTACTATTGTTTCTTTACATGTCTAGATCTACTGAGGGATCTTATCTTAATCATAGTGGTTAATACTTCGTGATGTAGTTCTACTGAGTTGGCCAAAAAGTTGGTTTGAAATTTTCCATATGATATAGTGGAAAAAAACTCAAAAGAACTTTTTGGCAACCCAATAGTTTTTTTTTACTTGAGCTTATAAGTCCAACCTAAAGGAAATCTGTCCTGAATATTCATTGGAAGGACTGATGCTGAAGATGAAGCTCCAATACTTTGGCCACCTGATGTGAAGAGCTGATTCACTGGAAAAGACCCTGATGCTGGGAAAGATTGAAGGCGGGAGGAGAAGGGGACGACAGAGGATGAGATGGTTGGATGGCATCACTGCCTCAAAGGACATGAGTTTGAGCAAAGTCTGAGAGTTGATGATGGACAGGGAAGCCTGGTGTGCTGCAGTCCATGGGGTTGCAAAGAGTCAGACACAACTGAGCAACTGAATTGAATTGAACTGATAAGTCCTACCTATACAGGTACTGCTGCTGCTGCTGCTAAGTCACTTCAGTCGTATCCGACTCTGTGCAACCCCATAGACGACAGCCCACCAGGCTCCACCATTCCTGGGATTCTTCAGGTAAGAACACTGGAGTGGGTTGCCATTTCCTTCTCCAATGCATGAAAGTGAAAAGTGAAAATGAAGTTGCTCAGTTGTGTCCACCTCTTTGTGACCCCATGGACTGCAGCCCACCAGGCACCTCCGCCCATGGGATTTTCCAGGCAAGAGTACTAGAGTGGGGTGCCATTGCCTTCTCCATACAGGCACTGGTAAGAGCAATAATTTCTTAAGTCACCATGGAATCATTTTGTTAGATAACCAGTAAATATTTTTTGTGCGTCTAACATATTTAAGACTTTGGGCTGTTTGTTGTTTGCTGTTCAAAAAGGAACTCAAGTTTTTCTTGCTTGGAAAGGTATTGGAATAACCCTGGTGAAAATTTACAATTGCTTCAATAGTGATTTTTTTTAAGTTCCAGGAATTTACTAAGTTGGAATTAGAATGAGTTTATATATCTTTCATTAACCTCTCTTTTAAGTCCTCATCCTGTACCTTGTGCTTTCTTCAATCCATTCCATTTAGTGCATAATGAAGTCAAGTGGACAGGAGAAAGAGCACAGACCTGGATTCCACTTTATAGTCTTGCTTCATCTCAGCCCATGTGTATGTGTGTGTGCTCAGTCACTAAGTGTTGTTCAACTCTTTTGTGATCTCATGGACTTTAGCCCAACAGCCTCCTTGTCCATGGAGTTTTTCAGGAAAGAATATTGAAGCAGGTTGCCATTTCCTACTCCAGGAGATCTTCCTGACTCAGTGTTTGAACCTGTGTCTCTTGAAATTTCTGCATTGGCAGGTAGATTCTGTACCACTGAGCCACCAGGGAATCCCCTACACGACACTTGAATCCCTGGTAGTGAAGTTTAAAGAAAAGCCTTTATTTCCCTCCGCTACATTCCCTTGATCGAGGGACTACAGCTAGAGTAATAGAGTAATATATGTGGCTTAAATTTCTACCAATCTCCATTCCTCTCTAAGGAAGGAAGGGTGGCCCGGCTTAGTGGTGAGCCTTGGAGAAGAAACAGATGTGCAAAGCTGTGTTCTCAGTCTCAGTACTCTAAACCAGCAAGTGAGGGCACTTGCTGTCCTGCACTGGTACATGTGGGCAACCATGTAAATGTTTAGGTTCAGATGTAGTCTGTTTGGGGCTTCTCAGGTGGCGCTAGTGGTAAAGAACCCACCTGCCAGTGCAGGACACATGAGTTGTGGAGTAGACCCCTGAGTTGGGAAAAATCCCCTGAAGAGGGCATGGCAACCCACTTCAGTATTCTTGTTTGGAGAATCCCATGGACAGAGGAGCCTGGTGGGCTACAGTCCGTGGGGTAGCAAAGAGTAGGACATGACTGAAGGGACTCATCCATTGTGTAGTAATGTGTTAATGGGTAAGATTTATACAAAAACCTTATTATTGCCTAATACTCAGGTATTAAGCTATAATCTTATTTATAAGCAAACATTTATTTGATGACTATTATTTGCCATGTTTTATATAATGGGGATTTAAAGTTTAAAAAGGATAAGCTTATAATCAAATTATTCTCTAGTAAGAGAAGCAGAGCAGTAGATAACCCAATCAGCCACCTCTGAAGGAGGACTTGGAAAAGAGGCCACAGAACAAACAGTTAATGTATCTATTTATATTCAAAATTTTGTCATAATCTGTCACTAAATATTTCAGTTATCATTTCTGTTTTGGTTTATACTTACTTACAGAACATAATCAAGGTCTTCATTCACATAGCATATTTAGTATACAATTTGACTATTGGAAGACCATGTAAAAGCCATCCCACCCCATTCCTTGGCACTCAGTGTTCTCCAGAATGCTTTTACCTTTATAACTAACTTTTAAAGGCCTTAGGAACATCTGATGAGTACACAATTTGTGTGCTTGCTTGGGTATGTCTTCTCTGATCCAAACTCCTTTTTTCTTTGTCCTGTCCTTGCTTTTCAGACCAGCCTCAATACTTAACAACATAATTTTGTAAAGCTCCATATTAATTGTTAGTGACTTAACAGGGATATTATGCAATCTATAAAATATATACTATAATAAATTAATTTATGGATTGGATCTTCCTTTACCACAGAATTGAAAAGTTTGGGCCCAGTGTGTTTTGTGGATGTGTGCATGCATGCACATGTGTATGTGTGTGTGCATGCCAAATATATGTAGCTTTAGCATTTTCTAAAGACTTCATATTAGTATCACATTGGTAATTGTTAGGTTGAGCCATTATATATGATTTACTCTAAATATCTGCCTTTCCTCTTTGTTTTTCTTATTGATGGACAAGCAAATTCCCTTCTTTTTTTAAATTTATTTATTTTAATTGGAGGCTAATTACTTTACAATATCGTACTGGTAATTTTGCCATACATTGACATGAATCAGCCATGGGATTACATGTGTTCCCCATCCTGAACCCCCCTCCCACCTGCTTCCCCATCCCATCCCTCTGGGTCATCCCAGTGCACCAGCTCTGAGCACCCTGTCTCATACATTGAACCTGGATGGGCGATCTAAAGCAAGGTGTTGGGTTGTTTCAAGCTAGTCTGAGATCCCTGTTATTTTGTCTAGAGATTGCAAGCAGATCAGGGATCTACTGTCTTAAGGTGTGAGTCACTCATTTTGAATGTTTATCACACTTGGCTATTCTAATTTGATTATTCACTGGGTTAAATCATTAATGATCTTTATAACAAATTTTCACTTATTTTCTTCATTATTTTAGAGACCAAAGAGATTTGGTTTGTTTTATGACATCAGATTATGGGACTTCCCAGGTGGTGCTAGTGGTAAAGAACCCGCCTGTCGATGCCGGAGACAGAGAGACGCTGGTTTGATCCCTGGGTCAGGAAGATCCCCTAGAGGAGGGCATGGCAACCCATTCTGGAATTCTTTCCTGGAGAATCCCATGGACAGAGGAGCCTAGTGGGTCACAGTTCATCGGGTTGCAAAGAGTGGGACACTACTGAAGTGACTTAGCATACATAGCACATGACATCAAATTATATTCATTTTCATATTATTTTTCCCATTTTCATAGCCTTTTTTCATTTCAGGAAAGCAGTTATTTCAGGTAATAGTTTCAGTTTCTATCACCATGAATTTCTAGATTTTTTACATAGATTTAAATTTTTTTCAATAAAGTTGCAATTATACTTTATTTTCCTCTGTTATGTACAAGCTTATAACTTTTTAACTTTTGTGAATGGAATGATAACTATAAAGTTTTGAGAACTCAGCTCTGTTCTGAAATGAGGAGGATGTTATAAAATGAGTAGTGTATACGGCAACCTGTAGCTGTGTCTAAATTACAGTAGGTTGCAATAATTATATCATGGAAAGAATAGTGTTTTATACTTGTAAGTCATCCTAAATGCTGAATAAACGTTAATAATGGAAGGCAGTTTAGGGCAGTGGTTAACAATCTGTCTTGGAATCAGACTGACCTAGTATTTGAATCCCTCCTCTGACATTAACTACATTTTGGACAAGTCATTTAACCTCTGTACAACTAAGGTTGTTCAACTGTTCTAAAATATGACAATAAAGTCTCAAAAGATAATTATCTAATTTAATTTAATGTACTTAAAGTGCTTAACATTCAATTGGATGTGAATTGGTGGGGTTGCATGACAAATATTCAGTGGTGTTGATCATGTTAACGAGGAAGATGACACTGAAGAGGATTTTGATTGAAGCAGAAAGCATTATACTGGAGATGTTGATAAGCTAGACTGGCTTCATTTTCCTTTTTCCCACGTTAGGCAAACAAGAGTCTTGCTGATCCAGTAAAGTATATTGGGATGGAAACGTTTCTCCTCTGTGGCTCTAAATATATGGCAAATCTGCAGCAGAGAGCAAAGATAAAGATGAATTAGAAGTCAGAGTTTCAGAGCGCAAAAAAACGTCAACTGGTAAGGAGGTAGAGTGTAGGACAGACTGTTTAAAAACAGGTATCAAAGTCAACAATCTAAGCAAAGGATATGAGTGTAAGGAAGGCAAAGGGTTAAGTGTTAGGTTGCTTTTAGAATTCCTATTATTACTTAAATGTGAATATGGAATGTATTTTCAGGTAAAAATTGACAGTTCCAGCTTGTTAAAGAGATATTGCCTTTTTAAGACTTCAACACGAAGACATGCCTAGCACAGTGCCTGTTGGGTGTGCTCGGTCATTCCGTTGTATCCTGCTCTTTGCGACCCTGTGGCCTGTAGCCTGCCAGGCTCTTCTGTCCATGGGATTCTTCAGGCAAGAACACGGGAGTGGATTGCCATGCCCTCCTCCAGGGGATCTTCCCAACCCAGGGATCATACTAGTGTCTCCTGCATTGGCAGGCAGGTTCTTTACCACTAAGACCACCTGGAAAGCCCACAGTGCCTGTTGCATGATGATTAACAGTTAAGATAAATTTGCTGATTAGCTATTACTTAACAAAAATAATTGAGAATAGAAAATACAGTGCAAAGAAAATGGGAATTATGTTTATGACAAGGAAAAGAATAAAAAGTATTATCAAGCATTATGTTTTAATAATGTGACACTAAACTTGGTTGTTGATGCCAATATGTTTTCATGTTTTTTGGTTTTATTTTATGTTATTTTATTATTTATTTACTCTATTTTTTTAAGTACTTGATTTATTTTTATGCTCTACTTATTTGAATGCTGCTGCCGCCAAGTCGCTTCAGTCGTGTCCGACTCTGTGCGACCCCATGGACTGCAGCCTACCAGGCTCCCCCGTCCATGGGATTCTCCAGGCAAGAACACTGGAGTGGGTTGCCATTTCCTTCTCCAATGCATGAAAGTGGAAAGTGAAAGTGAAGTCGCTCAGTCGTGTCTGACTCTTAGCGACCCCATGGACTGCAGCCTACCGGGCTCCTCCATCTATAGGATTTTCCGGGCAACAGTACTGGAGTGAGGTGCCATTATTCCTCTTATGGAGAGACTATGAATTATGAAAACAAATTTAAAAGGGATTTTTAAATTTTCAAAAGGAATTTTCAGCTTGTTTCAGATTGCAACTGCTTGAATCTCTCACATCCAGTTGGCCTTTGTGGCAGAGAGAACCTAAGGTAATACCTCTCCAATGACCTCTGCCATCTGGTATTCATAAATCCCCTAGTGAGGATGGTATTCGTGACTTACTTCTAAGCAAGTGAATATTGGAAACTTGAGGTTTTGTCACTCCCATGATTTTGTTATAGGGTATAAGACTTCACTTTGCTAGTAAATTTCTTCTTTTTCTCTTGTATATTTGAAGAAGCAAACTGCCATGTTGTGAAATGCTTATGTAAATATCATATGGCTTGTAATATGGGTGGTCTCTAGAATTTAAGAGTGGTCTCTGGCTGATAAGTAATAAAGAAGTCATACAGCTGCAAGGAAATCAACTCTGCCAACAAAACTTGCTCCTAGTCAAGTGCAGCTTTGGTTGTAACCTTGATAGACTCGGAGCCGTGAGCTCACTAATCCGTGCATGGAATCTTGGTCCATAAAAATTGTGAGACAAAAGCTCTGCTTTAAGTTGCTAAATTAGTGCTAATTTTTATGTAGCATAGAAATGAATAGGCTTTTCATAATTTCAACATGTATCATTTTATTTACGGAAATTTTTCTTGTATCAGAGTTTAAAAATATGACTACTCTACCACTGTCCCCCGTCCCCACCAAGATCTCCAATTGTGCATGTGTTAGATCTTCCTTGGTTAATCTTTAGACTATTTTCTTTTTGACCATTTAAATTTATTTTTTTTAATTCTTATTTTCTTATAATTTTTATTCCATCCTTTCTAATTAGTTTGCCTTAAAATTTATTCGTTTTTGGGTCTCAGAACTTGCATTTTTTTCTTCTTTTTTTCCTCCCAAGTCATTTATCTCTCACTTTATTATTTCTTTTCATCTATTTGTAATATTAGTCCTTGAATTTTTGATTTGAGATGTTTTAATATTTTCCCAAAAGATTTTTTTGATGATACATGACCCAAGTGGAAGGATTGTGTTTCTTCTACATCATCATTCACTTTTTTTACTTGAGAAGGGGAGATGTTACTAGTTGAAGTGTTTGGATTTTCATTTTCCATATAGCTGATTATTAGAAGTATGTGTTGACTCCATAATTTAATTAAACATACTTTAAGATTATTTCATGCTATAAAATTTAAAAAGAACTTGATTTTAAAAATCAGAAAGATTCATTTAGTATAATTTGGTTTCTTGTTGCTTTTGAAGAAATTTCTCACTACTGGAGCAATGTGATTTTTTTTTAATATGAAAAAATAACTAACTAAATTCTCATGCACTGTTTCTTAAGCATTGTGATTTGTCTGGTATGAAAAAAAATAACTGACTAAATTCTTATCAGTGTAAAGGCTTGTTCTGATCCTCGTCTTTGTGTAAAAAAAAAGAAAGAATGAATGAATGAAACCCCTTGGCAACAGTTAATGAGTGTCAAGGAAACAAGTGAATAAAAAACCAACAATAAAGACTAGAATATCCACTTCAATAGAAAATTCCATTAATTGATCATTCAGTTCAGTTCAGTTCATTTGCTCAGTTGTTTCCAACTCTTTTCAACCCCGTGAATTGCAGCACGCCAGGCCTCCCTGTCCATCACCAACTCCCGGAGTTCACCCAAACCCATGTCCATAGAGTTGGTGATGCCATCCAGCCATCTCATCCTCTGTCGTCCCCTTCTCCTTCTGCCCCCAATGCCTCCCAACATCAGATCTTTTCCAGTGAGTCAACTCTTCACATGAGGTGGCCAAAGTATTGGAGTTTCAGCTTTAGCATCAGTCCTTCCAATGAACACGTAGAACTGATCTCCTTTAGAATAGACTGGTTGGATCTCCTTGCAGTCCAAGGGACTCTCAAGAGTCTTCTCCAACACCACAGTTCAAAAGCATCAATTCTTCGGCACTCAGCTTTCTTCACTTTCACATCCATACATGACTACTGGAAAAACCATAGCCTTGACTAGGTGGACCTTTGTTGGCAAAGTAATGTCTCTGCTTTTGAATATGCTATCTAGGGGGGTCATAACTTTCCTTCCAAGGAGTAAGCGTCTTTTAATTTCATGGCTGCAATCACCATCTGCAGTGATTTTGGAGCCCCCCAAAATTAGGTCTGACACTGTTTCCACTGTTTCCCCATCTATTTCCCATGAAGTAATGGGACCAGATGCCATAATCTTCATTTTCTGAATGTTGAGCTTTAAGTCAACTTTTTCACTCTCCTCTTTCACTTTCATCAAGAGGCTTTTGAGTTCCTCTTCACTTTCTGCCATAAGGGTGGTATCATCTGCATATCTGAGGTTATTGATATTTCTCCTGGCAATCTTGATTCCAGATTGTGCTTCTTCCAGCCCAGCATTTCTCATGATGTACTCTGCATATAAGTTAAATAAGCAGCGTGACAATATACAGCCTCGACATACTCCTTTTCCTATTTGGAACCAGTCTGTTGTTCCATGTCCAGTTCTAACTGTCTCTTCTTGACCTGCATACAGGTTTCTCAAGAGGCAGGTCAGGTGGTCTGGCATTCCCATCTCTTGAACAATTTTCCACAGTTTGTTGTGATCCACATAGTCAAAGGCTTTGGCATAGTCAATAAAGCTAAATAGATGTTTTTCTGGAACTCTCTTGCTTTTTCAATGATCCAGCGGATGTTGGCAATTTGATCTCTAATTCCTCTGCATTTTCTAAAACCAGCTTGAACATCTGGAAGTTCATGGTTCACGTATTGCTGAAGCCTGGCTTGGAGAATTTTGAGCATTACTTTACTAGCGTGTAAGATGAGTGCAATTGTGCAGTAGTTTGAGCATTCTTTGGCATGGTCTTTCTTTGGGATTAGAATGAAAACTGACCTTTTCCAGTCCTGTGGCCACTGCTGAGTTTTCCAAATTTGCTGGCATATTGAGTGCAGCACTTTCACAGCATCATCTTCCAGGATTTGAAATAGCTCAACTGGAAGTCCATCACCCCCACTAGCTTTGTTCGTAGTGATGCTTTCTAAGGCCCACTGGACTTCACATTCCAGGATGTCTGGCTCTAGATCAGTGATCACACCATTGTGATTACTTGATATTAAAAACCTGGGTGGACAAAGAAGGGCTCAGTAGAAACTTCCTTTGTCAAGCATGTATTCCTTGTCCAATTTAAATGCTAGCATCCTCTAGAATACTTTCACTTTCTGGTGAATCTGAATTCTAATATTCTTGTTAATCCTAGAGTAGAAATATTTTTCTTTAATAGAAAGCCTTCTTTTGTAAAGCAAGGAGAATGAAAGGCAAAATTTAATTCAAAACATCCAGTAATGGACCATAATTTCAGTGGCTTGTTAACAGGCACTGTATGCTAGGGTGTGTCTTCATAATCTTAGTATTATCTAAAATTACTTCTAACTAAAAACTAAATAGTAAAATTGCTTTTATTTTATTTAAGCATGTTAGTGTTTGATTAATTTAGAGAGAATTTATATATTTGTTTTCCTATTTAAATCTTAGATATCTTATGTAGAAGAATTTGAAAACTATTGGCAATTTTAATTATATGAGACTTTTGTATTCATTTACTGTGAACATGTTTATCATGTTTTCTGAACAACATGAACTCAATTAATGGAAGTTTAGTGTTTTGAACCACTTTTAGAGTAAGGAAGAATTTTGGTTAAAGGAAAATTCCACTATTTCATCTTTTTGATTCCTACATTACTTTATAACCATGATTCATTTTGGGAAATAAATGCAAACTTCACTTTTCCTTCTCTATGAAGCTGTTCCTTTTATATCTCATCTTATTCTTTCCCCTTTAGCTCCTATCCATTATAGTTGGTTTTTGGAAATGACCCTGAAATATTGAAGAAATTTAGTGGTTTTCTAAATTGTGCACAGAAATATAAAACAGTGTATAAAATTCAAACTCTGGGTAATTGGTTTGGTCCAAATGTACTAATATATGTTAATTATTCATTAACAAACATTAATATATGTGTGTACATCTCTGTGTTTATATATATGGTTATAATTTTCAAAATTAGCAGACAGTATATAAACTGGCCTTTAAAAAAACTATTTATTTTTATTAATTAGTTGCAGCATGTAGGATATGGTTCCTCAACCAGGGTTTGAACCCTGGTTCCCTGTGTTTGGGAACGTAGAGTCTTAGCCACTGTATCACCAGGCAAGTCTCCACACTGGGCTTCTTTGTCTATGAAAATTCTGTTTAATGTCTTTACTTTCTGAATAATTCCCCACCTTTGTTGCATTTTTCTATTCTCCACTGTTTAGAAAGCTGTAAAAGATTATTTTAAATGAAGATGTGTATAAAGCAAATCTGATTGCTTTTTCTAAACTTTCATTTCCTGGAAGAACTGAATTTAAAATGCTTTTTTCCCTTTTGCTTAAAGTAAAAAAGTATTCATGTATAATAATAAAAAATAATGTATAATAATAAAAAAATAAATCCACTTTTATTTTCTGAAATGGACTGTAAGAGAATATGCATCTTAGAAATTTTCCAACGTAAAAAAAGAAAAGAAAAGTGATATTGAAGTAACTTACCAGTAAACAAGTATACAAAAAAAAAAAAACAATTATTTTTTTGTTGAAGCTCATATAACCATTACAGAACTTCACTGAGGTACAACCAGCTACTTCAAATAATATATACAAGCAGCATGCAGCATAACTTGAGCTTGTCATTTTTAATTTCTATACTTGGGCATCTATATCTTAGCAAAGTCTCAGCTCTCTAGCACACTGAGCTATGTAGTGGATATAATCTGAATCAAAGCACAATTGCAAAAATGTCAAACATGATGAAAAAGAGAAAATGACTACAAAGGAGAATTCACCACGGTAACTCTTTGCAGTTCCCAACATAGAGGCCTGGTAGCCTCATCAAAGATACAAGAGATGGAAAAGGCCCATTAGGTCATCAAACCTATCCCCTCACCAAAGAAAGAAAATGAATTCAAGCCATCCTATCTGCTGGCTTCAAACCAAATTCAGGATAGAAAGACCCTGCTGCTGCTCTTGATACATTATTTCATGACACTGGATGTCATTTATACAAAAACCTGAAATGAATTGTCTGCCCCCAGCATCCTGGAATCACAGAATAGACTTTGAGAGCTGGAAGGTACCTCAGTCCAGCCTCCTCATTTTATAGAAGAGTACTCTGAGGGCCTGAGAGGTTAAATGACTAGCTCAAACCCACAAAGCCACTCACAGCTGGACAAGCATTAAAACCAAAGTTTCCAGAGATATCCAAACTGCTTTTCCTAGCAAATAATTCTCTTTTGGGGGGAAGAAAAAAGAACCTTGATAAAAATCTATTCTGTACTACCTTATACCTAACACATGTGGATTTAACTTATTTCTTCCAATGATCTTGTTTTTAAAATTCTAACTTTGAAGTGGAAATCTAGGTTTTCACCGTCAAAACGTAATTCCCACAGTTAATATTGACTCCAGAAGGGAGTTTAAGTTGTGCACCAATTCTCTGGTCTGTGTTAGGCTCAAAGAAATCTATAGAGCTATAATAACTTCATTGGTTTGCTATAAATGCAATGGGGCTGAGAGTGATAGATTTAAAAATTTCTCTAAACATTATTTCTTCATCCCCAAACCATTAGAATAACTCTATTGTGATGCATTTTAATATTTTACCAGTGGAGAAGTGGGAAAGATAGGTGGCCTGGGAAGTGAAAGTTAAAAGTATTAGTTGTTCAGTCGTGTCCCACTCTTTGCGACCCCGTGGACTGCAGCCCACCATGCTCCTTCATCTATGGGATTTCCCAGGCAAGAATACTGGAATGGGTTACTATTTCCTTTTCCAGGGGATCTTCCTGACTCAGGGATTGAATATGGGTCTCCCATGTTGCAGGCAGATTCTTTACCATCTGAGCCACCAGGGGTTGACGGCCTGAGAAGAGATTTGCCATTTGTTGAGGATTTTTGACCCAAGCTTATCTGAGGATGGAGTACAAGGTCAGAAGCTTGAGAAGTGAAGTCAACTGAGCTAGAGGCAAATACAAGAAAGCAATCACTTCTTAGTCCTAGAGAGCAGAACACTTGTGGTAATGCAAACAAAACATTGCAGTTCTTACACTTTTTCAAGAGAAGCTGGCATTTCTAATTTTTATGAGAAATTTCCTGATTTTCAAAGCACTGTTCAGTTAAATAAAGCTATTCTGCAGGCCAGATATGGTCAACGGATGCCACATTGTCATAGGCATTTATATATATATATATATATATATATATATATATATAAATTACTATTTCATATCATTCTAATGGGCTTCTCTGGTGGCTCAGATGGTAGAGCATCTGCCTGTAATGCAGGAGACCCAGGTTCAATACCTGGGTCAAGAAGATCCCCTGGAGAAGGAAATGGCTACCTACTCTAGTACTCTTGCCTGGAGAATTCTATGGACAGAGTAAACTGGTGGGATGCCGTCCATGGGGTCGCAAAGAGTCGTACACGACTGAGGGACTAACACTTCATGCTTCATATCATTCTAAGAGTGACACTAAAGTTTTATAAAAATGGAGAAAACCAAAGTTCTGAGTTTAATAAGCAATCCATTAGTTATTTGTCTAAAATTAACAAAAGAAAAAGCTGGGTTATAAGAATTATTTAACCAATTCTTGTAGCATGCCATTTCTCCCGCAAGTTCTCCAAACAGAAAGTATTTGAGTCACTTTAATGTCTTGTTTCTTCATAACTCAATCGTTTCTTCCCTTTTCTGTAAAAGTTTTGTTCTACATGATGATATTTTCTAACTAAAGCTAGGCATTTTGGTTAATAGCTCTAGTGTTTTCTCTTTAGGATTTTAAAAACACAATGTTAATATGGATTCAAGGATAGATTTATTTATTTTGAACTATCCTGTATTTTTCCACTGAGAGTGAACCTGTTGTTTTAGTAGTTTAGACTCATTAATCTTGGGGTGAGGAGGGACATAGCTGAAGTTTAGGGGTTTATTAGCCCAACAGTTCTAGATGTTAGTACACATCAGAATCAGCAGGCAGGCTTTTTAGAACAGATTGCTGACTCCACCCTGAAAGTTTCTGACTCTGTAGGATATGTGCTGTGCTTAGTCAATCAGTCATGTCCGACTCTTTGTGACCCCATGGACTGTAGCCCACCAAGCGCCTCTGTCCATGGGGATTCTCCAAGCAAGAATACTGGAGTGGCTTGCATGCCCTCCTCCATGGGATCTTCCCAACCCAGGGATTGAACCCAGGTCTCTCATTGCAGGCAGATTCTTTACTGTCTGAGCCAGCAGGGAAACCAATAGGATCTAGCTGGGGCTTAATAATGTGAATACCTAAGAAGTTTCCAGGTAATGCAGATAATTGTGGTCTGTAGATAGCACTTTGTAAAATACAGTTTAAAGGAATTGGCATATTTCAAGGCGTAACATTTTTAGAGTCAATAAGACTCTTCTTGCATTGTTGATAAGCTGAAGAAAGGGAGCATAATGAGAATTATTGCTCAGAAAATACCTTTGTCAGTGTCTGTATTCAACTAATTGATTATGATAAACTATTCTTTTAAAGAATGACTTTGAATATATTTTACGATTTATTTGTGGTTGCGCTGGGTCTCCTTCGCTATGTGGGCTTTCTCTAGTTGCAGCAAGTGGGGGACTACTCTTCATTGCGGTGTGCAGGCTTTGCACTGCAGTGGCTTCTCTTGTTGCAGAGCCCGGGCTCTAGGACATGCAGGCTTCAGCAGTTGCGGCTTTCAGGCTTCAGAGCACAGGCTCAATAGTTGTGGCACGTGGGCTTAGTTGTTCCATGGCACGTGGTATCTTCCTGGATCAGGGATCAAACTCATGTCTCCTGCATTGGTAGATGAATGCTTTACCACCAAGCCACCAGGGGAGCCCAAGATAAACTATTTTTGATAATTCTCATAAGAGCTAGACTTTCTATAATGCTTTCTTTGTGCCAAATTGGTCACTAAGTTCCCATCACTCATTAAATTATTATAAAAATCTTATTTTCATCATCCCTATTTTACAGATAAGGAAACTGAGACATAGAGAAGTAAACTAATTTGTCCTAATTGTACACGTTAGGAAATAATGGTGTTGGGGTTTAAGCTCAGATAATATGTGTCCCAAGCTCATGCCCTTAACGTCTGCACATACTACCTTTCAGGATGATGACTTCTCTCTGTCAGTCATCTCAGTCTGTCTTGGTTCATTCCATGAATTCAGTCCTACATCAGTTTAGGAAGAATAATATAAGTTAATATTTTCAAATATATCTTTATTAGACAGCCTATTGTTTAGCACTCTAATAAAAATTGTTGAATAAACCTGGTAAGACATGCTCAAAGCCAATTACATACGAGTGAATATCATCCGTCCCCATTACTTCACTGAATTGACTGGAAATGTGTTTGTGACTGGAAAATGAACATAGTTTTATGTTACAACCAGTGCAACAATGGTATAGTCTATTTTTGCAAAAAGCATCTTTGAAAAATAGGGTTCATCATCACATTAACATTCCTTATGGTAATACTCATTAAATGTGAGTTTTTAATACTGCCGTTTCCTCTCTTAACTGGTTTTTAGAGACTCTGTATGTATGTGCGTATATATGTGTATGTGTGCACACTTGTGTGTATAGTCTTATGTTTATCTTTAAATCTCACTTCATTTCTTTATCTTTCTCAAAGGCTTTCCTTTCTAATTTTTCCATAGATGTTACTAGAACACTAAGTTCATACAAGAATTAGACAAAAAATACTGCCTGGGTTTATTAGACTATCTATTCTGTCACATGATTATTTTAGCATTGTTTGAAGCACTCTTTTGGAGCCAGACATAATCACATTCTACAGTTCCTCACCTTGTTAACTGACAGAGCACTGTTCCTATTAGACAATTGATCCTGGGCAGATGAAGCCATTAAAAAAGCACTAATTAGCTAAAGAGGGAAGACAGTAATGCAGGCTGCCTCACTTCCTTTTATGCTTAAGGAATTTGATGTTCCAGACAAATAATAATTGATATGAAATCTGCCTTAATTGTGGTTTTTAACAGCCAGTATTATAATGACATACTGACAATTTCTGTCTAGCCTATTGTAGATTTCATTTAAGACACCAAGAACCACTGGGCAATCTTTTTAGTTGACCTGAATCTAGAAGGATACATTTTATAATGTTCCTGAAATCAAAACTCGACAGCTAGAAAGTTGTCTTGAGTTTGGGATAACTTTAGTAAGTACCTGAAAATATATGATAAGATTTCAATAGCTATTCCTTTCAGTTTTAACACTGTATGCCCTCATCAATACCTGGGTCACCTATTATCCAATCAACTATTAATTTAATTGTTTCAAGAGTAGATATAGACAGTTTCTCCTTAGTATGAAGCTATCGACAGAAGCAAACCATGACAAAAACACTAGCTTTCTTCTCCCAAAAGCTGTTTTCTTCAAAAGGCCTCCTTCTTTATCCTTTCTATAAAAGGTATACATAGAAAATGATGACATTTGCATGTCACAGTGGAGTCAAAGAAGAAGATGCCTGAGACAAGTGTAAATTGCCTAGGAGTTCTGGCCCCATGTGGCATCACAACAGCAAGGGGGTTTGTGTCTTGGCATCTTAGCATTTCTACTGCATTTCCTTCTGACACACTGAGGGGAAGCTCAGAAATAGTGTTTTCAGGAATAAGTGAAATTGACAGAATCACAAAATCTTCCCAACTTCACCAAAACCGACAAATAAACAATTACACTTCCTTTCCAAGACTTTATCAAACTAAAAATCTTCTGTAAAGCAGAGGAAACTGAACAGGGTGAATAGATAATTTATAGAGTGGAAGAAAATACTTACAAACTGTACATCTGATGTGGGGTCAATTTTAAAAATATGTAAGTAACTCACACAATTCAATGACAAAACACCTAATAATCAGACTAAAAGTAGGGTAAGAACTTGAGTCAGTATTTCTCCAAATAAGATATACAAATGGATAACGGGTTCACTAATCATCAGGAAAATGCAAATAAAACCTCAACGAGATATTACTGCACACTTGCCTAAATAGATATTATTGAAAAAAATCAAAGCAACAATAACAAGAAAACAGCATCCTAAGGCAGTCTTATTTTCTGTACATTTCTCTTCTATGTCATAGCATGTATTGATTTTGATACTAATCACATAATCAGTATCTATACAATATGAAAAATTCATAAATTTTAAAACATAATTAGTGATAGACGTCTTTATCAGTTACTTTGTTGTCAAATAATAAATTGAATATGTTTACATTTTCACAGTTCCAAAGTTATTATAAAATTTAAATCAAGAAATTTTTATTTAGTTTTTCAAGGTTCTTGCCTTTTATTTGAATACAGAATGCTAATGGAATAAACAGCATCCAAGAGAAATTGTATAGACTCAAAAGTTCACAAAAAGTTGCCCAGGACAAAAATTAATCTAAACTGAAAATACCAAGTTCTTCCTAGCCAAAGAATCTGGAGATAATTGGAATGCTTTTCAATGTGAGTTCAATCTAGGCCATTTAACTGACAATTAATGCAAACAAGAAACTTAGAGGAGATAAGTAAGCATCACAGAGGACATAAGAAGTGAATTGTTAAGCCCTAAAGAATCCTATTTATAAGAAAAAATGAGGTAATAAACAAAGAAGGGTGGTTTATTGGGCACGGATAAGGTTAATGTCACTTCTTGGGGTTAGTATTCATATATAACACTAAAAGCTAATTAGAAAAAGTTCAGTTTACCTTCCTTTGTTCATAATTAATATCAGTTTTTACTGATACAAGGGCTAGACAGAAGCTAGAGGTACAAAAAGGGTAACTTTGATCATTTTCCTTCTTCAGCCCTCCCTTTTACCTGAATCCCAGTGACAAATGGCTTGAGTCTGTGAAACTACTAGAAAGCTGCTACTGGTTCACTTGGCATTAATTTCTGAGGCCTTCTTCTGGTCTGATAGTGTTTGCAAAGTGTGATAAACTCAAAGAAGTTTAAACTAGGATCCATAAGGCTTGTGTTCAAATATCGGTCTCTTCTTTCATGAAGGCTAGAACAAGTTACTTAATCTCCTTGACTCTTATCATGATGGAGAATGAACCATAATCAATAAACATGCATTAAGCGCTATTGCTAGTCATTGTATTGTGTCCAGGTGTTAAGAGGTAAGTAGAACATGTTCCCTCAAGTTAGTTCAGTAGACAAATGATTTCACTAATGCATGACAAGGATTATTATACATATTCTAGGCAGAGAATGATTCTTAAAAATATATTATTTATTAAATAAGTAAAAATATAAATGAAATTATATCTGTAAAATAAGTCAACAGTTCGTCTTAACTGGCTCAACATATTTTAAATGATTACATTAAACACAGAATGAGTTACTTTTTTTTACCCATTCAACTTTCCTGAATTCATATTTGCCTTTGGCAACTGGTAATTTATTATTAAGGAACACTTATAAATTGTGAGTAAGATCTAATCTTTGCAAGATTACATTTTCTAATCTTTCTTTGAATTTTTCCCTATAGATTTATTAAAAATATTCAGATCCAGTTTTGCTTTTTTGATAGTACCCCATAAATTATTTGTTTCATCAACACAAAAAATGTAATAGAATTATCAGGAATAGTGTCAATTAATTAAGTCTAGTAGTTTTAACAGCATTAGTTTTTTGTGTAAGAAATATCATTGCATAGGTCAGAAAGTAAATGAAAGAGAATATTGGCAGAAATTGTATAGAAATATGTAGAATTCCTATGTGTTATGGCAGAACAAGTAAAAAAAGGAAAATGAAAAAAAAGAAACAAGTTGAGAGAAATCTTAAGTACATATAATCCTTTAGAAGAAACTAAAAGACAATAAGAACAAAAAAAATGCTGGCTTTAGAAAAGGCAGAGGAACCAGAGATCAAATTGCCCACATCTGTTGGATCATCGAAAAAGCAAGACAGTTCCAGAAAAACATCTACTTCTGCTTTATTGACTATGCCAAAGCCTTTGACTGTGTGGATCACAACGAACTCTGGAAAATTCTTAAAAGAGATGGAATACCAGACCACCTGACCTGACTCCTGAGAAATATGTATGCAGGTCAGGAAGCAACAGTTAGGACTGGACATGGAACAACAGACTGGTTCCAAGTAGGGAAAGGTGTACGTCATAGCTGTATATTGTCACCCTGCTTATTTAGCTTCTATGCCGAGTACATCATGAGAAATGCTGGGCTGGAAGAAGCACAAGCTGGAATCAGCACAAGCTGGAATCAAGATTGCTGGGAGAAATATCAATAACCTCAGATATGCAGATGACACCACCTTTATGGCAGAAAGTGAAGAAGAACTAAAGAACCTCTTGATGAAAATGAAACAGGAGAGTGAAAAAGTTGGCTTAAAACTCAACATTCAGAAAACGAAGATCACGGCATCTGGTCCCATCACTTGATGGAAAATAGATGGGGAAACAGTGGAAACAATGACAGACTTTATTTTTGGGGGCTCCAAAATTGCTGCAGATGGTGACTGCAGCCATGAAATTAAAAGGCGCTTGCTCCTTGGAAGAAAAGTTATGATCAACCTAGACAGTTTATTAAAAAGCAGAGACATTACTTTGCCAACAAAGGTCTGTCTAGTCAAAGCTATGATGTTTCCAGTAGACGTGTATGGATGTGAGAGTTATACTATAAAGAAAGCTGAGTTCCAAAGAATTGATGCTTTTGAACTGAGGTGTTGGAGAAGACTCTTGAGAGTCCCTTGGACTGCAAGGAGATCCAATCAGTTAATCCTAAAGGACATCAGTCCTGAATATTCATTGGAATGACTGATGCTTAAGGTGAAGCTTCAATACTTTGGCTACCTGATGCAAAGAACTGACTCATTGGAAAGGCCTCTGATGCTGGGAAAGATTGAAGGCAGTAGGAGAAGGGGATGACAGAGGATGAGATGGTTGGATGGCATCACTGACTCAATGGACATGAGTTTGAGCAAGCTCTGGGAGTGGATGATGGACAGGGAAGCCTGGCATGCTGTAGTTCATGGGGTCACAAAGAGTCAGACATGACTGAGTGACTGAACTGAACTGAACTGAAGCTTAGTTACTTTTGATATAGTAAGAACACTGAAAAGAGAAAAAATTTGATCATAAAATGTACAATTAGTACTTCTAGTATAGTAATTCTAATGCTTTGTTACAAGAGTGTTACTGTAATCTTTTCCTGGAATATAAGATCCATGTGGGCAGGTGATATTGTCTTTAAATAAATGCAAAGAACTGACTCATTTGAAAAGATCCTGATGTGGGGCAATATTGAAGGTGGGAAGATAAGGGGATGACAGAGGATAAGATGGTTGGGTGGCATCACCGACTCCATGGACATGAGTTTGAGTCAACTCTGGGAATTGGCGATGGACAGGGAGTCTTGGTGTGCTGCAGTCCACGCGGTTGCAAAGAGTCAGACGTGACTGAGCGACTGAACTGAACTGAAAAGAGAAAATAAGACTGTATTTAAAAAGTTTAGTGTGCAAATGGCTATTATGCATATTTTTACTTGAAAAAGAACACACACCCCAAAGCAAAATAGTAAGGAATTATCTTAGACTCCTATTCCTGAAACAATCTTCAGTTTCCATCAGATTGTTTTGTGTCTCTCATTAACTTAAGCTTGTTTGTGTGTTTGTGTGTGTGTATGTATAGCCAACCCAAAACATCTCTCTCTTTTGTTTTTCCAAGAGTAACTATTGTTCCTGCTCTTTTCCATTTTGGAAAACCTTTCTCTTTTTTAATTAGTTTTTCATGATTCTATAGTGAGAACCAATAAAATAACATAAAATGCACAAATAAACTCATAATAAAAATAATGAAAAAGTATTTTTGAGCCAAAAATAATTGACTTCCTGATCCTGAGGGGGAAATGCTACATTCTTTGCTATTGTAGAGAGCAAACCATAAATTATTCACCAAAGAATTAAAAACCCTTTCACTGTTGGCAGCCTCTAATTTATTTCCCTCTGATTACTCCTAGATATTCAGTTAAGGCTGGAGAACTTCTGAGCATTTATCTATAATACTAAAAGTAATTTTATACAATGAAGTATGATATAGAGCTTAAAAATAAATGAAAAAAAAAAAAAGCCTTTAGAAAAATAAAAGCAGTGAAAGCATAGAAATTCTCCTCGGAAGACACAGTTATTTCCCTTCCCACATTGTAAGTAAAAATTTAACATTTAAAGACATTTATTTGCTTGTTTTCTATAAATAAGTTTAGGATAAATAAAGTCCTTTGTAGGTATTTCTGTGAATTATTTACAGATGCCTGTACTGAAAATTCAAAATGCCAGAGTTCCCAGTAAGATATTCATTCATTCATTCATCAAACTTTTATCATTTTGTATCAAACACTGTATTCAGAGTTAAGGGATACAATTTAGAAAAAAAAAAAAACCAAAAACAAAACAAAACTTGCTGTGTTGTCAGGGAATTATATTTAGCAGCAGAGTCAAAATATGTATACGGATAAGTTTAAAGTAAAGCAAGACAGTTTCTAGTAGGCATGTAAAAATAATGCTCTGCATTCAACCATTTAAAGTTCTTGAAATTATGAAATATTTAAACAGAAAAATTTCAATAAATACTAGAATTTGTGTTTCTATCTGGATTTAACAATTGTCGACATTTTGATTTATTTACCACAGTACCTTTTATTTATTTACTTAAGAGTACTGCTGCTGCTAATTCGCTTCAGTCGTGTCTAACTCTGTGCGACCCCATAGACGGCAGCCCACCAGGCTCCCCTGTCCCTGGGATTCTCCAGGCAAGAACACTGGAGTGGGTTGCCATTTCCTTCTCCAATGCATAAGAGTGAAAAGTGAAAGCGAAGTCGCTCAGTCGTGTCCGACTCTCAGCGACCCCATGGACTGTAGCCCACCAGGCTCCTCCATCCATGGGATTTTCCAGGCAAGAGTACTGGAGTGGGGTGCCATTGCCTTCTCCGACTTAAGAGTACAGTGCTACATAAACCACTGAAGCTCTTTGCTTTACCCATTCCCTTGCAGTCCTGCTCAGGACTAGCTGGTATACTGACTTTATTATGTATCCACTCTCATCATGTTTTAATACATTTATTAAATGTTCATAATCCAATGCAAGGTGTATGTATTTAAAATGAATGCTTTATTTTATGTATTGTTTTGACACGTACATAAAATGGACGAGACGGTTGGATGGCATCACTGACTCAATGGACATGAGTCTGAGTAAACTACATGAAACAGCGAAGGACAGGGAAGCTTGGCGTGCTGCCGTCCATGGGGTCACACAGAGTCAGACACGACTGAGTGACTGAACGACAACAACGACAATCATTTTGATGACATTTCCCCTGGAATATCGTATCTTTAAACTAATTTTCCCCGAGGTGGTATTTTCTATTCGAGATACTTTGGGTTCACTGCATATTTTATACTCCACAAGACTCCATTCCTGTGGCTTCCTCCTAAAGGCATCTCTGACGGAGCAGCAATGGATACCATTTATTGAGCTGTCACCTTGTTCCAAGTGCGTTGTAGTCTTTTACATGCCATCATCATTTAGTCTCACAATGTGAAGTTAGGAGGTGTTATCATTCTCGTCTTGGGTGAAGAGGATCCTGAGAAACAGAAATAACTTGCCCAGAGTTACATAACCAAGAAGTGAATGAACAGCTTTGGAACTTCTAGGGGAAGAACCCAGGATCCTCACTCACCTGCTACCAGTGAGGTTAAAGCAACTTTGTTTACTGAGCTTCAGGTTTGCTCTTGCATGATCTACTGATTTCCATCTTTTGCTCCCCTGTTGTACTGGTGCATTTGTCACCTTCTCATTTACTGATAAGTGTGTGTGTGTGCTCAGTTGCTCAGTCGTGTCCAACTCTTTGTGACCCCATGGACTGTAGCCCAGACACCAGGCTCCTTTGTCCATGGGATTACTCAGGCGAGAATACTGGAGGGGGTTGTCATTCCCTTCTCTAGGGTATCTTCCTGACCCAGGGATCGAACCCATGTCTCCTGCATTGGCAGGTGCATCCTTTACCACTAAGCCACCTGGGAAGCTTGCCGATAAGAGACTCTATTGAGATTAATCCTTTGCCATTTATGATCATTAAAATATATTTTTCCCAAAAGAAAATCATCTTTTAAATTTGTTTTAGTGACTTTTATTATACAAAAGACTGTCTTTTTTATATGAAAATTGTCACATATTGCCTTTTTTGGTGTCTTGTTCAGAAACTGTTTCCCTATACTTCCTATACAAATAGTAAAATCCTTTCTTATTCTTTCTTATGCAAGCACATAAAAATATTCTGTTATATTTTCTTCAGAATTTTTGTCTTGCTTTTCAAGTTTTTATATCTTCTATAATTTATTTTATGTGGCCAGAAGTCAAGGGTCTAATTACTTTTTCATGCAAATAGATAATTTAATAGTGACCTGTAGGCTATTACTGGGTTCTGTAATCTAGTCCAATGCTAAATTTGTGTATCTTTGTGAGGAGATTATACCATTTTAAATATTATTGGTTAAAATTTTTCCTAATAATTGAAAAGGCAAATTCTCTCTTTTTTTTTCATAAGAATTGTCTTAGAAAAAAATTTTAGCATTTTAACCTCATATAAAATTTTTTTAAATAAAATTTCACATTTTTCCCAAGTGCTTCACATTATTTGAATAGTTGTCTTATTTTTGTTTTTGTTGAGATTGTGACTTGTGTAAATTTTATTATATTTTGTCTAATGGCTTTTAATCATGTGTAAGAAACCTATTATTTTGTTTACTGGTCATAAATGCCTGAAATTGTTGACCACTTATTAATTCCAACAGATTTTTGGTTTTCAGCATTAAGTATTTGTGTTGATGGAAAATATGACAATTTTTCTATCTTTCTGATTTTAACACCTTTTTTTTCCTCTTGATTTATTGCATGTTGCAAGAACTGCAAAATAATGTGAATTATTTTTTGATAGCACATGTCCCTGTTTTTTGGCAGACCCAAACAAAGAGTGTTTCTAATATTCATCATTAACATGTTTAAGTGAAAGTCTCTCAGTCGTGTCTGACTCTTTGTGACTCCATGACTCATAGAGTCCATGGTATTTTCCAGGCCAGAATACCAGAAAGAGAAAGGGTAGCCTTTCGCTTCTCCAGGGGATCTTCCCAATCCAGGGATTGAACCCAGGTCTCCTACATTGCAGGCAGATTCTTTACCAGCTAAGCCACAAGGAAAGCCCATTAGCATGTTTACTATGGTTTTAAAAATTTTTGTGTAGAGTAAGTAGATATTGTTTATCAAGTAGAGAAATTGTATTTTATTCCTTGTTTTAATTTTTTTAATGGAAATGGCTTAAATATACAAATCATTCTCTGATCATTTTATTCCAAGCTGAAAAACTAAAATAAAATTAAATCTACATCTAGGCATGTAGGTAAACTTCTAGAGATTAGACAAAGGAAAATGACCCCAAAGACCAAACTGAGAGGAAAGAAGAAAGGTAGCACAAAAATTGTCAAAAATAACTCATTCTAAATAAATGTTATCCTAGTATATGAAAAAAGTTAATATCAGAGGGTACATGAATGGCATTAACATAAAGAAAACTATTAACAAATGAATTTCCAAGGAGGAACCAGCTATTTTAAGATATTGTTTGGAAGGAAGGTTAAGATGTAGCTTTAGACTTTGATGCACAAATACAATTTTAAGAATAATCACTATGAGAAAAGAATAAATGTAAACTTCTGAGCAAGCAGAGGAAAAATTGAGTATTAAAAACAGATTTAAAATATTAATTATCAGTTAATTGCAATATAGAATGAAAGTGAAAGTGTTAGTTGCTTAGTCGTGTCCTACTCTTTGCAAATCCATGGACTGTACCCCACTAGGATCCTCTGTTTGCGGGATTCTCCAGGCAAGAATACTGGAGTGGGCTGCCATTTCCTTCTCCAGGGGAACTTCCTGACCCTGGGATCGAACCCCAGTCTCCTGCATTGCAGGCAGATTCTTTACCAGGTTCAGGTTCTGAACCACCAGGAAAGCCCCAAAATATAGAGTATAGAATTTTAAAAAGTCATAAGAAATAGTAGGACAAATAAAAAACAGAATGAAAGAAATATGTAATTTGGAATAAAATTTAAATAAAACATTCAATACAATAAAATATAAATAAGTTAACACACAAAGTGAATCATGAAATGTATTAAAGATAAGTAAAACAAGATGTGGGCATAGCTTTGACCATGGATGTTGATGTATCATAAATTAAAGAGTTTAATAATGCAACATTCTGCACCTAACTCACAACAAACAGAAGTTTTCCATCTGTCTTTTTTCTTCCCTTCCCCTTCTGAATAATTCAATCATAAAACTACACAAACAAGGTGATCATCCATGGCTGAAACAGTGGGAAGGAGTTGTCATGAGTCAAGGTGTCATGAGGTGCTTACCTCATGTGGGAAGGAGGTGTCATGAGGTGCTTACCTAACACAGACTGTCAGTGCCTGAGCAGAGAAAGGAAGGTAGCTGTGCAGTGTGGGAGTGAGGCATAGGTGGGTGTCTGGATGTGTGCAGTTGGAAGTGATACAGGAGGAGAGTGGGGTCTTAACATTTGAGAAGTACAAGCAGGGCTTTCATGGAAAGGACCAAACTGATCTGGTGCATCAGACTCAATTAGGGTAGGGAGAATAACTTTACAGGGGACACCCTAGCGTGACCTCTCAGGGATGAGAGAGGTGAGACAGATATCACATGGGAGAGCTGGCCTGGCCCAAGGCTTTCAGCTTCTGAGCTATGTCAGCAAGGTGTTCATGTAGATGATGATCCTGACATGAGTTGTTAGCACTAGAGCAAGATGAGCAGGTATTTCCCATGAGAGTGGTCACTAGACTGTCAAAACACCAATGTGGTGAAGGGGCTCTTCCTAGGGAGGAGATAGAGGTAGTCATGGGAGATTGGTCAATTACTGCCTGTTAATTAAACACATATAGTAGAGATAGTTAACAAAAAATAAACTTGAATTAGCCTTGTACCTACCTTTGAATTGGATATGAAGGCAGTGGTACAAATATTTCAACATTTATAAATAGATATAAATTTATCCCGTAACTTCCTCCATTGAGAGAGCCTGGTCGCAATAACACTCCCACAGCAAAAAGTACATCAAGTACTGAACTCTTTTAAATAGGGGTTGAGGCAAGAAAATCATAAGATTAACCTGGACTATTCTATAGTGTCAGGAAGCACAAAAGTGCTCAAAAAATAAGGAGAGATAATAGAGTCCACACGAGAGCCCACATGCAGAGGTTCCAGCTGGTCAAGACTGGGACAATATGAACACCAAAATAAATAATGATAGCAGTGGATTATAACCCCTTATAATCCAAACAAATTGGATATGGACTTTGAATCTATATTACTACAAATGAATAAATGAGTAAAACACAAAGTTGATGAGAAATAGATACTTACATAACTTCCACCTCCCCAGAATACATATTATTTTTAACTAAAAAAAAACTTATTGAAATATAGTTGATTTACAAGGTTTTGTCAGTTTCAGGTACAGAAAAGTGATTCAGTTTTATATATGTGTATATATGCCTGTGTAAATATATATATATACACATATATTCTTTTCATATTTTTCCCATTATAGATGTTACATGCTATTGAATATAGTTCTCTGTGCTATACAGTAGGTCTTTGATTATCTATTTTATGTATGGTAGTGTGTATATTATAATCCCCAGTTCTTAATTTATCCCCCACCCCTTTCCTCTTTGGTAACTATAAGCTTCCATGTCTGTGAGTCTATTTATGTCCTGTAATAAGTTCATTTGTGTCATTTTTTTGCTCCCACATTAAAGTGGTATCATGTGATGTTTGTCTTTCTCTGGTTTACTCTCTTAGTACAATAATCTCCAGGTCCATCTATGTTGCTGCAAAAAGCACTATGTCATTCTTCTTATGGCTGAGTAGTATTCCATTGTGTATATGTACCATATATTCTTTATCCATTCTTCTGTTGATTAATACTTAGTTTGTTTCCGTGTCTTGATAATTGTAAATAGTGCTGTTGTGAATTCTGGGGTGCGTGTACCCCTTTTTTAATTATAGTTTTCCCTGGATATAGGCCCAGAAGTAGGATTGCTAAATCACATGGCAACTTTATTTTTACCTTTTGGAGGAACCTCCATACTGTTTTGTACAATGGCTATACCAATTTGCATTCCTACCAATAATGTAGGAGGGTTAAAATAATGCTGGATATGGTATGGAGAAAAAGAACAGGCATATTAAACACAAATGAAAGACAAAAGTATCTTTACAGTTGAGAAGCCTTACAGAATACCACCTTAATTGAATAAACAAAGGGAAATCATCATCAATGAGAAAGTTTAAACTGTATGTCAACTAAGAGGATGCAACAGAGGAACAAACATCTTAATTCTGTAATGCTCCTAATATACAGTGGAATATATGTATTCCTGAATATATAACATGACTCTCAACATGGAAAACATCAGACAATTCTAAATTGGGAGCCATCTTATGCGATTTCACTGCTGAATATTTCAAACTATCAAGCCACTGCAGTTCAGGAAAGACTGAAAAACTGTCTCAGAGTGAAGGTGACAAGAAGGATTTGAAAATGACAAGGTGCAATTCTGAACATCCTGGGGACATTTAGTGAAATTTAAGAAGTCTGAGAATTAGTTGGTAGTGAGGTAGCAATATTAATTTCCTCCTAGTACAGTGGTTAAGCAGGAGAATGTCCCTCTTTGTAGGTAGACACTAAAATATTAGGAAATGATTGTGCATTCAGCTGGCAATTTGTTCTCAAAATGATTCAAGGAAAAAATTCTATGCACTATATTAGTAATTATTCTGCAAATCACAGAAATGCATTAAAGCAGGACCAACTCTAGCATACGTGGCTCATTTCATGAACTTTCACCCCAGAGTACATGTACTGTCTCCCACATGGTCTAACCTAGCAGAGGTTTTGATGGATTTCAGCCTTTGATGGATTTCAGCCCCTATGACCATTATTTTGTTCTGTCCCTTTGTGTAGTTCATAAGCCATATATCATACATGCCAGCCTTGCATAAAAAAAGTGTTTTATGTGGAGTATTTTATGTAAATTCAGAGATCTACAGTGATTTAAAAATAATGTAGCTAAAAATAACCTTAAATTTTTCTCTTAATAATTAATTAATATTTGAGTTGCATTTACCTATAAGACTCTGGTTTATTTAAATGAGATTCTCAATTGTTAGAACAGAGAATACAAATTATTCTGAAGACATTTATCTTCAAAGAATATGTGTAAGAAGGAAAAATGCCTATTAGAAATATTAACAGTATTCTGTTTGCCAAGCTTTTGATTTGTTCAAATACATTTAATTATAAGTATAAATTATATATACAGTTTAGAAACAAAGTGTTTAATAATTTAAGGATTAGCTGTGAGTCAAAATAATTTGTTTAGCCTAGCAATAATAATTTAATTGCAAGTTGTTCAGAGAAGTGTACACAACACACAATAAATATTTATTATGTGTTGAATGAGACAAAGAATATCAAAGAATTTAACAGTTTGGCAAACACTTGAGCATTAAAAGCTTTTATTATTTGCTTAGGCATGGAATTAATTTGAGATAAAATAATTAAAACCTAGCACAAACTCTATTCTGAGTTTGTGGGTTTTTAGATGTTAGCTATGTGGTGATTTTATCATGAAATTAAGTATAAATTAGAAAAACGCAAATTTGCGTATTCTTTCTCACACATCCAACAGAGTATTAATTCCCAGAAGAGGTATTTATTACATAAATACATAAGAACTAATTAAATCTTGCAAAGCACTCAAAAGTTAAATCTATTGGTACTAGCCATTCATTGTTTAAATTCTGAACTCCTTGACCTTTTACTGTAATTAGAAATTGAAGGGCCTAAAATTACATCCAAAAGGGAAATCATTAGCATTCATTCTGAGAGGCTTCCCTTTTCAGGATTTTTCACGTCATCCTTGTTTCTTCAAGTTGCTTCTTCTCCCAGCTACTTTTAAGTTGAAAGTTTTCCAAGTACAACTCTGTCACGATCTCCATGAAGTTTAACCTTGGAAATGTGAGGGATTTGATCACCATTATAGATACCAAAATGATAGCTAGGAGTCTTATCTTCATATCCTCTGAAGAAAATATATAAATCTCAGTTTACTAGAATACATCTCTGGCTTTATTCTCCTTAGCTAAATTTTAAAATTATACATATAGTTCATTACTTGAGGGGTTGAATTTCTAGGAGACCTACAGCAGTATCAAAGTAATGAGATTTTTGATTAAGACCATTCCAAAACTGTCATCCAGAAAACTGGACCAATTGCACTCATGAGTAAAGAATGTATTATTTCATATACTTGTCCACATATGATATTATCATTTTAAAACTAACATTTTGATAGGTGAAGGAAAGTATTGGCTAACTGATTAATATCTATGCTTTCTTTTACCAGTATAGTATAGCTTTTTAATTATTTATGGTTTGAATATTGTTATCAGAGATTTAAATCTTTGCATTAATTTTTGTTCATATTGTATATGCCTTATTTTCTATCAAATATTTGACTTCTTGTATATTCATAAGAATCACTTATATAAATAGATAACTATACACATGGAGAAATAAAAATCATTTTCTTATTATTTTCCTTTTAATCATATTACTTTGAGATTTTTTTTATGATGCATGCCCTTTTCATATTTTCATATTTTCTTGTCAAAACTCTATGCTTTCTGATTATGGTATTGTCTATAAAGACCACTTCCGTTGTACCTGATATTGTGCATGTTTTCTTCTAATTCTCTTGTTTATTTTTTCATATTTAAACTGTTAATTTACAGAATGCCAAGAAAGATACTTAGCTAAAACTGTTTATAGAATAATCCATTAATTTACTCCATTTCTTCCTGTCTAGATTATTTTATAGATGACCACATCATATTCCATGACTTTCAGTAGCATCTATAAGATGATGGGAGGGCTTCCCTGGTGGCTCAGATGGTAAAGAATCTACCTGCAATGTGAGAGACCCAGGTTTAATCCCTGGGTTGAAAGGATCTCTGGGAGAAGGGAGTGGCTACCCACTCTAGTATTCTTGCCCGGAGAATTCCATGAACAAGGAGCCTAGTAGGCTCCATGGGTTTGCAGAGTCAAACACAACTGAGTGACTAACATTCTCACTTTCATAGGATGATGGACCCTTAATTTCAATCTCTAGGCCCAATTTTTACCTCCTAGCACTAAATATATGTTCAAGTGTCTTCTTGACATCTTCATCCAAGTGTCTCATTAGGCAAACTAAATATGCCCCAAACAAGGCCCTTGATTTCCCCCACCAAACTGAGAAAATTTCTTCTATCTGACTTTGTCAACTCATAAAGTAATATCACCAAACAATGCAGGAATAAATACTTCCAATTTCTAATTTTCATTTATTCTATTTTCTAAACCAAACAGATCCAACCCAACAAGCTGTCCTGTCAGTCCAATTTTCAAAATATATTTTGAGTTTCCTGATTCTGTTTATATCCTCTGTCCTCATACTCTTCTAAATCACTATCATCATGTACTCAAGTATTGTAACAGCCCTCAAGTGTCTCTGCTTCTGCCCTTGTCTCTAGTAATGCCTTTTACACACAGAGGTCAGAGCAATTTTAAAAAATATTTATTAGATGTTGTTATTCCATTGTTTAAAATCCTTCCATAGTTTTCTTTGTTTTTCCTGTCTTTGTGTTAGTTTGGATTCCTTCTGTAGCAAGCTCGGGGACAAGAATTCAGATGCAATTAACAGTTGTTTGTTTTGTAATTTTTTTGAAGTACTAGAATTACTTGTAGATGAGTGGGACACAGCACCAGAAAAGGAAGCAGCCAACAAAGTGTGTGTGAAAATCCAGAGAAAAGAAGGAAGACTGGAACTTCCCCCACAGGTTAACTTTGTGAAAGTTGCTCAGTCATGTCTGGCTCTTTGTGACCCCATGGACTATACTGTCTGTGGAATTCTCCAGGCCAGAATACTGGGGTGGATAGCCATTCTCGTTTCCAGAGGATATTCCCAACCTAGGGATGGAACCCAGGTCTCCCACATTGCAGGTGGATTCTTTACTAGCTGAACTAGTAGGGAAGCCCCAGATTCACTTCAGAAAGTAGTACAAACAACACATTACAGTGTTACCAGCTCTCCCAACCTTCAGAAGGGAGGTAAAATGGATATATATTTTCTTAGTCATTGACTGGAGAGTGATGGAGTATGGGCGCTATTCTACATACCTGTAGCGGTTACAAATATCTCCCAGGCACAGAAAGGTAGATATAGGCTCTTGAAGCCTGAACACACAGACACAGTAGGTGTTCAAGACATATGAGCACTCACAATGTCTGTTACAGCCTTATGTAACTTGATTTCTGTTTTGCTTTCCATTCTAATCTCATATTTCTCAATCTTAGTTTACTGTGCTCCAGCCACACTAGCTTCATTTTTATTCTAATTTTTTTCTTTACTCATGTTTAAAATGTTTCTTCGCCTCGATTTTCAGTTCTTGTTCTTTAAGACTCAGATTAAATGCCACCTTCTCATAAAGCCATCTGGCATAAGTCTACTAAAGTATGAATCACCTAGACAACAGTTGCAATCTCTCAAATTATCTCCTAGATTTCTTTTATAACATTTGTTCTCAATATTATGGCTATCACAACAAGATTTATTCCTCTGTTTTGTTACAAAGTTGTAGTGCATAAAGCTGATGGCCCTCTAATTGGTCTGTGGTGAGAAGAATATGCTTGAATACAGAATAATTAGTTTGAAAATAGGAATACATGTAGATAAGAATTTGGATTTGCCAAAAGTAAGGTCTTCCCTTTGCCCTTAGCTTCTAATAGGTAAACATATGTTATTCCTGATAGGAGTATCTTTGAGCAAATGATTGAATATATCATCCGATAGAGTGGATGATGACTCTATCAGTAAGATAAACCACGTAATTTGGAGTAGAGGTTTTTAGTTCATTTGTTGTCAGGTGACCTGAAGACTAAAGTCAACCACATGGATAATCTAGCATGACCAAATAAAGGAGCCTGCAATTAAAGACTCAACACGAAAATCCAGGTTAGTTTCCCCATTGGCAAGACTCTGTTTGCAACGCCATATTGAAGCCACTAGTGTAATGAATTCTGACCCCATCAGGACAGTGAAAGCTTTGTATATGGAACTCTGCCGGACTCTGCCCAATGTTCTTCATTTGGCTGAATTTGATCTGTTCCTTTTCCCTATAATAAACTGATATTGTGAGTATCATAGCTTTTCAGTGAGTTCTGTGACTCCTAGCAGATTATCAAATCCGAAGGTGATTTTTGGAACTCGGTAAATATTGTGGTTGATTTCAGAAGTCAAGGAGGGTCTTGAGGACTGAGTTCTCAGACCTTGAAGTTTGATAAAGTCTGGGTACTAAGATTAAGCCTAAACATTGAAGTCATCTTTGTCCTATTTTCTACAGATGCTTTATAAGTAATAAATCAATATATCCCACTGACTCTTTCTTAAAATCATATCCAGAAACCAACCTCATCTTCAACTTTAGCCACAGCTCTCTTAAGGTCTTTATTATCTTTTACCTGGATTATTAAATACTCTTCTAACAGATTACCTCACCTTCTTAAACTTTGATATCAATACATCAACCAAAGAGATCCTTTTTAAACATAAATCCAGCATGATACATTTAATTATTTTTCAAAATATACCTTGTCTTTCTGTCTGGGCCCCTTCATTCAAAGTCCTTCACCACAGAGTCCTTGCTACGTAAGGATTATAGTTTTCATTCTGTTTACATTGGACTTGATTATGGTAAGTAATCAGAAAATGAAACATAAGTATAAGTGACTTTGTTACTTCTGAGCAGAAGTTTAAAGAGCCAATGCATGATTTCTTCATATCTATCTTCTCATTGCCTTAATACAATGGTGTTGTCATAGATTAGTTCTGGTTTTTCATCTTGGTTCCTAAAGAGAACATTGAGAACTACAGCCGACATGCATCTTGTATATATTGGCTAATGGAAAACTCTATTGTAAAAAGGGAGCTTTCCAGGTGGCTCAGTGGCAAAGAATCCACCTGCCAAAGCAGGAGGCATCAAAGATGTGGGTTCAATCCCTGGGTCAGGAATATCTCCAGGAGGAGGAAATGGCAGCCTACTCCAATATTCTTGTCGGAGAATCCCACAGACAGAGGAGCCTGGTGGGCTACAGTCCATAGGATCACAGAGTCAGATTGACTGAGCATGAACACATACACTGTTGTAAAAAAAAACATCTACTGAGATTTTAGGATTGTGGGTTTAAGGAAACATTTCATATGGAAAACTTGACACAGAAATTTGCACCGGAAGTGGGATGCCAGTGTAAGAACATTAACAAAAAATAAGTGATGTGACTTAGATTATAAGGACAGATGGAACATGGTGAGAAAACTACAACTGGAGGTTGAAAATGACAGCACATGGTATGCAGGAGTGGGGTATTTAGTATAAATGCTGACTGACAAAAAATACCACGTCAGTTTATATTTCCATGTGAAGAGGTTGGGGAACAGATGCTGTTAGCATACTTATTACTACTGATTGTAAAAGAAAGAGATGATCTGAGAAAAGAACTGGGGTTGGGTGAGTGGGAAAGTTGCAAAGAGATAAAAGAGAAAGTAGACCATTCAGAAATTCTGAAACATTCAGGATTGAAAGATGCAACTATTTCTCATATGCAATGGGAAAAAAATAAAAGAATATTGATAAAAGTTTAAACCAAAGAAACGTAAGATAATTAAATTATATGCAAGGCTGAACCTTGTAGTAAAACCAAATCAGCCATCTTTGACTGAACTCAGGAAAAAGAGATCTGAGAATGACTTGCCAACAGAATTATTAGTATAAAAAATCCTGAATTCTAAAAATTATGTCTAGATAGCTATATGTTTCTTTAAAAGTACTGTGAGATGACTGTCACCACATAGAGTGTACTGCAATCAAATATATAAAAAGGCAGCTAGGGTTTTGATAGCATTTTACTTTGTAATATGCCTTAACTGTAATTTCTACTATTCTCCATGACAGGATAACTGATACTGAACTTGTCCTGCTGCAACTAGCCATAAAACAGACAAAATGCACAAGTCCACTGTTTTAACCTCCTCTGGGAAATATGACATACAAAGGCTGATTCTTGAAAGAAGAGAAAGACACAAAGTAAGCCCCACATTTGCCTGAGCTTTCTTCCTGGGATATTTTCCTAATTATAATGCAATTAGTAAATGATCCGAGCAAATAAAAATGAGCTGAAGAGGCAGAAACTAGATTTTGGAGCTGATGAAATGGTGAATTTTTAGAACAGGAACTAGGGAGGAGAGAGGTATGTAGGAAAAGAGCCCAGAAGTTTATATAAGATTCTCAAGGGTCTTTGGCAGAGAGCTGAACTGTACATGTGCAGAGTAAAACTCTATGAGGTGTACCAGAGAATAGCTATTACAAGTGTGAGCACTGAACAGTGATAGTTTTTAGAGATGGTATTTGAATTAAGGTAGCTTAATTAGTATAAAGATAAAATGCAATAATACCAACATTTTTAAAAGCCAAGAACATATCTATGTACTGCATTAAAGAATAGAGAAATGGTACAACTCTACACATAGGGAAATAAGGCACACCTAATATTTATAGATGATATAATTTTCTTGGGGATGCTCCAACATTTTAAGAGAAGTCTTTAGTTTGGAAAATATGAAGTAATGTAAATTGTTCCCAATATTTGGAGAGCTGAGATTTACAGTTAATGATGAAATTCTGAAGCCTAAACACCATCTTGTCTTTATTTTGTTTTACAAAAGAAGAAGAAAGAAACCCTTTAACTGTTATTTACAAGCTTGAAGGCTTTAATGTTCCAGCGGTCTTAGTATAGGTTCTTCTAAAACCAAAGCTTGAGACAAAGTCTTAGATTCAGGTAGTTTATTTGAGAAGATGTGAAGAAGAAAAGGGTGTAAAACAAGGAAGGAGAAAAGCCATCAAGGCAAACTTTATTATGCTAGTTATCACTGTGGACCACTGTGTATCTATCTCATTGGAATATTGAGGGCCAATAGAACATACCTCAGAATTACTGCTTCAAAAAGAGGAAGAGATTAGAGTGTTTATCCTTTGGTCAAGATTTGCCTCCAATTGTGTTAACTCTTTTGTCCAAATGACCTGATCCTTGTTAAAGCAGAGTGAGCATCTGTAGGGGCCTTCCTGGTGGCTCAGTCAGTAAAGAATCTGCCTACAATGTGAGACTCAGGTTCAAAACCTGGGTTGGGAAGATCCCCTGGAGAAGGAAATGGCAAACCACGGCAGCATTCTTGCCTGCTGACACCGCAGACAGAAGAGCCTGGCAGGGTACAGTTCATGGGGTCGCAAAGAGCCGGACACAACTGAGCAACAAACACACGCAGTGAGCATCTGTGGCCTTCAAGATAAACTTGAGCAAAAAGTAGGGAGAAGGGACAGACACTCAACGTGGGATTTTGTCAAGATACACTGGAACTGCCAGTGAAATGGGAGCTGAGCCCAAGTGGTGTGGTATGGAACATCAGAAGCGTATGCCCCACTCCACTTCAACTGCCACTCAGATTCACTTGCACTGTACTTATTAGTTCCATCCTTCAAAATGATAACTAGTGGTAATCTCTAAAAAAAGACCTGAGACTAGAGAATCATTTCACAGGTGGTATTCTTTACTGCTGTAACTGATCCATGAATATATGTAATAATTATCATTAACTTTCTCTACTACCCATTCACTTTAATCTCATCTCCAGCTGTACTTCTTCTAATGTAGATAGTCTTCCCTTTGCAGTGAATTAGATCTGCTTTCCTATAACATTGAGCCCTTAATAGCTTCGCCCTTTTGGGGACATGGTTGCTGAAATGGTCCATTCACTATTATTACCTCACCTAGAAACTTCAATTCTTTCATCATAGTCAGTGTGGATTGATTGCCATAACAGAATGCTACAAACTAGGTGACTTGAACAACAGAAATTTATTGTCTCATAGTGCTGGAGTCCAAGATCAAGATGTAGGTTAATTCCGTTCCTGATTAAAACTCTCTTCCTAGCTTACAAATAGCCACCTTCTCACTGTGTCCTCACAAAATTTTCTTCAGTGTGTGTGTGTGTGTGTGTGTATGTGTGTGAAAAGAGACCTATCTCCCTTACCCTTCTTATAAGGCTATCAATCCCATGGAATTAGAACAATACTCTTCTGACCTTATCTGACCTTGCCACTTCAGTTCTGTCTGACTCTTTGTGACCCCATGGAGTGTAGCTCTCCAGGCTCCTCTATCCTTGGGATTCTCCAGGCAACAATACTGGAGTGAGTGGCCATGCCCTCCTCCAGGGGGTCTTCCTGACCTAGGGATCGAACTTGTGTCTCTTATGTCTCCTTAATTGGCAGCCAGGTTCTTTACAACTAGTGCCATCTGGGAAGCCCTAATTACATCCTAAAAACCCATATCTCCAAATATGATCACAGGTAGTGTTAGGGTGTCAGCACATGGATTTTGGGGAAATTATTCAGTCCATAGCACCATCATAGAAGCCATTGGTTCAATGTCTGTATGCCACCGTGCAGTAGAGCACCTCAACCCCATGCAGCATTGTACCTGAGTTGGTGTCTAAGTAGAGGCTTTAAAAAGCCATTCACATATTATAGTAGACTGGCCACTTTCAGGAGAGATTGTATATACTAAGAGGGGTGGATTTAACAAATACTATGGTTCTGTGCCCATTGACTCACCTCTTTTGCCATGAAGTGTATCAATATCCTAATGCAATGCCTTACTGAATGTCAAGCAGATAAATATGCCACTCAGTAAGCCCTTGGAGATTTGTGCTTGTAAAGATCTGCAATGTATCCCATTCAGGATAGGTATTTCAGGATAATCCCATAGTCACTTGATGACCTGTAAATAAACACTCATATTCATCAAGGGCTCCTTAAAACTCTTAAAGGTTGCATCATATTGTAAAATGTACATACACTTTGATATTGAAAACAACTTGTAGGACTTCTCTAGTGGGACAGTGGATAAGAATCCACCGGCCAATGCAAGGGACATGAGTTTGATCCCTGGTCTAGGAAGATTCCACACGCTACAGAGAAACTAAGCCCACGTGCCACAATTACTGAGCCCACACTCCGGAGCCTGCAAGTCGCAACTACCGAGCCTGCTTGCTGCAACTACTGAAGCCTGTGCACCTGGAGCATATCCAACGCAACAAGAGAAGCTACCACAGCGAGAAGCCCGCACACCACAGTGAAGAGTAGCCCCTGCTCACCTCAACTAGAGAAAGTGCATGCAGCAACTAAGACCCAGTGCGGCCAAAACTAAATAATAAATAAATAAATAAAACTATTAAAGATTAAACTTATAGAAATATATAATAAGGAAATTATCATTGCAATGAACTGAATGCTTCCATGCCCTCTAAATTCATTTGTTGAAATCCTAACTATTGTATTAGGAAGTGGGCATTTAGGATTAATTAGGTCATGAGGTTTAAGCCCTCATGAATGGGATTGTTGTCATTTAGACACCAAGTCATGTTTGAGTCTTTTGTGAGCCCATGGACTATAGCCCATCAGGCTCCTCTGCCATGGGATTTCTCAGGCAAGAATACTGAAGTGGATTGCCATTTCCTTCTCCAGGGACTCTTTCTGACTCAGGGATGGAACATGAGTCTCCTGCATTCGCAGGCAGGTTCTTTATCATTGAATCATCAGGATACCCCATCATGAATGGGATTAGTGTCCTTATAAAGAGATCTCAGAGAGCTCCCTCATTTTCCCTCTGCCATGTGAGGATTCAATGAGAAATCAAGTTTGAAACCCTATAGGGAGACCTCAGCAGAACCTGACCATGCGGTTAACATCAATCTGGGACTTTAGTTTCTGGAACTGAGAGAAATAAATGATTGTGTTTATAACCACCCAGTCTATGGTACTTTGTTATAGCAGCTCAAACTGACCAAAACAATTATATAAGTCCACAACAGTATATATACAATTTATGCTCGTTACTGCATTGTTTACAGCAGAGAAAACTTGGATTGAATCTAAATATCTTCCATAAAGGATTTCTTAAATAATTTAGTAGAATATTTATATGTTTTTATAATGAAATATTATAATAAAAATATTCTAAAGATGTGTTTGTAGGCATGTGTTTGTATACATATGCACTGCACTGTCTATTAATATCGTAAACAGAGTCAGAAGTGCTGCTGCTGCTGCTAAGTCACGTCAGTCATGTCCAACTCTGTGCAACCCCATGGACAGCAGCCCACCAGGCTCCTCTGTCCCTGGGATTCACCAGGCAAGAACACTGGAGTGGGTTGCCATTTCCTTCTCCAAGTTAGAAGTGACTATGGGTATATTCTCTATATTTTAGGGTAAAATATGCATTTTGTATGATATCATGGTAATTTTATAATTTAAAAAATAACTTGTATTTTGAGAATTAACAAGCACAAAATTGGTGTTCTCAAAACAATAGAGAATAAGGCCCAAAGGAGAAAAAAATATTTTTTTCCACCATGTGTGTGATTTTTATTTATTTATTTATTTATTTTTCATGTGTGTGATTTTTACTGACTCACGGATCCCTGACTGATGATGTGAGCAAAAATAAAAGGAGCTTTGGTGAACTTGAGAAAAATCTCAGTGGGGATGAAGGTGCAAATGGGTATGGTCCAAAGGTCTAGAAACTATGACAAAATATTGCCTGTGATGATTTAGGAAATGATAAATTTATTTCTAATATATGAAAGGATTTACAGAAAATACAGATAGAGGATCTATAATACAGTCAAAGGATCTGCCCCCCTCAACGCCCTGCCAAAATAGTAAAAACTCACAAGAAATACTTATGATCTGAAATGTGGAAAACTGACAACTGTTATCATTAAGCAATTCGTATCTATGTTTAAGGGAATTCTCAGGTGGCTCAGCAGTAAAGAATCTGCCTGCAATGCAGGAGATGCAGGAGACATGGGTTCAATCCCTGGGTCAGGAAGAGAAAATGGCAATCCATTTCAGTATTCTTTCCTGGAAAACTCCATGGCAAAGGAGCCTGGTGGGCTACAGTCCATGGGGTCCCAAAAGTCAGACATGACTGAGTGACTGAGCATGCATCTATGTTTAAATCATTTTTAAATCAGTTTTGCTGATTTATAATCCCAATATACCTAAGCTTTATTAATATTTTAGTCTTCACTCCAATCTTTCTTAAATCTTCAACTGTTGAATATTTACACATGTATCAATCACTTAGAAATGAATATAAATATGTTTATCTGTCGTCAAGTGAAAATGAATACAGCTATAAATTTTCCAAGCTTGTTTTAAGTGATTGGTGACTGTGTCTCAGAAGTTAGCAAGGCCTGAGTTTGAATCCTCTAACACTGTAACTGTGGGAAAATTAAGAAATCTGATCTTTAAATTTCTTTAGTTCTTTAAAAGGGATGTTAATGAGATTATCATTGTTTATAGTGTTATTGAAGGGATTAAATTAGATATTATAGATTTTATTTTAGGTATAGTGTTTTACACAGAGTTAAGTCCTGAACTGACTTGTCACCCTTATTATCATCCCTTCTGAACCCCACAGGACTTTGGTTCTCCGACAATCCTCCTGTGAGAACTATAACTGGATTTGACAACCTTCTTTCTCTTGTCACAGGACACTTTGTTGTTTAATCTTGACCCGTTTCTCTGACTTTCCACTGCTTAATAAACATTCTCTAGCCATACTGGAAATGCATGACATTTACTAAGTTATTTTCTTCCCCCTTTCTCCCTCCTCCTTATCCCCCAAAGTCCATAGCTCATTCTGTCCTTCAAGACTCAGGGAACACCCTATATTTAACTCCTCTCAAGTGCTCCTGTAATCTCTCTGCCTCTCTGTAGAGCTTTATCACTTGCCACTCAGGATTTCCTTATATCAGTAACAGCTTAAAACTCAGCAGGTAGCAGTGCTATCACAAAGTAGACACTCAGTTAACAAATGATTTTGAAAGAAGAAAAGGAAAAATGGAAGAAAGAACAACAGAGAGACAGAAGGAGAAAGAAAGACAAACGGAAAGGAAGGAAGGAAGGATAGAGAGAAAGGAAGAAAGAAAACGAGGAAAAAGAAACTGCCTTTAGGTCCCATCCTCTTACAATGCTTGTTATTATCAGAGGATGAAGTTGCTAGAGGGCATCTGAGACAGTTCCTGGGGAAGACTAGTCTGAGGCCAACAGTTAATGATGCAAATGCTCAACCAAGTTCCCTTCAGGGTATCAATGCCCTTTTCTTCAAGCCCACCTTATCTATCAATTCTGACCATCTTCCTACTTTGTTCTTCAAAGACACTCAAGATCAGCACTGTGCACTTGGCCCTGATTAGGGTAGCTATCCCTCATGCCCTGCCCTCTGCTCCATTTTGATGGCTTAAGTATTAATACAAATTCCTTTTAATAATCCCACCTGCTTTGGCAGAAGACTATGTAACACAAAGTTCATCAAATGTAGTGAGGATATCCAGCCCATTCAATCTGATAGTGATATCTGCTCAAAAGCTACACGGTCCATATATCATGTGAAGAAAAAGCAAAAGATTTTTATTTTATATTTTTTATTTTTGGTATTTGAATTTTAAGTGTGAATGCTTATTTTCAACTGAAAAATGTGCAGTTTTTGAACTGATTTTTCTTGACAAGCTTTTAAACTAAGGAATGTCACTAAATTGCTTTTTTATTGTGCAAGATTTTATTCAGCTTTTTAATCTTCTTTTCACTTATTACTTTATTTTTTTAATTGAGGGGAAATTGCTTTACAATGTTGTGTTGGTTTCTGCTGTACAACATGAATCAGTCATAAATGTATATATGTATATATATATATATATATCCTCTCCTTGAGTTACTAAATTTCTAACAAAATCCACTTCTCAACTCCTACCATATAATTGAGATTGAATTTAAAGCCAAAGATCCTGCCCCATTTTGTAGTTTTAACAGTAGGTAAATTATGTAAATAATAAAAACTATAAGTGAACATAAATGATATATATAAACATTTATACTTTAATGATATACATTTATTAGAGCTTAGTTTTCCCAAGTTGATTCTCATAGATGTAATTTGATTCTCACATAAAACCATTGAATTAGGTGTGAGAATTACTGTTATTCTCATTTCACAGATATAAGCTTGAGAATCAAGCTTACCTATTGTAAAATTATTGACTTCTCTTTAGAATTTAGTTCCTCTATACAATGCTGTATTTATTTCTAAGCTCACAGTACAATTGGTTTGACAAATGAGAGTACTACATAAGAAATTTTTTTAATAGTGCCTTTAGTTTTTAGAGCAGTTTTAGGTTGACAAGAAAAGTGAGCAGAAAGTATAGGAGGTTTCCATATTTTCCCTTTCCTCCCAAGTTCCCTCTCTTATTAACATCTTACATTAGTGTGTATAATAGATGAACAAATATTGATATATTATTATTAATTAAAGGCTATAGTTTACATTAAGGTTCACTTTGTGTCATACAATCATACAGGATTTGCCAAATATAAATGTCATGTACCTACCATTCCAGTCTCATACAGAATAGTTTCATTTTCCTGAAATTTCCATGTTCTACCTATTTATCTCTCCCAGCTTCTTTCCACAAACCCCAGCAACTGTTGATCTTGCTACTGTCTTCATAGTTGCCTTTTCCAGAATGCAATGTTGAGCTTTAAGTTAACTTTTTCACTCTCCTATTTCACTTTCATCAAGAGGCTTTTTAATTCCTCTTCACTTTCTGCCATAAGGGTAGTTTCATCTGCATATCTGAGGTTATTGATATTTCTTCCAGCAATCTTGATTCCAGCTTGTGCTTCTTCCAGCCCAGCATTTCTCATGATGTACTCTGCATATAAGTTAAATAAGCAGGGTGACAATATACAGCCTTGATGTACTCCTTTTCCTATTTGGAACCAGTTTGTTTTTCCATGTCCAGTTCTAAAAGTTGCTTCCTGACCTGCATATAGGTTTCTCAAGAGGCAGGTCAGGTGGTCTGGTATTCCCATTTCTTTCAGAATTTTCCACAGTTTCTTCTGATCCACACAGTCAAAGGCTTTGGCATAGTCAATGAAGCAGAAATAGATGCTTTTCTGGAACTCTCTTGCTTTTTCGATGATCCAGCGGATGTTGGCAATTTGATCTCCAGTTCCTCTGCCTGTTCTAAAACCAGCTTGATCTAGACTCTCCTAATATCTTATTATTGCCATGGTCCTGACTGTGGCAACAATAACCAAATCTAACCACCAATTCTATTCTGATATCTAATAGATTTTTAGAAAGATCTATTAGAATTGTGTATAAAAGAGAGATACATTAGAAGTAAATAAGTCCTGAGGTCACTTTATTTTCATACGCAATGCAGTGTATAAGCATTGTGCTTCCGCATGTACCTTTTCCCTCTGAATGGATGTGTTCACTAGACTGCAGTAAACCTTTGCTTCTTAAAATTATTTGTTTATAGAGAGGGGAGAGAACAACAGAGAGAGAGAGGAAAAGCAAGAGAAAATAGTGAATGCTAAGGAAAATAAAAGTATACATTTAAAGATATAAGTTAACTCCTTTGCATAATTGACAGCACATCATATAATTGTGGAAGAATAAACAATATGCTGGAAAACATAGACACCGTGGAGTAGCCATTCAACTGAACTCTAATTATATTCTTCTTTTATCATATTCTAAGTCTTTGTGTGTTAGTTTTTGACAGAGGCCCTTTCTAGGGTGCTGCTGGGTACAGGTTAGTCCCCACAACTGTTCCCTTCATTCAGAATGGGATACCTAGCCATCATTTTTTAAAATAAACTTTCGTCTTTATTTATTTATTTTATGTCTTAGGCCAGACCATGCACACAGCATGTGGGATTTTAGTTCCCCAACCAGGGATTCAACCTGCTGCATTGGGAGCATGGAGTCCTAACCACTGGACCACCAAGGAAGTCCCCAGCCATCATTTTTTATGTTTACCATTCCCGTGACCCCAACAAAGCACAAAGAGCTAAGCTTGGGAATGTATCTACAATTAGATAGAGGATAGTATAATAGAGTATACCATTGCTCTGCCTGATTCCATCAACTTGAAAGGCCAGACTGCCTTTTCTCCAGACTTCAGTTAAGCAATCTTATTAAAACCTTCCCTTTTGCTAAATGTTGATAGGCGTGACTTTTGTCAATCACAACAACAAATAAAAAGTCCTGAAGATAAATAAAAATAAAATAAAGAGCCTCATGGACACGGAGCCTGGCTGGTTATGGTCCATGGAGTGGCAAATAGTTGGACATGACTGAGTGACTGAGCATGCATGCAAATATGAAAATTATCTCATTCAGTTTTTTTTTTTTTTTTTTTAACCTTGAAGCATATTTCCAAAACTCTTTCATTTTTTTCAGGCCATTTTTCCAGCTCAAATTTTATTTTTCTCCTTAGCTTTGACATTGTAATCTGTCATTTCAATGATTTCACTGCTAAACTAAATTCACAAACTAACTGCAAATTGCCATCCATTCTTTGGCCTTCCCTCATTTTGTGCTTTCAGTAGAACTGGGAATTTCTGCCTGTCTCATGCTTTATGTGTTGCTTTTGACTTAGCTTTAATGGACAAGGCTGTGAAACTGAGTGCGGCTAACACCAAATCATGTTACTTAATCGATGCCCAACACTTAGTCCTTGGCAATTTTTGGTGCCTCATTTTCCTCTTTATTGCATTCTCTACTGCAAGGTTCTTCACTAGTTCAACATGCCAAGTGGCATTTGACCTCAACAGATGACTTCAACACCTTCCGAACTAAGACAAAAATCAATCCAATGTGAGAGTCCCCAGTCTGCCTTCTCTCTACCTCAAAATGTCTCTTTATCTTGAGTTTACATTTCCTTTTGAGCTCTTATCTCTTAGGAAGTCCTGCTCCCTTTCTTTACAGAGACTAACCCTTAGATTTGTGCTCTTTATCTTATCGTCTGTCTCAGACTCTTATTGCATCAATTATTCTCCTTGCTAACATCTTTAATCTTTTGTTCTCTACTGGATTCCTCCCCTCTGCCTTCAGATATGTTTTGGTCTCCCCATCCTTGCACAAAAGAGGTAGTTCCATAAATATTTAATGAAGTGATATTGAATTGAATTGAACTTAATTCCTCAAGCTCACAGAGTTACTAGTGACAGAGCCAAAAAATTAAAACCCAGGAATCCTGATCTTAGTTCAGTATTCTTTCCAAAGATCAACATTTCTCAAAGGTATATTCTACAACTAAATATCTTCTAAAATCCAAATCCAATGATTCTATTTGTTGAAGTGCAAATGTTTAATCCACCAAAATATAATGCTCTTTGTCTACTCATCAGTAAATACTATTGATCCTAATACAATATGATATTTGCTCATGTTATACATTATACATGTAAATAATTAGTTACAGAATTGGAAACATATTAGTCATGTATGATAGATAAACTAATTTGAAGGGCTTACTTTATTATATCATTCAAATGCTGTTGTAGGTTAATTTAATACCAAAGACTTTTTATTTATTACCAAATTGATTAGTACTTAATAGCTTACCATGTTTAGCTCTTGGAGATCCTTGAGGAACAGTCACTATTAATTTAAAATCAATTATAGTAGTTGAATAAAGAACCATTATCCTTTTCTCCTGTCTAGAAAATAAAGTCCTAGGACCAAAACAATGCATCACTTTTTAGAATTAAAGTCTATTATGAGAAAAATGATGCCAGTCACACACATGCAGAACAAACCTCTGACCAGAACATAATTCTATTATATTAATTTATTGGTTAACTCCTCTTGGGCTGTTGTAAACATAACAGGAGCCAAACAATGAACTGCAAAATATATTTACATGACACAAGCAGATACTCATCATTTCAATGTTGTAGGAAGGTGCATTCTCTCAAACATGGATTTCAACTTCTGGTTTCTTATATACTTAAAGTCATGATGCTTTCTTTTCTAAAATAATTTAATATAATTGCATTATAATAAATTTTATACTTTTATGAATTTTATACTTAAAGTACATACATCACTATATCTTCTCAAGCTATGAATTCTGATTTTTGGTATATCTGTTTAAATGGTGAGCTGTCTCAAGAAAATAAATACTATTTATAATTTCTCGATATATTTTATTAATTTGACCATATTTTGATTTTGCATATTTCAAAATTATATAAGGAAATAGTTTGAGATTATATTTTCTAAAAACCAGTGTATATTATTTTCCCGGTGCCTGAAAGCTTTCTATCTAGATTAACTATAAAGTCACAGTTTCACACTTACGTCAACTAACTTTATGTCCTTTCTAATTGTAAGCTTTTGTCACACAGAATTTTTTATTGACTTTATAAGAGTTAAAAAAAATACAAAAGGATAAGAACTAAAGTTGTGTGTATCTTAATATTACACATAATATCTGCCTGTCTATACATAGACTAATATTGATACTTGATTCTTTTACAACTGGACAAGAATAAAGATGAGGTGATTGTATATGTTGTTTATGACTTTGATATTAGAAGTGGATTATGAACCAATGGCTTGTACAAGATCACAATAGGTCTTAAGTAGACTTAGCTAGGATCTTTACATGTTCCAGCAAGTCAATTCTAATATTTCTATTTTGTCATGAGGACAAAAACCATTTATATAGAAAACCCATCAATGACAGTATTTCAATCTTTGCAAAAGATGTTTTTAGACTATGTATTAATTTTATTCTACTTCTGTCGTTAAAACAATGATCCTAGATAATGTACTCAAGCACATAATAAAATAGGATGCATGCTTTGGTTTTATGGGAACATTCATTTCCTCCATCATCAGTGTCACCTGTTTAATTTTTGCATCCTGTTTCGAAGGGAGGAAAAGGAAAAGAATGCCATTTTATCCTGTGTTTGGCCTTGTTGGAATCTATTGCTTATAAGACTAATGTCTTTTGGTACCTCTTAGTACCTCCTACCTGAGAGAATGGGAGTTGATTGGAGGAAGTAATAGATACTTGGAATCTGGGAGATTTTCCTATACAATATTATTCATTTTATTATTGTTGTAGATCTTCAAATTCAAGAGTTGTTTTAAACATATTGGAATTGCTCTTTTCCTTGTCTGCAACTTGTCATAGTCTCTATATTACAAAAGGTCTTAAGATATTTAGCATTTAATATAACTTTTTACTACACACCTTATTTTTAGAATAAAATATTTTACATTTTAAAAGAAGTCATAGATATTTTTAATATACTAACATCATATGTGTGCTTTTTTGTTGTTCAGTTCTTTTATTTGCACTATTTTAGGCATTATAAATAAAAATGATGAGAAAACTGTCTTATCCCACTCTGTTTCCCATGCTTTACTAAACTGGCCTCATTTTTCCCCTTAATTTGTCAAAACAGTTTCTGTCTTTCTTACTTGTTTCCTTTACAGAATCACTTGTTTTCCACAGACACTTCCTCGTCATCTATTTTTTTTTAATAATTTCTCCTCCTCAGCAAGGCGTAGTCTATTTATCCTTTCTAATGTATTTTTTCCCACCTACACTATCTTTGTGACCCTTCTTAATATTCAACATTAGTTTTTATTATGCTTCTTTTTCACTAGAATGTAAGATCTTTGGGAAAAAGATGTTGCATCTTGTTTATTGCTCTATTGTATTATCTAGAATATCTGTGGCTGATACATTTTTGTTATTCAAATTATATTTGATTTAATAAGCAAATGGATGGATGAAACAATCAATCAATGAATTAATACATGGTATCTTGCCTCATGTAGCTTACTGGCTAATGAGCCTATCATTACTATTTTCTAAATATATTGTGAATACCACATTTATTTATTAAAGCTACCATCTCATTATCCTGGTAATAATCACTAGCTCCAATTGGTCCATTGAAACCAGGATAAGGCAAAAACATTTTCTGCCCTAAATGAACATCAGATGCTTTCATCTTACAAACACCAAAACATACTTTAAAAAAATGTTAGAAGGAAAGGAAGCTATTAAATTTTTATTTGTTGACATTCTTTAATCAAATCCTTTTATTTCTCTTCACCTTTTGTATATGAATATGCAATACTTCACATGATTACATGGGGGAAGGTAAACAATTGACAAAGAAGGAAACCAATTTGAAGTCGAAAAAGTCATTTACAAATTTCTCTTTAACATCATTGATTACAAGTATCAAAGCATATAAATAAATTAGAGTGTTTCTGTTGGTACAATTGCTTTATATATCCAAAATTTTAAAAATAGGTTATCAGATTTTGAGTGTGTGGTTCAGTCCTTATCACCGTAAAAATTTAATGTATTCTCTTTTGAAAAAAACACAATTGTGTCTTAAAACTTGTGGACTCACTTATAGATGTCCAAGGGAATTATTATTGTCCTTACTGATTAATTAGAGACACTGTTCAAGAGAAATTTCTGTGATGATGGAAATGCTGAATAACCCATGTGTCCAGTATGGGAACCACTAGCTACAGGTAGCTTTTAAGTCCTTGAAATGTGGCTAACATGACTGAGGAACTCATTTTAAAATTTTATTTAATTTTTACTAACTTTTTAAAAAAATTTAAATATAAATAGTAATATGTGGCCAGTGACACCATTTTGGATATTACCATGCTTATTGTGATGAATAATGATTTTTAACAGATTAAACAGTGTCTGTTTACAAAGCTCTTAGTTGTCACATTGTTTTGTGTATGAACAATCTTGATTTTTGTCTAAAGCTTTTAGCTTTTTTGCTGCTGAAGTCCACAGTATATTTAGGTTCTACATAACATTCCAATGTTGCACATTTCTCATAAAAGTTAGACTTGATACCTAATAAATTTCCTTCCTGATATTATTCTATGCTTTTAAAAAAGTAATGTGAAACCTCAGCCATTTAATGGGTAATTCTTACTATCTCTTTTGAGTTGATTTGAGAGAATATGTTGAATTGTAGGAAAAAAGCTAGTTCACAAAAATAAAAGGCTTATAACTGTCATATAAAAGTCTAAGTAAAACTTCCTTGGTTTCATCAGTGGTTTTGTTTCATAAGAACTATTACCTGAGTCTCTGAAAAAGTTTTGAATGGCAAAGGATAATTGTAGTACAATGAAGACATTTTATAAGAAAATAATATGTCACTTGACCAAGTTATCAAATATGTCCATCTCATACATAAAAATTGTAATAACACAGTGTCACCTGGATTGAGGTCAGCATTATATACTTATTTTCATTCGTTTGAGCTTAGGCTGTGAAGTTGGACATTGTTCATCAGTACTTCTTATAAACTATTAACAGATATTAATAGTTATTTTATTATTAACAACACTCATATTAATAACAATTATAACCACCTTGCAGAGCTGTCTTGATGGTTAAATTTGAAAATATAAAAACAAGTATAGCATGGTACTTGGCACATAGAAGGCATGCAATAAATGTTTTTCATTTTTCTTATTTTCCTAGAAACCATTAAAGCCACCAATAAGAGATCAAAACATGAAAGAATGTTAAACGTTTTCCCTTGTGAGTTGAGGTAACTTTTGTGGAAAATCAGTGTCCATCAATATATACTTGACATACACAAGTGAAAGAAGAATCTGCCATTTTATAATAACAAGAACATGAGTTACGAACTCTGCCGTAATGTCCGTTTTGTTTAATAGGCACATTTGCTAAGAAACTTGGATTTTGAAAGAAAAAGTCACCTTTTAAACGCAAACTTGATTAACGTTACAAAAATACACAAAATGACTTATTTTTATTTCCAAATATCCACACATAGAAGATTAAAGAAAATGACGCAAGTTCCATAAGTCTTTTTCTTTTTTCTCATAAAATGTTATGGGGAAAATGGTGGAGTATAGAAAGAGCAAGAAACTAAAGGATGCTTGAATTTTCTGGTTTGTGTCACTTTTACCTTAACATATTTTTCTGCATGTTCATTTCCTTTGTGTGCTTTTCTTTCTTAAAGAATAAAAGAAAAATCTGCCTCATGAAAATGCAAGAGAGTCATCGCACATAAAGACCATCTTTAAAATGCGCATTATTTATTTGACAGAATGTAATGGCTGTTTCAAGGATATTATGGGCTGTCACGTGAATATGTATTTTAGAATGAATACTCCAGTACAAATAGTGCGCTTGCACAAAGCACATCAAAAATATAACCTAATGAAATCTCTTCTGAAGATTAGGTAATATATAAGGATATCCTGGAAATGGAAAAACCCAGTTGAGTTAAAAAAGGAGAAACCTTACATAGGTCAACTTCTCTGGGAGGTGAGTGAGTAGAAAAGGAAAACAAGAAACCAAAGCATAGCTTAACCTTGAAAGATAACTATACTTTCAGCTCTTGATTCTGATATCAAGCAAGATAGAGCTTTTTGAAATTTTATATTTGGTTGATATTGATATATAATGAGTGATTTAGAATTATGTTGTAAGATTTCAGGCCCAGTTATCACACTCAGGATTACTAATAAATTAGAAGGTTTAATAAGGAAATATTATTTTAGGTTAGAATAAAAGAGTTCATGCACTCATATAATATGTTTTTTTGTGACTCTCTAATTCCTATAGTTCCATATTAAATTCAATGGCAGTTACAAGAAGCAATGAATACCAGTTTTTACCTAAGACCTTAGAGCCAAGAGGGAGGCTATAACAGGATATAGCTTACTAAACACCAGGCTAAAAACAGTAAAGGATGTAAAAAGTATATGGATAGGGTGCTTCAGCAGCCTTATAAAAAATAGTAAATAAAAGGACAATATGGTGTGTCTACAGTAAAGGTAGATGAACATCTAGATTTGATGTGCTTTCCATCAATAATTATAACTTGAATTTAGAATCACTTTTATGCAGATTCTTATCCAATATTATACACTTTTCTATTGTTCAAGATTTTTTTTTATGGCATTTTGTTTTTCAGTACATGCAAGAATATGCACATAAGTATTGTTATACTTCAAATATTTTGTTGATTATCAGAGTCTTCTAATTCAGGTTATTATAAATCTACAAAATAAATATGATACATATAAATATTATACATAAACTTCAAATTAAAGTCATTGATTTTAATTTTAGGTAGATACTCTTATGTCTCAATTTTACCTTTTAAAATTTTCTCCCTTTACTCCCTAAAAAATATCAAAATAGAGTCCTTTTGCTGTGATGTATGTGGCTCAGCCAATCAAAGATCCTTTGTTTCTAAACTTTTTCAACAGAAGACGCTTGCTTCATAATACATCTTTATTGGTCATCAGATAAATTCACAGAACTCAGAATAAGGACATGAAATTAATGAAATCTGCTGCAGCTCCCAAACTATTGCTATTAATTAAACTATTTGTAAACATATACATACCAGGCATTAATTTATTTTATTTTAAAATTATTTTTACTTGCTTATTTATTTTGGCAATGCTGGGTCTTTGAAGCTGCACAGGCTTTTCTCCAGTTGCAGCTAGCTGGGGCTACTCTCTAGTTATGGTGTGTGAACTCTAGAGCAGGTATCAGTATTTGCGGCACATGGGCTCACTAGTCATAGCTCCCAGGCTCAGTAATTGTGGCACAGGAGCTTAGTTGCTCCACAGCATGTGAGATCTTCCCAGCCCAGGGATTGAACCCATGTCTCCTGCATTGGCTGGGGGATTCTTTACCATTGAGCCACCAAGGAAGCCCACGAGGGATTCATTTAGATTAGTGCTATCCTTTGGAATTATTAAGTGATCCATGTAGATACTTTTAAATCCTATTAGCTCCATTTTAAAACATGAAAATGTATTACTGTATGGCAGAAACCAACACAATATTGTAATTATCCTTCAATTAAAAATAAATAAAAAACATGAAAATGAAAACAGGCAAAATTAATTTTAATATTTTTCCAATGTAGCATCATTTCAGCATTTATTTATTAATGACATAGTTTGCATTCTTTTTTACATACTAGGTCTTTGAAATCTGATGTATATTTCACACTTAGAGCACAACTCAATTCTGACTAATACATTTCCAATACTCGGTAGCCTGATGGGGCTAGTGGCTGGCTACTCTACCAAGCAATGCTGATCTAGTATTTTCAGTCATCTCATGTTAACTTTCACAATCATCCTGTGAGGTCACTATGTTTAATCCCTTCTTGTGAATGAGCAGAATGAAATTCAGAAAATGTGACTTCACACAGCCAGTAAATGCTGGAAATGAACCGTGAATCCCATGATTTTACATTACTTTCTATAGATTTATTACAGAGATTTCTTAAGTGAAGTTAGGAATTTTGGGATTTGGACTTCTAGTAAATAGTTCTTCAACTAAACTCTGCTTTTCCTAGAATTTTTCTAAAAAATAAAGTACTTTTAAAAGCTTCACTCACTATTGCTTTCTGAAGTAGACAAAGCTGAAAACATCTCCGTTTCATACTCTTTACTGATTTCTGATTTGTTCCATTTCACAAATAGCATATGGTTGAAATTACCCCTTTGACTATGCAACCTTCAGTTCAGTTCAGTCGCTCAGTCATGTCCGACTCTTTGCAACCCCATGGACTGCAGCATGCCAGGCCTCCCTGTCCATCACCAACTTTCGGAGTTTACTTGAACTCATGTCCATTGAGTCGGTGATACCATCCAACCATCTCATCCTATGTCATCCCCTTCTCTTCCCGCCTTCAACCTTTCCCAGTATCAGGGTCTTTTCAAATGAGTCAGTTCCTCGCATCAAGTGGCCAAAGTATTGCAACTTTACCCTAGGCTTTATTAAAGACATAAACCTATTTACTGTTACATTCTTTTCTTCTGATATTTGTGATTTTTCAAACTACAGTATGAAACTTCTTTGTTCACTAAGAACTGTGGCTGTGCTGTGACTGATGGATTAGTAGTAGTGAAAATCACTCAGTTGTCTCCGATTCTGCAATCCCATGGACTCTAGGCCACCAGGCAACTCTGTTCATGGGATTCTCCAGGCAAGAATACTGAAGTGGTTGCCATTCCCCTCTCCAGGTGGTCTTCTTGACCCAGGGATCGAACCTTAGTCTCCTGCATTGCAGGCAGATTCACTGCAGGCATACTGATGGTTTAGTTGTTTCAATATTTTGGTGGTTGAAATTTTTCTTTTTTATGTGACTTGCCTCATCTTTAAGTGAAGAGACTTAAAAGCTGACCATGATATATAATGAAAATTTGTTTTCACTCCATACTGACATCGTAGTAAGAGAAAACAGACTTGCATTCAGCTTGGAAGATTTGGGCAAGTGTATTAAGAGGATTTCTCTATCAACAAAGAGTGTCTAACCCCAAGAAATCTTTGTGACATCGTGGACTTTTCTATAAGATTCCAGTTAAGCAAAAAGTTTGAGCTTTCTTAAGGGCTTATCCTCTACTAAACTCATACCAGACACAAGAATATCTTCAGAGGAAAAGAATACATTTTTTGTTTTCTAAGAGATTAGTACAGAGAACATGGATGATAAAGACAACTAATTCATTAGGGAAAATATATCCAGTTCGAAGACAAAAGTTGTAAAATTTTAAATAGTTTTAGAATACAAGTAAGGTGCAATTTTGATATGAGATGAATTTGGGAACCAGGAAGCACATTGGAGATGATGGATGGTAAATCTGGAGGGGAAAATAGATATCCTGCACAGGTAGCAAGGTGATCCACATTTATTTAAATGTGGAACATTTACCAAATATTTAAATGACCAAATCTCCCTAATTCAGCTGCCACCAGGTAGGGGAGGTCAAATCTTTAAAGTCTTAGATGTATATTTTATTATTTGTTGATTATAATCCAGAGGTATGTCTTCTTATATTTCAGCTCCATTACACATTCTTTTTCATAATGTCTTTTTGGTTATTATTGTTGTCATTTCTTTTTTGTTTTTTTTTTTTTACTTGTTTTCAATTAATTTATGTTAATTGGAGGAAAATTACTTTACAATGTTGTCATGGCTTTTGCCATACATCAACATTAATCAGCCACAGGTATACATGTGTCTATGCATGATTCATTTGAAACAAACAACAAAAATTGTGGAGATTCTAATATATGTTTTATTTATTATGAATTTTTAAAAAATTATTAATTCAACTAGTCTTTTTGCAGCGTCTTGGTTTCCTGATCAGGGATTGAACTTGTGCCCTCTGCAACAGAAGCACTGAATCTTAACCACTGAGCTAACAGAGCTGCCCCTATTTATTTATTTGAATACGATTCTTTCTGCAGTTAGAGAGTCACTTACAACCATCACTCACAATGACTGTATTGCACAAAACAGGACCATTTTCCCGCATACAAGTATAATCTCAAAGACTATAGAGATTTATTTTCTTTGTCTTTTGTTGCTTTGGTTAGTGTTTTTCTTTATCTTTTTGGCTGCTATCTTTCATTATCATTCCTTTGTCAATCTAATTTCCTATCACTAGAATTACATTTTCTCATTTCATTATCTCGTAGTCAGTCTGTAATTAGGGGCATTAGCAAGCAGAGGGCATGAAAGACAGAATAGGTAAATTGGATGCTCCCTTCTTCGATCTTAAAACTTGGTCAGAGACAATAAGGACCTGAAAATGTTTGGAGTTCTGACTCTTTCCAAGCAGCGGCACATGGTTTCTGTTTCATTCATGAGAGCACTTTGACTTCTTACTTCCAAGTCTTTTTCCCTCTACGTTCCAAGTTTTGGTCAGTTATGTGAGAACTTGATTTTCTTTTAAAAATTACCATTTGCTTAATGTAGGCAGAGACAATACCTACTGCTTTCGATCCAAAGAACTTCAGTGTTAGTTGCTCAGTGGTATCTGACTCTTTGTGCCCATCAGAATCTTCTGTCCATGTGATTCTCCAGGCAAGTGTACTGAAGTGGGTTGCCAACCCTCCTCCAGGGGATCTTCCCAACCCAGGGATCCAACCTGGGTCTCTCCCACATTGCAGGTAGATTCTTTATCATCTGAGCCACCATGGAAGCCCGAAAGGACTCTAATTGGTACACTATTTAACAGAAATGGTTTGAAATTCTCACTGGGGAAGTTATTTAATTTCTTGATAATCTTTGTCATCTATAAAATGGGGATATTGGCACCTTCTTGAATATTATTTTGGGTTATCAAGTGAAAAATTGATATAAAGTGCTTGATTAAGAGCAGGTGCTCAGAAATGTTGCTAAGTGTACATATACAATTATTAGTCAGTTTTCTATCAGTTCAGTTCAGTCGCTCAGTCATGTCCGACTCATTAGACCCCACAAACTGCAGCACGCCAGGCCTCCCTGTCCATCACCAACTCCCAGAGTTCACTCAAACTTATGTCCATCGAGTCGGTGATGCCATGCAGCCATCTCATCCTCTGTCGTCCCCTTCTCCTCCTGCCCCCAATCCCTCCCAGCATCACAGTCTTTTCCAATGAGTCAACTCTTCGCATGAGGTGGCCAAAGTACTGGAGTTTCAGCTTTAGCATCATTCCTTCCAAAGAAATCCCAGGACTGATCTCCTTTAGAATGGACTGGTTGGTTCTCCTTGCAGTCCAAGGGACTCTCAAGAGTCTTCTCCAACACCACAGTTCAAAAGCATCAGTTCTTCGGCACTCAGCTTTCTTCATATTCCAACTCTCACATCCATACATGACTGCTGGAAAAACCATAGCCTTGACTAGACGGACCTTTGTTGGCAAAGTAATGTCTCTGCTTTTCAATATGCTATCTAGGGTGGTCATAACTTTTCTTCCAAGGAGTAAGTGTCTTTTAATTTCATGGCTACAATCACCATCTGCAGTGATTTTGGAGCCCCAAAAAATAAAGTCCAACACTGTTTCCACTGTTTCCCCATCTATTTCCCATGAAGTGGTGGGACCAGATGTCATGATCTTCATTTTCTGAATGTTGAGCTTTAAGCCAACTTTTTCACTCTCCTCTTTCACCTTAATCAAGAGGCTTTTTAGTTCCTCTTCACTTTCTGCCATAAGGGTGGTGTCATCTGTATATCTGAGGTTATTGATATTTCTCCCAGCAATCTTGATTCCAGCTTGTACTTCTTCCAGCCCAGGGTTTCTCATGATGTACTCTGGATAGAAATTAAATAAGCAGGATGACAATACACAGCCTTGATGTACTCCTTTTCCTGTTTGGAACCAGTCTGTTGTTCCATGTCCAGTTCTAACTGTTGCTTCCTGACCTGCATATAGGTTTTTCAAGAGGCAGGTCAGGTGATCTGGTGTTCCCATCTCTTTCAGAATTTTCCACAGTTTCTTCTGATCCACACAGTCAAAGGCTTTGGCATAGTCAATAAAGCAGAAATAGATGTTTTTCTGGAACTCTCTTGCTTTTTCGATGATCCAGTGGATATTGGCAATTTGATCTCTGGTTCCTCTGCCTTTTCTCCAAGCAACTTGAATATCTGGAAGTTCATGGTTCACGTATTGCCGAAGCCTGGCTTGGAGAATTTTGAGCATTACTTTACTAGCATGTGAGATGAGTGCAATTGTGCAGTAGTTTGAGCATTCTTTGGCGTTGCCTTTCTATGAGATTGGAATGAAAACTGACCTTTTCCAGTCCTATGGCCACTGCTGAGTTTTCCATATTTGCTGTCATATTGAGTGCAGCACTTTCACAGCATCATCTTTCAGGATTTGAAACGGCTCAACTGGAATTCCATCATCTCCACTAGCTTTGTTCGTAATGATGCTTTCTAAGGCTCACTTGACTTCACATTCCAGGATGTCTGCTCTAGGTCAATGATCACACCATTGTGATTATCTTGGTCATGAAGATCTTTTCTGTACAATTCTTCTGTGTATTCTTGCCACCTCTTCTTAATATCTTCTGCTTCTGTTAGGTCCATACCATTTCTGTCCTTTACTGAGCCCATCTTTGTATGAAATAGTCCCTTGATATCTCTAATTTTCTTGAAGAGATCTCTAGTCTTTCCCATTCTGTTGTTTTCCTCTATTTCCCTGCATTGATCGCTGAGGAAGGCTTTCTTATCTCTCCTTGCTATTCTTTGGAACTCTACATTCAGATACTTATATCTTTCCTTTTCTCCTTTGCTTTTCGCTTCTCTTCTTTTCACAGCTATTTGTAAGGCCTCCCCAGACAGCCATTTTGCTTTTTTGCATCTCTTTTCCATGGGGATGGTCTTGATCCCTGTCTCCTGTACAATGTCATGAACCTCAGTCCATATTTCTCAGGCATTCTATCTAACAGATCTAGGCCCTTAAATCTATTTCTCACTTCCACTGTATAATCATAAGGGATTTGATTTAGGTCATACCTGAATGGTCTAGTGGTTTTCCCCACTTTCTTCAATTTAAGTCCGAATTTGGCAATAAGGAGTTCACGATCTGAGCCACAGTCAGCTCCTGGTCTTGTTTTTGCTGACTGTATAGAGCTTCTTCATCTTTGGCTGCAAAGAATATAATCAGTCTGATTTCAGTGTTGACCATCTGGTGATGTCCATGTGTAGAGTCTTCTCTTGTGTTGTTGGAAGAGAGTGTTTGCTATGACCAGTTCATTTTCTTGGCAAAACTCTATTAGTCTTTGCCCTGCTTCATTCCATATTCCAAGGCCAAATTTGCCTGTTACTCCAGGTGTTTCTTGACTTCCTACTTTTGCATTCCAGTCCCCTATAATGAAAAGGACATCTTTTTTGGGTGTTAGTTCTAAAAAGTCTTTTAGATCTTCATAGAACCATTCAACTTCAGCTTCTTCAGTGTTACCGGTTGGGGCATAGACTTGGATTACTGTGATATTGAATGGTTTGCCTTGGAAATGAACAGAGATCATTCTGTCGTTTTTGAGATTGCATCCAAGTATTGCATTTCAGGCTCTTTTGTTGACCATGATGGCTACTCCATTTCTTCTGAGGGATTCCTGCCCACAGTAGTAGATATAATGATAGTCTGAATTAAATTCACCCATTCCAGTCCATTTTAGTTTGCTGATTTCCAGGATGTCGATGTTCACTCTTGCCATCTCCTGTTTGACCACTTCCAATTTGCCTTGATTCATGGACCTAACATCCCAGGTTCCTATGCAATAATGCTCTTTACAGCGTCGGACATTGTTTCTACCACCAGTCACATCCACAAACTGGGTACTGTTTTTCCTTTGGCTCCATCCCTTCATTCTTTCTGGAGTTATTTCTCCACTGATCTCCAGTAGCATATGGGCACCTACCAACCTGGGGAGTTCCTCTTTCAGTATCCTATCATTTTGCCTTTTCATACTGTTCATGGGGTTCTCAAGGCAAGAATACTGAAGTGGTTTGCCTTTCCCTTCTCCAGTGGACCGCATTCTGTCCTACCTCTCCACCATGACCTGCCCATCTTGGGTTGCCCCAGGGGCATGGCTTAGTTTCATTGAGTTAGACAAGGCTGTGGTCCTAGTGTGATTAGATTGACTAGTTTTCTGTGATTATGTTCTCAGTGTGTCTGCCCTCTGATGCCCTCTTGCAACACCTACCATCTTACTTGGGTTTCTATTATCTTGGACGTGGGGTATCTCTTCATAGCTGCTCCAGCAAAATGTGGCCACTGCTCCTTGCCTTGGAAGAGGGGTATCTCCACACCGCCACCCCTCCTAACCTTGAAAATGGTGTAGCTCCTCTTGGGCCTCCTGTGCCTGCGCAGCCACTGCTCCTTGGACGTGGGGCACTGAAGGAAGAGTGCTCCAAAATTAGGAAGAAACCTATCTCTTCTATCGACATGAGAATCATATGCTTGTGTTTAGAAATTGCCTAGTGGTAAATCTGTACATGAGCACACAAAAATAATTCAGCCAGAGCTAATCATTGATAGTAAAACCAGTATTTAAGGCTCTATGGTAGATTTAAAAATTAAGAATTAAATATATAATGTTAATTAAATATTTAATTAAAATATTATATTGGATTAAATAAAAAATTTAAATGAAACTGACTAGAAACCTAATACATATATTTTGTAGTGTTATTCTTACATTCAAACCTATCACGTGTCCTTAGCTATATATTTATATTCAGAACTACTACACACACATATATATATAACATGTGTACAAAAATCTACTATACATCATATATACACATACTTATATATATACAACCTAATGTATCTGTGTGTATAACAAACTGTGATTTTTCTATGGCTCTCTGTTCAATTCAAAATTTCCTGGAGTTGGTTGTTGCAACAATGGCGCACGTTGTAGGCTCTAAAGGTTCTTAGTAGATTTATTGGTTATATTTTTTATCTGGTTTAGTATAGTCATTGGATGCTATTTTCTTGAGATGAGGATAATTACTAAGCTTCTCCTGAGGTTCCATTTAAATTATCTGCATTCAATTGCTAGATAGTATATGATGATTTTCATAAAAATCAATGCTTTAATGGTCTACCTTTCTTGGATGGTTTATAGACAGGTTTCTCAGCTACGTATTTCAGAAGAGATTTTATAGAACATTTTATACTTATAAAATAACAGTGTGTAAAAAGGAAATCATTTGAGAACTCTGATTATATGGATGTACCCAGTGTAATTAGAGGTAATTGTAGAAAACCTTTATTATAGTTCTATAGGTTGCTAGATACTGAGCTGTTGCCTTGACCAAGACTGTGTAAAATTGTTTGTTAAGAGGAAAAGAATCTGTAGGCCGTGATCAACTAGGCTCCATTGCTTAGAGAATTTGTTAACCTCAGGTTAAGCTTGTTAAATTTTAGGATTTATACATATTTGAGAAAATTCATTTTCCAGGTTGATAAGCATGGAACTGGGGGATATCATGTGGACGTTTTCCATGCCCTGTTGAAGAACGCAGTGTTTTTTGGAATTATGTTGGTCATATCCATATAAACAAATTCCGTGGCAGAGGAGCCTGGCTATAGCCCATGAGGTTGCAGAGAGTCAGACACAACTGACTCAGCAACTGAGCATGCACACATCCTTATAAATAGTGGGGAAAATTGTCTGTCTTTCATTGCATTTCTAAAGACTGATTATCCAGCTTGCTTTGAAGATCTGAGTCCAGCAATAGAAAAGTATTGAAATTCTAATATCAGACTGTTTAGTTTTAGTTTGAATAATGGAGAAATTATGATAATCAATCAATTGATTGGTTAATGATATTGATTAATTGCTCCTGAAGCATTTATTTGCAAATGCAGGTTATATTTAAAGGAAACTAAGCATATACCATTCTCGAGGAGGGCATAGCAACCCCCTCCAATATTCTTGCCTGGAGAATCCCATGGAATGAGGAGCCTAGCTGGTTACAGTCCATAGGGCCACAAAGACTCTGACACGACTGAAATGACTTAGCACACATTCACACAAGCAAGCTTATACCAACAAAACATGTTGTTTGTAAAGTATACAAAGTTGGAAGAAAAGGGTGACCTTTACAACTCATTGGTTTTCGTCATCCATGCTATATAATGTCAATTGCCAATTTCTACCAAACCCTTTCTAATAGCTCAGATGGTAAAGAATCTGCCTGTAATGCAGGAGACCTGGGTTCAATCCCTGGGTCAGGAAGATCCCCTGGAGAAGGAAATGACAACCCACTCGAGTATTCTTGCTTGGAGAAATCCATGGACAGAGGAGCCTGTTGGGATATAGTCCATGGGGTGGCAAATGTTTGGACATGACTGACCGACTAACACACACACCAAACCTTAGGCTCATGGAAGTCATATTTCTTTTGTCAATTTGTTTAGCCTGTGGTGGTAAAGTATGACTCTTAGCATTAGCTGTTGCCATAGCCTTAAAATTTTATACTTTTTTCTGGTATTTAATAGAAAATAATATAAAGCTTTCAAACAGCAGGACTCTAAGTAATAAGAATTTTAGCAAAACACCAAAAAGAGTGGACTAATCAAATTGCCATTAAGTAATGTTCTTCAGAGAAAGCCTGGATATACTATATCAAATAGGAATATTACATATAGAAATATGTACACGGAGATCACTAAAGTCTTGACTTCCTAAAAATGCCAGAGAAGGATATAAAACAAAAATGGTTTTGGCATACTGTGTATGATTTACCTTAGAAATCACACACACATGTGCACAAACATATACACAGAGAGCAATTTGAATACTTAGTTTTATTTGATCTATGTCATTAAAAAAATTTGTACACACTATGTTTTGCTCAAAAAAATTGTGTGATTAATATGTTGATTTAACTTTCCAATGTAGACTGCTGCTAGGCAGATTCTGATATTATTTATTTTTATTAGTTTATAATATGTCAATTTTTCTTGCTTATCTGTCAACTCCCAGAAAAATACATAAATCAAAAATGTAGCAATGTGGACACTAACAAGGCATAATTATTGTAGGGTCTGTCCTCCTTTAAAGAAAAAATACAATTACCTACCAGAATGCTGCTGGGATTAGGTCAGAATTTGCATAATACTGACTCATATTTTCTTAACAATTTTAACATCAGACAATAGCTTTTCCAAATCTATAATCTCTTATTATTTTCCAGCTTTATTTTTTTGGATTCTAATAAGGAGTTCAGTCAAAACAAGATAATTATTAGAATCTAACCCATAGAAAACTTTAATTACTCAGTGGCATGTTTTTAAGATTAGGTCAGGTTTTTATAAATTTTATATAAAGTAACACAAGGCAATTAAGCTTGCCTAAATGTAATTTTTTCAGTTAAATTTATTCATTTTTCTACAGATAAATATTTAATAGAAAATACTTCAATCATTGTATGAGCTTAAGGAAAAAATTTCTACTTCAGCATAATCTCTACACAGCAGTTCTAAGACTGGAATTATTAAGCAGTTAGAGGGCTAACAGTCAAGAGATGATGAAAATTTGGAAAATGTTAACTGCTATAAAATAATAGCTGCTAATGTGGAGGATTATGAAACACCCGGTAGCAGAATAAGTAACAAATAGATCCTTTCTGAAGTCCTGAAGGCTGGGGGTGGGATCTGGGGTTAAGTAACCGTGATATATTTATAGAGGGCAAGGGATCACCATAAAATAAAGCAGCAAATAGTAAAGAAGTCAATGTAAAAGAGAGGCCGGGGATTTAGGGTATAGAGATCATAAATTTTCATCGATATAAACAGCCTGTGTACCTCAGGAGTTGAGGTTTAGCTATAATTTCAGGTCTGACCTATAGGCCTTTTGTGTTCATAGTGCAAGCACGATCAAGATGCCATCTAAGGAGGTGTAAAAAAAAAGGAAAGAAAGAAAGGAGAAAAAATGTTTCAGATCTGTGTGATTTACTCATTTAATCATCCCCAAATCCATCCCTAACACAACAGCACAGAAGTTGAGAGGATTTTATTGTCTCACTAAATTACATTTAATTCTTACCCTAGCACATCCTATAAACAAGAAGAGTGACTGATGTTTGCTCCATCATGTTCTTCCAAAGGAAAATTGTTGAATTTTTATGCACAGCTTCTGAGAAGGCGTTTTACCTTTCTCTGTAGAACTCTGTATTCCATATTTACATTTTAATTTTAAATATGTATTTGAAAACCCACTTAAAGCTTAGTGGATTAAAAAGAAACAGTGATAAAATGAGCTTGTTTGATGGTTTAACAGAAGCAATAAATGCAAGCAAATCAACATGAAAGAACTATTAAGTATTTAGCTTTTAGGAGTTATCCTGAAATGGAATAATGAATGGGTTTAAAAAAATAAGTAAGCTATATGAAGACCTCATCTTTTTATTCAGGGACATTGATTTTAATTTATGTAGACACTAAAATGAGCTTTCTGTTCTAAATTGCCACTTAATGAAAAAAATTATATTGTTATGTTTGAGGGTAAGTATAGTATATATGTTTACATATTTGCAATCTATCATCTATTTCTCTCTCTATGCATGCACGCGCACACACACACACATATATATACACATAGTCACACAATGTATTTTGAGACATGGATTATATTGTACACAAATACACACACAGTTGCTGCCAGTCTAGAACATGCAGGGGTTAATATTAAAGGTCATTAAGTAAGCGGTTTAGGAATTGTGGCTATTTTTATTGTGAATAAAATTCAGTATTTTAAAATGAAGATCTTAGAAAGGACACCTCATCTCCAAAACATTCACCTGAGCATTTGGTTGTTAACTGTAATAAGTAGATTTTTTTTCCCTAAATAGTTCATGGGATCGGCTGTATCTCCATCATATACAAGCAGTGTGGGAATTTTTCTCTTTTTTACCACTGTAAAAAGTGACATGTGTCGGCAGTTCAGAAGTGATTTTCAAACAACAAAGTCTCTTGAAGAGCTTTCGTTGCCCGCCTTCCTTGGTTCTGAAGGACGGGACTGTCTTCGTCCACTAGGCTGCACTGTTGCACAGGAAAACAAAGTGTCTGTGTGTTCAGCTGCAGAAGAATAGCAGCATGCTGTGAGGAACCTCGTAAACATTACTGTTTTCACTAACTATGGAAAGAGAAGATCAAGATAGGAAGACTGGTATTTGAAAATGTTCTCTTTTTCCTCAAAGCCAGGGCCACTGTCCTGGGTTTTGTGTGGAGTTTCCTTGAAGGTACAAAAAAAGAGAAGAAGCTACATTTTAATTTTTCATAGGGAATGAAAGGTGTGAGTAGAAGTTAGGGAGGATGAGAAAGATTGTGGGTTAACACTTTTCAAATTAAGATACAAAGACCTATTAAACATTTCAGTAGTTCTAGACCCTTCTAAGAAGTGGCAAAACTATTTCTCATAACTTTTTCTCTGCAACCAGACATTGTTGAAATGTAAAATTCTGAAGGTAAACTATAGATTTTCCTATCAGTGTCGTAGCGTGATGGTTAATGATTGTGCTTGAATAAGTAATTAGGTTGTATCACTTACTCATTTCCCCCGTGGCACCATCGAAAATATTGATCTAATGAACTCGCAGACACACAAATGGAAGCAGAATTCCGTTACTTTAGTTGGTATTACCCAAATCATACTAAAAGAACATTGGCTTCATACTAAGAGAACATAGGCTTGTCCTTGGATGTACTAGCATATTTCTCTGTCTCCATACAGACTGTACTTTATCAAGAAAATTACTTACAGAGAATCAAGTGGGAGGGGTCTACTCTTTAGTTCTGGTGCAAATCATTGGGAATTTTTGCTTCATGGATTAACACCTCTTGTATCCCTCATCTCTTCAGGGCAGTAAGTTGAGACAATCATAATGAAGAACAGAGCTATTGGCTACTACTACCACAAAACTTTTAGGGGGAATAGGTCATCAAAAAGACCTGAATCTGGAATTGGTTATTTCAGTTGGGTTGATATGAGTCTCACATTTGGTAATAGCCCTACCTCAAGATTTTGAATATTTCACTAACAATTTTTGCCTACCTAATTAATTTTGTACTGTGTTATGCATGTGACAACAAGGATCTGATAAATTTTTGATCCAAATGTAAGGGGAGAAAAACAAATCTCATAAGCCATGTGAGTAGATATCGCATGTTTATTAACTCATAGATGGTACACATTTTAAAGAAGGAATTAAGTTTATGAAAAATCATGCATCTCATTTGCTGGAATAAAGACCTTTTGGGATCTGCATGTTTGAAATATTCTCCAAGTAGCTACCTTCCCTAGGCTGCTACCTTTAGATAAGGCTTCACCTTCATCTCTTGCATATACATAGATTGTGTTCAGAATTAAACAACTTCTAGGAAATAAAGCTTTACAATTTTAATTCACTGTCAGCATGCCCTTTCAATAGCCAAAGTATGGTCTCCATACTAAAGTTGGTCTTCTTCCTTTCAAACTATGATTCAGAGAACTGAATATAGGAGTTAATATTCTCTGTGTATTCAAAATTTTTTATATTAAAAAAACTTTTTTTTCTCTTTCAATGTGATAATTTCTTTAACCTCTCTTTGAAGGTGTTGGTGTTCAAAACAGTAAATTTGAAAAATACCAGCAGTACCTGAAATCAAGGTTGCTTGGAGAAATATTAACAGCCCCAGATATGCAGATGATATCACCCTAAGGGCAGGAAGGGAAGAGGAACTAAAGAGCCTCTTGATGAGGGTGAAAAAGGAGAGTGAAAAAGCTGGCTTAACAATCAACATTCAAAAAACAAAGATCATAGCATCTGATCCCATCACTTCATGGCAAATAATTGGGGAAAAGTGGAAACAGTGAAAGATTTTGTTTTCTTGGGCTCCAAAACTGCTGCAGATTGTGACTGCAGCCATGAAATTAAAAGATGCTTGTTCCTTGGAAGGAAAGCTATGACAACTGTAGAGAGCATATTAAAAAGCAAAGATATCACTTTCAGTTCAGTTCAGTCCAGTTGCTCAGTCATGTCCGACTATTTGCGACCCCATGGACTGCAGCACGCCAGGCCTCCCTGTCCATCACTGACTCCTGGAGCTTACTCACACTCATGTCCATTGAGTTGGTGATGCCATCCAACCATCTTATCCTCTGTCATCCCGTTCTCCTCCTGTCTGCAATCTTGTCCAGCATCAGGGTCTTTCCAAATGAGTCAATTCTTCACATAAGGTGGTCAAAGTTTTGGAGTTTCAGCTTCAACATCAGTCCTGCCAATGAATATTCAGGACTGATCTCCTTCAGAATGGACTGGTTGGATCTCCTTGCAGTCCAAGGGACTCTCAAGAGTCTTCTCCAACACCACAGTTCAAAACATTCAATTCTTCAGCACTCAGCTTTCTCTATAGTTCAACTCTCACATCCATACATGACTACTGGAAAAACCATAGCTTCGACTAGACAGACCTTTGTTGGCAAAGTAATGTCTCTGCTTTTTAATAAACTGTCTAGGTTGGTCATAACTTCTCTTCCAAGGAACAAGTGTCTTTTAATTTCATGGCTGAGGTCATCATCTTCAGTGATGTTGGAGCCCCCAAAGATAATGTCTTTAACTGTTTCCACTGTTTCCTCATCTATTTGCCATAAAGTGATGGGACCAGATTCCATGATCTTAGTTTTCTGAATGTAGAGTTTTAAGCCAACTGTTTCACTCTCCTCTTTCACTCTCACTTTCATAAAGAGGCTCTTTAGTTCTTCATTTTCTGCCAAAAGGGTGGTGTCATCTGCATATCTGAGGTTACTGATATTTTCTCCCGACAATCTTGGTTCCAGCTTGTGCTTCATCCAGCCCAGCGTTTCTCATCATGTACTCTGCATATAAATTGAATAAACAGGTTGAAAATATACAGTTTTGATGTAATGCTTTCTTGATTTGGAACCAGTCTGTTGTTTCATGTGCAGTTCTAACTGTTGCTTCTTGACCTGCACACAGATTTCTCAGGAGGCAGGTCAGGGGTTCTGGTATTCTTATTTCTTGAAGAATTTTCCAAGGTTTGTGGTGATCCACACAGTCAACTGGAGAAGGCAATGGCACCCCATTCCAGTACTTTTGCCTAGAAAATCCCATGGACAGAGGAGCCTGGTAGGCTGCAGTCCATGGGGTCGCTAGAGTTGGACACAGCTCAGCGACTTCACTTCCACTTTTCACTTTCATGCACTGGAGAAGGAAATGGCAACCCACTTCAGTGTTCTTGCCTGGAGAATCCCAGGGATGGGGAAGCCTGGTGGGCTGCCGTCTATGGGGTCACACAGAGTCAGACACGACTAAAGCAACTTAGCAGCAGCAGTACGCAGTCAAAGGCTTTGGCATAATCAGTAAAGCAGAAATAGATGGTTTTCTGGAACTCTCTCACTTTTTCGATGATCCAACGGCTGTTGGCAATTTGATCTCTGGTTCCTCTGCCTTTTTAAAGTCCAGCTTGAACATCTGGAAGTTCATGGTTCATGTATTGCTGAAGCCTGGCTTGGAGAATTTTGAGCATTACTTTGCTAGCATGTGAAATGAATGCAATTTTGTGGTAGTTTGTGCATTCTTTGGCATTGCCTTTCTTTGGGATTGGATTGAAAACTGACCTTTTCCAGTCCTATGGGCACTGCTGAGTTTTCCAAATTTGTTGGCATATTGATTGCAGCACTTTCACAGCATCATCTTTCAGGATTTGAAAGAGCTCAATTTGAATTCCATCACCTCCACTAGCTTTGTTCTTAGTGATGCTTCCTAAGACCCACTTGACTTCATATTCCAGCATGTCTGGCTCTAGGTGAGTGATCACACCATCGTGATTATCTGGTTCATGAAAATCTTTTTTGTATAGCACTTCTGTGTATTCTTGCCAACTCTTCTTAATATCTTTTGCTTATGCTAGGTCCATACCATTTCTGTCCCTTATTGTGCCCATCTTTGTATGAAATGTTCCCTTGATATCTCTAATTTTCTTGAAGAGATCTGTAGTCTTTCCCATTCTATTGTTTTCCTCTATTGCTTTGCATTGATCACTGAGGAAGGCTTTCTTATCTCTCCTTGCTATTCTTTGGAACTCTGCATTCAAATGGGTATATCCTTCCTTTTCTCCTTTGCCTTTCACTTGTCTTCTTTTCACAGCCATTTGTAAGACCTCCTCAGATAACCATTTTGCCTCTTTGCACTTCTTTTTCTTGGGAATGGTCTTGATCCTTGTCTCCTGTACAATGTCACAAACCTCTGTCCATAGTTCTTTAGGCACTCTGTCTATCAGATCTAATCCCTTGAATCTATTTCTCACTTCCACTGTATAATCGTAAGGGGTTTGACTTAGGTCATACCTGAATAGTGTAGTGATTTTCCCTACTTTCTTCCATTTAAGTCTGAATCTGGCAATGAGTTCATGATCTGAGCCACAGTCAGCTCCAAGTCTTGTTTTTGCTGACTATATAGAGCTTCTGCATCTTTGGCTGCAAAGAGAATAATCAATCTGATTTTGGTATTGACCATCTGGCTCTATGGTGGGGTTAATGGTGACCTCCTCCAAGAGAGCTCATGCCATACCCAGGTCTATTGCACCCAGAGCCCCTGCTCCTGCAGCAGTCCACTGCTAACCCATACCTCCACAGGAGACACTCCAACACAGCTCTGTCTCAATCTCTGTGGGGTCTCTGTGTCCTGGTGTGCACAAGGTTTGTTTGAGCCCGCTGAGTGTCTCTGGTGGGTATGGGGTTTGATTCTTAAGGCAATTTCGCTCCTCCTACCATCTTGCTGGGGTGTCTCCTTTGCCCTTGAACATGGGGTATCTCCTCAAAGTTGCTCCAGTGCAGCGAACCTATGGCTCCAGCATCGTGCAACTGCCATTCCAGCAACATATCACCAGAGACATCACGTAGGTTGCTGACAAAGGTCCGTACAGTCAGAGCTATGGTTTTTCCAGTCTTGGAATGGATGGATGGCGTGAGTCTTGTATGGATGTGAGAGTTGGACAATAAAGAAGGCTGAGAGCCAAAGAATTGATGCTTTTGAACTGTGGTGCTGGAAAAGGCTCCTGAGTACCTTGGAGAGCAAGGAGGTCAAACCAGTCAGTCCTAAAAGAAATCAACCCTCAATATTCATTGAAAGGATTAATGGTGAAACTTCAAAATTTTGGCCACCTGACATGAAAACTCCATTCATTGGAAAATACTCTGATGCTGGGAAATATTAAGGACAGGAAGAGAAGGGGGAGACAGATGATGAGATGATTGGATGGCCTCACTGACTCAATAGACATGACTTTGAGCAAACTCCAGGAGATAGTGAAGGACACGGGAGCCTGGTGTGCTGCGGTTCACGGGGTCACAAAGTGTTGGACATGACTTATCAACTGAACAACAACCTGAAGTATGGTGTGCAGTCAATGAATATCTAAGGGAAAGATACACATATTTCCTAGGTATCTACTATGTACTGATCCCTTTCTACATGTTCGTCACTCTGATAAGGGTTTTATGTATGTTGTATCATATGATTCATATCATCAATGAAATGAAGGGCTATTATTCCCATTGTAACATACAAAATAAGTGAGGCATACAATGATTAAGACAGTTTCTAAGTTAGTGAAAAATAGATTTAGGATTTGAACTAAAATTTATTTTGTCTGCTTTTACCGTGTTGGCAAAACAACATTTTCCTTTAAACTTTTCTATGAGTCCAAGCTTAATAAGCTAATAAACATGATTTATCAAGCACTAGCTTTATATCCAGCTCTAAGGGGATTACACAAAGTAGAAAGCAACTTTGCTAGCCTTGAGACATATTTGATGGAGTTGGAGAGAAAGACAAAATACAGTATCTGAAAACAATAAGAAATTAGGTATTTTATCACATAGGAGCTTTCCAGGTAGCTCAATGGTAAAGAATCTGCCCACCAATGCAGGAGATGTAGGAGATTGTGGGTTTGAGCCCTGGGTCAGAAACATCCCCTGGAGAAAGAAACAGTAACCCACTCCAGTATTCTTGCCTGGGAAATCCCATGCACAGTGTAGCCTGGTGAGCTACAGTCCGTGGAGTCACAGTTGGACTTAGTGACTGAGCATGCACACATGGACCATGTCCTATGGTATATGCTCAAATCCTGTGACATTCAGAGAAGAGAAGTCACTGTTGGACAATAATTTATCAACAACGATTTCAGGATACAAACCATTCATTCATCAAATATCTAGAATCCATCTGCTAAGTATTGGTAGGATATTAAAGCAGAAAACTTTAAGTTTGGGTACAATGCATGAAGGAATCTGGAGTAGGGCCAAAGAGAATAAAAGAGGCAAGCATTAAACCAAGACACAGGTTCTGAGGAAGTGTTGATTCTAACCTGAGACATTTAGAAAAAAAATAGTTAATTTTGCCTGTTGAGGCTTTTGATGGAATGCTAGGATGAAAGTTGAAATTTATCCACTCATTAATTAGGTCATACGGAAAATACTTAGGAAGGAAAATTTAAGGGGTGGTTTTAGAATATTCACTGTTGTATAAGATGGATTCCTTAGTTTCGACATGGGGAGTAAGGTGAACTATTGTAGTTCTATAATTTTGTAAAATCGCAGAATGCTTCCTGAATAGTCACAATTTATTACTAATACATTTCAGAACCATATCTGATTTTATGGGGCCATCTTTTTGTAAGACAGAATGCTACTCATCACTATTCTATCCTCAATACCTAGCACAGTGCCTGGAATATAGTTTATGCTCACTAAACACGTGTGATTGAAATTAATTTGCATTTCTCACAGATCTATCCATACCTTAAAATCATCAAGTGAATCCAAATTCAGCAACAGGAAATAAATATTTTGATCATTATATATTTCCCCCCTATATCTCAAGTATTGGTTATTTTGTGTTTCTAATTTGATCCATGATCTCTTGATTGGGTAAAATTTTTGTTAAAAACATATATTTGCCAAAATAAATGTATATATCCAGAACTGATACTAGTGTGCACAAATTTGTGAATTTTATTTTATTATCTTTTTTTCTTTTGACTGTACCACACAGTGTGTGGGATCCTAGTTCCTCAACTGGGGATCTTGCCTGTGTCCCCTGCAGTGGAAACGCAGAGTCTTTAACTACTAGGCCACCAGGGAAGTTGTGAATATTTTGATTATTTGAAGTAGAAGGACGTCTAATTTTTCTGGAATCTTAATTGGTGATTAAATTTAAACATCTATTAATTGCACAGTGAATATAAATATTAGCTTATAAAAGAGGGTAGAAATATTGTATCTGGACATTTAGATAGAAAAAAGAAGGTGCCATCTGAACATATGGGTATGAATTCTGCACCAGTCTCATAAAATGATGTTTGACAGGAATGCCAGTTAAATTCATAAATGCACATGTAGGTATATGGCAAATACAAAATATAAAATTGTTAGTGTCAGTATAGATTTCTGAAATTTGGTCTTTTTTTTTTTTTTTTTTTTTAATTTCACTTGACCTGCCTCTTGAGAAATCTGTATGCAGGGTCAGGAAGCAATAGTTAGAACTGGACATGGAACAACAGACTGGTTCCAAATAGGAAAAGGAGTATGTCAAAGCTGTATATTGTCACCCTGCCTATTTAACTTATATGCAGAGTACATCATGAGAAATGCTGGGCTGGAAGAAGCACAAGCTGGAATTAAGATTGCTGGGAGAAATATCAATAACCTCAGATATGCAGATGACACCACCCTTATGGCAGAAAGTGAAGAGCCTCTTGATGAAAGTGAAAGTGGAGAGTGAAAAAGTTGGCTTAAAGCTCAACATTCAGAAAACTAAGATCATGGCATCCGGTCCCATCACTTCATGGCAAATGGATGGGGAAACAGTGGAAATAGTGTCAGACTTTATTTTTCTGGGCTCCAAAATCACTGCAGATGGTGATTGTAGCCATGAAATTAAAAGACGCTTACTCCTTGGAAGGAAAGTTATGACCAACCTAGACAACATATTAAAAAGCAGAGACACTACCTTTGCCAACAAAGGTCCATCTAGTCAAGGCTATGGTTTTTCCAGTGGTCACGTATGGATGTGAAAGTGAAGTCACTCAGTCGTGTCTGACTGTTTGCGACCCCACGGACGGTAGCCTACCAGGCTCCGCCGTCCATGGGATTTTCCAGGCAAGAATACTGGAGTGGGCTGCCATTTCCTTCTCCCGAGGACCTTCCCAACCCAGGGATCGAACCCGGGTTTCCTGCATTGCAGACAGACGCTTTAGCTTCTGGGCCACCAGGGAAGAGTGTTGGACTACAAAGAAAGCTGAGCGCAGAAGAATTGATGCTTTTGAACTGTGGTGTTGGAGAAGACTCTTGAGAGTCCCTTGGATTGCAAGGAGATCCAACCAGTCAATCCTAAAGGAAATCAATCCTGGGTGTTCATTGGAAGGACTGATGTTGAAGCTGAAACTCTAATACTTTGGCCACTTGATGTGAAGAACTGACTCATTTGGAAAGACCCTGATGCTGGGAAAGATTGAGGGCAGGAGAAGAAGGGGACGAGATGGTTGGATGGCATCACTGACTCAATGGACATGGGTTTGGGTGGACTCCGGGAGTTGGTGATGGACAGAGAGGCCTGGTGTACTGCGGTTCATGGGGTCACAAAGAGTTGGACATGACTTAGTAACTGAGCTGAATTGAACTAAAAGTTGTATCTGGTTTTCTCCAATATAAAGTGGGAAAACAACTCAGTAACGACCACGCTACATTCATGGGAGAAGGCAATCAACCAGTCCAGTAGGTGTAGCAGCTGAGTGGACATAATCCAAGATACATCATCCAGAGAAATGCACAATTCTTACTGTATTATTCTCTTTCTAAAGTTGTTTAATGATTCCACCCAGTGCATTGCACTATTGTTATTGATTTGATTGCTTTTGCAAAAGTGTAATGCAAAACTCATAAAAAGAAAAATTGATTTTAAATAAATATGAAAGTTTGGCTAAATCTTGATGCTTTCCCAACCCTTAGGGAAGTTTTAGAGTTCTAGAAGTTTTAAAAGATGACAAAGGAGAAAGATTGAGGTCAGGTAAGTTGAACTAAAGTTTACGTAAGTCATTACTTTTTTTCAGTTTTTTTTTCTTTGTGTAGGGGCTTTTTTCTTCACATTTTATCTTTGTGTAGAGATAGTTGTTCTTTCTGCATTTCTGCATATTTCATCTTCCCCAGTCACCAGCACTAAGCCCCCACCTATTCAACAAACATTTTGTTTGATTTTTAATTTGCTAACTTAATGGCAGAATCTGTCATGGTTCTTGCTGTTGAGACCTTAAACATTTGATGAACAAGATAAGTACACCAAAAGAAGAGTTCTGTGCTTCTGTTCAAAGACGTTACATGTTCTATAGACAATACAGAGTTAAAAAAAAAAAACAATGACTTTGGAAAATATCATTCGTTTGTATGTACTTGAACAATAGATAAGTCACAAATTTGTGGCAGATAAATATACACAGTGAATCCGTCTAGTAATAGTGACTCTCTACTATTCCACATCAATTTAGTATATAGCCAAAGAAAATGTTTTTAAAAAAGGAAAAATTTCCTCATAAAACACATAGCCACTGATAATCTATTGACACTATATCTGGGCACACACACACACAGACACACACACAAACTTGGAACACATACTACTTGGAAATTAAAATAATACAAATCAAATTTTCCTTTAGAAAACTTCCTATTTTAATATACCATGTAACACATTGATAACAGTTATTGACATGGGTGATGTTCCATCTTCCTTCAAAATCCCTGACCCTGCATATTTCTGCTCACACCCCACCCCCTTCATCATCCTTCTCTGATTCTCCCCCCTGACCTTCCAAGTGTAATTTCCCGTGGCTAAAGCTACTTTATATTTATTATAATAACTCTCACTCTCACTCTCTCTTTCAATCTCTTTTAGTAGGAACAATAGTCTGACTGATGGCTAGAAAATTAGCTCAGGGACCCTCTTTTTTTCTCTCTCTCTCTCTCACACTCTCTTCACTCACTTTCCTTGTTAGATGGGAGAACACATTTAACCTGTGATTGTACCGTATACTCATTATTAGGCCAGCCCATTTCAGGACCATATCTATTTTAACATGTATACAGGATGTGACTGAGGTTTCTCATTAGAATTGCAGGGGTGAGAATTTGTATATAAAGTCCTGTGCATATTATGCATACAAAGTTACTGGACAAAATATTTCAATTATCTTTTTCTCTGTTAACACTTCCCTGCTACTAAACATGAAAACATATAAAGTTAACTTTCTTGGGATTCTAAGAAAATTAAATCACTATAAACATTGCATTTTGTGTTTCCTGGAAATGAATGGAGAGCTGTGAAAGTGAAAGTTGCTCAGTTCTGTCCAACTGTTTGCAATCCCATGGACTATACAGTCCATGGAATTCTCAAGGCCAGGACACTGGAGTGGGTAGCCATTTTCTTCTCCATGGGATCTTCCCAACCCAGGGATTGAATCCAAGTCTCCCACATTGTGGGTGGATTCTTTACCAGCTGAGCCACCAGGAAAGCCCAATGATACTGGAGTGGGTAGCCTATCGAGAAGCTACCCACTATCTTCCCAATTGGGAAGCCTATCTTCCCAATCCAGGAATTGAACTGGGTCTCCTGCATTGCAGGCAGATTCTTTACCAGCTGAGCTACCAGGGAGAGCTGTGACATCAACTAAATATGGTCTTTTTTATTAAGAAAATAACAATTATGAAAATAATGAATATTAATAACAAGAGACTAGTAATGGCAACAAAAATAAAAATAGAATTTTCAAGTATGGAATGCTGTATTGGTCATATGTTATAATCACAGGGAAATAAGTCATGGCTAAAGGGTTAAATGGGCTTCTCAGGTGGTGCTAGTGGTAAAGAATCCACCTGCCAATGCAGGAGACCCAGGAGATGTGGGTTTGATCCCCAGGTGGAAAAGATCGCCTCAAGTAGGAAATGGCAACCTGCTCCAGTATTCTTGCCTGGGAAATTCCACTAACAGAGGAGCCTGGCAGGCAACAGGCCATGGGGACACAAACAGCTGGACATGACTGAGCGACTGAACACACACAAAGTGTTAATTATTTTAAAAAATCATGCTAATTGTTTATAAATTCAAATGCTACCATCTTCCAAATAATAATAAATATGGATATACTGTGATTTTGCTGCTGCTGCTGCTAAGTCGCTTCATTTGTGTCCGACTCTGTGTGACCCCATAGACGGCAGCCCAACAGCCTCTCCCGTCCCTTAGCACAATTTTGAAATTTAAAACACAATTTGGCATCATGTTTTCAATCAAAATTTTTAATTGATGTTCTCTACCTTTCTTGAAAAGATTGGAAATATTTGTTAAACAAGTTTATTCAATTCATATACTTATTGAAGTAAAGATTGAAGGCAGGAAGAGAAGGGGATGACAGAGGATGAGATGACGCAGCATTGACCAGTACTCTCCTTCCCCTTCCCCTGCCTAATTTCTTAAAGAAAGATAAAGGAGGAAAGAAAGAATCTGAAGAAACTCATAACACTACTGATTGTCTGTTAGTAATGTTTTAGGCTATTTAAACAATAGCTTATATGCAATATTTTTAACTGCATAGGGTATAAAGGCTTTCTGATTAGATTCATATATAGAAATGGTGCAGTCAATGGGGTCACGAAGAGTTGGATGTGACTAAGTGACGAAACAACAATATAGGAATGCAGACAGAGGTTACATAAGTTTATAGTGGAGAAAGTCATCATCAGTCATCAGCTTCTGATTCCTCGTACTATGTAAAAATGTATTCTTTCTCATTTCTGCAATATAAGTAAATTAAAATTAGCTTTCAAATGCATTCATGTACAGAATGCCTCCTGTTAGTGATGCATGGGTGGCACATACCTCCTGTAAACAAAGATAAAGAAATATTCTACATGGATAACAGAATTCAGGATTCATTTTGGAACTAAATGAGTTTGCCACAATTTGAATCACAGCCTGGGTAATTTCTACTGTCAAATTAGAAGAACTGAAGCACACTGATCATTAACATCATCACCGCGTTCTTACAAAAGAACAGATATGGTCCATTGGAGGGAACAATAGAACCTGAGCATTCTAATTGGGCAGGAAACGGCTTTGATTTCTCAAACTATAGTCAGTGGGTACTAAAACTTTCACTGCAGTTACATTTGAACACTAACAAGAAAAATCTTGAAGAAAAGAACATAAAACTTTAATCTGCAGTCTTTCATATCAAGTTTATCAAAACTATCTGTATCTGTAATGAATAGAATACTAGAAAAACAGGTACTGTTAATTTCTAACTGTGTTTGAGCTACTGTGGGTCTCCTGTGGATAAAGAAAATTAATTTCATGTGAAATTATTTTGACCTAAAGTTTTTAAAGCAGAAACAGACCTGAAATGCTTTAAAGTAAGTGGAAAGGAATTCAAAATGGCACCTCAAAGATAAGTATTGAAATTTCATGTGTCCTCTAAAATAGTCAGCCCCTGCAGGCTGTATCTGCATTACATTAAAATCTAATATGCCTTTAGCTTTCATACTTCTTTGTCTGAATTCATTTATTTATTTTTTTATTCATTAAAAATGGTGAGACTAGTTGGAAAATGAGCCTTTTCTCCCATTTACTAATAAGATACACTTATTTTGAAATATCCTAATTAATTATCTGTCCTATTCAAATATGAATGTGTCTGCTATAGAAGTCCAACATTATACAAGGCCATGAAATCAGAAAATTTTCAAATGCTCATAGAAGATGAAAACTACAGGACTCTCTTCAAAGGGCTCTGAAAAGTAAAGCCAAACATTAGTACAAATGGAAAATAAAGAATCATTTCTGAGACTAATTATAGAATACCTCTATTGAACAATTCTCCTTTTTCAAGATCTGTGACAAGTAAATTCACAGTGTAACTCTGCCCTCTGGTAACAAAAAATATTTCCATTTGCTTTTCATTTCAAAGCTCAGGTCCATGGATAAGGAGCTAGAATTTCCAAGGAGTTCAATTATTAAAAATTTTAGATAGTAAAATATCCTGAACAGTTGTCATTTTAGGAAGGGCTCAGTTTTATATCCTAAAAAAAAATAGCTTAGAATATTACACTGATTGAAATAATTGAATTCTAAGGTCAGCAGGGATTTTTGGCACCTTGGAGTCCTGGTTTTCCAGTTCAACTACACAAGGATCAACAAAGAATGGCTATCTTATAGTTTATATACACACATAACGTGTGTGTGTATATGTGTGTGTGTGTGCGTGTGTATATATATATTTCAAAATGGCTATAATACAATCTACGAAAAAAAGCTGACGAAGAAATAACGAAATACATCATTTCCAAAAGGCACCATTTTTTCTGTGCCTATTTAATAAACATGCTGTAGAGGGGAGCAAAGTGTCAATTTTCAGATAATATATGTGAATTTAACTAGTTGGTTCCTGAGCAAAGCCACTGTAGCATATATCAGTATTTTCTATTTTACTGTCAATAGTCCACAAAAGGAAGAAGAAAAAGAAGAAAAAAGATAGTGTAAGCATTTTGAGATTTGTGAAGATTGCTGAACAATTTGCACTCTCAAAACGTTTAAGAAATCATCTTCAATGAAATATATATATATACACACACACACATACAAAGTTACTTCTTGTAAGCTTATATTTTCCTATTAAGTGAATGTTATTCCAAAGAAATATTGATCATAATCACAATCATTAAACCATGATCACTTTTGTTATCAAAGCATAGATATTATAACTTCTTAATATATAAAAAATAAGTTTGAAATGCTCTTTACAGAAACACTCAATTTTAAATAATGTCTGTAATAAAATTTTACTTTACTACATATGACGTTTTATCGGAACTCTCACATTAACAGTTTTCTAAAAGAAGCAGATGTTTTTCACTTTCTATTTGCTATAGAAACATCTTTCACTCTCCTATGATAGATTCAATCTGAAATTTCCTCTAACAGATAATAATCAAAGGAATACTCAGTTTTAAGATAATCTCATCAAATAGGTAAAAATTCATGGCCTATCACTGAATGAAAGTTATTTTTTTCCTCTTTAATTTGCTTGGTGGGTTTTACCTCTAGCAACTAGTCATTTGTCCTCATAATGCTCCCTAGAGTCTTACAAAAATATTTTACTCATATATAAATTATTCACACATTTCAAGCATCTTTTCTTCCAATTAAACTCCCCTAAATCTTAAACATTCCTTAAACACTGTAGTAAAGCATTTCCTCACTAGTCCAGATAACATGAATCTGGTGGAACTTGGGTTGCCCATGTCAATGTGATGTCAATCACTTGAACAAACTATTCTAGAAGTGGCCTGACTTGTGCAAGGTGAAACAAAATTATCACTTACACTTGGATCTTTGGATGTCCATGAGCATCACCTTAAAATAGAGTCACTTTTAAAATAAGCTAAGTAAGTCACTCTGTTGACCTCTTTTGAACTTATGGTCAACTAATCATCTCAAGTTCTCTTTTATGTAAGTTTCTGTGGAGATTATTCTTTCCCATCCTTTATATGTACAATTTGCATGCAAAATAAAGACTGTTACACATCTCTCTTTCAGTTTTTTGTTAGTCCTTCAATGTATGTGTATATATATTAATTGAATATCTACTATATATCAGCTAATATATTCCAGGTAATCCTCCATATATAGAAGCTACAAAAAAAAAAAAAATAAGATAGAGTTATGCCCATGTGGAACTCACATGCATATGCATGTAAAGGGTTAAATTCAGATGTTCACTTTATATGTCAAAAGCTGCAAAGAAGCCTGATCTGCCTCTGACAGTTTGAGAAGGTTAGGATTGAGCCCAGAGTAAAATGTACAAGATGGTCAGCCAAAAATCATGGTGAGTGAAGGAGCAGCTAGTCAGAGGATGGAGTGTGGACAAAGGTAGGAAGGGAAGTTTAAAAGAAGTGTGGCTTATGGTCCATGACACTTGCTCTAGAGGGAATGAGGTTGCAGGACAGATGGGTCCGGAGAGAAAGGGGCTTCAATGACTAAATAAATAAGTAAAGAAATCATTTATATTTACCTGTAGAAGATAGTAAGCTAAAAAGAATGTTAGGTTATGGAGAAATTATTTAGATTTTCAGGCTGTTTTATACAGCTTGGAGTACAGAAGGAATGTGTGTGAGGGGTGGAAATTAATAACTGAGAAACCATTTTAAAGACTATCATAGAGACTTCCCTGGTGGTCCAGTGGTTAAGAATCTGCCTGCCAATGCAGAGGTCATGGGTTCAATTCCTGGTGTGGGAAGATCCCACATACCCCAGGGTAACTGAGCCCATGTGCAACAACCACCAAGCCTGTACCCTAGGGCTTGTGCACTGCAGTGAGAAGATCATTTAACTCACAGGAACCAGGAAAAGCCCACATGCAGCCTATATATATATATATATATATAATTAAATTTAAAAAAGGCTATCATAAATCCCAGAGATAAACCCATGTACCTCTGGGCACTTTATCTTTGGTAAAGGAGGCAAGAATATACAATGGAGAAAAGACAGCCTCTTCAGTAAGTGATGCTGGGAAAAATGGACAACAACATGTAAAATAATGAAATTAGAACACTTCCTAATACCATACACAAAGATAGACTCAAAATGGACTAAAGACCTAAATGTAAGACCAGAAACTAAAAACTCTTAGAGGAAAACATAGGCAGAACACTCTATGACATAAATCACAGCAAGATCCTCTATGATCCACCATCTAGAGTAATGGAAATAAAAACAAAAATAAACAAGTGGGACCTAATTAAACTTAAAAGTTTTTTGCACAGCAAAGGAAACTATAAATAAGGTGAAAAGACAACCCTCCGAATGGGAGAACATGATAGCAAATGAAACAACTGACAAAGGATTAACTTCCAAAATATACCAGCAGCTCATACAACTCAGTACCATAAAAACAAACAACACAATCAAAAAGTGGGCAGAAGATCTAAACAGATATTTCTCTATGACATACAGATGGCTAATAAACACAGGAAAAGATGCTCAATGTCACTTATTGTTAGAGTAATGGAAATCAAAACTACAATGAGATATCACTTCACTGGTCTGAATGGCTATCATCAAAAAAAAAAAAACAAAAAAAACAAAAAACACAAAATGCTACAAACAATAAATGCTGGAGAGGGTGTGGAGAAAAGGGAACCCTCTTGCACTGTTGGTGGGAATGTAAATTGATATAGCCACTGTGGAAGACAGTATGGAGTTTCCTTAAAAAACTAGGAATAAAACTACCACATGACCCAACAATCCCACTACTGGGCATATACCCTGAGAAAATCATAAATGAAAAATACATACGTACCCCAATGTTTATCACAGCCCTATTTACAATAGCTAGGACATGGAAGCAACCTAGATGTCCATCAACAGACGAATGGCTAAAGAAACTGTGGTACTTATATACAATGGAATATTACTCAGCCATAAAAGGAAAACATTTGAGTCAATTCTAAGGAGGTGGATGAACCTAGAAAGTGAAGCAATTACTCTTCACAGAGTGAAGTAAATCAGAAAGAGAAAAACAAATATCTTACACTAACATAAGGAATGGAATCTAGAAAGATGGTATCAGTGAGCCTATTTGCAGGGCAACAGTGGAGATGCAGAGAGAGCGAACAGACTTGCGGATACGTGCGGTGGGGGAGGGAGAGGGTAGGACGAATGGAGAGAGTAGAATGGAGACATATACACCACTGTGTATGAAATAGATAGCCAGTGGGAATTTGCTGTGTGACTCAGGGAGCTCAAACAAGTGCTCTGGGAGGGGTGGGATGGGGTGGAGGTGGGAGGGAATTTCAAGAGGAGGTGACATATGTATACTCATGGCTGATTCATAGTAGTGTATGGCAGAAACCAACACAATATTGTAAAGCAATTATCCTTCAACTAAAAATGAATAAATAAATTAAAGAAATTACAGTACTTTGTATAAGAGATTTTGAAGGCCTGAAGTAAGATGTTGGTTGTGTTTAATTACATCTTGACTTCTTATTGAATGTATCAAATGGATGAAGCGATTTAATTTATTTACTCCTTCTAACACCTCCTTGTTGGAAAGAGAAACATCTTTCAAGGCTGACTGTTTATTAACACTTTTTGCCTGATATAACTAAAAATCCACCCAAATTATCATTTTGCTCACATTTTTCCATTTTATCTATAAAGAGGCAATAGAATTGTACAATTGTTCCTGGTTCAAGTATTTATTTCTTTGCAATTTCATGAAAGGAAACTTTAATTTCCATAGGAAAAAGGAGATTTGAATGATTATACAAACAAGTAACTTTTAAACGTTTTTAAGTGAAAAATTGTTTATGATTTTATGTGTATATGTACACATACAAATATATTATATATACATATGCATTATATATCTTCCATACATATTGAAATGATTCAACTTTTACTTAAATGTTAAGAAGAATACTATTTCCTGCAGTGTACTTTGGTTTGTTTAATCCTTGGAGAGTCTTGTCAAAACCAAAATACGAGACTTGCTTACTTATTGATATTTCATTAAAATTCATAGTTCTGAATTAATCTTAGCAAAAGAAAAAACCAATTCTTTATAGACAAGAGTATCAAAACTATAACCAAAGTGTCCCCTACATTCACCTCCAAATTATGTCTCAAAAATTGTTTAATGACATTTGGCAATTTTAAATGGTAATACAAAGCCTTTTGTTTCAAAAAGAATGAACCTTTTCAATTGAGCTGTATAAAGCCAAAGTAGTAAAACCTTAGAAGGCTTATACTTTTATATTCCAAATCTGAACTCAGTACAGACTTCCAAAAATTTTTTTACAGAAATCAGACTTTTGCTTCTATGGCACAAGCACAAAAAAGCATGAACATTCAAATGAGTTATTTTTCATAATAAGACAGTTGGAGGATTTTTTTCCCCCCTAAACCTTCATTTTGTTTCTGCCTCTCATTTATTCTTAACCATCTTTCTGTCTTCTGTTCTTTGTCTGTCTTTTCTTTATGACTCCTTCCATATTTTCTCCTTATTATTATACTTGCTTCTTTTTTTCTCAAGGCATCCTCCAGGCTCATGCCACTATGGACTCTTCCTTGTCTCTTTGTTCTCCTACAAGTCTGTTAATATGCCTATTTTCTTCTGTTTTTAGTATTTGCTTCTAATTCTTATCTTTCTTCACTTGGGTCTTTCTTACTTGAATTTCAGGTTTTATTTCTCCCTTATACTTCTGTTGCTTCTGTTTCCTTTGCTATGGATTATTCTTATCTGTTTTTTCTCTTATGGATATATTTTTTCCCCCGACTTTCTATTTGGTCCTTTCTCAGTTTTCCACCTATTTTAACTTTTTAATTCCCTCCCCGATTCCACTGAGGTGTTCCACATTTGCCATTCTGATTGTTTATTCTTTTCCTCATTTTTCTTCTTTATATCTTATCATCCAGTTAGTAAGTCATAGCTACAATGCAATAATAAAATAATTTCAAGTATCATTTCACTGAGATAGCATGAGAGTGTTCATCATTGTATTGTTTTTATCTGATGAACTTCAGTGGATGCATTAGAAGTACTCATTTGAACATTTTTTTAGACATTATTTTTGAATTTTTAGAACATTATTCAATTGTTTTAAAATTATAATATATGCTGCATATTCTGTGCCTCTTTGCCTAAATGCCTTGAGACACTTAGCTCTTTACTTAGAAGACAGAAATGATATTAATGACAAAGTTCAGACAATGAATGCAGACTTGTTTGATGGAACTGATTTACAGTTTTTTCTTCTCCTTTCTTTCTTTTTTTGCTTTTGTCTGTGTGTTTCAGGGAAATCTTAACCGGAACCACATGTTTTGTGCATGCATACCAGAAGCCACTCTCTCCTTTTTGGTGGGTGCTTTGAATTTCTCAGACCTGGTGAGGGGAAAAGATGATGCTGATTCCCTTATGTAATGCTACTTTGTGCCTGTCAGAGAAATATTACCCTAGGTAAGTGTTGCTTATGAAAAAGGAGCAATACTATTGTCTATCTCTGTGCTCCTGTAAATTACAGTACTCCATTAATTCTGCCTTCATTAACAAGTCAGATATTTGGTATTGCACAATGTTCCGAATGCATAGCAGTGTGTTTAATATGGCTTCACTGATGAACTATCACGTATTTGTGGCAAACAAGACTGAAGCAGTATATGGCTGATATGCCATGCAACGGTGTGGGAAGTGTGGGCATTGCTTTTGTAGTCTTGTGACAGAAATACTGCCTTCTGGTCTTTCAGATGGTTGTCACTGCTTGAGGGAGGCAGATTTTCCATTTTCTTATGCTAGTCTACATCACAGAGCCCATCCTTGAATATTGCCATAATGATCCCTGATCTTTTATGTTAAAGTAAGTTATCAAAATAGATAAGTAGGTAAATGAATATGTAAATGCTGGCATACAAAAACAGAAAGGATCATCTTCCTGCCTCAAAAAATGTAAACATGTGTAAGTTAAAAGGGACAAATAAAAAATACATGTTAGTTTCATTTTCTGTAGAACTTTTTTTTTTGCTTTTAATTGTGAAAAATTAAAATCAACTATTAGCATATTTTTGGTGAGAATTGAAAACATACAGATGTTTATAAAGTTTATTTCTATCTGTGTCAGTATCTCTATCTAGTCACCTGTCAGTGAATTTTGTGAAACAGAGAGCAGTATGTTTTGACATCAGAAAACACACACATATGCCCATGCACACAGACACACAAGAAAACTATGGACAAAGGATGCCTAAAGGAAAGCATGCGTCTTGAATAATATGGAGTTTTAAAAATTAAAAATACTGCTTATTCTACCAAAGAAAATAGGCAAGATGAATGAATAATACTCTCAGAGATTGTATGTTAATATTAAAGCTTTATAACTCCTGAAAATAAAAAATAAAAAAAAATTGAGAACTTTTAGTTTTGGAAGTGAAATCTGCAGTTCTACACAAAGTGCTCTACATTCACCCAGAAAAAAGATAATAACAAGCTCTCTTCATAGATGATACAAAAACCAAATGAAAGAAGTCTCTTTGTTGTAAAAACATAGACTAGGACAATTACTTACAGTTTCTCATCTCTCTAAATATTCCAAAATCTCCTAATATTATTTTTTAAACACTTGAAACATTTGGCTAGATGAATAACTTTTGACAGTATTGAATATGGTAATTGCTTATTGAAGAACGATTATTTTATAACCATAGTCTTGGAAGAAAAAGCAATGAAAAGTCATCAAAATACAACATTGAAAATAGGAATGTTTTATTTGGGATGCTATGATAATTTACTCCTTCATGTGTGTACTGCAAAAACCCACAAAATTGCTACTAACTGTTATGTTTCCCAGAGCCAAACGAAACTGCAAGTTAAGCTCAAACTGAATTAAGATGGAGATACACAGTGTTACAGAGATGTATGGGCAGCAATTCATTGCAGGATCAAATCCCTTACTGTGTGCTAACACTAACGATGCAATAAGGTATATCTATTTCATTTTGTTTTTTTAAATTGTGATTTAGACATTCTATATTGGTTTGTTGGCATCATAGTTAACATTATTGCATTCAACCTAGTTTCACATTTCAATATCATGGTTCAGTTTCTAAGATTATTGTTTTAAGAACCACATTAACTTTAACAATTAAATACTCTTTCACTGGTAATGTTATTCTTCAAGCTAGGAAAGCTTCCAGCTGTAAGTACTATTTCTTATAACTAAAAAAAGTAGCATTTCCTTTTTCTAAAATGTTGTTCAACAGAAATTTTAATTCTTAAATATGACTTTAGGACATAGGGCTTCTTCTGCACATGGACTGGTTGTTAATAAGAGAAATACTAAGTCTGAGATTTGATGATTAGTAAATCCTTTGCACCTCTATTTTTCTTTGTAAATTAATTCTCACCTATCTCTTACTTTAGCTATTTATTTTCTTAAATAACAGTTCTGATTGGATTTTCTGTTTTTAAGAAAGATTTCATTTGTATTAGACAGTAATTCAACTAGTGCTTCTCTGTATTCAAAGGAGAAATTAGAAAAATTTTCAGAAACTGAAAAATTGTAATGCAAACCATAGCCACATGATGATAATAGAAGTGCCGATGTGAAGATATTCCTAAACATAAAACATTTATGACTTTTTAATGAAATATTTTATTTTTAAGAAAAGTACCTACCTAAAATAAACCTATATTGGAAAATGGGTGTGATACAGAAGCACCAAATATTTTACCACTTAGCTTTTTTTTAATATAAAATGTATTTTTTAAAGGATGTTTTATCTTAAAAAAGACTATATTTTAAAGCTTTGTTATTTTATCCTCTCCCCATTCTCAACCTACTAGAACTACAAAAATGCTTTTGAGAAGAGAAGAAGAAAAAGTCAATATATTTGAACAACTGAAATTGTCAATGATTGGAAATATTGTCTTATATGTGGAAGAGTACCTAGGAAATAGAAAAGGGATCGGTCGAAGATGGTAAGATAGGAGTCGCTCGTGGTTCTCAGGTTGCGTTTGACACAAGGTGAGCTATATTCAGTAATACATTCTGCACCGGGCTTCCACTTAAGTCCTACACCACACTGTGACTTTAACTAAGCACTGTTCCCTCCACAGATTTGTGAGAGCAAGTGACACTGACTCACTTTCCTGGCTTTGATGTCTCCAGTAGCGATTTATCCTGGTGTGTTAAACGTGAAAGTAAACCATTAAAAGAGGTGCCCACCAGAGGTTTAGTTTCATAAACTCATTATTTTTCTTTTTCTTTTCCTTCCTTCCCGCATTCTTTTACTTGAAGAGAAAAACTAGTTTTTAGTAGCTAGGCATGAAAGAAGCACAAAATGAGAATTTAAAATGATAAAGCCTGAATGGAATTTGTATCATTTCCTTTTCTAGCTGTAGCCTTTGTCACTATAATATAAATGTCATGGAAGTAAGAATAAAACATCTCAGGCATTAGGATTGAATGATAGCTCATTCATATGACAATGACTGCGTGAGGACAGAACATTTCTCAGAATGTAGCCATTCTTGTGGCAAAGATTATAATGACAAGTAGAGATGGTACAAAATTAACCAATTCTTGGATCTATATAAAGAAATCTTAGGAGTCTCTCTAATGTGGGCCTTTGTATTATATTAGCTGAAAAGCAAAAAAAAAAAAAAGTGAGCTGTGGGGGGCAAGGGTCGAGGTAGGGTGGGGTGGGGGGTGGGGGGAGTCTTTCTTTAAGTCCACAACAAATTCGTTCGGTTTGAGTCTTGCCAGAGAAACCTGCTCGGAAGGTCTCTTTTTCTACCAGTAGATGTCACCGCAAGCAACAGAAATACCCCAGGGGCAAAGAGAGCTGATAAGGGAATGATAAGAGCCTAAAGGACACAATGGAAGTAAAAAGGAGAGCGTTATCAGTGGTAAATTCTGTCTGAAACAACAAAAGCTGTAGTTGATTTGGGTTTTAATTTGACCTGATTTGTCCTTGTCATTATGACAAGAGTGTCTAATGAGTTTGGGAGAGCATGGCTTTAGAACAGACGCTGTCAGGACTTGCACACACACTGCCCTCCCTCTCCGCGCCGCCTCCCCACCCCTTCTTTCTGTCCCCCCTCCTGGGTTCTCCGGTTCTGGTGATCTTTTGGCAAGTTGCTGGGGATTGCTATTTAACCCCTGTTGGGCTTTGACTCACTCTGTGATCTGGGTTTAAACTGCATATGAAAGGGATTTCATGAGCAGAGTTGTGCATGGTTCCCACTGCTACTATTTTAGAGTTATGAGTGGCACTGAGTGGCAGGGTGCTCATTGCAGATAGACTTTCTTACTTGTCCCTCTGGCTCTCTTCCACAGGGTGAAAGCAAGTGGTGGTTTTTAAAATAATCGTTTTTATTTTGCCCATCTCACATGTACATGTCTGAGCATTATTATGAGTGTGTGTGTGTGAGACTGCAGAACATGTGCCCATGTTCTGACATTTAGCTCCATTCCGGCGATTTTTGCAGACCACATACAATAAATCAGGCTCTGGTGAGCAGCTTCCGCTTGAAATTTAAGTGCCACGAAAAAGTACATTTCTTCTTAGCGAAGATCCTTGCATAGGCTCACTTGTGCACTCTCAGTTCGTTAGCTCGCCCTGCGTAACTTGCATGGTTTCAGAGAAGATCTCAGGTTAGAAGACTTTAAGAGGTTGTTTTGCCATCCTCTGGAACACACCATAGCCTTCCCTTCCGTGCATTTTGGAGGAAATGGCTTCTTTTCTGATGAATCAAGTGGCCTAATTAATTAAAAGCAGGTATATACTGCCCTGATCACTATCGCAATCTGGGTCCTGCTTGGGGTGGCAATACCATCGTCTGTTCTAACTTAAAGGACTGACTTTTCACACTGACTGAAATTCAGATAACCTGAGGTGATATGTTTAGTTTGTCCTGAAGCTTGTCCTAAGAGTGTTCTGGCTTTTTCTGTATCCCTTGAAGTGCTGGTAAAGGTGACAGCCTCGCAGATCTCTTTTGTTCCAGTCTAAAAAAAATCAGTCAGATTTCCATTAGTCCTCATGGCTGTTTTGAACACTAGGCTTTTATTTTACACTTAAAAGAAAATCTGTCAAGTATTTTGGTCACCAAATATATCCTACCTACAAATGTCAGATGGAGATGATTAGATCCTATATACTAGACATTGTTTAAAAAAAAAATCCAGTTTTCTGTCACTAGCAATTTTATGCCTTTAAAATAATGATCACTATTTGCAATACTTAAGATATTTTATAGGTAGCTCAGACTGAACTATGAAAATAAAGGTTGGATGGTAGGGATATGCAATGCCAGAAATCCTCTATGGGAAGAATAAGAACAATTGAAAAATAAGCAAAACTACTGTGTTTTTTCTTAAAAAGTGTAGTTGGAAAATACGGAAGAGTAGATTAAGCTGTTTCTTCCAGGTTCAAAACAATAGAGTAGCCTGAGAATCGTTTTCATCTGAATATAAAATTTACTATAAATTAAAAGGAAAAAACATATTATTAAGCTAAATGTGATGTTGTCCCTTTAAATGTTCTGTCCTTTGCAGCTTCGCTTGTCTCTCTGGCTCTTAAGATGGCCTGATCCACTTTTCTGGAATTCTTTCAATTAGTTTTGGATCTGTCACCCTAAAGTCTCTGAAATTGCTTATTCGAAGAGATTTCAATATTTACTCTGATGACATTTTTTGATTCTCAACACATAGGAATTCTTGGTAGTTTTGAATTTACTTTGTATCCTTTAGTCCATATAAATCTGGCAATCAAGATTTCTCTCAGTTTAATTTGCTTTCTGTTGAGGATTTAAATGATATTATCCTGGAGCTTTAGCCAACCACTTCCAGTCCCTAATCCTTGGCCTTCCTCACTGGTGAAAGGCTGTTCTCAGTTTTCTTGGTTCAGTTTAACCCTCCTAGTTAATCTCTGACTTCTGGTAAATTGCCATCATGTTTAAAATCTGCAATTGTAACTCTTTTCCTTAAAAAAAAAAAAAGAAAGAAAGAAAGAAAAATCCTTCTCACAAAGGACAACATGACTAACTTATATCACCTTATTTTTTAAATTTAACTAAGAGCAGTGGAAGAAAGTCACTGACGATCAGCTCTAGGAATATCTTAACTGTCATCAGATCTAGAATGAATTTCAGTCAGGATTTTTGTCCTTTCATAGCACATAAATTGCACTTCTTAACGTTAAAAATGGTCTGTCTCGCTGACACGCTCAGGCTCTTTGTCGAGTTCCTGCTCCATTTGGCTGGGTGGCTGCTGCCTTCCAACGGGAAATGTACTAAAATGCATTTCAATCCAATGCAATGTTTGTTGCTTTTGTTTCTTATTTAATTCCAGTTTTCTTCAGCCAGGTACCATCAACAGATTATGGACCTTGCATAATTAGGGGCTTTCAGGGTTAGTTCCAAGTGCTGTAGAGATTTATACATTACACACACACAACTCTGGATGACAGCACTCCACTCAGCTGTATCCACGTAGATGACGCGCAGGTCCTTTGCTCCACTTCAAGAAATATTATACAAGTTCTTTTCAGTGGATCTGTTTATTTGGCTGGCTGACTTACTTTGGTGAAATCGCCAAAAGTTTTCTAAAATTGAATCCAGATAAGACAGAATTCCTTTTGATTGGATCTTATCCCTAGGTCGATCAACACTCTTCCATCACTTTGAAAGTTGGCAATTCACTCACAGCACCAGTCCCAGAGGGGAAAACCTTGGTTTTATGCTTGACTCCACTCTGTCATTTATGAATCGTGTAAACATAAATATTAAACTGTTATATTTTCCTTTGAAAAATAAAGCCAGGATGAAGCAAATAATATCTATTCAGTATTACTGAAGTTATTACTTTCTAATTATCTATTTTCACTTGGACTACTAAAATTCCTTATTAATTGGATGGATTGAGCAATAGCTTTCTAAGTATATACATTTCAATGTTCATTTCAGGGAAACTAAGCAACATTTTACTTCTTGAAAAATGGCATATTGAACTTGATTTTCTCTCTGAATATCTCTGTGAGAGGAATGACAAAGTTCTGCATGACCAAGTTCTGACTCTGCCCTGGTCTAATTACCTAAGGCAGGATGGCACTGGAGAACTGACCATAGCGGAAACTCTAGTTTTGGTTGAATTATGAGGAGAAGAATTCTGAGAATTTCAAGGAGAAGGTCCAATTGTAAGTGGATTAGAAGATAGTTTCTTGGGTTCCAATCACACTTCCTTATAGATCTATGCAACTGGAATAATTCACGAGTGCCAACGAATATGTTGACAGTCAAAAAGGATACATATGAATAACAACTGGATCTATTACCAAGCAGAAGTTGCTTTCCTGTTAAGAAAAAAAATAAAGACCCAAATATTGAAAACGTTTGCTAAAGTTGTATTTAGTGTTGGTGTTTGGCCCAGGGCACAGAACCACCCAGATTCTGCCCTGAATCTGGATCTCCACCCTTAAGACTAAATGCAAAGGCAGTTGCACAAGGTAAAATTGACACTTCATTACCACCTGAGCCATTGAACCTCAAGTCTTAAAGCATTCTTTGGATAAATTAAGTTAAACCTGACTGGAGATTATTTTTCTATACTAGTGAAAGTCAAAAGTCTAGAACAAATGTAAACTGAAAGATTTCCTTCGTAGATCATACTCACTTTTATATCCATTCAATATATATTGATTTACACATTAATGCATCAGTTTGTTGATTTATGATCCAATTTTCTTGTATGCAAGGTAGCATGATATACACATAAGCACGATTTGTAATTGGAAAAGCTTGAGAAAAAAAACCCCCAAAGTCCATCAGTGGGGATTGTTGACTAGATTACAATTTACTTATTCAATAGACTAATATGCTACAATAAAAAATAAAGGATGGAAAAATTTCTTATGTCCTGATATGAAAAATTCTGTCTATGTATTATGTAAAAATGAGAAATCATAGAAAAGTGAGATTTTGTGTCAAATGTAGAGAATACTTGTATTTGCATTGGAAGGACATACTAAAAGTCTAATAAAAAAGATTATTTTGGAGGATACGAGAACAGAAAAGGAAGATACAGTGAGAGTAAAATTTACACTGTGGACCTTTTCTACAGTCCACAGTTTTTTTATAAATGCAATACTATTCAAAAATTAAATAAAATATATTTTATTTATATCTAGTACTTATTGTGCCCTCTAATATTTACTTTTAAATTTCTTTCACAACTTTCATAAAGTGTTTGTGACTCTTAATATAAACAAAGGAAGAAATTTGTAAGATAGTATGGTTTCTATGAAAGGCAAGACTTGGAATTAAACCCATGGTCTACATTATCTAGTTGTATGACCTTATAAAAATAATGTATTTTCCTAAAACTCTGTTTAATAAAATGAAATTCAGAGTGCTTCATAGGACTGTTTTGAAGCTCAAATTACGCAATATACATCAAAATGAATGCAGTTTACTTTTGCTGTTACTACAGTTACTAGAAAAATCAGTCTAAGAAATAATTTATTTGGAGTTTTTCTATAAAGAAAAAAATCCTATTATTTCTATAATTTTGTATACCCATTTCATCAGAACTCATGGGCTTCTTCTAGCCACTTAAGCAAAGTTGTGTGTGCTTTTCACTCCATCATACTGGCATAAGAGAAATGTGAAAACATGCCACAAATTATCTTCTAGATAAATGCAAAGGCAGATAGGAATATAACTCTTTATTTTCTTATTTCTATTTTCTTCATCTTTTTAAAAAGTATTCACTCCTGTTTTATTTGTATTATTTATTTGGCTGTGCTGGGTCTTAGTTGTAGCATGTGGGAACCTGTTCCCTGACCAGGGATTGAACCCAGGCCCCCTGAACTGGGAGCACAAAGTCTTAGCCAGTGGACCACCGGAGAAGCCTCCTCACCCACCATTTGCTTCATCTTTAAGGTAACATAGTAATTATAGGAAGAGGTCAGATCCATAGTGTAGAACCCTTAGCAACTCCTGTGTCTGTAGTCTACAGTCAGGTTTTGTCTGACTTGAGATGGACTAGGACGTATTTTGGAGAAGGAAATGGCAACCCACTCCAGTATTCTTGCCTGGAGAATCCCAGGGACAGGGGAGCCTGGTGGGCTGCTGTCTATGGGGTCGCACAGAGTTGGACAGGACTGAAGCGACTTAGCAGCAGCAGCAGTAGCAGCAGGACATATTTTAATAAATTGAGGATCAGAATTGTAGCTTCTAAAAGTGGACTCTAATGCATTGTCTGAGGTGGCATTCCCACTGCACAAAAGAAGAGAAACTGTCTTCATGTCTCCTGAAATCACAGTCAGTTTAAAGACATTCCTTAGAGTGGGCCAGAGAAGGAGAAAAAGAATGAGAAGCTCTTATTTTTATTATTTCTATTGCTGGCGAGAACAAGATTTAAAAACAATAGAGGGTCTTCCCTGGTGGTTCAGTGGTAAAGAACCCAACTTCCAGTTCAGAGGACACAGGTTCTATCCCTGGTCTAGCACTAAGATCCCATATGCTGCAGGACACTAAGCTGGTGCACTGCAACAAATATTCTGTGGTCACAATTAAGACCAATGCAGCCAGATAAATAAATAAATATTAAAAAAAAAAAAAAAAGGAATGGAAGGTGCAGTGGGTGATCGTGCTTCTGTAGCCCTGGGCTTTACAAAACTATGAGGGGTGCTGCAGAACTGAGGAGCTGCGCTACTGAGACAAGAGTTCTCTCTCACCTTAGCTTTGTTCCATTTTGATCCTTATTAAAAAATCCTTCATTGGAATTTAGCATCACTTCTCAGAACAGAGTGCCCAGTAGGGCTTTGTCCAGATATACTCTTCAAGAGCTCACAGCCTTCCACAAGATGCTAGCTAAGTTGATTGCTAACATCATGGCTGCATTCTTTACTGCAAGCTGCCCTCAGAAGCAGAGAACTGTATTGCCCAAGGCTAGGCCCCTTGTCTGTCTTCTGATGGGGTACAGAGACCCATTATCTTAAGCTGAGATAATTCTGAAGAGCCATCCAGTTCTCCATACAATTGGCAGAATACTCCACTGTACCACACAGAGGGTCAACTTCCTCTTTCTCAATTCCTACCTTCCTCATTTCCTAACACAGGTAGCTACCAGTGCCTCTTCCCAACAAACCTTCCAAGTACAGCTCTCTGTCTGAGTCTGTTTCTGAGAATACAGCCTAAGAAAGACATGCTAGTTATCTTCAGTGATGGCAGAGGTGGCTGTGTTTGACATTAACTGCTCCTCAAATCATGAATGAATAAGTTGTTTTTGTTGTTCAGTTACTCAGTTGTGTCCGACTCTTTGCAACACCATGGACTGCAGCATGCCAGGCCTCCCTGTCTTTCACTATCTCCCAGAGTTTGCTCAATTTCCTCCAAACGCAAGTGTACTGATATACAGGATCAATTTTGTTTATTTTCTGCTCACAGTCATTCATTCATTCCGAGGGATTTCTTCTATATTGGACTACAATCTTCAAGCTCAGATGGCACTACTGAAAACCCTCAGAGTAATCATTACAAAGAGCATTGTTCTCCAGATAGATTGTTCTTTCAGAGTTTCTAGGCAGGATCTAATTAATAACAAATTCATCTTCAAGTGTTGTCATGCATTTTGCTTTGTGTTTATTCCAGAACAATACCAATTCCAAGGTGGATCTTGGAGTTTCTAATATCTTCCACAGATTTCAGGTCAATATCTGATTAGGTCACTTACAGAAAATTTGTCTGATTTACTTCAAAAAGAGATAGAAGTTATATTCTTATGGCTACAGCTATGGAATTGAAAATGATATTTATTTCTTTTTCTGAATAATGACAGACTCATAACCATTATTAAACGATAGCTTAAATTCCACAATATACTAGAGACCTTTTCTCACTGGACCATTTTCTTCATGATTGCCTTCAGTTTTGAAATTCTGGTAGTCAATTAAGTCATTATGACTTAGTAAATGCTAATATATGGACTTAATTTACCTTACTGATTCCATACTTCCCAAAGCCAACTAAAAGACTTTTAAAGACATTTTTATGTTACTCTTATATTCACTAGAGTGTTTAGCATAGTGGTTATAACTTATGCCAGTTGTAATAGTGACATGCAGTTCATCTGTAAAAAACCAAGCCTGAAATCTAAGTGGTACTAATTACAACTTTCTACTCTATAGAGAGGAACTATAGGGTTGTGGTTAGGGAGGGGCACTCTAACAGCAAATTTGAGTTCAAATCCCAGGACCACAAAATTCTAGCTGTTGACTTTGGCAAATCATTTAATATCCTTGAACTTCAATTTACTCTTCTTTAAAAACTGCATAGTAAGAGTTCTTATCTCTCAGAATTACTGGACATATTAATGGCTCACTTAATAAATAAAAGTATTTACTGCAGTGATTGATGAATGCTTATTATTATTATTATATTGAAATATTGTTACACAAGTTCAGATTCACTGTTACAAAGAAAAGACTATAGTATTATCTGTTGTTCCTATTTAGTCGCTAACTTGTGTCCAATTCTTTGTGACCCCATGTACTAGCCCACCAGGCTCCTCTGTCCATGGGATTTTCCAGCAAGAATACTGGAGTGGGTTACCATTTCCTACTCTGAGGGATCTTCCCAACCCAGGGAAGGAATCTGCGTTTCCTGCATTAGCAGGCAGATTCTTTACCACTGAGCCACCAGGGAAGTCTGTAGTATTGTACGTAAATAGTATTAAAAACCAAACACTTGACAATTTAACATCTTTCTGATTTTTTTTCTAGTTAAAGTGACCTGGGTTTATACACAAAATGGAATATTTTTTAGGGACAGAACGATGTCATAACATGATCATGGGGACCTTCCTTCCAGACTGACAAAATATAGGACATTCTGTTCCCATTTGTTCATGCTAGGTGTTCACTTTATGATAATTAGATTTTCCTGGTGACCACCCTGTTCCTTTTCCATCTGACTTCACTGTGCCATGATTTGCTATGAACTCCCCAGAAAACCCCGAGTTTCATCTTCATTGTGTCTTATACTAACTGTGAACCAAGATGTCTCATTTCTTCATCCTCCAGTCTTTAATTTTTCCTAAGTGAGGCTGGAGAAGGGTCTGAAGGGGATCCATTGTGTTAGTTGCCTTTTGCTGTGTTACAAACTACCACAAATTTAGCAACTTGAAACAGCAAATATTTACTATCTCATAGTTTCTCCAGGTCAGATATCTGGGCAAAAGTCTCTTAGGAGGTTGTTGTTAGATGGTCAGTCAAAGCTGAGGTTTCATCTAAAGGCTTTCCTGAGGAAGTCCACTCCCGAACTGTTTAGCACGGTTGTCCAAATTCAGTTCCTCTGGGGTTGTTACACTGAGACTCTCAGAGGCTTTCAGAATGTTGTCTGACGGCTTCCCTCTTGTCACAGGGGTGTCTCCGTAGAGCAAGGAACATAATGGTAGAAGTGACATTTCATCTCCCCTGCAAACTTCTGTCCTCTAGAAGCAAGTCATCACTTCCAGCTTTCACTCAAGTGCAGAGATTACAGAAGGACATGAATACCAGGAAGCAGGCTCATAGAGATCATCCAAGAGACTGTCTAACAAATCAGTCATGACTGAGACACGATTTACCAGCTGCATCTATAGAAACATGCTAAAAACAACGCTGCTTCTTTATAAATGATACAATTTTTGAAGAAATATTTTCTCTGATGTCTATTATAATAATTTCCCGAACCTCCCTCATTTGTACACATTTAGTCAAAATTATAGCATTTTAACGATTGTCTGGAGCACTGTGATTCATAACGTGGACTGGAAATGAGAGGACTTGTTTATTTTTATCCCGGATGCCTCATGTACTTACTGTTGATTCTCACTTAGAAAGTCGCTACATAGCTGTCTCTTTCTCATCTGTAAAAAAGGCGGCAACAATTTTAGCTTACAAAATAGTTGGACTATGAATAACATTTTTTAAAGGACACTTTACAGAGTGTTTTGAAATCATCCAAGTGGTCTTAATACCAGTCAGTTTTAAACGACAACAGAAACAACAAAAGCCACTCTTGCACTTGAAGTTCCAAGATATATGTTAAGATGTGTGAGAAAAATGTACCAGCAAAAAGTTCTTGATTCTCCTTACTTGACTTTCCTGTAATTAAAAGATGACTTTGGGGATTCCTGTTATTACCTGTATTTCATTTATAAATAAGAAGTATAATAATAGAACAAATGATCAACTCAATAATATTAACTCAAAGCGAGAACTAATTTTGATGCCAGTTACTTCATACCCTGCCATTCCATTTTCTTGTCTTAAATATGAGCTTCGTGGACATTTAATGACAGCTATCTCAACTTGGAAATGCAAAGCCAATATATCTTGAAATAAAAACAGACTCTTCAAATCATATTTTGGCATTACAAAGTTAAAATTAGATCCCACTTCAAACAGGCTTCTTTAATTAGGAAATATCCCAAACAAAAGACCTCACTTCCCAAGGAACATTGAACCATTATGCTAATTGAAATGGCCACTGTATAAGTCTTGGGTGGATCTGAAGAAAGTTGTTATTCTGGCCTGAGTTTCCAACCACACTCATTTTGCTAAATTGCATTTCTTTAGGAGACCAGCCTGATAGGCTACAAGTGTTACTAATTCTATTAAATACCGCCCCCCTTCATTATTCTTTCATACTGAAGGATCAAAAACCTTAACCACTGTCTATTTTTAAATGATACAGTTCCATAAACAGATTGAAATACTTGAATAACCACTTCATGATAATTAGGTTTTCCTGGTGACCACCCTGTTCCTTTTAATTTTCTCAAGCTGCAGTTCTAAGTTGTGCAAATCATAAAATGGTGTTTTGAAAAATATGCAATTTTATAGTTGGCTTGGATAATTTAATTTGAAAATTGACAAGGTTGATGTATACACTTACAGGAAAATAGGTTCAAATCTAAACAACCCTATAACAGATTAAGCCACGTACATCTCTCTTTGCACACGTTCTTCCTCCTCTCCTGCTTTCCAAGTATCTGTGATCCAGAAAGACCTGTCCTTAACTTCCTTTAGGGAACATTTCAAGGAAAGCAAAGCAGTGGCAGGTAATCAGAGACATAAATTATTTCAAAAAACTTAGTGAACCTAATTCGTATCTACTGATGGAGGCATTTCGAATATGTTTATGTGTGTTTATGCATCTCTGTGAAACATTTGCCAATATTTTAAACAACCTAGAAGGGAACATTTTAAGTGGCTTGCCAATTAGAAATTTCCAGTGTTTTCTTCCCTTCCATAATTAAGCTCCTTTTGCACTGTTTCCACATCTTTTCCCAAATTTCTTCTCTTTTACTTGATTTCATTCCTGATCTGCATATTAACACATTTTCTTTTGCTCAGTTTTTTTCTTCAAAGATTCTCCATCTCTTCAATTGGGCACATCAGTTAGAGTTTATGATATCTGTATCTGTAGTTTTAACAAAATATACAGCATATCAAGTTTAAATGTGTCTTCATTTAACATTCTTATGAACTTATCTTCTTTCTTCCGTCTTATTTTTTCCATGTAACATTATTTTATGTTCTTGTCACCTTCTCCTTTATTGATTTATCTCATTTGACGCCTTATTTGCATCCGTATCTGGCCACAAGTAGCTAGATGTCTTGAAGCTATTTCTGCTTCAATGAGTTTTCATTTTGTTTTAATTTTTTCTTGAGTTACTTCATTCCTGTTCTTATTTAAAACAAAAATTGATTAAAAAGAGGACCTTAGATAAAAGGTTCTCTTTCATTAAAAACAAATTCTTTTTATATTCTCCATAGCATCAAAATACAAAACACAAAATACAAAACATTTTTAAATTAAATGTTGCTTTGTAAGCCTAGAATAAAAAAGCAATAGTTAATTATTTATGAATATATTGTGACTGCTGCTGCTGCTAAGTCACTTCAGTCGTGTCTGACTCTGTGCGACCCCATAGACGGCAGCTCACCAGGCTCCCCTGTCCCTGGGATTCTCCAGGCAAGAACACTGGAGTGGGTTGCCATTTCCTTCTCCAATGCATGAAAGTGAAAAGTGAAAGTGAAGTTGCTCAGTCGTATCCGACTCTTAGCAACCTCATGGACTGTAGCCCACCATGCGCCTCCATCCATGGGATTTTCCAGGCAAGAGTACTAGAGTGGGGTGCCATCGCTTTCTCCGATATTGTGACTACATGTACATATATATGTGAGTGTATAATACATATATATATATATATTCTTCTCTCCAGAAGTGATACCACTAAGAACTTGGTTTGCACAATTTAAATATTTAAAACATTGAAATATTTTTATGAAGATATTACTTTCTAATTGTATATGCATAAATTTTAATATGTGCATTATTATAATAAAAATTGTCCTGTTCCCTACAAAATGTATTGTATGTTATTTTCACAGACATTTTTATGCCTATGCTTATTATAAAATATGTATAAATATAATTTTCTTTCTTTTTTTTTTTTGTATGTGAGGCTCAAGACCTGGTCTCATTTAATCATTCCATAGCCAGTATAGTGTGAGTTACAAAAGCAATGCTGTGTTCAACTCTCATTTACATCTATTAATCTTTTTTCCCTCTAGATAATCACAGTTTTTTGAATCTCTGTTGTGTGCCAGGGTATAATTTTTTTTCTAATCCTGAACTAGGTAGATGTGCCATAATTTATCTAATCAGTCATCTGTTAATGGACATTTAGATTATTCAATGTATTTCTATCACAAGCAATGCTGTAGCAGCAACATATCTTAAAAATCTCTCACTTTACCCATCAGGAAGGTATTCCCGCATGATGAATTCCTAAAATAAAATTGTTGCTTCAAGTAGTCATACTGATTTCCCTTCCAAAATATTGTACTCATTTATATCTCTATCAATGTAACATGTGAGATCACATCATTCTGATTTTGCCAATCTAAATCAAAAAATCTTTAGGCTGTAGTTTCTGATTTTATTTTTTGATCCCTACAAACCTGAACCATTTTCACACATTTATTGTTATTTCTGCGCATTTTCTCTAAATATCTAAGTCCAATTGATTTTACTTTTGGTTCTTTCTTATTGCTTTCTATTGCATGATTATTTAAAGTTTATTTTGGTTTGTATTGCATGTGAACTTTTAGGTTCTTTTTGTCTTGTTAGAATTCCTTTTGCAGAATACTGTCATTTATAAATGAAGGTTTGACAATCCTTTCCAAACTGATATTTCTGAATCTAACAGTTGGGTTACTCAGGAAATTTGTCCCTCATACTTACATGCCTGACTTACAGCACAGCTTCATTGGAGAGAAAGAGAAAGAAAGAGACAGAGAATCAGAAATATCAAAACAGACAATTAATACATGATAGACTTCAAAGCAAGATCACTAACATAACATTGACCAAAATTTGTTAAATTGATGCAACTATTTTAGAATGGTGTGCTGCACATTGTGGAGATTAAGAATAGCTTTGAAGTCTCTGCAAGGAACAGCCCAAATGAATAACATCAGCCTGCTTACTTATAAACACACAACACACCAAAGGAAATCTATTCAAAGTAAAGTAAGTCGCTAATCACTAAGCATTATGCAAAAGAAAACAACATTTATCATAAAACTCTCAGGTCTGACAATGAGTATTTTCTAATTACATTTTCAGATTGGGGATTTTTCATTTAATTCTAATTACTCCATCAAACACAGCACACTGCCTTCTACAAGAAAGAATGTGCTCTATCTGCAAATGGTGTTTGTGATTAGGGTTCTTTGTTCCTTAATTTGTTAAGTATGCTCTGAAAATTATAGTGACAAGGTGTATCTTTCTGAGTTTTCCTAGTTCATGCAATTTGGAACATCCTGACTTTCGTAACAGCTGTTGTACCTTCTTTTCCATTTCCTCCTCTTCCTCATCCTTATTCTTGAGCTATTTCAGTACTGACAGCCGTGCCAGAGTAATACACAGGTTATGAAGGTGTGGTTGTAGTAAAACGTTAGCATGTTTATTGTTCCTTGTCACGCCTTGTTATTTTGTCCATTTGGAAACTTTTAGAGAAACTGGGATGAAGTTGGGCATGTGTTCTTAGGTATAATAAAATACTCTGCTAATCCCAGCTCTTTTCTGGTCATTTTACCCCTTATCCAAACACAACAAGCAGCTTACAAGAGGGCTATGGAATTTTGGCTTCTCTAACAAAATCTTCCTTTTCTTTGTCTTTCTAAAAACTCAGAAAATGGGAAAGTTGAGGCTTCATGCATGGCAATTGCCTTCTTTATAATTCAGAGTACTCAACAGTAAAGTGGTGTGTGTACTCACATGTGCTCATGACAGTAAATACTTCTCTCCTGGGAAGTACGTTCTGCATTTATAAATGAGGCAGTTATTAGAAAAGGTCATCATACTAACTGATTGAGATGTGGGCATACAAGAAGTTAGCCTGAAATTCTTCTGGTTACCAGTTTAGAGTTCAGTCCCTTTTCTGTCTTTACTTATTCATCTTTACCTATCACATAAAATACAAGTGCATAAAAAGTCCCTCCACTTATCTCTAAGTTTCCTAGTACTAAACACTATGGGGAGTTTATAAAACTACTGCTGGGTAAAAATTAAACACTCTCAATACTTAATGCCTAGTGTATCTTGGTTAGTCCAGGTAAAGATTATACTTAAATAGGAATTCATCAAGTCTTTCTGAAAATTCAAATAAATATCATTTGGGGAAATCCTCATTATCTTGATGCTTAGATTCTTTTGTTAAGCAACTGTATGTTATACAAAACACAAGATATACATTAACAGTAAATAGTCACCATGTAGAATGCACCATGTTCTTTAATGCAGGCTTTCCTGGTGGCTCAGATAGTAAAGAATCCTCCTGTGATGCAAGAGGCCCAGGTCCTTCAATGTTATGAAGATACTATAAGATGTTTATAGTTCATTACTCTGGAAAAGAAACATTTCACAACAAACTAGAGCAACTATAGTTGAGATACATTTTAAAGGCGCATCAGAGGAAAAACAATGCATGATAGTACTAATCGTTTTAACACCTTAAGATCAGTGTGCCATAAGAAATGTGTGTATGTGTGTGGGCATACTGTGTCTCTCTTAACCCTCTTAACCTGGAATATGGGACTTGATCAGTAAACTTCTGCTTTCCACATAAGCACAGAATATGGTTGGTTTTATCCATCTCACTGTCAATATGTTTAACAGTAGTATTTTTGGTCCAGGTCTTTCTCTGAACCCCTTACTTTGTTGTCCTTAAATTTTAGGCAAACCTTAGGTAAGTCTCTCAGTCTCTCTCCTTTCATCTTTGAAAAGGAAAGAAAGACACTTAGCTTGGTATATCTAACGTCCTCAGGAAGCCAGAGTGAGAATTTGACAGAGACTAGGTGAATGTAAAGCTTTCCTTGGTGACTCAGATGGTAAAGATTAGCTTGCAATGTAGGAAACCTGGGTTTGATCCCTGGGTTGGGAAGATCCCCTGGAGAAGGGAATGGCTATCCATTCCAGTTTCAAGAATGACCCTAATGCTGGGAAAGATTGAGGGCAGGAGGAGAAGGGGGCGACAGAGGATGAGATGGTTGAATAGCATCATTGACTTAATGGACATGAGTTTGAGCCAACTCTGGGGAAAGAGTGAAGGACAGAGAAGCCTGGCATGCTGCAGTCCATGGGGGTCACAAAGAGTCAGGCACCATTCGGCGACTGAACAGCAACAAAAGGTGACAGTAAGAGAAACTCTGAATTCTATGGAGACAATGTATGAGTGCCAAAGAAAACCAGGCCATGCGTTTCATGTTAAAATAAAACTCCATTTATAACAAGGATTGTGCTATTTTTCACAATGTTGACATACATGAACACGATATTATTTACCAAATTATACTAATTTGAGCATTCTCATGGATTTCTATCTTATGTTTTATTGTCTTTAAAAGAAAATTGCTTTAAATTCAAATAGCAATTTTTCAGAGCTTTATCCACATCTTCCAAGATTTGTTCAGCATTCATGTCAAATTTTTACATGATTCCCTGAAAATTTTGACTTGATTCCCCTAACACCTAGAATCATTGTAAAAGATTCATAACATCATCACTTAGAGTCTTCTGGACTTATTGTCACATAAGATTCTGGAGCAGGTATTTTTGAATATCTTTTAAATACGTAATTGTGGCCAATTTCTTGGCAATGTTTTTACATTTTTTAATAATATGCCTTTCCTTCTTTTGTTAAGATTCACAACTTCTCAATGGTATACTTCAAAATTAAATAGGTTTAATTCTAGACTCTAGAATTAAGAATGGGAATACCTTATTGTCCTAGTAAAATGTCAACTCAGATAGGTTGTCATGCATTTGAGAGTTCTAAGTTCTCTTAGAATATTCTGATGCAGTCACCACTTACCACCAACACATGGTTTCTTCTAGTTCTATAATATGAGGCAATTTCACATGAGGCTTTTGCGGACTGTCTGTGGCTCCTTCATCTGTGGCTAAAATGTTTGTTGCTTTTGCAATTTGCACTGATTGCTTAAGAAAAGAATGGTTTGTTTTGCAAGGGCTGCTTTTAGTTTAGTGGGTTCTGTGCATAGTTAGCTACAATGCTTTTATTTTGTGGTGATGGTCCAGATTGTGTTTTTTGGAGGCATTTATTGCATTCTTACAAATTACACATGTTGCAGAAGGGCTGTTTTTATCCATACATGGAGAAGAGACACACACAGTACTTGATTGAGTAAAAAACCCAATGAAATAGGATCATGTCTCACTGTCAAAATAAAGAAAAATGATGGAGTTAAGAAGGAACAAAGAAATACTTTTCTAGCATGCTTATTCCAAGTATTAGGATATTTTCATATTTTAAATGAGCTTAAGATATTTAATGTAGTTTTAATACCCTTAGTAACTCCAGGGAGCTTTTTCAACCTGGATGTTCAGTAATAAATAAGAATTTATTGTTATTATATGTTATATATTATATTATCTGTAGTGTATATTACATGATATTTATAAACACAGTTTTATTTAGGTCTCAATATAGCATGCTGAAAAAGTATTATTTTCTTCTCTTTTACTGAGAAGGTAACTAAGTCTCTGGAAGTTTAGTAATTTGACAAAATTTGTGTGCCTACTAGCAGGGCCAGAATTTTAATTTAGCTCTGATTCCAAATGCTCTCATCACTTAATTCTATAATCTCCCTAACAGCAATTACTCCAACATATTTATGTTTTCAATTTGGGAATTCCTTCTTATTCCTTATTTTTAAGTAGCTTAATGATTTTTTCCCTTAGATAATTCCAAAAAATAAAATAATAAATCAAGTGTGCAAAAAATAAAATTAGCCATGCAATCACCACCCAAAATGTCAAATGTAAACACAAAATTGACCAGCTTGATGTTTAAGTTGATGACTATTTCTTTCAAGGAGAGGAAGAAAGAAAGAAAGTGAAATGCATCTCACATTTAGACTACATTTGCCAATCAAAGGGCTTCCCTGGTGGCTCAGCTGGTAAAGAACCCACCTGCAATGTGGGAGACCTGGGTTTGATTCGTGGGTTGGGAGGATGCCCTGGAAAAGGGAAAGGCTACCCACGCCAGTATTCTGGCCTGGAGAATTCCATGGACTAGGTCACAAAGAGTTGGACATGACTGAGTGACTTCCATGTTCACTTGCCTATTAAATATATTAGGAGATACATTTTCCCTCTTATGAAAGAAGATGTTACTCCACAGATAAATATTGATAAGGGCTAATGACTCAGAATAACTTTTATTCATCTTTTCTGACAGTAATGACCACGATCTGCTATGCTTTCCTAGTAATTTTTTTCATATTTATGTATTAATTACTTTTCATATGTCTACCTTTAACTAGACTATGAGTATTTTGAGGCTTTTTCAGATTCCTATTTCTATTCTCTCTGATAGGCATGTAACACTATTCCTAGCACAGAGAATTTGTAATGCTTAGAATTTGCACAAAACTGTTGCTTGAATGAATGTCTTTAAATTCAACAATGTAATGATAATATTTGAAGCTGCATTTGAACCTCATTTAATTGAACTACATTTAATGTTTCAGTTATTGAGAATAGCAATACCTATTTTAATAGGAGTATTAGAACCTCAAAATTGCTGATTATTTAAAATGAGTTTTTTTGATGATATTTATGATGATGATGGTGATCATGATGATGTTGATGAAACTGATGCTCCGTATCAACAATTTCATCGTCACCACCACTATCTAATAAGGTGAATACTATTGATTTCAACTGAGGGGTAAATATATAGCAACAGGAAAAAAGATTTTATCATAATTACAAGGACAAATAGAAGAGAATCATGCATATATTATATTCAGAGGTGTAAGAACATGAGATTTACCTTCCGAAGATCAGGATACCCATTTCTGCTACATTATGGATGAGCAATCTTGCCTCTGTTATTTAGTCTTTTTGAGTTTATTTCATTATCTTTAAAATGGGGAAAATAATAATCCCCTCCTCTATTCCAAGGATCAAACCAGACACTGCTTTTGAAAAAGTTTTGCAATCTGTAAAGTATTCAATATACAATGTCCGCTAATTGTACTTCTGAAATTCCTTGTCTAAATGCATGAGTAAATATAATTTAATTGCTAGTTCTCCAGAAGCCCTGTCTCTTTCACTCATCTGAAGTCAATTTTCTTTTAATATCTCATTAAACAGATTGAAAATTAAGCCCTAGTATGATGGGGACCACTTAGCACCACTTATTCTCCAAAAGATTATACTAGTTCTTGGCATGTCTCACTCTGATTTCCTGCTTCTGAGGAATTCACGATCTTTGATATTGACTAGCTTTCTGTATCTCTTAGGCATCAAGTAAACATCTTCCCCCTCAAGGACCTCCCACTTTGCTTCCTCTCATAAAGCAACAGAAGCACCAGGCTCTTCTGTTAAACAGATTTCTGATGATGATTTAGAGTAGAATTTTAAAAACACACATTAGATAGAAAATTTCAAATTGAATACTGATCGTTATTAAAGGAGTCACTGACCCTTCTTTACCATGATGGATTATTTTGCTCTTGGTATCTTAAGTACTGGCTGCTGCAGTCTTCTCCTCTCTTTTTCTCCTTAGACATTTGTTTCCTTCAGCTCCGACTCCTCTGTTAGTCCTCTTCTCCCGACCCTCCTGGGGAAGAAGCACTGGACTTGGCAAATTGCTCTGCAAAGTGAATGAACTGTTTTGTTTAAACCTATTCGACTAGACTCTCCACAGAAAAATTTGCTTTTCAAAACCATGTGATCCATTTAATATTTTTGTTCTCAGCATTTGCCTAAAAGGTAAAAATTTCCGTCTCTAAGTCGATTGTGGCTTTTCTCTCATGTGAATTTGTACAAACTGAAGACAGCTTTTAAACTAACATTTTCTTATTTTTTTGCCTGTTTATTTGTTAAATATTTAAGGCAAAAAGTACAAATGAGCCTTCCCTTCCTATTCCGTAGTTTAATTTTGCCTATCTTTTGCAAATATAATACAAGTCAAAAATTATAATGTTTATTTAGTCTTCATTAAGCACTTAATTTGTTCTCTGTTGACACTGTCAAATATAATTCTAATAAGGAAGAGCTATGTAATTTTTCAGTTTGTAGTATGCATATAAAAAAAGGAAAAATATGAAATTAATTGTAATAACATACTTTAATTCAATATATCCAAGATTTTATCATTTCAACATGTGATCACTAAACAACAATGATGAGACACTGAAGTCAGTTTTTTTTGTATTATGTATTGAAAATCTCTTGTGTATTTATCACTGAATATTTCAGTTCACTTTTATAGTTAAAAATATCTGTGTGGCTGATGTTTACTCTGTTGCTGCTGCTGCTGCTAAGTCGTTTCAGTCGTGTCCGACTCTGTGTGACCCCATTGACGGCAGCCCACCAGGCTCCCCTGTCCCTGGGATTCTCCAGGCAAGAATACTGGAGTGGGTTGCCATTACCTTCTCCAATGCATAAAAGTAAAAACTGAAAGTGAAGTCACTCAGTTGTGTCAGACTCTTCACGACCCCATGGACTGCATCCTATCAGGCTCCTCCACCCATGGGGTTTTCCAGGCAAGAGTACTGGAGTGGGGTGCCATTGCCTTCGATATTTACTCTGTAGCCCAACACAATTTCAAGCACAAGTGAGTACTCCATGTCTTACCTCATGCAACTCTCACAGTGGTCTGATTATTCCACTGACAGATGAGGGAAAGGAAACCCAGAGAAATTAACTAAAGTGTTTAAAGTCACATATCTGCCTGAAGGCCAAAAATTGAATCTTGTAACTGCAGAGATTTTGGTGTTAATGTTATGGTCCTACTTCTATACTTTCCTTAAGTATTATTAATATTTGGCTAAGTTTTTGATAAACTCAGAGTTAGGTACCCTTCTTTCTAGTTTTACTGCTTGTGTGAATTTGGTAAAAAATGCTGAATTGACATATCTGGGGACTAAAATGTTTTTGTGGTCAGAATGTTATTATAAGAATGAATTTAGGTTGCATAAGTACATGCTGTTCTTTTAAAATGATGTACCTTAACAGTGCCCCAGAGGGATTTTATCTATGCAATTCTTGGCCCTTGTACTGAGTCAATCAAAAAGGGAACTGATTTGTGGGTGGGAAGTGGGGTTGAGCTCAGTAAGGAGATTACCACATTTAGTAATTACTGGTTTCATGTTAATTTGAGGAATCAAAGTTGCATCTTGTATCTTGATTCCTTCCAAGTTACTTATTCTCCTTTCTTTAAAAATAAAAAGGTAATATCCGTGAAGTAGTTAACTCTGCTGGCAACATTTATCTTTAACTTTGTTTATAATGGCTATTTTTTCAGAATTATTTGTTTATCCTTTCAATAAGAATTCTAAAGAGAATGATTTAGCCAGATCATGTAGTTTTATTTGCACTCGTTTTTAATGTATAAGGTGCCAAGAATATTTCAGGTAGAAACCTCACACATTTTTACTAGCACTTCTCATGCAGTGACTTTCATAGAAAACCTCACCAGGCTACAAATGAGAAGGAAGGCAAGACTGTATGACATTCTCAGTCTCTGAGGCTCTTGGTGACGGAACTGATGGAAAACTTCAAGTGGGTTCGATTAGCAGTCATTGTCTATGCAGCCCTTTTCTGGTAATCGGCTCTCTGAATTTCCTGGAGTTCATTCAGTTGCATCACACCCCTGGATGTGTTGTGGGTCTTTGTCAGTTTTCAGTGTAACACTGGAAGAGATGCTGACAGGCACAGCGGCAGCCACACATCTCTTGTGCTGACTGGCTGCATAAGAGATGTCGCCGAAAGTCCTGTGTAGTTTACAGAAGATGAAATAAGTTCCATATGTTCCCCACGCAGGCAGGCCGTCTTTGTGTACACAGGCAGGGCTTTCCCAGTGCCTATACTTAATTTCCACACAAAATATGGGCTTTTCTAAAACCCTCACCACATTTTATTGTGTGCATAATTCAGAATATTTTCCTTTATGAATCACACATTGAGAAAAATAGTATGCTACCCACATGAACTATTAATTTATTTATTTAAAGAGGATATTTTTTTTTCCTTGTTTCGTTCTTCTTTTGCTTCGCTTTCTTCTTTTAACAAATTCATGTTCAAGTTGCAACTTAAACCAATAAGTACGAAGAGTAGGCTGATTTTGCCTCCCAACTTTAGCATTCTTCCTTTCCCTGAGACTGCCACTCAACTAGGGGTGGGAGTCTGTGTTATCTGCATATAACCCATGATCTCTCAGGACTCAGAGGCCCGATTCAGAGACCTAAAAAAGTTAGAATTGCCCGGATCATCTTCTTTGGCCAGGCTTATCAGTCTGAGAACTGTTTGTATATAAATTAAGTGCTGAGTACACACCCTGACCCTATAAGCAATGGTTAAGGGGCACTTCTGCGCATAGAAAGGGGTGAAGATGCAGACAATTGACTTGAAATGGGGCAGTTGCTGAACAGATACAGTTTCTGGTCTCTCTCTTTCAAACCTGTAACTTGATTTATCTTCTCTCTCTCTTCCCACACAGTGAACATAATTGTTCGCTTGGAATTGTTCAGCAATAACATTGCTTCAGACCTTTTCCTCTGTTTGTTTTGTAATGCCTCTAAGTCCCTGAGTTAGATTTAAGTAATAATAATAGTTATAAAGAAGTCTAAGTCTGAGCAGGCCCACTGTCCTAGTGGCTTTCATATTCCAGAGGTGTGAAAAGTGAGGTAATTAAGTAATAATAAATTAGTTCCTTTATACAGAAAGGAACTACCTTTATTAAGAATACTACATATCCCAGGTATTTTCATGTAGTCTCCCTTAATCCTCACCTGAAGCCACTGAAGAAGGTATTATTCATCTTGGTCTTGCATCTGGTTAAACAGGCTCAGAAAAAGTTACAGTGATTATGATCAAGCAGTTAGTAATGGGCAGCAGTATAAGTTGAGGTCACGGCTTTCTTTTGCTGCAATTCTTGCTTTTTCTGCTATATTCTTTCATGCTTTAAGCAGAAACTCTACTTAAGAACTTAAGCGGACTCTCCATTTTTGCTCAATTTAATTTTCTTTGCAAACATTATTCATAACCAGAGAGTCACTGGAGAGAATATACCTCTCCTTCCATCTCAATTCCCTAAAGAGAGAAAGAAAAGAAAAAAAAATCTGTATTAAAGGCAGGGAATGGGTCAACAAAATAATTGCACAATAATCTTTCTCTACTAACAATTTCCTAAAGACTGCATCAACATGTTGCTAATGAAAGAGAGTGGCCTTCTTTAAAGATTATCCTCCATAATATTTTTGATAAAATTCTTTATGGAAGATTTTCTTGCCCATGCAATGGATTTTTTTTCCTTTTGATATTATTTTCCTTATCTATAATGCATACAAATGTGTCAGTTATTGATATTAACTTTTTTTTTCCTGAAATTCAAATGATTTAGATAGTTATGTCAAATTATCCATTTGTATCCAGGTGTGATTTCTCCTTTGTCTTTGGTTCACTATTGAAAAAAAAAATTGCTATCAAGATCCTCGTATCAGTCTCATTGATATAACTGTTTTATCATTATCTATGACTCTGAGTTTACAAAGATTTAACCATTGTTTTTTTGTGTTTAGCATGATATTATGCAAAGCCTGTTCTGCTTCCACTTTCCGTATCTTCCCCTATAAATATTTCTCCTCTTTCTGTAACCACCTTAAGGGAATTTGGCAAGAAAAAGTTTAAGAGATATATGAATCAATTCCTACTCTACAATTAACACATGAAGAGAGAACTTAGTGAAAACAGAAATTCCTCAGGCATATGTGGTTTTTGTTTTTAAGCCAACATAGTTTCCCTCTGAGTTCAATAGCTGCCATTTTGTAAATGAACCTTTGCTTGTAAGAATCAACTCTTAAGTGTTTTAGCAAATTAAAAGATATACTGCACATATCATTTAATTTAAGGTTATACTCTGTACCTGATCTGCAGGATTTTTAAAGAACCATCCTCACTGGCAAAAGCCCCAGAGAATCGCTCTGAAATCAGTCCTCTGGAAAAAGCAACCTTTTAATGTTTGCTCTCTCTCTCTCTCTCTCTCTCTCTATATATATATTTACCATATTATATTGTTGTGAAAGTGAAAGTCACTCAGTCGTGTCCGACTCTTTGTGACCCCATGGACTATATAGTCCATGGAATTCTCCAGGCCAGAATACTGGAGTGGGTAGCCTTTCCCTTCTCCAGGAGATCTTCCCAACCCAGGGATCAGACCCAGGTCTCCCACATTGCAGGCAGATTCTTTACCAGGTGAGCCACAAGGGCAGCCCATCATATTGTTATTGTTAGTGAAAATAGATTTTGCTCCTAATTTTGTGTTACTGAAATTCCCCATGCAACATTTTTAATATTTTCCAGGAAAAATGAGTATAACAATTTCTAGAAAACCAAAGAATACAAAAAAATCAAAGTTGAACTACAGTGACTCTGGTATGCATGGTAGGTATATATGAATGTATACATGTGTGTGTGTATACATATATGTATAAATATATCAATACATACATACACACATATACTGTCAAAGAAAAATTACACTGGATGGAGTTAAGTAGATGAGGAAGATTTTATTCAAAACCATTAAAACAGAGGTCAAGACTATGACAATGGAAGAGGGAGATAGAACTCAACTCCTCTGAAGCAAAAGGTGGGAGAATATGCTTAATCACTGGGTGGAGCTAGTGGAAAACCAACAGAGAACATCAGATGAGGGACTGGTCAATGTGATTAGGCATCTAGGTTTACTGACGTCTCCCATCTACCATCCCATCTAGAGTAGGAGGCAGGGGCTCTATCTTTCCTGATGATTCCTTGATGCTCAGGTCCTTGAGAAATACAGTCCAGGATTACAAAACCGACTAGAGCCTGGGAGAAAAATTTACAGCTGAAAGGGACAAAGAATGAACAATTTAAAGTTTTTTAAGTAAATGCTCTAAGAAAAGGGAAGTTAGGAGCTCTATAGTCAGGAAGAAGCCTGTCTAAATTTAGTCAAGCTGAGGGAATATTGAAGCCTTCTTGGTCAATCACACACACATACACACACACACATACACACACAGAGGATATAGGACTAACTCTTTTAACAGGCAAGAATTTATTTAAATGATACTGAATCATCATTGTAAGGAATATATATGATCACATAAAGTATATACATGATAATGTAATAATATATAGATATCTATTGATCCATATAATTATGCAAGATAATATAAGGCATACATATATCTGTCATCTTACCTTGATGTAACTTAAGCATTTCTATATATCACTTCCACATTTAGGAACAGAAATATTGAAGCTATATCAAGATAAGGAGTAATTTTTTAACAGCATGCATTTTAAGGAATCTATCAGGCAGCATTTGGAGGAAGAATAACCTTGCATTGTTATAATCTCCATAAATATTATACACAATGGTTTAAATATTAAAAACTCTTATACACAATGGTAAGAATAATGTTATTCATATTTCCATTTACAACTTACAAACAATCTAAAAGTTGCTTTTTCTGAAAAAAAAATAAAAAAAAAAAACAATTTGTGGTCCATCAAAATTCCATTTTCCTGAAAGCCCTCAGGGATGACCATGGTGAAAATATAAACACATGGAAAGAATGTTAATAAACAGTGGTAGCAAGATTTCAGTGAGAGATAGGAAAATGGTTAACATAAAAAACACTAGGTAAATGGGGAAATATTTGTAGACATCATGAAGTTATTGGAGAAAATATCAACTTTTTAGAGATCAGTATATAAGAACTCTCACTTATGATCTTAACCTCGAATATATATACATCTCCCCTTTTTAGTGAAACAAACAGCATTAAACCTAGAAAAGAATCTGGGTAGAGGAAAATGAACAGAAAATTCAAGAGCTGACTAGTAGAAAGATGATGCATTTGGCAAGGCTACAGCTCAAGTTCCTATATATAAATTATTAGTATTTATTATCAAATACCACATATTGTTTATGGCCTGTCACACACAAAAAGCTGTTATTATATTATAGAATATAGTATAATCTTTGTGATATTCATTAATTTATTCTCCATAGATATTTTTATGTTTTCCACCAGGTCCTGTGATTAAGAAATTCCTTCAGATATAAATATTTCCAGTGACAACTCCAGTCAACATTCTTATTTTCATAAGGTACTCTGAGTGAGAAACGTATACAAAATAGTTTCTTCTTTATGGATGCTATACAATATGCAACTGTACAAAGATGTATAAGCTGCTCTAATATAAGAATCATTGTAATTATTCTGATTCTTAAAAATTATTAATAAAATATTTTACATTTCTTTTTCATACCAAACCTTTGAAGTAAAGAGAAAAAGAAGTCTAACCACAGTAAACTGAAACACACTTACTTAGAGGTAAAACATGCCCATATGTGGAGTCTCAGACAGAAAGGAGAAATGGGAGGAAAGAAAAGGAATTTCAAGATGCAATGGGTGAAAAAAGGTCAAACTTTTAAAATTATACACAATTTTTTTAGAGGCATTTTATGTCAATGGCAAAAATGATTGAAAAGGTGGAAAGTTCCTGTATGCTGCCTGTACCCACACCTCCTGCTCCACTATTAACATCCCACACCAGTTGTTACATTTGCTACAATGGATGAACCTACACTGACATCAACATCACCCAAAGTTCATAGCTTACCTTCATGCTTGTTGTACATTCTATGAATTTTCATAAATGTATAATGATATGTATCATGTAGAATAATTTTATTGCCCTAAAATCATCTATGCTCTGCCTGTTCATCTATTCCTTTCCACTCCTGACAACCAATAATCTTTTTATTGTCTCCATAGTTCTGCCTTTTTCAGAATGCTATTTAGATGGAATCATACGGTTTGTTGCCTTTTTTTAGATTAGTTTCTTTCTCTTAGTAAGATGCACTTAAAGTTCCTTCATGTGTTTTCATGTCTCGATAATACATTTCTTATTAGCATTGAACAATATTGCACAGTCTGGATGTACCACAGTTTATTTATCCACTCACCTACTAAAGGGCATCCTAATTGTTTCCAAGTTTTGGTAATTATCAATAAAGCTGCTATAAACAACAGTGTGCAGGTTTTTCTGTGGACATATATTCTTAATTCATTTGGGTAAATACCAAAGACATGATTGCTGTATCATTTGGAAAGAGCATGTTTAGTTTTGCAAGAAACTGCCAAACTGGCTTCCAAAGTGTCTGTACCATTCTGCATCGCCACCAGCGAGGAATAAGAGTTCCCTTACATGTTGACTCTAAAAAATACAACAGACCAGAGAACATAACAAAAAAGAAGCAGACGCACAGATAGAATAAACTAGTGATTACCAGTGGGGAGAGGGAAGAGTAGGGGCATACAGGGGTAGGAAATTAAGGAGTACAAACTACCTTGTATAAGAGAAGCTACACGGATATACTGACAGTATGGGGAATATAGATACTGTTTTATAATAACCATAAATGGAGTATAACCTTTAAAACTATGAATCATTATACCATACATTAACTATACTCCAGTTGAAAAAGAGAGTTCTTCTTACTTCATATATATTTCCTCAGTATTTGGTGTTGACAATGTTCTGAATTCTGATCATTCTAATAGATAAGTAGTGGTATTTCATTATTATTTTAATTTACATTTCCGTAATAACAGATAATTTTGAGCATCTTTTCATATGCTAATGTCTCATCTATACATCTTCTTTGGTGAGATCCTATCCTTTGTGCTCAGTCATGTTCAACTCTTTGCCACCTCCTGAACTCACCAGGCTCCTCTGTCCATGGATTTTCCAGTCAAGAATACTGGAGTGGGTTGCCATTTCCTTCTCCAGCGGATCTTCCCAACCCAGGGATCAAACCTGCATCTCTCGTGTCTCCTGAATTGGCAGACGGATTCTTTACCACTAGTGCCACCTAGGAAACCCATCTTTGGTGAGAAAAAAAAAATGTCAAATTTGATGAAAACTATTAAACCAATCAGGTTTTGCAACTTATCAAATTCAACAGTATTTAAAGATACATGTACTATATATTTGTATTTTGTAGGCAACAAAATTAGATCTTTTTCAAGAAACTTGTAATCTGGAAGAAAAGACAGACAAAAATGTAGCAAAAAGCAATAAATTTCATAATAGAGATATCCTCATGCTCTTATATGTCACATTAAGATAACACATTAAGATGTGTTATCTTTTCCTGAAATACTTCAGTATTAATTTCCATCATTTATAATAATTAAGGCATGAATTATTTCTAGAGAGATTCTAGTTATTTCTAAAATATTTGGAGATTATTTTACAAGAAGCTATTTCTTATGATACCATCAATAGACTTCCAAAACATGTCTTTCAAAGCCTAAATGGTTTGTATGATCCTGGAAAACCAGAAGGAAAAATATAAATGTTGCTGATTATTCACCATTTAAAGTTTTCTAGGTTTTTTCCATAATTAGAAATAAATGACTGTGAACTAGGCAAAGAATTGTTGTACCTGAATTTCGTTGTGATCCATCCCATGTGGTCATTGGAATGAGCTAATTTGGAGAAGGAAATGGCAATCCACTCCAGTACTATTGCCTGGAAAATCCCATGGACAGAGGAGCCTGGTAGGCTACAGTCCATGGGGTAGCAAAGAGTTGGACACGACTGAGCGACTTTCCTTTCCTTTCCTCCATTACAGCTACTTACACTCTACATGCTTCTACTCAAGCATTGGTGGAGAAAGGGCAGCTCAATTTAAATTTCAAATTCAAGATGTGTGTGTTCAGTCAAGTCGTGTCTGACTCTTTGGGACCCTATGGACTGTAGCCCACCAGGCTCCTCTGTCCACAAGATTTCTCAGGCTAGGATACTGGAGTGGGTTGCCGTTCCCTTCTCCAGTGGATCTTCAGGACCCATGGATCTAACTCACATCTCTTGCATTGGCAGTTGGATTCGTTACCTCTGTGCCACCTGGGAAATCTGTTCCAATTCAAGGTAATATAACTAAATAAGATAGTCCTGTCCTTTTCCCTTACTCTTGCTTAGAGAGTTTGTGAGGTCAGGGATTTTAAAAATGAAAACATTAAGCCAAATCTGACAGTACAAAGTCATTGATCTCATTAGAGAAAGTTAAGTCCAGTTTCCATTCACCCCAACATATAAATTGCCTATCTGAGAAGCAGTTCAAATTAAATCACATGAGGTCGGCTGTCTTTCTGAGTTTCAGTTTGGACCTGTTATTTGAAGTCATTCAAGAGCATCTCAATATCAATAATAGAATATCTTCTTCAGCAGAAACCTTGGATTTCAGCAGAAACCCAAGCAATGCCCTTGGGTTCAGAGGATAACCTCTTAGACCGTACACTTTATTTTCCAGTCTCAAGGCCAATGTTAAAGTTGCTAACATTACAGAACACATTTCTAAACCTAATTATATATCCTAATTTTATTTATGCATTGTATTTAACAAACAGAAATTAAATCTACTTGTTGAAACTATAATATTAATATCAACAAGAAGCATTCTATCTTGAAGCTCAAAACCTTAATATTTGCTTTTCCCTTTGCAAGAAATGTTCCTTTACCCCCTCACGCCCTTCGGTTATCTCCCTTCTACATCAGTTAAGAATATCCTGGTGTACGAGATAGCAAAAGAGACACTGATGTATAGAACAGTCTTATGGACTCTGTGGGAGAGGGAGAGGGTGGGAAGATTTGGGAGAGTGACATTGAAACATGTAGAATATCATGTAAGAAACGAGTTGCCAGTCCAGGTTCGATGCGCGATACTGGATGCTTGGGGCTGGTGCACTGGGACGACCCAGAGGGATGGTATGGGGAGGGAGGAGGGAGGAGGGAGGAGGGTTCAGGATGGGGAACACATGTATGCCTGTGGAGGATTCATTTTGATATTTGGCAAAACTAATACAATTATGTAAAGTTTAAAAATAAAATAAAATTTAAAAGAAAAAAAAAAAAGAAATGCCTTTCCTCATCCTTCCAGCTAAGAAACACTCCTTGTTCCATGGCTCATAGTACCTTGTCTATATTTAGTAATTTAGTAATTAGTAATTACTAGGAGGGATTCGGGGCAGAAGGAGAAGGGGACGACAGAGGATGAGATGGCTGGATGGCATCACCAACTCAATGCACATGAGTGCATCGAGTGTGAACTCCAGGAGTTGGTGATGGACAGGGAGGTCTGGTGTGCTGTGATTCATGGGGTCGCAAAGAGTTGGACATGACTGAGCGACTGAACTGAACTGAACTGAATTTGTAATTACTAATTACAATTAATTAATTAGTAATTAGCAATTACAAAATTTAGTAATTATTCATTAGACTGCAGGCTCTAAGATATATGGACAGTGCTTGCTTTTCCCCACCTTGTGTTAGCAGTACCTAATGCAGTGCCTGGGACATTGTAGAAGTTCTATAAATATTTAATGATTGATGGATAAACGAATGAATGTGTTGGTAACAAGATAAATGCATAAATTGTGTTTGTAAAGCACGATAGTAATTTCATTAATATTCAGCAACTTATTCGTACTTTTCACCCTTCTCTTTGTCTATACCTCTTAGTGAAAGAAAGTGAAAATGAAAGTGAGGTCGCTCAGTCGTGTTCCACTCTTTGCGACCCAGTGGACTGTAGCCTACCAGGCTCCTCCGTCCATGGGATTCTCCAGGCAAGAATACTGGAGTGGGTTGCCATTTCTTTCTCCAGGGGATCTTCTCGACCCAGGGGTTGATCGCGGGTCTCCCTCATTGGAGGCAGACGCTTTAACCTCTAAGCCACCAGGGAAGCCACCTTAAAATTACATTTAATTTTATCAGCAGGGATATAGGATTAAAAGAGTAAATTTTGATGAAATGTATTAAAAAATTTGTAAATGAGATAACTCAGCTGGTAAAGAATCCACCTGCAATGCAGGAGATCCCAGTTTGATTTCTAGGGTGGGAAGATCCCCTGGAGAAGGGAGCTACCTACTCCAGTATTCTTGGGCTTCCCTGGTGGCTCAGAGGGTAAAGAATCTGCCTGCAATGCAGGAGGACCTGGGTTTGATCCTATGCCACAGGGAGAGAGAGGAAAACAATAATAGTTATTGCTATATTCTTGACTCAAGTCATACTTAATATTATTTATTACATATCATATTACACACACATGCATTCTCACTAGCATGGTATAGTCTACATTTATTATAATTTCCATTTCTTTCCCAACCCCTTTAGAGTCCACATCTGACCCTTTGATTAAATTGGATTGTTTTAAACCACTTTTCCAGTTTGTCAAGATCATATTATGATCATGTTGAATTTTGATCTTGACATTCAAAGTGTTAATCAGTCTTATCAACTAAAAGAGAACAGTAAATTACTAAGTCCACAGACTTCCCTATCACTCTAGTTTTGATGAAAATATTAAACAGCCTCTGGCCCAGGATTGACCTCTGCATATAAAACTTCTGTCCACTTTGGTTGACAAAGAACTGTTAGTTCAATTGTTCTACCTTTTCTGTTTCTGATAAATAGGTCTCTGGTGCTAATATATTTTTATAAATTTGTGAATGAATTAAATCCTTAATATTTTTATAATATTATAATTGAATGTCTGGCTTCAAGTCTTGGATGAAAAAAAAAATGCTAACGTCAAGGAATACTACAACTTGCCCAAATAGGTTAATAATAGTAAGAACAATTAAAGTACATTTTAAATCTACCGTCATGAGATTTAGTTCCCTGCTTTGTTCCCACTGTGCCACTTCCTCACTTTCTGAATATGATAGGTTCATGCATGATGTTCTTCTAGATGCTGTGCCATTAACAAGTCTTTCTGATTATAATAGGTGGTCATCTATGGTGGATAATAAGATAAATATGCTTGTGCATTTTAAATCACAAATTCATGTCTTGGACAATGAAATCATTTTACTTGTTTGCTCACGGGGACTTCTTCCTCTGAATAAACAGAATTGACTTTACCTCTTCATGCAGTCGTCTGTTCACAGTTCTGTCTTTCTCCAATAGGCTGTCTCTCCAATAGACAAATAAATGTTCATTCATCTTTGATCCTCCTGGCTTAGCACACATAGTAATCACTCAACAAATGTTTAACGAGCTAAACACTGGTATGTCATGAAATAGAAAAATCTGTAGTTCTGAGTGGTCAAGAGATGGGTAGAATTAAAGGATACCTCTGAATTCTAAGAGCAACATATTTAGGATGAAATGCATGCGTAAACAATGGGGTTGATTAGTTAACAACTAATATGTATTTAATTTTCAAATTCTATATTGTAAACATCCTTGAGGGCACTATGAAATAGATACAAAGTTTTATTTTATTTTTTCCAATGAGGAAACAGTTGTTGTTTACTTGTTAAGTCATGTCAGACTCTTTTTGTGTCCCCATGGGATTTTCCAGGCAAGGTAAGAATACTGGAGTGGGCTGCCATTTCCTTCTCCAGGGGATCTTGCTCACCAAAGGACTGAGTTCACGTCTCCTTCATTGCCTGTATTAGCAGACAGATTCATAACCACTGAGCCACCTGGAAAATAGTCTCTATTCTCATGGCCTCTGTTGCTTCCTATGAATATTTCTCCAATACCTTAACACAATCATGCTCAGGAAGCCAAGAGTTTCCAAAGGAAAATGACAAATAGAACATTTTCTCATTTTCTAGTGTTTGGAAAAACATGAAAATACATTACTTAAGTTTTTCAACCATATCTAGATTTCATTAGATTTTGCCTGGCTTAGAATCAACATGATAAGATGCACATGTATGTATATAAAATCATCATTCATTTTTAACTGGAATTAAGGTATATTCCCATGGCTGGTCTGCAAATTGTCAATAATAAGAGATACATTTATGTCCTCCTAAGTGTATTGTACCCCTCTTTAAGCACATTCTTTGAAAATCATTTCATTTTAACCACTTTAGATCCTTTCTAAACAATAGCAGATGACTTGTGTAAATTTTCATTTCAAGATGAAAATATTACAATAGACTAAAATTAATGCAATAATGGGTAAGTTTGTAACTGAGAAAATATATTCTAACAATTTTTAAATTTCATTTGCCTTTCTCTATAGTAATTAACTCTTTTTCTTTCACTATGGAATTTGAATTTTGATTTCTCATCTTCAAATCTGTCTTTAAATCCATGGCTCCCCTTATTTTCCTCCTGTGCTGGAAGCTAAATTTTCCCGAGAAAATTTGTTTCCACAAATACTGAATGTCTTGATAGTAGGAAAATTCTAATGTGACTATTTCGTGTTTGGAAGTATTCCAGTGTCTTTAGGAAGGCTAAACACAAACATAATTTTTAGTAGGCAGTTATAAAATATACTTTGGGGTAAGTTCAAAAAAGATTAGTCCAATGATCCAACCAAATATATTCAAGCACATTGATAAGGATTTTCAAACTAACTGTGTGTGTGTGATAACCATCAATTAGAGACATAAAATGAATGCCTGCTATTTTAAAACATAATTAAGCCAAGGTAAAGCTGTGCATAACTAGCATGTTCTGTAAAGATAATTGGCTCATTAACTAAACTCTAACAGCCCATTCTCATTTCTAGATTTTTAATTGAAGACTAGATGGAAATAGTAAGGTGAGCTCATTGCTGAATACATGTAAGCATGAGACAATTATTTCTGCACAGATGCTTATATTGTTTGAAATCTTATTAATATTGTGGTGGAGTGCAGTGAGTCATGCTGTAAAAGAAGCACATAATTGACTGTTGTGCTTCTGTTCACAAACACACACATGCACACACTTCTTTTTTCTTCTCTCTACTCCCATTTGAATCCCATTTTTCCTGTTCTTAGATAAGCCGTAGAATGAATTTAACATAAAAACTTTAAACTCAAGCTTTAGTTTTTTATTATATTAAAATGAATCTATGAAGCACACATGATTGCTCTGAGTTTTAAAAAATTTGTATACATGCTATCATGCCATATATGTAATCCTGAAAAACATTTCTGTTCAGTTTAGTTCAATTCAGTTGCTCAGGCACGTCCGACTCTTTCAGACCCCATGGACTGCAGCACCCCAGGCTTCCCTGTCCATCACCAACTCCCAGAGCTTGCTCAAACTCATGTCCATTCAATCGGTGATGCCATCCAACTGTTAGGGGAAGCACACTGGTTGAAACTGTCCACCCTGGCCAGGCACCATAGTAACCATTTGCATGAGTTGTTTTACAACAGGAGGTCCTGGTAAGAAACACAGAACTAACAAGCCTCCACCAACTAGAAGAGTTCGGGAAAGGTCAAAAGGAGACACCATATGTCCTACCGCTTCCCAGAATCCTTCTCTCTGGCATCCATCTTGGCTGAACAAGGCATGCACCAGCAGGAAGGACTCTTAGTCAGAATGATTGGCTAAAAGCAACCCAGAAACTAATCCCATCACCATAAAACCTGAGACTGCAAGCCACGTGACAGAGCTGTTCTGGGTTCTCTTACCCTACTGCTCTCCACCCAGGTGCCCTTTCCCAATAAAATCTCTTGCTTTGTTAGCACATGTGTCTCCTCAAACAATTCATTTCCGAGTGTTAGACAAGAGCCCAGTTTCAGGCCCTGGAAGGGAGTCCCCCTTCCTGCAACACAACCATCTCATCCTCTGTCATCCTCTTCTGCCTTCAATCTTTCCCAGCATCAGGGTCTTTTCAAATGAGTCAGTTCTTCCCATCAGGTGGTCAAAGTATTGGAGTTTCAGCTTCAGCATCAGTTCTTCCAGTGAATATTCAGGACTGATTTCCTTTAGGATGGACTGATGAGAGCTCCTTTCAGTCCAAGGGACTCTCAGGAGTCTTCTCCAACATCACATTTCAAAAGCATCAATTCTTCAGTGCTCAGCTTTCTTTATGGTCCAACTCTCACATACATACATACATGACCACTGGAAAAACCACAGCTTTAAATAGACAGATCGTTGTTGGCAAAGTAATGTCTCTGCTTTTTAATATTCTGTCTAGGTTGATCATAACTTTTCTTTCAAGGAGCAAGCGTCTTTTAATTTCATGGCTATAGTCACCTTCTGTGGTGATTTTGGAGTCCCCAAAATAAAATCTGTCACTGTTTCCATTGTTTTCCCATCTATTTGCCATGAAGTGACAAAGTGGAAAACATTTATCACATATATGATTAATCTTTCGAGTGACACACATCAGTTCAGTTCAGTTCAGTCGCTAAGTGGTGTCCGACTTTTTGCGACCCCATGAATCACAGCACGCCAGGCCTCCCTGTTCATCACCAACTCCTGGAGTTCACTCAGACTCACGTCCATCGAGTCAGTGACGCCATCCAGCCATCTCATCCTCTGTCGTCCCCTTCTCCTCCTGCCCCCAATCCCTCCCAGCATCAGAGTCTTTTCCAATGAGTCAGCTCTTCGCATGAGGTGGCCAAAGTACTGGAGTTTCAGCTTTAGCATCAGTCCTTCCAAAGAAATCAGAGGGCTGATCTCCTTCAGAATGGACTGGTTGGATCTCCTTGCAGTCCAAGGGACTCTCAAGTCTTCTCCAACACCACAGTTCAAAAGCATCAATTCTTCAGTGCTCAGCCTACTTCACAGTCCAACTCTCACATCCATACATGACCACAGGAAAAACCATAGCCTTAGCCTTAACTAGACGGACCTTTGTTGGCAAAGTAATGTCTCTGCTTTTGACTATGCTATCTAGGTTGGTCATAACTTTCCTTCCAATGAGAAAACGTCTTTTAATTTCATGGCTTCAGTCACCATCTGCAGTGATTTTGGAGCCCCCAAAAATAAAGTCTGACACTGTTTCCACTGTTTCCCCATCTATTTCCCATGAAGTGATGGGACCAGATGCCATGATCTTCGTTTTCTGAATGTTGAGCTTTAAGCCAACTTTTTCACTCTCCACTTTCACTTTCATCAAGAGGCTTTTTAGTTCCTCTTCAACTTTCTGCCATAAGGGTGGTGTCATCTGCATATCTGAGGTTATTGATATTTCTCCCGGCAATCTTGATTCCAGCTTGTGTTTCTTCCAGCCCAGAGTTTCTCATGGTGTACTCTGCATATAAGTTAAATAAGCAGGGTGACAATATACTTGACATACTCCTTGACAATAAGCCTTGACATAATCCTTTTCCTATTTGGAACCAGTTTGTTGTTCCATGTCCAGTTCTAACTGTTGCTTCCTGACCTGCATACAGATTTCTCAAGAGGCAGGTCAGGTGGTCTTGTATTTCCATCACTTTCAGAATTTTCCACAGTTTATTGTGATCCACACAGTCAAAGGCTTTGGCATAGTCAATAAAGCAGAAATAGATGTTTTTCTGGAACTCTCTTGTTTTTTCCATGATCCAGCAGATGTTGGCAATTTGATCTCTGGTTCCTCTGCCTTTTCTAAAATCAGCTTGAACATCAGGAAGTTCACGGTTCATGTATTGCTGAAGCCTGGCTTAGAGAATTTTGAGCATTACTTTACTAGCACGTGAGATGAGTGCAATTGTGTGGTAGTTTGAGCATTCTTTGTCATTGCCTTTCTTTGGGATTGGAATGAAAACTGACCTTTTCCAGTCCTGTGGCCACTGCTGGGTTTTCCAAATTTGCTGGCATATTGAGTGCAGCACTTTCACAGCATCATCTTTCAGGATTTGGAATAGCTCAACTGGAATGCTATCACCTCCACTAGCTTTGTTCGTAGTGATGCTTTCTAAGGCCCACTTGGCTTTACATTCCAGGATTTCTGGCTCTAGGTCAATGATCACACCATCGTGATTATCTTGTTCATGAAGATATTTTTTGTACAGTTCTTCTGTGTATTCTTGCCATCACTTCTTAATATTTTCTGCTTCTGTTAGGTCCATACCATTTCTGTCCTTTATCGAGCCCATCTTTGCATGAAATGTTCCCTTGGTATCTCTAATTTTCTTGAAGAGATCTCTAGTCTTTCCCATTTTGTTTTTTTCCTCTATTTCTTTGCACTGATGACTGAGGAAGGCTTTCTTATCTCTTCTTGCTATTCTTTGGAACTCTGCATTCAGATGTTTATATCTTTCCTTTTCTCCTTTGCTTTTCACTTCTCTTCTTTTCACAGCTATTTGTAAGGCCTCCCCAGACAGCCATTTTGCTTTTTTGCATTTCTTTTCCATGGGGATGGTCTTGATCCCTGTCTCCTGTACAATGTTACGAATCTCATTCCATAGTTCATCAGGCACTCTATGTATCAGATCTAGGCCCTTAAATCTATTTCTCACTCCTACTGTATAATCATAAGGGATTTGATATAGGTCATACCTGAATGGTCTAGTGGTTTTCCCTACTTTCTTCAATTTAAGTCTGAATTTGGCAATAAGGAGTTCATGGTCTGAGCCACAGTCAGCTCCTGGTCTTGTTTTTGCTGACTGTATAGAGCTTCTCCATCTTTGGCTGCAAAGAATATAATCAATCTGATTTCAGTGTTGACCATCTGGTGATGTCCATGTATAGAGTCTTCTCTTGTGTTGTTGGAAGAGGGTGTTTGCTATGACCAGTGCATTTTCTTTTTTTTTTTTTTTACTTCTCAAGTATTTTGAACACTGGTTCTATCATTATCTAGCTCCTTTGGACCACAGTGAGGATTAACCAGCACGAGGGTTAATCGTCTGCCTTCTACAGACCCATCCTTAGCTGTATCATGCTGCAGTGTTCTAACCCCGCTACAGTGTAAACTTCTAGAAAGCAGAATTGACAGGACCCTGACGTAAGATGACCAGTGCATTTTCTTGGCAAAACTCTATTAGTCTTTGCCCTGCTTCATTCTGTATTCCAAGGCCAAATTTGCCTGTTACTCCAGATGTTTCTTGACTTCCTACTTTTGCATTCCAGTCCCCTATAATGAAAAGGACATCTTTTTTGGGTGTTAGTTCTAAAAGGTCTTGTAGGTCTTCATAGAACCGTTCAACTTCAGCTTCTTCAGCGTTACTGGAAGATCATCACACATCTCTACACACATCAAGACACACATCACTACATCTTAAAAATACTTTGTGTATGTCTTCTGTATGCAACATAAACTAGAATTTTAAATTTTATTTTTATTGTCTTTGTAATCATATGCATTGTTAGTATTGGCTCAGTGTTAAAGAATCTTCTTGCCAAGGCAGGAGACTCAGGTTTGATTCCTGGGTTGGGGAGATCCCCTAGAGAGAAATCTCATTCCACTACAGTATTCTTGCCTGGGAGATCCCAGAGACATAGGAGTCTGGCAGGCTACAGTCCATAGGGTTCCAAAGAATTGACATGACTTAGTGACTAAACAACAACCATTTCCCCTTTATTCCATGGTTTATCCTTTCCTGAATTAACCTTGTTTAATCACATTTTTCATTATCTTTTTATGGGCTACGATTTTGTGAATAATATCTGAAATATTTACTTTTAGTTGTTTCTGAAAATTTCAGCATATATCCCTAACTTTAAAAAGTCTAAAACTAATTGTTTCATTTTCTTGCGAAGAAGTTCATGGACTTTCCAAATTTAAAGTCTGATCTCTAATATTTCAGTATAGCATCTAATGTTTTAGTTTTACTTTGTATTTATCCTGTATTTAGTAGTATTTTTTACACTCAACCATTATTCAAATTCATTCCAACATTATAAATTTCTTTGCTCATCACTGTTCAGTGTACCCTACTTCTGTTTCTTTTTTTCAGACTATAAAGTTTTTATTTTGTACTGGGGTATAGCTGATTAACAGCTTATGGTAGTTTCAGGTGAACAGTGAAGGGACTCAGCCGTACATATACATGTATCCATTCTCCTCCAAACTCCCCTTCCATCTGGGCTGGCACATTACATTGAGTAGGGTTCCATGTGCTATACAGTAGAACCTTGTTGATTATCCAGTTTGAATACAGCAGCATGTACCTGGCCTTTCCAAATTCCCTAAATATCCCTTCCCCCTGACAAGCATAATTTCATTTTCTAAGTCTTTCTTTTGTGTGTGTGTGTGTATGTGTGTGTGTTAGTCGCTCAGTCATGTGCAACTCTTTGTGACTTGATGTCCTAGGGATTGATGTCCTTGATGCTTCTCTGTCCTTGGGATTCTCCAGACAAGAATACTGGAGTGGGTTGCCATTTACTTTTTCAGGGGATTTTCCCAGCCCAGGAATCAAACCCTGGTCTTGCACACTGCAGGCAGATTCTTTACCATCTGAACCACCTGGGAAGCTCAAAATAGAGGCTAAATAAATAGAATTTATTTCATCTCCTGCATGAAAGTGTGTCAGTCACTCAATTGTGTCTGGCTGTTAGTGACCTCGTGGACTGTAGCCCTCCAAGCTCCTCTGTGCATGGAATTCTCCAGGCAAGAATACTGGAGTGAGTTGCCATTCTCTTCTCCATTGTTTTTTTTTTGTAAGTGAGTTCATTTGTATCATTTCTTTTTAGATTTCACTTATAAGGGATGTCAGCACTGTTTACAATAGCCAAGACAGGTAAGCAGCCTTACTTCTTTTTTTATGCTTTTTTGTTTGTTTGTTTTTAATGAAGAACATTCTTTGTACAGTGGTCTTCAATCTTGGAAAAAACATGAGAATTATGTGCAAAGTTTTTAAAGCTCCCATTATTCAAACACCATCTAGATTATTTAGGTAAAGAAAATTCTGAGGTATTGGAGTCAATAATCAATAATTTTTTAAAAAATATCCCTCTTGTTGTCTTGTTCAGTCAGTCGTGTCCGACTCTCTGTGACTCCATGAACTGCAGCACAGCAGGCTATAGCTGCCACTACTGCTTTAGACTGTTTTGTTACAATTTGTGTGTGGTAATGCCTCTTTGTCTCTCTATGAATGAAATGTCTTTATTTCTTGTTCTTGAGTAGTTTTTTAAACAAGGTATAGAATTTTAATTTGGATAGGCATATGTCCTCAGAACTTTGAAGATACTATATCATCTTCCAGCATTTATTTGTTTTCTGAAAAGACAACAGATATATAAAGCCAGCCCTCAAAAACAAGGCATATTTTTTCTAGGACCCTCGTGAATTTCTAAATTTCAGCTCCTAATCACTATTCTAATGTTGAATGTATTTACTTTTTCCTTTTAAACCTTGGGACTGGGGATCCCTGCCCCATTTTTGTAAGTTTTTCATTTATTGTTTATTTGTCTGCTTTTCCTGTATTGCCATATATAATAGTAATGTGTAAAAGAAAACACATGTATGCCAATGTGTTAAGACTGGAAACAAGGATTTTCATATCATTTCAGCTTATCCTATTGAATGAAAGCATCTCACTTGCTTTTTATTTTCTTTTACAAATAACTTGAATGTTATGAATCTTATACAGTACTGTTTGCCCTTCTTGAAATGTCTGTGTTCAATAAGGATATTACTTGATTTATTGCCAATATTGCTTTTTCTACATGTGACTTCATGCAGAGCTCCATCCTGTCCCATATACATAGAATGATCTTATATTTTGTATGTAGCTGGCATTATTTGTCTTTTCTGATTTACTTCTGCATTTACATTTGTAAGGACTGTACTGAAACACTCTTACACCTTAGTGAACCCAATTCTCTAGATTTAAAAGTAATATATTTCTATATCACAGGGCATTTATCTTTACAGATACTGATTTCTATTCTCTGCACATGTTTTCATGTTATATGCCCAGTGTAACATGGAGTTAATTTACTGCATGTTATATATAATAAAGAATTCAGAAGAGTAATGTCATTTAGAGTTTTTTTCACTCTTTTATGAATAACAATAACAACAATAATAGTAATAGAAATATATATATATATATATATATATATTTTTTTTTTTACCAATAGCAGCCTCAGTTTTTTCTTAACCGCAGTAGAAGGCCCTTCACACTCTATTTGTCAGCTCGGCTTTCAGGTTTTCATTTTGTTGGCTAGAAGACAGATAAAGGGGATTATGGACAGAACTGAGCCTGGTTTCTGCTAATCTCCAACTTGAATTCTTTCAAGGGTTGCAAAATATGATTCAAGTATTTCACAGGCCTTTATAACCTGAGCCAGACTTTGTCATCTGTCTGGTATATGTGCCATCATGGGTGGATTTGGAACTGACATTTTATATCTCTGATTTCAACTGTATAAATATTTGTTTAGAGTGACTATCAACATAGCACACAGGCATTCTCCTCTGATACATAGATGATAGAATAGTTCTTAACTGAGGCCCTATGGATTGGGCGGGCGTGAACTAACAGAGGGCAATGAGGCAAATATTTAGTGAACTCAGATTTATATTTTCCCTTAGGTAAAACATAGAGCAGTTGCTTCTCTACCAAAAAAGGATTTCTTATAATTTGGGTTATGTTAAAAATATCTTATATATACAGACATATATCTGAATCTATAGTGGTGAATTGGTTGTCTCAAATACCTTAAATATAGAGTCTTCCTTTAGATTGGAATTAAATTAATCAAGATTTTATTTTATTTTTCTATTGTCTTCCTGGCTATTATCCCCTAGGAAACTGTCTTAAATCAACAAGGGATACCTTTGAGGCAATATTATGTAAATATCATGACCCTTATTAGATGAATTAGTATTCTTAAAGTTATAGCTCAGTTCATGGAAATCAAATTAAATTGATATTATGGCCATTGTCATCTCTAAGTTATTTGTTACTAATAATATGCTCAGTATGCAACATAGAATCTGTAATTTATATAAGAGAATTGTTGTTGTTCAGTCACTCAGTTGTGTCTGACTCTTTGCGACCCCAAGGACTGCAGCACACCAGGCTTCCCTGTCCTTCACTGTCTCCTGAAACTTGCTTATATTCATGTCCATTGAGTCTGTGATGCCATCCAACCATCTCATCCTCTGTCATTCTCTTCTCCCCTTGCCTTCAATCTTTCCCAGCATCAGCATCTTTTCTAATGAGTTGGCTTTTCTCATCAAGTGGCCAAAGTATTGGAGCTTCAGCTTCAGCATCAGTCCTTCCAATGAATATTCAGGGTTGATTTCCTTTGATGAACTCAAATAATTTAACAAATCTTGAAAATGATAAGGATTAAAATCATGGAAATGCAAAGAACACAAGTTTGGAGAGCTTTAAAACTATTTCTACAGTTTCCCTCAAACAAGGAAGTGAAGACTGACTCTTTAGTATCATTTAGAAATTCTTCTAAAAGTTATCTGATTTTCTCTTATAATTAAAGAGTAATTTAAATTTTAAGAACCATGGTACTGACCACATGAATTTTCATCATTTAGTCAAGAATTTTTTGAACATTCACCTTTGAACATTGTACATATACCAGACAGCAGGGATGAATAACTTCATACCCAGAATCTCAAATAATGGAAAGAAAAATAACCCCCTATATTAGTCTACACTGAGAAAATTAGGGATGATGCTATGAAAAATTATTTAAAATATGGTTTATTAAGTTAAAATATTTTGTTTTTGAGATTAAAATCCCTTGTTTTCATTCTAATGATGCTGATGATAGATAGTGGTTGTATTTTGCAAAAGTTTTATGGAAGCAGAATAAAAAGTTGTGATATAAATTTGGTCCCTCAAGGTGATTTTTATTGTTATTACTATTGGTGTTGTTACTGATAGAAAATCGTGTGAACTATTAGAAAAAAATATGGAGATCAATATCTAATCAAAAACAAGGACAGAATAATGGATAATTAGAGTATATATATATGTGTGTGTGTATATATATATATATATGTGTGTGTGTGTGTATGTATATATATATATATATATATATATGACCAGTAAATTAAAAATGTACTCACATGCTTGAGAAACACAGTGGTGGACATTTTGCTTATTGTAAGCCTTAACAGTGAGGAGTTATCTTGGTGTCTCAGATGTAGAAAGATATGCTAACAGCCAGTGATGGATCTGTTGTAAAATTTGGAACTCTTTGGTATTAAATTTCACTTAAGATTTGTGCTTCTGGACATGATGGAGGAATAGGAACTGAATTTACTCTCCTGGCTTAAACATATAAAAATGAACAAAATACATTAAACAATAATTTTTATATATTAACAGCAAGCAGCACAGGACACTAGTTGTATGAAGCTGTTAATTATAATGATAATCTATAAAAACCAGTGACATAATGTTTTGCATAATACAGTTAAATGCTAGTGTTTAAATGAAGTATTTGTCACCTGTAAAAAATAAAGCTAGATTCTTCTTTTCATAATTATTAGCAAAATAAATTTCATAGGGATGAAGTATTTAAACATGTTAAAATTTTCAATTACTAGAAAACATTTTATTCTAATTAATAAAATTTAATTTAAAATTTATATGTTATGTCTTGCAATTATTGCTTTAAGATTATACAAATATGATTTGATATAATTTAATACATGCAGCATCAAGCTAAGTATTCAACACACAAAGAATATTCAATGGGTATAGACTTACTAGTGGGGCTGAATTAGTCATAGACTGGATTGCTTCAGTTGTACCCTATTCAGGCTTACAAGGAAGACTTAAAATGATCAAACTATTTCTTAACTGTCTCATAGAACAAAATTACAAATATTAAAAAAAAAAAACACAAAAACGTCCAGCAACCAATAAAGTAAAATTCACAGTATCTGACATGCAACCTTCAATTACTAGGGATGCTGTGCTGTGCTTGTGCTTGGTTGCTGTGTCCGACTCTGCCACCCCATGGACTGCAGCCTGCCAGGTTCCTCTGTCCACGGAGATTCTCCAGGCAAGAATACTGGAGTGAGTTGCCATGCTCTCCTCCAGGGATTTTCCCAACCCAGGGATCGAACCCAGGTCTCCTCCCTTGCACTCAGATTCTTTGCTGTCTGAGCCACCAGGCAAGCCATGGGGTCGAATTAGTCCTAGACTATATTGCTTCAGTTGCACCTTAATTAGGCTTACAAGGAAGCCTCAAAAGAATGAAACTATTTCTTAACTATTTCTTAGAACAAAATTATAGATATATAAAAAAAATACAAAAACATCCAGCAACCAATAAAGTAAAATTCACAATATCTGACATGCAGCCTACAATTATTACCAGGAATGCAAAGAAGAAAGAAAATATAACCCATAATAGGAGAAAAGTTAATTAATGAAAACAGACTGAAAAATGGTGCAGACAGTATAATCAGTAAACAATGACTTTGAAACAGCTATTATAACTAATTCCCATGGGTTCAAAAAGGTAAAGGAAAGCATCAACATCTTAAAGAAAGACATAGAGACTACAAAAATAACCCAAATTGAGTTCTTCAAGATGAAAAATATACTTTCTGAGATGAAAAATAAACTGGATGGAATTAAAAGAGATGAGGCAGCACAGAAGCCGAGATTAGCCTCCCTGGAAAAAGCAAAATTTTGTTATTATAATATAGTCTTTTCCAGTGGAGAGCCCAAATATAAAGTCTGAAATGAAAAATACCAACTTGGTCATCTTTTTCATTTCAAATTTATTTTACCTTTTTTGGTTTGTGTTTCTAAAATAATGTATCAAATTATGAAAATTGTCTTCAGTGGTATCAAAATTAAGCATCTATCCATTTTATGAATTGTCTCTGTGTGTGTGTTTTAGTCACTAAGTCGTGTCCAGCTCTGCAACCCCATGGACTGTAGCCCATCAGGCTTCTCTGTCTATGAAAGGTATTGTCTGGCATAAAGCAAACATCTAAAATTTGAATATTATGTATACAGACACACATACACAGGTATATATATATCTAAATAGAAGAATGAAAAGAAATTATGAAGTACAACTTAAGCTATGGAGGAATACATTAAAGTCATATCATACTATTTTAGTTATTTAATATAGATGGTCTACACAGTAGAAAAAGTGATACAATCATTAGCATATTTTCTTTTCTGAGAAGCATGAATTAACTTAAAAGCAAATAGGAAAATGAATTTAAAGAATTATGAATTTAAACACATTATCGGTCTTCATTTTTTTTTCCTAACAAAATCCTCTATAAGATTTTAAAATGCTGAAGGGTGAGATGCCAAGATTTTTAGATGCTATAGAAACAATTATTAGCAAATCCTTTCTTTGAATCTTAGTACAGAAAATGATGCCCTTTGTGCTGAGAGAACTTGCATTAAATAACTGAATTTCAGGGCAGCTAATAACCTAGGGTGTAACACTCTGGAAGTTTTTCCACATCTTGTATATATAGGCTATATACATATTGCTTATATAGGCTATGTTTCTTTCAGTTCAGTTCAGTTGCTCAGTAGTGTTTGACTTTTTGCAACCCCATGAACTGCAGCATGCCAGGCCTCCCTGTCCATTACCAACTCCCGGAGTTTACTCAAAACTCACGTCCATTGAGTTGGTGATGCCATCCAACCATCTCATCCTCTGCCGTCCCTTTCTCCTCCCACCTTCAATCTTTCCCAGGATTAGGGTCTTTTCAAATCAGTCAGTTCTTCGCATCAGGTGGCTAAAGTATTGGAGTTTCAGCTTCAACATCAGTCCTGCCAATGAATATTCAGGACTGATTTCCTTTAGGATGGACTAGTTGAATCTCCTTGCAGTCCAAGGGACTCTCAAGAGTCTTCTCCAACACCACAGTTCAAAAGCATCAATTCTTTAGTGCTCAGCTTTCTTTATAGTCCAACTCTCGCATCCATATATGACTACTGGAAAAACCATAGCTTTGACGAGATGGACCTTTGTTGGCAAAGTAATGTCTCTGCCTTTTATTATGCTGTCTAGGTTGGTCGTAACTTTTCTTCCAAGGAGTAAGCATCTTTTAATTTCATGACTGCAGTCACCATCTGCAGTGATTTTGGAGCCCAGAAAAATAAAGTTTCTCACTGTTTCCACTGTTTTCCCATCTATTTGCCATGAAAGGATGGGACCAGATGCCATGATCTTAGTTTTCTGAATGTTGAGTTTTAAGCCAACTTTTTCACTCTCATCTTTCACTTTAATCAAGAGGGTCTTTAGTTCTTCCCTTTCTGCTATAAGGGTGGTGTCATCTGTATATCTGAGGTTATTGATATTTCTCCCAGCAATCTTGATTCCAGCTTGTGGTTCATCCAGCTCAGCGTTTTTCATGATGTACTCTGCATATAAGTTAAATAAGCAGGGTGACAATATGCAGCCTTGACATACTCCTTTTCCTATTTGGAACCAGTCTGTTGTTCCATGTCCAGTTCTAACTGTTGCTTCTTGAGCTGCATACAGATTTCTCAAGAGGCAGGTCAGGGGGTCTGGTGTTCCCATATCTTGAAGAATTTTCCAGAGTTTGTTGTGGTCCACATAAGTCAAATGCTTTGGCATAGTCAATAAAACAGAACTAGATGCTTTTCTGGAACTCTCTTGCTTTTTTGATGATCCAGTGGATTTTGGCAATTTGATCTCTGGTTCCTCTGCCTTTCCTAAATCTAGCTTGAACATCTGGAAGTTCACGGTTAACATAGTGTTGAAGCATGGCTTGGAGAACTTTGAGCATTACTTTACTACTGTGTGAGATGAGTGCAATTGTGCGGTAGTCTGACCATTCTTTGTCATTGCCTTTCTTTGGGATTGGAATGAAAACTGACCTTTTCCAGTCCCGTGGCCACTGCTGAGTTTTCCAAATTTGCTGTCATATTGAGTGCAGCACTTTCACAGCATCATCTTTTAGGATTTGAGATAGCTCGCCTGAAATTCCATCACCTCCACTAGCTTTGTTCATAGTGATGCTTCCTAAGGCCCACTTGACTTCGCATTTCAGGATTCTGACTCTTAGAATTCCAGGTTTCGCATTCTGGCTTTAGGTTGGTGATCACACCATCATGATTATCTGGGTCATGAAGATCTTTTCTGTATAGTTCTTATGTGAATTCTTGCCACCTCTTCTTAATATCTTCTGCTTCTGTTAGGTCCATACCATTTCTTTATTTCCATCTAAATGCACATCTATATTTCTGAAAATACTATCTGGCATACAATGAAGTCATACCTTCTAGATAGTTGCTCTGATAGTCATTTGCCAAATATTGTTAGTTATCATCTCATTTATATTTTAAAAGTGTGAAATCAGATAAATGTACTGGAAATATAATCTATCTTCTGACTGAATTTTGTGGTATTAGTAATTTTACAAGATGAAACAATTAATCTATTATAAATTATTTTAATCTTAATTTATTAGAGAGAAATATTAAACTGAATCTGTTATAGCTTAAAGGGTTTGTCCCAGAAAACAGTATCTGTGGTTATCACCATACGCTGAGAAGTATATTACTTGTGAACAATCAGACAAATATATATAATTAAAATAAGTTATTATTTAGGATTTTAGAAATAAATGCTATACAGATAATTTGTAATTCATACCTTAATCATTTAAAATGTCACAGAAGTATAAAATTTTAGTATTATTCATATTTTTTCCACAGTCCAAGAAAATGGCATTTCCACTGTCACTTTCTATATTCTTGCAGAGAAAATACTAAGGTGGACTCCATCTGGTGTAGTTCTCTAAATGGACTGTTGAAATGAGATGTCTTTGGGTTTTTTAAAGAAGATTCAGGCAAAGAATTGTACTGGTTTTCATTAAACTCTTCGAGAGGGTGTAAATTGTGCATGTTCTATCTAACATTGTGATCACTTGACAAGCAACATCAAGTTAATCTTGTAAAAATTAAGACAGCTGGGCACATTGGACAGGTATGCAACAGTCCAGACATTGTTCATCCTTTGATTTCATTGTCACCACTGTCTTACTACAAAGAAATTGTGTCTTAAAAGCAATGATGAGATCCAGATACTTCAACCAATGTGAATGCTCTCAGCTGTAATGTTAACTAAGAACAAGGTTTCCTCTTCCTATATAATCCTTTTCTCCCTCCATTCATATGAGGCTGCCACTTGGTAAGTTTTACAATAGGAAAGTAATCTGCTATAATGGCCCACTTACTTGAACAATAGTTTCTAATATGGAGCAAAGATAATATCAAAATCATCACTTTCTACCCACTCTGCTTTCCCCGCTCTTCAGTGTCTTACACTGATGATTCGCTTCAGGTCATTCAGGTTTTGGCTAAAAACCCAGCTTTTAATAAGGTATGCTACCACCTGTGCTTGTGCATGTGCTGATCGTGCCTGACTCTGCAGCCCCATGGACTGTGGCCCGCTGGGCTCCTCTGTTCATGGAATTTTCCAGTCAAGAACACTGGAGTGGGTTTCCATTTCCTACTTCAGGGGACTCTTCCCAACCCAGGGATCAAGCCTGCATCTCTCGTGTCTCCTGCATTGGCAGGCGGATTCTTAACTACTGTGCCACCTGGGACCCCTTTGTTAACACTTACTACATCCAAATTAGAACATTCTCACTCCTTTCCTCTTTACCATATCCCTTTGTAGTGGATTCTTTTTTTTCTTTTTGATAGTGCTTATTTTTGTTTGAAATTATCTTAATCTTCTATTTGTAGATTTCTTTGCTTTCTAACTCCCAAAGCAAGAATATGTACTCTGTAAAAATAACCATCTCATCTGTTTCTAAGGTCTAGAACATTACCACACATAAAAATCACAGGTTAAATGATTTGTTTTTGAATACATTCATATACTACTGAAACAGGATCAATCTATTGGTTTGTAATCATCTGACTCTTTGTCATATATATATTATTTAATTAGAAATATGAGGAAAATCAATTAATCAACAAATATAGAAAAGCATAATTTTAGTATGGCTATATGATTGAAAATATTTAGCAGTAAGGGAGAAAAGCTATATGAGTACACGAAAAGTTTTGCAGCTGCAGTTTCCTAGATTCATGTCTCAAATTCTGTTTTATCTTTCCTAATAAGGTCTTCAATTTTTCTCAAAATAATTCTAAAAAAATAGAAATTAAAGATATATGCTATTAGAGTGGTCTTTCTGCTCAGGAAACAGAAAGTGTCAAAAATGTTGTCCCAGAAGAACAATGAGAAAAAGATAAAATATAAAAGAGCAACGCTTCCTGAACCCATCAGAGAATTGAAACTTCAAGGAATGTATATGTATCGAGGAGGGACAAACACCTGCAAAAAGAGACATAGAGCTGGTTTGCTTTTGAGAAAGCCTGAGGGGCAGAGGATCTTGCCAGTTGAAGCTGCAGTGGGTAAGACAAAAGCAAAAACTCCTGAAGACTGAATGTGGCTTAGCTTCAGTCTGGAATAACAGGAGAAGTGGGAGAGAGACAGAGAACACAAGTTTGTTTCCGATATTGGGACTAAAAAGAGAACATCAACGTAGATATTATGAAGATCAAAACATAACAAGAAACTATTATAAACAATTTTTGAGGCATTAATTTTGACATTTTGAATAAAATGGACAATATCATCAAAAAAGGACACACCTTAAGAAGTCTGACTCATAATGAAAATAAAAAATCGAATAAGCAGATATTTACTCAAGTCATTGAAATCATGAGCAAAACTTTTCCCACAATGAATATCTCAAGCCCAGATGACTTTACTTGTGAATTATTCTAAATATTTGCAAATATCTTATAAATGGCTCCTAAGAGTAGAAAAATTAGGAACATGTTCAAAGTCTTTATTTGAAGCCAGAAAATGATTGATTCTAAACCCAGACAAAAAGAAAGGAAAATGACAGATCCATCAATAATACAAATATTAAAAGAATAGCTCTGATACATAAGGTAGAAACAGCCTTTGAAAACAAACAAACTTGGGGAAGAGCCAGAAATCTATCTCCCCACAGGGACAAAGAGGCAGAATCCATCTGATGTAACTGTTTTGGAACTCTGGAAACCTTTGAAGGCTGACAAATTCCAGGAGAAGGAATTAACCCTGGATGGTAAATCGTAGTTCATTTTGGTCAACTTAAGATCTTTTCTCGGGATTGAGTAGCTACCTGTCTCCCACCTCTGAGCCCTCTGGCAGGCACTTTTTGTACATGCCCCAGGAGCAACTTGGATACACCTTATGGGAACCAATAACAAAACAAAAGACCCAATTCAAAAAGGGCAGATAGCTTGTCTTAAATAGACATTTCTCCAAAGATGATATATAAATGGTCAGTAAGCACATGAAAAGATGCTCAACATCTCTAATGGTTTGGGAATACAAAGCAAATGTACACGGCTCCAACTCGTACTCATTAGGATGACTACCATGGACAAAAACAAAAATAAGCAGAGAAAACAAAGGCTGGTGAGGATATGGAGGGATTGAAATGTTTCTGTAACGTTGATGGGAATGTAAAGTGTACATCATTGTGGAAAACAGTATGGAGAGTTCTCAAAAAGAGAAAAAAATCAAACCCAGAAGAATCATATAATCCGGCAATTACACTCTTGGGTGTATACTACAAAGAATTGATATCAGGTTCTTAAAGAGATAACTGTACAACCGTGTTTATAGCAGCATTTATTTACAATAGCTAAAATGTTGAAGTAACACAAGTGTCCATTGACAGATAAGTGGGTAAGCAAAATGTGGTATATATATATATATATATGTATATATATATATACATACACAATGGGGGCTTCCCTGATGGTTCAGCAGTAAAGAATTCGCTCGTAGTGCAGGAGACAGGGGTTGAATTCCTGGGTTGAGAAGATTCCCTGGAAGAGGAAATGGCAACCCACTCCAGTATTCTCGACTGGAAAATCCCATGGGCAGAGGAGTCTGGTAGGCTACAGTCAAAAAATTGCAAAAATCAGAAGCGACGAAACAACAAAGCATAGCACACATAGTGGAATATTATTCAGCTTTAAAAAGAAGGGAAATTCTGACATGTGCTACAGTATGGATAAATCTTGAGAACTTTATACTAAGTGAAATAAGCATGTCACAAAAAGGCATGTACATAGGATTCGACTTATATAAATTACTTAGAGTAGTTAAAATCATAACGCAGGAAGTGGAATAGTGGTTGCCAAGGGTTAGAATAAGAAAGACTAAAGTGTTATTATTACTGGATATAGGATTTCCTTGGTGGCTCAGTCAATAAAGAGTCTGTCTGCAATGCGGAAGACTCAGGTTCAATCTGTGGGTGGGGAAGATCTCTTGGAGAAGGAAATATCAACCCACTCCTGTATTCTTGCCTGCAGAATTTAATGGACAGAGGAGCCTGGTGGGTGATGAAGAGTCAGACATGCCTGAGTGACTCACACTATCACTTTCACTACATAGGGTTTTCAGTTTTGTTAAACAGAAGGAGTTCTGGAGATGTTTGGCAGTTATGATCGCATAACATTATAAGTGTGCTTAATACCACTAAGTTACATATTTAAAATGGCTAAGATGATAATTGTATGTGTATTTTACCAGAATATATTTTTTCAAACCAAAAAAAAAAATCCAGAAATGCAAATGGTCAAGAATAGTTAAGACAATCTGGGAATAGAAGAAAATTAGAGACACATCACCTGACACCAAGTTTTATTATATAGCTACAGTGACTAATGGAGCATGATACTGATGCAAGAAAACACAGAGACCAATGGAAGAGAACATTAGAGTCCATCAAATGGACCCAACACATATATGAAGATACTTTATGAAAAAAGTGGCTTCATAGTGGGAAAAGAATGGTTATTTCAATAAATGCTGCTGTCTTGAAGGCTTTCCATTTGGAAAAGTAGAGTATCAAACCCTTTCTCACATCACACACAAAAGTGAATTCCATATAAACAGCATATTTAAATAAGAATTTAAGCAATGTAGATTTTAGTTGACCACCAGAATCGTAGCTTCATGACTTCCAAAGAAGCAAAGATTTCCAAAAATAGACATATATGCTAAATATTTTCAAAAAATAACAAATTATTCTACATTAGAATTAACAGCTTTTATTCATCTAACATCCATTAGAAGAGAATGAACAGAGTGGTAGAAATTATTCCCAAAGCATATATCTGATAAAAGAATGCAAAGCACTCCTAAAAATTTGTAAGGAAAAGACAGACAACCCAACAGAAAAAAATTGGCAAAGTCTTCAACAGACACTTCCCAAAGCAGATACTCAAATGCCTATTTAAACATACAAAATGGATGCTCAGTTAATTAATCATTATAGAAATGCCAATTTAAATTATAATTAATTACCATCGAAAATCACCTAAAATCATTAAACTGAAAAATGTGGTAATTATGTACTGCCAAAATTTCAGAACTTTTGGTATAACCACTTTGGAGAATGTCCCGTGGTATCAGAATGAATTGGATGTAGATATGAGCCAGAAATAGATATGAGACAGACATTAAAGGTATTTGTTAACATGCAAAATAATGTAATTTTTCTACTTGATATTTTTCTTCTTGAAAATACAGATACTATTTTTAAAATACACTTAGACTGATGTAACGGAGTCTTTTAGGATGGACTGGTTGTATCTCCTTGTAGTCCAAGGGACTCTCAAGAGTCTTCTCCAACACCACAGTTCAAAAGCATCAATTCTTTGGTGCTCAGCTTTCTTTATAGTCCAACTCTCACATCTATACATGACTACTGGAAAAACCATAGATTTGACGAGACGGATCTTTGTTGGCAAAGTAATGTCTCTGCTTCTTAATATGCTGTCTTGGTTGGTCATAACTTTTCTTCCAAGGAGTAAGCGTCTTTTAATTTCATGACTGCAGTCACCATCTGCAGTGATTTTGGAGCCAAAGAAAAGAAAGTCTGTCACTGTTTCCATTGTTTCCCCATCTATTTGCCATGAAGTGATGGGACTAGATGCCATGATCTTAGTTTTCTGATTGTTGAGCTTTAAGCCAACTTTTTCACTCTCGTATTTCACTTTCATCAAGAGGTTTTTTAGTTCCTCTTCACTTTCTGCCATAAGGGTGGTGTCATTTGCATATCTGAAGTTATTGATATTTCTCCCTGCAATCTTGATTCCAACTTGTGCTTCATCCAGCCCAGTGTTTCTCATGATGTACTCTGCATATAAGTTAAATAAGCAGGGTGACAATATATAGCCTTGATGTACACCTTTCCGGATTTGGAACCAGTCTGCAGTTCCACGTCCAGTTCTAACTATTGCTTCCTGACCTGCATGCAGATATCTCAGGAGGCAGGTCAGATGGTCTGCTATTCCCATTTCTGTAAGAATTTTCTACAGTTTGGTGTGATCCACACAGTCAAAGACAAAACAAAAGCTCCTTGAGCTTTAATAAACTGTGAGGTGTCCTTACAGTAAAAAATAAAAACAAACATCAATCTATATTTGATTAATACTTTTGAGTCTGATTTAATGTATTAATTCCATTAATAAAGAGTTTAGTGATAGCTGTCTTTAAGTATGTTCATAAAGTTCCTTGTAGGAAAGGTAGAAATTTTCCTGGGGAAATATTGACTTTACCTTAATAATTAAAAGAAAATTACGGAATAAAATTGTACTTTCAAGCACAAAGAAACATGGGAGTAAGTTTAGAATATTACCCAGGAAGTGCATTTACATATATACAATGCAAAAATGACTTTGTCTTCTGTCTTTTCTCTAATATATTTAGATATTAAATAGGCAAAAGAATGATGTTGGTCATACAAGTTTGCACACAAATTGAATGATGATTCTAGTCATTTTATAGCCCTGTTGCCTAGTAATGTAATTTTTATATGCTGCATTTATGGAAATTGTCATTTTCTTTGCTTTCAATTTGACTTTTTGTTATGTCTCTATAGTGTCTTAAACTTATGTGCACAGCATTTTTTCTACTTTGGTATAAAATGGAGAATAATTTCCTTCACAGTTATCTCTGTACACAAAAATACAATTTGATTATTATTTTCTGACCATTTTAAGAATCATCTAATTTAATTTTAGCTCTTTTTGTTTTTTGATTTCTACAACTTTGATTCTATGATTGTCAAATACAGTATAATTTAATATTGATTCTTGCCAAGATGCATTATAAAATATTCCATTATTATAGTTATGCTTTAAATATAATTACATTATCATAACCACAACTTGTGTTCATAATTTAATGCTGAACATTCTAGTAATTTCATGACATAATTTTCTAGTTTATCATGAGTTTCAGGGAAAGTTAACCTTATTTATCAGAATTTTCTGCCTTCCAGTACACCCTCTAGTTTAAGTAGTACAGCAATATCTCTAGTAACATCAATATAGTAGAACTGAATTTTGAAATTACATATTTTAGAGACAGAGCAGGAAAAGATATATAAGAAATTATGCAAATTAGTCTATTGGACTTTGAATTTTGTGCTCTTTTTAATTTTTAAATTTAATAATAAAATATCCAATGCATACAAAAGTAAAAATAATGGTACAATCAATCTTCTGTGTCCTTGCCAAATTTAACACTTACAAATTTAACACTTTAAACTTGCCAGGTTACCTTCGTTTATCTTCATCTTTTTTTCTTTGTTGAAGATTTTGTCATCAAAATTTATATAATTTTAATGTCTATAAAAATCACTTGGGAATCTTTTTAGAATGTGAATTCTAATTCAATAGGTCTGTGGTTGTGCATGCTGGGTGCCAAGTCGCTTCAGTCATGTCCAACTCTTTGTGACCCTATGGACTGTATCTCACCAAGCTCCTCTGTCCATGGGATTCTCCAAGCAAGAATACTAGAGTGGATTCCCATGCCCTCTTCCAGGGGCTCTTCCCCACCCAGGAACTGAACCCTCATCTCTTATGTTTCCTGCATTAGCAGACAGGGAGACCCGTGTTATAGTCCAAGGGGTCGCAAAGTCGGACACGACTGAGCGACTTTCATTTCATTTCACTTTACCACTGGTGCCACCTGGGAAGTCCCGAGATCTTATATTTCTCATAAGGCCCAGGTGAATCTAACACTGCTGGTTTAGGGACCACACTAAGTAACACATTTGTAAAGCATACTTCAAATGCAATAACGTTTCGGCACTACCCACTTCGATATGCATCTCTAAAGTCTGGGCATTTTCTTACAAAGACACGTGCTTATTAATGTACTTTAAAAATAATTCCTTATTGTCATCTAATTCACAAACCATAATCATATATTCCCAATTATAATAATTTACTTTTATGCTTAATGCATACAAATCCAACCTAACAATTCAGTACACGGTTTGTCATGCTTCAAGTCTGTTTAATATGTAATAGTCTCCCCGGTAGATTTTTTTTTAATCCACTGAAGAGTGAAAGTTATCCTACAGCATATAACACCATCTGGGTTTGTCTGTTAGCTTCATCCATTTTTGGTGCCTTTTAGCTTGTCCGTCTATCTTCCCTTAGATAGATGGAATTTCATTTCTTTGTTGCCATTTTTTCTAGTAAACATGTACTTTTCCTAGTTTGTCTTGTCGTTGAGGGTTGCAGTTTTTGTGGGGTTCTCATTTCCAGCTCTTCATGCATGTTAACTTGAGACCTGGTCCTGGTCCTGAGTCTGCAAATGTTCACACAGCAGGAGTGGCTTCATTCTCCACAGATCATATTGTCTTCAGACAACTCTTTGTCTAAAGATTCAAGTGTTCTCTTTATTTCTTAAAATTTTATTATAGACATTACATGAATAAAGAGAAAAAATATGATAACATGATTCATGTACCCATCATCAAGGTACAACAATGATCAGTTTCCCAACCAAACTCATTTTGTTCTATAGCCTCTCTGACCTCTCCAAGTCAAGGTTGAATTAAATCCAAAACCAATCATTTTATCTGTAAGTATTTCATTTTATAACTAAATGATAAGAACTTTAAACATTTTCAAAAACACATTCAAAGATTATTTTACACCTAAAATTTAAGATGATTCTTTATTAACCTCAAATATCCATGTAGTATTCATGTTGCACCGACTGTCTCATAATTTTTAGGTAGGATTTTTTTCAGGACGTAAATAATTTTTATATTTTGTCATTTGTTTATTTGTTGGTATCTCCTTGTAAAATCTTATTCAGCTCTCTTTGCCCCTTTTTTATGAAAGTCACTATTATTATTGTGCTTGGAACAAACCCCAGAATATTTGCCTTATTTCCCATACTCTAGATTTGGTCAATTGCTTCCCCATTTAACAAGGTATGCTTCTGTATTTCTTGTGAATTGATAATTAGGTCTAGAATCCTAATGAGATTCAGTTTTGAGATATTTGTACAAAAACTAAATCACAGGTGGTATATTCATTACTTTTATTATAAATTTTTAAGTTAATTTGAGAATCCAGAAAATGTTTGCCTGCTTTCCCTTCTTTCTCTTTCTCTTCCCTTTTATTGTTTTGTACTAATTTTCAAATTCATGAGTTGGTTATCTATTTTCTCACAAAGGTGTTCAATAAGGGTAATTTTGTTGCTGTTGTTTTTTTTAATATAAGTAATAAACATATTTGATATGTTTCAACATATTTATTTTTACATATTTTTAAAATATCTCAACTTTGTATATGAAAAAATAGGGATATAAAATAATATCTGATTTTTGTTCTTACACATTTTCATGCCACAGGGAAAGCATATTTAAGTATTATAGTTGATAAAAGACAAACATAAAAAATTATGCAGCATCTTTAATTGATCTGTTTATGTGGGACCCTGGCTTTTGCTTTCCCAACCCATAATTTTTCAACCCAAGAATATTCTCATGTTTTACTAATGAGTTATATACCAAATCTTTGTATTACATAAATGTCAAGTTTTATGATATATATATATATATATCAGTTATTCTATCTGTATTTTTTTCTTCATTAATGGTAATAGTCAATGAATGTTAACAGTCATGGTAACAGTCAAAGAATGCCCAATGAGCTGTTAATTTTTCTTTTTTTCTGTAAAATTTTTATTTGAAAGTTTGTTTTTACATTTCTTTTAATATTATTTTTACTTTCAACTTAACTGATATATAATTGAAATACAGTTCTATAAGCTGAACAGCATAGTGATCTGATTTATATACAACACGAACTGATTACTACAATAAGTTTCACAGGTGGGGCTAGTGGTAAAGAATCCACCTACCAATGAAGGAGATGCAAGATCAATCCCTGGGTCAGGAAGGTCCCTGGAGAAGGAAATGGCAACTTGCTCCAGTATTCTTGCCTGGAAAATTCCATGGAAAGAGGAGCCTGTCAGGCTGTAGTCCATAGGGTCTTAAAGTGTTGGACATGACTGAGTGTAAATATAAAAGCCCTATTTTTTAGGTATCAGTGACTTTTCATGAGCCTAATGCTATCTCATAAAAAACTTCTACCACACGATACTTTGTGGTATACATGGAATCTCTAGTTTATTAAAATAAATTTATTTATCCTAACCACATTTGTTTCCAGGTAATCTAATCAGATATTCCATATATACCAAAAGAAAGTTGCTGTCTGAAGGAAATATGGTCCAATTTTAATGATTATACACATTTAGTACAATATTGTATCTTGCTGATCAATTACTAAATAAATATTAAAATTTAAAGAGATTATTTTAACTGGGAAAATTGTTAAACATACAGAGTGTGTATACATACAGGTATCAATTATATGTTTTGTTGGTGTTCAATTGCTAAGTCATGTCCAATTCTGTGACTCCACGGACTTCAGAAAGCCAGGCTTCCCTGTCTCTCGGTATCTCCCAGAGAATTATCAAAATTATGTCAAAATCTTGTATCAGTTAAAAGTCAATCAATTCCATTTTTCTTTTCTTAGTATTTCCACTGTAATGACTTAAGAAATCTCTCTCATATAGTTACAAAGTTTGCACTTATGAGGTTATTATGCCTGTTACTATTGAGAAGGTTAAAGTATAAGAAAAAGCAAGACAACACAATAGTAAATATTAATCTAGCTAAATCATTTAGTATTCATTATACTTCCCTCTGGACTGCTTGAAGTTCATTTAATAAAGTAATAATTGGGACTGAGTTCTTCCCTTGTACACATTTGCCACATTAGACTTCTGTTTTCATCCTCAGCATCCATTTTAAGTGCAAATAAAATCTAAATTTTTATTTATGATTAAGTGATTCCTGGTTTTTCAAAGGGAAGAACAGCATTCTTGGGAACAAAGAAATCAGAAAACAGTCTGAAATCTCCTTATTTTCATTGTCATTAGCCGAGAAAGGTTTTCTAAAAGGGAAAATATGGTTGATCATTGAAGGTGACTTGCCATTGACATGGCTAGTAATTAGTCTCAAATTATGTTCAGCATAGTTCACATCCACACATCACAGAACAGAAAATGCGAGGCAGACAAACAATCCAGGTAGAAGATCATTAAGATTCCCGCTGTGACATGCCATGTGAAACCACATTGATTCAAATTAGTCATCAGTATTGTTCTATATTTTACAGTATGGAAAGCACCAACTCACTTCACAAAACCACAGTTGTTATACATTTATGACTAGAGAACTATGCTGCACATTTACATTTATAAATTGAATTGTGAATATTCTAATATGTCTCATTAATGTGTTGCTAATAAGCAATGCTGTGCAAAACTGTTTCATTCTATTAAACACCTTTCTAACAATTTAGTTTTGAATTTGTAGCTTCTTAATCTGGCTATTCCATTTCTGCCAGTGTTAAAACTGCAGAAGGAAGTTTTTCAGATCAAATACTTTTGTTTAGCCTATTTTAAATGACAAATCAATTATTTTGGTAGGATATGGAAATAAGTGTTTGTCTTAGTAGAAACTATTTTTCATAAAACTGGTATTTTAGTTCTTGTACGGTATTATTTCTTCATTAAATATATTATATTTTACGGTATTATGGTCCAGAGACTTACAAAAGTTGTTACAGAAATTATTTGAAGAGTGCTTATCCTAGGAAATACAAACTGAAGTGTTTTGGGATAAGGTATCATTATATATATGAGGCATAGCACCCCCTGCACAATAACATATGGTTGTATATATCTATTAGGTTGTGTATGTATATATTATATATTTATAATAAAATTATTGTTTTCATTGTATTTTTAGAATTTTCTAAGAATTATTATATAACTTCTCATATAATAATATATAATAAGCAGCAACTTATATAAGCAACTTCAGTTCAGTTCAGTTCAGTCTCTGAGTTGTGTCCGACCCTTTGTGACCCCATGAACTGCAGCACGCCAGGCCTCCCTGTTCATCACCAACTCCCGGAGTTCACTCAGACTCATGTCCATCGAGTCAGTGATGCCATCCAGCCATCTCATCCTCTGTCGTCCCCTTCTCCTCTTGCCCCCAATCCCTCCCAGCATCAGAGTCTTTTCCAATGAATCAACTCTTCGCATGAGGTGGCCAAAGTACTGGAGTTTCAGCTTTAGCATCATTCCTTCCAAAGAAATCCAAGGGCTGATCTCCTTCAGAATGGACTGGTTGGATCTCCTTGCAGTCCAAGGGACTCTCAAGAGTCTTCTCCAACATCACAGTTCAAAAGCATCAGTTCTTCGGCACTCAGCTTTATTCACAGTCCAACTCTCACATCCATACATGACCACAGGAAAAACCATAGCCTTGACTAGATGGACCTTTGTTGGCAAAGTAAGCAACTTACCCTTAGACAATTCTGACAAATATTATGAAAACAATAATATTATTATAAACATACACATACCTAATAGATATATATATGCACATGCTACTGTGGGCAGGCTATGCCTCATATATTGTAAAGATATAAACCTTATTCATGAGGCCAGTACACCTACATACTAGAGGGGAGGAAGGAGAAAGAGGAATAGAATTAGCAGAATATGCTATGAGGAGAAATGGCTCCCACGCCTGGCATTCTGGGAGTGGTGATACCCAAGGAAGCTGTACGTACTCAGACCCCTTGGAGGGAAGCTGAGGTGGTGTAGTTTTCATTTGTCATGTATATGATTGTAACCAAATCAGGAGTATCTGTTGTACAACTTTGGTATCTCAGTGGTTCTGCTCTGAGATTTAGTCCAGGAAATGTTGCTGAATTCTGTGCTCCCAGGAGCTCCAAGACCTTCATGGGATCTAGTTCTTTCACAATTGGCAGAGTGGGCCATGGACACATGAAATAAAATTTGAATTGAAGTAGGGCTGAGCAGTACAAAGGAGTAAAACATAGACTGGGTGCTGTAGGAAGAGGTGTATCACACGCAATGAGTCTAACTGTCAAATGTAATCAACTGTTTGTAGTCTACATCACAACCAACTTAACTTATTCCCTCTGTTGATCACTCCCAACTTCAAGAAAAACCTTCCATCACCATCCTGCCCACCTAATCGCCCATTCCTGCCATTAACTTTTTAAAAAACACTCTCTTCTGAGCTTCCTTGGTGACTTAGTGGTAAAGAATCTGCCTGCCAGTGCAGGAGACATAGGTTCTATCCCTGGTCTGAGAAGATTGCACATGCTGTCATGACTATTTAGCCTATGCTCCAGAGCCTGGAAGTCTCAGCTATTAACCCCTGTGCTGCACAGCAAGAAGCCTGTACACTGCAACTAGAGTAGTAAATAAATAAATAAAATTTAGTAATAAATAAAAAAATTTATTGAAAAAATAAACAAACAAAAAAAAAGAAAACAAAAACAAAAACACTCTCTTCTTTATTTGGTCTCACCAACCTTATCATTCTTCTGTACTTGACCTTATAAATCTGATCATGTTTATGTGTTATTCCGTGGCATACCACTTAGTTCCTTCTATAATTTCAATGCTTTTTTTGATAACCCCAACAATTTTACACCTAAAAACAACATATCGAAATTAGACAACAGACTGAGTCAGAAATCTGAAAATTTTCTTAACCCCTCTTTCTATTTTATCTCACATAATGTTTTAGTTATGTCCAAGGAGCCATGGCTGCATGGGCACAGGAGGGCCTAGAGGAGCTATCCCACGTTGAAGGTCAGGAGGGGTGGTGGTGAGGAGATACCCCTCGTCCAAGGTAAGGAGCAATGGCTGCGCTTTGCTGGAGCAGCCGTGAAGAGATACCCCACGCCCAAGGTAAGAGAAACCCAAGTAAGATGGTAGGTGTTGCAAGAGGGCATCAGAGGGCAAACACACTGAAACCATACTCACAGGAAACTAGTCAATCTTATCACACTAGGACCACAGCCTTGTCTAACTCAATGAAACTAAGCCATGCCCATGGGGCAACCCAAGATGGGCGGGTCATGGTGGAGAGATCTGACAGACTGTGGTCCACTGGAGAAGGGAATGGCAAACCACTTCAGTATTCTTGCCTTGAGAACTCCATGAACGGTATGAAAAGGCAAAATAATAGGTTACTGAAAGAGAAACTCCCCAGGTCAGTAGGTGCCCAATATGCTACTGGAGCTCAGTGGAAAAATAACTCCAGAAAGAATGAAGGGATGGAGCCAAAGCAAAAAGAATACCCAGCTGTGGATGTGAGTGGTGATAGAAGCAAGGTCTGATGCTGTAAAGAGCAATATTGCATAGGAACCTGGAATGTCAGGTCCATGAATCAAGGCAAATTGGAAGTGGTCAAACAAGAGATGGCAAGAGTGAATGTCGACATTCTAGGAATCAGCGAACTGAAATGGACTGGAATGGGTGAATTTAACTCAGATGACCATTATATCTACTACTGCAGGCAGGAATCCCTTAGAAGAAATGGAGTAGCCATCATGGTCAACAAAGAGTCCGAAATGCGGTACTTGGATGCAATCTCAAAGACGACAGAATGATCTCTGTTCGTTTCCAAGGCAAAACATTCAATATCACAGAAATCCAAGTCTATGCCCCAACCAGTAATGCTGAAGAAGCTGAAGTTGAATGGTTCTATGAAGACCTACAAGACCTTTTAGAACTAACACCCAAAAAAGATGTCCTTTTTATTATAGGGGACTGGAATGCAGACGTAGGAAGTCAAGAAACACCTGGAGTAACAGGCAAATTTGGCCTTGGAATACAGAATGAAGCAGGGCAAAGACTAATAGAGTTTTGCCAAGAAAATGCACTGGTCATAACAAACACCCTCTTCCAACAACACAAGAGAAGACTCTATACATGGACATCACCAGATGGTCAACACCGAAATCAGATTGATTATATTCTTTGCAGCCAAAGATGGAGAAGCTCTATACAGTCAGCAAAAACAAGACCAGGAGCTGACTGTGGCTCAGATCATGAACTCCTTATTGTCAAATTCAGACTTAAATTGAAGAAAGTAGGGAAAACCACTAAGCATTCAGGTATGACCTAAATCAAATCCCTTATGATTATACAGTGGAAGTGAGAAATAGATTTAAGGGCCTAGATCTGATAGATAGAGTGCCTGATGAACTATGGAATGAGGTTCATGACGTTGTACAGGAGACAGGGATCAAGACCATCCCCATGGAAAAGAAATGCAAAAAAGCAAAATGGCTGTCTGGGGAGGCCTTGCAAATAGCTGTGAAAAGAAGAGAAGCTAAAAGCAAAGGAGCAAAGGAAAGATATAAGCATCTGAATGCAGAGTTCCAAAGAATAGCAAGAAGAGATAAGAAAGCCTTCTTCAGTGATCAATGCAAAGAAATAGAGGAAAACAACAGAATGGGAAAGACTAGAGATCTCTTCAAGAAAATCAGAGATACCAAAGGAACATTTCATGCAAAGATGGGCTTGATAAAGGACAGAAATGGTATGGACCTAACAGAAGCAGAAGATATTAAGAAGAGATGGCAAGAATACACAGAAGAACTGTACAAAAAAGATCTTCATGACCCAGATAATCACGATGATGTGATCACTGACCTAGAGCCAGACATCCTGGAATGTGAAGTCAAGTGGGCCTTAGAAAGCATCACTACAAACAAAGCTAGTGGAGGTGATAGAATTCCAGTTGAGCTATTCCAAATCCTGAAAGATGATACTGTGAAAGTGCTGCCCTCAATATGCCAGCAAATTTGGAAAACCCAGCAGTGGCCACAGGACTGGAAAAGGTCAGTTTTCATTCCATTCCCAAAGAAAGGCAATGCCAAAGAATGCTCAAAGTACCACACAATGCACTCATCTCACATGCTAGTAAAGTAATGCTCAAAATTCTCCAAGCCAGGCTTCAGCAATATATGAACTGTGAAATTCCTGATGTTCAAGCTGGTTTTAGAAAAGGCAGAGGAACCAGAGATCAAATTGCCAATATCCGCTAGATCATGGAAAAAGCAAGAGAGTTCCAGAAAAACATCTATTTCTGCTTTATTGACTATGCCAAAGCCTTTAACTGTGTGGATCACAATAAACTGTGGAAAATTCTGAAATAAATGGGAATACCAGACCACCTGACCTGCCTCTTGAGAAATCTGTATGCAGGTCAGGAAGCAACAGTTAGAACTGGACATGGAACAACAGACTGGTTCCAAATAGGAAAAGGAGTACATCAAGGCTGTATATTGTCACCCTGTTTATTTAACTTATATGCAGAGTACATCATGAGAAACACTGGACTGGAAGAAACACAAGCTGGAATCAAGATTGCCGGGAGAAATATCAATAACCTCAGATATGCAGATGACACCACCCTCATGGCAGAAAGTGAAGAGGAACTAAAAAAGCCTCTTGATGAAAGTGAAAGTGGAGAGTGAAAAAGTTGGCTTAAAGCTCAACATTCAGAAAATGATCATGGCATCCGGTCCCCATCACTTCATGGGAAATAGATGGGGAAACAGTGGAAACAGTGACAGACTTTATTTTTCTGGGCTCCAAAATCACTGCAGATGGTGACTGCAGCCATGAAATTAAAAGACACTTACTCCTTGGAAGGAAAGTTATGACCAACCTAGATAGCATATTCAAAAGCAGAGACATTACTTTGCCAACAAAGGTCCATCTAGTCAAGGCTATGGTTTTTCCTATGGTCATGTATGGATGTGAGAGTTGGACTGTGAAGAAGGCTGAGCGCCGAAGAATTGATGCTTTTGAACTGTAGTGTTGGAGAAGACTCTTGAGAGTCCCTTGGACTGCAAGGAGATCCAACCAGTCCATTCCGAAAGAGATCAGTCCTGGGATTTCTTTGGAAGGAATGATGCTAAAGCTGAAACTCCAGTACTTTGGCCACCTCATTCGAAGAGTTGCCTCATTGGAAAAGACTCTGATGCTGGGAGGGATTTGGGGCAGGAGGAGAAGGGGACGACAGAGGATGAGATGGCTGGATGGCATCACTGACCTGTTGGATGTGAATCTGGATGAACTCCGGGAGTTGGTGATGGACAGGGAGGCCTGGTGTGCTGCGATTCATGGGGTCCAAAGAGTTGGACACAACTGAGCGACTGATCTGATCTGATCTGAATGTTTCAGTTACCCATTATTGCATAACAATCACCCCAAAATGTTATCAGTTTAAAACAGTAAATATTCTATTGTATGGAGAAGGCAATGGCAACCCACTCCAGTACTCTTGCCTGGAAAATCCCGTGGACGGAGAAGCCTGGTAGGCTTCAGTCTATGGGGTCGTGAAGAGTCAGATACAACTGAATGACTTCACTTTTACTTTTCACTTTCATGCACTGGAGAAGGAAATGGCAACCCACTCCAGTGTTCTTGCATGGAGAATCCCAGGGATGGCAGAGCCTGGTGGGCTGCCGTCTCTGGGGTCGCACAGAGTCGGACACGACTGAAGTGACTTAGTATGTATGTAGTATGTATTCTATTGTATATCTCAACTGAACATGTGATAAATCAGGAATGTAAAACTTTTTCTTGCTTCTGTAGGATAAACATTTGTGTCCCTGCAAATCCATAGGTTAAAACTTCATGCCCAACGGGATGGCATTAGGAAGTGGGGCCTTTTGGAGGTGGTTAAATCATGAAGTCAGAGCACTCTTAAACATGATAAAGAGAGCCTGGAAAGCCCCTTTGCCCCTTTGATTGTGTGAGGTTATAGCAGAAATATGACTGGCTAAGAAGTCAGCTCTCAGCTGGACACCAATATACTAGTGCTTTGGTCTTGGACTTTCAGCCTCCAGAGCCATGAGAAATATAAGTTTGCTCATTATCACTCGCCTAGTTTATGATATTATTGTTATAGCAGCCCAATGGACTAAGACATCTGTTCATACAGCATAGACTAAGTTATTATTCAGCTGTGAAATGGGCTGTCTAGGGGATGTAGGATGGCTTCATTCACCTGATTGGTACCCCAGAGTGAATGATTCAAAGCCAGGCTCAGGTGGAATTGTGTACCAAAAATTTACATCTGATGATGATTTAGCATTTCCATAGAGGGTGTTCCAGGGGTGAGGCAATGGAAGTTACCCATATCTTGAAGCCTGTATTTGAAAAAGGCACAGTGTCACTTCTAATGCCTTCTTCCAGTCACACAAGTAACATGAACCAGCCCAGGATTTAAGAATATGTCTCAGTGAAAGTGGGGAACTTTTGGCCATTCTAATCTACTATATACATTTCTACTCATTTACTGTTAGAAATTCTTTATCCTTGCTGTTGCTGCTAAGTTGCTTCAGTTGTGTCCAACTCTTTTGTGACCCCATGGACTGTAGCCCGCCAGGCTCCTCTGTCCACGGGATTCTCGAGGGCTCTGGAGTGGGTTGCTGTGCCCTCCTGCAGGGATCTTTCTGACCTAAGGATCAAACCCGCATCTCTTACATCTCCTGCACTGGCAGGCAGTTTCATCACCACTAGAGCTGTCTGGGAAGTCTATATCCTTATGGTGCTTCAAATTTGTTTATTCCGTTTATCTCCACTGCAGCATTCTTACTCAGGTTTTCAGAATATACATTTAATGAAGCTAAATTGTAATCAGAGTAACCTTGTTGAAACCATTCAATAGTTATTCATCACTAATGGAGAAATGAAGGGACATGGAGGCCTGGCATGCTGCAGTCCACAGGGTGGCAAAGAGTTGGACACAACTGGGAAACTGAACAACAATGGAGAAATACCAAAACTCTCAGCAAACCATATCACTTCCTCTGTGATCTCACTAGTTACCCAATGCTATTTCTTAACTTGCCAAACATTTTCTTAGCTTGAAGTGAAGTCGCTCAGTCGTGTCCAACTCTGTGGACTGAAGCCCACCAGGCTCCTCCATCCATGGGATTCTCCAGGCAAGAATACTGGAGTGGGCTGCCATTTAAAAAATGAAAAACAAAAAAACCACATCTATTTAGAATTTCAAGAAGACAACAATTTATTCCAACTTATCTATGCTTACCTTTCAAGACTTTGTTCTAATTTGACTGATTTGAATCCTTTACTGAGAACTTCCAATTCTAAAGAAAATTTGACTACACTCTTGTGTGTAGTGCAGTCACTGTGTGCGTGTGCTCGCTGGCATAGTCAATTCAGTCATCTCTGATTCTTTGTGACCCCATGGACTGTAGCCCACCAGGCTCCTCTGTCCATGGGATTCTCCAGGCAAGAATACTGGAGGGGATTGCATGCCCTCCTTCCTGACCTAGGGACTGAACTCTTATGTCACCTGTATTGGCAGGTGGGTTTTTTTTTTATCACTAGCCTCACGTGGGTTTATTGTAAATATTTCTATCATCTTGATTTCTTTGCATTTATCTTTATGTATTTTTTAGTCTTTAATTTCATTGAAAGAAGGTACTATGTTATTATACCTTAGGTACATTTATAATCCCTTGTCTAGTATGGATTCCTTTGTCAATGCCTAAAAATTGTTAATTAGATAAATAGATACAGAATGGTGACTAGCCATTTCCTTCCTTTAAGCTGAATCAAGCAAATATGTTATCAGGAAGCAAACAAAAGTGGAGGAGGAAAAAAGTAAACCACAAAAATTAGGGCTTCAAAAAAGAATGAAAAATTCAAGGCAAACTATAAGGCTTGGACTGAAATATTGACTCCAGAATGTGAATAGGAATGAATAAAATTTTAAACTTCTGAAAGAATGAGGCTCTCTGGCAACAGCTAATGTGATTGCACTACTTTTTGCTCAACTCGAGTTACTGACATAACTCAAGTTATACAGAGAACTAGGTAAGCATATGTTTGTATTCTATGTAAACAAAAGAATGACCCAAATTAATCTAACTGATTGTTACTTTTTAGTTTCAGATAACAAGCACTTCCATTCTAAGTTTAGCTAAAAGGTAGAATGAATTGTACCCTATATCTCAGGGATAAAGAAAAGGGTAGATCAGCTCTGAGGACAACTTGGAACCAAGGAGTTGAAAATGACCAGAACTCTACTCTCTTTTCCTATCTCTTAAAATGTATTCCTTTGCAGGTTGTCTCCATTTTCTCTGGCCAACTCCTCTGTTAGGTAGGAAATAGGGCTGCTAAGAGGCCCCCGGCTTTCTTTTTGATTATATCACCACCCAGGAGATGTTAGAAGTTTTGTTGTTGTTGTTGTTTGTCTGCTTCAGTGCTAAATTCAAACATCCTGCAACACATCAATAGGTGCAAATAAGGACATGTGCTCATTTCAAGACCAATCAACAGTTGAGGCGGGAGAAATATGTTTTGCACAGCTAGTGCAGGTGCCAACTTTGAATCAATCATTAATGGAAAGGAAGGCTAGTCTTTTATACAAATATAGCAATTCTCATTGAAATTATTATATGTAGTTGAAATAAGGAAAAAAGTCTTTTCACAAAATGAAAACTATTATAGAAAGACTGATTTGCATTATATACTTTGTATCTGTGATGAAATTTCTTTGACTGTTAATAACAATGACACAAAATAACAATAATTTCAAAGAAGTAAGACTTTTTCCATCTCCTTCATAACAAAGTTATGCACTAGCATCATATTGTCATTCCATAGTGACCTTGATGATCTAGGCTCCTCACATCTTTCTCTTCTTGCATCCTTATCCTGTGGTTTCCATTTGCAACCTCTCTTTGTTCTCACAAGACGATTGGTGGAACTCCAATAGTCATGCATGCGATCTATATATACATTAGCAAGAGTAAAAGAAGAGATTTGTCATTAGAGACACATTTAGGATCATTCACAGAAGTCATACTCAAAGTTAGTAATTTTTTACTGGGCTACCTTCTAAAAATTTCGGGAGGGAATTCCCTTGTGGTCCAGTGGTTAGGACTCTGCACTTTCACTTCCAGGCCCAGGTTCGATTCCTGGTTGGAGAACTGACATCTTGCAAAATAAAATAAAATAATAAAATTTCAGGAATCCATAATAAAAAGAAATACATTGGATATTATGTAAGCAACTAGCAATCTCTGCCACAGGTTTCTAGTTCTCTGATAAGGTTCAGCACAGGCCTTAGAACATAACTATCTCAAGAAGTAAGAAATGGATTAGAGGTAAATTTTAAGTGTATGTGAAAATAAGCCACAAATTAAGCTATAAATCCAAGGTATTTATTATTTGCTATTCTAAAATATGTCATAGTCTGTGTCTAGTACTTGCTCTGGTTCTTAGGATAAGTGAATAAAATCAGCATCCCCTACTATTGGCAAACTATCAGTGGTCCATGATCACGAACATGTGTACGTGTGCAAGAATGGCTAAATATCAAGAGAGCTATAGATAAACTTGATTTTCCAATTTTATTCATTCAATGCCTTTTATGAAGATGGAGGCAAACCATCCTAAAATTTCTATATTTTCTCTTTCAATAAAGGAAGGAAAAGCTACATGAAACATGATTGGTTTTTGTGCCAACAAGTATGTTTTTCTTTTGGCTTTTACTTTTGTGTTCATTCAAAGATACGAAGAATTTATAAACATTTACAAATGTCTTGCAAGTACTGTAACTAGGTGATGAAATTTGAAGATATCGTAAGAAAGAAATTTTGCACATGCCATAGTCTTTAAAAGTAATGGTTAAAAATAAATATTTTGGATACAAAGGTGATCAAATTTTTTTCTAGTTTATTATTATTTGATCCTGGATATTTGTCAGGAGGTTTTTGATGACTGATTCAGTCTCCTTAATCTACTCAGATCTTCATTACCTTCTTGATAAGACACAGCCTTGGATGACTGTATGGTTCTAAGAATTTTTCCATTTGTTCCAGGATGTCCAGGTTGGTCAGGTATAATTGTTCACAGTAGTCCCTTATGATATTTTGTATTTCTGAAGTGTTGGTTGTAATATATCCTCTTTCATTTTCAGGCAAGAATACCAGAGTAGATAGCCATTCCCTTGTCCAGCGGACCTTCCCGACCGAGATTGAACCCAGGTCTCCCGCATTGCAGGCAGATTGTCATCTGAGCCACCAGGGAAGCCCCACATATATTGAGCTCATTGATCTCATCTATTATATTTTAATATCTATTTCATTTATTTACCCTTCTACTAACTTTGGGTTTTGTTATTTTTTTCTAATTTCTGAAGAGAACAGAAATTAGAATTTACTTGCTGATAATGTCACCGCCCTATAAAGCTTTCTAAATAATGAGATTAGTTATTTCAAAATTATTCATTGCTGAAAAGAGTCCAAGGTCTACTGAATTGCCCTTCACCAACAGAAGACTCAGCATTCCTGATGTTCATTCAAACTACCCATAATGATTAATTTGTCAAGTACCTAGACAGAGGGAGACAGAGGTCTTCAAGTCGCAGGTTACATTCACATATTTTGCAAACAGTCAGGGATCAGAAAAGTACATTTTCTGACAGGAATGTTGCAACTTAGAGCCAATGCATTCCACTACAGGGAATGAAGACAAAGGATTCCTACAGTCATTCTTTCATGAGTAAATTGGTACCAAATACAAGAAACAAATCGGCATGCATGGTGACAAAAGGAGTGAAAAATCATTCCTTCTGCCAGATTCATATACCCAAAGATTTACTTGGATTTATTTCTTTTACTTATGGAGTAACAGAATTGACCTCAGTTTAAACTCTAGCAGAAAGAGTAAGGGAGACCTGTGTGAAGCTTTATTACAAATATCAGTGTATTTCTGGAGATGGTGTGTGTGTGTGTGTGAAAACATCATATATGGTTCTCTACATGGGTGCAATAGCAAAATACATTGGGTGGAAAAAAGTAAGAATATCATTCCTTTCTCATCAGTGCAGCTGTAGAACCTGGACAGAATGCTTAGAGAAACTATTTGAGAATTCTGAAAAGGAAATAGCAGCCAGCAGACGGTAGAAGAAGAATAGAATTCAATATCATATCAGACTGGCAGTGGGTTTGCTATTTTTTCCTTCCAATATTCTTCAGATTGGATTTAACATGGCTGAAAAGCCAGAAACAGGCACTGGCCCTGCAAGAGAAAGCTCCAACAAAACTCCTATACTTCTGTGAGTAGTTGGAATGGGTTCTCCTAACTTTTGGAGAGAGTGTGAGAAATGGTTCACTGTCGTTTTTCTTTTTCCTTTTAAAATTAATTTTTGTCTCAACTACCAGGCTTTCCCATGGCATTTTTGTCCTGGGCATCTTTAAGAGTCTATATCTGTGAAAGAAAGAAACCTTCCTTCCAACTGAAGGAACTGCGCCTCCAAGAGTATAGCGCATACCTCTGGTGTTTTTCTTTCTCTTTCTAGCTTCTTGCTGCTGTTGCTGCTGACAAGTACTCATCATGTCTGACCCTTTGCAACTCCATGGACTGTAGTCTGCCAGGCTCCTCTGTCCATGGGATTTCTCAGGCAAGAATACTGGAGTGGGTTGCCATTTCCTTCTCTAAGGGATCTTCCTGACCCAGGGATTGAACCCAGGTCTCCCACGTTGCAGGTTGATTCTTTACCATTTGAGCCCACATACACAGCAGAACAATGTTAAAAAAAAAAACTGCTTTCTGACAAGAAGACCAAAAATAGGAACCCAGGGTCCCAGAAAATACCAGAGAAGTTATGGAGAGAGAATAGTTTGGGAAAGTGATCCATTTGTTTTGTTTATGAGCTTCTGTACTTACTCCTATTATGTATATTCATGGATCCAACCCTAAGGAGCATACCATAGATGTTGAGAACTAAACTTAAAGAAGGACTGCTGCTTAGGTCAAAGACTATACACTGGGTAATGCATATGTGTGACTGATCTGAAAAGCACTGTGGACACTGACACTTCACCCCACAGAAAGGAATTAAAGTAGTGATCTGAACACAGTTGGGCCAATTGCTTGTTAAAACAAAATGATCAATATCCTTTATGGGATTTAAATAAGATCCAGTGTCTCATAATACAATATTAAAAATGACTGGGGATAAAAATTGAACTTAATCAGTATCAGTTCAGTTCAGTCACTCAGTTGTGTCCAACTCTTTGCAAACCCATGGAGTGCAGCACACCAGGCCTCCTGTCCATCACCAACTTCCAGAGTTTACCCAAACTCATGTCCATTGAGTTGGTCATGCCATCCAAACATCTCATCCTCTGTCATCCCCTTTTCCTCCTGCATCTTTTCAAGCATCAGGGTCTTTTCAAATGAGTCAGGTGGCCAAAGTATTGGAGTTTCAGCTTCAACATTAGTCTTACCAGTGAACACACAGGACTGATCTCCTTTAGGATGGTGTGGTTGGATCTCCTTGTAGGCCTAAGGACTCTTAAGAGCCTCCTCCAAGACCAGAGTTCAGAAGCATCAATTCTTTGGTGCTCAGTTTTCTTTATAGTCCAACTCTCACATCCATATATGACCACTGGAAAAACCATAGCCTTGACTAGATGGACTTTTGTTGGCAAAGTAATGTCTCTGCTTTTTAATGTGCTGTCTAGTTTGGTCATAACTTTCTTTCCAAGAAGAAGCGCCTTTTCATTTCATGGCTGCAGTCACCATCTGCAGTGATTTTGGAACCCCCAAAAATAAAGTCAGCCACTGTTTCCATTGTTCCTCATCTATTTCCCATGAAGTAATGGGACCAGGTTCCATGATCTTAGTTTTTTGAATGTTGAGCTTTAAGCCAACTTTTTCACTCTCCTCTTTCACTTTCATCAAAAGGCTCTTTAGTTCTTCTTTGCTTTCTGCCATAAGGGTGGTGTCATCTGCATATATTAGCTTATTGATATTTCTCCCAGCAATCTTGATTCCAGCTTGTGCTTCATGCAGCCCAGTGTTTCTCATGATGTACTCTGCATATAAGTTAAATAAGCAAGGCGACAATATACAGCTTTGACTTACTCCTCTAGTAAAAGACATTCAACAGATGTCAAAGCTGAAATGACAAATATGTTGAAATTACCTGGCATAGACATTAAAAAGCAGTTATTACAAAATTACTCCAGTAGGTAATGTGACCCTTTTGGAATGAATGGAAAAGTAGAAATATCACTGAAGAAGTTCCAAGTATTGGAAGCCAATAGAAATATTTCCATTTAACTGTATAGTAACTGGAATAAGGTCTCTGGTTGGACTCAATAGACAAATGGAAACGACTAAGGAAAGAGTGAATTTGAAGATGTATATAATGGAAGTTATCTAATTTGAACAAAATAGAAAAAAAAAGATTGAAAAAAATGCAATGAACTTCAGAGGCCTCTGGGGCCATATTGAATGTTCTCACATTCATGTCTTCACAATCTCAGAAAGAAAGAAGTGTTCAGTGACAAAAATAAAAAGAAATGAAGAGGCTGAACATTTCCAAAATTTAGTGAATGATGTAAACCTACAGATTCAAGAAGCTCAGTGAATCAAGAAGACATCCACTCCCAGTTACATAATAGTCAAACTACTGAAAACTGAAGACAATAAATGTATCTTGAAAGCAGTCAGAGGAAAATGGGACATTATTCATATGAAGGAAATGACATGAATGACTATGAATGTCTCATCAGAAGCCACAGAGGCCAGAATTAAGTGGACAAACATTTGCAAAGTACTTCAGCACTTTCTTTCAAGAAAGTAACTACCCAGAATTCTATATCCTGTGAAAATATCTTTCAGGAGTGAAACAACATAAAATCATTCTCAAGTGTAGAAAATCTTAGAGAATTTTTTGGTCAGTAGACATACTCTCAAGTAATTGCTTAAATAATTATTTCAGACAGAAAGATAATGCTACCAAAATCTACTTAAAATATTAGAAATGAAAGAATAGCAGCTGAAATAATAAGTGTACAGGAAATAAAATGAAAGTGTCTTTTCTTTCATATTTCCTTATTATGTGTGTTATGGTTGAGAACAAAAACCATAAAATTGTCTGATGAAATTCAATGCATATCAATATTTTATATAAGTACACAAAATGGGCAGAATAAAGAGATTTATATTGTGGTAAGTCTTATATGTTTCACTTGAGGTACTAAAAAATTGATTCCAAATAGACCAAAAAGTTAAATAATTATTGCAATCTCAAGAAAAATTGTTGAAAAAAATATGCAAAACTACATTAAAAAAAAAAAAAAAAAGCACACTGAAGATGCTCAAATAGCCCAAAAGAAGGTAGGAAGGAATGAGTGAATGGAAAACTGATGAAACAGAGAGGATAGAATTTTCAGAATGAATGTATAAGATTAATCCTTTCTCCAAATCATTTTCCCAAAATGAAATGATAAGTCACATGAAATTATTAAAGAATAGCCTTTTAAAGAGGAAAATCAATGGAAGTCATATAGCAAAATGGAAAGTGTTGACTCAAGAAAATCTACTGAATCTCAGTAGTAACAGTGGGACGACTCTTTAGTCACCTCAGTTCCGTGGCACAAAAGTGATGCAAAGATGATGAGTGGGGACTGCTTTTATTTGGAGAAGAATGCTGGAAATGCTGGGACCTGCAAAGATGTTAGAACACATAGAGATTTCAGTGGCAGAAAGCTAGGGAAGACCAACAACAGCCCAGCTTTGGTGGCTCAGTGGTAAAGCATCTGTCTGCAAAACAGGAGATGAAGGTTCCATCCCTGGGTAAGGAAGAACCCCCAGGAAAAGGAAATGGCTACCCACGCCAGTATTCTTGCCTGGGAATCCCACGGACAGAAGAGCCTGGTGGGCTACAGTCCATGGGATTGCAAAAGAATCAGACACAACTCAGCAACTAAATGAAAACAACAGCCTAGCTAGCTTGTACTTTTGATACTAGTTGGGATGAGTGGCAGACCAGGAGACCCACCAGATATTGAGCAGAGAGATTTGGGGACCAAGACAGGCAAAGCAAGTGTTGATAAAAACCTTGAGCTAGAAGGCTGTAGCATAGTCAAGTCCGCGTGCAGCCAAAGTGCTAGTTGTCCTCAGTGAGCTAGTTGTATCTGTTGGGATATGAGACCTTGAAAACACAGTTTAAAAAAGATAAAGTAAGTGCTTATAAATTGTCTTAGGTGGCTCAGTGGTAAAGAATCCTCCTGCCAATGCAGGAGAAGTGAGTTTGATCCCTGGGTTGGGAAGATCCCCTGCAGAAAGAAATGACAATCCATTCCAATATTCTTGCCTGAGAAATCCCGTGGACGCAGGAGCTTGGTGGGCTAAACTCCATGGGGTTGCAAGAAAGTTGGACACAACTTAGCAACTGAACCTGAACTTTAAATACATTGGAATTGTTTTTTTTTTAATATAATTGTTTAATCTTGATTAATTTCATGTACTATTCTCTTTTTTGACTTAACACTATATCATCTGATATCATCTTAAAAATCCAAGTTATTTAGTACTTGTATTTAAAACAATATTTTTTTGAAATTAAGGAGTATTTTCTATTGGTGAAGTTGTAAAAACTATCCAATAATCTATGTCATTAATTTTCCCCTCAGATTTATTAAGTAACTGAATTTAATAAAAAAAATTAATTATTTAAGAAATATTCTCATAAACCAAAAGTGACTTGAAAAAGTAGAGGGAGAAACAACTTCACATCTGACTGCATTGGAGCTTATTAAGTGGAATACTCACATTTTGCTGGAACTAGAGAAGTAGACGGAGAAGGCAATGGCAGCCCACTCCAGTACTCTTGCTTGGAAAATCCCACGGACAGAGGAGCCTCGTAAGCTCCAGTCCATGGGGTTGCTAAGAGTCGGGCACGACTGAGCAACTTCACTTTCACTTTTCACTTTCATGCATTGGAGAAGGAAATGGCAACCCACTCCAGTGTTCTTGCCTGGAGAATCCCAGGGACAGAGGAGCCTAGTGGGCTGCTGTCTCTGGGGTCGCACAAAGTCGGACACGACTGAAGCAACTTAGCAGCAGCAGTAGCAGAGAAGTAGAAAAAGATGATTTGTAAACAATAGTTGTCAGGAATTGCAAACTTTAGAATAAAATATTGCTACCAAATAAAGATAATTCAGAGGGCTTACTCAGCATACAAAGCGATATCCAAATATCACTTTGGCACTGTGATTGCAGACAAGCCCATCATCTTGCTAATCTGCCTTGTCAACTTTCAGTTATCTAATGACAAATTATCAATTACAAATGTCCTGTCCCCATTTTTTCTATTATTTATTAATAATTTACCCTATTCAAATTGGAAATCCTTCTTCTATAGCCCTTGCTTTTGTATTTATACACAACAGACTCTTTATGAAATGTATTTCAGAAAATGTAATGATTGGAAAACAACTGTTCTAGGTGCTGTAGGGGAGGAACAGAGATGAAGATATGATCTTTGAAAGCAGGTGGAGGTTTGAAATCTAGCTCCACCACTTATGAGTTATGTTACCTTTGATTTCTCTGGGCTTTATTTATCTTATCCATGAAATGGGAGTATCTACTTCACAGGTTTATAAGAATTAAGGAAGATAAAAACATGTGTAGTTAGTTGCACAAGTCTTGATGGATAAGTAGTAATTGATGCTATAATTAAGAATAAAGGATGTGAGGACTTCCCTGGCTGTCCACTGGTTAAGAATCCTGTCTGCCAATGCAGGGGACATAGGTTTGATATGGTTGATGGAGGAACCAAGATCCCATGTGCGTTGGGGAAAGTAAGCCTGCATGCCACAAAGAAAAGATGCTGTGTGCTGCAATCAAGACATCAAGTAAATAAATGAATATTGAAAAATAAATATTTAAAAATAAAGAAACGATGCACCTCAAGGTTTTCAAGGAATGCGTATGTTGAGATGCTGTTTAGTTTATCAGTTCTTTTGAATTTCTTATGTTTTTCCCCAGTGGCAGTATTATAATCTACTCAAGAGTAGTAGTGCTGCATTTAAGTAATTTGCATCTTCGCATGTTATTTTCTCAAAACATGTATGGTTTAGCAGTAAATATACAGTATTTATGCACCAAAGCAGGCTTCCCTGGTGGCTCAGTCAGTAAAGAATGCCTGCAATGCAGGAGACCTGGGTTTGATCCCTAGGTCAGAAAGATCCTCTGGAGAAAGAAATGGCCACCTCAGTATTCTTGCCTAGAGAATCCCATGGACAGAGGAATCTGGCAATCTACAGTCCGTGGGGTTGTAACAGTTGGAACCACCACCACCATGTACCAAAGAAATTCATAAAGGAAGTTGTCACACCCCGTAAGAGTCAAAAGCTCTCAAAAGCTAAATTGTCTGAAAGGTTGACTCTGATGATGGTATGTTTGCATATGTACACAGATATATGCAAAACTGGAATATATAGACATAACTAAATACAGTGCACTGGAGACATGAGTGTATTTAATTCTCTATTTTTTAAAACAAACAAAATATAGCCTTAAACCTATTCACAAAGCACACAGAGTAATTATGCATTCACACTTAAACAACGTGAATAGTGTCCTAATCAGAGAACGATTGTCTCTCAAATTGCCATTCCCCTACTTGGAGCCTATTTCTGATGGCTCCGCAGCAGCTGTATGTGTGGAGTTCAGCCAAGATGTTCTCAAGTGTGGAAAGTGGTCCAGATGTCACTGCTACTGCTGGAGAGAGAGATACTCCAGAGGTTGTCATCTGGGCATTAATACTGCCAAAATTGTTGCCTTGGCCACAGCTGTTGGCTTTCCTGCTGGAAGATGATGGAGCAAGAAAACATTTGAAAGTCTTGCCAAAACAGTGGGAGACAGCCACAAAATAAGTACACACTGGTGTAAAAGTCCCTGCTCAATTTGTTTGTCACAAATCTGATATAAAATGAATTGCTGGATTAATGGCAACACTATATTTACATGTGTAGACTTAATTGTTATACACTTCTTTGCAGTATCAGAGGCATAATTTCAAAGTTCATAAAGACCTGACCAGCTGTTGGTTGAATTTATTAATGATCCATTGCAACATCATGTTAATCTAAAAGATTCTAGTGTTTCAATATTGAACTTTTTAAGATGTAGGTCCCAAAGTGTACACTCTTTTCCTCCATGCTTCACTAAACTTAACATTTTTTTTGTAAACAATTTCCTATATTTGTATCTTCTATAGTGTCTAACAAACTTCATTTCTTGTAGCAGATGTTCAGTGCCTGCTGTTAAGGTGATGTAAACTGAATGTTTAATTGAACTGAATAAAATTGAATCAAATGATATTCAGTGCTACTATGTGCTATCTTTTGGTCTTTCATTTTCCCTGACCTCACACTGGCAAATATATCATATTGTCAGTCACATATAGGGCTTTTTTTCTGTAAATATCAATATACAAGAAAAGAACTGAGGAAAAATCCAAAAAAAGTGTTGGCCATATGCCTGGGTTAATATGCTGATGCAGATATTCATGTTAATTCATTTATTTTTTGATTCTTATAAAATGTGTAGATAAATGACAGCAAGTATTATACAACAAATATCTATTATGATTAAAAATAATAAAATTCTGTCTTGGATGTAATAAGTAAAAAATAATATTTTCTCATGGACATGAATTATCCCACTTTATTTAGGGCTTCCCTGTTGGCTCAGTGGTAAAGAATCCACCTGAAAATGCAAGAGACACAAGTTTGATCTCTTGGTTTTGAGAAGATCCGCTGGAGAAGGAAATAACAACCCACTCCAGTATTTTTGCTTGGGAAATCTCATGGACAGAGGAGACTAGCAGGCTACAGTTCATGGAGTCTCAAAGAGTTGGACCTGACTTAGGGACTAAGCAGCAACACATATTCAGTAAGCTTGTATTGAGCAAAACTTAGTCTCCTATACAGTAATAAATAGATAAATATGAGATGGTCTTTCCTTTCAAAGGACTCCTAGTTGGATGGAAAATTCATATATAAATGTGGGTAAATTATAATATGGCAAGGATTGTGATAGAAATACACACAGGGAATGTGCTTGGAAAGAAAAGTTTGAGAAGGATTAATGGAAGATGAGACTTGAGCACATTATTAAAAGAAATCTAGAATGAATCTAGATAAGGAATGGAAAGAATTTTTGAGAAAAGGGCAAAATATATAAAGTCAGAAAACATGAAACTGCCTATCCGGATCACTGATGTGCAGGTGTTTCGGCATAGTATTAATCAGTGTTTTTTTTTCTCCTCTCCTTTTTCTTCCATAATATGATGCAGAATTTTAATTCAAACAGTTGTAAATAAAAAAGAGACTTTTTGCTCTTAATCAAACATTGAAAATCACAAACTTCCTAGTATAGCTCAAACCAAGGATAGAAGTTCCTTCTTTAAATTTACTGCTGCTGCTGCTAAGTCGCTTCAGTCATGTCCGACTCTGTGTGACCCCAGAGACAGCAGCCCACCAGGCTTCCCCATCCCTGGGAATCTCCAGGCAAGAACACTGGAGTGGGTTGCCATTTCCTTCTCCAATGTATGAAAGTGAAAAGTGAAAGTGAAGTCTCTCAGTCGTTCCCGACTCTTAGAGACCCCGTGGACTGCAGCCTACCAGGCTCCTCTGTCCATGGATTTTCCAGGCAAGAGTACTGGAGTGGGGTGCCATTGCCTTCTCTGCTTTAAATTTGCAGTTTCTTGTATTTTTGTTTCATATTCTCAAAATGCAGAATAACATCAGACTGTTAAGATATTCCAAGAGTAAGAGAGTGTTCCACAGAAGTTCCAGCCAGGGGGGGGAAAAAAAATTAGGTAGAGACATTGATTAGATCTATTTGAGCCATATGCCAGCTATTGTTCAGTTGCTAAGTCGTGTCTGACTCTGAGACCCCATGGGCTGCAAGACACCAGGCTTCCCTGTCCTTCACCCTCTCCCGGAGCTTGCTCAAACTCATGTCCATTGAGTTGGTGATGCCATTCAACCATCTAATCTTCTATCATCCCCATCTCCTCCTGCCTTCAATCTTTTCCAGCATCAGGGTCTTTTCCAATGAGTCAGTTCTTCGCATCAGGTGGGCTAAATATTGGAGCTTCAGCTTCAGCATCAGTCCTTCCCATGAATATTTGGGGTTGATTTCCTTTAGGACTGACTGGTTTGATTTCCTTGCAGTCGAAGGGACTCTCAAGAGTCTTCTCCAGCACCACAATTTGAAGACGCTCAGCCCTCCCTACTTTTTTTTTTTTAAGCCTTTTTTATTATCCAACTCTCACATCCAAAGCTATGGAAAAACCATAGCTTTGACTATATGGAACTTTGCAGGCAAAGTAAAGTCTTTGCTTCTTAATATGCTGTCTAGGTTTGTCATAATTTCTCTTCCAAGGAACAAGAGTCTTTTCATTTCATGGCTGCAGTCACCATCTGCAGTCATTTTGGAGCCCAAGAAAATAAAGTCTGTCACTGTTTCCATTGTTTTCCCATCTATTTGTCATAAAGTGCAAATGCCAATACCTGGATATATCTCTGAGGTCAAGCAGGGGCACAATATGACTGGCTCTGTTTTTCTTATATAACGAATCTCTCTGTATACATGTGTGTTAAGTTGCTTCAGTCATGTCCGACTCTTGCAACCCTATGGACTGTAGCCTGCCAGGCTCCTCTGTCCATGGGGATTCTCCAGGCAAGAATACTGGAGTGGGTTGCCATACTCTCCTCCCAGAAACCTCTCTGACCATAAAGTAATTGATGACATTGATCAAAATCATATGGAAATCAGGAAGATAAGTCTCTTCTAGAGGATGGAAAAATGATGCCCACAAATAGAGGAGGACAGAATGCTGTTCTAATAAAGATATTATATGTGCATCTGATTCTACCAAAGAGTTTGGATTTTTTTTTTTCCCTTTAGACCATGTGAAACCATTGAAGTGTTTTGCTCTGAGGAGTGATTCATTTGTTTGTCTCTTTTGTAGGAGGTGCCTGAGTCATCCTGGTGGGAGATGATGAGAGATTCTATACAGACAGTAGCTATAGATATAGATGTAGGGAATGTATTTAAGAAATGGGAAGAATATATGTTGTAGAAGTAATTGATTGAATGGGATATAGGTGTGAAAAAGCAGAAGGTGGTATAGGAAAAGGGGGGAGACTTATTCAATTACTAATTTAAGTTAATTTTATGTTGAAATACCTTATAATCATCCTTTCTTTTAAACTCTATAGTTACTTTATTTAATTGAGCCTTCATCATCTCTTTTCCCTGGAATATTACAATAGTCTTTTCAGCAATTTGTTTGCTTCCAGTATCTTATCTTTCTAGTTTATTTTCATTCTGTAATTCAGGATATGTTCCTAAAGTAATCTGATCTCACTTTTCCTTGTTTTAGAAACATCAGGTGTTACTTGGAAACCTAAGGTTGGAAGAAGATCCTAATTTTTCAAGGTGGCATACAGCATATCCTATAAGCAAGGCTTAATCTGCCCTGTGTATAACTATTAACACAATCAAGCAGAAATTAAAAGCAATACACCTTCTCAGCACAACTTTCCATCTTTCAGTGTTCTCCAGCTGGAAGTCCATAATTTGTTTTTCCCTATAATCACTACCAAGAGCCTGAATCTCTACCAAGGTTTAGGATTTGAAAATAAGAGACAGTAACGCTGAAGAATGTTCAAAATACCATAAATTGCACTCATTTCACCTTCTATACTCAAAATCCTTCAAGCAAGGCTTCAGCAGTATGTGAACCAAGAATTTCCGGATGTACAAGCTGGGTATAGAAAAAGCAGAGGAACTAGAGATCCAATTGGCAACATTCATTGGATCATGGAGTAAGCAAGGGGATTCCAAAAAAAAAAAAAAAAATCACTTCTTCATTGACTACACCAAAGCCTTTGACTGTGTAGATCACAACGAATTGTGAAAAGTTCTTAAAGAGATGGCTGTATGCAGGTCAAGGAGCAGCAGTTAGAACCAGGCATGGAACAGCTAACTGGTTTAAAATTGGGAAACTAGTATCAAAAGGCTGTATATTGTCACCCTTCCTTTTAATTTCTATGCAGAGTATATCATGCAAAATCCTGGACTGGATGAATCGCAAGCCTGAATAAAAATTGTTAGGAGAAATATTAACAACCTCAGGTATGCAGATGATAATACTCTAACAGTAGAAAGTGAAGAAGAACTAAAGAGCCTCTTGATGAGAGTGAAAGAGGAGAGTGAAAAAATTAGCTTGAAACTCAACTTGAAAGAAACTAAGATCATGGCATCTGGTCCCATTACTTCATGACAAATAGAAGGGGATAATTGGAAGCAGTGACAGATTTTATTTCCTTAGAATCCAAAATCATTGCAGATAGTGACTGCAGTTGTGACACTAAAAGATGTTTGTCCTTGGAAGGAAAGCTATGACAAACCTAGACAGTGTATGAAAAAGCAGAGACATTATCTTGCCAATAAAGGTCCATATAGTCAAAGCTGTTATTTTTCCAGTAGTCATGTATGGATGTGAGAATTGGACCATAAAGAAGGCTGAGTGCCAGAGAATTGATGCTTTCAAATTGTGGTCTTGGAGAAGACACTTGAGGGTTCCTTGGACTGCAAGAAGATCAATCCTAAAGGAAATCAACCCTGAATATTCATTAGAAGGACTGATGCTAAAGTTGAAGCTCTAATACTTTGGTCACCTGATGGGAAGAGGTGACCCATTGAAATAGACCCTGATGCTGGGAAAGATTGAAGGCAAAAGGAGAAGGGGGTGACAAAGGGTGAGATGGTTAGATAGCATCACCAACTCAATGAACAGGAATTTGAGCAAACTCTGGAAGATAGTGGAGGACAGAGGAACCTGGCATACTGCCATCCAAGGGGTCACAAAGAATCAGCATGACAGAGTGACTGAGCAGCAGGATCAACAAATAAAAGAAATTAGAGAAAGAAGAATTGGAAGAAGGAAGTCTTATTATAATTTCTCTAGTAGAAGCAAGCACAAATATGAGCTCTATCAGACATGAAATTTTTGCTGGAGTTTCTGAAAGTTTTTTTGAAAATCTGCCTAATATCTGGAGCCAGATGTATTTTGTGGCCAAAAATTTTTTTTTGGTTTATGAATCATCATGACGCCCAACTGTTAGTGGCAAATCGGAGAGCCACATCAGATTTTCCTGAATCTTGAAACATCTAGCCTTTTCATCAGTTTTTTAAAAAATATCTGTTTTACTGTGTTAAATCTTTTTCCACTTGAAATATCTAGAATGGTTACCATCATCCTCACCAAACACAAACTGAGAATTTTATTATCATAAGTAGTTTCATGAAACCAATTAAGGATTCTGGGATTTATTGTTTGACGCTTTTATATTTAAAAACAGGGATGAAATCACTGCCAGTGGAAAACAGGATACTGATAATGGGTCGCAGTGGCAATACTGTTACTTGTCTGTTACAGCTGGTGTGTAGTGAAGTGCTTGCTGTATGCACTGTTTGATAGTCTAAGTGGCAGGAGCAATAGAGCATTGCCATAATGAGAACTATATCTAGCTGCTTCTGGCTTCACTGAAGAGTTTATAGAGTGAAGATGGAAAATACAAGCCTATAATCTCTGCTTAAGGCATGTGCAAGAAAGTAGAGGACATATACATTTGACCCTGAAAGAATTTTTTAAAACTTTTCTAGCCAAAGGACTAAAATATTCAAAATATAGACCCAAAGTCTGATCCTGTATGTTCCTGAATTACAGTGCAGTTTGGAGCATTGATTGGGAAAGATCAATATCTTCAGTGTTTTAATTAGAGCTTCTTAGTGGATTTTAAAAATCTGAGTATCTTGGTGCCCTTTCCCCATATCCCATTCACTAATATTTCTTATCAGGAAAGTTATCCTTTACTTATCCTGTCTGAAGAAACCTGCCTACTTTGTCTTAGTTATTCCAAGTCCTCTTAAGACTCATTTCCTCTACCTTGTCATGAACTTGAGTTTCATAGTTAGAGGCACATCTAGTGTTCCCCCAAATGCTCTGTAGCTTATTCAATGAAAAATTGCTTAACATTTGATTGCTAACAGAAACTTGATAAATATATGTGAGAATCAATTCTGTAAGTGTCAGACAAAGAAGGAAATAACAATTTGATCAGGTTGACTATACTGATAGGCATACAATTATAAGTGATTGATTCATGATTTGAATAAGAAGCAAATGGATGTAATTCTTACTCTGTTGCTTGAATGGCACTTGAACAAAATATAACCTACACTAAATGCAACTGAGGATGCAGAATTCTCTGGTACAGTGTAGAGGAATGAATCCAAAGGCTCAGGAATATAGGAGATGTTTAAATGGATTAATACTGAAAGAGCCATTCATAGCTACCATCCTCTCTCTCTGGGGTTCAGGGTATACTCTCTTTATGCGGTAATGAGAGGATCTCAGCATTCATGAAAGTTTCCTTAGTGGTGGTCCTTCTGGAACTCTTGGTCAGCGTTGGCCGTCAGAGACAGGAAGGCGTGTTAACAAAGTGGGAAACAGGACCAGAGCAGACATGAAAATGGACTGACTGAAGGAAACCTTTGGAAATTGCTAATTTATTACATTTTTCTAGAACCCAGGACAGAAATAAATTGTTGCCTACAGAGTAATTATCTGGTTAGAATAATTCAAAATAAAATACTGGTCTGGTATGTAGTTTTCCCTGCACTATTTGTTGAAAAGATTACCCTTTCCCCTTTAAGTAGTCTTAGAACTCTTGTCAAAAATCATTTGCACATATATGTGGGGATTTATTTCTAGACTATCTAGTCTGTTCCATTGGCCTGTATGTTGGTATTTATCCCGGTTCCACACATTTTGATTACTGTAGCTCTGTAGTAAGTTTTGAAATTCAGAGGGAATCCTCCAATGTTATTCTTCCTTTTTGAGGCTGTCATGGTTATTTTAAGCCATGTGAGTTTCAGAATGGGTTTTCCTATTTCTGAAGAAAACATCTTTGAGTATTGAGAGAAATTGAAACTGTAGATTATTTTAGGTAGTATTGACGTCTTGACAATATTAAATCTTCCCATCCATGAAAAGGAGATATTTCCACTTATTTATGTCTTTTAAAATTTCTTAAAGCATTTTATTGTTCTTATTAAGCAACTCTTTTACTTCTAGGTTAAAGGAATTCCTAAATATTTTATTCTTTTTAATGTTATTGTTAATAAAATTATGTTCAAAATTTCCTTCCAGGTTATTCATTGTAGTGTAAACAAATGCAACTGACTTTGTCTCCTGCTACTTTGCTGAATTCAGTCATTAGTTCTAATAGTTTGTGTGTATGAATAATCTTTAGTGTTTTTTACATATTAAATTATATCATCTGGAAAGAAAAACAATTTTACTTCTTCCTTTCCAATTTGGATGTCTTCTATTCCTTTTTTAATTGCTCTGGTTCGAACTTCCAGAATTTGTCGAGTACAGTGTCAAAGGTGGGCACCCTTGCATTTTTCTTGATTTTAAAAGAAATACTTATGGACTCTATGGGAGAGGGAGAGGGTGGGAAGATTTGGGAGAATGGCATTGAAACATGTAAAATGTCATGTATGAAACGAGATGCCAGTCCAGGTTCGATGCACAATACTGGACGCTTGGGGCTAGTGCACTGGGACGACCCAGAGGGATGGTATGGGGAGGGAGGAGGGAGGAGGGTTCAGGATGGGGAACACATGTATACCTGTGGCGGATTCATTTTGATATTTGGCAAAACTAATACAATTATGTAAAGTTTAAAAATAAAATAAAATAAAAGGAAATACTTTTCATCTTTTACTGTTGAGTGTAATGTTTGCTGTGCATTCTCATTGGTGGCTTTTATTATGTTAAGGTAACTCCCTTCTATTTCTAGTTCACTGAATGCTTTTATCACGAAAAAGTGTTGAATTTTGTCAAATGGAAATAATCATGTGAGTTTTTCCCTTTATTTTCTTAATGCACTATATTACATTGATAAATTTTCATATGTTGAACCCCATCCTTGCATTCCAGGAATAAGTTCCCCTTGGTCATAGTGTATAATCATTTTAAAATGAGTGATGTTGAATTCAGTTTGGTAATATTTTATTGAGGCTTTTTGCATTAATGTTCATAAAGAATATGGGATATAATTTTCTTTTTTCTTGTAGTCTGCCAGGCTCCTCTGTTCATGGAATTCTCCAGGCAAGAATACTGGAATGGGTAGCCATTCCCTTCTCCAGGGAATCTTCCTGATCCAGGGATTGAACCTGGGTCTCCCACATTGCAGGCAGATTTTTTACCATCTGAGCGTCCAGAGAAGACCTTTCACTTTCACTTTTTTTTTTTTTTAGATTGAGGATTTTTGCATCAATATTCATAAAGGACACGTGTGTGTGTGTGTGTGTTAGTTGCTCAGTGGTGTCCAATTCTTTGAGACGCCGTGGCCTATAATCTACCAGGCTCCTCTGTCTATGGGATTCTCCAGGCAAGAAAACTGGAGTGGATTGCCATGGTCTCCTCTAGGGGATCTTCCTGATCCTGGAATTGAACACAGGTCTCTTATGTCTCCTGCACTGGCAGAAGGGTTCTTTAAGATATTAGTATATAATTTTCTTTTCCTTGAATTTGTCTTTGGTGTCAGGGTAATTCTGGTTTCATAGAATGAGTTAGAAAGTGATCTCTTCTCTGTAATATTTTGGCAAAAACTGAGAAGGATTGTTATTTAGTCCCACTTTAAATGTTTGATAGAAGTCACCATGGAAGATCCAGAGATTTTCTTTGTTGAGTGACATGCAGATACTGATTCTGTCTTCTTGCTAGCTTCTGCCTCCTTCCTAGGTCTATTCAGATTTCCTGCGTCTTCATAATTTGGTCTTTGTAGATTTTGTTTCTAGAAATTTGTCCACTTCATATAATTTATCTAATTTTTTCAGCATGCAATTATTCATAATACTCTCTTACAATTCTTTTTATTTCTGTAAAAATGGTAGTAATATGTCCACTTTTATTTCTGATTTTAGTAATTTGAGTCTTCTCTTTTTCTTATTTAAAGAGCTAAAGGTTTGTCAATTTTGTTGACCTTTTTGAAGAAGTGACTTTTGGGTTCATTGACAATTTTTTATAGTTACTCTATTCTATTTCATTTATCTCTGCCTTCTACTAGCTTTGGGTTTAGTTTTCTTTTTTCTAGTTCCTTAAGCTTTAAAATTAGCTTTCTGATTTGAGAACTTTCTTGCTTCTTCTAATGTAAGCTGTATAGCTATACATTTCCCTTTAGTACTAGTTTTAGTACTAGCTTCATCTTATGTTTCATTATGGTGTAGCTTAATTTCATTCATCTGTGCTTTTTAATTTCCCTTATGAATTTTCCTTTGATCCATTTGTTTAAAAAATATTGTTTAATTTGGCTATTTTGTTAAATTTGCACTTTCCCTTCTCTTACTGATTTATAACTCAATCCCATTGGATTGGAGAATTACTTCCTATGATAGCTTTTACAATCTCTTAAGGCTCACAATACGACCTAATATATGTTCTGTCCCCCAAAACATCCCATGTGCTCCTGAGAAGAAGGTGTATACTCTTGTCATTAGGTAAAGTGTTCTATATGTGTCTGTTAGATATGGTTGATTTACTGTGCTGTTCAAGTCTTCTATTTTTTACTTCTTTTCTCTCTGGTTTTGCTATCTATTGTTGATAGTGAGTTATTGCTGTGCTGTGCTTAGTCACTCAATCATGTCTGACTCTTTGTGACTCTACAGACTGTAGCTTGGCAAGTTCTTCTGTCCACGGGGATTCTCCAGGTAAGAATACTGGAGAGGGTTGCCATGCCCTCTTCCAGGGAATCTTCCCAACCCAGGGATCAAACCCAGGTCTCCTACATTGCAGGCAGATTCTTTACCATCTGAACCACCAGGGAAACCCAGTGAGTTATTAATATCTTCAACTATTACTGTAGAGCTATTTCTTCTTCAATTCTGTGAAATTTTGTTTCCTGTATTCTGATGGTTTCTTGTGTGTAAAAAATGCTTATAATTGTCTTTTGTTTCTGCTGTATTCAATTTTTTAATAATATGCAATGTCATTCTTTGTCTTTTTAAACTTTTCTGATTTAAAGTCTATTTTATTTAATGCTAGTATAGCCACCATGCTCCCTTTAAGTTTCTATTTGCATGGGATATCTTTTTCCATTCTTGCACTTTTGTAAGTTTGTGTTTGGATCTGAAGTGACTCTCTTATAGACAGCATATAGTTGGATCATGTGTGTTTTACTATTCTGCCAACCTCTGTCTATTGATTAAAGAATTTGTTCCATTTACAGTTAAAGTATGCTGAAAATCAGGGACTGCTATTTTGCTATTTGCTTTCTACATATTTTACAGCTACTTTTTGATCCCTCATTCCCTGTGTGGCTGTTTTCTTTTGAGTTTTGCTCATTATCTGTAGTAGAATATTTTCATTCTCTTTTCCCTTTGTGCATATTCTATATCTCACGGTTGCCATGAGGATTATTATCTTACAGTTACAACATTAAGTTTTTTTAGTTTCCATAGATATTTATCCATTGTTTATGCAGCTTTTTCATAAAGATAGTTTTAAAATGTAAAATACTCACAAATTCTTAAAGTGCATTATGAGGCATTATAATTTTATATAGTGGACATTTTACTAGCAAAGTTTAAGTACCTATCACTAAAATTCTTTCCTCACACTTTAAAAAAATAATACTGATGAAATAGTAGAAGCAATTTCTCTTCTCTGTGAAGCCTATAAGTATCTATTGTACTTTCAATAAAAGTTCCATTGACAAATATTTTTAGCACACTTCTTTCACTGGTCACTTTGTAAAAAACATCTTGAATCTGGCTTCTATATTCAAGCATGTCGAATCCCACAACTTTATAATTAACATTCATGTCATGCAAAAGCATGTTTACCATTGTACTGTAAGAACAAAATGTTTTTGAGAAAATTATTACATAATTATCAGAAATTGCTTCTTGGATCTGATTCACAGGAGCAGTTGCTGAGTTCCGCAAAGATGATGATGTGCTATTCCCCTTAGCAGAGGCAGAAACTCTCACTGCCAATCAAGCTGGTCCACTGAGTCACTCAGACTTTGGATGAGCAGCTCCTTATCAGAGCTGCATGGTGCCAGCACAAAGTCCTGATTTGAATGGTCACTTTTAATTTCAGTAAGTATGCTCTTTTACAGCTCTATCCGCACCTCTTCTTGTTGCTGATATCACAAAGTTTCATCTTTATACATTCATCATCTTCATCTGTGCACGTTCAGTTGAGTCCAACTTTTTTTGCAACCCTATGAACTGTAGCCCACCAGGTTCCTCTGTCCATGAAATTTTCCAGGCAAAAATACTAGAGTGGGTTGCTCTTTTCTACCCCTAAGTGAATATCAGTTTCATGTTGGTCAGAGCTGGCTGTGTGTGTGTGTGTATGTGTATGTATGTGTTAACACTCAGTCATGTCCAATTCTTTGTGACCCCCATGGACTGTAGCCTGTCAGGCTCCTCTGTCCATGGTATTCTCCAGGCAAGAATACTGGAGTGAGTAGCCATTTCTTTCTCCAGGGGATCTTCCTGACTCAAGGATTAAAGCCAGATCTTCTGTACTGTAGGTAGATTCTTTACCATGTGAGCCACCAGGGGCACCCTCTTTATACATGGTGTGCTCTAAAGGAAACTTTCAAACACAGTAGTCTCTTAAGGGCTTCCTTCCCTGGTCGCTCAGACAGGTAGGAATCCTCTTGCAATGTGGGAGACCTGGGTTTGATCCCTGGGTTGGGAAGATCCCCCAGAAGAGGGCATAGCAACCCATTCCAGTATTCTTTCCTGGAGAATCCCCATGGTCAGAGGAGCTTGGCAGCCCACAGTCCATGGTGTTGCAGAGTCAGGCACAACTGAGCGACTAAGCACACACTCTCTTAAGTTGTGTTTTAAACAAAACATTAAATTATAAACCACAGTTATAATAGTATTAGCTTTTAGAGTAATAATTTTAAATAAGATTTTCATTTCTTGGATCTTGTAGAAAACAATAAATGGACTTACAAACCATTGTTAGAAAAATGCTGGCTTTACAATTGTCCACATGTTTACATTTGGTGAATTGTTTTTATTTCTTCATGTGACTGTGTTGTTGCCTTATGTCCTTTCATTTCACCCCTGCAGGGCTCTCTTGAGTGTGTCCAGCTCAAGCACAGGTCTAGCGATAATAACTCTCAGTTTTGTCTGAGAATGTCTTAATTTCCCCCTCACTTTTGGAGAACATTTTTATTGGATATAGGATTCTTGGTTAAGATATTTTTCTCTTTTATTAGTTTAAATATATAGACCCTTGACTTCTGGCCTCCAAAGGTTGTGGTAAGAAATCTGTCAATAATTTTATTGAGGATTCTTTGTATGCGATGACTCACTTTCCTCTTTCTGCTCCCAGGGTTCTCTCTTAGTCTTTTGAATGTTTGATTACAATGTGTGTTAATGTTGGTCTCTGAGTTCACCATACTTGGAATACATATAGTTTCTTAGATATTTGCAATTAAATATTTCATCAAATTTTGGAAATTTTCAACCATATTTTTTTCAGATATTGTATTCTCTTCTTTCTTTTCTTCTTCTGTGACCTCTACAATGTGTATATCAGTTCACTGATGATGTCCCACAGGTTGTTTAGACTCTGCTCACTTATCCTCAATCTTTTCTCTTTCTGTTCTCCAGACTCAATAATTTTATCCCAGGGGGCTGGTTTTTTCAGTGTTTCATTCACAGCACTGGGTAGATGTACATGTATGGTTGCTGAGAGCTGTATTGGATAGTTTTATTGGTAATTCAGAACATTTTCTTCTTTTAAAGTTTCCCACTCAAAGACGATATGTATTGGACCAACACCGTTCATTCCAATAAATACAGCTAAAAATCCTAGATGTAATGTGAACACACACGACACACACATGAAAACTTGAGAGATACAGATGGAAAAGTATATATACATATATACCTTTTTCTGACCGATTTCTTCCTAAACAACTATCAGCAAGCAAACTTGCATAAAGACAAGTAACAAGAATACAGATATTGAGTATTGAATGTTATTATATAAATGAAGTAGGAAATAAGGAATATTTACTACATTATATTAAATTAAATTTATTATGAAAACATATTTTGCCATTTGAATGCAAATATATTTTAACATAACTTTTTATTTCATTAATCTTAAATATGTCTCTTGACACATTCAGTCCAGTTCAGTTCAGTAGCTCAGTCATGTCTGACTCTTTGCAGCCCCATGAATCGCAGCACGCCAGGCCTCTCTGTCCATCACCAACTCCCGGAGTTCACTCAGACTCACGTCCATCAAGTCAATGATGCCATCCAGCCATCTCATCCTCTGTCGTCCCTTTCTCCTCCTACCCCCAATCCCTCCCAGCATCAGAATCTTTTCCAATGAGTCAACTCTTTGCATGAGGTGGCCAAAGTACTGGAGTTTCAGCTTTAGCATCATTCCTTCCAAAGAAATCCGAGGGCTGATCTCCTTCAGAATGGACTGATTGGATCTCCTTCACACATTAATTCATATATATATATATATATATATATATATATACACACACATATATGTATATATACACACACACATACCACCTATTCTTTATCCATATATTTGCAAATAGTTATTTGCAATAGCTTCCATATCTTAGCTATTGCAAATAATGCTGCCGTGAATGTTGGAGTGTAAATATCTTTTTGAATAAATGTTTTTGGTTTCTTCAGATATATATCCAGCAACGGAGTTGCTGGATCCTGTGGTAGTTCTATTTTTAGGTTTTCAGACCTCCATACTGTTTGCTCTAGTAGCTGCACCAATTTACATTCCTACCAACAGTGTATGAGATTCTATTTCTCTACATCCTCACTAATATTTATTATTTGTAGATTTTTAATGATTAGCCATTGTGACAGGTATGAGGTTATATCTCACTGTAGGGTTATTCCGTGTTTTAAGGAAAACAAATGCTTTGGATAATTTGAGTTTTGTCTTACTCAGTTTGTTGCTATAATAAAATACAATTCCCTAGGAGACTTAAAAGCATAAATTTATTTTCTCACCTTTCTACAGGCTGAAATCAGAGATCAGGGTGCCTAGCATGATTGGGTTCTGGTGATAACTATCATCCTGGTTTTTAGATAACCAACTTCTCACAGTGTGTCCTCACACAATGGGGAGAGGAAGATCTGGTGTCTTTTCTTCTTTATGTGTGTGTTAGGCCCTCAGTTGTGTTCAACTCTTTGCAACCCCATGGACCGCAGTCCATCAGACATCTCTGTCCATGGGGCTCTCCAAGCAAGAATACTGGAGTGGATAGCCATTTCCTTCAATCCCATCCTGGGGCTCTATCCTTATGACCTCATCTAAATCTAATTAAGGGCTTCCCAGGTGACTCAGTGGGTAAAGAACCCACCTGAGATGCAGGAGACAAAAGATGTAGGTTCAGTTCCTGAGTGGAGAAGATCCCCTGGAGGATGGCATAGCAACCCTCTCTGGTACTTTTGCCTGGAGAATCCCATGGACAGAAGAGCCTGGTGGGTCCTACAGGGTTGCAGAGTCTGACATGACTGTCACGACTGAGCATGCACACAGAACTAATTACTTTCCAAAGACTATGCTGTGGGCTGTGCTTAATCACTCAGTTACGTCCAACTCTTTGTAACCCTATGGACTGTAGCCTTCCAGGCTCCTCTGTCCATGGGGATTCCCCAGGCAAGAATACTGGAGTGGGTTGCCATGACCTCCTCCAGGAGATCTTCCCAGCCCAGGGACTGAACCCAGGTCTCCCACATTGTAGGTGAGTTTTTTTATCATCTGGGCCACCAGGAAAGGCCAAGAATACTGGAGTGGGTAGCCTATCCCTTCTTCAGGGGATCTGCCCAACCCAGGAATTGAACTGGGGTCTCCTGTATTGTAGGCAGAGTCTTAACCAGCTGAGCTATGAGGGAAGACATTACTTTTTAATACCATCACATTGGAGCTTAGGAATTCAACATATGAATATGCTGGGGGGTGAGCACAAACATTCTGTCCTTAATAGATTTATTTTACTACAAAAATCCAAAAAAGATTTTCATTTAAAATTGAATGCCACTTATTGCATTACATGTAGATTATTCCTATAAATCTTTATATAAGCTTTTCTCCAAATCAACATTATAAAAATATCTGTGGTGTTTCTTTAAAATTCAGGCTCACAGATCCAAAATACATGTTCTTATAAGCTCTTATCCCCATTAATACTATGCAACTATTGCTGTAAATGTTAAAAAAGAAAACTTTTCAACAATCAAGAGACATTTTAATGGATACATTATTAAATGCATATTTATTTAATGCAGAAGTCATTATATAATTATTTGAACATTTAAGTTGCTACATATTTAATGTCAAGGTATTAGTAACAACATAATAATGACTACATTTTTAAGCATCCAGCAAGGCACTGTAATTTAGTTGTATTATTACATTTTAACTTCATAGGAGGCATACAAGATTCATAATAATAGTATTTTCAGCTTTAATATTTAGAAACTGAGATTTATAGCTAGCTAACAAATAGAAGATCAAACATATGAATTTAAGAAGCTCTAGATCTGATTCCATTTCCTGTGCTCTGACCAATGTTAACAAGAACGTGACTGAAGTTACTTTTAGATTTCAAAAAAAGTTCTGTGCATTTAATTAATTAATTTAGTTATCTTTATTATTCATCTACATTTTTATGTTTCATTGTAAAGTATTGTCATCACCGAAGACACAACTTCAAATTTGTAACCTTTAAATATGATCTTTCTGTGATTGGTACTGGTATTTTGAAATTTAGCATGTTGAGAATCTCCAGGAGAGTAATGAGTTTAATTTTCCATAGAATCAACAGATTTCTTTGGTCAACCAAAAAAAAAAAGACTGAAATTTACAAGTTTCTCATAAGTTAGACCTACCATACATTTTCTTCTCATTATAAAAATGCAAAGAGGAAGTGACAGAAATTTTTGCTTTTATAGATCTGGCCTATGGTATGCAGACATTCTGTGTGGCAATGGTACAGTTTCAGTTGTGAACTCCCATGCTTTGATACTTTAGACTGGAGTATATCTTTTGGAGCCTTGGTTAGAAATCTGAAACCCTCATTATTTCTGCATTTGTTAAACTATGTCTTTTGTTCCACTTGCAGACCAAGTAGTCTGCTTTGATAAAACTTGATCTACATTCAGAGATCTGCTCTGATGTTGGCTTTCTAAATGGTTCATCCTGGGGCACCCTAGAATGTTTGAGAAGATATTTTTAACTAGTTTCTTTCTTTCTTTCTTTTTTTTTTTTTGTTCTTTTTAGCTTGGCTGTTTTCATTTATATACCTGAAACTTTTGACTTTTGCATTTGCTCTAAGACTGAAACTGTTTTGAAAAGCTTTGCATTCACATATTTTGCAGGATTTTCATGAATTAATGCTCTTATTTCAAATGTAAAATCTTATTTAATAATTTCATACATATATATACAGATCTAGATAAACATATATGTGTGTACATGTTTTACAAAGGGAATTTGCTGTCTTAAAACAGAAATACATAGGTATGTTCTACCTATGTTTACTCAAAATGTTCTTGTCAAGATCAGAACTCTAAAGGTTATTCTTCTGTATCTATTCTCTTTGAAACTGTGCTCATTGAGAGATGTAACTGAGGGTATCTTGAAAACACAGTTTATTTTAGGATTTCACATGTAAACAATTCATGAACTGAAAAATAATCTTAAACTGTAGTGTCATTTTTAAATTTTCAAGATTCTTTCTGTATCTCAACTTTTAATTTGTGGACATTCATGAGATTAAATTAGTGGTGTTAAACTATTTCCTCCATGAACATACGCACACACTAATATATATTTATATCAGTTTTCTGGGTCCTTACATCTATTATGCATTCCACTAAAGCACCTATATGAAAGGATAGAAGTTGACTTTACTTTCCTTCCCTAGATTGTCTATCCAGCTTGCATTCTGCTTTTCTGACTCTTTTGGACATTTTCCACATTTTTTAAATTCTCATCAGTTCCTTGGGCTTCCCTGATGGCTCAGATGGTAAAGAATCTGCCTACGATCAGGAGACCTGGGTTCAATCCCTGGGTTGGGAAGATCCCCTGGAGAAGAAAATGGCTACCCACTCCAGTATTCTTGCCTAGAGAATTCCATGGAGTCACGAAGAGTTGAACATGACTGAATGACTCACTTTCACCAGTGCCTTGAGCCCAATATGTGTCAAGTGGAATTATTCTCTCTCCTTCTGTTTTAAGTGTGATCTTAGAAGTCTCACCAAGTGTATGACAATGGTGTTGGTTCTTCTTAGTGCAAGATTTTGATTTTCCATGGTGCTCTTCTGTAAAAATCAATATTATGGTCTATTTACTTGGTAGCTTTTGAATTTCTTTCCTTGGTTTTGGTAACAGGGACCTACCTGAATACAATTTACTTAGACTTACATGTAGAGACCAGGTAGAAGTGGTTATGGAAATAGACGAGTCAGATCTTATGCTCTGAGGGACAATACTGTCCAGTGATCCCAGTTGCTGCCCTATGGATTCACTATTGCACTAGCACTGAGACTATATCTTCTATGTCCTGTTCCTAGTCAACAACTAAACACAGAGGAAGTATTAACATGGACCCATTTCGGTGAAAAGCAGGGCTGTCCCAAGGCACAGCTTTTTCTTGAGAACACTCAGCTACCCAACTGCAGCATTCTTCAAATTGTGCTGTAATCTGCAACATGTCCTACAATAACCTTCATTCCAATCACTCTTTTCTTACACAGGATTCATATTCATATCAAAAATTAAAGATTCTTTACACTTTCTGCTGCCCCTCTATCTCACTTTCATCTCTAATCCCTTTTGGTCATCTGGAGAACCAAACTTATGTAAATGATAGCTGGAATAATTTAAGAAAACTGATGGTAAAATGAGGTTTTGGAGGTTGATTCATTCCCCACTGTGCTAGTGAAAAGTACATCATTCTGAGTAGTATCAGAGCATAGATAGTGTCAAATACAACATGGTCACTCACTAACTAAATATTTCCCTGTTTAAGACCTGGGGCAATAAACTGGTGGAGGAAAATATCCTTGGAGATGCAGGTGATTTCAGACATTTGTCAGATATGGTGAGAATCATGTCTATAAATAGAGCAGAATTGTCTGTTATGGCTAATCTGTATCGACTCTTTGTGGAGGGATAATGAGAAACAAAGGGCAATTAACAAGCAGTTAGGGACCTCTTTTGTCATTTATAAAATGCCCCTTGACTCCCACAGTCAAGGCTGAGCACTAAACCAAAGACATGTTCCAGTAGAGACCAAGAGATATTTGAATACTCTGCCAAGGCAGATCTGAATCCCTTTGAAACTGAAAGTGGGGCTGCAACTTCTAGAAGAATATCTGAAAGTATGATGCTGCATACTCCTGAACAGATGAGTTTAAAGAGATATCCCACTTTATTTATTTATTTATTTATTTTGTCCAAGAGCTATTGTTTCTCCTTTTGCAAGATGTTGCAAAAGCCTGTCCACCATAAAGGACTTGTAAACTTTCAGTAGCTTCCAATACTCCTTTTGCTGACCCACAAGCTAATAAATAGTTTAAATCTCAGCATAATTTGTGTAAGGGATGTACGATGTATGATAAAAGAGATGGATTACATATTGGAGACGTTGTAAAAATTAGCTGGAGTCAAGGAAACAACCCTGGAACTGGATTTTTTAATTAATTTATTTTTAATTAGAGGATGATTGCTTTACATTGATGTGTTGGGTTCCATCATACATCAACATGAATCAGCCATAGATACACACATGTCCCACATCTCTTGATCTTCCTTCTCACCTCCAACCCCATCCCATCCTGCTACATTGTCACAGAGAAATGGATTTGAGCACTCTGCATCATACAGCATTCTCACTGTCTATCTGTTTCCATATGGCAATGTATAAGTTCCAATGCTACTCTCTCAGTTCATCCCCTCCTCTTTCCCCCACTGTGTTCACAAGTCTGTTCTCTATATCTGCATCTCCATTGATGGCATTTGATCAAGGTGGTTGGAGTTTAAGACTGGATAAATTTCAAGACCCATTGGCTTAGAAACACCTTATCTGGGCATGGAATATAATACTCTGGCAAGAATTTCAAGGAATGGAGCACATTTACTGCTCAGTTCAGTTCAGTTCAGCCACTCAGTCATGTCTGACTGAAGTGACATTTATGACCCCATAGACTGAAGCATGCCAGACTTCGCTGTCCATCATCAACTCTCAGAGCTTGCTCAAACTCATGTCCATTGAGTTGGTGATGTCATCCAACCATTTCATCCTCTGTCAGCCCCTTCTCCTCCCACCTTCAAGTTTTCCCGTCATCAGGGTTTTTTCCAATGAGCCAGTTCTTTGCATTAGGTGGCCAAAGTATTAGAGCTTCAGCTTCAGCACCAGTCCTTCCAATGAATATTCAGGATTGGTTTCCTTTAGAATGGACTGGTTGGATCTCCTTGCAGTCCAAGGGACTCTCAAGAGTCTTCTCCAACACCACAGTTCAAAAGCATCAAAACTTTGGCATTCAGCTTTCTTTATGGTCCAACTCACACCCATACATGACTACTGGAAAAACCATAGCTTTGACTATATGGACCTTTGTTAGTAAAGTAATGTCTCTGCTTTTTAATATGCAGTCTGGGTTTGTCATGAATTTTCTTCCAAGGAGCAAGCGTCTTTTAATTTCATGCCTGCAGTCACCATCTGCAGTGATTTTGGTGCCCAAGAAAAGAAAATCTGTCACTGTTTCCCTTGTTTCCCCATCTATTTGCCATGTAGTGATGGGACTGGATACCATGATCTTAGTTTTCTGAATGTTGGGTTTTACTGCTACAGAAACTTTTATAAACCTGGCTAACATTTACTGCAAGAGAACCTTTTATAAACATGGAAAAAATGATGGCCAAAGCTGAACCTTTGATATGTCTCTATTTCTATGTTAAAATGTGTACACTTGTCTCATATCCTTGGAAGGACTAGCTGTCATCCCTATAGAATTAAATCCTTATTATGAATGTGAGTTTGCCTTTCTTCACTTCAGACATCCAGCACAACTATGCAGGGGATTATGTAATAACTGATTCGTAAGCATAGAACTGTATATAGCATAGTATTACGACCAGAAGACTATACCTTATACATGCCTAGCCAAGTTACCTCCCTTCTTTTCCTCTGTCTTTCAATGGGTATAATATCTACAGTATTCTGAAGGTTCTCTTTACTTTCTCATGCTCCTTCCACTAAAAAATCCCTTGCAAAACTAATCCCACCTTACCATCATCTTTTCCACAAATGCAAAATGAGTCAGAGTATAAATTTATGGAGTAACCCAAGAGAATTCAATACAATCTTCTCTTATGCACCTAATGGGACTCAGGAAATAGTTCTTAAACATATTTTGAGTGAACATTTGTGGACTGTGCATGAGGACAAAGATTAGCAGCCATCATTTATTGCTTTTACTGTGTTACTTTATTTTTGTCTTTTGAACTGAGTGAGTGTAAACAGCTATTAGCATGTGTGCACAGAAGGAAGAAAAAAAGGACTCTTCATTTTAACAGTGAGTGAAGATAGCGGTTTACACTATAGATGGGTGTTGAGAGTTGTATTCTATGAAGGAAAAAACGTTGTCCCATGCCAACAACCATTTGTCACTTATTAGCATCATGCAGAGGCATTTCCCTTTAAATAAATGCACGAGTAAGTTTAGCACTGTCAATCAAGCTGGGGTTTTTTAGAGAATATAAGGGATTCTCCCCCTTATTTGGTTAAGAATGAAGAAGAATATGAAGGAAAGAAGGCAAAATAAAATCCAAAACAGTTAAAAAACATTATTACTAAGCAGTTGGCCGTGGCTGTTTAATATTACTATGGAACAAATTATTTTTGTAATCTACTCTGGGAATTGTTCCTAGATACATAACATACTCATATATCTCATGCTGCTATTTACACTGAGTAAGTTATTGATTAGCACCTCCAAAATGCTCTCAAGTTTGGACACTCATCTGTGTCACTTGGGGAGCTTTAACAAATACCCATGCCTTAGTCACACATCTGGAGATTCTGACTCAATTGTCCTGGATGAGTATAGGCATTAGTATTTTTAAAAGTTTCTTGTTCAGTCACTAAGTCCTGTCTGACTCTTTGTGACCCCATGGACTGCAGCACACCAGGCTTCTTGTCCTTCACTGTCTCGTGGAGTTTGCTCAAATTAATGTCCATTGAGTCAATGATGCTATCTAACCATCTCATTCTCTCTTGATCCCTCCTCCTTTTGCCTTCAATCTTTCCCATAATTAAGGTCTTTTCCAATGAGTTGGCTCTTCACATCAGGTAGCCAAAGTACTGAAGCTTCAGCTTCACCATCAGTCCTTCCAATGAGTATTCAGGGTTGATTTCCTTTAGGATTGACTGGTTTGATCTCATTGCTGGCCATGTCATCAAAGTAATGTCTTTGTTTTTTAATATGCTGTCTAAGTTTGTCATAGCTTTCCTTCCAAGGAGCAAGCATCTTTTAATTTCATGGCTACAGTCACCATCTTCACTGATTTTGGATGCCAAGGAAATAAAATCTGTCACTGCTTCCCTGTCCTCCCCTTCTGTTTGCCATGAAGTGATGGGACTGGATGCCATGATCTTAGTTTTTTGAATGCTGAGTTTTAAGCCAGCTTTTTCACTCTCCTCTTTCACCCTCATCAAGAGACTCATTAGTTCTTCTTCACTTTCCACCATTAGAAAAGTTTCTTGGATGTTCTAAAATGCAATCAGGATTAAAAACAATTGGTAACATGCAAAAGAGAAGGAGAGAGAGACTGATATTCCATCCATATTTTAGGTTAGTGGAAAGTTGTATGTCTACCTGAACTGTTTGACAGAAGGAAACCTTGGTTTGATTCCTGGGTTGGGAAGATCTGCTGGAGGAGGACATGGCAACCCACTCCAGTATTATTGCCTGGAGAATCTCCATGGACAGAGGAACCTGGTGGGCTATAGTCCAGGGGGTCTCAAAGAGTTGGACATGCTTGAGTGGCTAAACACAAGCACAAGGAAGGGTCAGAAGCATTTTCTTGTCATGTTAGGTCTTGATGGATTAGCTCACACTGTATTTGTCTCAGTTCCAGAAAAACATCTATTTCTGCTTTATTGAATATGCCAAAGCCTTTGACTGTGTGGATCACAATAAACTGTGGAAAATACTGAAAGAGATGGGAATACTAGATCACCTGACCTGCTTCTTGAGAAACCTATATGCAGGTCAGGAAGCAACAGTTAGAACTGGACATGGAACAACAGACTGGTTCCAAATAGGAAAAGGAGTACATCAAGGCTGTATATTGTCACCCTGTTTATTTAACTTATATGCAGAGTACATCATGAGAAATGCTGGGCTGGAAGAAGTACAAGCTGGAATCAAGATTGCCAGGAGAAATATCAATAACCTCAGATATGCAGATGACACCACCCTTCTGGCAGAAAGTGAAGAGGAACTAAAAAGCCTCTTGATGAAAGTGAAAGAGGAAAGTGAAAAAGTTGGCTTAAAGCTCAACATTCAGAAAACGAAGATCATGGCATCCAGTCCCATCACTTCATGGGAAATAGAGGGGGAAACAGTGGAAACAGTGTCAGACTTTATTTTTCTGGGCTCCAAAATCATTGCAGATGGTGACTGCAGTCATGAAATTAAAAGACACTTACTCCTTGGAAGGAAAGTTGTGACCAACCTAGATAGCATATTCAAAAGCAGAGACATTACTTTGCCAATAAAGGTCCGTCTAGTCAAGGCTGTGGTTTTTCCAGTGGTCATGTACGGATGTGAGAGATGGACTATAAAGAAAGCTGAGCGCCAAAGAATTGATGCTTTTGAAGTGTGGTGTTGGAGAAGACTCTTGAGAGTCCCTTGGACTGCAAGGAGATCCAACCAGTCCATCCTAAAGGAGATCAGTCCTGGGTGTTCTTTGGAAGGACTGATACTAAAGCTGAAACTCCAATACTTTGACCACCTCATGCAAAGAGTTGAGTCATTGGAAAAGACTCTGATGCTGGGAGGGATTTGGGGCAGGAGGAGAAGGGGACGACCGAGGATGAGATGGCTGGATGGCATCACTGGCTCAATGGACATGAGTTTGGGTGAACTCTGGGAGGCCTGGCATGCTGCGATTCATGGGGTTGCAAAGAGTTGGACACGACTGAGCAACTGAACTGAACTGAACTGAAAGACCCACACCATCCTCTTAAACTGACTACCTCCAAAGCCTCAGTGTCAGTACCACAGTAACTCTGCCAGGGTCTTTCAGCCTAGATTAATGAAAGTTCCATGCTTTACAAATTAGGTTTTTGATTCACATCAAATTCTTAAGTCATTAGTAATTTTATTTATACTGCTTTAAACTCATCTTTTTTTAAAAAAGAAGATATCACATTGTGTCAAAAATAAACCTGACCAAATAGTAAGTTGATGCTCCAGATTAGACCGCAGGGCTCTTTGCTCCGCATTCTGCTGCTTAACTCACTGAGGCATGAGGTTAGGGTATGGCTTTGAAGCCAGCCACAGCCTCTTTGGGTTAATCCTTAGGCTTAATGCCTTAAGACTTAGTGAGCTGCAACATACCAATTCCCACATGTCCCACTTCTCTTAGTGATGCGTTAGTTTTTGCTTCGTCATTTCTGCAAGCATCATAAGTGTCAAATGGGTCGATAAAAGCATCAGTATTAGGACAGTTCATATCCCGGTGGTCAGCAAGTGCTCACATGTGGAGAATCAAGTGGCTCATCACTCCACGAATGTCTCCAAGACATGAGAATTAGGCTGCAATGACACGTTTCTCAGATGGAGCAAAACAATAATTTCTAATCTGCTACATTCCATTGTTGGGTTGCTCAGTCATTCATAGAGACTTCTGGTAACAATTAATACAGTCATAAAAAAGGGAAAATAACAGGGGAAAACATGCACACAAATTGAAAGCAGATATCTGAACACTGTTATCCCACAAATTTAGATCAACCACACGTCTGCCTGGAAACTTGTAAATAGCATACATAAGTGATGTTATCATATAAAGTGTGGTGGGGAAATCACAATGGAGACCATTTGTACATTCTGGAATTAATATCTATGTGCAGATAATTAAGAGAACAATAAAAATACACGAAACAAATGTACACAGGGGAAGGTAAGAACTGAACATGATCCAAATATGTCATATTGTGGAAACCTTGGGGAAATAAAGCTTTATGGGATACTGGCAGACAGCATTGCTGCTGGAACCAGGATTTTCAAGCCTTTCAGCCTGGAAATAATGTTTTCAGTTAATAAGGGTGTGTGGGTGGAATTAGACTCACCACTCCCACTATTGTAGCCAGAATTATGTGCCTCATTTCCATACCCGGTCCTAAAAATTATTCTTGCAATTTCTCTTATGAGAAAGCTTTTGAACAAGCCATGGTAGCATTGAATGATATCAAGATACACCTTCTTTGTGTTGCTTATGTGCACATACTCTTACTTTGCAAAGTTTTAGATGTGCACACAGGCATCTGGAACACTCCAGCATGTTCCGAGAGAACAGAACTTAACCAAGTGTGTCAGTTTTAATTTTTTACCCAATTAAAATTCTTTGAAGACTGCCGTGGTTATTAAAAGACAAACGTATTACATCTAGCAGTGTTTTCACAAGCTAGTGCTTCCTGGTTTTAGGAACATGTATTGAAAGAATATTTGCAATAATACAGACACAAGGCCAGATATGGTCTGAGTGATATAAATCTTTTGTTTACGTATCTCACAGTATAGTGCAGCAGGCTTTGGGTTGGGGGGTGGAATGTCTCATATTTGAGGCACAATTAAGTGCACATGTAGCTTTCTGTGCACAATTCACTGTGCACTTTGATTTATAACAGACTAGATTTCAAAATTGATAGGTTTATATAATCGTGTGTGCTCCTGGGTGTGTGTGTATGTTGGAGAAAAGGGAGTTCAGATTTGTTTTAAGAAGTCTTTGGTATTTCTTTATAAATTCCAGTGAAATTAAAAAATATATAATATTTATATTAAAATATAATATTTTAAACTATATTTATAAATAGTTTGAAAAAATGCAAAAAATTAAACACAAGGCAATTTCTAGACGTGGCTTCCAAATACCAAAAGACCTGCAGTTTCTTTTGAGAGAGATAAACAAAAAGGATTAAGCTCATTGAATAGTGTAAGCACAAAGGATTCTGTCACAAATTGCTTTCAAACAAAACTTTCCCATGTTCACTTAACTTTGTAAAATTGTTAATAAGGAAAAAAGAATGATACTACTCTCAGCAGTGAATAGACATATTAGATGGTCCTTAGTAAAGTGCTCCATCAAAAAGCCAACATGACTAAAAAATTAAAACCAAATATATTACCTATAATAAATTATTTTTCTTCCATGATCTTTGTCCTATAGCTTCTGGTGATTCATAATCAGTTGTTTTGTATGGCACCATGAGAAACACAACTTTCTCATATGCTAACAAGTCTTATTTGACTTAAAATGGAAATGTTATTCTATTGGCATGTCGTATGAGCTTCAACAAATGTAAGTAGGAGGTTTATATATAACTAAAATATCTCAATTTGTTAGTAATGGAAGGGTCCTAAATAATACTTGTTTTTAGTCAAGGAAGAGGGCAGGTAGGAGAAAGGATGACACATTGAATGAAGCCTTAATCCTGTGCCATCTGGGAGAGGTAGCTGTGGTGTAGTCGCTTAGTCACGTCCAACTCTTTGCACCCCATGGACTGTCGCCCACAAGTTTCCTCTGTCCATGGAATTCTCCAGGCAAGAATATTGTAGTGGGTTGCCATTTCCTTCTCCAGGGAATCTTTCCCACCCAGGGATCAAACCTGCGTCTGCTGCATTGAAGGCAGATTTTTTACCTTGGAGCCACCAGGGAAGCCTTGCCACTTGTGGGACTTGTGTGAAATTATTATTCCCCAGCCTGTTGCTGGGAAGATTTGGAGAGAAAGCTTTTTGACTGTGATATTGTCTCAGGGTTGGTAATTCTAAACACAAGAGTGCTCTTTCTATCAAGGACAAAACTGTGACAAAGGTGGCATGTCACTTGGTCTACATAGAGCCACACGGAGTTGCCCTTACCTGCCCTTCCCTCACCCCTGTTATGCCCTTTCTCAGCCTTGCTCCTTAAGCAAAACTGTCTCTGAAATGTAAATTCATTCATACTTCCAGGGACTAAAGGTCACTGCTCTTCTGGGCCTTTGGGATTTTGAGAAATCCACTTAGCTATCTGGCTTAAACTAAAATCTTACAGTGACCTTCAGAAATAAAGAGAATGTCCAAGTGAGTGTTTAAGCGTGTGTGTGTTATTCTGGCACAGTGAAAAGTTCTCTTGAGGTATAACATACTGAATGGGGACTGCACTCTATTCTGTCTGTTTAGGAGGACAGTCCTATGTTTGGGAGGTCCTCGAGATCAAAACTGCTTCACATTTATACTACTGTTAGCATTTACATTATTAGAAAACAATAACACAAATAAAGCTTTAGTGACTTTTAAATGTATAGGGAGGGAGGTGGGAGAGGGGTTCAGGATGAGGAACACATGTATACCTGTGGTGGATGCATGTTGATGTATGGCAAAACCAATACAATATTGTAAAGTTAAAAAAATAATAATAAAAAACATTAAAAAAATAGAAAAAAATGTTCTTCAAGATATCCTTTTGTTAATTAAGATCTCACAGCTATCCCAACAGTTACTCTTCTCCAAGGCATCTTGTATATTGCACTCACTCCGTATTGGTTTGTTTCATTAGAAATATGATGTGACTGCATCTTATGTTTGGCTGATACCATCTGGAGGTGGATTCATGAGGGCCACCCTCCTGATTGCATAAGGAAACCAAAATCCAGTGATAAATCAACTTGGATAATAATGAGCACAAAGAAAAAAGATAAATACAAGAATTACTGGCTTTAGTAATTGGCTCTAATATTGGGAACTGACATGTAATAAAAACAGAAGTTAAGTTTCATTAACGCTTACAGTAACTGGGGTACCTAAGACTCCTCTCCCCCAGATAAACTCAGTGCTCTTTAAGATGGAAACAGACTTATTAAGAACTCATGTATATACCTTATCTTCAGGTGCATCGTTATCTAAAAATGATTCTCTAAAGATTAAGCAGGAATAAGAATTCTAAATTTGCATCCAAAGCCTATTTTGAGATATGTGTGCAGTATCTGCTCTTTTTCACATAAGATCAGCTACTCCCTCCCCTCCACTGCTTCCTTTAATCTTTCAGACTCTTACCATCTGCTATTTTAATCACTGGGTGAATGCAGAGGTATAGGAAATACACATATGATATTACCTTCATAAAATTTCCAATCTCATATAAAATATGATGCACAAACAAATAATTTTATTACAAAGGGACAGTTTCTTCCAGAGAAGTAGTACAAGGTGCTATGAAAGCATGGACAGGAAGAGATTTTGTGATATTTCAGTTGATTTTTGAAGGATCAGTAAGGATTGTTACGGAAGAGGCAGAAATAGGACAAGTCAGTCACATCAAGTAGATTTAACATTTCAAAAGCCATAAGAACCTCACATGGCTGGAGAATAAAGGAGAATAAGAGGGGACAGAAAAAGTGATTAAGGGTCACCGTGATCAGATAGGTGAGGGTCTAGATTGAACAAACCAAGTCTGAACACAAAAGTAGTTTGGACTTCACCTGATACATAAGAGGGGATTTTAAAAACATTTGCCATAGTATGTGTTTATATGGAGTGCATAGATGATGATGGGGAGAGGATTAGATAGGAAAAGAGAAATAGGACAGTTTTGATTGAGTTGAAAATCTTATTCCTGTTTTTAAGTGTGAGAACCAGCCTTGGAAGAAACAAAGTAGCAGACTGTCAGATTTGCACTGATCAAATGGGAAAGCATGCAAGATCTACAGACCCTTCGGAGTGCTGGCTGACACTGTGTCTGCTTTGCACATGGTAGAGAGTGCACAGTCAAAATAGTGAGTGAGGCTCATTCCTCATGGTTCATTAATATGAGACGAAGGGGGTGAGACTCACATTTTCAGCTCCACATCTTTAATAGAGAAATGTCAATGGGTGGCGGCAAATTGGAATGACAAAAGATTACCTTTTTTTTTTTTTTTAATTTCCAATGGAGGAGCAGGGTATGAAAAATGTGTATATATAATCCATTGTCAAAATCCAGAAAAAAATTCCAGAGCAGTGTAGTGATATTGTCTATGATTCTTTGTGCTAGTGTGTCATAAAGATTCTTTCTGGTGTCATGGGAAATATCTCTCAAGAAATTATATATAATGTATAAGCATCTAAAAGAAGAGACAGACTACTTCTCTAGCTGATTATTTGAAGGGATGTTTCATAATTAGACAATAGGAAATAAACAAAAATACAGTGGCTATTTGAATTATTTTCTTTTAGGATGGAAGCAGCTTAGTACTGTACATAGCCGGTCATGACATTGCACCTGAACTGAGCATGTAAGCTTCTAAGTCAACTAATTCCAAAAAGGAAAAGCAACAACGTATCATTCATTCATTCATTTATTCATTTTCTGTTTCCTCAGATTCACCATTTTAAGTAGCCTTAAGTAACTTTGTGTACTGTGGATACAAAGTTAATAAAAACAATGACTCCATTCTTGAGGAATGTTCTGGCCGGTAGAGATAAAAAGTAGGCATGCAAAGAGATTGATTGTATTCAATAACATGATGTGGCAAGTACGATGGAAAGATGGAAACAATTCTTTCTAGGATCCTTCAAGAAAGGTTCCCAGAAGTGATATTAGAATTTTGTCTTGAAGTGTGAATGGCAATGAGCCAGGTTTAAAAGAAAACGTCATACCAACAAGGAAATTGTAGCTTAAAAATGTATCTAAGAAAAATATTTTAAAAATCTTAAGATATAATAGCATGACTCGAAAATAATGGTGAGCAATAGGTAACAGATACATTTGAAGTCAGTAAGCAGCTTGGAGTCTGTCTTTTCAGAATATGCTGGGTAGTTTACTTTTATTTTGCCAAGAACAGTAACAAAGGAAAATCTTTCTTTTTATTCTGTGATAAAATTTCTCCAGTGCCATGGTTTTCTTCCATCACAAACTCATTTTTAATAGCACCATTATTAGAAACATTATTTTGGATATAATATATAAATTGCATATTATACCACCATATTGCTGTCATTATTGCAATTATATATTTAAATATTTTAGCTCAGTGGGAAATAATTATTGGACTTTGAATTTCATCTATTGAATTACATTCTTAGTTTTGTTTCTTAATAAGTATACAAATTCAGGTAATGTATTTACTGTGTTGTTAGGACTTAATTTACTTATCTTTAGAAAGGAGGTAGTTTCCCTGAAGTGGAAGACAAATGCTCACTGGATCAGACTTTACATTGAAAATATAAAATGCTGTAAATGTGAATGTGACATTACTATAATAATGATTATCTGTGATATCAATGCATGTCTCTTTAGGCAGAGGCAGAATGAATATTCTGTTAATGAGAAATGTACTCTGCTCAGCTTTTTCTTTTGGAAGAGAGTGGAGGAATCTTAAGCAAGACTATCTATTTTTTCATCTTAGCCCTATTAATTATCAGTGATGTGACAATCCATTTACCTTTGTGAATCTCAGTGTTTTTCATGTGTAAACTGTGAGTGGAAATAGCTAACACCTATACATAAAACATTTTTGCATTTACAATACAATTTTGCACATAATAGTTTGTGTAATTTATAACTAACATATTAAGTAAGCAATTGTATAATCCCTCTGTTTCTTTATGCAAAAACTGAACCTCAAAAAAGTGTATCACTTGCTGGAAGTCACAGTTTAATATTCAGGAAGCCAAACTTATTTCTCTCATTTGTTCTTTCTTGTATTGTTGGTTCTTTTAAAACACCACCCAGTTGCCTTACTGAATTCTAGTTGCGCTGCATTTCTTCAGGGCTATGGAAGAGACCACATGAAATAATCTATTCAGATTCTAATTAAATTAATGCCTATCCATAAGGCCCTATTACTGTTTGCATGCTGTAGCAAATAATGTAATATATCTGTGCTTATATCCATGTGTATCTGAGACTTTTCACATTCACTTTAAATTATATGGTTAATATTTTATTCTCCCAAATTATAAGATAAAATAAATGTTCTCCTTGAGTTTTTATGCTGATGACTTTTTGTAAGTATAGAAGATTTTAATTTTATTCCAGATATATAAGATAAGGTAGCAATATTTTGCCAGTTAGAGTGTTTTAGGGAAGAAAAAACCCATTCAAACCACGGATGCTCCTAATTCACACACTTAAGCTCTGTTTGCTTAAATTTCATTATAGGCTATGGCATTCTCAAAGAATTAGCTGTGGGCAAGGAAGAAATCTTTATTCCCTGAGAATAATCAAGTGAATCACCCTGGGATAGGAAAACAGGAGTGAAACAAGGATTTGAGTACTTTCAAGCCCAATATTAGATTTGAGGACCCTTGTCTGCCTACACTACAGGATTTTAAACAAAAAGGTATCCATTTACCTTAAGAAGTACAAAGTTTATTTAAGAGCCCCTGATTTCTTTAGAATATGATACGAGTCTTGGCATTGAACAGAAACACGTGATTTCACAACATGTGCCCACATGTGGTTCACGTACTCCACATGTGTTCTGTCAATGGGTCCTGTGACCTTGCTGTGGATCACATGTGGTTTACATATGCTTTGTATGGTTCACATCTGTTTTAAACATTTTTTTTCCTCTGACAGTAGACACTCTTGTTATATTACCATTTGCTATAATAATTAAATTCAAGGAACTGAACTTGAGAGGATTTGTGGGGGAGGGCATTTGTTAGTTTTGATTTATATTTGGTGCTGTGTTGAGTGATACCCATTATAACTGCTTATCGTATCTCTTTGTAGGCATACTGTTGCTGCGTTTAACCTCACTGAAGCCAGACTAATCCAGAGATGTTCTTAAATTCCTATGACTCATATGAAGGTTATCATTTTAGAAGAGACCTTGAAAACATACTCTGGATTTAGGAGGGAAAAAAAAAAACCCTGACATTTCCAAGAGGAAAGACTTCTTTTTAATTTTATATTGTACATTCAGAGCTTAAAGCACTTAAACACATAGAATAAGTAATATAATATGAGTCATATAACAAAAATTAAATTTAAATGGAAACCTTTTGTGGTATATTGCAGTCGCAAAAGAAGATACAAAATGAATGTGGACACCTGACTGTTTTACTTATTTCAGGAGAAAATAAAATTCATTTTAATTCAATGAAATACTTTCTATTATAGTACACTTAATTATCTCCTCCTTTTACCCTCAGGAAGTATCTTTTTAAACTCTCAGCTGTATATGAATATGGCTACCAATTAAACAGGGAAGCGATACTTTTTATTAATTACAGTGTGTTTGTTTATATCCATCTTTATAGAAGATTCTAAAATTAGATACTTGCCCTTTGAATAAAGCAATGCAGAGCTTAATGAAGTCTGAGAAGCAGTGACTCTATTTTGTATCTTTTCTTGATTTGTGGATGTAATGCTCATTAGTGCTAATAATTCTTGGAAATAAATGAAGCATATTGGTTTGTGGCTACCTTATCTAAACACTGAGTAGGAACGTGGCGCCCCCCAACCAACAAGGTGCCTAATGTTCAGTTGGCCAAATGTTAAAAGAGATTTGGTGCTGTAGGTGATTAAATCCACAGCCTGCCCCTGCGGACCAGGCAGCCGTAAATAAGCGTTTTAAAAGAATCTCAGCCTTTAATGAAGAACAGGGGAATTTCGATCAGTAATCAGAAACAGCTTTGGAAGTACAGGGACAGTGGTATGCATATTTTGATTTGGTGCATAGAACATGCATTGTTTTAGAGACATTCCAAAGAATGGATCCCACTACACTAGTAAATGTTCATGGGTTTTGAACCTCTAAAGAATTTAGAGGAATCCATCTAGAGTAAAAAGAGGCATCCTGGTAAGAAATGCTTATACTTAATTAAAAATAAATGGCATAGAATGAAATGAGACAAAGAACAGGTACGCTAGAAGAAGGAAAATATTTAAAATACAAAGTGTAGCAATTCTAATGCTTGCAGGTATTGCATACAAATGTATGTGCATATTTAGAAAGAGCTTTACAATATAAAAGAAAACATGCTTTTATCTTATAGTTTGTAATAAGCACATTAATGCAGTGTATGAAATCATTAATTCTCAGGAGGAAATACAGTTCCATTCCCATGTAGTTAAACATACTTAAAACAGACTAGGAAAACATTAAAAGTAAAGGCAAGTCAGAGGTAAAAAGTAAGAATTGGTAATGGGAGCAACACAGTTAGATGGATGAAATGAAAGTAGATTAAAATGCTTCATCTTGGGGATCACTATCTAACTAAACTGAATAGTCAAAGCTTGCCAAATGTTTTGTTTCATTTTTTCCTTCTGCTTGGAGTCAGTGTTCACCCCATACATCTTGTTGCGTTTGAGATTGAAATTTAACGAGCTGTGGATTCAGAAATATAATGTAAGGCAAGTAATGTCTATATGTGGAGAAATGTCGAAAAGTGGTACCAAGAATTGGTAAGGCTGTCCCTTTGCCTCAGACCATGCAGCTGCCCATCATGCTTTCAGAGATGATCTCTTAACAGCACTATTGATACCTTGCTGGGTATTTCTAAAAGGTATTCCAATTACTTATTGTCATGCTAACTTGCATGAGAGGAATGACCAACAGTGTGTGGTCAATGCATGAAAGTCACAGGTAAATCCAAAACATCATGATAATAATAAGTCCATCCCTTTGATCTTATACCCAAAGCAACCAAATCTTGACAGTGTACTGCACTGTCTCCTTGATTCTCTCACTTAAGTGTCTAATAATTATCTCACATTTAAATAAATTCACAGCTAGGTTTCTGATTCTCCCTGATTCCCCAAACACTACATATCTCACAATTTTGCCAGCTCATTAAAGTCAACTCCACCCTCCCAGACACTCATACCAAAACACTGAAGTTGTCTATAACCTCTCTGCTTCTCTCACAACCAAATCCACCCAGTGTCATTGGTTCTGTTCCCAAAGGCTGTACGTTCAGTCGCTCAGTTATGTCCAACTCTTTGTGACACCATGGACTGCAGCAAGCCAGTAGTCCCTGCTCTCCACTATCTCTCAGAGTTTGCTCAAAGGCAGTATACTCTGAATACAAATTCTTTTCCCATCTTCATCCTTGTTACCCCCGTCCAAGGTACTATCATTTCGTGTTGGGATTATTGCAACAGCCTTCTAATTGCATCAGTTCTTGCCCTCTTTCAGTCTATTTGCAACACATCAAAGACTTTGCAAGCCATGGTTAATGATGGTTCTCTACTCCCATTCTTCAATGCTTTCACATTGCACTGAGAGTAAAAGCCACATTTCTTAAAAACAAAACAAAAAACAAAACTGCATGATCCCATCTCCTGGAGGGTCACAGTCATTTTTCTTCCCTCATTTTGCTCTGGACACTCTGACTTCTGCAATGCCCAATACACCAAGCATGATTCTGCTACAGGGTATTTGTGCTTACTATTACTTTTCGTTCAAACATTCAGGGCTCAAATATGCCCCTGGATTATTCACTCTCTTCTGTAGGTTTGTTCTCAAATGTTAACTCATTGGAAAATGAACACTCCCTAGCTCTTGCAATTTTTCTTTGCAGCATGTATCTCCAACTAATACAGCATTCATATATCCACTGTATCTACCATGGTATCAGCCACATAGTATTTAGTTGGTAAACTTTTATCAAATTAGTTAATGCCTTCATTACAAGTGAAGAAGAATAAAGGCCTGGAAATTTTACCAAGTCTCAACTTGTCACAGAAAGCTACAGACTAAAGAGCTAGAAAGTAGTGTCCACAAAAGGCAACATCAAAAAAAAAAAAAAAAATAGAGCTTTAGCTGTTTGTTCTCAGAACTGTCCAAAGGCTGTTGAAGGATATAGGACATTCAATGGAACAGACATCAGACATCTTTCACACGTTTCCTCTGTGCTAGTGGTTCTTTTTCCTGAACACACAGAAGATTCTAACTTTGTGAGATAAAGACTACAGTCATTTCGTTTTCAGTAGTGAGGAAGACATCAAGGTACAGAGATTTTAAATAACTTGTCCAAAGCACTTGGTTAGAAAGTGTCACAGTCAGTGTTGACACAAAGCCAAGAAGGCTTAGGACCGTCTCTTTTAAAAACTGTAATATATTTCATTGAATACTTTTGTGGTCAAGAGGACTCATACACTTCTCACTTCATTACTTAATAGGATTTCTGGAATTTAAAATCTAAGTAATTTTGAAATTATTGTGACCCTGCCAGCTAGGCCCTGGGCACCATCTGAGATTTTGAAACTTTGCAAAACTCACAATACGTGATGGGATAGGCATCTCTGTCTTACTCTTTTTTAAACTGAAGTATAGTTTATTTACAATGTTGTGTTAGTTTCAAGTGTACAGCAAAGTAATTCAGTTATACATATATATCTACACATGTGTGCTAAGTCATGTCAGTCGTGTCTGACTCTTTGCAACGCTATGGATTAGAGCCCGCCAGGCTCCTCTGTCCATGGGATTCTCCGGGCAAGAATATTGGAGTGGGTTTCCATGCCCTCCTCCAGGGGATCTTCCTGACCCAGGGATCAAACCCATGTCTCTTGCATTGCAGGAGAATTCTTTACTGCTCCATCACTAGGGAAGCCCAAGATATATAGCTGTAGATATATAGATATGAAAGTGAAAGTTAGTCACTCAGTCATGTCTGACTCTTTGTGACCCCATGGACTGTAGCCCACCAGGCTCCTCTGTCCATGGAATATTACATATATATATATATATATATATTTCATATTCTTTTAACTTATAGGCTGTTATGACATATTGAATAGAGTCCCCTGTGCTATACAGTAAGTCCTTATTGGTTACCTATTTTACATACAGTAGTGTTTATCCCGAACTCCTAATTTATTTGTCCCCATAATGCAGAGTAGATTGTCATGAACAGTCAACTTTAAAAAGATATTATTCTCAATGAGGATTATTATACACTTAGACTATAAGCCTAAATGTCTTTACTTAATCCATTCATTATAGAATAAGAGCTGGCCAATTTTTGCAGGTATGACTTTAACCACCTTGAAATTATTAATAGAATTGTTACATTTTGACAGCTTCTGTGATTTACATTTTATAAACCCAATAGACTATCCCATAACATCAAGGTACTTATTATTTATACAATAAAGTACAGATTTTTTTGCACCTATAGTGTTCAGTGGGCTTCTCTTGTGGCTCAGACGGTGAAGAAACTGCCTGCAATGATCCCTGGATTGGGAAGATTCCCTGCAGAAGGGAATGATTACCACTCTAGTAGTCTTTCCTGGAGAATTCCATGGACAGAGAAGCCTGGTGGGCTCTACAGTCCATGGGGTCACAAAGAATCAGACATGACTGAACGACTAACACACTTTCACTTTCACAGAGTTCAGTATGCTGTGCTAGTACTTTGTACTCGCAGCTGTATGTTGGTGTGGGCAAATACCCGATGCACACATACACGTGCAATAGGCACACGAAATATTTGGCAATGCACATGAGGCTGGATAATGCATTTGCTGTTAGAACTTGGCCTCTGTTCTTGAAAATATATTAGCTATGAGAAAAATTCTTGAATTCAACTTAAGGAAAGAAAAATCTCTTTAATTTTTGTTTTGTTCTCCCTTACTCCTAAAGATAGAGGACAGCTAAAAGTTTATAGTGCGATTTTCCCCAGGACTAAACTTGAGACACAGAAATTTTCAGTGGTTGTGCAAAAGGTGTATTGTTATTAAACAGCAGAGAGAGAACTTGATAGTTGGTGTGTGGCTTCCCAGTCTATTGCTTTGTGAATGCACAGATCAAGAGACCTGAGACAAGCATTTATCTTAAATAACCAAGCTGCAGGCTTCTTAGAGACAAATAAAGGTTCTCTATGGCTCCCAGGGGTCCTTTGTGTCACTATAATTGTCTCACATATCTCTGACCCTTCTTTTAATTTATTCCCTTAATTTTTTGTGTCTTTTTATATGAAATGAAACACTGACGTTTCAAAAAAAATGAATGTATCAAACAATAGTATGTTTTGAATTTAAATGTGTATGTGTAGACAGATAAATAGATAGACAAATAGATCTCATTATTTCTACTACATCGATAGACATTTAATATTCAAACTCAGAACTGACGTATCCAGGGGGAGGTGAGTGTGGGAGTAAACAGATGAATATAAGCCACCCTTCCTTTTCACATCAAAAAAGAAAAATCCAATCTTCTCTCCTAATTTTTTTCTTGATTTTTAATAGTCATTCATCTCCCATTTTTCAGGACTGATTGTTATACTAGTCTTTATATATATATAAAGTGAATATATATATATATATTCATACACTCAGCTTTTATACTTTTCCCATAGAAAACACTTCACTTGGCTTCTTTTGTGGATGAACATTTAAAACAAAAGATGAACAAAGTAGGAAATATGTCCATTGATACACCATCTATCCCAATGTATTGTTGAGTACTCTAAACTCTGAAGAGATTTTAAGAAATATAAGCTCTTAATGCTAAGATCACTTTTGTGTTAACAAATACTTTTCTATAAAGTCAACCCCTCAGCAGTATGAAACATTGTTTTATTTATTTGGGGGTTTAAAAAATTTTTATTGCAGCCAAGACATCTATCTTTTATGATGATGCATTTTTAATACACGGTTGGGTTAAGCCTTACTACTTTGGTCTAATAAACAGAGAGATGAAAATTGAGCAGCTGGATGAAGCCAGGAAACTCTTGACTTTCGTGTCACTTGCCTCAGCCACCTGGTTGCCTACAAAGAGATCCTGACCTATGTCATAGAAGCACTGATGTAGAGATTAAATAACGAATAGCTGCAAGTGATTTTGAAGGGCAACTCAGGATGACTTTAGGGTGTTAGTTTACCCTGAGTGCCCCGTGAGAAGTCAAAGAGCAATCCATTGCACTTGTACTGTGGCGTCAGACTTGACTCCTGGCAGGTAACCAATACTCTTTATTTTGATTATAGTAGGAGGCCAGGATTAAAAAAAAAATACTCACTTAAGGATGAAATTATATTCAGTCCAAATAATGGAAGATCTTACAATTCTGAACTTTTTTTTGCTGTTCTTTTTCAAAGTGAAAAGAACTTCAATTCAATTCAGTTCAGTTCAGTTCAGTCCAGTTCAGTTCAGTCACTCGTTGTGTCCATGAAAAGGAATTAGAGAAAGCCAAAAGATGTTCATTTTTAAAAAACTTTTAATTTCATAAATGCTGAAGTAAAACATCATCTTCTTGGGCTAGGGTTTTGTTATATTGTTTTCTTTAACATGGAAAGAGCAAAGTTTTAAGAGTTCTTAAAAATTAAGAGCAAATTTATTAAATTAATTGAAAAGGCTGACGCCTTTTTTCTGTATAGACTCCATAAGATTTGAATATCAGTTATTGTGTGCAAAAGGATATGGACAGCTAATTAATTGAATGGTAAATAACAATCAAATAATGAAACTGCTTTAAAACATATATCTTAAAACTTAAATTTATTCACACCAATTTTTTAAAATCTTCAATTGTAGGAGAAATTTGTTAATGGTGATTTATCCATTTTATTGGAATCTACTTGCTATACTTCTTAAATGCATGCTTGTGTGCTCAGTCATGTCCAACTATTTGCAATCCTATGGACTATAGCCCACCAAGCTCCTCTGTTCACGGAATTTCCCAGGCATGAATACTGGAGTGGGTTGCCATTTCCTATTCCAGGAGATCTTCCCGATGCAGAGATCAAACCATGTTTCCCATGTCTCCTGCATTGGCTGGCAGATTCTTTACCACTGTGCCACTTGGGAATTCTTATTCTTGAAATAGTTTTCCATTATTTCAAAGTAAAGGTAATCCTTCCATTCCCCACTTCTCCCCCCTGCCAGCACAAGTTCTCATATCTGGGCTGTTTTCTCCTTTTCACCAATCTCACCCCTTCCAGTCCCTCCTAGACAACATGTTCACTCCATCAATTATCATCCATGTTATGTGATGGGCTTCCCCAGTGGCTCAGCAGTAAAGAATTTGCCTGCAATGCAGTAGACGTGAGTTTGATCCCTGGGTCAGGAAGATCCACTGGAGGAGGGCACAGCAACCCACTCCAGTATTCTTGCCTGGAGAATCTCATATCTGGCGGGCTACAGTCCATGGGTTTGCAAAGAATCAGGCACAACTGAAGTGACTGAGCACACACACACCTGTGACCTCTCCCATCTCCTAGAGTTCAGAGTCCATATTCTTGCTATGAAATCATTCCACATGCTTCCTTTTCATCTTCCCAATTTTATCTTTGCTTTTATTTTTCTGCACAAAACTTTCCAGCCAAATGATTTTATTAATTAATCCTTTTGTGCATTATTTCAATAACTACCTGCTTATCATCCACCGTGTGTAAGATCAAGGCTCTTGTGTCTGTGATGCTTCTGAGGCTGCAAGGCAGCAGATCCCCAACCCACCTAGTTGTGAACATGCTCTCCCTCCAGTCAATTGCTCTTTTCCTAGTTTCACTTGAAGACTTTTCTGAAACATTCTAGTCTTAAGGATTGAGACTCTTCTACGTATATAAAGACTGTATCACTTTATCAACACATTTGCTATGTTAGCTAATTTATAGAAGATCAGGAGCTTGTGTCTTGTGTTTATTTCTAGCCTATATAGGCTGTTTGCAATATCCTTCCTGTGTGTGTTAGTTGCTCAGTTGTGTCCAACTCTGTGACCCCATGGACCATAGCCTAACAGGCTCCTCTGTCCATGGAATTCTCCAGGCAAGAATACTGGAATGGGTTGCCATTCCCTTCTCCAGGGGATCTTTCCCACACAGGGATTGAACCCAGGTCTCCTGCATTGCAGGAAGATTCTTTACTGTCTAAGCCACCAGAGAAGCCATCCTTCATATAATACAATCAATAATCATTTATTGAAAGAAAACACACAGAAGTAAAAGAGAATATGTTTTAAGTTAGATAGAAGCTTGAACCCTGTTTGTGCCCCTATCTAGCTGTCCTTAGGCAGTTTTATTTAATTCTTCTGAGTGTTTTTTCCTCATTTTGTAATGGGCATGATAATAACTACTCCATAGGGAGCTCTGAGTGCTAAATATTTAATCACCTTTTTCTCTCGATGATGAAGAGGAACTAAAACTAGAACTTCTGAATTTATTCTTTAGATTTTTTTTTAATTTCAAAGAAAAGATTACAAAAAAATCATAATCCATTTTTGCCACAATCAAACATGAATTGTCTTCCTGGTTTATGTACATGTCTAACATTTACATATGTGTGATTGCATTATGGCTGATTTTCTTTGAACTGAGGTTATTGTCTCAAAAGAAAGTCTGGTTTTAATATTTAACCATAAATAGAAGAAGCACATTTCCACTTGCAAGTGTCACTAAACATAAGAGATTAAAGATTTGTCCATTTGAATCATAATTGCCTAGTAATAAATTTCATAGAATATTAACGAGTTCAGATAGCAGCTAACTTTCTCAGTGGCTCCATCTGTGGTGTAGATAGTTAAAGCCACTCAGGAAAAAGTGGGTCTACCTCTCTGGATCATGGAGCAGCATTTCCACCTCATATGCCACAGTCCAGTCACCCAAATTTAGAAACTGTAAGTCCTGACACCTTGCAGCTCTCAGCAAAGGAAAACTGTCACCATAGGAAATGAAAGTGCCAATCCCTCACCCAGAGAGAACCAGTCATGGTAGTCGGTTCTGCAAGCCACCTAGATACTTCCTGAGTTTTAATAATAAATGATAACTTGAGGTCACAAACATGGTAGACACTGAGCATCTTTCTCTACATCCTGAAGCATCACAATGCCTGAGGGTTGTGCAAGAAACTCAGGGACTTGAAAAAGCAGAAAATATAGATGTCCAAGAGAGAAAACATTAGTAAATTCATTATTATTCTCACCTCAGAAGGGGAAATAACCTGAATGATTATGAAAAAGTGAAAGAATAATGTTTTTGATTTGGATGAGATACAAATTTGGGATTCCCAGATGGCGCCAATGGTAAAGAATCCTCTTGATGCAATACAGGAGATGCAAGAGATGCAGGTTTGATGCCCGAGTTAGGAAGATACCCTGAAATAGGAAATGGCAACCCACTCCAGTATTCTTGCCTGGAAATTTCCATGGACAGAGGAGCCTGGAGGGGTACAGTCCACGAGGTCACAAAGAGTGGCACACGACGATGAGTGTGATCGTTATGAGTACCTCTTATTTGCTTTCTTCTTTTTTAACAAGGGGCTTTTTGAAAAAATTGTGTTAGGATGGATGCATGCATGCTCAGTCTTGTCTGACTTTTTGTAACCCTGTGGACCACAGCCCGCCAAGCTTCTCTGTCCATGGGGTTTTCCAGGCAAGACTATGAAGAGGGTTGCCATTTCCTTCTCCAGGGGATCTTCCCAACCCAAGGATCAAACCCAAGTCTCCTCTGTCTTCTGCATTGGCAGGCAGATTCTTTACCGCTGTGCCATCTGGGAAGCCTCATGGCAAGGTATGCATAGCATAAATCTTTCTGCTGTAACCATTTTATGTACACAGTGCAGGGTTTTAAGTAACTTCACATGGTTGTGCAACAATCACCACTACCCATTCCCAGAATTACTTTTAGCATCCTGTCCTGTACCCAGTCAACTCTATTTCTCCCTTCTTCCCTCCTGATTCCAACTCTGGCAAACCACTCTCCTTGCTGTCTCTATGAATTGGAGGACTCCAGGTACCTCATATATTGACTTTCTTTTCTTCACCTTTCACTCCTAAACATATACGGTTTAAAATGTGTTGTCTTTGGAATGTGGACTTCATTACAAACCACTCACTAAAAGTGCTGCAGCCCAGTGAGAATTCCTATGCTGGTGGTTTGATCTGATTCTACTCTGAGCAACCCTGCCTGCTACTGCCTTCAAGGATGGGGGCTCGGTGGGCCGGCCTCCTGAGAGGCCCCACGGGTTTACTTTGAGAGACTGTTATGTGACCCTGCTGAGGCAACCTTCCGATCACAGATGCCCATGCAAAAACCTTTACCATTAGAGTGTAATGGAAAGCAGATTTTAACATTCAGGGAAAATGTGATTTCAGATATATTAAAGATCTTTATGTGGAAAAGGCATCTTTTTAACTGAGTCCCCACAGGAAACACGTTTCCCCTTGGGTGTTATGTAACATAAGCATGATTCAGTCTTTAAGATAGAGTTCAGGCAATTTAATGGGGGACAAGCAACAAACTCAAACTATCCAGACTTGAACTTGAAAGAAGTACAGATGGAAAAAATATAAAATGATCAAAATTTATATAAGATTGCTCTGATCAGGAAATCAGTTCATCAAAAGAAATGGTTTGCAGAGTATTTACAACTCCATAATTTAAGATATTCTTTTCTCCATAAGCTGCCTTTTAATGCTTCATTGCTTGATAGATGCAAGGTAGAATACTATACATAATAAATTCCTACAATTGACTAATCCTTTTATAGTTATTTGTGAGTATAGAGAATAATGTACTGCCCTGCAGAGAATACCAGGTTTTAATTCACTTAAGGGACTTTATCAACATAAAAATTGGAAAAATATGTGTTAATTTGCCCTTGGATCATCTGTCAGTGTTATTATCACTAGCAATAATAATCATAATATTGTATACACTACTCATAATTAAATCATTTTTTTCTTTTCATTCATATAATACTGAAGGTTTTCCACACTCATTTCTAAACATACAAATGTCAGTGCTAAGGTACTACAAAGGTATTAAAACTGAATTTTTATGCATTGATCTAGCAGGAAGCAGTTTCCCCTGATGTCAGTGAAAGAAAATTACTGGTTTATTCTTTGTGCCCCTTCCCAGAGAAATAAACTTGCATTTATGTTATAAGCAGCCAAACAGCATCTTTTATATACAAAACTTTATAGTCAAATGCCAGTACTTAGATCTGATATAATTCTCTGATGAACATTATGGTATAATGTGTAAAATGCCAGGAAAACAAAGACTTATAGGAAGAGAATTCCTCAAGGGAGACCAAGCTCCAAACCTGTCAATCAAAACCTCAGGCACATTTCTATCCCTACATCCAGCCAGTGGTATTGCTAGTGAGTGAGAAAGAATATTAAATTTGAATAACTGCAAGGCACACAATAGACCTTTGTTATGACCTCTGGCTTTGCACATAAACAATATCTTCACAGAGGGGAAATCACCAGTTTGGAGACAGAATTTGAAGAAACTTCTTTGCCAAACATTTGCCTGTGCCTATTTTCCATCCAGACCACCTGACCTGCCTCTTGAGAAACCTGTATGCAGGTCAGGAAGCAACAGTTAGAACTGGACATGGAACAACAGACTGGTTCCAAATAGGAAAAGGAGTACGTCAAGGCTGTATATTGTCACCCTGCTTATTTAACTTATATGCAGAGTACATCATAAGAAATGCTGGGCTGGAAGAAGCACAAGCTGGAATCAAGATTGCCAGGAGAAATATCAATAACCTCAGATATGCAGATGACACCACCCTTATGGCAGAAAGTGAAGAGGAACTAAAAAGCCTCTTGATGAAAGTGAAAGTAGAGAGTGAAAAAGTTGGCTTAAAGCTCAACATTCAGAAAATGAAGATCATGGCATCTGGTCCCATCACTTCATGGGAAATAGATGGGGAAACAGTGGAAACACTGTCAGATTTTATCTTTTTGGGCTCCAAAATCACTGCAGATGGTGACTGCAGCCATGAAATTAAAAGACACTTACTCTTTGGAAGGAAAGTTATGACCAACCTAGATAGCATGTTCAAAAGCAGAGACATTACTTTGCCAACAAAGGTCCATTTAGTCAAGGCTATGGTTTTTCCAGTGGTCATGTATGGATGTGAGAGTTGGACTGTGAAGAAGGCTGAGCCCATAAGAATTAATGCTTTTGAAGTGTGGTGTTGGAGAAGACTCTTGAGAGTCCCTTGGACTGCAAGGAGATCCAACCAGTCCATTCTAAAGGAGATCAGCCCTGGGTGTTCTTTGGAAGGAATGATGCTAAAGCTGAAACTCCAGTTCTTTGGTCACCTCATGCGAAGAGTTGACTCATTGGAAAAGACTCTGATGCTGGGAGGAATTGGGGGCAGGAGGAAAAAGGGACAACAGAGGATGATATGGCTGGATGGCATCACTGACTCAATAGATGTGAGTCTGAGTGAACTCCGGGAGTTGGTGATGGACAGGGAGGCCTGGTGTGCTGCGATTCATGGGGTCGCAAAGAGTCAGACACGACTGAGTGACTGAACTGAACTGACTGATTTTCCGTCATTCCCCATGCATCCTGAATGATCTCAGAGTTTACAAGCATCAGTTAACTCCTGTAGTACCCATTTTGTATGTCACATCCATTCTAAAATAAAAATGATTCATCACTATTTAACCTTTACCATTATCTTTCTCTCTCTTGAAGTTTAACTTGAACTGTAATGATCATTGCTAAAAATACCAATCATATTTTCATGAGATATTGAGGAAATCCATATCTTTCTTACAGATAGGCTAACACCGCGGTTCCTGTTGGTGAGAAATTTTGGGTCTGTTTTAAAAAACTAAGCAGTGTTTGCAACTGTCTGTTGCTTATCTTTCCAGTTAGGCTGATTTTCTCACTGTTCCAAACACAGCAATGTGTTTTCTGTTTTCCAGTCCATGCTTTTTGTATTCCATTCTGCCCTCTGAAATATTCTTTCTCCTCTTCTCTTCAGTGACAATCCTAGCAATCTTTTATAGCTGAACTCCTCTCTGAAGATTTTTAAAATCATTTCAGACAATTTTATCAGCGTTTTGTAAGTATATTACTACTTTTGCTCTTATAACCAGTTTGTGTGTTTGCATGCACAAAATTATCAAACCACTTTTTAAATCAAATATCAACTGCTTGAGACCCAAGGATGTGTCTTCTTTTGTTTTCTGTAGTCTCTTTAATGCTAATGAGTCTTTTCTCACTAAAATCCATCCTCCTTTTAAATTACAAGGAGATGTGGTACACATATACAATGGAATATTACTCAGTCGTAAAAAATGAGATAATACAATTTGCAGTGACACAGAAGGATCTAGAGATTATTATACTAACTGAAATCAAACAAAGGCTAATATTATATGATATTGTTTATTGTGGAATCTAAAAAAATGATACAAATGAATCATTTGTATCTGTATTTACAAAACAGAAATAGATTCACAGACCTTGAAAACAAATTTATAGTTATTAAAGTGGAAAGGAGGGGATCAATTAGAAGTTTGGGTTAAAAGACATCATATTATATAAAATATATGAAAATTATATATATATAGGCTTCCCAGGTGGCTCAGGCGGTAAATAATCTGCCTGCAATGCAGGAGACCTGGGTTTGATCCCTGGGTCAAAAAGATCCCCTGCAGAAGGGAATGGCAACCCACTCCAGTATTCTTGACTGGAGAATCCCATGGACAGAGAAGGCTGGTGGGCTACAGTCCATGGGGTCACAAAGAGTTGGACATGACTAAGTGATTATGCTTCACTATATATATGTGTGTATATGTATGTGCATGTGTGTGTGTGTGTGTGTGTGCGTGTGTGTGTGTGTGTGTCGCTTCAGTCATGTTCGACTTTCTGTTACCTATGGACTGTAGCCCACCAGGCTCCTCTGTTCATGGGATTCTCCAGGCAAGAATACTGGAGTGAGTTGCCAATCCCTCCTCCAGGGAATCTTCCAGATCCAGGGATTGAACCCACATCTCCTGGGGCTCCTGTACTGCATTCTTTACCTCATGCCACCATGGAAGACATATATATATATATATATATATATATATATCATGGAATCATTTTGCTGCATACCCAAAACTAATACAACATTTTGTAAATTAAATACACTTCAATAACAATTAAAAAAATGAAGTATGAGCACTATGAAACTATAAATAAATTATAAGCCATCTTTCTAAAATGATAATCTCTGTGCATTGATTCAAACCTGAAATCCTTGCTAACTTTGACAGCATGCTCTGCAATCTTACCTGCTCCATCTCTCTAGCTTCAGCCTAAAGCTTCATCCATTGCTTTTGCGCTCATGTGGTCAGGAATTGGGTGTCTTACAGCAGTGCATTTTTTATATATCCTTCTCATTCACCTATTAATTCTTAGTCATCTTTTAAGATTCAGGTCAAGCATCACTTCCTCATGGAAACCTTGTCCCTGGAGACTCCACTATGAGTAACACATGACCTCTGGTAGGGTCTGAGCCTCCCTTTGGTCCAGGCCAGCTTCATATTACATAGTATTCTAATAGAGTTCTGTCAATGTCTCTTCTTTTCCCTGGGGGACTGTAAACTCTTCAAGGAAAAAGGGCTGTGCTTTATCTGACCCTGGATTGGTTGAATGTGACACAGAACTGGACTGTAGCCTGCCAGGCTCCTCTGCCCTTGGAATTCTCCAGGCCAGGATACTGGAGTGGGTAGCTGTTCCCTTCTCCAGGGTACCTTCTCAACCCAGGGATCGAACCCAGGTCTCCCACACTGCAGGTGGTTTCTTTACCAGCTGAACTACCAGGAAAGCCCTATCACATGATCAACAGGTAACAAATCTCACCAGAAGTGAGGGTACAAGGTTGCTACCTTCCTGTTTCTCTAATACCTTGTGGTTTACTGTCTGGGGCTGAACTTCAGCTATACCTTTAAGTAGGTTAATAATGATGACCCATAAAATAAGTAAATGTGTTTGTACAATTTTCCAGAAGTGGTTATTTTTATTGTGTATGAAGCTTTAGCAAGTAACATTGAGTTTTCTCTTGATTTTATTATGAATAAATACCTTTTTAGGATGGTTGGCGATGAACCTGGATTTTTTTTTTTTTTTTGCTTCATTAGACTATGTCCTTGCTACAGGTGGTCACAGGTTTAGGCAAACCCAGAGAGTATTTAGCTGTTGGCTCTCTCTTTCCCTGAGTTAGCAGGTGAATGCTGTCAGCTTCTTCAACTGGCTGCAAAGAATGGAAATGTTCTGGCTTCAGACCACTGTCACCTGTCAGCTGCGGGCTGCTGGGGTGCTCTTGGGAGAATCACGGGAGAGTGGATGACCCCCTAAAAAAAGAGACATGATGGTGGGGAGAAGGCATCCAACAGAGGATCCAGAAACAGATAGCCAAGAAGTGGGACTGATCAAAGATGGCGCTATATGTGGAGATTGTTTTTCATCTCAAAATGTGCCATTGTAGTCTACGTTCTCCTAGAAACATTTCAGGTGCTCCATTTGCATATATTGTATGTTTATGTCTTTTCACTTCACGTTCTTCTTTCCGTTGAATTACGTGTTAATATATTAACTGTTGCTCTTCGGTACTTCTATCACTGTACATAGTCCCTTAAAAATTGGAAGTAGAAGTTTTCTAGTGTATTTTCCTCTTGGTCCAACTTCTTTTGAATCTATCCCATATATGCAGAAAGATCTCCAGTGTGTGGACCAGTCCAAATGAGACCAAATCCACACTACTGAAAGCCTACACTCTAGAAAGACTTCAAAGAAAAATGGGCTGCTCGCTGTTGCAGTGACTACAGTCAAATCTATCTACAGTAGTTGCAAGGAAACTTCTTTAACCCTATTTTCATATTAATTCTATTAGTGTTTAAATTTAACTGTATTTCTCTAGTTGATTTAAGTAAATCATTTGCTTAAAGTATTTTGTTTCAGTAGCTAATTTGTATCCTATGACATCCTTTATATGTGGAATCTAAAAGGAAATGATACAAATGAACTTACTTACAAAACAGAAACAGACTCAGTCTAGAGAAAGAACTTTTATGGTTGAAGGATGGGGAGTCAGGATAGTTAGGGAGTTTGGGATGGACATGAACACACGGCTGTATTTAAAATGGATAACCAATAAGGACCTACTGTACAGCACAGGGAACTCTGCTCAGTGTTATGTGGAAGCCCGAATGGGAGGGGAGTTTGGGGGAGAATGGATACATGTATGTGTATGGCTGTTCCTTTGCTATTTGCCTGAAACTATCACATCATTGTTACTCTACTATACCCCAATACAAAATTAAAAGTTAAAAAAAGTATTCTGGAGAGTTAAAGAAACATGAATTTTGTTTGTCCTGATGATTAAAATACATGAATCAATCTCCCACTTGTACAAATGCAGAATCATTAATATCCCTAATAATGTAAAACTCTAACAAATTAGATATCACTATTCCTAAAGGTAGATTGACCACAAGATTTGTTTGGACCTAAGAATCTGCATTTGTCTCAGGTACACTTAACATCCATTCATGGCAGAAGGGTCAGATTTTTTTTTTTTCTATTTCATATACATTTCTAAGGGGATATCATGTTTGCTTATATTTTCTGCTAATAATTTAAAGAAAAGAAAAAGACATCAAAAGAGAATAGAGGGATTGAATATTTGAACTCTTCCTTAATTGTATCACTGATTTTGGGGGGAACATGGTGTGATGGCTTTTATTTATTCTCTACTCCCCACCCCCCCAATTTTATGGAGATGTGATTGACATATGACATTGTATAAGTTCCATAATGTTTGATACATGTATATAATGTGAAATGATTACCACAGTAAGTATAGTTAACATCTGTCACCTCACATAACTACAAAATTGTTTTTCTTTGTGATGAGAACTTTTAAGATTTGCTCTCTTAGGGACTTCCCTGGTGGTCCAGGGGCTAAGACTCAGTGCTCCCAATGCATGGGCCTGAGTTTGACCCCTGCTCAGGGAACTAGATCCCACATGCTGCAATGAAAAGTTCCCATGCTAAAACTAAAGTTCCCACTGCAACTAAAACTCCTACAGGCTGCAGTGGAGATCAAAGATCCCACGTGTGGCAATTAAGAACTGACACAGCCAAATGAATACATATTAAAAAATATTTACTCTCTTAGTAGTTTCCAAATATACAAAACAGTATTGTTAACTCTAATCATTATGTTGTACATTACATCCCTAGGGCTTATAACTAGAAATTTACACCTTCTTGTGTTGTAGCGTTCTGGAAAACAAACTCACTCAGAAGGACAATGCGGATAGTGGAGTGCAGTTTATTACACTGGTGGGCCCAAGGCAGAGTGTCCTCTTAGGCAAGGACCCCGACCAGTTTTTGTGAAAACCTTATATACTCTAAGTTTACGTGCCCAAACCCATCTCCCCAAATTCCCTGAAACAAGTCTGAACAAAGGAAAAGAAAGACACAATCAAAGTTACCAGTGATTCATATTTCTCAAGCCTAGGTAGTTAACAGTGGACAAATATCAATAAGCCTGTGGTCATACCCCAATAAACATAATATAATTTATGATGCAGTTTGGTTACACAGATAATTAGGGTATTCTTTTAGGCAATGGAGAGTCTTAGGTACAAGTCCTTGGGCTCTTCCGTCCAGGGGGGTCTGGTTTTCAAGTTGGTATGTCGTTTCCATAGATACTGGGCATAGAGCTCAAAGTCCACAATCTGGCCCAAGATGAGTCTTGCTTTCAAGATGGAGCCTGCTCTGTCTGTTTCCTCCTTCACTTATAGTTCACCTAGGCCACAGCTCCTACCTCTGTCAACCACTAATTTGATGTCTTTTTAGGAGTTTTTGTTTTTCCAGATTCCACATTTGAGATCACGCACTGTTTGTCTTTCTCTGATTTATTTTACTTAGCATAAATCCTTCTGTACTTTCTCAATGACTCTGTTATTTGCCTTAATTTAATAACATAGAGCCAGACATCCTGTAATGTGATGTCAAGTGGGCCTTAGAAAGCATCACTACGAACAAAGATAGTGGAGATGATGGAATTCCAGTTGAGCTATTTCAAATCCTGAAAGATGATGCTGTGAAAGTGCTGCACTCAATATGTCAGCAAGTTTGGAAAACTCAGCAGTGGCCACAGGACTGGAAAAGGTCAGTTCTCATTCCAATCCCAAAGAAAGGCAATGCCAAAGAATGCTCAAACTACTGCATAATTGCACTCATCTCACATGCTAGTAAAGTAATGCTCAAAATTTTCCAAGCCAGGCTTCAGCAATATGTGAACCGTGAAATTCCAGATGTTCAAGCTGGTTTTAGAAAAAGCAGAGGAACCAGAGATCAAATTTCCAACATCCTCTGGACCGTGGAAAAAGCAAGAAAGTTCCAGAAAAGCATCTATTTCTGCTTTATTGATTATGCCAAAGCCTTTGACTGTGTGGATCACAATAAATTGTGGAAAATTCTGAAAGAGATGGGAATATCAGACCACCTGACCTGCCTCTTGAGAAACCTATATGCAGGTCAGGAAGCAAGAGTTAGAACTGGACATGAAACAACAGACTGGTTCCAAATAGGAAAAGGAGTACGTCAAGGCTGCATATTGTCACCCTGCTTATTTAACTTCTATACAGAGTACATCATGAGAAACGCTGGGCTGGAAGAAGCACAAACTGGAATTGCCAGGAGAAATATCAATAACCTCAGATATGCAGATGACACCACCCTTATCGCAGAAAGTGAAGAGGAACTCAAAAGCCTCTTGATGAAAGTGAAAGTAGAGAGTGAAAAAGTTGGCTTAAAGCTCAAGATTCAGAAAACTAAGATCATGGCATCCGGTCCCATCACTTCATGGGAAATAGATGGGGAAACAGTGGAAACAGTGTCAGACTTTATTTTTTGGGCTCCAAAATCACTGCAGATGGTGACTGCAGCCATGAAATTAAAAGACGCTTACTCCTTGGAAGGAAAGTTATGACCAACCTAGATAGCATATTCAAAAGCAGAGACATTACTTTGCCAACAAAGGTCCGTTTAGTCAAGGCTATGGTTTTTCCAGTGATCATGTATGGTTGTGATATTTGGACTGTGAAGAAAGCTAAGCACCAAAGAATTGATGCTTTTGAAGTGTGGTGTTGGAAAAGACTCTTGAGAGTCCCTTGGACTGCAAGGAGATCCAACCAGTCCATCCTAAAGGAGACCAGTCCTGGGTGTTCACTGGAAGGACTGATGCTGAGGCTGAAACTCCAATACTTTGGCCACCTCATGCAAAGAGTTGACTTATTGGAAAAGATCCCCATGCTGGGAGGGGTTGGGTGTAGGAGGAGAAGGGGACGACAGAGGATGAGATGGGTGGATGGCATCACCGACTCGATGGACATGAGTTTGAGTGAACTCCGGGAGTTGGTGATGGACAGGGAGGCCTGGTGTGCTGAAATTCATGGGGTGCAGAGTTAGACATGACTGAGCGACTGAAGTGAACTAAACTGAATAACAATAAAAAATGTTTATTGAAGATCCCTCTGAATATTAAGACTAAATTTACAAATGGTCTCAAGCATTTGCACAATGCTGCACAGAGTCATTTAACTAATTTCTCTATTGTTTACACATTTCCTAACAATATATTCAAATCCCAGTTGACATTGAGTTGCGTTTAGTGAATGTTCTGGCTACTTTGGCCTCATGGTTGATGAAAATCATCTGTAAAAATTAAGAAAAATTATGTACAGTATTTTTCTGTTTGTTTGACCAATGTGTTCAGTCCAACATGCCTTAGACACTAGTATTTATTGATATTTTTTTCTATGATGGTTAAAGTATTCGTTTACCTTCTATAAGTGGTGAAATCACCACCTTTCTACAGAATTACTCTTGTCCTTAGTTAAGCTGTGATTAAATGTGGCGCAGCAGAAATGGCTGGCCTCTTCTTTATTCACTAGAGAATTACTGTTATTGTTCAGTTGGTAAGTCCTGTCTGACACTTTGCGATGTTCCCATGGATGGTATCATGCCAGGCCTCCCTGTACCTCTCTATCTCCTGGAGTTCATGTGAACAAAAAATGGAAAGAAACAAAGTAAATTGTTGTGAATAAAATAATTTACTATGTGAATCTCTGTAGATCTTTAATTTTTTTCCTTACTCCTGGGATTCTGGTTGCTTTTCTCTTTTTATTTTGTACAAGATATAGAAGTATTCAGGGCCAATTTTGTTCTTCTACAATGTGACAGAAATATCAGTTTAAACTTATGTAACACAGAGGATTGGGGCCATAAAAAAGTGACTACGAATTGGGGAATATGCCTTGCATAAAGTGAGTCAGAAATATCTGGAATTTTCCCAAAGACTTATACAGACTGAAATAAAGTCTGGTTATAAGGTAAAAGAACTCTGAGAGACAAACCTTCAGTTAAAGTAAAAAAGAAAATAGCTATGAGATAACATTTTAGTCAATAAATCTAGAAATATTTTCAGAGTTTCAGTTTCAAAAAGAAAAAAGAAAACCAACAAACTAAAGAAGTGTAAGAGATCTAAGAGATGTGTCCAAATGATATTTCTTGGAAAATGAGTGAATTTTTTATTTGATGATTTATATCAGTATGGACTCATGAATATGTATTCTATTCTAAAGGTAAAATCCAGGGCTATTATATTAATTTTGTTCTTGTGTTGGTTAGTAAGAGTTTCTACTCTATTCAAATGAATGTTTTAGAAAAAAAATTAGCTATGCAAATATTCCAGTAAGTGGAAAAAGAACATGACAAATCTGAAAAAAGTTCAAAAGAATTAATAATAACAATAACAATTAACAAAATATAGACAAAATAAATAAAACTAAATCCAGTACTTTAAAGAGACAAAGATACATACTATATAAACCAATTTTTTTAAAAGGATATTAGGTTTGAGATATGAAAGAGATTGAGAAATCACATGGCTACTAATTATAGCCAATGATGTTAATAAATTTTAAATGCAATATTGTAGAAAAAATTTTAGACACACACAAATTCTGAAATCAAATTAGGTAAATTGAGAAAACATAATCGACCAGTGCTACAGAAAACATGTTAGAAACCGGACTTTATGCCTCTACTGAAATGTCTCCTCCACTAGATCTACTCTGATCACTGTATTTAAAATTTTAGTTCCTCTTATTGGCTTGTCATTCTCAAACCCTAGACACTGCCCTACTTTTAATTTTGTTCCATTGTATTTATCAACATCCAAGATACTACACTGCTTACCTTATTTATTACACATTTCGACTGTCTCCCTTGCTAGAGTGTTGTCTCAAAAGCTTGAAATTGCTTGTCAGTATTGTTCACTGATACATCCCAAGACTCTAGGACATTTTCTAGTATACAGTAAATATAAAAACCGCTGGACTGACAAGGAAGTCTCTCAACAAAAACTTTTGAATACTGTATACTAGTAAATATTCAAAAGTTTTTGTTGAGAGACTTCCTTGTCAGTCCAGCGGTTAAGACTTTGCCTTCCATTGCAGGGCAGCAGGTTCCATCCTGTTGGAGAGCAAAGACCCCACATGCCTCAGGGCCCAAACACCAAAACATAAGACAGAAGCAATATTATAACAAATTCAATAGAGATTTTAAAAATTGTCTAAATTAAAAAAAATCTATGCAATGATTTACTATGATAAGTTTGGTTACCATTTGTCACCATAGAGATTTATTATAAGATTATTGACTATATTCCTTGTATGTATATTCCATTCCCATCATTTATTTTATATCTGGAAGTTTATATCTCCTAATCCCTTCCTTGTTTTACACATCTCCTTACTCCTTCCTCCTCTGGTAAACACCAGTTTGTTCTCTGGGTCTCTGACTCTATTTCTGTTTTGTTTCCCATGTTTTCTATTATTTCTGAGATTCCACATATAAATAAAACTATGTGGCATTTGTAAAAAAAATCTTAATAAGATTTTTGTTGAATAATAATGAAAGGATGAACATATTGTAAACAGTGCTGCAATGAACATTGGGGTACATGTGTCTCTTTCAATTTTGGTTTCCTTGGTCTGTATGTCCCTCAGTGGGATTGCTGTGTCATAAAGCAGTTCTGTTTCCAGTTTTTTAAGGAATCTCTACACTGTTCTCCATAGTGGCTGTACTAGTTTGCATTCCCACCAACAGCGTAAAAGGGTTCCAGAACATGGAAGCTACTAGATGTCCATTGGCAGACTGGATTAGAAAGCTGTGGTACATCTACACAGTGGAATATTACTCAGCTGTTAAAAAGAATGCATTTGAATCAATTGTAATGAGGTGGGTGAAACTGGAGCTTATTATACAGAGTGAAGTAAGTCAGAAAGAAAAACACCAATACAGTATATTAACACATATATATGGAGTTTAGAAAGATGGTAACGATGACCCTATATGTGAGACAGCAAAAGAGACAGCGATGTAAAGAATAGACTTTTGGACTCTGTGGGAGAAGGCAAGGGTGGGATGATTTGAGAGAATAGCATTGAAACATGTATATTATCATATGTGAAATAGATCTCCAGTCCAGGTTCGATGTATGAGACGGGGTGCTCAGGGCTGGTGCACTGAGATGACCCTGAGGGATGGGATGGGGAGGGAGGTGAGAGGGGGGTTCAGGATGGGGAACACATGTACACTCATGACTGATTCATGTCAATGCATGGCAAAAACAATCACAATATTGTAAAGTAATTAGCCTTCAACTAAAATAAATAAATTTTAAAAAAGGATGGACATAAAAGGATTCTTATTAAAGTAAAAAAAATGTGATACATTACATTACTATTATTGTTACTCTAGAGGTCCCAGGCTTCCCAGGTGGTGCTAGAGGTAAAGAACCTGCCTGCCAATGCAGGAGTCATAAGAGATGGATTCAAACCCTGAGTTGGGAAGATCCCCTGGAGGAAGGCATGGCAATCCACCTCAGTATTCTTGCCTGGAGAATTCCATGGACAGAAGAGCATGGTAGGCTACAGTCCATGGAGTCCCACAGAGTGGGACACAAACTGAAGCAGCCTACTCACACACACTCACTAGAGGTCCTAAACTACTGACTGAGATAAGACTAGAAAAAAAATATATATCCATACAGAAATGTATATAGCAGTTTATACACATAATTTATAAGTAATTTTGAAAAGCGTAGTTAAAACATCATGTTTGAAATAGAAATAGCAATCAAAATAAACCAAAGAATCATACCCAATATAAAAAACACAAAATTTTAGTGAAATATTTTAAAAACCTTTAATAAAAAGTTCTATTAACTTTTTGGATGAGAAGATAAAATTTGGTAACAATTTCACTTCTCTCTAAATTACTCTAAAAATATCAGATAAAATTACAATTAAAATCACACTATGATATTATGAGAATTAGCAAGATAATTGTAAAATTCATCTGGAAAAGTAAATAATAGACCTAAGACTGCAGTTAGGAAATTCATTAAAAGACAAAGATGGTAAGACTGAATTAAATCATCTAATATTTGAAAAATTTCCACCTACAAACTGATGCAGATCATTTAAAATGAAAGGACATACTCAGGTTTAACATGCAAATATAAACAAATAAGACTCCTAGGAAAAATTAAGCTTCAAAATATGTCTCACTTTGAGGTTTCTTCTAGACATGCCTAGCACACATCTATGTTAAAAAGATGGACATATTAGGACTGTCGATTATATTTTTCATTTAATATACTATATATTCAATTTGATATAGACATTTCGATTAAATGCAACATTATCTGGAGAATATAAAAACAAACAGATTATTAGGACTTATGAAATCATCTTGTAAAACTTAAAAATTCTAAAGCACTACAGATTCAAGAAAATTTTAAAATTAAAAAGTAAACTATTACTTCAAGAATACATTAAAATATCTGAACAGACTGTGTTCAGATGAAACAAAAAGACTTCTGTTCCATAATGGTTATAAAGTTTTGTTTAATTCTTAAATTTTTATAAATGATGCAATGATATGTAAACAGTTTTAGAATATAGAAAAATAAGGAAAAGGTCATGTAGATCTTTCATTTCTGAGAGTATTTCCTTTTCCTCCTTGATTTTAGTGTGCTCAGATTTTACACTTTTCTTTTAAGTGGATTTTGAAATTTATATTTGGTATCAATAATTTCCAATAATAATAATTGCCAAAAATGGGTAAGCAATGGTAAACAATTCAATTCTGTGTAGTATTCTCCATTAATTTTTATTTTTATTTATTTATTTTTTTCCTCAGAAAAACTTTTTTTTTTTTTTTTTTAGTGCACCAGCCCCAAGCATCCAGCATCGTGCATTGAACCTGGACTGGCATCTCGTTTCATATATGACATTTCACATGTTTCAATGCCATTCTCCCAAATCTTCCCACCCTCTCCCTCTCCCACAGAGTCCATAAGACTGTTCTATACATCAGTGTCTCTTTTGCTGTCTCGTATACAGGGTTATCGTTACCATCTTTCTAAATTCCATATATATGCGTTAGTATACTGTATTGGTGTTTTTCTTCTGGCTTACTTCACTCTGTATAATAGGCTCCAGTTTCATCCACCTCATTAGAACTGATTCAAATGTATTCTTTTTAATGGCTGAGTAATACTCCATTGTGTATATGTACCACTGCTTTCTTATCCATTCATCTGCTGATGGACATCTAGGTTGCTTCCATGTCCTGGCTATTATAAACAGTGCTGCGATGAACATTGGGGTAACGTGTCCATTAATTTTTAAATTGTTCTATATAAGTCTGTATTTCATTTTAAAATTATTTGGGATATATACACATATTTTTTTTTTTCCTGGTCAAACTTTTCAACTACTTGCCAATTTTATTTGTTTTATTAAGAGGATAAATGTCAAGAAGTCAAGGTTGTTGAAATGCTATTGATACCTAGCATTAAAAACCGTGATAGACGGGGCAATAGAGGGGTAAGGGATTAAGAGGTAGAAACTATTATGTGTAAAATAAGCTACTAGGATATATTGTACAGCATAGGTAATATGGTTAATATTTTATAATAACTATAAATGGAATATGATCCTTCCCTGGTGGCTTAGCGGTAAAAACCTGCCTGCAATGCAAGAGATGGAGGAGATGTGGGTTCGATCCCTGGGTTGGGAAGATCTCTTGGAGAAGTCATGGTAACCCACTCCAGTATTCTTGCCTGGAGAATCCCATGGACAGAGGAGCCTGGCAGGCTACAGTCCAAATGGTCGTAAAGAGTTGGACACGGCTGAATGACTAAGCACAACCACTCTGTCATGGTTTATAAAGTTAGTACTGTATCAATCATTTTTAAATATCTGGAGCACAAGTGGAATATGGATTCAGTTCACAATCTGAAAATGGAAGTTTCTGAGTACTTTCATTGCTCATAAAATATGTTACTTTTCCTGCCAGACATCGACTTTTTTTTTACCTGGACCAACCACATCTCAAAATGTTCAGCTGTAGAGATAAATCCCTTCCATTCAATGTACAATATTATTTATAGTGTTTCTGTCATGCCCTAGGCATTCTTCCAATGTTCTAGTGATCAAGAAAATGGCAAAATAGCATAGATAGGGAAGATCCGCTGGAGAAAGGGAAAGGAAACCCATTCCAGTATGCTGGCCTGGAGAATTCCATGGACCATATACTCCATGGGGTCTCAAAGAGTCAGACACTACATAGGGACTTTCACTTTCACTTTCAGATAGATAGAGATAGATGGAGATGTGGACATGCATGTATATTATTAAATATTTCAATAAAAGAGGATTAACAAGATAATATAGGTTTCCCAGGTGACGCTAGTGGTAAAGAATCTGCCTCCCAATGCAGGAAACACAAGAGATGCAGGTTGAATCCCTGGGTTGGGAAGATCCCCTGGACTAGGAAATGGCTACACACTGCAGTATTCTTACCTGGAAAACCCCATGGGCAGAGGAGCCTGGTGGGCTAAGTCCATGAGGTCACAAAGAGTTGGACATGTCTGAGCAACTGAGAGCACAGACAGCACACAACAAAATAAGATGGAACCAGAGAAAAAAGAAACCAAAAAGTATATTTGTGTTTGTGTGTGAACAATGTGTTATTAAGCAGCATTATTCTTCACTTCTTGACACTTGGTCTTGAGTCGTGTGTTCATCCAGGTGACTTTATTTCTAGTTGAATCAGAATTCTGTAAGCACTGACAAGTCTGGAAAGGTTCCATAGTTTGAAGCTGTCAGAGTCAGTGCCATAGATTTTCTCTAGCCAGAGCAGTGTCATCTGCTGCCAAGTAGCATTCTCATATTTTCAGATGGTCATTCAAGACATGAAGAGAAGACCTTGATATTTAGTTTATTTCTAAAGAACCAGATATCTCACAACCATAAGTCACATACACTTAAATTGTCCCTGAGTACTCTGCAGTTTCTGTATTATTTCCCTTTTTCAGTTGATGCTTTGCTCTGCTGGCATTGTTTCACTATTATATCACAGGTGGTATGATACCTGCTTCCTATTGTATCATTAGGTTTTGAAGAGAGAGGCTGCCTATTCATTTAAAAAAACATCGTGATTCATTTAAAAAATCCCATCCATTTGAAATAATTTCTTGGAAATAGCGTGAAGATGAGAACTAAGGCAGAAACTGGTTCCCCAGAAGCTCTCTATTTTTGGTTCCAAAATTTTTTTCTAAATGGAAATCAAACTTTTAGTGACTCAGTTTCATCTTTATACTTAGAATTGGGGAATAATCCTCACCTTTCCTGTCTGACAGCTGTAATCATTTGCCAGGTACACATGCCATGGAAAGTTGGTATGTGAAGCTCTACATGTCAGCAAGGGCCCAAAGAAACCACTTACCCATTCCTGGGATAAGGGCACTCCAGGAAAGCTGTTGAGTGGCTATTTCCAATTCTAAGCCTCTTTTCATATAAAAACAATAATGATAGTACTAAATTAAGCATCCCGAGTCCCCTTGCTATAGTGCTGAATTGCAATGAACCTGGACTTGGTGCCTGTGGACTGATGGCATTCCCCAATCTCATTACTGGAAACTCTGCCTTGTCATTTAACATTTAGTGGAGCCCGCAGTGCTGCAGGTGGAATTTTCTTTTGGTTTAAATACATGCCTGTAACAGCAAGTTGGCGTTCTCTTTATCTGCAGAAGGATAGACAGGGACATTCATTCATTTTTGCATATGTTGGATAAATTTTCTTAAGTACCTGTTGTACTCCAACACGACACCCTTGGCTGAGGGAGACAAGAGAAGTATCATTCATGATCCCAAGAGTGCAGATGCTTGTATTGCAACTTCCAATTTTATCTGAAATTTTCTTTAACCCCATTTCTTCTTAAGCAACAGTGATAGCAGACACCATTTCTTGATCACTTATCATGTTCCAGACACTGTGCTAAGCACTTTCTAAAATCATCTCATTGAATGTGTTATTATTTTTGCAGAAAAACACCATTTTACAAATTCAGAAAAAGTCTGAGAGTGGTTCATATCTTGCTCAAAGTAACAGCCAACAAGTAAAGTAATCTCACAGCTAGTAGGGACAATAGTAGAGCCAGAATCTCAATTCAGATTCATTTCACTCCAGTGTCATTTATTCGATTGTTTAGTCTATACTGCCTTCAAAGTACTGAGTCAAAACTGAAGTTCTTGCATTTTAAAAGTACAGTAGCAGTCAAAGTAAGTAAGGGAAAGGATCCGTTAGTAACACCACAAAGCCAGCTTTTACATCAGAAGCCTAAGAAATATCATTTTCTTTCCTCGTTCCTTACATGCAAATCTTTTGCAAGTGTTTGGGCTCTTAGACCAGCTTCACACACTTGTTTCTCTGTCTCAAGTTTTGTCATTTTAATCTATTCCCTGAATTACCACATAATGATCAATCTAATATACAAACCTGATCATGTCACTCTCATGTGGAGAACTTGTTGAAGGCCTTCCATCATCTCATCCAATGCCCCATAAAAGGCATGGAATTTAGCCCCTTATGTGTCACCTCCTGCCACACACTTACTTCCCACTAGAGATCCTGGTGGAAAACATATATATTTTTTCACATATCATTTTGTTTTGTACATTTAAAAACTTTTTCCAGTATAGTTGCTTTACAATGTTGCGTTAGTTTCCAGTATAAAACAAAGTGACTCAGCTACATGTACACACTTCTCCTTCCCCTCTTGGACCTCCCTCGCACTCCTCATTCCATCCCATCCATCTAGGTCACCCAGATAGCACTGAGTTGAGCAATTTTCTATATAGCAGGATCCTACTAGCTAACTGTTCTACACATGCCAGTGCACGTACATCAGTCTCAACCTCCCAGTTCATCCCATCCCTACTCCATGTCCACATATCAGTTTTCTACATCCACATCTACTTCTGCCTTGCAAATAGGTTCATCTGTACTATTTTTCTAGATTTTCCATATAAGCGTTCATGTACAATAATACACTTCCTTTTCAAAATTTCAAACATGGGCTTCCTGTCTCCTTTGGTGCTTAAGTACCTCTCTGTGTTTCTAATAACCTTGGCATTTCTCATGTGAGACTGGATATAGCTATTTTTGTGTTCTTTATCTCCCAGAAACCTAGACTACTTCAGTGCACAGGCCATGTCATTTTCATATTTGAACTTGCAGTGCTTAGCCAAAGGCCGGACAGTAGATGTTTATTAAATTGAATTAAGCCAGACTGACAACAAAACCAGCTAACCATAAAACACCAAATCAGAGATACTCCTCATTGTTCTAGTAGAACATAGGAACTGCTTTGGCAAATAAATTTGGCAAAAAATCAATGGGCTTCCCTGGTGACTCAGATGGTGAAGAATCTGCCTGCATTGTAAAAGACCTGGGTTCAATCCATGGGTTGGGAAGATCCTCTGGAGAAGGGAATGGAAATGCACTCCAGGATTCTTGCCTGGAGAATTTCGTGGATAGAGGAGCCTGGCAGGCTATAGTCCATGGGGTCACAAAGAATCAGACATGACTGAGTGACTAATACTTTCTTTCTTTCAGGTTATTTCTCCCAAGTTTCCCACATCTTCACATTTATTCATCACATAATCTTAGACCAACCAACTTCATAACTTGAAGTGAATCTCAATTTCTTGTTAGTTAAATGGTTGCATTCTCTCAGACTTGGACATCATTCCAGGTGTAAAGGCTGTGTTACCATTCTAACTACCCTGAATACTAGAAATGACATTTCAGAAGGTATAAGTCCTCTAGAGGTCACAGATACAAATCAAAACAAGACCTATACATGAAGAACAAGCCGATATAATACAGATTCCATTTGTAGGCAGAAACTGTTCCCCCAACCCAATTATTCACCCTAAAATGACCTGCCAAGAGTTTGAAGGAACTAAGTAAGAAGATGTAGAGAGAAAATTGCAACCCAGCACCCCAAAGTAGAAATCAAGCTCTAATCATTGGGACGGTATCATAGCCTTAATACATTTTTAATGTCTTATCTACCTGAAAAGCTGACAGAATGGGCCTGCTTTTTACCACCTAATGAAACTGTTGGAATCTAACAGGACTAAAGATCCAGGGGCAGCCATCCTTGGTTCCAAGAAGCCTTACTTCTTCAGTGAAACAAAGGCTTATCTTGAGAAATAGCATCAGCTATGGCAAAGGACTCCACATGAAAAGATCCCTCATTAGTGTGGCTGGGCGGTTGGTTTTCTGGGGCTGGCACAACATTCGTCTCTTTAGCTATAACAGATTCAAGTTACTGGTGTTGGAAAGCTGTCCAAGCAGTTTACAATAATAGCAATGCAGAGCCTGCAAGTCATACACACTGTATTTCAGACTATTTCCCCTACTTAGAAGGCTCAAATTGTAGTTCTAGAATTTGGAGACTTAATAGATCAGTTGAACAAAGGGGGATAAAAATTCATTGTCATTGAAAGTTTAAGGCTTTGCTGAAGTGGGATCTGATCACAGTTGGCTGGTTTCTGAAACTAGAATCTTTTTTATGTTATTAAGAATCAATTAAGCATTGCTCCCCTAGGCATTGCCATGGCCCCTTGGCGATTTCTCCAGGGTTTGTCCAACCATATTTTTTTTGTAGGTGTAATATAAATGGGTCTGATTTAGATCAAGGATAGTTTTAAAATTAATGAGTAGATTTCAGGGACAGACTAATGAAAAGCTTTATAAGAAATTTTCTCAACTACCTTCTCTGCATATGCCCAACTTTAAAGTATGAGCAGTTTTCACTGACCTTCTCTTGAAAAAAATCAACAAAATTAAGGACCATATTTATTAAAGACTCAATAAAAATTACACTGAATTATAAAAATAGAATGAAAAACACACAGTCCACAGTAACATGAAGACTGTTTGAATTTGTCTTTGGAATAGGAGACAGTTTTACTCAAAAAAATTATAAAAGTCATAATTAAAAAAAATCACAGTTGAGGGATGTGTTAAAAGCAGATCATGGGTCTCAGCTTTTAGTGAATTTATTTTGAACCTCCTCAAGCAGACACTGCAAATTTTTACATTCTAATGAGTGAACTAAAAACATATATTTCAAAGCAAATAGCACTCATAAATTACATTTATGACACATGAGGTTGCTGACTGCTGCGCAGGGAGCACAGAGTAATGGTTCTAATATGCACTCTAGCTTGATTTTCTCAGTTCCCAACATGCTCTAATTCCACACTACAAATCTTTAAATGGCAGTTATATTTTAATTAATGTGATTATGTGCTGCCATTAGCAAAACCTCCCCCAGCACATTTCTCCTGCCAGGCCCATGAATGCCAGTAAACCATTAACATAAAAGGGCTGTTTGCTTATTAAATTCATCTACACAAATAGGCAAGGGTTGCAATTGTTGATTTGCCACTGAAAGAACAGAATGAGAAGGAGTTGCTCTGTGCCTGGCAGTTGCAATTATCTGGTGTAATTAAGTCTAATTTATAAAGCCCCCCTCAAATGAGAAAGTAACAATTTTTGTTAATTAACAAGAGCATTTGTAAAGCTCGTTAACTCCATCATTCAGAGGCTGCCTGGAAAAATGGGAGCATATGGCTATTACGATGGGACATGTTGCATATGTGTGTTTGTGCATTAATCTGTTTGGAAGGTCTAATGATTGAAATGGGAACTAGAAATGGAGGTTATATTACTGAGGAAAGAAGATCTACTGTTTTCATTTATCTTTACAGCAATGTGAGTGCTTTGTCATTATCTTCTGCATATGGTTTCATTATTCTGATACAGTGCTCAGCATTGCCTCATACCATCAGGCCCATAAGCCTGCAGGGTACAAGAGCACTTATCTTTCCTGATGACTGTTGAATCATTTAAAACAAGTTATTAGTGAAACAATTAAAATGATATTGGTTCACAATTGTATTTATAGCTGGCAGGCATAATGGAACGTTCTGAATAGCAGTCGGGGGTTCTCAGAATGGATGGAAAATGCTGTTAATCAGAGACAAGAGAAACCTCTAAAGAAAACCTAAATTGCAAGAGCACATTAATTGTATTGAAACATTTCATTTAATTGAGAACAAAGGGAAGGTAAAAATCATATTATCAATGTTTTATGAACATGAAGAAATAGGAAAATTACTATGTCATTTGTCACATATCTTCTGCTGGAAGTGAAAATTAAAAAGGCAGTATTTAACTTTAACCAGAACAAGCCAAATGCATCATGTTGTTATAAATTTTCATTTTCAAAGGGAGCTCCAGAATAAAATAGAACAAATAAGTTAATTAACTCATAAATACAGAGGAAGACCTTTGGGCAGAACACCCATGCACATAGGAGGAGTTCAATGAAATTCAGGGTTTGTTAAATGGCTGTAAAAGACTTGAGAGCTGTCCCTACTCCATTCCATTCATGATTCTTAAGAAATTGCTGCGATCAGATTTTATGCTGGGAGTATATAAATGTGTTATTTCTTTATTGCTGTTGGTGGTAGAAGAACCTGGAATTTGTCAGATATGGTTGACAACATGTAGATGAATGAATAGCCAACTTCTCCTCTCACATGAACCAACCCGAAACATGCCCTGACTGGTATTGTGAACAGGAACCATTGATCACACCACACTGTATGTGTGGAGGTGTTGATATGTACTTGAAAGAGGTAGAAGTGAAAGACTAGAGTTGGAGTAGGTGACAGTGAGAATGAAGTTGATTGAAATAAACAAGACTCATACTTGGGAAATCAGATTTTGTAAGCTGCTCTGCAGGCAGCAACTGTTTGCAGAGGGCCCTTTGCCTTATCCCTTTAGCAAAGCTAAATTTTAACTTAACTTTTACCCCCAAATTTCCCATGCTTCACCAATCTCTAGCCTAGGCATACCTCTCAAATCTTTTGATCACACAATGCTTTGTCTAACCAGTTGATTCTCTTCTTAGGTTGAAGAAATAGGAATGGAGACTAAGCAGTTAATGGGTGATGAGATCTCTTCCCCATCTGCCCTTTCAGTAATCCTGGAAACATACTGTGTGAACAAGATAACATCTAAAGGTACATCACAAGATGTCAATGAACCTGCACACAATGAAAGATGGCAAAGAATCTGATCCCCTATTTCAATGATTGATATTATTTTCTCTTAAAAAAAACTTTTACGGTCAAGTAGAACCTTGGAGTTGGTTCTTGTACATGAGTTTGACTTCTCCCCAGGTTGCTGGCCTCCTGAGTAAGCAAACTTCCCTTTTCCGGTCAACAATTGTCTCTCAAATATTGGCTTTTGAGCAGTGAGCAGCCAAATGTGAGTTCAGTAACAATTTCTTCAGTGAAAATCTAGTTCATCAAACAAATGAACTAACTGGTCTCTTGTTCAGATCAGTTTATTTTGATGTATGGATGCTCAGTCGCTTTGTCATGTGTCCAACTCTTTGTGATCCCATGGGCTTTAGCCCACCAGGCTCCTTTGTCCATGGAATTTTCCAAGCAAGAATACTGGAATGGGTTGTCATATCCTCTTCCAAGGGATCTTACTGACTCAGGAATTGAATCTGAGTCTCTTGCATCTCATGAATTGGCAGACAGATTCTTTACCACTGCACCACCTGGGAATCCCTGTTCATTTTGAGGTTGTGTTCAAAGTATGGACCCTGACATAAGTAGCTTTATTGATATCGGCAATTTAAAATCTTTACATTGGACAGAGATAAAGGTTCCAAATGGCATAAAAATAGCACTAGCTATCACCCTGACCATTGTGAATCCAAGATGGCAGTTGTGTGGATAAGCATACCATGGATTTGGAATCTAAAACAAATTATTTTATGTACAAAAAGAACTTAAAATAGATATTAAAATAATGTGATGACTTTTCAAATGGAGAAATATTTTATTGATAACATCTGAACTTGTTGAAATAATTGCATCACAACATCATAGACAGTTTAAGGAGACTTGAAGAGTTGTGAATCTGAAAGGAATAGATTATAATAGTAACAGTTAATGCTTATTGAATTCTTACTGCAGAACAAGCATTGTTTTAAATTTATAACTTGAATTAAAAAACAGCATAACATTTCTCAAAAATCTCTATGAAATATCAATACCTTTATTTTATAGATGAGGAAATTTACTTGCATAAATTTTCTATAATGTGCCTGAGGACACACAATCACTGAAAGAAATCCTTTTCAATTGATTAGGTGGGTTATAATCCGTTGAACTCAACATCTGAATGTATATGCTGCTTCTATTCATATACCTTCTTTCACTAAGAAAAATATTTAAAAATAAAATTCCTATGAAAATTTCAGTATATTAATTTTTCTAGTTTCTGAAATTTTAAAATATATATGTACATATATATACACACACATATATATTGGAGGAGGCAATGGTTACCCACTCCAGTATTCTGGCCTGGAAAAATCCCATGGACAGAGGAATTTGGGGGTCGCAGTCAGACATGACTAATCACAGTGGCATATATGTATATATATATGTGTGTGTGTGTTAAAGTTGCTCAGTTGTGTCTGACTCTCTGCAGGCCATGTAGCCATGAGTGTATGTATATATATACACACACATATATATGAAAGTCACTCAGTCATGTCCAACTCTTTGGGACCCCATGAACTGTGGCCTGCCAGGCTCCTCTGTCCATGGAATTCTCCAGGCCAGAATACTGGAGTGGATAGCTGTTCCCTTCTCCAGGGGATCTTCCTAAGCCAGGGATGGAACCAGGGTCTGCCAAATTGCAGGTGGATTATTTACCATCTAAGCCACCAGGGAAGAACATATATATATGTCTATTTTTATATACATTTACTTATACAAAGATAGAATAATTTTCAGTCTTATCAGATAAATAATTAAAATAGCATTTTCCTGGTTGCATTTAATTGTCTGTTGACTTGTAAAGTGAGGTGGTGGCAGCCAGGTAGTGCAAACAATGATGGTGTATAGAAGTTAATTATTCTTCCCTATTTTTTTCTCCTTTTGGCTTTCTCCTATTCACTCTCACCCTGCTGCTACTGCTGCTGCTGCTGCTGCTAAGTCGCTTCAGTCGTGTCCAACTCTGTATGACCCTATGGACAGCAGCCCACCAGGTTCCTCTGTCCACGGGATTCTCTAGGCAAGAGCACTGGAGTGGGTTGCCATTTCCTTCTCCCCTCCCTCACCCAAGTATATGGAATTCTCTGGTCCCAGTACTGTTCCTGATTATGAGGAAAATGGCAAAAATATGACTGACTGCAATGACCACCCAGTTTTTCTGCCAGTAGGTCTGAGTTGGTTTAAGCTCATTATTATTGAAAATTTGCCTACAACATATGTATACTCTTGACTCTTACAAGAAGTGGAGCTTATCAATGTCTATTTTTTGCCTTAGAGTTTTTACACTGCAACTGGTACCAAGTAATAGACTGATGATATAGAAAAATATTTTATAATCTGATATACAGTATTTTAAAATTTTCTCCTGAAAACATATAAAAAAGAAAATCTAACTCTTAACTTTTTGTTTAGTTTTCAGTCAAAATTCCAATATGTTACACATGAGAAACCAGGAAAGATATTTCACACAAAATATGTAAATTGTGATGATAGGATAAGGCATAAGATGATACGTATTGGGTCTATATAAGAAAACAAAAATGGACATGAAAATTATGGCAACTTTCTTCATCTTGAAAGTCTATCTTTTATAGAAATACTAGGAACCAGTGTTTGATGAAGATATGAAAACTTAGTTATATCCGAGTTTCTTATCTTTGTGTACCATTCCATTCCATTTGTTTTACTTAAATCTTTTTTAGATATTTTGGGGCCTCTTCAGAGAAGGCAATCTCAAATGATAAAGAATCATTATAAACAATTTAATGAGACAAAGTAAGTGTGAAGTTCAGAGAGTAAAGGAAAGGATGGAGTTGTTTTTATTTGTCTCTCTTGTTATTCACAATGTCCATAGTAAAATATACGCTACAAGATACAGATTTAATTAAACATGCTGACTAAAGAAAGTACAGAAACTCTCAAAACACATGCTATTAAACACTGAAATGGGCTATCCTGAGAGATTATTGAACTTCCTAGCCTGAGAATGCTAGTAATTGTGGAGAATTAGTCTGTTATGAATCCTAGAAGAAGAGATAAAGGAGACCTCTTCTAGTCTGAAGAGCCTAAGAAATGTTTATTAAACTATGTATGCCAAAATGTCATTAGATAAAAAGAGGTATCCCAAATACACAGTTCAGCACCCTCTCACACATTAAAAGCTTTGTAAATATTATGCTCTGTTACAGCTTAAACTACGTTTAACTCTTAAAATACTCAATATAATCAGTCCATCAATGGCCAAAAGCTTCTAGTGTTGAAAGCCAAAACTGTGCCATTGCTGTTCTCATTGTACAAGGATCAATTTTCACTAGGTGATTACTGAAAAAACAATAGCCACTGATAGACGTTACTCTTATATTATCAAATTCAATGTTTTAACTTAATGGCAAAGCATAGACAACATTAGGTGGGGGAAGGTATTCTTGGGTTGTGACAATGTCATAAAAATTTGACTCACAAAGCTACCTTTGACTCCCTCATACTCACAAGGATGCCCATATACATGTGCACTTTCTGTGAAAACTAATTTCAGAAAAAAACAAATTTTAGTGAAAATTATGTTTCTCAACTGGAGAAGGAAATGGCACCCCACTCCAGTACTCTTGCCTGGAAGATCCCATGGATGGAGGAGCCTGGTGGGCTGTAGTCCATGGGGTCGCTGGGAGTCAGACACGACTGAGCGACTTCACTTTCACTTTTCACTTCATGCATTGGAGAAGGAAATGGCAACCCACTCCAGTGTTCTTGCCTGGAGAATCCCAGGGACGGGGGAGCCTGGTGGGCTGGTCCGCACAGAGTCGGACACGACTGAAGCGACTTAGCAGCAGCAGCAGCATGCTTCTCAACATAGGTGATCAAGATAAATGGAATTTGTCATTCCCCTACAGCATCTTTCCAGCTAGTGGTGCTGTGTTTGTTGTTGTTTTAGTCACTAAGTCAAGTCTGACTCTTTGTGACCCCATGGACTGTGGCATGCCAAGCTCCTCTGTCCACGGGATTTCCCAGGCAAAAGTACTAGAGTGGGTTGCCATTTCCTTTTCCAGGGGATCTTGCTACCCAGGGATTGAACCTTGATCTCTTACGTCTTCTGTATTGGCAGGTGGGTTCTTCATCACTGAGTCACCTGAGAAGCCCCAGTGGTGCTGTGTGCTCAGAACTAAATTCTGCTTAGTACACTGTTTTAATAGAGTTTATCCTGGCTGAGTCTGCTTCCCAGCCTTACCACCCTCAAGACAACTGGCAGCCAGGGAAATGTACAGGGTAAGAAAAGTAATGAGTAATTTTTCATAGTATCTTTCTTTAAACATACCCAGCTTATGGGTAAATACTTACTACCAAAATTTATCAAAGTTCACTCAAATAGTTGTTATTTTTAAAATTTTTTCTTCCAGTTTTATTGAAATATAATTGACATACAGCACTCCATAAGTTTAAGGTGTATAGCATTATTATTTGATTTACATGCATCAGGGAGTGATTATCACAATAAGTTTACTGAATGGACATCATTTCATACATATCAAAGCAGAAAAAAAATTTTCTTGTAATGAGAACTCTTAGGATTTACTCTTAACTGCTTTCATATATAATGAGTAGCATCACTAATTATATTTATCATGTTGTAAGTTACATCCTTAATATGTATAACCAGAAGTTTCTACCTTTTGACTACCTCTGTTTTTCACAATCTAGAGGTGTTTAAGAACAAGTCATGTGCTGATCTTTAGTTCCTTCTACTTCAGAGTTACTGAATAAGGGAACTAGGAATGGAGCAGAAGCCATACATTTCCTAATAACACTTTAGTCTGTCTTCTCTTTGCACTCCTTTTTTAGAGAGAGAGAAAAGAGCCAAGAATAGGAAGCTAACGTGGAACCTGAGACCAGGATTGCAGTATTCCCTCAGTTTGTCCAAATCCCAACCTTCTTAAGCATTTCTCTGGTTTCTCCATGGCCAAAAAATAAAGCAGGAAAAAATGAGGAAATCAGGAAAATTATTGTTTGGTTATCCCAGTAAGAGGTCTTTCCTTACTGATAATGGAATTCAGTGTGGTTTCATAACAAGTCCAGTTAAATTTAGTTTATGCTTTCTAAGTCATGTGGAAAGGAAGATAAACCCTGCTCTGTGTTTTGAGAACCATCTTTCAAGTTTCTCTGGTATGTTGACATGTTACTAGAGCAGTGAGTTACCAAGTGGAACACGCTCCTTGGCAAAGCTCCCTTAATTCCTCTGTTTGACTAATTTCAAATATTATTTTCCAATTGCATTTAATATAACTACATCACATCTCCTGTTCCTTTAATCCTTGGTCACTACTGAAACTTTTAGGCCCATCAGTTATTACCTATCTTGTTTATATTTCCTTGCTTCATCTCTTCCTACTTTTGCTTCGCTCCCTCTTAGTCCTTCACAAGGAATATTCTGAATCTTAATGCAATACTAAACCCTCTTACTCCCATTCTTAACTAATTATTTATCAAGGGATCTGAAGGTGGGAAGGTGTTCTCCTATTTCCTAATCTCTGGATTCAGACCACATGTGTTGTCCAAGTGCCTACCTTCCCCACACACCACACCACCCGCCTTAATGCCTACCACCTTTTATTTCCCTAGTAACTGCTTTTTAGATAAGGATTTATGTTGCATTTCTGGATACCAGGACACCATAATCTATCACACCAGTTGTCATTCGGGCTGTCCACCCAAATGTCCACATTTATAATTCTTAACTTTTGATCTTCTCTGAGAACCTCACCCTGCTTATTTAACTTATATGCAGAGCACATCATGTGAAATGCTGAGCTGGATGAAGCACAAGCTGGAATCAAGATTGCTGGGAGAAATATCAACAACCTCAGATATGCAGATGACACCACCCTTATGGCAAAAAGTGAAGAGGAACTAAAGAACCTCTTGATGAAAGTGAAAGAGGAGAGTAAAAAAGTTGGCTTAAAGCTCAACATTCAGAAAACTAAGATCATGGCATCCAGTACCATCACTTCATGGCAAATAAATGGGGCAACAGTGGAAACAGTGAGAGACTTTATTTTTTTTGCGGGAGCCGGGGGGGGGGGTGCTCCAAAATCACTGCAGATGGTGACTGCAGCCATGAAATTAAAAGACGCCTGCTCCTTGGAAGAAAAGTTATGACCAACCTAGACAGCATATTAAAAAGCAGAGACAGTACTTTGCCAACAAAAGTCCGTCTAGTCAAAGCTATGGTTTTGACAGTGGTATGTAAGTATGGATGTGAGAGTGGGACTATAAAGAAAGCTGAGTGCCAAAGAATTGATGGTTTTGAACTGAGGTGTTGGAGAAGACTCTTGAGAGTCCCTTGGACTGCAAAGAGATCCAACCAGTCCATCCTAAAGGAAATCAGTCCTGAATGTTCATTGGAAGGACTGATGTTGAAGCTGAAACTCCAATACTTCGGCCACCTGATGTGAAGAACTGACTCATTTTAAAAGACCCTGATGCTGGGAAAGATTGAAGGTGGGAGGAGAAGGGGACAACAGAGGATGAGATGATTATATGGCATCACTGACTCGATGGACATGAGTTTGAGTTGGTGATGGACAAGGAAGCCTGGTGTGCTACAGTTACAAAGGGTCAGACACGATTGAGCGACTGAACTGAATTGAACTGAGCTGAGAACCCCACCCACCCTTCCACTCATGCACAGATTACACTCTCAGTTCAGTTGCCCATTCCCAAGATGATATTATGGGTTTGTCATGAAGAAATGTCATCAGATTCTGACTCATATGATTTCACATAGTGGTACCTCTAAGTGACCTCTTTTTTCTATTTATTCCACCTACAACTTTCTCCACATTCCTCATACTACTCATTAGCAATCACTTTCTCTCACATTTCTACCAAGCTTTGATTGTAGTGCTCAGGAGTTCAGGGACTATAATCCACCCATTGCAGGTTCCCTGGTTGCTCAGATGGTAAAGAATCTGCTTGCAATGCAGGAGACGTATGTTTGATCCCTGGGTTGGGAAGATCCCTAGAGAATGGAATGGCAACCCACGCCAGTGTTCTTGCCTGGAGAATTCCATGAACAGAGGAGCCTTGACTGAATGACTTCCGCTTTCACTTTCAAGCTACCCATTTCTCTATGTATGCAAAGAGTGCCAGGTAGTAGTATAACTAGGCAGAGCCATCCTTAATCACCATAAAAGCTTAACTTAGCCTTATGCTATTCACTTGCTCTTATCCCCAGCCCCAACAACAAGTTTGAGTTTGTCCCTGGCACAGTTGGAAAAGACAACCAGACAACTATCAATCTCTTCTGTGCTCCACATGTAGAACACAATTCTAAATCAAGTACAGAGGCACCCTTTTCATCTTGTACACCTCTGTAACTAAATCAACTGATGGAAAAAATACCATAGGTTTGAAGACTGCTACAGAGGGCTTCCCAGGTGGTGTAGTGGTAAACAATCCATCTAACAATGTAAGAGATGCGGATTTGATTCCCTGGAAGATGAAATGGCAACCCTTTCCAATATTCTTGCCTGGGAAATCCTGTTGACAGAGGAGCCTGGTGGGTACAGTCCATGGAGTTACAGAGAGTTGTACCTGACTGAGCATGTACACACTGCTAAAAATCCACTTTTTTTTGCCCTTGCCTCGGGGCTTGTGGGATATTAGTTCTCTGACCAGGGTTTGAACACCAGCCCCCTACAGTGGAATCACAGAATCCTAGAAATCCTTCTCTCCTCTCCACTCTCCTAAAATCCTTCTCAGTGGTTCTCCACTGCTCTTAAGTAAAATCTAAATATTTCAACTTTGCTTTCAAGACCCTGAATTACTTGATTCCACATGTCTCACCTCTTGCACTTCATTCCTGTTGCATTAGGACTTCCTGCTGAATCTTTTGCCTAGAACACCACCCTTTCACCCACTCAACCCTTTACCTTGTCACCAGGCTGCTCCAACCTCCAGTGAAGTGAAGTGAATTTGCTCAGTCGTGTCTGACTCTTTGTGACCCCATGGACAGTAGCCTACCAGGCTCTGCTGTCCATGGGATTTTCCAGGCAAGAATACTGGAGTGGGCTGCCATTTCCTTCTCCTGGGGATCTTCCCAACCCAGGGATCGAACCCGGGTCTCCTGCTTTGCAGACAGATGCTTTACCGTCTGAGCCACCCACCCTCCAGTAAGTCACTCTAATTTCACCTCTACCTCAGGGTTCATTTGAATCTTCAGATTTCAAATTAGACTTACTTTCTTGAAGAAGATACCTCTGAGCCTCCAGATTTGTACTGAGTGATGTGTTCCCATGAAATCCTGTGTTACCCCTAACAGAGCCTTTATCATAATGTGCTTTAATTTTTTACATACTTGTCTATTTCTCACTAGACACTAAGCACTATAAAGTCAAGTATGCCATTGATCTTTTTCACTGATTTTTCTTAGAAGACAAGCATTAGGATCTGACACATGAATATTTTGTGAACTATACACACTAGAATTGGCCCAAGATCCTAGATCCAAGAGCATAGGTAGATCAGCAATTCAAATTGGAAAGGATTCACAAGAGTATATGATCTATTTTGCAAAGACAACCAGACACGATGGTTGTGTGATCTAAAACAAAAGAAAACAAAAATTAAAGTCATTTATCAAAAAACAAAGGACATTAAAGAATCAAGATAAATGGTAAATGTTACAAAAAGTCCTAACTCCTTAGGAATTACCTAATGGTTTACTCCAAAGAAAATAATGAATACTCAGATTAAAAACAGCCTTTGCCTCCACAGCCTTACCACAGCCTGACCTCAAATTCCAAACCAAGTAGAGTGTTTTCTATAGAGAATGCCAGTAGTCTCTTTAGATTCTCAGATGTATCAGAGGATCTGGAGTACCTAGGGGCTGTGTGAGAATTCGGATGCATAGAATGAAACTATTAAGAAAAATAGTTGAAAGCCAAAAATACAGGGGAGACGTAAATTGTATATTATTATTTTTGACTGCTTGACTGTTTTTTTTGAATACACAAGCGCTCACACTGGTTGAAAATGGTTTCTTCTGCTTGAGTTCAATATATTTACATTGTTTACATGAAGTGATCTCCCTGTATTCATTTTTAATTATAGATTTTATTTATTAAATGTCAATCATACCAGGCCCAAGTTCAGAGGCAGAAAGGACAAAGATAGACCCTTGCATTTGGAGTGGTTCTTTCACAGAGAGAGTGGGCCAGCAACTTGTCAAAGAGGTCATGACTATTTTGGCCAAAAATTATCACAGATAAAGCTTGTGCTGCCTTGAGGTTATTTGAACAATACCTATGCAGTTGTTACAAGCAAATTAATGGTCACCTAAAGTCTTTATTTCATATCAAATATTCAGGTTACTTGATTTTCTCAAACTGTATAGTAAGATCAACAAGGCAGGTTATAAGCCTATATATATCCTGGGTATTAAAGTAAAAGAAAAAAGACATTAAAAAGGAGAAAAGAGAAAAAAAAATAAAGTAAATGAAACATTTTGATTATAGATTTATAGTTTATAAATAAATGAAGCATCTTGGCATTATGCACATTATCTACCAGAAAACATTCTGAAAGGACCAATTTATAAGGAGTAAATTTATTTAAGTTTTGTAGGAAAAAAATTCTGAAAAATTTCCTGTGTCTGGCAAATGAAAATTACTTATAATATTTCAAAATGCATAGCTCCTCATAGCTATTCCCTTAATTTCCTCTATCTTATTTTAGTGAACATTAAGATATTTGTATGTAATTTTTCATGTACATACACTCCTGATCTCAAACTTTCTAGTTCTATTTTTTTATACTGTTACAAATCTCTTGAGATTTTAATATTACTGTAGTATGCTTTTTAGTAATATCATCATCCCGAAGGTTGGCGAAGTACTTCTTTTTAGGTGAGGGTTTTTTGTTAATTTATTAATTTTTTATAAACTTTAAGTCAAGCTTCACAAAATTTTAAACTATAATCTCGTTTAATCTACTTAATTTTTAAAATGACTATTATGATTGAAATGACCTCCCCACAAAAAGTCATCTCAGTTGGCAAGGGAACAGGAATCTTCAGCATTTAATTCAGTAGTAAAGTCCCAGATCAGGGTCATAATTATATCTATGAAATGATGCCATGTGGTTGGCAGCCACAAGAAAACAATCATATACCCTTATCCTTAGATAGCCCAGAATAGCATGTCCCTGGAGCCTGTATTTTAAGTGAAATGTATGGGCAAAGTCAGAGGAATGAATGCTGGACTGGAAGCTTCCACTAAGTTCTATTTCTCCCCAAATGATTCACTTAAAGCAAGCAAGTCAACCCTCAGCCCATACAGCACACAATTAGTGGGAATGAAAACTCACCCATTGTCTTTCCAAAATGGCTGTTCTTTCCAGCACGGCCCTTAAATCCACAGGTCTCCAAAATCTTGCTTACATGAAGCACAAGGAGCTTGAATTATTGGCTGAGTCATCAGGTCACAGAGACCTCAGATAGAAATTTCTATTGTTTATTTAGGAAATGAAAGAGATTTGTAGAAATATGGAAATTACAGTCTGTCATTTGTAGGGCAGTCTCTTTGTTTTAGGCATTCTGAAGAAATAGGCCTGTGCTATAAACAACCTCACACTAAATTTTTTTCAATGCCACAACTTAGAGAAATAATAAAATGTAATTGATAGGCTTGGAGATCATGAAGGAGCTGTTGTTTGTTGAGGGGGTTTTGCACCACTGTGTCCTATTACTGAAATAATTTACTTTTATATCCGGGGCTGATACTGAAATCAGTACATTTCTGGTACAAAATAACTTTAGGCATTTTAAATATCTTTTATATTCAAGTAAAAACCAGAGAAGGAAGCTTTGGTGTTCATAAACCACTCTGGATGTCTTATATTTCCTTCTTTTGGAAGAGTGTACCACAGTCATTTAGTGCACAGGGAGAGAACCCTTGTGCTCAGACTATTGGGCGGTGGTGAGAAGACACAGCCAAGCTGAATGCCTTGCCAGATTGGAGCGGTATGTTGCACTTCCCCGGCTGATGGATGCCGACACACACATTGCTCCCTAATCAGCCGACTTTAATAATATCCCAGCCCTGCTGAAGGGACTGGGTAGGTGTGAGCCTCAGTTCAAGCCTGACCCTGCTGGATTTCATTCAGCTGGAAAAACGAACATCTAACACCCACTGGGAATGGGCTTTGCTTATATGGGAAGTCCTCCCAGCCACTGCTTTAACTCCGTTGACCTTTTCTCCAACACTTAAAACTGCAAGGAACTTGGCGATGTTAGAGAGGGGAAAAAACACAGTTTTCAGAATTTTGGTTGGCAGGGATGCAAGCTACTGAGACCAGATGAATTTTTGCAATAAGAGGCCAACTGTGATTGCTGAGATTCACTCATTTTTGTCTAGATAGCCTGCTGAGTGATACATGTGCCCTATTTTTAATGAATATTTCTGATCCTGGTGGTATACACCTGCTCATGTACCTTTTTCTCCCCTAAATTAACAAATTCCTCAAGCACTTCAGCTTCAGTCGTGATGAGATTCATCTCTCCTTTAAGATGCTAAAGACTGGAAGCTTACCTTTGGTTAGCTAACTTTGGTCTGTAAACTTCCAACATGTCTCATTTTTTCCATAACACCTGGGCAGCTAGCACATGCTTATAAGTATGATTGTCTTGGTTGTCAGCATTTAGGAGGTGGGTGCAAACCAAGCCTCACTTTTCCCTGGACTTTGGTTCTTATTTGGCTCCTATCCCAATTCATACCTGCTTCCCTGGTGGCTCAGTGGTAAAGAATCTGCTTGCAATGCAGGAACCCTGGGTTCAATCCCTGGGTCAGAAAGATGCCCTGGAGGAGGAAATGGCAACACACTCCAGTATTCTTCCTGGGAAATCCCATGGACAGAGGAGCCTGACAGGCTACAGTCTATAGTGTCGCAAAGAGTTGGACATGACTGAATGACTAAACAACAACCCGATTCATAGATAACCAAACGGAGGCAAATTTGCACCATGTCCTAGAGCATATGAGAAATATGAGTCTGTGACAGGGAAGAAGAATACATATTATTCCCTATCACAGTTCTGGACTTATCATTATTTTCAAGTGTACCTTACACTGAGCTCCTTTGAAAAGTCACTAGATCCAATTAAAACACCACTTTTAGGAAGTAAATAATTTAATTATTGTGGGTACCACAAAACAGAATTTACAACACTTAAAAAAACCCATAAGAGCAGTGGTTGCTGTTTCCTTGGAAAGAAATCCTTGGTTTCTCAACCCTCATTTATTACAAAATGAGTTTAATTCATTAGAGAGAATCAGGAATTATTTTTAATCCCAAGAAGGAAGGTTTCTTTAAAGAAGTTTGTTCTTTAGTTAGTTTGCTCCACTAATGGCCTCTAACCCTGCTTTGTAAGATTTAAAACATCATTTTGTATGATCTGGAAGGGAGCAGAGGCTTGCTTCTATATTATCCTAGCTTATAGCTCTATTCATGTGCATTTAACTTGCATTTGGTAGATACAAATGAAATGCATTGGTTCTCATTTATTTCAGGTACAGATTAGTTAATGAGTTTATAATAGCAGTCTTGATATTTCTGTAGGTGAAGTAGTCTCCAATTAGATTAATACATAGTGTCTGGTGAGACAGTTTCATACAAGCAAAACACTTACTATTTGGTGCCAAATGAGTGCTATGCCTCTCACACTTCATAGCTAATCAGTTACAAAGTGAATTGAATCCTCAAATATTGCATACATATTGAGTTGTCTACAAAGTTTATTCAGGTTTATACTTATGATACTAACTCAATATTTTGCTGCTAAAAATATTCTAATCTCCAGAGAGCATTAGTCCTTGATATTTCTGAAACATAGCTTCCAATAGACACGGTGATTTTTATTCACATAGAAGTAAAAATAAAATCCTCTCCACTAAATGTAGCAATAAATACTGGTAAACAAACAAATGGGAAATGAAAAGACTGACTCAGAATATCATATTCTTTCACTCTGTTGGATAAATCCTATGCAGATGTTGATGACATTATTTACTTTCTGCATCAGAAGCAATATCTTTCTGAAGGCAATATCAAACTAGTTTTTAATGATGGTGGACTGAGCTGTGATAATAACTTAAAAAAAAGAAATGTAATACGTTTTACCTTAGGTCCTATTATGTGAAAACTTGTATGAAACAGAAGAATGTTAGCTAAATAGCAGTTACTAGAGGTGAGTTGGACTTATAAGTGATAACGTCTTAATTGCCAAGATTGCTGTATTAACATAGAAGTGACAAGTTTAAGAGAGAATAACATTTCAGGATTAATGCTTTAAATTAACAACTCTGTAGGCTCCACTGCAATCTATCATTTTGAAGATGGGTGAAGTTTATATTCAAGGATACCTCTTACATTTTCCAGGATTTCTTGGCCTTATTAATTCAAATCTTACTCTCAATGCATGCATGTAACCAAGATAATTACTAGACGGCAAGATCAAAGCCAGCATATTATAGTCCTATTCCATTTTCTGCTGATGTGAGTGATCTGCCTTTCCTTTGATGTTGTATGCTTCTACAGCGAAAGTACAGAGGATAAAAATACTACACCATGTAATCTGGCATTTATCCCATGAGAGCAGAATTCCAAATGGTGACACATGTCAAAAGCTAAAAAAAAAATAACTTAAAAGAGTCCTATGCTTTATAAAGTGACATACTCTGCATTTAAACACCATCAAACATCATTTTCCATTACAAATTTAGTCCCTGATATAAAATCCAAAGAATTTTTGTAACTTTAGTAAAAGAAAATAGTTACCATATTTACTAGCAATTACATTAAACCTGTGCCCGAGCCTTTATCCCACCTAATAAGGGGAGTTGAGAGGAAGCAGACACACAGGGTACACGCATTGATATTTGTTTGTACATTGATTCAAGGATTCAGTCCATCAATGGGTCCTCAACACACACATACAGCTGGTTTTACTTTGCTATGAATCTTCTGTCACCTTAGGTCATGAGGTTGAGCAACTGCCAGATCTCTGGACTACTTGTTGATTACAGAAAGAGTTCTTGTTCTATAACATTATGTTTAACTTAAGTGTTTCTTTTGTGCTATATCTTTGGCAATATTCTATTGGATATGATAAGTTGTTAATATGATCTTGCTCTGTTTGAGAGTGTCCGTTCTTGTCCTAGTGCACATTTTAGAAATATATTAAATATGCATGACTGTATGTGTTTGTGTGTGTTTTGTTGCTTACGTGTACATGAAAATACACAATGCAGTATTCTTTCTACCTTTCCTGGTAAATTAAATTGAATTCTTGCCCCTCTGAAGGTAAATAGCATTTTCCATTCATTCCTAAGTCACTACTTGATTCTGGTCCATTCTATTTTGGACTCTGAGGCCTCCAAGGTACCACGCTCAACATAGAAGTTTTGTCAGGAAATAATTCTCTAATAGTAAGGTAAAATAAAACAAACCAAAAATCATTAAATGTAGTTGAGAGCTTCCCTGATGGCTCAGTTGGTAAAGAATCCACCTGCGATGTGGGAGGCCTGGGTTCGATCCCTGGATTGGGAAGATCCCCTGGAGAAGGGTAAGGCTACCCACTCCAGTATTCTCACCTGGAGAATTCCATGGACTATATAGTCCATGGGGCCACATGTAGTTGAATACCAAATATAGACAGAGAAACACCTTTGGTGATCTTTGGTATATTGTAGAATGCAGTCAGGAAAGAACACAGAATATGAGCATATGCCATATGTTATGGTGACTTTTGGAGACTAAACATGCAGCCTTCATATAGATCTCTAATAAAATTTTAAGGTACCTTTTAATGCAAATATTTCTGAGATGGAATTAAAATAAGGATCAGGAGTCATATTTTGCCAATATGGGTTCAGTTAGAACAAATTACATTTGTGAAATCTCAGTCCCTTTAATTTGAGTGCTTCAATAAGAAAATACCATTTTGGGGAGGAGGGAATCAAGATAGCAGTGTAGGAGGACATGGAACTCACCTCTCCCATGAATACCTCAAAAATACATCTGCATATGGAACAATTCTCACTACAAACTAACTGGAGACTAGCAGAAACACTTCTGTACAACAAAGGTTATAGGGAAGATCCATATGGAATTGGATGGGAAAGAAAGAGATGTGATCAGGTCAAGACTGTGCCCCTGGGAGGAGACTCGGAGGAAAAGGGAGATGATAAAAGTGGAGGCCTCCCCTGGAAAGTGAATTGTTCAAACCACATTTTGGGCACCCCAGCTCTGGGGTCTGACAAAGGGAAGCTAAGCCCACTTGGCTGATTGAAGAGTCAGTGAGATTAACAGGAGGGTTGTGGGAAGCCCAATTTCTGCTCATGAAGAGTATACCAATGTTTGCTTGCACCTGAAGCAGGGAGGAGGGGCTAGATTGAAACCACAAAACTGGCTGATTGTTTTTTTTTTTTGTGACCACCTTGGTGCATGGCTCACTGTCAGCCAAGCAAATACTCCAGCACAGTTTGCCTTGTGTTGCTGCTCCATGCTGGAGGAAGGATTGGCATGACTGAGGAAAAAGCTCAACTGTGAGATACTGTTGGGACTGAAACCCTGAGTCTGAATAGTGAGGAGGCAGCAATTCCTGGTAATTTCATTGGTGGCACATCAGAGGCAGACCAGGTCTCTGATGACAGCTGAACCTCCACGCCTTGTACCCTGAACTTTGCTGAGCACCCACACTAACCCCTCTTGTTCCATCAGTGCTTCCCTCTAAGGCCAAGGATGCTGGTGCTATCTATGATGGCCACTGAGCACAGGAGAAGCCCTTCCTCACACCTGGCTCCAGCCCTAGTACCTCCAGCTCCAGCTCTACTTCCTACCAAGGTGACTGCTGCCAACACAGCCTGGGAAAAGACCTGACTTGTTTTCACATCAAATTCAGCTCTGCAATTAAAGCCACTGGGCACATGCCAATTGTACAATGACACTCCCACATAAGGACATACTTTAAGGACTGCCACAGGTAACTGTTTCACCTAATTTCATAGACACAGAGAAACATAAGCCATTGAGAAGACAGAGGGATTCATCTCAGTTAAGAGCATAAGATGGGAACCCTGAAAAAAGGAAACCCCACAAATAATGAAACAGAAATAAACAATTTACCAGATAAAGAATTTGAAGAATTAGTAATAAGAATTCCAACTGAATTAGAGAAAAAAACAGATGAACAGATAATTTTAACAAGAAACTAGAAAAAAATATATAAAGATAATCAGAACTGAAGAATACCATAAATGAAATGAAAAACACTGTGGAAGGAATGAATAGCAAACTAGGTGATATAGAAGAACATAAAAGGAATCTGGGAGATAGAATAATGGAAATTCCCCCATCAGAAAAACAAAAAGAAAAAGAAAATTTTAAAAAAGTGTAACCAGCTTGAAGAATCTTTGAGACCATCAAGTGTGCCAGCATTTACATTATGGTGGTCGCAGAAGGAGAACAGAAAGAAGGGGGTTAAAAATATGTTTAATGAAATTGTGTTTGAAAACTTCCTATGCCTGAAGATGGAAATACATCCCAGTATAGAAAACAAAGAGAATCACAGACAAGATGAACTCAAAGAGACCCACACTAAGATATATCAAAATTAAAATGGCAAAAATTAAAGGGACAACTCTAAAGTCATCAAGAGTTAAACAATGAATCATTTACAAGGGAATCTCTGGAAGGTTATCAGCTGATTTTTGAACAAAATCCTTGCAGGCCAGAAAGGAGTGGCAAGATATATTTAAAAAGCTGAAAGGAAAAGCAACCTATGATACTCTACCCAGAAAGATTATAATTTAGAATTGAGAGAGATAAAGAACTTCTCAGACAAGCAAAAATTGAAAGAGTTTATCAGTACTAAACTGATCCTGAAAGAAATGTTAAAGGATCTTCTCTAAGTGGAAAAGAAAAGCAAGTAATTTTATATAGGAGAGGAAAAAACTAAAAGCAAATATACAGTAAAGGCTGAGAATCAACCACTTAAATAAGCTAGTGAAAAGTGAAAGTGTTAGTCACTCAGTTGTGGCCAACTCTTTCAGACCCTATGGACTGTAACCTGCCAGTCTCCTTTATCTATGGGATTCTTCAGGCAAGAATACTGGAGTGGATTGCCATCCCCTTCTCCATGGGATCTTCCCAACCCAGGGATTGAACCCAAGTCTCCTGCATTGCAGGCAGATTCTTTACTATCTGAGCCAACAAGCTAGTACAAAGATTAAAAGACAAAAAAATTATAAAATCAAGTAAAACTATAGCAATTAGTAAAGGGATAAACATAAAAATGGAGGAGCCTGGTGGGCTACAGTCCATGGGGTCGCAAACAGTCAAACACGACTGAGCGACTTCACTTTCAAGCATAAAAATGTAAAACATGGCATCAGAAACACAAAATGGGAAGGATGTAAAAAATGTAATCAGTCAGAATATGCTTGAACTTAAAGGACTATATGTTTAAAACAAATAGATATAGGTATAGGCTGACATACAAGAGTCATAAATCTGCAATATATACACAAAAAACAAACAAATTAGCATAAGCATACAGCTAAATAAAACCATCAAACTGCAAGAGAAGAAACTGAAAGAAAAAAGAACAAGGAAGAATTTTTTTAAAAAGTTGCAAGTAATAAAATTTCAAGAAGTGCATATCTACTAATAATTACTTTAAATGTTAATGGAACACACGCTCTAGTCAAAAGACCCATCTATATGCCACTTACAAGAGAAGCATTTCAGAACTAAAGACAGACTTGAAAGTGAGGACATGAAAAAAAAAGATTCATGCAAATGGAAACAAGAAAGTGAAGGTAGTCATAGTTATACTAGACAAAGAGTCTTTGAAACAGATTCTATAACAAAGGGCAAAGAAGATATCATGCAGTGATAAAAAGATCAATACAAGAAGATGGAAGTACACTCATTAACATATACACACCCAATACAAGAGGACCTAAATATGTAAATCAAATATTAACAGATGTAAAGGAAGAAATTGACAGCAATACAACGGTAGTAGGGAATTTAACATCCCAATTACATCAGTGGGCAGATCATCCAGACAGAAAACCAATAATGCAATTGTGGTCTTAGTGACACAGTAGGCTGGCCAGTTGGAGTGAAAAGATATCTATGGAACATTCCATTTAAAAAAACAGCAGAATGCACATTCTTTTCAAGTACATATGGAACATTCTTCAGGATACATCACAGGCTAGGTCAGAAACATCTGTGATGTCACATTCTGTGATGTCAGAAACATCACAGGTTTCAACAAATTTTAAGGACATAGAAACTACTTCAAGCTTTTTTTCCCCACCAAAATGGTATGAAACTAGAAATCAATTACAGGAAGAAAAAATGGGAAAAGCACAAACACTTGGAAACTAAAAACATGTTATTAAAAAGCCAATAGCTCACTGATAAAACTGAAGAGGAAATCAGAAAATATCTTGAGGCAAATGAAAATATATAAAGAGCTCATACAAACCAACATCCAAAACAAAGATCCCAATTAAAATATGGGCAGAAAACCTGAATGGACATTATCCCAAAGAAGATATACCGATGGCCAATAGGCACATGATATGATTCTCAACATTACTAGTCATCAGAGAAGTGCAAATCAAAACCACAGTGAGATATCACATCATACCTGATTATGACCAGAAAGTCTACAAATAACATGTTGGCAAGGATGTGGAGAAAAGAAAATTCTAGTAGTACACAGTTGGTGGGTTTGTATCTCTGTGTAGACACAATGGAAAAACAGTATGACAGTTCCTCAAAAAACTGACAATAGAGCTACCATATGATACAGCAACTCTACTGCTGAGTTTATATCTGAAGAAAATAAAAACACAAATTCAAAAAGCTACCTGTATCCTAGAGTTCACAGCAGCATCACTTAAAATTGCAAAGATGTGGGAGCAACCTAAGTGTCCATCAACAGAAGAAAGGATGAAGTTGCTGCTGCTGCTAAGTCACTTCAGTTGTGTCTGACTCTGTGCGACCCCATAGACAGCAGCCCACCAGGCTCCTCTGTCCTTTGGATTCTCCAGGCAAGAACACTGGAGTGGCTTGCCATTTCCTTCTCCAATGCCTGAGAGTGAAAAGTGAAAGTGAAGTCGCTCAGTCGTGTCCGACTCTTAGTGACCCCATGGACTGTAGCCTACCAGGCTCCTCCATCCATGGGATTTTGCAGGCAAGAGCACTGGAGTTGGTTGCCATTTCCTTTTCCAGAAAGGATGAAGAAGATGTGGTAAATATGCACCATGGACTAGGAATATGAAGAATAAAAGAGCTAATCACTGATGGCTAACAGTTAATGATTAATATGTGTATCAAACTATCATTTTGTACATATTAAGCATGTGTGTTTATATACATACACACATATATTTGTGTTTTTTTGCCTCAATAAAAATGAGGTAAAAGAAAATGTACCACAGAATATAACTCAGCCATAAAAAATGAAATTATGCCATTTGCAACACTGTGGAGATTCTTATGTTTAGTGAAATAAGTCAGAAAAAAACAAAAACTGTATGATATCACTTACATGTGGAATCTAAAATATAAAGCATATAGCGTATACAAAAACACAGAAACAGAGTTTCAGATACAGAGAACAAAGTAGTGGTTGCTAGTAGGGAGAAGAGTGGTGAGAGGGTCCAGATATGGAATTGAGATACAAATTACTAGCATAAAATAAACAGTGAGGATGTATTGTACGGGGAAATATACTCATTATATTGTATACTCTATAGAAGTATTCAATTTCTATGTTGTACAACGAAACTAACAATATTGTGAATCAAATATATTTTAATACAAAAAATATTATTTTGCTCAATTTATTAATTTTGATCTTTCTGGCCTGCTATATGTCTTGTTGGAAACATCAAGTCTTTATCCCTGTTCACTAAGTTCTTCTCTTTCCTCACTGGTTAGTGCTTTTCAGTTTCCTTTACTAGATCTTCATTTTCCTCAGTTCAAACACTGGATTTAAACAGCTATCAAGTATCTAAGGGCTTCCCCTCCTCCCTCCTGACTCAGCAGAAAAGAATCCACCTGCAATGCAGGAGATGCAGGAAATGCGAGTTTGATCTCTGGGTTGGAAATATCCCTTGGAGGAGGGCATGGCAACCCACTCTAGTATTCTTGACTGGAGAATCCCATGGACAGGGGAGCCTGGCAGGCTACAGTCCATAGGGTCTCAAAGAATCAGACACAATTGAAGTGACTGAGCATGCTCACACACAAGTATCTGGGCTCCTTATTTGTCTATCCATACTCGAGTGAAAAAGTTGGCTTAAAGCTCAACATTCAGAAAACAAAGATCATGGTATCTGGTCCCATCATTTCATGGGAAATAGATGGGGAAATAGTGAAAACAGTGTCAGACTTTATATTTTTGGGCTCCAAAATCACTTCAGATGGTGACTGCAGCCATGAAATTAAAAGACGTTTACTCCTTGGAAGGAAAGTTATGACCAACCTAGATAGCATATTGAAAAGCAGAGACATTACTTTGCCAACAAAGGTCCTTCTAGTCAAGGCTGTGGTTTTTCCAATAGTCATGTATGGATGTGAGAGTTGGACTGTGAAGAAAGCTGAGCGCCAAAGAATTGATGCTTTTGAACTGTGGTTTTGGAGAAGACTCTTGCAAGTCCCTTGGACTGCAAAGAGATCCAACCAGTTCATCCTAAAGGAGATCAGTCCTGAGTGTTCATTGGAAGGACTGATGTTGAAGCTGAAACTTCAATTCTTTGGCCACCTCATGCAAAGAGTTGACTCATTGGAAAAGACCCTAATGCTGGGAAGGGTTGGGGGCAGGAGGAGAAGGGGACAACAGAGGATGAGATGGCTGGATGGCATCACCAACTCGATGGACTTGGGTTTGGGTAGACTCCGAGAGTTGGTGATGGACAGGGAGGCCTGGTGTGTCATGATTCATGGGGTCACAAGGAGTCGGACACAACTGAGCGACTGAACTGAACTGAACTCAGTACCTAGGTTATCTCATCTACTCACAACCGGTTTAACTATCACCAGATGCTAAAACCACCAATTCTACTCCTTGCTTCTGATCTCCTCTCTGAGTCATTGTCCAACTTCTTACCCTATTGAGTCATTACTGTGTTTTAGGCACTGTTCTAGGCTTCCTAGGTGGTGCTAGTGTTAAAGAACCTGCCTGCCAATGCAGGAGACCAAGAGATAGAGATGTGGGTTCCTTCCCTGAGGAGGGCACGGCAATCCATTCCAACATTCTTGTTCGGTGAATCCCATTGACACAGGAGCCTGGCAGAATACAGTCCATGCGGTTGCAAAGAGTTAGGCCTGCAATGACTTAGCATTTAAAGCACTGTTCTAAAAGGGTTTACATGTCATAACTAATTTAATCTTCATAAAAATTCCATGAATTTGATTATATTGTTATTCTCAAATTATGGTTACTTCCAATATACTCACAGATAGACCTATATCTGAAAAGTAATGTGCCCCAAATCTCTCTTTCCCCTCCACAGCTGGCTCTTTGCCAGTTTCATGGACTGTGTAGTCCATAGGGTTGCAAAGAGTTGGACATAACTGAGTGACTTTCACGCCAAGACATGGAACACCCATTTATTTTTCCAATTGCTTTAGAGTTCTTGGATCAACCTAGATTTATTTCATTGCTTTTCACAGCACATCCAACCCAGCAGCAAACTTTGTCCATTATCGGACCACATCTCAAGGCCAACGTTATCATCTCTCTCAGAACTATTGCAATTTCCTTCTCATTGGTCACTCTGAGCTTGAGTAATTCTATTGTATTAAAAGAGAAATTAGTAATTCTAAGTTCAATGTCACGTTAGGGTTTTCCAGCTTACTTGGAATAAAATGTGACATCCTTAGTATGGTCTAAAAGATTCTTATGACTTAGTGCTAGTCCATTTTTGGATTGTCTGTAACTCACTTAACCCACCATTTTCTACCTCATTTCTTCTTTTTTTTTTTGATTAAAAATGCCTTATTACTAAAAACACTAACCATCATCTGAGCCTTCAGTGAGTCATAATATTTGCAGTAATAACATCAAAGATCACGGATCACAGATCACCATGACAAATACAATAAAAATGGAAAAGTTTGAAATTGTGTAGGAATTACCAAAACTTCACACAGAGACAAGAAGTGAGCAAATACTGTTGGAAAAGTGGAGCTGATGGATTTTTTGATGCAGGATTGCCACAGACCTTCAATCTGTAAAACACACAGTATCTGCAAAGTGCAATAAAGTGAAGCACAATAAAGCTAGGTATGTCTATAATTGCTTCCATAATGTTTCCATTTGTTATAATATGTTCCTCAAAACACTCCTTTAACGGCAAGTATTAATCTTCTCATTTTTCTGATGAGAAAACAAGTTTAGAGAGATTAATTGATCTTGCTCAGGGTGAAACTGAGTGAGATTAGTAGACAATAGAAAGGATATTTGAACTCAAGTCTATCTGTGTCTGAAAGATGCCTCATTATTGCATTACTTTATTCTGACTCTCCGGTGGGACAACCCAGAGGGATGGCACGGGGAGGGAGGAAAGGGAGGGTGTGGGGAGGGAGGAGGGAGTTGGATTCAGGATGGGGAGCACAGGTGTACCTGTGGTGGATTTATTTTGATATTTGGCAAAACTAGTACAATATTGTAAAGTTTAAAAACCTCATTTCTTTTGATCTCTTTCCTAATATCATCCTTATCAAAGTTGCTTTTCCTTACTGCATTAACTATAAGTAAATGTACCTCACCTCATCATCCTATGTCCTTTTTTAAAAGTAGCCTTAATTGTCAAATAATGTGCTCTATAGTATTTGTTTATAGTCCCTTCTCCCTACTGTAATATTGTACAAGTTTCATAGGACTATGGTATTTTACTTTTTTATATTATTGAATCCTGAATGCCTAAATTTGTGTTTGGGACATTTAAGTATCATTTAATTTTAAGTGAGAAAATTAGCAAATATCTTCAATAGTTTTGTGAATTGTTCCAAACTCACTAGTTATTATTTCTCTGGAGGTGGACCAAAGTACAGTAAGGATGATAAGTTCTCTAGAGGAATCCACTAATTTGGATAAGAAAAGGAACTCACATGTTAAGAATGTATTAGTGAAGCAATTAATATGATTTAAAGGGTAATTACTTTAGCTGTTAAACAAAAGCAATTTGAATTGGTTATTAAAATTTATCTAAACTGTTTAGCCTTGCTAATCTCTATCTGTTCATGAGGATGTTCTTGCTATACTGTTCCTTAGTCATTTTACTTCTGATAGCACTAATATACTTTTACATAATGTTTTAAATTAAAATTATAATATCCTTTGCTTAATACATTTACTATGATTGTGTGGTCTAGACAAGACTCAATTTTCTTATTATTACTAGAATGTGTTTTATTTTTATTTTCCTTTTGCTGGGCCCACAGCTGTTGAGCTGTTCCAGTAAATGAAGATGTTGTGTGTGTGTCTGTCACAGATGTCTTTAGAAGGACTATATAGAACATTTGTGGAATAAATTTGTAGCTGGGAGGTAGATGCCCAGGCAGACACTGGATTACTTAGCCTCAGTCACTTCTAAATGTAGCCATGTAATGGCATCCTTGCCAATAAAAGATGAGTCAAAGTGATGGATGTGTGTCACCTTCTGGTTCAGGACTTTAAACACTGCCCATGTGTTCTATATCTTCTCCTTCCTATGATGGAACTGTCTATGTTCCAGGTCCAGCTGTTTAAATTAAGTAAGAGTGAAGAGAAAAGATGGATGAAATTTGTGTCCCTCAAAGTGCTAAGTCGCTTCAGTCATATCCAACTCTTTGTGACCCTATGGACGGCAGCCTGCCAGGCTCCTCTGTCCATGGGATTCTCCAGGCAAGAATACTGGAGTGAGTTGCCATGCCCTTCTCCAGGGGATCTTCCAGACCCAAGGATGGAACCTGAGTCTCTTATGCCTCCTGCATTGGCAGGTGGGTTCTTTGCCACTAGTGCCACCTGGGAAGCCCCACCCAAATGAAGAGCAGCCAGTTTAACCAACCTCCAATAATACACTAAAGTAAACAAAATTCTCTGGCCTTTAATCACATCAGTAGCTTAGCATTTCTTTCGGATAAGGCACATTTTCTTATCCTGCAGCCTTCCTTTTGGTTAGAATGTGAATTTGGGATGTTGGAGCTTGAACAGCCATTTTAGACGATGAGGTAAAACCTACATGTTGAAGATGTAAGAAACTCCGATTACTTTTAATCTTAGAACATGTGAGAGCCCTGAGGGGCTTATTCCAACTTTGTTTATGTGGGAAAAAAAGAAAGAAAGAAAAGTGGCTTTATTTTAGCTTTTATTTCAGGTTTCTATCACTGGAGATGAATCTAATTCCACCCAATAAACCACATTCTGCTGCTGCTGCTGCTAAGTCACTCAGTCGTGTCCGACTCTGTGCGACCTCATAGACTGCAGCCCACCAGGCTCCCCTGTCCCTGGGATTCTCCAGGCAAGAACACTGGAGTGGGTTGCCATTTCCTTCTCCAATGCATGAAAGTGAAAAATGAAAGTGAAGTCGCTCAGTCATGTCCAACTCTTAGCAACCCCATGGACTGCAGCCTACCAGGCTCCTCCATCCATGGGATTTTCCAGGCAAGAGTACTGGAGTGGGGTGCCGTTGCCTTCTCTGAACCACATTCTATTTTCTATTAATTTAATTATTTGCATTCTGTCAATTATTAGTGGAGAAGGAAATGGCACCCCACTCCAGTATTCTTGCCTGGAGATTCCATGACAGAGGAGCCTGGTAGATTATAGTCCATGGGGTCGCAAAGAGCTGGACACAACTAAGTAGCTAATACACACAATTATTAGAGAGCTAGTTCTGAAGCAATTCTGCTATGGCCTAAGGGTTACCCCAGTCTGAATATCAGCCTGTTCTTTATTTATTATCCAAGAGAATATGGTTCTTCTACAGGTAGTCCTTCTTTATGAGCTATTATATCACAAGTACAGCTGAGTAGGTATTATTGTAAACCTGAGATACCAGAGTTTTCATTACAAAATTTCCATTTATCTTGCTTGAAGAGTGGCTTATTTCCTTCCTTTGATATACATAGAAAAATTTGTTGCAATAAAATAAAGGAACTTTTTCATGGAAAACCATAGCAAACAACTCAGGTCAGTTTTAAAGTATATTTTTCCACTGCTTCCCTGATGGCTCAGATGGTAAAGAATCTGCCTGCAATGTGGAAAACTTGGGTTCAGTCCTTGGATTAGGAAGATCACCTGGAGAAGGGAATGGCAACCCACTCCAGGACTTTTGCCTGGAGAGTTCCATGGACAGAGGGTCCATGAGGTTGCAAAGAGTTGGAGACAACTGAGTAACTAACAAACACTTTTCTTTTTCCTCCACACTCCACAATATTAAGGCGGGTCTAATTAACTTTTAGTATCTAAATACAATTCTTGCTGTTATTTTTTAATAGAATTTGGTCTAATACTATCTTTGAAACAGAGTTTCAGATTGCAAAATCATTGCCCTCCAACCCTACTCTGCTTTTACTGCCTTTGTATGAAATCCCTCTGAAGACATGGAACCCAGCTTATCATCAAACTCACGTTCTATAGTTCCAGGCCAAGATTTGGATTTTTAAAAATATATTTGGGAAAGAGTTTTACAATCTCTCCTATTTCAGAACAAATTCCTACTATAATAGTCAAGAAAGGAAGAAAAAACTTTGTAAGTTGATTACCTGATATTTATCTGGAAAAGCTTTTCTCTTATTTATATAGCTATCAAAAGTAAGATTTTAGTCTGTTTCTAAAGTCTTAGGCAATTAATAATTGAGTGTATCTTGAAAATAATAATAATAATAGGTAATAGTGATAGACTAAAATAGTTTAAGCCTAATGTGGATGTGTGTGCTAAGTTGCTTCAGTCGTGTCCCGCTCTGTGACTCCATGGATGGTAGCCCTCCAGGCTCCTCTGTCCATGCGGTTTTTCAGGCAAGATCATTGGAATGGTTTGCCATTTCCTCCTCCAGGAGATCTTCCCAACCCAAGGACCAAACCGGCACCTCTTATGTCTCCTGCATTGGCAGGCAAGTTCTTTACCACTAGCGCCACCTGGGAGATCTAATGTGGGTAATGATAACTATTATTTTGTGGTACACCGTTGTTTCTAAAACATTTTAACAGCAATTATTCTATTTGGTTTTTAAGCACTTCTATGAAGTACAGTGAGCAGGTGTTATTATACATTAAAAAAAATATAACCTCTATTCAGCCATTAAAAAGAATACATTTTTGCTTTTTGCAGCAACATGGATGGATTTGGAGAACATTATACTAATAAAATAAGTCAGACAGAGAAAGACAAATGCTCTATAATGTCACTTATATGTGGAATCTAAAAAAATGTAACAAACTATTGAATATAACATAAGAAAGCAGACTCACAGATATAGAGAACAAACTTGAGGTTACCAGTGGGGAGGGGGAAAGGGAAAGGACAATATAAGAAAATGGGGGCTAAGAGGTACAAATATTGTGTATAAAGTAAGCTTCATGGATGTATACACAGATATATTATACAACATGGGGAATACAGCCAATATTTTGAGATAACTGTAAATGGAGTATTACCTTTAAAAATTGTAAATCACTATACTGTATACCTGTAATTTATATAATGTTGTACAACAATTATACTTCAAAAATTAAATATTTATGTATCAAAAATAATAAAAAATAAAAATATATAACCTAAATGTCCTAAAATTTATATGAATATCTCTATTTACCTATCTATCACATACAAAGGTAAGTTTCTAGATGCCAGAGTCCATCATTTCTTACTCATCACAGAGTGTGTAAATTAAAGCTTAAAATCTCCTTGGAAAATTGTATTGCTGTCTCACATTACATGTACAGATAAATACTACCAATTCATGCAATAATAGAATAAATGAGAAAGAAAGCTTAGTAAAACTTCTTCCTGCTTCTCTGGAATATTAACCAGTAATGAGAACATTGCTGGTCAACTTTGAATTGAAGGGATGAGAGGTTTTAAATTCATTCAATATTTTAATGAAGTTAGGCTTCCCTGGTGCCTCAGACGGTAAAGAATCTGCAGGAGATGCGGGTTCAATCCCTGGGTTGGGAAGACTCCCTGGAGAAGGGAATGGCTACCCACTCCCGTATTCTTGCCTGGAGAATTCCTTGGACAGAAGACCCTGACAGGCTACAGTCCATGGGGTTGAAAAAACCTGGACATATCTGAACAACTTTTCTTTTTTTTGTCATGAACCAGGTTTTTCCTGATATGGCTTCTTCTAATGCAAAATTTGTTCAAAGAAAGCATCTTGTGCCAGATGATAAAGCTATACTGGGAAATATTTATAATTATCATCACTAAAACCATTACTATCATTATGAAAAATAAATCATCTATTATATTTTAAGGGAGAGTGACCTTGTCTTTTTGTATGTTTTTATAAAACTAAAATTTGAGAATAGGGAAAATTTTTATCATCAATAAAGCAACAGGTAACTTTCTGATCTGTGTGCCTACAGCCTAACAGTGTATTTTGAGAATGGTGTGATTCCTTTTGAAAAGTCTGAGGCAGTGATCCTGATGCCTCATCGTCCATGTGTGGCTGACTGCCTGAATGTTTTGAGCAAAGTATTTACTCAGTCTTATCAAACAATTGTGATATTTCTGTTGTTGTTTAACAAAATTTAATTTTTCCACAAAGCTGCTTGATTGACTGGATGTTTCAGCATCTTGTATAGACAGCTGGTTTCTTTAATGATTATTCCCAAGCCTAGTGAACAGTGATTTCTTAAAGGAACTCATCTGCTACAAATGCTTTAAGTATGATTTAGATATTCAAGGCGGACACAAGGAAGGTTAAAAGGGGAGATCATTGAAGCAGCTCAGAAACCACTATAAATATATGAAAAATTTGTATTTTCCCTTTTCTCTGGGTGAATTGCACAGTAAGCTACCTAAATGGTGCACACAGCTCTCATGGTTTGGGCTCCAGACTACATACTTAAGTGGTTCCCATTGTGTTCACATCATACAGCAGCATTGCATATTAAGAATCACAATAATAGCAAAACTACTATAACATTATTAGCATGATTTTATTTTTCTTATGGCTTCTTGACTAGTTTGACAACTACCTACTGATTTTTAAGAAATGCCTAAATTGCCAGTTATACATACTTTATATTGGAGAAGATAGACAGCTTTAGCTTTACTCGTGGGGTCATCCACAGGAAGCTTTTCAGACAGAAATTTGGGGGTCTTGAGTTACAACGACCTTCCATACACAGGCCTGCTTGTTATCAATTAATTCAACTTACTTCTTCATCAATTTTCTCCCCCTTCAGTCTTGATGGTTTTATGACCTGGACCCAGGCAATACCCTTAGGCGGTCCATGTGATAATTGACACATTTTCTAACACGGTATAGTGATGCCCACGTCACTGCTTTCAGACTGTGACTTGAGCTTATTGGAGTCTGCAGCAGGGGCTCCTTTTATCCTCATACATCAGAATACACTGACAGCTCTCCCATGCAGGGACCACGCGGCTCTCTCCCCCAGGAAAATATATGCAAACACTTCCAGAACATTGTAATGGTTGCTAGGCATCACAATGGTGACATCTTTATGATAAACACAGTATGCAGAAGAAGGTCTAATAAAAGAATAACAAATTATTACATCCAGAGGGCAATTTTACAAGATTAACGGGTATAATAAATTACTACTAGAGTCAGAATACCGTGTTACCTTTTAAGGTATTTCACAGTGGAGACAAAATGAACTGGCCTATAAAAACCCAGAGAATGTAGGAGAGAATAATAAACTGCTTTTTCACATATCTGAAAGATAGTCAAAAACCTTGCCTTACAGTATGGTGAGTTCAGCAAGCAATTATTGTAAATAGGGTCACATAGAATTCATACTAAGATGTTTATTATTATTTTTCATACTGATGTGTGTTCAGTTAACATTGGAATCTATTTAATATATACTTCCACCTTAACTAAACTTGTAGCACTTTATTTCTATAAAATTTCAACACATATAATATTAGATAGTAAATACCAGGGCTCAAATATATTTAATTAAAATTAGTAAACATATGTTTTTGATAGAATATTAGGAACTTTGGTTAAATTTCCATTTGATTAAATTTCTATATTTAATCTATTTTTTCTATGTATTTTAAAAAATAACCAGTACTTCTTTATGCCTGTACTCATGGCATATTATGAAACTGATGCAAAAATAGAGACTTCTGTTGCTTTACCACTTTAGATATGACATTTGTGATATATAGAATTATTATTATATTTTATTAATATTAAAATAATAGTAGCTACTCAGATATTTCCAGTGGTGACTCTGATCTTTTCTAGAAATACATAAAATTCAAAAAAAGAACGGAGAGGATAGAGGAAAGGAAAGAGAAGGAGAGAGAAGAGAGAAAGAAAAGGAAAGAAAGTAATGTCATGAGGTTGTTCAAGTATATTCTTCCCAAACATTATGATATTGAAGTTGAAAAGTTGTTTTCTATTAAAATATATTTCAAAGGCTGCTTTAAATATGATTTGTTGGTTGTAAATTATGCAGTCAGCCTTTATTGATGATTGTTTTGAGCCGCTTGTTGCTATTATGGGTGGGACATTGAACTGACCCAAGAAAATTTTGCAGTAAAAACACTGCATTTACATTCCTTTTATTTTTCGTTATAGCTCATGAATATGTAGGGGTTCCCAGGTGGCACTAGTGGTAAAGAACCTGCCTGCCAATGCAGGAGATTCAAGAGACATGGGTTCAATCCCCGGGTTGGGAAGATCCCCTGGAGTGAGAAATGGCTACCAGCTCCAGTATTCTTGCCTGGAAAATTCCATGGATGGAAGAGTCTGGCAGGCTACAGTTCATGGGGCTGCAAAGAGTTGGCCATGACTGAGTGACTGAGGACACACACACACACACACACATGGATACTTAAAATCAGGAGTATGTTCTGTTTATCTCTTTCTCATCACCAATCACCCTCATAGTGCTTTCTACTGTAGCTGTCATATAGTGGTAATTTACAAGTGGAAGAATGTATCAAGAGTACAGTGTTCTAACAGCATCACATTTAAGTGTCTAAAAGAATGGTCTTCACCTGATCAGAATTATAAATAGTCCTTTTGACTGATCCTGTGCTCTCCTCAAGGTGAGGTTGCTAAAGCTGACAGTATAGTTTTGTAGGTGAAGAAGAGGAGTGGTTGAGTTAACAGTGATAATTACTAGATGTAGATTGGAGAAAGAGTTGGGAGTAAGGGATAAGGAAGGGATTGAGCTTCCTCAAGAAGAATGTATGCATTACCCAACTTATTGGGAGATACATAGAAAGAAAATGGAAGCTCGTTCAACTTCAGTGTTTTTAATTAGATATCTGTGGGAGTTCGTACCCATTTTTTAAATATCATTCAGAGAATGCTTTATTATTCCTCCTTTGATGCACTCCCTTTCTTCATGTAAATCCAAGTTTTTGACCTATCTCAGAGTATTTCTTGCATATCTGAAGTTGCAACTTATTAAACTTACAGTTAGCTGTATCTTATCTACTTTGCACAGGCTTCCCTGGTGGCTCAGACTGTAAAGAATCTGCTTGCCTACAGGACACCTGGCTGGATTTACTTTCTCCATTGGGAAGATTTCCTAGAGAAGGAAATGACTACCCAACTCCAATATTCTGTAATAAAATTTCATTTGGTAGATGAAACATTTCAAACTAAATATGCTACATACACAATGGACAAAAAGCAGGAGTTCTTGACAGAAAAAAAATGTCAAGGTGAACCACCAGCCTGTGTTTTATAAATAAGTAGTAGCAATTTTTACAGAGAAGAGGTTTTAGCTTTCTACCACTGTATCCCCCAGGTTACATGCCTAACGTGTTCTGTAACTGCTAAAGATTAGCCATTTTTAGTGTTCTTTATGACACTTTGTACTTGGCTTGGGGTTAAAAAAAAAAAAAAACAACAAAGCACTTCACTAGCACCTAAACCAAAAAAGGTATTTTTAGTTCTTATTTCAATAATATATTCTATGCACTTTACAGTAATGAAACATAGCTATCTTCCATGGATTAGCAAAAAATATCGCCAGTTTTTCACAGGCTTCCAGGTGGCGCTAGTGGTAAAGAACTTACTGCCAACGCAGGAGATTTTTTTGCTTCCCTGATATCTCAGTTGGTAAAGAATCCACCTGCGATGCAGGAGACCTTGGTTTGATTCCTGGGTTGGGAAGATCCCCTGGAGAAGGGATAGGCTACCCACTCCAATATTCTTGGGCTTTCCTTGTGGCTCAGCTGATAAGGAATCGGCCTGCGATGCAGGAGACCTGGGTTCGATCCCGGATTGAGAAGCTTCCCTGGAGAAGGGAACGGCTACCGACTCCAGTTTTCTGGCCTGGAGAATAAGAGTAACACAGGACTGAGCTACTTTCATTTTCACTTTCAGGCGACTTAAGAGATGCCGATTCGATTCCCTGGTTGAGAAGGTCCCATGAAGGAGGGCATATCAACCTGCTTCAGTATTCTCGCCTTGAAAATCCCACAGAGCGAGGAGCCTGGCTGGCTCCAGCCCATAGGTTTGCAGAGTTGGACACAACTGAAGTGACTTAACATTCATGCATAGGAACTGTGCCTTTATTTACTATCACAGTAATAAAGATTTGTCATATATATAGAGTCCTCTATAGAAGAAGCTCAAAATATTTTATAGTCATAAAATATACATATTTTCTACCAATTAATCCTATATGCCAAGCATTATTATTCCTAGTATACAGATGAAGAGCCAAAGAGGAGGCCGCTGCGCCAGCAAAAGAGTTTGTTCTGTATCTTGGGAGAGAGAAATGTGTATCATACCCAAGAATTTTCTACTGAGAATGCCTTGGAGACTGAAGTTTTGGAGGACTGCAGAAAAGGCATAGGTCAACAGTAACTTTTAAGCTTCTTGGAGCTAAGTTTGCATGCAGGCTTATGTGCTAAGTCATTTCCAACTCTTTGAGATCCCATGGACTGTAGCCTGCCAGACTCCTCTGTCCATGGGATTTTCCAGGCAAGAATAATGGATTGAGCTGCCATTTTCTCCTCCAGGTGATCTTCCTGACCCAGGGATTGAACCCACGTCTCCTGCTTCTCTTGCATTGGCAGGCAGATTTTTTACCACTGAGCCACCTGGGAGCTAAGTTAGTGTTAGCTTAAAAAACTGAAACAACATCCATGAATTCATTAGCCACTCATTCTTACTAGTCTGAATTAACAACAGGCTAAAGATACCAATGGATGTTTCAGTAATTTTGCTTTATTAAATGAGGGCATTTTTCTTAGAGATCTTTCTGTCTTAACTTTAAGGAATGGGCACAAATAACTTCATTTGCTGTTGGATGGGAATTGAGTGAACGGTGGGTTACAGCTCACTGTGTGATGTTTTTTGTTTTCATTTGTGTTTAGCCTTTCACCTGACCTCTGATCTTCAGTTTAGTTTAGCTCCTTCATTTTTTTGGTTTTGTAAATTTTGGCCTTATGTTGAATTTTTGATTTGTGTTCTTTTCCTTGACCTTTGCTCTTATATATTTTAGATCTTCATAGATAAAGCTAAGAAGATGAGACTCTTCCTCCAAGAAGTCACTGAATGAATGAGTGAAAGAAAGAAATGCCAGTTGCAGAGCAAAGATCATGTCAAGAACAGGCTTGTAATACTTTACAGATGGCTGGTATAGAGCGACACTTTTAACTCTGTCAAAAGATGTAAAAACTTGAAAGGAGTCCTTTTTTGTAGAATTAAAGTTCTGATCAAAACTCTGTTTAGTATCAGTATCCAGTACTAATGGCTATGAATAAATACCAAGCCTATAGGAAGATTATTCTAGACAAACTTTTTATTTCAAATTGGTAAGTCTAAGTGCTTTAGTACTATTCTTATTTAAGAATGATCATGTATATTTTAATTGTTTTCTGGTTAAGGTCCTTCAATAATTTTTTTTACAGAATTAACTAACTTAACACCTTTAAAGGAAATAAATGTTATTTCTTTTATTATGACTGATTATTGTGAATGTTAAAAAATAGTAAAAATAGTTTATATTACCTAAATTTACTTAAAATGATCATGTATTATTTTCCAGAAATATCGCCGGTTTTTCACAGGCTTCCAGGTGGCGCTAGTGGTAAAGAACTTACTGCCAACACAGGAGATTTTTTTGCTTCCCTGATATCTCAGTTGGTAAAGAATCCACCTGCAATGCAGGAGACCTTTGTTTGATTCCTGGGTTGGGAAGATCCCCTGGAAAAGGGATAGGCTACCCACTCCAGTATTCTTGGGCTTCCCTTGTGGCTCAGCTGGTAAAGAATCAGCGGGGTTTTGCTCTGAACTTATTCACTGATTATCTCTAGTTCTGGTAATCATAAGATTGTGTTCTATATCTGTGACTCTATGTCTATTTTGTATATAAGTTCAGTCATCGTTGTTTTAATTTGCAACTCCAAATTTAATGCTGAACATCTCTGCATATGTTCTTTTGTCACCCTGATATCTTTTTTGGTGAGATGTCTATTCAGAACTTTTGCCCATTTTTTAATTCAAGTCTGTTTGTTTACTTATTGTTAGTTTTAAGATTTTTTGTTTATTTTGGAAAATAGTTCTTTTTCAGTTGTATCTTTTACAAATATTTTCTCCCAGACTGTGGGTCTTTTTATTCTGTTGACACTTTTCCCCCCCAACAGAGTTGACATTTAAAATTTTAATGAAGCCAAGTTTATCAATCCTGTCTTTCATCAATCATGCCTTTGGTGCAGTATCTAAAATGTCATCACTGCATTCAAGGTTAAGTAGATGTTTTATAGTTGCTGCTTTTTTTTTTTTTAACTATATGTATATAAGCCCATTGAGATGGTCTCCTTGTGTGAGTTTTGATGCACTGCATTTTCCAAGGAATTGCTTCGTTTTATCTAGGTTATGAATCTGTGGGCTTAGAATTGTTCATAATTCCTTTTAATGTCCCTAAGATCTCTAGTAACATCTCCTTTTATTCCTGATATTGGTGATTTTGCGTCTTGTCTCATTTTTTCCTAATCTGGCTAGAGAATTATTTATTTTAGCAATCTTTTCAAAGAACTAGCTTTTGATTTCTTATTTTTGATATTGATTTTTGTTCTAGCCTTATTATTTCTTTCTTCTTAGTTTGCATTTAATTTGCCCACTTTTTCTACTGTCTTAATATGGAAATTAATTTTTGATTTTAGGTCTTTCCTATTTTCTAATGCATACATTCAATGTTATATATTTTTCTTTAAGCACTGCTATACTGTACCCCACAACTTTTGATAAGTTGTCAGTTCAATTCAGTCACTCAGTCGTGTCCGACTCTTTGTGACCCCATGGACTGCAGCACGCCAGGCTTCCCTGTCCATCACCAACTCCCAAAGCTTACTCAAACTCATGTCCATCGAGTTGGTGATGCCATCCAACCATCTCATTAAAATGTTTATTAATTTCTCTTAAGATTTCTTCTTTGACTTGAGTGGTATCTAGAGGTACATTGTTTCATCTTCAAGTATGTGAGGTATTTTCCAGCTATCTTTCTTTTATTGATTGCTCACTTTATTCATTTGTGTTCTGGAAACAGACATTGCATGCTTTCTATTATGTTAAACTTGTTAATGGGCATTTTATGACACAAGATGTGGTCTATCTGGGTAAATGTTCCAAATGAGATTGAGAAGAAGCTGTCACCTGCTGTTATTGGAGGAAGCAGTCTACTGTTGTCAATTGCATCCAGTTAGTCGATGGTGCTATTGATTTCTGAAACCAGCTGAAGTTAAGGAGTGTTACTGGATGCTCTTGATCCACCAGCTATTTGATTCCTTGTGATTATATGAGTACTTTACTTTGGTCTCTGAGCTTCCATGCCAAGCCTCTGAAATCTGTTCACTGCCAAGTTTTGGTGTTTCTGATTTTTATAGGTGAGCATGATCAGGCAATAAAAAATAGTCAGAAAACATTGTCCTGACTAGGAAATACCAAAGGAGATGAATGGATATTCTTTTTAGTGCAGTGCTGGACATTACCTAGTAAACTCTCTTTGTATTTTCTGATTGTGTGGAGACGTGCACATGTGTTTGTCTTTCTGTTACGTAGTCTATTATACGGTTCTACTGAGGTAGATGTTCAGTAATTTAAAAAGAATTAAAAGCACTTGATTCTTATTAATAGAAATAAAAAAGCATTTTTTTCTGATAGAGAAAATTTCTTCCTAGTTAAAAATATGAGTCCACTAATTATACTTCATTGCTTTATACATATGAACCAATTTTTCATCTTAGCAAATTTATTTCAACTTTCCAAATTGTTTACATATATATGTTTTCCTTCGAATTGTACTTTGAACTGGTTTTAGCATCTTACTGGTTTCTTTAATTAATGCACTTAATTAATCTTAAGCAAGTTCATTTTAAACTTGTATGTGAGGCACAATATTATCTTTTTGAAAATTATACTTTCATAAAATTAAGACGTAATAGTCACCTGTGCCTCAGTGATTATAACGATTATTGAAATATTTAAAAATTATATATGAAATTGTACACATTAAAATTGGTGAAATATGGTAATTCCTAAATTGTATTATATTTTCTTCAAAAAACTCTTGAATATATCTTCCTCGTTTAGTCCCCATTACCTTCATTTGAGTTTCTTTTTTATCTGCGTAACTTCCTAACATATCTTTTTTGAGATTCCACTGTCTCTAGTCTACTCATTGCAATACTGCCTGAGTAATAATTCCGAACTCAACTGTTTATGTTGTGATTATTTCAAATCCTGCAATGATTCTACTTCTTTACATTGAATATTTGGATCTTCACAATTTAAATCTTGCATATATCACTTCCAACGTCATTTGTTCCTTAATTTGTCTCAAGTTATCTGACCTTCTGAGAGACCTTTCACTTAGAGTATTACTTTCTGGTTAGAGATACTTCAAGTTCTACAAGCTTATCATTGTTTCAAAATAAACAGCAAATTGAACACCTTTTTGTATATCTATTTTGTTTGTATTTAAAAAGGTAAATTGCTTTCTCATAGAATTAAGGGTTTCTGATATGTGTTACCCTTTGGACAAATAGTTTATCAAATTCCAGTGTATTTACACTACCTGCTGAGGCTTGATTTCACATTCATGCTCAAAGGTAGTAATCATATACATAGATTCTGAAAATAACTTTAAAATAAAATAGCAAGTTGACTTGGGTCTTCTCATTCTATTTTGTACATCTAGGATATAAATTAGGAGCATTTTAAGGAGTTTCAATGAACTAAAATAAAATAATACTTATTATCATTATATTTTGAGATTTTCTTGTAGTTGATTTAGACAGATACAGAAATTGATATGGATATAGGTATAAATATAAGTATTGTGTGTTTAAAGGTTGGTATATACAAAAACATTCATTTTAAACAAATCTTTCAATTAAAAGGAATCTGTCATGGAAGGAATAGATTTTCTTTTTTAAAAAATTAATCAATTTATTTTAATTGGAGGCTAACTACTTTACAATATTGTAGTGGTTTTTGCCCAACATCGACATTAATCAGCCACCAGTGCACATGTGTTCCCCATCCAGAACCCCCCCTTCTTCTTCCCTCCCCATCCCATCCCCCAGGGGGATGCACCAGTCCTGAGCACCCTGTCTCATGCATTGAACCTGTACTGGTGGTCCGCTTCATATATGATAATATATACCTTTCAATGCTACCTTCTCAAATCATCCCACCCTTGCCATCTCCCACAGAGTCCAAAAAACTGTTCTTTACATCTGTGTCTTTTTTGCTGTCTTACATATAGGGTCATTGTTATCATCTTTCTAAATTCCATATATATGTATTAGTATACTGTATTGGTGTTTTTCTTTCTGACTTACTTCACTCTGTTTAATAAGCTCAAGTTTCATCCACCTCATTAGAACTGATTCAAATGCATTCTTTTTAATGGCTGAGTAATACTCCATTGTGTATATGTACCACAGCTTTCTTATCCATTCATCTGCTGATGGACATCTAGGTTGCTTCCAAAGTCCTGGCTATTGTAAACAGTGTTGTGATCAACATTGGGGTACATGTGTCTCTTTCAATTCTGGTTTCCTTGGTGTGTATGACCAGCAGTGGGATTGGTGGGTCATAAGGCAGTTCTATTTCCAGTTTTTTAAGGAATCTCCACACATTCTCCATAGTGGCTGTACTAGTTTGCAAGGAATAGATTTTCTTATGAAATACATATTTTTCATATAAAAATTATTTTTGTTGTAGACAGTTGAGAAACAAATTACAAAGAATTTTAAGATAAAATACTTAGTTCTTTATATATTTTTTAAAGTTGTATTAGACAAAATGGCATCATATTATTAAAAACAAGTCTCTTTGTTGACATACTTTTGTTGCCTAGCCCCGAAGTTGCTAACTTATTGAAGTGGAAACAGATTTTAGGAAAAGTATTTTTGTAGAAAAATGAAGTATGTGTATCCTGAAAATATAGATATTTTATACCAGAATTTCACTTTGCAAATTGGCTTCTTTTGAGCAAGCTATATAGAATGGATGATATGTTTATACATATTTATTCACCTAAATTTTGTTCTTTTTAAGCTAGTCTATGGATATATAATAGTCTTTACCTCTCATTTTTATTACATTATATTTGTAAGAAGGATTGACAACATTTATTATAAATCTTAATTTATTTATTTGTTTAAGAAACACATTTGTCTCCACTTGCACCATGAAGACAACACAAACAACAAACACACAAAGCAAAAAACATTAAAGCCTAAGACATGCATTATGAATCCCACTTCTAGGCATATGCCCTGAGAAAACCATAATTCAAAAAACACATGTACTCCAGTGTTCATCACAGTGCTCTCTGCAATAGACAGGACATGGTCACAACTGAAATGTCCATCAACAGATGAATAGATAAAGAAGATGTGGTACATATATACAGTGGAATATTACTCAGCAATGAAAAGGAAAGATATTGGATGATCTATAGCCATCTGGATCGACCTAGAGTCTGTCATACAGTGAAGTAAGTCAGAAAGAGGAAAACAAATGGTGTTTATCAATGCATATGTGTGAAATCTATAAAAATGGTATAGATGAACTTATTTGCACAGCAGGAATAGAGACACAGATGTAGAGAATAGACCTGTAGACATGGAGGTGGGGAAGGAGGGTAGGATGAACTGGGACACAGGGTAATGCATGCTTATGAACATGGTAATGAACATGGTAATGCATGTTTATTACCATGTATAAAATAGATAGCTAGTGGGAACCTGCTGTATAGCACAGGGAGCTCAGCTTGGTGCTCTATGTTGACCTAGATGAGTGGGTTGGGGGTGGGGTTGGAAGGAGGTCCAAGAGGGCGGGGATACATGTATACATATTGTGGATTCACTTTGCTGCACAGCAGAAATGAACAAAACATTATAAAGCAACTGTATGCCAATAAAACATTTTTTAAAAAAGAGAAAAAAAATAAAGTACGTCTTCTAGACTTAAAGCTGTCTTTTTCAAGTGTCATTATCTCAGTCAATTATGAATTTTTGCTCAAGAATTCATTGACTTTTATCTTCAGTCTTCTCTTTCCCATCTGTCTGCAGCTACTGAAATTTTTAGAGAGTTAGAATACTATCCTGGCAACAGGAAGAGTTGTCTGGTTCTTATGCTGGCTTATTCTGATGTTAATCTTAGCTAGTCTGATTTCTAAAAGATCTTCACTAGTATCCATTAAAATATGACTGGAATCACCTTATGCTTTGGACCCTAGGCTGGTGCACATTGCTGAAATCTACCGTCCCAGGTCACGAGACTTTTTCCTCACCTTCCCTTCTAAAATTCAGGTTTATTTTCACTGTTTCTATAACTCTCCTAGGATACCTGGAACTCCTTGGGTCACATAGATAGTGATTTCGATGGTGTAAAAACAATTGGGAGTAAAATTTCTCTGTAAAATTCAAAGCAGTGGATGGTATCATCTGTAACAGTAGTTATCTTAAGTCTTCACCACAGCAAACTGATAGCTTGCAAATGACAGCTACAAAGTGAGTGGGTAAAATCATAAATTTAAGTACAAGGTAGGCCAGTAGATTTTGATATAGCAAAAGAAACCACTTTTTGAGTTTTGGCATAATACCATTGAAAGATATTCACAATTATCTTTTTTTAAAAAAGTCATTTCACTAGTCCCCTGTCATTCTTATCCAAATGTTGGAATACTCTTTAATGACAGCAATATATCACAAAAGATATTCTGGTAACCAAAGAAGCAGATATGGGACACCAACTGTCAGGAATTTAAAAAATTTAGAAAAATGTAAATCAAAGCCTCTCTCATCACTCTATTTTTTTTTTTCAAAATTTATTATTTTTTTCCCCATGTTAACATTAGAACTTTTTGTTTGGATATAGTAATTATCAGATTTTGGATTCCTAATACAGTAAATACTATGACTATGAGGGTTCTTAATAGTTTTTTAAAGTATAAAGTCATAATGAGACCAAAGAATCAATCTTGCTCTAAATACTACACATAAGCAGAGGGCTTGGTGCATGCTCAGTCACTCAGTCATCTCTAACTCTTTGCAGCCCCATGACCTACAGCCTGACAGGCGCTTCTGTCCATGGAATTTTCAGGTAAGAATGCTAGAGTGGGTTGCCATTTCCTACTCCATGGGATCCTAGGGTGCTTCCCAAACTCATCTTGACTCAGTTAGACCTTTGCACAGCTACTTCCATGCTGCCATCTCAAGAGCACCATATTGTGCTGAGAAGCAAAAAGCAACGAACTGCAGCTTACCAGCCTACCAGGCTCCTCCGTCCATGGGATTTTCCAGGCAAGAGTAGTGGAGTGGGGTGCCATTAACATTTTTTAAACACTCCACCTTATTTATACGTTTATCTTATTCACTATGGTATTAATTCATACTGGACTATATTCACATATTATTTATTGACTGTATACATATCAAAATAGTTATACCTATTATTATATCATATGATTTATCTCATTGAATGTAATAATTTGCTTGATTCTATTTATCTTGAACCAAAATATCTTAATAGATGGTATTTATTCATCCACCTTATTCAACTTTGTATGCTCAATAACTTTTACTCACCAGTAAAGTTGCTCAGTCATGTCCAATTCTTTGCAACCCCATGGACAATAGCCCACCAGGCTTCTCTGTCCATGGGATTTTCCAGGCAAGAGTACTGGAGTGGGTTGCCATTTCTTTCTCCAGGGGATCTTCCTGACCTGGGGATCAAACCCAGATCTCCAGCATTACAGACAGACGCTTTACCATCTGAGCCTCCAGGGAAGCCCTGGTATAAACTGGATGTAAATTATCAATATTTCAATATTTCTTTTTTTCTTTAATGAAAGATTAACTTTCTGGGTATTAAAGGGACATAGTGTTTTGAGAAAATGTGAAATCTTTGAAATAGGTAAAAACTTTACAGTTTATTTTACTCTGAAACACTTGATGTTGTCCAACTGGCCCTTGAGGCTATCTAATTCTAAAGGAGTCTGTTAATTGATTTATTTTGCAAATTTAGAGATAGAAGTCACCTTTTGTAGGCCTGATGGTGATAAATGGCTCTTATTTATTAAGATGCCAGTGAATTTTGGGGGTTAGAAATGCAAAAATGCCTTGATTCCATCTTTCCCATCTGAAGAGATGATTCTAACATTCTATTTCATTGTCTTTTGGATATTAAGCAATTGCATCTATTTGTAAATTAACTTCAGCTTTCCTGATTGTGTGTGTGTGTGTGTGACTTCAGTTTTATTTTTCAGTTACTTTAAACTCTTACTATTTCACTTATTAATAAGTTAAAAATCTGACATGTTTATTTTATAGTTATATGTCATATAGTTAACTTTTAAAATGATTATTTAATAACAGTATATCAACAGAAATCATCTCTATGAAATATCAGTTCATCCATTGTAATCATAAATAGGAGTTTACTATTTGCCAATTTTCTAGCTTGAAAAATCTATTACAAAGATAGACTTTGTACTTACTAAACAATAAGAGATGATCTCCATTCTTTCTTATTTTTCTTCTTCCTTTATTTTCTTTCTTTATTATCTTTTTATAAATCATGTTAACTCTATTTGAAAGAGGTATTGTATTGATTTATATTACGTGGCTATCACAGGATCATTAACACTTTTGTTCATTTTTATTCTTCATAGTTCATGTATAAATTAAGTCATTTGAGTGAGATACTTTTTTAATTCATTATTTCTATCATGTTGCTAGTGTACTGTTATCCTGAAATCTGCTCATTTTTAGGTATTTTAATACTCTTTATAATATTTCGATTAGAACACTTTGTCCTAATTAGAAATGTGAAATTCAAATGGAAGATGGCAATGCTCAACCTTCACTTCAAAGGATCCTACAGTCATTTCAAGAAGAGGTCAAAGAAATAAACTGTAATACATTAGCCTGGGGCTATGTGTGATCTCTTGCCATACTGGAAATTGGCAGCCCTTCTGTTTTTTGTACTTAAGGACTTGAGTATTAAACTAATTGTTAAATATACCAAGTGGACTGACAGTAAAATAACAGGCTCTGTTGATATGCATAGAATAGAAAAGGCTATTAATTTCACAAAAGATCCCTTTTTGGTTAATATTTACAAGCAGTCTTGATTTAGTAACTTGTGACATACTACAGAGAAATCTTTAAAGTACAGATGGCCTGAACTTTTTTGGTTTCTGTTATGTAGAAATGGTTTTAATGATATTTCAAGCAATTATATAAAATGATCCTTTTTGAAAGAGAATAAAAACACTCCATATGTTTTATTTATGGTGAGTGATATGCCTGTTATTTGGGGCATATAATTAGCTGCAGTAATTGTAAGATATAGTTTGGGCCGATGCATAAAAAGGAAAGACGACCTCAACAGAAGTAGGTTACCTTTATTCAGGCAAGGAGGGGCGACAGTCGTCCTAAAGACCAGGCTGATTGTGGAGAGGGATCAGGGAGGCTCCATATTTGTAGGGAGGCTTGTGGAAGCGATAGGGAAACGTTAATCAGATGGGATGTTTTGGGTGTTTTTTAGTTGAGATGGCATTTGTAGTTGGGCAGGGGGTGATAAGTCTTTGGGCAGGTGTAGTGGGTGGAAGGTTTCTGGACAGGGGGTGATAAGTCCCAGATAGATGCAACCGGCCTGGAGCATCAGGGTGGAACCTAAAGTTCTGTTTTGTTTTCTCCAAAGTTTGATGATTCAGCAAGGGCCTTTGAAACTGTTGTTTTCTTTTCTAGGCCCCAAAGACTCCTTAAGTAATAAGTAGAATATCTGCATATTAATATTTGAACCACCTTTCTTTTAAAAAAGCAATGCTTTGTTAAAGTGTTTTTATTTTGAAATACATTATTCTTCGCAATGTTTAAATGTTGTAATGCCTTTTGATCTGAATTTCATGATGCAAATACCTCTGGTCTGATTCAAAATTGTAACCTCAGAATTTATTGAGTACCTTTCTGAATTCATTTGAATACTTCTGCTAGTTTCTTCATAATCCAAATGATGCATAAGCACTCTGGATTGCTAATATTTTAGGGGGTTATTCTGGTATAGATTAAATTATTGAAAATATAAGTGAATAGGTTATATTGAGCTGGCCAAAATTCGTTTGGATTTTGGTCCCGGTTGTATTTTAGATCAGGTTCCTACTGAGATTACAGGTTGAATGAAATGTAAAATTCACAGATTCAGTGTATTCGTTTTTTGTTATTGCAAAAATGAATTACCAAAATTTTAGTAGCTTCAAATAATATCCAATTATTAGCTCACAGTTCTGTAGGTGAGAAGACCTAATGAGCTCAATAGAATTCTGCTTAGAGTCTTACAAGTCTCCAGTCAAGGTGTCAGTTTAAAGCTCTCAGGAAGAATCGACTTCCACATTCAGGGTAGAAATCTTGTGGTCATGAACCCTAGTTTCTCACCCTTGTTAGATATCAGACAGGAGTACCTTCTGCTCATAAATACCACCCACATTCTTTCTCAGATGGTCCCTCCATTTTCAAAGCAAGATACCTTGAGTCCTTCTAGCAGTTTGAATCCCCCTGACTTCCTTTTCTTCTGTGATCTGGATAACATTCTCTGCTTTTGAAGGGTGCATGTGTTTGGATTAAGCCCAGCTGAATAATCTCCCTTTTGCTACATTATCATAGGAATAATACCATCGGGTGGGCTTCCCTGGTAGATCAGATGGTAAAAAATCCATCTGCAAAGCAGGATACCCGGGTTTGATCCCTGGGTCAGGAAGATTCTCTGGAGAAGGGAATGGCAACCCACTCCAGTATTTTTGCCTGGAAACCCCTTGGACAGAGAAGCTTGGTGGACTATAGTCCATGTGGTCGCCAAGAGTTGAACATGGCTGAGCGACTAAACACACTAAAAAATGGGGCAATGGTCACAAGGGCTGTTTTGAATTTCCACTTACCAGAGATATGTGTGAACTAATAGACAAGAAGACATTTAGGGAAAAAATGTGATCATTGGAATTTTTATTTTTAATCACAGAAGACTAAAGGACAATTTTGTATTTTGTTAAGTTTATAAAGCCCTGGGCTTCCCAGGTGGTGCTGGTGGTAAAGAACCTGCCTGCCAATACAGGTGACATAAGAGACGAGGGTTCAATCCCTGGGTTTTGAAGCTCCCCTGGAGTGAAAAAAAATGGCAATCCACTTCAGAATTCTTGCCTGGATAATCTCATGGACACAGGAGCCTGGCAGGCAACAGTCCATAGGGTCGCAAAGGGTAAGACATGACTGAAGCGACTTAGCATGCATGCAAGTTTATAAAGTACTGCTCTCCAAAAGCCAGCAACATTTTACAATTCAAAATGATTTATATCCTTTAAGACAAAAATAAAATTTGTAAGTTGTGCTCTGGACTAAATGCTTTCCTATCCCCAAGTCCACATTTTGAGCCTTAATCCTCAATGTGATGTTATTTGGAGGTGAGGTCTTTGGGAGGTGATTAAGTCCCTTATCAATGAGATTAGTGGCCTACTTAAAACAGACATGATGAGAAAGATGATCTTTCTCTCTATTATGTGAGGCTACAGTAAGGAGACAGCCATGGGTAAACTGGAAAGAGAGATTCTCACCAGACATCAGACTCAGCAGTGCCTTGATCTTGGACTTCCTTGCCTTCAGAACTGTGAGCATGTTTATTGTTTAAGCTGTCGAGTCCACTGCATTTTGTTATAGAAGTCTGAGCTAGGAAAGACAAAGCGTGAAGTTTCCTTGTAGTGTCTGAAGAAAGATGCTATCTCTTTGCACTTTTATCCAGTAATTCCAACTGAATTAACTTGCAAATTTAGTTAATCGTGGGTTAAGAATGTCTAGCCAATACTCTGAACATGTGAAACCTTAGGATGTAGACATCATACTTCATTAAAAAAGAACAAACTTATGGAATTCAAGACATTTTTTTCTTTTATACTAATATAAATATTTTAATTAAATACTCTAATTTGTATATATTGAAGTAAATTTTTGGTGAGCTATTTATTAATAGCGTCAACATGAATTTGATGCTCATTTGAGATTCCAAATTATCTTGTGTGAGGGACAAGTGAAATGATCAGGCACAAGAATGGTAAAGTTCCGTGCAGATATTAGCAAATACTATCAATAATTTAGTTATGTGTCTTCTGTCCACGGAACATCTTGGTTGCTGAGGAAACTGGCATCTAAGACTCAGTCAGTGCTCTGACCAAAGACTAATAATCAAATGAATGTTTTATCATCTTGAATCCACATGCAGCCAAAGATGTATCAAAGCCAAAACACATGTGAGCCTCAATATAGAATGGTATCATATTCCCTTTTTTAATATTATAACTGAAATTTCATTCTCTTTTCTAGGTTTCTTAGTTGATTTATTTTAAAAAACTCATATAATCATCAAACTACTCATCCCAAACTATGTGCAATTAAAATGTTTATAGTCTTTTAAAAATAAAAGTATCTATACTATATTGCTATAAATAGATCAAGAATTTTTGGTCATGATTTATATAATAATGACTAGTACATCTTCACCATGTCAGTGAGTGTTTCATGACCTGATCTGTCTAACTAGATAGAAATAAATCTTCAATATCTCCCAAGATGCTGTGAAGGAGGTAATATTTATAACAAAATCAACTGAAATAAACTCATAATAAAGCCATTTTCTAAATATGAGAATAATGGAAGTACATGACCCTATAATTAATTTTAGAATAATAAAAAATACTTTGGTTAAGTCATTGCCTAGATTATTTTGGCAAATCAAAAGGAATATGGGAAAATACAAAGTTTAAATCAAAATTTCACCCAAACATATACTATGCTTGAATTCTCATCATTTTCAATAAGCTTAATGATCACAAACACCAAATTAAGATAAGATGAATGATAAACTTGTTTTGTGGCTTTTGATACAGGCTTAGAAGACTCTTGAGTCCCTTGAACTACAAGGAGATCAAACCAGTCAATTCTAAAGGAAATCAGTCCTAAATATTCATTGGAAGGACTGATGTTGAAGCTGAAGCTCCAATACTTAGCCGACCTGTTGTGAAGAACTGACTCATTAGAAAAGACCCTCATGCTGGGAAAGATTGAAGGTAGGAGGAGAAGGGGATGTCAGAGGATAACATGGTTGGATGGCATCACCAACTCGATGGACATGAATTTGAGCAGCTCCAGGAGCTGGTGATGGTCAGGGAAGCCTAACTTGCTACAGTCCATGGGGTCGCAGAGTCGGACATGACTGAGTGACTGAACTGAACTGAACTATACATATATTATAGGAAAATTGTTAAAAGTGATAGATGAAAATCTTACTTTTACAATTGTTAAATTATCTCAATTAAAAAGAGTTAGACATTATATGGAATGAAGATTTTAATCAGGACTTTTTTGGATGGATTTTTTCTTAATGTTTTTATAATCTTCACATATCTTTTAATCATACACTATGTCTATAAAAGTTTTGTTTGTAAAAATGAGTTTACTTATATTCATCTAGAGATTTACTGATGTGTACTATTCATCCATATATACTTTTTGTCCATCCATTAATGTGAAATTTGTATATAACATTAAAAACTGTATTTGAACAGATGCCATTGTTGTTTCTTAGTAATACAACAGAAAATGAAATTTCATGGATTTGCATTAATTATTCCAGAGTAGAATTGCTAGTGGAACTATGCTTATAGTAACACAGTCATCCTCATTTTTATATTAGTCCTTGTAGGACACAATATTTAAATGACTTGGTTTGGTCACAAGAATGCCAACATTAGACAGTTTGACCAGATTTGCTCTATTTTGTCCAATAAATTCTCAGTGTATGCACTGTACTATTGGAACAAGGCTCATGAGATATTTAGTAAATAAATAGAGAGCATTAGTCAATTTTCTAATAATGTATTTGTCTATAAGAGAAAATTGTTTCTGCAGGTGATAAGTATTAGCCCTCTAGCCTGAGATCTGGTTTCCTTGTCATAAAGAAACAACAAGTGATTACAGAGAGAATGCGTCTTCATATAAGCATCTCTATAAGGAAATGAGAGGTAGGAAAAGGCAGAAATGAATATTACCTGGAAACCCCAAGTGAGGCATTTTATTATTTTTCTGAAATTTAGTCAGTGTTGCCATGATAGGTTCAGTGCTTTCTGCTTTCATAAATATGTCCTATTGGTGATAAGCACCATGGAGTTTTCTACATCAAGGTCTTATTGCTAAATCCAATATTGTAAAACATCTTTGCTTTCCCTAATACTACTGTGTCACTGAAGGCAACTTTTTTTATAACCATTTTATGTTTTGTATTTTTTTTTACTTGAAGTCTTTGCAAATTTTATCAGCTGCTATTATTGGTATTGTATAATTTATCCCTGAAAGAAAGAAAAGTCTTTTGTCTCTCTCACCATGTCACACAGTCACTCTGGCCCAAAGACCTGTGGATGTTCAAAATGAGAAAAAAAAAAAAATGTGACTTGGAACCTGGGTAGCAAAAATGCCTGAAATTTATGGAAATCCAAAGAAACAGACAATGATGTTAGTACTTTAAAGAACTGCATCCTATACTTGGTTGGAAGAGCTGCAAAAGCCCAAGATATTACCATTTCTATAATTATATATAGTGTAACAATTCTCTGTGTTTAATAATTGTTTTTATATTTGGAAAAAATGACAACATATACTCAGCATAATAGCTCTGTGGAGTTGCATTTATGATTGCAGCCATGAATAATGCAAATTGAGTCATTAAACTATTTTTAATGATTGCTTCCATGATCATTTTGTGAATGAGTTACTACAAAGGTCAACATTTCTGATATCTATCTTTTGAATAAAGATAGTTATTAAAATTGTGAAAAATTTTGAAAAAATTGTGAAAAAATTGTGATTTTATTTTGGTTAGATCAAAATACTAGGGTTTGATAAAACTAAGTTAAATTTTAAATGATTGTATTGAATTTTTCACTTAAAAATCTATCCTTAATAAACAAATTTTTTTCATTCACTTTCAGTTCAGTTCAGTTCAGTCGCTCAGTCATGTCCAACTCTTTGCGACCCCATGAACCAAAGCATGCCAGGCTTCCCTGTCCATCACCAACTCCTGGAGTTCACTGAAACTCATGTCCATTGAGTCAGTGATGCCATCCAACCATCTCATCCTCTGTCATCCCCTTCTCCTCCTGCCCTCAATCTTTCCCAGCATCAGGGTCTTTTCCAATGAGTCAGCTCTTCGCATCAGGTGGCCAAAGTATTGGAGTTTCAGCTTCAAAATTAGTCCTTCCAATGAACACCCAGGACTGATCTCCTTTAAATCTTACATACTAAATTTATAAGACATATAAATAATTGCTTCTGCAAGAATTGTTGAGTTTTTATGAAAAAAAATTGTAACTTCTAACAAAGCAGAATTGAGACCAAAATATTTTGACCAGAAATGTTATTTTTATGAGAATTTTTAACCTGACTACTTTTTTCTCTGTGTTTTCCACCAGCTTTCTCTTCCTAAATTTTTCCATCTGATATATAAACTGCATAAGCATCTAAGAAAGCTGGCAAAGTTTTGACCACAGTCTCAGTAGAGTAGATAATGGTCAAATGTTGAATGAGATTGGAGAATCTCATGAAATAAAGAATGGAGACATTTATTTCCATTGCTTTCAGAAATAAAGTAAAATTACTATTTTTTATTATCTAATACCTCACATCAACACTTCAGAAATAAGGTTGATATGAGGGATTAAATAATAAAAACATGATTGTAACAAACTGATATTCAGCCATCCTAAGACACAATATGCAATTGTATGTTAACTTTGCTAAATTTAAATAAATGGTGCTAATTAACAATTGTTTATACCTATTTACTTGTATATACATGAAATTGGCAGGAACTTTCTTCTAAAAGTAACTTATACAATAAAAATTCAACATAATTTTCCACTTGTTTAAAATTTTAAATAATATTTAAATAAATTAGGTCCATACATTCTATACATATGTAGTAGAATAGAAAATGTATTGAAGTAAAGCAAGACTGGAGAAAAGAGTCTAAGAATTGATAATAATACATGGGACAGGTGGCAAATCTAAACCAGAGCTATAGATGGACGACTGGAAAAGAGAAGGTGGACTGAAAAATTCTAAGAAAAAGTTGATGTAACAGTGATTAATTGAAAGTAGGGAGTGTGAGTAATTGGAGAAACGAACATTACTTCTAGGAGTAGGACTTTTGCAGAGAGTGGCTTTGTAACTGATGAGATAGAAAATATAGAATGTATTAAGGGGAAGGGAAAATGGTGGGGAAAGCTGCTGACTTTACCTGCAGTATGCTGACTTTTGGGGTCAGGACTTTCTGGGTGTCTAACCCAGGTAAGAAGACATACATTCTGCAAGCTGTTAATCCACTGAGCTACCTTTCTCAAGAATACTTAACACTTCAGACACTATAGGAATTTTCTTTAGGGGACAAAACTATGTTGACACTGCTGGAGTCATGCTGGATTAAAGTGTGTGACATAAAATCAAAACATTGGGTAGACTGTTTTCTGCTGTTTACCTGCAATGTGATGGTGGCAAGTTAAATCTCTCTGAAGCTTGATTTCCTCACAGGATTATTGTGAAGACTAAATGAGTGAACATGTCAAAATAGTTTCTGACATGTAACAAATGCTAAATAAATCATGTTAGTCCCCCGTTTCTTATTGAAAGTGATTTCTGCTATCCTTCCAACCATCTCTGCTATGTCTCTGCTTCATCACCACCATTTAAACCATTCTGAAGTGTATCTCATCTTCCTTCACCCATTTATGGAATTTAATCACTAAACAATTGTGTTTGGCAAGGCCTGCAGTGAACCAAATGCTTCTTTAGAAATTGGATATCTAGCAGTGGTTCTTTTAATCTTTCACCCTGATATAATGGTTACTGTTTTAAAATTCAAAAATAATTTTTATTAAATAACAGATTAAATGTATCCTGTGTCGCTGGAACTCTTACAAGTGAAAATCTAAATTCCTTAACCAAGCATAGGAACACTTTCATAATCTGTCTTTAGTCTTCTGACTAACCTCTTTCACAGCTCATCTTCAAACCTCCAGTTATCCATCCCAAATCTCTGGCAGTTCTACCTTTTAGTCTCAGACTTAATCTCACATACCTTATCTGAGACCATGGTTGCTTTGGTTGAACATTCTTGTGGTTTAATGATGTTTCTTACATTTAAAATATATATTAATATAAACTTATTTTTAAAATAGATGAATTTATATAAAATATAAATATACTTAGCATATTATGTAAATAATGAATGTATATCTATACTAAATAAATAAATATGTTTCATATTGCATGCATGCTTCATTTGTGTCTGACTCTTTGTGACTCTATGGACTGTGGCCCACCAGGTTCCTCTGTCTGTGGGATTCTCCACGCAGTGGGTTGCCACGCCTTCCTCCAGGCAATCTTCCCAACCCAGGGATTGAACTCACATCTCCTGTATTGCAGGCAGATTCTTTATCACTGAGCCAAAGGGGAAGTCCATATTTCATATTCAGATCAGATCAGATCAGTCACTCAGTCGTGCCCGACTCTTTGTGACCACATGAATCGCAGCACTCCAGGCCTCCCTGTCCATCACCAACACCTGGAGTTCACTCAGACTCATGTCCATCGAGTCAGTGATGCCATCCAGCCATCTCAACCTCTGTCGTCCCCTTCTCCTCCTGCCCCCAATCCCTCCCAGCATCAGAGTCTTTTCCAATGAGTCAACTCTTCGCATGAGGTGGCCAAAGTACTGTAGTTTCAGCTTCAGCATCATTCCTTCCAAAGAAATCCCAGGGCTGATCTCCTTTAGAATGGACTGGTTGGATCTCCTTGCAGTCCAAGGGACCCTCAAGAATCTTCTTCAACACCACAGTTCAAAAGCATCAATTCTTCGGCGCTCAGCCTTCTTCACAGTCCAACTCTCACATCCATACATGACCATAGGAAAAACCATAGCCTTAACTAGACGAACCTTTGTTGGCAAAGTAATGTCTCTGCTTTTGAATATGCTATCTAGGTTGGTCATAACTTTCCTTCCAAGGAGTAAGCGTCTTTTAATTTCATGGCTGCAGTCACCATCTGCAGTGATTTTGGAGCCCAGAAAAATAAAGTCTGATACTATTTCCACTGTTTCCCCATCTATTTCCCATGAAGTGATGGGACCGGATGCCATGATCTTCGTTTTCTGAATGTTGAGCTTTAAGCCAACTTTTTCACTCTCTACGTTCACTTTCATCAAGAGGCTTTATAGTTCCTCTTCACTTTCTGCCATAAGGGTGGTGTCATCTGCATATCTGAAGTTATTGATATTTCTCCTGGCAATCTTGATTCCACCTTGTGTTTCTTCCAGTCCAGCATTTCTCATGATGTACTCTGCATATAAGTTAAATAAATAGGGTGACAGTATACAGCCTTGACATACTCCTTTTCCTATTTGGAACCAGTCTGTTGTTCCATGTCCAGTTCTAACTGTTGCTTCCTGACCTGAATACAGATTTCTCAAGAGGCAGGTCAGGTTGTCTGGTATTCCCATCTCTTTCAGAATTTTCCACAGTTTATTGTGATCCACACAGTCAAAGGCTTTGGCATAGTCAATAAAGCAGAAATAGATGTTTTTCTGGAACTCTCTTGCTTTTTCAATGATCCAGCAGATGTTGGCAATTTGATCTCTGGTTCCTCTGTCTTTTCTAAAACCAGCTTGAACATCAGGAAGTTCACGGTTCACATATTGCTGAAGCCTGGCTTGGAGAATTTTGAGCATTACTTTACTAGCGTGTGAGATGAGTGCAATTGTGCGGTAGTTTGAGCATTCTTTGGCATTGCCTTTCTTTGGGATTGGAATGAAAATTGACCTTTTCCAGTCCTGTGGCCACTGCTGAGTTTTCCAAATTTGCTGGCATATTGAGTGCAGCACTTTCACAGCATCATCTTTCAGGATTTGGAATAGCTCAACTGGAATTCCATCACCTCCACTAGCTTTGTTCGTAGTGATGCTTTCTAAGGCCCACTTGATTTCACATTCCAGGATGTCTGGCTCTAGGTCAGTGATCACACCATCGTGAGTATCTGGGTTGTGAAGATCTTTTTTGTATAGTTCTTCTGTGTATTCTTGCCACCTCTTCTTAATATCTTCTGCTTCTGTTAGGTCCATACCATTTCTGTCCTTTATCGAGCCCATCTTTGCATGAAATGTTCCTTTGGTATCTCTGATTTTCTTGAAGAGATCCCTAGTCTTTCCCATTCTGTTGCTTTCCTCTATTTCTTTGCATTGATTGCTGAGGAAGGCTTTCTTATCTCTTCTTGCTATTCTTTGGAACTCTGCATTCAAATGTTTATATCTTTCCTTTTCTCCTTTGCTTTTCACTTCTCTTCTTTTCACAGCTATTTGTAAGGCCTCCCCAGACAGCCATTTTGCTTTTTTGCATTTCTTTTCCATGGGGATGGTCTTGATCCCTGTCTCCTGTACAATGTTATGAATCTCATTCCATAGTTCATCAGGCACTCTATCTATCAGATCTAGGCCCTTAAATCTATTTCTCACTTCTACTGTATAATCATAAGGGATTTGATATAGGTCATACCTGAATGGTCTAGTGGTTTTCCCTACTTTCTTCAATTTAAGTCTGAATTTGGCAATAAGGAGTTCATGGTCTGAGCCACAGTCAGCTCCTGGTCTTGTTTTTCCTGACTGTATAGAGTTTCTCCATCTTTGGCTGCAAAGAATATAATCAATCCTATTTTGGTGTTGACCATCTGGTGATGTCCATGTATAGAGTCTTGTCTTGTGTTGTTGGAAGAGGGTGTTTGTTATGACCAGTGCATTTTCTTGGCAAAACTCTATTAGTCTTTTCCCTGCTTCATTCCATATTCCAAGGCCAAATTTGCCTGTTACTCCAGGTGTTTCTTGACTTCCTACTTTTGCATTCCAGTCCCCTATAATGAAAAGGGCATCTTTTTTGGGTATTAGTTCTAAAAGGTCTTATAGGTCTTCATAGAACCATTCAACTTCAGCTTCTTCAGCATTACTGGTTGGGGCATAGACTTGGATTACTGTGATATTCATATTAAGAACATATAAAAAACCTAGGATTCCATCTTTGTACTGGGAAAATATCTTCAGTATATCTTTCTATTCCCAATCAACCATTTCAACTTTTAGAATAAATATTTAGAAATTTAGCCTACAGATTGTTTACCCATGAACACAAAGATACCTGTCACAAATTTATATGGCAGAAAATTTTGTATATGAAAGGCAGAATGTGTGCATATGTGTGCTTAAGTGTGCAAAGTCTTGTTTCTAAATATGTATGTGTAGGATGGGCACAAATGCGTGAAGATATCTGGGAGATACACAAGGAAATATTCATGGTATTACTTCCAGATAGTGGTTATCAAGGAAGAAGAGTCAGAATTTTGTATTTTTTACTGTACATCCTGCTGCATGATTTGATTTTTAAATCCAATTTGCATGTGTTAATCATACATATTAAATGCAACTGTTTATAAAAAGTAAATGCTCTTGTCCATAAACAATTAATTACAAAGATGATAATTTCAGGAGTAAGATATGTCACTTTGCAAGTATTACATATTATTTTTAGATGCTTTCCAGGGGGTACTAGCGGCAAAGATACCATCTGCCAATGCAGGAGACATAAGAAATGCAGGTTCTATCCTTGGGTCAGGAACATCCCCTGGAGAAGGGAATGGCAACCCATTCCAGTATTCTTGCTTGGGAAATCCTATGGACAGAGAAGCCTGGTGGGCGATAGGTGGCAAAGAGTCAGACATGACTGAAGTCACTTTGCACGCACATTCTTTTAGTGTTCCTTGATCTCCCCTTTTTAATAGCTGTGATTATTTCATCTAGATAGGTGTTCCCAGAATTCTTTATTCCAACTCTCATTAATATATTGTCTGTGCCTGTGAACCTTTACAGTATTGAGCAGCAGATCTGAACACATTCACTCTGTTGGCAGCCAACTCCCGAAGAATCAAAAGCTGAAAGCACATAATTTATATCAAAATCACTAATTAATTAAGATAGCTATTGTCTACAGGGAATGTATTTTTCTAATTGATGTTTCTCTATTTGAAAATTGAAACAGTGGGCCAGTATTTATTTATTTTTTTAGATTTTTATGCCCCTCAATGCTTGTTCTGTTGAGTATCTATAGAAGAAGTGGAGATGTTTAGAAATGCACACCTGGACCTCAAAAGTGACAGAACTTGAAATGACTTATTAGGGATTAATTTGTAAGTCTACCACAATTTGGTAATTAATGACCGTATTGTAGATAATTTGAAGTTAACATCTCTCTCTCTCTCTCTCTATATATATATATATATACACACATATATATATAGATATAGATATATGTCAAGTACAAAGAGTCAAGAATAGAAAAACTACAATGAAAGAAACTCCAGAGTAAAAGGAGCTAGTGAAAGAAAGAGGAAAAGAGCATTTAAGAAAATCCAAAGAGCATAGCATCTTAGATCCTGAGGTAGATTTCAAAAAGACACAGGGTCAGAAGTTCTAAATGCTTGGTACATGACAAAAGATTTGAAGGGTCAGGAAGACCTGGACATAATGGCATGAATTACTGGAGAAAAAGAAAGTGGCATTAAAAAGAAAGAAGGAAAAATACATGAATTGAACATCGAGAGAAAACAGGAGAAGATGTGGAGGTGGGAAGAGAGCCCAGATAAATTAATACATTGTTAATTTTGGAAAGTAGTTAGGGAGATCAAAAAGATATAAGATCAGGTGAACAGATGAAAGTGATTGGGGGAAACTTGAGAAAGCTCAGGCTGATAACTGTGTATATTTTTGATGGGCTAAGCATAAAAGGCATCAGGATTAGAGAAGAGCTTGGGGTGAGTTTTATAATTCCTGTGGTGGAAAATGGAAGGGACAGTCAAGCAGATCTAAGTTTGAGGGTGATGATTCTGGAGTAGCTTGAGGGCTTAGATGTTTCCCTAGATCATTTAAAAAGTGTGTCACTCAGTCATGTCTGACTCTTTGCAACCCCATGGACTGTAGACCACTGGGCTCCTCTGTTAATGGAATTCTCCAGGCAAGAATACTGGAGTGGATTGTCATGCTCTTCTCCAGGGGGCTCTTTCTGACCCAGGAATCGAACCGAGATCTCCCGCATTGGCAGGCAGATTCTTTACCACTTGAGCCACCAGGGAAGGTCATTTAAAGAAAGAGCCAATTTACTACACAGTCATGCTCACCAGTTACTGTGTAAGTATGCACTTTTTTTTAAAAATCTGCCTTTATCTTTTAATAAAAAAAACAAAACAAAAGCCTTGAGTTCTGAGTTGCCACAGCCTTTGCCCCTGAAAATCTCTGTGCTCTGCAGAATTATGTAAGGCTTTATATGAACATCTGCTTTTTATTTATCTTTGTTTATTTAAGTCCCCACTTTATTATTTTATAAACAGTAGCACAGATAATGAAATTAGGGATGGTTATTTTTGTTGGAGAAGAGTTTTAAACAGTGCTCAGCAAGAATAAAAAATTTTAGCTGTCAGGAAAAGTTGCGAATTCACCTCTTTTCAGAAAAAACTGTTTAATATTTATTTATTTGAGTAGAAAATCTGAGTTCAATCCCTGGGTTGAGAAGATCCCCTAGAGAAGGAAATGGCAATCCACTGCAGTATTCTTGCATGGAGAATTCCATGGACAGAGGAACCTGGTGGGCTATATAGTCCATGGGGTTGCAGAGTCGGACATGACTGAGAGACTAACATTTTTACAATTTTTGAGCAGAAAATGCATTTTCTCCAGCTTTTACTTATGCATTATGATATAAGAAGGTCGTTCAAGGCTTTGAAGCTTTTGGTAATGCAGATTTGAGGGTAGCAGTCTGTGGCAAATCCATCTGGGATGAATATAGAAGGGCGCTTAAAGTATGATGGAACTGTGCTTCTGTCTGGCAATGTTTAAAGGCTGATAGGGATATACTGGAGTTTCCATATAAAGGTAATTATACTAACATTTTAGGATTTTCAACACATGCATTTGGGATTGTTGAAAAACAAGATTCAAGTGAGTAAATTTAAAGACTGCATTGGCTTTATTCAGGGGCTTCCCAGGTACAACTAGTGGTAAAGAATCCACCTGCAAATGCAGGAGATGCAAGAGACATGGGTTCCATCCCTGGGTCAGAAAGAATGGCTGGAGTAGGAAATGGCAACCTAATTCAGTATTCTTTCCTGGAAAATTCCAGCGACAGAGGAACATCATGGGCTACTGTTCATGAGGTTGCCAAGAGTCGCACACAACTGAGCAACTGAACACATTGGCTTTATTTAACAATGCATGATTCGGGTAGCCTCCAATACAGCAAATATAAAGGAGATCCAAGGAACTGTAAGAAATGTAAGACTTTTAAAGGCAAATATAGGCAGGAACAAGGAAGTTATCCTAGACAATAATGCATATTGCTTATGAAAAAGTCACTGACTTTAGGGGATATAACGTGTCAGCTTTAGGGGATCAGATCAGATCAGATCAGTTGCTCAGTCGTGTCCGACTCTTTGCGATCCCATGAATTGTAACATGCCAGGCCTCCCTGTCCATCACCAACTCCTGGAGTTCACTGAGACTCACGTCCATCGAGTCAGTGATGCCATCCAGCCATCTCATCCTCTGTCGTCCCCTTCTCCTCCTGCCCCCAATCCCTCCCAGCATCAGAGTCTTTTCCAATGAGTCAACTCTTCGCATGAGGTGGCCAAAGTACTGGAGTTTCAGCTTCAGCATCATTCCTTCCAAAGAAATCCCAGGGCTGATCTCCTTCAGAATGGACTGGTTGCATCTCCTTGCAGTCCAAGGGACTCTCAAGAGCCTTCTCCAACACCACAGTTCAAAAGCATCAATACTTCGGCGCTCAGCCTTCTTCACAGTCCAACTCTCACATCCATAAATGACCACAGGAAAAACCATAGCCTTGACTAGACGAACCTTTGTTGGCAAAGTAATGTCTCTGCTTTTGAATATGCTATCTAAGTTGGTCATAACTTTCCTTCCAAGGAGTAAGCATCTTTTAATTTCATGGCTGCAGTCACCATCTGCCATGATTTTGGAGCCCAGAAAAATAAAGTCTGACACTGTTTCCACTGTTTCCCCATCTATTTCCCATGAAGTGGTGGGACCAGATGCCATGATCTTCGTTTTCTGAATGTTGAGCTTTAAGCCAACTTTTTCACTCTCCACTTTCACTTTCATCAAGAGGCTTTTGAGTTCCTCTTCATAAGGGGTTAAAGAAGAGGTGGCAAGAGGACACAGAAGAACTGTACAAAAAAGATCTTCATGACCCAGATAATCACAATGGTGTGATCACTCACCTAGAGCCAGACATCCTGGAATGTGAAGTCAAGTGGGCCTTCAGGAAGCATCACTATGAACAAAGCTAGTGGAGGTGATAGAATTCCAGTGAGTTATTTCCAATCCTAAAAGATGATGCTATGAAAGTGCTGCACTCCAAATGCCAGCAAATTTTGAAAACTCAGCAGTGGCCACAGGACTGGAAAAGGTCAGTTTTCATTCCAATCCCTAACAAAGGCAATGCCAAAGAATGCTCAAATTACTACACAATTGCACTCATCTCACACACTAGTAAAGTAATATTCAAAATTCTCCAAGCCAGGCTTTAACAGTACATGAACTGTGAACTTCCAGATGTTCAAGCTGGATCTAGAAAAGGTAGAGGAAACAGAGATCACATTACCAACATCTGCTGGATCCAGAAAAAGATCTATTTCTGCTTTATTGACTATGCCAAAGCCTTTGACTGTGTGGATCACCACAAACTGTGGAAAATTCTTTAAGAGATGGAAATACCAGACCACCTGACCTGCATTTTGAGAAATCTGTATGCAGGTCAGGAAGCAATAGTTAGAACTGGACATGAAACAACAGACTGGTTCCAAATAGGAAAAGGAGTATGTCAAGGCTGTATATTGTCATCGTGCTTATTTAACTTATATGCAGAGTACATCATGAGAAATGCTGGGCTGGATGAAACACAAGGTGGAATCAAGATTGCCAGGAGAAATATAAATAACCTCAGATATGCAGATGACACCACCCTTATGGCAGAAAATGAAGAAGAACTAAAGAGCCTGTTAATGAAAATGAAAGAAGATAGTGAAAAAGTTGGCGTAAAACTCAACATTCATAAAATGAAGATCATGGCATCTGGTCCCATCACTTCATGGCCAATAGATGGAGAAATAGTGGAAACAGTGGCTGACTTTATTTTTCTGGGCTCCATAATCACTGCAGATGTTGACTGCAGCCATGACATTAAAAGATGCTTACTCCTTGGGACAAAAGTTATGACCAACCTAGATAGCATATTAAAAAGCAGAGATATTACTTTGCCAACAAAGGTCCATCTAGTCAAGGCTATGGTTTTTCCAGTAGTCATGTGTGGATGTGAGAGTTGGACTATAAAGAAAGCTGAGCACTGAAGAATTGATGCTTTTGAGCTGTGGTGTTGGAGAAGACTGAGAGTCCCTTAGCCTACCAGGAGATCCAACCAGTCAATCCTAAAGGAGATCAGTCCTGAATATTCACTGGAAGGACTGATGCTGAAGCTGAAACTCCATACTTTGGCCACCTGATGTGAAGAGCCAACTCATTTGAAAAGACCCTGATGCTGGGAAAGACTGAAGGTGGGAGGAGAAGGGGATGACAGAGGATGAGATGGTTGGATGGCATCACTGACTCAATGGACATGAGTTTAAGTAAACTCTGGGAGTTGGTGATGGTGACAGGGAGGCCTGGCGTGCTGCAATTCGTGGGGTCACAAAGAGTTGGACACAACTGAGTGACTGAACTGAACTGAAAGGGTGAATCAGGCAGATGATGTAACTAGTGCTGATTAGGTAATTCCAGATTGACTGGTTTAAGACTCCATTTCTACATCTCCATCTCTGTTCCTGACCTGCACATAGGTTCATCATTATCATTTTTCTAGATTCCACATATATATGTTAATATACAATACTTGTTTTTCTTTCTGACTTACTTCAGTCTGTATAATAAGCTCTAGGTTTTTGCACACAGTGGGGGAAGGAGAGAGTGTGATGGACTGAGAAAGTGACATTGACATATATTCACTGCCATGTATAAAATATCTAGAGGGAAGCTGCTGCATAATACAGGGAACTCAATTTGGTGCTCTATGATGGCCCAAAGGGGTGGGAAGGGGGTGGGCAGGAGGAAGTCTCAAGAGGGAGGGGATATATGTGTACCTATACCCGATTTATGTAGTTACACAGCAAAAACCATCACAACATTGTAAAGCTATTATCCTCCAATTAAAAGTAAAGTGTAAAATAAATACATTGAAATTTAAAAAACAAAAAACAAAAACCACTCCATTTCTGGGATAGCTGGAATGTAATAAAGTTAAGTCTAGGTTTGGTGACATGGGACTTAGCATAAATGACTCCATTTGGGGCCTGTTGTCTTGTTTTCAATGGGTTACATTGTTGTCCCAACCCTGTATTTTCCATGAGGAAGGCTGTTCTCTGATATTTCTTGGTTATCAGTTGCATTTCTGTTCCTTCCAAGAAGGTAGAATAAATTATCTGATTGATGAGTCATGGGGAGGCAGTGGCCTGTGTAGCTGGGTTTGTTTCCCCTTTTCTCAGAGAGCTCATCCACATTGTATGTTTTTACAGGTGAGACCATCACATGATAGGATCGTTTTCCTCTTGATGGGACTAAGTGAATTCACTGGTCTAATTTTAAGTTTCAAGATTCAAAAAAAACAAAATTGTAGCTATACATTTAAGATATGTCCTCAAATTTAGCATTTTTCAGTAATAAAGATGAGTTTTGCCTTTGTAGTAGTATCATCTGATAACACAATTGTCTCTCATAATGAACTCAAAACACAGGCAGTGACAGATTTGTTCGTTGAGGATGGAGAAGATGTCCTTCACCAGAAAATGTCCTGATGGTAAAGGAGACAGTTGACATTTGTATAGAAATTACAATGACCTTGCACTGAGACTTTACAGGACTTTCCCGTCCCTCCACTCTATAATCTATCTCATTGTTAAAATGGTTCATTTATTTATTTCCTATTCATTTCTATGTTCAGCTCTAGTTGAGTGAGTGGAGCCTAATGTGTACTTAATAATTATTTGCAGAATGAATAAATGAATGGAATTCAATGATTTTTCAGAATAGAAATCTCATTCTCTTTTCTATAGTTTTAATTTTAAAATACTAAAATATAGAATCTGATATTTAAAAATTACAATACTAAGCATTTGGTAATCCTTCTATAACATCTAGCATATTCTAATGAACAAAACATCTCATATTTTATGACTAATTTGTCATTTTACAATTATTAAGTGTGAATCTGAATTTTAAAAGGGTAATTTTAATTAGATATAATGATTATGAAGTATTAATAGCAGAGATAGAAAATCATACAATTAATCCCAAAATAGAAAAAAAGTCACATGAAAATAAGAGGCAGCATTATGTAGAACAAGATAAAATTATTATTACTATTATAACTGTGTTGTTACTGCTATTATTACAAATAAATCCTATTAACAGATATAATGAAGATACAATTAGACTTCTTAGAGGTTTATTCAGAATTACAGCTAAAAATTAGTTGTGGAAATTATGGACAAAAATGAAATTGAAAATAAAGCCACAAAAATCTAAAATGATTTAAAAGTAAATGGATACAAAATATTACATCCCTGAATTTGAGACCATGTAGTTTAAAACCTTCAAAGACCTTGCTAGCTTTCCAATAAAGCTTGTATACACATGTGCATACAGTGTTTTGAATAATTAGAACTTGCATTTTCACAAAGGAAACTGAGTTCTTTGTAATTAGGACAAGAAAACTCAATTTGAAAATTAGTACAGTGATGAGACTGAAAAGAATTTTTCATGTTATTCATACATGAGGTTGTCAACCCATACAAGTCACTTTGGGGTTAGATGTGCATGCTAGTTTCTTGATCAGTTAATACTAACAGGGTACGCAGTTCTGGTGTATACTAAAACACATCCTTTACTAAAACCAATGTGAGGAATGGGGGGAGTACCATTAATATGGCTAAGGGTTGTTGAAGCCATAAAGTCTCATTGCAGATATATTTTTCAGTGAAAAAAAAATATTGTTTAATGTGGCCATTCACAATTCACATGACTAGTATTTGTTCTTGATGACTAGATGTAATTGAATATTGAATAAACAAATGGAAAAAATATTTATGTGCCAAACCTTTACAAAAGAGGCTTTGACTTTAAGGTTTAGAGTTGTGTGGACTTCACTTGGGCTTCCCATGTGACCCTAGTGGTAAAGAACCCACCTGCTAATGCAGGAGACATAAGAGTCTCAGGTTTGATCCCTGAGACTCATGTCTCACGAAAATTCCCTGGAGAAGGGCATGGTGACACACTCCAGCATTCTTGCCTGGAGAATCCTTTGGACAGAGGAACCTGGTGGGCAACAGTCCATGGTGTCTGTTGCACAGAGGTGGGCATGACTAAAGCGACTTAGCATGCATGCACACGTCATGAAGGGTGATCTACTCTGTATGCACAATTTATAACCTCTTCATATAAGGAATATAATATTTTCATAGAAAAAGCACAAAATGGTTCAACTGTGCTGATGAGTTTTAGATGTATTCATCTTAGGGAAAAGTGTGATTATGAACAAGAACCTTTATACACAAGAAGATCAGACACTACCCTGATAGACGCTGGCATCATGTTTGGGTGAGTGCTAAGTCGCTTCAGTGTTGTCCTACTCTTTGGGACCCTATGGGCTGTAGCCCGCCAGGCTCCTCTGTCCATGGAATTTCTCAGGCAAAATATTGGAATGGGTTGCCATTTCCTCCTCCAGAGGATCTTCCCGACCCAGGATCCAATCTGCATCTCTTCTGTCTCCTGCCTTCGCAGGCAGGTTCTTTACCACTAGTACCTCCTGGGAAGCCCATGTTTACTTTTCCCCAAACACTTCAAGCAGCTATTACAAGTCAGATTGTCAGAACCTAGGAAAAGGCTGCACGTCTCAAAACCAAGTTGCAAGAGTAATAATTTAGTGAATTACATGATAAAATATAAAATGATCTGGTAAAACAAAAGAGAAAAAAATGACAGATATTAAAAGTTATTGTACAAGGTGTATATTTCCTTCTTATACTCATGGATTCTTTTATTTTCTGTAACATTGCATGGTCCAACCTTCCTATTAACCATGCTTTTGGTGGCAAGAAAAGCTAATTAATAAAATGAATTTTTGTAAGCCTCTTGGGCAGCTGGATTTGGAAGAGTTTTAAGGTTTCAAAGAGTGCAATCATCCATTCCTAAAGAGTGATGCATTAGATCATGTATTTGTGGCAAGACAGACAATTCCAAAGTGCATTTTTTCTCCCATAATGAAAGCTTTAAATTTGCTGTTGTTTTTCTTAGAAACTGAATTTTTGTTGGAAATGGACTAGATTGTTCAAGATTAAAAAAAAAAAAAGTCAAGATTTTAGAAACCCCAAACTATTATTTTTCAAAGTCATAATTATATATAACATGGGAGAAATCTGACACCGTTGTATCCTTTAATAATATAGTTTTAAAAGAAACCGATTTTTTTTTCTTTTCAGAATTGTTTATGGGGTTCATGTTAAATCATAGGAAAATAATTTTATCGATATGTAATCTTCGTGAAAAGCACAGCATATTTTCTGCACTGACATAAGTAAACAGATGTACCTAACTTGTTTCAAAGTGCTTTCCTTCTGAGAATCTACTCTTTCCAGTTACAGAAATTTGCAAAAATTCAGAATATAATTTGCTAAGGTCAGGTTTCTTGTAGATATTCTCTACCACTGATGGAGGTGTAAATCTGCAATGCAGGATTGTCTTTCTTGATGACCAGGGAAACTTTCAGTTGAAATACAATCATCAAGAAAGAGGGTCCTGTCTCATACTCACTGTGAGTTGGTAGGTGCTTACTTCCTTGGGCAGCAATTAGAAAACATCAACAGACCTGTCCATTCCATCCATCTAGCACATTTCCATTAGCTCATTCAGGTGTCCTCCCACCCTCTGTTTCAGCAAAGTTGAGCTCAATCGCTTTCACCAATGGCAGCAAACTCTCTGTTCTATTAAAATAGTTTTATATTTGCTAAGTGAAGTCTGCATTTATTGTTAATGTTACTGTACTATTAAACTGGTCCAGTGCAGTATATATATACTCATAGCCAGACTTGATAGCCTGGTATGAATGATGCAGGGCTTGATATATGCTAGGAATAGTTAGCCTGTTCTCATTTTCACTTCCTGGAAAATCACAAAGGAAAAGCTACAATTTAGCCTCAAAATTACTCTGTGGATGTTGTGAAAGTTACAAAACACTTTGCAACTATATAGCTCTAGTTTTCAATTAGTTGAGAACCTAGGGAAGAGAAATATAAAGAACTTAGACTTCAAAAAAATGTTACTGCCTGCCTGATATCCAAGAAAGTAAAAAGTCCGAATTTAAAAATAAGAATAAAGCTTGATATATGAGAAATAATAGTTACAGTATAATGAATTTATGTGTGATGCTTTATTTTAACCTTGTAGCCTATGGGGAAAAATAAGTTAAATATTGATGATACGGAAATTGAAAAAAATGGAAAGTACTCCTGCATCATTCTACTCAAGCTAGTATTCTTCCTGTTTTTAATTCAAACTGACTCAATGTATTCCAAAGTTTTGGTGGACAAAGTTTATCAATCTGGAATATAAAGGAAATAATCTTTAAAAAATTAAAACCATCTCTATATCATTCTGAGTTTCCCTGATGGCTCAGTGGTAATGAATCTGCCTGCAAATTCAGGAGACACAGAACATGGGTTTGACCCCTGATTCAGAAAGATACCCTGGAGTAGGAAATGGCCCCTGACTCCTGTATTCTTGCCTGGAAAATTTCATGGACAGAGGATTCTGGCAGGCTCTGGCAGTCCATGGGGTCGCAAAGAGTTAGACATGACTGAGCAACTGAGCACATACACACCCACAAATAGCATTCTAGTCCCAATCAATCATTTCAACTTATAAGTTTTAGAAATTTAAGGTATGGATATGGTTACCTGTGAACACAAAGATACATGTCACACATTCCTAAGGCAGGAATTTTTGTATCTGAAAGGTAGAATGTGTACATGTATGTGCTTGTGTGTGCCAAATCCTGGTTTTACATACGTGTGTGTAAGATCTGCACAAATGCATGAAGCTATCTGGGAGATACACAAGGAAATGTTTGCAGTATTACTTCTAGGCAGTGATTCTCAAAGAAGAGGAGTTAGATTTTTATATTTCTTATTGTACATTCTGCTGCATGGTTTGATTTTTTAAATCATATGCGTATATGTTAATTATACATATTAAATACAGCTGTTTATAAACAAGAAATGATCTTGTTTATAAACAATTAAGTACAGAGATGATAATTTCAGGAGCAAGATATGTCACTTTGCGATGATTGCATCTAGTGACATAGGATGAAATATGTTTATTCCATGATTTTGATCAGTAGAAAGCATCCCCTTTGCTTGTTATAGACTTACAAAGACAAGGAGCTTTTGTATGCATGGCAAATGCATGCCTAGCAGGAAGAATATCTTGTATAATTTAAATGGGACCCTGAAATTCCATCTTATATCATAGGACACTAGTTTATACCCAGACCATCAGTACCTGGTAATACTAATACACTGACAACTGTATCTTGATTTTAAGAATTAAATGGCAAATATAGATACTCTATGACCTGAAACTGCTGGAGTACAGTACGATTTACATAGAGACACCAGGCATTAATCATTTAGGTAAAACCAGTTAAATAGTCACGAGTTTGATTATTGAATTTAAACATTCAATATGGTTTAAGGCAATTAGCTTTGCGCATTTGAGGGAAATGAGAAGTGTTGTGTCTTGGGAAGGGCAATGTGGGCTTGTTAAAGAATCCATGACATATGAAGAGAGTTAACCTAAGTCGTATGCACTGAGCGTGAAATAGGAAATGCAGCACTCTGAGCCACCCGTTAAGATCCTCTTATCTCTCTGCAGAAGGAAACTGAACTTTACGTGTTGCTGGGGCTAGTGAGCCAGCCTACTATGTTTATCACGAATGGGGGCTGGGAGTCTAGTTAAAAGGATTTTATACTCTTGGCTTCAGAGCAAAACCAGCTGCAGAAATAACCCCCTCACCACCAGCATTACCAAACACAATCTATTGAGCACCCACATGGCTAACGGAAATCAACCCCAACTCCCATCGGCAAATGGATAAATGAACATTGTTTTTACCCTGTATTCCTATTTTTCTTAGGATACTCTGATTTTTCAGGGTTAGGGGGCATTGTTTCTATGTTTTCTTACAGAAGTGGTAGCAGCTCTCAGTTTGAGAAAGTGGACTGATGTTAAACCATAGGCAAGACCCTGTTATTGATAAAGAGTTTCTGGCATTTCAAAGTTGTGAGACAATTCACCTTTCTGAGTCTCATAGCCAGGTTGGCTTATTTGAGATTATATTTCTCCAAAGCCACAGGAAGATTAAACCTTCCCTCTCCTTTGCCCTTGCCCTCGCTAAAGTCTTAACAGAAACATTTTATTCCTGATGTCAAACTCTTGTTCCTTGTTGGATAATAGGTATGGTTCAATTTCATATTTATGTATTTTTTCAGAGTGTCATCTTCCTTTTCCGATGCATTTTGGCCAGAAGCACACCCATTAGAATGGTAGAATCAAAGCTTAAATGTCTACTGCCCCTCAGCAATATGTTATGAATGAGTTGACACTGCAATTAAATAAAGATACCAGACAGATGTCTGCAGATAGAAGATCTATTTACACTATGTTCTCTTGACAGCTGATGACATCACATGAGCCATTTCCAGTGGTTTGAATAATGAGGGGAAGTCCTGCCCCTGAATCATCCACCCCAATGATCAGTTTAGATCCAATTCTGATTTATTTTGGAAGTCCTGGGACATAAGGAGCAAACTCTTATTCCTTATTCTAAAAACAAAGGAAAAGATGTGGGGACTCTAATCTACCAACGAGACTTCCCATGGAGAATACTGAATATTCTAAAGCACTGGTTTTGACTTTAAGTTATGGTTAAGGACTAGGATAATTGAATTCTTGAAATCCAGGGCTGTTATTCCACCCAGCAAAGTAGACAAAGTAGATAATTTAAAGTTACTTTAATAAGGATGCTTATTAGATGGGAAAATAAATTTGAGTCCAATAAATGCTATTTCTTTAATGCACACAGATTTCCATAGATTAAAAATTAATCAAAACTTTTGAGAAATAAGATGAACTTGAAACCTTAAGATATATTGTTGGGGAAAAAAGAAGTTATGTTGTTGATTTTTAAAAATAATGTGTCATTTGTTAAAAATGAAGTGTTAAAAATATTAGAAGTCCCAAAGATTTCAGAGCAGTAGTTTGGCCTCAGTAATCATAATGACTAATCCCTTAGACTGCAAGGAGATCCAGCCAGTCAAGCCTAAAGGAAATCAGTTCTGAATATTCATTGGAAGGACTGATGCTGAAGCTGAAACTCCAATACTTTGGCCACCTGATGTGAAGAACTGACTCATTTGAAAAGACCCTGATGCTGGAAAGATTGAAGGCGGGAGAAGAAGGGGACAACAGAGGATGAGATGGTTGGATGGCATCACCGACTTGATGGACATGAGTTTGAGTAAGTTGCAGGCATTGGTGATGGACAGGGAAACCTGGTGAGCTACAGTCCTTGGGGTCACAAAGAGTTGGACATGACTGAGGGCCTGAATTGAAACATAATAAATTTTAATAAACTCCAGACTATATTCTGAATTATATAATACATATCTAGGGCTATGCATAATTCTGATAAAAAGATTTATTATAATAATAAATAGCTGAAAAAAAATAATAAATAGCTGGATAGAACTGAAATCAAGAATGGGAAAGAAATATCAAAGAAAAAACTCAATCAGATTCCTATTATATTTCCATTAGCAAAAGACCAGGAAATATCACTGAAATTCCATTCATTTTTGTATAGAATGAGAAAGAACTGTGATCACGTATTTGATCTTTTCACCTGGCTTTTAGCAGGATCATTGGTAATTTTTTTGTAAAATTATCCTAATCCTTAAAAATCTTCTATGTTTCACACAAAAAGAAGCTTGGTAAAAAACTTTGATCATCTCTACAGGCATACTTGGGTCTTGAATCTTGGCTCTAAACTAACCTAAACTTAAATTTCGTTATTGGAACAACTGTATAGGCACTAGGAATGTGTTATTTGTGGAGACAAAGACAAGAGAGAAAGCATTTTGTATTGACCCTTTCTTTTCTGATAGGATCCAAGTAAGAAGACAATAGCTTATCTGTTGGGGCCATGAGACAGAAAGGTGTAGACAAAATACCAACTTTACAAAAATGCCAAATGAAAGGTTGAACTGAACTAGATCTTTGATAATGTCTTTGAGTCACTGAAATCATCCTGGAACAACTAACCTCCAGACATCCACAGAAATAAATAAAAATGACCTAAACCAATGGTTCTTTGTTCAGTTCAGTTCAGTCACTCAGTTGTGTTGAATCTTTGCAACCCCATGGACGCCAGGCCTCCCAGTCCATCACCAACTACCAGAGTTTACTCAAACTCATGTCCATTGAGTCGGTGATGCCATCCAACCATCGCATCTTCTGTCATCCCCTTCTCCTCCCACCTTCAATCTTTCCCAGCATCAGGGTCTTTTCAAATGAGTCAGCTCTTTGCATGAGATGGCCAAAGTATTGGAGTTTCAGCTTCAGCATCAGTCCTTCCAATGAATATTCAGGGCTGATTTCCTTTAGGATGGACTGGTTGGATCTTCTTGCAGTCCAAAGGACTCTCAAGAGTCTTCTCCAACACTGCAGTTCAAAAGCATCAATTCTTCGGCACTCAGCTTTTTTTATAGTCCAACTCTCACATCCATACATGACTACTGGAGAAACCATAACCTTGACTAGACGTACCTTTGTTGGCAAAGTAATGTCTCTGCTTTTGAGTATGCTATCTAGGTTGGTCATAACTTTTCTGCCAAGGAATGAGCATCTTTTAATTTCATGGCTGCAATCACCATCTGCAGTGATTTTGGAGCCCCCCAAAATAAATTCTCTCACTGTTTCTACTGATTCCTCATCTATTTGCCATGAAGTGATGGGACCAGATGCCATGGATCTTAGTCTTCTGAATTGTTGAGTTTTAAGCCAACTTTTTTACTCTCCTCTTTCACTTTCATCAAGAGCCTCTTTAGTTCTTCTTTACTTCCTGCCATAAGGGTGGTGTCATATGCATATCTGAGGTTATTGATATTTCTCCCAGCAGTCTTAATTCCAGCTTATGGTTCATACAGCCCAACATTTCTCATGATGTACTCTGCATATAAGTTAAACAAGCAGTGTGAAAATATACAGCCTTGATGTATTCCTTTCCTGATTTGGAACTAGTCTGCTGTTCCATGTTCAGTTCTAACTGTTGCTTCCTGACCTGCATACAAATTTCTAAGGAGGCAGGTCAAGTGGTCAGATATTCCCATCTCTTGAAGAATATTCCAGTTTGTTGTGATCCACACAGTCAAAGGCTTTGGCATAGTTAATAAAACAGAAGTAAATGTTTTCTGGAACTCTCTTCCTTTTTTGATGATCCAGAGGATGTTAGCAATTTGATCTCTGGTTCCTCTCCATTTTCTATAACTAGCTTGAACATCTGGAAGTTCACAGTTCATGTACTGTTGAAGCCTGGCTTGGAGAATTTTGAGCATTACTTTACTAGCATGTAAGACCAGTGCAACTGTGCTATAGTTTGAGCATTCTTTGGCATTAGTTAGACACGACTGAGCGACTTCACTTCACTTTCTTTGGGATTGGAATGAAAACTGACCTTTCCCAGTCCTGTGGCCAATGCTGAGTTTTCCAAATTTGCTGACACATTGAGTGCAGCTCTTTCACAGCATCATCTTTTGGGATTGGAAATAGCTCAACTGGAATTCCATCACCTCCACTAGCTTTGTTCATAGTGATGCTTCCTAAGGCCCACTTGACTTTGCATTACAGTATGTCTGGCTCTAGGTGAGTGATCACACCATCGTGATTATCTGGGTCGTGAAGACCTTTTTTGTATAGTTCTTCTGTGTTCTTGCCACCTGGTCTTAATATCTTCTGCTTCTGTTAGGTCTATACAATTTCTGTCCTTTATTGAGCCCATCTTTGCATGAAATGTTCCCTTGGTATCTCTAATTTTCTTGAAGAGATTTCTAGTCTTTCCCATTCTATTGTTTTCCTCTATTTCTTTGCATTGGTGACTGGGGAAGGCTTATATCTCCTTGGTATTCTTTGGAACTCTGCCTTCAAATGGGAATATTTTTACTTTTCTCCTTTGCTTTTCACTTCTCTTCTTTCATAGTTTTTTGTAAGGCCTCCTCAGACAGCCATTTGCTTTTTTGCATTTCTTTTCCATGGGGATGGTCTTGATCCCTGCCTCCTGTACCATGTCTTGAACCTCCATCCATAGTTCATCAGGCACTCTGTCTATCAAATCTAATATCTTGAATCTATTTCTCACTTCCACTGTCTAATTGTTAGGCATTTGATTTAGGCCATACCTGAATGTTCTAGTGGTTTTCCCTACTTTCTTCAATTTAAGTCTGAATTTGGCAACAAGGAGTCCATGATCTGAGCCACAGTCAGCTCCTGGTTTTGTTTTTGCTGACTCTATAGAGCTTCTCCATCTTTAGCTGCAAAGAATATAATCAATCCGATTTTGGTACTGATCATCTGGTGATGTACATGTGTAAAGTCTTCTCTTGTGTTGTTAGAAGAGGGTGTTTGCTATGACCAGTGTGATCTCTTGGCAAAACTGTATTAGCCTTTGCCCTGCTTCATTCTGTACTTCAAAGCCTAAATTGCTTGTTATTCTAGGTATTTCTTGACTTCCTACATTTGCATTCCAGTCCCCTATAATGAAAAGGACATTTTTCTTTTTTTTTTTGGGGGGGGGTGGTGTTAATTCTAGAAGGTCTTGTAGGTCTTCATAGAACCATTCAACTTCAGCTTCTTCAGCATTACTAGTTGGAGCATAGACTTGGGTTACTGTGATATTGAATGGTTTACCTTGGAAATGAACAGAGATCATTTTGTCATTTTTGAGATTGCATCCAAGTATTGCATTTCAGACTCTTTTGTTGACTATGATGGCTACTCCATTTCTTCTAAGGATTCTTGCCCACAGTAGTAGGTATAATGGTCATCTGAATTAAATTCACTCATTCTAGTCCATTTTAGTTCACTGACTCCTAAAACGGCAATGTTCACTCTTGCCATCTCCTGATTGACCACTTCCAATTTGTCTTGATTCATGGACCTAGCATTCCAGGTTCCTATGCAATATTGCTCTTTACAGTATTAGGCTTTGCTTCCATCACCAGTCACATCCACAACTGGGTGTTGTTTTGCTTTGGCTCTGTCTCTTCATTGTTTCTGGAGTTAGTTCTCCACTGATCTCCAGTAGCATATTGGGCACCTACTGACCTGGGGAGTTCATCTTTCAGTGTCCTATCTTTTTGGCTTTTTGTACTGTTTATGAGGTTCTCAAGGCAAGAATACTGAAGTGGTTTGCCATTCCCTTCTCCAGTGGACCACATTTTGCCAGAACTCTCTACCATGATCTGTCTGTCTTGAGTGGCCCTATATGGGATGGCTTATAGTGTCACTGAGTTAAACAAGCCTGAGGTTCGTGTGATAATATTGGTTAGTTTTCTGGGATTGTGGTTTTCAGTCTCTCTGCCCTATGATGGAGAAGGATAAGAGGCTTATGGAAGCTTCCTGATGGGAGAGACTGACTGAGGGGGAAACTGGGTCTTGTTCTGATGAGTGGGCCCATGCTCAGTAAATCTTTAATCCAATTTTCTGTTAAAGGGTGGAGCTGTGTTCCCTCCCTGCTATTTACCTGGGGCTAAACTATGGTGGAGGTAATGAAGACAATGGTGACCTCCTTCAAAAAATCCCATGCGTGTACTGCTACACTCACTGCCCTCAAGCCTTTAGCAGGCCACCAACAACCCAGGCCTCCACTGGAGACTCCTGGACACTCCTGGAGAAATCTGGTTCAGTCTCTTGGGGTCACTGCTCCTTTCTCCTGGGTCCTGGTGCACACAAGGTTCTGTTTGTGCCTTCCAAGAGTCTATTTCCCAGTCCTGTGTAAGTTCTGGCAGCTCTATGGTGGGGTTAATGGAGACCTCCTCCAAGAGGGCTTATGCCGTACCCAAGTCTGCTGCACCCAAAGCCCCTGTCCCTGTAGCAGTCCACCGCTGACCCGTACCTAGACAGGAGATGCTCAAACACAGTTCTGTCTCAGTCTCTGTGGGGTCCCTGGGTCCTGGTGCACACAAGGTTTGTTAGAGCCCTCTTAGTGTCTCTGGCAGGAATGGGGTTTGATACTAAATGCAAATTCACCCCTCCTACCATCTTCCTTGGGTTTCTCTGACCTTGGACGTGGGATATATCCTCACAGCTGCTCCAGTGCCACACAGCCACAGCTCCAGCACTGCACTTTTAATCAAAAAATCATCCTTGACTGATTAAATAGCTTCTTAGCTAATTATATCAACCATTAAAATTGCATGTAATATCTTCCATGAAAGTGTCCTGATTAATGCATTTCTCATCCCTCACTATACTCAGAGATACACTGCCTTTTTTCTCTCTTCTTGTAAAAAACATTTCCTCAGTGTATGTCATTTACACTCTTCCCCAGTTGTTGTCAAGTTCATTGTAACTTTGTCTTCTAATCCTTCTAACATTCAGGTCTCATTTTGAATGCCCTTTCTCAGAGATAGTTTATCTGATCATTATAGATAAGGAAGTGGCCCACAACCATTTTTTTTTTTCTATTACAAAAACATTTTTTGTTTTCACTTCATGGCACTTTTTGTAATTTTTAAAATTTATTTCTGGTTCCTTTAATCATATCACCTCATATTGTAATATGAGGAAGGCAGAGGCAAGTGTGTTTTAATTATCTCCCATACCTGCCTCCAAGCCGGGTATAACATACAGCAGGTCCCTGGCAAATACTTCTTAAATGAATAGATGCAGAGGTTGGTGCTTCAAAGTAATACATGTAGAGGCAACATCCATTTAAATATTTTAGCCCCTTAGAAAGAGAAGGCAATGGCAACCCACTCCAGTACTCTTGCCTGGAGAATACCATGGGTGGAGGAGCCTGGTAGGCTGCAGTCCATGGGGTCGCTAAGAGTTGGACACGGCTGAGTGACTTCACCTTCACTTTTCACTTTCATGCATTGGAGAAGGAAATGGCAACCCACTCCAGTGTTCTTGCCTGGAGAATCCCAGGGATGGGGGAGCCTGGTGGGCTGCCATCTATGGGTTAGCACAGAGTCGGACATGACTGAAGTGACTAGCAGCAACAGCCCCTTAGAAAGCCAGATATTAGAGTGATAAGGACTGAGTCTGATGCTTAAAATGTTAATTATTATTTATTATTTTTTCTACATTATGATCTTCCTGCAAAAGTAGCATTTTTGTCAAATAATAAGGTCCTGTGATGTTGCTATTATGTATCCTGATTTTCTGTGAGTATTTTTATATGTATATATATTATTTCCACTAACAAAGAAGTTTCAGTCACTATGCTTATTTCACTTTTCATGTGATTGCTTGCTAAACAAATAATTACAATTTACTTCAGTAACATTGCTAAAAAATTCCCCTTTATTAATTTATTTCTCTTCTATGAAACAGTATGACATCTTTTTATTACCCTTTATTTCAGAAATAAAGTTGCTACAGTGTAATAATGTGAAGACAAGTTTAATATAAGGAATTTAAAAAATGCTGTGTATGGGAAAATTAGTTAAGTAATACGAGGAAAAAATAGCAAAGTGTAATGGAAAAGAAGAAATAATAACATTTACCTGATTGTGGCTCAGATCATGAACTCGTTATTGTCAAATTCAAACTTAAATTGAAGAAAGTAGGGAAAACAACTAGACAATTCAGGTAGGCCTAAATCAAATCCCTTATGATTGTACAATATAAGTGACAAATAGATACAAGGGATTAGATATGATAGATTGAGTGTCTGAAGAACTATGGACAGAGGTTCATGACATTGTTCAGGAGGCAGGGAGCAAGACCATCCCCAAGAAAAAGAAATGCAAAGAGGCAAAATGGTTGTCTGAGGAGGCCTTACAAATAGCTATGAAAAGAATAGATGTGAAAGGCAAAGGAGAAAAAGAAAAATACACCCATTTGAAGACAGAGTTCCAAAGAAGAGTAAGGAGAGATAAGAAAGCCTTCCTCAGTGATCAATGGAAAGAAATAGAGGAAAACAATAGAATGGGAAAGACTAGAGATCTCTTCAAGAAAATTAGATATACCAAGGGAACTTTTCAAGCAAAGATGGGCACAATAAAGGACAGGAATCGTATGGACCTAACAGAATAGAAAATATTAAGAAGAGGAGGCAAGAATACACAGAAATACTATATAAAAATGATCTTCATGACCCAGATAACAGCAATAGTGTGATCACTCAACTAGAGCCAGACTTCCTGGAATGCAAAGTCAAGTGGGCCTTAGGAAGCATCACTATGGGCAAAGCTAGTGGAGGTGATGGAATTCCAGTTGAGCTATTTCCAATCCTAAAAGATGATACTGTGAAAATGCTGCACTCAATATGTCAGCAAATTTGGAAAACTCAGCATTGGCCACAGAACTAGAAAAGGTCAGAGTTTATTCCAATCCCAAAGAAAGGCAATGCCAAAGAATGCTCAAACTATAGCATGGTTGCACTGATCTCACATGCTAGTAAAATAATGCTCAAAATTCTCCAAGCCAGGCTTCAACAGTATGTGAAGCATGAACTTCCAGATGTTCAAGCTGGTTTTAGAAAAGGCAGAGGAACCAGAGATCAAATTGCCAACATCCACTGGATCATCAGAAAAGCAAGAGAGGTCCAGAAAAACATCTATTTCTATTTTATTGACTATGCCAAAGCCTTTGACTGTGTGGATCACCACAAATTGTGGAAAATTCTTCAAGAGATGGGAATACCAGACCACTTGACCTGCCTCCTGAGAAATCTGTATACAGGTCAAGAAGCAAACCTTAGAACTGGACATGGAACAACAGACTGGTTCCAAATCAGGAAATGAATACATCAAGGCTATATATTGTCACCCTGCTTGTTTAACTTATATGCAGTCCCTCAGTCGTATCCGACTCTGTGACTCATGAACCACAGCACGCCAGGCCTCCCTGTCCATCACCATCTCCTGGAGTTTACCAAAACTCATGCCCATTGAGTTGGTGATGCCATCCAACCATCTCATCCTCTGTTGTCCCCTTCTTCTCCTGCCTTCAATCATTCCCAGCAAGTCTTTAAATTTATGAATGTTTTTGCATGTCCTTACATCTTTTCAATTTATTTTTCTAATGTTTTGTTCTTGGTGTACATGTCATATTTATTTGGGTACATTTAATTTTAAGAATTTTATTTTCTGTTGCTATTGTTAAATAGAATCATTTCCTTGATTTCTTGTATAGATCGCTCATTTCTAGTATATAGAAATAGTGATTTATGTTCTAAATTAATCTTATATCCTACAAATTTGCTGAACTTGTCTACTAATTCTACTAGCATTTTTTTGGATTATTTAATAACTTTCTATATTACAAGGTCCAGAGAAGGCAATGGCACCCCACTTCAGTACTCTTGCCTGGAAAAATCCCATGGTTTTTCCTCCCTTCCAGGTGGAGGAGCCTGGTAGGCCGCAGTCCATGGGGTCTCTAAGAGGCAGACATGACAGAGCTACTTCACTTTCACTTTTCACTTTCATGCATTGGAGAAGGAAATGGAAACCCACTCCAGTGTTCTTGCCTGGAGAACCCCTGGGACTGGGCAGCCTGGTGGGCTGCCGTCTATGGGGTTGCACAGAGTCAGACACGACTGAAGTGACTTAGCAGTATATTACAAGGTCATGATATTTTCAAGTAGAGATAGCTTTACTTCTTCATTTTCCATCTGGGTGCTTTTTTTCACTCCTTTACTTTACCTAATTGCTCTGGCTAGAAGTTCTAGTACAATGTTGAATAGAAACAATGAAAGTGGACATCAGATTATTTGATTTTTGCTCATTAGATGTGAATTGATTTTCATATATTGAATAAACCTAGCATTCCTAAAATAAATCCTATTTGGTCATGGTGCATAGTGGCTCAATGGTAAAGAGTCCACCCGCCCATGCAGGAAACACAGGTTTGATTATTGGGAATATCCCCTGGAGAAGGAAATCACAGCCCACTCCAGTATTCCTGCCTGGGAAATGCCTTGGACAGAGGACTGGCGAGCTACAGCCCATGGGATCATAAGAGTCAGACACAATTTAGCAACTAAGCAGCAATGAAAGTGTAGGATTTTAATCCATGGATGTCATTCTCCATTGCCCTTTCTTTACCAAATACAGCATTCCACTTGTAATTCTTACACAATATTTAGGTGTTCAGATATATAACAATTTATTCATTTGATGAAAATAAAATTACATATATATATATAGTGAATCATTCTGTAAGCTGACAGAGTTACTAACAACATCCGACACTGATTTTTGATACATATTATCATGAACTTGAATCAGTTGAATTAAGTAAGAAGAAATTGATTTTTTGTAACTTAGAATATATATATATATATATATGTATATTTATCCAACTGAGTTGAGTTGAGTTCAGTTGCTCAGTCATGTCCGACTCTTTATGACCCTGTGGACTGCATGCAGCATGCCAGGCCTCCCTGTCCATCACCAACTCCTGGAGTTTACTCAAACTCCTGTGCATTGACTCGGTGATGCCATCCAACCATCTCATCCTCTGTTGTCCTCTTCTCCTCCTGCCTTCAGTCTTTCCCAGCATTAGAGTCTTTTCAAATGAGTCAGTTCTTCATATCAGCTGGCCAAAGTATTGGAGCTTCAGCTTCAGCATCAGTCCTTCCAATGAATATTCAGAACAGGTTTCCTTTAGGATGGATCTGCTTGGATCTCCTTGCAGTCCAAGGGAATCTCAAGAGTATTCTCCAACACCACAGTTCAAAAGCATCAATTCTTTGGTGCTCTGATTTCTTTATGGTCCAACTCTCATATCCATACATGGCTACTGGAAAAACCATAGCTTTGACTAGATGGACCTTTGTCAGCAAAGTAATGTCTTTGCTTTTTAATGTGCTGTCTAGGTAGGTCATAAATTTTCTTCCAAGGAGCAAGCGTCTTTTAATTTCATGGCTGCAGTCATCATCTGCAGATTTTGGAGCCCCCCAAAATAAAGTCTTTAACTGTTTCCATTGTTTCCTCATCTATTTACCATGACAAGATGGGACCAGATGCCATGATCTTAGTTTTCTGAATGTTGAGCTTTAAGTCAGCTTTTTCACTCTCCTCTTTCACTTTCATGAAGAGGCTCTTTAGTTCTTCACTTTCTGCCATAAGGGTGGTGTCATCTCCATATCTAAGGTTATTGATATTTCTCAGCTGAATATATACATGTTCTGAATATCTATACATGTATACACACACACACACACACACGCACACACACACACACACACACATATATATATATGCTGCTGTTCAATGTGAAAAATTAGTATTTCATTTACCGAAGATATATGCTGCTTCCTGAAACTCCAGTACTTTGGTTACCTCATGCGAAGAGTTAACTCATTGGAAAAGACTCTGATGCTGGGAGGGATTGGGGGCAGGAGGAGAAGGGGATGACAGAGGATGAGATGGCTGGATGGCATCACTGACTCAATGGACATGAGTTTGAGTGAACTCTGGGACTTGGTGATAGACAGGGAGGTCTGGCATGCTGCAGTTCATGGGGTCGCAAAGAGTTGGCCACGACTGAGCGACTGAACTGAACTGAACTGAACTGAACTTTTGGTTTATGTAATTTGCCTCATACTTAAGCACATGTATATGAAAGTTCAGGGTTTCCCTGGTGGCTCAGTGGTAAAGAACATGCCTGTGATGCAGGAGACCTGGGTTTGATCTCTGATCAAGAGGACCCCTTGGAGAAGGGAATGGCTGCCCACTACAGTATTCTTTCCTGGAGAATCCCCATGGATAGTGGATCCTGGCTACATCCATGGGGTGGCAAAGAGGTAGACACGACTGAGCTACTAACAACAGGAAAAAAACGTATATAAAATTTCAGACCTGAACTATGATTTGAGTGAAACACATTGCATAGGAGGAAACCACAGGCTCAGCACCAGATGCTTTTTCCATCTTGTCCAGTCCCTTTCAAAACATATGTTGGCATCAACTAGAAAAAATACATAACTTCTCAGAAAAGACTACAACAAAATAGGGTCAAATAAGCAAAATGCTACATGAGTTGCTGGAGAAATATCTGGTGACAAAAATAGATGGTGATTGTTATTCTACAATCAGTGTTTAAGAGGTGTTGAGGTCATGCTATGGACTTTAGGACTTTAGCAAGGATTGAGGAAAGCAGCACGGTTGTGGAGCATCACCTTTAAGTGCTCTTTCCTTCGAATGGCATTTGTCTTCCTTTTTAATTGTGGATTTGAGTTTAATTGCAGAGTTTAATTGCCTCTTTAAGAATGTCAAATATGGGGCCAGAATGTGTGGGTGTGATTTGCGGCTCAGTCTTAAGCAGCCATGTGACACCCTCTGTGGGCCATGATGTTTTCATTTACAAAGGGCTTTTGTGGTGCTTCAGTAAGTTCAACCACAAAAAGAAGTTAGAACAGTGACTGGTACAGAGCAGGGTCTCAATAACATTAATGTTGTTGCAACGATTATCTCAAAGCCAGATTTCTTTAAAGCTATTTGCCAACTAATCTCCAACAAGGTATTAGCTGTTTCGGTTAAGGTGTTTATACGTAACGACATTAAAATTTAATTAGGTGACTCCTGAAAGTTAGAATAGCTTCCAAATCTGAAGGATAGGACATCCACTTGTGGTATTTCAGCCACTTTGCATCAGGCCTCAGGAGAAAAAGTGTGGCTGTTGTAGCTGTTTGAGGGACTGGCACTCCGCATTACTGTGTGTGGTCAAATGTTTTCTCCGTTTGTCTGTAATAGAGGCCCAGAACTAGGAATTAAGAGAGAAAACAAAACAACTAAACTTAGGGAAGGAAATGGGTGCATGCTGAAGAAAGAGCAGAGCAGGAGAGTTGAATGATAGCATGGCTGCCATTGGATACTCAACTTGCCTGATGGAATAAGTGGTGACGTTCTTCAAATACTGTTGAAATGACCTTGATTTGTGGTTTCACATGGCTTCTATATGTTTCTCCTGAAAATATAAGAACAAGAGACTCAAGTGTGCTAAATCTGTTTAGAGCGGATATTTGATGGAATTATCTGAATGAGAGAAGTATGCATACAGTGAACCTCAGTGATATTTGACTATCTTCTAGGGCCTTTAGATTTGTAAGGAAGCTACATTAACTCTTGTGAATAACCAACCAAGCAAACAATGGGGAAAATAAAAACAACTTAAGGCTATTGTACAGCTTTTATTCCTCCCATATGGCTATTAGTTACAGATTTGTTATCTGAGCAGAATGAGGGCAAGTAGGGCAAATAAAAAGAAACTGAAAGAGAAAGAAAGAAAGAGAGAGAGGAGAAATTAAAAAAAAAAGGAAGTAAGGAAGAAAAACAGGAGCAAAGAAGCAGAGGAAGAAAAGAAAAATGGTGGGAACACAAGACTTCTTGAAATAAAATAATAAAATTAAAACATTGGGAGAGTGGGGATGTTACTTTGCTCTCAAATGCTGTATGGAGAGCATTCAGTTAACCTGATGAAATGACTAAGGTTGGGAGGATCAGAGAGGTGATATCTTGACTGCTGTTCATTCGCCCTCGGATGGCAAAGGTTATGGTCTCTTCCTTTGAGTTATTTCCTGTCATTTTTCTTGGGATATATGAGCCATTTTGTTCAAGATACTGTTGGTAGTCTCTCTCTAAAAGGATTCCTAGTAACTTCTACTAGCTTGCTATTTCTTTCTTGCTTGCCCCTGGTGAAAACCCTCCCTGAAATCCTAGAATACGCAAGCCAGTTTATACCTCCGGCAGTGGTGATGGTTAGGCCATTCTTCAGTGTTCTCCAGAGGCTGGATTAAGCTGGTCGGTTGTTGTAAAGACTACCTATTAAAACGTGCTCCTAATTAGCTTACTGACTATTGGGAGAAGGCTCTCCTGGCTTCTCTGTGCCTAGTCCTTATTGAATGAGCTACTCCTGGATGAAATAAATGTGTTCTTTATAACAATGAGGTCATGTTTTTACACTTATTAGTCTTTAAAGCAAGCTGTTTCTTTATAGAACAAAGTGGGATTTGAGAGAGAGGGAGAGAAGATGATGACTTATTGAAAGGAAAAGAAAAGAAGCTTTTGTGTGTATGTGCCCATGTATTTTATTAAAAGTTTTAGCGGCTGCTCCAAGAGCAAGGTGTCTGTGCCTTTAATCATTTTCATTTTAAAAACAGAGCCTTATATTTCCACATCTTCAGCTGTCCCAGAGGGCAGCTAGGCCAACTTTAACAACATTAATTTCTCTTTATGACAAGACTAGTGCTGCCCCAGGTCTTCAGAACTGCCTAAAATGTCTAGAAAAGTAGATAATGAAGAGGATATTAGAATTGTAAACAAGAACAATTTTGTAATAAAAACCATATATTTTCTCCATTGGACTCTGGGCTTAATACTGCGGCAGCAAAAGTGTCAGGAGTCATAATTTGTTGATGGCTACTGAGCATTAGTTACAGTCAGAGAGTGTGCATAAAGGCCATGTCCCCCTGGCTTCCCATTACAGGGGATCTCGGATGGGTAATTGCAATTTTGTTGTTCTAATGTGTCTCTTTCATTTGATTGTTCATTGTGCTCCCTGATGAAAAGAACTTGTGTCTTACAACTTCCCAAGCTGCTCACAGAGACTTTTATTCTTATGCAGAGGCATTTTGCAGAAGTTTAAAGGATTTACTAACAGTGAACATGTAAGGATAACCCTACTAAAAGTCAAAGGGGACCTACCCCCGATTAGCTTCAAGTGTTTAGGGAGAACCCAGATCGGAGCATGGAAAAAGACGCTCTTCCTTCCCTGCTCTGTGTTTCTCTATCAGCACAGCCCGGCTTCTATCATCTATTCATCCTTCTTGTTGACAGGGTTTATGAGTCTGGTACAATAGACTCTGAAACAGTAGATTTTCCCCAAGAAACAGAGTGCTCTTCTTTGTTTGTCTGCAAGAAACGTGGGAACGAAGTGTAAAGTGTTAATATCATATCATCTGTTAATAGCATAAAGAGACTGTCTTCTTAAGATGCAGGACTGCTGAGAAAGTTCTATCTGTGCTTAACCTTTTGTCTTTCTCTCATCCTTTGTTGTCCAATTCACATGGAAGAAGTCAAACACGTTATCCTGAAAACATAACAACTTCCCATAATATGGTTTTTGCTTGCATGTCATACCTGCTTTTATTGTACTCAGTGGCCTATATGCCACAATCCATTCTCTGAATTTAGTTTTGCTGGAGAAACAACGGTACACAAAGCTCCTCAATTTCTTTTGAGGTCTTTTCCTATTGGAAGTAATCATGAAAAATATTTATGTTTTCTTTCAATTAGCTAGAACTTACTTGCACTGTTGTATGATTTTCTTTTCCAGATTGGCAGTAGCATACAAGCACATGTTTCAAAAAAGACAGTAGTTATTCTCATGAAGGCTAGACTAAGATCCCAAATACTTTACTATTGAAGTGAAAAGAGAAGGCACATCATGTTTTATGAACTCCTTTGAAATATTGAGATTTAAAAAAACAAGGGCAGAAACCTTCCATCTGCATTTATTAGCATCTAATTCATTTCTTGCAGCTAGGACATGCAGGTAATCAGCTTCGTCCTTGTAGTGGGATCCGATTAGGTGTAGGTGTCTTTCAGTTGAGCTGGGATTGTGGGATGCAATTCTGAGACAGAGTTCACTTGGACTCTATACAAAGTGAAAGACAAAAATGACACTCTTCTATTATTTAGGCACCTGTCCAGAAGCTGGGGGTGGGGGGAATATCTTCCATGTGTAGATTTAGACTAAGAGAGCACAGATAACCACCTTGCTTTCTCTGTCTAATAAGATGTGAAAAGGGGCAGAAATAATGAGCATTACATTGTATTTTTCATGTAAAAGCCCAAGAAACAAAACGTCCTGAACACTGGCAGTGGTTCCCGTCATTTTCAAATGAAAAGGGCTATTTGTTCCCAAATTACAGCAGCCACTGGAATGCATACATTTATGGCTCAGAAATCCTCATTTTGAGAAGTAAAATTACCTTTCAGTAATTTAGTCACTGCAGGCTTTCTCCTGCTGACTGGTCAGAAGCTATCAGATAGCTTGCAGCTGCGGGTTGAAGCCTGACCATTTTTTTTTTTTTTCCCTAGGACAGGCAGTTAGTTAGTAGAGCCATCAGTACGGCATCTGTCATCCTGCTAGGCCCAAATTGTTTTCTATGATGGATGTCACAGTCTGTATGATCAAAATAGAAGCCCTGCTGCTTTTAATTGCAAAATCGGAGTACTTGCACATTTGTTATTATGCCGAGGTTATTACCTCACACAAAATGAATTAACAGGTGAAAATAATTGATGAGAGGCGTCTCGGGATTTTTAGCCTCTTCAAAGAGACTTTGTAATTATGGCATAATGAATGTTCTGAGACATATCTGTGGGGGGCAGCATGAGACCACCAAAGATCTCTTCAGATTGATGATAAATTCTCTTGAATTTTACTGTAATACTGCTTAAATTTACTTAGCAATTAGTTTAATAGGCCTACATGATTCATGAGACCATACTGAGAATTTTTAAATAAGTTTGTCCCATCAATCTATAAATTAAGCTACTTACCTCAGCTTTCTTCCCAAGGTGATGGAAAACGTGAACACATCAGACTTTCTGAAACAAAGATGACAGGACAGGGGTTTGGGTTTCAGAAAATCCCTGACCGAATGGGGCCGGCATCTCAAATCCCTTGCCTTCCTCTCTTCCAATAACTTGTGAAACGAGCCTGACCGAATTTTGTCCAAATATAGTTTTAAGACTTTCCCAGCACATGAAGACTCTGCATTTGTCCTGTGAAGTAAATCGTTTAAACATTTTGCAAGCTGAAGTAATTGCTTTTGGCTTTGTGACCGCTCTTCCATTCAGACTTGGTCATATTTCAAATTCATTCAGCCCCTGAGTGCATCCAGAGTGATGGAGTCCGGCCATCTCTCCCCTTCCTCGTGACATCCTGAAACTTCACGATGGTGTGGGGGAGCTCTGTCACCATGAACTCACTTCCAACCTTGCTTCAGAGCGCAGAAAGCACTTTCCCTGTATTAACCCAGGGCAGCCACAGGCTGCGGTATGGCTTTTCATGTGTACCTAACTCCATACAGAATGGTAGTGTGAGATAGACAACCTGAACCCAAGGGTGGCACAATATTATCAAGTGAAATAGAAGAGCATTTCAAGAAAAGGAAAGGAAGCTGAACACATCATGAACATGCTTCTTTTCCATAACTGCATATTATTCACATACAGTATGTATCTAAATCTCAAGGTAATTCTTTAATTAGCAAGAGCTGAAAACTCCATTAGTTGAGTACTTTTATGTGAAGTATATGTAAAGAAATAGTGAGACTAAGGTAACCTTTAGTTAAAAGTAAAGGAGAGAAAAAGTAATGGAAAACAGGACTGTGAGTGCTGAGGAATTATAAACTCAATAAAAGAGTCACATGTGGAAAAACATCTATATTCATTTTTTAAGTGACAGGGAGCTTTATCACAGATTCAAACTAGATTGATTAATCCATATTTCTAGAAGACATGCATTATTTACCATTGTTCCTTTTGTCACACACACACACACACACACACACACACACTTTCCTACCCTCGTAAAAGAATCCTTATAAAGCACCTTTTCTATTTGAAGTAGTTTTAATGCTTAATTTGAAGTTTAATGTTTAAAATGAAGTTTAAATTGAAGTAGTTTTAATTCTCGTCCTGAGTTTAAATGAAATGCGTATTTGAGGTGTGCAATCAATAGTGAAGGATGCAACTGATACTGAGGTGACTCTTTTTACATTATGTATATATCATCATATATAGAATATAAATGTGTAATAGATGTGTATATCTCATTCCTTTCAGATTTACTGTCAGCATTTTGTATTTAAGAATATATTATATCAAAGGGTCTCAAAAACGGGAAGAACAAAATACGTGGCCAGCAAATATAATGAATGCAAGGCAAGTAGCAGATTCATGGATTGCCCCATATGTGAAACGGACTGTGGTAACTCATACCAGGCTGCGTGTCACTTGCAGAGGCATTTTTCATAAACCTTCACGTGCTTGCATTTATCTTCAGTCTAAACCCCAAGATGAATTCTCCAAAGACATTAACAATAGATAAATGCTTTTTAAACAAAATAGTCTATTTGAAAAAATCTGTGACAAAGGCAGGAGAGTGTTATACAATTGAATTTCAATTGCTTCAGAAACCAATGCACCAATCTGGCATATTACTTTATCGTGGTCTTAACTTTAATTGGAAGTAAAATAACCTCAAATTCAGAGGTTAATGCTGTAAAATTTTGATACCTGTTTCATTTAAATTATATTGGATTATTGTTATGAAACACCATGGAAAACACTCAAGGGATTCCAACTTGAACAACAGAAAAACGCAGGTGAAAGAGTGAATTTCTGAAAAATTTCATGGTAATGAAGGTCGAATGCAATTTTAAAAATTTGATTATTAGAGACAATGCCAATCTTATTTGTAGCACCAACCAAAGAGCAACAGATTACACAATTTAAATTTCACAGTAAGCTATACAAACACAAATAGATGTATCTTATGCAGAAATGAAGAACAGAGGGACTGGGTGTGCTTTATGATAGCTTTGTGACAAATGACACATATACAGAGTGCTCTATAACTGACTCTAAAGCAAATTCAGTGCTTTTTTCTGGTGTCTTTTTTTTATGTGTATAATATTTACAGAAGTACAAATGTTTGGATGGTGTCTAGTGACTACAAACAAAGAACATTCGATTCAATGTGTATGGTAACCAAAGAAATTATATTTTAGATGAAAAAATCTGATGTCTTTTTTAATGACTATAGCATGTGAGGCAGTGAGGATAGGGAAAGAGTATTTGTTTTATTCATGGGCCTTTGCAAAATAATTCTTGTGTGTCATAGAGGATGGTGAGCTCATGGAGTCTGAATCACTGACTTATCAGACAGTTCCATTTCCAGGAAAGGGAAAGATTTTTGTTGATAATTTAATGAGAATGCAAATAATTTCTTTGATGATGATCGGCTTTTGGTAGTGTTTGTCTGCTGCTAGCGTGCTATGAATTCTGTGTAATTAAATGGAATTGGATTTTGGACCCAGCTTTATGTAGACGGCACTGGTCTCTGAGTAATATCCCATTCAAACACCTCACTCTGATGTATTGCATTAATAGATCATCAGAAGCAGTTGTCATTCCAATGATGTATTAGTGTAATACATGAGAATGAGACTCACTGATGATGTATTTAGTACTCACAAGATGGCAGTGTCCGAAGAAGAAATGGGCCCAGGAAGGAAACCATTATGAGACTCCAGGATGAAGTCAGTCAGCTTGCAGCACTTTACTAGCTTTCGGGCTGCTAAGTTGGTATGTGGGTGCTGAAGCTCCTTTTAGAGCACTTTCACTGATATGGTGAGAAGACAGTTACTTTCCCAGTTCAAAATATTTTCCATTGGTGACCTGCAAGACAATATACAGACATGTCTGGTTACCATTCAATATTTTAGTGCGTATCAATATCTATATTAGCAGAAAGCCTTGTGTGCTCTTAGTGCTTGCTTATGTGGGGGAAAAAAATCTCTTAAGGAGGATTTTCTGAGTTGATACACAAATATATTATCATAACAGCAGTTTTCCAACTGATATTTTCTGCCAAAGGGGAAGCTTTTGCTAGTAAGTGTCTACATGCCACCAATCATGGGCACAGCTTCTGGCATTAGCTAGAGAGGTAGATATTTAAAGCAAAATATTAAACTTAGATCTGAGTGCCATACATTTTCTGCTAATAGAGCTTGCAACACCTACTATAAATGTAGATGAATTAGAGACTTCAAGTGACCTCTATCTACCTCCTGCTGTGCTTTTTCTAAAAGGGTAAGAGAGACTTTTAAATGTTTATAACATAGGGCTAAAAAGGCTTTTTTTATGCAATGGAATAGCAGTTACAGTTCACCTTCTTACAGCAGCTGATTGCATCATAAATAAAACAGTAGGGCTAGTCATCCCAGCTGTGGAATGGATACAGCCAGATAGCAGCCAAAAGGCATGGGTGAGGGTATGCATTTTCTTCCCAGGATCTGGGCTGGTAAAAATTGGGGATCCCCTAAGGGGGGATGTGTGTGTGTGCACCTGAAGTTTGGAAAGAAGGAAGTGACGGTAGAAACAGAGAAGGACGTCAAGGTGATGGCTTATACGTGTCATTTTCCTCCCTGGACTGTAATAACTGAAGAATTATTTGAAGGAAGTTTCCTGAGCTCCTCCATATTCAGGAAACGGAAGTAGCAGTGGAAGGAAAAGATTCACCATATGGACAGCAGGATGCGAAACATGGTTGTTCCCATTTCTCTAGCTAGGCTGGAAGTGGCTTTCTTGGGTTACCTAACCATGCCTAGAGCAGAAGATGAAATTTGGAAGGAAAACAGGAGGCATCACTTTTCTTTGTCTTAAATCTTGACTGGGATGTAGTTGATTGACAATGTTGTGTTAGCTTCAGGTGTACAGCACAGGGAATCTGTTATACAAATACATGCATCTACTCTTTTTTTAGATTCTTTGGCATTCTTTTGCTTAAGTGGCATTTCTACTTCCAGAGATATTTTCAATTCTTAAATTTTAGACAGAGGAATCATTTTAAGGTTTATGAATGATGAATAGGAATTCTTTTTGTGAACTCATTTAACCACCTCCATTTTGTGTGAAGGCTAAATGTTATGGAAAAATGTATTGCGTACCTTAAATTGACAAGAAAGATGATTTTGGAATGTTTAATATAATATATCTAATCCGTTTCAAGAATGATAATGTTATGTAATGCCCATTAAGGTGTACATTTCCCAAACTGTCTTTTGTTTTACCAAATTATTAACCTCTAATGCTCAGTTATATTTTAGACTCAATAGTAGCACTGCTAAATGTTTATTTTGTACTATGGAAGTTTTCCTAAATCTAGGAACTAAGGTCTTGGATATAGAAATTGAACTCCTCTTTATGGATCACTGCCTTGTCGTGGCAAAGGGGCTTGTGTAACTGAATGAAGTTATGAGACATGCTGTGTAGGGCCACCCAAGACAGACGGGTCATAGAGGAGAGTTCTGACAAAACGTGATCCACTGGAGGAGGGAATGGCAAACCACCCCAATATACTTGCTGTGAGAACCTCATGAGCTGTACAAAAGGACAAAAAGATACGACCCTGAAGGATGGCAGGGAGGCCTGGTGTGCTGCAGTCCATGGGGTGGCAAAGAGTCAGACATGAATGGGCGGCTGAACAACAACATAGACTTGAACTAGAGAATGAATAAACGTTAGGTACCATTACTAAGGGGAAGGTAGGAGGGCGGGATAGACTGCGAGTTTGAGACTGACATATACACACTGCTATATTTATAACAATATGCCTTTCCATAAAAATATATTTTTTAATTTTAAAAAGAAATAAAATAAAAAATATTTTGAGGGTTCAAAGACACCAAAAGAAACAAGCCATGGACATAAACTTGAGATTATTATACTATAGGTAGCCACCACTAATTTTTAGGTGATATAGAAATGATTTTTCACACTAAGTGGGTTCAGTTTCATTACATATTTAAATACATAACATGTGTATTCTTACTTTTGCCTCAACATGTTAACATAAAACAGGTTTAATTATTTGTCAAGCGAGTTTAAAAGTCTTTACATTGAAAATGTACATGATTAATGCAGCAAATATTTGTTATAGACTTCCACACGATTAAGGAATGGGTATTATCAAGTTTGTATGAAGTTAAACAGCAGTGCTAACTTTCTAAAAGAAAAACCCAGGGGTATTTTTTGCTTTATATAGTAGAAACAACTCAGACAGAACCTCAGAATTCCTTTTCCTTCCTTCCTGTCTCCTTCCCTCCCTTTCTGCCTGCTTTCCTTTCCTTCCTCCCTGTCTTCCTTGGGTAAGTAGACAGTAGTAGAGGAGAAAGGTCAGAAAGAGAGGAATTGTCACCTTCAAACTGTGAAAATCATGAAACAACTATTTACCTAAAGCTGTACGATATTTCTAAACTGTTACCTAGTTGCAAGGGTATATTAATGATATTTTCATGTGATAAGATATGCTTTTTTAACTACATGTATTAACTGTAATGGATGAGTAACAAGGATGCAAATTCACCATAAAATAAGTGACCAGAAAATTTACTAGTGGAAAACTCTAGTGCTTTGAAGAATGCTTTCAATAGTAGAACAAAACAAATAAATAAATAAATAAAAGTGAGACTATGAAAGTGTGAAAAGGTTAGGAGCTCAGTTGTGTCTGACTCTTTGAGACCCCATGGACTGTAACCCGCCAGTCTCCTCTGGCCATGGAATTCTCCTGGCAAGAATAATGGAGTGTGTTGCCATTCCCTTCTCCAGGGGATCTTCCCAAGCCAGGGATCAAACCCGGTTGTCCTCCATTGCAGGAGGATTCTTTAACGTCTGAGCCACCAGGGAAGCTTGTTAAAAAAAAAAGAGCTAAGCTAAGCTAGTTTTATGGGAAAGTTTGGGGGTTTGAATTTTTTATACTAATAGTTTAAATGTATTCATTTTAAGTACATTTCAGTGTTTTAAATCCTATGAAAGAGCTGAAACAATTTTATATGCCTCAGGTTCCATTAAATAAAAACAAGAAAAAGAATACTAACAGAAAAATGAATTCTGACCTTTCAAACATTGTGCTCTATTCAACAACATCTAAGGTAGCATTAAATCTAAGCTCTTACCTGGTATATGTCACATTGTCTAAGAAGTAAGAGCAACTAGAAAATCCAGAGTTCTCACAGCCATTGCAGGAGATCAACACTGATCAAAGTCATTTCTGATGGTTTGTAGCTAAAAAAGTTATTTTAATGTGTAAACAAATTAAATATGCCATACCAAATATCTATATTTTTTTTCAGGAGAAAAACTATTTAATCCATTACTATCTGCTTTATTAAAGTAAAAGATTAGATTGTTAGCTAATGAGGAATTGTAAGAAGTAAGTTCCCCTGCACACTTGTGAAACAAAAAGGAAAACCTGTTTTAGCAAAATAAAAATCTGCCACTTCCATCTGAGCTTAATACAGAGATCTTCACCAGTTAAGTAACCATTCAAAATTTTCCCTAAAATTTCAGCAAGTGCTCACAGTGTTTGCACTGTTTGATATTTGCAGTTCTGGCTGAGTTTTGGTGCCCAGTCTCTATGTACTTGAATTCCTCCCACCGTTACCATACCAGTGTATCAACTACAACTACGATTTACCATGTAATAGGTGCTAGTTCTCTAATGATTCCACCTATGTCTTAATTCTCGATTCTTCCCCACACTATTCCACTGTTTGTATCATTTTTCCCCCCTTTTCACCACCTTCTCTACCCTCCTCCAATTTTTATAGGAAATACTCTTCTTTCAGCCACATAAATGTCTTCTCCCTTGATAGAAATTCTGCTCATCACTTTTTTCCATCTTTTTTAGGCTGATAGTCTCATTCTGAATATGACTATTTTACTTTTTTTCATGAGGAGTTATCTTTCCCAGTACTAGCCTTCACCTTCACAGATATAAAAACCTAATTGTGCACTGTGGTACAAATGAAATCTGAAATTATCAAGTGCAAAATTAGCATTAAAAATCATAAGACAACAAACAATAAGGCTTTTATGTGATTTTTGTAATTGCATGAAACTAGTTACTCTGGCAATAATTGTTTGTGCTTCATTAACATGCAAAATGCTTTTATAGACTAACCCACACACAAAAGAAACCATTTTTGAGGAGAACTGTGCTTTGTTTAATGTTAGACACTATTGTATTTGCTTTCCTAATATAACAGTTCTAATTAGTACCTAGCACTCATCCTGAATTTTTCAGCTTGAACACTCTAAAGGTGACAATTGAGTCACAATTCCATGACACTCATTGTCAGTACCTGTCAAAATATAGCAAAGCCTTAGGAGTTGTGATCTAAATACTGAAAAAAAAGTTAATAGTCCAGAAACATGTTTCTCAGTAATTTTAAAACAAAATTGCACATTAGCCCTTGCTTAAAAACATAATACTAAGAGTGTTACCCCATTAAATGCAGCCCTGACAAAACTATGTTTGTCCTAATAATTTCTTAGCATTGTTTCTATCATCTGACCTTTATACATTTGCCTGATCATTTGATTCATTTGATTTTACCTCCTTGGTGAGGTAGCACAGGTAGATGAATAAAAACATTTTAAATCAACTAAGCTGTACATGCACTGTTTTCAGAGATGATTAGCTGTTCAACTTAGAAGCATGGGAAATATATATATATATATATTTTTAACTGCAGTGAAGAAGTGACTCCATCGGCAAAGACTTTGTGAACCTAATCATTCCGACTTGATTCTAATGTGGGAAGGATGCAGGTCCTTGTTTGGGGCCTGTCTCTAGCTAGAGCTTTTGTTGAATTCCATGACCTTCTCTACATGACACTAACTCTAGAAGGCCATATGTCTTTGGAGGACTACGTTTACTATGGGATGCTGCCATTCATCAGTCCTGATTACCAAAAAATTGTCAAACATAAGATGTGTTATTTTTGGGGAAATTATGGAAAATTGAGACTGATTTAAACCTTTACCAATGACTAGGTTCATAAGAATTATGGAATCACATTTTTATTTTGGGGGGTGCCAGACTTGTCATTTTACACCAAATATTTGAAGTAGCTTATAAAAACATTCCATATAACTTCAGTTTGTTTAAAATGATGATGAATTTGCTAAGTTTCAAAGCTGATACATTGAATTTGTTATCTTCCTGAATTAAATGAGGTTGACCAGTTGACCAGTAGCTTTTGTGGCTTTAGGAAAGCATTTTCTAGAGCATTTGTTCCTCTTTGCTTCTCATTAAACTGAACACAAATGGCTTTTATTAATCTCATGATTTTGTTGTTTAGTCACTAAGTTGTGTCCAACTCATTGCAGCCTCATGCAGCACACCAGGCTTCCTTGTCTTTCACTATCTCCTGGAGTTTGCTCAAACTCATATCCATTGAGTTGGTGATGGCATCAGTGTAATTTTAATGATAGAAAATAAAGTGACTATAATTTTATCCATACAATTCTGAGTCATTTGAATCCTTGATTTCTGGATCACCTACAAGGATTTTTTTTTTTTTTAAACATATGATATATGTGTGAGTGTTAGGACACATCCACTTACTTATGTCCTGGAAATATTTGAATTTAAGAAGTCTTGAGTAGAATTTCCTGTCCTTAAAAAATAAAAGAATTGCTGATAGCCTTAATATTTTCGATACATATACCTTCTGAAAATTTTATGAAGACATAATTTTTGCTACAAAGAACTTAAAATCTACAAATAAAGTGAATTGCTTTCGATGATTGATTTTGGAGGAAAAATTGTGAACAAACATTTTAATAAAATAATGCACACATGAAAATAGAATCCACAGATCAGAAAGTTAGAAGGGTCTTAACCATCCATCTTCTAGCCACCTCCCAACTTAGATATAATTATGGATAAAGAATGATTAAGCTTCTGTTTGGAGACATCTAATGTGAATTTATTATTTTACACTATAGGATCCTTTCACAGTTTTTACCATAAGATGTGGCTTCAATATTCCTCTCCATCTGTTTTTCTGCATGTTCTCTAGCTTGTAAATTACTCTCTTAAAAAATTCAAAACTTCTCTCTCTCTGTCTCACCGTCTATCTACTCACTCTATCTAGTTTTATTATGAATACTATGTTCACAGTGTGCACAGTGGTGAATTCAGACTGATTCATTAAGTCATTATCTTCACCCTAAAATAATTTGTAGTCATGAATGGAAATAATTGATAGAGAACCATGTCGTTCAGTAAAACTTGTGAGAGGACTTCCCATGTGATGCTAGTGGTAAAGAACCCACCTGCTAATGCAGGAGACATGAGATGCAGATTCAATCCCTGGGTCAAAAGATTCCCTTGGAGGACGGTATGGCAACTCATTCCTGTATTCCTGCTTGGAGAATCCCTTGGACAGAGGAGCCTGGTGGGCTATAGTCCATGGGGTCACAAAACAATTGGACACAACTGAAGAGACTAAGCACAACAGTTTTTTAGATGATTTTTTTTAAAGAGGGAGAGACTTGATTTAATGGAAGTGGAAAAGAAAGTCAGGGGTACTTTCCTTAAGGAAAAAACAATGATATTTTCTTTCTTTCTTTCTTTCTTTTTTTAAGTTTTTTTTCCCTGAGGACTAAATGATGCAAAGACTGAACCAAAACTTCTAGTATACAGAACCAAAACTTTTAGTATACAGAAGATTATGCATTAAGATTTTGAGGCAACAGAAATAAATGTTAAATATGAACTATTGTATATATTAAACAATCACTATCAAGCAAGGATCTTATATTGCCTTGTACTCACATTCCTACAGTGACTAAATCTTGAGTCATGGTAAAATAGACTTAACTTCATTCCATACAAGTCCCAGGGAATTAATTTTTAATTTTAGCAAGAATCTTATGTGTTTCAAAAAGCTCATTAAATGTAATCTAGAATCCTGCATTGACCGTGAGAGATTCATCTCAAACTTAGACGGTCGAAGATAATTCTATTTGGGATTTTGACATTTTTTTCACCCTTATTTGCTGTCTGACTCTTTCCTCAGTCTAATTTGTCTCACATTGTATTCTCCAGATTTTCCAGAATCCTTAAACGCAAAGAATAGCTACAGTATTTTCAGAACATATTTTAAAACAGATGAAAACATGTAGCTACGTCTTTTGGAGTATATCATTCTTCAATCACTAATAACATCCTCTGTGCTAATTTGGTACCCCAATTCCACCACATGGTGACATATTCAGAGCAGTTTTTTGATGATAAGGAGGAGGAATCATAGCTAACTAAGTTCTCCTGAATAGCCCACTGACAAATATAATGACATTCAAACACCCTTCTATTCTTCATTCTACGGATATTCAGACCTCATCATCAGCTAAGCCCAAGCAAAGTATGTGTTTGGGGAGGGGAGGTGTTTTGCAACTGGGCAAATAATCAAAGCAGAGGAATGAATACAACCATCTGTATGGAAATTGGTAAACTGCAAATTGGTCCCCTAACTGGGATTAGGGAGAATACATGTTTTCCCCAGCTCTGCTTCTTTCCCAGAATTTCACATACATCAATAACAATGGCTTTTACTTCCCTCAGCTGAAGATGGAGAGAGAGATGCTTTAAAGTTGTCAATGTCAGGGAGGGTTTGTCCTGCATAGTTATAAGCCCATTATTTAAAAGAACAAAATGTAGGCTCGTTTCCTACAGTGAATTTAATATTTTTCCTGCTCTATATTATGGTGACAGTGCTGAAAAGGAGAATAAGGAAAAAAATGAAAAAAAAAACAAAACAGGAATGAATTTTTTTAACTCAAAAACAAACTGCAACCCTTTCCTACATGATGGCTGTACTGGGATGTTTACCTACCAATATAACCTTTACAAGCACAGTTAGAACCAAAGCATATTTGATAATCTCTCCTTTTATTTTCCTGTTAATTACTTTTTATAGGAATCCCTTTTGGGGTCTCCTAGGAGACTAATAGTCCGTTCTAAAGGAGATCAGCCCTGGGTGTTCTTTGGAAGGAATGATGCTAAAGCTGAAACTCCAGTACTTTGGCCATCTCATGCGAAGAATTGACTCATTGGAAAAGACTCTGATACTGGGAGGGATTGGGGGCAGGAGGAGAAGGGGACGACAGAGGATAAGATGGCTGGATGGCATCACCGACTCGATGGACGTGAGTCTGAGTGAACTCTGGGAGTTGGTGATGGACAGGGAGGCCTGGCGTGCTGCGATTCACGGGGTCGCAAAGAGTCGGACACGACTGAGAGAACTGAACTGAACTGAACTGAATAGGGTATGGTGTAAGCACTGACATTTCGTTGTTGTTGTTTAGTTGTTAAGTCATGTTCAACTCTTTGAGACCTCATGTACCCCTAATACACCACTGTTAAATAATGTTTAAACTTTGAAGAAATAAACCAAAGAGAAGCAAATAAAAGTAGATGATCTAGTCTGAGTGATTAGATCTAAAGTTTATGATTTATGTAAGCCTAAAAAGGAGTTACAGAATTCTGAGACGGTCTACAATCTTTGCTAAATTGGAGAACTGAGGAAAAGCATATCATAAAATATATAAGAATCTACATGAACGATTAGAATGTTTTGTCTATTTTTTAAAAATCTCATGTATATTAATATATTTTTAGTTATTTCTGATTATAAAAAGTATGCACGCTTTTCATTTAAATCCAAGAAGAAAAGTTCTTGGAAGTATTTTCAAATTTCACTGGTCTTTTTCCTCTCCCATAAGTACGAATGTAAGAGCCTGCTGATCGGAGACACAAATATGTTGTTATGGCATTGTGGGACAATATTAATACCAGTAATTGTACTGGGTTGAATAAGAAACTCTTAAAAAGATATGTTCAAATCCTAACACCTCATACCTGTAAGTGGGTCTTATTTGAAGAAAAAAGGGTCTTTACAGAATAATCAATTGAAGTATCTCAAAATGAGATCATCCAGGACCAAGCAAGTACTTCCCAAATTCAATGACAAGTGTCCATGTAAGAAGAGGAGAGGTTTAAAGACAGAGGAGAGAAGTTCAAGAAAAGCTGAAGGTGGAGATTGGAGCACTGTATCACATTCCAACTGACAACAAAGATTGCTGACAGCCTCCAGAATATGCGAGAGAAGGAGATGACGAACTTCTTTCGACAGTTCCAGGAGAAATCAACCTGCTAACACCTTGTTGTCAGATTTTTCACTTCCAGAACTATGAGAAAATAAATTTCTGTTGTTTTAAGTTATCAAGTTGGTAGTCATTTTTTTGTGGCAGCCATAGAAAACGAATATACTAATTTTCATAATACTAGCATTCAGGTATCGCACACAGCCTTCCATGTGAAAATTAAAAACAGTCATTTTTCATCATCAGAAGTGTCACAGAAAGCAACAGACCAAATTCATAAATGAAAACAAAATTAACAAAGAAATGATAACTCCAACCTTGTAATAAACAGTTTAGCATAGAAGAATGGAAAGCAAACTAGACTTCAGGGAACCTTCTCTGGGGCACCTAACTTCTGATTATTCTATTTGGAAAAAAAACGCATTTTAAGAACAGTTTTAGGTTCACAAGGAAATTGAGCAGAAAGTACAGAGAATTTCCACATATACCCTAATCTGCACATACACAGCCTCCTTGTCTATTGACAGCAGCATCAGAGAGGTAGATTTCTCATAATATATTAATCTACAATGACACACGATCATCCTAAGTCCATAGTTTACACTGGGGTTTATTCTTGGTGTTGTGCATTCTATGGATTTAGACAAATGAAGGGAATGGCAACCCATTCCCAGGGATGGGGGAGCCTGGTGGGCTGCCGTCTCTGGGGTCGCACAGAGTTGGACACGACTGAAGCGACTTAGCCGTAGCAGCAGCAGCATGATGACTGTTGCTGTTGTTGTTTATTCTCGGAGTTGTGACCCCATGGACTGTAGCCTGTCAGGTTTTCCTGTCCATTGGATTTCATAGGCAAGAATATTGGAGTGGGTTGCCATTTCCTTCTCCAGGTGATCTTCCTGACCCAAGCCTCAAACCCCTGTTTCCTGCATTGGCAGGAAGATTCTTTAATACAGAATAGTTCCATCCCCTAAAAATTCTCTGTGCTCCATCTCTGCATTCCTCCCCCTTATCCCAGCTCTTGACAACCACTGATCTTTTTGCTGTCTCTATAGCGTTACCTTCTCCAGAATGTAATCATTGGAATCCTATAGGATGTGACCTTTCTATTTGGCGTCTTTCATTTAGAAACACATATGTAAGTTTTCTCTATGTCTGCTCATGTCTTGATAGAATTTATTTTAGCACTAATACTCCATTGTCTAGATGTACCACAGCTTATTTACTGATTCATCTTGATTGCCTCCAAGTTTTGATAATTATGAATAAAGCTGCTATTAGTCTGTGTGCATGTTTTGTGTAGACATAAATTTTTACCTTATTTGTGTAAATACCAAGGAGACAAATTTGCTGTATAGTATGGTAAAAGTATATTTAGTATTATAAAAACTGCAAAACTACCTTCAAAATGGGCTGTATCAGTTGGTATTTCTACTAGTAATGAGTGAGAGTTTCTATTGCTCTGCATCCTTGCCAGCATTTGGAATCACCAATGTTTTGCATTTTGGCCATTTTAAAAGATATGTAGTAGAATTTCATTTTGCTTTAATTTGCAATACCCTATGGGGAAACAGTGGAAACAGTGTCAGACTTTATTTTTGGGGGCTCCAAAATCACTGCAGATGGTGATTGCAGCCATGAAATTAAAAGATGCTTACTCCTTGGAAGGAAAGTTATGACCAACCTAGATAGCACATTGAAAAGCAGAGACATTACTTTGCCAACAAAGGTCTGTCTAGTCAAGGCTAAGGTTTTTCCAGTAGTCATTGTATGGATGTGAGAGTTGGACTGTGAAGAAAGCTGAGAGCCAAAGAATTGATGCTTTTGAACTGTGGTGTTGGAGAAGACTCTTGAGAGTCCCTTGGACTGCAAGGAGATCCAACCAGTCCATTCTAAAGGAGATCAGTCCTGGGTGTTCTTTGGAAGGACTGATGCTAAAGCTGAAACTCCAGTACTTTGGCCACCTCATGGAAAGAGTTGACTCATTGGAAAAGACTCTGATGTTGGGAGGAATTGGGGGCAGGAGGAGAAGGGGATGACAGGATGAGATGGCTGGATGGTATCACTGACTCAATGGACATGAGTTTGGGTGAACTCTGGGAGTTGGTGATGGACAGGGAGGCCTGGTGTGCTGCAATTCATTGGGTTGCAAAGAGTCAGACACGACTGAGCGACTAAACTGAACTGAAGGACAGGTGATGCTGAGCAGATATTCATATGTTTATTTGCCATCTTTTTCTATCTTTTTTTTTTTTTTTAGTGAAGTGCCTGTTTAGGCATTTTGCCTATTTTTAAATAAAGCTATTTGTTTTCTATTGCTGAGTCTTAAGAGCACTTTTCATATTATGGATAATAGCTATTTATCACATATATATTTCCCAAGTATTCACTCTCTCTCTATAGCTTGTCTTCTCATTCTCTTAACAATGTTACTCCAGAACAGAAGTTTCTCATTTTAATAAAGCCTAGCTTGTCAATGATTGCTTTCATGGATCATGACAATGGTGCTGTATCTAAAAAGCCATCCCCAGACCCAAGATCATGTTGTTTCCTTGTATGTCATCATTAGGAGCTTTGTAGTTTCCTCTATAATTTTCAGGTCTGTGGTTCATTTTGAATTATTTTTTTGTGAATGATAAAAGGTCTGTGTCTAGATTTATTTTTCTCTCTCTCTGTTTTGCATATAGATGTCCAATTGTCCTTTTTTGAAAATGGTATTTTTTGCTCCATTGTAAGTCTCAGGTAGTGTCAGTTTCCCAACTTTGTTCTTCACATCTAGTATTGTATTGACTATTCTGGATCTTTTGACTCTCCAAATAAACTTTATAATCAGTCAGTATCCAAAACATAACTTGCTTGGGTTTTAATTGAGCTTGTATTAATATATAGATGAAGCTGGGAAGAATTGACATTTTTGTGTCAATACTGAGTCTCCCTACCCATGCACAAGTAATATCTCTCCTTTTATTTAGTTCTTCTGTGATTTCATTTACCAAAGTTTTGTAGCTTTCCTCACATATATCTTGTACATATTTTGTTAGATTTATACCAAATATTTCTCTTGGCAAGATGTGCTAATATTTATGCGCTTTTAATTTCAAAATTTATGTTTATTTGTTCATTGCTGGTATATAGGAAAGTGATTGAGTTTTGTATATGAACTTTATTTTTCAACCTGTAGAGTTGTTTATTAGTTCCAGGAGTTTATTTTTATTAAATCTTTTGAGTTTTCTACATAGATGACCATACTATGTGTGAACAAAACCAACTTTACTTTTTCTTTTCCACCTATGTACCTTTTACTTTCTTTTCTTGATTTAATGCATTAGCTTGGACTTTCAGTTTGATATTGAAAAGGACTGGTGAAAGGTGACATCTTTGTCTTATTCCTGATCACGGTGAAAAAGCTTTTAATTTCTGGCCATTAATATTTTGTTATCTGAAGGTTTTTGGTGGATGATACTTCTCAAGTTAAGTTCCACTCTATTTTTAGTTTTGAGATTGTATCACAAATTTTGTCAAATCCTCTCATCTATTAATAGGATCAAATAAATTATCATCTTAAGTATGTTGATATGATGGCTTAAATTATATTGAGTTTTGCATACCTGGGATAAATCCCACTTGGTTGCAGTGCATAATTCTTTTTATACATTGTTAGATTCAATACACTAAGATTTTGTTGAGGATTTTTACATCTGCGTTCATGAGAGACATAGGTCTATAGCTTTCTTTTTTTATAATGTCATTTCTGGTTTGGAGTTAGGTAATGCTGGCTTCTTAGAATGAGTTGGGAACTACTTTTTGCATTTTAATCTTTGAAAGCGAATATAGATATTAATGTAATTTTAAGTGTTAGTAGGCATCCTAATTTTTTAGCCATTAAAATGGAATTAAAAACAAAGACAATATATATGAAAATAGTGCAGACATTTAAAACACTATTTTCAGTAACAGTATTTCTAATAGCAAAAATCAGGATTTATTTTCAGAAACTTCACTTATTTGGCTTATGGAAAACTGTGTTCTATTTCTGTGTTCTATTTTTGAAGCCATCAGTTGCAAAGTATAAGTGAAATAAAAATATATGATACATTATATATGTTTTGAAAAAGGTAAGGTAATTTTATGATAATTCAGAGCAATATTACAAAGAAAGCACTAAAGTAAGTCCATTTTAAAAATTCCTCTTGGCTATCTTCAAAAAAATTGTCTGGAGTTATACTTACCTTTTAAACAGACTAAATTTTTATAACTTGAAGTAAGTAGCAGTTTGGAACTCTCCATAATGGAAACAATAAACTTTTAAAATTAGACATTATGCCATGCTTTCCAAGTCTTTCATTAGCCCTCGTTTTTTGAGGCCTAGAGCCAGGTGTATTTTCTCAGTGCTATTTTGAATCATTTCGAGTCAATCATTAGGAATAGATTTATTATCTATTTATTTATCTAGCAAAGGCAATGGTTTAAGAATAATAATGATGCATTTTTTTTCCTTGAATAACTGTATCAAGTTTCATGGTGAGGGAAATGCCTATTTATGAAACATAAACCAACTGAAAAATAAATAGCAGGTATCAATGAGAAGGGTGACCATTTTCTAGGTATAGAATTTTAATATTTTTGTATTTGAAAATTAGCAACCTGGAAATAGCTAAGTATAAGACTTAGCAGGTTTCTGTTCATTTCTTCTCCTTTTGCCACTTCCAAAAAAAAGTTATTTATTTATTTTTGGCTATGTCAGTTCTTAGTTGTAGTGTGCAGTTTACTTGCCCAGTAGCATGTGGGATCTTAGTTTCCTGAGTAGGGATTGAACTCACATCCTCTGCATTAGAAGGTTTATTCTTAATCACTACGTGACCAGAGAAAGCCACTCCATTTGTCATTTTATTGCCTTGAATAACTGAGAGTAGTTGGTCTAGGAACAATTGCATTAAATTGTCATTTTCCATATGCCATTACTTAATTGTACACATATGCATGCATGTTACATTCTAGATACTGTGTAATGACATTGCAATTCAGCACTTGGGCATATGGAACTTACATTTGGTAATGGGATACAAAAAAATTAAACATATATATATATATATATAATTTCAGGTAAAGATGATTTTCATGAGAAAATAAAGTTTGGTAAGACTGGGAAAGCTGTAATAGTGTTGGTGGTGGAAGCATTTTTGTCCAACCTATTTTATATAAAAACAATGTCAAAAGGAGAAATACTCTGATAATGTGAATTTTGAGCAGAAACCAGGGTGAGGTAAGGTTTTGAGTCACAAATTTTCCTTGGAGGGAGGGATGTCTAAGTAACATGAATAACCTGAGACTTGGGTCAAAACTACTTGGATTTTATGGCACCCCACTCCAGTACTCTTGCCTGGAAAATCCCATGGATGGAGGAATCCATGGGGTCGCTAAGAGTCGGACACAACTGACGACTTCACTTTGACTTTTCACTTTCATGCATTGGAGGAGGAAATGGCAAAACACTCCAGTGTTCTTGCCTGGAGAATCCCATGGACAGAGGAGCCTGGTGGGCTGCCGTCTATGGGGGTCGCACAGAATCGGACACGACTGATGCGACTTAGCAGCAGTAGCAGCAGCAGAGTCAGAAAGAAGAGTGAGCAGGATAAACAATAAAATCACACAGGCTGAAGAGTAAAAGTAGCAGATATAAAGCCATGTAAACTGTTGTAAGCAGTTTGGTTTGTCCTCTAAGGAACTGAGAACTATTGCCAGGATAAGAGCAATGTGCTAAATGATCTAATTTATGATTTGAGTGGATAGCACAGTTGTTTTAAAATAAACTTTGGATAGAGATGAAAAGGAAATAGATCAGCTAGTAAGTGATTTCAATAATCTAAGTGTTAACTAGACTCAGTCTAACTAGAGTGGCAGGGCAGAGTTGGTAAGAACTGGCAGATTCAAGACGTAATTTGAAGCATTGGCAGACTCTATTAATGTCTATTTATGAATTAGAAATGAAGTATAAAATGAAGAGATCAATTAATGATAATTCCAAAGTTTTTCAGCCAAGATATTTAAAATGGAAGTTTTTAACTTACTTCCTGTGAAAGAGAAAATTGTCAGAGGAATAGAGCTGGGTGCAAAATCAATGTTTAGCTTTGAAGGTGTTTAATTTAAAATGTTGAATAGGAACTTTGGTGTTTGTGTGTGAAGTTCAGTAGAAAGTTCCAGACTGGACATATGCATTTGAATGAACAATGTCCAGGTGACATTTAAAACAGTGAATCTGACTAAAATTCCCTAGTAAGTGAGTGAGACAAAATAGCATTGGAAGGCTAAGGAATGGAGATCTTAAATGTTTACAGTTTTTGACCCAGATGGAGCCAGGTTTTATGGATATAACCCTGTGTACGAGACAGCAAAAGAGACACTGATGTATAGATCAGTCTTATGGACTCTGTGGGAGAGGGAGAGGGTGGGGAGATTTGGGAAAATGGCATTGAAACATGTATAATATCATGTATGAAACGAGTCGCCAGTCCAGGTTCGATGCACGATACTGGATGCTTGGGGCTGGTGCACTGGGACAACTCAGAGGGAGGGTATGGGGAGGGAGGAGGGAGGAGGGTTCAGGATGGGAACACAGGTATACCTGTGGTGGATTCATTTCGATATTTGGCAAAACTAATACAATATTGTAAAGTTTAAAAATAAAATAAAATTAAAAAAAAAGAAACAAAAAGAAACTAAGTATGCATATTGTAATATTATTTTTAAATAATCCTTCCTCCTTTAGTCAGGTAAGCCATAACTTACAACAGAAATAATACACTTAACTAGAAAAATTATTGACAGTTGATTGTGAGACAAATCTTTAGTTCAATGTTACCCTCAGAATTTCACTAAATTGTGCTTATTAGAAGAAAATAACGCTTAAGGATGTCCCCCCCCCAAACAATAATTTATCACAAAGCCTTTACTTCAAAAATCACAATGTTCCAGAGTATGATTTCTTTTGACCTAGAATTAGTTGAAGAATTGATACAAGAATCATCATAAATAGAAAAAAGTGACAGGAACTGATCTCTCTGAGGTCAATAGAGTTTGGATGAGGAAGCTTGTGATTCTATCCAAAGGGCAGAATCCAGACTAAAGGTCTCTCGGTTTGGTCCTCTGTTTGATCTTTTGATCTCTAGTTCATGCTTCAATGTCATTAGCTGAAAGTAAAAGAGAAAGGCCATTTTTTCATTAAAATGTAAGCACTTAAACTTCGGTCTGTCTTCATTTCTCTCTTTCTTTTGTGGTATCAATTTATCTCACCTGATGCATGGTAGTGCAAATTCTCAAACTGTTAATAATGTGGAGACAAAGAATTTTCCCCACAAAAACCAAGTCAAACAGTGTACCAGAGTCATTAAAACATTCATGAACTCTGCAGCCAGGTATACTTGGTTCTACCTCTAATTCTGTTTCCATTTAGCTAGGTGACTGCATCAATTGCTTAACTTTTTCTGGTTTTAATAAGTATAACACAAAATAGCAATACTCAAGTCTATATTTTACATTCTTTCTCTGTAATATTAATCCTCATCTCTAACAGATGGGTGTTTTGGAATAACCAGGGAGACACTTATGATTTTGGAACTGAAAAACATATTTGTACTTTTGGAATACAAATAACCAGGGTGATGCTTATGATTTTGGTACTGAGAAAAACATTTGTACTTTCCTACATATCAGCCTATTCATAGGTGATTTTTATAGCAGCCACTTAATGCTAGTCTCCTGCTCAGTTTGCAAATGTTGCTCTCTGAACATCTTGTATAAATTGAGAGCTTGCAAGTTACTCTTCCCAGATAAAAAACAACCTGCCAATGCAGGGGATGTAAGAGACATGCGTTTGATCCCTGGGTCAGGAAGATTCCCGGGAGGAGGACATCACAACCCACTCTGGTATTCTTGCCTGGAGAATCCATGGACAAAGGAGCCTGGCAGACTACAGTCCATAGGGTCGCAGAGAGTCAGTCACAGCTGAAGCAACTTAACATTTAGCATGTTCAAGTTACTCTAACGGTCTAGCCACAATGGGTGACTTACTCCTTTTGTGTATTCAGAAAGGACTAAGGACCTCATTTGTTGGCCAACCTAGGATGCTGAAATAGAGTAGTGGAAGCGGGGAGGCGGGAAGGCAGAAATGAGAAAACACTAATATCAAATGGAAGGATTATACGGATAGGAAATAATTAGTGACGCTCAACTAAAAGAAAAGGGGTTTCAGATTGCTCTGAATTGTACCTGTCTTGCCTGGAGAATCCCAGGGATGGGGGAGCCTTGTGGGCTGCTGTCTATGGGGTCGCACAGAGTTGGACACGAATGAAACGACTTAGCAGCAGCAGTAGCATGCAAAGAAAAGCCATATATAGTTTATCTCACACAGGGAAGCAGACAGGTAGGCTAGAGAGGCTGGAGATAGAAAATAATAGCTGATGGACACTAAGTCCAAATTTTCAACCAGCAAAAAGACAAAATAGCATCAGTGGGTGAATGACCAAGGTATTCCACGACAATTACTGGGGAAGAAGTGAATAAAAGAAATAACATCACAGTCCCATGGTGGTAGCTGCTCAAAGACTCAACAGACATGATGTTGCTTAGGTAAACATTTTATCCATGCTCTTTTTAAAATTTTTCTAAAGATTTTCTTTGATGTTTACCATTTTCAAAGTCTTTGTTAAATTAGTTGCAATATTACTTCTGTTTCATGATTTAGATTTTTGGCTGCAAAGCATGTGGGATCTTAGCTCCCTCACCAAGGATTGAACCCATATCCCTCACAGTGGAAGAAGTCTTAACCACTGGACCACTGGGTCTCTTTCCAGGTCTTTTGACAAAGGACTGCATCTTCTTAGTGGTGAAATCAAAACTTCATTAGCTTAACAAATAATTTTCAAGAACCTGCTATATGTCAGCAATGTCTTTCAAAACCTTTTATTAATATGATGCCATCCTTCCTGTCCCTCCAGCTTTCTTGCTTATATTTTGTATACCAAAGTTTTAAATTACTTCCAATTCCTGGAAAATTCCTTTATATCTAGTCTTATTATCCTGCATTCCTCTCTCCAAAATATTTCCGCCTAACCCTAGTATATCAGCTCGAAGGCTGTCTCCCTGCAGAAACCTCCCCTGACTTTACCAGGATGACTCCATCTGTCATCCTCCTGCCACCTGTTCATTTCACACAGTGAACATCCTTGTGAATCTACAATTTTATTATATCATGATTGCTTGCATGTTTCTTTTCAGTAGAATTTAAGCAAATGTATGCAGTCCCATCTTCTTCAATGCCTCTCTCTCCTCTTTCTAATCTCAGACCTAGCACTGTGCCTGATAAGTTAGTTTTGTCAAATGAAGAAGGAACCAGAGATGGCCACCAATGCATGACTGGGGGCAATTTTGGGGAACATAATAAATAATCAGTTTTATATGGGCTATCATAGGGTACATAGTAATTGTTATAGGTAACTCATGTCTCACCTGAGGCTCAGTGGGGCTCAGACGGTGAAGAATCTGCCTGCAATGCAGGAGACTCAGGTTCAATCCCTGGATTGGGAAGATCCCCTGGAGAAGGAGTACTCTAGTCTTCTTGTCTGGAGAATTCCATGGACAGAGGAGCCCATTGGGCTACACTCCACAGGGTTACAGAGTTGGACACAACTGAGTGACTAATACTTTCACCTTTACCTTCTTCATGTCTTACATTATAACCTAAACCTACCTAAAACTGTCTGAAATCTTTTGGTGGTGGTGAATATCTACCAAAATATAACTCAATATGAAAATCAAAATACAGTGTAATGCATTGCCCTAACGCATTCAATAAATACCTTTTGACTGATCCGTTGCATGAATACATAACAAGAACAAATGAACGATGAATGAATTCATTTTTCCATAGACTAAAACAAACAGATGATTTTATATTCCTTTTCTATTCTGAATTTAAATTGTGACTCTTACAGTCACATAACAACCAAAATGGTTTTAAACATGCAATCCTGTTAATCTAGAATGCTTTTTTTTATAGATGGTTTTTAAAAAAATTATCCCTCATTTGTTGATGAGGAAAAATAACATTTTCTGTGAAATGGTCTATTCATGACTTTCTATAGAAGCTTCTACCTGAACTCTTTATTTTGATCTCCTATTCTCTTTCTCTCTGGGGAGCCATTCTTCTAAAAGACCTACTTTTCTTCAAGAGAAACAATTACATTTAACAAAAGACAAGGACTAATGCTATTACTATGTATATTCTGCTGCACTGACTACTGGAAAATCATAGTAGATAAATTTATAAACATTATTGCTGTTTTGCACTGTAGGAAACTTGCAATTTGGTCAAGATCCACATTTAATTCCTGTCCTTGTATTCAGATTTCAGTTGTATTTTGTCCTTGGCATCTTTAAAAGCTGTTCTATACAAAAGAATTCTATTAACAATGAATCAGTCTGCCTTTATATCTCACTATGAGCCCCAAATTGCTTTAGATAAGTAAAGAGATAGGTAGCACCATTGATAAATAAAAAAAAATAATAGCACTGTGTCATATGATTTGTTATTACATTGAAGATTATATCTTGTAATATGAGAAGGAAGATTTAAATGGGTTTCCAAAGTCATAACCTTAAGGTGATGAAAATATATACATAATACAAAGTTTTCTTACTTTGTTTTTGTAATAACATATTCCTTCTTTAACAATAAAATATTAAATTATAGCTCATATATTTTTAAAAGTCTGTCATGATTATCATATATGTATGCTGAGAAGCATGCTTGCATCAATAATATATATTAATTACTTTCACAACTGGATTTTGGTCAGGCATCTTGATAAATGATTAAACTTTTGAACATATGTATCTTTTTGTTTCAAGAAGTCTGAAAACACCACTGACGAATGAAATTTTATAAAAATGCTATTATTTGCTTATATACAAATTTCTGTCTTTCTAAAATAAACATACATAGCACATATAAAATCATGCACAAAGTACCAGAGAGTAGCTTTGTAAAAAGTACAAAAATACTAGTTATAATAACAAGTCTAAATTTAATTTGTTCATTTGAGATTATAAATAATATATGCACATACTTTCAATTCAGTTCAGTTCAGTCACTCAGTCGTGTCTGACTCTGCGACTCCATGAATTGCAGCACGCCAGGCCTCCCTGCCCATCACCAACTCCTGGAGTTATGATAGCAATTCTGGAGGTGACTAAATGTGATAATTAAAAGGAATAATTAATGATTGTTTTCTTAGTATATCTTGTTCTTTTAAAACATAGTCCTACTCTTAAAGCTAAGGCTCCATTCTGTTCAAAACTAGAGATTTGAAAGTATTATCTTCCACAACCTGATAAAAAATGGAGCAAAGGAACTATGTCTATGTCTAGGTATTTGTTTAAAGTGAAATGTATGTGAACGCTGAATGATTCTTTCCAGGAATATTTGAAATGGTTTGTAAGTATTGATTACTCCTATCTTATGTGTTTTGTTTTAAAGTTGATGATTATATCAGTGCCAAATATCTATTGTTATTTGATATTTAATTTTAAGACAAAAGTGGCTAACAACAGTTTGTTTCCTCCTTTAGTGATAAAAGTAAAATCACAGGAAAATACAGATTCTTGAGATGACTAAGACATGGAAAATTCATTCTAACAAGAAATGAATATTATTCTTTTTATAATGAGGAAATTTAAGGTTATCATCCCCAAAGGAATGGCACTCTATGTGTTATGGCAGAACAGGTTCACACCTAGAAACTCCATCCCTCATTCCAATTCAGTCTTGATGACCAGTCCATCTGAAATTTCTAGGAATAAGCCCGGAAGTAGTGACCAAGAAGTTGTACCTAACAAGCTCTATACAAAGTCTGTGGAAACTGGTTCTCACTGTGAGTGTCTCAAAGCTAGTAATATGTGGTTAATCCCTGGATGGTCCCTGGGAAGTTTCCTGATTAACCAGATTTGCTGATGCAGGGGACATGCTTCAGCATCTTAACTGTGACAGTGGCTGGCAGCAGGCTACAAAGGACCTAGTCAGAAATCAGCGGCTCACTCTGTGAAGGCCAGGAGGAAAACCTCTTTAGAAGAAGCCCCGGAGGGTTTCGTGCCTCAGAAGTGCTAAGATTTAGCAGTTGGAATGATTTTAGAAAAATTTACAAGGAAAACTTTATTATGAATTTCTCATACAGAATGTCCCCAGAGAAGCTTATCACTGTTTGTCAACTGCAACAGAAGGCATAATGCTTTTTTATTAATAGGGTTCTCTTTTTTCCCCAAAGGGATTGTTGTAAAATACCATGATTAATTGAAGATTTCTTTTTACTTCTGATTTGCCTGATTGACACAATAACCCTTATTAATTTCCCCAGATGCCTAAAGCAGCAGTGGCAAAGGAACATAAGACGATGCATTATTTATTCTAATATTCAATGGTCATTTTCATACTCGTCACAAGTATTAATTTAATGAGGTCACATTACCATGCTACTCACCAACTCTGACATGTGTAGTATTGATAAAACTGATTAAACTCTCTAGATTAAGCACACTTACTCAAATCCATGTTCAGATACTTAAAACTCTTGTCATGCATTACCATGCATAATGTGTCTCATAGCCAGTTGTATTGAAAAATGATAGAACAAAATAATTAATGCCAAAAATTAGAAACTCTAACCAAATGTATCACATCTCTAGTAGTTTCCTCTTTAAAGCATTTTGACAATGGCAGGCTTAATGAACTTGATCAACTTTTACTTTACTCATTTGCTTAGAGAACATAATATTTTTATTGATATTAATACTTCCTATAGATTTTAGCCTTGTGAGAGTCAGATAAAAGAACACTGTATGTTACTCTGTCAGTTATATAGTAGGCGCTGTAGATTCTACTAAAATATGTTATTAATCTTTAATAAGCCATGATGTATGTCTCAACCCATGTAACAAATTCCAGAACTCTTCTATTACCTCCACGGGCTCTTGTTTTTAGTTTAAGTTTATTTAGTTTAGTTTATTTAAGTATATATTCATATGTTAGACAAATAATATTTCTTAAAACAAACTAAATATTTCTCTAAAGATAGACTTTAAATTTTTGAGGTCCAAAATTCATGTGATTAATACTTTTTCTTATCTTCAAGTGTGAATTGCAAAACATTTGTTTCAAACTGTTGAAATTATTAGCAGTAAATTGGTAATAGTTTCAGAAAGTCTAGGATTATGCTGATTAATGAAGAGTTTGGAGATCTGTATTCAAGAAGTTGAAAATAATGGCTTCCAATATTTTATTTTATTTATTTATTTATTTATTTATTTTGGCTTCCAATATTTTAAATTGTGCTATTTAAATCCAAGAATTGCCTGTCTAAAATGCATAGTCCTATCACTTTGCTCTTATAAAGTATTACTTGAATTTTTGGCCCATGAAGGAAAAGAAATTCTGCTAAAGGTTTGACTTTATTTTTTTTTTTTTTAGTCCCATGACATTGTCTATACAATTGCTCTTCATTCTTCTAGAAGAATTCGTTTTGTTTACTTTTTCTTTTTCTTTTTTTTTCTGAATTAGCCTTTAAGGGCCAGTTCTTTTGTAACCTTCTCTGTGACTCCTCATGGGTCCTCCTATGATGTTATCTCTCTGACTTGAGTGCTCAGAGAACCTTTAAGGTTGCCCTGGATTATATATGACATTGCTACATTGTGATTCTTTGTGGATGAGCTACTTCATACCCTACAGAGTCCAGAACTATGTTTGACATAAAAGCGAAAGTGAAGTCACTCAGTCGTGTCTGACTCTGTGACCCCATGGACTGTATAGGCTACAGGCTTCTCTGTCCATGGGATTTTCCAGGCAAGAGTACTGGAGTAGGTTGCCATTTCCTTCTCCAGGGGATCTTCCCGACCCAGGGATTGAACCCAGGTTTCCCACATTGCAGGCAGAGGCTTTACCCTCTGAGCCACCAGTCTGACACAGGTGATTGTATAGATGAAAGAATACAAAAAGGAATTATTTCAGGCCACTGAGAATTACCTAAAATTGTGTTACGTTTGAAGGCAGGTCTTAAGAAATTTGGTGACCTAATTTCATTCCTTTTAATAGCTGAGCAATATTCCAATGTGTATATGTACAACATCTTCTTTGTCTATCCATCTGTCGATAGACATTTAGGTTGCTTCCATGTCCTAGCTATTGTAAATAGTGGTGCAGTGAATACTGGGATGCACATGTCTTTAAGTATTATGGTTTTCTCAGGATATATGCCTGGTAGTGGAATTTCTAGGTCATATGGTAGTTCTGGAAAATTGGGATTGATATATATATACACTATCATGTATAAAATAGATATCTAGTGGGAATGTGCTATATAGTGTAAGGGGCTCAGCTTGGTGCTCTATGATGACCTAGATGGGTGGGATTGGGGTATTGGAAGGCAGGTTCAAGAGTGAGGAGATACACATATACATATAGCTGATTCACTTCATCGTACTTTATAAACTAGCACAATATTATAATGCAATTATACCCCAATTAAAAAAAATCAGTGAAATTTGTCCAAGGATCATGGATACAAAGAATGAAGAGATTTCATCAATATGAAAGTTAGCAGTCAGCTACTTCTTCATCCTCTGGAAAACTGCATTCTGTCCTTTACAGGAAAAGTGGCTCCAAGCTCCATGTATAGGCCAGATAAGAGAAAATCTAGGCTGCCTAAATCAGTAAGGATGGACAAGTCGGGACAAGCCAGGAAGAATTGTTGAGGCCAGGGGTCTGGAACTATGAGTTACATTAGAAAATCTGCTGAGATCCAAAATTTCAAAGGCAGAGGAAAAGTGGCTTCTTTGTTCTGCCAATGATGTGCTTTAGGCTCTCTTTTTGGGAACTAAATGAAATCCAGCAGTTATTCTCAGCTTCACAAGTCTGCCTCTTTCGTCAGACTTCATGCTCTGTAAAGACTAGAACCATGCTTCTTTCCCTCCCAATTTCTCTCTTTCTAAGCAGAATCATTATGTTTAATAAGAACATGTGTGTTTGTTGAAAAATCGTATGTTTGAATGTTCTCTACGTGCCAGGCACTGTTAAGATTTTTACTTAATTCTCATAAGTACCATATTCCTCTCTTCTCATATGAGATGACAGAATGTACATACATTTTGTTAAGTTGAATCTGGTGATGCTTTTATTTCATACATTTATATTCTACTATCTTGTGAGGTTCCCAGTCATATTGCCCCATGTATTTGGATAGATTTAAGTTTCCCACTAATGTGCCCCAATTATTCACAGGTGTCTCTAAGGAAAACCTCCTATGACTCCCAAACCAGTCTGTGTGCCATGGTCATAACACCATCTTTGTTCTTCTTCCTTCCCTGCTCTTTACTTGTACTCATGCCCCATGGCTGTTACTGCTCATCACAAGGAGTGCTGTCTCTGGATGCTTTCAAAACCTTGAATTTCTGGACCAACAGAAAGATGCTGGATCCCAAGTCAGAGGAAAGGAGGGATGAGCTGCTTACTGGGGACATGAGGACCTTGTCTTTCTACTTCCTTTACTTTCCAACTCTAGCTGTACTTTCAGACTCTATTAAGCTTGAAACTGAAGAACAAATGGCAATTAAGCAGTCACATAAAGATGAACAAAGTACTCATTTGCTCAGTATATATCTCTTAAGCACCTTTCAGTTCTAGGCATTGTTCTAAGCCCTTAGAACACATTCCATTCCAAACAAAATAAGAATTTCTACTTCGAAGTATTTACTTTCTAAGTGCACTCAGTCATGTCTGACTCTTTGCAGGCCCCCGGACTGTAGCCTGCCTGGCTCCACTGCCCATGGAATTTTCCAGGCAAGGATACTGGACTGGATTGCAATTTCCTATTCCAGGGGATCTTTTTGCCCCAGGGATTCAACCTAAGTCTCTTGCATCTCCTGCATTGGCAGATGGATTCTTTACCAGGAGCATTACCTGGGAAGCCCTGTTTATGTTCTATATTAGTACTTTAACCTAGGATGCAAAGGTTTTAGGGCCTTGGTTCTATTTTAGTCCCCAGCCTCATTTCCTAACTTACCCACGCATGTAGCAATCAAGTCTGTCTCTTAAATTTCTCTGTGTTTTTGCATTTGTAGTAACTTTCATGTTTCTTTCTCTCACTTGTCTAATTACTGCATTTAAAAAATTCAGCTCCATCTTCTTTTGATGGTCTCAGCCTTTGTTTCCACTTCAAGGGCTCGCACAATTCCTTATCCAGTTTAATCAAGAGGGTGAAAGAAAGAGGCTTTGGGAGATAGAGTGTGCATCTCTGTATGGACTTAGAGGGGAAAATGTTATGCTGATTCTGATAGTTTGTGAAGTCATCATGAGAAGATAATGAATTGAACTTTTCTCTAAATTTTAAAAGTAAACTTAAAAATGGACAAGTTATCTATACTTCTGATTCTTTCTTATAAGTAAATTATTGTTCACTTGTTCTTTCTATGTCATGAGTTCATATGAAGTTCTAAATGATTATAATTTATTTTAATTCATCGCTTACTACAGAGATGTGGGAGTAATTCTAACAAAGTCCAAGAAGCTTTCTATCTCCTTACCTCACATTTGCTCTACAGAAACAGCAACATAAAAAAAAAAAATCTATTTAGGAAACTATATTTGGTAAATATACAATGCTTCAAAAAAAAAAAAAACACCATATATTTATATGTTCTTTGACTTTTAAATAATATTATACAAATGCTATTATTGCTTTACTTATATTATATTGGTTTAATTTTAAGGTGAATTTTTCTTTTTAACTAAGGGAAAAATAAGGAGTGATTTACTGATGGGTCGCATTTGGAAAAAAGTCATTAAAATAGTGAACATATGTTTAGAATTTATAATGTGCTAAGAACTGTTCTAGGTAATCTACTATCTCTCTCTTTTTTATTTTTTAAGGACACAGACAACTGTTCTCCAACAAAGGGACGGGGACCATAAATATCCCATCCAACAGAAATACAGTGGAGGGCCAGGAAGTTTCAGTGTCTTGTCCAAGGTCGCAAATAAAGAAAAGGAGTTGAAGGAGTTGGAACTACACACTATCCATATTATCTTTCTGAGAGGCCATACATGTGTGTATGTGTGTATTAATTTTGACGAGAGTTTCAGTTCAGTTCAGTCACAGTTGTGTCTGACTCTGCGACCCCATGGACTGCAACACACCAGAATTCCCTGTCCATCACCAATTCCCAGAGCATGCTCAAAATCATGTCCATTGAGTTGGTGACACAATCCAACCATTTCATCCTCTAAAGCCCCTTCTCCTCCTGCCTTCAATCTTTCCCAGCATCATGGTCTTTTCCAATGAGTCAGTTTTTCGCATCAGGTGGCCAAAGTATTGGAGCTTCAGCTTCAGCTTCAGCTTCAGCTTCAGCATCAGTCCTTCCAATGAGTATTCAGGATCGATTTCCCTTAGGATTGACTGAGTTGATCTTCTTGCAGTCCAAGGGACTCTTAAAAGTCTTCTCCAACACCATAGTTCAAAAGCATAAATTCTTCTGGTGCTAAACATTCTTTTTGGTCCAACTCTCACATCCACACATGACTACTAGAAAAACCACAGCTTTGACTAGACGGACATTTGTCAGCAAAGTAATGTCTCTGCTTTTCAATATGCTGTCTGTGTTGGTCATAGCTTTCCTTCCAAGGAGCAAGTGTCTTTTAATTTCATGGCTACAGCCATTATCTGCAGTGATTTTGGAGCCCAAAACAGGAAATCTGTCACTGTTTCCATTGTTTCCCCATCTATTTGCCATGAAATGATGGGACTGGATGCCACAGTCTTAGTTTTTTGAATGGTGAGTTTTAAGCCAGTTTTATCACTCTTCTCCTTCACGTTCATCAAGAGTCTCTTCAGTTCCTTTTTGCTTTCTGCCATAAGGGTGGTGTCATCTGCATCTTTGAGGTTATTGATGTTTCTCCTGTCAATCCTGATTCCAGCTTATGCTTCATACAGACCAGCACTTTGCATGATGTACTTGGCATATATGCTAAATAAGCAGGGTGACAATACACAGCCTTGATGTACTCCTTTCCCAATTTGGAACCAATCCATTGTTCCATGTCCAGTTCTAATTGTTGCTTCTTGAGCTGCATACAGGTTTCTCAGGAGGAAGGTAAGGTGGTCTGGTATTCCCATCTCTTTAAGAATTTTCCACAGTTTGTTGTGATCTACACAATCAAAGGCTTTGGCTTAGTCAATAAAGCAGAAGTAGATTTTCTTATGGAACTCTTGCTTTTTCTATGATCCAACAGATATTGACAATTGGATCTCTGGTTCCTCTGCCTTTTCCAAATCCTGCTTGAATATCTGGAAGTTCTTGGTTCACATACTGTTGAAGCTTCACTTGGAGAATTTAGAGCATTTCTTTGCTAGCTTGTGGGGTGAGTGCAATTGTGCAGTAGTTTGAACATTCTTTGGCATTGCCTTTCTTTGGGTTTGGAATGAAAACTAACCTTTTTCAATCCTGTGGCCACTGCTGAGTTTTCCAAATTTGCTGGCATATTGAGTGAAGCACTTTCATAGCATCATCTTTTAGGATTTGAAATAGCTCAGCTGGAATTCCATCACCTCTACTAGCTTTGTTCATAGTGATGCTTCCTAAGGCCCACTTGACTTCACTTTTCAGGATATCTGGGTCTAGGTAAGTGATCACACCATCGTGGTAATCTGGGTTATGAAGATCTTTTTTGTATAGTTCTTCTGTGTATTCTTGCCACCTCTTCTTAATATCTTCTGCTTCTGTTAGGTCCATACCATTTCTGTCCTTGTTTGTGCTCATATTTGGATGAAACGGTCCCTTGGTATCTCTAATTTTCTTGAAGAGCTCTCTAGTCTTTCCCATTCTATTATTTTCCTCTATTTCTTTGCATTGATCACTTAGAAAATTTTTCTTATCTCTCCTTGCTCTTCTTTGGAATTCTGCATTAAGATGAATAGATCTTTCCTTTTCTACTTTGCGTTTTGCTTCTCTTCTTTTCTCAGCTATTTGTAAGCCCTCCTCAGACAGCCATTTTGCCTTTTTGCATTTCTTTTTCTTGGATATGGTCTTGATCACTGCCTCCTGTACAATGTCATGAACTTCTGTCCATAGTTCTTCAGGCACTCTGACTATCAGATCAAATCTCTTGAATCTATTTGTCACTTACTCTGTATAATGGTAAGGGATTTGATTTGGGTCATACCTGAATGGTCTGGTGGTTTTTCCTACTTTCTTTAATTTAAGTCTGAATTTTACAATAAGGAGTTCTTGATCTGGGCCACAGTCAGTTCCATGTCTTGTTTTTGCTGCCTGTATAGAGCTTCTCCATCTTTGGCTGCAAAGAATAAAATCAGTCTGATTTCAGTATTGACCACCTGGTGATGTCCATGTGTAGAGTTGTCTCTTGGGTTGTTGGAAGTGGGTGTTTGCTATGACCAGTGTTTTCACTTGACAAAACTCTGTTACCCTACTTTATTTTGTACTCCAACACCAAACTTGTCTGTTACTCCAGGTATGTCTTCCTACTTTTGCCTTCCAGTCCCCTATAATAAAAAGGACATCTTTTTTTGGTATTAGTTCTAGAAAGTCTAGTAGGTCATCATAGAATCGTTCAACTTCCCCCTCTTTGGCATTAGTGGTTGGGGCATAGACTTGGATTACTGTGATATTGAATGGTTTTCCTTGGAAACCAAAAGAGATCATTCTGTCATTTTTGAGATTGCACCCAAGTACTGCATTTGAACTCTTTCGTTGACTATGAGGGCTACTACATTTCTTCTAAGGGATTCTTGCCCACAATAGTAGATATAATGGTCATCTGAATTAAATTGACCGCATCTGGTCCATTTTAGTTAACTGATTCCTAAAATGTCTGTTCACTCTTGCCATCTCCTGTTTCACCATTTCTAATTTACCATGATTCATGGACCTAACATTCCAGGTTCCTATGCAATCAGTTCAGTTCAGTCACTCAGTCGTGTCTGACTCTTTGCGACCCCATTGTTGCACGCCAGGCCTCCCTGTCCATCACCAACTCCCGGAGTTTACCCAAACTCATGTCCCTCGAGTCATGATGCCATCCAGCCATCTCATCCTCTGTCATCCTCTTCTCCTCCTGCCCTCAATCCCTCCCAGCATCAGGGTCTTTTCAAATGAGTCAACTCTTTGCATGAGGTGGCCAAAGTATTGCAGTTTCAGCTTTGGCATCAGTCCTTCCAATGAACACGCAGGACTGATCTCCTTTAGAATGGACTTGTTGGATCTTCTTGTAGTCAGTCCAAGGGACTCTCAAGAGTCTTCTCCAACACCACAGTTCAAAAGCATCAATTCTTCAGCACTCAGCTTTCCTTATAGTCCAACTCTCACATCCATACATGGCTACTGGAAAAATCATAGCCTTGACTAGATGGACCTTTGTTGGTGAAATAATGTCTCTGCTTTTTAATATGCTGTCTACATTGGTCATAATTTTCCTTCCAAGGAGTGTCTTTTAATTTCATGGCTGCAATCACCATCTGTAGTGATTTTGGAGCCCCCCAAAATAAGTCTGACACTGTTTCCACTGTTTCCCCATCTATTTCCCATGAAGTGATGGGACCAGATGCCATGATCTTAGTTTTATGAATGTTGAGCTTTAAGCCAAAATTTTCCCTCTCCTCTTTCATTTTCATCAAGAGGCTCTTTAGTTCTTCACTTTCTGACATAAGGGTGGTGTTTTCTGCATATCTGAGGTTATACAATATTGTTGCATAAGAAAAATACAGCATTGGACTTTACTTCCATTACCAGTCACCTCCACAACTGGGTGTTGTTTTTGCTTTGGCTCTGTCTCTTCATTTCTGGAGTTACTTCTCCACTGATCTCCTGTAGCATTTTGGGCACCTACTGACCTGGTGAGTTCATCTTCAATGTCATATTTTTTTGGCTTTTCATACTGTTCATGAGGTTCTCAAGGCAAGAATACTGAAGTGGTTTGTCATTCCCTTCTCCTGTGGATCATGTTTTGTCAGAACTCTCCACCAGGACTTGTCCATCTTGGGTGGATGTACACAGCACAGCTCAGAGTTTCATTGAGTTAGACAAGGCTGTGATCCTTGTGATCAGTTTGTTAGTTTTCTGTGATTGTGGTTTTCATTCTGTTGGCCCTCTGATGGATAAGGGTAAGAGATTTATGGAAGCTTCCTTGTGGGAGAAACTGACTGTGCGGGGAAACTGGGTCTTGTTCTGATGGGTGGGGCTATGCTCAGCAAATCTTTAATCCCATTTTCTATTGATGGGCTGGGCTGTGTTCCCTCCCAGATGTTTGGCCTGAGGCCAAACTGTGGTAGGGGTATTGGTGGTAATGGTGACCTCCTTCAAAAAGACTTATGCACACACTGTTTTATTCAGTGGCTCTGACCCCACAGCTGGCCACTGTCAACCCATGCCTCTGCCAGAGACTCCTGGACCCTCACAGGCAAGTCTAGCTCAGTCTCTCATGGGGACACTTCCAAAATCAAATTCCTGGGGTTTCTCAGTCCCTTTGCTGGATCCACAGGTTGGGAAATATACTGTGGGTCCTCAAACTTTCTTAACAGTGTGAGAATTTCTTTTGCATAATTGTTCTGCAGTTTGTGAGTCATCTGCTCGGTGACTCTATGGTGGGGCTAATAGCAAGATGACAGCTTAGTTTATATTTATTTGATGAGAGTTTAGCTTATATTTTTTCCAAAACATTTAGTATTTTCTTTAATATTAAAGTCATCATTTTTGTGTAATGTTTCACTATTCTCAGTGTTAAAAGGAATCTCATAATGACTCTATTCAGATTAAAAGCCCACAAAATTTTGACAACTCGTGTATTATAATGTAATTATACTTGCTTTTCTGTGTCTTGTGTCAAGTGGATTGCTTTTTTATGGATTTAATGCTATAGGATTACAGAGTTGTTTTAGCACTGCCCTGTTATCAAGCACATACATAAATTTACTTAACTCTTAGAGAATAAAAGAATATTGGGACAAATTGAGAGAGTAGCATTGAAACACATAGATTGCCATATGCAAAATTAGATAGCTAGTGGAAATTTGCAGTATGATGCAGGGAGCTCAAATCCTGTGCTCTCTGACAACCTGGAATGGTGGGATGGGGTGGGATGTGGTAGGGAAGTTCAATAAGAAAGGGACATATGTATACCTATGGCTGACTCATGTTGATATATGGCAGAAACCAATATAATATTGTAAAGCAATTATCCTCTATTTAAAAATAAATAAACTTAACAAGAATATATACATTCCTATTTCTAAGCAAGCAGTGCATTGAATGAACTTGAATGGATACTTGAAAAACTCTCCCTTTATCTTTAAAAAAGTGTGGAGATTTCAAGCTTCAGAGAAGCTGGAACTTAGATATAAATAAAGTAATACCAATGACATATTATTGAACTTTAATGCTTCATTATCATACATTTGTAAGGAAAAGGTTACAACAACATCAACAAAGGTTACAACAACATCAGAATTGGTCCAAAATTTGAAAGTATATTGGAAGCTGATAATCTCACACTGTTAAAATTCGTATTATTTAGGCCTCTAGAGGAGAATCTGAACATAGCTTGCAGAGAGGTTGAGAAATGTGTATTCACTCTGCCTGCAGATTCTACACACCAAACTAAAGGTCTTTAGTTCACTGATTCATTCTCACTAGAATGTAGTTTAGCTAATATCTGTGGTTTCTCAAATATCCCCATGGGTGCTTCACCTCTCACCTAAGCAGCAAATTAAAATTGCCCTTCTATCTACATGCAAATATATACACGATATGTTTTATAAATAATCTCATATCTATGCAAATTTATGTCATCTATCATCTACTAATATCTGTATAATCTACTATCTATCCAGCACCTTAAAATTTCAGAAATGTTTCCACTAGATGCTAAACCGACTGATCTATTGTTTAATCATTCTTTATGTCTGCAATGTGCAAAGCCCATAAATGGCTTCCTATTGCTCTTAAAATGAAATTCGAGCTTCTCATTGTAGTCCCCAAAGCTCTGGATGTTCAGACCTGTTTCTCAGAACTCTACTAATATTACTCTTCCTTTGGTCACCAGTACCATATTGGGCACCTACCAACCTGGGGAGTTCATCTTTCAGGGTCCTATCTTTTTGCCTTTTCATACTGTTCGTGGGGTTCTCAAGGCAAGAATACTGAAGTGGTTTGCCATTCCCTTCTCCACTGGACCACATTCCATCAGACCTCTCCACCATGATCCATCCATCTTGGGTAGCCCAACACGGCACGGCATAGTTTCATTGAGTTAGACAAGGCTGTGGTCCATGTGATCAGATTGGCTAGTTGTCTGTAGTTGTAGTTTGTAGTTTCACTCTGTCTGCCCTCTGATGTCCCCTCTAAGCTCCTACTGTCTTACTTGGGTTTCTCCTAACTTGGACGTTGGGTATTTCTTCACAGCTGCTCCAGCAAAGAGCAGCTGCTGCTCCTTACCTTGGATGTGTGGTATGTCTTCACTGCAGCCGCTGCTGAGCTTGAACGTGGGGTATCTCCTCTCTGCCACTCCTGTGTGGATCCAACATCTGCTGGATCATTTAAAAAGCAACAGAGTTCCAGAAAAACATCTATTTCTGCCTAATTGACTATGCCAAAGCCTTTGACTGTGTGGACCACAAGGAACTCTGGAAAATTCTGAAAGAGATGGGAATACCAGACTACCTGACCTGCCTCTTGAGAAACCTGTATGTAGGTCAGGAAGCAGCAGTTAGAACTGGACATGGAACAACAGACTGGTTCCAAATAGGAAAAAGAGTATGTCAAGGCTGTATATTGTCACCCTGCTTATTTAACTTACATGCAGAGTACATCATGAGAAATGCTGGGCTGGAAGAAGCAAAAGCCGGAATTAAGATTGTCGGGAAAAATATCAATAACCTCAGATATGCAGATGACACCACCCTTATGGCAGAAAGTGAAGAAGAACTAAAGAGCCTTTTGATGAAAGTGAAAGAGGAGAGTGAAAAAGTTGGCTTAAAGCTCAACATTCAGAAAACTAAGACATGGCATCAGATCCCATCACTTCATGGCAAATAGATGGGGAAACAGTGGCTGACTTTATTTTTTGGGGTTCCAAAATCACTGCAGATGGTGACTGCAGCTATGAAATTAAAAGATGCTTACTCCTTGGAAGGAAAGTTATGCCTAACCTAGACAGCATATTAAAAAGAGACATTACTTTAGCAACAAAGGTCCATCTAGTCAAGGCTATGTTTTTTCCAGTAGTCATGTATGGATGAGAGAGTTGGACTATATGGAAAGCTGAGCACTGAAGAATTGATGCTTTTGAACTGTGGTGTTGGAGAAGACTCTTGAGAGTCCCTAGGATTACAAGGAGATCCAACCAATCCATCCTAAAGGAGATCAGTACTGCGTGTTCATTGGAAGGACTGATGTTGAAGCTGAAACTCCAATACTTTGGCCACCTGATGCAAAGAGCTGACTCATTTGAAAAGACCCTGATGATGGGAAAGATTGAGGGCAGGAGGAGAAGGGATTGACAGAGGTTGGATGGCATCATTGACTCAATGGACATGAGTTTGGGTAAACTCCTGGAGTTGGTGCTGGACAGGGAGACGTGGCGTGCTGCAGTTCATGGGATTGCAAAGAGTCAGAGACAACTGAGTGACTGAACTGAACTGAACTTCGGTCACCAAACTCCAGACACTTGCACTTCTTTTATTTTTGTTAGACATTTCAAGCACTGTTTTTTGTCTTCTAGCCCTTAAATGTGGCTCAGCTGGTAAAGAATCCGCCTGCAATGCGAGAAACCTGGGTTTGTTCGCTGGGTTGGGAAGATCCCCTGGAGAAGGTAAAGGCTACCCACTTCAGTATTCTGGCCTGGAGAATTCAGTCCATGGGGTCACAAAGAATTGGACACGACTGAGCGGCTTTGACTTCATTTCACTTCAGCCCTTAAATATGTTCCTCTATTTTGTGAAAACTCTCTCTGCCACTGTTTAATATATTGGAACTTTCTCATTCAAATACTACATCCTCAATGAGGTCTTTCCTGCCCATCACACAATTAGTCACTATCATATCATCAGTTTACTTTTTACAATAGAATTGTTACTATTTGCAATTAATGTTGTCACTCATTTCCTTGTTGATCTATTTTTCAATTCCCTGTGGTGGTTAGTCATATGTGTGTTAGCATTACAGGGGCATAGGATGCTCAGATATTTGTATAAACATTATATCTGAGCATGTCTGCAAGGATGTTTTAGGAAGAAATTAACATTTGAATTGCTAAGCTGAGCAAAGTAGATATCCCTCCCTAGAGATCCAATATCCTGAATAGAATTTAAAACTGACTGAAAGAATAATTCTGTCTTTCTGCCAGTCTTTCATTTGGGGCATCAGTCTTTCCTGCTTTTGGACTTGGACTGTGACTGGAAATTACAGACACCATTGGCTCTCCTGGATCTCTAGCTTGTTGACCACAGATCTTGGGTTTTTCAGGCTTTATACTCATGTAATATCTCTACATGTACTCGTAAACAGAATCAATAGCATATATAGTTGACGATTGACCAACACCAGGTTTGAACTAGTCTGGGTCTACTTTATACATAGATTATCTTCAATAAACACATAACAATAGTATTACACAATCTATGTTTGGTTGAATCCTGTAGATACTGAAATTTCAAACTGGCTGCACCAGTCTATATTCTCACCAACAGTGTGTGAACGTTCCCTTTTTCCCACATGCTCACCAACACTAGTTATTTGATGATAGCCATTATAACAGGAGTCTTCTAAACATTCTAAAGGAACTTCCCTATACCTCAGATGGTAAAGAATCTGCCTGAAATGCAGGAGACCTTGGTTCAATCCCTGGGTCAGGAAGATCCCCTGGAGAAGGAAATGGCAATACACTCCAGTATTCTTGCCTGGAGAATCCCATGGACAGAGGAGCCTGGTGGGTTACAGTCTGTGAGGTCACAAAAAGTCTGACATGACTAAGTGACTAACACAACACACACACACATGTTCTAACAGGTGTGAGAAGATACTTCATTTTGGTTTTGACTTGTGTCTTCCTGGTGATTATAGATGTTGTGCATCTCTTAACGTCTATGTCTTTGGAAAAATTCTATTCAGGTCTTCAGCCCATTTTAAAATCAGGTTGCTTGTTTTATTGCTAATGGGGTATGTGTGTGCATATGGTCAGTCATGTCTGATTGTGACTCCATGGACTGTAGCCCATGAGGCTCCTCTGTCCATGGAATTTTCTAGGCAAGAATACTGGAGTGAGTTCACATTTCCTACTCCAGGGGATCTTGCCAACCCAGGGATCGAACGTGTGTTTCTTGTGTCTCTTTATCACTGTGCCACCTGGGAAGCCCATTGGAGTATGAGTTCTTTATATATTTTTGAATATTAACTCCTTATTGGAGATACCATTTGCAAATATCTTTTTTAATTCAGTAGGTTGCCTTTTCATTTTATTGATGGCTTCCTCTGTGCAAAAGCTTTTAAGTTTGACTAGGTAGCATATTAAAAAGCAGAAACATTACTTTGCCAACAAAGGTCCATCTAGTCTAGGCTATGGTTTTTCCAGTGGTCATGTATGGATGAGAGAGTTGGACTGTGAAGAAAGCTGAGCACCGAAGAACTGATGCTTTTGAACTGTGGTGTTGGAGAAGACTCTTGAGAGTCCCTTGGACTGCAAGGAGATCCAGCCAGTCCATTCTAAAGGAGATCAGTCCTGGGTGTTCATTGGAAGGACTGATGCTGAAGCTGAAATTCCAATACTTTGGCCACCTCATGGGAAAGATTGAGGGCAAGAGAGGAAGCGGGAGACAGGATGAGATGTTGGATGACATCATTGACTCAATGAACATGAGTTTGAACAAACTCAGAGAGATAATGAAGGACAAGGAAGTCTGGTGTGCTGTAGTCCATGGGGTCACAAAGAATAGGACACAACTTAGCAACTGAACAACAGCAGCAACAACAACATACAAATCTCAGTGTTATTTGTTCTAATTCTGCCAAAAAAAAAAAAAAAAAAAAAGGACTATAGCCTTCCAGGCTCCTCTGTCCATGGGATTCTCCAGACAAGAATACTGGAGTGAGTTGCCATGCCTTCGTCCAGGAAGTCTTCTTGACCCAGGGATCAAACGCAGGTCTCTTATATCTCCTATATTGGCAGGACTGCAATGCAGGAGACCCAAGTTTGTTTCCTGGGTTGGGAAGATCTGCTAGGGAAGGGATAGCCTACCCACTCCAGTATTCTTGGACTTTCCCTTTTGGCTCAGCTGGTAAAGAATCTGCCTGCAATGAGGAGACCTGGGTTTGATCCCTGGGTTTGAAAGATCACCTGGAGAAGGGAAAGGCTACCCAATCCAATATTCTGGCCTAGAGAATTGCATGGGGTCACAAAGAGACACAACTGAGAAACTTTCACTTCCACTTTTTTTATCACTAGGACCACCTGGAAACTTTAGATAATATTGATACTTGCGATCCATGTCTCAATCATGTAGAATATCTTTCCATTTATTTGTACTATCTTCAGTTACATTCATCGATATAGTTTTCAGAGTATAGGTATTTTATTTATTAAGTTTGTTCCTATATATTTTATTCTTCTTAATGCAATTACAAATAAGATTGTTTCTTGCCTTATCTTTTTGAAGGTTCATTTTGAGTATATATAAATGAAACAGTTTTCTGTATATTAATCTTGTGTCCTTCAAATGTACTAAATTTATTTATTAGTTTGAATAGATTTTTGGTTGCGACTCTATGGTTTCTACATATAATACCCTATCATCAATAAATAGGAAGTTTTAGTTTTCTCTTCCTGTTTGGATGCCTTTTATTTATTTATTTTTGTATAATTACTGTGGATAGGACTTTCAGTAATATGTTAAATAGAAGTGGCAGAGTGGGCATCCTTGTCTTGCTCATGCTTTTAGAGGAAAAACTTTCAACTTTTGGCCATTGAGTATGATGCTAGCTTTGGGTTTATCATAAATGGTCATTATGCTGAAATACATTTCCACTATTCCAACTATTCTGAGAGTTTTTTAAACATGAATGGTTGCTGAATTTTGTTGATTTTTATCCATCATTTTGTTAATGCAGTCTATCATATTTGTTGACTTACAGATATGGAATCACGTTGGATTAAATCCCACATGGTCATGATGTATGATTCTTTTTGTATATTGTTGAATTAGATTTTATAATATTTGCTGAGAATTTTTGCATTTATATTTATCAAAAATACTGGCCTGCAATTTTCCTTTTTTGTAGTGTCCTTTTCTGATTTGTGTATCAGAGTAATGATGTCCTGATAGAGTGAATTTGGGAGTGTTTCATTGTCTTCAATATTTTGGGGAATAATTTGAGAAAGATAGGCATTGACTTTCCTTTAAAAATTTGGTAGAATTCCCCTGTGAAACAATCTAGTCCTGGACTTTGTTTGTTTGAAGATTTTTTTCTAATTATTGATTCAATTTCAATACTAGCAGTCTGTTCAGAATATTTATTTCTTTCTGATTTACTCTTTTGTTTTAAGAATTTATCCATTTCTTCTGGGTTGTTCAATTTGTTGGAATATTACTGTCTGTTATGTTCTCTTATGATTATTGTACTCCTGTGCTATAGTTTGCAGTTTCAGTTTCTCCTTTCATTTCTGGCTTTGTTTATTTGAGCTCTTTCCTTTTTTTTTTTTTCTTTATTAGTCTGACTAAAGGCTTGTCAATTTTGTTTATCTTTTTACAAAACCAGCTCTTGGTTCTATTAATCTTTTTTATTGATTGTATCATCTCTATTTTATTTATTTCTTTTCTGAGCTTTATTATTTCCTTCTGCTGACTTCGGGCTTTGCCCATTCTCTTTTCCTAATTCCTTTAGATGGTAGGTTAGGCTGTTTATTTGAATTTTTGTTGTTTGTTGAAGTAGGCCTGCAATGCTAAAATTTCCCTCTTAGAACTGTTTTTGTTGCATATCATAGATTTTGAAAAGATGTGTTTTTACTTTAATTTGTTTCAATATGTTTTCTGATTTCTTCTTTGATTTATTCATAGACCCATTGGTTTTTTTCATTTTTTTTAATTTAAAATTTTATTTTATTTTTAAACTTTACAAAATTGTATTGGTTTTGCCAAATATCAAAATGAATCCGCCACAGGTATACATGTGTTCCCCATCCTGAACCCTCCTCCCTCCTCCCTCTGCATATCATCCCTCTGGGTCATCCCAGTGCACTAGCCCCAAGCATCCAGTATCGTGCATCGAACCTGGTCTGACAACTCGTTTCATACATGATATTATACATGTTTCAATACCATTCTCCCAAATCTTCCCACCCTCTCCCTCTCCAACAGAGTCCATAAGACTGTTACATCAGTGTCTCTTTTGCTGGTTTTTAAATAACATGTTGTTTAGTCTCTACATGTTTGTGTGGTCCTAACTGGGTTGATTTTCTTCCCTTCCTACTAGATTCTGTGTCATTCCTTCTTTACAACCTCAGTTGTAGAAGAGCCATTCTGCAAGACTTTAGGTCAATTTTAGGGAAAGTTGTTCTATATATATTTGTAATTTTGATGTGCTTGTGAGGGGAAAGGAACTCAGTATCTTCCTACTCCACCATTTTGATCCCTACTTTATTTCCTTTACATTTTTTTGTGTGTACCTGACCTCACAGAAATTAATTGATAAGTTCTGAGTCAATATTTAAAATATTTATTAAGATTTTATTCTTCTGGTTTATATAAACAACTTGTGGTGATTAGCACTGTGTTCAAATTTCACTATGCCTAAAACTACTTCTTCCCTACGGAAATTCTCTACTTCCACTGAATGGATGAATCTACTGAAGAATGTATTGCACATGAAAATGTTTTACAATCTCGATTTCAGGATAGGAAATTCTACTTCACTTTTCCCTGCTACAGTAAGAGTTCAGCACTAGCATAGACATTAGATGTATATGCTCCATGATGTCTATTGTATTCTGTATATCAACCACATGTAATGTTTTGTAAAAAGAAGCTTCTTATTCCTTGGATCTTTAATTATATGATAATTTCAACTTAAAAAATTCTATTCTGTTAGAATACGGCAAATATACTCCCTTAAATAGTGTTAGTTACTCAGTCATGTCTGACCCTTTGCAACCCATGGACTGTAGCCCAGCAGGCTCCTCTGTTCATGGGATTTTCCAGGCAAGAATACTGGAATGAGTTGCCATTTCCTCCTCCAGGGAATCTTCCCAACCCAGGGATCAAACTAGTGTCTCCTGTGTCTCCTGCATTGCAGGTGGATTCTTTACCTGCTAAGCCATCTGGGAAGCCCCCTTAAATGGACTATATGCTTTATGAGAGAAAGAACTTTTATGTCTTATTCACCATTGACTTCTCAGTGCCTAGAATAATGTCCAGCACTTAGTTGCTCTTCAGTAAAGTGCTGCTAACTAAATGAATATTGTTCGACTATTGTATTACTATTTTGAGAGGGATCATGATTTCAAGGAAAGAGCAGTTTTTAACTGTGTAACATAATGAATAATGAGTTATTTATAATAGTCATTTACTTTCTCAAATTCTCAATATCTTCATCTTTAAAACACTAATGCTATTTATTTCATTTCATTTGATAAGGTATTTGAGGTAGCTTTAAACATCTATGGTGTTACTCATCATAAGTAAATGTAAAAATTAAGGAAAAGAAATAAACATAAATGGGTTGAATGCCCCAACCAAAAGACAAAGACTGGCTGAATGGATACAAAAACAAGACCCCTACATACGTTGTCTACAAGAGACCCACCTCAAAACAGGGGACACATACAGACTGAAAGTGAAGGGCTGGAAAAAGATTTTCCATGCAAATAGGGACCAAAAGAAAGCAGGAGTAGCAATACTCATATCAGATAAAATAGACTTTAAAACAAAGGCTGTGAAAAGAGACAAAGAAGGTCACTACCTAATGATCAAAGGATCAATCCAAGAAGAAGATATAACAATTATAAATATATATGCACCCAACATAGGAGCACCGCAATATGTAAGACAAATGCTAACAAGTATGAAAGGAGAAATTAACAATAACACAATAATAGTGGGAGACTTTAATACCCCACCCACAACTATGGATAAATCAACTAAACAGAAAATTAACAAGGAAACACAAATTTTAAATGATACAATAGACCAATTAGACCTAATTGATATCTATAGGACATTTCATCCCAAAACAATGAATTTCACCTTTTTCTCAAGTGCACATGGAACCTTCTCCAGGATAGATCACATCCTGGGCCATAAATCTAGCCTTGGTAAATTCAAAAAAATTGAAATCATTCCAAGCATCTTTTCTGACCACAATGCAGTAAGATTAGATCTCAATTACAGGAGAAAAACTAAAAATTCCAACATATGGAGGCTGAAAAACACGCTGCTGAATAACCAACAAATCACAGAAGAAATCAAAAAAGAAATCAAAATTTGCATAGAAACGAATGAAAATGAAAACACAACAACCCAAAACCTGTGGGACACTGCAAAAGCAGTCCTACAGGGAAAGTTCATAGCAATACAGGCATACCTCAAGAAACAAGAAAAAAGTCAAATAAATAATCTAACTCTACACCTAAAGCAACTAGAAAAGGAAGAAATGAAGAACCCCAGGGTTAGTAGAAGGAAAGAAATCTTAAAAATTAGGGCAGAAATAAATGCAAAAGAAACAAAAGAGACCATAGCAAAAACAACAAAGCCAAAAGCTGGTTCTTTGAAAGGATGAATAAAATTGACAAACCATTAGCCAGACTTATCAAGAAACAAAGGGAGAAAAATCAAATCAATAAAATTAGAAATGAAAATGGAGAGATCACAACAGACAACACAGAAATACAAAGGATCATAAGAGACTACTATCAGCAATTATATGCCAATAAAATGGACAATGTGGAAGAAATGGACAAATTCTTAGAAAAGTACAACTTTCCAAAAGTGGACCAGGAAGAAATATAAAATCTTAACAGACCCATCACAAGCATGGAAATTGAAACTGTAATCAGAAATCTTCCAGCAAACAAAAGCCCAGGTCCAGACGGCTTCACAGCTGAATTCTACCAAAAATTTAGAGAAGAGCTAACACCTATCCTGCTCAAACTCTTCCAGAAAATTGCAGAGGAAGGTAAACTTCCAAACTCATTCTATGAGGCCACCATCACCCTAATACCAAAACCTGACAAAGATCCCACAAAAAAAGAAAACTACAGGCCAATATCACTGATGAACATAGATGCAAAAATCCTTAACAAAATTCTAGCAATCAGAATCCAACAACACATTAAAAAGATCATACACCATGACCAAGTGGGCTTTATCCCAGGGATGCAAGGATTCTTCAATATCCGCAAATCAATCAGTGTAACACACCACATTAACAAATTGAAAAATAAAAACCATATGATTATCTCAATAGATGCAGAGAAAGCCTTTGACAAAATTCAACATCCATTTATGATAAAAACTCTCCAGAAAGCAGGAATAGAAGGAACATACCTCAACATAATAAAAGCTATATATGACAAACCCACAGCAAACATTATCCTCAATGGTGAAAAATTGAAAGCATTTCCTCTAAAGTCAGGAACAAGACAAGGGTGCCCATTTTCACCATTACTATTCAACATAGTTTTGGAAGTTTTGGCCACAGCAATCAGAGCAGAAAAAGAAATAAACGGAATCCAAATTGGAAAAGAAGAAGTAAAACTCTCACTGTTTGCAGATGACATGATCCTCTACAAAGAAAACCCTAAAGACTCCACCAGAAAATTACTAGAACTAATCAATGATTATAGTAAAGTTGCAGGATATAAAATCAACACACAGAAATCCCTTGCATTCCTATACACTAATAATGAGAAAATAGAAAGAGAAATTAAGGAAACAATTCCATTCACCATTGCAATGGAAAGAATAAAATACTTAGGAATATATCTACCTAAAGAAACTAAAGACCTATATATAGCAAACTATAAAACACTGGTGAAAGAAATCAAAGAGGACACTAATAGATGGAGAAATATACCATGTTCATGGGTTGGAAGAATCAATATAGTGAAAATGAGTATACTACCCAAAGCAATTTATAGATTCAATGCAATCCCTATCAGGCTACCAACGGTATTCTTCACAGAGCTAGAAAAAATAATTTCACAATTTGTATGGAAATACAAAAAACCTCGAATAGCCAAAGCTATCTTGAGAAAGAAGAATGGAACTGGAGGAATCAACCTGCCTGACTTCAGGCTCTGCTACAAAGCCACAGTCATCAAGACAGTATGGTACTGGCACAAAGACAGAAATATAGATCAATGGAACAAAATAGAAAGCCCAGAGATAAATCCACGCACATATGGACACGTTATCTTTGACAAAGGGGGCAAGAATATACAATGGATTAAAGACAATCTCTTTAACAAGTAGTACTGGGAAAACTGGTCAACCACTTTAAAAGAATGAAACTAGAACACTTTCTAACACCATACACAAAAATAAACTCAAAACGGATTAAAGATATAAATGTAAGACCAGACTATAAAACTCATGGAGGAGAACATAGGCAAAACACTCTTTGACATACATCACAGCAGGATCCTCTATGACCCACCTCCCAGAATATTGGAAATAAAAGCAAAAATAAACAAATGGGACCTAACTAAACTTAAAAGCTTCTGCACAACAAAGAAAACTATAAGCACGGTGAAAAGACAGCCTTCAGAATGGGAGAAAATAGCAAGTGAAGCAACTGACAAACAACTAATCTCAAAAATATACAAGCAACTTCTACAGCTCAATTCCAGAAAAATAAATGACCTAATCAAAAACTGGGCCAAAGAACTAGACATTTCTCCAAAGAAGACATACAGACGGCTAACAAACACATGAAAAGATGCTCAACATCACTCATTATCAGAGAAATGCAAATCAAAACCACTATGAGGTACCATTACACGCCAGTCAGAATGGCTGCGATCCAAAAGTCTACAAGCAATAAATGCTGGAGAGGGTGTGGAGAAAAGGGAACCCTCTTACACTGTTGGTGGGAATGCAAACTAGTACAGCCACTATGGAGAACAGTGTGGAAATTCCTTAAAAAACTGGAAATAGAACTGCCTTATGATCCAGCAATCCCACTGCTGAGCATACACACTGAGGAAACCATAACTGAAAGAGACACGTGTACCCCAATGTTCATCACAGCACTGTGTATAATAGCCAGGACATGGAAGCAACCTAGATGTCCATCAGCAGATGAATGGATAAGAAAGCTGTGGTACATATACACAATGGAGTATTCAAATCAGATCAGATCAGATCAGTCACTCAGTCGTGTCCAACTCTTTGTGACTCCATGAATCGCAGCACGCCAGGCCTCCCTGTTCATCACCAACTCCTGGAGTTCACCCAGACTCATGTCCATCGAGTCAGTGATACCATCCAGCCATCTCATCCTCTGTTGTCCCCTTCTCCTCCTGCCCCCAATCCCTCCCAGCATCAGAGTCTTTTCCAATGAGTCAACTCTTCACATGAGGTGGCCAAAGTACTGGAATTTCAGCTTTAGCATCATTCCTTCCAAAGAAATCCCAGGGCTGATCTCCTTCAGAATGGACTGGTTGGATCTCCTTGCAGTCCAAGGGACTCTCAAGAGTCTTCTCCAACACCACAGTTCAAAAACATCAATTCTTCGGCACTCAGCCTTCTTCACAGTCCAACTCTCACATCCATACATGACCACAGGAAAAACCATAGCCTTGACTAGACAGACCTTTGTTGGCAAAGTAATGTCTCTGCTGTTGAATATGCTATCTAGGTTGGTCATAACTTTCCTTCCAAGGAGTAAGCGTCTTTTAATTTCATGGCTGCACTCACCATCTGCAGTGATTTTGGAGCCCAGAAAAATAAAGTCTGACACTGTTTCCACTGTTTCCCCATCTATTTCCCATGAAGTGGTGGGACTGGATGCCATGATCTTCATTTTCTTAATGTTGAGCTTTAAGCCAACTTTTTCACTCTCCACTTTCACTTTCATCAAGAGGCTTTTGAGTTCCTCTTCACTTTCTGCCTTAAGGGTGGTGTCATCTGCATATCTGAGGTTATTGATATTTCTCCCAGCAATCTTGATTCCAGCTTGAGTTTCTTCCAGTCCAGCATTTCTCATGATGTACTCTGCATATAAGTTAAATAAGCAGGGTGCCAATATACAGCCTTGACGAACTCCTTTTCCTATTTGGAACCAGTCTATTGTTCCATGTCCAGTTCTAAGTGTTGCTTCCTGACCTGCATACAAATTTCTCAAGAGGCAGATCAGGTGGTCTGGTATTCCCATCTCTTTCAGAATTTTCCACAGTTTATTGTGATCCACACAGTCAAAGGCTTTGGCATAGTCAATAAAGCAGAAATAGATGTTTTTCTGGAACTCTCTTGCTTTTTTCATGATCCAGTGGATGTTGGCAATTTGATCTCTGGTTCCTCTGCCTTTTCTAAAACCAGTTTGAATATCAGGAAGTTCACGGTTCGCATACTGCTGAAGCCTGGCTTGGAGAATTTTGAGCATTACTTTACTAGTGTGTGAGATGAGTGCAATTGTGTGGTAGTTTGAGCATTCTTTGGCATTGCCTTTCTTTGGGATTGGAATGAAAACAGACCTTTTCCAGTCCTGTGGCCACTGCTGAGTTTTCCAAATTTGCTGGCATATTGAGTGCAGCACTTTCACAGCATCATCTTTCAGAATTTGGAATAGCTCAACTGGAATTCCATCACCTCCACTAGCTTTGTTGGTAATGATGCTTTCTAAGGCCCACTTGATTTCACATTCCGGGATGTCTGGCTCTAGGTCAGTGATCACACCATTGTGATTATCTGGGTCGTGAAGATCTTTTTTGTACAGTTCTTCTGTGTATTCTTGCCATCTCTTCTTACTCAGCCATTAAAAGGAATATTTTTGAATCAGTTCTAATGAGGTGGATGAAACCGGAGCCTATTATACAGAGTGAAGTAAGCCAAAAAGAAAAACACCAATACAGTATACTAATGCATATATATGGAATTTAGAAAGATGGTAACAATAACCCTGTATACGAGACAGCAAAAGAGACACTGATGTATAGAACAGTCTTTTGGACTCTGTGGGAGAGGGAGAGGGTGGGATGATTTGGGAGAATGGCATTGAAATATGTATAATATCATATATGAAACGAGTCGCCAGTCCAGGTTCGATGCACGATACTGCATGCTTGGGGATGGTGCACTGGGACGACCCAGAGGGATGGTATGGGGAGGGAGGAGGGAGAAGGGTTCAGAATGGGGAACACATGCATACCTGTGGGAGATTCATTTTGATATATGGCAAAACCAATACATTATTGTAAAGTTAAATAAAAAAAAATTTAAGAAAAAGAAATAAAACATGCAATCTAGGAAGAGGTAAAATGAAGATAAATTTGGAAAATTCTAAGTTTAGTAACTACTTAAAAAATATATTTTTAAAAAACTCATTTTATTTTTGTCTTTAAAATACCTCACATATATATGTGTGTGTGTGTGTATACATATATATATATATTAAACTAAATAACAGTAGTATCTATCCCATGATATTCATAGGTTTTGGGGGTGAGTGAGTCAGTGAGGAAAACTGAAAAATTCATTTATTTGAACGGGCTCTGCAAACAATGAATATACATTTACTATTATTCAGTCAGTTCAGTTCAGTCACTCAGTCATGTCCTACTCTTTGCAACCCATGGACTGCAGCATGCCAGGCTTTCCTGTCCAACACAACTCCCAGAGATTGCTTAAACTCATGTCCATCGAGTTGGTGATGCCATCCAACCATCTCATCCTCCGTCATCCCCTTCTCCTCCTGCCTTCAAACTTTCCCATCACGGAGGTCTTTTCCAGTGAGTCAGTTCTTCACATCAGGTGACCAAAGTATTGGAGTTTCAGCTTTAGCGTCAGACCTTCCAATGAATGTTCAGGATTGATTTACTTTAGCATTGACTGGTTGGATCTTCTTGCAGTCCAAGGGACTCTCAAGGTTGTTCTCCAACATCACAATTCAAAAGCACCAACTCTTCAACGCCCAGCTTTCTTTATAGTTCAACTCTCACATCCATACAGGACTACTGGAAAAACCATAGCTTTGACTATAAGGACCTTTGTTGGCAAAGTAATGTCTTTGCTTTTTAATATGCTGTCTAGGTTGGTCATAACTTTTCTTCCAAGGAGCAAGCATCTTAATGTCATGGCTGTAGTCACCATCTGCAGTGATTTTGGAGCCCCCCAAAACAAAGTCTCTCACTCTTTCCATTATTTCCCCATCTATTTTCTTTGAAGTGATGGAACTGGATGCCATGACCTTAGTTTTCTGAATGTTGGGTTTCAAGCCAACTTTTCACTCTTCTCTTTCATTTTCATCAAGGCTTTTTAGTTCTTCTTCACTTTCTGCCATAAGGTTGGTATCACCTGCATATCTGAGGTTATTGATATTTCTCCTGGCAATCTTGATTTCAGCTTGTGCTTCACCCAACCTGGCATTTGACATGATGTACTCTATATATAAGTTAAATAAACAGGGTAACAATATACTGTCGCGATGTACTCCTTTCCTGATTTGGAACCAGTCTGTTGTTCCATGTCCAGTTCTAACTGTTGCTTCTTGAGCTGCATACAGGTCTCTCAGGAGGAAGGTAAGGTGGTCTGTTATTCCCACCTCTTTAAGAATTTCCCACAGTTTGTTGTGATGCACATAATAAAAGGCTTTGGCATAGTCAATAGAGCAGAAGTATATGTATTTCTGGCACTCTTTTTCTTTTTCGATGATCCAACAGATGTTGGCAGTTTGATCTCTGGTTCCTGGTTACTATTACTAGTATTACTTATATTCTTTTGTATACCCTTCTCCCTAAACATTTTCTTACTTTATGTTACTTTAAATATTTTATTATTTTATTTTAGCCATAATCTCTTTTTCATATCTGGTTGTGCTATCTCCCTAAGGAGATTATAAGATGCTTGAAAACAGGGTTCCTTTTTTTTTGTTTGTTTTTAACTTGCTGCAAATGTTTTCTGTACCATAGTTTTCTTTCCTGAGCCAAACTTCATGCTAACCATGTAATAGATAAAACCTGGGAGCTGGTGGTTTAAGAGCTAAGTGGCACACTTAGAACTCAAAATGCCTAAAAACTAAAGAGACATTGTATGTTTTTAAATACAAAAGACAGATTTTACAGCCTTGAGAGAATCCTTCACTTTTCAGAACTGACTTTTCTGGTTTGTTGCAGTATACTGATTTTTATCTTGCTTTTAATGAGTTCTTTAGATGTTACTAATGATGAGTGTGTGGTTTCCTAGGTGGCTCAGTGGGTAAAGAATCTGTGTTCAGTACAGGAGAAGTGAGTTCAGTCTCTGGGCTGGGAAGACCTCCTGGAGAAGAGCATGGCGACCGCTCCAGTATTCCTGCCTGGAGAATCCCATGGACAGAGGAGCCTGACAGGCTACAGTACATGGCAAAGAGTTGGACCTGACCAAGAGATAGTAAATGTGTACCCTGAACTTCAGCCAAGACTGCTGAATAATTGGATAAAACATGAGGAATTTTTTAAATATTTAAAGATTACTTTTTTAATATTAAAATAAAGAACTACTGAAAACAAATCAGAGTTATCTAACTTGTTAAAAATATAAGAAAGTATGTCAGTGTCTTTTAGTTCAAGGTCAGGGTCACAAACATTCTAATATGACTGAAATGACTGAGCACTCAGGCACACACATGATGAGCACAAAGCTGTGTCCATAGAAATATCCTCCTGCCGCAATGAGATAATTTTTGCACAGTCTGCCCCTCTAGAATTGGTTTGCTATCTCATGACTCAGAGGCTATCATCAATATAAGACCAAAAAACTTGAAACATGTATCCATGTGTTTAACACATAACACACAGCACATTTAATGTGACTTATCTGATTTAAAGGAAAGGAAGGAAAATCTATCATGAAATTTCACAATATAACAAAAGAATTTATCATATCTGCAAATGATAGAGGTAAAAATAATGTGTAAGTAAATAAAATGTATAAGTAAAGAAATCTTGTCTATATTAGTGAGAAAAGTAAAGTTCATCTCATACTAAAAACTAAGAAGAAAAATTTGGGATAATAAGTAAGAAAGACAGTTCTGATATTTTGTATGTGACTGGAAAGTGACATTATGAATGCACACCATGGATTTTTTTCTGTCACCCCCGCCTTGGCAACTAATCTTCAGTGAACAAATGGAGATATCTTCATGGAATTTCTTCCAATATTTTCCAGAAGAAAACATTTTTCTCTATAGATATAGCAGTTAATTAAGAAAAACTATTATAATGTTTAACAAAGTATACCTAGTAAAAGAACCAAAGTTTAAAAAAAACGAACAATTTGACATATTACAGCAGCATAAACAGAACCTTAAAAACACTAGCAAAAAAATTTTTTTTTGTATAAATGTTATAAACAGGAAAAAGGCCCAGTCTATTTGGAGTAATTATGGGAATACACATTTAAAACTAACAACATTAAAATCAACTAACAATCTATAAAGAATTTATAGCTGCATTTAACATAATAGATCTTTTTAGTCTTCCAAAACTGTTTCTTTATTGGATTACTTTTGGATAAGCTGTTAGAAAAAACAATCCAAATTAAACTTTATATTAAAGACAAATGTCTCAACTATTTTTAATTGTTTTTATTATGGGCAAAATAGAACTTTGGTGTACTTTGAAAGGACTTTGAAGGTTATTGTTAGAAAAGAGTTACCACTGTGAACAAAATGATTTTAAGCTGAGATTCTTCTTTAAAAAAGTCCCATGAAATTCTTTCTTTGAAATAATGAAAATTACTTTGCGGTTGTGAAAAGCTATAATTCTTCTGTGAGAAATCAAAGTAAATATCTGATGGCAAAATTCAGAAAACAATAATTTTTCGTCCATTTCCCTTGACTTCACACTTTGTTTATATAGTAGTGTGACGGTTTCAGTTATTTTTCTATCTGTGTTTAGACTTTTTTCATGGGGTGTGAGAACTTTTAAGATCTACTATTTTAACAACTTTCAAGTGTATAATGCAATATTGTTACTTATATTCATCATGTTGTACATTAGATTCCCATAACTTAATCATCTTGTTACCTGAAGTTTGTATGCTTTGTTCAACATTTCCCCACTCCTTCTAATTATAGAACAATGGTTATATGCAAAGGTAATAATAATGAAATATTTTATATAAGTAAACATTTCCAAAAATGTTATTTTAATTTCTGTATATAGCAAATACATTTGGCATAAAATTCAGATATATGCATATATACTCTTGCTGTTTAGTTGCTAAGTCATGTCTGACTCTTTGTGACCCCTTGGTTTATAGCTTGCCAGGCTCCTCTGTCCATGGGATTTCCCAGGCAAGAATACTGGAATAGGTTCTCATTTCCTTCTCTAATATATATATGTGTGTGTGTATGTGTGTGTGTTTGTGTGTGTGTGTGTGTGTACATACACAAAAATGTACTTTTTATATCATGTTTAAAGGAAAATTGAGTAAAAAGTGTAGTTTCTGCCTGTGGCTTGTTCTCTATTTCTCCTATTATTAACATTTTTGTATTAGTAGGGTAAATGTCTTAGAACTAACCAGCCGATACTGATATAATATCAGTAACTAAAATCCATAGAAAATTCTTCAAGTGATTGGAATACTAGACCACCTGACAGGCATCCTGAGAAATCTGCATGCAGGTCAAGAAGCAACAGTTAGAACTGTACATGGAACAACACACTGGTTCCAAATCAGGAAAGGAGTACGTCAAGGCTGCATATTGTCACCCTGCTTATTTAACTTGTATACAGAGTACATCATGTGAAATGCCAGGTTGAGTGAAGCACAAGCTGAAATCAAGATTGCCAGGAGAAATATCAATAACCTCAGATATGCAGATAATACCACCCTTATGGCAGAAAGTGAAGAAGAGCTAAAGAGCCTTTTGAAGAAAGTAAAAGAGGAGAGTGAAAAAGTTGGCTTAAAACTCAGCCAAAAACTAAGATCATAGCATCCTGTCCCATCATTTCATGGCAAATAGTTGGGGAAACAAAGGAAACAGTGAGAGACTTTATTTTTTAAAAGATGCTTGCTCCTTGGAAGAAAAGTTATGACCAACCTAGACAGCATATTAAAAATCAGAGACATTACTTTGCCAACAAAGGGCAATCTAGTCAAAGCTATGGTTTTTCCAGTAGTCCTATATGGATGTGAGAGTTGGACTATAAAGAAAGCTGGGCGCTGAAGAATTGATGTTTTTGAACTGTGGTGCTAGAGAAGACTCTTGAGAGTCCCTTGGTCTGCAGGGAGATCCAACCAGTCAATTCTAAAGGAAATTGGTCCTAAATATTCATTGGAAGGTCTGATGCGGAAGTTGAAACTCTAATACTTTGGCCACCTAGTGTGAAGAACTGACTCACTGGAAAAGACCCTGATTCTGGGAAAGACTGAAGGTGGGAGGAGAAGGAGACAACAGAGGATGAGATGGTTGGATGGCATCACTAACTCTATGGACATGAGTTTGAGTAAGCTCTGGAAGTTGGTTGATGGACAGGGAAGCCTGGCGTGCTGCAGACCATGGGGTCACAAAGAGTAGGACATGATTGAGCAACTGAACTGAACTGAAAATCCATAGGCTACATTAGGGTTGACTTTTTGTGCTGTACATTCTAGAGTCTTGACAAATATTTAAAGACACATAACCACCATTACAGGAGAAGGCAATGGCACCCCACTCCAGTACTCTTGCCTGGAAAATCCCATGGATGGAGGAGCCTGGTAGGCTGCGGTCCATGGGGTCGCTAAGAGTCGGACACAACTGAGCGACTTCACTTTCACTTTTCACTTTCATGCATTGGAGAAGGAAATGGCAACCCACTCCAGTGTTCTTGCCTGGAGAATCCCAGGGATGGGGGAGCGTGGTAGGCTGCCATCTATGGGGTTGCACAGAGTCGGACACGACTGAAGCGACTTAGCAGCAGCAGCAACCACCATTACAAGGCTTCTCTGGTGGCTTAGTGGCAAAGAATCTGCCTGCCAAGCAGAAGACACCAGTTCAATCCCTGGAGAAGGAAATGGCAATCCACTCTCCTAGTCTTGCCTGGGAAATTCCATGGACAGAGAGCCTGAGGAGCTAAAGTCCATAGGGTTGCAAGAGTCAGACATGACTTAGCGATTAAAACAACAAACGAACCACCATTACACCATCAGACAGAATAGTTTCACTGTCTTCTATTTGCCCAAACTGTTGAGAGTGAGATTACTATATATATGTTAATGGTTTACTAATTTATAACTGTAGTCCAGACTTCTCCTTCATCATGTAGATTCATATATTCAACTACTCCTTTGATGTCTCAACTTGGATATTTAATAGACATTTTAAATTAAAATGATAAATGTTGTTCATCCTGCGATCTCTTTTTCCAGTTTTTTACCAATTCAGTTAGATGGGCAATCCATTCTACTGACTGATCAGTCCAAAAAGTTTGCAGTCATTCTTGATTCTTCCATTCCATCATATCCTACATTCAATTCATTTGGAAATCTTACCAGTTTTAACTTTAAAATACATCCAGAATTCAATCAATTTTGACTTCCTTTGTTCCTATCACCTTGGTCTGAGCCACCAGAGTACGTAGACTAAATTATTGCAGAAACCTTATAACCGTCCCACCCCCCACCTGAGCTTTACATGGTTGTTGCCAAACTGTCTTTTATTATAGAAGTACCAAAATAATTCTTTTTAAAAACATGACTAGATATTTTTAAGCTTATGTAGGAACCCAGTGATATTTGATTACTTATTTTTAAATAGATACAAAAAGTTAGCTAAGTTTATAAATTATGTCTTCAAACAGCCTGGTTGAATATTACAGACTCTTAATTGTATTAGATATTCTGCTTCTTCAGCTTACTGAAAAGAGGTAAAAAACTTCAAATCATTCTACTCTACTAAACAGCAGGTATCAGCTCCAACTGCCTCTGAAAATATTTAATATACTCAATCAAATTCTTTAGAGAAAGTTACAATTCTGTTCATTTGTCCTTGTAGTAGATTTTCTTATTTATTTACTGTGCTCCTTTACATTCCATAATAAAATTATATTTCAGATTTTTCTGGATTCCTGGTAAACTTTGTTTTAGACTTCTTTAGCCTTTCAATGACGGAAAAGGCAATGGCAACCCACTCCAGTTCTCTTGCCTGGAAAATCCTATGGACAGAGGAGGCTGGTAGGCTGCAGTCCGTGAGGTCATGAAGAGTCAGACACGACTGAGCGACTTCACTTTCACTTTTCACTTTCACGCATTGGAGAAGGAAATGGCAACCCACTCCAGTGTTCTTGCCTGGAGAATCCCAGGGACAGCAGAGCCTGGTGGGCTGCCGTCTATGGGGTCGCACAGAGTCAGACACGACTGAAGCGACTTAGCAGCAGCAGCAACCTTTCAATCAATAAACTGAGCATCCCATTAGCTCCATATCCTGACTTCTAGAAACACAGATTTTCATTCTAAGAATCCTAAGACGAACTCAGCAGTTTTGGAAATTTTAGTTATCTCAAATTAACAGACAGTATGCTGTGATTCATGGGGTTGCAAAGAGTCGGACATGACTGAGCGACTGATCTGATCTGATCTGATTGTCAAATATCTTAAAGTTCCATACATTGGTATACATCAAAACAAGTAATTTTTTTTTTCATAAGGCTATGCAGTAGTTTGAAATTCTTCCACTGGAGAAAGTGCTACGGGTTACAGAATTTGGTCTGTGTCAGTATTTAATTGAACAGTTAGAGGCAAGTGGTCAACTTTTTTTATGCTTGCAAGCCCAGTTAGGCAGATTCAACTTGAGATAATTTATTTAAAGAGTGTTTTGTACTTAGTGTTATCTTATATCACATTTTTTAGTTTTTCTATGAGAAGTCATGTTGTTCAACAGTCGTAAAATGTGAATCAGTTCTTTTCTTGAAGGTAGCCACCATGGGGCAACTAAGCGCATGCACCACAACTATTGAGCCTGTGCTCTAGAGCCCGGGTGGAAAGAGAAATTTTTATTTCTTTTTTATTGCTAGGAAAATCACATGGACAGAGGAGCCTGGTAGGTTACAGTTCATGGAGTCGCAAAAGAGTTGTACACAATTGAGTGACTGAGTATGCTAGAATCCAGGAGTAGCATTTATTGAGCCCATGTGCCACAACTACCGAAGCCCTTGCACCCTAGAGCCTGTGCTCCACAACTAGAGAAACCATCTCCATAAGAAACCAGTGAACCGCAACTAGAGAGTAGTCCCCACTAACTGCAGTTAGGGAAAAGCCTTCACAGCAATGAAGACCAAGCACAGCCAGAAATAAATAAATAAATAAAACGGGGGTAGTGGTGGTTTCATTTAGCAGATTTCATTTACTAGAGTTGAGCTTTAATAATTTTGGTGGTCATTCATGAAGTTACTTACCTAGAGTGTAAGTGAGCTGGTTTGCCCGACTAACAAAATCTGGATGGACATAGTTTTCTATTCCTTCTTGGTCCTTTTTACTAGGAGAGAATTTGTTCAGTCAATTAATAAACTGAGTTAAAAGCTACCTGGGAGAAATCAGTATCTAAAGGAAGACCAAAATTTTCTCTAAAAATAATCTGATGTCAATTATAATATTCATGAACAGGTATATCAGATTTTTGTATGCAAGCCTGAGTTTTGTCCCAATAAAAAGACTTTGGAATAGTCCTAGGAATTGTTTGATGAAGTCACCTAGTGAAGGTGAAGAAAGTCGGGAGAGCTGGAGTCAACAAAATCCATGACTTTTCAGTGGCTGAGTCCTTGTCAAGAAAACTGAAGTCTCTTCTTCCTGTTGGGCTCTGCTGTCATTGCAGGGTATAAAAGTTTTCTCTTCTGGTCTCCACACTTTATTTAATTAAGATTTCTGTGTATTAATTTTTCATATGAGAAACATAATTTAAGATGTATGGTATATTTATGTTAGTCAAGAAAAAAAGCAGTTTCATATATTTAAGTATAATGCAAATGGAACACATTCATGAAAAAATAAACTTTTCATAAATCATCATTCCAAAAATAATTAAGCAATTTTTGTCTTTTGTTTTCTTTTCACTGAGATTTGAAAACTCTTATAATTCAAATTCTAAGTGAATCTTCCCATTTTAATTAATTGATAATATGTTAAAGCTGGCAAAGATTTGCTTAACATATATTCAATCAAAATACGAATTGATTTGGATATATGTGAGTGTGGTATGTTTGCTGTATGTGTGTTTGTTTAAATATTGTAATGAGGAACAGTTGGAGGTCAAATCTTAGTGCTGAAAAAATTAGGTTCAGAGAAATATTATAAATACTAAACATCATTTTGTTTTACAAATAAAATAAAATATTGGCAAGTTATTTTAATTAATTCACTTATTTCCACCATAGTATACACCTTAATTGTGACTGGGTCTTAAATTTCTTGGTAAATATTTTTGTTGTTTTTGTTATATTTTACCTTGCCATAATACTTTCCATTTTATTCTGCAGAAATTTTATAATTGATTACAGTGATCAATAAATATTATATAAACTAAGTAGTAAGAAAATATACAACAGCAGTTTGAATATTTTCCTATACATATTCTGCATCTCACCCTTTATATACATTTCTATTTCTAATATGCTAGACGATTAAATGCTAGAAGCGTAACTATGAACAAAGCTAGTGGAGGTGACTGAATTATAGTTGAGCTATTTCAAATCCTAAAAGATGATGCTGTGAAAATGCTGCACTAAACATGCCAGCAAATTTGGAAAACTCAACAGTGGCATTGGATTGGAAAAGGTCAGTTTTCATTCCAATCCCAAAGAAAAGCAACACCAAATGTTCACACTACTGCACAATTGCACTCATTTCACATGCTAGCTAGTCAGCCAGTTCAGTCACTCAGTTGTGTCCAACTCATTGCGACCCCATGAACTGCAGCACACCAGGCATCCCTGTCCATCATCAACTGCCAGAGTCTACCCAAAGCCATGTCCATTGAGTGGGTGATGCCATCCAACCATCTCATCCTCTGTCGTCCCCTTCTCCTCCTGCCTCCAATCCCTCCCAGCATCAGAGTCTTTTCAAATGAGTGAGTTCTCTGCATCAGGTGGCCAAAGTATTGGAATTTCAGCTTTAGCATCAGTCCTTACCATGAACACCCACGACTGATCTCCTTTAGGATGCACTGTTTGGATCTCCTTGCAATCCAAGGGACTCTCAAGAGCTGTCTCCAACACCACAGTTCAAAAGCATCAATTCTCCAGAGCTCAGCTTTCTTTATAGTCCAACTCTCACATCCATACATGACTACTGGAAAAACCATAGCCTTGACTAGATGGACCTTTGTTGACAAAGTAATGTCTCTGTTTTTTAATATGCTGTCTAGGTTGGTCATAACTTTCCTTCCAAGGAGTGAGCATCTTTTAATTTCATGGCTCCAGTCACCATCTGGAGTGATTTCGGAGCCAAAAAAAAGAAAGTCCAACACTGTTTCCACTGTTTCCCCATCTATTTGCCATGAAGTGGTGGGACCAGATGCCATGATATTCGTTTTCTGAATGTTGAGCTTTAAGCCAACATTTTCACTCTCCTCTTTGACTTTTGTCAAGACGCTCTTTAGTTCTTCTTCACTTTCTGCCATAAGGGCGGTGTCATCTGCATATCTGAGGTTATTGATATTTCTCCTGGAAATCTTGATTGCAGTTTGTGCTTCCTTCAGCCCAGCATTTCTCATGATGTACTCTGTATATGAAAGTTAAATAAGCAGGGTGACAATATACAGCCTTGATGTACTTCTTTTCCTATTTGGAACCAGTCTTTTGTTCCATGTCCAGTTGTAATTGTTGCTTCCTGACTTTCATACAGGTTTCTCAAGAGGCAGGTCAGGTGGTCTGATATTCCCATCTCTTTCAGAATTTTCCGCAGTTTATTGTGATCCACACAGTCAAAGGCTTGACATAGTTAATAAAGGAGAAATAGATGTTTTTCTGGAACTCTCTTGCTTTTTTGATGATCCAACAGATGTTGGCTATTTGATCTCTGGTTTTTATGCCTTTTCTAAAACCAGCTTGAACATCTGGAAGTTCACGATTCACGTACTGCTAAAGCCTGGCTTGGAGAATTTTGAGCATTACTTTACTAGCGTGTGAGATAGTGCAACTGTGTGGTAATTTGAGCATTCTTTGGCATTGCCTTTCTTTGGGATTAGAATGAAAACTCACCTTTTCTAGTCTTGTGGCCACTGCTGAGTTTTCCAAATTTGCTGACATATTGAGTGCAGCACTTTCACAGGATCATCTTTTAGGATTTGAAACATACTAGCTAGGTTGTTGTCAAATTCTCTAAGCTAGGCTTCAATAGTACATGAATCAAGAAATTCCAGATGCAAAAGTTACATTTTGAAAAGGTAGAGGAACAAGAGATCAAATTGGCACATTGTTGGATCAAAGAAAAAACAAGAGAATTCCAGAAAAACATTTACTTCTGCTTCATTGACATGCTAAAGCCTTTGATTGTGAGGATCACAGAAAACTGGAAAATTCTTGAAGAGATGGGAATACCAGACCACCTTACCTGCATCCTGAGATACCTATATGCAGGTCAAGAAGCAACAGTTAGAACTGGACATGGAACAATGGACTGGTTCAAAATTGGGAAAGAGCAACCTTCTTATTTAACTTCTATGCAGAGTACATCATGTGAAATGCTGGAGTAGATGAAACTCAAGCTGGAATCAAGATTGCCAGGAGAAACATCAATAACCTCAATTATGCAGATGATACCATCCTTATGACAGGAAGTGAAAAGGAGCTAAAAAGCCTCTATACAAGTGAAGAAGGAGAGTGCATAAGCTGGCTTAAAAAAAGAACAAAAAACCCTCAGTGTTCAAGAAACTAAGATCATGCATCCAGTCCCATCATTTCATGGGAAATAGATGAGGAAACAATAGAAACAGTGACAAATTTTATTTTCTTGATCTCCAAGATCACTGCAGACAGTGACTGTAGCCATGAAATTAAAAGACGCTTGCTCCTTGGAAGAGAAGGAACAAAGAAAAGAAAATGATCAACCTAGACAGCATACTAAAAGCAGAGACATTACCTTGCCAACAAAGATCCATTTAGTCAAAGCTATCGTTTTTCCAGTAGTCACGTATGGATGTGAGAATTGGATGGACCATAAAGAAGGCTGAGTGCTGAAGAATTGATACTTTTGAACTGTGATGTTGAAGAAGCCTCTTGAGAGTTCCTTGGACTGCAAGGAGATCCAACCAGTTCATCCTAAAGGAAATCAGTCCTGAATATTCATCAGAAGGACTGATGCTGATGCTGAAGCTCCAATACTTCGGCTACCTGATGTGAGGAGCCAACTCATTGGGAAAGAGGTTGATGCTGGGAAAGACAGAAGGCAGGAGGAGAAGGGGACGGCAGAGGATAAGATGGTTGGATGACATCATCGACTCAATGCACATGAGTTTGAGCAAGCTCTGGGAGATGGTGAAGGGCAGAGAAGCCTGATGTGTTGCAGTCCATGGGGTTGCAAAAAGTTGGACAGGACTGAATGACTCAACAACAACAGATGATCACATTTTTTATTAACTATTTGAATGTTGTGTGTGTGTGTGTGTGTATTTTAGTCATCCCTGGATAATATTTTTGCATTTTTCAGTCCTTCACATTAACATGGATGCAATCCATTTCTACCATAGAAGTTTAACCCTCCACCTCAGCCTAAAGCAATCTTTCGCTATTATGTCCTATTCGCTATTATGTCGCTATTATGTATATAAGTCATGTCCAATTCTTTGCAACCCCATGACTGCAGCATCCTTCCTGTCCCTAACCATCTCTTGGAGTTTGCCCAACTTCATGTCCATTGAATCGGTAATGCCATCCAACTATCTCAGCCTCGTTTGCCTTCTTCTCATCCTGCCCGCAATCTTTCCCAGCATCAGGGTCTTTTCCAGTGAGTTAGCTCTTCGCATCAGGTGGCCAAAGTATTGGAGCTTCAGCTTCAGCATCAGTTCTAATTATCGCATCTGAAATTCTACATTGATTTCTTATATTATTTTTCAGCCTGATTATAATGAACAGTGTTGTATCATCTTCTCCACCATCCTTTTGATTAAGACTTTATTTTTTCAAAATTTGTTTTCTCTTCTAAATTAAATTGTAAGTTCACTGAGGGCAGGGTCTAGTAAATATCTCCTGATAATGTTTAGCAAAATGTCTTACATGTAGTGGAAGTTCAATCCGTAGTTCTTGCTAATTTCACATTCAGAACAGTTTAGTGTGTGTGTGTGCTCAGTCATTCAATCATGCTCAAATCTTTACAGTCCCATGGACTGTAGCCCACCAGGCTCCTCTGTGGAATTTTCCAGGAAAGAATTCTGGAGCTGGCTACCATTTCATATTCCAGGGGATCTTCCCAACCCAGGGACTGAACTTGCATCTCTTGCATCTCCTGTACTGGTATATGGATTCTTTACCACTTTGAAACAAGATCCATTGCACTGAAAATTTACCATGTGTTCTGTACATTATTAAGACTGATTATCATTTTGCTCCTGATGTTTCTTCAGAAAAATTTTGGCTGATGCACAAATTCACCCAAAAGGACTTTCTTTACATTAATTTATTTTTTATTGAAGGGTAATTGATTTACAGAACTTTGCTGTTTTCTGTCAAACCTCAACATGAATCATTCGTAAGTATACATATATCCCCTCCATTTTGAAACTCCCTCCCATCTCCCTCCCCATCCCACTCCTCTAGGTTGATACTGAGCCCCTGTTTGAGTTTTTTGAACCATACAGCAAATTCCTGTTGGCTATCTACTTTACATGTGGTAATGTAAGTTTCCATGTTATTCTTTCCATACATTTCGCCCTTTCCTCCCCTCTCCCCATGTCCATAAGTCTATTCTGTATGTCTGTTTCTCCACTGTTGCCTTGTAAGTAAATTCTTCAGTACCATTCTTCTAGATTCTGCATATATGTGTTAGAATATGTTATTTATCTTTCTCTTTCTGACTCACTTCACCCTGTATAATAGGTTCTAGGTTCATCCACCTCATTAGAACTGACTCAAATGTGTTCCTTTTTATGGCTGAGTAATATTCCATTGTGTATATATACCAAAACTTCTTTATCCATTCATCTGTAGCTGGACATTTAGGTTGCTTCCATATTCTAGCTGTTGTAAATAGTGCTGGAATGAACAATGGGATACATATATCTTTTTCAATTTTGGTTTCCTTAGGGCATATGCCTAGGATTAGGATTGCTGGGTCATATTTTACTCTTAGTTTTTTAAGGAATCTCTGTATCATCTTCCATCGTGGCTGTATCAATTTACATTCCCACCAAGAGTGTAAGAGTGTTCCCTTTTCTCCGCACCCATTCCAGCATTCATTGTTTGTAAACTTTTTGATAAGGGCCATTCTGACCAGTGTGAGGTGATATCTCATTGTAGTTTTGATTTACATTTCTCTAATAATGAGTGATATTGAGCATCTTTTCATGTGTTTGTTAATAATGAGTGGTACTGAGCATCTTTTCATGAGTGGGTTGCCATTTCCTTCTCAGGAAATGGCAACCCACTCCAGTATCTTTGCGCGGAAAATCCCATGGACAGAGGAGCCCGGTAGGCTACAGTCCATGGGGTCACAAAGAGTCGGACACGACTGAGCTGTTCACTTTCACTTTCAATAATGAGTGGCATTGAGCATCTTTTCATGTGTTTGTTAGCCATCTGTATGTCTTCTTTGGAGAAATGTCTGTTTAGGTCTTTTCCCCACCTTTTGATTTGGGTTCTTTGTTTTTCTGGTATTGAGTTATATGAGCTGCTTGTATATTTTGGGAATTAATCCTTTGTCAGTTGTTTCATTTGCTATTATTTTCTCCCATTCTGAGGGCTCTCTTTTCACCTTGCTTGTAGTTTCCTTTGCTGTGCAAAAGCTTTTTAGCTTAATCAGGTCCAAATTGTTTACTTTTATTTTTATTTCTGTTACTCTAGGAGGTGGTTCATAGAGGATCTTGCTTTGATTTATGTCTACCAGTGTTCTGCCTATGTTTTCCTCTAAGAGTTTTACAGTGTCTAGTCTTACATTTAGGTCTTTAATCCATTTTGAGTTTATCTTTGTGTATGGTGTTAGGAATTGTTCTAATTTCATTCTTTAACATGTAGTTTCAGTTTTCCCAGCACTATTTATTAAAGAGGCTGTCTTTGCCCCATTGTATATTCTTGCCTCCTTTGTCAAAAATAAGGTACCCATAGGTGCATGGGTTTATTTCTGGGCTTTCTATCTTGTTCCATTGGCCTGTATTTTGGTTTTTGTGCAAGTACCAGGTTGTCCTGATGACTGTAGCTTTGTAGTATAACCTGAAGTCAGGAAACTTGATTCTTCCAGGTCCATTCTTCTTTCTCAAGACTGCTTTGGCTGTTTGGGGTCTTTTGTGTTTCCATATGAATTGTGAAATTTTTTGTTCCAGTTCTGTGGAAAATGCCACTGGTAATTTGATAGAGATTGCATTAAATCTGTAGATTGCATTTGATAGTATATTCATTTTCACAATATTGATTCTTCCTACACAGGAACACGAAATATCTCTCCATCTGCTTATGACATCTTTGATTTCTTTCATTAATGTCTTATACTTTTCTGTGTACAGTTCTTTTGTCTCCTTAGGTAAGTTTATTTCTAAATATTTAATTATTTTGTTGTAATGGTGAAGGGGATTGATTCCTTTATTGCTTTTTCTGATTTTTCATTGTTAGTATATAGAAATGCAAGTGATTTCTGTGTACTGATTTTGAATCCTGCAACTTTGCTAAATTCACTGATTAGTGATTTTCTGATAATATCCTTAGGGTTTTCTATGTACAGTATCATGTCATCTGCAAACAGTGAGAGCTTTACTTCTTCTTTTCCAATATGGATTCCTCTTATATCTTTTTCTTCTCTGATTGCTGTAGCTAGGACTTCCAGAACTATGTTGAATAATAGCAGTGAAAGTGGACATCCTTGTCTTGTTCCTGATCTTAGGAGGAATGCTTTCAGTTTTTCACAATTGAGAATAATGTTTGCTGTAGGCTTATCATATATGGCCTTTACTATGTTGAGGTAGGTTCCTTCTATGCCCATTTTTTGAAGAGTTTTAATAATAAATAGGTGTTGAATTTTGTCAAAGGCTTTTTCTGCATCTCTTGAGGTGATCATATAGTTTTCATCTTTCAGTTTGTTAATGTGGTGTATCACATTGATTGATTTCTGTATATTGAAGAACCCATGAATTCCTGGAATAAACCCAACTTGATCATGGTGTATGAGCTTTTTGATGTGTTGTTGAATTCTGTTTGCTAAAATTTTGTTGAGGATTTTTGCATCTACATTCATCAGTGATCAGTTCAGTTCAGTTCAGTCGCTCAGTCATGTCCGACTCTTCGTGACCCCGTGGAACAGAACACGCCAGGCCTCCCTGTCCATCACCAACTCCCGGAGTTCACTCAAACTCATGTCCATTGAGTCAGTGATGCCATTCAACCATCTCATCCTCTGTCATCCCCTTCTCCTCCTGCCTTCAATCTTTCCCAGCATCATGGTCTTTTCAAATGAGTCAGCTCTTCGCATCAGGTGGCCAAAGTACTGGAGTTTCAGCTTCAACATCAGTCCTTCCAATGAACACTCAGGACTGATCTCCTTTAGGGTGGACTGGTTGGATCTCCTTGCAGTCCAAGGGATTCCCAAGAGTCTTCTCCAACACCATAGTTCAAAAGCATCAATTCTTCAGTGCTCAGCTTTCTTTATAGTTCAACTCTCACATCCATACATGACCACTGGAAAAACCATAGCCTTGACTAGACAGATCTTTGTTGACAAAGTAATGTCTCTGCTTTTTAATATGCTGTCTAAGTGATATTGGCCTATAATTTTCTTTTTTTCTGTTGTCTTTGTCTGATTTTGGTATCAGGGTGATGGTGGCCTTGTAGAATGAGTTTGAAAGTGTTCCTTACTCTGCAATTTTGTGAAAGAGCTTTAGAAGGATAGGCATTAGCTCTTCTCTAAATGTTTGATAGAATTCTCCTGTGAAGCTATCTGATCCTTGGCTTCTGTTTTTTTGGAGATTTTTGATCACAGCTTCGATTTCAGTTCTTGTAATTGGGCTGTTCATAATTTCTATTTCTTCCTCATTCAGTCTGAAAGATTGAACTTTTCTAAGAATCTGTCCATTTCTTCCAGGTTGGCTATTTTATTGCCATATAGTTGTTCATAATAGTCTCTTATAATCCTTTGTATTTCTGCATTGTCTGTTGTAACCTTTCCTTTTTCATTTCTTATTTTGTTGATTTGATTCTTCTCTGTTTTTTGCTTGATGAATCTGACTAAAGTTTGTCAATTTTGTTTATCTTCTCAAAGAACCAGCTTTTAGTTTTGTTAACCTTTACTACTGTTTCTTTCATTTCTTCTTCATTTACTTCTGCTCAGATCTTTATGATTTCTTTCATTTGACTAATTTTGTTTTTTTTTTCTTCTTCTTTTTCCAGTTGCTTTAGGTATAAAGTTAGGTTGTCTATTCAATATTTTTCTTATTTCTTGAGGTAGAATTGTATTGTTATAAACTTCCTTCTTAGAACTACTTTTGGTGCATCCCATTGGTTTTGAGTTGTCATGTTTTCATTGTCATTTGTTTCTAGAAATGTTTTAATTTCACTTTTGATGTCTTCAGTAACCTGTTGGTTATTTAGAAACATGTTGTTTAATCTCCATGTGTTTATGTTTCTTACAGTTTTTTTCCCCTTTAATTGATATCTAATCTCATAGCATTGTGGTCAGAGAAGATGTTTGATACGATTTCAATTTTCTTAAATTTACTGAGATTTGATTTGTGACCCAAGATGTGGTTTATCCTGGAGAATGTTCCATGTGCACTTAAGAAGAGGTGTATTATTCTGCATTTGGATGGAATGTCCTGAAGAAAACAATGAGATCTATCTCATCTAATGTATCATCTAAGATATATTTCCTTATTAATATTCTGTGATGATGACCTGTCCATTGGTGTGAGTGGGGTGTTAAAGTCTCCTATTGTTATTGTGTTACTGTCAATATCTTCTTTTATATCTGTTAGTGTTTGTCTTACGTATGCGGTGCTCCTATGTTGGGTGCATAGATATTTACAATTGTGATGTCTTCCTCTTGGATTAATGCCTTGATCAGTATATAGTGTCTTTCCTTATCTCATGTAATCTTCTTTATTTTAAGGTCTTTTTTGTCTTATATGAGGATTGTTACTCTGGCTTTCTTTTGCTTCCCATTTGTATGGAGCATATATCTCCATCCTCTCACTTTCAGTCCATGTGTGTTTTGATATCTGAAGTGGGTTTCTTGTAGACAGCATATATATGGATCTTGTTTTTGTATCCATTCAGCCAGTCTGTGTCTTTTGGTTGGAGCATTTAATCCATTTACATTTAAAGTAATTATTGATATATATGTTCCTAATGCCATTGTCTCATTGTTTGGGGGTGATTTTGTACATCTATTTTTCTTCTCTCATATTTCTTGACTATATAAGTCCGTTTTACATTTGTTGTAAAGCTGGTTTTGTGGTACTGACTTCTCTTAACTTTTACTTGTCTGAAAAGCTGTTTATTTCTCCATCAATTTTCAATGAGATCCTTGCTGGGCACAGTAATCTTGGTTGTAGATTTTTTTCCCTTTCAGTACTTTAAACATATCCTCCCATTCCCTTCTGGCCTGCAGAGTTTCTGCTGAAAGATCAGCTGTTAAGAGTATGGGATTTCCCTTTTATGTTACTTGTTGCTTCTCCCTTGCCCAAAAGGATTTTTAAAAGAAGCAGTTCACACAATGTGTTACAGCTCTTCTGATTTCCTGTACGCATGCATGCTAAGTTAATTCAGTCATGTCTTCTTTATTTTCAAGATAATGTATCCTCCTAAAATTGCTAATGCTGCTATGACTGATGATAATAAAAATATTTTTCATTGATAATGTGTGGCTTCCAAAAAGTTATGTAATTAAACTACTCTGATTCTCAAAACAATCCTGAAGAATACAAAGATGTTATTCTAAAGTACATCACTTAAATGAGGAAATTGGGGTTGAAAGTTATTATGGAACTTACACAATTATGCATATTAGCACTGTGAAAAATGCCTTAAAGTTGTTCTAATCCAGTGATCTCACTTACGGTTGAGAAAATTGCAACTTAAATAGGTTAAGTGACTTATTCAAGGTCCTGTAGAGAATGAACGGATACAGCAAAATTAGGGCTCCTTAAGTCCAGTGATATTTAGACTGCACTATTCTGTGTTTTATTTAATTAAGTACAGCCCAAAATATGCATTGTTTTAAAAAGCTATTTAAAGCAGCATCTACCTGAAATGGACTAACTGTCAAAAGCACTTTATAAGTCATAGGTTTTTAATATATTTGCTTCTCCTCATTAAATGGGAAAAATCTTTGGGAAGAAAGGAGAGAAAGAGAGAGAGGGAGAGAGTTCTCTTAGGTAAGAGTGTTCAGTTTAAATCTTGAACCTTAATTATATTTAATTTTAAATTAGGTATGCAGAAAATATGTGAAGTTAACTATAATCTTCAATTTTATTCAATGTTTTGACACAGATAGGAAATATAGCAAATGGAAAGACAACATGAGATATTTAGAATTCTTCTTAATATAGAATTGATGCAACCACATTTGGTAATATTTAGTATCATTTACTTTAAACTAGTAACTGCAATTCTACTATGAATTATTTCTGCCATTATTTTAGAACTAGAATACTGTTGATAGTATTTAATATTAACACTCTCTATGTCTTAGATTCTGTAAGAAACAAGTAAAATATGCAGTTCTGTTTCCAGGACAGTTTCATTTGCATTTCATTACACTTTTAACCCTCAATTTTTATTCTTTTAGAGGCTATTACAGGGGCTGGTAATCATACCTTATATATTATAAACAACACTTCAGTCATCAAAGAGATCATGTGGTCCATTCTTCTGATTCTGAGCATAACAGCCTTAGATCATTCAAATCTATTCTTACTTTTCTAATTTTTCAGGACACCAGGTGTAAAGATCAAATCAATCAAAAAAAAAAGTATATTTCCTCAGAGGCAAATATGTGAAATAAATTGAGTTATATCTTGTGAGGAATAAAATGATTAGCATTTGGTCTCAAGCTCAGAATCAAAGGATAAACTAAAACACAGTACCATAGGTAGAATAACATTTTAATAAAGCAATAACAATGTCATAAAGTGATATTCAATTTATTCTCAAATGATTGATTCAGGCAATACATGCTGGTAGATTTCAGAGGAGGGAAGAAATACATCCTAACATTTGATAGAAATTATCTCTTGCTGTAACTAAACGGCATTTTGACTGAGTCTTTTGTAATCACTAGAAATGGCAAGTTACAAGTCTGCTTATTTTTTTGAGCCTTTATCATCCATAACTTCTTGGATGTCTTTGAAACTTTTCCTCTAGGGTTGAGTCGACTATCTGTTAAATAATCTATAATTATTGGCATGCATGTGTGTGTGTGTGTTAGTCACTCAGTCGTGTTCAACTCTTTGTGACCCCACGGACTGTAGCCCGCCAAGGGCCTCTGTCCATGGGATTCTCCAGGCAAGAATACTGGAGTGGCTTGCTATTCCCTTCTCCTGAGGATCTTTTCAACCCAGGGATTGAACCCTGGTCTCCTGCCTTGCAAGCAGATTCTTTCCTGTTTGAGCTACAGGGGAGTCCTTATATACAATGCTTTCTTGAAATAATACAGTATTGTAGAGTTAAAAAATAAAATTAAATTTAAAAAAAAGAAATAAAAGAAATAATATGTACTCTGATCCCATTACTATATCTTATTTTTTAAAGCAACTTGATTCAATTCAGTTCAAATGTACTAATATTGCCATTGCAAATAATTCATTTGGTGAGGACAAAGAAGTTCTTGTGTCAATGTGATTAGAAGAGAGGGTGAGGCACTAGAATAAGTGAGATAGGCAGTTTGGAATTAATCAAGATAAGAGTACCATCTCATTACATCTCATATTTTACCCAAACAAAAGCATTGGGTGTATGCAATGTATACTCTTCCTTGGCCTTATTATTGTACTTTGCCCTGTAATTGATAAATCATTCCTTTAATTAATCATTTCTACTTCTAGACAAAATATTAGATAGAGTGTTGTTGTTGTTGTTGTTGTTTTCTTGCAGTGTAAATTTCTGAATCAGGAATAGAAATTGCTTATTTGGGGCAGAAGGCAGATATTAAAGACTACAGTGTAAAAGGGAAAAAAATATTTAGTTATAAGGTAAAATACAACACACACAAATCTGAAATATCCTTGAAATGATTTGAGGGGATTTTCTTTTACAGTGATGAAATGTCTGTGGACTCAGTAATGTATGACACTGTGTTCATGATTGGTAGATGCAAAATGCCTATTCTTTTTCAACTTCTTTAAGTCACTGTTATAATATAAAATTACCAGTAGGTAATAACACAACAAAATCTTCTGTAGCACTGCTTCCTAGGTAGATATATTGCTGGAGGTTTTCTGTCAATGAATACATGAGGGTGAAAGAGTGAAAAACAGCCCTCTCTACCCAAACTTTCCTTCATGTTTATTGCACCTTGCAAAGAGGGAGGAGATCTGAGTATGGAACAGAGAATAAGTAACATAAAGCCATACAGAGCAGTGAATCTTACATGCTTCATACTCACAGGTCTGATATACTTTCTCCCCAGAGGAAATAGTATCTTGCTTGTGAACACTGAAGTTTGTAAACTAACAATTTACACAAGAGAAAGCATAAACAAGCAAATGTGACATCAATCTTTAGGGAAAATTTTATTTCCACTTGATTATCCTCAATGTTTTTAATAACACTCAAAATGGGCAAGAGTGCAGACAAACTGGAAGAAATTTAAACCCAGGCTCCAGTTGAAAATATTTAATACAAATACTCTGGTGCCAGAGGTCAATCAAATTACTATATACCAATAATTATATCCTTTGCCCTAGTTACTCAAATCATTTCACTGAGTAAGTTTCCTGGAAGTCAAACTGGGTATAACAAGCGCTTTCCCAAGAGTTCAGTCTATAGTTGTTGCTGGGAAACAACAGAACAATTGTTGATAATAAATCAGAATCTGAACCACTCACACTCACCTATACTGATATTGCACTGTGTTCATATATTCTGTGTATTTCCAATGTTTTATAGAGCCATCTATAATAATAATAGATCATTCATTCAGCCAAGAGTTAAATGGCATTCTTTTAATGTCAATCATTATGCCAAATGATGAGTTTTCAAAAAAATTGAAATCTGTTGCAAATGTCAATTCCTTTCTTTGTGTTTGTATAAAAACAGACTGAGGTTCAGACCCATTACATCTCTAAGTTACGACTGCATGGACACCACAAGTACAGATTGCATTAAGTTAGGAAGAAATGGTATACTTGTCACAAAAGCATGTGTTTGTTTAAATAAAGACTACTTTGAGAGTGTAAAAGTGTTGTTCCATATTACTATCTCATGATCACAATGAAGATTCCCTTAAGTCAGGAGGGGATAAAAAGGAACACATTGAAAAACCCACAGCTTCCTGTAGCTTAACAATTGACAATGTAATTGGACCAAAGAATTTTTTTTGATTTATTATTCATATTCTTTATGAGCCACATCACCATCTCTCAGCAACATGAGTACTGAGTGTAAGGTTGTTGCTATGTGTGTGTGTATGTGTGTGTTATACACACACAAAAGCTATAGAAATATGCATTATATGTATATTTATATATACACATATGTATTTAGAAAATATATTACAACCGCAATTATTCAGAAAAAAATAGAAATGATAGCAAAATGTCTACTTTACAAAGCATAAAACTTTGATAATGAACTCACATATCAGAAAATTCCACATTTAAAAAATATATTTCAAAAGCGTATTGTCAGAACCATATGTTACTGCTATTACTTCTAGAGAACCAAGCTTAGAAGTCATTTCATTGGGTTTCACTTTAAGGTTTCAATTCTTAGTCAGAAAGAATATATGAGAGGATATGAAAGGTCTTGTCACTATGATGATATTCTTGCAAGAAAAAATTAAAGTTGAGCAAGTCTTCTTAGTCTAGAAATAAACTTCAATATGGCTTTCACCTTTCTAGACCCATAGAAAGTTGCTCTTGGTTATCTGCATAATTCTCATTGATTCCAAGAAAATATTTAATTGGATAGGAAAAATAAGAAGCTAATTTGTTCATTACATTTTTTATATGAACTTTGATTCTTCCAGGGTTATTTCTTTTGCTGTTTTTATGTGACCCCTTTTCATAATATAGCACTGGTATAGTGAATGGCGTAATTTGACATAGGCAGAATCAATCCTTTTTTTCTAAGTGGAGTATCTTATAAGGAAACGTTTGGAATCAGAGATAGAGGCTTAGTTAAAAATCCTCATAATAAACACACACACACACACACACACACACACACACACTAACCTAGTTTTCCATATGCTTCTTTGAGTGATTGTTCCTGACCACATACACTGAATGACTGTGCTGATTAAATTCTGTGATCTTTTCTCCACATTTAACTCATCTTGTCAGGTATGGAAGACCAATGGCTTCATTTAAAAAAAAAAAAAAAAAAGAAGACAAAACCACAGGGCTTTGTTCCTTGACCTTTAGTTCTGAGAAAAACACAGAAACACTGAAACACGCCCATCTCACTGACCAACGTTTATAGCTAATTTCTATTTTATAAAAGAGAGCGGAGGAATTTTTCAGCTTTAAAAGGAGACTGCTTTTTGGAGTCAAGGAAGTGTTTCTCCTCTGTCTTGGGCAACTGGTAGAGAAAGGCCGTTTGGGTTTTCTGTTGGATTCCCACACACAGCCTGTGAAGTTTCCCCGAGTCCGGGCTGGTTATCTCACAACTCTGTGCAGAGCTCCAGTGAATAATTTATACCAGGAGGTGACAAGTTAAACACGCCCATTTTGTCTAAAATGCTATGAAGGCATCAAGATGGGAGCCGAGCTGCAGGGTAAGGGGAGCGAGGGTGATGGGAACCCGGGTCCATCTAGAAGCGAGGACGCCAATGTAAAGAAAATGAAATGTAATGAGATCCGCTTTCATGCATAATTCATAGGTGAAAACATGACTGCATAAAGAGCTATGGATTTTAACAAGGCAAGCCTGCAATCATGCACATTATCTTCCCAGAGGAACTTTATATAATATTGGTCAAAAAGGGGATTCTGAATCCCAGTACAAAATAAAGCTGACAGGTTTTCGAATGCAGCAGAATTTACTCTAGTGTACAACGCCTGTGAAAGAAACAATTTCTGTTTACACCTGAAAAACTACTGCTTAGCCAAAATTTTATTTTAAAACATCTGCTATCTCTTCTTTAAATAATAAAAAAAAATTGAGGTGAACAGAAGATTCACATTGACAAACATAACAAAAATGCACAAACTGTATTTACTGAATGTTATGGGGTTAGGTAAAAGCTGACTTGGTAGGCATTTTTACTCCACTGGCAACAAAACTTTAGATAGAAATGTAGGCAATGAAGAAGCTTTAAGAGTGATAACGTGTTAGCTATTGTCAGTGGAAATTTAATCAGGATGTGTTGTTGGAGCAAATACTGTAATTCAGTTTTCAAGGCCAGTTTAGGGGCTAACACATGCCTAATGTGAAATGGTGTTTAACACATGAGGTTCTCAGTTGTGAGATTTAAGAAGAACATTGATTAAACTTGGGATGCCTTAAATTTTATCACCATCAAACCCTAAAGATGTCTTAACTTAAAGAATGGGTGGGATAGGAATCAGGGATGGAGACAGTTCTTGATTGTCCAGACTTAGGATGTACACAGGGATACAAGGAAAACAACAGAAGGGGTCAGAGGCATCTTCAAAATATACAAGGTGGAGAGCTATGTGGGCTAGTTTTCTTGGCTTATTCTGTGTCATATTTGAAAGAAAAGCATGTTTCAATGCCATTCTCCCAAATCATGTAAAAAACGAGTTGCCAGACCAGGTTCGATGCACGATACTGGATGCTTGGGGCTAGTGCACTGGGACGACCCAGAGGGATGGTATGGGGAGGGAGGAGGGAGGAGGGTTCAGGATGGGGAACACATGTATACCTGTGGCGGATTCATTTTGATATTTGGCAAAACTAATACAATTATGTAAAGTTTAAAAATAAAATAAAATTTAAAAAAATTATTAACTTATGAAAGAAAAGCAAAGTAGTTACGTGGCATTCAGTTATGCTCTGGTATTTGACTGAAGAAAGTAGTAAATATTGAAAAAGTTTGGCATATAATATCAAAGTGGTTGTTTATTGTGGGGATTTTTTTTTAAGGTTCCTAAGAAACAGAGATACTCTATAAAGCAGTTTGAAGTGGCTTAGATTTCGAATAATCTATCCCGCTTAAAACTGTTTCATTAAACTCTTTTTGATGTTCCTCAGTTGTGCTTCAGGTTTTGACAATATTTGGAAAACATAAACTTTGGGAGATAGTCAATGATTTAATTTCTTAAGTGGGAATCACAGTTTTTGTGATTCAGTGGCAGAACAAAGCACAATCATGCCTGGAGCTGGTCACAAAGGAAGCTCTTCCAGGATTCTAGTCTTTCTATTGTACTGATATATCCAGGTTCCCCCTGGAGGAGGGCGTGACAATGCTCTCCAATATTTTTGCCTGGAGAATCCCATGGACAAAGGAGCCTGGTGGGCTACAGTCCACAGGATCACAAAGAGTTGGACACAACTGAAGCTACGGAGCATGCACACATCCAGGTTCCAGTGATAAATTTGGAGCCTAAGGTTTACTATTGCATTATGTTTTACTATTCTCTTTAATGCTACTTTGATATATTCCTGGCACTGTTTTACTTTTAAAGGATGTTTACAATCCCTTGCGCCCTATGTAGCCTAAGTGACATGAGCTTATCTCTCCAAGGCATCTAGAATTAACCAGCTAGTTACACTTGTTTAAACCTAACAATTGAGTTTAATACTTCACTGCTTGATTTTTCTTATTTTCTTCCTTATTCCATCCTTCCTTCCTCCCTCAGTTTCTTCTTTTCCTTCACAAAAACACACACAGAGTGACTTATCTCTGCCTATAATAAACCCAGATTGGTAGTGTGGCTGGGAAACGACAGTTCAGGTTGACAATATCTATTCCTGACTCTACTGGAAGGTGAGAGAAGCCGATCACATCTCTTCCCTCTCTCTACCTGACAGCTGTGGGCTCCTCCCCCTCTTCCTGCCAGTGCAGCATGCTGCTGGGAAGTTTGCTACATGGAAGGATCAGTTTTCAAGCACAGAAAGAATTTGTTTGCTTGTACACCTGTGCTCTAAAGGAAGTTTTCCTATTGCTCCTGCCAGTTGGATGACTTGCTGAATTCTTTAGCATATATAAAAATGCAAAGTGCCTGAAATGGGAATGAAATGATAACATAATTAGAATTCTCTCCTGGGGTCAGATGAGACAGATGGTTGCAGTAGGAGGATTTTCCTAGGTACAGCTTCCCTTGTCTAAGTTTGTTGCCTATTTGTTTCCCTTTCTGTGGAAACAATGCACATATTAAATATCATACCGGACACAAAGCACATTTTAAATAAAAAGGTGACAGACTGAGACATGAATGTTAAAACTCCCGTTGACTTAGTCTCAGGCACAAACATTGGTAAAGGTCATTGAAGTTGGGACCCCACATCTCTCCTGCAACCTCCTGCATTCAGGAAATCTCATTGAAAACAAATCATGTGTGTATGTAGATGCAATCCCCAAACCAACTGAGTTTGCTTTTTTCACTCATTCAAATAAAATAAGACTATATCATCATTTGTTTAAATTCTTTAAATGTCTTCTTACAAAGCTTAGAGCATACGTTCCTTTTGGGGTTTGGCCTCTGCCTGTCCCTCCAAATTCACTTCTCACCATTGTCCCATCTTATTCTGCTTTAACCACTTGGATTCCATGATAATAAGGAAGTTGATGGAGTCTAGAAAGAAGAATGAAAAAATGTTGGCTTTTAGGGTAAGAGCCATACTCCTTCCATCATAATGAGAAAAAGATATAGAGAGACAGATAGCAGAAAAACTAGGGAATTCTTCTTTAATGATGTATTTTTATGAGTGATACAAGATATTAAGAAAAATTTTAGAAAGAAATTCAGATTTCACATTTTCTTGTAAAATGACCTGTGGAAATTAGTGCCATTCTATGCATATAGATAAGGAAATGATGGTAACTAGAAACTAGTATGGCTTCACAAAGAGTAACGATTTGGGGCAAACTTTCTTTCTGGACAGTGTTATTAGATGAGAAGATTAGAGTATAGTGATAGCCTTTGACAAGGCCTCTTGTGATAAAAACCTTAATGCTATGATTATACATTTGATAGATTGGAAGCAATAAAAATGATTTTTCCCATAGCTGCCAACCATTAAGCAACCTGGAAAGAGGGATTTGGTTGTGTGTTACAGGGCTTTGTCCTCCTCCACTTTTTTTTTTTTTACAATGTATGAATAATTTGGATGAAAAATTGAAGACAATTTTATCAAACTGGTGGGTAACTTGAAACGGGAATGGAGAATGGATAGTTTGCATGCAAATTTCTTTTTTTGTATCATGGCAAGAAGAAGCATGTGCTAGATTCTTGAAGTCTTTAATATGTTGTGTTTCCTTTTCTTTGAAACACTTTAAAGATTGAAATGAAATCCATGATTTTAATAAGACTAGGTTTGGGATGGGGCTGAATAATAATTCTGAATGACTGAGAGTGCATGGTATGACCTGTTCATTCTAAAGGATATCAGTCCTGGGTGTTCTTTGGAAGAAATGATGCTAAAGCTGAAACTCCAACACTTTGGCCACCTCATGCGAAGAACTGACTCATTGGAAAAGACTGATGCTGGGAGGGATTGCGGGCAGGAGGAGAAGGGGACAACAGAGGATGAGATGGCTGGATGGCATCACTGACTCAATGGACATGAGTTTGAGTGAACTCCAGGAGTTGGTGATGGACAGAGAGGCCTGGTGTGCTGCAATTCATGGGGTGGCAAAGAGTCTGACACGACTGAGTGATTGAACTGAACTGAGAGCGCAGGGTAATGGCATCTCTCTAGTTCTAAACATGTTTGAAGGAAGGAAGAGATAGTCATCATTACTTCTGTTCTGCCTGAGGAAGAAGATTTCTTTGTCTCTGCCCCTCTTTTTATCCTGATTTTTTATTTTATTTTATTTATTTATTTTTATTTTATTTTTGGCTGTGCTGAGTCTTTGTTGTCACACACGGGCTTTCTGTAGTTGCGATGGTCTTGGGCTGCTCTTTTGTTGCAGTGCATGGGCTTCTCACTGTGGTGGTTTCTCTTGTTGCAGAAAACAGGCTTTAGGGCATGTGGGCTCACTTGTGGCACATGGGCTTAGTTGACCCATGGTATGTGGAATCTTCCCAAAGCAGAGATCAAACCCGTGTTCCCCTCAATGGTAGGTGGACTCTTAACCTCTGAACTGCTAGGCAAATCCTCTGATTGCTTTTGGATTCATATTTCTAATCACTTCCTGATTCTCTCTTCTAATTTAATTCTATCCTGAAAGCCAGGAACAGCCAACATAAGTACCAGATTTTCTCCACTTTTTAGATTATTTTTTCTCCTAATAGGTTATAACTTCTTGGCCAGAAAGAACGTGACATATTTGGTCTAAACATGAAAAAGTTGAACTCATTTGCCACAAACAGACACTTGTAATTAAGTAATATATAAATGTGGAGTTTATGACTGTATTCAATTCAAAACGGAAGTTTCTATAAATGAACCTTATGCTGAGATGTTTGCGAGTCAGGTTCACTGCAAGAGGTAATATAGAAAACTTCTAAAGCCTCTGAATATTTTTGGTACATATGTTAATGTTTTAACTGTGCTTTTAACTGCTACCTATCTTTGATTTAAGAAGAACCAGAAGATGGGTATTTTGTTTATTTTAATATGCCAGATGACTGGTTCCTAGAAACCAACTGATGTTTACTTAGCTGCTTCCTCAGATCAAGGACTTTATACTTTCTTGTTCATCTAACATAATGCCTAAACATGCTGAATTATAATCTGTGAAGAAAAAAACAGGGGCATTGTAGATTGTTCAAGGAAGAGTAAGAGTTCATTTTAAGATGCATTTTATGGGAATGTGAGACCGCTCTCAATTACCATGGTTGAATGAATTAAATAGAATCTCAAAAACTGCAGAATTATTTGCTGAGAATTACAGAACTTGAGAAGAAATTTTGGAGAATCTGATGGCTGTCAGTAAGTCTTCTTGTCTGTTTTCCTTCTAAAGTGTGTGAATAGAATACAATTAAAAATTCCCTTCAGATATTTTCCAATTGTACTCAGTAGAATTGTTATGGAATTAACATATGTTTCTCATAATGTATGGATTTGAGCAACTTTCCACATAGTATACTAAATTTTAGTAGAGACACGAAGTATATAAACCAACTGGAAATGCACATCAGCATGTGAGGGGTAAACCAATTATGGTATATAAGCATAATGGAATACGATTTGTCAATGAAAAGGACTAATAAATGCAATGACATGGGTGAAACAAAACAAAAATAGCTGAGTGAAAGAAGCCAGACATAGAAGTGTAAACACTGTATGATTTCATTTATATGAGTGTCTAGAACATGATCTTGATTATGCTGGTGGTTATACAGTGTCAAAATACATGTAACTGTATATTCAAAATTGGTGCAGTTTATTCTGTATACATTATGCCTTGGTAAAGTTGATTTAAAAAACAAAATCCACAAAACAAAAAAACAACCTTATATATATGGATTTCTGATCATGCGGTCCACCATGAAAATGTGTGACATCTCTTTTTAAATCATCAATAAAAACATTGTTAATTTGTTGAAAATAATTCCTTCTTAAGTACAAAAAGTGTTTGTGGCCTGCAGTTCTACCAGAGTTTAAAGTGGAGGTTACCTTGGAGAAAAGTGAAGAGATAGCTAATTAAGCATCTTTCAGATCTGCATAAGGTACTTTCAAGGCCTGTGTTTTGTGTTGTGTTTGAGAATTTCTAGGGGAGAGACCTTCTGTTGTCAGGAAATTTCAAGATAAGCCAGGGGGTGGGAGCATCTGTTATTCAAGAGGCCTGAGTGTAATAGAACTACCCCACATGAGCCAAGGGCAGGAGTGTGTTAATTGCCATGGGAAATAATTTAGAAGGATGAATGTAGTAGGTCAAGTGGTCGAAATCAGTAGATAGGGTAGGTTTGTGGGACTCACAATGGAGCCCTGCCACATAATCTACAGTAGAGTCTGTAAATGTTTACAGCAGAGTTGGTGGCTTGACCCTGGGGTAACCCAGAGTAGAAAAGAAGTCAGAAAGGTGCAGGAATTGGACTACCAATGCCCAGTCCCTGGAAATTAGCTGACATTTTGCAAGGCTGAACAATGTCTGCATGCTTCCTACGTAAATCTGTAGAACTCACTTGGCTTTCTGGGTTACACATTTATACAATCTTAATTTTACAAATAAATGTAAAATTAAAAAACTTATCTCAGTGCAACAATTTTAAAAAGGCTAATCATGTCAGAGTTGAAAAAGGGGAATGAAATGTTAAGGGCTGGCTTTCATTTGGGTGAAATCCACAGACTCCAAAAGTCTGTTGACTATTTTATTGTGGCTTGTGGGTAAATTCCATAATATCAAATGTGTGTGTCAATACATATTCTGAAGACAAAATCTGTTTGTGTGGGATGTTGTTTTGGAATAATCTGTTATGTTACACTGTCACTTGAGGTGGAGAAAAAATTGAGAATAAATTTAAGTAAACATTTCAAGTATAACTGTTAAAACTTTGTTTTATAAATGTTATATGCACTATTGTAAAGTTTTAAAATGGATACCTTTTGCTTTTTCACTATAATTCCCTTTAGAGCTCTCTACTGCTAAATTTTTAAATACTTCTTTTCTTCATTCTAGAGGATAAATGAGAACGGGGGGCCAGAACAAAGAAAATCAGTTTTCTTGTAAGCAAAGATATTTTTTATATTACTTCATTAAATATAATCATTGCCATCCTAGCAAATGTAAAATTAGAGGCAAAGAAAAAGATAATTTTGTTTTTTCCCTCAACTTAGTGTTTGTCCAAATATTGTAGAACTATATATTTTTTTCCCTGAATGGGTAAATAACTTTTATTAGCTTATAGTAATTGGCCTACTTGTTTGTTTTTGTTTTTAATATATAGATTAGAGTGTGCATATTGCTGAATGGCTTTTGGAGAAATCTTTCAGATCTTTCAGTTGAGATCCATTGGTGGGTCAGGAAATCAGTTCAGAAAACCTTCAATAAGCATTTTTAAAATACCTAGAAATAATAAAAATACCTAGAAACCAAAAGCATTAGCCATATGTGCATGTGGGGTGTGTGTGTGTGTGTGTAAGTATTGGTTTGCAAAATAAAGAGTATTTCTTACTGCGGGCTGAAACAGCAAAAAATATTTCTTAAATAGTTTGTAAAAACTATTTTAGAGAATTACCTAAAATGTGATAGCTGAAATAATTGAGCAACCTTCCTATGATGAAAGAGATAGTAAATGATAATTGAACTGAACACTCAGATTAACAAATTTGGTTACAGCGGGACCAAACAGGAAAATTGGATTCAAGATGGTTCTCCTATATTTTTTCTGGAGTCATTGGAAACCTCTTTTATTCCATAAATAGCTTAACCTAAAACACTAGATTCATATATTTTCAGAACATTTCAGAAATATAAATATCATCAAACCTTTGTGGGTTATATTTTGATGAAATATAAATATTTCAATACGTTGGTTTTCTTAGTTTTCTACTTTATATGGACAGGATTCATCAGAAAACATCTCTAATATCTCTTTTACAGATGGGTTTCCTGAACCAACCAAATCTAAAATGTATTCCATAAATACGTCACAATATTTTCTTTTTATAACACTTATCATTACCCTGAATTAGCTTGCATAATAAAAATATTTGTTTTCTTCTTCATTTTCCTACCTAAAACCCAATCTAATAGAAACTAGTTTCCTAACTAAAACTCAATCTAAAACCCACCCATCCATCTTTCTACAAGGTAAACTCCACAAAGGAAAGTCTTTGCCTCTCTTGTTCACTGCTTGCCTCAGAAAAGTGTCTGACACAAAGTCATTCTTCAACGAATACTTATTGGCTGTGGGTTAGTTGTTCAGTTGTCTCTGACTCTTGGCAACCCCATAGTGGGTAGCCCATCAGGCTCTTCCATCCATGGGATTTTCCAGGCAAGAATACTGGAGTGGATTTCTACTTCCTTCTCCAGAGGATCTTCCTGACCCAGGGATCGAACCCAGGTCTCCCGCATTGCAGGCAAATTCTTTACCATATGAGCCATGAGGGAAACCTATTGACTGAGTTACCAGTAAAACACTTATTGACTAGATGACTGATTTAAGAAATGAAGACAAAAGCTGCCTACTGCTTTATAAATACTTTCTAAGAGTGGAAATCAGAACTTCTATAGCAATATACCATTCATAATGATTTTGAGGGGTCTGCTTTGTCTTCATAGACTTCATATTTTCTTTATGAGTAGGAGTGTTTGGATTCTAAACCTTGACTAACTTGGAATAATCAGGAAAAAAAAAAAAAAAAACTTATTACCAACTCCAACCAGCAATCACATTTAAAACTGGAATCAACAATTTTTAAGAAGCAATGTAAATACAATTTGTAACTAAGGTTGCTATGTTACTATATCACTCTGTGTCCATCTGCTATTTAGGGGTCAATGTGAGCCCATTGTGCATTAAAATCTGTAAAATATACTCCCAAGAATTCTATTTTTCAGGCAGAAAATTAAGAGGAGTGGATGATAACTATCTCTATTATAGGCTGGGAAACTAATATATCTGCCTGAGTGCACTTATTTGAATGGAAAATAGGTGGATATAATGTATACTGAAAAGAAATATGATAAAGCCTTTGTTAACAGGCAGCTGACCCTATGTTGAAGGTTAAGTATTTAATACTTCAAAACTAATATTATTGGGGATAAAATTTGCCTCTAAGTGGTAATTAAATTTAGTCCTCAAAAATTTGGAGAGGTAAGACATTTAAATTAATAGATGAGTTTTTAGCAAAACTGTAGCACTGAGACCACATTTGTTTTGTACCTACCCTATTTAAAATATTACTGCGATGAGAAAACCATTATTTGAAATACAGTATTTGGCAGATAGATACTGCAATATATATGTTACATCTCTCTAACATACCATTCAATCCTAAAGGAAATCACATCTGAATAATCATTAGAAGGACTGATGCTGAAGCTGAAGCTCCAATACTTTGGCCACCTGACGGGAAGAGATGACTCATTGGAAAAGATCCTGATGCTGGGAATGATTGAGGGGAGGAGGAGAAGGGGATGACAAAGGATGAGATGGTTGGATGGCATAACCGATTCAATGGACTTGAGTTGGAGAAGGCTCTGGGAGTTAGTGACGGACAGGAAGTCCTGAAGTGCTGCAGTCCATGGCGTCGCAAAAAGTTGGACATGACTGAGTGACTGAACTGAGCTGAACACATGCTAGCAAAGTAATGCCCCAAATTCTTGCCCACAGTAGTCGTAGTAGTTTATAATAGTCATGTGAACTAAATTTGTCCATTTTAGTTCACTGATTCTTAAAACGTCAATGTTCACTCTTGCTATCTCCTGTTTGACTACTTCCAATTTGCCTCGATTCATGGACCTAAAATTCCAGGTTCCTATGCAATCTTGTTCTTTACAGCATTGGACTTCTAAAACTAGGTACAATTAATAACTTTCAAGTTGAAATTCAGTTTATTTATACACATCCTCCACCAAGTTCTCATCAAGTACTTTGTTTGTTATGTTAGAGCAGATGTAGCAAACAGAAAGAGGAAGTATGTCAAATCAAACAGTTTATTATTTGACCTTGTGGATAATCCAGAGAAGCATGTACAGTGTTTAAATTCTGAAGCTTAAGGTAAATATTTCAGAAAGACTCTCTACTTTGTTGATTGGTAAAATGCACCACAGAATATAATTTCCTCACTATTTGGTTAAATGTAAAGAAATATGGAACTTTTTGAAAAGAATTGCTTGTCTGGTAAAGATGGATGGTCTACTGAAATAGGCATTAAAAAATAGATTGTGCTAGCTTTGGCAGCACATATGCTAAAATTGGAATGATGCAGAGAAGATTAACATGGCCCTGTACAGGATGACATGTACATTTGTGAAGGATTCCATATTTTTGGTATATTTGTAGGTTGTTAAGAGAATTGATCTTTCTCATCACAATAAAATATTTTTTTCTTTTTTTGTAATGATGAGATTATGGATCTGTATAAGACGATGTTAAACTTGTAGTAATCATATCATGATATATGTAAGTCAAATCATTATGCTATACATCTTAAACTTATACAGTGCTGTACATCCAGTGCATCTCAATGAAACTGGAAAAAAATAGATTATGCCATTAAAGCATGAAATTGAAAGATAATAATAAGAATAGCAACAAAATAAGGTTAGTTTATTTTTTTGCATCCTGAGTAAGTGTCAGTTTCTGAATCAGGTTCTTTCTCACAAAAGCCTTAGGAAGCACTGGGTTAGCCAAAAGTTTTGTTCAGGTTTGGTCCACCGGCTAAGTTTGAAAGTGTTGGGAAGTAAGAAAGAATATTTCTGATAAATGCAGTGTCTTACTTTATGAAAACATGAAAACATTTAAACAGTGACTTTTATTAAAACATAATTTAAAAAATTAAGAGCACTGCTTTGGTGTTTTAATTCCACTGTGTCAATTTTGATTTCCCTCAAACAGTAGAGATTGAAGTCTTCAAAGGGATCCCACAAGGGTGTCTGTGCTAAACTGCCATTTCCAAAAGATCACAACTGATGCTCACAAGTTATTCTCACAAGTATCATATACAACAAATATAAGCTTTGCAATATACAATTTGAGGAAGATTAGTGAAGCCAAGGAGCCACAACTGTCACACTCACAGGATGGTAGTGTTAGTTTCTCAGTGGTGTCCAACTCTTTGGGACCCCACGGACTGGACTGTAACCCACCGGGTTCCTCTGTCCATGGAATTCTCCGAGCAAGAATGCTGGAGTAGATTGCCATTCCCTTCTCCAGGGCATCTTCCTGACCCAGGGATCAAACCCAGGTCTTCTTCACTGCAGGCAGACTCTTTACCATGTAAGCCACCAGGGAACCCCATATACTCACAGAAATACCACTCAAATATCCATGCCTTCCAATATAAGCACAGCAAATATGCACATACAATTAAATTGTTTGACATTTGAAATGTGTGACATTGCCCTATGTAACTCTAAGACATTAACCAGTACATGGTAATCCCCTGGTGGCAGTGATTGATTCAGGATGGCACAATCAAAGTGAAGCAATTTATTCATTGGTTGTGGGAAGCAGCCTCTTCCTGTATTGAAAAAGGAAGCTATGTAAGTCAGGCTGCAGCAACTATTTATGTCCACTATGAGGACAACTAGTTTGTAGGTGAAGCTGCAACACAGAAGAGGGTAGAAAAAAATGATTAACTGTAAATCATTTAGTTTAAATAAGTCATAAACACCTTCAGATATTTGACTGGTTACAAGGACTGCTTTTCTGGCTGAGTTTTAGTTATAGTTAGTTATGTAAACGATATAGGGACATATATGTTTATATACAATACAGACACCTCGTGGTATCAGGTGATTCCTAAGATGGGTAAGATATTTAGAAAATTATTTAATACATACTAAGTGCAAGAGCTAGTATAGACTTTGAGAAGAATAAATCATTATAAATTAATGGCTTTGAGAATGATTCTGAATCAAATAACTCCAACACTGTGAATTACAAATTATGTGCTAATATATCTATATATAAAGTGTTAGCAATGGTGAGAAAACTCATAGACTGTGATTCGTATGAATTTCTGTTTCAAAGCAAGGCTTCTACATTCCATTTTGGATCTCATTCATACTATTATCTATGCAGAATGGGCTAGGGAAGAGTGGAATTGCTGCAGTCTATACAAAACAAGTGAACAGGATTGGCTTGGAGTTGTGCCATCTTTGCAGAGGTAGTAATTTGTCTCAATGAAGATTGTTGCCTTGATTAATGATATAAAAATATAGGAGTTTGTAAGATTAGGTTCTCTCTAAGAAGGGCAAAATTTGATAGTATAAGCATACTTTTGAAATGACATTTTATTTTAAAGCTGACATTTTAGACTTTTATTTGTTGTCAGTAAAATAGAGCAAAATTGGTTATACATGTATTATTTCTTTTTCCTCCAACTTCTCTAGCCACAGTCTCCACAGCACACAGAAATATTCACGCACAAGAAGATATATGACTAAAATTGAAGGAACGTCACACACAGTGCGAAGGGGATGTTGTGGTAGTTAGTATGAAATATTAAGTAAAAGCTAAACGAGTGACTGGGGAAAAAGGTCTTTATTAAATAACTAGTTTTTTGTGAGATTCAGACTATGTAATCTAGCATGTAACAATTTGGTACAGATATAAACCATGTATAAGGAGAAGTTAGTAATAAAAGTAAGTGATTGATTCAAAATAAGTGAGCTAAGAACAGTATTTTTACTGAGTATTAATACCTTTTCCTACTGTTATAGGATAAAGTGTTTTGATTCAATCAATTAATTTGGGATTGGAGTGTAAAGAGGATACTCAAAATAGGATTTTGAAGATTTTTACAATTTTGTTAAGTAAAGGACACATGGGAGCCATTTTATTCATGCAGTTATTCATGCAGTCTATAATTCATTTACTTAGTAAATTAGGATGTAAGAAAAGTTTTGAGCATCTAAGATGAACCTGTTTTAATTTTTTTCAATTTTTATTTTTTTACAGTAGTTCCTTGTTGGTTATCTGTTTTAAATATAGCAGTGTGTACATGTCAGTCCCAAACTTCCAATCTATGCCTTCCTGGTAATCATAAATTCATTCTCTAAGTCTGTTCATCTGTTTCTGTTTTGTAAATAAGTTCATTTGTATAAAATGAACATCTAATTAGCAAGATGGGCTTGTCATTAAATAGATAAGTAAAAACCAATTAGATATGATCCCTGACCACATGGAATTTCAAGTTTCATGATAAATGCAATGAAATAAATCTTCTATAATATTAAATCTGATGACTTTAAATTTAGAATTTGTATAGGTCACAGAGACACTCCATTTTTGGAATAAATATTTAAGATGAGAAAAGTGAATGGAGACAGAGAGATCAGAGCTTCCACAGTGGCTCAGAGGTAAAGAATCTGCCTGCAATACAGAAGATATTAGAGACATGTGCTTGATCCCTGGGTCAAAAAATTCCCTGAAGGAGGGCCTGCAACCTACTCCAATATTCTTGCCTGGAGAATCCCATGGACAGAGGAGCTTGCTAGGCTATAGTCCATAGGGTTGCATAGAGTCCAACAAGACTGAAGTGACTTAGCATGCACAGAGAGATCAACATACTATCTGAAAATTAACCTTAGGAGCTCTTTCTGGGTTGCCTGGCAACTGCTTCCCTTCCAATGGCCAAATTACACATCTGTCAGAAAGTTCCTATTTGTGGTCATAGAAGAAATTTCTCATTCATAGAATATTACACAACTTGACAATCCTCAAAACACAGGGTCAGAAGCAGGGGTACACGTCTGACCATTATTCCTTCAGTCTTTTGGGCCCTAGAATTATCTTTTAAATGGAAATAGGGGTTTCCCTGGTGGCTCAGTGGTAAATAAATTGCCTGTGGTGCAGTAGCTACAGGAGACGCAGTTCGATCTCTGAGTTAGGAGGATCTCCTGGAAAAGGGCATGGCAATTCACTCCAGTATTCTTGCCTGAAGAATTCCATGGACAGAGGACCCTAGTGGGCTACACAGTCCATGGGGTTGCAAAGAGTCGGATGCAACTGAAGTGATTTAACAACGACAGCATTACCAATGGTATAGTATTTGCTTTCCTGATAGCTCAGTTGGTGAAGAATCCGCCTGCAATGCAGGAGAACCCAGTTCAATTCCTGGGCTGGGAAGATCCACAGAAGAAAGGATCAGCTATCCATTCTAGTATTCTCGGGCTTCCCTTGTAGCTCAGCTGGTCAAGAATCTGCCTGCCCATGCAGGAGACACAGGTTCAATCACTGAGTCAGAAAGATTCCCTGGAGAAGGAAATGGCAATCCACTCCAGTATTGTTGCCTTGGAAATCCCATGGACAGAGGAGCCTGGTGAGCTGCAGTCTACGGGGTTACAAAAGAGTCATACATGATTTAGTGACTATACAACAACAACACAACAACAAAAATGTTTCTACAAGATAAATTCAGACTTAAATTGAAGAAAGTGGGAAAACCACTAAACCATTCAGGTGTGACCTAAAACAAATCCCTTATGATTATATAGTGGAAGTGAGAAATAGATTTAAGGTCCTAGATCTGATAGACAGGGGCCTGACGAACTATGGACAGAGGTTCGTGACATTGTACAGGAGGCAGGGACAACCGTCCCCAAGAAAAAGAAATGCGAAAAAGCAGAATGGCTGTCTGAGATGGCCTTACAAATAGCTGTGAAAAGAAGAGAAGTGAAAAGCAAAGGAGCAAAGGAAAGATATACCTACTTGAATGCAGAGTTCCAAAGAATAGCAAGAGATAAGAAAGCCTTCCTCAGCGATCAATGCAAAGCAATAGAGGAAAACAACAGAATGGGAAAGACTAGAGATCTCTTCAAGAAAATTAGAGATACCAAGGGAACAAATCATGCAAAGATGGGCTCAATAAAGGACAGAAATGGTATGGAGCTGACAGAATCAGAAGATATTAAGAAGAGGTGGCAAGAATACACAGAAGAATTGTATAAAAAAGATCTTCATGACCCAGATAATCACGATGGTGTGATCACTCACCTAGAGCCAGACATCCTGGAATGTGAAGTTAAGTGGGCCTTAGGAAGCATCACTATGAACAAAGCTAGTGGAGGTTATGGAATCCTAGTTGAGCCATTTCAAATTCTAAAAGATGATGCTTTGAAAGTGCTGCACTCAATATGTCAGCAAATTTGGAAAACTCAGCAGTGGCCACAGAACTGGAAAAGGTCAGTTTTCATTCCAAGCCCAAAGAAAGGCAATGCCAAAGAATGCTCAAACTACTGCACAATTGCACTTATCTCACATGCTAGTAAAGTAAGGCTCAAAATTCTCCAAGCTAGGCTTCAGCAACACATGAACCGTGAACTTCCAGATGTTCAAGCTGGTTTTAGAAAAGGCAGAGGAACCAGAGATCGAATTGCCAACATCTGCTGGATCATTGAAAAAGCAAGAGAGTTTCAGAAAAACATCTGCTTTATTGACTATGCCAAAGCCTCTGACTGTGTGGTTCACAACAAATGGTGGAAAATTCTGAAAGAGCTGGGAATACCAGACCACCTGACCTGCCTCTTAAGAAATCTGTATGCAGGTCAGGAAGCAACAGTTAGAACTGGACATGGAACAACAGACTGGTTCCAAATAGGAAAAGCAGTTCGTCAAGGCTGTATATTGTCACCCTGCTTATTTAATTTATATGTAGAATACATCATGAGCAACACTGGGCTGTAAGAAACACAAGCTGGAATCAAGATTGCCGGGAGAAATATCAATAACCTCAGATATGCAGATGACACTACCCTTATGGCAGAAAGTAAAGAGGAACTAAAAAGTCTCTTGATGGGAGTGAAAGAGGAGAGTGAAAAGGGCTTAAAGCTCAACATTCAGAAAACTAAGATCATGGCATTCGGTCCCATCACTTCATGGCAAATAGATTGGGGAAAAAGTGGAAACAGTGGCTGACTTTATTTTTGCGGGCTCCAAAATCACTGCAGATGGTGATTGCTGCCATGAAATTAAAAGATGCTTACTCCTTGGAAGGAAAGTTATGACCAACCTAGACAGCATATTAAAAAGCAGAGACATTACTTTGCCATTAGTGGTCTGTCTAGTCAAGGCTATGGTTTTTCCTGTGGTCATGTATGTATGTGAGAGTTGGACTATAAAGAAAGCTGAGTGCCAAAGAATTGATGCTTTTCAACTGTGGTATTGGAGAAGCCTCTTGAGAGTCCCTTGGACTGCAAGGAGATCCAGCCTGTCAATCCTAAAGGAGATCAGTCCTGGGTGTTCACTGGGAAGACTGATGTTGAAGCTGAAACTCCAATACTTTGGCCACCCTATGCAAACAACTGACTCAAAAGATCCTGATGTTGGGAAGGATTGAAGGCAAGAGGAGAAGGGGACGACAGAGGATGAGATGGTTGGATGGCATCACTGACTCAATGGACATGAGTTTGGGTAGACTCCAGGAGTTGGTGATAGACATGGAGGCCTGGTGTGCTGCAGTTCATGGGGTTGCAAAGAGTCCGGCATGACTGAGCAACTGAACTGAATTGAACTTTGTTATCCAATATATCCTTATTATGATATTTATCTATTTTACACTTAATAGTTTTCATCTTTTGATCTTACCCCTGTCCCTTTCTCCCAATTGGTAACTACTAGTTTGTTTTCTCTGTTTCTGGTTTACTCATATATTTTTGGGGCTTCCCTCATGGCTAGATGGTAAAGAATCTGCATGCAATGCCAGAGACTTGAGTTTGTATCCCTGGATTGGGAAAATCCCCTGGAGGAGGGTATGGCAACCCACTCCAGTATTCTTGCCTGGAGAATCCCCATGGACAGAAGAGCCTGGCAGGCTACAGTCCTTGGGGTCACAAAGTGTTGGTTTTCTCTATCCGTGAGTCTGTCTCTGTTTCACTTATATACATTTGACTGTTTTATTTTTTAGATTCCATATAAAAGTGAAGTCATATGATATATGTCTTCCTCTGTTCAACTTTTTCTAAGCATGATATTCTCTAGGTCCATGCACATTCCTGAAAATGGCATGGCTGAGTAATATCCCATTCCTTATCCATTCACATGTTCCTTCTGCATTCACCTGTTGATAGGCACTTGGGTTGCTTCAGTATCTTGGCTATTATAAATAGTGCTGCTGTGAACACTGATGCTTTCATATTGTGGTGCTGGAGAAGACTTTTAAGAGTCCTTTGGATTGCAAGGAAATCAAGTCAGTCAGTCTTAAAGGAAATCAACCTTGACTATTCATTGGAAGGACTGTTGTTGAAATTAAATCTCCATACTTGGCCACCTGATGTGAAGAACTGACTCACTAGAAAAGGCTGATTATGGGGAAGATCGAAGACAAAAGGCAAATGGCATGGCCAGAGGATGAGATGGTTAGATAGCATCACTGACTCAATGGGCATGAATTTGAACAAACTCCAGCAGATACTAGAGGACAGAAGAGCCTGGCATGCTACAGTGCACAGAATTGAAAAGAGGTGGACATGACTTAGTGACTGAACAATGTCAACAATGAACATTGAGCTGCATATAGCTTTTCAAATTAGTGTTTTCATTTTTTTTTTTTCTGGATGTATACCCAGGGGTGCAATTGCTGGATCATGTAATAGTTATATTTTTAGTTTCCTGAGGGATTTCCATACTGTTTCCCATAGTGGTCACCCCAATTTATATTCCCACCAATTCCAAGGAGAGAGGAGCCTGGGGGGCTACAGTCCATGGGGTCACAAAGGGTCAGACATGATAGCGACTGAACAGCAATAATGCACAAACACTCCCTTTTCTCCACATCCTTGATAATATTTATCATTTGTAGACTTGGTTGTGAAGTGATATATCAATGCCTTTTTGATTTACATTTCCCTAAAAATTAGTGATGTTGAGGGTTATCTCCATGTGCCTGTTAACCATCAGTATGTTAATTTTTAAAAATATCCACACAGAGCTTCTGCCCATTTAAAATTTTGTTTCTGCTTTTTTGATATTTAGTTGTATGAGCTGTTTTCATATTTTGGATATTAACCACTCCCCCGCTGTGCTGTGCTTAGTCTCTCAGTCGTGTCCAACTCTTTGTGACCTCGTGGACTGCAGCCCACCAGGCTTCTCTGTCCATGGGGATTCTCCAGGCAAGAATGTTGAAGTGGGTTGCTGTGCCTTCCTCCAGGGGATCTTCCCAACTCAGGGACTGAACGCAGGACTTCACACTGAAGGTGAATTCTTTATTGTCTGAGCCACAAGGGAAGCCCACTAACCCCCCATAGACCTTATCATTTAGAAATATTTTCTCTTATTCCATAAGTTGTCTTTTCATTTTGTTAATGGTTTCCCTTGCTTTGCAAAAGATTTGAAGTTTAATTAGGTCCCATTTGTTTTTATTTTCTTTGTCTTAGGAGACAGATCAAAATATTGCTACATGTCAAAGAATGCTCTGCTTGTTTTCCTCTAGGAGTTTTGCAATCTCAGTTCTTACATGAAAGTCTTTAATACATTTTGAATTTGTTTATATTGTGTGAGAAAGTGTTCTAATCTCATTTTTTTCACATGTAATAACTGTCCAGTTTTCCCAGAACCCTTTATGGAAGAGACTGTCTTTTCTTTGCTGTATATTCTTGCCTCTGTTTTTGTAGATTAATTGATCCTAGGTATGTGTGTGTGTTTTCTGGCCCCTTGATTCTATTGTTAATCTATATGCCTATTTTTATGTCAGTACAATATTGTTTTGATTACTGTAGCTTTGCGTATTTTTTTTTTTACTTTTGATTTTGTTTTATTTTATTATATTGACATAAAGTTGATTTACAATGTTCTGTTATTTTCAGGTAGATAGAAAAGTGATTCAGTTATACATAAAACATATCTTTTTTCAAATTTTATAAGTTATTACAAAATATTGAGTACAGTTCCCTTTGCTACACAGTAGGTAATTGTTGGTTATCTATATTATATGTAGTAATGTATATATATTAATCCCAGGCTCCTAATTTATCGCTCCCCTACTCTCCCTTTTTGGTAACCCATAAGCTTGTTTCCTGTGTCTGTAGATCTACTTCTGTTTTTTAGATAAGTTCATTTACCATTTGCAGCAAACATGAAAGCAACCTAAAAATTATCATACTAAGTGAATTAAACTATACCAGGAAAGACAAATATCATATGATACTATTTATATGTAAAATCTAGTTTTGTAGTTTAATATGAAGTTAGGGAGTATAATACTTCCAATTTTGTTCTTTTTCTCAAGATTGTCTTGTCAGTTAAAGACTTTTGTGGTTCCATATGAATTTTAGGATAGATTATTTTAGTTCTATGAAAAACATGATGAGTATTTTGATAGGGGTTGCATTTAATCTGTAGATTGCTTTGGATAGCATGACTATTTTGACAATATTAATATGTTCAATCCAAGATCATAGGGTATCTTTTGATTTTTTGGCATCATTTTAAATTTCCTTCATTAGTATTTCATAGTTTTCAGAGTATTTCCCCTCTTTGGTTAAATTTATTCCTTTGTATTTTATCCTTTTTGATTTAATTTTATTAAGTTTTTTTCCTTTTCTCTTTCTGACAGTTCATTGTTAGTGTATAGAAAAGTAACATGTCTCTGTGTAGTAATCATGTATCTTGTAATTTGCTGAATTCATTTGTTAGTTCTAATAATTTTTGGTGAGACTAGAATTTTCTTCATGGAGAATCACATTATTTGCAAATACTGATAGTTTTATTTTTACCTTCCAATTTGGATGGCTTTTTTTTTTCTTACCTAATTGCTATTGTTAGGATTTCTAATACTATATTAAATTGTTCTTGATTTTAGAGGAAAAATTTTCAGCTTTTCATCATTTAGTGTTATTTTAGCTGTGAAACTGTCATAAACAGCCTTTATTATGTTGAGATATGTTCCTTCTATCCCAACTTTGATGAGAGTTTTGTAATGAGTAGATGTTGAATTCTGTCAAACGCTTTTTCTGAATCTATGGAAATAAACATATTTTTATTCTTCCTTGTGTTAATGCAAAATCATTTAATATGATTGACTTGTGACTATTGTATCATCCTTGAGTCCCTGGAATAAACCCAATTTGCTCCTGCTGTATGATGTTCTTTATATGTTGTTGGATTTTTTTCTATTTTCAGGTGAGGTTTAAGCCATGATTTTATCAAATATATTTTATATCCCTATCTCTCTTCTTCTGGGACACTGTAATGCAAATATTAGGATGCTTGATGTCTTCCCAGTTTAAACTATCCTCATATTTTAAAAGCATTGTTATTCTTTGTGCTTTTCTGACTAAGTGATTTCCATTATATTATCTTTCCGATTACTTATTGTTCTGTATCACCTAGTCTATTGTTAATTCCTTCTAGCGTATTTTTCCTTTCAATTATTATATTCTTCAGCTCTGTTTTTTTTTTAATACCTTCTAGTCCTTTGTTGAAATTCTCATTATATTTGTCCATTATTTTCTCCTATTCAGTTAGCCTTTTTATTACTACAACTTTGAACTCATTATCAAGTAAATTATTTACCTCTGTTTTATCAAGATTCTTTTCAGGTTATTTCTTGATTTCTGAAATATATCCTTCTGTCTTCTCCTTTTGTTTAACTTTCTCTGTCTCTAGAAAATTAGAGGAGACCGATCTTGATCCTAAAGGAGTGCCCTTGTGTGATAACCTCCATATTCATTCTGTGACTACCACAGAATGGATAGGAAGAGTTGGATTTGAAGTGAGCATGGGCCACATCTTCCAGGGAGTGCTGACAGCCACCACTTTGATTCAGAAGTAGGACTGATGTTGGAAGGGTTAGAGCTAAATTCATGTACAAGCCTGGGCTCTGCCTATGCTAGTGATCATTACTGCCCTATGGTAACAGTCCCTGATGGAGCTGGGTTTCTCCCAAGTGTCTTGGTAGTCTCCACTTTGGCTGCAGTCATAGCCAACATGTGAGGCCTTGGGCCTACAGTTCTGTGCTGGCTGCACTTTTTCCTAATGTGAGCTCCTTGGTAAAGGCTGGGGGCACTGGAGGAGTTGATACCACACAACTGAGCTATTTTTGTTTTCATATGCAATGGCAGTACCTTTTCCGAAACTAGTTTCACTTCTCCTAAGTGTGAGTAGGGGCATGCTTGCTGTCAATGGCTGCCTCTGTCCTGGTAGAGGCAGGGTTGGGGCCCAATAATATCTAAGTGGCAACAGTAGCCCCCTCCTTAGTGAGGACCAGAAGAGGGGCTGGAGCAGGAGGTTGGGAGACAAACTGGGGTGGGTGAGCAAGCCAACCAGAGCACCAGGCAGTTTTCAGCGTGCCACCTCTGTGCTGTGATCAAGAAAAGCAAGACTATATGCACACTCTTCAAGAGCAGAATCTTGGTTTCATATAACCCTTTCGTAAACTCCACTGAGTTTCAAACCAGCTAAGAGGACTTGTCTCTCTGGTGTCATATTCCAAGGACTGAGGTGCCTAATATATAGCTCAAACCCTTTGCTCCCCAGGGAAGACCCTAGATCCCATCATATGCCCCTCCTCTTCTGGATACCCCCATAAAGGGTGTGGGTTCCTACCAGATAACTTTTTCTCCCTTCCTACCAAATTCTGTGTGCATCTCTTTTTACAGTTTTGGTTATAGAATGCCAGACTGAAGATTGTTTTCAGCAAGAATTGCTCCATGTGTAGTTGCTTTTTTGATGTGTTAAGAGAGGAGGTGAGCTTAGCATTCTCTTGCACCATCATCTTGATATCCACTTTCTAAGATCTTTAGCTGAGCAGAGCAATATTCTCACAAATTATTTTGCACACCCAAATTCTTTTTTTCATTTGATGCAAATAGGCCTTCATGCTAGAATGAGAGGCATATACCACTCTCCTTATCTTCTCTTTTCACATTCCCACAAAAAAAGTAAATCCATATATAAAGTTTACAAGTATCTACTCATACAAATATTTTAATATTTCCATCAAGTAGGAAATGTGCTAAATTATCTTGTAAAAACATTAGAAATTTATGATAACGATTTTAAAATATCCATTAGAGAAATTCCTTAAGGCATCCAAGGTGATAAAAACAGGTATGATACTGGCTGTTTAGTAGAGAACTCAGGTATTGACTATGACAAATATTTCCAAATACACTAGGCCTTTGTCCTGTCGAGTGTGGCACCAGTTCTAAGTAATCTAGGCGAGAACGATCAATTCTCAAATTTTCTTTACTTATATTATCAGTATCAGCAATCATAAAATTATACTTTGTTCTCCACTGTATAATATTAAAAAAAAAACAAGAAAATGTGCGGTGGACTATGATTTACTTTCATAGACACAAAAATACATAATTACAGACAGTGAAAAAAATGTTGAAAGATGACATCAGCATGGTCCAAGTCCAGAGACAAAGTTTGCATTAACATTATTTTAGTTACTTTCAAAACCTCTGATTTAATTACAGACCTCTCAGAATATGTGTATGTAAGAATTTGTAGGATAAAAATGCATGCCTTGGAATTCTTTTAATTATACATTCTGTGCAGAAATAATTGTATGAATGAAATGCTGCTTCCATATCCTTCTCTACAATGCTTTGATGGAAAGATTTCCATATCTAAGTATAAGACATTATGCCCAATACAACCTAAAGAAAGCTATTGTCACAAAACATTACATGCAATCTCATCCTGACACATTTAACTCCTCAGGGAAAAACAAACGTCATAAAAACCTCACCAGTCTCACAATAGTAACAATCCAATATGGCTACCTACCTTTTAGCTTCAAATTACATTTTCTGTTTGGCTAACTCAGAGACTTTTTCCAATGCCTACATTTAATAATGTGCCTACTATACACGAATTAAAATGTTTAATCTTAAAACAAATATGAAAAATTGGGAAAACAGATGAAAAATAGTGATGTTTGTTTCTGTGGCATTAATAGATGGTATGTAATGAAGCTAATTCTAGCCTAAGTACTATTATTACTATGTTTTGTTAAGTCTGGACTTTTAATTACTTGACATGACGTGTGTCAACATACTAGTCCCATGTCTCTATTTTCAGTTGTATTGTCTTTTGTTATATGTACATTGTCATCTTTTCTGTTAATATATTAATTTAATGGTAACCATGGAGAGCTTCTAACCTTTATGTCTCTGAATATAAACCTTAATGAAAATGTCCCCAGCAGTTTTGATTCTGTTTTCTGTTGTTTGGAACTGGCTGAAAGTTATGCATATTTAGTACAATTGACTCTTTCGAAAGGAATCCAGCAGAGACTGAATTAATATGTGAGAAAAGTTAATTGAAGTGGTTCTGCCTTAGGGATTTTCATGAGATTTCAAGATGTTGGCTGGAGTCACAGTTATGTGAAAGTTTGACTGCGGTTAGAAGATTTGCTTTCAAGGTAATTCACTCACATAGCAAGTTGATACTGGTGTCAGCAGAACTCAGTTTTTCCAAGTAGGACACTCTGAGGCAGAAGGTAGACAGTACTCCTCAGGGGAAAGCAATTGGAAATTTATTCTTTGGGAATAGAAACTTCAAAATATCAATAGCAGGACAATTGAGAGAGGAGGCTGGGCCTTGTTCAGATAGAAGACGAGAGACTACATATTTCTCATTTTCGAAGTCAAGAGACCTCCCCAACTACACGTGCTCAGAAAAGCTCCTTGGGGGTCAAATGGTAGTGATGCTATCTGATGCCACTACCCATACGCCTCTTAGGTGGAATCCATCTTGGCTAAGGGATGCATGTGCACACACGGGAGGAGACTGCAATATACCAAATATGGCTTCTGAATCAGGCAAATCAAAGTGATTGGGCAAAGGAAACCTGGAAGAAATGCCCATTAAAAGTAATTCAAACTATATTTGCAACTCAGCAGCTCTCCCTCTGAGGTTGCCTGTGTGTCTCCCTCCATGTACTATACTTTTTTTCTCTCCTAATAAATACTTTACTTGTTTCACTACTTTCTGCCTTTGTGGGAATTCTTTTTCAGCAAAGACAAAAGACCAGGGACTTTTCACTGATCCCTGGTCTAGTGGATAGGATTCGGTATTCTCATAACCACAACCTGACCTCAATCTCTGTCAGGGGAACCAAAGCCCTGCTTCAAGCTGCTGCAGGCCAAAGCCATCCAAGATCAACTCCAGGGGACTTTTTGAAGTCTGACATCTGACTACTTCCAAAGAGCAATGTGTAAGTAGCAACATCATTTTAAGACAGCCTCAAAAGTCACACACCACCACTTCAGTAGGTCCTTTTCATCATACACATCAGCCCATTGCCCTGTGGGAGCTACCGCCAAGTGTATGAACACTAGGAGGCAGAAATTATTAAGGCCCATCATGCAGTCTTGTTACCAGAGAATATGTGATGGGAAAGAAGGTATTTAATATGCACTTCAGATAGTACAAGAAATGAAAGGCACTGCTACTTCAATCTAAGAGGGAGAAAAGTCACTTGCTTTTCACTTTCTATATTTTGATTGATTAATAATGGTGATGGATTATTTGATGTATTAACTTTACTCATATCAAATTGTCTGGCACTTTCAGTCTTCTTTCATAAAATCTAATTATTCCAACTCATGTATAATTTATTTCATTCTTCTTACAGCCTTACTATTTTATTTTATTTTTTAATTTATAATCACAAATGTTCAGTTGAATAGGTTTGAACTGATGCTGAACCAAAGGGAAGAAAGTAAAGATATCTTGCTACAAATTCATTACAAAGATATCATTAAAGTGTTATTTTGCAGTGCAATTCAATGCTGTTTTGCTAAGAAACATTAAAAATATATTTAAAAATAAATAGTGTTGTAAAATTCACATAACTTTCTGACCTTTTGTTGTGATGCTGTTAAAGTAAAATTATTTTACTGAATGATACAATATGGCAGAGACCATGAAAGCAATAGTTGGCAGTAAGAGAGTATAAAATGGTTAAAAAAATTTTTTTTCTAAAAAAGGTAAGAAGAACCTAAAGGAGGAAAAGTTTGAATACATAGACTAAGAATTACAAACTCAAGTATGTAAAGAAAACAGGCGGGTAACATAAATGGGTAAAGCAAGCCTAGTTAGACACTGACGGAGAAGGCAATGGCACCCCACTCCAGTACTCTTGCCTGGAAAATCCCATGGATGGAGGAGCCTGGTAGGCTCCAGTCCACGGGGTCGCTAAGAGTCGGACACGACTGAGCGACTTCACTTTCACTTTTCACTTTCATGCATTGGATAAGGAAATGGCAAACCACTCCAGTATTCTTGCCTGGAGAATCCCAGGGACAGGGGAGCCTAGTGGGCTGCCGTCTATGGGGTCGCACAGAGTCGGACACGACTGAAACGACTTAGTAGCAGTAGCAGCAGTTAGACACTGTAGAAAACTGAGACAATGTCACACTTAAAGAGGTCATGAATGTGAAGTCCATGCCAATTTTTGGACTTACTATCCTGATACCAGCTTAAAAAAAAAAAAAAAAACAAGAAAAAATTGAAATATGAACTTTTAAGAGAACTCTATGTAACAGTTTTATTGATACATAATTAACATATCATAAAATGCATTATTTTAAATTTCAAAATGCACTGTTTGGCAGTATATTTGGTTGTACTGCAGCCTGGTGGGCTACAGTCCATAGGGTTGCAAAGAGTCAGACATGACTGAGCAACCAGCACTTTGTTGTGCAACCATCACCACTATCAAATTTTAGAACATTTTCAATCACATTAAAATGAAACTGTGTGCCCATTAGAATCAATTCCCATTTCTCTCTCCACCCAGGTCATGGCAATGGCAACCACTAATATATTTTCTGTCTCTATGAACTTGATTATTATAGATATTTTATATAAATGGAATTATGTAATATATAGTCTTTTGTTAATGACTTTTTTGTTTATGTTATATACATGAGCCAAAGATGGCTTCTGTAAATGATTCTTATGTTGTTGGCTTCTTCATAGCAGGCTAGCATCTGTTAGCTCAAAAGTTCCTTAACTTCAAACTCAAACTGTTACACATCCAGATTTTTAATCCGGTATTTCTTGTCTAAAGAATCTTCAGTCAAATTCTACTAGCCTTAGATAAGATAAACTCCAGGGCTATGGTGACCTCAAACCATTGTTGCCCTTCAGAGATCCCTGATCCAGACTCTCCTCATCCCGTGGTGCTGAAAGCAACATCACTTAGACTCGTAAATGTCTCCTCTCTGATTCTTCTTTCCTCTGTGAGTTCCCCAGTCTGCTCCATTTATGGATATACCACTGTTTTTATCCATTCGTCAGTTCATAGACATTTGGATTGCTTCCACTTTGAACTATTTTACTGGTGTGTGTATTCTTATACAAGTTTTTGTATGGACAAATGTTTTAATGTTTCTTGGTTATATACCTAGGAGTAGAATTTCTGTGTAATATGATAACTCTGTGCTTAACATTTTGAAGAACTGCCAAACTCTTTTTCAAAATGTCTGCTTCATTTTACAATCCCACAAGCAATGTACTAAGGTTCCAATTTCTCTACATCTTGCCAACACTTGTTATTGTCATAGTTCTAATAGATTCTTGTTGCTGTTTTCCAGAAGAATAAGGAGTATTCTTAATTTAAGTGATCTTTGTCATGAAAATATTTTGGATTTTGCCAATTTTTTTTTCTGAATCTACTGAAATGATCATGACATTTTGCATACTTTATTTTATTATAGTATATTATATATATATATATATATATATATATATACACACACACACATATTGATTTTTCAGTGTTAAACTAATCTTGGATTCTAGGAATAAATCACACAATTTATCGAATGTATAATCCTTTCATATATGGCTTAATTTGGTTCCTGAGTATTCTATTGAGAATTTTTTGTTCTACATTCATAAACTATCAGCTCTTTTTCTTTTTCTTGCAGTGTGATTGTCTGGTTTTAGTATCAGAGCAATCCTAGTTTCATAGAACAAGTTATAAAGTGTTCCTTCTTCTATTTTTGGAAGAATTTAAAAATTATTCTTATTATTTATTTTTTGACTCTTTGATAGAATTTACCGGTGAAGCCGTGGGCATAATTTTGTGGAAAGCATTTTGATTACTAATACAATCACTTATTATTCAGATTTTGTTCTTACTTTTAAATCCATTTTAGACATTGTGCGTTTCAAGAAATTTGTTTAGTTTGAATTGATGGCTATTAAATTGGAAATGTATGAAAAATTGTATCCAATTTACTTCCAATTCATTTACAAACTTTGTGTCATTTTTGTCATATAAAGAACATCTTTTTTCACTTTAAACCCACCACACAGATATATAGTTATTGCTTTATGTAGTTGTCAAGTTAAATTCTATGGAAGAAAAAAATTACTACAAACAAACATACATTTATATGTAGCATGTTTTATATTTTCCTATATAGTTATTTTTGCTGATGGTCATTACATATTTGTATGGCTTTAGTTACTGTTTAATGCTCTTTTATTTCTGCCTGAAGGATTCGCTAACATTTCTGGCTGGGCAAGAATGTTTGAAAAGAATTATCTGGAATTCATAAATTTATGTTTATTGTAGAAAAATAGTTTTTATGAAAATAAGACTTTTGACATCATTTGTGTTTTGTACTTTGAATGTGTTATTCCATTTCATTTTGACCTCTATAATTACTGATATTAAATCAATTGTTAATGTCATTGTGTGTAATAAATAACTTTTGCTGCTTTGAAGATTCTCTATTTGTCTTTTTTCTTTCAGTACTTCGACTGTCATTTGTCTACATGTGAATTTCTTTGAGTTTACCCTAACTGGAGTACATGGCGCTTCTTGCATGTTCTTTGCAACAGTTGGGGATATTTGGTTATTATTACTTTATATATTCTTTCTACTTCTTTATTTCCCCCCTCTCCTTCTGAGAATCTTATTATGCATATATTAGTGTGCTAGATGGTCCATTATATATCTCTGAAGCTCTTTAATTGTTTTTTTCTTTCTTTCTTTTTCCTGTTTCTCTGACTGAATTATCTCAGTTATCTTATATTCAAGTTTGTTGATTCTTTCTTCTTTCTCCAAATGTGTTGTTGAGCTGCTATAGCAAATTGTTCCCATCAATTAATTTTATTTTCAACTTTAGAGTTTTTTATTTTTAATAATTTGTATTTCTAGATTGATAATATATAATTGATGAGACATTGTACTTGTACACTTCTTTAATTCTTTAGCCATAGTTTCCTGGTTATTTTTATCATAGCCAATTAAAGTCACGTGTAGTAAGGTCATCATCTGGGCTTCCGCAAGGATTTCCATTGATCCTCGCCTCCCCTCACCCAGACATGGGCAATACTTTCTTATTTATTTGTATGTGTCATGTCTGCACTTGTTGAAACTGGAATTTTAAATAATATAATATGATAAATCTGGAGGTTAGTTTTCTTCCCCTCCTTAAAAGTTTTTGTTGTTCTATGCTCTTGATTTTTTATTCCCATTCGCTTTTATAATTGCTTCTTTAAACTGATTTCAAGCCTATATGTTTGCAATGTACAGCCATTAAAAGCTCTGCTTAGATATCTTAGTAGTGATCTGATGTTTGACCGAGATTTTCTTAATGCCTTGAAACTTTAAGACTCTCAACCTATCACCAAGGACCTCTGTGTGTATTGGGGTACACCTCTGTCAGTCCAGCTGTTTAAAGTTCTTCTGTAACCTCATTTCCTGCTTGGGCAGAGTCTTGGGGCTTAGCCAGAAAAGAAAGATAAGGGCCTTCTCAGAGCTTTCTTGGGCATGCATATAGCCTTACATATTGGCAAGCGATTCTGTATCTACAAGAGTATGTCAAACTGTTCCAAAGACGTTTGTGGGTATCTCATTTCCTAGCAATTCTTTTTAAATGCTTTGGTCAGCCTCTTATTTCCCTTCTTATGTTGCCACTGCAGGCATCTGATGGTAAACTATTGCCTGTTTTGTTTTTACCAACTCTCTGTAAGAAGAATCTTTCCCTCTGAACAAGTTCTGCGTTAGATCTGATAAAGATAGGTCCTGTGAATGGTGCTTTCGCAAGAAACTATAGAAATGCCAAATACTGACAATTTTCTGAAGATGCGGTTTTTTTTTGGGGGGGGGAGCGTCTAGTCCTATTTCTTCCTGTAGTAACCAGTCAGTACTCACTTTCACATCTATCTTTGTTGAAAGGCTTGGTTTTCAAGACTCCCATGAAGTTAGGGAGAAAAAGGTGAAAACAGGACAAGTTAAAATGTCCCAATGCTCATCTTCTTACAGAGAGCCACCTGTTTTTCTTGAAAAAGCATTCTTAGAATTTTTGCAAACTTCTGGTAATTTTCAAGGTTCTAAAGAAGTTAATTTTGACAATTTTTCCACTGTTCGGATTGCTTCTGTGCAAGAGTGAATTTTTTAGAAGTCATTACTCCATCATTCCAGAAGTTCTTCCCCATTCTCTCATTTTGAAATTTTGAATATTCTGATTATTTATTCTGAATTTTTCAGTGTGGTTCAGAGGAAACATATCTGTGGGCAGCATATGACCACAGAAAGAGAAACAATTTGTGATTTCTTACATAAGCTCTTGTTATGAAGGTCTACAACATTAGCTGAATACTATTTGACTAAAGAAAAAAAAAAAATACTGATGTGGAGAGTCTCCTAAAGTTATCTCTTTATTATGGTAATATGAATGAAATAGTATTATTTTATAGTCAGGCAAAAATTAAATTCTGTTTATTGTCATATTTTCAAGTCAGTAAAGTGAGTAGTGTATTTTTAAAATGTTTCAAAGAAGAAAATAACAGATTTAGACACAGAGATAATGAGATCATATCTCAATCTGCAAATGTTTTGGTTGAAGAGTGAGTCTTAGCATATCTGTAAAATTCATTCTATGGATTATTATTATTCTTTACTGCAGATACATTCTTATTCTTGAATCACAAGTTACTTTTGACTCCCCATTCACTAGTTTAGACTGTACCACCTCCTTTTCCTTTCAAACAAGTGCCAGAATTTGTTTCTATATATCCATATATGCAGAGAAGACTTCTTTGGCAGCTAGATGAAGACAGATGATTTTCTTTCATGACAGCAGTGAGATATTGGGTTGAAAATAGGAAAAGAAGTAGAAAGTAGAAATCTTTTATAGCACTCTTGGAGTGGTTTTAAATTCACTATAGATTTGAAGTTAGAGGCAGATGCATATGAAATTGGTCAAGAGAATTCAGAAGTCAAAGCGTGATTTTTCTCTCTCTCTCCAGAACTTAGTTCAGTCATCCCTCAGTATCCGTGAAGAATTGGTTCTGGGAGATTCTGCAGATACCAAAGTCCCCAGATACACAAGTCCCTTATATAAAATGGCTTCATATGATGAGTACAGTCATATTCACACATACAAAACCTGGGTTTTACATCCTTGGATATGAAGTGAAGACTATCCTCTCCTGTTTTCTCTAATATATAGGACTCTGAGAGTATTAGAATATAACAGATATACACATTAAAGATCCCAAGATGTATTACGGCAGCATCCGGGGGTTCCATCTGGCTTTGCTCAAGAATATGCCGAGTAGGGCATGGCAATTCACTCCAGTATTCTTGCCTGGAGAACACCGTGGACAGACAAGAATGGCAGGCTACCATTCATAGGGTCACAGAAAGTCAGACACGACAAGTGACTTAAGACTCGTGCATCCATGCAGACAAATAGGAGAAAGAGTAGGAGAGGAAGAAAAAAAGTCACCAACACATGTAACTGCAAAGAGATTTTGAAAACTCCTCAGAACAACTAAGCAAAACCTGTGGGTAGAAACTGTGGGCTTATTTTAAATGGGTAGTTGTATACCCATGGCGGATGCATGTTGATGTATGGCAAAACCAATACAATATTGTAAAGTAAAAAAAAAAAATAATGAAAAAAAAAATGGGTAGTTGTATTTAAAACCAAAGACCTGTGGGCTACATTTAAATTTTATTTTCCTTTCATCTTAATGAACTTTTTTGATGTGACCTGTGCCTCAATTCAACCTTCTTGTTACCTCAGAACATAATTGGTGATCTGCCGTTTGTCTGAATGTTCATTCACTCGATCGTGTCTGACTTTTTGTGACTCCATGGACTGTAGCCCACCAGGCTCCTCTGCCATGGGATTTCCCAGGCAAGAATACTGGAGTGAGTTGCCATTTCCTCCTCCAGGGAATCTTCCCAACTGAGGCCTCGAACCCACATCTCCTGTGACTCCAGCATTAGCAGGCAGATTCTTTACCGCTGAGCGACCTGGAAACTGGGACTTCCGTAGTTCAGTCGGTAAAGAATCTGCCTGCAATGCAGGAGACCCAGGTTCCATTCCTGGGTTGGGAAGATCCCCTAGAGAAGGAAATGCCAACCCACTTCAATCTTCTTGCCTAGAGAATCCCATGGACAGAAAAGCCTGGTAGGCTAGAGTCCATGGAGTCGCAAGAGTCAGACACGACTTAACGACTAAACCACCACCACAACCACCACCACCTGGGAATCCCTTGTTGTTCAGCCACTAAATCGTGTCCTACTCTTTAAGACCCCATGGACTGAAGCATTCCAGGCTTCCCTGTCCTTTATTACCTGCCAGAGTTCGCTCAAATTCATCAACATTGAGTGGGTGATGCTATCCAACCATCCCATCCTCCGCGGCTCCCTTCTACTTTGCCTTCAGTCTTTCATAGCATCAGGATCTTTTCCAGTGCGTCAGCTCTTTTTATCAGGTGGCTGAAGAATTCAAGCTTCAGCTTCAGTATCAGTCCTTTCAACGAATATTCAGGATTGATTTCCTTTAGGATTGATTGACAAACTAACTCCTTGGTATTAAGATTCCAATGAGTTTACTTCAAAGGTGCCTTGGGGCATATTATACAAATAGATTGTTGTTAGAAATCTGAATACCCAGGTTGACATTGTTCAAATCTGTGAAGTTCAGTTTATCTGTTAGAAATGATTTATTATTTATATCTGCAAATAGATATGTTTCTGAAAGTTCTGTTTACTGTTCTCTCAGAGAAACATACTTGTAAATTAGTGAATTGCTAATCTAAGTCTTAGGTTTTCTCTTAGGTGTTCTGGTCATTGACTGGAGGAAATCTGGCCAATATCTACTGGTTTAGCCAAACATTTCACAACCTCACACAAAGTTAGACTTCTAGATTCAACTTCTTGTCTTGATTCCAGCACAAGTGGACAATTAGAGGTTTCCCTTGGGATGAGTGGCCTGTTCTATTCAGATACGCAAGTAACTCAAGCAGCATTGGTCTACTTTATCCCATGTGAAATCTAACCTTTTATTTAGAGCCTGTCTCTATTTTGACTTGATTCAGCAGTCATTTATATTAGTCCTGATGTTCTACTTCAAAAGCTTTTAATGTTGATAAATGGCCTTTAAGTTCCACCTGCTAAATTGCTTTCTTCATACAGAAATTATTTTTTAGTATTTTGCCTGATCTATGACTTTTTTTTTTTTTTTTGAGAAAGAATGAGGCCATTAACTGATGGGATGCTAGAATGATTAGTACAAACTGCATCAATAACCTCCTTACCTGTGAAGCACAAGAACAGGTATATAGGTTGATGAAAAACGTTGAGAGCCACAAGAACTCATCTTTGTGTATGTACATATATTTCTTCTTTACAGAAAGAGTTGAGAGACTCTAGGATGTGCCATTTTTCTTTATCTTCCATTCTCTCTCTCTCTCTTTCTCTCATATTCTCTGAGAGTAGAACAATGATAACTTTATTTGTGAAGAAAATAGATCATGAGAAAAGCTCTTTCATTAACTTGTCTTACTACTTATTTGCTTCAAAAAAGAGCATACTCTGGAAGCATGCTTTTTGTGAAAGCACTGCATTTAAAATAAGTTTCAAGGCTCTACCTTTAAGTGCAGAGTTGCATCAGAGAAAATTCAACTAAAAGTGTTATAAATTAAATAAATGTTCAAATTAGCACAGGCTTAATTTTTAAATGAGTTTCCTTGGTAGCACAGCTGGTAAAGAGTCCACCTGCAATGTGGGAGACCTGGATTTGATCCCTGAGTTGGGAAGATCCCCTGGAGGAGGGCATGGCAATCCACTCTACTGTATTCTTGCCATGGAGAATCCCCATGGACAAAGGAACCTGGCAGGCTATGATCCATGGGGTTGGAAAGAGTCAGACATGACTGAGTGAATAAGCACAACTTTTAAGGTAATAAGAACCCTGAAGATCCAGCTGAGAAACCGGGACATTGAAGAGGTAGTCACAATCATGGGATTTTGTCCTGAAGTTTTCATTCCAATCCCAAAGAAAGGCAATGCCAAAGAATGCTCAAACTACCGCACAATTACACTCATCTCACACGCTAGTAAAGTAATGCTCAAAATTCTCCAAGCCAGGCTTCAGCAATATGTGAACCGTGAACTTCCTGATGTTCAAGCTGGTTTTAGAAAAGGCAGAGGAACCAGAGATCAAATTGCCAACATCCGCTGGATCATGGAAAAAGCAAGAGAGTTCCAGAAAAGCATCTATTTCTGCTTTATTAACTATGCCAAAGCCTTTGACTGTGTGGATCACAATAAACTGTGGAAAATTCTGAAAGAGATGGGAATACCAGACCACCTGATCTGCCTCTTGAGAAATTTGTATGCAGGTCAGGAAGCAACACTTAGAACTGAACATGGAACAACAGACTGGTTCCAAATAGGAAAAGGAGTACATCAAGGCTGTATATTGTCACCCTGTTTATTTAACTTATATGCAGAGTACATCATGAGAAATGCTGGACTGGAAGAAACACAAGCTGGAATCAAGATTGCCGGGAGAAATATCAATAACCTCAGATATGCAGATGACACCACCCTTATGGCAGAAAGTGAAGAAGAACTCAAAAGCCTCTTGATGAAAGTGAAAGTGGAGAGTGAAAAAGTTGGCTTAAAGCTCAACGTTCAGAAAACGAAGATCATGGCATCCGGTCCCATCACTTCATGGGGAATAGATGGGGAAACAGTGGAAACAGTGTCAGACTTTATTTTTCTGGGCTCCAAAATCACTATAGATGGTGACTGCAGCCATGAAATTAAAAGATGCTTACTCCTTGGAAGGAAAGTTATGACCAACCTAGATAGCATATTCAAAAGCAGAGACATTACTTTGCCAACAAAGGTCTGTCTAGTCAAGGCTATGGTTTTTCCAGTGGTCATGTATGGATGTGAGAGTTGGACCGTGAAGAAGGCTGAGCACCAAAGAATTGATGCTTTTGAAATGTGGTGTTGGAGAAGACTCTTTAGAGTCCCTTGGACTGCAAGGAGATCCAACCAGTCCATTCTGAAGGAGATCAGCCCTGGGATTTCTTTGGAAGGAATGATGCTAAAGCTGAAATTCCAGTACTTTGGCCACCTCATGTGAAGAGTTGACTCATTGGAAAAAACTGATGCTGGGAGGGATTGGGGGCAAGAGGAGAAGGGGACAACAGAGGATGAGATGTCTGGATGGCATCACCGACTCAATGGACGTTTGAGTCTGAGTGAACTCCGGGAGTTGGTGATGCACAGGGAGGCCTGGCGTGTTGCGATTTATGGGATCGAAAAGAGTCAGACACGACTGAGCGACTGATCTGATCTGATCTGGTCTGAGTTCCTTTAGGTGAAGGTTTTGGGGAAAGGAACACATTAAAATCTTTAAGTCTGGTCTAACAGAGTCTGTCTCACACAATATCAGTGATGCTAACATGTGATAAATATTTGGTTTTTGACCTTTGGCAGAGAGACCAGAGATCAAATTGCCAACATCTGTTGTATCATCTAGAAAGCAAGAAGAGTTCCAGACAAACATCTACTTCTGCTTTATTGACTATGCCAAAGCCTTTGACTGTGTGGATCATTATAAACTGTGGAAAATTCTTAAAGAGATGGGAATAGCAGACCACCTGATCTACCTCCGGAGAAATCTGCATGCAGGTCAAGAAGCAACAGTTAGAACTGGGCATGAACAACAGATTTGTTCCAAATAGGGAAAGGAGGATGTCGAGGCTGTATATTGTCACGTTGCTTATTTAACTTACATGCAGAGTCCATCATGAGAAATGCTGTCTGGATGAAGCACAGGCTGAAATCAAGATTGCCAAGAGAAATATCAATAACCTCAGATATGCAGATGACACCACCCTTACGACAGAAAGTGAAGAACTAAAGAGCCTTTTGATGAAAGTGAAAGAGGAGAGTGAAAAAGTTGGCTTAAAACTCAACAGTAAAAGACAAAGATCATGGCATCTGGTCTCATCACTTCATGGCAGATAGATGGGGAAACAATAGAAACAGTAAGAGACTTTATTTTGGGGGCTCCAAAATTACTGCAGATGGTGACTGCAATCATTAAATTAAAAGACACTTGCTCCTTGGAAAAAAAGCTATGACCAACCCAGACAGCATATTAAACATCATAGACATTACTTTGCCAACAAAATTCTGTCTAGTCAAAGCTATGGTTTTTCCAGTAGTCATGTATGGATGTGAGAGTTGGACTATAAAGAAAGCTGAGTGCAAAGGAGAATTGATGCTTTTGAACTGAGTTTTGGAGAAGACTCTTGAGAGTCCCCTGGACTGCAAGGAGATCAAACCAGTCAATCTTAAAGGAAATCAATCCTGAATATTCATTGGAAGGCCTGATGCTGAAGCTGAAGCTCCGATACTTTGGCCACCTGATGCAAAGAACTGACTCACTAGAAAAGACCCTAATGCTGGGAAAGATTGAAGGCGGGAGGAGAAGGGGATGAAAAAGGGTAAGATAGCTGGATGGCATCACTGACTCAATGGACATGAGTTTGAGTAAGCTCCAGGAGTTGGTGATGGACAGGGAAGCCTGGTGTGCTGCAGTCCATGGGGTCACAAAGAGTTGGACACCACTGAGTGACTGAACTGAACTGATGCCAACCTCCTCTAATTTGTCTGTGTGTATGTTAGTTGCTCAGTCATGTCTGACTCTTTGCGACCCCATGGACTATAGCCCACCAGGCTCCTCTGTCCATGGGCTTTCCCAGGCAAGAATACTGGAGTGTGTTGCCATTTGCCTACTTTCCACTTTTTTTTTTTTTTTTTAATGTTTCTCCTAATTGGTTGACTTGATTCCCACTCAAACTTACTTGGCCAAAGAAACAGGAAAAAACAAAAATGTTACAAATATCAAATGAATATATTTTTAAAATATTTAAGTTTTTCTATATAGATGCTTATTCATTATAATTGCTTGTTAAAAAAATTGTTTTTCTTAAGCTTGTTTAAATTGTTACAGAGTGGAATCTAGATAATATTATGGAAGGAAATAAAATATACTGGGTATAATCAGAAATCTAGTCAGACTGAAAACAGATTGAAAACAATTCCTGGGTCAACATTTATCACCTTTATGATGTTGAACAAGTGATTTACTTTTGTGTGTGATGCATACTGTTACTATCACAGTTTCAGGGAAAAAACCTAAATTTCCTATTTTGGGTTTAACTCATATGTTTGAAATGGAGAAGGCAATGGCATCCCACTCCAGTACTCTTGCCTGGAAAATCCCATGGATGGAGGAGCCTGGTAGGCTGCAGTCCATGGTGTCACTAAGAGTTGGAGACGACTGAGCGACTTCACTTTCACTTTTCACTTTCATGCATTGGAGAAGGAAATGGCAACCCACTCCAGTATTCTTGCCTGGAGAATCCCAGGGATGGGGAAGCTGGATGGTCTGCTGTCTATGGGGTCGCACAGAGTCGGACACGACTGAAGCGACTTAGCCACAGCAGCAGCAGCAGCAGCATATGCTTGAAAACCCATATAATAAAATGCTATTAATTGAAATTTTCCTTGAAATAATGGTATTTTACTTTGCAACAAAGTCAGCATTTTAACATTAATTGCACAGTTGGTTGGGAAACAAAACTGATGATATATTTCATAGCAGTCCCTGCAGGCACCATACTTGAATTTTGAATGGGGCTCATAAAGTCCATATAGGTCCTTCTCACTTCCCTTCTTGATTAGAAATCTCTGAGCCTGATAATTTCCCTTAGAAAATAAGCACCAAATAAGATTTAAATATATTAACATGATTCACTGCACAAATATTATAAAGCTGGAAGAATATAATATCAGATAGAATATGACAGTAAATACTGAAATTGAAATTAGTGTGCAGTCAGCTTAGTTCCCCTTCCATCCTCCTTCTCTGCTGCTTCTTTCATACCCTGTTTCTCACTCACTCACCAACTTTTTCCCAATTGTCCGAGTAGACCTTGCTATGCTCTCTGTACCGGTTAGTACTCCAGACCTCAGCCATACAGAGAACGACATATGCTAGGACATTTTTATGACTGTTGATCAACATATGTGATCATCCTCAGGGGCCAAGCACTTAATACTCTCACTATCTCATGATTTTTGAAAACAATTTAGTCATTTTAATAAAAATTAAAAGAATAGGATTCTTATGTTTATGCAGGTTAATATTTTTAAGCTTTGCTGGTCTCAAGCAGATCCATGATACACTCAATAAATATTCTTTCCAAAACCACAGAATCACGTCGTGTTTTAGTAAATGTGCTTTGGCATATCTACAACAAATAGATGTCAATATTAAAAGCATTATTATCACAATTAATAATAATTCGTAAAAGAAAGAAAAAAAGCTAGATGTGTAGTTCTCGATTTCCAGTTGAACAGGTTGACCCTACCACTTGTCTCTCTGGAACCCTGGGAAAAATGTTCACTTTTTAAACTTTGATTTTAAAAGGAGAGCTACTGTTCTCCCAAGGGAAATATTCTCAGCAGAAAAATCCAAGAGTCCTACAGTCAATAATAAAGGGAAAAAACTATGAGAAATGGAGTAAAGGATCTGAATAAATACATAGGTCAAGAAAAGAATGATATACTTAGAAGCATTTTTATGGTATCTGTACAGCCTCTTTTAAAGGCTGGATTTATCAGGGAAATGTCCAGCAATGCATGACTTGGTGTGATGTTACAGCATTCAAAAGGATACAAATTTTTGAGCAAGGTTGTAAATGATATAAAATATCTCCTTTTAAATCAGAGTACCATGCAGTTATATCAACTCTATAGTTGTAGCACACGTTAAAGTAACTATAAACAATAATGTTTCAACTAATAATATCTGGGATAGTTTTTTTATCTTGTAATAGGTAAGTTCAGATCACCCCATAAGCAGAGCGTAATGAAATTGTCAACATTTTCTTCATTTCTTCTTTTCCTGACAAATGGTGTGAACATATCACCTTTTTCTCTTAATGGAAAACCTAACTGGAATACATCAAAATGCTATTAGGTTTTTCATTTTCTTTTACAATGCAGTGCTGGGGAATGCATGCAGCCTTCATCTGGGCACCACTGTGGACTGTTCCTTGTCCCTGATAAAATGACTGCAATGGAAAATCAAGCAGGATTGTTCTCTGGTTTGTATCGCTGCTCCTTTGTTCCAGTTTCTCTGAGAATGTGTGCAGGGGGATTATCTGTGCTACAGGAATACACGTGGGTTATGTTAACCGAAATGTGCATAAAATTTTACCCAAGTAATTTTCATGTGCAAACATGTTTAATGAAAAAGCCTTCATGCCTAACACGAGTTCAGCATAGGCTGTATTTTGGAATAAAATACTGCAGGCATATAGAGTTCTTGCTAGAAGTTTCAAAAGATGCTTATTGCAATATTATGTAGGAAGAGGGGAAAATAAAATCAAGTGTCCTTACCCCCTGGGAAATATCTGTAGCCTATTCATTGTTTAATTTATTTTGTCTTGAACTAAACCAATAATGGGTTATAAAATAAACCCAAGTGAGCATACGTGAGGCATAGAAGTCAGTAAAGGAAGAAGATACTCCTTTCATCTGTAAAATTTTACCTATGGATTACAATTATTAAAAGAGAAAGTGACATTTTACTCTAATGGCAGTGGAACAATAAGAAAACCTTAAGTAGTATTTTTGTTGACATCATAACACTTTGATTATCTTGTGATAAAATGAAAACAATAATACCTAATGGAGTATATATAAACACACACATATGCATATATATGTGTGTATATATATATATGACATCAACCTATAAAGAAGTTATGTGGCAGAAACACATATTTTTGGGTAATCAACACAAATTCAAATGTCATTTTTAGAGAGATAGCCCAGCGTGACATAAGTAATCTGACAATTTAAGAAATTATATACATGTTAAATAATTTTAAGCTATTTTGAACCCCCTTAGTATTCAGCACAATAAACAATATTTCGTGTTTGTGTGTATCAGTAAGTTGTAAGTACTCTAAATTGTTAATAAATGAAAAGACAACTGAATCCTTTCTCCAGTTATGTTATTCTTGACAAGCTTTAGCGATTCTTCTAGCAACATCTGAACAGTGGTATCTTGATTTGCTCTGAATGACAGGTCTAGAGCAAGTGTTGCACCTAATGTTTGGGAAGAGCAATAAATATTTTCTTGGAGCTCTTGTTATGATTTATTTTTAAAATCCTAACTAGAGTTATGGGAAGACTTCATAAGGAAAGCTTTTTATTTTCACCTCAACGAAAATTCACCAGCTGCCGACTGAAACTCATTTCAAGTACAAAAATAACGCCACAATATTCAATAACTGAACTTCTGAGAACAAATGGGTATTAAGAATACGCAGTGCCGTATGTTCAATTCCCAAATAATTTACTACTAAATGTGGGATGAACACGCTTAAGGCCAGAACAAACATATTTATGCCAATGTCATTTTCTCTTTTCTGTGTCTAAATAATTTAAAAACCAAAACCTAAATATTTATGCTTCACATTTTCCTTAGGGGGTTAATTTTATCAAGAAATATTCCTCTAAATTGAAAATGAGTATTTAATATTGCACTGATTGTATATGTGTATAACACACACACACATTTATATATCCACATTAGAGTGAGTTGGAGGTTACTCAGTTACTATCTTCAAATTTGCTTGATGTACGCTACAGTAGTCAATATAGAAAAATCCACATCTTTTAATTCATTCTCATCAGTGTGGTAAAACTACTGTCTCACATAGATACATTTTCAAATTAGAAAATAAAATAAAATGCACCTAGAAATCAAATGTGAAGGTCATTAGCTACCACCATTTGGTCTTGCCGTAATAACATAGCAGTAGCATTCATGGCAATTTACATAGCATTACCCATTATGCTCTGTTCTGCAATTTGGCTTTTGGAGGTCACTGTACCTTGATTTACTTTGTTGAAAGAGCATTTTCTAAGCATCAAAGCAATGCAGTTTCAGGGCCTACTATGTCTCTGCTGGCAGTCTCTGTAAAAACAAGGTGCAATGACAAATTGCACAGGGAATCTTGAAATTTTAACCATTAAAAAATGTTTTAGGAAAATTTCACAATCTTCTATTATATAAAAAGAAGAAAGCGAAATGAGAAGCTGACGTCTATAAATTTCATCCTTTGGTGCTTTTTGCAGCGATGACATAGATTTCTCACACTTCTGTTATTCGTGTGGCATTTATTTGTTTTATTTTTAATTAAAGGTGCGAAGAAGCTGCCTCACTGATTCATTTACTTCAGCATTAGCTGCTCATGGTAGATGCTCAATCCACAAGATATCTGTCACAATTTTGGATTGGATACCCATTACCGAGATTGATAGCAGTTATCAAACCTCAAAATACGTGTGTGTTCTCTTTTAAATATTAGCTGTCAGCGTGTGATAAGTTGGGTTGGGTTCTATTGAGCAGGCTTGAACATATGACACAGTGAGGCTTAGTTTTAAAGACGAACACACTTTATAGCTGAAATCCATGACAAAAGAGAAAAGCAGGCAAAATGCCAATGAATGGAGAAGACAAACACCAGGGTTCAGTAACTATTCCAGATAAAGGAAAACAATTTGACCTTCCTACTTTTGTCTTATGAGATGATTTGTTTAACATTTAGTTTTAAAGAGCATAAAAGGGAGAAAGAGCATAAAGTGGCTCTCCTCCAATGGGGAATGGGAACTTTATTCTAAATTCTCAAGGAGGCCATTTCTGCCAAAGAATTATGAAATTCTTGAAATATGTATTCTGTGAAATGCCATATTTCATGAAAGTATGAAAAATATTTTCATTTCAGAGAGTTAATTGAAATTGGTGTGGAGCACTTTGGGAACTCATTTTTATAAGGGCCTAGATGAAATACCCTTTCTGTCATATATATAACATGTTTATGTTAAAAAAAAAACACTATCATCTTAGAAGCAGTATTGTACAGGCATATCAAAGCTACAGCATATTTATTTTGTCTTAACAATTTTATTTTTTCCATCCCTGAAAGGTTTTTAAAGATTTTGCTTACATATTTTTCTGCAGGAATTTGTACATTAATTCTATCTAATTGGCAACTACCCAACCTTTGTGGTCTCCTGGCAGAAGAGACAGCTGTAATAAGAAAGCTCTGACACAGCGTTGCCTCTTTAATGGGCACTTCAAAAGTATATAATTGTCCCTTTGTCCATACAACCTAACAAATAGGTTCTTCTTCTGACAAAGAATTACTGTGATTTTTATTACTATGATGTTTTATATCTTTAAAATATACTAGTGAAGACTTCACTTTTAACCAAGTAAATGCTGTGTTTTAATTAAGCGGAAAACTTGAAAAGAGAGACATCTGCAGAGAGGCTCAGTTGCTTCCTGTAACCTTTATGAAAAGGGCAGGATGTTAAAACAAACCTCCCACTTTTATTTTCAAAGGAGAAAAAAAATCAGAGCTAAAGATAATCTCTCCATTAGTATTATTAATAGTGTTCCGCTTTCTTGACATGCTTTCGAAGCAGACAGACCTGTCATGAGCATCACGTTTGCAAGCACTGTCACAGCTCCTGAAGGCTCTGGTGAAAGCAGGAAAAGTGTGTTAATGGTAACTGAGAACAGCCTTTGGGGAACAATAGGCTTACCTGAGACTGCCCAGCTTTCCAAAACACAAGTTGCTATATTATACTTTATACTTACTTTAGTGCTCACATAATACTTGACCCAGCATCATTGTTTGAAGTACCGTTTCCAATTCTAAACTCCTTACTCATCCACTTTGGATCATCTAATTAGAGTGCTATAGCACTCACCCACAAAACTGTGATTCCAGCATGCTTGTCCAATGGTTTTTTGCAAAAGGGCTTAGCGCCTCAGATTGATGGATCTGATTTCCATTTAGTCCAAAATATTTGACTTTTTAGTTCTGCTAAGTCTCCCAGCATTTAAGTGTCATTAAATAGTTATCGAAAAAAACCCATGTATTAATCTAATAGATACAGAGGATCCTACGATTTTCAGAACCATTGTGTCGCAAGACTCTTCAAGCAAATCTGAAGCATTCAATAAGAAGCATGTGAAGCTCCTACAGAAATGTGTGTCACTAGGATATAATTTGTTTGATTATTCTGTCTTATGATTAATCTGTTCTATGTTGTTGGTATCATTGAATAAAATACTTTGTAATGGCAATTTCTCTGTGCACACTGGCCAAGGGAATGGTCTAAGTTTGGAAGACTGTATTTTGTTCTAACAGAGCAGTGGCTGTAGCATAATCATTTTGAATAAGTAATCAACTTGGATATTGTTTCGAGATTTGTTTTTGCCTTAGGTCAAGTAAGTCTCTAACTGACATACTTTTATAGAATTAAGCAAGGACTAACTGAGTTTGGCATCTAATCTGTTTTAGCCAGTAGTTCATTTTATTCATTGTCTACATCCATTGGGGAAATCTAAGCTTCCCATCATATAAACAATGTACTTCTTATTTCTTTGTAAATGGTGTAAAACTTTGTTTCAAAGATGAAATATGAAATAAAATGTTTCATTTGATCATGTGAAATAAATATATCATAGAAAAATCACTAATGTCAAAGGATATTCAAAAATAAGCACACACACACACACATACACATACACACAATATCAAGTATATTTATACAAACAAAAAAGTCATCATAACTTTAGAAAGTTGTAAATAATAATACTTTAATTTCTTTTTTTATTTGCAGAGATATATTTAACATACATTACAATTTTCATTACAATGTAATGTAACATATAGTACAATATCTTGTTCTACAATATTTTAAAAAATATAGGATGGAAAGTCATCTTATAATTGAATTTTTACTGCATATATTTCTATTTAGAATCCTAGGTAAGAATATCACAGAAATATACACAAGCCAACCAACATGTGGATTCTTATTTTAAACATGGCACTGGGGCATTGGCATCTTGAAATAGAAGTCATGATAGGATGAATAAAAAAAAGGAGTGTTAATCTATCATAGAGTACACAAAACATGATTTGCATAAAATACATAATAGAAGGTAACAGTCAAAAGGAATATGCATTATTATTTTGGTGAATTTAAGTGGGTCATGGGAATTTCCCAAATATTTTACAATTATTGTAATCCAAGAGAGAAATGTGCTCAAGTAATTAGGACTTGAAATTATAAAATTATACATGATCCCATGTGCACATATATATATATATATATATAAATATATATATATACCTGTTTATACATGTATATGTGAATGCTTTGGGTTTGTGTTCAAATGTACACTCACCTATACACTCACATACTCTAATAATTTTTTCTTCTTTCATTAATTTAATTTGAAGATATTTAAAATATAAATGGGAATAAAGGATAATGGGCTCATCCATGCCTATGATAAAAAGGAATACAGTATAAATATAACCTTATTTAGTTATGTATAAACTAAAAACTGCTGTGGCTTTGTAGCCTAGAAGAAATTCAGAGATGTAATATAGTTTCCTCTGTTGTTATTTTCTCCCACTGAGCAGACCTCTCTAACTCTCGGCTCTGATGCTCAGGGAAAGTAAAACACAGCAGCTGAATTTCACCCACTCACACTCTACCTGACTTGAGGATAAAGATAACAGTTCTGGTCCCTGTTGATTTCAGTTCTCTTTTTGAGATGACTTAATTCATCACAAACAGGGTAAGCAATAAAAAATAAGGTTGAAGCTTGTGCTTTAGTACGAACATAAACTGTGCCTTGTATATATTCAAATTCATGTCTAGTTGGAGGAAATATTCATGACTAATATTAAACTAAGCCAAGAATTAGGCAAAATGCAACAGACATATATTGAAGTGAGCATTTTATTATGTGCCGTGTCAGTCAGATTAAAGAAAAGAGTGCATGACACCGACAGGATATTACATGTATATCAAGCAATCTATTTATATGTGACAGGGAGAGTTTGATTTCTGGAAAGAGTGACAACCCAATGAAATAACTGCTTGCCTTCAAAATTACTATAGTATAAATGTACATCTTTTAAGATGGAATTTTAAATTACAATTAACAAAATGTAGATAAATATGCTTAGGAATCAATAGTGACACACAGAGAAAAGGGGGATGAAGAAATCTGTATAAATGCAAAGGTTTTTCAATCCTTTACCACTGTCCAGCACAGAATACTAGAGGAAGCTTGCCATGTCCCTTAATCTAAGAGCAAGAAATTTCAAACAAGTTAATATTATTCTGCTACCCAGAGAAGTGCTTGGGTATAGGAAGGACTTAAGTCACCAATTGGGAAAAACTAGAATATAAAATATAAACACTACTCTGTTATTGACAATAACTAACCAGATAATGAATGTATTTGAAAAGTTCAGGTCTACTCTATTCCTTATAGGGCACTTCTTCAAATAAAACTAAAGATTTTGCTCTATAAGAAGTCTGCTTTTGTCTAATTCTTCTATCATTATCAAGCATTCAGAAAGGAAGAAAGGCAAACCATAGTGCTAAAACAGTAGAATAACTATTTGTCTGTCATAGATGTGCTTTTGGAGAGGGAGAGAGAGGGGGTCGGGGGGAGAAAGAGAGAGAAACACTAAAGTTGAAGCCACTACTTCATTACCAGTAAAAATAAAGTGCAGTGAAACAGAAATTCTTTGAGTTCACAATCATTACACTTGGATGCTCTTACCAGGTACTGGTATAAGAGAAAAGAACAATCGATGGTCAATTGACTTTATTTCCTTTTCTTAAATTATAATTTGTATGACTTTTACATGTTTCTAGTATTAGCTGAGCAAACCACACAGAGACCACCTGACAAGCAGTCTATAAAATAAGTTAAATGAGAAAAACAGAGGTCGGATGTGATGCTCATCAAACTGGGCTCTCATAGCAGCAGTGGGAAGAGCGACGGCTGAAGCTTCTCTTTCATTTCCAAGATTTAGGTAATATCCGAGTGGTACATGTGGGGGAGCTACAGGATAGATGCAATCAGAGCCGGCTTCGTACATCAATAATGGCAAACTGTATTTTTTCATAACCTTTCTTTCTTTGTTTGAAAGAGGGCTTCCATTTTTAACTGTAATCTGTGACTTTTGAAACGGACATTAAGGAATCTTGCCGACAAATACTTCTGGCTGATTTTCTTTTGCTCTTCCTCTTACTGTTTTAAAACAACTTCATCATGGCAGCCCTACGTGCAGGTGAAAAGTACCAGACTTTCAGTAGACAATTAAGCTTCCCTCATCCCAAGATTTCTGATGAGATTAAGTTTTTAGGAACTGTTAATCAGAGTTTTGCACTAAACTCACAGTTCAGTGAATACTGATTGCACGTGCTCAGATAAAGCCATTTCCACAATACCCAGACTAAGATCTTGGTTGGAATATTTTCTACTTTCTATTTACATGTTTGCTTAACTATCTTCAGTTTCTGAGTATATTGTTAATGCCATCATAAGCATAAATGGATATTTGACTGTGTAACAACAGTGGTAAAAATGGTGAATTTGAAACTGCAACACTCTAATACCTGAAATATGATAAAGATGATTTTCTGTCTTAACTGTTCATTGTAACATAGTCTTGACAATCCCAAGGTTGACAAAGTTAACAATGTTTGATTGGAAATGGTATAGTAACCCTCTCTCTTTCTCCACCTCCCTCCTTTCCATTGAGAGCAAGACTTTTTGATTGCATTATAGATATATATGCACCCTACTGGCTAAATCTTAGTCATAAAAATTATCTTTTCCCAGGAGAGGTACACACTTTGCACCCTATATGATACATCACCCACGACAAAATTTATCTTGCTTGGGCACCTTGTACTAGGCAACCTCAAATAGTCTAAGCCTTTTGGGAAATTATTGAGAATTTTGATCTTTAAAATACTTATGAAAAATACAGAGGAAAGAGGGGAAATAAACAATAGGATTCTTTAAGGTTTAATTATAAATTGGGCACCAATATTTTCCTTGGGGTAAGTTTACAATTTTCAATGCCATGTGCCATGGACAAATTTAACTGCATCTGGCATATGTACCCTTCAAATTAAAAGCAGGAGGTGGCTGGTCATCCAGTGAAGCAATTTCAATATACTTCAGTTCAGTTCAGTTCAGTCGCTCAGTCATGTCTGACTCTTTGCAACCCCATGAATTGCAGCACGCCAGGCCTCCCTGTCCATCACCAACTCCCGGAGTTCACTGAGACTCACGTCCATCGAGTCAGTGATGCCATCCAGCCATCTCACCCTCTGTTGTCCCCTTCTCCTGCCCCCAATCCCTCCCAGCATCAGAGTCTTTTCCAATGAGTCAACTCTTCACATGAGGTGGCCAAAGTACTGGAGTTTCAGCTTTAGCATCATTCCTTCCGAAGAAATCCCAGGGCTGATCTCCTTCAGAATGGACTGGTTGGATCTCCTTGCAGTCCAAGGGACTCTCAAGAGTCTTCTCCAACACCACAGTTCAAAAGAATCAATTCTTTGGCGCTCAGCCTTCTTCACAGTCCAACTCTCACATCCATACATGACCACAGGAAAAACCATAGCCTTGACTAGATGGACCTTTGTTGGCAAAGTAATGTCTCTGCTTTTGAATATGCTATCTAGGTTGGTCGTAACGTTCCTTCCAAGGAGTAAGCGTCTTTTAATTTCATGGCTGCAGTCACCATCTGCAGTGATTTTGGAGCCCCCCAAAATAAAGTCTGACACTGTTTCCACTATTTCCCCATCTATTCCCCATGAAGTGATATATACTTCACCTACAATTAATCTCAGGACAAACTTTCTCTGAGTAAGATACAGAATAGTGTTTTACCTTTTTCCTAGAGCCTTAGAAGACACAAGATATTTGAGAATTAAAAATATCATTCTAATTGCTCACAAAGCTAAATATATATACAGATATAATGATTGTGAAAATGCATTGGCGTAGTCTATGTTCCAATAATGTTGTTAATTGGGGGGTGCAAGCTAATGATTATGAGCACAAAATCAAATTCAAATTAGTGCATTGTTTCACCTATGATGGTGTTGCTACTAGCTTCTTTGTATGTACTCTTGTGGTTGGAGAATAAAGTCTTTTTCTGAGCCCTGGTCCTTTGTCTTCTTGATAAGCTGAAGTCTGTCTATGTGCCTGCATGGTAAGTTGTTTCAGTAGAGTCCAACTCTTTATGACCCTATGGATTGTAGCCCTAAAGGCTCCTCTGTCTGAGGGAATTCTACAGACAAGAATGATGGGTGGATAGCCATGCCCTCCTCCAGGGGATTTCCCAATCCAGGGATTGAACCCGAGTCTCTTAATTCTCCTGCATTGGCAGGCAGCTTCTTTATCATTACCACCACCTGGGAAACAGTGTACTGCTGCTGCTGCTGCTGCTGCTAAGTCGCTTCAGTCATGTCCGACTCTGTGCGACCCCATACCTACCAGCAGCCTACCAGGCTCCTCCGTCCGTGGGATTCTCCAGGCAAGAACACTGGAGTGGGCTGCCATTTCCTTCTCCAATGCGTGAAAGTGAAAAGTGAAAGTGAAGTTGCTCAGTCGTGTCTGACTCTTCGAGACCCCATGGACAGCAGCCTACCAGGCTCCTCCGTCCATGGGATTTTCCAGGCAAGTATACTGGAGTGGGGTGCCATTGCCTTCTCCAAAAGAGTCTACAGAAGCAGCTTAATAGCTGCTCTATACTGCTGCCTCTATACTATCTTAATAGCTGTCTCTATACTGCTGCCTCTATGCTTGTCCAGATGTAAGGAGGCTTTACTTAGATGCAACTCCATATCTCATAAGAAGTGAATGCATTGGATCAGGAGAGAAGTGTTATATATTCAAACAACTAAATGTTTGTTGTTGCTTTTATAAATGTGATTAAACAGTCATTGGGCAATTATTTGTATCTAAAAACTAATATGAAGAAATAAAAGATATTTTGTTCCAAAGAGAAATAGGAAAAACTCAGCTAGTAGCTAGTATTTTCCCTCACATGCCCTAATAATATTTTATTAAAATTTTTTTTTCACAAATAGCACAGTAGATAGTTGACTTGTTATTAAGTCTGCAGTATTTGCAATTATTTTGGAAGCATGCATGCAGATCCAGCCAATGACTGACTAAAAGTGCAAAGAGAAGGCCAGAGAAGTGTCATTTTTTATTTATGTAAAAAAAAATCAACGAAGTGCCGACTCATTGGGAAACACCTAGATGCTGGGAAAGATTGAAGGCAAAAGGAGTAGGCGGAAGCAGAAGATGAGATGGTGAGACAGCATCACCGACAAAGAACATGAATTTGGGCAAATTTCAAGAGATAGTGGAGGACAGAGGAGCCTGGTAGGCTACAGCCCATGGGGTTACAGTCTGACACAACTCAGTGATCAAACAACAACAAAAAGTCAAAGTCTAGCATTTTTTTTTCCACGTGAAATTCTTCATACATTGTTTAATAAACGAATGAATGAATAAATACACAAATGGGTGAAACACGGAAATTTGAATGTGCAATGACAACAAAGACAGTTCAGTTCAGTTCAGTTGCTCAGTTGTGTCTGACTCTTTGTGAACCCATGAATTGCAGCACGCCAGGCCTCCCTGTCCATCACCAACTCCCAGACTCACGTCCATCGAGTCAGTGATGCCATCCAGACATCTCGTCCTCTGTCGTCCCCTTCTCCTCTTGCCCCCAATCCCTCCCAGCATCAGAGCCTTTTCCAATGAGTCAACTCTTCGCATGAGGTGGCCAAAGTACTGGAGTTTCAGCTTTAGCATCATTCCTTCCAAAGAAATCCCAGGGCTGATCTCCTTCAGAATGGACTGGTTGGATCTCCTTGAAGTCCAAGGGATGCTCAAGAGTCTCCTCCAACATCACAGTTCAAAAGCATCAATTCTTCGGTGCTCAGCTTTCTTCACAGTCCAACTCTCACATCCATACATGACCAGTGGAAAAACCATAGCCTTGACTAGATGGACCTTTGTTGGCAAAGTAATATCTCTGCAACAAAGTAAAATAAAGCTAAAATTGAACTTGAAACCATGATAAATATTGAATTATATTAAAATTATTACTATTATTATTAAAAACAAAGATTCTATAATTATGTGACCATATAGCTAGTTTTTTTTTTTTTTTTTTAGGTGTCCATTTTACACCCAAAACTCTGTTAGGCAGACTGTAAACAAGATAGCTCCCAAAGAGTTTTAATCAATTTTCTTCCAATGCATCTCTTCTACAGGCACCTTAAGGATATAATGCAAGCCAACACCCTGCTTTTAAACATCAGTTTCCTCTGTATTTATTTCTTTCTTTTGATACTCAATTCATGTACTGTCTTTTTGCTGGCATTTTCCTTACCTCTCCCAAATGTTTTACCACTGGTTCACTACTAGGATAACCACCCCAATCCCACAAGACTTAGTGTGTATACTTTTGTGTTATTTTCAGGTTGATATTATGCCAGTTCATTCCGCTGTGTGGGCCCTTCAGGTAGCTCAGTTGTAAAGAATCTGCCTGCCAATGCAGGAGACACAGAAAATGCAGTTTCTATTCCTGGGTTCAGAGGATCTCCTGGAGTAGGAAATGGCAATCACTCCAGTATTCTTGCCTGAAAAACTTCATGGATAGAGGAGCCTGGTGGGCAGCAATCTATGAGGTTGCAGAGTTGGACACAGCTGAGTGACTGAGCACAGGCACACACACACACACACACACACACACACACACATTCCACTCTGCACCTCTTGAATTAGCCCTTGTTTTATTCATTTTTAAACAAAATATTTAGTCCTGTGCCAGATAGAAATGGGCACTCAGTACACATTTGGTGAATAAATCTAGACAGGGAAATATGAATAACACATATAAAATGGTCTTGATAATGAGTTTAATTATCTAGGATGGAAGAGAATAGATATTATGGTAGAAAATAAGCATTGGAAATAAATAAGTAGAGGTATTAACAACTATACTTGATAGGGATAAACCTAAAAAAGTGTAAAGTATAATGATAAGGACTTTCAGGTATTTAGTGAATATATAAAAGCAATGACTGTTTTTCAATTTAAAACCTTTTTGAGCTGCTCTCACAAATGAATTACATATATTAACATATACCAGGGGCACTCCTATCTTAAAAATACTTAGATATTAAATAAATCTTATTTTTTAAATTTTGTTTGCAGAAAATGTAACCCTTGGCATTTATAACTTTTGAAAATAATTGAAGCTTTTTCTATGGTACAGTGTATGATTGGTTTTGCAAACTTTAAGGTTTGGCAGATACTAAGTTTGATGTATGGGGCTTCCCAGGTGGCCCTAGTGGTGAAGAACCTGCCTGCCAAAGCAGGAGATGGAAGAGATGTGGGTTTGTTTCTTGGTTGGGGAAGATCCCCTGGAGGAGGGCATGGCAATCCATTCAAGTGGATTCTTGCCTGGAGACTCCCATGGACAGAGGAGCCTGATGGGCTACAGTCCATAGGGTTGCACAGAGGCAGATATGACTGAAGTGACTTAGCACACACACATGCAAGTTTGATGTATATGTATGGTATTTTAACAGTTACATCATTCTTTAATTATATTTTATTTTATCCAGTAAATCTATTAGAGCATGAGCTTATGATGGTAAAATTTCCCATATAATTTTTACTTACACTTATTTCTCCTAGTATTTCTCTGTTTTATAATAGTGATGCAGTGGTACTTAGCACATATAAATTTAATATGCATATTCTGTATAAATTATAGGATAAAATGCTTATCAATAAAAAATAATCTTGTTCCATTCATCCTTTTAACCTCAAATTTACTATCTCTTGTAACTTTGTTTTATTTTGTTTACATTTATTTGAACTATTACTTACTATTTTGTTTTTAACCATTGTAAGTCATGGTATTTTATTTTAGACACTGCTTAAATCAGTATCTGTTTAGATTTTGACTGATTATACTTACTGTCATACATTATTGATTGGCATATATCTCTTGAATTGCTCACGCTTATGTTCTATGTTTTTGTTTTAAGTACCTCTTTGATATTTCCTTTGTTTTCTGGATTTTACTTAATTATTGCTTTCTGTATTGCATTAAAGGTAAATATGTGGTTACTACTTCTACCTTTTGCCAAGTGCTTTTCTATGTACTCAAAACATACTTTAATTCTCATATGTTGAAAACTCAATGATAAAACAAAACAGAAAGCAATGACCTGATTCCACACAAATGTAATATTATGGACAATTATAGACTGTCCTGTGAAAATCATGCTTTAGGAAAGATTGTTTTTTTGAGTGTTCAAATTAAATTTACATCTGATCAAGTGCCCACTTGCTTTACAGATGATTTCCCTTGCTTTCTTTCTCTCTTCTTTATCCTTTTACCTCATTCCTCCCTGTCTACCCCCCAAGAAACCAGAGACATTTACAAATTTCAAAAAGAAGGACTGACTATGCTTAGAAAACTCTGGTTTATAGCATTCTTCAGCTGATATTTGTGTCACTATTCTCTGTTACACGAGATGCTGCTGATAAACACTAGAATGGTACCCTACAGTAAGATCACTGTTACTTGTCTTGTTGGTCACTCAAGAGTCTTGTCCGACTCTTCATGGCCCCATGGACTGCAGCGTGCCAGGCTTCCCTGTCCTTCACCACCTCCTGGAGTTTGCTCAAACTCATGTCTGTTGACTCAGTGATACCATCCAACTATCTTATCCTCTGTCATCCCCTTCTCCTCCTGCCTTCAATCTTTCCCAACATGAGGGTCTTTTGTAATGAGTCAGCTGTTTGCATAAGGTGGCCAAAGTATTGGAGCTTCAGCCTCAGCATCAGTCCCCTAGTGAATATTAAGGATTGATTTCCTTTAGGATGGACTCTCAAGAGTCTTCTCCAACACCACACTTCAAAAACATCAATTTCTCAGCACTCAGCCTTCTTTATGGTCCAACTCTCACATCCATACATGACTATTGGAAAAACCATAGCTTTGACTAGACGGACCTTTGTCAGGAAAATAATGTCTCTGCTTTTTAATACGTTGTGTAGGTTTTTTATAGTTTTTCTTCCAAGGAGCAAGTGTCTACGAGGTAACAAATATAGGCTTGTCTGTAGTGAAGTGCTTTTTGAAGGATGCCAAACCTATGGTGACTCATGATTTCAGGGTACCATTTGCATAGAAAAGGGTGAACTCTTTCAACTGAAGATTTTCTCCCACAAATAATTTGAGTATCTTTTAGAATTTATAATTGTCTCTCTTCTTCCTATACCTGTTATGTTTATGTCTTTTGTTATATTTAATTTTTTAATAGACAATTTTTTACAACAGTATTAAGCTTGCAACAACATTTAGCAGAGGTAAGAGATTTTCCACCCCTCACATATGCCTAGACTCCATTATTATTAGCATATCCCACAGAATGTTATCATTGTTACAGCTGATGAACCCATATTAAATCATCATAATACCCCAAAGTCTATATTTTACATTAGAATGATTTCTGGGTGTGGTACATTCCATGAGTTTTGACAAATGTGCTTTAACATATATCCATTATAATTTCAGACTTAGCAGTTTCACTCATTAAATATCCTCTGTGCTCTGTGTATTCATCAGTCCCTTCTCCTTAAGACCTAAAAAGACCTCTGATTTTTTTTCAACTCTTTTTTTTTTCCCCTTTTCCAGAATGTTATACAGTTGGAGTCATACAGTATGAAATCTTTTCAGATTGACTTTCTCATTTTAGCAATATGCATTTCTTTCCTTCACATCTTTTCATGACTTTATACACTGAATGGTATTCCACTGTTTGAATGTATCATAGTTATTTATTCATTTACCTAATGAAGGACAACTGGGCTAGTTTCAAGTCTGGGTGAGTCTGAAGAAAGTTGCTATAAACATCTGTGTGTAGTTTTTTGTGTGGTTATAAATTTTCAATTCATTTGGGTAAATACCAAGAAATACCATTATTGGATTATATGGTAAAAGTATGCTGATTTATTTAAAGAAACTGCTAAATTATTTTCCAAAATGTCCATATTATTTTGCATTTTTACCAGCAACTATTGAGAATTTCTGCTGTTTCATTTTCCTTACCAACATTTGGTATCATCAGCATTCTGGATTTTTGCCATTCTTATAAGTATACAGGACTAATTCATTGCTGTTTTAATTTGCATCTCCATGATGACTTATGATGTGGCAAGTCTTTTCATGTCTTTTGTATTTGTTTTTTTGGTGAGATGTCTGTGAAGCGTTTTGGCCCATTTTCTAATTGATTTGTTTGTTTTTTCATTATGGAATTTTAAGCTTTTGTATATTTTGTATAGCCCTTTACCAGACATGCATTATGCAAGTTTTTCCCCTTGTCCATGGCTTGTCTTAGCATTGTTTTCATATTGTCTTTTTCTGAGCAAAAGTTTTTAATTTCAATGAAACCCAGCTTATCAATCATTTTTTTCATGGACCTTGCTTTTGTGTTCTATCTGAAAAGTCATCATAATTTACAAAGTCATCTTGATTTACTCCTATGCTGTTTTCTAAAATTTTATAATTTTGCCCTAGCATATGATTCATTTTGAGTTAATTTTGTGAAAATGTAACATTTATGTCTAGATGTATTTGTGTGTGTGTGGATGTCTAATTGTCCCAGTACCATTTGATGAAAAGTTTGTCTTTGTTCCATTGCATTGCCTTCGCTCCTTTGTCAAAAGATTAGCTGAATTTATTTATGTGTGTCTATTTCTGGGTTCTCTACTCTGTGGCATTGATCTATTTGTCACTGATCTACTTCAACTATACCACTTGATTAGAGGAGATTTAAAGTAAGTCTTGGGTCAGGTAGTGTCAGTCTTGCAACTTTGATCTCCTTCACCGTGAGACTGACTATTCTGGATCTTTTATTTCTTTATATAAACTTCAGAATTGTTTTTGTTTATTTTTTCAATACTGTTTCCTGTGATTTTTGACTAGTATTGCATGAATCTATAGATCAAGTTGGGAAGGATTACCACCTTGACAATGATGAATCTTTCTATTCTTGAACACAGAATATCTCTCCATTTATTTAGTTCTGCTTGACATCTCTCAACAGTTTTACAGTTTTCTTTCTATAGATCTGTACATATTTTGTTAGATGTATATCATTTAATTTTTCGTAGACCTAGTGTAAATGGTACAAGGTTTTTAATTTCAGATTCATGTGCTAATTGCTAATTGACTTTTGTACATTAACACTGTATCCTCATTATAATCACTTTAGTTCTAGGAAGGATTTTTATTGTTGCTCATCCTTTTAGATTTTCTACACAGTAATGCCATCTGTGAACAAAAGCAGTTTTATCTCTTCCTCCCCAATAAGTATGCATTTTATTTCCTTTTCTGATTTATTACATTGGCCAAAATTCCCATTACAATGATGAAAACAGTGATAAGAGGGAATAAACTTGTTTTATTTCTGATCTTAATGAGAAAGTTTTGAGATTTTCACTATTAAATATAACATTTGCTGTAATTTATAGGTATTGTTTATCAAGTTGAAGTTCCCCTCTTTCATAGTCTATTGAGATTCCACTTATGAAAGTGGATATTAGATTTTGCCAAATGTTTTTTTCACATTTATTGATATGATCATGTGATTTTTTTGTTTTTAGCTTGTTAATATTATGGATTTTCAAACACTGAGCCATGATAAATATCTAGAATCAATCACACTTGGTCATGGTATTCAATTCTGTTTATACATTGTTGGACTGTATTTGCTTATATTTTGTTGAGGAGATTTGCAGTTATGTTTTGGAGATATTGATCTGTACCTTTGTTTTCTTGTATTGTCATTGTCTGGCTTTGGTAAAGGGTTGCTGTTGTTGTTCAGTTGCTCAGTCATGTCCAACTCTTTGCAACCCCATGAACTGCAGCACGCCAGGCCTTCCTGTCCCTCACCATCTCCCGGGTTTACCCAAGTTCATGTTGATTGCATCGGTGATGCAGTCCAGCCATCTCATACTCTGAGGCAAATTTCTCCTTCTGTCCTCAATCTTTCCCAGCATCAGGGACTTTTCCAATGAGTGTCTGGTCACATCAGATGACCAAAATACTGGAGTTTCAGCTTCATCACCAGTCCTTCCAATGAATATTCAGGGTTGATCTCTCTTAAGATTGACTGGTTTGATCTTCTTGCTTCCAAGGGACTTTAAGTAGTCTTTTCCAGCACCACAGTTCAAAAGCATCAATTCTTTGGTGTTCTGCCTTCTTTACAGCCTAATTCTCAGAATCGTACAAGCTGGTATAGGTTGATGTAAGAGCTGTATAGGGTAATGCTGGCCTAATAACATGAGTGAGAAAGCAGGCCCTCTGCTTCTAACTCCTGAAAGAGATTGTAGAGATTAATCTTTTTCCATAAGTGTTTGGTAGAAGCCAGGGGATCCATTTGGGCCAGATCTCTCTAGAGAGTTATTAAAAATTCATCCAATTTCTTTAATAGATTGTTTACTTCTTCTTGTGTGAATTTTGGCAGATTGTGTCTTTCAAGGAATCAGGTCATTTTATCCAGGTTATGAAAATTGTGAGCATAGAGTTCACAGTATTCAATTATTCTTTTTAAAGTCCATGGCATCTGTGTTGATTTCCCCTTTCATTTCTGATATTACTAATTTGCATTCTCCATCTTTTTTTAATTAGTTAACCTGCAGAGAAGGCGATGGCACCCCACTCCAGTACTCTTGCCTGGAAAATCCCATGGATGGAGGAGCCTGGTGCACTGTAGTCCATGGGGTCGCAAAGAGTCGGACATGACTGAGCAACTTCACTTTCACTTTCATGCATTGGAGAAGGGAATGGCAGCCCACTCCAGTGTTCTTGCCTGGAGAATCCCAGGGATGGGGAAGCCTGGTGGGCTGCCGTCTATGGGGTCGCACAGAGTCAGACACGACTGAAGCGACTTAGCAGCAGCAGCGTAGAAGCTTATCAATATTATTCATCTATTCAAAGAATAAGCTTTTTGTTTCACTAATTTTCTTTCTTGAGATCTTATTTCCAGTTTCACTGATTTCTGTTCTAAGTTTTATTATTTCTTTTCTTCCACTAGTGTGCTCCATTGCCCGATCATGACCAACTCAATGCACCCCATGGGCTGTAGCCCACCTGTCTCCTCTGTCCGTGAAATTTTCCAGGCAAGTATACTGGAATGGGTTTCCATTTCCAACTACATTTCTTCTGCTTTCTTTGTATTTAATTTACTCTATTTTTTTTCTGGTTTCCTATGGTAGAAGATTATAGATTTTAAATCTTCTTTTTCAATTATATGTATTCAATGCTATTAATTTTCTTCTAAGCACTACTTTTGTATGTACCACAAATTCGGATAAGTTGTGTTTTCATTTTCATTTAGTTCAAAATACTTAAATTTTTTTCTTGAGATTTCCTTTGGATCCATGTGGTATTTAGAAGTTTGCTTTTAAATCTCCAACTATCTTTATGTTATTCATTTTTGATAGTAAACGTAAAATTTTTATTATTTTAATGTTTTCAAAGTTTGTTAAGAATGTGATCTATCTAATTAAGTCTTCCAAGTCTTCCATGTTAGCTTAGAAAAAATATGTATTCTGCTCTTGTTAGGTGAAGCAGTTTTTTGTTGTTCAATTGCTAAGTCATATCTGACTCTTTGTGACCCCATGAACTGCAGCACTCCATGCTTCCCTGTTCTTCATTAACTCCTGGAGTTTGCTCAAAATCATGTTCATTGAGTTGGTGATTCTATCTAACCATCTCATTCTTTGCTTTTCCTTTCTTCTTTTGTGTTCTATCTTTCACAGCACCTGGGTCTTTTCCAATGAGTCGGCTCTGTCTTTTAATTGGTTCATTAAAACATTGATATTCAAAGTGGTTAATGATATATTTGAATTAATATCTACCATATTAGTTACTCTTTTCTATTTGTTGCCCCTATTCTTTGCTTATTTTCTTTCACTTTTTTTCTGACTCTTGTGATTTTAGTTTGGAATTTTATATAATTCCGTTGTCTCTACTTTCTTAGCATAATAATTATACTCCTTTTAAAACTTGTTTTAGCAGTAGCCCTAGAGTTTGCAACACACATTTATAATAAATCCAGTTTCACTTCAATAGCACTATACCATTCATGAGTAATGTGAGTTTCTTATATTAATCAGTTCAGTTCAGTCGCTCAGTCATGTCCAACTCTTTGAGACCCCATGAACCACAGCACGCCAGGCCTCCCTGTCCATCACCAACTCTCAGAGTCCACCCAAACCAATGTCCATCGAGTCCGTAATGCCATCCAACCATCACATCCTCTGTCGTCCCCTTCACCTCCTGCCCTCAATCTTTCCCAGCATCAGGGTCTTTTCCAGTGAGTCAGCTCTTTGCATCAGGTGGCCAAAGTATTGGAGTTTCAGCTCTAGCATCATTCCTTCCAAAGAACACCTAGGGCTGATCTCCTTTAGAATGGACTGGTTGGATCTCCTTGCAGTCCAAGGGACTCTCAAGAGTCTTCACTAACACCAGAGTTCAAAAGCATCAAGTCTTTGGGGCTCAGCTTTCTTTATATTCCAACTCTCACATCCATACATGACCACTGGAAAAATCGTAGACTTGACTAGACGGATCACTGTTGGTAAAATAATGTCTCTGCTTTTTAATATGCTGTCTAGGTTGGTCATAGCTTTCCTTCCAAGGAGTAAGTGTCTTTCAATTTTATGGACACAATCACCATCTGCAGTGATTTTGGAGCCCAGAAAAATAAAGTCAGTCACTGTTTCCACTGTTTCCCCATCTATTTGCCATGAAGTGATGGGACCAGACATCAATAAAGGACAGAAGTGATGGGACAGGACATCGATAAAAGACAGAAATGGTATGGACCTAACAGAAGCAGAAGATATTAAGAAGAGGTGGCAAGAATACACAGAAGAACTATACAAAAAAGACCTTCACAACGAAGATAATCATGACGGTGTGATCACTCATCTAGAGCCAGATGTCCTGGAATGTGAAGTCAAGTGGGCCTTAGAAAGCATCACTACGAACAAAGCTAGTGGAGGTGATGGAATTCCAGTTGAACTATTCCAAATCCTGGAAGATGATGCTGTGAAAGTGCTGCACTCAATATGCCAGCAAATTTGGAAAACTTAGCAGTGGCCACGGACTGGAAAAGATCTGTTTTCATTCCAATTGCAAAGAAAGGCAATGCCAAAGAATGCTCAAACTACTGCACAATTGCACTTATCTCACACGCTAGTAAAGTAATGCTCAAAATTCTCCAAGCCAGGCTTCAGCAATATGTGAACTGTGAACTTCCTGATGTTCAAGCTGGTTTTAGAAAAGGCAGAGGAACCAGAGATCAAATTGCCAACATCCACTGGATCATGGAAAAAGCAAAAGAGTTCCAGAAAAAACATCTATTTCTGCTTTATTGACTATGTCAAAGCCTTTGACTGTGTGGATCACAATAAACTGGAAAATTCTGAAAGAGATGGGAATACCAGATCACCTGACCTGCCTCTTGAGAAACCTATATGCAGATGTCCTGGAATGTGAAGTCAAGTGGACCTTAGAAAGCATCACTATGAACAAAGCTAGTGGAGATGATGGAATTCCAGTTGAGCTGGAAGCAACAGTTAGAACTGGACATGGAACAACAGACTGGTTCCAAATAGGAAAAGGAGTACATCAAGGCTGTGTTTGTCATCCTGCTTATTGAACTTATATGCAGAGTACATCATGAGAAACACTGGGCTAGAAGAAGGACAAGCTGGAATCAAGATTGCCGGGAGAAATATCAATAACCTCAGATATGCAGATGACACCACCCTTATGGCAGAAAGTGAAGAGGAACTAAAAAGCCTCTTGATGAAAGTCAAAGAGGACAGTGAAAAAGTTGGCTTAAAGCTCAACATTCAGAAAATGAAGATCGTGGCATCCGGTCCCATCACTTCATGGGAAATAGATGGGGAAACAGTGGAAACAGTGTCAGACTTTATTTTTGGGGGCTCCAAAATCACTGCAGATGGTGACTGCAGCCATGAAATTAAAAGACGCTTACTCCTTGGAAGGAAAGTTATGACCAACCTAGATAGCATATTCAAAAGCAGAGACATTACTTTGCCAACAAAGGTCTGTCTAGTCAAGGCTATGGTTTTTCCTGTGGTCATGTATGGATGTGAGAGTTGGACTGTTAAGAAAGCTGCTGCTGCTGCTGCTGCTGCTAAGTCACTTCAGTCATGTCCGACCTGTGCGACCTCATAGACGGCAGCCTACCAGGCTCCCCATTCCCTGGGATTCTCCAGGCAAGAACACTGGAATGGGTTGCCATTTCCTTCTCCAATGCATGAAAGTGAAAAGTGAAAGTGAAGTCGCTCAGTCGTGTCCGACTCTTAGTGACCCCATGAACTGCAGCCTACCATGCTCCTCTGTCCATGGGATTTTCCAGGCAAGAGTACTGGAGTGGGGTGCCATTGCTGAGCACTGAAGAATTGATGCTTTTGACCTGTGGTGTTGGAGAAGACTCTTGCAAGTCCCTTGGACTGCAAGGAGATCCAACCAGTCCATTCTAAAGGAGATCGGTCCTGGGTGTTCATTGGAAGAACTGATGCTAAAGCTGAAACTCCAATACTTTGGCCACCTCATGTGAAGAGATGACTCATTAGAAAAGACTCTAATGCTTGGAGGGATTGGGGGCAGGTGGAGAAGGGGACGACAGAAGATAAGATGGCTGGGTGGCATCACCGACTCGATGGACATTAGTGAGTGAACTCCGGGAGTTAGTGATGGACAGGGAGGCCTGGCGTGCTGCAGTTCATGGGGTTGCAAAGAGTCGGACATGACTGGGGAACTGAACTGAACTGATGGGAGTGGATGCCATGATCTTCATTTTCTGAATGTTGAGCTTTAAGCCAACTTTTTCACTCTCCTCTTTCACTTTCATCAAGAGGCTTTTGAGTTCCTCTTCACTTTCTGCCATAAGGGTGGTGTCATCTGCATATCTGAGGTTATTGATATTTCTCCCGGCAATCTTGATTCCAGCTTGTGTTTCTTCCAGCCCAGCGTTTCTCATGATGTACTCTGCATATAAGTTAAATAAGCAGGCTTACAATATACAGCCTTGACGTACTCCTTTTCCTATTTGGAACCAGTCTGCTGTTCCATGTCCAGTTCTAACTGTCGCTTCCTGATCTGCATATAGGTTTCTCAAGAGGCAGGTCAGGTGGTCAATTAACATAATTCATTCCTCTTTTCTTTTGTATAATTAATTTCACTTGTATATGAGCATATATTAGCTTATGTATATGTGTATGTATGAATATATAGACATAAAAGTAAGCATAGTCAACACCAGTGTTGCTATTATTATTTTGAGCAAACTATTCTCTATTAGATCAATTAAGAATAGGAAAATAAAGTTTTTAGTTTTACTTCACTTATTTCTTCTTCTATGCTCTTCCTTTATTTATGCAGATCTGTGTTTCTGATACTCTAGCACTATATGATACACCTCCAGTCTCAAAAATCCTGTGTCTTGTTCACTATTTTGTATCCAGCCCCAAGTAGAGTCTCTAAATCTGGAAGACACTTAATGAACATTTATTGATTGAATGAATAAGGAAATAAACCATTATCCTATAGAAAATTTCCTTTGCCTTCATCACAAATGTCACACTCATATCACCATTAAAGGACTTAAGAACAATGTGGCTGCTTGTGTGGTCCAAGAAATGGATACTTTTTTAGCATTAAGTGATATTTAATGAAATGAAGGAGAAACGCTATTAAATGTTTTCTTACCCTGAACCTATGCAGATATTTGCATTCTATAATATGTGATTTCTCACCTAGAGACCACAGTTGCAGATCATACACAGAGTTTTAAGACACTTTAAAATTGATATTACAATTTCTTTTAAAATGTTAATCTTCGATATTTACAAAAGTGTTTTAATCTCCCCATTAAATACAGTAAAAAAAAATTACAAATATTCAAGTTTATCTGAAACTAAAAATCCTATGAAAATCCATAACTCTAAGAAACAGAAGAGAGCTGGGTGTAGCATTTTTTATTCACTTCTTAAGGTTCTTGGATATATCCTCATTTCCTTAAGGTTATGAATAAAAATGAACTTTACATTACAAGCATAACATTTCAGAATAAACTGGGGAAATGATTTGTACTATTAAAGCACAGCCATAAGAGTACTTTTTAAATTATTTTCCCTGCCCCAATTCTGATTATTATTGTAAATCTTTAATTTGGTTGTTGAGAGTACATGTAGAAAACCCTTGGCATAAAATTTCAAACAGACTTGTCATCTGTAAAAGGAAAACTTCCATTTCTACTTTCACACTGAGGGTAATTGATATGCCATTTTCTTAATACTTTGAGTTCCATAGAGGAGGATATCTATATAAACATATGATATTTTAAAGAAATTTTGGAACATTCAAAAATTGGGATAAAAGGTAATAATAACAATGATGGCTCTCAGAATTACAAAAAATATTTTTTTTTTTTTTAACCAGGAGCCTGTTAACTAGTATCAAAGATCAACAGGAAGAAAGAAAATCAGTGGCATTTGATTATGATACTTTTTGTGAATAGAGCATTAAAATGGAAATAAGAATTTTGAATATTGGAGACTGTATTGAAAGCTACTAACCAAAGTATTTGCATATACTTAATGAACCATTTCATGAAGTTCAAATGCCGCAGTTTTTCACATTTGCCCAAGTTTTGGCATCTGAGAATAAGAAAGCTGTTTTGTCTGTGAAAATCTCTCATTTATACAAAGATGGACTAAAAAAGAAAAATCCATAGTAGAAAATTTTGCAACCTGCTGAAATTAATTCAAGTAATTTGCAGACATGTTTATTCATCACAGCAGTTTCAGAGGTGTATATTATTATCAATTGGCCTGTTCCTATGGTGAACAGGAGTGAAGAGAAAGAGCTTTCAGAGAGTAAAGGGCTTCACCACAGAGACTAGATTAACTCTTTATGGACAATGGGTCTCATGTACAAGTAACCTCTTCTATGGTGTGAAGTGGTTTCTTAGAGACTAGGTAAAGTTAACTTATCAGACTGTAGATATAATGACAAAAATAATATAATTTCCTTCTTCTTCAGTTTATTTCTAGAACAAGTTTTGTTTGTGCAATCATTGATTCCAAATTTAAAACAAACCAAAGTGCCTGTACACAGAGAAGAAAACCTAGTGCTGCCAGAAGCAACTGAATGAAAATAGTTTGCTGGAATGAATGCTTTTGTCTCATGTTCATTCGTTACCTGATTCTAAGGCAGACTTCTTCATTTTCATTTTAAAAGATTAGTTATAGAATATTTCAGTTCTAGCTCAATCTATTTTGAAGTTACTTAAGGAAAAAAGTGCTTCTTAATATGTAAAAGAGTTAGTATTCTTTATTTAGAGTTGAAATATTAAGACATAGTAACTAAAATGTTACTACTGAGTTAAGAACACTGTTTATATAATTTTTTTTTCTTAAATTCATTTTGAAGTTTCTGAATTTTTATCTTCTCTTTATTATATTATTTTGATATCTTCTAATTTAGCAGGATATGTTTACCAAAACACAGCCATTTGTCATATTTTGATAATTATAAATCTATGTCTTCTAGACTGATGCTGAAGCTGAATCTCCAATACTTTGCCCACCTGAAGGAAGAGTGGACAAACTGGAAAAGACCCTGATGCTGGGAAAGATTGAAGGCAGAGGAGAAGAGAATGACAGAGGACAAGACGGCTGGAAAGCATCACTGACTCAATGGACATGAGTTTGAGCAAGCTCTGGAAGATGATGAAGGATGGAGAAGCCTGACATGCTGCGGGTCACAAAGAGTTGTATAAGACTGAGCGACTGAACAACAATGTCTTCTATGAAGTGTTTCAGAAGTTTTAAAAAATGAACAATTTATTTAAATAACTTATGGTCTTGTCATCTTTTAAAATTATGAATATGCTTATTACTCTCATGAATATGAATATGTGTTTCATATATGTATGCATATGTGCCATCCTTTGTCACTCAGTTATGTCCAACTCTTGGTGACACCATAGACTGTAGCCTGCCAGGCTCCTCTATCCATGGGAATTCTCTAGGCAAGAATTCTGGAGTGGGTTGCCATGCCATCCTCCAGGGGATCTTCCCAACCCAGGGATCAGTCCCAGGTCTCCCGCATTGCAGGAAGATCTTTACCCTCTGAGCCACTAGGGAAGCCCACGTATGCATATCAGTTCAGTTGCTCAGTTGTGTCCGACTCTGCAACCCCATGAACTGCAGCATGCCAGGCTTCCTTGTCCATCCCCAACTCCCAGAGCTTACTCAAACCTGTGTCCATACAGTCAGTGATGCCATCCAACCATCTCATTCTCTGCTGTCCCCTTCTCCTCCTGCCTTCAATCTTTCCCTGAATTAGGGTCTTTTCAAATAAGTCTGTTCTTCACAGCAGGTAGTCAAAGTATTGGAGTTTCAGCTTTAGCATCAGTCCTTCCAATGAATATTCAGGACTGATTTCCTTTAGGATTGACTGGTTGGATCTCCCCAAAGTCCAAGGGAATCTCAGAGTCTTCTCCATCACTACAGTTCAAAAGCATTAATTCTTCAGCACTCAGCTTTCTTTATCGTTCAACTTTCACATCCATAAATGACTACTGGAAAAACCATAGCTTTGACTAGACAGATCTTTGTTGGCAAAGTAGTGTTGCTGCTTTCTAATATGCTGTCTAGGTTGATCATAGCTTTCCTTCCAGGGAGCAAGTGTCTTTTAATTTCATGGCTTCAGTCACTATCTGCAGTGATTTTGCTGCCCAAGAAACGAAGTCTCTCACTGTTTCCATTGTTTCCCCATCTATTTGCATGAAGTGATGGGACCGGATGCACTTTTTCATCTTCTCTTTCACTTTCATTAAGAGACTCTTTAGTTCTTCTTCACTTTCTACCGTAAGTGTGGTGTCATCTGCATATCTGAGGTTATTGATATTTCTCTCAGCAATCTTGATTCCAACTTGTTCTTCATCCAGCCTGGCATCTTGCATGATGCACTCTCTATATAAGTTAAATAAGCAGAGTGACAGTATACAGCCTTGCTGTACTCCTTTCCCTATTTAGAACCAGTATGTTGTTCCATGTCCAGTTCTAACTGTTGCTTCTTGACCTGCATACAGATTTTTCAGGAGGCACATAAGGTGGTCTGGTATTCTCATCTCTTTAAGAATTTTCCACAATTTGTTGTGATCCACACAGTCAAAGGCTTTGGCATACTCGATAAAGGATAAGTAGATTTTTTTTCTGGACTCTCTTGCTTTATCGATGATCCAACGGATGTTGGCAATTGGATCTCCGGTTTCTCTGCCTTTTTGTAAATCTAGCTTGAACATCTGGAAGTTCATGCTTCACGTACTGTTCAAGCCTGGCTTGGAGAATTTTGAGCAGTACTTTACTAGTATGTGAGATGAGTGCAATTGTGTGGTAGTTTGAGCATTCTGCGGCATTGCCTTTCTTTGGGATTGGAATGAAACTGATCTTTTCCAGTCCTGTGGCCACTGTGGAGTTTTCCAAATTTGCTGGCATATTGAGTGCAGCACTTTCACAGCATCATCTTTTAGGATTGGAAATAACTCAACTGGAATTCCATAACCTCCACTAGCTTTGTTAGTAGCAATGCTTCCTAAGGCTCACTTGACTTTTCATTCCTGGATGTCTGGCTCTAGCTGAGTGATCACACCATCGTGGTTGTCTGGGTCATGAAGATCTTTTTTGTACAGTTCTTCTGTGTATTCTTGTCACCTCTTCTTGATATCTTCTGCTTCTGTTAGCTCCACACCATGTCTGTCCTTTATCAAGCCCATCTTTGCATGAAATGTTCCCTTGGTATCTCTAATTTTCTTGGAGAGATGTCTAGTCTTTCCCATTCTATTGTTTTCCCCTATTTCTTTGCATTGATCACTGAGGAAGGCTTTCTTATCTCTTCTTGCTATTCTTTGGAACTCTGCATTCAAATGGGTATATCTTTCCTTTTCTCCTTTGCTTGTGGCTTCTCTTTTCACAGCTATTTGTAAGGCCTCATCAGCAAACCATTTTGCATTTCTTTTCCTTGGGGGTGGTCTTGATCATTGCCTCCTGTACAATGTCATGTTCATGACAGTGTATGGATATACATATATACCAATGAAATTGGTTCTTCTCATAAGGCGGCCAAAGAATTGGAACTTCAGCTTCAGCATGAGTCCTTCCAATGAATGGTGAAAGCCCAGTTTGTAGTAGGAACTCAGCGTTTTTATGTATATCCATATCATCTATGGAGCTTCCCTAGTGGCTCAGATGGTAAAAAATCTTCTTGCAATGTGGGAGACCTGGGTTCAGTCCCTGGGTGGGGAATATCCTCTGGAGAAGGGAATGGTTAGCCCCTCCAGTATTCTTGCCTGGAGAATTCTATGGGTAGAGGAGCATGGAAGGCTACTATTCATGAGGTCAGAAAGAATCAGACCAGACTGAGTGACTAACATTTGCATTTTTAGTGTGGGGCTATATCTAAAAATGTATCTGTGTCCCTATCTGAAATGAAATTCTCAATAGTGACAGTTTTTGCTAGCTTTCGTTGCTATTGTATCAGTTCTTTCCAACAAATTTTTAAAAATTTGTCCCACACTACCAACTAGTGGACTAAACCTGAGAAATGAGGCATCAGTGACATAGAGAAAATGAAAAGGTGTGTCTGATTACAATGACAAGTTGCCTTCGTAGCTTATGATTTAGGGAAGTGAAACCCCTGCCTCAAGAATCCAGATTGTATCTGTTTTGTGACTGTATTGCATTTGACCACTCTACATAATAGGGGAAAACACTCACTTTAACTTTTAATTTTATTAACAGTGCATAATAGTAAAATATGAATGAGTCTTTATTTATCTATCACTGTCTATCCATATATCTCTGTCTCTAAATGCAAATATTTTCATTTGTACATATGTATATGAACTGTGGTGCTGGAGAAGACTCTTGAGAGTCCCTTGGACTGCAAGGAGATCCAACCAGTCCATTCTAGAGGAGATCAGCCCTGGGTGTTCTTTGGAAGGAATGATGCTAAAGTTGAAATTCCAGTACTTTGGCCACCTCATGTGAAGAGTTGACTCATTGGAAAAGACTCTGATGCTGGGAGGGATTGGGGGCAGGAGGAGAAGGGGACGCCAGAGGATGAGATGGCTGGATGGCATCACCAACTCGATGGACGTGAGTTTGAGTGAACTCTGGGAGTTGGTGAGGGACAGGGAGGCCTGGCATGCTGCGGTTCACGGGGTTGCAAAGAGTTGGACACGACTGAGCGACTGAAACTCAACTGAACTGATATGAATATATGTATTTTCATTTATATATATGTATATGCATATATATCAAAATATTTGCAAATGCATGTATAGAGATAGAAATAGATGGATAGACCGTGATAGATAGATACATAAAGACTTATTCATATTTTACTATTATGCACTGTTAATAAAATTAAAAGTTAAAGTGAGTGTTTTTCCCTGTTACGTAGAGTGGTCAAATGCAATACAGTCACAAAACAGATACAATCTGGATTCTTGAGGCAGGGGTTTCACTTCCCTAAATCATAAGCTACTAAGGCAACTTTGTCATTATAATCAGACACACCTTTTCATTTTCTCTATGTCACTGATGCCTCATTTCTCAAGTTTAGTCCACTAGTTGGTAGTGTGGGACAAATTTTTAAAAATTTGTTGGAAAAAACTGATAGTAGCAATGAAAGATAGCAAAAACTGTCACTATTGAAAGTTTCATTTCCGATAGGGATATAGATAGACTTTTAGATATAGCCCTAAAATAAAAGTGCAAATGTTAGTCACTCAGTCTGGTCCGACTCTTTGTGATTTCATGGATAGTAGCCTTCTATGCTCCTCTATCCATAGAATTCTCCAAGCAGGAATACTGGAGGGGTTAGCCATTCCCTTCTCCAGAGGATCTTCCCAGCCCAGTGATCAAACAGGTCTTCCACATTGCAGGAAGATTTTTTTACCATCTGAGCCACTAGGGAAGCCTGATAGATGGTATCAGATCAGATCAGATCAGATCAGTCGCTCAGTCGTGTCCGACTCTTTGCAACCCCATGAATCGCAGCACGCCAGGCCTCCCTGTCCATCACCATCTCCCAGAGTTCACTCAGACTCACGTCCATCCCGTCAGTGATGCCATCCAGCCATCTCATCCTCTGTCGTCCCCTTCTCCTCCTGCCCCCAATCCCTCCCAGCATCAGAGTCTTTTCCAATGAGTCAACTCTTTGCATGAGGTGGCCAAAGTACTGGAGTTTCAGCTTTAGCATCATTCCTTCCAAAGAAATCCCAGGGCTGATCTCCTTCAGAATGGACTGGTTGACCTCCTTGCAGTCCAAGGGACTCTCAAGAGTATTCTCCAACACTGCAGTTCAAAAGCATCAATTCTTCGGCGCTCAGCCTTTTTCACAGTCCAACTCTCACATCCATACATGACCACAGGAAAAACCAAAGCCTTGACTAGACGAACCTTTGTTGGCAAAGTAATGGCTCTGCTTTTGAATATGCTATCTAGGTTGGTCATAACTTTCCTTCCAAGGAGTAAGCGTCTTTTAATTTCATGGCTGCAGTCACCATCTGTAGTGATTTTGGAGCTCAGAAAAATAAAGTCTGACACTGTTTCCACTGTTTCCCCATCTATTTCCCATGAAGTGGTGGGACCGGATGCCATGATCTTCGTTTTCTGAATGTTGAGCTTTAAGCCAACTTTTTCACTCTCCACGTTCACTTTCATTAAGAGGCTTTTGAGTTCCTCTTCACTTTCTGCCATAAGGGTGGTGTCATCTGCATATCTGAGGTTATTGATATTTCTCCCGGCAATCTTGATTCCAGCTTGTGTTTCTTCCAGTCCAGCGTTTCTCATGATGTACTCTGCATAGAAGTTAAATAAACAGGGTGACAATATACAGTCTTGATGAACTCCTTTTCCTATTTGGAACCAGTCTGTTGTTCCATGTCCAGTTCTAACTGTTGCTTCCTGACCTGCATATAGGTTTCTCAAGAGGCAGATCAAGTGGTGTGGTATTCCCATCTCTTTCAGAATTTTCCACAGTTTATTGTGATCCACACAGTCAAAGGCTTTGGCATAGTTAATAAAGCAGAAATAGATGTTTTTCTGGAACTCTCTTGCTTTTTCTATGATCCAGCAGATGTTGGCAATTTGATCTCTGATTCCTCTGCCTTTTCTAAAACCAGCTTGAACACCTGGAAGTTCACGGTTCACATATTGCTGAAGCCTGGCTTGGAGAATTTTGAGCATTATTTTACTAGCGTGTGAGATGAGTGCAATTGTGCAGTAGTTTGAGCCTTCTTTGGCGTTGCCTTTCTTTGGGATTGGAATGAAAACTGACGTTTTCCAGTCCTGTGGCCACTGCTGGGTTTTCCAAATCTGCTGGCATATTGAGTGCAGCACTTTAACAGCATCATCTTTCAGGATTTGGAATAGCTCAACTGGAATTCCATCACCTCCACTAGCTTTGTTCGTAGTGATGCTTTCTAAGGCCCACTTGACTTCACATTCCAGGATGTCTGGCTCTAGGTCAGTGATCACACCATCATGATTATCTGGGTCATGAAGATCTTTTTTGTACAGTTATTCTGTGTATTCTTGCCATCTCTTAATATCTTCTGCTTCTGTTAGGTCCATACCATTTCTGTCCTTTATCGAGCTCATCTTTGCATGAAATGTTCCTTTGGTATCTCTGATTTTCTTGAAGAGATCTCTAGTCTTTCCCATTCTGTTGTTTTCCCCTATTTCTTTGCATTGATTGCTGAAGAAGGCTTTCTTATCTCTTCTTGCTATTCTTTGGAACTCTGCATTCAGATGTTTGTATATTTCCTTTTCTCCTTTGCTTTTCACTTCTCTTCTTTTCACAGCTATTTGTAAGGCCTCCCCAGACAGCCATTTTGCTCTTTTGCCTTTCTTTTCCATGGGAATTGTCTTGATCCCTGTCTCCTGTACAATGTCACGAACCTCATTCCATAGTTCATCAGGCACTCTGTCTATCAGATCTAGGCCCTTAAATCTATTTCTCACTTCCACTGTATAATCATAAGGGATTTGATTTAGGTCATACCTGATGTAGATATACATAAAAATACCGAATTCTTACTACACACTGGCCCTTCACCATTCATTGGAAAGACTCATGCTGTAGCTGAAGCTCCAATTCCCTGGGCACCTCATGAGAAAAGCTGATTCATTGGAAACAATCTTGATGCTGGGAAAGATTGAAGGCAAGAGAAGAAGGAACTAACAGAGGATGAGATGGTTGGATGGCATCACTGACTCAACGGACATGAGTTGGAACAAACTGGGGGATAGTAAAAGACAGGGAAGCCTGACTTGTTGCAGTTGATGGGGTTACAAGGAGTCAGACACAACTTAGTAACTGAACAACTATGCACTGGCCCTTCACTGAACACTATAATAAACTGTATCTGAAGAGTTGAATCAGAAAGATAGGAAATTTTGTACTTCCTTTACAGTACTCAATTATTTCATTCTTTATTTCTTTGTTGTCCCTTCCAATAATGGTTTTAAGACTCAGTATGACTTCTCACTAAGACTTCTTCTTCTCCTTTACTTTTATCATGGTAAAGGTTAGAGGAAGAAAGATAGGGGGAAATAATTTTTTCATGAGATTTTAAAGTATGCAATAGCATTTTTTAATGTGAGGCTAAAATGTTAATGAGTAAAAGCTGGGAAAAAGTAACTAAGGATTTCGGTAAAACTAAATAACAAAGAAGAAAGTGATGACAAGATGAAGCTCAGATAGCTCAGATTAATGGAAATGATGAAAAGTTGCATACAGATAATCAAATGTTGCTCATATAAACAAATGCTTGCAAAATAAAGACATTGACAAAATAATCCTACCATTTTCATTTAGGTTTGAATAAAATATTTCTTCGTATGTTTCTTATGTTAATGGCCTATTGCTTTAGCCTAAAAAGCTCCTAAAATTGTAAACTTGTCATCATCCTGGATTAATTTAAGGGAAAATCTATGTGAGCATGGATGTCTAGTAAAAGTCATGTGCTGGGCCTGAAAATAATAGTCCTGTGATAAAGTAGATATATATGACTTTGTTATTAATAGTACTTTTGCAATTATTTCCCAATGGCATTAAAAAAATCAAATCATATTTTTATAGAGATGATACGAGAGCAGTGATTTAAACAAATGAAATAAAAGAAAGGAAAATCATCATTTTACCATTTCAGAAATCCACCTGTATCTTTATCCACTCATTGTTAGTGCCAGTGTAATAAAATGGTCATGACTTGTCCTCGGGCTATAAAAAATAAAAGAGGGATGTGATGCCTTCCTCCGGGGTATCTTCCCAACTCAGGGGTTGAAACCAGGTCTCCCACATCACAGGCATATTGTTTACCGTCTGAGCCACCAGGAACGCTAATAAACTTGGTAAACATTAAACATTAAAACTTGGCATATGCTAAATGAATAGGACTTCCTTAGATCTGGGATGACCCTGTCTTGTTTATCTGGCTTTAGTAAAACCCTCTAGTATGTTTTCTAGTATCTCCTGTCCCTATGGGGACAAAGTTTTATTCAGCCAATGGGGCATGCTCACTCAAATGTCAGAGCCTTCTTCTAGGCAAACTTGATTCTTGAATGTATCTGTGGCTTCCAGAGGATAATTTGCCAAAGCCATAAAGACATGTAGTGGTTCAGAGTCTAAATTTGGGTCTAATTATATAATTTGTGATCTTATGTACTTTGTGTGCATAATTAACAGTTTATGCAACCCTCCTATCTAGAAAATTTATGCCATAATTTTAAGAATCAAGAAAAATAAAATTATCATTCTAAATTTTTCAATTTTTGTCTTGTATATCAGTCTTTAAGTACTATCTTCTAGACATCTACTACTACCTTGGTTCAGAAGGTGACTAGATTCTGTCAAAGTTTAATCAGATATTTTTAGTATTACTCTCTTCTGACCAATTTGATTTGATGATTTGAAGATCAGCTCGATTTTCTTAAATGGAATAACTTAATTTTGTTCAGGCAGGTATCAGGCACCATTCATTTTGCCTATAAGACCACACATTGTCTAATATGGATTAAACAACACCATGTTTATTTTCCTTGAGTTTCTATTCATGTCATTATACTTTTAGCTTTTTATCTTCCACTTGGTGTCCCTATATTTAAGATGTAGCCCTTGAAAGAAACATTTGATTTTATTTTTATCCATTCTGTTGGTGGTTTAAATGGAATATTTAATCCACTTATATTTAATATAATGACATGAATATGTTTACATGTTTATGTAAACTTAGCATTTGTCTGTCTCACCTTTTATATTTTATCAAACGTTTTATTACCTATTACTTCTAATAACTTATAAATTACATTTTTACCATTACTTTATATTGTGGAAATTACAAAAATGCAACTTCTCTATATTATAATCAGTTCATAAGCAAGCTAGTATTTGGACACTTTTACTTGCCTTTTACTCTTAGTAGACACTTTTCTTCTTTTCTACTTTTTAAGTTATGTTATTAATTTTAATTCTATGTTTTATACTTCAAAGACATCATAACTACCACTACTACTATATGATGATTTATAACGTAGTCAATATTTATTTAGATTGATCCATGTATTTAGCATTTCCATTGCTCTTCATTCTTTTCACATTCTCATGTTTCTAAGATCATTTTCCTTCTGCCTACAGTATCCTCTTTATTACTCCTTTGGATATAGTTTACTTTTCAGGTTTGTTATTATGGATTTCCTTTTAATTTCTTCTTCTATTTTGAGAGAAAATTTTACTGAACCAGGTTGCCTTTTTTCGCCACTTAAAAGACAATATACTGTTGTGCATTATCTTTACATTATTATTCTTAAGAAGTGAGATGCTTGCTGCTGCTTTAAAAGTAATTTAATTTTACTCCTCTATTCACTTTTTAAATGTTTTTTGAAATTATTTTTAAGGTTCATAGAGACGTTTTAATATATGCCTTTATATTTTTCATTATTTTTCAAATTCTCAGCCAGTATTTATTCAACTATAGTGCTGCCTTACTTTCTCTCTTTTTCTAGTCTAAGACTCCAGTTGTGCATATTGTTTCTAATCCTTTTTCATGAATTTTGTTTGTTTTCTCTGAGCATCATCCCAGATACTTTCACCCATTTATCTTTCAGTTCAGTAATTTCCTCTTCTTCAGTGTCCAATCTGCTGCCAAATGTATCATAATTTAATAATTTCATTTTTTAAATTTGTAGATGCTCCATTTAATTATTCTTCAAAAATTTAATTTTGGTGACATTTTTCATCAATTTTTGAACTTATTTATCACAGCTATTTACAATTCAATGAATAACTGCTACCACTAAGCTCGTTTCTATTGTCTGGCATTTTTGTTACTGTTTGCTTGCATTTGTGGTCTGTGTGTGTGTGCTGTGTGTTTGTAGGACTGTGTCTTGGTTTATCTATTAATTTTTGATTGAATGTTATGCTCTCTGTATGATACATAATATGGTGATGTGATCTTCCCCTGGAGACCATGTATTCTTTTCTTTGATAGGCTGATAGTGTTAGGTGGAATTACTGGATAACTATCTGATTAAAAGCTAGATTTTAATCATAAGAATTATGACTTTAATCATATAAGAAAATCAGATCAGATTTCTTATAAGGTTCCACTCACGTCTGGTTTACCCTGGCTCTTAAAACACATCTCTAGAAGGATCCCAAGAGAGAGCTATGTTTCCTGAGGGCTTTCTTTTTTAGCAGGTCCTGACCTATTTTTTTGTCTTCTAGAACATGAAGTTGTATAAAGCTCCACTTTGTCTTTCGGAAGATTTTTACTTAGATTTTAGGGCTCTTTTTCTGTGCAACTTAAGACTTTTTTCTAATACTAAGAAGCAAAATTGCTGAATATTAAGTTCATTTCTTTGAACTTCACTTTTGAATCAATACTTGCTTCCACAAGTCTTAGCACTTTGATACTTGACTTTGTTTTATGATTCTCCAGCCCTTATATAAGTGCCAAAATTTCTGCTTTTGTTACTCAGACCCTTCCTTGTAGGCTTCTGTTCCACTTCGTGGAATCCAGTATAATACCAATAACTAGAAATTACCACAGGAGAAAATTCACTTCTGAGCCATAGATTCTCCTCTGTTCATTCTTCCTACTTTCCAGCATCTTAGTTCCTTATGTCCTGATTAACTTGGCGTCTCAAAAATACTTTCAAACATATTTTTTAAGTGTACTTGGATTTCTTAAGTATTCTTGGTCTGTTGCAAGAAAAGTTATAACCCAAAACAAAAGTTTCCAGAAAAAAAGAGTTACTGAACGAGAATTATTAATTTCTGTTATGTTTAAATGTACAGAACTAACAACAAACTTAGAAAAGACCTCTTGTTTACATGAACAATTTGTCTAATTTTAAAATAATCTCTTTCTCAACCTCCAATTTAGAAGATTTACTCATCAAACAAACATAGGAGCATTTTTCTGCTTTCTTTAGCTGTATTCCATCCCTAGTCCATGGAACTAATCCTTAAATTGTTATTAAAATAAAAATATTGCATAATTGCTCTTTAGAGAGTAAAGGGATCTAATCTAAGGTTAGCTTACTTATTCTGAAAAGAAAATTGCTATACACTTCTGTATAGTAGAAACAGAAATTTATAATAGAAAATAAAATTACTATACCTTTTAAAGTCCTTCCTTATACTTCCTCTGAAGTATTTTTATTAATCATTATAAACAAAATGTTTTAGGCCCAGTACTTTAATTGCTTCACATGTCCTCCTCTGCATTGGCATTAGGAACAGAAAACTTACTTGCTTTCTAAATTCCAGTTTCACTCCATTCATGTTTTATTTGATAGAGTGGAACACAAAGATATCCCAAAGGGGATGTAATCACCTGCATGTGTTATCATAAGACAGAGAAGACAGAGATATAAATTAAAATTGTGCTACAAGAATTTTTTTCTAACACTAATTCTGTTGACTTCAGAATTATTATATTTTAATAAAATTTAAAATATTGTATAGAACTTATCTACTAATATTTTTCACAAGAATGTATCTATTTAAATAGGTGTTGATAGTTTTTTGTTAGCATTCAGAGCTCAAAATAAGAGATTTTTAGTTTTAAAGTCTCCAATCTTGAAGTTCTTATAGTCAACAATTACTTATGTAAGGGTAATTTTCACAGATAGTGATCATAAAAAACTATCTAATAAAGTGTTCATTTAAGGGTTTTAATACAGTAATTTTTAATACTATGGTCTATTTATATCAAACTCGATCCTTTGATCATTACCATTCTATAGAAATTCTTTATTCCAATTATTTTCTTCCTATATAGAAAACAAATTAATTCAAGTAAAATTAAGAACAAAGAACACATTTCTATGGCAAGAATATCCACAGAATTGGTCTAGGTACCAGACTGAAATATTTAAATAAGTATATGGTGGTGGTTTAGTTACTAAGCCATGTCCAACTCCTGCAACCCCATGGACTGTAGCCTGCCAGGTTCCTCTGTCCATGAGATTCTTCAAGTGAGAATACTGGAGTGGGTTGCCATTTCCTTCTTTAAAATAAGTGTGTGTGTAGGTGTGTTTTATATATATATATTTTTTTTTTTTCTTAAATGTGGAACTAGTTCTCTGCCAGAAGTATAAAATTCTTAAAGAACTATGGTTTCTAAATACCCATAGATAAAGAATAAGAAGTAAACAGTTCAATTCTTTGATGATGACATGTTCTTGTGACAAAAAGAGCAACCCATGGGGCTTAATATTTCCCCAGAGAAAGCACAGTGTGACTTAACGAAGGACAAACACAACATTTATGTGCCAACACACATAGGCAATTTGTAATTCCAAGTTTTGGATAGTTTTTAAAGGTGAACAAAAACAATTTTCTTTTCATATTGAGCATCTTTTTATATCTACCATTTTTTTTTTTTTGCACATATTGATTGCCATTTAGAAGCAAGTGGGAAATAACATTAAAGTAGAGTGAACACATTGTGAAGACACGTTATTTTCCACTGAACATATGTTTAACTTGTGTGAATTCCAATTTCTTTATTCAGAAGTTGGATTAACTATGTAAAGCCATGTCTCAAATACCGCCCTAACTGTCTGCATTTTATTAATATGTGATTTAGTAAATGTTGACTGAGCTAGGGCTCAGACTGGGAGATTCTTAGTGAAATAATAAGGACACCAAATGTGGTTTATGTAACAGAACTAAACTAAACACATTTAGTTTTCCAGAGGTTAACATACAAGATTTTGAAGAAAGTCACATAACAGTGTAGGGCCTACTTCCTGGTTTTATTACAGATTGAAATTGCCTAAGATAGGTTCAGTATTCAAAGAATTTCCTGCAACATGAACATGACTGGAAAAATAATTTTCAACATTAAATTTGGTGAACTGCTGAACTTTGTTAATATTTTTTGCAGTGTTCAATTTAATTTTAATAAATTGCATAGCTCTGGCAGCAGAGTGAAGTCTAAAGATTGAAAGCCTGAATAGGTCAAAGGAAAAGTTGGCTTGCCAATGCAAGCCTGTTAAAACACTAACTAGAAAATTGGGCAGGAAAAACAGTCTAAAAAAATATTGTGAGTATCTTTGATCATCAGCTGGTTGAAAAGAAGTAATATGACAAACAGGAAATTACAAAGAATAACTATTTTGACTGTAGTGGAAATAGAGACTTAGGTAGCCACATTTCAAACCAAATGCAGAATATTTTCCTGGAATTTAAAGAAAAAGTATCCAGATGTCTAAACATTCTACTCAATGCACCTCTTATTTGGAGTTTGGCAAGCCTTCAGAAAACTAGTAGTCAAGTTTAGTTGGAATGCTTTATCCAGCCTATTTACATAATTTCATACATATTTTATGCTTCTGCATTATGTTTTTTAGTAGTGGCTATATTTAATTTTGGGTTTTCTGCAATGTTATATTTGTTTATAAAAAATTATTTTATTGCTTCCCGTCAAAATGCTTTGTGGATAAACTCAAACTTGTGAACCACTACTGCAAATGATGGTGAAGACAAACTTACATAATAACATCATTAAATCTTCTAATAAGTGTCTCCATATAACTGCGCCATACTGCCCTCAAGTAGGAAAAATTACACTCCCCAAAAAAGAAATGGAAATACTCTCTTATTTGTAAACCTTACATGAATGTGTTTATTTTTAGGATTTAAAAATACTATGTAAGAAAAATTTGCTTCAAGGATATAATGTATCGAACAATTGGATTTAGTGTAATTACATGATAAAACTTCTCTTAAAAAATTACATTATGAAAATATAAAAACACAAAAAAACTAGCAGGTGCTCTGTAAATGATTGTAAGAACAGAAACAAAAATAGCAAATAAGTCATTTATTTGTATTATCTGATTAAAGCTTAATAACTGACTATCCTTTGTGTTAAATACCACAATCATGCCAATTTTTAATATGAAAAAGCTTAGCCATCTGGACATTTAATGTAGTGCCTAAGGCCAAAAGTTTCCCAGGTGGTGCAGTGGGAAAGAATCCCCCTGCTAATGCAGGAGAGGAAAGAGATGCTGGTTTGATTCTCGGGTTGAGAAGATCTACTGGAGTAGGAAATGGCAACCTGCTCCAGTATTCTTGCCTGAAAAATTCCGTTAATAGAGGAGCCTGGCAGTCTGTAGTCCACGGGGTCATAGTTTGGACATGACTGAGTGACAAAACATGAAGCACAAGGTCAAAAACTAGTAAAATTTAGATTCAGTGTTCAAATCCATTTAGTCTGACTTTAGAGACTTTTAAACACTCTGGTAAAAAAAATAATACTCTCTCTCTCTCTCTCTCTCTCTCTCTCTCTATATATATATATATATATATACACACACACATATGGAAGAATAAAAAAAACAAACACAAATAACAAGAAGGCAAAAAGATGAGCAAACAATTAAGCCAAATTAGTTGGAAAAATGACCACAAATGCAGGAATCACATTCATATATTCGTAGGTGCATGCAAGAAGCATTTCTTAGGTAACACTAGAAAAGGACAGAAAAGAATCAGAATAAACAATTCCTGATGTTGGGGAGTTGAGTCTAGGTGGCAAATATACATGTCAACATTCTTCACTGGATGCAACATAAGCAAATAACTTATTTAATAAGATAAGAAATGTGTTGAAAATATATCATGCAGTTCACAGATGGCTTGGGAATACAGGTATACTGGGATAGGCAATGGTTAGGAACAATCATCAGGTCCCATCACTTCATGGGAAATAGATGGGGAAACAGTGGAAACAGTGTCAGACTTTATTTTTTGGGGCTCCAAAATCACTGCAGATGGTGACTGCAGCCATGAAATTAAAAGACGCTTACTCCTTGGAAGGAAAGTTATGACCAACATAGATAGTATATTGAAAAGCAGAGCCATTACTTTGCCAACAAAGGTCCGTTTAGTCAAGGCTATGGTTTTTCCAGTGGTCATGTATGGATGTGGTTTGGACTGTGAAGAAAGCTGAGTGCCGAAGAATTGATGCTTTTGAACTGTGGTGTTGGAGAAGACTCTTGAGAATCCCTTGGACTGCAAGGAGATCCAACCAGTCCATCCTAAAGGAGATCAGTCCTGGGTGTTCATTGGAAGGACTGATGCTAAAGCTGAAACTCCAGTACTTTGGCCACCTCATGCAAAGAGTTGACTCATTGGAAAAGACCCTGATGCTGGGAGGGATTGGGGAAGGAGGAGAAGGGGACAACAGAGGATGAGATGGCTGGATGACATCACCGACTCAGTGGACATAAGTTTGAGTGAACTCCGGGAGTTGGTGATGGACAGGGAGGCCTGGCATGCTATGATTCATGGGGTTGCAAAGAGTCAGACACAACTGAGCGACTGAACTGAACTGAACCAGGAACAAAGAAGACTATGTAGATAGAATCCTAACACAGAGCTATTTCACTGATGACTCTCTGTTATCTTTACTATATCCTTGAAGCTTCAATACCCATCATCAATTGGACAGGAACTCGATACTATATTTGTGCTCTGGTAGTGCTAACATTGTGGAGAAGGCCATGGCACCCCACTCCAGTACTCTCGCCTGGAGAATCCCATGGATAGAGGAGCCTGGTGGGCTGCAGTCCATGGGGTCGCTGAGTTCACGACTTAGCGACTTCACTTTCACTTTTCACTTTCATGATTGGAGAAGGAAATGGCAACCCACTCCAGTGTTCTTGCCTGGAGAATCCCAGGGACAGAGGAGCCTGTTGGGCTGCCATCTATGGGGTTGCACAGAGTCGGACATGACTGACGCGACTTAGCAGCAGCAGCAGCAGTGCTAACATTGAGTGTTGCTTGTGTTCTTGCCAGTGAAATAGCATCACTGTATCTGCTTCTTTGCATCACTGTTCTGATGCAGGGCCTTGGATGGCTGATCCTTCTTATCCTGCCCATAAAAAATATTTGCAATGAAGCCTAAACATGAACATGAGTGCTAAATTGCTTCTGAGATTCTATGGACAGTAGCCTACTAAGCTTCTCTGTCTATGGGATTCTCCAGGCAAGAGTACTGGAGTGGGTTGCCATGCCCTCCTCCAGGGGATCTTCCCTTCTCAGGGATAGAACTTGTGTCTTTTGTGTCCCCTGCACTGGAAGGACCCATTCTATCTTTAAAAGGCTCCCGCTGATTTATTCAGGATATTCTCCCTTTTGGTTATTTTAAAGTCACATAATTGGAACTGCAATTCAGTCACTCAGTCATGTCTGATTCTTTGCGACCCCATGGACCACAGCACACCAGGCTTCGCTGTCCATCACCAACTCCTGGAGCTTACTCAAACTCATGTCCATTGAGTTAGTGATGCCATCCGGTGATCTCACCCTCTGTTGACCCCTTCTCCTCCTGCCTTCAATCTTGCAAAATTCCCTTACAGTAATGTTTAGGCTAATGTTGGATAGAATAACACTGAGAAGGTACATGCATGCTGTCAGTGGCTGATTTCTCCCTACAATCTTCAAGTGTAACCACAGAAGCTCTCTTATTATCTACCCTAACTGGAAACCTATCAGAAAGGGAATTCTTAGTATTGCAGTTCAGCCCACCCATTTAGACACATCACTAAAGTCATTGATCCTCTACATAGAAAACCCTAAAGACTCCACCAGAAAATTACTAGAGCTAATCAATGACTATAGTAAAGTTGCAGGATATAAAGTCAACACACAGAAATCCCTTGCATTCCTATACACTAATAATGAGAAAACAGAAAGAGAAATTAAGGAAACAATTCCATTCACCATTGCAACGGAAAGAATAAAATACTTAGGAATATATCTACCTAAAGAAACTAAAGACCTATATATAGAAAACTATAAAACACTGGTGAAAGAAATCAAAGAGGACACTAACAGATGGAGAAATATACCATGTTCATGGGTTGGAAGAATCAATATAGTGAAAATGAGTATACTACCCAAAGCAATTTATAGATTCAATGCAATCCCTATCAAGCTACCAACAGTATTCTTCACAGAGGTAGAACAAATAATTTCACAATTTGTATGGAAATACAAAAAACCTCAAATAGCCAAAGCAATCTTGAGAAAGAAGAATGGAACTGGAGGAATCAACCTACCTGACTTCAGGCTCTACTACAAAGCCACAGTTATCAAGACAGTGTGGTACTGGCACAAAGACAGAAATATAGATCAATGGAACAAAATAGAAAGCCCAGAGATAAATCCATGCACATATGGACACCTTATCTTTGACAAAGGAGGCAAGAATATACAATGGATTAAAGACAATCTCTTTAACAAGTGGTGCTGGGAAATCTGGTCAACCACTTGTAAAAGAATGAAACTAGAACACTTTCTAACACCATACACAAAAATAAACTCAAAATGGATTAAAGATCTCAATGTAAGACCAGAAACTATAAAACTCCTACAGGAGAACATGGGCAAAACACTCTCTGACATACATCACAGCAGGATCCTCTATGACCCACCTCCCAGAATATTGGAAATAAAAGCAAAAATAAACAAATGGGACCTAATTAACCTTAAAAGCTTCTGCACATCAAAGGAAACTATTAGCAAGGGGAAAAGACAGCCTTCAGAATGGGAGAAAATAATAGCAAATGAAGCAACTGACAAACAACTATCTCAAAAATATACAAGCAACTCCTACAGCTCAACTCCAGAAAAATAAATGACCCAATCAAAAAATGGGCCAAAGAACTAAATAGACATTTCTCCAAAGAAGACATACAGATGGCTAACAAACACATGAAAAGATGCTCAACATCACTCATTATCAGAGAAATGCAAATCAAAACCACTATGAGGTACCATTTCACACCAGTCAGAATGGCTGCAATCCAAAAGTCTACAAATAATAAATGCTGGAGAGAGTGTGGAGAAAAGGGAACCCTCTTACACTGTTGGTGGGAATGCAAACTAGTACAGCCACTATGGAGAACAGTGTGGAGATTCCTTAAAAAACTGGAAATAGAACTGCCTTATGATCCAGCAATCCCACTGCTGGGCATACACACTGAGGAAACCAGAAGGGAAAGAGACACGTGTACCCCAGTGTTCATCGCAGCACTGTTTATAATAGCCAGGACATGGAAGCAACCTAGATGTCCATCAGCAGATGAATGGATAAGAAAGCAGTGGTACATATACACAATGGAGTATTACTCAGCCATTAAAAAGAATACATTTGAATCAGTTCTAATGACGTGGATGAAACTGGAGCCTATTATACAGAGTGAAGTAACCCAGAAGGAAAAACACCAATACAGTATACTAATGCATATATATGGAATTTAGAAAGATGGTAACAATAACCCTGTGTACGAGACAGCAAAAGAGACACTGATGTATAGAACAGTCTTATGGACTCTGTGGGAGAGGGACAGGGTGGGAAGATTTGGGAGAATGGCATTGAAACATGTAAAATATCATGTATGAAACGAGATGCCAATCCACGTTCGATGCACGATACTGGATGCTTGGGGCTAGTGCACTGGGACGACCCAGAGGGATGGTATGGGGAGGGAGGAGGGAGGAGGGTTCAGGATAGGGAACACATGTATACCTGTGGCGGATTCATTTTGATATTTGGCAAAACTAATACAATTATGTAAAGTTTAAAAATAAAATTTAAAAAAAGCAAAAAAAAAAAAATAAAGTCATTGGACGTGACCTTTTGTCAATCTGGTATATGTACACATATCTTTAAGCCATATTGCATCTTCGACTAAAGACACCAAACTGATACTTTAACTTAACATTACACAACTTTTCTACCCACACCAAACATATGCTAAACTTGTCTGTAGATTGGATGTGGATGTCCTTGAACATAAATATTCATGCACTCTTTTTATTGCTGATTCATATTATCTCTTTGATATTTTATAACTTAAATGTTGAAAATAAATCTATTATTAACACACCTTAAGTTAGATGATAAGGGGGAAAGATGAGAAAGATAAAAATAATTGGCTAATATATCTGCAGACTAAATCCAAATAAGTAGCACAGAATTACAATTATTACATAGGTCCTTGTATCTGCAACTAGCCATATGAGTAGAGCTGGGATGTATAACTACTTTTTCTACTACCCTTTCTGTATCCCCTTTGATCTCAGTAAATACTCCAGCTGATTATGTGTTTCTTTGCCCAGTGGGTTGATCCACACTTTCATTTTCAAAAGGTATAGCCCATAGTCTTGCAAATTGGACTTTAGATTTTCCACTTACTTTAGTCATAAGACAGAATATCACCTGTATTCCAGATGCACTCCTCTTTACTCCCCTTGCATAATAACAACTCAATTTCCCCTTCATAGTAACAATCGATCATCCCAGGCAGCACAGTAACTCCTTTCTTTTCCTGTTGATTCAGAGACACAAGAAGACCAAAGTGTCCAGATACCAGTCTAAATTTCCAGTTTAATAGAATCAATGTGCCTCCTGGTGAAAGTATTTCTCCCATTGAAACTAAGACCTCTAGACCAGCAGAGTCTAGTCAAGGGTGCAGGAAAAAAAATAGTTTGTAGCAGATCATAAGAAGGAATAGTTAGAGAAGCCATATCTACTCCCCTCCTTTTTTCCTGACTATGGGAGAAATAGGATTGTATGTTAGACAGATTTAGAGCATAAACCACATCTTGAAGGGCATCATTTCAGCCCTAAAAGGTAACAGCACACATCTGACATGTAACTGGGACTTCAAAAGGCTATTCCACCTTTCTGTCAATCCAACTGTCTGAGAATTTTGGAGAATATGGTAAGATCAGTAAATTCCTCAAGCATGGACCCATTGCCACACTTCATTTGCTGTGAAAAGGATTCCCTGGTCATAAACAATACTTCATAGAGTACCATAAGAGTGAATATGACATTCTGTTGGTCCATGGATAGTGGTTTTGGCAGAATCATTGCAGGCATGATGTCCAGAATACATGTCTATTTCAGTTAAGAACACAGTGCTACTCCTTCCATGAGGAAAGTAGTCCAATGTAATCAACCTGACACCAAGTAGCTGGCTGATCATCCTGGGAAATGGTACTCAATGTTGGCCTCTGATGCTGATAGATTGGGCACCCAGCTATGACTGAGTCAGCTGTCCAGGTCAGCCTTGGCGAGTGAAAGGCTATGTTGCCAAGCTTATGCCTAATCTCTGTTCCTACCACTGTGGCCCCTTTGTTTAGGGACTCACTGGGCTATGAGAGGAAAGGCTTGAGATGGAGTCTGACAGCTATCTGCAGACTGAGCTATCCTTTCCAGGGGTGATTTACATTTTTTTCAGGTCATCTTTAGGGATCATTCACATGGGACACGAGTATTCAGACATTGTATACATATTCAGAGCAGGTCTCCATCCCAGACCTCCTTGCCATCAATTTTCCAATCATGCTTTTCTGCGTCCTTAACCATCCAGCCAAACCATTGTCCACAGCTTATGAGTTGATGTAGATTTCTATCACCAACCCTCATTCCAGGCAAATAGCAAGTGAGTTGTTTGGAGTTCTTATTACTTTTATAACTTCCTTTAAGAACTCTTCAGAACTTTATCAGAGTGGGGATGATGTACTGCAACTGTTGACTCTCAGGCTGTCCAGGACCATAAGTTAAATAGACTCGAGTTTTCAGTTCCTCAGTAAACTGGTCATGGAGAACTTCTCATGAAACCGTATGTGTTGCCTGAGAGAGAAAAAGCAATATATTAGGAGTAAGAGCCATGGATGACTACTTCCATGCGACTTTCTTGTGCATTCAGGATTTGTTTGCTGGATGGTGAAGAGTGCTGTAGGCACTTCCAGTCCTTTGCCTGGGTGGGTCAGAAACAGCCAGTTCATGATGGAGAGTTCAAGTTACACGGAAACATGATCCACAGTCAGTCATCAGTCTCTCTGCTAAGGTCCTAAGCTTTTTTGTTAAGGCAAAAGCTCTTTCTAAAGGGAAAGGGATTGTCTCCAGAAAACCCATAGTCTTACTCCAACGTTCTAAGGATATGTGCTCTCTTTTATCTATACAGTCCTTCCATAGGCTCCAAAAGCATCCCTAGTAGCAAGAAGTAAAAACCAGGCAGAAACTTAGGCACTTTGCTTGGGATTCTCCTTCACTGTTCTACAAAATTCATCCATTATGTGTTCTGTTTTCCACAGGACTGTAGAAGCAATTTTTCTAAGCTATGTGTTAGTACCTGACAACCATCCCCTTTCTCCTACTTTCCAAGAACATTTTCCTCATGATCTTTTGAACTCTCACTGGCTGAGGCCTAAAAGGCTAGATTTTTATGAACAGTCTGGTTCAGGCAATTTAGACTTTCTCTGTTATGCCTCTCAAAATTCTTCCAGGCTCAACTAGCCTATACAGATCTTAGAAGTCACCCCTCTGTCCTAACAATGAGTTAAAAAACTGAAGAGAACTAAGAATTCAATAACTCTTAGAGAAATTTGATCACATAGCAACATGCAGCCTGAAAATTTGGAGAGACAGACAGATTCAGAGAATCACAATTTACTGGAAACAGGAACCCACGGGGAGAAACTTCCACAGAAACAAATGCCAGGATAGGAAAACTTACACTGTAACTGCCTAATTACTGAAGGCTCTTTGTGGACAGCTTTGTGAGTTAAAAATTCCAGGAGGGCCCTGTAATCTATGTAGGGCCACCCATACTTGTGTGAATTTTATTTTATTTTTTATGATTTTTTGTAATGTGGGTCATTTTTAAAGTCTGTATTAAATTTGTTACAATACTGCTTTTGCTTTATGGCTGCAAGGCATGTGGGATCTTAGCTTCCCAACCAAGGATTGAACCTTCTGCCCCTGCATTGGAAGGCAAAGTCTTAACCACTAGATGGCCAGGGAAGTTCCAACTTCTGTGAATTTCATGTCCTGGAATTCTATTAAGTTCCCACAGTAAATATCAGATACAAATTTTCCACATATTTCTGGCATGGAAAGTAGAGAAGGAACCATGTTGAAATATTTATGAATATTCTATTCTTAACAAGAGTTGCTCTCAGGGGAGCTATTTAACCAGAATCTAACTTGCTGGGTATTCCCAGTAATGCAAGTGGATGCATTACTACCATCCACTTGTAGTAACGCAGGCGGATATAGTGATGCAGGTTCGATTCCTGGGTTACTAAGATTTTCTGAAGTAGGAAATGGCAACCCAGTCCAGTATTCTTCCCTGGAGAATCCCATGGGTAAAAGAGCCTGGTTGGCTGTAGTCCATAGGGTCACACTGAGTTGGACATGACTGAAATGAGTTAGCATGCACACAATCTAACCTGGGGAAGGGAAATACCCAACTCCAGACCCCTTTAACTATCCTGTCCCATGTCAATAGGAGTGGGGAAGGGACATCATTGAAAAGCACTTTGTGATGGTTACTGTTAAGGGATACAGGATAACTCAAAGGCTGAGATTCAATCCTAGGACTATAAGACAATTTCCCTCCCTGATACTTTACCAGTATGGGGGTAAGTTGAAGATAAGCTCATGTTATTGTAAATGGCATAAGAAGACCTCTGAATATAATTAACAAATAATTATAACCCATGTCACATACCGTACCTGTGGAAAAAAGTTTTCACTGGATGACTGAAGCAAAGAAAGGATGATGCAAAATTGTTACACAGTACACTGTGGCCTGAATTGTATTCCAATTGTATTTTTATTTCTGTTCAACAAAAGAAGTATTTACCTCTTTCAAGATATAGAGGGAGTACAGGACCCAGGTGAATAATTTTAAGCTAAGTATTATATTGCTTTAATATCAATAAGATAAGAATAGTTTCTTAGGGGAAGTTACAGTTTTATGGCAAGAGCATTAAAAATCAAACTACATTCTCTGATAACCCCTAAATTTTTTTTTTTTTAATATAGTGTTATCTCTGAAGAATCTTTGTCTTTTTCCCCGGTTATTTTCTCCTTTAGTTGTTTGTTGGCAGTTATTTGGCTCTTCCTCATTTCAATCTTCTTTGTGGTTCATATTGTAAAATTACAGACAGCACCCAAGAGAAATGAGAAGAAGGAAAAAAAAGAGACTGTATTACAGTCTCAAATAGAGAAGTGACTTTATTAGTTAGGTCGGGATACCTTGTTTCTCTCAACTGTCTTTTCTTTAAAACGGGAATACTCAATTTAGAAAATGTGTTGATATTTAGATAATACCAAATATTTCATATATAGTCAGAAAATATTTTAAAACTGTCAAATTCTCATCTATAAACCTATATCTGCCATTTTTTTTTCAAGTTGTCTCTTCTGCTGGATGGTTTTCTGCTTTAAGTTTTTGTTTATCCCATACCTTTGTGGTGGGCCAAAATGCAGTTGGCATCATAATTTTGTTAAGGGGTTATGACTTTGTTAACATTTGTTCATTGGAGTATAGGTGCTGGGTGGTGAGCCACACTTGAATAGTTCAACAACGGATGACAAGAGAGGCTGAAATAGCGAAGTTTATTATTCACAAGATCTGGAGGAAATACATGACATGGCTCCAGGGGTCAGTCACATGGGGAGTTCAAAGCAGAGGGCGGTCAGAGAGAGAGGCAAAACTGGGGATGGGGCACATGTCTTTATTAGGGCCCTTGGGTAGAATGCTTCGAAGTTTTGGGGGCAAGGTTGGATTAGTCAGTTTAAATTAAAAAGAGAAGGGTTTTGGTAAGCTCTGTAGAGGAGTTTTGTCTAAGGGGAGCTCAGGGAGGAGGCCCTGGGAGGTGAGGAGGACTATTTCTCACACAGGAAGTCCTATTAGGTACTTATACTTGCTTGTAAGCCTGAGGGCTGTTATTTAGCCATGCAGTTGTTTGAGGGAACTAGTGTTAGGTTAACGTTTTCACATGACTTGGCCAAAAGAAATCAATGCTGAGACATCAATGCCATGGAGCAACTTAGCTGAACTCTTCCATGAGATTTTTCTCACGGTAAGTTCCAGAAATGTTTGCTGTGTCACATCATTGATATCATTCAAGACTTTATTTGGAGATGCAATTTTGTTCAGATAAATTGCATACTCTGTTCTTCTTAGATGACACATTCTTATCCCTACCACCGACCACCACTACCACCACTACTGTCATCTACTATAAACAACTTTTGCATCATCAAAGAGAGGCTTAATTCTTTGAAGATTCACTTGAGTTGTGATTGCTATAGTCTGTCTTTGACGATGCTTCCATTTTTAAAATAATCTTCACATAATTTAACACAAGTGTAAGAATCACTTTTTTATATTTACTTATGAAACTTTTGAATTTTATATATCAGTGGTATACATTTTTAGAAAAAGAGGGAAATTTTAAGTGATATATAACTTTTCTTTATCATAACTTTTACTGAAAAGTATGCCAAAACCTTTGACTGTGTGGGTCACAATAAACTGTGGAAAATTCTTAAAGAGATGGGATACCAGACCACCTGACATGCCTCTTGAGAAATCTATATGCAGGTCAGGAAACAACAGTTAGAACTGGACATGGAACAAAAGACTGGTTCCAAATCAGAAAAGGAGTATGTCAAGGCTATATATTGTCACCTTGCTTTTTTAACTTATATGCAGAGTACATCATGAGAAATGCTGGGCTGGAGGAAGCACAAGCTGGAATCAAGATTGCTGGGAGAAATATCAATAACCTCAGACATGCAGATGACACCACCCTTATGGCAGAAAATGAAGAAGAACTAAAGAGCCTCTTGATGAAAGTGAAAGAGGAGAGTGAAAAAGTTGGCTTAAAACTCAACATTCAGTAAACTAAGATCATGGCATCCAGTCCCATCACTTCATGGCAAATAGATGGGGAAACAGTGGAAACAGTGTCAGACTTTATTTTTCTGGGCTCCAAAATCACTGCATATGGTGACTGCAGCCATGAAATTAAAAGACACTTAACTCCTTGGAAGGAAAGTTAGACCAACCTAGACAGCACATTAAAAAGCAGAGACTATTTTGCCAACAAAGGTCCATCTAGTTGAGGCTATGGTTTTTCCAGTAGTCATGTATGAATGTGAGAGTTGGACTGTAAAGAAAGCTGAGCACCCAAGAATCGATGCTTTTGAACTGTGGTGTTGGAGAAGACTCTTGAGAGTCCCTTGGATTGCAAGGAGATCCAACCAGTCCACCTTAAAGGAGATCAGTCCTGGGTGTTCATTGGAAGGACTGATGTTGAAGCTGAAACTCCAATATTTGGCCACCTGATATGAAGAGCTGACTCACTGGAAAAGACCCTAATGCTGGGACTGATTGGGGGCAGGAGGAGAAGGGGATGATGGACGATGAGATGGCTGGATGGCATCACCGACTTGATGGACATGAGTTTGGGTAGACTCCGGGAGTTGGTGATGAACAGGGAGGTCTGGCGTGCTGTGATTCATGGGTCGCAGAGAGTTGGACACGACGTGCGACTGAACTGAACTGAACTGAAAAATATGGATGCAGCATTTATTTTTTATTTTTAATATAAACCTGTGAAATGGTATTGTCAATATGCCTGATATACAGCTACCAAAACTGAAGCCTCAAAAAGCCAGGAAAATTGCCCAAGATAGCTTAGCAAGCAGTCTACCAACTCTGATTCAATCCTACAACAGTGATTAATCTTTACCATGATACCACACTCTCCTATTCTGTATTGTCTTCATCTAGAATCTGGTGATGTTTCACAGAAGGTAACTGAGGGGAGCAGAAATCATAAACAGCTCCCTTTGCCTTCAGGAGTTTCATACAAGGTATGCTTCTTGAGGAGCAATTTGTAGTAGGACATTGAAAGAGTATATTTTCTTTTTCTTCCTTTCTTTCATTTTTTTGCCACTTCCAAGTTGCTTCATTTTTTCTGGAAACATTTTTTTTATTATATTAGTGTGCAATTTAGTGGTTCAGTATTTTTATAGATTATACTCCATGTAAAGTTATTATAAAATATTTGTTATATTCCTTGTGCTGAACAGTATATACTTATAGCGTATTTATTTTATACATAATATTTTGTACCTCTTAACCCTCTACCTCATTGCCTCTCCCTTTTGCCTCTCTCCACCGGTAACAGTTTGTTCTCTATATCTGTAAGTCTGTTTCTGCTTTGTTATATTCATTTGTTTGTTTTACAAAGATTCCACATGTAAAGTGAATCTTTAGAAAAACTTTGATGCTGGAAAAGATTGAAGGCAAAAGGAGAAGGGCATGGCAGAGGATGAGATGGTTAGATAGTATCACTGATTCAATGGACATGAATCTGAGCAAACTCCAGGAGATTGCAAAGGACAAGGGAGCCTGGCATGCTGCAGTCCCTGGGACACAAAGAGTTGGACACAACTTAGCTACTGGACAATAACATTCTGCTTTCCATAGCGGTTGCACTAATTTATATCCCTATGAACAGTATACTAGAATTCTCTTTTTTTCCACATCCTTGTCAACATTTGTAATTTGTGATCTTTCTGATGCTACCTATTCTAAACAGGTGTGAGGTGATTTCTCATTTTGATTTTTATTTGAATCTCCCTAATGATTAGCGATTTTGAGCATCTTTTCATGTGCTTGTCAGCCATCTGTGTATTTTCATTGTGAAAACATATATTCAGTTTTATTGCCCATTTAAATTTTTTTATATTGAGTTGTATAATCTATTTATATATTTTTTATATTGGCTCTTAATTGGCCACAAAAGTCTATTTGTTTTAAAGCGTAGTAAACATAAGCAAAGACCATAGATGACGTTCTCAAGAGATGCTTTTGAGATCTTTACCAATTTTCCGTATCATAAATGCTATAAAAATATATTATTCATTTAAAGAATAATGGGAACATATTATATAACTATCAGAATTTAATGACAATTTTGCCTTCAAGATGATGAGTGGAGAACAACAAAGGCATGTTCATATGTGAAGGCTGGGTAGCTCTCAAGTTCTCTTTGTTAGTAAGGAGACTTAGCCTAGCCTAAGGAGAACACAATTAAAATTTCTACTACACCATTTAAGAGTGGAAACTGCTAATGTCAAATTGCAATTGCCAAGAGTTTCTTTGACTCTGTCAAAGACCAGTTAAAGACAGCAGAAAAATTAAAGTCTCAGGCCACTACTGCTCAGTCTCAGTGAACCACAGAAAGAGATACTGTGATGGGATGTATAGAGTAGTGTGTGAAGTGCTCCAAGAACTATAAAATTGCTGGAAATCTCAGTTATCATATCACCCTGTTACAAAAAGCTACTGAAATTTTTTTAAAAAACATGAGCAGAATATTTGGTATGTATAAACATCAGAAAGCAATTGTTAACCTGAAAATAGCTTATGTTTAAATTTCCTTAATCTGAACAACTCTCACACATTTTTGTAAAGGTGTCACAGGTTTTGTGATCAGTGTTTTTATTTCAGTCATCTTTTAAAGTTTGCTAACCTTATACTTTCAGAAAAGAGTCAATAGACAATTCAGAGGAAAATATATTTGAATGAAACCATATATTTTGTTTCTCAATCTTTTTAAATATATGCTTACTTTGGATGATATGTTTCACATCCAAATTTATAACAATTTGGAATCTTATACTAAATTATACTACATGAGTATTAAAAAGCAAAATCAAAACAATAATTATTTCATAAAATACTTGTTCAAATTATCTGAACTTCTGTAATAAGGTGTGCGCATATGTGCTCAGCTGAGTCCAACTGTTTGAGACCCTATGAAGTGTAGCCCACCAGGTTTCTCTGTCCATGGGATTCTCTGGCAAGAATATTGGAGTGGGTTGCTATGCTCTTCTCCATGGGACCTTCCCCACCTGGGAATCAAATCCACATCTCCTGTGTCTCCTGCATTGGCAAGTGGATCCTCTACCACTAGCACCACCAGGTACTTGACCATTTATAGGACCATCTCCTTGTTTTATGGCTGCTACTCATCTCCATTTAAGTATATATAACCAGTTAAAATGAAAAGAAAACACTGAAACAAATTAGCCCCAGTTTCAAAAGAAGTTGAGGGCAGAAAGAGGAGAGAGATATGTCTCAGGCAGGGTGAGATGCTTTAGAAGTTTAGAAGCATTTGAGAAGCCACACAAGCAAAAGAGGCAAGAAGGAACTAGGTTAGAATGAGGAAGAAGGTCAATTATAACGTAGAACATAGAATAGATAGAATGAAAAACAGAAAATATACACACTCAATTTGATTAGTGGCTGTTGGTGATGGACAGGGAGGTCTGGCGTGCTGCAATTCATGGGGTCGCAAAGAGTAGAACACGACTGAGCGACTGAACTGAACTGAACTGAAGGCAAAATAAGATTATTTTTAATGCGTTAAATGTTGACTAGACAATATGATAGGCATATGTACTGATTTGAATAGTGTCACCCCTCAAGTTTATGTTCACTTGAAACCTCTAAATGTGACCTTATTTGGAAATAGGGTACTTCAAATGTAATCAAGCTAAGAGGAGGTCATACTGGATTAGGGTGGCCCTAAATTCAATATGTTTGGTGTCTTTATAAAAAGAAGGCAGTTTAGAGACTGAGACACAGGCGTAGAGAGGAAAAATGCTATTTGAAGACATAGAGACACAGAGGGAAGAACACCATGTGAATACAGAAGCAGAAATTGGAGTGATACAGATTCAAGCAAAGGAATGCCAAAGATTGCCAGCAATCTCCACAACTTAGTAAGAGGAAGAAACCTTCAGAGAGAGGACGACCCAGCCAACACCTTGATTTGTGGCTTCTAGCCTCCAGAACTATAGAGAATTTCTGTTGCTTTAAGTTACTAAGTTTATGATGATTTTTTTCTAGCAGCCCTAGGAAATTAATATGAAGATACAGTAAAAAAAAAAAATGAACTTACCACCTAAAGATGATACGACCTTGAAGATTAAAGGCAGAAATTGGTTAGGGTGCATTTAACACTGACCAAGTAGGAACCTGAATCAGGTTTCAAAAAATCCATTTCCTTGAAAAGATTTTCACTAAATTAGGAAACAGTCTCAAGCAATCTTAGCCTAAGGACTTTTTGTTAGAATGTTTATATATCTCTTACTTTAATTCTATACTCACTAGAGTATTTAGTTGTCAAATTACTATTTGGTTCCTTGTTCATCTGTCTTACAAGAGAGAATGTCTTTCATCACTTAAACATCAAGTTTTACAGTTTGCATGGCAGTGGTGCCTTACTGAAAATTAATAAATTGAGAGCCATGGGTATCTTAAGCTTGATATTTGCTTTTGTGGGATGCTTATCTTAAGCTTGATTTGTGCTTTTGTGGGGCCTGATCACCCCTGGGCACCAATATGAGTAATAATTCTGAACAGACTAATAGCAGGATTACATGATCACTCAACCATGACCTCCAAAGGCCCATACCTTTGTTCCTAAAACTTGCATATCACCATGTCAGACTTTACATATATAAATGAAATTGTAAAATAATTTCAGAGTTGAAAGGGGTTCATGTAGGCTACTAAATCCTATCTCTGCATTAATGGATCTCAAATGATTCAGTGGAGCCCTGAGGTGGTTCTCCAGAAGCACCAGAGGTAACCCCACATCTGTTTCCACTTTTGTTAGATGCCAAGTTAATCTGTTTTTTAAAGTGAACACTGTATGATTTTGAAAGAATATTTCCAACACACACACAAAGTTTGAAAAATGACTGCTCCTTCATTGTCTATATTCTACTTCTTCAGACTATAATAAAGAATCACATATTTTTTAAAGTTAAATGGTATAATATTAACTCTAAATGGAGTGTGAATATTAAAAATGCATAATGTAAATCAACAACAAGCAAAAAGTGGAACAAGTATAATTCCCTTCCTCAAAAAAATATCACAAATGATCCAAATGAAGGAAGAAAAGCTGGAAAAAACAAACAACAGAAAAGGAAAAGAAAAACAGAAATAAAATTATAAGCATAATGACTCTAAATACAACCATATCCAAAAATATGGTAAATGTTAATGGTCTAAACCATTCAATCAAAATGCAGGGACAGCTGGAATGGATGTTTTTTAAAAAAATTTGACTGTTTACTTTCTAGATGTAATATATTAGAATTATAGTTTAAAAAACACTATTGATGGTAAGAGGACATTTCAGTATGAAAAAAACAAATTCATCAGAAAGGTAATATTTATAAATCTTTATGAATCTTATAGTAGAGCAGCAAGGCAGATGACGAATAGTTAAAAGAATAGTTAAAATAGTTAAAAGAAGCAGAACATTTCCATTAACAGAGCAAATTCCATAATTAAAGATAGAAAATTTTACACTCTGCCCTTGGCAACTAACAAATAGCACAAATTACTAAAGACATAAAATACATAATCAATACTATCAACCATTTTGACCAAATTTTAGTTTAAAGCAGCCATATAGAATACTCATATTTTTCACGTGTACATTGTATGATTGCCATATGCTAATCATAAAATGTCTTAATAAATATAAAAAGAATAGAAATCTTACTATATTCTCTCAACAAACTAGAATTTAAATAGAAATCAATAATTATAAGATATTTAGGGAAAGCACAAATATTTGTGATGTAACAATATACTTCTAAATAATTCATGAATGAAATGAGATATGGTAAAGAATATTTTAATATATTAGGTATATTAACATCCTAAAGAATCTATTTTAAAAACTGTTTTAGAGAATCTATTAAAAAACAAGTAGACAAAAACAAAAAATTGAATTTGGTGAATTTGTACAATATGTGGTTAATGTACAAGTCAATTATATAGTTCTATACTAGCAGCAAAAAATTGGAAAACGAAGGTACAAAATATATTTATCATGACGTCAAAACATAAAATCTTTAGAAATACATTAAAAAGAGTTAATTTTTTGTAATAAGAACATTTGATACCAAGTCACAGCAAATTTCAACTATACAATTCATTGCTACTAACTGTAGTCATCATGCTGCACACTAGGTTTCCAGAACTTATTCATCTTATAACTGAAAATTTATACTATTTGATCAATATCTGCTTTTCTTCTTGACTCCTAGCCTCTGCTAACTACCATTTATTCTCTGGTATTAGTTCATTGTTTTTCAATACGCATATAAATGACATAATGTTATATTCTTGTTCTGTCTGGCTTATTTTAATCATCAGCATGTCCTCTGTATTCATTTCTATTGTTGGCAAAGGCAGGAATTCTTTACTTTTTAAAGCTGATAATATTTTGGTGTGTGTGTGTGTGTATACCCAAACTTATAATGTTCTACTGTGGACATATATTTATATAAATAAGCTAATATTATTAAGATGGAATAATATTTTATTGTATATATACATGCAATGTATTATCTATATATTATATATTAATGATATATATATATATATATATATATATATATACATATAACATCAGTTTCTTCATCCATTTCATTTATCCACAGACATTTAGTTATTTTTTTTCTTATTAAAGTATAGTTAACTAACAATAATATGTTGGTGTTAGGTAAATAGCATAGTGAGTTGATATTTTACACATTATACTTCATCTAAAGTTACTACAAAATATTGGCTATATTTCCAATTTTTTGTATTGTATATTATATCCTTGTATCTTATTTATTTTATAGCTAGTAGTTTATAGCTTTTAATCCCCTTCACCTATTTTGCCCTTCCCCCATCCCTCTCCTCATTAGTAACCACTAGTTTGTTCTCTGTAACTGTGAGCCTGTTTCCATTTTGTTACGCTTGTTCATCTGTTTTATTTTAGATTCCACATGTTGGTCTTTCTCTGTCTAACATTTCAGTAAGCATAATACCCTCCAGACCATCTATATTTTTTCATATGATCAAATTTCATTCTTTTTTATGGCTGAGTGATATTCCATTGTGTGTGTGTGTGTGTGGGTGTGTGTGTGTACATAACACTGTCTTTATCCATTCATCTATGATGGATGTTAAGTTGCTTCCATATCTTGACCATAGTAAATAGTATTGATATGATCATTGGGGTGCATGTATCTTTTGGAATCAATGTCATTTTCTTCAGATATTTACCTAGGAGTAGAATTTCTGGATCATATGGTAGACCTATTTTTAATTTTTTGAGGATTTCCATAATGTTTTTGATAGTGGCTACACCAATTTACATTGCCATCACCAAATACTAGGATTTCCTTTTATCACAGCCTTGCAAACACTTTATTATTTGTCTTTTTGATGGTAGCCATCCTGACAAAGATGAGATGATATCCTTTTGGTCATTAGATGCATTTTCCCTAATGGTTAGCAATATTGAATATCTTTCCATGGATCTGGTGGCCATCTTCCTGTCTCTTTGAAAAACCCCTATTCAGGTCTTCTACCCATTTTCAGTTAGGTTGTTTGGATTTTTTTCTTTTTCAATACTGAGATATATGAGTTTTTAATATACTTTGGATATTAACCCCTTAACAGACATCAGTTGCAAATGCCTTCTCACACCCAGTGGAGCTGACTTGTTGTTTTGCTGATGGATTCTTTGATATCCTAAAACTTTCAAGTTTTATTATGTCCCATGTGTTATGTTTGCTTTTGTTTTCTTTGCCTGATGAGATCAATTCAATACAATGTACTGTCAAAGAGTACTGCTGTTGTTGTTCAGTTGCTCAGTTGTGTCTGACTCCTTGCAACCCCATGGACTGCAGCATGCCAGACCTCCCTGTCCTTCCCCATGTCCTGGAGCTTGCTCAAACTCCTGTCTATTGAGTTGGTGATGCCATCCAACCATCTCATCCTCTATTGTCTCCTTCTCTTCCCACCGTCAATCTTTCCCAGAAATAGTATCTTTTCTAATGAGTTGGCTCTTCGCATCAGGTGGACAAAGTATTCGAGCTTCAGCCTCAGCATCTTAAGATTTACTTTAAAATTGACTAGTTTGATCTTGCAGTCCAAGGGACTCTCAAGAGTCTTCTCCAAAACCGCAGTTAAAAAGCACCAAATCTCCGGCACTCTACCTTCTTTATAGTCCAATTCTCACATCCATACATGACTACTGGAAAAACCATAGCTTTGACTATCTGGACCTTTGTCGGCAAAGTAATGTCTCTGCTTTTTAATATGCTGTCTAGGTTGGTCATAGCTTTCCTTCTAAGAAGCAAGCATCTTTTAATTTCATGGCTGCAGTCACTATCTGCCATGATTTTAGTGCCCCCAAAAATAAAGTCTGTCACTGTTTCCATTGTTTCCCCATCTATTTGCCATGAAGCAACGGGACCAGATGGCATGATTTTATTTTTTGAATGTTGAGTTTTAAGCCAGGTCTTTCACTCTCTTCATTCACCTTCATCAAGAGGATCTTTAGTTCCTCTTTGCTTTCTGCTATAAGGGTGTGGTCATCTTCATATCTGAGGTTACTGATATTTCCAGGACTTTTATGATTTTTGATCTTAAATTTAGATCTTTAATCCATTGTGTGATTATTTTTATATCTGAGAAAATGTTCTAAATTGATTCTTTTACATGTAGCTAAACAGTATTCATGACATGACTTATTGAAGATAATATCTTTTCTTTATTGTATATTCATGCCCCTTTTGGATAGATTAATTGGCCATGTGGGTACACAGGTTTATTTCTTGGGCCTCTGTTTTGTTCTATTGATCTATGTGTATGTTTTCTGCCAGTACCATACAGTTTTTATTTCTGTAACTTCATACTAGAGCCTGGAACCAGGGAGTGTAATAACTCCAAGTTTGTTCTTTTTTCTCAAGATTGCTTTGTCTATTTGAGGTCTTTTGTGGTTCCACATAAATTTTGCAGTCATTTGTTCTATTGCTGTGGAAAAGTACCTGGGTGTCTGAAAGAAATTACATTAAATATATACATAGCTTTGAGTTGTATGGACATTTTAATGATATTAATTCTTTCAATCCAGGAACACTTGATATTTCTGTTTATCTGTACTATCTTCAGTATCCTACATAAATGCCTTATAGTTTCCAGAGTATGTGTTGGTTAAATTCATTCAAGGTATTTTATTCTTTTGTGTGCCATAGTAGATGGCTTTGATTTATTTTTCTGGTAGCTCATTGTTAGGGCATAGATGTAGAAGACGTTTCTGAGTATTTAATCTTCTACCTTGCAGTTGTACTCAATTCATATACTAGTTATAGTTTTTGGTGAATTTTAGGGTTTTCTTTATCTTCAATAATCATCAGCAAATAGTGACAGTGTTGCTTCATATTTCTTAAAACTACTTCTTTAATTTTATCAAATTTTCTATATTTTTAGCTATATAAATGAGGTACATTTTTTTTCTATAGCTTTACTAGTTTATATATTACCAGTATAATCTTTATTATGTCCTTCCTTCTGTTGACCTTGGGCTTTGTTTGTTCTCCTTTTTCTAATTTCTTTAGATGGTAAATTTGAGTTATTTATTTAATATTTTTTGTTTAATTGAGTATGCTTATATCACCACAAATTTTCTTCTTAGAACTAGTTCTTTTGTGTCCATAGATTTTGAAAAGTTGTGTTTTTATATTCATTCATCTGAGCATATTTTCTGATTTCCTTTGCCGACCTGTTGGCTTTTTAATAATAAGTTATTTAATCTCCACATGTTTATGTGCCTTTTTCACATTATTTTTATTTGATTTCTAGCCTCAATATTTTATGTCAGAAAAATATGATTGATGTAATTTTAGTCTTCTTAAATATGTTGAGACTTGTTTTGGAAACTAGAATATGATCTATCCTGAAGAATGTTCTATGTGCACTTGGAAAGAATGTATATGCTGATTTCTTAAAATGTAATGTCCTGTTTAAAACTAGTAAGTCCATCTGGCCATTTAACACTGCTCTTTCCTTATTGGTTTTCTTTCTTGGTGATCCATCCTTTGATGTACAAGGGGTGTTAACGTCATCTACTTTTATTGTGTTACCGTTTCTCCCTTTATGTCTATTAATATTTACTTTATGTATTTATATGTTCCTAAGTTAGGTGCATATGTGTTCATGGATGTTATATCCTCTTCTTGCATTGAACCATTTATCTTGATATCATACTCTTCTTTACCTTTTGTTATAGACATTGTTCCAGGATGTCTGGCCCTAGGTGTGATCACATCATCGTGATTATCTGGGTCATGAAGATCTTTTTTGTACAGTTCTTCTGTGTATTCTTGCCATCTCTTCTTAATATCTTCTGCTTCTGTTAGGTCCATACCATTTCTGTCCTTTATCGAGCTCATCTTTGCATAAAATGTTCCTTTGGTATCTCTGGTTTTCTTGAAGAGATCCCTAGTCTTTCCCATTCTGTTGTTTTCCTCTATTTCTTTGCATCCATCGCTGAGGAAGGCTTTCTTATCTCTTCTTGCTATTCTTTGGAACTCTGCATTCAGATGTTTATATCTTTCCTTTTCTCCTTTGCTTTTCGCTTCTCTTCTTTTCACAGCTATTTGTAAGGCCTCCCCAGACAGCTATTTTGCTTTTTTGCATTTCTTTTCCATGGGAATGGTCTTGATCCCTATCTCCTGTACATGTCACGAACCTCATTCCATAGTTCATCAGGCACTCTATCTATCAGATCTAGGCCCTTAAATCTGTTTCTCACTTCCACTGTATAATCATAAGGGATATGATTTAGGTCATACCTGAATGGTCTAGTGGTTTTCCCTACTTTCTTCAATTTAAGTCTGAATTTGGCAATAAGGAGTTCATGCTCTGAGCCACAGTCAGCTCCTGGTCTTGTTTTTGCTGACTGTATAGGGCTTCTCCATCTTTGGCTGCAAAGAATATAATCAATCTGATTTCGGTGTTGACCATCTGGTGATGTCCATGTATAGAGTCTTCTCTTGTGTTGTTGGAAGAGGGTGTTTGTTATGACCAGTGCATTTTCTTGGCAAAACTCTATTAGTCTTTGCCCTGCTTCATTCTGTATTCCAAGGCCAAATTTGCCTGTTACTCCAGGTATTTCGTGACTTCCTACTTTTGCATTCCAGTCCCCTATAATGAAAAGGACATATTTTTTGGGTGTTAGTTCTAAAAGGTCTTGTAGGTCTTCATAGAACTGTTCAACTTCAGCTTCTTCAGTGTTACTGGTTGGGGCACAGACTTGGATTACTGTGATATTGAATGGTATGCCTTGGAAATGAACAGAGATCATTCTGTCGTTTTTGAGACTGCATCCAAGTACTGCATTTCAGACTCTTTTGTTGACCATGATGGCCACTCCATTTCTTCTGAGGGATTCCTGCCTGCAGTAGTAGATATAATGGTCATCTGAGTTAAATTCACCCATTCCAGTCCATTTCAGTTCGCTGATTCCTAGAATGTCGACATTCACTCTTGACATCTCTTGTTGAGCTATTCCAAATCCTGAAAGATGATGCTGTGAAAGTGCTGCACTCAATATGCCAGCAAATTTGGAGAACTCAGCTGTGGCTACAGGACTGGAAAAGGTCAGTTTTCATTCCAATCCCAAAGAAAGGCAATGCCAAGGAATGCTCAAACTACCGCACAATTGCACTCATCTCACACGCTAGTAAAGTAATGCTCAAAATTCTCCAAGCCAGGCTTCAGCAATATGTGAACCATGAACTTCCTGATGTTCAAGCTGGTTTTAGAAAAGGCAGAGGAACCAGAGATTAAATTGCCAACATCCGCTGGATCATGGAAAAAGCAAGAGAGTTCCAGAAAAACATATATTTCTGCTTTATTGACTATGCCAAAGCCTTTGACTGTGTGGATCACAATCAACTGTGGAAAATACTTCAAGAGATGGGAATACCAGACCACCTGACCTGCCTCTTGAGAAATTTGTATGCAGGTCAGGAAGCAACAGTTAGAACTGGACATGGAACAACAGACTGGTTCCAAATAGGAAAAGGAGTACGTCAAGGCTGTATATTGTCACCCTGTTTATTTAACTTCTATGCAGAGTACATCATGAGAAACACTGGACTGGAAGAAACTCAAGCTGGAATCAAGATTGCTGGGAGAAATATCAATAACCTCAGATATGCAGATGACACCACCCTTATAGCAGATAGTGAAGAGGAACTCAAAAGCCTCTTGATGAAAGTGAAAGTGGAGAGTGAAAAAGTTGGCTTAAAGCTCAACATTCAGAAAACGAAGATCATGGCATCCATTCCCACCACTTCATGGGAAATAGATGGGGAAACAGTGGAAACAGTGTCAAACTTTATTTTTCTGGGCTCCAAAATCACTGCAGATGGTGACTGCAGCCATGAACTTAAAAGGCACTTACTCCTTGGAAGGAAAGTTATGACCAACCTAGATAGCATATTCAAAAGCAGAGACATTACTTTGCCAACAAAGGTTTGTCTAGTCAAGGCTATGGTTTTTCCTGTGGTAATGTATGGATGTGAGAGTTGGACTGTGAAGAAGGCTGAGCGCCGAAGAATTGATGCTTTTGAACTGTGGTGTTGGAGAAGACTCTTGAGAGTCCCTTGGACTGCAAGGAGATCCAACTAGTTCATTCTAAAGGAGATCAGCCCTGGGATTTCTTTGGAAGGAATGATGCTAAAGCTGAAACTCCAATACTTTGGCCACCTCATGCGAAGAGTTGACTCATTGGAAAAGACTCTGATGCTGGGAGGGATTGGGGGCAGGAGGAGAAGGGGACGACAGAGGATGAGATGGCTGGATGGCATCACTGACTCGATGGACATGAGTTTGAGTGAACTCCGGGAGATGGTGATGGACAGGGAGGCCTGGCGTGCTGCGATTCATGGGGTCGCAAAGAGTCAGACATGACTGAGTGACTGAACTGAACTGAATTGAACTGAAGAAGAGTCTGTCTGTTCTAACTTCCTCCCTCCTAGAAATGATGCCACTTTTACAAAACTGCTATTCTAATACCTATGAGTTCTCAAGCTTTTCCTTTTTTCCCTCATCAAATTATTTTCTGATAAAATTAGTCTCAATTTTGTTATAAGGATTTCCTCCCATAATGTATAATTATTTTTCCATTTTTGATAGGTGTTATTTTGTGTCTTCAGCTACTGGGTCTATGCCCACCACCCTCTCACTTTTTATTTGCCTGATACTCAGTTCTGTTGTGTATTCAGAATTGGCTAAAATAGTTTCAGAAAGTTTATATCCTTACATGTGACATTGAAATTTTAGCATTCTTGGTCCTATGGGATTTAAGTGACTTTATATGTTCTTTTTGTTGAATTAAATGGCTTGGGGAATGTGTAAAATGATTAATATTTAGATGGCTTTAATTATCTGATATGTGAACATGAAACTTTTTATTAAAACTAGATTAATTTTGTAGATTACTTAGGAGACAAAGAATACCTTTACAGTATTAGAGTTTTGCATCTAGAATAATGTCAAGGATATTCATTTATTCATATTTCTTTTTCTACTCTTCTATAATTTTTGGTCTATTTACAAAAGATATTTCTTTCTTTAGTATTTGTACTATGGTTTTTATTATTATTTTTATTATAAATTATATGTCTTAAGTTGTTTTTAGCCTGATTTTTAAATATAGTCTGCAATACAATTTAATTCTTCATATTTATTTAATAAAAGACATGTTTTCTGAATTCTCATGAGAGTTTTCATATTTTTTAAAGTTGTTTCTCTTTTTTTCTCTCCCAAGAGAATTTTCAACTAATGAAAATTCATTTTCCTCCCTTCCAATATTTATAACTCATATTCTATCTTCTGATTTCTTTGGATAAACTTGCAAAACAGAATTGAATTATGGACATAAGAGTAGATATCATTGTTTTGGAATTCACTTTAATGGGATTACTCATGTTTTTACTCTTTATATAATGTTTGCTAATACTTTTATATAGATATCCCATATCATATTAGGAAATTATTCTATCCTTATGCTAAAATTTACCTTCATAATGAAGACTGAATTTAATCACGTAACTTTTTAGCATCTATAGGTACAATTGCAATTATAGATAATGACTGACATATTTTGGGAGAGAGAAGAAATAAAACTCTTACCTGATTAGGCCATTGTTATGATACCACCATTATAAGAACTGTCTCAAACACAAATCCACTTGTTTGGTTTCCAAAAGCCCTGCTAATGCAACTCATCAAGACACTAGAGACAGAACAGGAAATAACAAGTAATCCTAAAGAGATGTCAGTAGAAAATTTCAAAACTCAAACAGTGGGAAAAAAAAAAATATTGAATAGAATATGAAAGAACTGTAGGCCAATTATAAAATGTATAACGTAAGAGTAATGGTATACCAGGAGAAGAAGAAAAAGATAAAAGGACAAGAAATCTCTGAAGTACTAATGATTGAAAACTTCCCCAAATTAATGATACCAAAGCCTATGGAGTTTGCTTTTTTATCAATTCTTCCACCTACATTTACAGTTTATTGTAAATTCATATACAATCATACTATAAATACCTTGCCCCGAATTGAAACTATTTTTATTTTATTATTGAAAGGAGAACATCAAATGCCTTAATTAGTAGTTTTCTTACATATACCTTCTGAATCACATAGCATGCATTACCTATACCAGGTTTTCTTTTTTTTAAATTTCAACTGTGTGGAATTTCCTAGCCAGGGGATATTTGACAATGTTAGAAACAATTGATTGTCATCATGAAGGAAGGATGCCATTAACATCTAGTAATGTTAAACATGCATAGGACAGCCCTCAAAATACACAAGAAATTATCCATTTTCAAATACCAATAATACAGAAGTTTTAAAACTGTTTTCTATACATATAAATTTCCAGACATCTTGATACATTTATATTATTGTTACACCTGAAATTTCCTTTCTTTATCAAGCCAGTCAATCTTAATGGAAATCAACACTGAATACTCATTGGAAGGATTGATGTTGAAGCTGAAGCTCCAATACTTTGGCCACCTGATGTGAACAGCTGACTCATTGGAAAAGGGAGAGGATAAGTGAATTTCTTCTCCTCAGACAGAGAAGGGGATGACAGAGGGTGAGATAGTTGGATGGAATCACCAATTCAATGAATATGAACTTGGTTAAGCTCTGGGGGATGATGAGGGCCAGGGAAACCTGGTGTGGTGCAGACCATGTGGTTGCAGAGTCAGATATGACTTGATGACTGAACAACAGCAACAACAACAACAAATTGGAAACAAACTATAAGCTGACTCCATAAATAAAATATAGTGTGTGTCCTGAAGCCTGGAAGATAATACTTAATTCTCCTATCACTTCCTCGAATGCTTCAACTGCACTTCAGCAGAACACTTCAATACTCCATCAAAAAGGTGGAATGTGGCCAGTGGATTTATGGTCATAGGTTTGCAACCACACATTCTCTGTTGTAACATTGTCCATTTTATTTAAATGCAAACTGTTTTGATTGCTTTTAATGATTAAATTATAAAATGTTTAACAAATCAATGGGTGCATTTCATGTAGTTGAGTTCATGTTAATTCACTCTAGTAAAGATACTACATCTGTAACAGCAACTAAAATGCAAGACTAGATTGATAAATTAAATGCAAATTTATCAGGGATTGCTATCCCTGCATCCTTCAGATCTTTAAGTATAGCATGAATTTGCAGCCATTCTTGGGATGGAGTATTGTTTTATTTTTATTTTTTTGCCTTTTACTGTTTGGAGGAGGAACAGTTTCAGAGGATTCTACTGCCCTTCTCTATTGTAATGAACAATTTTAAGTGTCGATTTTTTTCTGGGCTACAGGGAACCCAGATAGTTGGTCAAACATTACTCTGAGTATGTCTGTGAGGGTGTTTTTAGATGAGATTAGACTTTTTCTATTAATTAATTTTTTTATTGAAGGAAAATTGCTTTCCAGAATTTTTTTGTTTTCTGTCAAACCTCAACATGAATCAGCCATAGGTACACATATATCCCCTGCCTTTTGAAACTCCCTCCCATCTCCCACCCTGTCCCACCCCTCTAGATTGATACAGAGACCCTGTTTGAGCTTCCTGAGCCACACAGCAAACTTCTGTTGGCTATCTATTTTACATATGGTAATGTAAGTTTCCATATTACTCTTTCCATACATCTCACCCTCTATCCGCATGTCCATAAGTCTGTTCTCTCTGTCTGTTTCTCAGTTGCTGCCCTGTAAATAAATTCTTCAGTACCATTTTTCTAGATTCTGTATATATGCATTAGATTATGATATTTATCTTTCTCTTTCTGACTCACTTCACTCTGTATAATAGGTTCTAGGTTCATCCACATCATCACAGATGACTCAAATGCCTTCCTTTTTATGGTTGAGTAATATTCCATTGTGTATATGTACCATAACTTCTTTATCCATTCATCTGTCGGTGGACATCTAGGTTACTCCCATGTTCTAGCTATTATAAATAGTGCTGCAATGAACAATGGGATACATGTGTCTTTTTCAATTTTGGTTTCCTCAGGATATATGCATAGGAGTGAGATTCCGGGATCATATGGTGGTTTTATTCCTAGTCTTTTAAGGAATCTCCTCATCATCTTCCATAGTGGCTGTATCAATGTACATTCCAACCAACAGTGAAAGAGCCTTCCCTTTTCTCCATACCTTCTCCAGCATTTATTGTTGTAGATTTTTTGATGAGAGCCATTCTGACTGGTGTGAGGTGATATCTCACTGTAGTTTTGATTTACATTTCTCTAATAATGAACAATGTTGAGTATATTTTCACATGTTTGTTAGCCATCTGTATGTCTTCTTTGGAGAAATGTCTGTGTAGGTCTTTTTTCCACTTTTTAATTAAGTTGTTTGTTTTTCTGGCATTGAGATGTATGAGCTGCTTGTATATTTTGGAAATTAATCCTTTGTCAGTTGTTTAATTTGCTATTATTTTCTCCCAGAGGGTTGTCTTTTCACTTTGCTTATAGTTTCCTTTGCTGCAAAAGCTTTTTAGTTTAATCAGGTCCCACTTGTTTACATTTGTTTTTATTTCTGTTACTCTGGGAGGTGGGTCATAGAGGATCTTGTTTCGATTTGTGTCATCAAGTGGTTTGCCTTTGTTGTCCTCTAAGAGTTTTATAGTTTCTGGTCCTACATTTAGGTCTTTAATTCATTTTGAGTTTATCTTTGTGTATAGTGTTAGGAAGTGTTCTAATTTCATTCTTTTACATGTAGCTGTCCGGTTTTCCCAGCACCAGAAGAAGCTGTCTTTGCCCCATTGTATTTATTCTTGCCTCCTTTGTCAAAAATAAGGTACTCATAGGTGCATGGGTTTATTTCTGGACTTTCTAGCTTGTTCTATTGGTCTATATTTCTGTTTTTGTGCCAGTACCATACTGTCTTGATGACTGTAGCTTTGTAGTATAGTCTGAAGTCAGGAGACTTGATTCCTCCAGCTCCATTCTTCTTTCTCAAGACTGCTTTGACTATTCAGGGTCTTTTGTGTTTCCATATGAATTGTGGAGTTTTTTGTTCTGGTTCTGTGGAAAACGCCATTGGTAATTTGATAGGGATTGCATTGAATCTATAGATTGCATTTGGTAGTATAGTTGTTTTCACAATGTTGATTCTTCCTACCCAGGAACATGGAATATTTATCCATCTGAACATGTCATCTTTGATTTTTTTCATTAGTGTCTTAAAACTTTCTGTGTACAGTTCTTTTGTCTCCTTAGGTAAGCTTATTCCTAGATATTTAATTCTTTTTGTTGCAATGGTGAGGAGGATTGATTCCTTAATTTCTCTTTCTGATTCTTCATTGTTACTATATAGACATGGAAGTGATTTCTGTGTATTGATTTTGTATTCTGAAACTTTGCTAAATTCACTGATTATCTTTAGTAATTTTTTGATACTATCTTTAGGGTTTTCTATGTATCATGTCATCTGCAAACAGTGAGAACTTTGCTCTTTCTTTTCTGATCTGGATTCTTTTATTTCCTTTTCTTCTCTGATTGCTATGACTAGGACTTCCAGAACTATGTTGAGTAATAGTGGTGAAAATAAACATCCTTGTCTTGTTCCTGATCTTAGTGGGAATGCTTTCAGTTTTTCACCATTGAGAATAATGTTTTCATATATGGCCTTTACTATGTTGAGGTAGGCTCCTTATATACCCATTTTTTGAAGAGTTTTAATCATAAATGGGTGCTGAATTTTGTCAAAGGTTTTTTGTCTGCATCTATGGAGAATATCATATGGATTTTACCTTTCAATTTGCTAATATGGTGTATCACATTGATTGCTTTGCATATATTGAAGAATCCTTGCATTCTTGGAATAAACCCTAGTTAATCATGATGTATGAGATTCTTGATGTGTTGCTGAATTTTGTTTGCTAAAATTTGTTGAGGATTTTTGCATCTATGTTCATCAGTGATATTGGCCTGTAGTTTTCTTTTTTTGTGTTGTCTTTGCTTTTGGTATCAGGGTGACTGTGGCCTTGTAGAATGAGTTTGGAAGTATTTGTTCCTCTGCAAGTGTTTGAAAGAGTTTTAAAAGGATAGGCATTAGCTCCCCTCTAAATGTTTGATAGAATTCTCCTGTGAAGCTATCTGGTCCTGGGCCTTTGTTGTTTTTTTTGGGGGGGGGGGAGGGGGGAGATTTTTAATCATAGCTTCAATTTCAGTCCTTGTAATTGGGTTGTTCATAATTTATATTCTTTCTGGTTCAGTTTTGGAAGGTTGAACTTTTTTAGGAATCTGTCCATTTCTTCAAGGCTATCCATTTTATTGCCATATAGTTGTTCATAGTAGACTCTTATAATCTTTTGTGTTTCTGTATTCTGTGTTATAACCTTTCCTTTTTCATTTCTGATTTGGTTGCTTTGATTTTTCTCTCTTTTTTTCTTGATGAGTCTGGCTAAAGGCTTGTCAATTTTGTTTATCTTCTCAAAGAACCTGCTTTTAGTTTTGGAAAAGTTTACTATTGCTTCTTTTATTTCTTTTTCATTGATTTCTGCTTGGATCTTTATGGTTTCTTTCCTTCTCCTATTTTTTTTTTTTGTTGTTGTTGTTCTTCTTTTTCCAGTAGTTTTCCATGTAAAGTTAGGTTGTCTATTTAATGTTCTTCTTGTTTCTTGAGGTAGAATTGTATTGCTATGAAATCACCTCTTAGAACTGCTTTTGCTGTATCCCATAGGTTTTGAGTTGTTGTGTTTTCATTGTCATTTGTTTCTAGAAAGTTTTTGATTTTCCTTTTGATGTCTTCAGTAACCTGTTGGCTATTTAGAAATGTGCTGTTTAATCTCCATGATTATCTGGGTCGTGAAGCTCTTTTTTGTACAGTTCTTCTGTGTATTCTTGCCATCTCTTCTTAATATCTTCTGCTTCTGTTAGGTCCATACCATTTCTGTCCTTTATCGAACCCATCTTTGCACGAAATGTTCCTTTGGTACCTCTGGTTTTCTTGAAGAAATCCCTAGTCTTTCCCATTCTGTTGTTTTCCTCTATTTCTTTGCATTGATCGCTGAAGAAGGCTTTCTTATCTCTTCTTGCTATTCTTTGGAACTCTGCATTCAGATGTTTATATCTTTCCTTTTCTTCTTTGCTTTTAGCTTCTCTTCTTTTCACAGCTATTTGTAAGGCCTCCCCAGACAGCCATTTTGCTTTTTTTGCATTTTTTTCCCATGGGGATGGTCTTGATCCCTGTCCTCTGTACAATGTCACAAACCTCATTCCATAGTTCATCAGGCACTCTATCTATCAGATCTAGGCCCTTAAATCTATTTCTCACTTCCACTGTATAATCATAAGGGATTTGATTTAGGTCATACCTGAATGGTCTAGTGGTTTTCCCTACTTTCTTCAATTTAAGTCTGAATTTGGCAATAAGGAGTTCATGCTCTGAGCCACAGTCAGCTCCTGGTCTTGTTTTTGCTGACTGTTTAGAGCTTCTCCATCTTTGGCTGCAAAGATATTTACAATTGTTTTATCTTCCTCTTGGATTGATTCCTTGTCATTATGTAGTGCCCTTACTTATCTCTTGTAATCTTCTTTATTTTAAGGTCTATTTTGTCTGATATGAGGATTACAACTCCAGCTTTCTTTTGCTTCTCATTTGCATGGAATATATTTTTCCATCCTCTCACTTTCAGTCTATAGGTGTCTTGAGGTCTGAGTGGTTTTCTTATAGACAGCATATATATGGGTCTTATTTTTGTACCCATTCAGCCAGTCTGTGTCTTTTGGTTGGAACATTTAATCCATTTACTTTGAAAGCAATTATTGATATATGTGTTCCTATTACCATTTGCTTAATTTGTTGGGATTAATTTTGTAACTCTTTTTTTTTCTCTCATATTTCTTGACTATATAAATCACATTAACATTTGTTGTAAAGCTGATTTCATGATACTGAATTCTCTTAACTTTTGCTTGTCTGAAAAGCTTTTTATTTCTCCATAAATTTTTAGTGAGATCCTTTGAGTGAGAACCAACAGTAATATTAGTTGTAGAGTTTTCCCTTTTAATACTTTAAATATATCCTGCCAGTCCCTTCTGGCCTGCAGAGTTTCTGCTGAAAGATCAACGTTAAGCATATGGTGTTTCCCTTTAACAAGTATGTTACTTGTTGCTTCTCCCTTGCTGCTTTTAATATTCATTCTTTGTGTTTAGTCTTAAATGGCAACCCACTCCAGTGTTCTTGCCTGGAGAATCCCAGGGACACGGGAGCTTGGTGGGCTGCCGTCTATGGGGTCGCACAGAGTTGGACACGACTGAAGCGACTTAGCAGCAGCAGCTTAGTTTGATTAGTGTGTGTGTTGGAGTGTTTCTCCTTGGGTTTATCCTAAATGGGACTCTTTGTGCTCTTGCACTGGATTGACTATTTCCTTTTCCATGTTGGGGAAATTTTCAACTATAATATCTTCAAAACTTTTCTCGTACCCTTTCTTTTTCTCTTCTTCTTCTGGGACTGCTATAATTCAAGTGTTAGTATGTTTGATATTGTCCCAGAGGTCTCTGAGACTATCCTCAGTTCTTTTCATTCTTTTTACTTTATTCTGCTCTTCAGAAGTTATTTCCACCATTTTATCTTCCAGCTCACTGATTTCATTCTTCTGCTTCAGATATTCTGTTATTGATTCCTTCTAGAGTATTTTTAATTTCATAATTGTGTTGTTTGTCTCTGTATGTTTATTCTTTAATTCTTTTAATTTAATTCTTTAATTCAGTCTTTGTTAACTGATTCTTGCATTTTCTTCATTTTGTTTTCAAGGGTTGTGATCATCTTTACTATCATTATTCTGAATTCTTTTTCAGGTATTTTGCCTATTTCCTCTTCATTTATTTGGACTTCTGTGTTTCTAGTTTGTTCCTTAATTTGTGTAGTATTTCTCTGCCTTTTAATTATTATTATTTTTTTAACTTATTGTGTTTGAGGTCTCCTTTCCTAGACTTCAAGGTTGAATTCTTTCTTCCTTTTGGTTTCTGCCCTCCTAAGGTTGATCCAGTCGTTTTTGTAAGCTTGTGTTGAGTTTTTGTTTGTTTGTTTTTTCTCTGATGGGTAAGGCTGAGTAAGGTGGTAATCCTGTCTGCTGATGACTGGGTTTGTATTTTTGTTTTTGCTGCTTAGATGACATGTCCTGCACAGGGTGCTACTGGTGGTTTGGTGATGCCATGTCTTATGTACAAACTGTTTCCTTTGTTTGAGTTCTCACTATTTGATACTCCCTAGTGTTAGTTCTCTGGTGGTCTAGTGTCTTGGAGTCAGTGCTCCCACTCCAAAGTCTCAGGACTTGATTTATTTATGAAGAGTCACTGTGGGAGAGTCTATCAGTAGCCATGTCTTGCGTCCTCTGGATGACCTTCTCCTTCAGCAGCACCACCTCCCAGCAGGTCCTGAGGAGACCAGCTCCTGTCAGCATGAACTGAACACCATACAGTCCCAAAGATGAAACCCCAGCAGGTCCTGAGATTCTGTTTCCATTAGCAGCAACTCTCCCTCCAGTTGTCTAGAAGCCCAGTCTGGCAGCAGGCACTCACCCCTGAGTGTTCCACAAACCAAAATCTCAGACATGGCTTCCATTAGCTTTGACTCACCCTCAGTTTGTCTGGAAGTCCAGACTATTAGCAGGGACTCAGCCCTGAGTGTTCCACAAGCCAAAGCCCAGCAGGTCCTGAGGAGACTCAAGAATAGCATGGAAATTAGTAGACTGAGTATATTCCCCTCCTTGAGGTGGTGGACTTCATCCAGTTAAAGGAAAGACAGCATAGAAAAAAAGGATGAGCCTCCCTGATAAGGGACCACCTCCTGCCTCACTGGGTTGAGATACTGTTATTATTATTCTTGCTTACCTTAGGACTCAAGTTGAAACATTAGCTCTCCCTGCAGTTGCCAGCTTTCATTCTGGAACTGATACCTTATTTTTCAGGTCTTCAGAGTTAGACCAGATTTAACAGCATTTAATTAACAGCATTCCTTATAATAAATCTCATATATATATAATATACTATTCTATATGTGTTTATATATATACATATGTATATATATGTATACTATGTATGTATATGCATAAGTATATATCTTTATATGTATGTGTAAGTATATATCTTTATATGTATGTGTGTATATATATATATATATAAACCTTTTGGTTATGTTTTACTGGAGATCCCTGAGTAATAATCCACTATGCTTTCACTTTCCAAAGGCCAAGGATTCCTCAATGCATTCAACTATAAAGTATGCCAATCTCAATTAAATATTCAGGGACAAGATCCAATAAATATATATACAGAAGCTGATAATCAAATTTATTATCTGGCAGCACTCTAGCCAAAGCAGTAAACTGCAGGTTTCAATCTTGTCCCAACCCCTGTATCCAAAAATGGTCCTCAGGATATATTTTTTTAACCCAACATACAAATGCCTAAGAAAATGACTACTTTTCATGAAACTCCCCAGGCAAGAATACTGCAGTGGATATTCCCTTCTCCAAGGCATCTTTCCAGCCCAGGGATTGAACTGGGGTCTCCTTCATTGGCAGGAGGACTCTCTACTGTCCCCAAGTCACACCTTATCACTTGCTTTCTAGGGTGACTTTCACTACCATAAATCAAAAGGAAGTGGTTTCTTTCAGAAACAGACGAAACACCTGGGAGGAGTTTTGTGTGTGGAATATTTATTAGGGGTAACAACCATAGAAAAGAGAGGTGGAGCGATAAAGGATTGGTCATAGGAAAAAGTCAAACTGCAAAGAAAAGCCAACAAAGTTTTAAAAATAATCATATGGAGTTATGAAGCATGTACGAACCACAAGAATTGTCCTCAGTTCTGGTGACAGCTGGGCTTTCTTACCTTGCTCAGTCATTAGATTTGTGTCATCAGAAGAAGGACATACCCATGCATAGCATGGCTTTCAACAGTGCACCAAACCATAAAAAGGCTGTAAAAAGGAGTTTTGATTTATGGGTGGGGCAAGAAGTCCTTGCTTGGGAAAGGATTTGGGCAGTTTTTGTACGTCTTTGTGTCCACCACTGTTTCACTTATAATGTTGACTTACATGGTTCATTAACTCTGTGCATGTGTGTGTGTTTTATTCATCTAATCAAAATTGTGTGTTTCCAGGAGACAGAATGTGTGTACTATTTGTCTTACAAGAGTAACTAAACAATAACTTGTGTAATTATTTCTTTAGAGTCTGGGTAGGGCATAAATTTGATAAAATCAAGAACAATCTTTCTTTCTCTTGTTCAGTGTTGGACACTCAATAGCCAGCACAATGATTGCTACATATTAGGTAAGCAATATTCATAGAATATTTTAATGAGTTTCTGGATGAACATTTTATCAATAATTCAAAAGCCAATAGTCATTATACAATTTTCCGAAGATAAATTTTGAAATAAAATATATAATTTAGCACTTAATAAACTGAAGTTCTTCTGAAGTAGACATTTTTTCATGCTTATATTTACTCTTACCCCACTGACACCGTGTTATAACAGTGAAGGAAGTTACAATAATGAGCATTAGTACTCAAATCGATTCATCTGAATTTCATCTCTTTATCACATATATTTTAAGATCTAATGAGTCTTTGGAAGTATCATTATAATGATTGATAACATGATTGAAATTGTGTTTGACTAGCAGTTATCATTACTTTTCACTGTAAAGTGCCAATGAGGCAAAGATAATGGTAGAAGCTCACAACAATGAGCTACAAATGCCAATTACTGTAACTTTAGAAATGGGGAGAATGCCACACTGACTCTAAAGCAGTGAGTTGAACAAATTGGAAAGAAATTGATGCTTTTCTTGTCTTAGGATATCCTTAGGTATTTTTTTAGCTCATGAAGTAGACAAGATCTAAAATATATATATATATATATATATATATATATATATATATATAATGAACAAAGATAATACTTTTTACCTTCTCCCACTGTTTGCTCTCCACAAATATTTTTTTCTTCAATATGTTTATAAGTTTTAGCATGCTCTTATGCAAAGACATCTCTTTTCATTTTAGAATGCAGACATTTAAACTTTTATAATTACATTTTTTCCTGCTTAGATTATTAAGTGCTAGTCACTTAGTCATGTCCAACTCTTTGTGACCCTATGGACTGTAGCCCACCAGGTTCCTCTGTCTATGAGATTCTCCAGGTAAGAATACCAGAGTGAGAAACATTCCCTTCTCTAGGGCATCTTCCTGCCCATGGATGGAACCTGGTCTCTTGCATTGCACGTAGAATCTTTACCATCCGGGAGACCAGGGAAGCTCTTTTGCTAATATTATTATTCATAACTAATTGTTTTCCTCTGTACTTAATCTATACACTGATCTTGAATTTGGTACTAAATAAAAGTAGTACTGTTGCCTAATCTGTTTTATCTGCATAAAGTTTAAGTGGGAGCTCACAAACTCTAAGTCCTAGACCATGAAAGATAGAGAATGTACTAATATTCTTGGTGGGCTATAGAATCTGTAAATGTGAGGTTTCCACTCTAGTTATACTGAAGAGCAACTTAGTAGGCTGTTATTGAGAGCAAAACTTTGTCTAGGAGCCCCGGCTCAGAACTACCATCTAACTTCTTACTGTAATCTGAAATGTGCAAATATAATGACACATAACTTTGTCTCTCATTCTTTCATATACTTTTTCTTCTTAAGTAGATTCTATAAACCTTGAATTTAAGAAGCACATATTTTTAGTGGTTGTTTCCTTAATGACTTCTACAATAATAGGGGAGTATTAGTTCTAATTAATGTCTTCTTGCTTTGAAATGAACAGTTACACTTGATTCCTAGTCTAGTTTTTCCATATAATAAATGCTAACTAGATATCTGTACATTTGTACACAAGTAATTTTGAAGTTTAAGTAAACAAATTTTCATGACAATTTGAGTTATATGTAGAAGTGTATTGATGCCATTTGAAAATACGTAGAATGTGCATGCACGAAACTACAAATCAATAATAAAGCATCCTTTAAGAGAGGATATTAATTTGAAAAATACACAAGTGAGGATTACTTTGTATTTTTGAGTTTCTTACAAAATGAACAAATATTCTATTATCTTTATCAGAATGTTAGATGTTAAGAAGAAAATTCCTCTTTTTAAGAAAGGAAATATCACATTTTATTCTAAATATTCTGGACCAGTATTTATTTATTTATTTTTTATTTTTGGTCAATGCTTTTCTATAAAATAGGATAACTATATTTCAGGAGTATACTTTTAAAAGATTTTTCCTGCTTCTAAGTTTCAAAATATTTCAAATATTGTTTTGACTTGTTTCAGATTTTACCTTAAATAAAAAAATTCTAAAGTCTTTAATACCAGGAAAAAATACAATATTTGTTTCCCATAAATTATATGAATAGAAACTTATTTTATTTTTTAATATTTGAGGCATCAATGCTGTAGCACCAAAACTTTAAATGAAAATAATCGAAATAATACAATACAGATCTTTGGGGACAGATTTTTGCATAACCAGCTAAAAGCCTTTTAAAACACATAGTTGTCCAGAAAGAAAACTTTGATTCACATCCACCATCAATCAGTTTTTTAAATTTTATATATTATCATATTTAAATTTAAATATTCTCTAAAGGATGTAGCATACATGTGAAAACTCAAATAATAATCTCAGATTAAATATATTATACAATTATTATATAATTCATGTAATATATTAACTATTTTCTCCTTTTCCTAAAATAGTAGCTGTTCTAACTTGCTTTAGTCATGTTCGACTCTTTGTGACCCTATGGACTATAACCGACTAGGCTCCTCTGTCCATGGGATTCTCCAAGCAAATATACAGGATTAGGTTGCCATGCACTCCTCCAGGGACTTTTCCCTCCTCAGGGATTGAACCCACATTTCTTTTGTCTCCTGCATCGACAGGAGGGTTCTTTACCACCAGTGCACCTGGAAGCCCCTAAAATAGTAGGTATTATTATATAAAAACTTTATTATAATCACGTATCCACTTAGAATGTAAAACCAGATTTATAGATTTAAACAAAGAAACAATATCCCTGATATTTCCCAGTGATATTTTATTAAAGGATAGTTTTGAGTAAGTACTAAACATTTTCCACAGATATTCATGGAAATAGACACATTTTTATTTATAATGAATCCATTATGTATCTTAGAAATGCATTTTTAATTAGCCCATCTTTAAAATTGTTGCTAAGTGCTAGTTATAAATGGTGAACTCTTATTTTGTAGAAAGCTATTAAAGATAATGATCTCATAATATTTTACTATAATAAACTAAGCATTTATCATGTATTTCTGTAAATGTTCATGAATATTTCGATGGAGATGTCATGTGATTTAAAAAATTATTTTCCATTGATACCATAAATATTTTCATTGGAGAGGTAAATAATAGAAGTTTTTATGCAGGAATATCTATGCTCTATTTAGGACACAAATTTTATTATTATTATGTATTTATTTAAAAAATTTTTTGAAGTATAGTTGGTTTACAATGTTGTGTTAGTTTCAAGTACAGTAAATTGAATCAGCTATACATATACCACCCTTTTTAAAATTCTTTTCACATATAGGCCAATACAGACTGTTGAGTAGAATTCCCTGTGCTATATGGTAAGTCCTTATTGGCTATCTTACATATAGAGTAGTGTGTATATCGGAGAAGGCAATGGCACCCCACTCCAGTACTCTTGCCTGGAAAATCCCATGGATGGAGGAGCCTGGTGGGCTGAAGTCCATGGGGTCGCTAAGAGTCGGACACGACTGAGCGACTTCATTTTCACTTTTCACTTTCATGCATTGGAGAAGGAAATGGCAACCCACTCCAGTGTTCTTGTCTGGAGAATCCCTGGGACGGGGGAGCCTGGTGGTCTGCCGTCTATGGGGTCACACAGAGTCGGACATGACTGAAGCGACTTAGCAGCAGCAGCAGCAGTGTGTATATGGGCTTACCTGATGGCTCAGAAATAAAGAATTCACCTGCAATGCAGGAGATGCAGGTTTGATGTTTCATCCCTGGGTCAGGAAGATCCCCTGGAGAAGGAAATGGCAACACACTCCAGAATTTTTGCTTGGGAAATACCATGGACATAGGAGCCTGGCAGTCTACTGTCTGTGGGGTGGCATAATAGTTGGACATGATGTAGAGACAAGAACAACAACAAAATGTGTTTATGTCAATCCCAATCTCCCAATTTATCATCCCCTACTAAGCCCCTGATAACCATAAGTTACATGGAACCAAAGATTGGTTCCAAATTGGAAAAAGAATACTTCAAGTCTGCATATTGTCACCCTGCTTATTTAACTTATATGCAGAGTACCTCATGTGAAATGCCAGGCTAGATGAAGTTTAAGCTGGAATCAAGATTGCTGGAGGAAATATCAATAACTTCAGATACACAGATGACACCACCCTTATGGCAGAAAGTGAAGAAGAACTAAAGAACCTCTTGATGAAAGTGAAAGAGGAGAGTGAAAAAGTTAGCTTAAAGCTCAACATTCAGAAAACAAAGATCATGGCATCTGGTCCCATCATTTCATGGGAAATAGATAAGAGCCACATGGAAACAGTGAGAGGCTTCATTTTCTTGGGCCCTAAAATCACTGCAGATGGTGACTGCAGTCATGAAATTAAAAGACACTTGCTCTTTGGAAGAAAAGCTATTACCAACCTAGACAGCATATTAAAAAGCAGAGACATTACTTTGCTGACAAAGGCCCATCTAGTCAAAGCTATTCCAGTAGTCATGTATGGATGTGAGAGTTGGACTATAAAGAAAGCTGAGTACTGAAGAATTGATGCTTTTGAACTGTGGCGTTGGAGAAGACTCTTGAGAGTCTCTTGGACTGCAAGGAGATCCAACCAGTCCATCCTAAAGGAGATCAGTCCTGAATATTCATTGGAAGGACTGATGCTGAAGCTGAAGCTAAAATACCTTGACCACTGATGCAAAGAACCAACTCATTTAAAGAGACTCTGATACTGGGAAAGACTGAAGGTGGGAGGAGAAGTGGATGACAGCGGATAAGATGGTTGGATGGCATCACTGTCTAGATGGACATGTGTTTGAGCAATCTCTGGGGGCTGGTGATGGACAGAGAAACCTGGTGTGCTGCAGTCCATGGGGTGGCAAAGTGTCAGACACAACTGAGTGACTGAACTGAACTGAACCATAAGTTTTTTCTGACATTCATAACTATTTCTGTTTTCTAAATGACTTTGTTTATAACTTTTTTTTAGTTTCTACACATAAGTGATATATGATATTTGTCTTTCTCTGTCTGACTTGCTTCACTCAGTATGATAATCCTTATGTCTATCTATGTTACTACAAATGATATTATTTCATTTTTTTCATGGCTGTGCAATCAATATTCCATTGTACATATGTACCACATCTTCTTTATTTATTCCTGTGTTGAAAAGTTAGGTTGCTTCCATGTCCTGGCTATTGTAAATACTGCTTCAATGAACATTAGGGTGTATGTATCTTTACAAGCTATGGTTTTCTCTGGATGTATGCCCAGGAGTGGGATTGCTGTATCATATGGTAATTCTATTATAGGTTTTTAAGGAACATCCATACTGTTCTGAACAGTGGCTGTACCAATTTGCATTCCCACCAACAGCGTAGGAGGGTTCCTTCTTCTTCGCAACTTGTTTAGCACTTACTGTTTCCAGAGTGTTGCTGATGGCCATTCTGACTGCTGTTAGTCGACACCTCATTTGTAGTTTTGATTTGCATATTTCCAATAATTAGTGATGGTGAGAATCTTTTCATATACTTTTTAGCCAACTGTATGTCTTCTTTGAACATTCTTTGGCATTGACGTTCTTTGGGAATGGAATGAAAACTGACATTTTCCAGTCCTGTGGCCACTGCTGAGTTTTCCAAATTTGCTGGCATATTGAGGGCAGCACTTTCACAACATCATCTTCCAAGATTTGAAATAGCTCAACTGGAATTCCATCACCTCCACTAGCTTTGTTCACAGTGATGCTTTCTAAGGCCCACTTGACTTCACATTCCAGAATGTCTGGCTCTAGGTCAATGATCACACCATTGTGATTATCTGGGTTGTGAAGATATTTTTGTACAGTTGTTCTGTGTATTCTTGCCATCTCTTCTTAATATCTTCTGCTTCTGTTAGGTCCATACCATTTCTGTCCTTTATTGAGCCCATCTTTGCATGAAGTGTTCCCTTGGTATCTCTAATTTTCTTGAAGAGATCTCTAGTCTTTCCCATTCTGTTGTTTTCCTCTATTTCTTTGCATTCATCGCTGAGGAAGGCTTTCTTATCTCTTCTTGCTATTCTTTGGAACTCTGCATTCAGATGTTTATATCTTTCCTTTTTTCCTTTGCTTTTCACTTCTCTTCTTTTCACAGCTATTTGTAAGTCCTCCCCAGACAGCCATTTTGATTTTTTGCATTTCTTTTCCATGGGAATGGTCTTGATCCCTGTCTCCTGTACAATGTCACGAACCTCATTTCATAGTTCATCAGGGACTCTATCAGATCTAGGCCTTTAAATCTATTTCTCACTTCCACTGTATAATCATAAGGGATTTGATTTAGGTCATACCTGAATGTTCTAGTGGTTTTCCCTACTTTCTTCAATATAAATATGAATTTGGCAATAAGGAGTTCATGATCTGAGCCACAGTCAGTTCCAGGTCTTGTTTTTGTTGACTGTATAGACCTTCTCCATCTTTGGCTGCAAAGAATATAATCAATCTGATTTTGGTGTTGACCATCTGGTGATGTCCATGTGCAGAGTCTTCTTTTGTGTTGTTGGAAGAGGGTGTTTGCTGTGACTAGTGCATTCTCTTGGCAAAACTCTATTAGCCTTTGCCCTGCTTCACTCTGTATTCCAAGGCCAAATTTGCCTGTTACTCCAGGTGTTTCTTGATTGCACTCGTCTCACACGCTAGTAAAGCAATGCTTAAAATTCCCTAAGCCAGGCTTCAGCAATACATAATTTGTGAATGTCCAGATGTTCAAGCTGGTTTTAGGAAAGGCAGAGGAACCAGATATCAAATTGCCAACATCCACTGGATCATCGAAAAAGCAAGAGAGTTCCAGAAAAATATCTATTTCTGCTGTATTGACTATGCCAAAGCCTTTGACTGTGTGGATCACAATAAACTGAAGAAAATTCTGAAAGAGATTGGAATACCAACCACCTGACCTACCTCTTGAGAAACCTATATGCAGGTTGGGAAGCAACAGTTAGAACTGGACATGGAACAACAGACTGGTTCCAAATAGGAAAAGGAGTACATCAAGGCTGTACATTGTCACCCTGCTTATTTAACTTATATGCAGAGTACATCATGAGAAACGCTGGGCTGCAAGAAGCACAAGCTGGAATCAAGATTGCCAGGAAAAATATCAATAACCACAGATATGCAGATGATACCACCCTTATGGCAGATAGTGAAGAGGAACTAAAAAGCCTCTTGATGAAAGTGAAAGAGGAGAGTGAAAAAGTTGGCCTAAAGCTCAACATTCAGAAAACGAAGATCATGGCATCTGATCCCATCACTTCATGGGAAATAGATGGGGAAACAGTGGAGACAGTGTCAGACTTTATTTTTGGAGGCTCCAAAATCACTGTAGATGGCGACTGCAGCCATGAAATTAAAAGACACTTACTCCTTGGAAGGAAAGTTATGACCAACCTAGACAGCATATTAAAAAGCAGGGACATTACTTTTAACAAAGGCTCATCTAGTCAAGGCTATGGTTTTTCCAGGGGTCATGTATGGATATGAAAATTGGACAGTGAAGAAAGCTGAGCACTGAAGAATTGATGCTTTTGAACTGTGGTGTTGGAGAAGACTCTTGAAAGTTCCTTGGACTGCAAGGAGATCCAACCAGTCCATTCTAAAGGAGATCAGTCCTGGGTGTTCTTTGGAAGGAATGATGCTAAAGCTGAAACTCCAATACTTTGGCCACCTGATGTGAAGAGTTGACTCACTGGAAAAGACCCTGATGCTGGGAGGGATTGAGGGCAGGAGGAGAAGGGGAAGACAGAGGATGAGATGGCTGGATGTCATCACCGACTCATTGGACATGAGTTTGGGTGGACTCCGGGAGCTGGTGATGGACAGGGAGGTCTGGCGTGCTGCAGTTCATGGCGTCACAAAGAGTTGGACATGACTTAGTGACTGAACTGAACTGATGTCTTCTTTGGAGGAGTATCTATATAGATCACCCATTTTTTGATCAGGGTTGTTTGGCTTCTGATATTGATCTGTGTGTGCTCTTTGTGAATTTTGGAAATTAATCCCTTGTTGGTCACTTAGTTTGCAAATATATTCTTCTATTCTCATGGTTGTCTTTTTGCTTTGTTTATGATTTTCTTTTCTGTGCAAAAGCTTTAAGGTTAATTAGGTCCAATTAAAAAAATTTTTGTTTTTATATGCATTACTCTCAGAGGTGGATCAAGAAAGGTCTTGTGATTTATGGCAGAGAGTGTTCTATTCATGTACTCTACTGAGAGTTTTATAGTATTTGACCTTACATTTAAGTCTTTAACCCATTTTGAATTTATTTTTGTGTATGGTTTTAGGAAGTGTTCTAATTTCATTTTTTTTTTACATATTGCTGTCCAGTTTTCTCAGCACTACTCATTGATGAGACTGTCTTTTCTCTATTGTATATTCATGTCTCTTTTGCCATAGATTAGGTGACCATAAGCGTATGGTTTTATCTCTGCACTTTCTGTCCTACTCATTGATCTATATTTCTGTTTTTGTGCCAGTAACATACTGTTTTGATCTCTGTAGCTTGTAGTCTAGTCGAAGTCAGGGAATTAGGGCACTTTTAGGATGAGCAATTTCAACACAGAAACCTTACTCTCTCCTCTCAAGTTAATCTTGTGCCCAGTTAAAATTTTTTGTAACCTTATGAAAGGGTTAACAGCCTCGGTAGGGAGGCCAGAGGTCCTCAGGGGGCAGGAGGAAGTAAATCACAAGTGACAGATTTTTCTCCCCCTTCCCTACACAAAATTAAAGGAGGCTCCTTTTAATTCTGCGATGCCATGTACCACCTGAACTTAATATTTCTCAATCCTTGAGCTAACCAGTTTTCTCATGGAAATGTTTTTCTTAAGCTATTTTAATAAAACTATTTACTTTGGAATCTGCCTTTCTTCAAATGATTCCACCTGAAGTTAACTTTTCTCAAGGCTTGAGCTAACCAATGTGTTTTTTTCCTGGAGATGTTTTTCTTAAGCTCCGTTAATGAACTGCCATCCTAAAGGAAATCAGTTCTGAATAGTCATTGGAGGGACTGATGCTGAAGCTCCAATACCTTGGGTCACCTGATGTGAAGAACCAATTCATTGGAAAAGACCCTGATGCTGGGAAAGATTGAAGGCAGGAGGAGAAGGGGATGAGAATGTTGGATGGTATCACTGACTCAATGGGCATGAGTTTGAGCAAGCTCCAAGAGTTGGTGATGGACAGGGAAGCCTGGTGTGCTGCAGTCCATGGAGTCACAAAGAGTCTGACACAACTGAATGACTGAACTGATGCTAGTGAACTATGTATTTGCTTGGAAATCTTCCTTTCTTCAAGATTCATGTCAATTGTTTTATGACCAGAGGTCATGATTGTTTTATGACAAGAGAATGACCTGTCATTCTACCTTAAAATGCAAGTTGTGGAAGAGGGACCAGGTACAACTCTCTCACTCTTGAGGCATTTCTTTTATCTGATTAGCAATTTGGATCAGATTGATTATATTCTTTGCAGCCAAAGATGGAGAAGTTCTATACAGTCAGCAAAAATAAGACCAGGAGCTGACTGTGGCTCACATCATGAACTACTTATTGCTAAATCCAGACTGAAATCGAAAAAAGTGGAGAAAACCACCAGACGATTTAGGTATGACCTAAATCAAATCCCTTATGACTATACAGTGGAAATCCAAAATAGATTTAAGGGACTAGATCTGATAGAGTGCCTGATGAGCTATGGACGGGGGTGAGGGCGTGGGCGGGGGTTTGTGACATTGTACAGGAGACAGGAATCAAGATCATCCCCAAGAAATAGAAATGGAAAAAAGCAAAATGGCTGTCTGAGGAGGCCTTTCAAATAGCTGTGAAAAGAAGGGAAGTGGAAAGCAAAGGCGAAAAGGAAAGATATACCCATTTGAATGCAGAGTTCCAAAGAATAGCAAGGAGGGATAAGAAAGGCTTCCTCTGTGATCAATGCAAAGAAATAGAGGAAAACAATAGAATGGGAAAGACTAGAGATAGCTTCAGGAAAATTAGAGATACCAAAGGAACATTTCCTGCAAATATGGGCTCCATAAAGGACAGAAGTGGCAGGGACCTAACAGAAGCAGAAGATATTAAGAAGAGGTGGCAAGAATACACAGAAGAACTGTACAAAAAAGATCTTCACAACCCAGATAATCATGATGGTGTGCTCACTCACCTAGAGCCAGACATCCTGGAATGTGAAGTCAAGTGGGCCTTAGGAAGCATCACTACAAAGCTAGTAGGGGTGATGGAATCCTAGTTGAACTATTTCAAATCCTGGAAGATGATGATTTGAAAGTGCTGCACTCAATATGCCAGCAAATTTGGAAAACTCAGCAGTGGCCACAGGACTGGAAAAAGTCAGTTTTCATTCCAATCCCAAAGAAAGGCAATGCCAAAGAATGCTCAAACTACCACACAATTGCACTCATCTCACATGCTAGTAAAGTGATGCTAAAAATTCTCCAAGCCAGGTTTGAGCAATACATGAACCATGAACTTCCAGATGTTCAAGCTGGTTTTAGGAAAGGCAGAGGAACCAGATATCAAATTGCCAACATCCGCTGGATCATGGAAAAATCAAGAGAGTTCCAGAAAAACATCTATTTCTGCTTTATTGACTATGCCAAAGCCTTTGACTGTGTGGATCACAATAAACTGGAAAATTCTGAAAGAGATGGGAATACCAGACCACGTGACCTGCCACTTGAGAAACCTATATACAGGTCAGGAAGCGACAGTTAGAACTGGACATAGAACAACAGACTGGTTCCAAATAGGAAAAGGAGTACGTCAAGGCTGTATATTGTCACCCTCCTTATTTAACTTGTATGCAGAGTACATCATGAGAAATGCTGGGCTGGAAGAAGCACAAGCTGGAATCAAGATTGCAGGGAGAAATATCAATAACCTCAGATATGCAGATGACACCACCCTTATGGCAGAAAGTGAAGAGGAACTCAAAAGCCTCTTGATGAAAGTGAAAGAGGAGAGTGAAAAAGTTGGCTTAAAGCTCAACATTCAGAAAACTAAGATCATGGCATCTGGTCCCAACACTTCATGGGAAATAGATGGGGAAACAGTGGAAACAGTGTCAGACTTTATTTTTCTGGGCTCCAAAATCACTGCATATGGTGATTGCAGCCATAAAATTAAAAGACGCTTACTCCTTGGAAGGAAAGTTAGACCAACCTAGACAGCATATTAAAAAGCAAAGACATTACTTTGCCAACAAAGGTCCATTTAGTAAAGGCTATGGTCTTTACAGTGGTCATGTATGGATGTGAGAGTTGGACTATAAAGAAAGCTGAGTGCCGAAGAATTGATGCTTTTGAACTGTGGTGTTGGAGAAGACTCTTGAGAGTCCCTTGGACTGCCCGGAGATCCAACCAGTCCATCCTAAAGGAGATGAGTCCTGAATATTCATTGGAGGAGCTGATGCTGAAGCTGCAACTCCAGTACTTTGGCCATCTGATGTGAAGAGCTGATTCATCTGAAAAGACCCCGATGCCGGGAAAGATTGAGCAGAGGAGGAGAAAGGGACAACAGAGTATGAGATGGTTGGATGGCATCACCATCTCAGTGGACATGGGTTTGGGTGGACTCCGGGAGCTGGTTATGGACAGGGAGGCCTGGTGTGCTGTGGTTCATGGAGTCACATGCATGATGTACTCTGCATATAAGGTAAATAAGGAGGGTGACAATATACAACCTCAAAGAGTCGGACACAACTTAGCAACTGAACTGAACTGAACTGAGCAGATATATAATGCCTTGCTAAAAACAGAAGGTGGGCACTCTTTCTGTCACCTTCTGATGTCTATGTCAGAAGCTCTATCTCTTTTATACTTTAATAAAACCTTTCTACACAAAGCTCCAAGTGATCAAGCCTCATCTCTGGCCTCAGATTGAAATCCTCTTCTCCAGAGGCCATGAATCCTGGCATCATTCACGGTTTGTGGCAGCAGCCTTTCACCTATTAACATTTTGCCTTCTTTATCTATCAATTACTAAAATAAGTACATTAAAATATCTCACTATGATTTAACAGTTGAAACTGTCTGCTTGTAATCACATCAATTTTGCTTTACATATTTTAAACTATATTATTAAGGGCAAAGAAATTAAAAATTATTAGCATGCATTATATCTTTTTTCTCCAGTGAATTGTTTTCACTTTAAAGTTGTATTAACATGAGTCAAAATAAATTGCAATAGTTTCTCTTTATTTTTGTAGTGTAGCATTTTTCCTGCTTTTAAACATTTTAGGTTCTTCCAGGAATGGGGCTTCTATAGAATTTACCTCGGGTATCTTAAAAAAAAAAAAAGAAATCCTGTTATCTTTGGTGTTTAAAACTGCATTAAACTGTATTGTTCCATCTCCTTCTTTAACTAGATACATTGCACTTTTAGGAACAAAGAAGCCAAGAATATACAATGAGGGAAAGAATAGTCTCTTCAATAAAAGATATTGGGATAAACTGGGTAGTTACATAAAAAAAACCGACTCTGAACCTTTATCTTACACCATACAAAAATAAAGTAAAAATGGATTAAATTAATGGAAGAACAGAAGAACAGAAACCATAAATTTCTAAAACAAAACATTGGCGTATACTCCTTGTCAATGGTTTTAGCAATGAATTTTTGTCTGACATCAGAAACAAAGACAATAAATGGAAAAAAATAAACAAGCTGGGCTACGTGACATTGAAAAGATTCTACACAGTAAAGGAAACCATCAAGAAAATGAAAAAGCAAACTAGGGAATAGCAGAAAATATTTGCAAACCACATATGTGATAAGGGCTTAATATCTAAAATATACAAGAAACTTATACAACTCAATACAAATCAATGAATTAATAAATCAATTATAAATTGACAACAATCTGCATAGATATTTTTTTGAAAAAGATATATGGATGGCCAATAAACAGATACATGAAAAGTTGCTTTCAACATCACTAATCATCAGGAAAATGCAAATTAATACCACAATGAAATATCACCTCACACCTGTTAGGATGTCTATTATGAAAAAGACAAGAGATAAAAGTGTTGGTGATCAGGTAGAGATAAGAGAACCATTGTACTCTGTTGATGGGAATGTAAACTGATAAAGCCACTATGGAAAACAGTATAGAGGTTTCTCAAAAAATTAAAAATATAACTACCATATAACCCTGCAATTCCACCACAGATAGATATCCAAAAGAAATGAAATCATATCTTGAAGAGATATCTGTATCCCCATATCAATAGCAGTATTAGTCACAAAAGCCAAAGTATGGAAACAATCTGGTGTCCATCAGTGAATGAATGGTTAAAGAAAATGTGATCTATGTGGTTATATACATATATAAATGTGATGTGTATCTACACATATATGAATATTATTTAGCCATAAAAAAAAGGAAACCTTATTATCTACAACATAAAAGAACCTAAAGTGTGTTAAGTCATACAGAAAAAGACAAATACTGAATGGCATCACTTACATGTAGAATTTAAAAAGTAAATAAATAAGATGAGCAAAGTAAAAAAGTGGTTGCCAAGAGTGGGGGATGGATAAAATGGGGAGAGGTTGGTAAAAGGGCACAAGTTTCAGTTATACAATTGTCTAATATTTGATGTTGCGATTACAACAGACAACACTATTGTATAACTGAAATTTGTTAAGAGAATATAACTTAAATGTTCTCACCAAAGAATGGTAAATGTGAGAGGTAATGGATGTGTTTTAAATTGCTTGATGGAGGGAATCCTTTAGTTGTAGGATTTTCACTGTAGATTAATTAGTTGATTGTTAATTATAGGATTTATGTAAATACTGTCCATCAGGTATAGGAATTTCCCCTGTATTCCTAGTTTGCCAAGAATTTATATTTTTAATGGGTATTTAATTTCGCCAAATGTTTTTGCTGCATATATTGATATAATTATGTGATATTTGTCACTTTGGCAGATTGTATCTTTCAAGGAATTATTCTATTTCATATACATTGTGAAATTTGTGGAAATAAGACTTTTTCCATTATATTCCTTTATTATCATTTTAATATTCGTGGGATCTAGAGTGATGTCCCTCTTTCATTTCTATGTAAGTGGTTTCTGTCATTTCTTTTTTTTTCTAGTTAGCCTAGCTAAAGGTCTATCAATTTAATTGATGTTTTCAAGCAGGGTTTTTTGTTGTTGATTTTCCCTATTGATTTCTTATTTTCAAATTTGTTGATTTCTGCTTTATTAATATTTATTTTCTTTTATTTGGATTATAACTTTCCCTTATTTTAGTTTCTTAGCATAGAAGAATTGATTATTGAATTTACATTTTTGTTTTTTTCTAGTGTATGCTTTTGGTATTATAAACTTTCCTACATAGAAAAACTCTTTTTACAGTTTTTTTTTTCCTCTTGATCTCACATCCACCTTGTTTGGATATTTAAAAACGTTTTTGTTTTTATATTTATTGTCATCAGTATTTCTTTAAATTTAACCATACAGGTATCTTTTGTTCACTATTGCTTTTTTTATTTTATTCCTTCCTTTTGGGTTATTATTTTTTTTACCCTAACTTATGCACTCTTGAAATTCATTCAACGAGATCTGTAGTTAGAGATCTTTAAAACCTTACATGTATATATTTAATTTGTTTTGCTCTTGATCGATAGTACTTGGATAGAAAATTCTAATTTGGCATTCATGTTCAGCATGTGGAAGTTATTTTATTAGCATTCCTTATTCTTGGCATATATTTCTGTTATTAAAATCATCTGTTAGTTTATGTATCATTATTTGGATTGTGAATTTGTTGTCTTTGCCTACATTTAGTATCATCTCTTTGTATTTATCATTCTGCATTTCATAAATGTATCTTCATGTAAATATATTTATACTTATTCTTCTCAAGACATATCTCTCTCCATGGAGTTCTCCAGGCAAGAATACTGGAGTGGGTAGCCATTCCATTCTCCAAGGGATCATTCTGACCTAGGGATTGGAACGAGGTCTCCTGCATTGTAGGCTGATCCTTTACTATCTGATCCATGAGGGAAGCCCAAATATGAGTCATATCATTAACTAAACATGTAAAATTATTAGTTATGTCAACCATCTCTTTATTGACATTCTTCCATTACCTCAGTTTTCTCCTTTTGAAATGTGTATTAACTTTATGTTAGTCCTTCTTATTTTGTCTTAGCTGTTTCCAAATGTTGTAACCCTATGTAGAATTCCAGATTATTTTATTCTACTTATTATCCAATTTACTATTGTTTAGTCTTTATGTGAAAATTTTAACTTATGTAATGATTTTTATATTTTAAAATGTCTTCTTTTTTCAAAATATATTTTATGTTTCATATTTTAATCCCTTACTTTGGTATCATTAATCACTGTTAGCATTTACTTTATGGTTTATATTTTACTGATCAATTATATTGTACTTCCCTGATAGCTCAGTTGGTAAAGAATCCACATGCAATGTTGGATCCCACCAAAAGAGGATACCCCAATCCAGGGGCAAAGAAGAAACCCCAACAAGATGGTAGGAGGGGCAGAATCACGTTTAGAATCAAACCCCATGCCCACCAGACACTCGTGGAGGGTTCAAACAAAACCTTGTGTGCACCAGGACCCAGGGACCCCACAGAGACTGAGCCAGACTTGCCTTTTAGTGTTTTCTGTCAGAGAAGCCGATGGCACCCCACTCCAGTACTCCTGCCTGGAAAATCCCATGGATGGAGGAGCCTGGAAGGCTGCAGTCCATGGGGTCGCTAAGAGTCGGACACGACTGAGCGACTTCACTTTCACTTTTCACTTTCATACATCGGAGAAGGAAATGGCAACCCACTCCAGTGTTCTTGCCTGGAGAATCCCGGGGACGGGGGAGCCTGGTGGGCTGCCGTCTATGGGGTCGCACAGAGTCGGACACGACTGAAGTGACTTAGCAGCAGCAGCAGTGGAGGTACAAGTCAGCAGTGGCCTGCCACAGGGGCAGGGGCTCCGGGTGCAGCAGAATTGGATTACACAGCATGTGGCATGGGCCCTCTTAGAGGAGGTCACCATTGGCCCCGCCAAGGGGCCGCCGAGCACATGACCCACAAACTGCAAAACAATTATACCAAAGGAATTCTTGCACTGTTAAGAAAGTTCTAGGACCCACAATAGATTGCCCAACCTGGGGATCTGGCAAAAGGACTGAGAAACTCCAGGGAATTTGACCTTGGAGGCCAGTGAGATTTGATAACAGAACTTACACAGGACTGGGGAAACAGACTATTGGAGGGTGCAGACAAAGCTTTGTGTGCACCAGGACCCAGGGAAGGGAAGCAGTGACCCCACAGAAGACTGACCCAAACTTGCCTGTGAGTGTCCAGGAGTCTCCGGTGGAGGCAGGGATTGGCAGTGGCCTGCTGCAGGGATGGGGGCATTAAGTGTGCCAGTACCTACATGGAACCTTTTGAAGGAGGTTGCCATTGTCTCCATTGCCTCCACAATAGTTTGGTCTCAGGTCAAACGAGTGATGGAACACAGCCCTGCCCATCACCAGAAAATTGGATTAAAGATTTACTGACCCGACCCTGACCTTGCCCATCAGAATAAGACCCTGATTCCCACACAGTCAGTCTCTCCCACAAGGAAGCTTCCATAAGCCTCTTATCATTATCCATCAGAGGGCAGAGAGAATGAAAACCACAATTACCAAAAACTAATCAAACTGATCACATGGACCACAGACTTGTCTAACTGAATGAAACTAGGAGCCATGGTGTGTAGGGCCACCCAAGACGGATGGGTCATGGTGGAGAGTTCTGACAAAACGTGGTCCACTGGAGAAGGGAGTGGCAGACCACTTTGGGATACTTGCCTTGAGAACCCCATGAACAGTATGAAAAAGCAAAAACAAATTACACTGAAAGATGAACTCCTCAGGTCAATAGGTGCCCAATATGCTACTGGAGAAGAGTGGAGAAATAATTCCAGAAAGAATGAAGAGATGGAGTCAAAGTGAAAATAATAACCAGTTGTGGATGTGACAGGTGATGGAAGTAAAGCCTGATGCTGTAAAGAAGAATATTGCATAGGAACCTGGAATGTTAAGTCCATGAATCAAGGTAAATTGGAAGCGGTCCAACGAGATGGCAAGAGTGAACATTGACATTTTAGGAATCAAAGAACTAAAATGGACCAGAATAGGTGAATTTAATTCAGATGACCATTATATCTATTACTGTGGGCAAGAATCCCTTAGAAGGAATGGAGTAGCCACCATAGTCAACAAAAGAGTCTGAAATGCAGTGGTTGGGTGCAAACCCCAAAACAACAGTGATCTCTGTTCATTTCCAAGGCAAACCATTCAATATCACAGTAATCCAAGTCTATGCCCTGACCAGTAATGCTGAAGAAGCTGAAGTTGAACAGTTCTATGAAGACCTTCTGGAGCTAACACCCAAAAAAGATATCTTTTTCATCATAGGGGACTGGATTGCAAAAGTAGGAATTTAAGAGATACCTGGGTAACAGACAAAACTGTCCTTGGAGTACAAAATGAAACAGTTCAAAGGCTAACAGTTTTGCCAAGAGAACACACTGGTCATAGCAAATGCCCTCTTCCAACAATACAAGAGAAGACTCTACACATGGACATGACCAGATGGTCAAACAAAATCAGACTGACTATATTCTTTGCAGCCAAAGATCGAGAAATTCTATACATTCAGAAAACACATGACCTGGACCTGACTGTGGCTCAAATCATTAACTCCTTATTACCAAATTCAGGCTTAAATGGAAGAAAATAGGGACAACCACTAGACCATTCAGGTATGACCTAAATCAAATCCCTTACTTTTATAGAGTGAATGTGACAAATAGATTAAAGAGATTATATCTGATAGACAGTGTGCTGGAAGAACTATGGACAAAGGTTGGTGATATACAGGAGGCAATGATCAAGCCCATCCCCAAGAAAAAGAAATGCAAAAATGGTTGTCTGAGGAGGCCTTACAAATAGCTGAAAAAAGAAGAGAAGATAAAGGCAAAGGAAAAAAGGAAAGATATACCCATTTGAGTGCAGAGTTCCAAAGGAGAGCAAGGAGAGATAAGAAAGCCTTCCTCAGTGATCAGTGCAAAGAAATAGAGGAAAACAACAGAATGGAAAAAAACTAGAGATTTCTTCAAGAAAATATCAAGGAAGATACCAGAGAATATTTCATGCAAAGATGATCACAATAAAGGACAGGAATAGTATGGATCTAACAGAAGTAGAAGATATTAAGAAAAGGTGGCAAGAATACACAGAAGAACTATACAAAAAAGATCTTCATGACCCAGATAACCATGATGGTGTGATCACTCACCTAGAGCCAGACATCCTGGATTGCAAAGTCAAGTGGGCCTTTAGGAAGCATCACTATGAACAAAGCCAGTTGAGGTGATGGAATTCCAGTTAAGCTACTTCAGATCCTAAAAGAGAATGCTGTTACATGCTGCAATCACTATGCCAGCAAATTTGGAAAACTCAGCAGGGGGCCACAGGACTAGAAAAGGTCAATTTTCATTCCAATCCCAAAGAAAGGGAATACCAAAGAATGTTTGAACTGCTGCACAATTGCACTCATCTCACACACTAGCAAATTAATACTCAAAATTCTTCAAGCCAGGATTCAACAGTATGTGAACTGTGAACTTCCAGATGTTCAAGCTGGATTTATAAAAGGCAGGGGAATCAGAGGGCAAATTGTGAACATCCTTTAGATCATCAAAACAGCAAGAGAGTCCCATAAAAAATATCTACTTCTGCTATATTGACCACGCCAAAGCCTTTGACTATGTGGATCACAACAAACTGAGGGAAATTCTTAAAGAGATGGGAATATCAAACCACGTGACCTGCCTCATGAGAAATCTATATGCAGGACAAGAAGCAACAGTTAGAACCAGACATATAACAACAGACTTTTTCCAAATAGGGAAAGGAGTACATTAATTGTATGGTATATTGTTGCCCTGTTTATTTACTTTATATGCAGAGTACATCATGTGAAATGCCAGGCTGGATGAATCACAAGCTGGAATCAAGATTGCTGGGAGAAATATCAATAACCTCAGATACACAGATGACACAACCCTTATGGAAGAAAATGAAGAAGAACTAAAGAGCCTCTTGATGAAAGTGAAAGAGGAGAGTGAAAAAGTTGGCTTAAACTCAACATTCAAGAAACTGAAATCATTACATACAGTCCAATCAGTTCAGTTCAGTTCAGTTGCTAGTCATGTCCGACTCTCCGTGACCCCATGAACCGCAGCACGCCAGGCCTCCCTGTCCATCACCAACTCCTGGAGTTCACCTAAATTCATGTCCATTGAGTCGGTGATGCCATCCAGCCATCTCATCTTCTGTCGTCCCTTTCTCCTCCTGCCCACAATCCTTCCTAGCATCATTTCAGGGTCTTTTGCAATGAGTCAATTCTTCACATCAGGTGGCCAGAGTACTGGAGTTTCAGCTTCAACATCAGTCCTTCCAATGAACACCTAGGACTGATTTCCTTTAGAATGGACTGGTTGGATCTCCTTGCAGTCCAAGGGACTCACAAGAGTCTTCTCCAACACCACAGTTCAAAAGCATCAATTCTTCAGTACTCAGCTTTCTTTATAGTCCAACTCTCACATCCATACATGACCACTGGAAGAACCATAGCCTTGACTAGATGGACCTTTGTTGACAAATTAATGTCTCGGCTTTTTAACACACTATCTAGGTTGGTCATAACTTTCCTTCCAAGGAGCAAGCGTCTTTTAATTTCAAGGCCTCAACCACCATCTGCAATGATTTTGGAGCCCCAAAAAACAAAGTCTGACACTGTTTCCACTGTTTCCCCACCTATTTGCCATGAAGTGATGTGACCAGATGCCATGATCTTAGTTTTCTGAATGTTGAGCATTAAGCCAACTTTTTCACTCTCCTCTTTCACTTTCATCAAGAGGCTTTTTAGTTCCTCTTCACTTTCTGCTATAAGGGTGGTGTCATCTGCATGTCTGAGGTTATTGAAATTTCTCCCGGCAATGTTGATTCCAGCTTGTGCTTCTTCCAGCCCAGCATTTCTCATGATGTACTCTGCATATAAATTAAATAAACAGGGTGACAATATACAGCCTTGACGTACTCCTTCTCCTATTTGGAACCAGTCTGTTGTTCCATGTCCAGTTCTAACTGTTGCTTCCTGACCTGCATACAGGTTTCTCAAGAGGCAGATCAGGTGGTCTGGTATTCCCGTCTCTTTCAGAATTTTCCACGGTTTATTGTAATCCACACAAAGGCTTTGGCATAGTCAATACAGCAGAAATAGATGTTTTTATGGAACTCTCTTACTTTTTCGATGATCCAGTGGATGTTGGCAATTTAATCTCTGGTTCCTCTGCCTTTTCTAAAACCAGCTTGAACATCTGGAAATTCACAGTTCACATATTGTTGAAGCCTGGCTTGGAGAATTTTGAGCATCACTTTACTAGCGTGTGAGATGAGTGCAATTGTGCGGAGTTTGAGCATTCTTTGGCATTGCCTTTCTTTGGGATTGGAATGAAAACTGACTTTTTCCAGTCCTGTGGCCACTGCTGAGTTTTCCAAATTTGCTGGCATATTGAGTGCAGCACTTTCAGAGCATCATCTTTCAGGATTTGGAATAGCTCAACTGGAATTCCATCACCTCCACTAGCTTTGTTCATAGTGATGCTTTCTAAGGCCCACTTGACTTCACATTCCAGGATGTCTGATCACTTTATGACAAATAGATGGGGCCACAAAGAGTGAGAGGCTTTATTTTCTTGGGCCCCAAATTCACTGCAGATGGTGACTGCAGCCATGAAATTAAAAGATGCTTACTCCTTGGAAGAAAAGCTATGACTAGCAGAGACACTAGTTTGCCAACAAAATTCCATCTATTCAAAGCTATGGTTTTTCTATAGTCATGTATGGATGTGAGAGTTGGACTATAAAGAAAGCTGTGGATGGAAGAATTGATGCTTTTGAAATGTGTTGTTGGAGAAGACTTTTGAGAGTCCCTTGGACTGCAGAGAGATCAACCAGTCACTCCTAGAGGAAATCAGTCCTGAATGTTCATTGGAAGGACTGATGCTGAAGCTGAAACTCCAATACTTTGGCCACCTGATGTGAAGAACTGACTCATTGGAAAAGACGGTGATGCTGGGAAAGTTTGAAGGCATGAGGAGAAGGGGAAAACAGAGGATGAGATGATTGGATGGCATCACCAACTCGATGCACATGAGTTTGAGCAAGCTCTGGGTGTTGGGGATGGACAGAGAAGCCTGGTATACTTCAGTCTGTGGTGTTGCAAAAGGTCAGACATGACTTAGTAACTGAACTGAACCAAACTAATCAATTATATCAATCAGGATAACTTATCTTATTGTTAAATGTGTGATACTTCTCAATTTTACCAGTAGCTCCACCCATATGTGTTTCATAGTTTGTTTTCACTGAGTGTATGTGAAGACAAGAAAGTTGCCTTTCCTATGCTAGTAGGTCTACAACTTTTCTGGTCTACATTTTTGTTCAGATCTGATTTTACCAAAGCCCCACAGGCCCATGGCTTCATTCTCATTCTACCAATATACAAACTAAATTTAAATGTAGTTATTATAAAGATAAATATTTTCTCTTGTTTCCTACAAAATCTTAGCTATCTCAATAGCAACTTGTAGCTTATTGTTCAATTCTTTACTTCCCTCTTAATTTGTACAGAATGAATAGAATTTATATTCCTAACTATTGTTTGCTGAATCAAGTGCAATTTAAAGGGATGTAAAATATCTGTAAAATGTATATGTGCATGTATTAGTGTGTGTATGTGTGTATTTGCTTTTGCATTTCTTTCTAAGAAAGGCTTTTTTAGATTTATTTCTCATTTACCCTATTAGTAGTTTTATGGTGTGCCATTTTCAACAAGTAATTTCCCAGCATTTGCAGAAAATAACAAAAAGCACTTAATTGTCAATAACTCAATTTCTGTTAATAAATTTTAGGAAATTGAGTGATAATGGAACAAAGATTTAAAAAGAAATATGCTTAGTATAGTGGCATTTATAAAAAATTATAAATTGTAAATAAACTATGTAATTGTCAGTGGATGGTTAAGCAATTCATGACACTTCAAAGAATCAATTTGTTAGAAGCCACTAACTTGTGTTATTGAAGGCTACTTAATTTGGACCGCTGAAAAAACAATGTGTTAACTTAAATTTGTAAAATAACTTGAATAGAAAATCTGATTTATTCTATGATCCCAAATATGTTTCAAAAATAATATAAATCATCCATGATGTTAATTGCATCATGAATTAAGTTTTAAATATTTAGATTTTCTTCTACTGTAAAACACATTTCTATTGTAATCAAAGAGAAAAACAAAACAGTACATTTTAACATTCTTTGTTAAATAGGCATGATTGATTAAGTCATTGGCCACTGGCAATTGATTCAACCTGTAGCTCCTCAGATGGCCTGACTGATTCAATGAACATGAGTTTGAGTAAACTCTGGGAGTTGGTGATGGACAGGGAGGCCTGGTGTGCTGCAGCCCATGGGGTCGCAAAAAGTCTGACATGACTGAGCCACTGAACTGAACTGAACTGAAATAGCTCCTCTTGGTTCCTCTGTGGGTCAGGAAGGTGGTATTGAAATTCCAACCCTGCAATCACCAGGCTGATGATAGCACATAGAGTGTATCATCAACAAAATCCTTATTGTAACCTCAAGATGAGCATTCTTTTCACTGTGGGACAATATGGTCAAGAAATGCCTCTCAAGTCTCAGTCGAAATTATGACTAAAAGGGAGGGATTGCAAAATAAAGACTGCTGTCCATTATCCAGTTCTATAAGAATTAAGTCATTAGTCACTGCAGTTGCTGACATACAATACAACCTAAAAGGAATTCAGGGTGAAGATCACAATGCGGTATTTTACACTCTGGAAAAACTGGAGTACTGGCTCTCAAATAGTTAAATATTTTTAGAAGAAATTTTATGAACTCAGTTTTTGCATCTTTTCATATTTAGTAAACACTAAAGCTGATCTCAGGTGGCCTTGGCCTGCAGTGGTTTGGATCGGGGCTTGGGTTCCCAGCCAGAGTTTGGGCTGGACTGTGGTGATGAAAGCACCAGATCCTAGCCACTAGACTAGTGGTCAGTGACAAGAGCCCTAGCCTTCAGCTTTGCAGAAAAGAATTTCCACAAAGACAGAAAATAGTGAAACATGTCAAGTATTTATAGGAGGAAAAAGGGTATAGTGAATGGGGGTAGGCACATGGGCTGAATCAGAGGGAGAGTCCCTGAACTGCACACTCCTTGTAATTTGAATTACTTTTATGGGGCATTTCTTCTGGTTTTCCCTTGGCTAATCATTTTGATTTGCCTGGTTCACAGTCCATATTTGGTATATCTAAGGATCCTCCCATGTGTGTGCGTGCATCTGTTAGCCAAGACAGATTTCACTGAAAAGGAATCTGGATAGAACACTCCTTGACCTAATTCCCCTTTGGCCTCCAAGGAGCCTTTTCTGTGCATGTGTGATCAGAGAGGTCTCCTGACTTTGAGAACGAGAAATATGTAGTCTGGGCAGGGTACAGCATCCTCGCCTTAATTGTCCTGCTATTCTAATCTTTGAGTTTCAGTCCTTAGGAATGAATCTCCATTGCTTTACCTTGGACAGGGTGGGGGGTGGGGGATAGTAGGGAGCGTCTTCTGCCTCCTGCCTCAAAACCATTAACTAAGATTCATGGCTCTTGTGAATAGCGGTAATTTTCTACCAAGATGTGTGCTTGATTGCATATACCTTTTCATCAAAATCACATGCATACTATACTCTAGCCTTGCCTCTTAGGAACTGTCCTCAGAGATTTCTGAAAGGTTGTCTCCCAGATTATAATCCTCAGATTGGCTCAAATACAATTTTGGTTACTTAGATTGACTTTTGTTAATTTTTTCATTGACCAGAAGCTCACAGAACTCAGAGAAACATTTTACAGTACGTACTGTATTGCTGTTTTATTATAAAATGATATAATTCAGGAAGAGACAGATGGGAGAGATGGATGAGGTAAATATGTGGGGTCGGTACAGGGCTTACCCTCTATGAGCTTGCCACTCTTCCCAAATCTTCATGTGTTCACCAACCCAAGAAGCTCTATGAACCTACTCCTTTTGGGATTTTTATGGAGGCTTTGTAAAATAGGCATGATTGATTAAGTCATTGGCCACTGGCAATTGATTCAACCTGCAGCTCCTCAGATGGCCTTACTGATTCAATGGACATAAGTTTGACTAAACTCCGGGAGTTGGTGATGGACAGGGAGGCCTGGTATGCTGCAGTCCATGGGGCTGCAAAGAGTCGGACAGGACTGAGCCACTGAACTGAACTGAACTGAACTGACAGCTCCTCTTGGTTCCTCTGTGGGTCAGGAAGGTGGTATTGAAATTCCAACCCTGTAGTCACCAGGCTGGTTCTCTTGGCAACAGTGAGAATCCTTAGGTGTGGTCCCAAAGTAGCCTCATTAACCAAACCAAAGACATCTTTGTGGTTCTTATCACTTATCCTAATCCCAATGGATTAGGAGGACTATATCAGAAACCAGGAAAAAGACATGTACCTATCTATTTACGTATTTGCCTTTCTACCTATAATAGTAAAAGGAAATAACAAGCTCAAAATGGAGTCATTTGTCCCCATGACAGCAAACAAAGATTTAATTGCAGTTTCAGCCTCTCCTAGGAACATGACCTTTAAACAGACAATTTGAAATTTTCTGATCAGTACTAGTGAGGAAATCTGCATAATAAGACCCTGACCTTCTCTTCCCCCCTAAAGACGCTTACCAGGCCTGAAATAATTCCTTCTTTTGCTAATAACTTCCTTGCCCCTCAGTCCTTCTGTCTATGAAAATCTTCCGTTTTTGTACAACTCCTCTGTTTACTATATAGGATGCTGCCTGATTCGTGAATTATTGAATAAAGCCAATTAGATGTTCAAATTTATTTGCTTTAATTTTTTTAACAAGTATGAATCACAATATCACATTTTCTCATACATATAAAAAATAAAATATGCTTAATTTTTGCTAGCCAATTTTTACCTATTCACTGGAGAACTAATATATTGTTGACAAACCTTTTATGAAAAGACTGTTTTCATTAATGTACTTTGTAATATATTTCCTATGCATTTATTTTTTTCTCTTTCTTAAATTACACTCAGTTCAGTTCAGTTCAGTCGCTCAGTCATGTCTGACTCTTTGCGACCCCATGGACTGCAGCGTGCCAGGCCTCCCTGTCCATCACCAAATCCTGGACTTTATTCAAACTCATGTCCATCGAGTTGGTGATGCCATCCAACCATCTCATCCTCTGTTGCCCCCTTCTCCAGCCTTCACTCTTTCCCAGCATCAGGGTCTTTTTAAATGAGTCAGCACTTCACATAAGGTGGCCAAAGTATTGGAGTTTCAGCATCAGTACTTCAAATGAACACTCAGGACTGATTTCCTTTAGGATATACTGGATGGATCTCCTTGCAGTCCAAGGGACTCTCAAGAGTCTTTGTCAACATCACAGTTAAAAAGCATCAGTTCTTTAGTGCTCAGCTTTCTTTATAGTCCAACTCTCACACCCATACATAACTATTGGAAAAACCATACCCTTGACTAGATGGACATTTGTTGGCAAAGTAATGTCTCTGTTTCTTAATGTGCTAAGTCGATAATAACTTTCCTTCCGAGGAGTAAGCGTTTTTTAATTTCATGGCTTCAATCACCATCTGCAGTGATTTTGGAGCCCAGAAAAATAAAGTCTGACACTATTTCCACTGTTTCCCCATCTATTTCCCACGAAGTGTTGGGACCAGATGCCATGATCTTAGTTTTCTGAATGTTGAGCATTAAGCCAACTTTTTCACTCTCCTCTTTCACTGTCATCAAGAGGCTTTTGAGTTCCTCTTCACTTTCTGCCATAAGGGTGCTGTTATCTGCATATCAGGTTATTGATATTTCTCCCGGCTATCTTGATTCCAGTTTGTGCTTCATCCAGCCCAGGATTTCTAATGATGTACTCTACATATAAGTTAAATAAGCAGGGTAACAATATATAGCCTTAACATACTCCTTTTTCTATTTGGAACCAGTACTTCCATGTCAACTTCTAAGTGTTGCTTCCTGACCTGCTAAATTACACTAGATATGTAATATGTAGATGCTTATAATTTCTTAATTGTTTTTTAATATGTAGTTGTTTATAATAGCCAATTAACTGACAGTACTGAGAAAGAGTCTGAAACTTAAAAATAAAAATATTTTTCAGTTTGTTTCCACTATCTGGATTTTTTTTTTTTTTTACTTCTTGTATTTGCTATTTTTGTGATTCTTTCTTTGCTTTCAAAGAATCTAGCAAACGCTTTAAAGTTTTTGATCAGATCAGATCAGATCAGTCGCTCAGTTGTGTCCAACTCTGTGCGACCCATGAATCGCAGCACGCCAGGCCTCCCTGTCCATCACCAACTCCCGGAGTTCACTCAGACTCACGTCCATCGAGTCAGTGATGCCATCCAACCATCTCATCCTCTGTCGTCCTCTTTTCCTCCTGCCTCCAATCCCTCCCAGCATCAGAGTCTTTTCCAATGAGTCAACTCTTTGCATGAGGTGGCCAAAGTATTGGAGTTTCAGCTTTAGCATCATTCCTTCCAAAGAACACCCAGGGCTGATCTCCTTCAGAATGGACTGGTTGGATCTCCTTGCAGTCCAAGGGACTCTCAAGAGTCTTCTCCAATACCACAGTTCAAAAGCATCAATTCTTCAGTGCTCAGCTTTCTTCATGGTCAAACTCTCACATCCATACATGACCACAGGAAAAACCATAGCCTTGACTAGACGAACCTTTGTTGGCAAAGTAATGCCTCTGCTTTTGAATATGCTATCTAGGTTGGTCATAACTTTCCTTCCAAGGAGTAAGCATCTTTTAATTTCATGGCTGCAGTCACCATCTGCAGTGATTTTGGAGCCCAGAAAAATAAAGTCTGACACTGTTTCCACATCTATTTCCCATGAAGTGATGGGACAAGATGCCATGATCTTCCAGCTTGTGTTTCTTCCAGTCCAGCATTTCTCATGATGTACACTGCATATAAGTTAAATAAACAGGGTGACAATATTCAGCCTTGACGTACTCCTTTTCCTATTTGGAACCAGTCTGTTGTTCCATGTCCAGTTCTAAGTGTTGCTTCCTGACCTGCATACAAATTTCTCAAGAGGCCGATCAGGTGGTCTGGTATTCCCATCTCTTTCAGAATTTTTCACAGTTTATTGTGATCCACACAGTCAAAGGCTTTGGCATAGTCAATAAAGCAGAAATAGATGTTTTTCTGGCACTCTCTTGCTTTTTCCATGATCCAGCAGATGTTGGCAATTTGATCTCTGGTTCCTCTGCCTTTTCTAAAACCAGCTTGAACATCAGGAAGTTCACGGTTCACATATTGCTGAAGCCTGGCTTGGAGAATTTTGAGCATCACTTTATTAGCATGTGAGATGAGTGCAATTGTGTGGTAGTTTGAGCATTCTTTAGCATTGCCTTTTTTTGGGATTGGAATGAAAACTGACCTTTTCGAGTCCTGTGGCCACTGCTGAGTTTTCCAAATTTGCTGGCATATTGAGTGCAGCACTTTCACAGCATCATCTTTCAGGAATTGGAATAGCTCAACTGGAATTCTATCACCTCCACTAGCTTTGTTCATAGTGATGCTTTCTAAGGCCCACTTGACTTCACATTTAAGGATGTCTGGCTTAGATCAGTGATCACATCATCATGATTATCTGGGTCATGAAGATCTTTTTTGTACAGTTCTTCTGTGTGTTCTTGCCATCTCTTCTTAATATCTTCTGCTTCTGTTAGGTCCATACCATTTCTGTCCTTTATCGAGCCCATCTTTGCATGAAATGTTCCTTTGGTATCTCTGATTTTCTTGAAGAGATCTCTAGTCTTTCCCATTCTGTTGTTTTCCTCTATTTCTTTGCATTGAATACTGAAGAAGGCTTTCTTATCTCTTCTTGCTATTCTTTGGAACTCTGCATTCAAATGTTTATATCTTTCCTTTTCTCCTTTGCTTTTCGCTTCTCTTCTTTTCACAGCTATTTGTAAGGCCTCCCCAGACAGCCATTTTGCTTGTTTGCATTTCTTTTCCATGGGGATGGTCTTAATCCCTGTCTCCAGTACAATGTCACGAACCTCGTTCCATAGTTCATCAGGCGACAGCCTAAAATGTTAAAACTAAAGTTAAAAAAATAATAGAGAGATTATTGACAATTATAGAATGCTGCTGCTACTGCCGCTAAGTTGCTTCAGTCGTGTCCGACTCTGTGTGACCCCATAGACGGAAGCCCACCAGGCTCCCCCGTCCCTGGGATTCTCCAGGCAAGAACACTGGAGTGAGTTGCCATTGCCTTCTCCAATGCATGAAAGTGAAAAGTGAAAGTGAAGTCACTCATTCGTGTCCGACTCTTAGTGACCCCATGGACTGCAGCCTACCAGGCTCCTCCATCCATGGGATTTTCCAGGCAAGAACGCTGGAGTGGGTTGCCATTGCCTTCTCCAATTATAGAATAGTTCTTGCCAAAACAATAAATCAGGGGGTTTCAGTGAGTAACTAGTTACATAGCTTTAAGCAAGGAAGCAAAGAGGTAATACTTCAGAACCTTGAAATGTTGCAGGAAGGCAGACTCTTGGGGGACTCCTTCCATGGCCTGAGAGTGGATTCTTTTCTAATACTCAGAAATGAATTTTCCAAGGAGATGTATGTACTGACAAATCAAAAGACTTTACTGGGAAGAGATGTACAGGGGAGAGCAATAGGGTAAGTTAGCCAGGCGAACTACTCTGTCATGTGGCACACAGACTCAGATGTTATAGTACTGAGGTTAGTTTCTGGATTGTCTCTGCCCAATCATCTTGCTTGGTCCATATTTGGTCTGACTTGGTGACCTTCAGAGTGGTGTATGCATCTCTTAGCCAAGATGGATTCCACTGAGAAGGATTCTGGGAGGGTAGTCATCTCCTCTGTCTGGCCACACCCAAATTCTCCTGGTTAGTTTTTGACTGCAGTACCATGTTATTTATTGGGACCTCCTCTTGTGAGACAACTCATGCAAGTGGTTATCACTGTTTTCGTCAACAGTTTTGGTCAAAGATTCCCTAACAGAAAGAGAAAAATGTTTATGAAAAGATCAAATAAAGTGTCTGAGGTTTGGTGAAAGAATAATGTATGTATCCCAGGATTTGGGCATAGCTACTCTTGTTTTTTTCTTCAGTAACATGCTGATTTCTGAAGTTCATTTTGAACCTGTGACTAAAATTAACTAGTTAGCTTGCCTGACTATCTAACTTAGCTCCTCATTTGTGAAACTATTTCTATATTTGCTTGCAAAAGGATTGTGTACTTTGTCTTTATGAAATATTTTTCATTGAAATTTTAATAATGATATCTGAATCTGCATTTCTTCTGTGAGGAGTTGGGTGGAAAGTAGAATGCTAAGTTGTTTCAGTCATGTCCGACTCTGTGCGACCCCAGAGACCGCAGCCCACCAGGCTCCCCCGTCCCTGGGATTCTCCAGGCAAGAACACTGGAGTGGGTTGCCATTTCCTTCTCCAATGCATGAAAGTGAAAGTGAGAGTGAAGTCGCTCAGTCGTGTCCGACCCTCAGCAACCCCATGGGCTGCAGCCTACCAGACTCCTCCATCCATGGGATTTTCCAGGCAAGAGTACTAGAGTGGGGTGCCATTGCCTTCTCCCGGAAAGTAGAATATGAGACTACAATTTCTCTGTTAGAGGTTTTAGAATTGCATATTGAAATTTCTGTGATAGATTGAGAAACACACACATGTGCACGTGCGCGTGCACGCACACACACACACACACACACACATAATGTAAAAGCTTTGAGTCAAGTTTATTCAGTGTCTTACTGAGGACTATAGTCTGGAACACAGGCTCTCAAATAGCCCTGAGAATCTGTTCCAAAATGTAGGTGAGGAATCAGTATACATACTGTAATATATGCCATCAAGACTTCAGTGAAAGGTTACTGTTTGTAAAGAGGATTACATATTTGACTAATGATTTTAGTGCTTTTCTATGTGTGGGAAGATGCAAGAATCTGGGGTCATTGAAATTCTTTATTACTTATGCATTTTAACTATCAAGGGTGCCATCTTGCCCAAACACAGATTACTTAATCCTGAATTCTTTTCAGGGTATATTTGTAGGTAAGCAATTCCAGTGGCTAATGACTTGATCCTCGTAGAACTGTAATGCCAGGCAATATTCTTTGTTTACACTGCATACCAGTCAGCACCCACAATTTTCCAGTTACCTCTAAAACATATCTGAGTGCTTGCACACACACACACACACACTCACATGTCTCAACTTTTCCTTGTCTTTAAAACTAATGTAGGACACAGTAATTTATTTGTCTTACACAGTCACACGTAACTGCAGGCAAGATCTGCCCTGCCTTATTTTTCCCTTTCAGATTTCAGAGCCCTTTACACCCTCAAATAGCTCATGCCATTTAGGAATGGGAGTTAAAATGTTGGAACAGCAGTGAAGCACTCAGCCTTTAGAACATAGACCTAGCAGAAACTTTCCCAGGTTACTTACGCTAAAAAGAACTTGCTCCAAGGGACTTGATCAACCACTCTATTGTTTGACATACTTAAGCTTAATGCCCTTTTGCTACAGTTTAGTATGTGTCTTCTAGTCTTGGCTAGAGGGCAAATTGCAAACATCTGGTTAGTGTTTTAGGGTAAGGGGATTTGATAGCTGTTGTAAGTTTGTAGTAAAAGGAGAAATTCTTCATCAGGGCATCAATAGATTTTCAAAGATGTCATTGAGTGTATTGTTGTAACTGTTTAAAAGGTTTAACTAGACATTTAGAAACATAGTTGTTCTCTATTGTGGATTGTGCAACTAATTATTTAATTAATCCTTTTAAGCAAATTTCACAACAAAAGCATTTCCTCAAGTAATAGCAGTAAGAGAGAAGAGCAGGGTAGGCAATAGAGGAAGAAAGGCAAGAGGTGGAAGGGTGGGAGGAAACATTGGCTTCACTAGTAGACAAATAGGAGGATGCCTATTGAGTAAGCCTCTGGAGATGTCAGTTTAATAAAAACCTACATTTTAACAGAAGCAACATATACAAATAAATTTGAAAAAGATTTTCATAGTAAAGAACCAGTTTTGTTCAAGCTTTGTTTAGATAATGTGTACTTATCTTTTATAAATGTGCAAATCTCTTGGATTCCTGGTGCTTACCTTTCAATGAGGATCCATTCATATAATTATGGTGGTCTTGCATAAACACAAATGAACAAATAAGATCTACAGTTCTTGCCTATTTGAATAAATATATGTGTATAAATATATATGATGACTATATTTGCATAGACTCCAATCACACAAATACGTATAAATGTAAGCTTGAATGTAAACTATGGGAATTACATATGATAAGAATTTTTAAAAATTTCTTCAGCAGATGGAAAAGTTTAAAGGAAATATATCTGAACATATTTTAAACTACCCTTTAATTGGAATTCTCTGGGCTGAGAGAAATTTGTGTGCATGCTTAGTCATGTTTGATTCTTTGTGACCCTATGGACTGTAGCCCATAGGCTCCTCTGTCCATGGGCTTTTCCAGGTAAGAATACTGGAGTGGGTTGCCATTTCCTACTCCAGGGGATCTTCCCAACTGGAGCGATTGAATCTGCATCTCCTGTGTCTTTTGCATTGCAGGCAGATTCTTTACCCCTGAGCCATCGGGGAAGACTTTAGATAAGTTTGGTTATGTCCATATCAAATCAAACTGTGCAAATGAAAAATTTTAAATTATTCCCTTGGGTGTGACATTTCTATCAACCTGAAATATGGGATAGGAAATTTAAAATGTAAAATAAAACTTTGGTAAAATGATGGGAGAAGGCAATGGCAACCCACTCCAGTACTCTTGCCTGGAAAATCCCATGGACAGAGGAGCCTGGTAGGCTGCCGTCTGTGGGGTCACTAAGAGTCGGGCATGACTGAGCGACTTTGCTTTCACTTTTCACTTTCATGCATTGGAGAAGGAAATGGCAACCCACTCCAGTATTCTTGCCTGGAGAATCCCAGGGACAGAGGAGCCTAGTGGGCTGCCGTCTGTGGGGTCGCACAGAGTCGGACACGACTGAAGTGACTTAGCAGTAGCAAAATGATGATAATAATAGGTTGGCAGCAAAATTGGATATGGAAATAGGATATCTTTCATATCAAGACATATGGTATGACAAAGAGATTTTCTGTTCTGCAAATATGTATATATAAAACTAAATGTGCAGGAAATGTTTATTGTTATATAAATTTCCTTGGAACCTAAATCCATTGCTTCTGCTGGCATGCTTTACTGGGTGATACCAAGAAACAAAATCAAACCAAATAGAATGAAAAACAACTACTATAGATGCTAGGGATTTGAGTTAATGAGATAGCTTAGCAGAAGGACACAATTCAGATATATCTTGACTTTCTCCTCAAGGGTTTTTTTTTTTGCTTTTTTATTAAAGCATAGTTGCTTTGAACTATTGTATTAGTTTAAGATGTATAGCAAAGTGATTCAGTTTTATATTTATATGCATATATATTTCAGATTATCTTCCACTATAAGTTATTAGAAGATATTGAATATAGCTCCTTATGCTGTACAGTAAATCCTTATTCCATGGACAGAGGAGCCCGGTAAGCTGCAGTCCATGGGGTTGCAAAGAGTCGGACACGACTGAGCGACTTCACTTTCACTTTCTATTGTTTATTTATAGAAATATAGAAGTTCATATTTATTAATATTCATCCCATACTACTAATTTATCCCTCCCCTTTATCCATCATAAGGGATAATTTATCCCTTATCCTTTTGGAAACCGTGAGTTTGCTTTCTATGTCTGTGAATCTGTTTTGTATACAGATTCATTTGTATCATTCTTTTTTTGATCCACACATAACTGATACATAGTATTTATCTTTGACTACTTCACTAAAGCAAGTGATAGCCATGTAGTCAGAGTGAACCTATGACCATCTGTGCAGGCATTTCTGCCCAGAAGCCGCTAAAGGTCACATCCTTTTCTCTGTTGTGCTCATCACAGACCTAGTGGTAGGCTTTGGTGTCAAATGGGCTGGTGCTGGGAGCTGAGGTTCTGTGGCTACAGGAGTTGAGGTGGTTGTGTTGCAACCTTGATTCCTGTGTTGGAGCCTGGCACCTGGTCTGCCTGTGTAGCCAACCTCTCCCAGGACCTGTTGCCCTAGATCTGACTCCAGTCTGTGATATGGGGTGGAGGGAAACAGAGTGCTCACTCTGGGAAACAAGGCTCAGAGTACTCCTCCCCATGGGCTGTCTGTCCAAGACATGCATTTCGGTGTTGCTTCCTGGAATGCATACTGATAAAGTTCTCCAAGGCCAGGCCCATCCCACCCCGTGAGTGCTCACAATAAATGCTGCAGTTTGGCTTAAACCATAGCTAACTGTCAAAGGACAGCTAGATGGAGTCCTCTCCCAGAGCCCGTTCTCTCAAGATACAGCACTTAGCTGCTGTGTGTACTAGCAGCCCTGCCCGATGTGATTTTTATACTGGGGGATGTGATGTAGCCACCAATACAGATGTCTCTCCTCCCTGATTGCTAGCAGTCCAGCACAATCCACTACACTCCTCTCAAGCAGAGTTTTCAGCACCCCAGTCCCCTCTGTTATCCCAGTGGGCCTCCCAGAAGACAAGGAGGCTCCCCAAGGTGATGATCTGCCTGTGTGGACCTTTTCTCCTTCACATATTCTTCCAGGGGTGCCAATTCCATCTGATGACTGCTCCCCGCCCCCATCCATTCCCCAGACCTACCCAGGGTTTTCTTGGCAGTTCAAATGGTAAAGACTGTGCCAGCAATGCAGGAGAACTGAGTTCAATGCCTGGGTCAGGAAGATCTCCTGGAGAAGGGAATGGCTGCCCACTCCAGTATTTTTGCCAGGATAATCCCAAGGACAGAGGAGCCTGGCAGGCTACAGTCCATGGTATCACAAACTTAGACATGAGTGAGCAACTTTCATACTACCACCCAGTCATATGAAGATCTTTGTCTCAGCTTTGGTTGTGTAGGAGACCTTCTACCAGTTTCTGGTTGGTTTTGGGTAAGAATTGTTCCACATGTAGACTATTTTTGACGTGTTTTTGGGGGAGCTGAGCTCCACGTCCTCCTACTCTGCCATCTGGATCCTTTTTCATCCTTAAGTCCTAATGAGATGTATGTTCACACACCCAAGCTTAAGGTTATAATCTGTACGTAGAACTTGAAACTTTGCATTTGACAAGTAGAGACAATTTTGAATTTTTAACAACTTTATTGAAATATTCTTCACATTCCATATACTATATCCATTTAAATAGTACAGTTTAATGACTCATTATATTTACAGAGTTATATTATCATCACCACACGCTGTCAATTTTGGAATATTTATTAGTACAAAAAGAAACTCCATTCTTATTAGCAGTCACTCTCCTTCCCCACATTCCACAAACCCTTTAGATAACCATTAGCTATGATTTCTCCAGTAGTCATGCATGGATGTGAGAGTTGGACTAGAAAGAAAGCTGAGTGACGAAGAATTGATGTTTTTGAACTGTGGTGTTGGAGAAGACTCTTGAGAGTCCCTCGGACTGCAGGGAGATCAAACCAGTCAATCCTAAAGGAAATTGGTCCTGAATATTCACTGGAATGACTGATGCTGAAGCAGAAACTCTAATACTTTGGCTACCTTATGTAAAGAACTGACTCATTGGAAAAGACCCTGATGCTGGGAAAGATTGAAGGCAGGAGGAGAAGGGGACAACAGAGGATGAGATAGTTGGATGGCATCACCGACTCAATGGACATACGTTTGAGTAAGCTCTGGGAGTTGGTGATAGACAGGGAACCCTGGCATGCTGTGGTCCGTGGATCACAAAGAGTCAGACACAACTGAGTGACTGAACTGAACTGAATCAGTACTCTATTCCTTTTTATTGCAGAATAATATTCCAGGATATAAATAAATCACATTTTATTTTTTCATTCAGAGGTTGGTGAACATTTGAGCTGTTTCTAATTTTTGATGGACAATGCCAACATAATTTTATTGTGCATATTTTTACCTGGGCATATATTTTCATTTTTCTTTAAATAAAGCTAGATGTGAAATGCAGGTTTAACATTTGATTAGCTGTCAGACTTTTTTCTAAAGAAGCTAACCAGAAATTTATGAGGCTTCCAATTTCTCCAAGTTCTTACTGGGTTTGTAATTATCTTCTTTGTGAAGTGAAAGTAGCTCAGTTGTGTGCAACTATTTGGGACCCCATGGAATTCTCCAAGCCAGAATACTGCAGTGGGTACCATGTCTCCCGCATTGCAGACAGATTCTTTACCTTCTGAGCCACAAGGGAAGACCAAGAATACTGGGGTGGGTAGCCTATCCCTTCTCCAGCGGATCTTCCTGACCCAGGAATTGAACTGGTATCTCCTGTTTTGCAAGTGGATTCTTTACCAACTGAGCTATCTCCATTAAAATAAATGGGAAGTATTTCTGTGTTTTTAATTTCCTTGATGACTAAAATGTTGAATATCTTATTATGTGTTTATTAGTCAGAGTTGAGAATAGAAATATTGTCCTACTTTTCTTGGGATGACTCATCTGCTTTGTGGATGGGATGCTGGTTGGTGTTGATAGCCTCTGGTTTTTATGGATTGTGTCTCTTGCTGTGAAAATTCCACCTTTCACCTGAGGCAAGGGGGATTGGGACCCAGTAGTAGTAGAGCTCTTGCCATAGATTAAGGAGGTGGATTCAAGATCTCAGCTTTTTTTTTTTCTTCTGGTAGAGTTACTCCAAATGAGAGATGGAGGGTTGAGGTATGGTAGCAACCTGCACCTACTGGAAAGATTCTGTAGCCTTACACTGAGACCGGAAAGGAGACTTGTTTTCTTGGATTCACCCTCAATGGGTAGAGATTCTGTCTTATTTAGCTGGGAGCAGGGAAGGGAATGGGCTTCCCAGGCGGTGCAGTGGTAAAGAATACACTGCCAATGAAGGAGATGTAAGATAAACAGGTTTGATCTCTGCGTCAGGAAGATCTCCTGGAGAAGGAAATCACAACCCACTCTAGTATGCTTGCCTGAAAAATTCCACAGACAGAGGAGAATGGCAGACTACAGTTCATGGGATCTCAGAGGTCTGAGCATAAGCATAGGAAAGGGAATGGCCCAAATACCACAGATTCTTGTAGTTATCAAGAATTAGTAGATTTTCTTGAACAATTGTTTCTCAGTTGCTACACAACCCTGAAGGGAAAGACTCCAGTATTCTGGCCTGGAGAATTCCATGGACTCCATGGGGTCGTAAAGGGTCAGACACGACTGAAAGACTTTCACACAGGACTATTTCAAGAAATGTCAAGAGGCAGTTTTTTTTTGTTTGTTTGTTTTTGTTTTTTTTTAAATAATTTTAAACAATTGTGGTTGTTTTATTAGGGAGAGGATCCTAGAACTTTTTTATGTTGTGTCTCCCTGAATGTTTTAAAATGTGTCTCCCTGAATGTTTTTAATTTTGAAAGTGTCTTCTGCTTTGAAAACGATTGATTTTCAGACTGATTTTCTAAAATAAAGGTCTAATTTTAAACACAATCTAGTGCAGCAAATCCTACAATTTCAACTGTATTCATCTGTTTTCCTTAATGAACTGAGGGCAGAGTATATAAGAGTAGGGAAAAGTCAGGGATTGACTAAGAGTGAGTAATTTTAGAGGTGAAAATATTGTCCCCAGATATTGGTCTATGTATGTGACGTATATCTCACGTCTGAGCCATGACTTTGGTAATGCTTTTTGTTGTTTTTGTCATCGTCATCATCTTTGTTTGTTTTTTATTGTTTTCCAGGGAAATAGAATGGCGTTTTAAATTTAATCCATTATATGTGTTTACTTTATCCTGAAGTATTTCCATTAATTTCATTGTTTCATATTCTGTGGCATCTTCCATTCACTGATAATCCCTTGTCTGGAGATTTTCTTTTACATTCTGGAATCCTTATTTCTCTTGTCCAAGTCTAGACTATTTTCTCTCTAAACCTACCATGGAGTTGTCATTCAGGAATATCATCTCAGATTTTTAGTTTTTTTTCTACTGATTTCTGAATCTAATATCTTTCTATTTCTTGATGAATGTCATCTTTTAGCCAGATACGTCCTTAAGATGTTTTATAACAATTTGTGTTTTTATGTATCCTTGCATCTTTGAAAATGTCTTTATTTTGCCTTATTTTGATTAACATGTTAGACAGAGTGAAACTAAATTTCCTTCCATAGGCTAATAGTTTAGATGTTTTTAAGTGACTTTTTTTTCTTTTCTATCTGTGGATTTTTTAGTACTTTTTATCTTTTTTTTTTCCCCCAGAATGTGAAACTTCTCCTTGCTACAGCATGGATCTTACTTAAAAGTTTTCACTCTTCAAGTCATCCCCCCAACCTACTTATAAATTCCTAATTAAATAAAAGGTTCCTCTCTACATGTTCCTTATATTCCTTTATGCTCATCACTGCTTTATGTTCATCTCTTTCCAACTACTTATTTTGTTTCCTGATATCATTCATTAAATATTTTAATAGACAACTGAGCATCACTTAGAATGTAATGTCCTTATAGTAATTTATAGGTTTCAGAAACCTTGCCAATGCCTCCCTTACCTTTTAGTCTGCCGGTTTCCCTGTATTCACTTCCTATTAGCTGAACAGGTCAAGCCATTCAGCTAATTCATGTATACTTAACTTGACTTTAAACTTGGAGTTAGCAGGAATCAACAGATAACATATCAGTAGATTTGGGACCATGCATATTGGTTTCACTGCATTTAAATTGGTAAGAAAAATTTAATCTATATGGGGCAATTAATCTTAAAATGTGTCACATTGATTATTAGTTCAAAGTAAGTTCATAAAAAATAGAAGATTTAAAGTGACTATTTTGTTGTAAAATTCAGAACTTGAAGTAGATCTAAATAGCTACCATTTATTGAAAACTTATGTGCCACAGTCTTTATTTTTCTTATTTGTAATCTATGCAGCCATTTTCAAGATACTGTTTCATAGATTAGTATATCAAACTTTAAAAACAAGTTGCTGCTCAAGTTTATCTGCATATTATTTACATTACTCTGCTGCTGCTGCTGCTAAGTCGCTTCAGTCATGTCCAACTCTGTGTGACCCCATAGACGGCAGCCCACCAGGCTCGCCCATCCCTGGGATTCTTCAGGCAAGAACACTGGAGTGGGTTGCCATTTCCTTCTCCAATGCATGAAAGTGAAACGTGAAAGTGAAGTCGCTCAGTTGTGTCCAACTCTTAGGGACCCCATGGACTGCAGCCTACCAGTCTCCTCCATCCATGGCATTTTCCAGGCAAGAGTACTGGACTGGGTTGCCATTTCTTTCTCCCTCACATTACTCTATCAGGGTGAAAATTCAAATCTCTACCAAAGAAATTAAAATTTCACTAGGTTACTCTGCTTTAAGGAAGTAGATCTTAGACCACAGAAGTTTAAATGGAAGGAACAATAAGCACACAAAGGAACATATGTTAGCATGACCCTATAGGAGGCAGATTGTGCTTAGCTTAGACATTCTCCAGGCTTTGAGGTTAAAGCATCAAGGAGGCAAAGGAAACAGGAAAAGCAGAAGAGACAATAGCAGCAGCATTAATAGCAACATTTTATGATTCTATTTTGCCTATAGAGGGTACACCCAAACACTATTCCTTCTGAGCTCATCTGACTTGTGGGTACTCTACAACTTCTAAGGTAAGCTTAATTTCTGAATCTCCATGAGATTTTAGCAGCATTGTATCAGTTACTCCAGTCCAGTCATACTGTACATACTTTGCTGAGGCATGAAATTCCTAAAGCAAGACACAAAGACTTTCTTTCTACCATTTCAGACACAAGGTTAAAATGCAAATACTACTCAGAGGTAAGTAGTGTGAAATCAATAACAGATGTTTTTCAATTTTGAAAAGGAAGATAGAAGACAGCAATAAATCCTTAAGAAGGGAGAAGAGTTAGCAATTGTGAAGAGGCCAGAGACACACACAAAATATCATATTTCCCTTATGGCCTTATACCATACTTTAAAAAAAAATTGTTCTTAGGCAACCTGCGCAATGGACTTCCAAGTTGGCTCAGTGGTAAAGAATTCACCTGCAACTCAGGAAACGCAGGTTCAATCCCTGGGTCGGGAAGATCCCCTGGAGAAGGAACTGGCAACTCACTCAAATATTCTTTCCTGGGAAATCCCATGGAGAGAGGAGCCAGGTGGGTTACAATCCATGGGGTCACTAAAGAGTCAGGCAGCATTTAGCAACTAAACAACAACAACAACCTGTGCAATATCTATGAACATTTGACTATGTACCTTTATATAGATACCACTCTTTCTGAGTGCATTTTTACCTTTCCTGCCCTCCCTGCACAGCTAAATTTTACTACTATAATGATTAGTTGGGTGATGACCCAATAATTCTATAGGAATTATGATATAAAATTTTGTATTTTAATGATCACAACATAAAGCATCATTTGAGAAAACTGAACATATAGAGTATGTTATGTATATTATAATAATTTATTTGTGTTATTATGCACTAGAGACATAAAAAACATAATTGCACTGAAAAATTTATGTTGGTTCATAATCTTTATTTCCTAAAATAATTGATGAGGCACTGAGTCAAGTCTTGGTAAGGATAATCTGAGTATTTTTTCCCCTCTTTTTGTGTCATCTACTGCTCCATCTAGATGTAAAGGTGATGTTTCTGAGGTTTCTGGGCAACCATGTTATTCCCTAATTTTTTTGATGGAACTGATAATTAGAATATATAATCTAAAAGGAAAAAATAGATGGAAAACCATTGAGGGTATTGCAAAATACAGTCAATCAAAAGAAATGAAGGATATAAATGACTTTAACAAAAACTCATGAATCCTTGCCCGGTTTCAAAACCCAAATTTCTTTCCAATCCAGAACTAGGGGAGAAAAAGGATCATAAGAAGGAAAGACTGTGCAATACCACAAGTAAATACAGTAAAGATTCCCCTGAACCTCATTCAAAGGCCATTTACTCAATGAGCTGTACACTGGAGAAGGTTTATATTAGTACACAAGGAATCAAAGTGTTACCATGGTTTCGTATTACAGAAATGTATACATGAATCAATAACCTCAGATATGCAGATGACACCACCCTTATGGCAGAAAGTGAAGAGGAACTCAAAAGCCTCTTGATGAAAGTAAAAGTGGAGAGTGAAAAAGTTGGCTTAAAGCTCAACATTCAGAAAACGAAGATCATGGCATCCGGTCCCATCACTTCATGGGAAATAGATGCAGAAACAGTGGAAACAGTGTCAGATATTATTTTTCTGGGCTCCAAAATCACTACAGATGGTGACTGTAGCCATGAAATTAAAAGATGCTTACTCCTTGGAAGGAAAGTTATGACCAACCTGGATAGCATATTCAAAAGCAGAGACATTACTTTGCCAACAAAGGTTCGTCTAGTCAAGGCTATGGTTTTTCCTGTGGTCATGTATGGGTGTGAGAGTTGGACTGTGAAGAAAGCTGAGCGCCAAAGAATTGATGCTTTTGAACTGTGGTGTTGGAGAAGACTCTTGAGAGTCCCTTGGACTGCAAGGAGATCCAAGCAGTCCATTCTGAAGGAGATCAGCCCTGGGATTTCTTTGGAAGGAATGATGCTAAAGCTGAAACTCCAGTACTTTGGCCACCTCATGTGAAGAGTTGACTCATTGGAAAAGACTCTGATGCTGGGAGGGATTGGGGGCAGGAGGAGAAGGGGAAGACAGAGGATGAGATGGCTGGATGGCATTGCTGACTCGATGGACGTGAGTCTGAGTGAACTCTGGGAATTGGTGACGGACAGGGAGGCCTGGCGTGCTGTGATTCATGGGGTCACAAAGAGTCGGACACGACTGAGCAAGTGATCTGATCTGATACATGAATCAAGTGATAAATGGAGTCCAGGCCGAAGGGTGACTCACAGTCAGTACAGTGGGTTCCCAGACACCAGATTTCATTTTCAGTATAAATAATATACTTGGTAGTTGAAAGAACCTCCACATTAGTCACTTAGCCTATGGAGAGGAGTCATTATAGTAGGGAAGGCAAAACTATATGAATCCTAGAAGATGTTAGCTGGTTACCACAAATTCAATCAAAAAGAAGCTTCATTGTCACATGTTGTGTTAACTATTTTTGCTATAAAAAAAAATTAGCATGATTTTAAGTACATGGCATGTGGCTACTGAGCTGGAAGAAGCTTCTTTTCTATGCCTATCAGACTTGAGAACAAGAAGTAGCTCCCATTCATATGTGATGGGTCACATAATAGTTTTATGGCTTTGTCCCAAAGCTAGATTAACCTTCTCCCCTTCTGACATAATATAGTTTGAAAAGATTTTGGCCATCTGGATATTCTGCAGAATATCACTTTGGTCCGCTATATCAAAGCTATTATGTTAATCCAACTAGATGACAAGATATGGGAACCACATTTGAGACCTTGATAAAGCACATATGTTCTAGACAGTGGAAGAAAAACGTATGAGGATTCGGGGTCTTGCCACATCAATGTAGTTTTGTTATAAATTCAATGATCTGATGCATGACAGGACTTAAAAAAAAACAAGACAAATGATTGTGTCTTTCATAGCCCATTGTGACTCACATCTTCCACTACCAAAGAAGCTCAATAGCTATAAGGCTTCTTCAGTTACCGAAGCCAACATATTCCAAAAGTGGGAACAGAGCCCTGGTTCTCTATTGCATAACAGTGAAGGCTGCTAGCTGGGAGGGAGGCCCAGTGCTGAAAAGAACTCTTAGCAGGTGTAGGCTGTGTTGAAAGCAGCACTGTTGCTTTGGCATATCATCTCAACAGAATCTATGGAATTAGATGTTTTGCAATAGAAAAATAAAAAAAATGCCACAGGGAGTTTAGGGCAAGCCCCTGTGAGAAAATTATAAGATATACCATAGACCCGAGAAATTTGGCATAAAGCCATGCTACCTGCTTCAGAGCTTTTTATTCCATCTGAAATATAGTCTCTAAAATACTATTAAACCTCATGAGACATGCCTAATATGACCTTGATCATGTGGGCAGAGCTGCCCACCATAAGCTGAGTTTTGTCACAGTAACAAAGTCATAACTTTACACAGGCCTAGCAGAAATTCATCACGTGATAGAAGTGGTGCCTCTTGGATAGACAGGAGTGGAGCCCATGAGCACAAGGAAGCTGCATGAGTAGGTAACCTGACCCCCCTGCCATGTGATCCACCATTATCAACACACTGGTGCCTCTCCCTCACAATATCGCTATACCATCATAGGATTGTGACCTTAGGCCCAGCAGACAAAAAAGGAAACAAATCAATCTTAGTATCTGTGTGCACTGACTCGGTTTTGTGGTGGAAACTGAACATGGACTCCTGCTGCATTTCAGCTTAACTCAAGGGTGATTTGAAAGACACTTGTATGGGAATATCCTTCTAATGGGCAATTCACACTGTGTGGCTCTCACCTTCCATGCTGCATGGAAAGAAAAGTGGCTCGATATAAGGATGTATACGGGTTCATGAATATCTTGGGTGTGTCAAGGAAGAACAAGCTTAGTACTCAGGTAATCTACTCATGGGCTTCCCCGGTGGCACAGTAGGAAAGACTCTGCCTGCCAATGCAGGAGATGCAGGTTTGATTTCTGGGTTGGGATGATCCCCTGGAGGAGGAAATGACAACCTACTCCAATCTTCTTGCTTGGAAAATGCTATGAACAGATGAGCCTAGTAGGCTACAGTCCATAGAGTTGCAAAGAGTTGGGCACAACTGAGCACGCACACATGCATGATCTACTGAAACATGAGTTTGCAATCCTCTGCTTAATTTAATGATAAATACACGACAAGTTCAGCATCTTTAGCTTGAAAATAGCATGATGATCATGGGCATCCTTTTCTATATTACACTTCATTTTATTATCAGTTCAGTTCAGTTCAGTTCAGTCACTCAGTCGTGTCCGACTCTTTGCGACCCCATGAATCACAGCACTCCAGGCCTCCCTGTCCATCGCCAATTCCCGGAGGTCACTCAGACTCACATCCATCGAGTCAGTGATGCCATCCAGCCATCTCATCCTCTGTCGTCCCCTTCTCCTCCTGCCCCCAATCCCTCCCAGCATCAGAGACTTTCCCAATGAGTCAACTCTTCGCATGAGGTGGCCAAAGTACTGGAGTTTCAGCCTTAGATTCATTCCTTCCAAAGAAATCCCAGGGCTGATCTCCTTCAGAATGGACTGGTTGGATCTCTTTGCAGTCCAAGGGACTCTCAAGAGTCTTCTCCAACACCACAGTTCAAAAGCATCAATTCTTTGGCGCTCAGCTTTCTTTACAGTCCAACTCTCACATCCATACATGACCACAGGAAAAACCATAGCCTTGACTAGATGGACCTTTGTTGGCAAAGTAATGTCTCTGCTTTTCAATATGCTATCCAGGTTGGTCATAACTTTTCTTCCAAGGAGTAAGTGTCTTTTAATTTCATGGCTGCAGTCACCATCTGCAGTGATTTTGGAGCCCCAAAAAGTAAAGTCTGACACTGTTTCCACTCTTTCCCCATCTATTTCCCATGAAGCGATGGGACCGGATGCCATGATCTTCGTTTTCTGAATGTTGAGCTTTAAGCCAACTTTTTCACCCTCCACTTTCACTTTCATCAAGAGGATTTTTAGTTCCTCTTCACTTTCTGCCAGAAGGGTGGTGTCATCTGCATATCTGAGGTTATTGATATTTCTCCCGGCAATCTTGATTCCAGCTTGTGCTTCTTCCAGCCCAGCGTTTCTCATGATGTACTCTGCATGGAAGTTAAATAATTTTTCTTTTTTTCTTTGGGCCACACTGTGTAGCTTGTGGTATCTTAGTTCCTCAGACAAGGAGTGAACCCAGGCCCTTGGCAGTGAGAGTGTGGGGTCCTAACCACTGGACTGCCAGGTGGTAGTGCTGTTAGTTACTCAGTCGTATCTGACTCTTTGTGACCCCATGGACTATAGCCCACGGATTCCTCTGTTCCTGGAATTCTTCAGCCAAGAATACTCAAGTGATTTTCCATTCTCTTCTCCAGGAATCTTCCTGACCCAGTGATCAAACACAGGTCTTCCACATTGTAGGCAGATTCTTTACCATCTGAGCCAACAGGGAAGTCCTTTGAACTGCCAGGGAATTCCCCAGGCTTAATTTTATAATTTTTCCCAGGAAAAGGCTGACCACAGTACTGGTGGGGTTTTCCAAGATGGGGCAAACAGACAAAAGCGCGTGCTTCCAAGTGACACATGGATTGGGCTACAGTGAATACAGTGGTACACCGCTGAGATCCTATTCCAGAAGACAGAGATACCCATTCTTCCAACATCTGGGAGTGTTGACTGCTGACAACTCACAGCTGGGTTCTTCTGGAAATACTCTCAGCCTCACCAGTGTTAGTCCTCTTCCTCAGGGACAGTTCACATCAAACGACTAGTCACTGATAGGGTTCAAGTCCTGCGTCAATCTAGAACAGCTTTAAAGAGCATCACAACTTCACTGCAATATGTAGTATTGGCTGTGATATCACTGTGTAACTGTATCCCAGTTCAGTTTCTCACTCTGCCTTATCCTCCTATCCTCAGTGCTTTAGTGATCTGTTTGCTAAGAACTTCCTAAGTTGCGCTAGTGGTAAAGAAGCTGCCTGTTAAATGCAGGTAGACATAAGAGATGTGGATTTGATTCCTGGGTCAGGAAGATGCCCTGGAGAAGGGCATGCCAACCCACTCTAGTAGTCTTGCCTGGAGAATCCCATGGACACAAGAGACTGGCAGGTTACAGTCCAGAGGGTTGCAAAGAGTCAGACACAACTGAAGCGACTTAGCAAGCACACACACATTGCTAAGTACACCCTTCTGCATGTAATCTTTGTCTTGAGTTCTGCTATGGTCTGAATGCTTGTATATCCTCAAAATTCGTGGATGGAAATACTAATGCATAATGTGATATATTAAGAGGTGGGGCCTTTGGGAGGTAATTGGGTTATGTGGGTGGAACCCTCATGAATAGTATTAGTGCTTTTATAATAAAAAGTTGTGGAAACATCTTTTGCCTCCTTTTCCCTGTGAGGACACAAAGAGAAGACACTTGTATACAAATTAGAAAGTAGACCTTCAGGAACCACCACATTGAACCTGCTGTTGCAATGATTTTGGACTTCTCAGCCTCCAGAACTGTGAGAAAGAAATCTCTGTTTACCAGTTACCTAGTTTGTGGTATTTTGTTTTAGCATCTTACATGGATTAAGACAAAATCTATTTCTGGGAAAATCAACTTCTCACTTCACTAATAATTAACTTTTTCCTACACTCTAGACAAAATTTCTACATGCTATCAGAATAACACATATAGACAGTTTCAAGGTATCACCCACCACCACATAGAAAGGTCTCCTCTTTAGATTGCCCTCATCTATTTCCTGGGTTTCCCAGATGGATTAGAAGGTAAAGAAGCTGCCTGGAATGTGGGAGATGCAAGAGACACAGGTTTGATCCCTGAGTCAGGAATATCCCCTGGAGGAGGAAACGGCAACCCACTCCAATATTCTTGCCTGAAAAATCCCATGGACAGAGGAGTCTGGTAAGCTACAGTCCAAAGTGTTGCAAAGAGTCAGATACAACTGAGCATGCATGCATCTATTTTCTGCCCTCACTTAATTGCTCATTGCATTTTTTCCCCTGTAAATTCTTCTTTTTTTTCCTACCTCTTCAGGTACTAATTTTTACTTCAAAGAATTATTTTAGTATTAACTCACTGTAACAAATATTTTTATTTTCTAAAAATACTCCCTCTCTGGGCCCTTAAAAATACTTGCATCATAAATACAACCATTAATATATTCTATTTTATATTATTTCAATTTTGTCTACATATTGGGCAAAGGGGGCAGTGCTCCGTGGTTTAAAAATTTGAGGAAATAGTCCTAAAATGCAATTTCCTACATTCAAATTAATGGACCTGTGAAAAGATATGCTATGTGTTACATGTACACTAAAAATGGGTTTTGAAGTCAGAAAGATCTAATTGTAAATCACAACTCTTCCACTTTATGTGAGCAAGTTATTTAATATCACCAAGCCCAAAATTCTTCCTTCGTCTATGAACACAGCATCTTATTTTAGAGCAGCATTATAAAGATTAAACAATTCACTGAAAGAGCTTAGTATCTTTCTGAGCACATGGGTTCAGTAAGTGATGAGTACTTTTATTAATGAAGGAACACCTTTTTATCTCCTTAGATCCCTAAGCTTGATCTTTGAATAAGGTAGGTGTTCAGTGCATGCTTTTGACATGACTTTTAATGAATATTCTCCAATATTTTTCATAAAGAAAACAGTCAGGATATTAATAATAGGTTTCTACAATGGTATTGAATTTTAAATCTCTGATGAAAAGGATAACAGCAAGCCAAATACTGGGTATGCCCCTGGTGATTTTCAATAGCAACGGCTTTAGAAATCTGGAAATATAGGGCTCTCCATATTTTAATCATGCGATAGTACTTACGTTACCCATACCTAATCCTGCTTAATGTTGGCAGGTGATTTAAAGTTTATATTAATCCCAGCAAGTACTATGGAAAACCTATCTCCTCAACTTTGTTTCTTTGAAAATCTACCCCAACAACATACATCATTTTCTTTGTATAAAACAGAAATCCACAGAGATACACATAATCTTCCTATTAATGCAATATTAGTGTAATGCTTGAAAAAAAAAACCTAACTCTGGACGATGATAATAAAACACAATGTCAAGGAAAATGGAAATGTTTCAAGAACATATAAAGTATTTAATATGTTTTCTGTAGAAAACTGTATCTGTTAGGGAATTTTAGAAATCTCTACTAATTTAGATAAAAAGCTATCCAAGACCTTTAAGCATATGTGAACTTGAGGGAAATAATGTACTGCTTTTATAATTGCGAATATAAAGTCACTAAAAAACTATTAAATAATATAGAAATATTCACACTAAATTATAGAAATCCTCTTTCATTTTTTTTCAATCCCCTCCTCAGAAGTAACCCCTGTTTAAAGTTTTTGTATGTATTTTATCTTTCCCATGCCTTTAATATGTCCATATTAACTATATTTTATTCATTTTTATACAGGACATGATGAGTATCTTTCTTTCCATGGAGGCATAGCTGAAATAAATAAGGTATAGAAGAAAATGTTCCCTAATTAATAAATTCTTTCCTAGAACTTTGAATATAGTTAAAACATAAAGCAAGTTGTAGGAACTTCGGGAGGAAGGGATGTGTGTAGAAATGAGAAATCTCTTTGTAGCTTGGTTTTAACACTTTCTTATCATCACTCCTTCAATTGTCCACCTTTTCTTTAATTCTGTCAAGGTTTCAAGAAGATAACATGTGAATTTTCCTTCTAAAAAGTCTGAAGATCTGCACTTTTTACTAGAGTTATACAGTTGAAATCTGTATCCTGGCTATGAAAAGGACCTCTTTTGAATTTTCATATATTTAAACTATGGATCTCTCAAAGTCTTTTGCAAATTATTGTATAATATTATGGTTAACTGAAAGTAAATGAAAAAAAAAAAAGAAAACAACAGCAATAAAATATTTTAGTTAGCTCCATTTCTTTTGCCATTCTATTCCTTTCTTGGCCATTGCTGTCAATCAAGTATAATTGTGAAATTGCCTTGTAGATGGATATAAATGGAGATGAGTTTGAAACTCATTTTCTCTTTTAGTCTAGTCTGAAAATTCAACTCCATGCCATTTCTTGAACATACAATGGATAACAGCCCTTTATTTAAAGGACATCTGGTCATCAATATAATTTGATTTTCATCTACAGGAGGCTAGATGTGTATGTGTGTGTCTGTGTGTAAGTTCAGACTAATACTGAAGACCTAAGCATATGAATGATCATTAGCAGAAATAGTAAAGGAAGTTCAACAAGGAGATTATAATAAGAAAATGCAATAATGGGAAACTTGCTTAATGAGGACATCGGTGCCAAACTACATTATTCATAGGACATTCTGATTAGAGACAAATGTAAAATGAAACCTACATTCCTTAGTGGAAGTCTTCATTTACATTTCAAATAAATACTATTACTCCAACCTTTGGCTGAGAAAATGAGCCTTCATACTGAATAACTAAAGACCACCCCCCCAAAGATAATGTGTACCAAATATATTGTTAAGTAATAAATGGAGGAGTCAAGTACATTTTCTTGATTTTGAGAGTTACAATTTACTGTATATCCAGTGCAAAACACCATTAATAAATGTAATACATTCAGGACCTCTGTGCATGAAATTAAATATGACTATAATAGATTTATATATTTTTATAATTTTATTGTATTCCAACAGTTCCTCTTCTCATTTTGGGTCAATCAGCTCTATTGATGAAAGTAAAGTGATAGTGAGACCTGTTTATGGATTATACTTTTTCTTATTTTTAGGTTTCTTGGCCATTAAAGAGAATCTCAAATACTACAAAGTGTAGATGAATTATCTCAGAACAAATACCCCCAGTGAGTGTGTGTATGTGTATGTGTATAGAGCAGTATGCTTATCCCAATCACCTGTGAAAATTTTGCACATTTCAGAGTTTCTTTTGGATATAGAATATGACTCGAGACTGATCACTTGGCTGAGAGCTTCCTGCAGGAATCTAGGAACCAAGAATTGAGAACAATTGGTAAAAGAGAAGTATCTGAGTAAAACTCCAAGCAATAATTATACTTTTATACAATTCTATTACTGAAGAGAATCCATAAAAAGAAAAGATACCAAAGATACTTTTTTGAATGGAGCATAAACTTATACATGGACTTTTGAGTGGAGAATAATTCATTCTTTGTGAAGAAAAAGTAAGGACTGGAAATCATTCTTTGATGGGATACAGAGAAAGAAACATACAATATATTTTTAAGTTAAGAAAAAGTAGACTCTGTTAAACTCTTTGGTATTTGATTTCCTTTGGCTTATTAGTAAACATTGTAGAGCTTTATTCAGAAGGAAAATAATAATAATATATATATCCTTGAGAAAAAAATACACAAGAAAAGTTTTAAAAATCTTAGGAAATTTATAACTAACTAGCAATGATTAGTGATATTGATACTAGACATTGAGAAAAAAAAAGTCTTAAGAGAATTTGAACTCTAGTCTTGTGCTAGGAAGACTTCCATGATACTTCTGTGGGTGGTTTTAAAAACATGTTAATACTATCCTTGCCCATTACCCAATCTTTGACCTTTGGTAATATTTAGAAGTAGGTGGGTAACAAAGAAATTAGTTTTCACATAAGACACATATCTTACTCAGCGTTAAATTTCACTAAGGATCCATGCCTTCATGAAATACAGATAAAGCAAGAGGATGTGTGGAGTATCCTGTATGGCTCAACTTCTTTCCTGTTAGGGTATCATACTTTCTGATATATAGATCTAGATATTTGGATATAGATTGGGTTGCTCAAGAGGTTTCCAGTTTAGTTCAAAGGAAATTATTTTAGAATGAAGTTGGACTATGAAGCATCTTCATTTCATACCCTAGAAATTTTTATAATTTACATAACATTCTCCAGAGAGTGATGCCTCATAAATCCATAGAGTATAGATTTGTTTATTATAAGCAATTCCAAACCAGGTATTTGCAGTCCATGCATCAGAAGTCTCTTAGCAATCACCATTGGTCAATAAACTAGGAGGTCAATTATCAGCACATTTACAAGGAATTAAGTTATCTGCCTCCTTATTTCTCCAGAAACACTTCCCCAGTAATTGAGAGGAATATTTCATGGCACATCTTTTTTTAAATTCCTTTCCTAGGCTAAATTTTCAGTGAATTAATTTTTGGCATTAATCATAGAGTAATGGATATATTAGCATTTTCTAATATATAATTAGAGGACTCTAATAGAGGTAGGATATTGCAAGGAAGTTGAGATGTTTCCAAAAGAGCAACTAGTTGCTGTCCTTCTGAGTCGGAAGGTAGTGTATTGGTGCAATATATTTAGATTTCTCACCAACAGACACTATATATGCAACAGACTCGGGTGTCTGGCTATCTTTGAAGCTTTCAGAATTGCATCAGAATTGGCATACTTTTGGTGGAAAGACTAAGAAAACTAAATACATCTGGATTGTAGAGTGTCTGCAAATCTGTTAATACAAATATACTGTTTCTTCCTGCCCAACCATCAAAACATGTCTGTTTTGTGCCACATACCCTTAGTCAAGAGCTCCCATAGCAAGGTAATTTGGTTTATTAACATACAATGACAGAAGCTGCTTAATGTTTACATCTTCCAGATAACAACACCTAGAACCTTAGATTGCTTAACCTAAGTAATTTAATAAAATTTTTATTTTAGACTATGGACAGATCTATTTTATCCAATCATTTTTTTCTTTTGTATATTAACTACCCATTATAACTGGCTACAAGTTGCATTTATCTCCCAATAAACAAATACTGGAGAAGGCAATGGCAACCCACTCCAGTGTTCTTGCCTAGAGAATCACAGGGATGGGGGAGCCTGGTGGGCTGCCGTCTATGGGGTCGCACAAAGTCGGACACGACTGAAGCGACTTAGCAGCAGCAGCAGCAGCAAACAAATACTAAATGTTTTCTTGACCAAACAAACTGTGAAAAATGAGGCATTTCTCTTCATCTAGGCATTTTGAGTTTTTATTTTGAAAAAATCATTTATTTTCTCAATCATACAGCAGTTGAGAAAGCTGCTTTCTTATGTTGAAAATGATGCATGTATTTCATGCAAATTACATTTTAATACTTTAGAGCAAGATATAAATGAAATTGAAATGAACATTTATTCCTGCAGCCATTTCCTAGAACACACAATGCCCACAGCCATAACTTGATATGAATAATGGTGGTATTAATTATTAGTGCTGCTGTTTTAATTGAGTACAGGGTACAATGGCATTTATTCAAATGTTCAATAACTGCACATAATAATTGTTTGGCAACATGCTACAGTAAGTGACACGATCTCTATTAATTCCTACGGTACTCATTGTTAGCATATGAATCATACTAAATTGTTTCAGTATTCATGTGGGTAGAAACTGTAATTCCATGGGAATCCTATTGTAATTTGCCAGAGCATTAATTAATACTACTGTGAAAATATGAGCAGGTAAGTAACATACAGAAATAAAATAAGGAAAGCCAGCAACCTAAAGCCCCAAATGATACTATTTTCTATTATGACCATTAGTATTTTTTAGATATGTGAAAGAACTGCCAAGTATAGGAGGTGACCCAATTAATCAACTTATATCTCTCATACCCAGTAGGTTATTGGAGGATCCTCAAAATTAATGTTAATTTCAGGAATTTCATCTCATCAGAAGACCCTTGCCTCACTAATATTCAAAGGACCTCTGTATTTTAAATGCCTCAGGGAAATATCCATCTTTGTAGTATTCCATCTAAAGGGAGATTTCTTGAGGATAACAGTTACTATTCTGCAGGCATTCAGGTAAATATAATTAGGTCATATAACTAGTAATGACATATGCAATTACAACTGCATAAAAAAATACAATATCTAGGTTAAAATGTCAAGTTTTATTGAGTTCAGCATGGTGTTGCAAAAGCGCAAAAGATGACAGTGAACATTACTTACCCAAATGGTTATGGCTACATAAGCTTGGTCAGTTGATTAAACTCACTGTGTTTCTGCTGATTCATCTTTTTAATGTGGATCATATAATGTCTACCTATGAGAAGTGGGCTGCATTGAAAGTTTTCTTATGAGACCAGCTAAATCATCCAATGAAAATCTATGACCTTAGACTAATTTGTCCAGACTACAGCTGACTAGTCTTCTCTTTGTCTCACAGGCTGACATTGCTTCTGTTCTCAGTTCAGTTCAGTTCAGTCACTCAGTCGTGTCCGACTCTTTGCGAACCCATGAATCACAACACACCAGGCCTTCCTGTCCATCACCAACTCCTGGAGTTCACTCAAACTCACGTCCATCGAGTCAGTGATGCCATCCAGCCATCTCATCCTCTGTTGTCCCCTTCTCCTCCTGCCCCCAATCCCTCCCAGCATCAGAGTCTTTTCCAATGAGTCAACTCTTCACATGAGGTGGCCAAAGTACTGGAGTTTCAGCTTCAGCATCATTCCCTCCAAAGAAATCCCAGGGCTGATCTCCTTCAGAATGGACTGGTTGGATCTCCTTGCAGTCCAAGGGACTCTCAAGAGCCTTCTCCAAATGTATCTGTTCTCAGGTACATGTATCTGTGTGTTTGTCTTCCTTCCTTTTTTTCTCAGTGTATATGTAAGTATTTGTTGTTGTTGTTCAGTTGCTCAGTCATGTCTGACTCTTTGTGACTCCATGGGCTGCAGCACACCAGGGTTCCCTGTCCTTCACTATCTCCTAGAGTTTGCTCAAACTCATATCCATTGAGTTGGTGATGCCATCCAACCATCTCATCCTGTCATCTGCTTCTCCTCCTGCTTTCAATCTTTCCCAGCATCAGGGTCTTTTCCAATGAGTCACCTCTTCACATCAGGTGGACAAAGTACAGGAGCTCCAGCTTCAGCATCAGCAGCCCTTCCAGTGAATCTTCAGGGCTATTTTCCACTAGGGTTAACTGGTTTGATCTCCTTGTTGTCCAAGGGACTCTCAAAAATCTTCTCCAGCACCTCAGTTCGAAAGCATCAGTTCTTTGGCACACAGCCTTCTATGGTCCAAAAAAGGGACCATATTATATTTTATATTATTGACATTATTTCCCAAAGGTGTAATTTGCAGCAACTTCTTTCATTCACTTTATGCCTAATGAGCACTTCACTCACTCAACCAGGACTATGTTCAGATGTTCAGACAGGTGTTCAGTAACCAGCTTTCTGCCAAACAAAGTGCAAGTGAAGTCGCTCTGTCATGTCCAATTCTTGGTGACCCCGTGGGCTGTAGACTACCATGGTCCTCCATCCGTTGGACTTCTCAGGCAAGAGTACTGGAGTGGGCTGCCATTTCCTTCTCCAGAGCGTCTTAAAAACATCTATTTTTTCTCCTTAGTTTCTTTGTAGTATCTCTCTCTTTTTTCTATCCCTCATACATAATCTATCTATAAACTGAAACTGAAACTGAAGTCGCTCAGTCCTGTCCGACTCTTTGCAATCCCATGGACTGTAGCCTACCAGGCTTCTCAGTCCATGGAATTTTCCAGGCAAGAGTACTGGAGTGGGTTGCCATTTCCTTCTCCAGGGGATCTTCCCAACCCAGGGATTGAACCCGAGTCTCCTGCACTGCAGGCAGATGCTTTACTGTCTGAGCCAATGTTTATATTATACACATACAGCACACACATACTCACAGTCTTCTTTTTTTAACTATTTTTCTTTGGCTTTTGTACTGTCGTTTGCTCTTACCTCCCTTTTTCTGTTAATAAACATCAAATAAAGTTTCAGCCCTTGACTTTCTGCTTTCTTTCTCCTCAATTCAGAATCTAGGTTGGAAAATAGATCTACTGTTACTGTTGTGTGTGCATTCAGATGTGTTCGATTCTTTGTGACCCTATGGACAATAGCCTGCCAGCCTCCTCTGTCCAAGGGATTCTCCAGGCAAGAATACTGGAGTGGGTTTCCAGCCCTCCTCCAGGGGATCTTCCTGACCAAGGGATCGAACCCACAACTTTTGTGTCTCCTACATTAGCAGGCAAATTCTTTACCACTAGCTCTACCTGGGATCGAACCCACAACTTTTGTGTGTCCTACATTAGCAGGCAAATTCTTTACCACTAGCTCTACCTTGGAATTTCCTTAAAGGCTTAGTAACATGACTTGAGAACACCTGGTTGCCACAGACATTCCCGGTCACTGTCTATCCATTCTCATTACTGATGTCTTAATTTGCACTTCAAGCTTGGACTATTGTAAAAGTATTTTGACATCTCAAGGCCTTTAGGTAATTCATCTCCTCTTGTTTCTTTTATTTCTTGCTTATTTCTTTACTTTTCCTCTTCACTTTCTGCTATGTTGTCTTCCTCACACACTAACACACCAGTTCTGGTCAACAACCTACTGTGTATCCATCCATACTTTTCACCATGAATATAGTTCATATTGAAATGAAATCATTCACACACAGAAATTTTTGTGCATTTGTTTGAAAAATGAGAACATTTTATAATGTTTTTGCATCTTAACATTCTCATCCTAAAATATCACACTATTTTTAATGGCTGTACAATTTACCCACAATATGGGTGTGCACAAATTATTTAACCATTCTCCTGATTAATGGACAAACTGTTTCCAGATTTTGACTACCATGTACAATTCTGCAATGCATGCACTTGTATAATTAATGTTTATTTATTTAAAAATTTTTATGGAAGAAATTGCCATGGGAGTGAAAATTTTGAGTCAATAGTGCATTCATGTTTTAATTTAAATAGATGCATAGGGACTGTAATAATCTGTATGTCTACCAACAATGTATGAGAGTATCATTTTTCCTCAATTTCTGCCAGCATAAAATGTTATCACATTTTTCCTTTATGAAGATAATGATTATAAACTGACACTTTCTTGCTTTTTATTTTTTTCTTAGCATATCTGATGAGTTTGAACATATTTTCATGTAGTTGTCAAATTTGCAGATCATGAATTGCTTATTTCTCTTTGGACACTGCATCAGATGATCTGGCCATCTTAGCTTTTTCTATAACAGAGATAATTTCACTTCTTCCTTCCCAATTTGGCTGTCATTTTTTTTTTTTTTCTTGCCTGATTGTTCTGGGTAGGACTGCCGGTATATATATTTAACAGAAGTCATGAAACTAGGCATCTTTGACTTATTCCTGAACATAAAGGAAAAGTTTTTCATCTTACACCATATTATTTTCTTTTCTCCAAAGAACTTCTTTTAACATTTCTTGTATGGCAGGTCTACTAAAGTCTCTCAAATTCTGTTTGTTTGAGAAAGGCTTCATTTCTCCTTCATCTTTGAAAAATCATTCCCCAGGGAAAAAATTTCTAGATTGGTGTTTTCATTCTTTCAACACACTACTTATTTTACTCTATTATCTTTTAGCTTACATAGTATCTGAGAAATTTTATGTAATTCTTATCTTGTACATACTATAGGTATGGTACTTTCCCCTCTAGTTTCTTTTAAAACCTCTTCTTTATCTTGGTTTTCTGTAGTTGGAAAATAATATGCCTAGGCATTCTTTTTTGGGGGAGGGTGTTGGTTATTTGTCCTGCTTGATGTTTGCTGAGCTTCCTGAATCTACAGTTTGGTGTCCAACATCAATTTGGGGAAAATCTCACCCCCTTTTTCCCCCAAATATTCCTTTTCCTCTCACTCTTTCTTCTCCTTACAGTATTTCCATTACACATATGTTAAACCTTTTGAAGTTGACACACTCTTTGAAAATCTTATATTCTTTTTTTTTTTTTTAATTCTCTTTGCCTTTCAGTTTTAGTGGTTTCTATTGAGATATCATCTAGATCAGATGCTTTCCTTACCTGTGTTGAGTCTACTAATAAACACATAAAAGATATTGTTCATTTCTATTTCAATGTGTTTGATCTCTAGCATTTTGTGTTTGTTTTTCATTCTTCCTTAGAAATTCTATCTCTCTGCTTACATTGCTTATTTGTTCTTGCATGCTATCTACTTAACTTTATCAACTAGAGCCAATAGCATATTAATCTTGATAATTCCAATATCTCTGCCATGTCTGGATTTGAGACATTTTCTGTTTCTTCATATTCTGTTTTTAGCCTTTTGGTATACCTTATAATTGTTTTTTTTTTTTTTTTCCTGGATAGCCAGACCTGAGGTACTTGGCAAAATAAACTGTTGTAAGTAGCCCTTTAGAATTGTAGTGTTGAGGTGCAAGAGGAGGGGTTTTTTAATAGCCCTGTGATTAAGTGTCAGGCTTTTGATGAAAATTTGCCTCAAGACTGTGAACTTCACAAGTGTTATTATCACCTTTCTTTGGTGGGACAGGATGGGCAGGGTGGGTTGGAGTTGGGTATTTTCCTTCTCACACATGGATAAGTATGGATGAGTATAGCTGATTGGAGTTGAATATTTTCCTTTCTCCAAATCATTCAGAAATAATCCCAATCAGATAATATCCCTGAAGTTTAGGCTCTGTTTATCTAGTTTCCCTAATGGGCAGGTCTTAAGAGAAACTGAGTATGTAGTCATAATTTAAAATACCTACATTTCCCTTCCCAATCTAGAAGGATGAGATTTTTTTTTCCTCTGATATTTATGGGGAGAACATAATAGTAATCCTTGAGTTAAACTCACAAAAGTATATGGGTTTCCTTTTGGCTGGGTCCTCCCAGAGTATTTACTCTCAGAGCTGTCACACTGTGCCTCCAGGAATTCATCAATTATAGTCAGGTTTTCCTACCCTGACATTGATTCTTGTGCCAGTTTCCACTTCTGAATCTCTGCTCTGATAAGACATGAAGTGAACTGAAGTGTTAGTCTCTCAGTTGTGTCTGACTCTTTGCGATCCCATGGACTGTAGCCTGCGAGGCTCCTCAGTCCATTGGATTCTCCAGGCAAGAATATTGGAGTGAGTAGCCATTCCTTTATCCAGGGTATCTTCCCAACCAATGTACTGAACCTGGGTCTGCAGCACTGCAGGCAGATTCTTAACCATCTGAGCCACTATGGTTCCCTGTATTCACCTGGGTCTCCAATCACCTCGCTGGGTGCAGTGGCTTGCCTCCTGTCCTCAAATCTTTAATGGATCCGAAAGAGTTGGTTTTTCAGTCTACTCAGCTCTTTACCTATTACTGGCAGAGTCCCTACTCCTAAACTCCTTACACGTGGAGCCAGAAACCAGAAGCAGCAGTGTGTGTTTTTTTTTTTTTTTTTTTTAAGGTTCAGGACTCTGTTGATGGAATGGAATGTTCTGTATTTTCACTCATGTTTTTTCTTTCAGAAACATATGTTACATTTTGAAAGAGGCGTATGGTGATATTTCATTATATTGTATATTAAATTAAGTGTTCTTTGCCATTCTAATAGTAGTTTATCAGTTACTTTGGTGCATACAAGTTAATGACTTCTTCATAAATTATACCTTCTGCCTTTATAAAATGCTCTTTTTTGTCTTGACAAATGCTTTTACTCTTATGTTCCACTTTTTAATGTTATCTTGGCCTCCCTGCTTTCTTTATGATTGCATTCACTTACTCTATCCCTGCCCAAGCCTTAATTTTTACTTTGAAAAAAAAATTAAATGTGTGTGTGTGTGTATAGTTTTAGTATTATCTTTTAAATATCTTTCTGCTTTCTATTTCCACAATAATGTGTCATAATAAGAACCAAAACCTTAGAGCTTTACAACAATAATCACTTATTCTTTGCTCACTAACTTTGCAGCAAAATTCAGCTCTTCTGACCTATGGTTGGCTGATCTCGGCTGGATTTGCTTATGTTCAAATAGTCAACTGCAAATGAGTAGGAGTTCTTCAGATTTTGTCTATTTTTTTCTTATTTACCTAGAGATCTGCTCTCTGTTGGCTGATCTAGAATGGTCTCCATTAGAACAATCTGGTGCAACTCAGCTTGTATTATGAGTTTTATCTTCCCTTGGGCCATCCCAAGGGCTTCCCAGATGCCTCAGTGGGTAAAGAATCTGCCTGCAATGCAGGAGGCACAGGAGACGCAGGTTCCATCCCTGAGTCAGGAAGACCCCCTGGAGAAAGGAGTGGCTACCCACTCCAGTATTCTTGCCTGGAGAATCCTGTGGACAGAGGAGCCTGGTAGCCTATAGTCCATAGGGTGGCAAAAGTGCCATGACTGAAGTAACGAACATGCACATGTGGGCTATCCCAAGCAGGCTGTCTTGGCTTTAGCAGATATGCAATAGTAATCAAGGGACGACATGCGACACATTGTGACCTGGCCTCAGTCCCTGATACACTGATTCGGCTAAATAAAATTATGGATTCAAGCAATGCGGAAATAATCCTGCCTTTTTTAGTATGAACATAAAAAAAGTAAATAATTGAACTACTTTTTAAAATCTACAGTAAACATACAATAGATTTTTGTGTCTTAATTGAATACTGGGAAGATTCAGTTTGATTTTATTTCTAATTTTTATTTTTAAAATTTCATTTCCTTTTCATTTTATTATATTATTTGACTGGTCATGATAATACTTGTTCTTTACTTTTCATTTTATCATTTAAAAATTCTACTGTATCTATTATATTGTGATCAGTACTTGGTCACTTCAGTCACGTCCAACCCATTGTGACCCTATGGACTGGAGCCCACCAGGCTCCTCTGTCCACAGGATTCTCCAGGCAAGAATACTGGAGTGGGTTACCATGCCCTTCCCCAGGGATCTTCCTGACCCAGGGATCAACCTGTGTCTCTTGTGTCTCTTGCACTGCAGGATTCTTTACCCACTGAGCTACCTGGGAAGCCCTCTACTATATGTTTTACTTTATACTAGTAGTTAATCAGACACTTGTGTTGAATGGTATATGAAAGTAAAATACTATTTTCCCTATGAAAGCATTCTGTTCTCCAGCGCTTAATCTGTCACCTCATGTGCATTTTCCCCATTTTGCTGCTGACCTTTTCATTTCTCTTTTATATTAACTGTTTTAGTTTAGTACTCTCACTTCTGACCCTACAGTTTTCTCTGCATCTTGGCCTTTTTATTTTGAGAATCTGTATTAATATTTACTTTATACATTAAATTCAGCTTATGGATATATTTAACTATATAGATATGTGGTTGCAAAAGAGTATGAGAAAAGGGTAGAGGAACTACAACACCACAGAAGGACATTTCAAATAAGAAAATGCTTCAGAACTCACCCTTATTCTTCCCCTTTTCTGCTTTCTGTATCTTGTGGTCCACTTTTTAATCTTTTTTTTTTTTTTTGGATTAGCATGCATGCATGCTCAGTTGCTTCATTTGTATCTGACTCTTTGCAACCCCAAGGACCATAGCCTGCCATGCTCATCTGTCAATGGGATTTTCACAGCAAAATTACTGGAGTGGGTTGCCATGCCCTCCTCCAGGGTATTTTCCCACTCAGGATTCGAAACCGTGTCTCCCAAATTTCCTCCATTTGCAGGTGGATTCTTTACTGCTGAGCCATCACTTTGGTAAGTACATTTTTTTCTCAGTGTTTAATATATATTCACTGAGCTTTCCTCGTTAGTATAATGGTGAGTATCCCCTCCTGTCTCACAGAAGACTGGAGTTCGATTCCCGACAGGGAGGCAACACACCCTTGGGGCTTCCCTTGTGGCTCAGCTGGTAAAGAATCCACCTGCAATGTGGGAGACCTGGGTTCGATCCCTGGGTTGGGAAGATCCCTTGGAGAAGGGAAAGGCTACCCACTTCAGTATTCTGGCCTGGGGAATTCCATGGGCTGTATAGTCCATGGGGTTGCAAAGAGTCAGACACAACTGAGTGACTTTCACTTCACTTCATATACATTCTTTTTTAAAAATATTTATTTATTTATTTGTCTGCTCCAGATCTTAGTTGCATCATGCAGGATCTCCTATCTTCCTCGTGGCATGCAGGATCTTTAACTGTGGGCATGTGACTCCTCTGCAATGGGAGCACAGTGTCTTAGCCATTGAACCAGCAGGGAGCCAAGATGGCCTATGCTATTTTGTACTGGGATAGGACAATGGGTGAGTCATTTGCCCCCTCTACAGACACCAGGGACAAGCTACTGGGCTTCTCTTAAAGATTCAGATCATCTGTTCTGACCCTCCTGGATTCCCTGGAAAGTGAAGTAGAATATGGTTAAGATCTTCTTTTTATTTTATTTTTATTTATTTATTTTTTACTTTATAATATTGTATTGGTTTTGCCATACATTGACACGAATCCGCCATGGGTATACATGTGTTTCCTATCCTGAACCTCCCTCCCACCTCCCTCCCCATACCATCCCTCTGAGTCATCCCAGTGCACCAGCCCCGAACACCCTGTATCATGCATCGAATCTGGACTGGTGATTTGTTTCACATATGATAATTTACATGTTTCATTGCCATTCTCCCATATCATCCCACCCTCTCCCTCTCCCACAGAGTCCAAAAGACTGTTCCATACATCTGTGTCTCTGTTGCTATCTCGCATACAGGGTTATCGTTACCATCTTTCTAAATGCCATATATATGCGTTAGTATACTGTATTGGTGCTTTTCTTTCTGGCTTACTTCACTCTGTATAATAGGCCCCAGTTTCATCCACCTTATTAGAACTGATTCAAATGTATTCTTTTTAATGGCTGAGTAATATTGGTTAAGATCTTCTATACCAGCTTTTCTTTGGCAAATCCAATGGTCTAAGTCTCACCAAAATTTACCCCAAGGACATCCTTGCCACTGAATTCCCTTCCACTGATTTCCAGAGATTTAGAGAAAGCCAGGGATATTTGTCCCTATTGTACTCCTTATGCCCTAAATGCCTGTCTATCCAGTGCCTGCTTGGTTTGTAGGAGAATAGATTGTAGCTGAAATAAGAGAATGAGAAGAAAGATACTTTTAGATGCCTTCTTAGAATCTCTATCACTGGAGCCAAACTCCTGTTGTAATAACTGGAAAAATTCTGCACGTTCCCTGGTACAGATGCAAGGAATATTTGAGGAAAACCCTGAAAATTCATTTATCTTAAGGCTTCTGCCTTGCTGGCTACGCATTCTGGTTTGCTCCTTATGGAACCCATTGTCCTTAGGTGTAAGTCAATACTATATCAATCACAGGATTGTCGTGAGAATTAATTAATGCAAGAAAAATTCTCTCATCAGTGCATGACATAAATATGTGCTGAATTGTTACTACTATTCAGTTCACCCAAAATATGAATGTACTTACTACAAACTTAGAAATCATTGACTAAGCACACACATTGAACTTCATTCTTTCTATGCTTCCCAAACAAGTGTATATATAAAATAAAAATTATTGAAAGTACAGCAATGCATGGAGTTGGCAAAATGTGTATACTATATCCAAACAGTTGGAATAGTTACATGACTGCAAAGCCATCTTCACAGTCACCATAAATGAAAGAAAAAGGCTATTGTGTGACTTGCCTATAGAGAGTAACATATTACACTATAAAAGTGTAATAATGGAGCTGAAAGTTGTAAAGACTCGTAGATTATTTGTATGAACACATAAGTAAGCATGGTTGGATATTACTGTTGCTTCACATACCCTCATGCACACACAGGCATGCACACACATATCCCATCAGTAATGCCCATAACTGTAATGAGTAGGGGATTGGTAGTAAAACCATTCCCTTAGGACCATGGCTACATTTGCAGTGAGATCCTGATTTGAATTTTTAAGTACAGTCTTCAAATCTATTAACTTTCATTTCTAATATCAAGTTTTTAAGGAAGACAAGAAAAGAGCAGCTGAGCGTAAAAAAGGTCAAATGAAGAATTATCTTAAAATGACATTTTTATGATTATAGCCATGTTTAATAACTTCAAATGAAGAATTATCCCCCATTTGATGTTTTTAAGACCAAGGCAGTGTAAAAACGTCATTTTAAAATGACGTTTTTACAATCAAAGCAATCTGTAAAAATGTCAGGTGAACAACTCAATGAATTAAATGTATCTAAGGATATAAAAAATAGGTTAAAATGTCCAGTGGAGCATTTCATTGACATTTGATGGTTTTTTCCAGAAAATATTGATCATAAAAATGCAGTATTTAGTATGTTAGTATCTTTAATTTTGTTAGTTGTCTGTAGAAATGATGTATAAGTAAATGTTCTGATCCATCATATCAAAGTAATAGATCATAATTTGACTAGTACCTAAATATCAAAATACAAAGTTATTTAAATTTACCTTTGTAACATAGAATTAAATATTGAAATGAAGGTATAGACAAATATGCAATTTTGCTTTTTAAAATATATTTTACAATTTTTGTCTATTATTATATATGTAAGAACAAAGAATGAGGTGAACATTGTCAAACTTTTCTTACACAAATGACACTTGACAAATTCCAGTAGAACTAAAATTTGTCTACAATCCCCTCTTTTTCATAAACAGAGGTTTTGTGGGGATATGTACAAATATACTTCCTGGACGCTCACCATCCAATATCACTTCAAATATCTGTCTATAGCATCACTCCTTAGGAAAATCTTTAGTATTGGAAACTTCTATATCTGTGCTAACCATTAGCTTCATGTGACTACTGAAGAACTGAAATTCTTATTTAATTCTGAATCACGTTTAAATATTCACACGTGCAGATAGTTAGGAACTAATTTTCAGTCTGTCAAGTTTTGTTAACTTGGGATACAGTTCAATTCTACACTCAAATTTTCTGATTATGGAGTCTCTAGTAATGTAATAAGGCAGGGAATACTTCTCCTGTGTGAAATAGCAAATGTTATTTGGCTGGTAATGTACTGTTGCTTAGTCCTGAAGTCGTGTCTGACTCTGCAATCCCATGGACTGCAGCATGCCAGGCTTCTCCATCCTTCATTATGTCCCAGAATTTACTCAAACTCATGTTCATTGACTCAGTGATACTATCCAACCATCTCATTCGCTGTCATCCCCTTCTCCTCCTGCCTTCAATCTTTCCCAGCTTCAGGGTCTTTTCCAATGATTCAGCTCTTCACATCAGGTGGCCAAAGTATTGGAGCTTCAGCTTCAGCATCAGTCCTTCCAATAAATATTCAGGATTGATTTCCTTTAGAATTGACTGGTTTGATCTCCTTGCAATCCAAGGGTCTCTTAAGAGTCTTTTCCAACACCACAATTTGAAAGCATCAGTTCTTCGGCGCTCAACCTTCTTTATGGTCCAACTCTCGCTTCTCTACCTGACTACTGGAAAAACCATAGCTGTGACTATACAGACTTCTGTCAGCAAAATGATATCTTTGCTTTTAATGTGCTGTCTAGGTTTGTCACAGCTTTTCTTCCAAGGAGCAAGTGTCTTTTAATTTCATGGCTGTAGTCACCATCTGCAGTGATTTTGGAGCCCAGGAAAATAAAATCTGTCACTGTTTCCACTTTTTCCCCATCCATTTGCCATCAAGTGATGGGACTGAATGCTGTAATCTTTGTTTTTTGAATGTTGAGTTTTAAGCCAGTTTTTTCACTCTCCTCTTTCACCTTCATCAACAGGGTCTTTAGTTCCTCCTTGTTTTCTGCCATTAAAGTATCATCTGCAAATCTGAGATTGTTGATTGTCCTCCTGGCAATCTTAATTCCAGCTTGTGAGTCATCCAGTATGGCATTTCACATGATGTACTCTGCATAGAAGTTAAATAAGTGAGTTGACAGTATGCAACCTTGACGTACTCCTTTCCTAATTTTGAATGCATTTGTTGTTCCATGTCTGATTCTAACTGTTGCTTCTTTCCAGTTTCTCAGGAGACAGGTAAGGTGGTCTTGTATTCCCATCTCTTTAAGGACTTTCCATGGTTTGTTGTGATCCACATAGTCAAAGGCTTTAGCATAGTCAATGAAGCAGAAGTTGGTTTTTTTTTTTTTTAATTCCCTTCCTTTTTCTTTTTGGTCTAAAAGTAAGACCATTAAAGTAGATTGAACATCTAAACCTAGGCTGTCAGGATTAAGCCTATGCAATATAGTATTTCCCAAAATGATTTCAATGACATATTCATACATTTTCATAAATAGAAAAAAAATTCTACAGATGTACTTGCAGTGTCAAGAAAACCTCTAAATGTAACATAAATATCCTTAACCAAATATCATAATTATTCTCAGCCAGGGCAAATGTATGTGTGACACACACACACATGTACAGAGTGCATAATTAGAGTTTAACCAGAATTAGTTTAAGCTTCCTGCACTTTTTAACTGAAAAGAGTTCTTTACTTTTTCCCCCCATACTTATTGCATATTTCCATTAAAGTTCTTGATGTAACTAGCAATGTTCACTTACATAAAATGCTGTACATTTTAGGAAATGTTTCTTCATGTTTTATTGCATTTGAGACTAAGAATAATGAAAAGGGCAGATTTTGAAACTTTTTTTTTCAGATGAAGACATCAAAACCTGAATAAATGAAGGCAAATATGTGATGAAGGAAAAGTCACAAACCGATAAAAATAGTAACACCTGACATAAATAAGGCTTTCTGCTCTATCAGATCAGATCAGTCGCTCAGTCGTGTCCGACTCTTTGCGACCCCATGAATCGCAGCATGCCAGGCCTCCCTGTCCATCACCAACTCCCGGAGTTCACTCAGACTCATGTCCTTCGAATCAGTGATGCCATCCAGCCATCTCATCCTCTGTCGTCCCCTTCTCCTCTTGCCCCCAATCCCTCCCAGCATCAGAGTCTTTTCCAATGAGTCAACTCTTCGCATGAGGTGGCCAAAGTACTGGAGTTTCAGCTTTAGCATCATTCCTTCCAAAGAAATCCCACGGCTGATCTCCTTCAGAATGGACTGGTTGGATCTTCTTGCAGTCCAAGGGACTCTCAAGAGTCTTCTCCAACACCTCAGTTCAAAAGCATCAATTCTTCGGCGCTCAGCCTTCCTCACAGTCCAACTCTCATATCCATACATGACCACAGAAAAAACCATAGCCTTGACTAGACGAACCTTTGTTAGTAATGTCTCTGCTTTTGAATATGCTATCTAGGTTGGTCATAACTTTCCTTCCAAGGAGTAAGCGTCTTTTAATTTCATGGCTGCAGTCACCATCTGCAGTGATTTTGGAGCCCAGAAAAATAAAGTCTATAACGTCTATAATTCCGATCTATAATCATACCTAGTGTCCATGTTCTTCCAGGAAATTGAGCTATTTTGATTACTACTCTTATTTAATAGGTATGAGAGGTAGACACATTCCATTCCAAGTCACTACTGGTTGAGGATATGTTCCAGGTGTCATAACTCCCCACCTAGTGATGTTTCTAAGAAGTGGGAAAGGACCATGTGCAGATACACTACTAGAAAATAGAAAAAGTAGGTTTGGTTGATTGATTACAAATGAGTTGCAAAGGATTTCTATGCATCAAATATGACTGAAAGATCAATGCTTTGATAAGTGGAGACGATGAAAGGAGTGCCAGAGATAATGCGAAATTTAGCACAAGGGAATAGTTAGAGAGCATGTAAGAATTCTGCCTGCCTATGTCATCTTGAATTGTAGTTATGCCCAATATTCAGTATTTTTTAATACCCTACCAAATGCATCACGACCCTTATTCTATCTACATTGCAGAGGCTGGACAACTCTAAAGAAGACTCTTTGAGCTATCTTTTGCCTGATGCTGACTTTTATTTGCTTTTCCCCCTATCCCATCTCTCTCCATTATTACTCTTCTTTATTATTCTTCTCTGACACAATGGATCAGATACCATCTTTAATTCTTACTTTCCACCAAGCATTGTGTCTCCAGCCCTTTGTATTCACTATTTAATTTATCACTTCCAACAACTTTGTGAAAATAAACATTTATTTTTCACAAAATTTATAAAAATAAAAACTTTGCAAAAATGGCATATTATTGCTCAAATTATACAGATGAATAAACTAAGGTAAGGGGTATATACTACCTTACCTAGAGACAAGTAAATGATGAGCTTTGAAACCAGAACTCAAACAGATATCACTATTTACACAGTCCCAATCCATAAAAATTATGTTCTAAGTGACATGCTAATAAGCTACTGCTTTTTGATTCTCCCACATGTCCATTTCCTTAAGATTGACTCAGCAGAAAACTATCAGACCTTTTCCTTTAAAGCTGTAAGTAATTGATGTAAAGCTCTGCTAATAGGGCCTTCCCGTGTGGCTCAGCTGGTAAAAAATCTGCCTGCAATGAGGGAGACCTGGATTTGAACCCTGGGTTGGGAGGATTCCCCGGAGAAGGAAAAGGCTACCCACTACAGTATTCTGGCCTGGAGAATTCCATGGGGTCGCAAAGAGTTGGACATGACTGAGAGACTTTCACTTTCTTTCTGCCCTAGATTAAGCATAAATCAATGATGTTTTTAGATAGGTTGAAACAAAGGCATCGTGTCCACCACAGAACTTTTACTGACTTTTGCAAACAAACATCAGGTAACTGTAACCTATACATAAAAGGCATCGTGTCCACCACAGAACTTTTACTGACTTTTGCAAACAAACATCAGATAACTGTAACCTATACATAAAAGGCATTGTGTCCACCACAGAACTTTTACTGACTTTTGCAAACAAACATCAGGTAACTGTAACCTATACATAAGTAAGTGTTCTTCCCTCTCTGCCATTTTTGCTAGTGCCAATTAAAACCTGCTTTCCTACTTATATGGTGCCCAGTGTGTACTCTCTGACACAGAAGAGAGTATTCCATGGGAAAGGCTGTCCAGAGAAGTTTCTTGTTCACATTTGATGGGGAAATCTTTGATTACCTCTATCAAAAAAAGGAGTTTTCTTAACCTTTGTGGGTCAAGAAGCCATAATTTAATGATCAGTTAAGTTGGAATGAATATTTAGTACTGGATGACATCAGCATTTCAACAGATAATGCAAAGATAATTTTTGGAATTTATGAAGGAACAAGTAACAGCTTCTCTGGTAGCTCAGTTGGTGAAGATTCCACCTACAATGCAAGAGATATGGGTTTGATTCCAGAGTTGGAAAGATCTCTTGGAGAAGAAAACAACAACCCACTCCAGTATACTTTCCTTGGAAATCTCATGGATAGAGGAGTCTGGTGGGCTACAGTCCATGGGGTTGCAAAGAGTTGTGCACAACTTAGCTACTCAACAACAACAACAAATGAAGGAACAAATAATTTTAAATTTTTTGATAGAAATCTATGGGTGCTATCAATTCTCCATTTATTTCAGTGGGTAAATCAATCTGAACAAATTTGGACTGTTTTTCTGCACAACGATCATCAAATTTGTTGACTAAAATAACTAACATTTAATGATGAATAGCCTAGAGTGCGAAGTAACCTATTCTTAATATTTGATTTTCACATTTTATTAGATACTTCCTGTTACTGTTCCTATTTAACTGATGAGCTATTTGAGGTTTAGCAGCTCAAATACCTTCCTAAATCAAAGAGTTTATAAGTGATAAAGCCAAAGTTGAATCCTAGGGGTGTGTGTGTGTGTTAGTCAGTCACTGAGTCATGTCCAACTCTTTGTGATCCCATGGACTGTACCACTAGTACCACCTGGGAAGCCTCATGTAAAAATATGAGTGAAAATAATGAAACAGATTTAAAAAACAATAGACAATGTATTTAAAATACAAAAACTAATCATTTAAAAAAATCAACAAAATTTGTAAAAGCTTCAGTTAGACTGACCCAAAACTGGAGAGAATGTTCAAATTTCTTAAATCAAGAATGTAAATTTGGCAAAACTAATACAATTATGTAAAGTTTAAAAATAAAATAAAATTTAAAAAAAAAGAATGTAAAAAGAAACAGCACTACTACTCTTTCAGAAATGAAAAAATTTCAAGAGATATTATGGAAAGTTTTATGTCCACAAATTAGATAACCTAGATAAACTTAACATTTCTACAGAAGAATACTTTGGCTATCTCATGCAAAGAGTTGACTCATTGGAAAAGACTCTGATGCTGGGAGGGATTAGGGGCAGGAGGAGAAGGGGACGACAGAGGATGAGATGGCTGGATGGCATCACTGACTCGATGGACGTGAGTCTGAGTGAACTCCGGGAGTTGGTGATGGACAGGGAGGCCTGGCGTGCTGTGATTCATGGGGTCACAAAGAGTCGGACATGATTGAGCGACTGAACTGAACTGAACTGAAACCATTGATAGTGATTCAAGAAGAATTGTAATCTGAGAGACCTATTACTCTAGAAAGACTAAATTAGTAATCAATATACAGGCATACCACAGTGAAATCCTAGGTTCAGTTCTAGATCATGGCAGTAAAGTATAACAATAAAGCAAGTCACATTGCTTTGGATTTCTTGGTTTCCCAGTGCACATGAAAGTTATGTTTACTCTATACTATAGTTTATTAACTTTGCAATAGCTTTATTTCTAATAAAACTATATCTTAGTTTTTAAGATGTTTATATCTTAATTTTAAAATATAATAGTAACAAAAAAATTGAAATATAGTGAGAATTACCAACATGTGATATAGAGACACAAAGTGAGTGGATGTTGTTGGGAAAATGCTACCTGTAGACTTGCTCAGTGCAGGGTTACCAGAAATCTTCAACCTACCAAAAATACAGTATTTGCAAAACACGATAAAACAAGGTATGCCTGTATTTTCTACAATAAAAAGCTCAGCCTTGATAATTTCATTAGTTATTCCCATAAAACACTTAAAAAATAATTAACACTGCATCTTAATAAAGTTTCTTAAAACATAAAAGGATGGAACAAATCCTAGGTTATTCTATAAAGTTGATATAGCATTAATAGCAACACCAGAAAATACCTCACTACAGATTTTAAACATTTTGAAAGGATAATAAAGAAATATAAACATATCATGCAATACGAATTTGACATACTTAAATGAAATGAGTAAGTTTAAGTACACAAATTGCAAGGATCATTCAAGAGTAAATTAATAAGCCAAATAACCTCATCTCTGTTAGATAAATTGGACCTGTAATAAAAAAACTCAAAAAACTACCAAAACTACCCCCAATATCTCTAGACCCAAATGAATTTATTGGTGGATTCTGCAAATAATACCATGGCTAAACAACTTCTTCCATAATATGAAGAGCAGAAAACACATCTTAACTCATTCTGTACTAGTACAGTGATATGAAAGCCAGACAAAGACACTGAAAAAAAGAATACATAAACCAGTACACTTTGTGAAAATAGATACAAACTTCTAACAGAATTTATTAAGTTCAATTGAGCAATGTATAAAAAAGATGATGCCTTATGACCAAAGAGTTTATATCAGTAGTGTGAGCCTGAATTAACACTCAGAAATCAGTTTAATAAAGTCAGTTTAGTTTAGTTCAGTCACTCAGTCATGTCTGACTCTTTGTGATCCCATGGACTGCAGCAACCCAGGCCTCCCTGTCCTTTACCAACTCCCAGATTTACTCAAACTCATGTCCATTGAGTCAGTGATGTCATCCAACCATCTTATCCTCTGTCGTCCCCTTCTCCTCCAACCTTCAATCTTTCCCAGTATCAGGGCCTTTTCAAATGAGTCAGCTCTTCCCATCAGATGGCCAAAGTAGTGGAGTTTTGCTTCAGTATCAGTCCTTCCAATGAACACCTAGGACTGATCTCCTTTAGGATGTACTGGTTGGATCTCCTTGCAGTCCAAGGGACTCTCAAGAGTCTTCTCCACCACCACAGTTCAAAAGCATCAATTCTTCGGTGCTCAGATTTCTTTATAGTTCAACTCTCACATTCATACATGACTACTGGAAAAATCATAGCCTTGACTAGATGGACCTTTGTTGGCAAAGTAATGTCTCTGCTTTTAAATATGCTGTCTAGGTTGGTCATAACTTTCCTTCCAAGGAGTAAGCATCTTTTAATTTCATGGCTGCAGTCACCATCTGCAGTGATTTTGGAGCCCCCCAAAATAAAGTCTGACACTGTTTCCACTGTTTCCCCATCTATTTCCCATGAAGTGGTGGGACCGGATGCCATGATCTTCATTTTCTGAATGTTGAGCATTAAGCCAACTTTTTCACTCTCCTCTTTCACTTTCATGAAGAGGCTCTTTAGTTTTTCTTTGCTTTCTGCCATAAGGGTGGTGTCAACTGCATATCTGAGGTTATTGGTATTTCTCTCAGCAATCTTGATTTCAGCCTGTGCTTCTTCCAGCCCAGCTTTTCTCATAATGTACTCTGCATAGAAGTTAAATTAGCAAGGTGACAGCATGCAGCCTTAACATACTTCGTTTCCTATTTGGAACCAGTCTGTTGTTCCATGTCCAGTTAGACATGTTCCATGTCTAACTCTTGCTTCCTGACCTTAATAAAGTCTACTGTATTCATAAATAAAAAATATTATCATATTTCAAAATATATGCAGAAAAAAATTATTAAATTCTAACATCCATTCTTCATAATACTATGAATAAATGGCATTTCCTTAACCTAATAATAGGCATCTGTTTCAGAAAAAAGCTCTAGATAATATTAAAATATTTTAGTAAACACTTCATCAAAAAAAAAGATAGCAACAGTCATCTCTGACTCTTTGCAACCCCGTGGAGTGTAGCCCTCCATGATGCTCTGTCCATGGAATTCTCCAGGCCAGAATACTGGAGTGGGTAGCCTTTCCCTTCTCAAGAGATCTTCACAACCCAGTGATCGAACCCAGGTCTCCCACATTGCAGGAGGATTTTTTACCAGCTGAGCCACCAGGGAAATAGCATATTAAATATGCTCAACATTATTAGTCATTAGAGAAATGCAAATTAAAATGACAATTAAATGCCAGAACACAATTAGTGTTGAAAAGACTGACAAAGTCAAGTACTGGCAAGGATATTAAAGAACTGGGACTCTCACACCTACTGTTGGGATTATAAAAGGGTACAAACTTGTTGGCAGGAGTCTGCCAGTTTAAAAAAACTTGAGCGTGTATCTATCATATGATTCAATCATCTCACTCTTTGATGCTTACTTAATATGAATGAACTTATGTGCCAAAAACACTTGTAAACAAATGTTCATAGCAGCTTTATTTATAATCAATTAAAACAGGAAAAAACAGAGTGTCTCACCAAAAGGTAGTATTAACACAAATGTGATATATCCTTACAATGAAACACTTATGAACAATAAAAGGAATGAACCATTACATAGGCTAGATGTAGGGATTCTCAAATAATTATGTTGAGTGAAAACAGCTGGGTACACATTTTATTATTTCATATATACATGTGCATGTCTGTGTCATTTGCTCAGTTGCATCTGACTCTGGGACTCTATGGAGTATAGTCCACCAGGCTTCTCTGTCCAAGGTATTCTCCAGGCAAGAATACTGGAGCGGGTAGCCATTATCTTCTCCAAGGGGTCTTCCTGACCTGGGGATCGAACCCAGGTCTCCTGCATTGCAGATGGATTCTTTACCATGTGAGACACTAAGGAAGCCTCCATTTATGCTTAGCTATATAGAAAGTGCAAATTAATTTATAATCAGAAAGCAGAGGGATTTCAGGGAAAAGCATAAGGGAGGGATTACTAAGAGACACATGGAAACTCTGAGAGATTAGGGCTGTATTCATCTTAATCGTGCTATTGTGTCAGTTCAGTTCAGTCGCTCAGTCATGTCCGACTCTTTGCAACCCCATGAACCACAGCACGCCAAGGCTCCCTGTCTATCACCAACTCCCAGAGTCCACCCAAACCCATGTCCATCAAGTCTGTGATGCCTTCCAACCATCTCATCCCCTATCGTCCCCTTCTCCTCCTGCCCTCAATCTTTCCCAGCATCAGGGTCTTTTCCAATGAGTCAGCTCTCGGCATCAGGTGGCCAAAGTATTGGAGTTTCAGCTTCAACATCAGTCCCTCCAATGAACACCCAGGACTAATCTCCTTTTATGCTCAAAATTCTCCAAGCCAGGCTTCAGCAATATGTGAACCATGAACTTTCAGATATTCAAGCTGGTTTTAGAAAAGGCAGAGGAACCAGAGATCAAATTACCAACATCCGCTGGATCATTGAAAAAGCAAGAGTTTTCCAGAAAAAACATCTATTTCTGCTTTATTGACTATGCCAAAGCCTTTGACTGTGTGGGTCACAATAAACTGTGGAAAATTCTGAAAGTGATGGGAGTGCCAGACCACCTGACCTGCCTCTTGAGAAACCTGTATACAGGTCAGGAAGCAACACTTAGAATTGGACATGGAACAACAGACTGGTTCCAAACAGGAAAAGGAGTATGTCAAGGCTGTATATTGTCACCCTGCTTATTTAACTTATATGCAGAGTACATCATGAGAAATGCTGGGCTGGAAGAAGCACAAGCTGGAATCAAGATTGCCGGGAGAAATATCAATAACCTCAGATATGCAGATGACACCACCCTTATGGCAGAAAGTGAAGAAGAACTAAAGAGCCTCTTGATGCAAGTGAAAGTGGAGAGTGAAAAAGTTGGCTTAAAGCTCAACATTCAGAAAACTAAGATCATGGCATCCAGTCCCGTCAGTTCATGGCAAATAGATGGGGAAACAGTGGAAACAGTGGCTGACTTTATTTTTCTGGGTCCCAAAATCACTGCAGATGGTGATTGCAGCCATGAAATTAAAAGACGCTTACTCCTTGGAAGGAAAGTTATGACCATCCTGGACAGCATATTAAAAAGCAAAGACATTACTTTGCCAACAAATGTCCATCTAGTCACGGCTATGGTTTTTCCAGTAGTCATGTATGAATGTGAGAGTTGGACTATAAAGAAAGCTGAGTACTGAAGAATTGATACTTTTGAACTGTGGTGTTGCTGAAGACTCTTGAGAGTTCCTTGGACTGCAAGGAGATCCAACCAGTCCATCCTAAAGGACATGTGTCAGGGACACATAGAAATCCAAAAACTTATCTAAATTTTACATTTTATATTTGTGCACTTTATTGTCTATCAGCTATACTTCAAGGAAAACATTAAAATAACATATGCTTTGATCTCATTACAAGTTTTTCTCATGGCAATTATGGTAGACCTTGGAGTTGACCAAAATCAACCAATTGCAATGGCATGGTAAAAGGTTTTTCCTGAGAAAATGTGAGCTTGAATGATGGGAAGTTTTGGGAGAAGAGTACAGTTCTGAGAGGCAGGTAATTACCTAAACATAAAGCTTTGAAAGAATGAAATTTTGTTTTTTTTCCCTAATAGGATAGATACAGATTCATCATGTTAATTATGGTAACTCAGTGGTAGAAGAATTTGCTTGCCTGTGGAGGAGCTGCAGGAGACGTGGTTTTGATTCCTGTGTTGGAAAGATCCCCTGGAAAGGGAAATGGTAACCCACTCTAGTATTTTTGCCAGGATAATTCCACAGACAGAGGAGCCTGGCAGGCTACAGTTCATGGGGTCATGGAGAATCAGACATGACTGAGCATGCAGGCAACCAACATCCTATATTTACAAAAGTGAATAAAAGCTGTGGTTTATAAGTACTCTCTTTGTAAAAAGTAAAGTACTTTTTTAAAAAGTTTTAGTTTTGTCCTCTGAGGTTTTCAGAATCTATTAGTTTGCTGGGGTTTTTTGGGTTGAATCATAGTATTGGAGGTGTTTATATGTATGGCTATACATATGAAAAGTATGAATATATTTATTTGACTCTTGAATACTGTTATCTTTATGTTTTGAATTCCCTTCCCCTGGAAGATCAGAAGATGCTGCCTATTCCAAGCCAGGGAAAAAAGCCATAAAAAATTGATTCTATCAGCTTTCTCAGTTGAAGAAAGAACACCTAAAGTTGCACTACTCACTGTAATGGAAGTACATTAAACATAAACTCTGACAAGAGTTAAAACAGCAAGATTGCACTTACATTGTATAATCACTCTACAAAAGGCCAATAATCACTTTGTTCAAAAGAGATAATGCAGTATAATATAAGTAGTAGTTTAAGCAATTATCTAGTAGAACAGTTAATCATCACCCTCAGTTCACAGCCCTTTGTTTCTTACTAATACACATGTCAGATTGTAATTAAATGCACTCACACTGTTCAGGGCAGAGTGAGAGTCCTGGGTTGAAATGTTGGAACCAAGCCGGAAAACACAATGCAGACAAGTTTCGACACTGCTTTTGGACTCTATCTGCTTAGTATGGGGTCTTGCTTGACAAATTGGCTGTAGAAGGGTGAAACCACTCTGGAGTAAATTATTTATAGAAGAGAATAATTTATGCCTGTAGAAAGCTTATGCTTATAAAGTTCACAAATTTTCCAAACATTAACTTTCTGTGTGACATATCTACCAGATATAAATTTGTTCTAAATCAGATTTATAGGCAATGAAAGTTTTTAAGTACTCTGGCTTTTTAAAATTGACAAAGATTTCAGAAATCTAGAAAGTTTCTCTGTATCTGTACAACTTCTTTTTCATTTCTAATAAAAACAACAACAACAAAAACATAATATAGCTGCCATTTTGCAGTTACAATAGCAAAATATGCTTAGACACAGCACATCATATGTTATGGTGACAGAAATACAATAATCAAAAATAGAGTTATACTTTTTTGATGAAATTGGCTTTTTAAAACTATAATTTTTAATAGGCAATTAGGAGTTATATATATTGAAAATTAAAATATTCTGTATAAAATGCAATCTATCATAATATCATAATGAAATGGTCAAGTTTTCATTCTTTGATGATACATACAATTTCATCATTATTTATAGTTTTATTTATGATAATATCCTTCACTCCAACTCAAAAAGTTTCCTACTCAATTCTGGACATACACATTCAAATGCCTATTAAAGCAGGACCTCTCAAATGTTAATGTGGATAAAACAGTTGAGCTCTTTCTAAAAATGCAGAATCTGACTCTGTGGTTCTGGAATGTGCTCTGAGATCATACATTTCTAAAACACCCCCAAGTGATCCTGATGCTGTTGGATCACACTTTGTTCTGAGGTCCTAGGTAACCCACACTTAAATTTCCTACAGGTATTTTAAACTCAAGAGTGAAAATCTGAAAAACCTTTAGCTTTAACCTTACACTATTCATTTGACGACTTGGTTGAAACCATTTCTTCCTATTTCTCATCTGTTATATACAACTTATCACCAAGATTTCTGATTCATCTTCACGGACATTTCTTAACCATTTATTATCCTTTCCAGTTCCACTTCAATATCCTAATATAGTCACCATAATTTCTCATGTATTATTTTAGCATTCTTCTAATTGATCTACCTTCAGTTTCATGACATAATCCATCCTTTACTTGAAGCCAAAAGAATCTCCTTAAATACAATTCTGTTCTCATCAGCCTGTTCTTAGACTTTCAATACCTTTAATAGATCTCCAAAACACCATATTGGGCTTCCTTTGTGGCTCAGCTGGTAAAAAATCCATTTGCAATGTGGGAGACCTGGGTTCAATCCCAGGTTGGGACAATCCCTTTGAGAAGAGAAAGGCTACCCACTCCAGTATTCTGACCTGGAGAATTCCAGGGACTGGTATGGTCCATAGGGTCACAAAGAGTCAGACACAACTGAGTGACTTTCACTTTCAGAACACCATATTACCACCTTATTTTCATGTTAAACTATTTGCCACCATCTAATACACATACTCGATCGCATCAGAATTCCTTAAATTAATGGATTGCTCTTGTTTCTTTTTTCAGGCAGTTTTGCATTTTTCCCCTTTCTTCCCCAACACTCTTATGCTCCCTCCAACTCAATATGTCCAAAATGAATCTTCCAATTTGTACTTATGAATTTTCTATTCTATTTTATAACAGTGTCTCTATACTGGGAGATACACTAAATTCTTCTAAAATCTCATTCTTCAGTTTAACTGAGAATATGTTCCTTTAAGTACTACACTCAAAATATTTATGAAAACTACATTTGCTCTCATTATTTTATACAGAGCTTTCTTCACATATAAATCACATAACATGCAAATTAGGCACTTAAAGTTTATAATTCAATGATTTTTAAAAATATTCAGAGTTGTATAACCATTACCACAATCAATTGTAGAACACTTTTTTAATACCAAAATGAAATCTATCACTTCATCATACATCAATCACTTCTCATTTCCTCCTAACAGTCTTTAATATGCATATTTATATATATTTATAAAGTATATATATAAATATGTGTATGTATGCATATGTACATATATATAATATATATATGTATGTATGTATATATTCCATGGAGAGGAATAAAATGTATTCTTTACAATATATTTTATACATTTGATGTCCAAGGTTACCATGTGTCAAAGACATAGATAGAAACTGAACTTACACCCTGACACCCTTGCCAATTAAAAAGAAGAACTAATTAAAATTTCAGCACTCTATTATAGAATAGTTTGAAAATGGAAAGTAATTTTAATCTGAAAAATTAATTTAGATCCTTTGTATATTTTAATGAATATAAAATGCAATATAGTTGAGTCCCTTTTTTCTTAATTATTGTATTAGTCAGGGTTCTCTAGAGAAGCAGAAGCGGTAGAAGATATGTGTGTGCGTGTATATATATATATATATATATAATATAATTTGTTATAAGAAACTGGCTCATGTGATTATGGAAGTTGGGAAGTCCAAATTCTTCAGTGTGGGACAATACTGTGGGTCTCTGAGGTAAAGACTCAGAAGAGCTGATGGTGTACTTCTAGTCCAAATGCTGGCTGGTGAAGATCTAGGAGATCTTGATAGTTCTAGTGAAGGCCCAAGGCAGTCTGCTGGAGAAATTCTTGCTCATGGAGGCTGGTCACTTTGTTCTATTCAGACCTTCAGTTGAGTAGATAAGTACCATTTCTATCACAGAAGGCATTCTGCTTTATTCAAAGTTCACATATGTAAATGTTTACCTCATTCAAAAACACATTCCAAGTTGACACATAAAATTAACCATCACGGTTATGTAAGTTACAGGGTCAAGCTTTTCTTCCATGTCAATCAAATGAAGAAACAAATTAATCCCTATTAATATAGACCTTAAAGGAAAACAACAAATACTCAACAGTCATGCACAGAAAACAGGATATAATATTGGAGTTTTCCCTTTGTCCTAAAAATGTAGTCAAGGTCCTAAGTTTAAGAAAATAGGCAGCAAATAAGGGAATCATCAGATAGGACAACCACTTCCCTCTAAAACATCTTTTCTACTTCTGGCACAGCAGAGTATCTGAGTTCTCTGGAGATTGTTTTGGGAACCTAAATAATTAGCATGAGTTTATTTTATGTCAAGGTTATACATTGTCACCCTGTTTATTTAACTTAAATGCAGAGTACCTCATGCAAAATGCTGTGTCGGATGGCTCACAAGTTAGAGTCAGTGTTGCCAGGAGAAATATCAACAACCTCAAATATGCAGATGACAACACCATAATGGCAGAAAGCAAAGAGGAAATAAAAAGTTTCATGATGAAGGTGAAAGAGGAGAATGAAAAGGCTGTTTTAAAACTCAACATTCAAAAATATAAGATCACGGCATTTGGACCCATCAGTTCATTTCAGTCTCTCAGACATGTCCAACTCTTTGAGACCCCATGGACTATAGCACACCAGGCCTTCCTGTCCATCACCAACTCCCAGAGTTTACTCAAACTCATGTCCATTGAGTCGGTGATGCCATCCAACCATCCCATCCTCTGTCATTCCCTTCTCCCACCTTCAATCTTTCCCAGCACCAGGGTCTTTTCAAGTGAGTCAGTTCTTTGCATCAGGTGGCCAAAGTGTTGGAGTTTCAGCTTCAGTATCAGTCCTTCCAATGAATATTCAGGACTGATCTCCTTTAGGATGGACAGATTGGATCTCCTTGCAGTCCGGGGGACTCTCAGTAGTCTTCTCCAACACCACAGTTCAAAAGCATCAATTCGTCGGTGCTCAGCTTTCTTTATAGTCCAACTCTCACATCCATATACGACTACTGGAAAAACCATAGCTTTGACTAGACTAGACAGACCCACAACTTCATGGCAAACAAATGTGGAAAAAGTGGAAACAGTGACAGATTTTATTTTCTTGGGCTCCAAAATCACTGCCAATGCTGACTGCAGCTATGAAATTAAAAGATGATTTCTTCTTGGAAGGAAAGCTGACAAACTTAGCATATTAAATAGCAGAGACATCACTTTGCCAACAAAGGTCTGTCTAGTCAAAGCTATCATTTTTCCAGTAGTCATGCATGGATGTGAGAGTTGGACCATAAAGAAGGCTCAGTGCTGAAGAATTAAACCTTTCAAACTGTGATGCCGAAGAAGATTCTTGAGTCCCTTAGGCTTCAAGGAGAGCAAACCAATGAATCTTAACAGAAATCAGTCCTGACTATTCACTGCAAAGACTGATGCTGAAGCTTAAACTCCAATACTTTGGCCACTTGATGGGAAGGGCTGACTCATTAGAAAAGACCCTGATGCTGGGAAGGATTATGGGCAAAAGGAGAAGGGTACAACAGAGAATGAGATGGTTGGATGGCATCACTGACACAACGGACATGAGTTTGAGCAAACTCCAGGAGATAGGGAAGGACGGAGAAGCCTGGGGTGCTGCAGTTCATGGGGTCTCAGAGAGTTGGACATGATTTGGTGACTGAACAACAGCAATTTTTAGTCTTACTTCCCAAAGATGGGGAAGATGAAAAGATATTTAATATTTTTTTCTGAGATTTGAGAAAATTTCTAAATAAGTAATGAAGCTTGCTCCTGGTAGCTGAAGATGAGAAATTTACAAAGTAGTGAATCCCAGTAAAGCCAAAGAGACTGTATTGCAATGTACCTGGGAACATGACCTGGGTTATTCCTATTTCAGTCTAAAACTTTGCAGTCACACAAGCAAGAAGCAGAGGAGTCCATTGGTTCTAGTGGTTATGCAAGGTCAATAGTGTAGGCTAGAAAAGAGGCAGGATCAATGTTGTTCTGCAAATGGCTGCTGAGTCAAGTGGGGGGCATGAGTCAAGTGAGGGGTCGTCTACTCCTAGCAGGGGCAGGGGAAGAGATGTCTCTTAGAAGGGTTTCTTTTGTGCAATCTGGAGAGTGCTGAATACAGTCTAGCAAAAAGATACGTGGAAGAACAAATCTGACTCCATATTAGATTTGTTTGTTTTACTTTAACCTTTATATTCTATTGCTTTTCTACCTATTATCCTGAAATATACAGTAGAATTCATTCTCAAGTTTCTGATCTGTAAATGCATAACACTTTTCCTTTCATACAAAGATTAAAATTTGCAGAGCAGAGAATAACATTTGTCTTGTTGGATGTTGACAGGAGCATCATGACCTGACCCACGTGGACAGCTGCTAGAACAATGGATTCTAACACCAAAAAGTTTGCAACAACTAATTACACCCCTTCCCCTTTTAATATAAAAGAAGCCTGAATTCTAATTTGGGTAAGATGGCTCTTTGGGACACTAGTCCACCATTTTCTCAGTCTGTGGGCTTTCTAAATAAAGTCACTATTCCTTGCCCCAACAACTCATTTCTAAATCTATCGGCCTATTGTGCAGTGAGCAGTAGGAGCTTGGACTGGTAGTGAATGTGAATGTGTTAGTTTTTCAGTCATATCTGACTCTGCAAACCCACAGACTGTAACCCACCAGGCTCCTCGGTCCATAGAGTTCTCCAGGTAAGAATACTGGAGTGTGTTGCCAATCCCTTCTCCAGGGGATCTTCCCAACCCAGGAATCAAATCTGGGCTCCTGAATTTCAGGCAGATTCTCTACAGTCTGAGCCACTATAACACACACACACACACACACACACACACACACAGAATTTATTTGGAATCACCAAATTAACAGAGGCCCACCCCATCAAAAAAAAAAAAAAAGGAAAATAGACTGAATCAGAACAGGTCAATAATCCATCCTACACGGGAAAAATCGATGGGTCAGGGAGAGGTCTTAGAGCCAGAACACACAACACTACTTGGAATTCAAGCAATAGAAGTTCACAGGAGGAAAATTTTGAATTGAGTTTGATGCTGAAACTTTACAACAAACTAGAATTAATTTTAACTAATGAAATGAGATTGTTTTCATTATAGGGGACTAGAATGCAAAAGTAGGAAATCAAGAAACACCTGGAGTAACAGGCAAATTTGGCCTTGGAATACAGAATGAAGCAGGGCAAAGACTAATAGAGTTTTGCCAAGAAAATGCACTGGTCATAGCAAACACCCTCTTCCAACAACACACGAGAAGACTCGACACATGGACATCACCAGATGGTCAACACCAAAATCAGATTGATTATATTCTTTGCAGCCAAAGATGGAGAAGCTCTATAGTCAACAAAAACAAGACCAGGAGCTGACTGTGACTCAGATCATGAACTCCTTATTGCCAAATTCAGACTTAAATTGAAGACAGTAGGGAAAACCACTACACCATTAAGTTATGACCTAAATCAAATCCCTTATGATTATACAGTGGAAGTGAGAAATAGATTTAAGGGATTAGATCTGATAGAGTGCCTGATGAACTATGGAATGAGGTTCGTGACATTGTACAGGAGACAGGGATCAAGACCATCCCCATGGAAAAGAAATGCAAACAAGCAAAATGGCTGTCTGGGGAGGCATTATAAATAGCTGTGAAAAGAAGAGAAGTGAAAAGCAAAGGAGCAAAGGAAAGATATAAGCATCTGAATGCAAAGTTCCAAAGAATAGCAAGAAGAGATAACAAAGCCTTCCTCAGTGATCAATGCAAAGAAATAGAGGAAAACAACAGAATGGGAAAGACTAGAGATCTCTTCAAGAAAATTAGAGATACCAAAGGAACACTTCATGCAAAGATGGGCTCGATAAAGGACCGAAATGGTATGGACCTAACAGAAGCAGAAGATATTAAGAAGAGATGGCAAGAATACACAGAAATACTGTACAAAAAAGATCTTCACAACCCAGATAATCACGATAGTGTGATCACTCACCAAGAGCCAGATATCCTGGAATGTGAAGTCAAGTGGGCCTTAGAAAGCATCACTGTGAACAAAGCTAGTGGAGGTGATGGAATTCCAGTTGCGCTCTTTCAAATCCTGAAAGATGGTGCTGTTAAAGTGCTGCACTCAATATGCCAGCAAATTTGGAAAACTCAGCAGTGGCCACAGGACTGGAAAAGGTCAGTTTTCATTCCAATCCCAAAGAAAGACAATGCCAAGGAATGCTCAAACTATTGCACAATTGCACTCATCTCACATGCTAGTAAAGTAATGCCCAAAATTCTCCAAGCCAGGCTTCAGAGATATGTGAACCATGAACTTCCTGATGTTCAAGCTGGTTTTAGAAAACCAGAGGAACCAGAGATCAAATTGCCAACATCCGCTGGATCATGGAATAAGCAAGAGAGTTCCAGAAAAACATCTATTTCTGCTTTATTGACTATGCCAGAGCCTTTGACTGTGTGGATCACAATAAACTGTGGAAAATTCTGAAAGAGATGGCAATACCAGACCACCTGACCTGCCTCTTGAGAAATCTGTATGCAGGTCAGGAAGCAACAGTTAGAACTGGACATGGAACAACAGACTGGTTCCAAATAGGAAAAAGAGTACTTCAAGGCTGTATATTGTCACCCTGCTTATTTAACTTATATGCAGAGTACATCATGAGAAATGCTGGGCTGGAAGAAGCACAAGCTGGAATCAAGATTGCCGGGAGAAATATCAATAACCTCAGATATGCAGATGACACCACCCTTATGACAGAAAGGGAAGAGGAACTAAAAAGCCTCTTGGTGAAAGTGACAGAATAGAGTGAAAAAGTTGGCTTAAAGCTCAACATTCAGAAAATGAAGATCATGGCATCCAGTCCCATCACTTCATGGGAAATAGACAGGGAAACAGTGGAAACAGTGTCAGACTTTATTTTTCTGGGCTCCAAAATCACTGCAGATGGTGACTGCAGCCATGAAATTAAAAGACGTTTACTCCTTGAAAGGAAAGTTATGACCAACCTAGAGAGCATATTGAAAAGCAGAGACATTACTTTGCCAACAAAGGTCTGTCTAGTCAAGGCTATGGTTTTTCCTGTGGTCGTGTATGGATGTGAGAGTTGGACTGTGAAGAAGGCTGAGTGCCAAAGAATTGATGCTTTTGAACTGTGGTGTTGGAGAAGACTCTTGAGAGTCACTTGGACTGCAAGGAAATCCAACCAGTCCATTCTGAAGGAGATCAACCCTGGGGTTTCTTTCGAGGGAATCATGCTGAAGCTGAAACTCCAGTACTTTGGCCACCTCATGCGAAGAGTTGACTCATTGGAAAAGACTCTGATGCTAGGAGGGATTGGGGGCAGGAGGAGAAGGGGACGACAGAGGATGAGATGGCTGGATGGCATCACTGACTCGATGGACGTGAGTCTGAGTGAACTACGGGAGTTGGTGATGGACAGGGAGGCCTAGCGTGCTGCGATTCATGGGGTAGGAAAGAGTCAGACACAACTGAACGACTTAACTGAACTGAACTGTAGCAAGTGTGAAAACTTTGCAATCACACTCAGATCCAGAGGAAAACAGAACCAATATAGTTGAAAGTGGAGATTGGAATAAAGAAAAGTGATACAGTCTGTCTTGTTATAATACTCACAATTTGGTTGACAAGACATGACAAAAATTATGTATAAGTTAGAAGATATTTTTGAAAATTAGTGGGCAGAATGATAAGGAATGTGAATAGGATATACCACAAGACTCTCCATGGTTTTAATACACAAAGCCCAATGAAAAACTCCAGAAACCTATCAAATTCAAATGACAGAATCATCTTAGGTTTTCCTTTTGACCTCAAACAGCAGCATGAGTTACTCCACCTGCTCTGTAGAAAGAGAGCAGTGGTTCTCAGTAGCCAGATGTGTGGTTTGGAGGAAAGTTGTGTTCTCTGGTGATATTTAGTAATGTTTAGAGACATTAATGGTCCTCATGGATGCAGCTAAATATCCTCCAAGGCACAGGACAGCACCTCACACACACACACACACACACACACAGACTGATCTGACTCAAATCGTGGTAGTGCCAAGGTGGACAAATTCTGAATTAAAGCAACAATTTATGAACTTACTCAGATCCATAATAGTGATGCATTAGCAATACGAGTTCAGGGGAGCATTATGGTTAGGGTATGCTTAAGGAATGTTCCGTGCTTCCCAGGTGGTGCTAGTGGTAAAGAACTCTCCTGTAAATGCAGGAGACATAAGAGACATTGGTTTGATCCCTGGGTCAGGAAGATACCCTGGAGGAGGACATGGCAACCTATTCCAATATTCTTGCCTGGGACAGCCCATGGGCAGAGGAACCTGGTGAGCTACAGTCCATAGTGTCTCAAAGAACCAGCCAAGACTGAAACAATTTAGCATGCACACAGGAATGACCTGGTTGCCATCTCAAAATAGACATTCTAATCAGCATAAAATTATTGATATGTTGTATCTGAACTCTAACAACCAAAATAAACCATTGTATCTCTTTCCTAAAAATGTTGACAGTATCCTTGATAAACCAATTTAATTCAGTTAGATTTATAATAGCACTAGAGTAGGATTTCCCTGTTAACTCAGCTGGTAAAGAATCAGTCTGCAATACAGGAGACCCTGGTTCGATTCCTGGGTCAGAAAGATCTCCTGGAGCAGGGATAGGCTACCCTCTCCTGTATTCTTGGGCTTCCCTGGTGACTCAGACAGTAAAGAATCCACCTGCAATGCAGGAGACCTGGGTTCTATCCCTGGATTGGGAAGATCACCTGGAGGAGGGCTTGCCAATTCACTCTGGTTTTCTTGCCTGGAGAACCCCCATGGCCAGAGGAGCCCAGTGGGCTACAGTCCATGGGGTCACGAAGACTCAGACACAACTAAGTCACTAAGCACAGCACACACAGCACGTGACTAACAAGACAAAAATTGATCTGACCATTCTAATCTAAGTTCTTTTACCTAATTTTTTGTGAGACTAGTATTTTTAAAGTTTTTTACTTATAGAAATATTTATTAAAATATTTTTGAAAACATTGTGTACAGGCAGGCACTAAGCAAGAGTGCTGCTAAGTCGCTTCAGTCGTGTCCGACTCTGTGCGACCCCATAGATGGCAGCCCACCAGGCTTCCCCATCCCTGGGATTCTCCAGGCAAGAACACTGGAGTGGGTTGCCATTTCCTTCTCCAATGCATGAAAGTGAAAAGTGAAAGTGAAGTCACTCAGTCGTGTCTGACTCCTAGCGACCCCGTGGACTGCAGCCCACCAGGCTCCTCCATCCATAGGATTTTCCAGGCAAGAGTACTGGAGTGGGGTGCCATTGACAAAAACAGACAAAACATACTCCTTAATTTCAAAAGGTTTACAAACCAATGGAATTGAAATATTAATATTATTTGAAAGAAACACAAACAATAAAAAACAAGATTAATCTAGTTTTCACTTTTGATTACTTGTTTTCTTGAAAAAAAAATAAATTTTGATTGGAAATATTAAAAACAACTGTAGAAAAGTAGAAACACATTTAAAGGTCATATTTTTATATTAATAATTCTATAACTTCCATGAAAATATAATTAATATAATAAAGTTTAGAAATAAGAAAAACTAAGCTTAAAGTATCTTGACTGCATTTATTGTCACATTTTATTCTGAAATATGTTATTGTATAGTGAAAACTGATGAAAAATAATATTAAACTTTCTCTGAAGACCATTTTACTATAATATACTTTGTAATTTGAAAGAGTTGCCTTCATAGATCTTCATTAAAAATAAACCTAGATCCATCTGTGCCTCTATTTTTTCTTTGTAAATAAGATCATCTATACCATTTTTCTAGATTCTACATATATGAGTTAATATACAGTATTTATTTTTCTCTTGCTTCACTCAGAATGACAGTCTCTAGTTCTGTCTCTGTAAATGACACCGTTTCATCCCTTTTTAATGGCCAAGTAATATTCCATTGTACATAAGTACCACAACTTCATTATTCATTCTTCTGTTAATGGACATTCAAGTTGCTTTCATATCCTGGCAGGGCTTCCCAGGTGGCACTAGTGATAAAGAATCATCTTGCCAATCCAGGAGACATCAAAGATCCAGGTTCTACCCCTGGGTTGGGAAAATCTCCTGGAGGAGGGCATGGTAACCCACTACAGTATTCTTGCCTGGAGACTCCCATGGACAGAGGAGACTGGTGGGCTACCATCCATAGTGTTGCACAGAGCTGGACACGTATGTTCTGGCAATTGTAAATAGTGCTGCAATGAACATTGGAGTGCATGTATCTTTTTGAATTATGGTTTTCTCTGGGCGTTTGCCCTGGAGTGGGATTGCTGGGTCATATGATAGTTCTATTTTTAATTTTTTAAAGAACCTCCATGCTGTTCTCCTGAGTGGCTGTATCAACTTACATTCCCACCAAAGGTATAAGAGAGTTCCCTTTTCTTCACACCTTCTTCAGGATTTATTGTTTGTAGATTTTTTGATGATGACCCTTATGGCCAATGTGAGGTAATATTTCTTTGCAGTTTTGATTTGTATTTCTTTAATGAATAATGAAGTTGTTTCCACCCGGTTTACTCACATGCTAGCAAAGTAACACTCAAAATTCTCCAAGCCAGGCTTCAACAGTATGTCAGCCATGAACTTCCAGATGTTCAAGCTGGATTTAGAAAAGGCAGAGGAACCAGAGATCAAATTGCCAATATCCATTGGATCATTAAAAAGCAAGACAATTCCAGAAAAACATTTACTTCTGCTTTATTGCCTATGCCAAAGTCATTGATTGTGTGGATCACAACAAACTGTGAAAAATTCTGAAAGAGATGGGAATACCATACCACCTGGCCTGCCTCTTGAGAAATCTGTATGCAGGTCAGGAAGCAATAGTTAGAACTGGACATGGAACAACAGACTAGTTCCAAATAGGAAAAGGAGTATATCAAGGCTGTGTATATTGTTACCCTGCTTATTTAACTTATGTGCAGGGTACATCATGAGAAACGCTGGGCTGGAGGAAGCACAAGCTGGAATCAAGATTGCCAGGAGAAATATCAATAACCTCAGATATGCAGATGACACCGCCCTTATGGCAGAAAGTGAAGAAGAACTAAAGAGCGTCTTGATGAAAGTGAAAGAGGAGAGTGAAAAAGTTGGCTTAAAGCTGAACATTCAGAAAATGAAAATCACAGCATCTGGTCTCATCACTTCATAGCAAATAGATGGGGAAGCAATGGAAACAGTGGCAGACTTTGTTTTGGGGGGCTCCAAAATCACTGCAGATTGTGACTGCAGCCATGAAATTAAAAGACTCATACTCCTTGGAAGGAAAGTTATGACCAAACTAAACAGCATATTAAAAAGCAGAGACATCACTTTGCCAACAAAGGTCCATCTAGTCAAGGCTATGGTTTATCAAGTAGTCATGTGTGCATGTGAGAGCTGGACTATAAAGAAAGCTGAATGCTGAAGAATCAATGCTTTTGAACTGTGGTGTTGCAGAACACTATTGAGAGTCCCTTGGACAGCAAGGAGATCTTACTAGTCCATCCTAAAGGAAATCAGTCCTGAATATTCACTGGAAGGACTGATGCTGAAGCTGCATCTCCAATACTTTGGTCACCTGATGCAAAGAACTGACTCATTTGAAAAGACCCTGATGCTGGAAAAGATTGAAGGTGGGAGGAGAAGGGGATGACAGGGGATGCGATGGCATCATAGACTCAATGGGCATGAGTTTGAGTAAACTATGGGAGTTTGTGATGGACAGGGAGGCCTGGCATGCTGCAGTCCTTGGGGTCACAAAGAGTTGGACAGGATTGAGTGATTGAACTGAACTGAACAGTATGATTAGTGATGCTGAGCATCTTTACATGTGTTCACTGGCCATCTGTATATCTTCTTTAAAGAAATGTCTATTTAGGTCTTTATCTTTTAAATTGAGTTGCTTTTTTTTATTTTATATTGAGCTGCATGAGATCTTCGCATATTTTGGAGATTAAATCTCTTGTCAGCTTCTTTGATTGCAAATATTTTCTCCTATTCTGAGGGTTGTCTTTTTATCTTGTTTATGTTTTCCTTTGTTATGCACAATCTTTAAGTTTATTTAGGTCCTATTATTTATTTTAGTTTTTATTTTCATTACTCTAGGAAGTAGGTCAGAAATAGAGGACAAATGTATGGATACCAAGAGGGGAAAGGGAGGGTGCGATGAATTGGAAGATTGTGGTTTCCCTGATGGCTGAGTTGGTAAAGAATTCTCCTGCAGTGGGAGACCTGAGTTCAATCCCTGGGTTGGGAAGATCCCCTGGAGAAGGGAAAGGCTACCCACTCCAATATTCTGGCCAGTAATTTGTCTTCGGTATGAAATAATTATCTACTCCATAGTTGAATAACATATTTACACCATGTGTGCATAAAATAAATAACTAATGAGAACCTAATTATAGCTCAGGAAACTATTCACTGATATATGGTGACCTAAATGGGAAGGAAATCCAAAAAAGAGGATATATATCTGATCCACTCTGCTGTATAGCAGAAACTGACACAGGAGTGTAAAAGATCAAGGCTCCAGTAAGTCAAAATCTAGATGGTTTTGGAAACTGGGTGTATTAAAAAGCAAACAAACACATATTCTAGATAAATATTGACTCAAATAATGTATTTCCAGTTATAACTATATTAAACTTGGCATTGAAGCAGTGAGATTATTTCTATTCTTAAATTTTAATGCCATTAGTAGTTAGCTTGCTGTTTTCTGATATAATTATATATCACAATTTCTTCCATGTCAAAAAATGTGTTTTTCTTAAGTTATTAACAAGATTGTAGCTTTTCATTTAAATGGTGTAAGAAAATAACATCAGAAACACTGTAATAGACTTTTGATGATATATACTGCATTTGTGCTCTGTGACAACATAGAAGATTGGGATGGGTGAGAGATGGGAGGGAGTTTCAAGAAGGAGCGGGTACCTGTATACCTATGGCTGATTCATGCATGACAGAAATCAACACAATATTGTAAAGCAATTATCCTCCAATTAAAAATAAATTCAAAGAGCATATCATTTTATATAGCTGAATTCACTATGAGATTTTTAAATATAAGCACTGTGCAGTACATAGCTGTGAACCCATAAACTTCATATTCTCTTACCTAAGTGACAATTCGTTTTCTCACAAGGAAAATTAGTTATAAAAATAATACTTCAAAATATTTCATTTACCAAATTTGTGGCCTGCATTTATTCATTATCAGCGCATATATTAATGATTTCAAGTCATTATGTAAATTTACCTTTCAATTTTCATAGTGTTTTAGATTTCTATCATAATCCATGAGAAACTCCTTAATTATACAATTATAGACAGAGTTGAAGAAGCTAGGAATGGCCTTCATGGCAATGCTTTGTCTGCTCTAGTGACAAGAGAGGGTCAATAGAAAATCTGAAATGTAAGAAATCTTTTCATAGGTGCCAATTCTGTATGAATTCTGTACATAACTTTGTTAATTTTTTTCAGTTAGGGTAAAATGTTTTCTTCATCTGTCTTTGATGTTTTGTATAGATTCATATTCTGTATTTTGCTATAAACAGATAAATGTTTTGTAAAATGTTCTTTCACAAATATTTTAATTCTCTCTATATGTGTGTATGTGTTTGTCTAATTAGACTACATCTCTGTGTATCTATATTGTATATACATGTATATATATATATATATTTTTTTTTTTGTACTCCAGGGATTGTATTTCCCAGTGGGTAGCATAAGACAGTTAGGAAATTCAGATTTGTAATGCATTTTCACAAAAAAAAGATATATTTTTCCTTTTATGTATGAGAATGTTAGACTACAGATGACAACCTTTCTAAGAATTCCGTGTTTCTAAAATGTGATGAAAATAAAAGGAGCAGACACAGCTATATTCAATCTAAAAGTGAAAATAATCAAGAAAAAGCAGTCAGGGCTGTTCAGGTTTACAGTGGTCTTTTAGTAGCTTCATCCCAGCAATTAATTTCATCCATAGTCTAAGAAGCCTTTTATAATTAATTTCTCAGCATTTACCACATACAAGCCATCACTTTAAAGTGCTATGTCATTAACAAAATCCCATTTTTTTTCATAAAGAATAGGCATACTGATCTACATTTTTCCATGCTGCCAAGGCAGAATGGACTCGAGGGATATTATCTTATTCAGAAAGAACCTTTCAAGGTTGAATAAAAGAAATGGTGCAGGGTCCCTGGGAGAGGGAAGTGATCATCATTTTCACCTTCAACTCCTCTTTGATGTGGCAGAGTCAATTTTTAATCAGCAGCCATCAGACTGGGCTTCATTTCGCCTTACAAAGTCCTATTACTCTGCCACTTTCTGGAAGGAGGTGATAAGGACAATGCTCTTCTTTTTCTCTTCATAGAGCCCTGCATATGATGAGTCCCTTTGGAGAGGCTTGATAAAAAAATAAAATAAAATAAAAAAAAAAGAGTGAGTATGTAGGGATAAAGGTCACCTCTCTGTCAGAATTAACTCTTCAAGACAACAAACTTTGATTTTCCTGTGTTTGTTTTTAAGAACTCTCCTATTGTCTTTGGAGGCAATCGCAATAATAAGTCGAAGTGGGAGAAAGAGGTTAAATGCACACAGCTTTTCATGAGAATAGTATGTAGGCTTATTTATTAGTCTTCCCCAACTAAACACCATAGTGGATATGATACTAATGAACACTGTAGGTATTAGTGACATGTAGGAAAAGCATACAATTAAAATCTACTTCTTTGAGCAGCACACCTCAAAGAAATCATTTATCATCAGAGTGCACATAAGTGCCACACAGGCACAGTAAGAGAAAATCGCTTCTTTGCATTCAGCTAAATTGAAAAGTGAAAAAAAAAAAAAAAAAAAAAACCACTATTTTTTCCCTCTGGAAGTGTTTTTTATGTTAAGTAAACCTAAATTATTTTTTAAACTATGCACTCATGCAGAAAAACCTCTATAATCTCTTAGTATCATTTATTGTAGTTAGCAGTCTTAATTGCCTAACTGAAATGGATCAGAGTTCTGGGAATTACTCAATAAAATGATGTTACTACTCTCCAGCCTTTCCATCCTTTGATATAATCTCATTAAAAATATCAGGCCTCTAGGTGAGGGAATACATATGGATAGTAAATGCATGTTAAGCAGGCACACCCAAACTGATGACCTAGTTATTATAGAACAGAGCAGCAGCAGATGAATTTTAATTTCGAAGTACAGCAACTGCTTTCTTGGTTAATACCATAATTATTAACATATTTTTGGAATGAATCTGCTTGTTACCCTTGAAAAAGATAATAACAATGAACCAACCAAAATACTGAAATGACATTTTTTGGAATAAAATAAACTCTTATTTTCCAGAAGACCACACAAGTGAAAAAACACACGTAGTTTCATTAACTATAATTACTGAAAGGAGATGGGAAAAGACGTGTGCCAAATCCCTTTTTGTGTGTGTGTTCTCAAAATGTAGCTGGGTTGAAAAAATATAAACCCTAGAGGAAATACACTCATCACCCAGCCAAATAAAGGGGTAAGGAGTGGAGGAGAGAGTCATGCTGAGTCCACCATATGAAATAATTAGATTTTTATAGAATTGGATTTCCTGTTATAAATTGGAAAGTGTTGTTCCACAAAGTCTAAGAGTGTAGAGAACATAAAACCCATCCTGGGCTATGCAGTCCAATGTGTAGTAATAACAAACTGGTCTCTCTTTGGTAGTGAATAACACAGCAGAGAGAAATAGCACCAGGACAAAGATTTGTTGTTGTTTAGTTTTTAAAATGAAACTTCAATATTCATTTTCTAATAATTCATAATTTCAAGGGGTCTTAAAGTAAATGTTGCTGTGTATATAGTGGTAAAATGGTAGAATGTTGTTACGATTTGGGAACAATTTGTGGAGTAGAGGATTATCTCCTTTTTGGTTATATAAGAAACTCTATTCTGATTTTTTTTTTTTTAATTTCTTGCCTCCATATACTCACTCCAGCTTTTATTTTGTTATCCTAAAATTTGCTTTGGGAAAAAGTGTGGGAAGTGATATGTGGGAAGATTCTTTACAATTTAACACATTGGTCAAAAGTTGATTGGCTAGTAGAAAAAAGTTCAAGAAATGTATCTGTATTATACAGGTCAGTGTGTCGCAAAATCATGTTGAATGGTAAAATGAGGAAATCATTATCTTTTGGCTGTGTGTGCATGCTCAGTAGCTCAGTTGTGTACAATTTTTTGCAACCTTATGATCTGTATCCCTCCAGGCTTCTCTGTTCATGGACTTTTCTAAGGAAGGATGATGGAGAGGGTTGTCATTGCTTACTCAAGGGAATCTTCCTGACTCAGGGATTGAACCCACATCTCTTGCATCTCCTGCATTGGCAAGTAGATGCTTTATCTCTGTGCCACCTGGGAAGCCTATCATTTGGTTACAATTGCATTCAGTAAAACAAAGAAATTGATTTTTTATATCATAGTATTTCCAAGAGATGAATAGCAATTATTATAGCTGCTCCAGTTATTTCTATTCATAGCAGAGACCAAATTTTTAAAAAGGTAGAGTTTACCAAGAGGAAAATAAATAAAAGTATACCAACATCCATAGTCAAAGACATGAAAGTAAGACCGACAAATAGAGGGAGGGGTGGGGAGAGAAGTTTCCATCAGGACACATTTCTTTCAAGCGTGCATTTTAATACATATGCCTGCAAAGGGAGTATGGGTCAGGTAGAAATTACCTCCTCTTAGAACATCTGTGTATCCTTAACTTTCACCCTTTTCTTATTGTTTCCAACTTCCAGACATTTTTTTTTTCTTTAACACCTCGGCACTTGTCAACACAGAGATCCTTGTTCAAGCCCCATGTTAAATTCTTTTAACACTTTCCTTCTTTTGCTCCCTAAATCTACTCACTCTTCTCCTGGGAAGCCTGTACCGGTACCCCTCAAGGACTCCATTCTCTGTCTCTGGCACAGCAACAAATGCAGACTGAAGAATCCAGAAACCCTGAGGGGAAGTCTGCACCCCATAAACATCTACAATAAATTTTCTCTTCACCTTCAAGGTTTATTTCTTTGAACAATTTGAAGGATAGAGACTAGAATTTTGTAAAGCCATACCTCTTGTTCTTGTGCCTATTCTGAAAAGAAGTTACGTATTGCCAAAGTTAACAACTGTCAGATTAATTTGGAAAACAAGAAAAGGGAAAGCCTAGCATTACTAATTATCATGCAAAAATGTATTCTAAATATTTTATAGACTATTGATATTTATCAGAAAAAGGCTGAATAGGATCAACACAGAGCGGTGACTGGGATATATTTTAAACAAATGGACCCTAAGAAAAAAGATTAAAACAAAGTGAAAGGATCAGAATAACTACAAAAAAGGAAATTATTTCCCCTCTTTATGTGTGTGTGTGACACATAGATATTGGTAAAGATGTTAAAGGTTCACCCTTTGTAGAAACCCCCAAACTCTTTTTTTTTTTTCCAGCTGGGAATAATTTGGTAAATATTTATATTTTTCTAATATTTACATTTTAAGTCACCATACTTTAACACACACATAGGCAGGACCACTCGTTTCAGACAAATTAGCTTTCCATATACTAAATGCATGTATATATGTATGTAGGTGCATACACTAAAACCAGGACCTCAGGGAATGGAGTGAGAGCAGGCACTTTCAGCAGGATCATTTGACTTAGGCCTCAGGACTAAGTGTATCTCAAACTTTGTCGAACTTCAGTAGCAAATTGTGAAGGGTACCAGAACAAGACATCATTATGACAAAAGTCTTGGGTGGGCCTACCTGGCATGGCTCAAAACTTCATTGCATTACACAAGCCCCTTCACCATGACAAGATTTTGACCCATGGAGGATCACAGTGAAGAGTTCTGACAAAATGTGGTCCACTGGGAGAGAAAATGGCAAACCACTCCAGTATTCTTGCTGTGAGAATCCCTTGAACAGTATGAAAAGGCAAAAAGAAATGACACCGAAAGATGAGCACCCCAGGTGGGAAGGTGTCCAATATGCTACTAGGGAAGAGTGAAGAGCAATTACTAATAGCACCAGAAAGAATGAAGCAGTTGGGCTAAAGCAGAAATGATGCTCAATTGTGGATGTGTCTGGTAGTGAAAGTCTGATGCTGTAAAAAACAATATTATATAGGAACCTGGGATGCTAAATGTAAATAGATGTGATCCAGCAGGAGATGGCAAGATTGAGCATTGATATCTTAGGAATCAGTGAAATAAAATGGATGGGAATTGGTAAATTTAATTCAGATGACCCTTATATCTACTACTGTGGACAAGAATCCCTTAGAAGAAATAGCGCAGTCCTTAGAGTCAACAAAAGAATCTAAAATGCAGTACTTGGGTGCAGCCTCAAAAATGACAGAATGATCTTGGTTTGTTTCTAAGGAAAACCATCCCACATTACAGTAATGCAAATCTATGCCTCAACCACCGATGCCAAAGAAGCTGTAATTGACTGGTTCTATGAAAACCTACAAGATCTTCTATAACTAACACCAAAAAAAGACTGGATCATAGGAGGTTGGAATGCAAAAGGAAGAAGTCACGAAATATACATAACAGGCAAGTTTGTGCTTGTCCTTGGAGTACAAAATGAAGCAGGGCTATGGCTAACATAGTTTTGTCAAGAGAACACACTGGTCATAGCAAACACCCTTTTCCAACAACCCAAGAGATGACTCTACACATGGATGTCACTAGATGGTCAATACTGAAATCAGATTTATTATGTTCTTTGCAATCAAAGATAGAGAAGTTCTATACAGTGAGCAAAGGCAAGGCCTGGAGCTGACTGTGACTTTGAACATGAGCTACATACTGCAAAATTCAGACTTAAATTGAAGAAGGTAGGGAAAACCATTAGGACATTCAGGTATGACCTAAATTAAATCCCTTATCATTAAACAGTGGTGAAAAATAGACTCAAGGCATTATATCTAGTAGACAGAGTGCCTGATGAGCTATGGGCAGAAGTTCATAAAATCATACAGGGGGTAGTGACCAAAATCATCCCAAATAAAAAGAAATGCAAGAAGGCAAAATGGTTGTCTAGGGAGCCTTTAAAAATAGCTGAGGAAAGAGGATAACCAAAAGGCAAAGGAGAAAGGAAAGATATAACACAACTGAATGCAGAGTAATAAAGAATAATAAAGAGAGACATTGGGTTGGTGGCTCAGACAGTAAAGAATCTGCCTGCAATTCAGGAGACCTGGGTTCGATTCCTGGATTGTGAAGATCCCCTGGAGAAGAGAATGGCAACCCACTCCTGTATTCTTGCCTGGAGAATCCCATGGACAGAGGAGCCTGGCAGGTTACAGTCCATGGGGTTACAAACAGTTGGACATGACTGAGCAAATAATACATGCAAGGAGAGGTAATGAATGATGCATTCAAGTGCTGCACTCAATATGTCAGCAAATTTGGAAAACTCAGCAGTGGCCAAAGAATTAGAAAAGGTCAGTTTTCATTCCAATCCCAGAAGGCAAGGCCAAGCAATGTTCCAATTATCCTATGACTCATGGAAAAGACTCTGATGCTGGGAATGGTTGAAGGCAAAAGAAGCGGGTGACAGAGAATGAGATGGTTAAATAGCATCATTGACATAATGGACACGAATTTGAGCAAACTCTGGGAGATATTGGAGGACAGAGGAGTTTGTCGAGCTGCAGTCCTTGGGGTGGTAAAGAGTCAGACACAACTTAGCGACTAAATAACAACAAATGACAAAAGTTGAACCTATTTAAAATCTAGGAGCCCTAGTCAGGTCTTCTTATTTCTTGATTGCTTTTTTGATACTGAGCTGCATTACGTGCTTATATATATTAGAGATCAATCCTTTGTCAGTTGCCTCATTTGCAAATATTTCCTCTCATTCTCAGGGTTTCTTTTCATCTTGTTTATGGTTTCCTTTGTTGTGCAAAGTTTTTAAGTTTAATTAGGTTCTATTTGGTTATTTTTGTTTTTACTTTCATTACTGTAGTCAATGGGTCAAAAAAGATCTTGCTGCTATTTATGTCAAAGATTGTTCTGTGTTTTTTTCTCTAATAGTTTTATCATTTCTGGAGTTAAATGTCCATTAGCAAAGGAATGGATAAAGAAGATGATGTACATATATACAGTGGAATATTATTCAACCATAAAAAGAACAAAATTGGGTTGTTTATAGAGATGTGGATGAACATGAAGAGTGTCATACAGAGGGAAATAAGTCAGAAAGAGAAAAACAAATAACACATATATGTGCATAAATATTTGGAATCTAGAAAAATAGTGCAAATGATCTTATTTGCAAATCAAAAATAGAAATGCAGATGTAGAGAACAAATGTACGGATATCAAGAAGGATAAGGTGGGTGGGTAGAATTGGGAGATTTGTAATGACGCATATATACTATTGATACTGCACATAAAATAAGTAATGAGAACATACTATATAGGACAGGGAACTCTACTTGATGGAGTGCGGTGGCCTGAATGGGAAGGAAATCCAAGAGATGGGATGTTATTTTGTATATATATGAATGATTCATTTTGCTGTACAGTAGAAATTAACACAACATTGTAAAGCAATTAAAATTAAACTTAAAAATTAACTTAAAAATAAAATCCAGACAAATCTGAAGGTAGGGTTGACTCAAGATTCAAGACCTGAAACCTCAGGGCCTGAGGGAGGTTCCATGAAGATCTGCCTTCCTTTTCTCTCTGGTTTGAATATTTCACACCTCAGGCATCTCATTGTTTCAAAGCTGGTGTCTATTTACATGTTCTTCCTTCTTGAAATGCTCTTATAACACTTTCTCTTCTTGACAATCTCTCTTTCATTCTTTAAGGGCTAAATAATGTACCACAGCCCCTGTGTTTCCTTCCTGATCCCCAAGAGTCCTCCTTTCAGCTCTGATTTGGCATTGATCTCTCTGTGGAATAAGTCAGTCCTCCACTTACACCGTCTATGGGGTCACACAGAGTTGGACACGACTGAAATGACTTAGCAGCAGCAGCAGCAGCCACTTACACAGATTGGAAACAAAAGTTTACTTGCCTCTGAATTTATATTCAGTCCTAAATAGAGTAGTAGTTTCAACTGGAAAATTTATTTTTATTCCCTTGTAGGTCTATGTCTGTACAATCTAACCTTGGTGAAAAGAAGAGGAAGAAAACAGAGGAGCAGTAGAGCAAGCTGCAGAGTATTTGTGGCCTGGAAGAGATTGATAAGGGTGGTGAACAGTGCTAGAGCATTTTGAGAATCAGTTCAGTCTGCCTACCAAACTCTGCTGGAGACTGGCCATCAGCATCTCCTTGTAATATATATATATATATATATATATATATATATACACACACTTAGAGGATTCTGTGATAGGTACCAATAAAGTTTTCTTTTTTTTGCTCCCTTGTTTATCGGAGAAATAAGTGAGGAGAGTTAAAATTTAAGCAAATTTAAAAATTTAAATAAAAAGGAATATGAGATAATAAAGTCATACCATTTAGATAATATCAATAAAAGGATATACATTATAAAAATTAACCAATAATCCATCTTATATTGATATATATACATATTTTATATAAGTAACTGTATATATATATATAAACAATAAACTTTGTAAAATGTATATAAAATGCATTCCTGGACCAGTAATTCAGAAATGTAATTTAATTATAACATATTTGCCAATAAAAGTACAAAAGTGGTGGGTGGGAGCAAAGGGTGTAAATGGACCAAGGAAATGCTACAGGTGATAATATAATAGGTGCTGCTGCTGCCGCTAAGTCGCTTCTGCTGCTGCTGCTGCTGCTAAGTTGCTTCAGTCGTGTCCGACTCTGTGGGACCCCATAGAGGGCAGCCCACCAGGCTCCCCCATCCCTGGGACTCTCCAGGCAAGAACACTGGAGTGGGTTGCCATTTCCTTCTCCAGTGCATGAAAGTGAAAAGGGAAAGTGAAGTCGCTCAGTCATGTCTGACTCTTAGCGACCCCATGGACTGCAGCCTACCAGGCTCCTTGGTCCATGGGATTTTCCAGGCAAGAGTACTACTGGAATGGGGTGCCATTGCCTTCTCCGAATATAGTAGCGAGTTATATACAAAGTTAATACGGTATGTAACAAATCTTCATTATTTGTTTTAGTTGGGGAAAATTAAAGAAATTCTAAGTTTAATAATCAATGGATTTAATGTGATGTTTCTTTACAAAGAATTTTTCTTTTTCATATCTTCTTATTAAATTACAGTAGTCATTTTCATTTAGCTTTGAGAAATGCTACTTTTCACTTCAAAATATGGGATTTAATTGATTAAAATACACAAGTTCTATATTTGTCATATTTCTCCAAACACTTTTAATATATATTTTTAAATATTTTAAATTGAATATATATATATTGAATTTTCAATATTCAATTGAATTTTAGAGGAAATATTTAGATAGGTCAATACAACAGGTCCTGCTATTTTTTATTTCCCTTTGGGATTACCTTCTACAAAATTACCGAATACTCTCTTTGCAATAATTTGCTAAAGTACTGGTTTATATCTTTTTAGTAAGAACTTGAAAAATAAAGTTATAGTGCTTTTTTTTTAACACAAAATAAGAACATTTGTGAATGTTGTATTCTAGTCAATATTTCTCATGGTTTTAGCCTATCACCTTATAAAATATTATGCATAGACAATGGAATCTTTGTTACTTTGCATAGCTTTTAAACAGTTTAATGTAGAATATAATCTTTAAGATGTCTTGCTTTGATTAAAAGGCCCTGTTATATTTTTAACCACAAACTTGTACAAGTGTGTCATAAATACTCAAAGTAGAGTATTTCAAGCACTATGTGCATCACAGGACTTCATTTAAGTTGAGGATCACTTCAAGTGACAGCAAAACTTATTTTTGAATGGAGAAGAGAATTATGGACAAAACTTTTCCTGTGTAATCATTGCAGACATGTTAGTTTTCATGACAAATATAGAAAAATTTTAGTTGGCTGTATAGGAAAAATAGAAACTTTATTGGCCTAGATGTAGTTTCACATTGCGAGAGGAAAAAGTCATATTCAATTAATTTTTTGTGTATCTGGACAAAACCCATCTTAAAGAAATAGACAATTATTTGATTCTTTATCAAAGAAAATGTTATTTCTGGAAAAGCAGTCTAAGCCTACTTTTTTACATTTATTTTTGAAGGTTGTAATTTTTTCTTTCTACAATCAGTAATCATTACCTATTATTAAACACTTACTATAGGCCAGTCAGTCAGGTCAGTTGCTCAGCCATGTCTGACTCTTTGTGACCCCATGGACTGCAGCATGCCAGGCTTCCCTGTCCATCACCAACTCCCAAAGCTTACTCAAACTCAAGTTCATAGAGTCAGTGATGCCATCCAATCATCTTATCCTCTTTCGTTCCCTTCTCCTCCTGTCTTCAATCTTTCCCAGAATCAGGGTCTTTTAAAATGAGTCAGTTCTTCACATCAGGTGGCCAAAGAGTTGGCGCTTCAGCTTTAGCATTAGTCCTTCCAGTGAATATTTGGGATTGATTTCCTTTAGGATTGACTGGCTTGATCTCCTTGCAGTCCAAGGGACTCTCAAGAGGCTTCTCCAACACCACAGTTCAAAAGCATCAATTCTTTGGCACTCAGCTTTCCTTATGGTCCAACTCTCATATCTATACATGGCTACTGGGAAAACCATAGCTTTGACTAAACGGGCCTTTGTCAGCAAAGTAATGTCTGCTTTTTAATAGGCTGTCTAGTTTGTCATAGCTTTTCTTCCTAGGAGCAAGCATCTTAATTTCATGGCTGCAGGCACCATCTGCAGTGATTTTGGAGCCCAAGAAAATAAAGTCTGTTACCATTTCCATTGTTTCCCCATCTATTTGCCATAAAGTGATGGGATTGGATGCCAAGATCTTCATTTTTTGAGTGTTGAGCTTTAAGCCAACTTTTTCACTCTCCTCTTTCACTTTCATCAAGAGGCTTTTCATCTTATTCCCATTTTGTTATCATACCTTCTCTTTTTCTCTAATGGAAAATGTCTTCCTGTCCATTAATGTTATTTCATCCCGAAAGTCTTCATTCATGAGTTCATCCATCTCTCTGTCTATTGCCATCAATCAACTTATGATGCTAATGTCAAATACTAAGTGAAAGTGAAAGTGCAAGTTGCTCAGATGGTCCGACTCTTTGCGACCTCATGGACTATACAGTCCAAGGAATTCTCCAGGCCAGAAGTGGGTAGCCTTTCCCTTCTCCAGGGGATCTTCCCAACCCATGGATCAAACCCAGGTCTTCCACATTGCAGGTGGATTCTTTATCAACTGAGCTATCTGGGAAGCCCATGTCAAATACTATGCTAATGTCAAATACTAGGGCAGTCTAACTGCTGCAATAAATAACCCCAACATGGTGAAATGGATCAAAGTCAATAGAAGTTTATATCTTACTCAGGTAAATAAATGGCCAGGTTTGCAAGTCATCCCTTATCTGTAGAATCAATCAGGGATCCATGCTGATAGAAGTCCTAACATCTTCACCTTGGGACTTACAAAGTGGCCCTGGTGATCATCTGCATTCTAAGCAGCCAGATGCAGAAAAGAGCATGAACAAGACAGTTTCATATTTAAACTTCCTGGCCCAGAATAAACATGCATTCACTTCTGTTCATATAAGACTAAATGAATTAGCTGCTATCAAATTCCTTATCTTTGCAGTTCTTCAAACTGAATGATGAATCTGTTCAATGAAAAGGGAACTATTAACTGTGGTAGACAGTCCACTGTCTCTGCCATTTACAGTTTAATTCTCTCTTTCAATGCTTGGCAACAAACTATTTTGTCCCCTAGCTTTTTCATTATTATGCATTTCATTCACTTAACATATAAGTAAGCTATATCAAGAATCATGTCTTTGTTTTTATCTTACAATAAGATCCACATCTCCTATAGCACCTCATACAAACACAGTAATAGACACACTCTATGCATAATATGAGATAATATATATGCATAATATGAGATAAATTATTATATGAAAATGTCTAGCAAAAGGCATGAAACACAGTAGGAGCTCAATAAATGTGTGTTGTATATTCCTCATTTTACCATTAATTCATTTTTTAAATTCAATTTAACCAGGGCTTTTTTTCAGATTTTGAAATTAAAATATGAGTAAGACACAGTTCTTGCCCTTAAAAAGCTTATTTTCTCTCAGTCTACAAAAATTTGAAATATGAGTTCTTAAAGGGAGTCTAATCATTTCCATATTCACTGAATCTTTCCAATCTTTCACTTAAATATATAATACCATCACTGGTATTCATATTCCAAAACCTACAATTGAGTTGTAATTCAATGCATGCCTATGTTTGAGCAAAACATTTCTAAATACATACACATTTAAGGGTAGTGTATACATAATTCAAGTCTTTCAATTTTAGACTTAATTCATTTAACTAATTTTTCATTGGAAAAGACTCTGATGCTGGGAGGGGTTGGGGGCAGGAGGAGAAGGGGACGACAGAGGATGAGATGGCTGGATGGCATCACTGACTCAATGGACATGAGTTTGAGTGAACTCCGGGAGTTGGTGATGGACAGGGAGGCCTGGCGTGCTGCGATTCATGGGGTCGCAGCTGCAAAGAGTCGGACACGACTGAGAGACTGAACTGAACTGATTTTCATTCTTATCTATATACTGCTCATTAATTGTAACCCAGGTTAGAGTGATCTAATTTGAAATATTTTTCCAAATTTATGCATTTCAATCTTGATGTCACTGTTTTTAGAATTTGTTTTCAAAGGAGAATGCCAATAGTTTTCAAAACAAAACTTGATTGTGTTTTAGCTAATATGTCATGATTTAAATACTGAACACACACACACTTCTCCTGCAATTATCCATAGTGCAGGCATTGTCTAGCATATAAGCAGGACTCTTGTATCGGGGTACTCTCTTTAGCTCCATTCTCCCTGGAAGCATGCTTAGGGGATCTAGCTCCAGTAAGATGGTTTTGTGAGTCTCAATCCAGTTTTGTGTTTCTGAATCCAGTTTTACAAAGGCAAATTTATAGTCCAAGGTAAAGGATCTCTACAACTCTCTTTCCAACTCTCCAGTCTCCATTTTTGTTGTTTAGTTGTTAAGTCATGTCTGAGTCTTTTGCAACACTGTGGACTGTAGCCCACCAGTCTCCTCTGTCCACGGGATTTCCCAGGCAAGAATACTGGAGTGGGTTGCTATTTTCTTCTCTAGGGCATCTTCCCAAGCCAGGGATTGGACCTGCATCTCCTTCTAGAAAAGAAACAGGAAGCAGGATAGAAGTTAATATCCCCTGATCTCAAAAATCCTTGGATAACCCTGAAATGTAAGGACTTTTATTAAGATCAGGGGATATTAATGTCTATCCTGCCTTCTCTCTCGCTCTTTTTTTTTTCCTAGCAAGAGTAGAAGCCCTTAGCATTCAAAGGCTTGAGAATATCATTTGTAAATTTATGCTAGTTCAGAAGTATTGAACTACAAGGTTTGGCACTTGATTAAATGTGATAGAAACAGGAAAGGTTTGGATCTAGGATGGCTATACATCTAATGGCAAAGAAAGCAGAATATTTGTTCTTTTTTTTGTTTCTATAAGGAGGGTATATTATATAAAACTCAGAAGTCTATCTGTATTTCATTCAGCCCAAATAACATTTACCACATTTTGGTCTTCACAAATGACTTTGCATCTAGAAGCCTCCTAGACTCCATCATTTACCTGTTCTATCACATTTAATCAAGTAGAATATCCTATAGATTTCATTTCTTAAAATATGCTTTCTTTTCTCTCTTTTATCTGCCTTCATTGATATAATTCAGGACTACTTAATATTTTGACTGTCCTGACTACTTTTATTCCCACTGTACCTTATCTCCTCATTCTCTATTACGATTAACTTTCAGTTCAGTTCAGTCGCTCAGTTGTGTCCGACTCCTTGCGACCCCATGAACCACAGCACGCCAGGCCTCCTTGTCTATCATCAACTCCTGGAGTCCACCCAAACCCATGTCCACTGTGTCAGTGATGCCATTCAACCATCTCATCTTCTGTTGTGCCCTTCTCCTCCTGCCCTCAGTCTTTCCCAGCATCAGGGTCTTTTCAAATGAGTCAGCTCTTCACATCAGGTGGCCAAAATATTGGAGTTTCAGCTTCAACATCAACCCTCCAAAGAACACCCAGGACTGATCTCCTTTAGGATGGACTGGTTGGATCTCCTTGCAGTCCAACGGACTCTCAAGAGTCTTCTCCAACACCACAGTTCAAAAGCATCAATTCTTCGGCGCTCAGCTTTCTTTATAGTCCAACTCTCACATCCATACATGACTACTGGAAAAAACATAGCCTTGACTAGACGGACCTTTGTTGGCAAAGTAATGTCACTGTTTTTTAATATGCTGTCTAGGTTGGTCATAACTTTCCTTTCAAGGAGTAAGCGTCTTTTAATTTCATGGCTGCATCACCATCCACAGTGATTTTGGAGCCCAGAAAAATAAAGTCAGCCACTTTTTCCACTGTTTCCCCATCTATTTGCCATGAAGTGATGGGACCGGACGCCATGATCTTAGTCTTCTGAATGCTGAGATTTAAGCCAACTTTTTCACTCTCCTCTTTCACCTTCATCAAGAGGCTCTTTGGTTCTTCTTCACTTTCTGCCATAAGGGTGGTGTCATCTGCATATCTGGGATTATTAATATTTCTCCTGAAGATCTTGATTTCATCTTCCTTCAGCCCAGGGTTTCCTGGGCTTTGTGCTTCCTCCAGCCCAGGGTTTCTCATGATGTACTCTGCATATAAGTTAAATAAGCAGGGTGATAAAATACAGTTAACTTTACAAAAGCTAAATATTATCACGCTTCTGTTTTATTCAATATTTTTCAACAGAATAATATGAATTATAGGATAGTGATTAACACCAGTGTCATGACTACAACATTGTTCCTGATTTAACACTTGGGCAAAATCTTTGCCATTTTTTTCCTGCCACTAACTCCTCCACTCATTTCCTGGTTATTTTAGTATGTAGTAATTCTGAACTTCTCAGAATTTTCTGCATACATCACATTTTAACTTACTGTGTGTCTTAGACAGTAAGTTATTCTTTCTATTGATAAAGACTCCATGGGTCTCTCCTCATCTTTCTTGACAATTTATTGCCCCAATTAATTTTAGAGTTATTGTGATAATTAATTAAAATAATAAATATTAGAGCTTATTATATGCTGTAAACACAATAAATACACACAATACTCAGTACACAGTAAACAATAATGAAAACAATAATCATTTCACTTTAATATGGTTCTCTTCAATATATCAAAACAATTAATTCTTTCATAAAAGGCAAATAAGCCCTTCTAAAATATTACAGTGGTTGTAGGTTACAATGGTTATTTCTCCAGTCCTGGAAATTTCTCTTGGATCACCAAGTCATTTCTGAACCATTTGTTTTGTTCAAGACAGCCATCATGGAATGCTTATATCTAGACTGACAAACTGTTCATCTCTCATCTGTAAAGCTCAGTATCACTTAGATAGCTGCTGCTGCTGCTAAGTTGCTTCAGTCGTGTCCGACTCTGTATGACCCCATGGACTGCAGGCTACCAGGCTTCCCCGTCCCTGGGATTCTCCAGGCAAGAACACTGGAGTGGGTTGCCATTTCCTTCTCCAATGCATGAAAGTGGAAAGTGAAAGTGAAGTCGCTCAGTCATGTCTGACTCTTAGCGACCCCATGGACTGCAGCCTACCAGGCTCCTCCATCCATGGGATTTTCCAGGCAACAGTACTGGAGTGGGGTGCCATTGCCTTCTCCCACTTAGGTAGCTAACCATTGGTATTTCCGTGTATAACCTAATGGAAACATCTACCTTGTTTGTGAAGTTTCTCAAATTAACAAGTCACCATGGCAAAAGTTTAAATAGCTTTAATATATTTCAAGGAGTTTTTTTCTTTTGAAATTCCCAGGAGGTTGCCTAATAATAAATGTTCTAGAGTCAGGGTCATCTTATCTTCCTCTTCAGATTTCCTTTGTGAACACTGTTTTCTTATAGACTTGAAGGAATATTACATGTTATCTTATTGAGTTCAGTTCAGTTCAGTTGTTCAGTCATGTCCAGCTCTTTGCGACCCCATGAATCGCAGCATACCAGGCCTCCTTGTCCATCACCAACTCCTGGAGTTTACTCAAACTCATGTCCAATGAGTCAGTGATGCCGTCCAGTCATCTCATCCTCTGTCATCCCCTTCTCCTCCTGCCCCCAATCCCTCCCAACATTAGGGTCTTTTCCAATGAGTCAAATCTTCACATGAGGTGGCCAAAGTATTGGAGTTTCAGCTTTAGCATCAGTCCTTCCAATGAACACCCAGGACTGATCTCTTTTAGGATGGACTGGTTGGATCTCCTTGCAGTCCAACGGACTCTCAAGAGTCTTCTCCAACACCACAGTTCAAAAGCATCAATTCTTCAGTGCTCAGCTTTCTTCACAGTCCAATTCTCACATCCATACATGACCACTGGAAAAACCATAGCCTTGACTAGACGGACTTTTGTTGGCAAAGTAATGTCTCTACTTTTTAAGCTGCTATCTAGGTCAGATGATAAATATTACATTGGTTTTCTTTTTTTTTTTTTTTGATCCATAGTTTTTTTTGTCTGTTTTGCATTTCCTTTCCTCAAGCTGCATTCATACTTATCAACATAATCAGTTCAGTTCAGTTCAGTTGCTCAGTCGTGTCCAACTCTTTGTGACACTATGGACTGCAGTATGCCAGGCCTCCCTGTCCATCACCAACTCTTGGAGTTTACTCAGACTCATGTCCGTTGAGCTGGTGATGCCAACCAACCATCTCATCCTCTGTCATCCCCTTTTCTTCCCACCTTCAACCTTTCCCAGCATCAGGGTCTTTTCAAATGAGTCGATTCTTCGCATCAGATGGCCAAAGTATTGGAGTTTCAGCTTCAGCGTCAGTTGTTCCAGTGAATATTCAGGACTGATTTCCTTTAGGATGGACTGGTTGGATCTCCTTGCAGTCCAAGGGACTCTCAAGAGTCTTCTCCAACACCACAGTTCAAAAGCATCAGTTCTTCAGTGTTCAGTTTTCTTTATAGTCCAACTCTCACATCCATACGTGACTACTCAAAAACTATAGCTTTGGGTTTTTTTTGGTCCATAGATGGACCTTTGTTGGCAAAGTAATGTCTCTGCTTTTTAATATGCTGTCTAGGGTGGTCATTTTCTTCCAATGAGCAAGCATTTTATAATTTCATGACTACAGTCACCATCTGCAGTGATTTTGGAGACCAAAAAATAAAGTCTCTCACTGCTTCCACTGTTTCCCCATCTATTTCCCATGAAGTGATGGGACCAGATGCCATGATTTTAGTTTTCTGAATGTTGAGCTTTAAACCAACTTTTTCAGTTTCCTCTTTCACTTTCATCAAGAAGCTCTTTAGTTTTTCTTCACTTTCTGCCATAAGTGTGGTATCATCTGCATATCTGAGGTTACTGATATTTTTCCTGGCAATCTTAACTCCAGCTTGTGATTCATCCAGTCCAGCATTTCCCATGATGTACTCTGCATATAAGTTAAATAAGCAGGGTGACAATATACGGCCTTTACATACTCCTTTCCCTATTTGGAATCAGTCTGTTGTTCCATGTCCAGTTCTAACTGTTGCTTCTTGACCTGCATACAGATTTTTCAAGAGGCAGGCCAGGTGGTCTGTTATTTTCATCTCTTGAAGAATTTTCCATAGTTTGTTGTGATCCACATAGTCAAAGTCTTTGGCATAGGCAATAAAGCAGATCATCTCTTTCTTTTTCGATTATCCAATGGATGCTGGCAATTTGACCTCTGGTTCCTGTGCCTTTTCTAAATCCAGCTTGAACATCTGGAAGTTCAGAGTTCACATACTGTTGAAGCCTGGCTTGGAGAATTTTGAGTATTACCTTAGTAGCATGTGAGATGAGTGAAACTGTGTGGTAGTTTGAGCATTCTTTGCATTGCCTTTCTTTGGGATTGGAATGAAAACTGACCTTTACCAATCCTGTGGACATTGCTGAGTTGTCCAAATTTGCTAGCATATTGAGTGAAGCACTTTCACAGCATCATCTTTTAGAATTTGAAATAGCTCAACTGAAATTCCATCACCTCCACTAGCTTTGTTAGTAGTGATGCTTCCTAAGGCCCACTTGACTTCACATTCTGGGATGTCTGGCTCTAGGTGAATGATCACATCATCATAATTATCTGGGTTGTGAAGATGTGTTTTGTATAGTTTATCTCTGTATTATTGCCACCTCTTCTTAATATCTTCTGCTTCTGTTAAGTTCATAACATTTCTGTCCTTTATTGTGCTCATCTTTGGATGAAAAATTCCCTTGGTATCTCTAATTTTCTTGAAGAGATCTCTAGTCTTTCCCATTCTATTTTTTCCCTCTATTTCTTTGTATTGATCACTGAGGAAGGCTTTCTTATCTCTCCTTGCTATTCTTTGGAACTCTGCATTCAAATGGGTATATCTTTCCTTTTCTCCTTTGTTTTTAACTTCAATTCTTTTCATAGCTATTTGTAAGGCCTTCTTAGACATCCATTTTGCCTTTGCATTTCTTTTTCTTGGGGATGATCTTGATCCCTGCCTCCTGCACAATGTCACAAACCTTCATCCATGGTTCTTCAGGCACTCTGTCTGTCAGATCTAGTCCCTTAAGTCTATTTGTCACTTCCACTGTATGATCGTAGGAAATTTGACTTAGATTATACCTGAATGGTCTGGTGGTTTTCCCTACTTTCTTCAATTTAAGTCTGAATTTGACAATAAGGATTTCATGATCTGAGCCACAGTCAGCTCCTGGTCTTGTTTTTGCTGACTGTATAGAGTTTCTCCATCTTTGGCTGCAAAGAATATAATCAATCTGATTTTGGTATTGACCAGCTGTTGATGTCCATGTGTAGACTCTTCTCTTGTGTTTTTGGAAGAGAGTGTTTGCTATGACCAGTCTATTCTCTTGGCAAATCTCTGTTAGCCTTAGCCCTGCTTCATTTTGTACTCAAGGGCCAAATTTGCCATTACTCCAGGTATCTCTAGACTTCTTACTTTTGCATTCCAGTCCCTTAAAATGAAGAAGACATCTTTTTGGGGTGTTAGTTATAGAAGGTCTTTTTGGTCTTCATAAAACCATTCAGCTTCAGCTTCTTCAGCATTACTGGTCAGGGCATAGACTTGGATTACTGTGATATTGAATGGTTTGCCTTGGAGATGAACAGAGATCATTTCCTCATTTTTGAGATTGCATCCATGTACTATATTTTGGACTCTCATGTTGACTATGATGGCTTCTCCATTTCTAAGGAATTCTGTTCCACATTAGTAGATATAATGTTCATCTGAATTAAATTCACCTATTCCAGTCCATTTTAGTTCACTGATGTCTAAAATGTTGATGTTCACTCTTGCCATCTCCTGTTTGCCCACTTCCAATTTGCCTAGATTCATGGACCTAACATTCCAGGTTGCTATGCAATATTGGTTTTTACAGCATTGGACTTTACTTCCATCACTGGTCACATCTCTAACTGGGTTTTTTTTTTTTTTTTGCTTTGGCTCTGTCTCTTCATTGTTTCTGGAGTTATTTCTCCACTATCTCCAGTAGCATTGGGCACCTACCAACCTGGTGAGTTCATCTTTCAGTGTCCTATCTTTTTGCCTTCATACTGTTCATTGCATTCTCAAGGCAAGAATACTGAAGTGGTTTGCCATTCCCTTCCCCAGTGGATCACATTTTGTCAGAACTCTCCACCATGTCCCACCTGTCTTGGTTGTCCCTGCATGGCATGACTCATAGTTTCATTGGCTTAGACAAGGTCTTGGTTCATGTGATCAGATTGGTTAGTTTTCTGTCATTGTTGTTTCCAGTCTCTCTGCCTTCTGATGGAGGAGGATAGAGGCTTATGGAAGCTTCCTGATGGGAGAGACTGACTGAGGGTGAAACTGGGTCTTGTTTTGATGGGCAGGGCCATGCTCAATAAATCTTTAATCCAATTTTCTGTTGAAGGCTGGGGCTGTGTTCCTTTCTTGTTTTTTGACCTGAGGCCAAACTATGGTGAAGGTAATGAAGATAATGGCAACCTCCTTCAAGAGGTCCCATGCACCCACTGCTCTACTCAGTGCCCCCAACCCAGCAGCAGGCCACCACTGATTCACACCTTCACTGGGTCACCATAAATACTTTGTCAGTATTTTCAAACTTATCTTAATTCTAGTGTCTTTTTAAGTATATTGATTTTCAATGTAGTGGTTTTATAAAGAGTTACTATTTAAGAAATTTAAAATAATGATTCTTAGAGATTTCATAGGGTATTCTCCGAACCTGCATTGCCTTGGGGGTTTGCTGCTTGTGTCTAGGTGTTAACTGCATGAGTCCTTATATAACTTTGTGCAACAATATTATCAAAATTCTCAAAATGTGTTCTTGTATGAAAAGTTGCCTATCATATTTAATATTGATTTGAAATCCATCCTTCTTGGAGTAAAATACTCAAAAGTAAATACATGAAATGTATTTTTTTCATGAAATGTAATTAAGAGTTTGCAGTTTTGTTATTTTGTTGTGCTTATGTCATGAAATTCACAATTCAAATATTGTTTTATAAATCATTAAACTTTTAATTTTAGTAAAAAAAAAAAAAAGTGTTTTAAAAGTCACAGGTGTAGGACCTTCTTGCTGATCCAGTGGTTAATACTTCACACTTCCAATGCAGGAGGTTCAGAGTTCTATTCCTGGTCAAGAAATTAGGATCTCATATATCTTCAAGGTGCAGTGGAAAGAAAGAAATAAGATGTTTTTTAAAAAAATCACAGGTATAAGGGATAATGATAGTTGTTATATTGAATTTTAAATTTGCTAGGACCATAGTCCTAGGTTGGCCAAGGTCATGAGTCCAACTAAGTCACCTTAGAACCTAAAAAAATAAAAAGAAATAAAAAGTATAGCTATCAGGCAGAAGTTTCTTTGGTGGAGTGGTGAAAAAGTGCTATTGAAGAATTCACATTATTCTTTCAAAGCTAAAAAGTGTTACATGATAACCTGGAAAGAAGAAAGTATAGTAAAGAGAACATTTTCCCTAGAAAAAAATCTCGCAAAATTATCAAGCATTATATAAACTCTGAAAGGGTGATGAATTACCTACTGCTTTTAAATATCAACTGACACTATAAAAGTAAGTTGTGAAAAGATAGCCATTTTTAATCAGTGGAAAGTAATCTAGCAATCTACTAAAGTGATAAGTAGGAAAAGAAAATGTCTCAGTATTCCGTTCTCAAAGTCAATAAAACAATTAAATGCAGTGTCATGACTCATAGCCTAGAAGTGAATGTATCATGGAAATAGCTTACTTTTTTTCCTTTGATGTAAAACATTGCCTTTCTCTCCTCTTGCAAAAATTAGCTAAGTATAAATGCATATTTTCATCACGCTTAAAGTGAGTGCCACAACCTCAAGGTAGAATGTAATCATGTGATTGAGACTTGCTATAATAAAGTGGAAAGACTTAATCACTTAAGGATACCTGGTTATGTTGACTCCCATCCCCTAGCATAATCTGTGAGATTTAAATGTATGCATGTGACAGACAGACAGATGTTAGTTGCAATGAACTTTATTTCACCTAATACACATGCACACATATAATCTCCAAACTTTGTTTCTGTTTTGTTTTTTATAATTTTTGGATAAATGGCTGAAACCTTTAATGCATAAAAATGAGAGTGTTAATAACCTTAGTAGCAGCAAGAGGAAATAAAACTGCAAGCAGGAGACTTTTTTTCTTTTCTCTTCTAATCCTGTGTTGTCATGATGACACCTGGTTCTACCTGAACTTGATTTTATCTCAAACCTTAAGCTAACCATTGGAAGTCCTTCATTGGAAGGACTGATGCTGAAGCTGAAACTCCACTCCTTTGGCCACCTGATGTGAAGAATTGACTCGTTTGAAAAGACCCTGATGCTGGGAAAGATTGAAGGCGGGAGGAGAAGGGGACAACAGAGGATGAGATGGTTGGAGGGCATCACCGACTCAATGGACATGAGTTTGAGTAAACTTGAGGAGTTGGTGATGGACAGGGAGGCCTGGCATGCTGCAGTCCATGGGGTCACAAAGAGTCAGACACGACTGAGCAACTGAACTAACTGACTTGCCTATAATAAGTTCAATAATGGATAATGATTACTGATTGTAGAAAGAAAAAAATTCAACCTTCAAAAATAAATGTGCAGAAGCTTTTAAGGTTAATTAGGTCCCATTTGTTTATTTTTGTTTTTATTTCCAATATTCTGGGAGGTGGGTCATAGAGGATCCTGCTGTGATGTATGTCGGAGAGTGTTTTGCCTATGTTCTCCTCTAGGAGTTTTATAGTTTCTGGTCTTACGTTTAGATCTTTAATCCATTTTGAGTTTATTTTTGTGTATGGTGTTAGAAAGTGTTCTAGTTTCATTCTTTTACAAGTGGTTGACCAGATTTCCCAGCACCACTTGTTAAAGAGATTGTCTTTAATCCATTGTATATTCTTGCCTCCTTTGTCGAAGATAAGGTGTCCATATGTGCGTGGATTTATCTCTGGGCTTTCTATTTTATTCCATTGATCAATATTTCTGTCTTTGTGCCAGTACCATACTGTCTTGATAACTGTGGCTTTGTAGTAGAGCCTGAAGTCAGGTAGGTTGATTCCTCCAGTTCCATTCTTCTTTCTCAAGATCGCTTTGGCTATTCGAGGTTTTTTGTATTTCCATACAAATTGTGAAATTATTTGTTCTAGCTCTGTGAAGAATACTGTTGGTAGCTTGATAGGGATTGCGTTGAATCTATAAATTGCTTTGGGTAGTATACTCATTTTCACTATATTGATTCTTCCAATCCATGAACATGGTATATTTCTCCATCTATTAGTGTCCTCTTTGATTTCTTTCACCAGTGTTTTATAGTTTTCTATATATAGGTCTTTAGTTTCTTTAGGTAGATATATTCCTAAGTATTTTATTCTTTCCGTTGCAATGGTGAATGGAATTGTTTCCTTAATTTCTCTTTCTGTTTTCTCATTATTAGTGTATAGGAATGCAAGGGATTTCTGTGTGTTGATTTTATATCCTGCAACTTTACTGTAGTCATTGATTATTTCTAGTAATTTTCTTTAGGTGTAGAGTTAGGTTATTTATTTGACTTTTTTCTTGTTTCTTGAGGTGTGCCTGTATTGCTATGAACTTTCCCCTTAGGACTGCTTTTACCGTGTCCCACAGGTTTTGGGTTGTTGTGTTTTCATTTTCATTCGTTTCTATGCAAATTTTGATTTCTTTTTTGATTTCTTCTGTGATTTGTTGGTTATTCAGCAGCGTGTTGTTCAGCCTCCATATGTTGGAATTTTTAATAGTTTTTCTCCTGTAATTGAGATCTAATCTTACTGCATTGTGGTCAGAAAAGATGCTTGGAATGATTTCTATCTTTTTGAATTTACCAAGGCTAGCTTTATGGCCCAGGATGTGATCTATCCTGGAGAAGGTTCCATGTGCGCTTGAGAAAAAGGTGAAATTCATTGTTTTGGGATGAAATGACCTATAGATATCAATTAGGTCTAACTGGTCTATTGTATCGTTTAAAGTTTGTGTTTCCTTGTTAATTTTCTGTTTAGTTGATCTATCCATAGGTGTAAGTGGGGTATTAAGGTCTCCCACTATTATTGTGTTATTGTTAATTTCTCCTTTCATACTTGTTAGCAGTTGTCTTACGTACTGTGGTGCTCCCGTGTTGGGTGCATATATATTTATAATTGTTATATCTTCTTCTTGGATTGATCCTTTGATCATTATGTAGTGACAGCAAGGTGAAAAGACAGCCTTCAGAATGGGAGAAAATAATAGCAAATGAAGCAACCGACAAACAACTAATCTCAAAAATATACAAGCAACTCCTACAGCTCAACTCCAGAAAAATAAACGACCCAATCAAAAAATGGGCCAAAGAACTAAATAGACATTTCTCCAAAAAAGACATACAGATGGCTAACAAACACATGAAAAGATGCTCAACATCACTCATTATCAGAGAAATGCAAATCAAAACCACTATGAGGTACCATTTCACACCAGTCAGAATGGCTGCGATCCAAAAGTCTACAAATAATAAATGCTGGAGAGGGTGTGGAGAAAAGGGAACCCTCTTACACTGTTGGTGGGAATGCAAACTAGTACAGCCACTATGGAGAACAGTGTGGAGATTCCTTAAAAAACTGGAAATAGAACTGCCTTATGATCCAGCAACCCCACTGCTGGGCATACACACTGAGGAAACCAGAAGGGAAAGAGACACGTGTACCCCAATGTTCATCGCAGCACTGTTTATAATAGCCAAGACATGGAAGCAACCTAGATGTCCATCAGCAGATGAATGGATAAGAAAGCAGTGGTACATATACACAATGGAGTATTACTCAGCCATTAAAAAGAATACATTTGAATCAGTTCTAATGAGGTGGATGAAACTGGAGCCTATTATACAGAGTGAAGTAAGCCAGAAGGAAAAACATAAATACAGTATTCTAACGCATATATATGGAATTTAGAAAGATGGTAACAATAACCCTGTGTACGAGACAGCAAAAGAGACACTGATGTATAGAACAGTCTTATGGACTCTGTGGGAGAGGGAGAGGGTGGGAAGATTTGGGAGAATGACATTGTAACATGTAAAATATCATGTAAGAAACGAGTTGCTAGTCCAGGTTCGATCCACAATACTGGATGCTTGGGGCTAGTGCACTGGGACGACCCAGAGGGATGGTATGGGGAGGGAGGAGGGAGGAGGGTTCAGGATGGGGAACACATGTATACCTGTGGTGGATTCATTTTGATATTTGTCAAAACTAATACAATTATGTAAAGTTTAAAAATAAAATAAAATTTAAAAAAAAAAAAAAAAAAAAAAAAACAAAAATAAATGTAAAAAAGTAGGCCACAAAAATTCAGACATGACTGAGGGACTGAACCGAAAGGAGCTAACCAATGCGTTTTTCTCATGGAAATGTCTTTTTCTTAAGATATGTTAATGAACTATGTATTTGCTTGGAAATTTCTATGTGTTTGCCTTTCTTCACGATTCATGTCAATTGTTTTATGGCCCGAGATGACTCACCTTGCTCCAGTGCTATATCAAAATGCATGTGTGGGTGAGGGGCCTGGTGCAACTCTTTCAGTTTTGAGGTGTTTCCTTTCTCTCATTAGCAGTTATAATCAGTATATAATTCCTTGCTAAAAACTATTAAGGGGGCACTCTTTCTGTCTCCTTCTTATGTCTATGTCAGAAGCTTTCTCTATCTCTTTTATACTTTAATAAAACTTTGTTACACAAAAAGCTCTGTGCAATCAAGCCTGACGACAAAGTCACTGGCCCTGGAGTGAATTCCTCTCCTCCAGACGCCATGAATCCGGGGGTCGTTCATGGCTCATAGCATGAAACTTTCAGAAGCACAACCATTTTTATTTTATTTTTTGAAATAGGCATGTGAAGCCAAATCAAAATTTGAACAATGTATTTTCTAAAGAACCAACCAGTAACAATGCAACCAGCTGCCTTCCAGAGATAACTCCATGGGCACCAGCGCCCAAAAGCAAAATAACCAACCACATCCACAAAGGACAGGATAAGCTTTAAGTCATCTTGTATTTATCCATTCTATTCTATTTGATGATGCACAGATCAAATTTTTGTAGCACACTAGACTCAATTTTGAAAGCATTACTGTGCTTACTGAAATTTTAAGGACATTTCATTTGACATTAAATGCAAATTAAAAGCATAGAGTTTTTTAAGTAGCAGTACTATGATATAATCTCTCTCTAAAAACTGTTACGTTGATACCAAGAACAATAGCAATTAAAATATTCTTTAAAACAAGTACATAAAATAGATAGCCAATGAAAACTTGCTGATATGACTCAGAACTCAAACCAGGGCTCAGTAACCACCTAGAAGAGTGGGATGGGGAGAGAGGTGGGAAAGATATTCAAGTGGGAGGGGACATGGGTAAACCTATAGCTGATTCAGGTTGATGTTTGGTAGAAACCAATGCAATACTGTAAATAAATTATCCTTCAATTAAAAAGAAATGAATTTTTTACAAAAGTATCTTTTCAATAACAAAACAAAATGTATAATATTTTAATTAGAAAAGATTTACCAAAATGGAAGATTACTTACCTAAAATAAAGTTATGTAACAAATGATTAGTTAATTAAGATAATGCTTTGATTCCCTCATATTTCAAGATAATTTCCTATTTAAATGGCACAAAATGAGAGTTTTGTGTAATGTTAAAAAAGCATGTTAATTTCTTCATAAACATGGAAAAACATAAAATATGTAAGATGTCTAATTTTTGAATAGAAGTGATATTATCTGTATTCAAAATCAGCATAAAAGAATTTTTTGCTTATAAGAATGTAGAATCCTTGGTGGTGGTTGACAACTAACTTCCTCTAGTCTCCTGCCCTGCAGCTATTCATGCATGTTGATCTTCAAGTATTATTGGGAAAAAATAGACACGCCCATGAAAAGAACAAAAAATAAAGCTATCAATTTTAGGCTGATTAAAACAAAATAGTTAGAAATGCACTCCTGCCATCGAAGGAAAGAAAAAGAGCATAATGGTGGCCTAACCATTTTGTATGAAAAACAGACTATCATACACACCCAAAAATGTGTTATAAAGTACAGATGTTTCCTTAGATTAGAAAAATAAAGTTTGCTTTTAGCATATGTAAGCATACCATATGGAATTCATTTTCATCACTCCGATGCTTTTAAAAAATATTTCTTGAACAAATACTTTGAGAGTTTGATATGGAGATGTAAAAATTTCTAATGTATGTTTTTATTCTTTAGTATTAGAAGAGTTCAAGGCAATAATTTAGGAAGTTAATACAGAATGGCATAGTTAGAAACTAAATGGAAAGTATAAAATTTCCCTTTTTTTTTTCATGAATATATGTCTTTCCACTATTCTTTTTTTTCCTTATGGAAAGCTTCATGTGTATATAAATTAACTCTCACATTTTAGTTGATATATTCTTCTCCTTGACTGCTTTTAGTACATTCCCATAACTCTAAAATAGCTTCTCCAAGACTAGCCATAGCCTACCATTAGTCTTCTCTCACATTTTCAAGACAATTTCTTTTTTATTTTTTTCACTTTGTAATCTAGTTGTTTTCCCTCAAATACATTTTAGATAAAGTCTCAGATCAGATCAGATCAGATCAGCCGCGCAGTTGTGTCCGACTCTTTGTGACCCCATGAATCGCAGCACGCCAGGCCTCCCTGTCCCTCACCAACTCCCGGAGTTCAATCAGACTCACGTCCATCGAGTCAGTGATGCCATCCAGCCATCTCATCCTCTGTTGTCCCCTTCTCCTCCTGCCCCCAATCCCTCCCAGCATGATAAATTAAAAAAAATTAAGGTGCTAATATTTTTTTTCTTTTTTTGTCTAATTTTGTTATGCTCTCTGCAACAGTATGATTAAAATTGAATCTCTACGGTTTCATTCATTAAAATAATGTCAAATATGTCTACACTCAGTTCAGTTCAGTCGCTCAGTAGTGTCCAACTCTTTGTGACCCCATGAATCGCAGCACGCCAGGCCTCCATTAGCATATTTAATTCAGATCTTTCCATTCCATCGTATTTTATTTGTTTTAACTTCTTTTCAACTGGCTACTTTGGAATTTCTTTTCAATTAGTTACTTTTCCTTTGTCATTCTCCCATTCAAGCCTCTGTTAAGCTATATCTCTCCCATGTTGGGTGAAGAGTTTTTTGGGATTTTCTTATAATAAAAAGAGATTCAAAATAATTGGTAGAAGATATTCTTCATTCTAAGTTGCATTAATAGAGAAAGCCACCTCTTCTTTTTATGCTTTTTTTTTTTTTAATTTCCTCCCCCCAAAATGTCTTCTGTGTTAGAAAAGTGTGACAAGTTTTTTGAACCTCACTGATTGGGTCAAAATTTTAAAAGTTCTTTTACATAAAAATCATCCTGTTAAAACTGAAAATTTATGGATATATTTCCTAAAAATTCTAACTCAACAGAACTGTAGGAAACCAGAGAACTTGCATTTTTATAGTGCACAAGTGATTACAATGAATGCATTTGAATTACACTGTGAGAATCACTGAGCTAGATGGATACACGTCTAGTTCATATTTTCATATAGGTAATATTCTTTATCCTGAAGTTCCCAAATGACTATTTCTCTTTTCCTGGCTTATTTTCTTGTGTACATCAAGCATCAGTAATATCATTAAGTCATAAGACGCTTATTTAAAAACATAAGTCAGTATATAATTTATGAGTTGCCAATGTGTATGATAGAGAACATTTACATATACACTGCTTTGTACACCTGTATAAAAATAACATAATACTCTCTTTTAATTGCAAAGTAATAATGTGTTTATAGTTGCAACCTGGTGTTATGGAAATTGCATTACAAGTTAAGCCTTTGTATATACTTTCCATATATTTATGTTTTGGTGATGAATTTATTTTCATCAATAATCCCCAGGTGAGCTGTGGAGAAATTATCACCTTTATTTATAGAAATAAATACCCTTTAAAATATTTGGCATTGGAAGTACAGTGTCCATATGGGAGAAGATCAATGTTCCTATCAATCAGATTTTGCTGTCTTTTCTTCGAAATTTGGCTTTCCCTTTGGGGTTTTCTTGGTTGGGTTATTGTGACCATTAAAAACTAAATGTCACGTATCCGTAGCTTCTTCTTCCAAGGAGCTGGCTAAGCACAGATTTTATAAAAGACAAAATACAAAGCAAAAATTAGCAGATAACTCATATTACAACTTGTATTATTTTTGATGTAATTAATGATAGAATATAGATCTGTCTCATCAGTTGCTATCTAGCACAAGTTGGCCTGTAATAATCCTAGTTAATACCAGTGTAATGATTGATGGCCCTCCTTCCAACCTCAAACATCCTTGTTGAGATGATCAGTTGCATATTTTCTCTACCTATATATGACTTTGAATGCACCTTTTACTTTATATAACCCAGAAGTTCCTCATTTTGTATTTCCCAGTAGAACTCTATATAGAAGAAACAATTTTATTTCCATGACTTATGAAATATGGATTCTTATGAAGTATATTCCATTTGAAATCAAGACTAAGAGAGAAATTTAAACTTGATGGCAATCCTAAAATCTTGTCCATTCAGTGTCAACTTCTCTTATATAATAAATAGGAATTTGATGTTTGACTTCAAAATGTGACTTGGTTTGTTAGCTAACCAGTAAAAATGAACAAAATAGCTGCATAATATAAGGCTAAAAGGACTGAATAATAATGATCAAAGGAGAGAGTAAAAGAAAAGAGGCTCACAGTCAGGAGCCAGATCCTATATGCTCTTTAAGTCGAGTAAGATGTTGGGCTTATTGTGATAGGAATCAATTAGAGGGCTTAGGGGATTAATACTTTATCATTTACATGTTAAAATTATTACTGAGAAGAATAGATTTATAGGATGAGAAGATTACCAGAAGCCAATTACATTAAATTAGGCAATAGACGATGGTGTCTTTGACTAGTCTGGTAATAATGAAAACAAAGAGTATATGCAGGTCAGGAAGCAACATTTAAAACTGGACATGGAACAACAGACTGGTTCCAAATAGGAAAAGAAGTATGTCAAGGCTGTATATTGGCACCCTGCTTATTTAACTTATATGCAGAGTACATCATGAGAAACGCTGGACTGGAAGAAGCACAAGCTGGAATCAAGATTGCCGGGAGAAATATCAATAACCTCAGATATGCAGATGACACAACCCTTATGGCAGAAAGTGAAGAGGAACTAAAAAGCCTCTTGATGAAAGTGGAAGAGGAGAGTGAAAAAGTTGGCTTAAAACTCAACATTCAGAAAACGAAGATCATGACATCACTTCATGGGAAATAGATGAGGAAACAGTAGAAACAGTGTCAGACTTAATTTTCTGGGGCTCCAAAATCACTGCAGATGGTGATTGCAGCCATGAAATTAAAAGATGCTTAGTACTTGGAAGGAAAGTTATGACCAACCTAGATAGCATATTCAAAAGCAGAGATATTACTTTGCCAACAAAGGTCCGTCTAGCCAAGGCTATCATTTTTCCCGTGGTCATGTATGGATGTGAGAGTTGGACTGTGAAGAAAGCTGAGCACTGAAGAATTGATGCTTTTGAACTGTGGTGTTGGAGAAGACTCTTGAGAGTCCCTTGGACTGCAAGGAGGTCCAATCAGTCCATCCTAAAGGAGATCAGTCCTGGGTGTTCATTGGAAGGACTGATGCTGAAGCTGAAACTCCAGTTCTTTGGCCACTTCATTGGAAGATTTGACTCATTGGAAAAGACCGTGATGTTGGGAGGGATTGAGGGCAGGAGGAGAAGGGGACGACAGAGGATGAGATGGCTGGATTGCATCACCGACTCGATGGACGTGAGTTTGAGTGAACTCCAGGAGTTGGTGATGGACAGGGAGGCCTGGCGTGCTGTGATTCATGGGGTCACAAAGAGTCGGACACGACTGAGCGACTGAACTGAACTGAACTGAAGTACATTTAAAACCATTTTGAAGACAGTTACTAAAATTTGTAGAGCAACAGATGTAGACAAAGCATGGAAATAGAAGGATCAGTAAGACTTTTCATAAGATAGTAGTTTTAGGACAGAAGAGAAGTCAGAAGTTCTGTTTTGATCTCCTTAGTTTTGGTATATATGTTAGAGATCATGTTAAAATGGTGTGAATAACATAGCTGAGTTTATGAATCAAATGTTTCAGATACAGTTCAGGTAGGACTAAAAGATAAAACTTGAGTGTTGTTGGTATATCTTGAATCTGTTCTAGGGTTGGCCTTCTCACTCAGTCATCAAACATTGTGCAGAGGATGTCCAGGGCTCTGAGGTATTCTCTTTCTAGTCTCTATTTTTTTTTTTTTTTAACTCATCTATCTTATGGCCTTACACTGAAGTGCACTGAGGTTGCCATTTTTCTAATAGGTAGAATAAAGTAAATATTACTGTCATACAATAAAGATGTACATTAAAGCAATATGTGTATGTATGTACCATTTTTATATTTTACTGCCTTTATTGTTTTTTTAAACTGACTAGCTACTGCTTTAGTAACATCAGATAATAATTTTTTACTGAAATTCAAATATTATCTGGACTAGACTGTTAGCTTCTAAAATTTAAAGGATTTTTAAAAAGCTCTAAAGACAAACATTTTGGAAGATAAACCTTCAAAAATCCTGCAAATGTATATTGCAAATATGGCTAAACTATTTGGCACTGAATCTCATCTAACAGTTTTATTTTTGGTTACATTTGTGCACATTCATCAACTCCAGACCTATCTCTCCCACTAATCATTGGAACGCAGCAGTTTCAGGCATTGCTTTTGTTAAGGACACCAATTACATGTTCAGTATTTATCTAATATGATATTTATCACACGAGACTATCACAATTATCTCCTTGAAAGCTTCCTATCTTCATTTTCAGTAACAATTCTGGCTTGTGGTTTTTCTCTTCCATCTCTGGATGTATGCTATATATTTTTTTTTTCCTGCCCCTAAAACAAATCAATAGGTTCTTATACCTTCCTGCTTCTTTCCTCTCCCTTCCCACCTCATCTTCTAGTCTCAAAGGAAAAAACATATAATGTACATGGAAATGAATATGGCCACAAATAAGCACTCTAGTCCTGAAAAAGTGCACCAAGAAGACAGATTCTATGTGATGTAATCATGCATTTTACTGTTTCCGTTATTAGGAAAGAATGGAATTGGTTAAAAGAAAGGTAGATCAGTGAAAGAGCAGAGAGTACAGAAGCAGACTCATATATATTTGGACATCTGATTTATGGAAAAAAGCAGCACTCTTCTTAAAAGTCAGCACGCTTCTTCACATTTCTTCAGCACAGTCTTGAAGTTAATTTGTTCTGAGCTCATTCTATACCTGCGTGAAGAAAATACTTGATTTCTACATCTCATCAGGGATAAAACTATAATTCCACGTGCATTTTGAAATAAGTAAAATAAAAATGAAGTTTTACAGAGTAAATTAAAATAAGCAAATCTTTCTGACTTTAAAGTTATCAAAGATTTTATGAAAGGGGCGCAAAGGAAAATAATTTTGAATAAAAAATTTTTTAATTTAAAATTTTTATTTATCAAAAGGTAACATGAAAGTCAGGAAGCAACAGTTAGAGCTGGACATGGAACAACAGACTGGTTCTAAATAGGAAAAGGAGTACGTCAAGGCTGTATATTGTCACTGTGCTTATTTAACTTATATGCAGAGTACATCATGAGAAACGCTGGACTGGAAGAACCACAAGCTGGAATCAAGACTGCCGAGAGAAATATCAATAACCTCAGATATGCAGATGACACCACTCTTATGGCAGAAAGTGAAGAGGAACTCAAAAGCCTCTTGATGAGAGTGAAAGAGGAGAGTGAAAAAGTTGGCTTAAAACTCAACATTCAGAAAACAAAGATCATGGCATCTGGTCCCATCACTTCATGGCAAATATATGGGGAAACAGTGTCAGACTTAATTTTGGGGGCTCCAAAATCACTGCAGATGCTGATTGCAGCCATGAAATTAAAAGATGCTTACTCCTTGGAAGGAAAGTTATGACCAACCTAGATAGCATATTCAAAAGCAGAGACATTACTTTGCCAACAAAGGTCCATCTAGTCAAGGCTGTGGTTTTTCCACTGGTCATGTATGGATGTGAGAGTTGGACTGTGAAGAAAGCTGAGCACCGAAGAATTGATGCTTTTGAACTGTGGTGTTGGAGAACTCTTGAGAGTCCCTTGGACTGCAAGGAGATCCAACCAGTCCATTCTAAAGATCAGTCCTGGGTGTTCATTGGAAGGACTGATGCTAAAGCTGAAACTCCAATATTTTTGGCCACCTCATGCGAAGAGTTGACTCATTGGAAAAGACTCTGATGATGGGAGGGATTGGGGGCAGGAGGAGAAGGGGACGACAGAGGATGAGATGGCTGGATGGCATCACCTATTTGATGGACATGAGTTTCAGTGAACTCCGGGAGTTAGTGATGGACAGGGAGGCCTGGAGTGCTGTGATTCATGGGGTCGCAAAGAGTCAGACACAACTGAGCGACTGAACTGAACTGAACATTAAGATAATGAAAAATGAAAGCCACTAAACGTAAAAAAGATATTTTCAATACTTCTATCAAATAAAATATTGATATTCTAAATGTGCAAATAACTCCTATAAATCAATACGAAAAATAGTCATTCAGTCTTATCCAACTCTTTGCGATTTCATAGACTATAGCCCACCAGACTCCTCTGCCAAGGAATTCTCCAGGCAAGAATATTGGAGTGGGTAGTCATTTCCTTCTTCAGGGGATCTTCCAGACCCAGGGATTTAATTTGAGCCACCAGTTTCTGCTGCTGTTCCTGCTAAGTCACTTCAGTAGTGTCCGACTCTGCGAACCCATAGATGGCAGCGCATCAGGCTCCCCCGTCCCTGGGATTCTCCAGGCAAGAACACTGGAGTGGGTTGCCATTTCCTTCTCCAATGCATGTAAGTGAAAAGTGAAAGTGAAGTCGCTCAGTTGTGTCCGACTCTTCATGACCCCATGGACTGCAGCCTACCAGGCTCCTCTGTCCATGGGATTTTCCAGGAAGAGTACTGGAGTGAACCACCAGAGAAGCCCATAAATCAATATGAACAACAACAATTCAGTATTTTAAATGGGCAAATCACCTGAACTGGCATTTCCCAAGAAAGATAACATGAAAATATGCTTGTTATTAATCAAGAAAATGCAAATTAACACTAGTAGACCCATTGTAGTACGGTGGAAATTCTAAAAGTCTGAATATACTAAATGTCGATAAATAGGTGAAACAAATGTTACCTTCATATATAGCTACACACACACATACACATATTCTGAAACCCGTGTTAAGTCTTAGTTATATAGCCAATAGAAATGTACACACCCTTGAGTCCTGCAGAAAATGTTCCAACAGATTTATTATAATAGACCCAAAATGAACATTTTCCAAATGGGTACAAACGAACACATTCCAAATTGGTAAAGTCATTGAAACTGTAGAAACAAAGTCGTTAAATCAATTATGATTGCATCTTACAATTGAAAGCTATAAATAGCAATTAAATTTACAAACTGCAACCAGGAAATACTAAATATATAAATCTCACAAACATAATACTGAGTGAAAAAATTCAGACTGAAAAAAAAGTCTATAGTATTTTTCTAATGATTCACTATATGCAAAATTCAAATACAGGTAGTATGGATTATGGTATAAGATTTCAGGATATTGGATGCTACTGGGAAACTGGTGGGGCAAGATGTTGGAAGGTGTGAAAGGGTCTTCTAGGAAATGGCAATGTATTAATATTGAAGTGTAAATTTATAAATTATGCAGCTTTCAATCAGTGTAAATTATATGCAAGGTAGAAAACCACATATTACTCTTTTTAAATATCTAAGCCTCATTAAATAGTTGGTGGTGGTGGTTTAGTCTCTAAGTCGTGTCTGACTCATGTGACCCCATGGACTGTAGCCCACCAGGCTCCTCTGTCCATGGGGTTTTCCAGGCAAGAATACTGGAGCGGGTTGCCATTTCCTTCTCCAGGGGATCTTCCCAACCCAGGAATTGAACCCAGGAATCGAACCCAGGTCTCCTGCATTGCAGGCAGATTCTTAATCTACTGAGCTATGAGGGAAGCCCAAGCAGAAACAACCAGGAAGGTCCCACTGAGATTTGAACTTGGATTGCTGGATTCAAAGTCCAGAGTGCTAACCATTACACCACAGAACTTTAATGAAAATATGTTTGACTCCAAGTTATCTATTTACTTCAAATATCTTGAGAATTTTTTCATAGAATGATATTTATAACTATATTAATTTTAAACTTTTAATATTTGTTTAAAGAAATTTCTTCAAAAACCTAAAGAAGCTTGCATTTTCATCTAAATTAGCAAGGGTTATTTTTTGGTATTACAAGAATCTCTGGCATAATATGGGTTTTGAATATGAAAACAGCTATTTTAGAGAATTAATAGATCACGTTCCTAGCACTGCCTGAAAAGATAGCAGTTTCTATGAATCATTCTCAAAGACACAAATAGGGGGAAAAAATGACTATTCTCAATGTAAATAAATGTCAAAAAGGAAGGGTGAAATCCCTGAAACTGTAGACTTAAGACTAGTGAAGGAGAACTTCCAAAAATATCTGTATTGTTCAGTAGTTTCAATTAAGTAGTTTACAAAATAAAGTCATGCCCAATAGCTTCAAACAAGTAGTTTACAAAACAAAGTTATCTAGTGAGGAATTTGATCTAATTGGAAGTCTTTTTATTTATTCTATAAGTGTTGAGAATATATCATCTATCAGGCACAGTTTCAAGAAATAAGAATAGAGCTATGAATGAAATGGACAAAAATCTTTGTTTGCTTTGCATAAATTAAAACTGATGTGGGAAGACTGTGACTAAACTTTTAAGAAATAAGATATATACATATGGTATATTATGATTAGGTAAATATCATGCATTAAGTCTCATAAATACATATAAGAATTTATATATATATATATAATGCAAGTATTAAGTGCTAAAGAAAAGTAAAACAAGAAGGCAATGTTGAGGTATTATGGATGGAAGGAGGGAGGAGAGGAGATGAAAATTAAATAGGTTGTCAAGGAAGGCCTTGCTGAGGAGGTGATGAGAAATGCTGGGCTGGAGGAAGCACAAGCTGGAATCAAGATTGCTGGGAGAAATATCAATAACCTCAGATATGCAGATGACACCACCCTAATGGCAGAAAGTGAAGAAGAACTAAAGAACCTCTTGAAGAAAGTGAAAGAGGAGAGTGAAAAAGTTGGCTTAAAGCTCAACATTCAGAAAACTAAAATCATTGCATCTGGTCCCATCACTTCATGGCAAATAGATGGGGAAACAGTGGATAAACAGTGGCTGACTTTATTTTTTTGGGCTCCAAATTCACCACAGATGGTGATTGCAGCCATGAAATTAAAAGATGCTTACTCCTTGGAAGGAAAGTTATAACCAACCTAGACAGCATATTAAAAAACAGAGACATTACTTTGTTAACAAAGGTCCATCTAGTCAAGGCTATGTATGGATGTGAGAGTTGGACTGTGAAGAAAGATGAGCACCAAAGAGTTAATGCTTTTGAACTGTGGTGTTGGAGAAGACTCTTGAGAGTCCCTTGGACTGCAAGGAGATCCAACCTGTCCATTCTAAAAATCAGTCCTGGGTATCCTTTGGAAGGACTGATGCTAAAGCTGAAACTCCAATATTTTGGCCACCTGATGCAAAGAGCAGACTCATTTGAAAAGACCCTGATATTGAGAAAGATTAAGGGCAGGAGGAGAAGGGGACAACAGAGGATGAGATGGTTGGATGGCATCACTGACTCAATGGACATGAGTTTGGGTAAACTCTGGGAATTGGTGATGGACAGGGAGGCCTGGCGTGCTGTGGTTCATGGGGTCGCAAGGGGTCTGACACTACTGAGCAACTGAACTGAATGGAACTGAGGAGGTGATATATAAATAAATAAATAAAAGAAGTGAGGAGGTGAAATAGGCAGAGGAGACACAAATTCTGAAGATCCTAAGGCAGGTTCTTGTCAGTTCTGTTCAACAAGCTACCTGAAAGTAGATGGACAGATTATTGTTAATCAGTAGCACCAGATTCCTCTATCCTCCACTATCACCTGGAGTTTTCTCAAATTCCTGTCCATTTGTGACTTGATAATGCTATCTGTCTCATCCTTTGCTGTTACTGTCTCATTTTGCCTTCATTCATCAGGGTCTTTACCAGTGAGTTAACACTTCACATCAGGTGGCCAAAGTATTGGAGCTTCAGACTAAGCATCTGTCCTTCCAGTGATGTTCAGGGTTGATTTCCTTTAGAACTGGCTGGTTTTGAACCCCCTCATGGAGCACAGCCTTGTGGTGGTGAAGGTGCTTGCATAACTCAATGAAGCTATAAGCCATGCCATGCAGAGCCACCCTAGATGGATGGGTCATAGTGAAGAGTTCTGATAAAGCATGGTCCACTGAAGAAGGAAATGGCAACCGACTCCAGTAGACTGGAAAACACCGTGGACAGTATGAAAAGGCAAAAATTTGACAGGTGGGAGTGAGCAAATATAAGAATAATAAGATACCAGGTCTCTGAGGTTCCTGGATTGCTCTGTCACGTGGATCCTGTCTGGCCTTTGTAAGGATGTCAAACATTGGATATTTCTGATGAGAAGAAAAATGTATATATATGTTTTAAATTTTTAACAGGATAGCTCTGATGGCTGTGTGGAGAATAGATTGATGGATAGCAATCATGTGATCAGGAAAACCAGTAAGGAGTCAATGATAAAATTTAAAGCACGAGGTAGTTCCCTGGTGGTCCAGTGGCTAAGATTCCAAACTCCCAATGTAGGGTTCTATCCCTGATTAAGGAACTAGATCCCACATGCTGCAACTAAGACCCAGTGCAGGCAAATAAATAAATACATAAAAGCATCAAAGCAAGAGATGATGGTGACTTGAAGTAGCAGCTTTATGGATGCTGTGTGAAGAAAGAGCTCTGATATTGTTAATAGAATGAGCTCATGATAGTTCTTAAGATTTGGGGCTGGAACATGTGGAAGAATGGTGTCATCCACCTACATGAAATGAGTAAAATGAGAGAAGTGAAGGTCTTTAGGAGGTGATTGTAAGGAAGACCAGGAGCTCAATAACCACATGACAGTTAGCTCTACAAATCTGTAGGTGATGGGAGAGATTGAGGCCAGAAATAAAGTTTAGTACTCATCTGCTTTAAGCAATATTTAAAGTTCAAAAGTTGTATGAGATCCATCCGAGAATAACTCTGGATATAAAAAATAAAAAGATGAAGAGGAATATTAATGACTGAGCCTGGGTGCACATTATGTAGAGACCAGGATGGTACAGAGAAAAGTAAACAGAAAGACCAAAGCATGGTGAAAAAATGTTGAAAAGATAAGGCAAGTAAAGAAGTGTTTCAAGGTAGAGTGAGCAATGAACTAAGTCAAGTAATGTTGATTAAATGAGAACCTAGTACTGTGGAGTTCGCTGGAGACTTTGTTCATGACAAGTGAATGGTTGGGGTTGAGAGTTTGATTGGAGTGGGTTCAAGAAAATGAGGTAAGAGCTTTCAGAGGTAGTGATTACTGATACCATCAAAGAGGTTTTCTGTATATATATATATAAAAAAAGACAAATGGAAGAATAACTTTAAAAAAAGGGCAAGAGTGGAATGTTCAAGATAGACGTAGTTACAGAACACAAGGGAAAAATTGTAGGTATAGGAGAAGAAACCCTTAGATATTTGGAAGTAAAACAAGATTGAGGTACGTGTGATGGAATTAAAATATTGCTGCTTGTGCAGTCTCATAAATAAGGAGGACATAGGAGTTCACTGAAGTTGTTGCTGGCATTTACGATTTCATATGTTAAAGGTATTAGAAAAAAATAACCCCAAGCAAAACAAAGAATCAAGTCATGTTTGAGGTTTTGGAATATAAATGCATTGACATTATATATCAACTCTAAGCTTAGTTGTTTAAATTTTTGAATAAGTATGTTTTTAGGATGTTTTAGAACCACATTTGCAATTCTCATCTCTTTCCACACACTGTGAATCATTCCCACATGCAGAGCTTTCCTTGACTTTCAAAAATTCATATGCAAGTGATAGGACTCAGTTAAAAATTGAACCGAAAGAAAATGCAGATATTGCAAGTATATTGGGAGAAGAGTACAACATATTTTCAGTGGGTATTTTCAGTTATATGGAAAATCCAATCTAGAAATGTACCCTTTCACAAACAAGTGGAATGGTTATTGAATATTTTGTAAAATGCACTCAGGCCCTATTTATCTTTACTAGTCAATACACCTGTGTCACTCATATAAAGCAAAAGTAGAATCATGTACCTTACTCACTTGTTGAAATATATCAAGATTTTGAGACATTTAAAATGTTTATAAAAGTAATTTTGTCAGATTTCTACGCATATATGCAATCAGATATGCTCAAAATATTTTGAAATTTAAGTCAATTAGCTAAAGGATTTTGACTCTTTTGCTTGGTACATGTTTATTCATCAAATGTTTGTTCAATTATTTCATCATTACTAAACACAAAGTAATTTACCAGAGATTGGGAACAGGTAAACATGACAACTAATAGGACAGAAAGATAATTATGAAGAGAAGTGTTATGCCGTACTGAAATGTACATACATGTTAATGTAAATTTTATATTTGAAAAACAATATACATGTAAGGGGGTTGGGAAAAGAAAATATAGTAATCTATAATTTCTTAACTGATAGTGATAGCTTTTTGCTATCAAGGCAAACTAAAATTTGAAAAGAGCTATTTTGGTCTATAGTTCTTACTGTTAGACTCACAATAAATTAAATAACAAAGGTGGAATTGCCTCACAAAAAAAGCAATACTTTTTTTTCATTATTCCCTGTAAGCTTGCTCTATGGTCTAAATCTATATAAACTATAGGCGATTTATGAAGAACAAGCAACTTTGTTATTTAACAGTTGTTTTATTTTATCTATTAACAAATTCGCTCTCAGATTTTAAAGATACAATTATAATATTCATGTTCTCCACAATGTATTCTCGTTTCTCCTTTTTTACCTCTCTCTGTCTCTGCCTCTGTCTCTCTCTTACCTTAGCTCTCTTCACTTCACTGCCAAGGTAACTTAAAAAAAAATTAAAGTGCAGTACCATGGCTCCATACCAAAAACATATTGCTGTGCCTTCAATTGCAATATTCCTCCTGAGGCCAAAACATTATTTCACAAAGAATAATACTATGCAAAATAACAGGAAACATACTGTGCATAATGTCTTACATATGAAACACTTGGTGCTGTTACCAAAACATTGGTCTTGTGTATGCAAATCTAAATAGCCATAAAGAAATGACAACAAAACAGTTTGTGGATATATTAAATATATTTATTTCAGTTATGAATGCTTTATCATATCATAACGCTAGACTTAATTTTCCTTAAGAAAAAATTGCATGGTTATACTTTTAGCATTTTGGAAAAGTTTATAGATTATAATTTTACCCAGAGTCAAAAATATTAAAAGATGAATATTAGTACACATAAAATTTCTTGTGCTCACTATTAACTAGCTTAAAGTCATTTATTTGAAAGCAAATTTCTCAAACTAGGGTTGCAATATATAATGAGGACATAGGGGAAATATACCATACAGGTATGGAAAACAGTCTGCAATATGTTACTTATTTGCACATATTGTTTTTGTTTTCATGAATTTCACCAATGTTCATTTACTTTTGTTTTGCACTTCCAGTTCTATTGAAATATAATGAATATACAGCACTGTATAAGTTTAAGGTGTACAAATAATGATTTCACTTACATACGTCATGCAGATGATTACCACCATAAGTTTATTGAACATTCATCTTCTCATATAGACCCAAAATAAAGGGAAAAAACTTTTTCCTTGTGATGAGAAGTAGTAGAGTTAAGTCTCTTAAATTTCAAACTGTATATAACATGTAATAGTATTAATTATACTAATGCTGCACATTACATTTTTAGCACTAATTTATCTTATAACTGGAAATTTTTCTTTTTATTTTAGACAGCCTTTATCCAGTTCTCTCTCCTTTGACGTTCTGAGTCTGGCATACTCAAAATGACTATTGGTAACATTGTATTGATATTACCATATTCATTACTATTTTCTATTTGTTGCCCTTTTCCTTTGTTCCTATTTTGTCTTCCAATCTTTTTCCTCCTTTTTGTGGTTTTAATTGAGTATTTTATGTGGTTCTATTTTCTCTCCTTTCTTAGTATATTGATTATATTTTTAAACTTTTTTTGGTTGTCCTAGACTTTGATATATTGATATATAGATAATCTATGTCCATTTTTAAATAGTACTATATTACTTTTTATTACTTTACAGAGAGTGTAAGTACCTTATAGTAACAAAAATCTTAATTTATCTCTCCCATTCTTTGTATTATTGTTGTCCTATATTTCATGCACATATAAGCATGTGTAAGCATAGGTAGATCAAAAGATAATAGATGATATATAAGTGTACATAATTAAATACATGGTTGATATTACTTGAAGAAAGTGTTATCTATTAGATCAAATAAGAGAAAATTGAAAGCTTTTATTTTACTTATTCCTTCCTCAATGTTATTGTTTTATGTAGATGTGAGTTTCTGTATATGTACTACTGAGTTTCTGTAGTGTATAATATTTTCATTTTTCTAAAGGACTTTTTTATAACATTTCTTGGAAAACAGGTGTACTACCAACAAATTTCCTCGATTGTTTTGGCCTTAGAAAATCTTTCTCATTCACTCTTGAAGAGTAATCTCCCAGGGTATAGAATTCTAAATTGCTGTTTATTTTTTTCTCTCAACACTTCAGATATCTCACTGGGTCTTTTTGTAGCTTTGTCTTTGAAAGGTATATGTAATTCACATATGTGTTTTTTAGATTTTCATTTCTTTTGTAGTTTGAAATAATATATGAGGTTCTTTTCTTGTTATTTTTGCTTGTCTGAATTCTGTATGCTTTTTAATTTTTTTGCATTTATCCTGCTTATTGTCTCTGAGCTTCGTGGATCTGTGATTTGCTGTCAGACATTACTTTGGGGAAATTCTGTCATTATAGTTTGAAATATTCCTTTTGTTCCCTTTTCTCTTTCTTCTCCTTCTGGTATTCCCTCTATATGTTACATCTTTTGATTTTATCCCACAGTCCTTGGACATTCTGAGTTTTTGTTTGGTTTTTGTTCTCTGATTTTTCATTTTTTTAAAAATGAAATTGTAATTATATAAATATATTTGTAAATATTTATACAATTATACACTTATACATAAGCACTTACACAGACTTAGAAAAAAATGTAAGAACATTAATACAAAAGGACTCACTGAAGAATAAACAGAATTTTCCATGATTTCCTTGAGGATATACATAGCTCATTCTTTAGGAAGGGTCCCTCAAAGTCCAACCATTAGAAACTGTATTCTCTAATTGTGTACTAGCAACACACAAGCATCTTTTTTTTTTTTTTTAATCCCCCAGTTGCCAAGAGAGTAATCTTAAAGTAGATGGGAATCTAAAGGTCTCTGAATAATAGCAATTTATGTTCCTCAAGTAGAAGAATCAATCAATCTAAATCCTAATCAACAAAATAGGTTCACTCTGTATTAAGATTTTATAACAAGTTAAAGTTCTGATTTTTCCACCAGAATGACTACTACCCATTCGAGGACTCTAAAGCTCAAAATAAGAATTGAGCATAATGTGAAGCTGGTAAGTCTAATCGTATTATATAGATTCAAGACGACCTCTTCTAAATAATACTGAAAAAAGCGCTCACCAACTACAATTTGAATGTGGCTTTTCTTGGCAGAAAAAACTCACACCCGAAATTAGTAACTTCCGTTACTAAATGTTGTCTTATGAACTGATTTTAAATTTTCAATAATCCTGTTGATATTTCTTCTAAATCTGAAATTTCCTCAATCATGTCAAGTCTATGAACAAGCTATTGAAGGAATTCTTCATTTCTGCTACATTTTTCATCTCAAGTATTTCTTTCTTACTATTTTTAAGGGTTACCCTCTTTATGCTTACCTTGCTCATCTGTTCTTGAATGCTGTCTACTTTAACCATTTCAGCTCTTAGCATATTATTCATAATGTTTTAAATTCCCCATCTGACAAATTACAAATCCTTAACATGTCTGGTACTAATGTTTGTTCAATCTCTTTAAATTGTGTTTGTTTTTGTTGATCCTTGCAATTTTTTTGAAAGATGAATATGAGGTACTGGGTAAAATAAGTTTCTGTTCATAGTAGTATTGTGGTAAAGTTTTGGGAAAAGGGAAGCATTCTATGGTTTTATGACTTTAGTCTTTTAATGAGATGATGCCTCTGCACTATGAACTTCACAAATTTCTTAACATTCTTTTGACTGTTTTTCCTTCCCTTAGTTGGAACAGCATGGCTCCAGGTCAGTAAGCCTATGATAATATCCCAACAGTTTAAATTTGATTAACTAGTTTCCCCTGAGGGAAGGACTTGAGAAAAAGAGTCCTGTGCTTTATTTTAAAGTGGTTATTGCCCTCTTCTTACAGAAATAAGAAGGGATTTTTCTCAGCTATTTACTATGGGATCTTGTTGATGTAATGGGAGTACATATTACAATATTGTGAAACCACCATTATGACTGGTTTCTCTTGAAGTTTTTAACACTGAGCTGCCTACCCATGAAAATTGAGCATTTTTAAAATTATAGTTCAGATTTTCTTCCTCTTGCCTTGATTCCCAAAGCAGTTTATGCTCTTGAATACCTTTTCAGATAAGCAGTAATAACACATTTGCATATCTTTCTCTCTACTCATGAAGGCAGCAATTTGCCCTGCATCCTCCCCTATCTTATGCATGCAAAAAGAGTTGGTGTTTTTGTTTTTTGTTTTTTCAGTCTGTTTAACTTTTACTTGTTGATAGAATGAAATATTACCTTTCAAGATCTTTACAAGTGGAACCAGGAATACCATTGGAGAATTTTGAAGAAAGAAGAGACATAATCCCCTATGTTCTAAAAAATCATCTTACTGCTTTTTGGAAAATATACAGCTGACTACAAAGAACATCACTTTGTTGACAAAGGTCTGTATAGTCAAAGCTATGGTTTTTCCAATAGTCATGTACAGATGTGAGATTTGGACTATAAAGAAAACAGCACTGAAGAATTGATGCTTTCAAACTGGTGCTGGAGAAGACTCTTGAGAGTCCCTTGGACAGAAAGGAGATCAAACTAGTCAATTCTAAAGGAAATCAACCCTTAAAATTCATTGCAAGAACTGATGCTGAAGCTCCAATACTTTGGCCACCTGATGTTAAGAACACTCATTGGAAAAGATCCTGATGCTGGGAAAGATTGAAGGCAAAAGGAGAAGGGGGCTGTAGAAGATGATATGGTTAGATAGTATTACTGACACAATGGAGGTGAGTTTGAACAAACCCCAAGAGATAGTGAAGGACAGGGAAGCCTAATATGCTGCAGTCTGTGGGGTTGCAAAAAGTTGGACATAACTTAATGACTGAACAACAAGAAAAAACAAAGGCAGATAGATAAGAAAAGCATTGCCTCACCAAGGGAGAGATAATGTGGCTTGAATAAAAATGGACCAATAAAAGTAATAAGAACTGATTGCCTCTTGGATCAGTTTTTAAAGTGGAGCTGATGGTATTTTCAGATAGTGTGGCCTGCAAAGTGTAAAAACTAATAACTATCATAGAGTTTTTGGCTTTCCTGACTGACCAAATGGTGATGCCATTTGCTGAGATGGAGAAAGGAGTGGGAGAGGAAATCATAATGTTTTAGACATGTTAAATTTGATATTCTTTTTACACATCCAAATAGAAATATGTTAAACACCTAGTTGAATGTACGCCTAGGGGGAAAGGTAGGAAAATAGCAAAATTATCAAATGAAGGTAGGAAAGGCATAGCTGGAGGTAGAATAAATTCCACATAAATTTAATATCCTAAAAGTAAAGCAAAGAAGCGTTTTGAGAAAGAAGATGTGATCAATTTCTTCAGTTGCTTCTACAGAGTGGGGTAAGATGAATACTGAGACTTAAATATTGGATTTGGCAAGATGGAGGTAGTTGTTGGCAGCAGTGACAAGAGTGGTTTCAGTGGTTGAGAAAAGAGTGGGAGGTAAAAATAGCGAGGATTTCAGCTGAAGTGATACATTAATTCATATCAACATCCATATTGCAAGAGTGAGTTACCATTTCCCTTCTTCCCCACAGGAATTTTTTTGCTTTGTGGTATTAAAACCATGTGGTTGTCTAGAGATAATTATTACCTTGCCTTTATGTTACTCTCAACACTTTCTTGGACCTTGTTGTTTAGGCACCAATGGTTAGAATTCAGGAAAATAGGTCTATAGTATTTTGACTCATATATGTCTCCTTTCCTTTTTTATCTCTTCTCACCTCTCTTCCTTCTGCCTAATTCTTTTTCCATTTTATTCCTCTTCCTATCTCTCTTCATCTGTAGGATAAAGATATGTATTAAGGACAGTTGTATTTAACAGGTTCCAAAACTGTTCTCAGGAAACTATTCTTTTCTCAAAACTATAACTTCATGTCTTAAACCATCGTTCTATATTCTTTTAGAATGCTTTCCTTTCTGGGAGGCTCTTCATCACCCATTCTGAATTTCCTTCTGATAGACTATTTCCAAACTTCCTTGTCAATGCCTGAATTTGCTTGAATAAACATTGAAGTAGACATTGGAAGTCTCTGACTGAAACTGTAATCCATTGAAAGTGAAAGTGTTAGTCACTCAGTCATGTCCCTCTCTTTGCCACCTTGTGGACTGTAGCCCACCAGGTTCCTCTGTCCATGGGATTTTCCAGGCAAGAATACTGGGGTGGGTTGCCATTTTCTTCTCCAGGGGATCTTTCAGACCCAGGGATCCAACCTCAGTCTCCTGTATTGCAGAGAGATTCTTTACCATTTGTGCCACCAGGGATATTTTTACTTTATTAATTTGTAATTTAATTACATTGTCATTTGAGAACACACTTTATGTGACTTGTATTCTTTTAAATTTATTCACGTGTTTTACATTAAAAATGTGATTTATCTTGGTGACTGTACCATCTGAGCTTAAGAAGAATATATATCCAATTATTGCTGATAGAGTATTTTATAAAGATTAATTGGATCGAGTTAATAGCACTGTCAAGTCAAATATGTTTTGCTGATCTACTGATTTCTTGATCTATTAAGTACTGAAAGATGGTGCTGAAGTCTCAAACTACAGTAGTGGTTTTGTCTATTCCTTTAGTTTTAGCAATTTTGGCATCACATATTTTGAGACTCACTTCTTGAGGACTGACTCTTTTATCATTATAAAAAAAGTTTGCTTATTCCTGAAAAATATTTTTTTCTGCAGTCTACCTTGTATGAAACTTATAGAGCTATTCTTGCTTTCTTTGCATACTGTTAACAGGATCTTTACCCATCTTTACCCATTTTTTAACCTATCAGTCTTTTTATTTGATTGGATTTCCTAAGACAACATATCATTGCCCTTCTTTTTAAAATCATTATTCCTTATGTAAATCCTTTTAATCTAGTATCATCTCTTAATACTTTGAAATTAGAATACTTAAATAGTTCACATTTAAAGTGATTATCATATATCTCATGTTTGTAACAATTTCCTCTTCATTGTGTTGGTTTTTTGTTTTCTTTTTCTTCTTCTCTGGTTTTAATGGAGCTTTGCAAATGACTTCTTTTTAACTACTCTCCTAGTATATAAAAAAATGTTTCAGTGTTTTCCTTAGTTTCAATATGCATTTTTGAGTACTGTAAGTTCATCTTCTCATAATACTGTACCTCTTCATGTGTTGTGTAGGAAACTTAGAGTATTCTAACTTATTTGCTTCTATCCTTTAAGACATTACTGTTATTTCACTTATCCAAACATTATCTTTTAGATGAATTAAAAGAAAAAAGCATAATTATGCTTTAGCTTCATTATTTATTCTCCAGTAATCTTCCTTTCTCTATGTAGATCTGAGTTTTGACCTACTTCAATTTTCTTCTCCCTGATGAACTTTTCACATTTCTTGCAAGGTGAGTCTGCTGCCAGTGGAGTTCCTATTTTTGTGTGAGAAAGTCTGTATTTCTCCTTTACTCTTTCAGTGAATACTTCCACTTGGCAGAGAAATCTAGGTTGTTTCCTTTTTTCAACACATCAACTATTCTAATCCACTCTATTCTTGCTCCCATGTTTAACTATAATATGTCTACTCTAATTCTTATCCCTGTTTCTCTGTATGTAAGATTCTTTCTTCAGATTCTTTTAAGATCATCTCTTTGTCCTTTGGTTTTATGAAGGTTGTTTTATATGTTAACTGAGGTTGTTTTGGGTATTTATCTTTATTGGTGTCCTCTCACTTTCCTGGATCTGTGGGTTTGTGTCTGTGATTAATTTTAGAAACTTCTAGTTTCTAAATGTTGTATTTTTTTTTTGGAATTATCACACAATCATTGGATGTCCTGTTCTGTTTCTTTTTTAATCCATTATTTTCCCATGCTAATTTGGCTAGGAAATTTTTTGTATTTAATGCTTTCTGTAGCTACAGATACCAGGCTTTAATGTCCTTTAGTTTCCTTGCTTCTGTTTCCTTTGAGTTTGACTTTGATAGGATATGATTTAAAAAATACAAATGTATTTTTTGTCTCAAAACAAAGAGATGAAATTTGAAGGTACCAGATATGAGGAGGAACTTCATATCTAGAGGAATGAGTGAGTTGATGTCAAAATAACTCAAGGAAGTTGTACAGCAAGACATGTCTATATCTGGACTTTTAATGCCTGGACAAGCCCAGAAGTAGAAACCCATGTGGCATACAGTAAGAAACTGAGCTCTTCTTTACATCATCTTTATCTTGATATCTACCCTTTCTATATGAGTCCTATTTGGCTGGTAGTCAGGTGCATGTGAGGGAATTATCTATAATATGAGAGATAAATTTCCATCTTTAGCCAGTCTGTGTTTCCAGACACTGACATTCACAAATGTATCTCTAGTAGTATTACATTTTCACCACTTTTTGCTAAGACAGAGAGGCAAGTTGCTGGAGTAGCAGCATCATCCTTCTGAAAGCTAGAATAAAATGACTTTGATGCAGTATTTTTCCTGAAGAGTTGACTTTTCTTATGGAGAATGCTCCGTTTGTATTTCATAATGACTAGTACTTGCTCCTGACTAGCCCCATGAGGAGTTATTACATGAATCATTACCATAAGAACTTGATAGGATTAATCCCACAAAAGTGCAGGGATCCCTATTTGATGGCAACCTCCTTTCTGACTGTAATGATAGTTCACACTAAGTTCCCACCCATTTGTCAAATTTAAAGTGTTGTTAGTTTATGACTCCAGTTACTACAGCTCTAGGTACATAGAGTTCAGTTGTCACTGTGGATTTTCATGTCATTCTAAGTCTGGCAGTGTCCATTTATCCTACAATCTCAGTTTTCTGATAGGTCTGAGAAAATTTATTACTTTTTGTTTAGTTTACTTTGTCTTATTGTAAAGATAGTTATGACTTCTAAGCTCTTTGCATGTAGGAGCTGAAAGTGGAAGCTCACAATTAATATTTTGAATTTTGTAACATATCAAAATATGTTATACTGGAAAATTAAAAATTTAAATATGTTATATTCAAAATTATTAGCACTGACTCTACTATGTATGGTTGTTGTTTTTCAGTCACTCAGTCGTGTCTGACTCCGCAACCCCATGGACTGCAGCACGACAGGACTCCCTGTCTTTAGCTATCTTCCAGACCCTGTTCAAACTCACGTCCATTGAGACAGCGATGCCATCCAACCATCTCATCTTCTGTCATCCCCTTCTCCTCCTGCCTTCAATCTTTCCCAGCATCAGGTCTTTTATACTCCTTTCCCAATTTGAAACCAGTCCATTGTTCCATGTCTGGTTCTAACTGTTGCTTCTTGACTTGGATAAAGATTGCTCAGGAGACAGATGAGGCATCTCTTTAACAATTTTCCACAGTTTGTTGTGATCCACAGTCCAAGGCTTTCAGTTCAGTTCAGTTGCTCAGTCGTGTCTGACTCTTTGTGACCCCATGAATGGCAGCACACCAGGCCTCCATGTCCATCACCAACTCCCGGAGTTCACTGAGACTCACGTCCATCAAGTCAGTGATGCCATCCAGCCATCTCATCCTCTGTCATCCCCTTCTCCTCCTGTCCCCTATCCCTCCCAGCATCAGAGTCTTTTCCAATGAGTCAACTCTTTGCATGAGGTGGCCAAAGTCCTGGAGTTTCAGCTTTAGCATCATTCCTTTCAAAGAAATCCCGGGACTGATCTCCTTCAGAATGGACTGGTTGGATCTCCTTGCAGTCCAAGGGACTCTCAAGAGTCTTATTCAACACTACAGTTCAAAAGCATCAATTCTTTGGTGCTTAGCCTTCTTCACAGTCCAACTCTCACATTCTTACATGACCACAGGAAAAACCATAACCTTGACTAGACAGACCTTTGTTGGCAAAGTAATGTCTCTGCTTTTCAATATGCTATCTAGGTTGGTCATAACTTTCCTTCCAAGGAGTAAGTGTCTTTTAATTTCATGGCTGCAATCACCATCTGCAGTGATTTTGGAGCCCCAAAAAATAAAGTCTGATACTGTTTCCACTGTTTCTCCATCTATTTCCCATGAAGTGATGGGACTGGATGCCATGATCTTTGTTTTCTGAATGTTGAGCTTTAAGCCAACTTTTTCACTCTCCACTTTCACTTTCATCAAGAGACTTTTTAGTTCCTCTTCACTTTCTGCCATAAGGGTGGTGTCATCTGAATATCTGAGGTTATTGATATTTCTCCCGGCAATCTTGATTCCAGCTTGTGTTTCTTCCAGTCCAGCGTTTCTCATGATGTACTCTGCATATAAGTTAAATAAGCAGGGTGACAATATACAGCCTTGACGTACTCCTTTTCCTATTTGGAACCAGTCTGTTGTTCCATGTCCAGTTCCAACTGTTGCTTCCTGACCTGCATACAGATTTCTCAAGAGGCAGATCAGGTGGTCTGGTATTCCCGTCTCTTTCAGAATTTCCCACAGTTTATTGTGATCCACACAGTCAAAGGCTTTGGCATAGTCAATAAAGCAGAAATAGATGTTTTTCTGGAAAGTACTTTAGCATAGTCAATTAAGCAGAAGTAGATGGTTTTTTTCTGAAATTGTCTTGCTTTTTCTGTGATCCACTGGATCATACTGCCCATGGATTTTGCTATTTCCATGTAACATTATGAAAGATTGTTTGTACTTTATTAACTCCTTTATACAAATTAAATAAATGTTACCATATCATAATATTTTAAAATTGGCATTTTTCTGCTCTAACCCATATAGCTCAGTGGGCCATGTTCAAACTCTACCAACATTAGTAAATACAATATTGTACTATTCCAAATTGCAGAAAAGTTCTGGTATAAGATATTAAGTAGCAAATGATGTCAAACTAAAAGTAAGTGATGATATACTGGTGCCCAGGAAACCTCACAGAGCTGGAATTCCTGTCTATTTGTGTAGTTTATATAATTTTATTTAACTGAAAATTCTGGTTTCTAACTGAAGTCTATTCCTGTGTTTATTTGTGATATCCATTCGTTGGAATTATAAATGTATAGCTATTGCATAACTCATTAGGTATGTACAAATAAAATAAATGAAAACAAATGTTTTCATTAACACAATAGCTCTACAACATTTACTTCAAATTTTTCTGTATTGGCTTCCCACAGATAAGAAACTTGGGAAAGGAGAAAAATAAAGTGAAATACAACAATATCCCTCTTTTAATTCAAGAAACCAAAAGTAGGAGAATTGATACTTGTGCTCTAAAAAAATACAGATAGTAGATACTAAAGATGCAGATAGCATAAATATTAACAGTAAATATTCACTGTTACTGTGACATCCAAACATATGCCACAGGCCTTTCGAGTGTTTCAAAGTTCTCAAATAAAAACATTTTTTAAGAGACTATGAGCTGTGCCTTTGTAAAATATGCTTCAGATTTGTTTGAGGACATTGTGAAAATTAGGAAATTTTATTGCAAAGGAAAACCCTGTTAGGTCATCAAGAGAAAACGACTCTCCAGAAAGTATCCTTTTATTCTCTTCCAAGAAAAGATTAAATCATATTCCTATACTAACTGTATTGTATGTAACCCCTTGTCTAAAGTGGGATTTTTTTTTTTTTTAAACTTAGAGCTATCTAGCCAGGATACATGATAAGTGACAGACAAGGTGGTGGGAGAGGTGGGGCAGGACAGTTGATAGAACTTTTGCCTGTGTCCCAGAGTCTAGCATATGAGCACACAGAAATCCTGGATGGAATGTGACCAAAAAAAAAAGGACAGAAATATACTGTTGGTCTCAAAACAAAGAGATGAAACTGGCAGGTGACATAAATATGGAAGGACCTAAGCCTAAAGTAATGAGAGTGCATTGAAACCAAAACAATTCATGGGAAATGCTTGACCAGATATGTCTGTTTGTACTTTCAACGCCCACACAAGGCCAAAGGTAGATTCTCAGCTAACACGGTAGGCTGGACCTGGGGTACCTACAATAAAACTAGGCATCAGAAAGGATGTTCATAATATTTTTGTCCACTGTGTTAATTTATGAGGGCTGCCACACCAAATTACTATAAAGTTGGTGGTTTAAAACAATAGGAATTTATGCTTTTACAGTTAGGGAAGCTAGAATTCAAAAATCAAGATACCAGCAAAAAAAAAAAAAAAAAAGATGCCAGCAAGGCCATGCTTCCTGCTGCTCTAGGGAAGACTCTTCCTTTTCTAACTTTTGGACTCCTAGCAATCTTCAAATTCCTGGGCTTGAGGCTCCATCACTCTTTTCTATGCAACCATCTTCACATAGCCACTAACATTGTGTGTGTCTCCCTTTGTGCTCTCTTTTCCTAAGGAAACCAAACATCGAATTTGAGGCCTTCCCTAAATTAAATGGGGCTTTCCTCGTGGCTTAGTCAGTAAAGGATTTGCCTGCAATGTGGGAGAGCTGGGTTCGATCCCTGGGTTGGTAAGATCCCCTGGAGAAGGGAATGGCTATGCACTCCAGTATTCTGGCCTAGAGAATTCCATGAACAGAGGAGCCTGGGAGGCTACAGTCCATGGGGTCACAAAGAGTCGGACATGATGAGTGACTTTCACTAATTCAATAGGATTTAATCGCAACACTTAATTAAATGCATCTGAAAAAACTTTATTTCCAGATAAGGTCACATTCTGAGTTCCTGAATTGACATAAATTTTTGAGGGACAGAGTTTAATCCACATTGCTCTCTGTACCAAAAACATGGTGTTGAAGTGGAACATTCAGCCCAGCTGGGGCTTCATATAGAGCTATCTGGAGAAATTACAAACCTGTCTGCCATGTTACCTGAAATTACATCATCTTTAGTCTAGAACACCAGTACTGGATAGTTACATAAAATAGGCAAATCAAAAAAGCCCCTAGCACCTTATCAGATATAAGGAGGTTTCCACAATTCTAGACCCATGGAGAATTCCCAAATAATTTGAATTCATTCTGTTGATGATTGCTAAAGCTTTATGAAATGCCAGGGCAATTTAACTTTACTTATTTCATTATTGTTACCAAGTGCAAGCTCATGCTTCTTGCCACATGACAGGACAGTAAATCAAAAGACAAGATGTTGGAGCGAGGAATAGCGGCTTTATTCAGAAAGCTAACCAACTGAGGTTGTGGAATAGCATCCCAAAGATCCATTTTACTTGATTTACAATTCAAGTTTCTTTTATATTAAAACAGTGGGAGGGGTAGAGTGGCTGACTGGTTGTTGCAAACTTCCTGGAGCCAGCCAGACCCTGGAGGGGATGATTTAATCTTTTGTTCTAGCAGCTGTCTGGGGCTTCCCTTAACATTCAAAAACTAAGATCATGGCATCCAGTTCCATAACTTCATGGCAAATAGATGGGGAAAAAGTGGAAACAGTGGTAGATTTTATTTTCTTGGGCTCCAAAGTTACTGCTGACAGTGACTGCAGGCATGAAATGAACAGACATTTGCTCTTTAGAACAAAAGTTATCACAAACCTAGACAGTGTATTAAAATGCAGAGACATCACTTTGCTGACAAAGGTCCATATAGTCAAAGCTATGGTTTTTCCAGTAATCATGTGTGGGTGTGAAAGTTGGACTATAAAGAAGGCTGAACACTTAAGAATTGGTGCTTTTGAGCTGTGGTGCTGGAGAAGACTCTTGAGAGTCGCTTGGAGAGCAAGGAGATCAAACCAGTCAATCCTAAAGGAAATCAATGCTGAATATTGACTGGAAGGACTGATGCTGAAGCTGAAGATCCAATACTTTGGCCACTTGATGTGAAGAGCTGAGTCACTGGAAAAGACCCTGATGCTGGGAAAGATTGAGGGCAGGAGGAGAAGGGAGGGACAGAGGATGAGATGATTGGATGGCATCAAAGACTCAATGGACATGAGTTTGAGCAAACTCTGGGAGATAGTGAAGGATTAGGGAAAGCTGGTGTGCTCTATTCTATGGGTTCAAAAAGAGTTGTACACAACTTAGCAACTGAAAAACAACAACAAAGCAGCTGTCCATGTAGGTCTTGTCAGGATGTTCCTGTAAACCTCCAACAAGACAAAGTTTAATTTATGTTCTGCTACTTTTATTTCTATTTGAATGAAAAGAGTGATATCTTTAAAGGTCAAGCATGGGAGACAGAGACTTGAGAAAGGGCTATTATGTATATTTCAGGCTATAGCCAACAGTCTTTCGCAAAAATCAACAGAGCAGAAAGTTTAGAGCTGAAGGAACAGATCCAGTATGGAGTCAGATTTGTTCTAGTCTGTTATCTATTAATTTCTTATTTCTAATTGTGCACAGAAGACAAAAGGTATGAGAAATGGACAAGAAGTGAAATTGTTTTGGTTCAAAACCTATATTTGATAATGACCAGTTGATTAACCCCATGGAATCCCAGCTTCCTCACTAATAAAATGGAGATTATCATAACTCTTTTGCTTACAACACAGATTTTGATGAAGGCAACATGAAACAGTGAATTTGAAAGCCTGTTGAAAACTGAAAGATGCTATGCAGATAAGAGCAAGGGATTAAGGGCTTTGGAAACTGCCCATCATGAGTGCAAAAGAAATCTGCACAGTCAGTGTTTAAAGGTTAATAGAGCCCCAAAGATTGAACTCTAAGTAGAAAAACACTAAAAGTGGTGAAAGACTTTCCTCAAAGGAACAGCAAATACTTCCATAAACTGCATTATTTCAAACAATGAAAGTAAAATCAGAAAAATGAACAATGAAGATAAGTATGCTCTTTATAAGGTGAGCTAACTGGGTTCAACTATCGTCAAGCTTTAAACTATGCTTAAACATTGGTGCCCAAGTTTATTTTTAGCTTTGGGTTAGCTCTGTCATGGATTTCTCACTGGCTTCTTAAGTAGTTTCATTGGCATGTCCTGTAAGTCACATTTAGCAAAAGAAAATCTGAATCTTTACTAACATTAAAATTCTTGCAGGAAAGTTAAAAGCTGCTCATTAGCTCAGTTCACAGAGTTTGCTTTCTGCGACAAAGCATTGCTCACTAACCTACACACTATAAAATTGCTATTGGAAAGTTATTTTTCTTGCTGGCATTAAAAAATAAATTGTTGTTCAATGCTAAGTCATGTCTAACTCTTTGCAGCCCCTAGGACTGCAGCACACAAGGTTTTCCTGTCCTTCACTATCTCCCAGAGTTTGCTCAAACTCATGTCCATTAGGCTATGATAAATCATAATAGAAAAGAATATTAATAAAATCTAATGTGTCACATGTGTTAAAAAAGATTTTGGAAGAAACATAACAATAAAAATGAAAAACACTAGGAAGCTTCTGCATACTGCAAACTTGTTTTGGTATTACTGTTATCTTGACTATAATAGCCCAAGTGAAACAGTAACTTTTTACCACTGGGAAAATCTCATGCTTGTTTTATCCCCACAATGCCAAGGCCAATCAACCAGAGACCTATTTTTATTAATACTAGGACTATAGTTCTCAATTCCTAGTTTAGACATCCTGTCTTATGATTTCATTTGACTACTTCTTTATTCATTTTCTCCAATCAAGAGTAGACTCAACAGGAAATCTGCCTGGAAATAATTAGAATGATATATCCTTTTCCTTGCATCTTTCTTACATCTTATGAATGGAATAAGTAACACAATCTTTAGCATATAATCAAAAGTTTATACTGGTGCTCACACCTCCTCTGTCCAGCCCATAAATCATCAATCAAGACTGTCTCCTCTATCGTGTACACAGTAGTGAAACTGAGTATGCCAGCAAATTCACATCAGGAAACATCCATAGTGTCATATTGTTGGAGCACTTAACAGCTCCATCACTAATATAATGTGAAGATGCAAATTCCCAACAAGAAACTTTTGGCGTCATATTTCCAGCTCTTCTCCCTCTTGCTCTCCCCGTCTCCAGAACTTCTCGAGGTCTATTTTTCCCATTTGTCTTCCCATTGCTTTATATTTCACCATTTTCCAAACTCTTCCATGGAGACAGTCTGCTTGGTTTTGATATTGAATTACTCTATAATTTATTTCTTGTATCTTTCTCCTCTTTACCATGAATTTTATGCCAAAAGACTAGTTCTACACGACCCAAGAGGCAAACATAAGGGACACTAAAGCTGAGCTACAATCTTCCATGCCACTTCTGATAAGAAACTTGTGTCAGTCACTGTACTGAGATTAAAGATTAAAGTATTAGAAAGATAGTTTTGGCTTTCTAGAGGCTTTCAATAGTGAACACATAATTGCAGGAGAGACCTGAGAATATGTAATTCTAACATAATGCAGAAAATAACAAAAATAAAATAGTAGGGTTTTCTGAGGCCTATGAGAAAAGAAGGAGAAATATCAGGTTTAATAGGTGAAAAGTTATATATGTAAGCTGAAAATGTTTGAACAATATATAAGGGGGTCCTATGACTTAATTTAGATTAAGGGGTTTTAAAGGATTAGCATCATCATATCTGTCTGTTATGAACAGTGCGAAGAGGCAAAAAGGTATGACACTGAAAGATGAACTCCCCAGTATACTACTGGAGAAGAGTGGAGAAATAACTCTAGAAAGAATGAAGAGGCAGAGCCAAAGTAAAAACAACACCCAATTGGAGATGTGATTGGCGGTGGGAGTAAAGTCCAATGCTGTAAAAACCAATAGTGCATAGGAACTGGAATGTTAAGTCCATCAACGGAGACAAATTGGAAGTGGTCAAACAGGAGATGGAAAGACTGAATGTCAACATTTTAGGAGTCAGTGAACTAAAATGGACTGAAATGGGCAAATTTCACTCAGATGACCATCATATCTCCTACTATGGGAAAGAATCCCTTAGAAGAAAAGGAGAAGCAATCATAGTCAACAAAAGAGTCCAAAATGCAATGCTTGGATGCAACATAAAAAATGACAGAATGATCTCTGTTTGTTTTCAAGGCAAACCATTCAATATCACAGTAATCCAAGTCAATGCCCCAACCAGTAACTCTGAAGAAGCTGGAGTTGAATGGTTCTTTGAATACCCACAAGACCTTCTAGAACTAACACCCAAAAGACATGTCCTTTTAATTACAGAGGACTAGAATGCAAAAGTAGCAAGTCAAGAGCTACCTGGAGTGACAGACAAATTTAGCCTTGGAGTACAAAATGAAGTAGGTCAAAGGCTGACAGAGCTTTGCCAAAAGACTTCACTGGTCATAGCAAACACCCTCTTCCAACAACATAAGAGAAGACTCTACACATGGACATCAACAGATGGTCAATACTGAAATCAGATTATATCCTTTGCAGCCAAAGATGGAGAAACTCTATACAGTCAGCAAAAACAAGACGTGGGAGCTAACTGTGGCTCAAATCATGATCTCATTGCCAAATTCAGACTTCAGTTGAAGAAAGTAGGGAAAACCACTAGACCATTCAGGTATGACCACAATCAAACCTCTTACAATTATACAATAGAAGTGAGAAATAGATTCAAGGGATTAGATCTGATAGACAGAGTGCCTGAAGAACTATGGACGCAGGTTTGTGACATTGTACAGGAGACAGGGATCAAGACCATTCTCAAGAGAAAGAAATGCAAAAGGGCAAAATGGTTTTCTGAGGAGGCCTTACAAATAGCTGAAAAAAGAAGAGAAGTTAAAGGCAAAGGAGAAGAGGAAAGATACACCCATTTAAATGCAGAGTTCCAAAGAATAGCAAGGAGAGACAAGAAAGCCTTCCTCAGCGATCAATGCAGAGAAATAGAGGAAAACAACAGAATGGGGAAGACTAGAGATCTCTTCAAGAAAATCAGAGACACCAAGGGAAAATTTCATCTAAAGATGAGCACAATAAAGGACAGAAATGGTATGGACCTAACAGAAGCAGAAGAGATTAAGAAGAGGTGCCAAGATTACACAGAAGAACTATACAAAAAAGATCTTCATGACACAGATAACCATGAGGGTGTGATCACACCTAGAGCCAGATCCTGGAATGCAAAGTCAAGTGAACAAATCTAGTGGAGGTGATAGAATTCCAGTTGAGCTATTTCAAATCCTGAAAGATGATGCTGTGAAAGTGCTGCACTCAATATGCCAGAAAATCTGGAAAAGTCAGCAGTGGCCACAGGACTGGAAAAGTTCAGTTTTCATTCCAATCCCAAAGAGGCAATTCCAAAGAATGTGCAAACTACTGCTCAGTTGAACTAATCTCACATCCTAGGAAAGTAATGCTCAAAATTATCCAAGCCAGGCTTCAACAGTATGTGAACCGTGAACTTCCAGATGTTCAAGCTGGATTTAGAAAAGTCAGAGGAACCAGAGATCAACTTGACAACATCTGCTGGATCATCAAAAAAGCAAGAGAGTTCCAGAAAAACATCTACTTCTGCTTTATTGACTACACCAAAGCCTTTGACTGTGTGGATCACAACAAACTGTGGAAAATTCTGAAAGAGATGGGAATACCAGACCACCTGACCGGCCTCCTGAGAAATCTGTATGGAGGACAAGAAACAAAAATTAGAACTGGACATGGAACAACAGACTGGTTCCAAATCGGGAAAGGAGTATGTCAGGTCTATATATTGTCACCCTGCTTATTTAACTTATATGCAGAGTACATCACGCAAAATGCTGGGCTAGTGGAAGCACAGGCTGGAATCAAGATTGCTGGGAAAAACATCCTCAGATATGCAGATGACACCACCCTTATGGCAGAAAGCAAAGAACTAAAGAGCTTCTTGATGAAGTGAAAGAAGAGAGTGAAAAAGTAGTCCTAAAACTCAACATTCAGAAAACTAAGATCAAGGCATCTGGTCCCATCATTTCATGGCAAATAGATGGGGAAACAATGGAAACAGTGAGAGACTTTATTTTGGGGGGCTCCAAAATCACTGCAGATGGTGATTGCAGCCATGAAATTAAAAGACACTTGCTCCTTGGAAAAAAAGTTATGACCAGCCTAGACAGCATATTAAAAAGCAAAGATATTACTTTGCCAACAGAAGTCCATCTAGTCAGAGCTATGGTTTTCCAGTAGTCATGTATGGATGTGAGAGTTAGACTATAAAGAAAGCTGAGTGCCAAAGAATTGATGGTTTTGAACCATGGTGTTGGAAAAGACTCTTGAGACTCCCTTGGACAGTAAGAAGATCCAAGCAGTCCATCCTAAAGGCAATCAGTCCTGAATATTCATTGGAATGACTAATGCTGAAGCTGAAATTCCAATACTTTGGCCACCTGATGTGAAGAACTGACTCATCTGAAAAGATGCTGATGCTGGGAAAGACTGAAGGTGGGAGGAGAAGGAGACAATAGAGGATGAGATTGCTGATTGGCATCACTGATATGATGAACATGATTTTGAGTAGGCTCCAGGAGTTGGTGATGGCGTGCTGCAATCCATGGGGTCGCAAAGAATCAGACACGACTGAGCCCCTGAACTGAACTGATCAGGCTGATAAAAATAGGAGACTAAAATTTTACAAGATAATATGGAGAAATATTGTTTGTCACTACTCTGACCTTGAGTACAGTTTCTTTACTACACAATTAGAAAAGAGGAAACATAATTTAAAACTAAATCTGCACAAAACATTTCTGCTTATGCCTACTCCAGTACTATGCAGGACAGTGGACTGGGGAAGTACGCTTACATTTTAGCAACTTCTGAATACCTTCAAAACTTGGTAGTATTTGAATATTTGCTGATCTCCTGTAGTATAAGTTTTGGAATATTTTAAGTTATATGCCTTTTCATTTAGCCTAAGGCTTCCCTGGTAGGTCAGTTGGTAAAGAATCCACCTGTAATACAGGAGACCCTGGTTCTATTCCTTGTCCAGGAAGATATGCTAGAGAAAGGATACATTACCCACTCCAGTATTCTTGAGCTTCCCTCGTGGCTCAGCTGTTAAAGAATCTGCCTCCAATGCTGGTAACCTGGGTTCGATCCCTGGGTTGGGAAGACCCCGGCCTGGAGTATTCCATAGACTGTATAGTCCATGGGGTCACAAAGAGTCGGACACAACCGAATGACTTTCACTTCACTTCACTTAGCCTAGTATGAAGCAGTGAAGCAGTACTAACTGTGAAATTATTAATTTTATGTGATATTTGCATATATATAGTATATATAATATATTATAATGTACATTAAAATGCTATTGACAACACAAGTATAAATAATCTCCCACAGTTTGTAACTCAGACCTCAGTGTGGGAAATGGTGGTGTCTCTAAGTAGTGTCTCTAAGTCAACCAAAGTCTCCACTTGTCCACAAATGCAGGTAAGTGTAGTTTATCCTATAAAGACTGCCATTTTGATCATTTTGATCTTTTATTCAAGGAGTACTAGTCATTAAGAACTAAATATTGGATATATTTCTCACAAGCTGTGTGACTTGAGGCAATCTACTTAGCCTCTGTGTGTCTCCATTTTGTTCTGTGAAAGTAAGAAAATGATATTTGCCTTTCAGAGCTGTTTTTAGGATTGAATGAAACCATGTATTCCAAGTCTTCGGCATGATCCTTGGCACACATTAATCAAACTATAAAATGTAGATGCTTGTGTTATATTTGAGTTTTCTAACAAAGTGGAAAATTGTCTCCAGAGAGAAGCTGATGAATTTCATTTGGATTACCTGGTAATCATTTTCTTGCCATTTTCCATTAATTGATAAATTTGAAGCAGAATAACAGTCCTTTTGATATGAATTCATGAAAATTATGAGGACTAGATGAAAATCATTACAATAAACTTCTCTGAGTAGCAGGGAACCACAGAAAGATAAGAGAATACAGGAGTGGCTTAAGATAATTTCTTTTTTTTTAATATTTTTTATTTGAGCAATTGAAACTCTTAGATAAAATTTTTAGAACATCACTTGCAATAAATCATGTTTTCATTTCAGAAGTGAAAATAATTTATTTTATATTAATTCTTAGGCAATATCAAAAGATGTTTCAGGACGTTTTTTAAGGAACATTTCAAGCTATAGTTCATTATCATGTCCTTCCACAGTTTTAGAATATGAACACTTAGAGCATTTAAAAGGAATGTTAAGAAGCTTATCAACATTTTGCTAACACTCATTCTGGGTGTTTTTTCTCCCTCCAATTCACAACTATAAACTCAAACACAATAACTTCACAGAAAGGTATAAATGTTACATATGTGTAGTGTGATAAATTTCCATAAACTGAACACACACACATGAGTAGCACTCAAATAAATAAATAGATCATAGATTTCTTATAGTAGCTGTCATCTGATGACTGTTTACTGTGTCTCAAATGCATGTAGTGTCTTACTTAATCCTCTTAATAATTTAATAAATTGTATAATTTAATAGATGAGGAAACTGAGGTTCCAAGGGCTTAAGTAACTTAACAAATTAGAGCACAAAGATACTGGGTAGGAGGCGCATTTGAGCATAGTGTGTAAGTTCCTTATACTCTATCCAAGTAATCTTTGGGTAGCTTTTGACATGTCTTCTAAGAGATACAAGAACCAGCACTAGAGAGGAGAGAGCTAAAGGCAAATATTATTTCCTGGACACTTTTTTTTTTTTTCCCCAGGGACATGGTAGAGTAAAGTTCCAAGTCTAATAGGTCCTATTAGGAAAAAAGAATGGAGGCAATTTGTGAGGAGAAGAAAAATCCATCATGAAAAACTAACCTCTTTTTCCTTACACATACATTCAAAGCAATCCTATAAGCATGTTAACTTAAATGAAATAATTAGTGTAAGAGCTTCAACATGAGATACAACACGATGGCAAAATTAATCTTGGACATTTAATGAAATACCATCTCTTCTTTTAACCAAAAGTCTGACAACCTGGTGACAGTACAAATCTGTTCCACAAGCCATTTAATTAAGAACTATCATGTAGAAACCTATTTTGATCATCAAATAAAAAAGATTCTTGTTTAAATCAAGGTGTTTACATGGCAGGTTCTTGAGATTAAAGATATCTCTTGCGTACTTGAAAATAATCTTTAATCATTTTGGGGTTGGGTTATGATTAAGGTATCATCAATTTCTTATTCTAAACTTACATGTTTGTCTTTCTTGATCTTAAATATTGTTGCATTTTAATCCATTTAAAGTATCTCCATCACCACAGATCAAAAAAAAAAAAAAACATTTTTATGGTATAAAAACAAATGCTACTATTATATAACATCTAGTGCTTCTGTTTACTTTATTCAATCAGCCACATTTGTTCTAGTAGTAATATAAGAAATTACATATTCTGAATTTTCAATAAGGATATGAGGCATGGAAAGTTTTGTTAAGAATAGGGGAAGATGAGGCTAAAGAGTGCTAATTTGCTTGGCATTGGGTTTCTTTATTTTTTCCTTCCTTCCTTTCTTTCAATTCTCTGAAAGATATTTGAACCATGCTCTCTATAGCAATGAAAGTTTCCATTCACATTTTATATTATTTCTGGGGGTTATTTTCTCTTAAACATAGTTTTTGGAAACAAATGAGAAAAATTTAAACCATCTAAACCTCTTACAATTTGACTCCAGTAGGAAGTAGTAGGCTAACAGAAAAAAGAAAAAGGGAAACTCAATATGTATAACATATACATTATATTATGTTAAAGCTTATGAAGATGAAGCGCAGTCAAATTACTTCTTATTCTTATTATCCATGGGTCATATCTAGCCTGTCTATAAGAAATATTAGTTTTGTACTAATAATATCTTCATACTAATAATTTCATTTAAAAATACAGTCTTTAAAATATTCCCATAGTTATGATTCCAGTGTGCTACTCACATATATTTATAAGGAAGTATAAAAATTAATATACTACTAATTTGTAAATGCAAAAAATGAAACACCGAGAAACTAAGGGACTGGTCAAACGGCTACAGTTGCCACCTGGCAGTGCTTCCATAGAGGAGAGACCTTAAGCCTTGAGGCTGTACTCTGCTCTCAATATTTGGAAACCAATTTTTAAAATAACAGATAGATATCAAATAAAACATTTGATTTATCATAAGAATGTATATACTATAGAATATTTGCTTACAAATAATTTTATTCTAAGCAGACAAATCACTTTCAGAATCCTCATGGATTTCAGAATCCTTATATCTTTATAAGCCTGAAAAACAACTTCCTCATAAAAAATAAAGCAGAAAGATGCACATATTTTTTTCCATTTCAAAAAATAACAGACTGAATACCTAAAATGTCAATAACAGTTACAGAATCCCAAATTACTTTGTATTTTGTTTTCGATATTTGATGTTATAAGGAAATGATCATTCCTTTATTAACATTTTTTAGTACTCTTTCGCTTTATTCTACATGATTAAGTTATAAACATTTTAGCACTAGGCATATATTTTAATGTTGAAACATGTTACTGTGTTCAAATCTTCTAAAGCTGAACTTATACATCATATTCACTTAAAATAATTATATTTTTTTAATAAGTAGGATTTATAACACCTCCTCCCACTATTAACAATCATATGGAGATTATAATGTCATATTTTTTCACTAGGTTGTTAGAAATCAACCACAAAATTTCTCAGTAGTAGCCACCCCATAGCTTGATTTAGCAGGCAAAGTGAAGGATAATATCCAATTCATATTCATTGTGTAAATGGTGAATTCAGTGATTACTATTTTCCCATTAAGAATATATTCAATTATGCCACAGATAGAACACTATTCGGTTTAATGAGAATTTAAAATGAATGGAATTAGATTTAGACTAGAGTCTCATGAGCATTAATAGAGTGATTAACGTAGGTGTGGACATTTTTATTTTTTTAAATTTATTTTGCATTCCAATCAAAATGGTTCATTTTTATAAAAATTTAAGAATGATTAAATCTTGCACGCTATTTTTAAACTGAAGTTGCCAGCTGCATCAACTTGTTCATTCTCTTTGACTTACAAAACACATGTGCTAAAAGTTTAGATAAACTCTCATTGCCATATAATAACATTGTTATATAATAAAAAAACATAATAAAGCATTCCAATATTAATTTGGAAATTAAAAGAACACTCAAACTAATATAATTACTTATTAACATTTATTAAATGCTTATTATTTTCCAGATAATATGCTAAATACTTTCATATATTACCTCTTGGGAGCCCTCCAAGTCATCTTATGAAGTAAGCATTCCCATTATATTTACAGGGAAATTAGTTTTATGAGCTTGAATGACTTACACAAAGTCACAGGATGTGGTCAGCACAATTTTAATATGACCTCCAAGATCCCCATCCCTTGGAGTACATAAACTGTATAATCCCTGGATCTGTGAACATGATGGATTTCACTCCTGGGATTAGGTTGTTATTTGGCACAGTTCATTTTAATAAAAGGAGATTATCTTCAGTGGGGCTGACCTAATCAGGTGTTCCTTGAAAATCAGCTGATGTCTTACTGAGGCCAATGATTCAGTCAGAGAGACTGAAAGCATCATGGAGATTTGACAGTAGAAGAAATTGTTTTTTGGCTTTGAAGATAGAGAGGATCATGTAGCTATATTCTTAGTGGGTTTCAATGAATTGAGAGTAGCCCACAAGCAGACATCCAGCAAGCAAATGGGGACCTCAGCCCTACAACCACAAGGAACTCAAGTTTGCCAAAAACCTGAAAGAACTTGTGAGTGAATTCACCCTAAATGGCTTCAGACAAAACCTAAGTACAGTGAACACCTTGATTTCAGGCTGGAAAGTAGCAGAATGGAGAATCATGCCATGCTAAGCTTGGTCTACTGATTTACAAAATTAAGAACTAACTGATGCATGTTGCTTTTAGCCACTATATGTGTGGCAAAGTGTTACACAGCTTAAAAACATAGCTACATAAGTCCAAGTTTACTCACAAGAAACCTGATTATACTGCCTCTGTCCCTTCACCCTATTATTTTAAACAATCTAGACATTACTTCATGAAAACAGAAAATTTATTTACTACTCTTGATAGAATATATCTTTCTACAACCCTATGTGATTTAGAGTTTATGTCTTTCACAAGTTGAATAAAATGGTACTATTTGCTTACCTATTTATTTGGAAATGTCTTGAATAATCTAGCCTATAGCAATTGCTCAGTAAACTTTGCTGGCCACTTTGCTAATAATTATTCCTAAATTTTTGGAGAAGGCAGTGGCACCCCACTCCAGTACTCTTGCCTGGAAAATCCCACAGACGGAGGAGCCTGGTGGGCTGCAGTCCATGGGATCGTACAGAGTCGGACACAACTGAAGCAACTTAGCAGCAGTAGCAGCAGCATTACTAAATTTTAAAGCATGAAAGGTATCAAAACTATTGCACATCTATCTATCTTTGCTGTTGTTGTTTAGTCACTAAGTAATGTCCAACTCTTTTGGGACCCCATGGAGTGTGGAGCCTAGCAGGCTCCACTTTGGATTTCCCAGGCAAGAACAGTAGAGTAGATTGCCATTTCCTTATCCAGGGGATCTTCCTGACCCAGGGATCAAAGCCACATATCCTCCTTGGAACGTGGATTCTTTACCATTGAGCCCCCTGGGAAGCCCATATCTGTATCAGTTATATAAAAAAGGTGGTTTCATTTCTAATGCTTTACCTGGCTTAATATAGCACTCTTCAAGGACAAAATTCCTATTTATAACTCAAAATTTGCTGGATTTGTATTTCCTTGATCCTTCAGGTAGAATCAGAAGATTTTCAAAGGGTTCCAATTTTATTGTAAACACCACACACATGCATGTTATTTTCTATAAGCATGTTCAACGTCTTAAACATGTTCATATCACAAGCTCTTAGAATAGGAGGACAAGCATGTAATATTTAGTAAATGTTTTCCAAATGAATGTTTACAATTTTATAAGGAAGATATAAATTTAGAATGTATAAAGATAGGTCAAAAAATTCCTACTAAAGATTTCTGGTTGATAAATATAAAGACATACAGACCTTTAGAGTAAACATAGCAAAAGCATTATCAAATATCCCTCTCAATGACTAAATATCAAGAAAATAGTTTCATGCTCATCAGACGAGGCACTAGCCTATAAATAAAATGAATAGGGATTTTTTTTTAAGTAGTTATTTGAAGAAAGTCAAGAAGAAAGTGAAGTTTGGAAAATGTACTTTTCCAAAAAATCTTATTCAAGGCTTGAAATGTCTGAGTCTCTTATTAATTCCAATGTTATGGTTATAGGTTTTTTTTTTTAATGTAGCTTCCTGTTTATAAGAAAACAATTTGTCTAGGAAAAGCCTCAAATTTTTCTTGAATATAAAATTGTTCCTACCAAAGTACAACTTTGATGGCACTGGTAAGTTGAATTGTAGAAACACAGACATACACATTTCATTTTTTATTATTGCCATTCGAATTACAAATCCCTACATTACAAAACTATCAATACCATTATATAATTATTGTTTTCTGCAGTTATTTTCAAATCAGGTAGGAGAACAAAACAGTTGCAAAAATGTATTTATACTCTTTTACATTTAACTATCTTTCTGGTGCTCTTTGGGCTTCCCAGGTGGCTCAGCAGGTAAAGACTTGACCTGTAATGCAGGAGACCCAAGAGACTTGGGTTTGATCCATGGGTTGGAACGATCTCCTGGAGGCAGGGTATGGCACTCCACTCCAGTATTCTTCCCTGGAGAATCCCATGGGCAGAGGAGCCTAGAGGGTTACAGTCCTTGGGGTCACAAAGAGTTGGACATGACTGAAGCAACTTAGGATGCATACCTGCACCGGTGCTCTTTATTTTTTATCATATGGATTCAAGTTACAGTTGACCCTTGAACAGTTCAGTTCAGTCGCTCAGTCATGTCTGACTCTTTGTGACCCCATGGACTGCAGCATGCCAGGCTTCCCTGTCCATCACCAAATCCCAGAGCTTGCTCAAACTCAGGTCCATCGAATCAGTGATGCCATCCAACCATCTTAACCTCTATCATCCCCTTTTCCTCCTGCCTTCAATCTTGCTCCAGCATCAGGGTCTTTTCTAAGGAGTCAGTTCCTCACATCAGGTGGCTGAAATATTGGAGTTTCAGCTTCAGCATCAGTCCTTCCAATGAACATCTCCTTTAGGATGGACTGGTTGGATCTCCTTGCAGTCCAAGGGACTCAAGAGTCTTCTCCAACACCACAGTTCAAAAGCATCAAGTCTTCGGCACTGAGCTTTCTTTATAGTCCAACCCTCACATCCATACATGACTACTGAACAAACCACAGCTTTGACTAGATGGACCTTTGTTGGCAAAGTAATGTCTCTGCCTTTTAATATGCTGTCTAGGTTGGTCATAACTTTTCTTCCAAGGATCAAGTGTCTTTGAATTTCATGGCTGTAATCACCATCTGCAGGGATTTTGCAGCCTCCCAAAATAAAGTCTCTCACTGTTTCCGTTGTTTCCCCATCTATTTGCCATGAAGTGATGGGACCAGATGACTTGATCTTAGTTTTCTGAATGTTGAGCTTTAAGCCAACTTTTTCACTCTTCTCTTTCACTTTCATCAAGAAGCTTTTTAGTCCCTCTTCACTTTCTGCCATAAGGGTGGTATCATCTGCATATCTGAGGTTATTGATATTTCTCCCGCCAATCTTGATTCCAGCTTGTGCTTCTTCCAGCTCAGCGTTTCTCATGATGTACTCTGCATAGAAGTTAAATAACCAGGGTGACAATGTACAGCCTTGACGTATTCCTTTTCCTATTGGAACCAGTCTGTTGTTCCATGTCCAGTTCTAACTGTTGCTTCTTGACCTGCATACAGATTTCTCAGGAGGCAGGTCAGGTGGTTTGGTATTCCCATCTCTTTCAGAATTTTCCACAGTTTTTGTGATCCACACAGTCAAAGGCTTTGGCATAGTCAATAATACAGAAGTAGATGTTTTTCTGGAACTCTTGCCTTTTTGATGATGCAGCAGATGGTTGACAATTTGATCTCTGGTTCCTCTGCCTTTACTAAATCCAGTTTGAACATCTGGAAGTTCATGGTTCATGTAACATTGAAGCCTGGCTTGGAGAATTTTGAGCATTACTTTGCTAGTGTGTGAGATGAGTGCATTGTGTGGTAGTTTGGTCATTGTTTTGTATTGCCTTTGTTTGGGATTGGAATGAAAACTGACCTTTCCCACTCCTATAACCACTGCTAAGTTTTCCAAATTTGCTTGCATATTGAGTACAGCACTTGAACAATATGAGTTTAAACTTCACAGGCCAACTTATAATAAAACATTTTTTTTCAGTAAATACATACAACACTACATCAACACTGTGTTTAGTTTAATTGTTGACAGTAGGTACAGAGGGCCGACTGTGGGACTTGAGCTTCTTTGGATTTTGGTGTCCATGGTAGATCCTAGCAACAAATTCTCTCACTTTGTGTTTATCTGGGAATGTATTAATTTCCCATTTGATTTTTAAGACTAGTTTTGCTTGATACAGAATTCATGATTTAGAGACTTTCTTTCAGCACTTTAATATATTGTCCCACTGCCTTCTGGCCTCTAAGCTTACTGATGAGAAGCCAACTCTTAATCATTTTGAGGTTCCCTTGTACATAATGAATTATTTTTCTCTTAGTGCTTTCTAAATCATCTCTGTAATTGGCATTTGAAAGCTTGAATATATTATCCTAGACATTGATTTCCTTGAGTTTTTAAATTACTTTGAGTTTGTCACGTTTCTTTCTGTGTAGGTTTGCTTTCTTCAAATTTGAGAAGATTTTGGCTATTGTATGTCAAATATTCTTTTTCCTCTTTTTTTTTTTCTCTTTCCCTTCCTTCAGACAATAAAAAGTTTAATTGTATCCTACAAATCTTTACATCTCTTAATTTTTATATTTTTTTTCCAGTTACTCATATTGGATAATCTCAGTTAACCTATCATCAGGTTTTTGATTCTTTCTTCTGCTAAGCCAAATTTGATACGAAAACTCCTCTAAATTTTGATTCCAGTTATTGTTCTTGAAACTTCAGTTTCTATTTTGCTATCATAAAACTTCTATCTTTGTTCTGATATTCTTAATTCAATGACATGTCATTATCATTCTCTCCTTTAATACGTTAGAGATGACTTCCTTTAGTTCTTTGAACATATTTTTAATAGCTCATTTAGATTTGTTATATAGTAAGTCTAGCATCTGTGCTCTCTAAGTGTTAGTTTCTATCAATTGCTCCACACACTTCACCATGTGTTAATTATACATTCTTGTGTCTTTTCCTAACTCACTTGTTTTGTGTGTGTAAATTCAGACATTTTAGCAAATATAATACGGCAACTTCAAAAATCATATTTTTCCTTTATGAAAGGCTTTATTTTTACTGATTGTGTCTTAGTTTTTAATTACTTCCCTAGACTAATTCTATAAATTTATATTTATTTTGTCGTTACTAAAGTCTCAGCTCAGCTAATTTAATGGTCAGCTAATGACTAGTCAGAAATTTCCTTACATTTTCAAATCAGTAAATACTCTACCCTTTGCTTGTATAACCATATTTATATTATAAAGACTTTATAACTATATAAAGATTGTATAACCATCTTTATATTATAAAGACAATATAAATATAATTTTTAGCTCTATTCCTTCTGTGGCTTCTTTCAATATTTTCTCTTTAGTTTTAGCGTTCTGCATTTTGCATATATTATGTAATTGTATTTATTATTTTATACATATTTTATATATATTATGTAATTAAATATGCATATATCCTGTGTGGTCTCTTAGATTTCTGGATCTATAGTTTGGTGTCTGTCATAAACTTTGGAAAATTCTCAGTTATCACTACTATGAATATTTTTTCTGATTCTTTTTTTTCTTCCACTCTAGTACTCCCGTTATTTGTAGTTTATACACTTTGTAATAATGCTACAGTTTCTGGATATTTGTTCCATCCTTTACATTTTTTGTTTTCTTTGCATCTTAGTTTTGGAAATTGCAATTAACATATATTTCAGTTCAGTTCAGTTCAGTCGCTCAATCGTGTCTGACTCTTTGAGACCCCATGAATAGCAGCACGCCAGGCCTCCCTGTCCATCACCAACTCCCGGAGTTCACCCAAACTCATGTCCATTGAATCAGTGATACCATCCAGCCATCTCATCCTCTGTCGTCCCCTTCTCCTCCTGCCCCCAATCCCTCCCAGCATCAGAGTCTTTTCCAATGAGTCAACTCTTCGCATCAGGTGGCCAAAGTTCTGGAGTTTCAGCTTCAGCATCAATCCTTCCAAAGAACACCCAGGGCTGATCTCCTTCAGAATGGACTGGTTGGATCTCCTTGCAGTCCAAGGGACTCTCAAGAGTCTTCTCCAACACCACAGTTCAAAACTATCAATTCTTCAGCACTCAGCTTTCTTCATAGTCCATACATGACTACTGGAAAAACAATAGCCTTGACTAGACGGACCTTTGTTGGCAAAGTAACGTCTCTGCTTTTGAATATGCTATCTAGGTTGGTCATAACTTTCCTTCCAAGGAGTAAGCATCTTTTAATTTCATGGCTGAAATCACCATCTGCAGTGATTTTGAAGCCCCAAAAAATAAAGTCAGCCACTGTTTCCCCATCTATTTCCCATGAAGTGATGGGACCAGATGCCATGATCTTCGTTTTCTGAATGTTGAGCTTTAAGCCAACTTTTTCACTCTTCTTTTTCATCAAGAAGCTTTTTAGTTCCTCTTCACTTTTTGGCTTAAGGGTGGTGTCATATGCATATCTGAGATTATTGGTATTTCTCCCAGCAATCTTGATTCCAGCTTGTGCTTCTTCCATCTCAGCATTTCTCATGATGTACTTTGCATATAAGTTAAATAAGCAGGGTGACAATATACAGCCTTGATGTACTCCTTTTCCTATTTGGAACCAGTCTGTTGTTCCTTGTCCAGTTCTAACTGTTGCTTCCTGACCTGCATATAGGTTTCTCAGGAGGCAGGTCAGGTGGTCTGGTATTGCCATCTCTTGAAGAATTTTCCACAGTTTATTGTGATCCACACAGTCAAAGTCTTTGGCATAGTCAATAAAACAGAAATAGGTGTTTTTCTGGAACTCTCTTGCTTTTTTGGTGATCCAGTGGATGTTGGCAATTTGATCTCTGGTTCCTCTGCCTTTTCTAAAACCAGCTTGAACATCTGGAAGTTCACGGTTCATGTCTTGCTGAAGCCTGGCTTGGAGAATTTTGAGCATTACTTTACTAGAGTGTGAGATGAGTGCAATTGTGTGGTAGTTTGAGCATTCTTTGGCATTGCCTTTCTTTGGGATTGGAATGAAAACTGACCTTTTCCAGTTCTGTGGCCACTGCTGAGTTTTCCAAATTTGCTGGCATATTGAGTGCAACACTTTAACAGCATCATTTTCAGGATTTGAAATAGCTCAACTGGAATTCCATCACCTCCACTAGCTTTGTTCACAGTGATGCTTTCTAAGGCCCACTTGACTTCACATTCCAGGATGTCTGGCTCCAGATGAGTGATCACACCACCATGATTATCTGGGTCGTGAAGATCTTTTTTGTACAGTTCTTCTGTGTATTCTGCCACCTCTTTTTATTATCTTCTACTTCTGTTAGGTCCATATCATTTCTGTCCTTTGTTGTGCCTATCTTTGCATGAAATGTTTCCTTGGTATCTCTAATTTTTTTGAAGAGATCTCTAGTCTTTCCCATTTTGTTGTTTTCCTCTATTTCTTTGCACTGATCACTGAGGAAGGCTTTCTTATATCTCCTTGCTATTCTTTGGAACTCTGCATTCAAATGGGTATATCTTTCCTTTTCTCCTTTGTCTTTAACTTCTCTTCTTTTCATAGCTATTTGTAAGGCCTTCTCAGACAACCATTTTACCTTTTTGCATTTCTTTTTCTTGGGGATGGTCTTGATCCCTGTCTCCTGTACAATGTCATGAACCTCCGTCCATAGTTCATCAGGCTCTCTATCTATCAGATCTAGTCCCTTAAATCTATTTCTTACTTCCACTATATAATCATAAGGGATTTGATTTAAGTCATACCTGAATGCCCTAGTGGTTTTCCCTACTTATTCAATTTAAGTCTGAATTTGGCAATAAGGAGCTCATGATCTGAGCCACTGTCAACTCCCGGTCTTGTTTTTGCTGTCTGTATAGAGCTTCTCAATCTTTGGCTGCAAATTAACATCCGCATTTTAGGATATGGAGCTGCTGCAAAGAGAGATTAAGTTATCCAATAAAATTTTCAGTGTGAAGGTGGTAATGTTTAGATCAGAGTCCAGCTATGTAGAGAGCAAAGAATGCTCCTTAACAACATCCTACTGTGCTTCTTTGGAAAGATGACAAAACTTGCTGCTGTTTTTCACTCTAAGTCTTGTCTGACTATTTGCAATCCCATGAACTGTAGCATGTCAGGCTCCTCCATCCTCCACTATTACCTGGAGTTGACTCAAATTCATGTCCATTGGGTTGGTGATGCTATCTAACCATCTCAGCCTCTGCAGCCCTCTTATCTTTTTGCCTTCAATCTTTCCCAGCATCAGGGTCTTTTCTAAAGAGTCAGCTCTTAGCATCAGGTGGCCAAAGTAATGGGGCTTCAGCTCCAGCAACAGTCCTTTCAATGAATATTCAGAATGGATTTCCTTCAGGACTGACTGGCTTGATCTCCTTGCAGTCCAAGGGACTCTCCATAGTCTTCTTCAGCATCACAGTTTGAAAGCATCAATTCTTCAGCACTCAGACTTCTTTATAACTCAACTCTGACATCCACACATGACTACTGGAAAAACCATAGCTTTGACTATATGGACCTTTGTCAGCAAAGTGATGTCTCTGTTTTTTTAATATGTTCTCTAGGTTTGTCATATCTTTCCTTCCAAGGGGCAAGACTCTTTTAATTTCATGGCTGCAATCACCATCTATGGTGATGGCAAAATACAACTCCATATATTCCAAGTGAAAATAGAAGCTTAAAAATGATGACAAAGTCAGAGAATATAATATTCTACACAGAATTTAGGTTAAAGAGCCATATTTGGGCTCTAACTGCATTTGGTATAAGTAGATAGAAGCTCATTCTCCTATAAATAATTTAAGACAAAATTTTGGACATAGATTTCTGCGATTAGCATGAACTTAACTAAGAAGAGGGAAAAAAAAGGCTCATTTGTTTACAGTCTTAAACCCGCTCTTCTTTTGCCCTAAAAGTGCAGCAGTGTAATTTGAAAGTTAGACCAATCTATTCTCATTTTAAATTCTTATTATTCCACCTGTGAAATATGTCATTTCAAAGATAGCTTCAAGTTCTTAGCTTTTCAGGTGTCTATGAGTATATCATATTATCTTACATTTCCTTCAAGTTCAAGGAAAGACTGCAAGCCTTGCCTCCAAATGATAATTAACCCTTAAAAATCTTTTAGTTTTCTTAATTTTTCTAATTTACAGATGGTTTCTACCCATGTATAGCTTAATAAAAATAACAGGTCGCTGTATTTTCAGTGTTTTACCTAAAAGACAATGAACATCTGCAATTTGGGGAAATATAAAGATTTTTCTAGAGTTAATTAAAGATCTTTCTAGAGTTAATTAAGTTGAACTTGTGAATTTTATCCTGGTATATAGTTTTGGTTTGAAACAGCCCAGATAGAAAAAAGCAATATGAAAGGAAAGTAAAGACCAGTAAGAAATTATGCTTTATGATGTAATAAATAAAAGCCTTTAAGGAATGGCATGATTTACAAAAACTTTCAGCACTAAATGTGCACTGTTTACTTAATAGATCATAGCAGTTTTCTTTGGAAAACTTGTATCTAATTCAAGTCTTATTATAAATTTTTTTTTCACAAAAATTTTTCTTAAGCCCTTTTGTGTTCTATATCAGCATCAGTTTGTGAAAAACAAAAATCACATTCCACACACAAATGATCACAGAGAATGCTTAAATTAATGAACTAAGCAAACCATAAGGCACTTCTTTCTCTTTTAAATAACAAATTCAATTCATTTTATACAGTGTTCATTACTATCTTCCTATGCATGTGTGCTAAGTCGCTTCAGTCAAGTACATCTCTTTGCGACCCTATGGACTGTAGCCCCCTAGGTTCATCTGTCCATGGGACTCTCCAGGCAAGAATACTGCAGCGAGTTGCCATGTCTTCCTCCAGGAGATCTTCCCAATTCAGGGATCAAACTTGGGTCTCTTGCTTCTCCTGCATTGTCAGGTGAGTTCTTTACCACTAGTGCCACCTGGGAAGCCCATCTTCCTATAAGAATTATCAAAAAATCAAATAGGGTTTACTCTGTGATCTGTAATTTGAGAACGTTCATTCACATGTTATAGCATACTAGGTACTTCTCAGAAGAACAAGTGGTGAATAATGTCTAGTGATGATAATTTGATGTTTCTGAGCTTCTAATTCATTTGTTCTCAAAAGAACTAAACAATGAGTATTAATACAATCTGTTTTACTAAGGTCGTGACTAAGACACAGATAATTTCCCCAATCACACATGTAATAATTGTTATGAGGGCAGGAGTCCAACACTGATATTTGGATGCCAAGAACCCAAGCAAAGTCTTCGGTACTCTGATATTGGACGGAGGCAGACTATATGACAATCTCTCTTAATAAGAATGAAATAAACAGTATTAGGTTGAATGTGAACCCTGAACATCGTGGAACTCCAGGTAGTTTCACTGCTTCAGAAGCATGATATCATTACTTTTTTTCTCTCATTTTCTTTTATTACCCCTTTAGCTGCTTATACTATTAAATACTCCTTTAAATCATTTTGTTTTAATTCATCACATAATTCTAAGGGATTGGAAAAATATGGTTCTGCTTTCTCAAAGTCCCTCCCTCTTTTGTTTCTTCTTTGTCACCATCAACAGCAATGAAATAATGGAAAGAAAGACCCTTGGTGTAGTTGGATCCATGCCTAGAACAACTGTCTACTGGTTACAGTTTTCTAAGTTTAATAAATAGTCATTTCTTCTCCTGAAAATATGTTGTATCCATAGCTCCTCTCCTCTGTCTTTAATTGAATATCTGTTTCAACTAAATGTGCACTGCCTACAGATTACATCCATAATAGCTTTGGATTCTGTCAGGGGTTAACTAATCTTAAGTAGAGTTTAGTATAATTTGGATACAGTTGCTTTTCTTTTGCTAAACTGGCTAGCCATTTACAATCATCAAGCCACTTAGTTCTGAAAACAGTTTTAAAATATTAAATCGCCCTTCTTTCCTGTAAAATTCTATGTATGTTTCTACATTATTCTTTGGAGAGAGTAATTCTATACCCTGTTTGAAAATAATTAATCCATGGTGATGGCATCATGATATTAGCAACCTCAATTATTTTTTAGGTCTTATTTAGCAGATTACACAATTGTAATTTCATTCTCAGTGTGGCTATAGCTATACTTTAATATAATTAACAAAAAAATGAAAACATGTTTTCATTTGATGTAAAATGTTAGCAAAGAAGTTGTTGGAATTATCTCCAAATTTATATATGAGTTACTGGACTGATTATTTCAAACATCTTGGTCTGAATCAATATCATAATGACTCATTCTTTTGATTAAGAAGTGACTCTGTCTGTAGATGTCAGATAATCACCAAGATGACCTATAATGAGAACATTTCACAACTCTAGGACTTAAATTTCTTATTCCCTCAACAGCATAATGACTTCCTTCTAGATCTTTTTATAGTGTTTCTGTGCTCCTGGGGTTTCTTTTCATGATCAGTCACTATCAAGGGTTGCTTCTATCATCTGCTTTTAGACAAAGAAATGTTGTGGCTCTATACAATACAAACTGTGTTTTGTCTACATATTTTAGAATTCTGGCACATTTCCTCGATTTTTTTAAAGCCTTGTCCCACACATCTGTATATAAATTGCATAAACCTGCAATAGTAAAAGATGACACAGGATACTCTTTGTTATTCTGTTAAGTGCTCTGAGGGGAATTAGAGTGGTTTCTTTTATATGAAATATTAAGATTAGAAATGCAAGATGTTCTTCTGATCCTGCCCCTTAGGAATAGGGTATTTAAAAGTAAGTAAGGAAAAATGATAACATCTTGATGACATTCACTATGAATCTTGAAATTCATAGCAATACCAATATACAAAGAGCACTTTGTAGGTAAAATCATAAGTTTGTTGTTGAATCACTTGATTCTTTCTCAAACAGTTTCTAGGGAATTGAACATTGCACCAACATTGTAAGTTTTCTTTAAAATTCATAACATTCTAAAAACTCAGATACAGTCATTAATATTATAAAATATCTTTATGTGTTGGGGTTTTGTATACTTTTCTTCCTCATGTTAAAAATGTGAATTGTTTCCTTATTGGTTTTACAACTGATAGGTTGAATTTCTTTAGCTGTCAGCTTTGTGGCTTAGTTTGTTCCTGGTTAATGTCTGGTGAAAAAAAGTGAATGACCTTATGTGAATTCTGTGTCTTTGTTAAAGTAATATGGACAGAAGTCAATTTCTCATATATATTAAGGATATTCTGAGTTTTTTTTTTTTAACACTTGAAAACAATTTTATTTTCAACAATAAACTTTAATGATTAATGTGGTCCCTATGGGTCTCTTAATTCTGTCCTAAGTTGTGAGAGTCTCAGACTCCTTAATTAACTGTTTTCATTCTCATAATATCAGCATTCCTGTTAGGCACAGCAATGGTTGAAAATGCATTAGAAATTTAAAAGATTCAAATGACAGATCCATGCATATTTTCTAGAACCAACAAAGCAAAGGAGAGGATTTTCCCCTCATTTAATAAAACTATTATTTCGGGGAGAAGGAATTAGACCCTAAAACAAAAGCATACCCACAAAACAACACAAAAATATTTTTATTAAAACATCTCATTCTTCTTTAAATTTTTGACTAATATTAACCCTAAGAAGAAACTAGTGATAATTCAAACCTCACATTAAAATTGCATTCATCAACACTAACAATGCACAACTTGAGAGGCTTTGGTCTTCTAGATATAAAATTCAGTCAAAATAATTCAATATAGTTCAGATCGTGGGAATCACGGCAGCTTGGTTTAGCATTACATTTCTTTTCTAATTTGTTATCTTGGAAGTTTCAGTTTCCTCATCTGAAAAATACCTGGATTTGACACATGCTTTTACATTCTTCCATTATACATCTCTCCAAAGTTCTACAAATCTAAGAGTAGAGCTCAAGTGAACACCCCAAAGGCAAAAATATTAATTTTGTAAGATATGAAATCATAATTGATAGTATCTCCTAAGATAAAAAGAGCAAAGTCAAGGTAACTATTTAAAAACTCTAAATCTTTAAATTATCCACCAAATAGATAAAGACAACAGTCACTCAGAAGTTTCTTCTTTTCAACTTAATATGTAGTATAGAAAGTCATTTAATCTAAATGAAGGAGTGTAAACACTAAAATTCTTTTGAAGTTTAGTAGCTTAAGTATAGCTGAAAGTGAAAGATGCTCAGTCATGTCCATGTCTTTGAGATCCCATGGACTATATAGTCCATGCAATTCTCTAGGCCAGAATACTGGAGTGGGTAGCCTTTCCCATCTCCAGGGCATCCTTCCAACCCAGGGGTCAAACCCAGGTCTCCCACATTGCAGGAGTATTCTTTATCAGCTGAGCCACAAGGGAAGCCCAAGGAGAACTGAGGACCTTCTTTGTGTTCAACACTAGAAATATTTACAAAGCTAGCATTCAAAACTGTGTTACTCATTTTCACTTCATTATCACTCTGGTAATCAGTAAGGCACTATGGAAAACTCAAACTTCAGGTTTGCTGTTAATTTGATAACTATTAGTTTCCTAGAGCTGATATTAACAAAGTACTGTGAACTGGCACCTTTATTATTGTTTAGTCACCAAATTGTGTCCGACTCTGTGACCCCATGGACTATAGCATGCCAGGGTCCTCTGTCCATGGTATTCTCCTGACAGGAATACTGGAGTGGGTTGCCATTTCCTACTGCAGGGGATCTTCCTGATCCAGGGACCAAACCTGTGTTTCTTGAATCTCCTTCAATGGCAGGTGAGTTCTTTACCACTGTGCTACCTGGGAAGCCCAACTGGTAGCTTATAACAACAGAAATTTATTCTGTCACGGTGCTGGAAGATAGAAGTCTGAAATCAGGTGTCAGCAGTGTTGATTCCTTCTGGAGTCTCCAATAAAGAGGCTGTTCAAGTCTCTCTCCTAGCTTTTGATTATTGCCCCAAATCCCTCAATGTTCTTTTATATGTAGACTCATCACTCTACCTCCTGCCTCCACCTTAACATGGCATTCTGTTTGTGTGTATATGTATGTTTCCTTTGCTTATAAAGACACTCTCATATTGAATTTGAAGCCAATTTAATCCAATATGATCTCATCTTAACTCAATTACATCAGCAAAGACACAATTATCAGTATACATTCACAAATATCAGAGATTAACACTTTAACATATACCTTGGGGACACAACTCAGTGCACAAGAATAATTAATCTCACTCTGAGAATCTCAGTTTCATCATCAGTAAAATGGAATGAAAATACTTCTTATATTTCAGGAATAAATAAAATATATATATATAATTAATACTTAAGCACTATCATAAAAACATTTGCAAAGAACAGAATGTGCTGTATCTCTTTATTTCACTATTAGGGAAAGTGTCTTCAAGTTGCATACATCTGTATAGTTGGCGACAGAGTTGTGATGAAAATGCAAATAGCCTTATTTCCAGGCTTGCCTTGCTATTCAGACATATCCCCATGGCTTATAATTGACATTTTAGACCCACTTACATTTCTCATGCTGCCCCCTCTCTCTCTCTGAATCCATGATTACTTATTACAAATATAAGAGAACAAAGAGTATTCAAAGAGTTTGGTAGGAAAATGAGGGAGTAGAGACATTATAATTCTTTTGAAGTTTAGTGGATTAAGGAAATGTTTTGCAATGACTTGCCAAAGCAGTCAACCCAACAGTCTCACATATTTCATACTCATCTGTGATGCATGCGTGTGCTAAGTCGTTTCAGTCGTGTCCAACTCTTTGTGACCTTATGAAATGTAGGCCACCAGGCTCCTCTGTCCATGGATTCTCATGGGCTGCCATGCCCTCTTCCATGGAGTCAATCATGTCTACATACTAAAGCCTCTAGGTTGGTGAATACGTGGTGATGCTGGGAGATTTACACATCTGGTGAGGGAATGGAAGCCTGGTTCCCTTTCTCTCATATTTTGTCCTATGCATCTTTCAATCTGGCTTCTCCTGAGTTGTGTATATTATAATAAGTGGGCAAAAAAAAGTGGAAAAAGTGAAAGTCGCACAGTTGTGTCTGACTCTTTGCGACCCCATGGTCTGTTGCCTGGCCAGCTCCTCTTTCCATGGAATTCTCCATGCAAGACTAATGGAGTGGGCTGCCAGTCCCTTATCCAGGGGATCTTCCCAACCCAGGGATTAAACCCAGGTCTCCTGCATTGCAGGCAGACTCTTTACCAACCGAGCCACTAAGATAACAGCAAGTAAAGTGCTTTCTTGAGTTTTGTGAGCTGTTCTAGAAAACTGTCAAACCTGAGGAGGGGGGAATCACAGTTTATAGCCCATTGGTTGGTCAGAGTATAGGTGAGAGGGTGGACCTTGAATTTGGCATCTGAAATGGGCAGGCATAGCAGTCTTGAGGGACTGAACCCTGAACATGCGGTGTCTGCACTAACTCCATTAGTTATCTCAGAATTCCATCTAGTTGTGTCTGCTGAAAACTGGATGTATATTTGATGTGGAAAATCCAACATCCGGCACCAGAAGTGCTTTGAATAGAGGAAACAGAATTTTCCTTTAGTAGATTTAGAGAAGAAAGTTTTTCTGTATTATCATAGACAAATGCTTCATTTTAGGTGACTTGGATGACATTGACTATTTCTAATGCATAATCCTTGTTGAGAATTCATTTCCATAAAATTTCGCAGAGTTGAAGGAGAGTTGAAATGTGTTAAATTTATGCTTCCATGTATGAGTTTGATTTTTTACATGAAAAATTTGCATAAGAGGAGCTGTCGTTGGGGCATCCTTAGTAGTTTATCTTATTATGTGAATATTAACATAATGCTTTCCATTTCTTCACAGTGAACTCTGAGATTTCTACCCTGCCCAGTACAATATTGCTGTTGTTCTGGTAAGCACTGCAGACCTCACCTCAGTTGCCCAGTGTAGGGTGGTAAAAAGAAGATGGCATAGGAAAGGCAAAAATCTCCCTAAGAACCAATAGAGACCAGAGAAAAACAAATCTTTAAAGCAAGGAAAGCGTCTTTGAAATCTCTAGGAGAGGATGAAGTCCTATTCCACTCACCGAAAGGCTTTTGCTTGGTGACTATCATGATCAAATAGGCTACCAGGCTTGCAAGGAGTTCTCCTTGTCTCCTTGTCTGCATTGTGCACACACGAGAAATGCCTTCCCCTCAGGGACCAACTCTTGATTCAGGACCAACTCCTTCTGCCCCCTGCACCTTGGCTTCTCATTTCTAGCTGCATCCTGTGACCCTGCTCATTAAAGACTCATCTGCTTTTTGGTGGGCTATCATCATTGATGGAAAAATTGTTCTTTTGTCAAAGCTGGATTACCATAGATAATTTATATAGAAATAGACAGACAGCCAGGTAGATCGATCCCTAAAGGAGGGCATGGCAACCCACTCCAGCATTCGTGCCTGGAGAATCCCCATGAACAGAGGAGCCCAGTGGGCTACAATCCATGGAGTCACAAAGAGTCGGACATGACTGAGCAACTAGCAACTAAGCACAGCACACACACACACACACACATAAACACACATACACACACACACCTAGCTCATCTGGTAAAGAATCTGCCTTCAATGCAGGAGACCCCAGTTTGATTCCTACATTGGGAAGATCTCCTGGAGAGGGCATGGCAACCTACTTTAGTATTCTTGGCTTCCCTGGCGACTTAGACAGTAAAGAATCTGCCCACAGTGGGGGAAACCTGAGTTCAATCCCTGGGTTGGAAAGACCCCCTGGAGGAGAGCAAGATAACCCACTCCAGTATTCTTACCTGGAGAATCCCTATGGACAGAGGAGCCTGGTGGACTACAATCCATAGAGTCATAAAGAGTTGGACATTACTCAGCAACTAAGTCCAACTGAGTGACTAAGTATAGCATATATAGGATTTTCCTGATGGCTCAACACAAAAAGAATCTGTCTGAAATGCAGGAGACAACAGAGATGTGGGTTTGATCCTTGGGTCAGGAAGATCCTCTGGAGGAGGAAATATTAACCCATTCCAGTATTCTTGCCTGGAAAATCTGGTAGACAGAGGAGCCTGGCTACCTACAGCCCAAAGGGTCGCAAAGAGTCAGACACAATTGAGCCAGCAAGCAATATATATATATATATATTAATATATTATATATTATATTATATATATATTAATTAATATATATATACTATTATATATAAATATATAAAATATATATATAAATATAAATATAAAAATATAAATATAAATAAAATATATATAATTAATATATATATTAATATATATATATATATATATATATTAAACAAGCAACCTATATATATATAGGTTGCTTGTTTAATTGTGTCTGACTATTTGTGACCTTTTGGACTGTAGCCTGCTAAGCTCCTCTGTCCATGAGATTTTCCATATATATGCCAAATAGCCAATTCCTAGAATGCAAAGGAGGAAAATAGAGAAAGAACACAATAACAGGGAGAAATACAGAGGAATAAAAAGGGAGAACTCTTGTATATATCTTTTCATGCAAAAGACAGTGAGTTTTTATATTTAAAAAAAGATGAATGTCTCATCTTCCTACCCAGAACTATCAAAATATTTAGATGTTTTCCTTTGTTATGACACACCAAAATAGAGAAAATGATAACTTAACCACTAACACAGGATAGATGATCCACTCACTATTCTTTGGCTTCCCTGGTGGCTCAGCTGATTAAGAATCTCCCTGCAATGTGGGAGACCTGGGTTCCATCCCTGGGCTGAGAAAATCCCCTGGAGAAGGGAATGGCACAGTTAGAACTGGACCTGGAACAACAGACTGGTTCCAAATAGGAAAAGGAGTACATCAAGGCCGTGTATTGTCACCCTGCTTATTTAACTTATATGCAGAGTACATCATGAGAAACACTGGCCTGGAAGAAGCACAAGCTGGAATCAAAATTGCCAGGAGAAATATCAATAACCTCAGATATGCAGATGACACCACCCTTATGGCAGAAAGCAAAGAACAATTAAAGAGCCTCTTGATTAAAGTGTCCTCTTGATAAAAAGAGGACAGTGAAAAAGTTGGCTTAAAGTTCAACATTCAGAAAACTAAGATCATGGCATCAGGTCTCATCACTTCATGGCAAATAGATGGGGAAACATTGGACACAGTGGCAGCCTATTTTCTGGGGCTCCAAAATCACTGCAGATGGTGACTGCAGCCATGAAATTAAAAGATGCTTGCTCCTTGGAAGAAAACTTATGACCAACCTAGACAGCATATTAAAAGGCAGAGATATTATTTTGCCAACAAAGGTCCATCTAGTCAAGGCTATGGTTTTTCTAGTAGTCATGTAAGGATGTGAGAGTTGGACTATAAAGAAAGCTGAGCACTAAAGAATTGATGATTTTGAACTGAGGTGTTGGAGACTTTTGAGAGTCTCTTGGACTGCAAGGAGATCCAACTAGTCCATTCTTAAGGAAATCCATCCTAAATATTCATTGGTGGGACTGATGTTGAAGCTGAAACTCCAGTACTTTGGCCACCTGATGTGAAGAACTGATTCATTTGAAAAGACTCTGATGCTGGGAGGGATTGGGGGCAGGAGGAGAAGGGAACGACAGAGGATGAGATGACTGGATGGCATCACTGACTCGATGGATGTGAGTTTGAGTGAACTCCTGACAGGGAGGCCTGGGGTGCTGCAATTCATGGGGTCTCAAAAAGTCGGACACGACTGAGGGACTGAACTGAACTGATGGACAGGGAGGCCTGGCGTGCTGCAGTCCATGGGGTCGCAGTCAGACAGGACTGAGCAACTGAACTGAACTGAACTGAACCCACTCCAGTATTCTGGCCTGGAGAATTCCATGGAGTGGCAAAGAGTCAGTTATGACTGAGAGACTTTCACTTTTACTTTCAACCTAAAATGAACTAGTCTGGAAACTGTGAAATTACTCCTCATCTTTCCTACATTTCTATGATAAGTATCTGATCTTTGAACTTTCCCACATAGGTATGTTTTCCAAAATTTTGATAACTTTTAAATTCCAATTTGACAATTTGAATACTTTTCAAATTTTTATTTTCTTTCTGTAAATCTTGGGAAGAAAATACTAATCTACTGCTCTGTGTCCATATGAAAGACAGAGTACAAAAGAAACAAGAGGGAGAGAAAAAGAAAAGAGAGAGAAAGTAATAGAAGACAATTTTAATTTAATAATGCAAATTAGCATTTTGGGGCTTCATATCTCACTAGACACTTTTTTTTTTAAGATAAAACAACATTTTGATCTCTCTCACTGTCTTTTTTTCATTTGTTCCACTGATTGTATATGTGATATATGGCACTCTCTCCCTTTCTCTGTCTCTATTTTTAATATTTCTCTTTAACATTCTCTCTCTCTCCTGCTCCAGCTAACATTGTAAATTCTTAGAGGAAAGAGACCAGGTATTCAAATGTACACAGATATATACAAATCTCTCTATAAAGTCCCAAGTAATATAGTATGTGACATTAGTGCATGAAATTGAAATTGAGAAATGTATATTTTTGTTTTGTTTCAAAGATAGTGATATTAGCTTACATTACTTATATGAACTTTGTTTTACTTGTGGTCCTGTTCTGCTTTGTTGCTTTGATTTCATGTGCCTTGGTCAAATCTTGTTCAAGGAAATGGAACAGCTAAATACCAAGGTATTCAGACAGAGTGGCTTTATTCTCTTTTACTTTGCTTCTAATAGGGATACAAACTCAACAAGAAGGATCTCCAGAAAGGAGGGATTACCATCATGTGCTGCATACCCCTCTGTTGTGCACCGGGGCTGGAAAGATAAGGCAGCATGTGAGAGACACCCTCACGGGAGCCCTTATTCTTAAGGGATTACCAAGGACCCAGAGAACGTCTTTAATACCTTGCTCTCAGCACAGCTATCTTGGGAATAAAAGAGACAACTCTTGCTTGCCTTCCATCTAAACATTTGGTCTTTAATAAGAACTTTATTGTTTTCTATGGGAAACTATAAAATCTGAAAAATTTCTCAAAATTTCACACATGGGTAACTCCACTGCCTCTCATCAAGTGTTCTGTGGTCTCTTAGGGCATATTTCAATTTCACTAGGCTTAACACACTTTTAGGATGTGGCCCAACAATGAGCAAAGGAAAAATTTATTTCCGCCATGGTAGACTAATTGTTGATGGTCGTCTATTCATTTTTTATTTAGTCTCAATATAATTCTCTAGTTGCTCATTCAAAAACAGTGTTATGGGAAACCTGCTATGCAGTATGGTAAGGGGTCAGGTATGAATAACTAGTTATATCGTCATCTTGGGTGGTCAAGAATATTGTGGTTTGGGAAATTTCCTTCAAAAACACCTTGTATTAAAAACACCTGTATTGAATACATGCTACTTTTCATTAGTATTGCTAGCTCAGAAATAGTTTGTAAATCAATATAAAATTTGAAATTAAATGATGTACTAGTGTCTCAATAGAAGTGCAGGCTTAGTTAAAATGCTTTTAGATAAGAATTTTATTTTTCACACAAAGGATGAAAAAAAGCAAGCTTACTGGATGCATTACTTGTATATAATGCCTATTAAGACCAATTAGAATATCCTTAACCTAGTTTTTATACAGTAAAACTTATAACTTCAGATCTCCCTAATGTTGAGAAAACTAATATTGGAATGATGCCTAACACAACAAACGTTTTAGGAAAAATAATTTTATAAATCAACTGAAAAGCATCTTTTGTTTAAAAAATTACTCTTCATTATGAATTTCTAACTTTTAAAATTATTTTGTCCTGCAGGAAAAGATTAGGTAAGAAATCATAAAAGGAAGATGAAGCACATGGATTAGTATCTTGGCTCCCTTCGTTCCCTTTGCTAGTACTAACAATGTCTAAGCAAGAAAGATTCTGCTACAAGATAAGGATTGGCAAGCCTGTAGGATGCTTATAAACATTTAAGAAAATTGACAAGTATTATGCTTCACAGTTTCTGTGGGGAAAGGAATAAATTCTGAATTCAATCCAATGGTAAGAACATTGTGTGAAAAATCTACAGTCTTGTTGCAGATCCTTTATTTGCTGATTTGCTTGTCATTAGTGGAGGGTAATGTGATGGTGATAAAAACAAAACATGGAAAAAGTGGCTTGATGTTTATATCTACACAGGAAGAACAGATCCAAACAACACAAAAATTTCCCATTTAGTTGAGTCAGTTTTTTTTTTTTTTTTCTTTTTTTTCTCTCTTGGAGCTATTCAACATAAATTGAAGTTTTCAGTGATATATCTATAAACTATGAAGCACAATTTCTGTATGTTTATTTTTGAAACTTGATTCATCTTTGACTCATTTGATCCATGAGTTTAGTAGATCTAACTAATTTTATTGAAAGAAAATTATATAAACAAGGACCTCAAAATCATTTAATATAATGATTTAATAATTAGTCATTTTTAATTCCTTTAGAAAATAATATCTAAATAGCTCATGTAAAGAACAAATGAACAGAAAATCTATACGCAATAGAGTTTCTAAAAACTACTCAAGAAAATAATTTTAAGAAACAGCAAGTTATGGTAAGTTCAGATAATGAGAAGAAAATGCAAAGGAAGCATTACTTTTTTTATGTACCAAGTATTCATTCACTTACTGAATTATTCACTCATCAACACTTACTGGATGCATATTATAAACACTGCTTACAACATTGGGGATTTGGCAGTGGAAAAATATAGGCAAAAATCCCTGCCCTAAAGGACTTTAAAGTCTGAAAAGGAGAGAAATTCAATAAAATAAATATCCTTATTCCCTATCTATCTATCTATCATCTATCTATCTATAACCTATCCATAAAGTTAGATAATGCTTGGTTCCATGAAGAAAAAAGTAAAGTAGACATGGAGGATAAGGATGTGGAGATCTATTTGCACTTGAAAATAGGACTGTCTTGGAATTTTTCACTGAGAAGGTCACATTTAAGGACTTAAAGAATGCAGGAGTGAGCTTACAAGCTGTTTATGTCTAACTTGTGACAGGCACACACAGCAAAGAGAGCAGCATGGTCAGAGCAGATTGAAAGAAGGTTTTAAAAAATAAGTCAGAGAAGTAAGGAAAGCAGTCCTGTATCTCTTATGAGCCATTGTAATGACTAACGAATTTTGAATAGAGAAATGACACATTGTAGAGTAAGATGATTCTAGCTGTCCTGTTAGATAACTGGGGAAAATGAAAGAAAGTAGAAGGAACAGTTACAAAGTTATTAAAAATAATCTAGACATTCAGCCAAGACTGAAGATTCAGCCTTGGGCATTAGCAATGGAGTAGGTAAGGAGAGATTAGATTCTGAATATATTTTGAAGTTTAGATATTATAGTGTTTGCTGATGCACAATAGCACATGAGAAAAAAAAAAAAAAGAAGTAGCCAGGATCATTTCATGGTTTGGGGCAAAAGCAACTGGGAGAATGAGGTTGCTACTTATTGAAGTGCAGAACACTTTAGAAGGAGGGAAAGGGCAAAAGTCGGTTTTGGACATGTTACATCTGCGATAATAGTACTCATTAATTATAAGTGTTAAAAGAGTAACAGGAGAGAAGTTTAGGAAAGAAGTCAGTAATATAGAATTTATTAGTGCAACAAATTATACTATTATAATAAATAAATAATATAGAATTTATGCTTAATAGTGTTTAAGCATAAGTAGGGTGAGATCATTTATGCTTAAATACTATTAAGCATAAATTCTATATTGTTCTATATTATTTATTTATTATAATAGTATAATTTGTTGCACTAATAAATTCTATATTACTGACTTCTTTCCTAAACTTCTCTCCTGTTACTCTTTTAACACTTATAATTAATGAGTACTATTATCACAGATGTAACGTGTCCAAAACCGACTTTTGCCCTTTCCCTCCTTCTAAAGTGAGATCACGGAGAAGCCAATGGCACCCCACTCCAGTACTCTTGCCTGGAAAATCGCATGGACAGAGGAGCCTGGTGGGCTGCAGTCCATGGGGTCGCTAAGAGTCAGACACGACTGAGGGACTTCACTTTCCCTTCTCACTTTCATGCATTGGAGAAGGAAATGGCAACCCACTCCAGTGTTCTTGCCTGGAGAATCCCAAGGACGGGGGAGCCTTGAGGGCTGCCGTCTCTGGGGTCGCACAGAGTCGGACACGACTGAAGCGATTTAGCAGCAGCAGCAGCAGCAGCAGCAGGGTGAGATCACCAAAAGCATGTACTTGAGCAGGGAGGATAATAATAGGTTCAAGACCTGAGCCCTGGAAACTTAAAGTTATAAATTCAAGAAATATAAACAGAAATGAGATTGTGGTGTAGTTATAATCAAAGGAATCATTTTGCAACATAGAAGAACCTTCGTGGATGATTTGCAAAAAGGCTTGGCCCTATTTTGAGTAAAAATAAACCGGCATGTTTGAAACTAGAAATTCACCAATAATCTCCAGAAAGAAATATAAAATACAAATATTAGAAAATAAGACAGCTTAGAGATATAGAAAACAAGTGGAATTATCTAAATGCAAATTAACTCTTTAGTTTTAAAGACAATGATATTTCTTTATGAACTTTTATAGTTCTTTTACAGAACTTTTACAGAAACATGAAAATAAAGTTCTCAAGAAATGATTGAAATAACATCAATAGTTCATGAGTTGATAGCAATAATGATAAAAACAGATTTTTATTAAAAAATGAATCTGAATGAAAGAAAAATGAGTTACAAAATACCCTCTACTTTTATATAGTCTTGAGTCAATTTCAGAAATAGAACAATTCTTTCATCCCCCCAAAAAATACTACTTTAAACTCAGTACCAATGAAACCAAATCATTTCCTTTTGTCTTCATGTACCAGCACAGCTAAACTTACTTAATTTGAGAATCATAGTGATGAAAGCCGGTCTTTAAAGAGATAGGAAGTATTGAGGAAGAATATTCAAGATGGAGGAGGAGGGGGAATTATATATCAACATAACAAGAAAAATAGTAGAACAGATCATGGAGTAAAGGGGCAGGGAAGAAGGAGAGAAAGAAGTTGAGAAGGAGAAGAGATGGGATGCAGGGGTCTTCATTCCTGTGGACCCCACTTCTCAACCTTAGATTGATATTGAAAGGAGTGATGGCAAAATTATCCAAACATGGGAATCCTAGAGTCAACCTAAAGAATCATAAACACTTTAGAGAACTCCTTTGTGTCCACCATAGAACCATTGCTAAGGAGTAGAAATGGCCAAGCATTTGTGTGTGCTAAGTCCATTCAGTGGATTGTATCCTGCCGGGTTCTTCTGTCCATGGGATTTCCCAGGCAAGAATACTGGAGTTGCTTGCCATGCCCACCTCCAGGGGATCTTCCCCATCCAAGAATCAAACCAACATCTCTTGTGTCTCCTGTATTGGCAGGTGAGTTCTTTATCATTAGTGGTAACTAGGAAGCCACAGAAATGACGGAGATAGGTAACTAAATTTGTAGACTGAGTCAGTTTTCTATTTTTTTGTGACAATATCAAAAACACTTATTTTAGGACCCAAAGTTAGTGTTGACATTTATGTGACAGCCAGGCAAACCCACTCAACTGTCTTTCTGTGCACTGCCATGCTGTTTATTTTTAAACATTTATTTTGATGTTCTATACATTTTTTATCCTTTAAAACAATTTATTGGAGTACAGTTGATTTACAATGCTTTTAGTTTCCGGTATACAGCAAAGTGAGTCAGTTATACAACACATATATCCACTTTTTTTAAGGTTCTTTTCCCATGTAAGTCGTTACAGAATTCTGAGCTCCCTGTGCTATACAGTAGGTCCTTATTAGTTATCTATTTTGTAGTGGGTATATGTAAATCCCAATATCCCTATTTATCCCTCTCTACCCCTCACTTTCCCCTTTGGTAACCATAAGTTTGTTTTTTTACATCTGTGAGAGTTGCCTATTTTCTACGCCTACTTGCACAACATCGGAAATCCATAAGTGCTAAATTCTGCTACAGCAAGTGCTGCTTCATTGTGAGGAGGGCCACGGAGAGAAACAAAAAGAAAATTAAAAAAAAGCAAACAAACAAACCTGATGTCAGAGTCATTCTCAAAGGACTGGGAGAATGAGGGAGAGACAAATTAAGGTCTCATTAAGCAAAGAGGATCCAGTTGACCGAGGCAAGCTTGTAGGTCACTGGAAGCCGCCCCAAGGACTTGAGGCACAGCATGACTACCGTACCAGACCACTACACCTGGAGGATATGATGCTTTTCCTAGTATGCAACATCCTCTGACAAAGTAAAACTGCAAGAGAAAAACCCTTGAATGATCACCAGAAGAGACTATTTTAGACTAGGCAAAAATGGAAACAGTTCTTTGAAAACTGGAAAATATTCTTCTCTATCTGGAAGAACAGAATCCTGCAAGTTGATCAGATATGTAGAAAATTTTGGAAATTGTTACATTTTTTAACAGAATTTTCAATAACGAGTGCAGACTCTTTGCAACTCTATGTACTGTAGCCCGTCCGGCTCCTCAGTTCATGGAATTCTCCAGGTAAAAATACTGGAGGGGGTTGCCATTTCCTTCTCCAGGGGATCTTACCGACCCAGGGAGCAAACCCGGGTATCCTGCATTGCAGGCAGATTCTTTACCATCTGAGCCACAGGGAAGCCCAATAGAGGGTGCATGGAGTCCTAATTCAATTAGAACTATTTACTCAAGAAATAATTTAGCATTATCAAAGGGTTGGGAATAAGAGTAAGAATATTGTTTTCTGGGGTTTTTTTTTCCCCTTCCCATTTTTCTGTATTGACTTACCACTAGTTACTTGGGGTTTGGTCCTGTATCTCATTCACAGTGATTTGAATGAAATCATTGAATTATATATACCAAGAGTGAAATTATACTTTAGAGAGATTTATAGTGCACTCCAAGGCCCCAGGGGGACTATCCCCATACAAACTGATAAAGATACAAGCAGAAGTTGTAATCACTAACGGTAAGTTGGGAGAAAATATAACCTTTTTCTAATGTCATCTTGTGTAGTAAATGACTCTTCTACCAGATATGAAACCAAATCAGGTTAATAAAAAATTCAAAAGAAATTTGGTGTTATAGCAATAAAAAGTAGGATATCAACTAATTCATTTCCCCCACAACATCAAGACATGTTTTTCAGTAATATAAATGATTTTTTTGTAAGTTATTTGATCAAGTTTCCTTTTTCTGGTTCTCAGTGTTAGACTCTTCCCAGTGTTCCTCGGTTGCCTGGGCATCCTATCTAAATATATCACTTTCAGCAGGAGTAAAATGCAGACTTTGTAAAAGAACAAATGGTTAAAGAAAATAGAGTTAGCATAAATACTTTATCTCACTTATTAAAAAAAGTTACTGGCTATGTAGGTCAGAATATTTAAACTAAATCACTTAAGTATCATAATGTCTTCAATGGGAAAAGAAAGCATAATTCATTTAAATCATAAATTATAATTTTTTTCATGTTATTGTATGGCAGAAACCAGCAGAATATAGTAAAGCAATTACCCTCCAATTAAATTTTTTTACAGTTATAAATTTGTATGCAATTCATACATTGTATAGAAAAGTATCTTACTTTTTATTGCTATGACACAATTAATTATAAAATTGATTTTTACTTTTTTAAAGATTTATTTATTTATTTGGCTTCACCAGGTCTTAGCTGTGGCACAAAGGATCTTTGCTGCCACAAATGTGGCATCTTTGTTGTGGCATGCAGAATTTATTTTTTTTAGTTGTGATATATGGGATCTTTTTTAGTTGTGGTACATGGAATCTTAGGTTGTGGCATGTGAGCTCTTAGTCGTGTCATGAAGGATCTAGTTCTCTGTCCAGGAATTGAACCCAGGCCTCTTGTATTAGGAGTTTTAGCCACTGAACCACCAGTGAAATCCCAAAAATGGATTTTAAAAAATGGCACAATGTGAATCAGCCACAACATTGTAAAGCGATTATCCTCCAATTAAAAATAAATTTTTAAAAAAGATGAAGGAAAAAAAACCTATATTAAAAGCATATGCTAAAATAATTTCTTATGCTAAGTCACTTCAGTTGTGTCTGACTGTGTGTGACCCTATGGACTGTAGCCCCCAGGTTCCTCTGTCCATGGGGTTCCCCAGGCAAGGATACTGGAATGGGTTGCCATTTCCTCCTCCAGGGAATCTTCTGACCCAGGGATCAAACCTGTGTCTCTTATGTCTCCCGGTTTTGGAGGCGGGTTCTTTACCACTAGTGCCACCTGGGGAGCCCTAAAATATTTCACTGATTGTGGTGAAAAAGAAATTTAGAAGCAAAAACAAAAACAAAAATGGGAGTAGGGGTGCACATTTGCAGAAGCTTTGCACTGGCTAAGCCCTCTTTTGAGTCTCATCTTCAGAATTAAGAGTGTGTGCTGACAGATAGACATTCTAAATACCAAAATTAAGATAGGATCTCTCTCTAATTTTTAATCCTTAATTTGGCAAGCCTTATGGGTAGCTATCAGGAAGAATCTGCGTTGTTTCTGTAAAGAGTCACTTTTCCACAGCAATAGACACACTTAACTAGTCCACTGTGTTTTCTGAATAGGAGACATCTGCACATACCACTATTATGAATAGTGCATTTACTTTTCTCAAATTAGTCTCTCCTTCTCATCACCATGGAGCTTGTTTTGAATACTGCCAGCCCTTACTTCTTCACCTCTCACTGATAACTGAACTTACTTCAATGTGCTTGTGGGCTATTGTATTGAAGATACTTTCACTAAGGTTACCTGTAAGCTTGCAATTCACAAATCCACTGAGTATTTTTCAGATCTTATCTTACATGTCTATCCAGTATTTGTAATAATTCTTATATATTGTTTTCAGAGCTATGACGTGTCTAATTCCTATCTCCAAATGTATACATACAAGTGCAAACATTAATAAATGCTTTCTTCATAGAAACCCATGTTTGGAGAACTCACATCATGACTGCACTATATGCCAATCTCTGTATATGCCACTTTCTTTATGCTGCTCATCCAGAAATTACTGTGAGGTTTTAGGGAAAAAATGAAAGTGTTAGCTGCTCAGTCGTGTCTGACTCTTTGTGACCCCATGGACTGTACCCTATCAGGCTCCTCTGTCCATGGCATTCTCCAGGCAAGAATACTGAAGTGGGTTGCTGTTCCCTTTTCTGGGGAGAGTGTGGGGTCCTATTTCCCCAAGACTGAGAGAGATTCATACTTGGCAAAAATCTCAGATCAGTTGTGTAAACTTTGATAAATTACTTGACATATATTAACCTGTTATTTCATTTGAACAATATGAGTATTAACAGCAATAATAATTGCAATGAATTGAGAACTGTCTGCTTTAGGCAGGATGTGCTAGTGCTTTATCTATATTCTGTCTTAATTCTCAAAGCAAATCCATAAATAATGTGTCATTAAAATCTCTCTCAAATTTAGAAAGTGAATTTTAAATACTTTGACTTGCTGTAGGGCACAGAACTAGAAGGTGAGAGAGCAGAGAATCCACCCCTTGTCTATTTACTCAAAAACCTCCCACCTCACAGCATTGTCACACCCAACACATCCTTGCCACTTGATAAATCATATCTGAAACAATAAAATTGCTGAACAAAATTTCAAAATGTAAATCTTCCTTAATATATATTTTGTGCAGCAGGACTGATGAAAATATGTGCTAACCAAGAATGAAATTTATGAGCCAACTCATTTATTTGCTTAAAGAGAGAGACAGAGGGAGCAGCTAGCCTACACAAAGAGAACATGAGAATATTCACAAATGGATTAAAATGCACAGATAAAGAACCAAAAATGAAATGAAAAGAAAGCAGCATCCAGGAGGGCAAGGAAATTCAAAGAATCTCCCAGTGTGACTCAGTCTGAAATAGCTTCAAAAGTTTCAGTCAGCTTGAATACACAGGCCAGCTAAGGGTGAGCTGTTGCTCTTGAATAATTATTTCCATTCCTACTTTTTTGATACAGAAACCAAAATAGTGATAAGATGTCTCTGTCTTTATCATATGAATGTCAGCATTAGCCTCCTTACATTGCTACAGAAATTGTATTTCAAAAATAAGCCTATTTGTGGAACAAACACCAAGGAAATAAATTCCTTTATAATAAAATTGTTGTAGCATTAAATATGCATTCTGTTGGATTATAAAATACTAGCAGATAAGCACAATACATTTTCCAGTTCATTTACTTTTCTCAAATCTTCCCATATAAGTCATATAGATTTTACTAGCAAAAGCACAGGACAAATAAAATAACAATTTACCATTAGATCCCAAGAATAAGTGAAATAATGTTGTTTTCTAAGACTGGTTAAATGAGCTAAATAAATTTTAGATCATGATAATGAATTTAAGACATGTTAAATGATGTTATTAGTTATATGAACTAACAAGAATTCAAGTTTTTAAACAGGATTCATATATCTCACTATATTACTACATAAATTTTGTGAAATGGGTTTCTCAAGTGGCTCAGTGGTAAAGAATTTGCCTGCCAATGCAAGAGACCTAGGTTCCATGTCTGGGTTGGGAAGAACGCCTGAAGGAGGAAATGGAAACCCACTCCACTCTTTTTGCCTGAAAAATCCCATGGACAGAGGAGCCTGGTGGGCTTGAGCACAAAATCTTGTGAAATAGTAACTGTTGTTGAATATAAGTGATCAAAAGCTGATGTGTTTTGGTCAAATTTCTGAATTCTGGTTTTATCTCTTAAAACTTTTTCCCCATCCTTTGTATTTTCCCTGGAATTTGGACCTAAAATTCCTCCTAGGACGGATTCATTCCTCTAATTTTGTTTTTTCCAATATTTAGGGTGGGAATCATCTGCTCTCTTTTGTTCTGAAGCAGAAATCATAGTTCATATTATCTCACAGCTTTACCTTTATACATGCTGTGCTGTGCTGCCACTTCAGTTGTGTCCGACTCTTTGTGACCCTGTGGAGTGTAAGCCTGTCAGGCTCCTCTGTCCATGGAATTTTCCAGGCAAGAATACTGGAGTGGGGTGCCATGCCCTCCTCCAGGAGATCTTCCTGACCCAGGGATAAAACCTGTGGCTCATGCATTGCAGGCAGATTCTTTACTGCTGAGCCACCAGGGAAGCCCCACCTTTTTACATAATACTACAGAAATAAAGGCAACATTAAAAAAACAGAAAGATAAAGGTGTGTACCTGTTGATCCTAAACTCCCTAACTATCCTTTTTTTCCTGTTCATCCCCACTGTTATATTTAAAATGGATAATCAACAAGGTCCTACTGTACAGCACACGGAACTTTGCTCAGTGTTATGTGGCAACCTGGATGGGAAGGCAGTTTGGGGGAAAATGAGTCCATGTACATGCATGGCTGAGTCTTTTGCTATGTCAACATTGTTGGTCATCTACACTCCAATATAAAATAAAATGTTTAAAAACTAAGAAAATATACAATAACTTTTTCTGACTTACTTCACTCTGTATAACAGGTTCTAGGTTCATCTACCTCACTAGAACTGACTCAAATTCATTTTTTTTATTGCTGAGCAATATTCCATTGTATATATGTACTGTATACTCTTTATCCATTCATCTGTCAGTGGACATCTAGATCGCTTCCATGTCCTAGCTTTTGTAAATAGTTCCACAATGAACATTGGGATATATGTGTTTTTTATAATTGTGGCTTTCTCAGAGTACGTAGAAACCAACACAACATTGTAAAGCAATTTTCCTCCAAAACATATCAAAAAACTATAAATAGAAAAAAGAAAATTGAACCAGTCATGCACACCTGAAATAAATCTTACTTGGACATTGTTAAAAGAAATAGCTAATCAAAGATGTGCAGTCTGTATTTAATACATGTAAATCATATAAATAAAACAATATATATGCTGTGAAAAAATAAAAAAGTAAATAAAAGAAAAAAATGCAGAAAGACAAAAGTAAATTTAGAAGTGAGGTGGATGAACCTAGAACCTGATATACAGAGTGAAGTAAGTCAGAAAGAGAAAAACAAATTTTGTATATTAATGCATATATATGGAATTTAGAAAAATAGTACTGATGAACCAATTTGCAGGGAAGAAATAGGAATACAGATGCAAAGAACAGACTCGTGGACACAGTGGAGGAAGGAAAGGGTGGGATGAATTGAGAGAGTAGCATTGAAATGCATACATCATCATGTGTAAATTAGACAGGTAGTGAAAAGTTGCTGTATAAAACACAGTTAGCTCAGTCTGGTGTTCTCTGATGACCTAGAGGGGTGGAACGGGGAAGTGGGAAGGAGGCTCAAGAGGGAGAGATATATTTATACTTATAGCTGATTCAAGTTGTTGTATAGCAGAAACTAACACAACATTGTAAAGCTATTACCTTCCAATTAAAAATAAAAGAAAAAAATAAGTGAAAGTAATTTTTAAGCATTAAAAACAAAGTGTATTACAGTTTAAATTCAAAAACCAATGTGCACAAATGCAAGATATGAAAGAAGGGTCCTGTAACAGTAGATTTTTGAAAATAATAAATTGTGAAATAAAAATAGTGTGAACAATCTTGAAGAAATAAGTGATTTCCTAGCTAAATATAAACCTTCAAAATTGATTCAAAAAATGTGAAATTTTCAAACCCATGTAACAATAGAAGGAAGGAAAATGGATGCTCAAATGATGATCAACAAAATTCACAAATCCCAAAGGTTTTAAAGTATTTGTTTCTCATGCTATATAAATTATTTTAAAGCATAAGGAAGATGGAAAGCCACCAAATTTACTTAATGATAATATAAATTAATAACCATTCTTAAAAAAGGAGCAAAAAGCAAAACTTTCTGATTATCTGTTTGGGATCTGTGGGAAGTGGATACCAATAAGGGCAAGATATTAACAAGGGAAACATCTCTGAAAGAGAAAGGGGAAAAGGTATTCAGGGAAACTGTTCAGACCAGGACAGCATCACTACAACTGTGGAAGGAGAGGGGGGATAAGAGAAAGATGAAGGAGAAAGATCCTAAGTGGTGCAGGTCTGATAAAGCTTCATCCAGTTCAATCAGAAGTTCCAACGTGAAGAATGATTACAGAAAAATCTGAAATTGGTATGATTTATAGCCATGAGGAGACCTAGAAGAGAAAAGCAGAGGCAGAGGAAAGGGAAGGAAGAAGGAGGTACAAGAGGAAACAAATTTTATATATTAACACATATGTATGGAATCTAGAAAAATGGTACAGATAAACCTGTCTGCAGGGCAAGAAGAAAGATGCAGAGAACTGATACGTGAACACGGGGCTGGGGGAAGAGGAGGTTGAGATGAATTGAAGAGTAGTACTGACATATATCACTGCAGATGGTGACTACAACCATGAAATTGGAAGACGCTTACTCCTTGGAAGAAAAGTTATGACCAACCTAGATAGCATATTGAAAAGCAGAGACGTTACTTTGCCAACAAAGGTCCGTCTAGTCAAGGCTATGGTTTTTCCAGTGGTCATGTATGGATGTAAGAGTTAGACTGTGAAGAAAGCTGAATGCCAAAGAATTGATGCTTTTGAACTGTGGTGTTGGAGAAGACTCTTGAGAGTCCCTTGGACTGCAAGGAGACCCAACCAGTCCATTCTGAAGGAGATCAGCCCTGGGTGTTCTTTGGAAGGAATGATGCTAAAGGTGAAACTCCAGTACTTTGGCCACCTCATGCGAAGAGTTGACTCATTGGAAAAGACTCTGATGCTGGGAGGCATTGGGGGCAGGAGGAGAAGGGAATGACAGAGGATGAGATGGCTGGATGGCATCACTGACTCGATGGACGTGAGTCTGAGTGAACTCCAGGAGTTGGTGATGGACAGGGAGGCCTGGCGTGCTGCGATTCATGGGGTCGCAAAGAGTTGGATGTGACTGAGCGACTGAACTGAACTGAACTGACTGACATATATACACTACCATGTGTAAAATAGCTAGCTAGCGGGAAGCTACTATATACACAGGGGAGCTCAGCTCCCTCCTCTGTGATGACCTAGAGGGTGGGACTGGGGAGAGAGGAGGGAGGCTTAGAGAGAAGTGTTATAGCTGGCTCACTTCATTATACAGTAGAAACTAACACGATATTGTAAAGCAATTATATATCAGTGATATATATATTTTTTAATAAAAAGGGAGTGCAAGAAAGTTAAGTGGGGACTAAGGAAGTAAGGTTGTTGTCAAAGATACAGGAAATGATGTTCAAAAAAAAAAAACATTTCAGCTCTACCAGGACAAATATTCATCTTTCACTCAAGCCATATAGCAAGGCATTGTGTTTCTTTTTCCTATTTTTGATTGTTTAAATTTCACCAGGAAACAAAACTTTTCCCTGTTTTCCTTACTATCTGTCTATATTTTTGTTCCAAATCTAAAATGTTCAGTCTCTAACACCACAGCCTATTCTTCTTCTGTTTACAGGAAAGACTCTTCTGGATCTTTAATGGGATGGGAAAGGACAGTAAAATGATATATACAGAAAACAAATTTTCAAATACTTATTTTTAAGAAATCTTTGTCTTCCATAACAGTTTCTTCTTAGTCTCAACCATATCAAGTTTCCCAGAGTAGGAAATCAAATCAGGAATCTTCTGACAACACTAAGAAAACGCCTATTTGTTGTATAAACCGGCAGTAGAATTGCAGCCTGAGTTCTCTTTACCTTTTTGTTGTAATATTGATGAGATTAATTCCACACCAGAAAGAGAGAGACAGAGAACATTCTTAGATAGGGTGGAAAAAATATGGACCATGTTAGAAACTTATTTTTGTGGCACAGTAGGTGACATATTACACTCCTGTTAAGTCTTGTGGGAATTAGAAGAGAAAAAAATGGTGAGTATGACTTTCTTATATCTATATTTCTGATATAAGGTTATAGATTTTTTAAAATTCTCAATTCACTGGTAATGCTTCTTCTTCTTCTTTTTTTTTTCCCCTAACCACTGAAATGCAAGCCACAAAATAAATCAAGTCATCTAGATCTTTGAGCTAATAATGCCATGTTTTAGATGAATGCAATTATATTTTTAAAGTAACTCAGAATTATTCTATGAAGCATACACAATGCACCCATCTGATATTTTTTCCTTTCTCTCCTCTTCCTTTCCTTTTCTTTCCCCTCAAGTTTCTCATTCCATCCTCAGTCCCAAAGGACTTTAGTATCTTTAATTTAGAATTTCTTTGGTTCTTCAAAAGCCAAGAAACAATGTAAGGACCAAATTTTGTAAGGAAAAGAAATGTTCTGACTTCCACTTAACAACATGAAAAGCAATCACCACCCCACCACCCTGAAAATAGCTAAAAATGTAATTTAGGGATGCTTGCAAAGGGTTTTTCTAAAAGAAAATGGGAAGGAATGTCATTAAGTCTGGCCTTATATATTAGAATTATTTATAGTCTTTATTACATAATCAAACACTAAAAAACAGTAGGTGAAACAGTTCCAGTGTCTGGAACTGTGGTTCTTTGCTTCTGTAGCAGTTGTTAACATGTCATGTTCAAAAAAATACAGAAAAACCATTTGAATGTATATGTAAGAAATATTGCTTACACTAGAAGCAACCACAAATCTCTTCAAAATACAAAGAAATCCCACACATGAGAGGGAAAAATTCTTAGTTGCCTTTCAAAGTAATCAGGTTTATCCCCAGAAAATAGGTCCAATTTACTGATGGCTATAAGCTGGATAGTAAATTGACTATAATATCATCTCTGCTGTTGTTACACTGTGGGCCCAGTTCAGGAATCATCATCTAACTGCTCCATGAAAGTCTGCATAAAGATACAGTAACTCGGCAAGTAATCTCTTTCCCAGTTCTTTGTGGCCCTGGAAAGGCATAGAATTTATGGGGACCTGTTAGAGAAGCCAGGCTAATAAAAACAGAAAGTTACCCTAGTGTTCTTGGCAGTGCATTGTGCTTATAGAGGTAAAAGTGTTTAAGCTTCTCTGTCCAAGATGATATTCTTGCCATCCAGTGAATGAAATTCTAGGAGAAACTAGCCAATAATGTTCAACAATGCATTCTATTTATTGTGACTGCTAATAATTAAATCTGTCCAATGAAAACTGGCAGTTTGTTTGTAACAAATCCTATTTTCTTATTACAATTTTCTTTTGCTCTAAAACTGTGATCATCTGTGGCAATGACTGTCATAAAGTTCCTCATAAGAACAGAGTGATAAGTATGACATAACAGGATTGACAGAACATTAAAAATAAAAGCAGGTCTTTCCTTCTTTTTAAACCTTTTGTGATTCTCTTTTCTAGAGCCAAACTTTCCATTAAATAAGAAAAAGGCTGGTATATAAGTTACTGAAGTAATTACTTATTATGGCTATTTTTGAAGAATCGAGGATTTTAGAGACTAAAAAATAACAAGAGTGTTGGTGTTTTCAATAACCAAAATCTATTTGAAAAGTTATAATACATGCAATGGTATACCTGGCTGTTATGAGTCCATTAGTACTTCTGCCTAAATATTTAAATCTCTTTTAATTTAATTAGCATACTTTTGCAGGATATCAGTAGAGTGAAGTGTTGAGAGCAGTGGTTATGAAGAAAACCTTACCTTCCTGAAACACTGTATAAAAATATTTTGTATAAATTATCTTCTTTGTATCTATCTAGGAAGAATGAAAAGATAAGAGAAAGATAATACCTTTACGGAGGAGGACATGACTACCCACCCCAGTATTCTTGCCTGGAGAGTTGCACCAACAGAGGAGCCTGGTGGACTACAGTCCATAGGGTTGCAAAGAGTCAGACATGACTGAAGAGACTTAACATGCATGCAACCCATTTACCGGATTTCAAAAACACAAGCAGTGAAGTCAACTTATCTTTCTCAGGGTATTTATTTAGAGCTGAGCTATCTGATACTATAAACTCAGACACATTATTTAAATTAAAATTAATTTAAGTTAATTATATTATGTACTGCATTTTCTTTATCTATTTAAGATATTTCCTTGTCCTGGCCACTTTAAATAGAGCTGCAATGAACATTTGGGCATATGAGTCTTTTTGAATTTTAGTTTTCTCTGGGTATGGGACTAGTAGTGGAATTGCAGGGTCGTGTGGTAGTTCTGTTTTTAGTTTTTAAAGGAACCTTCATAGTATTCATTATGCTGCTGCTGCTGAGTCACTTCAGTCGTGTCTGACTCTGTGTGACCCCACAGACGGCAACCCACCAGGCTCCCCCGTCCCTGGGATTCTCCAGGCAAGAACACTGGAGTGGGTTGCCATTTCCTTCTCCAATGCATGAAAGTGAAAAGTGAAAGTGAAGCCGCTCAGTCGTGTCCGACTCCCAGCAACCCCATGGACGGCAACGTACCAGGCTCCTCCGTCCATGGGATTTTCCAGGCAAGAGTACTGGAGTGGGCTGCCATTGCCTTCTCCGACTATTCATTATAGAGGAAGCCATAAAAAGAAATGAAATTGGGTTATTTGCAGAGATGTGAATGGACCTAGAGTCTGTCACATAGACTGGAGCAAGTCAGAAAAAGAAAAGCAAATACTGTATATTAATGCATATATATATATACGGAATCTGAAAAAATTGGTATAAGTGATCTTATTTACAAAGCAGAAACAGAGACGCAGTGTGGAGAACAAATGTATAGATACCAAAGGGGAGGAGCAGGTTGAATTGGGAGATTGGGACTGCCATATATATACCACTGATACTATGTATAAAATAGATAATTAACGAGAAGCTACTGTATATAGCACAGGGAACTGAGTACACTGTAGTGACCCAAATGGTAAGGAAATCCAGAAAACAGATGTATGTATATGTATGGCTGATTCACTTTGCTATGCAATAGAAACAAACACAGTGTTGTTAAGCAAATATACTCCAAATTTATTTTTAATTTAGTGATGCTAACAATATACTTTCTCAGTTGCACTAGCATATTTCAAGTACTAGGCAGTCACATATGGCTGGTGATCATAGTCTTGGACAAAGTAGCTTATAGAATATTTCCATCAGTACAGAAATTACAGTTAGGAAGTGTTGTTCTGAAGAATATCTGCTAAAATTTCTACAGCCTTTTCACACTGATGAAGTATTTTTTATATGCAATGGAAATTATGGAAGCAAGAAGAGGAGAGAAGCAAATCATTGCTTCATAAATTTTATTGTCAGCTTAGGGGAATTAAAAAGATGATCTACTTATAGAAATAAATAAGAATATATAGATTTTCAATATTGCTGCAATAGCTAATGGTCAGGTACCTTTAACACTAATTCTGTGTGGAACTTGCACAATAATCCTTTACTGAGTACTATTTTGACCAAACATTGTTCTAGATTCTTGGAATACATGAGTGAACAGATAAAAATCTCTGCATTCAAGGACTCAACATTCAGATTTTGCTTTAGTAGCTTTCTATAATTACTTGATACCAACCCTACATTTTACCAAATATGTTTAGTTTCACTACCCTTTGTAGATATTATTTATACTTTTAATACAATTGTATGCTAAGTTGCTTCAGTCATGTCCATCTCTTTGCGACCCTATGGACTTGGGCTCTTCTGCCAATGGGATTCTCCAGGCAAAAATACCAGAGTGGGTTGCTATGCCTCCTCCAGGTGATCTTCCAGACCTAGGGATCAAACCAGGGTCTCCTATGGCTCCTGCATTGCAGGCAGATTCTTTATGGCTGAGCCACTAAGAACACCACTTTTAGTATGAACTATTAGTACATGAGATATTTTGATGACATCTGGGTTAAATAAAAGTCTTTTTTAAAAATAGAGTCTTGGCTTTTCCGGCCAGTACAGAGCTGCTTGGAGGCTGGTAGGGGTGGTGAGGCCCGAAGCAGCTTCTGGAATTTCTGAGCAGCCCTGGTCAGTACAAGATGGACCCAGTAGTCTTGAGTTACATGGACAGTCTACTGCAGCAATCAGACGTCTCACTACTGGATCCTCCAAGCTGGCTCAATGACCATGTTATTGGGTTTGCCTTTGAGTACTTTGCCAACAGTCAATTTCATGACTGCTCTGACCACGTCTGTTTCATCAGCCCCGAAGTTACTCAGTTCATCAAGTGCACTGGCAACCCAGCAGAAATCGCCATGTTCCTTGAACCCTTGGACCTCCCCAATAAGAGAGTTATATTTTTAGCCATCAATGATAATTCCAACCACACAGCTGGGGGAACCCACTGGAGCTTGTTGGTATATCTGCAAGATAAAAATGGCTTTTTTCATTATGATTCTTACGGTAGTAGTAACTCATTCCATGCAAAACAGGTAGCAGAGAAACTAGAGGCTTTCTTAGGCAGAAAAGGAAACAAACTGGCCTTTGTGGAAGAGAAAGCCCCTGCTCAACAAAACAGCTATGACTGTGGGATGTATGTGATCTGTAACACTGAGGCCTTGTGTCAGAACTTCTTTAGACAACAGCCACAATCACTACTGCAGCTACTCACTCCTACATACATCACAAAGAAGAGAGAAGAATGGAAAGATCTCATTGCCAGACTTGCTAAAAATTAGCTGTGGAAATATATTTGACTTTTGAAGTCTCTTTCTGCCTGTCCCCATGAATTGGATGGCTGCAGTCTCAGTGCCTGAGGGAAGATGCCTAGGAGAGGAAAGCTTAGAATGCTTACTTTCTCCTGAGAGAATGTTGTCCTCCACATTATCCTAATGCAAAGTATCACTTTAACCCTAACTTCAGAGCAATATATTCTGTGACGATGTCTTCAAAATATGCACCAAAACTGATTAATTCCCTTTTGGGCTCCCTTATCCACATTGGTTTAGTCCAAAGAAAAAAGGTTGACCTGTAAAACAAATTGAGAATATGTGAAATTTAGAAGCAAGAGGAAAATCATACAGCAACCAAAAACTTACTGCACAGCCCACATATTTCAAGAGATCAACTAGCTGGAAGCAGATCAAGACCTAACCTAATTCAAGATTGAAGTTTTATCAGTTACTCAATTCTGTGATACCTCCTCTTCCATTCAATAAGCAAAGGCTTTCCCAGCTATAACCTTTGCCAATACTTGATAAAGATGGTGTTAGCCCATAGTCACCCATCTAATTCCTGGAGCACTTTAAGAAAGGGGGAATCTTAAATAACTTTGTTAAAATTAATGCCTGTGGTGGACCTCTTGTTTTGCATCTGAAACTTAGTCAAAGTTCATTTATTTTTGAGATACAAAGGAGAAAAAGTGACCTTTCTTAACTCTTTCACTTAATTCAAAATGCAGACAGTGTAATTTTTGAAATGTGGAACCAAGAGTAAAATGAAATGCTGTTCCTTCCCAAAAAAAAAATAAAAAAATAAAAATAAAAATAGAGTCTTTAGAATTCTTTTACTTTTAAAGTTATCCATTTTTGATCATTTCTTTTTAGCATATTGGTGCAGGCTGTCTCTGAGGCAAGAGATATATAGGCCAGAGCTTAAATTTTAAAATTATGGTAAATAATGAATGTCAAATCTGATAAATCAGGCAGAAATATAAAAACAGATAAAACGGCTGATAATTGTCTTAAATAATTTTGTAAAATTCCCAATTGATCCAATTATTGTCTAAAATCTTCACTTCTTTTTTTCTATGTTAATGATTAAATAAACACACAACTCTAGCTTCAGAAAGAACTAATGCCAATTTTTCTCTAAGTTTCTTTCTCTAACCTTATTTCATCATGAGTTCCATTTCCCTGCCTTTACGTTTATAATCTTATTCTTCACTGGAAAGGAATTTGAACAAGCAAACATGTCTTGGCATAAAAAAAAAAATCATCCAAAGCTGTTAGCCATAAATATTCTTATAGTGTCATACTCCTATAACTCATATTGAAATCACAGAACTTGAATTGCATGTGCAGTTGTAAGTGGGCACAATTCCTTTGCATGTGCACACATATATACACACCCACGCACAAAGTACAAATGCTTTTTAACTGTGGGCTTAAGTTACCATAAGTCTGGCTAGTCAAAGTTAATAGCATGACTCTATCTTTAGCCCATCCACTAATGTATAACAGAAGAGTATGGAAACCATTCACCCACTGTGCAAAGACTGGAAGTAGAGTTTTTGGAATTTATTGATGGAGTTTTACTATGTGCATGTTCAAATTGATTTCAAACATTGAGCAAATAGGGACTTAAATTTTAAACTGTTAAAACAAAATGTGGAAACCATAGACCTTTTTCCAGGATGTCCCTAATTTTGAATGTGCATTTTTACTTTCAGGGTAATATGATGAGCAGGTGTTCAAGAAAGTGTTAATGTCTGTTTCAGTTGAAAATCAGGACACATGTCAATGGACTAGTTCCACAAATATTTAATGAGCCTAATCTTGTGTCCCTGGTAGCTCAGATGGTAAAGAATCTGCCTGCAATGCAGGAGACCAGGGTTCAATTCCTGGGTCGGGAAGATCCCCCGGAGAAAGGTAAGTTAACTTACTCTGGTATTCTTGCTTTGAGAATTCCATGCACAGAGGAGTCTTGTGGGCTACAGTCGAAGGGGTCACAAAGAGTCAGACACGACTGAGTGACTAACATTTTCACTTCACTTTCAATGATGTGTCATGCTCTATGAATTAGACACTTGTCCTCACAGAATAGCTAGCCATTTCCTTCTCCATGGGATCTTCCTGACCCAGGGATTGAAGCTGGGTCTTCTGAATTTCAGGCAGATTCTTACCAACTGAGCCACGAGGGAAGCCCTAAAAAAATACTGAAAAGACTCATAGTGTAGTGTGATGATTATCATAAAAGAAATATATATAAAGTAGGGGTCCAGAAGAGGCAGTGATTAATGGAAGGATTTTTCACATGCAGTTTAGACTAGTAATTTCATTGATATAAAATACTAGTTTTGAATGAACACAGTTGTACACAATCTATAATATTATAGACACTGAAAATGTGTTAATACATGTTAATTCACAAATCTATAAATTCTCATCATCACATTTTAGTCCAAACTCTCTAAAATTCAGCCTTGAATAAGGAGGAGTTTTCAGATTGTTCAGAAAGTATAGACATATTCCGATTAAACATCATGCTTTGAAAAGAATATTTTGAAACACACGGAAGAATATATCATTTGGCAAAAATAAGCCCAGGATAACACTTTTTTCCATACTGTTTACTGATATGAAACCATGAAAATAATGTCTAATGTTAATATGGTGTATTTTGCATGAAAATAATGAATGGACTTTTAGAAAACAAAAACAATGTTTAGTCTAGGCAACAGGAGCTCTATTCCAAGATAAAGTTAGTTCTTCATTTGTCCAGACATTCAAAGCTCCAAACATAACTCAACTGGAGCTTTCAGAAACAAGTTACCAACACAATCCCAAGATTTGGATTGCTTGGTCTATAAATGAATCCAGTACCTTTCCCACCCAAAGTCTAGTCTAATATTATTCTTGGGATAATGTCAGTGTCCCCCAGCAAATGATGTTAGAAAGATATATAGATAGATAGATAGGTAAAGTTGAAAGAATAATTGTCATAGAAAATTTTCTGAAGATTAATTGCAAGATGAGAGACCATTTTATCCATAAAACTGATTTGTTTACATAAAATATATAGAATGTAAAATGTTATCTTTCTTGTAACTATTAATTACTACAATATTTTAAAAATATGTTCAAAGACTACATGATGGGTTTCTCCCTTTAGAACTATGTATGACAGGACAGATGAAATTAATCAAAAGCCTCAAGCTGGTCCAAGGGCTAAATTCCTCACTTATTCCTGGAGTTGGTGGTTTGTGGAATGGGGTGTGTGTGTGTTTGTGAACGTATGTATGTGTTATTGAGACCCTAATTTTATAACCACAAACCCACTCATCCAGAATCAAAGAGTGATATTTCAAATACAGTAATTTATTTTACATAGTCCATTAATTACATTTGTTTTCTGCATATATCCAGATGTGCACAGAAACATTCATTGGAGAATATGCAATGTTTCTGCTCTAAAATAGTTCACAGCACAGCAAATAGGCATCCATTCTCCCTGGGGATAGGTGATCTGACATCAATTTAAATAGATGTGGGCTGAGATTTTAGGTTTGGTTTAAAACCTGAGCTTTCACAATCTTAGCCTTACACTGGACCTTAGTTCATTCTTCCTGGGGAGTTTTTAATGGCATCCCAATCTCCTAAACAGTGTGCAGTGCATTCTGCTTTTTTCATTACCATTTCTAATGTGTCCTTGAAATACCTGGGGTGCTGTGGATTGTTCAACCACAATGCACAAGTCTTGTATTGTATAGCTGGAAGAATACTTAGAAGCCCTGGTAATAAAAATGACAATAAATGGTTCTTTACAATTTCTTTAAATTTAAAAATAATATATCTGAAATGTTCTGACATGAGTATATTCAAATGCTTGCATGCAATGTGATTTTAAGTCTTTTAAGATTCTCTTTGCCTTATGGTTTTATTTCATCTGAGAGGCATAGAAACCAATCCTATACAGGATAAGCAATTATGACTTTTAGAAGGTGTTATTCTTTGAGTCTTGCTTCTCTTTCTCCCTTTGTGTTAGACTCATTATTGATGGCTGCCTTTTAACTCAAAAGAATGATAGCTGACAAAGGTTCTCATAAATCTAGCATCTGCTTTATAATTTGTCTTTGTAGAAATATAATATTTTCTCAGTGGAGACATCACACTTCTTATTTGGGGGAACATATTTATTAAATACTAAAGTCTTTTAAGATTATTCCTGAGAACTGATTTTAAAACAACAAAAGCCATATGGACTTGCCACTTGGTCTTTAGCTCAATACTATTAGCTTTCCTGTTACAACACACAAATAAATAAGGGATAAAATTTTGCCCAAGTATGAATTCATTTGAAAAACGTACATTTTGAGTTTCAACTTTTTGTGATTCCCATTTGGCTACCTAATGCCAAAATGCAGCTTCTTAGAACAGGGGGAGATGGGGAATTATTAAAAATAATCTCACAAACTTTCCTGGACACCACACGATTTTCATGAACAATATTATGACAAGTTAAGTGCAAATGAATCAGAACATATGGATTAAATTTCCCTTGAAGTATACATGGTTTTTGTAAATTACAAGAAAAAAGGGAATGGGAAAATGTAGTTTTAACTTTGCCAAACCCGAGACATTTGAACAATTGCTCAAGAGAGCATGCCAAACCCATATTTTCCTCCTTTAAATCCACCTAATATACAAAGAAACACTTTGAACTTATATAGCCAGTTCCTTCTCGGTAACTCAGTACTTTTGGAATTTCCTCATTTATTCCTTATGGTAGACTTGTAAACAAATTTTAGATATGACATTGCAATTTTTACAAGTGTGATTATGGGGAAAAAGTTTAAAAATCATGTGCTTGGTAAATAAGGAAGAACTGAGTATTAGAACTTAAGTGGAAACCAGTGAATCTGCATTAACTAAATTCTATTTTATTAAAAAAAAATAATAATCCTGAGCAACATCATGAGATATAAGTACTGCAGATTGATATTGTGAATTGATTACCTAAGTTTCTAACTATACTTAAGGCAACATCATTTCCATTAGTATAATTTTACCCTCAGTATCTAACAGAAACTTTTTGGTCATCTCTGAATTTATTTTTGTAATGACTTTACTGTACAAAGAAACTGAGTTCATTTTTTTAAGAGAATTAGATTCCAAATAAACCATGAAAAAAATCAGAAATAACATCTCCAGCAACATTTTGAGGTGCAATCTTCCACAATTTATCCTAAATAAAATTACACATAGAAACTATTTATAACACATATGCCATAATGTAGATCATATATTATTTATTAAAATTCATGTTAGACATACCTAGTGTATATATATTTATATGCATGTAGATGTTATGCATGCTGCTGTTGCTGCTAAGACACTTCAGTCGTGTCCGACTCTTTATGACCCCATAGACGGCAACCCACCAGGCTCTGCCGTCCCTGGGATTCTCCAGGCAAGAACACTGGAGTGGGTTGCCATTTCCCTCTCCAACACATACATGCATCCCAAGTCGCTTCAGTCGTGTCCGACTCTGTGCGACCCCATAGATGGCAACCCACCAGGCTCCTCTGTCCATGGGATTCACCAGGCAAGAATACTGGAGTGGGTTGCCATTTCCTGCTCCAATTTTATGCACAGATTTTGTAATTTTCTCAGAATTTGATCATACTATATATTTTATTTTCTAATCTGAAGTTTCCTCTCAATTTGTTTACTTTCTTTTAATATATCTATGTGCCAACCACATAATTTATATATCGTCATTATCTGGTTCAAACTGGTTAGATACATTTATGGTTTTAATTTTGCTTATATTTTTAATGGATATAGGCAAATTTTGAAGTTCTTACTTACAGAGCTTGTAAATTTCCAAATGACCATAATGCCTCCTGTCACACAAATTTCAGGTCATTATTCCTATAGACCCACAGGGGTAAAGATCTCACCTCATTGATTCACTGCTAGCTTCCCCAGGTTTTGTGCTTGTTGTGCTGGTGCTCAGTCAAGTCTGACTCTTTGTGACCCCATGGACTGTAGCCCACCAGGCTCCTCTGTCCATGAAATTCTCCAGACAAGAATACTGGAGCAGGTTGCCATTTCCTTCTCCAGAGGATCTTCCCCACCCAGGGTATGAACCTACTTCTCTTGTGTCTCCTGAATTGGCAGGAGGATTCTTTACCACTAGCACCACCTGAGAAAGGAAGATAGAGTGTAATACATAACAGAGATTCCCTGCATGAATAAATGAATGAATGAGTATTCCTGTCCTAGAGTCATGTAAACACTGCACTCTCTCTGAGTATCACTCTGATCTCCTCTGCACTTTTTGGTCTCTATCAGCATAGGGCACATTTCAACACTTTTCCCCTTATTTATTTCAATCTAGATAGTAGTCTTACAGACAATATCTTTCTTTTAGTTTTTGGTCAATTTACTTGATCTGGTTTTTGCAATGAGCATGCATTTTTCATTACAGAACTCAACCTAAAGATAGAAACTTTATTTGTTTGAAGTACTAAACAAGAGGATTTATATTAACTTGGAAACTAGAGACATGAATTGGCTGAAGCCAGTAAAAGAAACAGGGAATAGACATGCTCACAGGATAAAATGTGGATTCTTTTACATCTACCATTACTCCCCTGAGAGTCATTAATATGTACTGTTTTTAATCTCTCCCCAGCTACGCCATGTCTGGCATCACTTGTACTAGGCGACTCAAATACTTGAGATTTTGTACTCTACACCCATCCTCAGCAGAAGCAGCCAAACTTCTTCCCAACCAATCACTTTCTTACAGTTCAAATTATATGAATCAATAGTATCAAGTGTTTTCTTTTTTTTTCTGCCAATGGATTTTAAATAAGTTCAAATTTAGCTTTGTACATAGCAATTACTATGCAACACAAATTTAATTAAAACTAAAAGTGTTTATCAGAACACTGGGTCAATGTAATTACTATAAACAACTGCTATGAGCCCAGCATTGTTATTATTAATATGGTGATTAAATATTTTTCATGTATTAAGCACCCAGTTGAATTTAGTCTCACATCAGATGTGGCCAATGGCATGAAGTTCCTTGCAGCTAGTAAAGAAAAAAATGAAAACAAAAGAACAAGACTGTGTGATAAGTGAAATAACAAAGCCTGGGAATTTATGGGAGCAAAGAGAAAAACATGAATGTGTTTAGACAGGAGGGCAAGGTAAAATGTATATAACAGCTAAAGTTAGAGACTAGGATAGAAAGGAATAGGATGATTTTAAAAATATTTAACATGCAGAATTACTAGAACCTGGTGAGCAATTTGATGTAAGTAGGGATGGAAGAAGGATTCATGCATTTCTTTGTGTTTTCAGGCTGAAAAAGCATGTTAGAAAAACAAAAAATGTGCACATCCATTAGAAAGCCTGCTGTAGACAGAAATGTAAGAGGAGTAAATTACAATAGAAAGTTAGATGAGCTAAATAAGAAAAATATATAAAAATATATGTATATAAATACATATTTATATACCACAGCTTACATATCATATGTATTTTTGGATATGTATTTAAATTTAGAATCTTGTTCTGTATACAATTTCATGGACTCCTTTTTTAGTTGTTGTTAAGATATCATGAACCTATTTTCACCTCAGTTCATATAAATCTGTAATGCTATATTCAATACTGACATAAAAGCCCATTCAATGGAAAAATATCACTCAACAGGACTTTGGAAAAGTAAGCGCTAGTGCATGCTCTAAAGACCTGTAAAGAGAAAATTACAGATTAGAAGTTTCTATAAGAAATATTTCTCTAGCAGAGTATTTTGGAGGAGCCATCTAGGCACCTTTCTGTTATTGTTCAGTCACTAAGTCGTGTCCGACTCTACACAACCCCATGGACTGCAGAACACCAGGCTTCCATGTCCTTCACTATCTCCTAGAGTTTGCTTCAATTCATGTCCATCGAGTCAGTGATGCCATCCAGCCATCTCATCCTCTACTCCCCTCCTCTTCATTTGCCTTCAGTTTTTCCCAGAATAAGAGTCTTTACCAAGGAGTCAGCTCTTCTCATTAGATGGCCAAAGCATTGGTGCTTCAGCTTCATCATCAGTCTGTCCAATGAATACTCAGTGTTGATTTCCTTTAGGATTGACTGATTTGATCTGCTTCCTATCCAAGGGATTCTCAAGAGTCTTCTCCAGCACCATGGTTTGAAAACATCAACTCTTTGGTGCTCAGTCTTCTTTATGGTCCAGCTCTCACATACATACATGACTACTGGAAAAACCATAGCTTTGGCTTTATGGACCTTTGTCAACAAAGTGATGTCTCTGCATTTTAATATACTGTCTAGGTTTGTCATAGCTTTTCTTCCAAAGAGCAAGTGTCTTTTCATTTCATGGCTGCAGTCACCATCAGCAGTGACTTTGGAGCCCAAGAAAATAAAATCTGTTACTACTTCCACTTTTTATCCATCTCTTTGCCATGAAGTGATGGGCCCAGATGCCATGATCTTAGTTTTTTGAATGTTGAGTTCTAAGCCAGCTTATTCTCTCGCCTCTTTCACCTTCAACAAGAGGTTATTTAGCTCCTCTACACTTTCTGCCATTGAGGTGGTATCGTCTGCATATCTGAGGTTGTTGATATTTCTCTAGGCAGTCTTGATTCCAGCTTATGGTTCATCTAGCCCAGCATTTTGTGTGATGTACACCGCATATATATTAAGTAAACAGAGTGACAATATATAGCCTTGTTGTATTCCTTTCCCAATTTGGAGAAAGTCAGTTGTTCCATGTCTGGTTCTAACTGCTGCTTCTTTACCTACATACAAGTTTCTCAGAAGACAGGTAAGGTGGTCTGGTAATCCCATCTCTTTAAGAATTTCCCACAGTTTGTTGTGATCCACACAGTCAAAGACTTTAAAATAGTCAATGAAGCAAAAGTAGATGCTTTTCTGAAATTCCTGTGCTTTTTCTATGATCCAAGGAATGCTGGCAATTTGATCTCTGGTTCCTCTGCCTTTTTAAAATTCAGCTTGTACATTTGAAAATTCTTGGTTCATCTGTTGTCGAAGGCTAGCTTGGAGGATTTTGAGCATTACTTTGCTAGCATGTGAAATGAGTGCAATTGTGTGGTAGTTTGAACTTTCTTTAGCACTGCCTTTCTTCGGAATTGGAATGAAAACATCTTTTTCAGTCCTGTGGCCATTGCTGAGTTTTCCAAATTTGCTGGCATGTTGAGTGCAGCACTAAAACATCATCTTTTAGGATTTGAAATATCTGACCTGGTGACCTGGGCTTCTATCACCTCCACTAGCTTTATTTGTAGTAATGCTTATGCTTTAGGATTTCTGGCTCTAGGTGACTGACCACACAATCGTGGTTATCTGAACCATTAAGACATTATTATTATTATTGGCATAGTTCTTCTGTGTATTCTTGCCACCTCTTCTTAATTTCTTCTGCTTTTGTTAGGTCCTTATAGTTTCTGTCCTTAATCATGCCAATTCTTGCATGAAATATTCCCTTGGTATCTCCATTTTCATGAAAAGATCTCTAGTGTTTCTCCTTCTGCTGTTTTCCTCTATTTCTTTGCATTGTTCTTTGAAGAAGGCCTTCTTATCTCTCCTTGCTATTCTCTGGAACTCTACATTCAGTCAGGTGTATCTTTCCCTTTCTCCCTTTCTTTTCACTTCTCTTCTTTCTTCAGCTATTTGTAAAGCCTCCTCAGACAACCACTTCGCCTTCTTGCATTTCTTTTTCTTTGGGATAATTTTGGTCACTGCCTCCTATACAATGTTAAGAATCTGCATCCATAGTTCTCTGGGCACTCTGTATATCAGATGTAATCTTTTGCATCTATTGGTCACCTCCACTGTACAACCATAAAGGATTTGATTTAGGTCATATCTGAATGGCTTAGTAATTTTCCTTACTTTCTTCAATATAAGCCTGAATTTTGCACTAAGGAGCTCATGATTTGAGCCACAGTCAGTTTAAGGTCCTCTTTATGCTGCAAAGAATATAATCAATATGATTTCAGTATTGATCTTTTGGTGATGTCCATGTGTAGAGTCTTCTCTTGTGTTGCTGAAAAATGGTGTTTGCTATGATGTGTGTGTTCTCTTGACAAAACTCTGTTAGCCTTTACCCCGCTTCATTTTTTACTCAAGGCCAAACTTATCAGTTATGCCAGGTATCTCTTGACTTCCTACTTTTGCATTCCAGTCCCCTATGATGAAAAAGACATCTTTTTTAGGTATTAGTTCTAGAAGGTCTTATAAGTCTTCTTAGAACCAGGGAACTTCAGCTTCTTCAGCATCTGTGATTGGGGCATAGACCTGGGTTACTGTGATGTTGAATAATTTGCCTTGGAAAAGAACTAAGTTCATTGCCATTTTTGAGATTGCACCAAGTACTGCATTTCAGACTCTTGTTGACTGTGAGGGCTGCTCTATTTCTTCTAAAAGATTCTTTCCACAATAGTAGATATAATGGTAATCTGAATGCCACTGGTCTATTCCCATCCATCAGTGTTCATTCTTGCCATCTCCTACTTGACCACTCCAATTTACATTGCTTCATGGACCATACATGAATATAGCTTGTAAGTATAAAATACACAGAAAAGGGGGAGTATATTTTAAAGATATTTGGTCTGCACAATCAGATGGATTTCATGACTAATAACATATTAATTTTAAAAAGCAATAATGGAAATGAGAATTTTGACTCGATGATAAGGAATAAGTGAATGCAATTTATCTACATAGAGAAAACTGAAAGAAGTCTCCCTATTGAAGATGAGCCTGAGATGCTGAGCCCAGTGTTCATTTTTACATTTGAAGAATTTGTGGGACATTCTAAAGGATTTTCCTAAAATTCAAAAAAAAATACATTATTTTGGGATCTTAACTATTGGTGTCTTCTGTAAAGAGGTCATCATTATAGTTTTAGATATAGATAAAATGATTCAGTAGTAGTGTGCAGACTGGGAAGAGTTGAAAGTAGAAAGCTAAAAAGTTTTCAACACCAAGCTGTAGGCTAAAATAGAATATATTCTAGTGGAGGACAATAACCTTAATTCACAGACAATAAAATAACTTTAGGCATCTCTGGTTCCTTAACAAAATGCTGTTAAAGTACAAAATGGTCCCCCAAAATCCCAGTCAAAAGTGGTCTTCATAATATATTTTGCCAAAGGTAAAAATTTAAGAATAACTTTTTGAAATCCTATAAATGTTTATTTTTTGATCTTAGAACTGTTTCAGTTTTTCGCTTTAACCATCAGCTCAAACTCCACTCCAGTATTCTTGCCTGGAGAATCCTGCGGACAGAGAAGCCTTGAGGGCAACAGTACAGGGGTGGTAAAGAGTCGGACATGACTGAGAGACTTCCATTTCATTTCATTTTCCAACTCCACAGCCTCGGTCAATGAAAGGCATAATGGTAAGTGCTAGGAATAGGAAACTGAACAAAAAAGATGGTGTCCTGCCATCGTGGAATGAAGAAACTGGTGATGGAGATAGTTATTAAATCTTTACACAGATAATGATAAATATCCTGCTGAAATAAAACTCTCAAAAGGAAGTGCATGAATCAGTGAGATTTGAAGACAAAAAAAAGATTTCTTTGAGGAGTGATGTTCGGACTAAGACTTGAAAGAGGTGTTGGAAAGTGGGAGGGGGAGACAAGATCATTTGGAGAACTAAGAACTTTATATAATGACACTAGAACAATACGTGACAATAGGGCTTATGTAAAGAAGTGAAGGGGCTTCCCTGACGGCTCAGCGGTAAAGAATCTGCCTGCAATGCAGGAGACACAGGAGATGTGGGTTCGATTCCTGGGTTGGGAAGATCCCCTGGAGGAAGGCATGGCAAGCCACTCCAGTATTCTTGCCTAGAGAATCCCATGGACTTAGGAGCCTGGCAGGCTGCAGTCCATGGGGGCGCGAATCTGACACTTGAATGACTAGGCATGCAAAGAAGTGAAAGACTTTGCAATGGAGCTAAAAGGGACGACTGCGTGAGGGGAAGGTGTAGGGACATAGGGAGATATCTTGTTGTACCAGACCATGCTGAAGCAACACAACTGTGTCTAACAGAGAAGATGCTAGATAAATATTGGAGGAGTGAAGAGATACTTTTTATAATGTTGAAAAGATTCCACTTTTGGGACTACACAGGAGAAGAAACAGCTCCCCATGATTTCTAACAAGATTGGCATTTAAGAGATATTGGAGCCTGCAGAGAAAACAGAAAGAGAACAGCTACATATTTAAATTAAGCCATGCCAACAACAAAGGGGCTTTACCACTGTGCAGAATCAAAGGACCAAGAAACAAAGACAAAATTTGCACCTTTTAAGTTTACACAAACCAAGGGAATATTCATGATAGAGACCTTGCCAGATTCTAGGATACAGTGTATTGATTTAATTCCATAGTGTTTATTTACTAGACAATAATGCAAACAAATACTGCATTCCTAATTAAATATCTTAGCATCAATATTCTGAAGCCTTTACCTTCAATTTTCCTTTACAAATTACTTTTTAATTCAAATGTCTCTATATAATCACGTTTCTAGAGTATAGCTTGACATTTATTTTTCTAAAATTGATATTATTAACTGAAAACCAAATTTTGAGACTGTATTACATTCTCTTTCCTTCCATAGTGCCTTCTGAGACTTTCTTGGTAGTGGAGGGCAAAACCTTTGCTATCAAGTGCTATTGACTGAGGTGCATCACAGAGGAATTTTAGGGCAGTGAAACTCTTCCGTGTGATACTCTAAAGATGGACATATTATACATTTGTCCAAACCCATAAAATGTATAAAACTAAGGGCGAATCAAACTAAGAGCAAACCTTAAGGCAAACTATGAATTTGGAGTGATTGATACTTGTCAGTATAGGTTCATCAATTGTAACAAATGTTCCACTCTGGTGGGAGATGGGAGGCTATGAATGTGTGGAAGCCAAGAGTTTATGTAGTTTTCAGTTTCTGCTCAATTTTCCTGTGAATCCAAAACTGCACCAAACAAAATAAAGTCATTTAAAGCAAAAATAGAAGCAAAGTGAACTAGAATAGCTGTGTTAAAACTTGGAAAATTAAAGTTAAAACCCAAAAACTAATGAAAGAGAAAAGACACCAAATAAAAAGGGTATGGACCATAACCTCCATCAACTCTTATAGTCCAACAATTAAAGGTACTTTCTATACCTCTTTGCCGTAAATGAAGGAAAAAAAAAGGAAAATAACTCTGTCCTACATAAGTTATATAATAAAAAATTAAAGATTAAATTAAAGATAATATTCCAACTTGAGAGCTATGGAAAAAGGAACTTGAAAACTAGTACCTGACTTTGAAGTGGCAAATGTTGCTTTATTTCCAAGTGTTTTTAATTCTCAGTAGAAAGGCAAAAAACTTCTTAAGTCTGTTTTCTGAGCTCTTTGTTCCAAATGGGCTGCTATTCTTTGTTTCTCTTCTAAATCAAATTCTACTATTGCCTATTAAGCTGCATTTAATACCATGGTAGGAACATCATATAGAAAGCTATTTGATATTTTAATAAGCAATCACTTATTTTTCTATATAAGTGTTCTTTTACATATGAGAAATGTTCTTGGGTTTTGATGGGAATTAATCTATCAAATAGCATGATATAAATAAACATAATTTAGAATAAATATTGTCAGTCATCTCTTATACTAGCTGATAAGAGTCTTGAAGTTCAAAACTTTACCCATATTGATTCATCCGTTCAGTTGGCCACTGAATGAAGGATATGTTGTTTAAGAATTTAGGTAGACAACACCCAACATCTAGGTGTTCAGGGTAGGAATAGTAAATCATGTTTTTCATATTTAGGTAAACAACAGAAAACACTCACCTCTTCAAAATCTGTTATTAAAAGAAATGGGATATTTCAATTCCTAATCAATTGTAAGCTGCAGAAATTATTAAATTTATCACTCTAGTCGTGCTCAGCTTTTCCACACTCAGGTAAGAACAGACACACACACACACAATTATGTAAACATTAAATTCAAATTGAAATTTAGAAAATTGTTTATAGTAACCAGAAGTATATAAGATATATCAAAGATAATTAAAATATCTGATGGAGATAAACAAATGAATAAAAAGAATGCAAAATTTTAAATTAAAAAATTAATTTAATTTTCACTTTTCATGATTACACCATTATTAGGACCTTGAATAATATGACTGCCTCCTTTAAATATCACTTTTTTATTTAGGGTAGCTAGGCCTCTAATTTTGTACTGGTCAAGATAACTTCTTCCTGAAAAAATTAGGGTTAAATGGAAAAAGAATGAAAGTCTGTAAAATTCTCAAAGATGAGAACAATGGATGAGTTCATTTATTAGAGCCCAGAAAATGAGAAAGAGTGTAAATCATGATAAATGATGTAAAAGGAATAAAAAAGTAATTCTTAGCAAACATAGTAATTTTTAAAGGTTGACCTGAAGAAAGTGTATGCATGAAAATCACAAAGTTAAAAGACTCATATTGACTCATAGGTGATGAAATTAAAGCAGGTTACCAAAGGAAAATGTACAGAATTACAATTCAAAAATAAAGCCCTAAAAATTTAAGAAGTTTAATAAGCTGGGAGACCTATGTTTTGAAGTGTGCCATAGGATTTCTTTAAATATACAGCATCTGATAATATATCAGATATATTAGCAAAAACTAGAAAATTATTTTCTGGCACCTATAATGTGCATTCGCTGTGATTTCTCAGAAACATCAATGTGGAAGGTGTCCTAGGGATATCATGGTCTGACCCACATACACTTTCATATGGTTAGAAACTAAGATACAAGGTTGTGTAAATTGTCTTTCCCATCTTATCCCTTCAAAATACAGTTTTTGAATCCTGACTCTTCTTTCTATTTATGTCATCTGGGGTACAGTTTTTAGTTTCTCTGCCTTAATTTCCTCATTTTAACACAGATGTAATGATAGTATCTACAGATAGGGTTGTTCAGTTCAGTTCAGTTCAGTCTCTCAGTTGTGTCTGACTCTTTGCGACCCCATGAATCGCAGCATGCCAGGCCTCCCTGTCCATCACCAACTCCCGGAGTTCACTCACTCTCACGCCCATTGAGTCAGTGATGCCATCCAGCCATCTCGTCCTCTGTCACCACCTTCTCCTCCTGCCCCCAATCCCTCCCAGCATCAGAGTCTTTTCCAATGAGTCAACTCTTCGCATGAGGTGGCCAAAGTACTGGAGTTTCAGCTTTAGCATCATTCCTTCCAAAGAACACCCAGGGCTGATCTCCTTCAGAATGGACTGGTTGGATCTCCTTGCAGTCCAAGGGACACTCAAGAGTCTTCTCCAACACCACAGTTCAAAAGCATCAATTCTTCAGCGCTCAGCTTTCTTCACAGTCCAACTCTCACATCCATACATGACCACAAGAAAAACCATAGCCTTGACTAGACGGATCTTTGTTGGCAAAGTAATGTCTCTGCTTTTCAATATGCTATCTAGGTTGGTCATGACTTTCCTTCCAAGGAGTGAGCGTCTTTTAATTTCATGGCTGCAGTCACCATCTGTAGTGATTTTGGAGCCCAGAAAAATAAAGTCTGACACTGTTCCCACTGTTTCCCCATCTATTTCCCATGAAGTGATGGGACCAGATGCCATGATCTTCGTTTTTTTGAATGTTGAGCTTTAAACCAACTTTTTCACTCTCCACTTTCACTTTCATCAAGAGGCTTTTGAGTTCCTCTTCACTTTCTGCCATAAGGGTGGTGTCATCTGCATATCTGAGGTTATTGATATTTCTCTGGGCAGTCTTGATTCCAGCTTGTGTTTCTTCCAGTCCAGCATTTCTCATGATGTACTCTGCATATAAGTTAAATAAGCAGGGTGAAAGATTAAATCTCTTGAAAGAGGACCATGTATTCATGCTAAGTCAATTCAGTAGTGTCCTACTTTTTGTGACCTGTGGACTACAGCCTACCAGGCTCCTCTGTCCACGGGATTCTCTAGGCAAAAATACTGGAGTGGGCTGCCATGCCCTCCTCCAGGGGGTCTCTTGACCCAGAGATTGAGCCCATGTCTTCTGTAACTCCTGCATTGGCAGGCAGGTTCTTTACTACTAGTGCCACCTGGAAAGATCAGGCACATCTCAATAAAAATTAGCATTCACCGTGGTGCATAATGGGCTTTTGTTGCTTTATTGCCTAGCAGAAAAAAATGATTTGTGGCTGGTGTGTGTCAATGCATCCAGTGAGAGATGCAACTGATAGTTAAAGGAAGATGAAATTGATAATTTGACAGTGTCTGATTTATTCTCTTGTGTTTCAAACAACGTGTTGAATGTTCAGGGTTCTTGTCTCTTATGAGGCTGACAGATCAGAAAATAAGCTAGATATAATTTAGCAATAATGATATAGGATGAATTTTTTACAGCAAAAATTATAACTCTAATATACACATTGATTTTGCTTTTATTTTAGGTAAAGATAATTATGCAAGCAAGAATATAGATTGATGATGATTGATAGATATAAAATTATATTTTAGCTGTATCACAGATAGTTTTTGAGATATGAATAAAAGAATATTGGGTGAGGTTAATAAAGATATGCGTGCATGTTAAAATTGGTAAGCATTAATATAATAAAACCCATCTGCTATAATTACAGTTTTATAATAAATTCCATCAGTATAATTATGGTTTTATACTCTAGTCGAAATTACCAACAGCCTTATTTTCTACCAACTATAAATTCTCAATATTAGATAGGTTAAAAAGAAGGTAAAACATTTCTCTAAAAAGTTAACTGCATCCAACATTGCCAAACACTGCAAAGCACCACTTTACAGGGTAACATTCTGGTTGACTAATATAATATTTTCTCTCACAAGTGGAATCATGCCACTATAATTCAAGGATACTGATGAAGAAGTAATGGCTAAAGTGAAATTTTGGACAACTGGCAATATAGCCATATCATATAGATCATTTCTGTTATGATATGTCAAAGAATTTTAAATTTCCTTCGATCTAAACTTTCACAAACACAAATAATAGATCTCTTTCCATATTGTCTGCAATAACATTTGCAGTAAATTTAATTTATAATACTGTACCAAGTATCTAGTGCTATACTGTCATTGAGATTATTGAAATGATACTTCTGCTAGATAATCTATCAATCCGAATGGCAGAACTTGAACCAATCTCGTCTATATTAAAATTACCTTCCCTGTAAGAAACCTATAATTCTTTCCTTTTCTTTCACAACTTTGCCTCTAGTTTGAGTTTTATGAATAATTGCTTTTCTACTGATCAAAAACAAATTCTAGTATACTAGATACACTATCATTGATCACTATAAGTACTAATGTATGAATAAAAATATGTTTATGTTTCAAACTAAACCTGACATCTTTGTAATAAGGCCTCATACACAATCTAGCACATTACTATCTTTCTTCCTGGGGAGGGAGACAGCTTGGGCTTTATGAGTCAAGATTTGGTCTAATAAATACTGATGATTTGTTGCCTATCATTCTTTTAATGTCCTTGATGACTCTGATTTGTTAATATAATATATTGATGATAGTGTTATTAATTAGTGCAGTGCCAAGAGTGCAAAATCATGACAAAAGCTTCCCAGCTCTCTTTTTCTAGTCATGAAGAATATTGTGGGAGAAGTTTGTCTAAGATGATTAAGGACAAATTAATATACCACCTTTTAAAATCATGATTTTAAACCATGATTTTAAATGGTAGCTTACTGTAACTTGAAAAGGGATTCACACCATTTTCTTCCCGCCTCTCTGCAGGGTCATCTGTGGCTTGATTTTTACAAATCTGTAGTAAGCAAGAGAAAAGCCTTACTCAGGAATCTTCAAACTGGACTTTTTTTTCATAATATTTTGGGAAGCTTGAAGACCAAAGCCTAAATCAATACTATAGTTGCAGCACCCAAGCAATTGGCTCTATAGACTAAACTTACTGATTTCTCTAACTAAATTAGTTATTTATTTGGTGTATCATGGTCCTCAAAACTGGAAACTGTATTTTAAGTCTTGATATCCTTTACTTTTATGTTGATAAATGAAAGAATATTCTCTTTTCAAAACGGGGAGAATATTTTTCCTCTTACAGAAGGAACTGCAACAAAAATAAAAAGGTTATTGGCAATGGAAATACAGCAGTTTTCTTCAAACAATACCTTGGATTGAAAAAAAAAAAGAATGAAAATTTTCATGTTTTAACAACTGATAGAGCAAGTAGAAGTGTGTATACACTTAGCATTGCTAATTATGAAAGTATGTGGGGAAACTTAAGGTCTTAACTAGTCTGGGTCCTGAGTTAGCTTATTTAATTCCCAGGAAAGACAGCAGAAGATGAATACCAATGGAAATTAATAGGTTCTTTTAAGGCTGGAAGAAGCGCAAGCTGGAATCAAGATTGCCAGGAGAAATATCAATAACCTCAGATATGCAGATGACACCACCCTTATCGCAGAAAGTGAAGAGGAACTCAAAAGCCTCTTGATGAAAGTGAAAGAGGAGAGTGAAAAAGTTGGCTTAAAGCTCAACATTCAGAAAACGAAGATCATGGCATCTGGCCCCATCACTTCATGGGAAATAGATGGGGAAACAGTGGAAACAGTGTCAGACTTTATTTTGGGGGGCTCAAAAATCACTGCAGATGGTGATTGCAGCCATGAAATTAAAAGACACTTACTCCTTGGAAGGAAAGTTATGACCAACCTAGATAGCATATTCAAAAGCAGAGACGTTACTTTGCCAACAAAGGTCCATCTAGTCAAGGCTATCATTTTTCCCATGGTCATGTATGGATGTGAGAGTTGGACTGTGAAGAAAGCTGAGCACCAAAGAATTGATGCTTTTGAACTGTGGTGTTGGAGAAGACTCTTGAGAGTCCCTTGGACTGCAAGGAGATCCAACCAGTCCATTCTAAAGATCAGTCCTGGGTGTTCTTTGGAAGAAATGATGCTAAAGGTGAAACTCCAGTACTTTGGCCACCTCATGCGAAGAGTTGACTCATTGGAAAAGACTCTGATGCTGGGAGGGATTGGGGGCAGGAGGAGAAGGGGAAGACAGAGGGTGAGATGGCTGGATGGCATCATCAACTTGATGGACATGAGTCTGAGTGAACTCCGGGAGTTGGTGATGGACAGGGAGGCCTGATGTGCTGCAATTCATGGGGTTGCAAAGAGTTGGACAAGACTGAGCGACTAAACTCAACTGAACTGAGGTAACTTTCACATGTGGACAGTTTAGGCAAGGCTAAAGCAATCAGCTAGGTCAAGTGAGTAGAAAAATAATCAATTATTTCCCATTGTCTAGATAAAGCAGCTTAATTGCTATCATTGTTTTTTGTAACCTGTTAGCATTACATACTGCAAAACACAGATGAATTTACAAAAGAGTAAATAGAAGTTTAGCCACAGAACAATCCAAAGCATATGGTTGTGGGTGTTAGTATTTCAACAAAGAAACAGATTCTCATTTTTTTTTTCCAAATTTTATTTGAAAGCAACTAATTCAATCATAGAAGGAATTGTTTCTAGAAAGAAAGATCCATGAATACCTACTGGAAAGGGGGCTCTATCTTTCTATTTATAGGGCAGAAAGAAAAATATTGTTCAAGAAATGAGTCCAGTGCAATTTGTATACATTTACCTTTTATTGCACCTACTGAACTGAAAAAAGTATTAAACAAACAAGTGATTACTCTTGCCGAGATAACCCTGGTGGTTCAGTGGTAAAGAATCTGCCTATAGTGCAGGAGGGAAGTTGATCCCTGGGAAGGGAAGATCCACTGGAGAAGAAAACGGCTACCCTCTCCGGTATTCTTGCCTGGAGAATTTCATGGAGAGGGGAACCTGGCAGGGTCACAAATAGTTGGACACAACTGAGCAACTAACTGACCTGGAGTAAATGGAAGCAAACAGTCAAAGATCTGATTTTTTATTGTAATTTAACTGTGTTTTCAAACTGGTAGTTCAATCACATGACAAATCAAAGCAATATTAGAAGACAGAAATTAAGATATTTCAGTTTGTTACCTGTCTTAATCCAAACCTTCCTACTCATGAAAGCTTATTAATTTGTTTTATGATATAGTCTCTTGTTTTTTCAGTGTATAAATAAAGAGTATAAAAACATGTGACTAGATACAAAATATATAAATATGTTCTTTTTGAAAAACCTAATAATTTGCCATTTTAGGCTGTAAAGTTCTATTAGTTTTAACAGAGCTGTAAATTGGTAGAACCACTTGCAAAAGAAGAATACTCCACCAGTTACATCATGCCCCAAAACCCTCCATACTCCCTTGATGTTCTAACAGGGTTCATCCCTAATCCCTGACAGTCAGTGCTCTGTATACCCAAACTATAATTTTATATTTTAAGAATATCATGTAAATGAAATTATAATAGCTCAGATGGTAAAGAATCTGCCTGCAGTGTGGGAGACCTGGGTTCAGTCCCTGGGTTGGGAAGATCCCGTGGAGGAGGACATGGCAACCCGCTCCAGTATTCTCACCTGGAGAATTCCATGGCCAGGGGAGCCTGGCAAGTTACAGTCCATGGGGTCACAAAGAGACGAATATGATTGAGTGGCTTTCACATTCACTTTCAACCTCTTGAAATTGGCTTCTTTCTCATAGCATATCATCTGTGATATTCACCCAAGTTATTATATCTCATCAGTGATACATACAAGTTCCTACTTCTCTGACGTCTCACTAGTAGACCATTTTATCAAATTTAAACTTTTTTTCTATTTGTTTATAGTTATCTGTAAGACATCAGAGAAACAAATTTTCTGAGTAAACACAGTTCTCTTTTCATTCAAATTTTATTCAAAACACATACATGACTTATCTAGAGAAGGTACTAGAAGGGTTGTCAGGACAGAGCAAGTTAAGGAAATCAACTAATCACTCAACTTGGACCACTATGTCTGAAAAATGACTTTAAAAAGAGTGACACGTATTTGCAAACAGTAATTTGAATACAGTTTGTAAAGTGAGTTCAGTCACTCAGTCATGTCTGACTCTCTGTGGCCTCATGGACTGCAGTAGGTCAGGCTTCCCTGTCCTTCTCCGTGTCTCAGAGCTGGCTCAAACTCATGTCCATTGAGTTGGTGATGCCATCCAACCATCTTGTCCCCTGCTGTTCCCTTCTCCTCCTGCCTTCGATCTTTCCCAGTATCAGGGTATTTTGCAATGATTCAGCTCTTCGCATCAAGTGGCCAAAATACTGGAGCTTCAGCCTCAGCATCAGTCCTTCCGATGAATATTTAGGGTTGATTTCTTTTAGGATTGATGGGTTTGATCTCTTTGCAGTCCAAGGGACTCTCAAGAGTCTTCTCCAACACCACAGTTGAAAGTGAGTCTGTGCTTCTTATTATAAATTTACCTCCTTTGTCTATTTATCATTCGATCCTTTCCCTATTACTTGTTTTATTTTATTGTTATGTCAACATGCTCTTTTAAAACACAAAGATAAAACAAATTCCTCCTAAATTTTGTGACTGTTTCATCACATATATACATTTGATACTTGCTTGCTCTTTATTCAATTGCCTTCTCAATTTTTCTCCATTTCTCAATTTACATTGGATAAGCACAGGAAAAGTTTCATGAATGAAAATTTAAATTCAGACAATTCTTCTCAGCACAAGGACCTATAATTCTGGGTTTTGATTTAAATACTGGGACTTAAAATTTTGCAACAAATACATCCAATATTTAAAGTTTAATTTTTCTTTTTAAACTTGAGACTTGCTATTAATTCAATTCTACCTGTTATCTTCTTAAAAATATGAACTTTTTTAGTAATGCTATGATGTTTTAATTCACTATTTATAAAAGCTTTTGGACTCATGTCCAAATAATAGCTTTTGGACTCATGTCACCTACTCGATAGGCATGAGTTTGAGCAAACTCCTGGAGATGGTGAAGGACAGGGAAGCCTGGTGTGCTGCAGTCCATGGGGTCTCAAAGAGTCAGACATGACTGAGAAACTGAACAGCAACAAATTTATAAAAAGAGTGATTTTATTTCATCTTTAGGTGATAAATTTGTCTGAAAACAGTTTTATTAGTGTTGGTATACTTATCCCCACCCTTATATAATGCATGTATATAGTTGCTTGCAAACTACGTGCAGATACTGTTCCAGGTGTTGATGACACATTTGTGAACAAGTCTATTTGAATCCACGCTGAAATGGCTGGAGAGGTTTCACCTGCAAGCATATATGGTTCACAAACTTATAATAGCTTTGGACACGATCACTTTCAAAAATTCGGAGCAATATTTTGAGAGTTGGACTGTGAAGAAAGCTGAGCGCCGAAGAATTGATGCTTTTGAACTGTGATGTTGGAGGAAACTCTTGAGAGTCCCTTGGACTGCAAGGAGATCCAACCAGTCCATTCTGAAGGAGATCAGCCCTGGGTGTTCTTTGGAAGGAATGATGCTAAAGGTGAAACTCCAGTACTTTGGCCACCTCATGCGAAGAGTTGACTCATTGGAAAAGACTCTGATGCTGGGAGGGATTGGGGGCAGGAGGAGAAGGGGATGACAGAGGATGAGATGGCTGGATAGCATCATTGACTCGATGGACTTGAGTCTGGGTGAACTCCGGGAGTTGGTGATGGACAGGGAGGCCTGGCGTGCTGTGATTCATGGGGTCGCAAAGAGTCGGACATGATTGAGTGACTGAACTGAACTGATTCAATACATATTCACTGAGTATCTACTATGTTGCAATCATTGTACTTGTTGCTGAAGATTCAGAGACATAAACCATAAACCCTACTCCACCAAGAACACAGTATAATCTTCAATTATAGAAACAGAATAGTGGCTGCATATGATAAAGAGTAGTATAGGGGTCCATATAAGGTAATTATTAATTATTACATCATTGTATTACAAAGCAACCTCAAAAAAAAAAATAGTCTGACATATTCTAATGAGCTCCTTGTCTCTCAAAGGCTGAACTGTTACTTTTCAAGAATATTTAAGTAATCCTATAGAAGGCAACAAGCACAAAATACTATATTTGAAATAGACTTGGCTTCTATTTCACACTTGGCCACTTCCTGGAGATATTAAAGAAAAAAGTGACACATTGACTCAAAATTCTGTCATTATCTTATAATAGGATAATGAGACATGTTTTGTAGTAGAGAGGAGGAACTATTATATGAATAATCTGAGTAATATATGTGGAAACATTTTGTGATCTGTGAATGTGCATAAATATAATATTTTGCTATTTTGGTAAGAGGACTAAAACATGGTTTGATATATTAAAGACTAAATGAACTCTAGAGTTCCTTCTTAAACTAAAGCTCCTCAATTCTAGAGCTGGAAGAGACTGCATAAACATTTTATCAAATTTAAATTTGTAAATGCTAAAACTAAAGATATATGAAACTATGGAAACCATATATATATATATATATATATATATATATATATATATATATATATATATAAAGTTATACATAAACTAGCTAAGGGCCAAGTGAAAGTGTTAGTCACTCAGTTGTGTCTGACTCTTTGCAACTCCATGGGCTGTAGCCTGCCAGGCTCCACTGTCCTGAAATTCTCTAGGCCAGAATACTGGGTTGACATGCCCTCCTCTAGGGTATCTTCTCTTTCCAGGGTTCAAACCCAGGTCTCTCACATTGCAGGCAGATTCTTTACAGTTTGTGCTAACTGGGAAGCCAAGAAGACCTAAAAGTAAATTATTTTGTCTTCTTTTCCTCTCCCTTAAAAATAGTTTAATGTCTAAAATTTTGTTTACTAAAAATACTTTAACTTTTTTTCTGTAATATTCTTCTGGATTCATAAACTGAACAGCCATGATATAATAAATTGATTGTGAAAATTTTCACCTAGAAAGACAGTGTTTTATAATTATCATTTTGAGGGCATTTCCCAACAGTTCGATGGTTAGGACTCAACTTTCTCAAGCCAAAGTCTCTGAGTTCAATCCAAGGTTGGAGAACAAAGATCCCACAAGCTATGTTGGATATCCCCTCCCTAAAAAATTAGTATATAATTATAAAAATATATAATTATACTTTTGAGCTTTCTTCTTTTTAATAGAACTTTGAAAGATGATGAGTAGAAAGATATTACACAGTCCCAAAGTGATTGAACCCAGGTCTCCCGCATTGCAGGCAGATTTTTACCATCTGAGCCACCAGGGAAGCCCCAGTTTTTTTTTTTTTTTATGATTGCTGAATGCAAATGATAGTCATATATGTCTTTAATATTTTATAGTTTCAAAGCAGTTTTAGGTATGCTGTAAATAATGGCACATTACCGATCTGTTCAAAATGAAATATTAACTTATAAATATTAGCTTTCAAATAAGTTAAATCTCAGAAAAGTCAGGACACTTAGCTGATAATCTTATAAAATCAGAAACCAATGTACATTTCATGACTCTGAAAAGCCAAAGGAATAACATTTCTTATAAAAGTACATTTTTCCTACTACCTTTTTTATGGCATTTTATTGGTTTCAGGTGCAGTGGGGAATAGTTAGAAATTACATAATATTGAAAATTACAGTTCATTTTCATATTTATTTCATAAATAATTTTAAAGACACTATCTCTAAGACCATTAAGATACAAACAAATATGACAACACATTTAAATATGAACTATATATTTAACTGATCTGAGTGAATAGAATTTTAATTTTAATATAATTATGAATACTTCTTAAAGGCTACAAAGGCAATATAAGTGTCCTTTTGTCTAAAAATAGATCACTGCACACTTATAATTGGGTATGCATGTTTCTCAAAAATAAAAGGTATTTTTTATGTACTCACCTTCTTCAGGGCAAACATTTGCGGTAGTTTTGCCGATGAGACTAATTAACTGTGTTAATAATCTCTTGACTGTCTCTGCATTGTTTTGAAGATAAGTTTAACAGTCACTGAATACAGACTTCGAGTTCTTCAGCACCCAAGAGCTATCATTAAATGAAAATTTCAATGAAAGTACTGACATGTAGCCAGTGATATCTCTTTGCATATATCAGCCTACCAATGTAACAAAATTCAATTGTCTGATTTATGCAACTGATCAGTTTCTCCCATTAACAAAGCCCTTTAACCAATAACCATAGCCAGGTTTTGCTTACTTGTTTGTTTAAAACTATGTAGTCCTGGCATAATTCTCATTATGAATATCTAGTAGGGTTTAATGTAATGAAAATCTCTCTCTCTTTTTTTTTGCCTTTGGTTATGTGTAGAGAAAAACTCCAAAGATAGGAGAAATTTAGTTATCTAGATGAGTCTGAGTACTAGGATAAAACCTTTCAAGATATTTAGGAAGACAGTACCCTTGGAAATTATAGAAGATTGGTGTTTGTGTGCTAAAATTAACTGTGTGATTGCCACAATTTTTCATTTTATTTTCAATTTGTACAGAAAACCTAGTCATTTAAGTTTGATTAAAAAATAGCTGCAATGCAAAATGTTATATATAAGAACAAAAGTACACTGAAGCTATTTTATTAATATGTTTTAATAGGAAACAAATGGGAATGGTTATGTTAGTTTCTGAATTTCATTTTCTTTCCTAAACTCTGTTATATTACAAAAGCAGTAAAAACAAGCAGAACTATATGTTAAGCACGGACTTTTAAAAATACACAATCTCATGTTTATTTTAGTCGCTTTTCATTTCACAACCAAATGAAACATGCCTATAATTTTAGAAATCACATAACTGAAAGAGAACACAAAATCATGCTCAAATATATCCAAAATAATCATCACCCTGGAAAGCATGCCCAACTTATTTTAAAGCTGCATTATTGCCTGATTTAAAGGCAGACAGGGGCTGTGGGGCCACATTCCATGACAGAGAGCCTCTAGAGACATCTTTGATCATTCTTTGTGATGCATAAAATATGTCACAGTTGTACTATAAAAGATATCAGCCATCAGGTAAGGTTGTCACTTACCCTTGTAGTATTATATTGGAAAAATACGGCTTTTCTCTCTCCTGCTTGTATGGGATTACTGCTCATGGAAACACAGCCTATTTAGTCTGTGTGCGACCATTATCATACTCCTGGTTTCTTTCAAAAGAAAGTAGTCATAAATAAACATCCTAAAGAGAACAGATCTAGTTGATAGTTTGTTTCAACATTCACCCATTTCATAAGTTGTTATAAGCTGTGAATATGCTAAGTACTGGTCTACATGAAAGCTGAGTTCTACAAAAGGATTGCACATTTCTCCAGAGACTAGTTGCTTTCATTTGATTTGTTATGCACACATCTTAGTTTACTTCAAAATCTGAACCTATGTCACAAATAATATTTATAGCAAAAGAACAATAGCACCAAACTATTTCAAAATGTTGCATTTTTATTTCTCAGCTCCTCACATATTTTTTAAATTAAATGTGAGTGTGAATGAGCTTTAAGACAATTCAAACTACAGTTATTTGTGTTATAAGAGCAGGATCTTTCCTTTAAATTTGCCTTTCACATATTGATGTACATAAAATGTTTTTACCTTATACCTAGATTAATGTTTCCTCACACTTTTTTTAATTGGCAATGAGGCTGATTTTAATATTCATTTGGGGAAAATAATTTTTAAATTGTACAGAAAATTTGGAAATATTTTAATATGAAATGCAATTGAAAAGTAATTCTTCGTAATTACTGAAGTTTTACCAACTTGAATGATATAATTGACTCCGTTAATATTGGCAATATTTACTGGAGAGTTTGTCAAGTATAATATTCTTATCGGAAAGCATTTGGCTACTAACCCAACAAAACCCAAACAATACATAAACTATGGTGAATATATGTTAAATCTGAACAGCTGACAAAAGTTTTGCTGAAAGAATACAAATACAACTTTCAGATGATTTTTATCCTTTTAATAATTTGTTGCTTTTAAAAAATAAAGATTCTCAGTTTATCATTTCTAAGTTGCAAAGTGCTACTTCTCACACTTAAACATTTAGCAATTTATTTGTAAATTGGGAAGGAGGAACCCCTTTTCATGGAGAAATAACATACGGTATAACAGACCGGATCGATTAAAGGCCTCCATCTGGCACAAGACTAGAAAAGTTGCTGCCATATGTTTTGAACAGCATGGCAAAACTAACTGTTTTATACTGTCACCGCCCAACGATTTGTTTTATAAATTACATTTTGTTTTAATATATATGCATATATGTGTGTAGGTATATATACATATGAAAAATATCAGGTATACTTTATTTATGATTTCTTAATTGGAAAGTAGACACTATATAAAGTTTTTAAAAAGCCCTTGGTCTTCAAGGTTCAGTGTGAAAGGCAGTTGACAGCTTTAAATAATGAAAAAATAAAATAAAAGAGAGAGAGAAAGACCAAATTTGTTTACTCAGTACTGTTTAAATCTTAAATGACTTTAACAATGATAGCTCATACTTGAGGACCACTAAAATGATAGAATTAAAACGATAACAAAGGAGAATAAGGTATAAAATTCATATGAATATTAAATGCTGGTAATATCAGGAACCTATTCAGTAGTTCTGTTTTGTAAGGTAAAATTTCATAAAGATAGATTTAAAAATCAGAATATATATGATGCTGTTGGAAAAATAACATATCAGGTTCAAATGAAATTTAGGAATGTTAATCTCTTTTGCAGCTGCTATTTTTGTTTTATGGTATTTTTACAGCTGTTTTTAATTTCTTTTAAGAAATACTAAACCTTTAGGAGAATTCCCATGTGAACAACCACAGTACAGATAATTGGTTTCATTGCAATTCAGATTATGAACATCATTTTTCAGTTGTTACTTTCAAACTACATACATAGCTAAATCTGTAAGCCATTTTCTTTATTCAGCTACTATCAAAAGGGAAAAAATCAGTTAAAAACATCACAGAGTCTCACTCTTTATCTAATAGAGTGCAATGTTTAAAAAATATTTACCTTCTCCATAGAACATTAATATATCCTATATAGTATGTGCAGATGTAACCTATATTTTTTTATTAAGAAAAGCAGAAAACATAAATTATGAAAAATTATTTTAGAACTATGATTACTTTAATAAATTTCAGAATTGGCATTTATCATGCAATCCTATTTCTATACCTAACATCCTCTCCTTTGATTAATTATTACCATAGACTGTATATCTTCATTTAGAAGCATCCTTGATTAGCAGCCACACCTATCCCATGCAGTTTTTTAATAGAAGCCACCCGTCCCGCGCAAGCCGCAGGGGAAAGTAATTAAATTTAATAGAAGCCGTCTTTGTTTTATAGCCACCCTCAATTTAAAGCCACAGGGGTAAGTAATTAAATTTAATAGAAGCCATAGCTTCTAAACAAAGATATACAGTATCAGTTAGGTATGCAGAAGTACAGAAATGAGAAATACTCTACCTTGGGAGTTGTCAGGAGTGTGGGTTTATATGAAGCAATGTTAAAAAATGTAAAAGTTCACAAAATATGTTTTTTAAGTGATTCAAAATGGGTGGAGAAGGTATAGTTGTCACCCTACATTTTTCAAACAGCAATAAGAGAGGTGGGGCTGCTACACGTCCTTGCTAAACCACAATAGCTTGGACAGTTGCCTGCTGTGAGCACTGGATGCATCTCTCCCTCTAATAGGAGTTGGACAAGTCCAGTCTTTCCAATGCAAACACAGTATGCTTTAGCTTGGTTACAAGCAATTCATGGGAATGTAAGAATTTTGATATTCATGATTATTTGTTCTAGATTTGAGACAATAAAACTTTTTGTGTTTTGTTGTGTTCTTTGCTCATTTGTTTTTTAAATGATGGTGATGATGGGCCCTCAGTTAGTTTTCCCTGCCTGTAGCCAATGACCTGTAAAACCTGATCTAGACTAGAAGCACCATTTGGGTGGTTAATTTCAGCTTCATCCTAGGGAATGTTTTGGCAGGCTGTTTCACCAAACTTCTAAATATTTTGATGGACATACAAGGAGGCTGATGAAGAATTGTAGAATTCACATTGACTAAAATTTTTGAGGCCCTTTTTCTCACAAAGCCATACGCTCCATGTAACTAGCTTTAATTCTTAAATTGTACTTTGACTTTGAATACTGTTTTAAAATTCCAATTTTTCAAAATCATCCGGAACATGTTTAATCCATGCTTTGTCATAAACAGTGCTTTAATAATGCACAAGTCTCATGTAGGGCAAAAGCCCAAAGTGGAAACAAAGCAGCTGGTGGCATATCCAGTGATGTTCTAAGTTCATTGCCTTTAAAAGATAGCTCAAGTTTTCTTAAAAAGAGAGGAAAGGAAAGACTCTGAAATTCAGCAGCCCAGATGGTAAAAAACAATAGGAGCCACCTGTAGGCATATGGTGCATGGAAAATGTGCTAAGAATGTGTTAATAAGTAAATTAAAACTTGTATTTAGGCAGTTGTGATTACAACATGGATCATAACTAGGAGGGGTGAAACCAGAATGGGGCTCAAAGAAAGAGATATGAGATAAAAAATCAAGAAGGGTGTTTAACATGCATTTAGTCATTGGCTATCTGCATATACCTATAAATTGTTGATGATTAAGTTGTGTTTTTCCTTAGAACACGTACAAGCTTGGGCATTTTGTGATTTATCAGTAGAAAACAAAGCTTGTCACTAACAGTTGTTATCCAAATTACTGCAATGTACACAAATTCTTTGTGTATGTAATAACAAATTCTTTACAATGGATTGGCTTTGCCTGTGACACTGTCTGGTGGCAACTGATAAACATGGTCTTTCCAGTTGGTTAGAAATAAAACATTTCCAAATTTTAAGCAATAAACACAATATTCTTCTAATTAAAGAATTTTAAAGTACCATTGAGTATTTATTCCCATGTTTGTGATTGTCTCTTTAAATACCTATAGATATTTTTCAATACGTAAGGTTGAAATCCTCATTATGAATGCTTGGACCATACTAGACTCTATTATCATTATTCCAGCTTCACTGAGAAATATTTTCACATTCCCTCCTTTTTAGTCATTTTCAATCAGACTCAGAATTGATTCTTCCCATTTTTCTTTCTATCCATATCTTTCAATCAGGATTTTTCTTCTGCTTGGATTATTGAGACAGAGGGTATATTCACACAGTATTCTTCTGCCTTTGATGCAAACCAACAACCCTTTTCTAGTTTTCAAGAACAGGTAAAAAGTTAAAAAGTCTAGGTCTCCTGCTTTTGTTGTCAGGAGGGCTCCCTACCTTTTCACAGCTTGATTTTACCATGTGTCACTCAGGCAGATGGTTGTTCCCAACAGACTAACTCATTTGGATGTTGCAATCAAAGCTATTTGGAATTTCTTGCATTGAATCACATACTCCTGCTGCTGAAAAATGCAAAGCCAATTACTATATTTTTGTATTCTCAAGGAGCTAGAGGTAGTATGTTTCCTGTTTCCCTATTCCTTGATATACTCAAGGAATGATCTGGCAGCGTTTGGTGAATGTAGTGAAAGGAAGGGGTTTTAAGGTCACTCCAGTTTTAATATTGCAAATTGTGCCTACTTCTGATGAAAGCATCATCTGATTACGACTGTGTCAAAATTTTCAATTGTTAATAAAATCTATAAATCAGTGTATCTTCGTACTACTTAAAACTTTAAACAATAAAGTCTGAATGGAAAATATTTCGATTTTCATTGACAGCATCAGAAATGTATTGCAAATTCCTATGAAAAAGAAGTAGGATGTTTAAGAATTTGAGAGCAGCATGTTGCAGTTTATCAAGATCTGTGTCTGCTGTACTTCTCCGATTGTCCACATTGCACCACACACACACATACACACAGCATATCAAATGCTGATTTCTTACATTGTAGGAGATTGAGGGAAAAAGATGTCATAACTTGTTGCAAATTGTGATTCTGGCAATACACAAAGCACTAAGGAAAGTAAAAGTATATAGTTAAAAGTGACTTTATCCAGAAGAATATTACAACAACTCTAGTCTCTAAAAAGAGGGACAGAAAAGAGGTTGGAATATGACTGCCCATCAAGACTACCAAACTGGGAGTGGAAATGTGGTTTGGAATCAGGGATGGTGAAAATAAGCCCAAGGACTTTTCCTTTTGCTGAAGAATATCGAGTGAGAGAGAAGACAAAACAATCCAAGCAGGAGAAGCAGCAGGGGTAAAAGATAATACACGGCCATTGGGCAGAAATTCTGATATACTAACCGAGTTCTTATTTGCTCAATTTTTTAAATATTTAATTTTTACTTATTTGACTGTACTGGTTCTCAGTTGCAGCATACAGGATTTTTAGTTGTGGCATCCAAACTCTTAGTTGTGGCGTGTGGGATCTAGTTCCCTGATCAAGGATCGAACCTAGGCCCTTGCATTGGGCTCATGGAGTCTTAGCCACTGGACCATCCTGGAAGTCTCTAACTGGGTTCTTATTTTAATAGATAGGATATGCATATAATAAAACAAAGAACTAAGACCTTCAGCACTTAGTTAATATTCTAAAGTTTTATTCCACAAAAGTATTTTATACATAGATATGTTAAAATGATTAGTTTTTCTAAAACCTATACATTTGGTTCCCAACTACGCATGTGACCCCATGGACTGTAGCTCACCAGGTTCCTCCGTCCATGGGGATTCTCAAGGCAAGTATACTGGAGTGTGTTGCCATGCCCTCCTCCAGGGGAGCTTTCCAACCCAGGGATTGAACCCAGCAATCCCTTATAGCAGGTGGATTCATCTGAGCTATCGGGGAAGCCCTATCAGATGTATGGTTAGAAATATTTCCTTCCATTTTGTAGGTTGCTTTTTCACTCTATTGATTTCCCCTTTTGGTGTGCAGAAGATTTTAGGTTGATTTAGTCCCACTTGTTTATTTTTGTTTTTATTGCCTATGGTTTTAGTGTCTTATCTAAGAAGTAATTGGCAAGATTTAATGCCATGAAATTTTCACCTAGATTTTCTTCTAGGAGTTTTACAGTTTCAGGTAATGTTTAAAGTATATTTAAGCCCTAAATCCTTTCAAAATTGATGTTTGTATATGGTATAAGATTCACTTTCACTTTCATTTTTTTGTACGTGGATATCCAGTTTTTCCAAAGCCATTTGTTAACGTGACTATCCTTTCCCCGTCATGTATACTTGATGCCTTTGTAGAAGGTCAGTTGACTATATACGTTTGCACTTATTTCTGGGCACCCTGCACCGTGCCATTAGCCCATATGTCTGTTTTTATTGTGGTACAATACTGTTTTGATTACTGCAGCTCTGAAAACGTTCTTTAAATCAGGAAACGTGACGCCTCATGCTTTATCTCTTTTCTTTTTCTTTTCTCAAGATTACATGGCTATTTGGATTCCTTTGTGCTTTCATGTGACTTTTAGGGCTGCTTTATCTATTACTGCAGAAAAACAAATGTCATTGTGATAGGATTTTGACAAGGATTACATTGAATCTACAGATGGCTTTGAGTGGTATGGATATTTTAACAATATTAATTCTTCCATTCGGGGTAAAGTTTTCATTTTTTGTGTCTTCTTCAATTTTTTAAGTGTTTTACAGTTTTCAGTTTACAAATATTTTACCTCTTATTTAGCTTATTCTAAGTATTTTATTTTATTTTTTTACTCTTGCAAATGTGATTGTTTTCTTAACTTTCTTTTCAAGATTATTCATTGTTAGTGTTAGAAATGCCACTAGTTTGGGGGTGGTAGTATTTTTTCCTGCAGTTTTACTGAATTTACCTATTGGTTCTAATAGGTTTGTGTATATGTGTGTTTTGGGTCTTTTGATACAAATAAGATCATGTCATCTGCAAACAGAGATAACTCTATATCATCCTTTCTGTTTTGAATTTTTTTTTCTTACCTAATTGTTTTGGATAGGACTTCTAGTAATATGTTGAATAGAAGTGGAAAGAGTCAGCATCCATACCTAATTTCTTATCTTAGAGGAAACGTTTCCAGTTTTTCACCATTCATGTGATGTTAACTGCTGGCTTTTTATTTATGGCCTTTGTGATGTTGAGGTGATTTTCTTTATTCCAAGTTGTTGGGTGCTTTTAACATAAAAGAGTATTGAATTTTATCAATTTTTTTTGCATCTACTGAGATCATCACATGATTTTATATTCTTCATTCTATTAATGTGGTGCATCACATTGATTGATTTTCATATGTTGAACCACCTTTGCATCCCATTGCATAAATCTCATATGGTATAGAATTCTTTAATGTTCTGCTAAATTATTTTTTCTGGTATTTTGTTGAGAATTTTTGCACCAATTTTATGGATATTGGTCTGTAGATTTTTTTTCCTCTGGTGCCTTTTTCTAGCTTTGATATCAGGTTAATGCTGGCCTCATAAAGTTTGGATATGTTCCCTCCACTTAACTTTTTTGGAAGAGTATGAGAAGAAATGATGTTAATTTTTTATAGTGTTTCTTGTGGTATGAATACTTAATATGAGATCTACTCTCAAAAAAATTTTAAATGTATACTATTTGTTGTTGATCATAGGCACAGTACTATACAGCAGATCTTCAGAACTTCCTCATCTTGTTTAACTTAAACTTTATGCCCATAGAAAATGTCCAGTAGAACATTTGGGAGGGTGTTAATAATGCATTCAATCACATTTTCTGTTTCTTCATCATATGATCTTATTAGGTTGTATATCTCTAGGAATTTTCCATTTATTCTATGCTATGCAATGTTTTGATATATAATTGTTCATAATTGTCTCTTTTACCTTTTTTTTAAATTATTTATTTTAATTGGAGGCTAATTACTTTACAATATTATAGTGGTTTTTGCCATACATTGACATGAGTCAGCCATGGGTGTACATGTGTCCCCCATCCTGAACCCCTCACCCACCTCCCTCCCCATCCCATCCCTCAGGGTCATCCCAGTGCACCAGCCCTGAGCACCCTGTCTCATGCATTGAACCTGGACTGGTGATCTGTTTCACATATGATAATATACATGTTTCACTACTATTCTCTCAAATCACTCCCCCCTCTCCCTCTCCCACAGAGTCCAAAAGACTGTTCTATACATTTATGTCTCTTGTTGTCTCACATATAGGGTTATCATTACCATCTTTCTAAATTCCATATATTTGCATTAGTATACTGTATTGGTGTTTTTCTTTCTGACTTACTTCACTCTGTATAATAGGCTCCAGTTTCATCCACCACATCTTTGACCTTTTTGAAATTTCTTTATCATTAGTTGCAATGTTTCCTCTTTATGATTTAGTTTACTTGATTCATATATCTTTTCTTAATCAAGCTAAAGTTTTGCCAATTTTGTTGAACATTTCAAAAAAGTAACTTAGTTTCACTGGTTTTTATTTATTGTTTTGTTTTTTAGTCTTTGTCTCATTGATTTGTGCTGTAGTACTTATTATTTTCTTTCTTCTGATTACTTTGGGCTTGCTTTCCTATTTTTTTAGTTCCTTTAGACGTATATTTATGTATTTCCTTTGGTTGTTTATTTGAGATCTTTCTTTATTAATGTAGAGATTTATTGCTATAAACTTCCTTCATAGTACTGTTTTTGTGGCACTCTGTAAGTTTTACTGTGATGTGTATTCATTTTTATTTATCTGAAGATATTTTATAATTATACTTCTGACTTTGATTGATTATTCAAATCTGCATTATTTATTTTTGCATACTTGTGAGTTATCCAGTTTTATGTATGCTGTTGTTTCTAGTTTTATTCAGTTGTTGTTAAGAAGATATTTGGTATTATTTTCTTAATAATCTTAAATTTGTTAACACTTGTTTTGTTACCAAACATGTGGTCTATGCTGGAGAACATCCTATGTGTGCTTGAGAATTATGCTGCAGTTGTATAGAAGGTCATGTACATATCTATTAAAATCATTAGGCCTACAGTGTTATTTGAATCTTTTATATAATTACTGATCTTTGGTCTAGACGTTCTATCCATTATTGAAAATGGGATATTGAAATCTCTCATTATTTTATTGCCATCTCTTTTTCTCTTCCGTTCTATTAATATTGCCTTTGTATATTTGGCTGGTTTCTGATGTTGGATGCATATATAATTGTTTTATCTTGCTGGTGAATTGACCCTTTTATCATTATGTAATGTACTTTGTCTTGTCAGAGTTTTTATTTAAAACTGATTTTGTCTAATGTAAGTAAGGCAATCCCTACTCTTTTGATTACCATTTGTTTAAAATATCCTTTCACTCTCAGCCCATGTATGTCCTTAAATCTAAAGTAAATCACTTGTAGACAGCAAATGCTGGACACAGTTTTTTTGTTTGCTTTTAATTTATTCAGCCTATGAAAACTATTACTTCTCTCCCTGACACACTTTATGCTATCGACATAAATTATGCCATGCATCCACTAACATATTTTTACAGTTAAGGTTATTTTTATACCGTTATCTTTTAATTTCTATATCAGAATGAAAAGATATTTATGCACCTGCCATAAGAGTAGGACATTATTCTGTATTTGTCTATATACCTACCTTCAACAGTAAGCTTTATTTTCACAGACTTTTTTTTGCTGTTTAAAATGTTTATTTTTCAATTCAAAAGACTCTGTTTAGCATTTCTTATAAGGCAGATCTAGTGATAAACTTCTTCATATCCTTTTATCTGGAAAAGTCTTCATCTCACCTTCCTTTTTGAAGGAGAGTTGCTGAATATAGCATTCTTAGTTGTTAGTTTCTTTGTTTTCTTTTTCCAACATTTTGAATATATCACACCACTCCTTTTTGGCCTGCCAGGTTTCTGTTAAGAATTCCATTTATGGGAGTTCTTTTCTGAATGATGAACTACTTTCCTTTTAAAAGTTTTTAAAATTTTCTTTTTGTTTTTGAATTTTGAAAATTTGATTTCTTTATATATATTTACCAGTGAGTACTTATTTGGTTTTGTCCTATTTAATAGGTTTCAGGCTTCTTGAACCTGGGTGTCCTTTTCCTTCCTAAATAAACTTTCCTCCCTTTTATCTCTCTTCTAATTCGGTGACTATCATTATGCATATAAATGCTCTTTTTGGTGGTATCTCACAAGTCCTTTAGGCTTTCTTCTCTTTCATATTTTTTTTTTCCTCCTCTCACTGAATAAATACAAATGACTCTCTTCAAATTTACTGATTCTTTTACTTGATAATGTGTGCTGTAGAATTCTTCTGGTGATAGTTTCAGTTTGAATATTATATTCCTCAGCTCCAAAATTTCCATTTGATTCTTTTTAACATTTTATATTTCTTTGTTGTAATTTTTACTTTATCCAGTCATTGATTTCCCGAGCTTGTTGACTATCTTTTTGACTGTTATTTTGAATACTTAGGTAATTCATACATCGCTGTTTCTTTTGAGTTGGTTTATACAGATTTTTTTTTTTTCTTTGATTGGGTCAGTTTTTCTTGACTTTCTATTACTTATAGGTTGTGTTGCCATCCATGTATCTGAAAGAAGCAATCATTGATTCCGGTCTTTATAGAGTGGCTTTGAACAGAAAGACCTTCAAAGGGATTCTGTTGTGGTTATTCAGTGGGTAAGTTTTATCCTACTCTGAGACTCACTCAGTGGGTAAATCTACGTGTCCATAGACTGCAGCACACCGGGTTCCTCTGTCCTCCACTATATCCTGGAATTGGCTCAAATTCTGTCCACTGAGTTGGCGATGCTATCTAGTCATCTTGTCCTCACCTTCCCCCTTCCCCTTTCGTCTTCAATCTTTCCCAGCATCAGGATCTTTTACAGTGAGTCGACTCTTTGCATCAGGTGGCCAAAGTATTGCAGCTTCAGCTTCAACATTAGTCTTTCCAATGACTATTCAGGGTTGATTTCCTTTAGGATTGACTGGTTTGATCTCCTTGCAGTCCAAGGAATGCTCTGAGAGCCTCTCAAACTTTTCCTAAGGATGTGTCTTTTCCATAAATTTCTATTTAGAGGGATGTGTCATTTTCTTTTTTTCAGGAACTTGTAATCTCTTGTCCCTTTGGTACTGTCCACAAGTTCTCTGAAATGACAGCATGCCACACGGATTGTTTTTATTTTCAGCACTGTTTAGTCCACTCAGGCTACTATAGGAAAAATCCCAATGATTGTGTGTCTGGAGGCTGGTAAGTTCAAGATAGCAGTACTAGCAGATTTTGCATCTGCTGAAGACCATCGTGGTTCATTGACGGCCACCTTCTTGTTATGTCCTCACATGAAGGAAGGTGTGAAACACCTCTCTGAGGATCTTCTGTAAGCGTACTAATGCTATTCATGAGGGCTTCATCTTCATTATCTAATCACGTTCCAAAGTCCCCACTCCCAAATAATATCACATGGGTGATTAGGTTTCAACAGAAAAATTTGAGAGGAGCACAAATATTCAGTCTATAGCATCAGCCCCCAAACATCTAGAGCATGCAGCATCCTATCTGTGCTCTGAAACAAGCAAAACCGAAGCCAGTCTCTCTAGAAGACTCATGGAAAGCTGGATCATTTAATGTATGCTCCACTCTTTTCTTTCTTCCTGAATGAGAGGCCACTGAGCAGTAATAGCCTCTGTCTATTGCAGCACACATCCTGTGGATCAGCAGCATGCCACAGGGCTCTTTTGTCCTCAGCAGCCCCCGGACATCTGGAGAATACCACATCCCATCAGTGCTCTGAGACAGGGGAGACAGAAAACTAACCTTTCAGGCAACCCCACTGAAAAGTCAGAATGTTGGACATTTGATCTGATCTCTTTTTCTCCAGGGAGAAGCTGGGAACTGGGAGTTTCCTCCAAATTAGGTGGTTCTATGCCAATTTCCACAGTGACTCAGCAGTAAATAATCTATTTGCAATACAGGTGATACAGGAGATGCAGGTTCGATTACTGGATGGGGAAGAACCCCTGGAGGAGGGCATAGCAACCTACTCCAATATTCCTGCTGGGAAAGTCCCATGGACAGAAGAGCCTGGTGTTCTATGGTCCATGGGGTCACAGAAAGATGGACACGACTGAGCACACACTCATGCATGCCAATGGAAAGAACTATGGTGCTGCTGCTGCTGCTGCTAAGTCACCCCAGTCATGTCCGAATCTGTGCGACCCCACAGACAGCAGTCCACCAGGCTCCCCCGTCCCTGGGATTCTCCAGGCAAGAATACAGGAGTGGGTCGCCATTTCCTTCTCCAATGCATGAAAGTGAAAGTGAAGTCGCTCAGTCCTGTCTGACTCTTAGCGACCCCATGGACTGAAGCCTACCAGGCTCCTCCGACCATGGGGCTTTCCCAGGCAAGAGTACTGGAGTGGGGTGTCAGTGGAAAGAACTATGGTGAGAGAGTGTCAAAAATTTTCCTGCTAGCTTTGTTGTATCTGGTTTTGTGTTCCTGTTGGGTGCAAGAGCCCCTAAACTGGTTTCCAGATTTCTCACAAAGGAAATTGTTCCATGTCTTAATATTAAATTGGTATTTCAATGGAAGAAAGGAACACCATTTTGTTCTTTAAGTTATTTTAATATGAACAAACCATCACTTATTTTTGGTAAAACTTGCAAAATTTAAACTGAATAAACCATAATTTCTTTTCAGTACAACAAAAAATTTATAAAACAGCACATAGTATTAAGAATAAAATAGACTTTTGATAATATTACACATGCTTTAATATGCTTACTGTTTAATTTTAATACAGTGGTTGCAGTCTTTTGTTTACAGCAAGTCTAGAAATATAAGTCATCTCATTTACAACGTATGTATATTGTAATGTCTCTGTGTGTGAATGCATCTAAATCCAATTTTAAACATCACAGTATAAATATAATATCTAGCAATAAAAAATGAACCATGTAGCTACATAGTTTATACTATTAAAAGCTTTGTTATAACTAATATTAATTCACATTTTATAATTTTATTTTTATAGTAACTTACAAAAATTCAACCTAATGGGCACAAGAAATGCAACAATGTTAACTATGAACCATAAACTTTGAAATTTCATAGGTAATTTTGTTTTAAAATTTGAAACTCTGTCATATAACTTTAAGTAGTGTTTTAGCTATAATACTATCCAAACAAGGGAAGATTAAAGGACACCATTAAATGTATAAAACATCCTCAGAAAAAAAAAAAAACAAACCTGATTTTCCTATTATGTGAACCATTCACCATAAAACCATTGAGGCCTTCAAGCAATAAAAATTGGGATGGTGATGTATGAAAAAATATCGAAAAGCAACAAATATTTCCATGTTAATATAAATTTCAAACACTACAGAGAAAACTAGTTCAAATTGATGAATGAAAAATCAAGAGGAAATTCTTGCCTCTCTGGTTCTGTCACATTACCTTAAGATTTATGTGGTCATGCCTTAGAAAGACAATAGGAGAGGATTATTTCCTCATGAATACTGACAAAAAAGGAATGCGAAGATTGATTATGTAATATACAATGACAGAAGTGTAGGAAATTTATAAATTTCCTTCTAGCAATATATTTTTGCTAAAGATATACGTAAAATGTTAGAACACAGTATGCCAAATATATGACACAGGTCATCAATGAGCTTGGATGAGTTTAATGTCCCTGGAATTTGTGTGTATTTATTTAATAGCATCTTTACTGAAGCAACTGAAACTTTAACATCTAGTGCTGAAAAACACAAATACAAATTATTTTAATTATTAGCAAATAATTTTGGTAATATGTAATTGAATGACAAGTATAGGACAACAAAATTTGTCATGATTATTCTTTACTGGGGAGAAAATGTCAGTAAAAGTAACATTTTTTAAGAAGGAAAGAGAAGGGAAAGGAGATCAATTCAAATATGGAAATGAGATTGTAATCTAAAGCTATTTTATAGACTAAATAAAAAACCAAAAATCTTGTTGCAGATCAGTCATATGCATATGTATATGTATGGTATATATATGATATTACCTGCCCCAGTATTCTTGCCTGGAAAATTCTATGGACAGAGGAGCCTGGTGAGCTACAGTCCCTGGGGCCTCAGTCAGACACAATTGAGTGACTGAGCACACAGAAAGATGTGACATTATTTGCTTCAATTATCTAGATAACTTAAAGTTAGACAACACTGATCAAAACACTCTAGATTAGAACTTTAGTTTTCAACTTCAATTTTATGTATTAGAATAGTTTATGCATAACATATATTATTAGGGAAGAAGCTTGAATCAGAGCCACCAGTTCAAGAATACAGTGAACCTATCAAATATATAATCCAGAGAAAAATATTAAACATATAGATAATAATGTCTCCTCTATCTAGTCACATTGTCATAAATTATTGTATAGCTAAGATTAATTTTATTTGTCTATTTCTTTCTTTGTATGTCCATGTTTGAGTATTAAATATAGGGCAGAATTAAGTTTAAATTGTTTTGCAATTTGAACATCCAGAAATGTTTCATAGATCCATTAAATGCAAATAAATACAGATTTACTTTCTAGTGTATTATAATATTCTAAAGACCCTAAAGCATTTAAAAGATGAAGATATTCATGAGAAAGATAAATATGATTCCCAGCAACATTTTATCTTATTCCAGATTATGAAATATGGGAGATATAGAAATGTGTTTAATCACAATTTAATGGTTAAAAATGTCTTCCCTGTTACACAAGGTAAGATGTTTAATTTAGCTATAACAGAAGTTATACATGTATATACATGAGATAAATCAGAAGCAAGAAAGTTATAGATTCTACTCAAGTAGAAACAAAAATTATTCCAAACCTGATAACAACATTGTGGGAGATCACTGAAACCAATGAAGTAACATGCAAACAAACAGAAAAATGAGATTTATAGCGTATTATGTAATGAGGATAGAGAAATGAGAATATGACAATCAATTAGGTTGAAATATCTGTATAAAAACTGTAAAATCCATGTAGTTTAAAAAGCATAAAAATTTAATAAGTTATGGTATTTGAAAAGTAAGAAATGACAATGAATTCAATCCAATTGTCTATCCATTCCATGACTGGATTTATGCAGCTAGATGATTCTAATTTAAATTTATGTGGTTGCTTTAAATTTAAGGCAATAGTACTGTTCAATTACCTTCATCTAGTACAATATGTCTACCTTTTCTTCTCTGTCCTCAAACCTTCGACCTCTTCTTACACATCATGGCACTCAATTCATGACATTGCTTCCTACTTCAAAAAGAAAACACAAACAGTCAAAAGGGAAAAGCCACATACTCTCAAAATTATGTCTATTTACCTAACTGCATTTGGCCTATATATTCTGGATGCGTTTCTATGTTCTCATCTAAGGCCACCAGAATTGATCTTTTTCACTCACACAAATGTTTCATCACTTCACATACATGACCCCAAAAACCTTCCCCCACTTTCTTTGCATCTTCAAATATTTCCTTGTTAGTGGTTCCTTGATATCAGGATACAAATCAAATAAGAATATTAATTGCAGTACAAATTAAATTAATACTGCCTTACACGCCACAGCATATACTGAGGGCTGCTACAATCTCAGGGTTTTGACTCCTCATTTGTATTTCAGCTGTCATTGGGCTCAACAACTGCATAGATTCCAACCAACTTCATCATCTGTATGACACCATATACTACTTTCCTCTCACCCAAGGTTGTCTCTTTTTAAGCTGAAGTTTGGAACACCATAAGATACTCTAAACACAAAGTACTCAACACAGAAATGCAGAGGAACTAATGCCTAAGTGTTATTTCACAATTTCACTAATGGGGAAAAGTAACTGGCAATAGAATCTTCCTTGCTCCTCTGAGCAGAAACCCTGAGAAATAGTAGTTCATTTGGCTTCTGGAAGGACAGTACCATGAGATAAATCTATGAGTCATGTTTGATATCAAGAGGTTGTCAAGTTAATAGCCACACTCCCTCTTTCCCTGCTTAGTTCCAATTTTCCTCACTTTGCCTTTTGGGGATTGTTTTCGCTAATCAAGTGATGTCATATATGACTATATCTCCAGCTTAGGTGAAACTAACATGCACAGTTTTAGCTATTAATAAACCTACTCACATACACATACATATATACATACAGTTCTACTAATTTGTCCAGTACCATTTGTTTCCAGCCATAGATAAATGTTTTAAAATACATCTTAAAGACCCTAGTTTTCATTTCCTCCTTTTACATTCTCTCTTCTCATTCCCCATATCTCCCCTCACCCTGCACCCACATTGCTCTGACATGGTCTTCAGTGACCTCCATGTGGTTAAATCAAATGGACAACTCTCATGTCTTACTTTTACCATATTTCATAACCTCCATCATATTACTTTCCAAGAAATGTTTTTTCTATGGGGCTTCCCATGTGGTGCTAGTGCTAAAGAACCTGCCTGTCAGTGCAGAAGAGGCAAGAGACATGGGTTCTATCCCTGGGATGGGCAGATCCCTTGGAGGAAGAAATGGCAACCCACTCCAGTATTCTTGCCCGGAAAATTCCATGAACAGAGGAGCCTGACTGGTTACAGTCCAGGGGGTTGCAAAGAGTCAGACACGACTGAGCATGCACATACACACAGAAATGTTTTACTCTGTTGATTTTGAGGAAACCATAAGTTTTCCGGTTTTCCTCTTCTTTTCTTCTCAGGCCTCTGAACTAGTTTCTCGCCTCTACTGGAATGTTCCAGGATGTGACTCCTTGGCCTTTTTTCTCTATTGTATCTGCACTCAGTTAATTCATTGTCTCCTCTCATCTGATTGCTTTAAATATCAGAAACCAGAAAACTCTCAAGCATATATCTACAGGGTGATCATCTCTTGAGTTATAGCTATTTGTCTATTTGACATCACTATTTGGGTATCTAATTATCTCAAAATTAAAATGCCTGAAACTGAACTTCTAATTTTCCCCTCTAAACCAGTCTCCCTTATTGTTCTTCACCCATCAGGGTTATTTATCAATAATTACTTTATTTAGTGTTTTTCCCATGGGGATGTAAATTTTGTGATGGCAAAGGTATTTGATTGTTTTATTCATTGGTATGCAAATAGCTATATATGTAGGTATTCCATAACTATTTCTTATATAGTTTGGGGATACAATATTTGAATATTCTCCAGCATTCCAACCCTTGAAACAAATGGATTCATTCATCAGGTAGAATTTGCTTCATATTCAAAAAGAAAATTATTATGGAAATGTAAGCTTCATAAAATCAAATCATATGTACTACTCAAATAAAAATCATTGATAGTTTTTATTAAGATTTGGGGTTTGATGATCCTTCTCTTTAATTTTATCTACTTCAAGACTATGGCTTTGGAAGTTAGTTCTTTTAAATGTTGTGAGAACTTTTTGTTTTTCAAAAATTGATCTTTATTAAATGAGAACAGACTTTGAAGTGCATTTTGCCAATATTTTGCTATATGTTTCACATTGTATCTAGAAAAACTGTGCAGGTGTAGAAAAGTCTTTATATCACTAAAATTAACTTGAGATAAAAATGATGTATTTATATATATATATAGTGGCAACTAATACATAAAGCCCATTGTTTGAAATATATCTATGTAAAAATAAAAAGCTATTCAAAATGTAGGATTAAAAAGTCTGAATAGCATAAAATATTCTAAAAGTATAATGTATATGGAATATTAGCACTTAAGATCTTAAGAAGTTCTATGATTTAGTGATATTTGTATGTATGCTTTAGGAAATATAGAAATCTATACTTTTTGGAAACAAATATTAAATCAAAGGTGTGTGTGCCTGCTAAGTCACTTCAGTCACATCTGACTATTTGCAACCCCATTAACTGCAGCCAACCAGATTCTTCTGTCCATGGGATTCTTTAGGGTACTGGAGTAGGTTGCCACACCTTCTTCCATGGGATCTGCACAACCCAGGGATCAAACCCACGTCTCTTATGTCTCCAACCTTGGCAGGAAGGTTCTTTACCACTAGTGCCACCTGGGAAACCCAAATCAAATATGTATTAACTTTTAAAAGAACAGTCAGTACTGAAGTAGATCTACTAAACAAAATCAAAGTGAAGTAAATCTTACTTTAAGAAAAATATACATTAGTAAAACTAAGAGATAATTTTTTTCTTAGTGATACAATATGATTTCAAAATACTGTTAATTATAATTCAATTTCTGACACTTTAGCATTTTGCCCTTGCTTCAGTCTTGGAAAATACACTGGGCTGTATCTACTGAGGTTTTTTAAGTAAAAGAATGCTCTTAATTTATGATGTCCTTGTTTCTAATTTTTAGTATTCCAGGTTTCCAGAAAGACTGTGTGCTTTCTCCTCATAGGTATGTTGCTTTTACAATTCACAAATATACAGTGAACTAAATATTTTAGTTTATTTTAATTGACTAAATAAAAGTCATTTAGATAGTTAGTAAATAATCCTAAAATATAAGTTTCTGGAAGATATCCAACCTGTGCCAAGAAGCAATAGTCATCACTTGGCATTAAATATTATGTTTTGTGCAAGGCCTCTCATTTAAGCAACTTGGGAACAGTGATGAAATCGTGTCAAATTGACAAATACAAAGGCACACAGAACCCAGCCGATAGTGCTCCCTCTGTGAGTATCATGGGCTTCCCTGGTAGCTATTGGTAAAGACTCTGCCTGCACTGTGGGAGACCTGAGTTTGATCCCTAGGTTGGGGAGACCCCCTGGCAGGGGGCATGGCAACCCACTTCAGTATTCCTGCCTGGAGAATCCCCCTGGACAGAGGAGCCTGGTGGGCTGCAGTTACGGGGTCACAAAAAGTTGGACACGACTGAGCAACTAATTACAGCACAGTGAGTATCATAATGTGATGAAAGAATGAATGGATTGACCAGTTCAACGGGAACGCATAGTAGATTACCAAATGCCCTTCATTAATTATTTCTCTTCCAAAGGCTGGAATTGTCTTTGGCTCATTTAAATTTTGGGCTTATTCATGTGAAATCAATAAGTTCCCATGTTTTCTTTATCTTTTATTTTTAAATTTGGCTATGTGCGGCTATCACACATTGTTAAACTCACTATGGGTAGTTTCAGTGGAGGCAGAGACATCCCAATGGTCAAGATAACTTAAGAATTCATTTCTTAGTCACATAGAATAAGTAGGAAAGTGGAACATGAAACCTAGCTTACTTTTATCAATGTATGTTTCAATTTATATATTTATTTAATTTCAAATAATGAAAATTGAAAAACTGAATTATTCCTATATGCCCTTTACACAGATCCCAACATTAACATTTTATTCATTTATTTCATATGTTTGTCTCCCTCTGCTCCCCACGCTGACACTTTGTTTTCTGAACTGTTTCAGAGTAAACTGTATGATGAGCCCTTACCCCTGAATACTACAATGTGTGTTTATAAAATCTATATCCTATACAACCATATGTAATTACTAAAATCAGGAAGTTAACACTGACATATACTATTGACTAGGTGACATATTTTATTCAAATGTCAGTCATCATTTTTCTCATTAGAAATTTTTTTTCCTGGTCTGTGCTCCAATCCAGAGGCAATTGATGCATTTGCTGCTGCTGCTGCTAAGTCACTTCAGTCGTGTCCGACTCTATGCGACCCCAGAGATGCCCAGGCTCCCCTGTCCCTGGGATTCTCCAGGCAACAACACTGGAGTGGGTTGCCATTTCCTTCTCCAATGCATGAAAGTGAAAAGAGAAAGTGAAGTCGCTCAGTCGTGTCCGACTCCTAGCGACCCCACGGACTGCAGCCCACCAGGCTCCTCCGTCCAGTGGATTTGCCAGGCAAGAGTACTGGAGTGGGGTGCCAGTGGTCCCTTTAACCTTCTTTAATGTTATACAGTTTCTAAGTTTTTCTACTAATCTGTTTATTTTATCTTTCACGACACTGACATTTTTGAAGAGTAAAGGCATTTATTTTATAGAATGTTGCTCAATTTTTGTCAGTTCATTTTTCATTATTAGATTTTAGTTGTGCATTTTTGGCAGAAAAGCTACAGAAGTGATACTGAACAAGGGACACATGAAAGTTATCAAGAGTGCTTGAGCAAGACCGTGTTTGCACTTGAAACCATGACTTTCTTCCTATATTCCAAAAGCATATTCATTTCCACATCAGGAAACATATTTCTCAATACAGTCCTGATTATGTTACTGGCAGCATGTGTATAATAAAGTGTTATAAAAGTTCAAGACTAAGTGTTCAAATATTAGTGTAATTGAGGAAAACCCTACAGAAGTCCTGGAACTTTAACAAGAAGGTGGGAGAGGAGGAGGATGAAACATCCAGACCAGGAGAGCTAGTAGGATGGAATTCATCACCTTGCAAAGTTGGGTAACTATGCCCGGGCCATTCTGACATCTTATGGATTGTCTCTGGTACATGTGAAATCAATTTTTCATCACCCAACTATAAACCACAATTAATAAAACTATCCTCAGCAGGGATTAATTTTCAGAAATCCAGGATGTCTTTTGATGTTCATAATAGTACATGAGGTCTGGAGAATACAGTTTTCATTGGTCCAGCTATCCAAAAGAGACTAGAGTTTTGGTATTTTGCTTCCATGTATTTAACAGCTAAACTGCATTTAGCTGCTATGCATTGTTGTTTTCCTTGTAGTCTATTTATTTACTTCTTAATCAATTGAGCTCATCAGTTAAATCATCTGCCAACTGAGCTTGTCCGATCCTTCTTGTTTCTGATAAAAGATGACACTCTTTTGAGCAGCCTTTATGTAAATCTAAACACATATACCAAGAGCAAGTAAATGCTTTAGTACCCCATTAATTTACGTATTCAAGGAGTTGAGAATGTAGATCTAGGTAAGAAGCATACTATTTGTTCAAAATCTGGCAATATTGTTAACAGAGAATGTTTCATTTTCTAGGATATAATTATCTCTGATTATTTCTGAAGCTTGAACTTCTAGAAGAGTCATGCAATCCTGTAATTGGGGGACCTGAAATCTTAGAAGTTCAAAGTCAGAGAATGGCAGCACAACTTATGACTACCCAAATGGTTACCTTCCATATGTATTTAAGTTAATCTATAACACATTATTTTATTCCTTAATAAACAATGTGAGCTACAGTTGATACGCATAGTTTGTAACTAAGGTTAAACTTCAGAAAAAAGAAAAGAAAATTTACTAAAGTATAAGTTACAAAATCACAAGGGTGAAAAGGTTTTGAAGAATTTAATTTCCTTTTCTGTCTTAAAAAAAAGAATAGGAAATAGAGCAAATACTAGATACATTTTATTAATCACATAGTCCAAGTCAATGCATTACGGGCATAGGAATGTGAAATGTCAGATTCAATTAAATGAGCACTTGTAAAATAAACCATTTCACCACATGAGCATATTTAAATCATAACACAGATACGTGCACTAAACATTCAAATATGTAGCTACTCGACGCTTTAATTATTGAAATGGAGACATAGACTTCCATGGGTGATGATGCAAGCAGATCATGTTCTTCTTGTAAATGTTTATTTCTGGCTTTTGACTTGAAATCTATTTTTCTAATGGCATTTTATAACAAAAAGTAATACAGCTTCTTTATATACTTTCAACGCAGAGGTTTTTCAAATTGAATGGTTAGCATATTTCTATATTTCTGAATAGAAACAACACATGGATCAATACTTAAAGAAATGAAAAATTAACTCTTGTTAAAGACTATGGACATTTTATGGAAGTCTTCAAAATCTATTATGGTTGCAAATATATGCATATGCATCATATGTATAAAAGTTAACTTCAGTTATAAATAACAGTAATTGGCCACACTTAGTATCAGCTCTGTGTTAGACACTGCAACCAGCCTTTTAAACCAACAGCCCTAATCCTCCCCTAAATCTTGCTTGGTCAACAATGGTATTCACATTTTACAGGTGAAGAATCTTTCTTGGATAAGCTACATTATTTACCTAATATTGTTTAATTAAGACTGTGCTTCAATAGGGGTTTCAGACTAGATATATTGAATTTCAAAGCCACTGTAAATTAATCTGGCATTAAATATCATGAGGATCAGTCACCTATGTGGCATTATAGGAATATTTACTTCCCATATGTACTTTATTCACATTCAAATTCTTATTGTTTAACCTATAAGATAATTTTATTGTTAGTTATATTCATAATTTTATTTATATTTTAAGATATTTATTTTTATGATAAAATAAAGGTATATCCATTGAAAAAAACAGAAAAAACAACAAATTTTCACAATCTTATAACCCAAACATAAACACTAGTAAGAACATATTTGCATATTTCCTGACAGTCTGCCAGAAGGACACTTATTTATAGGTAACATACAATTGCATACACATATTAATTTAACAACTCAAACATTTACAGAATGCCAATTTTGTACCATTGCCTAAAGATGAAGCAGTGATTCTAACAGAAAAATACCTGGTTTATTACATATATATATATATATATATATGTTTGCTTATTTTAGATAATATCAAATATAAAACTTTATTTTTTTACTTTACATGACATTAAGCATTTTTTCCAAGTCTAAGCATTGAAAGTAAAAGTTAAAGTCATGTCTGACTCTTTGTGATCACATGGACTATAACAGTCCATGGAATTCTCTAGGCCAGAATACTGGAGTCGGTAGCCTTTCCCTTCTCCAAGGGATCTTCCCAATCCAGGAGTTGAACTGGGGTCTCCTGCATTGCAGGTGAATTCTATACCAACTGAGCTTTGAGGGAAGCCCAAGTCTATGCATTATCAGATGCAATTTTTAATAAAGGTTATCAGGTGGCCTAGTGACTGGATCATGATGTTTTTAAAATTTGGCTTAAAATTTTAACTTTGCTACATTGTGTCTTTCCCTTCAGAAAATAACACAACATCTTTAATATCTACATCTCAAATTTTTAAATGAAAATAAAAATTAATACTTATCAATAGGACTCAAAATCCATATTTATATTTCATGCGATTATACTATCTTAGATTACACTTCTAACATTATACTTTCATTTTATTATATCATAGTCAGCTGGTTTGGTCTTTCATGAGAACCTACCCGCCAACCTACCTGCCAATATTAACATCAAATCCTGTTATTTTTTTTCTTATAGCATTCACATACTTCCAATAAAAAGATTAAAAATTAGCAGGCCTCTTGGTGCCAAGGTTTAGGACCTGTTCTGAAGCACTACATAGAAAAAAAAAATAGAACTGGATCAGACACTAAATATTGCTGCTGAAGACTCCCATAGTAATCCTGTAGGGCATTTTCTACTGCTGCAGCAGTGTCCTTCTGGTATCCTCCCTTGCACAAGCCTGAAAGGATGCTGCAACCCGGGGTCCCATCCTTGTCTCCACATTCACCCACACAGCCTTTATCTTCAAACACACATCCTCATATTCAGAGGGTGCTTCAAATGTCTGCTGTGTTGGACCAAAATCAATGTCACCCGATGACAATCTAAGTCTTCAATTTGTAATCAAGTCATTAAACCAATCCCCTTTTCTTCATGATGGGTTCTCATTTAAAGGGAACTTGGTGTTGTTTCATATCCAGATAACATAGTGTAGCTCATCTTAGACTATTATAGATGTTCCAAAAACTCCTCAAACCTACACAATGGCAGAATCTTGATTTCTCACTTCTGTTAAGCTTATCCTGGGTTCAGTGCATGCGCGAAGAGAACCCAAACATTATTTGTTTCCTAGTTTTGCTAAGTGGCACCCCACTCCAGTACTCTTGCCTAGAAAATCCCATGGATGGAGGAGCCTGGTAGGCTGCAGTCCATGGGGTCGCTGAGTTGGACACGACTGAGCGACTTCACTTTCACTCTTCACTTTCATGCATTGGAGAAGGAAATGGCAACCCACTCCAGTGTTCTTGCCTGGAGAATCCCAGGGACGGGGGAGCCTGATGGGCTGCCATTTATGGGGTTGCACAGAGTTGGACACGACTGAAGCGACTTAGCAGCAGCAACAGCAGTTTTGGCTAAAACTTTCCTCTCTCCCACCTTACTCTATTATTTTCTTCTCTCTCATCCCACTGAAAGCATGTAGCCTAAAATTCTCAAAAAAGGTGGCATTTGACAGAAATAGAGATTGTATTTAAACAGTTTTTGCTTTTAATCTGGTTTTCCTTGCAGCAAAGAACAAAGGTCTTGTTTTTTTATTTTGGGGGGAAAAAAACAGCAGAAACGTCTGAGATTAAAACGTTAATTTATGTTCTAATAGATTTTCTTTGCATGTTGATTTTTTTGGACTTCAGTCTTCCACTGTAATATATATCTAGTAAGAAGAAAAAATTCATATCCTTTGTATGCATTCATTTATTAAGAAGTCATTGGTTCAAGGGAATGTGCTAGTATAATCTCCAATATGCTATTTTACAATTGTGTCTGGAGATCTTAAAAAAAAAGTTGTCTTGATTCTTCTATTTATAGTTATCCATTTAAAAAAGTTTTGTGGTTGAATTTAATACTTAGCAATTATGCTGGTCAAGCACTATGTAGGCAAGTATTTTTAAGAAGCAATATCTCTGCCAATTCCATGCTGCAATTTTAAACCCAACTATTCTTGATATTACATAAAATATAAAGAGAATTCATTATGTAAACAGACTTATTCAGTTCTAAAAATAAAAACTTTAGATTTACTTAAATCTTACTTGTCTAGACTATTCTTTGAAATCAGTGGATGCTATAAATCTGTATTATATTAAAGTCATTTTTGAGATAATAGGAATTGCATATCATGCTTTTATAATAATCCCCATTTATTGAAATATGCAATGTGAATGGTAATGTATTTAATTTGTATATGCATAATCTTTTAGTTTTTACAGCAACATTGCAAAACAAAGATTAATGTTAGACTTTTTCTGCAGTTGAAGATTCTTAAGGATAGAAAGGTTAAGTAATTTACCCCAAACTAACAAGCAACAAGAATATGAGCCTATTTCTCAAAAAATTGTGAAGGAACCTGTGAAAGATGGCTACCAAAAGTTGTTCCCATCCCTGTGTGTTTATTGTTGGTCTTATGTCCCCTCCCCTTAGATCTTGGCTTTCTTATGATTGGTTTTGATCAATGGAATACATTGGAAATGATATTTTGCCAGTTCCAGGCTGAGATCTAAGAGGCTTGCATGCTTACTATTTTTGTTTTTTGTCTTGGACAATAGCTGCCATGAAAAGAAGCTCAACCACCTTGTGGGTGAGAGACATGTGAAAGGAATGAGAAACTACAAAGAGCGAGAAAGAGAAGCCAGGCAACCAGGCTGTTGCAGCCATCTTACTTGAGACATCAGAGCTATGAATGAGTCATGTGGACCCTCCACTCCTAATTTAGCTATGTCAACCAAACCACAAAGAGGAGAGGCTCAGTCAGAGAGGCTATGCCTAATTTCAAAATTATGAGCCAATAATCAGTGGCTTTAAGCCCTAAGTTTTTAGAGATTTGTTGGGCAGCAATAAATAATTGAGGTGCCAATGTAAATTATAGCCTCTTTGCCAGCAAACTCTTATACTACATCTATTATTTATCATAAAATAAATCTGTTAATGTTCATTTAATTAAAAATTATTTTATATTATTGTTTCATAGATAGCAAGAAAAAAAGCATGATATAAATATGAGCAAGAAACTGAATGAAGAGTAAAGTCTTTAGTTCACAGCTAGCAGCTGTAATTATCTGCTACTAAAATTCCCCTCATTAACATATCTAATGTTTAAATACTCAGAGTCACCATAGAAAAATTTCCAAGGAAGTAATGTAAATGTTAAAAGCATTCTCTTAGTTAAATCCATATTCTTAAGGAAAATATTCCCATTTATTGAAGTTTACTATGTGGCTGGTAATGTGTTGCAGATTGTATATATTGACATCATGTTTTTCATAAAAATATGTTTATAGTACCAATATGAATTTAAAGATTTGGTATGTTTGCTATATTACTATGAATTATACAGATATGCTATTTTATATTAAGTAGGAAATTGTCTATCAATCTATATCGATTTTGCATTTAAAACTTCTCTTCTTAAAAACATGTATCCAAATTTTGATTCTATCTCATATCACAAACACAAATTCTTTCCAACAAAGATAATATTTAAAAAAATATTAAAAGCACCAAATATTTCAGATGGACAATAAATGTTAATTTCCTTACCTTTGCTGGTATTACTTGACAGCAATATGAAAAATTTGAAGTACAGTTTATGACTATGGAAGTTGTTAAATAAACATGATACAGTGCAAGGTGAAATACTATGAAGCTATTTAAAATTTGACTCACATAATTACATGAAAAATTATCTTGGAAAACAATCTGCAATTAAACCTCATGCTGTTAACATAGCATTATTAATTGCATATCTATGAATATACAATTCTAAATTTTTTACATTTATAATACTTAAAAATTATATAAAAATTTGCTTTATTTTATAAGCATGAAAAAGAATTCAAATGTGCAGAAAAAAAGAACATAGACCCTGGAGTCTGAAAGACAGATAAAAATCCTGATTTTACCACTTTGATTTTAGGCAATAACAAAATACATCTGAATCTGTAAAATGGAAAGAATAAAATCTACTTTAAAAACTATAATAAAGTTTCAAGAATACCTAATGATGCTCAGTAAATGGCAAATGTCCAAATTCTTAAAATTCAAGCAGAAACCAAGCCCTGGACCCTTTTTTTCCATCAAATAGCACTGAGCTGCCCTGTGGAAGAAGGGTTTTTGTGTATCTCTGTTTGCATTGAATTATTATTGACATTCCCCAAAAGTTTGAATCAAATTTCAGTACAAATATAATTTAATTTTTGAAGTTATAGTGACTCAAATGAGGATGAAATTTAGGGGCAACTGCTCAGTGCATCTTTTATTTCAGAGTAAGTATTGCTGAATAAGAAAATCCAAGAAATTATATATTGCATAAAGTTTATGTTAGCTTTATTGCAAGAGTTTTTGTTTGACTTATATACTTTAAAATATTTCTTCTACTGAGGTGAAATTCTTACCATTAAAACCAAGAAAGAGTAACTGATTATAAATAGAAATTGATTATAAATTGATTATAAACAGAAAGAGCAATTGATTATAAATAAATTTAAGAAACTGGTACAGTTTAAAAAATTTAAATTTAAGTAAGAAATTTAAATTTAAGAATGACTGATACAAATATAACAAGACAGATCAAGTAAGAAAAAAGAAATATCACTGTAAGCAACACCAAATGATTCACATTGACCAGACCAGTGAAAAAATACAAAAGAAGAGCAAGCTGGTCAAAAAACACTCACATAAGTTCATTCAGTGAAAGAAAACAAAACAAAATAAGGCAAACGGGTGATTCTAATTAACTTTGGTGATTGATGTGTTATAATGTAAGCTCAGAGTGAATTTCATGTAGTGAGATTTTGCAAAATAGGTCTATAGCACAGGCCACGTTTTAATGTTATTTTGAAAGAACATAAAATCCAGGAAAATAATGTTTATTAGAATTTTTATTACAATGGAAAGAGGTTAGTTTTATTAGTTATAATTAGATAAAATTTTGTATGAAAATGAATTTCAATCAAAGTAAGTTAATTTGGATTTGAGGGGAAGACAACATTGGGTGGGAACGGGTATTAAACCCAGACTTGACTTTTGTACCATTGTATCATACTTAACATTTTTCTGTTCACTAAGCAGACTTATTTTTTCAATGTTTTATAATATGTGTATACTCATTCTGACATATGAATTTAAAGATTTCACTTGTCTTAAATCTTTCAACTCTTCTGGGACTTTATGTGCATGTTGCCCTTGTTACACTGATGCAAGTAAATACGATGATAATGTTAAATAGCACTCTATAAAATGTTTGCCAAACACACACACACACACACACCAATACAAAAGGAAAACAGTGTACTTGTTACTTTCATACATGATGCATATTTTGTTTTCAGTATTCCTTTAGAAGCATTTACCAAGTATTTACTATGTGCTAAGTATATGGCATAATTGTATGGATGTATTATTAGGACAAATATGAGTTCGGCGTGCTGTGATTCATGGGGTCACAAAGAGTTGGACACGACTGAGTGACTGAACTGAACTGATGAGTTTGTTACAAAATATGAAAGAATGTTTAAAAATCCAAAGACCTCCAGGTTTATCAAAGAGCTGTTTTTAAAATGCTTCCCCATAATCACTGTTTATTTTGTAAAAAGAAATTAACTATTAAAGAGAAGTGGAATACTTGTTTTATAATGCAAGTTGAATAATGCTATATATAATAATATAAACATAAAATTTCTAACTTTTTAATTTGAAATCATAAGAACAAGTATAAAATACAATTTTACATTAAAATTTCTGCTATCTCAAATATTTAAATAGAAGCTATATCAAATATTTAAATAGAACCAGATTAGATGGATAGACAGATTTCAGTGTTAATATTGAAGTATTGATGAAGAAATGCCATTAACAAAATCTCTATCTCTCTTCCTCTCTTAAGAACGTGGATAAGCCATATGAGATCTTGTTGTATCTTTAGTACCTTTACCTCTGGCAATATTTGGTGACTGTCAATGCTACACACTTACAAATATAGCAATGATATAATTCAAATTCAACTCTTTAAATGAAATGCATTTAATTACTTGGAAATAAAGAGTGAGTATGCAACAATAATAAACTCTCAGCTTTCTGGAAAAGAAACTGTACTGAATGCTTAACTGAAAATACTGAGCACTTTCCAAAAACAAAGGAGGGTGTTTTGTTTGTATTAATTTTTTGGAAAAACTCCGTTACCCATTTTTAGCTTTTGGATTGGTTTGATTGGTGATTTAGGAGAAGGTCTAAGGTAAGCTGTTTTAAAAAGAAGTGTTAACGTTTGAAACAACCTGCTTGGATGAATCACAATGTTTGCTAGTGAGCACACCACATGAAAAACAGAAATTACATGGACACTGAGCCTGAAAAGAAATCACAATCGCTTGTGTATAATCCCTGATTTCAACTTAGTATTTACAACATCTTCTCATCATTCTTATTGTTGATTGATTTGTTAATGAATAAATGATATTAAATCACTTAAAAACTATCCTAACAGATGAGTGCAGGAGAATTCACCAAAGCATGGATCAGGGTCCTTAGCAACATTCCTTTGGTGAAAAACAAAGATATTCCTCTGCTGAAAAATCAGGTTTGAAAACTACAGTTACACTTTTGGGCTTCCCTGATGGCTCAGTGGTAAAGAATATGCCTACAGTACAGAAGATTTGAGTTCCATCCCAGATGGGGAAGATCCCCTGGGGTAGGGAATGGCTACATAATCCAGTATTCTTCCCTGGAGAATTCCTTGGACAGAGGAGCCTGGCAGGCTCCAATCCATGTTGTCACAGAGCTCGACATGACTGAGCAACTAACCAAGTTACGCTTTTTATTTTCATATCAGACTTTTCTGTAGTTGTTATATAGAACAACGATTTTGTTTTCTGAGCATTTTTAAAAGCAGATTAATAATATGGCACATTCTATTTAAACATCTCTTTAACATTTATATATATTTCTTTGATCTAAATCTATTTAGGGCACATCCTAAATGTTAAACTACTCTAGAAAGATTTTAATACACGTGTAGGGGAAGGTGCATATTGAAAACAGTTTTAAATGGGATTCAATATACACAAATGATCTTACTCTCTCTATTCTGATTAGCAAAGAAAGGCTGCCATCAGCTTTCTCTACTGTCTCCAGACGTGACAGTTCTGTGGTCAGAAACTCATAAAGCACTGGGATCTAGTAAATTTGTTAGACTTCAAGAATGAAAAGAATTGCATAATTTTTATTTCTTAAATAAAATGAAGTCTGATTTAGAATACAGATGTTTTTTGTCTTTGATGTTTGAATGCTCTGAGTAAGCATATTAATGAGATTCAGCTGTATTAGTTTAGCTCAGGTACATTGGACTTTTATGATCCTGTGAAGCTGAAGGAATAATTGTACTCTTTTATAAATGCTTTTTGTGGATCATCCCTCACCACCTCCCCCCCCGCAAATACTTTAAAACAAATGTTTTCTTTATCAGATGGCATACTCTTTTGAACATGAGCAATAAGAATATTGGCAATATTTATTACAAGCCTGAATCGATGAGGAGTTTCCTGCTGAAGAGGAGTTCAGTGGATATACTTAAGTGACTCTGAAAATTTTAAACAAGTAGAAAGGTAGACATATTTTCCGTGGTTGGCTGTTTTCCATGCAATGGGCTGTGTTTTTTAAAACACATTCTTGGCCTTTATCGAAAAACCACAGATAGCTATAATTTGGGTAGCTTTTACAGATAATTTATGACTTTTGCACTCAACTTAATGGCCCATAAAAAACTCAAACCAGCAGTGTTAGGACATTGCTTTAGCAGTCAAAAGGATTCTGGAGACTGAGTGGATATTTAGAAAGGTACTTCCTTGTCAAATGGAAATTTTGAATTGTAGTTAGAACATTTGTTGCTTGATACAAATATTATCTGTTTCAAAGTCACACCCTGGCTACTCTGATTTCTGCCAGTGTAGCTAGGAATCCCACAAAAGAGAATTGTTAGTGTGTTTTAGATTATCTCCTCTTCTTAATGTACTGTTATAAGATAATGCAAATTATCAAGTTAGAATATGAATGTGGCTCTGTCCGTGGCACATTACTGCAATTGAAACAAATGTATATATTTCAGCTATGGCAACAGATGCCTGTGATTTTTTTTTTTCCCATGGCTTTTAAACAGTTAACATCACCTGCTGCTGTTTGTGATGAAACCCCACAGGAAATGAATGCCAAAGGTACAAGATGAAAGAGAAAGTAATTTTCTGGGAGGGGAGTAAGAGTAATTTTGCACTCTGAGGTGAAAGGGTGAGAAACCAAAAGACCTGTGAGGAATTACTTATGAAACTGGAAATGAGGGTAAAAGTTGGAGGCAAAGAGAATAAATATAGGAAAGAGAAAAAGAAGAAAATACCTAGATCCATGAGAAATTTAAAAAAATTTCTAGAGCCACACAGTCCCTTTAACTGTGTATTGAAATATACATTAGAAGATGCTATTGAGAAAGTCTTTGTTATATGCATAGAAAAATCACAGACCTAATAAAATATTGTCTACCAACTCAATATATGCTTGACAGGTGAAAATATTAGCAGACAGATATATTTAGGTCCTTCCTCACCACTATCTTGGATAATTCTATCAACTTTTTTTCTTTTAGTTTCTTTTTGTGAAAAAAATCAGACAATGTGCAGTGAGGAAGATCAAAAGAGGCAAGGAAAAAAATAAAAATTATCATTTTAAAAAAGGAGGGGAAATTAGAATATATATATATATGTATGAAGAGAAAACTATAAAATTGATTGTGAACTAAGTTGACTAATGGAAGGAGAGATATTTGTAGGGGCAGTTCAGAGCTGTAGATAGCAAAATGAGATGAAGCGGGGAAATTATGGCTATGTATTTCAAATGAAGAGACTTCAGAAGATATTTAAACATGTTGCAATTAGCTGGTGGGTACTGAAACTGTTTATTTAATTGTAGCACTGTTTTAGGACTAGATCATAACATGAGTTATATGTGAAGATGTAAACAAAAATAGACATATTAGAGTGACTGTTCTCATTTAAAATCATTGTTAACATGGTTATTTATTCCTGGTCATTAACAAATATATGCACAATCGATTGTTACTACTAGTATGAACTGAATAAATCAGTCTATTTCTTTGAAATAACAACAACAAAAAAAGGAATAATGGGAGTAAATCCTTGGTAATTCCAAGTTACATTAGTTTTCGAACAAGATAGGCTTCCCTTGTGACAAAGAATCTGCCTGCAGTGTAGGAGACCTGGGTTGAATCTCTGGGTTGGGAAGATCTCCTGGAGAAGGGATTGGCTACTCACTCAAGTATTCTTGCCTGAAGGATTTCATGGACAGAGGAGATAGGTGGGCTACAGTCCATGGTATATTCTCTAAGAAAAGTCCAAGTAAGCAGACATTTGTAGAGATGAGAAAATAGTTGGCCAAGATGAAATGAAGGTGATAAATAGCTATATGGTTGACATATCCCTAAGAACATGAAGGCAATATTTTGTTGTTCAGTCACTCACTTGTCTCTGGGTGTTTGTGACCCCATAGGCTGTAGTATGCCAGGCTTCCCCGTCCTTCACCATCTCCCAGAGCTTGCTCACTCATCATCATTGAGCTGGTGGTGCCATCCAATCATCTCATCCTCTGTTGTCCCCTCCTGCCTTCATTCTTTCCTAGCATCACGGGTTTTCTAATGAGCCAGCTCTTTGCATCAGGTGGCCAAAGTATTGGAATTTCAGCTTCAGCAACAGTCCTTCCAGTGAATATTCAGGACTGATTTCCTTTGGGATAGACTGGTTGGATCTCCTTGTGGTCCAAGGGATTCTCAAGAGTCTTCTCTAACACCACAGTTCAAAAGCAAAATTATTTTATGCTCAGCCTTCCTTATGATCCAATTCTCACATCCAAACCTGTCTACTGGAAAAACCAAAGCTTTGACTAGATGAACTTTTGTCAGAAATGTAATGTCTCTGCTTTGTAATATACTGTCTATGTTAGTCATAGCTGTTCTTCCAAGGAGCAAGTGTCTTTTAATTTCATGGCTGTAGTCACCATCTGCAGTGATTTTGGAGTCCAAGAAAATAAAGTCTGTCATTGTTTCCCCATCTGTTTGCCATGAAGTGATGGGACCAGATACCATGATCTTAGTTTTTCAATATTAAGCTTCAAGCCAGCTTTTTCACTCTTTTCTTTCACATTTATCAAGAGGCTCTTTTTAGTTTCTCTCTTCTTTCTGCCCTAAAGGTGGTATCATATGCATCAGATCAGATCAGATCAGATCAGTAGCTCAGTCGTGTCCGACTCTTTGCGACCCCATGAATCGCAGCACGCCAGGCCTCCCTGTCCATCACCAACTCCCAGAGTTCACCCAGACTCACGTCCATCGAATCAGTGATGCCATCAAGCCATCTCATCCTCTGTCGTCCCCTTCTCCTCCTGCCCCCAATCCCTCCCAGCATCAGAGTCTTTTCTAATGAGTCAACTCTTCTCATGAGGTGGCCAAAGTACTGGAGTTTCAGCTTTAGCATCAATCTGAGGTTATTTATATTTCTCCCAGCAATCATGATTCCAGCTTGTGCTTCATTCAGCCTGGCATTTCGCATGATGTACTCTGCATAGAAGTTAAATAAACAGGGTAACAATACACAGCCTTGATGTGCTTCTTTCCTAATTTTTAACCAGTATGTTTTACCATGTCTGGTTCTAAGTGTTGCTTCTTGACCTGCATACAGGTTTCTCAGGAGGCAGGAAGGTGGTATGGTATTGCCATCTCTTTAAGAATTTTCCACAGTTTATTGTGATCCACACAGTCAAATGCTTTAGTATAGTCAATGAATCAGAAGTAGATTTTTTTTTTTAATTCTCTTGCTTTTTCTATGATCCAACAGATATTGGTATTTGATCTCTGGTTCCTCTCCCTTTTCTATTTTTTTTTTAATTTTATTTTATTTTTAAACTTTACATAATTGTATTAGTTTTGCCAAACATCAAAATGAATCCGCCACAGGTAAACCAGCTTGAACATCTTGGATTAGACTTCCTAAAAAGAAAACCTACTCCTTGAAGGATAAAAGTTACATATGCTGTTGTTGTTAAGTCACTAAGTCATATCCAACTCTTGCAACCCCATAGACTGTAGCCACCAGACTCCTTTATCATTGGAATTTCCCAGGCAAAAATATTGGAGTGGGTTGACATTTTCTTCTCCAGGGATCTTCCTGACCCAGGGATAGAACCTGCATCTCCTGTGTTGGCAAGCAGATTCTTTACCACTGAGCCACCAGGGAGACCCCAAAATTATGCATGCTCATTGATAAGTGGTGCAGTCCTGAACTGATAATGCCAGATGGTAATCGATTTTTCTGAAGTTAGTTTGTAAAGAGAAACAGAAGATTCTAGACTACAAAAGGCATGATGAAGGTTAGTCGTATTTGTGGAGACCTGTAAGTTGCTAGGGACTTCCCTGGTGGCTCAGATGGTAAAAGTGTCTGCCTACAATGTGGGAGATCCATGTTCGATGCCTGGGTCAGGAAGATCCCCTGCAGAAGGAAATGGCAACCCACTCTGGTACTCTTGCCTGGAAAATTCCATGGATGGAAGAGCCTGGTAGGCTACAGTCCATGGGGTCGCAAGGAGTCGGACATGACTGAGAGACTTCACTTTCACTTTCATAAAGTTGCTATGTTATCACAAAAAAGAAGAAAGGCCTTCAGGAAGAGTTCAGAAATGTAGCTCAGAAAAATCAAGTTCATTAATGATGAACATATAGTTTGCTTCAGTTTTCTAATTGTTGCACAACAGATTTCCACAAACTTAGAAGCTTAGAAGCAAACAAATTTATTAGCTCACAGTTTCCATTGATCAGGAGTCTGGATATGAATTAGCTAGATTAGCAAGTCTAGAATCAGGTGTTAGCCTAGGATTCAATCTCATTGAGTCTTGGGGCTTTTGTACAGGGTCATTCAGGTTTTGGGATTTCCCAGGTGGCTCAGCAGTAAAGAATCTGCCTGCAGTGCCAGAGACACAGGTCTTATCCCTAGGTTGGGAAGATCCCCTGAAGGAGGGCATGGCAATCCACTTTAATAATCTTGCCTGTAGAATCCTATGGACAGAGAAGCCTGGCAGGCTACAGTCCATTGGGTCACAAAGAGTTGGACATGAATGTAGAGACTGAGCAGAATTCAGGTTTTGACAGAATCCATACACTTGCAGCTATAGTCTTCAGTTGCCCACTATCTTGCTGCCAGTATGCTAGGAGTTTCTCTCACCCCATGGAGGTTAGATTCAGGTCCAAGACATGCAAGTCTCTCCCAGAGTCACAGAATGCTTCTTCAAAGCCTGCAGGAGAGTCTCTGTCTATTAAAAGAGCCAGTTCAACTGTTAAAGACCTACCAATTAGGTCAGATCATCCTAAGTTAGTCTCCCTTTTGTTGCTATTCATTTGCTAAGTCTTGTCCAACTCTTCACAACCCCATGGACTGCAGCATGCCAGGCCTCTCTGTCCCTCCCTTTTAATTGACTCAAAATCAATGTATTAGGAAACTTAATCATATCTGTTTCCCTTGTGGCTCAATTGGTAAAGACTCTGCCTGCAGCGTAGACCTGGGTTTGATCCCTGGTTGGGAAGATCCTCTGGAGAAGGAAATGGCAGCCCACTCCAGTGTGCTTGCCTGGGAAATCCCAGGGACAGAGGAGCCTGGTGGGCTACAGTCCATGGAGTTGCAAGAGTCAGATGCTACTTAGCAACTAACTCACTACCACCACTAGTTGTATCTCCAAAATTCCCTTACTTTTACTTTATGCTGCTAAGTCACTTCAGTCGTGTCCAACTCTGTGCGACCCCAGAGACAGCAGCCCACCAGGCTCCCCCGTCCCTGGGATTCTCCAGGCAAGAACACTGGATGGGTTGCCATTTCCTTCTCCAATGCATGAAAGTGAGAAGTGAAAGTGAAGTCACTCAGTCGTGTCCGACTCTTTGCGACCCCATGGACTGCAGCCCACCAGGCTCCTCCGCCCATGGGATTTTCCAAGCAAGAGTACTAGAGTGGGGTGCCATTGCCTTTTCTGACTTTTACTCTGTATTATTGATTAAAAGTATGATAGAGGTTCTGCCTGCACTGAGAAGAGAAATTTTGCAAGGGAATGATTATTGGATGCCTTTTTAGAATTTTATATATACCATATATATATATATATAACATTTATATAGAGATAACTACAATTTAACAACTAAAAAAGAATAAAATATAAGGAAATAAGATTTTGGTGGCAAAAAGTTGTTATTTTGAAGCAAACAAAAAGTATATCCAAACATTTTGCTAGGAATTTTAAAAAATCAAAATATTGCACTTATTTCTATGTATAAAGTCTATATATAAATGCATAAGAGATGAAACAGGAGCTGTCAAACTGCAGAAACAAAAGTAGGAAAAAAAAGCACCCTTCTACAGATAGAAACACAAAAGAGAAAGGTTCATGGGAAAATAGACACTAAAAAGCTTGGTAAAGAAATGTAGCAGATAAAACAAAAATGATGGCAAAATGATAAAAATATTAAAATAAACTATACAATAGAAAATGATTACAAAAGCAGACAGATAATAAAGAGCCAACGTTTAAGTCATAGAGTCCTACCCTCTTAGAAAAATAAAAACCTAAATAAAGAAAAAGAAAAGCTACTTTAAATATAATTATTTTATTTTTTAAGACTGAATATTCACATTGAAATTAGACATGCATCTATAAAACAGATTGAGGAAACTTTGTATAGAAACACATGATCAAACTTGAAAGACATAATTTTAAGTCTAAAAAATAAGGGACAGAATTTCACATATTATACTCCTATCATTTGTGAAAGAAGTTCAAGTTGATATATTTTCGGAAGCTAGTATTGTTTTCTATTAAAAGCTTAAAAGCTAATAATGTTTGTCTTTATGGTAGAGTAAGATTAGGAAAGGATTTCAGGATTTTTAATACAAACCTTTTAAATATATACTTTTTAAATCTATTTTTGTTTTTAAACCATATGAATGCATTCTATTAATTTGTTAAATATTTTAAAAATTATACTTTTAACAAATAATAAATTCCTTTAAAATATAAAACAATTGCTTAAAATTGAGTGAAAACTGTATTAGATTTAATATTAACATGAAAATGTAACTCAACATACATAAATTATGTTAGAGTTGGGGTCTATAATATACTAATAAAGGAATTTAAGTTGCAAAACAACATTATTGTATACAATATGGTGATTTCTCTTTAGTGTGGATTTCCCAAGTAAGAGTACTGGAGTGGGTTGCCATTGCTTTCTCCGAGTGTGCGTGAAATGAAAGTACATCTAAATTGAGCAGAAATGGAAAACTACACAGTGGCATGCTGTAAACCAAATTCTTTCAACACACATTTTGTTTCTTTTTCTTGATATGAAATTTTGGTTGCTATTTTGGGCTTTTCTCACAAGTTTTCTCTGATTTAAAACTTTCTATTATAAAAAATAATTTCCGTATTCAAAATGAAGTAAATTATTAAATTGATGTTTTTTATTTCTTAATGAAGATCTACACAATCCTATAAAATCTCATTGTAGCAAACAAAGGACTTCCCTGGTAGCTCAGACAGTAAAGCGTGTTGCTTACAATGTGGGAGACCTGGGTTCGATCCCTGGGTTGGGAAGATCTTCTAGAGAAAGAAATGGCAACCCACTCCAGTACTCTTGCCTAGAAAATCCCATGGACAGAGGAGCATGGAAGGCTACAGTCCATGGTGTTGCAAAGAGTTGGACATGACTGAGCGACTTCACTTTGTAGCAAACAAAGAAATTAATTCTTTACTTAGTCTAATTCCTTCCTTCTCTAATATTTGTTATTTATATCTATGGGTATTGATCCTCCAAATCTGTCTTTTTTCTCTCTAATACTTTTACCTATTAAGCCATTCCTTTAGCATCCAATGTATAAACAATTAAAATGTATTTTAAAGTTTTCTTTTCTTTGTAAGTTGCTTTCAGTATATACCGTGGCCCTTTGTAAATTCAGATTTCTCATTTTGAATGAGAAATCTTAATTTTACCATGAAGTATAACTTGTTTCCTTTTTTTTTTTTTTTGCTTCTGCTTTTTTCAGTGCATTTTTTTTCTTTTGATTTTCTAAAGTTTGTATATGATATGCCAAGGTGTAGTTTTTTGTTTTCAGGTAGTTTTGTTGGCTTGCTTTTGGTGTTTATCCTCTTTGCCCTTTTGTGAGCTTTATGAAACTCTGCTTTGGTGTCAGACTTCAGTCTGAGGAAATTTTCAGTCATCATTTCTTCAAATATTACTTCTTATCTTTTCATTCTGGTATTTCCATTATGTGTATGTTACATCTTCTATAACTGTCTTACAGTTCCTAGGTACCCTATTGTTTTTGTTTGTTTGTTTTCTTTGCTTTTCAGTTCTGGAAGTTTCTATTTGACATATCCTCAAACTCAAAAATTCTTTCACCAGCTAAATCCAGTCTACTAATGAGCCCATCAAAGGCATTCTTGTATTTTAGTTACATATTGTTTGTGCTCTCTAGACTTTCTTTTTGATTATCCCCTAAAAATCTTCATCTCTATGCCTATATTATCCCTTTGTTCTTATGTGTTGTCTACTTCTTCTAAGTAATATGAATAACACATTATTAATCAACAAAAAAAAATGTCTGGTTTGATGATTCTAACATTACTGCTATATCTGATTCTGATTCTGATGCTTATCCAATCTCTTCACACTGTTTTCAGTTCAGTTCAGTTCAGTTGCTCAGTCATATCTGACTCTTTGTGACCCCATGGACTGCAGCATGCCAGGCTTCCCTATCCATCACCAATTCCCTGAGCTTTCTCAAATTCATGTCTATTGAGTTGGTGATGCCATCCAACAACCTCATCCTCTGTCGTCCCCTTCTACTCCCACCTTCAATCTTTCCAAGCATTAGGGTCTTTTCCCAAAGAGTCAGTTCTTTGCATCAAGTACTGGAGTTTCAGCTTCAGCATCAGTCCTTCCAATGAATATTTAGGACTTATTTCCTTTAGGATAGACTGGTTGGATCTCCTTGCAGTCCAAGGGACTCTGAAGAGTCTTCTCCAACACCACAGTTTAAAAGCATCTATTCTTCAGCGCTCAGCTTTCTTTATAGTCCAACTCTCACATCTATACATAACTACTGGAAAAACCATAGCTTTGACTAGATGGACCTTTGTTGGTAAAGTAATGTCTCTGCTTTTGAATATGCTGTCTAGGCTTGTCATAACTTTTCTTCCAAGGAGCAAGCGCCTTTTAATTTCATGGCTGCATTCACCATCTGCAGGGATTTGGGAGCCCAAAAAAGTAACAGTCTCTCACTGTTTCCATTGGTTCTCCATCTATTTGCCATGCATTCATGGGACCAGATGCCATGATCTTAGTTTTCTCAATGTTGAGTTTTAAGCCAACTTTTTCATTCTCCTCTTTCATTTTCATCAAGAGGCTCTTTAGTTCTTCACTTTCTGCCATAAGGTGATGTTATCTGCATATCTTAGGTTATTGATATTTCTCCCAGCAATCTTGATTCCAGTTTGTGCTTCATCCAGCACAGCATTTCACATGATGTACTCTACATATAATTTAAATAAGCAGGGTGACAATATACTTGACGTACTCTTTTTCCTATTTGGAACCAGTCTGTTGTTCCATGTCCAGTTCTAACCATTGCCCCTGACCTGCATACAGATTTCTCAGGAGGCAGGTCAGGTGGTCTGGTATTCCCATCTCTTTAACGATTTTCCACAGTTTGTTGTAATTCACATTTTGAGGCTCCAAAATCACTGCAGATAGTGACTGCAGCCATGAAATTAAAAAACACTTACTCTTTGGAAGGAAAGTTATGACCAACCTAGATAGCATATTCAAAAGCAGAGACATTACTTCACCAACAAAGGTCCGTCTAGTCAAGGCTATGGTTTTTCCTGTGGTCATGTATGGAAGTGAAAGTTGGACTGTGAAGAAAGCTGAGCACTGAAGAATTGATGCTTTTGAACTCTGGTGTTGGAGAATACTCTTGAGAGTCCTTTGGACTGCAAGAGATCCAATCAGTCCATTCTAAAGGAGATCAGCCCTGGGTGTTCTTTGGAAGGACTGATGCTAAAGCTGAAACTCTAATACTTTAGCCACCTCACGTGAATAGTTGACTCATTGGAAAAGATTCTGATGCTAGGAGAGATTGGGGGCAGGAGGCTAAGAGGACGACAGAGGATGAGATGGCTGGATGGCAACACTGACTCGATGGACATGAGTTTGGGTGAACACCGGGAGTTGGTGATGGACAGGGAGACCTGGCGTGCTGCAATTCATGGGGTCACAAAGAGTTGGACACGACTGAGCGACTGAACTGAACTGAACATAGTCAAAGGCTTTGTCGTAGTCAGTGAAGCAAAGTAGATGATTCTGATTCTGACGCTTGTCCAATCTCTTCAAACTGTACATTTTGTCTTTTATTATGCCTTATAATTTTTCTTAAAAATGGGCATGATGTAGTATATAAAAAGAACTGTGGTAGAGAGGCCTTTAATAACGTGATAAGGTGTGGTGGCAGGAGAAGCATCTTACCGCCTGATGATAAGTTCTTAGTCTTTTAGTGATCTTTTTTCAGATTGTGAAGTTCATCAATTCTTCTCAATTCCCCCTTACCCTCCCTTCCATGGACAGAATAACTTGAAATGGGTATATTCCCTGGGGTCAGGTTGGCCCTGATAAGACCCCAGCAGGTTAGGTTCTGCTGAAATAGTTTCTTCTGAAGGCAGACTTGATTCCTAGAACAGAGTGTTGTGCATTTCACACAGGTTTCTTTCTCCTTCCCCTATCCAGCTGGGGAAGGAGAAAGGAGAAATCTTTCTCCAACATTCAATTGAGTTCCTGAACAGAAAACTCACAAAAATACCAGTATTTACTCCATCCCTCACCACCACCTTCCTGCCCAGTGACTGGACGCTTTAGAGTGTTTTTGACTTATAGACCTTTCCCCCTGAACTTCCAGCAATTTATCAATTACAATTCAGTTTTTCCCACCCAGGCAGGGCTTTGTTTCCACGGAAGTTCCTGCTTGTGAGTTACTTCTTTAGTAAGCTGTGATTCTCCGTATCTGCTTGTCTTTGCAATTTGGGGGCAGTGTTTTGCCATGAGACCTCACTTCTCTGATGAATATAAGAAGAGTTTTTGATTTTTCAGTATGTTTAACTTTTATTTGTGGTTAGGAGGGAGCAGCAACTTCTAAGCTCCTTACATGCTGGTTTGTAAACTGCAAGTCCATCCCAATCTTTTTCAATTATTTGTTCTTTTAAATGTATTTTCCTACACAAAAATAAAAGGATATATATATATTTCTTGAATATATGCACAAAATAAATACAAGAGTATACTTTAAGGGCAATATTTCCTCTATTTGTTTCCCTTATTGCCTTTTAAATATCAAAACTAATGGCATCTTAAAATATTCCTTTTAAAAGGTATTCTGTCAAGGTTTTATAAATTCATGGTGATCAATTTTTTTTCATTATTGATAGTTGGGATGTTAAAACATGTAATGTAACATGAAAATATATTCATATTTTATAGTATTGCTATAGTCTTTAAGCTTTAAAATATGAAATATTGAAACTTATTTTTCATGTGATTCCATTGATTAAAAAGCAAAATTTGTGATGTACCTATACTTACATATATTGCTTAATTATGTATATTCCTAACAGGAAAGTATGTCCTTAATGATTGGTTTTGTAAGAGAATCAGATCGGCCACTTAAAATATTACGTGTCTAATGAGAAGAAATTTCCCCAGATTAATTCTGACTCTATATTTCAAACTTTGTTTTTTGTTTTTGCACAATTGCCAAACATGCTTTCAGTAACACAGCCCAAAGGACACATTCATATTGACATATAGCATCTATCCTTGCATATTTGGGCCATGACATCAGATAGGTTAGTGCAGTGGATAGGGGGATTTTCCTATACTGGGATAATTATTGTTAACTGATTAGCAGAAGTTACTAAAAACTGCATAAACTTGCCCTACTAAACCAAAATAAAATGTGGTCCCTAATAAAACCAACTAGGTCTCAAAAACATGACTATCAAAGTTCACTTAAAGGAAGAAAGGTATAATTTATAAGAATTTGCATGTAAGAGGACCTTCAGCCTATGCTTCATTAGCTTGGCTGTGAGTTAGCTTCTTAGACAGAAACACTATAATACTCCCAAAAGTGGTTAGACTCATAAGGAAAGCTTCAGTGAAGAATTACTTCCAGGAATTTGATTCTTTTTGCTGTCAAGTACAGCAAACTTTAGCAAACTCTGGGACAAAGAAGCCCCAAATTAGGGAAGTAAAAATTTGTCTTTCCTAAGAGATCAAGAAAGAAGGTTCTGGGAAGCAGAGATAAAATAGGTATATTTTCTTACCTTAAAAAAATTTCTTGTAAAGTGAGAACGAAAGAGATAAATATATTAATAATTTTGCTCAAATTATCATAAACATTTTACAGATTAAAAGGATAATCTGAAGTTCAAAGACATGGAACTCATATAAACCTGCACATTTACTCTGTTTCAGAACATAAACTAGAACTCAGTCTGTGGTCATAAGCCTCAGAGCTTTTGTTCACTACACCTCACTGTCTTCTCATCACTTTTAAAGCCACTTCTTCCCACAAATGGCTTCCTATATCTGTCCCATGGATGTGTGTCCAAGGGGATATAATGTAAAGAAACTTCTGAAACTTGAAAATATATCTGATCCTTATTTCTGTTCCAAAAGGTATACCATTATTTATATTGAACTTAACCAAATAAAATTGCAACACTAATAGTTCAAAATTGGTCAAGAATGGTCATTTTCACATAATTCAATCAATACTCATATAGAGATTTTTTTTTCTGTGGCATAGTCAAACTTTTCCCATGTACTTGGGCTTCTTGCTTCTTAATTCTACTTAGAAATGCTTCTTACCGTTTCCATAAGTTTAGCACATTGTATTTATATGCCAAAACAGATTAAATATAGGCAGTTTCATATTGTTCAATCTAACATTTCAGAGCTTTAGAATGGTATAGCACATTCTCTTTTGTTGTAAATTTAGCACTTCAGAACTTGAAGATTCATGATTGATGCATGAAGTAAACTGTAAGATTTTTCAAAGATCCTAAAAGGCTGGATGGCATCACCAACTTGATGCACTTGAGTCTGGGTGAACTCCAGGAGTCGGTGATGGACAGGAAGGCCTGGTGTGCTGCGATTCATGGGGTCACAAAGAGTTGGACACAACTGAGCGACTGAACTGAACTGAAACAATATTTTTAAATTATTAGATGAGTACCAGTTTGCTGCTGCTGCTGTTAAGTAGCTTCAATCGTGTCCGACTCTGTGAGACCCCATAGACGGCAGCCCACTAGGCTCCTCTGTCCCTGGGATTCTCAAGGCAAAATTACTGGAGTGGGTTGCCATTTCCTTCTCCAAAGTGAAAATTGAAAGTGAAGTCGCTCAGTTGTGCCCGACTCTTAGCAACCCCATGGACTGCAGCCTACCAGGCTTCTCCATCCATGGGATATTCAAGTGGAAAAAAATTAAACTATCTGTTTTCTCTTATTTGGAAATGTTTCACTTGGAGGGATAGTAATAATTTATTTGCTGTAAAAAACTTTTTATCTAGCCTATATTTTGATGTTCATATATTCAAATTGGGAAAAGTATTCATTGCAGTATGTTATCATATCTAATAAAACTTTAAAAAATATTTTTGATACATTATGATATCCATTTGCCAAACTAACATAACATGGTTTTGCTTTCTTTTGTAGGTGTTGAAAGGAACTTATCTTTAAATAGCAAACATACCATATGTACATATAGGCAAGTATGCCACTGCATTTGATCTACAAAGATGACAGTTTCATGTATAAATTGTTCAATCTAATGTGTATTTTTGCTTAATAATTTTAATTATATATTTATTTTAGAAGATTATATATACACATATATCTTTAATTTTATAAAAGTAATGGAGAAATTATGAACTTATCTAAAATTTAGTGTACAGTCACCAAGATAAAATGGTCTAGGTTTATCTACATTGCCATTTTATTAGTATCTTTGTTATCACTACCACAAAGGATGAACCACAAAGTGTTAAAGCTCTCACAAATAGTTTGCTGCCCTCATATATATTTATAATAATTTACATCTTAAATGTTCTTTCTTACGCAACTATAAAGCATTAAATTAAAAAATAAGATTTTAATTGTCATGTTTTGACTAATATCACATATGTTCAATTTGTAATACATAATTAATTATTAGCTAGTTCATAAAAGAGACAAATCTTCTTTATAAAGATTTGCTCAGAAAACGCATGGGTTATTCCTTCCAGGGACCACTCAAATAGTTTAAAGAAAAATATGATAATTCAAGTATGCCTCTTTGTTGTAAAACACATGTACTACACATTATCACAAAGAAGAAAACTGCCTACAATCACATCATCAAAGAACACAGTTATCTATATATCTATCTATTCCTTGCCTTTTTACTGCAGGAATTCCTTCTGCCACTTATGCTCCTAAGCTCCAACTATATTCACCATCCAGAGTCCTGCATGGCCAGACATTTTGGACCCATCAGGAATGGCCTATCTATTATCTTACCAATTTAGATGGTTTAGAACATGACAGATTATTTGTTGATCACTTTAAACTTTGTTGAAAAAAGTGGGACAATTTCACTTTCAACAATATTGTATTCCTCCCTGCTGCATATGTCTCTACCCACTTTAAAAAATGATAAGAAGGAAGCAGTTATTTCTGCACTTTGTGTCTTTAGAAATCCTCTCCCATCAATGTGAAAATTATCCCTATTCCATAATGCGTCAACCTCCCATTGTGGCCAGCTGTGGTTATACTCTAAGCTTTCTGTTTCATGACTACTGTTGTACACATCATCTTCAAGGTACACAATGTGTGCTTTTTTTTTTTTTTTTTTCATTTTCACAATTTGAATTTTTTTGTAGAAGTTTTGCCTTGACAAGAAAATCCTGCACATTTTTAAAATGTTTGTTCTCCACCTCTGATTGTTTTCATTTTGCTATAATTATAAAAAATGTGTAATTCAATCACCCTACAGAAGCATTCTGAGGACCTTTAAAAATTATATGTGCTATGTTAGGGAAAGGTGGAGAAAATCCACAAGGGAAGAAACAAGTTCTTAGAATGTGTTGTGTAGATATTCTAGAGTTAAAGAAAAGAAAGATTATTTCATATTTTTTCCTTTCTGTTTAAAACTATTTTCCATTGGGCTGAAAATGGGGCATAATATATTTATGAAACATTCTGAAACTGTGACCTTTAAGTCAAAGTGTATTCAAGGAAATAATTTTCCACTGTAAAATTTCACTTTATACAGTAAGTGGCATACAAATATCTGCATTTTTATAGTATTAGGGTAAGTAGGTAATTTGCAAAATGCATTTGAAGATACTCAAGCTAAGAGTCAGACACCCTCTAGCAGCTCATCTGATCCTGCTAATCAAACTCCCAGCTTCAAAGGGCTAATGCAACATTACCACATACTCCATAGGAGCAGCAGTTCCAGGCATCAAGGTGATATAATGATCACAGACACAACAGAAAGATTTCAATTAAGGGTAGCGTAGCAGCATGCTACTAAAGGCACACAGCATCATGCTAATTAAAGTGCAATAAGCCAACAAAGGCCATCAAACATTATCCTACCAGAGGCAATATAGAAAACTGATGAACCAAAGCAGTTGTTTTGTTTTTAAAATCAAAATGCCAATATGCTACTGGCTGGTAAAATACGAATGAATTTGGGTCTCTAAGAAATTAAAAATATCAAATATTGAAATTTTAAATCAATTCTTTAATCAACTAATACAAGGTGGAAGTGTGAAGCCCGAATGTGCTCCCAAACTGTAGTAGGTAAATATAAATAAACAATGTCACTGCATTAAAATTACTGCTTGATATTACTGAACAAATATCTTTATTGAACATCTGATGTAAGAAAAGCAGTGAGTTAATTAAACAATGTATTCTTATTCTGATCAGTGAAATATTCTCCTTGAAATTAAAATATGTTTATGCCTTAACATTTACTTTGTGTATAAAACAACATCTCTGCAGGAAATGTGGTATTATATCAATGGTTACTAGACTGAAGGCAATAGACAACTCAAACAAGTAAGCCTAATAGTACACTGTGGTAGAAGTCAGTTAAATAAGTCAATTTAATCCTTAGGAGTATACTTTTTTCTAGAATTGAACTTGCGAAAAATTTTTTTCCCCCACAGAAGCTATAATCACTGAATAGACATGAACAAGTGAAGGAAATTATGCTATAGATACAATAATCAAAATCATTTTAACTTTGCAGTGATGTAATCTGGATTTGCAGGCTGTAGTCTTAGGGAATCATGCACAACTATGCATGTAGGACAGGTCCAAAACATTTTGAAAAGATATAAAGAGTATAATTAAAAATATCATGATGGGTGCTCCTAGGAATTCTTTGAAAGATCTCAAATAAACAGGACATTAATGAGAATGCTGTAAGAAAGCTGTGGCCTGGGCTATGATTCTCAGTTGTATACTATGAATAACAACATATAATTATAGCATTACAATCCAAGTTATGAAATCAGCTAGTATTTATAGCCAATGTCCACACATGCTATTGTTAATAGCTTGCAAATAAATATTGCAATCACCGTGGTATAATAAAACTCCACATTTTTATCTTTGAAAGCCAATTCATTGAATTCTAGCATTTGAGCCAATCCATCCGCAAATGTTAAAGAAGAAAATTGAGAAAAATTCCATAATATTTTTCAATGAAAATAAGCAGACACATATTGTCTTAATAAAAATCTCCGAGTAATTAATGTACAATAACTCTGTCACTTATTATGCAGTAATTAAGTATAATTGTTCCCAATTCTATCAAATATCAAAAGCTATACTTTATTTCAGCCAATTTTTGAGAGATACATATTCACAGGTCATAGTGATATCTTAGGTTTACTGACTTTTTTTGTGGATTCAGAAACACTAGATTTGACAAAGTCTGAAACAACAAAGAGAAGTTGTCTATCTCCAATGTTTTAATCTTAAAGCATATGTTACCTCTAATTGGATGACACTTCTTCACCAGGTAGTAGAAACAAAGAGTAAATCTGTGTACATTTCAAGACATGGGTTATATATCTATATGTTTTCTTTAAAAAATAGAGCTTGAAAGGCAGGATTCAAAGGAACCTGCTATTCTGAACATGTACAAAGGAAGACGTTTCCTTAGCAACAGGAAATAGGTGAAAGCTCTCAGGAGTCATCCTTCCACCCATGCTCCTTTTGAGTTTGATAATGTTTCCAAGACCATGTAGGAAAGACAGAGTGAATTTATCATGAACAAACAGTACTGCTAGTTACGGAGCTTTCACAGCATTTATGAGTTGCCAAATGCCTTGTTTGCTCTTGTTGGCGTGACAGGAGTAGTCATTCTAGAGACTAGGCTTCCTTTTTTTTTTTTTTTTTTTAATCATTCTGTATATTCTCAAGAGGTTTAAGACTTTAAAACTATGTTGTGAATTTTTGATAACTCAAAAGACCTTGTCACATATAGAGACAAAGTCACAGGTTTTGTAGTCATTCCATTCATTTATGAATTCACTTAGAATTGTGCTATATTTTGTCTTTTTTTAATGGAGAAATGGAACCCCCATTGTATAGCAGATGTTTTTAAACACTTCAGAAAGAACATTATATTTACCAGTTGATGCTGTGAACCTTTCAAAGGTAAGTCTAAAACTGAGGCATATAGAGATTTAGTTTCATGTTTTGTTTTTAGTTATGTACTAAGTGATTTTTGGCATAATGAAAATGTGCCAACAATTGAATAAATTGCTTCACTTTTAACATGTTTTTTTCTTTAAATCATCAAATCTTTATTTTACTATATGGAACTATAGAAATGAGAACTTTCCTGGCTAATACTTTTAAATACTTAATTTATCATGCACTATGCCGGAGTCTGGGAATATAAATATGAGTAATGAACAGCCATGACCCCAAAAGGCCTGCAATTATTTTTACTGTGTAACTTCAAGAATTTGAAATAACTTAGTAATTAGGTTTATTTCTCCTATAATTGTTCATAATTCTATAAATAAATGCTCTTGTATCAGATGTATCTGGTAGAATTTGTAATTATTATGCTTAGTAGTAATAAAGGACAAAAATGAAGAGTGATTCCATAAAACTTTCAAATGTATTATCGAAAGTTTTTAGCAGAAATTTGATGAATTTATTTATATAAAATTTTAAATGATAGGTCACATGAAATACATTTTATATAGAGAAGTCTTAGATGTTTAGATTAGTAGTGATAGTTGAAGGAAACTGCCTCAATTCAAATGAAATAGTAAAATTATGCAAAATTCAGTAGTGTATCTCACAAAAGTAAAATAGCTTTCTTTATTTTGATTCTGAAACTAATCCATGTATAGTTAGATAATTCAGAATAACTCGTAAAGGCACATAGAAGACACTGATGTTATTTTATAAAACAAATGCAAACAATAATTCTAGAGTGCATGCGTGCTAAGTCTTTTCAGTCGTGTCTCTTTGCGACCCTATGTACTGTAGCTTGCCAGGCTTCTCTGTTCATGGGAATTCTCCGGGCAAGAATACTGGAGTGGATTGCCATGCTCTCCTCCAGGGGAACTTTCTGACCCAGGGATCAAACCCAAATCCCTTATGCCTCCTGAATTCATAGTGGGTTCTTAACCACTAGTGCCACCTGGAAAGCCCAATTCTAGAGAGGTTAATATTTATTTTCTTACTCTCTTGCCATCTCTTGTATAATACGGTTTATGTGTTTTGAACTCATTTAATTAATTTACTAGCAATCAGATATGAACAATATTAATATCCTGATTTTATAGGTGATGAAACCAAATAACATGCAGAATGTTCAGCAGCTAGAAAATAAAATAAATCTATAAAAATGGATAGGTGCAATTTTATCTCTCTTTCCTTTTGAAGAAAGTGATTTCATACTACTTATACTATTTTGCAATTTTGTTTCTACCAATTTCTTTCAAATGCAAGATGTAGTATTAAAGACAGATTGGTAAGTGGTATTACTGGAATAATCTAGTTTACCTGCTTTGTAGTAACTGCTGCTGCTGCTGCTGCTAAGTCGCTTCCGTCCTGTCCAACTCTGTGCGACCCCATAGACGGCAGCCCACCAGGCTCCCCCGTTCATGGGATTCTCCAGGCAAGAACACTGGAGTGGGTTGCCATTTCCTTCTCCAATGCATGAAAGTGAAAAGTGAAAGTGAAGTCGCTCAGTCGTGCCCAACTCTTCGTGACCCCATGGACTGCAGCCTACCAGGCTCTTCCATCCATGGGATTTCCCAGGAAGAGTACTGGAGTGGGGTGCCATTGCCTTCTCCGTTGTAGTAACTAGGGTGGTTTAAAAGGACAAAACACAGATTATAATGGCCTTTTATCTCCCAAAACACCATCATGATCTTTCTCTACTGCCATCCAAACCCATGTTTGCATGTTTATTTTGATATTCCATAGGTGTTGCAAAGGATTAGAAAGGAAGATATTGGCTTCAGTACCATGACTAAATTTACTTGGGCATTCCCTCAAAAATGATTGAATTTTGTGCTGGGTTGCTTTTTATTTTTTAGTAATTTCTGCAGATATATCAATGAGCAAAAGAAATTAATTGTATTCATGAATCATATATTCTAGATGGTTCCTAAAATTTGTTACAAAAAGTTGAAGGAAAGATTAGTGGTCCTTGATGAATGCAGATAGCACAGGAGGCAAAGGAAAGAAAGGTGTTGTAACTTCTAGTGAACACTTGATAAGTGAGAATCTGATATTTTCTAACTTTGCATCCCTTGTTTTCTTTTATACAAGTATCAGTGGTGGTCTTTCTTTTTGAAGGAATTCTATACATTTCATCAACTATTCTTTTATCTTGTGAAGTCTTATTAGGTTCCAAATCTCCATGGAGTGCTATCAAAGGATAGATTTAAGAAGGTTGCATATTTAGATTTTCCATCATTATGCCCATTTGCAGAAATGGAGGTCTGATTCTATGAAATTTCACCAATGTTAAATATATGAACAAAGACAATTCCTTGCTTTATGTAGCAATTCATATATTTAAAAGTATTGTTATCCCTCTTACTACTATTCACAACATCATTTGAGGTAGAGAAGTTCTTAATAAGAAGAAAAAGGTAAAGTCAAATGCCTCAATAAGTATGGAGTTAATGTTGACAGAGTAGAGAAACACATTTGAATTTTTATGTTCTCTCTCTACTTATCTCCTTAGGGAGTCTCTTTGCTTAGGTCCTGATGAAAAAACTCACTATAAACATGCATGCAATAATTTATTTAGGAGACAGATTTATAAAGTTGAAAATCAGTGATATATTTGATTTTCTCAATGTAAATTAAATATATTTAAAGAAAACATAAGCATTGATCATATGCATTTCTTTTTAAATAGGCCATTTCAAGATATTTTTTCCTCCAAAAATATTGAGTTGTTGGTAAATACAGGATCAGTTCCTGAGAATTAGGAAATTTCATAAGGATGATTTTTATCTACCATGGTAATCTAATGAATTATAAACTATAAATTTTGATATACTTATTATTTAGAATTAGGGCATACTCATTCTATGGACTGTTCTTGAGAACTACTCATATGTTCTTCCTCAAATTTTGGTTTTCCCCCCGTAGGCTCTTTGATGATCATCATCATTGAGTTTGTACCTGTTATTATATCTTTCTTTCTCATTTCAACATACTCCCTTTTCATATTAAAATTTTAAATTTTCCATCTTCATTTACATTTATTAATGACTTCTGGGAGGCACCTTAATCATGTCAGTAATGAGTTGTTAGCTTCAATTAAAGAAGGTGGCCCTTCTCTAACCTGGTCGTCCTTTCCTGATCTTTATCTATCAGGTTTTACAGGTTATAACTCAAAGCGGCTGTCCGTTTACTATATGAACCAGTTTTCCACAGCACTATAGGAGTCATGGACTCCTTCCTTTCTTTTCTTAGGATTGTAAATGAAATAAAAATTATTATATATGTTGTTGAGATGTATAATTACAGCACAGAGAAAGACACTGTAGTATATAAAAAAACAATGACTCCCATTAAAAGAAACAAGTAGCTTTCTTGTGGCAGTTTTTTGTGTAAAATATAGGTATTGACCATTAATTGGATAGAAAGTAAAGGAGAATCATCATTTCATTATTGATCAGCCTTTTAAGATTTTACAAAATATGTGTAGTACCAGGGTATTCTTAAAGAGGAGAAAACAAAGGTAGAAAGTGATGGTATGGGGAGGGAGGAGGGAGGAGGGTTCAGGATGGGGAACACATGTATACCTGTGGTGGATTCATTTTGATATTTGGCAAAACTAATACAATTTTGTAAAGTTTAAAAATTAAAAAAAAAAAGAAATCATTTGGGCTGGAAGAAGGTTTTAAAAATTTCAAATTCTGGTGCTTGTTGTACTGTAAGTCATAAATGACCTTGAATATGGGAGATTTTGATAAAGCTCTCTACAGAATGCTGAATAACCAAATACCTGTCTAAAGATTGAGACAATATACATCTATAAAACTGCATGATAGATTAGTTGCTGTTGAAGTGAGTGATGGAAATCACTCACACATGGTATATCAAAACCTGCTATTAGTTGATAGGACACTTCTGAAAACATAAGTAAATGGATAATTCAAATTAAGTAGGTCCATCTTTTACATAACATGCTCACTCTGCATTTTTAACATTCCCATCATGATTCTTGGTACTAAGCTCTCTGATGAAGGAAATCTACCTTCTACTTCTTAAGAATCTATCCGAGTAAAGCATTTGCCTGAGGATTGAATCTCTGTCAACCACTACAGTAATCTAAGCTTTTGAAGGGAACTTTACCTCTTCCCATCTCATACTATATTCAAAATTATATGTATACAGGAAAATGTAAGGACAGTGGTAGGTGAAAATTTTTCAAAAAATGTAGGAAGTTTAGAATACCCTTGTAGAAGAAAAAGGCACTGAGAAGATAATCTGTATAAAATAAGACATAGAAACAAAATGACATAATAAATACGATGATTTGGAAAGACAACTGTGGAAAAATACCTATAAAGTAATATGGATAATGGGAAATTAAGACAACTTAAAAGAAAAAAAAATACCAAAATTGTGTGATTATCATAGAGAGAATAAATTGACTGTGGGTGAAGAATATAAAAGGAGATGAACTGTATGAAAAAGTTACATAGAAGATTTTTTAAAATTAGCTATAATTTTTGTTAGAATAACTATGTGTAGTCAGTTGCTCAGTTGTGTCTGACTCTTTGCAACGCCATGGACTATAGCCCACCAGGTTCCTCTGTCCATGGGATTATCTAGGAAAGACTATTGGAGTGTGTTGCATTTCTTCCTCCAAGGGACCTTCCCAACCCAGAGATTGAACCTGGGTCTCCTATGTCTCTTTTACATTGGCAAGTGGATACCACTGAGTCACCTGGGAAGGAAAAACTTTAAACCAAAAAAAAAAAAAGACTTTTTATTTAAGATACTATCCTCTTCCCACTGAATATTCTTGATTGCTGCTGCTGCTGCTAAGTCGCTTCAGTTGTGTCCGACTCTGTGCGACCCCATAGATGGCAGCTCACCAGACTCCCCCGTCCCTGGGATTCTCCAGGCAAGAACACGGAGTGGGTTGCCATTTCCTTCTCCAATGCATGAAAGTGAAAAGAGAAAGTGAAGTCACTCAGTCGTGTCTGACTCTTTGCGACCCCATAGACTGCAGCCTACCAGGCTCCTCCATCCATGGGATTTTCCAGGCAAGAGTACTGGAGTGGGGTGCCATTGCCTTCTCCGATTAGTTGACTGTAAATGTGTGCCTTTATTTCTGGGCTCCCAAAACTGTTTCACTGGTATGTGTGTCTGCTTTATACCCTTACCATACTGTTTGATTAATACAGCTTTGTAATATAAATTGGAATCAGGAAGCATGATACCTCCAGCTTTATTCTTGATCACATTTCTTTAACTACATGGAGTCTTCTGTGGTCCCATATAAATTTTAAGATTTTTTCTGTTCTTTTTGGAAAAAATGTTATTGGAATTTTGATAGGGATTGTATTGAATCGACAGATGGCTTTGGGTAGTATGGACCTTTTAACAATGTTAATTATTCTCATCCATGAACATGAGATGTCTTTCCATTTGTTTGTGTCTTCTTCAATTTCTCTCATCAAAGCCTTATACTTTTCAGTGTACAGATCTTTAACTTTCTGGTTAAATTTATTTCTAAATATTGTATAGTTTTTATACTATTTTAAATGAGATTTTTTCTTTGTTTTTCAGATGTTTCATTATTCATGTATTGAAATACAACTGATTTCTGTATGCTGATTTTGTATTATCCAATTTTATAGAAATCATATATTACAAACTAGCAGTTTTTTGGTGGGGTCTTTAGGGTTTTTTATATATAACATCATGTTATTCAAACAGAAACCATTTAATTTCTTTTATTCTAGTTTCGATGCCACCTGTGGAATAATCAGTGGGGAAAGGGAGGTCTGCTCAACAATGTTTGGAAAATGGAATGTGCACATACCAAAAAAAAAAAAAAGAAAGAAACTGAATCTATCTTACACCACTCACAAAAAAATAGCTTAAAATGGATTGGAGACTTTAGTCTCCAATAAGACCTCAGTCATAAAACCTCTAGAAGAAAATAGGGAAGAAAGCTCCATCAGTTGGGTCTTGACAACATTTTTTTGGATATGTCACCCAAAGCACAAGCAACAAAAGCAAAAATAAGAAAGTGGGATTATATCTAACTAAGAAGCTTCTGTTTTCCCCACTGTGTCCACAGTCTGTTCTCTATGTCTGTATCTCCATCTCTGCCCAGCAGATAGGTCACAATGGGGGAAAGAGGGTGGGACAGATGGAAAAAGTAGCATGGAAATATATAAGCTACCACATGTAAAATAGATAGCCAGTGAGAATTTGCTGTATGGTTCAGGGAGCCAAACCAGTGCTCTCTGATCATCTAGAAGGGTAGGATGGGGTAAGAGGTGGGAGGAAGTTTCAAGAGGGAGGAGACATATGTATACCTATGGCTGATTCATGTTGATGTATTACAGAAACCAACACAATATTGTAAAGCAATTATCCTTCAATTAAAAATAAATAAAATTTTAAAGATAAAAAGCATATGTGCAATGAAAGAAATAGTCAACAAAATGAAAAAGTAAATGGGAGAAAAACTGCAAACCATATATTTGATAAGGGGTTAAGATCCAAAACATAAAAGGAGTTAACATCCAAAATATGTATCATACAACTCAATTGCAAGAAAACCAAATAAGTCAATTAGAAAAATGGACAAAGGACCTGAATTAACATTTTTCTAAAGAAGATATATAAATGACCAACAGGTATGTGAAAAAGTATTCAACATCACTAATCACCAGGGAAATGAAAATAAGTACTATAATGAAATAGTGACTCACTTCTGTTAAGATTTCTATTATCAAAAGACAAAAGATAACAAGTACTGGCTAAGATGTAGAGAAAAGGGAAGCCTTGAACACTGTGGTTGGGAATGTAAAATGGTGCAACCACAATAGAAAACATCATAGAGGGTCCTCAAAAAAATAAAAATAAAACTACCATATGATCCAGCAATCCCATTTCTGAGTGTATATTGGGAGGAAGATTGCCGACTAATATCAATAATATCAAATATGCAGATGACATCACCCTTATGGCAGAGAGTTCAGTTCAGTTGCTCAGTCAAGTCTGACTTTTTGCGACCCCATGAACTGCAGCACGCCAGGCCTCCCTGTCCATCACCAACACCCGGAGTTTACTCAAACTCATGTCCATTGAGTCGGTGATGCCATCCAACCATCTCGTCCTCTGTCGTCCCCTTCTCCTCCTGCCCTCAATCTTTTCTAGCATCAGGGTCTTTTCAAATGAGTCAGCTCTTCACATCAGGTGGCCAAAATATTGGAGTTTCAGCTTCAACATCAGTCCTTCCAATGAACACTCAGAACTGATCCCCTTTGGGATGGACTGGTTAGATCTCCTTGCAGTCCAAGGGACTCTCAAGAGTCTTCCCCAACACCACAATTCAATGCTTATCTTTCTTTATAGTCCAACTCTCACATCCGTACATGACTACTAGAAAAACGATAGCCTTGACTAGATGGATATTTGTTAACAAAGTAATGTCTCTGCTCTTTAATATGCCATCTAGGTTGGTCATAACTTTCCTTCCAAGGAGTAAGTGTCTTTTAATTTCATGGCTGCAATCACCATCTGCAGTGATTTTGGAACCCCCCAAAATAAAGTCAGCCACTGTTTCCACTATTTCCCCATCTATTTGCCATGAAGTGATGGGACCGGATGCCATGATCTTAGTTTTCTGAATGTTGAGCTTTAAGCCAACATTGTCACTCTCCTCTTTTACTTTCATCAAGAGGTTCTTTAGTTCTTCTTCACTTTCTGCCATAAGGGTGGTGTCATCTGCATATCTGAGGTTATTGATATTTCTCCCAGCAATCTTGAGACCTGCTTATGCTTCATCCAGTCCAGAGTTTCTCATGATGTACTCTGCATATAAGTTAAATAAGCAGAAAGTTAAGAGGAACTAAAGAGTCTCCTGATGAAGGTAAAAGAGGAGAGTGAAAAAGCTGGCTTAAAACTCAACATTCAAAAAGGTAAGATCATGGCATCTGATCCCGTCACTTCATGGCAAATAGACTGGGAGACAATGGTAACAGTGAGAGACTTTATTTTGGGGGGCTCCCAAATCACTGCAGATGGTGACCATAGCCATGCAAATTAAAGGACTCTTGATCCTTGGAAGAAAAGCTATGACAAATATAGACAGTGTATTAAAAAGCAGAGACATTACTTTTCTGACAAAGTTCCGTTTAGTCAAAGTTATGGTTTTTCCAGTAGTCATGTACAGATGTGAGAGTTGGACCATGGTGGGAAACTCTTCAGCATCAGTCCTTCCAATGAATATTCAAGATTGATTTCCTTTAGGACTGACTGATTTGATCTTCTTGCAGTCCAAGGGACTCTCAAGTGTCTTCAAGGGTCTTCTCCAACACCACAGTTTAAAAGCTCTAATTCTTCAGTGCTCAACCTTCTTTATGGTCCCTCTCCCCCCACCCCCTGCCACCTGCCATCCCCCTCACCCTACACACCCCACCTCTTGCCCCAGTGGCTCAGATGGTAAAGAGTCTGCCTACAGTGTCGGAGACCCAGGATGAATCCCTGGGTTAGTTAGGAAGGTCCCCCGGAGAAGGGAATGGTTACCCCCTCCAGTATTCTTGCCTGGAGAATCCCATGGACAGAGGCCTTGTGGGCTACAGTCCATGGGGTCACAAAGAGTCGGACATGACTGAGCAACTAATACTTTCACTTTCACTTCCACCATTTGTGATATCAATGATGAATCGTGCAGGCATTATTCTAAGTAAAATATGTGAAACAGAGAAAAACACTGTGTGATCTGTATGTAGAACTCAAATTATATGAATGTGTAGAAAGAGAGTATAAATTGGTGATTGACAGGGCCTTTGGACAAGGGAAATAGGAAAGTTGATCCAAAGGTACAAACTTCCAGTTACAAGGTGAATAAATATTAGTGATCCAATATGTGACATGATGACTATAGCTGAAAATGCTCTATTATATACTTAAATATTGCTAAGAGAGTAGATCTTAAATGTTCTCCAGACACACACACACACACACACACACATACACACAAACACACACACCTATGTGAGGTGATATATGTGTTAACTAACTTATTGTGGTAATCATTTCACAATATATATTGAATTGGGTTTTGTACACCTTGAACTTACACAGTGTTATGCTATATATTGTGATATGTAACAACTATATCTCAATAAAGCTGAAGAAAAGGACCTGTTCTCTATGATCAAGTTATATAAAAGCAGTAGAGGAGGGAAGAAAAAGTCCACAAAATGTATATCAAGAGAAACATTCTCATCATGCAAATAGAAGTATTGCAAACATTTTTGGTGAGCAGCCAATTCTGGCCAAATGAAAAGATTTGATTCTAGTAGTCTACACGGACTAAATATACGGTGACTGAAGTGCAGAGGTGTACAGAACTCAACATAAATAAAACAAGAGAAGCCTGATATAGTAAAGAAAGATCTCAGAAGAAAGAAAAAGTCACCTGTCAAATTATTGTTCTGTGAAATGCTCATAGATTGCTTTCTATCATTAGAAGACTTAAAAAAAAAAAAATCTCATGCTCTTAACCAATGTAAAAATCTCTGTACAGCAGCTATTTTCTCTCTAGCATGGCTAAAATGGTTGTTTTACTATTTGCTTAATAAGCTGAGAATTTTATTTAAACAACATTTACTATACATTTTTGTTTTTCTAAACTTCCGACACAGTAGAATCTTCACAGCTTCAAGAAGTGACTATTGTATCACTGAAATTTAAGGAAAGTGGTTTTGGCTATGTATTTAATATAAATGTAATGTGACTTTACTCTTGGATTGATTTCCAAGTAGGATCACTAGACTTACATGTCATTTAAAGAGTTCTTATACATTTCCTGGATACCATCTTATTTAGGCAATTAGAGAATTATTCTGTGAATAAGAGAAGTTATTCTGAAACGCCAAGTATGTGATAATATTTCTCACATTATATCTTGCTGATCTCAGTTTAAGGGAGAGAGTGAGAGAGCGGGAGATGTTTATATTAATATATATAGTCAATGTGGTTGAACTAAAAATACAGCATCGGGAAGGAAGTCTCAATATGAATTCTTATGGACCATAACTTAATTTCAGTATGTCAGATTCATACTTTATGTCTAATGAAAAAATATTTTATCACCTGACCCTTAGTCCATTGGGTGTTTTCCAAACCTTCAATCCACATTCAATAGATAAAATATCTGCTACAATACAGAATAGCTACCCAAGATTCACCAGAAATCAGTTTAGAAACTGGAACAAAAATGCTCTACAAACTTCATAAGAAATAGGTTACTACTTTCCCTCATGGCAATTAATTATCAGTTATATAACGTCACAGCTATCTATATAACTTCACAGCTACATTTCACATGTGTTGTAGTTTGAGAACCAATCCCTGCATAATGATCACTATTCTAGAACCTTGTAATAGATTCATGTTGCTTTTTATTTATAGAATTATAATATTTCTGCACAAAATTTTGATTTTCACTAAAAGTCATCTTTTAAAAATAAGAGAAAGTTAATGTGAAGTTATATACATAATTTATGTCAATCAATAATGTTCTTGGTTCTGAAATACCTATTTTTTTAATTTTGAGAAATTATATCAGTATTTTTTTGTTTGGCCATGATAGTATATTTTTGATTGAGATTGAGTTACTGCATATTTTTTAATAAATGAAATATAGAAAAATTGAATAATTTATGATTAAAATATAATTTTTGTTGAAAAGTCATTAACAGTTTTATAAGTGGGATTGATCAAATGCCAGTAATTACCAAACTCTACTTCCTACAGTGATATATAGACCTAGACCTGGCATTAAATTTTGCAACATAGACCTTGGAGTCCAACATAAGTTTTCTGTTTGTTTTGTTTTCCTTTACTAAATGCATATCATCACAGGATCCTGCATCAACAAATGTGGTATTGGTTTTGCAAAGCCTAGAAAAAAGAATATTTTCTTTTCCTGCACCATATATTATTGGGTATGGTCAGCCAGTTTCAAATATGGAAAGCTGGCTATATTTTGTGGCTGTAAAAGTTGTACTGGTTATGTTTCATTTTTCATGTGAATTGCTGACATCATCATGATGCTGATAGAAAAGCTGCTGCCCTAATTTCAAGCTCCATTAGCAACATGAGAAGTACTGTATTGCTTACATTTATAGAATTGAAGCAATACAGACTTTCAAATAAGTTAAAACAAAATAAAAGGTAAGGCTTGAGTGTAATGCTTTTCACTCTTGAATTTAAGAATTATATATCTAATGTAATTTACCTTTTTTCTTGTTATATTTATAGTCCTAAGAATTAAGTAAATGCTCCTAATAAAACTATTTTTTTGAAATTTTTTTGGTTATTATCACACTTAGAATCCTTTATTTCTTTGTGCTTTAGTACATAAAAGTATTTTAAATTAAAATTTCACTTTTAATTTCAATAAGGCATTGGTATGGATGTGTCTCAGGCTGGATAATACATTTTAGAGTGGGAAAAAGCTTAGAACAAAAACATGTAAAAATTACAATTTAATATGTTTTCTACAAAAATATGTATATTTTGAGCTGACAATTTCCAAATTTGCATCTTTAAAAACTCCAGCCCTGTGGTTTCCTAGTGGTCCAGTGGTTAAGAATCTATCTGGCAATGAAGGAGACACCAATTTGATCCCTGGTCTGGGAAGAGCCCATGCTCTAGAGTCCATGAGCTGGACTACAACTACTGAGCCTGTGCTCCACAACAAGAGAAGCCACCACAATGAAAAGCTCACACAACACAACTAGAGAGTAGTCTCAGTTCACCACAACTAGAGAAAACCCGCACGCAGCAAAGATGACCCGTTATAGCCAAAAATAGATAAATAAATCTTAAGAAAATAAACTGCTGTAATTCTTATTTAAAAAAAAAACTCCAACCCTTACATCTTATCTGAATGAAGACCAGATTTTAATATAAAACTCGCAATTTGTTATCACTACATATATGCCTGCTAGGTATATCAAATTCAGTGTGTCTAACCAGAGCGGAGGAGGAGGAGGAGAACACGGAGGCCACGGAGAGCGGCTGAAATGCCTGTTCTTCAGGTCAGGAGAGCGGGAGTCTTGACGCGACTCTCGAAGCCTTCTCCTTACACGGCCGGATCGTGGCCTCCAGCGCCTCGGCCTCCCTGTTCCTTGTTGCTCCGTGCAGCACAGCCTGCGTCCGAGCAGCGGCGCCACCACGGTCCTGGGCGAGCGCGGCACCCGTCAGCACGGCCCAGAGGCAGCGGAGGCAGAATTATTTTTAGTGGCACAGGAGGGCCTAGAGGAGCTAGCCCACGCTGAAAGTCAGGAAGGGTGGCGGTGAAGAGATACCCCTCATCCAAGGTAAGGAGCAATGGCTGTGCTTTGCTGGAGCAGCCATGAAGAGATACCCTATGCCCAAAGTAAGAGAAACCCAAGTAAGACGGTAGGTGTTGCAAGAGGGCATCAGAGGGCAAACACACTGAAATCATACTCACAGAAAACTAGTCAATCTAATCACACTAGGACCACAGCCTTGTCTAACTCAATGAAACTAAGCCATGCCCCTGGGGCAACCCAAGATGGGTGGGTCATGGTGGAGAGATCTGACAGAATGTGGTCCACTGGAGAAGGGAATGGCAAACCACTTCAGTATTGCCTTGAGAACCCCATGAACAGTATGAAAAGGCAAAAGGATAGGATACTGAAAGAGAAACTCCCCAGGTCAGTAGGAACCCAATATGCTACTGGAGATCAGTGGAGAAATAACTCCAGAAAGAATGAAGGGATGGAGCCAAAGCAAAAAGAATACCCAGCTGTGGATGTGACTGGTGATAGAAGCAAGGTCCGATGCTGTAAAGAGCAATATTGCATAGGAACCTGGAATGTCAGGTCCATGAATCAAGGCAAATTGGAAGTGGTCAAACAAGAGATGGCAAGAGCGAATGTCGACATTTTAGGAATCAGCAAACTAAAATGGACTGGAATGGGTGAATTTAACTCAGATGACCATTATATCTACTACTGCGGGCAAGAATCCCTCAGAAGAAATGGAGTAGCCATCATGGTCAACAAAAGAATCCGAAATGCAGTACTTGGATGCAATCTCAAAAATGATAGAATGGTCTCTGTTCATTTCCAAGGCAAACCATTCAATATCACAGTAATCCAAGTCTATGCCCCAACCAATAATGCTGAAGAAGCTGAAGTTGAACATTTCTATGAAGACCTACAAGACCTTTTAGAACTAACACCCAAAAAAGATGTCCTTTTCATTATAGGTTACTGGAATGCAAAAGTAGGAAGTCAAGAAACACCTGGAGTAACAGGCAAATTTGGCCTTGGAATACAGAATGAAGCAGGGCAAAGATTAATAGAGTTTTACCAAGAAAATGCACTGGTCATAACAAGCACCCTCTTCCAACAACATAAGAAAAGACTCTATACATGGACATCACCAGATGGTCAACACTGAAATCAGATTGATTATATTCTTTGCAGCCAAAGATGGAGAAGCTCTATACAGTCAGCAAAAACAAGACCAGGAGCTGACTGTGGCTCAGACCATGAAATCCTTATTGCCAAATTCAGACTTAAATTGAAGGAAGTAGGGAAAACCACTAGACCATTCAGGTATGAACTAAATCAAATCCCTTATGATTATACAGTGGAAGTGAGAAATAGATTTAAGGGCCTAGATCTGATAGATAGAGTGCCTGATGAACTATGGAATGAGGTTCATGACATTGTACAGGAGACAGGGATCAAGACCATCCCCATGGAAAAGAAATGCAAAAAAGCAAAATGGCTGTCTGGGGAGGCCTTACAAATAGCTGTGAAAAGAAAAGAAGTGAAAAGCAAAGGAGAAAAGGAAAGATATAAATATCTGAATGCAGAGTTCCAAAAAATAGCAAGAAGAGATAAGAAAGCCTTCTTCAGTGATCAATGCAAAGAAATCGAGGAAAAAAACAGAATGGGAAAGACTAGAGATCTCTTCAAGAAAATCAGAGATACAGGACAGAAATGGTATGGACCTAACAGAAGGAGAAGATATTAAGAAGAGATGGCAAGAATACACAGAAGAACTGTACAAAAAAGATCTTCATGACCCAGATAATCACGATGATGTGATCACTGACCTAGAGCCAGACATCCTGGAATGTGAAGTCAAGCGGGCCTTAGAAAGCATCACTTTGAACAAAGCTAGTGGAGGTGATAGAATTCCAGTTGAGCTATTCCAAATCCTGAAAGAGGATGCTGTGAAAGTGCTGCACTCAATATGCCAGCAAATTTGGAAAACTCAGCAGTGGCCACAGGACTGGAAAAGGTCAGTTTTCATTCCAATCCCAAAAAAGGCAATGCCAAAGAATGCTCAAACTACCGCACAATTGCACTCATCTCACAGGCTAGAAAAGTAATGCTCAAAATTCTCCAAGCCAGGCTTCAGCAATATGTGAACCATGAACTTACTGATGTTCAAGCTGGTTTTAGAAAAGGCAGAGGAACCAGAGATCAAATTGCCAACATCCGCTGGATCATGGAAAAAGCAAGAGAGTTCCAGAAAAAACATCTATTTCTGCTTTATTGACTATGCCAAAGCCTTTGACTGTGTGGATCACAATAAACTGTGGAAAATTCTGAAAGAGATGGGAATACTAGACCACCTGATCTGCCTCTTGAGAAATTTGTATGCAGGTCAGGAAGCAACAGTTAGAACTGGACATGGAACAACAGACTGGTTCCAAATAGGAAAAGGAGTACGTCAAGGCTGTATATTGTCACCCTGTTTATTTAACCTATATGCAGAGTACATCATGAGAAACGCTGGACTGGAAGAAACACAAGCTGGAATCAAGATTGCCGGGAGAAATTCAATAACCTCAGATATGCAGATGACACCACCCTTATGGCAGAAAGGGAAGAGGAACTCAAAAGCCTCTTGATAAAAGTGAAAGTGGAGAGTGAAAAAGTTGGCTTAAAGCTCAACACAATGGAGTATTACTCAGCCATTAAAAAGAAAACATTTGAATCAGTTCTAATGAGGTGGATGAAACTGGAGCCTATTATACAGAGTGAAGTAAGCCAGAAGGAAAAACACCAATACAGTATAATAACGCATATATATGGAATTTAGAAAGATGGTAACAATAACCCTGTATACGAGATAGCAAAAGAGACACTGATGTATAGAACAGTCTTATGGACTCTATGGGAGAGGGAGAGGGTGGGAAGATATGGGAGAATGGCATTGAAACATGTAAAATATCATGTATGAAACGAGATGCCAGTCCAGGTTCAATGCAGGATACTGGATGCTTGGGGCTAGTGCACTGGGACGACCCAGAGGGAGGGTATGGGAGGGAGGAGGGAGGAGGGTTCAGGATGGGGAACACATGTATACCTGTGGCGGATTCATCTTGATATTTGGCAAAACTAATACAATTATGTAAAGTTTAAAAATAAAGTAAAATTTTTAAAAAATGTAAAAAATAAAATTAAATTAAAATGAGACTTTGGAGAAAAAAAAAAAAAAGCTCAACATTCAGAAAACGAAGATCATGGCATCCGGTCCCACCACTTCATGGGAAATAGATGGGGAAACAGTGGAAACAGTGTCAGACTTTAGTTTTTTGGGCTCCAAAATCACTGCAGATGGTGACTGCAGCCATGAAATTAAAAAATGCTTACTCCTTGGAAGGAAAGTTATGACCAACCTAGATAGCATATTCAAAAGCAGAGACATTACTTTGCCAACAAAGCTTCGTCTAGTCAAGGCTATGGTTTTTCCTGTGGTCATGTATGGATGTGAGAGTTGGACTGTGAAGAAGGCTGAGCGCCGAAGAATTGATGCTTTTGAACTGTGGTGTTGGAGAAGACTCTTGAGAGTCCCTTTGACAGCAAGGAGATCCAACCAGTCCATTCTGAAGGAGATCAGCCCTGGGTGTTCTTTGGAAGGAATGATGCTAAAGCTGAAACTCCAGTACTTTGGCCACCTGATGCGAAGAGTTGACTCATTGGAAAAGACTCTGATGCCCGGAGGGATTGGGGGCAAGAGGAGAAGGGGACGCCAGAGGATGAGATGGCTGCATGGCATCACTGACTCGATGGATGTGAGTCTGAGTGAACTCCGGGTGTTGGTGATGGACAGGGAGGCCTGGCGTGCTGCGATTCATGGGGTTGCAAGGAGTCGGACATGGCTGAGCGACTGATCTGATCTGATCTGATCTGAACTAGAGCACTTGGTGTCTCCATTTCCATTCATTTAAAACAGTGTCACATGTTACTCAAATTAAAAATCCAGGCTTTTTCATTCCTTTTCAGAAAGAGTTAACAGGGCCATGTCTAATCTTTCTTATTTGATGACTATCTCAGAAAAAGAACACTTCCACATGTATGGATGTGAGAGTTGGACTATAAAGAAAGCTGAGCACCAAAGAGTCGGTACTTTTGAACTGTGGTGTTGGAGAAGAATCTTGAGAGTCCCTTGGACTACAAAGAGGTCCGACCAGTCCATCCTAAATGAGATCAGTCCTGGGTGTTCATTGGAAGGACTGATTTTGAAGCTGAAACTCCAACACTTTGGCCATCTGATGGGAAGAACTGATTCATTTAAAAGACCCTGATGATGGGAAAGATTAAGGGCAGGAGGAGAAGGGGATGACAGAGGATGAGATGGTTGGATGGCATCACCGACTCAACGGACATGAGTTTGTGTAGGCTCTGGGAGTTGGTAATGGACAGGGAGGCCTGGTGTGCTGCAGTTTATGAGGTCACAAAGAGTTGGACATGACTGAGCGACTGAACTGAACTGAACTGAACCTGGTCCACACTCCTTTCTCTGCTTATTCTATATGATATATTTATTCTTTTGTTTCATAAATAAAAGCAGCATGAAGGTTATATTTATCATGTTGCATATTACATCCCTGTTATCTGTGTATCTTATAACTGAAGATTGTACCTTTGACCACCTCATATACACATATAGCCAAAAAAATGAGTGAAATCTTGCTCCTTGTGACAACATGGATGGACCTAGAGTGTATTAGGCTAAATGAGATAAGTTATACTAAGAAAGGCAAATACTGTATAATTTCACATATATGTGGACTCTAAAAGCAAAATGAATGAAGCAACATACCAAAACAGAAACAGAGTTATAGATACAGAGAAGAAACCAATGTTTATCAGAGGGCAGGGGAGGAGAGAGGAAATAAATAGATGAAGGGGATTAAGAGGTACAAACCTCCAGTTGCAAATAAATGAGTCACTGATGTGATATGTGCAGTTAGGGAACACAGTCAATGATGGTGTAGTATCTGTATGGTGACATGCTGTGACTAAACTTATCATGGTGATAATTTTTAAATGTATAGAAATACCAAATCACTATGTTGTGTAAATGAAACACACATAATGTTGTAGGTCATTTATACTGAAAAACAAACATACAAACCTATAGACAAAGAGATCAGATTTGTGGTTACCAGAGCTGAGAGGTTGGAGGGAGGGGTTATTGAGTGAAGGTGGTCAAAAGGTACAATCTTCCAGTTATAAGCTATACAGGTATTAGGGATGTAATATGCAACATGATAAATACAATTCAGTGGTTATTTATATATGCAAGTTGTAAAGAGAGTAAATTCTGAGTTCTCATAACAGGATAATAATTTTATTTAATTTTGTATCTGTATGAAAGTGAAAGTGTTAGTTGCTCAGTCATGCTTGACTCTTTGCGACCCCAGTCCGCTAGATTTCTCTGTCCGCAGAATTCTCCAGGCAAGAATACTGGAGTGGTTTGCCATTTCCTTTTCTAGGGGATCTTCCCAACCCAGGTATCAAACCCCGTTCTCCTGCATTGATAGGCAGATTCTTTACCATCTGAGCCACCAGGGAAACCCATCTGTATGAGATTATGGATATTCATCTAAGTTTACTGTGATAATCATTTCATGCTGCATGTAAGTTAAATCATTATGCTGTACACCTTGAACTTATACAGTGCTCTATGTCAATTATATCTCAATAAAACTGGAAGGAAATAAAATATTTGTGTATACTCAAAGTTTTAGAATGAAAACTTGAAGGTGTTCTTAGGCATAATGGTACCTCAAAGGAATCATCTGCCTTAGTATGAAGTCACATTCATGGAAAAATCATTTTAAAAAATGGAGAAAGAAGATTTAATGATGAAAAAGCTCCTTGATGTAGCCGTGTCTGAAGTTAGTTAATAGACTCTCCACATAAATTTTGGTTTTTTTTTTCAGTTAATGTCTGTGTGAATCAAACTTTTGTCACTTGAAATCACAAAAGTTAACAATCATAATAAGTGCCACTGTGTTCTTGAGGAACAAGGATAAAGAGAAAAATACAGTAATAGACTCTCAGCAGTAAATTATCCCTAGTAAATATTTTCATATTGTTTATTGTACTTTTTTTAATCCCTGCTCATTTTACACAAATCTTAATTGCTCTAGTGAATACACAAATTAATTAGATCTAAATTAATTAATTCAATATGACTTTTTTTTTCCAGCCTTTTGGACTAATTTTAAAGCAAAATCAGTAATATCTGTCTTTTATGTCCTTAAGAAAAAATATGGAAGTATTGACGAACTACTAAGAGTAACTCCTAATCTGTGTAGCCTTCATTGTCTTTTGTGAAAATATGTGTAATTTAAAAAATAGTTCTTTATACTATAGGCTCACCTCTGAAAAAGGTTGGAAGCACTATCACCTAGTAAATAATACAATACATAAAACTGGAAATAAATTTATATTTAGTGTAGAATTAGATGTTTTATTTCAGTGACTTGGGTAGAAAAGCTACAATTATGGAGCTTTCAAAGATGATAACATAATGATACAGTTCTTTATCTGATTTACAGAGAAGGCTGCCATTTGAAACAAAAGAAAAAGTAACTAGAACTGAATGAGCTTGAATTAAATGACCATGATTCTGATTTTTTTTTTCAATCTTAGATAAGAAGATATCATTTGACTGAAAGAACGAAGAAAAAAAAAATAGGTGGACTCTATGGCTTAGGTGACTGCAAATGGAATACTTTTCACCTCTAATTGACTAGGATTGAAATGGAGGCAGTCTCCATAGAGACTGAAATTCCTCCATGAGGGATGGCAGCTGTTCACAGAGGCTGCCTATGGAGGCTGATGCCTCCATTTCTAAGAGATAAGGAGCATGACATTAGGACTAGATTCACTGGCTCCCATAGCCAATCTCAGCTTCAATACTCCATAGTTTTAAATATAGTGCTCTTTAAGACAATTCAATTTGAAGAATTATAACCTGTTTACTATAATACAGTGTGGCTTGGGAAAATTTTTTAATCTGTCTAGTTAAACTAGTGCTCACACTATTAAACTTCATGTGATGCCCATCAACATGTATCAGGGATTTTTCCTTCTATATGATTATACTCTGAAATCCTGTGATTATATTGTTACGAATAAGTGTTATGATTTAAGGATTCATGCATTCTGCCTCTGAGATATAGGTTGAATTTTAATCATAAAGTATTTTAGTCATAAAATAAAACAGAAATGCAGGCCTTCCATTTACTACTTAAACTATCCATTCTTTGTGTCCTCCACCACAGGTTCTTCAGGTTTTTGCTGACCTTACTGGCTGCTTTTCAGCTTTGAATATTTCTTCTGCTAAATTCTCTGGCTGTTTATAATGTCTAATTTTTGGTTTTCTCAGAGGTACATCCAGACCATTATCAGATTTGCAATGAAGGCTTCCTAAACTCTCTCTATACCCACCCTTCCTTTAAACTCCCATTCATGGCCCCTGCACTCTTCAACTCAAAGCAGATAATTTTCTTTATGCATAAATGGGACAACACTACCTCTTTGCTTAAATCCCTGTCTTGTCTTTTACAGAAAGAACAAAATTTCAAACTCTTTGAAAGACTCTGCATTGTGTTCCTTAAAATTGCCTGCCTCTCTTCTCTTCATTCAATATACTGTAGCCATGTTTTTACTCCATTCCTCAAAAGTGCTAGATCTATATCCACTACCCGTAGCATTCTTTCCACAACTCTTCAAGTGACTGGATTTCTTTCTCTTTTGCTGTCATTTTATATGCACATCATCCAAAGATGTTTTTCCTGATAATCTATTTAAAAGCTCACAAATACAATTCTTTTTTTAATTTTTTTATTTTTTATTTTTTTTCTAATTTTATTTTATTTTTAAACTTTACATAATTGTATTAGTTTTGCCAAATATCAAAATGAATCCGCCACAGGTATACATGTGTTCCCCATCCTGAACCCTCCTCCCTCCTCCCTCCCCATACCATCCCTCGAGACAGCAAAAGAGACACTGATGTATAGAACAGTCTTATGGACTCTGTGGGAGAGGGAGAGGGTGGGAAGATTTGGGAGAATGGCATTGAAACATGTAAAATATCATGTAAGAAACGAGTTGCCAGTCCAGGTTCGATGCACGATACTGGATGCTTGGGGCTAGTGCACTGGGACGACCCAGACACACAGACAAATACAATTCTTAATATACATCCATGAAAAAATACATATACATATATATAACTTAATCATTTGCTGTACAGCAGAAATTAACACATTAGAAATCAACTATACTTCAATAAAATTTTAAAAATTATTAATCTATACTATACCACCTTCAAATACATACTGAAATCTGTACCAATATTTTGCATTGAGCAAATTGCTTGTATTTTCTCTTTCTATTCCACTCAATTACAAGCTCCATCAAGCCTGGACCTTCTGTATTACTCAACACAGGATCACCAGCACCAGCACCAAGATACACCACCTCCTAGAATTTCTAACCAGATTTGATGTACTAGACACCTGGTACTAACAAGATTTTTACACAAAAATTGACTCTGAATTCATGCTTGCTAAAGATGTTGCATTCTGTTGACATGACTATCAGGAGGCATCTGTTCTAAATTTGGATATTATTCATGATTGTATGTTTATTTATTTATATATGTTGTGACTGTCTCTCACTGGTGTGTGCATGCAGTTGTGTTTCTTCCATTGTGTCCAACTCTTTGTGACGCTATGGACTGTAACCCACCAGACTCCTCTGTCCCTGGAATTCTCCAGGCAATTCTCCACATACTGGAGTGGGTTACCATGCCCTCCTCCAGGGGATCTTCCTGACCCAGGGATAGAACCCTCCTCTCCTGCTTCTCCTACATTGCAGGCAGATTATTTACCACTGAGCCACTGGGAAGCCCCATGTCTCTCACTAGATAAGGTAATAAGTATAAAAAGTGTGGTTTAGACTCAATGGACATGAGTTTGAGCAAACTCCAAGAGATAGTGAAGGACAGGGGAGCTTGGCATACTGTAGTCCATGGGGTCACAAAGAGTCAGACATAATTTAATGACTCAACAACAACATATTTTTTTGAAGTACATGCATAAAGCAAGCTCACAACTCTCAAAGAAAAGTCAGAGCTGGTTAGTTATTAAAGCAGCAAAAATATATTTTATTAAGGACTATAGCAGTAGGGAAAAGAGACCTTAGAATAAAATCAGGTACAGTTTTGAATAAAGGATGAGCAAGTGGAAATTTGTAGGCAAGAAGTAAAAGTGGGAGGGTTGGAGGATAGAAAATTACTAAGAGGAAACATCAAAGGCAAGAGGGATTCTGTCTAAACCAACCAAAAAGAAGCTGTTTGCTGAAGGCAGGTCAGAATGAACAGACATTACCTGGAAGATGGTGAAACATGAGGATATGAATCAAACATCAGGGTGGTGAATACTGTTTAAACTAACTTAGCAGAGTTCTTGATAAAACTAGACTTTTACAAAGCAGAGCACAGATGAGTCTAGGATAAGTTCCACGAGTCTGACTAAAGTTGGGTCAAGCGAAGAATCTCTATCACAACATAGTCTTTTCATGAATGTGCTGAGAAAAATGTTGTCTAAGTGGTATATGAAAAACCTCACTCTTTCTGACCTGTTAATTTCATTTATGCAATTAAAGAATCTGGAAATTTATAATGGCTAATAATTGGTTGAATTAGCTTACTTTTAACAATCACATAAGCCTTAAGAAACTCTTAGTTGCAGGTGAAACAGATTGGTGTGATCCCCCCAGGAATGGGAAGAATATGGGTCTGGTTTCATTAGGGAATTTCCTTTTACTTGCTTCTAGATAAACAATGCATTTCAGCACATGAATAGCTGAAAGTAAGGTCACCAAAGGCAACCACTTAAATACCTCTGAAGCAACTGTCCTATATGCAACATCTGCTCAAGTTCTAAAATAAAGGTGGCTTTCAACTCTATTCTAGTAATTGAAGAGTGTGGAGTTTCTTGACTCCAATGTTCTATCATTTCTAATAGGCTTGTTCTCATTGCCAACATATAAAAGTGTTTTATACTTTCACATAGAAAGTGTTTTAGGCATGGGTGAAATTAAAAACTGTCAAAGAACAAGGCAAACAAAATTGTTCATCACTGAAGAACTACTACTGTTTAAGCTACATATTAGGGAACTCCACATTACCTCACCAGTGCTAGATATTACACCATCCAATTGGGGGAAAATTCTCTTTTATCATATTGTCATAATAAAATGTGAAGCTTATCCTTAGTTTGTTTAATTTTTAGGGTGTGGGCTTCCCAGGTGGTGAAGAATCCGCCTGCCAATGCAGGAGACAGAAGAGACATGGGTTTGATTCCTGAGTGGGTAGATCCCCTGAAGTAGAAAATAGCAACTTACTCCAGTATCCTTGCCTGGAAAATTCCATGGATGGGATACAGTCCATGGGATTGCGAAGAGCCAGACATCAGTGAGCACACACAAATAAGTTTTTTTTTTTTTTTACTGTAAAGTTGTATGAATAAATCAACACTAGTAGAATCTGTGTTCAACACTAGTAGAATTTTTAAAACTCCCAATGAGATAATGCAAATTGGAAGAATTTAGACTTCCTCTAGAAAAGCTTTGCCCATCTCTTTCTATTCCATTTGATTAGCCTCAACTCCAAGTTCAGTTCAGTTCAGTCACTCATTCATGTCCAACTCTTTGTGACTCCATGGACTGCAGCACATCAGGCTTCCCTGTCTATCACCAACTTCCTGAGCTTAGTCAAACTCCTATCCATCAAGTCAGTGATGCCATCCAACTGTCTCATCCTCTGTCATCCAATTCTCCTCCTGCTTTCAATCTTTCCCAGCATCAGGTCTTTTCCAATGAGTCTTTTCTTTATATCAAGTAGCCAAAGTATTGGAGTCTTAGCTTCAGCATCACTCCTTCCAATGAATATTCAGGACTGATTTCCTTTAGGATGGACTGATTGGATCTCCTTGCAGTCCAAGGAACTCTAAAAAGTCTTCTTTTTTGCTTTTTAATTCTTTGCTGCTTAGCTTTCTTTATAGTCCAACTCTCACATCCATACATGACTACTGGAAAAACCATAGATTTGACTAGACGGACCTTTCCTGGCAAAGTAATGTCTCTGCTTTTTAATATGGTATCTAGGTTGGTCATAGCTTTTTTTCCCAATGAGCAAGCATCTCTTAATTCCATGGCTAAAGTCACCATCTGCAGTGATTTTGGAACCCCCCAAAATAAAGTGTCACTGTTTCCATTGTTTCCCCATCTATTTGCCATGAATTGATGGGACCAGATGCCATGATCTTAGCTTTCTGAATATTGAGTTTTAAGGCAGCATTTTCACTCTCCTCTTTCACTTTCATCAAGAGGCTCTTCAGTTCTTCTTCACTTTCTGCTGTAAGGGTGGTGTCATCTGCATATCTGAGGTTATTAATACTTCTCCCAGCAATCTTGATTCCAGCTTGTGCTTCATCCAGCCTGTCATGTAACATGATGTACTCCCCATATAAGTTAAATAAGCAGGGTGACAATATATGGCCTTGATGTACTCTTTCCCTGATTTGGAACCAGTCTGTTATTCCATGTCCAGTTCTAACTGCTGCTTCTTGATCTGCATACAGATTTCTTAAGAGGCAGGTCAGATGGACTGGTATTCCATCTCTTTAAGAATTTTCCACAGTTTATTGTGATTCACACAGTCAAAGGCTTTGGCATAGTCAATAATGCAGAAATAGATGTTTTTCTGGAACTCTCTTGCTTTTTCTATGATCTAACGGATGTTGGCAATTTGATCACTGGTTGCTCTGCCTTTTCTAAATCCAGCTTGAACATTTAAGCTAACCTAAAGGCAAAGGATAAAAGGAAACATATACCATTTGAATGTAGAATTCCAAAGAATAGCAAGGAGAGATAAGAGACCCTTTCTCAGTGAACAGCGCAAAGAAATAGAGGAAAACAATAGAATGGGAAAGACTAGAGATCTCTCCAAGAAAATTAGAGATACTAAGGGAACATTTCATGCAAAGATAGGCTCAATAAAGGACAGAAATGGTATGGACCTAACAGAAGCAGAAGACATTAAGAAGAGGTGATGAGAATACACAGAAGAACTGTACAAAAAAGATCTTCATGGCCCAGATAACCACGATGGTGTGATCACTCACCTAGAGCCAGACATCCTGGAGTGTGAAGTCAAGTGGGCCTTAGGAAGCATCACTATGAACAAAGCTAGTGGAGGTGATAGAATTCCAGTTGAGCTATTTCAAATCCTAAAAGAGGATGCTGTGAAAGTGCCGCACTCAATACGCATCAAATTTGGAAAACTCAGCAGTGGCCATGGGACTGGAAAAGGTAAGTTTTCATTCCAATCCCAAAAAAGGCAATGCCAAAGAATGTTCAAACTACTGCACAACTCCAAGTTATCCTGTAGTATATATTGACTATGCTGCAATCAGATTTCCTTCTGTTCATTTGCACTACTTGAAAGCAAGTTGAATGTTTGTTATATAATTATTCCTGCCTTCATCAATATGAGTCGTGTTCATATAGGCCTGAGATGCCTCAATAAGCGCTACCTATAGAATTCACTAAAATTTTCCCATTCTTTCAAGGCTTCAATTCTCCATTTTCACAGTTCTATCTTAGAAAGGCTCCTTTCTCATTCTCATTCTCTACCCGTGTTCAATGATCTCTCAGTCTGATGCTCTCTCAATTGTCCTTCAAATGCAACTTATTGGATATTTGAAGATCGTCTTGAAAGTGACCTTGAATTTAAATCTTTTTCTCTAGATTAAACCAAAGAAACCATATACTTTGCAGTTCAAATGCAGGTTAGTATAAGCAATAGCTTATACTTTGAGCTTACAAAATCAGAAAGCCAGGACCTAAAGAGTTTATGTATGACTTGTCCAAAAATCACATCTTAGTTAAGCCAGCCAGGAGTGAAAACCAGAAGCCTGATTTTTCCATGTATATGATCTTCTAGGAATTTCCCAGGTGGCGCTAGTGGTAAAGAACCTGCCTGCCAATACAGAAGACATAAAAGATGTGGGTTCAGTCCCTAGGTTGGGAAGATCCCCTGGAGGAGGGCATGGCAACCCACTCCAGTATACTTGTCTGGAGAATCCCATGAACAGAGGAGCCTGGAGGGCTGCAGTCCATAGTGCTGCAAAGAGTCAACCATGCCTGAAGCAACTCAGCATGTATGCACGATACTCTAGCTGGCTGCTTTAAACATTAGTGATACTTGCCTCGCTCCCAAAGCATATTAAGTTGGGGACACCAGGTAGGCAGCTACTTAGTCCATTCATTCAAAACACTTGCCTTGTTCATGTTGTAAGATGCAGAATAGACATCTTAATATTTTAGACCTGCAGAAGATACAGTAAAAGTACCTATGTATCCCTTCATTCTAGTGAGTGCGGCGGTGATGAGCTGTTACTTCCCAGTACCTCCCCCTTCAAATACCATCCACAAGAGGTAAATTTCAAAAATGGTGACTCTGACAGCTACCTTTGTATCTCACACAGTATAGCGTTTCACAAAGGTTTGTTGAATATAATGGAATTGAGTGAAATGTGAAACCCCCAGTTCCTATGGATTTTTGTCAAACACATGCTCCCTGGTTGTATTTCTCTGTTCTCAAAGTCTCAGGTTTCCCTCCTCACTGTTCTTGCATGTCATTTCACTGATGCCTCAAATTTAGTGCTTAAACTATTTTTGGTTTGTAAGATCAAGGTTTAAAATTAAAACTAGAAAAATTTGGAAGTTACCTATTTTGTAAAGAGTCTCTCTTTCCATAATAAAAGAGAACACATTAAACTAAAAATACATGTTAAAGAAATTAATATTATCCTGGACTAGACATTTGGAAATCCTATTCTCTGACTATAAGAAAAGTCATTAACTATCTGTTGGCTCACTTCATTTAAATCAATTGTTTCCAGTGAATTCAAGTAAAGAGGGTCACTGAAATCAACCATCAACTTGAATATGCAAGACTAAACTGCTGTTTATCAGTTATTAACCTAGATTCCTCAAGTCAATGTCCACATATGCTAAGAAGTAATCATTTTGGTAAATTAATTTTATTGAATAGTTTCATATGTTCTCACTGAAAAATTCAGTTAGGCATTTCCCCCTTTTTTTTCTGTTTTATATGTTTCTTCTAATAGGTTTACTTAGGAAAGGCTCCTACATCAAAATATAAAATATTTGCACCAAATCTTTCAAAAATTTTTGAATACGATCCACTAAAAGATCAGTATATTTAAGGATCAGTTTTAACTTTTTATAACAGTTGAAAGTGTCCTCTAATGTCAATTTAACTGTGTACCCAAAATGTTAACCTATCCAATATGTGCTGTGTCCTAGGTAATTAGGACATTTCCCTTAAAACAATGATATTAACTAAGGTTGATGGTAAGGGACTAATCAGATAGGAGAAATGAAAATGTAGAGAAAATTATAGGATAAAATCTTGTAATGCAAATACCAACAATAGAAATATAGACCATCCACACTTGATCTAACCCAAAACAGGTCAGAGGAATTACAAATCTTCTGCTAATTATATACAATACTGATTGAAAGCATCTATGAAAAGAAATCATCAACTAAAATCATGTATGCGTTAAATAACAGCCTGCAAATTGAAAACTGCAAACATCTGTGGTCCCCTTGAGTTTTCTTTCCTTCAACACTTTCAGTAAATTTAATGACACAAGTGAAACCTTGTGGCAGGTCACAAAACTACAGAGTTTATAGATGAACTTAGGATATTTTATGTTCCTTTCAGGATATGTCAAATATCACACACACACACACACAGTCAATGCATTGCATCCATCAATCGGGAACAGTTTTGCAGTTTGATAGTGTTATTTTATTTATTCAACTTTCCTCTTTCTTTGCTTTCTCTCTCTCTCTCTCTCTTTTTTCAAACAGGGTCAAATGCTGTCCTTCAGATCTGCTACAATCAGGTGAGCTCTGTAGAACTCCCCCTTTGTTCTTTGGAGGGGATACGTTCACACATTGATGTGTACCTTTTGATGATCTGAAAAATGTGGGTGTTCCTTAAGGGCTACTGATCTAGATGCCTCCGTTGCTCGAAATAGATCAAGGGAGGCTTTCTCCAAAATCCAGAGTCATATCACAAAGAAAACCAAGAAGATTAAAAGTTTTATATTAAATTACACTCTTACCACTAAGCAAAGCTTGTACCTCTTTTAATTTTTTTTGGTAGAATTACCAGAGAAAATAGCTATATTTACATGCCAAATTCAATAGCTCAGTCTTCTGAAAAAATGGATAAATGATCACATATTTTTAAATTAAATAATGAAGCTGAGGTTTGCCAGAATCAGCAATATATTTCAGCATTAACTTACCTATAATGCTAGCAGCTATTTTGATATTGAAGTCTGTTGAGGCATCAAGATTTTAGAAAAGAAATGATAATACTTATTGTCTGGATTCAGGTTGCATTAACCGCGAAAGGGATAAATAACTGAACTGACAAGTAAACAAGAGGGAATTGTGCCAATATGCATCTTAAGGCTAAATGCTCCAAGTTTTAAAAAATGGGCTTTGGCAAAAGAAGTGTAGAAATTGTCGGGAAAAAATTGTAGAAAACAATTTTGATAAATGTAATAATTTGAAATACTTATTTTTTGTGATAATGTTGATGGCAAACCCTAAAATATCCAATGCACCAATACCATAAATTAATGCCTTTCAGGAAAAGTAGTTGGAAGTTTCACTTAGAACTTTGATTTTTGTACAATGTCTTCACCAATAGTAACCTCAAGAAGATGCATTCTACCAGAAAAAATCAGCTGAATAACTTTTTAAGTCTTGCAACATATCACATTCTCAGTTACTTATTTTTGCCATGTGCACAACTGAGATAAAATTACTCAACATTCTATGTAAGGGTCAAAAGTCAGCCCCTCCTTGTTCTGAGAATGGAGGCACACATTTAACTCCTATTTTGACAGTCTACTCTTGTAAGATGAAAAGAATCAAGTTTATACAATTAAAAAAAAAAGACTAGGATATTGTGAAAAGGGATGATAGTCTTTAAAATGCTTAGTAATACTTTGAAAAAAGACTGAAAGTAAATATGAGCTGTGATTATGCATGTACTGAGTCTGAAGAATTGGGAATTATCTGGTGGATCATGGATCAAGTCACCTGCCAGATGTAAAGCTGTTGCCAATTAACTGAAGGGGAGAAAGGAGCTGAAGAGGAGACTGGAACATCACAAAGAGCTTTTAGTCACAGTTTAATATTTATAGTTCTTTTAGGCAGGGTGCGATTAGTCAAACTTGTCTAAATTGGATTAAAAGTGATACCACGTGGCCCAGATTCTGGGTCCACAAAGCCTTAACATTATTTTACTGAAATAATTGTCTTTAAAGTAAGCAACATATTGCTTTTTTATGTGCTGTTGAAACTTATACAAGGTGAAGGTAATCTTTGAAAGAGTAAGGATAAAGATGAAATTAAAGATCCTAAAAATCAATTAACTGGTCAAATCACATATCCTTCTTTAATGTTTCATACTAATAATTAGCTATTACTGACAGAAATTAAGGAAGCACAGATTTTGGATTTAGATTTTCATAAACAAGTATAAGATCTTTGACTGTAATGCTTAAGCTGTCATATTCTGTGCAATTAACCACTGAAAATCCAATCTCTTCATGTTTTTAAACATTCAAATGAAGGACACATTCTTTAGGCAATCCAGCAGTAGAACTAAACCAATAAAACTACCTTCAACTTAAAAAGAATGTTATTTATTTAAAAAGATATTGTTAAAAGTCTACCATATTGTGGATATATGTGTATATAAAATACAATAAGACCACTTACCATCACCAAATTTGAATGAGCACAAACTTAAGAAATACAGTATACAGAAATATTGTTTCCTGTCATAAAATGTCAATTTATGGCTATTTTATGGTTTGGATCAGGCTATGTCACTCTAAACTAACTTATTAACAGAGAGTAGACACAGTAGCAAATGAAATATTTTAAAACAATAAGTTTAGCAACATCATATGTCTGATATAAAAAAAGTTCTCGAGCAAATGGATGCACATAAATTGATTTCAATCTGAAGTGCTGTGATATCCCTGAATATCAGATTAATTTCATGGAGGATTTTTAGGGATCTATTTAGATATTTCACATACTTGTACTGAATGCCCTTTGTACGATCAGAACTGGGTGATATGTATTATATTGAATATTTTATACTCACTAAAGGGAAAACATCCCCACTATTCAGTAGGAAGTAGGCTGTATGTTAACTAATCACTAAGTGACTCTTGATCAGAATGGAGAGATTTGCTAAGTGGCTCTCAAAAGAGGTCATTGCCCTCTTCTTAAAGAGGTCCTGGCTACATAGGTATTTTATGTCTATTTGGTATGTCTTATGAAAGAATCATTTTTCTTTAAGAATATCAGCATTCTGTGTTACTAGAACACTGTGGAAATGTGTCCCAGCAAGTCATTATGGAAATATGAAAAAGAATATGAATGCTGTGTTCAGCTAAATGCAAAAGGCTAAATCAAGATATAATTTCACAAAAATTCAGCTTATTATATAAAATACAAAGTAGCAATCAAAATGTTATACATGATATGATATATGACTAATTGGGTTTCCTCAATGACTCAGCAGGTAAAAATCTGCCTGCAATGCAAGAGACACGGGTACAGTTCCTGGGTCAGGAAGATCCGTTGGAGGAGGAATTGGCAACCTACTCTAGTATTCTTGCCTGAAAAAAATCCCATGGACAGAGGAGGAGAATGGTAGGTCACTGTCCATGGGGTCACAAAGAGTTGGACACTACTGAGCAAGTTAACATGCATTTACGCTTACGACTAATTGACATTTTGTGTTCATCCTTTTCCTTTTTCCTTTTGTTATTTGCCAACTTTCTTGAAAATCTATGTTTTTTTGAATAAATATTTTTAGTACCCTATCTTCAGTTTCAAAATTAATCTATCTTTTCTTACGATTCTTTGGATATTTCACTGTAAACTTTCTATTATAGTGTACTAAATATATTTTCCTCTTTTCAAGAATGTGCTTCAAGAATGTGATCACTTTATATGCTTATCTCTGTGGTCCTTAACATGAGTTGCATGTTATCATTAAGGACCCTAAAAGCTGCCTTTTCATGGGCTCCAGATTTATTGCATTATTTTATTGTTATGGGATGGATCTTATGTTTGTTTTTAAGTTCACCAGTTGATTATAATGCTTAGCCAGAATTACCAACCACTGAACAACCAAATCCTGCACACTCTTGGAGATCAGGACAATCAAACCTGCAGGTTATGTTGCCTTGCATGCTCACACCTTCTTGAGGAAAGATTCTCTTCTTCCCACCAATAGCGCTTATGGACCGTCCTACTTATATAATTTTTAGCACACACCATTTTAGACTTTCAGTTTTGGTAAACATATCAGATTGCCTTATTTTTCCTGCTTTCTTATAAAATCCTGTGGTCAGAGATTCCATTTTACATATCTTTGTTTGTGGCTGTGCATTGTACTCTTTTAATAATAATAGTTTCTTTTTTAACATCAATGTAATTAACTAATGCATTATCCATAACTATTTTCTAGGTCCTATAAACGTAAATACTCTTGTGCTATGCTCTCTGAATGCAATTCCTCATGAATTATTAACCAAATGAGGAGTGAACTCAAATACATATGCAAAAGTAAATATTTAAAGTGTGTGTATTCATATGAAGATTAACAATAAGAAAAACCAATTTCAAAAAAAAGTATCTCCAAACCAATGTATCTTTTCATTTTATAAAAGGAAGAAGATGAAAAAGGTTGCCAGATTCTTATCTTTTTAAAGGTATATACAATGGTTTTGTTTTTCTTAGGAATTTTCCATTCCTTGAATAGTACTTGGGCCAAAATTCTATGGATTTAAAAAGTTAAATAATGAATCTAGTTTTGTGTCTCCTAGAAACAAACATATTAATGATATTGAATCAGGGATTTAGATTTGAGGCAAATTTAATTTTCCATTGTAACAATTAGAGAATGATAAGAAAAAACACAATCACAGAGGTTATAACAACTTTTCCCCTGAACAGCAGCTCCAGCACTCTGGGGAACAATTTGTATAAAGTGGTTTAAGTCTATTCTTTTTGGTTAAACTACTTAACGATTGGCCTATATTTTCCTTTCAAGATAATAAATTTTAACAGACCAGCTATGATTTATGGAATAGAATTACCAGAAAAAATAAGATAAAAACTCAACTTCAACCTATAATGTGTGCCACACACTTTGTTAAAGTGGTTTTCTTTGATGGAGTAGAATAAGTTTTAAACCTTGCTTAGTCTGAGTTGTTGCTATGGTAACTATGTATGTCTTATAAAACCGTAAACAATTGTGTAAAATGGTCAAATAGAGCACAAGTTTATAGCTGTACCAGTTTAGTTCAAATGTATACACACTCTATTTTTAATATTATCTTTACAAAGAAATACTTATTCATTGCAGATGGATCCTCAGAACCTTCTTCCAAAAGATTATGGCTATTTGTGTGTGGGTACATGGTGTGTAATTGGGGGAAAGTAACTTTCCATTTTCCAAAACATAAAATGAGGTGATTATAATACAGACAACTAAAATCCACAGTTCATCCATATAATTATTATGAGTAGTCTATGAAAACATGCCAAGAGCTTTTCTAAGAATTAGGCCCTCAGGTATAAAGATTAGCATGGTTAAATTGACTGCTGGTGATTTGAACAACCTCTAAAGGCTCTGCATAAAATCCATTGACAATGAAAATTTTCATTAAAAAAATGTGCTGCCATGGGCAATCCATGCTAACTAATTTATAGTCTCTATTTTTATAGGAGTTTGGAAGAAAATGCTTTTAAATAAGCCAAACAAAACTCCCTGAATTTGTTATAGATTAATACATGATGACTTTACCACCAAAAAAAGGACAGAAACTATAGGAAATCAGAGGGCATACATCTACTACATATATGGAGCTCTATTTATGAGTTTGAACTGGGGAATGATGTTTCTGTGGTGACCTGTATGCTAAATCCCTGAATGAGACAGTAGAAAGCTGGGCTAAGGTTCTTGTTGTCTAATAAGTTTGAGTCCTATGGAAAATGTAACCCATAAAGACCATGTAAACCATAAAGACTAATGGTTGTTGTTTGTAGCAATGTTGCAGTCATCTTAGGTACTCATATTTAAAATGACATACAATTAGTAACTGTATATAGATTCGCTCACTCATCTAATAATCATCTAGCCAGTAACAGATAATCGTTGTTACATAAGGGTCTCCTATGTAAATTAGAAAGCGTGCGTGCCTGCTAAGTTGCTTCAGTCGTCTACAACTCTATGCGACCCTATGGACTGTAGCCTGCCAGGTTCCTCTGTCCATAGGATTCTCCAGGCATGAATACAGAAGTGGGTTTCCATGCCCTCCTCCAGGGGCTCTTCCTCATCCAGGGATCAAATTGTCATCTCTTACATTTCCTGCATTGACAGGTAGGTTTTTTACGACTAGCGTCACCTGGGAAGCCCAACTTAGAAGGTACCAAAGGCACAGAAGAATGCCCTGAATCTGGTATACATTTATTTATTTTTTAATTTAAAGGTAAATATATTGTTTTTTTCAGTTAAAAATTTTTTTTGCTTTCTATAGTGTTTTTCATTTATCTTATTTTATATGTTTGATATGCAAATTAAGAACAATGGATAAAATTAAAATGAACGTACATGAAACAGAAGTCTAGATAACAGATTTTTCTAACTAGAATGAGAAAAATTAGAATACAAGAAATGTTGTGTTGTGCTGTTTCTTCAAGAAAAGGTGCACTCTGATTGTGACTACATATATTAAATACACAAATATTTAATTCTGTCATTATAGTATGTGAAAAATACCATTTTATTATTCTCATAAAATGTTTACTTTGTCTTGGCTATCTTTCAAATACCAACACTGAATAAAAATTACAGAAACAAGTAAGTGAATTAAAAAAAAATTCCTATTACAGAAATTACAGCTATATCACTTAGCTGTTTAAAATCTCAAAAAAAATCTTCAGAACTCTTCCAACTCAGAAACCAAAGGTTTGTAATTACCTTAAGCAGTATTTATGATGCAGCAAATATAAAGAGATAAAATCTATTAACATCCCAGACTAATGTAATCACAATGATAAGCAACAAGATTTAATAAAGAATAATTTATACTAGAAAAAAGATTGCTGTTAATAGTTATAGGATTCGAAGATATATATATAGTAGCAGGTATCTGCTACTATAAAATATTCAAAGCTACATTTCATAAACTTTTGACTGTGAAATTAAGTAAAAAAGCCAGCTGGCAATATGAATGCTTTGACATGTGCTGAAAACTAAAAGCTACACACACATTCCCACAGATAATAACTTTTCTTTTGGTAGGGAATTACCTGCCATGGAAAAAGTGAAAAAAAAATTAACTTCTGTATGTGAGTTAACCATGTTATAATGTAATTGGAGGGAATTAGAAGAATATAAAAGGAATTGAGAAAACACAACACCAAACCTGAGGTGATGCAGCTGTGGCTCTCCTGTTGTCCCATGGCCTCCCCTACAGATAAGATCAGAACATCCTCTGCAAACTGGAGAAAGAAGCAACATATGTTCTGCAAGACTAGAGAAAAATCATAGCATTCCGTCCATCAGTGTTTCCCAACTGTATTATTGTAATAGATTTGATACATTTCAAAAATATCTACTGAGCAGAAATCATGTGCCAGGTCCAGCTCCAGACACTGGAAATGAAACAATATGTAAGACGGTACACTCTCTCCGTTTGTGGAGCTTACAGTCTAAAAGAACAAACACAAAAATCCACACTCTACATTGATGAGCTAATGGGATAAATGTCAGATGGGTTATGTGAAAAGGCATTTCAAAAGCAAATATGAATTATTTGCTCAAAGATAAAATATGAACTATTCAGTCAATAGTATTAGTGATAATTCTGCATAACTCTGGTGATGTGTCTCCTAATTTACGTTCTTGCAACTCAAGCAAATTTAGCACCAACTATTGACAATAAAGTACACACATAGGAAACACATGAAACATGTAATGTTTCACATGAAACACATGAAACATGTAATGAGTTACAAGTTAAGCTTGTTACATTTTTGACAACCTGTAGGATATTGAGTGGAGAAGGCAATGGCAACCCACTCCAGTACTCTTGCCTGGAAAATCCCATAGACTGAGGAGCCTGGTAGGCTGCAGTCCATGGGGTTGCGAAGAGTGGGACACGACTGAATGACTTCAGTTTCACTTTTCACTTTCATGCATTGGAGAAGGAAATGGCAACTCACTCCAGCGTTCTTGCCTGGAGAATCCCAGGGACAGGGGAGCCTAGTGGGCTGCCGTCTCTGGTGTCACACAGAGTCAGACACAACTGAAGCAACTTAGCAGCAGCAGCAGCAGGATATTGAGAAAAATGTGGACACCCCCACCATCTTCAGTGATTGATCCTGCCTACTTGCATTCTACCTCATCATCTACTTCTTTTCCTCAAGAGCAAAATTTGAGATTAATCTGGAGGCTTGGTGATAACAGTGTAGAAGGGTGTCCCAAGAGCACTGATGTGATCAGTCATACATGTCTGCTGGGTAGGGAAGGACATGAAGCCAGGACCAAGGAGGGGCATAATAAATAGTATATAGACATTTATAATATAGTTTTAAATTATTTTCCCTGCTAAGATGTTTTAATTTCTAAATATTTATGGATTAATAAACTATAGAATTAATTCCTTCAGTCACCTCTCTGTGATTAATTATATTCAATGCTACTGTCAAGATTAATTATTCAGTACATGCAAACTTCAAGATTCACTCCCTCAGTCAATTCAAGTAAAGTGATGGTATTCATCTCTGTACATCCAGAATTTCAAATGTCTAAAAATACCTATTTCCATGGTGAATCTTGCCCTTATTAATAGAATATTATTTGTTTAAAAGATCATTCAGTTATATCCAACTCTTTTGTGATACCATGGACGGTAGATCGCACAGGCTCCTCTGTCCTTGGAATTCTCCAGGTAAGAATACTGGAGTGGTAGCCATTTCCTTCTCCAGGACATCTTCCAGACCTAGGCATGGAACCTGAGTCTCCTGCATTACAGGCAGATTCTTTACTATCTGAGCCACCAGTGAAGTCCCCATATTTGGATGTAAAAGAGCATGTGTGTGTACGATTGCTTCAGTTGTGTCCAACTCTTTGTGACCGTATGGACTAGGAGCCTACTAGTCCCCTCTGTCCATGGGATTCTCCAGGCAAGAATACTGGATTGGGTTGCCATGCCCTCTTCCAGATCTTCCTGACCCATGGATGGAACCTACTTTTCCTGCTGCTTCTGCATCTCAGGCAGATTAATTACCACTTAGCTACTAGGGAAAGCTGTAAAATAGCATCAGATCAGATCAGTCGCTCAGTCGTGTCCGACTCTTTGCAACCCCATGAATCACAGCACGCCAGGCCTCCCTGTCCATCACTGACTCCCGAATAGCATAGTTGTATGCAAAATTTTTAAAGTAAAGCATGTGTGAAATGAAAAATTTGAAGAGTATCTTCTTAAACTATTCAAGTATATATATATATATATATATATATATATATATATAGTTTCCTTGTTGTTATGATAAAAGAAGTATCTGTAAAAGTAACTGTTTTAATTCAGTAGGTCAATTCTTTTATTGTCAATACTGACCTGTTTCAAGGGACTGTGTTTATGATTTGTCAGGATGTCTTAGCTCTTGCCATTGTAGAATATGCAAAAGTGTGATTTTTATTCAAAATAATATATAGAACATCTACATACATGCCCTGATGATATATTTCATGAGAAAATTTTCCTAGATTTAGGAAGATATATGAGTTAAATGCTATGCTATATGCTAGTTAATAAATTGATCCAATGAAATTTAATATCAAAAGCATTTTACTAGAGAGTGTCATACAGAGTGAAGTCAAAAAGAGAAAAATCAAATATTGTATATTAATGCATATATGTGGAATGTAAAAAATTGTATAGATTATCTTATTTGCAAAGTAGAAATAGAGACACAGAGTAGAGAACAAATATATAGACATCAAGGGGGAAGGGAGGATGAGAGGAACTGGAAGATTGGGATTGACACATTTGCACTATTGGTACTCTGTATAAAATAGATAACTAATGAGAACATACTCTATAGCACAGGAAACTCTACTTAATGCCTTAATGGAAAGGAAGTTCAAAAGGCAGGGGTATAGATATGTATGTATGTATATATATACATATATATATATTTTTTTTTTCACCAATCAGTGGAGTGATCAACAATCCACCTGCCAGTGAGGGAGACACGGGTTCAATTCCTGGGTTGGGTCAGGAAGATCCCTTGGAGTGGCAGCTTGCTTCAGTATTCTTGCCTGGAAAATTCCATGGACAGAGGAGCCTGGTGGGCTACAGTCCATGAGGTTTCAGAGTTCAACATGACTGAGCAATTGAGTGTACATACATGCATGCACACACACACACACACATGGCTGGGCTTCCCTGGTGGCTCAGATGGTAAAGAATCTGCCTGCAATGCAGGAGACCTGGGTTCAATCCCCGTGTTTGGAAGATCCCCCGGAGGAGGGCATGGCAACTCACTTCAGTATTCTTACCTGGGGAATCCCATGGACAGAGAAGCCTAGCAGGCTACAGCCCATAGGGTTTCAAAGAGCTGGACACGACTGAGCAACTAAGCACAGCACATAACACATTCTCGTGGTTGATTCATCTTCCTGTACAGTAGAAACAAAACTGTGAAGCAGCTATACTCCAATAAAAAGTATTAATACTTAAAAAAAAACATTAAAATGACAGATGTTTTTGTAACAAAGAAAACCTGAGGTCAAGGGTGAAAACCAAATAAATATTAACAACTGGAAACTATACATTTATAAAATTGTAAGCTCAAGCTCAAATTCATTATACAATACAACCAGTAGGTAGTAATGTTTTGTAAAAATAGAAAATGAACTACAAGTGCCTCCTCCAAAAATCCTCAAATAAAAGAAATCACCTGAGGCTGATTACCATAGATGCTACTGCTCTGATTGAATGAGCCCTAATTTGACCCTTAAATGACAATTTCACTGAAGAACAACAATGAGGAATATGTGAGGATAGCCATTCCAACACAATTCTTTCAGAGATTGGTTAACCTAATATCAATGTCAAAAGTGAGAAGAAATTGAATGAATTTTCCAAACAGTTAAAATCCAGAAACACTAGGACCTAGCTTATCAGCAGCCAGCCAAGAATCTTCAATAGAGAAAATGTGTACTCAGTGAACTTCTGTATTCAAAGTAAACATAGTGAGTTTATGTTATTACCTAAGATTATGCAAACAAAAAACTCAGTAAATTTGAAAGTGGATACATTGATTTAAGTTACCTCATAAATTTGTGTAGTGTATTATGTGCAAAACATTATACGATCTTACATACTATTACTGATTGGGTCCCATAATTATAGTTAAACAATTTTGAAGCTGAGGTTCCTAGTAGAATGATCTACATTTTGCCAAAATGTAGATAAAAATAATCTACATTTTTTGTAAATAATCTACATGATATTGTAGATCAAAAAAACCTACAAAATTTGCCCAAAATAATTTGCTCCTTATCTCATCTCCATATTTACTCTTCTCTCCTGCACTATTCCCTCTTTCTTCTTTTCAGTTAATGCAGGAGTCCTATTCTTCATCTACAAATGTACCCAGCTTCTCTGTGATATGTTTATGTATTCTTATTCTATTTACGTTTATGATAGTAAAATAACTTTATTTCTCCATTCAAATTTTACAAGCTGCTAGGAATTGAGAGATGAGAGATATTTGGAAATCCTGGAAGCTTTATGATTTTGCTGTTTTGATTTTATTTAACAACAATTTTAAATGAATATAAGCATATTCTGGATCATGACCTTTTTTTTTAAAGCTACTGCCACTCAATTTTAATCAACTATATTTATATAGAGACAATTTGAAGTTTGCAAATATTAAAAAATATTATAGTAAAAATAACGTCATTAGGGGAAATTTGAAAGCTTTTTTTTTTTTAAGAAAAAGAGAACCAACTAAAAGTAAAATTACTAAATATTTTTTTTTATCAAATACTGATTTAACATTGTTATTTGCAAAATTAGTAACTTTAAAAATGTCTCCTTTCCTCATAGCTGTATTATAAAATGCTTAAAGAACATACATCTTTGCACTACTTAAAATATTCAGTAACTGGTTCACATGAAAAAACTTCTTAATTAACACTTATTGAATAATTGATTATATACTCACCCCCCCAATTTTATCTACCTTAAAAACTTTTATCATCATAAATTAACATGTATTAATAACTTTTACAAAGTCTGATGACTAGAAACGTTACAGAGGTCCATTTCTTTAGCATATCTAAAAAGGAAAAAGAAAAGTTAAAATGTACAATCCTTGTAGTGGATGCTATTGTTGCCTCTGCCTTTTAGTTTGTTATTGTTGTTTAGTTGCTAAGTCATGTCAGACCCTTCTGCGACTCCGTGGACTATAGCCTGCGCTGTCCATGGGATTTCTCAGGCAAGAATGCTGGAGTGGGTTGCCAAGTCCTTCTTTGTGTGATCTTCCTGACCCAGGGATCAAACCATTGCTCCCCTTGCTTTAGTAACTGGCCAACAGTGGTGTGAAAAAGTCTGTGTCTTTCACTCAGGAAGGAAAGTGAAAGTCACTCAGTGTTTGCAACCCCATGGACTGCCTGCTAGGTTCCTCTGTCCCTACAACTCTCCAGGCAAGAATCCTAGAGTGGTGGGCTGCCATTCCCTTCTCTAGGAGATCTTCCCGACCCAGGGACCAAACCTAGATCTCCTGCGTTGCAGACAGTTTCTTTACCATCTGAGCCACCAGAGAAAACCTCAGGAAAGGAAGTAACTAACTCCGTAGTTGCTGCTGCTGCTGCTGCTAAGTTGCTTTAGTCGTGTCCGACTCTGTGTGACCCCATGGACTGCAGCCCACCAGGCTCCCCCGTCCCTGGGATTCTCCAGGCAAGAACACTGGAGTGGGTTGCCATTTCCTTCTCCAATGCATGAAAGTGGAAAGTGAAAGTGAAGTCGCTCAGTCGTGTCTGACTCTTAGCGACCCCATGGACTGCAGCCTACTAGGCTTCTCCATCCATGGGATTTTCCATGCAACGGTACTGGAGTGGGGTGCCGTTGCCTTCTCCCACTCCATAGTTAGTAAATGGCAAATTCACTTCAGTATTCTTGCCTGGGGAATCCCCATGGACAGAGGAGCCTGGCAGGGGTTGAAAAGAGTTGCAAATGACTGAGCAACTAAGCATAGCACACAGTACATATATGTGGCCGTAAATATCTTGCCTTACAGTTATTGTGGGTCAGAGATCTGGATAGGATTTAAGTAGGTGCTCCCCCTGAGAGTTTCTCACAAAGTTGCAGTCCAGGTGTCAGACAGGAGTCTAATCTGAAGGTCCAACTGGTGAAGGATCCATGTCAAGCTCAGTGGTCATTGGCAGCATTCAGCTTCCTACCATCCACTGGCCAGAAACCTTTCACCATCGAGGCCTCACTTCATAAAAGTGTGCAAGGTAAGAAAGCAAAGGAGAAAATCTGCTAGCAATACAGAAGTTACAATCTTTTGTAAGACAATTAGCTAATTATGTAACTAAACTCCCATCAACTTACTAAACTCTACTGGTCACCAGGACCTGTTCATACTTTAAGGATACAGATTGTCAAAAGGAATGGATACCTGGAGGTGAGGTTTATTGAGAACCATCTTAGGAGTTTGCCTGCCACCATAGGAAAAGAAATATTTTATCCTTGGTAGTCAGATTTCTAAACAACTTTTTCTTTTCTTTTTTATATGTTCACTTCATTTTCATTAAAATTAGGAAAATACCACCTAAATACATTGTAAAAAATGTGTCCCAAGAGATTTGGACCCTTGTGGTCTGTTAGACTTATAGTCTAAAATGTTTTCTCACCACCAAAAATAAAGGTGGAATGTATGCTTTAAAACTGTGGTGCTGGAGAAGATTCTTGAAATTCCCTTGGACAGCAAGGAGATCAAACAGTAAAGCTGAAAGGAAATCAACCCTGAATATTCATTGGAAGAACTGATGCTGAAGCTGAAGCTCCAATACTTTGGCCACCTGATGTGAAGAGCCAACTTATTAGAAAAGATCCTGATGCTGGGAAAGATTGAGAGCAGGAGAAGTGGGTGACAGGATGCGATGATGGATGGCATCACCGATCCAATGGGCATGAGTTTCAGCAAACTCCAGGAGAGAGTGAAGGACAGGGAAGCCTGGCTTTCTGCCGTTCATGGGGTCATAAAGAGTTGGACACGACTGAGCAACTGAACAACAACAACGTGGAGCCAAAGGAAAAAAAAAATTATACCAATGGCTAAACTTTATTTTTTAATCTGCACACAATGGATTTTGATGAAGTTGCTAATTAATGCAATAGAGGTGAAGAATGAAGCCAAAGTGTGTTTTTTCCTTAAACTTAAACCATGTCACTGATTTTCCTTTAACCCATTGTAGCATCTGACAACTCTGAGAATTAAACTCATCAGTTCTGCATGTTTTGGTCTTAAATGATTTGACTACCAGTGGACTCTAAACTTATTTCATGATTCACCCCTGTTTTATATCTGCCTTGCCCCAATTCACAGGAGCTCTCTTTAAGCCCCCATGACATGCAAAAACTTAGGGTATATTTACTTTTATCTTTGCCTGAAAGTGTTTGCTTCATATTTCACCTTCATATTTCATCCCAAATTACTATATATTCTCACTGATAACAAGTCATGGTCACCTGCTGTTTTGAAAATTACACTCAGCCAAACAGGAGACTTCAAACAGTAGGATTTTCTCTCCTTCTTATCCGTCCCTCTCTTCCAGTTGAACCACTGATTTACTGACCCTGAGGTACACCAAGTGTATCTGTTTTTCCTTCAAAGATATTGGTGTAGGTGCATATCATTCTTTCATAGTAGGTGTCACTTAAAAAAAAAAAAATTTGACCTCACCCTCCACAGCATGTGAGACCTAAATTTCCTGACCAGGGATCAAACGCACGCTGTACATTGGAAGGTGGAGTCTTAATTCCTCGACTCTTGGAGAAGTCTCAGATATCATTATTACAATTATTTGTTCGTTTTCTTACTTGTCCTTGTCTACTTCTGTCATTTGCCCAATAGCTCTCCAAAGGAGATAGGAATTACATCTTTCTTAATCTCCGTTGATGCTATAAAGACTCATGAAGTATTTCGTTTATAGTAAACTTTCCCTGATAGCTCAGCTGGTAAAGAATCTGCCTGCAATGCAGGAGACTCAGCTTCAATTCCTGGGTCAGGAAGATCCTCTGGAGAAGGGACCAGCTACCGACTCCAGTATTCTTCCTGGAGAATTCCATGGACAGAGGAGCCTGGCAGACTACTCTCCATGGGGTCGCAAAAAGTAGGACAGGACTGAGCGACTTTCACTTTTCAATAAATAGATTTTGTTTGTATTGAGAACGACAAATTCATTACTTAATTTATCAAAATTAGGTGATTTCTTTAGGTTCTGCTAAAAATTCAAACCATGGAGTGTCTTGTCTATCTTGGATTCCATGTGTCTAGAGATAGACTAAGCCCTTGTTTGTACAGTAATTGTCCCAGTTTATACCTAGAACCCCATATAATTATGAATAGCTTCCACTTGCATTCTCAAAAATACTCTAGTTTGAATGATAAATTATGTAGTCATCCTATTTGTGTCTCTGGTAACTTCTCTACCCTATACCTTTTTTTAAAAATTGTTTTTCTTTGTGAGTTTGCTACCATCTTTGGAAGAGTAAAATTTCACCAGCTATATAGAGCACAATATGATCTGGAATTGTTAAATTACTTCATTTACATTTTTCACTTTGAGAAAGGACTAATCATGAAAATAATCACCATCATGATTTTATCATGAGACAAGGAACATACAAAATATTTAGGTGTTTAAAAGATACTTTCTAGACCTTAAGATGACCATGTGATCTAAGCCACCACTAGTTTCTTATGTTTGCCCATCTATTGCATTTAGGATATATAAATAGGCAGTATAATTTTCAACATTTAATTATTTCTATATCAGTTACCTGTATATAAATAGTACTTTTAAGATTTAATATAATGCATTAAACTTGTATACTTAAATTAGAAATAAATTACTTTTCTCATATATTTCTAACCTAAATTTCAAACATTCATAAAAATAATTTAAAAGTAATTATAGGACTTTCAGAGATGGATTTTTCTTATTTCCTGAATAAAAAAAGTATGTTAATATGATCTGAAAACAAAATTTTTAATTTTTTATTACTAATAAGCAAGAGTTTGGGTACATGTTTAAAAATACTAAGAATGAATTCAGCTTATCTCAATTTGATGATCAAAACAAGAGAGATCCTAAAAATTATGACAAGGAAATGAAAAAGCCAAATAAGACCCTAATCACAGTTTAGAAAGTATTCTGGTAAGAAGCCAGAGTGCTTCTTTTTGAAAACCAATTGCCCCATTTATTGAAAGGAATGATATTTTTCATTGAGGTCATTAGAGCCCAATAACATTGGCATACCCTGTTCCCAAAACTGGCCAGCAAATAAACAAACATACTTTGTAAGTCTCTAGTTAGATACACAAAGGATTAGAAATAGTGAATCAAATGCCACGACAATTCATGCCTAAAAAATATATCCTTCAGTTCAGTTCAGTCACTCAGTCATGTCCAGCTCTTTGCCACCCCATGGACTGCAGCATGCCAGGCCTCCATGTCCATCACCAACTCCCAGAATTTACTCAAATTCATGTCCATCGAGGTGGTGATGCCATCCAAACATCTCATCCTCTGCCATCCCCTTCTCCTCTCGCCTTCAATCTTTCTCAGCATCAAGATCTTTTCAAATGAGTCAGTTCTTCGTATCAGGTGGCCAAAGTATTGGAGTTTCAGCTTCAACATCAATCCTTCCAATGAATATTCAGGACCGATCTCTTTTAGGATGAACTGGTTGGATCTCCTTGGAGTCGAAGGGACCCTCAAGAGTCTTCCTCAACACCACAGTTCAAAAATATCAGTTCTTCTGCACTCAGCTTTCTTTATAGTCCAACTTTCACATCCATACATGACTACTGGAAAAACCGTAGCTTTGACTAGATGGACTTTTGTTGGCAAAGTAATGCCTCTGCTTTTTAATAGGTTTGTCATAACTTTTCTTCCAAAGAGTAAGTATCTTTACAGTTCATGACTGCAGTCACCATCTGCAGTGATTTTGGAGCCCCAAAAAGTAAAGTCTGCCACTGTTTCCCCATCTATTTACCATGAAGTGAGGGGACCGGATGCCATGATCTTCGTTTTCTGAATGTTGAGCTTTGAGCCAACTTTTTCACTCTCCTCTTTCATTTTCATCAAAAGGCTCTTTAGTTCTTCTTCATTTTCTGCCATAACAGGGTTGTCATCTGCAATATGAGGTTATTGATATTTTTCCCAGCAATCTTGATTTCGGCTTGTGCTTCATCCAACCCAGTGTTTCTCATGATGTACTCTGCATATAAGTTGAATAAGCAGGGTGACAATATACAGCCTTGACATACTCCTTTCCCGATTTGCAACCAGTTTGTTTTTCCATGACCAGTTCTAACTGTTGCTTCCTGACCTCTCAGAGGCAGGTCAGGTGGTCTGGTATTCCCATCTCTTTCAGAATTTTCCATAGTTTGTGGTGATCCACACAGTCAAACACTTTATTGTCATAGTCAATAAAGGAGAAGTAGATGTTTTTCTGGAGCTCTCTTGCTTTTTCAATGTTCCAACGGATGTTGGCAATTTGGTCTCTGGTTCCTCTGCCTTTTCTAAAACCAGCTTGAACATCTGGAAGTTCATAGTTCATGTACTGTTGAAGTCTGGCTTGGAGAATTTTGAGGATTACTTTACTAGAGTGTGAGATGGGTGCAATTGTGCTGTAGTTTGAGCATTCTTTGGCATTGCTTTTCTTTGGGATTGGAATGAAAACTGACTTTTTCCAGTCCTGTGACCACTGCCGAGTTTTCCAAATTTTCTGGCATATTGAGTGAAGCACTTTCACAGTATCATCTTTCAGGATTTGAAATAACTCAACTGGAATTCCATCACCTCCACTAGCTTTGTTCATAGTGATGATTCCTAAGGCCCACTTGACTTCATCTTCCAGGATGTCTGGCTCTACGTAAGTGATCACACCATGTGATTGATTATCTGGGTCATGATCTTTTTTGTATACTTCTCATGTGTATTCTTGCTGCCTCTTCTTAATATCTTCTGCTTCTGTTAGGTCCATACCATTTCTGTCATTTATTGAGCCCATCTTTACATGTGCAGCACTGGAGTGAGCAGTGGTGATGAGATTCCGCATATCCCAGGGAGAAGGGCTCAAACAAACCTTGTGTGCACCAGGACCCAGGGATCCCACAGAGACTGAGACAGAACTGTGTTTGAGCATCTCCTGTGGAGGTACAGGTCAGTAGTGGACTGACACAGGGACAGGGGCTCTGGGTGCAGCAGACTTGGGTATGGCATAAGCCCTCTTGGAGAAGGTCACCATTAACCCCACCATAGAGCTACCAGAACTTACACAGAACTGGGAAATAAACTCTTAGAGGGCACCGACAGAACCTTGTGTGCACTAGGACCCAGGGAAAGGGGGACTGGATTGCAAAATATCTTTAATTTTCTTAAGTAGATTATAACTGAGACCTTGGATACTGACACCTTAAATAAGGGTCATTTTACAAAAAAAATGTTAAGATCAAGTAGAGAACAAAATTTATGGGACAAATGTGGACTTTTGGTGACCTGGAAAACTACAATTAATAAGCCTTTTCTTCCTTCTGCAGTTGCAAGTAGGAACAATGCTAGATAATAAGGAACTATTTGACCAAGGACAGTGATAGAGAGGAAGATTTTCTTGTATCTATCAGAAGCCCTAAAACATCTGGAATTGTTCACTTTGATTCACAGGGGCAATAAAATGGAAAAGCTGGTGGATAGTAATTTAGTGGCTTTCCACTTCATTGTGTACTCTTTGTATTTTTGCAATCCATTTGATATCTGTTTTTATTTTTGAATGCAAAATGGTGTTCATTATATAAATGAAATGAGCCACTTGATGATGGTGGAGACATTGTTTCTACAACCTGCCAAAAATTAGCTGAACAACTGCCGTGAGTGATGATGGGGAACTAAGTCTTTGCATATGCTGAAAAAAATAAAAAAAATAAATTCCATGTGTATTGCATGTCCTTCAATTCACAGCTGGTTAACCCATTAAAAATACTGCATTTTTTTTTCAATTTGCTTCACACTGAATGGAATTTATGATTCGTTTCATAAAATTAATATCCACAACCCTCTATTATTCAGATGCTAATGACTTGTTTTTAATGCCCAAGATTATAGCATCGACTCTTTAGTTTTCTAATCCTCTCTTCAACACTAGTTTGTTCATTATTTGCCATTTAGTCAGGTAGAGCTGGAGAAGGAGGAAAATTGTAGCAAAGAATTGTGTGACATGAAAGTCTGACAGGAAGTCATGGATGGATGGATCAGTTCAGTAATTCATTCAGTCATGTCCGACTCTTTGCAACCCCATAATGTGCAGCACGCCAGGGCTCTCTGTCCATCACCAACTCCCAGAGTTCACTCAAACTTATGTCCATCGAGTCGGTGATGCCATCCAGCCATCTCATCCTCTGTCATCCCCTTCTCCTCCTGCCCCCAATCCCTCCCAGCATCAGAGTCTTTTCCAATGAGTCAAATCTTCGCATGAGGTGGCCAAAGTATTGGAGTTTCAGCTTTAGCATCATTCCTTCCAAAGAAATCCCAGGGCTGATCTCCTTCAGAATGGACTGGTTGGATCTCCTTGCAGTCCAAGGGACTTTCAAGAGTCTTCTCCAACACCACAGTTCAAAAGCATCAATTCTTTGGCTCTCAGCTTTCTTCACAGTCCAACTTTCACATCCATACATGACCACTGGAAAAACCATAGCCTTGACTAGAGGGACCTTTGTTGGCAGAGTAATGTCTCTGATTTTTAATATGTTGTCTAGATTGGGCATAACTTTCCTTCCAAGGAGTAAGTATCTTTTAATTTCATGGCTACAATCACCATCTGCAGTGATTTTGGAGCTCAGAAAAATAAAGTCTGACACTGTTTCCACTGTTTCCCCATCTATTTACCATGAAGTGATGGAACCGGATGCCATGATCTTAGTTTTCTGAATGTTGAGCTTTAAGCCAACTTTTTCACTCTCCACTTTCACTTTCACCAAGGGGCTTTTTAGATCCTCTTCAGTTTCTGCCATAAGCTTGAAGTCATCTGCATATCTGAGGTTCTTGATATTTCTCCCAGCAATCTTGATTCCAGCTCTGATTCTTCCAGCCCAGCATTTCTCATGATGTACTCTGCATAGAAGTTAAATAAGCAGGGTGACAATATACAGCCTTGACGTACTCCTTTTCCTATTTGGAACCAGTCTGTTGTTCCATGTCCAGTTCTAACTGTTGCTTCCTGACCTGCATACAGATTTCTCAAGACGCAGGTCAGGTGGTCTGGTATTCCAATCTCTTTCAGAATTTTCCACAGTTTATTTTGATCAACACAGTCAACGGCTTTGGCATAGTTAATAAAGCAGAAATAGATGTTTTTCTGGAACTCTCTTGCTTTTTCCATGATCTAGCAGATGTTGGCAATTGATCTCTGGTTCCTCTGCCTTTTCTAAAACCTGCTTGAACATCTGGAAGTTAACCTTTCACGTATTGCTGAAGCCTGACTTGGAGAATTTTGAGCATTACTTTACTAGCGTGTGAGATGAGTGCAATTGTGCTGTAGTTTGAGCATTCTTTGGCGTTGCCTTTCTTTGGGATTGGAATGAAAACTGACTTTTTCCAGTCCTGTGACCACTGCTGAGTTTTCCAAATTTTCTGGCATATTGAGTGCAGCACTTTCACAGCATCATCTTTCAGGATTTGAAATAACTCAACTGGAATTCCATCACCTCCACTAGCTTTGTTCACAGTGATGCTTTCTAAGGCCCACTTGACTTCACATTCCAGGATGTCTGGCTCTAGGTCAGTGATCACACCATCGTGATTACCTGGGTCATGAAGACCTTTTTTGTATAGTTTCTGTGTATTCTCACCACCTCTTCTTAATATCTTCTGTTTCTGTTAGGTCCATACCATTTCTGTCCTTTATCGAGCCCATCTTTGCATGACATTTTCCCTTGATATCTCTAGTTTTCTTGAAGAGATCTCTAGTCTTTCCCATTCTGTTTTTTTCCTCTATTTCTTTGCACTGATCACTGAAGAAGGCTTTCTTATCTCTCCTTGTTATTCTTTGGAACTCTGCATTCAGATGCTCATATCTTTCCTTTTCTCCTTTCCTTTCGCTTCTCTTCTTTTCACAGCTATTTGTAAGTCCTCCCCAGACAGCCATTTTGCTTTTTTGCATTTCTTTTCCATGGGGATGGTCTTGATCCCTGTCTCCTGTACAATGTCACAAACCTCTGTTCATAATTCATCAGGCACTCTATCAGATCTAGTCCCTTAAATTTATTTCTCACTTCCACTGTATAATCATAAGGGATTTGATTTAGGTCATACCTGAATGATCTAGTGGTTTTCCCTACTTTCCTCAATTTAAGTCTGAATTTGGCAATAAGAAGTTCATGATCTGTGCCACAGTCAGCTCCCGGTCTTATTTTTGCTGACTGTTTAGAGCTTCTCCACCTTTAGCTGCAAGAATATAATCAATCTGATTTCAGTGTTGACCATCTGGTGATGTCCACGTGTAGAGTCTTCTCTTGTGTTGTTGGTAGAGGATGTTTGCTATGACCAGTGCGTTCTCTTGGCAAAACTCTGTTAGCCTTTACCCTGCTTCATTCCATACTCCAAAGTCAAATTTGCCTGTTACTCCAGGTATTTCTTGACTTCCTACTTTTGCATTCCAGTGCCCTATAATGACAGAGAAGGCAATGGCACCCCACTTCCAGTACTCTTGCCTGGAAAATCCCATGGACGGAGGAGCCTGGTAGGCTACATTCCATGGGGTTGCTAAGAGTTGGGCGCGACTGAGCGACTTCACTTTCACTTTTCACTTTCATGCATTGGAGAAGGAATTGGCAACCCACTCCAGTATTCCTGCCTGGAGAATCCCAGGGACAGAGGAGCCTGGTGGGCTGCCATCTATGGGGTCGCACAGAGTCAGACACAACTGAAGTGACTTAGCAGCAGCAGCAGCAGCCCTATAATGAAAAGGACATCTTTTGGGGGTGTTAGTTCTAAAAGGTCTTGTAGGTCTTCATAGAACTGTTCAACTTCAGCTTCTTCAGCATTACTGGTTGGAGCATAGGCTTGGATTACCATGATATTGAATGGTTTGCCTTGGAAACGAACAGAGACCATTCTGTCATCTTTGAGATTGTATCCAAGTACTGCATTTCGGACTCTTTTGTTGACCATGATGGCTACTCCATTTCTTCTAAGGGATTCCTGCCCACAGTTGTAGATATAATGGTCATCTGAGTTCAATTCACCCATTCCAGTCCATTTTAGTTCGCTGATTCCTAGAATGTCGACATTCACTCTTGCCATCTCTTGTTTGACCACTTCCAATTTGCTTGATTCATGGACCTAACATTTCAGGTTCCTATGCAATATTGCTCTTTACAGCATCGGACCTTGCTTCTATCACCAGTCACATCCACAACTGGGCATTGTTTTTGCTTTGGCTCCATCCCTTCATTCTTTCTGGAGTTATTTCTCCACTGCTGTCCTGTAGCATATTGGGTACCTACCGACCTGGGGAGTTCCTCTTTCAGTATCCTATCATTTTGCCTTTTCATATTGTTCATGGGTTTCTCAAGGCAAGAATACTGAAGTGGTTTGCCATTCCCTTCTCCAGTGGACCACTTTCTGTCAGACCTCTCCACCATAACCCTCCCTCTTGGGTGGCCCCACATGGCATGGCTTAGTTTCACTGAGTTAGACAGGCTGTGGTCCATGTGATCAGATTGGCTAGTTTTCTGTGATTATGGTTTCAGTGGGTCTACCCTCTGATGCCCTCTCACAACACCTACCATCTTACTTGGGTTTCTCTTACCTTGGACATGGGTATCTCTTCATGGCTACTCCAGCAAAGTGCAGCCTTTGCTCCTTACCTTGGATGAAGTGTATCTCCTCATGGCCGCCCCTCCTGACCTTGAAAGTGGAGTAGCTCCTCTCGGCCCTTCTGTGTCCACGCAGTCATGTTCAATTCTTTGTGACCCAATGGACTATAAAGTCCATGGAATTCTCCAGGCCAGAATACTGAAGTGGGTAGCCTTTCCTTTCTCCAGGGGATCTTTCCAACCCTGGGGTCGAACCTATGTCTCCCACATAGCAGGCCATTTCTTTATCAGCTGAGCCAACTGGGAAGCCCAATATCTTCCTGAACCAGGAATCAAACTAGGGTCTCCTGCACTGCAGGTGGGTTCTTTACCAGCTAAGCTTCCAGGGAAGCCCCAAACAGTTGGGGTAAATCAATCAAGTATCCCTTAATGACTGTATGCTTGAAATGGTCACTTTTCTACATGTTTTGTTAGAACAATTATTTAAAGCATTCATATTAGAACCATAGTTTTGCTTCAGCCCTTGGGTTCTCATGAAATGTGATTAGTTTTTTAAATTAAATTTTGTAACCATCAGTTTAAAGCTTAAATATGATGCATGTAAGATTAACATAATAACATACGCATCAAAGAAAACTGATTTTTATGTCTACATCTCCATTACTGCCCTGAAAATAAGTTCATCACTATGAATATTTCTAGATTCCACACACATGCATTAATATACAATATTTATCTAGGCTGTAGGTTCATCCACCTCATTAAGGCTGACTTGAAAGCATTCTTTGTGGACATAGGGAAGGAGAGGGAGGGACGAATTGAGAGAATAGCATGGAAACATATACATTACCATGTGTAAAATAGCAAGTGGAAATTTGCTGTGTGATGCAGGGAGCTCAACACGGTGTTCTGTGACAACCTAGAGGAGTGAGATGGAGTGGGAAAGGGGAGACAGGTTCAGGAGGGGTGGACATATGTATACTTGTGGTTGGTTCATTTTGATGTATAGCAGAGGCCAATACAATATTGTAAAGCAATTATCCTCAAAAAAAAAAAAAAAAAAAAAAAAAACCCCAGGGGCTTCCCTGGTGGTATAGTGAAAAAAAAAAAAAAACAGGATTTTTTTTTTAACAAAGAATCATTATTAATATATGAAGAACACAAGTGAATGAATGTAAATATTTATTCATTTGTCATCAAGCCTTAGCTTTTAAAAACATGTCTTCCTAAAAAGATAAACCTTAAATGGATCACATACTGTTCAGTTTGTACGTTTGAATATGAAGACCTTAAATTTGAATATACTGTAATAGGATTCAGATTATGAAGCAAGAGGGGATTAATTTAATCTGATAACAAACCAAAGTTTCGAATATTACCCACACATGATAGAAAATAAGAAGGCATTTGGGAAAAAGGAGGAAAATGGACGACCTTAATATTTTGAGACTCAAGACATTTGCTTATTTTTCAGAAGTGTTTTCAGAATAGCAGATATTTCCACATGTTTTTAATATTAAAAACACTTTCAGTCACCAATAAGAATGTTTGTAATTCCCATATTTTCATAGGTAATGAAAGGTTTCTTGGAAGAAACAGAAATAATCATTCTGGGTTTTTAATAATTACAAAAGCCATAGGATACATTGTTTCTCAAAATTTTACCAAAAATATCTTTTCCAAGGTATGTTCACAAAGATCGCTAAAACTCGAAAATGTGAAGCATTATAAAACTGTGTAATTTTGCCTGTTATTCGGAAAAAACAAAAATTTAATTATGCTTCTTTTTATGTAGTAAGTATATTAAACAATAAAAAATAGAAAACCTACAGAAACTAATACACTATAGAGGTTAATTAGTTTAGAAAAGCTGTCATGTCCAACTCTTTGTGACTCCATGGATTGTAGCCCGCCAATCTCCTCTGTTAATGGAATTCTCCAGGCAAAAATACTGGAATGAGAACCATTCCCTTCTCCAGGGGAGCTTTCCGATCCAGATTTTGAACCTGGATCTCCTGCATTGCAGACAGATTCTTTACTATCTGAGTCGCCAGGGAAGCCCCCTCTTTATATGGGTCCTGGTAATAAAGAACAAGAAATGACATTTAGGTCAAATATTTTCATATAGCGTGTTTGATGAATTAACTAGTTCCGTCTCTTTCTTTGTATTTTTTTCATTATCCCATAATTGCTTCACCCATTATAACGAATCAGGGTTTCTTGAGATAGATAGCATACTCTTCTGTTTCATGTTAGTTGTCCAAAAGTTATGTGTGTCATGAAAGTTTTCATTAGTACTTCCAAAACATATGACCTTAAACAACTGCCTGTCAGTTGTCAAAAAATCTGCAAATTGTATAGTATATTACTAAGGAATATTTGTCCTGATGTATTTAGAATCTCCCAAAGAATATTTAAGGCATCAACTCTGGTTCCAAATTTTCCTGACGGTAGCTGTGGCTTAGAATGCCATTATCTATTTGGTTTTGGTGACTCTTTTGGCAGACTGCCATAATATGAGCTGGTAAAATTTGGTGTACCTCAATGAAGACATAAATAGTTCTACTTAATAAGTGAGTGTTATTTTGCTTAAAATGTTTCAAAGTTCATCTGTATGTAAGAAGTCAGCTCCCTTGCCACCAAAATTCAAGTGATACATGACCTACAATTGAATTTAGAGAATTTGCAGGTATTTTTTAATATAAATTATTTATTTTAATTGGAGGATAATTACATTACAATATTGTATTGGTTCTGCCATACATCAACATGAATCTTCCATGGGTGTACACGTGTTTCCCATACTGAATCCCGCTCCCACCTCCCTCCCCATAACATCCCTCTGGGTTGTCCCAGTGCACCAGCGCTGAACATCCTGTATCATGCATCGAACCTGGACTGGCGTTTCATTTCACATATGATATTTTACATGTTTCAATGCCATTCTCCCAAATCATCCCACCCCCGCCCTCTCCCACAGAGTCCATACGACTGTTCTATACATCTGTGTCTCTTTTGCTGTCTCACATACAGGGTTATCATTACCATCTTTCTCAATTCCATTGTTAAGCAATATATCCAGGTATACTTTGCCTCCATATTATTATTTTTTAATGAAAGAACAATAGACTCATGAAAGACTGAATAAAAATTTATGGTACTACTTTGGGAGTTGAATACATGCCCCTGGGATGAACAAGAGCTTCTGGGGGATGAAGTTCATAAATTTCAGAAAGAGGTGTACATGGAATTGGATTGTGTCTTAAAGGTTAGACTGAGTGTCTCACTTGGCTCAGGGATACTGAGCCTTTTTCAGCTGACCAGGCTTCCCTTCACAGATGTTGCAATCTGAGTGCATGTGTGCTCAGTCTCTTTAGTTGTGTGGGACTCTTTATGACCCTGTGGACTGTAGTCAGGCTTCTCTGTCCATGGGATTCTCCAGGCAAGAGTGGGTTGTCATGCCCTTGTCCAGGGATGGGCCCAACCCAGGGATCAAACCCTGGTCTCTTGCACTGCAGGCAGATTGTTTACACTGAGCCACTGGGAAAACCCACAGTCTGCAATGCAGTTATTTTTACCCCAAGTAAATGCAGTTTTGACAAATGCTCTTCCTAAAATGCTCTAGAATAGAATAAATATGAGAAGCTTAAAAACAGGCATGGTTTAATCCTGACAGAACAAAATTGAAAAGGAAGTTTGATAGCTGGAAGCTGGTACAATTACATCCAATACAAGAGAAAAAGAAAGGTAATAACACAAAATGGTCAACAACAATAACAAAAATTATATTAGTCAATCAGCCATATTTTCAGGAACAAGCACAACCACTGTTTAGCCTAATTAATTATCCCTTAGGTAAATATTGGACTTCCCTGGTGGCACAGATGGTAAAGAATCTGCCTGCAATGCAGGAAACATAGGTTCAATTCCTGGGTCGGTAAGATCCCCTGGAGAAGGGAATGGCAATCCACTCCAGTGTTCTTGCCTGGAGAATCCTATGGACAGAGGAGCCTGGTAGGTTACAGTCCATGTGTTCACAAAGAGTCAGACACGGCTGAGCAACTTCCACTGTACCTTTACTTTTAGGTAAATATCGGGTTTCCTTGGTGGATCAGATGGTAATCTGCCTGCAATGCAGAAAGCACAGGTTTAATCCCTGTGTTGGGAAGATCCCCTGGAGAAGGGAATGGCCACTCACTCCAGTATTCTTGCCTAGAGAATTCCATAGACAGAGGAGCCTGGTAGGCTATAGTCCATGGGGTTGCAGAGTTGGACACTACTGAGGGACTAACACTTTCACTTTCACTAGGTAAATATTTATACTATCTTCAAGTCTTTGCTATTTTACTAATAAAACTAAAAAGTCAATTTGGCAAAGCAGTCACAATAAAATAAATTTCAAGGATGCATAAAATATAGCTACAATTGATACATATTCATTACAAGAGCACTAGTAGGAAACTGAGGTACTATGATGACACATATAATGATTTGAAGAAAAATATTTCTCAAAGAGTTTAGTCATGAGTACTTCTAAACAGTTAGAGTTGTGTCTTGAAATGCTAGGCTCAGTTCAGTTCAGTTCAGTTCAGTCGCTCAGTCGTGTCTGACTTTGTGACCCCATGAATCGCAGCATGCCAGGCCTCCCTGTCCATCACCAACTTCCAGAGTTCACTCAGACTCATGTACATCAAGTCAGTGATGCCATCTAGCATCTCATCCTCTGTCGTCCCCTTCTCCTCCTGCCCCCAATCCCTCCCAGCATCAGAGTCTTTTCCAGTGAGTCACCTCTTCGCATGAGGTGGCCAAAGTGCTGGAGTTTCAGCTTTAGCATCATTCCTTCCAAAGAAATCCCAGGGTTGATCTCCTTCAGAATGGACTGGTTGGATCTCCTTGCTGTCCAAGGGACTCTCAAGAGTCTTCTCCAACACCACAGTTCAAAAGCATCAATTCTTTAGTGCTCAGCCTACTTCACAGTCCAACTCTCACATCCATACATGACCACAGGAAAAACCATAGCCTTGACTAGACGGACCTTTGTTGGCAAAGTAATGTCTCTGCTTTTGAATATGCTATCCAGGTTGGTCATAACTTTCCTTCCAAGGAGTAAGCGTCTTTTAATTTCATGGCTGCAGTCACGATCTGCAGTGATTTTGGAGCCCCAAAAATAAAATCTGACACTGTTTCAACTGTTTCCCCATCTATTTGCCTAGTTTGGTTAAATGATAGCTAACAGATCATGGTAATCAGATTTGGAGAGAAAAGACACAATTACATACTCTGTCTTTACTGCTTTGAAATTAGAAATGATGAGAGTACATTAAAACATCTTTTTTCAGTAATACATATTTACATTTTAAATGTTGATCTTGAAATTTAAGTAACATTGATGCCAACATTAGAATTAGTACTGAAGAGTAATTGCAAATACAGTTTCCATAGTATACCAGAGCTATAAAGCAGTATCTGCTTTTTACATACTTAGTAAGCAAGCAGGACAAACACGACAAGTTTCAAACCCTGCAGGCTAAAATATATCAATATTTTTAGTATAGGTAGGGCTGATGTGCCAAGAAATGAAATATTTGCTAAGATATTTAAAACAATGCACATGAAAATCTTGGGAAATTACAAATATTACATAAGCGAAGACAAACACAAGGGAAGGTAGTCAGGAGGGGTGGATGAAGGAGTATAGGAATTATATTAGGAGGAGAAGGAGTAATATTTGCAAGGCATTATTTTTGATATATCCTTTGTGAATTTGGCCTGCCAGTTAATTGCATTCGTGTTCCATTAACTTTTTATGAACAAATTTTAAATGCTAAAAAGTTAAACTTGTAGTGTCAGCAATTAAACTTGAATTATGCCATTAGGTGGTGCATGCAAAGGCACTGGTTTTTCTGCTCTGAAGGAATTTTAGAGAAGTGTTATTTTTACTCTTTTTTTTTTTTTTGCATGATAACTCTTTACATTAAAATGTCTTATCAATTGCAATTTTACTTCCTTTGGCTTCCAAAATTAAAGATATTTTTATTCTTTATTCAAATTGTCAAACATATTTTCTCTGACTTTAATCAAATTCTCTTTAGTTCTGTTAGAATACTTCTTTCCATTCACCATGAAATATTGTTATTCTAATAACCAACTTTTTTGGCTATTTAAAATAGGAAAAATGTTTTGTGGAAGATTTCCTTCCCAAAGTTATAGTATCAGAGAACATTTTAGAAACTTGGTTAGTCAAGCTGTTCTGAGAGTGCAAGAATGTCTAGGCACATAATAATAAGGCAAAAATGTTAGTTTGCCTGTTTTGGCCTGATTCCCCTCTGTTTTGTTACTGTTAGATACAAGATAACCCCAGACAGTATAATATCTCTAATTCAATTTTATAACCTAGAGTTTCTATTACTTTTTTTTTTTTTTTGCCAGAACTTCAGGAATGGGCATGTGTGTGTGTACACCTGCTCATGTATGTGTTTAGTGGGAATAGTGAAATTATATTGTGTGTGTTTTAAGTAGCTTTTTACTCTGATCACTTGAAACATTGATGATTTTCTAAGCCAATAAAAAAAATAATACCAATATTCAGAAAGGAAAAAAAAAGGAAAATAGAGAAAATGAAAAAAGAGAGAAAGAGCAAAGAAAAATGAAGAAAGAGAGAAAGAGGAGAGAAAGGAAACAGAGGAAGAGAAAAAGAAAAAAGAGAAAGAGGAGGGAAAAAGGAAAGAGAGAAAGAAAGAAAAAGAGAGAGAGAAGGGAAGGAGGGAAAAAAAAGGAAGGAAGAGAAAGAAACAAGGAAAGATAGAAAGAAAAAGAAAAATGGAAAAGAGAAAGAGAAAAGAGAGAAGGAAAGGAGCGAGAAGGAAGGTAGGAAGTCATGAAGGGAGAAAGAGAAAGAAAGAAACATAGAAGGAAATAAGAAAGAAAGAAAGGGAAGGAAAGAGAGAGAAAGAAGGAGAGGAATGAGGGAGGAAGGAAGAAAAGAAGGAAGAGGGAAAAAAGAAAAGAGAAAAAAAGAGAAAGGATAGATCAGAGAGAGAGTTACAGGTAAGAAATACGGGAAAAGTTGAGAAGTCAATTATGAATGTTTTAATTGCTTTAGTCTATAGGAATGAAATCAGATTTTTTAAAAGAACCCAGTTTTACTCACTTATGTGCTTTGATCCACTGATTAACATTTGCAACCATTAACTCACTTTCCTGTTGAAGGTGACTGTCAGATCGCACCACTTCAGAGCTGGGTGCACAGTTTCCAGCTATGGATGCAGACAGATCAAAGCATATGATGGACTCTCTGCAAAAAGTCTATCTGGAATACTAATAATAGCCTGCACTACTTGTAAAGAATCAAGTCATTTTTCTCCACTCCTTCAAATAATCAGGGTTTCCTTGTACATGCTATTAATTGATTCAATATGCAGAAGGAATGTCTGAACTTTTCCCACGCCTTATACTTACTGGTTTTCTATTATATACATTAGTCTACATGCAGAGGTTGTTTTAATTCAAGTCAGGTTTTTTTTTTTTTTAATAAAAATTAAATAGGTACTTTTTCTGTTTAGCTTTATATGCTATGCATTTTCTTATGTTTTATAATTGTGTGTATATGTGTCATCACCTACCTTGTTCAATTTTGATGCTGCTTCACTTGCTTACAATAGAATTTCATTCCCTACCTTGATACATATTGAGATTTTTACAGTGGATTCTTTATAAAGATTGTTTGCTCCTTTTAGATTTTGGTCGGTCTCAAGATTTTGAAACAGTAGTTCCAAATTCTCACAGATGACTGATACTGATTTTCAGGCTTGTCAGTGTGTTAAGACTGGGGTCCTTTTCTCTGTTTCCTTGTTTGCAATGTGATAATAGTTGTTGACTCTTATTTCATTCCTAATTTACCCTTTGCATGGTTATAGTTCAGTCTCTTTTCAGGTAGTTCTGGAGATTTTTCACATAAGAAATGTTTTTGTTGTCTGATTCTTTTAGGGTTGTGTTGTGTAAAAGATATACCCAAAGTTGTAGTATGTTTCTAATATCTTTAGAAGATAAAAAACTTAAAAGGACCAACTCTTCTAATTTCTGATTAAAGAAGCATTTATTAAACATGTAAGATGTACACAAGCTGGGTGATTAAAGATGAAGAGCATACAATGAAAATGTATTTAAAAACAGGTTCACATAGCTTGCAATCCATTTACAAGATGGATTACTGAAATCCCTCTGTGTGGTCATCATTTGATATGCACAGGTCAGGTAGGATAATACTCTCTAAACTTCCAATATATCAATGAATGAAAAAAAAGTTTCTGCATTGGGCGTTAAGAGCAACTAAGTTTCATAGAACTAACAAATTTATGTGTCAGGAAAAATTCAGCAAGACCATCTTATTTTACCATCACAAAAGGCTTTCAGTCATCCACTACATATTTTCCATTTCTGCTTTAATGATCTTAGTTGAATAAAAGTAACTCACAGTTATCTATTTGATCGGTATTTCTCAGGGTCATAGTTATATCTCTCTTTTTTTTTTTTCTTTATGGTGGTAAATAAACACCAGAAATAACTCAAAAATGTTTCCTGAAATAATATCAATTTGGTCAAACTTATTTCATATCAAAATGCAGTTCTACCTATGACAGTTTAGAGTGAAAGAGTTAGACTATCCAATTAAAATTATTTTCATTCATCATGTCCCTATTTTCAGAAGGATGCATTACAAATTTGTTGCCTGTATTATTCAATGGTCAGGAGGAAAATTCAATAGTGAGAAGGAAAATGGGGGCCCAGTTTGCATGTTTCTCTCTTGGACATCGCAAAAACCACATGAGAGAAACAACAAGCAGTTTTTCTCACTTTGTGGCTAGGGTGTGGGAAAGGAAACCAAGCAAGCTCTGCATAATTAAGCTTGCCCTTGCCCATGACATAAAGAACAGAGGAAAAGAATTTCTAAATCCTGTGTTTTCTCAAACTTTTCAAATTAAAATATATATATATACATGTAAATGCAGAACTAGCACTTTTTTACTAGTTAAAAATCTGCAGTATTAAGGAATTGGACATAAAAATGTTAAATAAGCATTTACTCTTTAATTTATAAAGGGTGATTGAAAATGCATGATTGTTCTGAAGCTGACTGTATGGGAAATATATGAGTGTAATATTGGAATGTCTTCAGTATTATCTTTCCATCTGCAGCTATTTAAGAACAATACACATATTCATATGCTTCAAGCAATGGTATAGGCTTTAAAAACACTACTCCTTTTCATAAGAAATACTTTTTTTTTTCAGACCTGAAAAAACTCTTCCATCCAAAGTAGTACACTTTTTGATCATAATTCAATGCATGACATCATTAATATTTTAAAAGTTGCTAAGGTAATAAATCTTTGATTATTGTACACTAAAGCTTATTATAGTATTAGCATGGCTAATACATAATGGAAGAGATAATATATATCTAATCAAAGTTAAATCAAAATTAATATTATAATACTCTTCTGAGACTTATTCGTTATGTATGTTAATATTAAGTAATAGATAATAAAATGGATGTAGGAAAAATTTACATGTTGGGAAGATCCTTGAAACATTAGGCATTGCTGAATTAGACAAATTTTATTCTTATTTTGTCTCAAAATAATTTAAAGATATTTAAAGACACTTGGAGAAGGAAATGGCAACCCACTCCAGTGTTCTTGCCTGGAGAATCCCAGGGACCAGGGAGCCTGGTTGGCTGCCGTCTATGGGGTCACACAGAGTTGGACACGACTGAAGTGACTTAGCAAAGACACTTAAAGCTGTCGGGTACAAATATTGATAAAAGTGGAAAGCATAAATAAAAATTCTATACAAAATGTCATCTTCTATAGCCAGATATTTTCATAAATGTAGGCCTTTAAAATTTGAACTATGTTCTAAGATATATTAACAAAAAGAATAAGAAAAAAAATTGAAATCACTAGCTTTTTGAAACAAGCACTCAAAATTGTATTGTGTATTCTCTGAGATAATTACCTCTTGTGATATGTTTAAGAAAAAGATGATAACAAGTGGAATATTTGCAGAGAAATGGAGTTTTATAGATATTTGAAGAACTATAATAATATTTACACTTCTATTTATTGTACGTTTAGCACATGTCTGTTCTATATGTTTTACAATGTAATAAGCCATTTAATTCTCACAGCAACTCTACAAGATAGAACTTAATTATGCTCACCATTTTACAGTCGAGCAAAGATTACAAAGCTACTGCCAGCAATACAGATAACATTCATTTGAACACAGGTAGTCTAAACCTTGAGTTTCTACTCTTAACTACAAAGATACTATCAATAGGGTTAATGGAATTATTGTCAATTTTTAAGGAGATATTTGGGGTTAGAATATTTTGTCTGCTTCTTGACATAGTTGGAATATTGATTCATCAAATGCACTAATGACACTTTGTTGACTAAACTGATTTAATAAAAATGTTCTTCAGTTGAACTTAACATTAATTATAATAGACTCGCTCATTAAGTTCTAACCACGAAAGAATATGGAAGTCTATTTTAGAAGATAATGTTGTAGGAGATCCCAGCATCTGTTCTCCAACAAGTGGACAATTAAACAGTTATTCATAAAGTAAAACAACTCTGAAAAAGCTCCAGGGCCGTCTTCATAAGCTTCAGCAACACAGCAGAACAATATTTGGTAACGTGTGCTCAGTCGCTTCAGTTATGTCTGATTCTGTACAACCCTCTGGACTACAGCCTGCCAGGCGCCTCTGTCCATGGGATTCTCCAGGGAAGAATGCTGGAGTAGGTCACCATGCCCTTCTCCAGTATTTGATAATAACTGCACACAAAAAAAGGAAAAGCAGATTTATTTTGTCTGCATATCTCATCCCCAAACCAATGTTGCTCAGTGCCAACAGGGAATTCCTCATTTAGAGTTACACTCATCAGAAAAGGAAGTCTTGTGGGCCACCAGCTTCCCCACCCTTTGGGGGCATTGCATAGAAGTCCCACTTCAATTTCCTTTCACCCAGACCAGCAGAGCTGAAATATACAGAGATGCAGCTCAGAACAAGGAAGAAAAACAGTGCTATCAGTAACAGTCATGCAATAGGAGCAATCGCAGTTCATATTGTCCTGTTCTACAGACAAACCTTGCATCTATGGTAGTACAAGCTGATAGCTGGGACCCATGCAACTACCTATGTCCCTGCAGTTGGCCTCGTCAGCCATTGTCACCTATGCTATCCACCTGCCATTGTTTATGTGTCTACAACAGAGCCCTGCCACTACTCGTGTGTGTGTGCTGTCACTTTATGCAACTGTATGCAGCTCAGTCGGAGAAGGCAATGGCACCCCACTCCAGTACTCTTGCCTGGAAAATCCCATGGATGGAGGAGCCTGGGAGGCTGCAGTCCATGGGGTCGCTAAGAGTCAGACACGACTAAGCAACTTCCCTTTCACTTTTCACTTTCAGGCATTGGAGAAGAAAATGGCAACCCACTCCAGTGTTCTTGCCTGGAGAATCCCAGGGATGGGGGAGCCTGGTGGGCTGCTGTCTATGGGGTCGCACAGAGTTGGACACGACTGAAGTGACTTAGCAGTAGCAGCATGCAGCTCAATGAACTATAGCCTGTCAGAATGTGACCATGGGATTCTCCAAGTATAAAACTGGAATAGGTTGTCATGCCCTCCTCAAGGAGATCTCCCAGACCCAGGGATCAAACCCGCATCTCTTATGTCTGTAAAGCCCTAAGCTGAATGTGTGCATGCAACTAGCTCTGGTTACTTCTGCTGCCTTCCCTGGTTCCTAGACCTTTGACGTGGATGCATTGTTAATGATTCCCAGCAGCACTCATAGCCACATCCCATGGAGTGCTCACCAAGGACTACAGATATCAATGCTACAGTCCCAGTGGCTTGAGCTGAAGGGCCAATATGGCCACCGAAATCAAATGCTGTCATACACCTTTGCACCTCGCATCCTACATCACTAGATCCAGGGTTACAGCAAAATCCAACAGGCTTTTACCCAGAAGTGAAAGTCTTTCCTTACTGAAGTCATTCCATAAAGTCTGAAAGAGATGATTGCTTCTTTAAATGTGCATTTATTTAGACACAAAGCTAAGAATCATGAAGAATCAAGGAAACATGACGGAATCAAAAGAATACATATGTAAGAATCCAGTAATCGGCCTCTAAGAAAAAGTGATCCAGGAATTTTTCAACAAAGAATTTAAAATATGTATACCTGAAACTTAACACAATACTGTAAACCAAAGATATTAAAAAATAACTTAAAATAATTGTTTTAAAGATGTGCAGAGAGCTACCAGAGAATTCAGTTAAGCAATTTAATGACACTAGCAAAAAGTAGTATAAGAAGAATAGAGGAATTTCAACAAAATGATAAAGAAAAATTAAAAACAAGCAAAATTTGAAGTTGAAGTATGCAATAGCTAAATAGAAGAAATCAATAGAGTTTCAATAACAGATTGTCCAAGCAGAAGTAGTAATAAGTAAGCACAAGGACAAATCAATTGAAATTATTCAATCAAGGAAGCAAAAATTAAAGAGTGAAGAAACCCTACATGTTCTCTACTATAAAATCAAAAGTATCAACTTGTGAATGATTTGAATTCCAGAAGGAAGAAAAAGTGACAGACGGTTTATATAAATAAATAATGACAGAACTCAAATCTGCAGAGAGATTTGGATATTCAAATCAATGAATCTCATAGGTCACCAAACATAATTAACTTAAAGAGATCTTTTGCAAGAGATATTTTAATGAAACTGTCAAAAAGCAAAAGCAAAAAGAAAATCTTAAAGGTAGAAAGAGGAAAAAATCTTGTAACTTAAAAATAAACCACCATAAGGCTATATATTAGCAGACTTCTCAGCAGAAACCTCATAGGACAGGAAGGTGTTGGATCATATTTTCAAAGTATTGGAAGAAAAAAACTGTCAACCAAGAATACTTTACTTTGCAAAGCTGTCCATCACAAATAAAGGAGAGATAAGGACTTTCCTAAATAAACAAAAACTGAGAAAATTTATTACCAATACATCTGCCTTCTAAAATGCTAAAGGAATTTATCAAGCCAAAACGAAAGATGCTAGTAGTAATAAGAAACAGATGAAAATATACAACACACTGGAAAAAGAAATATATAGTCAGATTAGAATACTCTAAAACTGTAATGTAGTGGAGTATTAACCACAAAACTCTACTATAATTGTTTAATTGTGTGCATGTTCAGTCACCAAGTTGTGTCCAACTCTTTGCAACCTTATGGACTGTAGCATGCCAGGCTCCTCTGTCCATGGGATTTCCCAGGCAAGAATACCTGAGTGGGTTTCCATTTCCTCCTGCAGGAGATGCTCCTGACCCAGGGATTGAACTTGTGTCTCCTGCATTGTCAGGCAGATACTTTACCACTGAGCCAACTGGGAAGTCCCAGTGGTTTAATTGCATAGTATTAAAAATAACTATGGGTATAATAATCTGTGAATAGAGACATATATAAAAAGAGATAAATCTGTCACTTCAAAACATTTAAAAATGGGAAAAGGGGCTATTGTTTTTGTAAGTAAAGTTAGTTTATTACCAGTTTAATACAAGCTGCTATATCTATAGGTCTTACCTAGTGGCTCTGTGGTAAAGAATTTGCCTGTCAATACAGAAGACAAGGGTTCAATCCTTGGGTCTGAAAGCTCCCCTGGAGTAAAAGATGGCAACCCACTTCAACATTCTTGCCTGGGAAATCCTATGGACAGAGAAGCCTGGTGGGCTACAGTTCATAGGTTCACAAAGAGTCAGACATGACTGAGCAACTTAACACTCACACACATCCATTATATCTATAAGAAATTTTATGTGAGCCTTATGGCAACCATAACCCAAAAAATATACAGTAGATTCTTTCTAAGAAATAAGCTTATAGTGATCAATACCTACATTAACAAGGAAGAAAAACCTTCAATGAATATAATGCCACACATTAAGGAACTAAAAAAGGGAGAACAAAGTAAGACCAAAGCTAGAAGAAGGAGGGAAATAATAAAGATAGGAGCAGAAATAGAGTCTGAATAAACATTAGAAAAGATCGAAGCCAAGGATAGATACATAAAACTGTAACTTGCTTAATAAATAATGCATTATAATCTCTCTTCACTGATCAAGTTCACTTTAATTGTTGCTACAGAAACTTGTCTTTCCTCCAAGTGTCATGCAGCCTAAACCATAAGATTTTGCCCAAACTGTTTTTCAGAAACTTGGAGTCAGATGTGTCTAGTTCAAGCTCAAGCTAGTTAAGACTTATTAGCACCACTGCCTTCCAACTAGGCATGCATGAGTATCCAATCAGTGATCTTTTGACATCAGAGAGTCAAAAACTTCACCCTCAGAACAGGCTATGAAGCATTTTGTCGCTTAGTTGCACTGGAAGAGAATAGTGTTTACCTTACATTTTTTTCTTATCTTCAATCACCTATCCCCAAGTTCCCTATGACTCAGCTTTATTCCATAAATATCTCAAGCCCCTCACCTTTAGGGAGGCAGATTTGAAATTTTTTCTCCCATATCCTCACTTGACTGCCTCATGAAATAAACCTTTTCTCTGATGTAAATCTCAGTGTCTCAGTGTTTGGTTCTTGCATGTTGGACAAAAACATCTGGTTCAGTAACAGATTCAACAAAGCTAATAGTGTTTTGAACAGATAAGGGCAGTTGATAAAACTTTAGCCAGACTAATTAAGAAAATGCTCAACTGGACAAAATCAGAAGTGGAAGACAAGACATTGCTGTGATACCACAGAAATATAAACAACCATAAAACACTACTATGAACATTATATGCAAACAAATTTGACAACCTGGAAGAAACGGATACATCTCTAGGAACATACAGACTAGACTATACCAGAACAAGACTATACCATGAAGAAATAGAAAGTCTGAACAAACCTTGATTTTTAATGTGATTTAATCAATAATCAGAAATTAGCCCACATGGAAGAGTCCAGGATTAGGCAGTTTCACTGGTGACTTCTACCAAATATTTAATGAAGAATTAATAACAACCTTATCAAGCCCTTCAAAAAAAAATGAAGAAGGAATACTCTGAACTTGCTTTAAAAGGCCAGCTAGAGAAATTCAAGTACTGCATGATATCACTTTTATATGGAATCTTAAAAAGCTGAGATAATAGAAATAAAGAGTAGAATGGTGGTTACAAGAGGCTAGAGGTAAAGCAAATGGGGGAAATATTGGTTAAGTAGCAAAATTTCCACACATAATATAAAAATTTGTGGGGATCTAATGTACAGAAAGAATGAAGAGACGGAGCCAAAGCAAAACCACACCCAGTAGTGAATGTGACTGGTGATGGAAGAGAGGTCCAATGCTGTGAAGAGCAATATTGCATAGGAATCTGGAATGTTAGGTCCATGAATCAAGGCAAATTGGAAGTGGTAAAAATGCAGATGGCAAGAGTGAACGTCGACATTTTAGCAATCAGTGAACTAAAATGGACTGGAATGGCTGAATTTAACTCAGATAACCATTATATCTACTACTGTGGGCAGGAATCCCTTAGAAGAAATGGAATAGCCATCACAGTCAATAAAAGAGTCCAAAATACAGTATTTGGATGCAATCTCAAAAATGACAGAATGATCTCTGTATGTTTCCAAGGTAAGTCATTCAATATCAGGGTAATTCAAGTCTATGCCCTGGGCAATAATGCTGAAGAAGCTGAAGGTGAACGGTTCTATAAGACCTACAAGACCTTCTAGAACTAACACCCAAAAAAGATATCCTTTTTATTATAGGGCACTGGAATGCAAAAGCAGAAAATCAGGTTCGATGCACGATACTGGATGCTTGGGGCTAGTGCACTGGGATGACCCAGAGGGATGGTATGGGGAGGGGAGAGGGTGGAGGGTTCAGGATGGGGAACACATGTATACCTGTGGCGGATTCATTTTGATATTTGGCAAAACTAATACAATTTTGTAAAGTTTAAAAATAAAATAAAATTTAAAAAAAATCAAAAAAAAAAAAAAAAAAGAAGAAGAAAATCAAGAAATAGGTGGAGTAACAGGCAAATTTGGCCTTGGAATACAAAATGAAGCAGGGCAAAGACTAACAGAATTTTGCCAAGAGAACACACTAGTCATAGCAAACACCCTCTTCCAACAACACAAGAGAAGACTCTACACATGGACATCACCATATGGTCAACAAAGAAATCAGATTGATTTTATTCTTTGGAGCCAAAGATGGAGATGCTCTATACAGTCACCAAAAACAAGACTGGGAGCTGACTGTGGCTCAGATCATGAACTTCTTATTGCCAAATTCAGACTTAAATTGAAGAAAGTAGGGAAAACCACTAGACCATTCAGGTATGACCTAAATCAAATCCCTTATGACTATACAGTGGAAGTGAGAAATAGATTTAAGGGCCTAGATCTGATAGATAGAGTGCCTGATGGTCTATGGATGGAGATTCATGACACTGTACAGGAGACAGGGATCAAGGCCATCCCCAAGAAAAAGAAATGCAAAAAAGCAAAATGGCTGTCTGAGGAGGCCTTACAAATAGCTGTGAAAAAAGAGAAGCAAAAAGCAAAGGAGAAAAGGAAAGATATACCCATTTGAATGCAGAGTTCCAAAGACTAGCAAGGAGAGATAAGAAAGCCTTCCTCAGTGATCAATGCAAAGAAATAGAGGGAAACAATAGAATGGGAACAACTGGAGATCTCTTCAAGAAAGCTAGAGATACCAAGGGGACATTTCATGCAAAGATGGGCTCAATAAAGGACAGAAATGGTATGGACCTAACAGAAGCAGAAGATATTAAGAAGAGGTGGCGAGAATACACAGAATAACTGTACAAAAAAAGATCTTCATGACCCAGATAATCACAATGGTGTGATCAGTCACCTCGAGCCAGACATCCTGGAATGTGAAGTCAAGTGGGCCTTAGGAAGCATCACTATGAACAAAGCTAGTGGAGGTAATGGAATTCCAGTTGAGCTATTTCAAATCCTGAAAGATGATGCTGAGAAAATGCTGCACTCAACATGCCAGCAAATTTGGAAAACTCAGTAGTGGCCACAGGCCTGGAAAAGGTCAGTTTTCATTCCAATCCCAAAGAAAAGCAATGCCAAAGAATGCTCAAACTACTGCACAATTGCACTCATCTCACACGCTAGTAAAGTAAGGCCCAAAATTCTCCAAGCCAGGCTTCAACAATATGTGAACCATGAGCTTCCAGATGATCAAGCTGGTTTTAGAAAAGGCAGAGGAACCAGAGATCAAATTGCCAACATCTGCTGGATCATCAATAAAGTAAGAGAGTTTCAGAAAAACATCTATTTCTGCTTTATTGACTATGCCAAAGCCTTTGACTGTGTGGATCACAATAAACTGTGGAAAATTCTGAAAGAGATGGGAATACCAGACCACCTGACCTGCCTCTTGAGAAACCTGTATGCAGGTCAGGAAACAACAGTTCGAATGGGATATAGAACAACAGACCGGTTCCATATAGGGAAGGGAGTTTGTCAAGGCTGTATATTGTCTCCCTGCTTATTTAACTTATATGCAGAGTATACCATGAGAAATGGTGGGCTGCACAATTGACACCACCCTTATGGAAGAAAGCGAAGAAGAACTAAAAAGCCTCTTGATCAAAGTGAAAGAGGAGTGTGGAAAAGTTGGCTTAAAGTTCAGCATTCAGAAAACTAAGATCATGGCATCAGGTCCCACCACTTCATAGCAAATAGATGGGGAAACAGTTATAACAGTGGCAGACTTTATTTTGGGGGGGGGGGGCTCCAAAATCACTGCAGATGGTGACTGCAGCCATGAACTTAGAAGACGCTTACTCCTTGGAATAAAAGTCATGACCAAACTAGACAGCATATAAAAAGCAGAGACATTACGTTGCCAACAAAGGTCCATCTAGTCAGGACTATGGCTTTTCCAGTAGTCATGTATGGATGTGAGAGTTGGACTATAAAGAAAACTGAGCACCGAAGAACTGAAGCTTTTGAATTCTGGTGTTGGAGAAGACTCTTGAGAGTCCCTTGGACTGCAAGGAGATCCAGCCAGTCCATTGAAGGAAATCAGTCCTGAATATTCATTGGAAGGACTGATGTTGAAGCTAAAATTCCAATACTGTGGCCACTTGATGCAAAGAGCTGATTCATTGGAAAAGACCCTGATCCTGGGAAGGATTGAAGGCAGGAGGAAAAGGGGCTGACAGAGGATGAGATGGTTGGATGGCATCGCTGACTCAATAGACATGAGTTTGGGTAAATTCCAGGAGTTGGTGATGGACAGCGGGGCCTGGCCTGCTGCAGTCCATGGGGTCACAAAGAGTCGGACATGACTGAGTGACTGAATTGAACTGAATGTACAGAATTGTGATTATAGTCAATCATACTGTTTTATATACTTGAGATTTGCTGAGACTTAAATTTTAAATGTTCTCACTAAAAATTGGAAATGATAACTATGTGATGTAATGGAGGTGTTAGTTATAAGCTATTGTGTAATCAGTTTACTAATTAAGTGTATTAAGTCAACGTGTTGTGTACTTTAAGCTTATGCAATGTCATATATCAGTGATACCTCAGTAAAGTTAGAAACAAACTATTTTCAAAAATTTATAGTATTTGGTAGCATTGGCAAAAAATTTTGTGATTTTGCTTTGTTCCTTCCATTAAGAAAAATCATCCTGAATGATAAAAAAATTTTGTTTGCAAATTCAGTTTCCTCCTATATCAAACCAAATTGATTACCATGTACCTCTATGTGGTAGCATTTTTGAGGGACACTCTTAAAGAGTGTCAAAGCATACAAACTTTGCTTTTCCAAATGAAAACTTTTTCTACTGTTATGCTAGTTAGAAATCTATAGACTTGCTATTCTGATATAATGAAGTACCTAAAAGTTTCCCAGCGATAAACTCCAGGGGTAAGATAAGATCTTTACCCTTCAGGTCGTAAAGAAGTTGGATTAGTTATACCTCTTACCATTCCCTTATCACCTAGTACTAATCATATATTACTATTTCCTGCTAGTAGATATTTACTCTTAAATGTCAATTTTCTCCATCTATTAAAGTCTTTAAAGGAAAAGATTAGATTTTGTTTGCCATAGGATACTCAAAACCAAGCACATGTGAGTCACCAGTAGCTGTTCAATGGATGAGTGAATGAATGAACGAGTTAAATATAAATCAGTGTATAGATATCTAAAAGAAGAGTATACTTTTTCTCTTTTGATCATGAATGTAAAAATACAGTTTTTTTCCTTACATTTCTTTCACTTGAGATTGTAAGCATAAAGCAAAAATCATAACTTGAGGGAAAACTGGTTTCAAAATTATAAGTAAGAAGCAAACCTGCTCATTCAGATACTACCTGGAATAAAACAGTCACAGCTCAGTGGAAGCCATGCATAAAATCACAATGGGAGAACTAAAGCAATAACAGTAATGAAACAAATAATAACAGCTGCTAATTGAATATGATGAGCTAAAACAAAAGCAAAATAAGAATTTTCATTTGAACCCAATAATTGATATTGGGTGCAGATTAAAATCAAATGCATTTTTGTGTACTGTCATGCTTCCCAACTAGGGTTTATTTGCTTCTCTATTCATTGAAGGAAGTATTGGCAATATCAGGAGACCTCTTTGATTATTACAAGTTGTTTGGTTGCTCGTGGGTCTGTTGAGTAGGGCCAAGCATGCCAGTGAAGATCTTACAATGCACAGGATAATTTCCTCTATGCCTCTGATCCCTATCAACAGAGAATTATCTAGTCCAAAATATCAATAGTGCTGAGGTTGATAAATCCTGATGTAATATGTAACAATCAATTACTCATTCAAAGCCTCCATTTGAATATTATTCTTCAAGTAAACAAATTAGATTCTAGACTTTCCACAGTTTTTAATATTTATTCAAATTTGGCTCTTCAAAAGTAATAACTGTCTTGGGTGAAATTTTACAAACTTTATTTCCTCCAGAGTATTTCTTCTGCAATTCTGGTTTTTATCATTAGAAGACTGAATTGGAAATTTGATCTTAAAGACTTGCTTATGATAAAATTCTATTCACTTGTATTTTGACTGGAAAACATATAATAAGATAAACAAATGGTGTTTGTCTAATATATTTGTGTTTAACATATATATTAGTTTTTTTTAGGAATGACAAATGGACACAAGTATTTGGAGATTTAATATATGTGTGTGCATGTGTGTTCAGTTGCTCAGTCAAGTCCAACTCTTTGTGACCCCAGAGACTGTAGCTGACCAGGCCCCTCTGTCCTCAGGATTTTCCCAGCAAGAATACTGAAGTGGGTTGCCATTTCCTCCTTCAGGGAAATTTCCCTACCCAGGGGTCTAACCCACATCTCCTGCATCAGCAGGTAGATTCTTTATCACTGAGTCACCTGGAAATCCCTTAGCATATGTAAGTAATATTTTATTTATTTCAGAAGACTTCTGTATTCGTTTTTTTTTTATTTCTGTTATAACAAATTATGACAAATTTAGCATTAACATGCGTTTATTATCTCATTATTTCTACAGGTTAGAAATGAAGGTGGACTCCACTGAGTCCTCTCCCTAGGGTCTCACAGGCAGAATTCAAGGTATAGGCAAGAACAAGACCCTCACACAATGCTCTGGGCAAGAATTCATTTCCACATTTGTTCACATTAGGCATACCTATATTAATTAGAAATCTCTCTGTTTTATATGTTAAATAAATTTAATTCTACCTCCAAGTTATTTTGTCACACAAAGGAACATATTCACAAGTTCCAGCCATGAGGGTGTAGATTTTTTTTGGCAGGATGAGGAGGGGGGCGGGGTGGTATTCTGCCTGCCACAAATCCTATTTTATATTTTTTAAATGTTTTAGAAATAATGACAACAATCTTTGATATTTAATTAATATTCATATGTCCTAGATATTTTAGTTGCTTTCATACATAATGTATTTCACTCATCACTGAAGTGAATTATTTTAATGTTTCTAATACAAGCATCATTTGGGTGGATCTTATTAATAAAACAGTAGTTAAAATAGCAATTGCATTGACACATTAAAAATATCCAATGGAATATTTGATTATTTTTACTGAAACTACCTTGTTTTCCCCCAAGTAATTCACTGCTACCTGGGAATTCAATGAGAGACCAAAAACAATTTGGATCCCATTCTTAAAGGACTTTAGTGAAGAGTTTTCTTCTCAACCAAGAATAGACATCTGAGGTTCAAATTAAGGGCACCTTCCAAAGTCATGAAGCAAAACTGAGGTTCAGAATATCAGGATTGAAGCAAGAAAGACCAAAAAACCTAGGAAAGAGATAACAGACGTGTGTAACCAAGACATAATGTCATATATACAGTTAGAAAGTAATAAAATACAACACAAAGGAATATATTAAAAAAATATCATTGTTGATTTCTTCATGACTGCTAATTAAATTTCCTTGCTCTTTTAAGCCAATTGGCTCATAGAAAATCTACTTTTAATTTATATCCTGGAAAATTTCATAAATAGGTAATTATTTCAAAAGCAAGCATTCACAGAAGTTAAAAAGAAAAACCATAAAAATAGACTAAATAAATAACTTTTAGTGGCGCAGACAGTAAAGAATCTACCTGTAATGTGGGAGACCTGGGTTTAATCCCTGGGTTGGGAAGATCCCCTGGAGGAGGTCATGGCAAACAACTCTAGTATTCTTGCATTGAGAATCCCCATGGACAGAGGAGCCTGGAGGGCTATAGTTCATGGGGTTGAAAAGAGTTGGACATGACTGAGTGACTAAGCACACAAAGTAGCTTTAAGTTTTAAAATAGATCACTAAAAATCTATAAAATTTTACCTTTAATTTTTAAAAAGAACAAAGTAAATGTCATTACCATAGAACTGTGTTTTTAAAATGCCTATCTATTCAGTTTTAGTCTATATCATTACATTGCTAAGAGGAAAGATTGTTAGAAATGCTTGTCAATCAGACCAAATAAAAATCAAAATGAAAATCTGACAAACTGCAGGAAATATTTAGAGTAACGTTCCATTCAGTTCAGTTCAGTCACTCAGTCATGTCCGACTCTTTGCGACCCCATGTCGCAGCACGCCAGGCCTCCCTGTCCATCACCAACACCCGGAGTTCACTCAGACTCACATCCGAGTCAGAGATGCCATCCAGCCATCTCATCCTCTGTCATCCCCTTCTCCTCCTGCCCCCAATCCCTCCCAGCATCAGAGTCTTTTCCAATGAGTCAAATCTTCGCATGAGGTGGCCAAAGTACTAGAGTTTCAGCTTCAGCATCATTCCTTCCAAAGAAATCCCAGGGCTGATCTCCTTCAGAATGGACTGGCTGGATCTCCTTGCAGTCCAAGGGACTCTTAAGAGTCTTCTCCAACACCACAGTTCAAAAGCATCAGCTCTTCGGCGCTCAGCCTTCTTCACAGTCCAACTTTCACATCCATACATGACCACTGGAAATACCATAGCCTTGACTAGACAAACTTTTGTTGGCAAAGTAATGTCTCTGCTTTTCAATATGCTATCTAGGTTGGTCGTAACTTTTCTTCCAAGGAGTAAGCATCTTTTAATTTCATGGCTGCAGTCACCATCTGCAGTGATTTTGGAGCCCAAAAAAAATAGTCTGACACTGTTTCCACTGTTTCCCCATCTATTTCCCATGAAGTGATGGGACCGGATGCCATGATCTTCATTTTCTGAATGTTGAGCTTTAAGCCAACTTTTTCACTGTCCACTTTCACTTTCATCAAGAGGCTTTTGAGTTCCTCTTCCCTTTCTGCCATAAGGGTGGTGTCATCTGCATATCTGAGGTTATTGATATTTCTCCCGGCAATCTTGATTCCAGCTTGTGTTTCTTCCAGTCCAGCGTTTCTCATGATGTACTCTGCATATAAGTTAAATAAACAGAGTGACAATATACAGCCTTGACGAACTCCTGTTCCTATTTGGAACCAGTCTGTTTTTCCATGTCCAGTTCTAACTGTTGCTTCCTGACCTGCATACAAATTTCTCAAGAGGCAGATCAGGTGGTCTGGTATTCCCATCTCTTGGAGAATTTTCCACAGTTTGTTGTGATCCACACAGTCAAAGGCTTTGGCATAGTCAATAAAGCAGAAATAGTTGTTTTTCTGGAACTCTCTTGCTTTTTCCATGATCCAGCGGATGTTGGCAATTTGATCTCTGGTTCCTCTGCCTTTTGTAAAACCAGCTTGAACATCAGGAAGTTCATGGTTCATGTATTGCTGAAGCCTGGCTTGGAGAATTTTGAGCATTACTTTACTAGCATGTGAGATGAGTGCAATTGTGCAGTAGTTTGAGCATTCTTTGGCATTGCCTTTCTTTGGGATTGGAATGAAAACTGACCTTTTCCAGTGGGTTCAAAATGATAACCCTCCTCACTGAAGTCCTTTGAGAACAGAGTGTCTATATGCCAGAGATAACATAAGCACTGGAATTAAAGAAGTGAGAAAAGCATCTGTAAGGAGTGCAAGTCTATCTTTATTATGGCTTTACAAAGTATAGAAGAAGTAATTATTGTTGTTCAATCACTAAGTCATGTCTGACTCTTTGTGACTCCATGAACTGCAGCACTCCATGCTTCCCTGTCCTTCACTATCTCCTGGAGTTTGCTCAAACTCATGTCCATTGAGTCAATGATATCATCCAACCATCTCATCCTCTGTTGGCCCCTTCTACTCCTGCCCTCAATCTTTCCCAGTATCAGGGTTTTTTTCCAATGAGTCAGCTCTTCACATCAGGTGACCAAAATATTAGAGCTTCAGCATCAGTCCTCCCAATGAATATTCATGGTTGATTTCCTTTAGCATTGATATAGGTTACTTTTTTTTTTTTTTTTTTTGCATTTTGTTAGATCAAAGAAAAGGATATCTGGAACAGTATAGACAATATTTGAAGGAACTTCCTTTCAGAAATTAAATTAAAAGATATTTTTAACTGAATATCAAAATAGCATTAGAAAACAAAACTGTAATCAAAGAAAAACTAAAAAAGGAAGAAAATAAAAAGATTATGCTTAGCATTTTATCAAATGTTCATTTGATTAAAAGACAACATGCAAAAAACTCAAGGAGAAACAGTAAATTGCAAAACCACATCAGAGGAGGTAAAAACAGGTGAGTTGCAACTGTTAACTTTACTAGCTAAAAAGACATTACACATCCAATGCCCAGGAGATAGAGTTTTGCAACTTCTTTAGTTGATAATATTGTTTTTATGATACCGTGATACCCTCTTGTATTGAATCCATATATATAAAATTCTTAAATCTATCAATCAAATTTAAAAGTCTGGCCAAAAATCCCATGGGCTCAACGTTAAATTTCCCCACATTTGTCAAACTGGCTTATATTGAATTTCCACTTACATCAACCTATTAGTTCCCTAGCAATGCTGTGTTTTTATAGGGCTTTATACCACTTCCTGGAGCTGCAGAGAAGAGGCAGAACAAGAGATTGACACTACCAATGTGCCTTTCTACAAATATTGAATTGCTTTGTTTTATCGAAATTTCTGTCTGATCTCTGAAAATTAGATATACAGTAAAGTCGCTTTACTTTCTACAGAGTTAGAACACAGTTGACTGAAATTGTTAAGATACCAAACGTTGATGAAATATTTACCTGCTTCTTTCTGTCTTGTCCTAATATTGAAGATTATTATCTTAAAAAATCTCTACAAACATTTCAGGACACTTTTCCTATTGTACGAAAAGACAGTGGATGAATGTATTTCCCTTTTAGATTATAAAATGTGTTTTAATTTATGGAGCATAAACTGCATAACATCTGTCTTGGGGCTATGTTTGGCACTTAAGACTTTAGAGTAGCTGTAAAAGACAGGATCTTTTAAAACATGAATATTTATTTCACAATATTATTTTTGTTGTTTAATCATTTTAGGTTAGGCACACACATTTTACTTTATTACACTTAAGAAAAATTCTTGTTGTTGCATTTTGCCTGAAATTAGAAAATCTTTTTTTAAAAGTTTCTTAACAGACATGTTGTAACTTTCATATTCAGGGGAAACATTTGAAACTAGATTGATTTCTTTGATCAGAGACCAAATTGCCAATATCCGCTGGATCATTGAAAAAGCAAGAGAGTTCCAGAAAAACATCTGTTTCTGCTTTATTGACTATGCCAAAGCCTTTGACTGTGTGGATCACAACAAACTGTGGGAAATTCTGAAAGAGATGGGAATACCAGACCACCTGACCTGCCTCTTGAGAAATCTGTATGCAGTTCAGGAAGCAACAGTCAGAACTGGACAAGGAACAGACTGGTTCCAAATAGGAACAGGAGTTCGTCAAGGCTGTATATTGTCACTCTGTTTATTTAACTTATATGCAGAGTACATCATGAGAAACGCTGGACTGGAAGAAACACAAGCTGGAATCAAGATTGCCGGGAGAAATATCAATAACCTCAGATATGCAGATGACACCACCCTTATGGCAGAAAGGGAAGAGGAACTCAAAAGCCTCTTGATGAAAGTGAAAGTGGACAGTGAAAAAGTTGGCTTAAAGCTCAACATTCAGAAAATGAAGATCATGATGGGATCATCCGGTCCCATCACTTCATGGGAAATAGATGAGGAAACAGTGTCAGACTTTATTTTTTTGGGCTCCAAAATCACTGCAGATGGTGACTGCAGCCATGAAATTAAAAGACGCTTACTCCTTGGAAGGAAAGTTATGACCAACCTAGATAGCATATTCAAAAGCAGAGACATTACTTTGCCAACAAAGGTTCGTCTAGTCAAGGCTATGGTTTTTCCAGTGGTCATGTATGGATGTGAGAGTTGGACTGTGAAGAAGGCTGAGCACCAAGGAATTGATGCTTTTGAACTGTGGTGTTGTAGAAGACTCTTAAGGGTCCCTTGGACTGCAAGGAGATCCAACCAGTCCATTCTGAAGGAGATCAACCCTGGGTATTCTTTGGAAGGAATGATGCTAAAGTTGAAACTCCAGCACTTTGGCCACCTCATGTAAAGAGTTGACTCATTGGAAAAGACTCTGATGCTGGGAGGGATTGGGGGCAGGAGGAGAAGGGGATGACAGAGGATGAGATGGCTGGATGGCATCACTGACTCGATGGACGTGAGTCTGAGTGAATTCTGGGAGTTGGTGATGGACAGGGAGGCCTGGCGTGCTGCAATTCATGAAGTCGCAAAGAGTCGGACAGGACTGAGCAACTGAACTGAACTGAATGTGCATTTTAATTTAATTTGCATAAACCCTGCCATTGAAAATATGTTTTAGGGGTAAATAACCCACTCCAGTGTTCTTGCCTGGAGAATCCCAGGGACGGGAGGGCCTGATAGGCTGCCGTCTATGGGGTCACACAGAGTCGGACATGACTGAAGCGACTTAGCAGCAGCAGCAGCAGCAAGCTGAAAAATAATGTATTATATAAAGAGTTATCTACTTCTTTTAAATAAATAAGTTTAGGAAATGAAGATCCAAATTTATTCCAAATGGTAAGTATCTGACAAAAGATGAAGAATAAAATAATTTAAGGACAAAAAAAGTGCCTGCTTATATAAAACATTTTGTAAACTGTGTTTTATGAGATATTAGTGCTTCACGGGAGGAGGGCATGGTGACCCACTCCAGTAGTCTTGCCTGGAGAATTCCCATGGACAAAGGAGCCTTGCTGGCTATTCCATGAGGTCACAAAGGGCGACTGAGTGACTAAGCATAGCACAGTGTTTCCTTGGGAGAAGACTTCTGAATTGTTTACATACTAAAATGGATATGTGCATCATAAAAATAAAAAATTGAGCAATATCCTTAACTATTAACTTTAATGACCCCACTGAACATAATTCATTACTAATGAAATTATTTTCATAATTATAATTTTGTTTATCAAGATATGTTCATGGTAAATTCTTTATATTTCATCATTTAGTGGGAAATGTTTGTTACCATGATTGACTTCTCAAATTTTCTGATACAAATTGTACTCCTAGTAAAGATCTTCCAAATTTTTTAACTCAGCTTTGAAAATGTTAATTAATAGTATGACAAATCTCATGAATGGATAAATATGATGATTTTCATGTTCATTGTTTAAGTACTGCTCCTAAGTTTATTGATTCATAATGATGTACAAGACATCTGTGAAGTGCCAACTATGTCTGCAATGGAACATAGTGCGGTAATGGGAAAATAAGAATAAATAAAGTACAATGCTGTACATGTGGCATTTTATAGCATACAAGAGTGATTAACATATAAATTATATTTTGATTCAAGATATCAGAAGAAATGTATGAATTACCATGTAAGCAATAAAAAAAGATAGCCTTTTTATGATTAAAGGAACAATGTTCTCTTACAGAAATCAGAGCCAACCTCACTCCTATCACATGGTTAACCTTTTTTCTTTTTAATTTATTTTTTATTGAAGGATAATTGCTTTACAAAATTTTGTTTTTTGTCAAATGTCAACATGAATCAACCATAGGTATACATACATCTGCTCCCTTTTGAACCTCCCTCCCATCTCCCTCCCCATCCCACCCCTCTAGGTTGATATAGAGCCCCTGTTTGAGGTTCCTGAGTCACACAACAAATTCCCATTGGCTATCTACTTTATATATGGTAATGTAAATTTCCATGTTACTCTTTCCATACATCCACCCTCTCCTCCCCTCTCCCCATGTCCATATGTCTGTTTCTCCATTGCTGCCCTGTAAATAAATTCTTCTGTACCATTTTACTAGATTCTGTATATATGCATTAGAATATGATATTTATCTTTCTCTTTCTGACTTACTTCACTCGGTATAATAGGTTCTAGATTCATCCACCTCATTAGAACTGACTCAAATGCAGTCTTTTTTATGGCTGAGTAATAGTCCATTTTGCATATGTACCACAATTTTATCCGTTCATCTGTCAATGGACATCTAGGTTGCTTCCATGTTCTAGATATTGTAAAAAGTGCCGCAATGAACAATGGGATACAGGTATTTTTTTTTTCAATTTTGGTTTCCTCAGGGAGAAGGCAATGGCAACCCACTCCAGTACTCTTGCCTGGAAAATCCCATGGACGGAGGAGCCTGGTAGGCTGCAATCCATGGGGTCGCCAAGAGTCGGACACAAGTGAGCGACTTCACTTTCACTTTCATGCATTGGAGAAAGAAATGGCAAACCACTCCAGTGTTCTTGCCTGGAGAATCCCAGGGATGGTGGATCCTAGTGGGCTGCCATCTATGGGGTCGCACAGAGTCGGACACGACTGAAGCGATTTAGCAGCAGCAGCAGGGTATATGCCTAGGAGTGGGATTGCTGGGTCATATAGTGGTTTTATCCCTACATTTTTAAAGAATATCCATACTGTCTTCCATAGTGGCTGTATCAATTTACATTCCCACCAACAGTGCAAGAGTGTTCTCTTTTCTCCACACCCTCTCTAGCGATTATTGTTTGTAGACTTTTTGATGATGACGGTTCTGACTGGTGAGAGGTGATATCTCATTGTAGTTTTGATTTCCAGTTCTCTAATAATGAGCAATGTTGAGCATCTTTTCCATGTTAGCCATCTGAATATCTTCTTTGGAGAAATGTCTGTTTAGGTTTTTTTTCTCACTTTTTGATTGGGTTGTTTGTTTTTCTGGCATTGAGCTGTATAAGCTGCTTGTATATTTTGGAAATTAATCCTTTGTCAGTTGTTTCATTTGCTCTTATTTTCTCCTATTCTGAGGGTTGTCTTTTCACTTTGCTTGAGAGTCCCTTGGACTGCAAGGAGATCCAACCAGTCCATTCTAAAGGAGATCAGCCCTGGGTGTTCATTGGAAGGACTGATGCTAAAGCTGAAACTCCAGTACTTTGGCCACCTCATGAGAAGAGTTAACTCACTGGAAAAGACTCTGATGCTGGGAGGGATTGGGGGCAGGAGGAAGAGGGGACAACAGAGGATGAGATGGCTGGATGGCATCACCGACTCAATGGATATGAGTTTGGGTGAACTCCGGGAGTTGGTGATGGACAGGGAGGCCTGGCATGCTTCGATTCATGGGATGGCAAAGAGTCGGACATGACTGAGCAACTGAACTGAACTGAACTGATAGTTTCCTTTGCAAAAGCTCTTAAGTTTAACCATGTCCTACTTGTTTATTCTTGTTTTTATTTCTGTTACTCTGGAGGTGGGTCATAGAGGATCTTGCTTTGATTTATGTCATCTAGTGTTCTGCTTATGTTTTCCTCTAAGAGTTTTATAGTCTCTGGTCTTACATTTACGTCTTAAATCCATTTTGAGTTTATCTTTTTGTATGGTGTTAGGAAGTGTTCTAATTTCATTCTTGTACATGTAGATACCTCGTTTTCCCAGCACCATTTATTGGGGAGGCTGTCTTTGTCCCATTGTATATTCTTGCCTCCTTGTCAAAAATAAGGTACCTATAGAAGCATGGGTTTATTTCTGGGCTTTCTATCTTTTTCCACTGGTCTATATTTCTGTTTTTGTGCCAGTACCATGCATACTGTCTTGATGACTGTAGCTTTATAGTATAGTCTGAAGTCAGGAAGGTTGACTCCTACAGCTCCATTTTTCTTTCTCAAGACTGCTTTGGCTATTCGGGGTCTTTTGCGTTTCCATATGAATTGTGAATTTTTTTGTTCTAGTTCTGTCAAGAATGCCATTGGTAATGTGACAGGGATCACATTGAATCTGTAGATTGCATTTGGTATTATATCATTTTCACAATAATGATTCTTCAGGAATATGGAATATTTCCCCATCTGTATATGTCATCTTTGATTTCTTTCATCAGTGTCTTATAATTTTCTGTGTACAGTTCTTTTTTCTCCTTAGGTAAGTTTATTCCAAAATATTTAATTCTTTTGGTTGCAGTGGTGAATGGGATTGATTCCTTAATTTCTCTTTCTGATTTTTAATTGCTAATATATAGACATGCAAATGATTTCTGTGTATTGATTTTGTATCCTGCAACTTTTCTAAATTCACTGATCAGCTCTAGTAATTTTCTGATACTATCTTTAGAGTATTCTATATACAGTATCATGTTATCTGCAAACAGTGAGTGCTTTACTTCTTTTCCAATCTGAATTCCTTTTTTTTTTTTTCCTTTTTCTTCTCTGATTGCTGTAGCTGGGACTTTCAGAACTACATTGAAAAATAATGGTGAAAGTGGACACTCTTGTCTTGTTCCTGATCTTAGGGGGGAATGCTTTCAGTTTTTCAACATTGAAATAATGTTTGCGGTAGGCTTATCATATATGGCTTTTACTATGTTGAGGTAGGTTCCTTCTATGCCCATTTTTTGAAGAGTTTTAATCATAAATAGGTGCTGAATTTCGTCAAAGCCTTTTTCTGCATCTACTAAGATGATCATATGGTCTTTATCTTTCAATTTATTAGGTGTATCACATTGACTTGCATATATTGAAGAATCCTTGCATTCCTGGAATAAATACAAATTGATCATGGTATGTGAGCTTTTCAGTGTGTTGCTGAATTCTGTTTGCTAAAATTTTGTTGAGGATTTTGTTATCTATGTTAATCTGTGATATTGGCCTGTAGTTTTCTTTTTTTGTGTTGTCTTTGTCTGGTTTTGGTATCACGGTGATAGTGGCCTCATAGAATTCGTTTGGAAGTGGTCTTTCCTCTGTAATTCTTTGGAAGAGTTTTAGAAGGATAAGCATTAGCTCTTCTCTAAATGTTTGATAGAATTCTCCCAGGTTGCCATCTGGTCCTGGGCTTTATTTTTTGGGAGGTTTTTTTTTTTTTTTTTTTTTAATCACAGCTTCAATTTCAGTGTTTGTAATTGGGTTGTTCATAATTTCTATTTCTTCCTGGTTCAGTCTTGGAAGATTGAACTTTTCTAAGAATCTGTCCATTTCTTCCAGGTTATCCATTTTGTTACCATATTGTTGTTCATAATAGTCTCTTATAATCCTTTGTATTTCTGCATTGTCTGTTGTAACCTCTCCTTTTTCATTTCTAAATTTGTTGATTTGATTCTTCTCTCTTTTTTCTTGATGAGTCTGGCTAACGGTTTGTCAAGTTTGTTTATCTTCTCAAAGAACCAGCTTTGCATTTAATTTATCTTTACTATTGTTTCTTTCATTTATTTCTGCTTGGATCTTTATGATTTTTTTCCTTCTACCAATTTTAGGTTTTATATTCTTCTTTTTCCGGTTGTTTTATTTGAAAAGTTAGGTTTTCTATTTGATGTTTTTCTTGTTTCTTGAGGTAGAATTGTATTGCTGTAAACGTCCCTCTTAGAACTGCTTTCACTGCATCCTATAGGTTTTGAGTTGTCATGTTTTCATTGTCATTTGTTTCTAGAATTTTTTGATTTCCCATTGATTTCTTCAGCAACCTGTTGGTTATTTAGAAACATGTTATTTAATCTTCATATGTTTCTATTTCTTACAGGTTTTTTTCTTGTAATTGATATCTAGTCTAATAGCATTGTGGTTGGAGAAGATGCTTGATACGATTTAAATTTTCTTAAATTTACTGAGATTTGATTTGTGACCCAAGTTATGGTCCATCCAGGAAAATGTTCTAGTGCACTTGAGAAGAAGGTGTATTCTTCTGCATCTGGGTGGAATGTCCTGAAGATATCAATGATCCATCTCATCTAATGTATCATTTAAGATTTGTGTTTCCTTTTAAATTTTTTGTTTTGATGATCTGTCCATTGGTGTGAGTGGGGTGTTAAAGTCTGCCACTCTTATTGTATTACCGTCAATTTCTCTTTTTATGTATGTGTTTGTCTTATGTATTGGGGTGTTCCTATGTTGGGTGCATAGATATTTACAATTGTCATGTCTTCCTATTGGCTTGATCTCTTGATCATTATGTAGTGTCCTTCCTTATCTCTTGTAATCTTTATTTTAAGGTCTATTTTGTCTGATATGAGGATTGCTACTCCAGCTTTGTTTTGCTTGCCATTTGTATGGAACATGTTTTTCCATTCTCTCATTTTCAGTCTATATGTGTCTTGAAGTCTGAGTGGGTTTCTTGTAGACAGCATATATATGGGTCTTGTTTTTGTATCCATTCAGCCAGTCTGTGTCTTTTGGTTGGAGCATTTAATCCATTTACATTGAAAGTAATTATTGATATATATATATATGTTCTTATTGCCATTTTCTTAATTGTTTGGGATTGATTTCATAGATATTTTTTCTTCTTTTATATTTCTTGACTATATAAGTCTCTTTAACATTTGTTGTAAAGAGGTTTGGTGGTACTAAATTCTCTTAACTTTTGCTTGTATGGAAAGTTTTTTATTTCTCCATCAATTTTGAGTGAGATTCTTGCTGGGTAGAGTAATTTTGGTTGTAGATTTTTCCCTTCCAGTAATTTAATTATATTCTGCCATTCCCTTCTGGCCTTCAGAGTTTCTGCTTAAGATCAGCTGTTAAGTGTATGGGGTTTCCCTTGTATATTGTTGCTTCTCCCTTCCTGCTTTTAATATTCTTTCATTGTGTTTAGTCTTTGTTAGTTTGAGTAATATGTGTCTGGGCATGTTTCTCCTTGGGTTTATCCTGTATGGGACTCTGTGCCTCTTGGGCTTGATTGACTGTTTCCTTTTCCATGTTGGGGAAATTTTCAGCTATAAAGTCTTTAAAATTTTTCTCATACCCCTTTTTTTTCTCTTCTTCTTCTGTTAGTTAGTTAGTTCAGTCACTCAGTCATGTCCGACTCTTTGTGACCCCATGAATTGCAGCACACCAGGCCTCCCTGTCCATAACCAACTCCCGGAGTTCACCCAAACTCATGTCCATTGAGTCAGTGATGCCATCCAACCATCTCGTCCTCTGTTGTCCCCTTCTTCTCCTGCCCCCAATCCCTCCCAGCATCAGAGTCTTTTCCAGTGAGTCAACTCTTCGCATGAGGTGGCCAAAGTACTGGAGTTTCAGCTTTAGCATCAGTCCTTCCAATGAACACCCAGGGCTGATCTCCTTCAGAATGGACTGGTTGGATCTCCTTGCAGTCCAAGGGACTCTCAAGAGTCTTCTCCAACACCACAATTCAAAAGCATCAATTCTTCGGCGCTCAGCTTTCTTTATAGTCCAACTCTCACATGCATACATGACCACTGGAAAAACCATAGCCTTGACTAGATGGACCTTTGTTGGCAAAGTAATGGGACCTCTATAATTCCAATGTTTGATATTGTCCCAGATGTGTCTTAGACTATCCTTGGCTCTTTTCATTCTTTTTACTTCATTCTGCTCTTCAGAATTTATTTCTACCATTTTATCTTCCAGCTAACTGATGCATTCTTCTGCTTCAGATATTCTGCTATTGCTTTTAATAGCAGAATTACAAGCAATTGCTTGTAATTGCTTTGTCTCTGTATGTTTATTATTTAATTCTTCTAGGTCTTTGTTATTGATTCTTGCATTTTCTCCATTTTGTTTTCAAGATTTTTGATCATCTTTACTACCATTTTTCTGAATTCTTTTTCATGTAGTTTGCCGATTTCCTCTTCATTTATTTGGATTTCTGTATTTCTAGTTTGTTCCTTCATTTGTGTATTTCTCTGCCTTTTCATTATTTCTTTTTCTAACTTATTGTGTTTGAGGTCTCCCTTTCCCAGGCTTCAAGGTTGAATTCTTTCTTCCTTTTGGTTTCTGCCCTCCTAAGGTTGGTCCAGTGGTTTGTGTAAGCTTCTTATAGGGTGATATTTGTGCTGAGATTTGTTTGTTTGTTTGTTTGTTTTTCCTCTAATGGGCAAGGCTGAGTGAGGTGGTAATCCTTTCTGCTGATGATTGGGTTTGTATTTTTGTTTTGTTTGTTGTTTAGAATGAGGCATCCTGTAGGGGTACTACTGGTGGTTGGGTGATGCTGGGTCTTGTATTCAAGTGGTTTCCTTTGTGTGAGTTTTCACTATTTGGTATTCCCTAGGGCTATTTCTCTGGTAGTTTAGGGTCTTGCAGTCAGTGCTCCCATTCCAAAGGCTCAGGGCTTGATCTTGAGTTCAGCTGGAAGATGGGAGATCTGTTTTTTGGTAGATCCAGACTCCTCACGGCTTGAAAATAGTTCAATATACTTAGAAATGATTTGAATCAGAGTACTAATGATGTGCCATTCTTTCAGATGTGTCTGCTCCTTCAAAGAATCTGGGAAGCTTCTTCCAGTGATCACTGGAAAGTTCTAACACAAACTCACTCCTCCATTTGTCTCTCTCCTTGGAAAGCACACTGCCTAGAGAGAGAGCTGCTTAGCAGCCTCATGCTGGTGTATATGAAGCCATTCTTGCAGTACTTGGCCTGGGGAATGCCTTTCCTCCTGCACTCGATCATGAAGTCCACTCCTCCTTTACCCTAAAACGGGACAGAAGAGGTTGCAGTCACCTTCCTGGGGAAGCCAGGCAGGCCACCTGGGCACATCCCATGGTTAACTCTTATGTAATTTATTTCATTAATTTATTCATTTAAGAAACAATTTGTGTAACTTTTATGTGCAGGAAACACATATACTGCAATGTGGTATGATAAGTTCAAGAATATAGACAACTAATGAATTTTGCCTGATACACTAGAAAGGGAACTCAGAGAGGAAGCAAAGGTGCCCTTTGGACAGTCTCTGGAAGAAAAAAGTAATTTTCATATTAGAGGAGAGGATGAGAAAGTGTCCTGGGCAAACAGGGAACACAATGTGTAAAGAAACAATGTGAAAGATCAAGTGTTTAAGAAAAATTTTGTAATTTTAAAAATGACATTATTTTTGAGGAAGACTTGCCTAAGCAAAGTATGTAATCTCCTGGTTCCTGTCCAAGGTATAAATCCAAAATACAATATATACCAGTAATTCATTATAAGCATAGTGACTTATTTGTCATGAAATATGCATTTAAAAATAACATAAAATGGATGGTATTTTTTAACTTTTTAATTGAAGTATAACATATAAACCATGCTAATATTGTGTTCAGTTTCATGATTCATTTTACCTATATAATCACTCATATTGCCACCAACTAGATTATGGATGCAAATTTTCAGCATTTCTTTCCCTCTTACTCCTTTTCGTGTTCACTACCTACCTACCAAGAGTAATCATTAGTCTGACTTCTATCATCCTAAATTAACTTATGCTGTTTATGAAGTCCATTTAAATACAATCATACACCATATATATTGTGTCTGGCTTCTTTCATCAAAATTATATTTTGAGATTCTTCTTCATTGTCATATGTATCAGCATTTGTTTTGTTTTCATTATTTGAGTTACATTTCACCATAATATGTTTATTCTGTTTCATGCTGTTGCACATTTAGGTTGCTTCTAGTTTGAGGCCGAATAGAATTAAATTGCTATGAATATCTTTATAATGAATGCTGGCATACATTTCTGTTGGGCATACATTTCTAATGGGTGTGTGTACATGCTGCTTCAGTCATGTCTGACTTTTTGTGACCCAGTGAACTGTAGCCTGCCAGGCTCCTCTGTCCATGGGAATTTTCAGGCAAGAACACTGGAGTGGGTTGTCATGCCCTCCTCCAGGGGATCTTCCAGACCCAAGGATCAAACTGGTATCTCTCATGTCTCCTGCATTGGCAGGCGAGTTCTTTACCAATAGGTCTTGGGAAGACCTTCTAATGGGCATATATCCTAAGTGAAATCTTGGAACATGTTTAGCGCCAGGAGGTGTTAGATAGTATTATTTTTGAATTTAAAATTTGCTTTTATATTTTCACACTGTAGAGTGTTACAGAAAAACTAATGCTGATGATGTTGTATTAGTTTCCTAGGGCTCCTATAACAAAATACCTGATTGAGCTGGCTTAAGTGAAAGAAATTTTCTCACTGTTTTAGAAGCTAGAGGTCCAAGATCAAAGCGTTGGTAGGTTGGGTTTCTTTCCAAGCCTCTCTTCATGGCTTGCAGATGGCACCCTTCTTGCTGTCTTCACATGGCCTTTTCCTTATCTGCATATAGGTGATGTCTCTCTAATCTCTTCCTATTATGTGGAGATCAGTCATATTGAAATGGGACCCACCCTAATGGCCTCACTGTAACCTAATTACTTCTTTAAAGGCTCTGTTTACAAATATACATTCTAAAGTATTAGGGGATAAGGCTTCAGCATATGAATTTTGAGAAGGAGACACAACTTGGTTATAACAGTAATTTAGTCAAACGCTCTGATTGCCACACATATTTTAACCTCTAAAAAAATCCCTTAAAAAATCCCTTGACTTGGGAAAGAATAACTCCATGAATATTAACATTTAGAACTAAACAGATGTGATATTTTTAAAAGTATTTTCAGAGAATAACTTAAAACAGTTGGTATTTGCTGTAATATTTAACTCACATTCTATGCACCAATGGGCTTACCAGGTGGCTGGCTCAGTGTCAGAAAATTCACCTCCAATGCAAAAACACACAGAAGATGTGGATTTGATCTCTGGGTCAGGAATATTGCCTGACTACTTAGGAAATGGCAATCCACTCTACTGTTCTTGCCTACAAAATTCTATGGACAAAGGAGCCTGGCAGGCTACAGTTCATGGGGTTATGGAAGAGTCAGATGCTACTGAGCACACACACTATGTACCGATAAAACAACTAGAATTTCTTAAGGTATATTCATCTATTAAAAGAAACTGCTTTCAATTATAAAGAACTTTTACTTATAGTCACATGATTATATACATGTCACTAGGCCAAAGTATCAGATCAGATAAGTCACTCAGTCATGTCCAACTCTTTGTGACCCCATGAATTGCAGCACGCCAGGCCTCCCTGTCCATCACCAACTCCTGGAATTCACTCAGACTCACGTCCATCGAGTCAGTGATGCCATCCATCCAGCCATCTCATCCCTTCTCCTCCTGCCCCCAATCCCTCCCAGCATCAGAGTCTTTTCCAATGAGTCAACTCTTCACATGAGGTGGCCAAAGTACTGGACTTTCAGCTTTAGCATCATTCCTTCCAAAGAAATCCCAGGGCTGATCTCCTTCAGAATGGACTGGTTGGATCTCCTTGCAGTCCAAGGGACTCTCAAGAGTCTTCTCCAACACCACAGTTCAAAAGCATCAATTCTTAGGCGCTCAGCCTTCTTCACAGTCCAACTCTCACATCCATACATGACCACTGGAAAAACCATAGCCTTGACTAGACGAAGCTTTGTTGGCAAAGTAATGTCTCTGCTTTTGAATATGCTATCTAGGTTGGTCATAACTTTCCTTCCAAGGAGTAAGTGCCTTTTAATTTCATGGCTAGGAATTGTTTTATTTCTTAAGAATAGAGTCAAAAAGTAATGTTTTATGGTGTCATACTTGCTTAGAAAAAATTACTCAGAAGAAAAGTAATGGAGAGCTTAAAAAACCTTATATGCAGTTTACATACATTTTATTTTTAATCCTTCTCTACACTGAGATATTATATCATCTCAAATTTACATATGTCAGAACTGGAGACTAGATATGCCAAGTGTTCCAAGTTAGGTGGCAACATCTTTGCCTTTAAGTTAAGGAATCTTTTTATAATATTTAAATTTTAATTCAAATACATGTTTTCATAGCCTCCAGTTCATAGCCAGTAGACCATATACTTATCATTCATTCATCACCACTCTCTATCCAAGCACAAAATGGGTATTCACTTACTTGTGCCTGAGACTGTGCTTGTGAAGACAGAAAAGTGAATAAGGTAGAAAAAATCCCTGTCTTTATAGAACTTACAATCTAGCATCAAGTTACATAATTTTAGAGGATGAAGTAACATATTTAGTAAGCATATACTGCAACAAATTCACTGTATTATCTTCCTATAATTAAATCAAGTTTCCAATTTGGTGGAATCATTTTCTCTGAGGATTTGTTCAGATTCTGGAGAATGCTTGGGCACCAGCTTAGACATGACAGTCAATGTCATCAACGCGGTGGTCACGGTGATGAGAAGAGAGGGTTTTCATAAAGCATCCATTCATGCTGCCACATCCTCAGTAATTTTCCTCCCAGCTCTATTTGTGTATTTCCACTAAATTTTATTCTTACCTGTTTCAAGTTATAATAGCTCTCAAAGGAACATCTATCCTGTGGTTACCTATCTGCAGAATTCTAGGACCGCAATGGAGATCTGGAGCTGTTTTAGGGTCAAATGCCTAGAAACAGCATTAAGATTTTTTTTCCTGCTTTCTCAGCATCATGTAAGGGTAAGGGAATTTAGGATTTGGCCAATTTCTTTTTTAAAAAATTTATTTTTATTAGAGTATAGCTGATTTACAATGTTGTGTTAGTTTTAGGTATACAACAAAGTGAACCAGTTATACCTATACATATATCCACTATTTTTTATGATTCTTTTCCCTTACAGGGCATTACAGAGTATTGAGTAGGGTTCCTTGTGTTAAATGGTAGGTTCTTATTAGTTATCTATTTTATATGTAGTGGAATGTATATATCAATCTCAAGTTCCCATTTTATCCCTTCTTTCCACCCTGATGCCCTGGTAACCATATGTTTCTTTTCTACATCTGTGACTCTACTTCTGTTTTGTAAATAAGTATATCTGTACCTTTATTTTTAGATGTCCCATATTAATGATATTTGTCTTTCTATGTCTGACTTACTTCACTTAGCATGACAATCCCTAGGTCCATCCATATTGCTGCAATGGTATTACTTGGTCTTTGTGTGGTTGAATAACACTCCATTGTGTGTGTGTATATATATATATATATATATATGAATGTTATTCAACAATATATATATTCAACAATATATATATATTGAATGTGTGTATATATATATATATATATATATATATAGTTGAATAACATTCCATTGTGTGTATGTGTGTGTGTGTGTGTGTGTACCTCTTCATGTACTACTTCATGGCAAATACAAGAGGAAAAGGTGGAAGTCGTGACAGATTTCTTCTTCTTGGGCTCTAAAATTATTGCAGATGGTGACTGCAGCCATGACATCAGAAGACGGTTGCTTCTCAGCAGGAAAGCTATGACAAACCTAGACAGTATGTTGAAAAGCAGAGACATCACTCTGCCGACAAGGATTAGTATAGTCATGGCTATGGTCCCCTCAGTGGTCACGTACAGTTGTGAGAACTGGACTGTAAAGAATCTGGCAGAGTGTCAAAGAATTGATGCTTTCAAACTGTGGTGCTTGAGAAGACTTCTGAGTGTCCCTTGGACTGCAAGGAGATCAAAACAGTCAATCTTAAAGGAAATCAACCCTAAATATTCATTGGAAGGACTGATGGTGAAGCTGAAGCTCCAGTAGTTTGGTCATGTGATAAGAAGCTGATTCATCAGAAAAGACTCTGATGCTGGGAAAGATTGAGGGTAGAAGGAGAAGAGGGTGTCAGAGGATGATATAGCTGGATGGCATCATTGATGTGATGGACATGAACTTGGGCAAGCCTTCAGGAGATGGTGAGGGACGGGAGACCTGGCATGCTGCAGTCCATGGGGTTGCAAAGAGTTGGTGACGGCTGGGTGACTGAACAATAACAACAGTATATGTACCACATCTTCTTTGCCCATTCCTCTGTTGATGTACATTTAAGTTGCTTGCATGTCATGGATATTGTACATAGTGTTGCAGTGAACATTTGTGTGCATGTATCTTTTCAAATTATAGGTTTCTCCAGGTATGTGCTTAAGAGTGAGAGTGCTAGGTCATATGGTAGTTCTAGTTTTAGTTTTATAAGGAACCTCCAAACTGTTGTCTTTAGTGGCTGTACCAATTTACATTTCCACAAACTGTGTAAGAATGTTCCCTTTCTCTCCACACTCTCTTCAGCATTTATTATTTGTAATTTTTTTTTAACTGATGGCCATTCTGATAGGTGTGAGGTGATATTTCACAGTAGTTTTGATTTATGTTTCTCTAATAGTTTGTGGTGTTGAGCATCTTTTCATGTGCTTTTTAGCCATCTGTATGTCTTCTTTGGATAAATGTCTATTTAGATATTCTGCCCATTTTTGATTCAATTATTTATTTATTTTATTGAGTCTACATGAGATGTTTGTGCATTTTGGAAATTAATCCCTTGTATATTGTTTCATTTGTGAATATTTTCTCCCATTCTGAGGGTTGTCTTTTTCTTTTGTTGATGGTTTCCTTTGCTGTGCAAAAACTTTTAAATTTAATTAGATCCCATTTGTTTGTTCTTGTTTTTATTTTCATTACTCTACCTACCCTGACTCTGGGACCCAAAAAGGTATAAGCTCTTTTATTCCCTCTCTGATTCCTCTTCTCCCTTTCTCTGGTTGGGAAGAGTTTTATATAGCCATGGGCAATTGAAGGGGATCCAGTGACTATTCTTTTAACTTAACATATATTTTCTGGGTGGAAAAACTCTCTTTTCCAATATATTAAAATACCACACCACCATAAAACTAATCACAAAACTTTAAGAAACATGTGTTGTAGAACAGATTGACCAGGGCTGGAGGGTTCAGAGACTGTCCAGGAAGACTCAGAGAAGCTGAACTTAGGACAGAGATCTAAAGGGCAAGCAGGGATTGACTGGCTAGAAGGACTGCATGTGTATAGGTTTGTCCATAGGAGGAAGGAAGTTGGTAACTTTGAGAGAACAAAGTGTTTCTGGGGGGCAAAAGCAGTGGGAAAAGTTGTTAACGATGAAGCTGTTGAGGAAGGCAAAGGTGACATTGTGTAGGACCCTAATAGACATGTTATGACCAAACAGACATATTTGGTCTTTGGCCTAAAAGTAAATGAAAATTGTTAATGATTTTAACTGGGAAAAGAACCTAACCACATGTGATTTTCTAAATGATCCTTAAAAGAGAATGAGTTAAGGGAGTGTAAAGAAGATGCTGTAATACCAGAGACTATTTTTAAAATTAGTTCCTTTCCAACAACAAAATCAGTACTAATTATACTGTAGATAGATGAGAGGTGGATGCTTCTCAGGTGCCAAACACTAGGTACCTTTATGTATTATCCCACTGAATCTTCACAAAATGATAAGCCTCACTTTAAAGGTGAAAAAGATGACTGAGATTAAAAAATTCAAATCTAGGCAATCTGCATCCAGATGGAAAAGGTCAGTTTTCATTCCAATCCCAAAGAAAGGCAATGCCAAAGAATGCTCAAACTACAGCACAATTGCACTCATCTCACATGCTAGTAAAGTAATGCTCAAAATTCTCCAAGCCAGGCTTCAGCAGTATGCAAACCGAGAACTTCCTTATGTTCAGCTGGTTTTAGAAAAGGCAGAGGAACCAGAGATCAAATTGCCAACATCTGCTGGATCATGGAAAAAGCAAGAGAGTTCCAGAAAAAACATCTATTTCTGCTTTATTGACTATGCCAAAGCCTTTGACTGTGTGGATCACAATCAACTGTGGGAAATTCTGAAAGAGATGGGAATACCAGACCACCTGACCTGTCTCTTGAGAAATCTGTATTCAGGTCAGGAAGCAACAGTTAGAACTGGACATGGAACAACAGACTGGTTGCAAATAGGAAAAGGAGTACATCAAGGCTGTATATTGTCACCCTGCTTATTTAACTTCTATGCAGAGTACATCATGAGAAACACTGGACTGGAAGAAGCACAAGCTGGAATCAAGATTGCCAGGAGAAATATCAATAACCTCAGATATGCAGATGACACCACCCTTATAGCAGAAAGTGAAAAGGAACTCAAAAGCCTCTTGATGAAAGTGAAAGTGGAGAATGAGAAAGTTGGCTTAAAGCTCAACACTCAGAAAACGAAGATCATGGCATCCGGTCTCATCACTTCATGAAAAATAGATGGGGAAACAGTGGAAACAGTGTCAGACTTTATTTTTCTGGGCTCCAAAATCACTGCAGATGGTGACTGCAGCCATGAAATTAAAAGACGCTTGCTCCTTGGAAGGAAAGTTATGACCAACCTAGATAGCATATTCAAAAGCAGAGACATTACTTTGCCAGCAAAGGTTCGTCTAGTCAAGGCTATGGTTTTTCCAGTGGTCATGTATGGATGTGAGAGTTGGACTGTGAAGAAGGCTGAGCGCCTAAGAATTGATGCTTTTGAACTGTGGTGTTGGAGAAGATTCTTGAGAGTCCCTTGGACTGCAAGGAGATCCAACCAGTCCATTCTGAAGGAGATCAGCCCCGGGATTTCTTTGGAAGGAATGATGCTAAAGCTGAAAGTCCAGTACTTTGGCCACCTCATGTGAAGAGTTGACTCATTGGAAAAGACTCTGATGCTGGGAGGGATTGGGGGCAGGAGGAGAAGGGGACACCAGAGGATGAGATGGCTGGATGGCATCACTGACTCGATGGACGTGAGTCTGAGTGAACTCCGGGAGTTGGTGATGGACAGGGAGGCCTGGCGTGCTGCGATTCATGGGGTCACAAGAGTCAAACACCACTGAGCCACTGATCTGATCTGAATATGCTTGGCAGGGTCATTGTGGTTTTTTTTTTTTTTTTTTCTTTTCAAGTCAAAGAAAACTCATTCCAAAAGATAACTTTATTTCCTCATGCCCTTGTAATTAATAGCAGGGATGTGAAAATGGTCATAAAGAATTAAAAATAGAAACTATAGAAAACAGTTTTTCTTCATGTAACCTTTAAAACGTCTAGAATGTAAACCTAATTAGATCTAATAGAAGATTAATGTGTAACTTGGCAAGCTTTACTTTCTTCTGCCTTATCAATTTAAAAAGAGAATACTTTATATCAGTATTAGTAATGATCTGTGTTTGTAATAGAGAGTATTTTCTCATATTTATTTCAAACTACTAAATTGAATGATTTTACATATTAATTTATCAATTTCATTATTCTTTACGTTTAGCTAATCCTTGTAGATACAATATTAAAAGATAATCATATTCCATGTTGTGTTGAACATTTACCTATCTGAAAATGAAAACATTTACTTTGTACAAAATCATTTTATATCACTATCTGTTCATTGTTTCCAATCCATTCAGTATAGGTTATAGGTATAGTTTCCTTCCAAGTTAAAACAGAATGTTAGAGGAAATCTAACATTTTGTGAGCAAAATGATTCTTCATCATAAATTCCTTATATCATAAAATATTTAAAAGTACCAGAATATACCACTTTACCATTTTAACTACAATCTATAAACACAGGATGTGAAATCTCAGAGGTGTTCTTGTTTAATATCAACAATTGAAAAGTGAACCACAACATCTGCTGTTTGGGAATTTTCTCTCCATGATGTCTATTTCAATTTTTAAACTGAGTTGTGTCAGGGCTGGGATTTTTCTTTTAAGATGTAGACTCTTTCCTCCCTTTTCATTTTGGGCTGTGTGATGCTATGAATTTATATTTGACTACTAGAAACTAGTGGAAGGAAAATGCAGATACATACATTGAGAGAAGTTAATAATAGAGTTTGGCAAAATTCTTTACTAAGAGCCAAGTATTTTTCAATTTATTTAATAGTTCTAGCAGCAATCCAACTCTATAGCATGATGACTCAATTTCTGGAAGTGTTCCTAATACAATTTTCACACACACACAAAACCATCAGATCTTCTGTTTAAAATGATACAAAAATATGTAGAAAAAATAGGATAACACAACTAAGAAAAACATTTTTGTTATAGTTGTATCTGATAATATTATATGTTTGATAGTACATCAACTACAGATAATATTATAATTATCCATGTTCCCCTTCTCCTACTCTATAAGCAATAATTATGATTAAATTTGAGGCTATTCGTGTTTTTATATTTAGTACAAACATTATCATAGCAGAGATCTACGTATGTACAATATTTATGATTTTTAATTGAAATACTATTATTTCATAACTATAAAGTATAAAGTGTTCTGCATTTGTTTTGTTTACTCAGTATTAGGTCTGTGAGTCCAATCAAAGTTGGACTCATGTATATAAAAATTGTTCTGGTGTATCTATTTTTGACAACTGTGTAATATTTCATTCCTCAGTCAGTCTCCCATTTCTCTTCTGATAGATGTTGATTTGAAATATTGCAATAAAATAGTTGTATGTCTTTAGGGCACATATAATAAATATTCTTTATAATATTTCCCCAGTATACACTGTAAATGTGAATTTTGTATCATAAGGCATATACATTTTCAAAACCAATACATAATAATACAACATTCTACAGGGTAGTTGTGGTGATTCTGCCAGCTCTCCTTTTTATGTGTCAATATCTAGTTGTTTTTTTCTTGATATTGCATTTTCCAGTTTTTTCTATTAAGCTTTTTTATATAGATGAGTCTGAAAAATATAAAAATAAAAAGTAATAAAGAATTATATTTAACTTTGTAATAAGAAATTGGATATTTATCTTTATCTAGACACACTGGGTATACTCATCCAGGGTAACTGTTTTAATACAATCTAATGTGCTTTGAATTTGGGCTTCCCTGGTGGCTCAGAGGTAAAAGAATCTGCTTGCCAATGAGGAGACCCAGGTTCGGTCCCTGGGTCGGGAAGACACCCTAGATGGTTGCCTACTCCAGTATTCTTGCTCAGGAAATCCCATGGACAGAGGAGTCTGGCAGGCTACAGTCCATAGGGTCTCAAAGAGACACTACGTAGCAGCTAAACAACAACAACAACATGCTAAGTAAGTGAAGTCACTCAGTTGAGTCCGACTCTTTGGGACCCTATGGACTGTAGCCCACCAGGCTCCTCTGTCCATGGGATTTTCCAGGCAAGAGTACTGGAGTGGGGTGCCATTTCCTTCTCCAGGGGATCTTCCTGACTCAGGGATCAATCCCGGGTCTCCATTGCGGGCAGACGCTTTACCCTCTGAGCCACCAGGGAAGCCAACAACATGCTGCTGCTGCCACTGCTGCTAAGTCGCTTCAGTCGTGTCCAACTCTGCGACCCCATAGACGGCAGCCCACCAGGCTTCCCCGTCCCTGGGATTCTCTAGGCAAGAACACTGGAGTGGGTTGCCATTTCCTTCAGTGCATGAAAGTGAAAAGTGAAAGTGAAGTTTCTCAGTCGTGTCCGACTCTAGCGACCCCATGGACTGCAGCCTACCAGGCTTCTCCGTCCATGGGATTTTCAAGGCAAAAGTACTGGAGTGGGGTGCCATTGCCTTCTCCGCTAATGACTCCTAAATTTATATCTCAACTCTAGGCTTCCAAATAAGCTCCAGACTTATATAAATAATAAACTATTGTACTATCAACCTGAACGTCTACTAGCATCTTGGACTTTATCATCCAAATATCAGACTTGTTCTCCCCAAACCCACTCCTTTCAACAGTCTTCTTCATCACAGTCAGTGAGAACCCCAACCTTCCAACCTCGGCCTTTGCTGTTATTAACTCTTCTTATTTTCTTGTATCCCACATGAAATTAATCAGCAAGCCCTGCTGTCTCTATTTTCAAAATACCATAGGTTTAATATTCAACCACATTTTATTATCTTCACCTTCACCACTGTCACAATCCACTGCTAAGGAAAACATCTCTCCCCTGATTGTTGCGATGGATTTCTAAATTATCTTGTTGCCTCCATCTTTGCCAGCTAATAGTCTATTCTCAAAATTGTGGTGGTCTACTAACACATAATTTACATTATGTTATTCATGTTCTTAGGATCCTCCAACTACCCTAGTTAAAATCCAGTCTTTGCATGGCATTCAAGATCCTATTTGATCATGACTCTATTACTTTTCAGACTTCTTCTGCTACATATTTCTCTGCCTTTCTACAGCCATATTGCCATCTTCTCTGTTTGTAAAATACAAGAAACTTCCCCTATGTATACCTTGAGGTAGTACACTTCGTCCAGACATATACAATATCTACTTTGAAGTTCAACTTAGGTCTTCCTTCAAAAGCTACTTCAGAGGTGATTTTCAGCCTTTCTATCAAAAATTTCAATAATCTTTCCGTGAAACACACCCAGAATATTCTATTTCCCTTTTCTGCAATATCTTTTCCTCCTTAACACTAATCAATAGATAATATGCAATATAACCAATGTGTTGCAGTTCATTGGTTTCAAAGAGTCAGACATGACTTAGTAACTGAACACAGCAACAACATATTTGGTTGATTCCTTAGCTCTTAGCACAGCGCCAACTACATGAAAGATACATTCAGTATTTCTTAATTTTATGAAAAATATATCTAGTGAATGTTAGTTTTAACATAAGTTATGCACTATGTCACATTGTTTAAATATATAAATTAAAAATTATTTGCCAATTATAAATGTTGAAATACTTTAAAAATGAGTTTCTGAAGAGATAGCTTTACAGTATCTCTAAAACATGATTTTTAACACAGTTTCCATTTAAGAAGTATCAGGTTGCTTTTTTGGTTACTTTTTTATCAATTTATATAGCTAGTAAAATAAAAAAGATGCCACCATCTTCCTTTTTGGATATAGTGAAAAACAAATTTTGTGTGTTAAAATAAATATTTAACTACAGAACCATTCATATCTTTTCAAAAGGCTGTTAGACAATATCCAACTCCATCAACTGTGTCTGTGACACATTAGGCAAAGGATATCTTTTACGATGTAAATAAGACATATATTATTACAATTCCTTTACTTTCTGAAGAATTCTTATTCAAATACGTATATACACATGATATACAAATCTGGCAATGTACCAACTTTTTGCTAGCCAGAAGTAATACAAAATGGACTATATGTACATATACATATATTTCAAATATTTAAATGCTTTACATAAATTTAGAACACATTACTGAGAAATAGATGCAAGTTGAATTTATTTGAGAATGAAATCACTTAAAATCCTGCTATGAGACAATCATTAGAGCATAGTAAGCTGTGGTCTTTGCTTCAGTTTTGCTCACAGTACCTAACTCATTATAAATTTATCCATATTTTCTCTAATTTAATAACATTCACTTGTCCCCATCATCTCCTACCTCTAAAATAAGTGAACCACAAACTTTTGATTGTGATCTTGCAGCCATAGAAAATTTGGAAAATATAATCACAATTTAAAATTAACTCTTTGTCTTTAGGTTGAAAAAAATGCTTTCAATTGCATACTTTTTTCTTAACCACAGGTGATATTTCATAAGTTTAAAGGACTGTTTCAAAAAAAGGAAGGTACTTTCAAATAATTTTCCATGCCTTCATTCAGCAGGTAACCCAAACCTTCATAATCCCCAAATGCTGCACTTCAAAGTTATGCTTAGGAAAAAAATATTGAAAAGAACAGCCTCTCTTTCTAGTTGATTTAAAACATCACTAGCTTATTTTCAGTACACATATGGAGTTACTTTTAAAAAGAAATCTTGGAATATTGCCAGACTACATACAGGAAAGGCTTTTCTCCAGAGAGAGCTAAAATTCATTATCTGAGCTTTGGGACACCCATGTTCCTTCAAAATTTGGACACATCTTTGTTCCTCCATGATTAGTGATAGGAGTTTGACTTAAAATAAGAGACTACTCAGTGTGTAACTAGAGTGTGCAGAAACCAAAGAATTGCTATGTTTTGAATTGAAACTGATTAATAATTATACACTTTAATAAAATATTAGTTCCATGGTGTGATAGCTTTGAAAAAAAAACTAGAGTATTTTTTATCTGAACTTGTTTACAAACATAAGACATTATGTATTTATAAGTAACAGGAAGTTGAAGTTTGGGCACTTTATGTTATTTCTCTTCTTAAATGGTTGGCTTCTTTTATTTAAATCTATCTGATTGGTTTTTTTAAGAAGAAAATCCCTAAATCCTACGAATCTAAAGACAGTATAATTATTTTGTTATTGTTGTTAAGTGGTCTTTTACAGCAATAAATGTTTAAGAAATTAGGTCTATTTGTGATCCATAAAATAAATCCAGCAAAGTGGACAACAGGGTTACAAATTAAAAGGGAAAAAAAAGCAAAGTTAACATAGTGATTTCAGTAATAATCTGTAACATTGCACCGTGAAATACTACATAGTGATAATTATTTTCTAGATTACTCATATAAGTATTTTTTCTAACACACGGGATACATTTAATTTCTTTCTTTGGTGAAATGGTAAAATAAAATCTGCATAATTGATGCTGAAGAACCAATAATACAAATCAAAATTAATATATATTAATGTAATAAAATTAATAAGCACAGACATGTTGTCTCTAAAGTACACAATACTAACCTATGCAGTGGATTCGTACAATAAAGAAGATGTTAAGAGACTATTGTTAAAATGTCAGTCTTACACATAAGAAAAAAATAAGCGAATTTTGTTGCATGCTGAATACAGAAGCTAAGGGACTTGCTTATTCCCATTTTTAGTCACTGGGAAACAAATATGCAGAATTTTAGAAACTACTTGAAGGAAGAAAAAGCTTTGGCATGCTGGAAGTTCATTTTATATCACAGTTGAGCATTACATATCAGAGGAGTTTTTAACCACTGTGATTTTGTCCACAAAGAAGGTCTGGACACTTTCTGTATCTGCATAATTTGATGGACTTAGGTATTCTGAGCTTAATGATGAATTATTTCAAATGGAACCAAGTGTAAGTTCTATTTAAAAGAGTAATGGTAGGGCTGGGCAGGATTACTTCTGTGAAATGAATTAGAACACTATGAACTGCCATATATCAGTGATAAGTCTAGCATATTTCAGTACTGCTGCTATTGGAGAAATGAGTCTGAATCACTTGAGCATCACAAATCCTAGGCCATATTTTTATTTCTAGTCGTACCCTTTGTGCTGCTTCCAAATACACAGCTCTAGCTGATTTCAAAGGCAGTAGATGAGAGATAAAGAAGAGTAAGGATTGTTCTACCTCAGCAATTCACGATCCCTCTAAGGCCACTGATTTTGAAAGAATATGGAGACCTTGGTGTCTCAGCAGAATAGAAGCAGCTACTCTTTTCTCTTCCACTCCCGTGAGGCAGCACAAACATTTATCCAGTTTACTGTAGCAAATGATTCTCCATGTCCAGAATATTACAACACTCTTCCTCTCTTCACTCCAAGGAGTCATAAAACCTAAATTAAACATAACTGTCCAAGTAATTATTTTTAGCTATGTTAACAAGTCAACAAGGGAAATAAATGGAGCCATTTGATTTGAATAATTTTATAATATGAAAAATCATAATTTGTAACATTTACACATTGCTTATTAACTTTTAAATTCTTATTTAAAAAATATTTTATGGGCCTAGTGTAGAGCTATATAGTATATTACTAAAATGTATGTTCCTCATTCTAAAATCCTTAAAACTTTCTAAGTAATACTTCTTTCATGTTTCTTATGGATTAATCCCATTTCTCCTTTGAAATTATTCTTCATTTCCATTTATATACATTTAAAAGGTGTTTAATTATAATATTTTAGTAATATGTTTCAGTGTTCAAATTACTTATAACTTATCTACATAGTTATGCTAATATTTGATGAAATGGATAAATATTTACAGTTTTATGAACTCCATTAATTAAAATATCATTTCATTGAAAAGCAGACACTAAAAGCTACTGAGAGGAATACACTTTTAGGTTAAGAAACTTTAGATATATGTACTAAAAATATCTAATATTTATTCAATACTTACCAGATTTCACTCACTATACTGTTATTATATGCATCATCTCATTTAATCATTGCACAGCCCTATGAGTTAGCATTATTTTGACCCATTTTAAAGATATTAAAACGAAGAATTACAGAAGGTAAGTAAATTGCTCCAGATGGCAGATGAGGAAGACTTGAAGTTTGGATGCAGATATCGGAATTGAGAATTCTTTTTTTGACAATGTTTTATTATTATTCTGGGCTTCCCTGATAGCTCATCTGGTAAAGACTCTACCTGCAATGCAGGAGACCTGGGTTTGATCCCTGGGTTGGGAAGATCCCTGGAGAAGGGAAAGACTACCAACTCTGGCCTAGAGATTTCCATAGACTGTATAGTCCATGGGGTGGCAAAGAGCTGGAAAGAGTCTCAAAGAGTGGGAAATATTATTCTGGTGACACATGTTCTGGGCTAGAAGAATTCCAAGATACAGTTTCTAGTTAGATTGAGTTTTAGGATTATGGTTGTTCAATAAGGGCTTGTAAATTGAATGCATAAAATATATACTATTTTGAAAACATAGAGTCTACTTTGTGTGTCAGCTATGTGTTGAGTGCAAACTAAAATAAGTAATACATGGCCCTAACCAAAAGGACCACTAAAAAACAGAGAAATACACTTTTTCTGCAAAGGGCCAGGTAGTAAGTATCTTAAACTTTGCGGGGGCCACATAGTTTCTCAAAGCTAATTCACTGTCAATTTTTAGCATGGAATTTGCTACAGAGAATATAAATGCATAAGCATTGTTATAGTCCAATGAATCTTTATTAAGAATACTGAAATTGACATTTCATATCATGTCAATAAATATTATTAATCTTATTATTATTTTCATCAATTTAAATGTAAAAATACAGCCTAGCTCATTGGATGAACTTGGCCAGTCATCCAATGAGTCACTAGCCATACATACCTACTAAGCACTAAAGTTTGCTTGTGTGTGAGTGCTCAGTAGCTTCAGTCATGTCCAACTCTTTGTAACCCTATGGACTATAGCCTGCCAGGCTCCTCTGTCCATGGGTTTCTCCAGGAAAGAATACAAAAGGGCTGTCATGCCCTCCTCCAGGGGATCCTCCCAACCCAGTGATCGAACCAGTGTCTCATGCATGTCCTGCATTACAGGCAGATTCTTTACTACTGAGACACTGAGGAAGGCCAAGCAGTTAAGTTTAAGTAACTCAAATGGAAATATACTGTAAGTGTAAAATATACACCAGATTTTAAAAAGACTTAGTATAACTTTTAAAAAATAATTTTATTTTGAAATAATAAGCTTTTGATATGATTGCATATATTACTAAAATTAAGTTCATCTGTTTTATTTTTCCCTTTTTCTTAACAGAAATTCTAGAAATTTTAAAATTACACATGTCGATCAAATTATAATTCTCTATATTACTAAAATGTTACTTTCAGTTCAGTTGCTCAGTCGTGTCCGATTCCTTGCAAACCCATGAAACAAAGCATGTCAGGCTTCCCTGTCCATCACCAACTCCCGGAGTTTACCCAAACCCATGTTCATTGAATCAGTGATGCCATCTAACCATCTCATTCCCTCAAGTCCCCTTCTCCACAGCCCTCAATCTTTCCATGAATCAGGGTCTTTTCAAATGAGTCAGCTCTTCGCATGAGGTGGCCAAAGTATTGGAGTTTCAGCTTCAACATCAGTCCTTCCAATGAACACCCAGGACTGATCTCCTTTAGGATGGACTGCTTGGACTTCCTTGCAGTCCAAGGGACTCTCAAGATTCTTCTTCAACACCACAGTTCAAAAGCATCAATTCTTCGGCACTCAGCTTTCTTTATAGTCCAAACCTCACATCCGTACATGACCACTGGAAAAACCATAGCCTTGACTAGAAGGACCTTTGTTGACAAAGTAATGTCTCTGCTTTTTAATATGCTGTCCAGGTTGGTCATAACTTTATTTCCAAGAAGTAAGGGTCTCTTAATTTCATGGCTGTAATCACCATCTGCAGTGGTTTTGGAGCCCAAAATAATAAAGTCTTACACTGTTTCCACTGTTTCCCCATCTATTTGCCATGAAGTGATGGGACCAGATGCCATGATCTTTGTTTTCTGAATGTTGAGCTTTAAGCCAACTTTTTCACTCTCCTCTTTCACTTTCACCAAGAGGCTCTTTAGTTATTCTTCACTTTCTGCCATAAGGGTGGTGTCATCTGCATATCTGAGGTTATTGATATTTCTCCTGGTAATCCTGATTCCAGCTTGTGCTTCCTCCAGCCCAGCGTTTCTCATGATGTACTCTGCATATAAGTTAAATAAACAGGGTGACAATATACAGCCTTGATGTACTCCTTTTCCTATTTGGAACCAATCTGTTGTTCCATGTCCATTTCTAACTGTTGCTTCCTAACCTGCATACAGGTTTCTCAAGAGGCAGGTCAGGTGGTCTGGTATTCCCATCACTTTCAGATTTTTCCACAGTTTATTGTGATCCACACAGTCAAAGGTTTTGGCATAGTCAATAAAGCAGAAATATATATTTTTCTGGAACTCTTTTGATTTTTTTTGATGATCCAGCAGATGTTGGCAATTTGATCTTTGTTTCCTTTGCCTTTTCTAAAACCGGCTTAGTATGTGGACGTTCGTGGTTCACGTATTGCTGACAGAATGTGGTCCACTGGAGAAGGGAATGGCAAACCACTTCAGTATTCTTGCCTTGAGAACAGTATTAAAAGGCAAAAACATAGGACACTGAAAGAGGAACTCCCCAGGTCAGTAGGTGCCCAATATGCTACTGGAGATCAGTGGAGAAATAACTCCAGAAAGAATGAAGGGATGGAGCCAAAGCAAAAACAACACCCAGTTGTGGGTGTGACTGGTGATAGAAGCAAGGTCCGATGCTGTAAAGAGCAATATTGCATAGGAACCTGGAATGTTAGGTACACGAATTAAGGCAAATTAGACATGGTCAAACAGGAGGTGACAAGAGTGAACATCGATATTTTAGGAATCAGTGAACTAAGATGGAGTGGAATGGGTGACTTTAACTCAGATGACTATTATATCTACTACTGTGGGCCAGGATCCCTTAGAAGAAATGGAGTAGCCATCATAGTCAACAAGAGAGTCCAAAATGCAGTTCAGTTCAGTTGAGTTGCTCAGTCGTGTCTGACTCTTTGAGACCCCATGAATCGCAGCACGCCAGGCCTCCTTGTCCATCACCAACTCCCAGAGTTCACTCAGACTCACGTCCATCGAGTCAGTGATGTCATCCAGCCATCTCATCCTCTGTCATCCCCTTCTTCGCCTGCCCCAAATCCCTCCCAGCATCAGAGTCTTTTCCAGTGAGTCAGCTCTTCACATGAGGTGTCCAAAGTACTGGAGTTTCAGCTTCAGCATCATTCCTTCCAAAGAAATCCCAGGGCTGATCTCTTTCAAAATGGACTGGTTGGATCTCCTTGCAGTCCAAGGTACTCTCAAGAGTCTTCTCCAACACCACAGTTCAAAAGCATCAATTCTTTGGTGCTCAGCTTTCTTCACAGTCCGACTCTCACATCCACACATGACCACAGGAAAAACCATAGCCTTGACTAGACGGACCTTTGTTGGCAAGGTAGGAGTAAGAGTCTTTAAATTTCATAGCTGCAATCACCATCTGCAGTGATTTTGGAGCCCCCCAAAATAAAGTCTGACACTGTGTCCACTGTTTCCCCATCTATTTGCCATGAAGTGATGGGACCAGATGCCACAATCTTAGTTTTCTGAATGTTGAGCTTTAAGCTAACTTTTTCAGTCTCCTCTTCCACTTTCATCAAGAGGTTTTTTAGTCCCTCTTCACTTTCTGCCATAAGGGTGGTGTCATCTGCATATCTGAGATTATTGATAGGGGCAGGGGCAGAGGGGAGCTAACCCACACCAGAGGTCAGGGGGCAGCCAATAGGAGCAACCCCATGTCCAAGGAGCAGCAGCTGCATGGGTGCAGGAGGGCCGAGAGGAGCTACTCCACATTCAAGGTCAGGAGGAGCACCATGAGGAGATACCCCTCATTCAAGGTAAGGAGCAGCAGCTTGCTTTGCTGGAATAGCCCTGAAGAGATACCTCATGTCCAACGTAAGAGAAACCCAAGCAAGATGGTAAGTGTTGCTAAAGGGCATCAGAGGGCAGACACACTGAAACCATACTCACAGAAAACTAGTCAATCTGATCACATGACCACAGCCTTGTCTAACTCAATTAAACTAAGCCATGCCATGTGGGGCAACTCAAGACAGGTGGGTCATGATGGAGAGGTCTGACAGAATGTGGTCCACCAGAGAAGGGAATTGCAAACACTTCAGTATTCTTGCCTTGAGAACCCCATGAACATTAGGAAAAGGCAAAATGATAGGATACTGAAAGAAGAGCTCCCCAGGTCGGTAGATGCCCCATATGCTTCTGGAGATCAGTGGAGAAATAACTCCAGAAAGAATGAAGGGATGGAGCCAAAGCAAAAACAATACTCAGTTGTGGGTGTGACTGGTGATAGAAGCAAGGTCCGATGCTGTAAAGAGCAATATTGCATAGGAACCTGAAATGTTAGGTCCATGAATCAAGGCAGATTGGAAGTGGTCAAACAGGAGATGGCAAGAGTGAACGTCAACATTCTAGGAATCAGAGAACTAAAATGGACTGGAATGGGTGAATTGAACTCAGATGACCATTATATCTACTACTGTGGGCAGGAATCCCTTAGAAGAAATGGAGTAGCCATCATGGTCAACAAAAGAGTCCGAAATGCAGTACTTGGATACAATCTCAAAGATGACAGAATGGTCTCTGTTCGTTTCCAAGGCAAACCATTCAATATCACAGTAATCCAATTCTATGCCCCAACCAGTAATGCTGAAGAAGCTGAAGTTGAATGGTTCTATGAAGAACTACAAGACCTTTTAGAACTAACACCCAAAATGCAGTACTTGGATGCAATCTCAAAAATGACAGAATGATCTCTGTTCGTTTCCAAGGCAAACCATTCAATATCAGGGTAATCAAGCCTATGCCCCAACCAGTAATGCTGAAGAAGCTGAAGTTGAACAGTTCTGTGAAGACCTACAAGACCTTCTAGAACTAACATTCAAAAAAGATATCCTTTTCATTATAGGGGACTGGAATGCAAAAGTAGGAAGTCAAGAAATACCTGGAGTAACAGGCAATTTTGGACTTAGACTACAGAATGAAGCAGGGCAAAGGCTAACAGAGTTCTGCCAAGAGAACGCACTGGTCATAGCAAATACCCTCTTCCAACAACACAAGAGAAGACTCTACACATGGACATCACCAGATGGTCAACACCGATATCAGATTGATTATATTATTTGCAGCCAAAGATGGAGAAGCTCTATATAGTCAGCAAAAACAAGATCAGAAGCTGACTGGCTCAGATCATGAACTCCTTATTGCCAAATTCAGACTTAAATTGAAGAAAGTAGGGAAAACAACTAGACCATTCAGGTATGACCTACATCAAATCCCTTACGATTATACAGTGAAAGTGAGAAATAGTTAAGGGACTAGATCTGATAGACAGAGTGCCTGATGAACTATGGACGAAGGTTCATGATATTGTACAGGAGACAGGGATCAAGGCCATCCCCAAGAAAAAGAAATGCAAAAAAGCAAAATGGCTGTCTGAGGAGGCCTTACAAATAGCTGTGAAAAAAAAAGGAAGCAAAAAGCAAAGGAGAAAAGGAAAGATATACCCATTTGAATGCAGAGTTCCAAAGAATAGCAAGGAGAGATAAGAAAGCCTTCCTCAGGGAGCAATGCAAAGAAAAATGGAAAACAATAGAATGGGAAAATGTTACTTGAGATGTAATAATATCTGTAGGTAAACCTCTACCTACCTCTACCTACATTTGTAGCAATTTTAGGGATTTGTTAGCTATTGAACTAGGATAAAGCGTCATTAAAGAAAATTTTTAAAAGCTCGATCATGCTTTAAAAGTAAAATCAATAGTTTCTAGACAGATAAGGAACCAAGACACTCAAGACACAGATTCCGGTACTATTAGCATAAGTCTGGGGAATTAACAGTTTGTTCATTACTACTAGAAAATAAATTATAATGTAGAAAAAAATGATGAAAGATGATGCTGCATGAGTTAACCAAGATTGGATCATGAAGGATCAGTTTGGCATGCTGAGGATCTTAAACTTTATCTAAAAATGAAGGCACTGACAAATGTTAGGCACTGGTAGGCACTCTGAAGTATTCAGGAAAAGTACTCATTTAATTAGAGGGAGGAGGTAGTCAGAGAGAAGTCTCATGCTACCTGCTAATAGCACTGGGTGAACTGAAGTGTCATCTGAAGACAAATGAAATACAGCACTAGAAAATGATGATTTCTTTAGTATGTTTGCAGGTTTATTTATCCCTTTACTTTTTTTGTGGAGATTGGTACTCAGGGGTGTTGAGACAATGAAAAAGCATTCAAGTTCAGACATATGGATACTTAGTATTTGAATGGTAGTTTTTCTGGTATATGGACATTTCAGCTTTGAAACCAACAGGACTAAGTCATAGACTCAGATATTGAAAACTGTAGGAATAGAGATCCAGACATAGGAAACAGACGTGTGGACAACAATTGGGGGCAGGGGGCATTATGCTAAGTGAAGTTAGTCTGACAGAGAAAGACAAATAACCATATGCACTGTCTTGTACGTGGAATCTTTTTTACAAAGAAAATTAAAAGAAAGAAGGGAAAATAAAAAATAACCTAATATACAGAAATAAAGATGGTTGCCTCAGGGAGAAGGTGGGGGATGTGGAAATGGGAGAAGTGGTCAAAAGATAAAAGGGAAAAAAGATGCAGTTGATGTGAAATACACATAAAATTTTGGAATCATATTCCAAATATTGAGTTCACATATATACCTTTGTTAAAAAAGAAAAAAATAGCTAACAAAAATGGTACATTTAGATTTATGAGATATGGAAATAAAGTCAGAGCCCAAGAGCTGTTATTATTTGAAAAATCCCTATAATCTTCCAAGCCTCATTCTTACAGAAGAAATAATGATATTCTTCAGTAATTATTTTTCATTAAAAAGCGAAAGAATGAAAATTGGCAGCATGTTTGAAGATAGAGGAGATGATGTGGTCAAATTTTAGTAACTGGATCCCATCATGAATCTATCACTTCTCAAAATCTGCATTAAATTCTCTGCTAACATGTAATGTGTTAATAGAATTACATTGAAAGTAAACATTTCCATGGAGACAAAGGGGGAAGAAGAGTAAGACATGCCTTTGGAGCTACAAAGATATAGCCATAAACCATGCTGCTACTCCTCAAGAAGAAGAAACAGAAGAAATACAAGAAAAAGCTTATGTTATTTTGCTCTTCTAACAACTACCTACCTAACAAGCTAACTAAATCACTATTAATGCCCCTTTATATACTTTCTTTCTGTCTTTTCTGGGGTCACTTTATTGTTTCCTAATTGTTTTCATACTCTTTAGTCTCTCCTCAACATTTATCTGATTTTTAGTCTTCCTTAGAATAAACCTTCTATTTGTCCTGAATCATGTATGGCCTTTAGGAGAGAGAGGTCTTTCCACATACACTCTCATATCCAGTGGTTTCTGTAGAAAGAATTGTTTCAAGGGCAGAGAATTGGAGAGAGAAGGAAGGAGATTCACCTATCAAGCTTTCCAACTTCAATGAATACAATTCTTCTTTCCTTTTTTGAACAAAAGTCAGATTTTATTTGATGAAATAGTTTCACTGTTTAGAAACATAGCCAAATATTTCATTCTCTCTTCCAAATACTTACCAACTTAATTGTCTTCCTCTCACCTCTCTTGCAACTTACTCCAGTATTCTGGTTTGGAGAATCCTGTGGGCAGAAAAGCCTGGCTGACTACAGTCCACAGAGTCACAAAAAATCAGGCATGACTGAAGGGACTTAGCATGCATGCACATCTCTTTCAATGAAGTTGTAACATAAGAAAATGGGAGACACTGTAGAGAAAACAAAAAAATGTAGACGGTTTGAAATGCACAATTTACTATAGGGACAAATGATGAGTTTTGCAACTGTGGGACCGTGGGTCATATCAGGAAAATAAGGAAGGATTATAGTTGGAAGAGGGCTTCCCTGGTGGCACTAGCGCTTAGGAACCCACCTGTCAATGCAGGAGACATAAGAGACAAGGATTCGATCCCTGGGTTGGAAAGATCCCCTGGAGAAGGAAATGGCAACTCCCGCCAGTATTCTCGCCTGAGAAATCTCATGGGCAGAGGAGCCTGGCAGGCTACAGTCATGGGGATGCAAAGAGTCGGACATGACTTAGTGACTAAACCACCACACCACAGTACTTGAGAGAGAGTTGTAAAGCCACATCTTTGGAGAGAAACTGACAAATGAAGCCATCACCTTCTCCAAAGTAGAGAGGGTTGAAGGCTCCACATCCTTTACCTTAAGTTCTGTGAAAGGGCATTCACAGGCCCCTGGAAAGAATCTGCTCTGGGCCCACTAAACCTAGGTGGGGCCAGGGAGAAAGGATGGTGCCTGACTCACCCTTGGGAAAGCAGTAGGCCAGAAATGGCAGCATTAATAGACCTGCACACCATCATTGTGCCCCACCTAAGAAGAGAGCCTGGGCCACACAGGGACTGCAAAGTCGTTCAGGAGTGACACTGGATTAGAGTCAAGAGGGCTTCAAATGTATCCTCTGGTGATGGACTCTGAATTTTCCACAAATGCCCTCAAAAAGGACAAAGGTCACCTTAATCAACTTCAAGGTCTGGAAGTGTGAAGTCATCTAGAAAATAAAAACTTCAGTTCTATCCCCGACCTCTCCAGCCTTCTCCTACCTCATTGCTGCCATGGGAAAGGGAGGAAATGAATAGGGAGAGTTGACATCATTGAACACACTCCTTCTAGAAAGACACCCCCAGTTACAACCTTATCATGGTTTAAAGAGGTAATAAGCTTTTAACTTGACTAAAAATAAAATGTTGATGAATATATTGGACTGGATATATTCTAATTGCTAAGTAGAGACTCTAATTTGGCACTTGAAAACACTTTAGGATTTTTATTGTTGAGGTAACAGCAATTTCAGAGAAACTTTTTATTTTAATCATAGCCCACAAGCAATGTATTTAACATATCATTTATTCAGTGGTTGCTTCAATCACACACACACACACACACACACACAGGCATTCATTCATACATCATTCACCTTTTGAAGAAAACATTATGTATTTCTATTCTTTCCACAGTTGCACTTTTTACATCTGTTTATTTTCTTCAGAGAAGACATCAAAGTTTTGCAAAGACCAGCTGTATCCTCATTTCTTATATGAAGGAAACTTAGTTCCCAGACTTAATGTCTGTGTCAATGGCATTCACCTAGAACTTGGGATGGGGCTGTATCAACACCAAGGTTACATTTAGAATTCTTAAAGGAACAGAACATGACCCTCATCCTCCAGAAGCTCACAAGCAAATGAGAGACGTTTGTGAAATACAAAAAAGAGGCCCAGGAAAGGACTGGATCTATCATTTATTTATTTATTTATTTTCATTTTCTTATTTCCCAAAAGGAAGTAGCAAAAGCTGCTTACCAAAATAAAATATACTGTATTTAACTTCAGTTCACTGTGCTCATTCTGACTGGAGTGATATTTTTCCTTCTCTCTTTCCTGGATGGATCAAAAAGAAAAAAATTTGAGCTTAATTTCTGACAAAAAATGAGGAAGGAAACAATAAACTAGGGCATTTCAAATATATCTTATAGGTCCCTATTAATATCCCAACATGAAAAATTAGATATTCCTTTGCCCCAAACAATATAGAGTTTAACTACAATAGCAATCAAAACAAGAATAATTGAAACTTTTATGGAAAATTTTCTTCAAAGGTTTGAACAATTTTAATACCCAGTGATAAGTAAAATTTAAATCTAAAAGCATTGTTACATGCTCCTTAATTTTGATTGCCTATACTTTGCAAATCTGGGTTTCCTTTTCTAATTTTGTATATATGCAAGCTATTTCCTTGTATTTTCATGTACACATCTCATTTGAATGCAGATTATTTTAGAACTCATGAGAGTGTGCTTTCCAGATTGAGAATAATAGCTCTCTGTCCAATATGATTACACATATTTATTATGACATTTTTTCTAAGCCAATTTTAATAAAAACAAACATTTGCTCACACAGAAGCAGGAGTTGAAGAAGAGATTCCTTTGGGGGTTTATCATAGATTTTTGTTTTGGTTTAAAATATGTCAGAGTCCCTTTTGCCTTTACTGAGGCTATTTGGATATCCTTTTGTTTGGGGTTTTTTGTTGTTGTTCTTGTTGTTGTTTTGGTTTTTCTTTATTTATTTTGTGTCATGCATTTTTTTTTTTTGTTTTTTAACTGACAGCAGATTAGTCCAGTCCTGCTTCTATTGCAAGGAGGAATCAGTTCAGGCGCTGAGCTACTCTGGGAAATTTTCCAACAACAAAATAATCTGAGACATCTAATTTTTCAAACCAAAAATTGTTGTTGTTTTTATGAGCTAAGTCATATCTGACTCTTTTGCAACCCCAGGGACTATAACCTGCCAGGCTCCCCTGTCCATGGGATTTCCCCAGCAGGAATACTGGAGTGGATTGCCATTCCCTTGTTTAGGGGATCTTTGCAACCCAGGGATCAAACCCATGTCTCCTACATTAGCAGGCAGATTCTTTACCACTGAGTCACCAGGGAAGTGAAAGTGTGAATCGCTCAGTCATGGCTGATTCTTTGTGACCCCATGGACTATAGACAGGCAGGCTTCTCTGTACAGGAAATCCTCTAGGCAGGAATACCAGCATGCATTGCCATTCCCTTCTCTATGGGATCTTCCTGACCCAGTTCTCCTACACTGTAGGCAGATTCTTTACTGTCCGAGCCACCAAGAAAACCAATAGCAAAGTCAATATTAGGAATTTGACCTAGAAGTATTTTAATGCTTTGTGTATTAACTGTCCCCTGAGGCTGACTCTGTGTAGTAAACTTAGAAGTGGATTCTGGTAGAGGATACGTTATTTCCAGTCTTCCTCAGAACATCAGCTTTGTAATATAATAAACATTAAACAAAAATCTTAATAGTAGTGTAATTAAAATTATAAGGAAAATAATGTTGAGTTTTGATTCCAAGGAATTTTGATAATTATCTTTATTTAAAATATTATTAGGAATGAAATTGTTTAAGATACTCTCTGGAAATGTCCTCAAGGATATTTTACAGTTTCACTCTTTTTGAGTATGGCTAATGTAAAATTATTAGAACTACCACAAAATGTGCTTTTACCCAAAAATTAGATTTTCCTTTTTAATTAATTTGAGCAGTTTTCATTTTAAAGTTTATTCTGAAAAATCATTTGTCTTTTTTCATATCACACAAACACAAAACCCCACCTACGGAAGATGTTATATCACATTTCTTGTCAGGGACTTCAAAAACATATTGAATATTACAGTAGTGTAGAGAAGATCTTTCAAAATATCAAAATAGTATTTTTTTTGAAATAGTATTATTATATTCCTTACTCTTTTAGTTCATTCACCAAATTTAAGGACCCAGTAGATGTCATCCAAATTCTAGTTATAAAGGATTTAAAGACAATATCACCTGCCCTCATGTATCTTATATTCTAGAAAAAGATTACAGTAACACTCTTGTAAGAAAGCATTAGAATTACTACACTAGAAGCACTAATTGTGCATTTTATGATCAAATTTTCTCTCTTTTTTCAGTTTTCTCAGTGTTCTTAGTATATCAAAAGTGATCAAACTTCAGTTCAGCTCAGTTCAGTCACTCAATTATGTCCGACTCTTTGTGACCTCACGAGCTGCAGCACGCCAGGCTACCCTGTCCATCACCCACTCCCAGAGCTTGCTCAAACTCATGTCCATTGAGTCGGTGATGCCATCCAACCATCTCATCCTCTGTCATCCCCTTCTCCTACTGCCTTCAGTCTTTCCCAGCATCAGAGCCCTTTCCAATGAGTCAGTTCTTTGCATCAGGTGGCCAAAGCATCAGAGTTTCAGCTTCAGCATCAGTCCTTCCAATGAATATTCAGGATTGATTTCCTTCAGGATTGACTGATTTGATCTCTTTGCAATCCAAGGGACTCTCAAGAGTCTTCTCCAATACCACAGTTTGAAAGCGTCAATTCTTCAGTGCTCAGCTTTCTTTATGGCCCAACTCTTAACATCCATACATGACAACTGGAAAAACCATAGCTTTGACTAGACGGACCTTCGTCAGCAAAGTAATATCTTTGTTCTTTAATATGCTGTCTAGGTTGGTCATATCTTTTCTTCCAAGGGGCAAACATCTTTTAATACTTTAATGTATTAATTTTTCATCTAGAATATGAAAGAAAGAACTTGGAAACAAATACATTTTCCTTTGTATACATATCCTACCTAAACCGAAAGAAAGTTTTAATACTCATTTTAAAGTACCTGAGAAGTCAGCTTTTCACAGGCTCAAAAATATATGTTGAAATACTGCTGTGCTGGTGGGCATGCCTGTAATATAATTTCTTTGACTTCTCTTTGAGAAAAAGAAGCCTTTTTTTTTTTTCCAAAGGCACTTCATGTAGCACGTTAATTCAGCATTAATTATAGAACATGTCAAACTGTATTTCAGTCAAAGGCCCCCTGTAAGTCTCCAGAGCTTTCTTAATGACAGTAATTATAGGTCATAAAAAGAGTCGTCTAAAATTAACATTTCTCTCATGTCTTAATAGGAAAATGTAAATGGCTGCACCGTACAGATGTTTTGATTAGTAAAATTTACACTTCCTTTTTTGTTTCAATGCTTGTCAAACTTCACAGTGTTAAACATAAGGTGCTGCCTTTCTCACATTCCTGAATAGACGAAGGTGCATCAGAGCAGTTGTAGGAGTTCTTCAAATGCTATGCCTTATTATTTTGTGCTGCAATTAAACAAAAATAAATCAACAGTTTCTTCTGCCATAAATGAAAGGATCCTTTAAAAGACAGAACAAACTGACTTTTTTTTTTTTGCTTTTGAAAATTTTCACGAAAAAAGATTAAAGAACTGTATTGGACACAAGCTTATAAAATGCTTTATTCCAACATGGAAAAACATCTTGCCTACTTATATATTTAAGTCTCCTGGTAAGCCATATTTTATCATATACCATCAGAAAGAATACATGAAACCTGCTCTACTCTGAACTGTCAAAATTTACTTACTAGAAAATGAGAATGGAAACATCCTGGTTTAAACAATGTTAATATCATCAAACATCCAGGGAAATATAACAAATTAAAAGAGAATCACTTCAAAGTATAAAAGGCCTACACCTTAAATAATAATAAATCTAATACTTGACATTCATCTCCCTGGAAAGTAAAATTAGATAAACTTTTGCAAGGGCATTCAGAACAGCCAATCCAGTTTATTAATAATTTCCTGTTTTCATATTGGAAGCTCATATTATCTGGTCGCAGCCACAGTAGACCTCCACAGATATTTAATAAAGCTGCCTTCAGTAATCCTCTCTGATTACCTATAACCTCCCAGCTATAACACACACTGTGCTGCAGCTTCACAGAAGGACAGCACACTGTCACCAGCTATGATGTTTGACAGCTTATTCTGCTGCATCAAGCTGGCACAAAATTACTTTTTCCAAATCCATCCCTAGTTAATAACCAAAAGTAATAATGGTATTCAGCATGCGTAATACTCTGAGAAGGCAAAATGAGGCAACAGAAGGGGGGAAAAAAGATTAAAGAGTGACTATTATGGAAGGGAGATGAAAAACGGAATCTTGTAACATACAACGTTTCAATTATAATGCCATGTGGAGAGTTCTACATATCACCCTACAAAATCCACACTGCAGGACCAAGAAACATGGAAGAGATTTCCTATTGTACTTACACTATGTGTATGATTTTTCTCGTTCATACAGAGCAACATGGAGAATTTTCTTTCTAAATTATTCTGAGGCATTCTCTTGGGAGCAAGAAATGACTTACCTTTAGTGGAAAATGTCTAGTTAATAGAATGTATTGCTTTGATCTCATCTTAAAGTTTGCAAGAGTAATAAGCTATTTTGCTTATAGAATAGAGCAGACTAACCTTAATCCAAATTTACAAGCATACCAAACCCAATTCAACCTTTCTTTCTTTTTTGAAGATGAAACACCAAATTAAAAGTCTGAACTGTCAAATGAAAAAATGGATTTGTTTCATCATCTAGGCAGAATCCAGTACATTACATTTGTCTTCATTACAGGTGGGTGAATGACCTTGGTAGAAGGTCAAATATGACAGTGACAATTAATAGGGAAAAAAAATCCTTGTCTCCTTCCTTTCTTCTTTTCTTCTTTCCTTCCATCCCTCCCACTTTCTATTTCTTTCTTTATTCTTTTTTCCATTAATTCCTCTTTCTTTGTTTTCCCTTCTTTTCCTTTGCAAATCTCCCCACTTTTCCTTCCCTTCCTTCTTCTTCCTACAATATTTTTCAGAAAAGCTTCATATACTTTTCATTTTCTAGGTGGCTAACTATACGCAGAATATAGAAATATATTTTGAATGAGCACAGATGTAATGAAGTCATAACCAAGTTAAATATTTCATCAAAAACTAAAAATATTCCCATATGTGTTTATATTTATATGCAGAGATTAAAGGTGTTTCTCACTTATATGTGTTTTTTTATATTGGATATAATTGGAATACATAATCAATATCTTTAGCATCTGTTATGGCCTTCAAAGCAGCTTTATTCCTGTGGTTGACATTCTCCTAGATAACATGAACATGTACCCAAGTGTTCGTGACAGAAATGGGACTATGATTTTTGATACTTTCCTCTTCTCCTGTCTATAACTAATTGTCCACTCAGTGCTACTGTTAAAATGTCTTTTGAATCCAACCATTTACTTCTCTATATCCTCTGGCAACATCAGCCAAAGCCAAGATCAGAGCCAAAGATTGTACCTAGTAGTAGCAGTTTAATCACCAAGTCGTATCTGACTCTTGCGACCCCATGGACTGTAGCCAGACAGGTTCCTCTGTCCCTCTGTCCATGGATTCTTCAGGCAAGAACGCTGGAGTGGGTTGCCATTTCCTTCTCCAGGGGATCTTCCCAACCCAGGAATCAAAACCAGGTCTCCTGAATTGCAGGCAGATACTGACTAAGCTATGAGGGAAGATTGTACCTAGACGTCCCCCAAAGACGTTATGCTCTTGTTTCAGTTTAGACTAAACAAGGACCTCTAAACAAAGCAATTTTTTGATCATATCCCTTCTCTTCCTTGGCTTCCCTGGTGGCTTAGATAGTAAAGAATCCGCATGCAGTGTGGGAGACCTGGGTTCTATCCTTGGGGTGGGAAGATTCCCTGGAGGAGGGCATGGCAACCCACACCAATAATCTTGCCTGGAGAATTTCCATGGATAGAGAATCATGGCTGGCCATGGTCCTTGGAGTTGAAAACAGTCAGACACATCTGAGTGACTAAGCACATGCACTTTTCCTAAAATTCTTCAGGGTTACCCATTACCTTTAGGATAAAACAGAAATTCTTAATATGCCAGAGGAAATGTATGATTTGGCACCTGCCCACCTGCCTTGCCTTATATCACACCAATGTTCACTCTACCAGGGCCATGCTGGCCTTCTGTCCTGCTCCTAAGACTTACTCTTTGTTTTCCACTTTGGAGAAATCCCCCCATCCTACTCATGTGATTTTCTCCTAGTCATTTTTAGGTTTCAGTTTCAATATTACTTCTTTAAGGAAACTTCCTCTGATAGTCCAGGCTATTTTACCCCTCTCCTATGTTTGCTTTCATAGATCCTTCATAGAAATAATTATGTATCTTCTTAAGTATATCACTCATTTAATGCTTGTATCTGTCTGTCAGTAGAATTTAGGCAGGAAGAGCTCTTGTTCTTGCCTATGTGCAAAGTTCTTACTACAGTGCTTTACACTTAGTAGTTTCTCAACAAATATACATTTAATGAATTCATTGACTATATGCATTTTCTCTCACAAAGAGATCATTCACTGGAAAATTCTAAAATAAGAAAATTATTGTACAAGAGTATTTTTGCATAAGATTGTCCTCGGATTGGATTCCCCAGAAATAGACTTAAGAAAAGGATCTGTATGCAAGTGATAAATTAAGAAGCGTTCCCAGGATAAACTAGTAAGGAACTGAGAGGAACAGAATAAAGACAGGGAGAATGAGGAAAACAAGCAAGGAAGTGATTCAGGTTGTCTTTTTCTTAGAGGCTAGCTTCAGTCTGATCTTGCAAAGGATCTCTGAAGTGCAAATTATACCTCAGTGTTGTTTGTCTTGAGGGAAGTTAGTGTGGAGTGCTGTAAACTCACACCCTCACTTCCAGGTCTCTCTGCATCCATATAGAAAGTGACTCCAGTAGAAGGAGGGAAAGTCTCTAATAAAGCATAGTCCGTGTGGGCTGTTGGGAGCAAAGACACCCAAGGCCAGGGAAATGGGGCAGAGAAATGGCAAAAGGTTTTTGAGCCATAGCAGCATCAGTAGCTATCATTGTCTATAAACAGAGTATTTTTGGACTCATTTTTTAAAAGATGTGAAGTGAGATGTTACTGTGTTGGTGAAAAGTAAATCACATAAGCTCTGCTAAACTTCCTTTAAAATATATCCCATCATCTTATCTCTTAAAATGTCTTTTCCTCTCTTGTGGAGGAAACATTCTGATTTTCTATTCTTTTTTATAAACATTTAAGTAGTATTTTAATATGACATCCCCAAAGGCTGTTATCCACAAATTAACCTTTTTTTTTTTTTTTCTTGGTTTCAAAGTTATCATCATGGTTTACAAAAAGAAAAGGAAAGAAAAAGAAAAAGCTAGTTACACATCTGAGGGATCCTAAGAAAAAGAGAAGAGAAGGAAAGGATAACCCACTCCAGTGTTCTTGTCTGGGAAATTCCACGGACAGAAGAGCCTGGCAGTCTACTGTCCATGGTGTTGGACTACAGTCCATACAGTAACATAAAGAGTCAGACATGACTTAGCAACTAAACAAAACAATAAGAGAAAATAGAGGGGAAAAATAAGACAGGAACAAGTTTGGAGAAAATTTGGTAGCCCTAAAATCCCAGTTTTCTACCCGCATCGGTCCTCTTTAAAGTGAAGAATTATATCAATTTTGTGTAAGAGGTTTTATTTCTGTTTTTTCTTTTTTTTCTCTTTAGGTTTACTTGGTGTTTTAGTTGATATGACACTTGGATGGTTTACCACATTATTATATGCAAAATTTTTTACTTACATGACAATGTTCACTATTCTAACACAAATAGTACATAAAATAAGATTCTTTAGAACAGTTATGCAAAGATATATGATATGGGATTTATACATTGGATCCCAGGATGTGATTGATTGGAGAAAATAAGTTGGATCAGGCATGTTCGCAAAAGGAACCAGAAGTATAACTGGTATACACACATAGTAAACACACAGCTGGTTTGAAGGACAACTGGAGCGTGTGTGACACTGACAGGGGTGCCTCTTTAAGAGGTGATCTTAGAGCAATGCCAGGACCTGAAAGTAATACTAAATTGTATATGATTTCACCCATCATTCAGAGCTTTGAAGAACTCTGATGTACCATGGCCCTTATGATTCTCTTAATCTAAGCAATCCACAAAGGTTCTTTAAATTTGACTCCTTCTCCCAGGGAATGCTATGGATTTGCGTTGGTTTAATGGACTATTTCTAATGGGTAAAACAATACCTCCCTAGGCCATACCATTCTGTGCCATATAGCACAAAGGAAATTTTCTCAACACAGCTAATAGATTAAGTCAGGCAAAGGAAAATTTAAAGATTCCTCATATTCCAAATTTAATTTCTAATTAATATCAGTGGGAACGTACTATAACATCTGAGAGCAGGGAACTCTAAGGGTTTTGCAAAAGTTCCAAACTTGGTAACTTTCTACATCATATTAGAGCTGCTGTATAGAAGGAGGCTGTTTTGAGGTTCTTAACTCCATTCTGCAAAAACCAAGTACAGTATCATTCTGGAATTTTATAAAATATTACTAAAACACACTGTAACTGTTTTTTGTTCATTAGATATAGAAAGCTATCTTTGTTGATAGAGGAGAGGAACTGCCTCTTATGTGTCTTCCTATAGACATCTTTTTCCAAAATAAATGTTCACAACTGAAAACTGGAAGTATGGCAGCCAATTTTGGGTTTAGTAAACTACTCAGTCCTATCTCCAGGAGAAGAGAAAAGGAAGGATGTGCTGGATAAAATTTTTGAATGGCATCCAACTTTCTGCCTTTTATTTTTAGCAGTTTCTTGGATCTTGACTGGAAACAAAGATATTAACCCATTACTTACTTTCATAGAATTTTAATTTCATACCAAACTTCAGTTTGGGGAACACAATCGACATTGATTTTGCTCTTAATACTGAGCTTGATAAATACCATGCTCAAGTCTGAAGATACAAAAATGAATAAGACATTGCCTGTCTTCAAAAAGGTCAAAGTCTTCAAAATTAGATAATTTTATATGACCCACCTCCCAGAATATTGGAAATAAAAGCAAAAATAAACAAATGGGACCTAATTAACCTTAAAAGCTTCTGCACATCAAAGGAAACTATTAGCAAGGTGAAAAGACAGCCTTCAGAATGGGAGAAAATAATAGCAAATGAAGCAACCGACAAACAACTAATCTCAAAAATATACAAGCAACTCCTACAGCTCAACTCCAGAAAAATAAACGACCCAATCAAAAAATGGGCCAAAGAACTAAATAGACATTTCTCCAAAGAAGACATACAGATGGCTAACAAACACATGAAAAGATGCTCAACATCACCCATTATCAGAGAAATGCAAATCAAAACCACTATGAGGTACCATTTCACACCAGTCAGAATGGCTGCGATCCAAAAGTCTACAAATAATAAATGCTGGAGAGGGTGAGGAGAAAAGGGAACCCTCTTACACTGTTGGTGGGAATGCAAACTAGTACAGCCACTATGGAGAACAGTGTGGAGATTCCTATAAAACGTGCTAACTTTTGTGAGATTTGTTTCTGCACAAAGAAGAGGTACATATTTCAGGAATTTAAAAATGATTTGAAAAGTTTCTAGAACCATCCATAAATTCATTCTTACCCATAAAATCTGTAAGGAAGACCAAATATGTATCACAGGTTGAATTAGCTTTGTAGACCCAAGAGGGAGTTACTCCTACCGGGATCCTTCATTAGTAATTCTAAATTTCGATAACTTTTGTTTTACTGTAAATGCTCCTCATAATCAGAAGCACAATTTATCCGGATGGCCAATTGCCTTCTGACCCTAAATAAAGTTAACAATGTGGCCCCAATCATTGATATTTTCTATTCTTCTCTTCCTCATTCTTTATCTTTTAAAGCTTCCTCTTCTTCCTTTTAGCTTCCTTTCTGTTTTATGAAGTGTTAAATTAAGTGTATTTATAACATCTAAATTGGCTTCCTTAATCATTTTTAACAAACAGTAATAACTGAACAGAAGAGAAAACAGAGGCTCAGAAAGGCTGTGATTGCTATCATCTCTTTCCTGGCCAGCACTCTTGGTAGGTGTCTGTGCCAATCCTTCCTCATACCCCGTGCACCTTTCAACACAATAAAACATGAATGCCATGTGTGGAATGCCACCAATTCTTGCATAGACTTTTTTTTTTTCCAGTCAAGGTCTTATTGTGGCCTCTGCTGCAGTAGGGAGGGAGCAAGAACAAAAGCAGGCTCCCCTGCTTGTCACCTGAGGGGAGGCAAGCTTGTTCCTTATATGAAGGGAGGGTAGGGATGTGTCCAGGAGTCAGACTGAAGGGTGGCTTAGGTAGTTTGCCCACCCATAGGTAGTGTTGTGTGCAGCATCCTGCTTTTGCTTCTCCACCCTCTATTTTTGCTTCTGGCTCTTCAAAACTGGCAGTTTTGGGTTTTTGGTCTCTTTGTGTCTTTGTCCAGAATTTGCCTTAGCTGCACATGCATGCAGTTATTTTTAGTTTCATACAGATTCTTTGTATTTTGTTGCTCAGGAGAAGTCCAGATACAAGCACTGCAGCTCTGCAACAAATGGTCCCAGGTCCCAGACTGCCTCATTCCTCTCTAAGAGACTCTGCATCCTTATTCTGTAGAGTGAAGCGGCCAAAGGTTTCTTCTGAAACACCTTCCTGCTGGACAGGGGCCACATGGCCTAGTTTGTTTATTCTTTTTGGTTGAGTTTGTGTCTTTTGGTCTCCAACAGTTGAAGTAAGGCTCATGATGCTTCTAGGAATTCAGCCCATTCCAGAGGGAAGTGCCCAGGTCCCTGTGGGTTCTTGGAACATCATCAGCAAGGGATTTCATTAAGAACTTCTACCCTCTCTTTATTACTAAATTTCCCTGTCTGCTTTATTGTCTACAGTATTTCACAATTTTGACCTCTCTCTTTCCAGGTTATTGTAGTTTAACACTCAAATGGGTCCCCTCATACCTTCAGTTTCCTTTTCCCACACTTATGTATTTATTTGCTTATTTATTCATTGATTTTTTCCTTGTTGTTCTTTTTCTAGTCTTTAAAATGAACTTTATAAGAGATTTCCCCAGGCCAGTGTCTTCTCATTCATTATACATCATTGCATGATTAATTTAATCACTTTCCATGGTTTCAATAATTATTTAATTGATGAACTGAATCACTATAGTATCTCTCTAGATATTTTTCATGGAATTGAAGTTGAGGTCTTAACCACTGACATTTAAACAAAAGAGAAAAAGAGATAAAAAGGAGATAGGGAGAGGATTCTAAGACTTACCTAAGTTGTTTGAATGAACAGCTCAATACAGTTTAAAGGAATTTATTCTAATGAGAAAATAAAAGATTAGAAGAAGGTGTGCAAATGGAGTTTATGCATTCAGTTTAATTTACTAAGTATGATGGGCTAGTAGGTCATTTTGATGCTGTTAACTAGACCTCATAAGAAATATATGGGAGGGAGATAATAGATTTGAGAGTAATTAGTAGATAGTTGCAAAGGAAAAGAAAGAATGGAGAATGGATAAGATAACTCTCAGAGAGCATATAGTCTGAGGAATAGACAATATGTGGAAAAATAGATTTGAAATATGATTATGAGTTTAATTTGGGATGTATCTATAACACCAAATATAAAGGTCCAGGAGATTAACTTCCACCCCCCTCTCCCCCCCCCCCCCCCCCCCCCACATTGGCTCCTCAGATCCCAAGTATTCCTTTTTTTTTTATTTTATTTTTTTTATTTTATTTTATTTTTAAACTTTACAATATTGTATTAGTTTTGCCAAATATCAAAATGAATCCGCCACAGGTATACATGTGCTCCCCATCCTGAACCCTCCTCCCTCCTCCCTCCCCATACCATCCCTCTGGGTCGTCCCAGTGTACTAGCCCCAAGCATCCAGTATCGTGCATCAAACCTGGACTGGCAACTCATTTCTTACATGATATTTTACATGTTTCAATGTCATTCTCCCAAGTCTTCCCACCCTCTCCCTCTCCCACAGAGTCCATAAGACTGTTCCATACATCAGTGTCTCTTTTGCTGTCTCGTACACTGGGTTATTGTTACCATCTTTCTAAATTCCATATATATGCGTTAGTATACTGTATTTATGTTTTTCCTTCTGGCTTACTTCACTCTGTATAATAGGCTCCAGTTTCATCCACCTCATTAGAACTGATTCAAATGTATTCTTTTTAATGGCTGAGTAATACTCCATTGTGTATATGTACCACTGCTTTCTTATCCATTCATCTGCTGATGGACATCTAGGTTGCTTCCATGTCTTGGCTATTATAAACAGTGCTGCAATGAACATTGGGGTACACGTGTCTCTTTCCCTTCTGGTTTCCTCAGTATGTATGCCCAGCAGTGGGATTGCTGGATCATAAGGCAATTTGATTTCTATTTCCAGTTCTATTTCCAGTTTTTTAAGGAATCTCCACACTGTTCTCCATAGTGGCTGTACTAGTTTGCATTCCCACCAACGGTGTAAGAGGGTTCCCTTTTCTCCACACCCTCTCCAGCATTTATTATTTGTAGACTTTTGGATCACAGCCATTCTGACTGGTGTGAAATGGTACCTCATAGTGGTTTTGATTTGCATTTCTCTGATAATGGGTGATGTTGAGCATCTTTTCATGTGTTTGTTAGCCATCTGTATGTCTTCTTTGGAGAAATGTCTATTTAGTTCTTTGGCCCATTTTTTGATTGGGTCGTTTATTTTTCTGGAGTTGAGCTGTAGGAGTTGCCTGTATATTTTTGAGATTAGTTGTTTGTCAGTTGCTTCATTTGCTATTATTTTCTCCCATTCTGAAGGCTGTCTTTTCACCTTGCTAATAGTTTCCTTTGATGTGCAGAAGCTTTTAAGGTTAATTAGGTCCCATTTGTTTATTTTTGATTTTATTTCCAATATTCTGGGAGGTGGGTCATAGAGGATCCTGCTGTGATGTATGTCAGAGAGTGTTTTGCCTATGTTCTCCTCTAGGAGTTTTATAGTTTCTGGTCTTACGTTTAGATCTTTAATCCATTTTGAGTTTATTTTTAGGAATCAATGTGAGTTAAAAGAAAGGCAACAAGATTTCCTTTAAATTGCAGTCTATTATACAGCTTGAGGTAAGTCAGAAAGAAAAACACCAATACAATATATTAACGCATATATATGGAATTTAGAAAGATGGTAACGGCGACCCTATATGTGAGACAGCAAAAGAGTCACAGATATAAAGAACAGACTTTTGGACTCTGTGCAAGAAGGTGAGCGTGGGGAGATTTGAGAGAATGACCAGTCCAGGTTCGATGCATGAAACATGGCACTCAAAGCTGGTACACTGGGATGATCCAGAGGGATGGGATGGGGAGGGAGGTGGGAGGGGGCTTCGGGATGGGGGACACATGTACATGTGGCTGATTCACATCAATGTATGGCAAAAACCACAGCAATATTGTAAAGTAATTAGCATACAATTAAAATTAATTAATTAATTTTGAAAAAAAAGAAAGGCAATATGGGAAGAGTTGGTGACTTTGAGACTTTGGAGCCTCACTCTCTAAATCAAAGAGACTTCATGGCAGACTATTGTATTCATTTATTTATTGCTGACATAAAGATTTGAAAACCGCTAAAGAAAACATATTTTTTAAGCTGAGAAGATTGACCCCTAAGAAAAGTTAAACCATTTAACCAAAGTCCCACAGCTTCTAAGTGGCCAAGAATAAACTTGGGTGTTTCTCCCTTATACTTTATTCTTATACTGTTTTATTCATTCAATTTATATTCAAAACATCTTTAAGTTCAATTATTTTATTTGCATCCTCACTCATACTTTGTTAATTAATACTATCTTCAGCTATCTTATAGATTATGGAAAAAATTTCCTCTAGACTTACCTAACCCCACTCGCCCCACTTGATTCTCTCTCCCTTCTCTTGTCCTTTGCACTTGTTATTTCCTCTACTTTAAACTAGATGTTCAGCTTCCATAGAAGTAATTTTTATCACCTTTCCATAATTAACTTAATTTCATTCTCTACGACACAGAGTAAATATTATCTATTTGGAGAGTGTATTAGTCACAACAAGTTGAATTTTGTAACAAACAACTTCAAAATCTCAGTGTTTAACATAATAAAGTCTATTTCTCACTAGTAAAATCCAGTGTATATGTCCCTGGATAGACACTTCTTCTGAAAGCCTTTCTTCTGAGGGGTGACTCACAGACTTGACTCACTCTAAATTGTGTCTTCTGGACAGTAGATTCTAATATATATATATATATATATGGTCTTGAAAGTGTTTACAAGTACAATAATATTATTTAAACACAAAATCATTGACTGAACTCTGAACCAAAATATCCATGAAATCTCAATACAGTTGAACAACAATTATTTTGTTGTTGTTTAGTCAGTAAGTCGTGTCCAGTTCTTTGTAACCCCATGAACTGTAGCCGGCTAGGCTCCTCTGTCGATGAGATTTCCCAGGCAAGAATACTGGAGTGGATTGCCATTTACAGGGATCTTCCCAACCCAAGGATTGAACCTACATCTCCTACATTTGCAGGAAGATTCTTTACTACTGAGATACTGGGAAAACCCTTGAACAACAACTACAAATTTTCAAATTGTTAATAATTTAGATTCCTTAGGTATCAGTTTCCATCACTATAGCCTCATAATAAAAATATATCTAATTATGGTTTTCTCTGGATACATACATGCACCCCAATATTCATTGCAGAACTCTTTGCAGTAGCCAAGACATGAAGCAACATCAACATTACTCCATCGACCAAAGGAATAATGAAAATATGCTTATGTGCAATGGGATATTATTCAGCCATAAAAAAGAACAAAATAACCATTTGCAGGAACATGGATAGACCTAGAGACTATCATACTAAGTGAAGTAAATCACACAGAGAAAGACAAGTATCATATGATATCACTCATACTGGAATCCATTTTAAAAAGTAATATCAATGAACTTATTTACAAAAAATAAACAGACTCACAGATTTCAAAAAAATTTATGATTAGCAAAGGGGAAGTAAGGGTGGGGGAGGAATAAATAAGGAGCTTGGGATTAACATAAACAAACTTTTATATGTAAGATAGATAACTAGCAAGGACCTTCTGTATAGCACAGGGAACTCTACTCAATCTTCTGTAATAACTATATGGGAAAAGAACCTGAAAAAAATGTAAAGACATGTGTAACTGAATCACTTTGCTGTACACCTGAAACTAACACAACACTGTAAATCAACTATAATTTAATAAATTTTTAAAGATAAATAAAATTTAACTCTAAATATATATATGAACTGGGGTCTCCTGCATTGCAGGTGGATTCTTTACCAGCTGAGCTACCAGGGAAGCCTGTGTAGACATAGTCACTATCTAATCTTAAGATTTATTTTCTTGAGACATTGCTTGTAATAAACAGCTTCACTATAGTTAACCTAAAATTTTTCAATAAAAACATTGTTCTTTTTTTTTTTTTCAAAATTTCCCCATAGAACTATAAGCAGAATTTCTGACTCAGTGTAAATATGTAGGATGATATTGCTTTCTATAAAAAAATTCTGCAAGTTTCTAGTCTTAAAATGATCATTAAGGCAATACATTGAAACAGATATACTACTTTAATTTGTAAATTAATACTTAATAAACAGTGAGGATGAAAATGGACTGCTTAAAATGACTTTCTGTCATGTGTCTTTCAGAAGGAACATTTACATAGGCAAAATATTTTTGATAGTAGTTGATTTTTTTAAGTAAAATGAAAAAAAGTTCTTTAAATTTACCAGCCTTAAAAAGCATTATGTTCACTGTTTTGTAACATTTTTATTAAGTAGAATACATTATTTTTTCAATAAACAATGAGTTTTTCATACTGAACTTCCAGTGATATCTGAAAAACATAATTACAGTTATGTTATCACACATATTAATTTTCATTTTTCAAAATAATGCACATAGTTCTAATAATGTTTCTTGTTAATATATGCTTTTTCTATAATGCATTAATACAATTGGCTAGCAGCTTTATCTTGGACTTTGGTTTTGTGATTTTAAAAAGGCAAATACAGCAATTAAGAGCCCAGTAGAAATCCCTCATCAAATTAAAATCGGATGGCAAATTTGGACCATAGCTAATTAACTGTGCTTCTAAGAATTTTTCTGAGAAATGAACTCAATTTAAACTTAAATTAATTAAATGAAAATATATTCTAAAATCTGATAGATCAAAACTTATTAATTTCAGTTTGGCTGGTTCAATCCAGCCAAATCGTGTCTTCTGACTCCATGCACCTCTCACCCATAACAATTATGCAGTTAGCATGACAAAGGACAAGGATTCTGCACTAAAACATGTCAGATACCATTAACTTGATCTAATAAAATTATACGTAGTGTTGTTATGACTCAAGCATGAATAAAAGTGAAAAAAACAAAGTAGTTCTTTTCTTTCTAAAGTGGTCATTAAATGGACATACAGAAAAATGTTTCTACTTTCTCCAAAACTGAAAATTGTTTTTACTCCAAGTATTCACTAAACTGGTCCCTCACATTCATGCTCTGTTGCTCAGTCTTGTCCAACTGTTCGTGATCCTGTAAACTAGCCCACCAGGCTTCTCTGACCATGAGATGTTCCAGGCAAGAATACTGGAGTGGATTGCCACTCCCTTCTCCAGGGGATCTTCTCAACCCAGGGGTTGAAACTGTGCCTCCTGCGTTTCCTGCATTGGCCTGTAAAATGGGGATTCTCTACCACTGAGCCACCTGGGAAGTCCAAATTGGCCCCTACAGCAAGTTTATCACAATATAGTCAACAAAGAATATATTGGGTCTAGGCTTTTCCCTTTATGTTATACACACACACACACTCACTTTTTGTCTGTTATTTTCCTCTCTATATACATTTTGTCTCACCACTGTCTGAAAGAAGAGGAAAAAAAAATCCATAGCAGCCTATTTTATTCAATTTTTAAAAACAGTTTTTATATGAAAGATTTTAAAAGTTCAGAAGGAACAAAACAGTCATAAAGTGTCAAACACCAAGCTTTTTTACTAACAAACTCAGAGGGAGCTAAAAGACAATGTAGGCTAATTAGTTAGAAATTTAAGCAATTATATATACGTAATTTCACACAAACAATGGTGAGATACAGTAGAAGAATAGTTATTTTACTTATGCTTCATAATAACCATTATTGGCTAGATAAATATAGGCCAGTAATTTCACAGGACAGTGCTGTTTATGTGTTACCTTAGTCAATTTAATAATTATTAAATTTGTTTGGACCTAAAATTATATAACTTCTTAATTATAAGAGTCTTTTTGTAGGATAATTGTGCCAATATTTAGAGAAGCCTGGTCAGTTGCTAGAAAATCATATATTGTAAGTTTCAAGAAAATAGGAAGAGTCATAAGATGCTCAGAAATATGAATTAAAGTAAGTATGAATGAAAGATTAGACTAGAATGAGTAGCTCTTGAAGAGTAAAGTGGGGGGGAGGGTTGCATTTATTTACACTTTTTTAAAAGTCTCTCAGTAGGCTGAATGTGTGTGTGTGTGAGTTGCTCAGTCTTGTCCAACTCTTTGCGACCCCATGGACAGTAGCCTTGCCAGGCTCCTCAGTCCATGGAATTCTCCAGGCAAGAATACCGAAGTGGATCGCCATTTCCTTTTCCAGGGATCTTCCTGCTCCAGGGATTGAAGCCAGGTCTTCTACATTGCAGGCAGATTCTTTACTGTCTGAGCCATCAGAGAAGCCAGAGATTTGAGTAACACTTCTATAGATAGAATTAGCCAGTTTCAGTAATCTAGTATAAATGGTCTCCAGAGCTAAGCTTGAAGAGAAACTAGTTCTATTGATGTTCAGTTTTACTTCACTTTTTCCATTCTTCTTTTTGTACATGTTTCATAATGAATATAATAGTATTCAATAGGTTTTAAGTAAATAAATTAGCATGTTGGAGACATGATGACAAAATCTATACCTATAGGCTAAGCAAACAAATTGATTTTGCTAAAGCACATCTATTGAATAATATATGTTGAATCTTTATTAGGCATTTTATTAGACAATATTATGGACACTAACATATTCTTATCACAGTCTACAATTTAAAAGCCTTGGAACTGTATTTTTAACATCTGGACTATATTATCACTATTAATAGTATTATGTAAAAATAAGAACCCTCTCATACAAGCTTTTTTTTTTTTTCCCCACTGTTTGTATTTGGGGTTGCACCTAATGGCTGTGCTATGCTTAGTCACTCAGTCGTGTCTGACTCTGTGATCCCATGGACTGTAGCCCCACCAGGCTCCTCTGTCCATGGGGATTCTTGAGGTAAGAATACTGGAGTGGGTGGCCATGCCCTCCTCTAGGAGATCTTCCCAACCCAGGGATCAAACCCTGATCTCCCACATTGCAGGCAGATTCTTTACCATCTGAGCCACTAGGGAAGCCCATGAATACTGGAGTGGGTAGCCTATGCTTTCTCCAGGGGTTCTTCCAGACCCAGGAATCAAACTGGGGCTGTTTATTTACAAAAAATAAACAGACTCACAGATTTGAAAAAAAAATATGATTAGCAAAGGGGAAGTAAGGGTAGGGGAGGGATAAATAAGGAGCTTGGGATTAATGTAAATAAATAGAGATAACTAGCAAGGACCTTCTGTATAGCACAGGGAACTCTACTCAATCTTCTGTAATAACTATATTGGAAAAGAATCTGAAAAAAATGTAAAGACATGTGTAACTGAATCATTTTGCTGTACACCTGAAACTAACACAATATTGTAAATCAACTATACTTTAATAATTTTTTAAATATAAATGAATAAATAAAATTTAACCCTAAATATATATATGAACCAGGGTCTCCTGCATTGCAGATGGATGCTTTACCAGCTGAGCTACCAGGGAAGTCACATTCCACCAAATAGTCTTAGTTAAAAGTTACATGAATGAAGTTTTTTATGCAACAAAGCAAATTTTGTTCCCATGATCTAGCATGAGAAAATTTAAAAGAGTAATCATTGTTCAGGATATTACCTACACAAAAAGCCATGAACAAAATAACTAAAGTTGTGTGAGTCGGTATGTAACATCACATCAGCATATGCAACAACACTGTTTTGATTTGGCATACTAGATGTTTTAAAATTAGCAATGTGGAAAACCCCACAACTTTAATTTTAAAACTTCCTGAATTCTGGCAATCTTGAATTTGAAGACAGATTATACAAACATATAGTGCACTTACTAACACATCTTTCATGATAATTTTGAAATAGATTTTCAAACTATAGTGTTTACATATGTTGACTTTCTGGCTCTCTTGATGGAGAAATTATAAATTTACAGTCCTTGTTGTATGACAGTATTTCAGTATATGAAGTTTCTATTTTTGCTGTTAGAGGAATACAAAGTGTAACTCTTGAACAATTTAACCAGAGATATACTTTTTTACTTTCAATTTATGAGGCTAAGTTTCTTCTAATACCAGCAGAATACTAGCACACAGAAGAGACACTTAAGTGCATAATAATTCATGCTCTATGGCCAATTTCATACCAGGTACTGAAAACAAAGCAAAGAAAATCACATGAAACCAAACTTAAGAACCCCTAATTTAGTGCCTACCACAGCAGGTTGGGTTTATACAATTGCAAAATTAAGACTAGGTGTGATTTTCATAGTTTGTGTAAGAATTCTTCCTGTGAAAGTGGCAAAGGCCTGAGACAAGGGCCTCTGTATGAAAACCAAGGTGATATAAGTCAAATTCTGGTGACATCATGTGACCGATCTGGTAAGCACAAGAGTCAAAATCTCCATTTTAAAGGCTGAAGAAAAATACATTTGATTTCTTTTCTTTAAAGGAAAATTGAATAAAAATACTATGAATAATTTATACCCATTTTAAACCTGTTTCATCTTTCTTTCAATAGTCTAAATGGATGAAAAGATCATAAGTACTTTGCGCAAGAAAATATAAATCCATAAAAATTCTTTGAATGATTTCAATCAGACATATTACTTATTTTAATCATAATGTGGTTATTATGACTAAAGTAGAAAAATATTAACAAATATCATATAATATAGTACTACTATAAATATATGCTTAAAGACAAAGATATTTATAGTCTGAAGGGAAAAAAATTTTTTCTAAATTTTCCTAAACTTGTTTGTGCTTTGCTATGACCAAAGCCCGTCAATATAAAATGGTTTAATCACATACTAAGAGCAAGATTGGGTGACTCTGAAGTCTATGAAATAAACACTGAGATGAATATCTGGAGACAAATTGATAAACACTAGTGTCCTGTATTCTAAGACATAAGGTTATCTAAAAAATTTATTCAAGAAAAACAAATAAGCAAAAGTGCTGCAATTGATATATATTAACAATAGTAAGGTTCAAAAATATTAAAATCTTGAAAAACATTCATCTTTGAATTGTGGGAATGTTGTACATCTTTATATGTCTACTTGGGCCTCCTCTTTTTAGAAAGTCCTTGGATATAATGCAGTGGATTTGCATAAGTAGATAGACTATCTTTTCTGGTGTGCACAATGAATTTTATGATTTATTATTTTATAATCAAGTATAGCCAAGAGATATGAGCTCCAATTCTGTCTGAATGAGTGACCTAACCTAGTAGACCTCTTGTCTCTTCTGAGTTACAGTGTTTGGTCTGCACTTAAGGAGCTGTAAAATTCTAGCCTTATCTTCACATCAGGGAGAGTGGTGGTGACAGAATTTCGGGCTAGATTTGCTCCTTTGGGGAAGAAATCAGTGTTATTTTTTTTAGGAAGTCATGGCAGACAAAGCTCTATGTCAAGTCATAACGGAACTCCTTGTGGAGGTAAGTAGTGGGCAGTGAGATTTGACAGCTGGGTTGTCAGATCCAGGAGACAGAACACAGAGAAGGAACTTGACGTAGAGGATGGTAGAAGAGTGGAGGTGCACACTCTAAGCCAAGGAAATATTCAGCTGACATAAGGGATCGGTGAATAATAACAGGATCCAAGCCACTATTTGCTGCTACTGGGAAGAGAATAGGAAGTATAATAGTATAGCCAGGACCACTGGTGAAGCTGAAATCAACCTTTAACTCTAAAATATACACTGATGGCTGATTGCTGTTGATGTTTGACAGAAAACAACAAAATTCTGTAAAGCAATTATCCTTCAGTTTAAAAAATTAACTGATTAAAAAATAAAATACTTTCACTGCACGATGGCAAGTGAAAATAAAATTTTCAGAAATTCACTCATCTGATTTTCTGATATAACTGTAAGGATATAAAAAATAACTATGTAATTTGTGATATTTCAAATAAATAAAGCAAAAAAAAAAAAAAAGATACGTTCTGTTTGGGGAAGAGAGTATAAGACAATCTTTGGGTGAAAGATTTGAATTTACCCTACCTTAAACATACACTTGCCTGGAGAAGTCTATAGACAGAGGTCATAAAGAGTTGGACACAGCAAAGACACTAATGAGTGACTAAAAGTTTCACTTTTTTTTTTTCCCCCAAATATACACTATAATGTTGCTGTGCAGAGTTAACAAGATTTTATGATTAAATCATTTCACACAATGATCAGAACACTCTAAATGCTTTTAAAATGTTTTAAATATTGTTCTCCAAAATAATCTATTAAACTGAAACCCTTACTTTATTTTAAATATAAAGTTCAAGATGCTAGACTAGGTGCAGTAGGAATTAAAGATGACTAAGTCTCTGCCACCCAAGAGTTGACAAGTTTTCGGTCAAAATTTTGCAAATGAAGTCTTGCTATGGCATGAATGCATTATTTAGCCTCTATGGAATCAAGAACTAGGAGACAGCTCCAGCATTCCAAAAGTCAAAAGGGAAATTTTTATCAGTTCTGTTCCTATTAAGGATCATTTGCTATCAAGCAACTTGTTTGCAGCTAGCAATGACTGTCTTCTCTAAACTGTTGTTTTATTTTCTAATCAAAATGAAATAATTGATGAATCCCACTACCAGCAATGTTAGGCTTGATTCTCTTGTACCAACCATCTAATAAAAACAACTAGAAAGCTTAGATTAAAAAGTAAAAAGTATGTGTGAAGTTATTGGAGATCTGCAGAGAAAGCAAAGATTTGAGGAACTAAGTTTCAAGAGAGAAGAAAACCACAGAAAGGTGAGCTCAACTTTTGATATCAAATAATTCAAAAAAGCAGAAGAATAAAACTTATGATGAGACAAATCAATACATAAATCAGAACTGACATAGATACTAGACTTTGCAGACAAGGACATTAAAAGTTATTACCATGTCCCCCATGATCAAAAAGTTAAGTAGCGACAGATACAGTGTTAAAAAAATTAAATCAAGACTCTAGAAAAGACAACTGGAGTGTCTGAGGTGAAAAATATACTAAATCTCTGTTTTAAATCACTATTTCAATAAATACACTAAATACTAATATTAAATCATTTATCAATATCTCAGCTTTAAATCTTGAAGTGAAACTAAAAAAAGAAGATCAAATGTAACTGTAAGTAATCAGAAATAGGATGAATATAAATGATAAATTATATTGATTAAATATTTAGAAAGTCTAATAAGAGAGAGTGCCAAAGAATTGATGCTTTTGAACTATGGTGTTGGAGAAGACTCTTGAGAGTCCCTAGGACTGCAAAGGAGACCCAACCAGTCCATCCTAAAGAACATCAGTCCTGAATGTTCATTGAAAGGACTGAGGCTGAAGCTGAAGTACCAATACTTTAGCCACCTGATGCAAAGAGCCGACTTATTGGAAAAGACACTGATGCTGGGAGAGATTGAAGGCAAAAGGAGAAGGGGGCAACAGAGGATGAGATGGTTGGATGGCCTTACTAACTCAATGGACATGAGTTTGAGCAAGTTCTGGGAGCTGGTGATGGGCAGGGAGGCCTAACGTGCTACAGTACATGGGGTTGCAAAGAGTCAGACATGACTAAGTGACTGAACTGAACAAGAGAAAAATCAAAACCAAAATATAGCTTTATGAGACTAATATAGTTTATAAACCTCTGGCTAGACCAAGAAAACAAAAAGAGACAAGATGCAAATTACCAATATTATTAATGACAAAAGTTGTATCTCTACAGATAGATGGATGTTAAAAGAAAAATAAATAACTGTCATTAAAAAAAGCTTTATTATGTCAAAAGCTTAGAACTTAGATGAAAGGGAAAATTTGCTGAAAGGCACCTGTGTAGCTTTATGTGTATTAAATTGAATTATTTGTTAAAACATTTGTTAAGAATCAGTCCCAAATAACTTCAGGTCCATGCAATTTTCCTCATGAAACTCACTTAAAAATCAAAAAATGAAATAATTACAAATTTCTTCTTTAAGAGAAGGAAATGTTTCCTAATTTATTTTATGAGTCTAGCATCATTCTTATTCCAAAGCTAAAAATATAACAAGTAACACAGACTACAGACAGCTGTCCTCCATGAACACTGCACAAATAACAAAAACTACAGACAGCTAACCTCCATGAACACTGCTGCAAATATTCTTAAAATTTTGGCAAAATAAATGTTTTAAATTATCGTATTTCAATGCAAAGGAGGTTTTATTATAGGGATACTAATTTAGTTTAACATTTAAAATAAATTTATATAATCCATTGCATTAACCAGCTTAAAAATATAAAGCTAATGAACATCTTATAAGATACAGAAAAAAATAAGTTAACAAAAGTTAATATCCATTTCTTCTAGAAACAGTGAAGTAGGAATTGAAATAGGTATCCTTAGGTAAAGTCATCTAAAAACATATAGCTAACTTCATATTTAATAGTAAAAGATAGAATGCTTTTACAGTTTTAGGAAAAAGTCTAAGACATCTATTCTCACCATTTGTCTTCAACATTGCACTAAAGGTCTTTGAGAGTATAATATGCAGGGAAAAAGATGTATTCAAAGTTGTGAAAATCAACAAAGAGAAATTTCACTAAAATGGATTGAAGCAGGAACTCTCATGAAGTGCCACTCAGTGTCAATTATAGTACGAATTATCAATTATAGACCCTAACAGAAGAACTATCAATAGGGGGAAAAAATCATCAGTTATAGGCCCCAACAAGACAATATGTACTTTGCATCTTCTACAAGAAATTACAAGTTACTCTAGTAACTCAACCAATGAAAAACTGTCATCATCCTGAACCCTTACTTTCCTCTGGTGGACTTTTGTTCAAAACAGCCCATTCTAAACTCCTCTTCTTTATAAATTAATGTTTTTCTCCAGTGTTTGTTTGACTTGCCTATGACTTTTGCTATAGCTTGCTTGTCCTGAATTGCCATTCCTCTGCTATTCCTGAATAAATTCCATTTTTTGCTGGTAAAATAATTGACTGTTTTATTTTTAAAGTCAATAAAGTTTAAAAGGAAAAAAGCAAAACAATTTAATAACAATATGGTCATCTATGTAAATGCAATTCAAGGACAAAACACACACACACACCTTTCTAGAATGTATAAGAAAGTATATCAAGTATACAAGCAAATATTTATAAAATCTAGTGTAAGGAAATGGCAACCCACTCCAGTGTTCTTGCCGGGAGAATCCCAGGGATGGCAGAGCCTGGTGGGCTGCCGTCTATGGGGTCGCACAGAGTCAGACACGACTGAAGCGACTTAGCAGCAGCAGCAGCAGCAGTGTACTTTTATATATTAGCGAAAATCAAAATTGAGATTTTTAAAATATTAAATACTTATATACTTAGAAATAAATCTGATTAAGTTTAAACACAAGTCAATAAAACTTATGAAGAACTTTTTGGTTGACATTAACAAGTTGTTTCTAAAATATATAAAATATATAGGGGACTCCAAAGAATTTAAGATAGTTAAAACAATTTTAAAAAAGAATAAAGTCAAAGTGCCAAAAGTATCCTATGTCAAGAATTATTATAAAACCTCCAAAATCAAGACTTTGTGATACTGGCATAAAGACATATTAATAGACTAAGCAAAACACACACGCAGTCAAATGTTTGACAAGGCTACAAAGGCAACTGGGTGAAGAAAGGATCGTCTTTACCAAAACACAGTGCTAGAATAAGTGCTTCTTCACTGTGTGTGTAAGTCACTCCAGTCATGTCCGACTCTGTGACCCTACGGACTGTAGCCCGCCAGGCTCCTCTGTCCATGGGATTCTCCAGGCAAGAATACTGGAGTTGATTCATTAGGAAACAAAAATAAAAACAAATTGTCATGTCAAAAATTGATTAAAATATATAGTAGGTTGAAAAGTAAAATCTAAAACTATAAAATTTCTAAATGAAAATATATGAGAAATATTGTTATATCCTTAGTTTTGGCAAAGATGTTTCAGATGTGACACCAAAAGCATAATGGGTAGAAGAAAAAAAATACACTAGACTTCACCAAAATTATAGACTTCTTCTTTTCAAAATACTGTAGTATATACTTTTTTGTGTGGCTTTGAGGAGAAGAAAGGATAGAAGATAAAAAGGACTGTTAGACAATAAAACCGTACTACCAGAAAATGACTTAGAAACAGATTAAAAAAAACTGTTAACCATGTTTTCCAAGAAAAAGATAAAAACCATTTGAATTAAATGGTTTGAATCAAACTATTTGATAGCAAAAATCAGAATTAGAAAAATTCAGAAATAAGATATGAGGACTTAGGAAATGATTACATATTAGAGGGGAAAAATAGTATCAGCAATGAAGACTGAACTAAAAGAAACCGAGAGTAAATAAGCATAACTGATAACACTTTAAAATTCATTAAAAATGAAAAAGAAGATTCTAAAATTTATGAGAAATGGAGAAAAAGATGAAGTGTTTGAGGGAAACTGACTAATACTGAAGATAAACAAAGATGATCCAACAACAGATAACAGAATTTCTTAAGAAAATCAAAGCAAGGGAAGGGAGCAAATAATAAAATTGTATTTCATGAAAAGTATTCTAACATGCAGAAATAAGCACTAATTGATTTAATGCATTATATCACTAAAAAAAGTGATCCACAGAGACCAACACCAAAATCTTGTACGAAATTACTATAATGTAGAGAAAAATCAAATATTCTTTTGATGTTTATTAACAAATAGCAAATGTTTCATAAGACAAGAAATTGATTAGCGTCAGTAATTTTGACATCCTAAGCCAGAAAAAGATATATTTAAGACATACAAGGATTTAAAATGTGAACTAAAGACTATTTCTAAACAAGTAGACTTTCAAATATATTAAAAAAATAGACTTATCAGCAAACAACAATGTAAGAAATACTCTTTATATAAGTCTCTCTTGATGATTAATCCACTAGAGGATAAACTTCAAGCATTCAAAATTGCTAAAGATATGAAACTAAATATAAACTGTGTGATAAATATATAATTAATTGTATGATTAAGACCAAATCAAGGCTAAAGATGAGAATATTATATATAATAGTTATATGCCCTGACAACATAGATATAGTGCATCTATAAAAACATAGGAGAAAGTGGACAGCACATGAAAATAATAAGTATAGTAATTGTATTTGTGGTAGTATAATATTATTAGTCTTAGACTGATGCCTGTGTAAAACAGCTAATAATAGAATGCCCTAATGCTACTCTCCTCTCTATCTATATTACCAAGATTCACAGTGTGAAAGGAAGATGACATTGTTATAGTATAAGAGATGTTATATAATCTTTTTAGTGTTGAACAGGAAATATCTATATAAATCCATGATGATTATATACACATACATATATTTATGTATATATATAATGTAATATATTTTATATCTAAATATTATTTATTTCTAAGTATAATTATATATATATATATATATATATATGTATAGTCGGGCTTCCTTGGTGGCTGAGAGGGTAAAGCGTCTGCCCACAGTACGGGAGACCCAGGTTCAATCCCTGAGTCGGGAAGATCCCCTGGAGAAGGAAATGGCAACCCACTCCAGTACTCTTGCCTTGAAAATCCCATGGATGGAGGAGCCTGGGAGGCTGCAGCCCATGGGGTCACAAAGAGTCGGACACGACTGAGCGACTTCACTTCATGTGTATAGTCACTCCATCTGGAAACATTAGGCAACTGAGAAGTTATGATCATTCTTGGTACCTGGAGTTTCCTTTTAAAATACTATTGTTCTTATTTCCAATATTCTGGGAGGTGGGTCATAGAGGATCCTGCTGTGATGTATGTCAGAGAGTGTTTTGCCTATGTTCTCCTCTAGGAGTTTTATAGTTTCTGGTCTTACGTTGAGATCTTTAATCCATTTTGAGTTTATTTTTGTGAATGGTATTAGAAAGTGTTCTAGTTTCATTCTTTTACAAGTGGTTGACCAGTTTTCCCAGCACCACTTGTTAAAGAGATTGTCTTTAATCCATTGTATATTCTTGCGTCCTTTGTCAAAGATAAGGTGTCCATATGTGCGTGGATTTATCTCTGGGCTTTCTATTTTGTTCCATTGATCAATATTTCTGTCTGTGTGCCAGTACCATACTGTCTTGATAACTGTGGCTTTGTAATAGAGCCTGAAGTCAGGTAGGTTGATTCCTCCAGTTCCATTCTTCTTTCTCAAGATAGCTTTGGCTATTCGAGGTTTTTTGTATTTCCATACAAATTGTGAAATTATTTGTTCTAGCTCTGTGAAGAATACCGTTGGTAGCTTGATAGGGATTGCAAAATAAAAGCAAAAATAAACAAATGGGACCTAATTAAACTTAAAAGCTTCTGTACAACAAAGGAAACTATTAGCAAGGTGAAAAGACAGCCTTCAGAATGGGAGAAAATAATTGCAAATGAAGCAACTGACAAACAACTAATCTCAAAAATATACAAGCAACTCCTACAGCTCAACTCCAGAAAAATAAATGACCCAATCAAAAAATGGGCCAAAGAACTAAATAGACATTTCTCCAAAGAAGACATACAGATGGCTAACAAACACATGAAAAGATGCTCAACATCACCCATTATCAGAGAAATGCAAATCAAAACCACTACGAGGTACCATTTCACGCCAGTCAGAATGGCTGTGATCCAAAAGTCTACAAATAATAAATGCTGGAGAGGGTGTGGAGAAAAGGGAACTCTCTTACACTGTTGGTGGGAATGCAAACTAGTACAGCCACTATGGAGAACAGTGTGGAGATTCCTTAAAAAACTGGAAATAGAACTGCCTTACAATCCAGCAATCCCACTGCTGGGCATACACACTGAGGAAACCAGAAGGGAAAGAGACACGTGTACCCCAATGTTCATCGCAGCACTGTTTATAATAGCCAAGACATGGAAGCAACCTAGATGCCCACCAGCAGATGAATGGATAAGAAAGCAGTGGTACATATACACAATGGAGTATTACTCAGCCATTAAAAAGAATACATTTGAATCAGTTCTAATGAGATGGATGAAACTGGAACCTATTATACAGAGTGAAGTAAGCCAGAAAGAAAAACACCAATACAGTACACTAATGCATATAATATGGAATTTAGAAAGATGGTAACAATAACCCAGTGTACGAGACAGCAAAAGAGACACTGATGTATAGATCAGTCTTATGGACTCTGTGGGAGAGGGAGAGGGTGGGGAGATTTGGGAGAATGGCATTGAAACATATATAATAACATGTATGAAACGAGTCGCCAGTCCAGGTTCGATGCACGATACTGGATGCTTGGGGCTGGTACACTGGGATGACCCAGAGGGAGGGTATGGGGAGGGAGGAGGGAGGAGGGTTCAGGATGGGGAACACAGGTATACCTGTGGCGGATTCATTTCGATATTTGGCAAAACTAATACAATATTGTAAAGTTTAAAAATAAAATAAAATAAACAAATAAGTCAAAAAAAAATACTATTGTTCACACAATCACATACAAAAACAGAGTTCTTTGGGGAAACATCTGATTTTAGGTATTAACCATTCTGAGAGTATAACATCTTGTTATACCAAAGAGAAAGAAAGAAATTACTACTATAATCATTTCACAATGAATCCACCTATGAAGAGAGAGAAGCCAATGAACTTCAAAAAAGATATTAAGGTAGTGATGTTGTCGACACAGGCAGGGCACCAGAGTATTCCTAGACATTTCCAAGTTTAATAAAAAGTATTATAATATGAATATAGTCAAGTAACTACTTATTTCATATTTCTAGACTAAAAAATGATAAATGATAATTTTAGTTGATGAGAGCATACTGAATTCTGTAACAAATCACTATGGAAAATTTTGCTTCAAAAATAATATAGATATATTCTCAAGTAAATGAAAATATTGATTTATTCATTGTTAAAGGTTAATATTTTAATAGAAAAATGAAAAAAAAAAAAGTTGCTCCGGAGTGACCAACTCTTTGAAACCCCATGCACTCTAGCCCGCCAGGCTTCTCTGTCCATAGAATTTTCCAGGCAAGAATACTGGAGTGGATTACCATTTCCTTCTCCATCTGAGTCTCCAGGAAAACACAGAATTTTAATGTATCTTTCATTATAACTAGGAAGCACAAATATGATGGATTTTTGTGATCTTTCTACTCCTCTCTCATGTTTTATTCCCCAAAATATAGTTTTCTATTATCAACAACTGATCTGATCTGATCTGATTATCAACAACAAAAGATGCCTTAGGTTTGCATAATTTATTATGGTTACTTGACTATTAGTTACTTCACTAATACCTCTATGTATTTTTGTAATAGAAGGGGCTTCAAAATTCAAAATGAGTTGTGTTAATATATGAGCATTTTACTTATGGTAAAAAAATCTTATTAATATATCATGTGTGTGAATGTTATATATAATATTTGCCCAGTGCCATCACTGAAGTACAGATTTTAATCACAGTAGTTTATGTAAGACATTGGATGCATATTTCCTGCAGAGGAAATATAATATTTTAAAATATGCATGTGTATTTTCATGTACCCATTACAAAATATTATTTTCAGATAAATACTAAATAAAATATTTGTGAATGTTAAAAAAAAGATATTAATTACACAGATCAAAACACATCAAATAACTTAAATCCACAAATTCAAAATATTATGACACAAAGACTGATGAATAAACTCATTTGAAGTTTTGTCTAACCTTCATGTCTCCCTTTATAAGCTGAGAAGGATTAAAGACTAGGATTGCCAATAAGAGTACATGTGGTATCTTCACCTTCTTAATCTTTACACAGCAGTATTACCACAGAATAGTCCAGTTTCTTACATGACAAACATCATATGGTATACATTGCTGTAGTTTGAAAATAAATTGAATAGCTGGTAAACTCTCTTAGTTTTATCAGTTTTAGTTTTGAAAGACTGTGCGTGATTGGTATCTTGGAACTAGAATCACGTGAAGGTTGATTCACTTGCATGTCTAGTGCCTTGGTGGGGAAGACAGATTAGAATTGCTGACCATATATAGCACAGGGAGTCCAGCCTGGTGCTCTGTGATGATGTAGAGAGGTGAGATAGGGGGAGGGGAGGGAGTCTCAAGAGGAAGGTGATATATGTATAATTATGGCTGATTTGCATTGTTGTATGGGAGAAATCAACACAGCATTCTAAAACAATGTTCCTCCAATTAAAAAAAAAAAAAAAGAATTGCTGATCAGAGCACCTACAATGGCCTCTCTATGTGGTCTTACTTTCTGACAACATAGTGACTTCAAGATAATTAACTAGACTTCTTAGGTGTTGACCGGGCACTCCAAAATGAAGTGTTCCAGTAAACAGGGCAGAAATGCATACACTTTCTGCCTTAACTTTGTAAGTTATATAGTGTTTCCACAACATTGCTTTGGTTATAAGGAAATCACAAGTCCACCATGTTCAAGAGAAGAGACACAGACTCCACTTTTCACTGAAAAAAACATGACGGTCACATTGCAAATGATCATGTAGGATGGGGGATATTGTGTGGCTATCTTTGAAAAACACAGCCTGTCACAGAAAGCACACATATCACTGGTCTCCTGAAGAGAGAAGCACCACCACATATAGTTCATGCTCTGTATTTACCAAAAGTGATCAAAATCTGTCTTATCAAACATATCTCTTCATATTTCAATAGACTGAAAATGTATAGACTACCTGACCATAAAAAGTCAAATTAGAAATCAAAAACAGAGATTAAAAATTCCAAAAATTTAGAAATTTAAAACATACTACTTTAGACATTACTTGAAGTGAATGGTAATGAAGATGCATATGTGTGTGTGCTAAGTCGCTCCAGTCATGTCTCTTTGTGACCCTATGGACTGAAGACCACCAGGCTCTTCTGTCCAGGGGATTCTCTAGGGAAGAATCCTGGAGAGGGTTACCATGTTCTGCCCCCAGTGGATCTTCCCGACACAAGGATCAAACCCACATCCCCTGTGTCTCCTGCATTGTGGGTGGGTTCTTTATCACTGAGCCACCAAAGAAGCACAGTAATGAAGGTATGTCATGTCAAAAATACAAAAGGCAGTTTTTATAAGGAAATATTTGTATACTAGAAATATTCATATGCTAGGAAATACTCCAGATTTTTCTAGATACTGGCAAACAAACTCCAACATGTACATGGAAAGGCAAAATACCTAGAATTTAGAGTAGGAAAGGAAATCTTCAAAAGAACAAAAGTAGAGGATTTGTTAACCATAAAATTTATTTCCAAACTGCAGCGATTTATACAGTATGGTGTTTGTATGAAGATAAATATTTCAATGGCAGGGAGTTACAGATTCCAGAAACAGACCCACATGTATATAGTAACCTGATTTATGACAAAGCCACCTCCACAATTCAGTGGGGGAAACGATTGTCTTTTCAATAAATGGTGGTGGGTCAATTGAATATCCATATGGAAAAAAATGGACCCTGACCCTATACAAACCATACACAAAAATTAATTCCAGATGTATCATAGAAATAAATGCAAAATCTAAAACAATAAAGCTTAAAAAGAAAACATAGGAGGAAATTTTCATGAACTTAGAGTTAATATTAAACAGTATAACATCACTAACAACAAAATTTTTTTAATGTGCTTCATGAATATTTAGAACTTATTTTCATCAAATACACAATAAGAGGGGAAAGTCAAGTCACAGAGTTAGTAAAGATATTTGCAATACATGTATTCAACTAATGATTCATTCCAGATTATATAATAGGTCTTACAAATCAAAACTAAAAGTATAAAAAAGAACAAAATGTGGAAAATGTCACTAATGTGCACTTTACAAAAGATATATAAATGGTAATAATCACATGAAAAGTTGTTTAAAATATTAGTTATCAAGGAAATAGAAGCATAACCACAATGTATTATCATGACCATCCTGTGAGAATTGCAACAGGATTTCAAATATCATGGAGGATGTGGAGCAATTGAAACCCTCAGAAATTTCTAGTAAGAAAGTAAGTTGGTAATCCACATTGGAAAGTGGTGTGGAGGGTATCTACTATAGCTAAAAATGTATTACCTTGTGACCTAGTAATTTCACTCTTAAGAATAGCCTGAACAGAAATAAGTGCATGTGTTCATTCTATGGAAATAATAACAAAAAAACAGAAATAATTCAAATACACTTGAGACGTACGATGGATAAATAAGTAATGGAGTATTCATATAATAGATATTTAAGAGCAATGGGGTGGGGAGGAAGAGCTGAAGTTGCATGCAGGACAATCATGAATCTTATAATTTTTAGGAAAAGAGGCTAGACATCAAAAGGACATATTGATATACATGAAATTACAGAACATGAATATAGAATAATAGAACTCAGAACTGTGTTCCTAGGGATGGTAGGTAATAATGGCCTTCTGAGATTGGAACCATTATGTGTCTTGATTTGGATGGTGGTTAATGAAGTGTATATACTTTAAATGAGCTGTACTCTTAGCATTTGTTCACTTTGTTCGATATAACAGGCACATATACTAGAAAAATTTTGCATGTGTTCATTAAGAAAAGTATACTAGAATGTTCAAAGCAGCCTTAAATATTTATCAACAGAAAAATAACTAAATTGTCACATTTTTACATGTGCCATGAACACAAAAATAAAGAAATTAGAGTTATGCATAATGAAAATTATAATTATGGACTCCAAAAGATGCAAGAGTGAGGGTTGTAGAAGAATACTTGTACTATGATACACTTGTGGTACCACTTACTTTATAAAAATTAGAACCATGCAATACACAATTACATACTCATATAGCAAAATTATAAAGCAATAAATAGTGATGAGATCAGATCAACATTTTGGAAAAGCTATTTTGTAGAAATTTAGAGTATGGCTGGATAAGAGATATTACCAAAAGATAACTGAAGAAGAGATATTGATTAAGAGGCTATTCCACTGGAAAAAGTTGATGAGAAGGAGATTAATAAGAACATATTCAATGGGAATGGAAAAAGAGGAAAGACATAAAATATTTCAACAGGAGATCAATAGAATCTGTTAATCCATTTGAAATGGGAGGCAAGAAAAGAGGTAATGTATATTTATGAAATATATGTGCTTTATATGCCCAGCCATTAAGCCAGGTGTTTTACATAAGCTGTAACTTTTAATCCTGATAATAGCCTTGTGTGATACACATATTTATTTCTATTTTAAAAATGAAAAAAAAAATGATTCTCTTGCAGGTTATTTAATTTGCCCAAGGTCAAATGGCAAGGAAATGGAGATGTCCTATTTGAAGCCAGGTGTGTTTGATTCAAAGGTCATGCTCTTTTCATTTCAAAATGAATCCTAATTCATCACATAGCATTTGAACATTGTTGCCTTGGCAAATGGTGATCCCATGAATTGAAACAAGGAATTCAAAAAAGTAGCTTGTTCTATAATACACAGAAGGGGAATCTGATTGTTGGACACATTTTAATTTTTCAAACTGAATGTAAGTTAAAAATAGTCCTAGATCTGTGCTATCTAATACTGTACAGTAGTCCCTGGTCACATGTGGTTATTTAAATTTACATTAATTAAAATTAAGGAAAATTAAACATTTCAGCTCCTCTTTCACAGTAGCCACATTGCAAACATTTTGCAAGTTACATGTGGATAATGGCTGCCATATTGAATGCCAGAATTGTACATGTTCATCATAGCAGAAAAGTGTATTGAATAATTCTTGGATCTATAGTGCTCAAAGAGCTTGGATCCAGCAGTCATCATTATGTTAGATTAGAATATATCACTATGAACACTAATGATTATAATAATATTTCCCATTTATTAATTAAAGCTTTTGTGTGCTCATCAGCTCAATCATGTTCTACTCTTTGCAACCCCATGGACTGTAACCCAGCAGGCTCCTCTGCCCTCTTATAATTCTCCAGGCAAGAATACTGGAGTAGACTTGGCATGTGTCAATAATTTTGCATACACTATATTACTTGATCTTCACTACAACTCTTTGAACTCAACACACAAATCATTATATGTGGAGAATGTGAGAGAGACATAAGGTAACACACGCTTTTAAGAAAAGAATTTAGAAAGAATAGCCTATATGATCAATTTAAATAAATAGTTAAAAGAGAATATTGGGTTTTCCTGGTGGATCAGTGGTATAAAACCCACCTACCAATGCAGGAGATGTGGGTTTGAACCCTGGGTCGGGAAGATCATCTGAATAAGGAAATGGCAACCCAGTCCCGTATTTTTGTCTGGAGAATTCCATAGACAGATAAGCCTGGCAGACTATAGTCTATGGTGTGAAAAATGAGTTGGACACTACTTTGTGACTAAAAAACAATAACAAAAGAGGATATTATAGATGAAGCTAAAGGAAAAGTTATTTTTTTTCCAGGAGGACTGTTCCTCAAAGTCAAATATTGTACAGATATTAAGTATTCAAGTAGGCTTTAGATAGAGAAGTTGTTGGATTAAGCATTAAGGAATCTCTATTGATGTATAGAATGTATTTCAGTAGAATCTTGAGCAAGCTTATAGGTCAAGAAGTTTTCCTATGAGTACAAAAGAGAAGTGGCTAAAGTAAAGGGAAGGTTGGAAAACAGTTGCTGTTTTAATGCATGGAAATCATAGAACATAGCTGTAGTTGGAAGGACACAGAGTTAGTGGACAATGAGAGAATTAACTATTCAATAAGGAAGTGATAATTAATGATATAAGACCTTGGGGGAAGTAAAAGCTGCAACAAGGGACCAGCTGGGTTTAGAACAGAATGTATCTGTCTTCCCATAAGAAAGAACGGGAAATGACAAATGAAAGTGTGAGTTCATTGAAAAGAAAAATGGTTTCCTTTTTATGAATATTATTTTTACACACACAAAAAGTCTTTATTCAAAGTTTAGGAACTGTCGTTCCATTGTGTAATCTCCTCTGAGAAACCGTCCCTGTTTTCTCCCAAAACAACATTCACACTTCTGGTTATTTCTATGGCATTCCAATATGTCCAGTTGTATGGATAACACCCCAGTGACCCTCATTATGCCCAGGAATGTCTTATTTTAATGAAGGAATGAATGAGTCCTCATGGGGATGGAATGACCATTATTATTGTTGTCACTGCCATGAGGGTAAAGCAGAGTTAGAGATTAATAATTAATACATTAGGTCTATTTAACCTTCCTAGATGTTGTTGTTCAAAGTAGATGTGAAAAAGAGAAAATATGGATTATGAATTGGAAATTTTCAAAGGATAAAATTCATTTCTATCTCACTTGATCATTCAGAATGAACATTTAGATAATTTTGTGTTTTGGCCTAAAAACACACATATGCATGCACAGACACTGTGTCATTACAAAATGAGATTTGGTGTTTGGATTCATAACGCTGAGTCAATTTTCTAGTAGATAAAGAATAACAAATAAATGTGAGTATATGTAATTACCATATGAAAACCTTACCTTAAGGACATAGAGCTCCATAGTATCTCAGAGAAAAAATGATTATAAAGTATGTTACATCATTTTATTTCATAAATGAGGCATAAGATGTAGAGAAGTTTGTAACCTGTTGAAGAATCATACAGATAGTGGTTAATTTTTAAGCCTGGGTCGCTGTGTGACATATTTAAGCAGAGTTCCAACATAAAATAAGGAAAAGTATTGAGTAAAAGCTGTCTTCTGGAACAGGAATTTGCTGGACTATTTATTTTGTTATTGTTGATAATAAGTATTATATTTTATTCTTCTAATGTGGTCAAAATATGCACTAACTAAAGATGAATAATCTATTTTTCTCAGAATATTTCTTGATTTAATTGAAATTCTTTTTTTCCGTTAAAGCATGATATATTTACACTGGAGGACAAGATGGCAGAGGAGTAGGTGGACGTGGAGTACATCTCTCTTCACGGATACATCAGGAATGCACCATCAGACACAGAACGCATGCAGAACACCAGCTGAGAGCAAACAGGGCTACCTGACCAGTGGAAAAGAATATATAGAACCACGCAAAACTCAGTAGGATGAAGGAGCTAGGGGGAAAAACAGGAGTAGGAGTGGACCTACCTTCAGTGGGTGGGGGAACTGAAGCGCGGTCAGATCCCCATAGTGGGGCAATTATCTGAGTCAGAGGAGAAACATTTAAGGCTGAGAGTGAAACAGCTGATCTGTGGCAGCCTAAGTGGAATGAGAATCAGACAGTCCTTGTCAAAGCCATACATATGCCTGGTAGGAACGTGGGTCTCCTGGAAGGGGCAGCAGCTGGGAACTGAAGTTCAGGGATTGTGGAGCAAACCCACTGTGAGGGCTGCTGTTGATTGTAGACAGAGGGATCGAGGGGATGTGAGGGAGGAGATTGTGATGGGAAATGCCTGTGGAGGAAAGCCAGGCAGCCATAAAGCAAGGCAATACTGCTGAGTCATGTGTAGAGGGTGGAGCCATCACCAAGCCTCTCTCTCCCCAAACGGCAGCATCACAGCTGAACAATAGACAGGCTGGCCCATCAAATGCCTGACTGCTTGAGGCACTAAACTGCAGAGTAGGACCCCTCCCAGGGTACTCCTTTCAGTGACTGATGCACTGATCTACAGAGTAGGACCCCAGCCAAAGGGGCCTCTCTACGTGCCTGACATGCTGAACAATAGAGAAGGGCCCCAGGCAAGGGATTCCTATAAGTGCTTGAATAGGCAGAGCTAAGGAGAAAGTCTGGCCAAAGAGACCTCTGACTGCCAGCTACAAGAGGCTTGAAAAAAGGCTCTGATAGGGCCCTAAGTCCTGCCACGGAGGCGTCTGTGTCCCTGAACACTTGGCACCACCAGGGTCCCTGCGTGCCAAGCAACTGCACTACTTTTATGCTCAACTCTCACTGGGGCAGAGCTGTCACAGGCGGAAAAAAAAAAAAAAAAAAAGTCTTGTGTTTATGTGTGCAGGGTCACTTTGGTCCTGTCCAACTCTGCAACCTTGTAGATGGTGGCCTGCCAGGTTTCTCTGTCAGAGAGGGGGTTCTCCAGGCAAGAATACTGGCACATATTGGCTAATACTGGTTGCCATCCCTTCTAGAGCACTATATTTCCTGCTGCCCTAGCCACCAACCCCCCTGAATAGCTGATGCTCCCAGAACCCCTGCGACCCAAGCAGCTGCGCCACTTCCACACCTGGCCCTCACAGGGGCAAACCCAAGCCCTCCAGGGCAGCCTCAGGAGCTAAGCCCCAGTGGACGACCCACACATAGAGGTGGAAATAAAATCACAATGGAAACCCAGGGACAGTGTGGTTAAGCAAAAAGACCCAAAACTTTCCCAATAGCTGTACAAGCTGCAGATTAAATCCACCCAATCAACTAAACAGACTCTGTGCCTATGGAATACATAAAAAGCCATTAAGAGCTCCCACAAAAGAAAACACACTAGCTCTGATAGCTGTGGACATTGGAGGCAAGAACACACAGGAGTAGAACCAGATTAGAATCTGACCTGCCCCCATGGCAGGTCCAGAGATCAGTACAGTGTTGGAGGGCATCCCAGGGAGGTAAGGTGGACTGTGATTCCCATTGTGGGAAAGGACTCTGACAGCAGTGACTCAAGAAAAACATTTATTATTCTTATTTTTTGACTTGCTGTAGATTCTTTCAGATTTTTTTTCTTTTCCCCCCTCTGTTGTAATTGTCTATTTTATTGATACTAAGAATTTCAATTAAGCTTCTGAGGTTGTTTTATTCTTTTTTTCTTTTACCTCAGTCACATTTTTTATTGCTGTCACAAACCTCTGCCTCTATATTTGGGCTTCTGCAGGTCTGTGTTTTTCTCTTTTTTTTTTCTTTTATCTCTTCTTTAATTTTAATTTTTTAAATCTATTACTATTTTTTCTACATTTGTTCCTTTGTTTGCTTCTCATACTGTTCTTTTCCTCTTGCAGTTAATCTTTAATGTATATAAATATTCTTTGTCTACCTCTATTTAACTTTGCATATCTATTCTTTCTTTTCTTTCTCTCCTTTCCTCTCAACAAATGTGTTACTTTTATTTTCATTGCTTTATTCCCCAATTGGCACCTTGCTTTAGTTTTGTTTTCCAGTTTGTGCTTTAGTTAGTTTTGTTCTGGTAGATACAATTTCTGGTTTCCTTTGTTCACCAGGTCAATCTATTGTATCTAGGCTCTGTTGAACTGTTTTGATTTTGCTTGTGTGTGTATATATAAATGTGTATATTCAATCACAGTTTCTATTGTTGTTATCAACCTCTGCCTTTACATTGGGCTTTTGCAGTTCTGTGGAATTTTCTTTTTTTTCCCTTTTTCTTTCTTCTTCTGTTTTTTATTTTCTCTTTGCTCTTTTTTTATAATTTGAATTTTTAATTTTGTTAAACCTATTATATTTTTTTCTACATTGGTTCCTTCATTTGTCTTTCTTACTGTTTTTTCCCTTTGCAGTTAATCTTTAATGTATATAAATCTTCTTTATCTACCTCTATTTAACTTTCATATCTATACTTTCTTTTCTTTCTTTCCTTTCCTCTCAACATATTTGTTAGTTTTGCTTTCATTGCTTTATTTGACACTTGGCCCTTGCTTTATTTTGATTTCCAGTTTGTGCTTAAATTAGTTTTGTTTATAACTGGCAAATATAATTTTTTATTTCCTTTGCTCGCCTAATCAATCTGCTATACTTTATTTTTGTTGGACTATTTTCACTTTGCTCATGGGTGTATATGTATATGTGTATATCCCATTGTTTTAATTATTATTTGCCTGATTTTGCAGCTGCCATTTGTCTGAGGTTCATCTTTGGTTTCTCATTTTCGGATATCTGTTTTACTCTCCCTTAATGCCACAACAAACCACTTGTGGAATCTTCACTCCTGACCAGAGATCAAACCCTGAGCCTTTGCAGTGGGAGTACTGACTCCAACATTCTAGACTACCAGAGAACTAAACTAAGGAGTTATCAAATAGTGAGAACTCACACAAAGGAAATCACTTGAATACAAGACCCAGAATCACCCAACCACCAGTAGCACCCTGTGCAGAACACCTCATCTAAGCAACAAACAAAGCAAAAATATAAACCCAGTCATCAGCAGACAGGAGTACCACCTCACTCAGCCTTGCCCATCAGAGGAAAAACTAACAAACAAAAACTCAGCACAAAGCTCACCCTATACGAAACTCACATAAACCACTGGACCAAACTTAGGAGGGCAGAAACCCTTCAAGGAAAGAATTCAACTTTACTTGAAGCTTGGGAAAAGGATACAAACACAATAACTTTAAAAAAAATGAAAAAGCAGAGAAATATTGCACAAATGAATGAACAAACTAGAAACACAGAAGTTCAAATAAATGAAGAGGAAATAGGAAAATTAACTTAAAAAGAATTCAGAGTAGCGATAGTAAAGATGATCAGAAACCTTGAAGACAAAATGGAGAAAACACAAGAATCAATTAACAAAGACCTAGAAGAATTAAAGCAAAAGCCTACAAAACAAATAGCACCATTACTGAAGTTAAAAATACTCTAGATGGAATCAGTAGCAGAATATCTGAAGCAGAAGAATGAATTGGTGAGGTGGAAGATAAAATGGTAGAAATAACTTCTGAAGAACAGAAAAAGTGAAAAGAATGAAAAGAGCTGAGGAGAGTATCAGAGACCACTGGGACAATATCAAATGCACTTGCATTGAAATTATAGGGGTCCTAGAAGAAGAAGAGAAAAAGAAAGGTATGAGAAAATTTTTAAAGAGCTTATAGGTGAAAATTTCCCAACATGGAAAAGGAAATAGCCAATCAAGTCCAAGAGGCACAAAGAGTCCCATACAGGATAAACCCAAGGAGAAACATGTCAAGAAACATATTAATCAAATTAACAAAGACTAAATACAATGAAAGAATATTAAAAGCAGCAAGGGAGAAGAAATAAATAACATGCAAGGGAAACCCCATGAGCTTTACAGCTGATCTTTCAGCAGAAACTCTGCAGGCCAGAAGGGAATGGCAGGATATAATTAAAGTACTGAAAGGGAAAAATCTACAACCAAGATTACTCTCCCAGCAAGGATCTCATTCAAAATTGATGGAGAAATAAAAAGCTTTTCAAAAGGGCAAAAGTCAAGAGAATTCAGTACCAGCAAACCAGCCTTACAACAAATGTTAAAGGGACTTATATAGTTAAGAAATAAAACAGAAGAAAAGAGATCTACAAAATGAACCCCAAATAATTAGAAAATTGCAATAAGAACATAAATATCAATAATTACTTTCAATTTAAATGGATTAAATGCTCCAACAAAAAGACACAGACTAGCTGAATGTATACAAAAATGCTACTGCTGCTGCTGCTAAGTCACTTCAGTTGTGTCCAACTCTGTGCGACCCCATAGTTGGCAGCCCACCAGGCTCCCCTGTCCCTGGGATTCTCCAGGCAAGAACACTGGAGTGGGTTGCCATTTCCTTCTCCAATGCATGAAAGTGAAAAGTGAAAGTAAAGTCGCTCAGTCGTGACCCCACGTACTGCAGCCTACCAGGCTCCTCCGTCCATGGGATTTTCCAGGCAAGAGTACTGGAGTGGGGTGCCATTGCCTTCTCCGATACAAAAATGAGGCCCATATATATGCTGTCTACAAGAAATTCAAGGAATTAGATCTGAAAGAGTGCCTGATGAACTATGGATGGAGGTTCGTGACATTGTACAGGAGACAAGGAGCAAAACCATCCCCAAGAAAAAGAAATGTAAAAAGGCAAAATGGCTGTCTGAGGAGGCCTTACAAATAGCTGTGAAAAGAAGAGAAGCAAAAAGCAAAGGAGAAAAGGAAAGATATACCCATTTGAATGCAGAGTTCCAAAGAATAGCAAGGAGAGATAAGAAAGCCTTCCTCAGTGATCAGTGCAAAGAAATAGAGGAAAACAACAGAATGGGAAAGATTAGATATCTCTTAGAGAAAATTAAAGATACCAAAGGAAGATTTCATGCAAACATAGGCTCAATAAAGGAGGGAAATGGTATGGATGTAACAGAAGCAGAGGATATTAAGAAGGGGTGGCAAGAATACACAGAAGAACTATACAAACAAGATCTTCATGACACAGATAATCATGATGGTGTGATCACTGACCTAGAGCCAGACATCCTGGAATGTGAAGTCAAGTGGGTCTTAGAAAGCATCACTGTGAACAAAGCTAGTGGAGGTGATGGAATTCCAGTTGAGCTATTTCAAATCCTGAAAGATGATGCTGTGAAAGTGCTGCACTCAATATGCCAGAAAATTTGGAAAACTCAGCAGTGGCCACAGGACTGGAAAAGGTGTTTTAATTCCAATCCCAAAGAAAGGCAATGCCAAAGAATGCTCAAACTACTGCTCAATTGCAATCGTCTCACATACTAATAAAGTATTGCTCAAAATTCTGAAAGCCAGTCTTCAACAGTACATGTGATGTGAACTTCCAGACGTTCAAGCTGGTTTTAGAAAAGGCAGAGGAACCAGAGATCAAATTGCCAACATCCACTGGATCATCAAAAAAGCAAGAGAGCTCCAGAAAAACATCTATTTCTGGTTTATTGAATATGCCAAAACCTTTGACTATATGGATCACAACAAACTGTGGAAAATTCTTCAAGAGATGGGAATACCAGACCATCTGACCTGCCTCTTGAAAAATCTGTGTGCAGGTCAGGAAGCAAAAGTTAGAACTGGACATGGAAAAACAGACTGGTTCCAAATAGGGAAAGGAGTATGTCAAGGCTGTATATCGTTACCCTGTTTATTTAACCTATATGCAGAGTACATCATGAGAAACACTGGGCTGGAAGAAGCACAAGCTGGAATCAAGATTGCCAGGAGAAATATCAATAACCTGAGATATTCTGATGACACCACCCTTATGGCAGAAAGTGAAGAACAACTAAAGAGCCTCTTGATGAAAGTAAAAAAGGAGAGTGAAAAAGTTGGGCAAACAGTGGAAACAATGAGAGACTTTATTATTTGGGACTTCGAAATTACTGCAGAAGCAGACTGCAGCCATGAAATTAAAAGATGCTTACTTCTTGGAAGAAAAGCTATGAACAACCTAGACAGCATATTAAAAAGCAGAGACATTTCTTTGCCAACAAAGTTTCATCTAGTCAAGGATATGGTTTTTCTAGTAGTCATGTATGGATGTAAGAGCTGGACTATAACGAAAGCTGAGCATCAAAAAATTTATGCTTTTGAACTGTGGTGTTGGAGAAGACTCTTGAGAGTCCCTTGGACTGCAAGAACATCCAACCGGTCCATTCTAAAGGAGATCAGTTGTGAATATTCTTTGGTAGGACTGATGCTGAAGCTGAAACTCCAATACTTTGGCCACCTTATGCGAAGAACTGACTCTTGGGAAAAGACCCTGATGCTGGGAAAGATTGAAGGCAGGAGGAGAAGGTGACAACAGAGCACGAATTGGTTGGATGGCATCACTGACTCAATGCATATGAGTTTTAGTAAACTTTGGGAGATGGTGATGGAAAGGGAGGCCTGGCATGCGGCAGTACATGGAGTCGCAAAGAGTCAGACACAAAGAGCAACTAAACTGAACTGAACTGAACAAGAAACCCACTTCAGACCTCAAGACACATATTGACTGAAAGTGAGAGGATAGAAAAATATATTCCACGCACATGGGAAGTTAAAAAAGGTTGGAGCAGCAGCCTTCATATCAGACAAAACAGACCTTGAAATGAAGAAGATTACAAGGGATAAGGAAGGATACTACATAATGATCAAGGGATCAATCCAAGAGGAAGAAATAACAATTGTAAATATCTACGCACCCAACATAGGAGCATCGCAATACATAACACAGACACTAACAGACATAAAGGGAGAAATTGACAGTAACACACTAATAGTAGGAGACTTTAACACCCCACTCACACCAATGGACAGGCCATAAAAACAGAAAGTTAGAAAGGAAACACATCTTAAATGATATATTAGATGAGATGAATTCCATTGATATCTTCAGGACTTTCCATCCAAATGCAAAAGTATACACCTTCTTTTCAAGTGCACATGGAACATTCTCCAGGATAGACCACATCTTGAGTCTTAAATCAAACCTCAGTAAATTTAAGAAAATTGAAATCATATAAAGCATCTTCTCTGACCACAATGCCATGAAACTAGATATGAATTACAAGAAAAAAACTGTAAGAAACACAAACACATAGAGATTAAACAGCACATTTCTAAATAGCCAACAGGTTACTGAAGGCATCAAAAGGGAGATCAAAAAATTTCTAGAAATGAATGACAATGAACACACGACAAGTCTAAACCTATGGTATGCAGCAAAAGCAGTTCTAAGAGGAAAGTTTATAGCAATACAATCCTATTTCAAGAAACAGAAAAACATTGAATAGACAACCTAACATTACAGCTAAAGCAACTGGGAAAACAGCAAGTAAAAAACCCACAATTAGTAGAAAGAAAGAAATCATAAAGATCCGAGCGTAAGTAAATGAAAAAAAATGAAAGAAATAATAGTAAAGATTAATAAAACTAAAAGCTGTTTCTTTGAGAAGATAAACAAAGTTGACAAACCTTTAGCCAGACTAATCAAGTGAAAAAAAAAGAGAGAAGAATCAAAACAACAAAATTAGAAATGAAAAAGGAGAGGTTACAGCAGACAATGCAGAAATACAAAGGGTTATAAGAGGCTATTATGAACAACTTACGGTAATAGAATAGATAACCTGGAAGAAATGGACAGATTCTTAGAAAAGTTCACTCTTCCAAGACTGAACCAGGAAGAAGTAGAAATTATGAACAACCCAATTACAAGCACTGAAATTGAAGCTGTGATCATAAATGTCCCAAAAAACAAAAGCCCAGGACCAGATGGCTTCACAGGAGAATTCTATTAAACATTTAGAGAAGAGCTAATGTGTATCCTTTTAAAACTCTTTCAAAAAATTACAGAGGGAAAAAAAAAATTACAGAGGAAGAAACACTTCCAAATTCATTCTACAAGGCCACCATCACCATGATACCAAAACCAGACAAAGACAACACACAAAAAGAAAACTACAGTCCAATATTACAGATGAATATAGATGCAAAAATCCTCAACAAAATTTTAGATAACAGAATTCAGTAACACATCAAAAAGCTCATACAAGATGATCAAGTTGGGTTTATTCCAGGGATGCAGGAATTCTTTCACATATATCGAAATCAATCAATGTGATACACCATATTAAGAAATTGAAAGATAAAAACCATATGATCATCTTGATGCAGAAAAAAACTTTGACGAAATTCAGCACCTATTTACTATTAAAACTCCAGAAAATGGGCATAGAAGGAACCTACCTCAACACAGTAAATGCCATGTATGATAAGCCTTCAGCAAACATTATTTCAATATTGAAAAACTGAAAGCATTCCCCCCCTAAGATCAGGAACAAGACAAGGGTATCCACTTTCACCACTATTATTTAACATAGTTCTGGAAGTTTTAGCTAAAGCAATCAAAGAAGAAAAAGAAAGAAAAGGAATCCAGATTGGTAAAGAAGAAGTAAAGTTCTCACTGTTTGCAGATGACAGGATACTGTTCATAGAATACCCTAAAGATAGAAACAGAAAATTACTAGAGCTAATCAGTGAATTTAGCAAAGTTGCAGGATATAAAATCAATACACAGAAATCATTTGCATTTCTATATACTAACAATGAAAAATCAGAAAGAGAAATTAAGGAATCAATCCCATTCACCATTGCAACAAAAAGAATTGAATATCTAGGAATAAACTTACCTAAGGAGAAGAAAGAACTCTACACAGAAAATTATAAGACACTAATGAAAGAAATCAAAGATGTCATAAACAGATGGAAAGCTACTCCATGTTCCTGGGTAGGAAGAATCAATATTGTGAAAATGACTATGCTACCAAATGCAATAGACAGATTCAATGCCATCCCTATCAAATTACCAATGGCATTCTTAAGAGAACTAGAACAAAAAATTCACAATTCATATGGAAACACAAAAAACCCGGAATAGCCAAAGCAGTCCTGAAAAAGAAGAATGGAGCTGGAGGAATCAAGCTTCCTGACTTCAGGTTATGCTACAAAGTTACAGTCATTAAGGCAGTATGGTACTGGCACAAAAACAGAAATATAGACCAATGGAACAAGATAGAAAGCCCAGAACTAAACCCATGAATTTATGGGTACCTTATTTTGACAAAGGAATCAAGAATATACAATGGGGCAAAGACAGCCTGTATAGTAAATGGTGCTGGGAAAACTGGACAGCTACATGTAAAAGAATGAAATTAGGACACTTACTCACACTATACACAAAGATAAACTCAAAACGAATTAAAGACCTAAATATAAGACCAGAAACTGTAAAACTCTTAGAGGAAAACATAGGCAGAACACTCGATAACATAAATCAAAGCAAGAGCCTCTATGACCCACCTCCTAGAGTTACGGAAATAAAAACGAATGTAAACAAGTGGGACATGATTAAAGTTAAAAGCTTTTGCACAACAAAGGAAGCTCTAAGCAACGTGAAAAGACAACCCTCAGAGTGGGAGAAAATAATAGCAAATGAAACAACCGACAAAGAATTGATTTCCAAAATATACAAGCAGCTCATACAACTCAAAGCCAGAAAAATAAAAACCCAAACAGAAAGTGGGAAAAAAACCTAAACAGACATTTCTCCAAAGAAGACATACAGATGGCTAACAAACACATGAAAATATGCTCAACATTGCTCATTATTAGAGAAATGCAAATCAAAACTACAATGAGATATCATCTCATACCCAGTCAGAATGGCTCTCATCAAAAAATCTACAAACAATAAATGCTGGAAAGGGTGTGAAGAAAAAGGAACACTCTTGCACTGTTGATGGGAATGTAAATTGATACAGACACTATGGAAGACACTATGGAGATTCCTTAAAAAACTAAGGATAAAACCACCATATGATCCAGCAATCCCACTCCTAGGCATATACCCTGAGGAAACCAAAATTGAAAGAGACACATGTATCCCATTGTTCATTGCAGCACTGTTTACAATAGTTAGTACATAGAAGCAACCTAGATGTCCATTGACAGATGAATGGATAAAGAAGCTGTGATATACATACACAATGAAATATTACTCAGCCATTAAAAGGAATGCATTTGAGTCAGTTCTAATGAGGTGGATGAACCTAGAACCTATTATACAGAGTGAAGTGAATCAGAAAGAGAAAGATAAATACTGTATTCTAACACATATATATGGAATCTAGAAAAATGGTACTGAAACATTTATTTACATGGCAGCAATTGAGAAACAGACATAAAGAATAGACTTACGGACATGTGGAGAGGGGAGGAGAGGGTGAGATGTATGGGAAGAGTAACATGGAAGCTTACCTTTACATATTTTACCATATGTAAAATGGATAGCCAATGGGAATTTGCTATATGGCTCCAGAAATTCAAACAGGGCCTCTGTATAAACCTAGAGGGGTGGGATGGGGAGGGAGATGATAGGGAGGTTCAAAAGGGAGGTGACATATATATACCTATGGCTGATTCATGTTGACATTTGACAGAAAACAACAAAATTCTGTAAGGCAATTATCCTTCAATAAAAAATAAATTAATTAAAAAATAAAAGCATGAGATATTTACTTTAATTCCCATGGTTTCTCCTAAATAATCTTGGCATACTAATCATTGCACCTATATTTTTAAATTAAGAAAAAACCATTAGTTTTACCTTAAAGTACTTTAAATTCACTGCTGGTATAGTTTACACTTATGTAGTGATTACAACCAAAAGAAAATAAATAGAAACCAATGTCATATAATTCTCTATTCACCTAAATTAAAGAAAGATATTGGCATAACTTTGTGTTTCCATAATCTTCATATACTCTTCAATCACAGCATTAGCACATGACCTCCTAAAAGTCCATCTAACCCTCTCCTCCCTAGTCCCTTCCATCTCACCCTCTCCTCCCCTCTCCACATGTCCATAAGTCTATTCTCTATGTCTGTTTCTTCATTGCTGCCCTGTAAATAAATGTTTCAGTACCATTTTTCTAGATTCCATATATATGTGTTAGAATACAGTATTTATCTTTCTCTTTCTGATTCACTTCACTCTGTATAATAGGTTCTAGGTTCATCCACCTCATTAGAACTGACTCAAATGCATTCCCATGGGAGACCTGGGTTCATTCCGTGGGTTGGGAAGATCCCCAGGAGAAAGAAATGACAACCCACTCCAGTACTCTTGCCTGGAGAATTCCATGCCTAGAGGAGCCTGGTGGGGCTACAGTCCATGGGGTCTCAAAGAACTGAACACAATTGAGTGACTTTCACTTTTTCTAAATTATGTCCATAATGTGGCTTACAAATATTTTTTAATTTTTCTGTAATTAAAAAAAAAATCATCAAGAAGGCTATAAAGAAATTATTCTATTGATAAGAGTTTTTATTCTTCATTTAAATTCCTCACTATTAAAAATAAAACTGTAAATGATAATTTGTATGTAAAAAGATTTTTTACATACTTCCTAAATATAAACAGTGATAAACCAATACTGTTCAAATCATGTAAGATATGCCATCATAAGCCTGATAAAATGCCTTATTAAAAACAATTTCAATTTTTACACTTACATTTTCATGAACATTTAAAAGTTTGTCACCTCATCTATTCAATGACAATAAAATCCAAGAAATAAATTTAATTAATAGTTTCTGATATTTATATTTATATTATGCAGCTTAATAAGAGCTATATTTTTCCATCAACATCTTTTCATCTTTTATTAATGACTCTTTAGAGGAGACACTCCTCTGAATTGCAATATCCTGAAACATGTTAGTATTTACTGTTACAAATTTTGAAATTGCAAAGACATAGAAATCAACTCATCAACTCATAAAGCTGCTACCTTTATCCATTTTTTGTTGTTGTTTCGTTTTGTTTTTGGAATAAATTGTGGAAAGGTTAGTTAACTAGCAGTTGAAACAGCAGTAATTTTCTCTGTAGGCAAGGAAGCAAGAACCCAAGTTGAGTGCTGTGGGTGGAGATAGAGAAAATAGCAAAGCTTTTGGCATTTTTAGAATTAAAAAAAAAAAAAAGCCTCAGTGCCTGAAGAGTTTAAAGTTAATAGTTTGATTTACCATTAAAACAGTTGTCCAAATGCTGAACCTGTGGGGAATGGTAGGTTAAAGTCTAAGCCAAAAACCCTTGAAAAGCGGAGCAGGTTTTGTAACATTCTCAAAATGCTGAGAATGGAGCTTTAAAGTTCAAGTCACACTGGTAGAGGGGCTTTGGTGAAAACAATAGGCATTCAACTGAATTCCCTGGAGATTTATGCCTCAAAAATAAGGCAAACAAAAGGTACCATACCTACAGCATGGTCCAGTTTTGAATCAAGGCAATCTTGGATTTGATTAAGCTGATAGCTCCCACGTGTATCTGCCTTCTAGAGGAAAAGATGTCTTCTCTCAGGAGGAAGTTAATATTACTGGGAGCTACACTCTTTAATGGAGAAGGCAATGGCACCCCACTCCAGTACTCTTGCCTGGAAAATCCCATGGACGGAGGAGCCTGGTGGGCTGCAGACCATGGGGTCGCGAAGAGTCGGACACGACTGAGTGACTTCACTTTCACTTTTCCCTTTCATGCATTGGAGAAGGAAATGGCAACTCACTCCAGTGTTCTTGACTGGAGAATCCCAGGGATGGGGAGCCTGGTGGGCTGCCGTCTATGGGGTAGCACAGAGTCAGACACGACTGAAGCGACTTAGCAGCAGCAGCAGCACACTCTTAAAAATAAATAAACACATAAAATATATGCCATTAAGTGAAAATTGCAAGTCATTTGCAAGTCTTATCATTCAATACAAATGACAAAAAAAAAGATGAGACCAAATGACCAAAGACTAAAGGACATAATAAGAGATGAAGTTATTGGGGTTATCTGAAAGGATTTTAAAATAATAATTCATATATTCAAAAATAGCTGTAATGAGACAGAAAAAAAATGTTTTGATGGAAATTTTCATCAAATTAGAGGAATCTATAAAATAACCCTAAAACTTAAAATCAGACTAAGAAATTTGAAACCTCAGTATATCTGTTTAAGAGCAATTAGAGTAAAACAGAAGTCAGGATTGATAGATTTGAAGATGGGTCAATAAAAATATGCAAACTGAAAATAAAGAGAAAAAATAAAAAGTACAGATGGGAACATAATACCTATAAATGGTTCAGTCAATTATTCTAGCTTGCATGTTGATGATGTCTCAGAAAGTGAGGAAGAAGAATGAACAAAATCAGTATTTGAAAAATTGATCTAAGATTTTTCAATACTGAGAAAAGGTATATAGTCATAGATAAGCAAGATAAATACAAAGAACATCATATCTACCAAAGTCAAATTATGAAAAATAAAGACAAAATAAGAAAAAAGGTCAAAGAAAAATGAGAAATAATAAGACAGAGATTTGACCTCTCACCAAAAATGATGGAAGCTTGGGGAAAAAAAAAAAAAAGGTCTATTTAAAGTATTGAATCAAACAACTACCAATATAGTATTATATATCCAGAGAAAGTAGTTTTAAAATTAGGGCAAAATAAAGTGTTCAGATAAATCACAGCTAAGAGAAATTACCAGTAGTTCTTTTTTAAAAGAAATAGCAAAAGAAATTCTCTGGGCCAAACAACAATGTTCTCTAAGGAAAATACTACACTCTGTGAGGCATCATAAACATTAACTATACAAAACAATAATCATACTACCTCCTAGAATTTCAAATATATGAGAAAACAAAAAGCAAAACCAAACAAACAAAGAACTGTGTTCTCAGTAATGCAAAACACAAAATGGAAGTTAGCAAAGTTAAAGAATTTTTGGCAAAGCAATAAAAATGATATTTTGAAAGCTCCATGAGTTGCAAATGCATGTTTTAATATTTAGGATAAACATTAAAGTAATAATAAAGAATTAGGTAATGAACTTGTTAGTAGAGGAAAGCAAAAATGTTATATTATCTTGTGTTACACAAATGAAGACAAGGAACAAGATAAGAAATAGAGTAAAGTAGATGGGAAAAACAAAACAAATAGTAGAATGACTGATATAAATGATCATTGGTAAATGGATTAAATGCTCCAAATAAAAGACAAACTTTGTCATAATAGATAAAGTAAAACCCAACAATTTAATGCTTATAAAAGACATGTTAATTATAAAGGTACAAATTGAGTGAGTGACAAGATGGAAAAAAACATCAAACACTAGTAAACAGAACATTTAGAGTCATTTCAGAAAAAGAAAACTTAGAAAAAGGCAGAATATAGATAAAAAAGGATATTTCATAATGATTTATAATCCTCCGTGAAGAGATCAAAAATTTAAATTTGTATACTTTCAATGGCATATACATGATGATCATTTCAAGCTAAGCTCAAAACCTGGAGTATAATAATTATTCAATAAATGGTACCTGATTTTGAAATTCACTGATAAAAGATGGTCATTATTACTCTGTTAGCCCACATTTCGTTTTATTCATGTATCTGCTCATTTATTTATTCACCAGATAGTAACTGATTGTATACCAACTCCCAAGTGCTGTGCACTGGGTGGACAACAGACATGAATTTTGTATTCACATAAATTACAGTCAGAGCAGGAGATGGATGTTTAAAAAACACAGATGAATTAAATATCATGAACTCTATAATTTATAGGCAAATATTATAAAAGAAAATATTGGCAAATATCTATTAACCCTATCATGTAAAGTCTCATTGTAAAGTCAGGTATGTTGCAGTTGGCCAATTATAATTATTGTGATATTTAAAATTTATTAACATTTTTCAATGTTCAATAAACAGCACAATTTTTACACAGACTTTTTTTTCTTGTTTACATACTAATTGTAAATATACCACAAAGCTCCCATTACATTCCATGTATATAAAATATGGGAACACAGAAATATTCTCCAGTAGAACTTCCACAGGGTGTGTTTACATTTAATTAATGACATTAACAATAATTTAAAATTCAGAATTCTGAAGTTTTTCTAATTTAATATATGGTAAAATTGATCATTTTAAGTATTTATATGGTTGTTTTGATTTTTTTTAATGAATTTGCTCACCCTATCAAAAAGCAGATATGAATCAAAAGGTTCACCTTTCCTTTTCTATGGAAAGAAAGGGAAGGATTGAAAAGTCATTTTGTGTAATTTCTAAACTGTGATATTATGCAGTTTATTTTTTAATATCTAAAATTTTGTCAGGATGTGAAACAAAAAATCTCGAACAAACCCCACACAAAAGAAATGTGTGCTCTAGCAGTGCACAAAATACTACTGAAAGTTACACAATTCTTGGCTTGCAAACCAAACCATTATTTATTTTTCTTTTAATTTAAAAAGACTCTATGGTGAAGATTTAAATTATTTTTATATATGCTTTTATCACAAATGTGTTTTTCCTTTGCAAAACAAACCACAAGTGAAAATTGGTCATTTTCTTTTGTGTCTGTCTCTTCTGTTTGATATAGGCTTCCCTGGAGGCTCAGATGGTAAAGAATCTGCCTGCAATGCAAGAGACCTGGGTTCGATCACTGGGTCAGGAAGATCCCCCGGAGAATGGAATGGAAACCCACTCCAGTATATTTCTGCCTGGAGAATTCTTTGAACAGAAGAGGCTAGCAGGCTACAGTCCATGGGATCACAAAGAGTTGGACACGACTGAGTGACTTTCACACATACCCATCAGGAAAGGAATTGTTTTGTCTGCTTGATTTCCTGTCATAATTCTCAAGGATTTTAAAAGGTACCTGGCACACTGCCATATCAATAGATATTTGCTCAGTAACAAAATGAGTCAATGAATAATGGAATATTAAACATATAATAATTTATTTTGATACCACATAAATATAAATATATGTATTTGAAAATTACAGTCCAAAACCATAGTATGAGTGAAAAGAGACCTATGAGGAAAGTAACAGATTCAGAAATATTTGTGGTTCTAAGTGAATGGTGACTATTATGTCTGGTTTCTTAAAAATAGAGTGCACTATTTATATAAGGAAACATAATATAAACAAAACACCCTACATAACCATGAAGAATGCTATTTTAAGAGCCTATCTGTTACTCATGTATATGTTTTTGTTCTTTATTTGAATAGTGTATTATAGTTTCTTTCATGGATGTCATCAACACTGCATATACATATATATGAATGGATGTATATATACATATATATATATATACATGTATTGTATGTGTGTGTGTGTATATATATATATATATATAGAATTAGCTCTGGTGGCTCAGAGGTTAAAGCGTCTGCCTCCAATGCGGGAGATCTGGGTTCAATCCCTGGGTCAGGAAGATCCCCTGAGAAAGAAATGGCAACCCACTCCAGTATTCTTGCCTGGAGAATCCCAGGACGGAGAAGCCTGGTAGGCTACAGTCCACAGGGTCGCAAAGAGTCAGACACAACTGAGCGACTTCACTGTATATATATATATATATATATATATATATAAATATATATATATGCAGATAAACAGATACAACAGTACTTATATCAGTAACATCTGTGAGAGGAAAATTTTGTGATTGAGCTGCTTTTAAGGATATATATGATTTCTCTGAATTTACAGGAAAAAAATCAGTCTCCACACACCACCAGTAAGATTTTTCACTGTTGTTCAAAAACATGGAATTCATCTGCACCTAGCAGTTGGACTATAAAGAAAGCTGAGCACCAAAGAATTGATGGTTTTGAACTGTGGTGTTGGAGAAGACTCTTGAGAGTCCCTTGGACAGCAAGGAGATCCAACCAGTCCATCCTAAAGGAGATCAGTCCTGAATATTCATTGGAAGGATTGATGTTGAACATGAAACTCCAATACTTTGGCCACCTGATGTGAAGAACTGATTCATTGGAAAAGACGCTGATGCTGGGAAAGATTGAAGGTAGGAGGAGAAGCGGACGACAGAAGATGAAAGGTTGGATGGCATCACTGACGTGATGGACATGAGTTTGAGTAGGGTCCAGGAGTTGGTGATGGACAGGGAAGCCTGGTGTGCTGCAGTCCATGGGATCACAAAGAGTCGGACACAACTGAGGGACTGACCTGAATGGAACTGAACTGAAAATAATATTATAGAGGATTCAAAGTAAAGATTATCTTGTCAATTATTGCCTGAGAGTTTTCTTTGTAAAAGTTATTGTGAATTTTAGTTTTCTAATTTTCCATTTTATATACTGCAATACACAGAAAACCACACTATATAGAATAGTACAGTACAAAGAACAAACACGTTTTATTATCACAGCAATGGCACCCTACTCCAGTACTCTTGCCTGGAAAATCCCATGGACAGAGGAGCCTGGTAGGCTACAGTCCATGGGGTTGCTAAGAGTCGGACACGACTGAGCGACTTCACTTTCACTTTTCACTTTCATGCATTAGAGAAGGAAATGGCAACCCATTCCAGTGTTCTTGCCTGGAGAATCCCAGGGACGGAGGAGCCTGATGGGCTGCCGTCTATGGGGTCGCACAGAGTTGGACACGACTGAAGTAACTTAGCAGCAGCAGCAGCAACAAGTTTTACTGTAGCTTTATTAATACTGTCTTAATCTCCAAATATAAAGAAAGAAGTATGATATTGTATCATGATCATAGGAATATTTTTATGGTTAATCTTATTTTTTCTTAGAGGAAATCCAATATATTTTGCCAAAAAATTTCCTGGTGTAATAGTGAAAAAGAAAAAAAGAAACCTAACACATTAAAATAAGACAGAAGCAGGAAACCTTGCAATAGATTGAATGAGTATTTCTATTTCTGGGAAACTTAGACGTGTTCTGTGGGGACAACAATCTGAGGTATGGCATATATTTGGTTTAAGGAATGATTTCTGTCTGTCTGAGTCAACACTTATTGGATGTCCACTCATGCAGAACACTGTGCTAGATGCTGAGAATATACAGAGGGGCAGAAGACCTGCTCCCTGCCCTTCGACGAGCTTACTAATAATTGGATCATTGTTTTCAACCACTGAACAGGGAGAAAACCAAGACTAATGAAGAAAATACATTTTTTCCAAAATCCTATTAAATCTTATAGTGTTATGAGTCAAGTATAGTATAACTGAATAAAATGTTGGCCTTGACATTAGAGGTCCTAGATTTAAAATTCTAACCTGCAGCTTATCAGTTAAGTGACCTCAACAGAGTTAAATCATATCTCTGAATTCTTCTGCTCACTTGTAAAATAATCACATTGAGACTGTATTTCTGATGTATGAAAGTTTCCAGTAACATTCTGGTAGATCATGTTAGCAACTTATTTTAATAAATGTTTAGTGCTTGCATGTTTAGTATATTATCAATGAATCTAGAATTATAATAAATTAGATCAAATTTCACAAGAGAGAACTTGACAAGATGAGCTTGAACAGTTTTGCTTTCTGTAATCTTTTGGTTAATGATTTGGTTGGGAAGGAGGATTTGTCTATCCTACTAAATGTTGCAGAAAGGTTTTCTTGTGCTAAGCAGAAGAAGTAATTAGGCAAGTTGCTAATTAAAGATTTGGTGTCTAGAGAGAAGAAACAGAAGATCAAAACTTCAACCATGTGCACCAAGCTCAAATATACAGATTCTTCCAAAAGTTTAATCTCTCAAAACCTCCTAATTCCAATACATGATGGGAGTATTGTTAAATTGGGCTTCCTTAGTGGCTCAGTGGTAAAGAATCCACCTGCCAATGCAGGAGATATGGGTTCAATTCGTGGGTCAGGAAGATCCCCTGGAGAAGGAAATGGCAACCCACTTCAGTGTTCTTGCCTGAGAAATTCCATGGACAGAGGAGCCTGGAGGATTATAGTCTGACATGACTTAATGACTAAACAACAACAACATTGCTAAATTTGGTATCACTGTGATGATTTTCTACAGAATAAAATGACATTGCAACAAAACTTTAATTCATAATTTTAACCTGGAGAAAGGGGATATTACTTTGTATTTAGCTTCTGCATCTGAAAAATTTGCGCTAACTTGTATCTCATTGACTATAGTGTTTCATGGATGTTAATTTAATTACTACTCATAGTGATATTTTAGTAGTTAAACTTAATAGAGCAGTAAGTTGAAGCCTAAATTGTTCAAAATCTCTGTTTATACATCTGGACAAAATATTCTAACTATTTAGCCCAAGATCCAGTGAAAGGAGCAAATTAAGTTTAAAGCCAAAGTAAGTGCTTAAATCATTCAACCACTTATTATTAGATGACAAATATCACACATCATATGGAGACAATAATCTTGACCTATCTCAGGAAATTGTGAGGACAAGTCTAAAACATATAACCACATGCTTATACAATATGAAGCAGCTATGCTGCCATATGTATATATCCAGTGCTATGTATCTGTATATATATATGCATATATATCCAGTACTATGTATCTGTGAAACCTTCAATTTCCAAGTCTACACTTCCTGGACTCTGAGATGATTGGCCTAAAATGTAGGCTCAGACTCAGAAAATAGTACAGCAGTGTAGGGTAGCGCAATTAGGTTGTAAAAGTGGAACCATGTTCCGAATAGGAAGCAGATGCATTCTCTGAGAAAAACAAAAAGAATGTGAACTCTTGTCAGCAGCAAATTAATCAATCTCTTTCTTCTTTACAGGGGCTATGTTAAAACTATATCTAAAATAGTTAACAAAATACTAAATTTAGGAGACTGCAAGTTTAAAGAGAATAGTTCTAGACAATTCTAAGAGAACCAGATTTTTCTTTTTTCTAATGAGGTTAATAATATTGCAAATATGATGCTGCTGAGTTGTGGAGGAAAAACCTTTGTTTTCTTGAGAGGTGATACTAGTCAATAACCAAAAAACCCTTATTTAGGGGTTGCCAAAGGCTACTTTATATCCGTTTAAGTAAGGGCAATATCCTTTAAATACATTAATCTGTTTAATCTTGTATCCATCATGGCTCCATGCAGAGGTTAATGGTGGAGTTTTGCTGTTAGAAAATGTATAACATGTTGTATCTTATGAAAAAGAACCTTTATTTCTAGTTTGATAATGTCTACCAGTAATTGAGAATCATGACTATGTCAAGCACAGTGCATGCCCCCTATAAAATTGTCTATTTTCCTGTAACATCCCTATGAGGAAAATATTATCTCCAAGTTAAAGCTGAAAATATTGAATCCTAAAAGTAAAGTAATTGAGGAACATCCCTGGTGGTGCAATGGTTAAGACTCTGAGTTTCCACTGCAGGGGATGCAGTTTCAGTTGGAAAACTAAGATCCCAGATGTGTTGTGGGACATGGCCAAAATAAATAACTAAATAAAGTAATTGGTTCAAACTGGTTATAGCTTAAAAGGATTCGAATTCAGGTGTATCTGAACTCTATTATCCATTATGAGATGCTGCTCTAGTCTTGGAGGTCTCATTCTATTATTTTTAAAGAAAAAAAATAATTCATTCAACACATTAAAATATTTTTTTAATTTTATAAAATTTATTTTTAATTGAAGGATAATTACTTTACAATGTTGGTTTTATTTCTGTGAAATATTTTTTATAAACCAAGCTGAATTTTGTGTGGCATTAACCATACATGTTGCTTACAATTATTTCCAGTAAAAATCTTTGAAGAATCACTCCTGTATTACTATTGAAATGAATGTATTTGTTCACCTTATAACAACTTCCTCTGTGAGCAATTGAGGACTCTGTTCCTTTATCTGCAACAGTCAAATCCAGCTAAAAACATTTGAGGCAAGACATCTCAAACTTTCTCTAGTGTCAAGCAACATTTCTCTTTAGCCCAGTCAGGTTCAGCTTTGAGCATTACTGTGTAATTTTAATGACTTATTATTTTTAAAGGTGGGGAAGGGGATGGAGATTGACTATGTGACACAACTTACCTGAAGAAGTTTCATTTCAGAAAAAAACAAATATGTCTTTGGATAAATGTATCGCCATTAATAAGTGTTTTTATACTACTGGGTGATTTTGATTCCTCAAGGTCATTTATTAATTATAAGAAGAAAAATAATACACTACATTTTACCTAAGTGAAATTTATTTCTTGCATAAGCAAAAATTTACTTTAACCTCAAGTGCAGAATATCATATTTGAAATACTCACCTAAGGCTAAGAATTATTTTGTACTTCACATTCTTACTGCTTATCTACTGAATTTCAACTCTCAGACTCAGTCTAAGCCATATGAGGAGGAGATAGAGTCCTTTGGTAAAGACATTTTTATAATGGTCAGATTTCATTTAATGGAGCTCCAAATTAGAAGATTATTGACACTTGTCAGAAAATCAGTGTTCTGGTCTCAGATCCTGCACAAGACAGGGAGTAGCTCACAGACTTTGTCTATATGCCTTTGCGTGTGTGTTCAGTCTCTCAGTCATGTCCGATTCTTTGCAGGCCCACGAACTGTAGCCCACCAGGATCCTTCTGTCCACAGAATTTTTCAGACAAGATTACTGGAGTAGGTTGCCATTTCCTTCTCTAGTTCTCTTTGTTATTTCTCCATAATTAAAAAAAAAATGGGATGGACTATCCTGCAAACCTCCATGCTTAATATATGTATTAATTTTCTACTGAGATAATATAAATTAAAATTCTAGCATATAGATGAGGCTAAAATACACTGAAAGTTCAAGTTGACATGTTTCTTTTATTTTTTCAATCTTGTTCTTTTCTTCTTTTTGTGCCTATACATTTCCTAAATGCTAGTATAAGTTCTCTTTAACCACAGGCATGGCACTGTGGTACCTTTGCTTGTCTAAGCACACAGCTGAATTTAAAAGTAGAGTTATAGGCAACTCTGCATAATACTCCTAAGAATCTAAAATAGAGTCGATATATGTATATGTATAACTTTGTATATGATTCACTTTGCTGCGCACCCGAAACTAACATAGCATTGCAAATCAACTATACTTCCACAAAATTTTTAAAAGTGGGGAAGAGGACTTCTCTAGTGGTACAGTGGTTAAGAATCCCCTTGCCAAAGCAGATTTGATCCCTCATCCGGGAAGATCCCACATGATGCAGAGCAACAAAATGTGTGTGCCGCAACTACTGAGCCGTCGCTCTAGAGCCCTGCTCCACAACCAGAGAAGCCAGCACAATGAGAAGCCTGTGCATGACAAGGAAGAGTAAGCCCTGCTTACCACAACTAGGAAAAGCCCACAGGCAGCAATAAGACCCAGATCAGTCATAAACAAATTAATAATTTTTATTAAAGTAGACTGAGACTTCCAGATTCATCAGGGGAAAAAAATGAAAGCTATTCCATAGAAAGTAGTATGCTCCTAAAGTATCTTCACTTGTTACAGAAGCTAACTTCTGTGCTCACTGAGCACAAAGCATCTTGAAGGTGAGAGAGCAGGGGAGGGGTCCTAATAATCAGTTCATTCCTATGAAGGCAGGGGCAAGGTTTCACAAATTCCTTTTTGTTGAAAAGAAAAAAAAATGTTTTACAATAAGACAATAGACCAGAAAGCCTGACTAATTTGTTAGGAGGAAAGTAAATCTAGGCAAAGCAATGTATATTTATTCAAGTGCGTAACTTGAAAATAAGAGCAAATTTTCCTGAAAAGTCTTTTACACAAGCAAACAAACTCAGCCTTGTTAAGTCATAATGACAGCACAGCACTACCTGGACTTCAAAAAAAAAAAATAAAGCCCTGCCTACTTGTTTCTCAAAAATACCAACAGCTGATGATTTGACAGCATTTTTTTGGCCTTTAAAATTCACCTTTGGTCCATTTTGGAGTTATGTGGAGTTAAGTGGAGTTACAATCCTTTCCACAAACAGTTTGTGGTCCCATTGCAACCTCAAATGTGTCAGGTTTTTTCAGCATAGTGGGACAGGGTGAATCTCCCTTATTTTTTCCTTCCCATTTCAATATTTTAAGTTTGCCCCAGGTGTCTTGTCTCAAGTAAAACTGCAGCATCAGACATACTGGATTTTAGGCCAAGTATTAATTTATTGAAGTCAGATGCACAAATGTAGTGATTTTCATAGCTAGACACTTCCTACAATCTTTACACTTTGTTCTTTTTGTTGTGTCGTTTGTCATTTATTTTGATTGGAGAAAAAAAAAAAGAGCTTTAATTTCATCTTTCCAAATCTTTTCTTGGACTTAATAAACAAATGCATCAATATATATTTTATATTTTGATAATATATTTGTGAACGTCATTTTACACCTTAAGAAATTTAAAATTCACTGGAGGGTGAATATTCAGAATTTTTCTCAAAGTATCCTAGAGTCTTAGCTCTGTTAAATGTCTACCAAGTATACATGGAACTCCATTTCCAGGGTGTTAGTCATTCAGTTGTGTCTGACTCTTTGTGACCCCATAGACCGCAACCCACCAGGCTCCTCTGTTCATGGGATTGTCTAGGCAAGAATACTAGAGTGAGTTGCCATTTCCTATGCCAGGGGATTTTCTGACTCAGGGATTGAAGTTGCATCTCCAGAGTCTCCTGCATTAACAGGCAGATTCTTTACCATTGAGCTACATGGGAAGCACAAGCAATAGGTACATTGGCAACTGAAAGCATGGCTCAATTAGATAGGTTAGGAACAATGTCATAGAAACATTTGCTGTTGACTGTGACAGTAAAGTCTAAACCCTTTCTAAGTTCCATATTTATCATTTGTCATTCTTTGACATTAAATTATTTGATATTAAATTAATTGGTTAATGAATAGATTCTCTGTGCTCTCTTGAGATATTTAGTCAGCCTTGGTTTATCTGTTGTCTTAATCCAAATCAAGAATAATCCAGACAAAGAGCAGTCACCACTAGTTTGAATCCATCTTTGATCAAGTGTTTTATGTATGGACTATGGAGAAGACTGGTTGGATCTCCTTGCGGTCCAAGGGACTCTCAAGAGTCTTCTCCAACACCACAGTTCAAAAGCATCAATTCTTTGGCACTCAGCTTTATTCACAGTCCAACTCCCACATCCATACATGACCACTGGAAAAACCATAGCCTTGACTAGATGGACCTTTGTTGGCAAAGTAAGACTGCCCGGAGATCCAACCAGTCCATTCTAAAAGAGATCAGTCCTGGGTGTTCTTTGGAAGGAATGATGCCAAAGCTGAAACTCCAGTACTTTGGCCACCACATGCAAAGAGTTGACTCATTGGAAAAGACTGTGATGCTGGGAGGGATTGGGGGCAGGAGGAGAAGGGGACGACAGAGGATGAGATGGCTGGATGGCATCACTGACTCGATGGACGTGAGTCTGAGTGAACTCCAGGAGTTGGTGATGGACAGGGAGGCCTGGCGTGCTGCGATTCGTGGGGTCGCAAAGAGTCGGACGTGACTGAGTGACTGAACTGAACTGATGGAGAAGACAGCTCAGGCTTCCAGGAGAGTAGAGATTCAATGCCCAAAATGATAAAAATAGAATAATTCCAACATGAAAATTAAAATAACTTTACTGGGAGCAGAAGAAGCACAGGGGAGAGAGAATCCTTAATACTTCTGTGCTATAGTCCACAGGTTCTTACACTTTAGATTCATCTCTGTAAGTGAATCCATGAGATCAACAGTAAAGAGGATGGCGAAAAGAAGAAAAATTTAGATTTTAGAGTTGCATCAAAATAAAAAAATACAAGATGTTTCCAAATAAAAGCGAAAATGTGATTTGAGTATGTATTGTAATGGTATGTCAATCATTGTCATAAAGTTTTCATGGCTTTTATTATAAAGAAATATTAAAATATTCTCTTTTCTAGTCTTCAGAAGGAATGCAAATCATAAAATCCAAAGACATGGATTTCTGAGGAAAAAATATTCCCAGAACTGGAGGATGCTATGCCATTCAAGCACTTTCACATCCCTAATAACAAAGTCTTTTTTAATATAACAAAGAAAATTATATATAACGACCTATTGTATAGCGCAGGGAACTATACTCAACACTATGTAATAACCTATATGGAAAAGAATCTTAAAAAGTGTATATATACACATATTTATTTATAAAATATATATATATAACTGAATCACTTTGCTGTGCACCAGAAACTAACACAACTGTATTTCAATAAGAGTTTAAAAAGATCAAAAAAGAGATATTTATAAAACCCAAAAAAGATACAGTCCCCATTGTATAATTTTATTGAACATTTTTTTTCTTTTTTTGTTATCTGACTCCCTTATAGAATGTAACCTTTTTGAGGGCAAGGATTGTTATTGTGTTCACCGTTTAAACATAAGAGCAGTGTTAGAGGCAAAGCTGGATCTAAGGAAATAATTGTTGAACAAGCTAATTTGGTATTTTCAAATTCACTTTAGCTCAGTTAATCCTTGCCCCTCAATATCTTATGAGTCTAATTTACCTTCAGCACATACACATTAGTATATGCTGCCTTCTCATTTTCCACTCAATTCTCAATGGTTTGAGTCATTTTTGACAGTCCTGTTTACAGTCCTCTAAACCCCTGCTATATTCATTCTGTCAGATGACTTTATTTCAAAAGCTACTCTCATTTTCCTGCCATCTGTACCCATCATTCACTCATATCTTCTCTCAGATGTAAAAGATATCCTTGTAAGTGTCTATCTTTACACTTCGTAAATGTCTACTCTATGTTCTGAATACTTGCCCCATCAATGACTCACTTTCCGTCTTGTATCTTCCTTGTCCATGTTTTCTTTATCTTTCGTCTATCGTCAAATTCAAGTCAATGTTGCATGAGGACTTAGTCCTTCCTCACTCCTTTTAATCAGCTACTCTACTTTTTCTCTCTTTTCTTTTCTTTCTCCCCACCTGTCTTAGTGACTTTGAGCTATTATAACAAACACCATAAACTCAATGGATTATAAAGGGCAGAAATTTATTTCTCAGAGTTTTAGAGGCTAGGAAATCAGAGATGGAGTCACTGGCAGATTTCATGCTTTGTGAAAGCCTGCTTCTCGCTTCACACATGACTGCCTTTTTCTTATGTCTTCACAGGATAGAAGGGGCAAGGGACCTTTCTCAGGGCTCTTTTATAAGAACACTAATTCTATTCATGAAGGTTGTACCCCTATAACATAATCACCCAAAGACCTCACTTATTAATACCACCACTCTTTGGATTAGTATTTAAACTTGAGAATTTGAGGGAACACACACATAGAGACCATAGCATCACCAAATATTTAAAGCAATAATGCAGGTACCTCTGGCTTACTATACATTTCTGTGTCAATTTGTTGCAATTTACCAACTCTCATCTATGTCAATAAAGCTTCCATTTTTCAAATCCATTTCTCTCAAACTTGAATAAATTGTCTGACCATATCTCAGCCAAGGGCTAATATTGTTACTACACTTAGATAAAAAATCAAGTCTTCTTTTGATATTTGCAATACATGCTAGAAGTCAGGACAGCAATTCTGAATGTTTTACTAGGAGATGGATGATATATTGAACCAGGCACATAGCTAAGTTCATTCCTTTCATTAAGTACTAGTTTACCAAAAATTAGTTAAAAGAGTGCAGTGCCTATCATGGTCCAGGAAGGTAGCAATGAACACAGAGCTAGCCATTGGGGTAAATGGGCCTTACCATTACAATAATAGGTAAAATAAGGGAAATGCTTACTATAGTAGTGTATGCATTAGGTCCCATAGAGAATGTGAAATATTTAACATAATTCAGTTTGGAATGAGTGAAGAGGCAGTCATAGGGAGGAGGTGACCTAGATACCAATATTTAAGGATGAATAGAAATTAGCTAGTTGAAATATTAAGAGAAAATGGTGAGAGATTCAGCCCATTGCTTCTCTAACATTAGTGCGATTATATGCCCTTGACTATTATAACTCTTGAAAATCTCCCCATTACTTCTAAGCAAATTATAAATTCCCAGAAGGGTCATGGAGACTATCTACAATGTGGTTTCAATCTGCCTTTCTATACATCCAACTATTCTCTATAAAATAAAATCACTTACCATTTTCTAGGCCAAAAATACACTTTCTCATTGTGTTTTTGCTTCTCAATCTTTTTGTCCATGTAAACATCTCATCCAGCTCAGCGGTAAAGAATTCACCTGCCAGTGCAAGAGACACAGATTCAATCCCCAGGTCAGGAAGATCCCCTGGAGAAGGAAATGGCGACCCATTCCAGTATTCTTGGTTGAGATATCTCATGGACAGAGGAGCCTGGTGGGCTGCAGTCCATGGAGTCGCAAAGAATTGGACATGACTGAGTGACTAAACAACAACAACAAAACATCCCATCAAATATTTACACAATTTGAAAAGATAGTTGCCAACTATTGCCCCTTTAATTAATTACCCCTTCTGAGACAATTATTTCAATACTATGATAATTTTCTTTTCAATATAAAGGACAAATCACGCATTACCTAGGTTTGTGAATGTTTTTTATCATGTCAGTTCAGTTCAGTCGTTCAGTTGTGTCCGACTCATTGTGACCCCATGAATCACAGCACGCCAGGCCTCCCTGTCCATCACCAACTCCCGGAGTTCACTCAGACTCATGTCCATCAAGTCAGTGATGCCATCCAGCCATCTCATCCTCTGTTGTCCCCTTCTCCTCTTGCCCCCAATCCCTCCCAGCACCAGAGTCTTTTCCAATGAGTCAACTCTTCACGTGAGATGGCCAAAGGACTGGAGTTTCAGCTTTAGCATCATTCCTTCCAAAGAAATCCCAGGGCTGATCTCCTTCAGAATGGACTGGTTAGATCTCCTTGCAGTCCAAGGGACTCTTAAGAGTCTTCTCCTCCTTAGCTTATGAATGTGTGTGTGTGTTATTCAGTCAGTCGTGTTCAACTCTTTGAGACCCATGGACTGCAGCCCACCCCTTCAGGGTAAAAAACCCTACCTTAGCTGTTTTTTGTGTTCCTCACAACCCAAAGAAACAGTGCCTTTAAAACATTAGCTTTTCAATAACTGTGAGCCAATATATAGTTTGATCAATAAATTTTCCTAAGAAATACAGTTCTGATCATTTTGTTTTAGTTAAAAAAGTAATTCAAAAATTTTGCCCTAGACCTCCGTGATTTTATAAAATTCTTAGTTAGTTACCTCATTATTAGTCCAACATAGCATTAGCTTGAAAACAAACTGGAAATGTTAGATTCACTACAAAAGCCAAAGACCTGCAATGAATCTCGGTATAATTACCTCATATAATTTTTGTAACAGAATACAAAATGTGTCATGGTGGAAAATATTACTTATTACTCTGGAAAAACAAAGTTCTATATTACTCAAGATGAGTACTTTCTCTCAAAGGGGTCCCAAATATTTGAAATGAAGAAGTGAGGCACAAAATGTTTACCAATTTACATTCTACTAGGTACATTAAGGAATTAAGGAGCAGATCCGTATGATCATAGCTAAGAAAAACTATGTTAAAAGTTTTGGAGAGGGAAGTAGTGTGTTTTCAATCCTAGTCATTAATTTTAAACAACGTCTAATCTGTACAATAGAGAGAAGAAGCCTGTATTTGTAGTGTTTTGCTTTTGACCTCTGCCCCTTTTGTACAACCCAGAACTTCCAATAATATGAAAGGATTTTGATACTGTGCTTTAGTTTTAGCTTTTATAGGGGCATCGAGTTACCTCTCTTTGATTTGGCTTTTCCCTAAATGCTGATTCTATGCCTAAGTGTCCACCAGAGGCCAGGCAGTGGGTTTCTCTGAAAATGCGATGCACCTAAAAGATGATAGCTGAGTTAATAAAAATTTCAAGTTAGAAACATCACAACGAGCATGTGTTCCCATTCATAAAGTATGTCTTAAACACACACAAACTATTTTTTGTCATCTGGTTTTGTCCCATTTTGAAATTATTCTCTGCTGTTAATTAGAAGTGACTACAATTTGATTAATCTCAAACATGTGTCACGTATAAACAATGTGGAAAACTGAATTCAATTTTTTTTTCACTTGGAGTATGCAGGGTGTTCACAGAAAGGAGACACATATATTTTCCAAATAATCTGAAATCTGATATTATCACACTAACGGGATATTATCAATGTAACATATTCTCAAATATAAATACATCATGTTTATTTGATGCATTAAATCCACAGGAGAACTTAATTATAAGCAGGTTTAGACTGAAAATGTAAAAATTAAGACTTCTTTCTCATTTGTTATACTTCTAAAGCTTTAGATTTGGGAATCTGTTTCTTAACCTTGAGAATTCACCTGATCTTGGTCTCTGGTTTTTGATTTACTTCTTTTGTCAATAACGTCTCAGTGCTTGCAAACTCAGACAAGTATACATGGATTTTGCTTAAAGAAAGAGAAGTTTCAATTAACAAGGAAAAAATGTCTCTTTGGCTTAATTTGAATTATAATTATTGTTATAGGATATATACTAAAACAGTCATTTTTCAATGTGCTAATTAAATTTCCATAAATGCACTCAGCCTTTAACCAGATTATAAAAGAAAAATCTTATGATAAAGTAGTTGTGATTTAAGAAACAATGATTCCAGTTAGGATTTTCAGTTCAACTTTCTAACCAAAAAAATGGTTTTCTTTCTTATTACACAGCCTGCAGTAATAAGTGAAATATAATCCTAATTAATTTTTCCTACAGCTATATATAAATCAATAGTTGCAACATCCCAAAGGAAACACACACTACAGTCCTCCAGGTTCCTAATGAATGCAAATAGAATGACCTTTTTCTGACAACTATGAATATTGTTCCATAGTTTTACCATTAAAATTGCTGCTATCAGCAATTCATACAGCAAACATGGAGACTACAATAGTTGTAAATAACCATTCATTATGGCAAGAAAGGAATGGGAAAAACTAAGCCTAAGTTATGCAACTTTTAAGCCTCAGCCTGATTTTTATATTTCATTTTTCTTATTTTTTCCCACATTTGATCACAGTATTTATTATTACTTCTGACTTACATTAGAATTTATTTTTAGTTCTTTAATTTAATTTTTACTTTATATTGGAGTATAGTTGACTTAAAATGTTCTATTAGTTTCAGGTGTACAACAATGTGATTCATTTATACATATACTTATGTCCTTTCTTTTTCAGATTTTTTCCCCATATAGGTTATTATAAAATATTGAATAGAGTTCTCTGTGCTATACAGTAGGTCATTCTTGATTATTTTATATTCAGTAGTGTGTAAATGCTAATCATTTTGATGTTGAAATTCTGTCTGTAACCACTCATTTAGATTCTTTCTTCTCTATTCCAGATGAAAAGACATTAAAATAATTCAATGTTTTATATTATTTACTTGAGAAGTTCAGTATTGAAATGTTTTTGCAAATGAAGTAAAATCACCAGTCAATAATATTATAAGGCTCTAAATACTATAGTCAGACTACTAGGAGACTGTGATGTTATTCCACAGACATATCTGTACAGAAAACCCTATTGGTGTACTTAACGGATCAAGACACATATCATTCATGTAATGAGCATGTGGATGAATTCAGAAGCTATGAAAACAGATAATGACATAAGAATGACACCTATGGGAACCTGAAGAAAAGGTAAGAAGCAATTCAATTGCGTTATTGAAGAACCACTTTATTCCAAAATGCAGTAACACTGTGTGTATTTATGCTAGTGCATTTAGTTTCCCATGAAACTTCATTATAGCCATGACAATGTCTCATTAAGTGTAGAAGTTAAATTCAAGTTGTATGAGAAGAGTAGTTGCTGCTGCTGCTAAGTCGCTTCAGTCGTGTCTGACTCTGTGCGACCCCATAGACGGCAGCCCACCAGGCTCCCCCATCCCTGGGATTCTCCAGGCAAGAACACTGGAGTGGGTTGCCATTTCCTTCTCCAATAAGAAGAGTAGTTAAGTTTGTTAAACTTAATTCTGTCACTCATAGATCTATATACTGGAAATTCCAATTGTTCTCTACCGTCAAGAATATAATTAGCCAATAGAATTTAAATACTCATGAAAAATAAGACTGCCCAAATTGCAGCAAGTTTTAAAAGAAACTCACAACAATAGTACATTTTCACAAAATTCCAAAAAATATTTCTTCCTTCCCTTATTCTATGATTAATTTATATACTTTTGTACAAGACTGGAGACCACTATCATATAATTATTTGATATCTCAAATATGTATTAGTGACACAAGTTTACATAGACTTTATTTATAGAGATATATTAACTGTCTTTGGTAAGTAGTTGTACCACTATTTTAGTATAAAGTCAACCTACTCCACTTTCAAGTTGAGAGCTGTTTTAAACTTCATTCAATTTCTTGAAACAGTTAAGAGAGCATTTCTGTGAGTGTGGTTTGGGAACATCAGGCATAGATGGCATTTTTTAACTGTATTAAACAATCTCCTCTTGATGGCATCTCTCCTGAAGATGACTATACTCTCACACCTGTAATGCTTTCATGTTCAAAATGAATCCCTGCTACATCTCACTCAATATTGATCTTTAAGGCATTTCTCCCAATCCTTTTCCCAGTGTGGTCACTGAACAGTATCAGAGTTCAATAGGAAGATCAGCTGCTCATCCACTTTTTGCTAAAGCAATTTGTATTATGGATTTATTTTAGCAGTCTACAGTGGCAGTTGCTGTTTTTACTATTTAAATGCTTTGATTATCTGACCTTGCTTACTTTATCTTTCTAAGTGCTATGCATGGGCTTTAAAATTGATCAATAAGTGGGGATTCCTCTACAGGATTATGCTGAAATCAATCTCAATTCAGACTTTTCGTATTTTATGTTTATTACTAGATCCATCTTAATTGCATTCCTTATTTTGGTAAATAATTTTAAAACACCTAGTTGATTACAGAGGTAAGAGTCTTTCAAGATCCATGTATATTATAAAATAACTTGTATTCTTTATATGTTATTCTGTCCATTCTTTCAATGTGAAGTAGGAAAGAATTAGCCATAGATATTTTATTCAAATATCGTTGCATTATAAATGAAGATCTATTCTATTAGAAGAAAAAACACAGCTTTGTATATATATATATATAAGTAACTGAAAAATCTAGACACACATTAATGTGCTATATTAATTGTGATAACTGTGAAGCTTCAACCAGCACAGTCTATATATATATATATATATATATATATATATTTGCACATAAAAGTGTTTATAAGACTTTTAACAGGATAAATTAATACTCCCTGTAAGAAAAATCAAAGCAAATTCTCAATATTTGTATTTCTGAAATTCAATAGGAAAAAAGCCATAAGCTTGCTGAATATCAAAAAAAAAGGAATATTCAGTATGAGAAAAAATTTTGTTTCACACTCTCACTATTAAGATAGGAGATTTTACTCGTTTCTTTGGACTGAAATAGAAGTAAATTAGAACCTTAAAATGCCTCTCAACTCAAATTATGAATTTCATAACCAAAATCCCATATTAATAATTCATGAATTTTAATAAAGATAAAATTCCTAAATAAACTATGTGAGACACAAACATTAAGGAATATGAATTATCTTGCATAACTATTAAAGCTTGTGCTAAATTTTTGGTCTAATTTAGTTATATTTCATGACTCTGGGTGGTCACATGAAGCTCCTGAATTTTGTCTTTGGATCAATTTATACTTACATTAGATTTTTCAAAGTCATAAATAAAAGAAATGCAGATATGAGTTAAAAAAAGAAATTGATGTCATCTTTCTTAATCTCATTTTAAAATCCAATCTAATGTCTAAATATCTCTGTCATCAACTCTTACATAAAATTGCAGTGAAATATTTCCATGTATGTAAATGAGAGTATAAAATCTGCAATTTCAGAGGCCAAATATGCAAGCAGAAAAGAACCTGAGGTAAATAAATATATGACTATATACAGAAGAAAATATTGCAATATTTTTACCCGTGCAAATACAATCTTTTACTGTTCAAATAATTTTAAAAACTCTCATAGGACTAGAGAAATAGCACATATGTCCAATAGGTCTATACTCACATATTCATACTTTGGAATTATTGGCCAAAATGATTTAGTATGTAACAGCTTTCATTTTAGACTAAATTCTAGCCTATTATTACAATAATTTTTTTTCTGTGGCTTACATTAAATGAGACGTAAAGTACATGTGAATGAAAGCAAAGCCATCACAAGATATTTCATTTTAATAGTTACATGTATGGAGTTAGGCTAGGAAAATTAAGATTCCCGAATACGAAAAAAATGAGGAAAATAAGAATTTTAATTCTAAGTAGTTGTCATCATGGTATTTCTAAAAACTGTTACAACCAGTTACTTCCTTTCTACTGTTTGTAGTGGAATAGCACTTGAGATAAATCATTTTTCCAGAAAGTTTTGCATCTCTGTAGATCACAGCCCTGGCAAGACATGTCCATACTTTCATACTTTTTTCCTCAAGTGGGTAAATGTTAAGAGAGAAGAATCCAAGTTTCATGATGCAGCAACACAAAGCTGGGAAGTGAAAATTATGTTGCAGTGGAGTCTTGAAAATATGACTGTAAAAGTTAATCAATAAAATGTCTATTCCTGTCTATTCACTGGAGGCCCCAGCTGCATAGCTTCACTCAATCGATACTACAAATTATTACGATTTCCAGGTTCCCACTGGACATTCAGAACAAATCTTTCAAGTGTAACAGTCTTATACTGAGTATATGGTGTGTGTTCTCTACATTTATTTCAAAAAGAGAAGGGGAAAAATAAAATCTAAATCCTATGTGTTCTTTAAAACTTCAGCTCTATGGAAAATAACTTACGAGTTACCTTTTAATGTTAAAAACATCTTCCGTTTGATTGCCAAGTTTTGTGCACATTTCTTTTTTAACTGTTTCACATTTAGTTAAGAAATGACTTACTCTAATAATAGATGTAGGTGATATAGCAACCTGATTGACTCTGAATGTTTCCCAGAATAAATGAATGAAAGAAATACCTTTAGGATAACTTATCATACAGCCACTTGAATACATTATCACTGTTAGAGAGATACATATAGGACCCTGACTGACAAATGTTTCAAATTGTAGCAGATCCCTTAAAATACACATTCTAGTTGTTTTTATGACTTATCCCAACACATTTTAAAAAATCATGTTTGAGGTATTCAATTTTTTCTAAAATAAAAAATTATAATTTCAAAAATGAGTTGCTGTTTTTCTAAATAAAAATCCCAGAATGTTTTGTTCTAAGTGAGATTATCTGCTCTCTGCAGAAAGATTCTACATTGATTATAAACTCTAGAAGCTACTCAAGACCTTAAATTTACCCTCCACACATTTTGTTCCTGTATCTGCTAGTCAAAATTCAAAGAGTTTTCCAGATAAAGGGATGACAGGTTAAGGGAACTAACTATAATACTTTCATGCCTTATGACACCTAACATGGTCTTTCTTTCTTCTGACTGGCGAAACCTATGGTGTCTGGCACTGCCCCAAACCAAATCAATTGGTAAATTTGATCAATTCATGCCACCTGTCGATTGAGTGGGAAAAAAAAAAAAACAAAACTAATAAACAGAATATTTTGTTTGCTAAGCCAAAACGGTTTTGATTTTTATTTGACATTTAAACAATAGTGTATTTTTCCATGTACATTGGAAAACATATAGACACATATATCTAACATGTACTCATATCCTGTGACAATCTATGTTGAAGCTCTATTTGAAAAGAAAGATAAATGTGTTCCTCCTAAGAAATCACTGTTTTGATTATGATCATTTATCAATCCCTTTAAACTTTAATAACATTTTCTTATGTCTTAATAATATTTCTAATTTTATGATTTTTAAGGTATTTAATTGCTAAAAACCATTTCAAATAGTTAGATTTGAAATCATGCAGTTACAATTTTAAATACTCTCTTAGATGATATCTGTATACCTTGCCAGCAGTTTCACATTAAGAGAGAATATCATACTTAATTTCATGATGAATCTATGTTAGAAATTAAAGTAGATAAATATAGATCAAACATATAGAACTTAAGTTTGATTTTTCATTATATTTTAACTAGATGAATCACTGTATAGTCTATTTACTTATAAAATTCAAGATTGAAAGCAGATCACTGCATGTCAGTTTTCAGATCAAAAATTATGTTTTTGTGGGCATACTGAATAATGTGCCTTTATAGTACTATTTAACTGTAGAAAAAATGTTGGCATTATTTTAATAGCAATATGCTAACATCAAATACTATCATTAGTTTTATATGAGTTCACAACCATTTTTATATATTTCTTATTTTATAAACATATCTTAGGCATATTATTCCCCTAATATAATTTTGCTTTTTTAAGACACCATGATATTTATAACAATAGTACATAACTATTAACAATAGTTAATAACATATAACAATATATGCATTCCCAAACAAACTTTGCTCTATATGCTTTTAATTCTTGGTACCAATTTCTACCTTTTAATATTTGTTAAATGTGTCTTTTTTTGTTGTTGTGTGTGTCCTGGCATCTGACTAAAGGTACATGAATGGCAAACAGGGTTTATTATAGGATTTGATTTTATTTGGAAGCACACAAAATGTTATCCTAGATTTTATAATTGTTTTGGTGCCTTGTAATATTAAATCATTGAATTAAAACATAAATAAATTGCTCATGAATAAATTTCAAAAAATGTGTTTTTATATTTTATGTGCACTATACACTACAAATCAAGAAAGAAATGTTTACTATATATATTATTTTGAAATCCTTTTGATAGGTATATCAAGATATGCATTAAGGAGTATAAGTTTAGAATTTGACTTCCAAAGAGCAGTTAAGATCAAATAAAATAGGCCAAATTTACTTCTGGCTGTAGGACTTTGTTCAAAGGTATGAGTGACAGGGGAAAAAACTTCAGGTGTGAATGCTTCATCTAACTGCAATTACTCGATTCAAGCAAGTTCAGCGAGTAAAGTTCAATTCTTTACAAACAGAAAGAGAGAGACAGAGAAGTTCATCTGAGCTATGCTACTTTCAATTTGTTTTTTGAAAACAGACTAAGAGAATGAATACAGGAAAAAAAAACACAAAGATGATAGAATACTTAATTATCAGAACACCAAAATAAAAAAGAAACTAATATTTATTTGAATTGCCAATGATAAAATCTGAAAACATTGCAGAGATATAAAGTAATTGCATTAAGATTTAGATAATAAAAACAGAAATTAAATACTAGAGGCTTCACTAAGGACAGTTTTCATGAATGTTTCAGAACAACATAAGTCTTTATTACTTTTCAGAGTTTCTTCCATGCCTCAATGGTCTGATCAAAAATTTTCCACTCTCAATGTCTCCCAATTTAATAGTGTCTTGCTTAGAGCTGCTACTTTAACAAAAAAGAAAAGCAACAAGAGCCATATGTAACCTTTGGACTCTGAAAGGAGAAAGATGAGAATGCCATTGGCAGATAGGTGTTACAGAAACACAGTGTACTCTTTCCCTTGAATCCTACCTTCAACATTTCTTGATAGTTAACAAGAAAGTTGACTGCCACATCATTATTCAGAATCTGGAATAAGACAGTTACCGTTTTCAACATGTGCCATTTCAGTTAAGAAATGTTGCAGACTGGAAGTTTATCTATTTTGGAAAGAACAATATATTGAACAAGCTAGAATATTTACACATAACCTTTTGCAAGCAGAGAGAATTAAACATTTAGCAACTGAAGTCAAAAGGACTGACTTGATTTCACTTTCTAAAGTAAAACTTTCTGAAAAACTGAAAAACAACTCACTTGTAATCATTTTTTTCTTCTTCAGAAGCAATAATCCCTTCTGTCACTGTCTTCGGCTCTGCCTGGGGTTTTCTACTGTTCTGTTCTTGGCGAACTGTTTCTGCTATTTGCTCAGTTAGCTGCTCTTGAGTAGCCTTAAAGCTGGATTCCATTAGAAGAAGTTTTTCATCTTGACTGGCAAGTTCTTGGGCTGAAAGATAAAACAAGAACATTGCCTTTTAAAAAACCAAGCTAATCTGTTTTTTTTTTTCTTTTGTTTTTGGTTTAAATTTTATGCAATGCCACTTTGAGAAAGATTTAAACAGATCCTTCTTGTCCAAATACAAATTCGTGTATTCACATTTTCAGATTCCTTTATTTAAAGCACAAGTAAACAAAGGTATGTATGAAGAAATACAAGATGCTTGTCAGTAATCTTGAATTTATAAAACATTTGAATGAAAAACTTAAATGTCTTCATCAAACAACTCCCCAAGATAATTTGTAAGACCTTTGCTACAATGTAAGTGTATTATAAAATAACATTAATGTATAGTACTCTTGTTCTTTCTTTAGCATAGGCCTTGGGTATATGTATATATATTCACATAGACAAAGACGGACACATTATAAATTATGCCAAAATGATGACTCTCCACTGATTAATTTTCATGTATAATATTTATGAAGTTTAAACACTTTTTCAAGGTCATCCAATAGATGGCACTCTTTCATTAGACCAAAGCAGACAGGCGGTATGCTTCAAGCTCTCAAAAAATAAGTGATTTAAGACAAAGACATTTTTCCTTTGTTCTTTGTTGACTGTATTCTTAGAGATATATATCTGCATATTTTATTTGACTATCCCCCCTTTATAAAAATGTTTATCTGTTTTTTTTTCTTTTCAACTGGCTTAAATACATATCATCAATTGCAAATGTTACCAGGTTTTAAATTTTATTTTTAATCATATGTTTAGATTTATTTATTTGCTTTATTTTAAAAGTATCTTTTTAGAAGTATTCTTAAATATAACTGGATTTATAATCCATTGCATTAAAGATCATGATATTTTACGAAAATTAGTAATTTCAGTCTTGCAGTCCAACTGAAGAAGAAAAAAGAAATGCTTTTTAGTATCTCCAAATCAATAAAAATAGAAATGGAAATAGAAAAGATCAGATTTTTATAAAAAGAGCATCTTCCCTTTTAATGATTCTCATGTTATGTCCAAAAATGGTGTTTATTTTAAGCTTCAATAAAGTTGGAAACCACGGTATTACAGTCTTACATCAGAGGTATCTTTTACAGTCAACCTCATAAAGAAGAAACTCATATAAATATTCTGCATTTATCACTCATCTTTGAAGTTGAATGATGTCTCCTTTATAAATTAGATCTAAGAATATCTGATTCTTGGTTTCTCATTTATAGATTTTTTTAAGATTCTAGATTATATATAAACCACTGTGTGCTTATATTTTAATAAATATATACACACATTTGCTTTGTTTTCTTGCAAATATTCAAAATGACCAGTTTACCACAGAAGAAATTATGGCATCTACTATTTTTATAGCTTAAACCTGCTCTATATTAACAGTTTAAATTTGTGCCTCAGGAAACCACAGAGCTAACACAAACAGCTAAATATTTAACAAGGAAGAATGCATCACCCAGAGCTCATCTTTATTAAATTTCAAATACCTTGAAATCTCTCTGAACAAATGAGCTAAATGTTTAATAATTTCAACATATGTTAAAGCATGGGGAAAAAAATCCAATAAAGAACTTACAAGCTTGATTTCAAAATTTTTAAAAAATCCATCAAGCTTAAAATATATATAAATGTACTTTAGCTTTCCTTGATCTTGACCAATAAAAAACTATAAACAAGTTATCAAGTGAAAATAATCAGTGTTTTTATAGTGATAGATTTTTAACATTGTACATGTAGTTCCATAAATAAAGTATGATATTTCATTTTATACTCTTTTTCACCTTTTACAATATACATATCTCTTATCAAAAAAAAAAAAACTGCACCAAAACTTTTTAGATAATTTTAAGGAGAATTTTCTGATATTGAAATTGAGAGGTTGATGGCCATGATTTTGAGCAACCAAGCTATGTACAAAATATTGTAGATATAACATTGTTTCAGGAAGTTTCTTGTTTGAAGAACCTACTTGTACCAATAGATTGACTTCTAGACTACTAGAGTCAACTTGTGGCATATGTGCAAAAAAGACCTTTTATCAACTATGTATGTTGTGAATTTCCTATGAAGTTTGCCATTTCAAAATGACTAAGAGATTTATGCTTCACGGTTCTCCTAAGAGTCTATTCTAATTCATTATATGCTGGTTAAAAAGGGGTAAATTATTTTAAGTTTACCTATGCCTTGGACTTGAGCTGGAGTTGATCCCAAGCCAGAGGCACTCGCAGCTGCATGCTTTATTTACAATCCCTTTGTCAGACTTACAACTGCCCCAGGCTATAACATAGTGTACCTAATGTTCAAACTGGCAGGTAATCTTATGTCAAACATACTTCTTTGATTTAAAGTGATCAATAGATTCTTGTAAAGAGGTAATTTCTCTGATGTTTCCACCTTGCCTTTTTTACAGGTGATTCACACAAAAGCCTGCTTATATGATGTACGAACAATAAACAGAAAGCTATAATCATGTTTTTTCAGATGTTTCCGGTGCACAACGATTTTGGATCGATACACTGTGTAATACAATTATCTGCAATGATCTGGTTGTATTGAAAAAGAATTTGCAGGAGACCTCTAGGGGGTTTTATCCAGAAACATGTATTTGGAAACGTTGTGAATAGTAGAAGGAAAAATTAAGGGGTTGATGATGACTGTCTATTAGGTACCCGATGACTTCATTCATATTCTAGTTCATAAAAGTATTACACCACAAACTTTAGTCAAACAACAGCTCACAGGTAATAATAATAATTCTCATAGCTTCATACTATTTACTTATATGGAAACAAAAACACCTAGCAAACATATAGACTTTTAACTATAGAGATTCAATGTTGTGTGAATATTATGTGTCATAGATTACAAGTAATACCAATGATTTGTTTTTGCTACAAAATAAATTATCTTATTTCTATCTTATCTAAGTTATGTAAATTCTAGTGCCTATGAAATTCTTTGATGTCTCTTCAACTACTTTTTTTTGTTGTTAGAATAGTAAGATTCTAGACATAATATCAATTTGAACTGCTTCAGAGTACTATATAATAAAACCTTTATTTCAAGTTTTGTATTCCCAAATGAAGATTTTTGCAACATCAAGGGGGAAAGCTAAGATAAAAAGTATGTATTCAAAAGACATACATTTTCTGCAAAGATTTCTGTGTATGGAAACAACTCAGTTTTATTTTTATGGTTCTCCGGAAGATGCTGACTCTTCGCAGCATCTTCTTCAAAGCCTGAAAAGATCCACATTTTCTATTTCTAGCCTTAATCATATACCTGGAACAGGAAATTCTCTTTTGTCAGGCTGAACAGATTTCCATTCTGGTGAAGCTCACAATTTGGGGTACATTGGTTTCTCTCACAAAGCCCTGCTCTCTGCAGACTCTGCATGTCCCCACGTGGCTGCTGCAGACCTGCTCTGACGAGGAAGATTGATCTTGCTAAGACTTCCCTCCTTGTAGATTCTGGATTTTCTTTCAGTTTCTTGACCACACTGTCCAGGCGCCTCCCCATCACCCACTTTGACTTTGATGGCTTCGTGAGCTTGCGGAGACCAGCTTCTGACTTTCTTACAAAGTCTTATTTTTTTTTTTTTACGTATTGCCTTTTATGATGGACTTTTTACACTGCCATCCTGCTATTTTGAGCTATAGGATACTAGAGATTATTCAACCCCTCATTAGCAACTGGGTCAAGTATCTACTTCTTTTCTAGGATCAAAACCTTAAAGGGACTTCCAAACAAGGAAAATAAAAGGAAAAAAAATGTAAAAAGTCAATTGGGGAGAAGATTCACCCATCATTATCCTAAATGAAGTGTTAATACATAAACATTCCAAGACTAAAGAATAATATTTCCCACGATTCTTAGGGAATTAAAAAGGAGACTTGTTAGATCAAAATGAATTCTTTCTCTTTAAACTATAAAGAAGAATTTAATGAACACAGAAAGTGTATTTAATTTCTTGTAGTTAACACCTATATGGCTTTTTCATTTAGCTCTAAAGCAAACTACACTAATGTAACACACAGGGAAATTCCTTCACCATAAAGATAATTATGATACCCTCCTAATGACTTCTCCACATCACTTAAACTAATTAGCTGTAGAAGAACACAATGTTTGTCACTTTCTTTTTCAATTTTATTATCTTTCTAACACACCAGGTCTCAGCTTTAAATTTGAGTGAAGAAAGGCATAAAAAGTAATCTAAGATGAAAATGATGTGCTTCCTTAAAAGAAAATTCACCAACCTTTACTTGTGCTGTTTTCATATCCATCAATATGGTATTCCTGGCTGTGTCTCTCTCTTTTTTTTTTTTTTGGCTCTCCGCCACACCTTGACTTTCTATCATGCTCCATCATGCTTCTTTTAATCTGAATATTTAGTGTTCTTTCATGTCTTAATTACAGCAAATTGCGGCACAGTTGGCACCATTTCTTGAAATTAATCCCAGAGTACTTTGTTTCTGTCAAACAGTCAAAGCCTTGGAGAATAATAGTAAATGTTATTGCAGATCTAAATTTAAATGACTGTCTATGTATTTAACTTAAGCCTTTAATTATTCGTGCCAAACTGTTTTTGGTTCAAATGTTAAACATTATTCACTGAGAATGTAGAATTACACTAGACAGCTTAAAACCTACACACGTTTGGCTATATTTTTAACATAACAATTATTTATATTAACATTTTCTCAGGTGTACAAAACTTAGTAAATTGCATATGATATCTTCGTATGGATATGTATTTCATTGTTCTATTACTTCCGTTATTATTAATAAAAGGTGTGGGTTCGGTCTATTCGATTCTACATGGCTTTTCCCTAACCAACTGTTAAATTGTAAGTTCAATGCAAGAATGATTTGGTATTACTATAGCTAATAGTCTTTAAATAATTCACCATAATGAAGTACTTCAACAGTTGTTACAAATCTAAGAATTATATTGTTTTGTTTGTTTTCTATGGGAAATTTCAAAGTCCTAGATCTCTCAGTGGCCATTTCTTCCATATCCTTATTCTGAGCAGGCTGTGCAAATATCCAGATTAAAAAAAACAAAAACCCCAAAACACTGCATTATAAAAGTTATATAGTAACACCAGCTTTAAAAGAACTAGGAAGTAGAACTCATTTATCCATGTTTTATGCATGTGTGCTTAAAATTTAGAAATTGAAAAATTCTGAAATGTAGAGATTACGTATTTGTTGATTAGATTTCAGATAATTGATTTTCGTGCTAATTTTTAAAAAAGGAAACCTACTCTTAATGAATAATAAAAATTGCATACTTAGTAAAGTGAACTTGCATACTTTTTAATGAACATAATAGCAGCCTGTGTACCACATAGTAGTCCACTCAATGAACTCCCATCAGGAAATAAGCTCCATGTAGATCAGGACTTTGTCCTATTTGCCTATCTGTGTGTTGCCAGCATCTAGCCCAGAGTCCTATATTTAGCTCTCTATACAATAAGCGCTTAGTCAATTGAATTGGATAGATGGTGTTAATTTCACCTGTCAGACACATGTCATTTTCCCCACCAGGAAAAGTGTGTCGTTTGCTTTGCCTCTGAAATACAAAGAGAATAGGGAAGGATTTACACTTACAGTTTTGGCAGATTTATCTTCAAGCCATCTTCAGGCATAAGTTAATAAATACTGCATTTTTATTTCATTTTAATTTCTATCTAAATGAAACCTGATGGCATTTCTATTACCAGCACTTGCGGTATATATTGAATTTAGAGACAAACAACAAGAGAAAGATGGATTCACAAAATTTATGGCAAAATAGATACTTCTCAATAATTCAGAAAAAATGAACAAAGTAGTATGTTTCCAGTTCCCTCTCCTTATCAATAGCAATGTGATTTTTTTAACAGATATCTGCTTCCCCATGTCTCACAATCTCAAGGGTGTAGCTGATCTTTCTAACTACAAAGTTTCCTGGCAGCTGTAAAGTCGCTTTCAAGCTGTGTTATCTGCTGTTCTAGCTGAGCAAGTTCCACTTTGTGTTTCTGTTGGTTAGCTATTACATCCAAATGCAGTGACTGCAAGGTCTTTTGTAGCTTTTCAATGGTAAGAACCGCTTTCTCCCCCACACGTGACCCCAGATACAAGTATATTGGTCAAGTATATTAGCCCTTTCAGTTTTCTCTTCCTCTGTGATCGACTCACATTCTTAAACACAGTTGTTTTTATTGCATTTAAAAATTGTGGTTAAAATGAGAAATTAATGTGCATGATATGAGATATATTCTGTCCATTGTATTCTCTAAACATTATTATAGGTCTACTTTGAAAAAAATAAACAAGCCTGCCTCTTTGTTAGTACAGCTAATGTAAATGTAGAAACTGAGCAATATAAAAGCGAAACCAATTATCTCAGAGGTAGTTTCATATCTACTGTTTAGACATCTTAGGGAATCAAGGAGCTATCTATAAATAGGACTTCTACACACTTGTTTTGTGTAATTTAGATATTTCTCCTTTCATAAGAATCATTCCAATATGTTTAGTCAATTTGATGTCCTATTTTTACAATTAATTACCAGATAGTTATCTGAGTTAAAACTACGATAGAATTTTATAAAAGTGTTTCATATGACTTTCTTATTTTGTCCTTCTTATAAATTTGTAAAGTATTATCACTCCATTTTAGAAACTAAACTTCAAGTCCCTTCGTCTTTCTACTATCAGATCAGATCAGATCAGATCAATCACTCAGTCGTGTCCGACTCTTTGCGACCCCATGAATCCCAGCACTCCAGGCCTCCCCTGTCCCTCACCAACTCCCGGAGTTCACTCAGACTCACGTCCATCGAGTCAGTGATGCCATCCAGCCATCTCATCCTCTGTCATCCCCTTCTCCTCCTGCCCCCAATCCCTCCCAGCATCAGAGTCTTCTCCAATGAGTCAACTCTTCGCATGAGGTGGCCAAAGTACTGGAGTTTCAGCTTTAGCATCATTCCTTCCAAAGAAATCCCAGGGCTGATCTCCTTTAGAATGGACTGGTTGGATCTCCTTGCAGTCCAAGGGACTCTCAAGAGTCTTCTCCAACATCACAGTTCAAAAGCATCAATTCTTCGGTGCTCAGCCTTCTTCACACTCCAACTCTCACATCCATACATGATCACTGGAAAAACCATAGCCTTGACTAGACGAACCTTTGTTGGCAAAGTAACGTCTCTGCTTTTGTATATGCTATCTAGGTTGGTCATAACTTTCCTTCCAAGGAGTAAGCGTCTTTTAATTTCATGGCTGCAGTCACTATCTGCAGTGATTTTGGAGCCCAGAAAAATAAAGTCTGACACTGTTTCCACTGTTTCCCCATCTATTTCCCATGAAGTGGTGGGACCGGATGCCATGATCTTCATTTTATGAATGTTGAGCTTTAAGCCAACTTTTTCACTCTCCACTTTCACTTTCTACTATACCATGCTATTATTTTTCTTGAGAGATCAGTTTCATGATACTCATTAATCGATTAACAAAATGATTTTTAATTAAAATATGTTTATATATTTTAATAATCATAATATAACATTGAGAATGATAACATTGGCCCCAACATACATCACAAATCCATTATCAATCATGTATCTAAAGGAGTCCTCTCTAAAATTTTGGCATTGTGATTTGAGCTCTACCATGTACTTATTTTAAATAGTAACTATAATCTCCACTTAGCAATAGAAAATAAATCTCTCTGTTTCTTGTTTTTTAATGGGGCTATATTTTTACTATTTGCATGGTGGAGGATTTCCTTGAAACCAGAAATACAATCCTTATCAAAAGCTAGATAACACCATTAGCTACAAATATTTAGTTTGACCATATTGTAACTGGGATGTTGGTCAGAAGATAAGTAAAGATAGAAACATGGTTAAGAATAACAGAATAATTCAAAGTCCTGAAGAACTGGGGATATGACCCTGACAGCAGTTGGCACTGTGTTTCACAAAGTATAATCAGAAAAAGTAGTCTATAGGCAGTTAGTAAAAAATCCTGTGGTGGAATAATAGACTGCAAGACATCGAAGATTATAAGTTAAAATCAATAGATATTAGGCTGTAGGCAGAGAGTACCCAGTGAGGTAAGTACAGAGCAGAGTTAGTATTTCCTCTAAATCTCATTTTACAAAGGGCCCTAAATGAAAATTGCTGCGCTTAATGTGTAATAAAATCTGAAAATTCTAATTCTAGCCAGTTACATTATTAGGAGCTTAACTAATCACTTTTGAAATTCAAAAATGAACTTCTGTAATTGCTACTCTATACAGTGTACTAAATTTAAGTCTAAATTTGGCAATAAAGAAATCATGGTCTGAGCCACAGTCAACTCCTGGTCTTGTTTTTGCTGACTGTATAGAGCTTCTCCATCTTTGGCTACAAAGAATATAATCAATCTGATTTCGATGTTGACCATCTGGTGATGTCCATGTATAGAGTCTTCTCTTGTGTTGTTGGAAGAGGGTGTTTGTTATGACCAGTGCATTTTCTTGGCAAAACTCTATCAGTATTTGCCCTGCTTCATTCCATATTCCAAGGCCAAATTTGCCTGTCACTACAGGTGTTTCTTGACTTCCTACTTTGCATTCCAGTCCCCTATAATGAAAAGGACATCTTTTTTGGGTGTTAGTCCTAAAAGGTCTTGTAGGTCTTTATAGAACCATTCAACTTCAGCTTCTTCAGCATTACTGCTTGGGGCATAGACTTGGATTACTGTGATATTGAATGGTTTGCCTTGGAAACAAACAGAGACCATTCTGTTGTTTTTGAGATTGCATCCAAGTACTGCATTTAGGACTCTTTTGTTGACCATGATGGCTACTCCATTTCTTCTGAGGGATTCCTGCCCACAGTAGTAGATATAATGGTCATCTGAGTTAAATTCACCCATTCCAGTCCATTTCAGTTCTCTGATTCCTAGAATGTTGACATTCACTCTTGCCATCTCTTGTTTGACCACTTCCAATTTGCCTTGATTCATGGACCTGACATTCCAGGTTCCTATGCAATATTGCTCTTTACAGCATCGGACCTTGCTTCTGTCACCAGTCACATCCACAGCTGGGTATTGTTTTTACTTTGGTTCCATGCCTTCATTCTTTCTGGAGTTATTTCTCCACTGATCTCCAGTAGCATATTGGGTACCTACTGACCTGGGGAGTTTCTCTTTCAGTGTCTTATCATTACTAGACCATTCAGCATGACCTAAATCAAATCCCTTATGATTATACAGTGGAAGTGAGAAATAGATTTAAGGGCCTAGATCTTAGATAGAGTGCCTGATGAGCTATGGAATGAGGTTCGTGACATTGTACAGGAGACAGGGATCAAGACCATCGCTATGGAAAAGAAATGCAAAAAAGCAAAATGGCTTTCTGTGGAAGGCTTACAAATAGCTGTGAAAAGAAGAGCAGCGAAAAGCAAAGGAGAAAAGGAAAGATATAAACATCTGAATGCAGAGTTCCAAAGAATAGCAAGAAGAGATAAGAGAGCCTTCCTCAGCGATCAATGCAAAGAAATAGAGGAAAACAACAGAATGGGAAAGACTAGCGACCTCTTCAAGAAAATCAGAGATACCAAAGGAACATTCCATGCAAAGATGGGCTCAATAAAGGACAGAAATGGTATGGACCTAACAGAAGCAGAAGATATTAAGAAGAGATGGCAAGAATACACAGAAGAACTGTACAAAAAAGATCTTCACGACCCAGATAATCACAATGGTGTGATCACTGACCTAGAGCCAGACATCCTGAAATGTGAAGTCAAGTGGACCTTAGAAAGCATCACTATGAACAAAGCTAGTGGAGGTGATGGAATTCCAGTTGAGCTATTCCAAATCGTGAAAGATGATGCTTTGAAAGTGCTGCACTCAACATGCCAGCAAATTTGGAAAACTCAGCAGTGGCCACAGGACTTGAAAAGGTCAATTTTCATTCCAATCCCAAAGAAAGGCAATGCCAAAGAATGCTCAAACTACTGCACCATTGCACTCATCTCACACGCTAGTAAAGTAATGCTCAAAATTCTCCAAGCCAGGCTTCAGCAATATGTGAACTGTGAACTTCCTGGTGTTCAAGCTGGTTTTAGAAAAGGCGGAGGAACCAGAGACCAAATTGCCAACATCCGCTGGATCATGGAAAAAGCAAGAGAGTGCCAGAAAAACATCTATTTCTGCTTTATTGACTATGCCAAAGCCTTTGACTGTGTGGATCACAATCAACTGTGGAAAATTCTGAAAGAGAGGGGAATACCAGACCACCTGACCTGCCTCTTGAGAAATTTGTATGCAGGTCAGGAAGCAACAGTTAGAACTGGACATAGAACAACAGACTGGTTCCAAATAGGTAAAGGAGTATGTCAAGGCTGTATATTGTCACCCTGTTTATTTAACCTGTATGCAGAGTACATCATGAGAAACACTAGACTGGAAGAAGCACAAGCTGGAATCAAGATTGCCGGGAGAAATATCAATAACCTCAGATATGCCGATGACACCACCCTTATGGCAGAAAGTGAAGAGGAACTTCAGTTCTAATGAGGTGGATGAACTGGAGCCTATTATACAGAGTGAAGTAAGCCAGAAGGAAAAACACCAATACAGTATAATAACGCATATATATGGAATTTAGAAAGATGATAACAATAACCCTGTATATGAGACAGCAAAAGAGACAGTCTTATGGACTCTGTGGGAGAGGGAGAGGGTGGGAAGATTTGGGAGAATGGCACTGAAACATGTAAAATATCATGTATGAAACGAGATGCCAGTCCAGGTTCAATGCACGATACTGGATGCTTGGGGCTAGTGCACTGGGATGACCCAGAGGGATGGTATGGGGAGGGAGGAGGGAGGAGGGTTCAGGATGGGGAACACATGTATACCTGTGATGGATTCATTTTGATATTTGGCAAAACTAATACAATCATGTAAAGTTTAAAAATAAAATAAAATTAAAAAAAAAACTAAAAAAAAAAAAAAGCCTCTTGATGAAGGTGAAAGTGGAGAGTGAAAAAGTTGGCTTAAAGCTCAACATTCAGAAAACAAAGATCATGGCATCTGGTCCCATCACTTCATGGGAAATAGATGGGGAAATAATGTCAGACTTTATTTTTCTGGTCTCCAAAATCACTGCAGATGGTGACTGCAGCCATGAAATTAAAAGACACTTACTCCTTGGAAGGAAAGTTATGACCAACCTAGATAGCATACTGAAAAGCAGAGACATTACTTTGCCAAAAAATGTTCATCTAGTCAAGGCTATGGTTTTTCCTGTGGTCATGTATGGATGTGAGAGTTGGACTGTGAAGAAGGCTGAGCGCTGAAGAATTGATGCTTTTGAACTGTGGTGTTGGAGAAGACTCCTGAGAGTCCCTTGGACTGCAAGGAGATCCAACCAGTCCATTCTGAAGGAGATCAGCCCTGGGATTTCTTTGGGAGGAATGATGCTAAAGCTGAAACTCCAGTAGTTGGCCACCTCATGCGAAGAGTTGACTCATTGGAAAAGACTCTCATGCTGGGAGGGACTGGGGGCAAGAGGAGAAGGGGACGACAGAGGATGAGATGGCTGGATGGCATCACTGACTCGATGGACGTGAGTCTGAGTGAACTCCGGGAGTTGGTGATGGACAGGCAAGCTTGGTGTGCTGTGATTCATGGGGTCACAAAGAGTTGGACACGACTGAGCGACTGATCTGATCTGATCTGACAGTGTACTATGCTGTGCTGAGTCACTCAGTCATGTCTGACTCTTCGTGACCCCCATGGACTATAACCCATTCCAGGCTCCTCTGCCCATGGGGATTCTCCGGGCAAAAATACTGGAGTGGGTTGCATGCCCTCCTCCAGGGGATCTTCCCAACCCATGGACAGAACCCAGGTCTCCTGCAATGCAGGCAAATTCTTTACCATCTGAGCCAGTGTACTAGAATTAGGCCTTTATTGAGGGTAGGAACTGTGTTGTTTTTCATTCATCAGCCCTTGCTTTGGTTTTGGCACATGGAAATTGCTCAAAGACCTGTTGGAGTGAACTGAAGTTTTCAGCAGCAACAATAAATGTGATAGTGACCTGGTAAATGTACACCCAATCACTATGTAGGGAGGATAATATCCACAAAGAGACAGTATTATATAACTGATAAATTCACTAATTTGGAATTTTATGTAATAAAAATTATGCAATAAATAAGTCATAGTTTCCAAAATCTGGAAAATGAACAGGTAGTGAGTAATTGTAGTTAGACTTATAACCTATAATATTCTCTCATAAGCATACAATGAATTTGTGAAAATAAATGTCTAATTCTGAGGAATAACCATGAAGATTATATTTATCACAAAGAACATATAAGTCTTTTAAAAGCAAAATTTAGGGGAAAAAAAAACAAAAAAAAAAACCTCATAGCCAGTCTTGTTTAGAGATACAAAAGTGACAGTCTTCATGTGTTTTCAAAAAATGGTCTTTGTTATTTAAATACAGGGTATGTGACTGTCAGAGCTATACTGATTCTCACTGAAATTTCTGTCTCAGTGTTGTTTTTTTTATTTTAATTGTAATTTAAAAGTAGCCAAAATCAATATATTATGCTATTGAACTGGAATCCAGAACAGAGTTTCCAATCAGACTTGTTTCCATCAAAGCTTCACTACTTATTAACATGTAAGCTTAATTAAGCCATTAAGCCTCCCTGAATCCCAACTTGCTCACCTTAAAGCGAAGCTATAATATTTATATCATAGAGATGCTAAGATAAAAAAAGAAAAATAGTAATATATCTGGTACATTTCTGACACTGTAGGCACATAATAAAAGTCTGTTAATATTATCATAGAGTGATCTTTTACATTAAAAGTTCATTTCAACTAAAGAGTTTAAAAATTATTATAGAGCCGCCATGTATAAAAATTACTCTATTTTTAATCTCATTTTTGAAAAGTGACTTTCTCCTTAGCTTCTTATATCAGTATCTTTCGAAAGATTTCCCCACGATAATGTGTTTAAGTATCTCCTTGATATGTTTTTATAATATAAAATAAATATATCAAAGGAAGTCTATGGAATTTTTAAAAACAATGTGATGTTAGGTTAAGAAATAAGTCATAATTCAATAAAAAAAATTGCCTTTAACAGAACAACGCACCATTATTATTTTTTGCTTATTTTCAAATGGAAGAGTCTGGCGCTTTTTCTCAGAGTTGGCAGTATAACTCTGGTTAGTAAATGTTAACCCTACATGATTTAATCTAGAGGGCAAATATTAAGGAATATATGTGTGTTTGCTCAGTCGTTAAGTCATGTCCAACTCTTTGCTAATCCATGGGCTGCAGCCTGCCAGGCTCCTCTGTCCATGGAATTTCCCAGACAAGGGTACTGGAGTGGGTGGCCATTTTCTCCTCCAGGGGATCTTCCAAACCAAAGAACTGAACTCCCATCTCTCGCATCTTTTTCACTGGCAAGCAGATTTTTATACCACTCTTATACCACAGTTGGTACAGACAAATAAAACCATCAGGTCAGAATTTGGTTTTCAAGTCAGATATAAAAACATAGAGGCTATGATATTGGCTAGAAGAGAGGGGGAAAGATTCTATGCAAGTATATGAGTACAACTGTGATGGGATCCTGAAGGGAAAATAATTTGTGTCAGTGAGAATGAGATTAAGATGTGAAAAGGGCAGAATATCCACAAAGGAATAGGTGCCAGCAGCTAGCTTCTCTTTTAACTGTGGCCAGTAGGCGACATTTCAGTGATCTGCCTACCCTACTCTCTCGATAAAGAATTCTTGGATAAACTAATATTATTTACAACCAAGCAAAAATAAACATCTTGTTGTTTCACAGATTGGTTCATGAACTTTTTTGGTTGTTTCTATTAAGTTGAGTTTGCCTCTCTGCCATGTACAACTCTGGGATATACGCAGAAGTTTTCATTCAGTACAGTTCAGTTCAATTTAGTCGCTCAGTCATGTCCGACTCTTTGCAGCCCCATGGATGGCAGCATGCCAGGCCTCCCTGTCCATCACCAACTCCCAGAGTTTACTCAAACTCACGTCCATTGCTCTTTGGAAGGAAAGTTATAACCAACCTAGATAGCATATTGAAAAGAAGAGACATTACTTTGCCAACAAAGGTCCGTCTGGTCAAGGCTATGGTTTTTCCAGTGGTCATGTATGGATGTGAGAGTTGGACTGTGAAGAAGGCTGAGTGCCAAAGAATCGATGCTTTTGAACTGTGGTGTTGGAGAATACTCTTGAGAGTCCCTTGGACTGCAAGGAGATCCAACCAGTCCATTCTAAAGGAGATCAGCCCTGGGATTTCTTTAGAAGGAATGATATTAAAGCTGAAACTCCAGTACTTTGGCCACCTCATGTGAAGAGTTGACTCATTGGAAAAGACTCTGATGCTGGGAGGGATTGGGGGCAGGAGGAGAAGGGGACGACAGAGGATGAGATGGCTGCATGGCATCACTGACTCGATGAATGCGAGTCTGAGTGAACTCCGGGAGTTGGTGAGGGACAGGGGAGGCCTGGAGTGCTGCGATTCATGGGGTCACAAAGACTTGGACACGACTGAGTGACTGAACAGAACTGAACTGAATGTCCATTGAGCTGGTGATGCCATCCAACCATCTCATCCTCTGTCGTCCCCTTCTCCTCCTGCCCTCAATCTTTCCCAGCATCAGGGTATTTTCAAATGAGTCAGTTATTCACATCAGGTGGCCAAAGTATTCAAGTTTCAGCTTCAACATCAGTCCATCCAATGAATATTCAGGACTGATCTCCTTTAGGATGGACTGGTTCGATCTCCTTGCAGTCCAAGGGACTCTCAAGAGTCTTCTCCAACACCACAGCTCAAAACCATCAATTCTTCATGGCAGTGCACATAAATCAGTCCCAATCTCTCAATTCAACCCCTCCGCACCCTGCATCTACATGTCCATTCTCTACGTCTGTATCTCTATTCCTGCCCTGAAAATAGATTCATCAGTACCATTTTTCTAGATTTCCACTAGAGTCTGTCATACAGAGTGAATAAGTCAGGAAGAGAAAAATAAATATCATATATTATGCAGCAGTGTTTTGAATGCAAAAGCATTATGATCAAACCATTGGTTCCTGTTAGTGCTTTTCAAAGCCTCTTCTTTCTTTCAGGAAACACAGGTGGATGACAGGGTGATTCTTAGTTCTTAGTGATTCCCAAGGATAGCAGTTATCATCAGTTTCCTCTGTTACAGGGGCAGCTACTGACAACAAATATTCCAAGTGACTTCTATCTTCCTTATCAATTTATTGCCCATTTTCTGGAGAACATTTCAATCAATCATTACTTTTTCAACACCTTATCTACAGGACTTTTTCCAGTATGCTTCTAATTTTCTTAGTTAAATGAAATCAATAAAATTATACTTAGAATAATCCTTGACACATAACTGCAAGGAAATGCATTCATTTAAGGTAGTACCTATGGTTTGGGCTTCCCAGATGGTGGCAGGGGTAAAGAGCCTGCCTGCCAATGCAGGAGACCTAAGAGACACAGGGTTCAATCTCTGGGTTGGAAAGATCCCCTGTAGGAGGGCATGGTAATCCTCTCTAGTATTCTTGCCTGGAGAATCTCCATGGACAGAGCAGCCTGGCAAGCTACAGTCTATAGGATCACAAAGAGTCGGACGTGACTGAAGGGACTTAGCATGCATGCATGCAACTTTTTTTAAAGTTCACCTGTGATGTCCTAGGGAAGCAAGCTTGAATAACACTACTTACTGATTGTAGTCATGTTTCCATCAGCTGTATGCCCACAGATAGCCCTGTCTGGAGAGTAAGAGCAGAAATGTATTTGCTTTCCAAGCTCAAATTGATTGTTATGTATTCTAACCTTTTCAAGTGGTTGCAATGGAAATTTCTCTAGTACTGTGTTAATTTATTTAATATTCCTAAAGTTTATTTTTATGTATATCTCCTGATGCTACTTCTCCTCACCTATCAGTAAAAGGCTCATGAATACTTGCATAAACTGGGGTTTATGTGGAAAATTCTTAAAGAGATGGGAATGCCAGAAACCTGACCTGCCTCCTGAGAAATCTGTATGTAGGTCAAGAAGCAACTGTTAGAACTGGACATGGAACAATGGACTGGTTCCAAATCAGGAAAGGAGTATGTCAAGGCTATATATTGTCACCCTGCTTATTTAACTTATAGGCAGAGTACATCATGAGAAAGGCTGGACTGGATGAAGCACAAGCTGGAATCAAAATTGCTGGGAGAAATATCAAAACCTCAGATATGCAGAAGACACCACCCTAATGGCAGAAAGCAAAGAAGACCTAAAAAGCCTCTTAATGAAAGTGAAAGAGGAGAGTGAAAAAGTTGTCTTAAAACTCAACATTCAGAAAACTAAGATCATGCCATCTGGCCCCATCAGTTCAGTTCAGTTCAGTCTCTCAGTCATGTCCGACACCATGAACTGTAGCATGCCAGGCCTCCCTGTCTGTCACCAACTCCCGGAATTTACCCAAACTCATGTCCATTGAGTCGTGATGCCATCCAACCATCTCATACTCTGTTGTCCTCTTCTCCTCCTGCCCTCAATCTTTCCAGCATCAGGGTCTTTTCCAATGAGTCAACTCTTCACATCAGGTGGCCAAAGTACTGAAGTTTCAACTTCAACATCAGTCCTTACAATGAACACCCAAGACCGATCTCCTTTAGGATGGACAGGTTGGATCTCCTTGCAGTCCAAGGGGCTCTCAAGAGCCTTCTCCAACACCACAGTTCAAAAACATCGATTCTTCTGCACTCAGGTTTCTTTATAGTCTGACTCACACCCATGCATGACTACTCCAAAAAACATAGCCTTGACTACATGGATCTTTGCTGGAGGAGTAATGTCTCTGCTTTTAATATGCTGTCTAGGTTGGTCATCGGAGAAGGCAATGGCACCCCACTCCAGTACTCTTGCCTGGAAAATCCCATGGACGAAGGAGACTGGTGGGCTGCAGTCCATGGGGTCGTGAAGAGTCGGACACGACTGAGCAACTTCACTTTCCCTTTTCACTTTGATGCATTGGAGAAGGAAATGGAAACCCATTCCAGTGTTCTTGCCTGGAGAATCCCAGGGATGGGGGAGCCTGGTGGGCTGCCATCTATGGGGTCACACAGAGTCAGACACGACTGAAACGACTTAGCAGCAGCAGCAGCAGGTTGGTCATAGCTTTTCTTCCAAGGAGCAAGCGTCTTTTAATTTCATGGCTGCAGTCACCATCTGCAGTGATTTTGGAGCCCCCAAAATAAAGTCTTTCACTGTTTCCACTGTTTCCCCATGTATTTGCCATGAAGTGATGGGAAAGTGAAGTCACTCAGTCATGTCCAACTCTTTGTGACCCCATGGACTGCAGCCTACCAGGCTCCTCTGTCCATGGGATTTTCCAGGTAGGAATACTGGAGTGGGTTGCCATTTCCTTCTCCAGGGGATCTTCCTCACCCAGGGATTGAATCCAGGTCTCCCGCATTGTAGGCAGATGCTTTACTGTCTGAGCCACCAGGAAGTGATGGGACTGGATGTCAAACCGATAGCTAGTAGGCACCTACTGTATAGAACAGAGAGATTCGCATGGTGCTCATTGATGACCTGGATGGGATGTAGGGGGCAGGGAGGTCCAAGAGGGAGGGTATATATGTATGTATGTAGCTAATTCACTTCTTTGTACAACAGAAACTAACACAACATCATAAAGCAACTATACCCCAATTAAAAACAAACAAATAGTAACAACAAAACACTGCAGCTCCATGTTGATCATACATATAGTTTAAAATTTAAAATGAACTGTGTGACTCAGGCTCCATTTATCTCAAAAATGTCATTTTCCCATATTACACACTAAAATCTCAGTTGTGCTGGTTTTCTTTTAGTTCTTAGAATGTCCCCAAATTCCTTTCTTTCCACATCAGGCCCTGGTGCATGGTGTCCCTTTATTTTCAACGCTCTTCCTTCACCCTTCCCTGCTCCTATCAACAGTAAGCCTGTTATCTCCCTCATTTTTAAATATCTTAAATCACAGCTTCTCAGGAAACCCTGCCTACCCGATCCACTAGATGAAGTAAGGCTCCTCTGACATACCATCTCCTTGATCTTATATATTTTCATTAGGATCTTAAATAATTGTAAAATTTTAAAAATGTCTCATTATGTGTCCAATGCCATTTTCTCCCATGAAATTTTATGTTCTCTGCATGTATAAAAGTCTAACATGGGCAATTTTAACATGCACTGTGTTCCCACTACCTAGCTTAGTACTTGGCAAAGGCTTGCAATCATTTGCCTAGTATCTATTATGTGAACAACTAACAAACTGAGTACTTACATACATAAACAAAATTAATCCCACTGAAAAAACCACCATTGGAATGGAACTGTGTTAGGCTGCTAAATCCATATGTGATTCAACTATGGCATACAAATGAAAGTTTACAGTTATTATTTTCCTTTCTCTTTGGAGAACTTCTTATAACCATTCTTTAAAGGTAAGTAGGCTGATGACAAATTCTTAGTTTTCTTTCTTCTGAGAGTGCATTTATTTCTAAGAATATTTTTGCTATATATAGAATCTGAGGTTGATATTTCTTTTCTTGAAAAACAAATTGCACTTCCTTCTGAAGCCATAGCTTCAGATCAGAAATATCCTGTCACTCAAACCATTGTTCCTGTATAGGAAATGGATCATTTCTATTTTGCTGTATTTAGGCTTTTTTCTGTCTTTAGTTTTCAGAAGTTTGATCATGATGCATCTCAACCTGGACTTTTTCTATTTTTTCACTTATTAAAAGAGTTCATAATTGTTCATGAAAAAGTAGATGATTTATTACTGTTGTTCAGTTGCTAAGTCATATCCAACTTTTGCAGCCCTATGGACTGCAGCAAGTAGATGATTACTTTTTTCAAATACTAGTCAGATAATTCTAATAGTTGAATTATCTCAGTGTTAGCATCTATAGATTATCTTTCATCATTCAAGTTGTGATTATTCTGGTTCTTGGATTGGTGTGTGACTTTGGATTGTATTTTGGACTTCTAGGATATGTTGTGAGATTCTGGATTCACAATTTAATCTGTTTTAGTGAAGAGTCACCCTGTCTAGTGATGGTAGAGATAGGGTGGAAGTGGGGGTTCAGATGCTCACTGGGCTCTACTGACACTGCCCTTGAAAGGGCAGAGCATGGCATTCTACTGCATTGCTACTGGTGGACAGGGGTAGAAACTCAGCCCTTTATGATCTCCACCAGTACTATCCTATGAGCAAAAGCAGAATGTCACTCAGTGCTGCCTCCCACCATTTTGTGCTTCCTCAGTGCTGACAGCAAGGCGGAGAACAGTGAGGGTGGAGGTTCATCACTCCACTGAGCTTCACGGATACTGGCGCAGATGCCAGGGTGCTGGATAACACCAACGAGCACTGCTTTATTCCACAGTTTTGCTGCCTAATAGGGTCAAAGTTTCGCTCTTTGCTTAGCTCAAACAAGAACAATCTGGTGTGATAATCAGAGCACCATATGTTGCTATCTATTGTTGGTATGGATGAGGGGAGAATGTGTGGAACTTTGGCCCAGTGCTCAGCTGCCCTGACACCAAGAAAGGGGAGAGGAAAAATTTTCCACTGGTATTTAGATAAAATACAGTGGGTATCGTCAACAATTTTACCACTCTGTTAAGCTACCATTTTCCTTCTTCTTTGGCTAAGTAGAGCAGGCTTCTCTTAGGGGTTTTGTCTACCTCTTTTGATAGTTTCAGGTTGCAGGCCCCTGTGCCTCATCCTGGCTATATAAAAGTTGAAAATGACAGCCAGGAAGCTCACTGTATTTTCATTCATCAAATCTCATTGTCCTTAGTCAGCTCCACATTTTCTTTCCAATCAGTCAGAATCTTCCTATGTTTGCTTGTTGTATTATGTTCAAGTTTTTAAGTTGCGTCAGCAAGGAAAATTTTTTTTCTACTTTCATAGTTTTTTAACTCATCTAATAATTAGATTGACATAAGACAGATTAACAGGAGAAAAACAAAATTAAGTTCATGTGTACAGGAACCTCCCATAGACATAAGAGGTTCTCAGGCACTCAGGCAATTGAGACTTATTTTGAGCACACAGGTAAGTATGTCATCCTTAACTAAGGAGAAGAAGGTAGGGGTCTGGGTCCTCAAATGATGACAAATCACAGCAAGATGGAAAGAGCAAATGTTTGGCAAACAAGTGTTTTCCATGCCAAGCACAGACAATGGGACAGAGAGGAGTTTGAACAGACCCTGCTGAGCACCCCCAGCTTATCACATGTAACCCATACTCGTCATAGTTATCTCTGGTGATAGTTTCTTCCTAGAACAGACCCTTTATTTCAATTATTTTAGGTAGTTAAGGTGAAGGCAAAAAAGTTTTTTTTTAAATCTGCTCTATCTTGATTGCCTGTCACTCAAAACAATCCACATGCCAATACGGCACCTTCTGAGGCAGTGTTTTGTATCTTCCTTTCCCGGGTGGTGCTGGTGGTAAAGAACTTGCTTGCCAATGCAGGAAATATAAAGCAATGTTGGTTTGACCTCTGGATCCGGAAGATCCCCTGTAGGAGGGCAAGGAAACCCACTCCAGTATTCTTGCCTGGATAATCCTCATGGACAGAGAAGCCTGGTGGGCTACAGTCCATGAGGTCACAAAAGAGTCGGACATAACTTAGTGATAAAACATGCAAACAAAGGGGCTTCCCTGGTGACTGAGATAATAAAGAATCTGCCTGCAATATAGGACATCCAGGTTTGATCCCTGGGTTGGGAACATCCCCTGGACAAGGGAACAGCAACCCACTCCAGTATTCTTGCCTGGAGAATCCCATGGAGAGAGGAGCCTGTCAGGCTACAGTCCATAGGATCACAAAAAGTCAGACCCACTGAAGTGACTAAACACACACAGATTCTACTCTTCAGTTGATAGCCCACCATGCTACTCTGTCCGTGGGATTTTCCAGGCAAGAGTACTAGAGTGGGTTGCCATTTCCTTCTCCAGAGGATCTTCCCAACCCAGGGATAGAACCCAGGTCTCCCGCATTGTAAGCAAGATGCTTTACCTTCTGAGACACCAGGGAAGTCTGTTTCACAACTTGAAATTACATCTTCAATGAAAACTGTACATATACATATATATATCCATATATTTGTTTATATATAAAGCTATATATATATCTGTCTATATATATCTGGATGGATAGATATATATTTAGATAGTATATCTCTATATATGCAGTGTATGTATAGTGACATTATATATTTTTATACACCTATATAGAATGTGCCAGTACCTATGAGTTATATCTATAAGGATTTTTATTAAAAACACAAAAAAACCTGTGTTCCTGTAAGTAGCAAACCATTAGTTGTTTTTGTTGATGTTTTGAAAAGTGGAATAAAGTAGAAATTTTATTTAGCAAGTTTATTTTCTATTAGCAGCATTCCATATTGCATAATGAAGCTAAGTTTGTGCTAGGAATCAGCAATATGATTATTAATTATTTCACTACCACTCATGACTCTAGGCAAGTTATAGAATCTCCCTGAGTGTCACATTTCTCATTTGGAAATGGATTTTGTGGGTATGTGATAGAATATATTATCTTGACAATCCTTCCTAGCTCTCAAGTTTTTTTTTAATTTTTTAAAACATAAAATTTAAAATTTGCATACTTGTTCTTTAGATATACTAGGAACAGAATGTTACTCAAGTCTTTAGTCAAAAGCAAGCTGCATTGTATATTGAATAGAAAGGATGAGTGTTTAACACTATCACACCCAGTAAATTTTGCTTTTCTTAGAGACAGCCTCATTTATAATAAAATTTTCCTTGGTCCAATCGTTCTATGACAGCCACAGCTGTGCCTTCTCTGAGCCCTCTCCACTCTGGTGGGTGGCCTGCTGTTTTACTTTAGGAAGCCTCAGATATGCTCTTGCTAATGCTTAAGACCTATCTCTCAAACTTGAGCCTTATCTCTCTAATGAATGCCTGTTCACCCTCAGAGCCAAGTGCCCAGGGAGAACCAAACCTCTTGATCCTTGCTTTATGAACATTTACTTACTGGATCTCAGGGTCAGAAGCTCTGTGATGTAGTCACTCTGGTATTGTACTCTCTCCAGGAATCTAGGGTTCAAACAGCCCCTGCAGCTGCTAACCACTATGGCGATAGATGGCCTCAAGCTGGTTTGACTGTTCCAGACTTCAGGTGTATGAATCCCTGTATGTCTGGACTTGCTACTGCCCTGCTCTCAAGCCGTAGTATTCCTTCTGCTCTCTCTGGGCAGCCTATCTTTAATGAGGTGCTTTCCCAACACCTTGGTTCCCATCTTATCCCAGTGTCTTTATGCCAGTCCAGGCAAGACCCAGAGCGAACAACCTTATTTTTAATGGCCTTCTGCAGCACCTATTCTAGTCTCATTCCTTCTTTCAATAAGAAGAGAAAATGCAGATAAAAGCCATGCATTATACTCATTTCTTATTATACCATGATATACTTTGATACAAGGCTGTGGTATTTTTCTCCCAATCAAGATAGACATTTACCTCCATTAGTAAGATAATCAGATGATGTCTATTGCCCTCAGAAAAGAATCTGAATGTACAGCTTATCCTAAAAGCCTTTTTAGGACTTCTGTGAGAGTAGAACTTTAAGGAATTTCAAGGAAATGGTTAGATAATAGCTTTATAGAAAGAGAGATGGATAAACATAAGAGACTGATATAAGAGAGGGGGGGAGAAAAGAGAGATGCAGAAAGTTGTTAATCACTACTCTAGGTGTACTAGTTTAATAATTGGCCTTTTTGGTTTGCTTATTCTTAAAATTTGAAAATGTTGCATTTAAATATCATATTGGTGTTTTGTTTATTTTGAATGCAAAACTATCAATGTATACATTGCATTTAATGCAAAACTACTGCTATATATCTAATTAGTTAAATACTAAAGTTGCATACTAAAGTAAATAGTGTACAAACGAAAGCCCTAACAATTAATTATGCTCCAAGGAAACTTCTGCCCCTTCACACAAATACAAAACAAATCTGAGATGAAATATAGGGATGGAATGCAAAGGAAAATAGGACACTTGGACATTTCTGAGTTTTTAAAGAAGAAATGGAGAATGAGTCATCCACTATGAAGTCATTTATAAAGAATAACAATGATTCAAGTCACCTAAGAGTTACCTGGACATTAGGCACTCTGTGAGCACAAATAAAAAAGCATCAAATGTTACCAAATATTGTTTAGATGATTTAATGTTGCAGATGTTGGTGCTAAAGCAGTCAAGTTCAAGGAGATAACAGAATAGGTACATACATGGAATAAGTCTCAGTCTTAATGGGTAATTAAGACTGGGTAATATTACCCATGCTTCTGGGTAATATTTGGTAGGTTTTATTTAATATTTCTGTAAATGGGTGTCATGGGTGAGATTAGTTTGGAGTTCTCTTTATTTTTCTTCATCTTTTTGAAAGTGTAGGGGCTATGTAGAAGATAGATTATATATATTTTTTTATTACTGTTCTGTGTTAATACTTTTCCACCTTGGTAAAAAAGATTTGGAAGCTCTTTTTGTGCTTCAAAGGATTTTAAATAGCTTAGAATTAACTGTTTTTAATGAACTGCTCTGGGAAACAGTCTGTTTTTTTTGTTGTTTTTTTCTTTAGTATATCGCTTTGGCAAATCTGTTTTGTAGTTCACATTACTCAGTTCAGACTATCTGTCTGTTCTGTGATTGGTGGTGGCATTTTACACTTTCCTAAAAAAAAATTTTTAAAAAGATGCATACACACACATACACACACACATATATATGCACATATAATTTAAGTTTGTAAATGCATAGGCAAAGAATGGAGAAAATTAGTCTTTTGTGATTTAGTTAACAACCCCTATATCTGTGATTATTCTCTTATTAGTCTGTATGTCATATATGTGTGTGATGTCGATCTTCCTTGTTTGATTTAGAATATGACATATATTTTCTTAATTTTCCCCCAAGATAGGTCATTTGTTTATTAATTTATTTATCATAATTCATTTATTTCTGTATATTTATAGTTTATTTTCAGTTTTTCTTATGTGAATTTTTGTAATTTCAAATTTGTTGAGTTGAATGATTAACTCACCTGTTTTTCACTTTTTTGTTTTCCATTAACTAAATATGTTAGGTCATCAGTTTTCTCCCCCAGAAGCTTTAGTTTTATTTCATTAATTGATAAAAAAGATTTTAATTATTTTCTATGCATTATTTACATATAATTGTTAAACATAATATATACCTATATGTAACATTGTATGTAATGTATACATAATACTTTATCTTTCATACTATATAATATTCAAGACTATATATATATATATGTATACAAAATGAGCAAAAGATTTTAATAGACATTTTACCAAAGATGTAGAAATGGACAGTGTTCATGCATGCTAAGTCACAACAGTCGTGTCCCACTCTTTGAGACGCTATGGATCATAGCTTGCCTGGCTTGTCTGTCCATGAGATTCTCCAGGCCAGAATGCTGGAGTGGCTTGCCAAGCCCTCCTCCAGGGGATCTTCCTGACCCAGGGATCCATCTTGCATTTTTTAAGCATTTTGCATTGGCAGGTGGGTTCTTTACCACTAGCACCACCTGGAAACCCAAATAATGTAGTCCTGTGGTTTATAATAAGAAATACAGATTTGGTCTTTCTCCAGTTCCTGGCTCAGAGCTTCTAAAACTTTTAGAATTCCCTAAGCAAGGAAAACATTAAGGGCTTCTTTTGTTATGTTAGTGAGGTGACTTTGGAGAGCCCCTAGGTAACAGAGGGTGAGATCTGGTTGCCAAGGGAGCCCATTCTGTGTTTAGTTGGTTGGTCTTTCAGTCCCATCCCACCAGCCCCTCACCTCTGGGGAAGGGAAAAGGGTGGAAATCGAGTTCCGTCACCAAGGGCAATGACTTAATCAACCATCAGTCATTTCAGTTTAGTCATACAGTCATGTCTGACTCTTTGTGACCCCATGGACTGCAGCACACCAGGGCTCCCTGTCTATCACCAACTCCTGGACCTTGCTCAAACTCATGTCTATCTAGTCAGTAATGCCATCCAACCATCTCATCCTCTGTTGTCCCCTTCTCCTGCCTTCAATCTTTCCCAGCAAAAGGGTCTTTTCCAATGAGTCAGCTTTTTGCATGAGGTGGTCAAAGTATTGGAGCTTCAGTTTGAGAATCAGTGCTTCCAACAAATATTTAGGACTGATTTCCTTTAGGATGGACTGGTTGGAACTCCTTGTTGTCCAAGGTACTCTCAAGAGTCTTCTTCAACACCACAGTTCAAAAGCATCAATTCTTTAGTGCTCAGCTTTCCTTATGGTCCAACTCTCACATTCATAAATGACTACTAGAAAAATCATAGCTTTGACTAGACGGACCTTTGTCAGCAAAGTAATGTCTCTGCTTTTTAATATGCTGTCTAGATGCTCCTAACTTTTCTTCCAAGAAGCAAGCGTCTTTTAATTTCATGGCTGAAGTCACCATCTGCAGTGATTTTGGAGCTCAAAAAAAATAAAGTCTGTCACTGTTTCCATTGTTTCCCCATCTATTTGCCATGAAGTGATGGGACAAGAAGCCATGATTTTCATTTTTTGAATCTTGAGTTTTAAGCCAGATTTTCACTCTCCTCTTTCACTTTCATCAAGAAGTTCTTTAGTTCCTCTTCACTTTCTGCAATAAGGGTGGTGTCATCTGAATATCTGAGGTTATTGATATTTCTGCTGGCAATCTTGATTCCAACTTTTACTTCATCCAGCCCAGCATTTCGCATAGTGTACTCTGCATGTAAGTTAAATAAGCAGGGTGACAATATACAGCCTTGACATACTCCTTTCCCAATTTGGAACCTATCTTTTGTTCCATGTCCAGTTCTAACTGTTGCTTCTTGACCTGCATACAGTTTTCTTAGAAGGCAGGTAAGGTGGTATGGTATGCCCATCTCTTGAAGAATTTTCCACAGTTTCTTGATATTCACACACTCAAAGGCTTTAGCATAGTCAATGAAGCAGAAGTGGATGTTTTTCTGGAACTCTCTTGCTTTTTCTATGATCCAACAGATGATGGGAATTTAAAATATGGGTCCTCTGCCTTTTTAAATGCAGCTTGAACATCTAGAGTTCTCAGTTCACATACTGTTGAAGCCTAGCTTGGAAAATTTTGAGCATTATTTTGCTGGTGTATGAGATGAGTGCAATTGTGCAGTAATTTGAACATTCTTTGGCATTATTTTTGTGATTGGAATGAAAATTGACCTTTTCCAGTCCTGTGGCCACTGTTGAGTTTTCCAAATTTGCTGTTGTATTGAGTGCGGAATTTTCACAGCATCATCTTTTAGGATTTGAAATAACTCAGCTGCATTCCCTCATCTATAGTACCTTTGTTTGTAGTGATGCTTCCTAAGGCTCACTTGACTTCATATTCCAGGTAGTCTGGCATTAGGTGACTGTTCACACCATCATGATTAATGGGTCATTAATATCTTTTTTAATGATCTTAATTAAGATCTTTTTTTTTTTAAAGCCTTTGACTGTGTGGATCACAATAAACTGTGGAAAATTCTGAAAGAGATGGGAATACCAGACCACTTGATCTGCCTCTTGAAAAACCTATATGCAGGTCAGGAAGCAACAGTTAGAACTGGACATGGAACAACAGACTGGTTCCAAATAGGAAAAGGAGTACGTCAAGGCTGTATATTGTCACCCTGTTTATTTAACTTATATGCAGAGTACATCATGAGAAACGCTGGGCTGGAGGAAACACAAGCTGGAATCAAGATTGCCGGGAGAAATATCAATAACCTCAGATATGCAGATGACACCACCCTTATGGCAGAAAGTGAAGAGGAACTAAAGAACTTCTTGATGAAAGTGAAAGAGGAGAGTGAAAAAGTTGGCTTAAAGCTCAACATTCATAAAACAAAGATCATGGCATCCGGTCTCATCACTTCATGGGAAATAGATAGGGAAACAGTGGAAACAGTGTCAGACTTTATTTTTTGGGGCTCCAAAATCACTGCAGATGGTGACTGCAGCCATGAAATTAAAAGATGCTTACTCCTTGGAAGGAAAGTTATGACCAACCTAGATAGCATATTGAAAAGCAGAGACATTACTTTGCAACAAAGGTTCGTCTAGTCAAGGCTATGGTTTTTCCCGTGGTCATGTATGGATGTGAGAGTTGGACTGTAAAGACAGCTGAGCGCCGAAGAATTGATGCTTTTGAACTGTGGTATTGGAGAAGACTCTTCAGAGTCCCTTGGACTGCAAGGAGATCCAACCAGTCCATTCTGAAGGAGATCAGTCCTGGGATTTCTTTGGAAGGAATGATGCTAAAGCTGAAACTCCAGTACTTTGGCCACCTCATGCGAAGAGTTGACTCACTGGAAAAGACTCTGATGCTGGGAGGGATTGAGGGCAGGAGGAGAAGGGGACGACAGAGGATGAGATGGCTGGATGGCATCACTGACTCGATGGACATGAGTCTGAGTGAACTCCAGGAGTTGGTGATGGACAGGGAGGCCTGGCATGCTGCAGTTCATTGGGTTGCAAAAAGTCGGACACGACTGAACGACTGAACTGAATTGAAGATCTGTTTTGTATGGTTCTTCTGTGTATTCTTGCTACCTCTTAATATCTTCTGCTTCTGTTAGGTCTATACTGTTTCTGTCCTTTATTGTGCCCATCTTTTCATGAAATATTCCCTTGGTATCTCTAATTTTCTAGAAGAGATCTCTATCCTTTCTCATTCTATTGTTTTTCTCTATTTCTTTGCAATGATTATTTAGGAAGACTTTCTTATCTCTCCTTGCCCTTCTTTGGAACTCTACATTCTGATGGTCATATCTTTCCTTTTCTCTTTTGCCTTTCACTTCTCTTCATTTCTCAGCTATTTGTAAGACCTCCTCAGATAACCATTTTGCTTTTTGCATTTCTTGGGGATGGTTTCGATCACTGCCTCCTGTACAATGTTATGAACCTCAGTCCATAGTTCATCACTTACACTATCAGATCTAATCCCTTGAATCTCTTTGTCACTTCCACTGTATAATCATAAGGGATTTGATTTAAATCACACCTGAATGGTCTAGTGGTTTTCCCTACTTTTTTTCAGTTTCAGTCTAAATTTGGGAATAAGAAGTTCATGATCTGAGCCACAGTCAGTATTTTTGCTGACCATATATTAGCTGCAAAGAATATAATCAATCTGATTTCAGTATTGAACATCTGGTGATGTCCATGTGTAGAGTCATCTCTTGTGTTATTGGAAGAGGGTGTTTGCTATGACCAGTGTTTTCTCTTGGCAAAGCTCTGTTAGTCTTTGCACTGCTTCATTTTGTACTCCAAATCCAAACTTGCCTGTTACTCCAGGTATGTCTTGATCTCTTACTTTTGCATTCCAGTCTCCTCTGATGAAAAAGACATCTTAATTAGATGTTAGTTCTAGAGGGTCTTGCTAATCAACCATACCGATATAATGAAGCCATCTTAGACACCTGAAAAGGACAGGATTTTGAGAGCTTTCAATGAAACTCCTCCCACAAAGTCCTAAGCTATATACTTTTATAAAATAATCATATGTAAAATGTTTCTCTAAATCCTGTGAACTACTGTAACATTTTAACAGAACCCAAGGCTGAGTGAATAAAGAATATGCCTACATGCAAATCAGGAGACACAGGAGGTACGCATTCGATCTCTGGGTTAGGAAGTTCCCCTGGAGAAGGAAATGGCAACCACTCCAGTATTCTTGCCTTAAAAATTCCATGGACAGAGGAGCCTGGTGGGCTACAGTCCAAAGGGTCATAAAGAGGGTGATACAACTGAATGACAAATCAGAAGAAGAAAGTTATGGGACCCTCTTATCTATAGCTGTTTGGTCAGAAGCACAAGCAGCAATCCAGCGTGTGTTTGGTCTCTGAAATTTGTGCATTTGAGTGGGGTGGGGGGCAGTCTTATATTACTTAACCCTTTACCTGTGCAATCTCATGCTATCTCCAGATAGATGGTGTCAGGATTAAGCTAATTGCTTGGTGGCCTTGAAAAAAACACATCAGAATTCATAAGTACAAGTTCATAATTAGAGAAATATAAATTAAAACCACATGAAATATTTTATATCCACTAGATCAGCTATACAAAATAAGACTAACAATAACTAACAGTGGTGACAATGTGGAGAAATTTCATACAATTTATGGGAGAAAATGAGATGGTACAGCTACTTTGGAAAGCAGTTTGAAAGTTTCTTATAAATTACTGTAGAGTCTAACACACTTAAGTCTATAACCAGGTTATATAACAAAACATGTCCACACAAAGACTTGCACATGAATATTCACAGCAGCATTATTCACAATAACTAAAAAATGGAAATAACCTAAATGTCCATCAATTGATAAATAAATAAATAAAGTGTGGAATATCATACAATAGAATCAGTTCAGTTCAGTCGCTCAGTCGTGTCCGACTCTTTCCGACCCCATGAATTGCAGCACGCCAGGCCTCCCTGTCCATCACCAACTCCCGGAGTTCACTCAGACTCACGTCCATCGAGTCAGTGATGCCATGCAGCCATCTCATCCTCTGTCATCCCCTTCTCCTCCTGCCCTCAATCCCTCCCAGCATCAGAGTCTTTTCCAATGAGTCAACTCTTCGCATGAGGTGGCCAAAGTACTGGAGTTTCAGCTTTAGCATCAGTGCTTCCAAAGAAATCCCAGGGCTGATCTCCTTCAGAATGGACTGGTTGGATCTCCTTGCAGTCCAAGGGACTCTGAAGAGTCTTCTCCAACACCACAGTTCAAAAGCATCAATTCTTCAGCGCTCAGCCTTCTTCACAGTCCAACTCTCACATCCATACATGACCACAGGAAAAACCATAGCCTTGACTAGACGAATCTTTGTTACAAAGTAGTGTCTCTGCTTTTCAATATGCTATCTAGGTTGGTCATAACTTTCCTTCCAAGGAGTAAGTGTCTTTTAATTTCATGGCTTCAGTCACCATCTGCAGTGATTTTGGAGCCCAGAAAAATGAAGTCTGACACTGTTTCCACTGTTTCCCCATCTATTTCCCATGAAGTGATGGGACCGGATGCCATGATATTCATTTTATGAATGTTGAGCTTTAAGCCAACTTTTTCACTCTCCTCTTTCACTTTCATCAAGAGGCTTTTTAGTTCCTCTTGACTTTCTGTGATAAGGGTGGTGTCATCTGCATATCTGAGGTTATTGATATTTCTCCTGGCAATCTTGATTCCAGCTTGTGCTTCTTCCAGCCCAATGTTTCTCATGATGTACTCTGCGTATAAGTTAAATAAGCAGGGTGACAATATACAGCCTTGACGTACTCCTTTTCCTATTTGGAACCAGTCTGTTGTTCCATGTCCAGTTCTAACTGTTGCTTCCTGTCCTGCATACAAATTTCTCAAGAGGCATAGTACTCAGCAATAAAAAGGAAGAAACTCTGGGCCATGCTGTCTCATGGATTAATATCAGGATACCTCATTCTAACTATGAGAATCTAGACATAAGAGACACAACACGTTATATGGTTCCAGTTATATACAATATCCAACAAAAGCAACTTTACACAAACAGAAAGTAGATTAGTGGATGTCGGGGACTAGAGGTGGGAATAGGGGTGGGAAAGGGGTTGCAATTTACATGAGCATGAGGAATCTTTTGGGGACATATAAAAACACTAATGGAGAAGGCAATGGCACCCCACTCCAGTACTCTTGCCTGGAAAATCCCATGGACAGAGGAGCCTGGTAGGCTGCAGACCATGGGGTCGCGAAGAGTCGGACATGACAGAGCAAATTCACTTTCACTTTTACCTTTCATGCATTGGAGAAGGAAATGGCAACCCACTCCAGTGTTCTTGCCTGGAGAATCCCAGGGACGGGGGAGCCTGGTGGGTCGCCGTCTATGGGGTCGCCCAGAGTCGGACACAACTTAGCAGCAGCAGCAGCAAAAACACTAAAACTGACTTACGGTGATCACTGAAACTGCCAATAAAAAAATTGAATTGTGCACTTGAAATGGTTTGATTTTTTGCTCTTTAAAATACATCTTAATAAAGTTAAATATATGTTTATATGTGTATGTGTGTTAAGTTGCGACAGTTGTGTCCTACTCCTCGTGACCCCAGGGACTGTAGCCCTCCAGGCTCTTCTGTCCACGGGAATTCTGCAGGCAAGAATACTGGAGTAAGTTGCCATGCCCTTCCTCCAGGGAATCTTCCAAACCCAGTGATCAAACCCAAGTCTTGTGTTTCCTGCATTGCAGGCAGATTCTTTTACCCATTGAGCCACCTGGGAAGCCCTTAAATGTGTATATATACACACATGCATACTGTTTTTAAATGCAAGAGTGTACTTTTTATAGTTTTGTGCTCTCTTAAATCAGAGGGTATAGTATACAATAATTTGAGTTTTCAAAGTTTATTGAAGTGTTTTGTGACACTAAATACGACCAAATTTGGAAGTTCATAGCAATTTTTAAAAGAATATTTTCTATTATTGGTGTACAGAACTTAAAAATGATGTGTATATTAATAGTATTTTATAGTCAGCATATTTAATTGTCTTAAATTTTTATTAGTTTCAGTTAATTGGAAAAAATAAGAGTTTTCAATTAAAATGTGTTTCTGTTTCTGATTCAATATTGCTAATCCCACTTTTTTTTTTTTTTTTTTTGCATTTTCTTGGGCTGGCTAGATCCATGTGTGTAGTCGCTCAGTCGTGTCCGACTTTGTGACCCCATGGACTGTAGCCCTCCAGGCTTCTCTGTCCGTGGGATTTTTCAGGCAAGAATACAGGAGTTGGTTGCCATTTCCTTGTCCAGGCTACATCCATATTTTCTATATTTGGCTTTTCTGGGTTATTTTGTAATTTTTGTATTTTTGTATTCAGCATATTACTAGGTTTTATCTTTGGTTCTAATAAAACTTTTTTCTTTAAATGGCTAATTTAAGCCCATTTATATTTATTTAAATGATTTACATGTTTGGTTAAAATATAATTTATTTTTTCCCACTACTTTTTAAAAATGTGTCACTATATAAATAGTGTTTGTTTTCTTTTATGCATGTTTGTGGGGCTTTTTCCTCACCATTTTGAAAATTTATACATTTTTCAGAGGTTTTCTTCATAGGTATTACTTTTAGCAGTATACTTAGTTATTTAAATCTTTAGACAGTATATTTGTTACCTAAATCTATACTTTCTTCTTTTACTATGTCCCAACCACTTATTTTGGGTCAATCAGATAAGACTAGATTATACTGAGTAAAAAGAACACAACATTTCAGTGACTTATCACAGCAAAGTTTATTTCTTGCAAAAAGTACCGTACAGCCTGGGTACCCTCTGGTGCAGTTAATCTCCAAATGCATAAAGTTCCCTCCAGAGCAGCTATTCTTCAAATGGCAGCTCAGGATCCTAGGCTGCTTTGATCTTGTGTCCCCTACTTCTCATCACAATGCTTCATGTCCATCTGCAGGAGAGGGGAGTACAGAGGAACAGGAATTCAGCATGTCAGCCAGAAGTGACAGCAGTTACTTCTGCTGATATCCCTTTGACCATAAAACAAGTCTTAGGAAGCAGTCAGTACTCCTTATACATACCAAGAAGGAGAAGTGAGCCAGATATGAGTATATGCTTATAATACCCCTACATGACTTCAACTATATTACTTTATTTAATAAGATTAATCAATGTCCTTAAATATATATATAAATATAAAAGTATATCTTGAATTAATACTTTTAACATTTCTTTGTGATTCTTGATTATAAAATGATTGCTTATTATAACAAAGAGAAAACTGTACCATTTATTGTATCTTCCACTCTCTGTCCCTTTCCCGTCTCATTTTTACAGTTTATAGCATTTCTACAAAATCAGAGGTTATAAAATTCTTCACTGTCTTTTTTATGAAAAACTATAACAAAGCCTTCCTTTACTTTATTTACTTTTAGCATAAATACTAGAAGATAAATTGGACAGTTTGTGACGAAATTTAGAAAACTTTTCCACAAACCAAATGTATAAATCTTTCCCTTTGGCTCTGACTTCCAATCCTCCTTCACTGTGATGAAGACGTATCAAGTTCTTCCTGATTTTTGGTTGTGTGAGTGGTTTCTCAACTGACTGGTCCTCAAGGTATGTAATTCTTGCACTGGGTTTTATGGTCACTGGATCTATGACTTATCCAAGTTTGAAAATGATCTCAGACAGTTGGTGTCTCATATGTTTTGTCTGTAGGACAGATGACGTTCTGAGAAACACAGGATTCCCAACTATGCACTGATGAACATTACCGCCCTGTCTTTGGAAATGCAAGGCCGAAGTGTAAATTCCACAACCTCTTCACAGGCGTATTTAATACTTGTAGTATATGACTTGGTATTAGTATTTTGCTCTTGCTATATAGAAGTACAAGTAAAACTTTGAAAATGATTACGACCTAATCCTTTTGACTTTATTGATCTTCTCAGTCTTATTTCCCTAATCACATTGCAAGTTCTTTTTGGTGGGAAAAGTGACATGTTTTTCTGTAGCATCTAAAAATTAATGAGGCACAAAAATTAATGTTTAATAGTGTTTTGTTTTTTTTTTAAGTTGGCACCATGTCAGTTCTGAATGACTTTCTGGGGGGAATTTCCTGAAGTTTTGGGGCAGTGTAGAGTAAACAGTGCAACTGTTACCCAAATGTGGTAAATGGAGGTGTAGAATATGATTTTAAACTTAATTAGGTTTTACTACCATCATATGGAATTAGAATGGGAATTGAACTACAAAATTATACATTCTGTTTTAAATCAAGGATATCTAAATTTTATTTTTTACTCTGTTTTTTCCAGTATACTTTTCAAATTAGAGACCTGTTGAAATAAATGCATATGATAAAATTCTGGAAAAATTTTTGGTTGAATCAAACAATGGTGTATGAGTCAAATTGTCCTCACTAAGAGAAAAAAAAGTAAAAAGTTTTTCCAGAGATCCCATTTTCCATCAACACTATGTCTCTCTATATATTTATTTCTGTATATCTACATGTCTCGTGTGTATTGTGCTCAGTCCTGTTTGATTCTTTGCAACCCCATGGACTGTAGCCCACCAGCTCCTCTGTCCATGGTATTTTCAAGGCAAGAATACTGGTTGGATTGCCTTCTCCTCCTCCAGGGGATCTTCCCACCCATGGATCGAATTTAAGTTTCCTGAAACTCCACCACTGCAGATAGATTCTTTACCACTGAGCAACCAGGGAAATACATATGCAATACATATATATCCAAATGTGAAAAAAGAAATCCTAAAAGTAAATGGGACATATCTATTCAAGTTATTACTTAAAATCTATTGAATATCATTAATATACGCTATTAAACTTCCTAATTTAATAAATAAGGTAGTACTTTAGAATATTACACTTCCAGATAACACTAAAATTTAATAAGAATGTTTTGTCTATTGAAATAAAAGTGTAAGTCCCTTAATCCTGTATACTCTGCGACCCCATGGACCACAGCCTGCCAGGCTTCTCTGTACATGGAATTCTCAGGGCAAGAATACTGGAGTGGGTTTCTATTTCCTTCTTCAGGTATATTCCCAGCACAGGGATCAAACCCAGGTCTTCTGTATTGCAGGAATATTTTTTACTGTCTGAGCCACCAGGGTATCCCGTTTCAGTATCAACAATATAAAACAGAAAATAAATAAATAAATAAAGGAATTTAAAACTTATTCATCAATTTCCAATGTAAGTTTTGATATTAAATAAAACTTCTGACTACTGAAATAAAGAAAACAGAATGCAGAGATACTATCCATGTTACTGAACACAATCCAAGTTACCTGTGCATGCTAAGTTGCTTCAATTGCATCGGACTCTTTGAGACTCCGTGGATCGTAGCCTTTCTATCTCCTATGCCCATGCAATTTCGCAGAGAATAATGCAGTGGGTTGCCATGTCTTCCTCTAGGGGATCTTCCAGACACAGGGGTGGAAGCCACATCGCTTATGTCTCCTGCACAGGCAGGTGCTGGTGCCACCTGGGAAGCCCCCCCAGGTGTTAGTTGCTCAGTCCTGTCCAACTTTCTGCGACCCCATGGACTGTCCTCTGTCCATGGGATTCTCCAGGCAAGAATACTGAAGTGGGTTGACATTTCCTCCTCCAGATCTTCCCGACCCAGGGATTGAACTTGTGTCTCGCATATTGCAGAGTTCTCCCACACTGTGGGCAGATTCTTTATTGTCTGAGCCATTAGGGAAGCCTCCAAGTCATCTAAGAAAATATAATTCTGAAACCTGCTTATGATGTTAGTCTACATAGCCAAAAAAAAATATTTATAAAATTAAAACAGGATAAATATAGAAAATAATACTTAACATACTCAAAATTATATAAATAACTAAAAGAGAAAAAATTTTTAAACAACTAAAAGAAAATATTAAATGAGCCAACATAGGACTAAATGCTAATATGTTAACAAAATTGATGGAATATCAGAAGTCAATGGAATAACATCAATAAACATTTGCTCATCTGCCTTCATTATGAAACAGCTTTCCCTTATGCCTAAAATTTTTAAAACCTTATGAACTTGCACACTTTAGCCCTTCAAATTGAACACATTTTCTTATTCAGTTTAATTTAGTACCATGATTTAGGCTTCCCTGGTGGCTCAGATGGTAAAGAATCTACCTGCAATACAAGAGACTCAGTTTTGATCCCTGGGTCAGGAAGATTTGCTGGAGAAGGGAATGGCTACCCATTCCAGTATTCTTGCTTGGAGAATTCTATGGACAGAGGAGTGTGGTGGGCTACATACAGTTCATGGGGTTGCAAAGAGTCAGACATGACTGAGAGACTAATTCACTTCTACCATTATTTAGACATTCTCTAAATATTTAGAAGAAACGTTGGATATTTTAAATCATAAATAGTTTATAGACCTATTTTATTTATATTTCTCATATTTTAAAGAACAATCCCACTTACTTAAACTATTTTTTTTTAATTGGCATTCTAAGTTGTTTGTTGTAATGTGTCATCCCTATACAATTTTTCTGAGTCCTTCCACTCCAGGAAAGAATTGAATGTTCTCTCATTGAGGTACCTGTTTAGTACAGTACAGTATTTTTATTTTAATGTTGGTTTTATTATTCTGAAACTGTTTAAACATTCTTTTCTAATAAACTATATGCTCTTTGAAGGCATAAACATTTTTTCTTAGGTCATTATCTGCCTAAATGACTGATACAGACTAACTTCTCAATAAATGTCTGGTTTATGAATAAATGAATAAAATTTAAAAATATTTTACACTCCTTTAAGATTCAAATGACTATGACTAATCTCCCAATTCATATCCAGTATTCTTCGCAACATATTTAGTTGAGTTTCCATGGAAGGTAGTGTTATTTCATTGCCTCCCTGGTGGCTCAGACAGTAAAAGTGTCTGCTTACAATGCGGGAGACTCGGGTTGGATCCCTGGGTTGGGAAGATCTCCTGGAGAAGGAAATGGCAACCCACTCCAGTACTTTTGCTTTGAAAATCCCATGTATGGAGGAGCCTGGTAGGCTACAGTCCATGGGGAGGCAAAGAGTTGGACACGACTAAGCGACTTCACTTTCACTTTTCAATAAGGTAAAACATGAAGAATGTCGTATAAAATGAGTAAATAAAATGACATGACTTGCCTAAAAAAGAAGGCATTCTATCATCTTTTCATAACTTGCACTGATATACTATAACGTTGTGAAGCGCAATGCCATATATTGATTTCAAAGGAGGAGATATAGTAGGTAGGCTGTCCTCACGTTGGGGTAAAACAATTACAAAAAAAAAAAAAAAAACAGGGACATTCTTGGTGGTCCAGTGGTTAAGAAGCCACCTTCAAATGCAGGAAATTCGGGTTTGATGTCTGGTTGGGAAAGACCCTACATGCCATGGAGCAACTAAGCCCACGCACCCCGAAGTGTAGTCCACGTGCCACAGCTGAAGAGTTTGTGCTCCACAGTTAAAGACTCCGAGTGACACAGTGAAGACCCTGCATGCTGCAACTTAGACTCGCAGCCAAAAATAAACAAATGCTTCTTTTAAAAAGCTGTTTTTCTCCAATCCAGGTTCAATGCATGAGGCAGGGTGCTCAAGGGGATGATGCACTGGGATGACCCTGAAGGTTGGGATGGGGCGGGAGGTGAGAGGGAGGGTCAGGATGGGGAACACATGTATACCCATGGCTGATTCATGTGAATGTATGGCAAAAACCACCAAAATAATAATAATAATAAAATTAAAAATAAAAAAATGAAAAACTGATTTTCCAGTTTTCTTTTGCCACTTTCATTTTTCTATTCATCCAGTTCCCTCTCCCAGCATACCCCATCATGGAGTGAAAAAATCGCTTAAATGTGAACACACTAATTTATTAAAGCTATCTTCTGAGCATCTAATACCACACCCCTTCCTACAACATTTGGAAACAGAGAAGACTGACGAAATAAAGTCTGCACTTCTCACCATGAGAGCCATAGTACTCTCACTTATATACATGGCAGTTGTATTTCTGGCCTCAAGTCTCACTGGTGTTGACTCCTAGAGGCCTTCTGCTGCTCCCTGTAAGGCTGCTGTAAAGAATAACAGTGGTCTCTTCTAGAAATGGTTCTCTCATCATCAGTACCCTCAGGGAATCCCTGTTATATCTTGACTTTTTCAGCTTTCCTGAATATCCGGTGTACAAGAAAGTCCAGGGCCATACACAAACAGCCACATTTGGCGAGCACCCCTAGGAGATTCCCTGAGGAAAGTTCAAAATTATCCAGCTGGGCAGCTTTTTGGAGAAACTGGTTTGTATCAGAAAAAAACTGTAAGGTACTACAATGTCACCTCCTACACCTCTGCCATTTTCTTCCCTACTGTGGGACAGGAAATATTTACCTAGCTCTTCCTGGCTTAAAGTAACCACAGATATTTGATGGTTGAAATGTTTGAAAAAGTGTAATCTGTTTTTCAACTGTATGACCTTGGGCTTCACTTCCCAAGTAAAAGAGAATAATATTTTACCAGATAAAATAAAATGAATAATATTATATTAGTTTCAAGTGTATAATATACCAATTTGATATTTGCACATGTTGAGAAATGATCATCACAATAAATATAGTTAAAATCCATCACTTTACAGATATTTTTCTTGTGATGAGAACAACTCTCTTAGTAACTTTCAAATACATAATAGAATGCTATTAACTATAGTCACTATGCTGTACATTACATGCACAGTACTTATTGATTTTATAACTGGAAGTTTGTACATTTGACAACCTTCACCCATTTTATTTACTCCCCACACCCCACCTCCGTTAACCACCAATATATTCTCTGTGAGTTCAGTTTTGTTTTTTATTTTGGTTTGTTTATCTGTTTCAGATTTCATTTGTAAGTGAGGTCATATGCTATTTGTCTTTCTCTGACTAAATTTACTTATAATAATACCCTTAAAGTTTATCCTTGTTGTCACAAAAGGCAAGATTTCCTTCTCTTTTTAATGACTGAATTACATATGTGTGAGTGTGTGTGTGTGTGTGTGTGTGTGTGTGTGTATACTACAATATCTTTATTCATTCTCGGCTATTGTGAATAATACTACAATGTATACTGGTGTGCGTATATCTTTCTGAATTAGTGTTTTTTTTCCTTCACATAAATACCAGAAGTAAAGTTGCTAGATTATAGGATATTTCTATTTAAATTTTTTTAAGAACCTCTATTTTGAACTGTGGTGTTGGAGAAGACTCTTGAGAATCCCTTGGACTACAAGGAGATCCAACCAGTCCATTCTAAAGGAGATCAGCCCTGGGTGTTCTTTGGAAGGAATGATGCTAAAGCTGAAACTCCAGTAACTTTGCCACGTCATGTGAAGAGTTGACTCATTGGAAAAGACTCTGATGCTGGGAGGGATTGGGGGCAGGAGGAGAAGGGGACGACAGAGGATGAGATGGCTGGATGGCATCACCAACTCGATGGACGTGAGTTTGAGTGAACTCTGGGAGATGGTGACGGACAGGGAGGCCTGGCGTGCTGTGATTCATGGGGTTGCAAAGAGTTGGACACGACTGAGCGACTGAACTGAACTGATACTGTTTTCCTTACTGGCTGCACCAATTTACATTCTCTCAAATAGTGCATAATGGTTTCCTTTTCTCCATATTCTCACCAATACTTGTTATTTCTGTCTTTTTGATAACAGCCATCTTAGCAGATGTGAGGTGTATCTCAATGTGATTTTGATTTGCATTTCCTTAATAATTAGTGATATTCAGCACATTCTTGTGTACCATTGGCCATATATCTGTAGTTCTCCTTTAGAAAAATGTTTATTCAGATCCTCTGTCCATTTTTTAATCAGATTGCTTTTTGGTGTTTCAGATTTTTTTCTTTTGATATTTGTTTTTGTTTTGATATCAATTTTTATGAGTTCTTTATGTATCTTGGATGTGTGTATTTGTGTGTGCTCAGTTGCGTCTAACTCTTTTTGACCCTGTGGATTGTAGTCCTCCAAGCTCCTCTGCCCATGGCATTTTCCAGACAAGAATATTGGAGCAGGCCATTTCTACTCCAGAGGATCTTCTCAACTCAGGGATTGAACCCGTATCTCTTGCATCAATCTGCACTGGCAAGTGGATTCTTTATTATTGTGCCATTCATGAAGTTGTATGAGTTCTTCATGTACTTTGCATATTAATCTCTTATTTGTGATAAATAATTTGAACATATATGAGTGGATTTATTTCTAAGCTCTCTTTTCTTTTCCATCAACCTGTGTGTCTGTTTTTATGCTAATACCATGCTGTTTTGTTTACTATAGCTTTGTAATAGAGTTTAAAATCAGGAAATGTGATACTTCTAGCTTTGTTCTTTCTCAAGATTGCTTTGACTTTTGGGGTCTTTTGTGCTTTGAGTCATATGGTTATTTCCACAATAATAATTCATCAATTTCTTTCACCAATATCTTATATTTTTCATTGTGCAGGTCTTTCATTTCCTTGGATAAATATATTTCTAGGTATTTTATTTTTGAGGGTGCAGTTGTAAGTGAGATTGTTTTTATTAATTTCCTTTTGATAGTCTTGTTATTATGTAGAAACACAAGAGCTTTTTATATTGACTTTGTATTCTACAACTTAATTTGTTTGTTAGTTCTAACAGATTTTTGGTGGAATATTTAGGATGTTCAATAAAAATATTATAACATCTGCAAATAGTGACAATTTTACTTCTTTATTTCCTCTTTGGATGACTATTTTTTCTTTGCCTAAGATGCTTGATCTGTGGCTCATACCCATCCCTGGCATCCTCACGCTTAGATCCAAGGCCTAACCAGGTGTTGCAGAGTCAATGCCAGTTCTAACCCTGCAAGAAATTCATTACCCACAGCCCCTGCCAATAACACCATGGGCTCCATCCACCTCCAACCCAAAAAGGTGCAGGAGCTAATGGACTAGACAGGCTTCTCAACAGTTCCAATGGAACTTTAAGAAGCTGAGTTTAAGAAGCTGAACTTAAGAAACTTAGGGATGGTTTAACCATTCCTAAAGAGAACTCCAACAAAGTCCCAGAATTGGAGCTTGACAAAATATGATCCAAATAGCCATCTGACTTCTTTGATCACATGAAAGTGTGCAAGGGGGTCAGTGACCTGGCCCAGGAGGTCAATGTTGAGGACTTCCTGATCATTATGTCTTACTTCCAACCCATGGACACCAGAGTAGTGGAGGAGCAGGCACACACACACACACACACACACACACACACAAAACAAAAACAAAAAAACACCTAAAATTTATTTATTTTCCATGTGTATGACTCAGGGAACAACACTGGAAGACTATCAAAATGTGATTGAGAAGCTTCTCTCCAGAAACCATCACACTGAGAAATATTTTACTCACTCCAATGTAGAGGAGGCCATGATGGATCAGCCAGAATCTCCAGATGAGCCAGAATGTGCATGTGGCAGACAGAGCCTGATAAGGTGTTGGAGGGGATCACAGTTAACAACTCCTTGAAGCTCTGGCTGGTGGTAGACTGAAAAACCAACATGCACGTCTGCTTCCTTAGCATGGAAACCATCACCCTTTGCAATGGGGCAGCATCCCTGGGTGACCTGGAGTAGCCAACATCCCTTTGCTACAGTCATTGTAAGATCTGTTGTTGATATGTTCTTATTATATTCCATACGGGTTATGTGGGGTGACTAGAAGGAGATAGATAACATGTCTTGTAATTTAGAAGATGCTGGGCTATGATAAGGCAGATTCAGATCTAACAATTAGGACTACACATTTTCCAGAGATCCTAGAATTTGAGTAGGACACACTAACTGGATGGAACACTGGGGTGGATGAAATACTGAGGGTTATTCTCTGGAAAAAAAAAAGGCAAGTATATTCAAGTGCATGAAAAGACATTTACAAATGGATATTTAGGAGAAGGAAAGTGTAAACTATAGTAGTACCTACTATCTGACCCTTTATATATTGTTTTCTTCTACATTAATAGAATTTTTAGTTGAGCACTCGGCTCCCCATAGAAATACTACATTTCTCCAGTTTGCCTGAAGTTGAGTGTGGCTATGTGTCTAACTTCTGTTCCATAGCATAGGAGCCAAAGCTATGTGTACAACTTCTAGTCAGTGCCCTTAACACAAGTAACCATGTCTTTGCATTTCTTCCTTCTGTAGTTGGAGTGGGCATAAGTTGGCAGCAATTGGAATAAGCATTTCAGACCAGAAGATGAAAGCTAGATATTTAGGGTGACTAGCATCAAGGTAGAGCAAACATGGGGCCCTGATGACTTCATGGAGGAAAGTCTTGAACATAGAGGATCTTTTAAAGAAAGAGAATTAAACAAGAAATAAATTGTTATGAGTCAAGCTCTTGTGAACTATTGTCATATTTTTCAATGGCAAAACCCACATCTTAACTAATACTATCAGATTTTGAAAATTAAATTGGTTTACTGTATGGCAAGTAAATTTGCAATATCTGTGATAAAGAAAAAAAATGCCTTGAAATATATGGTGGTCAAGAATAAAAATTGTTCACAAAGAAAATACAATCAATCTTGTTTCAAAACCTGATCTTGGGGTATATTCTCCAATTTCTTTTGTCCAAAGAATGATTAAAAAATTTTATAGTTAGCAAAAATATTGTTTGTACACAAAAGGGACTAAAAAACATTCTCAGTTACAAAAGGACTAGAAAACATATTACTCATGTTACTCCACCAATAGTATTTTTTTATTAACGATATACTAACTGTTATGTGAACATGATTTGTGTCACCTTCAAAACTCATGTGTTGAAGTCCTAAATGCAGTGTCTCCGAATGTGACCTCATTTGGTAATGTGACCATTACTGATGTAGTTAATTAAGATGAAGTCATACTGGAGTGATGCAGGCCCTAGTCCAACATGACTGGTGTCTTTATAAAAAGGGGAATTTGGATATACAAACATATACACACTCAAGGGAAGAATATCATGTGAAGATGAGGGCAGGGATTGGAGTAATGCAGCAGGAACCCAGGAACACTAGATTGCCAGGTGGGAGAGAAACATACAACACATCCTTCATCAATCTCAAAAGGAACCAACCCTGTCAACATTTGATCTCAAACTCCTAGCCTCCAGAAATGTAAGGCAATATATTTCTGTTGTTTAAAATACCCAGTATGTGTTACTTTGCTCTAGGAGCCCTGACAAACTAATACATTTACTCAATTAAGATAGCAAGAAATGTAAAGAGCTCATAAGGGAAATCTGTCATACAAAAGCACTAATTATGAATACTAAAACCGTTAAATGTGGAAATAATCTCTAAATGATTATTGTGAATATGGTCACAAAGCAGTGCAAATATCAAAATGGTATCTTGAAAGAAACATAAGACAAAATATGCACGTATGGATGTGAATGATAGATCAGTCGCCTTTATCAACTCCAATCTCCTTGAAATTGCTTGCTCCCAACTCAGAAATCTTTCTCTGTAAGTAGGTAAACATAGACATGTAAATATTTCTTTCATAAAACATGAGTATATCAGTATACAAAAATGTAACAGCTTTAACAGCACTTACTTGGTAATAAAGCTTATGGTCACTGGAAATGCACTTAGAGTCAAAAATATTGAGAAATTAATAAGTTGGACATGTGACCTTTATGATTTTTGACTCTATATCAGAACCCTAAATGTAAAGACTTAAAATTTAAATTTTGGTCTTTGAAATTATTTTTAAAAGGTAATGTATAATGGGTTTCCCAGGTGACTCTAGTGGTAAAGAATCCACCTGCCAATGCAGGAGACACTGCTTCGATCCTTGGGTTGGGAAAATCCCCTGGGAGAGGCAATGGCAACCCATTCCAGTATTCTCGCCTGGGAAATTCTATGGACAGAGGAGCCTGGCAGGTTACAAAGAGTAACCCGCAAAGAGTCAGACATGACTGAACACACACACACAATGTATAACTGAATGTACAAGCATTTTATTCATACTTGATTTATACAGAAGATTTAACATTTATTCAATGAAGCTTTGCATATAATAATACTATGCTTGATGCTTTAAAAAAATCTTACTAAATACCACTTAAGTAGAAAAAAATCCGTTGGAATTCAGTTCCAATATTTAGCTCACTCCACACGATGGTTCTCACTGCCTAAAATAGGCTTCATTTGAACTGAAAAAGATCTTTTATAAACTTTATATAAATATTTTATATATGTATTTATAACTAAAAAAATAAAGCAAAGTTAAATTATTTCCTCTCACCTTTTTCATGGAGCAATTTTTTTTTTTTTTTGGCCAGTTTTTGCTTCAATTCTGAGTTTCATTTCTTTGATATTTTTTTCAAATGTAAGTAGATTCTTCTGGCAATCCCTAGTGACAGAGTAACTTATTTCTGTAGTAGCAATATTTTGTTATTCTACTAAGCTCATTCAGTAACCCGAAACCGTTCAACTGAGTCTGCTCTAAATATAAGTACCACATAACTTTCAACTTTTTACAAGCCTAAAACTTTCAGAATTTTTTTCCTCTCGCGGCCACTCAGGAATTCTAAAAACCCAAAACTTAGAATCATTTTATACTTTAAACAAAAAGCTTGGCAGGATTTTCATAATGTTGGTAAGACAAAAATTTAAAATATAGTCTTGCAAGTTTTGCTCAAGATCAGATGACAACAAAAAACAATTAAAAAAAAAAAGCACAGTTTTAGATAACGATTCAGCATTGTCACTTCCAAAAGGGTTATATAACTTCAGTTAGTAAAAGATTTACTCTGCTCATGTGAATGCTAATTTTCTAAAAATTTGTTACCATGCAAGGAAAAATTTATTTGGGAACTATGATGAAATAACTAAGTCATACCTTGGTCCTTATGTTGATTATTCTTATTTAATGAATATAATGAGAAGTCATATTTTAGGGATTATTAAATTTTAAGTGTGAGAGCTGGGAAGTTACTGTCTGTATGAGGGGAGAGAGTTTATTTTTATAGAAAGGCTTTTAAGTTTTTTTTTCTTTCTTTCTTTAAAAATACCTTTATTTTGTATTAACACAATAAGAAAAACTGAATTTTCCAGGAAGAGCATCATTCCATTATGTATTTCATTACTCTGTTCCAGGAGGTACTTTTTGAAATGCAACATTATTACCCTAAGTTTTAATTATTCTGTAAATGTGTCTGATTTACAGAACCCCACTGACTGGGTCAGTGATAAGGGTTAATATCCCCATTTTGCTGAAAGAAAACTGAGAGACAGGATATTCATACTCTGGCTAATTAGAATTAATTTTTTTTAAATTATTTGCATCACCACACCTTCGATCACTTTGTATCATTCTTTTTTATTTTAGTTATAGTTGATTTATAAATACTTTAATTTCATTTATGCATTAAAGGCAAGATTTACAATTCCCAGAATGAAGACCTTTTTAGATCCATTCAAAACCTTTAGAATAAATAGCTATTTGATTTTAGATAAAGGAGTAAAAAGAACTGTCTAATTTAAAATTCGTATATTTATTCTTTTGTGTCTCTAAAAGTGGTCAAAGCTGTTACCCACATATGAATTGTCACACCAGTTTATTTTGAATGTATCTATTTACGTTAAAAACAATAGAGAAATATGTGTATTATACAGAAATAAAAAATAAGCTGTTAATGAGTAAAAGGAAAAAAATCAATATGCGTGAACATGGTTTTTTACCCTATAGTCTGATGGGACATAACCATTCATTTCAGTTCAGCTGTTCAGTCGTGTCTGACTCTTTGCGACCCCATGAATTGCAGCACACTAGGCCTCCCTGTGGAGAAGGCAATGGCAACCCACTCCAGTAATCTTGCCTGGAAAATCCCATGGACAGAGGAGCCTGGTAGGCTGCAATACATGGGGTTGCGACTGAGCAGCTTCACTTTCACTTTTCACTTTCATGCATTGGAGAAGGAAATGGCAACTCACTCCAGTATTCTTGCCTGGAGAATCCCAGGGACGGGAGAGCCTGGTGGGCTGTCGTCTATGGGGTTGCACAGAGTCGGACACGACTGAAGCGACTTAGCAGCAGCAGCAGTAGGCCTCCCTGTCCATCACCAACTCCCGGAGTTTACTCAAACTCACGTTCATCTAGTCGGTGATGCCATCCAGCCATCTCATCCTCTGTCGTCCCCTTCTCCTCCTGCCCCCAATCCCTCCCAGCATCAGAGTCTTTTCCAATGAGTCAACTCTTCGAATGAAGTGGCCAAAGTACTGGAGTTTCAGCTTTAGCATCAGTCCTTCCAAAGAACACCCAGGACTGATCTCCTTCAGAATGGACTGGTTGGATCTCCTTGCAGTCCAAGGGACTCTCAAGAGTCTTCTCCAACACCACAGTGCAAAAGCATCAATTCTTCAGAGCTCAGCTTTCTTCACAGTCCAATTCTCACATCCATACATGACCACTGGAAAAACCATGGCCTTGACTAGACGGACCTTTGTTGGCAAAGTAATGTCTCTGCTTTTGAACATGCTATCTAGGTTGGTCATAACTTTCCTTCCAAGGAGTAAGCGTATTTTAATTTCATGGCTGCAATCACCATCTGCAGTGATTTTGAAGCCCAAGAAAATAAAATCTGACACTGTTTCCACTTCTTCCCCATCTAATTTCCGTGAAGTGATGGGACTGGATGCCATGATCTTAGTTTAGCAATAATTTAATGTATAAGTTTTCATCCTTTTATTTTCTATAAGCACAAAAACAAAAAAACTTAAAATTTTCTGAGTTCATTGTTCTTATACAAACTAGAGGTAATTTTACATGTTCATGACTAATAACCTTATCTAAAAGATTAAAATTCAATTGATATGCACTGTCCCTTTTAATCTTATTTCTAATATTAAAATAAATATATATTCATGTGTAAATTGACAGGTACATAATTCCTATATATTTCATTTTCTAGATCCTTTGGCATGCCCATGTAAATACATAGGTGTGGATGAACTAAAGATAATGGAATTTAAGAAAATTCACCAAACATTTTTAAGAGGAATTTTCTCTTATACAGTTTCACATCCTCAATAATTATTTCCTTACATTGTTTTATAATCTTGAACATTTTGTGAGAGAAGACTGCTATTAAGAATTCATCTGTTCTTAATTTACCCCTTACCTAAAGCCATAGCACAATGTTCTACTTGTAATATCAAGGCAGTTGTGATGTGAAAAAGGACTGATATTAATTACAGAAAATTGTCATCAAATGGAAAAGAAAAATGAAGAGTCTTAAGGGGGCTTAATCCTGATTACAACTTCAAATTGCTCTCTCCATTAATACAATTGACACTTGAAACTAGCAAATTTTATAGAGGAACTAGTAAGCAGACATTTTCTATGGAAGACCTTTTCTCATTTTCTATTTTTTTTTTAAATTTCTGTCAATTTAGCAATTGTTAACTTTTACTGTCTCGTGCATGACTTCATTTCAAAAGTATCAGGAAAAAAAACCTACCTAATTATTGACATTTTAAATTTTTTAATACGCATATGTCCAGTGGTTGTAAAACAGCAGCTACACAAACCCACTGACACAAATATTTTAAATATGTTTAAACATGAAAAAAGTGGTATTAGCCAATGTAAATAGTCACTAGATATACACATTTTAACCATGTGAATTGGATTAACTTCAAAGGATCAGAATGACATTTGGTAAATAATCACGTCCAGTACAGTATTGAACTGGAGCCTTCGTATTTGGGGAAGAGATAATTCACCCCATTTTGGTGAGCAATTTTCTCACTATAGAGTCAAATTACTGTACAATCAGATCTAGTACCTTATATTCATGGAACACATGGTTTGAGAAATTAAAGGTACTTCGAAACATTTTTTCAGCTACCTTCACAGCACCATCTGCCATATTAGCCACTAGTCCATTCCATCATCTATTCAGCAATTCCCTAAGTTTATACTAACTTACCTCCCTGGGCAAACTAGGATATGAGTTTTCACAAACTAAATAGTGGAATGCAATCCTTGTACAGTGTCATTTGGTATCAGCACATCTATTTATCCTTATATTTTGAGCTGTCTGCAGACAACAGATAAGAAAATACAACCATAATATTGATGCTGAGGACAATAAAACTTCTAAAAGTTTTCTTTTCACTGACATAAAAGTGAAAAAACTTAACAATAGTTTATTTTTGCTTTCTAATAACATCAGGTAGTTAACTTTTCATATTAAATATTGAATTTCACCTTAAAACCTTTGAGATTCAATCTCCACTCAATAGCTTCAAGGTGTTCACCTATAATTTCAATGTCACCATTTCCAGCTGAGAATATGATCAAGCATGAATCAAGGAGAAAGCTTAAGTTAGAGAAAACTACATTCAAGTACTAGTCTTTTTGGAATTCTTCTTCTAGATCAACAGGTTTCCACAGTTGCTGGAGTGTTAATGCCATTTTACACATGTGACTTTTTGGGGGTGGAGGGGGCTTTTGTGCCTTCTACTGAGATATAATCTGCATATCACAAATTGACCTATATTGAATATATGGTTCACTGAATATTAGTATACTTACATAATTGTACAACTATACTACAATCTAATTTTAAAACATACTCATTATCCTAAAAGGGAACTTCATACTCATTTATAGCCACATCAGTCAGACTTTATTTTTTTGGCCTCCAAAATCACTGCAGATGGTGACTGCAGCCATGAAATTAAAACACGCTTACTCCTTGGAAGGAAAATTACAACCAACCTAGATAGCATATTAAAAAGCAGAGACAATACTTTGCCAAAACAATGTCCATCTAGTCAAGGCTATGGTTTTTCCAGTGGTCATGTATGGCTGTGAGAGTTGGACTGTGAAGAAAGCTGAGTGCCGAAGAATTGATGCTTTTGCACTGTGGTGTTGGAGAAGACTCTTGAGAGTCCCTTGGACTGCAAGGAGATCCAACCAGTCCATTCTGAAGGAGATCAGTCCTGGGATTTCTTTGGAAGGAATGATGCTAAAGCTGAAACTCCAGTACTTTGGCCACCTCATTTGAAGAGTTGACTCATTGGAAAAGATTCTGATGCTGGGAGGAATTGGGGGCAGGAGGAGAAGGGGACAACAGAGGATGAGATGGCTGGATGGCATCACTGACTTGATGAACATGAGTCTGAGTGAACTCCGGGAGTTGGTGATGGACAGGGAGGCCTGGCGTGCTGTGATTCATGGGGTCGCAAGGAGTCGGACACGACAGCGACTGAACTGAACTGAACTGATAGCCACATCTTATTCCTACACTTAGCACTCAGAAAACAATAATCTATTTAGTCTCCGTAGATTTGCCTTTTCTGGACATTTCACATGAAACGGAATTATATAAGATGTGTCCTTTCATGGCTAGATTCTTTCAATCAGCATATTGTTTATTAGGTTCATGCCTGTTGAAATGTGTATTAATCATGTATTCATTTTTATTTGTGCCTGTGTTTTTTGACATGATTTTAAGTACTTTGTTTCCAGTAAAAAATGTTGTGTAGAGATACGTGTAATCTTTTTAAATTTCTTGGAGTATTTTTTGATAGAACTGTTGGCTAATACAGACAAAACATGTGTCTCATAACTTTAAATGAAACACATTTTATTATTATTAGAAATATTGTTAGGACAAAGAAATAAAAACTTAAGAAAAAGAATGTTATAAAGCCTTCAGAGGGTATGCATGCTTGTAAATGCATTCGTGTAATAAAGAAACAGAGGTTAGTGGTTAATTACTTTAAATTTCATTTAAAATAATTATTTTTTTAATGTCTTCTAAGATTAATTGTATCTTCTAGTTACTGATTGTGTCTTTTATGGGCTGGTTGCTACTTATACCTTTAATAGAAAAGTCTAACCCATTGCTTTTTATTTAAAAGTTGAGTGTCTTTAGCTCCTCATATAAAATAATTGTGTGATATGAAAGAATATATAAGTTTACCAGGAAAAATATTTGAAGTATGAACAGATCTGGTACAACTTTGAAGATATCAAAAGTGATGTAATTATTTTATAAATATGTAACTATTTTAGATTGAAAAAAATAAATGAATAATATACTTAAAGGTGTTATGATAACTAAAGAAAATTGGTATTCTAGCTCCTAGAAGGAATTATGAGGACAGTGAGTAAATTCCCTGTATTAGTTCAAAATCTTTATAGGCATATTCTACATAAGGCATAAAAACATTATAAATAAAACATTTAATTGTACTAATTGAACTTGAAATGGATCTGTGAAAAGGGGGTGAAATAGAAGGGTGAAACTGTAAGATCTTCACATATGCATGAAAAGGTGATAGTGTTTATCATACAAAGTACAAAAATGAATATGAAAATGAAGACTTTATGGGAAAATAGGTATAATTTTTGGATGGAAAAATGTGTACTTCAAAATTGTTATGGTGTAAATATGCATGTTGAACTTGTTAAGTAGAAATGAGCATTAAAAGTGTCAGATTACATGTAAGACTTTTTAAAAAAATGGTATTAAAGATTTGCACAAATTTAGGAGAGGACCCATCACTTTTTTAAAGATTCGGTTAACAACTTCTAATATAAATCCTCTTTATAATAAACAGGCCAAGTTTATTTGAATACTACAATTCAGATGTAGGACTACAATCAACAGACACTAAATCAGTGAAAAATTAATCAGAGCAAAACTTGTTGAATATCACTGAAAACTTTATGTCTTTGAGGATATGAAGAACAAAAGTCTGGAATGAACAGATCATCTTGAGACACTGTTTTTTTTCAAAACTTGAATGATTCATTATTCATTTAGTTATTAATTCAATACATCTACTCATTATCTGCTATGCAATTTAAGTATTCTCCAAGGCATTGAATATACAAAGGAGAATATGTAGAAAATAAGGGAGCACAAGTTTTTGTAGTATCAGGTTTAGCTGGAGATTATTTTGCAAAATCATTTTTATTTCTTCCCAAATTTACTTCCTTGTCACATCCGACTCTTTTCAATAATGCATAAATTAAATATAGTGTGGAGAAAAAGTGCTACTAAAATAATTTTGTGCTCACAAATATATATTAAATAATATATAAATTTGTTTTTTCTTTGTATTGCAGGTATTCTCTTCATACACATAAATGTTCTCTGCACATGATTAGAAAAATAGTTGGTATACTCTATTATTGCTATTGAATCTAGTTTATGTCCATCAGTGACTCTATACCTTTCATAGGGAATGAAATAATGAAATTTTAGGTTATACCATCATGGATATTACATAGCATACTGACTATAAACTAAACACAATGAGAGACTTTCTATCAGTGAGTAGCTGAGGTATTTTGAAAAAATAATTAATTTGAATAGTATCTCATTTGTACCCTGAATGTAGGTAATTTATTTAAGAAGTTCCATCCCAGGAGCTTTGTAATATGTCAACATTTAGAGGAATTCAGAAAAAAATATCTACAAATATACAAAAATGAGAGGGAAGAGAGTTAGATTCAATATCCAAAGCAATGAACTTGACTATTCAGGAAGGGAAAAGAGATAACAGAGAAGAAAGTGGACCATTAGTGCCTACTCTGTGAGACACAGAAGACAAAGTTTGAAGGGATAGAAGTAGATTCAGTAAAGAAGATTCAGTGAAGTTCAAGTATGTAATGAACTATTTTCAATATCATCTTATTTAAAATGGTTAATATTCTTCAGAATAAGAATGATGTGATCACATTTGAGTTTGAGATTTTATTTTTTTTATTTTTTTTTTTATTTTTAAACTTTACATAATTGTATTAGTTTTTCCAAATATCAAAATGAATCCGCCACAGGTATACATGTGTTCCCCATTTTAAATGAGCACCTTCTGGTACTTCCCAGGTGGTACGGTAGCTAAGATTCTGTAGCTCCCAATGCAAGGTGCCGGGTTCAGTCAAAGATCTCTTATCCCACAATTAATACCTGGCACAGTCAACTAAATAAAATAAACAAACGTTTTTGGTTTTTGTTTTTTTAAAAAACACTTCCTTAAATGTAAAGAAGAAAAATCCAAGGGGTGCAATACTGAGAATGAGGAAACATTAAGAGACTTGTAAAATAAAGTGAAACATAAAAAAACAAAATTAGATATAACTTTAGTAAAAATACTGTTCCATTTGCCATTCATTTTGAGTTACCTGGATAAAAATACTTATGTGAGTAAGGTAAAAATATACCTATTGGATATCACTGTGACATGGTATCTTCTGTATGGAAAAAATGATTTAAGCTGTTAGATTTTGTTTACTTTTAGCAGTATTTTCATGAGCTTTAAAATGTTAATATGTACTAAGAGGGAGATACAAAGTAACATTTTCCAAATTTACTTGAAAATGTAACATCCAGTGCAACATCTCCCTCCTCCAAGCATCTTGAGTTTTATCACCTGTAGTATAATTTAGAAAATATGAAATGTTCTAAAGAGTCAATGATAGACATTATTAGATAGATGCCACCATCATCAGTTCAGTTCTGTTCGATTGCTCGCTCATCTCCAACTCTTTGCGACCCCATGGACTGTAGCACTCCAGGCCTCCCTGTCCATTACCAACTCCTGGATTTTACTCAAAATCATGTCCATTGACTTGGTGATGCCATCCAACCATCTTATCCTCTGTTGTCCCCTTCTCCTTCTGCCTTCCAATGAGTCAGTTCTTTGCATCAGGTGACCAAAATATTGGAGTTTCAGCTTCAGCATCAGTCCTTCCAATGAATATTCAGGACTGATTTCCTTTAGGATTAACTGGTTTGATCTCCTTGCTGTCCAAGGGACTCTCAAGAGTCTTCTTCAACACCACAATTAAAAAGCATCACTTCTTCATCGCTCAGCTTTCTTTATGGTCCAACTCTCACATCCATACATGACTACTGGAAAAACCATAGTTTTGACTATACAGACCTTTGTTGATAAAGTAATGTCTCTACTTTTTAATATGCTGTCTAGGTTTGTCATACCTTTTCATCCAAGGAGTAGGCCACCACCATAATAGAAGTATATGTAAAAACTCACTGAACCTTTCAGCATTAACTGTTTCAAGAGCTAATTTACAAATTTACTTTTAATACAGTCTAGGGTATTTTCTAAGTGTTATTATGGGTTAAAATATAACCAGAGTTTCAAATGAAGAACTGGGATGCTTCACAATTCCAAGCAAGGAGAGAAAATTGTAAAATGCAATTACTTTGTAATGTACACAGGCAATATCATCATAATGGAATTCTGATCTGAGCAGACTAGTAAAACAACAATTTCTCATGAGACTAAAGCACCATCATGGGCAAAGGGAACAATAATCTGAATGACTGGACAATCAATTAAATGGTTATAATATTCATGCCAAGATACAAGGCAAGATTTCCCCTCTCTCACCACTTCATGTTGATAATTTACTGGAAGTTATAGTTAACTTAATAAGACAAGACAAGACAGGAAAAGTGTTTAGACTGAGAATAAAAAATAATAAATCTGGTTTTGGTCATGGATTACATGATCGTTTATATAGAAAATCTGAAAGAACTTACAACAAATCCTTCTAGAACTAATAAGTGATGATAGAAGGATTGGAAAATACAAGGTTAAAATACAAGTTATACAAGTCAGTCAGTTTTCTATAAATTAACAACAAACAAGTGAAATGTGAAATAGCACAATAGCTTTTATATTAGAACCCAGAAAACAAAATAGTTAGGTGTGAATCTAACAAAATATGAGCAAGATCTAATTGAGGAAAACTAAGAAAAGAAAAAAAATTCATGAGAAAAAATCAAAGAACTAAATAAGTGAGATATAGTCTATGTTCCTGGATTGGAAGATATCAATATTGTCAAGATGTCAGTTTTTCCCAACTTGATCTACAGATTAATTTCACTCTCAATAAAAACTCCAGTTAGTTATTTTGAGATATTAACAAATGGATTCTAACGTTTATATGGAGAGACAGAAGAACCAGAATAGTCAATACAATATTGAAAGAGGAAAAAAAAGATGAAGGACCGACACTATCCAACTTTAAGGCTTGCAATAAAGCTATGGTAATCAAGAAGAGCACCAGCTACAACTGACCGCACACAAGCATGGCCGAGAGGAGTAACCCCATGTCCAAGGAGTGGCGGCTGCTCGGGTGCAGGAGGGCCGAGAGGAGCTACTCCACGTTCAAGGTCAGGAGGGGTGGCCATGAGGTGATACCCTCGTCCAAGAAAACGAGAAGCGGCTGTGCTTTGCTGGAGCAGCCATGAAGCGATACCCCATGTCCAAGGTAAGAGAACCCCAAGTAAGACGGTAGGAGTTGCAAGAGGGCATCAGAGGGCAGACACACTGAAACCATAATCATAGAAAACTAATCAATCTAATGACACTAGGACCACAGCCTTGTCTAACTCAATGAAACTAAGCCATGCTGTGTGGGGCCATGCAATATGGGTGGGTCATGCTGGAGAGGTCTGTCAGAATGTGGTCCACTGGAGAAGGGAATGGCAAGCCACTTCAGATTTCTTGCCCTGAGGACCCCATGAACAATAGGAAAAGGCAAAATGATAGAATACTGAAAGAGGAACTCCCCGGGTTGGTAGGTGCCCAATATGCTACTGGAGATCAGTGGAGAAATAACTCCAGAAAGAATGAAGGATTGGAGCCAAAGCAAAAACAATACTCAGTTATGGATGTGACTGGTGATAGAAGCAAGGTCTGATGCTGTAAAAAACAATATTGCATAGGAACCTGGAATGTCAGGTCCATGAATCAAGGCAGATTGGAAGTGATCAAACAGGAGATGGCAAGAGTGAATGTCAACATTCAAGGAATCAGCGAACTAAAATGGACTAGAATGGGTGAATTTAACTCAGATGACCATTATATCTACTACTGTGGGCAGGAATCCCTTAGAAGAAATGGAGTAGCCATCATGGTCAACAAAAGAGTCCTAAATGCAGTACTTTTTGATGCAATCTCAAAAACAACAGAATGATCTCTGTTCGTTTCCAAGGTAAACCATTCAATATCACGGTAATCCAAGTCTATACCCCAACTGGTAACACTGAAGAAGCTGAAGTTGAACAGTTCTATGAAGACCTATAAGACCTTTTAGAACTAACACCTAAAAAAGATGGCCTTTTCATTATAGGGGACTGGAATGCAAAAGTAGGAAGTCAAGAAACACCTGGAGTAACAGGCAAATTTGGCCTTGGAATATGGAATGAAGCAGGGCAAAGACTAATAGAGTTTTGCCAAGAGAACACACTGGTCATAGCAAACACCCTCTTCCAACAACACAAGAGAAGACTCTACACATGGACGTCACCAGATGGTCAACACTGAAATCAGATTGATTATATTCTTTGCAGCCAAAGATGGAGAAGCTCTATACCGTCAGCAAAAACAAGACTGGGAGCTGACTGTGGCTCAGATCATGGACTCCTTATTGCCAATTCAGACTTAAACTGAAGAAAGCAGGGAAAACCACTAGAACATTCAGGTATGACCTAAATCAAATCCCTTATGATGATACAGTGGAAGTGAGAAATAGATTTAAGGGCCTAGATCTGATAGATAGAGTGCCTGATGAACTATGGATGGAGGTTCGTGACATTGTACAGGAGGCAGGGATCAAGACCATCCCCATGGAAAAGAAATGCAAAAAAGCAAAATGGCTGTCTGATGGGCCTTACAAATAGCTGTGAAAAGATGAGAAGTGAAAAGCAAAGGAGAAAAGGAAAGATATAAGCATCTGAATACAGAGTTCCAAAGAATAGCAAGGAGAAATAAGAAAGCCTTCCTCAGCGATCAATGCAAAGAAATAGAGGAAAACAACAGAATGGGAAAGACTAGAGATCTCTTCAAGAAAACCAGAGATACCAAGGGAACATTTCATGCAAAGATGGGCTCGATAAAGGACAGAAAAGGTATGGACCTAACAGAAGCAGAAGATATTAAGAAGCGGTGGCAAGAATACACAGAAGAACTGTACAAAAAAGAGCTTCATGACCAAGATAATAATGATGGTGTGATCACTCACCTAGAGCCAGACATCCTAGAATGTGAAGTCAAGTGGGCCTTAGAAAGCATCACTACAAACAAAGCTAGTGGAGATGATGGAATTCCAGTTGAGCTATTTCAAATCCTGAAAGATGATGCTGTGAAAGTGCTGCACTCAATATGCCAGCAAACTTGGAAGACTCAGCAGTGGCCACAGGACTGGAAAAGATCAGTTTTCATTCCAATCCCAAAGAAAGGCAATGCCAAAGAATGCTCAAACTACTGCACAATTGCACTCATCTCACACGCTAGTAAAGTAATGCTCAAAATTCTCCAAGCCAGGCTTCAGCAATATGTGAACCATGAACTTCCAGGTGTTCAAGCTGGTTTTAGAAAAGACAGAGGAACCAGAGATCAAATTGCCAACATCTGCTGGATCTTCAAAAAAGCAAGAGAGTGCCAGAAAAACATATATTTCTGCTTTATTGACTATGCCAAAGCCTTTGACTGTGTGGATCACAATAAACTGTGGAAAATTCTTCAAGAGATGGGAATACCAGACCACCTTACCTGCCTCTTGAGAAACCTATATACAGGTCAAGAAGCAACAGTTAGAACTGGACATGGAACAACAGACTGGTTCCAAATAGGAAAAGGAGTACATCAAGGCTATATTGTCACCCTGTATATTGTCACCCTGCTTATTTAACTTATATGCAGAGTACATCATGAGAAACGCTGGGCTGGAAGAAGCACAAGCTGGAATCAAGATTGACAGGAACAATATCAATAACCTCAGGTTCAGATGACACCACCCTCATGGCAGAAAGTGAATAAGAACTAAAAAGCCTCTTGATGAAAGTGGAAGTGAAAAAATTGGCTTAAAGCTCAACGTTCAGAAAACTAAGATCATGGCATCTGGTCCCATCACTTCACGGGAAATAGATGGGGAAACAGTGGAAACAGTATCAGACTTTATTTGGGGGGGCTCCAAAATCACTGCAGATGTTGATTGCAGCCATGAAATTAAAAGACACTTACTCCTTGGAAGGAAAGTTATGACCAACCTAGATAGCATATTCAAAAGCAGAGACATTACTTTGCCAACAAAGGTCCGTCTAGTCAAGGCTATGGTTTTTCCAGTGGTCATGTATGGCTGTGAGAGTTGGACTGTGAAGAAAACTGAGTGCTGAAGAATTTGATGCTTTTGAACTGTGATGTTGGAGAAGACTCTTGAGAGTCCCTTGGACTGCAAGGAGGTCCAACCAGTCCATTCTAAAGGAGATCAGTCCTGGGTGTTCATTGGAAATGATGCTAAAGCTGAAACTCCAGTACTTTGGCCACCTCATGCGAAGAGTTGACTCATTGGAAAAGACTCTGATGCTGGGAGGGATTGGGGGCAGGAGGAGAAGGGGATGACAGAGGATGAGATGGCTGGATGGCATCACTGACTCGATGGACGTGAGTCTGAGTGAACTCCGGGAGTTGGTGATGGACAGGGAGGTCTGGTGTGCTACAGTTCATGGGGTTTCATAGAGTCGGACACGACTGAGGGACTGAACTGAACTGAACCAAGACAGTGTGGTATTGGTGAAATAAAAGGCAAATAGATCAGTGAAATAGAAAAGAGGGCCCAGAAATAGACCCCCATAAATACATAAGACTAGTCTTTAAAAAGGAGCAAAGGCAATACAATTGAGCAAAGATAGCCTGTTCATCAAATAATGCTTGCACAACTGAGTGTGTACATTTAAAAAATGACTCTTTACACATATCTTACACATTCACAAAAAATAACTCAAAGTAGATTAAAAAAAACCTAAATGTAAAATGCAAACTTAAAAAACTCTTAGAGGATAACATAGGACAGAATCTAGATATCTATCCCTGAGAAAGTTTGTGTCTTTTTTGATACAACATTAAATGCATGATCCATCAAAGAAATAATAGATAAGTTTGACTTCATTGAAATGAAATGTGTTTTCTGTGAAATTCGTCTCAAGAGAATGAGAAATGATGAATGAGGAAATATTTACAAATGACACTTCAGACTTAAAAACAAACAAACAAAAACTTCATCCAAAATATATAAAGAACTCAAAACTTAGTAAGTTAAAAAAAGAAAAAAAAAACCCATTAGGAAATAGAACAAAGACCTTAACAGACACCTCGCCAAAAATATACAGATAGTGAATTATCTTGTGAAAAGAGGCTCCACATCATGTCATCAGAGAAATGCATTTTTAGAGGGTGGGTTGATTTGGGAGAATGGCATTGAAATATGTATAATATCATATATGAAACGCTTTGCCGGTCCAGGTTTGATTCTGGATGCTTGGGGCCGGTGCACTGGGATGACCCAGAGGGATGGTATGGGGAGGGAGAAGGGAGGAGGGTTCAGGATGGGGAACACATGTATACCTGTGGCGGATTCATTTTGATATATGGCAAAACAAATACAATATTGTAAAGTTTAAAAATAAAATAAAATTTAAAAAAAATTAAAAAAAAAAAAAAAAACAGCAATGATGTACCAGTACATACCTATAAGAAAAGCCAAAATCTGGAACATACAACATTAAGTGTTGATGAAGATGTGGAGCAACCAGAATTCTCATTCATTGCTGGTAGGAATGCAATGTCATAGCCACTTTGGAAGTGTTTTCTTGCAAAACTAAACATACTCTTACCATAAGATACAGAAATGTTGCATCCTGCACAAAGAATTGCCCAAGCTTGGAAGTAACCAAGATATATCATTGTGCCACCTCGGAAGCCCAGAATGACAAATATGTATCATTGTACATTTTTCCAAGCTTATCAAATTTACATCAACAAGACTGGCCTCTAATGTAAACAGCTGACTTGGATGATCATAAAGTGTCAATGTAGGTTCATCATTTCTAACAAATGTACTATTCTGGTGGGAAATGTTGATAATGGAGGAGACTATGTGGGACTGGAGGTATATGGGACATCTCTGTAACTTCCTCTCAATTTTTCTGTAAATCTAAAACAGTTGGAAATGTACATGTGTGTGTGTGTGTATGTGTGTCAGTTGCTCAGTTGTGTCTGACTCTTTGCGACACCATGGACTGTAGCCTGCCAGGCTCCTATAGATCTTTTTTTAAAAAAAGTACAAAACGCCACCTGGATCTGTGTTGTACTTAGCTTTAAACATTGAAAATAAATATAACATTCAATTCAAGAAATTAGAATATAAGTAAAATGAGAGGGGCAAAAGGCAGAAATTTATAATTAAAAATAAGGGAAATAGACAATAAATGCATCTCAGTATTGGATTCTTGGGAGAAATTCAGGAAATTGATAGTACTACTATAAAACAAAATCTGTTGATTGTTTCATTAAAAAGAAAACTAAGAAATACAAATTGAGAAAGAACATCAGTTACAAAGGATAGTAAAAGAAAAGAGAATTATTTGTATAAAATGGTGCTAATAAATATGAAAACAACAGAAAGAGGAAGAGCTTATCACTCAAATAGACCAGAAGCAGTTGAAAAGTTAAATTATCTGATAGTCACAGAAAAAAATTTTTTTAATTATGGTAAATAATTATTATTTAATTTTCTATTATAAACCTTATTTAGCATTTTTTATCTCAGATGTGAAATTAAATAAATAGACAAAATGATATATAAATATTAGGAATAAATAGTAATGCATATGACTTATATGAAAAAAAAAATTAAATTTTGGCAATTTACGTAATGGAAGGGCTTCCCTGGTGCCTCAGATGGTAAAGAATCTGCCTGCAATGCAGGAGACCTGGATTTAATCCCTGGTTTGGGAAGATCCCTAGTGGCTCAGAAGGTAAAGAGTCTGTCTGCAATGCAGGAGACTGGGTTCGATCCCTGGGTTGGGAAGATCCCCTGGAGAAGGAAATGGCAGCCCACTCCAGTATTCTTGCCTGTAAAATCCCATGGATCACGGAGCCTGGTAGGCTACCGTCCATGGGGTCGCAAAGAGTCGGACACGACTGAGCTACTTCACTTTCACTTAGGGAAGATTCCCTGGAGGAGGGCATGGCAACGCACTCCAATATCCTTGCCCGAAGATCCCCATGGACAGAGGAGCCTGGCAGGCTATATAGTCCATGGTGTCGCAAAGAGTCAGACCCAACTGAGCAACTAAGCACACACCCAAACTAATGGAGACATAAGGATGTTTATGGTCTTTATTATGATTCACTGGTATTGTTAGAATTGTTCTTATTGAATTATGAGAAATATAGATCCATTAAGGATATTAGCACATCTTTTATTTTTTCCACTGTTATTTTAATTTGTGTATAGAATTGATATCAAGGTGCTTTAAATTTTTATTTGACAAAAATTTTTGATCATTCATTTGTTTATTTTCACCATTTGTATTCTTACAAAGATTTTCTTCAGATAAATGGTCTTATTTCTGTCCTAGGTTTTTTTAGTGCTTTATATATTCGACTCTCTTTTCCTTTAAGATAAATTCATTTTGTGGAGTAAGGTGGAAAAAAGTCCTGGTTTTTATTTTATCTTCCAAATGGCTAATTGTCCTGTTACCTGTCATTGAAAAGTATTTTATCCCTACTGGTTTCTTACCTGCTTTTTCCATTATTAAAGCTGATGCATGAAAAATGTATCAGGAGCATCAATTTTATTTAATTAATATTGTTTGTTAATATAATACATGTAATATGATATATCTCTATATTTGACCTAATAAAATTGAATTTAAAAGTAAACGAAAATAGAAAATAAAAGATGAACTAGTACTCCATATGTATAGATTTATTAAAATTAAACAAGAAAGATTAACAATGTATTTTTAAAATGATAAGAACATATAGCCACTTTGTTGTTTTTGTTCAGTTGTCTGGTCATGTCTGACTCTTTATGACCCCATGGATTGCATCACACCAGACTTCCCTGTCCTTAACCATCTCCCACAGTTTGTTCAAACTCATGTCCATTGAGTTGGTGATATCATCCAACCATCTCATCCTCTGTCATTCCCTTTTCTTCCTGCCTTCAATCTTTCCAAGCCTCAGGGTCTTTTCCAATGAGTTGGCTCTTCGCATCAGGTGGCCAAAGTATTGGAGCTTCAGCTTTAGCCTCAGTCCTTCCAATGAATACCCAGAATTGATTTCCTTTAGGATTGACTGGTTGGAGCTTCTAGCTGTACAATGGACTCTCAAAAGTCTTCTCCAGTACCACAGTTAGAAAGCATCAATTCTTAGGTCCTCAGCTTTCTTTATAGTCCAGCTGTCACATCGATACATGACTACTGGAAAAACCATACCTTTGACTATACTAGGCAAAGTAATGTCTCTGTTTTTCAATATGTTGTCTAGGTTTGTTGTTACTTTTCTCCAAAGGGACAAGCGTCTTTTAATTTCATGGTTGTAGAAGGCAATGGCACCCCCCTCCAGTACTCTTGCCTGGAAAGTCCCATGGATGGAGGAGCCTGGTAGGCTGCAGTCCATGGGGTCGCTAAGAGTCGGGCACAACTGAGCAACTTCACTTTCACTTTTCACTTTCATGCATTGGAGAAGGAAATGGCAACCCACTCCAGTGTTCTTGCCTGGAGAATCCCAGGGATGGGGAAGCCTGATGGGCTGCCATCTATGGGGTTGCACAGAGTTGGACACTACTGCAGCGACTTAGCAGCAGCAGCAGTCACTATCTGCAGTGATTTTGGAGCCCAAGAAAATAAAGTCTGTCATTGTTTCCATTGTTTCCCCATCTATTTGCCATGAAATGATGGGACCAGATGCCATGATCTTCGTTTTTTTAATGTTGAAGAAAAATTAACAGTGTATTTTAAAAATGATAAGAGCATATAGCCACTTATGCCTTCATAATTGTTTATTCTCATAGTTCTCCCTGAAAATATGTGTATTATTTTCTGTTATTTTAATATTTTTAAATATATAATGTTTCTGTCTAGATATTTAATGTTTATAAAGCTACCTAAACTCAGATATTTGAGTTTCTAAGACTACCCTATTTTAAATTTTTAGGTAATAGCTATATATTCTGTTATTAGAATTAGAGAATCTCAATTCACAATTTTAGGTCACAACAATAGGCACTGACACTAAACCATGGATAAGTCCATTAGAGAGTTAAAGATATTGAAAAGGAAAACTGATTCAGAAGTTACAGAGTAATATCTAACTGGGAACAATGTGTGCTGAATTCATGATTTTGAAATATTAAAGAGTACAATTTTTTAAAATATGACCAATAACAAATTAATAGGTAGAATTCTAAGATGATTACCAAACTCTCATCTACATGCTTGTGCAATCTCTTTCCCTTGAACTTGGGCTGTGACTTATTTAAAAAGTAAAGTGAAGTCGCTCAGTCATGTCCGACACTTAGCCTGCCAGGCTCCTCTGTCCATGGGGTTTTCCAGGCAAGAATACTGGAGTGGGGTGACCGAGTTTAACTCTTATGATTGGGTTATACTACACAGCAAAGTGAAGGGATTTCACATACACAATAAAGGTCATTTAAAATTGACTTGGAATTCATCAAAATGGTCCTGCTAGACTTGAAGAAGTAAGCTCCTATGCTATGAGATGGCTTATGGAGGGGACCACAAACAAGGACCTGAGGATGGGCTGTAGGAGCTGAAAGCAGTCCCTGGGCTGCCACTAGGTAAGAAAGCCAGGATTTCAATCATTCAATCTATAGGAAATAAGTCCCACAACAAGCTGCTGCTGCTGCTAAGTCACTTCAGTCGTGTCTGACTCTGTGCGACCCTATAGGCGGCAGCCCACCAGGCTGCCTGGTCCCTGGGATTCTCCAGGCAAGAACACTGGAGTGAGTTGCCATTGCCTTCTCTGACAACAACCTAAGGAAGTTTAAAATAAGATTCTTCCTAGATCAAGCCTCCAAATAGGAACACAGCCTGGCTGATGCTTTAATTGCAGCCTTTTGAGAATCTAAGCAGGAAACCCAGTTAAGATTTGCCTGGACTCTCAATCTATGAAAACTGAGACCAGTATGTGACATTTTAAAGAGCTGGGTGTGCAGTAATTTGTTAATAGCAATTGATAATTAACATATATATATATATGTATGTATGTTTTTGTGTTTGTGTTTTTATTCCAGGGATTGGAAAATAGAATTTACCTTTTGGAAGAGATACATTGTCATTGATCAAACTATTTGCTTATTTCCTTAAAATGCTAAAATGTAACTGTCAATATTAAAAACATAATAAATATATTGACTCTGGTGTGATAGATTAAAGCACTTTGAGATACTAAATTTATTACTGAGTTATGTCACTTGGATGCACTATCACAGAAATAGAACTAACAGTTTTAATGTCATGAAATAGTATTTATGGAAAGGCAAAATCTTGAACTCTCTGAAAGCTGAAAATATTCCCCTGTTAGCTGTGATTGGAAGTTAGTTCATTTCTAATACACAAATTTTACTATTTCTTTTAATATTGAAGCCATTCAAAAAAGCCCTATTGGCCCTTTCCAGATATTCCGTTTGCAGGGCCATTTAGAAATTTCATTAAGGGCAGATTCTTTTTCAGTGATTGCTGCTCCATTGAAAGTTATTCCAAGTACCTTTCTTAGCATCATTACTCCAAAAATAAAATATAAGTATTATTAATTATCTTCACATCTATCAATTAAAAACATCAAACCCCTCTTTGACTATGGCTTTCCAGTTATAAAAAAGAAAGATGTCATTCTATCACATATTATTTATCTCTCTTGTATTATGGCAACTTGCTAAAAGAAGTTCATACTCTTTTCATTGATGGAGTCATCTGCCTGTAAAGAGAAATATCTGCCACCCTATTCATTCCATGAAGCTCTTTCCTGGCATATTTGTCTATGGTCTTATGCCCTGTATCACTGTGCTACTTGGTGAAGGGGTTTTGTTGATAACTAATAGATCTTCTTCACTGACCATGTTTGTCACTCGCTTTGCACTAACTTTATGAAGTTCTCAGATATACTGTACCAGTCTTTTGTTACAGGAAATACAACTTTGAAAGGTGCTGTTATAGTTTTGATCTCTTCTTTACCTTTTTACCTCTTCTTTTACTTTTTAAATTTCAACCTGGACATAGGGAAGCAGTAATGAAACTATAGTTTCTATTAATTGTATCAATGATTTCATCAATTCATTGGCAATGAGCCATGTTACTTGCAGATGGAGCTAGCTTTTCTTCTTGAGGAGCAAGAGAAGTATAATAGGGTGAACAAAGGATCTTTCAATTTCTCATTGATATTTGCTGGTGGAAATACTCCTCATTATCCCAAGTTAAAAGTGACTCCTCTATCAATGTATATTAACCTGAATTGAATAATTTGAAATAAGTCTACTTGTTTGCTCATGGGAAGTAAATGGTTACATGGAAGCTGTGTTTTACATTTTCTTCTGGGTAAAAAGGGCATAAGGCTGATGCCCCAGGGATAGAAAGAATTTGACACAGTCAATTCTTCTAAACAGACAAATGATAGACCTCTTGATGAAAGAAAAGTTGGTATTTGCTAAAGGAAGAATTCTTTTCTATGAATATACAGGACCTAGGATTGCTGATGGTAAGCAAATCTGGAATCTTCAAATTCACCTGACGGGAATCCTCAGGGCCCCCTGAAGAATGTTACATAATCTATGTAAGTAAGTATAAGATGAAGATGTTTCAGGACCAAAATCACTCCTACACTGACTGTGTGTGTGTACTAAGTAGCTTCAGTCATGTCCTACTCTTTGCCACCCCATGAACTATATAGCACACCAGGCTCCTCTGTCCCCAGGATTCTCCAGGCAAGAATGCTGGAGTAGGTTGTCATGCCTTCCTCCAGGGATTTTCCCCACCCACAGGATCAAACTCGCATCTCCTGTGTCTCCAAGCATCGTAGATGGATTCTTTACCACTAAGCTACTGGAGAAGCCCAGTGTCTCTGTACATATTATTAAAGCTCTTACAGATTATCTGGTTTGGAGTGCTTTCTAAACTGGAGGGAAGAAGGCACAGAGCCTGGGAGAGGCAATAGAGGCCCCAGACCACTTCCTGTTTTGCTTGTGTTACATGATTTTTATCGGTGAACCTATTGGAAAACTTGGATACTAGCTAAGATCTCTGATTCACATGGGTATGATTTGGGAATAAAATATTTTGTATACCATAATGTGCAGAAATTCAAACAATTATTAGTAGATTAGAAGTCAACTTTATAAGTAGAATTCTGAAGTTAAAAAATATGTTACCTTTCATTCCTGCTGAAAATAGACCTTGCTACAACTAAGCTTGAAATCTGAAGTTTATTCTGTTTTTCTAACTAGATTTGATTTGCCACTGAAACATAAAGAGTTTGCTCTCAGGTGAGATGTGTCACAGGACTGTAACCATATTGCTACAAAATTTTTGCATCAGCTTACATGAAATCTCTTGTATTCTGAGTATAACTGATAACAATGTATCAGAGAGGAAAGTTATTTCCATTTAATCAAATTTCAAAACTAGTAAAAATATTTTAAGATTATCAACCTTCATCAATCATTACTTTACTTTTATTATTTTTGTTTTCTTAATTCTTTTTGGGTTGTCTTTTTTTTGTCTGTACCTGTTTATTGGCCAACAAAAGTTATTCTCTGCCTCTCAAAAGTAAACCTTTGATATTGTATAGAAATCCCAGGGTAGAGGATATAATTCTGATGTAATCATCAAAAAAGGCCATTTTAGAACAATGCACACTTTTTTGTTAAAATATATGATGGAATTTTGAATAATTTTATAATAATTTTCCAATAAATTTATAATTTACAAAAAGCTTAAAGACCATATTATAAAATGAAAACATCCACCTGTTATTGTAACTTCATCCATAATTAAACTTAGAAAATTGTCTCACAAAATATATTAATTCCTTGACAGTTGTATTATAGAAAATACAATTTAAGGAAGTAAGCTATTTCTGTAATCTCTTGTAAGATTAGTCAATGATCAAAAACTACCTTTCCATTTTAGAAGAGTAAATAATGAAAATAGGTAAAAATGAGTATGAATGGTTTAGCTGGAGAAATGGCCTTGGAAAGAAGGCAATCAGCGACTGAAACCTCATCAATTTCTCATTAAATTACATACATCTGCTTCACAATTTTAATAGCCTGGGCAGGTAAGAATACACATTTTATGCAGTTTCCCTAACCGCACAATATGAAAAGCACTCTTCTGCTTCAGTTTCCACTTGTCTATGCATTACTCTATTTTGTTTTCTCCAGTGAATTTCACAGTATTTGGAATGATGTTTCTTATGTGTTTGCTTGTATGCATTACTTCATCATGTCTCCTCAATGGAACCTCCACCAGGAGAGGACTGCCATCTGTCTTGCACCCTGGTTGTATCCTCACTGCCTAGGGCAGTCTTTGACTTGTAGGAGAGAGACCCAATTCTTCTATATTAAAGGAAAAATTAAGTAAATAAGTAAAAAAAAATATAAAATACCTTACTCTTTGAACTGGTGTCACATGCATTTTTAATGCTTAAAACTTTATAACGCCACATCACAATGCACTTATTCATAAGTATAGTATAAGTCTTGTGTTATCTCAAGGTACCTCTACATGTAATTTTAGCCAGTAGCTGTACTGTTATATATTTCATAAGCTGATGACAGCTTGATTACTGTGACCTTTTATAAGAAAAAAATAAGAAACAGTAAGTATTGTAAAAATCTGAATTCATTAGAGCAAGAAGAGTCTTATTTCTGAGCAGGAACCTTTTTTATGTATTTAAAATTTTACTTAAAAATAATTATTTTTAAGACTATCAGCTAGGAGAGAAAATTCAAGAATTTAATCTTGCTTCCATCCTGCTTATTAGCTTTCTAATGTAAGTGCAAAACTTTGGGATTACTTCTCTGAGGTTAAAAATCACTCAAGTATTTTAAAGGAAGTATTATCATCCTCTAACAGGTCAATGCTAGATTTTTAAAGCTTGAGTAAGTTATTCTGCAAGTAGAAAAATTTCAGACTCACAATATCGAACTGACGTTTTTCTCTAGATTAGGTAGTTAATGCAAATGAGATCATAGCCTGAACAAGCTTTGGGAAATGAACAGGCTGACCAAGAGAGTCAACAAAAGTGAGCCTCCTGCAACAGGAAAGGTTTCAATTTTGCCATTTTCTTAACACAGAAAAATGTATCCCTCCAATTCAGAATATTGAATGTCTTATGGAAAGCGAAAGGTCATTTGTAACTGTCCAAAGGATTGATGGAGTTGAGATACCTCCTTGACCTTCACCCTGCACTCATAAAGAATAGTTTCAGATGACAGAGCATCAGGCAAGTTTTCAGAAAATGTCTTTTCTTCTTTTATATTGCATAGCAAGATTGTTACCTGATATTTTCTTTCATAATTGTATGTCAAGATTTAATTATCTCGTGTCGCCCCTCATTAAAATTTAACTGTCATCTCATGCTGCTGAGCAATGTCTGTGATTTGGACTAATTCAAGCTTTTCTATCTGCTTTTTGCCATTGTTTTCCATCTCAGTTTCTACAGTAATTGCTTTGGAGGCCTCACAAACCATGTCAAGGTCATCCTTTGCAAATACAACCACTATACCCCCTCCAATATATACATACCCCAATTAATTACTCTCTATTAAGGATACATATTATTAAAACTATTTCACTATAATTCAGGGATATTTTTTAAATCCCTATGACTTAATTTAAAAAAACTAATAAAAATTTTAGTGCAACTATTAAAAATACAATAAAAGTATGATATTCCTCTGTACTAATAGCTATTAAATTAATGTCTGGGTGTCTGTGTTTACCATATTCATCAATTGTAAAATTTCTATGACCTAGAATGGTTTTACCATCTCTAATCTTGAGATTTGCGTGATAGAAAATTAAAAAATATTGTGCAATATTTTCAATGCAAAATGATGCCACTGACACACTGTATGGAGAGCATGTGCTTCCAGCTGTTTTACTCATAATAATGATGGATTTGAGCTGATCCTACTGCCACTATTGTCATTGAAGCTCCCTTTATATTTCAGCTTTTACAGGGCAGCAGCCTCCTAACTGTTCTCCTTGTCACTAGTGTTATCTTACTCAATTTGCAATTCATGCTTCTCACAGAATAAAGAAAATGATAAAGGAAAGATTCCAGAATATTCCAGAAGCGAGAAGTTGCAAAAATAGAAGGCAATTAGAATCCCAGGAAAATAAGAAAATGAAGATATTAAAGGAAATGAATGGCAATTCTTAGCTTTGAAATATTAAACAATCATAATAAAGCCAATGTTTATTTCCAACTATTTAAAGAACCTATAGACTAGGCATAAAAGTAATTATAGTGACAAAACAAATACTGAAAACAAAAGTAAATGAAAACATGGTTAAATTTCATTGTTTTAACCATAAGGGAAGTATTCATTATCTTCATACTGCAAAGTTAAGAATCAAAAGATAATTCCTACATGTGAAGAAATACAAAATGACTATATTTATATATATTATTTAAGTTTCAATATTTCCCTACTGAGAGATGAAAAAAATGCTAAAACTGTATTGGGAAGAGTAGATTAAAAAAAAGGAGAATTGGTAAAAATAAATTAAATCTTCATTTATCCTATCATGCCAACTAATTAAAATATAAATTTATTACATTTAAAAATAGCTTTATAAAAACTTAACTTAGAAGAATTAAAATATTATCAATTAAAAGCTATTATCTCTAGGGAATGAACACAATTTGTTAAATGAACCAATGTTTAAAATTTCGTTTTTCTCTAGGAAAAAATTTTTATTATAAGCCCTGCCATACTTTTCAAATAAATGTGAATCAGTGGCTCAGACGGTAAAGCGTCTGCCTGCAATGTGGGAGACCAGGGTTCGATCTCTGGGTTGGGAAGATCCCTTGGAGAAGGAAATGGCAACCCACTCTAGTATTCTTGCCTGGAAAATCCCATGGATGGAGCCTGGTAGGCTACAGTCCATGGGGTCGCAAAGAGTCAGACACTGAGCGACTTCACTTCACTTCACTTCACTTATATAAACATGCTACAAAAGGAATGTAGTTTCTCATAATAAGAATAACAATGAAATGAATTATTTTTGAACATAACATCGGCAAAGTGAAAGCTAAAAAACAAAAATAAACAGATATTGGTCTGTATTAGAGAATTAAGAAAGTAGAAAAAGTGATGTGGTGCTGGAAGAAATTTCAGGTAGACTAAACTCAATCAAGTGAGGTGGCAGTAATGTATGTCTTCAAAAAAAAAATCTAAAGCATAGAGTTTTAATGATGAGTTACCAAGAATTTGATGATGATTTTGCTGTATATTGAAATGCAATATAATCTATTAAAAATGTCACCACAGAAGATATCAATGATAATTCTTAGTTGATGTGGCATTGTAAGAAAATGATTTCAAGAGAGATGAGAAGATATTTTGATTTTTAATCATATCTCTATGGTCAAAAATATGATGATATGACAAATTATAAGTCATTTTAGTACATACTAAAGTCTAATATAATGTCCACAAAAGACTTATTTTTTCCTTTTTTTACCTCTAATAATAGTGTCCCTTGTTTTTCACCCTAAGTCCTCTTACATGTAGTACTCATATATGTGTCTTCCTTTTTCTAACTCTCTTTATTATATTTTTTCTTTGTTATTTTTGCTTGAAATGTAGGTATGAACTCTAAAAGCTCCTTTCTACCCAAGCAATGGCTCATAAAAGCATCTTCCTAACAATTTTAATCTATACTACTAAAAGAATTGTCCATATGAGTGTCTAAGAATAAAATTTTTGTTTTTCTAGAAATCATGTGCTCATATATCATCCCTTTTAGTCCCTGAAATCATCCAGTGACATATGTAATAATGTGAATGCTTATTTTCAATACTTTTCAGTTTACTAAAGCACTTTGACACACTATTATGGGTTGAATTGTGTTCCCCTTAAATTTGTATGATTAAGGACTAACCCTCAGTCGGTGGCTCAGATGACAAAGAACCCACCTGCAATACAGTCTTGGGTTCTATCCTTGGTTTGGGAAGATCCTCTGGAGAAGGGAAGGGCTACCCACTCCAGTATTATTGACTGGAGAATTCCATGGACAGAGGAGCCAGGTGGGCTATAGTCCATGAGGTTGCAAAGAGTTGGACATGACTAAGTGACTAACACTTTCACTAAATTTGTATGTTTAAAGACTAACCCCCAGGACCTCAGGGTGTAATCTTATTTGGAGCTAGTATCTTTACAGAAATAATTATTAAAGGTGGGTCCTAGTTCAAAATGACTGAAGTCCCTATAAGAATGGAAAATTTGGACACAGATGTACAGACAGGAGTGCTTCCCAGGTGATGCTAGCGGTAAAGAACCTGCCTGCCAATACAGGAGATGTAAGAGATGCGGGTTTGATTACCGGAATCAGAAGATCCTCTGGAGAAGGGAATGACAGTTCACTCTAGTATTCTTGCCTGGAGAATCCCATGGAGACAGGAGCCTGGTGAGCTATTCAGTTCATGGGGTCACAGAGCCGAACACTACTGAAATGACTTAGCATGCACTCATGTATAGACAGAAGGAAGATGGTAAAAAGAGACACAGGAAAAAGGTAGACTATACAAGTGAAGGATAAAACCCTGGAATATACACTCTCACACCCCTTAGAAGAAGTCAACCCTGCCAATACCCTGATTTTGGATTTCTAGTCTCCAAAACTATGAGACAATAAATTTCTGTTGTTTAAGCCACCCCAGTTGTGGTACTTTGTTACAGCAGCTGTAGAATACTAATACTCATACTCACATTTGATGATTTCATGTCCATCATGTCTTCCATTGCAATTTTCATTCAAATATAAGAAGAAAATACCTACCAGTAATTTTTAAAACAAGTCCTATATTTGCTCCTTTGATTCCTCCTACTAATAATTGCTTATCTTATTCTTTCCTTCATTTCAACTCACTCATTCTTCAAAGCGTTTTTTTTTATGAAAACCTTTTTAGGAAGACCTTTTTAGGAAAGGTTTCTGTTTTTCTACAGATATTAATAATAAGGAAGTGGAAAACCTGGCAGGGAGGTTTTGAGATAAATTCTTTAGCTTTTTACTGTCTTTATGAAAGTCTTGTGGTAATGCCTTGACATTTGGAAATATATTACCAATACAGAGAAGTATTTCTCATAGGAAAAAAAAAATTTCAATCAAATACCACTGTATGTAAAACAGATAGTAAATTCTAATAAGGATATACTGTATAGCACAGGGAACTCTTTTTACTTATCTGTAATGATCTATATGGGAAAATAGTCTTTAAAGAATGGATATGTGTGTAGGTATAAGTGATTCACTTTGCTATAAAGCAGAATCTAACATATTTTAAATAAATTATACTCCAATAATTCTTTTTTTATCATCAAATCAAAACAATTGATGCTTTTGAACTGTGGTGTTGGAGAAGACTCTTGAGAGTCCCTTGGACTACAAGGAGATCAAACCAGTCAATCCTAAAGGAAATCAGTCCTGAATATTCATTGGAAGGACTGATGCTGAAGCTGAAGCTCCAATACTTTGGCCACCTGATACAAATAACTGGCTCCTTTGAACAGACCACAATGCTGGGAAAGATTGAAGGCAAGAGAAGGGGACAACAGAGGATGAGATGGTTGGATGGCATCACTGATAGACATGAATTTGAGCAAGCTCCAGGAGTTGGTGATGGACAGGGAAGCCTGACATGCTGCAGTTCACGGGGTCACAAAGAATCGGACATGACTGAGCAACTGAACTGAACTGAATTCTTTTTTAATTAAAGAGAAACAAACTCGTATGTGTTGGAAAAGCCCCGTTATTAAAATGGGGAAGAAAGGAAACTATTTGGACTGGATGCTCCAACATATGATGAAACAGGGTATACAAATTAGCCTAGAGGAGAAAATGGCAACCCACTCCAGTATTCTTGCCTGGAGAAGTCCATGGTCAGAGGAGCCTGGCTGGCTACAGTCCATGGAGTGGCCAAGAGTCAGAATCGACTGAGCAACTACCACCACATACACTTTAGACTCTCCAAAGGGGTCCATTATTAACAATAGATGCGATGAACATTGGGGTACACGTGTCTCTTTCAATTCTGGTTTCCTCAGTGTGTATGCCCAGCAGTGGGATTGCTGGATCATAAGGCAGTTCTATTTCCAGTTTTTTAAGGAATCTCCACACTGTTCTCCATAGTGGCTGTACTAGTTTGCGTTCCCACCAACAGTGTAAGAGGGTTCCCTTTTCTCCACACCGTCTCCAGCATTTATTGCTTGTAGACTTTTGGATCGCAGCCATTCTGACTGGTGTGAAATGGTACCTCATAGTGGTTTTGATTTGCATTTCTCTGATAATGAGTAATGTTGAGCATCTTTTCATGTGTTTGTTAGCCATCTGTATGTCTTCTTTGGAGAAATGTCTATTTAGTTCTTTGGCCCATAATAGCCAGGACATGGAAGCAACCTAGATGTCCATCAGCAGATGAATGGATGAGAAAGCTGTGGTACATATACACAATGGTATTACTCAGCCATTAAAAAGAATACATTTGAATCAGTTCTAATGAGGTGGATGAAACTGGAGCCTATTATACAGAGTGAAGTAAGCCAGAAAGAAAAACACCAATGCAGTATACTAAAGCATATATATGGAATTTAGAAAGATGGTAACAATACCCCTGTATACGAGACAGCAAAAGAGACACTGATGTATAGAACAGTCTTTTGGACTCTGTGGGAGAGAGAGAGGGTGGGATGATTTGGGAGAATGGCATTGAAATACGTATAATATCATATATGGAACGAGTCACCAGTCCAGGTTCGATGCACGATACTGGATGCTTGAGGCTGGTGCACTGGGATGACCCAGAGGGATGGTATGGGGAGGGAGGAGGGAGGAGGGTTCAGGATGGGGAACACATGTATACCTGTGGTGGATTCATTTCGATATTTGGCAAAACCAATACAATATTGTAAAGTTTAAAAATAAAATAAAAATAATAGATGCATATCTAGGCCTTGCACAAGCTCAAAGAGCCTCACACTCCTCCCCCATCTCTTCATCACCATCCTGCTTGTACTGTTCATCTCTTCTTATGAAAATCTTTCTATTCACCATGAGTAAGTCTTCCTTCAGAAGAGTGTTCTGACCCCCAAATAGAATTCATTGCCTTTGCATAATCCCAGGGAGACTCATGGGTATCCCTGCTGGCTCAGATGGTAAAGAATCTACCTGCAGTGCACAAGACCTGGGTTTAATATCTGGATTGGGAAGATCCCCTGGAGGAGGGCATGGCAACCCACTCCAGTATTCCTGATGGAGAATCCCCTTAAACAGAGGAGACTGGTGGGCTCCTCTGTAGTTCATGGGTCACAAAGAGTCAGAGAAGACTGAGCAGCTAAGCAGCAGCAGCAGGGAGACTCAGAGTTGCCTCCCTGGTAGCACCATAGGGCCCCATGGCTAAGGGCCACTTCAGACTCATCTCAGACTGTTCCTCACTTTCCCATCGCTGCTACTGCTGCTTTGGCCTTTGTTTCGCCTCATTTCAACAATTTAACTCTACTTAATGCTCTGTGGTGACCTGAATGGGAAGGAAGTCCAAAAGGGAAAGGATATGTATATTATGGTGGATTCATTTTACCATACAGTAAAAACTAGCACAACATTGTGAAGCAACTCTGTACTGCGCTGTGCTTAGTCACTCCGTCATGCCAGACTCTTTGAGACCCCACGGACTATAGCCCACCAGGCACCTCTGTCCATGGGGAGTCTCTAGGAAAGAAGATTTCAGTGGATTGCCAAGCTTTCCTCCAGAGGATCTTCCAATCCAGGTCTCCTGCATTGAAGGCGGATTCTTTATCGTCTGAGGTACCAGGGAAGCCGCAAAGTGACTATACTCCAATAAAATTAATTAAGAAAATAAAAAATAAATGCATTTTCCAAAAAACAAACAAATCCAAAAAACAATTATTTAAGTCAGGACATGTGCCTAGAACTTTACATGTCTCTTCAGCTAAACAAATTGCTATGCATCTTTTAGTTCTTAATGCAACTGTTACTCTTCAGAACACTCTTCTTGACCGCCCTTCTTCCCAATAGCAGATGAAGTCCTCCCATTATGCATTTTCATAGACCCCTGGGCTTCTCTTTCACAGAACATATCTCAAATAGAATTATTTAACCTTACAACTTTTTATTATTTTATTTTTAATTGTGGTTCAAAAAACTTATCAAATATAATCATCTTAACCTGTTTTTCAGTGTATACTTGAAAAACTTAGTTATTTTCTCCTTGATATCTCTTCCATGTGGCTGGAGTTACGTTTATTCACAACTGTATTCCTGGCATCTACCATAGGACAGTACCTGACAATTGTTTGGTGCTTAAAAAGTATTTGTTGAATGAATAGATCCTTATATATCTTTCAAACTTGATGACTAGAAATGTGTGCCTAGCAACTATTAGTGACTGACACAGATACTCAGATCAAAAAGTATTTGTGAAATCATCTATTGGTTCAATTCATAAATTGGTCATTTGTAATATGCCATTTCTGTGGACATTTCTATGAATAAGACCAACAAAATTCTTACCTCTTGAAAGTTAAAACCTTAAAGATTTACAGGATAGATAAATAAATACCTTAAGTACAATGGAAAACAGCTTAAGAATCTGGTATACAGTATCTGGCTAGGCCTAGGTTCATGGCCACTATATTAGTTAGCTTGGTTTGCTGTAACAAAATACAGCAAATATTTATTTTAAAGTCATGGAGGCCGAAATGTTTGAGTAGAATGTCCTGAATCTGATGAAGACCTGCTTCTTGGCTGGTATACAGTCACCTTCTCGGGTTCACATGGCTGAGAGACAGAGAGCCTAACTCCCTTCTCTAATAAGGCCACTAAGCCCATCATGAGGGCTCCACCATCATGACCTAATTAACTGGCAAAGGCTTCAATATATGAAGTTGTCAGGAGACAAAATCATTCATTCTATAGCAGTGATATAGAGTTTTCAATTAATATTTATTGAAAGAAGAATGGCTACATACCATGTAGAAAAGGAAGGGTCCTCTGAGGAGATAAAATTTAAGCCCAGAGCTAAGAAATTAACCCCAAACATGAAGCCAGCTACACCCAGAGTAAAACAAGATTCAGAGAAAAGCTTAAATTTATAGATGCTTGGGCAGAATATAATGGGATATGTGCAAGCAATATAAAGAAAGCCAATGAAGCTGAATTCAGGTGAATATAATTTGAATTTGGAAGATTGGGTAGCAGTTAGATCACCTATGGCCCCATGGGCCACTGTTGAGAAGCTAGAAGGATATTATTTGATGACTGTATCTCGGTTAGATAGAATAATCATAATTTTATACATGTGGGAGCTGAAGCTTACCAAAGTTGAGTTGTTTGTGTGTACTTGGTCAGTCAGTCATGTCTGAGTCTCTGCAGCTCCATGGATTGCAGCCCGCCAGGCTCCTCTGTCCATAGAATTTTCCAGGCAAGCATACTGGAGTGGGTTTCCATTGCCTACTCCAGGGAATGTTCACCATTCAGGTATCAAACTCACATGTCTTGGGAGGCAGATTCTTTACCACTAGAACCACTGGGGAAGAGTTGCAAAACTGAGTTCAATTTACTTCAGTTACTCAGTCATGGCTAGCTCTTTGCGATGTCATGGGCTGCAGCACGCCAGTCTTCCCTGTCCATCACCAACTTCCAGAGCTTGCTCAAACTCATGTCCATTGACTTGGTGATACCATCCATCCATCTCATCTTCTGTCATCTCCGTCTCCTCCTGCCTTCAACCTTTCCCAGCATCAGGGTCTTTTCCAATGAGTCGGTTCTCATCAGGTAGCCAAAGTATTGGAGCTTCAGCTTCAGCCTCAGTCCTTCCAATGAATATTCAGGACTGACTTCCTTTAGGATTGACTGGTTTTATCTCCTTGCAGTCCAAGGAACTCTCAAGAGTCTTCTCCAACTCTCAAGAGTAACTCAGCATCAATTCTGAGTTACTTGCTAGTAAATAACTAAGGTAATGTTAGTCTAAGCTCTTCAATTTAAATTCATTTTTTACTCCACTTTGTGCTTGTGTACTTAGTCACTCAGTTGTGTCCCACTCTTTTCGACCCCAAGGACTATAGCCCTAAGGCTCCTCTACCCATGGGATTCTCTAGGCAAGAATACTACGTTCCTTTTTCATACACTCTGGGTGACAGCAATATGCTACATTAGAAAGTCCACTGAACTGTGTTGTAGGAAATATTTTTGGGTATGATCCTCACAACTAGCTTAAAAACTTGTTAAACAGGTCATAGACAACTAGTTAAAAGAAAAAAAATGAATTTCTCTGAGGTTTATTTGTCTAATCTGTAACATGAGGAACTTAGAACTAATGAATTTTAATATCGTCTACAACAAGTTAATGTCCAATCAGAGTACCAATTCAGAGTAACTAAAACTACCACCTCTCCACATTGTGTTTCCTCCATGCTATCACACTTTGCTCCTCATTTTTAATCTATCTAGTTCAAGATGTTTACCATGATAGATTTATTAGGACTCTACTGATTTCCCCAAAAGCACTACAATATTTTTGATATAATAAATAAAATAATTTTTACAATTGATCATCCTTTTGTTCATTTGCTGTGTGGTACAAAATCTTTATGCAAAGAATATTATATGGCAATACACTGGTTAAAAAAAAAAAAAGGTAAAATAGGCATATTTTCTGTTTTCATTCCCAATCTAGTGAGGCAAACATATTTTCAATCTCTTTCTAAACAGCAAACAATGACACAAATTGAGAAATTTTATCACTCCTACTCCCACATTTCAAACAGTGTAGCTCACTGTATGAATTAAACCAAATTACTGAATTACTCACATTTCTTTTTAGTTTTCATCCCTCTTATATCTGGAGAAAAGCTAAGTTGGAGTGGATATGTTGCTATATATAGTTTCCAAATATAAAACACTATGATTTTAAAATAGTGGCAGGTGAATTCAGAGCAAGGAAGGAAAATTTATGCCTTTAGACTGGAAAGAGATCACAGAGGATGTGAACTGCATGAGGTCTAACTGAATAGTAAATAAGGAAACTAACAAAACACTGAGTTTTATGCAATCTGAAAGAGGAATAATGTAATTGAAGCCAATCCATTGTCAAAGATTTTATCAAAAATATGCACTATGTGAGTTTAATACAGATTTTGCTAAACAAATTAAGTGCATATACATTTCTAGGCTTGGAAAAACTACACTCAAGACATAAGTGCTCTAGATTCAGAATTTAATGGTAGAGTAACATAGATTATACATACAATGTTTAACATTGTCATAAAGATGAGATGAGAGTTGGTAAAGAAGCAAAAAGAGGAGAAAGGGTGGGAAAAAGGATTGGGATAAACAAAAAGAAGGTTGCGGGTTATGGAGGAGAGTGCAATACAGTCAAAATGATGACAGAAATGCTTCTAGTCTGACACATTAAAACTGTTTGCCAGTTTGCAGATGTTTCAACCAAATGTAAATTTATACATGTGCTATTAAGTCAAATTTCATTAGTTTATCACAATCGCTGATGAGGGCTGTGATTATTCTGTAATTATTTGACAAGTTTAACTAATTAAGTATCAATAGTTCATTTAAAAGTGTCCTTGTTACATATGCGTTGGTAATAATTTGTTTGTACTTAACCTAATTTTGATCATTTTATCCTACGTAAAGCTGTGAGTTATATTAATGGTATTTATCATGTTTAAAGTCATAGGAATGTGTGCTGTGTCCTTAGTCACTCAGTCCTGTCCAACTCTTTGCGACTCTACAGACTGTAGACCACCAGGCTCCTCTGTTCAGGGAGATTCTCCAGGAAAGAATACTGGAGTGGGTTGCCATGCATGCCTCCAGGGGATCTTCCCAATCCAGGGATTGAACCCTGGGCTCCCACATTGCAGGCCGATTCTTTACTATCTGAACCACAAGGGAAACCAAACTGTAAGTTTCTGGCTGTGTACCTCAGCTGAATTTTATGTTAATGTCATACAAGCAGTACAAAACCAACCACCTAGCAAAAATGTATTTACTTCAGAAAACATTGCTGGCTTGATTTACATGGGTCAATGGTGGAATATATATTTGTCAATTCCAATAAAACAACTGAGTTAAGTATAGAATGGAAACTGAAGAGATAGTAAACGTTGATGATGACAGGAAATACCTGGTCCATGCTATTTTAAAAAACTAATCTAAAAAAAAAAATCCAGTAAAATGGAATTAACATGAAGAATGGCCAAGCTGTTGTCCACTTTTTGATAGCCTACTGTCCAGATTACCAGCATCTGGCATAAGTAAGGTATACATCACTATATATTTTTTTGTAAACATTGTAATTTAACTTGTAAATTTATCTACACTGGTTCTAAAATTACTGCAATTCCCTCATTGTTTAGAATGTTTAATCTTTGAGATAAACAAACCTGGAGCACAAATTCTGCACATGCTGAATTTTTCTCTTTTTTGGATTAAAAAAATGAGGTTTGTTTCCCACCCCCACCCCCTAGCCCTGTTTATCATGGAGAATTTCCCATAGCCATAGCCAAATGTTTTAATTTATAGAATATTCTGTGTTTTGCCATTGGCAATGAAATCACAACTAATAAGTTCCACAGACTGCAATAAAACCCTAGAGAAAACTATATGCTATCTGTCAAGCATATAATTTTAAGTTTTAATAATGCATAATATGTTTAAACAGCTTATCAAAGCACATCTCTTTTACAAAAGAAAGGAAAAGAAAAAAAGGGGGATGCTTAAAAATTGTCATTCCTAAAGGCATTGCTTTTCAAACGAACTATTGTTAATTGTGTAAGAATTGAAAATATTGCCATTTAAAATAATTAATTCACCAATGTGTTCATTTAATTTAGGTTTGTGTTATCAAAAACATTAACAATGCCATGGCTTTAATAATCTTGAGGAATTACATTTACTGCCTAAGAGAAATTTGCCAAACAGATTTAACTTGGTGAGTGTTCTTATGTACAAAATATTGAAAAGTGTGGTATTTTGAATAAGTGTTCAGTTTTACATGTTATGAAAATGGGATTTTCTTAATTTTTTGGAACATTTTTTTGAAATGTTGCCATACTCTGTGGTATTACAGAGATGAAGAGAGAAGATATTATCTTTTAATGGCATACCTCTATGATATTGAATGAGAACCAGGAATTTTTTTCTCCCATTAATACTACCAAGCTCATATATCATTCATTGCCAAGTAGTCTGTGTAGATGATATGATCTGACAAAGCAAGAAAGAATTCCTATTCTACATAAAGCTATTGGGAAATAGCTATGCAGTAACTACAAGCCCTGTGTTCCCCAGGTATATGATTTAGTAAAAATTCTTAACTACTGAACTCATATCTATTAATGATTTGTAAATCACATATGTTTCTACATGTAAATATTTTTTCATGATCTCCCATGGGACTTCTTGGGTCTTCAGGGTTGTAAACTTCTGGAGAGTTAAGTGGGAAAGTTAGGTAGTTTTGAATTACATGGGATTTTGGAAAAAGGAAAAGAAGGGAAAATATGTTTTGAAATTTTCCCAAGAAGGCTATTCTTATAAGATAGGAGAAAGAAAAGAATAAAGAATCATACACACCAAGAAGAAATACCAGGCTACATTTTTCCCCCTCCAACCCATCACTTGTTTTATTCTCCTTATACTTTAAAAATATCACAAAAAACACATGGATATGGGAAGTGGAATGTGGAAAGGCTGGGATTAGAAAATTAATTATCTCAGCTTTACAATAGAAGAGTAAGTGCACATATTTAGGGCATAGGGTTTCAGTAATTTGGATCGTATTTGTTAGTTAAATTTCCCTCTTGAATAATAAGTACCAGCAAGTAGGGGGACTTCACAAATCCTGGCTGAACTATTTATTAGCTATGTTGCTTTATGTCTTAAAGTCTCTACATCTTGGAGTCCTCATCTATAAAGTGAAAATACACATTCCTACTTGTGAAATTTTAAAATAATGTTTACAAAATAATGTACCTAGTGGAAGCAGATTCAGTGTATAGCCAAACTCCAGGTAAAGCAGTTATTATTATTTTCAACGTAGGATCACAAGACAAGCTTTTCTTTGTTTTTCTCTACATTTGTCCAACAGTTATCCACATTACCCAGAACTCCACTCCGTGGTGGACCATTTGGTCTGACTTATTCACCTAGGACTTAAATTCCTGATTAACGTCCTGTGCCCCATAACCTCCTGCCCTCACCCTTATCTTGTGATAGCAACCTAATTTATAGACTGTGATACTGTTAGTGAGTTAGGAGATTTATAGAGGTGTTGTTTAGAAAGTGAACAAAAGGTAGGGGGCGTGGCTGTGGAGAACTTCCGGACTCCTTTTCCGGAACAGGCCTGTGCCCCGGAAGCAGTTGTTTGTTGCTGGACCTTTGGGCCCGTTACCGAGTCTTCAGGGGTACTGTTGCCATGTTCCTGTCGGCGGTTACGTTTGCCAAGAGCAAGTCAAAAACAATTCTGGTGAAAATGGTGAGCCAAGCTGGAACAGGTTTTTCCTTCAACACTAAGAGAAGCCGACTATGGGAGAAACTGACTCTACTGCATTACGATCCAGTAGTGAAAAAAAAAGTCCTCTTTGTGGAACAGAAAAAAATACGCTCCCTCTAAACAATGGATTGAAAATGAATTTGATTTATAAATGAGAAGATCGAGGGTGGGATACTGATTCAGAAATCTGCAGCGTGTAATAAAAGAAGAGGAAATGGCATGGAATCACTGCCTCCTGTGATTTGAAGGCCATTGTGAAGGAAAACAATGCAGTGAAAACAAGTTCTTCATATTAGGACATATACCATTGCATCACATTTATTTATCTTTCTGGATATTTTTATAGCCCTTAATAAATTAAAAAAAAAAAAAAGAAAGTGAACAAAATATGTGTTGACTGATGAGTGATTTTTCCCACAATATATTATTGACATTGGCTTTAGAAATTTGGAAGAGCTAGAAAAGATATTCATGGTCAGTCCAGTATTGGTGCTTTTCAACTATGAGCAATGTGGAGTGTTTGGTCATTGGCATAAAGAGCCCTCCTTGCAGGGATCTTGGTTTCAGAGTTAAAATATGTTGAGAATAAAATAAATTCTGGGAGCTCACAGGCCGTCTGGCAATGTAATGGCAGGGGTGGAGAGTACATTGAATCTTAATCACAAAAACAATGTAATAACAATATTAAAGAAAATATTATGAAAAGAAAATATAAGCTCCTGCAATGCAGGAGACCCTGGTTTGATTCCTGGGTTGGGAAGATCCGCTGGAGAAGGGATAGTCAACCCACTCCAGTATTCTTAGGCTTCCCTGGTGGCTCAGCTGGTAAAAAATCTGCCCACAATACAGGAGACCGGAGTTCGATCTCTGGGTTGGCAAGATCCCCTGGAGAAGGGAAAGGCTACCCACTCCAGTATTCTAGCTTGGAGAATTCTGGACACTACTGAGTGACTTTCACTTTCATTTTTCATCATCTCCACAGACCACATTAAGTGCTCAGTCGTGTCTGACTCTTTGCAGCCCCATGGACTATAGCCCGGCAGGCTTCTCTATCCGTGGGATATTCAGGCAAGAACACTGGAGTGGGTTGTCATTTCCTTCTCCAGGGGATCTTTCCAACTCCAGGGATCAAATTTTCATCTCTTACGTCTCTTATGTCTCTGGCATTTGCAGGTGGGTCTTACCACTAGCGCCATCTGGGACACCCATATGTAATCTCCACCCTAAAACAAAACATATTCATTACTTGTTTATTCTCTTTGAAAGTTAGGTTGACTATGACCATCACTAAGAGACAGCATTCTTTGAGTGGGAGGAGGTGGTCTTCTTACCTAGTCACTTAAGTGAAGTGCAAAGCTGATCAGTAGGGAAACTAAATGAATCAAAGACTTCTGATTTAGCCTGGCTTTTGTGCAGCCCTCTACTGCATATTTTGTCTCAGTTGGGCAAAAGCAGCTAGAAAAAAGAGCCCTTTTGTACAGATCGCTGTCACTGATGGCAGAAAGATATACAGTGGATTATGTCTCTGTATAGAACCAATCTCTGGATTAATAATATTTATGTTTGAATATTGTAATACCTAAAAAGAAAAGGCATTTTAATATCCTGAGGCATTAGGTATGGTAAAAAACTAAACACATTTAATTTAAATTAAAGACAACATATTTATTTAATGTAAATATATAATGTATAATATATTTGTCTTTAAATGTTTTATAAAATATTTGATGACTTCAGAAAGATATTACATCAATAAAAATAAGAAATAGGGAAATACTTTTAAAACATATTAGCTACTTAAATTTAATAAGTGCCTCTTACTTGTGGATTCTTTCAAGAAAATCAGTTTGCAACTCACTCTCATTTCCTTAAAAAATGTCAGAAAAAGGGTTTACAATCATAAAAAAAGTGAGTCATTTTTAATGTCTGGGAAATCTTTTTTGACCAGCAGATAAAAGTATATTAAAGTGACTTATTATGAGAAAACGAAGATGTCAAAGTTCTTCTGCAAATGTCCATTGGAGTCATTTGTGTGTCGGGTGATGTCTTTCCTTTGCAAACTGTCCCCTCAGTTTGTGAATCGATAGTGTCTTCTGCTTAACAGTAAATATCCTTCATGCTATTAATTTCTTTCATTATATTTGAGATTTTTTACAATACAAAATAGCAATCAGTAACTGTACTTTAATCTGCCATTTACAGAACAACCCACATCTTCTCCATTTTGTAGCTTGTACTTATTCACAACCTGTCTCCTTGATCTGCATCATGCGTGTCATAGCTTCATGATACAATATTTATTATTTATATGTTATAATGGTATGTTTTAAAATATTGATTAGCCATTTCAAACTGTTGTTTTTTTTTGAATCATTCTATTGCTGAGCTATTTTGTATGTATAGGCTCTTATATACATATTGTTTTGTTCTGTACCAATAATCACATAAAGCATTGGTCCTAGAGTCAGTTATAACTGGAATCCGATCTAACTAGTGCTATCATGTATTAACAGAGTGATCTTTAATATGTTCAAGTGAAAATGAAAGTTGCTCAGTTGTGTCTGATTTTTTGTGAACCCATGGATTATACAGTCCATGGAATTCTCTAGGCGAGAACACTGGAGTTATCGTGTAGCCTTTCCCTTCTCCAAGGGATCTTCCCAAACCAGGGATCAAACCCAGGTCTCCCACATTGCAGGTGGATTCTTTATCAGCCACATATATTATGTATTGACTTATAATTTCAGTTCCTTATATGTCAACTGAGGTTAATGTCACCGTCCATACTATCATTGAGGACTTCTCAGGTGGCGCTAGGGTAAAGAACCTTTCTGCCAATGCAGGAGACATAAGAGATGCTGGTTCTATCCTTGGGTCAGGAAGATTCCCTGGAAGAGGGCATGGTAACCCACCCAGTATTCTTGCCTGGGGAATCCCATGGACTAGGAACCTGGCAGGCTACAGTCCATAGCGTCACACAGAGTTGGACACAACTGAAGCAACTTATCAAGCATGCATGCACACAGCTATTATTGAGAGGGCTAGGTGATATATATGTATCAAGCAATCAGAAAATACCAAGTTCTCAATGATTTAGGTAATATATTGATTTTACTTTTAAACTAGTAAGAAAAGTAGGACTTTCTAAGACAATTTTCAAAAATTTGGCTGTCCAAGTTAACAAGTAACTAATAGGTAGATTTAATTGAATGAAGTTTTTCTTTTCTAATTTTTCTCTAATTCTCAAACCATATCTCAAAATCATACAAAGGAAACATAATTATTGCTAATTTATAGACTTCTGCTATCCATTGTTAATACTAATCCAGATACCATTTCATCTCAATTATATGTTCTGGGAGGAGAATTTGTACTTTGGGTAGAATTTGGTCTCTGTGTAAATTATGGTTTTCACTTGTACAAGAGAAAAAATAGAAAGATTGAAGCTCTGTCTGTGATATTCTATTACAAACACATATATTCTAAAGAAAATCTCAGAATTAAAATAATTGATGTTGCAGATAATGTCCTATACATTTTAAATGATATTCATAAACAGCTAGTGCCCAGTGAGCACAATATTGTGTTTTTTTCTTTTAACTTAACTGTAGTGATATTTATTGTGTAAAAGTTTCAGTAGTACACATATGGAATTGGATTTGTTTATATTCAACTGACAGAGAAGGCAATGGCACCCCACTCCAGTACTCTTGCCTGGAAAATCCCATGGACGGAGGAGCCTAGTGGGCTGCAGTCCATGGGGTCGTGAAGAGTCGGATACGACTGAATGACTTCACTTTCACTTTTCACTTTTCCTGCATTGGAGAAGGAAATGGCAACCCACTCCGGTGTTCTTGCCTGGAGAATCCCAGGGACAGGGGAGCCTGGTTGACTGCCGTCTATGGGGTCTCACAGAGTCGGACACGACTGAAGCGACTTAGCAGCAGCATATTCAACTGAATTCAAAAATTATAAAATTTTCCTGTTAAGTAGTGAAAATCCAACACCTTGTATTCTATTTCTAAGTTTTGTAAACTGCTTCAAAACTGCTTATGTCTCAGTGTAACAGGGACTATAATTGTCCAGAATTTCAATAAGGCTTATTTCAAACAGCAGCAAGGAAAATATAATATATTTTTTAATGAAAGTTGTTACTATCAGTTTACTATAGTAACAGTAGTCAAGAGTAGTAGTAGATGGTAATGATCTGCTGGTAAAAGCAGACAACTGAATTTTTAGTAAATTTTACCTTTTATTCAAATTTCATAGGTATTTACATTGTTATGACAATTTGAGATTTTATTTAAAAGAGTAACATATCAGTTGCTTTGTTATTGTTGGGAAATGCTTGGACATTTTATATCATTAGGGTCTCCGTAATGTTTATTTTGTGTAGCTAAATGATGAAGATGCAATCAGTCCTGAAGAGAGTCAAGTGTATTCCATTACTTTGAGGATATATTTGCTGAATTCTATCATGAGAATAAATTTAAACTTGCTTAATCATTTTGGTCAGTTCTAACCCTCATTATTTTCAGAGATGCCTGGTATTTTAAAATAAAACTTAGCAAAGATAAACATTTAAATATCAGAGCTTATTTTTAGAACTAAATTTTAGTTACCATATGTATAAATGATAATACTCTTGAATTTGTGTGGGAAGTTAAGTATTGATTTCCAGAAAAATTGATGTAGGAGCCTCTCTCTCTGTCTCTCTCTCTCTCTCTCTCTCTCACACACACACACACACACAAAGCTTTATTTTAAAAAAATTGAAACTATCAATTATAACCAAATATAATCAATTATATATTATTTATAACTATCAATTATAAAAGAAAAATCAGTCTTTTAAATTTTTTCTATTATTTACCCTAGTTTTTGTTATACACATATCAACTTGTCATCAGTAAAAATAATGCTGCAATAAATTTTGAGTGAAATATTTATTAATTTTCAATGTTTCTCTGAAATAAAAATATTCAGAAATTAGATTACTAGATTTGGTTCATGAATATTTCTAAAATTTAAAATGTCTTCTGTGTTTTAAGACTATAACTGTGAAGCACTTAGTTTTGCCTTAAACAATGTAATTATATACATGGAGGCTATGGTGATCCATAGTATAATTGTTAAAAGAACATACAATAAAAACCTCCACAATTTGACATTTTTTAAATCATAAAGGAGTAAATATGGTAAACAAATTTTGCAATCTCAGCAGGAAATCTGAATGACTCCCTGTTGGATGAAGAAAATCAAGAAGACAAACAAGGAACCTGGATATGGAAAATATGACTTCCTTATTCTCTGTACCAAACTAACATATTACAAAAGTAGCATCGATCAATTCTTATTGTTAATTAAATGTTTGACCTACCAGAAATGTCACTTATATTTTTAAAGCATTTTCAATATTTTATCCAATGAAACAAAATCTTTTGGGTCCGATTTTCTTTTTTCATCACCACTGGATAATCGAGTTAGACATAATAGATACCCACATCCAGGAAGATGCTAACTTGTTCAAGAAAAAAAACCCTACCAAACAAAAACTAATACCCTAGAGGAATTTATTAATATCAAATGGCAAGATTAATGAATCTTATAACACAATCAGTCTACTAGTGTTTAAACATTACTTCATATAAAATAGGTTCACTGAGCTAGATATATGAAGAAAATTGATGATAGAAGAATACCTAATAAGATTTGGAGAGCAAGCTGAAGCCAAAGGAAGCAGGGCAGTCAGAAAAAATGTTATAAGAACTTGCTGAAATACAACTTTAAGCAATACATCATTCCTGGAGGGCACTGTGTAGCACTGGGCACGAGGGAGATGGTGGTGGCTTCAAAAATAACAGACCTATTAGATTTTTAGAGCTCTTTGAGTACAAGCACTAGAAAAAATAAATATTGGAAATTAATTCTATTTTCACAACTCGCAGAATTTGAAGGATGGGCAGTGATCATTAACACAGCTGATAATAGTTTACCAGGATGACCATGTTTGTATTATATTGAGATATGAATTATAAACAACCGAGTGAAGCATGGCAAATTACTACTGTTCGTTGATTACCAGGTACTACAAGGCACCCTAAATAAAGACATTTAGTGCCACTTCAATTCTTCAAATATTATCTAGGTTTTATAAGTGGAGAAGTCTCATCTAGGTTTAGAGAAGTTGAATAATGTGCCCAAGGGCATGTAAGTAATGTGAGAAAATAGAGTATGATTAGCTTCAAAGCCCAAGCTTTTAGCCCTAAAACCTATTCCACATTGTGTTTCTATAAGATTAATACTAAGAAGAGAATTGAGACATGGTTTAATATTGTACACTCGTTATGCACAGTTCAATATAATGCTTCCTCTCTTTGGTAGTAGCACTGGTGCATCTATATAATTCTTAAGCAAATATTTAATCAAACATGTTGCTTTAGCTCTTACTCAGTCTTATATTTTCTGATCTATCATTTGAAATGCATTTGATGAAAGAAAAGAAGGAACTATGTAACTCAACTATTACTTAATTAGAAATACATTAGTGAAATGAAGTGAAATTGTTAGTTGCTCAGTCGTGTCCAGCTTTTTGTGACCAAATGGACTGTAGCCTGCTAGGTTCTTCTGTTCATGGAATTCTCCAGGCAAGACTACTGGAGTGAGTTGTTGTTCAGTCGCTCAGTTGTGGCTGACTCTCTGTGACCCCATGGACTGCAGCATGCCAGGCTTCCCTGTCCTTCACCATCTCCCAGAACTTGCTCAAACTCATGTCCATCACGTCAGTGATGCCATCCAACCATCTCATTCTCTGTTGTCCCCTTCTCCTCCCGCCTTTAATCCTTCCCATTGTCAGGGTCTTTTCCAATGAATTGGTTCTTCACGTCAGGTGCCAAAGTATTGGAGCTTCAGTATTGGTTCTTCCAATGAATATTCAGGGTTGATTTCCTTTAGGATTGACTGGTTCAATTTCCCTGCAGTCCAAGAGATTCTCAAGAGTCTTCTCCAACACCACAGCTCAAAAGCAGAAGTCTTCAGCATTAAGCTTGTTTATGGTCCAACTCTCACATCTATATATGACAACTGGGAAAATCATAGCTTTGACTACACAGACCTTTGTCAGCAAAGTAGTGTCTCTGCTTTTTAACAGGCTGTCTAGATTTGTCATAGCTTTTCATCTAAGGAGCAAGTGTCTTCTGTTTTCACGGCTGCAGTCACCGTCTGCAGTGATTTTGGAGCCCAAGAACATAAAGTCTGTCACTGTTTCCACTGGAGTGGGTAGCCATTTCTTTTCCAGGGGATCTTTAATGTAACATAAAATTTATCTTAAATTATATTTAGGTTTAGGCAAGGTGTTCTACCGAGAGTAATATATTAAATGTGATTATTTGGCTAATTTTTAACTTACAAAATATCTATGTCTCTAAGACTAGATACATTGTTCATCATTAGGATTTTTTCTGAGAATGTTACTATCGGAAACCAGAATCACTACAGGTGGACACATGGCACTCACTGAGAAGGATACTGGTAAGCACATATGAAGGTTGGAAGAGTTCAAACAGCTAATCACGTAGGCTTCATTTTTCAGACAACTGAATGTAGCTACATGAATGTCCATCACTCAGGCTCTATTGATCCAATAGTTTAGGGAGTATTTTTTTTTTTGTTAAAAGTAGGCTGAAATACACTTTTTAAATGCAATGAAAGCTTTAGCATCTAACAATGATTTGACATTTAAAAATGGTACCTTAGAAATGAAATGAAATAATTTAATCAACTTCTTACCCAACCTGACAGTAAAGCTCAAAATCCAAATCAAAGTCAGAGCTTCCTGCCAATACTGTTCAGGAAAACCATCCCTGACTGGAAGGCTGACTGAAACTCAGCGGAGAATCTATTTTAATAGGGAATAATCAGTTCAAAGAAAAGAACAAGGGGAGCAAATCTGCTTTGTCCTGTGAATCTACACCACTCTACCTGCCTCAGGAAAAGTAAAGGCGCAGATGTCTGGCTTTTTATGACAAAATTAATGTATCAGATAAATCAAATTTGCTGAAAATTTGGTCGCTGTTATTATGCTTTGCAAAACTGCTTTGCAGGAAACCCTCATATTCAAATGGACTGTATTCCAAGTGTGCATTTAGAAATCAATTGTCAGAAGCTGAGATAGGTAATTACCTTTCCTTCCTTCCTCATTTCCCCACCAAATGACAGTAGAATATTTGTATGTGACAGGGCTCAAGGAGGGAGTAGGGTCCATTTTTTCCTAGAGAAGTACTTTTGGTGAGTTTCCTAGATTTACCTTCTAAATATTATTTTATTCACTAGGGAAGGAGAGGAAGAGAGGGTAAAGCACTAAGAAAAGTGATTTTGTAAGCAAAAGAATCTCTTTGAAGTGTATCACAAAAAAGTTACAATTCTATATTTTTATGTGATTATATATGAAAGATTATAAGTCTAGATTATCACCTCAGTGAGGGAAGCATTTATGTCTGCATTAATTTCCTGATGAAATTCCATTGCCTAACACAGCACCTTGAAGATTCTAAGTGTTCAATCAATATTTAATGGATGAATGAATGAAATATGGCTAAGACAAGAAATTAGAAAAATTGAATTCAGTTCCTCCATTATGTTTCTGAGGACCCTAGCTAAACCTTGGAATCTCCCACATCCATGAAAAAGAGCTTGCAAACCAGGGAAACAGTACCAATTCCATCATCCCAGCACCATGTTGAACTAGGATGTAGAAATACAGAAGCATAATAGCAAACACGGCTGATAGATTATCAGGTGAACGTCATTGTTCCCGTCCAAAAGTGCAAAGTATGTGTGTACCCATGAACGTGTCACAAAATCAGTTTCTGAAATATCACTTAATTGAATGGTTTTCAAGCTTTCCACCCATTAATGACTTTTGAAACACATTTAATGAGTTGTGATCAGATATTTTTAGAGTAATCTAGTCCTACATAGCTTCAGTTGTGTCTGATTTTGTGTGACCCTATGCACTGTAGCCCCCCAGGCTCCTCTGTCCATGGGACTCTCCAGGCAAGAATACTGGAGTGGGTTGCCATGCTCCCCTCCAGGGGATCTTCGAGACCCAGAAATCAAACCTGCATCCTTTACATCTTCTTCATTGGCAGGCAAGTTCTTCACCACTACCACCATCTGGGAAGCTCAAGATAGGCTAAATCAGAAATAGGATGAAAAACAAAAGTGAATATTCAACTGCACTAGCAAAACTTTTACAATCTCATTCTTTCCCATTTTGGAATATTGTGATAGCCCCAACAGAGAACTGCAAGTGTCCTTATTATATTTTTGTTTGTTTTCTTCTATTTTGCTTTGTGTTTCTAGTGAATCTGGAATATAGGAATCGTTGCATGCTGAGGCAGAATCTTATACTACTAAGCAAGTCCAACTATTGGAAAGTTCTACTTTCAAGGCTGCAGGTGAATTGATTAGTCAGGAGATCTGGCTTCCAAATCTGGTCTCCCGATTTATTACCTCTAAATTCCTTCAACAAATATTTAATCACTTCAGATCCAGGTTTCTTCATCTGTAAAATTAAGATAAAATTTTCTATCTGTTAGTTGATAAGAACTAAAAGGAATTATAAAACACGTAAACAAGCTGACAAAATTTGTACAACATAAGTTGCAGTTTACCATTAGTCTAGTGTTTAGTGTTGTTTGGAAAATGTATAAGTGCCCTGTGTTCCATTTGTTTTTATACTATTAGGAGCTTTCATACAATGTCAGACCTTCACACAAAGTCAGAATATTTTAGAATATGCAACTACACGACTCAATAAATATAGAAACTATGTTACTGCAGACTTAAGGTTTTAAATCCTACTTGGTTCTTTCCAGGTTTTTTTTTTTTTTTTCTCCAGAGATGTGTTCTTAAAAAGGAATATAAAAAGGAAGTCATTGTTTATCAGGAAGCTGAGCCTGAATGAAATTAAGAATTAGATGAATTTCAAAGAAGTTGATAACAAGCAAACACCTTAAAGCTTCTCAGGTGATGCTAGTGGTAAAGAACCACTTGTCAATGCAAGAGATGTAAGAGACACGGGTTTGCTCCCTTGGTCAGGAAGATTCCCTGGAGGGCATGGCAACCCACTCCAGTATTCTTGCCTGGAGAATCCCGTAGACAGAAGAGCCTGGTAGGCTACAGTCCATAGGTTTGCAAAGAGTCAGACACGACTGAAGCAACTTAACACACATGCAAACACTTTAAAATTAATTGTATATACTCTATAGATTAGTCCTTTTTGCTGTAAAAGTTTACCTTGCAATGAAGTAGTAAATGTATCTATAAAATCAATTTCTGATTATAGGAACACTAGTGGGAAAGACACACAGTGGTATTATGAATCTGTGTGGCATATTTGAGATCCTTTCTTATGTACTTCAGACAAGTCATAAAGAAAATAAAGTTAACTGTGCACTAATAGAGAAGCCATCAGAAATTGCTTGCATAGCACTATAAGAATTTTTTTAATATTTATTTATTTGGCTGTGTTGGGTCTTAGCTGTGTCACGCAGATCTTCATTGTATCACACAGTATCTTTGTTGCACCATACAGTATCTTTTGTTGTGGTGCACAGATTCTCCAGCTGTGGCACACAGGCTAGTTTCTCCAGGAATGTGGGATCCTAGTTCCCCAACAGGGATCAAACCCAGGTCCCCTGCATTGCAAGGCAGCTTCTCAACCGCTGGACCACCCAGGAAGTCCCTATAAGAGTTTTTGACATGCTGACAGAAGTAACCAGAGCTATACTCACCACAGAGGAGAAACAGCGGATGCAAACGGAGATTCATGCTAAGTGGAAGGAAGCATTCTGTCTGTATCTCAAGGGCAAAGAAGAGTGAGGTCTCTAGTGAGAGCTCCAAAGCTAAGCTGATCTAGATTTGTGAAATAATATTATTTCTCAAAGACATACTATAATTTTTATACTTATATACAGTTTTAAAAAACAATGATTAGACTATTAAAATACCTGTAAAGAATCTGCCTGTGGATGCAGGAGACACAGGTTCAATCTCTGGGTTGGAAAGATCCCCTGGAGAAGAAAATGGCAACCCACTCCAGTATTCTTGCCTGGCAAATACCATGGTTTTGATTAAACCATTGAGTGCATCACTGTTGAGAAAACATTTGAATTGTAAAGTATATCTATGTCACACATATGACAATACTAGCTGCTGAAATAACAAGCCATTGTTTTGCAGTAAATTGTGTCCCCTAAAGAAGATATGTTGGAGTCCTAATTCCTAGTACCTAATTATGTGATCTTATTTGGAGTCTATATAAGAATAATCAAGTTAAAATAAGTTCATTAAGATGAGTCTTAATCTAATGACTGGTGTTATTTAAAAAGGGGGGGGGGAATTTTGGACACAGTGAGTGATATGCACAAAAAGAGAACTTCACAAAAACAGAACCTCATGTGAAACACTGAAACTTTGTTGCCACAAGCCAGATAACCCCCAGAAGTTAGAAACAGAACAAAGTCTTCTCTACCTCCAGAGGGAGCATGGCCCAGTAGACTCCTTGACTTTGGCCTCCAGCACTGTGAGACAATAACTTTCTATTATTCTGAGCTCCTCAGTTTCTGACATTTTGTGACAGCAACCCTAGGAAATCCATACAACCATAATATCATTATTACCTTAATTAGGATATACCACCACCAAGAAACTGGTAATCTCTTAAAATAGCTGAATTCTGATGAAGTGTTAATCTCTCAAATGCTGTTACACACATTCAAACCTTAAAAGTCAGTTTATTCACATGTTTATAACTTTACTCATATACCTTTACTCATCAGTTGTCTGGTCTGAATTTAAATTGAGAACATTGCATGTCCTGAGCTTTCTAGATAGTCTGTTATTAGATAGTAGGTCAACTGTATAGTTGAATGACTGACTACAGTTTTTAGTTTTCAGTGGGATGTTGTGATGACCAAATTTGAAACTGTAATTCCTAAATGCTTAGAAATAGAAAACTTGCATGCTAAAAAAAAAATTAAAAATCCAAACTGCCAATGATTTAAGTCTGATTTTTAAGTAACGTGTTTTCCTTCCTTTTAAATGGTGTTTTTATTTGTCTTATTTAATCAGTGCATGACTTATTCCAAGCCTGGGCTAGTAAAGTTTATGTAATAAGATACTTAGTGGAATGGATGTTAGCTTTGCTCTGTGTGCTGGGCCTACCATTAAGTCATCTGGAGTATGTTGAGCTAAGACAAATGTATTAAAACTTATATCATTACAAATCTATAGTCATTATTTCTTTAGGTAGCAAAAGAGCAAAGAGAGTTATTTCTAGGGTTAAAATGAAAATTATTTAACCTTTTAAAGCTATTTGCAAAATATGTGGCCTCAAATGGAAATTTTCACTAACTTTGTTAATAAAGGGATTTTTTAACCACGTCTACTCATAAAAACCAAACTATACACAAAATAAGATGATGAATTAGGAAGGAAATGCTGTTAAGAGAATTACTCTAAGCATGAGGAAACTATTAGACAAGAGTTTTCAGTAGTCTAAAATTCTGAGATTTGATTTTTAAATGATGAAACATCCAATAAGCCAAATGACTCTGCATAAACATGTACATGGAATAAATTATTCCAAATGAAAGCATGGATATTATTTGTTCAGCTGTTTTAGTGGTTGGAGCGTTCGGAACAAAAGCTATTATTGTTCAATGTATTTTTTCACAGGAAATAGACAGTGGCAAACATACAGTAGTTCAACACATGAGATCAGAGACATGGTTTTTATAGTAAACCAAGAACAGATGTTGGAACGATTCGAGACCTTTGCAGGAATTATTAGTTATGTTTGCCTTTGAAAGCAAAGAAAGTTTATAGAGACTCACATATCTGATTATATTAAGAAACAGACAGGTTTTCAAATCCAAAAGCTTTAATTCATTCAAGCTCAAAGTTTTTGCTGCATAAATTTTGAATGCTCTACTCAACACTGTTGCAAATAATTACAATAAGTTCCATGCCACCCTATTATAAAAACTACTGAGCCCTCACATATAACCTAAGTACCCCTATTCACTAAAAATCATATAGAAATAGGATTTATGCTACAGGCAAAAATCAGTATTTAATAGCAATCACTGAAATCAATTGATTTACATACATTAGCAAAAATACTCTACGTACTTGGAATGCATATTTTCTGAGGCTGAACTAAAAGCTAACATGTAGCCTTTTACCATGTATGAAATACCTGTGTAAAATGATTTACCAAATCAGTACCTCTAAGCTACTGACCACTAACTAAGCCCTAAACTTTGCATTGTTCCTTCTCTGCTTTAGGATCTCCATCCCCTGAAAGTGAAATGAAAGTCGGTCAGTCACATCCAACTCTTTGCGACCCCATGGACTGTATAGTCCATAGAATGCTTTAGGCCAGAATACTGGAGTGGGTAGGTGTTCTCTTCTCCAGAGAATCTTCCAAACCCAGGGATCAAACCCAGGTCTCCCACAGTGCAGGCAGATTCTTTACCAGCTGAGCCACAAGGGAAGCCCAAGAATACTGTTGTGGGTAGCCTATCCCTTCTCCAGGGGATTTTTTTCAACCCAGTAATCTAACCAGGTCTCCTGCGTTGCAGGCAGATTCTTTACCAACTGAGTTATCAGGGAAACCCTATCACTCCTTAAGAGACATTCTCAGTTCCAGTGATTCTCCCCTACTCTGGAGTACTCCTTGGGCAATGTCATGCATCGATTGGGCTCAGTCACTCGATCGTGTCTGACTCTTTGCAACCCCCTGGACTGTAGCTCACCAGGCTCCCCTGTTCATGGGATTTTCCAGGCAAGAATACTGAAGCAGTTTGCCATTTCCTTCTTCAGGAGATCTTCCTAACCCAGGGATCGAACCCACGTCTCTTAGGTCTCCTGCATTAGCAGGCAGGTTCTTTACCACTAGAACCACTTGGGAAGCCCTTGATACCTTGATTAACACCTGGTTAAATCCAATTCATGTCCTACTCTGAACCTATATCTGTATCTCCAATTATGATTAAAGAAAATGTCCAACTTTGCTGATTAACCTTATTTATTCTTTTCTTAAAATTTTGAGGCTTTATTGAATTTGTTACAATACTGCTTCTGTTGTGTATGTTCTGGTTTTTTGACTGTGTGGCATGTGGGAGCTTAGCTCCCTGATCAGGGATCGAAACTGCACCCTCTGTATTGAAAGGTGAAGTCTTAACCACTGGACAGCCAGGGGAGTCCCTGATCAGTCTTATTTTAAATTTATGACTTTAAATGTCAGATGACTCCTTAGTGCTACCTAATAATAATTTTATTATTTCATTCTCCCAAGGACTATTTCATATCTTTTCCATTCTAATATTATTTCCAGATACCCTCCCCCATCCATACACAGACACACATGCTTTTAATGATGTTTCCTCTGACTTCACTGAGAAAATGGAACTAATCATTAGCGATTTTACAGAAGCTCCACCACCAAATTTACCAATTTATCTGTATTTCAACCTACTTTTTTCCTGTTTTAAGGGATATATTGTCTTTCCTTCTAAATTTAACCAGTAAATTTCTACCTGGATCCTACCCTCTCTAGCTCATACTAGACGGGCATTTTGGTTTGTTTATTTCATACATGATTTAGATGGTTCTAATCACCATATATACACAGTAAAATATATTAAACAAAAATGGACTAATTTTTAAAACTTTCCTATTTCCCCTTCTATTCCAGCTACCTCTCCAATACAGTGCTTCCATTTACAGCAAAACTTATAGTATTGTCTATTCTATGATATGGAAAATATACCTCAATAAAGTCCTTAAACAAAGTGCTGTTAACTTATTGTCTACACATTCTCACTTAAACCCACTGAATATAGATGTCCAGGTTCATAAAGCTCAAAAGTCTCCAAACAGGTTCAATCTAGAGGACTTCACAGAAACACATGACAATTAAATTGCTGAAAATCAAGAAAAAGAGATAATTTTGAAAACAGCAAGAAAAAAAGCACGTTTTCATACAGAAGGGAATACCCATAAGACTGTCATTACAATTCTCAGGAAAGACCCTGCAGGCCAAGAAAGAGGACGATGATACATTCAAAGTGCTGAAAGAAAAAAATACAGAGTGCTTTACCTAACAAAGCTGCCCTTCAAATAAGAAGGAGAGATGAAGACCCCAAATAAAAGTTGAGGAGATTCAACTCCACTAGACTTGCCTTACAAGAAATACTAAAGGAAGTTCCCCAAGCTGAAATGAAAGTATGATAATAAGTAACATGAGAACATATGAAAGTGTAAAACTCACTGGTAACAGTAACTATTTAGTAAAATCCAGAAGACTTTAAAAATGTAAAGGTGTCATATAAATCACTTTTACCTCTAAGATAAAGGTTAAAAGGCAAACATATTAAAACTATAGTTACAATACTTTGTTTATAATACAGTATGAAAAAATATAAATTGTGACACAAAATGTGAAGCAGGTAGTAACAGAACAGCATTTTCAATGCAGTTGAAGTTGTTGTTAGCGTAAAGTAGATTGTTATGACCATAAGGAGATTTATGTAAGCTTCATGGTAACCTCAGGCTTCCCCAGTAGCTCAGTGGGTAAAGAATTACCCACTGGGTAACGTGGATAAAGGGCCAATGCAGGAGATGCAGAAGACATGGGTTAGATCCTTGGGTTGGGAAGATCCCCTGGAGGAGGAAGTGGCAATGCACTCTAGTATTCTTGCCTAAAATAATCCCATGGACAGGGGAGCCTGGTGGGCTACAGTCCAAAGGGTTGCAAAGAGTCAGGCACAACTGAGTAGACACACATGGTAATCACAAAGCAAAATCCTATAAGAAACACACAAAAGATAAACATAAAGGAAGCAAAACATACACTGGAGAAAATCATCAGATCACAAAGAAAGGTAGTGAGAGAAGAAGATAGAAACAAAGCAACCAGACAACAATGAACTAAATGGCAATAGTAAGCCTTAATCTCTCAACAATTACTTTAATTATTCAGTTCAGTTGCTCAGTCGTGTCCGACTCTCTGCAACTCCATGAATTGCAGCACGCCAGGCGTCCCTGTCCATCACCATCTCCCGGAGTTCACTCAAACTCACATCCATCAAGTCGGTGATGCCTTCCAGCCATCTCATCTTCTGTTGTCCCCTTCTCCTCCTGCCCCTAATCCCTCCCAGCATCAGAGTCTTTTCCAAAAATGAGTCAACTCTTCGCATGAGGTGGCCAAAGTACTGGAGTTTCAGCTTTAGCATCATTCCTTCCAAAGAAATTCCAGGGCTGATCTCCTTAAGAATGGACTGGTTGGATCTCCTTGCAGTCCAAGGGACTCTCAAGAGTCTTCTCCAACACCACAGTTCAAAAGCATCAATTCTTTGGTGCTCAGCTTTCTTAATAGTCCAACTCTCACATCCATACATGACCACAGGAAAAACCATAGCCTTGACTAGACGAACCTTTGTTGGCAAAGTAATGTCTCTGCTTTTCAATATGCTATCTAGGTTGGTCGTAACTTTTCTTCCAAGGAGTAAGCATCTTTTAATTTCATGGCTGCAGTCACTATCTGCAGTGATTTTGGAGCCCAAAAAATAAAGTCTGACACTGTTTCCCCATCTATTTCCCATGAAGTGATGGGACCAGATGCCATGATCTTCGTTTTCTGAATGTTGAGCTTTAAGCCAACTTTTTCACTCTGCTCTTTCACTTTCATCAAGAGGCTTTTTAGTTCCTCTTCACTTTCTGCCATAAGGGTGGTGTCATCTGCATATCTGAGGTTATTGACATTTCTCCCAGCAATCTTGATTCCAGTTTGTGCTTCCTCCAGCCCAGCGTTTCTCATGATGTACTCTGCATAGAAGTTAAATAAGCAGGGTGACAATATACAGCCTTGACGTACTCCTTTTCCTATTTGGAACCAGTCTGTTGTTCCATGTCCAGTTCTAACTGTTGCTTCCTGACCTGCATATTGGTTTCTCAAGAGGCAGGTCAGGTGGTCTGGTATTCCTATCTCTTGAAGAATTTTCCACAGTTGATTGTGATCCACACAGTCAAAGGCTTTGGCATAGTCAATAAAGCAGAAATAGATGTTTTTTTTCTGGAACTCTCTTGCTTTTTCGATGATCCAGCAAATGTTGGCAATTTGATCTCTGGTTCCTCTGCCTTTTCTAAATCCAGCTTGAACATCTGGAAATTCACGGTTCACGTATTGCTGAAGCCTGGCTTGGAGAATTTTGAACATTACTTTACTAGCGTGTGAGATGAGTGCAATTGTGTGGTAGTTTGAGCATTCTTTGGCATTGCCTTTCTTTGAGATTGGAATGAAAACTGACCTTTTCCAATCCTGTGGCCACTGCTGAGTTTTCCAAATTTGCTGGCATATTTGAGTGCAGCACTTTCACAGCATCATATAAGTATATGCAATTCCCCAATAAAGACATAAAGTGATGGAATGGATGTAAAAATAAACCCAACTTTATGCGATATGCAAGAGGATCACTTCAGCTTTCAGAACATACACAAACAGTTATTGAAGGGAGGGAAACAGATATCCCACATAAATGGAAAGCAAAGGAGAGCAGAGATGGCTATATTTATATCATACAAAATATATGTTAACACAAAAGACATAATAGTGACAAAGAGAGCCATTATATAATTATAAGAAGGTCAGTTAATCAAAAAAGATATAACAATCATAAATATTTGTGCACTCAATATTGGAGCACCTAAATGTACTAAAAATTACTAACATCTGAAATGAGACATAGACAACTATACAAGAATAGTAAGAAACTTCAATACCTAATTTTCAACAAAGGATAGGATATCCAGAGAAAATCAACACAGAAACATTGGATCTGAACTGCACTTTAGAGGAAATGATCCTAACAGGATTAAATAGAACATTGTATCCAACAGAAGCAGAATATATTAATACATTTTTCTCAAGGACATGTGAGGCATTTTGTAGGATAGATCATATATTAGGATATACAACAATTCTTAACAAACTTAGAACGATTGAAATCATAGCAAATATACTTTTTATGACACTAATGGTGTAAAGCTAGAAATAAATAACAGAAGGAAAATAGGAAAATTTACAATACTTGGAAATTAAACTATACATTCCTGAAAAACAAATGGGATCAAAATTAAATCAAAAGGGGAATTTTAAAAGTCTGGAGGCAACTGAAAACAGAAACACAATACACTAAAACTTCTGGGATGCAGCAAAATCTAGTCTTAAAAGGGAAGTTTGCACCTGTAAATTTCTGCTGGGTTGTTCAACAGGTTCATTTGGGTTTTTCCATAAAATGAATATAATATCGTTTAGTTGTCTTGAACTTTATTCGAAACAATTTTGTTAGATTGCATTGTGACAGCTGTCATCTCAGCATACATTTTTTTAAAATGTATCAAAATTGGTAACTTTTAAGACACAGTTTTTTGAGGCAGAAGCCTGATGTGTCTCCCTTTGCCTGGCAAAGAGACAAAACTATCCTTTTCTATTTCACTCCTCCTCCCCCCCTCCAAATTGGTGAATTTTTGTGTAGCTATTTTAATATCAAAGATGGAAGAAAAAACCAACATTTTCAGCATATTATGCATTACTACTTCATGAAAAGTAAAAGCACAACTGAAATGCAAAAAAAAAATGTGTAGTGTGTGTGGAGAAGGCGCTGTGACTGAGCAAACATGTCAAAAGTGGTTTGCAAAGTATTGTACTGGAGATTTCTCACTGGATAATGCTTCAGGGTCAGGTAGACCAGCTGAAGCTGATAGCAATCAAACTGAGAAATTAATTGAGAACAATCAACCTTATACCATGTGGGAGATAGTCAACATACTCAAAATATGTAAATCAAGTGTTAAAAATCATTTGCACCAACTTGGTTATGTTCATCACTTTAATGTTTGGGTTTCATATAAGTTAAGTGATAAAACCTTCTTGACTGTATATTCACATGCAATTCTCTATTAAATTTAATGAAAACATCCTGCTTTTAAAACAAATAAAACAAATTGTGACAGGTGATGAAAAGTAGATTCTATACAATAATGTAAAATGGATGAGATCATGGGTCAAGTGAAATGAACCACCACAACCACACCTAAGGCCAGTCTTCATCCAGAGAAGGTAGTGTTGTGTATATGGTGGGATTGGAGGGAAGTCCTCTATTAGGAGCTCCTTCCAGAAAGCCAAATGATTTAATCCAAGTACTGCTCTAAATTAGACCAACTGAAAGTAGCAGTCTACAAAAACTGTTTGGAATTAGTCAAAAGAAAATGTGTAATCTTCCATCAGGATAATTTAAGAGTGCTTGTTTCTTTGATGACCAGGCAAAAACTGTCACAGCTTGACTGGGAAGTTCAGATTCACCTGCCATATTCACCAGACATTGTACCTTAAGATTTCCACTTATTTTTGGTCTTTACAAAATTCTCTTAATGGAAAAAGATTCCATCCCCTGGAAGACTATAAAAGACACCTGGAACAGTTCTTTGCTCAAAAAAGATTAAAAAGTTTTGGGAAGATGAGATTATGAAGTTTTGAAGATTATGAAGATCTACGGTCTCTTTCTCTCTCACCTCCTTCAGTTCTCTGCTCCATTCACCTTGTTACAGAGCACCCCCTCTTCCTTCTCTTACCCGACATACATGTAAGACAACCTCCAAGTGTATTTTCCTCTATTTTTATTGAACACTGGTTCCTTTATAGCATTTATCACCACCTGACATCCTGTACACTTATTTTCATAGGGTCTGTTTCTACACTCAGAATATTAAGTTCATGAAAACAATAATTTTTTTCTGTTTGTTTATTTCTGCATCCTTAGTACCTAGTTTTCTAGTGTCTAGCATATAATATTTTATTCATTAAAGAGATGAGTGAAATAAATGAAATTGAAACAGTATCATTAAAATAGTGCTTTTTAAAAACTATCAGGAACAGATTAATTTTGGTTTAACCTACCCATGTGTGTAGAAAATTTCTCTTCTTTCCTATCTGTGAGACTTTGTTTTACTCACTAACATCTCTGTAAAACAGAAGATGAGTACTTACCAGGACGGTTGAGCTAATATATATATATATATATATATATATATATATATATATATTTTTTTTTTAACTTGGGCTCTTTCAAGAAAAAGCTCTGAGAATAGTGCCTGTAACATAGAAAGCCTTTCATAAACCTTAGCTTTTATCATTGCTGTTACTACAAATATATGAAGAACAAGTCATTCTACAGTCAACTGAATAATTGCTTCAGTGATAGTCACAATGCTAATAATTGATTGAATTTTCAGGAATCTTCCTGTATAACTTCTAGAAGTACATGTACAGTCATGATAAAAATATCTTGCAGGAAAAAAGATGCAGTTACATGATCCTGACCATGTAAAAGGATTTAAGAGAGAAATTGCTGCTTGCTTATGAATAAGTCAGTCATGTGAGTATTTTTTTGTGAGCTCTACGAAATGCAATGGACTTGCCTTCAGCAATGCTATCATAATTGGTATAGCTGAGTGAATTATGATTCAATATTCTAAAATAATCACTTCTAGCAGCAAGCAGCAGTCTGCCCTTTAAGTAAAAGGATCTGAGGTTTTTCTTCTTTTGTTACCTAACATTTCAGAATAATTTATACATATATGTGTGTATGTGTATGTATGTATATGAGTGTATGTATGTGTACATTTGTCTAGTCACTAAATCATGTCTGATTCTTTTGTGGCCCTATGGACTGTAGCCAGGCAGGCTCCTCTGTCCATGGAATTCCCAAGCAAGAATACTGGAGTGGGTCGCCATTTCCTACTTCAGAGGATCTTTCTGACCCAGGGATTGAAACCTTGTCTCCCACTCTCCTGCATTGGCAGGCAAATTTTTTACCACTGTGCCACTTGGAAAGCCTGTATGTGTACATAGGCATTTACTAACATAATATTACCAAAAAAGGTAAAGAAAACAGTTGATTTAATTGAATATATTAAAACTAAGTTTTCTTTTCATATTTAATTGCTAATTATATATAATTGAAGGTGGGCGAACTGGTTTTAGAGATAAACTTGGACTCAGATACCATCTCTAGCCCTTACTTGCTATGAGACCTCAAATAAGTACAGTAGCTGCATTATCCTGAGTTTCCTCATCTGCAAATGTACTGCATTCAACGATCTCACACATGGTGTGATTACTTAATGTGGTAATGCTCCAGGTACTTAAAACAGCACTTGGCATATAATAGAAAAACACTGTATTGACAGGAAATAAACTAAATGAACTCAAAGAGACAAGCTAATTTCAAGAAACAGATAGCCAGATGCAAGAAACAATTAGTCTAATATTGATTTATAGTTATATCAATTAATCAACTTCAGAAAAAATTCTACCTTCAACTTTCTTTAAAGCAAAAAGTAGCCTGTTTCTCAACCCAAGTCCTGAGTAGAGCCTAACCAAAGCCCTTATGTCACATCCCTGGAGGACTCTTCTGCAACATCCTGATGGTTGAATGACAAAATAAGGATGACAGTATGGAGGGAGCTTGAGTAAGAAAGTTCTGTGGTATCAAAAACAGAAAAGGTTATCAGATGGAATAAAAAAAAGTTCAAAATCAGAGACAAATTACCACTCTGTTCTTAATATGGCTCTGTGGAAAATTCTGAAAGAGATGGCCATACCAGACCATCTGACCTGCCTCTTGAGAAACCTGTATGCAGGTCAGGAAGCAACATGGACATGGAACAACAGACTGGTTCCAAATAGGAAAAGGAGTACATCAAGGCTGTATATTGTCACCCTGCTTATTTAACTTATTTTCAGAGTACTCATGAGAAATGCTGGGCTGGAAGAAGCACAAGCTGGAATCAAGATTGCTGGGAGAAATATCAATAACCTCAGATATGCAGATGACACCACCCTTATGGCAGAAAGTGAAGAAGAACTAAAGAGGCTCGTGATGAAAGTGAAAGAGGAGAGTGAAAAAGTTGGCTTAAAGCTCAACATTCAGAAAACGAAGATCATGGCATCTGGTCCCATCACTGCATGGCAGATAGATGGGGAAACAGTGGAAACAGTGGTTAACTTTATTTTTCTGGGCTCCAAAATCAATGCAGATGGTGATTGCAGCCATGAAATTAAAAGATGCTTACTCCTTGGAAGGAAAGCTATGACAACCTAGACAGCATATTAAAAAGCAGAGACTTTACTTTGCCAACAAAGGTCCGTCTAGTCAAGGCTATGGTTTTTCCAGTGGTCATGTATGAATGTGAGAGTTGGACTGTGAAGAAGGCTGAGTGCCGAAGAATTGATGCTTTTGAACTGTGGTGTTGGAGAAGACTCTTGAGAGTCCCTTGGACTGCAAGGAGATCCAACCAGTCCATCCTAAAGGAGATCAGTCCTGGGTGTTCATTGGAAGGACTGATGTTTCCAATACTTTGGCCACCTGATGCAAAGAGCTGACTCATTGGAAAAGACCCTGATGCTGGGAAAGACTGAGGGCAGGAGGAGAAGGGGACGACAGAGGATGAGATGGTTAGATGGCATAATCGACTCGATGGACATGGGTTTGGGTGGACTCCGGGAGCTGGTGATGGACAGGGAGGCCTGATGTGCTGCAATTCATGGGGTCGCAAAGAGTTGGACACGACTGAGCGACTGAACTGAACTGACTTGAACTGAGTTAGAGAAAATGGAGATAATATTTGTATGACCTTATTTGAATGCTTGCAAATGTTTACTGAAAAATAAAACATAATGAAAAAATATTTCAGCATTAGAAATGCTGATTAAAAATTATATTAAAAGAACTTATAATTATTATTATGATTGAAAAGTTAAAAGTGCAATAGTCTAGAATTCAGGAAAATCTCAATTGTGACAGAGAAAAGCAATTTATGAAAATTTTCATTTATTAAAGTAATTATGGAATGTTTAAAAATATTTATTTTCATATTTTCAGTTTAAAAATAATTTAATCTTGACCAGCTACATATGTGTTATATTTAAATTTAATTTATAAAAGGTAGATAAAATTGGTTTTGTCAAAATAGTAATTGGCATATAAATGATCTCTTGGGAGTTATAATTATAAGAGAATTTGAAGCATTTAGGAAACAATATGCACTCTTTATGAAAAAGTTAGGAAAGGAAAGAAAGTAGAAAGGGAGAGGACAAAAAGTAAAGAGAGGGGAAAACTAAGAAGAAGGAAAGGAAGAAAAGACAGAAAAAGAAAGGAAGGAAAGGTAGATGGAAGAAAAGGCCAACTTCTTCTACAAAATAGCATAAATTTAAAATTAATAGAGTCATAATGATGCTATATCATATCTAACAAAACCTTCAAATAAAAAAAAATAGAAGGAAGCATCCATAAATAGCAGATTCTCAAGTGTGACAGTTTCCAAGTAAACCTACTTATCTGCATATGTTCCTATAACTATGTTCAACTATCCAAACACAGCTCATTTTCCCAGCCTATGCAACTGTCCTTTTTATGTGATGGACCATAGATACTCAGGATGCCCTAGAAATGTGTTAGTTCTAAATAAGTTTGAAACACCATGTCTGTTCAAACTATATGGTCAATTTGGGTTCTTCTAGGAAAGACTCCAGGACAACTGTCTATTTCACAGCAGGGCCCAGAACAAAGATATTTCAAACTGATTCTGAATATCACACTTGATTTCGTTTTTACCATGCCTGAAACCTAGTCTATGAAATTACAGTAAAGAATAACTTCCAAGAATGAAAATAAAAACTACAAATAAATGGATACTTTCAGTAATATTAATGAAATTATTATAAGATTATTATATCTATCCCACATGATCTATGGATCTTCGACATTTTTACCTCAAGCTGCTTAGGTTTTAAAAATACTCAGTAATCCTCATACCTTGAGCTATAATTTTTAGATATCATCTTCCAAATAATCTTAACAGTGTTTATTATATAAACTTAACAATCATTTGACAGTGTGGACCACAACAAACTGTGGAAAATTCTTTAAGAGATGGGAATACCACCTTACCTATCTCCTGAGAAATCTGTATGCAGGTCAAGAAGCAACAGTTAGGACTGGACATGGAACAACAGTCTGGTTCCAAATTGGGAAAGGAGTATGTCAAGGCTGTTATTGTCACCCTGATTAAAATTAACTTATATGTAGAATACATCATGCAAAATGCCAGGCTGGATGAAGCACAAGCTGGAATCCAGATTGCCGGGAGAAATATCAATAACCTCAGATACACAGATGACACCACCCTTATGGCAGAAAGCAAGGTGAGGTAAGGTGAAGTCACTCAGTCATGTCGGACTCTTTGCAACCCTGTCGACTGTAGCCTACCAGGCTTCTCCGTCCATGGGATTCTCTAAGCAAGAATGCTGGAGTGGGTTACCATTTCCTTCTCCGGGAGATCTTCCTGACCCAGGGATTGGAGGCAGATGTTTTCATCTCTGAGCCAAAGCAAAGAAGAACTAAAGAGCCTCTTGATGAAAGTGAAAGAGGAGAGTGAAAAAGTAGTCTTAAAACTCAACATTCAGAAAACTAAGATCATGGCATTCAGTCCCATCACTTCATGGCAGATAGATGGAGAAACAATGGAAACAATGAGAGACTTTATTTTGGGGGGCTCCAAAATCACTGCAGATGGTGACTCCAAAACTTGGGCCACCTGATATGAAGAACTGACTCCTTAGAAAAGACTTTGATGCTGGGAAGGATTGAATGCAGGAGGAGAAGGGGATGACAGAGAATGAGGTGGTTGGATGGCATCACCAACTCAATAGACATGAGTTTGAACAAGCTCCATGTGTTGGTGATGCACAGGGAAGCCTGGTGGGTTGCAGTCCATAGGGTAGTAAAGAGTCAGACACAACTGAACGACTGAACTGAACAGTCATTAATTTTTATTTTCAATAAAATCTTTCAGTTCAGTTCAGTTCAGTCGCTCAGCCACGTCCTACTCTTTGCGACCCCATGAATCACAGCACGCCAAGGCCTCCCTGTCCATCACCAACTCCCGGAGGTCACTCAGACTCAGGTCCATCGAGTCAGTGATGCCATCCAGCCATCTCATCCTCTGTCGTCCCCTTCTCCTCCTGCCCCCAATCCCTCCCAGCATCAGAGTCTTTTCCAATGAGTCAACTCTTCGCATGAGGTGGCCAAAGTATTGGAGTTTCAGCTTTAGCATCATTCCTTCCAGAGAAATCCCAGGGTTGATCTCCTTCAGAATGGACTGGTTGGATTTCCTTGCAGTCCAAGGGACTCTCAAGAGTCTTCTCCAACACCACAGTTCAAAAGCATCAATTTTTCAGTGCTCAGCCTTCTTCACAGTCCAACTCTCACATCCACACATGACCACGGGAAAAACCATAGCCTTGACTAGACGAACCTTTGTTGGCAAAGTAATGTCTCTGCTTTTGAATATGCTATCTAGGTTGGTCATAAGTTTCCTTCCAAGGAGTAAGCGTCTTTTAATTTCATGGCTGCTATCTAATATGAAATCCCTTGGAAAGAAGAGCCTAGTGGGCTACAGTCTGTGGGGTCACAAAGAGTGGGACATGACTTAGCAACTAAGCAACAGCAAGCAACAATGATACTGAAAGCAATTTAACAGCTTTATAACAATAAGATAATGTTGGAAATTTCATTATGGCTTTTATAAGTAAATGTATAGTTAACTAATCCTTTAGGGTATAAACAATTGGCTTTCAATTATAAGCTTATCCAAAAGAGAAGGGACTGTGTCATGGAAGGCTACATATGTCTGCATGGTCAGTCACTCAGCCGTGTCTGACTCTTGTGATCCTTTGGACTCTAGCAGGTAAGGTTTCTCTGTCCATGGGAGAGAGAGCCCCAGAGAGTTTTTTATGTTTCTACCACCACTGGGGGTTGCAGCAAATGAATATATACTTGTTAATTAGGATCAATAAACCCAACTAGTACATTAAACTTTTATTTATCTGTGGCATGAGAAGTCTACAACAGCTGGATAACAGTCTTGACTTCATACTCGGTGGAACAATTGCTCTGTAGTCTGGTGGAAGCATTGCTCTCTTAGAAATTAGAACCTTCAAATGTTCAGAATTTTGGGAATTCGGACAAAAAACTTATTGGTTGTTCACAGATATAGCATAGAGAAGAGTTATTGTCATGTCTTTCACCTTGACCTATGTATTCCAACTATGGGGAAAATATCCCCATGATTGAAAATATCACCATTGTCAATGAATCAATCATAGTCTGATAGAATCCTTTAAGGGTGTTGCCTCACAGCTGATACCAATCAACCCTTATTAGTAGGCATGTAGGTGATGGGGTTCATGGAAATTGAGACCAATGATTCCCATGGGCATAAGCTAATTGCAAGTTTGTTTCCTGTGAAATTTATTAATTGATCTGAAGAATTGTTATTGGCGTGATGGTGAATAATGCAGTTTGTAAGACCATGGATACAAATGATGTCAGAAGCACTGTAAGCCAAGAAGGCAAAAATATCCATTACATGTGTGATTTTCTCAAGGGAGAATTGATTGACTCTCATACACTGATGGAAGGAGTCAAATGTAATCCACAGTCCAGTGCATGGCTAGCTGGTGTCTCCAGGGCATCAAGTCATACTTAGTGCTTGGCATTGGTCTATTCTATTGGAAGGTTGGTTCTCCATAGTAGCAGTAAGAAGGTTAATCTTGTTCAGGGGAAATTCATTTTGTTGAGATCATGTATGTTCTTCATTTCTATGCCACAGACATTTTGTTCATGAGACCCTTGAGACAGTAAGGATGTTTGAGGAAGAGGTTAACTGATGTCTATGTAACACCTTGTTCGTATGATTATTAAGAACCTAGCTTTTAGTAAATTCCCTTTAATAAGATTCCACGCAGGATATAAATGTCCTCACACTATCTGCTCCACTCACATCTCTCTACTCCACTCACATCTCTCTACTCCAATCACCTTGCCATCATTTTTTTTTAATTATGTTCTAAATTCTTATCAATCAGATTAACTATTAGTCATTACTCACAAATCGGTAAAGATTATTAATATTTCTAATAATTTTAAAGCTACTGAGTAAATAAATAAATGTACCTAATTAACTTATTCCTAGAGAGAGAGTATTTCTTCCCTGGTGTCTTTCAGAAACACACTATATTAGAAATATAATATTATAATATTCTCCTTCCAATGATGCCAGTATATTTTCCAGAAATACCTGTAAATCAGGCCTGAATTTTTTCCTTTTCCTTTATTTGGTCATGGAGAACTTCTCATGAGAATATAAGTATGGATTGAGGGAGAGGAAGTGTTGGAGGAGGAGCAAATATTATGGGTATGAGGCCCCCGCTCAAGCAAATCACTTTTGTCTTTCAGGACTATGATAGATATTTTATGCATGCATGTGCGTACACACACATACACACACACTTGCAGAAAATTTCTTAAGCAGTTCTGAAAGATCTGTGTGTTTATATGCAATATAGCATATAATATAATATTAACTTCAGTTCAGTTCAGTTCACTCACTCAGTCGTGTCCGACTCTTTGCGACCCCATGAATTGCAGCATGCCAGGCTTCCCTGTCCATCACCAACTCCCTCAGTTCACTCAAACTCACGTCCAATATTAACTTGATAATACCCAGTTCACAGTGGGAACTCAGATTGTATAATTACTTGACAGCCTAGTGTCGGATGTACAGTCTCTACCAAGACCAGTTAACAAATAAAGAATTGATTATAGTTTTCTGTAAATGAGTGTGTGACTTTGTTCCAAATCCCTAGGGATAGGTAATATTATGGTCTAATTGTGGTTTTCCAGATGCTGTATCTTTACTTGCCACAGACTCAAGTAATCTTCAGAGTCAGAAGGTATTTGGTAGAGCAGCTTGGAGCATAACCTGAATCTATTGCTCTGGCAGCATTATGGGCTGCTCAGTAAATGGGTCTTGGCAGCACATCTCCAATGACACATGTTCTCCCCGGTTTTCAGAGGCTTTTCAACTATTGGGGCTGGGACTTAATAGTAGATGATGTAATGTAAATAAGTTGTTTTATTTACTTTGGTGTAAATATACTTGCCACTTCCTATTCAAAAGATCTAATCAATTTATTAAAATAGTGTGATATTAAGCAATGTCAAAACAGTTAAAATTGCTTCAGACTGATTTATAGCAGAGAGAAGGAGAGGAGAAGCAATCCTGAATCAATATCCTAAAAATAGACTGTTGACATTGTTAGGTAAATGCATATTGCTTCTAGCAATATGCTTCTGGCAATCTTTTTAAATAGGTGTGGAGGAAAAGAGGCGACTGTGTATCAGATACCTGAAGTTGTATTGTCCTGTGCCATTAACTACATCGTTTCTAGAACTTCAGTGGCAATCAATTGAATCACCTCCTAATTAAATTTGCAGGCATCCACAAGTGTTGTCCAAGATACACCCGTTTTCTTTATAGGCTAAACATGACAGTTATCTGGGGACAGTGGTTAAAATTACTTCCTCCCCGCTTCATTTCTACAGTTCTTCCAGATCAGCAATATTGCTGTAGGTGTTCTATACTTCTACTTAGTTCTTTCCAGAATACTAGGTCTTCAGGCATGGAAGCCAATATAGGAATTCTGCCTGTTGCTGAAAACGTCTTCCATTCACTGCTCAAGAATTGAGGAAATGACCAGAGTGGTTCTGCTTCTTGGGAGCTGAATATAGACTAAAACTCTGTTCACCTAATTGCCATAAATCTCTATTTTGACAATTCTAGCATAAAATAATTCTGCATAGAACAAATAAATAATAGTATCAGGATGATAGTATGATTTTTTAGAGACTTCATTAATAAATCAACATAAACCAATATGAATAATTATGTTTATTTGCTAATTATATCTCAGTTCTAATTATGAAATAAGAATAAATCATTATTCTATTTATTATATATATCATTTGATGTTCTTTTTCTATAAAAAGAAAAATATAAATCTTATGGGTTTCAAACTCTGCATCATAGGTTAGATTTTCAATTAAAATTCTCCATGCATATCACAATTAATCTTATTTTAACTATTTTCGAGTTGGTTCTGGAAGAAGTGGTGATATGCAAGCAAAATAGGCACAAGTTGATGACATATTTTGGAAGAGAAAAAATAAAAAAGTTACATTTCACCTAAAATTAATTATGTGAAACATGTATTATAAAGAACTGAAGTGTAACTTTAAAAATTCATCATATTCTTAAAGAATAACATCAAAGACCAAATAGTAAATATTTGGGGCTTATTTGGCCATAGAGTCTCTTTCACAGTTAGTCAGCTCTGCCATTTTAGTGACTTAACTGACATAGATAAATGGACATGAATCCATTCCAGTAAATGTTATTTCCAAGACAATAGGTGATAGGTTGCATTTATGGAACATGATATACAAACCTCTAAGTTAGAATAAAAAGAAGCATGTCTACAGCTTGCTATAGTTTTCTAAATCTTTAAGATTTTTAGAATGGTCACTAAAAGGAAATAAGTCAACAATATTAACAATGTAGTAGACTACTTATTCCCAATAGAAAATCTGGAACCAAGGTTCCTGCTAATTCTAATGTTTTTTTTTTTTTTAATTTAAAATGTTAGTACATTGTTAGTACAAATAGCATGTATTAACAAGTTAACAGCTGATGGTGTATGTCCTGAAAACTCCACTATGAATAAAATAAAAAAGTAGCTAAGAGTTTGCAATATCGTATTCGATGCTGATGTAATCAACCCACTTCAAAGTTATGTAACTAGGCTTGCTTTCATTTAGACTATATCTGAGTATCAGTGAGACATGGGCCAAAGTAAGCACTTCTGAAACCATCTGGTTCTTAATTATACTTTTCCAGCCTCTGCGTCACAGATGAAAGTGAGACCAAGATGGTTTCCTGTTCAATGAGAAAAAAAAAAACAAAAAACTTTTGCATTACAGTATTTGTTCAAGAACAGAAAAAATGTACCAGGAATGTGACCTTTGGAGGTGAATGAACATTTTTTCATCTGTTCTTCTCCTCTAGACAGGGGAACAAATGAGTCAGCACCATAAAAATCACACAAGTGTAGACAACAAACAGTTAGGAATGGACAGCAACTGAATGGTGGCATCTAAAAATATATAGAACGACTTGATTTTTACCTTATAAAAGAGATTTCTAAGAACCAGACTTCAGTAAAACTTTCAAGTGAAATCAGAACAGGCAATTACAGTGTCCCAGAACACCTGATCTTTTGCTTGGCATGCCCTTTAAAATGAAGCACATCAGCATTTTTATATATTCTGAGGAAAAAAAATAGATCTATAACATAAATATGTTATTGAACTAATGAAAATATTAATATCAATAAGCTAAAAATAAGCATTAAGATAAAAGAAAAAATCATTTGATGATGAGTGCTATGAATAAAAATATATTGTTCCCCAAATACTGAATATTCTTATAGGAATGAGAAGATAAATGAAAGCTTCTTAAATTCATTTGGAAAACACATTTTCATTAAAAGAACACAATAATTGTATTTCTCAGGGTCTGTACATTATGGGAATAATAATAAATTATATAGAAAACATTGACATATTTTAACACTGCCTTCCAAAACTAAAATTCTAATACTTCAAAATTGTTATATACTAAAGCTTATAAGAAATGACAAATTATAACTAAACTTAGTTTAACAACAACAATAGAAAGTGAGAGTGGCTATGTAGTTGTAAAGTACAGATTTTTGGCTATAGATTTAGTTTTTGCTTCATCAATCATCTCAGTCTTCCTAATCTTCAGAGATACTTGTTTTAATTTATAATATTGACTTCCTATGAAATTATTTAATTCTTCAGAACATTTTCCACATATGGTGATGAGGCATCCTTTTACAACTTCAGAATTATAGGATATTATAGGATATTTGTAGCTTGTGATCCTAAAAAGAGACTCATTTTGGCTGATACGTACTACAACCCACAACAAAAAAAACTCTTTGGTCCTGTTAAGTAATTTACCCACTGGTAGAAAAGTTCTCATTCAGAGAGATAGAAGGACTAAATCAATTGAACATCATCATCTCTCTACACACATTCTATCAAATTCATTTTAAATTCATTTGAGTAGAGATGCAGACTTTCTGTAATAGCTTCCCTTTCTTCTGAATCTTTATTCAGTCTTCACCTTCAGTTTCTCCTGAAACTGCTGTTTGCAGTCATTTGGTTTGTAAAAACTTTGGATTTGAGTTTCCTGACTTTGCCTGTCCTAATCTTCTTTAGATCTGACTATTCAGATATACCTGTGAGTTTTCACACGTTTGGGTGGTCCTTCATCCATCTCCTCAGGTCCACTACACTGTGAGCTACACCCAAGCCACAGATCAGGTCCAGGCATATCCATATCCTTGGCTCTTTTTAATTTTTTTTTCACTTTTTGGCTGAGATGGGTCTTCTTTCACTTTGCTTTGCAGGGGCATTCTCTAGTTGCACCAAGCAGGGGCTACCTTTTGTTGAGGTCACGGGCTTCTCATTGTGGTGACCTCTCTTATTGTGGAGCACAGTCTATAGGCACATGGCTTCAGAAGTTACAGTGAGCAGGCTCAGTATTTGCAGGTCATGGGCCCTAGAGTGTAGGCTCAGTAGTGGGGCTTAGTTGCTCCGTGGCAGGTGGAATCTCTTTGGACCAGAGATTGAACCCATGGCCCCTGCATTGGAAGATGATTCTTATCCACTATGCCACCAGGGACGTCCCCTATATCCATGGCTCTTAAACTTTCATGCTTGATATGTCATGACAACACTGTTTCTGGTGGGAGAATGAAACAGGTGAGCTTTAAATATTCTTTGAGGACTAAGATTTAATGATCAAAGGCTGAAAAGCAAATCATAATAGGTATTTTATTTCTTTTCTCTTTTCCCTTCCCAAAATATTCATGTATATTTGAATGGATGAACAAAAAATAGAAGTGACAGAAATGTTTTAGAAAGGGAAAGGACTCAGGATAGAGGAATAGATCTTTCCTAAATCATTCTAGAATAGCCGTTTGTATTCATTCATTCAACCAATAGACACTTGAGTACCTACCAGATCCTGGCACTATTCTAGATTATCAATCCAGTAGCAAACACAGTACAGATAATCTAGACTCTCATGCATCTTTCATTCTTGTGAGATAGACAAAAATTCACAAGTAAAATAAGCAAAACAATGTTAAAGAGTGACAAGGCTTTGGGAAATAAGATAGCTATGAGACAGAACTTCTGGAGCAAGGGCTATTTTAGGTTGAGTTTTCAGAGAAGTTTTTAAAAGTGGGTAGAGTTTCCACTGAGATTAGCTTGACAAAAGGGGAACCATTTGTGTTAAGATCTGTAATGGAAAACTCAATATTTTCAAATGTGCTGCATTTCAGTTCATCCTTCAGATACATCAACCTTGTTCAAATTCAGAGTCTCTTTGCCAATGGTTCTCTCTGTCTGGAACTGCAGTCCATCAAGATATCAGGTGAAGAAAATTAATATATTTGGAGGGGAGGAGCTACAGGAAGATGAATTACAAATCTACTTATTAGGTTGGTGCAAACATAATTGCAGTTTGGGACTATGAATTTTAAATCATTATACCTAGGCTCAAACACATCTTTATTAATTAAACTAGGAACCATTACAATCCACCTACTTTTGCCAATGAGAAATATTTATTTATTCCTGTAGGATCAAAATCCATCCTTTGGGATTCAACGGACTCTTGGAAAGCATTTTCTGCCTCCTGCTGGTTGTTAAAGTGTTTTCTCTGCAAAAAGTTTTCAAGATTCTTGAAGAAGTGGTTCAAGAAGCCAGCTGACCAGAGGTCAGGTGAATATGGCAGATGAGGTGAAACTTTGTAGACCAATTCATTCAACATTTGAAACATTGGTTGTGCAATGTGCGATCCAGCGATGTTTGAAGAATTGGGCCCTTTCTTTTGACAATGCTTACTGCAGACACTGTGGTTTTTGGAGCATTTCATCAGTTTGCTGAGCTTACTTCTCAGATGTAATGGTTTCACAAGGATTTAGAAAGCTGTAGTGGATCAGGTGGACAGCAGACCACCAAACAGTGACCATGACCTTTTTTTGGTGCAAGTTTGGCTTTGGGAAGGACTTTGGAGCTTCTTCTCAATCCAACCACTGAGCTGGTCATGGCTGGTTATTGTATAAAATCCACTTTTTGGTACATATCACAATCCCATCGAGAAATGGTTAGTTGTTGTTGCATAGAATAAGAGAAGACAGTGCTTCAAAATGATGATATTTTAAAATTTATTTTTAGTCAGTTCATGAGGAACCCACTTATCAAGCTTTTTCACCTTTCCAATTTGTCTCAAATGCTGAATGATCATAGAATGGTCGACGTTGAGTTATTTGGCAACTTCTCCTGTAGTTTCCAAAGGATGAGCTTCAACAGTGGCTCTCAATTGTTGTTGTTAACTTCTGATGGCTGGCCACTGAGCTTCTCACCTTCAAGGCTCTTGTATCCTTTGCAAAACTCCTTGAACCACCACTGCCCTGTATGTTTGTTAGCAGTTCTTGCACCAAATGCTTTGTTGATGTTGTGGGTTGTTTCCACTGCTTTACCACCCAATTTGAACTTGAATAAGAGAATTGCTTGAATTTGCTTTTTGTCTAACATCATTTCCCTAGTCTGAAATAAATATAAAATAAACAGCAAGTAATAAGTCATTAGCAAAAAAATAAAGTGAGATATATGCATTACAATGATATATTACATAACCACATTTATTTAAGAATGTATTCCAATATCAAACAGAAAATTTCAACAATGAAAAACTGCAATTACCTTTGCACTAACCTATATAATAATACTGCAGGAAATTGCTGTGTGGTATTGGAGCTACTGATATATCAAAGATTGTTCCTAATTTTCTGGGAAAGGAAATGGAAGTTGTTAAGTGATAAAATGGGAAATATTGATTGGAGTGACTTATGAGGTTTCTAAATAGTGGATTGGGTTGGGGTGGGAATTTAGACTTCTTCATGGAAATTTCAAGTTTAAAACATATATTAGATATCACATCTTCCTACTTTCTGTCATATCTAAGTGCTGTTGTTACATTACTTGATGATTCATTGCCATGTTTGTTTGTTTCTTTTTCTCCTACCAATATCACAATTTTGCAACAAGAAACTCTGTCTCCTTTACAAGTTCCAGATGTTCTTCCTGACCAATCTATTCATGACATGCCTCCAGTAAATACCTTTGGTCTACACGCAAACAAGTGACCTGAGTTGGACCAATCAGGCTAAGAGAAAGATCACGTATTTCATGACCATAGGGAAACTAGCACCAGTATGCTTTAACATTGTGGATAACAGACCACAGAGAAGGGGAAAAAAATATATCGGTCTTTGATGCAACTAACTAAACTAACTCTGGAACCATACTACCACTAAGCTTCCTATTATGTAGGATATCAAACTTCTCTATTATTGAATCCAGTTTGGATGAGGAATTCTGTTATTTGCAGCTGGAAGCCTCCACACTGATAAACAACTCCTAAGATATGAAAGGAATCTTTACTTGTGATTGTCACTCATTTATCATCAAAGGTCATGCCGCAGGATTCTTATCAACAAATGATAAACTATGTTTTCAATTGTACTGAAAATATAAGAATGAATATAAAATTGGCATTTTTCCTAGAAGGTAGATCATTTCCCTCTAACTGAAGTGTGTTTCTCTAGAGCAGGGCTTTTCCACCTCACACTATTGACATTTGGGCTGGATAATTCCACATTGTGGGGCTGATTTGTGCCCTATGAATGTTTACCAGAACCCCTGGCTTCTACCCACAAAATGACAGTAAAACTTCCCCAGTTGGTGAAAACTAAAATCTTCTTTAGATATGGTTAAATGAACCCTCGGTGATGAAACAGTCACTGCTCCTAATTAATCTAGAGTTATTTGAAGAGTTAGTCATTGGTAACACATTGTGATTTTAATTTTTTGATACCTCTAAAATTGTTTTTTTTTTCATATGCCCTCTTTTAGAACAATTTCTTTAAAATCATCAAGGAGAATTGTGTGAACAGACAGAACATAGTATCTCTCCTTGTTTGATTCTAATGCTAGTGAAGTGGTTAATAAGCTGACTGAATGTGTGCAAGTCCACTGTGTGATTAAGTTAACAGAGTAGCAGTGACATCCCCACCTCCCACATTACACATATTTTGCCAATATTTGATAGTCTCCAAATGCATGTCACACGACAATGACTCTAGCCCGAAAAAAACTCAAAGGACAATCAAATGTCAATTTCATCCACACCACAGGCACAATCCCTAGGGAGGTAACCATTTTATGTACAGTCATACAGTTTGAGAACATAAGCAATATAAAGAAAAGTATAGCTATACCAAACATGGATATCTCCACATCATAAAAAAAAAGTTAGGCTTAATACTTGCAAGTAAAATATGTATAATAAGGCATCCTTTTTCTAAAAGCAATTTCTTATATATGTTTTAAAAAGATTAAAACCCTACTTAGTGAACCAGTTAATTTCAATTTTCATCATATTAACTTATGGTCATATAAATCTAATTAATACAAATAAATGGGCTACTTAAATTGACAGTAGTAGATGATGTGACACAAAGAAAAATTACTTAAATCCATGGACTTGTATGTTCGGATGCAGACATTCTCATTTTCATTATCAGTTTCTCCTATTTTTGCCTTATGAATTATGTCCCTTTTATAGGAGATCTGCAAGGCCACAAAATAAAAAGATAAAACTCTACTTCTGTGAAATCAGCTCAGAAATTTCACAAAAAGCCTTAAAGTAATAAATCATGACTCAGAGAATGTCAGGACGTTGAAGTAGTAGTCACCTCATTTGAAAGTACATCTTGTTCATTCTGAGAAGTTATAACAAGGCTTTCAGTCCTGGCTTAAAATCGACTATATTCTTCCCAATTTCTTGGTATAGATGTCACGGAACTGCTTAATTCCATTTCCCTTCTTTCTATTCTAACAGCAAACTCTTTTATTAAAGGCAGTCAATAGCTATATTATAATGTTGAAAATAGCATAGTCCTTTTATAAAAATTAATTCAAAGGATAAAAAACTGACATAAGCAAAATTTCAATGTCTGAAACTTTTAGTTTTTAACAGTCATAACACTTTTGCGTTTACTACGTTTTGAATATCTGGCCTCAAGTTTAATAATTTTTTAACAAAGTTTTCAAGTTATAGATACATTCAGATACCTTCAGATGCATTGTATTTTTATTATTTAACACTTGTATGTAACACCTGTGTTTCACCCAACCAACCATACAATAAAGAAATAATGCTGGGCACAAGCAGAAGAGTTAGTAAAAATAAGAGAATCTTTTGATCTTTGAATGACCCTCAATTTCCATTTCTTATTAATTCATGATATAATATGAATCAAACATTAAAGGGAGATTACAAGGGAAAGTGAACTTTGAAATACAAATAAGATAAGTTAAATTTGAAGATAAGTAAGACTTTAGCAGGTGGTTCAGCAGTAAAGAATCTCCCTTTGGGGTCAAGAAGATCCCCTGTAGGAGGGAATGGCAACCCACACCAGTATTCTTGCCTAGGAAATCCTATAGACAGGAACCTGGCAGGCTACAGTTCATGAGGTTGCAAAAGATTCAGACACTAGTTACTGCTACTGCTACTGCTAAGTCACTTCAGTCGTGTCCGACTCTGTGCGACCCCATAGATGGCAGCCCACCAGGCTCCCCCGTCCCTGGGATTCTCTAGGCAAGAACACTGGAGTGGGTTGACATTTCCTTCTCCAATGCATGAAAGCGAAAAGTGAAAATGAAGTTGCTCAGTCGTGCCCGACTCTTAGCGACCCCATGGACTGCAGCCTACCAGGCTCCCTGTCCATGGAATTTTCCAGGCAAGAGTACTAGAGTGGGGTGCCATTGCCTTCTCCGAGACACTACTTAGCGACCTCACAATAACAACCTTTGAGCAGCAAGAGATAATACATGCATGTTTGTGTGTGTGTGTGTGTAGGTGTGTGTGTGTGCTGCATGTATATGAGGAGAGGGATATGGCAGAAGTAAGGACTAAAATAAAAAATTCCATTTGGAAAGTCAAAGGCGAAAATATTTCTAATGCATCCAACAACTCAAGTTATGAAAGATGAGTTGGATAATTCAGAGGCATTTAATGACTAAATGTGTGTATACTTTAGTTGAAGAAAATTACAACATTTCAGGACCAATTCCCTTTAGCTTTGTTTGTGAATACAAGAGTAGGGGGAACCCATTTATAGAGGAGATGAATGATTAGCTTCTCTGTGCTTGTTTTAGATATCTCAGGTTTAGGCAACAATGAAACATCTAATGATTATGGATAAGAAATGGCTATGATAAAAAATAAAAAACAAAATGTAATGAAGCTTCTTTTCTTTCAAAATTATTATTTAAATGTAAATATTGATTATGTCTTAGAAGAACATGTTTAACATTGGATGCTTAACCAAGTAAGGAAGCTATATATTAACAAAAGTATAACCTAAATATAAAGTTATATTTAAAATAAAATATATAAATATAAGTTAGCTCTCTCTCCAAGGAAAATGTAAAACTTAATTATAGTAATCTAAGGTTTATTCTTTAATGTGGATAGACTGATTGGAACTCACAAAATACATATCAAGCTTGCCTAGAAATTCCAATCTAAATCCCCAGGATATAGAGGGCCTTATGTAGATTTTATATGAATACTTTAGTGGGAAAAAGTAGACTCAGATTCTCATATCATCTATAAACATCACCACAGGAATCTTTGTATATATGTTTGTCGTTGTGAAATCCAGTCTCTAGTCTTCTTTACCCAATAAAACAAGAACCATTAAGAGTATCCAGGAGCACAGTAGATTTTACTTAGAAATTTGAGGGAACAGAGAAGAAGAGTTTACGTTACAATTGTAAACAACCTCAGAAATAACTGCAGTAACAAATTCTGTTCTTAAAATGCCTTTTGGCTGTTCTACTCCAATAAAGTTTACAATAGCCATTTATAGCTTATAGAAACCACATTTTTTTTACCATCTTGCTGACTTCTCTCTTCATCTGATCCCTTTCAGTAGTGATAAAATTAACAATTAAAGCAACTTCTTCTGATCATTTTTATCTGAGCCATTCAACTGTATCTGTGTTGGTCTCACTTTCCTTTCCAACTGGTTTTCTATACAGGAAATTCTATTGCCTAAAAAGACTATGAGGTAGCAATAATATGAAATAGTTCCAAAATAAAGTTACTAATAAAATGTATACAAATCTAATTTTGTATCAGTACTTATTTAAAAATATTTAGTTCAAAGCACAGTAAATTAAACCCAAAGAGGTTCATTAATTTTCAGTGGAACAATTCCACTAAATTCTGGTAGTAACTTCAATGACTGAGATAATCAAAAAATTCCCAAACACTTTTAGGAGACATTCTGCCATCTGTGGGAACTTCCTTTTGAAAATCACTTAAGTAAGACAAGTATAAGGCTGCTTGAATAGAATCTCTTTCCCAACTGCCAACCTTGGATAAAAAGATCTTCCAGGAGGACAAATTCAGGAAAAACAAATCAGTGGACAAAGAAATTTTCTCCACTACTAGGAAGCAAATATTAATGATATCCATATGAACTAAGTGCCTGGTTCTTATTTTGAAATGGAAGTTTGCCATCTCCACTTGTATATTGACAGAAGGTAATTTAACATGTCATTTTGTCCATCAGATGTTAAAACAATTAAGGACTGAATCTCCATATGACTGAAAGGGGTGCACAATTATCTAGAGAACCTTGACTTATAGCTGAATTCAAGAAGTAGATGTTTTAGATAGCATTACTTTGGCTAAGATGTGAATGCATTTTAGACAGGCACGAACACTTTTGCACGTATTTATGAAAGAAAAATAACATGTATGGACGATGGTTTAGATGATAAAGAAAGTATATGCTGGCAATGTAGGAGACCCAGGATTGATCCCTGGGTCAGGAAGATCCCCTGGAGAAGGGAATAGCTACCCACTCCAGTATTCTTGCCTGGAGAATTCCATGAACAGAGGAGTCTGCGAGGCTACAGTCCAGGTGGTGTCAAACAGTTGGACATAACTGAGAAAGTTACACATTCACTTTTCAATGGTTGGTCAAAGTGATGAACCATTATGAACATGTCTATTTGTTTCCTAGTAACTACTTCCCATTTGTTCCAATGATATTAGCTGTATTTGCTTTGGGATAACTCCCTCTTTTCATTTTGTTATATCATTTGAAAGGAACTGAACTCCAGCAATCACATTCCTGGCTATAAGCATATGCAGAAAAACTAATTAAATCCAATGGTGCAAGAGGTAATGCATGATGAGGCTTCTGGGTTTGAGAAATCACTGTATGTTTTAGGATGTTCTAAAAGCTACTAGGAAGACCAACTTCATTTGAATTGGAGTATATGCATGTGAAGACCGGAAAGGCCTCAGACACTTTCAAACCATATAGGGAGAATTAACAACTACAAGGGGGAGTTACTAAATGGATAGGTCTTGCAGTCTCTGGAAAAGCAGAATATAGAGATACACAGACACTGGGTTTCTAGCACCCTGCAAAGACCACAAAATCAAACCCATTCAAAACCCAGTTTACTTCTGGAATTTCAGTTATGTGAGCTAATAAGTTTTTCTTTATAATTTAAGTCATTCTGAATTTGATTTTTATAACTTACCAGCAAAACAATTCCAATATATTCAGATGTTATTTGATCTTCCAGAGGAAGTAAGAGTAAGAATGTGTGGGAGAAGCAAAATTATCATGCTTCTAGGACATAACACCAGCCCTTAATGAGAATAACTTGTGGGTTGCTTGACTCATTCTCCCTCCTAGTAAGGTTCATTAATAACTTACTGAGGAAGTCAGATTGTTCCATTACCTCCTTCACCACATCTCTGCTCCTGATCCATCAAATCAAATCTGAAAGGAAAAGAAGTGTTGGTGGTGAGTACGCTTATGGGGTGGGGTTGCAGAGGGGGAGAGTGAGTCAACATTTGTGAATTCTATAATTTCTCTCAAATCAGTTCTATCTTTGTATGTTTGTATATCAGATATCCCATTAAAATTCATTTTAAAGAAAATAGGATTCAGGTACTTAAAAAATGAAAGTGAATTTTAGAATAATATTTATGAAAACTACTGTATGCAAATTCTATTAACTCATCAGATCAGATCAGTCGCTCAGTCGTGTCCGACTCTTTGCGACCCCATGAATCGCAGTATGCCAGGCCTCCCTCTCCATCACCAACTCCCGGAGTTCACTCAGACTCATGTCCATCGAGTCAGTGATGCCATCCAGCCATCTCATCCTCTATCGTCCCCTTCTTCTCCTGCCCCCAATCCCTTCCAGCATCAGAGTCTTTTCCAATGAGTCAACTCTTCACATGAGGTGGCCAAAGTATTGGAGTTTCAGCTTTAGCATCATCCCTTCCAAAGAAATCCCAGGGCTGATCTCCTTAAGAATGGACTGGTTGGATCTCCTTGCAGTCCAAGGGACTCTCAAGAGTCTTCTCCAACACCACAGTTCAAAAGCATCAATTCTTCGGCACTCAGCCTTCTTCACAGTCCAACTCTCACATCCATACATGACCACAGGAAAAACCATAGCCTTGACTAGACGAACCTTTGTTGGCAAAGTAAAGTCTCTGCTTTTGAATATGCTATCTAGGTTGGTCATAACTTTCCTTCCAAGGAGTAAGCGTCTTTTAATTTCATGGCTGCAGTCACCATCTGCAGTGATTTTAGAGCCCAGAAAAATAAAGTCTGACACTGTTTCCCCATCTATTTCCCATGAAGTGATGGGACCAGATGCCTTGATCTTCATTTTCTGAATGTTGAGTTTTAAGCCAACTTTTTCACTCTCACTTTCACTTTCATCAAGAGGCTTTTGAGTTCCTCTTCACTTTCTGCCATAAAGGTGGTAACATCTGCATATCTGAGGTTATTGATATTTCTCCCGGCAATCTTGATTCCAGCTTGTGTTTCTTCTAGTCCAGTGTTTCTCATGATGTACTCTGCATATAAGTTAAATAAGCAGGGTGACAATATACAGCCTTGACGTACTCCTTTTCCTATTTGGAACCAGTCTGTTGTTCCATGTCCAGTTCTAACTGTTGCTTCCTGACCTGCATACAAATTTCTCAAGAGGCAGATCAGATGGTCTGGTATTCCCATCTCTTTCAGAATTGTCCACAGTTGATTGTGATCCACACAGTCAAAGGCTTTGGCATAGTCAATAAAGCAGAAATCGATGTTTTTCTGGAACTCTCTTGCTTTTCCATGATCCAGCAAATGTTGGCAATTTGATCTCTGGTTCCTCTGCCTTTTCTAAATCCAGCTTGAACATCTGGAAATTCACGGTTCACGTATTGCTGAAGCCTGGCTTGGAGAATTTTGAACATTACTTTACTAGCGTGTGAGATGAGTGCAATTGTGCGGTAGTTTAAGCATTCTTTCGCATTGCCTTTCTTTGGGATTGGAATGAAAACTGACCTTTTCCAGTTCTGTGGCCACTGATGAGTTTTCCAAATATGCTGGCATATTGAGTGCAGCACTTTCACAGCATCATCTTTCAGTATTTGGAATAGCTCCACTGGAATTCCATCACCTCCACTAGCTTTGTTCGTAGTGATGCTTTCTAAGGCCCACTTGACTTCACATTCCAGCTTGTTTGCTCTAGGTCAGTGATCACACCATCGTGATTATCTGGGTAGTGAAGATCTTTTTTGTACAGTTCTTCTGTGTATTCTTGCCATCTCTTCTTAATATCTTCTGCTTCTGTTAGGTCCATACTATTTCTGTCCTTTATCAAGCCCATCTTTGCATGAAATGTTCCTTTGGTATCTCTGATTTTCTTGAAGAGATCCCTAGTCTTTCCCATTCTGTTGTTTTCCTCTATTTCTTTGCATTGATCACTGAAGAAGGCTTTCTTATCTCTTCTTGCTATTCTTTGGAACTCTGCATTCAGATGTTTATATCTTTCCTTTTCTCCTTTGCTTTTCACTTCTCTTCTTTTCACAGCTATTTGTAAGGCCTCCCCAGACAGCCATTTTGCTTTTTTGCATTTCTTTTCCATGGGGATGGTCTTGATCCCTGTCTCCTGTACAATGTCACAGACCTCATTCCATAGTTCATAAGGCACTCTGTCTATCAGATCTAGGCCCTTAAATCTATTTCTCACTTCCACTGTATAATTATAAGGGATTTGATTTAGGTCATACCTGAATGGTCTAGTGGTTTTCCCTACTTTCTTCAATTTAAGTCTGAATTTGGCAATAAGGAGTTCATGGTCTGAGCCACAGTCAGCTCCTGGTCTTGTTTTTGCTGACTGTATAGAGCTTCTCCATCTTTGGCTGCAAAGAATATAATCGATCTGATTTCGGTGTTGACCGACCATCTGGTGATGTCCATGTATAGAGTCTTCTCTTGTGTTGTTGGAAGAAGGTGTTTGCTATGACCAGTGCATTTTCTTGGCAAAACTCTGTTAGTCTTTGCCCTGCTTCATTCCATATTCCAAGGCCAAATTTGTCTGTTACTCCAGGTGTTTCTTGACTTCATACTTTTGCATTCTAGTCCCCTATAATGAAAAGGCCATCTTTTTGGGGTGTTAGTTCTAAAAGGTCTTGTAGGTCTTCATAGAACCGTTCAACTTCAGCTTCTTCACCATTACTCTTTGGGGCATAGACTTGGATTACTGTTATATTGAATGGTTGCCTTAGAAACGAACAGAAATCATTCTGTCGTTTTTGAGATTGCATCCAAGTACTGCATTTCGGACTCTTTTGTTGACCATGATGGCCACTCCATTTCTTCTGAGGGATTCCTTCCCCGCAGTAGTAGATATAATGGTCATCTGAGTTAAATTCACCCATTCCAGTCCATTTTAGTTCGCTGATTCCTAGAATATTGACATTCACTCTTGCCATCTCTTGTTTGACCACTTCCAATTTGCCTTGATTCATGGACCTAACATTCCAGGTTCCTACGCAATATTGCTCTTTACAGCATCAGACCTTGCTTCTATCACCAGTCACATCCACAGCTGGGTATTCTTTGTGCTTTGGCTCCATCCCTTCATTCTTTCTGGAGTTATCTCTCCACTGATCTCCAGTAGCATATTGGGCACCTACTGACCTGGGGAGTTTCTCTTTCTGTATCCTATCATTTTGCCTTTTCATACTGTTCATAGGGTTCTCAAGGCAAGAATACTGAAGTGGTTTGCCATTCCCTTCTCCAGTGGACCACATTCTGTCAGATCTCTCCACCATGACCCGCCCGTCTTGGGTTGCCCCACGGGCATGGTTTAGTTTCATTGAGTTAGACAAGGCTGTGGTCCTAGTGTGATTAGATTGACTAGTTGTCTGTGAGTATGGTTTCAGTGTGTTTGCCCTCTGATGCCCTCTTGCAACACCTACCGTCTTACTTGGGTTTCTCTTACCTTGGGCGTGGGTTATCTCTTCACGGCTGCTCCAGCAAAGTGCAGCCATTGCTCCTTACCTTGGACGAGGGGTATCTCCTCACCACCGCCTTTCCTGACCTTCAACGTGGGATAGCTCCTCTAGGCCCTCCTGCGCCCACTCAGCCACGGGTCCTTGGACGTAGGGTTGGTCCTCCCGCCCGCCGCCCCTGGCCTTGAGCTTAGGGGCATGGGGTAGCTCCTCCCGCCCGCTGCCCCTGGCCTCAAAATATGTATGTCCTAATACATCTTCAAATATGTCAACACATATAAGAGCCAATTAAATACGAATGACTACTGTCATAGTATGAATACTACTTTTTACTGGGGGGATAGAATAAGTCTTATAGTCATCAATTGATTTGCATCTCAAAAGCAAAACTAGCAGGAGAATGATATTTGGGCTAGGGAAATTTGATTGCTTACTCTTTTTTTAAGGTAAAATAGCAGTGAGAAATCATAAATTTCTTATGTATTTAGGTCTTGCACAACTATAAAGCTAAAATGTTTTTATATTTTACTAAATACAAACTGTAGAATTAATATGATAAACATTTAAACAAATCTAATATTGTAAATGATGTTATTCAGCTGAAGCTAAATATTTATAAACAGTATAATTATGGTATAAATCCGTATTAGTCAGGGTTTTTCAGAAAAACAGGACAAACATAAGGTATATATATATAGTTGTTTTGTTATTTAGTCATTAAGTTGTGTCCAACTTTTTGCAGCCCCATGCACTGTAGCCCACCGAGATCCTCTGTACACAGGATTATCCTGGCAAGGATATTGGAGTGGTTTGCCATTTCCTTCTTCAGAGGATCTTTCCAACCCAGGGATTGAACCTGCATCTGCTTGGCAGGCAGATTCTTTACCACTGAGCCACCTGGAAAGCCCCATGTATATATTTATCTATAAGCAGAATAGCTGTGTAACTTCAAGTTCAAAAACTGGAAGAAGAGCCAAAGTTTCAGTGTGAGTCCAAAACCAAGAAAAGGCCCAATGTCCCAGCTGAAACTACTGTATAGGAGGAGTTTTCTCTTGAACTTTTTGTTCTATTCAGGCCCTCAATGGATTGGATGAGGCCCCCTGTCACACTGGGGAGGACAATCTGCTTCTGTCAGTCTACCTATTCAAATGTTAATCTCATCCAGAAAAATGTTTGACCAAATGCCTAGACACTCACTGGCCTATTCAAGTTGACATGTAAAATTAGCCATCACATATTCCTATTCTATATTGAAACTACTTTTTTAAAACTTTGTTCATTTGTACTTCATGATATTTTTTCTTTTTTTCACTCATCATTATTTATACACTACCTTTTCTATAGTTTTTTTTTTTTCCCCACTTAGCCTTTGGCTATTGGAGTATAACTAATTGTTGCCAGAGAGATTAATTTCAGTGCTTTAACACTTGAGTGTTCAGTATGAAAGCACTCTGCTATTAGACTAGCATCTAATTGATTCAGGTTGTGTTTATATTTTTAAATATGCATTATACCATAAATGAAAGAAAAATAGAAAAAAATTCAGACTTTTAAGATATATACTCTGAACTCAAGAGATACATAGATTACAATTTAAGAAGTATGTTGTTAAGGGTCTCTGAAGTTTATAAATTAGTCTGAAGTTTATAAATCAGTCTAAAGTGAAAGACTACTTTAATAAAAAGAAATTTGAAAAAAATCAAATGCTTTCATCATAAAATTATTTGAGTAACAGAAAAAAATCTCCATCAATTTCTCCTATTTTTCATATAACTTTTCCTTTGTCAGTCAACAAATAAAAAACTGCACTTCTTACAAACTAATACTCAACATTAGTCCACTTCATTATGCCTTCACTGTTTATACAGTGAATATTGTATATACTCTGTGTGTGTATACAGTGATTATTCATTGTAGATGACAGATGAAAAATGAACAAATGAATGGGTAGAGATAGAGATAGATACATAGATAGATAAAACAGATAGATGAATTTCTGGTAAAAAGATTTTTATCCAAAATTGGTTATGAATATAAGAAATGAACCATTTTATTTCAAGGGGTAAAGGAATAAATAAAATTTTAAAATTATCTCCTTTGTAGATTCCTTCTTCCTTTCTCCTTTGTCTTGTTTCTCAATTTAATACACCAGTTCACTTATCACCACCCTCACTGTTCATTTTGAACTCATTTGAAACATGTCTGTGCCAGTTATGGAGTCTTTCAGTGGTGCATTTGTACTTTTCAACTGATCAGTGAAAATGGATGTGGGCTTTTAAATATTTTTCCTTTGCCAGCTGGCACTAAAGCTTTGTTACTCGAGGGTCTAGGAAGGAAAAGTTCTCCTTCCTGTGCCCAGTTGGCTGGCCCCTGCAGTCCCAGTTTCTCCAGCACTACTCTCCTGTAGGGCTTGGTGGCCAGAAATATCCAGAAACTAGTGGGATCCGCCACCAAATCTATCACGTGTTCCCTCTGGAAAAACACCTCCCTATACACAGCTTTCTTCTGCAGCCTAGAAGGCTGATTTTTGGCAATTCCAAAAGACACCCTCTGGCAAATTCTACCAGCAGGGCATCACAGCAAATTCTCTGCCTTCCAAGGAGCCGCAGTCAGGCCTTCTCCACCATGTCAGTATTTCAGCCTTGGGGAGATACTGGATTTTCTTGAGCATTGTTCTGTCTCTACCTTTGATGAAGTGGCTAGTATATATTAGTATAAGATAGCAAAGCGTGGTAGGTCAGAGGTACAGAATCTGGTTGCAATGCAGGAGACCTGACTTCAATCCTTGGGTCAGGAAGATCTCCTGGAGAACAAGGTGGCAACTCACTCCAGTATTCTTGCCTGGGAAATCCCATGGACAGAAAAGCCTGGACGGCTGCAGTCCATGGGTTCTCAAAAGAGTCAGACATGACTTGGTGACTAAACAACAACAACATAACAAAGCACAGCATAAACATGATCATATTATTATGAGCTGAATTTTGTCTCTCCCAAATTCAGGTGTTGAATTGCTAATGCACAATACAGCAGAATGTGATTTGGAAATAAGTTAAAATGAGGCCCTTAAGATAGCCCCAGTACAACCCAAATGATGTTCTTATAGAAAGAAGAAACTGGACATGCAGAGACAGCAGGGATGCACACACACACACACACACACACACACACACACACAGAAGACCTTGTGAGGATGCACAGAAAAGACAATCTTCTACAAGCCAAAGAGAGGTCTCAGGAGAAGCCAAACCTTGCTGACACCTTAATCTTGGACTTCCAGCCTCCATAACTGTGAGAAAATTAGTTTTTGTTGTTGAAGCCAACCAGTCTGTGCTATGCTGTTTACGGTAGCCCTAGCGAACTAATACAAATATATTCTCCTACTATATTACACATTATATCTGGTATTGCTACATTATTTAGAGCTCCTGTTAATTCCCATTGGCCAATCTCTCTTTACTCGAACCCCTTGTTATAGTTTAATAATTTCTATAATAAATTTTCCTTGTTCAAATTGCTGTGTGGCTTCTCTCTGTCTTAACTGCATCCAGAGTGATGCAATGTTCTAGCAAACACAATTTGTTATCCTCTCTAAATCACATAATGCCCATCAGAGTGAGAATGAAAAGATTTTCAAAAGTTCTGAAAGTTTTTTCTTAACCATACCGAGACCCCCAGATGAGAGAAAGTTTTGCTTAGATATCAGTTCAACTCAGTCACTCAGTCATGTCCGACTCTTTGCCACGCCATGTACTGCAGCATGCCAGGCCTCCCTGCCCATTACCAATGCCTGGAGCTTACTCAAACTCATGTCCATTGACTTGGTGATGCCATCCAACCATCACATCCTCTGTCATCCCCTTCTCCTCCTGCCTTCAATCTTTCCCAGCATCACAGTCTTTTCCGATGAGACAGCTCTTCGCATCAGGTGGCCAAAGTATTTGAGTTTCAGCTTCAGCATCAGTCCTTCCAAAGAATATACAGGACTGATTTCTTTTAGGATGGACTGGTTTGATCTTGCAGTCCAAGGGATTCTCAAGAGTTTTCTCCCATGACACAGTTCAAAAGCATCAATTCTCTGGCACTCAGTCTTCTTTAGAGTCCAACTCTCATGTCCATACATGACTACTGGAAAATCCATAGCTTTGACTAAATGAACCTTTGTTGGCAAAGTAATGTCTCTGCTTTTTAATATGCTGTCTAAGTTGGTCATAACTTTTCTTTCAAGGAGCAAGTGTCTTTTAATATCATGGCTGCAGTCACCATCTGCAGTGATTTTGGACCCACCCCCAAAATAAAGTCTCTCACTGTTTCCATTGTTTCCCCCCTTTTTTTTCTTTTTGTTTGCCATGAAGTGATGGGACCAGATGCTATGATCTTAGTTTTCTGAATGTTGAGCTTTAATCCAACTTTTTCACTCTCCTCTTTCACTTTCATCAAGAGGCTCTTTAGTTCTTCGCTTTCTGCCATAAAGGTGGTGTCACCTGCGTATCTGAGGTTATTGATATTTCTCCCAGAAATCCTGATTTCAGCTTGTGCTTCATCTAGCCTGGCATTTTGCGTGATGTACTGTATAAGTTAAATAATCAGGGTGACAATATACAGCCTTGACATACTCCTTTCCCGATTTGGAACCAGTCTGTTATTCCATATCCAGTTCTAACTGTTGCTTCTTGACCTACATACAGATTTCTCAGGAGCCAGGTAAGGTGGTCTGGTGTTCCCATCTCTTGAAGAATTTTCCACAGTTTGTTGTGATCTACACAGTCAAAGGCTTTGGCATAATCAATAAAGCAGAAGTAGATATTTTTCTGGTATTCTCTTATTTTTTTGATGATCCAGTAGATGTTGGCACTTTGATCTCTGGTTCCTCTGCCTTTTCTAAATCCAGCTTGAACATCTGGAAGTTCACGGTTCACATACTGTTGAAGCCTGGCTTGGAGAATTTTGAGCATTACTTTGTTAGTGTGTGAGATGAGTGCAATTGTGTGGTAGTTTGAATATTCTTTGGCATTGCCTTTCTTTGGGATTGGAATGAAAACTGACCTTTTCCAGTCCTGTGGCCACTGCTGAGTTTCCCAAATTTGCTTAGGTATAGCAGTTCTTCATTATCCACATAACCCCACCTGTTGTAAAAATGTTATTTTTTTTAGTTTAAAAAAGATCTAGCGTACATTTCCAAATCCTTCTCCCGACAGTTTTAGACATTATCAAATACCCTGGTGAAATCAAGGCCAGTTATAACACTGCTCCTAAGTAGTTAGATTGAGTAAATTCTGTATTTTCATTAATTGTTAATTATCTGTTCAGTTCCTTATATTGCCCTGTGAATAAAAATGTATATAAGACTAATGCATACAGTTGTCTTTATAGATAATATGTAAATAAATTACAATGATACACATGAGAACAGGCTATTGTTGAGATATGAACAAATTTTACAGAGAATAGAGAGATAGTTCATACTGATGTGGTTTGGTAAGAGAAGCAGCATTGCACAGGTGGTATGTGAATGAATGAATTTTTGAACTTTAATAATACACCAAACTGGGAAAAGCTAGGCAAAGGAATAATACATTAACAATGTTTTTTAAAATGTGGCAAGTTCTGGTATACTGACAAGCTAAGTATGTATAGAGAGAATCCCTGATCAGCAGTGTGGAGAAAAGGTAACTGAAAATAAAGTATAAATATATACGTGGATATAGGTCTTCTGTTCTATCAATATTACAATATAAAAGTGTTCATCAGGCTTTGCTCTCAAAGCTTTATATTTGAGTGTGGCCTAAGCTAAATGACCATCTTCCCAAGGCTATAAGTGACTATATACAACAGATATGAAAAAGAAATTTTTGATGGTAACAAACAACTCCCACTTGTCTAGGAGATCAATTTCCGAGGCTGTTAGACACATAGGGCTTCTGTCTACATGTTCATTACTCCAGGCCCTGTTTTGTCTGTTTGTTTTGTTTTGGTTTTGTTGGTCAGCAAAATTTAATAAAGCACCACCATGTCATAAGGACTCTAACTGGTATTTTAAATAGATCTCTTAACAAGATGACATGGTTCTATCCTTGTGGGGCTTATAATCTATATGAGAAGAAAGCTTTTTAACATAATTACAAACATATAAAAGCTACTAGTAAATGTGGAGTGTTAAGAAGCATACTAAGTCTTGCTTCCTTAATTTCTTTCCTTCTATGTGAGTAATTTACTTCCAAAGTTCAAAAGTCATTAATAATTGTCAAGTTCTACTTCTACTTGGTATGGAGTAATAGGAAACTGTTCAATTGTCCTACAAGATTTCCTATGAAGTCTTGATTTTACATAAAGTTATTCTTATTTAACTTATATGCAGAGTACATCATGAGAAATGCTGGGCTGGAAGAAGCACAAGCTGGAATCAAGATTGCTGGGAGAAATATCAATAACCTCAGATATGCAGACAACACCACCCTTCTGGCAGAAAGTGAAGAGGAACTAAAAAGCCTCTGGACGAAAGTGAAAGAAGAGAGTGAAAAAGTTGGCTTAAAGTTCAACATTCAGAAAATGAAGATCATGGCATCTGGTCCCATCACTTCATGGGAAATAGATGGGGAAACAGTAGAAACAGTGCCAGACTTTATTTTTGGGGGCTCCAGAATCACTGCATATGGTGATTGCCCCCATGAAATTAAAAGACGCTTACTCCTTGAAAGGAAAGTTATGACCAACCTAGATAGCATATTCAAAAGCAGTGACATTACTTTGCCAACAAAGGTCCGTCTAGTCAAGGCTATGGTTTTTCTTGTGGTCATGTATTGATGTGAGAGTTGGACTATGAAGAAGGCTGAGTGCTGAAAAATTGATGCTTTTGAACTATGGTGTTGGAGAAGACTCTTGAGAGTCCTTTGGACTGCAAGGAGATCCAACCAGTCCATCCTAAAGGAGATCAGTCCTGGGTGTTCATTGGAAGGACTGATGCTGAAGCTGAAACTCCAATACTTTGGCCCCCTGATGTGAAGAGTTGACTCACTGGAAAAGACTCTGATGCTGGGAGGGATTGGGGGCAGGAGGAGAAGGGGACGACAGAGGATGAGATGGCTGGATGGCATCACCAACTCGATGGACATGAGTTTGAGTCAACTCCGGGAGTTGGTGATAGACAGTAAATCCTAGCATGCTGCGATTCATGGGGTCGCAAAGAGTAGGACACGACTGAGCGACTGACCTGAACTGAACTGATTTTAGATTTTGCTAATTGCAAGTGTAAACACTTTTTTTTCACTACCTCTGTAATTTCTTTTAATGACTGTTAGATCTAGAAACTATTACTTTTTAATTTAATTGATTACAGATTATTTCATAGATAGTATTGAGTACTTCCTATTGAATCATATTCAAAAGGTTTTGTTTTATATGTGTGTATATATATATACACACATGAAGTGAAGTGAAGTCGCTCAGTTGTGTCCGACTCTTTGTGACCCCATGGACTGTAGCCTACCAGGCTCCTCTTCCCAACCCAGGGATTGAACCCAGGTCTCCCGCATTGTAGGCAGACGCTTTACCATCTGAGTCACCAGGGAAGTTATATATATAGATAGAGAGAGACACACACACACACATATATATATATACATAAACATAAACATATATACAATGTTAACATTGATTAATATGTTTAGATTTAGTTTCCCATCAGCTTTCCTACCAAGAATTCTATCAGCCACTATAACCTAAATGCATTATTTTATTAGGGATTTTAAAGTGATGACCTTCTATGGTTTTCCTTTATTTATCAGCTGACATTCTTTTATTAAACATTTCCCAGTGTCAGTAATTTGACTACTTTCAGGTGTTATTTTATAGGAGACAGAATAAATGTTTCCCTCTATCCTTTTATTCACTGCTGCTGCTGCTGCTAAGTCGCTAGTTTTCAGAATAACAAATTAGTCTCCTAGTAGTTCTAAGAGTAACCAATCAGGGTTACTTTAATGTCAACTTATGATAAAGATTTAATATTTTTCTGTTTTTCAACAAGCTGCAATTATTTCTATTTTTGTGCTCAAATTGTTCTATCTTTTGAGCAGAGTTAGACACTTCAAATTAACTCCAACCTTTTTTTTCTTTAGAAGAAAAAATATGTTCCATTTTTTAGTACCTGTAGCAATGTTTTTCTTTTTATTTCTATCATTTTGAACATAAGTTCATATTTTAATCTTTCACTGAGACTTGCAAATTAAATAGCCAATCTTTCCCACTGTTATTTCATATCCCACATCCAACAGTTACAACTCTCAGTACACAGGAGGACAGACAATAAATGAGAACCCATACAGATACATGGCCTTTTTAGAACACTGGGGCTTCCATCTTTTTGGTAGAATTAGGAATTTTTGATAGTTTTCTCACTTTCAATGTAACAAGATGATCTAGTATCATCCTGAATGTTCATTGTCTTATACCAGGAACCAGCCATTTCCATAAATATTCTTATATCTTTGGGGGAAAATGTTTGAACACCACAGTCTGGAACCTGGGATGCTTATGTTACTAGGTTGGCAGTTGCTTTTAAGTCTTTATATAAGAATCCTTGTTGGCTCAGTGGTAAAGAATCCACCTGCAATGCAGGTGATTCCTGATCACTGGTCAGGAAGATGCCCTGGAGGAGGAAATGGCAACCCACTCCAATATTCTTGCCTGGAAAATTCCATGGACAGAGAAGCCTGGGGGCTACAGTCCAAGGGATCATAAGGTTCAGACACAACTTAGTGACTAAACCAACATGACCACCATTGATTTGAAGTAAAAGATATCCAGAGAAGATATGTAAAATAATCATACTGGTTGTCAATTCAAATTTATAAATACCAAGTTTTACATAAAGTCTTGATTTTGGGGGTTTTTTTTGTTGTTGTTAAAATTCTTGATTCCTGGTGACATTAACATAAATAATCACTTGCTCTATCATGGCATAACAGTTTCAGACTTATAGTAACTATGTTATACTTTAAAATACAATTACTATAAGCAGGTTAAGGTTTCTTTGGAGTTCCTTTTTGTTCCACCATGTAAGTCATTTAGAATCATTTCTCTCTGTGTGGTTAAACATCCTCAGAGAATTATTTTTAAGAATGTTCAGTTTATTGTTCCACTGATTATTTATTTAACTATTTTTACCTTCTTCCTTCTCAAATGAAAGTTTGCATGATCTACACAGTTCGGCCTTACTTATTTATTTTGTTTCACCAAATTACATATCCCAGAATTCAACTCATAGTTGTCTACACAAATGTTCCTTGTTCCCTTTACAGCTTTACCATCGAGTGTATGTACTATAGTTCTTTCAAACGATCCTATATTAATGGCCTCTCGGGTGAAACATTTATTTTCAGTAAATGAAATATGTTCATAAAAGGTATTTCAATGTAATATGTCTCCTTCTCCTAACTGATTAGTCGCCATCAACTCAATTTACTGAAACTAATTTTTCATTTCTTGATGTTTTCAAGTACCTCTTAGGTCTTCCTTCAACTTCCACAACATTCTATGTGTTAACCATTATACAATAATCACTGCACTGCACTGTGCTAGCTACTTTTCTTTGTTTTTATGCTAATGGATTATGAAGACTTTGATGTCAGAGTCCTTACTTCCAATCCTCCTTGCCTACCTGGGTTCCTGGTCAAAACTGTTGAATTAATTAATTAAAAACAGAAGTGACAAGTCCACCTGAAAATAGTTTTAAATAACTTCTACTCCTATGTTAAGACTTTCAATGGAATCTTTGATAAAGATACTAAGGAATATTTATAAATTTTCACAATTCTTACTATTATATTAGACATTCTTAATATTGTATTCAGTTTTACCCATGCAAAAGAGAAAGCTCTTTTTTTATTAATTAAAGGGGAACTACAGATGAAGCATTAGCCAATAACATGTTAGCCCAAGGCTTTATCCTCTTGCTAGTATCAGAGAATGTGTCAGATCCCTTCCAATCATGAATGTAAAAGAAGAAACAGAAAAGCTTTGCCCACCTCTTGTTACATAATTTTCCTGACCTCTTCTTTGCCCCTCCTTGCTCTTCAACTAGGATGGCAGACAATTCCATCTGTTACATAATCAGTTAGTGTGCTAGGCATTTTCACTAGCCAGAGTCTTGGCAGAAAACAGATGACGTATTCTAAGTGGATAATACAGAGAAAGTTTAGTATAAAAGTTAAAAGACTATTACGAAGATGTGGCTGGGATAAAAAAAGTGAATACAGTAAATGAGTGTCCGCAAGAGAAAGGAAGTCCTGTATATCCCTCCTGAACCTGAAGCTACAAGGGAAGGGGTGCTTACCAGAACCCCAAGAGGGGGTCACTGCTGCGTTCCCAGCACCCAGATCTCTGCTTGACTTATTACAGATACTGAAATAGTTTTCGAATGAATGAATTGGAGAATATGTTAGTAATAATATAACATGTAGTATTAACACTACAATTTATAAATGTACAAAAACTGTAAAAGTAAATAAATTCAGGGATATACATAATTTACATACATACAGGGCTTCCCTGGTAACACAGCTGGGAAGCAATCTGCCTGAATTGCAGGAGACCCCAGTTTGAATCCCAGTTCAATTCCTGTGTCAGGAAGATTCCCTGGAGAAGGGATAGGCTAAATACTCTAGTATTCTTTGGCTTCCCTGGTGGCTCAGATGGTAAAGAATCTGCCTGCAATACAGGAGAGCTGGGTCCGATCTCTGGATTGGGAAAAGCCCCTGGAGGAGGACATGGCAACCCACTCCAATATTCTTGCCTGGAGAATCCCCATGGACAAAGGAGCCTGGCAAGCTACAGTCCCTGGGGTTGCAAAGAGTTGGACATGACTAAATGACTAACCACACAGCACATACTTTATATTTAAGAATTGTTTAGGGTTCTTACTCATATTTACAAACTACTTTATAATAATAAACCACTTTATAATAATACACCTTTCCTTGGTTTTAAATACAAGAGATAATAATATGCTTTCTGGCTTGGATAAAGCTAGGACTCCTTTCCAGGGAGTTAAAGAGTATAAGCTTTATTTTGAAATCAAAGAGACCTGGAAGATAAATAAATAGATAGGCATCAGTTCAGTTCAGTTCAGTCGCTCAGCCGTGTCTGACTCTTTGCGACCCCATGAATCGCAGCATGCCAGGCCTCCCTGTCCATCACCAACTCCTGGAGTTCACTCAGACTCATGTCCATCGAGTCAGTGATGCCATCCAGCCATCTCATCCTCTGTCGTCCCCTTCTTCTCCTGCCCCCAATCCCTCCCAGCATCAGAGTCTTTTCCAATGAGTCAACTCTTCACATGAGGTGGCCAAAGTATTGGAGTTTCAGCTTTAGCATCAGTGCTTCCAAAGAAATCCCAGGGCTGATCTCCTTCAGAATGGACTGGTTGGATCTCCTTGCAGTCCAAGGGACTCTCAAGAGTCTTCTCCAACACCACAGTTCAAAAGCATCAATTCTTTGGCGCTCAGCTTTCTTCATAGTCCAACTCTCACATCCATACATGACCACTGCAAAAACCATAGCCTTGACCAGATGGACCTTTGTTGGCAAAGTAATGTCTCTGCTTTTCACTATGCTGTCTAGGTTGGTTATAACTTTCCTTCCAAGGAGTAAGCGTCTTTTAATTTCATGACTGCAGTCACCATCTGCAGTGATTTTGGAGCCCAAAAATATAAAGTCTGACACTGTTTCCACTGTTTCCCCATCTATTTCCCATGAAGTGATGGGACCAGATAGGCATAAGAACCTCAAAACAAAGAAAATAGCATAAGTACAGTAAAATGAAATGTTTGACATGGCATCATCTGACTTTGCTTTTATCTTTTGTTACATAACTGGTATCTAGATGTGCTTATGAGGAGAGAAAAAGGAAGCAAAGGTTGGAAGGTTTCATCTAAGATCTTAGGACTTAGACCAGTTTAGTCATTTGCCCGTTATTTGACTTTGAGTTGTTTCAATGCCTTTAGACATCGGTTTCAGCATCCATGCTGTTAGATTAAAAATATCTATTTTTCTGAGGTGCGCAGATTATAAGATATGGCCTATATAAACCATGCTTACCTCCCACTGTCATTATTCTGTTTTGCAAAGTATTTCCTGGGCCCATAAAGCCTCTGAGACCCATTCTTTGTTTGGTAATCAAGAGTCAAAGAGCACAAAAATTCAAATTCTTAAGTAAGTTGTACCAAAGCAACCAGTAAATTCTTGGTCACTCTCCATGCAGTTTGTTATCTTTCCAAACATCCAGTTAGAGTCAGTATAGTAGGAATTTATGTTATGTTATCTCCAACTGCAACCGCTAAGTCAAAACATTAAGTTAGACTGAGTTATATGAAGTAAATCAATTTGGACATATAGTTTTTACCTTTCCTTTCTTCAGTTGGTTAATGTGGTGTATCACATTGGTTGATCTGTGGATATTGAACTGCCCTTGCAAAATGTAACACAGAGACACAAAGTGACCAAATGCTCCTGGAAAAATGGTACCCATGGACTTGTTCAACACAAGATTGACACAAAACTTCAATTTGTTAAAAAAACACCACCACCACCACCAACAACAACAAACAGTATCTGTGAAGCAATAAAATGAAGCATAATAAAAAGAGGTACACCTGTATCGAAATGTGGCAAATAAATCACTGCTATTTATAAACATATGCTCCTCCTGGATATCATGAACTAGAACTAAAGTCATAGTCTTCATAAACTAAATGGTATCCATCTGTGCCTATTTCCAAATGTTTTCTCTTCTGACAGTACTCAGATCATTAAAATATTCATTCATTTTTCTTGAAGATAAATGACCAAAATTGTGGACATCCACAAAACAAAGGAAATAAAATATGATGAAATAAACCCCTCTTGTTACACCAAGTCCTCCCAGAAACCAAGAGGAACAAAACCACCATCACAGCACTGAAATAGTTGTAAATGAAAGAAAATAAATCATTAATATTAAACATAAAAACAAAGCTCTCCTTTTTTTTTTCATTGAAAACAATAGGAGGACTTCGCATATTATGAATCTGAAGCTAAAAATGAGAGAACATGGCTAACCTTTCTAAAACAATTCTCTCTCCTAAGGGTTCTGCCTCTGTAATCACATAATTTCCATGTTGTTTTATGCATTCCCTATGGCTGAATCAACTACAGTATCATTGCATATTAAAATTTCAACACAGAAGTGCATATTTAAATGCTGTGCTTGATATAAAAGTCATGAAGAGACCGGAGGCAAGTTGGAGAAGCAGCTGAGCTTAATAAAGAGATCAATATAGCTGAACAGACACATTACAGCTTAATTTTCCAAGATGTCTCATACACACACAAAAGAAACCAAAAAACAAAACACTTTTTTCCAGAATGCTCTTCATGGGAATGTAGCTCTCTTTATGATGTAGTAAAAATACTATTTTTAGTGTCACACCATTTTTGAAACAATTTTATTCTGGGTCACTTATTTTTAGCAGCCCAGTAGCTCTTAAAGTAATAATGTGCAATACATAAATTGATACCTAGGAATCCTTATCATTGATTTGTTCTTCTATGTAAACTTCCAATAGAATAATTGACCGATAATGAATCTTATTTGAAAATTATATTCTGGATAATGGATGCTGCTGCTGCTGCTGAGTCACGTCAGTTGTGTCCGACTCTGTGCGACCCCATAGACGGCGGTCCACCAGGCTCCCATCCCTGGGATTCTCCAGGCAAGAACACTGGAGTGGGTTGCCATTTCCTTCTCCAACACATGAAAGTAAAAAGTGAAAGCGAAGTTGCTCAGTCGTGTCCAACTCTTCCCGACCCCATGAACTGCAGCCCACCAGGCTCCGCTGTCCATGGGATTTCCAAGGCAAGAGTACTGGAGTGGGCTGCCATTGCCCAATAAAAAAGGTGGTCTTTCAAGAGTATCTATTTTACCTATGTCTACATATTCACACCTATAAAAACTGTTACCCTTTACCTGAAATTATATAAAAAGTTCCTTTCTAAAACATACTGAACAAAACTAAATGTTTCCAAACTGTGACTCTGCTTCACTTCTTTAGCAACTAAATCATTCTAGAAAAACAGTTTCTATTTAAAGCAAACATTTTAGTTTAAATTCTAAGCTCATACCTCATCCATATTAATGGTGGAAATATTTTCATTTGGATCTTCTATTAGTTCGATAGACATAGATGTGATAGAGTGTGGAGTGGGTTTCACTTGCTTGAGGTTTTGAAAGTGTATGGTGTGAGTTACTGGTACTTACCCAATTCTATTGATTCAAAATTACCTTATGAAGAGTGCTCCTCATGTTCACATTACTAAAAGAGGCATTCTTTAACTGAGAAAGTAGTAGCCTAATGCCATAAATACATTTAAACCATCTTGAGTACCATAAAATAAGAACAGGCAGAGGGGGAAGACAAAGATGTTAAAATAAGTTCTCCTAGATAGTATTGAGACTATACAGAAATGGCTAAAGACAGTTAAAGGTTTTACATTAAGATGAACTAAAATCTGTTCTTTTCAGAAATTCTCCATATCTGGAGAACATTTCTTTGAATCTTGGGGAAAAAAATCTAAAATTTCTTTACAAATCAGCAGAGTTGTTTTACAAAAAATGTACTCAAAGCAGTCATCACTGTATATTCATATATATCTGACCAAGTCTTCATGTTATGATTACATAGCATTATATTATTTTTTAATAAATAAGTAGAAAACCAATAAAATAAAATAAAGAGCTATCTATAGAAGTATTCATTTGAATCTTTATAATATAAAAAAATGAAAGCATATAAAAGAATAGGAATAAAAAAATCGGTTGAATAGCTCATGGCCAGATTACTTATAAGGTACAAAAAAACTATAAGATGACTTTTATGAAGAATTTTTGATAACAAGATAAGTATGTGACCATATGTTAAGAAAAGATCATATAATTACAAATAAAAGTATCTCAACTGTTCACATAAATGCACACACACAAACATACATACACATAAGGTAGCTTAAAGTAATTAAGAATTTACACACTTTAAAACTTCTCAGTAATTTAGTACTGAATCTATATTATTAGAAAAACAAAAAACTATCTTTAAAAAAGGGGGGGATATTTGCTATTTTAGCTCCCAAATGCCAATAACTTATTTTTCTTAATCACAACATTTCTTTCAAAACACACCATAAAACAGAAACTTGGATATTTGGAAAATTTACTGATTAACAACAGAGTGACTACTTTAAATCCATCTCTTTCAGGCTTATTTATACCTTAAACCATACATATTTTTAAGGAATATTTTAAAAAGAAGAAAATCTTACTTAGCATGCCTTTCCTCAAATCAAAGAGTGCAAGTTCTTTCTTTTAGGGTGAAAAAATATTCAATTCCTGAAAAAATTATTCAGATTCAAGTCTGAGAAACAGTGATTAAGAAACTTAAACATTTTTATGAATAGCTTTCAATTATGTTCCTTAAAATATATATATTTTATTAACAATTAGTTCTTATATTAGCCATCATAAAAAATAAAAATGAAAAATGAAATATTCTCCCAGAACAACTGGACCTGGAGAATATACCCACAGATCATACTCTGGAAAACAGTGAAAAGCTAAAGGAATGTCAGTCAATACAAATCATCTCCTAAGAAGTCTTTAATATTGATAACATTTTCCTGGAGATACGATCAAAATAAGAATTTTAAACTTTAGAAATGTCCCAGAAATCTCAGTTTTCCAGAATATGCCTGAAGTGATTTAGACTATTTGATGATAATAATTGTGTTGGTAGCACACCAACCCTATTTTAATAACAAAAAATATTTGAATAATTATAACTATATTGGTATATGGACCATGGGGTTTTTGTACCTACTTATATTTTCCAAAAATGCAGAACTTAAAGCATGCAAAATATTCCTTGTAAATAGTCAGATGTTTTTGACTATTCACAATACTATCTAGTAGCTTCATTCCTATATGTAATTTTCACTTGCTTGAATTATCTAGATAATTGAGGTCAAAGGTCATTTTTGATTTCAATATCCAGACAATTTATGCATAGATTCAAGTGCTGTTAATTTATAGTACAGAAGTAAAATGCATTTTTTAAAATGCATAATGACATGAGATTCAATCCATGGCTTTGCCTGGATCTCAGCGTACTCCCAGTACTGTGACGTGAACCTTGATAAGCATTGATTGGTGACCTCACTTACCTGCCACATACGCACTACATTTTGTTATGTGAGGGGAAGAAAGAATTTGTTCAATACCACATGAAAACCACATATATGCAACCATTATGTACATGTAAAACTGTATTTGTTGAAATTTATATCTAAGCCTACCTAAATTGTCTCATTTCTGCTCTCCTCTGTTTAAATTACATGCAGATGATTTACTATATAAAAACCTTTACATTGTATTTTTATTAGAAAATATACTGAAAAGATATTCAACATAGCTTTAAGAAGTAGAATACTAATTCTTTTTTACAATGCATTGCTGTCAACAGCATTATCAGGGCAGAGCTACAGAGAAAATGATTCAAACTCCAGAAGCTGCCAGTGTGAATACTATACACCACATTCATAAATATGAAGACTGAAAGTATCATTATTCAATGTCCTGGAGAAAATGAAAACACGAGATTTTCCAGGATTCATCCTTTGTGTGGAATAATTTAATTTAATTTTATCATATACATTATTTTCTCTTAGCAAAAACCTGTTTTAACTCTTTTGATTTCATAGAACAATCAGATATTGAATCAGCATGTAAGCAAATATTCACACATGTCCTATTTTTTTTTGGCATTCTCATGAAAGCATTTATGATATAGTGTACAAAAGAGCTCTAACCTCAGCTAAAATTATAATAATTTGATAATTAAGTTTTCTAAAAAGTCTTAAATAATAATTATGACTATTCTACAAAATAAGTAATTGTTTCATATGGCAAATTGGATAGTAAAGTTTTCTACAAAGCAACGCTACATGTATACATATATAATAGGAAGAACCGGGCACACAGAAGTCAAAAGGTCATTATTTTTTCTGAAAATTACATATTCTCATGCAAAATCTGATAGTCTTTATTGATGGACAATGTCATAAAGCCATCACTGTGTTTATAGACATTTAATTGAAGACAGCATAAAACGATAAACTAAGAAACATGCATGGTTGACTCCTCCAATTCAAACCATAAATCATACTGATGTTCAGACAAGTCGCCCAGACACAAATTCTGATGATAGATGAACCATTTAACTTTGATTTTTGAAAGCAATGAGCTTGCTAGCAATACCTCACACTGACTAATACCACATATGGTCATATAAGAACTCATCAAAAATCCATTTTTCCCTTGTGTGGATGCTAAAATTATCTTCTAAATGATCATTATTAAAAGTATGCAGTGTGTAACATCTTTCTAATGTGCATAGCTGGATTCAATGTCTACTTGCTTCAGTAAGCAATGATTTTATCACTATTTCTGTCTTAAAAATTCTTAAACTGAGATAAGATAGTGTGTAAAATTAATAAATGAAAAGCAGTAAAAACAAATTAATTGAAAAAATGTAGAAAGAAAAGCATCTTTAATCTCTAAAGGCACTGCATATTTTTCTGTGGTCATACATATACCTGAATAAATATGAATCACATATCTAATAATCTCATCTAACATCTCATCATAATAATCAATAAGTCTTGAGAAAAATAAAACTAACCTCTTGTAGTCATTTTCTAATTTTTAAAGTTCAAGTAAAGAAAATACAAATATATGAGATTCCTTAATAATTTCAGCTATCAATATTTTTTAAATAGTTTAATTTAATTTTGGTGCAACTTAACTATATTATTTTTCTTGAGTACAAGGCAAAAGAGTTATCCCATTTTGGAAAAGTTTACAGTATCCACTGTTAAATTAATTTTTTAAAACTCTTTAATGTGTTTAAACTATGGTTCTATGAAAAATATAAGTATACAGTTTATGATAAAATAAAACATTTGAGACTGTTTCAATATACAGGTAATCTCTCTTTAAAACTGGCTAGGCATGTAGTTAAGTAAGCATCTTAGAACAAAATAATCTTATGCATCTATGTTATAAGAAACCAAAGTCAAATAGTGAATGAGGAAATATACATGAACATTTTTAATATAATCTCCTCTTGCTAAATAATAAGAATTAACCTCACTTTATTTGAATTGCACACTTCAATCCACATGGCACATGATTAAAAATCTATGTAACATGGATAAACACCTTTGTAGAACTACATGATTATTTTTAATGCCACTGAAGTATTAATTTTGTTAATAATATTACATGTAACATTTTTTTTTACATGTAACATTTTAAAATATTACAAAAGTTTCTTGGAGATTGGGAGATATAGAATACAATTTTATCTTATGATTTACAAAGATGAGAGAATATTTTGCCATGTATACTACAGGTTCCAGCTGGTGGCTCTCTGCAACTAGCCTAATGCTGAATACGTGCTAGGGAAACAACATTTTAATGTGGGGCCAAAGGATCAGGAATATCCTCTGGGACTTGCTTAGCTGTGTAGCACAATGTCAGATTCAGGGTCTTGTTAGTAAGCCATATGGGAGGGTATAGTTGTGGCATAACCGATATTCTTTAAGATTCATTAATATAACCTTTTTTATTTTTACTTCTCTGCTATCAGAATGCCATCTGCTATTCTTAAAGGAGTTTTTGTTATCAACCTGCCAAAAGATTTGAAATTAAAATAGTCAATTTGAGAGCTTTGAAAGTAAGAACTTTGCAAGATCAAGTCCAAGAATGCAAACTAATATAATAGCTTGATTTCAAAGGCCATTGAACATGTCCCAAATCCCCTTCAAAGCATTTGAAAGTGCAGTCCTTTGCCACAGCGGTACTCATTCAAATGATGTTCTGGCAAGTTCTTTTACTTCAGCCTTTGCCAATTCACATTTTTGCATGACCAGGATGAGATCAGAATGCACCCCTTCTACTGTTTTTGTGATACCATACAGCAGTAATAAATGAAAAAGCATGATATTTAGATGGATGAGTTGTGAGCCAGGAAGAGAAAACTACCAAACAAGGACCTAAAGCGATCCCCTGTCTTCACATGCTTGATTTCATTCCTTAATTAGAGCCATTAATCAATAGGTATGAGATATGAGGCTTTAGAAAGGTTTGGTGACACGACACCTTGCCACCTGTCAAAATTACAGCTTTCTGTTCATGCACCATCCCTCAAATAGTTATTTTCTGCAAGCCTGGCTGCATTCCACAATTCATTATTTACTTTATAGTTCTATTCCAGTGCAATGTCAGAAGATAACCCATTGATGATAAGTAATGTTTTACATTGAATGGTTAATACTCATGTGTATATGTTCATGCATGTATACACACACTTCTTGTTTTGTAATTAAAATGTTCAAATATATGATAATTGTCACTGGTTGGTACACTTGCACTATATTTAAAAAATACTACTAATTAAACATTTTATTTTAAGAAAATGTATGTTATTTTCTAAGGTAAAAAGAGACATTTTATATTTTAAGAAAAATAAATCTAACCTTCATTATAGAAAAATGTACCTTTTATTACAGAACTTTATTAAAATATGTCAAAAGATCAAAAAGGAAAACACTCAGGTGTGCCTAAAAGAGGCAAACACCATTCCAAATTAAAAGTATTGCTGAAGGAGATAAAAAACACAGGGAAAACAATTTATACAAGGTATTTTTTTTTCTGTAGGAAATATATTTTTTGAAAAGCATGTCAGTGTTCAAATCCATTCTAGTTTGTCCTGAAACGTAATCTCTGTTAATATAGCTTCAAAATAGACTGATTCAGACAAGATTTCCCAGAATCCTGCTGAGAGATACAGAAGGTCCAGTTCTGCTTTTTACTCAGAATAAAACGGTGACCCTCAATTAATTTTTCCTGGAGAATACCAACTACAATCAAATAGCTCTCAATCACAAATGACCTTGGCTTAATTTAAGCCTTGAATAAAAGTGTAGAAAAAGACTACATTTCAGTAGCCATTTCATGTATCACCCAATCCCCATGTTCCATTTAATACAATTATATTTTATTCAGTATTATTACAATTATACCTATCCTTTGAAAGTCAGTGGCCCCTCTAGTTGATGCTATGTCTGAAATAAATACCTTTCTCTTAATAATTCTTAAAATATCCATGAATTTAGCTCATAGTTAGAAATTTAGACAATCACAAATTTAAAACCAATCTTATTTGTATAAATTGTACAGTAAATAAGGATTGTTTCAAATAAGAAATATCACATAGTCTAGCAAGAATACTGGAGTGCGTAGCCATTCCTTCTGCAGGGGATCTTCCAGACCTGGGAATCAAACCTCCATCTCCTGCATTGCAGGCAGATTCTTTACAGTCTAAGTCACCAGGGAAGCCCTCTACAAAGAAAATCATTTCCTAAATTACTGACCTGCTGTATACTGTCTTCTTGAATGATGTTGGTCCCTTCAGTGTTTCAAGACTGTTGCCCAGATTGGCTGAAGTGACATACTTTGAATTATAACAGAAATAGCATATGCCATGAACAAAGTGAATCATAGACATAAGGGATGAAAGTATGAATTAGCAAAGTATTTGCACATTACTATTAATAACAAGCGGTTATTGATAATTCAAGAGATTAACTGACTTATTCTGCTAATTTTGATTTCTCTTTAACTATACAAATCTACCTGATGCAAAAAATATAACTAAGTGCAGTATGGAAAACACTGGGGGGAGGGATATCAAAGCATTATTGTCCAATTTGAGAAATTTTGTCAATGGAAAATTAACGTGGTTTACAGGTGAGTTTCCAGATAAATTTTAATTCTGTAGCTGCCCCAGTGTTGCTACTTATTGTTTTCAAATATTTTTACATATGTGATTGCATTTTCAAAATATCACTGAAAGTTGACGCGTGACATACACTGCACATATTAACAAATATATTTTGATGAAGTTAATCTGAAGTGATGGTATGCAGCCTAGTGGTTTCCATATATGATAACAATTTTGAGATCAATATCCATCAATGGTCAGCAATGTGGTAGAATGCCTATATTAATTCTATTTTGAATTTAGTGTTTTCCATTCAAGAATGTTAGAATTTGTCATTACAACTAATTGGGACTTGTTGATTTTATATGAAGTTATAATTATATTCACATTTTCTTTGCTGTTTCTCTAAAAATGTGGCAAGTTTGAGACCATAATTCTGATAATAACTAAACACTAGAGTGGAAATAAAGGTGATATCCTGGAATCGGTCTTCTAAATTGCTGATCATTAGCTAGCATTTTCTAGGAAAACCTTGGTTTAAAAGAGCAGTCTGAAAATTATGTTCCTTAGTACACAGATCTCAGAATATTCCACCCAAAAACAAAAAAAAAGATTTATACTCATAAAAATGTGAGATTAATTTAAATGACGTTCTATATTTTTTTGCAATTCCTTAGCATATTTATATACCAAATATTTTGAGAAATATTAAAGCTAAAAAATAAAAACTATTTATCTTTAATAATTATTAATTAAACATTTTCCTTCAAATAACTTCTTTAGAAAAACTCTTTTCAACATTCCTTAGAACCGATTTTTCAATGGAGTAGTCTTTAGGAAACACTAATTTTCAAGGACTTATTAATAAAAAAAAAAAAGAGAAATAGGAGTTGAGAACAGGAAGATAGTCCAGCTCTCAGGAGAAAAGAGTAGGAATGAATCAAGCAGACTTCCATGCTAATTTTTACTTTGCACCTAATTAATGAATGAGGATAGTGTTTTATCCCTCAAAATCTCAGGGTCCTCATCTAAAGTAGTAACAATGCTTAACCTATTGGTTTATCAGAACAATTAGATTAGATATAATGAAGTTAAGCACCAAATCTCTATTAGGAGTTCCACTTAACTTTGTTTTACATCAGTTCTAAATTATCATTAGGTTTTTTTTTTTTTTTTCCCCAGCAGTGCACTGCAAATGACTACTGAGGTATTAGAGTGCGTCCTCCATATTGAAAGACCCATGGACTATGCGATTCGTGCAGCAACACTTGACCTGCCATGACCTCTTTCCTGTCCCAAACCCCATACCATATTCTGTCTACTCATACCGCAGTAGGCTAAAATTATTACCTGTGAAATCTCTTGGTAAGTGCTTTTTAAAGATAATAAGACTTTTTATTTTCCTGAAAGGAAGAAAAAATATCACAAATTAGTTTCTGAGCTGTGGAACAACATAAAATTATAGGAGTCTGGAAGGAAGTCGAAGATACACCAAGAGTTAAAAAATGCATTATTTTTCCTTAATGGTTTTACATCATAATAACTGTGAATATATATTTTACTTATTAATCTTGTTTATTATTTGTTTTCCGCCTCAAGAATTCAAGCTCGGTGAAGGCAATTTCTTTTTTGTTTTCACTCACTGAGTACCTTCAGGACTTAAAATGATACCTAGCATATCACAGAGGTTGAAATATATATTAAATAAATTAATCCAGAGAGTTGTAAATAAAAACATATGAAACACAAATACTTATAAAGAAAAAAACTGCCAAAAAGAAAATCCTATATCTATGTGTATATATATACCTCTGTGGCTTGAGAATAATTGTATCTTAGGAAATCAACATAAATATCTTTAGATTGTATTAATTCCATGAAAATTAAAAACTGTTCTTCAAAAAGAATTTAATAAGAAAATATTTTTAGTATCTCCCTTTCACCTTCAAAAACTTCTGTATGCTATTCATAAGAATTCTACCTAGGTTTGAAAAGCGAAAGCGTTAGTCACTCAGTCGTGCCTGACTTTTTGAGCTGTGATGTACTATAGCCTGCCTGGCTCTTCTGTCCATGGGATTTCCCAGAGAAGACTGGAGTGGGTTGCCATTTCTTTCTTCAGGGGACCTTCCTGATCCAGGGATTGAAGGCAGGTATCCTGCATTGCAAGCAAATTCTTTATCATCTGAGTCACCAGGGAAGCCCCTACCTAGGCCTAAATGAATAAAATACTGATTTAAATTTTATGAGAATTTTTTTGCAAAATATGGAAAAACTAGTAGCAAAAAGTCACCACTGGGTCCTTGAAAAAAGTGTGATGAGTAATACAAAGTGAGAGAAGTAAAGATATCATTAGCCCCAAGAGTGAGGAGAAGAGGACATAGATTGATTTAAATAAACATGGACACAGTTACCAATAACACTGTTAAGTGGCAGCTAAAAGAAACTATGATACACTTCAATTAGAGTTGATAACGGACATGAACTAGGGGCCCCACTTCACATGCCCCGTTTGAATTCTGTGAGCAACACCATGTGGAAAAGTTCATATTATTCAAAGGTCTTACCCCAGATATCAGTTCCTAGGTTTCAATATCCCTATGCTAAATAGTAAAGCATTATCACAGATATAAAATAATTCCCATAAGTCTGCATGCCATAAACCAGTTAATTTGGCAAGAAATTGCATTCCTTAAATACCATGTGTAAAATTTTTCCAAAACAGTGCAGGTATTATTATTCCCTAACATGTGGTAAGATATATCTCTTCATTCTGCATTTTTTAATTAATTCATTCATTCAATTAAAAATGTTTTGGGCACTCAGGTACCATGCTAGTTACAGGGTCTAAAGAGAATTTATCTACCTCAAGAGACTCACAATTTAGAAATATGAATGTATGACAAAACAACTAACATTACAATTGGATAAACACTATGGCTTTAACAAATTGTCTTTTGTTACACAAAAGACATGGACTGAAGCTTGAAGGACCACAGTAAAAATATTATTTCTGCTTTATGTATTTAAACCATCATTGTAAAAGTCCCTTTTGCAAGATGTGATTAACCCCAGTAGTCAGATAAGATATACCTAATAAATATGCTCTGTGACAATGAAATGCTAACTTTCATTATATTGTTACCACAATTACTATTAGAATATAAAAAATATTGTAACTCCATAAGTACATTTAATTTAGTCTTTTAATAAATCAGTTACAGTCGAAAATCTTCAAAGTCTTTTATATTGCTCCTAATAAAACACAAATCTGCTCTCCCCAATTCAACAGGAAAAGGTCTGTTTCTAAGAAAGCATTTGAGTATATATTTTATTTGTACAACATATTCATTCAGTGTATATGTGCTAGGTAAACCTGCAGACCTCTTTTCTATAAAAAGTTATGCAAGAAATACATACCCCTGATATTCCCTAGGGGAAAGACTTCAAAAGCATTGCTTTTAAATAGGGATAGAATTTCCAGAGAAGTTCTTCATACCCCTGATTTCAAGCTAGACATCTGTAGGAAGAGAGAAATTTGAATTTGTTGGGAAATAAGTGAAAACAAATTCTGCACTTGATGAATATTATTGAGTCCTCAAACTAGATGCCTGTCAGAAATAAGTCATCTGCAACAGTAAAAATTCTTTAAATTTACACAGCACGTTCTTTCAAAGAATTCATTTAGCACTATGTTGGAAAATGCTAAGAGAAGCAATATTATACTTTAAAAAGATACAGAAAGTGGAAAATAAAACTGGTTGTGTCTACCTAGCATGACAATAGACCATTTTAAGTAAGGAGTGAAATCAACCAAGCAACAAATTTTACTGACTTAACTCAGGTAATTGGGCACTTGTTTGAGATAAATGAATCAAGAAGCTTTTAACACCATCTACATGGATCATCAGATTGTTTTGAATAAAGATGAACTAATATTCCAGGGTATTTTATTGAAAGTTAAGCAAAATAAAAGATGTTATTTTGAACATATATATATATATATATATATATATATATATAGCAGTAGACACCTTCAGATATGAAAACTAAATTACTTAATAGCAAAATGTACCTGAAAGTATATAGGAAGATATCACATTAGAAACAATAATGAAAATCATTGTTAACAAACTTCCAATTGATAGTACTGAGATTTCAATTTTCTTCTTTATCTGTTACATTTTTTATTGAGCTGCCTCTTTGTGTCAAGCATGGTTCTGGGCTTTGGAGGAATTTCAAAGTAACTAACAGCATCAAAAAAAAAGATTTCATTTACAAAGTTTTGTTCAGTGAGGATATTGCTTTTTGTAAAATTTGTTGCTTGAAAATCCAGTCAATTATTTCCTCTTCAGATGGCAGATATGAGGGACAGGGAAGCCTGGAGTGCTGCAGTCCATAGGGTCACAAAGGGTCAGACGTGACTTAGAGGCTGAACAACAGCAAAACATGAAATTTAAGAAGCAATAATACTGACAAAAGTTGTACTAGTTATCTTTTAACTCTTTTATAACTCTAGTTTTCTGAAGCGCTTTATTATGTATATATGAAAAATATAATTTATATATCATATATATATGTACTATATAGTCCGTGGAATTCTCCAGGCCAGAATACTGGAGTGGGTAACCTTTCCCTTCTCCAGGGTATCTTCCTAAACCAGGGATTGAACCCAGCTCTCCTGCATTGTAGATGGATTCTTTACCAGCTGAGCCACCAGGGAAGCCCAAGAATACTGGAGTGGGTAGCCTGTTCTTTCTCCAGCAGATCTCCTCGACCCAAGAATCTAACTGGGGTCTCCTGCATTTCAGGCAGGTTCTTTACCAACTGAGATATCTATTTACCAACTGAGCTATGTATAAAAGCCCAATTTTATGTATATGAAAATATATTTTATATATCATATGATATATTCATATCAATATATTTATACAAAAATTTTCAATATACTTAAATGCATTTGACATTTATATATTAATATTATATACTTTATAATTCATATAAATAAATTGTGCTTAGTCACTCAGTTGTGTCCAACTTTTTGCAACCCCATGGTTGCATAGCCAGGCTTCTCTGTCCATGGAATTTTCCAGGCAAGAATACTGGAATGGGTTGCCATTTCCTCCTTCAGGGGATCTTCCTGACCCAGTGATTGAACCCTTGGCTCCTGGGTCTCTTGCACTGGCAAACAGATTCCTTACCACTGTGTCACCTGGGAAACCCCATATAAATAAATAAATATACATAATTACATTGCAATATCCAAAGACAGACTAAAATTGACCCAGTAAAGCTTCTGAAAAAATGCTGTTTTGTGAACTAGTGTATGGTCACTTTCATTGCAATAGGGAAAAGTTTAGCATAGATTCTCAGTGGAATGGAAAAATAGCCTTGTCATTTTATGTTTATTAAAGTTCTTAAAAGCAACTACAGTGACTATTTAATACATTTTTATTTATAGTGACTAAATAGTTTAAGTGGCTGATTCCAATCTCCATTTTAAAATAAACACAAAAATAAGCCATACTCCTAGATAAAACATTTTCAGGGAAAGATGTAAGGCAGAGATTTGTAACTGTCTTTTAGACAATTTATATTTAGCATTTCAAAGTACAGCTAAATTTGGTACCAACATATTTGAAATAGACTTGAGTCTGCATATTGTTGGGCTCCCCAAGTGGTACAGTGGTAAAGAATTTGCCTTCCAATGAGGGGACTCAAGAAATATGGGTTTAGTCCCTGGTTCAGGAAGATCTCCTGGAGGAGGAAATGGCAACTTACTTCAGTATTCTTGCCTGAAAAATTACATGGGCAGAGAAGCCTGGCAGGCTACAGTCCATGGGGTCACAAAGAGTCAGATACTAAAAAATAATAAAAGAGTCAAAATATTAAAAAACAGTAATTCAATGATTTTTTTTTTTGCTTTAGCTATCATTAAGCATCTGTATAAATGAAAATCTGATACAAAACCTTAAAGGAGCATAATTTTGTTCCAATCCAATAACAAGAACAAGAACAAAAGATTATGCATTTGTATCAAATCCTTAGAACAAATTAAATAAAGAAATACAGTAGGAAAAATTTAACTAAGAAAAAATTCTAGAAATATATAGAATAGACTTAAAAGTTAAGAAATTTAAATTTTAGTTCTAACTATATTTGGAACTAGTAGTGGGGGCTTAGTAAAGAAAATATTCTGATTTCAAAAGTATTTGTCTATGCACCAAATCAGAGTTGAAATAGATGTCACAAAGCCCCAATCTTCTGCAACTATGATAGATATTGCAAATGGATCCCAGCTCTCCTTGCTCTTGTGCCCAAACAGTTGTCTCACTCATTCTCATCCTACAACTTCAAGCAGGTGCTAGCAGCTAATTGACACTAGAGAGGAAATAATTTTGACATCTTTTGGTTAGATAAGCTCTAGCATGTCTTTTTTTTTTTCTATAATAACTTGATTTTATTGTAAAAACCAAAACAGTCACCTATAAATTTTACATACACACACATAAAAAATGGAGGAAATTTTATTAGCCAGTTTTTAAATTTTCAAGATAAAGAGCATCAGTGATTTATAAGAAACTCACTTTACTATTCAACATAATTTTGGAAGTTTTGGCTAGAGCAATCAGAGCAGAAAAAGAAATAAAAGGAATCCAAATTGGAAAAGAAGAAGTAAAACTCTCACTGTTTGCAGATGACATGATCCTCTATATAGAAAACCCTAAAGACTCCACCAGAAAATTACTAGAACTAATCAATGATTATAGTAAAGTTGCAGGATATAAAATCAACACACAGAAACCCTTGCATTCCTATACACTACTAATGAGAAAATAGAGAAATTAAGGAAACAACTCTATTCACCATTGCAACAAAAAGAATAAAATACTTAGGAATAAATCTACCTAAAGAAACTAAATACCTATATATAGAAAACTATAAAACACTGGTGAAAGAAATCAAAGAGGACACTAATAGATGGAGAAATATACCATGTTCATGGGTTGGAAGAATCAATATAGTGAAAATGAGTATACTACCCAAAGCAATTTATAGATTCAATGCAATCCCTATCAAGCTGCCAATGGTATTCTTCACAGAGCTAGAACCAAAAAATTCACAATTTGTATGGAAATACAAAAAACCTCGAATAGCCAAAGCAATCTTGAGAAAGAAGAATGGAACTGGAGGAATCAACCTGCCTGACTTCAGGCTCTACTACAAAGCCACAGTCATCAAGACAGTATGGTACTGGCACAAAGACAGAAATATAGATCAATGGAACAAAATAGAAAGCCCAGAGATAAATCCATGCACATATGGACACCTTATCTTTGACAAAGGAGGCAAGAATATACAATGGATTAAAGATAATCTCTTTAACAAGTGGTGCTGGGAAAACTGATCAACCACTTGTAAAAGAATGAAACTAGACCACTTTCTAACACCATACACAAAAATAAACTCAAAATGGATTAAAGATCTAAACATAAGACCAGAAACTATAAAACTCCTAGAGGAGAACATAGGCAAAACACTCTCCGACATACATCACAGCAGGATCCTCTATGACCCACCTCCCAGAGTATTGGAAATAAAAGCAAAAATAAACAAATGGGACCTAATTAAACTTAAAAGCTTCTGTATAACAAAGGAAATTATAAGCAGGGTGAAAAGACAGCCTTCAGAATGGGAGAAAATAATAGCAAATGAAGCAACTGACAAACAACAAATCTCAAAAATATACAAGCAATTCCTACAGCTCAATTCCAGAAAAATAAATGACCCAATCAAAAAGTGGGCCAAAGAACTAAATAGACATTTCTCCAAAGTAGACATACAGATGGCTAACAAACACATGAAAAGATGCTCAATATCACTCATTATCAGAGAAATGCAAATCAAAACCGCTATGAGGTACCATTTCCCGCCAGTCAGAATGGCTTCGATCCATAAGTCTACAAGCAATAAGTGCTGGAGAGGGTGTGGAGAAAAGGGAACTCTCTTACACTGTTGGTGGGAATGCAAACTAGTACAGCCACTATGGAGAACAGTGTGGAGATTCCTTAAAAAACTGGAAATAGAACTGCCTTATGATCCAGCAATCCCACTGCTGGGCATACACACTGAGGAAACCAGAATTGAAAGAGACACATGTACCCCAGTGTTCATCGCAGCACTGTTTATAATAGCCAGGACATGGAAGCAACCTAGATGTCCATCAGCAGATGAATGGATAAGAAAGCAGTGGTACATATACACCATGGAGTATTACTCAGCCATTAAAAAGAATTCATTTGAATCAGTTCTAATGAGGTGGATGAAACTGGAGCCTATTATACAGAGTGAAGTAAGCCAGAAAGAAAAACACCAATACAGTATACTAACACATATATAAGGAATTTAGAAAGATGGTAACAATAACCCTGTATACGAGACAGCAAAAGAGACACTGATGTATAGAACAGTCTTTTGGACTCGGTGGGAGAAGGAGAAGGGTAGGATGATTTGGGAGAATGGCATTGAAACATGTATAATATATATGAAACGAGTCACCAGTCCAGGTTCGATGCATGGTACTGGATGCTTGGGGCTGGTGTGCTGGGACGACCCAGAGGGATGGTATGGGGAGGGAGAAGGGAGGAGGATTCAGGATGGGGAACACATGTATACCTGTGGAGGATTCATTTTGATATATGGCAAAACCAATATAATATTGTAAATTTAAAAAATAAAATTAAATTTAAAAAAGAAAAATAAATAAAAATTAAAAAATAAATTATTGTAATGCCACATCTTGCAAATAGAATTTCTTAACTCTAGGTGTCAGTTCTTCATCTGCATATCATGTAAATAATTGTTCTTTAACAAAGTATAACCAAATTCCAGTTTTCAGTTAGCCCAGTATTTTGTGTACCTGTGTATTCCTGACATTCAGAAACAGGATCATTCCGTCTAGCAGCCAGGGCCTAAGGGAAAAATCAAGCAGCTATTTAAACTAATGACAGTTGAAAATTAATTCAATTTGAGTGACTTAAGTATCACAGAGGCAGAATAAATTGCAGAATTAGAAGGTCAAGATATCTGGCTTAAAAAGCTATCTTTACACAAGGTAAAGTATTCATTCAACAAATATGTCAGAAGCCCAAGCACTCTTTCAGGTGATCAGCTGGTGGTACAATATTAAACAAAACTGACACAATCTCTGGCTTTCCAATGCTGAGAATCTAGTGCATGTGGACTGAAAAAATTATACAACCTAAAAGCTGAGAATGATGTTTTATTCGTTGAACTTTCTGAAGACTCAAGCTTGGAAGGCAGCCTTTCAGATAGCTCTGGGGGACTGACTGCTTCAAAGAGGCAAGGGAAGAGCCACGATACATAGCGTAGGGGAGTTTTGCAACAAACAAACAGAAAAAAACAGGTAGTTGGAACATCAAAATTTACTGTTCATTAAAGAAAAGCAAACTTTTCAGGTTAATGAACTTAGCACTTTTCTATGGGAAGATGCAAGAGTCTGGGATCACTGGAATCATTTCTTCAATATATACCTTAACTATCCAGGGCCAGTATTCTGTTGTTTTCCAGCCTGAATCTCCTCAGGGTGCATGGTCAGGGTGAATACAGTGGCTGATGGCTTGTAGCCACAATATTCTTTGTTTACTAATATAGCAGGTGACAGTCTTCATCCATATGTATGAGTAGGGAAATATATATATATATATATATATATATATATATATATATATATGCTGCTGCTAAGTTGCTTCAGTCATGTCCAACTCTGTGCAGCCCCTGAGATGGCAGCCCACCAGGCTCCCCCGTCCCTGGGATTCTCCAGTCAAGAACACTGGAGTGGGTTGCCATTTCCTTCTCCAATGCATGAAAGTGAAAAGTGAAAGTGAAGTTGCTCAGTCATGTCCGACTCTGAGCTACCCCATAGACTGCAGCCTACCAGGCTCTTCTATCCATGGGATTTTCCATGCAAGAGTACTGGAGTGAGGTGCCATTGCCTTCTCTGATATATATATATATATATAATTATAAATTTACAAGGTTAATTAAATTATTTTATTATTAATAGTAAGGGCAGACATGAAATATATGTTGCAAAAATGGATCTCTTAGCTAAATCTTGTGGTACATATACACAATGGAGTATTACTCAGCCATTAGAAAGAATACATTTGAATCAGTTCTAATGAGATGGATGAAACTGGAACCTATTATACAGAGTGAAGTAAGCCAGAAAGAAAAACACCAATACAGTATACTAACGCATATATATGGAATTTAGAAAGATGGTAACAATAACCCGGTGTACGAGACAGCAAAAGAGACACTGATGTATGGAACAGTCTTATGGACTCTGTGGGAGAGGGAGAGGGTGGGGAGATTTGGGAGAATGGCATTGAAACATGTATAATATCATGTATGAAACGAGTCACCAGTCCAGGTTCGATGCAGGATACTGGATGCTTGGGGCTGGTGCGCTGGGAGGACCCAGAGGGAGGGTATGGGGGAGGGAGGAGGGAGGAGGGTTCAGGATGGGGAACACAGGTATACCTGTGGCAGATTCATTTCGATATTTGGCAAAACTAATACAATATTGTAAAGTTTAAAAATAAAATAAAATTTAAAAAAAAAGAAAAGAAAAATAAGAACTTAGTCGGGACTTTGAGGAGAAAAACATGGACAATTTTTAAATGTATTTCATAGAAAAGTGAGATATAACTTGGTAAAGAATTACATTTAGCAGATAAAAAGGATAGAGTTTGTCATCAAATTTTGGGGCTGTGCTTCTGCTTAGTTGTTCAGTCATGTGCAACTCTTTGTGACCTTTTGGACTGTAGCTCCTCTGTCCGTGGAATTTTTCAGGCAAGAGTATTGGAGTGGGTTGCTATTTTCTTCTCCAGGGGATCTTTCTGACCCAGAGGTAGAACCCGTGCCTCCTGTGTCTCCTTCATTGCAGGTGGATTCTTTACCTGCTGAGCCATCGGGGAATCTCCTGGGTGGGTGGAGGTATAATTGACTGAACTGGATAATAAAAGGAAGGAAAGTTTTGGAGGAAAGCTTGAGTTCAGCTTTTGGAATCAGATATCTATGATAACAACAACACCTTTAAGAGATAATGCCAAGTAGTAACTAATATATGAACTGGGAAATTATAAAGGAGTCCAGAATAGTATTTAAATTTGAGACCCATCAGCATGTGTATTGCATTTAAAACCATGGGAATGGATGAAATTGCTTAAAGAGACAATTCTGCATAAGAGGTTATAAAGTCTATGAATGAGTCTTGAGGATTTCCAGGGATTTATAGAAACTATTCCTCAAATGTTGTCTGTGAAATAAGTGCCAGCATTCCTTGAATGCTTCTTAGAAATGCAGTGTCTCAGGAGCCACTCCAGACCTGTTGACTCATATCTTGGATTTAGAAGGCCTCTTGATAATTAACATGTTAAATTTTGAGAAGCACTTGAGAGTAGGTGTTGGGAAAGGCAACTGAGAAAAGAAAAGAAAAAAGGAGAACCAGGAAAATATGGTGTCATGAAGACCACTGGGAAAGATGACATGAAAACGTTTAAGGAGTAATCACTAGTTGCAATGATGTTGGGAGGATATTAAGATGACAGAATGAGTTTGCCTTAAATTTAACAGTGTGGGGTTTGATAAGTGATATTACCCAGAGCAGTTTTGATGGGGAAATGCAAGTGGAAGCCAAGAATTAGCTTAGTTGAAAAATGAATGGAAAGTGATGAAAAGGTAACAGCCACATGGAGACAACTCTTTCAAGAAGTTTGCACTTGAAGGAGAGTGAGGCTAGGTCAAGAGGTGAAAGAATGAGAGGCTGAAGAGGGAGTCAATGTGGATGCTATCAGCACAAGCAATAATAGATGATGGGGGACATTTAAATGTTAATGAGAAGAATCAACGACAAAAATATTTGTAAGCAAACAGGAGGTGGATAAATTGAAGGAGCTCAGTACTGACAAAAGGGAAAAGCAAGGAATTCAAAGTAAACATGAGGAGTTTATCTTTGAGATGTGAGGATGTTTTCTTTATTGTTAGAGGAGAAGAAAAGTATACAGATGACCATAGGCTCAGAGATATGGGTAGAGAGATGATTAGGGAATATATGTTCAATATTTCTAATATGAAAGAAAGTCATTTGCTACAAATGAAAGTGGAAGGGTTGTCAAATATTTGATAAAAAGAAATCTTTTTATCTTGTTACATAAAAATTATTAAATTGATAACAACTCTTTCAGGTTTTAACTAGCTCAATTTTACAGATAATAAATTTCATGAACAAGCTTGAATACCAACTCAGCAAATTTACTTCAGATCCATTATCAACTACAAAGGCAACATTTTTGTGGAGAGAATTTACTAGAAAAACATAAGAATAAAATTCATAGTGATGAATTTTAATAACCATTGACCATATTGTACTATAACCTGCAAAACACTGTCCTTACACAAATGAAAATTGACTTGATTTCACTGACTCACTTTTTGTCTTCACATTAAATATATTCATATGGACCATTAAGAGAACATAATAATAATTACTAACAGCAAAAGTAATTAACCTTTGTATAATAGTTCATAAGGCATTTTAACATACTTTATTTTACTATGTATTATCCATAATATTTATTTACTAACTGAATACATTTTCTTATAAAAAAAGGTTTTTTAAGATTTTTTGATGTTGGATCAGAAGCAAATTCTATTACAATGGTTTATTTCTCATAATATTGTTGTGCAGCCAAATTAAATAAATTATATGAAAATACATTATTCCAAAAGAAATTTAAAACCCCAATATTAAGAATACAAAAAGAAAGACAAAGTTCAGGAAAAGAATATCATTGCAATTTTCAAAACCATGAGCCAAATCCTGACTTACCACTCAGTGGATTCTGATGAAAGTTGTATTTTATGGTAATATCAACTTTAGGGTTGACCATAAACAATTAGTGAAAGTATCCATTGGTTATAAGAATACTTTTGAGATAACTATTCTCAATTCTATGAAATAAGAAACTTCCATAGGAAGCTATTCAGGACACTGTAAAATAATATGTTCTAAGAAAAGCTTAGGACATTCTTGGAAGATTACTCTACACAACTCTTTAATGTTGCCAGGACAGTAGAAAATTTAAGAGATACCGCTATTGGGTTTAGTAGCAGGAGAAGGAAATGGCAACCCACTCCTGTACTCTTGCCTAGAAAATCCCATGGACAGAGGAGCCTGGTAGGCTACAGTCCATGGGGTCGCAAAGAGCTGGACACAACTGAGCAACTTCACTTAAAGTACAATTGGGAAAATATCTGTATGCCTTATGCCAAGATATAAGAGGAAACCATAACCACGAGGAGCATGATAAAAATATGAAAGGGCTGGGCACCTAAAGCAATGACTGCCAACTCTGCCAGAAACATCCTGAGGGCTTAGGGAAGTAAAAACAAGTAAGCAAACAAACAATTCATGTTTGTCAAAAGGCCAAACCATGTGTTAACTAAAGTAATCTCTGTTCAAATCTACAGACAAAACTATTATCTCTTAGGAGGCCTGATGATTCGTGCCTACGATATAACAGGAAAAGCAGGAGGCTACTAAAAATATGCATAATGAAAATTCAAGAGTAATATACCCATTCTTTCCAGAAGAATTTAGAGCTTGACCTCCTTATCTTTTACTTTTACACAGTACCTATTTCCTTCCCCAGGGGATCTTCTCTACCCAGGGATCAAACCCTGGTCTCCTGTATTGTAGGCAGATTTTTTACCATTTGAGTCACCAGGGAAGCACTCTTCTCTCTCTCCTTATCTTTTACTTTTACACAGCAGTACACTGTCTAGACTTGCCATAGCCTTTCTTCCAAGGAGTAGGCATCTTTTAATTTCATGACTGCAGTCACATTCTGTAGTGATTCCGGAGCTGAAGAAAATAAAATCTGTCACTATTTCCATTGTTTTCCCATCCATTTGCCATAAAGTGATGGGACTGGATGCCATGATCTTTCTTTTTTGAATGTTGAATTTTAAGTTATCTTTTTCACTCTCCTCTTACACTCTCTTCAAGAAGCTCTTTAGTTCCTCTTCACTTTCTTCCATTAAATTGATATCATCTGCATATCTCAGGTTGTTGCTATTTCTCCTGGCAGTCTTGATTCCAGCTTGTCATTCATCCAGCCAGCATTTCACATGATGTACTCTACATATAAGTTAAATGAACAGAGTGACAATATACACCCTTGACATCCTCCTTTCCCAATTTTAAACCAGTCCATTGGTCCATGTCTGTTTCTAACTATTGCTTCTTGTCTTGCATACAGGCTGCTCAGGGAACAGGTAAGATAGTCTGATATTTCCAGCTCTTCAATAATTTTCCACAGTTTGTTGTGATCTACAAAGTCAAAGACATATTAACTCTACCTTCAATTTTTTTAAGTTATAACTGTTTCTTTTACTTTTTATTTTACATTTGAATTATTGTCTTTGTTTAGTCACTAAGTCATGTCTGACTCTTTTGCCAGCCAATGGACTGTAGCCCCCAAAACTCCTCTACCCATGGGATTTCCCAGGCAAGAATTGTAGAGTCGGTTGCCATTTCTTTTTCCAGGAGATCTTCCCAACACAGGGATTGAACCCACATCTCCTGCATTGGCAGGTGGATTGTTTCCCACTAAGCCATATGGGAAGTCCAAATTTTCCTTGTGTCATAAAATTTTAAACTCACTGCAAAGCAGAAGAAAATGTGACCCATAATCAAAAAAGAAACTCTCAATAGAGAATAAAACACGAATACTCCTGATGTCAAAATATTCTACAGGGATTTTGAATTAACTGTATTATAGTGCTAATTTATCCATTCAGTTCAGTTCAGTCTCTCAGTTGTGTCAGACTCTTTGTCAGCCCATGGACTGCAGCATGCCAGGCCTCCCGGTCCATCACCAACCCCTGGAGTTCACTCAGACTCATGTCCTTTGAGTCAGTGATGCCATCCAGCCATCTCATCCTCTGTCATCTTCTTCTCCACCCGCCTTCAGTCTTTCCCAGCATCAGGATCTTTTCGAATGAGTCAGTTCTTCACATAAGGTGGCCAAGGACTGAAGTTTCAGCTTCAGCATCAGTCCTTCTAATGAATATTCAGGACTGATTTCCTTCAGGATGGACTGGTTGGATCTCCTTGCAGTCCAAGGGACTCTCAAGAGTCTTCTCCAACACCACAGTGCAAAAGCATCAATTCTTAGGTATTCAGCTTTCTTTACAGTCCAACTCTCACATCCACACATAACTACTGGGAAAACCATAGCTTGGACTAGATGGGCCTTTGTTGGCAAAGTAATGTCTCTGCTTTTTAATATGCTGTCTAGGTTGGTAATAACTTTTCTTCCAAGAAGCAAGCATCTTTTAATTTCATGGCTGCAGTCACCAACTGCAGTGATTTTGGAGCCCCAAAAAATAAAGTCTGTCACTATTTCCACTATTTCCCCATCCATTTTCCATGAAGTGATGGGACCAGATGCCATGATCTTAGTTTCCTGAATGTTGAGCTTTAAGCCAACATTTTCACTCTCCTCATTCACTTTCATCAGAAGGCTCTTTAGTTCTTCTTCACCTTCTGCCATAAATGTGGTGTCATCTGCATATCTGAGGTTATTGATATTTCTCCTGGAAATCTTGATTCCAGCTTGTGCTTCATCCAGTCCAGCACTGTGCATGATATACTGTGCATATAAGTTAAATCAGCAGGGTGACAATATAGAGCCATCACATACTCCTTTCCCAATTTGGAACCAGTCTGCTCTTCCATGTCCAGTTCTAACTGTTTCTTCTTGACCTGCTTACAGATTTCTCAGGAGGCAGGTCAGGTGGTCTGGTATTCCCATCCCTTTAAGAATTTTCCACTGTTACTTGTGATCCACACAGTCAAAGGCTTTGGCATAGCCAATAATGCAGAAGTAGATGTTTTTCTGGAACTCTTTTGCTTTTTCAATGATCCAGTGGATGTTGGCAATTTGATCTCTGGTTCCTCTGCCATTTCTAAATCCAGCTTGAACATCTGGAAGTTCATGATTCACATACTATTGAAGCCTGGTTTGAAGAATTTTGAGCATTACTTTGTTAGCGTGTGAGATGAGTGCAATTGTGTGGTAGTTTAAGCATTCTTTGGCATTGCCTTTCTTTGGAATTGGAATGAAAAATCACCTTTTCCAGTCCTGTGGCCACTGTGGAGTTTTCCAAATTTGCTGGCATATTGAATGCAGCACTTTCACAGCATCATCTTTTAGGATTTGAAATAGCGCAAATGGAATTTCATCACCTTCACTAGCTTTGTTGATAGTGATGCTTCCTAAGGCCCACTTGACTTTGCATTCCAGGATGTCTGGCTCTAGATGAGTGATCACACCATCATGATTACCTGGGTGGTGAAGATTTTTTTTTGTATAGTTCTGTGTATTCTTGCCACCTCTTCTTATTATCTTCTGTTTCTGTTAGGTCCATACCATTTCTGTCCTTTATTTTGCCCATCTTTGTATGAAACGTTCCCTTGGTATCTCTAATTTTCTTGAAGAGATCTCTAGTCTTTCCCATTCTATTGTTTTCCTCTCTTTCTTTGCACTGATCCCTGAGGAAGCCTTTCTTAGCTTTCCTTGCTATCCTTTGGAACTCTGCATTCAAATAGGTATATCTTTCCTTTTCTCCTTTTGCTTCTCTTCTTTTCACAGCTATTTGTAAGGCCTCCTTAGACAACCATTAATCCATTAAACATAAGGAAAACATTCTCCAAGTGAGACAGGATTGATTGTGGAAAGAATGGAAGGCAAGAAGGTTATGCTCCTATAATTGCAGAAGAATGGGATCAGAAGCCATAAGTTCACAAGCTTCTTTAGTCATTATTTCCATTGCAGCACTCATTGTATCACTTATTTCTGTTTCTCTAAGTAGTCTGTACATGTCTTGAAGACAAGAACTTTGTGATCTTGACCACTACTGTATCTTCGAGGTCATCATAGTACATGGTACAGCGTAAGTGCTAAATAAAACTGTGCTGAATGGATAAAGAATAAGAAAGAAAAAGGTTAATAGTGACTTTATTGGGAGCAAAGTAAAGAAAAGAAAGAGAAAATTCATTAAAAATTAAACAATATTTATGTATTGCCAAAAGAGTGTCTTAAATCTTAATTTACTTCTAGTGAGTGTCTAAATCACTGCAAACAGCTTAATGTATTTCTATGAAGTGTATACCTTGTTGAATTAAATACTGAATTCCTTGTGTCATCCGAACTTTGCACCATTTTAGCCCAACACTAGAACTTTACTATAAATAAAAATTTTTCAATATATATATAAGATCTCAAACACCATAATTTAGCTATTCATCAATCATTAGTTGCAGCAAAATTTACTCTAATGTGTGAACTTTACTGCAGTCACCTTAGTAGCCTCAAAATGTGAAAACAACAAAGCACATAGATCTTGAGAGAAGGTCTTCAGGCAGCATTCTGGGCTGCACAGTGAGGAAATGACTGGAGAATTGCTGGGCAGGCCTGCCGTGAAGCCATGTGGAAGCAAAAGGGAAAGGAAGAGGTGGTATTTCTCTTGGTCAGTGTCTTTGACCAGCTTTGCGTGCATGCGTACTCAGTCACTTCAGTTGTGTACAGCTCTTTGAGGCCCAGTGGACTGTAGCCTGCCAGGCTCCTCTTGTCCATGGCACTCTCTAGACAAGAATACTGGAGAGGGTTGCCATTTCCTCCTCCAAGGGATCCTCCCAACCCAGTATCAAACCCTCGTGTCCTGTCTCCTGAATTGCAGGTGTTCTTTACCGAGTCACCTTTGAAGTCCTTCAAGCAGCTTCACTTCACGCACAAACCTTCATGTCAGTATTTCAAAGTCTATTTCCATTAAAAGTGAAAGAAATTTACAAAGATTAAAAAAAAAAAGATGGATTTCAATGATATCATGTAGGGAGCAGTGGGAAGAATAAATTCAGGTAAGAAAAATAAGGTTTCTTCATCTGGAATCTTTATTCTACTAATAAAGATTTCCCTCTGAACTCTGTAAAAAGGATGGTGGCTGGTTGGTTTTTGTTTGTTTGTTTGTTTGTTCTTGTCTTGGTAATCTCTAGCCAAAAAGAAATTCTATAAAACAAAAAAAGAAGGAAAAAAATTGAAAGTAATAAAGAAAGAATTGAAAAGAAAAGAAGACGTGGGATATCTTTAACAAAATCCCAGAAGAGTCTCTGAACAGGAAACACAATAAGAGGGCAAAGCTGTGTTAATGATCAGGTTCAGCCCTTAGTTATGATTTCCCTTTTATCTCTTGTATTAAATCTCTGCAATAAGAAAAAGAGAAAGGCTATGCTACTCAACTCAATTTCATGGCTAAACAGTACCATCTGTTAAAGGGGTATGATGGCACAAGAGTATTTACTGTAGGAGAATGTTCCCACTTCCTCTGCACCCCCTTAAAACCTTGATATGATTTATTACTTGATGTTTGCTCTTAAGGCTCAGAAGTGAACAACTGCATCTGGCTTCTAGTAATTCAGATGGTAAAGAATCTGCCTGCAATGCAGGAGATCCGGGTTTGATCCCTAGGTCAGCAAGATCCCTTGGAGAAAGGAATGGCAACCCACTCCGATATTCTTACCTGGAGAATTCCGTGGACAGACCATGGGGTAGCAAAGAGTCAGACATGACTGAGTGACTGAATTGAACTGAACTGATGCCAATATTAATAAAGTACTACAAATGCATCATTTGTTTAGAAGAAATAATCCAATTTGGTAGGAAAGTGGTTAATTGTAGATATTTTACCTTAAAAAAAAAATGAAAGTATGATTCAATGTTTTTGAAACACTAAAGAATCTTAATATGCCTCTCTGAGAACCTTAGCTCTTTTACACAGGGAAAAAACCCATGGATCCATACAGTATAACTTAAACTTACACAAAAATCAAGAAATTATGTGTTCAGAAATTTTAAGAAAACTTCCAAGTGCCATCCATCCACTCTTGTATATTGTAGAAAAATAGATTTTAAAATATGAATTTTCTCTACCATATTGAGAAAAATTGATTCCATTTCTAGACAGACTTATTATTAACATTGTTTTTTGATAATAGGTGTAGGTTTTAATTTTTCTTTCAAAAATCAATAAATGCATGCTCATTAGTAAGAAATAAACGTCATCACCTTGAAATATTTTTATACAGCTTTTTGTCTTTCTGATGTAACACTTTTTTCTTTAAACTTTTTGAGCAAACAATGTTAAAGCTTCAAGATATTTTTTGCCCATTCCAATTAAAAATCCATTACGTCATCATGCCAATAAATTTGAGCTGCAATAGGCGTTTTTGTATTTATTCCCAAATAAGACTGATGCTGATGGACAATTCATGAATCCACTTAAGGAGAGAGAGAAAGAGGGAAAGCGGGAAGAAGAGGAGAGAGAGGAGAGGGCAAGACAGGACAGAAGAGGAAAGAAGAGAGAGAAATGGACTTATCAGCAAATGAAGCATGTGTTAAATTCAATTCACAGTGAAATCAACCTCCTGTCAGATCATAGGGCGCTTGCTTTTGACACATATTTATCCTTAAATGAATCTTAATTGCTCTGTTAATTTGTACTTTTTTAATGGATTAAACAGATCTTTTTATATTTATATTTTATAAGTACTTTGTGAAACTGGCATGACTAAATAAGTATATTTATACGTTTGGAGTTAAACACCTGTTCTTCGGTGTGGATTGTTGTATAACAAATGAATTAGAGATGTTAAAAACATCTATTCATTTCAGAAAGTCCATTTTCTGTGTATCTATTTCATTGGAGAATATTTTTTTCTCTTTATGTGTTTCAGTTTCCATCACTCATCTTTGAACGTCTTTAAACATATTTTTCAAATCCCCTTCTGTTGTGTAACTTCTCTCTGTGGCAGTATCCTGTCTGCAAAGGTCATTCACTATCAAGTTTACTGGATATGCCTAATTTTATATTGTGCAATAAATCTTCAACAGCCCCTACATATGACAAGTCTGAAGGTTCAATCAGAGGTTGGATGTATCAATGTTTAATGCATTTCTCAATAAAAAATTAGCACATGTCTTCAACTAAAATAAATGTTCTGGTTTTATGTGCTCTGTTTTACAAGACTATTAAAAGGTTATTTTTATTATGGTTTTAGTATTCAGATAGGCATAGTATCAAATTGAACTGTTAGATTAGTAAAGTAAAATACACTGAAACATGACTACATTAAATTTGAAAAATCTAAAAAATACAGGTGATCAAGAGTGTGGCGACAAAGAACATAAAACAAAATGCATTGGTCTACATAGAATAATGAAAATTTTTTTATATTTGTAAAAAAGATAGCTACATGTTAAAATTTGGAAAGTTAAATTTGCATTTTCTTTAAAGGTGAAAAGGATTCAAAGTATTTTATTTGGAACAGCAAGTACTGTATGAACAATGACAAAAACATAATCACTGATTTGTTTTCCAATTATCAATATCCGAACACTTACTCCAAGATGTAGATCCTTTCTGATTCATTACAATATTTTCCCATTTCAATGGGACAGTCTGAAAGCTAAAATAAATGATTTAAAAAATTCTTATAAGTACTATAAAGAGTAATATATTTAAATTATATGTGTGTAATATACAATAATTAAAATATTGAAGAAATAGTGTGTGTGTGTATATATATATATATCCATTGTTTTCAAAGCAAAACACTTTGTAGTATAAAAATCTCATTAATCCTTCTCGTAAATTATTTCAATATAGAGACTTCTAGAGACCAAAACCATGTTACAGATCTGAAATAGAAATCAACACAGCAGCATATGCACATTAAAATTGATACAATTTTAAGACACTCCATGGTCATTTGGAGGGAAAATATAAGCCATCTTGCTGATAGAATCAGGAGGCTCTCATATTCAGTCATTTAAACCAATGCAATTTCTAATGGTTTTACTTGTGCTGTGGTGAATTTACTATAAATCCCACCCGTGTGACAGATTCAATCAGTCCATTTGTTGGAATGACAGGTCATATTTGCAGCAGAATGATCCAGCACCAAATATTTCAAAATCACTAAAGATATTAAAAATGACAAAGAATGAAAAGAACAAGAAAATCTTAGTCAGTACAACACAATTTCAGAAATAAAAAGCCACTTAGATAACTACAAAATTACCTGTAACTTTCTGCTGAAAAGAAGTTGCTATCACATCTTACATTAAGAATATTTTGTACTTTAATTAGCCTCTTTAGCTAAGTTTGACAGTATCCTCTTTGGCACAACTATTCTGTATCATAATTTCCATTAAGAAGCAATAAAGCACACCAGAAAAAACACTCAGTACTTGGAAGCTTTGGCTTTGTGACCTTGAGGACATCTCCAGACACTGATCTCCCCAGCTGGGGCATACAGTCCTTTGTCTCACAGTTGTTGCTGTTGTTTAGTTGCTAAATCGCGTCCAACTCTTTGCAAATCCATGGATTGTAGCCCACAGCCCACCAGTTTTCTCTGTCCATGAGATTTTTCCAGGCAAGCATGGAAACTGCAGTGGGTTGCCTTGTCCTTCACCAAGAGATCTTCACCACCCAGGAATAGAATCTGCGTCTCTCCTAGATTATAGGTGGATTCTTTACCACTGAGCCATAAATGAAGACCCTCACAGTTGCGGCTTACAAATCAAATTGTGAAAAATCATCATGATATGATGGTACTAAAAACTGCAAAGCAATAGACACTTGTAAAATGCAATAGTTATTTTCATAATTTGGTGTTAGGAAATTTGTTTAAATGAAAATTCCTCTGATTAACCTTTAAAATTGCTTTATCTTAATACTGCTTTGCAGATTGTGTGTTACTCTTGCCTCATAGAAATTAACTTTCTCCTTTTCACAGTAATTCACTTCCTATATATTTTCTGACTATCTCATTTTCATATATCTGCTGCTGCTGCTGCTGCTAAGTTGCTTCAGTTGTGTCCAACTCTGTGCGACCCCAGAGATGACAGCCCACCAGGCTCCCCTGTCCCTGGGATTCTCCAGGCAAGAACACCGGAGTGGGTTGCCATTTCCTTCTCCAATGCATAAAAGTGAAAAGTGAAAGGGAAGTCGCTAGGTAAGATTAAATAAAAGAAAGGCAAAGATTGCACTATAAGCTAATATACTAAAGTTATCCCTAATTTCTTTTTTAAAAAAATAGTAGAAGTATAACTATTAACCAAATTAAGCTCCATAAGAAAGTTACAGAAAATGAAGTATAGTTTTAACTAAGATATAGAAAATGATCATTCATCTCAATCTGGAGCCTGGAATATTCTCTCTGAAATATTTGGAAGTCCCATGGAATTAAAATGTAAATAACGACTCCATTTTTTTTTTTTTTTGAAGGTCAAAATCCTGCCAATACCTTTATCCTGAACTAAGGAATTTAATGGACTTCTCAGATGGCTCAGTGGCTAAAGAATATGCCTGCAATGCAGGAGACACAAGAGGTACAGGTTCCATCCCTGAGTCAGGAAGATCCCCTGGGAAAGGGCAGGCAATCTACTCCAGTGTTCTTGCCTGGAAAATCCTGTGGACAGAAAAACCTGGAGGGCTACAGTCCACAGGATCACAAAGAGTTGGACACAACTGAAGCGACTGAGCACAGCACAGCACAGGGAATTTAATACATTTCCCATAGAGAGTTAATTGCTAAACAATATAGTCCAAAAACATCGAAAAAATTAAGGAAAAGGATTATCATGAATGCGTAAATTGTGTGTAGACACTAGTCTATACCTGCATAAGCAGAAGGTAAATGATATTTAATGTAAAATTAATACTGTGCTAGTTTTCTTTTCTGTTTTCTAACTTTGCTTTTAAATAATTGCATTATCATAAAGCATGTTTTTCTCATAATTGAAGAAACTGTGTATTAACCTATCATAAATGACTGTTTTTAATATAACAGTGTTTTCAATACTGTATTATGAACATGCCTGTAATACTGTATGCCATAAAATTTTTATAATAATTCATTTATTAGCATACAGGCAAGACTACCATGAAGCAATCCGATTGATTACACTAATGTGCCATAAATCTATTGTATTACTACTCTTTCATTATCAATGCATGAATTGTTATGCCCCTGTAAATAAATATGAATACATTATCTTTTCATGTTTTATGCCTAGTGTAGTAATACACATAACATCTGCAGTGTTTGGTGTCATATAAGACAATATATGATACTTGGACTGACAGATGGATGATTCAGTTTATAAACAGATGATGCAAAGTTAAGGTATTAATACAGTCCAGTACTGTAAATGTATTTTCTCTTTCTCATGATTTTCTTAAAAGCATTTTCTTTTTTCTTAATAACATTTCTTTGCCTGCGTAAGAATACAGTATATAGTACATATACAGGATATGTGTTAATCAGCTGTTTATCAGAAATGCTTCTAGTCACAGTAGGCTATTAATAGTTAAGTTTGGGGTACTCAAAAGTTATGCATGGATTTTTGACTGAGTGGGATGCCCCTAACTACCGTGTTCAAACATCAATTGTGCTGCATGAATTCTTGAGCATGTTGCTTATTCTCTTTGTTTCTTGGAGTTTCAGCATCTTCCTTTGTACAAAAAGGATACTCATAGTACCTAAAAAACAAAGCTGTGAGAATTAAGTTAAGTAATATCTATAAAACTACTGAAAAGGGATTGACTCATAGTAAGCAGGTAGTAAGTGCTATGAATTATTACTATCATTGTTACTAGTTTTATCATGGCTATTCCATGATCGATTTTCTTACTCATCTGTACCTTGGAGAACTTTCTTCCCAACCCATAGTATGTTAAATGACTTACTCATGGCTATAAAATTACTGTGCAATCCATTTTTCCAAACAGTTCCTTATTTGGGGATATGCAACTATTGTTTTAATTTTAAAAAGTTTTTGTTACTTTTAAAAAGCCACTCTATGTCTTTTGGACTCTGTGGGAGAGGGAGAGGGTGGGATGATTTGGGAGAATGGCACTGAAACATGTATAATATCATACATGGAACAAGTCACCAGTCCAGGTTCGATGCACGATACTGGATGCTTGGGGCTGGTGCACTGGGACAACCCAGAGGGATGGTATGGGGAGGGAGGAGGGAGGAGGGTTCAGGATGGGGAACACATGTATACCTGTGGCAGATTCATTTCGATATTTGGCAAAACCAATACAATATTGTAAAGTTTAAAAATAAAATAAAATTTAAAAAAATAAAATAAAAAGCCACTCTAATGATTATTCCTAAATATACCTTTTACATACTTTTGGAATTGGGGGATACTTGTTATAAATTTATTTCAAAATGACTTATTTTTAATGTAGGATATGTTGTTATTAATAATTATGTTATCATTCTGAGATAGCATTAATCATTAATATATGGATGACCAACACAATTCTATAACTAATTATATTATAATTAGAGAGTACATTACTGTATCTAACTATGTCTTAACTGACAATTTTAGAGTCTTTTACCCTCTTGCTGCTACTGCTAAGTCGCTTCAGTCGTGTCCGACTCTGTATGACCCCATGGACGGCAGCCCACGAGGCTCCCCTGTCCCTGGGATTCTCCAGAAGAATACTGGGGTGGGTTGCCATTTCCTTCTCCAATGCATAAAAGTGAAAAGTGAAAGTGAAGTCGCTCAGTCGTGTCCGACTCTTAGCGACCCCATGGACTGCGGCCCACCAGGCTCCTCCGTCCATGGGATTTTCCAGGCAAGAGTGCTGGAGTGGGGTGCCATTGCCCTCTCCGTTTACCTCTTAAATAGTTTCAATTTTTTCGTATTACATTATAAGAGTTATACTTTAATATCTGACTGATTTATATCCATATAATTAGTATGCTATATTAGTAAAACAAAATTTAGAACTAATTATTACAATATTTTGACTCAAGGATTTGATAATGTTACTTATCAATTAATCTAAAGTTGAGGTTGCAATTTTAAAAATTGAAATATTTTTAATACCTCATCTTTTCCTTTTTTTTTGGTTAGCAATAAAAAATGTTTGAATAAGCAGGAAACATTTCCACAGATTTTAGAAAATTATGTGCAGTTATATATTTTGTCATCAAGCACTTTAACCAAATAGGAAATTTTCATTTTCTCAAAGTTAGAGTTTTCTTACAAAAAAGCTTCTGGGAAGAAATTTGAGGGCTTAACTGAGTTATTTTAAAAACACAAGTGGAAATATGTAATCATAGGTATATCACTGATGTTTTATGATTTTTTTATCCTGCAACTTTACTGAATTTGTTTTGCTTCTAATACAATTTTATGGAATCTTCAGGATTTTCTCTATATAATGTCATCTATTTACTTCTTCCTTTTCAATTTGGATGCCTTTTACTTCCTTTTCTTGACCATATGCTCTGGCTAGGATATCCAATGTCAAGTTGAATAAAAAATAGTAAAACTATTACATAGTGTCCTTGGTACTTGGAGAAAAAAGTAAAGATGAAACAAAATTATAAGTATTACATTTAACCTTCATAACAGCAGAAATATTATTTTTGTTTGACTTCAATGTAAGACAATACTGAATGTAAAATAGACAATTACACAGATCTTAATAGTAAAAGCTTTGCCAATGCTATGCCTAATTCATACTCTATATAATTTTAGTGAATATTTGCACAGTTTTTCTTTGTAAATTTTAGAACAATTAGCAGATATGAGTCATGTCCAAACATTTCAATACATATAAATAAGAAAGTAAGTGCTTTATTGACTACACCAGAACCTTTGACTGTATGGATCACAACAAACTGTGGAAAATTCTTAAAGAGATGGGAATACCAGGTCACCTTACCTGCCTCCTAAGAAATTTGTATGCAGTTCAATAAGCAACAGTTAGAACCGGACATGGAACGACAGACCAGTTCCAAATTGGGAAAGGATTACGTCAAGGCTGAATATTGACACTCTGCTTATTTGACTTATATACAGAGTACATCATGCACAATGCCGGGCTAGATGAAGCACAAGCTGGAATGAACATTGTCGAGAAAAATATCAATAAGCTCAGATATGCAGATGACACCACACTTAATGGCAGAAAGCAAAAAGAGCTAAAGAGCATCTTGATGAAAGTGAAAGAGGAGAGTGAAAAAAATTGGCTTAAAACTCAACATTCAGAAAACTAAGATCGTGACATTCGGTCCCATCAAATGATTGCAAATAGATGGGGAAACAATGGAAACAGTGAGAGACTTTATTTTGGGCGACTCCAAAATCACTGCAGATGCTGATTGCAGCCATGAAATCAAAAGACACTTGCTCCTTGGAAGAAAAACTATGACCAACCTAGACAGCATATTAAAAAGCAGAGATATTACTTTGCCAACAAAGGTCCATCTAGTCTAAGCTATGGTTTTTCCAGTAGTCATGTATGGATGTGAGAGTTGGACTATAAAGAAAGCTGAGCCTCGAAGAATTGATGCTTTTGAACTGTGGTGTTGGAGAAGACTCTTAAGAGTCCTTTGATCTGCAAGGAGATCCAACCAGTCCAATCTAAAGGAGATCAGTCCTGGGTGTTCTTTGGAAGGACTGATGCTGAAGTTGAAACTCCAATACTTGGGCCACCTGATGTGAAGAATTGACTCATTGGAAAAGATTCTGATGCTAGGAAAGATTGAAGGTGGGAGGAAAAGGGGATGACAGAGGATGAGATGGTTGGATGATATCACCAACTCAATGGACATGAGTTTGAGCAGTCTCCAGGAGTTGATGATGGCTAAGGAAGCCTGGTGTTCTGCAGTCCATGGGGTTGCAAAGAGCCAGACATGAATGAGCAACTGAACTAAACTGCAGTAAGTGTTAGTCTCTCAGTCATGTCCAGCTCTTTGTAAGCCCCATGGACTGTAGCCTGCTAGTCTCCTGTCCATGGGATTCTCCAGTCAAGAACACCAGAGTGGATTCAGTTCAGTTCAGTTGCTCAGTCATGTCTGACTCTTTGCAACCCCATGAATTGCAGCACGCCAGGCCTCCCTGTCCATCACCAACTCCCGGAGGTCACTCAAACTCGCGTCCATTGAGTTGGTGATGCCATCCAGCCATCTCATCCTCTGTCGTCCCCTTCTCCTCCTGCCCCCAATACCTCCTAGCATCAGAGTCTTTTCCAATGAGTCAACTCTTCTCATGAGGTGGCCAAAGTACTGGAGTTTCAGCTTTAGCATCACTCCTTCCAAAGAAATTCCAGGACTGATATCCTTTAGAATGGACTGGTTGGATCTCCTTGAAGTCCAAGGGACTCTCAAGAGTCTTCTCCAACACCACCTCCAACACCAGTCTTCAAAAACACGAATTCTTCGGCACTCAGCTTTCTTCACAGTCCAACTCTCACATCCATACATGACTACTGGAAAAACCATAACCTTGACTATACATTACTTTGTTGGCAAAGTAATGTCTCTGCTTTTCAATATGCTATCTAGGTTGGTTATAACTTTCCTTCCAAGGAGTAAGCATCTTTTAGTTTCATGGCTGCAGTCACCATCTGCAGTGATTTTAGAGCCCAAAGAAATAAAGTCTGGCACTGTTTCCACTGTTTCCCCATCTATTTCCTATGAAGTGATGGGACCAGATGCCATGATCTTCGTTTTCTGAATGTTGAGCTTTAAGCCAACATTTTCACTCTCCTCTTTCACTTTCATCAAGAGGCTTTTTGTTCCTCTTCACTTTCTGCCATAAGGGTGATGTCATCTGCATATCTGAGGTTACTGATATTCCTCCTGGCAATCTTGATTCCAGCTTGTGCTTCTTCCAGCCCAGCATTTCTCATGATGTACTCTGCATATAAGTTAAATAAGCAGGGAGACAATATACAGCCTTGATGTAGTCCTTTTCCTATTTGGAACCAGTCTGTTGTTCCATGTCCAGTTCTAACTGTTGCTTCCTGACCTGCATATAGGTTTCTCAAGAGGCAGGTCAGGTGGTCTGGTATTCCCATCTCTTTCAGAATTTTCCACAGTTTATTGTGATCCACACAGTCAAAGGCTTTGGCATAGTCAATAAAGCAGAAATCAATGTTTTTCTGGAACTCTCTTGCTTTTTTGATGATCCAGAGGATGTTGGCAATTTGATCTCTGGTTCCTCTGCCTTTTCTAAAACCAGCTTGAACATCTGGAAGTTCACGGTTTCATGTACTGCTGAAGCCTGGCTTGGAGAATTTTGAGCATACTTTACTAGCATATGAGATGAGTGCAATTGTGCAGTAGTTTGAACATTCTTTGGCATTGCCTTTCTTTGGGATTGGAATGAAAACTGACCTTTTCCAGTTCTGTGGCCACTGATGAGTCTTCCAAATTTGCTGGCACACTGAGTGCAGCACATCCATAGCATCATCTTTCTGGATTTGAAATAGCTCAACTGGAATCCCATCACCTCCACTAGCTTTGTTCATGGTGATGCTTTCTAAGGCCCACTTGACTTCACATTCCAGGATTTCTGGCTCTAGGTCAGTGATCACACCATCGTGATTATCTGGGTCATGAAGATCTTTTTTGAATAGTTCTTCTGTGTATTCTTGCCATCTCTTCTTAATATCTTCTGCTTCTGTTAGGTCCATACCATTTCTGTCCTTTATTGTGCCCATCTTTGTATGAAATGTTCCCTTGGTATCTCTAATTTTCTTGAAGAGATCTCTAGTCTTTTCCATTCCGTTGTTGTCCTCTATTTCTTTGCATTGATCGCTGAGGAAGGCTTTCTTATCTCTTCTTGCTATTCTTTGGAACTCTGCATTCAGATGTTTATATCTTTCCTTTTCTCCTTTGCTTTTCGCTTGTCTTCTTATCATTTCCTTTTCCAGGGAATCGTCCCAACCCATGGTTCGAACCTAGGTTTCCGCATTGCAGGCAGATTCCTACTGTCTGAGCCACCAAGGAAGCCCTTCAGTACATATAACTTAGCTAATTTGGATACATTTTTACTTGGTTTTCTAGTTTCCTACTATACCCCATTAGATTAAATCACTTTTGAAGTAAATTTCAATCTCCATGACGCATAGCATTATAGTTAAATGTGTAACATCATCATGATATTTTAATAATGAACTGGTCACAGGATTAAAAATCTCTACTGAGAGGCTTGATTCTTCAACAACAAACTATGGAAGAAGTGGTTGAAGATATATAGTTTGACATGACTTTAAAGGTGGTAAAGTTTGAAATATTCTTACAGAAAATCATCCATCTAATTTTGATATATTCTAGTTTCCAACTTAAAAAATTTTTATTCTGAAAATATACCTTCAAAATATGAGTATCTATATCCTAAACAGTTTTGATTGTTGAGAAATGAAAGGTAGTATATTTAAAAGAAGATAGTGTCAGTATTAGAGAAGTAGAACTGATAGGGATGGTGTGGAATAAGAGATTTACTAAAAAGCTTGGACTTGATGCATCTGTGGTGGCAGATAGTCTTGGTCTGTCATTTCACCTCCATTTATTCTTGGAGTCTAAAGGCACAGAACAGAGGTTAAGGCTCAAAAGATAAACAAGAAGTAGAGAAGAGCAATGACAATTGAAACTCCTATCTGCATCTTGTGGGAGCCAAACTGGACTCTTCTCATTCCCAAGTCTCCAGTCTCAATGTCATGGATGACTCGTAGAAGAAGCTATCATTCTACCAAAGAATCACACTTGTACTTGGCTTGGAGCTGAGATGTTAACAACAGAGTTCCAGCAAGAGCTGGAGATCTGAGCTGGGCTACTGATCATGCCAAAAAGTTTGTGAGCAGATCTGCAGAAACTTTGATGAGCTGCATAAAAGCAAGACCTTATCAACCTGCATAGAGGGTGGCAGAGGGTGAGATGGTTTGATAACATCATCAGCTCAGTTCACATGAACTTGAGCAAACTCCAGGAGATAGTGCTGGACAGGGAAGCTTGGTGTGCTGCAACCCATGGGGTCGCAAAGAGTCAAACATGACTAGGTGACTGAACAACAGAGTGAACAGAGTTATTGCTTTTTTTCACCTTCCAAGTCTCACATAGATAACCCTTGTGTCCAAATCTAAGCAAACATTAAAGGAAAAAATTCTTGGAAGTGTAGTTCTGTTTAGATGTCAACACATTTCACATTTGAAAGCCACCATAGCCCATCCCTTGTCAGCTAGGCACCAACAGACCTCTTTTGACCACACTTAACTTCCAAATAAAGATGATAGCAATGCCATGCTGCTGCAGCTGTTGCTAAGTCGCTTCAGTCGTGTCCAACTCTGTACGACCCCACAGATGGCAGCCCACCAGGCTTCCCCATCCCTGGGATTCTCCAGGCAAGAACACTGGAGTGGGTTGCCATTTCCTTCTCCAATGCATGAAAGTGAAAAGTGAAAGTGAAGTTGCTCAGTCATGTCCAACTCTTAGAGACCCCATGGACTGCAGCCCACCAGGCTCTTCCATCCATGGGATTTTCCAGGCAAGAGTACTGGAGTGGGTTGCCATTGCCTTCTCAGAGCAATGCCATACTTCTGCCTAATATTACACATCTACCATGTATACCACCATAAGCATGCTAACTAACTTCCTCATAAAGGGTACAATGTCCTTTTCTCCATTTTCAGTAATGCTCATGCTTCTGGCTGAGTCAGTCTCTCTAATATCTTATAACTAAAATATTGAACAGTTTAATTACTTAGTAATTTCAACTTTGATATTAGATACTAGAAGAACGAGAGATGGAAAATTAAAAATAGTTGTTTAAACTATATATTCATAAAAATTAGGAAGAAATACCCATAACTCTTGCAGTCCTCATTTCTGTAAGTAGTAACATGATTGTAACTGATATGTATCTCACTTCTTCCATTCCATTCCATGTCTTCTTTGCCTTCAACTGGTTGAAGGTCTTTGCCTACAGGAGTAACTCAAATTTTAACACCCTCTGAATTGATTTACTGAATTGATACAGTCCTACCTGAAATGGGTTGTAGTTCTCTACTGACTCAATTTGCAGGATATAGGATAGCTAAGAGGCATCCCAGGGAATCTTCTGAGTTCTACACATAACCCTCTTTTCATTCACATTGTATAGTTAGTAACCCAATTACCTCCTGAAATTTAAGATCAACCACCACAACTAGCGCACTCATTATGCCTGACAATATATGGTCATCTGTAGCCCAAAAGAGCCAATTGCATGTTTTTTAAGCCACTCAGTCCTGTCTGACTCTTCGCAATCCTGTGGACTGTGGCCCTCCAGACTCCTCTGTCCAAGAGATTCTCCAGGCAAGAATACTGGAGTGGGTTGCAATGCCCTCTTCCAGGGGACCTTCCCAACCCAGGGATTGAACCCATGTCTTTTACCCTCCTGCATTAGCAGGCGAGTTCTTTACCACTAGGGCCACCTGGGAAGCCCAAAAAAGCCAAGAGGCAGTCTCAGCTTGCAGTTTAAAATAATCCACAGTGTGGTGGTGAATGTTGGAAACTAAGACTACTAGATCAGCAGTGTTCAAACTCTGGGGGATAAAAAGCAAGATTTCATTACTGAATAAACAGGGGTAACATTGAGGAAGCTACACCCACTAATGGTCCTTGATTACTGAACCCATGAATGCTAGCTTAGGAAAAAGCCAGAATATATATATTACAAGCTAGAAGAAATTGCCTCAATCCAAACTACGGCACTGGAAGATTTGATTTCTTTATACAAATTGCAGGGAGCTTCCCTGGTGGCTTAGTGGTAAAGAACCTGTCTGCCAATACAGGGGACACAGGTTTAATCCCTGGATCAGGAAGATCCCCTGGAGAAGGAAATGGCAACCTGCTCCAATATTCTAGCCTGGGAAATCCCATGGACAGAGGAGCCTGATGGGCTATAGTCCATATGGTCACAAAAGAGTCAGACACTACTGAATTACTAAACAACAACAACATAAAAACTGCAGGAGAAATAGTCAGGAAGCATTATTCTTGCTTTGATTGTGTATTTTGAAATGCACACTCTTCCTCTAGATTTGCTTGACTAACGCACTACTGCATTTCAACTCTGCAATTTCTATCTTGTCACTATTCCACTGAAGTATCAATCTTTATTTTCTAAGTGATGCTGATTATTGAGAGATAAGAGGTAGTATACTGGAATAGAAAAATAGAGGTGTGGAGGTAGATAACCTAGGTAAGATCTTGGCCTTATCATGAACAAGGAATGATCTTCAGGGATTTAGTTAATGTCTGGGACTTTAACCTTTCTCATCTTTAAATGGGTATAATAACAACCTCACAGTGTTTCATGAGACTTAGATAAAGAATATATAAATCAGATAAAAATAGGCACATAATAAGCATTAGTATTCTAATTACACTTTTAATAGAGAAATATATACTTTTCCATAAATTAACCAGATTAAATATTATAAGGAAATAGAAATTACCATAAATCAAGTAATTTTATTCAAAATACATCTGAGAAGTTGCTTTTTTGCCATTTGTCTTACATAATACTGAAACAGTACATTTACATTTGTTTTTACATATCTCAGTTAATTATTGGAAGAAGCCAATTGTATTTATTTAAATATTCAAATAAATATTTTTAAAGATTTATCTTTTATTAAATATATACCATATGTTTATATATTATATGAATTTATTCAATTTATCTATAATATTTTTATTTGTAAATCTGACAGAAATTTCTTTTTCCATTGTTGTGTTGGCAGTTTATTTTCCATCAGAATTTAGTCTGAATCTATACTGTTAGTCAAATCCCTAAGGAATCTTTTAACTAAAATCAATGAACTTCTTATAGAAAGCTGAATTAAATATATATATTTAATATTTAATTAAATATATTATATATTTAATTAAATATATTTAATATTTAATGGTGAATTATATATATATATAAAATCTATCCAATCTTTGATTAATCTGGCTGCATAAATGTGCCCAGAGCATGATTTTTTTTAAGATACAGTGAAGTAAATATATGGGCATTTGGTCAAGATTGACAAAGGGTGTTTTGGATCTTTCATTCTTTTTTATTTTAATTCCAAAGTATCTCAAATCACTCATAAAAACACAGCCAAAGTTATCTATTTTCATTTAGCATGTGTGTTCTCTAATCTTATTTATATTCCAATATCTAGTTAAAACATGGCATCATAAATTCCTAAAATAAATTTCCCTCTTTATATTAAGTGTCCAAATTACTTCCCTCTTTATTCTAAGTGTTCATATTCTGAGAAGACACCTGTTTGCTCTATTCTAGGTTAATATTTATAAGAATAAGGTCTGAAATCATCAACTCTTTCAATAGTTCTTTAGAAACTTAATGCAAAAAAACAATAATTGTATAGAAACATTCTGAGCTTTTAGTTGTAAATTGATGGAAGATAAAAGAAGTTATGATGGCAATTATGTAAATTAATGTAGAAAATTAGCTTGCCACTGTACTTACTTCAAGAATAATTTTAGAAGCTAGAGGCAAACAAAGGAATTAGAGATGAGCCAGTTCAACAACACAACACTGTCATTGACATAAATGGCTTCCATTCATTTGAACATCAGAGACAATACTAATCTTTATTTTTTTTAATTGTTGTTGATTTATGTATTTGTCTTCAGTATTGTATGCTTGTTGAGTTAAAATGTAGGTGTCTCAAGAATTGCTGGGTTGAAACACAAAACATTTGAAAAGGTTAAACCTTTCATATATAATGGGAAAGTAACCCATCCACTTAAGAATAGTTTAAAAAACAAAGATTTCTGTAAATGAAACAAGAAGTTGATAATAAATAGAATCTACTTTTCCTACTAAATTTTGCTATAGGCTGTAATTTTTCCAATCTATCATTGTCCATTTTGAAGAAGTCAGTTTTCATTTATTTAATGCCATGCATTCACATCTCAAGAATTCTCAAAATAAACTGCACGTGACATGCACAAGAAATGTGAGTGATATATAGTTGAGTGTGATGTGCAAGAGACACATTGGTGAAAATGTGAAACCTTTTCAGACAATAAATTTATGGAAAGTAAGTGTGACTTTCTCTCCATCCTTCTATCAATAGCTTCACCACCAATAATATATGTTTGTCTAAACTTAATTTTAAGGATAATGTACTATGGATTTTGAACTCTATGAGAAATGAAAAAGCAATTCTTATTCCTTCCAAAGTCTTACAATCTAGGGAAAGTAAATAAAGGAAAAATTAACAGAGTAGGTTAGTTAAATACTCCAGAGACCAAGAGATAAGAGTAATAATCAATGGAAGACCAAAGGAATGAACCTACAGAGATGGTGGTTTGTGAAAGATAATGCTAATAAATGCTTAATAAGTATTAGCTATGTGCTATGTCCTCCCTCGGAGAAGGCAATGGCACCCCACTCCAGTACTCTTGCCTGGAAACTCCCATGGAAGGAGGAGCCTGGTAGGCTGCAGTCCATGGGGTCTGGAAAGTCAGACATGACTGAGCGACTTCACTTTCACTTTTCACTTTCCACTTTCCTGCATTGGAGAAGGAAATGGCAACCCACTCCAGTGTTCTTTCCTGGCGAACCTCAGGGATGGGGGCTGCCATCTATGGGGTCGCACAGAGTTGGACATGACTGAAGCGACTTAGCAGCAGCAGCAGCAGCAGCATGTCCTCCCTAACTACTTTATCAACATATTCTAATTTAATCTCACAATTGTATTATGGAATTGTTTCCCCAACTAAACAGATGGAGAAAAGAGCTAAAATCAAGTTGTTCAGAGTTACACCATTAACAAAGTGCCACAACTTGGATTTTTCCTACTTTGAAACTTAATCTGAATAAAAAGAAGGATAAGCAAGACCTTGAAGTTAAGGAGGAGGAAAAAAGACAATTGTAAGGAAGCATATGTGCTAGTGGTAAAGAACCCATCTGCCAATGCAGGTTAGACGTAAGAGACACTGGTTTGATTCCTGGGTTGGGAAGATCCCCTGGAGGAGGGCGTGGCAACCCACTCTGGTATTCTTGCCTGAAAAATCCCATGGACAGAGGAGCCTGGGGAGCTGCAGTCCACTGGGTCACACAGAGTTGGACACGATACACACAAGGAAGCATACACGTCACATTCAAAACCCTAACACAGGAAACACTAGGGAACATATTTCTAATGCCACATTCTGATTATAAATGAACAAAGATGAGTTTGTTTATTGTTATAATTTTGTATATAAAAAATAATAAAGTTTTATCTTCGGTTTCTAGAAACTGAGAGTCTCTAGCAAGAATATTAATTTATAATTCTAATTATTGATAAGTTCCTGAACCACCTAATACTCTTTTCTTTTTAATTTATTTTAATTAGAGGATAATTACTTTACAATATTGTGATGGTTTGTGCCATACATCAATATGAATCCGTCACAGGGATACCCGTGTCCCCTCCATCCTGAATCTCCCTCCCACCTTCCTTCCCACCCTATCCCTCCAGGTGTCACTGGCTTTGGCTGTCCTGCGTCATACATCAAACTCACTCTGATTATCTGTTTTACACATGGTAATGTATATGTTTCAATGCTGCCAAGCATTGTGACAAATATTTTAAATCCCTCAAGCCCAGACTACAGGTTTGTGGACACAGCCCCACAGCCCCAACTAAGAAATCAGAAAAAAACCTTAAAATTATACAATTTTTTACAGTCTTGATTTTTCAGTTTTACTTATGCCTGTAGAGCTACTCTGGAATAACGTTTACTGAAATTCTTTTTTTAACTATTGGAATATTCTATGTGAAAAGTTTCAAATAGAAAAATGGTTTGCCTACTTTTCAAACATTGTTGTCTATTAATTTAATTAGAATAGAATTGCTTTTCAATGTTGTGTTAGTTTCTGCTGTACAGCAGTGTGAGTCAGCTATATGTATACGGATATTCCCTCCCTCTAGAGCCTCCCTCCCCGACACCACCATTCCACCCCTCGAGACCATCACACATCACCGAGCTGAGCTCCCTGTGCTATATACAGCTGCTTCCCACCAGCTCTCTATTTCACACATGGTCGTGTCCATATGCTACTCTCATATGCGAGAGTAACGCTACTCTTTCAATCTGTCCCGCTGTCCCCTTCCCCTCTGGCATCCGAAAGACTGTTTGCTACATCTGTGTCTCCATTCCTGCACTGCAAATAGGTTCATTAGTGCCATTTTTCTAGATTCCATATATATATGTGTTCAAGTTCAATATTTGTTTTTCTCTTTCTGACCTACTGAACTCTGTCGGAGAAGGCAATGGCACCCCACTCCAGTAGTCTTGCCTGGAAAATCCCATGGACAGAGGACCCTGGTGGGCCGCAGTCCATGGGGTCGCTAAGAGTCGGACACAACTGAGCGACTTCACTCTCACTTTTCACTTTCATGCATTGGAGAAGGAAATGGCAACCCACTCCAGTGTTCTTGCCTGGAGAATCCCAGGGACGGGGGAGCCTGGTGGGCTGCCGTCTTTGGGGTCGCACAGAGTCAGACACGACTGAAGCAACTTAGCAGCAGCAGAACTCTGTATGACACACTCTAGGTTCATCCACATCACTACAAATGATCCAATTTCATTCCTTTAATGACTGAGTACTATTTCATTGTATATATATACACCACATCTTCCTTATCTTTTATCTGCCAATGGACATTTAGGTCACTTTCATGTCCTAGCCATTGTAAATAGTGCTGCAATGAACATTGGGATACATGTATCTTTTTGAATTATAGTTTTTCTGAGGGTATATGCCCAGTAGAGGGATTACTGGGTCATATGGTAGCTTTATTTTTGTTTTTCTAAGGAACCTCCATACTGTTCTCCACACTGGTTGTATCATACATTTTTAGGATTTGCAATTTCATGGGAGAGAAAAACAGAAATTTTTAAACTAGCAAGTTTCTAGCCTGCAATGTAACTGGAAAATCCTTTAGATGCACTTAAAATTCCTTGCAAACTAATATTGGAAATTAATAAATGGTTATTGAATGTTAACAATATTTAACATATTTTAATGTTATGACATTAAAATAATAAGATATTCATTTTAATTTTGAAGTACATATCATTATATCAGAATTTAAGTAAATAGAATCCATAGATTAATAGGAAAAAAAGTCTTGAGATTAAATGGAAAAAATAGAATATATGTGACAGTAAAATATAAAACCAATTTGATCTCTGGTCCTCTGCCTTTTATAAACCTAGCTTGTACATCTGGAAGTTCTTGTTTCACATACTGCTGAAGTCTAGCATCACTGACTCAAAGGACATGAGTTTGAGCAAACTCTGGGAAATAGTGAAGGATGGAGAAGCCACGGGTTTGCAAATAGTTGGACATGACTTAGCAACTGAACAAAAACAACAAAAATATATAAAACATTAGGAAAATAAAATTTGCATAGAACTTATAAATTTGAGAGTCATAAGAAATGTAATAAAATTTATGCGTATTTGCAAGGCTCGGCTCTGGCATTCCAGCTCTTTTGGAAGGGGAGCAGTAACCTGGTTTGCAGTACTTGCCAATTTTCATGGAATAAACATTCCCCCTTCCATCCATCCATCACATGCTCAGTTGCATCCAACTCTTTGTGACCCCATGTACTGTTTCCCGACTGGTTCCTCTGTCCATGGAATTCTCCAGGCACCAAAACTAGAGTGGGTTACCATTTCTTCCTCCAGCAGATCTTCCTGATCCAGGGATTGAACTTGCATCTCCTGCGTTGCAGGAGGATTCTTCAACACTTATGCCATCAGGGAAGCCTGTAAACACTCCTACCATGGTCAGTTTCAACTTTTCAATATAAAATTGCTGAACTGGACAGAGGAGCCTGGAGGGCTGCAGTCCAATGAGTCACAAAGAGCAGCTAAGCATGCACTACTAGGATATAGCAGAGAGTGGCCCCAAACAAACAAATATAAATAAGAAGAGGTAATGTAGGCTTTGGTTTCTTCTGTTAAGGTTTGTACTTTACGTTGCAGATCAATTGTTTTAAAACCTCTGTTTAAAACAGCAGAGGCACTTTATGGTAGATACTATTAGTTATTCACAATCTTCTAGTATTATTTATTCACAATCTTTCCTACCCTCCATGCCCTTCCTATGATTTCACTGTGGGTTTAAGATGCTTCTTTGCTATGTGACATTGCAGGCCACTGTCATTCAAGCACGTAGGGTCTTCCAAAGCACGTAAGCTTTGAAAGACATCTGCATTGTTTAATTTGGAGATCTGCATGCTACATGAAGAATGGTGCATGTGTTTTCAATCATGTCCGACTCTTTGAAACCCTATGGACTGTGCTCACCAGGCTCCTCTGTTCATGGGATTCTCCATGCAAGAATATTGGAGTGGGTTACCATTTTCTTCTCCAGGGGATCTTCCAGACCCAGGGATCAAACTGGGGTCTCCTACAACACCTTACTTGGCAGGTGGATTCTTTTACCACTGAACCACATGGGAAGTCCCTTAGTTCCCTGACCAGGGATCAAACTCATGCCTCCTAAATTGGGAGTGCAGAGTTTTAACCATAGGAGCACCAGGGAAGGTCCCATGGCTACAAAGATCCACTTATGCCAGAAAGAAAGACTTATGGAAGAAACTTGGAATACCTTCAGCAGAATCACCTCAACCAATCCAAGGACCTACAATCAAGAAAAGTAAATGTTTGTTACTATAAGATACTGACATTTGGGAGATGTTCTTCACACAGCATTATTACAGTGGTCATTGACTAATCTTTTTCTTCAAAGATAATCATAGTTGGACTTCATAAAACACACAAAGCAGGATTACTACCATTGGTTGATTGGTTATGAGAGGCTCAAGGCACCACTTGAGTTAGTTTCTGTTTTTTTACCTATTCCTGATGGCCTCAGTTTGAAAAAAAAAAATTCAATAGTTAGCTGGGAATATAAAATGCTTCTGAGGGGAGGAGTAATATGGTTAGAGTCCTGTGTGTGTGTTTGTGTGAATGTTTTAATGCCAGCGGGCTTCCCTGGTGGCTCAGAGGTTAAAGCGTCTGCCTGCAATGCGGGAGACCTGGGTTTGATCCCTGTGTCGGGAAGATCCCCTGGAGAAGGAAATGGCAACCCACTCCAATATTCTTGCCTGGAGAATCTCATGGATGGAGGAGCCTGGTGGGCTACAGTCCACGGGGTCACAAAGAGTCGGACACGACTGAACGACTTCACTTTCACTTTTTCACTTTCACTAGTAGCAGAAGGATGAGTAAAAGAAGATGAGACCAAAGGGAGAGAGAGTATGTTGTTGAAGTAGAAGAGAGATGTTGAGGGTCTGGACCAAGTAGGGGGAGAAAGAGAAACAAATGGATTTAAGACACTTATCCAGGTAACTAGAAAAGTGTCTGAGGAGTGGTCTCTCCCCCGCCTCTCCCACCACCCCAGGATTAATTAATACATTTAGGACAACAAAGATCTAGCATTTTTACCTCACCATGTGTACATTTAAAATCATCTGACAGAACAGTGGAGTGACTAATTCCAACATGTATCACAAAGTGGTGGACGAGCACAAATAAACCCATGGCACATGAGGAACATTTGAAAAAATGATGGGTAATGTTAATAAATTATACATCATGTGGTTTTTTTTTTCTTGTTTAAATTTCAATAAAAGAACACAGAGGATGAGGATGACGGCGATTATCATAAAATCGTGACATCTCTAAGTAAGGATAAGGCACTGTAAAACATCAGCCTGATAGACTGAAATGAGAAACTACACAGAATTTTTTAAAGTAAGAAAATTGCCATTTCAATAATCAGGATAATAAAAAAGAACATGCAGTCTGGTATTAAATAAAACAGTAGATAAGAGAAGATAACATACAATTTCATAGACCTTTTAGTTTACTGGACTCTCAATAACCATAGTCTGAAGCAATCAGGCTCCTCACACAGGCCGATCTTTCAGGAACTGTGTGTGAGTCAAGTGAGAATCCTGAGCAGTGGCCACCATATGGAAACAATGACAGGTCAAAGAGGAATTGAAGACAAGTGCTCCTGCTCAGGAAGATCTCAGTGGAGGCCATAGGGTGTAATCGTCTGGTTCCCTAATTTATCGTCTCATAACAGCACCCTTAGATCTTGATGCCGAATCAGAGCACTAAGCATCACTTCAAGAAAGTAAGTGCTTAGCTGTGGATCACAGGGCAGGTCTGCTTTGATCCTCAGGGTCTGCAGACTGGTGAATTGGAAGCTTGAAGTTTCCACATTGAAGGAAACAACTTTGATATAAGCCTTGGGGCTGAAATATCAAGAAAGGACTTCTAAGAATCAATTGATGATAAAAGCTCTATTCTGTTTTAAGTTACTTTTGTGTATGTGAAAAGAATGGTACCAATTATTCTGTTTGCTAAGCTGGTTGGTTGTTCCCGGTGGCAGGATGCCCATACTTCATAGTAAAGGGATGCTGACCCACAGAGACTTGTCAAATTAAAGCTTTAACGTAAGGGAAAAAAAAATATCAAGAACCTTAGAACCTTCAGAAAATATTTCCACATAAGTAATATCACATGGAATAGAAAGTATAAATGTTCAACTGCTTCAGTAAATGTGTAAATAATGAGCTTAAAGTGTCTCTCATACTAAATAAAATAAACTAATGCAAACAGCTGTGAGCAATGAGAATATCCAAACTAAAGCTTTACTAAAATAGGAGGTCATGAGTAAAGTTGAGATTAGGTAAAGGTTTGCAGTTATTGGAAATTTAGAATGTAAGACATCCTCAGTGGAGAAAGGATGTCAAGAAATGAAACAGCCATAGTATAGGAATGATCAGTTATGAACAGGTAACTCACAGAAAAAAAAAAAAGATTTTAAACATATGAGTAGATATTCAATTTCATCTAGATTATTAAAATTAAAATTAGAACTACAATGAGCAAAGAGAGCTACCATTTTTTTACTTACAAGATTGTTAAAAGCCAAGAGACTTACTACAGTCTGTTCTGGCAAGTCATATTTTCATTCATTGCTTATGATAATAAAAATAAGCTTCTATTAAAAATTAAATAAAAGTGATAAAACTAAGGAGATCAGTGGTGATGATATGTCATGAACTAAGAATGATTAACTCAGCAATGTACCTAAAGTTTAAAAAATAACTGGAAACAAGATCAAGAAGTGATTGCTAAATTCAGTTATGAAATAAGATTTAGCATTAAAATTCCCAAATATAAAGATATTTTTGGTTGCTTATATATCTTTGGCACAGCATACAATGTATCACATAAGTTATTTGCTCATCCACCAAACATTTTTTAAATTTTATCCTTCATCCTGAGGATTGTATTTGGATGTTGTGAATATAAAAATAAACCAATATATCTTGTTTTCAAGCAGCTCATAATCTACTGAAGAGACAGAAACTGAGCACAGTTTCACTACATAATGTTAAGTAGTAGAAATGATACACATACTGATCTGAAAAAATTCAGATAACTTTTCAATTAAAACAGACTTGATAATTCTAAGTATTCTGGCTTACTTTTTATGGACAATTTCTTCGTTTACTGTCCAAGAAAAATATTTCATGCCTTTTGTCACTCCTAAATCCTCCAGTACTTCTTTTCCTATTCTTACTCTGAACTGAAAACTTGATTTCCTTCAGTGAGAAATTAATGGCTGAAAACCACCATATCCACTCATCTACTTGTGTCTGCCTGTACACAATTCATTGTTTCATACTGCCATGGAACATTTGCCCATGCTCCTAACTTCTTGATCTTCTTCTCTTTTCTCATAGAATTTACTTCTTGATCATCTTACATTTTCACTTGGCTTTAATACAATCTATATGCTAACAATTTCCTAACTTATGCTTCCAGGTCAAACTTTCCACTAAACATTTCAGTGAACACACAAACCTGTATAAAACCTCTCCAATTTTGTATCCAATAGAAATCTTATACATTGAGAAACTATAAGTGAATTTCTAAAATAGTCTTCCCTAAAAATAAGCTTTATCTCCTACTACTTTCTCACATAAATCTACATTAGATTTTCAAAGGACAACAATCATTTGGTATTTCCAAGGAAGATGCCAATAATTCATGATCCCCTAATTCACAAATTCTGCAATAGCAAACTTTTTCTCTTCTAAAATTCAGGAAAATATGGCTAAGACTCTGTGTAAGCCAGTCAGAGCTTCAGTGAAATTCACTGAATATATAAAAATGTGTGGAAAACAACTGCACTTCTTTGAATATGGCTGCACAATTACTTTCCCAATGCTAAGGTACTTGTACAGGTTTTTGATCCAGTTCTGTGATGCATACATTACTACACCTATTTATGAGCTTTCTATTATTCACAAATAATGACAGTGTTAAATCCTTAAATGCCCACAAGTTCCAATAGTGTTAATTACATTATGCACATAATTTTAACAAGGATTATCAACTATAATGTTACTCATGTATGTCTTGTAGGTGTAATTAAATTTTTAACCTATCCCTAAGTAATCCACAGAAATATCTGTTTCTCTGAACTTTCAGAACAAGTAACACTTAAACCACATATATACCAGATTTAACAAGGACCTCAGAAAGAGTGCTGAGTCCAAGTTTCATTACTAGCTCCATATTCAGATGAAGACCTAAATTTAGGAGAGATAAAACCAATTACCAAAGTCAGGTACATACTTTATATTTAGTTTACTTTCATATTTTGACCAACCCCATTATAATAACTGTCAATAGTAGTTAATTAAGCTAATTATAATACCTAAAAGTAGACTACCAGCCCCTAGTGAAATGTCTTCATGTACAGATACAGAAAACATAAGAATAATCCAATAAATTTTTATTGATTAGGGGATTATAAAAGCTGCATAGTAGAGGGCAACATAGTGAGGTACAATAACCCTCATAAAATCAGTGTGTAAAAGATCAAAATTTTAAGGATAAATTTTTGTCTGATTGTATTTTCATATACTTCAGTCCTACTTACCACAAGAAATTGAGAGTTAGCTTTCATGTTATAATTTTTCCACTTTCAAAAAGCCTCTCAAATTAGGTTTCTAGAGAAAATTATAAAAACTCTATATGACTAAGAACTTTCTTCACTGAGATTGCTCCACAAAAATATAGTTTAACCATATGATTGGTAACTACTAATGCCCAAAATGTAATTAAAGCTTGATAGCTCTTGAAATGAACGTGAGAGATCATTTATAAAATACTTTAATATCACAAGAGTAACAAGTTGAATCAATCTGCATATTTATTTCGTTTCAAAAACTGAATTAAAAGCAACAATGAGAAAAAACTACTCAAATAAACTTAGGCATTGGTGGCAAAGAAAAATACTACTCAGGATAAAATTTTAAATATAAACTCACCATGCATAAAAACATACTATAGGAAAGAGATGCAAACAGACACTTATTTTCTCAGCAATCACAGGCTAGAGAAGAACTAATTGAAAACCAATAAATTAAGTACAGTGCAGCCAGCGGTCTCTAGCTAACTCAGCCTATCCATCAATAGGTCATTCTCAGTTAATTAAGTGAAGGCATAATCAGCTTAATTTATGTAGTTCACAGAAGTTAATGATATCATAGTACAGTACCTGACGTTTGGCCTGTCCATATAATTCGTTTTATACATGCAGTTCTTTCTGCTGCTCCTCAGATAGGGCACCTTATTTCTGCAGCTTGCCTTCAGTGCTTGTCTTCCTGAAGAAAATGGGAACATTAACAATTTAAAAAAGAAGAAGAAGACGAAAGATCACTAAACAAAAGTTATTTTAAGATGGCCTGCTGTTTCAATGAATTATTTTATATTACACAAATTGCAACAATGAGATTTTCTAGAACAAAAGCAAATATTTAAATCAGGTTGGCATAAATGTATATGATAATGCAGATATAGAATACTAAAAGATGAACCAGCAAAGAAATCTATAAAAATATCCTGCATTTTATATATATATATATGAAATTAAAAGATACAAAAATTATTTGATATATTAATAATCTGTGTTGCATTTCAGCACTAGATTTTATACCTGCTAGGGGACCACCTTCTTTCTCAGGAAGAGAGTTTCTTTGCACTGTCTCTGTAGCTCATCTTCTCTTTTCTGAAGCTGCAAGTTTATACACAAAGACAAACCACAATGTCAACCAATTGGACCTCACTTAAGGAACCTAGGAGATCGATTTGTAAAGCAAAGAATGAACAGGACCCTATTTCTGAAGTACGTTGCTCAAACTGTTCTTTCATTAAAAGATGCTCTTTCTTATTGATTTTGGCTTAAGTAATGAGAAAGCTTATCCAAAAATCTTTAGCATTTGGGCTCAAGTTAAGGAAATCAATACAGTCATTTCCCATTTGAACTGCATATGTGAGTTTTATGTACAAGAGACAAGACAAAGCCAAATTCAGATAAATCAATATCATTGTCGATAGAACATGAAACTGACAAACGGTGTTTTTCAGCAATTAAAGTGAGCTGTAAACATACAAAGACTAATCAATTTCAATGTTGTGCCATTAACAGTTTTTAATTGGCAAAAAAGTTATGCATGAATGTGACTCCCTAGGAATGAAGAGTAGAGAACCTACCTCACATCAAGCGGGACAATTTTATCAGTTTTTATAAACACAGATAACTCTACATCTGCCAAATAAATTAAAACTTTAATGAGGCAGACTATTTGAGTATCACATAATATATAAGCCAGTGAAATTTTCTACAAACCTAGTAATGATACACATACTAACTGCATTCTTTCTTTTGCAATATACCTATTTCAAACACTGCTTTAAATTTTCAAAAGTTCTAACATATATTGTATCTGTTAATTGAATAAAATTAAAATTGTTGTTATTTTCAGTCACTAAGTCATGTCTGACTCTTTAAGACCTCATGGACTGTAGTTCTTCAGGCTCCTCTGTTCTCCACTATCTCCAGGAATTTGCTCAAATTTAAATACTTTGCATCTAAATTTAAATAATAACATTATTCCTAAATTTGAGAAATTAAAGCCTAAGGTAAAGCTCTACATTTCTTCCATGTTACATTCTTCAAAAAGACACAAAAAAAGCCTTTAAAAATTATTTTTGGTAATGCATAGAGGATTCTAACATTTATTCAAATGACTCAAAAAGTGTTTTGTGTCCATGATAACCTGTGATAAAATATTGAGCCATTATGGTTTGCCATTACCCTGAAGTATTCAGAAAATTGCACTGACAATAGCCAAATATAATTCATAATACATTAAGATAGGCATATCATTAAAATGCAGATAAAACCATTGTTTTTAATAAAAAATGGTATAACAAAAGTAAAAGGTTAATTGAAAAGCAAAATAAACTACCGAATTTAGTAAGGCACATTACCTAGATTAACAGAAATCAATGAAATCATTAAAACAATTAATAACTTAGAGCTCCATTCAGACTAAGATAAACTCCGTGGCTATTAGAATGCGGATACAAGGCTACAGAGACATATCTTTTCTGACTGGGTAATTTCCTCTCCTCTGTAACAGTTCAGTAATATATGCAACTGGCATTATACGGTCACCCATTTCTTCTTGTCAGACAGATCCTTCATGCTTTTCACTTGTCTATGCTAAGTGAATCATAAGAACCACAGTCTTTACAGAAGAGAACATATTTCCCCCCAGTGTTCAGAATATAAAATGGGCCATTAAAGCATCAATAATATTAATCAAAACCTCATAATTGTTCAGTCTGTTCCCTGGTTAGAGAATGTAGAGTCCTACCCATCCCCCAATCAGACTCAAGGATGTACGTATAGCAGAGACGGGCACAGATGTCTTCTCAACGTATATGCTGCTGCTGCTGCTAAGTTACTTCAGTCGTGTCCGACTCTGTGCGACCCCATAGATGGCAGCCCACCAGGCTCTTCTGTCCCTGGGATTCTCCAAGCAAGAACACTGGAGTGGGTTGCCATTTCCTTCTCCAATGCATGAAAGTGAAAAGTGAGGGTATACCTAAATCCATCATGTACTTTTCTGAAGATCATATTCTGGGAAGAAACTGAAAATAAGCACTCAGAACTTCATGAGTTACATGAACAGAAAAAAATTATAAATACTCTTTCAGCTCAGCACACCACCCCGTAAAAAAAGTGAAATTCTAGAAGCAGAACAGAAAAGTAAGGTAATATTATGAAACAAAAAGACAGGCTCTAATTTTAAATCTATCCCCAAGCTTCAGCCTTTATCTAAAAGAAGCTTGTATCATCTTAGTCCTACAATACAAAAACACAGATGACGTTTTAAACCTATTTTAAGACTTCATTGCCACCACCCTCAAATGCCAAGACTCAATGATCACATACTTTTTTCATTCATGCTAAAATAAAAAATACATTGGTGCTCCCCAAGAGCAATATAACTTTAGAATAATTTATCATTTTAGATAAAATTTTGTATTTATAAGGGAAAAAAATGATCTTATTAAAGAAAAGCAAAGTTTACTTATCTCTGTAACATCTAGTTAAAGAAATGCAAGTTACTAGTAAATGTTTAAGAAATAACAAGCAACCAAAACTGAAATCTTAAATTTTGAAATCTAGAGTTTGAAAGGGATTCTGATGAATGATACTCCAGAAGAATGTTCTATATAAGCATCCAAGAAAATACATGAACAATTTACAGAATATCAATAAACTGAGTAGAAAACTGTGCACTAAATAAAAAAACTGTTCATTGTCAATTTTATAATTGAAAGAAAAAGATATTGCAATGTTAAGAAGTACTATGATTCACACAGAAAGTGCATATTAGACAAAATCCTACAGAAATAGATTCAAATGTAATGAATAGTTATAACTAACACTGAATTGCAATGGGCTCCAAAGGCAGACTGAACTTGACATTGCGGGTTGGCTACTTGCTTGCTATAGTGTTCGGGGCATATTTTAATTTTTTCTCAAGAGATTCCTTATCCGTAAAAAAAAAATAGACAAAATAGAACATTCTCATAGTATTTTTAGAAGATTAGATCAGATGATATATATCATACAGGGCACAGTTCAGTTCAGTTCAGTCAGTCGTGTCCAACTCTTTGCGACCCCATGAATCGCAGCACGCCAGGCCTCCCTGTCCATCACCGACTCCCGGAGTTCACTCAGACTCATGCCATCGAGTCGGTGATGCCATCCAGCCATCTCATCCTCTGTTGTCCCCTTCTCCTGCCCCCAATCCCTCCCAGCATCAGTCTTTTCCAATGAGTTAACTCTTCACATGAGGTGGCCAAACAGTACCCAGCATATATTCAGTTCAGTTCAGTTCAGTCGCTCAGTCGTGTCCGACTCGTTGCAACCCCATGAATCGCAGCACACCAGGCCTCCCTGTCCATCACCAACTCCCTGAGTTCATTCAGACTCATGCCATCAAGTCAGAGATGCCATCCAGCCATCTCATCCTCCGTCGTCCCCTTCTCCTCCTGCCCCCAATCCCTCCCAGCATCAGAGTCTTTTCCAATGAGTCAACTCTTCGCGTGAGGTGGCCAAAGTACTGGACTTTCAGCTTTAGCATCATTCCTTCCAAAGAACACCCAGGACTGATCTCCTTTAGAATGGACTGGTTGGATCTCCTTGCAGTCCAAGGGACTCTCAAGAGTCTTCTCCAACACCACAGTTCAAAAGCATCAATTCTTCGGCGCTCAGCCTTCTTCACAGTCCAACTCTCACATCCATACATGACCACAGGAAAATCCAGAGCCTTGACTAGACATACCTTTGTTGGCAAAGTAATGCCTCTGCTTTTGAATATGCTATCTAGGTTGGTCATAACTTTCCTTCCAAGGAGTAAGCATCTTTTAATTTCATGGCTGCAATCACCATATGCAGTGATTTTGAAGCCCCAAAAAATAAAGTCTGGCACTGTTTCCACTGTTTCCCCATCAATTTCCCATGAAGTGATGGGACCAGATGCCATGACCTTTGTTTTCTGAATATTGAGTTATGCCAACTTTTTCACTCTCCACTTTCACTTTCATCAAGAGGCTTTTTAGTTCCTCTTCACTTTCTGCCAGAAGGGTGGTGTCATCTGCATATCTGAGGTTATTGATATTTCTCCCGGCAATCTTGATTCCAGCTTGTGTTTCCTCCAGTCCAGCATTTCTCATGATGTACTCTGCATGTAAGTTAAATAAGCAGGGTGACAATATACAGCCTTGACGTACTCCTTTTCCTATTTGGAACCAGTCTGTTGTTCCATGTCCAGTTCTAACTGTTGCTTCCTGACCTGCATACAGATTTCTCAAGAGGCAGGTCAGGTGGTCTGGTATTCCTATCTCTTGAAGAATTTTCCACAGTTTATTGTGATCCACACAGTCAAAGGCTTTGGCATAGTCAATAAAGCAGAAGTAACTGTTTTTCTGGAACTCTCTTGCTTTTTCAGTGATCCAGCTGATGTTGGCAATTTGGTCTCTGGTTCCTCTGCCTTTTCTAAAACCAGCTTGAACATCTGGAAGTTCATGGTTCACGTTTTGCTGAAGCCTGGCTTGGAGAATTTTGAGCATTACTTTACTAGCATGTGAGATGAGTGCAGTTGTGTGGTAGTTTGAACATTCTTTGGCATTGCCTTTCTTTGGGACTGGAATGAAAACTGAGCTTTTCCAGTCCTGTGGCCACTGCTGAGTTTTCCAGATTTGCTGGCATATTGAGTGCAGCACTTTCACAGCTTCATCTTTCAGGATTTGAAATAGATTAGCCCTTTGCTAAATGCCTCAGGACCAAATGAATGAATTCATTTATTTAATTAATAAAGATTAGTCTTATTATCTCAGCTGGTAAAGAATCTGCCTGCAATGTGGGAGACCTGGGGTCGATCTCTGTGTTGGGAAGATCCTCTGGAGGAGGGCATAGCAACCCACTTCAGTATTCCTGCTTGGAGAATCCCATGGACAGAGGAGCCTGTTGGGCTACAGTCTATGGGGTTGCAGAGTCAGACACAACTGAGCCACAAAGCACAGCACAGCACACCACAGTCCTATTATACTGCAGAATTTGAATACAACAGTAAAGTGTCAAAATATGTTGCTATTCAAGTCATTTGCATGTAAATGTAATTAATAAAACTTTATTTTATCTTCAAAGGAAGGTTCTGGAATAACTCTACTAACAAGAATTCAGATTGCTGTGACCTCATTATTACACATTCACTCAACAAACTCATACTGAATACCAAGTTACATCAGGCACAGGATTTTTAACCCTCCATTGAGTAGACTTTTTTAAATGACACTCATTAGCAGAGCCATTTTAAAAATAATTGAGAACTATAAAGCAAGTATTATGCTCAATGACAAGACAATATTTTGCCAAGCAGAATTACCCTAGGAAGCGGAATCTGCTGACAGCTATCTCTCCCAGGTTTCTGTTTTTGCCCTGGCTCAGGGGTCACTGGAAGTTCAATACAAGAAGAATCAAGACTCAGTTTTTACTTCCAACAATCAGTAAATGACCATAAGCAGTCTCTAAAGTCAAATTTAGTGTCCCCAAGTACAGAACGCAGAAAATAATACCTCCCTTTCTCTCTTCTCAGATTTGAGTGTGAGAATCCAAGAGATACACTCTAAATTCTACAACCTCTAAAGAATTATGCTAATATGTGTTGTTGCTCTTATTCTTTTCAACAGGAAAAGCAGCACTCAATGTTTTTATTCCCCTGGCTACACTGAGTTTACAAATTACTGAAGAGCATTAAGGCTTACTCTCTCCTCCATGCTTTGCATTGCTGTCCCTCTTCCCATCTGGCTTCTAAACCTATTCTTGCTTCAAATCTAAGTTCAGACAGGTCTTCTGTGAAGTCTTCTTTTATCTTCTCCCATCTATTCATTGGGATTCAAGTTCCATTTCTGTGTAATCCTAACATTCCCTATAGTCTGTCCGTAGCAGCACTTCCCCTCTTTGGCAGTTGTCTATTTGTTCCTTCAGTGGTTACACCGGAAGCTCTGGGAAGGCAGAAACTATCTTTTTGTTTACTGTTAATATCTGACAAGTGCTTCTGTAAATCTTGATTGGAATAGTAAATAAATTAATATTTTGTACAGGACCAAATTTTTTAGGGATTATTATATATAACACATTCTGCAAAGCACTATATAAAAATCATCTCATTTTGTCCTCAAAAAGACCATTCTAAGATCGATATGATTACTATTCCAATATTACAGATATGGAAAAACATGAGAGACTAGATAACAGCCAAAATCACACAGATGGTAAATTGTGGATCTGAGGTTCCAAGTTCTCTCAGTCATATTAGTTGCTTTGGTCCAGCAGACTTAGTTTTACATGTTCAAAAACTGTATCTTATCAATTTTCCAAGAGAGATCAGGTCCTGGTTTATTTATACATGATAACTAATCTCACAAGAGATCAAAGCATATGACAGAGCATTAAATTACTAATTTCTAATAAAGTATACTAATGATAAATAGGGCAGAATATTATTTTCTGTGTTTCATGATCTCACCTTTAAAAGACAACATATCATATTTGTTCATGTTTTTCAACAAATATTGGCACTGTTACACAGTAGATGTTGGAGATAAAGCTATTAACTTGATGAGCAGGTAAAAGCCCTTTTCTGGAGTTTGAAAGGTAAAAGTGTTAGCCACTCTGTCATGTCCCAGTCTTTGCAACCCCATGAACTATAGTTGCTAGGCTCCTCTGTCCATGGAATTCTCCAAGCAAGAACACTGGAGTGGGTAGCCATTCTCTTCTCCAGGGGATCTTCTCAACTCAGGGATGGAACCCAGGTCTCCTGAATTGCAGGCAGATTCTTTATTATTGAAGCCACCAGGAAATCCCTTTATGGAATGAATCTCTGTGCTACAGAGAACCTAGGCTGCCTTGAGCACCAGGCTCCTTTGCTTGGGGCCTCTTGTTCCCTGAGTAATGCTGCAGATGCACTGATAGAGACCTACTTTCCAGTCCTCTTTTATATTTATCCATTACCTCACACCTCATATGTGTAATACAATTAAGTCTGCTACATTTCCTCCATAAGGATTGCTGGCTGAAATTTACAGACAGACCACTTGTACCCTTTTCCCAGAGAGAAAATCTATTTCATGGTTTGCTTTTTTTTTTTTTTTAAATTTTAGATTGTTCTCAACTTTGAATTTTAGGATTATTCAATTCAGTTCAGTTCAGTTCAGTCGCTCAGTCATGTCTGACTCTTTGCCACCCCGTGAATCACAGCACACCAGGCCCCCCTGTCCATCACCAACTCCCGGAGTTCACTCAGACTCACGTCCATCGAGTCAGTGATGCCATCCAGCCATCTCATCCTCCGTCGTCCCCTTCTCCTCCTGCCCCCAATCCCTCCCAGCATCAGAGTCTTTTCCAATGAGTCAGCTCTTCCCATGAGGTGGCCAAAGTACTGGAGTTTCAGCTTTAGCATCATTCCTTCCAAAGAAATCCCAGGGCTGATCTCCTTCAGAATGGACTGGTTGGATCTCCTTGCAGTCCAAGGGACTCTCAAGAGTCTTCTTTAACACCAGTTCAAAAGCATCAATTCTTCGGCGCTCAGCCTTCTTCACAGTCTAACTCTCACATCCATACATGACCACTGGAAAAACCATAGCCTTAACTAGATGAACCTTTGTTGGCAAAATAATGTCTCTGCTTTTGAATATGCTATCTAGGTTGGTCATAACTTTCCTTCCAAGGAGTAAGCGTCTTTTAATTTCATGGCTGCAATCACCATATGCAGTGATTTTGGAGCCCCAAAAAATAAAGTCTGACACTGTTTCCCCATCTATTTCCCATGAAGTGATGGGACCGGATGCAATGATCTTTAGGAGTATAGGGGCACCTACATTTTGGTTATTGAAAAAACCAAAACCAGAAATAAGCAGTTACTAAATCATGTTTTTTCTGGCGATCAACAGTACTTGGTCAGCACATAGTGTCTGCAAGGACATAAAAATGTGTTGTTGTTTTTTTCTGCATACTTTAGCTGAGTATATTTCAAAATACATGAATATGACATAATTATTTATATCTCATTATTTATACTTAAGTAGTATATCACCAGGTATAGAGATGCTACATTCTGCAATAAAAAACACCATATTGTTGTTCAACCTTCCCCAAAACTATACCTCCCCTCCTACATAGTAGCAGTCCTTTTTATCCAAATTGAAAAGTTTGTCCTAAATTTCAGTAGCATTTAAAATTACTTGCAAACAAAAATTGGTTAAATATTTATTCTTTGAAAATTCTTTAAATATATGCATATATTTCTTTTCTTTTGTGGTTGCTCTGTCTCTTTTCTCTTCTTTTTTTTTTTCCCCTTAACATATTAGTCCCATCCAATTTCCTTCTCAGTACTCCACTAACACTTCCTCTCAATTCTAACTTAATCTCCTATCTTCTTTCCCATTAACCTTTAATATACACACTTGCTATCTGCTCTTTACTTCGTATCTAGCCCATTCATCTCTCATTTGTTTCCTAATATAATAGATGTGAGAAAGGAAATTCAATACTCTATAAAACAAATACAGAAATTAAGGTCTCAAAGATTAGAAAATGGGATAACTCAATTGCACTACTTGAATACAAACATATTTACATATCATATTTTTATCAGATTTTTTTTATCTTGTTTTTTCAAACCAATATTTTAAGGGGAAAAAAGGCAGGCTAATTTTTAATCCCTCTTTGTCCCATCAACTGCAATTTCTATAAACTGAGTTTGAAATAACCTGTTCAAAGGATTAAGTGTATCTGGTGTTTATCTTTGTCTCTCTGCTACCTGGCAAAGTGACTTCAACAGAGTAGGCCCTCAATGAGTATTTGATGGGCAGAACTGAAATAAGGCATACTTGATAGGAGAATAAATTGGTAAATTAAAGGATAGATTGCTGTTCGCCAATGGCTGCAGTGAGAACTACAGAGTTGAATGAGGCAAGTAGTCAGTGCTCACAACTTTATCCCACTTTTCAATCACTTAGTCTTCTCTCTGATAGTCTTTACACTCTTAGGCCACTTATTCAAAGATTTCAGCAGCTCACTGATGGTTAGGGTTAGGGTTTTGCTTCGAGGTTCAAAGACTCAAACTGCCGGAGCTGTAATAAGTTTTTGATCCATAAATAAATGATGAACCAATCTAACACTGGGCTAAAAGAAAACCCTAAATATAAAACTTATTTAATGATCTTGCTTTTCTTTCATTCCTGTCTACGCATAACACTCAGATTTTAAGACAGATTGAATTAAATCTTCACATACTCTCAATACAACTTGGACTCCTGGAATGTCAGAAGTGCAAGCAATGCTACATACCATGCAGAGCAGTGGTATTCAAATGAACTCTTTCAGAGGCTTCTGATGCAGGGTTTAAGTTTTCCATCCTACTTCCCCACACTTTACCCAAAAAATATCTGGTGTTTAGTCATTCAGTTGTGTCCAAGTCTTTTGCAACCCCATGGACTGTACCCACCAGGCTCCTCTGTCCATGAGATTTTCCAGGCAAGAATACTGGAGTGGGTTACCATTTCCTCCTCCAGCAGATCTTTCCAACCCAGAGATCAAACCTGCATCTCCTATGTGGCAGGCAGATTCTTTATCACTGAGCCACCTGGGAAGCCCAAAGTTCTGGTTTACCTTATACATTTGGCTTCAGTATATATTTTTGTTTAAAGAGAAGCACCTGTTGTCATCTATATTTTGACATCAACCAATCCAAACCAATCCTATCATCTAAGAATAAATATAAAATCAAAGCTGGAAAACTTAGAAACTAATACATTCAAAAATGAGCTGATGGAAGAACCAGAATTTAAGCCACTATACTTACCATTGAGGTCTTTTATTTTTCAGGAATATTTTTTCTCTGGACTGCTATATTTGAGAGAGTAAAATGGTTGATGCAAAATTATTTTATGATATATAGTGAACAATTGCTCTACTATTTATTTCGCTGTATTCAGAGTGAATCTCATTCTGGAACTTAATTCAGTCAGGTCTGGAATTGATATACAGTGAAAAAAGAAGGGTGTGTAAGACAATAGCATCTTTTACCTAGTTAATAAGTGAATTAAGTTCATACCAGAGAATGGAAAGCATGGTACAGTGGAGGCCCTCTGCAGGAGCTGATATTATTTTAAGGGCACCAAACAAAGATTGATATGGGTAAATAACCAAGAGTCTGATAAAAGCCATGTATAAGCACAGGTTGAAACAATCAGCTTAACACTCAGTTCACTATGGTCAAGTTTGCATTACATTGGAACATTCAATTGGAAAATACTAAAAACAAAGAGACAGTCTTCACACTTGTCACCAGTTGAGCATTACAGGATTTGTGGGGTTTTATAGAAGTCTCACACATTCAAGGGAGAAGGCAATGGCAACCCTCTCCAGTACTCTTGCATGGAAAATCCCATGGATGGAGGGACCTGATAGGCTGCAGTTCATGGGGTCGCTAGGAGTCAGATACAACTGAGCGACTTCACTTTCACTTTTCACTTTCATGCATTGGAGAAGGAAATGGCAACCCACTCCAGTGTTCTTGCCTGGAGAATCCCAGGGACGGGGAGCCTGGTGGGCTGCTGTCTATGGGGTCACACAGAGTCGGATAGGACTGAAGCGACTTAGCAGCAGCAGCAGCAGCACACATTCAAGATGTGTTTTTATGCCTAAGTTATTTCACCTGACTTTCACCTTTTTTATTAGTCCTTCTATCACCAATCTTCTTCATTCCCTTTGAATTCTCCATCTGATAAAATTATTTTATCCTCAAGGTTTGGCAATTCATTTATTTGCCAACATAGTCTTATATTTAGTAAAATTTGATAATAAACATGACAGTTGTGTCAATCATTTGATGTATATATGTCTTATTCCTATTTCTGCTTATTTTTATTTGTGTATTTGTTTACTATTTCATTACTCTCAGGATCATAACCTTCACACATTAATTATATGTTTTTTAAAGCTGCAAGTTGTAAAACTTTGTAAAAATTGCAATATTCCATAAAACTCGGGGGATAAAGCACATAGGCTGGAGCACCCAGTTTAGCTGCATTGAAAAGTGAAAGTGAAGTTGCTCAGTTGTGTCTGACTCTTTGTGACCTATGGACTGTAGCCCACCAGGCTCCTCCGTCCCTGGGATTCTCCAGGCAAGAGTGCTGGAGTGGGGTGCCATTTTTTTCCAGGGGATCTTCCCGACCCAGGGATCAAACCCAGATCTCCCACATTCCAGGCAGACACTTTATCCTCTGAGCCACCAGGGAAAACAGTTATCATCAATTCCACAGTAAGGAATGTATCTACTGTAATAGATCATGTATAACTATTGTAGTACAATTTGAGCAACTCTCATTATAGAATGAATGAAGATTTCATTATTCTCAGTGTATACATTTGTCACATTTATAAAGCTTAAAAATAAAGAACATGCCTCGGTTATTGTTAAAGATAGCTACCTGGACTTCACCTGATTTCCTTGCTAAGATTATTTGAGAGAAAGGTATAATATAGCATGTTTTTAAAGGAGATGTTGAATATTCTAGTAATAAGGTAGCAGATGATGAATGGTGAGTAAGAAGAAAAAAATTCATCTATTGGTTTAAATCCTAAGGAACTACATTATCAGACTCTCTCTTAATTTTCAATTTGATCAGTTATCTGTTCTTTAGATCTTTTCCCATACCAGGAAAATATTTTCATTTCATCAAATCATTTCTTTTGCACACTCTTTTCCAAATGAAAGCCACAGCCTACATTTACATTTTTTTTTATCCTAAACCTTTTCCACTCTTTGTCCTAACACTACATAAGCCTACAAATCAATCAATAGTGACTTCTAAGGAAAATTCCTAAGTAAAACTAAAGCATAATGATCATCAATTTCAAAACCATACTTATTATATGCAAAGCTCCAATAATTTTCTTTTGTTATTTCTCATAGCTCATTGAAATGGAGGAAGAAATTCCAGAAATATTAAGGAAGACATAATAATTGATTAGTTGTGGAGTCTGAAGAAGGAATTTTTAAGGATGCTTCTCAAATGTCTGCCTTGAATAATTGGATGAATGTAATTTCTGTCATGAATAAAGACCAATGACATTCTGATTAGATTTTCATTCTGGAAAAGTCAAAGCTGTAGGGACACAGACAGATCAGTGGTTGCTTGAGGTTAAGGGTAGGGGAGAGGTTTAATACAAAGAGCAACATGAAGGAATTTTTAGGAATGATGAGACAGTCCTGTATATTGATTGTTGTGGGGTCTACATGTTTCTATATACTGGTCAAAACTCATACAACTGTACATCAAAACAAACTTTTACTATAGGTAAAATAAGTGTAAATAAAAATAATTGGTGATTGATGATGAATTTTAGATGAGAGTGTATCATAAGAAATAGAAAAAAATGTTAGAACAATCATGGGAAAAATAAGTGAAATTAATAGAACATTAAACTAGAAATTAGACTAGAGCAAGGAAAATAAGATTGTAGCAGACTAGAAACGAACAAAGAAACAACATTAAATTAAAACACTAATGGAATGTAAAAATGATAAGACCTAGAACTTACCCACAAGTCTTATGTTTGAAAATTACTTCTGCATTTCTCCTCCTAAATTCCATCAAAAAATAATTCTCTAGAAAGTGGATGATCTCTGTTGCTTTTGCTCTATTTATCTGGTTAGGAGAATTTTTACTATTGAATATAGAAAAAAGTGGAAGAAATAAGACAGCTCAGACAAATTTGATGGTTACAGTTTGATTTTGAAAGTGATAACATTGACCACATTCGGATCATTCAGCTTTACTAAATGAATGAGCTTTGTTGGATTCATTTTGTCAAAACACCTGGACTCAAGACAATCAGAAGGAGAGGGAAACTATGGTCTTGGAATAAATCCCCTCTGCAAACTGCCATCAGCAATATTAATAATTATCTAAGTGCCCCTGTTTCTCCTCTGCAGGACTTAAAGACTTTATCAGCAAGAGTCAGTGGAGTGACCCCAATACTTCTCCTCCCCATTACTTTATCAGAATTCATTTATCCTACCAACTTTCACTGCTGCTTAGTCCCCTTATATACTTTCTTTGCTATTAATATTTGAAAGTGAAAGTGAGAGTCGATTAGCTGTGTCCAGCTCTTTGCAACCTCATGGACTCTATAGTCCATGGAATCCTCCAGACAAGAATACTGGAGTGGGTAGCCTTTCCCTTCTCCAGGGGATCTTCCCAACACAGGGATCAAACCCAGGTCTCTCACATTGCAGGTGGATTCTTTACCAGCTGAGCCACTGGGGAAGCTCAAGAATATTGGAATGGATAGCTTAGCCCTTCTCCAGCAGATCTTCCTGACCCAGGAATTGAACTGAGGTCTCCTGCATTGCAGGCAGATTCTTTACCAACTGAGCTCTGAGGGAAGCCCTAATATCTAGCTTCAATTTTGGCTTCCCTGGTAGCTCAGCTGGTAAAGAATTCACCTGCAATGAAGGAAACCCCAGTTCAATTCTTCCCAGCCCAAGGAGAAAGGATAGGCTGGCCATTTCAGTATTCATGGGCATCCCTGGTGGATCAGATGGTAAAAAAATCTGCCTGCAGTGTGGGAGACCTGGGTTCAATCCCTGGCTTGGAAAGATCCCTTGGAGGAGGGCATAGCAACCTACTCCAGTATTCTTGGAGAATCCCCATGGACAGAAGAGCCCAGTGGGCCACAGTCAATAGGTCATAAAGAGTTGGACACAACTGAGCAACTAAGCATAGATCAGCTTCAATTTATGGTAAATTATTATATAAACCTTTTTCTTAATTCCTTCCACTTGCATGACCAAAAAAAATAACCTCTGGTTAAATGCAACTTTCCACTATCTATATCCCAGGAACTGTGAGGCTAACCTTGACTGAAAAAAAATGCATAATAGTACTGATTGGTGTCACGTGATGACAAAATTTTAGAGCCTTTAAACCTGATTGTGAATGATGTTAAATTCGGTGGTGGTAATGGTTTAGTTGCTAAGTCATGTCTCAACTCTTGCAACCTCATGGACTGCAACCCACCAGGCTCCTCTGTTCATGGGATTTTTCCAAGCATGAAAACTGGAGTGGGTTGTAATTTCCTTTTATAAATGTTATATTTACCTAATCTACTTTCCCATCTATTACCTTAGATAATTGTTATCCTCATACCCCCAAAACTTTCAATTTCTTCACACCTAGCTCATGACTTTGCCTTCTAGTTCAGTGAGAATTAGAAACAACAAAACCAGAACTTTCATAAACTGTCTTTACTGTAGCTCAAAATTCTCCAAGCCAGGCTTCAACAGTACATGAGCAATGAACTTTCAGATGTTCAAGCCAGATTTAGAAAAGGTAGAGGAACCAGAGATCAAAATGCCAACATCCACTGGATCCTTGAAAAAGCAAGAGAATACTAGAAAAACATCTACTTTTGCTTTATTGACTATGCCAAAGCCTTTGACTTTGTGGATCACAAGTAACTGCGGAAAATTCTTAAAGAGATGGGAACACCAGACCACCTGACCTGCCTCCTAAGAAATCTGAATGCAGGTCAAGAAGCAACAACTAGAACTGGACTGGTTCTAGGAACAACAGACTGGCTCCAAATTGGGAAAGGAGTACATCAAGGCTGTATATTGTCACCCTGCTTATTTAACTTATATGCACAGTACATCATAGGAAATGCCAAGCTGAATGAAGCACAAGCTGGAATCAAGATTGCCAGGAGAAATATCAATAACCTCAGGTACACAAATAAACACCACATTTATGGCAGAAAGCAAAGAAGAACTAAAGGGTCTCTTGATGAAAGTGAAAGAGGAGAGTGAAAAAGTTGCCTTAAAACTCAACATTCAGAAAACTAAGACTGTCGCATCTGGTCCCATCACTTCATGGCAAATAGATGGGGAAACAATGGAAACAGTGAGAGACTTTATCTTTGGGGGCTCCAAAATCACTGCAGATTGTTATTTCATCAATTTTAATGAAATTAAAAGACTCTTTCTCCTTGGAAGAAAAGTTATGACCAACCTAGACAGCATATTAAAAAGCAGAGACATTACTTTGCCAACAAAGGTGCATCTAGTGAAAATTATGGTTTTTCTAGTAGTCATGTATGAATGTGAGAGTTGGACTATGAAGAAAGCTGTGCACCGAAGAATTGATGCTTTTAAACTGTGGTGTTGGAGAAGACTCTTGAGAGTCCCTTGGACTGCAAGGAGATCCAACCAGTCCATCCTAAAGGAAATCAGTCCTGAATATTCATTGGAAGGACTGATGTCGAAGCTGAAATTCCAATCCTTGGCCACCTGATGCGAAGAACTGACTCATTTAAAAAGACCCTGATGCTAAGAATGATTGAAGGCAGGAGGAGAAGGGGATGACAGAGGATGAGATGGTTGGATGGCATCACTGATGCAATGGACATGGCTTTGAGTAGGGTCTGGGAATTGGTGACAGACAGAGAAACCTGGCATGCTGCAGTCCCTGGGGTTGCAAAAACAGAAAAGACTGAGCGACTGAACTGAACTGAACTGAACTCCCTGCCTGCATCTGTACTAATAGCACTCCTTATTCTCTACTATTACTGTGGATGAACTCAATGGTCATAAGTAAGGCAACACTCCCATTTACACAGTGAATGAATCTAGCAACTTTCTGTTCCTTATTTTGCATTCTCAACTTTTCCCTTTTCATTGGATCATTCCATTAGAATGCAGCAAGCTACCTTTTTAACCATGTTTTTTTGAAAAATAAAACTGCCTAGACCCAATTCCTCTATCTAGATCACCTATAACTTAGCTTCCACTTAATAACAAGACTCTTTGAAAGCACCTATGCATAGTGGTCTCCCTTCCCATTTTCTGTTGAACCCAGTAAATTAGGTTCCATTTTATTACTATGAAGAAATCCTTACCAACTTCAGCAATGGCCTTCACTTTGCTAAATCCAACAGTCATCCCTCAGGCTTCATACTATTTCATCAGTCAGCGCTATTTGACAGAGTTAAATATTCTCTCCTTAACATTTTCTTGCTTCTCTTTTTTTTAACATACCTTTCAAAACACCACTTTCATGTGAATTTTCTGCTACCTTTTTGGTTATTCCTCCTCAAAGTCTATTGCTTTTGTTTTTTATCTCTGACTCAGTTGTTGGAATGTTCTGGACTCTGTTCTTAAAGCTACTCTCTTTTCAATCATTACAGTGATGGTACTATCCACTTTATGGCTTGGAATACCATATATTTATGCTGACAACTTCTAAATTTATATTTTTCACCTGGACTTCCCTATGAATGATACGCCCATATTTTCAAGAACCTTAACCTCTCCACTTAGTAATTTAATTTATGCCTCCAACTTAACACATCCAAAACTACTCTATGATATTCCCTTAAGACTGCTCCTCCTCTGTCTTTCCCAACTTACTTAAAGGCAACATCATTCTTCCAATCATTCAAGTAAATAATCACAGTGTCATTCTTGAGTTAATTTTCTCTCAACCCTATATGTAATCTGGTATTAAATCCCATGATCTCAAATGCCAAAATATATTCAGAATTTTATTACTTTTCCACTCCATCATGGTTACCAACTTGGCTGAAGACACCCGCATCTTCCATCTGGATTATTTCAATCAGCCATCTATAGATTTTCTTATCTCAGTACTATCATTGGTCTCTTCTCAACACAGTACCAGAGTGATCCCATTAAAACCTAGTTCATACTGTGTCACTCAAAATCCTCCAAAGACCCTACATCTCAGATAAAAGCCAAAGTCCTTACCATGATTTTCAAAACCCTAAATGATCTGGGTTCCTACTCCCTGAATGTGTTAACTCTTTTCCCCCAACATCTTACCCTCATTCCCAGTGCTCCAGTAACACTGGCTTCCTTGCAGTTTCTCATATAGACCAGAGAGACTTCCACATTCACACAGGCTCCTTTCCCTACCTGGGATTTTTTACTTCATTTGTACACAAGGCTAGTTCCCCCACTTCTTAGGGGGAACTTTATTAGGCCTTTATTCAAAAATCGCTTTCTCATTAAGGTCTTCTTTGGCAACTCATTCTAAGATTTAAACCAACAACCATGTCTCATCATAGTTCTCTGCTTTATTGTTTTCTCCTTAGTTTGTATATTTAACTTAGAACTCCCAAAAGTCAAAGAAATCTTGAAAAGAAGAACAAAGCTAGAGATATCATGCTCCTCAACTTCAAATTATATAGCAAAGCTATTGCCATAAAAACAGACATATAGATCAATGCAATCAAATAAAGAGCTCAGAAATCAATTCACTTATGGTCAATTAATCTATGATAAAGGAAGCAAAAGTATACAATGGGAAAAGACAGCACTTATAATAAGTGGTGTTGGGAAAATGGGACATGTGAAAAAGAAAACTAGAATATTTTCTCACAGCATACACACAAATAATTCAAAATGGATTCACTTCAGTTCAGTCGCTCACTCGTGTCGGACTATTTGTGACCCCATGAACCTCAGTGTGCCAGGCCTCTCTGTCCATCACCAACACCTGGAGTTTACCCAAACTCATGTCCATTGAATCAGTGATGCCATCTAACCATCTCATCCACTGTCGTCCCCTTGTCCTCTTGCCCCCAATCCCTCCCAGCATCAGAATCTTCTCCAATGAGTCAACTCTTCACATGAGGTGGCCAAAGTACTGGACTTTCAGCTTTAGCATCATTCCTTCCAAAGAAATCCCAGGGCTGATCTCCTTCAGAATGGACTGATTGGATCTCCTTGCAGTCCAAGGGACTCTCAAGAGTCTTCTCCAACACCACAGTTCAAAAGCATCAACTTTTCTGTGCTCAGCTTTCTTTATAGTCCAATTCTCACATCCATATATGACTACTGGAAAAACCATAGCCTTGACTAGACATACCTTTGTTGGCAAAGTAATGTCTCTGCATTTTTTTTTCTGCTTTTTAATATGCTGTCTAGGTTGGTCATAACTTTCCTTCCAAGGAGTAAGTGTCTTTTAATTTCATGGCTGCAATCACCATCTGCAGTGATTTTGGAGCCCAAAAAAATAAAGTCTGACACTGTTTCCACATCTATTCCCCATGAAGTGATGGGACCAGATGCCGTAATCTTAGTTTTCTGAATGTTGAGCTTTAAGCCAACTTTTTCACTCTTCTCTTTCACTTTCATCAAGAGGCTCTTTAGTTCTTAACTTTGTGCCATAAGGGTGGTGTCATCTGCATATCTGAGGTTATTGATATTTCTATTGGCAATCTTGATTCCAGCTTGTGCTTTCTCCAGCCCAGCGTTTCTCGTGATGTACTCTGCATATAAGTTAAATAAGCAGGGTGACAATATACAGCCTTGACATACTCCTTTTCCTATTTGGAACCGGTCTGTTTTTCCATGTCCAGTTCTAACTGTTACTTCCTGATTGCATACAAGTTTCTCAAGAGGCAGATCAGGTGGCTCTTTCAGAATTTTCCACAGTTTATTGTGATCCACACAGTCAAAGGCTTTGGCATAGTCAATAAAACATAAATAGATGTTTTTCTGGAACTCGCTTATTTGATGATCCAGTGAATGTTGGCAATTTCATCTCTGGTTCCTCTGTCTTTTCTAAAACCAGCTTGAACATCAGGAAGTTCACGGTTCACGTATTGCTGAAGCCTGGTTTGGAGAATTTTAAGCATTACTTTACTAGTGTGTGAGATGAGTGCAATTGTGCGGTAGTTCTCAGACAGTAAAGCGTCTGTCTGCAATGCAGGAGACCCGGGTTCGATCCCTAGGTTTAGAAGATCCCCTGGAGAAGGAAATGGCAGCCCACTCCAGTATTCTTGCCTGGAAAATCCCATGGACCACGGAGCCTGGTAGGCTACAGTCCATGGGATCGCAAAGAGTCGGACACGACTGAGCGACTTCACTTTCACTTTCACTTTGAGCATTCTTTGGCATTGCCTTTCTTTGGGATTAGAATGAAAACTGACCTTTTCCAGTCCTGTGACCACTGCTGTGTTTTCCAAATTTGCTGACATATTGAGTGCAGCACTTTCACAGCATCATCTTTCAGGATTTGAAATAGTTCAACTGGGATTCCATCACCCCCACTAGCTTTGTTTGTAATGATGCTTCCTAAGGCCCACTTGACTTCACATTCCAGGATGTCTGGCTCTAGGTGAGTAATCACACCATCGTGATTATCTTGGTCATGAAGATCTTTTTTGTATAGTTCTTCTGTGTATTCTTGCCATCTCTTCTTAATATCTTCTGCTTCTGTTAGGTCCATACCATTTCTGTCCTTTTTAGAGCCCATCTTTGCATGAAATGTTCCCTTGGTATCTCTAATTTTCTTGAAGAGACCTCTAGTCTTTCCTATTCTATTGTTTTCCTCTATTTCTTTGCATGGATCGCTGAGGAAGGCTTTCTTATTTCTTCTTGCTGTTCTTTGGAACTCTGCATTCAAATGGGTATATCTTTCCTTTTCTTCTTTGCTTTTCACTTCTATTCTTTTCATAGCTATGAAGACCTACAAGACCTTTTAGAACTAACATCAAAAAAAAGGTGTCCTTTTCATTATAGGGAACTGGAATGCAAAAGTAGAAAGTCAAGACACACCTGGAGTAACAGGAAAATTTGGCCTGGAGTACAGAATGAAGCAGGGCAAAGGCTAATAGAGTTCTGCCAAGAGAACTCACTGGTCATAGCAAACACCCTCTTCCAACAACACAAGAGAAGACTCTACACATGGACATCACCAGATGGTCAACACCGAAATCAGATTGATTATATTCTTTGCAGCCAAAGATGGAGAAGCTCTATATAGTCAGCAAAAACAAGACCGGAAGCTGACTGTGGCTCAAATCATGAACTCCTTATTGCCAAACTCAGACTTAAATTGAAGAAAGTAGGGAAAACCACTAGACCATTCAGGTATGACCTAAATCAAATCCCTTATGATTATACAGTGGAAGTGAGAAATAGATTTAAGGGACTAGATCTGATAGACAGCATGCCTGATGAACTATGGACAGAGGTTCATGACATTGTACAGGAGACAGGGATCAAGACCATCCCCAAGAAAAAGAAAATGGATTAAAGACCTAAATGTAAGAAATGAAACCATACAATTCCTAAAAGAAAATGTAGACAGTTACTTGACATCAGTCTCTACAATATTTTTTAGCATATCTCTTTAAGCAAGGGAAGCAAAAACAAAAATGAAACACTGAAAATTCTTGCACAGCAAAAAAAACTATCAACAAAATAAAAGGCAGCCTATCAAATGGGAGAACATAGTTGTAAACATTGTGTCCAATACAGAATTAATATATAGAATATGCAAAGAACTCATAAAATTCAACATCAAAAGTCAAAAAGCCCAATTAAAAAATGGGCACAAGATCTGCATAGACTTTTTCCAAAAAACACATATAGTCTTCCAACAGTCGCATAAAAAGGTAATCAACAACAGTAGTTATCATAGAAATGCAAATCAAAACCACAATGATGAATCACCTCACACCTATCAGAATAGCTGTTATCAAAAATACACCAAAGTGCTGGTGATGATGGAGAGAAAAGAGAACTCTCATGCACTGTTGGTAGGAATGTAAATGGGTGCAGTCACTGTGGAAAACAGTTTAGAGCTACCTCAAAAAATTAAAAATATAACTACCATATGATCCCGCAATTCCATTTCTGGGTATTTTTTCTAAGAAAACAGAAACACTAATTCAAGAAGATATGCACATTCATATGTTCATTGCAGCATTACTCACAATAGCCAAGAGATGGAAGCAACCTAAATACTCATCAATAGATGAAAGGATAAAGAAGATGCGGTATAAATATATATCTACACAATCATAAGAAGAATAAAATCTTGCTATTTGTGACAACATGGATGAATATAGAGAGTAATGGCTAAGTGAAATAGGACAAATACCAATATGATTCCACTTCTATCTGAAATCTAAAAAACAAGGCAAATGAATAACAATAACAAAAAAATAAACATAACAAAAGAGAGAGTCTTAGAACAAACAGGTGGTTGCTAAAGGGGAAGTCCAGTCAAGTGGATAAGTGAAATATATTAGGAAAAGTAAGTACAAACTTCTTGTTACAATAAAATAAGTGAGTTATAGGGGTAAAATGTACATTGTGGAAAATATAGTCAATAATATTGTAATTTTTATGGTAATAAAGGTATTCAAATGTACAAGCTTACAGTTATGAGAAAAATAAATGTTAGTGATGTAACATACAATGTGATTAATATTAACACCTGTGAGGGTTATATATGAAAGTTAAGGGAATAAATCCTAAGATTTCTCATCATAGGGAAAAATATTTTTTCTTTTATTTTGTACTGTATGAGATGATGGATGTTCACTAAATTTTTTGAGGTAATAATTTCAAAACATAAGCCAAATCATTATGCTGTACATCTTAAACTTATACAGTATTGTATGTCAATTATATTTCAATAATACTGGAAGAAAAAAATATTGAAAAAATTTAAAGAATGATTGTTTCATTCTAATAGTTATTGTGAGCAAAAGTTTCCAAGAATAATTTATTATTATTATATTTGCCCTTTAAGCAGTGACTATGTGATAGACAAGAAACTGAAAATTTAGAAGGATAGCCAGGCTATCTTTTCTGTAGCCTGGCAAGGTCCTCTGTCCATGGGTTCTCCAGGCAAGAATACTTGATTGGGTTGCTACACCCTCCTCCAGGGATCTTCCCAATCCAGGGATCAAACCCACATCTCTTATGTCTCCTGCATTGGCAGGAGAGTTCTTTACCACTAACGCCACCTGGGAAGCCCCAGAAAGATAGCTAGAAAGCAGGAATATAGAAGCATATGAGGACTCCCACGAAGAGAAACCCACAAATTTCAATAGTTTAACACGATGGTGATTTAGTCCCTAAGTCGTGTCCAATTCTTGGGACCCTATGGACTGTAGCTTGCCAGGCTCCTCTGTGCATAGGATTCTCCAGGCAAGAATACTGGAGTGAGTTGCCATCTCCCTTCTCCAGGGGATCTTCCCAACCCAGGGTCCTAACCTGGGTCTCCTGCACTGCAGACAGATTCTTTACTGACAGCTATGAGAGAAGCCCAGCTTAATACATTAGCAATTTATTTCTTACTCATGCAAACCCCATGTGGATTGATGGAGTTTCTCCTATTTCAGTGGCTCAAGAATCCAGGTAGCTTTTGTTCTGCGATAGCAGTCATCTTAACATGAGACTTTAATGGCTTTTAGATCTGGGAAGAAATAACATAGAGTTCCTTAGCCAGTCCCTACAGTCCTTAAATAGGTAAGTGACAGATATAACTGCCATTCAGGGAATCGTTGGCAAGAGATTGTCAGAGTCCTTGCCTTGCAGCAATAATAGAAGAAGTTCACTGTTCACAATATGCTTATGAATAAAATAGGGTTTCCCTGGTGGCTCAGGCAGTAAAGAATCCTCCTACAATGCAGGAACCCAGGTTCAATCCTCGTGAGAAAGGAATAACAACCCAATCCAGTATTCTTGTCTGGAGAATTCCATGGACAGAGGAGTCTGCAGGGGTATAGTGCATGGGTTCACAAAGAATCAGACATGACTGAGTAACTAACACTTTCACATTCATGGGTAGAATAATGTGTAAATTTCAAATGGTATATGTTCAGTAAATATAAATAATTTACATAAAATTGCAAACTGTACCAGGAAATCAGAAAAAATTGAATTGAAAAGGCATAATTACTGAAGCAAATCAATGAGTTTAAACTGAAACTTTAAGCTGAAAATGACTCCTCCAAGTGAAAATAAAGTTAAAAGTTATTCCAAATGGAATTACTTTAAAATTTTACTTTATTTTCCTTGTGAGATAGCCAAGTTACATTTTAATATTTCTGACAAGTGGTTAAAGACACTAAGCATGACCAAAAGTGCAATAATCTTATTTGCATATCCCCCTGGATTAGCATATTAACTGTTAATAGTTCATGAGCTTTGGTATTAAACATATGGCTGTAGCTTTACAATTCTTAAAACACATTATTCTGGACCATTATAGTTCACCTAGTGTGCAGATAGATCAAGTTCCTTTCATTTTCGTATTCCTGTTCCTATTTGGAACCAGTCTGTTGTTCCGTGTCCAGTTCTAACTGTTGTTTCTTTACCTGCATACAAGTTTCTCAGGAGGCAGGACAGGTGGTCTGGTATTCCCATCTTTTCCAGAATTTTCCACCATTTGTTGTGATCTACACAGTCAAAGGCTTTGGCACAATTAGTAAAGCAGAAGTAGATGTTTTCCTGGAACTCTCTCGCTTTTTCGATGAACCAATGGATGTTGGCAGTTTGATCTCTGGTTCAGCTTAAACATCCGGAATTTCATGGTTCACATAGCGTTGAAGCCTGACTTGGAGAATTTTGAGCATTATAAAATCATTAAAATTATTCAAATTTGATTGAATTGGTAAAGCTGAAGCTAACTTCTTCATTGTTTGTTCAAAGCCAGATTATTAATTTTTTATTCTATAATGAATGAGGATCTGTTGTAGATCACATCCAGAGAACCCACTGCCAGTCTCACTTCTAACATGATTCTATGGCAAATAAAAGTAATTTTAGATTTATACAAAGTATTCTATATAGCTGAAAAAGGCACACAAAAACATATAGCCATCTCATTTTATTTTTAACCTTGTTTTTCATAGACACCGAAGTTTTTTCCAAGTATTTTTAAAGTTTTTGCCTTCTTGATCGCATATTATAAACTAAAATTTCTGATATAAACAGTACATGAGGGGTACTTATTTTCTACTTCATACATTCACAAAGTAGGAGGTAAATTTTGCTTTACCTCCAGGAAAATAATGTTATTATGGGAATAATTCCAGTTCTTCTTTCTTGCTCATCAATTATTCTATCAATAGTTAGGGTAGAGTTGAAATCAACATTAAGGGTTAGATATCTTTCAGGCTTCCATTTCTAAATTGTTGTATTGTTGTTTAATCACTAAGTTGTGTCTGACTCTTTTGCGACCCCATGTCCAGTAGTTCCTCTGTCCATGGGATTTCCCAGGGAAGAATACTGGAGTGGGTTGACATTTTCTTCCTAGGGGATCTTCCCAACCAAGGAATAGAAGCCACTTCTACGTTGCAGGCAGATTCTTTACCACTGAGCCACCAGTGAAGCCCATAAAGAAATGAGACAATTATAAAAATTCAAAAGAATAAATCAAAGGCCACCAAAGAAAAGTTTTTGAATAGTTTTTAAATATTGATAATAAACTGGCTTTAAATCTTAATCATTTACAAATACTTTAGGCTAGCTGTTTATATACATGTCATCAATATAAAGCTATACTATTATATCATTGATTACTAATATGTGAATAAAACAAAGTGTTTCATTTTGTAGTGGGGATAGACATGAAATGTGTTTTAACACTTTAAATTTTGTTTTCATTAGCTTTACCTAGTCTTATAAACAGATTATATACTTTAATTGATTTTTTCTTCCAGAGAACTTTCATGTTTATTGAAATATTATTTTCCTGTCTATGAAACATTAGTGTATACCACATAAAACATAGGTTTGACCGTGTTCTATCCTATTTAATTAACAAGTCACAATAACTCCAAATATAATGTTTAAACAGTTGGATTCCAGAGAAAATGTGAATACTAACTTAGAACACTAACTTTCAACTTACTAATTCATACTTCATATTTGCAAATTGATTGTTAAGTATTGGCCAATTTGAAATATATATATATATATATATATATATATATTCAATATAATAGATACTCTTCCAGTAAACTGTACTTTAAAATGAAAATGAAATAATATTATTTGCTTTGGTAGCTCAAGATTAAACCTGCCTCTGTTTTTTCCAATAACATCATATAATCATTCCCCAAATTAGATTTAAAACCCCAGAGTATTAGAATCAAGGATTCATGTAATTTATCTTCTACTGCTATCTCTTCTAAAATGAAATTAGTAACAAAATTCTCTTGCTTTCCCTTTAGTAATGTCTCTCTGATTCAGCCCTTCTTTTTATTTTCTGGTTTAGATACCAATCTTTTCTTACTTGCAGCGCTCTTTAACCAGCCAAATGGATCTCAGGTACTCTAGGTGTGATAATCTTGCAAACGTCAATTACATCCTGTTACTGCTCTGTGCAAAAGCCTTTTAACTTTCTCTTTGCCTTCATTTCTGAAAGTCAGAAGTCCTCTCAGTTTTTGAGATTTGCCTCTTTTTGAATCTCTCATGAGCCTCTGAAGAACTAAGAAGACATATAGAGAGTTCTTAAAGGAAGATGTTTGACTATTTAGAGCTCAGTCTAAGCTCCAAACTCTAGACTTAAGAAGCAAAGAAAAACTTTCATTTTCTGTATTATACAATTTAACTTGTCTAGGACAAAAGTAGATGGACTTTAGGGAAAACCTTTGTGTCTAAAGGCAAAAATCCCAATATTTTACTTTGATACCTCTAGGCATACTACTTGATGGACTTTTAAGGAAAGAAAGCCCCCAAATCTTTCAAATCCTGCGTTCTATAGTGCAGTAATTTTGTGAATGATACTTTCTTATATTTTAAATAATTAGATCTCAAAATTCTGCATTTCAAATGATACCTAGGTGTGGAAAAAGAATATAGAAACATCATAAATTGACCATTATCAGGAAGCTTGCATTCTTTTCTGATGTAAATGCCACAATGAAGAAATAACTTAGAAATAATCTTGTTCTAGAACTTTGTCAAAGACTACCTTTAGAGCAAGAGTGAATGATCTCATATATAATGGTACAGAAGGCCTCAGGGAAGAAATATAACCTAACTTGACCCTTGAAGGGCACCTGGACTATAGAATTTTGGAGGAAGAAGATCTGGGGTTGTGGCAGTTGTAAAGGATAGACACTAATAAAGGTACAATGTCGTTGTGGTCTTTAGAAGACCAGACTAGTCAGAGAGGAGTAGGTATGATTCAACATATTAAGTAGTAAATTTGAGTAGAGAAGTAGAGCTACGCTTGATAAGTGCATTCATGTTCAGCTGCTCAGTATCTTCCTCTTTGTGACCCCACAGACTATAGGCCACCAGGCTCCTCTGTTCATGGGACTATCCCAGTAAGAATACTGGAGTTGGTTGCCATTTCCTCCTGCGGTTGACCTTCCAAGGAATCAAACCCACATCTCCTGTGGCTCCTGCATTGGCCGGCAGATTCTTTATCATTGAGCCACCTGGGAAGCACTCAAGACTAATAATAAAGATAAGAATTATATGAGGATACAATGATAGAATGGGAAAGTTTACTCAGAGGAAACTTTCAAAGAAAAATCAAAAAGACTTAGAAGCATGTTGATGGTGGCAGCAATCATTAAAAGTGAAGTGTTATAGCAGTAGAATTAGTCATATGAAAAGGTGTGTTCAGTAGAGGTGGTTGAACCTGTGATGTCTCACATCTTTTCCATATCTATAGTGTTTTCAACATACACATGTAATTAATTTCTGTGTTATACCATTTATTCTGGCCAATGCTTGTTTTAGATTGTGAACCTAAAGAATAAGGCTTATCATATTTAACATGTACTTATAAACCAAGTACACAGAAAATGTTCATGCAATGATGTGCAAATTCTGAAACATGATGAAATTTTGGAATCATTTGGGAAATTTTTACAATTTCAAAGGGCATATATGTATTTCTATACTTCAAGAAAGGTTATCAGATCTGATTTCCTCATAATCAAAATTTCACTATGAGAGGCAAAATAAAAGTTGGGAAGTAGTCAAATGGTGAGGCTCTAGAAGTACAGTCTGACTGTGAATCAGGATTCTGGTTCTGGGTGATTGAATGGGGATCAAACAATATTATCTGTAAAGTTATCAGAAGCCAATTAAAATATTATAAATGATTTGATCAAGTCTTCCACATCATCATAATGTCTTGAGAAAAAATTAATAAGAGCCTTGTCAAAGAATAGAGTAAATGAATACCAATCAGATTTTAAGAGTACTACTAGAATATTTGGAAGTTATTTCTCTGAGAGTTTCCCTACCTGTGTTTCCAATTTCACTTAAAGCTACCCCACAGGTGTAAGGGTTAAGGAATAGTCTTTACAATCCAAAGTCACAACAGCTCTTGTATTTAATCTTCAGATGAATACACATTTATTTATACCTCGGGCATTCTAGAGAGTATGTTATACAGTCACTCTGTAACTAATTTCATAGTATATATCTTATCAAATGATATAAACATGACTTTATATATAATTGCTATATTTAATGTATACCTGTGGTGGATTCATTTCGATATTTGGCAAAACTAATACAATATTGTAAAGTTTAAAAATAAAATAAAATTAAAAAAAAATAAAGTGGATGCTTAAGTTAGGAATTACATAGTATATAGAAAGTGTAGCAGCAAAATTTTCAGTATAATAGTATTTTTCATATAAAAGAGAACAAGCTATGAATCTGCTCATGTAACAAATCATGTATTAAAATACCTCTCCTCCATTTAACCAACAAACATTCTATTGCAAATTTTCAGCAATAAACAAACTCTTTGAAGTAAGGTGCTTTATATCCATATTTTCTAGTTTTATTTATTAAATGTGTGTACAGTGGCCATTTCTGGAGGAAAGCATGACAACCCAGTGTTCTTGCCTGGAGAATCCCTTGGAGAGAGGAGACCGGCAGGCTACTCTCTGCGTCCAGAGGGTCACAAGGAGTCAGGCATGACTGAAGCAGCTTAGCACACACAGTGGCCATTATGCGTCAAGACTTAATAAAAATGAAGTAAGCCTTTTTTTATTGTGCTTGTTCAATATCTAACTTTTCCTTTTTCTGGTAACAGTAGTGCAAATGTCTTTAGGAATCACCTCTCTCCTATTTTTAATTATTTTTGATAACTTTGCTTTCTCAAACTTTCTCTCTTAAAATTTTAGCTATTAATTTGTATAACTTTGTTCCCATAAGTTTACCTCTATATTTTCCTTATACCATCATTATGAAAAATTGTTGTTGTTCATCTATCTACCTTTGGAAATAAAGGAGCTCAAGTATGTCAGTGTCTTTTAATAATCAAAGAGATTCAAAACATTCTACTAATCTAAATCTTAATAATGGAAGAGAGCACCTTGACCTGCTCATAAAAAGAATGAAACAAACAAAATGTACTCATTAGAAAGAAAAAAAAAAAAAGAAACAAAAGAAAGGGGGACCTAGATGCTACCTGTTTGGTTAAGTGAAACCAAAATTAATTCACTATTTCTGATTAAACTCACGAGGGTTTAGATGGTTTCAGTAATGTTTGGAATGAAAGGAAGTGGAAGATTTGGAGAAGTGGAGGAAAAACTGCCAAGTATCATTCAAGCTACAAATAGTTGTCTTCATATCTTTCACTCTCTTCAAGAAACATTTTTGAAAAGATCAAACTGCTCAAAAATCATTCTATCCTCCTTGGAAATGATCAAGTAAAGGTCAATTTGCCAAGACCATGTAACAACCTACAGGAAGTTTGGAAGCTGTCTTTGAGAGCAGTTAAAAGGATTCAGGGAGAGTGCTGGAATAGGATAGCAACAATTCAAGGCGCACATAATGGAGAGAGAAATGTTTCCAAAAATTTTTAAATGTTATTACAGTTCCCTTACGTTTAGTTTTTTTGTGATCACTAACTTCTGCTCTACTCAACATACCTTTCTTGAGGCCCTACAGATGAGCAATCTGTCAAATGATAGAAGCAAAAACTACAGAAAAGTAGTGTGTTGGCAGGGGGGTGGGAGGATGTCCATCCTGTGTATTCATTTATTAATTGATTAAATACTTAGTTTCTTGATATTTAGAAATGAGTGAAGATCCATTGTTATGTTCTGTCTGGTTGGAATAGTATGATCCATTAAGGTGTCCATTTAGTTAAGCAAATATGAAAGCACAGAGATGTATAGACAGCAGCAATGAAGCTCTGCCAGACTATAGCAATTAACTATCTTAAAGCGTTTGATTGTATGGATCACTATCAACTGTGGAAAATTCTTAAAGAGGGGAATACTGACCACCTTACCTGTCTCCTGAGAAATCTGTATGCAGGTCAAGAAGCAACAGTCAAAACCGAACATGGAACAACAGACTGGTTGAAAATTGGGAAAGGAGTACATCAAGGCTGTATATTGTCACCCTGTTTATTTAATTTATGTGCAGAGTACATCATATGAAATGCTGGGAGAAGACTCTTGTGAGTCCCTTGGACAGCAAGAAGCTCCAACCAGTCAAACGTAAAGGAAATCAACCCTGAATATTCACTGGAAGGACTGATGCTGGAGCCGAAGTTCCAATACTTTGGCTACACGATGCAAACAGCCAACTCAATGGAAAAGACTCATGCTGGGAAAGATTGAAGGCAAGGAGGAGAAGAGGGCGATGGAGGATGAGGTGGTTGGATGGCATCGTCGACTCATTGGACATGAATTTGAGCAAACTACAGGACATTGTGAAGGACAGGGAAGTCTGTTGTGCTGCAGTCCATGGGGTTGCAAAGAGTTGGACAGGACTGAGTGACTGAACAACTAACAGCAGCAATCCTAAAATTGGAATCAGTGTGAAAATATAGATATTGCTCATTAGCACCTATTTTGGGGAATATATATATACATATACATACATATACATACACATACATATATATATTTACTGGCTTGCTGTGCCAGTAAAATAAAACCCTTCCATGACCAGGAATCAAACCTGGTCTGATTCTAAACCGAATCAAATCAAATCTCAAATTCCAATCAAATATCAGTAGTGAGAGCATAAAGTCCTAGCCACTGGATCACCAGAGAATTCTGGAAAAAAAAAATAGTTCATCATAAATTTTCAAATCTATAACTGTCACAAAATTCTCATTTTACTGTTAGGGAGCATTTTAAAAAATAAGTTTCTAGAGAAAATAAGCATATGTTTACTTACACATCCTCCAAAAAATCCCAATGAAAGAAATAAATGCAAATGGATCATAGAAAATAAATGGAGACAAATTCTCAACACATTACCAAGAGCTTAAATAAGAAAACTTTTGAAAGAACTATTTAGACTTATGACAGAAGTGTTAAGGAGATAGTAAGGGGCTGGTGACCACAGAAAGTCATCTCTAACCCTAGGCTGAAGGGTGAGAGGGACCAATGGGGTTTCCAAAGCTTGGAAGAAACTGGGGATGTGAAAGAGCCTCTGGAGAGCAGTTGTGACCATCATGGAATACAGTCCCAGCAGGAATCACAGCCAGACATGGAAAGAGTGTGAAATATCTACTCCATCCTTTCTGATTATCTGCCCATTCCTCAGGCCAGCAACCCAATTGGCCAAATCCCCAATCAGAAGCCAGAAGGCAAGGGAGCCTGTGTGATGTTGATAGAGATCAGCCTCCTATTTTGTAGAGAAAGGTGAAAATCAGTATGAGGATGGGGAGGATGATGGAAATTAACAAGCACTGAAGGGATAAGATTTCAGCTTCAGTTTTCCTTGATCCATTTTGGTTAATCTGTAACTTGGCCTGGCTGGACTACATCCCCACTTTTTTGCTATGTTTCTAATTTGGGTGGGTTGATCATAAGAGAGATTGTTGTGGGAGATGTGCAGAGCAGAAGTGAAGTGACAACCACTTTGTAGCTCACACATTCTGTCACTTATTTTTTGACTGACCTCATGGCTTAAGTAATGGCCAAGCCTGTAGCTGGTCTACATTCCTCTGGATTCTCCTTCACTTTCTCTGATTCCTGAGCCAGTCCTGTGTGTTTGTGTGTGTGTTCAGTCGCTCATTTGGGTCCAATTCTTTGTGACCCCATGGACTATAGCCCACCAGGAATTTCCCAGACAAGAATACTGGAGTAGGTTGCCATTTCACACCCAGGAAATCTTCCTGACCCAAGGACTGAAGGATCCTTAAATCTATGGGACATACACTACTGAGAAAAGGGCTAAAAGGACCTGACAAGGTGTCGGTCTGTCCATGTGAGTCTGACTCATGTTTGTCCCTTCCACATTGTTCTCGCTGTCCCTGCATTGCAGCCATCTCTCCTCCCTGATTGCCTTAACTATGGGCCTCAAATTTCAACATCAGAGTCACAGACAAGAACCATGAAGACACAACTTCACAAGTTCACACAACTGTGTAAGATCAAATTCCTGTAACAACTTTTAACATATATAATATACATAATCATCCCATTGTTCTACCTCTCTGATTGAACTCTGAGTTTCCAGGAAAGTAAGAGATAACAGACTGTGAGCCAGTTAGGACACAGGACATCAAAAAGAACTCGTGTGTTAGAGGCACCAGACACCTCTGAAGATAGATGTACACACTGGTTTCATTGAAAACAGGAAGATTATTTAAGCAAGTTCAATTCTCTGTAGCAATACAAAAACCCATTCCTCAAACATCAAAAATTAAGAAAAAGTACTAAATGGAAAAAATCAATGAGGTTTTGGACTGGGGAGTATGCTCAGCTGAGAAGAGAGAGAGGACATAATTAAAATTAGGAAGATGATGTGAAATAATATTTACAGAAGAGTGAACAACCCTGTCCTCAGCCCCATTATTTGGACACACTCCAAAAATACTGGCTGTCAAGTGTCTAATTTATACTCCACTACTAAGTTGGGCAGAAGATTCAGTACTCCTTTTTGACTGAAGTGACCTAATTGATCAAAAGTTCTGCTCTTTACATTTGGTCACCCCAAAGAAGGAGGCTAACACTTAATTTTTAGTAGTTTGTCCTAAAATATGAATGGATATTTAAGGATCATCAGAGTCTGAAGAAACAGTTATGTATAACAGGTGTATTTTAATGACAACAAAAGTTTAGCTGAAGGTGACAGAGACTAAAAATTAACAGTGATTTACACAGAAGAGAAGTGCTTACTCTCTTAAATAAAAGCCAGTACTGATACAACTTGTTCAGAAAAGGTGATGAGGACTGAGGTTTTTCTTGTATCTAGTGCTTTCTTTCCACGGGATGTTGTCCTCATTCACTTTGTATAAGATGGCCTCTGATCTCATCTACAACAAACCAGTGAAAAGCAGGGAGGAGAAGAAGAAACAACTGATACATCTTCCTTTTAAGACCATATGCCAGAAAGTGCATGCATCAAAGTTGGTTACATAGCCAAACACAGCTGCAAGGGAGGATGGTGAATTAATTGTTTATTCTAGTGGCTTGGGGCCTTGTTAACCTTGAGAATCATAAAACTAACAAAGGAGAAAAGGCATATTTGAGAGATCACTGGAAACCTGCCAGTGTTCTTTTTGGGTACTCACTATCTGTGCAAACTCTGTTCTCAAGAAAAGGAGCTCCTAAATTCAATCCTGTCAATGCACTCAGAACAAAGTTCAGGATTCCTGTATCATATGCAACCCTGTCCTTTAGATCTAGATATGGCTCTTCATGAACCAATGGTCCCAAAATAAAAGACGAATCACCAGTCTGTGTAAAGTAGAAATAAAATCCTCCATTTGAAAAATGGAAGAATAGGATATTGATAGCATTTTCAAGAGTCGGACACGACTGAGCAACTAACAAACACACTAACAGGAATCACCAAAGCACCATTCTTTGTTGGTGGAGGAAGTTTCTCAATTAATCAACTGACCAGCAACTTGACTAGGGTTGGCATTGCCCTGTGTCCCTTAGAGGTTACATTATAATTGTAGAACTTTTTCTCATGTGGAATTTGGAAATCTGGAGGTTGTCTTAGAGGTGATCTGATGCCAACTTCTGTAAATCAAGCTTGTGGCATTTCAGGCAGTCTAATTGCCTCTAGGACTTAATGGAAATTAAATCACTTTAAGTTCAGTTCAGCCACTCAGTCATGTCTGACTCTTTGTGACCCCATGGACTGCAGCACGCCAGGCCTCCCTGTCCATCACCAACTCCCAGAGTTTACTCAAACTCATGTCCATTGAGTGAGTAATACCATTCAACCATCTCATCCTCTGTCATCCCATTCTCCTCCCTCCTTCAATTTTTCCCAAGGGTCTTTCAAATGTGTCAGTTCTTTGCATCATGTGGCCAAAGTATTAAATTAAATTAAATCAAATCACTTTGCATGTGGTCAATTCTGTATTGGATAAACACAAACCATATTCTCTCTTCTTCTTGTTCAGTCACTAAGCTGCATCTGACTCTTTGTGATCCCATGAACTGCAGCATGCCAAGCTTCCCTGTCCTTCACTATCTCCCAGAGTTTGCTCAAATTCATATTGGTAATACTATCTAACCATCTAAACTCTGTCACCCCTTCTCTTCTTGCCCTCAATCTTTTCCAGCATCAGGGTCTTTTCCAATGAGTCAGTTCTTCACATTAGGTGGCCAAAGTATTAGAGCTTCAGCTTCAGTATCAGTCTTTCCAATGAATACTCAGAGTTTATTTCCTTTAGAATTGACTGGTTTGATCTCCTTGCTGTTCAAGGGACTCTCAAGAGTCTTCTCCAGCACCACATTTGAAAGCATCAATTCTTCAGCTCTCAGCCTTCTTTATGAACTAACTCTCGCATCGATACATGACTACTGGAAAAACCATATTAAATTAGTTCTGACTACATGAACATTTGTCTGCAAAGTGATGCCTCTGCTTTTTAATATGCTGTCTAGTTTTGTCATATTTTCTATAAATATAGTTTATAGATTTAATAACTCTGATCTTTTATTTACTGGCCCCTGAATTCTACCCATCACCCACTCTTGTGAAACAATAGATTTGAGTGTGAGGTTAGTTTTACTCATACAATCTTTGAGCACATATTACTGGCTGAGCAATACAGGCTGAGCAATACACTTGTTTCAGTTAGAGAAACAGAATTCATCTGCTATTGTTGTTTTTTTAAAACATTTGAGATCCCAGTATATCCAACTCTTGCTCAGCTAACTTTGTGAGCTATATGTAGAAAAAACTTACAAATAGACTTACTTATATTTCACCTTCTCTATATAAAAATGTTTAAAAGATCACATGCAACATTATCAATATTTTCTAGATCTTGTGTAGTCCATTGTTTATCTATATTTCAGGATATCACAGGCCACAATTCTACTAAATATTTTACCTGGTATAACAAGGATTCCAGCTTTCCAACCTCTAACAGATGTGCTCTCACTGCTTCATTATTCCCAAGAAACAAAAGCTGTATCTTTTAGTTCAATTGCATGCAGCATCCATCTTCTGATTTTGAAAATATGAAGGGAAATATCAAAAGAAACAGCTACAAGAGTTCAACTTTTTGGAATTGGGACTCAAGGATAGAAACATATATTTAATATTTTTTATTTCAAATAAAATATTATATAAAAGAATACACTTCTTCATCTAACCTTAATTTAACCACAGCAATAGAGGCAATATGGCCTCAAGATCAAATTGAAATATATCCCAAATATGAGTTTTGCCCAAACATGGAAGACTAAATTTAGAGATAGTAGAAGGTGGCAGTGGGCTTCCCTGGTGGCTCAGTGGTGAAGAATCCACCTGGATAAGTGGCCTGCACATTGGTGTCTGATAAGCTGGCATACTTCTTTTTGGGACTCAGCTGCCTTGTGCTGAAAATCTTGGCCACTTGGAGGACAAAAGAGGCTCTACAGTTCCAGCCAATAGCCTGAACTTCCAGCAGTGTGAGGAAGTCATCTCAGTCACGGCAGCCCCAACCACCATCTGACTGTGACTGCACAAAACGCTCCAATCAAGACCAGCAGCACTGCCCATCAAAAGTACAGCAGAAAGGAGTAGAGAGGTTTGCATGAGGAAAGGCTAGACACTTAATAACCAAAAGAAATCAAGCCCTGAGCTTTTGGAATGGGAGCACTGACTCCAAGACCCAGAGAACTAACCCTAGGGGTTATCAAATAGTGAGAACTCAAACAAAGGGAATCACTGGGATAAAAGACCCTGCATGACCCAATCACCAGTAGCACCCTGTGCAGGACAACTCATCTAAACAACAAACAAAACAAAAGTACAGACCCATTCATCAGCAGACAGGATTACCACCTCACTCAGTCTTACCTATCAGAGCAAAAACAAGCAAGTAAACAAACAAAAACTCAGTACAAAGCTCACCCTATGCAAAGCTTACACAAACCCCTGGACAAACCTTAGGAGGGCAGAAACCAAAAGAAAGGAAGAATTCAACCTTGAAGTCCTGGAAAAGGAGACCTCAAACACAATAAGTTAAAAAGAAAAATAATGAAAAGGCAGAGAAATACTATGCAAATGAAGGAACAAAGTAGAAGCACAGAAGTCCAAATAAGTGAAGAGGAAATAGGTGAGCTACCTGAAAAAGAATTCAGAATAATGATAGTAAAGATTATCAGAAATCTTGAAAATAAAATGGAGAGAATGCAAGAATTAACAAAGACCTAGAAGAATTAAAGAATAAACATGCAGAGACAAACAACACAATTACTGAAATTAAAAATACTCTAGAAGGAAGCAATATCAAAGTATCTGAAGCAGAAGAACGCATCAGTGAGCTGGAAGATAAAATGATGGAAATAACTTCTGAAGAGCAGAATAAAGTAAAAAGAATGAAAAGAACTGAGGATAGTCTCAGAGACCTCTGGGACAATATCGAATGCACCAATATTCGAATTATAGGGGTCCCAAAAGAAGAAGAGAAAGAGAAATGGTGTGAGAAAATTTTTGAAGAGATTATAGTTGAAAATTTCCCCAATACAGAAAAGGAAATAATCAAGTCCAAGAGGCACAAAGAGTCCCATATAGGATAAACCCAAGGAGAAACACTCCAAGACACATACTAATCAAACTAACAAAGACTAAACACATAGAAAGAATATTAAAAGCAGCAAGGGAAAAGAAACAAGTAACATGCAAGGGAAACCCCATATGCTTTACAGCTGATCTTTCAGCAGAAACTGCAGGCCAGAAGGGAATGGCAGGATATATTTAAAGTACTGAAAGTGAAAAATCTACAACCAAGATTACTGTATCTGGCAAGGATCTCATTCAAAACTGATGGAGAAATAAAAAGAATTTCAGACAAGCAAAAGTTGAGAGAATACAATACCATCAAACTAGCTTTACAGCAAATGTTAAACGGACTTATATGGTCATACAAGATACGTATATAGTCATAGAAAGTGAAAGTGAAGTCCTATCTGGCTCTTTGCGACCCCATGACTGTAGCCTACCAGGCTCCTCCCTCCATGGGATTCTCCAGGCAAGAGTACTGGAGTGAGTTGCCATTTTCCTTCTCCAGGGGATCTTCCCGACCCAGGTCTCCTGCATTCCAAGCAGACTCTTTAACCTCTGAGCCCCCAGGGAAGCCCTATATAGTCATAAGATACTTATATAAGTCATACTTATATAGTCAAAAGAAATACAAGAGAAGAAAAAGGATCTACAAAAAAAAAAAAAAAACAATTACTAAAATGGCAATAGGAACATATATATCAATAATTACTTTAAATGTAAATGGATTAAATATTCCAATCAAAAGACACAGACTGGCTGAATGCATACAAAAGCAAGACCCATATATATGCTGTCTACAAGAAACCCACTTCAGACCTAAAGACACATATAGACTGAAAGTGAGAGGATGGAAAAATATATTCCGTGCAAATGAGAAGCAAAAGAAAGCTGGAGTAACAATCCTCATATCAGACAGAAAAAAAAAAAGACCTTAAAATAAAGAACATTACAAGAGATAAGGAAGAACACTACATAATGTTCAAGGGATCATTCCAAGAGGAAGATAACAATTGTGAATATCTATGCACCCAACATAGGAGCACCTCAATACATAAGACAAACTCTAACAGACATAAAAGGAGAAAATGACAGTAACACAATAATAGTAGGACACTTTAACACCCCACTCACACCAATGGACAGATCATCAAAACAGAAAATTAATAAGGAAACACAAGTCTTAAATGATACATTAGATGAGATAGATCTCATCAATATCTTCAGGCCATTCCATCCAAATGCAGAATACACCTTCTCAAGTGCACATGGAACATTCTCCAGGATAGACCACATCTTGGGTCACAAATCAAATCTCAGTAAATTTAAGAAAATTGAAATCATATCAAGCTTCTTCTCTGAACACAATGCTATGAGACTAGATATCAATTACGAGAAAAAAAACTGTAAGAAACACAAACCCATGGAGATTAAACAACACATTTCTAAATAACCAATGTGTTACGGAAGAAATCAAAAGGGAAATCAAAAAAATTCTAGAAAAAAACAACAATGAAAACATGACAATTCAAAACCTATGAGATGCAGCAAAAGCAGTTCTAAGAGGGAAGTTTATAGCAATACAATCCTACCTCAAGAAACAAGAAAAACATCAAATAAAAAACTTAACTTTATACCTAAAACAACTGAAAAAAGAAGAACAACAAAAAAAAATTACAGGGAAAGAAATCATAAAGATCTGAGCAGAAAAAAAATGAAAAAGAAATAAAAAAGAAACAAAGGTAAAGATTAATAAAAATAAAAGTTGGTTCTTTGAGAAGATGTACAAAATTGACAAACCTTTAGCCAGATTCATCAAGAAAGGGAGAAGAATCAAATCAACAAAATTAGAAATGAAAAAGGAGAGGTTACAACAGACAATGCAGAAATACACAGGATTATAGGAGACTATTATTAACAACAATATGGCAATAAAATGGATAACCTGGAAGAAATGGACAGATTCCTAGAAAAGTTCAATCTTCCAAGACTGAATCAGGAAGAAATAGAAATCATGAACAACTCAATTATAAGCACTGAAATTGAAGCTGTGATCAAAAATCTCCCCAAAAACAAAAGCCCAGGATCAGATGGCTTCACAGAAGTCTATCAAACATTTAGAGAAGAGTTAATGCCTGTTCTTCTAAAATTCTTTCAAAAAATTGCAGAATAAGGAACACTTCCAAACTCATTCTATGAGGCCACCATGACCCTGATAACACAAAAAAAGAAAACTACAAGCCAATATTACTGATGAACATAGATACAAAAATATTCAACAAAATTTTAGCAAACAGAATTCAGCAATACATCAAAAAGCTCATATACCATGATCAAGTTGGTTTATTCCAGGAATGCAAGGATTCTTCAATATATGCAAATCGATCAATGTGATATACCATATTTACAAATTGAGAGATAAAAACCATATGATCATTTCAATAGATGCAGAAAAAGCCTTTGACAAATTTCAGCACCTATTTATGATTAAAACTCTTTGGAAAATGGGCAAAGAAGGAACCTACTTCAACATAGTAAAGGTCATATATGATAAGCCTGCAAAAAACATTATACTCAATGGTGAAAAATTGAATGCATTCCCCCTAAGATCAGGAACAAGACAAGGATGTCCACTTTCACCACTATTATTCAACATAGATCTAGAAGTCCTAGCTACAGCAATCAGAGAAGTAAAATAAAGAAAAAGAATTCAGATCAGCAAAGAAGAAGTAAAGCTCTCACTGTTTGCAGATGACATGATACTATACACAGAAAACCCTAAAAATAGTATCAGAAAATTACTAGAGCTAATCAGTGAATTTAGCAAAGTTGCAGGATACAAAATCAATACAGAGAAATCACTAGCATTTCTATATACTAACAATGAAAAATCAGAAAGAGAAGGAATCAATCCCATTCACCATTGCAACAAAAAGAATTGAATATCTAGGAATAAACTTGGCTCAAGGTTAAAGCGTCTCCCTGCATTGCAGGAGACCTGGGTTTGATCCATGTGTCAGGAAGATCCCCTGGAAAAGGAATACTCCAGTATTCTTGCCTGGAGAATCCCATGGACGGAGGACCCTGGTGGGCTATAGTCCATGGGGTCACAAAGAGTTGGACAACACAGAGCGACTTCACTTTCACTTTCACTTTTAAGGAGACAAAAGAACTGTACACAGAAAACTATAAGACATTGATGAAAGAAAAGTCAAGTGGGCCTTAGAAAGCATCACTACAAACAAAGCTAGTGGAGGTGATGGAATTCCAGTTGAGCTATTTCAAACCCTGAAAGATGATGCTGTGAAAGTGCTGCAGTCAATATGCCAGCAAATTTGGAAAACTCAGCAGTGGCTACAGGACTGGAAAAGGTCAGTTTTCATTCCAATCCCAAAGAAAGGCAATGCCAAAGAATGTTCAAACTACTGTACAATTGCACTCATCTCACACGCTAGTAAAGTAATGCTCAAAATTCTCTAAGCCAGGCTTCAGCAATACGTGAACCGTGAACTTCCAGATGTTCAAGCTGGTTTTAGAAAAGATTTAAGAACCAGAGATCAAATTGCCAACATCTGCTGGATCATGGAAAAAGCAAGAGAGTTCCAGAAAAACATCTATTTCTGCTTTATTGACTATGCCAAAGCCTTTGACTGTGTGGATCACAATAAACTGGAAAATTCTGAAAGAGATGGGAATACCAGACCACCTGATCTGCCTCTTGAGAAATTTGTATGCAAGTCAGGAAGCAACAGTTAGAACTGGACATAGAACAACAGACTGGTTCCAAACAGGAAAAGGAGTATGTCAAGGCTATATATTGTCACCCTGCTTATTTAACTTCTATGCAGAGTACATCATGAGAAATGCTGGGCTGGATGAAGCACAAGCTGGAATCAAGATTGCCAGGAGAAATATCAATAACTTCATATATGCAGATGACGTCACCCTTATGGCAGAAAGTGAAGAGGAACTAAAAAGCTTCTTGATGAAAGTGAAAGAGGAGAGTGAAAAAGTTGGCTTAAAGCTCAACATTCAGAAAATGAAGATCATGGCATCTGGCCCCATCACTTCATGGGAAATTGATGGGGAAACAGTGTCAGACTTTATTTTTCTGGGCTCCAAAATCACTGCAGATGGTGACTGCAGCCATGAAATTAAAAGACGCTTACTCCTTCGAAGGAAAGTTATGACCAACCTAGATAGCATATTAAAAAGCAGAGACATTACTTTGCCAACAAAGTTCCATCTAGTCAAGGCTATGGTTTTTCCTGTGGTCATGTATGGATGTGAGAGTTGGACTGTGAAGAGGGCTGAGCACCGAAGAATTGATACTTTTGAACTGTGGTGTTGGAGAAGACTCTTGAGAGTCCCTTGGACTGCAAGGAGATCCAACCAGTCCATTCTAAAGGAGATCAGTCCTGGGTGTTCTTTGGAAGTAATGATGCTAAAGCTGAAACTCCAGTACTTTGGCCACCTCATGCGAAGAGTTAACTCATTGGAAAATACCCTGATGCTTGGAGGGATTGGGGACAGGAGGAGAAGGGGACGACAGAGGATGAGATGGCTGGATGGCATCACCAACTTGATGGACGTGAGTTTGAGTGAACTCCAGGAGTTGGTGATGGACAGGGAGGCCTGGCATGCTGCAGTTCATGGGGCTGCAAATAGTCGGACATGACTGAGCAACTGAACTGAACTGATGAAAGAAATCAAAGACAACATAAACAGATGGACAGGTAGTCCATGTTCCTGGGTAGGAAGGATCAATATTGTGAAAATGACTATACCACCAAACGCAATCTACAGATTCAGTGTCATCCCTATCAAATTGCCAATGACATTTTTCACAGAACTAGAACAAAAAAATTTCACGATCCATATGGAAATAAAAAAGACACTGACTAGCCAAAGCAGTCTTGAGAAAGAAGAATGGAGCTGGAGGAATCAACCTTCCTGACTTCATATTTGACTACAAAGCTACAGTCATCAAGACAGTGTGGTACTGGCACAAAAACAGATATATAGACCAATGGAACAAGATAGAAAGCCCAGAAACCAACCTATGCACCTATGCATACCTTATTTTTGACAAAGGAGATAAGAATATACAACACGACAAAGACAGCCTTTTCAGTAAATGGTTCTGGAAAAACTGGACAACTACATGTAAAAGAATGAAATTAGAACCCTTCCTAACACCATACACAAAGATAAGCTCAATGGATTAAAGACCTAAAGGTAAGACCAGGAACTATAAAACTCTTAAAGGAAAACATAGGCAGAACACTCAATGACATAAATCAAACCAAGATCCTCTGTACCCACCTCCTAGAGTAACAGAAATAAAAACAAAAGTAAAAGTGTAGGACCTGATTAAACTTAAAAGCTTTTGCACAGCAAAGAAAACTATAAGCAAGGTGAAAAGACAACCCTCGGAATAGGAGAAAATAATAGCAAATGAAACAGCTGACAAAGGATTAATATCCAAAATATGCAAGCAGCTCGAACAACTCAATGACAGAAAAACTCAACTCAATCAAAAAGTGAGGAAAGACCTAAACAAACATTTCTCCAAAGAAGACATACAGATGGCTAACAAACACATGATTAGATGCTCAACATTGCTCATTATTAGAGAAATGCAAATCAAAACCTCAATGAGATATCACCTCACACTGGTCAAAATGGCCATCATCAAAAAGTCTACAAACAATAAATGCTGGAGAGGCTTTGGGGAAAAGGGAATGCTCTTGCACTGTTGGTGGGAATGTAAATTGATACAGCCACTATGGAAGATGGTATGGAGATTTCTTAAAAACCTAGAATAAAACCACGCATGACCCACCCATCTGACTCCTAGGCATATACCATGAGGAAACAAAAATTGAAAAAAACACATGTATCCCATTGTTCATTGCATCTCTATTTACGATAGCTAGAACATGAAAGCTACCTAGATGTCCATCAACAGATGAATGGATAAAGAAGTTGTGGTACATATACACAATGGAATATTACTCAGCCATAAAAAGGAATGCATTTGAGTCAGTTCTGATGAGGTGGATGAGCCTAGAATCTATTATACAGAATGAAGTGAGTCAGAAAGAGAAAGATAGATATCATATTCTAACACAACATATATGGAATCTAGAAAAAATGATACTGAAGAATTTATTTACAGGTCAGCAATGGAGAAACAGACATAGAGAATAGATTTGTGGACATGGGGAGAGAGAAGGATATATGGAAAGAGTGAGATGGATGGAAAGAGGGTGAGATGTATGGAAAGAGTAACATGGAAACTTACATTACCATTTGTAAAATAGATAGCCAATGGGAATTTGCTGTATGGCTCAGGAAGTTCAAACAGGGGTTCTATATCTACCTAAAGGGGTGGGATAGAAAGGGAGATGGGAGGGACGTTCGAAAGAGAGGGGATATATGTATACCTATGGCTGATTCATGTTGAGGTTTGACAGAAAACAACAAAATTCTGTAAAGCATTTATCCTTCAGGTAAAAAAAAAATTAAAAAGAAAAAAGAATAATAATAAATAAAAACATTTTTTAAAAGTGCATGACAACAATAACACAAAGAACAGGACATAAAAAGTGGAAACATTCTGTGGCAAGGTTCTTAAGGAGTGTGGTACATTATTATTTGAAGGTGGACTAAATTAAGATAAAAAATACATATTGTAAAATCTTAAGTGAGCACTTAAAAAATAAAGCAAATTCATAAAAAAAAAAAAAAAGAATCTGCCTACCAAGCAGGAGATGCAGCTTCAATCCCTGGATCGGAAAGATCCCCTGGAGAAGGAAATGGCAACCCACTCCAGTATTCTCCCATTGGAAATCCCGTGGACAGTGGAGCTTGGTGGGCTACAATTTATGGGGTTGTAAAGAGTTAAACACAGCTTAGCAACTGGACAACAACCACAACAGATGATGGTAGTCCTGTTTAGGACTGTGATTCTCAATTGGACCTAAAGTTGCCTCCTCTCCCCTTCCAGATGTCATTGGATAATGCCCAAAGACATTTTGTTGGTCATGATTGGGAACGAGGTGTTACTAGCATCTAGTGAGTGCAAATCAGAGACTCTGATAAATATCCTACTAAACATAGCACATTCCCTTTCCCCAACCCCAATACTTGCAACCAAGTATTATCCAGTCTGAAATGGCAAGGGTGCTGAGGTTGAGAAACTCTGGTCTAACTCATTAGATAAAAGATACTAAATCTATAGGTAGGAGCTGCGAAACGATAAACATCGTACCCCCCTAATCTCTACATTGACCAAACAGATGACTGACAACTTAGGATAGCATAGTATACAAATAGAAGATGCAGTTCTGGCAATAGAGTTCTTATTGTATGAGTATTGAGAAGTAAAGACCCTGCTGTAGTGTTTGAAAGGATTCACTTTGCTAGCTACCCAAACATGCCATCAGTTGGACATGCCAACTGATACTGGTTCTGGAATTTTCCAAACTTTCTCTCCACATCAATATCTTAATTGGACAGATCAGATGAAAAGCACCAAATTATCATAAAATTGCATCATTTCATTGTAGAAAAAATACTTTAAAAAAGTATTAAAAAATACTTCAAGTATACACTTCACTGATACAGTAGGTCAGTTACTTACTAGAGACTGATTACTAAAGTAATAAAGAGAAAGAAAAACAATTATTTTGATGGATAGATGGACTCCAGAGTGTATATACTAATTTAGTTATTTAATTTTCATTGCACTTATGAAAAAGTAGAATTTAATACTATGCATATTTCTTTGGGGAGTTTCATTTTTAATTAGATATGACTTGAACTGACTCTTTTCCCACTGCAGAAATAATGTACAAACTCAGTAAGTGTGTTTATCACATACAGGCAGGTCTCTGCAACTGTATAAATAATTTCTATTACTTCATACATACACCCAGATGGGTCCTCAGTGAAACACAATTAAATAAGACAAAACAAAAGGCCAGGAGAAATTATTAAAGGGAATTTATCTGTTAAATTAATCATTTCCTCCTTCACTTCTAGAGTTGGGTTTCAATTTTGCTATCAATGATCTTAAATCTTCTTTCACATGAAAAATACACTTCAAGTTAAATTTTAAGAAACAATGTACGGGTGATGGTCCTAGATATATTCTATTGTGTCCTAAAGTACTTCTTCAGAGATGAAGGGGAGTCATTTAAATGAGCAAAAATTATTTTAGTAGAATCTTATAGTGATGATAAAATGGTTAATTAGAGTTTATTATAATGATATTAAGCATTTTTAGACCTAAATGTGAGTTTTCCCAGATTTTAAAAAGGTTTAAAAATAAGTAAATAAAGTAAGTAAATAAGATGAGAACCAAATTCATTATCAAGGGTGTATGCAAATGGGAAAGAAAGAAGCAAGGTGCGGGGATTGGACTGACATGTGACTGCGGAAAAATAGAATGCCATCTTTGTGAGTTTTATTTCATTTATTAAACAATATTTTAATAGTATGATTGAATTTTCACAATAGCTGAATCTGCTTTATGCACTGTATTGTTTTTTAATTTGCTATGCTTTTAAAATTTTCTCAAAATAAAAATTATACCTAAGAATAAACCAGGAAAAGTGTATCTGATATGTATTTGTAAATATTCAGAGATGAAAGGAAAAAGATCATAGCACATGTGAGCATTCATAAGTAATGGAGCTTGCGTAGCTATCTTGGAGAGAATATTGTGAGATAAACGTAGAAAAGGAGATGGGGAGCTTGTGTTGAAAAAAAAAAAATGTATATATATCCCAAAGAGGATGGTAAGCTGTTGGAAACTAATGGCGTAAGCAAGTAACATGATCCAGCATGTACTTGGAAAGATTGACCTAATATAAGCAGAGGCACATTTTTTAGTATAACCTTTTTCATACAGCTTTTATTGAAAAATATAATTATGAAGAAGATTGCATATATAAAAGCCAGAAAAGGAAAACTCAAATATACATTCTCGGTGTCTCTACCAGGGAAGCCCCCACATAAGAAAACACAATTTAATATGTACATTTAATTATATGCCAGAATAAAAATGTTCTGAAATAAAGGAAAATTTGAATCTGCACTGAGAAGTGGAACAAATCCAGGAAAAATTGGTATAGAATACTCTCGTCAAGGCATATCTTCTTGAAATCATCGAACTTCATGAATAAAGACTCATCTAGGAATTCAGACAGTAAGACAGAATCATCCAGAAGAGGGAAGAATGAATTGGGTACCAGATTATCTCCACAGCAACATCCAGGGAGTGCCACAAGGTAGAAGAGGAACATCTACACCATCTGAGGACACCCGCACTTCAGAGGGAAAGAACAAAGAATTTCCTGCCTTCCAAAGCTGTCCTTCAAATCCAGAGGCAGTGTATACATACTCTCAAATAGAAGAGAACCTAGAGATTAGTGAATAGCACACAGATAAATACAAATAAAAAAATTAATGCTAGTGGATCATAAATATTTTTTCACCAAAGGGAAATGAAAACTTTCAAAACTCTAAAACTGATTAAATCACAGTAAAAAGAGACTATATAATAAACATGAAATCCAATTAAATAGATATCTAAGTCTAAATAATTGCGGGATTATGTTCAGATCACAAAATGGATAGTTTATAAACCCTGACCTTAAAACAATTTCTCAAACCTTTTTCAAAGAATGATCTTTTTGGCAGGTATTGAATTCCTGCTTTCAAAAAAATGGGAAAAATCAGCAAAAATAAACTTTCTTTTTACCTCTTCGTGCTTTGTTCTACCTCTTAATTATGTCATCTTACATTTTGGGGACCTTTGAGTGTCTACATGCGTGCACACCACACATGCATACACACGCAACCCACAAACACACCCTCCAAAATAAACCGTGATTTTTAGAGATAATATAGACCAAATCTACATTAATGAGAAGGGATATAGTTCTACACACATTATCATCTGTTGAAATTCCCTTTCCCCAAGCACAGGTAGTGCTTTACATCGTTCTGAAGAGTGGTTGGAGTTACCCCTGCTGGTAGTCACCTGCGGCTGACATGTGACTAATAAGTTCCAAAACAAATTTGCTAAGTAACAGAATCATTTGCCTCAAAGGCTTCCTTTACTTACACAGAAGAAAAACTAAGTGAACCTTGCAGGTTAAAATTCTTTCTACAGTTTGCACTGTTACCCTCCACTCACTGCTCCCTATAATCTGAAGGGAGGCATGTGTTTTCTTCTTTTTACAATAAAATCAAAGTAGAGCTTTGTTTTTCCAACTATATACATCATGGTATTTAATATTCTTGTTGTAAATTATTTTAAAGTATTAATTTTTGACATGTACCACTCCACAGGCTATGAAATATTATTTCCCTTGACTGTATTCTGTAAATAATCCAGATATTTGATCAAACTCATTGACCATTTGTATCCCTTCTACCTCAGATGCAATAAATTGCAATTGGAAATTCAAATTAGCATGTAAGATGTGAGCTTAATTAACTTTCTTGCATTGTGAGTAAAAGGTCATATCTTCAAAGAAAATTAGAAAGAAATCTTTTTTAAGCCAAAATTAAGAAGTAAAACATTTGCAACCTCAAAATGAATCTTAGAGATTTCCAAGCACAGACTATATTTTTTTTCTAAAGAAGACTTAGACCACATGATTTATTTTTTCTAAAGTCACTCAGTACCCATAGTCTATCCATGTGACATAGTATGAGCTGCTTAATATCTATTTCTTTGTGTGCAAAACCAAATAAGTTGTTGCCAAATTTATAGTGATTAATGATGTCATTACCTTTATTATTTATTTGTAAATAATTTTATGATTATTATGTCAGTTTCCTTTGTCCAGTTCAATACTGTTTATATGTGTAGCCTCAAAGAGACATATTCAGAAGGGAACTGCCTGAACAACAGCAAAAATATTCCCCTTAACATTGAAAAAATATATATACATATATGTGATAGACTAACCAATTAAGAAAGCCAAATATTCAAGTTTTTAAGAAGAATGGACTTGTTGTACCTATGTTTTGTGGCATAATCAGCATTCTTACTAAGCATGTTTCCCTTTTAAAAAAACCATCTTGATTTTTTAATGTATGCTCAATTCAATACAATTACAGCGATAAAATATATATTTATATTTTCTATGAAAATTTAATTCCCAATATGTTGAGAATACATGCTCAATTATTATCATATCAGCTCTTTCTATTTATGTTGCATGCAGAGTAACATTTCATGATCCAGACATTTAATTGCCAATTCCCTCTTTAGCGCTACCCTGCTCTACCCCTAAAACTTACATACAAGCATACATGGACATCTCTTGCCTGCATTTTATGGAAGAATAAACTATTCCCAGAATTGAGTATGTGAAAAGGAGGGAAGGATATAAAAAACAGGAAATTTCCTAGTTACTCTTGAACAGGGAAATTTCATTACATCATTCAAACCAAATTTCCTAAACTCAGTCCCCTAGTTCTTGATCTGTATCAATTGTTCCAACACTCAAATTTCATAGCGCAATATGTCATTAAAATAATGTCAGAATCATGCATATCCAATATTTAAGTTTGTCGGGTAAGAATAATTTTAAAAGTCATCATTTTATTTAATATGGGATATTTTAACTCCAAAAATGTAGAAGGAATATAATCACAGATTAAAATAAACAATTTATAATTTTACACCAAAATGTAGATCACATGATAATCAGTTTTACTTATTTTATTCTAGATGCTTGAAAGTTCTTTACAGGTGAAATCTGCCCATGGGTGGTATTAAGATTCATTGTTTCATTCTACATCATTTACTCCATTTACTGCCTTATATGAGTATTTTTAATCTATTTTATTTAGCATCTTTATTCATTTATGTATTCATCTGATACCTTGTCAGATGATTCACTCAAAGTGTGCAGTCAATATAGGTTTGTAGGATGAGTGGATAAAGCAATGACATTTCATTCATTCATTTATTTATATAACACCAGATTCAAATGACTAGTGGGTTCTATCAATTAGATTTGTGCATACTCTGCTCTCTTTTAAGACGGATAACTAATATTTATTCTTAAACAAGGTGACACCAAATAATTAAAAAATTTTAGTATGTTATTTACAAAATAAAAGATTTTGATATAAAGAAAGTATCAGATCAGATCAGATCAGATCAGTCGCTCAGTCATGTCCAACTCTTTGCTACCCCATGAAGCGCAGCACGCCAGGCCTCCCTGTCCATCCATCACCAACTCCCGGACTTCACTCAGACTCACGTCCATCGAGTCAGTGATGCCATCCAGCCATCTCATCCTCTGTCGTCCCCTTCTCCTCTTGCCCCCAGTATCCATATGCCAATAAAGCCAGAACATAAATCTAAAAAATGTTTTTACCAGTTCAATTGTTATTGAAGTTCTCCAACCATGTCTTATACAGGAATGTGCTGACATAAGTTACTTTAATTATATGCTATGTGACTGTTGAGCTTCTCTTTCAGTTATTGCATAAAAGAAGCAACTAATGACTAACCCTAAACTTACTGTTTAGCTCATTTTATTTTCCTACCTTCTGTATTTCAAATATCAACACCCAGAAGTTGCCAGTTTCTTATGAAATAAACTCTTAAAAATAAAAGTATTCCATTTTTGATATCTTATTTTACATCTAATTGTCTTGTGTTTCCCTTAATTGATTGTTGTAGATAAAGCTGGTTTTTATTACTTTTGCCTCTTAACCTCACTAGCTTTGTGTGTGAATAATTTGCTATCTTCACTGTGTGTTTACCTTTACTGGTGAGCCTTTTCCTTTTGCAATTTCCTTGTTTCTAGTTGTGACTTTTTTCTTCATCTAAAGAAGTTCCTTTAACATTTGTTGTAAAGCTGGTTTAGTAATGTTGAACTCTTAGCTTTTGCTTATCTGTAAAGCTTTTTATATCTCCATCAAATCTGAAGGAAAATCTTGTTGGGTAGAGTATTTGTGGTTGTAGGATTTTCCCTTTAATCACTTTAAATATATGGTGCCACTCCCTTCTGACTATAGAGTCCGCTGAAAAGATCAGCTGATAGACTTGTGGGAGTTCCCTTGTTTGTCATTTGTTGCTTTTCTCTTGTTGCTTTCAATATTCTCTATCTTTAATTTTTGTCATTTTAATTACAATGTATCTTCAGGTGTTGCTCTTTGTGTCCATCTTGTATGGGATTCTGTATTTCCTGGACTGAAGTGACTCCTTTTCCAGGTCAGGGACATTTTCAGCTACTATATTTTCAAAGGTGTTCTCAGCCCTTTTCTCTCTCTCTCTTCTTCTGCGACCACTGTAACATAAATATTAGTGCACTTGATGTTGTCCCAGAGGTCTCTTAAACTGTCCTCATTTCTTCTCATACTTTTTTTTTCTTTTCTCTGTTCAGTGGCATTGATTTTCACTACTCTATCTTCCAGTTTTCTGATCTGTTTCTCTATATCGTTTAGTCTACTACTCATTCATTCTAGTGTATTTTCCATTTCAGTTATTGTATTCCTCATCTCTGTTTGGTTGTCCTTTATATTTCCTAACCCTTTGTTTAAAAAAAAAAAACAACAAACTTCTCACTCTGCACATTCATTCTCCTCTTGAGTTCTTTCATCAGCTTTACAATCATTAATCTGAACTCTTTTTTGGGTAGATTTCACCTAGTTCTTCTTCTGGGTTTTACTTTGCTCTTCTCTCTGGAACATATCAATCTACTGCCTCATTTTGCCTGTTAGTATTTGTATTTTTACTTCACCTTGGAGAAGTGACCCTTTGTAGAAGAAATCCTATGCATCCTAGAAGTGTACTCCTCTCTCATCACCCAAGCAATATGCTCTAAGGGTTCCCCCAAGGAGGGTTGCAGGGGTACTTTTCTTGTGATGGGCTGACTGTTCGGTTGGCTCTTCGCCCTGCGGTTTGCCAGGCCCTGCGCTGCCGGGCCCTGCCTTCTGTGGATCCTTTTGACTGCTGGTTAGCAGGGCCTGGTCATAAGGTGGCTGACTGTAGAATCTTAGGGGGCTCTGGGGCTAGAGCTAACTCGCTGGTGGGCAGAGTCAGGGTCCAAAAGACTCTGAAACTGTTGCCACCCCACTAGGTAGGTAAAGCCAGGTCCTAGAGTTCATGCCAGACTACTGGCTGCTCCTGATGCTGCTAAGTCATTTCAGTCGTGTCTGACTCTGCGGGACCCCATAGACAGCAGCCCACCAGGCTTCCCCGTCCCTAGGATTCTCCAGGCAAGAACACTGGAGTGGGTTGCCATTTCCTTCTCCAATGCAGGAAAGTGAAAAGTGAAAGTGAAGTCGCTCAGTCGTGTCCGACTCTTCGTGACCCCATTGACTGTAGCCCACCAGGCCCCTCCATCCATGGGATTTTCCAGGCAAGACTACTGGCAGGCAGAGCCAAATCCTGGAGTCTGGCTGCAGGACTCAGGGATCCAAGAGCTGGTATCAGGTTGCAGGTTGGAGGGGAACCAGTTCCTGACACCATTGCATATGGGATCCAGGTTGTCCCAAAGCTTTTGATGGCTGCTAGTGGGCAGTGCTGGGAACCAGCTGGTCCCATAGTAGGGTCTGGCCTGCTCTGTGCAAGTTGGATCCACAGACTGCAGTATTCTTTTTCTTGCATCTGGTGTCTGTCCCCTAGTGGGTGAGGCTGGTCTACAGGCTACTCCAGGCTTCCTGGAGAGAAAAGCTGATCCTTGCCCACTGGTGTGTCTTGGCCCTCTAGTGGGAAGGCCATGTAGAGAGGTATGTCTAGAGTAGCTGTGGGCTCAGAAAGTGGGTGGCGCTAGTGGTAAAGAACTCACCTGCCAGTGAAGAAGACATAAGAGACACAGGTTCAATCCCTGAGTTGGGAGGATCCCCTTGAGGAAGAAATGGTAACCCACTCTAGTATTTTTGCCTGGAGAATCCCAAGGACAGAGGAGTCCAGCGGGCTACAGTACATAGTATCACAAAGAGTTGGACATGACTGAAGTGATTAGCACTCACTCAGGAAATCCTTATAGATAGCTGGTCAGCTGATGGGTGGGGATTTGTCCCACCTAATTACTTGTTTGGCCTGAGACATCCCAGCAACAGTTCTTGAAGCTAATGAGCTAATGAGGAAGGGTCCCATATGGTACTCACCAGCACTGGCTTCCACACCATAGAATGAGCTCCCAGGTATGACTGCTGCCAGGGTCTATGTCCCAGGGTGAGTCACAGCTGCTGCTTGCCTCTCCAGGACACTCTCCAAGGCCAGCAGTTAGGTCAGGCCTAGGCTCCTATCAAATTGCTTCTTTTGCCATGGTCCCCATGCACACGAAATTTTGTGTGCACCCTTTATGAGTGATGTCTCTGTTTCTCACAGTCCTTTGTGACACCCCAAATTAAGTCCTACCGGTCTTCAAAGTTAAATCTAGGGCCTCATTTGGTATAAGACCCTTGTGCTGGGGAGGCTGACTTAGAATCTTGCCAAAATCATGGCTCTCTGTGCACCAATGCCAAACAGAAATACAGAGACAGAGTGATGGAGGAGAAAGAAAGAGTGGCTTTATTGTTTTGCCAAGGCAAAGGGGGAACATAGTAGGATAGCGCCTCAAGTACTGTGCCTCCCTCCCTGGTGAGTAGGGAAAGATTATATCCTCAGGCAGGAGTTTATAGTAAGGATCAAGGCAGTTGTTGTCGTTGTTCAGTCTATCTATCACGTTCTACTCTTGTGACAGCATGGACTGCAGCACTCCAGGCTTGCCTGTCCTTCACCATCTCTCAGAGCTTGTTCACATTCACGTCCATTAAGTTGGTGATGCCATCCAACCATCTCATCCTCTGTTATCCCCTTCTCCTACTGCCCTCTATCCTTCCTAGCATCTGAGTATTTTCTAAAGAATTTGCTCTTCACATCAGGTGGCCAGAGTATTGGAGCTTCAGCTTCAGCTTCAGCATCAGTCCTTCCAATGAATATTCAGGACTGATTTCCTTTAGGATTCACTGGTTTAATCTCCTTGCAGACCAAGGGAATCTCAAGAGTCTTCTCCAACAGCACAGTTCAAAAAAATCAATTCTTTGATGCTAAGCTTACTTAATGGTCCAAATCTCACATCCATACATGACTACTGGAAAAAACCATAGCTTTGACTATATGGAACTTTATGTCTCTTCTTTTTAATATGTAACGTCTCTGTTTTTTAATATGCTGTCTAGGTTTGTCATAGCTTTTCTTCCAAGGAGTAAGCATCTTTTAATTTCATGGCTGCAGTCACTATCCTCAGTGATTTTGGAGCCCAGAAAAATAAAGTCTGTCACTGTTTACATTGTTCCCCGTCTATTTGCCATGAAGTGGTGGGACCGGAAGTCATGATCTTGGTTTTTTTAACATTGAGTTTTCATCAAGAGGCTCTTTTATTCCTCTTCACTTTCTGACATGAGTGCTCAGATCATGCATATCTGAGGTTATTGCCATTTCTCCCAATAACCTTGATTTCAGCTTTTGTTTCATCCATCCTTGCATTTTTAAGATGTCCTCTGCATACAAGTTCAATAAGCAGGATGACAATATATAGCCTTGACATACTCATTTCCCAATTTGGAACTAGCCTGTTGTCCCATGTCCTGTTCTAACTGTTGCTTCTTGACCTACATACAGGTTTCTCAAAAGACGGGTAAGTGGCCTGGTATTCCCATCTCTTTAAGAATTATCCACAGTTTGTTGTGATCCACACAAAGGCTTCAGTACAGTCACTGAGGCAGAAGTAGAGGTTTTTCTGGAATTCTCTTGCTTTTTCTATGATCCAATGGATGTTGGAAATTTGGTCTCTGGTTCCTCTGCCTTTTCTAAATTCAGCTCGTGCATCTGGAAGTTCTTGATTCATTTACTGTTGAAGCCTAACTTGGAGGATTTCGAGCATGACCTTGCTATCATGTGAAATGAGTGAATTGTGGGTAGTTTGAGTATTCTTTGGCATTGTCCTTCCTTGGGATTGGAATGAAAACTGGCTTTTTCCAGCCCTGTGCCACTGCTGAGTTTTCCAAATTTGCTGGCATATTTGAGTGCAGCACTTTCACTCATCTTTTAGGATTTGAAACATCTCAGCTGGAATTCCATCACCTCCACTAGCTTTGTTCATAATGATGCTTCCTAAGGCCCACTTGACTTCACATTCCAGGATGTCGGGTTCTAGGTGAGTGATCACACCATTGTGGTTATCTGGGTCATTAAGATCTCTTCTGTGTATTCTTGCCACCTCTTCTTAAATCTGCTTCTGTTAGGTACATACTGATCAAGGCAATAATAGTTTTATATTATTCCTTCAGCAAAGTTTCAAACGGGTGGAGTTGCTGGTAAAATTAGAGTGTGTCCAGGGTCCCTGGTGGCTCAGCTGGTAAAGAATATGGCGGCAATGGCACCCCACTCCAGTACTCTTGCCTGGAAAATGCCATGGATGGAGGAGCCTGGTAGGCTGTAGTCCATGGGGTCGCTGAGAGTCGGACATGACTGAACGACTTCCCTTTCACTTTTCACTTTCATGCATTGGAGAAGGAAATGGCAACCCACTCCAGTGTTCTTGCCTGGAGAATCCCAGGGACGGGGGAGCCTGGTGGGCTTCTGTCTATGGGGTCACACAGAGTCAGACACGACTGAAGCGACTTAGCAGCAGCAGCAATGCAGGAGGCCTGAGTTCGATCCCTGGGTTGGGAAGATCCCCTGGAGAAGGGACTGGCAACCCACTCCAGTATTCTGGCCTGGAGAATCCCATGGACAGAGGATACTGGTGGGCTACAGTCCAAGGTGTTTCAAAGAGTCGGACATGACTGAGCGACCAACACTTTTAAGAGTTTCCTGGTGGCTCAAATGGTAAAGTGTCTGTCTACAATGCGGGGGACCCAAGTTTGTTCCCTGTGTGGGAAAGATCTCCTGGAGAAGGATATGGCAACCCACTCCAGTATTCTTGCCCGGAAAATCCCATGGATGGAGGAGCCTGGTAGGTTACAGTCCATGGGGTTGCAAAGAGTCGGACGTGACTGAGCTTTCACTCTCACTTTTCACAGGGTCTTAGGTGATCCATCTACTAATCTTAATGATCTCTGGTCCCAAGATTCTTGCCACAAGATTTCCTTGCCATTCCTCCTTTAATTATCAACTGTTCTGCCATTTGGAACTGAGAGAAGGTCATAAGGCTGGAGTCTTGCCTATAAGAAATGGGGGACAAAAAGGCCTCCACGCTCAAGAGTTCCGCAGGGCCCTGCTCAGTGTCAAGAACTCTCACTCCTGTGGGGAACCCCTGAAATATAAGTATTCTCTAGTTTGTTGGTCTCCCCCCTCGGGGTATGGAATTTGAATATATTCTGAGTCCACCCCTTCTACATTTCATTTTGGTTCCTTCTTTATGTCTCTGGGCTTCACTGATGGCTCAGCTGGTAAAAAATCCACCTGCAATGTGAGAGACCTGGGTTTGATCCTTGGGTTGGGAAGATTCCCTGGAGAAGGAAACAGATACCCACTCCAGTATTCTGGCCTGGAAAATTCCATGAATTTTATCGTCCACGGGATCGCAAAGATTCGGACATGACTAAGCAACTTCCCTGGTGGCTCAAACGAGAAAGCGTCTGCCTACAATGCGGGAGACTGGGATTCGATTCCTGGGTCGGGAAGATCCCCTGGAGAAGGAAATGGCAACCCACTCCAGTATTCTTGCCTGGAAAATCCCTTGGACGGAGGACCTGGTTGGCTACTGTCCATGGGGTCGCAAAGAGTCGGACACTACTGCACAATTTTACTTAAGCGACTTTGAGAGGAGGTGAGCTCAAGGCACTCTCTACTTTGCCATTTTGGCTGATCTCTCATTCCATTTTCTAAAGCAAATATATATAAAGCTGTAACTTTAATCATAATGCTAATGCAATTTTATTATTTTTGTTTCTATGCTTTTCATTTGCCCTGGTACAACCTAAAATATTAAATATGCTATTCCTAAATATTTTATATATTTATATTTCAGGTTTTTTTTATATAATTCAGAAGAACATTTCCACAGAGTTCACAGAATCTTTTCTCTAAATCCATTGGAAATAAATATCAAAAGTTCAGTTGTATTTTCATAGTATCTTCTTAAGGGTAGTTGTCATTTGGACTTCCATAGAGATTAGTTTCTTAAAGCAAAATTCAGTAAATCCAGTGAGTTTTAAGTTTACTATTAGGCATTTATTTAACTCAAGTTTTATCAAAGAACTTTTTAAAAAGTTCTTAAAATTGCAGAAAATTCACCACTTAGTTGAATGTTCTTGAAATCTTTCTATTCTCCTAAATATCTTACTCATTAAAGTTTTCCCACATTCTCATATCATCATGTACAAATTATGCAGCTCTTTATTCAACATAATTAATAATTGTATTTTTAAATAACTGCATTTATCTATCATACATATTTACACATAAATTATTTCTTTATCATTTAACCTTTATATATCCAATTTTATCCATACTCTGTCACAGATTGTGGAAGAATATTTAAATTTAACTTCTTTAATTTTCAATTTTTCCTATATGTGTTTATAGGAATTATCATCTTTGCATCTATGAACTCAAAGAATTTGCCCTTTAATTATTACGAAACAAAGATGTTATTTTCCTCCTGTGTTTGGTTTAGAGATAGGCACAAAACACAATTCTGGACAATAAGATTTGAGATGATGTAGGCAGAGTCTTCTCAGAGAAGGCAATGGCAACCCGCTCCAGTACTCTTGCCTGGAAAATCCCATGGACTAAGGAGCCTGGTAGGCTGCGGTCCATGGAGTCGCTAAGGGTCGGACACGACTTCACTTTCACTTTTCACTTTCATGCATTGGAGAAGGAAATGGCAACCCACTCCAGTGTTCTTGCCTGGAGAATCCCAGGGATGGGGGAGCCTGGTGGGTTGCCATCTATGGGGTCACACAGAGTTGAAGCGACTTAGCAGCAGCAGCAGCAGCAGGCAGAGTCTTCTAGAAAAGATTCTTTGTGCTTATAAAAAGTCACAAAATGTATAGATATATTCCCTTTGGACATTGCTGTGCAAAGAAATCATGCTGCTATAACCACCTGGCAACTAGGAGCAGGGGATCCTGAGTCCAAAACTCTCAGAGATTCAATGAAAGACCAAAAGATTTAATATTTTAATGATGTACTTGGATTTTTTAAGCAACTGTGAGACTTTTCCAGACTTCTTTTTCTCTGAGGTTAAGCAGCCCCTATAGCTCCTATGTTTGAACTATCTTGGCTATGTTTCTATTCCTTATCACCTGTAGCAGTCTATATGGCATCTCCATAACATGAATAAGAAAACCAAACTCAAGAGAAATTATGTGGCCGAGTAAGTGGTAGAGGCATAGCTAGAATATAAATTCCTAGTTGAGTTCTCTTTCTAGTACATCATGAAGTTTCTTTCTTAAGAACTAGTTAGTTGCACAAACCATCTATTAGCACATTTATTCATGTGTAAAAGGTAGAGTGTATTCAGTAAAGAATTTTATGTGATAATGAGCGCTTGCTATTGTTTAGTCACTAAGTCGTGTCTGATTCTTTTGCAACTCTATGGACAGTAGCCCGCCAGGCTCCTCTGTCTATGGGATTTCCCAGGCAAGAATTCTGGAATGGGTTGCCATTTCCTTTTCCAAGGGATCTTCCCAACCCAGGGATCAAACCAGAGTCTCCTGCATTGGCAGGTGGATTCTTTACCACCGAGCCATCAGTGAAGCCCTGATATTGAGCACAGATTGCCTGTTAGGTTGGACCATATGAAATTACCATTCTTTGAATCAAAAATATTTCAAATGTTAGGAATCCCATGTGGTTCAACCTAATAGTTTTATGGAATTCCCACTGCTAACATAGAACACATATTTCTAATTAGTGCATATTAAATGCTCTTTACTTAAGAGCTTGCTAGCTAAAGTTTATGTAGAATTATGTAGAATTTCCTTCATTTTTCTGTAAATAAACTTTATCAGATATCTTTGAAGGGTAAATTCTAGCTTTTTAAAACTAGGTTGAAAAGTTTATAGCATATCCTTCCAGAACAATATTCTAAAGCTTTAAGTTTCTAAAAGACATGCCTACTTTTTAAAATGAATACATACAAGGCTCAAGCAGAAATTGTAGCTTGCTCCAGATGATAAAGTTGCATGCATATAGTAGTATGATGTAAATAAGCCATTAAAATATGATGATGTAGCAAAAGTGACAAGAAATATACCTTCCTTTAAAGATGGCTACGTCATTATGAGCAGTGACCTTTTTGTGATATTATAATTTGTTATCATTTAAAGTGATATCTTATGGCTTACTGATGTCAGCCATTTGGCAGTTTATTAAATCCTTTCTGCCCCATGTGACTCGCACTGATTTGGGGAAAGTTACATACAGGAATTAAGAGTTTCAGTGCTATTTTAAATTGTATGAGAATACAAACTGAAAAGAGGAACTCAACTGTTGTGCTAAGTTTGTTCACAAGTACATTCTGTTTACTTCCAAAAGTATATTTTCAACAAATTATACATTAATAGGTCTTACAAAAACTAAGATTATTTACTTTCAAAAGTTTAAAAACTGCTTTAAATGCATGGAGTTCTCCACAGAAATGAGATTAGTAGCTTCAGTATTGCAGTATAGCAATATTATAAAATTATTACAGAAATCAATAATGCTTTCATTTCCACACTACCCTGATGGTAAGATCTTGTTTATATAGATATTAAACAAATGCATTATTCACATTTTGTAATGATTTTCTAGACAAAAAAAGACATTTTTTAATTGTCATAGCGAAGTGATGTAATAAATGAGTATAATTTTTATTAACAGAAAGTTAATTTACATAAAACAAATGCTCATTGAATTATTGAATATGATAATATCTACATGCCTATTCTTGTTTGTCATATTTTGTGCCTTTTGGCGACATAGAATTATAACACTCTGATTTATGTGTTAAATTTAATGCATAATATGACAACATACAGATATGTATGCCTTATAATGTATAATTTAAACAAGATTGCTATATATTTCACCCATTCTTTCATGGCTTTCCCGATTTTCTCATGCAGCCAGAAATCACGATTAAAATGCAGGTTGCCAGATATGAATGTCTGTTTGAATTAATGAATATTTTCATAAAAATACTCCAACTATGAATGTTTTAAAAACCTTGTCATAACATTCACCCAACTTGCACATGACAGCAAGCATGTGTTACTGCATTTTCATCTTAAATATTTGATGATTGCCTCTTTATATCTAAGATTCATAACCCAAAGGCTTTCATTTTCTTACACCATGTGTAATTCAAGAGACATTTATTAGTACAGTCTTTTTTTTATGCATCAACAAAACATATCTGAAAAAAAGCAATATATGAACTTCCCAGAATTGGGGGCATATTTTAAAGTGTTAATTATACATAACAATATTTTGTAATATGTATACACTATTTATACTCTTTCTTGCTCTCCTTTCCAATGGAGTAGGCATAGGGTTTACAATCAAGATGGGTCTAGTTAAACATTAAAAACTACAATACAACTAGAGTGTCTTTCAAGTTACATTTAAGATGTGCAAACATTTGTAACCTACTCATATTTTCAGGAAAAGATTACAGTACACAGTTGCATTTGACAAAGCCCTAAAAAACACCAATGTCCTTCTAATAGTAATCTTAACAATATCAGTTTGTAGATTGCAAATTCAGATTTAACATAGGTAAATAATGGTAACAGGCCCAGTACTGTCATCTTTACTATTTAAGAAGGAAACCAACTCACAGTTGTAAGAGCAATTGCATACTGGGTTACAACTGAAGGTTGCCGAGTGATGGGTCACTCTCACTTGACCTTGGGTGTGTGGAAAGGTAGCTCACCATGGTAACCTTGGTCTTGATGCTTTCCATACAGTAAATCATTTCAGTCTCTTCATGTAATTCTTTCATTGGCTGTGCAATTGAAATGTCATGCTTCACGAACAGAGAAGCTGGTAATTTCTTATGGGTGATTAAACCACCTTTCTAATGTTTAAGCATGGATAAAGTTGTATGAAACTACTGTAACACACACTTAGTTCAGTATATCCTTCTTCTGCATTTTTAAATATTCTAGGAAACATAGTTTAACATATTTTCATAATCTTTAAATGCTTACACTCTATCAATATACTATCAAATATCTGGTATCACTTGATAAGTTATATGATGGTGTTTCTACCTACAATTTCTACATTTCTTTCCACAGGAAAAAAAAAGATGTGTCTGTGTGTGTACATATGCATATGTTTATGCAAAAAACAAAGCTCTTGAGATAATACTGAAATTTCCAAAAGCAGGCAAGTTTTGAAAGGACATTATAGGCCCTAAGCCAAAACTGACATTCCACTTTTAATTATGTGAAAATCAAAAGAATATATTTTAAAGATAAATTATGTGAAAACCATGAAAAACATACTTTCTTTAAAAAGAGAATACAAAATTACTTTTCCTTCATGAACTGTTCATAACAATATCTCTAGACAATCATTCCCTTTTGCTGTATAATAAAACTCTGTTGTTTTGAAGCTCATTGTATTTTACTATATTACACTCACAATCACATCTGTCAAGACCCTATTCACCACTCCTATCTCTTCACACACCACCACCCAGCCATCACATTTGTTGAAATCTTGGCACTTAGCTTACAATTTCTTTATTCATAACAATTTCTGCCATCACTCTAGAAGATCTGAAAAGCCACATGAACAATTCATCCCAAAATGTGGCATCTCAATTCCTTCAAATCTTCATCATCAATAACTTTCAACTCCTCTAACGTTGGCAAGTTCTCTTCCTAGAACACTGTTCCCACTCCTGAACAGACGAACTCTTATAACACTTTAGATCAGAGATCCTCAACCTCTGGGATCTAAGGCCTGATGACCTGAGGTGGAGCTGATGCAAAAATAATAGATATAAAGTGAACAATAAGTGTAATGTGCTTAAATCATCCTCAGACCATCCCCCACCCCAGGCAATGGAAAAACTGTCTTTCATGAAACCAGTCCCTTATGCCTAAAAAGTTGGGCACTGCTGCTTTAGATCTCAGTTCAAATGTTTATTTTTCGCTGAAGACTTAGCATTGCCTCTAAATAAATCAAATTTCCCTATTTTTCAGTCTTATTTTCATCAACTGTATTTCTTACTTTCCTGCATTTTTATTTGACATGTTTATCACAAATTGAAATTCTATTTACTTGGTTATTGAATTACTATCGGCCCCCCAATACTGTTAGCATTACAAAGTCACCACTATGGCATATAGTAAGAGCTCAATAAATCTTTGATAATGAATGAATACAACAGAACAAAACACTTACATAGTGTTACTATGTACCAAGCACTATATTTATTAACTCATTTAACACAGCAACCCAATCTTCATTTTATAGATGAAAAACCTTGGCTCCAGAGTTTCTGACACAACTATACTCAACTGTTCTTGAACGGATAAGGTGAAATGATTAGGGTATGCCAACCCCAAAAGGCAAAAATATTAGAGTATAACTGTGATGAGATTTAGTCCATATTTTTATGATATACAGTATAGCTATGGAGTAGCAAAGCTGAAGTACATTAAAAGTTAAGGACTTTTTCTATCTTTTGACATTTAAAACTGAAGTGTGAAAAGGGCAATGCATTTTTATATTCATCTTGGGTACTTTAATTTCATTCTGAATTTTTTAGTAGCTAGACAACATTCTAAGACCAAGTTAATATTCAGTTCAGTTCAATCGCTCAGTCATGTCCGACTCTGAAACTCCATGGACTGCAGCATGCCAGGCTTCGCTGTCCATCACTAACTCCCAGAGCTTGCTTAAACTTATGTCCATTGAGTTGGTTATGCCATCCAACTATCTCATCCTCTGTCATCCCCTTCTCCTCCTGCCTTCAACATTTCCCAATATCAGGGTCATTTCCAATGAGTTAGCTCTTCACATCGGGTGGCCAAAGTATTGGAGCTTCAGCTTCAGCATCAGTCCTTCCAATGAATATTCAGGACTGGTTTCCTTTAGGATTCACTGGTTTGATCTCCTTGCTGTCCAAGGGACTCTCAAGAATCTTCTCTGACACCACAGTTCAAAAGCATCCATTCTTTGGCACTCAGCTTTCTTTACAGTGCAACTCTCACACCCATACATGACTATTGGAAAAACCATAGCTTTGACTAGATGGATCATGGTTGGTAAATTAATGTCTCTGTTTTAAATATGCTCTCTAGGTTGGTTATAGCTTTTCTTCCAAGGAGCAAGTGTCTTTTAATTTCATGGCTGCAGTCACCATCCTCAGTGATTTTGAAGCCCAAGAAAATAAAATCTGTCACTGTTTCCATTGTTTCCCCATCTGTCTGCCATGAAGTGATGGGACTGGAAGTCATCATCTTGGTTTTCTGAATATTGAATTTTAAGCCTGTTATTTCACTCTCCTCTTTCACTTTCATCAAGAGGCTCTTTAGTTCCTCTTTGCTTTCTGCCATAAGGGTGGTGTCATCTGCTTATCCGAAGTTATTGATATTTCTCCATGCAATCTTGATTCCAACTTCTGCTTCACCCAGTCCAGCATTTCGCATGTTGTGATCTGCATATAAGTTAAATAAGCAATATTTAAGCTTTCATGTACTCTTTTCCCAATTTGGAACTAGTGTGTTGTTCCATGTCCAGTTCTAAATGTTGTTTCTTTACCTGCATACAAGTTTCTCAGGAGGCAGTTCAGGTGGTCTGGTATTCCCATCTCTTTCAGAATTTTCCACAGTTTGTTGTCATCCACACAGTCAAAGGCCTTAGCGTAGTCAATGAAGAAGAGTAGATGTTCTTCTGGAACGCACTTGCTTTTCCTATGATTCAGCGAATGTTGGCACTTTGATCTCTGGTTCGTCTGCCTTTTCTAATTTCAGTTTGAACTCCTGGAAGTTCTCAGGTCATGTACTCCTGAAGCCTAGCTTTGAGCATTACTTCACTAACATGTGAGATGAGTGGAATTGTGTGATAGTTTGAGCATTCTTTGGCATTGTCTTTCTTAGGGACTGGAATGAAAACTGACTTTTTCCAGTCCGTGGCCACTGCTAAGTTTTCCAAATTTGCTGGCATATTGAGTGCAGCATTTTACAGCATCATCTTTTAGCATCTGAAATAGCTCAACTGGAATTCCATCAACTCCACTAGTTTTGTTCATAGTGATGCTTCCTAAGGCCCACCTGACTTTGCACTCCAGAATGTCTGGCTCTATGTGAGCATTCACACCATCATGGTTATCTGGTCATTAAGATCTTTTTTGTATAGTTCTTCTATGTATTCTTACTACCACTTTTAATATCCTCTGCCTTTTATGTACATACCTTTTCTGTTCTTCATTGAGCCCATCTTTGTATGAAATGTTCCCTTGGTATCTCTCATTTTCTTGAAGAGATCTCTAGCATTTTCCATTCTATTGTTTTCCTCTATTTCTTTGTGCTGATCACTTAGGAAAGCTTTCTTATGTCTTCATGCTGAGTTAATATTAATGGTGAATAAAGAAGGATTAATATTAAAATCTAGACTATAAGACACTGTTTGACAGAATTATAGCAAATTACGTTCAGTGTACATGAGTTCTTTTGGTTGGAGCAAATGGTTATATTCAAAAGAGATATGGGGATGCTGAAGACTGAGTCTGGTTATTGACACATAAAGAAAATTCTGTAAAGGAAGAGTATCATAATGGTAGAGGAGGGACATGGAGGGAGCACTACAGAGAAAGGGGAAATTCAGTTAAATAACATCCCTCTTCCAATCCTGGCTTCATCCCACTAAATTCTTTAGAGCTGAATCTATGTAGCTTTCAAAATAAAATAAAGAATCCCACTCATTATATTTCATTTTTTACCAACATTCTATAAAGCATTGAAGACATGAATATAATATCTGATTCAATAATCAAGAGAAGAGGAAGTAATTTTCAACAAAGCCATCCTCCATGGGAAAAGAAACACACTTGAGAGAATATAAGAAGGCTTTCAACTCAGTGGGAAGGGAATGTGAAAGCACTCCATTGAAGCTCATTGTGGCTTGTGCACAGTTTGCCTGCCAAGAAATGCTCATTGAATATAGGGAAATAAATTCCCATTCACTAATAAACATCATCAAATGCAAAGTTCCTTTACAAAGTCAAAGTCTATAAATAGCTCATAAGTGGTTTATGCTTAATGTAGTTCCTCCAAATTATATTTTATCACAAGGCTTTTGTAGTTATTCTATTCTTTACTTTGACTTCAACTGTTCGTAGCAAAGTCATTATATTTTTTCATATTTCCTTGGGAGAAGCTCATAATTATCCATCCACAGGGATCATGCAGTGTGGGGATATATTTAATTTTGCAGATTTTGTACTTATGGGTAAACAAGAAGCAAGATCAATTACTAGTAGTGTTAACCATCAGCATCCAATCCTCTTGTCAGCCAAGGCTCAAGTGTCATCTCTTGACCTGAACATTGACCCAGAAGTCAGGAAAATAGCCCTGGGGTTGTATTTTCCAATAATGTACTGGAGACCTATGACAAGCTCGCAGCCAAGTAGTAAAACACTTCTTAACTCACAGGACCATCAAATAGGATTAAGTGCTTTGAAATCCTTGGATAACAGGTGCTCCAAGGACTGAAGAGCTCACCAGGTCGCCTCTTTCCCTCTGGGTCACTCATCTCCTTGCTCCTCACGTTAGGAGAATATTGATGAGAGGAAAGAGACAAGATGCGCATGGCAGCAAAAAGTGATGTCGGGGAAGCCTGTCAATTTCTCATATACAGATATTATACTGTGATGCTAAAAATTCTATAATCATCTTTAAAAACATTGATTCATTTTATCATTTGCTGCAATTTTCAAAGTCCTTAGAAAATTCTCATTAAATGATAAAGCTGGGCTTTACAGACACTTATTTGCTTTCACATTAAAATTGCTCCTTATAGCAAGTTACAATTAATAGCAAATTTTAGGAGGTTTTTTTTGAAAAAAATAAGTTTGATGAAGTATAATCATACCATAAGATAACAGTACTTCCAAATAAGGGTTTAATAATACAGAAGATGATCTAAATGTAGCAACTCAATGAGGGAAAAAATCGGTCTGGAACTTAGGAAACGGTGCATTAGTTAATAGAAGTTCACCGATTTATACAACTCAATTACTTGAAAATCCATAGAAACTTATCTTGAAATAATCTAATTTTTTAATTTTAAAAAAGACTATCAAAAACTTATTTAAAATGAAACATAGTAGTAAAATATTATTTGATTTGGAAAAGTTACTTCAATAATTTTAGAATATACCTGTGATGGATTCATTTTGATATTTGCAAAACTAATACAATTATGTAAAGTTTAAAAATAAAATTAAATTAAAAAATAATAATAATAATTTTAGAAATCCCTGCCTATTTGTTATTTTAAAACAGAGTATGCCTGCACTATAGCATATTCATCTTCCCAAGTGTAGGTGTACTGTCTACTAAATCAGAGACCTTCAAAATGTATTTCTTAATCCTTAGAATTACTTCTCAGTGAATTAAGATGCCCTCCCCATTTTCCCATGACAATCTGAAGATGCTCTAAGGCTATATTTCAAAACATTTGAGTTCTAGGATGACTTTGCTGGGCTGTCCACCTCTCCAACCAACTTGAGTTTTTGTGAAATAAAACTCACTTTGTGTGCATGTTTGGTTGCTCAGTTGTGTTTGACTCATTGCATTCCCATGGACTGTAGCCCACCAGGCTCCTCTGTCCATGAAATTTTCCAGGCAAGAATACTGGAGCAGGTTACCATTTCCTACTCCAGGGATCTTCCCAACCCAGGGATCAAACCCACATCTCTCATGTCTCCTATATTGGCAAGTGGATTCTTTACCACTATGCTACGTGGGTTTCATTAGATACTCATTTTCCTCATAAACTTCATAACAAAGAAGACAAAAAAGAAAAGACTGTGATACAGTAAAACAGTTTTTGCACTGCTAGCTTATCTTTTCTTAAACAAAATATCTACATAATGTGGTACAATAAAATAAACATTGCTGTATTTTTTTTTTAACACTTCAAAAGGCATAGCAAACCTCTGCAAAAAAGAAACAATATATTGACCTTTCCATCTTGTTACAAAATTAACTTGTATTATTTGTGGAAGGGAAAATATGAGGGCAGAAATCACCTTTGAAAAATACTTAAATGTGGAAGTAAATGTCTTTAAATGTTATTCAAACTAATTTACATATCTTTCTCTAAATTTAGCTGAAGGGAAAAGTACATAATTTCAACTTGGCCTTCAAGCACACATATTATGTGCAATGGGCAGCAGAAGTAACTGAGAAATTCTGACCCAAAAGGAATAGGAAGGTGGTAGAGAAGGCAATGGCATCCCACTCCAGTACTCTTGCCTGGAAAATCCCATGGATGGAGGAGCCTGGTAGGCTGCAGTCCATGGGGTCGCTAAGAGTCGGACACGAATGAGCGACTTCACTTTCACTTTTTCACTTTCATGCATTGGAGAAGGAAATGGCAACCCACTCCAGTGTTCTTGCCTGGAGAATCCCAGGGGCAGGAGAGCCTGGTGGGCTAATGTCTATGGGGTCACACAGAATCGGACACGACTGAAGTGACTTAGCAGCAGCAGCCCAACACTGCCAGAGAGATGGAGAATGCTGTGGCAAACTTCCCAGAGCTGATAACACAAATCTGTCCTACTGACATTGCTTCTCTCCAGATAACACGGGGGTTCTAGCGAGCCCCCAGCCTGGGTCAAGTCATTAATCCACTCCTAAAGCGGTAAAAAAAGAAAGATGAAAGGCCAGATTTATTCTGTATCCCCACCAAATCCATGATTACAGTAATAACAATTGAAAACATTTGGAAATAAACAGAGTTTATGGAACAATCTCTTCAGTTGCATCAAATGACAGTTAGATAAAAGGAGTGACAAAATTAGTAAGAGGTGAAATTCAAACTCAAATATCCTAGATGAGGAGAATACACTAAACTGACTACCATTTCCTGCTCCTGCTTTGTATTACATGGCCACCTCCAAAGACATCAGGCATAAGATAAGGGTTCAATCTCTCCTTCATTATCTGAATTTAAGAAATGCAGTCATGTTAACTCTTTGCATTAGTTTCATGTGGCCTCTGGAACAAATTACCACAAACTTGGTGTCTTAGAAGAAAAAAAAATTAAAAATTCTCTCCTAGTTCCGGAGGATAGAAATCCAAAATCATTACCACTGGTCTGAAATCAAGATGACATCAAGGCCATATTCAAGGAGAGTATGCCCCTTGCCTCTTCTGGCTTCTAATGGCTTCCAGCATTTTTTGGCTCATAGCTGTACCGCACCAATCTTCAAGGTAGAATCTTCAGATCTCCTTCTGCTCCATCTTCACATCACCTTCCCCTCTACACAGGGAGTGTCAAGGCTCCCTGTGACTGTATCTTATAAGGGCTTTTGTGATTGCATTCAGGATCCAGTCAGTAATCCAGAACAATCTCAAATCTTCCAAATAAGATAACAGTCACAAGTTTCAGGGACTAAGTATCTTTGGGACTGATATCAGGTGGCCTCAGCCTGCAGTGGCTTGAAGCAGGGCTCCAGCTTCTGGCCAGAAATGGAGGCCAGGTCACAGGGATAAGAGGTCACCAAACTCTAGCAGCTAGACCAGTGGTCAGTGACAAGGCCCTGGCTCTTTGGCTTTACAGAAAAGAATTTCCACAAAGCTAGAAAGTAGTGAAACAAGTAAAGTGTTTATTAGGAGGGAAAAGAGTCCAGTACATGTGGATAGACACATGGGTGGACTCAGAGAGAGTTGATGAGTTGAGCCTTAATGGCAATTTGAATTACTTTTATGGGGCATTACTTCTGGGTTTCCCTTGGCCGATCATTTTCATTTGCCTGGTTCTGAGTCCATATTTGGTATATCAGGAACTGCACATCTGTGCATACCCATCTCTTAGCCAAGATGGATTTCAGTGAAGAGGCTTATGGGTAGTTGACATCATTTACTATGAGGCAGCACCCTGCGCCTTTTTGACCTCCAAGGAGCATTTCTGTGCATGTGTAGTCCATCAGGAAGTCACCTTGACTTCAAGAATGAGGACTATGTAGTCTTTTATCTGCACAGAGCCTAACCCCTGCATTTATGGAGTTTCTGCTATTATCAAGTTTCTGTACACAGGGAACAAACTCTGGCTTCTTAGCCTGGAGCCCATCCATCTCCTGCCTCAGGACAATTATCAGACTAGTATAGTACCCAATTATAAATGCAATGTCACCTGTACGAGAGATACATATGGCTGAAAGATAACGTATAAAGGAACTTTGTCAAGTAAGAAAGCTTAAGGATCTCTTATAAAGTCAATGCCCCTTCAACAGTTTGTCTATGGCTTTCAAATTTGTGCTTGTACCTACTAAACTAGACATGTAGCAAATTATCATACCTGATGCTCATTTGGGGGACCAGATGAGCTAACAATAGTTGTTGTTTTCATAATACTATGTAAGTAAAGAGTGAGACCTCCAGGTAAAATTGTGACATAAAAACCAGGTCATTTACTGTCATTTGTGACAACATGGATGAAGCTTGAGGGCTTTATGCTAAGTGAAATAAGTCAGGCAGAGAGGCAGAGAAAGACAAATACTATATGATTTCACTTATACATGAAATATAAGGGAAAGAAGCTCAACACAGAACAGAAGAGATTGATGATTGCTAGAGGCAGTGGGTGGAAGGTGACCTAAATTGGTGAAGATACAAACTTCCTGTTATAAAAATAAGTAAGTCCTGGGCCTTCCCAGGTGGCTCAGTGGTGAAGAATCTCCCTGCCAACATAGGAGGTACAAAAGATGTCAGTTTGATCCATGGGTTGGGAAGATCCCCTAGAGGAGGAAATGGCAACCTATTCTTGCCTGGAGAATCCCATGGACAGAGGAGCCTGGTAGGCTACAGTCCAGAGGGTCACAGTCAACAATACTGTATTGCATAGTTAAAAGTTGCTAAGAGAGTAGATCTTAAAAAGTCTCATTACTAGAAAAAGAAGTATGTAACTACATATGATAATGGCTGTTAATTACTTGTTGTGGTGATACTTTCACAATATATACAAACATTGAATCATTGTGCTGAAACTAATATATTTTTGTATGTCAATTATATTTCAATTTTTTTTAATTATAATAAAAAGACATTCAAAATATCAACAATAAACATGTCAACATATCTGGCTAAAAAAGTTTTTAAAAGCTCATTTAGTATATGACATCTTACTCTGTCCACAGGTTACAGGGACAGTGGCCTTGTTCATATAATGTTGGCAACTAAATATAGTGGCCACATGGTAAAAGGAAAAAAAAAAGAAACAAGATCTTGGCAGATAGGGAATTGGAATATATTAAGTTTAGACTCTTGAGTATAACTCATCTTTGGTGAAGCAGTAATCTAGAAAAGAATTGGCCAATAGCACAGCAATATAATGAAGAAACTAGATCTTAATAATTCTAACCAGAGGCATATACCTTAAATGATCTTGGGATTTAAATTTATATAAATGGTGTAGAATGGGAATCCCCATACAGGTTACTCAGCCTGGGATATATGAGAAAAACAAAACAAGCTTATGCCATAGAAATACACCCTCTAGATGACCACACACGTACACAAAACCCAACTGAAGATAAGCAAGGTAAAATAGAAAAGCAATAGGAAACTCTCAGCAATAAATAAGTTATCAGATGCAATGGACAGTAGAATTAGACTCTAGGAATTATAGAAAATAGAACAGTATGATGTATATTGGATAAAGTAAAAAATATTTAAAGTGGTTAAAGCATAAATATCTCAAGCTTATATATAAAAGAACAAACATATATGAAAGGAACTGTTCTGTTTATCAAAAATTAAAATATGAAGTTATGTTAATAAAAAATTTTGGTTAATGGATTAAACAGCCTATTTGAAGGAACTAAAGTAAATGTTAGTTAATTGGAAAATCAATCTGAAAAAAATTATCTGGAATGAACAAGACAGCAAAAGAAATTTTAAGAAAGAGAACAATGAAGTTAATCATCATAGCGAATAGAGGAAGCTCAATTATTATTTAGATGGAAATGTACAACCTTAAATAATAATATTGGAAAAGAAATACATAAAGGAAAAAAGGCTGAACATTAATGACTTGTGTTCACAGCTTGAAAGCTTTTTAAAAAAGATAAATCAAAGAAAATTAAGGAAATAAAACTATAAAATATAAACAAACATTAAATAAATATTTAAAAAAATAGAGAAACTAAACAAACCCAATGGCCAGTTCTCTGAGGAAAACTCCGTATTGTCAACTACAAATTGGCAATTGCTAAGATGGTTGCCGACAACTGAACAACAAGGACATTCGCCATCAGCCTCTGTGGAGACTAAACCTTGCACTGTCGTGGAGTAAGGTACTCGGTGCTCCAGGCAATCTGGTGGGACAGGTCTTTAGATAGATGCTTTAGGAACAGATTTTATGATCCCAAGCCTTGCATCTCCTCATATCTAGAAAAGCACTAAATCCCTTCATGGTTACATCAGGTCCTGGTGACTAGCAACAAACTTTTTGTAAAATGAATGTTTAATGGTATTGAACTCTGCCTTCACCAAAACCTTCTATATTGACTTTCCCCCACTGCCACTTTGGAGCAGTCTCTCAGAGCTATCTGAGGTGCTTCCTCCTGGGCTGCAGTCCTCATTTTGCCCCAAATCAAACTTTATTCACAGCTCTCAAGTTGTACATCTTTTTTTAATCGACAGTATCTACCTGGACCAAGGAATTTGCAATCCATACCAATAAAAATAAATTAGAATTTGAAATAGATCTAAATATACCGCAAATCAATGAGAAAATGAAAGCATATGTACAATCAATAATAAAAAAAAGAGTTCTACAGCAGCCAAAGTATACACTTGACTTTAAGAAAGGGAAAAAGAAAACTTGTTTGAGCTTCATTTATAATTTAAAAAGAGAGACTCAAATGCTGAGATCAGTCAGAGATACAGAAAGAAAAGGCTAAAGGAGTCACAACTGGATCTGAGAATCTAGAAATCAAGGGTGATCTTTGTCAAAATATCACTGAAAGTAAAATCAGTTTGCAAACGACAGAGAAGCAAATGTGAAGAGAAGAAATGGTGACTGGTGATGGAGTGCTGCTGCTGCTAAGTCGCTTCAGTCGTGTCCGACTCTGTGCGACCCCATTGACGGCAGCCCACCAGGCTCCCCCGTCCCTGGGATTCTCCAGGCAAGAACACTGGAGTGGGCTGCCATTTCCTTCTCCAGTGCATGAAAGTGAAAAGTGAAAGGGAAGTCGCTCTGTCGTGTCTGACTCTTAGCGACCCCATAGACTGCAGCCTACCAGGCTCCTCCATCCATGGGATTTTCCAGGCAAAAGTACTGGAGTGGGGTGCCATTGCTTTCTCCAGTGATGGAGTAATGACTTTCTTTTTTTTTTTTTTAATATAAATGTATTTATTTTAATTGGAGGCTAATTACTTTACAATATTGTATTGGTTAATATCACAGATGATCCAGTGAGAAGAGAGATGAATTTGGATGCCTGTTCAGAGTAGGTTGCTTTATTAATTTCTTCACTTGATTGTTTCATTGTGGCTTAACTGTGAGCTTGTTATTATGCTGAGAAGTAGCCACATAAGAGAGAAAAATCCTTCAAGAGAGAGAGAAAATTAACAATAGAGCAATACTCCAAAGAAAAAAATCAATTGCCCCAATGCAAAGTTTAGCTTTGAGCAAAAGAATAAGAGGAATGCCTTAATTTTTAACTTAATGTGTATAGGAAGACAGTTGGTATGCATGAAGTTGAAGTTATTCCATAATATAAGAGAGCAAAGCAAGAGGTAGGGCTCTAACATTAGGTGAAAGAGAAACGATTTAGATATAACACTGTGGATGTCTAAGTGAATGTCAGCCCACAACCATATTTTATTCATGCAAAAACTATATTATACAAAGCTAAATTAAACATGGGCCATCATGCCCTTAAGGAGCTCACCCTCTACCAGGAAATGTGAGACCTGTTTATGCATAATGAAGATAACTAATATGCTATTCATCCCTCTTTTCTCAATATATACATATTAGTTTGTTCTTTCTCCTTTAATTTTATAAGATTATGTAGCATTTCTGGTCTTCTTTCTCCCCAATTCTCTAAAGGAATAGCATGAAACAACATGAAAAATCTGAAGGAAAAAAAAGTATATTTACCAAAGTACCAAAATTAAACTCAGGCTCCCTTCCACAGCTCAGCAATGTGGTTTCTATAGCAGCTTATCAAATGCTGTGAAATAATTTGGCCAAAATGAATGAAAGAGACTAGGAAAAGGATAAATCATTAAAAGCATTTTATTTCTTCTCCTCCCATACCAAACACATTTCATCTTCAGCAAAAGTATTGCCCCTAGTCCCTAATGTGAAACTGACTTTTGTCACACAGCCAAAATATTTTAAAGATGGACATAATCAATCTATGGACCAGTTCTCAAAATCCTGTCTTTCAAAATATAACCCTAAGAGTTGTGTTCTAGGAAGGTGAAAGTTTCAAGTGTGTATTCTTCAACTTCATTGAAAGCCATTTTAATAATGATTTCACCTTTTAGATTTATTTGAAAATATTCTACCAAACAAACAAAGATGGTCAACATTTATTTTAAATATAATTTAGATCAGCCTTTGGTTTTCAGCAATAAATGTAGAGGCTAATTTACTTATCAAGAGTCATGATGCAAATAATATGCATTTTTCCAAGACAGCAATGTCTTCCTAGGCATGCGGCTAAAGGGAGCAAATTTATCACATATTATATGCCTTTTATCTTAATTTCTAAAGATTAAAATCAATTTGCCCAAATTCCAAAGAAATTCTAACATATCAAAAGTTAATTACAACTTTCTTTTCTATATTTAATTATGTTTTCTCCTAAAGAATAAGCATCATTCAGCAATTAACTTCATTTTATGGTTGGCACACTACATAGAATCACTGAAGCAGAGTGAAATGTTTAAAGGGGGGTTGGGGGAAACCCCAGAGCACACAGTTCTCAGCCATGCCAAGTCATTTGCTCTGTTCTACTTTTTAAAATGTCTTTACCATTTCATTAATATTCTTATTTTTAAGCACCATAAGAAATACAGAGTGTATGTCTGAAACACTATTTCTTGACTATGCAGTAACAAAGTGTATAAATTCATTTGGGTGCTCAGAGTGACAACTTGAATTTCCTTAATATATAGTTACTTTCTCTGAAATTAAACAATTAATAAGCCAGCAGCTATGTGAATCATAAATTATTCATACTTACTCTACCAATGAACATTAATCAATTATAAAGAGATACAGAAATTAAGACCAAGAGAAAAAGTCAACCATGCCCTTTTAAAATTGAGACTCTGCTAACCTAGTCTCTTTAAGCATATTTGATTTGTATAATAACTCAGTATGCACAGCTAGGCTTGCTACTCAAGTTTCCAACAAAATAACCAATTTATGAGTATACATATGCTGTCAACCAGTAACAAGAAATACTCATCACAATTCTGTAGTCTTTGACTAAAAAGGCTTATTAGAGTCCTTTCAAATAATTGTACCTCATCAAATATTTAGTATTAACTCTCCTGGCTTCACAAAGAACTTGAAGCACACTGAAAAATATCTTTAGATTTCTTTCATAGTTTGCATACCAATAGCTTTTTACCAATACATACAAAATTATAATGATCACAAAAGCAAAGCATCCACTTGGACAGTGGTCCCGACCAGTCAGATACGATGCTCTGCATCACTAATGAACACAGCTTCAGCAACAGACTCACAACTTGCAGTCATCTAATGAGAAGTTTCAACATGCTTATCCCCAGCACATACAATTTATAGATTTTGCAATTACCCATTTTGATTAATTTATTTAAAATCAGTCAAGGAAAGAGCTATAGTTCCTAGTCTGCATTTTTATCCAGAGTACGGCAATAAAATAATAAGAGTATATGGATGGTAAATAGGGATTTAAATGGGGAGATGGAATTCATCAGAGTAAGAAAATTAGAATAGCCACTTGCTTATAGCTATCAATCAAATGTTAGTGTCAAGCACTACCACGAAATAGACTTGAAACTGTTCCTCCACTGATGCTCTTCAGAAATAATGTGCTTGTGTCTTAAAATGAACAGGGAAGTGCTACTGACAGGTATCACCAGATGCATTATCTCACTGTTCTTTGAAAACTAGAAGAAATGGAGAAGCTGGGTTTATAATAGGGGAAGTTAAGAATATCTGAGTTTTAGGTACAAGTTATTTTTTTTTTCAATTTTCTGTGCCCTTGAGCATTAGTAGAGATGGCATCTTTCACTGACCTAATGTGACAAGACATCCACAGAAGTATTGCAAAATTCTTCCATGGCGATGTAGAACTTCTTGCTATTTTGTGCCAGGGAGGAGCAGAGCCAGGACAGCATTACTGACATTCAGAAAACACCACGTGTCAGATTCGTGATCTCCGAAGATGGAGCTTTGGGACCAGGGACCCAAAGCTCTGATCATTCAAGAGCTTTTGTGTAGCAGAGGTTTATTAAAGTGAAAAAGGACAGAGAACGCTTCTGACATAGACATCAGAAGGGGATGAAGAGTGCCCCCCTCGCTAGTCTAAGCAAGGGAGTTATATACTTTTTTAAATTAGTTATTACAATAAATCAAAAGAATGTCTCAAGGTTGTAAAGATTTTTCTAGACCCACTCCCATAATTTACATTTTAAGATAAGAGGATTAGCCAGAAGGTTTTCAGGAAGGAGAAACTGTCCTCAAGCAGGATGCATTGTTGATATATAGTCCTTCAGTCAGTTCAGTTCAGTCACTCAGTCGTGTTTGACTCTTTGCGACCCCATGAATCGCAGCACGCCAGGCCTCCCTGTCCATCACCAACTCCCGGAGTTCACTCAGACTCACGTCCACTGAGTAGGTGATGCCATCCAGCCATCTCATCCTCTGTCGTCCCCTTCTCCTCCTGCCCCCAATCCCTCCCAGCATCAGGGTCTTTTCCAATGAGTCAATTCTTCGCATGAGGTGGCCAAAGTACTGGAGTTTCAGCTTTAGCATCATTCCTTCCAAAGAAATCCCAGGGCTGATCTCCTTTAGAATGGACCGGTTAGATGTCCTTGCAGAGTTGTTTGTTGTGTAATGATCAGTTTCTGGCTTAAAGAAAAAAAAAATGTTTTATGTGACTAAGACTAAGGAATATAGGTGAGGGGGAGTTTGTCCTTTCCTCCTCCTTGAGGACTCCAGACCCCTTTCTCCTCCTCGGTGACCCCAGACTTCTTATCAACCTGCCTAGAAATTGACTCTCTCACTAGTAGTTCTCATTCAGGGTCAGGATACTGCAAAACTCTGAAAACCCAGATGCTAAGCTTGAAAAATGTGTTAGAGCCATCTGACAAATCAACCTACAGATATATACAGGGTTCATAATATACACCAGCAGTATGTTAAGTACTGTGAGAAATATAATAATATGTCAGGTGCAATTACTACAATGTAAAGGAGCACATGATTTAATGAATTAATTTCTGTTAATACCAAATAATGGCATTCTACAAAAGTAAGGGGTTTCCCACATGTCCCTACTGGTAAAAAAAAACTGGTCTGCCAATGCAAGAGATATAAGAGACATGGGTTCAATCCTTGGGTCAGGAAGATCCCCTGGAGAAGGAAATGCAACCACTCCAGTATTCTTGTGTGGAAAATTCTATGGACAGAGGAGCCTAGCAGGCTACAGTCCATAGGTTACAAAGACTTGGACATGACTGAAGTGACATAGCACTATAAAAGTAGAAGTTATACAAAAATAAGAGATTCTGTAGATAAAGGGGCTACTAAAGCACAGATAAGATGGAACTCTTCAGTGACCACCAACATGGTTGGCTTTGTTAGAAATTCAGAGACTCAGACTCTACTCCAAACCTATTGCACCAGAATCTGCATTTTAGCAGATGCCCAGATCTTGTGATTTATATGCACATTCAAATTTGAGAAGCCCATCTTAGACATTTCGTAAGAACGATAGTACTCCAATTCGTTGTAAACTGGTGAGTTGACCAAGCACCGAGAAGAAAAAACAGGCAAGGAGACTTCAGGCAAATTGTCAAAGGAGAAAAAAGCTTAGCATGAGAGATCTGAGGCATGTTCCCAGAAGACTTTACCTAGCCAAGTTAGCTCTACCTGCCTGATGCCTACTGAGTCTCTCAGTCGTGTCTGACTTTGCGACCTCAGGAATTGTACCCCCCCAGCCTTCTCTGTCCATGAGATTTTCCAAGCAAGAATACTGGAGTGGGTTGCCATGCCCTCCTCTAAGGGATCTTTCAGCCTAGGGATTGAACTCAAGTCTCCTTTGTCTCCTGTTTTATCAGGCAAATTCTTAACCACTGAGTCATCTGGGAAGCCCCATTATTTAAGGTACTATGTTAAATATATTTCAGTCACTGTCCTAAGTGATATAAGAAAAATAAAAATACAGACACAGTCCTTACTCTCTAGTACCTCTACAGTATAGTTGGAGAGATTGACAAAACTGCCATTAATAAAACATTCACACAAATACATATAAAATAATAACTTCAGTAATTACAAATAAAAGGAAATGATATAAGACATATAACAGAAGGATTCGATCTAGTTAAAGAAGTCAGGAAGTCTTCTCTAAGGAAGTGTGAAACTGAAATGTAAGGATGAGTAGTCCATCCTAAAGGAAATCAACCCTGAATATTCATTCTGGAAGAACTGATGCTGAAGCTAAAGTTCCAATTCCTTGCCCACCTAATGGGAAGAGCTGACTCACTGGAAAAGACCCCAATGCTGGGAAAGACTGAGGGAAGGAGGAGAAGGGGATGACAGAGAATGAAATGGCTGAATAATCATCATGGGCTCAAAGGACATGAGTTTGAGCAAATTATGTTTTCCTCAGGGTATATGCCCAGTAATGGGATTGTGGGATCTTATGGCAGTTTTATTTCTTGTTTTTCAAGGAATCTCCATATGGTTCTCCATAGTGGCTATATCAATTTACATTTCCACCAAAAATGTAAGAGGGCTCCCTTTTCTCCACACCCTCTCCAGTATTTATTTCCAAGCTGATTTTAACCCTGTGTATTACTCACATCAACTCGCTCATGAATCTCTGTTATAGGACTTGGGACATATGAGGTAATCAGGAAATATGAGTTAACTTCATGAAAAAAGGAGCAACAGTTCGGATCAGTTCAGTTCAGTCGCTCAGTTGTGTCCGACTCTGCAACCCCATGAATCGCAGCACGCCAGGCCTCCCTGTCCATCACCAACTCCTGGAGTTCACTCAGACACACGTCCATCGAGTCAGTGATGCCATCCAGCCATCTCATCCTCTGTCGTCCCCTTCTCCTCCTGCCCCCAATCCCTCCAAGCATCAGGGTATTTTCCAATGAGTCAACTCTTGGCATGAGGTGGCCAAAGTACTGGAGTTTCAGCTTTAGCATCATTCCTTCCAAAGAAATCCCAGGGCTGATCTCCTTCAGAATGGACTGGTTGGATCTCCTTGCAGTCCAAGGGACTCTTCAAGAGTCCTCCAACACCACAGTTCAAAAGCATCAATTCTTCGGCGCTCAGCCTTCTTCACAGTCCAACTCTCATATCCATACATGACCACAGGAAAAACCATAGCCTTGACTAGACGGACCTTTGTTGGCAAAGTAATGTCTCTGCTTTTGAACATGCTATCTAGGTTGGTCATAACTTTCCTTCCAAGGAGTAAACATCTTTTAATTTCATGGCTGCAGTCACCATCTGCAGTGATTTTGGAGCCCAGAAAAATAAAGTCTGACACTGTTTCCACTGTTTCCCCATCTATTTCCCATGAAGTGATGGGACCAGATGCCATTAAGTGTTTTTATTTAATCCTCCAGGTAACTTCCAGGTAAGAGCCTCTATTACAACAGGAAGTTAAGCACCACAGAAACATCTGTTTTAAAAAACACAGATTCCAAGGCTCATCCTAGATTTTCTGAATTAGAATCTCTATGGGCTTTCATTGTTTCTCCAATTGAAATGTGTGTTAATTTGTAACAAGCTCCCAATTGATGCTGATGGTCAGTGGCCCTGGGAAGAAGGTTCAAGTCATACCAGTGACTATTGTTATTACAAAGCTCAGGAGACTCTGAGGTCTGGTTCCTCAGATTCCTTTTTCAGATTATGCTCGGGCTGTATTCCCAAAGATTCTGCTTCAACTAGTCCAAGATGGAGTTTGGTATTGCCTGACATTTTCTTCTAAAATGCAGCCAAGATGAGGACCACAGCTATAGCTTTTGCTCAAAATTCCATGAAGTGACAGAAGCAAGACTACATTTGGGTCTCAATCCAACATCCATGCATTTTCCAAAACCCTACCCTATGCCCCTGGAGACTAAATAGAATTTATGAATTTCGTTCATTTACGCTGAGATTGGGTTAAAATCTGGTACGTATCTGATTTACATAACAACTACCAATACATAGGTTTCTAAAAATTGCATAGTAAAGAATAGATACATTATCAGAAAATAAACGTGGGTAAACAAGATTTAATTCCTCCCAGAATTCATTAATAATCTCCTTGAATCTTTAATAAATTCATCCCTCAGAGATTCTGGAAGGTAGTTCTATGTATTCTCTGAGCAACCATTTCATCATCTGGAAACGAAACCTTTCCAACTTTCCCCTATGTTTGGAAAAAATACATGCCTCTATACTCCCCAATTCCCTTGCAAAATTCTAATAAGAGTATTAGCAAACCTTCTTTTCGCTTACATTTTCACCTTTTTTTTTTTTTGCTGGAAATCCACAAATATTTTTCCGTAAAATTATAGTCACCCATCATGATGAGTGAAAAATACAGACATAGTTAGGCACATGTGCAGACCATCAGTTTTCAACATAACACAGCAGGCGGTAAAGCGCAAATATTTCAACAGAGGTCTCACCACTAGATGCCGCTGATGTGTCTGGAGGCCTAGGAAGTGGATTCTACAGAACTATAAAGGCTTGCATCTTGGAAAATAAAATGCTGTTACTATGGTGACCAGCTGAGATTATGGATAATGAGAGTACCATGTTTTCCACTCTCTAAGGAGCTATTGTTCTCCACATATTGCTCTATGCTGAACATTACTGACCTTCAAAATGTATCAAAATCATCAGTACCTTCCCTTTTTAGAAAAAAGAATATTTCATTCAGTACTTTTGTGTGAGTGAGAAACTGACCACCTCAGTTATTCATACGCACACACAGACACACACACCTACAATATGGAAAGGAATCAATATGCTTTCTCTTACAGAGGAGTGATCAATGGTCTTCACAGGACATGACACCATAGTTTCTACACTTAATGTGTTTCCAAATTCTTTAAAAATTTCCATCTACAAAGGTAGGGGAATTGAAGCAGTAGCTCTTTATCATTTGCAATAGCGTTAAGTATCTAGAATAGAAATATCTAGCCAGAAATAATTGTAGATAGGAACATGTTATTGGCGGGCATAAGAAATTTCTAGTTTAGTTATAGAAAATCTTGAAATAGACAGTTTTATTTTTCTACTAAAGCTAGCAGTGAATAGGGAAACAGTCACAGGGAAACAGAAATCTTGTCCATAAAACAGGATGAAACAGGAATTAAAAAATATTAAAATGATAAATGATATTGCTTATTAACAGGTTGTTGATTATTGATGCTGTTGTTTAGTCACCAAATCATGTCCAATTCTTTTGCGACACCAGGGATTGCGATCTTCCCGGCAAGAGTACTGGAGTGCATTGCCGTCTCCTTTCTCCAGGGGATCTTCCTGACCAGGGATTGAACCTGCATCTCCTGCATTACAGGCGGATTCTTTACCAGTGAGCCATCAGGAAAGCCCAAATCTATACTAGTTCTAACTCCAATAGAAAATCTGTAAAAGTGAGGTTTATATTTATATATCAGCAAATTAAACGTAAGGGAAATATTCAATGGATATTCTGATGGTCAATAGAAATATCTTACTAAAAAAAATTCCTAAAAAACAATTACTTGAAGTTGTATACCTCAAAGAAATAAAAATTAATAAATATATCTCAAAATACAAGCAAGAAAAGAATTAATAATTAAGTTTTTCATGTCAAAAGACTTTATTTAATAACTAAAGAGTATGAAGAGTAACAAATATGTCACTTTTTCATAATACATGATGGGTTCCCATTATTTCAGAAAAATCCACAAAGTCATTTCTTTCAAAAACTATCATCAACCTGCTTAAACCAAATTTAATATGCAATCTTCTTGGGCCTAATCTCCAATGCATTAAATGATTCATAGAAATTATAACTTGGTATGTAGTTCTTAACAGTAGTTTCACCTTTTAAAAACAAATAGAAGATGGAAGTGATAAAACATACCTGGAAATAAATGTTGAGACATTGTTAGAATCTTAGTAAGGTATTTGATTCATAGTTTCCCAAAATATAGGAAATTCTGAATGTACAAGTATGCATCCACTCATATGCAGCTGTCACCTCTTTGAAAATGTAATAGAAACAGTTAACGGACTAAAAACAAGGGTGTGATATACCCTACAATATATTTAGCTCTTTGTATTAATTCCCCAAAGCTCTTCTAAAAAAGCACCACAAAGCAATTGACTTAAAAATAAGTCAGAACGGAAATATATTATCTCACAGTTTTAAGGACTAGGGCCCTCCCAGATGACTCAGTGGGTCCCACTCCAATGTACCCTGATTTTAACAGATTATGTCTGCAACAAACCTATTCCCACATAAGAGCACATTCTGAGGTGCTGGTGGTAAGGACTTCAACATATCTTTTTGGGAGGAGGAGACACAATTCAACCCACAATACTCTCACAATAGAAAGTATTGGTATAACATAGCATTAGATCTTATAAATTACTGCCATTTCCTTCTCTTGATTTGCAATCGCTTTTTACTTTTCCTTTAAAGCATATGTTGTTTTTTTTTAAGATTTTTTTTATGTGGGTCATTTTTTTAAAGTCTTTAGTGAATTTGTTATGATGTTGTTTTTCTGTTATGTCTTGGTTTTTTGGCCACAAGGTATGTAGAATCTTAGCCCCCCTGATCAGGGATCAAACTCGTACTCTCTGCATTGGAAAGTGAAGTCTTAACCACTGGACAACCAGGGAAATCTCACAATTGCTTTTTAGATCATGAGACTTACTATTAGATTTATGATCCTACAGTCAAGCATTAAAAATGGATTCCAATGACCAAAAAGCAGGATGGACTAGAGACCCAAAGAATACAAAGGATTGACTACAGTCTCTTCTGACAATCTCCTGTAATCAGACAGAAATGCATTAAATCATATACTCTTTAAAAACATGTTGGCAGTGTTTCCAGTTGTCATTGGCAAATAGAAATTACCCTATACAGATGGACATGAATGACATCAACAATTATCTTGAGGAAATTCCTAGTTCTAATAGCAATAATTATAACTTCATATTTTACTAAGAAATACCATTTTCCCCCTATGTTTCAAATAGTTTTAAAGATTATTGCTTCATGAGTATGCAGATAGCCATAAACATCTTGCATAATTCAATCTGTCCAACCAAAGGCATTCTAGTTATATTTAAGCAATGTAACTTTTCCCCCAAAACTTTCATCATGTATCCCCATCAGATTTTCTATAACACTGTACCAAAAGAGGAAACACTAATAACTCCCAACCTATCATAAAATCAAAAATGTGCTCATTGATCCATTGGTCCTTTCATTCTCATCCATGAGGATCTCCCAAATTCCAGGCATTGAGATAGGCCCTGAATTTAAACAGTCTCCGTGCCTGGCAATAAAGCTAGGCTATGGTGGTACATATGCTAAATCCTAACTAGACCATCAAGCTTCCCATATATTTACTGAATATACAGTGAGTCCTTTGTATTAGAATTTAGAGAAGAATGCAAAGGACATTGCAAAATACATATTTTGCAAATTACATTTTGATTAGGTTTCCCAACAGTGATGGTAATGTAATTTTCTTTTGGATTTCAAGGGAAGCTTTGGATTGCTTTTGCAAGTGTTCATTTGAAGAAACAAATATGCAGTCATATTTCCAACTGCTTAATGGCAATCACCTGTATGTCCTGCCAATACCACAAATTAAACAACTGAATGCATCATCTTCATTCTGTGACTATACTTATATTTGCTGCTGATTTTTCTTGTTAACATCATCAATTTTCCATCACCCAGGCTCAAAAATCAATTTTTTCTTCTTTTATAAAAAAAAATTCCCTTTATGAGGCCTCTCATTCACTTTCTCATTTTAATGCCACAATATTTTTCTATCTACTCCCTCTTCTTTATTTTCACAGACACCACACTCATTACCTCTTTTGAAACAATAGCTTTCCAAATTATCTTTCAACTTGCTTTTCCAGCATATTTATCTCATTGAAGCACAAATTTGATCATGATGTTCACTTAAATACAAAATCTGTTCTTCCTTCCATTGGTCCATAGAATAAAGGCCGAAAGCCTCTGTGAAACATTTGATGTCTTCCACAACTGATCTCCTATTTCTTTCCTATTTCCTACCTTCCTATTGTTCTCGTACCCAGAACACTATTTTCAAGCCAAAATAATTGCTGTTAATCTGAACATTCTCAATTCAGGACATTATTAGTTGCTCAGGGAGAATGCCTTTGTATCATATGCAATTTTTAAAATTCAATCATAAAAAGTATTCTATTTAACTATATAAAGTGAGAGACTGAGCTTATTTACTGTAGTCAAATGGTACACATTCAAATCCTTCAAAACCTATTCAGTTCAGTCAGTTCAGTTGCTCAGTCGTGTCCAACTCTTTGCAACCCCATGAATCACAGCACGCCAGGCCTCCCTGTCCATCACCAATTCCCAGACTTTACCAAAACTCATGTCTATAGAGTCAATGATGCCATCTAACCATCTCATTCATCTTCTGTCGTCCCCTTTTCCTCCTGCCCTCAATCTTTCCCAGCATCAGAGTCTTTTCAAATGAGTCAGCTCTGTGCATCAGGTGGCCAAAGTATTGGAGTTTCAGCTTCAATATCAGTCCTTCCAATGAACGCCCAGGACTGATCTCCTTTAGGATGGACTGGTTGAACTTGTTTAAACACCTCCAAGACATCCCATAAATATAATATTTTTTAAAATCTGCAAATTGAGGATTATACGCAAATTTTGTTTCCATTATTAATAGGGAAAAAGCATAAATGTGGAATTCATTATTTAAAAACTAATATGTTCTTCTTTATATAATGTAAATTATTCAAATCTATAATCACTTTATTCTGAAGTATTCCATAACAAAATTCTTCAAAAAAGTAAACCACAATTTTGTTAACAATTTGGTTTCCAATTATTATTTTGCTCATATAACTCTGTTTACTAGTTGATATATATTCATATTTAGTATGTTTAATATGATCACTAGAGATATGAATACTTAGTGTGAAGTAAGAATAAAAATTAAATCTCCAGTTATATGCTGGTAAAAAAAGTTACAGATTAGCTTTGCTGCAACTGGAATTATTACTATTCCAAAAAAAAGTTGTACAAATATGGAAATAAAAATAGTCAAATTCAAATTTAGTTCCATTTTAGTATAATTCTTTCAAATCAATAATTTTGTTTATATTCTGTTTAATTTTTAATTGATGTTAGAAACTTTATTGATGTCTTTCTTAATTAAAGAGGATTTAATAATTATTTTGTTGGATTAAGTTATATTAATATAGAAAAAAGGTATGTTCTATATGTGACATTATAGAATGAGAAAAATAAGGATTTTTCACTGAAAATAAACTTTGAGACATCTACTCAAAGTGGCAGATAATTGTGTTTTAACATATGTCCCATGTCCCAAATACATAGTAATAATTGATAAATTTTTAAAAACATTTGCTTGGCCTCAAAACCAAGATAACATTTCTATAAACCAGAATCTCAAAAGGAATCAGGACAGACACCCAAGACAGCTGAACTCCTGGATGGAACAGACACAGTGACAGTTTCTGTTCAGGCTATTGGTTCAGGCAATCGTCCAGAAGCAAATGGGAAGCCCAGAAACAGAGCCAGGCATATAGAGGAATAGGGTACATGATATGATGACCACACTTGTCATTTGGTTCAAAAAGGAATATCCCAGCTTACACTTGTTGTTCTGATGTTCCATCTGGCTTAGGAAAAATCTTGTTTATTTGCTTTTTTCATGTCTTAATAATTCCCAATATTTGCAGTAAATTAAGTAAGGATGTGATATCTGTTTTCCTTTCAGAATCTTCCACAGTCAGTCTAGTGTTGTGTGAGATGCATATGAAATGAATTGAGTTAAGTAGCTTTGCCTAATTCTTCCCAGATACCATGTAACTGATAACACATATTAGGAAAATATATGTGAAAACACACAGGGGATTTACTAAAAGTGTGCTCTGAGAACAGTAGCTAAAGGCTCTTCACAACCTCTAGAGATGATAAGAGAATTATTTGCTGCTGGGTGCTTTTGCAAGCCATGTATATACCAGCCTGCCTCGTCATATCTTCTGATTTGCCCTAGAAGATAGATCACACTATCAGACTGCTAGTTGGTGAACTGTGCTTTGACCTGAAAGACGTGCAGTGTTGCCAGTTGATGTGGTCCCTGTGTGTTTCGGGAAACTATAGTGTGTATTTGCAAGATACAGAGATATACAGGCATGCATCCCATACTTGGAGTGCATTGTCATTTATTGTATGATGGCAGTATATAACTTTTATTTTTTGTAAATAATCCCTTTTGATGAAAATGAGTTCAAAACCATGAATGTTTATGCATAAGGGAATATTAAATATAGAATTTATGTATCCCAAAAGGTTGATGATAAATATACAACTTCCACAAAATATTTATGGCTATATGTTATTCAACATACAGCCCTAAGAATATCATAATTACATGAAAACCAAAACACAAATTTGCCATAGAACCAGCAGCATTTTTTTCCAGGTTAGAAGTTATTTTAAGAAGACCATGCTGAAGACTACAGTTTAATGAAGAAGCCACAAGAAGTATGTTTTTAAACCTCCCTGTGAAACATGACTTTTCATTTAGATCAAAAGGTTGTTCTTACATTAAGTTCACTCATCTTCAAGTTTTCTTCCATGCAATTGAAAAGTTAATCAATTTCTATTAGCGTTAGATCTAATATTAAAATAATTTTACAGTTTAATGTTCTTATTTGTATATGTGCTATTAAATACTTCAAATAAAAGATATGTTACTTCCAAAATTGATTGGATTCTTTCAACAAATTCATGTAATAAAACTAGAAATGTCAGAAGCTTATTAGGCTATACCTTAAGCATGTAAAATTATGATGAATTCTGTTATAATTTGAGATGGTCGGATGACATCATTGATTCAATGGACATGAACTTGGGTGAACTCCAGGAGATGGTGAGGGACAGAGAGGCCTGGCATGCTGCAGGGCATGAGGTCACAGAATCAGAAACAACTTAACAACTAAACAACAGCATAAATTTAGTTTAAAAATTCAAAAGGAACAATCATCGTTTTTCAGTGGTAATACAAATTTTGGTGGAGAATATTTATGTGGAAATGTGTAGAATTTATGTAGAAATGTCATACACAATTTGAAAACACTTGTAGACCAATATGAAGGACACATTAGACCACATTTTACTCATCTTTATAACATAATTAGAAAATAATAAATATTAAAATTTTCAACAAATAGTAAGGGAACACAGAAAAGGAAGGTCTATCAGATACTCAACCTCTCTTTAAGCAAAATAAAACAAAGAGGAAATCACAGAGTTGTATTGTTTTCATCACTTTGTGAAAATGAATCTCTAGAAGCATGAACTAAAGAAATCATGACCCAATACTTCTTTCTGAAAGTGCAATCATGTGCTACTTTTATTTTAAAAGTGAACAAGATAAAAGCATTGCATTGATTCCAAATTTTCATTTGTAAGTTGTAAAATAATTATAATGCTCCCCACTAAAAAAATGAAAGTCAACTAGTAAATCATGCCTACAAAGGAAGTAAAAACTATAATTTAATATTTCAAAATTACCTTAGAGAACATAAAAAATGTAGAAACTATAAAATAAAATAATATTATAGGTTAGAAAATCTGATAGAAGTTAATGGAGTAACACATTTTAAATGCTGAGGAAAATAAAATAGAGTCTGCACATTTTATAACCAAGCCAAGCTGGTCTTTAAGTATAACCTCAGACAGCTTGTTATGAAATGCAAGAGTTTGTGGACTATTGTTCCCATGAGTCCTTCCCAGGGAATACAAAGAGAATGAGCTTCAAACAACCAGAAAATCTAGGGGTCATCGACATAAAGGCTAATGGAAAAAAACAAAAACAAAAAAGATCAATAGAACCTTAAGGCTGGTCCTACCATTAATATGGTCATTCGAATGCCATCATCAATTCCAACATTGAACTCATCATCACCTAGATTTTAGAATGTCATCAAATAGTCAAAATCTTTTGAAAGACATAAAAAGTTAAGCTATAAAAATATACATAATTATTTTAAAAATGAAAATAACTGAATAAAACAGATACTCACATAAGCTTCACCTGTCTATCTATTGCCAACTGAAAGTATCCTCATAAACATATGTCTAGAACTGATAATAAATTCTCAATAGTGTTTTCACTTTCCTGGAACTAAAATACTTCCAATAGGAAACATTCAGTTAGTATTAGATAGTATCTGTTAAATTAGCTTGGAAGGAAAAAAAATTGCTGAAATTTAGAAAATATTTGAGAACTAGATGATATATACTAAAATAGATAATTTTAAATAAATATAAATGTTTCCTTGTAGAATGATATACTCTTCAATTTCCAAATATAGGAATAAAAAGCCTTATCCTAGAGAAGGAATCAAAGACTCTGTGGTCACACAGACTCAGACCACTTCCCTCACTTCCTAGATCAAGCACAGGGCATGCAAGCTATTCTTTAATCATTCTTATCTTCATCACTTATCTTCATCATTTGTAAAATGAGTAAATCACTTATTTTACCAAGTAGAGTTATTAGGAAGACTAAAATAGCTAATATGTGAAAAGGGTTTAACCAATCCTGAACTTATAACAGGCACTCAGTAAAATTTAGTAATTTTGCTTTTTTTTTGTTTTAACCCTAAAATGTTTACCAAAGTATAATTTCCAAAAAAATTACAAACATAACTCTCATGTAAATAATAAATGAACATGTGCCAAAAATTTTAGTCTGCCTATTAAGTAATGAAGGCTTCAGTAAGATATTAAAAAGACTAGCTCAAAAAAGTATTTGAAAAACAGATGTATATATAGGCAGCCAAGAATATTGAAATGAATTTAATTTGTGAATTAATGCAAAACTTGTTAAAATAAAATTTCTTAAATGTGATGTTGTTAATGTTAGATAACAAAACATAATATTTGGAGTTTTAAAGGCTGATAATCATTTCTCTACCAGACTAAATTTGTTTGCATTACTATGGACAAAAATTCTTTCCATCGCTATTAGTTTTCTACTCTATCCCTACTGAGTTATAGAATAGCTTAGTCAATAGACAATTTATCAAATATGTACATTTCTTTACAATAAAATAGTCCCCATAATGTACCATGAGAAGTGCCTAGTTTTCCACTGAAAGGACACTCAATAATCTCTTTAGCAAATTTCCAAATCTGGGCATGCTGTAAACTAGAAAGCTTTGGTTTATAATCCTCTGACTTTTTGAACAAGTGATTCCTCAGCTACCATTCTCTCTACAATAAACAAAACAGGCTTTTAATAGTTTAGGTTAACTATATATATTTATTTCTTAAAGTGTTTTCTCATGCATTTATATTTTCCTCTTTCTGTGTCTTCCTTGTCTGTTTGGATGGTGCATCTCCTGCAGAGATTAAGAAAACTTGCTCCAGATGTAATTCTGGCTCCTCTCCAACTAGCTGTATGATCATAGGCAAGTCCTCACTGCTCTCTAAACCTCAGTTTTCTCTTCCAAAAAATGCAGAAAGTCATGTCCCTACTCAATAAAGAGTTGTTGTAAAGGTTCAATAAGGTAGGACATGCAAAGTTTTAAAATCATTCTTGGTACACAGTAGTCATTCAGTAAATGTTGTTTTTATTTCATTTGTATTTCCTGAAGAGATGGGGACAGCATTCATTGAGCCTTTGGTCGTAGAGCTGCCGCCAAAAGAAAATGGGAAGATAAACAAGTACAAATAGCTCCTGAACGTTGATAATAATGATACATGTAACGACAAAGTAAACTTTAGGGAATGAATCAAGATTTGGGTTCAAAAATCAAAAAGAGGCACATTTATTATTTTTAGGTTAGTGCTTTTCTTTCCTCAATTAAATGGCTCCATACATTTCCACTTGGAAGATTCAGTTATAAAACAGAGGTAGAGTTACATGAAGCAAAGGTTTTGCCTCACAAATAATACCTCACAAAATTTAGCCATATTGGTTATATTTACAGTTTATTGATTTATGGAATAAAAAATAATTCTTACTCAAGTATGTGACTCAAGTACTTTATTCTGGTTTTAAAGAAAATCATTTTAAATATCTCACTGCCTTACAAGTTAAGGATGTTCAAGTATGGAACAGACAGCTTTAGAAGATAACAAGGCTCTAGTCCTTTAAGTGACAATTGGTACAGAATGAATTTGCTAAAACACTATAAAGTTATTGCTATTTCTGTGATCTGACACATACTCTGCTATAGCATAGAACCCCTGGATAATATAGATCGAACACAGACCACTGGGTTTTCATTTCTTTTGGTATTTTTGTTTTGTATTATTCTACTTCTCTTTACCTTTTGAAAGTTAGGATTAGGGGAAAAAAAATAACAGTCTGATGCAACTTCATGTCTTTGAGAACAGTTAGATTTATATCCTATGAAATCTAATTAGGCTTATTTCAACTAAAATGTTTTATGATTATTAATTGAATGTTTCCAAAATAATGTTTTTTATCCTTTAAAAAAAAAAAGACATATAAAACTTTGACAAAAACACACTCAGGCTAAAAGATGACTCATATACTTAACAAAAGTCTCTATTTATCCTCTAACTAGGAAATGTACAAATATAGAACACATCTTATGTGGGGGACTAAATTTCTATGTTTGAAGCCATGAAATTACCAACCAATAGCCAAAATTTAGGGTCTCATAAATTAACTGAGCCATACCATATACTGTTTGAATTACAGTTCTCTAATATTTTACTACATAATTAAGCTGAAAATATGTAGTATTTATATAATTCCATGGTTTGGAATTTAACTACAAGCTAAGAAAGATTTTACACTATATATTATTTAAGCAACCACATTTATTTTGGAAAATAGTTGTGTTTTAGACAAAAAAGGAAAAGAAACACAGAGCAAGCTTAACATAGGGCAAAGTTTGACTTATTTTGAACACTCCATATAATAGAAGATTAAAATATATTATGAACAAAATTTGTTAGACATTGAAAAAGTAGAAATTACCAAAAATATACTACAAAAAAAAAATTTCATTGTGCTATCATTTAACCAGGAAAGCTACTGAAACTCTTAACTCATTAACATAATCTACAACATTTTGCACTCAGAGCAGCAATATAGTGTGAAAGCTGGCTCCTAATTTGAATTGAACGGATATTCAAGTATCAGATTGGGACAACTTGATGATATAAGTATGGCCTTACAAATCTAAAAGAAGAAAAATTAAAATGAAGATAGATCTTACCGGTCTTTAAATGTAGATTTCTAAAGCTACATTTTCCAATTCTTTGTCTTCTCTGAGATTCCATAAAAAGATTTCAAAAGCCATTGTGGGCTAACATAAAAAATGTAGCACTGTGCTTGAGATTTCTTAAGAATGTTATCTGCTTAGAAGACAGAATCAGATACTAGTTCAGGGAATCCGCACCTAGTCACTTTTCTAAAACAGCAGACTTTTGGCTTTGTACTACCTGACAATTTCTTTGTCCAAGCCACACTAAAAATAGGTCTTTATATAATGGAAATGTTGAGACATTAACTATAGCAATGTGAATAAGCATGGCTATAATAAGGAATTCTCATCAACTCTTGGTTTATGTTGTATTAACATATGAAAAAGCGATTTAAACGTTAAAATTAATACATCATGAAACAATGGTAATGCTTCATACAAAATATAGTTTTATTTGAATCACAACTACTCACAATAGCTATGAATATCCCCATTCAAATTGCTATCATGAATATTGTATAAAATGAGAAGAATAAACTAAAAGTAAAATTAGAATAGGGCTTTATAAATTATACTATGTCAAACTAACAAATGGTAGGCTTGTCATATTGAGCAACTAAATGTCTAAATGATCATTCAGCACTCATAGTGTAGGAAGAAAAAAACATTGGCTTTGTTGCTTCTAGGGCAGTTGCTCGATTTTTCATACTGTCATTCTGCTCTATTAGCAAAGCCTAACACAATTAGGTATGAATATGCAGTAATAACATGCAAATTGTTCCCTCACAATTGCCCTAAGGCAGCAGTCTCAGCCTTTCTAAGCTTGATTCCTTCTACATCATTACAGGCTTGGCATAATTCATCAGAATAAAAAATACCTCCGCCTTATTGCATGTGGCCAGCTAGTAAAATCACCAGTAGTTGTTAACCACTCTGCCTCGATGGGTTTGTTAGTGATGCTGTCCCCAGCTCCCTGCCACTCCTGCACTTGTACATGCTTCCCTTGGGTAATGTTAGACACTACATTTGAGCCTGCCAGAACAATTAACCCTACTGTTAATTAGAATGAAATGTCAGGCGCACAGATGGTACAAGCTGGCACCCTGCCATCCCGCCAACTGCTGCTGAAAACAGCTACCCCACTGCTGACAGCTGCTCAGCCATATCCCAAACCAGCAGATGTCAAAACTTTCCAGCTGAGGGAGGTTAAAAAAAGCAAAGAGGAGGGGTTTCTCATCCCAGCAGTGATGATGACTGTTTTACTGCTATTGTATCTATTACCTGTTGTCATACTGTACCAATCAAGAGGAAGCCTTCAAGCAGCAAGACACAAATTTAAAATAATGATACTAATAATCATAACATAAATAAACACAATATGGCTATAATTCAATGCAAGTATAAAATAGGCACAGACAACAAACAAAATCTTGGAAATTTTCTCTAAGCTCTCCATAAGCTGAGCGGCATCTTTTCATGTATGTCTTCAAGAGAAAAAAAAATATTTGAGCATTCCCAAATCAGATCATTAAAAAGGCCACAAAATGTTGCCTATGTAATCTTCAGCCACATTTCACTTTGTTTTCTGAATTCATGCCTAGTGATGATATTATTACCTTTTCCTGGTGCCTTTTGTTGCTCATAGTCTATAAACATAACTACAAGATGATAATTTATGTTTCCCTTTTTCCTCATACACACACAGGTCATCACCAAATAGAGACAACAAAATATTACCCATGAAAAATATCAAAAGCTAAAATAAAGTCTAATTGGACAATGAAATACAACTGGATATCATTTTGGTTGGAAAAAGTCTTCAGAATTCTGACTTAAATACTGTTAATTTTGTGGCTCAAAAAAACAGTGATCTTATTATGAATTAGTTGGAAATTGAAGTAATTTCTAAACCCAAGAGGAATGAATCATAAATCCCCTACTACTTAGGTATGACTTTAGAAAACAATGATTTTGTCCCTGATTATTATTAAATATGGAAAGTGTAGAAGTGTGAATGTAATCTCCCTTCAATTGTGCTATTTTGAGTCATTCTCTTTAACAGCATGAATGCAAGTGGATATTATAACTTAAATGCCAGAGGAAATATGTCATAAAATTTAAAGTTCATGTTTCTGCTATTTCCACTTCAATCAGACATCATTTATTCATAAATTATTCATTCAGTATTACCTAAGTACACACATATAAAAAAGAAAATGCAATGTAAAAGTCTTTTTGAGTATTCAAAAGGAGTTAAAAATCACACACATGCCAACCATTCCTTTTAATTAGGCAAAAACAATCATGATACTAACAGCTGTATGGACCAAGCATCAGGGTTTTTCTCTTACACATAATCTAAATTAACTTATATCAAGGGGAGATTTGTCAGAAAAGTATGTACTGGTTCAGGTACATTAAAGACTTCTTTAAAAAGCTGAAGAACTGACTTGGAAACCACAGAGACAACTTAGGGAACTAGGTGGCAGAAATAATCAACAGTCTAAGATATTAAGATGAATCTTCTCAAGTCAGGTTTTTATTTTTCTTTTATTCTAATAATTTAAAGTTCAATTGGCCTATTTGCTTTGCGTGTCTAAACCAGGTATGTGCAGTGCAATTTAATTAATGATTCCAACAACACTGGAACAAATTTTTAGGTGGTTGCTTCCCAGACGGCTCAGTGGTAAAGAACCTGCCTGCCAATGCAGGAGACACAGGAGATGCATGTTCAATCCCTGGGTCGGGAAGATCCCCTAGAGGGGGAAATGGCAACCCACTCCAGTATTCTTGCCTGGAAAACCCCATGGACAGAGGAGCCTGGCGGGCTACAGCCCATGGGGCTGCAAAGAGTCAGACACGACTGAACAACTGAGCACACACACATATACACACCAAAAGCAAGCAAGTGGATTCAATGTATCAAACACAATAATGACAAAGAATGATCATAATATTGTGTGAAGTCACTGCTAAAGGATTCCATGAAAGGATTTAAAGCAAGCTTGTTGTTTACTAGCTAATTTGTAGCCAACTCTTTTGAGATTTCATGGACTGTAGGCTGCCAGGCTCCTTCTGTCCATGGGATTTCCCAGGCAAAACACTGGAGTGGGTTGATATTTCCTTCTCCAGGGGATCATCCCCTACCCAGAGACTGAACCCTCATCTCCTGCTTGTCAGGTAGATTCTTTACCACTGAGCCATCGTGGAAGCCCCCAAACTAAAGACATGAGTATAAGTAAGGAAATGAATAAGTATTCTAAGTATAAATCTGAGAATAAATAAGAAGCCTGGATGATATGAGCACTAAATGTCTCGCTAGAACAAATCATTCATAATGATGGTGACAACTATCTCTGTTCTAATTTCTTCTATGAAGCACTACATTTTATAGTATTTTCTATTTTATAAAATACTTTCTCATCTAGATTCTTGTGTAAGAGTCCTGTGGCATGGTATGCTAAGTTGCTTCAGTCGTGTCCGACTCATTGCGACCCCATAGACGGCAGCCCACCAGGCTCCCTGTCCCTGGGATTCTCCAGGCAAGAACACTGGAGTGGGTTGCCATTTCCTTCTCCAATGCAGGAAAGTGAAAAGTGAAAGGGAAGTCGCTCAGTCGTGTCCGACTCTTAGCTACCCCATGGACTGCAGCCTACCAGGCTCCTCTGCCCATGGGATTTTCCAGGCAAGAGTACTGGAGTGGGGTGCCATTGCCTTCTCTGTGGCATGTTATATAGATGTATTAATGTCAATATATGAAAAGACTTTGTTGCTAGCCCATATGAAGAATTTGATATTCATCAGACACAGGTTTTGGGAAAGTTAGAATTCTTTATTCAGCTGGTAATTTTTTTTAACAGCATTATAAATGAAGTCTTTTAAATATCATTTCCTACTTTATCATTTTATTCCAAAAACATTATTTGAGCAACTACAAATGAGACATACCCCACCCTCAAACAACTCAGAATCTATTAATAAAATGGAGAGAAAATCATGTGTACAGGTGTAAAAATTGTTGATAATTGTTAGAACAAAGGTGGGGTGAAGTATAATATGGACAGAAGAATGTAGTGGTGAGATCTTTAGTGGTAAGCCCTTAAGAAAAGCTCTTGAGATGATGTATCCCTTGAGACATTGTATTTGAAAAATGTCTGTTTGAGAAATTCACAAAGTATCACTTAACACGCAAAAGAAAACAACAAAAGTATTTATGAATTAAAAGAAATACAAAACCTCATTAGAAACAAATCTGCTCCTAAAATGCACAAATATATATTAAATATACATTAAACAAAACCATTAAGTGTTTATGGCTCCTTTTTGTAAAACATCTCTCTGAAAGTAGCATGTTAAAATTAACATGCTACTAAATTCAGTATAGGTGTTCAGCTGGAAAATGTCTCAATGTCAGTTACATTTTGAGTTTTGGAATGGCATATTAAAGATTTACATTATGTAGGATCTGCTAATTGCAACAACACAGATGGATCTTGAGGGTATTAATGCCAAGTGAAATAAGTTAGATGGAGAAAGATAAATATCACGTGATTTCAGTCCTATGTAGAATATAATAGAACAAAGAAACAAAAGAAATGAATAATACACAATACATAATATTAAAATGTTCTTTCACTTGTGGAAGTTCTGTGGAGAAGTTTCAGTCCTGGAAAATGAGATATATATTAAACTGAAATTCTTGCTGTTGTTGTTCAGTTGCTAAGTAGTGTCTGACCCTTTGCAACCCCATGAACTGCAGCACGCCAGGATTTCCTGTCCTTCACTATCTCCTGGAGTTTGCTCAAACTTATGTCCATTGAGACAGTGATGCTATCCAACCATCTCATCCTCTGTTGCCCCCTTCTAATCTTGTGTCCAAAATTGTTTTAAATATTTTTCTTGTTCAAAAAGTGACAATAAAATTTGTCCCATTCAAAATTAAAGTATATGCAGTTATATACAAAATTGCATAATTTTACTTGGCTTATTAGACTGTTAAATAAAGTTAATAATATTCTGTCTATATATATTTAACTGTCTAGAAAATCATATAATTACAATGTGGTAATTCTTTGTTTTGTGCCACTCATTTAAAATAATTCACAAAAGTTTACTTTGAGCATAAATATTATAGATAAGATGGTGTTGAACATTTGTATAATTCACAAGCAGAGAGTAAATTCAAGTCATTTCATTCAATCTCAATCATAAATAAGATAAAATTTTTTTTTAGAGCTCTTATTTTGGTCCTTTTTCTATTATTTAACCCTCTTTTACAGATAAGGGTTTCTTCTTCTTATCTACACACAGATTATAATTTTAATTTTTCATCTTCCATACCCTACCAACATGAAATTTGTATTTTTCCAAGATTTAAATATGCAAATAAAATTTATTATTTATAAGAATTAATAATAAAGCCTTAAATTTGTACAGTGTTTTGGAGTTTGTCCATTGCTTTCACATATGGCATGTTATGTAAGCTTTAAATGCTACAATACAATAGGTGCTATCATCTTCACTTTTCGATGAGTTTCTCTGGATTAGGAACTAATCAATAGCAGAGCTAAAACCAACCCAAGGTCACAACCCATGTCTAATGCTGTTTCCAACTTGATGTCATCTACACGGCGTCCACCTACATAGCCTCCCACCGCCCAGTCACATGACTCGGATAATTCACCAGGGTAATGCAACAATATTACTGCCCTCCATGAGTTCAGTTGGTAGAGAATCCACCTGCAAATCAGGAGACCTTGGTTTGACTCCTGGGTTGCAAAGATCCACTGGAGAAGAGAGAAGCTACCCACTCCAGTATTCTTGGGCTTCTCTTGTGGCTCACCTGGTAAAGAACCTGCCTGCAATGTGGGAGACCTGGATTCGATCCCTGGGTTGGGAAGATGCCCTGGAGAAGGAAAGGGTTACCCCCTCCAGTATCCTGGCCTAGAGAATTCCATGAACTATATACTCCATGCGGTCGCAAAGAGTGGGACAGGACAGAGCAACTTTTACTTTCATACTTTCACTTAAGGCCAGGTAGCTACTGAGATATGAATGGGGATTCTGAGCCCATCCTTTGGCTCCAGAGCTCCTTGGATCAAACCACCGACAAGAGTCAGACACAACTAAGCAACTTCCACTTTTCACTTTTTTTTATCAATTGAGCCTTGTTTCATTTATTAGAATCAGATGAGAGAGACTAGCCTCGGAGAAGCAAAACACCCAGTCATCTATTTTATTTAGCAACTGTGTTTGAAAGTCAAAGACCTCAAGACGGCCTGGAAAAATGAACCAGGGATGTTTAGAGAACAGTTGTGAAAAGATCATAGGGCAGGCCTTCAATATTAAAACAGAAATAAGCTTCTGCTCCTTGAAGACTTAAATAGTGCAAAATGACAAATTCTCCATCAGAATAAATACATTTAGATAGACAGAGATGTCTATTTAAAAAAATAAGAATTGACAGATAAAATAAAACATCTTGTTTACACAAATCTTTCCTCTCCAGACTAGGAATCATTGGTTGAGAGACAGGAGGAGAGCAAGAGAGAGGCTGAAATAAAAAAAGAAAAGCAGATGTAGACATATGAGGATAGGGAGAGGAAATTTAGGGAACTGGTGGAGGTCATTGAGTAGCATTAAAAAAAAAACAAGAATACAGTAAATACATTAGTTCTGATTCTAAGAACAGTCCCAGGCAGCTCCCATGGACTTGACTATCTCTCTACCCAAAACATTATTCCCCCAATACACCTAAATTTCATTTTTATTTATTTCATAAATAAAGTATTTTTTTGGCATTGTTTATCCGTTAGAGGATTATTCTATTTAAAAAGTGTTTTTTCAACAACTTGAATATCCCCATTTTAATAGGTTAAAATACTATCGATAGTGAAATCATCAGATCAGATCAGATGAGATCAGTCACTCAGTCGTGTCCGACTCTTTGCGACCCCATGAATCGCAGCATGACAGGCCTCCCTGTCCACCACCAACTCCCGGAGTTCACTCAGACTCATGTCCATCGAGTCAGTGATGCCATCCAGCCATCTCATCCTCTGTCGTCCCCTTCTCCTCCTGCCCCCAATCCCTCCCAGCATCAGAGTCTTTTCCAATGAGTCAACTCTTCCCACGAGGTGGCCAAAGTACTGGAGTTTCAGCTTTAGCATCATTCTTTCCAAAGAAATCCCAGGGCTGATCTCCTTTAGAATGGACTAGTTGGATCTCCTTGCAGTCCAAGGGACTCTCAAGAGTCTTCTCCAACACCACAGTTCAAAAGCATCAATTCTTTGGCACTCAGCCTTCTTCACAGTCCAAGTCTCACATCCATACATGACCACAGGAAAAATTCAGAGATGTGACTATGGCCTTGACTAGACAAACATTTGTTGGCAAAGTAATGCCTCTGCTTTTGAATACGCTATCTAGGTTGGTCATAACGTTCCTTCCAAGGAGTAAGCGTCTTTTAATTTCATGGCTGCAGTCACCATCTGCAGTGATTTTGGAGCCCCAAAAAATAAAGTCTGACACTGTTTCCACTGTTTCCCCATCTATTTCCCATGAAGTGATGGGACCAGATGCCATGATCTTCATTTTCTGAATGTTGAGCTTTAAGCCAACTTTTTCATCTCGACTTTCACCTTCATCAAGAGGCTTTTTAGTTCCTCTTCACTTTCTGCCATAAGGGTGGTGTCATCTGCATATCTGAGGTTATTGATATTTCTCCCGGCAATCTTGATTCCAGCTTGTGTTTCTTCCAGCCCAGCGTTTCTCATGATGTACTCTGCATATAAGTTAAATAAACAGGGTGACAATATACAGCCTTGACGTACTCCTTTTCCTATTTGGAACCAGTCTGTTGTTCCATGTCCAGTTCTAACTGTTGCTTCCTGACCTGCATACAAATTTCTTAAGAGGCAGATCAGGTGGTCTGGTATTCCCATCTCTTTCAGAATTTTCCACAGTTTATTGTGATCCACACAGTCAAAGGCTTTGGCATAGTCAATAAAGCAGAAATCGATGTTTTTCTGGAACTCTCTTGCTTTTTCCATGATCCAGCGGATGTTGGAAATTTGATCTCTGGTTCCTCTGCCTTTTCTAAAACTGCTTGGACATCAGGAAGTTCACGGTTCACATATTTCTGAAGCCTGGCTTGGAGAATTTTAAGCATTACTTTACTAGCCTGTGAGATGAGTGCAATTGTGCGGTAGTTTGAGCATTCTTTGGCATTGCCTTTCTTTGGGGTTGGAATGAAAACTGACCTTTTCCAGTCCTGTGGCCACTGCTGAGTTTTCCAAATTTGCTGGCATATTGAGTGCAGCACTTTCACAGCATCATCTTTCAGGATTTGAAATAGCTCAACTGGAATTCTATCACCTCCACTAGCTTTGTTCGTAGTGATGCTTTCTAAGGCCCACTTGACTTCACATTCCAGGATGTCTGGCTCTAGCTCAGTGATCACACCATCGTGATTATCTGGGTTGTGAAGATCTTTTTTGTACAGTTCTTCTGTGTATTCTTGCCATCTCTTCTTAGTATCTTCTGCTTCTGTTAGGTCCATACATTTCTGTCCTTTATCAAGCCCATCTTTGCATGAAATGTTCCTTTGGTACCTCTGATTTTCTTGAAGAGATCTCTAGTCTTTCCCATTCTGTGTTTTTCCTCTATTTCTTTGCATTGATCACTGAAGAAGGCTTTCTTATCTCTTCTTGCTATTCTTTGGAACTCTGCATTCAGATGTTTATATCTTCCCTTTTCTCCTTTGCTTTTCGCTTCTCTTCTTTTCACAGCTATTTGTAAGGCCTCCCCAGACAGCCATTTTGCTTTTTTGCATTTCTTTTCCATGGGGATGGTCTTGATCCCTGTCTCCTGTACAATGTCCTGGAAATAAATTTTAAAACTTTATTGTTTAGCTCAAAACCTCCATTTTAAACATAACTTACAGACTTTGGAAATTGAAACTATATACTTAAAAATCACAATTCTCAACAAAAATTGTAACTGAATACTCCAAATTTTCTCCTGAGTTTCCACGTAAGGATGCATGTGTGCATGCTAAGTCCTTCAGACGTGTCCGTATCTTTGTGGCCCTATGGACTATAGCCTGCCTGGCTCCTCTGTCCATGGGATTCTCCAGGCAAGAATACTGGAGTGGCTTGCCACGCCCTCCTCGAGGGGATCTTCCCCACCCAGGGATCAAACCAGAGTCTCCTGCAACTACTATATTTCAGGCTGATTCTTTACTACTGAGACAACAGGGAAGCCCTCATGTAAGGATAACAGCCATAATCACAATAACATTTTTGAGTGTCACCTGGAGCTGCCAATGCTCTGAGCTAATTCCACATATCATAACATTAATAAGTACAGCCTGGGCAAGTTTTCATCCTGTGTTGGGCATAGGCATGAGGAGACTTTAGACTCTGTTTCGAGAAATAAACAGATGAACCAGAGAATGGATTGATTCTAGTTTCAATGAGAGGAGGTCCACACTTATTTTTGTTAGATATTGGGATTCTGCCTAAGATTTAAGAGCATTTCTTACAAGCTTTCTTTTAATGTATCTGTCGATACCATTCATCCCTACCCTCCACCACCAAGGAAATCTAGTGAACTGCACTTTTTTTATGTGATAAAATATTATTAGATTCTGTGGCTTGAAATCAGTGTTCCATAAAGATTCTCATTATGTGTTAGAAGTTCTCAACAACCTGTAATATTATACACACATCTCACCTTTAAAAAATTACTTCAAATCTCTATTAGATATTACTTTATAAAACTCACAATGATTCCAAGTATTTGAAAAAAGTAGAAAGGAGTCATCTATAATGCATATTAGTGCTAATTTAGACCACTGCCTTCATCCATCTAGTTAGTGTGCATTTGGTAGTTCACCCTCTTCTAGAATAGGCAGATTGATGAGGCTTTTCATCCTCTCCAATGTGGTTACTTTCCATGCCCACCTGATGAAATTCTTTCTAGCCACTGAAGTTCAATTTGAATGTCACCTCCCTTATAAAACCTTCCTAAATTACCCTGCTAGAAGTAATTGCCCCTCTTTAAATTTCATATGTGATTTAATTGAGATGCTCAAAGATTTATTTGAGATTAGAGATTAGAACATATCATTTGAAATTAGAATTATTTACATGCACATCTTCCCTTTCTTCCTAGATGAGATGTAGATTTGGACCAGGGATCCAATACTCTTTACCAAAGAAGCAAGGACGGTGCCTGGCATAAACTCTCAATAAATATGTGTTTATTTTTGAATAAATGAAAGCACAAATGATTAGCAGAAGCCTATGGGGAATGTGAGGAAAGGAAAAATAAGAAAGATCCTGAATGGGATGGAGAAAATGCCTTAAGTTTCTGTTTCATATTCAATGCCTAAAGTCAATCATAATCAGTCACTAAAGATTTTATTCCCAAACTCAAATTTTCATGTTCAATGACTACCTATACTTGGATAATCATAATACACAGGTAAACAAAAAGCTGACAGCAATATCTTTAGAGGAGTATCCAAAGATAATATATGCTGGTCCCACTAGTTGGCAACATCTAGAAGTTCTTGGAGCTTCCCTAGTGGCTTAGACGGTAAAGAAATCACCTGTCAATGGAGGAGACACAACAGATATCGGTTCGATCACTAGCTGGGGAAGATCCCCCAGAGTAGGAAATGGAAACTCACTCCAGTATTCTTGCCTGGAGAATTCCATGGACAGAAGAGCCTGGCGGGCTACAGTCCATGAGGTCTCAAAGAGTCGGACACAACTGAGCATCTAAGAACATACACACACACACATACACACACACACATGAGCCCTTTTATTGGATGAGAGGAAAAAAACAAACAACCATCAATCAGGCATTTAATGTGTGCATTGGCAGGCAGATTCTTTACCACTGAGCCACCTGGAAAGCCCCTGGCATCCAGTGAATAAGCCCAAAGTTCTATGTTCCAATTCAGCTTCCTTTACTGCCTGCAACTTCTACTGGCTCTGAAGGGAAATAAGCATGGAAGACATAGACCAGATTCTGTGAAGAAAATACGGCTATCCAATCTTTTTTTCTGATCCAGAAGGGAAGTATTTTTGTTTATTTGTTGTTTTACTGACATACAGTTGATTTATAATGTTGTGTTAGTTTCTTGTGTAGAGAAAAGTGATTCAATTATATATATATATATATAATTTTTCAGATCATTTTGCATTATAGTTTATTACAGAATATTGAATACAGTTCCCTATGTTATAGGCTATCTGATTTTAATTGTTTTTTAAATTTGTTTTCAAGCTACCTATTGACTGTTGTGGAATAATATCTAGCTCCCATCTGGGTAATCTAAAATTTACTTAAACTTGAGAAATAGCAAAGAAATTTATATATATTTAAGAGAAAATTAAACAGATTTTGCTTTCTGTGAGCAAGGCACTGTCTAGGTAAGAATCAGATATGTGATCCTGTCCTTCCAGAGGTTACAGCCCAGAAATTCAATCTTCACTAATCAATCAATCCTACAATTGAAAATTTGGTAAATAACAACAACAACAACAAAAAGAAGTATTTGGGTGAGCATTTAAGTGAGGGGTAAGTTACAGTCTTGAGAGTCGGGGAGATATTCCTCAAAAAATGACGTAGGAGCTTAGTTTTGAAGAATTTATCTATAGGTTCTCTAAAATTATCATTTAAAATCTCTATAGATTCCTGAATGAATAATAAAAAATGTATATACACTGATTTTTATTTTAACCTTGGCTTCAGAATACGTTTGCTTCACTCTAACGTAAATAAATCAATTGTTGAAAAACATTTATCAAACTGAATATGCATATTTTCATTATATTGAACACTGATTACCTAATTGAAATGCTTGTGTTTTTTTAATGTTATTTCTGAACAAAGGAAGAGGAATCACACTGGTATTTAAACCAAATAATTTTGCTGGGATGTTCTGATATATTAAGAAGAGGTTTAAGGTGCCATATAACTACATGTGTAAATACACCCTTATTGTTGACCTTACAATGCACTTAGTATCTTATACTCCACTAATGCTGTCTCTACTACCACAAGCAATTTATTCTGCCTCATGTTCCTCAAGTGCTCATAAATCAGCATTAGATCCTTTTTACTGAGTTGCTGATTTTAAGCCAGCGGAGTAAGAAGGAACATTTGGACTCAAAGTATAATATTGGCACACATATTGATTTTAATTAGTCTAATTAGTTCATTACACTAAAAATCACACAGATCATTTATTACTTCAGACCTAATGGCATATGATCAGGGATTTAATATGATAATGAAGTAGATCAATTATCACTCATAAAGGAAGTCATTAACAAGTGTAAACATTGCCAAGCTGAATACCATTACAAATTATGAAGTCGTAGCTGACAATTTACATATACACACTAAAATAATTTTACAGTCAATCTTCTCTTTTGAAAGTGAATATATGTTTATTGGTAATTTCATTTTCATTGGTCTGCTTTTACGATTTCAAGCTACATATGAGCTGGTTAACATACATTGTGACTCTATTTGGAGCATTCCAGTGGTAATAAAAGAGCAAAAAAATAATATCATTGGCTGAAACTGAAGTCCACTTAGATTTTTCCTTTTTCTCCACCTTGAAAACTCAGTGTGTTCACTTTGGCAGTTGTGTGGTCCTGGCTTGTATAACAATAAACAAACAACCAGACAGTTCTTGAGATATTTGTGATTCTTAAGATATCACGCAAGCTAATTGTTGTGATGTTATCTTTCATTAAATAACAATAGCAACAAATAATTACACTGAGAAGGAGTAAGATCACTGTAAAAGATTTCAGATTACAACACTACACACTCATTTATTAATGCTTTTTGCAGCCTTAACATTACCAAGACATCTTAAATAAAAGCAGCCAACTGTGCACCCTGTTCCTAACCCAATGCATTGCCATTTATCATTATTATTGCTATCATTACCCTTTGCTTAGGGTCCCTTCACTCTGTTTTAAATCCTTTTGACAGTAGTGCACATTTAAGCCATTCAGAATTTATTTTTCTGGAGAGAACTTGTAAGGTAGTTTATAAAATATTTCCCCATATCCAGATCTAATAGGATCTAATTGTCATTCCTCAAATGTTAAAATTCTCCAAGAAAGTACAATCCCCTGAATTCTCCTACATCTCTTCAGAGAGTTCCCCCAACAAAACAGGACACCTTGTTATTGACAACGATAGATATGACATCTAAATTTGCATTGTAAATGTTCCTGGGTGGTAAAGTGCAGTTGCTAATACAGTAAATGAAATAAAAAATATCTATCTAAAATATCATCTTATTCTGTTGTGAAGATAGCAAATCTGCAAACTACCCTCCATCGATTCATCACCTGGTTCCTCCACTTCCTTTTGTGTACTCATAGGTTTATTATTGTGAGGATTAATGAGATAACACCTGTAAAGAAATTAAAACAGTGCCTGGCGTGTGTTAGTCACTCAGATTTTAGCTATTAGTATTAGGAGGCAAGTGCTTGTGTGTTCAGTTGTCAGACATTTTCCAAGTCGAGCAGCTCCTAGAGCAGATTGTAATAAAATGAGTATACACTTGTCCATCTTTGTGCTTTGCTTTCTGCACCAAAGGCAAATTTGTCAGTGTACAACTCCTTAATTGTATTCCCCTACTGGACACTCTCGCCTCAACGCATCCTCTTTATTGCCATTATCTTTTTTAAAAAAAAAAAACCTTTAATTCATATTATAGTTATTAATAATGTTGTGTTAGTTTCAGATGAACAGCAAAGTGATTCAGTTACTCGTGTATCCTTTTTCAAATTCTTTTCCCATTTAGGTTATTTCAGGGTATTGAACAGAGTTCCCTGTATATTATATCCTTGTTAGTTATCTATTTTGTTTATTTATTATTCATTTGTTACCTCCCTAATACTAATCTGATTGTGTCTTTTCATTTGTTCCTCTTGGTGAGAAGAATAAAGCCAAGTTCAGACTTTTTATCATGGTATTTTCAATTCACCCTCTTGCTGCCTCTCTGCTCAACATATGTGTGTTCCAGTGGTACCAGGTTCTGTGTGTGTGTGTGTGTGTGTGTGCGCGTGCGCACGTGTGTGTGTGTGTGTGTGTGTGTGTGTATGTTAGTTGCTCAGTTGTGTCTGACTCTGCAACCCCATAGACTGTAGCCTGCCAGGCTCCTCTGTCCATGGAATTCTCCAGGCAAGAGTAATGGAGTGGGTTGCTGTTCCCTTCTCCAGAGGATCTTCCTAACCCAGGGATCAAACCCAGGTCTCCTGCCTTGCAGGCAGATTCTTTCCCATCTGATCCACCATAGTTTCCTAATAAGCATTGTGCCTATTAAGTCGTGCCTGTGTAAGGCATTGTGCCTCTGAGTTGCCCACATCCTAGGCTTGTTTCCTTCTGGTTTCCCCCTTTCCTCCCTAATAAATCCCTATTGAATCTTCCATATCCATCTTCACCAAATGTATTCCACTCTTCCTTATGAGCTATACAACTCTGAGCAAGTTAACTACTCTCTTTAAACTTTAACTTCTGTGAAAAGGACTAAAAAAGATAATATAAAATTATGTTTTGTAATAACTGCTCAATTGTAGTTACTATTATGGACTTCCCTGGTGGCTCAGACGGTAAAGTGTCTGTCTACAATGCGGGAGACCTGGGTTCGATCCCTGGGTCAGGAAGATCCCCTGGAGAAGGAAATGGCAACCCACTCCAGTACTCTTGCCTGGAAAATCCCATGGATGGAGGAGCCTGGTAGGCTGCAGTCCATGGGGCCGCTTTAACACTGCTACAATATTATTCTATCTAAAAGAGATGGAAACCTGTAATTTGTATTCAAGATACAATGAAGTTTAATCTGAGGTCAAAGCATTGGAGTCCTTGGGCAACAGGTCCCTAAGTCCTAAGCAAGGTATTAACAGATAGAACACTACCCATGAGTAAATGGAGATAATGTAACAGAGAGACACACTGATTAGAAAACCAGCCTAACTGATGCTCAAGAGGCAACTATTATGGAAGTGAAACAGTTTCAAAGGGCAGCAACCTTGTTGACAAGGTCATTCTCGGAAAAAAAAAATTATAGGAAACATTTAAATATTGTTAGAGCCACTATGGAGAAGCGTATGGAGATTCCTTAAAAAACTAAAAATTGTACTACCATATGATCCTGCAGTCCCACTCCTGAGCATGTATCTGGAGAAACACATAATTTGAAAAGATATATCCACCCCAGTGTTCACTGCAGCACTATTTACAGTAGCCAAGACATGGAAGCAAACTAAATATCCATTGACAGAGGAATGGATAAAGAGTGGTATGTGTATGTATACAGTGGAATATTAGCCACAAAAGAGAATGAAATAATGCCATTTGCAGCAACACTGCAGGACATAGAGATTATCACACTAAGTGAAGTAAGCGAGACAAAGACAGATATCATACGAGATCACTTTTATGTGGAATCTAAAAAAAAATGATACAGATGAATTTATATACAAAACAGAAATAGACCCACAGACATAGAAAACAAACTTATGGTTACCAAAGGAAGTGAGAAGTGGGATAAATTAGGAGGTTGGGATCAACATGTACAGTTGATAACCAACAAGGACCTACTTTATAACACAAGGATCTATACTCAATATTTTGTAGTAACATATAAAGGAAAAGAATCTGAAAAAGAAAACATACACACACACACACACACACACACATGTATATAACTGAATCACTTTGCTGTACACCTGAAATTAATGGCACTGTAAATCAACTAGTCTTCACTTTCTTTAGAAAAATTTAAATAAAGTGAGAATAAATATTGCAAAATTCTATACTCTTAGAAGCTAAGAAGCATAACCAATGTGTCACTGGTTGATGACCATAAGCAATAGATGAGGCCACTCCACAAGAGTGAAGAGAAAAGGGACACCTCCTCCACCTCCTTTCATGACCTGTCAAGTAAGCACTGTGCTTTCTCTGTCTAGATCACGAGCTTTAGTGAATTAGTCATGGGGTTGTTTGGTTTTAATTCAGATAAGCTGATTGTTTGCTTTTGAAGAGGAGTGTACAGACCTGTTGCCAAGTAGAGAGGAAGCCCCCAAGGAGTACACAGAAGCCTGCCTCGAAAGCCCCTCCGGAAGCAGCACATAGACAGCTCTCCAGATTCCAGTGCCTGCATACACAGCAGTTTAATTAATCCATCATTAACATCAGAGTGCAGCACTCCACTCACCACACCTGGCTTGACAGCTGAATTGAAAGAACTGTTGACAGCTCTCGCTTGAGCTGCAGGGGCTGAAGATGGGCTTGCCTACAGAGCGAGAGCACTGCCGAGAGGTTACTTGTTGGATGAAGGTAATAGTTAACGAGAATATTTTGTGCCAGGGATTGGGGATTAGTGTGTCAACTGCCTTCCAATAAGCATTACAATAAAATGCACGTCTCTGGCAATTCAATACCTAACTCCACTAAACACTGTCAGCTCAGTTCAGTCACTCAGTCATGTCCGACTCTTTGTGACCCCATGGACTGCAGCATGCCAAATCTCCCTATCCATCACCAACTCCCGGAGTTTACTCAAACTCACGTCCATTAAGTCGGTGATGCCATCCAACCATCTCATCCTCTGCTGTCCCCTTCTCCTCCTGCTTTCAATCATTCCCAGCATCAGGGTCTTTTCAAATGAGTCGGTTCTTCACATCAGGTGGCCAAAGTATTGGAGTTTCAGCTTCAGCATCAGTCCTTCCAATGAATTTTCAGGACTGACTTCCTTTAGGATGGACTGGTTGGATCTCCTTGCTGTCCAAGGGACTTTCAAGAGTCTTCTCCAACAACACAGTTCAAATACTAAACACTGTAAAGTTGGGTAAATATTTGAAAAAAACTGTCTCGCGTGTTAAGAAATAAGAAACACTGCTCCCACAGAGCAGTATTTTTAACTTTAAATAGTGAAATAGAATTACGGCAGGCCTGGAGGTGGGGTGGGGGCTGATTGAATTATCTCATGAACATCAAGGCAATTCACTTCTAATCCCTGGCCATGCCCCATCTGCCCATCACTGAGCTACTGAAGTAGTTTTTAGTTTAATCCCAAAGCCTTGTCTTTTCCCTAACTCAGTGGTCAGCATCTCTATTTTAGGGACTTAATCAGGTATTTGTAGCCTCCAACAACTAAGGATGAGGGAAACACTTTGTGTGGAGGGATGATTCCTTCTATTGCTTTTAAATTCAAAGCACTTCTCTTTACTTGTTAATATAACACAGAAGGATGGGGTCAGTTTTGTCTGCAGGATGGACAGGCTTAAGTGTGATTGTTCTCTAAGTGTCCTGCTCTTGCCCAGCTTTGCCCAGTGACAAATAGACAGCCAATGTACTATATAAAACAGGGAACTGTATTCAATATTTTATAATAATCTATAAGGGAAAATAATCTTAATATATATACATATCTTTACATATATGTGTGTGTGTGTGTGTGTGTGTGTGTGTGTGTATGTGTGTATGGGACTTCCCTGGTGGCTCAGATGGAAAGAGTCTGTCTGCAACGCAAGAGACCCAGATTCGATCCCTGCATCAGGAAGATCCCCTGGAGAAGGAAATGGCAACCCATTCCAGTATTCTTGCCAAGAGAATTCCATGGACAAGAGGAGCCTGGCAGGCCACAGTCCATCAGGTTGCAAAGAGTCATACATGACTGAAGGACTAACACACACACAAATAAACACACACATGTATGTACAACTGAATCACTTTGCTGTTTACCTGAAACTAACACATTATAAATCAAATATACTCCAATGATTTTTATTTTAAAAAGTCCTTAATAGCTTTGCAGGACATATGGAATTAAGATTAAGCCTTTAATGCATTTAGATGCTACCCTGCATGCTTCCCCAATCAACCCAACCTATTCCTCAGACTCTATGTTTTCTCAAAACACACTAAGTTGTTTTCTGATCTCTGTATTTTTGTTCATGGTGTCCTGGCCCACCTTTCATGACTCAGGTCAAATGTGACCACCTGGTCACTCTAGCTTCCTCTGGGCTGCACAGAAGAATGCAAGTGACTTGGGACACTACTGAGAGTTTGTTAAAGGCAAGGGATCCTGCCATGTTTATCTTTTGCCAAGCACTGGTCAGTCAATATACAAAGTATATTGTATATTGTATAAATAATACATATGTATTTGTATAATAAATTGGTTAATGACAAAAATCAAGAATAGAACCAGGTGTTGATCTCTGATATGTTTTCCTTTCTCTCCATGCCCCACCCCACCCCTATTGCATTAGTCTACCAGCTGTGACTCAGGGAAAGAAATATAAAAGGCAAAAAGAAGAAAGCCAAATTTATCCTTTGAATTATATGTAGTATATATCCTTTTGTTAATAATAGCAGCTGCAAGTTTTAAGTCTTTATTAAGCATATTCATTATGCCTTTAATTGATGAATCACATCAATTAATGAGATAATATTACTCCCACTTTATAAGTAAGGAAAATGTGACTCAGAAAGGAAGTTGTTTTTTTTAAGGTCACAATGATAAAAAGTGATAAAAGTCCTATTTAATGGAGCTAACATTTTTGCAACAGATAGCATGTTTTAGAAACTATTCTCAGCTCTTCCCTGTAGTAAATCATTCAATCCTCCCAAGTACCTTTTGTATACATGCTCAATTGCTTCTTTCGCGGCCGATTCTTTTCGAGCCCAGAGACTGTAGCCCGCCTGGCTCCTCTGTCCATGGGACTCTCCAGCAAGAATACTGGAGTGGGATGCATTTCCTCCTCCAGGGGCTCTTCCAAATCCACGGGTCAAACCCCTGGCTCCTTCCTCCATTGCAGGCAGATTCTTTACCAGTGAGCCACCAGGGAAGACCGACTACCCTGTGAGGCAGGGAGTAATAGAAATTTCACCAGTAAGGGCTGAAGACAGAGAAGGTAAATACTGCTTGTGAGATGCTGATTGGTGGGACTTGGATTTAAACTCAGATAGTTCAGCCTCAGCTGTTATCTACTGTGCTATAGGGATTTGAGCATGGTCTGTTCAAGGGCTAACATTGTTAAGTTCTCTGTGAATTGTCTCAGACAGAGCACTTACACTACTGTGCTTTAAATTATGTGTGTACCACATCCTTTAACTCCTTAAGGATATGAAATGTGGCTTCTCTACCACTATGTATCATTCAGTGCCAAATACTAAGTTTTACAGAGTAGATTCTCAATAAACACTGGAGGCTTTGTACTTATGTACTTTGCCTAATTCAAGAGAAAGCTATGGAGAGACAGTTTTTCAGGAGTGTCTCATGGTTCTACACACATTGGAAAGGTACTGACTACCATTTATTCCAGGGAAAGCCTGATGGGCTGTAGTCCATGGGGTCACACAGAGTCTGACACGATTGAGCAACTGAAGAACTCTTCATGGCAATGTTCGTATAGCCAACACCCTTGAAAGATAAAGAGTATCTTCCTCTAAAGTGTGTTTCCTGCCCTAGAGGAGAGAGACAGTGTCTCCTCCAGAGCAAAGAACAGAGATGTGTACTGACCATCAGAAAACATCCAGTGCCCCCTCCTGTAACACAGTTCATTACAAACATCCATCAGGACACTATGTGGGACTTGGGGCTAAAGAAAACCGATATAAATAGGTCACACTGCTCAAGGTCATTAGATATAAAGTCCTTTATCTCTAACTAAGGATTCTTGGGTCTTCTTGCCAGCATCCTAAGAATTGTGTCAGGCTAACCTGTTTGCTCGGAGAAGGCAATGGCACCCCACTCCGGTACTCTTGCCTGGAAAATCTCATGGACAGAGGAGCCTGGTAGGCTGCAGTCCATGGGGTCGCTAGGAGTCAGACACGACTGAGAGACTTCATTTTCACTTTTCACTTTCATGCATTGGAGAAAGAAATGGCAACCCACTCCAGTGTTCTTGCCTGGAGAATCCCAGGGACGGGGTAGCCTGGTGGGCTGTCGTCTACAGGATCGCACAGAGTCAGACACGACTGAAGTGACTTAGCAGCAGCAACCTGTTTGCTAGCCAGAAGGATAAGATTTCAGACCCTTCAACTGTAACATCAAGTTCAGTTCAGTTCTGTTGCTCAGTCATGTCCAACTCTTTGCAACCCCATGGACTGCAGCAAGCCAGTCTTCCCTGTCTATTGCCCACTCCCCGAGCTTGCTCAAACTCATGTCCATTGAGTCAGTGATGCCATCCAGCAATCTCATCCTCTGTCATCCCCTTCTCTTCCTGCCTTCAATCTTTCCCAGCATCAGGGTCTTTCCAAAGAGTCAGTTCTTCGCATGAAGTAGCAAAAGTATTGGAGCACTCAGCTTACTTTATGGTCCAAATCTCACATCCATACGTGACTACAGGAAAAACCATAGCTTTGACTAGATGTAACTTTATTGGCAAAGTAATATCTCTGCTTTTTAATATGCTGTCTAGGTTGCTCATAGCTTTTCTTCCAAGGAACAAGTGTCTTTTAATTTCATGGCTCCAGTCACCATCTGCAATGATTTGGGAACCCAAGAAAATAATGTCTGTCTCTGTCCATTGTTTCCCCATCTATTTGCCATGAAGTGATGGGACCGGATGCCATGACCTTAGTTTACTGAATGCTGAGTTTTAAGCCAGCCTTTTCACTCTTTTCTTTCACTTTTATCAAGAGGCTCTTAAGTTTCCCTTGACTTTCTGCCATGAGGGTGGTGTTATCTACATAGCTCAGGATATTGATATTTCTCCCAGCAATCTTGATTTCAGCTTGCGCATCATCCAGTCCAGAATTTTGCATGATATACTCTGAATATAAATTAACTAAGCAGGGTGACAATATATATTGCCACCGTGATGTACACCTTTCCCAATTTGGAACCAGTCTATTTTTCCATGTCTGGTTTAACTGTTGCTTCTTGATCTGCATACAATTTTCTCAGGAGGCAGGAAGGTGGTCTGGTATTTCCATCTCTTTAAGAATTTTCCAGTTTGTTGTGATGCACACAGTCAAAGACTTTAGCATAGTCAATGAAGCAGAAGTAGATGTTTTTCCAGAACTCTCTTGCTTTTTCGATGATCCAGTGGATATTGGGAATTTGATCTCTGGTTCCTTTGCTTTTTCTAAATCCAGCTTGTATATCTAGAAGTTCTCACTTCTCATATTGCTGAAGCCTAGCTTGGAGAATTTTGAGCATTACTTTGTTAGCGTGTAAGATGAGTGCAATTGTGTGATAGTTTGAACATTATTTGACATTGCCTTTCTCTGAGACTGGCATGAAATCACTGTTTCCAGTCCTGTGGCCACTGCTGATTTTCCAAATTTGCTGGCATATCGAGTGTAGCACTTTAACAGCATCATCTTTTAGGATTTGAAACAGCTCAGCTGGAATTCCATCACCTCCACTAGCTTTGTTTGTAGTGATGTTTCCTAAGACCCACTTGACTTCCCTCTCCAGAAGGTCTGGCTCTAGGTGAGTGATAACACCATCATGTTTATCTGAGTAATTAAGATCTTGTCTGTATAGTTCTGTGTATTCTTGCCACCTCTTCTTAATATCTTCTGCATCTGTTAAGTCCATACTGTTTCTGTCCTTTATTGTGCCCATCCTTGCCTGAAATGTTCCCTTGGTATCTCTAATTTTCTTGAAGAAATCTCTAGTCTTTCTCATTTTATTGCTTTCCTCTGTTTCTTTGCATTGATCACTTAGGAAGGCTTTCTTATCTCTCCTCCCTATTCTTTGGAACTCTGGATTCAGATGGATATATCTTTCCTTTTCTTCTTTGCTTTTCAGTTCTCTTTTCTCAGCTATTTGTAAGGCCTCCTTAGACAACCGTTTTGCCTTTTTGCATTTCTTTTTCTGGGGATGGCTTTGATCACAGCCTTTTGCACAGGGCTACAAACCTCTGTCCATAGCTCTTCAGGCACTGCCTATCAGATCTAATCCCTTGAATCCATTTGTCACTTCCACTGTTTAATCGTAAGGGATTTGATTTAGGTCATACCTGACTGTCTAGTTTCTTCAATTTAAGTCTGAATTTTGTAATAAGGAGTTCATGATTGAGCCATAGTCAGCTCCCGGTCTTGTTTTTGCTGACTGAATAGAGCTTCTCCATCTTTGGCTGCAAAGAATATAATCAATCTGATTTTGGTATTGACTATCTGTTGATGTCCATGTGTACAGTCATCGCTTGTGTTGTTGAAAGAGAGTGTTTGCTATGACCAGTGCATTCTCTTGGCAGAACACTGTTAGCCTTTGCCCTGCTTCATTTTGTACTCCGAGGCCAAACTTGCCTGTTACTCCAGGTATCTCTTGACTTCCTACCTTTGTAGGAAAAGGATATCTTTTGTGTATATTAGTTCCAGAAAGTCTTGTAGGTCTTCATAGAACTATTCAACTTCAGCTTCTTTGGCATTAGTGGTTTGGGCATAGACTGGGATTACTGTGATATTGAATGGTTTGCCTTGGAAACAAACAGAGATCATTCTATCATTTTTGAGATTGCACCCAAGTACTGCATTTCAGACTCTTTTGTTGACTATGAGGGCTACTTCATTTCTTCTAAGGGATTCTTGACCACAGTAGTAGATGTAATGGTCATCTGAATTAAATTTGCCCATTCTGTTATCAAACAAATATGCATAAAAAGTTTCCATTGGTTTCTATTGACCTTAAAAAGTTGTTTCTAAAGTGGAAATCAGAAATGTAAAAAATTTTAAATTATGAATTCAAGTGTATTATTCTCTTAGTGAATAAATTTCCTGTCCAAAAAAAATCTGTATAATATTTCTTTTAAAAGAACTTTGGGAACTTTTAAGCTATCAATTTATAAAAAATTCAATGAAAGTTGGATCAATTAGTAGCTTTAGCTGGTTAAAGTAATGTTTTTAATCATATCATTATTTATTTTGAAGGCTCTGATTCAGTTGATAGATATCTGTCTAAATTCTCTGTTCTGTTCAAATGTAGATTTAAAACTCTGGTTTTCTTCTTTCTGGCCTGCAGAAACTGTGACATAATATCAAAATATTTGTGTTAGTAACAAATCAATGTTGAGACCGTGTCTTCTCTTTTTTTTCTTCCTTCCTTCTTGCCTTCTTAATTTCATTTTTCTTTCATTCATTCAACAAGTAGAGTTGAGTGCCAAGCACTTGCAAGGCACTAACACTCAAAATTAATAAGACTCCCTTTTGTAGAAAAGTCAAGATGCATGTCTTCAGCCAAGCCTCTCAAATTCTATGAACCTTAAATTCCTTATCTATAAAAGTATTTAGTTACATTTTATAATCTTCCCACCTTTAAAATTATATAACTTTTCTGTAAATTTTGAAAGATTGTCTTAGAAGTATAGAGTCCAAGCCATCATTGTAGACCATGGAGCACAACTCTAGAACCCAAAATATTACTTGTTCATATATACACAGGTTTTTGGAACAAGAATCCCTTAGGCATTACCTCAAGGATCTGAGGACTATGAACATACTGTGAGGTAATGCAAAGGGGATACATTGCCCTCTCCTTTTCAAGATTTTTAGAAGATATAGATATTTTACTTCATGTCTAATCGAGAAGGGGTGACTTTACTAATTAGTGAATTGAATTTGGAAGTAACTGATTCTGTCCCTTCTAGGTTTATCCCTTTCTGGGAACCTGTTCTCAAGTTGCTCTCATATCTGCTTCTCTACCTTGGTTGATCTACAGTGGCAGGATTTAATCCTAGGGCACTTGCAGTAAAAGAGAGACCTTTGATTTTGAAAGGGTATGTGCAAAAGGAGAAGTATTAGGAAACCTAATTGGATGCAGATTTAAGCCATATTCTCTTGACAACTTGAATAATAAAACTGATATACTGATCTTCATTTATAAGATTCTTATGTATTATTTTTAGATTGTTCGACAACTCCCACAAAGGTAAAGAGTGGGAAAAGCCCAACAGAAACATGCTTTTGTGAAATGTACACTGTGGAAAATATGAGTTTAGAAACAATCATTACCAAATCTCCAAGTGCCTCAAAGAACATCTCTACTGCAACTTTACCAGAAAGTTATCCTTTGCACTTTATCTTAACACTTGCCTTTCTATAATTATTGTTTAATAATTGTTTGTAATTAAAAGTAGATTTTATATATATTAAAAGCACTGATTATTCGACTCAATTTGAGCCTCAATCAAGTGCATGGAAGATAAATGCTGCTGCTGCTGCTAAGTCGCTTCAGTCGTGTCTGACTCTGTGCGACCCCAAAGACGGCAGCCCACCAGGCTCCCCTGTCCCTGGGATTCTCCAGGCAAGAACACTGGAGTGGGTTGCCATTTCCTTCTCCAATGCATGAAAGTGAAAAGTGAAAGTGAAGTCATTCAGTCGTGTCCAACTCTTAGCGACCCCATGGACTTCAGCCCACCAGGCTCCTGCATCCATGGGATTTTCCAGGCAAGAGTACTGGAGTGGGGTGCCATTGCCTTCTCTGTGGAAAATAAATACTGGATGAAAAAAAGGTGACTTTTGAATGAAAAATTCAGTCAATGGATGATGAGTCCCTTATGGAATTGTACATTTCCACAAAATAAGAACCCATCTGTCCAAGAATATCTTGTATTCTACACATGACTCAGTACAGAATAGTTTATACACAAAGAGAAGTGTTCAATAAATGTTTGTAGAATATGGATTGAAGTAGGTGAAATACTGCATAAACTCATTCTCTCCTTACTGTCTTCCTTGTGTGTGTGTTAGTCACTCAGTCATGTCTGACTCTTTGTGACCCCATGGACTGTAGCCCACCAGGTTCTTCTGTCCATGGATTTCTCCAGGCAAGAATACTGGAGTGGATTGCCATTTCCTTCAGAGGACCTTCCAGAACCAGGGACTGAAGCTTAATCTCCCATTTGCAGGCAGATTATTTACCATCTGAGCCACTAGGGAAGCCTTGTTTTCTCTAATGGGTCATTTTTAAATGGCACTTACTGTAAGTTTTGGACTACCTGCCTTCAAGTCTATATATTCCACATGTTTCTCTTTAAAATATATATTAAAGGAACAATATATGTGTACACATGACATGCATAATGGATGACAGTCGACAATTTTATAATTTTGTAATGAACACAACACAGATAAGACTAGATTATGTTGCTATTCAATAGCACTACTCAGTCTGCTGCTGCTAAGTCACTTCGGTCGTGTCCGACTCTGTGTGACCCCATAGACGGCAGCCCACCAGGCTCCTCCATCCATGGGATTCTCCAGGCAAGAGTACTGGAGTGGGGTGCCAGTGCCTTCTCCGCACTACTCAATAGTGCTTCACTATTTCACTATAAGGTGAAAAGAATCTCATATTATTTAAATGGGCTATGTGAAATGTCTATTTGACAGATGGAGAAACTGAGGTTCAGAGAGATTAAATGCATGCTCACTTATATTCCACTGGTTGATTCTTAAGTCTCATTCATTTCATGCTGCTGCTGCTGCCGCTAAGTCACTTCAGTCATGTCCGACTGTGTGTGACCCCATAGACGGCAGCCCACCAGGCTCCCCCGTTCCTGGGATTCTCCAGGCAAGAAGACTGGAGTGGGTTGCCATTTCCTTCTCCAATGTATGAAAGTGAAAAGTGAAAGTGAAGTCGCTCAGTCGTATCCGACTCTTCGCAACCCCATGGACTAAGCCTACCAGGCTCCTCCGTCCAAGGGATTTTCCAAGCAAGAGTACTGGAGTGGGTTGCCATTGCCTTCTCTGGTCATTTCATGCTAGATTTTAATTATTCAGCATTAATTATTCAACACAGTGACTACCTAGAAATAGATTTGTAATTAAGAAACTTCTATAACTGCAAATAATTATCTATCATCTGCTTGCCACATCCTAAATTTTGCATTTGCTGAACTTTCATGCTAGAGCAAGAGAGGAAGGGTCACTGACAGTGAGGTCTCTGCGCAGTGCAATTTAAAAACCAAAACAAAACAGGAAGACTCCTGCTGACAAGAAGTCAATAAAAATAAAATGGGACTGATTCAGAAAAATAAAAGATTTATTTACAACAATACTTTAAAAAATAATTAACCACCCTTGAAGATGTCATTTGATCTTTAGAACTAAAGTTCTCAACAGTTTGTGAAAACTATTTTTAGAATGCAATTAGCATGTCATCAGGATGTTTAGATTATAACCCCATGAGTTCATTGTAAACTATACAGAGGACAGACAAGAGAAATTTGGATCTTGCTTTTTTCAACAAAATCATGGATCATCTATTTGATTAAAAGTTTTAAACAACAACAACAAAATCTTTAGAAAATAAATAGAATACATCCCAAATCAATTAAAACAATGCCTCATCTAGTTTACTGTATATATGGTTTCTGTCAGTACACCAACATTTCATTCACTGGGTATTTAAAATAAATTAATTGGGCTCCCTGCTGGCTCAGAAGATAAGGAATCTGCCTGCGATGCAGAAGACAAAAGTTCGATCCCTGGGTCAAGAAGATCCCCTAGAGAAGGGAATGGTTACTCACTTCAGTATTCTTCCCTGGAGAATTTCCTGGACTGAGAAGCCTGACAGGGTATAGTGTATGTGGTCACAAAGAGAATAATGAAGTGAGTACCAGTATTGAGAAAGTAACTGTTTAGGAAAATCACCAAGAAAATTACATTTGAGTTAGATCTTAATGACCAGGTATGAGTTGACCAGGCAGGAAACAGGGATGGAGAAATCACAGGCAGAAATCACAGACCCTTTATATAGGGCCCTCCCTTTATATAGGGTCTTCCCTACCACTCCTTCCCTCAACCTAAGGAGTGGTAAATCCGTGTTGTTATATACACTGTACTTAGAGTGAGGGAGAATGGAAGTAGGTAAAGATAGAAAGAGACATCTATATGAAGAGCCTCATATATATCTGCTACTCTATCCAGCTGAAAATCAATGGATATTTTTGGAGTAAAGAAACAGTAAGTCCATACTGTGTTCTAGGAAAATCACTCTAATGGCAGTGTGGATGGAGACTGTAGCAGAGACAAAATCCCAAAATCTCAAACACCAGTTAGAAAGTTATTAGTTTCTGTCTGATGAGAAAGGATGGGACCCAAACTAACATGGTGACCTAGAACTGGAGATAGTCTTGGAGATGTGTTTCAAAGGAGACTAGAGTTGGAGTGTGATAGGCTATGGATGTGAGGCTTAGAGAAGGATCTAGAGAATGCCAACCTTTTGAGTTTAGATGGCTACATGGTACCATTGAGCTTCCCCAGTGGCTTAGTGGTAAAGAATCCACCTGCAAGTCAGGAGCCTCAGGAGACATGGATTCTATCCATGGGTTGGGAAGATCCCCTGGAGGAGAGCATGACAACCCACTTCAGTATCTTTGCCTGGAGAATCCCATGGACAGAGGAGCCTCGTGGGCCACAGTCCATGGGTCTCAAAGAGTCAGACACGACTGAAGCAACTTAGCACACAACACGTGGTACCATTATCAACATTAGGAAATATGGAGAGCTAAAGAAGTGTGCTCAACTGGCAGTGAATTCCATCTGAGGCACATTAAACTTAAGATGCCCCTGGAATATGCAGAAGGACTTATGAAGAAGGAAGACAGGAATACGGGACTCAGGGAATATGGGAGAACTGATCTAGGGCTACGTATTTTCAGGACATCCTGTGATTGGAATTGATGCCTGTCTAAGATCAGTTAGAGCAAGTATCCAAAAGGATGCGTATGTAACCAAGGGGCATCTCAGTTTTTAAGGTATCTGTGGAAGAAACATCAGTGAGAAAAACAGAAAGAATCTCAAAGGAAGCAGAATCCAAGGTAGAAGTTTAAACAGATAATGGTCAAGAGTGTCCAATGTTGTAAGACAGTGAAGAGGATAAAGACTGAAGAGCATCCAAGTAATCCACATCCCCCCATCCCCCGAAAAATGCAACTGATGAAAATTTGGGAATAGGAGGGGAAAAAGTTGCTTACAATTAAAATATCCTACAGATAATTAAACAGAAGAGATAATTAGCACATATTTTTACTCTATTAAAATATTCAAAACTGCCAAAAGAAGTATCTTCTCTTAATTTATTCTTAAGCAGAGCAAGTTTGTGAGTCACAGAAGATTTCACTCTAAATGAAACCTTCTGTCATCATTTATGCATATGGACCCCAAAGTGGCCTTGAAAATATAGACAAGACACAGAGAATCTCCAGATATACAGAAAGAAGTTCTTCCAACATCTTTCATTTCTTTTATATTCATTGACTTTTCAGCATGGTTTCTGATGAGCCAAGTAAATAAGAACCATATTTTTACAATGTTGACCATATTTTGTGTTGACCCTCTGAACTCTTTCCTCCTAGTCTTAACATAATTTTGCATCATTTCCCAATAGAAGGGATACTGTTTATTCTAAAATCAATTTTAAAAACTTTTTTCCCAAATCAATAAAAATATATAATTTCCTCCCTACAGCACAAAATATATTAATAATAATGAAAGCTTTACTTTTATAAGATATCATAAATTGCAAAAGCTTTTCATGAACTAGCTCACCTAATATCCTCAATAACTTAAGAAAGCAAATAAGGTAGATATATTTATCTTGCAGGTAGTAAATATGACTTTAATGTTTAAGTTACCTGTCAAAAAAATCACATGGACTCTTGCTCTATTACACTGCTTCGGAGTTAGCCTTAGCCAGAAAAATGAAGCTCCTCATCAGATGATCACTTTTGAATTTTTAGTGTAAAATATTCTTAATTTAATATTCTCAAAGAGAAAAATATATTGGTTGATTTTCCCTTTAATAGCCAATATATTAAGCTATGCTTAATAAGATGTTAGGCATATGAAAAATATAATACTTCTTACATGAACTTATTTTATTATGAGAAACCACACGGCTTAGAGAGTTTGGACTCTACAGTCACACTGACCAGCTTCAAATTCTAGCTGTGCTACTTATTAACTGTATAACTTTAGTCATGTCATTTAACCCCTCTGTGCCTCAGTTTCCTCATTTGTAAAACAAATATGACGATAATAGTAACAGTACCTACTTCATAGGTTTGATGTGTGAGTTACTATATCTAAAGTACTATGTGCTTGCGCTCAGTCACTGTCATGTCTGAGGCTGTGACCCCAAGGACTGTAGGCTGCCATGCTCCTCCATCCATGAGGTTCTCCAGGCAAGCATATGGAAGTGGATTGCCATTTCCCTCCCCAGAGGCTCTTCCTGACCTAGGAATCAAACTCATGTCTCAATTGCATGCAGATTCTTTACCACTGAGCCACCAGTGAAACCCCAAACATTAGCTATACTGTTATTTTTCTAAAATGTAGTCACACCTTTCCTAATGAAACAGAAGGAATTAACAAACGGAACATTTTTTTTGACCTAATGACAATTTTTAGCTATAACAGGATTGTAAATATCTATTGAGCAAACCTAAGAAAATGAAAAAATCAGGATAAGTTTCCACCATCTTAATCACCATATTTGAAAGGATTTGAATGTACATGGCTGTGTATGACTTGAAGATATAAACCTAAATCCCAAATTTTTGTCTGTTCTTATAAATTAAATAAATTTTTAAAGGCAAATATATAATTTTACATGAGCAAAAGACATGACTAAACATGGTAAAGAATTTTTAAAAAGAATAGAAGAGCTACTGAAATAAAGTTGAACCTCAGCTAAAGCTTTGGGGACCAGGGCAACCCAAGCAGGCCTTGGAATCTTGGAATCTTGCCTTTCCACTAAGTGTTGTTCTTAATAATATTCTGCTCTGAACAATGCCAGTCACCATGTCCCTTACTTCAATATTACAAATCTTTGGGAAATCTCTGATCCAGTTTTCATTAGATGCCCACCCTGGGAAACTGACCTACATAAGAGAGGCAAGGTGATGCAGAGATTTTCAGAATGCTGGAAACCATCCTATAAGCATAATGGACAAATCTAAATAAAGAGAGGCAGAATGGAAAGGTCTAAACAGACAACTCTCCCCAAAATTCACTATAATTAACCATAAATTTGACACTATCAGCTTACTTCCAGAGAATGTAGATTAGTAGCATAACATTATTTCATTAAAGAATGTTTTTTTATGAAGCCTCTTTGAATTATTGCCAATTTGTTTTGCAGAAAACCCGTTCTATGAGCACCTCTCTCCCAACCCAACATTCACTGACGTTATCTCTTTTCTCATACACTTGCTAATGTTAACTGTTATAATTTGGGGAAAAGGACAATTTCAGCTTGACAGGTTAAAAAATGATAGCCATTATTTTAACTTTAATTCTGTGACTCAGATACAGCACTGTTCTTCAGTAAATTCTTCTACCACTTCCCTCCTTCTTTGGCCTTAGGCAAGCTCAAGATGGTTTCTCATACTTGCAAATAAAATTTGAAAAAGAAAGCTAAAAAAGTAAAGATGCCAATCTCAGTATTATTTTAACTCATGGACATTTGGAAATAATAAGTATGCATCAGTAGGAAAATAGCTAAAAATAGCTAAAATTTAAATAATAAAAAAAATTTAATAATATTTAATGGTATGAAATATGCTCATGGTGCTATTTTAGGTGCAAAAAAAATATGTTTCAAAAGATTTTGTATCTGTTCAGTTCAGTTGCCCAGTCTGTCCAACTCTTTGCAACCCCATGAATTGCAGTATGCCAGGCCTCCCTGTCCATCACCAACTCCTGGAGTTCACTCAGACTCATGTCCATCAAGTCGGTTATGCCATCCAGCCATCTCATCCTCTGTCGTCCCCTTCTTCTCCTGCCCCCAATCCCTCCCAGCATCAGAATTTTTTCCAATGAGTCAACTCTTCGCATCAGGTGGCCAAAGTATTGGAGTTTCAGCTTTAGCATCAGTCCTTCCAAAGAACACCCAGGACTGATCTCCTTTAGAATGGACTGGTTGGATCTCCTTGCAGTCCAAGGGACTCTCAAGAGTCTTCTCCAACACCACAGTTCAAAAGCATCAATTCTTTGGCACTCAGTTTTCTTCACAGTCCAACTCTCACATCCATAATATTTTGTATACATCACCATAAAAAATGTATGAAACTAGTAAATATAAAAAATAAGAAAATAATTGATTAAAGTGCTATAATAATAGTCATTCCTACATAGTAGGATAACTTATTTTTTGTATTCTCTTCTTTATACTTTATTTTCTAAGCATTTATTATCAATATAACCCACCAAGATCCAAGGCTTACCTGGATTCCCTGGTCCCCAAAACATAACTGACAGTCAACATTATTTTATTTATATAGTTGTTTGTATTCTTTCTTTTTATTCCTCTTTACAATGTTTATTCATGTTCTTTGCTCATTTAAAAACAATATATCTGCCTTTAAAACAAATGTGTTTAGTTTTCAAATACTGAAACAAAGTCATACATAGCCATGTACTTTCCAATTGTTTCCAATATGGTGATCATGATAGTAGAAACTTGTTATCCTGATTCTTCATTTCCTTAGGTCTTCTGATAGATGTTACAGTTCTGTTAGAGTCCAGAATCATCATGAAGTCAAAAAGTGTTCTCTTTGTTAATTCCTTGTGTTTTATTAGAAAAGGTGTGACTACATTATAGAATAAACAGTGAGAGGTAACACCTACATGGTGCTTTAGATGGAATAACTCATACAACAAACTTACGAAGAGGTACTATTATCATCATCTATTTTACAAAAGAGAAAACCGAGGCTTACTCCTTGGAAGGAAAGTTATGACCAACCTAGACAGCATATTAAAAAGCAGAGACATTATTTTACCAACAATGGTCCATCTAGTCAAGGCTATGGTTTTTCCAGTGGTCATATATGGATGCAACAGTTGGACTATAAAGAAAGCTGAGCACAGAATAATTGATGCTTTTGAACTGTGGTGTTGGAGAAGACTCTTGAGAGTCCCTTGGACTGCAAGAAGAACCAACCAGTCCATCCTAAAGGAGATCAGTCCTGGGTGTTCACTGGAAGGAATGATGCTAAAGCTGAAACTCCAGTACTTTGGCCACCTGATGCGAAGAGTTGACTTATTGGAAAAGACCCTGATGCTGGGAGGGATTGGGGGCAGGAGGAGAAGGGGACAACAGAGGATGAGATGGCAGGATGGCAACACCAACTCGATGGATGTGAGTTTGAGTGAACTCTGGGAGTTTGTGATGGACAGGGAGGCCTGGCATGCTGTGATTCATGGGGTCACAAAGAGTTGGACATGACTGAGCGACTGAACTGAACTCCACTCAAAATCTTATACTGGCTCCCTCAGCCAAGCCAAAGCACTCCCACGGGGACTGATGATGCACATGGAGAGTTTTAGATACAGGTCTTGGTACAGCAGCCCAAGCACAGGACAAACAGTGCTAATATTTGGTAGGCAATTTGGAGAGTAGCAGGTCCTTAGTAGTAGATAGTATTGCTCTTGGAGATTTATGAATGCCTAGAGGCAAGGTGACAGGCACCCTGTGAGATGGTTTTCAGGACACCAGACCACAAAAGCAGATTGAGAATCAAATGGATGTACTGCTTTTTCCTTTCCTCTGAGACTGGGAGAGACTCTGGTGCCTTGGCACAGGACAGGGGGAGGGGCTAATGTCATCAACCACAGACATCTCTGCCATGCATGGTAAACTACAACACTTGGAAAAGTAGTTTGAAATATGGTATATTAATAGCAAATCTGAAGTATAGAAGGCTAGAAGAGCAGGAGATCATTGACTTTTTTTTTTTTGCTACACTGTGCAGTTTGTGGGATCTTGAGATCTTAGCTCCCTGACCAGGGGTTGAACCCAGATCCCCAGCAGTGGAAGCATGATGTCTCAAACACTGGAGCACCAGGAAATTCCCAGGAGATAACTGATATTTAAAGATAGGTTACTACTTACAGTTCCCAAGAGGAAAAAGCACCCCACCCCTTCCCAAGATGAGGGATCTGCACAGGAGACAGAAGGAAGGGAGGGCACTATGGGCAAGGGCCTTTGTTCTAGTTTTCTTAGGAAGGAACTGATAAAACAGGCTAAGCAGCCTTAAGATTGCCTGGTTTGAATAACTTCAGTTACTCAAAACCGGGGCTCTGAGGCTCCCGGTAGTCAAATACCTGGCCCTGGGGTGATCAGGGCAAGTGTGTCATGGTCCAGGGTCTGAGAGCTGATCACAGAGATAGACTCTGGGCTGCTTGGTTTGTATTTGAAAAGTATGCCTGGATAAATCAGGAGCTTGGGATTAATGAACACACATTACTGTATATAAGATAGATTAACAACAAGGGCCTACTGATAGGCTTGTTGTTAATCTATCTTATATAGATTAACAATTCCCTACAATAGACCAGGGAACTCTACTCAATATTCTGTGATAACAGATAACAATATCCCTACAGTAGTCCAGGGAACTCTACTCAATATTCAGTGATAACCTATATGAGAAAAGAATCTGAAAAGAGTATGTATGTGTGTAACTGAATCACTTTGCTGTACACCTGAAACTAATACAACATTGAATAATAATAAATCAACTATACACCAATAAAATTGAAGAGAAAAAGAAAGGAAAGAAAAGCTGTCTGGAAGCAGGACCTCTCCCAAGGAGGAGGTGTGACAAGAGGGGCAGGAGGCCAAGACAAAGTGACTCAGGCACATTGTCAAATTGTCCAGAACAAGGCATGTCTGGTTTAGGCATGTGGGGCAGATGTTAAAACATCAAGTTTACAGAAGCTGGAAATATGGTTGATACAACTTGAGCACTGGGAAGCCAAAAAATAAAAATAGCAATTCATCTAAGGGGCCCAGCAACTGAAGACAAAAGAAACAATCAGAACACATACCCAGTGAAACAAAAATGATGGCAGATTTTAGGAAAACGCTCAAATAAAAATACTTTAAAATATTTTGCATTTTTAAAATTAGATAATTATTTTAAACTATTAATCAAAACAAATATTAATTAAAATTATTTAATTTAAATAATTTTATTTAAAGTATTTAAATTAAATAACTCAATAGATGACTTGAAGGAAAGAACGTTCACTTATGAGTTCTCATATGTGACAAACTTCCCAGTACTTAGAGGTGAATTAAAAAGGGAAGGAAATCATAAGGGAAAAGAGCTAAAACCTGAAACGTAGATCTGGGAGGCCTACAATGTAAAGGCCTGACATTGAACTTTCTGATTGCTAAGGCATTCATTCCAAAGTCACTCGTCTCAAATAAACAAACATATGACCAGCTATATGGTGCAGCTACTAGTTACACAAATATATAAGAAGCCAGGCTTCCCTATCCATGCAGTTCCCCTTTTAGAAAGCCCTGAATAACCTAGATAACTGACCATCACTTCCCACAACCTAACTCTTGCTCTTAGGTTCAAAATTCACCAATAAAGAATCCTCCTGCCAATGCAGGAGAAGCAAGAGATGCGGATTCAATCCCAGGGTTGTAGGAAATGACAACCTACTCCAGTATTCTTGTCTGAAAAATTTCGTGGACAGAAGAACCTGCCAGTTACAGTCCATGGGGTCACAAAGAGTCCGACTGGACTGAGTGACTGAGCATGAATGTACCCAAATAAAGATAGAACTTCAACACCCTAGGTGCCCCACCCTCCTACCCCAATAAAGATAAAACCTCAGGTCCACTTTTCTTCCCCTCTTTCTCTCCCCACATCTTCCCTATGTGACTCTTAGGCATCAGAACTTGTGAGTGATAAATATTTTTTTCAAGATTTCTTGATGCTTGTTGCTTACATGTGTCTTGCAATCCCAGTGAATATCACAGGGACCAGTCCATCCACACCTCTGAATAGTACTTACCAGGAGTCACAGGACTTCAGGTGAGTGCCCTAGGCAATCCTGGACAATAGCAGAACTATTGATAGGTTATTGTTGTTCAGTCACTCTGTCCTGTCTGATTCTTACCTACTCAAAACAAGCCCATTCATTAGAACAATAGGAATTCAGAAGTAGGAAAGGAAAGAGATAACAGAAAGTCAATAGACTAAAATAGTCTTTGAAGCAAATTTCCTTAAGATAAAGAATTTCCTGAGTCTTCAGACTAATTAGCTAGCTAGCTTTCAGGTGTTAAGGAAAACAGGTGACCTCCTAGGCATATAGTCTCAACATTCCCAAACCCCAAGGATTAAGAGAAGATCTTACAATATGCCAAGAAAAACAAGATGCACACAATTGAAAAAAATAGGTATCTGGATGATTCCAGGCTTTTTGTATGGCATTTTGGAGCAAACAAGACAGTAGAATTGCAGTGACAGAAACTTCCAACAGAAAAGTCTGCAGGTGACACTAATCAACACACACCACTCATCTTTTGGGGTGAAAGTAAAATGTTTGAGGATATGCAAGAATTCAGAGTATACATCTACAAATTCCATATAAAGAAAATGCATGCAAAAAAAAAAAAAAAAAACTAACCAATTTACAAGTGAACCCAAAGAGAGACATTGATGTAACGGATAATGAAACATAAAGGATATAGCAGTGAAAAAACAAAATTAGAAACACTTTTATAATTATATATTTATTATATACATAATTAAGTCTTTATATTTTATAGTAAATATAAAATCTAACTGGATAAGAGATTATTGAAAATGTATACTACAAATACTAAAAAAGCATTCTTTAGAACTTCCCTGGCAGTCCAGTTGTTAAAACTGTACTTCCGATTCGGGGGCATGGATTTGATCCCTAATATGGGAACTAAGATCCCACATGCCCTGTGGCCAAATATAAAAAGAATAAAAATATTCTCAAACATTTAAAGATCTGAAAAATAAAAATAAATAAGTATTCTTAATGATAAAGCATATTCAATTCAAAGTTCTAATCTACCTCCAGCAAAGATAATAATTACAGGTGGTGGGAAGGAGGGAAAGTAAGTTTCCTAGAGAGCTTTACTTGTTGGTGTGGTTGGGGAATAACAGAGAAATAAAACATGTGGAAAACATGTATGAATTGAACTATATTTCCCCAAATTTCATTTGTTGATGTCTTACCCCTGTGATGTGACTATGGTCATACTTAGAGGGTAAATGTTGACACAGAGATGGATACAGAGAGAAGGTCATGTGAAGAAGGCAGAGACCAGAGTGATGTGTCAACAAGCCAAGGAATGTCAAAGATTGCCAGAAACTGCCAGAAACTATCCAGAAATGGAATGGATTCTCCCTCCCAGTTTCAGTAGGAAGGAACACTTGCCAGCACCTTGGTTTCAGATTTCTAACTCCCAAAACTGTAAGATAATAAATTTCTCTTGTTTAAGCCTCCTTGTTTGTGATACTTTGTTAGAGGAGCCCCAACCAATACAGCAGGTAAAACTTTGTGGAAGTTAGTATCTTGTTTTTAGGTATTAGCAGAAATACATTTCTATTTATATATAAAAACAGAGAAAGGGAAAAGTACAGATAAGTGAAATGGAAGGAAACAAAATGAAGAAAAAAGGATCAAAGGAAAGAAAAAATAGCAATTTGACCCACAACAAATAAGGAAAAAGAAACAAAAAATGCTTTATAAAATCAAGCATATCATTCACTTTACTAAATGTAAACAGTGAATTTCTTGTATAAAAGGTAGAGATTCTATTTAACTTTTTTTTTAAAAAGCTGTACTTTATTTGAAAGTAACACATTGACTTTAAAAGCATTAAGCATTATTAAGTTCTCCTTTTTTGAGTGATAAGATCACATTCCCAGACCTCTAGCTGGTCAGTGAGTCACATAACTAGTTTTAGTCAATGAACTGTGAGCCAGAGAGTCGGATAAGGAAACATGGGCGTGAGCTCGCTCTGCTGCAGTGAACACACACTGAGAAGGCAGGACAACTAGACGGAAACAACCTGGGTTATGGCAACAACAGATACAGGGCAACCAAGACAAAAAGTCAAAAAAAAAGGAAAGAAGCTTTACTGGATTTTGTGTGAGACAAAATGAACTTTGTTTTTGCTTTAAGTCTCTGAAATGTCAGGTTTAATTTGTTGGTGAAATATAGTATTTTCCTAGCTAAACTGATACACACAAGTAAAATTCAGCAATTAAAAAAAGATTGAAAATAAAAAAGTGGACAAAGAGATACCAGGCAAGTATGAAATTAAAGAAAACTAGAATGCATATATAATGTGGATTATAAGGCTAAAAGCAGCAAGATAGGATAAAAAGTGACATTGTCTAATGATAAATATTGCAATTCATAAATGAGATAAAGATATAAGCAGCCTTAAATGCACATACATATCAATAATATGCTCATGTCAAATATCAGCAATATGATAGTTTAAAGATATAAAGCAAAAGTTATTGAAAGTGAAATAAAACATTGAATAAATTAGAGTATGAAACTTTAGTATATCTCAGAATTTGGCAGGTCTAATAGAAAAAATTCAGGTCATAGAAAAACTGAATAATAACTGGCTTAATAAATAAATCCTTTGAATAGAGAGTACATATTTCCTTTATATGTTTAATTTGGCCTCAACATAAAGCTCAATATAATCTTTAAAATTACTCTGTTATAATTCAATACAATTAGAAACTAATAAAATGACTGATACAAAGAATTTGTTAAAGCAAATCCTGGGAGGAAAAAAAATGGCATGCCATAGCTCTTCAGAAGCTCTTATCCTATTATCAATATCAAGAGAACACTAGCCCATGGATTGAAGATAACCAATACTGCAATATATCCCATACTCAAATTATCTTCTACAGCATCTAAGATAGGTAATGACTTAAATTTCTTTCATAATGGGGGAAAAATAGTTTGTTTCCCTACAAAACTTTGAGAAAACAGAACTTACACATAGGCAACACAAGATGCTCTAGCTCAAAAAAAAACCCCAAACCAAGTTACATTCTAGGCTTCAAATATGCCATTCATACATCATTGTGCTGCCTCTGTATAGGAGAATGACCATACGTCCTGGTTTGCCCAGGACGCTTGTGGTTTATGCCTGTTGTCCAGGTGTAATTATTAATAGCACTCTCTTTCATTTTCAAAAGTGTCTCCGTTTGGACAATAAATTTTGTGGTCACCCTACCATGTTACATGATACAGCCCATTGCTTAAGAGGATAGGGGTCTCTGGGTCTTTTCTGTTCCAAGATTTGTGAGGGTACTAGGGCCATCCATAGGCACCTTTTAACTGTCCTGAATGGAAAGCACTGGAAGGAGTATTTATGACTCTGACCCAGTTAAAAAATATATTTATTAAAAAGACGGTGAGGAAATGCCATGTTTTACTACATAGAATCATACTAGAGAAAATGAATAATGTATTAGGAAAAATATAATATATCCTCATTAAATATATAAAACATCTTTTTCTAAACAATAAAAATGTATCCATTCAAAATCAACTAGGTATGAACTAGAATATCATTCATACCATAGAAAGAATCAACATCAATTTAGTCTCCTTATGTATATTAAAAAACATATATTAGATAAGCTATTGATAATATCTTGGATAATATGGTACCTTCTTGATTCTATTTTGTCCCATGTTGGCCATCATTTTTTTGTACACATATGCCTACAATTTATTTCTCTGAGTAAACCCCAATTGATAGATTTATATTGTAATCAGCCTTGTGCTGTCAAAGTTCATATGTTAATGTAACATAAATTTATTCATTATTCTATTCACAATACAGAGATGACAGACCACAACCTTAAAACACAATTCATATTTTTCTGTTTACTTCTTTTTGATAAAGAAACTATGACTTCGGTGACGCCTGGACTATGCTTGAATATCTAATAGTTTTATTTTTGACATCCCTGTGCATGTATGTGTTAGTCAGTCATGTCCAACTCTTTGCGACCCCATGGACTGTCGCCCACCAGTCTCCTCAGTCCATGGAATTCTCCAGACAGGAATACTGGAGTGATTCCCAGTATTCAGTGGATTCCCTTCTCCACTGGATTTTCCTGACCCAGGGTGAACCTAGGTCTCCTGCATTGCAGGCAGATTCTTTTGCTGTCTGAACCACCAGAAAAGCCCCTTAACGTCCTTATTTCCACTTTCTATTTCACTTTTGCACTGCCTGCTACTAGCAATGTTTTAACTTGTTTATTCATTTTCAGTCTCAATGAGGTTGAAAATATCTCTATTTATGATAAAATGAATGCAATTATTTTGCTTCCTGGCCATTAGACAGTCAATAGTATTGGCATTGTAGTTGATAGCCATCTGCCATTTTCACATTCTTCTTTACCAGGATTGCATTGATTGGATAGCTTTAGATAACTTGTCAATCTGTATAGATAGATGAATTTGTCTTGAATCTCTGTCAAATCAATGGTTAGTAATAGAATCTCACTTTATTTATTTGTCATGGAAATCTATATAACATTTCCCCTCAGAGATTTAGTTAATTAGTTAGCATGGCAATAATTATTAAATATTGAACTTGAAGTCTCTCCTTCCTCCTTGTCTCCTACTGGTGGTGTAATTGATCATCAAAGTTATCATGATAGTGATAGAAATGATAAATACAGATTCTTCTCAGAGGAATAGTAGAGTTTTCAAAGAATATAAGAAATTTTATATATTTTTTAAATGTGTGGCTTCTAGAATTCCAAAGTAGGACTTAGAATCTGTTCCTGAAAATAGAGTAGAATAAATTTTAGAAAAATCAAGTCATCTTTAATGATTAGGAAGTTTTATACAAGATTGAATTTAATTATTCATTAAAAATTATTCAAAAAATTACCAAAACTTAGATTTCAAAAGATCAGTATGCTAGTAACTGAAAAAGTGACCAGATTTAAAGCATCCAGTGCCAATATACAAAGTACACCTAAATAAATAAATAAATACAGTTGGAAATCAATATCCATGGGTTCTGTATCTTTGGATTCAACTAACCACAGGTTAGGGCTTACCAGGTAGCACCAGTGATAAAGAACTTGCCTGACAATGCAGATAGATGTAACAGATTAGGGTTCAATCCCTGGATTGGAAAGATTCCCTGGAGGAGGGCATGGGAACCCTCTCCAGTATTCTTGCCTGGAGAATCACATGGACAAAGGAACCTGGTGGGATATGGTCCATGGAGTTGCTAACCCCTAACCTCCCATTCTATTGCTTCCCTGACCCGCTTCCTCTTGGCAATCACCAGCCATCTGCAGCAACATGCATGCGACTAGAGATTGTCATACTAAGTAAAGGCAAAAGAAGACAAATACCTTATGATATCATTCACACGTGACACAAATGAAACTATCTATGAATCAGAAACAAAATTACAAACATAGAGAACAGACTGGTGGTTGTCTTGTGTTTGTTTTGCTTTTGTTTTTAACTCAGGTTACCACCAGCATAGCTTAAGAATGTTTTACTCTGTAAATGTGAAGTAGAAGCATCTGGGAGTTGGACAATCCACAGACAGGTTATATTAAAGACAAAAGTTTGGGAAATGACTAAAGTATACTTAATTATATCATAAGTGTAAAACTTTAAAAAGCACTATGTACAATTTCTATTGCAACACAGAAAGAAATAGTTAATAGGAATTCAAGAAAAGTAACTCCAAAACTGCTATTTAAAGGCCCTAGAAATGAATATAAACAGGATAAAAGCAACAATACATTGCAGTAATTTAAATTTAAAGGGAAAAGATAAATCAGGATAAAGTATTAGCCATAAGGACACAGCAACAAGATGGAATTTTATAAATACTCTATGCTGAGGAAAAGATAATTGAGGAAAAGTAGACCTAATAAACCAGGAGGGGCATGAAATCTGTTATAAATAGAAAATGGCTAGAATATTGAGAAGCTTTTCATATCAGTCTTTAGGTAGAAAAATTGAAGAAATGAAATCTTCAGAGTTAGAAAATTCTGAAAAACTAGCCAAAAAAGCTATAATGTTAGTGAAATATTTTAAGAACACATAAATCACCCAGCTATCATATATTACCAGGAGGATGATCTATGATAAAGGAAAATCTAATAATGTTTCTATGGAACTAAATTTTTATTGTTATAATTCTTAATCATATGTCTAAACATCAACAATATATTAGGACTGTAATTATGGTAGAAATAACCACTTCAGTATGAATTTATAATTCAAGCTGAAAGGCAAAACACAAGAGAAGAATAATATACATTCAGGGAAAATCTAGAAATCATTTTCTCCACAAAATATTAGAATATGCTACATATGGGTATTATTGTTCTATTAGTCCTTAGGAAACATAATGATAAATGAAAGCTATGTTTCTAGAAAAGCTGAATTGAAATAATGCTAATCAAATAGAATCAGTTCTGTGCCATTTAGTCTAGATCAAAATATTTTCTTACTCCTGAATTACCCATCATAGCATGGGGAAACCACCCATTAGTAACCCAGAGGAGTAAATGAAACACTTTGGAAGCGAGCTACCTTTCAGACCACCAACGCTGTATTGGTTTAATTGCACCCCATCATACTAAGTGGTACTCTAGTGGGAGGGAGGATGTGATGCTACTACAGGGCACTTGACACAACAGGGAATATTTTACTCATCTGAGAGGATACTTACAGATACTGTGATGATAACACTCGTCTAGTACCACTTCACACAAACACCTCACTACATTTCTATGTATAAATTCACTTTTAAATTTATCACTTGAAGAAAGGGTGATTTTTGCACACTTCAAAAACATTCAGACAGCAAATGGTATTCTAAAATAAAATTCAACTTTAAACTCTAAGAGTTCTTCTAACCGCTTGAAAGAAACCACATCTTTGGTAGGCACCATCCTGGCCAATGTGAAGAGCTGTGTGCCTGTACAGGAGTGTGCACATTTTGAGATGGGGTAGAAGAAGCAATATATGTGTCTGTGAGAATTTATATACATTGTGAGTAGACATGCATGAAAAAATGCATTGTCCCTGTCCCTAGGTCATCCACAAACAGGATTCACGTTGAAGTTCTAACCTCTTTTTGACCACAATAAATAACTCTCAGCTCAGCTTCACTCTGCCAGGACCCCATCGGAGCCCCTTTCTACTTAGAGGACATGGCCCCATTAAACATAAGGTGGGTTATCTCTGGCTGAGCTGCCTGAAAAGGCTTTAACAACACTATTCAAGGCAGCAACAAATATCCTTTGATGTAGCTATCTCACTTCTAGGAATTTATCTTCAAAAATCATTGTGGATCTATGTGGAGCAAAGGTATATATTTGAAAATGCATTTCAAAGTGTTGTTTATATTAGCAAAAATTAGAAACAAACATACATGTGTAATAGTAGAGAGCCAGTGAACTATGCTCTATTCTTATATTCAGTTAAATACTAAGTGGTCATTATAAATAATGATATAAAAAGACATGTAATGGCCTTGAAAAATATCTGTTAAATGTAAGTGGATAAAACAAATTATCAGTTAATTTGCTAAGTATGATACTATTTGGTTATGTTTGAATATATAGATGGGCAAAGTAAATCATAAGAAAAAAGAATAAAATAGGCAGGTTAAAATGTTATAATCTGAGAATAGTAAAATCAGGGATTATATTTATTCTCCATGTTTTTCTTTATTTTTTTGTATTTTGGAAAAGAAATACATTTAATCATCAAAATATTATAGATATGTCATATATATAATCCTTCAAAGTATTTTATATGTGTGTGTGTGTGTCTTAACATTTGTCATTATAATTCATCCTAGGAAGGGAATGTTTTTAAGAAAATAACTTGATGAAATAATTAAATTAGAGGGTGGAAGCTGAAAGCATGGGAAACAATGTCATCAGTATTCAAGACAAGAAAAGCAAATGTAGCTTACAAGGAGAGGGCTTTGTTTTGTTCTTGAGGGGAAGGAAGAGAACAGAGAAGAAGGGCCAACAAGGATAACATGTGGAGATGGGGACACTGCCAGAAATCAGCCAGTGGAAACCCACCTGAATTGCATTGGCGAAAGGACATTTAAAGAATAAAATGACTAGTGTTCAATTTAATATTTTTACATTTGTTGCATGAGCTCCTTAAAACCTCCAAAAATCTTCATTGAAGTACAGCATGCTTGTGAATGTTATGTGCTAGAGTCAGCTTCTTAGCTTAACTTCAGAAAGAGCCAAGGCTCTTGACTTCAAAAGCCTCTCTGAATATAAGTGCTAACCAAAGCTGCTTCACCCAGAAGGGAAAGCTCACAGGTCTAGAAAACTATGACAGCTTAAGCCTGAGAGATTCTCAAACATCTTGGAGAGGGCTCAACCTTTCCACAGGACAGGGAGCGGAGCAGGTGAAAAAATTTAATCTTACTGGTTGCAGTGGACCATCACTCCAGGGGTCAAGGAGGCAGAGCCTGAAACCAGAGGATTATTCTTGAACTTAAAAATTTGATAGAATTTGACTTGCAAGGTTTTGGACTTGCTTAGAGCTCATCATTGTTGTCTTTCTTTCCTATTTCTCCCTTTTGGAATGGACTCTCTTTCCTATGCTTGCCCCACCACTGTATTTGGAAAATGTGTAACTTGTCTTGGTTTAGAGATTCACAGCTGGAGAAAAATATTACCTCAAGATGAATCATACCTCATCTCATTCACATCTGATTTAGATGATATGTAGATGTGACTTTAGATTCTTGAGTTGATGCTGGAATGAGTTAAGACTTTAGGGGATATTGGGATGAAATGAAGGCAGTTTGCATAGGAGAAGGACATGAATTTTGGAGGTGCAGGGGTAAAACACTATGGAATGAACTGTGCAAACGCCAATGCCCACAGTTCATAAGTTGAAACCCTAACCTCTGCTGTGATGGTTTTTGGAGAAGGGACCTTTGGAAGGTAGGTAGATGTAATGAGATCTTGAGAATGGAGCTCTTATGATGGGATTAAGCCTTATGAAAAGAGATACCAGAGAGCTGGCTCTCTGTCTCTCAGTCTCATTCTCTATAACATGTGAGGATACAAAGAGAAGGCAGCAATCTGCAGACTAGTAAGAGAGCCTCCATGGACAACTTGGATCAGCTGATCAGCCAATACCTTGACCTTGAATTTCCCAGTCTCCAGAACTATGAGAAAATAAATTTATGTTTTTTAAGCACCCAATCTATGGTATTTTGTTACAGCAGCCTAAGTGGACTAATACACTGGTACTAAGAAGCTAGAGTATAACTGAAAGCTGACACCTGGGGTCACAATTTTAAGCCAAATAACACTTTGAAAACATACTCTGTAGCAAGCCTGATTTATGCTTCTTGCCTTTCAGAGAGAAATTCCAATTGTTGCTATTGACCTCAGCCTAACATTTTGCCATCTTCTTTACCTTCTTTAGTTTCTCCACTTATTGTGGACTTGTTATTTTAAGTTAGCCCCTCTCTTTGGTTTTAATTGCTGTCTACTGGTTTGTTGCCAGCTCAATATTCAAAATGACGTAAGCCAAGCTCAGATTTCTGTTTCCACCCTCAACTTACTTTAAAAACTATTCAAAGACCCCGCGCTAGTTTTTAGGACTTAATACTATTTTTGCTTTTAAAGATTAGTCCTCAACACCTGTCGGCAAGTAAGGACCCCTTGGTTTCCTGCACTACTGAGCCTGTTCTCTAAGAAAGTACAGAGGGTATTACTTCTTTATTAGCAGTGGATGTTTTAGTCACCTTTATATAAACTACTCCAGATAAAACTTATCTTTAATTTTGAAATCTCTAAACTAGTCTCTAAGGGTTTAATATTCTTTAATTAATAAGAAAGTTAGTCTTAGGTATTGTTGTAAAATAGAAGATGTTATTTCTTGGCTTCATGTCTTCCAGTGTTTTTCCCCTTCAATACCCACTCCAGATTCTCTAAATTCAGAAACTTACATCTCAGATCAGAGTTTCTCAAGTCATCATTCTTGCAAACATAGCCAGCAATTTTTTCTTTTTCCTTTGCCTCCTATTTGGGCTAGGCTTTCAGCAGCTTTTGAAATGACACATTATCTGACATGAAATGTATGCAACCAACCACTCTTACTTGGTAAGTGAAGAAAGGCTTCTCCCTAGAGTCTCACTACTCCCCTCTATTTTAATCTTTGTGCATTTTAGAGAGAATAGACCTCCTTCTTCCTATCTCCACTATAAGATGCCACTCAGTACCTCAAATGATGGATTCAGTGTGGTCAGAGGAGCAGGTGACAAGACTATCTTAAAAGAGAACTCCATACTCCCTCAGAATTTACCATAGATTACTTAGGTCTATTTCAAAATTGATATTATTTCACTGTTAGATTTTTGTAGTACATGCCTTCATGGGCAGGGCAAAGTTGTAAATAGGGTTTTGAATTGAAGAGAATCTTTAATTTTGACAATCTAGTCACTAGATACTACTTATTATTTCTGAAATAATTCAACTTCCTAACAGTAAAATGGAGATATTACATATAATTTGTAGATAACCACCTGGCTAGATAATAAATAGTTACATAGATAGATGATAGATAGCTAAACAGATGATATATATGTGATAAAGTAGACACATACATAGAGAGAGATAGACAGATAACAGGTGATAGATAGATATTGGTATGGCCTATAAACATTTAGTCCAGGTCATATTCTTATTGAATAAAATCTGTGAGCTTGATGAAGACTTCCATTAGTCCTGAAATTTTGGCTGGTGGCACAAAGTGAAGAGGTATCTCTAAGACTTAAACAATGTTCACACCACTCACCTGTGCACTTGCACAGTTGATTAAACTTTCAGCCACTTTTTATATTCAAAATAAGCCTGTGTATTAAAACATACTCCTTTGGTTAGTGGTGCCCTCTTACACAAGTGTGCAACAGCAGAAATACAGCTAAATAAGATTTGTAACAACTAGAAGTTGGGCAAAATTGAGTGACACTCCTCTCCATGAGTCTATTGTTGTTCAGTCGCTCAGTTGTGTTCAACTCTTGTGACCTCATAAACTACAGCATGCCAGGCTTCCTTGTACTTCACTATCTCCCGGAGTCTGCTCAAACTCATGCCCATTGAGTCAATAATGCCATCCAACCATCTCATCCTCTGCCACCCTCTTCTCCTCCTGCCCTCAATCTTTCCTAGCATCACGATCTTTTCCAATGAGTTGGTTCTTCACATCAGGTGGACAAAGTATTGGAGCTACAGCTTCAGCATCAGTCCTTCCAATGAATATTCAGAGTTGATTTCCTTTAGGATTGACTGGTTTGATCTTGTTGCAGTCCAAGGGACTCCCAAGAATCTTCTTCAACCCCACAGTTCAAAAGCAGCAATTCTTCAGCTTCCTAATGATTCAACTCTCACATCCATGCATGCCTACTGGAAAAACCATAGCTTTGACTATACAGCCCTTTGTCAGCTAAGTGATGAGTATTCATATATAAAATTCATTAATCAATGAGTAGAGTCAATTCCAATAAGACAGTTTTCCTGGTCAAGATTTATTCCAAAAAACATAAAGTCCAGAATTAAGGATGAAAGAAATTTAATAAGAATTTCAGCAAAAGTACCATTTATGGTTGCAAAGTAATACTTTGCTCAGTTCCTGGGAGCAGAAATGGTTTGCAACAACTTTTTTTTTTTTTAATATGGTTCATTTACCATGTTATGTTAGCTTCTGGAATAAAACAAAGTGATTAAGTTATATATATGCATATAATATACATTTTCATATTCATTTAAGTTATGGTTTATTACAGAATATAGAATATAGTTTCCTGTGTTATACAGTAGGACTTTGTTGATTATCTATTTTATAACTGGCAGTTTATATCTGCTAATCCCAAACTCCTAATTTATCCCTCCCCAACTCCCTTTCCCCTTTGGTAACCATTAGCTTGTTTTTATGTCCATGAGTCTGTTTCTGCTTCATAAATAAATTCATTTGTGTAATATTTTATATTCTACATATAAGTGAGATTATATGCCTATGCCAAAGCCTTTGACTGTGTGGATCACAATAAACTGTGGAAAATTCTTCAAGAGATGGGAATACCAGACCACCTGATGTGCCTCTTGAGAAATCTATATGCAAGTCAGGAAGCAACAGTTAAAACTGGACATGGAACAACAGACTGGTTCCAAATAGGAAAAGGAATACGTCAAGGCTGTATATTGTCACCCTGTTTATTTAATTTCTATGCAGAGTACATCATGAGAAATGCTGGGCTGGAAGAAGCACAAGCTGGAATCAAGATTGCCGGGAGAAATATCAATAACCTCGGATATCTAGATACACCACCCTTATGGCACAAAGTGAAGAGGAACTAAAAAGACTCTTGATAAAAGTGAAAGAGGAGATTGAAAAAGTTGGCTTGAAACTCAACATTCAGAAAACTAAGATCATGGCATCTGGTCCCATCACTTCATGGGAAATAGATGGGGAAACAGGGGAAACAGTGTCAGACTTTATTTTGGGGGGCTCCAAAATGACTGCAGATGGTGATTGCAGCCATGAAATTAAAAGACGCTTACTCCTTAGAAGGAAAGTTATGACCAACCTAGACAGCATATTTAAAAGCAGAGACATTATTTTGCCAACAAAGGTGCATCTAGTCAAGGCAATGATTTTTCCTGTGGTCATGTATGGATGTGAGAGTTGGACTGTGAAGAAAGCTGAGTGCCGAAGAATTGATGCTTTTGAACTGTGGTGTTAGAAAAGACTCTTGAGAGTCCCTTGGACTGCAAGGAGATCCAACCAGTCCATTCTAAAGGAGATCAGTCCTGGGTGTTCTTTGGCAGGAATGATGCTAAAGCTGAAACTCCAGTACTTTGGCCACCTCATGCAAAGAGTTGACTCATTGGAAAAGACTCTGATGCTGGGAGGGATTGGGGGCAGGAGGAGAAGGGGACGACAGAGAATGAGATGGCTGGATGGCATCACTGACTCGATGGACGTGAGTCTGAGTGAACTCTGGGAGTTGGTGATGGACAGGGCGGCCCTGGCGTGCTGCAATTCATGGGGTCGCGAAGAGTCGAACACAACTGAGTGACTGAACCGAACTGAACTGAACTGAGGATTCCATTGTGTGTATGCATATATATCTATATGCATTTTCTTTATCCATTTATCTGTCAATGGACATGTAGATCTATGTCTTAGCTGTTATAAATAGTGTAGCTAAAAACATTGAGGTGCATGTATCTTTTTGAATTAGAGGTTTTTCTGGTGTGCTTTATTGACTATGCCAAAGCCTTTGATTGTGCGGATCACAGTAAACTGGGAAATTCTTAAAGAGATGGGAATAGCAGACCACCTTCCCTGCCTCCTGAGAAATCTGTATGCAGGTCAAGAAGCAACAATTAGAATCGGACATGGAACAACGGACTGGTTCAAAATTGGGAAAGAGTACATCAAGGCTGTATATTATCACCTTGCTTATTCAGTTTATATGCAGAGTACATCAGGCGAAATGCTGGGCTGGATGAAGCACAAGCTAGAACCAAGATTGCCAGGAGAAATATAAATAATCTCAGATATGCAGATGACACCACCCTTATGACAGAAAGTGAAGAGGTACTAAAGAGCCTCTTGATGAAAATGAAAGAATAGAGTGAAAAAGATGGCTTAAAACTCAACATTCAAGAAACTATGATCATGGCATCCGGTCCCATCACTTGATGGCAAATAGATAGAGAAATAATAGAAACAGTGACAGACTTGATTTTCTTGGGCTCCAAAATCACTGAAGATGGTGATTGCAGCCATGAAATTAAAAGATGCTTACTCTTTGGAAGAAAAGTTACGACCAACTTAGACAGCATATTAAAAAGCAGAGACATTACTTTGCCAACAAAGTCCATCTAGTCAAGGCTATGGTTTTTCCAATAGTCATGTATGGATATGAGAGTTGGACTATAAAGAATACGGAACACTGAAGAATTGATGTGTTTGAACTGTGGTGTTGGAGAAGCTTTTGACAGTCCCTTGGACTGCAAGGAGATCCAACCTGTCCATCCTAAAGGAAATCAGTCCTGAATATTCATTGGAAGGACTGATGCTGAAGCTGAAACTCCAATACTTGGGCCACCTGATGTGAAGAACCAACTCATTTCAAAAGACCTTGATGCTGGGAAAGATTGAAGACAGGAGAAGAAAGGGACGACAGAGGATGAGATGGTTGGACGGCATCACCAACTCAACGGACATGAGTTTGAGTAAACTCTGGGAGTTGGTGATGGACAGGGAGGCCTGGCGTGCTGCAGTCCATCGAGTCACAAAGAATCAGACACAACTGAGTGACTGAACTGAATTAAACAGAAGGATGGGAAAGTACGAATACAGGGAAAACTTTGACCAGAAACACTGTGGAATATGCAACAGCACCACAAGTTATGAGCAGTACTAGGATAGAAAGAGAAGTCTGGATAAGATGATGGGCAAGCTTTTTTCGCTAGGGTGTTTGGACTTTATCTGTGAAGAAATGGAGAGCCTTTGAAAGATTCATACACAAGAAGAACTTTATCTGATATCTACCACTTTGCCATTATCTTATTTGAATGTAGTTCATCTCAGTTGTTTTCTCCACAGTGATTATTATTAAAATACTCCAACAGAAAAGCATCATGGCCTTTGTTTCTCAAAGTAACTAAGAAGAGAAAAGTAAGGCAGATGACATTACATTCTGCAATTAGGCTTGTATTTAAAAAAAAAAAAAGTGTCAGGAGAGGAAATGGGCTGGACAAGCCCACAGGAACCAAAAAAGGAAGAAAGCATGCAGACAGCCTGGAGTAAACGACAGACCCTCAGGGCTCCTACAACCTTCCCAGCTTCAAAATTGAAAGTTCTAGCAAGGCTTGGTTACTACTCAGTTTGAGACATTAATAGAAACCTCAGTTTATATGCAAGAAACTTGGTGATCTTAAAACTTTTAATTTTGGTTAATATGGGAGTGAGAAATGTCTTAGTTCTTTTTTTAAAGAAACTTTATAGAATATTTTGAGTTTTTCATGTCACTCCTGGTGTGTAATTAAGTGACACACCAGTGTAAAATGAGTCTTTTCATACAATTTTCCAAGAGTAATTATATGTAATTGAAGAAAATAAGAGCTGCTCCTGCTTTAAGGTGGTGAGTCTATCATACCATCATTTATGATTCATATGATAATCATACCCACAGCCTAATAAGATCAAAATGTGTTTTCCTAAGCTAGGATGCTGACTAACTGGCATAGTGTACTGAGCAATTAAAATGGAAACAGCTCTCAGCAAAATGTCCAAGTTTGTAAAGAAAGATGAATTTTTAGAGCCTGTTGAAAGATAATTCTCCGGGAGCAGTTTCCCACATTTCTGCCCATCTTGTGAAATGAGACACTGACCTTCATTTCAAGTCACTGACTACCCTTTGTTCCAGCCTATTTTTTCAAGGCAAGCAGCCTTGGAAAATATAGTGTCTCCCTTCAAAACAAAAGACAGCTTTGCTTGCAGTCTGGACAGGTAGAGATGTGTCTCCCTCCAGAAGGCTCATTTGACTCCCCATTATAAAGATTCAGGTTCCCTAAACTCAGGGTACCTCTTTGAGTCCAGTAACATATACTGTATAAACAGGCATCCATCTGGGCCCATTCACATTGCACAATAGAAGTAGAAGCCAAGGAAAACTGGTGCAAATATGCCAGTGTCCATTCTGCTCACTGATGTGCCAGGAATAATTACGGTCTTTTTCTCTGACCTTGGAGTTTGTGTCTTCTGCTAGCCTGCATAACAGTGCCGCAAGCTACATTCCTAATTTCCAAGCAGAATAAAATCTCAGATCCTTCATATTTCCTGCAGAATCAAATGGTCAAGAGAAACTGACTGGTTTGAATGACATTTTAATTGAGTGGGTCTCTTAACATGATAACTTACCAATAATCACATCAAAATGTATTATAGATCACATGTCCTAAGGAAAGGGGGTCTGTAGTATTAAAGGGGGTCTGTGCCCTGACCCAAGTTATTCTAATTCTAAAATAATGTACTATAAAACTGATATTAAAGTCTTTCTCTAAAAGGACAATAATTTTTCCTGATTTAGGCACCAATCAGAAAAGATACCTGCTCCTTTGCAACTTCAATCTTCCACATGTGTGTATACACACACACACATATATATATACATATGCACATAAGTTTCTATACAGGGTTGGTACTTAAGATAGTGGTTATTTCATTATTACTTTTATTAATTAATACAAATCATACCTACAAGAGTTAGAATTCAGTATCGGGAGTTAATCAGTCTATACTCTTGTTCGCATTTTCATATGGTAACACTAAGAGCAAGCCCTAAGTTTCAACTGATGATGGTTACTCAGAGTCCATCTGTGGGTTTCCTAGAAATCGCTTATATATCTGTCAGATTTCTCATTGTGCTCACTACATTGCCACTTGAAAAATAATTTAACTCATTTATCCAGTACACATTTAGCAACTGAGGAAGAAACTGTGACAAAGAGCTCTACTGTCAACTATTGGTCAGACAGAGGCAAGCAATTACAACATAATGTGGCGATTTTAATCCATCTGCCTCTGTATTAGGGCTTCCCGGGTAGCGCTAGCAGTAAAGAATCCTCCTGTCAATGCACAAGGCACAAGAGACCCAGGTTCAATCCCTGAGTTGGGAAAATTCCCTGGAGGAGGGCATGGCAACCCACTCCAGTGTTCTTGCCTGAAGAATCCCATGGACAGAGGAGCCTGGCAAGTTGTAGTCCATAGGATCACAAAGAGTCGGACACGACCGAAGCAACTTAGCACACACTCCTCTGTTTTAGCATAAGGCAGGGATATAAATAAATAGATAATTTGCAAAGGTCAAAACTGATGATCAATTGATATCTATGAGGCAAGTACAGATCACCCCTGAAGCACAGAGAAAGGACTGTCTTTGATTAGAATAGTGACCAGACCGATAACAGGTTTGGGGAATTCCATAAAGAATCTTTATGCTCTTTTGATTGGAAAAAAGTTCAAATCAGCCTCTCCTCTTCCCACTGATAAAGTGGACTTAGAATCTTGATGAACTATTCAGAAAGTCAATGCACACACACACACACACACACACACACACACACACACACACACACCAAGTCAATGCATGTAAAGTAAGAGACATCCCTTTATTGTCTCTGGAAGCACTTAATGTTAAAAGAAGATAATTATAGTAACTCCATCAATTTCAAGACATGCCTCATCTTTGTTCTTGAACTCATTCTTTCTGTCTCAAGAACCTTGGTCCATCATTCATTTTCCCTCTCTTTGGTGCAAAAGGTCTTAACCTAGAACCAATTAGCCTGTCAGAACAACAGTAAGCCCCTCAAATGGCATGGAAATTTTGGTAAGTACATCTAATAAATATTTTTCTAGAAGTGAAGAGATTCCATTGGGTAATCAAAGAGTCTGTGTCACATATACCAGAAAAAATATTAAAAAGGAGTGTTCTGGTTTAGGCTTAATTCCTCTCTCTCTTCTGGCCCCTTCTTGTCAGTACATTTTACAACCCTCTTCCATCTGTCACTCTTTTTTCCCTCCTTACTTTATTGAAAAGCTTCTTCAAAAAGTACAAAGTGCTTACTGTATTTATTTATTATTTGCAGTTTATGCTTCTGCCCACTACTTTCTGGCATCTAGTACCACAGCTACTGGCTCAAATTATTCTTGTTAAATCTTCATGTGACTTAAGTAACCAAAGAAAAGAATATATTTATGCAGTCTTATTTTACTTAGTAAGTATCTGTGATGTTGTTGGCCACTCCTTTCTCCTTGAGATTGGCTGCTGCTTTGACTTTTAGACACTATCAATATTGTTACCCTCCTACCTTTGTGAGTGCCTTCCTTCAAAGACATTTTTGTTACACATAGATCCATCCTTGACTTCATTCAGTAATTCTTCCTGAAAAAACTTCTGCAAACTGCCCTTTGCTTTAATTAGTTATATTTCTGATATCAACTTGAAAAGAAAGTGAAAGGTAGTCACTCAGTCATGTCTGACTCTTTGTGATCCCATGGACTGTAGCCTGCCCGGCTCCTCTGTCCATGGGATTCTCCAGGGAAGAGTACTGGAGTGGGTTGCCATTTCTTTCTCCAGAGGATCTTCCCTACCCAGGCATCCAACCCAGGTCTCCTGCTTTTCAGGCAGATTCTTTACCAACTGAGCAACTGGGGAAGCACTAAGATATCAGTTTAGTGAGCCTTATCACATTTTACAAAGGAAGCCCAATGCCTTAACATAAGATTTCTGTGAATTTTTAGGGAATTAGGTTGGCTCCAAATTTCTTAATCTTACCTGTATTTCATATTCTTCAATGATTTTAATCTCACTGCTTTTGATGTGAACTTAGCTGTTTTTTTTTTTTTTTCTTGATTTCCTTCAAAGTGATTCACCAGAGCATGTGTGAGCAATAATCTTAGCAGAAGGTATAGGTAACTAAGGGGTGTGTGTGTGTGTGTGTGTGTGTGGTATGTATTAATATGTGTGTGTGGCAGTGAGGGGAGAGGTGGTATAATCATAGTACATTCTCATTGGTTACCTTTCTGTCCAATCCTTCACCATATTCCTCAGAACACACTCTTACTCCCAATATTCTCTCTGTCCTTCACTTCTCTGTTTCCAAACTATTTCACTGTATTAGATAGAACAAGTTAACTTTCTACTGCATAGTCAGTCCTGAGTATAATTTTGCATATTCAAGAACTCATTGCAACATCTATTCAAACAGAACTAAAATCTATAGAAAAGAATCTAATGGGAATTCTACAAAAGAAAATATAAAAACTGAAAATATGTACTAATAAATTTAACAGTAGATTAGATACAGCATAAGAGAAGATTAGTAAACTGAGAGATAGATCAATAGAAAATATCCAGATTGAAGCATGAAGAGAAAATCAGGGAGAAAAATACAGAAATGAGCAAAGTGTTATAAGGAAGATATTGAAGTGAGCCACAAATCAAGTGTAAGATCCTAGGTCATAGAATATTTTCAAAGAGCTCTAAAATAATTTCTCAGAAAACAGAATCAAACTGAGAAATCTCAAACAGAATTTCTTGAGTAATTCCTCAAGAAAATGCTTTTTAAGCTTTTACATCATATAGAATAATACTAAAATAGCGAACATGGAAAATAACCAGGTTTATTGGTTAAAGTTAGAATTACAATTAGAATTTTAATTTTAATATATATTAAATATATATCATATAAATATATATCAAATTATCATATAAAATATATGATAATTATATAATCTTATGTAGTTATTTTAATTATTCATAGAAGTTATATTCTATAAAGTCATTATAAAATTTAAATTAGCAAGCACTGAATCATTTCTCCTAGGGAAAGCACAGGATTAGACTCCTAAGAGCCTCTAGTCACAACATTTTGATCAACCTATCCATACCTAATCTTGTTTTATGTGTTTATGTTTCAAGATATCATTTAATATATATCACTGATGCACTAGTGTAAAGCTCAGAGCCAACAGCACTACAACTCATGTCTGAATGAAGCTAAATCTAACACACCTATTTTATCCATTGAGCAGAATATAATGTCTTGCATTTAGGAATACGACACAAAACTCATCACATTGCTTGGAGTCCACTTTAAGCAGCAACATTATCAAAAAAAAAAAAAAGGACAAAGTTGTAGAAAGGTCACACTAAATATATCGTGAAGAGGCCACTTGTTTCTAGACTGAGATCTGAAATAAGAAAGCAGCATTTCCTTGTTCAGCTGGGAACATGCACATCGGGTGACTCAAATGTTTTGCTACTCTGCATATGTGCATATCTGTGAGTGATCAATAAAGTGTCTTGAGTATAGCCTTGAGGTTTAATTTTAGCAAGTAGGTAAATTCACAAATTCAGAATCTGAAAAGTGATCAAACGTGTGTGTATATAAATATATACACATACATATATAATTTATATTTATATAATCTATTTTTTAAATTGTTATACTTTATATTTATTATGTGGGCTTCCCAGATGCTACTAGTAGTAAAGAATCTGCTTGCCAGCGCAGGAGACATAAGAAATGCAGGTTCCATACCTGAGTCAGGAAGATCCCCTGGAGGACAGCATGCAACCCATTCCAGTTCTCTTGCCTGGAAAATCCCATGGACAGAGGAGCCTGACAAGTTACAAGTTCATAGGGTCACAAAGAGTCGGACACGACTAAAGTGACTTAACAGGCACACACGCATATTTATTATGTATATTATAATGAGGCATGTAGAGATTGTGACACATCTTCTTAAACAAAAGAAAAAAGAAACTTCAACAAGGGTAGTCTCTCTAACATCTTCACCCCAGCACCCCCAATGTGCCAAGCTCTGATCTGCTTTGTTTCTATAGAACTTATTATTTTTAAACAAATTCTATTCACTTGTCTATTTATTAATTCACTCATCCATTTATTCATTTATTTATTGTATTTATTACTCATTTTCTGTCTTCCTCTGCTGTGTCACAGAGGCAGGTACTTTTGTTTTGTTCTCTGATGGATCCCAGGTGAACAATTAGAAAGAAGGAATTAACTTTAATGTGTTTCTCCTGTTCACCTCTTACTGAAGTTTGAGACTTAGGGTGCTTCACAGAGAACATAGAAGATATGAGCTGTAATGTAGTGGGAGGAGTATTAAAGAAATAATTAGAGATCCAGTACTAACTGTCCCCCTTTAACAAATTCTTACCTTGGTAATCTCAACACTCTGAACCTTGCTTAACTCTAGTAAAACACAGAAGCAATATTCACCCCTGTGCACATTACAGGTGGCTCAGTGGTAAAGAATCCGCCTCCCAATGCAGGAGATGCAGGGGACATGGGTTCAATTCCTGAGGCAAGAAGATCCCCTGGAGCAGAAAATGGCAACCCACTCCAGCACTATTGTCTGGAAAATTACACGGACAGAGGAGCCTGAAGGTCTAGGGTCCAAGGGATCCCGCAAAGTTGATAGGATCCAGCAACATGATGTGCATGTGGGCATGCACATCAGAGTTACCAGTTACCAGTATTAATGAATACTGGAATACAAGCAGGTTTGGAATACTCCAACTAAACATAAAGTCTTTTCTGTTTAGCAGGTACGTAAAAGCAACTATGCAATAAGTGATATTAAATTAGAAACTCTTGGATATTTCCATTTTAAAAGTGTTAGTCACTCAATCGTTTCCAACTCTTTGCGAACCCATGGACTGTAGCCCACCAGGCTCCTCTCTTCATAGAATTCTCCATGCAAGAATACTCCATGCAAATGGCAAGTGGGTTGCCATTTCCTTCTCCAGGGGATCTTCCCAACCCAGGGATCAAACCCAGATCTCCTGCATTGCAGGCAGATTCTTTACCACCTGAGCCACCAGGAATTTCCATTTTAAAGCTCAACAAAAAAACCTTTTTTCCATATGCCTTTCCCTACTTTTATCTTACTTTTAGTTTTCAAACAATGTTCAGTTCAGTTCAGTTCAGTCGCTCAGTCGTGTCCGACTCTTTGTGACCCCATGAATTGCAGCATGCCAGACCTCCCTGTCCATCACCATCTCCCGGAATTCACTCAAACTCATGTCCATCAAGTCGGTGATGCCATCCACCCATCTTATCCTCTGTCATCCCCTTTTCCTCCTGCCCCCAATCCCTCCCAGCATCAGAGTCTTTTCAAACAATGTACACTTTGTCTATTGTGATTCTCCACCATTACATTCAAGATTCTAACAATTTCAAATAGTATGCTAAAAAATTAGTCAAAATCAAGAAAATAAACTAACAAAGATATAAAGGTAACAAAGATACTAATTGTCCAATAAAAAGAATAACTCAGAAAAAAACCAGTTATCAAGGAATGTATTAATTCACTTTAACTAGTGCCCTTGCAATAAATGCACTATAATTCAAAACATACATTTTATATATAATCTTCTAAAGCACAAATGTGGTTGCATGAGGGAAAGAAGTGAACTCTCTTTATGGAATCAAGGGCAGTACTCTTTAATTTCTCTTTTTTTATGATAGTATTGTTTTTCTCCTGAGATTTTGGCAGGCCCTTGAAATTGGTGTCACTTTTGATTAATTCTTTTTGTTCTCTGATGACAGTTAATGGAATGATTTGAAAGCTATTTGCTTTACAAAAAAGATCCAATATAACTGCCTTTTGTGCCCATTCTTAAAGCTTTTACTTCTTTTTCTTGAAATAATTAATAAAAGAGAAGAAAGATTGCTGTAATTACTAAGCATTCTAAACTATATCTGGGTGCCTGACTTTCACAGGAACTGTCATTAAAATGAGATCACTTGTCTCACTTTAAGGAAATGTTACTTTTTACTATGTTGATGATATAATCTGAAAAATATCTTGACAGGATACTACTACTGAAAACAGAATACAGGCCCTTCAATATATACTTATTTTTCCTTATTCAGAAATCTATAAGGTAATTAAAGTTGTTACTTCAAGTATATAAAATCCTTATGATTGCCATTGTAAAAATGGATCAAGGTCATCAATTATTTCATAAGAACCATCAAAGTTCAAGGATTATAAGTATAAATCAATTTTAAAGACAGATCAAAAGTAAAAGGTAAAAATATCTTTTCACTCCTGTTCAACTAATCAGCTGACTTGTTTAGAGGCAAGGCTGAATAAAAGGCTTTTAATATGCACAATGATTTCAAGTCTTTGTCCTTGTTAAAATTAATATTTGTGTATTCCAACATTTTTGTCATCAGTCCCTTGTTTGATGATATTGTAAATACAATCATATAAGAACCATTTTTTTCCTGATCACATAGCAAGTTTCTTATACTGTCAATAAAATGCATGAATCTTTGTTAACAAATGTGAAAATATACTGTCATATGCAAATAACAGAAATACTTTAGAGACAAAGGGAAAAATAAGTAGCATGAGAAATAAAGCCCTAAGTCAAAACATTATCATCAGAAATCCAGACTATTCCTCCAGACATAGAAATATATAACTACATAAATTATATCCTAAAAGGACCAAAGACCTTAAATTACCTTAATTAAACATTCTACAGTGGCAAGAAAATTCAAAAGCTACACAAATATAAATGTTTTTAATTTGTTGAACAATTAAAGGGTCTTTAATAACAAAATTTTATGTTATGGGTCTTCTATTTCCATGCTATGGAGGGTACCTAATTATGGTAACTATGAAAACCAACAAAAAAAAAACATTTGAAATTAATAGTACCTAAAGTTATGCTTGGAAATTAATGCTTTTCCCCTCCCTGAAACAACAAAGTTGATTCTATTAAATGTGATAAATGAAATGTAAATTAAAATTTTAATAAGGTGCTTGTTAATCCATTTGTTCACAGCTAACTTGAACTTAGTTAAATTAGCTCCTTATTATGAGCACTAGAGATATGATTTCTTCTAAATCTCAAGGGCAAATAAGTGTTAGAGGACTGCTTGTCCCATGATAGCTCCATAAATTGTTATTAAAATTATTCACTAGACACTTTTTCTGTGATGCATTTCATTTAGAAAATCCATTCTGTGTTGCTAAAGAGAGAAAAGCTCTCCAACAGCAATCACAACACCAGATACACAGACAAAACAAAACCACATATGAGCTATTCTGGGATTTTTATCATTGCCTTGGTCATTTTATCTCCATGAATTGCAGAAAATAGTTTTCAAATAATTGTAAAATATCACATGGTTTCTGAGGCACAGGATGGTTCCTGGAAAGTTCAAAAATATTTTAGTATTTTTTAAAATATTCTCTTCAATCTCCAGGTTTGAATTTCTCAATTTTGGGCACTTGCAGGCAGACTATCTAGTTAATGCAGTGTGTCTGGTACAAATAACAATTTTAGAAAAAAATTTTTAATTCATCATTAAAAGCAAAAATTAAACAAATGATTAAAATTCACAATAATGATTAATTCTCCATAAGAGAGGATAGAGAGATTATTTTTTTAGTGTTTTACCAAGGCTAGTCTGAGGCTGGACAATTAGACTGTCACTGAGTCTAGCCTGTTGGTTTTACTTCTTACCCTTTATTTCTACAACATGGAAAAGCCTATTTCATAATTGTAGATGTTCTAAAGAGCAATATGTGCTTGGTGTTTCCCCTAAGCAAATCTTAATACTCAAATCAAGCATAGACATGAGCTCTTCAACAATATAGAGCCAGTATTGTGTTTCATGAGATGCCAAGTTAACGATTATTCTACCCACATATGTGGAAAACGTATGAGTTTCTAGCACTCCTAGAAGTAAGGTGCTAAAAGCTACAGAAAATGCAAGTTTCAAAAAAACACAAGCCACAGTTTACAATGATAGTACTTGACTGCTACTTAAGAACTAATGATTTTTAAGCATATTTACCACATTTGAAAATAATTATGGAACCTGGAATAGCCAAAGCAATCTTGACAAAGAATAAAGGTAGAAGATTTGCACATCATTTAAGACGTTATTACAAAGCTACAGTAATCCACAGCATATTAGCATAAGGATAGATACACAGACCAGTCAAATAGCATTGAGTCCAGAACTAAATCCATACAACCATGATCAACTGATTTCGAACAAGGGTATCAAGACAATTCAATGGGTATAGAAGAATTTTTTCAACAAACAGTGCTGGGACACTGGATATCTACGTGGCAAAAAAACAAAAAAAAAGGAAGAACAAAGGTGGAACTTTATCTCATACTATATACAAAAATTAACTCAGAATGTCTCTTAGATTTCACGTAAGGAAACTCCTAAAAAAAATAATAGATGTAAATATATGTAAACAGATTAAGCATAGCATTCCTAGAAATAATATCAAAAGCCCAAAGGACAAAAGAAAAGATAGATAACCTGCAATCTATCAAATTTAGAAAAATCTGTGCTTTAAAGGGCACCATAAGACAATGAAATGACAATCATAGAATGGGACAAAATATTTACAATTATATATCAGATAAGCAACTTGTATCTAGAATATATAAAGAACTCTTGCAACTTGACAATAAAAGACAACCTAGCTTGAAAACTGGGCAGAGGTTTGAGTAGATATTTCTACAGAAAAGTTATACAATATCCAAGAAGTATATGAAAAATCTTCAATATTGTTACTCGTTAGGGAAATAGGAACCAAACCACAATGAGATATCACTTCTAGGATGACAAAATTAAAAAAAAAAAAAGACAGGTAATATTAAATTCTGGTGAGGACAAGGAAAAACTTGGATTTTTTCATTGTTGCTTGAATTATAAAAGGTTACAACCACTTCAAAAAGCATTTTAACAGTTTCTAAAAATGTTAAACACAGAGTTATATGACCCAGAAGTTCTATTCCTAGCTATATGCCCAAGAGAAACAAAAATATATGTCCCCACAAAAATCTGTACACAAATGTTGAGAGCAACATTAGCCAGTTGCCAAAAAGTATAAACAATCTAAATGTCTAATCACTGATGAATGAATACATAAACAAATGTGCTATATTCACACAATGGAATATTATTCAAGTGTTAAAAGAAATCAAGTACAGAAATATGCTATAACATGGTGAACTTTGAAAGCATATAATAAATGAAAAACAGTTACAAAAGACCACATTTGAGGATTCATTTTTATGAAACCTCCAGAATAAGCAAATTAGTTGAAACACAAAGTATATTAGTGGTCATCAGAAGCTGAGCGGGGAGGAAAGAATGGAGAATAACTGCTCGTTCGGATAAAATTTCTTTGGGGAGTGGGGAAACATTCTAAAACTAGTGATAAAGGTGGATCAATTTTGAAAATATACTAAAAATGTCAGAAGTATATATTTCAAAAAGAGTGAATTCTATAGGTAAATTATATCTCAGTAAAGCTATTTTAAAAAGCAATTGGTTAATAAGATGAAATTGTATATAAATCATAATAAATCTAGTATACATTCCCTTTGTATTTTATCTGAAAGTAAGTACTTTAAGTGGCAGGAACCATTTGTTTTCAAATCCACATTTGATACATGAAGACATCAAGGCATGGTGATATAAATTATGTACTTGAGGACTAACAATCCATATTTCATTAGAATTGTAGACTAAATGAAAAATGATTTTAAATAAGACACTTTCAAGTAATACTAGATTTGGGGAGAAGAATTCAAAGAAAATTAGTGGCAAACTAAAAGAAATCTGTAAATAGATTTACAGCATTTCATAACTGTAAATAATCACAATGGTGTGATCACTGACCTAGAGCCAGACATCCTGGAATGTGAAGTCAAGTGGGCCTTAGAAAGCATCTACGAACTACGAACAAAGCTAGTGGAGGTGATAGAATTCCAGTTGAGCTATTCCAAATCCTGAAAGATGATGTTGTGAAAGTGCTGCAGTCAATATGCCAGCAAATTCGGAAAACTCAGCAGTGGCCACAGGACTGGAAAAGCTCAGTTTTCATTCCAGTCCCAAAGAAAGGCAATACCAAAGAATGCTCAACCTACTGCACAATTGCACTCATCTCACACACTAGTAAAGTAATGCTCAAAATTCTCCAAGCCAGGCTTCAGCAATATGTGAACCGTGAACTTCCTAATGTTCAAGCTGGTTTTAGAAAGGCAGAGGAACCAGAGATCAAATTGCCAACATCTGCTGGATCATAGAAAAAGCAAGAGAGTTCCAGAAAAACATCGATTTCTGCTTTATTGACTATGCCAAAGCCTTTGACTGTGTGAATCACAATAAACTGCGGAAAATTCTGAAAGAGATGGGAATACCAGACCACCTGACCTGCCTCTTGAGAAATCTGTATGCAGGTCAGGAAGCAACAGTTAGAACTGGACATGGAACAACAGACTGGTTCCAAATAGGAAAAGGAGTTCATCAAGGCTGTATATTGTCACCCTGTTTATTTAACTTATATGCAGAGTACATCATGAGAAACACTGGACTGGAAGAAACACAAGCTGGAATCAAGATTGCCGGGAGAAATATCAATAACCTCAGATATGCAGATGACACCACCCTTATGGCAGAAAGTGAAGAGGAACTCAGAAGCCTCTTGATGAAAGTGAAAGAGCAGAGTGAAAAAGTTGGCTTAAAGCTCAACATTCAGAAAACGAAGATCATGGCATCCGGTCCCACCACTTCATGGGAAATACATGGGGAAACAGTGGAAACAGCGTCAGACTTTATTTTTCTGGGCTCCAAAATCACTGCAGATGGTGACTGCAGCCATGAAATTAAAAGACACTTACTCCTTGGAAGGAAAGTTATGACCAACCTAGATAGCATGTTCAAAAGCAGAGACATTACTTTGCCAACAAAGGTTCGTCTAGTCAAGGCTATGGTTTTTCCTGTGGTCATGTATGGATGTGAGAGTTGGACTGTGAAGAAGGCTGAGCACCAAAGAATTGATGCTTTTGAACTGTGGTGTTGGAGAAGACTCTTGAAGAGTCCCTTGGACTGCAAGGAGATCCAACCAGTCCATTCTGAAGGAGATCAGCCCTGGGATTTCTTTGGAAGGAATGATGCTAAAGCTGAAACTCCAGTACTTTGGCCACCTCATGCGAAGAGTTAACTCATTGGAAAAGACTCTGATGCTGGGAGGGATTGGGGGCAGGAGGAGAAGGGGACGATAGAGGATGAGATGGCTGGGGCATCACTGACTCGATGGACATGAGTCTGAGTGAACTCCGGGAGTTGGTGATGGACAGGGAGGCCTGGTGTGCTGCGATTCATGGGGTCACAAAGAGTCGGACATGACTGAGCGACTGATCTGATCTGATCTGATAACTGTAAATAGTGATACAGTAGAGTTGAACAAGAAGGCAGTCAGCAGCTTCAAAATCCATGTGAAATGGAATGAAAAAGTTAGATGGTTTTGTCAAGACTCTGGAATCATAAAATTATAATTGCCAAGTATGTATAAAAACAATGACACAAAAATAATGGGGTCTTATAAAGGCTGGAGTCATATCAAAGCTCATTTCTTCAGAGATTAGCTAATATGATGAAAATAGCCCCTAAATAACTTGGAGAAAGAGGATATGGTAAAAGGCTAATGAACATGGAAAAGGAATGACAGTGTTAGAAAGTATTCAGTGATTCAGACAAAAGAAAAGGACAACAGATTCAAAAATAATACTTACAATTCCTGACGACAACTAAATATACTGAGTTTAAATTATCTGGCATTATATTGTTTCATTTCAGAAAAGATAATAGACATTTCTCCTAAATTTCCCTAATATGTATAGGTGTATGATTCAAAATGGAAAGTGACTAATGAAAAGATTCTCCCTGGAAAAATAAAACTAAGCAAAATTAAAGATGTAACTCTAGATAAGCATGTGAAATGGGGAAGTAAAGGAACCTAATATTTTGAGGATAGTAATTTGAGTTTTTATTAACAATCTTTGTAGTAGATTTGGAGAGACTATTAAGAAAAGAGAATAAAAAGAAAGATATGACTGTGAGAGTGTAGCATCATTTTTTATAGCCAAAGAGATGCAATGGAATGGTACATCTCTGATGACTTTACAAAGCTTACAGAGGCAAGCTGACAAAATACAGTCAAAATATAGGTATATGAAAGATTTCAACTTCTTAGTCATCAACTCGAATGTCTATCGGTTGTCAGTGAAGCAATTTAAAACTTTACTTGCCTTGATAACATTTCATCTGCCCAAAGATAAACATAAGACCAGTGGGATGGAAGGTACTCTTTGGCAAGTATTTCTTACCAAAATCGGAGAAGGCAATGACAACCCACTCCAGTACTCTTGCCTGGAGGAAACTGGGTAGAAAAGTGGAAATGAGTGAAACCTGGAGAGAAGGTTAACATGTCGTCTCAAAGAAGAGTTTTGAGCAGAATCACGTGATGCTGTCTCTAGTGACTTTGAAGACAAAAGTGCTCTCTTTTTTTAAATCTATGTATCATTTCTCTCATTGTTTTGTTATCTTTTAGGAATGAGAGTTGGAAAAGAATTCTTTGAATAGAAGTTCCATCTGTGAGTACGTGAGGAGAAAAGAAAAAAGGGAAAAACAAAAGCTAAAATAATTATGTTTATCTAAGAAGATAATTTAAAACTAACAAAAATTTTAATGAACAAAACCCCAAAATTTATTTCTTAAAATAACAGATGTAAGTGCTCAAATAATAGCTGATTAAATTGATTTCAAAAAACTGACATACAATTTTTAATAGTTAAAAAAATTCTTAATCTATCTTAGACTTAATGAGAAGTTGATTAATAAATATAAACTAGACTAAAACACTTTAAATAGGATGTTACTAAGTGCCATCTGAATGGTTGAGACATTCATGTGATTCTGAAATAGCATGTCTTACCTGATTCTTCCATTCTCAAATTCTCTGAGAAATTGATTACTTCTAGTCCACTGTTAATTTATTTAAAAAAAAAAGCTCCACATTCTCAAATTCTCATTCTAATCTTCTTCACTTTTATGACAATTCTGTTGTTTCTTTACCTTTTTCATGCCATGAAATAAAAGGGTCAATAACGTGGAAGTGTTCCAAAATACTGCAAGACTTTTAAAAAGTCTTCAGGTATTTGCCATCCAAATATGGTCTGGTAGAATTAATGAATAATGAAATATTAATATTGTATAGGTGTTATTAAATGGAAAATTTCTCATAAACAATACACACTTAAACATTTGTAACAAATAATTTTTTCCAGTTTCATTAGAGTTTGAGATATAGGAAAATGAAATAAGAACTATTTAGGAACATTTATTTTTCACGAGTAGAGTGTCCATTTGAGAAACAGATAAACATAGGGTCTGGGTCTAGATTAGAACTTGACTTCTTTCTGTTCAAACCACTGGGATGTGCTATTGTAATATATTCACTGCCAAGAGGTACACTATGATGCAAATGATGGAATCTATCATACACAGAAAAATCGACTTCCTATCAACTGCATAATATGAAAAGAAAAATTGTAATAAGAAGCAGTGTCAAAATGTGAAATAGAACGAAATATATTCATCATTCACATATGAAAAAGAAAGAGTATCACCTGCTCATTGCAGACACTTAATGGTAAATGAACAATGAGTATAAGGGTGGTAGGTCTTCCATTTTGGATGATAACGTTCATATTTACCCTGTGTTGTATTTATTGCCTATTTTTTAACTTTAATAAGAGTAGAATAAAGGTTGCACTGAGTCCATTAGGTGTAGAGTAGTCTTGGCCAAAAAGCAGTAATTACAATACAGTATAGGTCAAGAAGCCACAGGCTATTACAGTTCAAATTACTATTCATCCAATCCTGGTTAAATCTAGCATTACAACTAGAAAGAAGAATCTAAGTATTTATAAATATTTATGCATTTTGTATTGACAGTTCAGACATTTTACTTCTTACTGTTTTTTGAAGACCAAAAAATAGAAATCTTCAAAATCCCTTCACAGAAATGGAGACATATATTTACTCTTTATCCATTTGCCGCAATGGAATATAAACCTAATGTTTTAATTATTAACAAACTATAACCAAAGTCAATAAAGTCTCTATTAGAAAAGCCAATGAATACTTCAAATGAGCTCATCCATAGCCATAATGTTATAGAAACTATTTCCAAGAAAAAAAAATAGAACATCGGAGTATCACAGTGTTTCTGATTTTGTACATATCTGTGTTAAAATATAAGCAGATGATAAATTTAAGATTTTAACATATAATGTGAAGGACAGAATAAAAGTGTGAGGTACTTCTAGTAGACAGAAACCACATTTACATATATTTTTGCTTCTCATGGTCTTAACCAAATGGAAAAAAACACTTTCTGTGCTAAATTGCAAACAGATATCCTCAGATTATCTTTTAATATTTTGCTTCTTCAAAACTGTAACTTATTTTATTTAAATGTATCTTTCTGAAGGAGATCAGTCCTGGGATTTCTTTGGAAGGAATGATGCTAAAGCTGAAACTCCAGTACTTTGGCCACCTCATGCGAAGAGTTAACTCATTGGAAAAGACTCTGATGCTGGGAGGGATTGGGGGCAGGAGGAGAAGGGGATGACAGAGGATGAGATGGCTGGATGGCATCACTGACTCAATGGACGTGAGTCTGAGTGAACTCCAGGAGTTGGTGATGGACAGGGAGGCCTGGCGTGCTGCGATTCATGGGGTCTCAAAGAGTTGGACACAAGAGCGACTGAACTGAACTGAGACTACATATAAAGACTACCAGGCTTCTAAAACCTATTAGCAACACAGAGCAAAGGAATAAAATAATTTGTTAAATAGAGTTTGAGGTGATTTATCAAACCACAGTCCACAAAAATTGAATATTATAATTTTTTAATTATGCTAGAAAGTTTCTAGAAACAAATAACTAATGGGATACACAACAAATGTCTTCTCATATATAAAGACCTGTAGTGTAGAAGGAAATGGCAACCCACTCCAGTGTTCTTGCCTGGAGAATCCCAGGGACGGCGGAGCCTGGTGGGTCACACAGAGTCGGACATGACTGAAGCGACTTAGCAGCAAGAGCAGCAGTGTAGAATAAGTAATGGAAAAAAAGATTCCATTGCCCCACAAAAAAGTTTGACCAATTCGGTAGAATTTCAAAAGGGTAGATTTTCACCCACAACAAGAAAATTTCAACAGTTTAAAATATCTAATTATTTATTTACTTGAGGTTAGTCATGTTCTCTTTCAATTGAGGTAGTCACTATAAATATGACAGCTGTCTTTCAGGGTTGATTATTAACAGTTGAGGTCAAAAAAGAACCACTATTGTCCCTTAAACTTCTGAATTAACATGGTCTAAAGATAACATCTGTAGAAAAAATTTTTGCCTGTCTGCCTTTTCTTTTTTGGCATTAAGAAAAATTGAGTAGCTGGGTATCCTTGATAACTAGGAATATACTATAAATGGTTAAGATACATTTGAAGTGGTTTAAAAATTTAAGAAAAAAAAAACTGTGTTATCCAAGGTGTAGGGAATTAAGATTTTCATGTAATATTGATAGGAAAGTAAATTATTCTATTCTACAGGATTTTAGGATTGTGTGTATTTCTTAATCTAACAATACCATTCCCAGGAATTCTATCCTGAAGAGATATCACACAAATTTATCTCAAAGTTATGCAACAGGGAATGTTCATGTTGCTCTTATTTATAATGGCTGTAAGTTTTAACTTAATGTTAAGTGATAAATAAATTATACTATATTAAATACATAGTACATAGAATATAAGGCAGTCCTTAAATTTAATGATGTAAAACTAGCTTATTTATACAAAAATATGAGAATATCCATCTGTGTAAAACAAATGTCTTTCTGTGATCAAATACACGTCAATTTACATACAGCCACAGGCACGCTTAGTTGTTGTTGTTAAATTGCTCAGTTGTGTCTGACTCTTTGCAATCCTGTGGACTGCAGCCCGTCAGGCATCCCTGTCCTTCACCATCTCCCAGAGCTTGTTCAAACTCATGTCCATTGAGTTGGTGATGCCATCCAACCATCTCGTTCTCAGTTATCTTCTTCTCCTCCTACCTTCAATCTTTCCCAGCATCAGGGTCTTTTCTAATGAGTCAGTTCTTCGCATCAAGTGGCCAAAGTATTGGAGCTTCAGCTACAACATCAATCCTTCCAATGAATATTTAGGATTAATTTCCTTTAAGATTGACTGGTTTGACCTCTTTGAAGTCCAAGGGACTCTCAAGAGTTTTCTCCGACACTACAGTTCAAAAGTGTCAATTCTTCGGTGCTCAGCCTTCTCTATAGTCCAGCTCTCACATCCATACGTGACTACTGGGAATGGCAAACCACTTCAGCATACTTGCCTTGAGAACCCCATGATCAGACATGTTTAGGCTCACTGTTAAATATGGATGCTGATGTTTATGTTTTTCCTTAGAGTTTTCTATATTGGTAAGTCTGTTAAGGGGCATATATCAATATTGTTTTTAATAAATAATTATTGAATTATTTTTATGAATTATTTTAAAATTTCATGATAGCATATCTTATGGGGAGCGGATCTAGAAAAAATACAGAAAATAGCTTCTACTGATATTATGAAAATAAGTATTCAAGATTAATACTCAAAAGTGAATTGTATTGCTATATATGAGTAATGTACAACCTGAAAATGAAATTAGGACAACTTAATCATTCATCAATTCATTCATAATAGTATCTCAAAGAACAAAATCCTTGAGAATATATTCTAAAAATTAAATGAATATTTAGTGAGTGCCTACTGTGTCCTTGGCCCTGATACACAAAATAGATCAAGCAGACGAAGTCCCTGCCCTCAAGGAGCTTCTATGCAAGTGATTTACATCTTTTTAATATATCAGATAATGTTGCAATGCATTTTTAAAAGTAATTTGTATACTTAAACAAATATTCTGTTAGGCAGTTTTCTAGAATCACTATATTATAGAGAATGCAAGTTTTAAAATTATCATCAATATGGCTAACTGCCCTGTGAAAGCATGGTACCAATGACACTCCTACTCAGTCTTTGAGAGAATACTAACATTTCAAACAATAGAAAATGGACCTATAACTCTACTTAAGTCTAATGATTTTTCAATAGGTCAAATTTTGGAGTAAAGTTAATATCAAAGGGAATGATGTATCATCTTAAAGAAAGAAAGTAAAGACAATAATAATAACTGAACTACAACTAGTATTCAAATAAAGTAGTCCAAGAGGTAAAGATCTTTCTTGTTGAGAGTTAGAAATTATTGCATTTGCTACTGAATTTTACAGGAATCATTCTTCATGTATAAAATGAGAAAGGTTGAGTCATATTTCCTTTCAAAACTGAATCAAATTAAAAACTAAATCAGATCTTTAAAAGAAAACCGCCCACCAAAAAGGAAATTGCCTTCTCTCACTTGAAAATATAGCAGTATGTTACCTCATTAAAATGCCAATATGTAACCTATATGTGGTTGGTAAAAAAGAAATAAAAAATTTGTCAACCCTGACGTTAGTAGGCTTTGTAAAGTGATGTAATATAGAAGCAGAGGATTATTTAGTGCACTAAATGTAAAAGGAAGGCCATCAAAAATAAAACCTGCCTGTTAAGCATGAATCAAATTCCCAACTTAACATATACATTCACAACCAAGTAAGCTTCAAAACGTGCAAGGAAAAAATCAAAGTCCAATACAGAAAAATCTGTAAACACTTATTCCAACATCAAGTATACGACACATAATATTACTTAAGTCCCCAAAGATTTAGTTTAATATATTTTCCTATATTAGTGCTTGTAAATATAGAGGAAAGTAATGTGTTTTTATATTGCTTTTGGAATTAGTCCCAATTACTACACAGTGATTTTTTTGTGTTCTAAAAACTATCTTTAAAATATATGTACCCTGGAGTCATTATTCCAACAATTATTCTTATAAGATTTCTTTAAAATTATGAAGAAATTTGAAAGCATTTTGTGTAGATACTCCACAAAAAATAACTGACATTACTATTAACAATTATTTAAAAAACAAACCAAAACGTAGACTTCTCCCGACCACCTATTCATCTGCTATCTCCATAAGAGTACAAGGTGTAGTTAAATATTTTCAAAATTGTGGTTACCAGCGGGTAAGGGAGGGGAGGGATGAACTGGCAGATTAGAATGGATGTATACACACTCTGCTGCCTTAGGTGCTCAGTCATGTTTGGCTCCTTGTGACCCCATAGACTGTAGCCCACCAGGCTCCTCTGTCCATGGAGATTCTCCAGGCAAGAAAGCTGGAGTGGGTTGCCATGCCCTCTTCCAGGGGATCTTCCCAACTCAGGGATCAAACCCAGGTCTCCTGCATTGCAGGCGTATTCTTTAACAACTGAGCCACCAGGGAAGCCCATATATACACACTACTACATATGCAATCAGATCAGATCAGTCACTCAGTCGTGTCCAACTCTTCGCGACCCCATGAATTGCAGCACACCAGGCCTCCCTGTCCATCACCAACTCCCGAAGTTCACTCAGACTAACATCCATCGAGTCAGTGATGCCATCCAGCCATCTCATCCTCTGTTGTCCCCTTCTCCTCTTGCTCCCAATCCCTCCCAGCATCAGAGTCTTTTCCAATGAGTCAACTCTTCGCATGAGGTGGCCAAAGTATTGGAGTTTCAGCTTTAGCATCAGTCCTTCCAAAGAAATCCCAGGGCTGATCTCCTTCAGAATGGACTGGTTGGATCTCCTTGCAGTCCAAGGGACTCTCAAGAGTCTTCTCCAACACCACAGTTCAAAAGCATCAATTCTTTGGTGCTCAGCCTTCTTCACAGTCCAACTCTCACATCCATACATGACCACAGGAAAAACCATAGCCTTGACTAGACGAACCTTTGTTGGCAAAGTAATGTCTCTGAATGAGGTTCGTGACATTGTACAGGAGACAGGGATCAAGACAATCCCCATGGAAAAGAAATGCAAAAAAGCAAAATGGCTGTCTGGGGAGGCCTTACAAATAGCTGTGAAAAGAAGAGAAGTGAAAAGCAAAGGAGAAAAGGAAAGATATAAACATCTGAATGCAGAGTTCCAAACAATAGCAAGAAGAGATAAGAAAGCCTTCTTCAGCGATCAATGCAAAGAAATAGAGGAAAACAACAGAATGGGAAAGACTAGAGATCTCTTCAAGAAAATCAGAGATACCAAAGGAACATTTCATGCAAAGACGGGCTTGATAAAGGACAGAAATGGTATGGACTTAACAGAAGCAGAAGATATTAAGAAGAGATGGCTAGAATACACAGAAGAACTGTACAAAAAAGATCTTCATGACCCAGATAATCACAATGGTGTGATCACTCACCTAGAGCCAGACATCCTGGAATGTGAAGTCAAGTGGGCCTTAGAAAGCATCTACGAACTACGAACAAAGCTAGTGGAGGTGACAGAATTCCAGTTGAGCTATTCCAAATCCTGAAAGATGATGCTGTGAAAGTGCTGCACTCAATATGCCAGCAAATTTGGAAAACTCAGCAGTGGCCACAGGACTGGAAAAGCTCAGTTTTCATTCCAATCCCAAAGAAAGGCAATGCCAAAGAATGCTCAACCTACTGCACAATTGCACTCATCTCACACACTAGTAAAGTAATGCTCAAAATTCTCCAAGCCAGGCTTCAGCAATATGTGAACCGTGAACTTCCTAACGTTCAAGCTGGTTTTAGAAAAGGCAGAGGAACCAGAGATCAAATTGCCAACATCTGCTGGATCATAGAAAAAGCAAGAGAGTTCCAGAAAAACATCGATTTCTGCTTTATTGACTATGCCAAAGCCTTTGACTGTGTGGATCACAATAAACTGTGGAAAATTCTTCAAGAGATGGGAATACCAGACCACTTGATCTGCCTCTTGAGAAATTTATATGCAGGTCAGGAAGCATCAGTTAGAACTGGACATGGAACAACAGACTGGTTCCAAATAGGAAAAGGAATACGTCAAGGCTGTATATTGTCTCCCTGCTTATTTAACTTATATGCAGAGTACATCATGAGAAACACTGGACTGGAAGAAACACAAGCTGGAATCAAGATTGCCGGGAGAAATATCAATAACCTCAGATATGCAGATGACACCACCCTTACAGCAGAAAATGAAGAGGAACTCAAAAGCCTCTTGATGAAAGTGAAAGAGCAGAGTGAAAAAGTTGGCTTAAAGCTCAACATTCAGAAAACGAAGATCATGGCATCCGGTCCCACCACTTCATGGGAAATACATGGGGAAACAGTGGAAACAGCGTCAGACTTTATTTTTCTGGGCTCCAAAATCACTGCAGATGGTGACTGCAGCCATGAAATTAAAAGACACTTACTCCTTGGAAGGAAAGCTATGACCAACCTAGATAGCATATTCAAAAGCAGAGACATTACTTTGCCAACATATACAATAGATAACTAATAAGGACCTAGGCTTCCCTGGTGGCTGCTGCTGCTGCTAAGTCGCTCCAGTCGTGTCCGACTCTGTGCGACCCCATAGACGGCAACCCACGAGGCTCCCCCGTCCCGGGGATTCTCCAGGCAAGAACACTGGAGTGGGTTGCCATTTCCTTCTCCAGTGCATGAAAGTGAAAAGTGAAAGTGAAGTCGCTGAGTCTTGTCCGACTCTTAGCAACCCCATGAACTGTGGCCCACCAGGCTTCTCCATCCATGGGGTTTTCCAGGCAAGAGTGCTGGAGTGGGGTGCCATTGCGTTCTCCATCCCTGGTGGCTAAGCTAGTAAATAATCAACCTGCATTGCGGGAGACCTGGGTTCAATCCCAGGGTTGAGAAGATACCCTGGAGAAGGGAAAGGCTACCCACTCCAGTATTCTGGCCTGGAGAATTCCATGGACTGTATAGTCCAGGGGGTCCCAAAGAGTTGGACACGACTGAGTGACTTTCACTTTCACTTTCAATACGGACCTACTGTATAGCACAGGGAACTCTACTCAGTACCCTGTAGTGGTAAATATGAGGAAAGAATCTAAAAGCTGGATATATGCATATGTATAACTGATTCACTTTGTTGTACACCCGAAACTGACACAACATTGTAAATCAACTTCATGCCAATATTTTTTTTATGCCAATATTTTTTAAAAAGGAGGAATTAACACAGAGAACACAAAACAGCCTAGTGATCCTATCATTTACTTTTTCAACCAAAACGCAGACCAAAATGTATGGATGTGAGAGTTGGACCACAAAGAAAGCTGAGTGCTGAAAAATTGATGCTTTTGAACTGTGGTGTTGGAGAAAACTCTTGAGAATCCTTCGGACTGCAAGGAGATCAAACCAGTTAATCCTAAAGGAAATCAGTCCTGAATATTTGTTGGAAGGACTGATGCTGAAGCTGAAGCTCCAGTACTTTGGCCACCTGATGTGAAGAACTGACTCATTGGAAAAGATCCTGATGCTTGGAAAGATTGAGGGCAAGAGGAGAAGGGGATAACAGAGGATGAGAAGGTTGGATGGCATCCTCAACTCAATGGACATGAGTTTGAGCAAGTTCTGGGAGTTGGTGATGGACAGGGAAGGCTGGCATGCTGCAGTCCATGGGGTCACAAACAGTTGGACACAACTGAGCTACTGAACCAAACTGAACTCCTGCCTTGGCAAGAGGATTCTTTACCACTGAGCCACCAAGGAAGCCCATGCTAGGTGTACATTTGTTGAAACCACATTAAACTATACACTTAAATTGGATGCATTTTTGGTATGTAAAATAGGCCTTAATAACTTTTATTTTAAAACTCAGAAGAGTAAATAAAGAAATGGATTAGAATAAATTAAGGAATAGATTAGAATAAATTAGGGAGAGATTTTCACACATGACAAAGAGCCACCATTCTGCTACATATTAAATATGTACTAAATGCATTTACTGCATATTTATCTGGAAATTAAGCAAAACAAACACTATTTCTCACATTTTACAGATTGAGTTGAAAATATTGTGATTCAGGGAGTCACAAAATTAGTCGAAGTGAACACTTTCATGGGTCACAAGGCTAATAAGTTCTATTTCTATCAGAATTCAAGTAATTCTTAATATAATGATGTTTCCACATAAATTATCTGCACATTTCAAATCCAGTTATAAGTAATTAACCTGATGGAGTTACCAAAATACTTACATTGATATTGTCTTTAAAAAGAGTATTGTTTGAATTAGTCAGGTCTGGTCCTTGGAAATCTTTCATTATGAGAAACATGTTTAAGAGAATGGTATTTGAGAAATTTCAATTTTTAATTACAAGCCCATACTGTGAATGGTTAAACATTGAATATTTAAAATATTTAATAGAATTTCCCATTATAAAAGTTGGAATGAACTTACTCTCATCCTCAGGCAACAGGAGAAACTCTTCCATATTTAACACTAGAAACCCTTCCATATTTAACTTAGTGTAATAGAAAGTGAGAACAAAGATATTTCTGCTGTGATAAAGGAGCTTACAGTCTAAAAGAGAATAAAAGGCATGTATGTGGCTCAGCTGGTAAAGAATATGCCTGCAATGCGGCAGACCTGGGTTTGATCCCTGGGTTGGGAAGATCCCCTGGAGAAGGGAAAGGCTGCCCATTCTAATATTCTGGCCTGGAGAATTCCATGGACTGTGTAGTCCATAGAGTCTCTAAGACTTGGATGCAACTTTCACTGTCTTTTTCTTTCATACACAAAACGTGTTGTGTGTGACTTAGCAAACATCCTGGACTTTGAAGGGCACAAGTGGAAAACAACTTTATTTTTCCCTACCTGTGTATTCATACCAAGTTTCCTGACTTGTTTTGCTAACAACTAGATAAAATTTGGAGCAGTTTCATAGCTGATTCATTTATGTCCAGTAAATAAAAATCAGCTTAGTCTGATTATTTCATAAAGTTACAAAATAACCCATAAAGTGTGATGGTGAAATTAGATGCATGTGAATAGCTATCTCACCTCATCTCAAGATTTACTAGTAATTTCAAGGAGATAAACAACCACAAGACACAAAGCAGAGGGAAACCTGCAGACTGTATCTCCCCATGTCCTTTCCTGTGTCAAACCTATACCTCTGGCCTTGAAGAACTGAAGAGGTCTCAAACATACAGCCAGGAGTACTTAAATCATGAAATATCATCATTTCATACCCCAGAGTGTTGTATAGCTTACTTGACATTCTTTATGGAGACATACCTCACAAATTCATAGATTCCTGGTTTATTTATTAAAAATAAACAACTCTGTGGACTTATTCTTTTCTTGCCCCTGAAGACACCTGAAGCAAATCCTATTGCTTTTGGTCTTGGATAATTAATAGCCCTTTACTCATTGTATTCATGTTAATAGTCTCATGTTGGTAATTACAATGTCCAACCCGGTGTAATAATTAAAATTCTGAACCACTGACAATTGAGCTCTTCCCTCAACTAGCTTAGTGCTAGCACAAGTTGGAAAAGTTAGCAAAGGGAGAGGTCTTCCCTTAGCAACCGCTTCACTGAGCCAAGTCACAACATCCAGTCCTCCCAAGATGGGGCTCAGGGCGAGAGACAAGTGGAAGTGATTCCCCCCCAGGTTTGTGTGGCTGATTGGCACTGTCATTTTAAAGCACTCATGAACTTTGGGTTTCATATGCTCAATGCTGACCCTTTTTTTTTTCTGGACTGTTACTCTCTTTCTCAGAGTTTACACTATTAGATAACTCCAAAGGCAATTTTCATGGTGCAGACAACAACTCTTTTTCTTCCAGCAACTTAAACTTTGAATCTTCCCAGGGGCCTTTGTGGATTGAAGACACTGAAGGATTCCGCTCCATGTCTCTCTCCCATGGGTCTACTCTGTTCAGGGAAAAACTTACACAAACTTTCTCCAAATATGAAGGTGCAGTTGGCTTGCAAGGCAGTGGGCTTTCCCTTTGTCTTTGCTGCCAAACAGGTGTTTTGCCTACATTCATTTTGCCTTTAGAATTCTCTTGTCAAGAGGCAAACACCAGTTCCCTAAACTCAAAGGATACAAATAGACTTTAAAGTTCTACACACTATCTTCAGGTAAGAGTAAAATAGCTTACTACTCTTTCCTGCTAATAATTCTTCTCTAAAAGCATCCTCTTTCAATCCTTTTTGTTGTTGTTGTTTAGTCACTAAGTCATGTCTGAATCTTTTGCAACCCCATGGACTGTAGCCCACCAGGCTCCTCTATCCATGGTATTTCTAGTTAAGAACATTGGAATGGGTTGCCATTTCCTTCTCTTGGGATCTTCCTAACCCAGAGATCAAACCCATCTCCCCTACATTGGCAGACAGATTCTTTACCACTGTGCCACCAGGGAAGCCCCATCAATCATTTAAGCCCATATAACAAATTAAAGTGGCTAATTACTAATGTTAACAGAACTGCTGCTTTCCCAAATTCTTAGCTCCTCTAGAACACATATGGAGGTGAGGCTACTTGGCAAGGATTATTGGACTGCAAGGAGACAAAATCTGTCAATTCTAAAGGAAATCAACCCTGCATATTCATTGGAAGGCCTGATGCTAAAACTAAAGCTCCAATACTATGGCCACCTGATGCAAAGAGCCGACTCATTGGAAAAGATCCTGATGCTGCGAAAGAATGAAGGCAGAAGGAGAAGGGGGTGACAGAGGATGAAATGATTGGATAGCATCACCAACTCAATGGACATGAATCTAAGCAAACTCTGGGAAATAATGGAGAACAGAGGAACCTGCCATGCTGCGAATCATGGGGTTGCAAAGAGTTGGACATAACTTAGCTATTGGACAACAACAATATGGTTTTCACCTCTGGAGCCTCAGCTAATACTAAAAAAGAATGAATTTTGAAATAACATACATACACACACACACATATATATGCAAGTGTGTTACTTTTAATATTTTATTTCACTATTTAGCTAGATAGAAAGGGATAAGTGACATAAAAGAAGTACAATTTAAGTGTAAGGGAAACCTGAACAATGATAAAGAAAAAACTATTTTTAAACATTTTCCACAACATAGAAATATCTATACATCATGTAGCAGTTCATCTCATGCTACAGACCCTCCAATACAATATGATTTTTGATACTGGGCTAAAACACATGCCTCTTTAACTCTCACTGTTACTGGTTCTGCCTTTGGAAATCATGCAGAACAAGCTACATCATAAACATAGGGCAGGAGGAGAAGGGGACGACAGAAGATGAGATGGTTGGATAGCATCACTGATTCAATGGATGTGAGTTTGACCAAGCTCTGGGGAGTGGTACAGGACAGGGAAGCCTGATGTGCTGCAGTCCATGCGGTCACAAAGAGTCGGACACAACTGACTGAACAACAAGCCCTTCAAAATATGTATCACATTTCTATGAATATTTCTCTTTTTGAGCTAAACACTGTTCTCAGTGCTTTATTTCTCAAAGTTATGGTTTTTTACTCCCCTAACATAAAATATACTAACCTCTAAATCTCTCATGTTCTGTCAACATTCCTACATGTGAAATGTCTCATTCTGGAAACGTGTTTAAAGTGATTGAATTGTTCTAAATACTACATTTCTTCAAATACAATTTAAAAATATGCTTTCATTTTTCGTTAGATATACCATACAGTTTATCTTCTGAGCTCTCTGTTGACAAAAAATCCTCAATTTATCTTATAAAATTTTGCTTATTAGGTAAAATTTTCCAAAAAACCGATTTTATTTAATAAAGATAATATTAAAATAAACAGTACTAAATGTCCATGTGACTTTGAGTTTCAGCTTTCCAATCTAGAGTTTTGTGCTGGTAAAACCATAAAATAAAATCGCTTAATATAGGTCCTTAAAAATATTTTTTGATATGGACTATTTTTAAGGTCTTTATTGAATTCGTTCCAATAAGTGCTTCTGTTTTATGTTTTGGTGGGGGGTTTTTTTGGCCCCCAGACATGTGGGATCTTAGCTTCCCAACCAGAGATTGAACCCTCATCCCCTGTATTGGAAGGTGAAGTTAATCAGTTGACCACCACGGGAGTACCCCAATATAGATTTTTAAAATAAGAAACTGAGGAAGGACTAGGACATGCTTCACTAGTTGATCTCTCCCTACCTGGACACTCGTGCACCCAATCCTGAACTAGTTTATAGTACTTAAGAAAACAGAAATCAAATTTTTGAAAAATAATGTTTGACTAAAATACAACAGCAGACTTATTCATTACTTCAAACTAAACTATGCAAATTAATGTAGACAACAGGAATATGAAACTCCTAAGACACTTCACCTAAGGAATTTACTTTATTTTGAAAAGAAAGAATATATGCCTCTAAGATAGTGTATATTAGTATTGTGTGTTAACAGTTATGCCAAATGAGTGAAAGGAGTTCTTCAGAGGTTCAAAAAAAATCATTTGTCATGACTTAGAGAACAAACATATGGTTACCAGAGGGGAAGGGTTGGGGGAAGGGATATAGGCGGTTTGAGATCGACATGTACACGCTGCTGTACTTAAAATAGATAACCAACATGGGCCTGTATGGCACAGGGAATTCTGCTCAATGTTATGTGGCAGCCTGGAGAGGAGGGGGGCTTGGAGAATGGATACCCGTATATGGATAGCTGAGTTGCTCTGCTGCACATTGAAATTATCACAACATTGTTATGATAAATATAAAATAAAAAGTTTTAAAAAACTACCTGTCAGAAATTTCATGAAGGAGGGGTAACTTTAGTTGGACTGAAGAATGATTAAAGTGAAAGTGAAAGTCGTTCAGTCATGTCTGACTCTTTGCAACCCCATGGACTACACTGTCCATGGTATTCTCCAGGCCAGAATACTAGAGTGGGTAGCCCTTCCCTTCTCCAGGGAATCTTCCCAACCCAGGGATCAAACCCAGATCTCCCGCATTGCAGGTGGATTTTTACCAACTGAGCCACAAGGGAAATAAAGAATGATTAAAGAATGACCAAAATTCAGAGCAATGATGATAAGGTTGCAGATCTTGTGTGCAAATATGAAAAGAATAACGTGTGAGGCATATTGGAGCATTACAAATAAATTGTCCTTGAAAAGAGGGAGTCATGTATGATATGTGGGAAAAGTTGGGATGGGGCCAAAATATAGGAGATTTTAAATGATGTGTAAAGAGTGTGGACTCCAATTCATTGGGCAGAGGCTTTGATCCAGACCGTGATAAACATAGAGCGATGTTTTAGGAGGAGTGATCCAACTGAATTACCTGGACCTGAGAAGAGAAGAGAGGCTTCATTTGGCAAATTGTTGGTGAATTATAATTAACAGTCAATGGATGAGGTAAAAGAGCAAAAATTAAGAAACGTCACATCTAAGAAATGTAATGAAAGGAGTACTCTAGTAACAGTCTTATTGTGGAACGAGAAAGAGAACAGCTTTGTAATCTTTGTAAGAGAGATTACAAAGCTGGTGCTATTGACATTGACTGTGATACAGAAGAGTGGAAGGGAAGGGAAACTTGTTAATTTGGGGTGAGAAAAAAAACACCCCCAAAATATCTAAGTGATTTTAAATGTGGGGTGGAAGCCCAGGAGATAGACCAAAGCTGATATGGATTCAGTTGCAAGGAGGCACCTGAGGCTGTGAGCGATGGTGATGTGATGAAGGAAAAAAATAAGTGCATTAGTCAAACTCATGCAGGAGGAGAAAAGGGCGACAGAGGATGGGATGGTTGGATGGCATCATCGACTCAATGGACATGAGTGTGAACAAACTCCAGGAGATAGTGAAGGACAAGGAAACCTGGCATGCTGCAGTTCGTGAAGTTGCAAAGAGTCAGACACAACTTAGCATCTGAACAAAACAATGAAACAGGCAATAGGGCCAGTGGGACAGCAAGGCACCAAAAGAAGACATGAAACAGAGGAAATGTATTGTCTTGCACCCTCTGGAGCTACAGCATGAGGTTGAGAAAGGGCTTGTCCTGCTAGATAGTAGGTACCATAACAAAACTTTTGAGAGCAATGTAGAAGTCACTTACTGCGTGATCAAAATGCAAAAGTCATAATCAAGGAGATGAAGCAGTGGATGTGAGATGACACAAGACAGTCTTGAGGCTTGGTTGTGTGTATACCCTCTGAGAGGCAAGACTGGATTTTTAGCGCTGCAGATAACAACATGGTACCATAGAGTCCAGAAGAGTTGAATGCTTAAGAAAGAGAAGGCTTTAATGATGTTAATGACTTAAGGAAATGAAGGAAGATAATCCAGTGGTCATCCTTCTAAGCAAAAGTATTATATATAGAAAAGTGCTTCCAAATTATTCCAAATTTGTTCTATTAAAATTCTACCATGATGCAATTTTTACTATCCACAAACACTTTGCTAACCTCATCCAAGTCCTGGTCAAATACTCAAAAATGCTGACTTGGTAATGTGGAAATTAATAATAATTTTCTCAAACAGAAATACAGCATAACTTCAGAGGAGTTTTAATTGAGTAATAATTTCAATATTTAGACAGCTTAAAGGTAGAAATACATCTATTAACATGCTACCTTTCAATTTTTTTGGAAAATTTAATATACATCTTAATAAATAGGTGTCAGAATATATCAACTATCAGATGAAATATGCTATCAAATACCATCAAGTGAAAACTGAATGACATGCTTCCTAATTGTTTTTATAATTCCATAAAGTGTCAAATATTGAAGAGAGAGGAAAGAAAGTATTGCTTTTTCCCTTCTCTTCCAGGGGAAGAGCAGTCTTGAGTATCTTGAGGAGCCTATCTAGAGGAGTCAGATAGTATAGACAGATGATCTGATTAATTCACACTTTCATATTTTGCTATGTATCAATGACCACAGCAAATCTCTGTCATTGTTTTATTTCTTATAATTGTCATAATATTATTTTTCTTCTGTACTCAAAATAAATCATTTGGGTTACTTCAGAATATTAGTGTATACATAGAAGACTTAAGGCAAACTCAAGACCTAAGGGAAGGAACTACTATCAAATACCCTGAACTAATATCAGAATAACAAAAATTTGAAACATAACAAAATAATGTTAACCAAATTGACAAACAAGTTACTTAAGCAATTGTTGTTGTTGTTTAGTCACTAAATTATGTTCAACTTCTTTGCAAGCCCATGGACTATAGCCTGCCAGGCTCCGCTGTCCATGGGATTTCCCAGGCGAAAATACTGGAGCTGGTTGCCATTTCCTTCTCCAGGGGATCTTCCTGACCCAGGGGTCAAACCCACGTCTCCTGCTTGGCAGGCAGATTCTTGACCACTGAACTACTTGAGAAGCCCAACTTAAGCAATAAATTATCATAAAACAGAAAGCCTCAACAATGTTATACAAGTATTATATGTGGAGAAAGAACACGTTAGAATACTATGTAGAAAATTTACTTCTTTAAACACGAAAAACTGAATTTTCATGTATGGAGAATGAGTGAATATTGATATTGGAGAATATATGCATATCTTAAAAATCTATACAAGCATATCTTGGAGATATTGTGGGTTTAATTCCAGACCACTGCAATGAAAGGAATATTACAATAAATATTACACAAATTTTTTGGTTTCCCAGTGCATGTGAAAGTTATATTTACACTAGACTGTAGTCTATTATATGTGCAATAGCACTGATCTTAAAAAAAAAAATTGAGGTACATGCATTAATTTAAAAAGTACTTGATTGCTAAAAAAGTCTAACCATCATCTGACCATCAGCAAGTCCTCATCATTTTGCCAGTGGAGGGGTTGAAATATTTTGAGAATTACCAAAATGTGACACAGAGACATGAAGTGAGAAAATGCTGCTGGAAAAGTGACGCTAGTAGAATTGCTCCATGGAAGGTTGTCACAAACCTTCAATTTTTTAAAAAAAAAATCTTCAAAGCTTGATAAAGTGAAATGCAATAAAACTAGATACCCTTCTCCTTGGAATCAGTGATAAAAACATATTTTACCTAGTGTGATTATTAATTTCATGTACCACTTTAACTGAGCCATGGGGTGCCCAGATGTTAAGTTAAACGTTATTCTGTGTGTATCTATGAGCATATTTCCAAATGAGATTAACATTTTATTATAGACTTTATAAAACAGTCTGTCTTCCTCAATATGGGTGGTCCTTATCCCATACACTGAAGACTGAATAGAGTAAAAAGTCAAGCAAGAGAAATTGCTCTCTCTGCCTGATGGTCTTGGAGCTGGGACCTGAGTTTTCTCTTGCCTTCAGGCTCAAACTTGGACAAAAAGTTAATAAGATAGGCTCTCCTGGTTCTCAGGCCTCCAGACTCAGACTGAAGTTATACCATTGCAACTCCTGGGATTCCAGTGTCTTTGCCTCCATGAGCACATAAGCCAATTCTTTATAATAGGTCTCTCCAGATAGATAGCTAGATAGCTAGCTAGACAGATAGATAGGGCTACATATCTCCTATTGGATCTCTGTAGAATCTAAACTAATACACTTAATAATACAATTTTCCCTCTCATTTCCTTTTTAGCAATTCTTTAAAACAAATTTTAGAAACATTTCTTTTTAATTAATAGATGGTTCTTTTTAATTAGTGCATAGTTCAAGAAAAAATTGCAGACATCTCAATTCCTGAAGCTATTTAATTAAAGTGAAAACTAAAGTACCACTGAGAATGAAATAGTGGAAATATCATATAACTCCGAGTCAGAATTTTGCTGACCTGAATTCCAGTCCTGACTGCTTCATTATTAATTTTCCTGAGTTTTAACCACTGCATCTGTAAATTAATGACTTGGACTGAGTGGATGTTTTTCAAGCTTCTCTTAGTGACACAACTCTTTCTTCAAATGAAAATCCATGTGGAAAAGCAATATATTTTACACTTTACATAAACATAGTAGAGAGAATGTCCATCCAATAATCAAGCACCATGGGAGGCAAATTGGAAAGCACTGAGCCAGCTGGTGCCACCCAATTTTACCATTGGGGCATCCTCCAACTGGTCATGTTTTATTAATCATAAAAACAGCATTTATTGACATCTGGGCTGCACAATTTATATATTTATTTTATTTATCCATCTAGCAGTGGATGAAATGAGGCCCAGTTCATTAATTTATCCAGTCATCATACAACTAGTAAATGATTGAGCCAGAACTCTGACCCAGTACAATTTGACTCGAGAGCCCATATTGACTCTCAGAAGCATTATTATTTGTTAAATATTTACTAGGTACTAGGCACAGTGCTTGATTAATACTCATAATTATTGTATACACTGAGTAGTACTATCCTCATTTTGCAGGTATGGAAACTAAGACTTGGATAAGTTAGGAAACCTAGAGGAGCCTGGTAGGCTACATTCCATGGGGTCGCAAAGAGTCGGACCTGACTAAGTGACTTCACTTTCACTTTCTTTGGCATCAGTAAGCAATTTAGAATTCCCCAGCAATTTAGAATTTTTCAGTCCAACCTAAATTCTATCATGATCAGTAGTAAATATTTATTGTTCCCAGAAGTTGGATATGGATTGTGAAAATGTGGCTTCATGGGTGGCGGGGGGAGGGGGGAGGTGTTTCAAAGTTAGCCACTAAAAATGTAGAGAAAACAGTTCTCTTTCAGAAATACATCATTTCATTCTTTTGTAATACTATTTATAGACTGTTCAAGAGTTTAAAGAAAATCACTAAGTCCATAAATTATTCCACTAAGATACAAAATGATCACCTAATGAATGGAAATATGTTACCATCTTTAAATTACTAGCTATTTAAACTTTATTCCACATTTTCTATAAATACTGTAAAAACAATCTCCATCTTTTCAGTTTTCTGAACACTGAATATTAACATTCTAAACATATACACATCAATAGCCTGAAGAGAGAATATTTGAACCTCCAAGAATAAACAAACATGTCACAGAAATTAAGTTTAAAATCCATAAATTAAAGAATATTTGTTTTAAATTTTTCCTATAGTAAAGCCTCTTCAATTTCTTACAAGTGGAACATAAATAGAAAATGATTTTAAAGAGACATTAAATTTCAGAATTAGTTCAAGATGGTGGAGTACAAAGACATATGCTCATTCCCTCCTGTGAGAACACCAAATGCAACTAGTTACTGATGAGACAATGCTGTAACCCACCAAAAAAGGGTACCCCCACGTTCAAAAACAAAGGAGAAACTTCAACAAGACAATTGGAGGGGTGCAATCATGATAAAATCAAATCCCATACCCACCCAGTGGATGATCCACAAACTGGAGAATAATAATACCAAAGAAGTTCTACTGTTGTGAAGTTTCCAAGTACCACATCAGGCTTCCTAGACTGGGAATTTGGCAAAGGCACTAGGTATCCCCAAGGAATCTGACTTTACAGGCCAGCAATATTTGATTATAGGACTTCCACAGGCCTGGGGGAAACAGACTCCACTCTTGGAGGACACAAACAAAATCCTGCATGCACCAGGACCCAGGGGAAAGGAGCAGTCACCTACAGGAGACTGAACAAGACCTACCTGAGACACATAGAAATCAAACTGAAAAAAAAATTAAAGACAAAGATAAAATATTAAAAGCAACAAGGGGAAAATGAAAAATAACAAGGGAACTCTCATAAGATCATCAACTGATTTCTCAACAGAAACTCTACAAACCAGAAGGGAAACAGCACAATATATTTAAAGTGATAAACGGGAAGAACATACAACCAAGAAATCTCTACCCAGCAAGACTTTCATTCAGATGTGAAGGAGAAATCAAAAGCTTTACAGACAAGCAAAAGTTAAGAGAATTCAGCACTACCAAACCAACTTTATGACAGATGCTAAACAAACCTCTCTAGGCAGGCAACACAAGAGAAAGGAAAGACCTGCAAAAAATAAACCAAAAGCAATTAAGAAAATGATAATAGGATCATACCTATTGATAATTACCTAAAATGTATATGATTAAATGCTCCAACCAAAAAACATAGACTGGCTGAATGGATAACAATATGTGCATGGATGCACTTCCACTTCTCACATCACTCTACTTAGCCAATCAAATTGTATAATTATTTTATATTGTTAGGTTAATCTTGTTTCCATTATGGCTTGCAGTTGTAATTATCTTTTATCTTTTGTCTGGCTATTGATTGTGAAAACTGATAAACATATTTTACTATTGTGATTATTTTATTATTATGATTATTCATTTTAATATCATGATTGGTCAATAGAAAATAATAGGGTTTTATATTATTAAATAATATAAGTATGTAATATATGTTAAAGTGCTACATTCAATATACCACCAAATTTGGAAAACTCAGCAGTGGCCACAGGACTGGAAAAGGTCAGGTTTCATTCCAATCCCAAAGAAAGGCAATGCCAAAGAATGTTCAAACTACTGCACAATTGCACTCATCTCACACGCTAGCAAAATAATGCTCAAAATTCTCCAAGCCAGCCTTCAACAGTACATGAACCATGAATTTCCAGATGTTCAAGTTGGATTTAGAAAAGACAGAAGAACCAGAGATCACATTGCCAGCATCCATTGGATCATCAAAAAAGCAAGAGAGTTCCAGAAAAACATCTACTTCTGCTTTATTGACTATGCCAAAGTCTTTGACTGTGTGGATCACAAAAAACTGGAAAATTCTTAAAGAAATGGGAATACCAGACCACCTATCTGCCTCCTGTGAAATCTGTATGCAGGTCAAGAAGCAACAGTTAGAATGGGACATGGAACAACAGACTGGTTCCAAATCAGGAAAGGAGTACATCAAGTCTATATATTGTCCCTTGCTCATTTAACTTATATGCAGAGTATATCATGCAAAATGCTGGGCTGGATGAAGCACAAGCTGGAATCAAGATTGCCAGGAGAAATATCAATAACCTCAGATATGCAGATGACACCACCCTTATGGCAGAAAACGAAGAACTAAAGAGCCCCTTGATGAAAGTGAAAAAAGAGAGTGAAAAAGTTGGTTTAAAACTCGACATTTAGAAAACTAAGATCGTGGCATCTGGTCCAATCACTTCATGGCAAATAGATGGGGAAACAATTGTAACAGTGACAGACTTTATTTCAGGGAGCTCCAAAATCACTGCAAATAATGACTGCAGCCATGAAATTAAAAGACACTTTCTCCTTGAAAGAAAAGCTATGAGCAACCTAGACAGCATTTTAAAAAGCAAGGACATTACTTTGCCAACAAAGGTCTGTCTAGTCAAGGCTATTTTCCAGTAGTCATGTATGGATGTGAGAGTTGGACTATAAAGAAAGCTGAGCGCTGAAGAATTGATGCTTTTGAACTACAGTGTTGGAGAAGACTCTTGAGAATCCCTTGGACTGCAAGGAAATCCAACCAGTCATTGGAAGGACTGATGCTGAAGCTGAAACTCTAATACACTGGCCATCTCATGCGAAGAACCGACTCACTGGAAAAGACCCTGATGCTGGGAAAGATTGAGGGCAGGAGGAGAAGGGGACAACAGAGGATGAGATGGTTAGATGGCATCACTGACTCAATGGACATGAGTTTGAACAAACTCCAGAAGTTGGTTATGGACAGGGAAGCCTGGCATGCTGCAGTCCATGGGGTCACAAAGAGTTGGACACAATTGAGCGACTAAACTGAACTGATATTATTACAATTACCATTTCATAGAAAAGCCTCCACTCACTTTCTAAAATCCAAAACACTAATGCCCAGGTATTATTTTTTTCTCCAAATTTCCAGATATGATTCTGATGAGCAGCCATGTTTAAAAATAACTAGACTGTATGATAATGTCTTGCTTTTATCTTGTTTGCTTCATTTTTTGTATTTCATATTCAGTGCTCCCATTTCATTTAGTTTATGTTTTCCAGTTTCTCAGTCTCTATTTCTGTTATTGTTCTTTCTCAAGCCTTTACCAAGTGCAGTAGAAAGTTTTATACATGTATCTATACATATATGTATTATATATGTATAGATATATAGTATGTATAATATATATATTAGAAACACGGAATTTTTGCTTAGCTAAAAAATTTAATGACATTTTTGTTACATTAGTTTGACTAAGTATGAACAGAATGCTAGATTTCTAATTTATATTCACTTAAAACTTTGATATTGTTCCATTTATTCTGGCATCTAGTATTACTGCTTAAAGTCTAGAAAGCTTATTATTTTAGTGATGTTTTTTAAAAAAAATTGAATGGGGCTTGAAACTTCTAATCCAATTCTGAGAATATAAAGAAATATTATGTTGTTTAAAAAAAAGGCAAACAACGTTTTGGTTTCAAAATAATCTATAGATATATATGTATGTGCCTATATTGTTACCATTTTCAGTGCAGTTTTTATATTTTTTTAAAATAAATTAAGAATGTAGTTTAAAAAAAAAAGTAATTTACTAACTGGGAAATGTTCACTCCTTTCATAGTATAATGGTTTCCATATTCTAAGAGAGATCTTTAAAATTAACCATCTAATAAACAGCATTTCTTTAAAAAATAAATTCCTGCACACTAAAAAAAGAGAGATTGAGCTTCAAATATTAAGAAATAAAGTGCTGGATTCCATCCAGAAGTAAACCGGTAATTGTGTTAAAATGTAGATGCTGAAATCTTTCCCTGAGCTGCCTCTTGAAGTTGACCAGGTCATGCTAACGACTGCCAAAAATCCAAAATTGGCACTTCTTCTCAAGTCAGTGTATAGGGGTTGGCCAGCTGGAAAGTTGCCTGAGGAGTTCCAATAATTTGAAAATCATCAACATAAATTTTCTCCCTAAAAAGAATGCTTCTTCTGGGGGAAATTGAACCACTCTTCCAGAGGGCTGTTGACACATAGGTACCTTGCAGACAGCACATCCAGGAATTGGCCCGAATTTGTGCTTACAAGTCCAAAATTGACACCCACTTGGAAAGAATGGAAATGCGCACAGTCCCATTTCCTAGGAAATAAGGAGCCTCAGTTAAAATAAATTCATATTAATGTTGGACATAAGACTTAATTTCGGGTAAGAGTTCTCCATCCACGCTAGAATCTTTCACCAGTGGTTCTTTAAATAGCTTTTGGTGGAAAATCAGCAATTTCTGGTATAATTGAGAGCGGGATTGAGAAATTAATGAGTTTTTCCTAACAAAGTTACCATTAACGCTGCCAAAAAAACCTTACCAAAAGTAACTTCATGTTACCTGACTAAATTGCCCTGTACAGTATATTAAACACTAAACCAACAGCATATTTAAAAGGTCTATTGAGGGTAGCCAAGATCCTTATCACTCAACTTCTGGAATGTTCTATCTATAAAATCAAGTTATGTAAGTTATTTACAGAACAGTATTTTAGGGTGCTCTTTGATCAGCTTATCCCCTTCTATCAGGGAATTCTTAACACAAAGATAGGCTTTGTTTCTTTTCTATTTGCTTTGCTTTGCTTTGCAATCTTTTCAACCCCAAGAATTCATATTCATGAAGTGGATGATAATCATCAAAATTTCCTAAAACACTCCCATGAAAGACAAGCCAGACAAAGTGATGATAATCAGCTGAGGGGACAAAAATCTGAGAATTATCATTCGTATTCACTAACACACTGTTTTAAAGAAGTGTTTTTACTTTCTTCCCTATGAAGGAAACATGGAGAAAGTCAACAACATACCCATTTAATAAATGATGGCACTGATGCATTAAAATGGTCTATAAGCCTAGAAAATATAAAATGTTTTATGATAACATAGTATTTTCATATAAATCATGACAATTGATCATTACTTCAGCCCTCTGAGTGACTGAAAAGTGAAGTCGCCCAGTCATGTCCGACTCTTTGAGACCCCATGGACTGTAGCCTTGTAGCCTATCAGGCTCCTCCATCCATGGGATTTTCCAAGCAAGAGTGCTGGAGTGGATTGCCATTGCCTTCTCCAGGGGATCTTCCCGACCCAGGGATCGAACCCGGGTCTCCCGCATTGCAGGCAGATGCTTTATCGTCTGAGCGATGAAGAGACAGGTATAGCTGTTTAATTGCCAGCATGGTAAGGAGCTACATGGATAAAATAACCAAGAATAATGACACTAACAATGTTGGAAAGGAAGAGAACAGGGCATGTGTGGAAGCACAGATGGGGGAGAGTGGTTAAAAGTAGAATCCATAACACTTACGTCTGTCTAACGTAGCTAATTTTAAGTGCTACATTCCTTCCAAAATTCTATTTCTTTTTAAAATATCTAGTTCATTTAAAATCTGTGGAATCTAGAAAAATGGTACTGATGAAACTATTTGCAGAGCAGAAATGTAGATGTAGAGTATGGACATGTGGATATGGGGGGGGATGAATTGGGAGCGTAGCATTGACATATACTCACTATTACGTGTAAAACAGATAACTAGTAGGAAGCTGCTATAAAGCACTAGAAGCTCAGCTTGGTGAACTGCGGTGACCTAGAGGGATGGGATGGTGGAGGTGAGGGTGGTTCAAGAGGGAGGGGATATATGTAAACACACAGATGATTCACTTTGTTATACAGCAAAAACTAATACAATTGTAAAGCAACTATATTCCATTTTTTTTTTAAAGACAGATTGAACTATTATACTGCTTAATGTCCAAACCCATAACTTCATTAGGCCAGGAAAAGCATTTGTATGCAGACGTAGAGTTCTCTTGATGAAAGTGAAAGAGGAGAGTGAAAAAGTTGGCTTAAAGCTCAACATTCAGAAAACAGATCATGGCATCCAGTCCCATCACTTCATGGCAAATAGATGGGGAAATAGTGCAAACAGTGACAGACTTTATTTTTCTGGGCTCCAAAATCACTGCAGATGGTGATTGCAGCCATGAAATCAAAAGACGCTTACTCCTTGGAAGGAAAGTTATGACCAACCTAGACAGCATATTCAAAAGCAGAGACATTACTTTGTCAACGTCCATCTAGTGAAAGTTATGGTTTTTCCAGTGGTCATGTATGGATGTGAGAGTTGGACTATAAAGAAAACTGAGCGCCAAAGAATTGATGCTTTTGAACTGTGGTGTTGGAGAAGACTCTTGAGAGTCCCTTGGACTGCAAGGAGATCCAACCAGTCCATCTTAAAGGAGATCAGTCCTGGGTGTTCATTGGTAGGGCTGATGTTGAGGCTGCAACTCCAGAACTTTGGCCACCTGATGTTAAGAGCTATTAAGGGTCATTTGAAAAGACCCTGATGCTGGGGAAGATTGAGGGCAGGAGGAGAAGGGGACAACAGAGGATGAGATGGTTGGATGGCATCACCGACTCAGTGGACATGCGTTTGGGTGAACTCTGGGAGTTGGTGATGGACAGGGAGGCCTAGCATGCTGTGGTTCATGGGATTGCAAAGAGTCAGACACACCTGAGCAACTGAACTGAACTGTAGAGTTCTTTAAGCTGCTGAAAATATTTTACTTTTTACTTCATGGTGTAAAATGAATTTAAAGATGAACCAAGAATAAATAGATAGATGCATTAATTCAGCAAACATTTACTGAGTGTATTTTTTTGCAAAACTTGCCTCTCTCATGATATAGGTGGCATCTCAAGCACTGCCTTCCGAAATACACCATGCCTACCTAGCTCTAGGGCTTCCCTTGTGGCTCAGCTGGTAAAGAATCTGCCTGCAATGCAGGAGACCTGGGTTTGATTCCTGGGTTGAGAAGATTCCCTGGAGAAGGGAAAAGCTACCCACTCCAGTATTCTGGCCTGGAGAATTCCATGGACAGTCCATGGGGTCGCAAAAAGTTGAACATGACTAAGCAACTTTTACTTTCACTTCTACCTAGCTTTATGGTCAGCCCTTGCTCCCTTCTAGCCTCCATCTCATTAGGCTGTTTAATGTCACTTGTAGCACATAGCTATTTGAAACGATCTTTTCTACTTGTATATATATTCATTTCATGTCTCCTGCTTGCAATCCACCCTAAACTGGAAGCTCTTTGAAAGCAGGAAATGAGTCCATTTTCATCAAGGCCACAATCCTTGGTGCCTTGAACAGGGTCAGGGTGCTGTAAGTGCTCAGTTTATAATAAGGAAAGAATAAAGATCTAAAAGAGCTAGCATACATTTCTTATTGTTTTTGTTGTTTAGCTGCTAAGTCATGTCCACCTCTTTTGCGATCTCTTGTACTGTAGTCCTCCGGGTTCCTCTGTCTATAGATTTCCCGGGCAAGAATACTGGAGTGGGTTGCTCTAAGGGATGTTCTCAAACCAAGGATTGAACCAACGTCTCCTGCATTGGCAGGCAGATTCTCTATCTCTGAGCCACCAGGGAAGCCCACATTTCTTACATAAAACAATAATTTTGCACATATCATTGCAATTGACTATCATGAAAATAATTTGAAATGGCTACACTTAGAATATGTTTCAGAAACATCCTTATATAATTTTCCAAGCTCATTTTCCAAGCTCATAGCTCACAAAACATAAAATCAGTGTTCACAGACTGTAATAATTGTTGAAACACACCCGTGTTCTCAAGATGTCTTCAGTACTACACGTTCACCAGATTGAGTTTCATCTGCTTTGTTCATTCTATGTTCCAGATGTAGGAGCAAGCACCAAGCCCACACAAATTTTCAGTGAAGTTTTGTTTCCTAAACAGTAGGAAGCACTGAGAACTACAAGAAAATCCACCCACTTAGCTTTTCCATGTAGCCCAGCTATGCACAAACGATAAAGCATGTTTCTACACACTTAGTTTCTCTTTGCAAGATAGCATTGTTTGGGGGTTTTCCTGGTGGTTCAGTGACAAAGAACCTGCCAATGCAGGAGACACGGGTTCGATCCTGGATTTAGGAGACTCCCACTTACCCTGGAGCAATTAAGCCTGTGCTCCACAACTACTGAGCCTGTGCTCTAGAGCCCAAGAGCCGCAGCTAGAAGCCAACACAATGGGAGGCCCATATACCAGTAGTAGAAAACCCCTGCTCACTGCAGCTAGAGAAAAGCCCAGGCAGCAATAAATAAATGAATAAAATTTTTTAAAATGATAGTCTTATTCAATCTAAGAAGGAAAATCTCTATTTTAAAAAGCACTGATACCCTAGTTACTTGGATTGCCAATATTTCTTTAAGACAGACACAGTAATGCACATTATGTATTTTAGAATCTGCCATTTGGTTTCTGTTTATAGAAGTGTTGTCAGATTGCTCTGTCTCATTCAAAATACATTTTATTATCTTTAAGTATACAGAGCTAGATTTCATTTCTTAGCTCCACAAACAGTTAAGACTACGTGTCTGAGATCTGGCCAGGAAGAGATGCACATTTATGGACAAAACATCAAGAAGCAACTCTTAAGAGGTAGAATCCAAAAGACTTAAACAAAGGTGGAGCCACAAGAGAACAGAAGCTTGGACCCCTGAACAATACCAAAGAGGCAACTCCAACAAGGCAAACTTCCACTGGCTGACTTAAATGACACATAAATTCCTATTCCATTAAGTCAGTGAGATTGTAGGAATATTCTGCTGCTTGACTAATGTTATTTCCTATCATATTATTTATTATAGAAGCTTGAATAATACTAAAAGATACTGCCTATTCTTACATATTTATTATTCTAAGTGAACTTCAGAGTTATTCTGTTGGAATTTTAATTAGAATTACAATGGATATATACATCAATTAGAATAACTATTTCATAGTTTAATATTGCATATTGTTATCAAGGGTATATGTGTCCATTTATTCAAATATCATTCTTCATTTAGCATCTACATATTCCTTGTTATACTTATTCTGAGGTGTTTGGCTTGTTATTACTATTTTTATTATTTGTAGTTATAAGTGGAATATATTCCCAATATCATTTTCTTCCTTATGGTTGTATCAAACCCATTCTATATATTAATATTTGTGACCACATTATTGGATTCCTCTATTCATTCTAACAGTACTTTTTCCTATTGATTCTCTTGAGTTTTTCAAATATATAAAATCATATTATATGTAAATAATGACAATCTTGCCCCTTCTCTTCCAATGTTTATCATCATTATTTCACCCGTATGTCTAATTTCATTGTCTAGAACATTTCCAGATAATTAGTGAATAATAATGGGAAAGCAACAGACACCTGACTTATTTCTGACTTCAGGGAAGAAGCTTGAAGTGTTTCATCACCAAGAACAATTCTAGAGACTGGCTTGAGATATGTGTATCATTTTATTTATGAGGTATTATTCTCCTACTCATTTATGAAAGATTTTTCTTCTTTGACCTGTAGTCAATTGTACTAGAAGATTTCATATTGTTAAACAGTCTTGCATTCCTGAAATAATTCCCACTTGGTCATGGCATATTAATCTTTTAATGTAGTGCTGGATTTTATTTTCTGGATTTTATTTATTGTCTTTCATTAATATTCATAAATATGATGGTTTATCACTTTCTTTTTTGTGGTGTCTTTGTCAGATTTTGGAGTCAGTGTCATAGTAGTTTGGGCATTTTTTTTTTAATGAATTGGAATGCTTTATTTTCTATGCCTGAAACAATTTAAATTGCATAGGAATTACCTGTTCTTTGAAGGTTTGAAGACATTCATCCATGAAATTCTTTGGTATTTGTATAGGCCAGGCCCTGATTTAACAACATAATGAATTCCTTCCATGATCATTGTTTGGTTTAGTGTATCTATATCTCTTGAGTCAATTTTTGTTATTTCCAATGTCTAGAAAATTGATAAACTTGTTTCTGAAGTTACCTGTGTATTGTATAATATTGATAAAAAAGTATAAATTCAATATTTTTCAAAAAGATTTTGTAAAGAAGATATTGCCAAAAGTATGTTTCATGGATGTTAATAGGATTGCTGCTGGTGAATTTAAGGTTCTCGCTTCATTGCAAAAGAATTCAGAGATGAAGTGATAGCAAGAAATGGATTTATTTAGAAAGAAACACATTCCACAGACAAGAGTATTGACCATCTCAGATGATGAGAGAGAGAGAGGAAGAGAGAGAGAGTGAGGCTTGGAGATATCACGGGGTTAGGTTGTATGGACTGGGTAATTTCATTGGCTAATGAGTGGGAGGATTATTCCAATTATTTGGGGGATGGGGCAGAGGTTTCCAGCCCAAGTTTTGCTCTTTGATGGTCAGCTTCAGAATTGTCATGGCACTGGTGGGTGTGTCACTCAGCTTATGTATTACGATGAACTGTATGATGCAGCTCAAGGTTCACTGGAAGTTGAATATTCTGCCATCTTGGACCTATTTGATTCTAACCAGTTTTCATCAATATCGTATGGCTATATCATTCTTTTAAAGATTGTGCCATTCTCCCTTCCCCCCTGTTTCAAGATAACATAAAAAAAGGGTCTAGGATCAATATAATTGGAAAATGATTTAGAGTAAATATGATATCTTTCTCTGCAGCACTTCTCAGAGTCCTTAATATTCTTATGTATATCGTGACTTTAAAAGGAGTCAGTGAATATAACCATTTTCATACCTGACTGTAAAATTTCCTCTTTGTTTTCAAGGACCATCCCATGGGACTTGTGTGCTCTAGTACACAATTTGGGAATGAGATCTGAAGAAATCTGAAGGGCAAGGTTATTATTGCAGAAATATTTTCAGTATTGATGAAACTAGAGTGTTCTAGAAGACAATCCTTTATAGAAAACCCATAAAAATACATTAAAACTATATGAACTTCAATGGCTCAGAAAGACATTTGGTTTTATTTGATTCAGACATTTTTCACACTCATACTTTGGCCGGTACATCACTCTTAAAAATCCCAAAGACACTAAGTATATATAAAAGATAAAGCTGCAACAATTTGAATATTAAAAACAAACATTTGAATAAGTTTTGTTTAAAGTAACTAGTGTAGAGTTTTTACTTATATTGCCCAAAATATCACTTATTTAAGCAGGGGGTATTTTCTACACAATAGAGAGTGATCATGGGCTTCCCTTGTGGCTCAGCAGATAAAGAATCTGCCTGCAGTGCAGGAGACCTGGGTTTGATCCCTGAGTTGGGAAGATCACCTAGAGAAGGGAAAGGCAACACACTCAAGTAATCTGGCCTGGAGAATTCCATGGACAGAGAAGCCTGGTGGGCAATAGTCCGTGGGGTTGCCAAGAGTTGGACAAGACTGAGTGACTTTCACTCACTCACTCAGACAGTGACCATAAAAATCTAACTTATTTTCCTCCATAATATTATGCTGTTTCCAACTTACAGATAAAGAGATTTCATATCCTGTCTATGTAAACCTGCTTTAGAGACCTAATCTTTAATAACTAACCCATAATGGCATCTGGAAAAATTTCAAAAACTGAAGAAAGAAAAGTGAATGCCAATGTGCGAATACATCATCAATTATAGATGTAACATTCAAACAGAACATGCTTGGAAGCTGATATTGCCTCATTTTCTGAGACCTATCAACAATAGACTCTGGGCCCAATTTAAGAGCAACATTCAACAGACAACAGAATGGATGGGTTAAACCTTCCTGCGTTTGAAATTTTCAATACAATTCTTAGAAAATTATCACCCCAGGCTTAATTAGGAAAAAAAAAAAAACACAACTTGAACTCTATTGCCTTTAATTGAAGGAATTCGGAGAAACAAAAGGAATTCTTGAGTACAGCTCTTCCAAGTATCTGCCTCATTGGTATGGCTTCCTTTATCATTTAATTAAACATGTATCTACATAGAAACAGTGAGCTTCTACCGGAAACCTACAGAAGAGTTTGGCACTGGTGTGCTGGAGCTGGCTTATACACCTCAGGACAGTCAATTGTGTGCTTTTCTTCCTAACACTGTGTTAGGTAACCTCACACTGGTGGCTTTAAGTTGGCTGCAGCAGAATTTATACCATGGAAATTGGCAAACATTGCAAATCAGGACTTTGTTTCCTCAGAGAATAGTTACTAAACATATACCAGCATACCTCTGTTAATTATGCAAAACACAACAATGTCAATATCAATAATTATAAATTATGCTCTGCTTGATAAATGAATTCTATAATAAATTATGAACTCAGTCATTCCAAAAGTTCCCCCCAAATTACATGCACACACATTATATTAGTTTAAGATAGTGACTGCAAATTCTACTACAGTGATGTGCGTGTTAAGTTGCTTCAGTCATGTCTGACTCTTTGGAGACCCTATAGACTGTAGCCCTCCAGGCTCCTCTGTCCATGGGATTCTCCAGGCAAGAATATTGGGGTGGATTGCCATTTCCTGTTCTGGGGATCTTTCTAACTCAGGGATGGAACCCATGTCTCTAACCTCTTCTGCATGGCAGGTGGGTTCTTTACCTCTAGAGCCACTTGGGAATACGTATCTTAACTACAATGTTAGATTATGCATTCCAATATTCGACCTAATTAACTAAATACTTTTGGTGTGAAAACCAGTTTACCAAACTTGAGGACTTTTTTTTTGAGTGGTTTGGCATGTGCTTTTCTAGTTATTCTTCTTTTATATGATAATGAATTTATATATCTCAATGTTTTCTCCTATATTTCTCAGAAATCTAGATCACAAACTTTAGACTTCAGTGTTCAGCACAATACCATTTATGGATTTGATCTTAACATTTGGCTAGATATTTTCAGGAGCCATAGATAATGTTTGTGTCAAGGAAATTATTTGAAATTTACAGATTTAAGTGGTAGATTTATTCAAGATATTAACATTTCTGTGCATTGACTATAAATTTCAAAAAGGGGAGATTTACTGTTGGTGCTGGAATACGATTTTCTTCATGCAAAACATTCATCTTATTTATTTTACAGCAAGTTGAAAAACTCTGTTAATCTGGTACACATATAAATATCAAAATGTGTCAAGGAAAATACTGTTATTTCTGAAATAGAACTTGTTGAAATTATTTATTTACCCACCTTTCTACACACAGAGGCACACACATCCCTTACTTTTTAAAATCATGTAATCTGAAGTTACTCATGTGAAACTCTACATAAAGTAAAAGAAAGTATTCAAATACACCCAAAATGAGGGTTAACATAGCTAATAATTTTTGTTCACACACTTGACCCTGCCCTTCCCAACAGCTGCAGAGAAAGGCAGAGAGAGTGGTATGTGCCTTAGTACTGGAAAAATAAAAACTTTAATTTTTCCAGGGAGACAGTATTTCCCCTTGCTTAATTCATTTAATAAATTCATCCAATAAATAGTTATTAATAGCCTACTACATGTGAGGCACTCCACCAATGTTGAGCATACAGAAATTAAGCAGCCGTGGAAGGTGAATATAAAAATCAAATAAGTGCAAATGAGTAGAACATGTGTCTTCCTGTATGGATACAGAACACTGTGGGGAACCAAATGGGTGAGTAATAGATTTAACCTAGGATGGGTGATCACGAAAATCTTTACAGAGATTTTTTTTCCCAGAAAGACTTTAAAATTAAATGTATCTTTGTATGACAGGTATTTCAAGTAGAGAGTGGTACAAGCAAAGGAACAAAAACCCGTAACAGCAGGGCACATTTAAGGAACTTCCAGTACTTTTAGTTCTGCTGGAGTATAGAGTTTGGGGAGATGGAGAGAGATTGAAGGTCACAGTGCACAGAGAGTAACAGATAATAGGAAAAGAGAACTGGATATATTGACAGTGTCTACTCTCAGAGAAAATAAGCCTAAAGCATTGGCAGTAGGCAAGGAAGCTAATAGGGAGAGAGAAGAGATTTCTAGACCCAGAGGTCTCAATGTGTGTTAGGAAAGTAAGAGATGGCAGTGACAATGAAATATTATTAGGTAGCCTTTCAGAGGTAGAGGAATTCAAAATTTGCCCAGGCTCAGAGAATTTCTGTGGTGTAGAATGACCATGATGAAGTAAGAGGGAAAATAACTAGAACTAAGGAACTCAAGGAATTGAAAGTCTAAATCTGGCTACAACACCCAACTTAATGGGAGGAACTGGGTTAAAAGAGAACTAGGAAGCTATAACTTATCTATGTTTCACTTGATTTTTAACACATGAATCATTTACTAACTTTATTTTCCTCAAAAAATCTTGAATGAGACAAACCCAAGTGTTATTTGCCAAGCATGTTTAGATCCTATTTTTTCTCACCATTTTTTCCAGTGAGGAAACAAAGACTTAGCAAAGGCAAGTAAACGAGTAAGAAGCAAAGCTGGAACTAAAACCCATAGGATCTGACAAAACCGCTACTCTTAATATTATATGGGGCTAATTACTTAATCATTTAAATAGGAATAACATCTACGTCACAGAAGTGGAATTACAGATCAGTAAAGTCTAGAAGTGGTTGAGTGTTGTTAATCCCCTTTGCCTTGAGGTCAGGTGTCTATAAATGTGTGTGTTTGTGTTTATAAATAGTCATTTATTAGCTAATTCATTCTAGAAAGAACTTCCTGAGTGTTGAATGAATATGTATGTTGTATAAGTCTGAGCACACTGAGTTACAGTGACTGAATTTGATAATACACGGGCACAGAAATAATTCTATTCAGAGGGATAAACTTTCAAAAAGCTTTAATTTGTCTAAAAACAAAACCATATAGCACTTTCTCTGCATGTAGCAATGTCCTAAGTAAATTACTCTTCTTCATTAATTCATTAGTATTCACTACAATATAATAGAAATAATGAGTATCAAAGAATCAAAATAATCTGAACAATAATTTATGAGCAATATTGAACAATTATGAACATATTATGGGCAAAAATATGAACAAGAACTCTTAAATGCTTTTTTCATAAGAATGTTCTCTGATGTCTACCTGGAGTTTTACAGTTAAAAATAAGAGAGATAAAGAGAGAATGTAAAGGTGGGGTTTGCTAATTATTAGTGGATAGGTTTGGGTCATGGAGGAGGGGGGAACCTTCCCATGGAAAAAGGGAAGTTATTGAAAAAGGAGAGTGACCTATGCTGATAACAGTTATTCATTGTTTGCAATAAGCTCTAATAGAGCAAACATGTCCTAATCAATATCTTCAACTTTCTTCAATATTCCAAAAATATAAAATTGGGTTTCAACTTTGTTTTCTTTTAATTATGAGCCATTTAAAATCCTTTAAGATTTTTTTTAATGTCATGGGCTATGAAGCCATTGTTTTTGTCTATCCAGAATATTTTCCTAGCATTGCCCTTATTTTGATAGCAGTTGGGCTTCTCTGACCAAAGACAATGGATATGTGAGCCATGTCTGACTGTCGTGGTGATGCCCACATGAACCAAGAAGATGCAGTCAGGATCCTGAGTGATGTTCAAATAATAGAAATGACTCTCTTTTCATGTTTTCTATTAAGCCAGTAAGTCAGGAACACTTTATCCTGTGGCTACTTATGAACATCTTTGCCAGTAGCATGGATGAAGCCTGTCCCCACTAGGAGGAACTGAGTCTACCAAAGACAGAAACCGATTCTGGAGTTGGAGAATGAGTGAAACTAAAACAGCTGGAACGCTTAGATCAAGCCATGACTGCAATCCACCCACCTCTCAAACGCATGACCAACAATTTCCCAAGTTAGTTTGTTTTCTGGTTCTCACCATTCAGAGAGTCATAATTAATACTTCAGACCTGGATCAAAAGCTGGTTTCTGATTCCAACTAGCTGGGCAATCATGAGGAAACCATTCCTTCTTTCCTGGGTCTGAGCCTCCTTACCTGTAAAATGATTGAAATAAAATTGATGACTGGATCTTATCTATTCTAACATTCCATGATTCTATAATTTGATTATATAAAATGACTATTTCACACTGTATCCTAGTTTTGCTCAAAGATCATTTCTTTTCTAACCATTTTCCTGATTCTGTTTCTGTATTATTCCTACACAATGGAATCAACAGAGAAGAAAAGAAATGATGTACAAAAGGGAAGCATAAGCTGTAATATTTTGAAGGATTTAGTTTTTGACTTGGCACTGTTTTCATAAGACTATGAACTGTAGGTAAGTTACTTAAATAAAATACACTCATTCTCTATAGAAACAATCCAAGTATGTTTCATTATAACTAAAGTTTATTTTAAATTTTTACCTAAACATAAAATCATAATAAAGTATATACCAATTAGATTTTCATTCAGATAAGTTTATTAAACACTTATCCTGATGAAAAGATAATTTACATATCCTACAAACTGGGTATCCTCGGGTCTCATGCTTAGCACTTTGCTCTGCACATTAAACACTCAATAAATGTTTGTTAAATTAAATTAAAGGAGTTGCTTTAACTGCAGCTCACATGCCCTTCCATGATTAATGAATCATCACTAAGTGAGAAATTAATGAGTGTGCTCTGCACATCAGGAAAAAAAAATGTGTTCTGTTTGGGAGAGGGACAAAATTTCACAGCAGGGGAAGGAGAGTGGCAACTGCAGGAATTAACAAGAAAAGAAGCTTGCAATTACCGCTACTGACATGTGGATAAACTCAAAATAGCTGCCAAAATCACTACCTGTGAGCTGTCGTACACTGTAGTTTCAGATTAATCAAGACTTCACAAAAGCCTTCTCTGTACAATGCAAAAGGAACAAAGGATGGAAAAATCTATCCAAGATAGCAGCAAGGCAGAGACAACTCTGAAGTTTAGATTTCTCATTGCTGCCATGTTTCTAGGCCCTCTGCCCATATTTTTCTTCCTGTTTCCCATAATCAAAGAACCAGAGCACACAGAGCATATCAGACCAACCAGAATGAATGAAAAGATGAGGCAAATGAAGATGAATGCCAAAGTAGGAAAAGGGAGTAATTCTGATTCCACATGTGGTATGTCAGGGGATTAACAGCAAATCTAAGTGATCAGGCAATACATGGCAGGAAGATCCCAACAGCTAAATGTGGGGCATGATTATTAGTGGGAAGCACATGCAGGCGATTAGAAGTCTGAATAAGCAAGCAAATGGGAAAGGAGACAGAGAGATCCAGAAGCCTGGTATTAGGTAGAATTGGGTAAGATTCAGGGAGAAGAACAAGTCATGGAGAAATTAAGCAGGAGACTGGGAAAGGGTACATTTGTGTTCAAAGGCTTTACAACACCCCTTATTGCAACTGGGGCACAAGCAAGGGGCCAGTTCTTCCATATGGGATGGCCTGACACTAAGTCAGCAAGTTACTGTTGCAAGCCTCATTAATATTTCTTAACTATGAACAGAATTGGTCTTGGCCCAGGATCAGCGTAAGCATGATGAAGACAGTGGGTGCCAAGTGTCTATCAGAGAGGGAACATTTCACTAATGCCATTTCCCTTTTTATGTTCTTCAATTATTTGATTTGGGAGCCAGATGGGGAAAAAATCACACAACTGAAACAGCCGCTGTACTTCGGCACCATATAGCCATTCCCTCCCATTTGACCACTTGGCTTTGTAGCCTAGCTTTTCCATTATTTGTTTGGCTCCCAATGATAGCACTAGGCTCTGATGAAATACTAAGTGCTGTGAATAGACACTACACACAGAATTGGCAGCCTTGGGAAATAATGAGTAGATTTAATGAAAGGAAGAAATAGGCAAAAAAAAGACCCTGGATTTCAGAATTCTGGCAAAGCAACTCCAGGGCCCTCTCATTGCAGTTAAGTAGCTCCACATATAGGAAGGAGGCCATTCTTCCTTCTCATTGCTGCTGAATTTGGTAACTCAAGATGAAAGATTGGTTTCCATTCAGAATAATTAGCTGATTACTGGTTAGAAACTTAAACCAATGATTCCTCTCTTAGTTCTCTATTCCCCAATTTTTCACTAATATCCCTTGACCCTCCTTCCTTTTTAAATCTGATAAAATACAGTGTTCAATAATTTCCTCTGGAAGCCTGTCCTTCCTTGGTATCAGTAACCAACAAACACATGTAGCTGCATTTTTTTGGTCAAAGGATGAATGGGGGTAGAATATAGTTTTCAGATTTGACATTGACTACCATTGACATTACAATATAAGAGCAATTAAATATCATTGACAAATAGAATAATGATCAATTGAGCCAAATTCCTCCTACCTCTGTCAATTAATAATAGTCTAAGAAGTTCCTCCTTTGCTACAAAGTTACACACACCCACAGCAACCTTCACATAGTCAGGAACTTTTTAATATTTAAAGTTTAAAACTATGTAAACTAGTTTTCTTCCACTATAATGTGATTGCTTATTCTTTCTTGTAAGATACAGTCATCTTAACATTTTTAAAGGTTATAATCTTTATTGTTCCCTGATTAGGACACGATACTATCATGAGGATTTGATTAAAATGATTATGACATGTGTTAATTTTATGACTCTCAACTCTAAAAGAGTGATGTGGAAATTTAAATCCACAATTTAAAGAAAAATATAGACTTGATATGGGATAAAAGAAAACTTGTTAAATTTTACATCAAAATAACTGCTACAGAGAAATGATGAACACATAATATAGGACGTTGTAACAATTAGGGTTCACTCTTGCCAAAAGGTTATTTTCTCCATTTATGATTTTAGGCTTTACAATGTAATCATCAGACCAGTAATAGCTAATCAGGGCATAAAATAAAGTTAAAATGTTTTACCAGCCTTATAAACATTTGTGCTGCTAGATTTTTCACGAGTTGAAAGCAACAGCCTGTTAGGTAGCTGAATCTAGGGTATGTTAGAATTGCACAATATGCTGTTTCAAAGAAACATCTGACTTAGCTAAGAACATGCTTTTGATTTATTAGTTGACTTCTGTGCAGACATATGTGATTTCTTGATTCCTTTATTCGTGACACACTTTTGATGCAATCAACCCTCATGTTCTCTTCTTTTCTTTGAGTCCTGGGAGAACATACAATCAATCTTTGAAGAAATGTAGTAGGGTAACAGCCCTCTCTTGAACATGATTTTCTTTTTTTATCCTGCTATTTTAAAAATATATATATATTTTTGAAAAGAGAAAATAAGTGAAGTGATTTAATGGTGAACTCTGCACATTTTCAAATTTGGGCTCCATCGATTTGTAAATTTTGATATTGGAAATGAGAGAGTGATAAATTCCTCTTGCTTGTATACTAGTTTGTTTTTTAAATAAAAACAGAGTTTTGTCATATCTTCTTGTACCTGGAATTCCAAAATAAAAATGGAGTTTGAAAAATCAGGCAGGCAATTGATCTATGTTTCAGATGCAAGTGGCAAGCCCAACAGTAACAGCAAAAGAAATGTATTTTGAGTTAATACTTATGAAATATATGCTACATGCATTGTACTTGGATTATCACAGGTAATATTCCAAATAATCTATAATTCAAATTTTAGCTTTAACCTCATTTTGCAGTTAAAGTAACTAAGTTTAAAATTTAGGTTACTGCCCAACGTCACAGGGTTAGTTAGCTACAGAGCCTTGATTCAAACATAGACCACTTTGCTTCATGACTTGGAATAGTAAGTAATTATCTCTCTCGTCAACTTTAAAACATACAAAATCATCTAGACTCTCTTTTGTTCCCTAATCCCTAAAACTTAAATAATATTAACTACCTCTTCAGACATTAGGGAAAATAAGTCAATTTAAAAATAAAAATGCGGGACTTCCTTGGTGGTCCAGTGGTTAACAATCTGCCAGTAACACAGGGGACAGAGATTCGATCCCTGGTTGGGGATATGCCTAGGGGCATCTAAGCCCCGACTACTGAGTCTCACACTCTAGAACCTGTGCTCCACAAGGGAAGCCACCACAAAAAGAAGCCTGAGCACTGCGTGGAGAGAGAGTCCACACGCCTCAGCAAAGACTCAGCACAGCCCAAGAAAAGTGTTAAGAGCCAAGAGCAGTGAGGCATAGACTTACAGGGATCTGAGGAAACCATAAAGACTTCTCTTTTCCAAAATGAAATTTTCTGAATGATTTGCCTAGATAGTTTTACAACTATCCTGCATCACCCCGTTATTTTAGAATGAGGGCTAGAACCCAGGTGACTAACCAACTATATTCTTTTGCCAACTACCTTGAAATGGAGCCTGATAATGGTCATCATCGCTGGCCTGCATCTCTCTCCAGTATATTCCTGGTGGTTTTAACATACAGTCAGTCCTCTCTCAGCTCTGTCGTGGGATATAATCTCATGATGGGTTTTGTGGGTTTTCCTTAATATATCCACTCCAACATGCCCACTTCTCTCAAGCACAATTTTTCCCTTCATCCACCATCAGCCAGGTCAACTCAGGCATTCCTAACTTACTGAGAGTTGGACATTGTTTTTCTAGGTTTCCAAAAGCCACCACAGCAGCATATGTGCCCCATGACTAGAGTCTTTCCTAGGGTGTTAATCCTTATTTCCCAAGAAAGTGCCCCCAGGTTAATACATTCTTGCTTATTCAGGCTTACATTTTGATCTGTTGACCAAGCAGTTTTAAAAATCCAATCTGTAGTTATTGGCTTGGCAGCCAGAAGAGATGAATGAGGGCTGAATCTGACCAGGGTACCAGCTGACCTGAGGGTAGAGTCTGTAGCATCTTCCAGCACAGCTGGAGTGCCAGCTCTTTGTATAGAAGGGCAGAGTGGCCGCCTCTGCATATCTGGAGGCTTCAGGGGGGCTGTAGAGTCAATATCCTCAGGGACACCCAGAGAGCCCTGTCCTACCTCACAGAATTCCTAGTTTTCCTTCTAGGACTCTGACCTTCGCAGGGCATATCTGCCTCGGCCGAGGGTCCAAACATCTCAGCAACCCTCCTAATTAATTCTCCTCTCTACCATTTGACTATACCTGCCCTTTAACTATGCTGAAACCAGCCAGGCTCTCCAGTTTTTACACTTAGCACTTAACCATTTGTTAATGGTAGGCCATTTTTCATCATCATTCAGCAGGGCTTCATTTCAATAGAGCAGTAGTCAGCCAACTCCACTGCCTTTGTAGGCACGGTGGCCTTTTTATCACTTGTGACTACACTTAACAGTCCCAGGCCAATCTCTTACATTAAAAAAAATATATTATTATTATTATTATGTATTACTTATTTATTTATTGAGGTATAGCTGCTTTAATGGGAGAAGGCAAAGGCACCCCACTCCAGTACTCTTGCCTGGAAAATCCCATGGATGGAGGAGCCTGGTAGGCTGCAGTCCATGGGGTTGTGAAGAGTCGGACACGACTGAGCGACTTCACTTTCACTTTTCACTTTCATGCATTGGAGAAGGAAATGGCAACCCACTCCAGTGTTCTTGCCTGGAGAATCACAGGGACGGGGGAGCCTGGTGGGCTGCCATCTATGGGGTCTCACAGAGTCGGACACAACTGAAGCAACTTAGCAGCAGCAGCAGCTGCTGCTTTAACAACGTTGGGTTAGTTTCTGCTGTACCATGAAGTGAATCAGCTATATGTATACATATATCCCCTCTCTCTCACATCCTACCCCTCTAAGTTACCATAGAGCACTGAGCTGAGTCCCCTATGCTGTACAGCAGATTCACACTAGCCATCTATTTTACACATGATAGTATATATACATCTATCCCAATCTTTAGCATGATGTTTGGGATGTTTGGGGTTAACTTGAAAAAGTGGTTTTAGTTCAACTCAGCTTCCATCTCATCTAATGGCCCAAAGCTAGGCTTACTTCAGGCATACAACCTGTGCAGAACCTTGCCCTCAAACAACTCTGCTACTGCCATCATGAAATTCTCCAAAATCTCATTTTTGCACTTGTGTTTTTTAAGCAAAGTCCCATGGTACAATGGAACACACACATGAGCAAAGGAGATACAAGCAAATGCATGTCAGTTTGCACTGTCCCTTACCTCCCAATTTACACATGGTGTTTGTCTGTCCATGTGCACTGGATTCCAGGGGACCCACCATAAGTGAAAGTTGAGAGAGATGCAAATCAAGGGCACAGTAAGTTTGTTGCTTCTACAACTGAACCCAAAGAGGATACACTTCCTATTTGAAACAGAATTGCTTCTAAAAGAAAGAAAAGCAACAGTGTTATAAGAAACATGAACCAAGGAATTTTATCCAATCCTTTCTTACTCATATTAATTTCAGTTATTAATGAACTTGGGCTTCCCTGGTAGCTCACCTGGAAAAGAGTCCACCTGCAATGCAGGAGACCCCGGTTCCAATCCTGGGTTGGGAGGATCTCCTGGAGAAGGGCTAGGTTACCACTTCAGTATTCTTGCCTAGAGAATTCCATGGACAGAGGAGCATGATGGGGTCGCAGAGTCAGACACGACCGAGCAGGCTACTTCCTTCCTATTGATGAACTATTTTACATTAAAAATTATAACACAGAAGGAGTGGGGGGAAAAAAAAAAACAGGACAACTCACATTCCCTACAGTCCTTCCTATTCATCAGTAAGCCAGAAGGAGAAAGTGTTGGTGAAGTGTGCATGTCAAGCAGTGAAATAAAAACAGTTGAATTAGTTTTATGCAGAGTTTCCACTGTTCTGGTAAGAAAGGGAAAAAAAAGATATTCAGGTACAAGTCACAAAAAATCACTGTATCATTTTGGTGATTCCACATTAAAGTTAAATGCTTTTCTATTTGCCCTGAAAAGACATTGCACAACACAATGATGAATGGCAAATTCATGCTAATAATTTCAATTTTTAATTTTTCTTTACTTAGAACAACATTCAACGGCAGATGAAAAATTCCATGACAAGAGGGAAACCATGAAAGAAGGGAGAGGCTTTATATTTTAGTATCATTAATCCTATTTTTTTCCTACTTTTTGTACAAGAGGCCCCACATTTTTTTTGGACTGAGTTCTATGAATTATGGAGCCAGAGCTGGCTGCAAGCTAGTTCTTCCCATCTCACTCATTTATTGTTGAGTGATTAAGTGAAAAACAGGATTTGGCTACAGTTGCTCAAGCCCCAAACTAGGGCTCCAGACCGCAAAATGAAGGGCTGCTGAGGTCCAGGCTGACTTGTGGAGAGGAAGTACAGCATGATAATAAAGAGCACTGATGTCAGAGTCAGGAGTCAGGGTGCCTGAGTGCAAATTCAGACCTGGTGCCTTGATGATCTGGGACAAGTTACTTAATCACTCTGCCTCACTTTCTTCATCTGTAAAATGGGACTGTGATCATCACAATGCCTACTATATACATGGTGTTGTTGTGGACATGAAGTGGACCAATACCTATAAAACAAAATAGTGGGTACTACTTTGCCAACAAAGGTCCGTCTAGTCAAGGCTATGGTTTTTCCTGTGGTCATGTATGGATGTGAGAGTTGGACTGTGAAGAAGGATGAGCACCGAAGAATTGATGCTTTTGAACTGTGGTGTTGAGAAGACTTTTGAGAGTCCCTTGGACTGCAAGGAGATCCAACTAGTCCATTCTGAAGGAGATCAGCCCTGGGATTTCTTTGGAGGGAATGATGCTGAAGCTGAAACTCCAGAACTTTGGCCACCTCATGCGAAGAGTTGACTCATTGGAAAAGACTGATGCTGGGAGGGATTGGGGGCAGGAGGAGAAGGGGATGACAGAGGATGAGACGGCTGGATGGCATCACTGACTCGATGGACGTGAGTCTGAGTGAACTCCGGGAGTTGATGATGGACAGGGAGACCTGTCCTGCTGCGATTCATGGGGTCGCAAAGAGTCAGACACGACTGAGTGACTGAACTGAACTGAACTGATATAAGCATTAGCCATTGATATTATTTCATAAAATAGAAGGAAATGGTCTAACCTTAATCAGAAATAAAACCACTGATACTTTATTATAAATTAGTACTTTATTATAGATGTGCTTTGCTTGCTTGCTCAGTCGTTCAGTTGTGTCCGAATCTTTGCTACTTTGTGGACTGTAGCACATCATGCTCCTCTGTCTACGGAATTTTCCAGGCAAGAATGGTGGAGAGGGTTGCCATTTCCTTTTCCAGGGGATCTTCCTGACCAGGGATCAAGCCCGTTGTCTCATGTCTCCTGCATTGCCCGGCGAATTCTTTACCACTGAGCCACCTAGAAAGCCCTTATGATAGATCAGCATTATTTAAAAAAAATTATACATGACAAGACAGAAATATTTACCTTCACTAAACACTACTCAAACATACATGGTTATAGTATAAGATTTTGATAGGTGAGCAGGGATCGATCCATCCCCCCAAAATTATCATTTTCTAGTCATCTTAAGCTCATGAATAACATGCTGAGACACTGCTTCAGGTAGTCAGCCCATGATAGCCAAATTGCATTATTGCTATATCGTGTTTGAGCTACAATTACTGGGAATAAGAAGGACGTTATGAAATTGTATTTCCTAAATGATATGTTTATTTGATAATTCACAAACCACATAGAAAAAAATCACTCAGGACAAAGCTGCTGCTGCTGCTGCTGCTAAGTCACTTCAGTCGTGTCTGACTCCGTGCGACCCCATAGACGGCAGCCCACCAGGCTCCCCTGTACCTGGGATTCTCCAGGCAAGAACACTGGAGTGGGTTGCCACTTCCTTCTCCAATGCATGAAAGTGGAAAGTGAAAGTGAAGTCATTCAGTCGTATCCGACTCTTCACGACCCCATGGACTGCAGCCCACCAGGCTCCTCCGTCCATGGGATTTTCCAGGCAAGAATACTGGAGTGGGTTGCCATCGCCTTCTCCACGGGACAAAGCTAGCTGAAACTAATTTGCCTTAATGTATTCTAGAAACTCACCAATGTTTGGATGTTCCAGGCACACAGATCGTACATTATATTGGTGTAACACCACTTGGAAGGCTCAATACTACAGAGAATAGAGTCTGAACTTAGATAGAACTGGAAAGTAATGTCTATAATTATAAAGGCCTAAATTCTCATTTCTCTAAATAGCTATGAAACTCTTTCATGTTCCAAATCCCTTTGGAAGCACATGAATGTAAGAAGGAAATAAGTACCCAACCTCAATAATTAAAAATACCATGACAATCTTTATCTTTTAAGAAAGCTTTGCATGCTGGGAAGAAAAAGATTTCAACCTGCTTCTAAGTATAATAATATTTAATTGAACAAAGTGCTCACAAAATTATTTTATTAGGAAACCAAAGCATACATTTTTCCGTTTGGTTAAATCCATTCTCCTGCAGAATGTCCTGGGGTTTTTTATTCTTTCACTCCTGTTCATATGTTTGTTTCTTAATGGTTTTTCTCTTATCCTAGCACCTGAAGGCAAGTGCTTTTTCATAGGTGTTTTTATCCTTCCAGAGTGACTAACGTAGCATTGTATATACAGTAAAAATCTTGTGTCACTGATTGTCACTGGATTAGGGAAACTTGGTAGAATATTACTAAAGATAACAAGGATAATTTTTAAATGATAGAATTTAAAAGGAGTAAATATAAAAATCATATACTTTACATTGTTGTTCTGTAATGATGGCTAAAAAGAACACCTCAAAGTTATTAAATTTAAGTTGACTACAGCAAGAGCAAGGCTTACATTCACTCTGGGCTACTTTTCTCTTCAGCAGTTCTTGGAATCAAAGTAGATAAACCTAAGCTTCTACAATTCTGGATAATATCAAAGCCCAGCTAAGTAGCACTAACTTTCGACATTTATTTGCCTTGGTGTTGGGTCTAATCCAAAATATCTACAAGCATGTGGCAATTTACTCTGAGCACCGTAGAAATTTAGAACTAAAATAGTCCTCAAAAGTTATCTTACCCATACTCTTCAACATCACTGGGACCATCAAGAATACTGCCATTTGCCTAAGAGCACTCAGCTCAATATACATGGTGGACATAAGCAATCTTGTCTCCTTAACACTAAATTCAGTTCTTGTAATTCTACAGCTCACCTTTACCCAACTTACAGGGGATTCCTATGACCCAGAGACAATCAGGAGAAATGTTTAGTTATTAGAGCCTTCAAAAATGAGTCACAGAAAGAACAATGCCCTAATCCAGAAATTCAAGAAAAATTGGAACTTTCGGATGCTTTCCAGACTTCTTAGAAACTATGTGAAATTTCAACTAACCTATATAAACCTTTATTCCCTACATTTTTGAGGGAGACAAGAATATTGCCTGCAGGCCAGTCCAAATTTCTCATGTAATGAGTACATAGCTCTTGTTCGGAACAGCTTATCGTGGTTTCAGAGACTTCTTTTGGAAGAAATTCCCTGCCTCTCAGACTCACTGCAATCCTCTTGGGTTGGAAGCTTGAGGGCTGGATGGATGCTGAGTTTGCTAAGGTGAATGGTGTCAGGGTAAATTATTGCCATATATATTTTTCTCTTTTCCTCACCAACTTCCTCTGTTATAATAGTAAGATGGTGCATGCTAAGTTGCTCCAGTCATGTCTGACTCTTTGCGACCCTACAGACCATAGCTCCCCAGGGTCCTCTGTCCATGGGATTCTCCAGGCAAGAATATTGGAGTGGGTTGCCATTCCATTCTCCAGGGAAGCTTCCCAATCCTGGGATCAAACCTTCCATCTCTCTTAGGTCTCTGGCATTGGCAGGAGGGTTCTTTACCACTAGCGCCACCTGGGAAGCCCAGATATACAGTACAAATATGTAAATACATACAGAAAAGAGAGATATTTTACAAGGAAATGACTTCCAACTTATTTCTGTAGCACTGGTAGCCCTTGAGATGGAAGGAGTATCATCTCCTAAATTATGAGATCAAAAATAACCAGAAAAGGAGACAAATTTAGGACTTAGCCTCTCTTATGCATGTAATTATGTTACTGCAGAAAACACAGACACAGAAAAGATGACTTCAAAAATACATGGAGACAGCATGGAAACCCAAGTGTTTAAATGTAGCACTGGGGTGAAACTGCAGTCATGCAAAATTGGCCTTTAGAATCTTAATCCATTAAAACCAAAAGGAATCTTTGAGGATATGTCAAACAGATGAGAGAATAAGAAATCAATGCTCATGACAGTTAAGAGACCTTCCAAAGGTCATAAAGAGACCTTCCAAAGATTATACGATTGTCAGACAAACTAGAGTCAGACCTCTGTAGGTATATCATATTTGTAATCGTCTGCTTAATACTGTTGTGAAGCAGAAGTTCAACCCCTAAATTTGAGAATCAAAATAGACACTGCTTGAATCTATGGACTGGAGAGTTTTGAGACAAGTCAAGGGCACGAGAGGCTAAGGGAAAGGGGATTACATATTTTCCTTTTGTCATTATTCAATGAGCTCTCCATTCCTCCATGGCCATGGCTTTTGGCTAGGTACGAGCTGTGGAAACATTTTTCCTGGATTCATCTATTCCCTGGAAAGGAAACTCAATCTGGCTTAAGAGAAAAAGTTCCTCTCCAAGTAATGATAAATTGTCTAAATTGAAAGCTCACACCATAAACAAATTTGAACAGTACAGACATCTTACAAAATTAAATTTCCATCTAGTGCACTTGAATGATGTTTTGAGAAAAAGGATAATATTTTAAGCCCTGCTCATATGAATGCCTTACATAGTACTGTTTTCAAGGTCCACTCCCAGGTAACTAAACACACAATCATAACTTTTTAAAATTTCTCTAGGCTCTGTTTTTAGTGAAATACTTAATGTGCTTTGAATGTAACCACCAATAGTATTGTTTTTACAAGGAAATAAAAAGGTCTACAAATTTTGATATCCTTGCAGTTTCACTGAAACTAAATACAAACTGAACACATCTTTGAATGTGTTAAGAAATTTAACTACATGAAATGTTCTGTGTATATTTCTATTTTTCTTTTGCACTTCATGGTAATTAAATTTCATATTTTCATACAACCCATACAATCAGATTTTCTATTTCAAATTCACCAGAATATCCTCTGTCTAACAGTTTTGCAGTATAGTTTAAACTAAGAGGTACTTGATTTAAGCTACTATAAAAAAAAAAAAAAAAAACTCAAGAGGTAGTTTTATTTTTATTAAAAATATTCAAAATCTTTCACAGAACTATAACCAAGTTCCAAACTACTTAAGTTTATCTCCCACTAGCTGAGCTCCAGACACACTGTGAGGTGATGTTTTCTTGTCTGTGTCTCATGCTTTTCCAACTTTTTGCTCAGCTGATAGACTCCTTCCTCTAAGAGCCACACACCTAAATTCCACCCAGCATTTGAAAGTCAGATCAGATGCCGCCCTGGCACCCCAGCATTTCCTAGACCAGGATTAAGCTCATTTCCCTGTGAACTCAGAGTGCTGCCCTTTCTTCCTGCCACACCCGTCACCTTTGCCTTAGATCATGGATCTTTAGGGAACAATTTATTATAGTAGTTCAGAGAGAAAACTCTAGTCACACAGCCTGGGTTCAAATCTTGCCAATATGTTGTTACTCAACTGGGGATCTTGGGCATGTCCTTTATTTAACCTCCCTTAGCTCTAATTCCATTACTTATAAAATGGAGATAATTATAATTAATACCTATCTTATGGGGTTTCCCTGGTGACTCAGTGGTAAAAAATCCACCTACAATGCAGGAGACACAAGAGGAACTTCAGGTGGGTCGGGAAGATCCCCTGGGTAAGGAAATGACAACTCGTTCTAGTATTCTTCCCTGGGAAATCCCATGAACAGAGGAACCTGGCATGCTACAGTCCATGAGGTCACAAGAGTCAGAGACAACTTAGCAATTAAACAACAAAAAACAACAATCTTACAAGGTGTTGCATTAAAAAAAACTCAGCAGTGACCACAAGACTGGAAAAGGTCAGTTTTCATTCCAATCCCAAAGAAAGGCAATGCCAAAGAATGCTCAAACTACCACACAATTGCATTCATCCCACATGCTAGTTAAGTAATGCTCAAAATTCTCCAAGCCAGCCTTCAACAGTACATGAACCAAGACCCTCAAGATGTTCAAGCTAGATTTAGAAAAGAGGAAATGGAGATCAAATTGCCAACATCCGTTGGATCATCAAAAAAGCAAAAGAGTTCCAGAAAAACATCTACTTCTGTTTTATTGACTATGCCAAAGCCTTTGACTGTGTGGATCACAAAAAACTGTGGAAAATTCTGAAAGAGATGGGAATACCAGATCACCTGACCTGCCTCTTGAGAAATCTGTATGCAGGTCAGGAAACAATAGCTAGAATGGGACATGGAACAACAGACTGGTTCCAAATAGGGAAAGGAGTATGTCAAGGCTGTATATTGTCACCCTGCTTATTTAACTTATACGCAGAGTACATCATGAGAAACGCTGGGCTGGAAGAAGCACAAGCTGGAATCAAGATTTGTGGGAGAAATATCAATAACCTCAGATATGCAGATGACACCACCCTTATGGCAGAAAGTAAAGAGGAACTAAAGAGACTCTTGATGAAAGTGAAAGAAGAGAGTGAAAAAGTTGGCTTAAAGCTCAACATTCAGAAAACTAAGATCATGGCATCTAGTCCCATCACTTCATGGCAAATAAATGGGGAAACAGTGTTTCAGTGTCAGACTTTATTTTTGGGGGCTCCAAAATCACTGCAGATGGTGACTGCAGCCATGAAATTAAAAGATGCTTGCTTCTTGGAAGAAAAGTTATGATCAACCTAAACAGCATATAAAAAGCAGAGACATTTTTTGCCAACAAAGGTCCATCTGGTCAAAGCTATGGTTTTTCCAGTAGTCATGTATGGATGTGAAAGCTGGACTGTAAAGAAAGCTGAGCGCTGAAGAATTGATGTTTTTGAACTGTGGTGTTGGAGAAGACTCTTAAGAGTCCCTTGGACTGCAAGGAGATTCAACCAGTCAATTCTAAAGGAATTTAGTCCTGAATACTCACTGGAAGGACTGATGCTGAAGGTGAAACTCCAATACTTTGGCCACCTGATGTGAAGACCTGACTCATTTGAAAAGACCATAATGCTGGGAAAGATTGAAGGCAGGAGGAGAAGGGCACAACAGAGGATGAGATGGTTGGTTGGCATCACCGACTCAATGGACATGAGTTTGAGTAAACTCTGGGAGTTGCTGATGGACAGGGAGGCCTGGAGTGCTGCAGTCCACGGGTTTGCAAAGAATCTGACATGACTGAGCTACTGAACTGAACTGATATTTATAAATATAATTTGGAAAGGTGCCTTATATCCTGGTAGGCATTCAAAAAATGTAAATTACTACCAATATTCTAATTTTATTATTATTATCATCATTGTTTTCAGTAGAAAGAGCTTTGATTAATAACTAGGAAACCTACAAAGTTGCCTTTCATTCCAAGTGTTTTTGTTACACATTTGTACTGAAATAGCATTAATATATTAGTCCCTGGTAGCTCAGATGGTATAGAATCTTCCTGCAATGCAGGAGACCCCAGTTTGATCTCTGGGTCAGGAAGATCCCCTGGAGAAGGGAATGGCAACCCACTCCAATATTCTTTCCTGGAGAATTCCATGGACAGAGGAGCCTGGTAGGCTACAGTCCATGGGGTCACAAAGATTCAGACATGACTGAGTACACACACAGACACATGTTAGCTATCTACTGCTGTGTAACAAGTTATCTCAAATGTAATGGCTTTAAAAATTATTATCTCATAATTCTATGGATCAGGAATCTGGGTGAGGTTTAGCAGTGTCCTTTGGCTCAAGATCTCTCACAAGGCTGCGATCAAGGTGTTCACTGGGGCTGCAGGCATCTCAAAGCTCAACCAGAGAAAGGTCCACTTCTAAGATCTAGTCCTTGGTAGGACTCAGTTCCTAGCAAGCTACTGGACTCAGGACCTTGGTTCCTTTCTGGCTTTTGGCCAGGTGCTGCCCTCAGTTCCTTGGCCTCTTTACAGGGCAACATACAACATCACAACTTTACTCATCAAAATATATTTTATATATTTTTAAGATATTAAAAATCATTGAAAGTTTAAAAACCTCTAGTTAAATATCACAATTACAAAACACTGTGGTATTTTTTTATCACTGTATTATAAGGACATTAGCTATTATCAGGGCTTCCCTTGTAGCTTAGCTGGTAAAGAATCTACCTGCGATGCAGGAGACCGAGGTTCGATTTCTGGCTTGGGAAGGTTCCCTGGAGAAGGAAATGGCAACCCACTTAAGTATTCTAGCTTGGAGAATCCCATGGACAGAGGAGCCTGGTGGGCTACAAGAGTAATAAAAACATAAACTATCATATTTTTACTTAACCAACACTTACAAAATATTTACTATGTGGTAGATGCTACTGTAAACACTTCATAAACATGAACTCATTTGGCTCTATTAACCCAAAGAGATAGTTATACTGTTATCATCCCTGTTTTACAAAGAATAGACTCAAGGTTCATAGTGAACAGGTAATAAGTGGCAGAGTCAGAATTCAAAGCCAAACACTCTGACTCCAGAGTCCATGCTGTTAACTACCAGTTATGTAGCTTCTAGTCAGGACCTTATATAGTCTCAATAAACACATTTGGGGATTTAAGCAGCATTTTTTCAATTGTATGTATGTGGGGTTATTTTTCTTTATTCATTCATTCACAATGACTAAGCACCTTCTACCTCTTGGGCACACAGGTAAAGAGAAATAATACCACAAGCCTCCCCTTAAAGATTTCACATTTCAGAGACAACAGACAGACATGTACATAGGCAGTAACAAAATAATGGAATAAATTCATGCAAGCAAAAGCATTTCTTAATCCCTATCGATGTGTTCCTGATTTAGAAGGCGAGAAGAAAGTTCTTAAATGAGCATACCTTGAATGCAACAGTAGAAGCACTTAGTCGGTGTTAAGAGATGTAAGGAAAGGAATAATATTTGCAGGAATGGGGTCTGGAAAAGACAATGAAGGGTTTGAAGGAGGACAGTAATGTGGAGTTTTGTATTTTAGAAAAACTATTCTGGTGAACAGGGAGGCGAGCAATAAAAGTTTGAAGGGTGGTAAGACTGGAGGCCATGAATTTGTTGGGGATGACTTTAAGTGCAGAAAGCATGACAGTTTGAATTGAAGCAATGGCAGCAAAGATTATTGGAAGAGGGGGTAGGTTTGGAGTGGTATATTAGCACTCTGTCTCCTCCAGGAACAATTGCAAAAGAAAATCGAAGTTAGAAATGGGGGCTGTGTACACACCGGGCAGCACAGGGTACTTGGAGTTTGAGTCCTGGTGCCTTTCTAAGGGATTTGGGTGTTAACCTAGGGGAACTAGAGTCTGGACAAAGTGCCTAAGTGTACAATAGCGTAATACCTGATTGGAAAAAGTAACATTGCCAGAACGATGGCAGCTGGGTTGGTTCGGAGAGTAATTATCGACTGGGGAAGGAGAAAACAGTGTGGTCTTTGAAAAGGAAAAAGATTAACTTTCAGTTTTTATTTCATAAAGCGACTGAATTTTCATAAAGGAAACACTCCTTTTTACAATAAACTGCTGTTTTTAGAAGTTGAACTGCCATCAATAATTATAGCTGCAATAGCTCATGCAGATGCACTGTTGTAAGTACATACTTTTATAGTGTCTCATTTAATCCTCAAGTGTTACTATGAATTCAGTTTGTTGTTAATTGAGACCCAGGGAGGTTAGGTAACTTGTCCAGGTCATCAAGTAACTGGTAAAGATAGAATATAAATCCACACATTGTGATACTAGAGCCTGAACTCATAGTCACTATATCTCTAAAGCATGGTTAGTAAATCCAAATGTTCAAAATTATTTCTTCTATGTTGTGGGTCAGAGCCTGCAGAGGCCCTGGAATCAGACAGACCATGTAGATTCAAATCCTCATTCCACCACTTAACAGCTGTGAGAAGTAGGCAAGTCACTTTCCTACTCTGTACCTGTTTGCTTATCTGTAAGTGGGGACAACAGCGCTTATCTCCTGGGGCATTTCTGAGGACCAAGAGTAAATGCAGAAAAAGGGTTTAGAATAGTGCCTGCTGCTGCTGCTAAGTCGCTTCAGTCGTGTCCAACTCTGTGCGATCCCATAGACGGCAGCCCACTAGGCTCCCCTGTCCCTGGGATTCTCCAGGCTAGAATACTGGAGTGGGTTGCCATTTCCTTCTCCAATGCATGAAGGTGAAAAGTGAAAGTGAAGTCACTCAGTCCTGTCCGACTCTGAGCGACCCCATGGACTGCAGCCTCCCGGGCTCCTCCGTCCATGGGATTTTCCAGGCAAGAGTACTGGAGAGGGGTGCCATTTCCTTCTCCGAGAATAGTGCCTGGAATATATGAAACATCCAATAAAGTTTGTTGTTGTTTAGTTACTGTCATGTCCAACTCTTTGTGACCCCATTAAGTGCAGCACTCCAGGCTTTCCTGTCCTTCACTATCCCCTGGAGTTTGCTCACACTCGTGTCCGTTGAGTTGGTGATGCCATCCAACCATCTCATCCTTTATTGCCCCCTTCTCCTCCTGCCCTCAATCTTTCCTAGCATCAGGGTCTTTTCCAGTGAGTCAGCTCTTCACATCAGGTTGCCAAAGTATTAGAACTTCAAGCTTCAGCATCAGTCTACCTGTTATTATAAACATTGTTATTCTATCCTAAAGTACTGAGAGTACTGATAAGAAATTATGGCTATACTGCATGGACCCAATTTAGATCTATGGTAGGCAGAATGACAAGAATAACAGTTTTCCCTGCTGCTTTTACTCTCATGGATACCCTGGATTGTATATGTACCTTAATACATTTTCAAAATATTTCCAGAAAACAAAAACGAAATTATGGTTATACTGCATGGGCCCAATTAAGATCTATGGTAGGCAGAATAATGACCCCTAAAAATGCCCATGCCTTAATCCCTGGAACCCATGAGTATGTCACTTCACTACAGCAAATGGGACTTGAAGGATGTGGTTAAGGTTGCAGACTTTGACATGGAGAGATTATCCTGGATTTTCTAGGTAGGCTCAACCGAACAGGAGGTTTACTGAAATTAAAGAAAAGGTAAGAGGAATCAGAAGGATGAGAGGATCTCAACCTACGACAGGTGACTGAAGATAGAGCAGGAGGGCCACAACCCAAGGAATGTGAATGGCTTCTAGAAGCTGGGAACATCCCTCAGCTAATAGCTGGCAAGGAAACCAGGGGCCTCAATACTACCATAGCAAGCAACTGAATCTGGTCAACAATCTGAATAAAAAAAAAAACCTGATTCTTCCCCAGATGCTCTAGAAAGGAACACAGACCCATGACACTTTGATTTCAGCCCAGGGAGACCCCAGATGGACTTGGGACCACAGAACTGTAAGATGATACACTGGTGTTTTGAGCCACTAACTTTGCAATAATTTGTTACAGCAGCAGTAGTAAACTAACATAAGATTTATGTTTACCTTTTTCCTAAAAGACTCAAATATATTGATTTAAGAACTTTGTAATATGCTAAAATAAATTTAGCTTTTTTAAGTCAGCAATTTTAAACTATGTTAGGAGCATAAATCAATGTCTCTTTTACATTTCTATTATTAAATTCCTTATAACCTAAAAGTTGCTGAAAGGCTAAAAGAAGGTATCATAAATAAGATGGTATTGTAATTTTTTCATCTTTTCTATTTAAAGGTGAATACTCAAATTTATTTTCTTTTTTAAGTTCTGACAATTAACAGATGAATTAAGTATACTTTGATTTTTTTACCAACATATTTTAAACCCTTATCTAGTCCTTGTAAGACTCTTCATTAATACATGAGCAGTAATATATAAATACTGGGTTGAAGACAATTAATGTGTGGAATTTACCAAGGTAAAGCGCTCATTCAAAGACAAAAGACACTATGCCTTGGTTATTATGTACTTTTTCACTGTTTCTGAACTGATACTGGTTAGTTATGAGAGAGTAAGGGCCATGTCTGAGTGTTCAACTTTATAACACTGCCTTGCAATACCCAGAACCCTCAGCAGGCTTTTATTAAATAAATGAATGAAAAATAAATGTATTGGAAAAGCTTACCTGAAACCTCACTGGAAAACTGAAAAAAGTTCACCATATCTAGAGGTTAAGTGGTAAAACCCAGAAGCTATCTGAAACATTTTCAATAGAAATCTTAAATGTTCTATACGCTTTGCCCTAATAATCAGACTCCTTAAAACATAATTCAAATTTCTTGATAGCTTGGTCTTTTTATTATCAACTGATATCACGATATTTTCATGTGACATACATAAGGCTCCATGAATTAGAACTTGCATTCTGAAAATGTCCCCTATGTTAGTCTTTTTTTTTGGGGGGGGAGAGTCCTATTTTCTCCTTTTCATAAAAATTAAGTGAAGCACAGATGTAGGCTCAACATGGTTACCTTCCTTTATAATTGCTACATGAAAGACTTGGTCTTCTTCAAAGAGCTTTTCTTACCCTCTAGAACAGCCCTACCCAACATCAATGTAAATGAGGAGCCATATATGTAATTTGACATTTTCTGAAACATTCTCACGTTGACATGTAGCCAATGCAACAAATGAGGTAGTTTTCATTCTTTTCTTTTCTTACCTTTTATCTTAGAAATACAGTGTGCATCTTACACACAGAGCAGACATCAATCCAGCCTACCCACGCTTCAGGTGGCCAGCAGCAACTAGTTGGCCGACTGGAGCTCTGGAGACACCTTCCCTCCTGTACCTAAGAGAACCACATATCCTTTCAACTTGGAGCTCCTTTGCTGTTCAGTCGCTACCAGGTGTCTGACTTTTTTGCAACCTCATGGAGTGTCCATCAGGCTCCTTCTGTCCATGGGATTTCTCAGGCAAGAATACTGGAGTGGGTTGCCATGCCCTTCTCCAGAGGATCTTTCCCACCTAGGAATGGAAATTGCATCTCCTGCACTGGCAGGCGCATTCTGAGCCATCAGGAAAGCCAATCTCATTTATACTATTGGTACCTGTATTGGGAATTTTATTAATTCAAGAAACCATCACCATCTTCTTTTAGGCCTGATCTTTCTGATCTCCTTAATATATGGAAGAGGACAAAATCCCAGGTATAAGTGATGCTAATTGTGTACCTTCAACATAAAAACAAATTTAACAATGTAAGACTTCATCAATAAATGTTCTTTTATCTTGTCCATAATATTTCAAATTCTCAGTAACAACTGTTCCACGGGATAATTAATCAAACACTGCTTCTACAGCATGAGCTCTCCAATGTCTGTCAACACATTTATTGCAGGTCTGCGTGCTCCTGGGTTCTGAGAAGGCACAGCCGGGGGAGACATGCGCTTAAAAGTTTTTAAGACCTACTGAGTGCAGACAGCTTGTACCCACTGACTTCATTCAAACCTTTGAGCAAACAAGCCAGACAGATAAGGCCATCCCTTTATTATAGGCAGAGGCGATTCTCAACGCCGGCTACACATAATTGCCTGATCAATGCTCAAAAAATACCTTCCCTCGGGCCCTTAGTACTAGAAATCCTGCCTCAGCTCCCCAGGGCTGGGGGACCCTACTGTCCGCGTTTCTAAAGGTCTGGGATGATTCACACCGACCCCGCGGCAGGGAGCTCAAGGCTCTGATTTCTGCGAGCGAGAAAGGGTCCAATTCGTAGGGCAAGGCCTCCCGGGCCGAGGCTTTGAAGGCCACCTGCCTCCCTGAGTCCGCAGAGGCCAGCCAGCCATTCGCCCCTCCCGCCACGGCAGCCACGCGCTGCAAAAACTGCCCCAGCCCGGATGCTGCAGCTGCAGCCGGAGGCTCCCATCCCCACCCGGCCATCTCGCAGTGGGCCCTCCAACCTGGCGAGCGAAGAGCCCCCAAGACGCGGAGGCACCCCGCCGCCACTCGGCGGCACTCGTTCAGAGGCCCGCTGCCGTTGTCCGAAGGCAGGGAAAGCCCGGCCCTCCAGAGCCCTGGCTTCCCCGCGGCCCCTTGACCCGGTGGCCTCCCCACGCGCGGCCCCAGGACCCGGGCTGCCGGGTTCGCGCCTTTCCTGCCAATCAGATGCGGATTTCCCCCACGGCCAGCAGACCAATCAGCGCGCGGGTGTCCTCTTCGGCCCTTCGGCTCGTCGGCTCTTCGGCCCTTCGGCTCGTCGGAGTTCGGCGTTTCGCTGAGCGTTAAAGCGTGGTTCTCGTTGGTTTAGTTCCACTTTTTTTTTTTCCCAGGCACTTCCGGGTTCTGCGTCACTCCGCAAACCCACGAGTTCCGGAAGCTTGTGGACCGCAGGTTCGGCTTGGAAAAGCCAAGCTTCCCAGAGATGTTTCAGAAACAGTTACTCGGAGCGGGGCGTTTCGCAGACTCCTAAGGTCAGTGTCGCCCGAGAGAGTCGGAGTGTGGACCTGCGGTCTTGCTTACAACTGGGAGGGCGTGGAGTTTCACGACCTTGTAATTGTCGCCCTTTGCTTGTTTCCCTGTTTAATTGGCTTCCTGTCTTCCTGGAAGAGGCAGAGTCTGATTTTGGGAAAGGCAGTGGAGCAAACCTAAACGCCTAAAAATAGTCTTAGGATGGCATTCTTAGAAAAAAAAAGGACAGCTAGATTTGAGCTTCCTTTGCGTTCTGGGAAGTAATTTTCTAGAACATACTTGGAAATCGTTTCCTGTCACTTGGTGGTGGTGAGATTTAACCCTTTCGAACGGCTTAAGAATTACTGAGGGTCCAAACTTTTCTTAATATCTGATGGTTCGTGTATAGCGCTGTTTGGTACCAAAAAGTTGAGTAGGCTTAAGTTTCCAATATTTTTAAAAGCCTGTAAACTTAAAAGCAATTTTAATTTTCTTGGGGAGAAAAAACTACTGAGAATTTTCTTAGAAAATAACTTACAATGAGTGAGTTACATTTAACATTGATACCTGACAAATAGAATATAAAAGTCATTTTTCTTGTGAGGTCTTAAAACTCACTGTTTACTTATTATCTTTAGGTCCCATTTTTCGAAAATACTAGATTTAGTGAAAGGACTGTTCAAGAATGAGACTAAGTTGTAGACTGTTCACATCTAATGGTATTGTTATTCTCTGATGTCCCTGGAACACTATATCTGAACAGTAGAAATTATAGGTAGGCTGAGGTTCCATCCACACCAGTTTACAGTCTGAACGCCTTCCCCTAATGATTTACCTTTAGTTAAGCCTTGGCAGAATATTTCAGGATGACCGACTCTTTCTTGTCACTGTATCTTCTCCCTCATCTTGCCCATATTATCCATTTCTTGTATCCAGAAACATTAAAGTTGAATAGTCTTGAGTCAGAAGGAGATTTGGAAGAAAAGAAAGAGTGGAGTTAGGAATTCTTTATTGACAATACAAGTGAAAAAGAACCTCTTATTTTATTTTTCTTAGAAATGGGGGAAAAAACAGAAGAGGACACAGCAAAGAACATGCTAGACTGAATCAAGAGAGTTGAGTTTCTACTCCTGACCAGCTCTGCCTCTTGGCCTTATTCTCCTCATTTTTAGAAATTAGGAGGAGCACTCAGTCTGTGGTTTTAAAACTGTTCTGTGGAAGAATTCTTGTAGAAGTGCCCTGGAGTCATGCAGAGGAGAGACAAAGCAAGCTGACCCTCAGCAGTATTTTACAAAAACAACTTATTCTTTTTTGTTCTGCTTGAAAAACAGTAGTCCTGTTAAGAAAATTAAATTTGTATCTTAGACTACTTAATATATTTCCTACTAGCCTTATAATTTTGTTTTGTAAATTAATTGTTCATTTGTATTCAACTTGCATTCATTTGTTACAGGTTTTTAAACAATAAAATGCATATGTGCACAGTTAATTCATTACCAAAAGTCACAAACCTTTGTGGTTGTATACAGATTTTAAGTTTAATACTTTGTTTTTGATCACAGTTAGTCTTTTTCTCTTTTCCCCCTACTTTTTAATTTTTGCTTATTTTTGAAGCTCATAGCAGTCTTTGCAAGAGGGAGGGCAGATATTTTCCATTTTTGGCAGTTGAACCTTAAAGATGTTAGCAGTTTTACCTAACATCATTTTACTAGTAAAGTTCCAAGTCCTAGCCTCACGTTTTCCCTAAAGCATAAAGTAAATTTTTAGTTTCTTCGCCTTTTGCACGCCACCGTGCTCTGGTTCTTGTAGCACAAGACAAAGCAGTCTTTATTCATGGACAGAAGTTCTGCTCTGAGTCACTGGCCTCTTTCTTCACTTTATTATCTGAGTTGAACAACCTAGAAGCACATTGGACATTCTCTTTTCTCTTTGCTGTGAAATGACAGCATTTTCACACATTCCATGGTCCTCTTCAGTTCCTTTGGAATGTGGAAGAAACCTCAGGAGAAAAGCCCTGACTGTCCCACTTGCCCCACATCTGTCATCCTGGCACTAATTTCTGCACGTGGGAGCAGGGAAGAGGGTGTTTAGCACCCTCTGTCCTTCCCTGTGTGTGTGTGTTCAGTTGCTAAGTCGTGCTCAACTCCCTGCAACCCCATGGGCTGTGGTCCTTCAGGCTCCTCTGTGGGATTCTCCAGGCAAGAATACTGGAGTGGGTTGTTATTTCCTCCTCCAGGGGATCTTCTCAACCCAGGGATCATCTCCTGCATTGGCAGGTGGATTCTCTACCACTTGAGCCACCCAAGAGGCCTTGCCATTGTATACTCTAAATTTCTCACATCTTTTCTCATCTCTGGAATCAAAATGCCCTTTTCTAGATTGCTTTTTATCTATTTTCCTTTTTTTTTTTTGCAGAGCTCTTCTTTTTTACCTGTTTGTCAATAACATGAGATAAAATTTCATCCAAATTATTTTTTCTTTCTTTTTAACTATTAAAACCTTAAAAAAAAAAAAAAGAGCTCTAGAGTAATTCCATTTTGATTATGCACACCTGTTCCTTTCCAGGGTCATGTGAGTTAGCATTGCCTTTACTTCCCATATTACGTGTGTTCATAATATTTGTTTGCACCTCCTTTTCTCACCCCCATATTCCTTTGGTTAATTTTTGACATTCAGTTTCTTCAAATGGTTCTCTGACCACATGGAAAGGCAGGGAAAGTAGGTAAGGTGAATTCCAGGCAACGTGGGAAACTTTACCAGCTTCCTTGAATTTCTTCTCCCATCTACAGTCCTGAGAGCTTGACTGGCAGTCTGGTCTTCAGAATTATCTTGAGAGAAAAAATTTTGTTTTGAGTTCTGTGATGTTGAATTTGATCCAAGCTTAGCAAATATCTATACTGACTTCCTTTTGTATGTTCCACCATTTTTCCAGCATTTACTAAATCGCCAGCTTGACCTTAAGCACGTTATCAGACCCCTCTTAATTTTTGACTTCTTAAAGTGGACGTAACATTGACTGTGTCATGAAACTGTAAAGAAAACATCTAGTGCCTTCTTCAGAGTATGTATCCCGTGGTACTTTCTCCTCTTCCGTTGCTGATACCTCTGTTCCCTTGTGGCTGTTTTCATATTCTCTCGTGTTCCATAAAATGTGCAATTAAACCTGTGTTCCAATAATCTTGAAGTCATTTAGAATTGTCTTCTTAGGCAGTTAGATCCTAAAACCTTTCTCCAAATTTATAGAGTACTTGAAGGTCTAGTCGCTCTCTTAAGTTTCCCATGTCTTTTGTTTGTTCATCCTTGGATTGCAGTTTTTGCTGAAGTTCATACCGGTGCTCTTCATCACTTCGTACTTAGTCTCTTAAACAGCCCCATCTGCATGTCCTGCAGTGACATCCTAAGGGGTTTATGTTCATCTTTGAGGTCTGCCGTCACCTGTCCATAGAGGAGGCTGGTGTAGAGCATGGCCCCACCATTCCTCCTTGTGTTATTTCACGCAAGTCATCTCCCTGTGCTTCAATTTCCTTGCTTTAAAACAAAATACCAGAAGAACCTCTTTCATAACATTGTAAGGATTAAATAATTTAATATTTGATTTTTTTGCAAAGGGTACTTAGCTGTAGTGGTCGCTTATTAGCACTCCATATCCAAGAAGTAAGTAGTATAGGTTTACTACAGTTGTAAACTCCCAAATCGTTTGGGTTTGTCTTCCGTCAGGCTTCGCTGTATTTTTTCTGTGAGGATTGAGTCTGTCTCATGGGTGCTACTGTTCTGATGTCTCTACTTTCTTTAGCCTTTTCCTTACTCATGTTTGACATTAACCCTTACCACAGTTGGAAATGACTGTACTTTTACTTTTTATCTTCTCTTCCAGGGTTTTCTAAAATAATTCCCATGATGATTCTAGAGAGGTAGACTTTTTATAAGACTTTTTTTTAACTGCTGAAGAGTATAGTGTAGTCAAATGACTTGCCCAGAGTCACACAGCCTGTTGGTGAACCAGAATATAGAACTAATCGGAACCAGCTTAAGTCTCCTGCCCTGTGTTCACTCAGACATTTGCTCTTTGTTTCCACAGTGTGCTTTCTCCCTCAAAGACTCAGAAGTATCAGTTTTCTGAGAGGATGAGTGCCATGCTTAAAATGTATTTGTGAAGAAAGGCCAAAGTAACGGGAGATTCCGTCCCCAGGTTTAAAAAAAAAAAAGTTTGTGTTACTTCTAGATACCTGAGTAAATATATCGTAAGTGAAATAGGTAAAGTGCTCAATTGTGTAAGACTGATTATAGTGGTGGAGATTTTAGTCTTTGAGTTGAATTCCCAATTCTCTCCAAATAAAAAGAATAACTTACTGTTGTTCATGTGTTTGAAAAATATGTGCTATTTGGAAGTGTATCCTTAAGATACATTGTAGAGACATTCTGTTACATACCCACTGCTGCTGCTGCTGCTAAGTCTCTTCAGTCGTGTTTGACTCTGTGCAACCCCATAGACGGCAGCCCAACAGGCTCCGCCGTCCCTGGGATTCTCCAGGCAAGAACACTGGAGTGGGTTGCCATTTCCTTCTCCAATGCATGAAAGTGAAAAGTGAAAGTGAAGTCGCTCAGTCGTGTCCGACTTGTAGCGACCCTATGGACTGCAGCCTACCAGGCTCCTCCGCCCATGGGATTTTCCAGGAAAGAGTACCAGAGTCGGGTGCCATTGCCTTCTCTGCCAAATGAGCACAGTTGGGGTTTATATCATCAGATACCTATAAGCTATCAGGACTTCGTTTATATTTGATGAACGAGATGAACGAAACAGCAGTGACATGTCACTTAGCAAGGCTATGGCAGAAGTGGGATTTGAACTTACAGTTGTTGATTTCTAGGCCTGTTCACAGTGCCAGAGGTCACAAGGGTCTAATGGGTCCCCGCCATAGGTTTTTTCCTCTTTTGCTCATCTTTGCAGTGCGTTCTGGGAATCAACGTCCTGTTAAAATCTCTCTTTGATGCATGTCCCATTTATTAGTATTGATTCCAATACAATGGACAGTAAATCTATCTGACTACACAAAGGAAATAAAATAGTAGGGTAGAGGTTCAAAGCTTAAGATCTCAGGTTGTAGAACTTTATTCGTATAACCTCCTAATGTGAAATGCCACTTAAGATTAAAAAAAAGGCACAACTAAAAGGCAGAAATGGTCTCATCCATTTATATCACCAGAACCCTTAAGACCGTGTGGCAGCAACATTGTTGTACTGACAATCAGTCGATGATTGTGGGTCTGGAAAAGAATAGCCTGGCAGAGAGTGTGTGGATGGATTTGAAACGTTAGCGATTGCTTGGGAATCACATGTTTCTGCTGACAAAGTTTGCAAAGACTGTAAATTTAAATGTAGAATTTTTGTCAGCAGTATGCATTGACAAACATGCCTAATGGTAATACATCTAGTACTGAGCATCTTGAAACAGGTCAATAATAATGTGTTTATTGATAGCAGTAATGCCGGAGATGTTACTTGGTATTATAGCTAAAAATCCATGTTATGCCCTTAATCATAATTACATTAATATTGACAGGCCCTTGACAATACCCACATTATTATTGATAGATTTCTGTCAATAACATGTTTTTAAATAAAATATATTCATTCATAATTTGTACAATACTCAATAAAAGCGCTGGAAGACGTCCTGAGAAATTCTTCCCACTGTACTGAGATAAAAAGTCCTTCGTTTTGGAATGCAATATAGATGACAAAGTTTTATTTGGGGAATGAAAAGCTTAAAAGGAAAGCATGAGTTATTTAAGGGATAAGGTTATATATCGCTGCTCTCAGTAAACGAATTTTCAGTTGTTTTTCCCCTATGAAAGAAAAGCAGTGTGACATGTCTAGTGATAAAATGTCAGCAGGAGACCTTTTTAATAGTTTTATAGTGCTCAATCATTTTGTCTTAAACATATTTATGTGACAAGTTAATCACAGTAACCCTCGTAGATGCTATACTTTTTATCTGGTCTTGATTTTGCCTTAAGCATCTTCTTCACATGTCCTTAACATAGTAGTATCCTTCACTGAATGTGAAGTTATTTAGTGCCAATTTTACTTTTAATTGTTTTTATAAGTCTTTTTGCATGACCATAAATGTTTTCCCTGGGTTAGCTTTTCAGAATCTTAGTATAGTCAGGGAAACGGGGGATGGAGAGGGAGAGATTGATAGGATTGTGCATTAAAAGAAGGAGATGTCATTGCAGAGCAGGAAAAAGCATCACCAGATTTTGTGTTTCTGGAAAAATCAATTTGAATTAAATCTGATGGTATTTGTTTCAATTCAAAACAATCCCAACTTTAAAAAAAAAATTAGTTTGTATTTTTTTAAACCATTTACGTTTGAGCTGCTTTTGTGAAACTAAATACCAACCTACAAGAACCAATAATAATACAATTTTTAATATTTAAATTTTTGAAAGTAGAAGTAGACCGACCAGTAGTAGGCCTTGGATAGCAATAAGTGTAGCAGAGTCAGGAAAGCACTAGTTTCCAGAAGAGTTGGAGATTTTTGATTCAAAAACATGAGGATACTGTAATCTTTCTAATTTTCATAGTTGTCAGTGAAGCAGGTCAACTTACTAAGACTTGTTCAGAACGTTATTAATCAACACCTCAGTTAAGGTCCTTGAATGGTCACAGGAGTCGTGTGACTCAGGAGTCCCCAACCCCTGGGCCACCAACTGGTACCAGTCTGCGGCCTGTTAGGAACCCAGCCACACAGCAGGAGGTGAGCGGAGGGGTGAACAGTGAGGCTGCATCTGCCGCTGCTCCTCGTCCTTCCCCATCATTTGCATTGCCCCCTGAACCATCCCCACTCCCATCCGTGGAAAAGCTCTTCTGCATAACTGGTCCTTTGTGCCAGAAAGGTTGGGGGCCAACTGCTGGAACTGGTCCTTCAGAATTGCAGTTTTCCTTTTCTTAAACTCTGCAATCAGGTTAATCTTTTAAAATTTATGTCCTGTTAAGTCCCTTCTGTTCAGTGATTACTCATGGCTACAAAACCAATTTCCTTAAAACGGAGTCTTTTTTGCAGGGGGTTAAAGCAGCGGCAGCAACTCTTCAGCCAGTCTCTCCTGCCAAGCCATTCTGCTCTGGTCATAGCAGACAACTTCTTTCTTTACTTCCGAACAAGTGCAACCATGTTAGTGGGGATTCATAAGGATGCAGCTCCCATTGAAACCCATCTCCCCGTGTTTCCCAGGTGGACCATGGCTGGGGTCAGTGATTGCATATTTCTGCACTTTGTATGGTATTAAATCCAAGTTTTCTCTTTTCTGCCCCAGGGAGTTTTGTGATCCTTCATAGTGTTTTCGTATTTTGAGATCCATTCTTTTCTTCACAGATCAGTGGCTAGTCTTGATTATTGTAACGTCCTATTTCTTTAGAAATGCCTTACTAAAAGGAAGTTAACTAAGAGTTAACTATTTGGATTGAACCCCTGAAATGTAAGAGAATGCCAGGCATTTTGTGGGCACTCAGTAAATATTAAATTGAGTAGCAATCTGTCAGATTTAGAATTCACTGAAAACCAATCTTCTTCCATTAGATTGAGAATAACTTTATGTGATCTAAAGGCACTTATGGCATTTTTTTCTGTGTCCTACACCTACTTCAGCCAAATGTTATTGTCCAGCAGTGGAGGGAAGAAGTTCCATAATCAGATGAATTAAACTTGTAGTTACTTGATCTCATCAGTTTCTTCTACTCCTGAGCAGTGCCCTTCTCTAAAGCCAATATCCTAGAATAACTGTACCTGCTAGAAAGAGGAGGGGAGAGGAGGAGGAACTGAACGGAGCATGTTGATGGTAAACCAAGGTTGGATGCTTTTCTCAGACTGCCTGTACCAGGCCCTGTTTGGTGAAGCACACTCGAGTTAGATGCTCTCAGTGTGCATTCTGGAGAGGTTTCTTTGCTTCCGGATAAACAGGCAGAGCCATGTGGATGACCCCCACACATGCCCACCTCACAGTGACATAATGTTCACTGTGTAACTGCCAGAATTTATATTTTAATGGTGTAGCAGTATTTCCTGGAGGGACGGGGGTGGGAATCCTTTTACCACAGGTTGGTTGAGGCATTCAGTTCAGTTCAGTCGCTCAGTCGTGTCCGACTCTGCGACCCCATGAATTGCAGCACGCCAGGCCTCCCTGTCCATCACCAGCTCCCGGAGTTCACCCAAACTCACGTCCATTGAGTCGATGATGCCATCCAGCCATCTCATCCTCTGTCTTCCCCTTCTCCTCCTGCCCCCAATCCCTCCCAGCATCAGAGTCTTTTCCAATGAGTCAGCTCTTCGCATGAGGTGGCCAAAGTACTGGAGTTTCAGCTTCAGCATCATTGCTTCCAAAGAACACCCAGGACTGATCTCCTCTAGAATGGACTGGTTGGATCTCCTTGCAGTCCAAGGGACTCTCAAGAGTCTTCTCCAACACCACAGTTCAAAAGCATCAATTCTTTGGCTCGCAGCTTTCTTCACAGTCCAACTCTCACATCCATACATGACTACTGGAAAAACCATAGCCTTGACTAAACGGACCTTTGTTGGCAAAGTAATGTCTCTGCTTTTTAATATGTTGTCTAGGTTGGTCATAACTTTCCTTCCAAGGAGTAAGCGTCTTTTAATTTCATGGCTGCAATCACCATCTGCAGTCATTTTGGAGCCCCCAAAAATAAAGTCTGACACTGTTTCCCCATCTATTTCCCATGAAGTGATGGGACCGGATGCGATGATCTTCGTTTTCTGAGTGTTGAGCTTTAAGCCAACTTTTTCACTCTCCACTTTCACTTTCATCAAGAGGCTTTTTAGTTCTTCTTCACTTTCTGCCATAAGGGCGGTGTCATCTGCATATCTGAGGTTACTGATATTTCTCCCGGCAATCTTGATTCCAGCTTGTGCTTCTTCCAGCCCAGCTTGAAGCATTAGATGAGTAATAATGAAGATTTCAGTCTTTTGAAATGAGATTTGGCAAAATCAGCCAAGTCTTTTTCTTCTAAAGCTCATCCCTAGCCAAAGTAGCAATAATGTACTGCCTGCCTGTTTCCAAACCACTTACACAACATTGTCTGCTTTAATCTCAGCAACATCTTGAGGTAGCCAGGTAGCCATTCATTTCCAACTCTTGGAAGAATCTACTGCTAATGATTTTTTTGAGATGACTTAGCAGCCAAGAGACCAAGCTGGAGCTGGAGCCCGAGTCTATCTGATTTTAAACCTAGTCTTTCTACTCTGTCCCAGTCGCCTGAACAGGATGACAGAGCAGTAGGAAGGCTATGCTCCTACTTTAACACACTGTGATGGGTAATAGACAATGCCTGTTCTGTGTTTACAATGAAAAGAAGTCACAGAAATGACTAACATGTTGGATACTGAAACCTAAAACAAAACAAAAAAAAAGAAACAAATTATTCTCCTGGAAGAACAGTTTAATAATAGTCTTTTGCTCTAGTAAAGAGTCTTCTGTAGAGAGATCGGGCCCAACTGTTCTTAATCTTCACCGAAGCCAGGCCTGGGGTGAAGAAGAGGAAAGAAAAAAAAAAAGTTAAACTGTAACAGAAGGTATAAGAGAATTTTCTGATGATAAGGATTGTTAAATATTGGATTGGTTAGAGAGTGTGTTAAGTCTTCCTTCCTGGCAGCCATTAAAAATTCCTGTCTTTACTAACTGTACTTAAGTATGATTCCTCCAGAAATGAGGGATTTGAGATTAGTGACTCCTGTCAGAAGCCAGTCTCTCTGACCAGTTTCTTCCTGTATACAAGTAAGGAACCTGAGAAGAGAGAGCTGCCCTCAGACTCCAGTTTATCAGCAGTGTTCAATCTGAACATTGATTCACTACCAAACTACTCACTCCACCACATATGAGTTCAACAGACCTTTACTGAGCAACTACTACAGCTGGCGCATCTTTGCAGTAAGTTCTGTAAAGATTACCAAGAACTGATTGTGACTCTAACATCTGAAGATACATAAGTTGGCACAACTGGCGCCCTTAACACATGCCATAAATTTCATCTGCTACGCAACTGAAACGAAGAAGGAAATGGCAGCCCACTCTAGTATTCTTGCCTGGAAAATTCCACAGAAGAGCCTGATGGGAATCTGTGGGCTCACAAAGAGTTGAACACTACTCAGAAACTGAGCACGCAACTGAAAAAAATTACCAATCCATCCGGTTCAGTACTGGGGGCAGGGATGGGGTGACGGGAGAAGGCTGAAGTGTTGAAGTTGATGTCCAGTACAGCCTGAGCTTTTCAAGAGTACTTTGACAAATAAGAGAACTTCCTTTGTCTTGTTGACCACAGGATACAAAACCTGGGAAACATGACGAGTTGTCCAGACTCACAGTAGAGGAATTGTATATACCATAATTTCACCTATCCTGAATGATTATAGAATTTTGCATGAGGAAAAGTGAGTTAGGTATCAGTCTCTGTGGATGGCAGGTACCTTGAGAAGCAGCTATGAGGTAGTTTCCCTTGACTAGTTTATGGTTAAGTTAGGGAAAGGTGTATTCAGACAACTAGAGTGAGGACTCAAGCACATGGCACAGACAGTTGCTGTGATAGTTAAAAATAGTGACAGTGGGAATTGGGGAGAGAATTGTGAAGCAGAATGTTGAAATAGGATTGCAGTGTACTTGAGGGTGGCAGGAGGAGATGGTAGAGAAGGTAAGTGTTCCAAGTACGTGAGAAAAGGCATAGAGGCAGGACCAAAAGAGAGTCAGTTAAAATTTCTTTGGTTTTTCCTGGTCGTCTAGTGGTTAAACCTTTGCTGTCATCCAGCCCAGGGAGTGCAGTTCCATCCCTGGTCACGAAGCTAAGATCCCACAGGCCTCTCAGCCAAAAAAAAAAAAAACAAAACAACCAGAACATAAAACAGAAGCAATAATGTAACGAACTCAATAAAGACTTTAAAAAATTGTCCACAACAAAAAAGTCTTTTAGAAGTAAAATAAACTCTTCAGTGAATAACTGGTTATATGGTTAAAAAGAAGGACACAGAATTGGGCTAGAATCTAAGAAGTCTGAACTTTATCCTGGGGTCAGTGAAGTAAGAGATGATTTGGTAAATCTGAACAAATAATTTTACAGATTTTGATTTGCCTATGAGGTTTTTTAAATACTGTTTTAGTTGTGTTTTTTTTTTCTTTTTTTCTTAATTATGTTTCTTAAATACATCAGGGTCTTTTTCAGTGAGTTGGCTCTTTGCATCAGGTGGCCAAAGTACTGGAGTTTTGCCTGGAAATGGACTAGCCCAGTCATTCGCAACATCACCAGGGAACTTGCTAGAAATGCAAATTATTGGTGCCCATTCCAGAGGACATCAGAAACTCTGGAACTGAGGGGCACAGTCTAACAAGTCCTGCATGTGATGGTGATTAATGCTCAGGTGTGAAGGCCACTAGACTACAAGCACAGAGAGACAACAGGACCGTGATACACAGACCCCAGCAGAGAAAGCTTTGAAAGGTCAAAGGTTGGTGATGGCAGTGATCATGACCCATGAAACGCTACAGTGACTGGAGAAGGAAACCAGGGGAATAAGATTATATTGTACAAAGAAAGTTGGATGTGCTGTGAATGGGCAGGACCGACCTATCTTTAGACGACTGTCTTCCTGATCTTAGCATTTAAATAGATCAAGTAGATTTAAAATAGATCAGTCCCATCGGAGGGGCTCACACAAAATCTCCTCCCCAAATATCTCTCCCATATATCCTCAGAACTTCCTACTGAGCTTTTCCACTTAGCTGTCTCATAGGAGCCTCAGCTCTCTAAAACTGCCCAGATTTATTATCTTTCCCTTCAAACCTATATCTCTGCATATGTTTCCTATTTCAGAGAATTGGACTACCATCCACACCATTACTCAAGTCAGTTATTCTTGGCTTACTTCTCACTGAGTCGTGTCCATCCTTCCACCTCAAAGCTTTCAAAGGTACCTATTTTTCTCCATCCCCACTGATACCCTTCTAATTTAGACCATCATTAGTTTCTCACTAAATCATGTTAATCATCTTAATTGGTCTCTCTGCCTCCAGTCTTTCAGCCTCTAATCCATTCTCCATGTGGCTAGAACACGCTGTTTAAAATGCAGAGTTGATCAGTTCTTTCCTTACAGCTATGTGGTGTCTCCCCATTACCTTCTTGATAAAATGTAGCCTCCTCAAAGTCAGCTTTTACCATCAGTCTTACCTTTCCAGCCTGATCTTTTGTCCTGGCTCCTCCCATCCTCAGCACCCGCTGTTCCCTCTGTAGGAGTGGTTTTCTTACCTATATTTACCCTCCTGACATTGCCGATCCTTCAGGTGGCTACCTTCAGAAGATCTTGCCTCTTCCGTGAAGCCTTCTTGGACCTTCTAGTTGTAAGCACGATGTTCTTACGTTCCCCTTGCACATCACCTTTCACATCTTGTAATTGCCTATTTATTATTTTCTGCAGTACACTCGGAGAAGGCAATGGCAACCCACTCCAGTCCTCTTGCCTGGAAAATCCCATGGATGGAGGAGGACCCTGGTAGGCTGCAGTCCATGGGGTTGCTAAGAGTCAGGCAAGACTTAGTGACTTTACTTTCACTTTTCACTTTCATGCATTGGAGAAGGAAATGGCAACCCACTCCAGTGTTCTTGCCTGGAGAATCCCAGGGACAGAGGAGCCTAGTGGGCTGCCGTCTATGGGGTCGCACAGAGTCGGACATGACTGAAGTGACTTAGCAGCAGCAGCAGCAGTACACTCTTGCTTCCTCCCTCTTCCCAGTCACTTGATTATGATCTCCACAAGGGTTGAGACTGTGTTCTCCCATTTTATCACAGGCTTCTGACACATTGCTTGGGGAAAAGCTGGTGAGCAACAAAAATATGTTGAAAGATGTGGCGATCAGCAGTCAAGATGTGGTAACTGAAAATCGTTTGAAAGGTTATTGGGTAGGAATTTGTATTTTCTACCACTCACCCACTCCAGACTTTCATCCTGTTTCTTGTTCCACTCATCTTGAATTTGTGGGAAGCATTCTCTAAACCAAGAACTGGGCTATTTGCTTAGAATCAACTGTAAAAAGACTGAGTCTTTGCTACAGGGTTTATCATCCAGTGGAGGAAATCGACAATTGCAAAGTAGTTTATATACAGTAGGGACATAAAATCATGAAAGAGGAAGGACAGAGAGCTAAAGAAACAGCTAGAGAGGCAACTAAATTAGAAGAAGTGGTCCCTAAGCTAGTACTTAAAAACTTAGTTGTTTAGTCACTAAGTCACTTCCGCCTCTTTTGCAACCCCATGGACTATGGCCCACCAGACTCCTCTGTCTATGAGGTTTCCAGGCAATGTGAGTTTTCCAGTTAGAGAATAGGAGCAGATTGTTCCAGGTGAAGGGAAAGACAACAAATGTCCAGTAGTGAACAAGAGAAGGGAGCACTTTATAACTAGAGGGTGAAGCATGAGGAAAGCAGCCTTGGGGGTCAACTTGGGAAGGCTTGTGTTTTCAAAGTACCGCAGTGTGGGACAGGCACTGAAGGAGGCAAAAGGGAAGACGAACAGTAGACGTCATCCAGTGGGGAGCTCAGAGCAGCCAGAATGAGAAAAGGCTGGGAGGGGATAGGGTCATGAACGGATAAAAAAAGAAGGGCGACTCTGTCCTGACCCGTTTCCTTCCCTACAGCTCTTGGCTAGCGCGAGGCAAGGGTTTCACAGGATTCCTGTCTCTGTCCGTTGTCACCTGTGTGTCACAGTTTTCCAGCTCTAAGTTGGGAAGACAGTACAAGATCGGGACTGTTCGATGATGTTTTCTTTTTGTGTTGGAGGGGAGGGAGTTAAGTTTTGGGGCAAAATGAGGATTGTAGCCCAGGAGACAGCATTTTAGGTAGCTCTGAGAAACTGCTCCGTCAGTGATGGTTTCTGATTGTACTTCTTCCTAGAGACCTTCAGAGAAGGCATGGCTTCCGGAGACGAGAACGCAGAGCGGACTAACAGAGTGCTAAGAATCAGCCAGTTGGATGCACTTGAACTAAACAAGGCCCTGGAGCAGCTCGTTTGGTCCCAGTTTACTCAGTGCTTTCATGGATTTAAGCCAGGGCTGTTAGCCCGCTTTGAACCAGAGGTGAAAGCATTCTTGTGGCTTTTCTTGTGGAGATTCACCATCTACTCTAAAAATGCCACAGTGGGACAGTCAGTGTTGAATATTCAGTACCAGAATGATCTTTCCCCAAACCTGAGCTACCAGCCACCGAGCAGAAATCAGAAGCTCTGGTACGCTGTCTGTACGATTGGCGGCAAGTGGTTAGAAGAACGATGCTACGATTTGTTTCGGAACCGTCACATCGCATCCTTCAGGAAAGCCAAGCAGTGCATGAATCTGGTGGTCGGACTTCTGAAGTTAGGCGGGTTGATTAATTTCTTGATCTTCCTCCAAAGGGGCAAGTTTGCAACTTTGACCGAACGTCTCCTGGGCATCCATTCTGTCTTTCACAAGCCCCAAAGTGTCCGAGAAGTGGGCTTTGAGTATATGAATAGGGAACTCCTCTGGCACGGCTTTGCCGAGTTTCTAATTTTTCTCCTCCCACTAATCAACGTCCAGAAGTTGAGAGCCAAGCTCTCTTCATGGTGTGTCCCACTGACGGGAGCCCCAGGCAGCAACAGCACGCTGGCAACCAGTGGCAGACAGTGTTCTCTGTGTGGGGAGTGGCCCACCATGCCTCACACCGTTGGCTGCGAGCATGTCTTTTGTTACTACTGCGTGAAGAGTAGCTTCTTATTTGACATGTCCTTCACTTGTCCTAAGTGTGGCACAGAAGTCCATAGCCTGCAACCCTTGAAATCGGGCATTGAGATGGCAGAAGTGAGTGTCCCTTAGAAACTAAAGTTGTTCCTCCTAGAAGAACTGTATTATGTCTAAATCCTTAGCATGAGTCATCCTGAGTGTACTACTTAGATATGTTTTATGAGGACACGTGCTTCTCAGCCACTGCCTTCTGTTCCTTCCCAGGCACAACTACATTCTACTCGCCCTGGAAACCACATGATCCTAAATATGTGATATAAATGGTAACATGCTATTTTTTTTTAATCATTGTGTTTAATTTTTAACGTCAAGAATAATGGACAGTTTTTGGTGGTTTTTTTTTTTTTAACAAATGACCACTAAGAATGTGCCTTCATTCTGCCACTTCCTGGAAAGAGTGAGACTAAAAATAAAAGATTATGGAGACTCTGGGCTGATTGTACATTTATTTTCAGAAATGACACCAGAAAATTATACAATAACAAGAGTAAGACCTGTTGTTTGAAACCTTCAGTCCCAATGTCCCGATTGTAATTGTAAGCTTTTCTCTGAAGCCAGCTTTTAAGGGGTTCTGTCTGCTTCATTCTCAGAGCTAATGACAGCCACCAGAGGCTCAAGACTTTCATCCTACCAGCTTCCTGATCCCACTGGCCAAAGAGCTTCTTGCCTAGTAGTCTGACACCAGGAGCCCACAGTCTGGTCAGCCTGAAATTGTGTGCACATTCCTAAACCATGATGGAGAAATACTGTTCCCAGTCCCTCAGCTGGATGATGCTCCATCACAAACACCCCAGGAACCTAATACAGGACAGGAAGCAGGTGACCACAGGGGCTAGTTAGGAGCATGGTGGCCACTGGGCGGGGGAGAAGTGATCTTGACCAGTCTCCGTTTGCTTCTATCCTGGAAATCTACACCGGCCCCTAATTTTACCAGTGACCTAGTCTGGCAAGTACGTTAGCAACTGAATGGTCATCTTAGATTGCGGATTTGAAAGGATGAAATAAGGTCAACAAGATTTTGTTCTACCAACAATTTTTTTACAGTGTGATTTTGATAGTTTCTGAGCAGGTGCCCACATTGTCATAATTTTAACATGAAAACACAACACGCATGCTAACAGTTGTCAGTATTATGGATGCGGGCGGATACTTGCTATAGACCCTCATGGCACTTAGTACAAAATATATATTTTTAAATTTAATATCTGCCGCCCCCGCTAAGTGATATCCCCCCATGAGGTCAGAGCCTATAGCTCTTCTGCCCATCACTGGATAGTCAGACCCTGCCGCATGTTCCAGGGTACCAAGACAGTCATCTTGTGAGCCAGTGGCGAAACCTATCACAGATTGGGTTCTGTGGTGGGAAAGGGTTTGAAGTACAAGATACTCATTAGGGAATCCATGCCTGTGAAAGCAAATGGTGAAGAAGCAGGAATAAGCTGAAGGAAACTTGTCCAACCCAGAGGAGAGCTCTGGAGCATTTTGAAGGCCTGGATGTCCTAGGTGGAGCCAAAGCAGTCAGGCTTTTGACCTCCACCTGTCAGATGCTGGCGGTGGCCACTCAGGAGGGCACGACCTCAGGCCTGGCAGCTCTGTTCCTGAGGCAGCCTGCTGCCCTGGTCCATCCCCCCCACCCTACCCCCACAGCTGGGCTGCAAAGCCATTCCTAAAGGAAGGGCCAGCTGGGTATCACACCTGACCCTGTCTCTCCATCCTTTTTCTTCATAGTTTTCCACATTTGTTTTTCCTGCTTGTAAGGATTCTTGGCAAAGAGCACACTGAGGGCAGCTGGTGTGCAGCTTCTCATCAGTGGGTGACGTGAACATTGAGTGCCACCTAAGGGAGCTTCACCTCACCCCAGAGACAGGCCTGCTGGCCAAGCTGCAATGACAGGCCCAGATGCCACCTAGTCCCTGCTGCCCCAGGGCTGCCAGGGGACTTGGTTGAACGCTGGTGCTTCTGTTCCCACTCCCCAATGGCTGCAGGGCTCCAAGTTCATGACTACTGGGTCGTATCTGTTTCCACTTTAGCATTCAGAACCCAATATTCAGCCCTGAGTGTCCTCCTTTGGGAAAATAACTTCTACACTAACATTGTTCTTCTCCCTCCCGTGCACCTTGTTCTCAAGTCAGGTTTGCTCCTTGTGTGTTTAGTGTGTCCAACTGGCTTCAGTGACCGTATTTAAAAGACATCAGTCCAGGTGAACACAAGCCATGACCTGTTCCTTCATTCCCAGCTCCCTGCCTTCAGTACTTAGTGTCCGTGGGGTTTGGACAAGTTTATTTAACTTCCCTGAGTTCTAATCAATTTACCCAACCTATGAGATGGACATTTAGTAATGTTGACCTCTTAAGCCTGTAACTGAGGCTTCCCTGGTGGCTCAGACGGTAAAGCGTCTGCCTGAAATGCGGGAGACCTGGGTTTGATCCCTGGGTCGGGAAGATCCTCTGGAGAAGGAAATGGCAACCCACTCCAGTACTCTTGTCTGGAAAAGCCCATGGACGGAGGAGCCTGGTGGGCTACAGTCCGTGGGGTCACAGAGTCAGACACAACTAAGCGACTCCACTAAGACTGTAATGGGGAATTAAATAGCGTATCATTCTTTCAAAAATTATTTCTCGAGGCCTTACAGGCATTCTTCGGTACTCGGATGCATTCGTGAATAAAACAAAACCTTGGCTTTCATGGAGTTTACATTCTTGGAGGGGTGATAGACAATAAACACATGTAAGATCGTTTCAGATGTTAGAATACTCTGAGAAAAATAAACTAAGAGAATGGAGAGTGAAAAGGGATGCTGTATCGAATTACATGCTCCTGGAAGTCCTCTCTGAGAAGCTGAAGTTTAAAGAGATCTGAATGAAAAGAGAGAGAAAGCCAAGCAGAGGAGGGATGCCAGGATGAGAAAATGGCAAGTGTCCCAGGTCTCAGATGAGCATCCATCACCTGTTCTGAGAAAGCAAGAAATCAGAGCGAGCAAGACTGGGACATGAGGCAATGAGATGAGGGGATACGGGCCAGCCCATGCAGGCCACGGTGAAAAAGTACCTGAGTTTATTCCAAGTATGTGGTTTTTCTGGTGGCTCAGACAGTAAAGGATCTGCCTGCAATATGGGAGACCTGGGTTCTATCCCTGGTTTGGGAAGATTACCTGAAGAAGGGAATGGCAACTCACACCAATATTCTTGCCTGCAGAATTACATGGACAGAGGAGCCTGGCAGGCTACAGTCTGTGGGATCATAAAGAGTCGGACACAACTGACTTTCACACACACATTCTATGTATGAGGAAACCACCAGAAGACTTTAAACCAAGAAATGGCATCAAACACATTCTTTTAAAGGATCACAATGACTGATGTGTGTAGAGTTATGAGTAAAAGCAAGAAAACAAGTTCAAAGTCTACAGCAAATAACAAGCCACAATTGTTACAATTTCTATTAGGCTTGTGGTACATTAACAGCATCACTCTCTGAAATGGTCACAGACATGGAAACCAGCAAAACCATGAGAAACTAAAATAGATGTTGATAGATTTCATGCACCAAAGTTCTACCTATGGGGTGGTTCCTTGAATCCCCATTTAGAGGCTGCTTTCTTTTAACTATATTTCTGTGAACTTTCACCACCAGGTGAAAACTAAGAGATGCGAGACAGAGGACACTGGTAAAATGCAAGCCTGTTTACAATTACAAGAAATAATAGAAAACTTGATATCAATGGGGAAAAAAAACCTTAAAAACTAATCTGGTAATATTTAGAGTGGACCCATGGACTTTGAAGAATAACTGAATAGTAATTTTGGCTTGGAGCTTCCCAGGTGACTCAGTGATAAAGAACCTGCTTGCTAATGCAGGACATGCAGGTTTGATCCATGGTTGCAAATATCCCATGGAGAAGGAAATGGCAACCCACTCCAGTATGCATGCCTGGGAAATCTCATGGACAGAGGAGCCTGGCGGGCTACAGTCCGTGGGGTTACAAAAGAGTAGGACATGACTTAGAGACTAAATGACAACAATGGCAAAATTGTGGCTTAAAATGACCTTAGATCATCAATAAAAACTACCATATAATCTGTATCATTTGATTAAGGAGGCAGTGACATTAGCATTGTTTTATTTGAGGAAGCCTTCAAAATGTGTTGGTACTCAAAGCAAAAACTTGATTCATTTGGAACATTTGCTTTTTAAAAAGCTGTTTTTCCTAACAGCACTCCCTAAATGAAGTGTTACTCTATTAAGAAAAGATATTTTCAGCAGCAGAACAATTCCAAACAGACTTTTTAGCCAAGCCAGTAGGCCATATTGTCTATAGAACTGATGCTCCATGGTTCTCTGCAGCTAAAATTAGTGTGTAGAGTAAATTTTATATGCATCGCCACCAGTAAGTTGGCAAGTATTTCGAGTGTATTTTTTTTTCCTTCAAAGAGTATGTAAATCATGTAACAAGAGAGAATAGGCTTTTATGTTTGCAGGTCATCTCTTATTTTTTCTCAATTTTTAAAAAAACAAATTTTACGGTTTTTAGAATGTCATTTTAAAAAAAGGAAGCACCATTTTGAGCAAGGGCCTTCATGGAAACCTGTCTTCGAATTGTTATTCTGGCAATTAAAACAAGTCAAATGAGGTTAAACCAAGTCACTCCTAAAGCCAGGAAATCCAAGTGTACAATATTCAATGGGTAGTACTCTTTCCTTCTCATTAGCAGTAAAGTAACTTCACATTAACAGGTTTTGGGTCATGCCACTGCTGAAATCCACAAACCAATAAAACATAAATCTACTGAAGTAAAGCTGAATTTAAAATCAAATGGATGTGGACATGTTTGTACCACTGACCTTAAGAATCTGTCTCAAGGAAACAATAAGATTTTAGATGTAGATTTATTGAAATGATGTTCAATATAGCACTATTCATAATAATAACACAAATGTTCAAAAATAAGGAAATGAGTAAAATGGTATAGCTGTTTAATAAGTCAGTGTTATAAATACCATGGAAAAAAGTTTATGTAAAAATATACACAAATAATTTTATAACGGGAACATACATACAATATACTATTAAAATGAAAGGATATAAAGTACAATATGTTCTCAATTTTAAGATAAACATGCACATATATCTTACAATCAGTGTCTAAGTAATTCAGTTTTGCTTTTTTTTTTTAATACTTTTCTGTATTCCTATATTTTCTACAAGGAGCATGTAATACTTTTTAATCACAACAAAACAAGTTACTTATTTCTTTAAAATCTCCTGGCCAGCTTCGCTTCAGTTCAATTCAAAGGTAAACATCTGCACAGCTTGTAAACAAATCCTTGAACAATATGAATTTAGGAGATATAAGATCCTAAAAACCTTAGAGTACCTATTTTTGCATTACAATAAATAAAGTGTGTCTTTTTTTTTATGGCCAACTGCCTGCAACCCTTAAAACAGTCTGAATTATTTCATGCATTTTAAATTACATATTAAACCTCTGACTCATAGCATATACATTTTTTTCAACCACTTAGAAATATGTAGGCAACAAAAAGGTAAAAAGTTCCCCAGACCCTTTTCCAAAAGTATTTGTATGATACTTATAAATACATGTAACGTAGTTGTAAATGAAAGTGGTTTAGTTACTTTAAAATATCTAGAACTAGTACAGCAGATCAAGACAAATGACATAAATATATTAGCAATTCACCTAAGCTTGTAAGGTGACCATATATCCTCAACTAAGAGTCAAGACAGAGTCTGACCCAGGATTTTGTATTCCTTCCAAATGTGGACACAGAAATCCTGCATTTCTAAGATATTTTTATGATCTGGTTGCCAATAATACAAATGAACTGCAGCTGATACTTTATCTAAACAGTCACAGTCCTGAATTAGCAGACTCAGAGGCTTTGCCGTCTTGTAAGGTGTCAAGGATGGTTCCCTGGTAAACATATTCCCTAAGCACTCAGGAAATAGCATCTTTTCCTAACAGCCTCTTTTCTTTCAAACCCCTATCAATTTGTAAGAGTGCCTTTTTAGTCAACAAAATTCTAAAATACAATTGTTTTCCACTCATGGAAATTCTAGTTAATTGCTTTAAAAATGCTTAGCTCCAGACCAAATACAAAAGGCAGATAAATTCTTTGAGAGCGAGAAGTGGAAGTCACTCAGTCATGTCCGACTCTTTGAGACCCCCCATGGACTGTAGCCCACCAGGCTCCTCTGTCCATGGGATTTTCCAGGCAGGAATACTGGAGTAGGTTGCTATGTCCTCCTCCAGGGGATCTTCGAAACCAGGAACTGAACCCAGATCTCTTGCATTGTGGGCAGGTTATTTACCATCTGAGCCACCAGGAAAGCCCCCATCTAATATTGTATGCAATATTTCTTAGTGCCCCTTCTCAAAGCGACCAGAATAGTCCTCAATTTCAGTCAGATGACTCTCTCAAATTTCAAAATAGGCTGTGAAGATAGAGACTGTATCTTGCTCATTATTTTGTGACACTGCAGCCAAAAACAGTGACTGGCACGTTGCAAATGCTCAGTGTTTGAAGAAGGCAGGAGACTTTGGGGTTTGATCATGAAGCTTTTCACAAGCATGGAGCTGAACAACTAATGGTATTATTGTGAGAAGATTTCTACATGCATTTCTGTAACACCATAGAGAAGCCAGCACCCCCAGTTTGTCTTTGTGGTGAATCTTAGGAGTACCATTTTTAATTTAAAATATTCTGTGGTATTCTTGCTTTGAGGGAAAACAGTTGGAATTCAGGAGCACAATAAGAGAATTAATAACTTTTCTTTGAAAATGCATGCAATTTTGGAGCTGTCAATTTCAGCTATGTCTCTTTAAATACTTTTTCTTCTAGAATCCAACTGGGTAGATGAGATTTTTTTTTTAATTCCATTATAGAAGTAATAGCCCTGTTTTGGTGTTTTGTAAGCAGATAATATTCTGCTAGTGACTGTCTTTGCAGTAATGCATTGCTCCGAATTTTGAATTCTATTATTTTACATCTACAGCAGCTTAAAGTGTATTTTTTTTATAAACAGCAAACTTCACCTCATAAAAATTCATTACATAAGGGCATAAACAAGTGCTTTTCCTTCTAGTCATTGGCAGTAAGTGATTCATCAGTTTTCCACAGAAAACCAATTTCATTGCAGATGTTCTGTAATTTCCAATCTCCCTGAATTGTGGAACCATATCACACAATCCCAATGCAAGGAATGTAAGGATTTTTTTTGTTAAGGTCTGTGCTTAGTCTCTTTAATAGGATTGAATATCATTTGCTGTCTCATCAGTTTTATTTTAAAAAATTAAATATTCAGTCTCCTATTCTTCCCTTTCCTGCATATGTTGATTCCACACATGGATAGAAAATTCAAAACCCACAGATTATTTGACGTCTGAAAACAATAACATTTACTCCTTTTCCCGAGGTCAAACCAGACATACGGAGAGAAACAAAATTTTTCCAAGGCTAAATCCTTTTTCTCCTCAACAATGTTTACTTTCTCTTTTCAACCCCACAGTGAAGGAGGAGTTTAGGGGTCTTTCTATTAACAATGGAACTCCTGGGGACTTCTCTGGTGGTCCAGTGGGTAAGACTCAATGCAGAGGGCTCAGGTTCCATCCCTCATGGGGGAACTAGATCCCACATACCCAACTCAGAAGTCTCACTAACCACAACTAAGATCCAATCCAGCCAAAATAAATATCAATAAATACATTTTTTAAAAAATGAAATTCTTGACAGTGATCCTTGGAAAAACTGTATCCACAAATTCTTGACTTTAGTTTTGTTCAACATTTCAGAGTAGAAACTAGAAAATGGGTGCACGTGGGCTTGCTAAGTCACTTCAGTTGTGTTCAACTCTTTGCAACCCCAAGGACTGTAGCCTGCCAGGCTCCTCTGTCCATGAGTTTTCCCAGGCGAGAAATAATACTGGAGTGGGCTGCCATTTCCTTCTCCAGGAGACCTTCCCAACCCAGGGATAGAACCCGTGTCTCTTATGTCTCCTGTATTGGCAGATGGTTTCTTTACCACTAGGGTATTCAAGTATAAAATAAGGAGCGAAAAGGAAATGCGGGCAGATTCTGTGATGGTTTAAGACCATATATGATCAATGAAACATTTCTTAGAAATGCTGAAAAGGAAAAGGTTAAATATCTCCAAAAAAAACTTAGGAAACTGAAGTTCAGTCTATTTAAAAACACCTCAATCTTTGGATTGAGAAGTGGAATCAAAAGCATGATAATTAAATTTACGAATAACCGAAAGTTATGAGGTATTGCAAGGGTGAAGTGACATATTTTCAAGATAACCAATTTGATTCTGAAGCTGGTCCTTATTTACCCCTCTGCCTTCCACTGCAGCTCTGGTTACTCACATATTTCCTTTAATGAGTTACATAAGGAAGGCCCATGGACTTGTCTCAGCAGGACCATTCCACTCAGAGGCTTCCAAGTGTGTTTTGAAAAGTTATAAATATCTGCCGTAAGTCAGCCATGCAGCCTGGAATTCCATCATCAATCAGAGATCAGATCAGTCGCTCAGTCGTGTCTGATTCTTTGCGACCCCATGAATCTCAGCACGCCAGGCCTCCCTGTCCATCATCAACTCCCAGAGTTCACTCAGACTCATGTCCATCGAGTCAGTGATGCCATCCAGCCATCTCATCCTCTGTCGTCCCCTTGTCCTCCTGCCCCCAATCCCTCCCAGCATCAGAGTGTTTTCCAATGAGTCAACTCTTCGCATGAGGTGGCCAAAGTACTGGAGTTTCAACTTTAGCATCAGTCCTTCCAAAGAAATCCCAGGGCTGATCTCCTTCAGAATGGACTGGTTGGATCTCCTTGCAGTCCAAGGGACTCTCAAGAGTCTTCTCCAACACCACAGTTCAAAAGCATCAATTCTTCGGTGCTCAGCCTTCTTCACAGTCCAACTCTCACATCCATACATGACCACAGGAAAAACCATAGCCTTGACTAGACGAACCTTTGTTGGCAAAGTAATGTCTCTGCTTTTGAATATGCTTTCTAGGTTGGTCATAACTTTTCTTCCAAGGAGTAAGCGTCTTTTAATTTCATGGCTGCAGTCACTATCTGCAGTGATTTTGGAGCCCAGAAAAATAAAGTCTGACACTGTTTCCACTGTTTCCCCATCTATTTCCCATAAAGTGGTGGGACCCGATGCCATGATCTTAGTTTTCTGAATGTAGAGCTTTAAGCCAACTTTTTCACTCTCCACTTTCACTTTCATCAAGAGGCTTTTGAGTTCCTCTTCACTTTCTGCCATGAGGGTGGTGTCATCTGCATATCTGAGGTTATTGATATTTCTCCCGGCAATCTTGATTCCAGCTTGTGTTTCTTCCAGTCCAGTGTTTCTCATGATGTACTCTGCATATAAGTTAAATAAACAGGGTGACAATATACAGCCTTGATGAACTCCTTTTCCTATTTGGAACCAGCCTGTTGTTCCATGTCCAGTTCTAGCTGTTGCTTCCTGACCTGCATACAAATTTCTCAAGAGGCAGATCAGGTGGTCTGGTATTCCCATCTCTTTCAGAATTTTCCACAGTTTATTGTGATCCACACAGTCAAAGGCTTTGGCATAGTCAATAAAGCAGAAATCGATGTTTTTCTGGAACTCTCTTGCTTTTTCTATGATCCAGCGGATGTTGGCAATTTGATCTCTCGTTCCTCTGCCTTTTCTAAAACCAGCTTGAACATCAGGAAGTTCATGGTTCACATATTGCTGAAGCCTGGCTTGGAGAATTTTGAGCATTACTTTACTAGCGTGTGAGATGAGTGCAATTGTGTGGTAGTTTGAGCATTCTTTGGCATTCCCTTTCTTTGGGATTGGAATGAAAACTGACCTTTTCCAGTCCTGTGGCCACTGCTGAGTTTTCCAAATTTGCTGGCATATTGAGTGCAGCACTTTCACAGCATCATCTTTCAGGATTTGGAATAGCTCAACTGGAATTCCGTCACCTCTACTAGCTTTGTTCATAGTGATGCTTTCTAAGGCCCACTTGACTTCACATTCCAGGATGTCTGGCTCTAGGTGAGTGATCACACCATTGTGATTATCTGGGTCGTGAAGATCTTTTTTGTACAGTTCTTCTGTGTATTCTTGCCATCTCTTCTTAATATCTGGATGTCTCTAAAGTTAGAGCATGATTTCTAATTTGCTAACTTTTATGAAATGTGCTGCCATCTCTAGTGGCTTTCCTGCTGGTACCAGGCAGAAACCAGAGGCAGCCAAGAAAGGGAAAAGTTGGTCTCTATACATACAGCCATAAACTGTAAAACCACCAATCAAACCTAGTCTATCTCTTCATCCCCTGCGTGCCCCAATTATTGCACATTGCCTATTTTACTTACTGTCCTTCAAGTTTATTTAAATCAGCTTCTCCTTAAAACAATCTGAAACTGAATGTCATAGGAATAATTAAATATAGCCTCCCTTCCCATTCAACTCAATTGTTGAAGAAAGTGTTCAATGATTATTGAACACTTTCTTCAATCTGTTGAGCACTGGGAATCCAATGATGAATAGGAGATCATAGTCTACCCAAGGAGAAGATGATGAGAGTAAACAGCCAAAGTGCTTGGTGAGCATGAAGAAATGAATAATTTGTTTCATCAGGCACCTGTACAAGGCCTCCAAGGAAGGGTGACATAGGGGTTCAGTCTTGATGGGTAAGTAGGGTCTCTTCAGATGAAACAAATGAAGAACACTGAAATGAGAAAAATAAAATTACTCTTGAGATTTAACACATGAACCCCTCATGTCCAAGTTCAGATGAATAGTCATTCGGCAGGTACTCATCAAGGACCTGTAGGGTACCAGATACTGTGCAAGGTAAGCAGTGAGGATGAAACCACAGGACATGTTTTCTGCCCGCAAGGAGCTCATAGGTTTCCCTGAAACTCTTTTATCTCTGTGGAAAATAGATTCTGGTCAGAGCAGGGGCTTGCATATGAACAAGGTGAGGACAGTTTTGCAACATAAGACATCATCTAGAGAAGAAAACACAGGTGAATAATCTCAAGTGGAGATCCAGAATTTATAGGGCCAGCAGAGTGGGTTAAGGATTTCTCAGAAGACACAGGGCAGCAAAACTAGAGATGAGATTAGTGAACGAAAACATCCCAAGTAACAAAGTTTGTAATTTGCCCAAAGTTACAGTGCAGGTGTTAGAACTTGTATCTTTCTTAGTGATGATAGTTTAGTCAGTAAGTCATGTCCAACTCTTGCAACTTCGTGGACTGTGGCCTGCCAGGCTCTTCTGTCTATGGGATTTCCCAAGCAAGAAACCTGGAGTGAGTTACCATTTCCTTCTCCAAGGGATCTTCCCGACCCAGAGATCAAACTCAAGTCTCCTGTACTGGCAGGTGGATTCTTTACCACCGAGTCACCAGGTAAGCCCCAATATCTTTCTTACTCAAAATCTATTCTCTTTATATGTGAAACTGCCTTTCAATTTTCTTTTAGCTTCTCCCAGAGACTCATTGTTCAATTGGCTTGCCCATGCCTCCTGTATCACATGGATCTCAACAAAAATTAAGAACATATCAGAATAAAAATTACTCAGATGGAACTATCCTTTAGAGTATTGGCCATAATAGGGCAGACCCTGTTCAAAATGTCCTATTTGAGTACCTATACCAAAACTGAGAAATAGGGGAGGTTCAGTATATCCTTGAGATGCATGGATACTTGTAAGGGAAAGTCAATGTCAATGTCAACTATCCTTTGTATATTTGTCTTTTTTCCTGCAATCTTTATATTAGTTTGCCAAGGTTGCCTTCAAAAAGCACCATAGACTGGGTGACACAACAGAAATTTATTGTCTCACAGCTCTGGAAGCCAGAAATCAGAAAGTGTCAGTCTAGTTGACTCCTTCCAAAGGCATTGTATTATGTTCCATGCCTCTCACCTGACTTCTGGTGGTTTGCTGGCAACCTCATGCATTCCTTGGTTTGGAGAAGCATCACTCTGATTTCTGTCTCCATCTTCACATGGTGTTCCTCTGTGTACATCTCTCTAAATTTCCACTTTTTATAAGGACACCAGTCATGCTGGATTTTTGTTGTTGTCATTGTTCAATCGCTAATTTGTGTCTGACTCTGCGACCCTATGGACTACAGCACACCAGGCTCCCCTGTCTTTCACTATCTGGTGATAATAGTGATCATCATCACTATCAAACTCATGTTCATTGAGTTGGTGATGCTATCTAACCATCTTATCCTCTGCCACCCCTTTCTCCCTTTGCCTTCAAGCCTTCCCAACATCAGAGTCTTTTTCAATGAGTTGGCTTTTCACATCACATGGCCAAAGTACTGGAGTTTCAGCTTCAGCTAGGAATAAACTTTAGGAATGTGCATATTGAATCACTTGAGGAGTTTAACTGAGACCAAGAAGAAAATGGAGAGGATTTATTCCCTGGAGCCAAGGTGAGAGAAGGAATGGCACAGTGTTCTGCCTACCCTCATGAAATAAGTATGACCTGTGTATTAGTCAGTATTCTGCAGAAAAATAGAACCAGTAGGATGTGTGTATATAAATATGGATATAGATAAAATATATTAAATATATATGAAGAGATTTATTGTAATCGACTTGTACAATAGTGGGTGGAAAATTCAAACTCTGCAGGTACACAGGTATGCTGTTGACTCACCGTAGCCAGTGCCACTTTTCCAGTGTGAAAGCCAGCAGGCTGGAGAATTCTGTCTTACTCTGGGTGGGCTGATCTTTTTGTTCTATTCAGGTCTTCAACTAATTAGATGAGGCCTACTTACATTAGGGAGGGCAGGCTGCTTTACTCAGAGTCCACCAGTTTAAGTATTAATCTCATCCAAAGCACCTTCACAGAAACACCAGGATAAGGTTTGACCTACTAGCTGGGCACCATGATGCCAGCAGAGTATTGGTTTACATAACTACTAGACCCAATGTTCCACTTTACCAAAACTATTAACTTTTAGACACAATGATCTGTTAGAACCTGTTTCTAATCTCCAGTGAGAGCTGTTATTTGGAAGGTAAACTATGTTCCAAGATGTGCAGTAACCCCCTGAATCAGGAAACTGTGTATTTGTCTTCCTGACCTTCTATTTATCCTTTAAAATGACAGAAACAACATTAGCTGTGAAACTAACCTGCTGGCTCAGATTTCTCTTTGTCCTTCTTAGTGAGTTGTGTTCCTTTCCCTATTTTCTTTCAACTTTCTTTACTGCTGAAGTTTAAACAGAATTCGTTTTTTTTCAGTTTTTTTTTTTTTTTTTCTTTTCTTTTCTTTTTGGCCATACTGTTTGGCAAGTGGGATCTTATTTCCCTGACTAGGGATCAAACTCTTGGCCCCTGCAGTGCAAGCATGGAGTCTTAACCACCAAACTGCTAGGAAAGTCCCAAAACTCGATTTTTATTAGCTAATACTTTTTTTTCCAAACCAGAGATCAAATTGCCAACATCCACTGGATCATAGAAAAAGCAAGAGAGTTCCAGAAAAACATCGATTTCTGCTTTATTGACTATGCCAAAGCCTTTGACTGTGTGGATCACAATAAACTGTGGAAAATTCTGAAAGAGATGGGAATACCAGACCACCTGATCTGCCTCTTGAGAAATTTGTATGCAGGTCAGGAAGCAACAGCTAGAACTGGACATGGAACAACAGACTGGTTCCAAATAGGAAAAGGAGTTCATCAAGGCTGTATATTGTCACCCTGTTTGTTTAACTTATATGCAGAGTACATCATGAGAAACACTGGACTGGAAGAAACACAAGCTGGAATCAAGATTGCCGGGAGAAATATCAATAACCTCAGATATGCAGATGACACCACCCTTATGGCAGAAAGTGAAGAGGAACTAAAAAGCATCTTGATGAAAGTGAAAGTGGAGAGTGAAAAAGTTGGCTTAAAGCTCTACATTCAGAAAACTAAGATCATGGCATCGGGTCCCACCACTTTATGGGAAATAGATGGGGAAACAGTGGAAACAGTGTCAGACTTTATTTTTCTGGGCTCCAAAATCACTACAGATGGTGACTGCAGCCATGAAATTAAAAGACGCTTACTCCTTGGAAGGAAAGTTATGACCAACCTAGAAAGCATATTCAAAAGCAGAGACATTACTTTGCCAACAAAGGTTCGTCTAGTCAAGGCTATGGTTTTTCCTGTGGTCATGTATGGATGTGAGAGTTGGACTGTGAAGAAGGCTGAGCACCGAAGAATTGATGCTTTTGAACTGTGGTGTTGGAGAAGACTCTTGAGAGTCCCTTGGACTGCAAGGAGATCCAACTAGTCCATTCTGAAGGAGATCAGCCCTGGGATTTCTTTGGAAGGACTGATGCTAAAGCTGAAACTTCAGTACTTTGGCCACCTCATGCAAAGAGTTGACTCACTGGAAAAGACTCTGATGCTGGGAGGGATTGTGGGCAGGAGGAGACGGGGACAACAGAGGATGAGATGGCTGGATGGCATCGCTGACTCAATGGACGTGAGTCTGAGTGAACTCCAGGAGTTGGTGATGGACAGGGAGGCCTGGTGTGCTGCGATTCATGGGGTCGCAAAGAGTTGGACACGACTGAGCGACTGATCTGATCTGATCTGATCTGAAGTTAGTTTGTCAATTAATTTAATATTCAATGAAACTAGATCTTTGATACTTATTATTCTTACTTTCTTATTTCAGTTAAATACAAATACATGATACCTATATACTTATTTAGACCTGGATCATAATGAAGACCTCCCTTTTGAGATAAAATTAATGTTCTAGATGTGAGATATACCAAATCAAAAGCAACTGAATGCAGAAACAGAAAGCAAAAAAACATTAGCTATCCAATTATCTACATTAGAAAGTCTGGGGATGCAGACACATAATCTAACCAAAGCCAAATCCAGATTTCATCCACACCAGCTTCTACTAGATTAATCCATCAATCCCATCCAGGACTTTCAGGATGAAGCTGATAGGTTAAATCATAGTCAACTGTAACAAACATTATGCAGCTATACAAATATGAGCAAAATAACTGGGGAGTGGGGGAAGGGGCTCTTCTATTTCTTCCCCGAATCTTTGTATTTGAGAAAATATTCCTCTTACAAGGGCCAAACCAAGTTCGGTCTCCCCCATTCCAGCCAGTTAGCTCTCCTCTGTGGTCACAGATTTATTGGTCATAACACCCAAGTAATCATCAAATCACAGGCTTGAAAGACTTTTCTTGAAGAATTCCTCTATAAAATATTTATCAATTAGGTATCCAGAGTCCATTTTATTACTTCCAATGACTGAGTTCACTGTCTCTCAAGAAATGTAGTCATGCTTCTGAGCAGTTTTATTTACTTAAAATGTTTACCTGCTATTTCAAAATAGTGGTCTGCTGGTCATGATTACATCCAGTAAACCCAATTGAAAAAGTCTAATCTTCCTTCCCCAAGAGTGTCCTTTATCTAAGTAAGTAAGTGTTAGTCGCTCAGTCATGTCCAGCTCTGCAAACTGATGGACTGTAGCCTTCTAGGCTCCTCTGTGCACAGACTTCTCCAGGAAAGAATACTGTAGTGGGTAGCCACTCCCTTCTCCAGGGGATCTTCCCAACACAGGGATCGAACTCTGGTGTCCTGCATTGCAGGCAGATTCTTTACTGTCTGAACCACCAGGGAAGCTCCTTTTATCTACTTAAAATAAAAACAAAACTTGGCTCCCTTTCTCTTCTCTTATCTCATCAAATGCCTCCAGGCTTACCTACCCTTACTCCAGCACCAACACCTGCTCTGCAAAGAGTAGTTAGGTCAAACACGTGAGTAGAGCCTGAAATTTCAGCCTGAATTTCAGGCTCTGTGCTAGGTGTTGAGCTCCAACATAGAGCTGTGGACAACCACAGGAGGGGTGTCTTATATAACTGTCATGAAGCCCTCCCCCACCCCATTAGGGCTTCCCTGTTGGCTCAGTGGTAAAGAATCTGCCTGCAATGCAGAAGACACAGGTTCCACATCCGGGTCAGGAAGATGCCCTGGAGGAGGGCATAGTAACCCACTCTAGTATCCTTGCCTGGAGAATTTCATAGACAGAGGAGCCTGGTGGGCTACAGTCCATGGAGTTGCAAAGAGTCTGACACAATTGAGTGATTACACATGCACGCACCTCCCTACTGCCCACCCCCGCCACCCCGCCCAACCCCACCAATTAGGTCCACTTGCCAAACTTTCTACCTGAAGGACTTACTTTACCTGGAGAAATGGCCTCCTTCTTACTTAGGTACAGATGTTACATAGGTCCCAGACTCTGTCTTCCTTACATGACATGATGTCAAATCTGCCTTCTGTGGTCTCTTCCTAAATTTTTCTATTGCTATCACCATGATTATATCAGTTTCTCAAAGACAGATTTCTCTTAATCTATTTTTTTCTTAAAAGTGATACATGGATATACAATCAATTATATTTTAATAACATCTTTATAATTCCATAATTTTGCTCAATTGTCCTTGTCTAATTACAGTATCAAAGTTAAATCTTTTGAACCTGATTTTCAAGACTATCGTAAATTGGGTTTAACAAAATTTTAACTCAAATGGTTCAAAACTGAACTAATCATCATTATGCCCAAACCCATCTCGTTACTGTGCTCTTTTCTTTACTGATGCATAATTGATTTACGTTACATGTACACAGCAAAGTGATTCAGTTATATGTATATATATATATACATATTAAATGTGTGTCTTACTTGCTCAGTAGCATCTGACTCTCTGCAACACTATGGACTATAGCCGGCCAGACTCCTCTGTCCATGGAATTCTCCAGGCAACAATATTGGAGTGGGTTGCAATTCCCTTCTCCAGGGGATCTTTCCAACCCAGAGATCAAACCCTGGTCTCCTGCATTGGCAGTGAATTCTTTACCGACTGAGTTACCAGGAAAGTCCTGGTGCTTTCTACTTCTCCCCAAATAACAGCAGCAATCCATGGCTCTAACAGCCTAATTATCTTTGTTTGTAGTTCATTCCAGTTATCAGTGACCTTAAACAATAATCACTGTTCACAATGCATATAGGAACTAGTGGTAGGGATTAATTTATTGTAACTAGAATAAGTCCTCCAAGATGGCACTTTAGCTTTTACCATGATTTCTGCCTTTCTGTTTTTAAATGTCTGACATAAGTGATCACTTTTAATAAACTCTTAGTCTTGTTGTAAACGGTAACATCAAAGTGAACGTGAAAGTCTCTCAGTCCTGTCTGACTCTTTGTGACCCCATGGATTATTCCCTAATCCCACATTGCGGGTGGATTCTTTACTCGCGGAGCCACAAGAGAAGCCCAACAATACTGGAGTGGGTAGCCTATCCCTTTTCCAGGGGATCTTCCCGACCCAGGAATTGAACCAGGAATTGAATCTGCATTGTAGGCAGATTCTTTACCAACTGAGCTATCCAGGAAGCCCTGTTGAATGTTAATTATTTATGCCTTTGCTTGTTATCTAACACTTTGTGATTTTCATATATTTTCTTACATTTCTCTTCATATACTGCAAATCCACAGAATGTGGAATCTTCACATAAGAGCATGACCTCATGCTTTTAACTATGTGGGTGAAAACATTTACTAACCATTTCCCCCCCCAAACTAAGTAACATCGGGGGATTTCAACTTGTGAAGAAGTTAGGTCAGAATCTGTTTTAAATTTGCTCCTAATATGTTATGTTGAAATATTAAGATGGCTTAATGAAAAAAAATTTAAGAATAAAAGTTCTTATCAGCAGAAAGTTAACTTGGCTCCTTGTTATCAAACTTTCCCAACAGTTCAAGTAGAGACAGACCGAAAAAATCTGAGTGCTTAAAAAATTTTTTTACGTTTATTTATTATTTTTTTGTATTTGACTGCACTGGGTCTTTGTTGCTTTGCATCAGCTTTCTCTAATTGCAGTGCTCAGGCTTTTCATTGCAGTGGCTTCTCTTGTTGCGGAGCACAGGCTCTAGACACTCAGGCTTCATCAGTTGCAGCACATGGGCTCAGTAGTTGTGGGGCATGGGCTTAGTTACCCCTTGGGACGTGGAATCTTCCTAGACCAGGAATGGAACCCATGTCGCCTGTATAGGCAGGCAGATTCTCATCCACTGCACCACCAGGGAAGTCCACTTAAAATCATTTGAAACTGACAGATAGAAGGGTGGACTGACTCAGGTCTACGCCTAGAATACACCAGCTATCCAGACTTCCTACATTTTTCAGAAGTGATAGAGACCTGCCGACTCCAAGCGCAATACCATCTTGCTTGACCGACATATTACTTTAAACAAAGAGTCAAAAACAAACAAAAGGGGGTGAGGGAGCTACTTTGCCAACATTCTTCTGTTTGAAAACATTTTCAAAGTTTCTTGGAACAGTTTCGTGGCTGAGGATGCCTTGAGCACACTGAGAAAACATTTGGCTCCCCACTGAGTGGACAACCTTTCTTAGAGCTTAAGTATCGGAGTTAATTGTGTGTGCATGTGTGTGTGTTAGTCACGCAGTCATGTCCGACCCTTTGCAACCCCATGGACTGTAGCCCACCAGGTTCCTCTGTCCATGGAATTCTGTAGGCAAGAATACTAGAGTGAGCTGCCATTCTCTTCTCGATGGGATCATCCCAACTCAGGGATCGAACATTGCATTGGAGGCAAATGTTATTAAAAGGTCAAGACCTAACAGGCTTCAAGTTTATCCTGGAGGATTTAAGCTTCAAAGAGGAAGAGCTGTTGGCCTTGTAGCAGTTCCTGGGGATTTGCCACAGCCAGGCTGCTCGAGGAAGCTGTAGATACGAGTGAGAGCTTGGGATCCTATAAGGAAGAAGATGGTGCATGAAAATAAAACCCAGTAAGGCAGTCTGAGCCATCACAGATTAAGAAGAAAAAACAAACAAACAAACAATTATTTAGAAATTGATACCTCATTTCCTTTGTCTTTTCTATGGAGTGTGTCATTAATATGCATGATGTTTTAATAGTATTTGCCTCATTTTGAAGAATGCAAGTCTCTAGAGGTGGTTCCTATTGTTAGCAATTGATGAGAAGGCTGACATAGGATTTTAGCTTCTTAAGGAAACGACAGAACCAACTAATTGTGATCAGTCTGAACCATAGGCCCAAAGTCTTCAAGAATGTGATTTCATTCACTTGTTTAAATGGCGAACATTGCATTGCCTTTTCTGAATGCCAGCATTCTTTAAAAGGGTGTTTTTCAAACTAGGGATCAGGACCCACTAGGGGTCATTAAATCCTTTTAATTAACTGGAACCAGTGTTTTGGAAAACTAACATAAAATAGAACTAAGCAGAAAACATTTCTTCACTGTGGGAGGGGTCATGTATTAGTTATGATAAAAACCCTGATGCTGGGAGGGATTGGGGGCAGGAGGAGAAGGGGACGACAGAGGTTGAGATGGCTGGATGGCATCACTGACTCGATGCACATGAGTTTGGGTGAACTCTGGGAGTTGGTGATGGACAGGGAGGCCTGGCGTGCTGCGATTCATGGGGTTGCAAAGAGTCAAACACGACTGAGTGACTGAACTGAACTGAACTGAACTATACTTGCTATCTTAGTGGCTTTAATACAATAAAATATTTTCTTCTCATTCATATAAAGCCAATTCAGGCTAGGTGAGCCTCCTCTATCTGACAACTTCACAATGCACAACATGTGGTCTCTAGGTCAGGATGTCAACTGCCACAATGAAGGGAGGGGTTGAGGGCCACCCAAAGAGAATTTAAGTTTCAGGCCTGGAAGCAGCTGGCATCACAGCTGCCCTGAGTCACGTGGCCACAATCTAACTTGATGGAAGGGGGCACAGTGTCCTCCTGTGCACATAGAAGAGACAGCAGAGGGACTTCCCTGGCTGCCCAGTGGTTAAGACTTCACCTTCCAATACAGGGGAGTAGGGGTTGGGGTTGGGATTGGGAGGGTGTTGATCCCTGATTGCGGAGCTAAAATCCCACATGCCTCATGGCCAAAAAACATAAAACAAAAGCACTCTTGTAACAAATTCAATGAAGACTTTGAAATGGTCCACATCATCGACACAGGGAACTTGAAGCCCGTGCTCTGTGACAACCTAGAGAGGTGGGAGGGGAGTTTAAGAAGGAAGGGACATATGTATACCTATGACTGATTCATGTTGATGTATGGCAGAAACCATCACAATACTATAAAGTAATTATACTACAATTAAAATATAAATTAAAAAAAATTTACCCCCCAAAAGGTCACATCAAAAAAAAAAAATCTTCAAAAAAGAGACAGTAGAAATGACATTTATATCACAGGACTCTGTTTACACCCATGCTTCACCGAGTTTGGCATGGATGAGCTTCTATAGAATATGTACTTTAGATATTTTAGCAAAAACCTCACTCTTTCAGGAATATTAGGCAGCAATTTTATTTTCTTTTTCTGAAAAATAGGTACTTCCTGTCATCACTGGACCAAAAACACAAGTTGGTTCTATGTTTTTGGATTTTCCTATCAAGTTAATTAAACAGACGCAAATTGAACATCAGACAGTGTATTCTGGCCTATGGAAGAATCAAAGACGGAGGGTGTGGTGGTTCCTTCCATTTCTCTGTCATCTACTTCTGTATCAGCATCATTTCTTCAGCCTCATCCTCCCACTGAGCTACCACAGAGGCCTGACATAGTCATACTTAGAGACTGCTTTTTGTCCTAAAAAGTTGCCAAAATGCAAAATGTCCTGAGAAAAACTGTTACCTTACTGTGAAGAACTTCAACTCTGGTGAAGAACAGCTAGTGGACTAGACTACCTGTCTGAACTTCAAATTCCTCTTGTTCAGTCTCTCTGTGGATTCTGTATTCATTGTCCCTCAGTCTTTACAGCCTCGGTGCCTACCTCTAACTAGATGCTGATGTGAACTAAATTATGTTCTCCAACCCCCACCCCAAGCCTAATTCTTATGTTGATGCTCTAATCCCCAATGGGACTGTATTTGGAGGTATGGATTTTAGGGAAAAAATTAAGGTTAAGTGAGGTCATAAAGGGCCTTCCCTTTAAGGGAGTGGATTAGTGTTAAAGAACCCTCCTGCCAATGCAGGAGATGTAAGAGACCTGGATTCATTCCCTGGGTCAGGAAGATCTCCTGGAGGAGCACAAGACAACCAATTCCAGTATTCTTACCTGGAGAATTCCAAGGACAGAGGAGCCTGGTGGGCTATAGTCTATAGGGTCACACAGAGCTGAACACAATTGAAGTGACTTAGCATGAAGGCAATGGCACCCCACTCCAGTACTCTTGCCTGGAAAATCCCATGGATGGAGGAGCCTGGTAGCCTGCAGTCCATGGGGTCGCTAAGAGTCGGGCACGACTGAGCGACTTCACTTTGACTTTTCACTTTCATGCATTGGAGAAGGAAATGGCAGCCTACTCCAGTGTTCTTGCCTGGAGAATCCTAGGGACGGGGGAGCCTGGTGGGCTGCTGTCTATGGGATTGCACAGAGTCAGACATGACTGAATCGACTTAGCAGCAGCAGCAGCAGCATGCACGCACCCACGAGGTCATAAGTGAAAGTGAAAGCCTTTGCGACCCCATGGACTGTAGCCTGCCAGGCTCCTCTCTCCATGGGATTTTCCAGGTACGAGTACTGGAGTGGGTTGCCATTTCCTTCTCCAGGGGATCCTCCTGACCCAGGGATTGAACCCCGGTCTCCTGCATTGCAGGCAGACGTTTTACCATCTGAGCCACCAGGGAATCAGTGACCTTTACAAGAAGAGGAAGAGACAGTGGAGAGTTCTCCCTTCCAGCATGAACAGGACAATGTGAGAGACTTCCTTGTGGTATAGTGGATAAGAATCCACATGTCGATGCAGGGGACACAGGTTTGATCCTCAGTCTGGGAAGATTCTACTTGCTGAGGAGCAACTAAGCCCATGGGTCCTAACTACTGAGCCTGTGCATCCTGGACCCCACTCTCCACAAGCCACTACAATGAGAAGCCCCAGAGCTACAAAGAGAAGTTCTCACCAGAACCTGACCGTACTGGTACCCTGATCTCAGACTTCCAGCCTCTAGAACTGTAAGAAAATAAATCTCTGTTGTTGAAGCCACTCATCCTGTAGTGTTTGGGTGCAGCAGCCCAAGAAACTAAGACTGGTGGCTACCTTGGATAAGCAATAATGATATATATAGCATTAAATGTCGCCTCTGTGCAGGTTGCCCTCACCTGTTCAAACAATTTTTCAGTCATTTGAGAACTTTGCATACATACTGCCTACAACACACTTACTTGTCTTTACTTGAGTGCACATTCTCACATCTCTTCAAATGTAAATTCCTGGAGAGGAAAGATCACTCCAAAGATAATGCCTAATAATGGGAACACAAGAAACTACCATCAGAGGCAAGTGTTATCTCCCTTTTGCAAATGAGAAAACTGGCCTTGATATGACCCTGAGGTCAGGCTTTAAACCATTAGTGGAACTAAGATTTCAATCAATGGATGTTGAACTCTAAGGCACATTTTCTTTTAATAATAAAAGTTACAAACCTCCTCTCTTCCCTTTCCTCCTATCTTGCCAAACTTTTGGACCTGGTTTCAGACCACTAGCTCAGCCCTGACCATGAAATCATCCATTAATTATTTACTTCTCTGCTTTTGCACAATCTCTGTCCCTTAAATTCCTGCAGTTTTATTTGTCCCAGGTCCACAACCCTGGGCCATCTACATTATTGGAGCTGACACTTTGATTAAAACAATGCAATATTGTAATATTGAGTGTGTCTATATTTTAATAATTTAACAATGCTTTCCTTAGTGTGTTAGTTATTATAACATAGCTAATGAATCAATTTAATTAGATATAAACAAGTTTATTCTGCTTTCTGTTAAAAACTATAATCCAATTCTGTTCTTCATCATATTTATTTCTACAAAATAACAAGCTAAGTCCTTTAAATAACTAAAATCCATGGAGATTATGCCATCAGGTACAGAAATGTTTTCCATCACGTCTTTAATTACTTTTCCCACTCATACAAGGCACTCACAGTAATATATGATATGAATTTCTTAAAGTATTGCAAAATAGAGTACAAAACATCATGCTCCTTAAAAGCCTGATGAGTGTCATATTTTGATGTTCAGAGAATGAGCAGTAATAAAAATAGATTAATGAAATTAAGAGTGATTCATATGCATTCCCTGGTGCAACTTGCTTTTCTAAAGGAAGCACAATTTGTAAAGCAAAAATAGAGACAAAGACATAGAAAACAAATGTATGGACACCAAGAAGGGAAAAGGAGGGTGGGAAGATTTGGAAAATTGGAGATGATATATATATACCCTATTATGTAACAAATAGATAACTAATGACAAGCTACTGCATAGCACAGGGAACTCTACTCAACGCTCTGGGGTGACCTAAATGGGAATATATGTATATATGTACAGTAGTATGAAAGTGAAAGTCCCTCAGTGTGTCTGACTCCTTGTAAACCCATAGACTATACAGTCCATGGAATTCTCCAGGCCAGGCCAGAATTCTCCAGAAGTGGGTAGCCTTTCCCTTCTCCAGGAGATTTCGGGGGGATTCTTTACCAGCTCAGCCACAAGGGAAGCCCAAGAATACTGGAGTGGGTAGCCTATCCCTTCTCCAGCAGATCTTCCCAACCCAGGAATTGAACGGGGGTCTCCTGCATTGCAGGCAGATTCTTTACCAACTGAGCTATGAGGGAAGCGTGTAGAGTAGAAACTAATACAACATCGTACAGTAACTATACACCAATAAAAAATGTTTTTTAAAAAAGTAGAATGCTGTTCTAGGATTAAAGGAAGCCCTCATTGTTTCAGCTAAACATTTGTATGCGTATGCTCAGTTGCTTCAGTCATGTCCAGTTCTTTGCAACCATATGGACTGTACAGGCTCCTTTGTCCATGGGATTCTCCAGGCAAGAATACTGGAATGGATTGCCATGCTCTCCTCTGGGAAATCTTACCAGCCCAGAGACTGAACCCGCATCTCATGTGTCTCCTGCATTGCAGGCAGATTCTTTACCCACTGAGCCACCTTTAAACATTTAAATATGCCATTTTAAAACAAGTGCTTTATTTAAATTTGATTGACTATCCTCAAAGCATATGGTCTTAAAATATTTATTAGTCATTTTTCATTGAATGCAACCACAGTAAGCCATAACGGCTATAAAAAGTACACTAAAAATAATATGAGTAACAATCCATAATATTCTTTTCAAGGTAAATCTTTTCCTGATCACTGACAATAGTCTTCTTATTCTTAGTTATCATCTTTATTTATTAGAAAGATATCAAGTTTTAGCTCAAAGATGTTCTCACTATAGGATTCCAAAAAAGTTAATAGCCTGTTGTAAGAACTGTGGGAACAAGACAGAATAAATTGAAGCCACCATTCCAATTGATCTCTGCTCAATTCTAACTTTTAGTTTTTTCCAGACTCGAGGATCAGAGATTTCAGAGAGAAAAAAAATAAAAATCTAAACCCCCAAATTACCAAACTACCCTACTAAATATACCCCCTGTATTTGAGTATTCCAAACAATGAGTTCCACGGTCTAAGCTCCCAACACAGCATAATAGTAAGTGGATGACAGCCTAGATCCATTGATCCTGGTGCTTAAAAGAAGAAAAGAATGCATATTAAGGGACTGGCATTGTTATTGACTTCTATTTATTTTTACAAGGGTTGTTAGTCCCAGGCCAGTTGTCCCTTAATTGCTCAGGAAGGTCTTGGGTGACTTTCTGCTCAACCAGTGTGTTCCCATGGAATGCAGTCTAATTGCAAATATTGGCTATCCATGAATCATGTAAACCTGATTCCATGGAAAGACACATGTAAGTTTCCCTACTAGGAATACGTTCATTCCAATGATCTGTTACTTTGGATTATTGCTGCCCTTCCTCAGCCATTCAGTGTATATCTTTTGTGTATCTATTTGCTGCTGTCTTTAGCTTGGGGAAAACAAAATGAGAAGACACTGTTCCCACCTTCAACAAGCACACAAGATGGCAAACCATTATTCGATGCATCAGGAATTACTGTTTGAATCCTTCCAATTGCCTTGTAGGGCAGTTGTCACCATCCCCATTTACAGATAGGAACAACAAAAGCCTCAGAAGGGTGAAATATTAAGTCCAAGTTCACAGAGTTAGTATGTTACAATGTTACAGTCGCTTGTGACATTACAATGTTATAAAACTTACATTCACATCAAAGGTAGTTCTATTAATATCTAATCTCCAAACCTATGGTCCTTCTGTTATAACTCTCTACTTTCCTTTATCAGTTTAAATAGACAAAAATTAACTGAATTTATTTTGTTCCTAAGTCTTCCTCACACCACCCTTATTCATTATTCCTAATAGACCTTTTGCTATCTTGTGTACCAAAACTTTAACACACTTGTTTTCTTTAACAAAAATAATACTTTCAAAAAATATTTTAAGCAGTGAAATACCATACAAGGTCTTGTGCCATAAATATGTTTTTACTTCCCCCACATGCAGAGAGAGGAGGTCCACAGGGACCACCCCAGGATAAGCCCCATTCTTCAGGCCAGTCGTGGGGGTGAAACAGCTGGGATTAGAAAGAGAGTGTGGTCATGAAGAAGCACGGCCTGAAGAAGAGCCAAAAAGGACTCTTAGTCATTCTAGAATTTGAGGAGTGATTTTTAACACGCCAGGAAGAAGTGAGTCAATAAGGAAGAATGTAAATCAAAAGGGTACAAGTTAAAGGAAAAACACAGTCACTTTTATGTAAATTGAAAGATCTTCTTCTGCCAAAAGGAAATTCTGGGAAAGATCTCGCCTGCACATCAGCAAAATGCAGGCAAGTTCCCATCTGTTTTCATCCCTCTGTCAGGAACAATTTTCCCAGACCAGTGGGGCATGTAGACTGGAATGGAAACAGGATGGATTAAGCCTATCTTTGCTATGAAATTGAAAAGGCGAAAGAGGTAGCTTTCTTTTTCTTTCTTTCTTCTTTTTTTTGAACAATTACCAAGAGTAACTATCATATGAGCTAGACTAAACTACAGTGTTAAGATCAAGCCTTTTCTAGCCTTTTTCTAGATTTAAAAAGTAGCCAAGCAGTCAATTCTTTTGAATTCCATCAGTCTTATAGGACTTAAGATTATAGGGAACAAAATGTATATTCTGAATGGAAATTCATCCCATTTTATTTTAAAAAATGTTTTTCTTTAATTACAAAACATAGTGGTTTTTTAATATAAAATATTATTCATGTTAGCTTATAAAAACAGTTTTAGGACTAATTGTCAAACTGACATTTTACATTTTATAATTTATATATTTATTATATATATAATATCTATTTTAAAGCATATAATGTGAAATCCTTCACCTCTGTATAATTTTGTCAAACAGTATATGACTTTTAAAAAGTAAATTATCCATGTATTTTTTTGAAACCTGACAAGTCTTCCTAATATCCTCCTAAAAATTGTCTGTGTTTTCTCAATCCCCATTTTTTGGTCAGAAAATTGCTATGAAGTCTCTATTTCGATAATGGCCCCTGAATGGTTTGTTTGTTGGGTTTTTTTTTTTGTTTTTGTTTTTGCTACTGTAACAAATACTCACAAAGTTAGTGGCCTAAGCAACATCCTTAAGTCTTTTATCTCACAGTTCTAGAGACCATAAGTCTAGGACAGGTCTCACCAGGGCAAAATCAAAGTGGTGGAACTAATCCCTAGAGATACCAAGGGATGACACTGGGCAATCGTAGAACTGAGACTGATGCTGAAATTTAGCATCAATACCCTCCCATAAAGAACTGAGCCTCAGAGACAGAGTTTGGAGTGAAGTAGAAAAGAATAGCTTGCCTGGCATGCTGCAGTCCATGGGGTTGCAAAGAGTCAGACACGACTGAGTGACTGAAAACAACAATAAGGCAAAGGGAGTCACGGCAGTAATGCCCTTAAAACTGTGTGTTCCAACCTAGGACGTGTTAGGAGCTTTATAGTAAGATTCAAAAAGGGTGTGATCAGCTCATGGACATTCTTCTGATTGGTTGGTGGCGAGGGAAGTGGGAGTCAGCATCGTCACTTCTGGTTCCAAACTGTCTTGGGTGTGTGCCTGTGGACAGCAAGTAGTTAACTTCTCCCACCTGATGGAGGTTTCAGTATCTGTAAAATAGCTCAAAGATAGTTTCGTGTGTATCCCTTGATGGGAAACCAGAACCTACTCCAAGGCTGTGCCGTTGTTTCTTGATTGCTCCTCATTTGTTTCTATATCCCTTCCCCTCCCTGATTAGCAACTTTTGAACATGACCTTAGAAACTCAGGGAAAGTCATGGAGGCTGAATGAAGCCTATTTCCTGTAATCAAGAAATGGGGGACATAGAAAGCCTTTTGTGTCCAGGAGCCACAGGGTCCTGCTCAGTATCAAGATCTATTTTTGCTGTTAGTGGTGGTGAGGGTGAGGCAGGGGTTGGGAGTTGGAGGGACCCTTAGCTCCTAGACCTCCAGTTCTTGCCAAGGTCCCTTACCTCCCTGAAGTGGTCAGGGTTGTTCTCACACTTACATCTCTCTCTCACGTCAGCCAGAAGTGGTTCTCAACTTCTAAGGACACATGTGATTAGATTGATTCCACTGAGATGATCTAAAATAATTTTTCAACTTTAAAATCCTTATGCTTAATCACTCCTGCAAAGTCCCTTTTGCCTTGTAGGATAATATATCCACAGGTTTGGGGGATAAAAATGAGAACATACTGGGACCCACTATTCTATCTCCCATAGCTCCTCCACTAGAAAACTAGATTCCTTCAGATAATCTAGCTTTCCCAATAACTCTCTCAGATTAAAGTGGATCATTACCCCAGATTTATTATATTTCAGAACCAGAAGATACAGTCAAGATCCACCTCCATCCTTTTTTCACTGCCATTTCTTAGCTTTGCTTGTTTACCCTCATTTAATTTTCCTTCCCAATTTTTTGCCTATATGACTCTACTCCTATTTTTTATCATGATTTTACTTAACTTCAGGAAGCTCTCCTTCATGTTCATATTTCTTGAAACCTGCATGAGATTGCCTCTAGACCTGCCCCTCATCATTCCAGTGGACCAAACACCTGATACTCAGATATCCTGGACCAAACCCAACACATTTTACCCTCATTCAGTTTTAACAGAGCTACATCTTAGCATTTTTATTACTTAGAATTCTTTAGTCCTTAAATTTCAAACTCTCAAATCTTCTTCTGATCCTTACTTTTGAGCTCCCCACCGTCAAGCCTGCACTACTGCTAAATTTACTCTTTAATTTCTTCCAGACTTCAAGGTCTAACTTCTGTCTACTCTAATCATGCGCTTATGCCAGACTCATTAATTTTTATCAGACCAACTTCATTCATTCACTTATTGAACAAGTATTTATTTAAAACCTGTTCAATGCAAATTTCACAAAGAAACATTCCAGTTGTTGCTGATCTCACAAAGTTTGCAATCTACTTTCACTTTCCTTGCTACTAAGTCAGATCCCCAAGAAAAGTTAAAACTATTCATTAACAAGTATTCAAAATTTTATTGACTACGTACCTTGTTCTAATTCCACTGTAGAGTTAGTTCCCCAAATATAGGTTCTGTTCTTGTCTACATCAGTTAATTAGGCAAAAACATAAATATTCAATAGCTGAATAAATAAACATGGAAACTTAAAACCCACTTTCTCTTTTTTAATTTTCTGACTTTCTAAATGAAACTGTCAAGAAGGAGAGACATGACCAAACCTGATTCATTTGATGACCAGTGTATAGAGCTGCCTTTACTAGTCTAAAGCTGTTCACTAATTCATTGAATTAGTTAACTTACTACTCTTCTCCCAACAGTGATTATTTCAGGGGGGAAAAAAAAGTGTTAGTCACTCAGTCATATCAGAATCTTTGTGACCTCAGAGACTGTAGCTGCCAGGCTCCTCCATCCAAGGAATTCTCCAGGCAAGAATACTGAAGTGGGTAACCATTCTCTTCTCCAGAGGCCTATTCCTAACCGAGGTCTCTTGCACTGCAGGTAGATTCTTTACTGTCTGAGTTATTTCAGAAGTTTAGTGTTTTTCTTTAAAGTACCCACATAATAATTCACTAACAACATAATCTATATATCACACACAAAATAATGAAGACAGCCAGATGCAAACTCTCTCAGTTGCTATCACTTATTCCCTTCCAATCTTACTTATAATGGCAGCCCTTTCTAATCTTACTTTTCAGACTAACTCTGGGACACTCTTTAATCCACTTACAGACACTGCTACTCCCCAAGTGTCCTGATACTTGTTATATCAATTACCTACCCTCCCCTGCGCCTTTTATGGCTTCTACACCATTGGTTATAAGTCTGATTGTCTCATATCCTAATAAAAACTTTCCCATTCCTCTCTTTTATGCCCATCGCTATAAATTTTTCAAGAAATGTTCATTTTCATCTCTTTTCCTCATATCTCATTTCCTTCTTAATCCCATAGGATCTTATGACTGCCCATAAAATATCATTGCAACAATTATTTAAAAGGTCATTTAGACTCTATTGGTCACTTTTGGGTTTTTATCCAGATTGACCTCTCTATAAAAAGCTACTATTAATAATTCTGTTGTATTCGAAACTCTCCCGTGACTTTCATGAGTATCTACTTTTCTGACTGCTCATCTGAGCAACCTTCTACATTTAAGGTTGCTCCATCTAACTCTCATTCTCTGCGTCCATTCTTTCTTCATGTCCCACATCCAGCCCTCCATAGTGATTTCTGAGTCTGCACCTGGCCCAGAAGAGACTTACTTGATACCGATGATGTCAGTGATGTATGTTAATGACTCTCAAGTCTATAGTTTCAAGCCTGATTTCTAACAGATGCCTGGTATTTTTAAAATTTTATTTATTTATGTGTATTTTTTATGGTAGGTCCTTGTTGGTTATCCCTATTAAATATAGCAGTGCATACATGTCAATCTCAAACTCCCAATCTATCCGTCCCCCTCCCTAGTAACCATAAGTTCATTGTCAAAGTGTGAATCTGTTTCTGTTTAATAAAGAAGTTCATTTATGGCATTCTTTTAGATTCCATGTATAAGTGATATTATATGATATTTGTCTTTGTCTGACTTACTTCATTTACTGTGACAATCTCCATGTCCCATCCATGTTGCTGCAAATGGCATTATTTCCTTCTGGGTAATAATGGCTGGGTAATATTCCATGTATATACGCACTGCATCTGCTTTATCCATTCACCAGTTGAAGGACATTTAGGTTGTGTCCACGTCTTGGCTATTGTAAACAGTGTGACAAAGAATACTGGAATGCATGTATCCTTTTGAACCATATTTTTCTCTGGATATATGCCCAGGAATAGGATTGCTGGATTATATGGTAACTCTATTTTTAGTCATTTTTGTTTTAATAGTGGTTGTACCAATTTATATTGCTACCAACAGTGTATATATTTTAGATGCCTAATGTTTTAACAGTCCAATACAGATTATTCTCCTATCCTGGGAAATATGCCTCCATATAAACCTGAAAAGCCAAGTTCAAGTGTAAACTGTGAGATTTCTGGGGGTTCCCCCTCAGGATATAACAAAAGGTGAGAACTATTCCAGCCCTGCCTCCTGTCCTTTTCTCCTTCACTTTCTGACTCTATCCAGCACTGTCTGGGACCTCATGAGTAGGCATATGGACCCTCCAACCTCAGGTGGAGGCTGCATCCATACCCTTGCAAACAGCTATCCTTTGAACATCTCTTGAGTCTAAGGGAGGCACATCAGAGTATGGTCCCAAAGAGGAAGTCTGCACCAATTCTAGAAGTGGATTGGGGGCCATTTGGACATGGTATCTAAGGTCTCAGGAACCCAGAACTGATGTAACAATAGGTATCAGACTCCAGGGCACATCCATTTTAGACCTGTGGATTCCTTGTCCCAAGGAAACATATCCAGACCAGGACCAGGGTCAAGTTCTCTAAACTTGCAAGTAATTGCAAGACTGCAATTACTACCTGCTGGTCCTCTCCATAATGATATTATACTGGGTTATCCAACTTTCATTGTTTCTAACCTGAAACTTTGTCAAGGTTATTCTTGCTAATCACCGTCCTCCTCCCATGGACCTGTAAATATCCCATCTACCTAGTCACACAGGACAGAGAAATCAAAACATCTTGAATATCATCACCTTCTTCCTCCTCTCTTTTCGACTGTCACCCAGAGGTGGTGGTGGTTTCGTCACTAAGTCATGTCCGACTCTTGTGACACCTTGGACTGCGGCCTATCAGGCTCCTCTGTCCATGGGATTCTCCAGGCAAGAATGGACTATTGGTTCATTCTCTGAAATGTGTCTAGCACTTGTCTCCTTTCCAACTTCACTTTCATAGTCTCACTTGAGACTTCTGTTCTCTTTTTTGAGTAGCCTCTTAACTATTATTTTTTCTTTCTAATCTCTTGACTCTCTAGCCCATCCTTTAAATTCAGCTTATCTTTCAACAAGTTAAATAATGATACATTCCTCCTCTAAATCTTCAGTGATGTTTCATTGTCTACTAAATAAGATTCTTCCTTATTCATGCTCGGACTTCCCTGGTGGCTCAGACGCTAAAGCGTCTGTCTACAGTTTGGGAGACCTGGGTTCGATCCCTGGGTTGGGAAGTTCCCTGGAGAAGGAAATGGCAACCCACTTCAGTACTCTTGCCTAGAAAATCCCATGGGTGGAGGAGCCTGGTGTCCATGGGATCGCAAAGAGTCTGACACGACTGAGCGACTTCACTTTCTTTATTCATGCTCAGTCATTTCCAACTGTTTGTGACCCCATGGACTGTAACCCACCACGCTCCTCTGTCCATGGAATTTTCCAGGCTAGAGTACTGGAATGGGTTGCCATTTCCTCCTCCAGGGTATCTTCCTGATCCAGGGATCGAACCCGTGTCTCTTGTGTCTCCGGTTTCGGTAGGTGGCTTCTTTACCCACTGTGCATTTTTTGCTTTTATATATGTAATGCCTCACAGAGTCCTACTTTAGCCACACTGGCTACATTTCTGTGCTAACAATATTTTAAAACTTTTATATTTTATTACTTTAAAAAACTTTTCTTCCCTTAACCTAGAAGAGCTTTCCCCTTTTTCTTAGCCTATTAAGTTCAACTCAGAAGCTATTGCCTCAAGAAATCCATTGTATCTTGCTTTGAGAATTAAAGTTCTACTTCTAATCTGCTTTGATAATTCCTCTGCTCTTCCATCCATATCTTTCACGATTCCATCCATTCATCCATCCATTCATGCATCCAACAACGTTCACTGAGAAGGTACCATGAACCTGATACTCTGCTCTATCCTATGAGAGTTTCTGCTCTCATGGAGCTTAGATTAATAGAGAAGAGGGCTGTTAATATTAATCATACAATGGCCCTAAGATATAAGGATAAACTGACATGAACAAGAAAAAGAATTCTGCAAGGAAAGAAAGTGTTTTGTGAGAACGTGTAACGGGTTTTCCTGGGTGGCTGGGATGAGATTTTCTGAGGAATTGATAGGCAAACTGAGATTTCAAGGACCAGTAGGCATCAACCAGATGAAAAGGGGAAATGGTTAAAATGGACTGAGAATGCTAAAGCTTCATGGTGGGAGTGGCTTTGGCTTATTTTTAAAAAATGAACGAAAGTCAGAAACACTTGGAAGATATAAAGTAGGGGCTGAATAAAGTGAGAGTACCTGTTGTGACCCAGAGTGTTCAGGTTTTATCTTTATTCTAAGAGAAATGGAAAACCTCTGAGTTTTGAAGCTGGGGCAATGACACAGTTTTGTAAAGAAGTTTCTGGTTGTATCAGGGAAATTATCTAAGGATTATGAAAGTGGATACAGAGTAATGAGTTACAAGACTTTTGCAGTAGTGCAGGTGTGAACTGGTGGCTTGGGTGATGTTCGTGGTGGTAAACAGAAGTGTACAGATTTGAGAAATACTTAGATCATAAAATCTAGACTTAGTGATGGTTTGATATGGATTCAGGGTGGGAGAGAGGGAGATGTCAGTGTTTCAGGGTTGGGTATAATGAGCGCTGATGGCATCCACCAAGATAAAGGACACTGGAAGAAGATCAGTTCTTGGAGAGAATATCCTTTCACTTTGGGGAAACTTGTGTTTAAGGTTCGCTTAAGATCAAAGGAGAAATCTGTGTTTGATGTATATTTGAGACTCATTGGCCTTGAGATTTCATAGAAAATATAGAGCATTAGAGAGGATAAGAGGCAAGTTCCATCCTTGAGGAACATCAATGTAGAAAATTTTTCAAAGTGTGAGTTTGTGTATGCAGAAGAGGGGGCTGGCATGGAAGAGGATGCCCCTACAGAGGAGTCTGGGAAACTTTTTTTCTGCCTTCATTTATACATATTTTGGCTCTGTATGTCACCCCCACTGAAAGTTCCTTGAAGATAGAGAGCATATCTTATTTACGTATATAGTCCCCCAACATCTTGGAACACTGTGTTTATGAGATGATGCTCGAATTGAATGTTGGTGACTCTTTGACAACCATTATTTTCTTCCCATGGAAAAACACTCTTTTAAATCTGGACCTATTTGTACTCATTTAATGTTTTTAAACTTAATTTAAAACTTTTGGGGCTATAATTCAGGATAATTATGTCCAAAAGAAAAGTTATAGGTTTCATCCTATTCATAAGAGAATGAAGATAAGGTCCCAGTAATATCTTTCTCTTTGTTTTGTTTATGAGCAAAAAGCATTCTTATGTACTGATTTTTTAATGTGACTGTCACTAAAATTTGAAACAATCATAAACTATAAACATAAAGGAAATCTAACAAGATTAATTTTCCAAAAGTCGTAAACTTCATTATAGGTCACTTCCATTCCTTTAAGTCTGAAAGGTGATCATTTTTAACATTTTCAATAGCAAAATGGTTTCAAGGTTAAATAATTTAGCTTGCACACCTTCCATTCTGGCTTTTTTTTTGCAGATAAATAGTACATGTCAAACTCAATTTAAAATATTCTCTTATCTTAATATCCTTTCACAATTTTTGAACACTGATCTTAATGTAAATTTTCTTCTCTATTTATAATTCTTCGTTTCCAACTCCTTCCTCCTATAGCAAAATTATACACAAATGAAGATACCTATTTGAAATCTCTAAAGCAAAATGACATGATACTTAATACTTGGCAAAAATTTTTGTTGATGTAAAAGATTGAGAGTAAAATTATATATGTTTTTGAGTTGGGCTGAAGCTTTTTTTCTCCTTGGTAAGTCTTAAATAGGATTACGCAAGAATGTAAATTTTGTGTATTCACCTTTAAGATTAGCAATTCTCTGTCCCCAAAGCAGATCAGTGACAAATTAAATTGGTGTTTGTTACCACATTGCAAGCAGAAACTGATAACCACCTATACCTGGTGAGCAAGTACCTATTGGCAAAAACAGAAGGATTTTAAAAATTCAGTCTCCAAGAATCTGTTCTAACTGTTCCTTATTCTCTTTATATAGTTTTCTTATATTTTCAGGTCCTTAAATGTGGGGCTAGGGAACTCATGACACACACATTTCAACATTTTGGTTAAGGACTCTCACTGTGTGAATGTGAGAATATAATTGAATTGTAAGAAGTTTTAAAAAGGGGGGAAAATCAAGAAACTACCCTCTCTGTGACTCATCTACTGAAGAAAAAAGACAGACTTTAATAGATTTTAATAAGTATTGTCCTTAAATCTCTAGGTCACAAATGAGAAAATAATTTGAGACGTCCACTTATATTTTCTTAGATTTCATTTTGTTGTTGTTGTTCAGTCACTAAATCATGTCTAACTCTGCAACCCCATGGGCTGCAGCACACCAAGCTTCCATGTCCTTCACTATCTCTTGGAGTTTGCACAAATTCATGTCCACTGAATCTGTGACTCTCCAACCATCTCATCCTCTGCCACCCACTTCTCCTTTTGCCTTAAATCTTTTCCAGTATTAGAGTCTTTTCCAATGAGTTGGCTCTTCACAGCTGGTGGCCAAGGTATTGGAGCTTCAGCATCAGCATCAGTCTTTCCAATGAATATTTCACTTTACCAGACTTGAATGGCTCACTGGTTTTTCTTACGTGAAATAGTAAATATCTTGACAACAGTGTTATTGTTCCAAGCTCTTCTTGTCTAAAAAGGACTTATCCTGCTATTCCAAAGAATTTCTACTTCTATTTGTTCAGGCCCTCAGAAGATGAATCTTTTTACAGAGATTAAAGGACAACTCAGTTCAGTTCAGTCGCTCAGTCGTGTCCGACTCTTTGTGACCCCATGAATCACAGCAGGCCAGGCCTCTCTGTCCATCACCAATTCCCAGAGTTCACTCAAACTCAAGTCCATCAAGTTGGTGATGCCATCCAGCCATCTCATCCTCTGTCGTCCCCTTCTCCTCCTGCTCCCAATGCCTCTCAGCATCAGAGTCTTTTCCAATGAGTCAACTCTTCACATGAGGTGGTCAAAGTACTGGAGTTTCAGCTTTAGCATCAGTCCTTCCTAAGAAATCCCAGGGTTAATCTCCTTTAGAATGGACTAGTTGGATCTCCTTGCAGTCCAGGGGACTCTCAAGAGTCTTCTCCAACACCACAGTTCAAAAGCACCAATTCTTTAAAAAAAAAAAAAAAAAAAGCACCAATTCTTTGGTTCTCAGCTTTCTTCACAGTCCAACTCTCACATCCATACATGACTACTGGAAAAACCATAGCCTTGACTAGATGGACCTTTGTTGGCAAAGTAATCTCTGCTTTTGAATATGCTATCTAGGTTGGTCATAACTTTCCTTCCAAGGAGTAAGCATCTTTTAATTTCATGGCTGCAGTCACCATCTGCAGTGATTTTGGAGCCCCCCAAAATAAAGTCTGACACTGTTTCCACTCTTTCCCCATCTATTTCCCATGAAGTGATGGGACCAGATGCCATGATCTTAGTTTTCTGAAAGTTGGACAACTACAGCAAAGCAAAAGATAAGAAAGTTATTGAACAAAATACAATGTAAGATAGTTATAAAAACTTATAAAACAGTACTTTCCACAATACATGACACAAAGCATATAATAAGTATTCTGTAAAAATGGTGTTACTAAACAGTGAATTGAAACAAAAAGTTAAATTTTATAATAAGCAATTTACAAGTTGTACCTGAAGCTAAATGACAGAAGAAGGCTAACAATTAAGGCATAGCCAAAAATATTACTAACAAGTTATCAAACAAGCCAAGAAAATTCATATCAATAATCAACAACATGAAATTTAAGACAAATAATAATATCCAGGACAAACTGAAAGTGAAAGTTTCTCAGTTATGTCCAACTCTTTGCAACCTCATGGACTATATAGTCCGTGGAATTCTCCAGGCTAGAATACTGGAGTGGATAGCCTTCCTCTTCTCCAGGGGATCTTCCCAACCCAGGGATCAAACCCAGGTCTCCTGTATTTGCAGACAGATTCTTTACCAGCTGAGCCATAAGGGAAGCCCAAGAATACTGGAGTGGGTAGCCTATCCCTTCTTCAGTGGATCTTCCTGACCCAGGAATTGAACCAGGGTCTCCTGCATTGGTAAAGCAGGCAGATGCTTTACCAACTGAACTATGAGGGAAACCTCATCTAGAATAAAGGAGGACCATTATCTGATTTTCCTATTAAGAGAGTAAGTATGGCTTACTCCGTTAATAGGAAATTCAGAGATAAGCATCCCAAGGCTGGTTTGGGATCTCACATGATAGTAAAGACCCAGCTCCTTCTGCTATCCCTCTGATTTATAATTCTTTGAACACTGATTTCATTCTCAAAGTGACAAAGAGGCTACTGGATCTCCAGCCATCCACCCACCTTCCAACTGGAGACATTAGGGAAGGCAAAATCAACTACCTTAAAATGCCTACCTGAAAGTCCTATCCACTACCTTCTATTTATATTTCATTGGCCAGGGTTTAGGGACACGGTCAAACCTAACTTCAAAGGAGACTGAAAGATATAGTTTTTGAACAACACATATTGCTGCCCAAATTAACATCAGCGACCTGGTTTTTAGTTAAAAAGATGAACTTGAATATCGAGTAGGTAACCAACAGCCTTTGCTGCAAATCCTAGACTACCTAGTAACATATTTGGGGGGAAATATAACTTTACAGATATGAGTAGAAATGAAACAAAAAACAGAAAAATAACATTAATAAGTCCAAAAGCTTGTTTGTTTTTTTTTTTTTCAAAGGCAAAGAGAAATATATTTGAGAAGGCTTGTCAATGAGGGAGCAACACACACAGAGAGTGAACAAAATTGAGAAGAAACAGATACAGCATTATGAAGACCAAAGTTATAGGTAAGATTATTTTTACATATATAAGAATGTTGTATATAAAATTGAATAAGTCTAATTTTTAAAATCTTGATGAAATTTATGATATTAATGGATAATATAAATTTCCTAAACTGAGTCAAGGAGAATAAAATCTAACTGATCAATAAACATGAAATGTAAAATCTTGTAAAATAATTTCTTCAAAAAGTACATGATCCACTCTTTTATAGTCAAATATTCAAAACTTCCAAGAAAAACTTCCATTCTTTTTATCTATTCAATGGAAGAAAGAAAAGTGGAAAGTTCTCAACTGGTATGTAACAGTACAATTACCCTAGTAATTACCTTAATAATAAAATATAACAAAAGAAAGTAACAAAAACCAAAACCATTTCTCTTCTCAAAATAGATGTACACCCTAAATTAAATAGCAAATTAAGCCAGCAGTATGTGAAAAAAAGAGCCCAACTATAATTTAATATTATGAATCAGTAAATTCTCCCAATAGGTCAAAGGAGCAAATCAAAGACCATTTTGATAGATGATCTAAAAGCAATTGATAAATTTAATATCCTTTTAATAAAACTCTTAGCAAAATAGGGGATAGAATAGTTTCTTAACTTGATCTATATATGTATGGCATCTTAAATAACTGTCATCATGCTTAATGTTAGAGTAGAAAGTAATTTCATTTAGAGTTAAGAATGGGACAAAGGCACTCAATTCACTGTTAGTATTTAAAGTCTTCCTGGAAATGCTAAGTAATGCAATCAGAAAGTGAAATGAGATCGTATAATACTGGAAAAGAGAAAAACAATTTTTAAAATCTTCAAATGATGTGGTTATAGACATGGAAAAAGTACTCAAGAGAATCAACTGAAAAACCTTGGAAACTAACAAGCAATTTCACTAAATTGGTCATGAAATGAACTCAGAATCGTTTTCTTATATACCTGTGATGACAACTACAATCTAAGTCCTTTGATGAAAAAAAGTCTTTCTGCACTGCTGAAATTCAGTTCCTAAAAAATAAATGGAAAAGAAAATATATATAAAAATAAAGATAACCAGAAATAAAGTTATGTTTATGGAGAAAACAATACATGGCTTCTATCTATCTATCATCAGCTGTCTATCTACACCTTCTATGGAGTATGATCCTAGATTTCAGTTCATCACAGTACACACTTTATAGCAAAATTCCAAAACAGTTCTTTCACAATTGATTGATATAACAAAAGTATAACCTACATTAAAAAAATTCACCTGTTTCAGTCATCATTTTGATGATTTTTGGTAAATAAACACAATAGTGCAACCACTACCACAATCAAGTTTTTTTTAATTAAATTAATCAATTTATTTAGGATGCATCCCAATTTTAAGGTAAATATTATGAATGTGTGTGCATGCCCAGTCATGTCTGACTTTTTGTGACCCCATGGACTATAGCCTGCCAGGCTCTTCTGTCCATGGGATTCTCCAGGCAAGAATACTGGAGTGGGTTGCCATTTCTTCCTCCAGGGGATCTTCCAAACCCAGAGATCAAACTTGCATCTCCTGTATTAGCAGGCAGATTCTTTACCACTGTGCCACTGGGAAGCCCAAACATTATGAATACATATTGCTAAAAATTTCTATCTTGAACTGGAGTTCTGCAAAGGTGAGAAATAGGGGACAAGGAGGAAAAGATTGAGCAAGGGAAGATACTTGTGAGCCAATCTGTCTTCTCTTTTAAAAGAGATTCTAAAAAAAAAATAAAATAAAATAAAAGAGATTCTAAATTTTAAGCACTTTAGGGTTGGGTTTCAGAACTATTCTATTTTTATTCATAGACAGAAAACAGGACTGAACCAGGGATTAGGAAAGCTTATAGGTTATTAGGAAAGTCCTTTTTAGGAAAATCATAGCTATTAGTCTGCTGCTGAGAAAGTTGGCTCTGTTCAAAGAATCTCTTAATTATCTCTCCTATTGCTGAAGCTGCAGTTAACATATAGAAAGGGGTGTTCTTCCCTTTAATGAATTCCCAAATGCTGTGGCATTTATTAAGGAAATATTTAAGTAGAGCCATTGTTCAGAGGATATTTTATTCTTTCCTTACTACCACTGCCCCTGCTTCAGCTTATTAGTTTCCTAGTGGGAGGTTAAAAGAAATCACAAGAATATATTGTATTCTGTCTGGCCTTATTCCTTACTTAACTTTGTGCTCAACTGGTACAAAAATAAAAATAGGTTCAGACCCCAGTGGGTGCTGATTAAGAAACTCTAAAGTAGAATACAAGCTTTTAGCTCTACTAAGATTCTGTTTTCTCAGCCCTTTCATTTCTATCATTGATAAAAGAAAAATTAAAGTTTATAAGTGCTCATTTTTTTCAAAGTGCATATAGAGTATTCAGTATGAGTGAGTCTTGGTATTCGGTTCTAGGATACAAAATGAATAATACAAACTTGGATCATGGTCATATGAATTTATAATCTGGCTAGTTATGCTGCGCTGAGTCTCTTCTGTCTTGTCTAACTCTTTGCTACTGCATAGAAGGTAGCCTGTCAGGCTCCTCTGTCCCTGGGATTCTCTAGGCCAGAATACTGAAGTAAGTTGCCATGCCCTCTGCCAGGGAATCTTCCCAACCCGGTGATCAAACCCACGTCTCTTGCATTGGCAGGTCGATTCTTTACCACTAGTGCCACCTGGGAAGCCCCGACTATGTGCTCATACAATGTAAGAAGCACCAAATTAGGAAAAATTCACCTGATGAGTGCTTATCCAGGCTTGGGAGACCAACAAGTTTCCAGGAGGAAGTGTGTGAATCTACTGTTGGGGAAGACTGGGTGAGTATAATTGAAGAACATTTTGGTGTAGGAAATAGGCAAAATGTTTAAAATTCTCCTCTCATTTTTGAGAAGATTAACTCCCAACTGAGATCTGGGAATTTAAAACTGATTCCCCACAAGATGCTCAGTCCATCAGTCAAGAAGTATTTATGGTGCCAACGAATTTCCAAACATGATAAGCACAGGATAAAATCATGAATGAGACCAAATTTCTGCTGTTGGGAGCATATATTCAACTGGCAGCAACACAGGTGCAATGATGCATTTATATAACATAATCCAGTATCCCATTCAACTTCAGAAGCTCACACATCTTATTATTTGGCCACTTGATGCTCAGTGTCATGTGAGATGATAGGTATAGACCCTGTATTTATCTCAAAACATTCCACCACCTTATTTCAGGTTATATTTCCCTTGTCTATGATTCCCCACCCATTCCACATATCTTTATTACAGCTTTTGGCATAATTAACTTTTATGTCAGATTTATTTAATTTCTTGAGAAAAATTAACAACCATATACAATCATGTAATGACCACAACATCAGGACATAGAAATTTCCCCATTGCCCCAAAAAGTTCCCTTTTGCCTCTTCTCCATCTAATCTCTTCCATACTCCCATCCCCTGCAACTGATCTGATTATTCTTCCTCTAGTTTCATCTTTTTCATACACTGTCAAGCCTTTAGTGTCTGGTACCTTTCATTTAGTACAGTGCTTTTAATGATATATTTTATTTATTCTTCTTGCCTCATTGCACTGGTTGGGACTTCCAATACAAATCTGAATGGATGTGGTGATAGCACACATCCTTGACTTCTTTTCAATTTTAGGGGAAAAGTATTGAGTATGTAAAATTAAATAAAATATCAACTATGGTTATTTCAAGCTGAATCTTCCTTTTATTGTTTCCTCAGGAATCATTTCTATGGGGAATGTCTCACAACGGCTTGTTTGACATTGGGCGGTATCTCTTCTCCATCTTGATACATCGACACACTCCTCAGCTTCTGCACTCTGTGTACCACAGCCTTCTCCCAGCTGGGATGCTCACATCTCTCAGGAAGCTCTCTGGGACTTATGAAACCATCTTTGGGCCTTTTCTCTTCCATGGGGCCCTTCTTTAATCCAGGGGAAAAGCATGCGTCTCTGATCTGTCATCAACTTGTTCACAGTGTTGTCATCATTCTTGCTGCCACCAAGACCATCTTACAGATGCTGGTCAACCACATGACCCAACTTCCAGGATTCACTGAGCAGATTCTCTAGAGGGTCAGTTTGAAACATCACTCTTATGGCTTAAATGAAGGGAAAGCAATACCCAATCTTTTCCCAGAGGGAGGGAGGGCAAGAAAAGCACCACAAAAAGCAACAGTGTTCTCAGAAGACATTCTCTCTCCCAGTATCTTCAAACTCAGGCATTTTATTCCTTTGAGTGAATGGGCTGAAGCCAATAAAACTGAGTTTGGGTGGGACCTTTGCAAATCTTGCATAGAGGAGTCAAATGACATTTTTGGAAGGTCAGGATGTTTTCCTCTATTGCTTTATTTGTTTGGAGACTTTGGTTGACTCAGAAGCAAAACAGGTCTCATTATATAATGTGTTACAAGTAAATGTATTACAACTTCAATTTATGTTTTTCTGACCACATTACACGATTTCAGTTTGTTTTTCATACATGTTAGGCCAAAAGAACTATATTTGTGAATAAGGACAGCATATAAGGAACAGCTCTATGCATATACTCCTTTTAATCACTGCCATAAATCCCCATGATTTAGGAATTACTGAGAAATTGCTAAATAAAAAACTGCAAGTGAGATTATGTAAAACTAACAGAATTGCAAAGAGTAAATATTTAACAGCAAGGCAGAGAAGGATCCATAGATCTAAGACTTTTTTAAAAAGTAAAATCTTGCTTTGTAGTGAAATCTTTTTTTCACTCATTCAATGTGTTTAATAAATTCCATATAGGTACCAGAAAGAGTGTTAAGGAATGTAAGTATTAATGGAGCTTCCATTCCCAAGAGAGAAAGAGGAAATAAATAAATAAATGAGCATGGTCATCTTGGGTAGTGATACACAAATAAAACTATGTGATAACCTAGAGGGGTGGGTTGGAGTGGGAGGCAGAGGAGGTTCAAGAAGAAGGGGATATATGCATATTTAAGGGCTTCCCAGGTGGCATAGAAGAAGGCAATGGCACCTCACTCCAGCACTCTTGCCTGGCAAATCCCATGGATGGTGGAGCCTGGTAGGCTGCAGTCCATGGGGTCGCTAGGAGTCAGACATGACTGAGCGACTTCACTTTCACTTTTCACTTTCATGCATTGGAGAAGGAAATGGCAACCCACTCCAGTGTTCTTGCCTGGAGAATCCCAGGGATGGGGGAGCCTGGTAGACTGCCGTCTCTGGGGTCACACAGAGCTGGACACGACTGAAGCGACTTAGCAGCGGGTGGCACAGTGGTAAGGAATCTTCAGGCAATACAGGAGACATAGGAGACATGGCTTCAGTCCTTGGGTCGGAAGATTCCCTGGAGTAGGAAAAGGCAACCCACTCCAGTATTCTTGACTAGAGAATCCAGTGGACAGAGGATACTGGTGGGCTACAGTCCATGGGGTCGCAAAGAGTCAGACATGACTGAGCATGCATGCATGTATACTTGAGTCTCATTCATATTGTTCTATGGCAGTAGTCAATACAATATTGTAAAACAATTATCCTCCAATTAAAATTTTAAAAAATAAATTCTAAATGTAACAATTAATAAAAATAGCATCATTTTAAAAAATAGGGAAATATGATATTAGAGTGAGTGGGCATGAGGGTAGGGTATTTGGCTAGACTTGAAGGCCTCTCTAAGGAGGTGATATTTAAATTGAGACAAATGACAAGAAGTAGCAAGCTTTGTAAAGATATGATGGCAGCTTGTCCTAGGCAGAGGGAACAGAGAGTGAAAGTGCCTTCAGGCAAGTATATACTTGGTAAACTCATAGATCAGACGCAAGGCCAGTGTGACTGTAGCATAATGAGAGGTGGAGCACAGTAGATGAAGAAGTCAGACAGGCAGGCAGCAGTCAGTTCATGTAGAATCTTGAAGGTGATGATCAGTCATTACATTTATTCTAAGTACAGCAGGGAGCCTTTTGGAGGGTTTTAAGCCTAGGAACAACGTGTTCTGATTAATGAACTTTAGGGGTCATTCTCTCTGCTGTGCAGAGATTGACTTCTAAGGAACAAGAGTAGGAGTTGGAAGGCCAAGCAGAGGGTTGTGACAGTGGTTCAGGTTTGATATTACCGTGACATAGTAGGCAGTGAAGATGGACAGTGAAGTGGATGGACAGAAGTTGCTTGTTTTCTGGAACTAATTAAACTTTATTAAGTGTAGTTCAGGAAGCAACAGTTAGAACTGGACATGGAACTGGTTCCAAATAGGAAAAGGAGTACATCAAGGCTGTATATTGTCACCCTGCTTATTTAACTTCTATGCAGAGTACATCATGAGAAACACTGGACTGGAAGAAACACAAGCTGGAATCAAGATTGCTGGGAGAAATATCAATAACCTCAGATATGCAGATGACACCACCCTCATGGCAGAAAGTAAAGAGGAACTCAAAAGCCTCTTGATGAAAGTGAAAGTGGAGAGTGAAAAAGTTGGCTTAAAGCTCAACATTCAGAAAACGAAGATCATGGCATCCGGTCCCACCACTTCATGGGAAATAGATGGGGAAACAGTGGAAACAGTGTCAGACTTTATTTTTGGGGGCTCCAAAATCACTGCAGATGGTGACTGCAGCCATGAAATTAAAACATGCTTACTCCTTGGAAGGAAAGTTATGACCAACCTAGATAGCATATTCAAAAGCAGAGACATTACTTTGCCAACAAAGGTTCGTCTAGTCAAGGCTATGGTTTTTCCTGTGGTCATGTATGGATATGAGAGTTGGACTATAAAGAAAGCTGAGTGCCGAAGAATTGATGCTTTTGAGCTGTGGTGTTGGAGAAGACTCTTCAGAGTCCCTTGGACTGCAAGGAGATCCAACCAGTCCATTCTGAAGGAGACCAGCTCTGGGATTTCTTTGGAAGTAATGATGCTAAAGCTGAAACTCCAGTACTTTGGCCATCTCATGCGAAGAGTTGACTCATTGGAAAAGACTCTGATGCTGGGAGGGATTGGGGGCAGGAGGAGAAGGGGACGGCAGAGGATGAGATGGCTGGATGGCATCACTGACTCGATGGACGTGAGTCTGGGTGAACTCCGGGAGCTGGTGATGGACAGGGAGGCCTGGTGTGCTGTGATTCATGGGGTCGCAAAGAGTCAGACATGACTGAGTGACTGAACTGAACTGAAACAATATTTGGGGGGAAAAAGTAAAAATAAAGATAAATATCCAAGTTGCCCATATACAACAGAAATGAAAAGATGCTATACACTTCCGTTCAGATCGACCCTGGTCCTCCACTACATAGAATACTGGGTGCTGTCTTCAAATGAAGACTGAATAAACTGCTTCTGACTTCACTTGGGGCAAGATATTCTGCTGGGTGTGACACTGGGACTTTCACTTGCCGTGACGGTAGTATCATCCCGGTGGGGGGGCAGCTCTGGCCTGGGCTCTCTCATCTCTCAAGCTTCCTTATACCAGCATGAGAAGGAAGTGGAGTCAGTCCCTCCCATCTGATGTTGGCAAAAAAAATTCCAGAACTTTCATCTTGCTGGTTTCAGCATAGGCCCTTGGACCCCATAGGAATCCATAATCATACAGGATCACTGTCAAGACACCTGCTGATAATCTAGATACTGTTCCTTCATCAAATCATTATTGATGAGTTTACTGGATTCCCCATAGATGAAATCCTTCTGCCCAGCATACAGCCCCATCATATTCAGCACTTCCCAGATTTTCTCCTTGGGGGCACAGTTCCCCTCCATGAAGGTCATACCCAGGATAAGTATCAGGAGACTGGTCTTGGGCGTGCCCCGGTCATCACTCAGCCTCTTGTCATAGCTAAGGTTGAGTGATTTGACAGGGTCATAGGAGTGGCTGGTGGGGTCTACTTCTTTCACTTCAATGCCAGAGACAACCTCCCCACACTCACAGACTTTGCTGAAGATCACAGGGAGTGTCCTTGTGCTCTCTGATGACACTCCTCAGCATTTCTGCTTTGGGGGTGGATTCCTTTGTTACATACTTGACGCACAGGAACTGCACCAGTTCAGTCACCTGCTTGTTTAGCTCATGACTGAGCAAGAACTGGGGATCTGGTGGAGCCTCAGAGATGCTGGGGCCCTCCTCTTCTTGGCTTCTGAAATTCTCACCAGATTGACTCAGTAGAGAGGCTGTGTGGCAGCAGGTGAGAAGCAGGCTCCCTGAGAACCCTGGCAAGTACTCAGTGCCCCAGTGGCAGGCACCTCCTCTGGAATGCCAGAGATCAAAGGAGTGAGGGAGGAGAAGAGGGGGTGGAGGAAGAGAAATTGGTGGAGAAGAAGGAGGTTATGGAGGAGGAAGAGGTGGAGGAGTTGGCCTTTTCCTTCCTAGCTGTAGAAGCCTGCACACTTTCAAAGGCCTTTGTAGGCCTTTGGGGGCCTGAAGCTCTTCCTCAAGCTTTTTGCAGCGCTCACTTTTCTGATCCAGGGACATGATGACTTGCATTGGAGGTGGCCAACAGGAGGGTGGAACCAGGTCTCCTCTCTAGGGGTGCTCCCATGTGTCATGGGCTCCTGTTTTCCTGGTTGGCCTGAGACCTCATAAATGAAGTGCAGCTATGGTTTTTCCAGTAGTCATGTATGGATGTGAGAGTTGGACTGTGAAGAAAGCTAAGCGCTAAAGAATTGATGCTTTTGAACTGTGGTGTTGGAGAAGACTCTTGGAGTCCCTTAGATTGCAAGGAGATCCAATCAGTCAATCCTAAAGGAAATCAATTGTGAATATTCATTGGAAGTACTGATGCTGAAGTTGAAACTCCAGTATTTTGGCCACCTGATACGAAGAACTGACTCATTTAAAAAGACCCTGATGGTGGGAAAGATTGAAGGCAGGAGGAGAAGGGGACAACAGAGGATGAGATGGTTGGATGGCATCACCAACTCAATGGACATGAGTTTGAGAAGCTCTGGGAGTTGGTGGTGGTCAGGGAGGCCTGGCGTGCCGCAGTCCATAGGGTTGCAAAGAGTCTGACATGATCAAGCAACTGAATTGAACTGAACTGAGGTAGAAGCCAAACCAGGTGTTACTATCTTAGAAACCAAAAGAATAAAATATGTTCCGAAAGAGAAAGTGAGTGTCTTGTCTCATGTTTCTGGTAAGTTTAACAAGAACAGAGGAATGACCACTGGAACATGGGTGCCAAGGCAACTGTTTGAACTTGTACAACTCACCAGAAATCAGAGTCTAAAGCAAGCCTACAGTGAAAGTAGTTTATTCTGGTGCTCAGTCCCATGAGGTTGGAATGGAGAACTGGAACAGGTGAAGCAGGGAAGGAAGGAAAGTCGATATAAGCATGTATTAACTTCATCATCACTGGAGACTATCATCTAGGAATCTTCTAAGAAGCTGTAGAACATTCCTTAGAACTGCCTGCCTATGAGATACAGAGACAATTTATCTATAGGCCCCCATCCCCTACTGCTCCAGGGTTATTTGGGGGTGTCGATTCTCCATACTTTCCGATTTTCTCAAACTTGGCTATTGAGAGATCCTGCCCTCAGTGTAATCAAAGGTGTCAGGACAGAAAGATAGAGATATAAAGCACAGAAGAGAAGTATTGCCAGATTATACCTGAAAGGATTTGGTTGCTAACAGCAATATTTGGAATTTAATGTGAGCATGAAAAGTGTAAGGCAGGGAATAAGAAAGCCTGATAATATTCATTCCTAAAATCATTCAGGACCTTCAAGATAATGGTTTACCTTAATCTTCAAAACCAATGCTGAAGGGTTAGTTGAGCAATCTAGAGTCCCCGTTGCTGCAACAGGGACTGGGGCTGTGATTTATATTTATCAACAGCTCTCTCTCCCACCTATTCTAGATTCCCTCTACCTTTGACCGCCATACATCAAGTCTAGGCTGTTTCTTTTAGTAGAAACTCAGATCTTCATCCCCATAGGTTCTGAGTCTTTAGTTGTTTTGCCTTTGCTTGGCTGTGGTTGTTGGATTTGTCCATTTAGAGTTATTGCTGATCATGGAATTAATAAGAAATACTTCTGTGAGTTCCCTGGGTTTTACACATGTTCCCTTCTGCCCTCATAATATGGTATCGATGTTAGGTTCATTAGTAAGTCCTTTCTCTGCCTACCAACTCACTCACACAGCAAGGCTGAACTGATCAGTTGGTAGCAGTCTTTTCAAAATTCAGTAGAATCTTGGCTGTGTTCTCTGTAGAAGCATCTTTTCCACTTACTTGAGATCCAGGACTTTGAATCCTACAGAACCTAAGATTACTGGACAAAAATGTACATTCTGCAATTCCACTTTGATTTTCAGATCCATATTTCTCACAGTTCTAGAGACTGGAAGTCTAGGATTATGGTGCCAGCTTGGTAGGGTTCTGATGAGAGCCTTTCCCTGAGTTGCAATCTCTGACTTCTTTTTGTAGTCTCACGTGGCAGAACGGGTATGCTCTTTACCTCCTTACAAGGGCATGAATCCCATTCCATCATGTGGGTTCTGTGTCCATGATCTCATCCACACCTAATTACCTCCCCAAACCCCTTACATATACTTTTACAATGAAGATTAGGCTTTTTATATTTAAAAAGAGGAAAAGAAAGCAAGAAAAAGAATTTCAATTCATACCTCACAGCATATACGAAAATTAAATCAAAGTGGATCATATTCTCAAGTGTAAATTCAAAATTCATAAACATTCTAGAAGAAAATATAGGAGATAACTTAATATGATTTGTAAGTGATTTGGGGTTAGGAAATAATTTCTTAGCTGTTACACCAGGAAGACAATTTACAAAAAATAAAAATTGATTTATTGATTTGTCAAAATTAAATCATCTTCTCCTCCAAAGACATTGTTAAGAGAATGAAAAGACAAGCCATAAACTGGGAGAGAATATTTGCAAATTATTTGTCTCATAAAGGACTTGTATCTATAAACACGTAAAGAATACTTAAAATTCAATAAGAACATAAAAAGCACAATTATAAAATAGCCAAAGGATTGATCATACTCATTACCAAAGAATTTATGCAGATGGAAAATATGCACATAAAAATGCTCAACATCATTAGTAATTAGGGAAATATAATTAAAATCTCAATAAACTACTACCACACACCTATTAGCGTGCCTAAAATTAAAACGACTCACCATATCAAGTCTTGGCAGGTATATGGAGCAACTGAAACTCTTATGCACTCCTGGTCTAAAACAGTTTGGCAGGGTCTTAAAAAGTTAATTCTATGTCTATCATACAATACAGTCATTTAATGCCAAGGTATTTACCCAAGATAAATAAAAGCATATTTCCTTAAAAAACTTGTATATAAATATTGATAGAAGCTTTAATAGCCCAAATTAGAAAAATCAGTAGAGGAAAGGATAAACAAATTGTTGTATAACCTTTCAGTGAAATGCTACTCAGCAATAAAAAGGAGTATTCTAAAGATATCTTCAACAACACAGATGAACCTCAAAAACAGGATGCTCAGAGAAAGAAGAAAGACATGAATACTACAATTTAATTTTTACTATGCAAAATTCTGGAAAATTCTAATATTTGTAGTTGTAATTAATTTGCACTGGCCAAAAGAAGGTCAGATATATCCTGGGAAATGGGTGGCAAAGAAATGCAAGAGAGGGAATTGAAGGGCCAACAGGAAACTTTTGGGGATGATGAATATGTTCATTATATTGATTGTAGGCATGGTTTTAGAGAAGTATTCATGTGTCAAAATGTATTAAATCATGAACTTTCAACAAGTTCAGTTCATGTTAAATAGCTCTACAAAGCTAATAAAAGAGGAGTATTTGACGTAGGTATGACATGCTGCTGCTGTGTTGCACATGTGCTAAACTGTTCGCTCAAAAATAAGTGTAGAAATAAAGATGATCCAAAAATATGAGGCCTGTTGCAAGAGATGTCTGATGTAATGATACCAGAGAATGTAATGGGAACAGAGAAGCCCAAACAGTAGTGTAGGTAGAAAAATTGTTAAGTAATAATAGCTTCCAATTACATTATATTTATTTCCACTAAACTCTTAGCACTGTAAAAACATATATCACACACATAGATATTAGTACTATTTCCTTATAATAGACCCAATGGTAGATAATATTGTATTTGTTATCTTCATTATAAATATGAGGAAATTGAGAATCAGAGAGTGTTGGCTGGTGTATTAGTCAGACTAGTACAGAGGAACTGAGCCAATAAAATATATGTTTAATTAACATTTAATGTTTACATAATATATAAATATAAAAGAGATTTATTATAAGAGTTTTGTTCACATGATCACAAAAGGTGACAATTTTCAAGGTCTTGAATGTGAGTTGGTGAGCTGGAACCCAGAAAGGCCTATAGTGTGATTCCAGTCTCAAGGGCAGATGTCTTAAAACCCAGGAAGAACTGATGTTTCAGTTGGAGTGAATGCAGGAAAAAGCTGATGCCCCAGTTCAAAGGCAGTCAGACAGAAAAAATTCTCTCTTATGAGCAGGAGGGTAAGATTTGTTGTTCTATTCAGGCCTTCAACTGATTGGATAAGGCCCACCCATATTCAGTTCAGTTCAGTCACTCAGTCGTGTCCGACTCTTTGCCACCCCATGAATCACAGCACGCCAGGCCTCCCTGTCCATCAGCAACTCTCAGAGTTCACTCAAACTCATGTCCAGCGAGTCGGTGATGCCATCCAGCCATCTCATCCTCTGTCGTCCCCTTCTTCTCCTGACCCCAATCCCTCCCAGCATCAGAGAGTCTTTTCCATTGAGTCAACTCTTCGCATGAGGTGGCCAAAGTACTGGAGTTTCAGCTTTAGCATCACTGCTTCCAAAGAACACCCAGTACTGATCTCCTTTAGAATGGACTGGTTGGATCTCCTTGCAGTCCAAGGGACTCTCAAGAGTCTTCTCCAACACCACAGTTCAAAAGCATCAATTCTTTGGCACTCAGCTTTATTCACAGTTCAACTCTCACATCCATACATGACTACTGGAAAAATCATAGGCCTTGACTAGACGGACCTTTGTTGGCAAAGTAATGTCTCTGCTTTTGAATATGCTATCTAGGTTGGTCATAACTTTCCTTCGAAGGAGTAAGCGTCTTTTAATTTCATGGCTGCAATAACCATCTGCAGTGATTTTGGAGTCCAAAAAAATAAAGTCTGACACTGTTTCCACTGTTTCCCCATCTATTTCCCATGAAGTGATGGGACCCGATGCCATGATCTTCATTTTCTGAATGTTGAGCTTTAAGCCAACTTTTTCACTCTCCACTTTCACTTTCATCAAGAGGCTTTTTAGTTCCTCTTCACTTTCTGCCATAAGGGTGGTGTCATCTGCATATCTGAGGTTATTGATATTTCTCCCAGCAATCTTGATTCCAGCTTGTGTTTCTTCCAGCCCAGCATTTCTCATGATGTACTCTGCATAGAAGTTAAATAAGCAGGGTGACAATATACAGCCTTGACATATTCCTTTTCCTATTTGGAACCAGTCTGTTGTTCCATGTCCAGTTCTAACTGTTGCTTCCTGACCTGCATACAGGTTTCTCAAGAGGCAGGTCAGGTGGTCTGGTATTCCCATCTCTTGAAGAATTTTCCACAGTTTATTGTGATCCACACAGTCAAAGGCTTTGACATAGTCAATAAAGCAGAAATAGATGTTTTTCTGGAACTCTCTTGCTTTTTCCATGATCCAGTGGATGTTGGCAATTTGACCTCTGGTTCCTCTGCCTTTCTAAAACCAGCTTGAACATCATGAAGTTCACGGTTCACGTATTGCTGAAGCCTGGCTTGGAGAATTTTGAGTTTTGAGAGTTTTGCCAAGAGAATTTTGAATTTTGAGAGTTTTGCCAAGAGAATGCACTGGTCATAGCAAACACCCTCTTCCAACAACACAAGAGAAGACTCTACACATGGACATCACCAGATGGTCAACACTGAAATCAGATTGATTATATTGTTTGCAGCCACAGACGGAGAAGCTCTATACAGTCAGCAAATACAAGACCGGGAGTGGACTGTGGCTTAGATCATGAACTACTTATTTCCAAATTCAGACTGAAATTGAAGAAAGTGAGGAAAACCACTAGACTATTCAGGTATGACCTAAATCAAATCCTTTATGATTATACAGTGGAAGTGAGAAATAGATTTAAGGGACTAGATCTGATAGATAGAGTGCCTGATGAATTATGGATGGAGTTTTGTGACATTGTACAGGAGACAGGGATCAAGACCATCCCCATGGAAAAGAAATGCAAAAAAGCAAAATGACTGTCTGGGGAGGCCTTACAAATAGCTGTGAAAAGAAGAGAAGCGAAAAGCAAAGGAGAAAAGGAAAGATATGAGCATCTGAATGCAGAGTTCCAAAGAATAGCAAGGAGAGATAAGAAAGCCTTCCTCAGCGATCAATGCAGAGAAATAGAGGAAAACAACAGAATGGGAAAGACTAGAGATCTCTTCAAGAAAATTAGAGATATCAAGGGAACATTTCATGTAAAGATGGGCTCGATAAAGGACAGAAATGGTATGGACCTAACAGAAGCAGAAGATATTAAGAACAGGTGGCAAGAATACACAGAAGAACTGTACAAAAAAGATCTTCACGACCCAGATAATCATGATGGTGTGATCACTGACCTAGAGCCAGACATCCTGGAATGTGAAGTCAAGTGGGCCTTAGAAAGCATCACAACGAACAAAGCTAGTGGAGGTGATGGAATTCCAGTTGAGCTATTCCAAATCCTGAAAGATGATGCTGTGAAAGTGCTGCACTCAATATGCCAGCAAATTTGGAAAACTCAGCAGTGGCCACAGGACTGGATAAGGTCAGTTTTCATTCCAATCCCAAAGAAAGGCAATGCCAAAGAATGCTCAAACTAGTGCACAATTGCACTCATCTCACACGCTAGTAAAGTAATGCTCAAAATTCTCCAAGCCTGGCTTCAGCAAAACGTGAACCACCCATATTAGGGGAGGGTAATTTGCTTCACTCAGTCTATCCATTCAAATGTTAATCTCGTTCAAAAATCCTCTTGGACAAACTCAGAGTAACATTTGATCAAATATCTGAGCAACTTGTGGCTTAGACAAACTGTCACATAAAATTAGCCATCATAGCTAGTAAAAACTGAAGCATTTATTAAAGAAGTAAATAATACTTTTGAGAACTATCTGTGAAGGTAAATTTAATTATAGCCAGATATAGACAGCAGCACATAGAGATGAGTAGGATAAAACCTAGCATTGAGAATTCATATTTGAAGAGAACAAATGTTAGTACATGTGTATATGTTGATATGATCCAGAAGAAAGGTAAAAAATTTTATTTCAGAGGAAATGATTAAACAGAAAGAAAAGTCTTGGAAAGGGAAGCCACTGAATTGATTCCATAATGAGCTAATAGCTTGAGACCTTGTATTAGTTTTGTATCCAAAGCTCATTTAATCTTAGGACACATCCTACCTTTCTGATCTCATCTTTTACCACTCCCATTTCACACATTAAAAAATTTCTATTCTAAACACACTGTTATTTGCATTCCTCCGGGATTTGCTCTGCCTTTAACCTCATATAATAACATCCATCATACAGCTCCCATAGGGTGAACTGCATCTTATTCCTCAAAGTGAAAGTGAAAGTAAATTCGATAAGTTGCGTCCGACTCTTCGTGACCCCGTAGACAGCAGCCCACCAGGCTCTTCTGTCCATGGGATTCTCCAGGCAAGAATACTGGAGTGGGTTGCCATTTCCTTCTCCAGGAGATCTTCCCGACCCAGGAATCGAATCCGGGTCTCCCCCATTGCAGGCAGACGCAAGCAGATGCTTTAACCTCTGAGCCACCAGGAAGCCCAAAACCCAGTTCAAATATCTGTGCAGCTTACTCCAATGTCCTAACATCAAGTCTGCTACTCTTGTTCTTGTTCCTCCTAAAGTACTTCCTATGACCCCTGATAACTCTGATCATAGTATATGGTGATGTTTATTTCTGTTTGTTTCCTTTGTTAGATTGTCAAGTCCTTGAAGATTCCTTTTTAAATCTCATTACCAAGCACATAGTCTACCATAGTGTTTGTTCTCAAATTTTATTTCAGTGGGTGAAAATATGAATAATTTATAACTGTCTCAGCTGAATCTCAGAGCAAATTTATAAGCATGAAGAGCTTTCAACATTTGATAGTAACTCAGTGAGGAACTGCTATACCACTTCAAAACTTAACTTCTGCAAGCACACAGGCGTATAGAGTGCAAAATGCCCAAGGCCAATAAGACATCATCCCTAGGGTTAACACTAGCACCCAAAACACTCCCTGCACCCTTCAGGCAGTGTACAGTCATTTTCTTTGTCCTTTTGTATCAACTGACTCCTAAAGATGGTATGAGCATCCCTAGGCTATTAGCAATTCTGTGGAGGGAGGGGGTATAGTTTTCCACTGAGCTAAGTAGAAAGATGAAATTGAACAACAGAAGCTAAGGGACCTCAGTTCAGTTCAGTCACTCATTCGTGTCCGACTCTTTGCGACCCCATGAAGTGCAGCACACCAGGCCTCCATGTCCATCACCAACTCCCGGAGTTCACTTGCTCAGGCTAAAGATAGAGCCCCCATTTGAGTTCTACATTCTCTGGCCCTACTTGTACCATTGGGGACATAACCCTCCTCACTTCAGCAGAACTGCTACATTTAAGCACTTATGTTAACAAAGCAAGAAATATAAACAATGTTTTTTCCCCAGTAATAGGTCTTTTCCATGGGTGTCAATTCTCTTCTGGAATTTCTCTTCAACAACTAAGAGAACTAGTAATAGATGTTCATCTATATATAAATTCTAAAGCAAGCTGATCCTGGTGCACCATGCCCAATGCGAGTCTAGCACTTCTTATTAGAGATTTATAGCCAATTTTGAATTTGCTGTTGTTGCTGTTTGTTTCCCATCCCATTTCTCTGGGCTAGCAACCCTGTAAATAGTTTACATGTGGGTTCAATTTTTTGGTCTATTTCCTTGTCAAATTCTCAGGCTTTGAGCTTTCTAAAATGGCAGAAGTAATCAGAATTAGACTTGGGCAATGGGAAATGGTGCTTAGCAAGGTGTTCTGGGAACTTTCTCTCCCCTCCCTTTATTCTTCTCCTTTATCATCAAAATTTCTGCAGTTAAAAAGTCCTTGGTATCTACCCACATCCCCCATTATAGGGGGTCTATTTAGCAACTCTTCCTTTGTGTAACAGCCCAATCAGATCCTGAGTTTATTTCATTTTTGTTTTGGTCAAAACTGACTTTGTATATGCTTATATTTAATGGTTTCCTCCTGGGACTCAAGTAATTCATATTTTATGTGAAGTAACTTAATTTTATGATGTGTCTGGTATAAATAGATTTTTTTTTTCTTCTCTACTCCTTGAAGACAATGACAATTTGATTTTCCATTTATGGTAACATTAATGTAATCTCCTGGAATTTAAGCACATCATTTGTGTCTAGTTTCTAACAGCAATCTCATTTGCCAAGCATCAGATTGAGTGCAGGTTTTCCTACAGACCCAGCACAGCAAACATCAAGGAGTGCTTTAGCTGAGTAACCAGTCACAGATAAAGGGGAGCACAAAATCCTCAAGATGGCCTCTCATCTTTGTCACGCTCCCAGCTGATAAAATGCCACCCTCCAACTTCAGCAAGTTATAAACTGCCTCTACATGTATATATATACACACACATATATATACATGTATGTATAAAATACATACATGTATGTATGTATAAAATCTAACATATGCCATTATTTATATATGTATATATAAATAATGGCATATGTTAGATTTTCATTTTAGATTCTATAAATCCCATTTCAGTAAAGGACCTCTTACCATATTAGTTTGAAAGGCATAATGTTTCTTATATATACATATAAAAAATACCTAAAAGCTTCCACTGCTTGTCATTAATGATACCCATAAATTCCTTCCCACTGCCAATATTGCTGTCAATCAGGGAAATTAGTGCAAAGAAAAGTGCTGTGCTCAAATAAAGCAGACTTGGCCTGGAAGAGTTCACCCCATTTCCATTGTTCTTAGGTGCCATGCTGCTTGATCATAATAGCAGCGAAGCTGAATCTCTGACATCGTGCATTTTAACTAGAATATTTTGACATTCTGTTTTACTTTTTATACTTGTGTCTAAGGGAGAAAAAAGGTGATTCTTTCTATTTTGCACACACACAAAAAAAGAATATCACTTTTTAGAAGTCATTATACAAAGAGTTAGTCAAATTTTATAGAACCATATACACCTACAAAAATGTGCCCCAGAAATACATGACCTATGTTAGTTCATAGTTTTTATTTCAACTCTTCTTTCCAGCCAAGATCAATCCATCTTCTCCCACTGACTCTATAAAATGCCTCTACCAAATTTCTTTGGGTATTCCTGAGAAAATCAGGCTGGGCACAGGGAATTTTTGAAATCTGATTTAAAATATTTATGGTTTCTTTAATGCAAATATTGGAATATCATCAGAACGTTAATGATACTCTGCACTGCATCTTCTTTTCATCTATTCTGACAGTGTAGCTTTAGAGCTTACTCAGTGCCTGGCTGAGCTAAGGACTCGCATGAAAGCTGCCTGGCTGAGTTTCAAGCTAAATAAAACAGAGGTGAGGATCTTAAGGGGTAAAGGGTTGAGAAGGGGCTGGGGACATTATTTAGAGAATGTTTCAACCTGGGGGTTTTCTGACTCACAACTGTGCTCCAAAAGCCTTAGAACTCAGTGAGGATCATGCCCTAAGCTTGACCTTGAAAACTTTACTGATCACGTACACATTGTGAATCGAGATGAGGCCACAGCAGTCTTTCATGAGCATGCCTTGCCCACAATTACATTATCTGTTAATTGTCATTTTTTGAATGATGCCACCACCAGATTATAAATTCCCTGAAAGTAAGGCCCCATCACTTCACGACACATAGATGGGGGAAAAGAGGAAGAAGGGACAGCTTTTATTTTCTTGGGCTCCAAAATCACTGAGGATGGTGACTGCAGCCATGAAATTAAGAGACACTTGCTCCTTGGAAGGAAAGCTATGACAAACCTAGACAGTGTATTAAAAAGCAGAGACATCACTTTGTCAACAAAAGTCTGTCTAGTCAAAGCTATGGTTTTTCCAGTAGTCATGTATGGATGTGAGAGTTGGACCATAAAGAAGCCTGAATGCCAAAGAACTGATGCTTTCAAATTGTCATGCTGAAGAAGACTCTTGAGAGTCCCTTGGACAGCAAAAACATCAAACCAGTCAATCCTAAAGGAAATCAACCCTGAATATTCATTGGAATGACTGTTGCTAAAGCTGGAGCTCCAATACTTTGGCCAACTGATGTGAAGAGCTGATTCATTAGAAAAGAACCTGATCCTGGGAAAGACTGAAGGTGAAAGGAAAAGAGAGTGGCAGAGGATGAGATGGTTAGACTGCATCACTGACTTGATGGACATGAATTTGAGCAAACTTTGGGAGATAGAGGAGGACAGAGGAGCCTGGTGTGCTGCAGTCCATGGGGTCACAAAGAGTTGAACATGATTTAGTGATTGAAAAACAGCCGCCAGATCCTGGAAGGCAGGATCTTCAATGTTCATTTTTTCATCTTTGAAGCTGAGTATAATATCTGGGATATAATAAGATGATGGAGGGAGAAAGGAAGGAATGAGGGAGGAAAGGAAGGAGGGGAAGGAGGAAAGGAAGGAAGGGATGTCTTGGCTTAGTCAATAAGTGATTCATGTTAATGTTAACCTACAATACTGTATTGAAAAAAATCTTTTGATTCTGACCATAAGAGAAGCTTAATAAAGTGTATGGCAATTTATTCAGGCATAAACAATGACAAGAATAATGAAATTGAAAGTCACTCAGTCATGTATGACTTTTTGTGACCCCATGGACTATATAGTCCATAGAATTCTTCAGACCAGAATACTGGAGTGGGTAGCCTTTCCCTTCTCCATAGGATCTTCCCAACCCAGGAATCGAAGCCAGGTCTGCTGCACTGTGGGTGGGTTCTCTACCAGCTGAGCCACAAGGGAAGCCAAGGAAGGAAGGCAGGAATAGCAAAGACCAAACAGAGCCTTTGTGCTAATCTCCTTCAAACACCAAGATAGACACAGGTTCAAACATGGATGCATAGCTTGGAGAAGCGAATGAAGTCTGGATTTCAGGCCCTACTCAGTCCCTTAGCTACAAGCCTTTGTGCAGAGGACAACTTGAAGCCCCATAGATTTATCAAAGAACACCACCCCAAAGACCCATTTTACTGATCTTTATATCTTAGCAGAAAACTGTTCTTTTCAGATAGGAAACTGATTTAATGTTAATAGATCCTCAATGGCTGGTAAAGCTGCTGTGCCTATTGCAGTTCTAGGCTTAAGATCTTAAATTCCTAATGTTTTCAATTATAAATATATACTTGTGCTCTAGAGCAAATTTTCTAAGAAAGCAATTGAGAAAGTTCAGTAAGGATTCCCCTCTGATTTACCAAATGAGACTTTTTGACAAACCGCCTGGGTGATGGACAGTCAAAATTAAATGCTGGGACATTTCAATAATAAACCCACAAACATTAGCTGAGAATTGACCATAAAATTAGTCATGGTCTAGATTAAAGGAAGTTTGTGAATACTTAACAAGCTGACGGTCATGGTGAAGTGTCTTTTTTCATGAATAGCATTCCCAGTGAGCCCTTGTTTCTTGATTTACTATGTTGTACAATACTGCACTGAAAAACAAAGGTGGAGTTGCTCAGTTGCATCAGACTCTTTGCGACCCCATGAGCCTACCAGGCTCCTCCATCCATGGGATTTTTCAGGCAAGAATACTGGAGTAAATTGCCATTTCCTTCTCCCGGAGATCTTCCCGACTCAGGGATTGAACCCGGGTATCCTGCATTGCAGGCAGACGCTTTACCGTCTGAGCCACCAGGGAAGTCCCAAGGAAAGGTGATAATCTGCACTATTTCTAATCACTTCAGCTACTTATATAGCAGACGCACTCTGTTGCAGATGATATGAGCGAGTTAGCCTAAGTCAAGAGAACTTTAAATTACTTAATCCACTGTACAAGAAAAAAAATCTTAGAGATGTAGCCCCTGCCACATGGAAGAGTTATTTACATAGTTCAGGTATGTTCAAGAGCTATTTACATAGTTCAGATGCAGGGAGGCTGGGAACAGGTATCCAGCTACACATAGAATTCTTAGGTCAAAGAGTCTATGTAACTCTGCAAAATAAATCTAAGTACTGATTTACATAATCCATAGAAAAAGATACCTTTTGTATTGAAACATGTGCCTAGATATTTTTGCAGTAGAGTCAACTTTATTTTTTGTTTAGAAAAGCAAAATAAATATACAGTAATTTTAGGGATTTTTTTTTTTTTTAAAGAAAGAAATGTACAAAGGAAATCAAAATACCCATGGCTCCACAATCTAGAGGTAACTGGGATAGCCTCTGCCAATATCATTCTATGATATTTTCCATCCATCAATATATATTGTTATAAAGAAAATGGTTCAAAGTCCACATACTATTCATAATCGGCTCTTTAAAATGGATGATATACCTTGCATAACGTTCCAGGTGAATAAATGTTTATCTAGACATCATTGGTTGCTGTAGTCATTCTTGCACCATAGTGTATTCTTTTCCTAATATGTAATATGTGTATATATACACACATCACCATGTATTTTGAATCAGTGCACAACTTATTGCTGAACATTCAAATAGTATCCAATTGTTCACCACTATAAAGATCACTTTAAAAAACACCCTTTGTAGCTCAATCTTTGAGCACAGAATTTGAATTTTCTTAGGATAAATATGGAAATGCCAGATCAAATATACTGCCTATTGTAGCAGAGAATTTGTTCTAAACACCAAATTCCACAGCCTCTTCTTCCTCCTGGATGCAACCAGACTATCTGTTCCTCCCACCACTGCACTTAAGTGTGACCAGGAGTCTGAGGTTCAACCAATGATCATCAGTGCTGTAATGACCCATAGAGCCCTCCTACATGTACTTCTTCAAACTCTTTTCCATTTTCAGTTGTTTGGAATGACAACTGAAGTTGTCATTAAAGTCAGAACTTCTGTTAGCTTGGATGTCCCAGTGACCATGTAGAGAAAGGCTCTCCTCACAGGTTTACTGATTCAACATCGCCTCATGTACAAGGAGAAAACCTCCACCATGTTGGAGTTGTTATGTGTTTGGAGAGTTATTTGATACCGTCACCAATACCTACATTTTAAAACTTGTATAACATTTATTATCATAAAGATGTCCAAAATATTCTTCATTTGTTTTACACAATCTGACGATAAAGATTTTATCTTTTGAAAATTCTCTATCAAGTGAAAATATGTCCTTTGTTCTAATCTGCATCTTTTAATCATTAACAACATTGAATGAGTTTTAATATACCCATATGTAATTTCACTTAAAATAAAATCACGACTCTTCTAATCACTGCTGCTGCTGCTGCTAAGTCGCTTCAGTCGTGTCCGACTGTGTGACCCCATAGACGGCAGCCTACCAGGCTCCCCTGTCCCTGGGATTCTCCAGGCAAGAACACTGGAGTGGGTTGCCATTCCCTTCTCCAATGCATGAAAGTGAAAAGTGAAAGTGAAGACACTCAGTCATATCGGACCCTCAGCGACCTCATGGACTGCAGCCTTCCTACATCCATGGGATTTTCCAGGCAAGAGTACGGGAGTGGGGTGCCATTGCCTTCTCCCTTCTAATCACTAACTATCCTAAAAGTGGTGGTAGTAGTAATATTGACTTTCAACAAAGTGGAAATTAGGAAATACTGCAAGTAGGTCTTCAAACTTTAAAGGAAAATATGAAAATGATTTACTAATTTATTTAAAATCATCTTATTTTAAGGAGTTAAGGTGACAAAGTTATTAGTCTATACGACTGCGAGTTTAACATAAAACTGTAGGTTTTGGGAAAATAAATTTCACATATTATTGAAATGTTAATGGTCATTCAGCATTTTATTCAAGGCAGAACAGAAAATCGGAAGTCAGCTACAGCTTTAGCAATTGAAATAATGGAAGTTTAAAGCACTATTTGCTAATTGTTCTTTGTTATCTCATGGTCAATAGTTAAAACTAGTCTGCTTGAGCACACACAAATCTCTCAAGTCAACAGAAAAAAGCAATATAAAATTAATTTGCAAAATAATAGCATTTTAACTAATCCCTCCCTGAAGTATTTCATATAACCTGATGTCTTCCTTTTTTTAGGGCAGCCAAACACTTTAGCCTCAAGGCAAAAACAAACTGGCTTTGAAACAGACTTTCAAAAGCCTAGCCCTGAGGTTGCTAAAGATTTAGCTCAGTTAGATGAGGCCAGAGTAAAACTTTCCTCCTATTCCCTGAGACCGGATCCTCTCCTGGTACAAAAGTCAACAAGGAAGTAAGGACCTGCAGGTTTCTGAGGTCTAGGGGAATCTCATAAACCTTCACTTGGACAGGTGTGACAGCATCTTGGTAAATCCAGGAAACAGAAAGCAAAAGAGGCCCATAGCCTTTTTCTAGGGAGTAGAAAGAATCCTAGGTTGGAGATGACTTCACAGAATATCTAGACCACAGATTGCAACTGGCCCATTTATAGGTAGAATAATGACTCCCCAAAGGTATCCATAATCCTGATCCTTGGAATCTGTAAATATGTTAATTTATATAGTAAAAGAGAATTTCCGGGTGTGATTAAAGTTAAGGGCTTTGAAATGAGGAGATTATCCTGGCTTAGCTACATGGGTACAGTCTAATCACACAAGTTCTTAAAAGTGGATAGACTTTCACAGCTGTGGTCAGAGAGAGCTGTGACAACAGATAAAAGGCAAGAGAAACGTGGCACTGCTGGCTTTGAAGACAGAGGAAGGGGCCCATGAGCCAAGGAATGTGGGTGACTCCTAGAAGCTGGAAAAAGCAACGAAGAACATTTTCCCAAGGGCCTAAAGAAAGGAACACAGCCAGAGAGACCCATGTTAGACTTCTGACCTACTGAACAGTAAGGTAATAAATTTGTATTATTTGAAGCCACTGATTTTGTGATAATTTGCTAAAAAAAAAAACAATAGAAAACTAGTACAGCTGTCCACAGGCTACATATGGCCTATTGTTGGGAAATTTCACATAAAACCTTATTTCCACTTTCTTGAAACCCCAGAATATCTGCGAACATCGGTCTACACTTGCATCCAGAAGCAATCCACTGCAGGTGACTTGTGGCCCCTCTTCCAACAGGGGAAGATGTTCTTCAGGTGATGCCAGTACCTATTACACACTTACATCAGGTAGATTATCTATTGACCCATCTAAATACTATAGGTATATGCATATTGACTCAAAATTGCCTGGTATAAATGACCAGACCTTTAGCATTTTGTAAGAGCAATAGAATAATTTCAATGTGTCCAAGGAATATCTTGAAGACCGTAAAGTTTATAGGCTGTCCTGCTGAGTTTTTTATGCCAGAAGAGTGAGGGCCTACAGCTGGGAGTAATAGCTGAAGGAGTCTTGCGATTAAAGAACAATAAAGGACAATTCAGCAGAGGCCTGTGAACGTGAGAACAACTCAAAAGGGCATGAATGGGGACATTTTCACTGTAAACTGAGCACCACTGTGGGGTGCTCCCAGGTACAAAAGTCTTTCTGGGTCCATCATTTCATGTTTGTAGGAAAAAGGCCTCAGCTTCCTATACCTTCCTTGAGTTCCAAAGGGACAATTCAAACAGTTACTAATTAGGGAAGTGAGGGAATGCAGAGATAGTCAAGGAACAGTCAAGAAACAATAGTACAGAGATAGGGAAGAATCAGTGGGATTTCCCAGGCAAGAATACTGGAATGGGTTGCCATTTCCTTCTCCAGGGGATCTTCCTGACCCAGGGATTGAACACCAGTCATCCACATTGCAGGCGGATTCTTTACCATCAGAGCCAATAGGAAAGCCCAGTAAATATAGCAAAATCCTTTAAAAAAACAATTAGTAAAGTGTATAATATGCAATCAGGTAGCAGAAGGAGCTGAATTAAAAAAAGATTAATGAAAATAAGTTCATCCATTATGTCAAAAAAAAAAAAAAAACACATACAAGAATAAAGGTGATAAAATTATACTGTAAACCATTACACTGAACTGAAAATTCCCATCATGAGACAGCTTTTTCCTATCTTTCATATCCATTTACAAAAGAGAACATAAAAAGTACAAAGCTATAGCCCACTCTTCCTTCCCTCTTTGAGACAAGAAACAGGGCAGAGAATAGAAGTCAAGCTTCAATTATATTAAATTTAAATTCATCCTATGAAAGGAAGGACTACAGTGTTATTTTTGTATTAGAAAATATGTTTGGTTATTAATTCAAAGGAATTTGTATTTCTGGAATGCTTAAATTTGTGACAGATTTTCTCAGTAAACTTTATTGAGATAATTTAACATCCAATATAATACATATGAACATTTTATATGTACATGCGGGTAAAGAATTAGCCTTCATTGCAGGAGACACAGGAAATGCAGGTTCGATCCCTGGATCAGGAAGAATCCCCTGGAGAAGGAAATGCCAGCCCACTCCAGTTTTCTTGCCTGAAAAACCCCATGGACAGAGGAGCCTGGTGGACTATAGTCCAAAGGATCACAGAGTCAGATATGACTCAGCAACAAACACACAATGAAGACAGAGAACATTTCAACTGCCCCCCAATGAATATATAGAACAATTCATAAAGTTCATTTGTGCCGGTTTGAAGTCAGCCTCAGACTCTCATCCTAGGTCATTGGTCTGATTTCTTTCATAAATTAGTTTTGTCTCTTCCAGAGTGTCACATAAATAAAATCATACACTATGTAGTGTTTTTTGTCTGGCTTCTTCAATCAGTATATAGCAGTGCTTTAAAAATTCACTTATGTTATTGCATGAATCTGTTCCTTTTCATTGCTGAATAGTATTTCATTTTGTATGAATAGAAGCTAGTTATATGTTCGTCTACTGATGGATTTAGTTTGAGACTATTATGAATAAGCCTACCATGAACATTTGGGTGTAGGATTTTATGAATATGTTTCCTTTTCTCTTGCCATGTCTTATGGTAAGCATACAATTCATTTTATAAAAAGTCACCAGAACATTTTTTAAAGTCATTGTACTGCTTTTGCAAATTACTCTTTTAATAGCAAACTGTGAGTGCTTCATTTGTTCTACATGCTTCCCAACATTTGGTATTTGTCAGCCTTTAACGTTTAGCCAACTAGTTAGTATAAAGCAGTGTCTTATTGTGGTTTAAATTTACTTTTTCCCTAATGTTGAATGATGTTGTTTATTATATATTTGAATACTTTTCTTTCTGACTTTTCTGTATAAATTTTGGCCTATTTTTTTATTTGATGATTTTCTTCCTTTTATTGAATTGTAAGGATTCTTTATATATTCCAGCTGAAAGTCCTTTATCAGATATGTGTCGCACATATTTTCTTCCAGTCTACATATTTTTCCTTTTTTTCAATGGAGTCTGTTGAAGAGTACAAGTTTTTATTTTGATAATATCCAATTTATCCTGTTTTCCCATTTTCTTCTGTGGTTAGTACAAAAGAAACCTTTTCCAATCTCCAGTTGCAAAGATATTCTTCCATGTTAATTTCTATAAATTGTATAGTTTTAACTTTTGTGTTTAATTATAATCCATTTCTAATTAACTTTGGCATAAGATCTGAGATGAAGATCAACATTCACCTTTTCCATTGGATGGTCTATTGTTCCAATACCATTTTTTAAAGTCTATGTTTGAAGTGAACATCATTGTCAAGTTATCGACTATATAAAACGGTTTCAAGATTCTTTTCTTTCCTTTTGTTTTGTGAATAGCTTTATCTTTATGCAAATATTGAATATTACACTGCCTTAATTATTGTAGTTTTAAAGTAAATTTTGAATTCAAGAAATATGAGTCATTCAACTTGGTGCTTTGTTGTCAAAATTATTTTGACTATTCTAGGCCTTTTGCATTTCTATATAACTTTAGACTTCATTTTCTAATTCCTGCTGAAAGGCCTACTGCAGTTTTGATAGAGGTTGTTTTGGATTTATTGATCTATTTGGGGAGAGTAGACGTAAAAGATGAGGGTTTGATCCCTGGGTTGGGAAGATCCCCTGGAGAAGGAAATGGCAACCCACTAAAGTATTCTTGCCTGGAGAATCCCATGGACCGAGGAGCCTGGTGGACTACAGTTCATGGGGGTGCAAAGTCAGACACCCCAAACTTCACATGGATATCTTAATGGTATTGAGTTTTCTACTCTGTGAACATGATGTTTCTTTCTATTTATTTCGATACCCTTTCATTTTCCTCAGTGATGCTTCATAACTTTTAGTGTAGAAATCTAAAATTTATTCCTAAATGTTAATTGGTTTTGATTCTCTTATAAGTAGCTTATTTTTAATTTTGTAATTTTCATTTCATTGTTGCTAATATATAAAAATGTGTATATACTGTATATGGCTTTAAGTTGCTATGACAGATGTTGCCTCATTAAAATCTATAACACACAGCAAAGAGGAAGGATTTGGATTTCAAATGTGGCCTGTGATAAAGTAATAAACACTAAACAACATCACTCAATATTGCAGGGATCTGTCTGTTAGTCTTGACTTCTTATTAGACTGAAAACTCCCTGCAGGCCATGACTGTGTCGCTCAGAACAACTGAATTGTTGTCTAACATGTGGTAATGCTAAATAAATATTTGATGAAAGAATGAATGAAATGAGTGACAGAACTGAAAGGTACCATCTCAAATTCTGAATGAAAGTACTTGCGCTCTTTCAATTTAAAGCCAGAAGAGCCTGAGCATAAGAACACATGCTGGGGAACAGGCCATTTTTCTATGAGATGCTTTATTTATCCCTACATCTTTCAGACAGGCAGTGGGAATGTGCTCCAGGAAGGAGAGTGGGATGCTGGGTGTCAAGTCTCAAGGGTTTAATTCCCAACTCTGAATCTCACTAGCTTCAAGGCCTTGGGCAAGTCACTTAACCTCTGTTCCAAACAGAAATAATACCACCTCCTCCCAGGAGCACACCAAGGCAAGTTTGATTGATGGCTAAGCTCTTAGAGTCTTTGATGAAATGTGCTGAATGGCTGCCAAGTATTACTACTGCTAATAATAATAATGTTTTTCTAACATAGTCCCACAGAGCAATATAAATCGGTAACAAGGGACAGATTGCTTCAACAAAGCAAATTGTGACCAATTCCTTTTGAAAGAAGGATGATAGGCTTAATTCCACAATGGTATCATTTTCTGTTATCTGTTCTCTCTTTACTTATCATGAGAACAAGTTGTCATGTGTCTATGTGAGGTGTTTAGACTTCTTTAGAATGGAGAAATGAAGAGAAAAATTAGAAGCAAGCACAGACACAGTCATATTATGGAAATATCATGTTTCTCGGGTAGGTTGATCATCTATATTAAAAAAAAAAGGGGTGATTAGTAAGAAATGTTGTCATTTGTTATTTCATCAGTTACATGGTTTTACTGTATCCCGAAAGAAAATTAAAGGAGACTCTAATCCATCAATTTACTTTCAGAACATCTATTTCTTGAAACAGCAATATTATTCTACACTACTTAGGCGCTTTTTTCTTTTCCTTTACAATGCCTAACATGATTTTAAAAGAAGATTTATTAGATTTTTTTTCCTGGTTATAAAATAATGCATGCTTACTCTAGAAAATCTGGACAAAGATGTAAAATATAAATGAATAAAAATTGGGACATTGTGATAGTGTATAATTTGAAATGTGTTCTCTGTTTAAACTGCCAGCGTTCAATCCCATGCCTGTCATCGTTAGTTTGATCAAACCTCTTAATTCCTGTGGGCTTCAGTTTCTTCATCTTCTAAATGGGGACAGTGATGCCTATTTTTCTGGTTGTTGCGATAATTAAATTAAATAGTGCATGTGAAGCACTTAGAAGAGTGCCTAGCACAGAGAACATTGTTTGATAAATTAATATTGTTGTTATATAATTACTCATAATCTCTAAACTAAAAGATAATTTTTTCAGAAGGTCATTCCATGAACATAAACTTTTATACTAAGTATATAGTTTCTTTTGCAAGATTGAAATTTCTCCCGAAATTTGTATGTTGAAATCTAGTTTCCAGTAATATAATATTTAGAGATGGGCCTTTGGGAATGATTAGTCATGAGGGTGGAGATCTTATGAGGGAAACGTGTGCCCTTATAAAAAAGACCCTGGAGAGCTCTCTCATCTTTCTGACATGTGAGGGCACAGAGGGAAGACAGTTTGTCTGTGAACAAACAGTTCCTCATCAGACACTGAATATACTGCTGTCTTGATCCTGAGTTTCCCAGCCTCCAGAACTGTGAGAAATAAATGTCTGTTGTTTTAGTCAGCCAGTCTATGGTATTTTGTTATAGCAGCCCAAATAGACCAAGATAAGATCATATTGTACTAACTGTTTTTAATCCGCTTCTCATCAGTGAGTATATTACAGGGATTTTCTTATGTCATTACATATTTTTCTACATGTATGGCACAATCATTTAGGGCAACACATTTTTACACTGATGGGTTTGATTTGTCATATCCTGACGAACCAACCTCTAATAGTCAAACATTTATTGATACATTGTTCCCAATTTTTGTTTATGTTAAGAATATTGCAGTGATCAACATTTTATGCATCTCAGCTATGGGATTGACCTCTAGAAGTAGAATTTCTGAGGAACAAAGAAAGTCAGGGTATACTTTTAAAGCTTTTGATGTTAAATGATCTCCAGAAGTTTTGAGATAGTAGTATAAATCATAGTGATTTAATTTTTCCTATTAACTCTTAATAAACATATACTGCTTCTCCCTACATGATATAGCCTAAGATAATCTTTTACTGAAAATCAAGAGGCAAAGAAATAAATGAAGAGAAAAGAATATAGATTAAAGAGTATGGATAACTTCTGCACTTTTCTAAGATCAATTTCTACTGAGACAATCTGTAATTGGGCATCTCAGATTTATAAACCTTGGTAAAAACTGACAAATACTCTACACCTCAACTCTATTTGAAGGAACTTGTTTTCAAACTTCTCTTTCTTCCATCTTTTTTCTTATAAAACATGATATCAACACCATTTTGAAGAAATATTCTGGCATAATTTATATCACATTCATGCAATTTACTTACTTAAAATATGTTAGGTGAAAGCAAAGTTTTCCTTTGATATTTTCCCCAAACATTTACACCTTTTTTAGAGTTAAAAACACATCATGTTTATTTAAACTGATATACCTAAAAGATAGCTTCTGATATACACTGGGAACCTGATGTCAGTGTGTATGTACTATTCACTAATTCATACTTGCCCAGCAGTTGGCTGCTTCACATTTTTACCTTGCTTTGTGTTCTCTGGACTGCTCTCCAAAAAGCACAATATAGCTAGGGGAATATTCATGGAATTTAGACAGTAATCCAAAAGGAGTTCAGTTTGGCAGAAGGAGAAAAGAATAGAAGCTCAGTTATTGAAACAAGACCTATCCCTTGAAAATCTAAGTTGGTGCAGCCACTATGGAAAACAGTATGGAGGTTCCTCAAAAAACTAAAACTAGAGTCGCCATAGGATCCTCAGTCCCATTCCTTGGCATATATCTGTACAAAATATAATTCAAAAAGATAAATGAACCCCTGTGTTCACGGCAGCGTTATTCACAGCGCTATTTATAGCCGAGACGTGGAAACAAACTAAACATGCCTTTACAGATAAGCGGATACAGAAGGTATGGCACAAATACACAGTAGAATAGTATAAGCCATAAAAAAAGAATGAAAGAGTTCCATTTCAGTAACATGGATGGACCTAGAGATTATCATATTATGTGAAGTGAGTCAGAAAGAGAGTGACAAATACCACATGATATCACTTATGTATGGAATCTAAAATATGATGTAAATGGATTAATCTATGAAACAGAAACAGACTCATAAAGAACAGACTTGTGGTTTTCAAAGGGACAAATGGGTGAAGCAGGGATGGACAGAGAGTTTGGGATTAGCAGATGCAAACTATTATATGCAGAATGAAAAAAAAATAGGCCCTATTGTATTGCAGAGGGAACCGTATTTAATATCCTGTGATAAGCCAGAATGGAAAACTATATATATATAAAAACCTACATCTCCTAGATTTAACACCAAAAAAAATATGTCCTTTTCATCATAGGGAATTGGAATGCAAAAGTAGGAAGTCAAGAGATACCTGGAATAACAGGCACATTTGGTCTTAGCATATAAAATGAAGCAGGGCAAAAGCTAACAGAGTTTTGTCAAGAGAACACACTGGTCATAGCAAACGCATTTTCAAATGACACAAGAGACAACTCTACACATGGACATCACCAGATAGTCAATATTGAAATGAGATTATTATCTTTGCAAATGAAGATGGAGCTCTATACAGTCAGTAAAAACAAGAACCAGAGCTGACTGTGATTGAGAGTATGAGCTCCTTATTGCAAAATTCAGACTTAAATTGAAGAAAGTCGGGGAAACCATCAGGCCAATTCAGATATGACTGAAATCAAATCCCTTATGATTATACAGTGTAGGTGATGAACAGATTCAAGGGATTAGATCTGGTAGATAGAGTGCCTGAAGAACTGTGGACAGAGGTTTGTAACATTGTATAAGAGGCAGTGACCAGATCCATTCCCAAGAAAAAAAAATGCAAGAAGGCAAAGTGGTTGTCTGAGAAGGCTTTACAAATAACTAAGGAAAGAAGAGAAGTGAAAGGAAAGGGAGAAAGGGAAAGATATACCCAACTGAATGCAGAGTTCCAGAGAACAGCCATGACAGATAAGAAGACCTTCTTAAGTGAACAGTTCAAAGAAATAGAGGAAAACAATAGAATAGGTAAGAGTAAAGATCTCTTCAAGAAAATTGGAGATATCAAAGTAAAATTTCATGAAAGAATGGGCATGATAAAGGATAGAATTGGTAAGGACCTAACAAAAGTATAAGAGATTAAGAAGAGGTGGCAAGAATACATAGAAGAACTATACAAAAAAGGTCTTAATGACCTGGATAACCACGATAGTGTGGTCACTAAACTAGAGCCAGACATCCTGGAGTGTGAAGTCAAGTGGGTCTTAGGAAGCATTGCTACAAACAAAGCTAGTGGATATGATGGAATTCCAGTTGAGATATTTCAAATTCTAAAAGATGCTGCTGCTAAAGTGCTGCACTCAATATGTCAAATTTGGAAAAGTCAGCAGTGGCCATGAGACTGGTTAAGGTCAGTTTGCACTCTAATCCCAAAGAAGGGCAATGCCAAAGAATATTCAACATATGTTCAGTTCAGTTCAGTTGTTCAGTCGTGTCCGACTCTTTGAGACCCCATAGACTGCAGCACACCAGGCTTCCCTGTCCATCACCAACTCCTGGAGCCTACTCAAACTCATGTCCATCAAGTCAGTGATACCATCCAACCATCTTGTCCTGTCATCCCCTTCTCCTCCCACCTTCAATCTTTCCCAGCATCAGGGTCTTTTCCAATGGGTTGGTTCTTAGCATCAGGTGGCCAGGGTATTGGAGCTTCAGCTTTAGCATCAGTCCTTCTGATGAATATTCAGGACTAATTTCCTCTAGGAGGGACTGGTTGGATCTCCTTCCAGTCCAAGGGCCTCTCAAGGGTCTTCTCCAACACCACAGTTCAAAAGCATCAGTTCTTTGGTGCTCAGCTTTCTTTATAGTCCAACTCTCACATCCATACATGACTACTTGAAAAACTATAGCTTTGACTAGATGGACCTTTGTTGGTAATATGTATTAATATATACATAACTGAATCACTTTGATGTAGAGTAGAAATTAATACAACATTGTAAATCAATTGTACCAAAAAATAAAAATAAAAAACTTCCCCCTGATGTTAGTGAATCTAGTACCTATATTTAATAGAAACATTCTTCATGTACAGCCATGAGTGGTTGGCATCTAAATTCTATATACAAAACTGTAATTTCATTAAAGGATTGTAGCAACATTGATAAATCATGTCATTGGTAAGCTGTGCTTAAATTGCAACTTTAATTATTTACCCTGGGTCTACATAGTTCCTGTGTGATACCTGTCATAGCACTGTCTTGTCCTGGGTCTGCTAACAGGCCAGGCTGATCATTGATTCCAACAGTGGGTCAGGTAGAACAGCATGGCCGCATCAGTCAGCCACTTCATAGAAATGTAAGAGTGATGCAGGATCCAGTAAGAGTAGCAGGGGTAAAGTATACAGAAAATTATTTTGCCAACTTCCTTACGGAGGGAAAAGAGGGCTCCCTGAGTAAGTAAGCACCTGCTAACCTCTTAAAAGTAAAAACTGTTTCTCTTATTCTCTCCAACCTTTTCCGTTCATAATTATTATTTAGGTTATAGATACCATGGAGATTCCCTTGATAACAACAGAAAACCCAGAAGATTTTAGATATTTTCATTTGAATGTATGTGTCCCTGTGAGGAGACACCAGTCTCTCTTAACAAGATTACTTTGTGACTTGTCTTATAATGACCTCCCCAGGAAAAATAATCTGATCTGGCCATATAAAGGTGATTAAGAGAATTTGGATCTATTCTATTTACCCAATATTTTGGCAACACACTCCAGTATTCTTGCCTGGAGAATCCCATGGACAGAGGAGCCTGGTAGGCTGCAGTCCATGGGATCATTAAAAGTTGGACACGACTGAGGGACTTCACTTCACTTATTCACTTAAAAGAAATCTTCAGGCTAGAGTTATTTTTATTTACTAAAGAATAATTTTATAGCACAAGTATAATTACACATAATTATGTGTTTTGACCTGAGTTTGTAAATAGCAAGGTTCAATGTCAGATAATGGTATTGTTGGGAGTGACTTCTACTTGGTAGGGTGTTTATATACCTTTTCAAATACTTTCCCATGAAGAAGATGAAAGAGGTGTCATGGGAGGAACTTTAACTTCCCATTAATCACAACTAGCACCTAACTGTCCCCAAGGAGCCCAAGTAATTCAAGTGACAGCCTGAATAAAAAGAACTTTCTCTATAGAAAAAGAGACACCAGTCATATGTGGTCCTACTGGTCATATGTAAGTGGGAAATATTTGAGGGTCAGCGTGTGTACAATTCTAATACAGATTTTGTAATGGTTGCAGCTGAGAAATAAGTACTTTTAGACAAAAAGCAGCACCTAAGACTAACATGTTTTATTGAGCAATAACAGAGGGAGAATCTAAAGGGAAAATTTAAAAAATAACAATAGCAATTGTGTTAGACAGTTGGGATTGTTGATGTGTCTTAATTATTTCCAAAAAGCAGAGATTCCCATTTGTGTTCTAACAATTTTTAAAAAGCTCATCTCATCGACCTAATCAGGTTCAATCTTTGATCAAGAAGGTGAAAACTTCAAAAGTCGATGAGACATTGAGGTTGCTTTTTATAAATTTTGCAGAATTTTGCATTTTGCTTTTTATAAAACTGCATCTATTTATCTACCCTTAGAAGTGAAAGTGTTAGTTGGTCAGTCTTGTCTCTTTGTGACCCTATGGATTGTAGCCCGCTAGGCTCTTCTGTCCATGGAATTCTCTAGGCAAGAATACTGGAGTGTGTAGCCATTCTCTTCCCCAGGGGATTTTTCCAACCCAGGAATTGAACATAGGTCACCTACACTGCAGGCAGATTTTTACCTTTAGAAATAGATATGGTTTATTAGAAAAAAGCCACCATATAAAACTTTAAACTTATCCTAAGCAATATCATACTTATATACAATTTCTTCCCTGGTGACTCAGTCAGGAAAGAATCCACCTGCAATGCAGGAGACCCAGATTTGATCCCTGGGTCAGGAAGATCCCCTGGAGAAGGAAATTGCAAGCCACTCCGGTATTCTTGCCTGGGGATTTGGAGCCTGGTGGGCTACAGTCCATGGAGGTCACAAGAGTTAGACACGACCTAGCAACTAAGCTGCCACCATACAGTGTCTTACAGTTTCAAAGCACTTTCAAAAACATTTAAAATATGTTAACATGTGAATTGAATTCTTACTAAAATATTCTGACAAAGTTATTTTGAAAACCCCATGAATTTGTTTTCTACCTTGAATTTAAAACTCTAGTTTATAAAGGAAAATAAGTCTTAGAGATGCACAAGAAAAAATAAAATAAATGTCAGCTCTAAATGGCTAATGTAATTTTTTGTCCATCCTAGAAACATTATAAACTTGAATAAACAGTTAACCTGCGTTTCGCTACATTATTTACATTTAATTACTGGGGCAGAATGTTAGAAAAATCTTTGAGATTTAGTGAACAATTCCCTATCCATCCAGCCCCCTAGTTTTTTAATATTTAAGGCAATTCATTAAAAGCTGAGTCTGAAGTGTTAGCCTGGCCTCATGTCCCCATGAGAGAATGTCTTAAGTAGACTCTTGTCTACGTAAGAGTCTGCCCCATTCTTTCACTGACTTAGGCCTTCTCATGGGATTTTCTGACCAGCTACTTGGAAGAAGAACAGGAGATAATTCCAGGTTCTCTTTTTGAAGCTTCCTGCCTATGGAAATGGAGAAGGAAATGGCAACCCACTCCAGTATTCTTGCCTGGAAAATCCCAGGGATAGAGGAGCCTGGCGGGCTGCAGTCCATAGGGTCGCAGAGTCGGACACAACTGAGAAACCGAGCACACATGCTGACCTATGGAAAGTCTATGTTCCGGTCTGTACCCTCTGAGTGCCAAGCTTCTTGGCCAGGAAGCTTGTGCAGAGGTGTCCTGTGGAGCCCAGCTCACTGGGACCATGTTCAGTTCAGTTCTCAGTCGTGTCTGACTCTTTGCGACCCCATGGACTGCAGCACGCCAAGCTTCCCTGTCCGCAACCAAGAGCTTGCTCAAACTCATGTCTATCAAGTCAGTGATGCCCTCCAACCATCTCATCCTCTGTCATCCCCATCTCCTCCTGCCTTCAATCTTTCCCAGCATCAGGGTCCTTTCCAATGAGTCGGTTCTTTGCATCAGGTGGCGAAGTATTGGAGTTTCATCTTCAGCATGAGTCCTTCCAATGCATATTCAGCACTGATTTCCTTTCATGTGGCGAGGTATAAATATGTCGTGAAGAACTAGGAAAATGCACACAGAGGCCATGTTCTCCAGCTTAGCTTGTATCAGTAAGAAAGTTAATGTGTTGATCTTCATCTGCTTCCTCTATTATTATTTCTGTTCAAGAGACAAAAGGAGTGATACACAGTCTATTAACCTTGAAAGATGAAAACAAGAACTGATATTTAGAACTGTCCTTGTGGTTCAGTTGTTAAGAATCTACCTGCCAATGCAGAGGACATAGGTTTGATCCCTCTTCTGGGAATATCCCACATGCCATGGAGCAGCAATGCCCAGGCACCACAACTACTGAGCCTGCACTCCAGGGCCCGTGAGCTACAACTATTGAGCATAGTAATAAAGACCCAGTGCTGCCTAAAATAATAATAGTAAAAATAAAGAACATATGTTTAGGTACCAAAATAACACATGGTCACTTTTGCTTCTGATGGTGCATCCAGGAGACTTGCTTACTTAGTACTCTGTAGATTCAGGTCTTGTAGAATTGTATCCTGCTGTTTTGAGGCAGTGTATCTGTTGCCGTTTTTCCAGTGGGTCAGCTGGTTATTAGCTGGGACAGAAAGACCCCAGTGATTTGGTCATAAAGGCTTTCATGTACGTGAGGCTGCTGCCGCCCAAGAATTACACAGGACCATCATGTTGTAGTTGAGGCCCAGAAAAGGATTAGAAGATTGTGGGAAAAGAGATTCTTTTGCTATATATCATTGTGCAAGCTCTTTAGGCACAGGTTGTATGGAATGATTTTAGCTTTATTGTATTTTTTTTTCCCCAAAAAGGCCTTCAAGCTAGGGCTATAGATATCAGGCTCCCCAGGTGGCACCGGTGGTAAAGAACCCGCCTACCATTGCAGAAGACATAAGAAACACGGGTTCAGTCCCTGGATTGGGAAGATCCCCTGGAGGAGGGCATGGCAACCCACTCCAGTACTCTTGCCTGGAGAATCCCATGGACAGAGGAACCTGGTGGGCTTCAGTCCATAGGGTCTCAACAAGTCAGACAAGACTGAAGTGACTTAGAACATACATAGATTTCAGAGCAGTTAAGTTCGGTTTGGGTAACAGAGCTTCACAGCAGGCATAGGTAAGAATCAGAGTCAATGTTTTTCCCGGTCTGCGTTTAGTTGTCAAGGGGGTAATGTGTGGAAGGCTAACTGCCTGCATTCACATGGTTTGTCTCAGAAAATCTTTCCCCAACCCATTGTCTTCAGGTAACTACGTTCGGACTCGCAGGGGTAGTGATTCCATCAGTGAATAGCCCCCCAGTAGAGGAGCCTTTTTTAAAAGAGAGATCGACCATCTTTGCTTGAGGTAGAGAAGCTACCTAATGAAATTTATTCAAACATAAAAGCTAAGGCAAATAGAAAAGTCCAGGCTGGGAATACTCTTATCTTTAAGGACAAAGTTTGTTTGGGTGACAAGGAAGAGTTGAATTGGATTTTAAAAGCTATCAGAACATGATCTTCTGAAAAATGAAAGAGAAATAAAGAATGTTTGGTTAAGAGGAAGAGAGAGATTTTCTTCAGAGCAAGGTTAAGCTTTTACAGAAGAGGGTAGAACAATATGAGCAGAAAAACAAGACCTTGGAGGTCAGTCTGGGCAATAAGTAATGGGAGAGCTATGCACCCAGGTTTAGCTGTCCTTACAGACAGGATTAGAGAAGAGTGTACTAGCTGTTCCTTGCTCAGAAACAGTGACTGGGGTTCAAGGAAAACGACCAGAGGAAGGGCAGTAAGATCTCCAGAAGCTCACTAGAATGATTCTCTCAGAAGGATTCAGGAAGCCTGGATCCAGGAAACCAGGGAGGGGCATACCCTTAAAACTGTGAATAGTTTCTCTCCGAAGACTTGAATCAACTGTCAACTAGCAGTTTTATAAAAGTTAGATCTGTAACAGAAGAAAGGATTGAAGTGAAGTGAAGTCGCTCAGTCGTGTCTGACTCTTTGCGACCCCATGGACTGTAGCCTACCAGGCTCCTCCATCCGTGGGATTTTCCAGGCAAGAATACTGGAGTGGGTTGCCATTTCCTTCTCCAGGAGATCTTCCCAACCCAGGAACTGAACCCGGATCTCCTGCATTATAGGCAGACACTTTACCGTCTGAGCCACCAGGGAAGAGTCGTGATTAAGGCGTTAGTAGGTGCATCGTGACCTCAGGTGACTCTCTTGAGGTAAAATGACTGGGAAATATATGAATATGTGAAAGCAGTAGGAAGATAACACATAATACCTCCTGCTATGTATCATGTACTAATCTCAGTAATTTACCTATGAGTTAATTTAATATTTACAATAATCTCACAAGAAAGGGAATGCTAAAAATTCCATTTCACATATAAGGAAACTGAGACACAGTAACTTAAAGGATTTGCCCAAGAATAAATACCTAGTAAATAAAGTAGCTGGAATTCAGACTCGTAGTTTAGCTCCAGAATCTGGACTCTTGACCATACTAATTTACTGTGTCTTATATTGAAGTTCAGTGATGGGTTCAAGTGTCATCTGATGAAAAAGTCCTTTCCAGGTGGGATTATTCAATGTGAGGATGGAGTGAAGGAAATGGACACATTGGCTTGAAGAAGGTATACTTTTGTAAGACTTCTGTTCATTGTAATGAACTTTTGTTCATTTAATTCATGCTTCTTAAAGGACAGGCATGGAGGTGTTTAAGGAACAAGGCTAAACCTAGAGGAGTATGTTAGAAAAACAAACGTCTGAAAGATGGAAGATTCAGCAAATAGAGTGAGCTTTTTAGGTGTCAGAGAAAGAGATGGACAATGTAACTTAATTGTGAAAACATAACCGAGTCTCCATAAAATGAGGAAGAGGATAAAGACAATGCAAGAGACATGTTCCAGTGTACCCCAAAAAGTTGTGATGGAAGAAGAAAATATTTTTGTTGACATTAAAGTTTCTGAGTTATTCAAGATCTGATGAGACAAAGAACTGAAGAACATTCAGGCTCTAGGGAAAAATATTGTTTGGCCTGACTGGGCCTCAAGGAGCACAGATTCTCCTTCAGCTTTGTTCAGTAATCTGCTGGAGGTGAGGCAAAACTAATGAAATCCAGCAGGCAAAATTCATAGGCCTTAGTTCCATTATCAGCAGCAAGAAGGAACACTAGCTCATGAAACTAGAATGGATACGGCAGTGAAAATACTTTCTATGATATTGAAATGATGGACATAAGTCATGATGCTTTCCTCCAAACCCATAGAATGTACAGAACCAAGAGTGAATCCTAAGGGCAACTATGGACTTTGGGTGATTCTGATGAGTCAACGTAAGATCATCCTTGGTAAAAAAGTGTGCTTTTGCAGTGAGTGATGTTTTTAATGGGTTGTTGTTGCTGTTCAGTCGCTGAGGCATGTCCGACTCTTTGTGAATCCATGGACTGCAGCAAGAGTTTGCTCAAATTCATGTCCACTGAATCACTGATGCCATCCAATCATTGCATCCTCTGTCATCCCCTTCTCCTCCTGCCTTCAATCTTTACCAGAATCAGAGTCTTTTCTAATGAGTCGGCTCTTCACATCAGGTGGCCAAAGTATTGGAGCTTCAGTTTCAGCATTCATCCTTCCAATTAATATTTAGGACTGGTTTCCATTAGGATTGACTGGTTTGATCTCCTTGCAGTCTAAGGGACTCTCAAGAGTCTTCTCCAACACCACAGTACAAAAGCATCAATTCTTCAGCATTCAGCCTTTTTTATGGTCCAACTCTCACATCCATTTGCAAAAACCATAGCTTTGACTAGATGGACTTTTGTTGGCAAAGCACTGTCTTTGCTTTTTAATACACTGTCTAGGTATGTTATAGCTTTTGTTCCACGAAGCAAGCATCTTGTAATTTTGTGACTGCAGTCACCATCTGAGGTGATTTTGGAGCCCCAAGAAAATAAAGTCTTTCATGGTTTCCATTGTTTCCCCATCTATTTGCCAGTGATGGGACCAGATGCCATGATCTTAGTTTTTTGAATGTTGAGTTTTAAACCAGCTTTTTCACTCTCCTCTTTCACTTTCATCAAGAGACTCTTTAGTTCCTTTTCACTTGCTACCATAAGGGTGGTGTCATCTGCATATCTGAGATTATTGATGTTTCTCCCAGAAATCTTGATTCCAGCGTGTGCTTCATCTACCCCAGCATTGCACATGATGTACTCTGCATATAAGTTAAATAAGCAGGGTGACAATATACAGCCTTGACGTACTCCTTTCCCAATTTGGAACCATTCTGTCATTCCATGTCTTGTTCTGACTGTTGTTTCTGTACCTGCATACAGGTTTTTCAGGAGGCAGGTAAAATGGTCTGGTATTCCATCTCTTGAAGAATTTTCCACAGTTCATTGTGATGCCCACAGTTAAAGGTTTTAGCGTAGTCAATGAAGCAGAAGTAGATGTTTTCTAGAATTCTCTTCCTTTTTCTATGATACAATAGTGAAAGTGAAGTCGCTCAGTCGTGTCTAACTCTTTATGACCCCATGGACTGTAGCCCACCAGGCTCCTCGGTCCATGGGCTTTTCCAGGCATGAATACTGGAGTGGGTTGCCATTTCCTTCTCCAGGGGATCTTCCTGACCCAGGGGTCGAACCCAGGTCTCCTGCATTGTAGGCAGACTCTTTACCGTCTGAGCTACCAGGGAAGCCCTGGATGTTGGTAATTTGATCTCTGGTTCCTCTGCCTTTTCTAAATCCAGTTTGAACATCTGGAAATTCTTGGTTCACATAGTATTGAAGCCTGGCTCAGAGAATTTTGAGCTCCACTTTGCTAGCATGTGCAATGAGTGCAATTTTGTGGTAGTTTAAACATTATTTGGGACTGGAATGAAAGCATCTTTTTTAGTTCTGCGGCCACTGCTGAGTTTTTCATATTTGCTGACATATTGAGTGCAACACTTTAACAGCATCATCTTTTAGGATTTGAAAGAGCTGAGCTGGAATTCCATCACCTCTACTAACTTTGTTAATGGGTAAACTATAAATGTGCGAGGACAGGACATATATGGGAAATCTCTGTACTTTCCTCTCAACTTTGTTGTATACCTCAAACTGCTCTAAAAATATTTTTTTTTAAATCTGTGGTAGAAGGTGAGGGTGGGATGTTTGTGAGAATATCATTGAAACATGTATATTACCATATGTAAAATAGCTGACCAGTGCAAGTTCAATGCATGAAACAGGGCACTCAAAGCTGGTGCTCTGGGACAACCCAGAGAGATGGGGAAGGAGGATGGGGAAGGAGGTGGGAGGGGGGTTCAGGACAGGGTGATACATGTATACCCACAGCTGATTCATGTTGATATATGGCCAAAACCATGACAATATTGTAAATAATTAGCCTCCAATTAAAATAAATAAATAAATTTTAAAAATAGAATGGAGACTCAATGGTTAGATAGAAGCCATGGTGTACTCAGCACTGGAGTTTCAAATGAAAAAAGATCAGAAGGTAATAAACAATGAGATTTTAAAATACAACCAGAAAGGAAATGGGATTCAAAGAAGACTTGAGAAATTTCTGAAGTTTGCAAACATAAGTGATATTGCAAATGTTGCTTTCTGAGAGAGAAGAATGTATAGGTGCATTTGTTACTGATTCCAAGTTCACACTGCTTGCTTCATGAAAAGTGAAAGCGTAGTGTTAGTTGCTCAGTCATGTCCAACTCTTTGCAACCCCATGGACAGTAGACTGTGAGGCTCCTCTGTCTGTGGAAGTCTCCAGGCAAGAATAATGGAATGGGTTGCCGTTTCCTACTCCAGGGGATCTTCCCAACCCAGGGATCAAACCCATGTCTCCTGAATTATAGGTGAATTCTTTACCTTCCGAGCTACCAGGGAAGCCATTTTGCTGCATGACAGACCAATAAATTGAGAGACGAGGTGCTGGGGCAAGGAATAGTGACTTTTTTGGAAAGTCAACAGACCAAAAAGATGGAGCACTAATGTCCCAAGGAACCAGAGATCAGATTGCCAACATCTGTTGGATCATCAAAAAAGCAAGAGAGTTCCAGAAAAACGTCTACTTCTGCTTTATTTGCTACGCCAAAGCCTTTGACTGTGTGGGTCACAACAAACTGTGGAAAATTCTTCAAGAGATGGGAATACCAGACCACCTTACCTGCCTTCTGAGAAATCTGTATGCAGGTCAAGAAGTAACAGCTAGAACCAGACAAGGAACAACAGACTGGGCTCCAAATTGGGAAAAGAGTACATCAAGGCTGTATACTGTCACCCTGCTTATTTAACTTATATGCAGAGTACACCATGTGAAATGCCAGGCTGGATGAAGCACAAGCTGGAATCAAGATTTCAGGGAGAAATATCAATAACCTCAGATACGCAGATGGCACCACCCTTATGGCAGAAAGGGAAGAAGAACTAAAGAGCCTTTTGATGAAAGTGAAAGAGAGTGAAAAAGTTGGCTTAAAATTCAACATTCAGAAAACTAAGATCATGGCATCTGGTCCCATCATTTCATGGCAAATAGTTAGGGATACAATGCAAACAGTGACAGACTTTATTTGGGGGGCTCCAAAATCACCTCAGATGGTGACTGCAGCCATGAAATTAAAAGATGTTTGTTCCTTGAAAGAAAAGCTATGACCAACCTAGACAACATATTAAAAAGCAGAGATATTACTTTGCCAACAAAGGTCCACCTGGTCAAAGCTATGTTTTTTCCCAGTAGTCATGTATGGATGTGAGAGTTGGACTATAAAGAAAGCTGAGAGATGAAGAATTGATGCTTTTGAACTGTGGTGTTGGAGAAGACTCTTGAGAGTCCCTTGGACAGTAAGAAGATGCAACCAGTCCATCCTAAAGGCAATCAGTCCTGACTATTCATTAGAAGGACTGATGCTGAAGCTGAAACTCCAATACTTTGGCCACCTGATGGGAAGAATTGACTCATTGGAAAAGACCCTGATGCTGGGAAAGATTGACGGTGGGAGAAGAAGGGGATGACAGAGGATGAGACGGTTGGATGGCATCACCAACTTGATGGACATGAGTCTGAGCAAGTTCTTGAAGTTGGTGATGGAGAGAAAATGATGCAGGTGGTGATGCTACAGTCCATGGGGTCACAAAGAGTCTGACATGACCGAGCAACTGAACTAAACTGAGTGTCCCAAATAACCATCTTACCCAAGTTAAAAAGGAGGGACTGTGGCTAGTTGTTGCAAACTGCTTACTGCTGGAATCTTTTGTTCATGCCACTGTCCACATAGGTCTGGTAACATTGATGCTATAAACCTCCAACAAGATGAATATTATTCTCTGTTCTGCAGCATTTTAATGAATAAGTGTTATACTATTAAAGGTCAGAGGTTGGAGAATTGGCTAGTCTGTATATTTCAGACTATAGGAAACATTCTACTAGAAAAGGTGGAGAACTTACAACTAAGCGCAGGCAACAGAGCACAAAGCATAGAGCTAAAGGAACAGATCCAATATGGAGTCAAGTTTGTTCTGTTACACATCCACCCTACAGTATGATAAATATCTATATTCAGCTCAGAATAGAGAGTTCTTGCAATTGACTTCATATTAATAAACCTTAAGTTCCATATAGTACAGGACTTACTAGCAACTAAGTCACAGAGTTTCCTCTGGTAACTGTCACATGGTCTAGATTTTTTCCAAGTACCGTGTACTTATGTGTACCTAGTCAGTCAGTCGTGTCTGACTCTCTGTGGCTTCTGGACTGTAGCCTTCCAGGCTCCTCTATCCATGGGGTTTTTCAGGCAGGAATACTGGAATGGGTTGCCATTTCTTCCTCCAGGGATCTTTTGGACCCAGGGATCATGGCCTGCATTGCAGGCAGATTCTTTACCTGCTGAGCCATCAGGGAAGCTTGAATAGGGCCTTAAATGCCTGGAAAGTTGCTTGTGTTTCAAACTTTCATGAGTGTAGGACTAGTGCCAGGATGATCTTTAGACTTAATTTTGAACAGTGAGAGGCACTGATGTGAAGTGGAAAGTGGAGGGCAAACTTGAAAGCAGGGAGCTCAGACCTGTGGTGGCTGCTCGTGGCCTCTGAGTGTTCTTTGGTAATTACCTACTTGGCTGATCCTGGAATTATTTTTTGTGACTTCCCTTCCCTTTGAGATTTCCTGAGAGTGGCCTTCTGACTTTAGATCCTAGGATTCTCTGGTCCAGAGGGTCCATCATGAGGCAGATTTGTAGGAACTGGACCTGAATGAGGTCTGCAGTTATCTAGCTCTATATGCAGTTGGGTACATGTACCTCTAACATCTCTGGTGTGAAGCATTAGGAAGTGCACTGTGGGCATCTATCTAAGCCAGGTCTTCGGTAGAACTTTATCAGTAGAATTTGTTCTCAATGGGTAGCTTTAAACTTAGCAAAGAAAGTATTACCATAACACAAGGTGATTCTATTCAATGAGAAAACATGTTGCAAGCATCAAGCTTTTCTATAGTCTTACTAAGAATATCTGTTCAGTTTTCTGGGTGCTGACTAGATACATTACTCTTCAAATGCTTTTTGACTACAAGTCATAGTAAGAAATGCATTTTACACTATGACCCTGTACATGCAGAGAAAACAATTTTCATAAACTCATTTTTTAATTAAGTGTGCAGTCTCTGATATTGTCTATTCTATTTCATGTTTTAAAAATGATGATCATGGCCCCTAAACAAACTTCCTGACCTAGTAATAAATCACAAGCTACAGCTGAAAAATGCTCATCTAGAGCACAATATGCTCATGTACTAGAAAAGAACGAACTTTGAGAACAAGTTGTAGATAAAGATGTTATATAAAAGAAAATATTGTTCTGATTTTATTTGAATATTTGCAGTGATTTGCTCAGTCCTCCAAAAGAGCAAACATTCTGTGAAATTCAGATGTGAGTTTCCTTAGGGAGCTGATGACACTCAAAGTGTAGTATTATAAGGTACATCTACTTACGTGGATATGTACTATCCATGTGTACATATGTACATAGTACATATGTACTATCTAGTTACATGGATACTCAATATGCCAGCAAATTTGGAAAACTCAACAGTGGCCACAGGACTGGAAAAAGTCAGTTTTCATTCCAATCCCAAAGAAAGGCAATGCCAAAGAATGTTCAAACTACTGCACAATTGCGTTCATCTTACACACTATCAAAGTAATGTTCAAAATTCTCCAAGCCAACCTTCAACAGTATGTGAACCATGAACTTCCAGATGTCCCAGCTGGATTTAGAAAAGGCAGAGGAACCAGAGATCAAATTGCCAACATCCATTGGATCACTGAAAGAGCAAGACAGTTCCAGAAAAACATCTACTTCTGCTTTATTGGCTATGCCAAAGCCTTTGACTGTGTGGATCACAACAAAATTCTTCAAGAGATGGAAATACCAGACCACCTTACCTGCCTTCTGAGAAGTCTGTATGCAGGTCAAGAATAACAGCTAGAGCTGGACAAGGAACATAGACTGGGCTCCAAATTGGGAAAGGAGTCCTTCAAGGATGTATACTGTCACCCTACTTATTTAACTTTTTTGCAGAGTACATCATGCAAAATGCCAGGCTGGATGAAGCACAAGCTGGAATCAAGATTTCAGGGAGAAATATCAATAACCTCAGATATGCAGATGGCACCACCCTTATGGCAGAAAGGGAAGAAGAACAAGAGAGCCTCTTGATGAAAGTGAAAGAGAGTGAAAAATTTGGCTTAAAACTCAACATTCAGAAAACTAAGATCATGGCATCTGGTCCCATCATTTCATGGCAAATATATGAGGAAACAGTGGAAACATGACAGACTTTATTTGAGGGGCTCCAAAATCACCTCAGATGGTGACTGCAGCCATGAAGTTAAAAGATGCTTGCTCCTTGAAAGAAAAGCTATGACCAACCTAGACGACATATTAAAAAGCAGAGATATTACTTTGCTGAAAAAGGTCCACCTGGTCAAAGCTATGGTTTTTCCAGTAGTCATGTATGGATGTGAGAGTTGAACTATAAAGAAAGCTGAGCACCGAAGAATTGATGCTTTTGAACTGTGGTGTTGGAGAAGACTCTTGAGAGTCCCTTGGACTGCAAGGAGATCCCACCAGTCTGTCTTAAGGGAAATCAGTCCTGAATACTCATTGGAAGGACTGATGCTAAAGCTGAAACTCCAATACTTTGGCCAGCTCAGGAGAAGAGTTAACTCATTGGAAAAGACCCTGATGCTGGGAGGGATTGGGGGCAGGAGGAAAAGGGGATGACAGAGGATGAGACAGCTGGATGGCATCACCAACTCAATGAACATGAGTTTGAGTAAACTCTGGAAGCTGGTGTTGGACAGGGAGTCCTGGCGTGCTGCAGTCCACGGGGTCAAAAGAGTTGGACATGACTGAGCGACTGAACCTAACTGAGTTACATGGAAAGTATCATGTAATAGTTGCAGATCAACATCTTTCTTCAGTTGGATCATATGCTCCTTGAGCAGGAATCATATCTTCTATTTCTCTCATATCCTCCATCCACATTTAATATCTGGCAGACATGGTCCCTGCCCTCAGGGATTTACACTGTCTACTTGAAGAGACATACTAAACTGTCCTTATTAAAAACTTTTTTCATTTAACCAAGCCAATTTTTAAAAAATATTTTATTTACTCATTTATTTTTGCCTGTGCTGAATCTTTGGTACCGCATAGGTTTTCCTCTAGTTGTGGCAAGCAGGGGCTACTCTCTAGATGTGGTTAGAGGGCTTCTTGTTGCAGTGGCTTCTCTTATTGTGGAGTACAAGCTCTAGGGCTTCAGTAACTGTGGTCTGTGGGCTCAGCAGTTGCAGCTTCTAGGCTCCAGGGTGTGGGCTTCTTAGTTGTGACTCAAGGGCTTTGTTGCCCCGCACATATGGGATCTTCCCTGACCAGGAATTGAACTGGTACCCCTGCATTGCAAGGTGGATTCTCAACCACTGCACCACCAGAGAAGCCCCAAGCCAATTACTTTTATAGATGCATAGTTGAAATTCTGAGAGTGATGCAAGAGTAGTTGAAATCAAGGGCAATTAGCACCAATTTCTGGAATAGGTAAATTCTGAATTGATTTTTAAAAGATTGATAGATAACGGGTGGTGGGGGTGGGCAGAGAGCTCTGCAGAGACTTTGCTTTCTGGGTGTCAACACAAGACCTGTTTAAGAAAAGCAATTTCATTGTGAAAGCCTCAGACAATCTTTCCCCTAAATGTGTGCTTTGAACCAATTATAATTCAATGCCAGAGAGAACCAGAGCTGACACTTATCTGACTGGTACAACATCACTAATCTTTACAGATGAAGGACAAAATAAAGATTGGTGTGCACTTTGCAGGGCTAATAGATAGAGAGCAGTGGTGTGGGATGGCCTTTAATGAATTATCTAAATAATTGGCTAGTTTGGGCAATAGCAAAGGAACCAAAAACTGAAAACATCATATCCCCAACTAGCCTGATCCTGAGCATCATAAGTGGTGACTGATGAGAGTTCATATTAATAGGTGACCTTTTTGGTCTAGAGCAGGCCCCAAGTTTGGATATCACTAGCAAAGAGTAAGTAAACAAAGGCTAAACTAATAAGTATATACCAATAGTTGTCATTCAAAAAAATAGCTACTTTAAAATTTTTTAATTTTTATGGTGGCTCAGATGGTAAAGAATCTACTTTCAATTCAGAAGGCCCAGATTCAATCCCTGGGTCGGGAAGATCCCCTGAAGAAGGGACTGGCTACCCACTTCAGTATTCATGCCTAGGGGAGTCCTTGGACAGAGGAGCCTACAGTCCACGGAGTCACAAAGAGTCTGACATGACTGAGCGACTAACACTTTTCATAGTCTATTTACTACGTTGTGTTAGTTTCAGGTGTACAGTAGAGTGATTCAGTTACACATATACAAGTATCTATTCTTTTTCAAATTCTTTTCCTGTTGAGATTATTAGAGAGTATTAAACAGAGTACCCTGTGCTATACAACAGGTCCGTGTTGGTTAACCATTTTGAATATACCTTTGTGTACATGTCAACCCCCTAAGCATTTATGGTGTATTGGACATTGCTTCTATGCTATGTAATTTAACCTAGACACAAACTCAATAAAAGAACGATGATCTCCAGTTTCATAGATGACTTTATTCAACTCACACAGCTGGTAAGTTGAAGATCTCAGATCTGTCACTTCCATCCCTAAGTCCCTGATCACCAGGTCTGCTACCTCCAGAGAGGGGAAATTCTCCATAGTTTAGCCTCACATTTAGGATCTTGGGCTCTGGAGTCTAATGGGCCTGATACACAATCCCAGTTTCGCAATTAACCAGCTCTGTGGTCTTCACTGGCTGTATTAAGTTGTTGGATCATAGTTAACAGCAGTTTTCTCATCTGTAAAATAAAGATATTAGCAGACACTACTGCTGCTAGGGTTGTGAAGGGCAACTGCTTAAAATGTATTAGAAAAAGAAAGCTGATTCCATGGGAAGTATGATGCCTTAGGCAATGTTCAGTAAACGTGAATTCAGTGTATGTGGAAATGATATCATGTGTTGCTATTGTTTTTTAATCTTTTCTGGGAAACCTGAAAGACTTCTACAAGCTTCCCTTAGGTGCACTTCCCCCATATTTCTCTGATGAGAGTTTACCATTTTCTCTTGAGATTAAAAGATATTCATCCAAGAAAACAAATGTTGCCTCAGTTCTGCTTTTCAAAACATTAAGAAAGCATACTAAATTACCCCTCCTTTTACCGTATGCCAGAAGATTTTTTTTCTTACCCTCCCGACTAAAAGTAATGTGTCTTAAGTCCTAGCAGATTCACAGGCTTAACTCCTATGACTAATATTAGGCAGGCTCACCCAGGATTTATTAGGGATCAATGTGACCAATGAGTTTGGCAGCTGGTAGTTATCCTCCTTACTTCTAATGCTGTAAAAATAACATCGTTGCCATCATTACATCATTTCAGTGTCTCCAAATATGTTCATCAGTCTGACCGCTGCCGAATGTTTTCATTAAAAAAAAAAAAAAAATCTTTCTGCTTCTCAGAAGGTTAGCTGACATCTAAGTTCTGGCAAGTTACCAAAACACAAATCTTTGTCTCATTCCTCACCTCCCACCACTCAGCTGATTGAACAAGTAATAGTCAAAATATTGGGGGAGATTGGTGATGCCCACAAGAACATCGAGTTTCTCCTACTGATTAATTCCTTACTGTTCCAAATGAGCAATGCAATATTGTCCCAAGTGCTAAAACTGCCAGTAATGGTCTTACTTTTGTCTTATAGGCACCACGTCTGAAGCTTAATGGCAGTGCTAATCCTGATTTATACCTCCAAATGCCAAATCTGGAAGGAAAGGTCAAAGTGGTCAGTGGGTTCCCCTTATGGTGAGCTCTAAAACAAAACACGGGGTAACACGACCAGAAGAGGCAAATGTAGAATGGCTTAATCTCACCCTCATTTACTCAGACAGTCCACTTACAGCTCATCTGTCACCCAGGATCACAGTGAGCCTTCCTGGGTGGCTGCTGTCTTAGTCCCTGAAATATTTGGTTCATGCCTTCCCATTGGAGCCAAGTGTCTCTTAAAAAAAAAAAAAAAAAAATCGTACAGCTCGTGTTCTTAAGACCTTAAGATTACCTCCCTCTTAAAACCATGCCAACCAGGAGGGGCTCCTCTTGTCTCAATTCCCTCGTTTCACAAAAGTTCTCTCTCTCGTTAATCTTTTACATTCAAAACATTTTTGGCATACTAGACCTGCATTTAATTAGTACAGACACTTGGAAGACCTGGTGTCCTGGCCTTACAAGGAAAGGAAGGAAGTAAGAAATGTCTCAGCCCCAAATATCTGAAACTCTGAAACCAAACAGCTTATCCCTGTCAACTCTCAGCTATTGAGGTTAGAGGGTGGAAGCAACCCTGAGTTTTTAAACCATTTGGAAGCAACTCCTATTCGGATCACTGCTCTACTTTGTGTGAACAGGAGAGTTATCAGACGCTGACACCAGGAACCAAAGCCACCACAGCTTTCAAAGTTTGAGCGGTGAAAGAGGTACTTTTCAACCCCAGCACTACGCAGTCTAGCTTACCCCAGCCATTCTGTCTCCATCGTCCCCCTGACCTGATGCCCACCAGCAGCTTCAGTGTCTGGTGCTCTCTTTTGTCATCCCATGCTGCCCCTACACCCAATCTGCTCACTACCTCGCGCATGTCACCAGGGTAAGAAATGGACCCTGGAAACTTCCCTGGTGGTCCAGGGGCTAAGACTCCAAGCTCCCAATGCAGGGGATCCGGGTTTGATCCCTGATCAGGGCACTAGATCCCACGCGCTGCAACTTAAGATTCTACATACTACAAAGAAGATCCCACTTGCCCCAACTAAGACCTGAGGCAGCCAAATAAATAAATAAGTAGTTTTTTAAAAATATGCCTTCTCTCAGGAAAGTAGAGAGTTTTCAGACACCAATTGTTTCTGTACAATTTCGTTATTCTCACAGAGGTGCAAACTGGCAAATTTGCAGTGTTCAAGAACATCTTACTGATTCAGTAACAGAAAATGGCCCTTCCCTTCCTCTTCCTGGGCTTCCCAGGTGGTGCTAGTGGTAAAGAACCTGCCTACCAACGCAGGAGACATGAGAGACTTGGGTTCGATCCCTGAGTTGGGAAGATACCCTGGAGGAGGGGACGGCAACCCACTACAGTATTCTTGCCTGGAGAAGCTCACGGACAGAGGAGCCTGGCAGGCTATGGTCCATAGGGTCGCAAAGACTTAGCACACATGCATGCCCTCTTTCTGCCTCACTGTTTAGATGAGATCATCGCCATTTCTTATACTTTATTTTTTTAAAGTCTGTCTTAAATTTTATTTACTTATTTATCTTTGTGTCTATTTCTTGGCCAGGCCACACAACATATGGGGTCTTATTTCCCTGACTAGGGATTGAACCTCTGCCCCTCTTCACTGGCAGCATGGAGTCTTAACCACTGGACTACCAGGGAAGTTCCTCTCTTTATACTTTAAGGTAAGGAAGACAAAAAGCCACAGATACTACTTTGTTTTCCAAGGGATTTAAAAACACAATGTTCCAAAAACAGTACTTCTGTCAAAGTACTTTGTTCTTCTATTAAAGACCACATAGGTATTAAAGTTTTCTGTAAGTATAATACATTTTAGTAATCCATTTAGGCTACATTATTCTCTGCTTTTCAAGACCTACAGCTATTGACTGACTGCAATTTAGTTATTCTGTTGTTAATTACCTAGAAACATTTGCACTGTTAGAACCAGATACATACACAATTTCTTCTACCTCTCCCTTTAAATGTGCTTACTTTTAAATCATTATTTGCAAATATTTTATTGTATCTAACTTTTACTCTTTTCTTTTTTCTGGGGGAAGTAAGCTTCCAATTTCCCTAGCTGTCTCTTCTATGGCTAATGTGTGACAATTCTTGTGTGATTCCTCACTAGAGCATTCTTGTTCAAAGTCTCCTGTGTGGGCAAACCCTCTCTTCTTCAATTCCTTTCTCTTACTGCCTTTTAGAATTCTGCATACCTTTGCAGGCACTCCATGACAAATATATCATAAAGATATAGAAAATAAAATTATTTTACATTAAATTCATCTAAGCAACTTGACTGTAGTTTTCACACATCTATATGGTTCTGGCCTTATCTCTTGACTAAATCCCATGCACTTTCCTTGTCTTCCCAACAGACAAAGGATTATTTGTTCATATAGTAATTCTGGCATGGCTTGACATGACTTCCGAGTGATCTGGATACAACAGGAAGTTTTGATGCTGCCCGAGAAGGATCAGAATAAAAAACATGCTCTCGGTGTGCATCAGTGTGTGTGTATGTGTGGGTACACACAAGAGACACATATATATGCACGCATGGTCGGTAGTCAAGAAATGAAGCCGCTGACCAGGGAGGCCATCCCTGAAAAGAAAGTTCACACCAAAAATGCATTTGGAGTCTTGGTATGTGGGAATCTTGAGGCAGAGGAGGGGGGAAGGGAGATAATAAGCAGGACTTACTGGTCTCTCTGCCTCCAGTCTTTGTCCTCCTTCCATTCTCCTCCACACTGTAGCTGCCAGAAAATAGAAATCTGATCATGATAATCCCTTACTTAAAAGTCTTTAATAGCTCTCTGCTAACCCGCAAGATAAAGTCCAGACTCCTTAGCATGATATATAAAGCCCTTCATTATCTGGTTCCGGCCTTCATGGTCAGCTTTATCTCTCCCCACTCCCCACCAAGTGAGAGTCATACAGCTTGTCTATGTTCCCAGAGCCTGCTATGTAAACCAGGGTCTTTCCTTTATTTAGGGCCACTGAGAATTCTGTGACCCCCAAGAGGCATTGGGAACTTTATTCCCCCAAACTCTTCGTTTCTTTAAGAATGGGCTTAAATATGAGCTCAGCACCTTGCTTATTGAAAAAGATCACTTGATAGAATTATGGTGATGTAGGGTGCTGTTTAAAAATACATCCATTCAATTTTACTTGCTAAGACTGCTTGGTCCCATTAAGTACTCCCTGAAAGTCTAAAATGCACTTGGATTTAGGAGGGTATCATTTATTATTAGTTTGTTGTGCTCTGCTCAGCTCCCATTAAAGTAAATCACCTAAACATTCTACTTCTTCAAGCCTTACTCTGTGTGTGTGTGTGTTTGAACATATGCTTGGAAAATTCCCCTCAGCAACTCATCTCGACTGTCATGAAAATTAGAAACTCTGGTGAAAGGCTGTACTTATTTTTGAGGTATTCTGGTAAATACAAAGAGGGGCACAGCAACCCACTCCAGGATTCTTTCATGAGAATCCCACGGACAGAGGAGCCTGGTGGGCTACAGTCCATGGGGTCGCAGAGTCACACACAGTTGAAGCAGCTTAGCACTCATGTACACATTGGTGAATATGACTGGATCCTGCCCAACCATTAAGCAGCTACATGACCTGGCCTCAGTTTCAGTTCTGCCCACCTTGAACTCAAGCCCTGGTTGTGGGATGCTGAGCAAGTTCTTAAACTTCTCAGGGGACATGGCTACCTTGTGGCTGCTTTATCCACTATGTAGCATTACCAAGTCCATTGCAATCACTCCTTCTTACCAATTTCTTTGGGCTTCTCAAGGTGGCGCTAGTGGTAAAGAACCCTCCTGTCAGTGCAGGCGATGTAAGAGACCTGAGTTCAATCCCTGCGTCAGGAAGATCCCTTGGAAGAGGGCATGGCAACCCACTCCAGTATTCTTGCCTGGAGAATCCTACGGACAGAGGAGCCTGGTGGGCTGCAGTCCATAGTTTCGCAGAGTCAGACAGGACTGTGGTGACTTATCATGCATGCATGCACTAATTTCTTTACTGAAAAGACTATTACTGGGCACTTTTAATCCCCAAGTTCAATGCCAAAATTCAGCCCTGCTGCATTTCCTTATGCTGATTAAGACGGGTGATCCCTCTTTCCTTGACACTCTCCTTGCCTTGGCTTCTTTTCTTACACAGCTGGCAGTACCTTCTCTTGTATCTTAATGAGCCCCTTTCTTCATTCTACCCTTTACATGTTGGTATTCCCCAGGGTTGAGTTCCAAACCCACTGCTCTTCTCACTTTCAGTTTGTGAGCCATCTATTCCTGTGGTTTCATCCTTCATCCAAGTTTTACAATTCCCAGATCTTCATCTCAACCCTAGATCTGCCTCTAGACGTTTATCCAAACTCCTGCTGGTTGACTCTGCCTGGATTTCCCACTGACAGCTCAACCTTAAAAAGTCTGGAATAAGGACTTCCCTGGGGGTGGGGTAGAGTGGATGGGAGTCCACCTTATGCAGAGGACACAGGTTCAATCTCTGTTCCAGGAAGACTTCACATGCCAAAGGACAAGTGGGTGCCCTAGAACCCACGCTCTGCAATAAAGAGTAGCCCCTGCTCACTGCAACCTGAGAAAGCCCACTCACAGCAATGAAGACCCATTTATTTTTGGTCAAAAAATAAATTAAAAAAAATATTTTTAAGTCTGGAGTAAACTTCATCATCCTTTTCAAATAGTCTTTTCCCAATAATCTCTGCCTAAACTGATAATACCACTTACCCAGAGCTGTGAAATCTGAAAGTTATTTGTCACTTCTTCATCCTAATGTCCATATTTAATCTGTTTGTATATTTTTGCCAACTCTGCCTCTAACATTCCTTTATCTGTATTATATAATGAAGGCGTTGGTGAGTATTCTCCTTTTTTATTACCTCCTAACTAGTATTCCTGCTGTTAGCCTTGTCCCTTTCAGGCTACAGTCTCCAGAGTTCAAATCTACTTAGAATTCTTCCATCTCTTCTATAGAATAAAATCCGAGTCTTAACATCTCCTATGAGGCCTTTCCTGATCTGGGTCATGACTGTTCCTTCAGGGTCTTCTCATTTACACACTTTCTTTTATATTACATTTAAGAAAACCAAAATCCAGCTGGCCCAGATGATAGTGTTTCTCCTCTCTGTACTTTTGCTAACTTTTTCCTTTCCAGTCCTCTTTGTTTGACTATAGCAGGGAGTGATAGTCACCAAAGTTCAATATACTCCTTTGCCCTTGTACTTGAGTTGGGATATGGGACTAGTTCTGATCAATAACTGGGAGTGGAGGTGAGGTATATTACTTATCAGTCAAGGAAGTTAAGTATAAGTGCACCTTCTGTCTTCTTCCAGCTATGCAAGAGAACGCAAACATGTGGAATTGCAGTCTGGAAGCGGTCATAATCCCCGAGTCATGGTCAGAGCAGAGGCATTGTGAAAAGATGTATAATCCCCCTTGATTTGTGGTGTAATTAAGAACTCAATCTTTGCTGCATTAAGCCATTCAAGTTTTGTGTTTAATGATATTGTTATATTGCTTATCCCAGGGAGACTAAAAGATTTTGCCTTCAAGATTATATTCAGAAATAACTAATTCAGAAAACCTTCCCTATTCTTACCCAGACTGGGTCACCTTTATCTTCTCTGTGATTCCCGAGTTGTGACCTTAATTCTCTCCTGGTACTTGTTTGGTGGGGCTTCCCAGGTGGCACAATGGTAAAGAATCCACTTGCCAATGCAGGAGACGTGGGTTCGATCCTTGGGTCAGGAAGATCCCCTGGAGAAAGAAATGGCAACCCACTCCAATATTCTTGCCTGGAAAATCCTATGGACAGAGGAGCCTGGTAGCTACGGTCCATGGGATCTCAAGAGTCAGACATGATTGAGCAGCTGACACACACACATACTTGCTTGGCTAGAGAAAGTGTCTGATGATATGTCTACCATTTCTTCCTTAACAATAGGCTGTGCTCTCTTTCAGGGCAAGGCTATGTCTGTTCTATTATTTTGGTTTGTTTTACAGATTAATTAATGTATGAATAATATCTTGTACTCTACCCAAGCAAAGTAAGTATTCAATAAATGATAAATAAACTCACATTATTGTCATATTGTCATTATTATTTCCTCAGCACCTATCATGAAGTCTGATACACAGTAAGTCTTCAATACAAGTAGGAGCAAAACAGCTTTATGATGTAACTCTTGCCTATGTCAAATTGGACTAATGCTTTCTCTACTTCGCTGGGTTTTGCAAAAAACAGGATTAACTGTTCTTTGCTAAGCACAACTTCAGGTAAGTCATTTTTATTCCAATTTATGCAGATGAAAGTGGCATTTCACTTACTCTTCCTCATTTAGCTCTTTTCTTTAAGGAAGTCTTGGTCTTCATTTTAGTCATAACTGTCCTTAACATGGGACTTCTCTGGTGGCTTAGACAGTTAAGAATCTGCCTGTAATGCACTAGACCTGGGTTTGATCCCTGTGTCAGGAAGATCCCCTGGAGAAGAGAATGGCTACCCACTCTAGTATATTAAGCTTAAGTTTGGGGGGGTTGATACAAAAGAGATATTATACTGAAGTAAAGATCGCTGAAGGTCAACTATGAATATTTTTCCAATTTTAAATTTTTAAATAAAATCTAAATAATTTTAGAATAAATTCTTTGCAAAATATATAGTATAAATATTACTTCTAAACTGTATACACATATGCATCATAAAACCTGGCATTAAGGCAAAAGACCATAGCATGTTATATCCATTTCTCATTGCTGCTGTAACAAATTACCACAAGTTTAATGACTTAATATAATTTTTTTTCTCATACTTTTGGAGGTCAGAAGCCTGTCATAGGTTTCAAGAGGCTGAAATCAAGATCTGACAGGACTGTATTTCTTTCTGGAGGATCTAGAGAAGAATTATTTTCCTTTCCTTTCCCAGCTTCTAGAGGCTACTTGCATTGTTTTGGCTCACAGTCCCTTCAGCCCAGGTGGCACTAGTGGTAAAGAATCCATCTCCCAAAGTAGGAGACATAAGAGATGTGGGTAAGATCCCTGGTTCAGAAAGAACCCCTGGAGGAAGGTAAGGCAACCCTCTCCATTATTCTTGCCTAGAGAATCTCATGGACAGAGGAGCCTGGAGGGCTACCGAGGCGGGCATGACTAAAGCGACTGAGCATCATGCACGAACCTTTCCTCATACAACCCCAACTTCTTGTTCATCACAGTCTCTACTACCAACTAATCCTCCTGACCTCCTCTTAGAAGGATCCTTGTGATGACATTGGACCTACTTAGATAATTGGGGTTAGTCTCCCCATCTGAAAATCCTTAATTCAATCACATTTGCAAAATCCCTTTTACCACATAAGGCAATATACTCACAGGTTTCAGGTATTAGAACCTGGACATCTGTACTATACAATTTAACCCACCACGTACTTTAAATGTGTCATATCCGATCATGTTAATTGTAAATGTAAAGTGTAAAGGAAAACAATTATTTGTTCACATAAATATTAAGTGTAAAATTTTAAAATAAAATAGTGGAAGAAAATAGAAGAAACTACAGTTTTAATTTAAGTAAATGGTTGATTTAGATGGATTGGCCAAAAAGTTCGTTCAGATTTTTCCATAAGATCTTACAGAAAGACTTGAACAAACGTTTGGCCAACCCAATATATTTAAAATGGTTTCCAGTGGCCTTAATGAAGTTATCATTTTAAAGTGACTTAGCCATATGTATGTGCATACAATACTGGAGCTTGATTATTCACTTTCCTCATCCAAAAATGAGATTATACTTTATTGATAATGGCATGTTCAGTTCCCCTCTTCTCCCCTAGACTGTAGGTTCCATGAAAAGTGCCATTGTGACCTGCTCCCTCTGTCTACCCTGCCTCTGTCTACCCAGCCAGTGTGAAGGCTCAATAAGTTGTCTTATGCTTGACACAAGACAGGCTTCCTCTCTCTAACAACTATCACACTGTTTATCACTAGCAGAATCCCAATTTTGTTCACTTTTTCTTTTGTCAGATATTCAAGGAAAGAGTGCCTTTCTATGCCCAAGGGGTAAATTTTAATTAGGCGAGGACAACCACGGTAATATTACCACTCATCCTACTGACAATTAATTTAGGAATGGGCATGTGATACTTTGGCATGACTATGCCAAAGCCTTTGACTGTGCGGATCACAATAAACTGTGGAAAATTCTGAAAGAAACGGGCATACCAGACCACCTGACCTGCCTCTTGAGAAACCTGTATGCAGGTCAGGAAGCAACAGTTAGAACTGAATATGGAACAGACTAGTTCCAAATAAGAAAAGCAGTACGTCAAGGCTGTATATTGTCACCCTGCTTATTTAACTTATATGCAGAGTACATCAGGAGAAACGCTGGGCTGGAGGAAGCACAAGCTGGAATCAAGATTGCCGGGAGAAATATCAATAACCACAGATATGCAGATGACACCACCCTTATGGCAGAAAGTGAAAAGGAACTAAAGAACCTCTTGATGAAAGTGAAAGAGGAGAGTGAAAAAGGTGACTTAAAGCTCAATATTCAGAAAACTAAGATCATGGCATCCGGTCCCATCACGTCATGGGAAATAGATGGGAAACAGTGGCTCACTTTATTTTTCTGGGCTCCAAAATCACTGCAGATGGAGATTGCAGCCACGAAATTAAAAGATGCTTACTCCTTGGAAGGAAAGTTATGACCAACCTAGACAGCATATTAAAAAGCAGAGACATTACTTTGCCAACAAAGGTCCGTCTAGTCAAGGCTATGGTTGTTCCAGTGGTCACGTATGGATGTGAGAGTTGGACTGTGAAGAAAGCTGAGTGCTGAAGAATTGATGCTTTTGAACTGTGGCGTTGGAGAAGACTCTTGAGAGTCCCTTGGACTGCAAGGAGATCCGACCAGTCCATCCTAAAGGAGATCAGTCCTGGGTGTTCATTGGAAGGACTGATGTTGAAGCTGAAACTCCAATACTTTAGCCACCTGATGTGAAGAGCTGACTATTTGGGAAAGACTCTGATGCTGGGAGGGATAGGGGGCAGGAGGAGAAGGGGACGACAGAGGATGAGATGGTTGGATGGCATCACCAACTCAATGGACATGGGTTTAGGTGAACTCTGGGAGTTGGTGATGGACAGGGAGGCCTGGTGTGTTGCGGTTCATGGAGTCACAAAGAGTCGGACACAACTGAGAAACTGAACTGAACTGATGTGATACTTACAAAGCATGGGAACTCTGGCAGGTAACTTCTGGTAAAGATTTTTCCTTCCTGACAAAGAGATGTACAAGGAGGGGCTACCGTTTTTCTAAATATGTGATTGTGTGAGGTTGGGCCCTAGCATGATGGCAGTTCCTTGTAACTATGCAGTCATGAGGCAAGGACTCACCCAGGAAGAAAGGTAACTTACTGAGGATGGTAGAGCAGGAAAACAGAAAGAAAAGAGGCTCTTAATGTAATTGTGTGTTTGACTCTTTTAAAACCCCTTGGATGTAGCCATCAGTCTCCTTTGTCCACAGATTTCCCAGACAAGAATACTGAAGTGGGTTGCAATTTCCTTCTCCAGAGAGCTTCCTCACCCAGGGATCAAACTTGGGTCTCCTACATTGCAGGCAGATTCTTTACTGCTGAACCACCAGGGAAGTCCCCTCTGTTCTTTAAATAAAGGTTAGCTTTTGTTAAGTGCAATAGCAACTTACACGTTTATTGATACATTGAATTATACAGTGATTATTGAATCCAATGCTAGATTCCCCCCTGAGATATTTCTTTCATTATACAGTGATACAAAAAGTATGTTTCACCTAAGGACATGTTCTTTCTTATAAACAAAGAGAAGAAAACTTTAGAGACAAATTTGAGGCAGAAACACAGCAATTATTTTGACTTTTATGGTTGGCAGACTTCTGTCCTCTTTTTCAATTCTGTTTTGGTTTTTCTCTATTTCACTATTTTTTTGTTGTAAAATATCTAAGTAAATAGTGGAAAAGGCAACGTGCAGTACATACTTAAGATTTTAATACGTAAAGTAATACTTTGTGTGCGTGCTTAGTAGCTCAGTTGTGCCCGATTCTTTGTAATCCCATGGATTGTAGCCCACCATGCTCCTCTGTCCATGGGGATTCTCCACGCAAAAATACTGAAGTGGGTTGCCATGCCCTCCCCCAGAGATCTTCCCAACCCAGGGATCAAACTCAGGTCTCCTACATTGTCAGTGAGTTCTTTACTGTCTGAGCCACCAGGGAAGCCTATGAACATTGGAGTGAGTGCCTGCGTGTGTGTGTACAAGCTCTGTCGCTTCAGTCCTGTAGTCCTGTCTGACTCTTTGCAATCCCATGGACTGTAGCCCACCAGGTTCCTCTGTTCATGGGGTTCTCCAGGTAAGAATACTGGAGTGGGTTGCCATTTCTTTCTCCAGTTGGAGTGAATAGCCTATCCCCTCTCCAACGGATATTCCAGACCCAGGAACTGAACCAAGGTCTCCTGCATTGCAGGTGGATTCTTTACCAGCTGAGATACCAGTTCTATTAATGTTATTTTATGTGGCTTCATGGCTAAAGTAAACATGAGACAAAATATATATAGTTTATAAGAGCTGGAATAGAAAGCTGCCTTTTTAATGCCCTCTGAAAGCTTTCTTTAGTTCGGAATTTTAAAAAGTGCCACTTTTTGATTGCAAAAGTAATATTTATTCAGCAAATCTCAAACAGCAAAAATACAACACCAAGACACTTAAAAGAATAATCACATATACTTTACCAGGCAGTAATTTGTATCACTTTGTGTCTATCTTCCTAATTTATACATATATAACATATGTACACATATATATGCTTTTAATAAAGTATGTGAAATTTTTTTATGTTCCACACCTAATTTTTTTTCAATTTCAACATACTTGGATAATGTGTTTTTAATGACTAAATACTTTTCTATTTTTGTAATAATTTTTAACCAGTTCCTTATATTATACTGAATTCTTGTTAATGTCTTTGGAAGATTAAATTTGTAAAAGATACCATGTATTGTCAACCCTTAAGAAGCAGAGAAAGTAATAATCTACAAAAGCTTGGAGACCTAACTCTTAACTGGGTCATCCAGAAATAAAAGTGAAGGAATTAATACCTACTAAGGCAATGACATTGCAACAACTAACTTCTTTGTGTGAACTGATTAAATCTTATTGTAAAATATTCTTTTCTCAAAGAGAAAGACTACAGAAATGTAAATAAATACCTTTGCAACATCATCAGATCACCATAGGCATTTTATCTCATTAAAATGAATGAAGGCTCTATTTAAAATACATCCTCATATTTTCTAACCAGACTTAAGTAAAGATGAGATGAGGATCAAATAAATCTTATTCAAAGTGCTCTTCAGTGTAAGGAATCTCCTACTGGGAACTAATCTTCAAACCAGGCATATTTGATAAATCTGGAAGGTACATTCACCGTTAGAGGCAGGTACAGAGGCAATCTTGCCTAAACTACAGTTATAGCTGGTGCTCAGTAGGAAGAATAAATATTTGGTTTTATGCCCCATTACTCCTACATAGTAATGTCCCTACATCCTTTACTGCCTCTGATAACCTTTCCAGAAGAATTTTTGAGTATGTGTTGTGGGTGAGACAGGAACTCTGAAAGTAATCTCCAGAAATCCTAGTTTTTGCTAAATGTGTTTGTGGTGGTGGCGGGGGTGGGGGAGAAGAAACCAGAAGTAGCAACAAATGAAATACAGGAAGAATTTTATTAGAACCCCACCTTCTCGAAGTCTGACAATTTATTTCCCTTGGGGGGAAGAGAAAAGAAGGGAAAAAAGAATATTTGATCGGCAACATATCACAAATCATTGCCCTACTCTGCCACATGTAAACTCCTGCTTTAATCATTCCTCACATTGCCAGATTAGAGAACCACAAAATCAGATGTAAAACTCTTTATTCTCAGAATTCAAGAGTAAATAGACCAAATCTCATGTTCAGACCAAATAGTTTCCTACTTTGAGTCTGGAATACTAATAGTAATGTCATTTAGAAGTTACTTATATTAACATCTAAAAATTCAGCGGCTCTCATACAATTGTTTGCCTTCATGTATTTTAGATAAAGTGGTGGCAGATATTCCAATACAAAGAATACAGATGGAGAAACAGTGAGTTTATGTATTTGAGAGCCTAATGTCATTGACTTTTTAGGACTAGATTTTAAAGTTACAACTATTCACATCTTATTCAGCACTCCTTCTTAGGCTAAATTTTAAGAAACTTCTGCTTCACAAAATATAATTTTTTAGTTTTTCCATATAAATGCTGGGGTTTGGATGGGTCCACAAAATGATACCCTTCTGTTTGTCCAATTCCTGAATCCAGAGTCACTGTATCTGGTTGGGCATATTGGGAACTTCAAATTCCATGAGAAGTTAATCACGCTCATGCAGACCACGCACACCGTGCAGACTAAAACTCTTGTTATCTTCAGACAGTCACACCCAGAAGAGAGAGAAAGAAGGAAGGACAAAGATAAGCGTACCTAACTATTTCAGGCCCACCATCCAGAGCACTTCCTTTCTCCTTCAGAAGGAATGAATGAGTCATGGAGAGAAGTGTAGAATATTACATTACAGAGAAACACAAAAGTGAAGTGTAAGTTTTAGCCACTCAGTTGTATCTGACTCTTTGAGACCCCATGGATTATAGCCCACCAAGCTCCTCTGTCCATGGGATTTCCCAGGCAAGAGCACTGGAGTGGGTTACCATTTCCTTCTCCAGGGGATTTTCCTGACCAGGGTTCAAACCCAAATCTCTTTCATCTCCTGCCCTACAGGCAGATTCTTTACTATCTCAGCCACCAGGGAAGCCCCAGTTCAGCTCAGTCACTCAGTCGTGTCCGACTCTTTGCGACCCCATGAATTGCAGCACGCCAGGCCTCCCTGTCATTCACCAACTCCCGGAGTTCCCCAGACTCATGTCCATCGAGTCGGTGATGCCATCCAACCATCTCATCCTCTGTCATCCCCTTCTCCTCCTGCTCCCAATCCATCAAGGGTAAAAGAGGATACTCCCAGCCTCATGTGAAAATTATTTTTCATAAAACATTTTGAAGACTATGCTATTCAATAAATCATGTAAGGGAGTTCTAGGCAAAGGTGAGGGACTTCCCTGGTGGTCCAGTGGCTAAGACTCCATGCTTCCAATGCAGCAGGTCTGGGTTCAATTCCTGGTCAGGGAACTAGATCCCACATGCCACACCTAAGACCTGGTGTGACCAAACAAAAAAATAAAATATTAAATAAAATATTTTATTTTATTTAATATTTTTAAAACCTTTTTTTAAAAAGTGAAAATATCAACTGACGCAAATGAATTCTATATTCTATCAACAGTCAATGAACTGAGTCAAAGTAGTGACCGGAACATTTCCTGTGGCCATTTTTGAAAGCAAAATGAGGGAAGGTTTTTATATTATTGTTAGTAGTTTTGTCTAACAAAAGTAGTGACTATAGGAGAAATGATATATAGTAAAAAACAACAAACAAAAACATCTTTCTTTTTATGTTGAGAATTTCAAAACTTTACCAGGAAACACTGGCTCGACTTTGATGCTCAGACATAACAATCTATTAGCCTAGAAGCTTCATGTGCCTCTTCTTCATTACTATTTACATTTAAAAATCTTATCTATATAAATGAACAGTTTCTCTATGTCTGTAATGACATTAGAGGGGAAGAGCTGAAAAGATCTGTACCAGCTTTAGAGAGTGTATTTGTTATGATCAGACGTGAAAGCTGTGTGTAAGGAAGACACTGCCTCAGGGTGGGGGGTTGAGGGGTGTATGGGCTCCTGACCGGACCTGCAAAGGTCCAGACAGTCCCTCTCAGAATATCATGAGGCTGCCTCCCAGGAAGACCTAAGGATGGTTTCAGTGTGAATCCGCAAAGACCAAAAGGACAGACATGGTGAATTGCAACCACTAATATGAAATGAAGCAGCTTCTCTCATGGGCAGCTTTAGAGAGAGCATTCCAGGGTCAGAAGAACTGGGATTTATTTATTTATTTTGGTTAGATTTGTTTCCTTTATTTAGGCAGTCTGAAATAATTTCTATAAAGAGGATACAAAAATAAGTGAATTGATTAACCAATGACTTTAGACTGGTCCAAAGGGATTCAGATTTAGTGATGAAGTACAGCACAGAGACAATTTTAACAGAAGCTTCAAATTCCTCAAGCAGATGAAGCCAGTGCTCCCTCCTCCACTCTAGGCACAGAAACTCACTCCTTGTATTGCTGGTCCTCAGGCCAACGACTGCCTCTCCACCTTTCCTGAAGCACCAGGCAAAGAACTGATCTTTTCCTGGAATATTGCTTTCATTCATTCTTTCATTCACTTTACTCTGGGAGTCAGACATACATGGGTTCAGTTTCTGACTTTGCTGCTTAGTAACCGTGGGACCAAGAAACTGTGTCTCTTGCATTCTCTGAGTTCAATGAGTATCCAAAGCATAGCAGTATTGTGAAGATTCCAGGAAAATTTCATGTAAAGCATGAATGCTTTACTTAGAACATAGTGGACGGAGGAGCCTGGTGGGCTGCCATCTATGGGGTCGCACAGAGTCGGACAGGACTGAAACAACTTAGAAGCTAGCAACAGTTTAAAAATATTATTAAAGTGTCTGCCTGCAATGCTGGAGACCCGGGTTCGATCCCTTGGTTGGGAAGATCCCCTGGAGAAGGAAATAGCAACCCATTCCAGTACTCTTGCCTGGAAAATTCCATGGACAGAGGAGCCTGGTAAGTTATGGTCCATGGGGTCGCAAAGAGTCGGACACGACTGAAGGACTTCACTTTCACTTTCACTTTCAAATATGAACCACAGTACTAACTAAGCCTTGTGGATCCATACTAAAGATTACTAAGAAGTTGTCCATCTTTGAAGAAGAGCAGATAAGCAAAGTGGCTAATCATAACATTATGGAAGAAATTTAAGCTTGATCGCTAGATCTTTAATCCTGAGACAGTCAGTCTGGTCTGGTTTACTGCTTAATTCCCATAATTTTGAGCAGTGACTAGCCATCATTATACAGATAATACTCAGTAAGCACTTTTAAAAAAATAAATGCATGAATGAATTGATGCCTGAGTTATTGGACAAATGGATCATAGAGAAATGTACATAGTACCATGGACACACCAATAAAGGATCAATTCATTCTTCAGGACAAGTGAGGTTGAAATATTGAGTTTTGTTTGGGAAAAGGAGATGAAAAGGAAAAGCCTCTTGTTCATTGGTTAAAAATATGGGTTGAAATAGTGCCATTTGCAACAACAGGGATGGGTCTAGAGACTGTCATACTGAGTGAAGTAAGTCAGACAGAGAAGGAGAAATACCATATGACACCCTTAAAATGCAAAATCTAAAAAGAAATGATAAAAATAAACTTATTTACAAAACAGAAACAGACTCACAGACTTAGAGAATGTGAAGTTATGGGTACCAAGGGGGAAGAATTGGGGGAAAGGATAGTTAGGGAGTTTTGGATGAACATGTACACACTGTCATATTTAAAATGGATAACCAACAAGGACCTAAGGTATAGCACAGGGAACTCTGTTCAATGTAATCTGGCAACCTGGATGGGAGGGGTGTTCAGGGGAGAATGGATACATGCATATGTATGGCTGAGACTCTTTGCTGTCCACCTGAAACTATTATAACAACTCAAATACAAAATAAAAAGTTAAAAATATATATTGGTTGGGGAGGAAAATATTTCTCAGGTAGGCCTTTAAGCTTGAGTAGAAAATGTCCAGGTTGTTCAGTTAAGGTAGGATGTTCGAATGTGAAGATATTACAGGATCAAAAGTTTAAAGGTAAGAAAATGAAATGGCATTTTAGAGGACTCAATGAAACATAGGCATATGGGGCAAAGATGGGAAAAGAGAAGAGGAAGCAGAGGCAGATTTTAAACATACTGAGAGGTGCAGCTGTGAATTCTAAGGCATTTGGACTTCATCCTATAAGCAACGGGGAACTATCATCAATAGTTCGTAAGAAAGGGAGACACGTCTTAGGTGCTTTTGTGTCTAAAAGTTTCTGACTTCCACTGTGGAGGTTTGCCCCTGCCAATTCCATATCCTAAATGAAAAGGCTGTCATTTATGCTGTCTGTATAAGTCCTGCTGCAGGCCTCTGTACGTGAGGCGATTTTCCATTTTATCTCGTACCATCTAATGCCATCAGCTTTGAAGTAAGCATGCTTTCTTTCAAGTTGCTCAGTATGCTTAATTCCGTGGTTACCTGATAAAGTACTCACTGTTATAAAGTTTAGAGCTTATGTCTTAACATTATAGATAAATCAAAAGAAGAGAGATCATAGCTTCGGATTGGAGTTCATCAAGAAAAGGTTTCTCCAAGAGTCAAGGTTTAGGTACTGAATATAATGCAGTGGAGCCATTTTATACACATTATTAAATAGAAAAAAATATGTATCTGAGAAGAAAATCCAATTTAAAGACTTCAGAGATCTGATATCTCCTTAAAATAGTGCTGGCTACAATACGCTCTTTCACTGAAGAAATATTTATTTGCCTCATGAATCTTGGCCCTGTGAGGGAAAATGGCAGTTGCTGAAATATAATTTAGGGCTGTGGAAAAAAGCAAGTTGACGAAAAAAATTGGGATCTTAGGGAAAAGAATGTAGAGATCTTAGGGAAAATAATACAAAGAACAAAGTCAGATGTCCAGGATTTTAGACTAATTGCCCATGTTGGAAAACAGGAGTACAAAATTATCCTTCAGAATTTTCGAAGTAAAACTTGATCTTGTGTTTAATACACAAAGCCCCCTTGGCCCTAACACATCTTTCCTATATCCGCATTTACAGGACAAGAGAGTTCAAGCTGTTTATGACGGGAATGTCTACCTTTGGGCTTTTTAAACCAGGTTCAAACCAATCCCAATCTCTTTCTTAGGTCTTAAAATAAGATCAAACAGTGCAAAATTCCCTGACTAGTATTTAAGCCCAGTTGCCTCTGTCCAGATGCCTCTTATAATCCAGTCAGGCAGAACACCTCACCCTGCTGTTCCCGCTGCTTTTCTGTGTGTCCTTTGATTGTAAGTAATTATCTCCAGCTGTCCCTGCACCCAGGCCTCCTTTAACTCCTCAGTGTCTGGCCTTAGAGAGAGTCATGCTGTAGGAAACTTAGGCTCAGGAGTATCATGGCATGAAATGCTCAAGCACCAGATGTGAAAATAAAGAGATGTTGGCATCTGGATCATGCTGTGTCTTGAGAATCTTCCCCAAGGTCCTCAAGTCCTTTGCATGGACCAAGTCAAGAGTAAGAACAGACATTCCTGAGGAAGTCTTCCCAAATTCAAGTCCAATATTCCTTCCCAGATTATGTGTCTAAGTCCATCTACCTTTACATTAATAAGAAAAAAAAAAAAAAAAACTCAAGGACTCTTTTCTTTTTCCTTGATAATCCCCCCTTAATTCTTTTGAAAAATGATTATCTATAGTTTGTGAACCACTACTTGAGGCTGAAGTACTTTCATCTTTTATTGAGAGGCAAAAAGATATAACATGTCCATAGGAACAAATGGGTAGATTTGTTTGCATGTATACTTAGGGCTTCTCTGGTGGCTCAGTAGATAAAGAATCTGCCTGCAATGCAGAAACCAGGGTTCGATCCCTTAGTAGAAAGATCCCCTTGAGAAGGAAATGGCTACCCATTCCAGTATTCTTGTCTTGGAAATCCCATGGACAGAGGAGCCTAGAGGGCCTCAGTCCATGTGGCTGCAAGAGTTGGATGCAATTTAGTGACTAAACCACTAACCATACTTAGGAGAAAGGTGAATGTTTCCATGTTTGGAAATCTCATGTTTCCAAATTGTTGCACTTGAAATTATCTGTCCAAGTCAACAGATGCCTGATTTTTCAACTTTACTTTTTATTTAATTTTTAGTTTTTATTTTAGGACTCCTGGGTCTTCACTGCCATGCAGCTTCCTCTAGTTGCAATGAGCAAGGGCTATTCTTTGTGGTGCATGGGCTTCTTATTGAGGCAGTTTGTCTTGTTGTGAAGCACAGGTTCTAGGCACACAGGCTTCAGTAGTTACGACACATGGGCTTAACTGCTTTACAGCATGTGGAATCTTCCTGGCCCAGGGATCAAATCCTTGTTCCCTGCATTGGCAGGTGGATTCTTTTTTTTTTTTTTTTTGGCAGGTGGATTCCTATCCATGGTACCACCATGACTTTTCAACTTTAAAGAAATTTGAGAGAATTTGATGAGAGTTCTTGGCTATAAATATTTAACATTTGATGGGCAGAGTGCTTTGGGAAAAAACCCTTGAACCCTGAGGGACTTGATGGGTGTCCTGAGAAATTTCCTGTGCCTTTTGCTCCTTCTGGATAGAGACTTATGGCAGGAGGAGAAAAAAAAGACATTTTTACCAAATCTAGATTACTTAATATGTAGTAGAGGTATCTACTATAACTGACTATTAACAAGTTTGCGTTCTACTCTTTTCAATTCAAACACATGATTAAGAAATATGGTTTAAGAATAAAAGTTCCTTTTTGGCATCAGGTGCTACAAGATTTCCCATCTGAATCCCACAATAGATGTCAAATTTCATCCCTCTACATTTACACAAGTAAGTACACAGTTGTGCTTTAAATGGGGACTAACTCTTGAATAAGAAAGGCATTGTACAGAGGAAGGTTCTTGGCAGGTTGGATTCAGATGTATTCTTTGATACCAAGTGGCAGGATTAAACAGGAGTTATCACAGAGATGATAATTTAGAGTTGATAAGGTAGCAGTATGGTTTCCCCAGTGGCTCAGTGGTAAAGAATCTGCCAGCAATGCAGAAGCTTCAGGAGATGCAGGTTCAATACCTGGGTGGGGAAGATTCCCTGGAGGAGGATCTTCCAGTGGAAGATTATCAAGTTATTCCACTCATGGCAACCCACTCCAGTATTCTTGCCTGGAGAATCCCATGGACTTAGGAGCCTGGCAGGCTGCAGTCTATAGGATTGCAAAGGGCTGGACACAACTGAAGCGACTTAGCATGTATGCACACAAGGTCATGGTATTGACCTTAGCAAGGATCAGAAGGCCTGAATTCAGAGGACTCTCCATCACTGCCTGTGAGAGAGATGGTTGGTACCATTTTTTGAAATGCAGGCTGGAAATCTGTAACAAAAATCCTTAAAAATTATCCAGCTATTCCATTCTAGGAGTTTGTCCCATGGAAATATTTAATCACGTCTGCAACAAAGCATATACAAAAGTATATACAAAAGTATTCTTTGAGTGTTACAACAAAAATGTAAGCATCCAACAATGTAGAGTGGATCAAATAAATAGTAGTGCATTTTTGAAGTTGTAATACTGAGCTGCCAATAAACATCATCATGGAGAAGCATATTTACAACATGAAGAAATATTAACATTCTATTTTAATGGAAGGTCAAATCATGAAGAAGTGTGCAGTATGATTCCAATATAAGAGATTATGTCTGTACTTAGGTTACCAGCCTAATGACTAAAGGTGTTGGCTCTGATTTCAGTTGGCCCTGGTGTTGCTTACCTCCACCGCTGAGGTTGATGACCTTGGGAAAGCTGGTTCAGAGCTTCAGGTTCAGGTTTCTCATTGGTAAATGGAGAAAAGAATAGCACATACCCTCCCCAGTACTTATCAAGGCCAAGTGGACTTGGACTTCCTAGGTAGCTCAGATGGTAAAGAATCTGCCTTCAGTGTTGGAGACCCAGGTTCTGTCTCTGGGTCAGGAAGATCTCCTGGAGTAGGAAATGGCAACTCATTCCAGTATTCTTGCCTGAAGAATTTCATAGACAGAGGAGCCTGGTGAGCTACAGTCCATGGGGTCACAAAGAGTCGGACCCGACAAGCGACTAACACACAAGTGGACTTAATCCAAGTGAAATACTCAGGAAAGCTCTGGTTCATAAAAGGATTCAATAAAGTTAAGTTATTATTATAATTATTATTAATAGTATTATCTATATTTTTACACAATTTATATATGAGAAACATTAGGGAAGTAGGTAAAAATTAATTTTTCCTTTGTGTCTTTAAATTTTTCAACTGGCTTGTTTTTATTTTGAAATCACACACACACAGTCATATACATATGATAACATTATTTGTAAGAAGGAAAACCTGAATGTGAATCATGGTATATCTTTCTGAAGCCAGCTTTTCTGATTTTCAACAAAGCATTTGATCTCTTTCAGCTTCAGTCTCTTCATCTACAAAAAGAGACTAGTTATAAACCACTTTCCAGGATTGTTATGACAGCAGATGAGTCTCTGTATCTTTTTAGTTATAATTTCTTAGGTTCTATGATCTAGGTTAAGTGCTTTACACATATTTTCCTGTGAAATCCTCACCCAAAGCTGGAAAACACACACAACAAGGATAAGTACCCCTTATCTTTATTTTCAAATAAGAACTGAAATGTTACAGAAACATGTCAATAAAAGCAATTTATCCAAGTAGATACTGAAATTAGAGATCAGTCTGGGTGTAAAACCCTTATTTTTATGAAGATATTTTTCTGGGTTTGATCTTCCTTAGTCACTGGGACATTAACTCAATAGTTAATTTTAAGGTAATAGAATATAGTTTCCAGATTCAGAACAGTATTCCACCTGTAAGGGAGAAAATGTTTCTGTCCATGGGTTCTCCTGTAATATACTTTTCTCAACCATGTAAGGTACAGAAATACATTTCTACTGTAGATCAAAGGGAACCTGTTCATTCAGATCATGGTCCATGCTGCCCATCACATAGTAACAGCTCTCCATATTTTATCCCATATGCTGCTCCCATTGAAAAATGATAGCCAGTAGTCCCAACATACTTGTGTATCAGTCCCCAGTAATAAGGGTAATAAGCGAGGCCGTGTGATAACCTCATATCAGTTACTAGGGGCAGATGGAAGTCATTACTCTAAGTTACCAGACTCCCCATATCTTGTGGATAAGGTAGATTCTCTCTGGCCTTTATTAGGAGTGGATTTCTTTAATTTACATTGCCTAGGAAAATGTATTAAAGAAGGTTATATTTATGTATCTGAAAAAGGCCTTTTAAAACATGAAAATTAGCTGCAGGGTTAATGAGGAAACTTCCAGTGGCTCAGAAAGGCCATATGGTATCACAGAGAGAAGTCTTAAAGGAAAGTCATGGTTTATTCCTAAGGCCTACATCTGATTTATTGTGTCTCATTGGACAAGTCACTTAACTTACCATTGTCTCTTTCTCCAGCTGTAATAATATTCCTACCTCAAATCTCAGAGGAGTATTTCAAAGATCAATGTAGGGGACCCAGGTTCGATCCCTGGGTCGGGAAGATCCTCTGGAGAAGGAAATGGCAACCCACTCCAGTACTCTTGCCTGGAAAATTCCATGGACAGAGGAGCCTGGTAGGCTACAGTCCATGGGGTCGCAAAGAGTCGGACACGACTGAGCAACTTCACTTTTACTAAACACAGACTAGAATTTTATTACTTCTTGGAAAGGGCTTTTTAAAAAGCACCTTCAAAGATAAGGTTGAAACCAACTTAAATACAAAAGTGACTGTGGTGATGGCATTCTACATCACATCTCATCTCCCGTCTTATAGCACGGAAAACCTTTATGTCCAATTAGACCATACTGCTCTTTTAGAGACTGCTCATGATTAACTCAACTTCAAGTGTTTCTCTGGATAAAAAAACAAACAAAAAAAAAATGAAAAGGAAACTCCTATGTGGGTTTTTGCCAGTCTCTGTTCACAGAAGCATTTTTATAGAAATACTAGAGGTTTTATTAACTTATATTTAGGATGTGTGATAATAACTAAAAAAAAATAGTAGTGCTATTTATACTATTCCTACAGTCTCCTGGAATTAAAGCACAGCATATAATTCCTGCAGTAGGTGTTACCTTTGGCATTCAATAGAAAAAACGTGTTGAAATTCTGAAGTGTTATGTAAGTGTTGATTATTAGTAGCAGTACACCATGAGAGAAAATTTAAAAGGCAGGACTCGAGGTATTTTTCACTTTCTTTTTTGCTCACATTTAGATTTTCATGAAAACATAAGATTTTGTACTTTCCCCCTTCATAATGATTCCTTTTTCTTTACAAGTGAAAACTAGATGGCTGTCCTAGTACTTTTAACATTGATTTTATTGGTGACAGAGAAGCACATAATATGTTCTCATTGACTATAAAAATCAAACATCAAAAATCACATGCCACATGCTACATCACATGTGAATCTTGAAGGTATTAGATGAACTGAAAGACACCAGGTACAAAAGAACACATATTGTATGATTCCATTTATGTGAATTTCAAGAATAGGAAAAGTCATAAAGACAGAAAGTAGACAGTGGTTGCCAGCGTTTGGGAGTATATGGAAGAATGGAATGACTATTAAGTATACAAGGTTTCTTCATAGTGTGATAAAAATGATTTGTAGTGATGATATTAGCATCAATTCAGTTTAGTTCAGTTGCTCAGTTATGTCCAACTCTTTGCGACCCCATGGACTATAGCGTGCCAGGCTTCCCTGTCCATCATGAACTTCTGGAACTTGCTCAAACTCATGTCCATGGAGTCTGTGATGCCATCCAACCATCTCATCTTCTGTTGTCCCCTTCTCCCGCCTTCAATCTTTCCCAGAATCAGGGTCTTTTCCAATGAGTCAATTCTTCGCCTCAAGTGGCCAAAGTATTGGAGCTTCAGCTTCAGCATCAATCCTTCCAATGAATATTCAGGACTGATTTCCTTTAGGATTGACTGATTTGATCTCCTTGCCATCTAAACGACTATTAAGAGTCTTCTCCGGCACCACAGTTCAAAAGCATCAATTTTTTGGCACTCAGCCTTCGTTATGGTCCAACTCTCACATCCGTACATGACTATTGGAAAAACCATAGCTTTGACTAGACAGACCTTTGTCAGCGAAGTAATGTCTCTGCTGTTTAATATGCTGTCTTAATTGGCTGTAGCTTTTCTTTCAAAGAGCAAGCATCTTTTAATTTCATGGCTGTAGTCACCATCTGTAGTGATTTTGAAGCCCAAGAAAATAAAGTCTCTCACTGTTTCCATTGTTTCCCTGTTTTCAGTGTTTCATATATTTGTCATGAAGTGATGGGACCAGATGCCATGATCTTCATTTTTTGAATGCTGGGTTTTAAGCCAACTTTTTCACTCTCTTCTTTAACTTTCATCAAGAGGCTTTTTAGTTTCTCTTCACTTTCTGCCATAAGGGTGGTGTCATCTGCATACCTGAGATTATTGATATTTCTCCCTGCAATCTTGATTCTAGTTTGTGCTTCATCCAGCCTGGCATTTCACATGATGTACTCCGCATATAAGTTAAATAAGCAAGGTGACAATATACAGTCTTGACATACCCCTTTCCCAGTTTTGAACCAACCCGTTGTTCCATGTCTGGTTCTACCTGTTGCTTCTTGACCTGCATACAGATTTCTCAGGAGGTAGGTAAGTGGTCCAGTATTCCCATCTCTTCAGGAATTTTCCACGGCTTGTTGTGATCCACACAGTCAAAGACTTCAGCATAGTCAACGAATCAGAAGTAAATGTTTTTCCAGAATTCTGTTGCTTTTTCAATGATCCAATGGATGTTAGCAATTTAAAACCACTGAATTGTACATTGTAAAACAGTCAATTTTATGATATCTCAATAAAAATTATACACAGTGAGAAATGGATAACAATTTATTTATTTAATTTTAGGTCTGCTAAATCTGGTAGGGTCAAGAAAGTATTTTTTGATCTTTAAATATAATACTTTGTTGTTGCAGAAATTATGTTATCATTCTATATACCTTTGGTAAAGAACCATTATCTTTTGGGAACACTTGTTGTACTCGATTTTTTTCTACTGAAAAGTCCACTCACACATAGCCTATATGATTTCATATCCCTTATGGTGATTTAGGGAAAGTGAAATCTGGGTTTCAGTTCTCTTCTCCATGAAATATGCCCTGCACTATGGGACCTGATAGAAACAGTCTGGAGCTCATGCGTGTGACTCAGATTAGGACAGAAATTACTATATACGCACCAAATGTTGTGTCTGTCACAGCCTGAATCCAACCCAAAGGCAAAAGCAATACAATCATTTGAATAGGGGACATTTATTGTAAAGAATTAGTAAATTATGATAGAGAAGTGACTGCAATGGTGTGGAGAGATGTAATGATTACATCATTATAAAGATGTAATGGACATCCTAGGGCTGAAGGAGAAAGTCCAAGGAAGGATCATCTTAGAATTCCAAGCCTGGGCTTCAGAATTCATCAGCCCTGTGTGGCTGCTGTCAACTGGATGGCACAGACATCTACTAGTTGGCCCAGGTCAGAGCTGGTTCAGTCACAGACAAACAGGAAAAATGCTCTAGGGTACAGAGGACCTGGGGCTTCCCTGGTGGCTCAGATGGTAAGGAATCCACCTGCAGTGCAGGAGACCTGGGTTTGATCCCTTGGCTGGAAAGATCCCCTGGAGAAAGGAATGGCTACCCATTCTAATATTCTTGCCTGGAGAATCCCATGGACAGAGGAGCCTGGTGAACTATATATAGTCCATGGGGTTGCTAAGAGTCAGACAGGACTCTTAGCAAATTAACAGACAAATTAACAGACAGAGGAGCTGAGGCCCCTGGGCAGGAGTTCAGAGAGAGTTGGATGTGATACCAGTGAGGCCTGGAGTGGGCGGCAGTCATTGAGGAGGGATGCTGATGAGTCATCTGTCTTATGCTGAAGCAGCAAGGTGGTTGAGGGACTGTGTGGTCTAGGTGGGCAACTGAGACACAGCGCTGCTGGATGTCACCAAACACAGCACCAAGGGACTGTACATATGGGGCAAGGGAAAGCAAAGCTCATTAAACCAGACCAGGAAGAGGAGCTCCCTTCCCCTTTGAAGCAACACCTATTGACAAAGCTTCTCACAGAGCTCACCTTGCAGAAGAAATGTTTAAGGAATATGTTCCAACATTGCAAAGCAGGACCTAACATGACAACATGGAGGTGAAAGTCAGTAAACTGACAGCTGGCGCACTGTTCCTTTTTCCTCTTTCACATACAGTGTAGCCATATTACTTGAGGAAAGTGAAAGAGGAGAGTGAAAAAGTTGGCTTAAAGCTCAACATTCAGAAAACGAAGATCATGGCATCTGGTCCCATCACTTCATGGGAAATAGATGGGGAAACAGTGGAAACAGTGACAGACTTTATTTTTGGGGGCTTCAAAATCACTGCATTGATGACTGTAGCCATGAAATTAAAAGACGCTTGCTCTTTGGAAGAAAAGCTATGACCAACCTAGACAGCATATTAAAAAGCAGAGACATTACTTTGCCAACAAAGGTCCAGCTAGTCAAGGCTATGGTTTTTCCAGTAGTCATGTATGAATGTGAGAGCTGGACTATAAAGAAAGCTGAGAGATGAAGAAGTGATGTTTTTGAACTGTGGTGTTGGAGAAGACTTGAGAGTCCCTTGGACTGCAAGGAGATCCAGCCAGTCCATTCTAAAGAAAATCAGTCCTGAATATTCATTGGAAGGACTGATGCTAAAGCTGAAACTCCAATACTTTGGCCACTTGAGGCGAAGAATTGACTCATTTGAAAAGACCCTGATGCTGGGAAAGACTGAAGGCAGGAGGAGAAGGGGACAATAGAGGATGAGATAGTTGGATGTGATCACCAACTCAATGGACATGAGTTTGAGTAAACTCCAGGAGTTGATGATGGACAGGGAGGCCTGGTTTGCTGCAGTCCATGGGGTTGCAGAGAGTCAGAAATGACCGAGCAACTGAATTGAACTGAACTGAACTGTAGCCATATTTATCAGCTCCTCCTGCAGTTAAGTGGGGTGACTGATGTAAATTCATAGCCATTAAGATGTTCATAGAAGTGATAGTGATCTACCTCTAGATCTTGCCCCTACAAATCAGGCTTGTTTATAAAACAGGCACCTATAAAACTGGACCAAAGAATTCTAACTCCTCAGAGGGTAGCAGATCCACAAGGTGGGAATATCCTGGATTCCTAAGTCATTCTTTGGAGGAGAGACCCTGAGAGAATCACCTGATCAAGATCATTGACAATGAAGCTGTTGTGTGAATTAAAAGCAAATTCTGATGTTGCTCAGCCATCAGAATTTTGCAGTTGTTGGTAAGGATTGCATTTTTTGACTAATTGGAAAATGGGTCATTTTTGAAGTTGGGTGCTACCATTAACAATAGTCTAAAATATGCAACCATGTCTCAATGGTCAGACAGTGGGCAATGAAGAATGAGGTGTCAGAAGCTGGGAAGCTGGCATTCCATGTGTTGCAATGGTAAAATATTTGAAAAACTGTGCCTGCAATAATTTGGAAGATTGACCAATCTATTCTAGTTGAAATATAGGCTTATGAGGAGAATATTAGGTTGAGAAGAAACAGTTTTCTAATGTATTGGTTTATTTGGTTGCCTTTAGCAAAATATCAGAAGATTTGAGTTCAAAAAGAAACTGAGAAATTTGCGACCAACAATGAAAAGTAGAAGAAAGTGATCAGAAATGTGGGCTTTTTGTCTGGAAAATCTGTTTCTAGACCTCATATAATAATGTGTAAGATAGTGGTTTTGAAAGACAGAGTCTTATTAATGCTCATCCTTGTGGCAAATAATTTCTACATATTTTTTTTTTTTCAGATTGTCTCAGGCACCCCACTCCAGTACTCTTGCCTGGAAAATCCCATGGGCGGAGGAGCCTGGTAGGCTGCAGTCCATGGGGTCGCTGGGAGTCGGACATGACTGAGCGACTTCACTTTCATGCATTGGAGAAGGAAATGGCAACCCACTCCAGTGTGCTTGCCTGAGAATCCCAGGGATGGGGGAGCCTGTTGGGCTGCTGTCTATGGGGTCGCACAGAGTCGGACACAACTGAAGCGACTTAGCAGCAGCAGCAGCAGCAGCAGCAGCCACCATTAAGTGCAGACAGAGAGGAGAAGGAGGAGGCAGAGAGAAAAAAATATGGATTAGAAAGCAGAGATTTGAGGCATGCTTGAAAGTTATATACAGGAAAGAACTTCAGGTATGATTGGACACAATGAACTGACCAGAAGAAAATAAATCAGAAAACTATCAAGGAAACAGGCTGAGAATGCATCTCAACTCTCAAAGAAAACATATATTTCAATATTCTCTTCAGAGGCAGTCGTAGAAAATGATGGCTTCAAGGCTAAGGTGCTTTGAGGATAGAGTCAGAGGTCACAGAGAATGATGGACAGAGGAATTTCTTCCAGAAAACATACTGAGAGTCTATTGAAAGATTATCCCTGCTACAAGGGTAGAGGATCTTCATACTGTCTATCCAATGGACTTTCAGAATTGCTATGGACCACCAGCTGCCGTATTTCTCACTCTTCTTTTTTGCCAGTGGGTCATTGTGGCGATCCTATGCATGCTTCCCCTTCAGGTCTTGTGGTGAGAGTGTAGAAAATGTATTATTTTAGTCCATGTGCCACTGGATCACAGGGATCTGCGTCTGAACCTGACAGAGAGAAGATGGCTTATCCTTCAGAAACTCTAGAATTTGAGCTGAATGACAGAACTGGGTGTGACTTTAAGTGATTGCCCATCAGGAGGGGATGTTTTAGCAAACCTGTGAGAGAAAGACTGAAATGGGTATTTGTTAATCAGATGGGTAAACTTTAGTAGACTTTAGAACCAAACTCTGCTTCCCTTCCTTTGTATGTGTAAACCCAGACTGGTGACATGTTACCTTTCTAAGTTTTGGCTGACAGTATGTAAGTGGAAGTCCACATACTACTTGTCAGCCTCTTCTACATTCTCTTGTTTGTCCTTTCCTAGCAGCGGGTCTTCCCTGGTGGTTCAGTGATAAAGAATCTGCCCACTAATAATGCAGGAGACATAGGTTCAATCCCTGATCCAGGAATATCCCCTGACGAAGGAAATGGCAACCACTCCAGTATTCTTGTCTGGGAAATCCCATGGACAGAAGAGCCTGGGGGGCTATAGCCCATGGGGTCACAAAAGAGTTGGATATGACTAGTGAGTGAAAACAACAACAGCAGCTGAAAGCATAGGATGCTCCAGCCCTAGAGGGCAGTGGAGCCGTAAGAGGAAAGGAGACTTTGAGTCATTATTTAGAAAAAAAATTGCCAAAATAACCACTGGACCCAGGACTCTCATGTGGAATCATCGCTTGAGTGAGAAACACACTTTTATTTCAGTGTAACCTGCTGAAGTTACAGCAGTTGTTACAGCAGTTAGCTTTGCTGGACAGATGCTCATAATCTGCTTGAATTAGGGCATGGAGTCAGGCCTCGAGTCTGTCTATGAAAATGTAGTGATGTCTTAGGCATAGTTGCAGTGGGGGGATGGGAGAACAGATCACCAAAGTCTGGTGAGCAATGCAGTTGAGAAAACAGAGCGGGGATTAGATGTCAGAAAAAAGGAACAAAAAGAACCAGGCGAGCAATGAAGATGGTGAATTTTTAGGTCAAACAGCTACCTAAGCAGACTTTTGAGTATTTAAGCACACTTTAGCTTTGATGAAATGATGTCTGGCATTTGGCTTAATTAATCCTGTCACCTCAGAGTGGCCATTCTCCTTACTGTCTAAACTAGAATTCTCAAGAGTATCCAAGATGCTTTTAATAATTAGCCCAGAACAACAGACAGAAACCATGGTAGTCCTGGGGAAATGAGATGCACGGTCATATTTCTCCTACCTATAGTCTGTGCAGCATTAAGATAGAATAAGTAAAAGAAGGAAAATCAAATAAAGAAAAACTCCTAAATGGGAAAGTTGGCAGATTCTTATTATTGTTATGGTCCCAGTGAATAAGTTTTAAAAATACACTTATTTATGTGGTTGTGCCAGGTCCTTATTGGGGCATGTGGGATCTTTAGTTGCAGCCTATGAGATCTAGTTCCTTGACTAGGAATCAAACCCATATCCCTTGCATTGGGAGCTTGGAGTCTTAGCCCCTGGACTGCCAGGGAAGTCTGCTGGTGAGGAGCTTTAAATCAGCTAGTAAATGAAACATTCTACCATCTCATCCTTAACAGATTTCTAAGTATCCATTTTTCAGGAGGACCTTTTTTAAAAACTGGGAGTTTCCTACAAATCCTGTCCACAGGGTATTATTAAGACAAGTCCAGATTTCCTCTGCCACCCTTAAGAGAGGCCTTTAACTCTGCTCCTCCCCAACATACATCTCTGCACACATCAAGCAGCAACTTGCTCGTGGTAGGGAGCAATTCATTTTCATGTTGACCTCATGACGAGATGCCTGCAGTGCATCTACAGCTGAGTGCAAAGTGCAGATTAGAAAGTAAAGCCCCTGTTCCCTTCATGCATTAACATAGCCTCCATTAAGTTGCTCAATCAGGGGGCTGCTCCTGGGGCCTGGGGAGCTTTCCTTCCCCAGGGGTTCTTGTCTCCTGGGGCCTATTTTCAGAGGGGGGCCAGCCCAGCACAAGTCCATTTTTAATGTATTTCCACACGTGTCTCTCTGACATTTGCTATCCATGTTCCCTTTCCCATCCCTGAAGCCAGCCCCAATTTGGAAAACTAAATATTAAAATAATTAAATGGATATTTTAGCCTAACCAATGTCTTAGCTATACACTGGATAAATTGTTATAAAAAAAAGACTACACAGTAAATTTCTATACTACTACTACTACTAAGTCGCTTCAGTCGTGTCCGACTCTGTGCGAGCCCATAGACGGCAGCCCACCAGGCTCCCCCGTCCCTGGGATTCTCCAGGCAAGAATACTGGAGTGGGTTGCCATTTCCTTCTCCAATGCATGAAAGTGAAAAGTGGAAGTGAAGTCGCTCAGTCGTCAGACTCTTAGCGACCCCATGGACTGCAGCCCACCAGGGTCCTCCGCCCACGGGACTTTCCAGGTGAGAGTACTGGAGTGGGGTGCCATTGCCTATACACAAATGTTAATACTGGAAAGAAACAATGGGGAATTGTGTGACCTGGTTCCTCTCTGTTGGGAAGAAGGCAAGTTAATAAACACCAGGTTTCTGAAGAGCCTGAGGACAGAGGCTCCGCGAATATGATTGTCCTTCCTGTCAGTTCACAGAAAACTCATATATGTCCCAGGAATTGTTACATGAAAATGGATTTAATACACATTAGGTCTTTAGAATAAAAGGAATAGATGATAAACACGATGTGTCAGAATAGTTATTAGCTATTCTTCTAGTGGTGGACTGTTACCTAGATAACAATTATTAGTTGGTTCTATAATAATTGGGCTTCCCTGATAGTGCAGTTGGTAAAGAATCCACCTGCAATGTAGGAGACCTGGGTTCGATCCCTGGATTGGGAAGATCCCCTGGAAAAGGGAAAGGCTACCCACTCCAATATTTTAGCCTGGAGAATTCCATGGACTGTATAGTCCATGGGGGTTGCAAAGAGTCGGACATGACTGAGTGACTTTCACTTTATAATAATTAATATTGATTAAAATATATGGTGGTGGTTTAGTCCCTAAGTCCTGTCGGACTCTTGCAATCCCATGGACAGAAGAGCCTGAGGGGGCTTCAGTCGACTGAAGCCCCCTCAGGCTCTTCTGTCCATGAGATTTCCCAGGCAAGGATACAGGAGTGGCTTGCCATTTCCTTCTGCATTAGAATGTATACACTGTATACAATATTAAGGGACTTCCCAGGTGGCTCAGTGGGTGAATGCAGTGCAGGAGACGCAAGATCAGTCCCTGGGTGGGGAAGATTCCCTGCATGGCAACTCACTCCAGTTTTCTTACCTGGAAAACTCCATGGATGAGGAGTCTGAAGGACTACAGTCTATGGGGTTGCAAAGAGTCAGACACGACTGAAGTGACTGAGCATGCATGCATACAATATTAATGCATTAGGAAAACATACTAAACTATTATTTAAAGGTTGAAGGATTAGTAAATTTCATGCTTAAAAATAAAGATGAGGGAGAGGGCTTCCCTGGTGGCCCAGTGACTAAAACTCTAAGCTCCCAATGCAGGGGAAAGTGAGTCACTCAGTCGTGTCTGACTCTTTGTGACCCCGTGGACTATACAGTCCGTGGAATTCTCCAGGCCAGAATACTGGAATGGGTAGCCTTTCCCTTCTCCAGGGGATCTTCCCAACCTAGGGATCAAACCCAGGTCTCCCACATTACACACAGATTCTTTACCAGCTGAGCCACAAAGGAAGCAGGGGACCTGGGTTCAATTCCTGGTCAGGGAACTAGACATCATATACTGCAACTAAGAGTTCGAATGCTGCAAGTCAAGATCCCACTGCAACTAAAAGACAATGCATGCCTGAGGAAGATCAAAGATCCTGCGAACCGCAACTAAGACCCGGTGCAGCAAAAATAAATAATTTTTTTTTTTTTTAAGATGAAAGAGAGAGAGAAACACAGAGACAGAGGAAGAAAGAAACCTTTATCTGTGTGTTTGTTTGGGGTAAGGAGAGTCATTTAGGGGAAAATCAATGAGGAGATAAGGGTGGTGATGACAACAGGATACGGGACTCAAGTTTGGAAGATTTCTCACCATTTTGTAGAATTGATAAGTTTTGTTCCATACCATCACTCACTACACCAGTACCTATAGGTGGGCAGCACATTAGAAGGGATGTGAGTGAGGCAAACAACTTAGACTTCCTTGGATTTACAATATGTTGTAGTCTTTTTAATATACCCAATGCACAGCTAGGTAATTATATTAAAAGTTACTATTCAATTTTTTTTTTAGGATTCAGTTTGAGAATGAAGCAGTTTGCTTGGACCAATGATGAAGGCCAGAAAGATGGACTTTTGAAGCAGACAGTGGCATAGACAGTGGACACCAAGTATTAGATACCTCCCCCACTCCAAATTAAGACATAAAACGGCACCCCACTCCAGTACTCTTGCCTGGAAAATCCCATGGACAGAGGAGCCTGGTAGGTTGCAGTCCATGGGGTCGCTAAGAGTTGGACATGACTGAGCGATTTCACTTTCATGCATTGGAGAAGGAAATGGCAACCCACTCCAGTGTTCTTGCCTGGAGAATCCCAGGGATGGGGGAGCCTGGTGGGCTGCTGTCTATGGGGTCGCACAGAGTCAGACATGACTGAAGTGACTTAGCAGCAGCACAGAGATAATGGGCTTCCCAGGTGGCACTAGTGGTAAATAACCCGCCTGCCAATGCAGGAGACATAAAAGACACGGGTTGGATCCCTGGGTCGGGAAGATCCCCTGGAGGAGGTCGTGGTAACACACTCCAGTATTCTTGCCTGGAGAATCCCCATGGACAGAAGGGCTTGGTAGGCTACAGTCCTTGGGGTCACAGAGTCGGGCACAACTGAAGTGACTTAGCAGGCAGGCACAGAGATGAAATGAATCCAACATTGACAGAAGCACCAGCTTCATGGGAGTGTGACCGTGTGTGTCACACAGAGCTCCACACTTAGAAGGGGTCATCATTTAGCTTAATACACTGATGTCATCATACTGAAATCCTTGTTTTTTGAACAAGGGGATCCCATTTTGATTTTGCACAAGGCCCTGAAAAGTATGCAGCCCTTCCTGCTTGACTTCTACTCACTTTCCTCAATTCCAGTAGAAAGAGGAAACCAAACAGAAATGGATCAAAGGAAACTACAGTTCCATTTTCTGTACATCTGAGTTGTAGGCTGGACTCTGTAGCACCGTCTCCAGTCAAGGTCAGGAGGAGGAAAGTGAAGCATGTTCAGGTTACGGAAATGGAACTTTAGTTTTTATAGGAATGCAGAGTATGTAAGGGTCAGGGAAGAAAGAAAACTGGACAGTGTGTCTGGAGGTGGGACCATGAACAATCTTGAGCAGCTGTACAATGGAGAGTTGGCAGAATTGAGACAGCCTGGCACATTTGAAATTATATATAATCCCCAGGTGGCGCCAGTGGTAAAGAACCCACCTGCCAATGCAGGTGCCATAAGAGACGGGGGTTTCATCCCAGGGTTGGATAGATCCCCTGGAGGAGGCTTGGCAACCCACTCCGGTATTCTTGCCTGGAGAATCCCATGGACTGAGGAGCCTGGTGGGCTACAGTCCATGAGGCTGCAAAGAGTTGGACATGACGGAAGCGATTTAATACACACATGTATATGGAGCCTGGAATATACTGCCATGTTCATGGCATTCATATATTATAGACAAAGTAGCACTTTAATGAAAGAAGACAGCGAGGGGCAGGACTCTGGATTTAGATAAACCTGGGTGGATAAACCTGGTATGAAATCCTAGATCTATTACATCTTTTGCAGAGCATTGAGCTTTCATTTCCCCTTTGCCAGAGGGGCAACCTTCATGTCACCTACATTTCAAGGTTTCTGTGATGACAAAATAAAGTGACACGCAAAACGTATAGTGTTTGCACAGAGTAGGGTCTCCCAAGCTTGCTGCGTGTAACTCTGAGAAAGCTATTTGCACACAGGGTTACCTTTTCCTTCAGTTGGCGTATCTACTCTGTGACATACTACTATGTTCAGGGACCATTCCTGGTCTATTTTGGTGTTCAACAAAAGGTGAAATGATAAAGATGTGTTTGCAAGAAAGTGAGCCAGTGTGAGCCCACAGCTCTAGGCTCCTCCAGGCACAGAGAGTGCAGAGTGCTAGGGTTCTATTCCAGGTCCAGGTGGCATTCAGCTTGTTTCACTCTTGAAAACAAGAAAAATAATGACAGTGTGGGATTATAGGATTATTTTTTTGACACGTAGTTTGGCTACACTTACCAAGTTCACTGCTATGTTTGACCTGTTAAAACACTTGAATTTGGTTCACAAGAGAAATAATGGGCTTCCTTGGCTCAGACAGTAAAGAATCTGCCTGCAGTGTGGGAGACCTGGGTTAAATCCCTGGGTTGGGAAGATTCCCTGGAGGAGGGCATGGCAACCCACTCTAGTATTCTTGCCTGGAGAATCCCCATGGACAGAGGTGCCTGGTAGGCTACAGTCCATGGGGTCACAGAGAATAGGACACGGCTGAGTGACTAAGCCCAGCACAGTATACAGAAATAACACTTTTCACCTCTTATCCCACAATGTGTGGGTCTTTATATTCTCCCTTTCATAGCATTCGAACAAGGCCTTTCTGGTCCTACAGTAAATACTGTTCAGAAGTACTTTTCTACAGAAGGAAATGTATCTTTTAATATGTCACTCTTGACCTTTTCAATTTTTTTTCTGAAGTCAGATTTAACATTTAGTTTTTAATGTGGACAAATAATCACTGGGGAAGGAACCAAGATCAGAAAGTTCATTTTAACAGGGACCCGAACTTGGCCTCAAACTTAAAAACGTGGTCTCAGAGGCACAAGGGTAGTGTGCTAAGTGTTTTGCCTTTTGAATATTTGATTTCGGCACAGAAGCTATA